>NC_080200.1:11955186-16955186 GCF_030028045.1 Hippopotamus amphibius kiboko | reverse complement strand
CAAGGAAAAGAGCTTCCAAAATAGAACTTCTAGGAAACACTAAGGACAACGCATGGAAGAACTGATTTAGGGACAGCTGCTAGAATGCTTTGTTGAGAAGGATTCTGAGACTAAATCTGGTTTGATGGTATATTGGTTATGATTCAGGTTCTGATGCTGTAACAAAGGTCAAAGTAGCAGTGGCTTAAATAGAGCAGGAGTTCATTTCTCTTATACACACTAGTCCAGGCATAAGTAAACGTAATGTGGTATCTCCAGGGTGTCAGAGACCCAGACTCTTACAAACTTGTTGCTCTGCCATTTTCAATGTGAGGTTTCCATTTGATGGCCCAAAATGGCTGCTCCAGCTCTTACCATTACAACAGCATTCCAGCTAGTGGGAAGAGGGAAGGAATAGATTGCAAGCCCCTTCCCTTCAAAGGCATGGCTTTGAAGCAGAACTTACCACTTCTGCTCCTGTCTCATTGGTGAGAACTTAGCCATCTTCGACTATAAGGGAGCTGGGAAATATGGTCTTTGCCTGGGTACCCACATGCTTAGGTAAAACCTGTGGGCTGTGGGGTGGGTTTTTTTGTTTGTTTGTTTTTTGCTGTTTTTTTGTTTATTTTGTTTTGTTTTTCTTAAAGGAAGCATGATAGAATGGCTATGGAGGGGACAAATCAGAGTGTGGTGATTGATTAGTGATGTCTACTACAGTGTAGGAAAAGGAAGTTACAGCTCAGAGTGAAGTTTTTGGCTTTTCTCATCTCAGTAGGGAAATGTTTTGTGTTTCAGACCCACTGTGCCAGTTGTATGAGCTCTAGTCATGTTGCAGTTGAGAAAGTTCCTGCCCACTCTGGGTTTCAGTTTCTTCATTTTTAAAATGAGAAGTTTGAGTTCACATTTCCAAGGTCACACAGTGAGTGAGTGATCACCAAAAAAGAGGGGGGGGGGGGAGGGGAGAAAGAAAAAAAAATTTCATCTGCTCAGGCCCTGTCCCCATGAGGTGGAAACACAATCCTAGATTCTTAGACTTGGACTGGCTCTGATTTCAACACCTCCCCCATCACCTCACAAAGGGGGAAATTGAGACCCAGAGTAGGAAAAGGACTCAGGGCGTTCAGAAAGTCTGGTCTCCTGATGTTTGGGCTGATATTCTCTCTTGTGTAACTTGGTCCCTCTCTCTCTTCAGTGATGTACCAATCAGAATCCACCCAGCAGAGAGCCTTGGGCTATGTTTGCTCAAAGTATTGGCAAATATGTTTTTTTCTTTGGGGCACCAGCCCTTCTTTTCCCACACAGATCGAACGCAAAGAGAAGTCAAAAGCAGGATCCTGATTCTCAGCCAATATAATTCCATTAGTGAATCTTTTCCAACTGTGCACTCAACCAGGCATGCATCATTGACATTCGGGGCTGGATCGTTCTCTGGGGTAGGGCCATCCTGTGCACTGTAAGATGTCCAGCAGCATCCCTGCCTCCATCCATCAGATGCCAGTATCACCCTGGTCCCCCGGTGTAACAACCAAATATGTCTCTAGACAATTCCCAGTGTGCCCTGGGTTGGGAGGAAGAATCACCCCTGGGTAGGAACCGCTGAACTGGAGACATTTATGACTGAGCAGAGTTCTGTCCATTTTCCTACCTCAGAGCAACAGAAACATTATAGCCCAGAGTCTGAATCCGGCATCTGACAGCACTGGCTTTGAAATTCTGGCTCTGCCACTTCTAGGTGCATGACTTTGGACAAGGAACTGACTCTGTCTGTGCCTCAGTTTCCTTATCTGTGAAGTGGGGCCCCACTAGAGCACCTCGTGGCTGAGCACTCAGACACATGAGCTCTTGTTTCTGTGTGGCTGCAGGCATCACAGCCATGGCATGGAGCCTGGAAGAGAAGCTGTTGGTGGTTGGCACCCAGGAGGGCATGGTGGCTGTGTGGGACATGGAAGAACAGCAGGTGATCCACATCCTACCTGGACACACAGGTGAGGCTCAGGAGGTGGGGTTTATGATCAGCCTCCTCCTAGAGTCCCATGGCAATCAGTCAGTCCTCTGGGGCCCCTTTACCACCAATTCACTTCTCTGTATTAAAACCCTGGCCTTTGTTCCTGCATAAGCTAGCTATAGCTGCATAACAAAACACCCCAAACAGGAATGTAAATTGGTGCAGGTACTGTGGAGAACAGCATGGATGTTCCTCAAAAAACTGTAAATAGAGTTGCTGTATGATCCAGCAATCCTACTCCTGGGCATATATCTGGACAAAACTATAATGTGAAAAGATACATGCACCCCCATGTTCATAGCAGCAGTATTTAAAATAGCCTTGGAACAACCTAAATGTTCATTGACAGATGAATGGATAAAGAAGGTGTGATACATCTAACTATCTATCTCTCTCTGTATATATAGATATATATAGTGGAATATTACTCATCCATAAAAAAGAAAGAATGCCATTTGCAGCTACATGGATGGACCTAGAGATGATCATACTAAGTGAAATAAGGCAGAAAGAGAAGGACAAATACCATATTATATCATTTATACATGGAATCTAAAATATTGCACAAATGAACTTATCTACAAAACAGAAATAGACTCACAGACATAGAGAACAGACTTGTGGTTGCCAAGGAGAAAAAGAAGGGGGAGGGTTGGATTGGGAGTTTGGGACTAGCAGATGCAAACTCTTATATATAGGATGGATAAACAGCAAGGTCCTATTGTATAGCACAGGGAACTATATTCAATATCCTGTAATAAACCATAATGGAAAAGAACATGAAAAAGGAAAAACAAAAACCACCGCAAACACAGTAGCTTCAAACAGTAGCTGTTAATTTAGCTTACTTCTGTAAGTGGGCAATTCAGGCTGGGCTCAGCCAGGCAGCTCTTCTGGTCTCAGCCAGGCTTACTCATGCATATGGGGTGTCTGGGGGCTGGCTGGTTCAGGACGTTCTTAGCTAAGACAATTCAACTCTATTCCACGTGGTCTCTCATCCTCCAGCAGGTGAGCCTGGGCAGAGGCAGGGTCTCAAGAGGGAAAGCAGAAGTGTAAAAGGTCTCTGAAGCCCTGGAACTAGCCTCGGAACTGGTACCCCTTCATACTATTGGCCAAAGGAAGTCCCAAGAACAATCCAGAATCAATGAATAGGGAAATTGGCTTCATCTCTTGATGGGAGAAACAAAGTCACACTGCAAAAGATATAGATCAGGGAAGGTAAAGGATTGTGGTCATTTATGCAGTTTGTCTACCACAGTCCTTCAGAGCCTAAGTAACATTTTTAAATATTTATTTTTATTTTTTTGGCTGTGTTGGGTCTGTGTTGCTGCGCGCAGGCTTCCTCTAGTTGCGGCAAGCAGGGGCTACTCTTTGTTGTGATGCTCAGGCTTCTCATTGCAGTGGCTTTTCTTGTTGCAGAGCACATGCTCTAGGCACAGGGGCTTCAGTAGTTGTGGCTTGCAAGCTCTAGAGCGCAGGCTCAGTAGTTGTGGCACACAGGCTTAGTTGCTCCGCAGCATGTAGGATCTTCCCGGACCAGGGATAGAACCCATGTCCCCTGCAGTGGCAGGTGGATTCTTAACCACTGCGCCATCAGGAAAGTCCCCTAAGTAACATTTTCATTTCTGCAAAATCTCATTACAGCTATGGTTCATTCATTCCAACAATCATTGAGTGCTTACTGTGTACCAGGCCCTGATCTGAGGCTGAAGAGAGACAGAACAGGGCTGAGACTCGGGTAAGGGGAGTGAGGAACACCCCTTGGGTGTAAAATTTAGGAGCGTCCCGAAGTTAAAAACCTTGGTCATCACAATAAATAATATTTAAATGCAATGTTTTTTTTCTTTAAGAACTTTTATTGAGATACAATTGACATACAATGAACTGCATATATTTAGTGTACAATTTGATATTTTTTTCTTATTAGTAATTTATATATGGCAATCCCAATCTCCCAATTCATTCCTCCCCGACCTCCGCTTTCCCCACTTGGTGTCTATATGTTTCTCCTCTACATCTGTGTCTCTATTTCTGCCTTGCAAACCAGTTGATTTGTACCATTTTTCTATATTCCATTAAATGCAATGTTTTTATATTTATTTATTTACTTATTTACTCACTTATTTTGTTTTGGCCGCACCACACAGCATGCGGGATCTTAGTTCCCTGAACAAGGATCAAACCTGTGCCCCCTGCAGTGGGAGCATGGAGTCTTAACCACTGGACAGCCAAGGAAGTCCTGAATGCAATTTTTAAAGAAATTTTTAAAAATAAAGAAATTGGGACTTCCCTGGTAGTCCAGTGGTTAAGACTCCATGCTCCCAATACAGGAGGCATGGGTTTGATCCCTGGTCAGGGAACTAGATCCCACATGCCACAACTACAAGTTCACATGCTGTAACTAAAAGATCCCTCATGCCACAATTAAAAAAATCCCACATGCAGCAACAAAGATCCCTTATGCTGCAGCTAAGACCTGGTGCAGCCAAATAAATAAATAAAATAAATAAATATTTTTAAAAAATTTAAAAAATTAATGCAAAAAATCCACAATGAATAAATATCAACCTCTCTCTCTCTCTTTTTTTTTAAATTTTTGGCTGCATTGGGTCTTCGTTGCTGCACGTGGGCTTTCTCTAGTTGTGGCAAACAGGGGCTACTCTTCATTGTGGTGCTCAGGCTTCTCAGTGAGGTAGCTTCTCTTGATGTGGAGCATGGGTTCTAGGTGTATGGGCTTCAGTAGTTGCAGCACACGGGCTCAGTAGTTGTGGCTCAAGGGCCCTAGATTGCAGGCTCAGTAGTTGTGCCTCACGGACTTAGTTGCTCTGTGGCATGTGGGATTTTCCCAGACCAGGGATCAAACCCATGTCCCCTGCATTGGGCAGGCGGATTCTCAACCTCTGTGCCACCAGGGAAGCCCCCAACCTGTCTTAAAGAGAGAACGAGCACTAGTGCTGTGCCAAGCCATACTGGAGCCAGAGGCAAAAGGAAAACTCAGTAATTTGGTACCTCCTTAAACTCTGCACCCCAAGTGAGTGCCTTACTTGCCTCACCCTAGTCCCTGCCCTGAGTCAGATCCATGTATTTGAGAAGACAAGCCGGACAAAAAAAGTAGTTACAAATCATAATAAGTGTAAGAAGGAAAACAGAGTGTCACGAGCTACAGGAACCAAAGGGACTGGCTTAGGGCAGTTAGGGAAGGGATTTCTCTGAGCAGGGACACTCGGCCAAGATACAAAGGCTATGAATAAGTGTGCAAAGTGCAGGAGGATAGAGCATCCCAGATGTGGGGAAACAACCTGTGTAAAGACCCTGAGAAGAAGAGGTTGTAAGGTTTACAGAGTAGCAAGGGAGCTGTGAGGCTAGAGCTTAGGATATTGTATCAAATGAAAGAAGCCAGCCACAAAAGACTACATTGTATATGATTCATTTGTATGAAATGTCCAGAACAGGTAGCAGATTAGTGGTTGCCAGGGGCTGGTGGAAGGGGCATGGAGAGCGACTGCTAATGGGGACAGGCTTTCTTTTCGGGTGATGAAAATGTTCTGGAATCTGATAGAGGTGATGTTTGCACAACATCGTGAATGTACCTGATATCACTGATTATGCATCTTAAGATGGTTTAAATGATAAGGAGAGAAAAGGGAGGAAGTGACAGTTTTCTGAGGTTATGAAAATACTCTAAACCTAGCCTGTGGTGATGATTGCACAACTCTGGGAACATACAGTTCCCAGAACTGTTAATTATATTGTTGTACATGAATGGGTGGATTTTATGCTTGTGAATTATATCTCAATAAAGATGTTAAAATATTATATTATTGCAATCTAAGTACGTGCACTGTTTCATTATTTTTTTTCTTAACATTTTGCCGTAAACATTCTTTTGTTTTCATGGAATCTTTTTGAAAACAACTTTATTGAGGTGTAATTTACATACCATACAATACACCTGTTTTAAACGTGTAGTCAATGATTTTGTAGTAAATTTACCAAGCTGTGCCACCATCACCATAATCCCGCTGTAGAATCACCCCCAAGGAGGTCCCTCCTGCTCCCTTTGCAGTCCATCCCTTCTCCCACCCCGGGCCCCATGGCAACCACTGATGCGCTTTCTGAGTCTCTCGATTTGTGTTTTCTGGACATTTCATATAAATGAAATTGTGTACTATGTGATCTTTTGCATGGGGCTTCTTTCACACTACATAATATGTTTGGGATTCATCTGTATTGTTACCTGTAGCGATAGTTTGTTTCTTTGCATTGTTGAGTCATATTCCATTGCGTGGAAGGAACAGAGTTTTTAATCCACTCATCACTTGAAGCACATTTACATTGTTCTCAATTTGGGGCTGTTATGAATAATGCTGCTGTGATTCATTGAACCGTCATCCTTATAATGCTTAAATGCACCAAAAATATTTCATTTCTCTCAACAGATCGTGTTCCAGAATTTATTAAACTGTAAAAAAAAATTTGGGGGGGTACTTAGGCTATTTTTAGTTATCTGCTGTTTGGATAATACTGGGATGAATTTGTTTTTACTCTTGCCAATATTTTTCTGTTCTGCTGAATATTTTTAGTGAGTGGTACTTTTCAAACTACCCTTCATTGTGGTGCATGGGTTTCTCACTGCGGTGGCCTCTCTTGTTGGGGAGCACGGGCTCTAGGTGCCCAGGCTTCAGTAGTTGAGGAGCGTGGGCTCAGTAGTTGTGGCTCGTGGGCTCTAGAGTGCAGGCTCAGTAGTTGTGGTGCACGGGCTCAGCTGCTCCATGGTGTATGGGACCTTCTTGGACCAGGGCTCGAACCCGTGTCCCCTGCATTGGCAGGCAGACTCCCAACCTCTGCTCCATCAGGGAAGCCCAAAGTCCTCAAACTCTTATTATTTGTAACCAGAAAATCTAAATAATCAATTTACTGAAAACACTATAGACCTACATAATAGGGGAAATGAAAGTTTCTGATCACGTGATAGTATACAGGAGGTGGTTGGTACTGGCTTGTGAGAACTGACTGAAATTTTCAAGAATTTGGTAAGCGGGTTGTCAAACACAGCCATTCTTTTTTCTTTAACTAATTTTTTAAATTGAAGTATAGTGTATTTACAATGTTGTGTTGATTTCTGCTGCACGGCAAAGTGGCTCAGTTATACACATACATACTTTCTTTTTTATATTCTTTTCCATTTAGCCCAGGATATTGAATATAGTTCCCTGTGCTGTACAGTAGGACCTTGTTGTTTATTCATTCTGTATGTAATAGTTTGCATCTGCTAACCCCAAACTCCCAGGCCTTCCCTCCCCAGCTTCCCCCTCCCCCTTGGCAACCACACATCTGTTCTCTATGTCCAAACACAGCCATTCTTAAACATTAAATTATAGAAACATACAATGAAATCAATTATATTAAAACAAGGTAATAAATACTCAAAGTTCATCACTTTCTAAATATTTTACTGCACTCTACTCTTATCTCTCTTCTTGGTTATTATGTCCGTGTGATGGAAATGGTGTGTGTATATATATATGTGTGTGTGTGTGTGGTTACATATAGTCATATAAGCTTGTGCAACTTGTGGTTTTTTTTTTTTTTTTGCCTCTTTCCATATCATGTATATATCTCTAATTCATTTAACAGTAATATAGTATCCTATGTATGGGGATATATTATAAAGCTTTACTCTTTATAAAACTTTTGGTTGAAAAATACCCAAATCTCAAGAAATAAAAATCACCCCTAATACTGCTGGCATATGAATTCCTCTCCCCTCACCCTTCAGGGCTCCCCCAGAGGTGATCAGCGCACACAGTCTGTTATACGCCATTAGTAGCTTTGTCAAAAATCACATCATGCTGTTTTATACACTGGGCTGCAACTTGCTTTTGTCACAATAGGTTATAACACTGTTTTGTGGTAATTGAGGGCCTGGGCTCCAGGCTGAGATCCTGGGTCCATTACTTATGAACTATGTGGCTTTGGATAAGTTTCTGTACTCAGCTGTGGCTCAGTTTCCGCATCTATACAATGGGACAATAATACTACCGCATAGAGTTATTATGAGGTTAAAGGAGCTTAATGCATGTTAACCACTTCCAACTATGCTTGGCACACAGAAAGCACTCAGTGAGTATTGGCTATTGTAATAATAATGATTATTATGGCCAGGTCAGTGCATATGTATGAACAACCATCTTCTTATTTTTAATGCCTGCCTAGTATTCTATACATGGATGTACCATATTATTTAACCAATGCCCTTTCCATAGATAGGTTGTTTTCAGTTTTCTTTTTACACAGATGATATTGCACTTAAAGTCCTTCTACATCTTCACACACTCATGCTATTATTTATGTAAGACACATTCCTAGAATTGGGATTTCTGAGTCAAATTGTATGCCCATTTTTCGTGTTATCCTCTTTTTTCTTAGCTTTTTATTCTAAAATAACTGTAGACTCAGAAGAAGTTGCTGAAATAGTACAGAGTTCACATGTACCTTTTATCCACCTTCCCAGAATAGCAATGTCTTACATAACTGTAGTATTATCAAAACCAAGAGATTGCACATTTTAACTTTTAATAAAAGTCACCAAATTGCCCTTTTACAAATTTATATCAACTTATACTGCCATCAGCAGGGTATGAGAGTGCCTGATTTCTTGTGTCTTTGCCAGCACTCCTGCAATCAATCCGTAAAGTTTTTGCCAGTATTATGGGTAATATGGTGTTGGTATTTCACGTTGCGTTTTTGTGATTATTAGTGAGATTGAACATCATTTTCAAATGCTTGTTTTCCACTTGTACTGTGTATATTCTTTGTCCAGCTTGTGAGTAGGTTATTCACATTTTTCTTGCTTATTTGTAAGAACTCTTTGTTTATTAAAGAGGGTCTCCATTTATCTGTTACATACTGAAAATATTTTCTCCCAATATGTCATATATCTTTCAAGTTTATCCTCCTGAAATTTTACATTTTTCTGTAATCCAGTTGGTCAATTTTTCCCCTCTATGTCTTCCAAATTTCATGTTTTTCTTATAAAAATCTCTCTCCAAGAATATGAAATCTTCCATAATCTTACCTTGGTTTTTGTTTGTTTGTTTATTAATTTTAAATACTCCCTAGATGATGATGAACTTTTATACATTTCAATGACCTCTGTTTACTACAGATTCAACATTTGGGCAATTGATTTAATCCCAACCAGTCGTTACACTCAGTTTAGCTTTGCCACATTCCATTATTTATAATTTGGATATGTTCTAATCTATCCAACTTTTCTTTGGGAAACCAGGGAATTTCCAAACCAACAGAGGTTTTGGTAGCTGGAAGGTCAAAATGTTCCCAGCTAATATACTATCCTCCACCCTGGCCTGCTGCAGGAGAGGTGAGGTGTGTAAAAGTGTTTGGCAAAGGGACGCTTGCCATCTCTGCCTCTAAGGACCACACCCTGCGCTTTTGGAACTTACTCTCTGGTGAGGAGAAATTCACCATTTGGGATGGAGGCTCAAAAGATCCCACTGGACCTCAGATCTGGAGCCTTCATGTGGATGAAGCAAAGAAGGTTGTGTATTCAGCATCCAGCTCAAAGGTAACAGACATCTGCCTTGTTTGTAAAGCAAAGCTGAGACCAGAGCAGTCAAAGATGGCATACAGTGTTTATATAAGGAGGGGCTCCCTGGTATGGGACAGGGGGACTGTAAACAGAGGTACACAGCCACTTGAGAGGGTGCCATGACGGGCTTCAAAACTTAAGATCTTGATAGATCTTAAGATCTTAAGGTCCTAAGATTTGAGACCTTTCATCTTTTTTAATGCAGTCCATTTTAGTGCTATAAATTTCCCTCTGAGTACTGCTTTACCTATATCCCACAGACTTTGATATGTTATGTTATCATTTGCATTCAGTTCAAAATACTTGCAGCATTTTCCTTTTGATTTCTTCTTTGATCAATGGGCTGTTTAGCAGTGTAATAATCATTTCCAAATTGTTTGAGAGTTTCCCAGATAGTTTTCTGTTATTTTTTTCCTAATATAATCCCATTTGCATTATGTGAATCCTTTCAAATGTATTGAAATGGTCTCTCTTGGTAAATGTTCCACATGCATCTGAAAGCAATATGTTTTCCGCTGTGTTATTCCATTATGTCAATCATAACTCTATAATCTGATCATTTTATGAATAGAAACACACAATAGAATAGGGGGTTAAAGCTTAGTAATTAAAGGCATGGGGACAAAGCTGTATCTAACTCCCAGTTGACTTCTTTGCAAGCTGAGTATTCTTGATCATATCACCTCACCTCTCTGCCTCAATTCTTCCTCTACCTCATGAGATAATGACTGTAAAACACCCTTCATAGTGTTTGTACATAGTAAGCACCAAATAATTAATAGCTATTAATTATTCTATTTATTAGTAATTGGTGGTTGTTAAGTACTATTGGTAGCTTATAAACTATGCTGTGCAATGTGGGGGCCCACCAGATGTGGCTATTGAGCACTTGAAATATGGCCGTTCCAAACTGAGATGTGCTGTAAGTATAAAACATACACAGATTTCAAAGACTGAGTATCATAAAAAATAATGTAAAATATTTCAATATTAATTTTATATGGATTACATGTTGAAATGATAAAATTTGGATATATTGGGTTAAATAAACTCTGTCTTTGAAATTGATAATCACTTGTTTCTTTTTACCTTTTTTAAGGTGGCTTATAAAAAATGTAAAGTCATGTGTGGCTTGCATTATATTTTTATTGGACAGTGTAGGCTTAAATATTACAGAGGTGTGGGTTGATTTCAAGACTGATTAGAGAAATCAGCTTTGTTATCAGCAAAAGTTTGGAAAATACGGTAAAGAAATAATATATAATAAATAATTGCGAATGTGACCATTATTAACATTTACATGATTTTGCTTTACGTATTATGTGTGTGTGGGCACATGCGCATGTGTATGTGAAACAAAATGGAGATAAAACCAAATATGCAGTTTTATAAAGCTATTTTTGCCCACAACTAAACGTTCTTCAAAAACAGCATGCTTAGTGGTTTCATAAGATTCCATTGCATGGCTCCACTGTAGTTTATTTAACTAATCCCTCATTACTGGACATATAGGTTGTTTCCATTTCTTTGCACTTTCAAATAGCTGAGGTAGCCTTCCTTGTACATATAACTTTGTGTGTATCTCTCCTTAATCTTTAGTGTAAATCCCACAACTAGAATTAATGGGAAATGTTTACTATCTAAGTGATTACTGCTGACCAAAATATACTTTTGGGATAAGGTTAAAGATGAAACCTCTTTAATTATTAATCAGTAATTACTTGGAATGAAAATATAGGCACATGGCA
Organism: Hippopotamus amphibius kiboko; assembly: GCF_030028045.1. Classification (NCBI taxonomy): domain Eukaryota; kingdom Metazoa; phylum Chordata; class Mammalia; order Artiodactyla; family Hippopotamidae; genus Hippopotamus; species Hippopotamus amphibius. The sequence goes on along the minus strand of NC_080200.1, from coordinate 16,943,842 downwards.
TAGCTGACTGTTTTTCTATTTTTAAAACTTTTTATTTTAGAGCAATTTTGGTCTTATGGAAAAGCTATAAAATAGCAGGGAGAGTTCCTGTATAGCCTTGCTCCAGCCTTCTCCAAAGTCAACATCTTACATAACCGGTGTATTTGTCAAAACTAAGATATTAATATTGACAATTACTGTCAACTCAACTCCAGACTTCATTTGGATTTTATCAATTGTTTCATGAATATCCTTTTGCTGTTCCAGAATCCAATCCAGAATCCCTCCTCCTTCCCCACTCCTTTTTTTTAAACTGACAGAGTGTTGACAATAAAATGCATGAACTATAGAAAAGAATAGGTCTTAATATAGCAAATATTTTGTAATAACTGTAAATGGAATGGAATCTTTTAAAAATTGTATAAAGATAAAAAAATTTTAATTGCAATGACAAAGAAAAAAAAAGGTCTTGCATTCGACTCTGGAAAACTTGCAGCCTAGGTCTCCCTCTAACGTGGCTCTTTCTTTTCATCATTCCTTTAGGTCAGTGCTTGGAATCTGGAAACTGCAGAGCTGATTTTCCATATTCTGGGGGACTCCTCTGACCCCTGGGTGTGCACAGCAGTGCTGGCTTCCAGGACCATGCTGCTGGTGGTGTCCCAGTGTGGCGTGGTCAGTCTGTGGAGCTCAGCCACAGGAACACTGCAGAGGAAGCAACATTTGTCCAGCATCAAAGAAGAAACAATTACCTGTGGGGTCTCGGTCCAGAAACAAGGAAAGATGGTGACCGGGTCCAGCAAGGGCTCCATCTCTTTGGTAAGCAACTTGACTGAATAGGATGCCAACATTAACTCAGATCCAAAGCGCTCAGATGGCCTAGAAGTTGGGAGAAACCATCTCACCTTTGATCTTTTAATAAGTGACACTTGGCTTCTTCATTCTAGGGATTTGCAATTCAGTGCAGTCTGAGAAACATCTCTTGGTTTCTCCTGGGTCCTGGCTAATGTGAGCAATTGTTGGTGCTCAGTTCTGCTGGGAATGGCCTGGGAGGAAGTATAGAATGTGCATCAGCACTGTCCCTGCTGAGGGGTCAGGAGCTGGGATTCTATCCACCAGCTCCATCAGTGGTTAGGCGAGGGCTGCTCCCAGGAACATTAACACAGAGGCCAAGTGTGTGGAAGGACAGGGTCAGAAAAAACAACAGTGCAGAGCTGCAGGCGTGCAGTGAGCAGACTTCAGGAGTAGAGGAGTATGTTGAGGGGATATGGATGGGGAACCAAAAGCGAGTTATATAGAAGTCGTAGGTGGAGGAACAAGGGCACCACACTAGTCATTGGAGGGGCTGTAGAAGTACAAGAGTCCAACTACAACCTCAAGGAACTCAATCTAGGGAGGGAGCCAGGTTCGCCAGTGACTTACAGTCACACAAAGAGGAACACAGTCTGTTTTCAGTAAAGGTAGAAACAGCATGTTCTTGGTTGGGGGAAGGAACAAATATTTCTGAAAGAGGCAGGCTGAAAAGGCTTCCCTCTGGGGAGACAGCCTCGGAAGAAGAAGGATTTCCAAGATGAATAAGGGAAGATGGGGGGATTAGGGGATGCCGTGGTTGGGAGGTAGCAACATGACTGGTGTTATAGGGAAAAGAGAGGCAGCATGGAAATGGATCACAGATGATCTTGTATGTCCTGTTGAGGAGGTGAGCGTTCAAGGAAGGGAGGAAAATGGCCTCTAAAGAAGCATCCCAAAGCTCCACATTTCTGGACCTTGTGCCTCGTAGCCTCCCTGAGCAATCAAGACACCAAACACGATCGTAGAAGACATCCCCAGCTCTTTCATCAGGCCTCTCGGTTGCTTCCCTTTACTCCTTCATTCGCTGATTGTCTTTAGTAATATCCTTCAGCCTAGCAAGGAACCTGGACTCTAGGGTCAGACGCACTTGAGTTTGAAAATCCCAGTTCTGAATGTAATTTGGTGCAGCCACTATGGAAAAAAGTATGGAGGTTCCTTAAAAAACTAAAACTAGAGTTGCCATATGATCCAGCAATCCCACTCCTAGGCATATATCCAGAGAAAACGCTAATTCAAGAAGATACATGTGGGCCTCCCTGGTGGTGCGGTGGTTAAGAACCCACTTGCCAATGCAAGGGACACGGGTTCGAGCCGTGGTCCAGGAAGATCCCACATGCCATGGAGCAACTAAGCCCATGTGCCACAACTACTGAGCCTGCGCTCTAGAGCCCATGAGCTACAACTACTGAGCCCATGAGCTGCAACTACTGAAGCCTACACACCTAGAGCCTGTGCTCTGCAACAAGAGAAGCCACCACAATAAGAAGCCTGTGCACTGCAATAAAGAGTAGCCCCTGCTCTCCACAACTACAGAAAACCCATGCACAGCAGTGAAGACCCAATGCAGCCAATAAATTTTAGTAAATAAACAAATAAAAAGATACATGCATCCCAATGTTCATTGCAGCACTATTTACAATAGCCAAGACATGGATGCAACCTAAGTGTCCATCAACAGATGAATGATAAAGAAGATACGGTATATGTATACAATGGAATACTACTCAGCTATAAAAAAGAGTGAAATAATGCCATTTGTAACAACGTGGATGGACCTAGAGATTATCATACTAAGTGAAGTAAGCTAGAAAGAGAAAGACAAGTACCATATGATAACATGTGTGGAATCTAAAATATGATACAAATGAATTTATCTACAAAACAGAAACAGACTCTTAGACATAGAAAACAAACTTACAGTTACCAAAGGGGAAAAGAGGTCAGGGAGGGATAAATTAGGAGTTTGGGATTAGCAGATACAAACTACCATATATAATATAAACAAGGTCCTACTGTACAGCACAGGGAACTATATTCAATATCCTATAATAAACCATAATGGAAAAGAATATGAAAAATGGAAAAGAATATATATATATATATATATATATATATATATATATATATATATATATATATATATAAAACAATCACTTTGCTGTACATCAGAAACTAACATAATGTTGTAAATCAACTATAATTTAATACACAAGCAAAAACAAACAAACAGAAAACAAACAAAAAAGAAAATCCCAGTCCTGCCTTTACCTAGTTGTATTCTTGGGCTACTCAGCCCTTCTTTGAGCCTCACTTTCCTCACCTGTAAAATGGGGGGGATCGTGGCACCTACATCCAGGGCCACAACAAGGGATGGACAGATGGGCACCTGTTCAGGCTTCCAACCAGCGGGGGTAGGATGGGGCCGCTGAGATAACACACTGGAGTGAATTGGAAATATGGTGCTAGTTAACTCAGATTTCTCCCTATACAACTCACCTTTGGTGTCCCATCCCGATCCCCTCAGTTCTGAAGGCTATTCTATTGGTCCCAAGTCTACTGATGGTAGTGCCCTCCATTAGGAATGCCTGTGGTGCTTGTCTGGGCACACATCACTCATGGGGACTCTACACACGTTTCTCCCACAGAGCCCTTATTTATGATTGGGCTAGCTCTTGTAATTCTGTTTATGATCACAGGATGCACTTCAGCAAGAAACTATCAGGAAACTTTGAGGAAGATAAATAGCACGCCTGAGAGCCACACAGAGAAGCTGAGGGGAGAGAGATATTGAGAGAGAGAGTGAGCAAGCATGGACTTGGGGCTCTGCCTTTATTGGGGTCTGAGGGTGGGGTGCCTAGCATTTTACGAATTCACTCTTTATTGGCAAACTTAAAACATATGGGGAGGAATTAGGACACAGGAAGGGGAAGGCAGGGTCACCCAAGTGGTCAGTTATCTAGGTTACCCAGGGCTTTCTGAAAGAGGAACCTTCATGGGTGGGCAGCCTGTTTCCTTATCTAGTTGGTTTGCTAGTAGCTGCCAACATGTGTATTCAAGGTGGATGTCTTTTGAAATGGATACCTCAGCTATCAAAAAGCATGATGTGAGGCACTTACAGCTGCATACCTGAGACTCTTCACCTGGTTGGTTTTTATTTCTGACTCCTCTCCCCCCACACCAGCACACTTGGCCTCTGGGTTAATACTTGTGGGAGCAGCGCTCACCCAACCTGAAATAGATGTGGTGGATAGAACCCCATCCAGCTCTTGGCCCCTCATTGGGGCAGCTCTGATGCATTCTCTAGTCTTCTCAGAGCATCCCCAGCAGGACTCAGCTATGTTTCCCTACATTGATAACTGACTTGAAGAGGCACATTTATTGGCTGCCTATTGTTTCCTGGGATCAACTTCCAAATAAACTAGTTGCACTCAAATACTATTCTCAGTGTCTGTTTGTGGCAGAATCCAGACCCGATTCCTGGCAAAATATAAATTGGGGCATAAAGCTGCAGACAGGACTGGAAGATAATTCCCAGCACCCCAAAAAGCTGGTGGTCAGGCTGCAGAGAGAGCAATCCTGTTATTTGGAAAAATTGTGGCTGGGCTGTAGGAAATAGGGATTTCTAGAGTATCACCAGTGCTCAGATCCCAGCCCTGCTGAGCAGAAAGTCTTGACACCATCTTCAAAACATTTGAAGACAGTGGTAAAAATCAACTTAACTAAAGATGCAATCAAGCCCAGGCTCACCTGAAATACAGATTAGATTGATTCAGACCCCTCCACACTAGTGGACCAACAGAAGAAGCATCTCCTTTCTAAAGGTAAATATTATTTAGGTTCTAATCTCCTTTTATATACAATGTGCATCATATTACAAAAATGATGACATACATAAGCAAAAACAGGATGACAACCAAGAGCAAAAGCAACCAATAGAAGCAGATACACAAGATGACTCAGGTGTTTAAACAATCAGGCAAGAACTTTAAAATATTTAGGATAAAAATCAAAAAAGTGAATAGTGGGTGAAAAGAGATGGGGAATTTCAAAATTTCAAAACCAAAACTAGGAAAAAAGAGACTAAATGGAAATACTAGACAAAAAAATAAAATGTCAGAAAAACATTCATTTGATGGGCTTAAGAGCAGACTAGTCTCAGCAGAAAAAGATCAATGAAATTAAAGATACATTAATGGAAATTTTCCAAATATAAATATAAAGAAAAAAACAATGGAGGGGAAACAAAGCAGCTGAGAATTGTGGGTGCAATACCAAATGGTCTAAAGTACAACTAGAGTCTCTGAAGGAGAGGAGAGAATGAATAGGTGGCAGAAGAAATATATGAAGAGAAAATGGTCAAGGATTTTCCAAAATTTAAGACATTAGCCCAAAGATCCAACAGCTCACAGAGCCCCAATCAAAAGAAAGAAAACCATATTTTGGCAATCATAATCAAACTGCTGAAAGCCAAAGATAAAGAGAAAAATATCAAAAGCAGCCAGAGGAAAAAAGACCCATTACATACCATGGTTGTCCATGATAAGATCTACAGCTGACTTCTCGTCAGAAACAGTGATGACAGAAGACAATGGAAGGAATGGCATCTGTAACTTGAAAGAAAAAAACAAAACCTGTCAACCTACAATTCCATATACAGTGAAAGTATCTTTCAAAATTGAAGGCAAAATAAAAGACATTTTTAGGCAAACAAAAGCTGAGAGAACTTGTCCCCAACAAATCTGTACAATAAGAAATGCTGGAAATAAATTCTTCAGGCTTTGGGGATATAACACCAGGTGGAAACCCAATAAATGAAGAGCACCAGAAACGGTAACTAGAGGAGAATGCTCAGCTCAAAGCTCTCTGTGTCCTAGGAAAGTCAGAGCTTGAAAAAGCAGGTAGCCAAAGACTCTAGAACTATTTGGTCCTGGGAAAAGCAGTCTTCTTCCAAAGTTCCTGAGTGGTACCCAGCCATCACTCCTCATCTAAGCTGGCTCTGAAATATTCAAATCCAAGTGGAACCCAAGATGCAGAGCCTCTAGACCTTTGAGCTATGACATGAAGATCATGTATATGTCAACCAAGAGCCTGGGTTCGAAATAACATGAAATTTACAAGGACTTTAAAAATGTAAGTAGATCCCATCCTGCTCTAAAAAAATACACTTCTGAGCACAACTGTAAAGTAGCCAGCTGCATGTAGCAACTCCAAAGGCACCAACCTTGAGCCCAGAGAGCCAACTATGACCCACAAATTGCAATTCGCCCAAACTTTGAAATTGACTTACACGTGGAATGATGCTTTTGCCAGGAATGGGAACTTTATTATCTAAACGTTGATGTTTTAAAAACACCTCCTCAGATTTATCTGGTTCAGCAAAGTGCATGTAATAGAGCTCTTATTTGAACATAAAAAGTGTGTATTTTTGTAAAAAGGAAATCCATTTCTCTGGCACTAGTTTACCTTCTTCATGGGAGTATAAATTGGTAAAGCCCTTGGGGGAGCAATCTTGCAGAGTCTCTCAAGATTAAAAAGTCGCATGCCCATCGTAAATACTTGCCTATGTGTGCACAAATGTAAACACAGTGCAATCTCATTTTATGTAAATTTGACTTAGGTAAATATGAAATAATATTATAAAAGCATTCCATCTCATTTTATGTACATATTTGAAATAGGAAAAATGCAAAAAACATTTAAAATCTGTTTAGCGTCTCATGACCTCACAACGAGGGGTGAGGGTAGGTGAATTGAAGACTGTGTTTACACTAGTGTGAGTGGCAGCAGCGCTGCAGCTGGTGGACAGAAACACCTACCATCCTTTATCAGTCCGAGGGGAAGATCCCTCTCAAATCTGGCATGTTTTGTATTATCTGAGATCTTCAGGAATATACACTTCACTTGAAATGAGACCAGCCTTGGGACTTCCCTGGTGGCGCAGTGGTTCAGAATCCAGCCACCAATGCAGGAGACACGGGTTTGAGCCCTGGTTGGGGAAGATCCCACAGGCCACGGAGCAACTAAGCCCGTGCACCACAACTACTGAGCCTGCATGCCGCAACTACTGAAGCCCGCACTTCTAGAGCCCATGGTCTGCAACAAGAGAAGCCACAGCACCGAGAAGCCAGTGCACCACAATGAAGAGTAGCCCCCACTCGCCGCAGCTAGAGAAAGCCCGCGTGCAGCAGTGAAGACCCAACACAGCCAAAAATAAATAACAAATAAATTTTTAAAAAATGAGACCAGCCTTGAGGATAGTATTTAGTGCATCCCTCTGTAATAGCAGAACATTGACATGATCCCAGATGTCCATCCACAGGAAAGTGGTTAAGTGAATTAAGGAAGTTTTATACCATGGAAGATTACATAGCTATAAAATATTCGATAGTTTTCAGCAATGGTCAGCAAACTGTAGCCCACTGAGGGTTTTTGTTCAACCATGAGCTGAAAAAACTTTTTCTGATTTTAAAGGTTGAAAAAAATGTTTAAAGGATAATATCTTGTGACATGAAAATTATATGGAATCCAAATTTTAGTGCCCGTAAATGTTTTCTTGGAACATAACCACACCCATTGGTCTGTGGCTGTGTTTGTGCTGTAATGGCAAATTTGAGACCATATGGCTGCAAAGAGTAAAGTGTTTGCTATCTGGCCCTTTACAGGAAAACTTTGCTGACCCCTGCCCTAGAGATACTTTCATGGAAATATCAAATTCTCACAGTGCTCCCTGTGTACTAAACGCTATTCCAGGGACTTTATATCTGTTAAAACAATGCTAAGAGATGTAGAGAATGGACTTGAGGACACTGTGGGGAGGGGAAGCTGGGATGTAGTGAGAGAGTAGCATTGACATATACACACTACCAAATGTAAAATAGATGGCTAGTGGGAAGCTACTGCAGAGCACAGGGAGATCAGCTTGATGCTTTGTGAAGACCTAAAGGCGTGGGATAGGGAGGTTGGGAGGGAGGCTCAAGAGGGAGGGGATATGGGCATATATGTATACATGTGGCTGATTCACTTTGTTGTACAGCAGAAACTGACACAATACTGTAAAGCATTATACTCCAATAAAGATAAAAAAAAAACCAAAAACAAACAAAACAACGCTAAGGTATAGCTGCCACCATTATCTGTATGTTACACAGATGGTGAACCGAGGCATAGAGAGGTGAAGTCATTTGCCTAAGGTCACACAGCTGGGAAGTGTCACAGACAGGATTTGAATTCAAGCCGTCTGGCCCTAGGATCCATGCTCTTAAGTGCTATGCTACACCTGGGTGCCATTGACATCCGGGGCCAGGTCTTTCGTTGCCGTTGGGGGCTGTCCTACACATTGCAGGGTGTTTGGCAGCATCTCTGGCCACTGCCCACTAGATCCAGAGCAGCTGCTCCATCTTCACAACCAAAAATGTCTGTAAGACATTGCCCAGTGTTCTCGGTGAGGAGGGACAAAATCACCCCTTGCCCCAGCTGAGAACTGCTACCCCAGACACATTAAGTGAAAAAATAACTTGCAGAATGATATCTGCAAGGGATGGTGCTGAAAGGAGGCCTGTGTAAATGTTCACCTACACAAACAGATTCTCAGCAAACATAGATAAAAGTGCCTTCCAGGGAGAAGGCAGAACAGCGGCGAAGGTGAAAAGATGCTCATGGTGAGCTTTGGATACTTTTTATCTATTTTTTAATTCTACCGTTTTACAGTTTAATTTTTTTAAGTTTTAAGAGAATCATGTTTTTTTTTAAAAAGTCAGTAATTGTTGATGAAAATTCAATTAACTCAACTTAAGATGGAAAAGGGGGGTGGGATTAATTGGGAGATTGAGATTGCCATATGTACATTACTAATAAGAAAAATATCAAATTGTACACTTTAAATATATGCAGTTTATTGTATGTCAATTATATCTCAATAAAAGTTCTTAAAAATTAAAATTAAAAAGAATTTTTGAAAAAGAAGGAAAAAGGGAATTTTATTCAAGCCAGACTGAGGATTATAACCTGGGAAGCAGATTCTCAGAAAGCTCTGAGAACTGTTTCTGCCTGTTAGAAGTCGAAGGTACAGTCATATACATTTTTGAGACTAAAGATCATACAACAAAATGACATGCTGATATTTTACATAAAGCTCACCAAGGATATATAATCCAGGTAAACATGTACAAAGCGAACAGTAAGTCACCATGCCCTCCTGCAGAGCTGGGAAAGAACACCGTTCTTTTTAAAAATTAATTAATTAATTAATTGGCTGTGTTGGGTCTTCATTGCTGCGCGCAGGCTTTCTCTAGTTGTGTGAGCAGGACGTCTCACTGCGGCGGCTTCTTTTGTTGCGGAGCACAGGCTCTAGGCACACGGGCTTCAGTAGCTGCATTGGGCAAGCTCAGTAGTTGTGGCTCATGGGCTCAGTTGCTCCATGGCATGTGGGATCTTTCCGGACCACGGATCGAACCTGTGTTCCCTGAATTGGCAGGCAGATTCTTTCTTTCTTTTTTTTAAGAACTTTTACTGAGATACGGTTAACAGACAATAAACAACATATATTTAGAGTGTACAATTTGGTATCCCAATCTCCCAATTCATTCCCCCCCAGCCCTCCCCACTTTCCCCACTTGGTGTCCATATGTTTGTTCTCTACATCTGTGTCTCTATTTCTGGCAGGCAGATTCTTAACTGCCGTGCCACTGGGGAAGTCCCGGAACACTATTCTTTTAAGAACTTATATTGCTAATGTCAGAAGAAAGGGGGAAAGTTTGGTCTTACTAGTTGAGCAGGCACTCCCATCTTTGAGGAGCTCTGGTTAATGTATAATGCGGGTCACACTGCACATTAAGGGAGAAGATACCCAAACTAACACACAGAGAGAATTTTTTGTTTAATGCTTTTCTTGTCCTGCCTTAAAATATACTTTTTATTTCATCAACAGCCATGTAGAAATTCACTTCCTCCTGCCCCTGCTTAAAACAAAAAACAAAAACAAAAGCAAAAAAAGAAAAAAACCAAAAAATTAAAAACCAAAAAACCCAAACCATCTTCTTAGATCTGAACAAAATCAGTTCATTTCTGCAACGCGGGAATGGGGAAAACGGTGCTGCCCTCCTCTAGCTCCAACCGATCTTTTTTCAACCTTATTCAAGATCTCCAGAGCTCCTCTGGGGGCAGAAAACTAGAGTGCTGGGATGTTCTCTGAGTCCCCAAGTTGGTTACAACAATAATGTCAAAAGTAATAATAGCTGCCACTTTGGGAGGGCTGATTATGAGCCAGAGGGAACCATCTTATGTACTTCTTAGCCACAATAGCCCTGTGAGGCAGTCATGGTATCACCGCCCATTTAACAGATGAGGAAACTGAGGCAGCCAGGGGCTAAGGAATTTACTTAGGATCACAGAGCTGGTGAGTGGCAGAGCCCTGTGACAAATGCAAGCTCTTGACCCTGAATCCTTAACCTAGTGGAAGTGTTTGATGGACATCCTTGATTTTTCACAGGTTACCTCTGAAGGAGACAGCCTCCTGGAGAAGCTTCCAGAAGCCGTGGGGTTCCTGGTGGCCTCTGAAGATGAGTCCCTTCTTGCTGCAGGTAGCGTTTAGCTCTCATTTGGAGTCATGAGGCAGCAACTCCAGATTTGGTTGGAAGTGGAGAGAGGCCTGGGGAAAGGGGAAGAGGATCAGCAAAATTTTTCTGCAGAGGGCCTCGTAGTAAACATCATTGCTGGTCTCTGTCACAACTGTCCAACCCTGCCCTTGTAGTGCGAAAGCCGCCACGGACAGTATTTCAAGTGAGTATAGCTGTGTGCCAATAACACTCCTGGATGCTGAAATTTGGTTTTCATACCATTTTCATGTGTTATGAGATAGTGATCTTACTTTAGTTTTTTTCAAGGATTTAAAGACTTAAAAACTATTAGCTCACATATAAAATTTGGTGACCAGCCGATTTTCACCCACAGGGTGTAATTTGCCATCCCCTGTTCTGGATAAATCTCTGAACCTTTCTGGGCTTCCGGTCCATTATCTTGGAAATAGGAGCGGTTATTCCTGCAGGAGAGGCACAGGGATAGAGGGGGGCGGGGTGAGAGGATAGGATCCACTCAGCCCACATGACCCCTGCTATTAGGAGCTTCCAGGCTAGCAGGAAAGATGGGTGATTAGGTAGCCACAAGGAAGACTGGTTGGTGCTATGTCAAGATAAGAATCAGGGGCTATAGGAACATGCGACAGGGTTCCCTTCCTTAGTCTGAAGCAATCAGGGAGGGCTACCTGGTAGAGGAGACCTACAGGTGCTCCACATCTGATTTTTTTTTTTTAAGAAGAAAATTTTAGAGCAGTTTTAGGTTCACAGTCAAACTGAGCAGAAGATACAGAGAGTTCCATATGCCCACTTGCTCCCATTCATACACAACCTCCCCCATTTTCAATACAGCCCACCAGAGTGGTACATTTCTTACAGATGATGAACCTACATTGACACAGCATCCTCACTTCAAAGTCCATAGCTAACATGATGGTTCATTCTTGGTGTTGTATATTCTGTAGGTTTGGACAAGTGTATAAGATGTATATCCATCATTACAGTATCATACAGATTACTGCCACTGCCTTTAAATCACTCTGATTTTTGCAAAGCCATTTCCAGGGGCCAAAGACACTTTAGACCAGCAGTGTCCAGTAAAGCAAACTACAAATGTGAGCCACAATTATATTGTGAAATTTTTCTTGACCCTATTTAGAAAGGTAAAAAGAAACAGGTGGCATTTGTGTTTATAATGTATCTTTTTTAATGCAGTAGATCCCAAAACCCAACATGAAATCGGTATGATTTTAATGGTATATTTCCCATTACTTTTTAAATTCTTGTGTGAAGCTCTTGATATCTGGCATGTGTTTTATACTTATGGCTCATTTCAATGGGGACCAGCCTCATTAATAGCCATGTGTGGCTTGTGCCAAACGTATTGGAGAGTGCAGGTCCAGTAGACTGACAGATGGTTGAATGATACATACCCTCCATCTTGTTTCCCAAAGAATTTCAAGTGACTTAAGTGTGTATAAAATAAAGCATGGGAAACAGGAACAAAAGACAAAAGAACATGAGGATAGAGACACAAAATACATTCAGGACTGAGGCCAAAGGCATTGAGGACCTCAGTGACCTAGAAACTTATTACAGTTGGGTTTCAAGTGTGGCTCTTTCCAGCAGCCAATGAGAAGAAGGAGCCTGGGCAATTTCTCCATCCATGGTTTCGGGAACCAACTCTGCTTGGGAAACGTTCCTCGATTTTAAGTCAGCTAAGATCAGGCAAGGATTTCACTGAAGTGTCATAAATAGAATTGTGGTTGGGGTCCCCAAGATTATCTTCAGGTTTGATGATTTGTTAGGGCTCACAGAACTCAGAAAAGCTATTACACTCACAGTTACAGTTTATTGCAACAAAAGGATACAGAATAAAATCAGCAAAAGGAAGAGGCATGTGGGGCGGAGTCCAGGAGAGACCAAGCACAAGCTTGTCCTCCTGCAGTGGAGTTGTGCAGGCAGTGCTTTCTTACCCAGCAATGATGTCTATGACAACATGCATGGTGTACTGCCAACCAGGAAGGCTCACTCCAGCCTTGGTGTCCCAGCTTTTTACTGGGAGTTGGTCATGTAGACATGGTTGATGCCCTGCACAGCTAACTTTAATTTGCAGCCCCACCCCTGAGGTCAAGCTGATACTGCATGTTCCAAAGCTCCCTCCCAAAGTACATCACACTCTGAGCATAGACCACGCAGTGTGGCCCAAGGCCTCAGGTTAACAAAGACACTTTCTTCAGGCAGAACATTCCAAGGGCTTAAAGGGCACCTTCTGGGAGCCAGACTGGGACCAAACCTTTCATGTGCAGGGTGTGGACATCCCCAGGTCTGCTGAGTTCATCCTCTACTGCAAAAGAGTGTAACGCAAATATCCTTAGACAGTAGATGTTTTGGTGCATTTCATCAGCTTCCCACGCATATATTTCATCCATAACATCCTTCTATGTGAGCCTCTCATTCAAGTACAATTCAATAAAAGTAGTTCCACAGGGAGCATGGAGAGACACAAGACAGACTCAGCCCCCAACCACCAGTGACCTGACTTGATCCAGAGGTTGGTTGGTTGGTTGGTTGGTTGGTTGGTTGGTTGGTTGGTTGGTTATTTATGTATTTATGTGTTATTTTTGGCAGCATCGGGTCTTAGTTGCAGGACGTAGGATCTTTCTTCGTGTTGCACGGGCTCTCCGTTGTGGTGTGTGGGCTTCTTTCTACCTGCGGCATGTGGGTTTTCTCTAGTTGTGGCGTGCAGGCTCCACAGCATGTGGGCTCTGTAGTTTGAGGCACATGAGCTCTCTACCTGAGGTGCGTGGGCTCAGTAGTTGTGGTGCATGAGCTTAGTTGCCCCTCGGCATGTGGGATCTTAGTTGCCTGACCAGGGATCGAACTCGAGTCCCCTGCATTGGAAGGTGGATTCTTTACCACTGGACCACCAGGGAAGTCCCTGGATGTTGTCCTGAAGCTAAACTGAGATGACACATGAGGTGCACAGCACAGAGCCTCATACCATAACTACTTAGTGTGAGAGTTAGCCTTATAATAATAGTAGTTAATACTTGGGTATTTACAATGTGTCAGAACCCATCCTAAGCAGTTTACATGTGTTAAGCCCTTTATGCCCCAATAGCCCTGGGAGGTAGGCACTTTTATTATTCTCATTTATAGATGAGGAAACTGAGGCACAGAGAAGTTAGGTAACTTGCCTGAGGTCACACAGCTGTAAGTGGAGGAGCTGGGATTTGAATTCACAGTCAGGCTTGACTCTGCACCCTCAAATAGGATGCTGAATATTTGTTTATTTATCAATAATTATTTCTGAACATCTGGAAGAATTGATGGCCTGCCTATGTAGTCAGCAAGAACTCCTGTAAAAGCACAGGGTATCCACTTGAATTGGGTCATGCTAACCCAGCACCCACATCCAGACCTGAGCTGTTGGTGCCAATCGAAATGGGTGATTCAATGGATGGTCTATGGCATTCCAGGGAGGGAGCTCTTTCTATAAAGTAAGGGGGTGGCTTCCCTCCTGCTCAGAAAAGGCAATAAAAGTACGCACACACACACACACACACAGCTGAATTTCTCTGCCAGCTGCTGGGGTGTGTCTCATGGTGCATTTACTAGCTGAGCAGAAGAGGGGCCTGATCTGTCTCCTGTATGGGGCCTGGAAGGCCATGCATAATCTGGCCCTCACACATCTCCCTGCACTGCGAGGGGTCCTCTCAACAAAACATTCACCCAGACAGTATTTGGAATGCAAGTGAGTAAGTCCTCTTGGGTAGTGTTGCCAGATAAAATACAGAATGCCCAGTTAAATTTCAGATAAATAATAAATCAAGTTTTTAGTGTAAGTATATCCCACATAACATTTTGGGATATACTTATACTCATCAAAATTTCATTGTTTATCTGAAATTCAAACTTAACTGGGTGTCCTGTTGTTGTGAAGGGATGCTAAACCTGGCACCCCTTCCTCTCCCTCACCTCCGCTTTCTTCACTCCGCTCCAGCCACACTGGCCTCCGTGCTGCTCTTCAAACACAACAGGCCTTTCCTACCTCCTGGTTGTCCCGTGTTATTCCCACTCTTCCAGTGCCTCCTCATCTCTCTAAAACCAGCTCGAAAGTCCTATAACAAACATCAATATTAAACATCAATTCTTAAAACATCAAGAATTTCTTCACTCACAGTTTTAGTGGCCAGAAATCTGAAAGCGAGGCATTGGTGGGGCTGGCTCCCTCCAAAGCCTTCAGAGAAGTATCTTTTTTCTTTTTATGCCTCTTCCAGTTTCTGCCAGGACTCCTTAACTTGTGGCCACATCTCTTCAGCCTCTGCCTCTGTCTTTTTTTTTTTTAAATAAATTTATTTATTTATTTATTTATTTATTGGCTGCATTGGGTCTTGTTGCTGTGCATGGGCTTTACTCTAGTTGCAACAAGCAGAGGCTGTTCTTCATTGTGTTGCGTGGGCTTCTCATTGCAGTGGCTTCTCTTGTTGCAGAGCATGGATTCTAGGCATGTGGGCTTCAACAGTTGTGGCACATGGGCTCAGTAGTTGTGGCATATGGGCTTAGTTGCTCTGTGACATGTGGGATCTTCCTGGGCCAGGGATCAAACCTGTGTCCCCTGCATTGGCAGGTGGATTCTTAACCACTGCGCCACCAGAAGTCTCTCTGCCTCTGTCTTCACGTTGCCTTCTCTGCTATGTGTGTCTCTGTGTCCTTTTTTCCTCATGGCATCCAGTCCATGACTTCATTGCCCTTATAACAAACCATCTTCATTTTGTTTTCCTTCCTTCCTCCCACCCTTCCACCCCTCCTTCCATCTTCAAAACGTATTTACTCTGTGTCCAGCTTTATGCTGGGTTGTGGGAGACCAAGAGCAACCCAAACAGGCAGAACCAGCCCTCTGGAAACTCATGGTCTTGTGATAGTAAATAACTTTGCTGTTTCCTGTGCAATTATCGACCACTGTTGTGCCCCTACCTGCAACTGTGGGCTCTGTGAGGATAGGAGCCTTGCCTACCTTCTTCACCACTGTATTCTTTCCACCCACACATAGTAGATGCTCAAAAAAAAATCTTTGCTGATTGAATTGAATTACTCTCAAGCTCCTCAAGGTGTAATTCCAGTCTCTGCCACTTTAGGTTTTGGAAGATCTGTGCGGATATTCTTGGCAGACTCACAGGGGTTTCATCGATTCATGGCCACCGACCTTGAACATGAAGATGCGGTGGAGACGGCCATTTTTGGTCCTGAAAACAATCTGATTGTCACTGGGTCCCGGGATGCACTCATTCAGGTAAAGGGGAGAGGCATGTCCTGTCATCCTCACCTCCACCTCCAGAATAGAAAGTATGATTCTTTAGGGACTTTTTGACTTCAAAATACAGAAACCTACAAAAACTAGTGTGGGCAAAATAGGGCAGGTCATTGGGCAGATATGGGGGGGGGGCAGAGAGAGACCTGAGGGGAATTACCAAAATATTCATTGAAGGCTATAGCATTCCCATTAAACCTGAAATACGGGGAAGATTTTGGCCTTCAGAGGGGTTGGGTAGAGAGGAGGAAATTTCCTGTTAAGCTCAAAGTTCTCCAAGCTGGAGAGAAAAGCATATGATAAAGTAGCAGTTTTCCAGCATTCTAGTCTTAGCACCCCTTTAGATTTTTAAAAATTATTGAGAATCCATAAGGAGCTTTCATTATGTGGATTTTATCAATATGACTCATATATTTTTAACAAATTATCTATTTTGGAACAGTTTTAGGATTTACAGAATTGTTGCAAAGAAAACACAGAGAGTCCTAGTTTTAGGGTTTACAGAAGAGTTGCAAAGAAAGCACATATATATGTATCTATTCTTCATCCAGCTGCCCCCAATATCTCATCACATTGATACCATTATCAAAACCAAGAAATTAACATTGGGACAATATTATTAACTCATCTATATGTTTTGATTCTATTTCATTAGTTTCCCCACAAATGCCATTTTCCAAATCCTGTCTTGCATTTAGTATCTATTGATACTTGCCATGTTACAATTTTTAAATGATGAAATCTGAAAATACTTCTCCATTAATTCATTAACATGACATGTCAACATAACATACTCTTATGAAAACAACTGTATTTTCTAAAGCAAAGAAAAATCGTGAGAAGAGTGTTATCATTTCACGTATTGGCAAGTCTCTTTCTTGTCTGGCTTAATAAAAGACAATTAGATTCTCATATTTGATTCTGCGTTCTCCTATCTGTTGTGATAACATGTCCCATAGCTTCTGGAAGACTCCACTGCTCACTTATGAGAGGAAGAGAGTGGAAGAAGGTAAATGACTTCTTAAATTGTGAAAATAATTTTGCTTTTGCAGAACTCCCTGAAAACCCCCTTCATGGAACCACCTGTGAGGTACCCTCCAGGGGTTCCCCAGAACACACTTTGAGAACTGCCATGATAGCTAGTAAGATGTAAGGAAGTTTGAGGGGGTGAGGAGATGTGAAGCCCCTTGAGCTACAGCCTAAAAGTTTACCTTAGGTGGACATGAACTTAAGCATATTTCCAAGCTACAGCAGCGTAAGAAGTCAGCTCTGCCCCTCTGCTTCTGTCCTCAGGTGTGGAGTCTATCAGAGCAGGGGACTCTGCTAGATGTCTTGGAAGGTGTCGGGACCCCGGTGAGCCTGCTGGCCCGGGGTGGGGCCTTGGTGGCATCTGCATCCCATCAGTCCTCATCTTTTAAAGTCTGGGATCTCACCTATGCTCAGAAGCCAAGGGCCTCTACCCCGTTTCTAGACCGTACTGGCTTGACTGCAGTGTCACACAATGGAAGCTACATTTACTTCCCTAAAATTGGGGACAAAACCAAAGTCACCATTTGGGACTTGGCAGAAGGTTTGTAAGATTTAAGCATGGTCATTTGTATGGGTAATAATTGAAGCCCCAGTATTGGTCTGTTTGGGCTGCTATAAGAAAACAGCATCAACAGGAAGGGGCGAAGATTAAACAACAGACGCTTATTTCTAGTGATTCTGGAGGCTGGAAAGTCTGAGTCCGAGGTGCTGGCAGATTGGTGTCTGTTGAGAGCCCACTTCCTGGTTTGCAGATGGCCACCTTCCCATTGTGTCCTCAAATGGCAGAAAGCAGAGAAGGAAGCAAGCTCTCATTGTCTCTTCTTATAAAAGCACCAATCCCATTAGTGGGGCCTCCACCCTCATGACCTAATCACCTTCCAAACGCCCCACCTCCTAATACCATCACATTAAGGGTTAGGACTTCAACTTGAATTTTGGGGTGGGATACAGACATTCAGTCCATAACACTCCACTCCCTTAGATTAAAACTGGCTAATAGAAAACAGAACTTGATTTTTTAAAATATAGTTCTATCTTGCTTTTATTATTTTTTAATTATTTTTTTACTTTCTTTTTTCTTTCTTTCTTTCTTTTTTTTTTTTTTTTTTTTGGCTGGGTTGGGTCTTGGTTACTGCACGAGGTCTTTCCCTAGTTGTGGCGAGTGGAGGCTACTCTTCGTTGCGGTTCGCAGGCTTCTTAGTGCGGTGGCTTCTCTTGTTGCAGAGCATGGGCTCTGAGCACACAGGCTTCAGTAGCTGCAGCTTGTGGGCTCAGTAGTTGTGGCACTTGAGCCCTAGAGCTTGCAGGCTTCAGTAGCTGTGGTGCACGGGCTTAGTTGCTCCGAGGCATGTGAGATCTTCCCAGATCAGGGATCAAACCTATGTCCCCTGCATTGGTAGGAGGATTATTCTTAATCACTGCGCCACCAGGGAAGTCACAGAACTTGATTGTATAAATTTCCAGCATATAGTAATCGATTATCTGGTTGTCATTTCCTGTTTTAGCTGAGGTTCCCCTGGAGGCAGTGCCCCGATGGGGATATTTGCACAAGTGGTGTATAGAGGGGAGCTCCCAGGAGGAGGGAGAAAGGACACAGGGCAAGGGCAAGACTGAGCATGGAGATGGGTTCAACCTGACCCCACGAGGAGTCCTGGAGCATGAATTG
The DNA here is from genome assembly GCF_030028045.1 of Hippopotamus amphibius kiboko. Taxonomy (NCBI): domain Eukaryota; kingdom Metazoa; phylum Chordata; class Mammalia; order Artiodactyla; family Hippopotamidae; genus Hippopotamus; species Hippopotamus amphibius. The sequence goes on along the minus strand of NC_080200.1, from coordinate 16,925,436 downwards.
CACTTCACAATTGTCCCATCTTGAAGCAGGGGGGGCAGCCTTTTTACTCCCATATGAGGTAGTCCTGGCCTTGTGCCATCCTGGGTGGCAGGCACAGCCCCCAGGCATTTCCAAATGAGCTGCTTCCTTCACTCAACGGCCATAGGATGCCTTGGGTCTGGGTGAACTGACCGGTAAAGGGGGTCTGGGCATGTCACCAATAGTATCTGCTTAATCCCCACGAGGTGGCTGGAGATGTAGAAATTCCTTGTTAATGATAAAATAACATGAGAAAAGAAATTCATTCTCAAGTTCATGTCCGGATTTGACAGACATTTGTTTAGCACTAGCCTGGTGGCCGAGCTCTGGGAGTTAGCCGTGAACAAGACAGATGAGGTTATGAATTTTGAGGTGCTCGCCTGCTAGCTTTGGGGCAGGGCAGGATGCAAAGAAATAGAGCAGGGTGGTTGGCAATGAGATAGGAGTCCACAAACTATAGCCTGAGGGCCAATCCAGACACACCCATTTGTTTACGTAGTGTTTGTGGCTGCTTTGGGGGCTACACCAGCAGAGTTAAGTGGTTACAGTAGAGAGTATACAGCCTACAAGGCAAAAATACTTACTCTCCTGCCCTTTATAGAAGTTGGTAAAAGGGAACATCTGGGAATAGAGGTCACATGAGGCTGCAAAGACCAGGGGAAGGCATGTACATTTCTTCTGAGGGGAGTGAGACATCTTCAGAAAGTGTTAGGCAGGGCAATGAGATGCTGCAATTCTCATTTTTTAAAGCTTGGATGATTGGCAGGCAAGAATGGAAGCAGGGAAACCAGCAGTACCCAAGTTGAAGAGGATGGGTAATGAAAGCATTTTTTAAAATCCTTAAAAATAGGAGCCAGCGTCCCTGTGATCTGTTCTTGATGCAGTCTTCTCCCCACGGCAGGCGAGGAGCAAGATGCTCTGGACACCTCCAATGAGGTCAGGTGTCTGGAGGTCGCCGAGCAGGCCAATCTGCTTTTCACCGGCCTCGTTTCGGGGATCGTCCTGGTGTTCCCCCTGAATTCCAGACAGGATGTGATGTGCATCCCCCCTCCAGAGGCCCGGAAAGCCATCAACTGCATGGCGCTAAGTAAGGATGAGGGGCACCTGGCCATCGCCTATGACAGCATCGTCCTGGTGCTGGACATCAGCCCCGGGGATCCCTGTCCAGTCATCGACGGGCCAACCTACACCTTCTATACCCAGCTGCCTGACACCATAACCAGCGTAGCTCTTCTGGCTGACTACCGCGTGATCTACGGCATGACCAATGGAGACCTCTTCCTTTACGAATGTGCGAATTCCAAGGTGTTCCCTCTGGAGGCCCATGGGAGCCAAGTCACCTGTGTGGAGGTCAGCCACAAAGAGCAGCTGGCAGTCAGTGGGTCTGAGGAAGCCCTGCTGTGTCTCTGGGACCTGCAGGTGTGCAAGTGGAAATTCGAGATGAGCTACACGGTGGGTAGCCCGCTGCACCGCATACACGCTAGGTCCTGGCATTAGAAAACTGATGACAGGCATCATTTGTTAAGTGCATGTGCATTTATTAAGTGCACACCGTGTGCCACCGACCAGGGTCAGGACTAGGGTGAGTCAAGGGAGAGGTCCTCACCTCTGGGGCAGAGTTTAAGGGGGGGGGGGGTGCCAAAAAACTCGGCCATCCAGAGAGATAATATTTTAGTGCAGTGTTTAAAAAAATCAACATACATGCAAAAAATCCACAAAGAACAAAATATCAACATTTAAAATACAGACAGGATCAAATCCTGCACTGGCATAGCCCTGCGTCACTCTCCTCACCCTAATCCTGACTGGCCTTTCTTTCACCCAAAGGTTTTGATCATGCAACCTTTGCCAGGGCTCTTTCTAGTGCCAAGGAAGCAGCTGTGACCAGGGCAAACAGTGTCCCACCTCTTGGAGCCACAGTCTAGTGGGAGAGACACTGTGAGCTCCAGGAAGGCAGGATTTTTGTGTGTTTTGTTCACGGAGGTGGCCCCTGTCCCTAAGAGATGTCCCGACCATTAAATGTCTGTGAAATAAAAACAAAGCAGCAAATATATGATGGCTGGGGAGCAACAAGAGCTTTGAAGAAAAATAGGACAAGATAAAGAGAGGCAGAGAGTGGTGAGGGCTGCTATTTAAGAAAGTCAGATAAGTCTGGTGGAACAGCATTCTAGGCAGAAGTGACAGCAACTGTGAAGGCTCTGAAATGGAAAACTGGTGACTCTTTCACCCACAGTGTCTAAGACAGTTTGCACTGTCCATCTTGTAAGGAGTTATAATTTTTTGTATCAATGTTTAAGAGCTATGTTATATATTTACATATTCATATTATAATATTGATATTATGCAAAATATACATATTAAAATATCATTCTATAATTTAATCTTCACAACAATCTTGTAAGGTTGATGCTATTATTCCAGTTTCTCAGATGGAGAACAAAGATCGTACCTTAGGTTGCAAGATATAAAAATTGTTAATAAACTAAGCAAGATGATCTTGTAACTAAGAGAACAGAATACGTGTAGTTTTATCTTAAAAAGCCTTCATCCCACCTGACTTATTTATTTTTATGAAGCCACTAAAAGGCTGAGATGTAAATGATCTTTTGCCTTGTTGAGATGGGAAATGTCACCACAGCAGTTAAATTATACCTAGCTTTTTGATTTTTTTGAAAAAATAAACTTAATTTGGAATTATTTTTTTTTTAAGTTTTTTTATGTGGACCATTTTTTAAAGTCTTTATTGAATTTGTTACAACATTGCTTCTGTTCCATGTCTTGGTTTCTTGGCCGAGAGGCATGTGGGATCTTAGCTTCCCGACAGGGATCCAAACTGTACCCCTCGAATTGGTAGGCAAAGTCCCAACCACTGGACCACCAGGGAAGTCCCTGGAATGATTTTAGATTTACAGATTAAGTTGTGAAGATAGTACAAAGTTTCCCATTTACCTACTCCTCACCCATCTTCCCCTGATATTAACACGTAACTAGAGTATGTTTGTCAAAACTAAGAAAGTAACAATGGAAAAATATCATTAGCTACGGACGTTATTGGGATTGCATGTTTTTCAGTGAATTCCCTTTTTCTGTTCTAGGATCTAATCTAGGATCCCAAATTGCATTTAGCATATAGCTCTTAATAATACAATTGGAGCTAATACTTATATAATCAAGGTCATCTAAGATATTAAAATCTATAATTCCTGTTCTCCGATGCAAAATGTCACTAATCCTCTCAATCCAGTCTCTTTGAAGATGTGTTTTGGTCCTGGGAATGTGGCTGTTACCCATCTCTCCAGATTTTAACTTGATCCATCTCCGAAGAGGTGCTTACGAGTGCCTTGGGGCTGGACTCTTGGGTGTCTTTCAGTCTGAAATCAAGATCACATTACCTTTTCCAACAGAATTCTTACTGTAGAGGAGTCCAATGTGCTTGCTTCTCCAAGGACGACAAGTACGTCTATGCAGCCTTGAAAGATCGCTCCATAATCGTCTGGAGTGTGCTGGATGGTGAGTTATTTTGCTTTGAGGGTTGGATTGAGCTTAGATCTGGAGATGAAGGACTCTGTTCTGGATCCTGGCCATTAGAGGGCCCCACTCTGGCCTCCCCTAGCTGGGTCTCTCTGCTTAGGGAGGTATCTGCAGCCTCAGGGGACAGGCCCAATGAGAGCTATATCCACTCTTCTAGACCCACATTCTGGGTACTTAGAACTCCAGAACCCCCCTTACCTGCCCAGGAGCCCTCTTTAGGGCCTGTGCAGGCCTCTTCCCCAGCTCTATCCTTCTCAAAGTGGGCTGTGCCTCTTGTGTGCACACCCCCAGGCTTGGAGGGTGGTCTTGGAGTGGTGTGCATGGAGTCTGGATGTGTGAGCTGGGTTGGAGGGTTCACATACATGTGTCTGAGGCCCGTAGGGATGTAGGATGGAGCTGGATGTGGGAAGAGAAGGGGGCAAGCCACAAACAGCTGGGCTCTCCCACACCATTACATTCTGGCATGGAACTGAGGAGACCAAGAATTCTCAACCCAAACTTGACCTTCCTGGTGGTTCCAAAGGTACATCCAACAATGTAGAAGGATAGAATATATTTCATTTAATTGTTTATTAGCTAGATTTGCAATGCTCATATATTGTATCTTATAGGATGTTGTCCTTCATTCATCCTCCTTCCTCAGGCCCTGTAAATGTTTGGGACATCTTGTTTAAGATCGACCACTTTGAAAATCCCACATCACTCACTCTGTTCAGTATTACACTAAGGACATATTAACAGGAGTTAACATTTCTTGTGTCCTGGGTATTGTCACCAAGCCATTTAATTCCCTCAATAGGCATCACCATTTTACAAAATTTGAGGCTCTGAGAGATGGGGTAGGCTGTGGATTGCAGCTGATCTGCCTGGTCTCCATGGTCACCTCTGTCACATTCTCCTATAGAGAAAGGAACCCTTATGACACTGGCAGGGGGTAGGAGCTATTGCTATCCCCATTTGACAAATGAAGAAGCTGAAGTTCAGAGTGATTAAGGAACTTTCCCAAGGTCACAAAGCAAGTAAGTGGCTGAATGAATATCAGGTAGAGTTGAATACATTGTAATCAAATACAAAATAACTGAAAACATTGTGATTGAATCATTGTAACTGAATACATTATAATCTAATACACTGTAATTGAATACATTATAATCCAATACATTGTAGTCTAATACAGTGTAACAAAGATACCTGGCAAAAAGTCACAGATGGCTCAGAAGGTGAGGGTTCTGGATTGTGGCCTTAAAAGCCCATCCTGTGCAGGTTCACAACCTCTCTTCCCACTCCTCCAATAATAATATTTACTGAATTCACTCTGGCTGAAACTGATAGTTAGCACCTGACTTGCATGACATCTCCAAATCTTCAGAATTCCCCTCAGCAGGTAGGCTCAGTTATCGTTCCCATACTGCACATGAAGCAAGAGGGACTCTGAGACATTGGCTTTCATGCCTAAGCTAGTAAGGGGCAAAGCAGAGATTTGACCCCATGTGGCCAACCCTCAAATGTGTGAGATTTGATCTCTGTGGCTGCATTTTTATGATTTGTACCCTTCCCTCCACTTCCCCCCAACAGGCACATTGCTGGCTGTCCAGTTTGTCCATGCCATGGTGAACAGAATCATCCCAACCTCTAATGGCTTCATTGCCCCCACCAGACATGGCTATCTCATCCGTGAACGTTTCCAGTGCCCTTCATCAAGAGTCTCACAACAGGATCCTCTCAAGAACTTCAAGAAGGCAGTGTGGATGGTCAAATCCAGGCAGAGAGAAGAGCTGGCTGCTGCTGCAGGAGCACTCCAGGACTCAAGATCAGGGAGTGCCCAGGGAAATGAATCCAAATCAAACAAACGCTCACAAGTCTGTCTGCTAGTGTAAAAACCTCCCGTGGCTCCAGTGAGTTAGTCCCATTCAATCAGGCTGAAGCAAAGAGAATATATGTGTTGATGTATATCTGGATCCAAAGCCTCCGATTATGTGACCCAGACCTTGCTTCTCACCATCTTTTCATTTTTCTCTCTTCCTTGTCAGCTCCATTCACAGAGCCACCACCCCCAGGTTAGCAATATGACAGCCAAGTTCAGTAGAAAAGAGAGTTTCCCTTTTCCAACAGTTTGACCCAAAGTCCTGGTTTTAAGTCTATTAGCCCCAATTAGCTCACACACCCATTCCAGAACACAAAGCTATCTCTGGGGAGAATGCAGCACTCTGATTGGCGGGACTGACCCTATTCCCATCTGGGCTGAAGATGGAGTCAACACCACCCAACTATGTAGACTGAGAAGGGGAGAGGCTATTCCCCAGGGAAACTGGGGTGCTGGTACCAGGTCAAGGGGGGAATGGATGGATGTAACTGACCAAACCATAAATGTGGACCATAGAGCTTTATAGATTATAAAGCACCAGGTGCTATGGTCTGATCCTTATCACAGCCCATGCTTCAGGGAGGGCAGGAGTTTCTGCATCCATTTTACAGACGAGTAAACTGAGCCTTGCAGAGGTAGCTGTGCTTTGCTCAAAATTATGAACCCAAGGTGCAAGAACTCTGAGAAATGAGAGCCCAGAGCCTTCCTGTCCCAATCCTTGTTGGGACCATCTCTCTCCAATTTTAGACTCAAAAGCACAGCCATCAATTCCATGGGTGGCACACTTAAATGCCCACAGGGGCCAATAAGTAATCTAGACCATTGCTGTGCACCTGGGTGACCAGCAGGGAGTAATGGTGACAATGGGAACATGGAGGGCACTGCTCTGTCTTGGGTAGAAACGGGTACCTTGACTCTACCCCATCACCATAGGGAAAGCAGTCCTCTGGTGCCAGAGCTTCCTGTTCTTACAAGTAAAGCCAGAAATCCAGGCTTTTATGAAAAACGTTCTCATTTTTTAAAGTTGGCAATTGGCTCAAATTTACCCTTATAGGCACATTTGGCCCATGTCTCTAGTTCACGAGCTGACTCATGACCCAACGTGGCATTAAAACAGTAAATCTGTTATCATTCTTCCATCTCTACTCCCTGGTTCCCATACTTTTGAGAATAAAGATGCTTTTTATCTTAAAAACTGGAGGCTCTTGGAGGCAGATGGAAAAAGCTGCAGACATCTCCCTGCTGTGCTTTTGGACCATCTCTGCCTCGTACAAGTTCAACAGTCCAGCTGTTTGTGCTCCACTTAAATGGCTCTTTCTTCTTTACCTGCAGCCCCCACCTGCTTCTGGGGCTTTTGCTATAAGGATAGCAAAGTCCAAACCGTCAAGGTGCTATTCCTTCCTTACTCCCCATCCCCGCACTGGATTCCAGAGAAAAAAACCACCTTAGAAAAAGAGGCTTTCGTGCTGGATGTGACCTGACTGACTGTCTCATTCAGTCATTTCTCAAACTAGTGTTCCAAGGAGGGCTTTGGCAGTTCTGCAAATGTCACTGAGCATCAAATTCCATTAAAAATATTTTATAACTGTAAAGTCCATGTTGGGTAGCAGTTTTTGAGGTGTTGGAGATAACTAATGTAGGATTCTCCTGCCATCTCCACTTAACTTGGATTGTGAGGGGAGCCTTTGAAAAAAATAGCTCTTTGCTACCATGTCTCTATGAATCAGGGGTTTGACCCAATGCAGGAATAATGTGGGTGTGACTGAGATGTCAGCTACAGCTTCTGGCTTAAAATGTGTGTGTCCATCTCAACAGCCTCAGTGAGAATCAATGGTTTTGTACGTAAACACTAATTTGAACATAGGACAGACATTTTTACGAATAAAATGCTACTCTGAAGTGTTGCGTACGCTGGGGTTTTTGTCGTGAGTTTCCGTTTGAGAAGGTGTTCGGTTGGTCTGAATGTTTGACATGCTCTGTGCTTTGCAGCGGAGTGACTTGTTCAAGGTGCCCCGGCCGTGGGGAAGCCAGGGTGAGAGCGTGGTTATTGTGCTCACAGGACTGTATTAACACATTATCCAAACTGAGACTTTTTGAGAGTGAAAGAGAGTGCTCTTAACAGGTACTCTGGGATGACTGCAATAAGCTGGACTGTCCCAAGACCATTGGAATACACAGCCCCTCTAGTTGCAGCAGGAATTAACATTAAATTCTAGAGAGTCCTTTTAAAAGTGAGATATAAGGGACTGATAACATTATATTAGTCTCAGGTGTACCACATAATGATTCAATATCTGTGTATATTGTAAAATGGTCACAAGTTAATGTCTATCACTACACATAGTCACAATACTTTTCTTGTGATAAGAGCTTTGTTTGTAATTGGCATATAGTTGATTTATAACTATACTTATTACTTGTGTTAATTTTGGTTGTTCAGCAAAGTGATTCAAATATATATATACTTTTTCAGATTATTTTCGCTTATAGCATATTACAAAATATTGAGTACTGTTCCCTGCGCTACACAGTAGGTCCTTGTTGGTTATCTGTTTTTTGTATAGTAGTGTGTATACGTAAATCCCAAACTCCTAATTTATCCCTTCTCCTCCTTTCCCCTCAGGTAGCCACAAATTTGTTTGTTTTCTATGTCTGTGGGTCTATGTCTATTTTACATATAAGTTCATTGGTACCATTTTTTTTAGATTCCCCATATAAGTGATATTATATAATATTTGTCTTTGTCTGGCTTACTTCACTTAGTATGATAATCTCTAGGTCCATTCATGTTACTGAAAATGGCATTCTTTCATTCTTGTTTTGATAAGAACTTTTAAGACCTATTCTCTTAGCAACTTTCAAATATACAACACAGTATTATAAGCTATACTCACCATACTATACATTACATCTCCAGGACTTATTTATCATGACTATTTTTTTTTTTTTTTGGTGAGAAATCGGCTTCTTTATTAGGTAGTTATGTAAATAATAGTAATACACATTCATGGCAAGCAAATCAAATAGAACAGAGAAATAAGAAGGACATAAGGTAAAAACCAGAAGTAGCATGATCATGGTGACCCTGTTTATGGGGGACTATCCCAGTTAACCATGAAAGCCCCATGTCCTGATTACCCTTTAGGCACTGGCAAATTGGGACATCTGGTCACCCGAATAGCTCTTAACTCCCCCATCCCTCTCCCCAGAGATGTACCTGTTGACCAGCTTCACCCATTTCACCCACCGCCCAACCCTAGTCTCTGGCAACAACCTATCTGTTTTCTGTTTCTATGAGTTTGGGGTTGTTTTTAGTTAATTTTAAAATTTTAACTTTAAAAGTCTAGAGATTTTTTAATTTATTTACTTAACTTTAAAACGTTCAAACCCACAGCAAAGTTGCAATATTGAGGACAATGAACACGTATTTACTCACTCTCCAGATCCCCTGATTGCCCTATCACTGCCAATTTCCTGCTAACCCAGTTCAAAGTGACTGAGAGGAGGGTGAGGAGAGTGAGGCACTCAGATACGAAGTTTAAGAGGCACCAAAAAAAATTCAACCATCAAAATAAACATTGTACTACCGTAATTTTTAATGAAAAGGAAAAAAAATGCATGAACAAAATATCAATATTTTAAATAAAAATGGGATCTGATCCTGTACTTGCACAAAATTTCCTTACTCTCCTCACCCTAATTCTGGCCCTAGTGATATTAAGACACTTCAGCCCCTAAATACATCAGGAGGCATCTTTAAAGAACAAGGTCATTCTCCTACATAGCTGCATACATTTACCAAAGGTAACAATTGTTATTTAATATCTTTTAATAGGCATTCCTAATTTTCCCAGTTACCCTAAAACATTGCTAATTAGCTGTTTCTTTCAAACCAGGACTCAATCAAGGTTTGTTCACACATTGCATTGCATTTGGTTGTTCTATTCAGTCTCATATTCTAGAGCAGGAATCAGCAAGCCACAGCCTGCATGCCTGTTCTTGTAAATAAAGTTTTACTGGAACACAGCCATGCCTGTTCATTCGCATATTGCCTACGGCTGCTTTCATGCTGTAGTGACAGAGAATGTATGGACCCAAAGCCAAATATATTTATAATCTGGCCCTTTATATTTATCTATATTATATATATTTATATTATACACATTAATACTGCATATATATGATATAAATATTATATAACAATATACATATTTATATCATATGTAGCATTTATAATACTACCTTTATTTTTATTATATATTTATTTATTTGTTTAAAATATAAAATACAATCTGCCAATCCTGGTCTTAAAAAGTTTGATGAGATTTAGGGTAAACATTTTTTAACAGACTATCTTGGGGAGCAGTTATAGGTTCACAGCAAAATTGAGTGGAAGGTACAGAGATTTTTCACATACCCCTGTCCCTACACATATGTAATTTCCCCCATTATCAATGTCCCTCACCAGAGCAGTACATTTGTTACACTTGAAGACCATACACTGACACCTCACCATCATAAGGCAAATGGTTTTGACATGACTACTTCATTGGAGTATTAGTTAGCTATTGCTGCGTAACAAATCACCACAAAGTTAGCAGCTGAAAAGAACAGCGGTTTATTCTCTCACACTGTCTGTGGATCAGGAGTCTGGGCACAGGATGGCTGGGGTCTCTGTTCCGGGTCCTACAAGGTGTCAGCAGGACTGGGATCTCACAGTCAGGCTCAGAGCCCTGGTCCATGCTCCTTCAGAACTGAGTTCCTTGCAACTGTAGGACTGTGGATCTCAGCTCCCAGAAGCTGCCTCTTTCCATAGGCAGATCACAACATGGCTGGTTCCTCCTTCAAGGTCAACAGGATCACATCTCTCTCCTGCTACAAGGCTCTGACTTCCAGATTCTTTTAAAGGGTGCCCCTGATTATGTCAGGCCCACCTAGCATAATCTGCCTTCTGATGAATTCAAAATCAACTTATTTGGGACTTTAAATACACCTGCAAATTCCCTTCATCTTTACCATACAGTGGATGGGAGACCAGCCAGGACACTGACACCACAGTGTGAGAATCTCTGGCAGCCTTCTTGTAGAATTCTGCTACAACACATGATTCTGGACTTCAGAAATTTTGGTCCTAATGCTTGCCACCTGGAAAGACTTAGATTAGTTCAAAATAGGACTTTTGATCTTCTTAATTTTGCCAAAATACTGTCCAACAAAAGACCTACCTAAGAATCTTACCTTAATGACATTAAATTAGACAAATGGTAAGGAAATTTGTGTTCCAAATGTATCTAAACTGTCAACTCTAAGGTTTTCAAGTTTTTTCTAATTTTTATTTTAAAATTCTTTTAAAATTATTTTTATTTTTACACAAACCATTTTAACATTTTTAAATTGATGTATAGTTGCTTTAAAATGTTCTGGTAGTTTCAGGTGTAAAGCAAAGTGATTCAGTTATATATTTGTACATATATATACACACATATATATTCATATATATATATTTTTTTCAGATTCTTTTCCATTATAGGCTATTACAAGATATTGAATATAGTTCCCTATGCTATACAGTAGGTCCTTGTTGTTTATCTGTAAGGTTTTCAATTTAATCTCTGTAGATGAAAACAGTAAGGAAAAAATCAGCTTAGCAACTTTTTATGCTTTATAAACATGAGACTGAACAGATGTGCGTGTACCACTGCCCACATGTTGAACACATGCACTCACACTCGTGCACACACTCAGGCATCCTTCAGAACTCACACACGCCCCAGGTGGAACTGGCTTGTGGTTGCCTGTTCTCTGAATAAGTGGGGGCTTCCTCGGACCCTACAAAACCTATTAAAAGAATGGAAAACTGAAAGTGATCCTTGTGGGACGAGGGCATTGTGTGAGGACCCTGGGATGTAGGGTCCCACCCGTGCCGTTGATTCTCAGGATAGGGACTGTTGCCAGCAGGTGCTGATGTGGAAAAGACTGTCCAGACTCTGGTGGACTCAGAATGCGGTGCAGGCTGCCTTAGCTGGTGTTCAGACAGGAACGCAGCGAAACTGAGCAGAATCCCTTTGTGGGCTGGAAGCCATGAATCCTCAATGCTTCCTTTCCTCTCCCCCCCCCGCCACACCCACACAGTGCCACATCCTCTATACTTTACCTTCTAAATATTCCTCCCTTGTACCCCCTTTTCTCCTCCTCAATGCTCCCATCCTGGTCTAAGCCACCATCATCCTTTGCCTGCCTAAACGACAAAACAGCCTCCCTGCACCCTCTCTGGCTCCCCTCCAATCACTTCCCTGCAGAGTAGTTTGAGCATTTGCTTCCAACTTAAAAGCTGCTCAGACAGTTCCTTGTGTAGAACCCAAGTGCAGTTTCTACCAGCACTAAATGCCAAGACCAAAAGCCTTAACTCATCTCATAAGAATGAGTGGCCTGCCCCCTCCGTCCTCTCCACTCTTATCCTGTTCTCTCTGGCTCTCGCTCTCTCTCTCTCCTTCCCTCCCATTTCTCTGCAATCCAAGAACACTGGTCTTTTTTTTTTTTTTTTTTTAAGTTCTTTAAATGTGCCACAGTCTTCCCCACTACAGGGCCTCTGCAGAGCCATTCCCTCTGACTTTCATGGTGAACATCTCCATATCCTTCAGAGGTCAGCTACAATGTCACCAATTCTGGGAAGCCTTTCTCATCCACTGCTAGCCTGGGTTAAGTCCCTCGGGTGGCAGAAGGCATTTTCCAAACATGGCCATGGCAATATTTCTTATTCCCCAAGCTATTTCAGAACCTGGCCACTCGCCAGGAGTCTGTTGGCCCTCCTCTTGAACTTGGGAGTTTGTTGGCCCTCCTCTTGAACTTGGGAGGGACTTTTGATTTCTGGAGTCTGTTGGCCCTCCTCTTGAACTTGGGAGGGACTTTTGATTCTGTGTGACTTGCAAAGACAGATCAGAAAAGGCTATAAGGCTTCCACCTGGCTCACGTGCTCCTCTCAGGGTGATTGGTCTTGGAACCTACCTGCCATATTGTGAGGAAGCTCAAGCTGCATGTGGAGGCCACATGTAGATAATCCTGGCAACAGCCCCAGGTCTGATCTCGACCTACAGCCAGAAGCAACTGACAGACATGTGAGTGAGTAAGTCTTCAGAGGATTCCAGCCTCAGCCTTCCAGCCACTCAGCTGACACTGAGGGGCCAGGGATGAACCATCATTGCCAAGCCTGTCCACATGGCAGAGGGAAGGGCAAAATAAATGTTCTTATCATCGTAAACCTCCAAATCTTGAGATGGTTTGTAACACAGCCACAGTAACTGGAAAATAATAACTATCACACTTGTACCTTCTTTTTGAAGTATCTGTTACAGTTGAAACTTTACATTTGTGTTTATGATTATTTGATTTCTATCCTTCTTGAAAGACTGATGATGTAAGGTAAAAGGTAAAAACCTTGCCAGTTTTGTTCACTATTCTACTCCTGACCCCTGGCAAATGATGCACTTGTTGCCAGTGAGCTGCCAACCCAGCTTTCCTCCACCTCTTCAGATATGAAAAGACATACCAAATGAAGATGATGTACAAGAGACTGTGGGATGGCAGAGGAGAGGTCCGGTAGATTCTTTTTTTTTTTTTTTTTTTTTTCTTGGCTGCATTGGGTCTTCATGGCTGCATGCAGGCTTTCTCTAGTTTGGCGAGCAGGGGCTACTCTTCGTTGTGGTGCACGGGCTTCTCAGTGCAGTGGCTTCTCTCTCTGCGGAGCATGGGCTTTAGGGGCACAGGCTTCAGTAATTGCAGCACATGGACTCAGTAGTTGTGGTGCAAGGGCTTAGTTGCTCCACAGCATGTGGGATCTTCCCAGACCAGGGATCGAACCCATGTCCCCTACATTGGCAGGCGGATTCTTAACCACTGAGCCGCCAGGGAAGTCCCTTGGTAGCTTCTTGAAAGAGAGGACACTTGGGTTGTAGTTTGTAGGATGAGTAGGGTGCTTTCCGTGTAATGAAGAGATAGAATGGGGCTTCTGGCAAAGGAAACAATATGTGCTGATGTTGGAGAAATCGGTGGGTCAAGAAACCAAGCACCACACACAGAGGGTTGGAGAACTCAGATTTATTAAGCTGGCGGCCCCAGACGAGCTAACACTGCAAAGTTCTGGGCCCTGAACGGCAGGGTGAGCTTTACTTTTATAGTGCACATGTTTACAGAGCATGTAAGTTTCCAAACAGAAACTTACAAGAGCAGGTGCAGTACATTCCCTTTTTTAGCAAAACATCTTAAAGTTACATTGAATTGTTAGGTCATCCTGTTTTTCTCAGTGCAGCAAGCTTATTTCACAAAAGCAAAAGCATGGAGTTGTTTTTGGCTGAGTGTAAGTTTCTAATTTTCCTCTTCACTGATACACAGGGCAAGGAAGCAGCCAGGCTAGGCAGGCATTGACAGGAGGTTCTGCACAGAGAAAGGGCAGCTTGCTTGGGTGGAAAATTCTGCAAGAAACGGTTCCTAAGGGACGGTTTTTATTGCGTTCAATGCTGCACGTAGGTGCTTAGATTTCACTCACAAGAAATAGGAAGACCGTGGAGATTTGGAAGCAGCTGTGGAGTGATCGCAATTCTTGATAGCACTGGGACTGGAAAAACTGGTTAAGGGGCTCCTGAACTGATCCAGTGGGGAAGTGATGGGATCAGGACTAGAAAAGTGAAAATAGGAGCATCAGGACTAAGTCAAGAGTAATTTAGCAAAAGTTCACTGCAGGGCCTTGTATTAGGGTGCTGTGTGCCCATACCCCAGTTGTTACATAAACCATATGAAGCAGGGGTCCAGAACAATTTTTTAGTAAATATATCAGGCTGTGTAGATCTTAGCATCTGTCGCAGCTATCTGTCGACCCTGCTGTCGTAGCGCAAAAATAGCCAGCGATGACAGGTAACGCGTGGGCGTGCCTGTGTTCCAATAAAACTTTATTTTACAGACACCGAAATTTGAATTTCAGAGAATTTTCACGTGTCACAGAATAGTCTTCCCTCTTCGTTTTTTTTCTAGCTTGTAAAATTGCAAAAACCATTCTTAGTTTGCTTGTGGAGCAGGACAAAAGCAGGCGACAGGTCTGGTTTTGCCCACTGGTGGTGTATAAAAAGTTATTAGAATTTCAATTTTAGGGGTAAGCTCCCACGGGGAGGTCCTAAAGAAGACCCGCCTTCAGTGGCGTCACCAGGCCACGCCCCCCAGGGCGGGGGCAGCGCATGCGCGGACCGGCCCTCGGGCGGGGGCGGGGCGGGCCGCGGCTCCGACTTCCAACATGGCGCACGCTGGCGGCGGCAGCGGCGGCGGCGGCGGCCCCGCGGGCCGGGGGCTGAGTGGCGCCCGCTGGGGTCGCTCGGGCTCTGCGGGCCACGAGAAGCTGCCGGTGCACGTGAGTGGTGGGCCAGCACTCCCTGGGGGACCCTGTCGTCCAGCCCCCGCAGGCCGGCGCCCCCCACCCAGGCCCCGCCCGGCCCCGCCTCGGCCTCCCCTCCGCGAGGCCCGGGACCCCCGACTGCCCCCCTCCGCCCCTCGGATGCCCGGCCCGTCCCCCTCCCGCCAGGGACCCCCGCCCCCGTCCCTCCTCCGCCGACCGCGGCCCACCGGGACCCTCCCGCTCCCCGCAGGTGGAGGACGCCCTCACCTACCTGGACCAGGTGAAGATCCGCTTCGGCAGCGACCCTGCCACTTACAACGGCTTCCTGGAGATCATGAAGGAGTTCAAAAGCCAGAGGTACCTGCGGGGACCCTACCCATCCCGGGGGGTGCTCCCTGGACCGCAGTCGGCCTGAGTGGGCTGGGAACCCCCACCCCGGGTGCCCCTCCACAGGATGACCTTGCGCGGGTTGTTGAACTTCTCGGAGCCTCAGTTCCTTCTTCCAAAAAAAAAAAGACAGAAGAGGACCCCCCTCCCCCCGCCCCCGTGGAGCTGTTGTGGGGATTCCTGGAACGGAGGGCAGGAGTGGGGTGAGGCGAGTGAAGCAGTCGAGCAAGCACAGGGTCGGATCCCGTCTTTACTCAAAATGTGGATTTTTTTAAATGAATTTTGTGCATCCGGGATTTTTAAAATTTCATTTAGATTTTTTTTGTCAAGCACTGCATGAGTGTTGTTTATCTTGATTACTGAATGTTTTAGCACTTTCTCCCCCTTAAATCTTATCCCCAAGGTGAGTGCCTCACCCACCTCACCCTAGTCCCAGGCCTGCTTGGAAATAATGCGCGTAAAGTGCTTAGTAAGGAACCTGGCCCTTAGAAGGTGTTTAAAACACATTCGCTGTTTTCATGGGCACAGAATCAGGAGGGTTAGAGATAGATGGGGGGACCTCCCAATGGATAGTAAGCTGGTTTGACAGGGGGCTCATTGAGGCTGATGGTGGGCCAGGGGTTTGCCCAGATTCACCTTAAGGGCAGAGGTGGGACCAGAACTCGGTCCCTCTGACTGAGATTCTCAAGTGTCACATCCCCGCTGTGCTGCTGCCTCTTCTGAGGAAATACGGCAGGGCCCACCTGGTTTCCTTCCACAAGCACGATGCTGAGACCTTGGCCCTGACTGCAGTCCTGAGGGAGACCCTGTCACTCCCCTCAGATTCCGAGTAGCTTTCATACTGGCAGGGCCTTTGGCGTTTTTACATTACAGTCAGACTTGCTGGGAACAGCTCCTGTGTCATAGTCGATCCCTAATTCATGTGAGATGAATTTATCCCCCATTTAGAGAGCTCTGACCTTCTGTCATTTCCTGGAGCCCAGTACTTGCAGCTGGCTCTCCTGACATTTTCAGAATTTCACGTGCTCTCAGTGTTTTGGGAGCCGAGCTGTGTACATATTCTGCGGGTTTTGCCAGGAAGGCACAGGGAGCCCAGGCCCGGCTGCCTTGTCAGTGGAGCACCTGTGAGCAGAGCCATGCCAGTCACATCGGAGGGTGTTTCATTGTGTGTTAGGAAGCTTGTGCTATGGCACGGGTAAGGGAGTCAGGAGTCAATTTTGTTTTCAGTTTGCTCCCCGAGACGCTTCTGCCCACTCTCGTTCTTCTTTGTTCCAGCATCGATACTCCTGGAGTCATCCGACGAGTGTCGCAGCTCTTTCACGAACACCCTGACCTCATTGTTGGATTCAACGCTTTCCTTCCTCTTGGGTACAGAATAGACATTCCCAAGAACGGCAAGTTAAACATACAGTCGCCTCTGTCGAGCCAGGTATGCCGCTGCAGTGGTTTGAGTGATCTGGCCTTAGCATAGCCCACCCTGGTACTCAGGTACTCAGGACAGGCAGCGTGTCTCATGTATTTCACTGTTGGAAAGCTGGTGAAGAGCTGATCTTTTTCTTGAAATGCTTCTAGCACAAATCAAAATAGACTGAAACACCTACACAGGCAGCCTCTGCATCCCAAATTGATCCGTTTGGCGGATTTAAATCAAGAGTGGACGTGTCTGTGTATGTCACAGAGGCAGTCTCCTAACATGGTCGTGTGTCCCGTCAGAATCATCGCATCTGCAGTCACTGAGGTCTTGGTTTGAGGCTTTCACCCTGAGCTCACTAGGCAGGCCACACTTGTACTTGGGCCTGTGGTCCCCTGATGATCCTCGGTGCCACCCGCAAAATAAAGGGTTGGAGGTACTTGTGTGACTGGCCATTTTTATTGTTGCTGTGCTTCATTTGCCTGCCGACAGGGTCATTGACTCAGCTTAGGCTTGTGGCTTTGGTCCCTTCTTTCTCGAGTGACAGGTTGCTGCCTCTTCTATCTCTGCAGTCCCTTCTTGTTTGAGCTCACCAGACCTCTGAGAAAAAGAAAACCTGTGTTAGCTTTACCTTTATAGGGTAACTGTCGTCTTCGTCTCTCCTCGCCCCTGTTGCCATTTAAGGCATAACACTTTGCTACAGGGGTGCTGTCCAGGGCGTGGCGGGGTGTTAGGCAGCGTCCCTGGCCTCCACCCACTAGGCCCTCACCCAGTTGAGACGCCAGAAATGTCTGCAGACATAGCCAAGTGTCTCCTGGAAGCGAAACATCAGCATTGAGAAGCACTGGTATGAGTGAACCAGCTCTTTCATCCTCCTCCATCACTGCCCCGGGGATTTTTGCAGGGATGGTAGAAATCTACTCTGGAAACATTTTGTGGGTTTCTTCTCTGATGAAGGAGATTGCAGTTTCCTATCAATGAGGGAGTCAGGCTTTGAGTAGGGAGCAGTGAGAGGCAACGCGGCAGTGGCTGGTCCCTCTCCAAGGGGGACTGGCACATAAATTCTGCCTTTTCTGTACACAAGGCAAGCTCCACTGTCAGCACGTTGTCTCATTAAAGCCAAGAAGTGTGCCTCAGTTTTAAGAAGGAGCGTGGAAGCCTTCAGCCAGTGAATTTCAAAAAGCTTCCATTTCATGTTTGCAAAAGGAGCCCCAGGATCCAGAGGTAGCACTCCTGCCTCCAGATGATAAAAGCCTTAGTGGGGTTTAATCTTCAGAACAGCCACGGCTAGGGAAGAAGCGCAAGCTCCTTTGCAGCAGTGTGTGCGGGAGCGCTCTGCTGAATCTGAAGCGCTGTATGAACACTGGGTGTCATCACCATCACTCGCTAGGAGAGAGCCGGACTCCAGGACCTCATCTGCACTGCACGTGTGGAATTCACCTTTCTCAAGCCCTGCTGGAGTGACTGCTCTCAGGGCCGGATCTCCACGTGAGCCTCACCTTCCCTTAAATGGCCGCAAGGCCCCTGCTGCTCCGCACACAGCTTGAAGGACGGCTGGAGAGACAAGGAGACTAGCCCAGTCTTGTCTGCCCCTCGGTGGATTTCGTAGCCACAGGCCTATCAACGTGAACATGGGCTTGATGAGAACCTTCCCTTAATAGCTGCCTACCAGGGCTCTCTGGTCTTACTGCAGCCTGGAAGCAGCAGGAGAGGTACGTGCCCTTCGCTCCCTAGGGACACGCGCTGCCCATTTGGTTTTAGTCACAAGCACGAACCTGCCATGTTTCCAGGCCTGCTTCACGCCCAGCACAAACGCAGTGTTCTCTCAGCTTACTAGAGTCCTTTTCGAATCCACAGTAGCCTAACAACTTTACAGAACTCCCTACTCGCCAGTGCCCTGGTGATTTTTCATTTTTCATTGGTTTTTCTAGCGTCACTGTTTTGGAGTACAGTGCAGTGTGTGTGTGTGTGTGTGTGTGTGTGTGTGTGTGTGTGTGTGTGTGTGTGTGTGCGCGCGCGCTTTTCCATTTTTCATCTCATCTTGGATCCTGTCAGTGCAGTGTGCGTGTGTGTGTGTGTGTGTGCGTGTTTGTGTGTGTGTGTGCGCGCTTTTCCATTTTTCATCTCATCTTGGATCCTGTCAGCTATAAAGGAATGGTTCTTAGGTGCTAAGGAAGAGAAATAAGTCTTAGACTGTGGGCAGCCTTTTGTGTGGGTTTCTCAGCGCCGGTGCTGTCGCTGCTGGGGCCAGATCCTTCCTCGTGGGGGCCGTCTCGTGCCCTGTAGCGTGTTGAGCAGCATCCCTGGTCTCCCCCCACCTGATGCCAGCGGCACCCCATCCCCCCGTCTAGGTGTCTGAAATGTCTCTAAATACCTCTAGATGTTGCCAAGTGTCCCCTGGGGGGCAGAATCGCCCCAGTTGAGAACACTAGTCTAAGGAGAAGATAGACATGTGCCGTGATGTGGGCAGCGTGGCCAGAGGGGGGCTGGGGGCCATGGCAGGAAGAACGTCCCTTTGCTGTGGCTGTGGCCTCCCGAGTTAGTATCTTTTTGGATCTGGTTGGCCTGAGTTGTAACGTCACCTCCTCAGAGAGCCCCCTGCTCCCACCCCCAGGTCATTTTCACAGCACCCCATTTTATGTATTTCAAAATACTGCCGCAAAGCTAAGAGATAAAAAAATCCACTGTTTCTTGTTGGTTTGCGTTTCCTGGTGGACTGAGTCCTCCAGATCAGGCAGGGCTGCGTCTGTCTTGTTTACAACTGTCCCCGTTCCGGGACCTCACAGGGACGAGATGCTGGATGTCAGTGGGAAAGTGATGAATCTTTTGGCTCCCAGGTCCCGTTCAGGATGGACTCTGCCTCTCGGGCCGGCCTTTTTGTGCTCGGCTGGGCTGCTTGAATGATAAGAAAAGAGATGAACCTTGGAAGTGCAGCTTGTAATTTCGTGATCCCTTTACATTCAAAGGGAGGCAGGCCGTCTTCCCTCCGGGAATGGTCATTCGAAGTTCAGTCATCCCCTGGGAGGTCGCCTCTCGTGTCGTCTTAGTCATCCCCAGAGCGGGTGTAGGCCACCTCTGCTGTGCCAGGCGCTGAGGTTCTTTCAGAGTCCTGGCTCTCGGGGCGCTTACAAGGTTGAGGTGGGGACTCAGGTGAGACATGTATGGACAGATGTGAAATATGGGAGGGAGTTCAGCGCTGCAGGTGACAGACAGCAGGCCAGGCCCGGGGAGGTGTTGTGGACGGAGTCTGGGTGGACAGCAGGAGCCACGCCTCCGTCTCTTGGGGGACTCTTCCTGGTGGGGGCTAAAGGCCTGAGATGGGAACGAGGGGGTGTGCCTGAGAAACAGCCAGGAAGCCGGAGGGGTCAGTACCCGAGGCAGAGAGTGTAGGAGAGAGAGCCAGGAGCGGGGAAGCCAGGGCAGAGCTCTGCAAAGGCTGCTTTGGCAGCTGTGCCAGAAGTGGACTGAGGGGGCAAGGGAGGATCTGGGAGGCCAGGGAGGGGCCCCGTGTGGGCCAGATGGAGTGGACGGTGATGTGGACCAGGGGTGGGGTGATTCCAGGATGCCTGCGTCTCTGGGTGAAGGCGGCATCTGCTGAGATGAGCATTGGGGGGCGGGGGCTGTTCTGCATTTGGAAGTCCATTTGCGGCGTGTCTTAACTACCCAGGTGGAGCTGTGTGTGGACACTCAGATGGACAGGTCGGCCACGTAGGGTGGCTCATCAGTGTCTAGGAGGCATTTCTAACGGTGCCTGGTCAAGGCCACCCACAGCAGGCAGAGAAGACAAAGGCCTGGATTGTTCTAGAAAGTGTAGGCCAAGGGTTGGCACACTGTGGCCCATGGGACAAAGCCAGCTTATTTTTGTATGGCTGGTGGTTTTTACATTTTTCAGATTATGTTAAAATTTTTTTAAATTGTAGTAATATTTACCTAACATAAATTCATCATTATAACCATTTTAATGTGTCTGATTCAGTGGCTTTTCATATATTCACAACACCAAGAAACCACCACTACTAATTTCAGAACATTTCTGTCACCCCCAAAAAGAAACTGTACCTCCCAATTCCACCCCCCAGCCGCTGGCAACCACTAGTCCACTTTCTGTAGGTTTTCCTGTTCTGGGTACTTCATGTAAATGGAATCGTATACCATATGTCCTTCTACGTCTGGGCTTCCTTCTCTCAGCATGATGTTTTCGAGGTGCGTGCATGTTGTATCAGAGCTTCATTCCTTTTTAAGGCTGAATAATAGTCCACCGCAGGGATGGACCACATTTTGTTCATCAGTTGATGGATACGTGGGTTGTTTCCGCCTTTTGGCAATGGCAAATAGGGCTGC
This sequence comes from Hippopotamus amphibius kiboko, assembly GCF_030028045.1. NCBI lineage: Eukaryota > Metazoa > Chordata > Mammalia > Artiodactyla > Hippopotamidae > Hippopotamus > Hippopotamus amphibius. The sequence continues at coordinate 16,904,505 of NC_080200.1, read as the reverse complement.
TATAAACGTGTGTGTATAAGGATCTGTTTGAACACCTGTTTCTGGTTCTTTGGATGGATGCCTAGGAGTGGAATTGCTCAGTCACCGGGTGACCAGTCTGAAGAATCGCCAGACTGTTTGCCACAGTGGTTGCACCATTACTGTCTGGCCTCTTTGCTGAGCCCTGGTCTCCAGGGGTGGTTCTCCATCTTGTCACAGTGACTCACTCCAGGGAATTGGAAGCGGCACTTGGTGCTTGAAAATGCCCCCTCGTACTGATGGGGAGGGAGCTCCCCATAAATACACAGCCTCCTCCGAAGCAAACCTCAGCTCTGGGACTGCTCCGGGGCTGCCCCCTCTCCCCCCCCCGCCTGGCTCCTTCCAGCTCCTTCCACCACCAAGCCTGTGTACCGTGAAGGGACGTGAGCGTAGACCTTTGTGAGCTTAAGCAAAGGTGACCAGGAAGAGCATCCGTGAAGTGATTTAGAACAAATTGCAGCGCTGGGGAGAAACAGTACTTAGAGTTGTGACTGCTCTGGATCTCCTGTGTGTCTGTTTTCCTCCGCTCAGACTTCCTGGAGTTGCCTCTGAACTCACTGCTGTGTGCTGAGTTGTGCCCCCACCGCACTCTCAGATTTGTATCCTGAAGTTCTAACCCTCAGTATCTCAGAATATGACTGTATTTGAAGATCGTGTCTTTACAGAGATAATTTAGGTAAAACGAGGCCATCAGGACGGGCCTTTATCCAATCCGACTGGTGTTCTTATAAGAAGAGGAAATTTGGACACACGGAGAGACCCCAGGGATATGTGTGCACAGAGGGACAACCCTGTGAGGACACAGCGAGAAGACACTTGTCTGCCAGCCGCGAGGCCTCAGGAGATACCAGCCCTGCTGACACCTTGATCTTGGACGTCCAGCCTCCAGAACTGCGAGGAAATAAATGTCTGTCGTTGACGCTGCCCAGTCTGTGGTATTTGTTGTGGCAGCCCCAGCGCACTGGTAGACCCACTCAGGTGCCAGTGGGTGTGCCTGGCAGAGGTGTATGTTTTGATGACAGCTCTGTAGCCGCGCGCAGCAGTGTGCCCGGCATCCCTGGAGTCTGGGGTCAGCAGTGGGTGCAGGGTGCGGCGCCAGAGGCCACAGGGGATTTGTTCATTCATCCATCTATCTGATCATCCCCATCAGTGGATGAAGCCCGCTCTGTTCCAAGCACTGTTCCAGGCACTGCAGATACAGCAGTGACCAAAATAGAATCCCTGGCCTCCTGGAGTTTGTCACCTGATCAGGGCTGGACGGACCATAAAATAAGTAAAATGTGTTACATGTAGGAAGGTGATGTGTGCCGTGGAGAAAAATAGAGCAAGAAAGGGGCTCAGAGTGCTGGGAGGTGGGGTCATTTTACTTTGGTGCAGGATGGTTCTGGAAGACTTGCTGAAAGGTGTTGTGTAAGCAAAGACCTAAAGCTGAGCGGGAGGGGTCCCGACCTGCCCGAGACCCAGTCGGGGGCCTGCAGGATGCCCAGGGTCGCTCCTGACAGCCCAGTGGCCATCAGTGGCAGAGGGAGGCCATCCTCAGGACCACACACACAGTTCCAGTTTCGAAGCATAAGCATCACCTCCTTTGGAGGGTGGTCCTGTCCCACTGTGAATTAGGATTCCGACTTCCCAGAAGAGAGATGTGTGTCTGTTTTTTATTTTTATTTGTACTGACAGAAAAGCACGTACGTAGAGAGCATGCTTGGTGACCATGCAGGGCCCATCTCTCTCTTCTCTCAGGTGACTCGCCTCAGGCTTAGCACCAAAAGTCCCACAGCCCAGGGCAACCTGGACAGTGGGCCCTCCTCACCCACAGGGTCCCAGTCTCATGCCTGCTGACAGCAGGTGCTTTCAGAGCTGGAAACAATCTTGCTGAGATGGGCTGGCCAGAGATGTGGCCTTATAAACAGCCCCAAACTCCGCTCCCAGAAGGATCAAACAATCCACTCTTTGTAAATTTCTCCTGCGTGCCAATTTTTCAGAGTGTAGAGTGTGCGCCACTGTTTCACATTCCTTGACTCTGTTAGAAGCATCAGGCAGAGGTGAGTTCTTGAGACTCTCCCAGGAACTCGTGGGTACTCAGAATGGCGAGGCAGGGCTATCTCCATGTCTGGGTGCCCCCTCTCTGTAGGTCCCCAGAAATAACCTTTTTGTGCATCAAGGTAAAAAAAACTTGGCTCTGTGCTAAGTTTTGCCTGTTCTCGCACACAGTGGCTCAGTCTGGCGTCTCTCACAGTCTGTTCCCGTTGTCGGGCCCGACGGTAACTTGCTGTCATACTGTTGTCAGGAGAATTTGCACAACCACAGCGACTGTGCAGAGAATGTCAAGCAGCAGATGCTGTGTAAGGAGGACAAACCCCAGGTGCCCTTGGAGTCCGATTCCGTGGAATTCAACAACGCCATCAGCTACGTGAACAAGATTAAGACCCGCTTTCTAGACCACCCAGAAATCTACAGGTCATTCCTGGAGATACTGCACACTTACCAGGTGAGAAGCCGTAGGTCACACTTCCTTGTGGGTGTTTGTGGCATCATCCAATATCAGGTGCATTGGAAACATTCAGATTTTCTTATCTGGATTCATGGAAGCCTGTAAAATTATGAGTAGCTCTTTTTTTTTTTTTTGCATTGATTTCTTTTATTGTGGCAAAATATATATAAATATAAAACAACCATTTCAACCATTTTTAAGTGTACAATTCAGTGGCACGAAGTACATTCACACTGTTGTGCAAGCATCACCATCATCCATTTCCAGAACATGTTCATCTTCCTCAACTAAAACTGTCCCCATGAAACACTGACTGCTCACTCCTCACGCCCCCAGCCCCTGGCACCCACCCTTCTACTTTCTGCCTCTCTGACTCTGACTCTGCTAGGGACCTCCTGTGAGCGGAATCATACGGTATTTGTCCTTTTGTTGCTGGCTTGTTTCACTTAGTGTAGTGTCCTGAGGTCCATCTGCGCTCTAGCATGTGTCAGAATGGCCTTCTTTTTAAGGCTGAATAATATTCCATTGTATGGCTGTGCCTCATTTTCTTTATCCATTCATCCACCCAGCAGACACTCTGGTTGCTTCCACATTCTGGCTATTGTGGAAGAGTCTGCTGTGAACACAGGTGTACCTGTTGGAGGTCTATTTAGGTTTGATTTTAATTTGCTCCTTGGGGCACCTCTGCACCCTCACTAGGAAACACACATCAGAAGATTAAAGAAGAACCCAAGAAGACAGTTTTCTTTTCGTGAGATGGCTTAGTTGTTGTTTAGACAGTAGAACTACCCTTTATTTATGCTGATTATAACTGGGCTTTGTGCCAGGCACTGGGTCACCAGATGAATGGTTGGTGTTGCTTAGGAGTTCAGTTTAGAGGTGAAGGAAACATAGAAACGACTGGGGTGAAAAGGAAGGGCTGTGTGTAGGAGAGGTGTGTCAGGGTTAAGAGTTGCTGACCCTATCGGAGGTCAGGGAGAGGCTACCCAGGTTGAATCTTGACAAATCAGTCAGAACCATCAGGTGAAAGGTGGACTCTCTGCGTGCTGGGAACAGCCCGTGCAAAGGCCCAGGGGCCAGAGCAGGCAGCTGGCTTCAGGGGACTTGGCAGGAAGTGCAGGCAGGCCAGTGAAAAGGGACGTCTGTGTCATGCAAGGAGTTCGGATGTCATCCTCGCCCAGACGTGGAGTTACTGATGCCTTTTTATTCTTCTAAGCAACAGAACCCACTTAGAAATGAAATCTTTTGCACAGCCTTGATAAGTGAAATAAAGAAATGGGATTCTTTTTAGCGTAAATGTTTATGATCAGATCGATAGCATTTGCTCCCTGTACACCCAGTGGAGCTGTCTCAATGCTCTAAACATTTGTGGGCAGTGATGCCAGTGATGTACTCAGTCCTTTCGGCCTCACGTCCAGCATCTGCACGGTCTTTGTACGGCATTGAGAACTTCCTGCTTCTCACAGATAACTGGTCGCGAGTGGCAGCTGCGAACATGCAGTCTGTGTGGAGGGATGATGTTTGTGATCATGGGGTTTTATGGGTCCTTCACAGATTGAGTGGGGTTATCACATCTCAGGAGCTAGGAGGATCTTTAGAGGAAAGGCCGGGAGGTATCTGTTCTGCTGATGCGAATTGGGGAGGCGGGGATAGAGAAGTTAGACTGACTTATCCAAAGTCATAGCGAAGGGCCACAGGTTGATTTGGAGAAAGCATGAGGGAGAAGGTACAACTCTGTTCTTCAGCCAGAGCCACAGGGAATTGGTTGGAAATGCAGCTGCCTGGGCCTTCACCCCAGGTTCTGCCTGGCATCTGCATTTTCAACAAGCCCCCTGGCAACTCTGACCTCAGGTCGTCCGTTTCTTCAAAAGGAGCTGAAAGTGTGACTTTCTTTGTGAGTTATCCTGATTTTAGAACATTGGCTCTGATTTTTAAAAGACACTGTGAGGCCACAGCAGCTCTAGGGTAAATTTGGCCACGTTACTTATTTTTTTTTTAATCTTTCTTGGGCCTCGATTCAGATCTTAGCTGTGCCCCTTGCCCCCTTGGAGCCCTTTCCCTCACCTCCCTGAACCCCGGGCTTCTAACCCATAAAATGGCTGTAGCGCGGGTGGTGCTGACCCCACTTAAACGTGGTTAACTGAGGTCCCTGATGCAAGCACAGCGCTTGCCCCAGGTCAGGCGTGGGCAGCTATCTCCCTCCTACAACTTCGTGCATATGTCGTGTGCCTGGATGAGCACAGCCAGTTCCTCCCTGGCGTCCCCCAAACTGACTGCGCTCTGCACATGCGCACCAACCACAGGGCTTATGGGAAAAGGGGATCAGGGCACAACACTCCAAAACTGCCAGCAACACATTAAAAAAAGATAGGCACCTACTAGAAACCAGTAGTGCCATTGTATGGTTGTTAAATGGCCAAGCGTCGTGTGAATATTGCAACACTTCCGGCACTTGACCCTGGAAGAGACCTGAGGTTCACGTGTGGACATGGGTGTAGGAAGGTCGCAGCCTGCGGGTCACTATGAGGTACCAGGAGGAAGTTTCCTAAAATGGGACCGGATGATGTCCCCCCCCACAGGGGTGGGCAGGGTGGGTCCTAACAGCTGAGGGAGCGATGGTAGGGGCGTGTATGTTGGCGTCACGTATTCCCACTTGGCTTGGCTCAGCCAGGTGCACTTTTCCACGTTCACCCGATGTTGCTCCTGGACAGAATCCTGCGTCAGCAAATGCAGAATCCGCACCACGCTCAAATCGTTCCGTAGTACGTGTCCCATCGGTGTTTGATTGGTGTTTGAAACAGGTGTTAAGAGCAGAACGGACTCCCTCCGCGGGAAAATTCCCAGGAGGTGCGTCCCTAGGTCAGAGGGCGTGCGCCCAACGCGTGATCCTAGATGGCGCCAGGCTTCCCTCTGCTGGTGGCACCAGTCTTCCTCTCCATCTTCAAGTGAGAGCGCCCAGTTTCCCCCACCCACATCAGAAATCACCAGTCCTCATACCGTCTGATGGGCAAAAATGCTGTGACACTGTTTTAAATTGTATTTCTTCAAGCATCACTCAGTCTGATCATTTCATCTTTGTAGGGATGATTCGTATTTATTCTCTGAACTGAGTGGTGTTTGCCTATTTTTTCTTTGGCTTTCAAGTGTGTTGGTAACTTTGGGCAGGGGAGGGTGGAGGCAGTTTTTTCTCCCACCTAACTAGGTGCTCCGTGTGCCAGGATCAGAAAGTAGCTTTCCTCGGGGTGCAGAGGGCCCCCCCCCCGCCCCGCCCTGTTCCTTCTCTTCCCCCTTTGCAGCTGTGGAGGAGGGAATGTCATGCCGTGCTCCTTGCCATGCTCTCTGGGAGGGCCTGACACCAGCATCTCTTGCTCTGTCACATTCCCGGGTGTAAAGCTTACAGGGACTAACTTCTGATGGCCAACTTGAGTTCCGCTCGCCCCTTCCTGCTCTCTCGACCTGGGTCTCCTCTGGTCCTCATCTTGTTGCTGTATGTAAGCTCCAGGTCCGGCCATCTTCCTTCCAGAGTCTTGGTGACTCTGGGAGAACAGATCCCTCGGCCTGTAAGTCCCTTCCCTTCCTTCTTCACCCTCTTTCCCTTCCAGGCCCAGCCTAGCTCCTCATTCCCCCTGCCCAGCAGAACGAGTCCCCTTGACCTTGGGAGGACTGTGGGTTCACCACTGACCTTGCACTTCCCCAGCCTCTGCTCAAGGGTGTTGAGGGCTGGGGCCAGGTCCTTCCATGACCGTGCCCCTCCCACATCCCCTCCACACTCCCAGCACAGGCCCCATCCATGGCTGGGGCGCAGGCCGCGTTGTGCAGCAGGGTCGACACGAGGCTGTTCTCCAGAGCAAGGGGGCGGAGTGGGGGGAGCGGGGGCGTGGTTGGGGGATAACCTGAGGTGTCAGCTGGGCAGTGCACGGGGCCTCCCTCCTGGTGGCAGCAGTCGTGGGCTCTGCCAGCCAGTTCCCTTTCGTGAGTCGTCCCTCTGTCTCCTCCACAGTGGGATGCCTGAATGTCACAGCCTAGGGTGCCTCCTGGTTCCTTGGCTAACGACTCGTTTTCCCTTTCCTGAAAACCGGCAGAAGGAGCAGCTGAGCACGAAGGGCCGTCCATTCCGGGGCATGTCTGAAGAGGAGGTGTTCACCGAGGTGGCCAACCTCTTCCGCGGCCAGGAGGACCTGCTCTCCGAGTTCGGACAGTTCCTGCCTGAAGCCAAGCGGTCCCTGGTGAGTACGGAGCACCTACCCCGGTCTGGGGCCATGTTGCTCTCAGCCAGAACCCCATGCCTCAGTGCAGCTCCCAGGCCAGGCCACGTTTATCCACTCCCTAGACACCCCGGGTTCCCCCAGAAGCCACACCCAGTGCAGACGTCCACGCACCCCCAGCGCGGGCTCCACCTCCTCACTGAGCTGGAGCAGATGCTCACAAGTGGACAGCGGCCGGTGGTGAGGGCTGGCACGGGGGGCAGAGCCTCTTCCCACGGAGACCCGCCTGTGACCGGGGCCTTGTGGGGAGGTGCGGGAGGGGTCAGGGTCACTGCCTACCCCTCTGGAGGGACCGGGTGGAGGTGGGCTGACGCTTGGCAGGGACTTGGGTGGGGGGCTGCGCAGAGAGCTGATAGCAGAGGAGGGGCCTGGGGTAGGCAGGCTGCACTGTCAGCCTTTCTCCCTTTGCTGTGGCCTGAGGCCTGCTGAGCTGCCCTTTCCATTTCCGTTTTGGTTTTTTTTTTCCTATGAACTTGCGGCTTTTTAAAGAAAAAAAAAATTGAAGGAAAATTCACATAACATGAAGTTCACCATTTTAAAATGTACAGTTCAGTAGCATTTAGCACATTCACAGTGTCGTACAACCATCATCTCTGTGGAGTTGCAGAACGTCCCCATCACCCCAAAAGGAGACCTTGTCCCCGTTAGCCGTCACTCCCCATCCCTCCCTCTCCCTAGACTCTGGCGACCACGGATATACCTGTGGACATTTCGTGTAGATGGAATCATACAGCATGTGGCCTTTGGTTGGTGTCTGGCTTCTCTGACTCAGCATCTTGATTTTAAGGTTCATCCGTGATGGCGCACATGTCAGAACTCCCACGCCTTCCGTGGCTGAATAATAATTCCTTTGTGTGGGGACCACATTTTGTTCCTCCATTGATGGACACTTGGGTTGTCGCCGCCTTTGGTCATTGTGAATAGTGCTGCTGTGAACACACGTGTACAACTTTTGTTGTTGTTTTAATGCTGATGGATTTTTATTTTTGCAGTACTCGTTTTATTTATTTATTTGCTTGTTTATTGGCTGTGTTGGGTCTTTGCTACACGTGGGCTTTCTCTAGTTGTGGAGAGCGGGGGCTGCTCTTCGTTGTGGTGCACGGCCCTCATTGTGGTGGCTTCTCTTATGCGGAGCTTGGACTCTAGGTGTAGCTGTAGCTCGTGAGCTCTAGAGCACAGGCTCAGTAGTTGTGGCGCACAGGCTTAGTTGCTCCACGGCATGTGGGATCTTCCCAGCCCAGGGATCGAACCTCTGTCCCCTGTATTGGCAGGCGGATTCTTAACCACTGCGCCACACCAGGAAAGTCCCATGTGAAAGCTTTTGTTGGAACACCTGTTTTCAGTTCTTTTCCGTCTATACCTAGGAGTGGAATTGCTGAGTCATACGGTAACTCTCTGTTTGAGTCTTGAGGGGCTGCCAAACTGTTTTCCGCAGTGGCTGCACCATTTTATGTTCTCACTAGCAATACGCTAGGGTTTCAATTTTCCACATCATCACCAACACTCGAGGTTTTCCGTTTTTTTTAAAGTATAGCCTTTGTAGTTGGTATGAAATGGTATCTTATCGTGATTTTGATTTGCATTTCGCTGCTGACTAATGATATTGAGCATTTCAGGTGCTTATTGACCATCTGTTTATCTTCTTTGGAGAAAAATGTCTGTCCGAGTACTTCGCATATTTTTTAGTTTGTCTCTTTGTGGTAGGGTTGTAAGAGTTCTTTTTATATATTCTTGACATTAGTCCCTTATCACATATTTTCCTCTACTCTGTAGGTTCCCTTTTCACTTTCTTGTTAGTGTCCTTTGATGCACATCAGTTTTTAATTTTGCTCAAGTCCAATTACCTACTTTCGTTGTTGTTGCTCATGCTTTCAGTGTCAAATCTAAGAATCCATTGCTAGTTCTGAGGTCATGAAGGTGTACCTCTAAGTTTTCTTCTAATAGTTGTATAGTTTTAGCTCTTATGTTTAGGTTGATGATCCACTTTGAGTTACTGTTTGTATATGGTGTGTGGATTCTTTTGCATGTGGCAGTCCAGTTTGTTGAGGAAACTGTTCTCTTCCCATTGCGTGGTCTTTGCACTCTTGTCAAAAATCAATTAACCATAGTTTTATGGGTTTATTTCTGGACTCTCGCTTCTAATCCGTTGATCTCCATGTCTGTCCTTAGGCCAGCACGACACTGTCTTGATGACTGTAGCTTTGTAGTAAGTTTGAAGTCAGGAAGTGTGAGTTCCCCAACTTTGTTCTTTTTCAAGATTGTTTTGGCTAGTCAGGGCTCCTTGAAATTCCATATGAATGTAAAGATTGGCTTTTTCGCTCTGGCAAAAAAGGCCACTGGGATTTTGAAAGTGATTGCTTTGAACCTTTCAACTGCTTTGGGGAGTGTTGCCATCCTAACAAAATTAAGTCTTCCAGTCCACAGATACACAGCATTTTTCCATTTATTTAAGTCTTTAATTTCTTTCAGCACTTTCATAGTTTGTTTTTTTCCCATTGTGTAAGTCTTATACCCCCTTGGTTAAATTTATTTCCAGATATTTTATTCTTTTTGTTGTAAATGGAATTGTTTTCTTAATTTCATTTTTAGATTATTCATTGCTCACATGTAGAAACACCACTGCTTTTTTTGTGGTGATTTTATATCCTGCATCTTTGCTGAATCCGTTTATTAGCTTTGATGGTTTTCATGGATTCCTTAGGATTTGCTAATAGAGCTAGTTTTTTTCCTTCCTTTCCAATTTGAATGCCTTTTATTTCCTTTTTTGGCCTAATTGCTCTGATGGAACTTCCAGTGCTATGTTGAACTGAAGTGAGAGCCGACATCCACATCTTGCTCCTGGTCTTAGAGGAAAAGCTTTCCGTCTTTCACCACTGAGTGTGATGTGAGCTGTGGGGTTTTCATAAGCACCCTCAGGTTGAGGGAGCCACCTCTGTGCCTAGGTTGCTGAGTGTTCTATTTCCTCTTTTCATTCTTCCTCTTTGCCCTTAATGACAACTTGGGGTGTGAGCATACAAGAGTCACCCCCTCCCCCCTTTCTGTGTCACCACTGCCTCTCCCCGGTCCTGCTTCTGAATAAAGATGCAGTGGGCTCACAGGCTGCTGGGCAGCGGGTCTCAAAGCAAGGGGCTCGGGGGCGACAGTAGTCTGAATTTGGATGCCGTTCAAGACTCTTGGTCAGTCGGGCAGACTTGCAGTGTGTGTGTTGGGGCTTGTCCCCATGGTGCTGTCTCCAAGGACGCAGAGCAGCATCCCGAAGAGGGAATTGCACCCAGAAACACTTGCTGATTCAGAGATGCTCTGTGCCCACCCATGGGGCTGACATCAGATCCGGGAGCTGTAACCAGCCCTGCCCACCTGCCCGGAGCCTTGGGTGTCCTAGGGGCTGGGCAGAGCCCCGTGAGCACACAGCCTGGGCCTGCTCGGGCTCTGGGTGCTGCGGGCAGGCTTGAGTCAGCCTTCCCACCTCCCGGGCCTCGTTGCTTTCTGCCTCACGTGGGACTGACCGGCCCTCCTGCTTAGGTGGGGACTGAGCTGTCATCCTTTAAGTGCTTCTCGCGGGGCCCGGCTCGTACTCAGTGCCCCAGAAAGAGCAGCCAGCTGTGTCTGTGCTGGGAGGAAGGCAGGCCTAGAATCTAGGCTGGTCCTCTCATCCCCTCCTCCCAGGGCCGGTCTCTGTGTCTCCGGGAGCAGCCCGCTGCCTGGCCTGCTGCAGGCCCTTGGGAAATGCCTGGGGAGGATTGAACCAGGCCCTGGTCTGGCCCCCCTGGGGACAGAGAACCCACCTCTACACTGGGCCTCTCAGCTCGGCTGCATCCTTGTGGCCCCACCCTTGAGTCCAGCGTTCTCCTCCAAGTCCACTGTCTGCCCCACATATCTCTCTGAACTTCAGAATCCGTGCTTGGTTTTTTTTCTCCCTGTTCCCAAGTGATGTCCTTTGCAGTCCCAGCATCATCCCCATCTTCCCTCTGTGTGTGCGCTCCTGCTCATCAAAGACCCTCCTAAGTGGCCAAAGAGAAGAAGGGCCTCACCACCTCCCTCCCGCTTCATGCCCTTCTAGTGTTGGCTCAATACGAGGTTGTGGGCGCGTGGGGTCCCCGGGATCTCTGTGTCCCCGGGATCTTGAGCTGCGTGCTGTCACCTGCTGTGAAGCCAGGGGTTGCCTGGTTGTACACTTGGTGGATAGTCTTTGGGTCTCATGCGCCTGGATCTGGGTCTTGGATCTCAGCTCTGACCTTGGTATTGGCAGCTCTTTCCCTGAACCATCCCTGCAGGGATATGTGTACAGTGGCATCCCCGGGTGGCCTTCCTGGACCTGTTGCTGTCAGCGCTGTGTGTCTCAGGGGCAGCCCACTCTCATGACCTCAGGGAAGAGAGGCCTGGCTGAGTCCCTGGCCGGCTTTCGCTGTCCTGGAGGACATACCCTGCCCGGGGAGGCTTGAGAGAGTGGCCCCCGCCTTGACAGGAGGTGGTGGCTGCAGCACCTGGATCAGGGGCTCAGGATTGCACACCTGTTTCGCATCTCACTTTGTCCCCTCCTCTCTGCAGGTGCTTGGCAGGTCACTTCCCCAAACTTCAGCTCTCTCACCTAAGAAGTAGTGATGAGGACGTCTGCCCCTAGGCCGACTGGAAACTTCCTTAGTGAAATGTCTGGCCCTGGTGAGCCCAGGGCAGCAAGCAGGGTCCTGCCTTTGCTGAGCCGTGCACCTCTGCAGATGGCTTTGGGGTGGGTGGGGGGCCCCATCTGCTAGAGTTGTGGGCACAGGGCACAGCAGACACTTGGTAACGGATAAAACTGGCAGCCCGCACTGCTCGCATGAACTCTTCACAGCTTTGTGGCAAGAGCGGCCTGGGGCCTGGGTTCCTGCGTTCATGTAGGGGGTGAGTTGAGCCTCTTGTCCTCTGAGGGCTGTGGTCGCAGTGCCCCCTGCTGGACACAGCTCAACATTTACGTAGCTGGGCACTGGCATAGCCTGCCCCAGAAAGATGAGCTTTTCCCTCAGCAAAGCACCTGCCCACAATTTCTTTAAATGGCCTTTGTTATCAACTCAGCAGTGTTTTTTAAGTGGACATTGGGTGATTAGCGCTATCTTGTACATTTTAAAAGATTTAATCAACTTTTTAAAATTATTAAAATGCTTGTATATATAATTCATCTTATAGGTATTTTTCCATTAACTTTTAGATTTCCATTAAAACTGCAGGAGAAGGAAACAAAAGGTGAAATCTGATCTTGTCCTAATTAAACTCTACTGTTTGGCCTAGATCAGGGCTTAGTAGAGTTTTTCTATAAAGGGGCAGACGGTAAGTATCTCAGGCTTTGCAGACCAGACCTTCTCCGTGGCAGAGACCCAGCTCTGCTGTGGTCGCGGGAAAGCAGCCACAGGCCATACGTCAACACGTGGGCATGGCTGTGTGCCAGTAACACTTTATTTACAGACACAAGCTGAGCCACCCCCTACCTCAGTGGTCTTTGGGGGTCTTCCACCACAGGCGTTTGCACACTGGGACATTTAACTGAAACATAAGAACTATCTGGGCTGCTAGGGGAAGATGGGTGATACTGAGCTTGCCTTCCAGCTGGGTGAGCTTGGCCGGGCAATCAGTGGGTTACCCCCTGAACCCCCACCCCCACCCCACGTCCTACTCAGTGTGTCATATGGTCACCCGGCCCCCTCCTTTAAGAAGTGGTGTTTGCATCTGTTCTGGGATCCATGGCAAATACCAGTTGAGAATGTTTCCACTTTAGGTTCTTGCAGTAGCCTTGAATCTTCGGATTACTAATCCTCCAAAGAAGTTTAATCCCCTAAGGGACAGGTTGTGCCTGTAGTTAAAACAATAGGTTTTTATTATTATAATGATTGATATAAAAATAGTACGTGTTCATGAAAAAAAAGCATTAGTGAGAACATCAAGTATGAAAAGCAAACTTCCCTCCTTCCTTGCCTCAGTTTCCCAGTCATTCTCCTCAAAGTTAAGCACTTACCAGTGTCTTTTTGTTTCCTTTTAAAGATTTATTTTATTATTTTTTTATACTTTTGCCTGCATTGGGTCTTCATTGCTGCACATGGGCTTTCTCTAGTTGTGGCGAACGGGGCCTACTCTTTGTTGCAGGGCGCCGATTTCTCATTGCGGTGGCTTTTCTTGTTGCAGAGCCCGGGCTCTAGGCACTTGGGCTTCAGTGGTTGTGGCACATGGGTTTAGTTGCTCCGAGACATGTAGGATCTCCCGGCCCAGGGATCGAACCCCTGTCCCCTGCATTGGCAGGCGAATTCTTAACCACTACGCCACCAGGGAAGCCCACAAGTGTCTTATGTATCTTTCTGGAAATCTCCTCTGAATGTGCAAACAAATGTTTATCCTTTAAAAAAAAAAAAATGGCATCCTCTTTTTTGCCCCTAGGGATTTTTTTTTTTTCTGTTTGACATAACAGTGTATCAGGTATGCCTGTCCCTAGTAGTGACACAGAGGACACAGAGACACAAAGTTCACTCATCGCTGATGGTTGCCTCTGTTTGGTTTGGATGCACCACAGCTTGTTCACCCAGCCCAGCTTTGGGCCAACAGCACACGCTTCGTGTGGTGTCTCTGCATGCAGGCAACGTGGTGGGGGTGATGGCAGTGTGCCCAGCCCAGCCCTGCAGAAAAGCTGTGGTCTGTCCACGTTCCCCCTGCCTGCTCTGGCTTTCATACAGTTACAAATGCTGAATAGATCCTTCCAGAACCAGTCTTCATAAATATCGCCGACACCCTGACCTGTTAATCAGTGCTGGGTGTAGAGCCTGGGAGGACCAGCAATAAGCCCCCCCCCGACCAAGTTATGACGTGGTCCCCAAGATGCGTTCTCTCATTCATAGAAGAGAATACAAACTTGGCTGGAAGGCCCCCCAAGTGACCTGGCAGCTGTCATGTCCTCTCGCCTGAAATGCTTTTCCTTTCTGCAGTGCACTCGAACACACAGGCAGCCACCCTGTCCGTGGTCTGCTGTCAGTTGAGCCCCACATGAAGGCTCAACTGAAGGCCCAACTTCAGTGTCTCCCTACTGAGCCCTCCCTTATGTGTCAGGACCCTTGTCCATCGAGGCCTTCCATGAGCCTTCTCCCATCCTCACAGTGTGCGACTGTGGTGAGCTGGGTACACAGGTCTTTCCTCCAGTAAACATGAGCATCTTGAGAGCCAGGGTTACTTCGCACTGGGACAGAGCCCCTGGCCCGTGGCAGACAGTGCTTGCTGGGGCCGTGAGCCGAGCTGCAGGTGGTTCCTTGTGCTAGGATACGTTGAGAACCAGCACTGATGGGCCTGGCTGTGTCTGTCCAGCGCTGACCCCCTCCTGTGTTTGTGTTCTTAGTTCACAGGAAACGGGCCGTGTGAAATGAACAGTGTCCAAAAGAGTGAGCACGAGAAGAATCTGGAACACAGCAAAAAGCGATCTCGACCCTCACTTCTCCGTCCTGTGTCTGCACCAGCCAAGGTAACCGTCCACTGTACACACAGACGTGTGCGTGTGTGGGCGACAGGCGGAGGCCCCGAGCGGCAGGCTTGGGGCAGAGGCAGAGTGCAGGCTCTAGTCCAGCTTGAAATTCACTGGCTGTGGGACCTTGAAAAGCTGGTTCACCTCTAAGGTGGCCGTTCACCTATTCCCCCGGGCTCACAAGACTGTATGAGAAGGAGTGTCACCTTCTGCAGAAACTAGTCCCGCTCAGCCTGCTCCTTTTCACCATCACAGCTTTTTCACGGGCAGGGCCCCCACATACAGTTGTGCAGGTTGGTCACTGCACAAGGTGCCCTGCTAAGGGGTGAGAGGCGCTGAGGTCCATCTCCTGTTGTTCTCATTACCTGTCATGATGTTTTTCTAATTCCATCATTCCTTGTACATTTACTAGTTCGCTTTCTACTGTAAGGAAGAGCTTTCTCGTCATCTCCATTTATTTAATTACGTATATCATTATAGACTTGGATTATAATCTGTGGCTGTCGTTTGTTTTTTGTTTTGGCCGTGCCCTGCAACATGCGAGATCTTAGTTCCCCAACCAGGGATCGAACCCATGTCCCCCTGCAGTGGAAGCGCAGTATAATCTGTGACTATCATTGTTTATCTTGATCCCTAAACTGTCTCGCATCTGGTCAGTGGGGCCCCTTTGGGCTGGTTCTTGTGTCCTTTCGACACATGCCCATCATTCCTCAGGCATTTGGGAGATGGTTTTGTAGTGTTCTCGATGCCTCGGGAGTGTGGCCAAGTTCAGGTCCAGGTCCAGCCTAGAGAGAACAATCTTCACAGTGATTTAAAACCCGGGCTCCTCCAGGATCCTCTCGGTGCCGCCCCTTCCCATAACCGTCACAGCCCCTGGGACTAAACAGGCAGGAGAAGAGGTTTCTGCTAGTGTGTCCAGGGCACGTCTCCCTTGCTGTTCTTACACTGTGATGCTCCTGCCTGTCATCAGAAGCCCTAAGCTGCCGAGACTTGGATCCCAGATTGTGGGCAGGGTGGTTGTGTGACCTTCACCCTTCACGGGGTCGTGGGGGCTGAGGTGAGTGGTCCTGAGAAGTTTCCATGGGGGTCCCGGGCAGACCTCATCCAGCACCCGACGGCAGTTCCCACGAGGAGAGCTCAGTGTTGGCGATGTTATGATTCTAACAAAGATGGTCACAGGGGCCGCCGGTGAGATGCGCAGAGTATCCAAGGCACGGAATTTCTCTCCACAGAAGAAAATGAAACTCCGTGGTACCAAAGACCTGTCCATTGCCACCGTGGGGAAGTACGGGACTCTGCAGGAGTTCTCCTTCTTTGACAAGGTGAGCGGTGGGACTGATGACCTCAGTGCCTGTCCCCGTCCAGGCTGGCCTCACCCTGCTCACATCTGAGCAGGTGGGGTGGGGAATAGGCAGGTGGCCAGTGGCGGGCAGCAGGCAGGAAGAGCAGAGCTCAGAGCCCACATCAAGTTTGGGGACACGTGTCTGCCACTCAGAAGCCATGTGGCTTCTCTAGAGCAGGGATGGCCCTGGGGCTCCTGCCCAGAGGCAGTGGGCAGAGCTAGTGAGATGGCTTCAGGCACGTGCTGTCTGAGCCGAGATCACTGCACGGGGAGCAGTCCCCTGCAGACCACAGCCAGTCCCTTTAGAGCACGCCTGTGTTGGTGACTCTGTGTGCGTCTGGTGATATCAGAACCAGGTGGGCTCGGGAGCACGGCTTGGGGCCAGCAGGGGCCCCCTGACTCGCTCTCCCCGCAGGTGCGCAGGGTACTGAAGAGCCAGGAGGTCTATGAGAACTTCCTCCGCTGCATCGCGCTCTTCAACCAGGAGCTCGTGTCCGGCTCTGAGCTCCTCCAGCTGGTCAGCCCGTTTCTAGGGTGAGCGACACTTCTCTGGACTCCCCACTTGGGCTTTGTTTCTGTAAACTCCTTTCACCTTTCTTTTGGCTATTGTTTTTGGAAAATAGTATATGGGTGTTTGTTTCTTTTGTCTTTAAGTCGAAATTGTTACAGAGATTATTATAGATTCACCAGCAGTTGAAAGAAAGAGCACAGAGAGGTCCTGGGGAGCGTTCCCTCTGTGGTAACATCCGTAGTCAGTGTTGTAACCAGGTTGTTGTTGTTCACACAACCCACCCATCTTTTTAGGTTTCCATTTTTATGTGTGTATGTGTGTGTACAGCTGTATCACTTGAGAAGGTTGGTGTGTCCACAGCCACTGTCCAGGTACTGAGCAGTTTCAGAACGACAAGCATCCTTGTGTCGGCCTTTGATACCCACACCCACGTCCCTCCCATGCCCCAAGCCCCTGGCACCCCCTACAACCTGTGCTTCTTCTCTAAAGCTTACATGGCAAGAGTGTTATGCAAATGGAATCATACACTATGTAACCTTTCAGGATCAGGTTTTTTCACCCAGCATAATTCCCTGGAGATTCATTCTGCTTTTTAAAATTCTGGCAATCAGAAATTACCAGGAAGAGTGAAATGACCGCTCAGCATCCCTGCTGCCCAGAGAAAAGCCCTGTTAGCAGATCAGTTACCTGCTTCCAGCTTGTCCTGCTTTCCTGTGTGAGCCACAGTCCCCTCCCCCAGGGCCTGGCAGCCTCTGAGGGGGCGGAGCTATTCTGGGAGGTGACTGCGCATGTGCAGGTCACGCCCCTGTGCTGTGGGAAGAGGCGTCTGCCGGCTCCCGGTGTGCTTCCCGCTCACCAGCCCTGTTGTGCCCAGTGAGCTTCCCAGCCCGTCTGAACCTCAGTTTCCATGCCGTCAAGAGGGGATCATAAATCTCCCTACGCAGGGTTTCCAAAAGCTCCAAGCGGGCTCTGCATGAAGACCCCTGAAGTAGCATCCCAAACATGGCGAGTGTGGTCATATGTGACTGTGTGCGGTGTCCTGTTCAGCCCCAAAACAACCCCAGAGGCTGCCAGGCCCTGGCAGCAGCTACCTGAACCCCTTTCTATCAGTTAAAAAAGCTTTTCACACTTTCTTTTTCTTTTAATGTCAGATAAAACACAGATCCAGGAAACCACATAACAGCAGGATGGCTTGGTGAAGCATTATCAGGCAAACCCCCTTGTGCCCACCACCTAGGTCACAGAGGGACCTTTGCCAACCTCCAGGAGCCCCTCCACCTGCCGTCTCCATCGTGCTTCCTCCCTTGGCTTGGGAGTGACCACCTCCCTGCACTAAATATGCTGCAGCCAACCCAGGCGGACACCCCCAGACACACAGCTCAGTCTCACCTTGTGGTCTGGCTTTTTTTTTCTGTCTTGTAGGTCCCTCTCCATCTCTAGGTGGCAGGACTAGGAGAGGTCCAAGTTCATTCCTTACCGTGTCTGCCTTGGCGTCCCCATAGCCTGGGTATATTTTGCTAAATCCCTCTTCACAGTGCCCCACATCCTTCTGTCCATCAGGAGGCAGTGGTATCCTCTGAGTTCTTTCTGTGGTTTATTCGTTTGTTTAAATTCATTCGCTATGGGTTGCAGAAGAGAGCATCTCAACAGTATCTATCACCTTATGGTGGCCCAGGGTAGATACTTGATTTCTCCCTTTGTTACAGTGTCAGGGTAAAGAGTTGTTTTCCTGTCTCATCAGGATCAGTTAGGAACTGAGAAGGGGAACAGTTTTTTTTTGGCATTGCATGAACTCATGAATTTGAACACATTCCGCGTGTTTCAGTACATTTTAAAGCTGAGGAAACTGAAGCCCAAGGTGGATCCCTCTCACTCTCCCCAGGTTGAGCTCTCATGAGAGAGCTTTGCATAGTGACGGGCGAGTTCAGGGGGGTCCGGCCTAGGAGCCCACCCTCCGCTCATCCTCTGTGCTCCGGACCCGAGTGTGGCTGTTAAGTTTCACATAAATGGCATCATACTGTCAGGCTGGGCTGCAGTCTTCTGTCTTTCTCTCTTTTTTTTTCACTCAGCAATTCTTAGACCCATATGATCATTTTTAGTGACTACACAGTATTCTCTTACTTGTATGCACCATGGTTTTCTCAGCAGGGTCTGTAACGATGGACATTTGTCTCCAGTTTCTCCCTGTAATCGGTACTGGGGTCACGCTCTCGGGCTTTGATACTGCAGAGTCAAGTTAGGGTCATCAGGAGGTGCTTCCTTGGTGGTCCGAGAGTGTACACATGTCAGGCTGACCTTTTCACTTGGATTAGCTTTCCGGGGCTGCTAAAGATCTGCTAGCACTGAAAAACCACCCAGAGCAGGATGGCAGTGTCACACAGTCTCGACTAAAACGTGGCTGATTTTTCACATGGGTTTGGACGCATGCTTAGATCGAAGTGCATCTGTGGAGCTCAGAAGCCAGTGCTCTGAGCTTGGGCAGGGTCAGCTATTCTTGGTGCAACGTGTAGGCGGCAGTTAGAGACTCGCGGTGGGGGAGAGGGCCGCAGGGGCATACAGTGAAGCTGAGAAATGAAGCGGCTTCTGCCACTCATCTTGACCTGATGCGCGGCTGGGTTAACATTCACATGCACCGCCCCTCCCGCCCCCATGAGGCCTCTCTTTGCACGTGTGAGCTTCTTTCTGGGTTTGTACACCCAGGGGCAGCTGAGCGCGGTGGCCCAGAGAGCTGCCACCCGGTGACAGTGTGGCTGGAGTGGGGTGTGCGGGGTAAGCCTCCCCTTCAGAGTGGTTTATCCTGCTGTAACCTCAGGCATGCTCTGCGCCAATGCTGATGATGTCTTCCTTCCCTGCATTTCTGTGGGCTCATGGGTTTTCCTTGTGAGCTGAGTTGGCAGAGGGTCCTTACAGGCGGACTGTAGCAGATGGCCGTCTTGGGGCACATAGTTAATGAGGGGAGACTGCCTGACTTAGGCACGGCAGGATGACCATAGCAGCTGTCAAAATATCTGCACCCTCTCTGTAGGATCTGATATTCATTTAAACGTTAATCCAGAAAACATGAGGGTCAGTTGCATTAAAGTCTTCCCGTCGACATGCATGACCATTATATTATGACTTCTGAGAGTTTGTCCAGGGAGGGGGTCTCCCTCATAAGGGAGGAAGGCCCTGGAGCAGGGAAGCAGACGTTATCCGGCAAGGGTCCCTACTACCCAGCATCTGGCATTATCACACACAGGCAGCCACCAGCAGTACTAAGTGAACGGACGTGACCATACACCAGTGAAACTGTTTACAGGCAAGTGTGGACAGGTTGACTAGTTTGCTGACCCCTAGCCTAATACCTGGCCTCTTCCAGTCAAGGAACATCACCGAGCCCAGCTTCTGCCCGTCTAGGTCATCTTGTCAGGCGTGTTTCAAGGACCTCCCGCAAGTGGTGGGGACTGGTTGGTGGCAGGGATGGGGGCAGATTCACACACGTGGGGGCGACCTGACACGTGGCGGGTGCTCGTGCTGCCTCTCACCCCTCCTCTGATATTGAATCTGACCATCTTTAACTGCCTGTACCAACATGAAGCTGTTCCGACATCTCTGTGTCATTTTCAGAAGGCCTTTGGGGCGCTGCTTACCATTTGTCTTTCTTTTCTTTTTTTCTTTTTAAGTTTTTTTTGTAAATTGCAGTATAGTTGATTTACAGTGTTATGCTAGTTTCTGGTGTACAGTGAAGGGATCTAGTTATATATATATATATATATATACACACACACACACACACACACACACACATGTATTCTTTCTCAGCTTTTTTCCATTATAGGTTATTGCAAGATACTGAATGTAGTTCTCTGTGCTATGCAGTAGGACCTTGCTATCTATTTTGTATATAGTAGTGTGTACCTGCTAATCCCAAACTCCTGATTTATCCCTCCCCCCTCATTTGTCTTTATTTCTGAAGGAAATTTCCAGAACTCTTTGCACAGTTCAAGTCCTTCCTGGGGGTGAAAGAGCTGTCCTTCGCCCCGCCCATGAGTGACAGATCCGGGGATGGAATAAGCCGGGAAATCGACTATGCCTCGTGCAAGCGCATCGGATCCAGCTACCGGGCGCTCCCCAAAACCTACCAGCAGCCCAAGTGCAGCGGCAGGACGGCCATCTGCAAGGAGGTAGCGCTCCCCGGGGCTCCTGGCAGCTCATGTGGTGCACGCCCCTTACCCCCTCCGTGTTCCCGCTGGAAGGCTGATTGTGGATCCCCCCGGATGTTGATTGGTGGTTGGTACTGAGAGGTGGCAAAACAAAATGCCTGGGCAGAGATAGCGGTTTCTTACCCTGGTGGTGGCTCCGGCCAGCCGCAGAGCCCACGGCGGCAGCGTAGGGTTTGGCTTATTCCTCCATCATTTAGACTGAGGCTTATTTCCGCCATGAGCCTGCTCTGTTCCAGGTTCACTGCCCTCAGCATGTGTCTGTTCAGCTTGATCACTGAACACTTTTCCGGGGTTAGGAGACAGGCTCACTGCATTTTCAGAATTCAGGAGCCCCTGGTTGGATCCAGGATAATGTAGTCCAGGAGTCAGCAGACTATGGCGCGTGAGCCAAATCCGGCCCCCTGCCTGTGTTTGTAAGTAAAGTTTTATTGGCATGCAGACATGCCCACTCGTGTACGTACTGCCTGCGGCTGCTTTACCAGGACAGGAGCAGAGTCGAGCACAGGCGCACCTTGGAGACGTTGTGGGTTTGGTTCCAGACCACTGCGATAGAGCAAATATTGTGATAAAGCCAGTTGTGCAAATTCTTTTGGTTTTCCAGTGCATGTTAAAGTTATGTTTATGCTATATTGCAGTCTGTTAAGTGTGCAGTAGCATTATGTCTAAAAAAACAATGTATATGCCTTAATTTAAAATGCTTTATCAGGGACTAACTTGGCAGTCGGGTGGTTAAGACTTCACCGTCCAATGCAGGGGATGCAGTTTCCATCCCTTGGGAGCTAAGATCCCACATGCCTCTCGGCTAAAAAACCCAAACCATAAAACGGAAGCAATATTGTAACAAATTCAAAAAAGACTTTAAAAGAAGTAATAAAATGTTTTTAAAATAAAATACTTTATCGCTAAAATACGCTGACCGTCGTCTGAGCCTCCAGTGGATGGCTGATCCCTGTAACAAAAAATAATGAAAAAGTGTGAAATACTGTGAAATCAGCAAAATGTGACACAGACACAGAGTGAGCAAATGCTGTCGGGAAAATGGTGCCGACGGCCTTGCTGGATGCAGGGTTGCTGCAGACCTGCATAGTGTTTAAAAAAAAAAAGCAGTGTCTCTGAAGCACAACGAAATGATGTATCCCTGTAGACCTGACAGAGCAGGTGACTCGATAAACCTAAAATATTTGCTTTCTGGCCCTTTACAGGGACAGTTTGCTGACCTCGAAATAGTATTTGTTGACTTGGTCAAAGCCACGTTTTCTCTTAAAACCACTTTAAAATTAATTTTACTATTTGTATGATAAGGTAATTTTCTGTAAAATCAGGACCATTACTTATTCTTGTATCTTCTATGCTGGACAACACAGTAAAGCACTCTGGCCTCGGGGCGTGTGCTGCGCCGGTGACGGCGTTTCCTCTTGGCGCAGGTGCTGAACGACACCTGGGTGTCCTTCCCCTCCTGGTCCGAGGACTCCACCTTCGTCAGCTCCAAGAAGACGCCCTACGAGGAGCAGCTGCACCGCTGTGAGGATGAGCGTTTCGAGGTGCGCGTGCAGGCGCCGTGGGGCTCTCCCAGCGGGCCCCCCTTCTCCACGGCCCTGCCCTCGCTTTCCCCTCTGCACCCTGATGTATCCTGATCCTTCTTAAGCCTTCTGGTCTCCTTTAGAGTGTCAGGGGTTCCAGTGCTTTCCAGCAGGGGGCAGCTCGTGAAAGCCTCCCTTTTCTCCTTGCTGGCCTCCAGGCTGGCTAGGCGATGGTGCTTCTGTTTTTGTGTGGGTGTGTGCATTTCCTTAATTAAAATGAGGTTTGCTTAAGTTCATTTTTTTTAACAAAAATGTTTGCTGAGATTATTGTAAATTCACATGCAGCTCCAGTGGTAACAGCTCGTAAATCTCTGGCGCAGCGTCACGGCCGGGATATGGACGTTGACCCAGCCACGATCTTACTCACATGTCCTCAGTTGGACTTGTATGGGGGCTCGGGGGTCTTGTGCATAAGCACATGCGTGTGTGTTTAGCTCTGTGCTGTTCTCTCAGCTGTGGAGGTCCGTGTATCCACCACCACAGCCAGGGTGCTGAACAGTTCCCGCACCACCGGGATCTCTCGCGCTTTATAGCCCCACCCGCCTCCCTCCCCAATTCCCAGCCGCCACCAACATGCCCTCCACCTCATTCACTTTGTCCTATGTGGAATCAGTCGCGTGGTATGTAACTCTGGGGGATTGGCTCCTCCGCCAGCACACACTCTGGGGAGTCACCCAGGGGCTGTGTGTACCACGCGTCCCTTCCTCTTCATTGCTGAGTGTAACATGCTTTTGATGCCTGTGAAGGGAGTCAGCCCAGGACCCGTGCCCTCCTCGGGTGGGTCCACCAGTGGTGAAGTCTGGGGGGTGGTACCCTGGTCTGGACCCCATCCCTGTAGCTAGTCACGCTCGCTCTAGTCCCCCAGGCCCACGTCAAGGCCACCACATCCTGACATCCATCATCCCCTCCTCGGCTCTGTCTGCACATCCCTCCTGCCAGCCCGGGCCTGTCCCTGTGGCCCTGCTGACCCCCCGACAGCTGACCCCTTTCTGTTTTCCTTTCCATAGTTAGACGTTGTCCTGGAGACCAACCTGGCCACGATCCGGGTGTTGGAAAGCGTGCAGAAGAAGCTCTCCCGCATGGCGCCGGAAGACCAGGAGAAGTTCCGGTTGGACGACTGTCTGGGGGGCACGTCGGAGGTGATCCAGCGCCGCGCCATCCACCGCATTTACGGCGACAAGGCTCCGGAGATCATCGAGAGCCTCAAGAAGAACCCCGTCACCGCCGTCCCCGTCGTCCTGAAAAGGTGTCCTCACGCTTTGACCACCCCACCTGCCGCAGGGAGTCCCCCGGGAGCTCGTTAGTGCTGTTTGTCATGGGTGTGATCGTGAGGGGGTCCCTGGGGTCTCAGCCTGGTTGACTGCGTTTTCGGTCTTCCTTCATCTCCCCATTCCACTCCCGAGAGGAAAGCACAACTGTTAACAGTTGTTCCTGTTCTCCTAGAACTTTCTGTCATGCACATAATCGTAACTAAACGTGAGACGTGACTATTTTAAAGCACATAGGACCATCCTATGTCATGGCTTGCCTTTTATGTAATCATATGTTGTGGGACCCCCAGCTGGGCTGGCCAGCAGGTGTTGGTGAAGTGGCTGCCCTCAGCCGGGTGCTGCACGCAGCCCTGGCGCTGCAGAGCTGAGCGAGCCCGACATGGTCCCTTCCATCGTGGGGTTCACAGTCGAGTAGGGGAGCCCGGCTTTTGAGCCAGCAGCTGCATAGAGTGCAGTCAGGGCTGTAGGCCAGGACAGGGAAGAGTTTCCAGGACAGCGATGCTTGAGAAACTGTGAAACTGGCTGTGTGGTTCCACGAGGCTGTTCCTCCCTCCCTCCTCTATCCATCACAGAACTCGCTGCACAGGCCCGGAGCGGGCCGTCCCGAGTGTGGAACATGTCTGCTGGGTCTGTGGGGGGAAGACAGGCTGGTCCTGCGCAGGGATGACTTGGGCGGGCGCCCGGGGCTGTCCCTGTGCTGAGCCCCTCTGGCCCCGCAGGCTGAAGGCCAAGGAGGAAGAGTGGCGGGAGGCCCAGCAGGGCTTCAACAAGATCTGGCGGGAGCAGTATGAGAAGGCGTACCTCAAGTCCCTGGACCACCAGGCCGTGAACTTCAAGCAGAACGACACCAAGGCTCTTCGCTCCAAGAGCTTGCTCAATGAGATTGAAAGCGTCTACGACGAGGTGAGGGCCTTCTCAGCCGGGGTCGGGGCAGGCCCGCTGTGCCCTGGCTCTGACCCTCCCGGCCTCAGGCAGATGGCCGGCTCTCTGTGTCTTCATTGTCCTTGCAGCCTATGTAGAGGTGAGGATGGGTGTTTCCATAGCACCCAGCCTAGGGCCGGCCCAGGAGGCGAACGGAAGCCACCCTGCTATTGTCAGCAGAGGGCTCTCCCCTCCCACTCCCCCTGCCCCTGTGGGCCTTACCGGACCTTCCTTTAGGTAACTGACACTGGCAGCTTGCCTTTTCTACCACCAGCTGTGCGCCATGCGCTGGGAGAACCCCTGGGAGGAATATCCCGTCTAACCTGTGCTCGCAGACCTTACCGTGTAGTAGTGTCATTGTCTGGATTTTAGCAATGGGGAAACTGAAGCATGAGAGCTGGCCCCTTGCCAAGGCCAGTCACGGGACACCAGGTCTCCAAGCCCTGGGGCTCCGCCTCTCGCCACTGCGCTGCCGTCTTCCTAGTGTTGGTGTGGTCCAGCTCAGGGGACCCGAACTGAGGCAGGCCAGGCTCTTGGGCCCGAGGAGTTGGGCTTTGACAAATGCATGCAAGGTGTGCATTACGAGCGGGAGCATGAGGCAGGAAGCCTGGCAGGGAGACAGCGATGGGCATGGCTGTCGGGGAGGGGGGGCCGCTGCTCCCCAGGCAGAGCCCAGGTCACAGACAGGGCAGCGTCGCTGACCCAGCGCCCGCCTGGCCAGGGTCACTTACTCCCCTCTCTTCCTCACGTAACCCTGTGCACACGGCAAGCAGTTGTGCTTCCTCTCACACCACGGAAATTGAAGACGGAGGAGCCAGGCAGCTGCCTGAGGCCTCCAGGCTCTCGACCGGCACAGCTGGCGAGACCTACCCTGCCCAGGTGGGTCGTGCTTCTCCACACGGCTGTGGAGACCACCCAGGGCAGCAGCCCCAGGACCCCCTTCCCTCCAGCCTCCCCCCACCCCGGGCCTCCCCCAGCCCCCAGGTCCACCCCACGGTCTGGCCTCCTCACTTTAGTCCTCAGGTCCTTGAGGCCTGAGGCCCCCCACGGAGTCTGCGGTGCAGCAGCACAATGAGGCTGTGGCCTCACAACCTGCCACCATCAACACCGAGTCCTGCAGGTCCTTCCCTGGCGTCTTGGGAGAAGGACCAGCGGCCTGGCGAGCTCTACACGTGCGGCTCCTTTGTGCGTTGGGAAGGGAGACCCTCACTCTGTCACTTGGTTAGCAGAGGACGGTCTGTGTTACTGTAACATGTGCCGGAACTTGCCCCAAAAGATCTTGGAGGGCATTTGTGGCATAGATGAGACGGGGACTCAGGAGGCAGCAGGACGAAGGTCACGCGGAAGAGCCAGGGGCAGGGTTGAGCTGCAGCCCCTGTGCCCCACCCCTCCATGCCCGGACCCCACTCAGGCGCCACACGTCCCCCCAGCGAGGAGGAAAGGAGCTCTCTGGCTGCTGCAGATTTCACAGTGAATAAGAGAGCATGATCTCTGATGGAAGGAAACATGAGTTGCCTGTTCCCAAAAGCCGGGTCCCTGACCAGGGGCACAGCCTGCGAGGCCCGGCCCTGTTTCCCTTCAGCCCCTGGTTCTGCGGGTGTCTGAGGAGCCTCTCAGTGTGGCTGAGAGGGCTGGGCTGGTCGTTGAGAGCACCAGGGAGAGCCGGTCCTGCCCTCGGAAGCTCCCCGCCTACAGGGACAGTGTCCACACTCACTTCTTCCCAGAACCTGGATGTGTCTACCTCTGTGCCTGGTGACGGGGACCCGTGTCACCAGGAGAGAGCACGGTGTGAGGCTGACATCATCGGGATGCTCGAGGCCTTCAGGAGGAGAGAGGGGTTGTCTTCAGGTTTGCAGGAAGGAGAGTCGTTGGCTGGATAAAGATGGCGGGGAGGGGTGGATGTGGTTTTCCAGGGAGAAAGAGGAGACAGGCATGTGTGAGGGTCCTGTGTGCGGCAGGACAAGCTCAGCACCCCTGCAGCATCTGAGGAGTGCAGGGTGGCGTGCCAGGGCCGGGGTCCTCTCGTGAGCCGCTTGGAAAGGCCTCGGGGGCACCTAGGACTGAGCGTGCTCCTGTGTGCTCTAGACCCAGTGGGGGAGTGGCTGGCGTGGGCTGGTGGACACAAGCCAGCAGGTGGGAGGCTTGTGCCGGCGCCGGGTGATGGGAGGACCGTGCAGGGGCTGGAGGCTGGTGGGGAATGGACAGAGGCAGGGGACGCTCGGGGTGGTGACGGTCTGGGCGTGCAGGGCCGTGGGCGAGGGGCTGCAGTGTAAGCAGTCGGGGTCTAGCTGAGTGTGAGTGACTGATGGTGGGCAGAGGCCCCGTGGTCCTCCCTGAGCCTGCCTCACCCTCAGGGCAGCCCAGGTCCGCTGGAATCAGACACGTGAGGTGCCGCTCCTCTCGTTTCTCCCGGCCTCTAGGCACTGTTGCAGGCCTTGGTGGTGGGAGTTCGGCCTTGTTTTCGTCCCACAGCCCGGCTGGGCCCCCAACCGGTGTGATGCCCTCAGAGCCCCGTGGCCCTGGGCCCCCACCTTGGAGTTCTGTCAGCAGGTTGCTTCCTGTCTCACGGCCGCCCTGTCTCCCCAGCACCAGGAGCAGCACTCGGAGGGCCGCAGCGCCCCGTCCAGCGAGCCGCACCTCATCTTCGTGTATGAGGACAGGCAGATCCTGGAGGACGCGGCCGCCCTCATCAGCTACTACGTGAAGCGGCAGCCGGCCATCCAGAAGGAGGACCAGGGCACCATCCACCAGCTGGTGCACCAGTTCGTGCCCAGCCTCTTCTTCTCCCAGCAGCTGGACCTGGGCGCGTCCGAGGACTCCGCTGATGAGGGCCGGGGGAGCCCCCAAGGGCAGGATGCGGAGCCCGGTGACCGGAAGAAGCCAGCGCCCGGGCCGCAGAGCAGCCCGCCGGAGGAGAAGGGGGCCGCGGGCGAGGCCCCGGCCACGGAGCAGCCGCCGCCACAGCACAAACCCCTGGACGACGTCTACAGCCTCTTCTTCGCCAACAACAACTGGTACTTCTTCCTGCGCCTCCATCAGACCCTGTGCTCCAGGCTTCTGAAGATCTACCGCCAGGCGCAGAAGCAGCTCCTGGAGTACCGGACGGAGAAGGAGAGGGAGAAACTGCTCTGCGAGGGCCGCCGAGAGAAAGGCAACGACCCCGCCATGGAGCTGCGGCTGAAGCAGCCGAGTGAGTCCGGGGGCCCAGGGGTGACACCACGGGGGCTCGCCTCCGGGAGCCGGGAGGGGAGACGGGCCAGCCCCGTAGCCGCCCCAGAGCCACAGGCCCCCATTAGGACGCCTGTGGTGAGAGGTGGTGAACAGGGGCTGCCCGTGTTCCGTGGGGACTCTGGATCCTTCCTGGTGGGGGCCGCCTGCGACCCGGGCCCTTGGTGACCGCAGCGCCACGCCCCCAGGTGAGGTGGAGCTGGAGGAGTACTACCCGGCCTTCCTGGACATGGTGCGGAGCCTGCTGGAGGGCAGCATCGACCCCACGCAGTACGAGGACACTCTGCGCGAGATGTTCACCATCCACGCCTACGTGGGCTTCACCATGGACAAGCTGGTGCAGAGCATCGCGCGGCAGGTGAGAGGCAGGGCGGGCGGGCGGCAGCACCTCCCTGCGCATCCCTGCCCGTCCGCGGCCTGAAAACCACCCTTCCCTTCACTCCTGCGCCTGCGATCGGCCCCGTGGTCGGCACCTTTCCTTCTTTCTCAATTAACGTAGAATTCACTTAATGTAAAATTCACCATTTTTAAGCAGACATTTCAGTGGAATTTAGTACACTGACAGCGCTGCGCAGCCATCATCTCTGTCTAGTTCTAGAACATTTCCATCATCCCCCCAAAGAAACCGCATCCCCAGTTAGCAGTCGCTCCCCATCCCCCCGCCCCCAGCCCCCTTTCGTCTCTGTGGACTTGCCTGTTCTGGACGTTCCATGTAAACGGGATCACCACGGTGTGACCCTTTGTGTCTGGCGTCTTTGGCTCAGCGTGATGTTTTCAAGGTCCATCCACGCTGTGGCGTATGTCAGTACATCATTCTACTTTATGGCCAAATACGATTCCATTGTGTGGATGGACCACGTTTTGTTCTTCCGTTCATCCATGGGTGGACACTGGTCACCTTTTGGCGATGGGGACCAGTGCTGCTGTGCACGTGCATGTGGGAGGATATGTCTGAGCCCCTGTCGACAAACCTTTCCTGAGGGTAGTTTGGCAACATGTAAAGAACCTTCGCCCGCTCCTCCTGGAGGGGTAACATCGGTGACGTGTATCAGCGTCACCCACAGCGAAACGTCAGCGAGAGGAAATTGGTCACATGAATATAAAAAGCAAAGCCCCAGATGGCTCGGGTGTGGTCCCGGGACGTGGGTCCTGCTTGGTGACCACGCGAGTTGTTGTTCAACTTGACTTTCATTTCCTGGTTATCCAGTGAGGCTGTTCATCGTGAAGTGGAAAAGAAGCGGAGGAAAGAACGTTATTATTCTGGCACCCAGATACAGTCACTAGAACTATTTTTAAAATGGCATTTCCTTCCAGGTTTTAAAGGTTTCTTATTGAAGTAAAACGCATACAGAGAAGTGCTGAACTCTAAGTGTGCAGCTCGATGGGTCTTCACAAATGGACACCCCGCCCATGCCCCCTTCCAGCCACTGCTGGTTTCCGACACTGGGATAGATTCCCTGGTTTTAAAGCTCTGTAAACCCAGTGTCTGGCTCCGTCCACGCAGTGTGATTCTGTGAGAGTCCTCTCTGTGGAGATGCCCACGGCTCCTTCGTCTGCCGCCTGGGAAGGATTCTAGGGACGCGCTCCTGTGTGGGCCCTTGGAACAGTGCTGTGCATCCGCTGTGGGCCGTACGTGTGTGTTTCCTCCGCCCCTGTGCAGGCAGGCGCAGCCAGCTCTGCGGGAAGCGTCCAGATTCCTGGCCCACTGTGGTTCTGCCCGGAGGGGTCTCATCTCTCCTGGACCGAGCGCGTCGGCCCCCAACAGGCCACAGCTCTTGGGATGGCAGCCCCATCTGTAGCACCAGAAGGGTTGGTCCAGATACGTAGACTCATGATTTTTAAGAAAAAAAAAAAAAGCACTCCGTCTCTCCGCAAATGTCTCCTGTAAAACCTGTTATAAAAAATAAAAGAAGCAATAAAAACGGAGCTGTTTGGCTGGAACCGTAATGAGGGCAGGACCCCCACGTGTGGGGCCCTCACAGGGCCCCTCCACACAACATCTGTAACCTGCAGGGTGGAATCAGCACTCGTTACTTCTTTTTATTTATTTCTTCATTAGCATTTCTTATTTTCAGTCACAGCAGCTAGTGCCAGTGGGGAATGTGCCGGATGCCAAGCACCATATGAGACCCACACGTGTCCATGTGTTGCTGTGTTCACTCCGCAAAGGGACACGCAGACAGAGCCTGAGGCCCTAAGTCTGCGGTAGCCTGCCTGGGCCACAGCTCCTGCACAGAGGGGCCAACTCACGCCGGCTCAGTCTGACCATGTGGCCTCGGCTGTGTCCGACCCTTGCCTCTTCCTAAACCTAAAGGTTTTAAGTACGTTTATGGGTGTTAAAAGAATTCATTGTGTTTATAACTGAGCGTTGGGGGAAGATAATCACCTGCCCTCGCCCTGCGTTTAGACCATCAGCCATCCCCATTTTGGCACATTTTCTTTTGTATTTTTTCTGTGTGTTTCTCATACTCAGGCAGGGTTTGCTGGTCTGCTCTGATTTGATCTCGTTTGGCCTGGTTTGCCCTGGTGTGGTCTGGTTTGGTCTGGTCTCATTTGCTCTGATTTAGTCTGGCCTGGTCTGCCCTGGCCTGGTCAGCACTCGGCATGGAGGTCGCCCTGGACAGCCAGGTTTTCACCCCCCACCCCGTGGACTTGGCCGCGTCCTCTCTGGGTGAGGCAGGGGCTCCAGCAGGAGATGGAAGTGGTGGCTGTGCCTCACCCCTCCCGGGGGGGCACATGTCAGGCACCCACCGGCTCTCCCTCCCCGGCAGCTGCACCACCTCGTGAGTGACGACGTCTGTCTGAAGGTGGTGGAGCTCTACCTGAACGAGAAGAAGTGGGGCGCCGCTGGCGGGAACCTGTCCTCCCGCTGCGTCCGTGCCGCCAGGGAGACCAGCTACCAGTGGAAGGCCGAGCGGTGCATGGCTGACGAGAACTGCTTCAAGGTGAGGGGCCGGCCGCGCTTAGCCCCACGTGAGGCTGGCGGGGGCAGGGGGGCGCCCGCGACAGGAGCCCAGTACCGTGTGCTGCCTTCACGGGGCCTCTGGGCACAGGCCCCGGCCCCGGAGGGCACCACGGGGCCCGTGAGGTGGGCACCCAGCACGTGGTCCCTCAAGGAAGGATGGGGCTTGGAGGCTGCTGCAGGGGGGTCAGTGGTGACCTCTCGACCTCATCCTCTGCCAGCCGGGGCCGTGCTCGTGGCTTCAGGCTGTCCGTGGCCCTCTCTCCGCAGGTGATGTTCCTCCAGCGCAAAGGGCAGGTGATCATGACCATGGAGCTGCTGGACACCGAGGAGGCCCAGACGGAGGACCCCGTGGAGGTGCAGGTGCGGCCCGCAGCCCTGGGCTCCGTGCCTGTGCGCACCGTGGGGGCCGGGGGCAGCCGCGAGCAGTGTCGTGGGGCTCCCCCCCGGGGGCCCTTGCGCACGCTGGCCAAGCACAGCCCGCCGAACGTCCGCCAGAGAGGCCTCTGCGCAGGTGAACGCTCTCCTTGGAAACCCAAGGGGAGGTGGGAGCTGCAGGCGACCCCTCAGGAGCCAGGGGTGTGTCCCAGAGCAGGGGGGCCGTGTGGCAGCCAGCCTGGCCCCCCCCCCCAGACCCTGGCTCCTGCCACCTGCTGCTGACACCGTGCCACCCCCGTGGTGCCCTGGCCAGCCCGGTCACTCCGACCGCGTGGCTTGTGACCGCTGCATTCCCCGTGCATAAAGCTCAGGGCTCGGGTGCCCCCTGACCAGCAGGAGGAGACCCGCCTGGCCCGCTCTCTAAGGCGCACATTCTGCGTTGCCTCGCACTAGGGAGCAGGGCCCGGCAGCCAGCACCGCCCACTGCAGCCACGGGGGCCCCCCCTCACAGCGACCTTCGCGGGGAACACCTTCCAAAACAAGCGAGGGTGGGGGCCGGCACAGCCTGTCCCTTCCAGAAGTTTCCAGCAAATGTGGTTTTGTTAAACTTGAGTCTGGAGCAGCCTCCTGCTTTAACAGGGTGGCGAGCAGAGGAAGGGTCCCTCGGACGCTACAGGCGTGCCCCCCTTGGCCCTGGTGGCCCCTTCAAGCCCCGCCTTCTACTCACCCCCAACTCCTACGAGCTCGCTCCCGCTTCTTACGCGCTGTTTGCGTCCTGGTGTCTGTTCCCGCCCGCCCATCCCTGGACCTCGCTCTCCTCTGTGTCGGGGGCCCCCCGTTCCTCACGTGAACTTATCACGTGATGGATTCAGACACGTCACTACACAGCGTGGATGTATCCACATAAGCACGAAATGCCCTACGTCACCTGCATGGCGGCCTGGGTGTGCACGTCCCACTCCAGCGGAGCCCTTTATCGGGAGCTGCTGTCTGCTGGTGTCCATCACGCATCAGGGTCCTCAGTAGCCGCTGTCCTCCTGGCGCTTTGGGAGGGCTGAGGACAAAGTCCCCAGGAGCCCCTGGTGATGTGGGCCGTGTCCCCCTCTGTCCCCCCAGCACCTGGCTCGGTACGTGGAGCAGTACGTGGGGACTGAGGGCGCGTCCAGCTCGCCCACCGAGGGCTTCCTCCTGAAGCCTGTGTTCCTGCAGAGGTGAGAGGACTTTGGGCCCAGGGGGCCTCTCCCACCATTGCCAGCACCTAGCGTGACGGGTTTTATTAGTTTTTACGGGATCAAAGGGGTTGGGTGGTGGTCTTCATTGCTTCAGTTTGCATTTCTCCAGCTGTGGGAGGTCAGGCATCTTCCCAGTGTTCCTGGGCCACGAGGACCTTCTAGCCTGTAAATCCTCCCCTCCCCCCCCCAGGAACCTCAAGAAGTTCCGCAGGTGGCAGTGTGAGCAGGTGCGCGCGCTGCGCGGCGAGGCCAAGAGCTCCTGGAAGCGGCTGGTGGGGGTGGAGAGCGCCTGCAACGTGGACTGCCGCTTCAAGCTCAGCACCCACAAGATGACGTTCATCGTGAACTCCGAGGACTACATGTACCGCCGCGGGGCCCTCTGCCGGGCCAAGCAGGTGCCCCTCCCTGCCCGCGCCGTGGGCCCCTGGGGTCCAGCCCACAGCCGCCTGGGGCGCCTGGGCCCTGAGATCCAGCCGTGGCCCTCTGGGGCGCCTGGGCCGTCCTGATGCTTCTCTCCCCTCCCCGCTGCAGGTGCAGCCCCTGGTCCTGCTGCGCCACCACCAGCACTTCGAGGAGTGGCACAGCCGCTGGCTGGAGGACAACGTGACGGTGGAGGCGGCCGGCCTGGTGCAGGACTGGCTGATGGGCGAGGAGGACGAGGACATGGTTCCCTGCAAGACGCTCTGCGAGACGGTGCACGTGCACGGCCTGCCTGTGACCCGCTACCGAGTGCAGTACAGCCGCCGTCCAGCCTCGCCCTGACACACCCACGTGGGCACCACGACGCGCACTTAGTGCGATTGCTTCCTCGGCCTGCGTGTCTTTCGGGCGTTTTCATGAACCACGCGAGGGGAGCACAGCGTCCCCCCGGCCTTGCTGCTATGGGCTGTGAGCTCCAGAGAAGGGCGGATTGTGTCAGCTCTCGGCCCCGCGCTGCCATCCCTCTTGGCTTCCCTGCTTCTTTTGGGCCCATCCTGTGCCAAACCTGAAGCCCCCGCACTTGAACTGTAGGGGCTTAGTCCCCGCGGGCGTCGGGGGATCCGCGCACCGGCCAAGGCACCGTGAGTCCATTCGCACGCCTGCTGGGGCCGCTCCCGTCACACGTGCCAAATCCCAGGCTTGGGTACCGCTGGTCCTTTCCTGCGTGTCGTGAACGTGGGCGAAGAACCGTGCGAGGGCTCACGTTTGGGAGGAGTCAGCACTTGAGAGCCCCTGGCCTTGAAGGAGTTGGGCCCAGGTGGGCCTGCTTGAAAAGCACGTCCTTCCCGAGTGGTTCTGAGAGCTTCTAGAAACATTTCCCAAGCTGGGCGGCAACCTGCACCTGACGGTTCGGGCATCGGCCTGGCCCAGCCGGTGCCTGGGGTCCTCGGTCACTTTGAAAGTGAGAAGAGCCCTTTCAGGCAGACGGTTGGGATCCCACTTCGACATCCAGACGTAGAGCGGGCAGGCGGCCCCAGAACTGCCGGAAGACCCTGCTCTGGAAAAAAGAGACTCAAACCCTGTTGATCCGACAGCTGGACTCTGGGCCTGGAGGGGCGGGGGCCTGGCCTCCACACCCACTGAGCTCGAGTGGATCCACCCTGGGAGGGCCCTGGGGTGCACCTGTGTACCTAAGATGGACATTCTAGAAGTATATATATGCACACACATATTTATTCCTTTACGCTCTCTTAGTGGTTGTAACTTTGGCCAAGTCCCACGGCTTCTCTAGGGGTGACAGCCCTCTTCGTGGACTTCCTCACACCCACTCCAACACCCCATTTCTGCAGCCACCACCCGGGGCGGGTATGGTGTGAGGGGCAAAGGCTTTTTCTGTGCCAAGAGGGCCCCGTGGGAAGCTCTGGCCGGGCCTCTGGCATCGTCAGACTGAGAGTGGGCTCCACCGACACGTGGACCTGGAAGACCCCGTGCAGCTGCCTCGCCAGCCGCAGGCCCTTGCCTTCCCGCGGCTGAGCTGTGCCAAACCCAAGGTTCCGAGAACTGGGAGACGTGTTTCTAGAAGTTACCTGTGGAACTCAAGGGTTGCAAAGCCTGGGACTCCAGGCCTGGGCAATTGCAAGGCCAACCCATCCCACCCGGGTGTCTCCTCACCCGTGTTTTCTCAAGCGTAATCCATGCACTTTGTACGCATCCTTGTTTTATAAGAAGGAAACTCAGCAGAATTCCTGAACCAGACCCTCCTGGCAGCCATCCTCCTCGGGAGCCCGCAGCCCCTTCTGCGCCTCCGCGTGGGCCTGGGGGGCGGGCCAGACCCCACCAAGCCCCCACCCTGCATGCTTCTAGGGAGCAGCTCTTCTGTTTTTGAAGAATTTCTGTTCTGGGGCTTGTACTTCCTTTGCAGCTGTTTTGAATGTAGTTTTCCTTTTCTATTTATTTGCACATTAAAGTTAAAAATTAAATATTGACCTAAAGCCATGAGGTTCAGTCAATCATTTCCTGCGAGCAAATCCGGGGGTGACCTCTTGCTGCCAGGGGAGCTGGCCTGACCGCAGGGAGTGTCTGCACAGGTGCTCCTGGGAGATCTCAAGCCCCGCGTGGCAAATGCCACATGGCTTCCCTGCAGCGGCACAGCAGGGTCCTGTTGCGCTAGGGCGTGGCCCCGCCACCCAGAGTGTTTTCTGGAATATTCATTCCCAACTCAGTTTTCATATTTGGTAGAAGTGAGACATGTTTCCTTCGAGAGTTGCACGTGCAAAACATGATTCGAAGACTGCAGTGCTTGCTGTGAGCTTTCTGTGCCTGCCCGCCCCCTTCTGATCCAGAAGCCCACAGAGCCCCGGGGTCTCTCCCTCCTCCAGCCCTACAAAACCAGCCTCCGTGCTGTCTGGTCCCCCCTCCAGCTGCCCCCCTGCCCCCACCCTTCTCTCACTCACCTCCTGTGTCCTCGTCCCCACTGGGTCCCCTGAACATCTCCAGGACACCCTCTATCAGCCCTGCACCGGCCTCCAGGTAAGAGCGAGCCCTCAGCTCTGCTTACAGTCCGCCTAGCCGACCCCTGAGGCTTACAAAGAGCAACTGGTGGACACCCTCCCCTCACTCCCACTCAGTGCCAACTGCCAGGCCTCACCCATCGGGTCCCTGAGTTTAGTTGGTGCTGTCCTCTGCCCAGCCTACCCTGCCCACCTTGCAAGTCCTCTCTCAGGAGTTGTCCCTGACCCTCGCAAGTGGCCATTGCTGCTTCCCAGGGACCCCCTCTGCCCATGTGCACCCCCACATGCCCCTGGCAGCATGCAACTCCCCAGAGGGTCAGGGCTCCCGGGGAGTTTGGTGCTACCCTAGATTCCTCCTGCCTCAAGCTCACGTCCAGGGATGGCCAGGGCCCCCTCTGTGGCCCCAGACTGGCCTTTGTTGGAAGCACTGGGAGGAGAGGCTTGGGGTGCAGGTGGTGGCTGCCGCAGCTCTCAGGAAGGATGCCCAATGCCAGGGGAGCGGACAGGAGCCGTCCCAAGGGGTCTGTGATGGGCAGAACTCTTAGATGACCCCAGGAGTCCAGCCCCAGTGGACACCTTCTGGAAGAGTCCCTGCCCTTGAGTGGGTGGGGCCTGTGACTGGGATGAGGTTCCTGAACAAGAGACCAGAGGGAGGGTCTCCTGCTGGCCTGAAAGACAGCAGCTCCGTGTTGCGGAGGGGGCTTGGCAAATGCAGATGAGGACCTGGCCCAGCACCTACCTAGGGCTGCTGATAAAACAGCCTTCCATCCCAACTGCACTGCAGCTCCTCTTCTGGCCTCCCTCAAGCTGGGGAGGTGCGGAGCTGCGGGACCAGGTGGGCCGCCCTCCTCCTCCCTAGAGTGGTGGAGTGGGGGAGGGGAGGCCTGTGGTGCTTGGGAGGCAGTGGAGTTGGGGGTTTCAGGTAGAACATTTATTCTGTTACCATTGAGGTGCTTGTCTTGCTGGCTATTTGCAAACTAGAATTAGCACGTTGCACCCGATGTCCTGGCTGAAAATGAGGCTGATTGTTCTGAAAAGCAAGCTGACCTAAAATCAGTCTCAGGAGGCCCGTGGTGGGGGTAGAACCCATGGGGGTGGAACTGGTTGGGGTGGGACTGGTGGGGGTGGACCGTGCCCAGAAAGAGCCTGCAGGGACTGAGGTGTGGGGAGCACGCAGCACCTCCAGGAGTGGGGGCCCTGCCAGAGGCTCTCCAGAACTTTCTCCATGCAGCCCTGTGTATGGGAGCTCCAGCCTACCGGACAGGTGAGCAGACTCAGATTTGGGGTCCCAGGGCCTCTGGGGTTAGGAGGGCTGGACCTCAACCCTTGGTGCCCAGCAAGAGGGGGTCAGTGTACCCACCTCTCGTTCTGGTCGAGGAGTTAATATCCTTGCCCACAGGCCAAGGCCCAGCCCGGGAACGAGGGGAAATCCAGGCACGTTTGTAGGTGCCCAACTGGCTTCAAAGTACAACATAAAGAAAACACAATTTCCACAAAGATGGCCACCCCAAGGAGCATTGCATCGGAAGGACTTAAGGGGCTAACTCATCAGTGACCCCCACCTTCCACTGGAGACAGGCAGGGAGGGGCAGCCAGGGAGGACAGGCTTGGGGGAGGGGGTTTGGGGGGCCGGGGGGGCTGGAGGAAGAATTCCAGGACTAGCCACTGGCTTAGGTCTGTGTGCCATTTTTTTCCCCACTGTTTTAAATTATGGTAAAATACACGTGACACAATTTACCACGTTGACCATTTTAAGTGTATTGTCCAGTGACATAAAGTGCAAACACGCTGGGAATTCCCTGCTGGTCCAGTGGTTAGGATTCGGCGCTTTGACTGCCGAGGGCACGGGTTCGATCCCTGGTTGGGGAACTACGATCCCGCAAGCCTTGCAGCACAGCCATAAATAAATAAGAAAATAAGTAAATAAATAAATAAATATCCATGTGGTTGTATAACTGTGCCCACTATCCATCTCCAGAATTTGTTCATTTTCCCAAACTGAAGCTCTATCCTCAACTAAACGCTAACTCCACATTCCACCCGCCCCAAGCCCTGGCATCCACCCTTCTACTTCTTTCTGTCTCTGTGAATTTGACCACTCTAGGTACTTCATATAAGTGGGATCATACAGTATTTGTCCTTTTTTGGACGGGCTTATTTCACTCAGCACAGTGTCTTCAAGATTCACCCATGTTGCAGCCTGTGTCAGAAGTTCCTTCCTTTTAAGATACTCTTACGCCTTTTTTTTTTTAACTTTTTTTTTATAACTTT
This sequence comes from Hippopotamus amphibius kiboko, assembly GCF_030028045.1. Classification (NCBI taxonomy): domain Eukaryota; kingdom Metazoa; phylum Chordata; class Mammalia; order Artiodactyla; family Hippopotamidae; genus Hippopotamus; species Hippopotamus amphibius. The sequence continues at coordinate 16,867,432 of NC_080200.1, read as the reverse complement.
ATTTTATTTATTTATTGGCTGCATTGGGTCTTCGTTGCTGCACACGGGCTTTCTCTAGTTGCTGCGAGCGGGGGCTACTCTTCATTGCGGTGCGCAGGCTCCTCATTGTAGTGGCTTCTCTTGTTGTGGAGCGTGGGCCCTAGGCGCGTGGGCTTCAATAGTTGTGGCACATGGGCTCCGTAGTTGTGGCTCACGGACTCTAGAGCACAGGCTCAATAGTTGTGGCGCACGGGCTTAGTTGCTCCGTCGCATGTGGAATCTTCCCAGGGCAGGGCTCGAACCTGTGTCCCCTTCTCTCTTCCTCGAAGACTTGGTCACCTCTGACTTGGTCACCTCTGCAGTATCAATGCACCCACTAGATTAGTGGGTGCTTCTGCAGCCTTTATGAATCATCTCTGATAAAGCCGAAGAAAAGTGATTGCAGTTTTTATGCATCAAATGATAGGCATTGCCTCTGTATTCTTTTCCCAATTCTTCTACAATTTTTTCTATATCATCTTCCAGGAAGTCGGTGCTCCCTAAAACAACAGCTTCTTTAAATTTAAATGTTTCTCCTAGTTCAGAAGCATTTCCTGGGGAAATTTCAAATATTCCAGAAAAGGGGTAAGGATGGCCACCATAAGCAAATTCTCTGCCATATACCTCAATTCCTGAATGAAAAACTCCAGTTCCAATGGATGAGGTGTATTCGTTCATCCAGTACATTCCGATAAACATTCACATGCTCCTTCTCCTCCATGTCATACACGTTGAGCACCACCACCTGGTGAGCCCCCATCCTCCTCCCGGCGGCCGCGGCCTCGCCGTCCCGCTGCTCCGTCTCCGCGGGGCCGAGGCCGCTCTCACCCCCGCGGACGCCTCAGGGGGCCGGAGCCGGGCACTGAGCGCACAGCCCGGCCCGCGGCAGCCGGGGCTGGAGCATCGGGAGGCGAGTCGTTCCCGGGCGCCGCCGACAGGACCCTCCACGCCTTTTTTTAAACATGAGTTTTTACGGAACGTGACACACGGTACAGAAAATTCCAACAGCACAAAAAAGCACACGGAGAAAAGCAGGTGTCCAAGTGCCTCTCCCGGGAGGCCCTGCACCTCCACGTGCTGTGTCTGGGGCCCCCTTCTGCGGGCACAGAGCTGTTTCCATGACGGCGGCGGTGGGGTGGGGTGGGGTGTTTATACCCACCCCACCCCCGCCCCGCTGCTGGAAATTTCCCTGTACGTACATCTTCCTGAGCGTGTGTATCTGCCGTCAATTCCTAGACACGGAAATCCTGAGTCAAACCTCCCTCCTCAGGTTCCAGTCCGCCCTGCCCCTGGCAGGGAAGAGCTGCCGGCCCCAGCTGCCCCCGAGCAGGTTTCCTGCTCTCTCCTGGAGGGCAGCAGCGGGTCCCCATCCTGGTTTTCCTGTGCACTGAAGGCGTCAGCGTCATCCCGGCTCACATGTGCTTTGAGACATAGGCGTGGGGATGAATTTGTCATTGGTGCTGGTGGAAACTGCTCAGAAATGTGGGAGAGGCTCCTGGCTGAGATCCCTGCCCCGGCTGGAGCTCTCCAGGCCTCAGGAGCCCCTTACCGACCCTGGGGCTGGGGGGGCTGGGACCTTGACATCTGGGCCTCTAGCTGCACTGACTCTCTCCAGGACTGCTTGGTCATTTCCTGGCTGGCCCCCATGTCCCCAAGTGTGTGGCTAGATTAGGGCCCACCATACCAGGACACCCTGCATCTGACCTCCTCTCCCACCCCTCGTTCATTCTTTCTCCCTGACCCCCAATGCCCCCTCGGGGTCCTCCTTGCCGCCGCCACTGTGGCTCAGCCCTGACCACACAGAGACCGAGAGCCCCCAGTGCAGGGCTCTCCCAGGGTAGGACGGTGTAGCTGCTCTGAGGTCTTCAGGGAGGACCGTATTCAGGAGAGAGGAGAACCTCCCCCTCTGGGTGGGATGTGAAGAGGTCTGAGGGATGAGGGCCCTGGGGGAAGGTGGCTCAGGAGGGGACCCTCTAGGCTGGCTGGGGCGCCTCCCTCCGGCTCAGGTACGGCTGTGGCCCCTGGGACCGCAGGCTGAGGGTAGGGCCAGGACCAGAGCAGAAGGGTTTTGAGACCTGGAAATGGGTACCTACCAGTGGGGGCCGCAGCCGGGCTCCCCTAAGACCCCCAGGAGAGCAAACGGTCAGCACGGGGCCTCTGGTTAAGGACCAGGACCTCCTCAGCTATCCTCAGCAGACCCCAGGCTCACAAGGCCTTCCCTCTCTGTGCCTTACTTTGAGCCTTCCCTGGGGGCCTGTGCTGGGGCATAGGTGAGGCCGCCTAAGGCAGGGCAGCCCCCACAGCGGGCCAGGGGCATTTGGGGTGTCTGCTCACCTGTTCTGACCTCTGACTTGGGGTCCTGCCTGCCAGAGCCGGGGGTGGACCTTCGGGAGGGTGGGCTTCAGGAAGGGCCAAGATCTCCTGATGCGGGGGGGCGGGGCAGGGTGGGGGGCGGAGGCCTGGGCTGTCGTGAGAATGGGGCCAAGATGTGACCGGCCAGCAAGAAATGGCCACTTGGCGTACAGAGCCTTCCTAGGCTGGACCGGGGCTGGAGGTGGAGGCTGCCGCCTCGTACCTCCTCCCCCATCTTACTGGTCCAGCACCTGGACCCCCAGTGACCCCAGTTTCCAGTCCTCCTTAGACCAGACCTTGGGCCTCCCACAGGCTTGTGGGGGAAGGGGCTGGTTTATCTCACCCGGCTGCTTGCACTCAGGAAGCTGGGGGTGGGGGTCCAGCCAGGCAGGAAGCCCGAGGTCAGCTGGCCAGAGCTCAGAGGAGCCGGCACCCAGCCCCGGCAATATGTGGGCGCTCTTGCTGCTGTGGCCCCTAGCACTGGGGTTCAGCCTGGATGGCAGCCAGGCCCCCATTATCTACGATGACGAGGGGAGCACGGAGGCAGGTGATGGTGAGTGACCTCAGGCCCTGCCTTGGGACGGGGAGGGCGCCCAGAGCCGGTGAAGGGGAGACAGGGAACTGGGTGGGGGGATGGTGTCCTCCAGCCCAGCCCTGAGTCCACAGGGCTGGGAGTTTCCATGTCCAGCTCTGTCCCACCAGCCTGGGGGGCTCCTGAGAGCTGGGGCCCGGTCTGCCGTTTCTCGGGGGCAGCACCATCCAGCCAGGGAACCAGATGAGGGGCTGGGGGTGGGGGCTGGTGATGCCTGGGCGCTCAGTGCTTCCATTCCCCTTCCTTCCGGGTCTCTCTGATCCAGACAGCACACGGAGGCCCGGTCCACGCAGCTTCCCCGGCCAGCCCTGTGCCAATGACAGCAACACTCTGGAGGTTCCAGGCAGCTCTCGGGCACTGCTGCTGGGCTGGGTGCCCACAAGGTTGGTACCCACGCTCTACGGTCTGGCCCTGGGAGTGGGGCTGCCCGCCAACGGCCTGGCGCTGTGGGTGCTGGCCACGCGAGTGCCACGGCTGCCCTCCACGGTGCTGCTGATGAACTTGGCGGCGGCTGACCTGCTGCTGGCCCTGGCGCTGCCGCCACGCATCGCCTACCACCTGCGGGGCCAGCGCTGGCCCTTGGGCGAGGCCGCCTGCCGCCTGGACACGGCCGCGCTCTATGGTCACATGTACAGCTCCGTGCTGCTACTGGCTGCCGTCAGCCTGGACCGATACCTGGCCGTGGTGCACCCACTGCGGAGCCGCGCCCTGCGAGGCCAGCGCTTGGCCATCGGGCTCTGCATCTCGGCCTGGCTGGTGGCAGCCGCCCTGGCGCTGCCTCTGGCGCTGCAGCAGCAGACCTTCCGGCTGTCGCGCTCGGACCACGTGCTGTGCCACGACGTGCTGCCCACCGGCGCCCAGGCCTCCTACTGGAGGCCCGCCTTCACCTGCCTGGCAGTGTTCGGCTGCTTCCTGCCGCTGCTGGCCATGCTGCTGACCTACGGGGCCACCCTGCGCACGCTGGCGGCCAGTGGCCAGCGCTACAGCCACGCGCTGAGGCTGACCGCACTGGTGCTGGCCTCGGCCGTGGTCCTCTTTGCGCCCAGCAACGTGCTCCTGCTTCTGCACTACTCAAACCCGGGCCCCGACGCCTGGGGGGACCTGTACGCCGCCTACCTGCCCAGCCTGGCTCTCAGCACCCTCAACAGCTGCGTGGACCCCTTCATCTACTACTACGTGTCGGCCGAGTTCAGGAGCAAGGTGCGGGAGGGGCTGCTCCACCGGGTGCCTGGTGCGGCCACAGCTGCTTCCAGGGAGGGGTGCAGCCCGGTGACCGGCACCCGGTCCTCCTCGCTTGTGTGACAGCACCTCCGTAAGCGGGACAAACAGAACGGAGGCTGCGCTGGGTTGAAGCGGGTCCCCTCCCGATTCGTGTCCGCCGAGAACCTCCAGAGGTGAGCTTGTTTGGAAATCAGAACTTTGCAGGTGTAATTAGTTAAGATGAGGTCACATTGGTGTCGGGTGGGCCCTAAATCTGATGTGACTAGTGTCCTTAGAAGAAGAGGACACGTAGACACATACAGGGAAGAAGGCTATGTGACCGTGGAGGCAGAGATGGGGATGCCCACAGACTGCTGGCAGCCACCAGAAGAAGCCAGGAGAGCAGCCTGGGACAGACTCTCCCTCAGAGCCCCAAGAAGGAGTCAACTTGCCCACACCCTGATCTCAGACTTACGGCCTCCAGAACTGTCAGAGAATAAATTTCTGTTGGTTTAAGTCACCTGATTTGTGGTACTGAATTATGGCAGCCCCAGGAAACTAAGACAGGTGTGAAATGCAGGTTCCTGGGCCCAGCCAGCTCCCTCGTGTCCGTGTCCAAGCAGGGGACAAAGCGAGGCTGATGCTCCCTTTGACCCACCGCAGGACCCCACCCAGGAGGAGGCTTGGGGCCCCTACCCCTTGTGGCCAAGGCGGCTGGGAGCCCTGCTGGTGGTCCTCGTTCCAAGGATGGGCTTTAGGGTTCCAGGGCATCTCCTGAGCAGCCGACACCTCCACTCTGCTCCCCAAAACCTGGTGCAACCCATCACTAGGAGCCACAGGGCTCAGCCTCCTACAGTCACCCTGGCTGCAAGACAACACCTCCTCCCCCTTTCCCGTGGTCTGATTCCTCTTCTCAGTTAACTTCCCCACAGACTGGGTGGGCAGGCAGTGGGAGGTGGGCGGTACGCACCCAGGGTCAGGGGGCTGCAGCTTTTCAGACTCCAGCCCCTCATATGTCTCTGGTCTGGGAAAGAATGAACTGGCCCCAGGACACACACACACACAAACACACACACACGCGCACGTGTGCGCACTCGCCCACATAAAAGTGAACCTGGGGCCATGTGAATAAAGTCAACGAAGCATATCATGTCAGTAGCCTTGTGTGATGATGTACTAGAGCTTTTCAAGATGTTACCACTGCAGGAGGCTGGGTGAAGGGTATCCAGGACCTCTCTGTACTAGTCTGATTTCTTACAAGTGCATGGGAATCCATGATTACCTTGGGGTGCAAGTGTTCCAAAGCCTCCTTCCAACCCTGCTCTGAAAGGCTGGGCTGTAGATGAAGGAAGGGAGGTGAGGGGCCGGAAAGGAGCTAGGCTCCAGCCCTTAGAGCTGCCCCTCAGCCTCTCCTGCCCACAGGAGGTCAAAGCCTGTTGGAGACTCGGTGGAAATGAGCTTTTATTACACCAGTGGCCTCTCTGGCAAGGGTGCAACAGGGCCTTGGCCGAGGGAACTGTATCCTTGTAGGCTGGCGGGGATCACGGGCGTGGAAAGTGGCCAGTGCGGCACGGCAGTGACCCACAGGCTGGACAGCCCTCTCAGGGTCTCCGTGCCGTCCCGAGATGAGCAGCGTTGGCTGAAATAAATTACCACCATGGAGGGAGAAGATGGGCAAATGCAGGAACGGGGACAGACAGCTCGGAGGCTGGTTTGAGCACACAACTTCGGTAGGTCCAGAGCTGGGACACCCTCCCAGGCTGCTAGGAGGGGGACAGTCTTCCAGGTGAGGTGCTGGAAGATCAGGGGTTCAGGGGTTGAGGTCTGGAAGTGGGAAGATGAAGGTGCTTCTGTCTGGAGCCCAGGACTTGCCCCACAGAGCCTGGTGCTGTCAAGGCCAAACATTCAGGGACCCCTGGGGTGAGACAGGGGTGCAGGGATTGTGACAGTTCTGGGACAATTTGGGGTTTGGGTCCGGGGACTCAGCAGCCCGGGTGGCCATTTTGGAGAAGAGTGGCCCGTTTTGTTTCTGACGCTACATCCCTGGTTTGGCCAGAGTCATGTCCCCTCAGAAACAGGCCTTTGGCCACGAGTCCTTCCCAGAAACGTCCCTTCTCCGGGGAGCAAAACATTAAGCTGTGGGAGCTGCTCTGGCCACCCAGTTCAAGGGCTGGGGGTGGGGTGACTGGAGCTCCAGCTGCAGCTGGGGAGCTGTGGGGGAGGGGGCCTCCAGCCACCCCACTGACCATCCTTCCTGTTGAGGCGGGGGCTGGGCCCCCAGGAGGCCCACCATTGTCTCTGCTGGTCTGTTTATCGGGTTCATTTGGAAGCAGGGGTCACTTGGGATGGGGTCCACCAGCCCCCAGACAGTCAAGTCTCTTGTCAATGGCCCTCTTCCGGCGGGGCGAAATCCCAGCCAGATCACGTCTTCCTGATTGGAACGTTAGGAAGAGAAGCCACTCTGACTGGTGGGAGAGAAGGAGAAAAATGCCTGTGGGCTGCCAGGCCTTGGGGGGCAGGGCTGCCGACGATTCCCTGAACCCACCTGAACCCACCTCCGAGTGACTCAGCCCGGCTGCCTCCACCCACTGAGACAGGAACACCCCACCCGGAGCGGGGGTTGGGGGGACATGGTCCACGTGGTGCAGCTGGGCCCTTCAGGACCCTGCCCACCCCCAACAGGCCACGGTGATGGGATGGGGCGTTCGCTTCTGATGAGAATGAGTGCAGCTTGCGTGGGATCACTAACCAAATCGAAAACTTATCTGTGGAACTCAATCAGCTATGAAAAGGAAGGAACTACGCATACAACACCATGGAGGGACAGCAAGGGAACTCTGTTGAGTGAGAAAAAGCCAATCTCAAACAGGGTATGTATTCCACGATTCTGTTCAAAGAGCATCCCTGAAATGACAAAATTATAGAGCGGGAGAACAGATGGTTGGGGGGCGGGGGAAGTGAGGTGGGTGTGGCTGTAAACCTGCAGCGAAAGGGATCCTTGAGGTGATGGGCTGTCCTGTATCTTGACTGTGGTCATGATGACACACATCTACAGCTGGTGGGAAACTGCTGACTCGGTTGCAAATGAGTGCATGCAGAAGTGGTGAAATATGAGTAAGACAGGTAGACTGTATTGCCGTCAATTTCCTGGTGTTACACTGTAACTGGAGTTCTGGGAGATGGTACTACTGGGGGGAACTGGATGAAGGGCACCTAAGATCTATTATTTCTTACAACTGCATGTGAACCTATGGCTATCTCAAATTTAAAAGTTTAATAAAAATCTCCCCCTCCAAAATGAAAATAAAAGCAGACCCCTCTCAGAAGACACTGGCAGGGTGGGCAACACTTGGGCGCCTTTAAAGCCACACGGGATAACGAGCGATGGGGAGGGACAGCACAAGGACAGAAACAGCTTCAAAGTTGCTACATTTTGGTGAAGTGCTTACAATACTCCCACCAAGTAGACTGTGAAAAATGTAAAGATATACAGTCTTATCCCCAGAGTTACCACTAAACAGATAATGCTAAAATGACAGTAACTGAATCGAAATGGAGTTCTAAAAGATAGTCAAAAGAGAGCAGGGAAGGAGAAACACAGGGCGTGGGCGGGCAGAACAAAAACACTGCCACAGTAACCCTAAACCCAGCCCCATCAATGATTTTTTTGTTTGTTTGTTTGTTTGTTTTTGGGTTTTTTTTTTTCTTTTTTTTCCCCATCAATGTTTATATTATATGCATGTGAACTAAACCCAGTGCCTGGTGCAAGATGACACAGCCCTAAATCTCTGGGACTTTGGTGGGTGCTGGTGGAAAATCTTTCCTCCTGGGTTTGCTGAGTGGGGATGTAAACCAGCCGTTGCCACCAGCCTGGGGTGGAGAGATCCTTGCCACCCTGGAAGGCAGGGCTCCGAGGCCTGCCAGTGCAGCCAGCCTCCAGGACCTGGCACTTACCTGAGCTGATAGAGCAACCTGTTGTTTAAACCTCTTGAGTTGAGTTTTCTCAAACCAAAAGATTTGCCTCCTCCAGGAAGTCTGCCCAGCAGCCCCTTCCCAGCCTCACCCCACAGGGCTCTTCGGTCTCCTGACCATTTTCTACATCTTTCCTTCAGGGGACAAAGATGCTCTACCTGACCAAACCCCACTCAGGCTCCTCTGAGCTCTTTTTGACCTCAGTCTCAAAGTCTAAGCTTCCATGTTCATTTCGGCACTGTCCAATTGCAGCAAGAATCTGCTAATATGTCAGTTTCGCCAGAATCCCCCAATCTCTGTACTGATCTCCCTTGATATCTGACTGCGTTCCTCATCCTTCACCATCCCTGCCCCCCACCTCCTGTAATGTCTCATCACCCTGGCCTGCCTTCAGCAACAATCGGGTTCAGTCGGTTTAGCTAGACTATCCCCCCTTCACCCCTGATGTTTCCTCCTAGTAACTTTCCATCCACAGACCTCCCTCTCCCCCAACTCCTCGGCTATAAATTCCTACTTTTTTTTAAATTAGGAGCTGGTTACAATCTCTATCCCCATTGCAAGACTCTATAGCGCTCTCCCTTGCAATAAAATATCCCTCACATCACGAATAATTTCTCCTTAAACAAGGGTTCTAGGCCCAGTGGTTCTCAGGGATTGGTCTGTCCTAGGGTCCAGTCCTTGGGAGGGTTCACTAAGCTCACCCTACACATACAGGCTGCTCTTCTAGGTGTGCTGGGTGGACAGGGGTTAAGGGAGAACGGATTGCCCACCTCATTCCCCGAAACCCTACAGGCTGACCTCTCCATCAGTCACTGCCACTCCCTGTCGGGTTCCAGGGCGGGTGGAGGGAGGTTGGGGGCGGGCCCAGCTCTCACCTGTCCTCTGCCTCCCCATCCAAGTCCATTGCCTCATGGCCCGCTGCCAGGGGCCCGGCGTCCAGGGGACCCAGGTCATAGTCATAGCTGTACAAGGCAGAGGCTGGTGTCGGCTGCTCTGCAAGGAAGGAGGACTGAGTCGGTGGGGAAGGCACTGCAGGGAGAGGCTGTGGCTGACCCACAGCCCAGGGGGCCTGAGCGGAGGAGATCTGTGACCCAGAGCAACAGATAGGAGATGAGGCCTCAAGGTGGAGAAGGGGACACAGAAATCTGAGATGGGGAGATGCAGAAAATCCCAAAGTTGGGGTGGGGCTGGGGAGAGGCTGACCAACCCTGAGGCGATGCAAAGGGACCCAGACGCAAACAGGTGATGGAGAAGGCGGAGCGATACATTCCGGGACAAGGTGGGGTCCCTGAGGCTGGGCGTGGGTGGATCCTCACCAAGGGCGCAGCGGTGGACGGGCGCGGGTTCCAATCTCACGCGTCCGCGGCAGGCGGCCTCCTGCAGGCGGCAGGCGCTGGCGTAGACGACGCCGTCGGAGCCGCACACCGGGTCCCTGCCCGTACCGCAGTCGCGGGCGCAGTCACAACGCGGGATCGTCGTCCCCTCCTCCGGGACGGCCCCGGGACCTCGTTCGCCGGGGGACCAGCCTAGAGGGCGAGGTGAAGTCGGCAGGGCCCCGGGAAACGGCCCCTCCACCCCGTCGCCAACTTGGCCCGGGCCTCCCCCTGGGCCTGGGGTGGGAGACAAGTCCCTGGGGGCCGGGACCACGCCCCACTGAGTGGAGACAGTTCCTGGCAGGCCCTGAGCCCTGACCTGGTAGAATTTCACTCCAGTATTTGCCTAGTATTTACGAAAACAAAATGTAAAAAGAAAACTTTTAAATTAAAGCAATCTAAACTCATTTCAAGAAGTTTGGAAAATAAAGAAAAGAGCCCTGAGGGACCCCCGGCCTGCCCTTCGCTGTGGCCGCTCGACGCTCCCGGCCTGGGTCCCTGGGGTCCCGACACCCTCTGGCTGGTGGGGGAGGGAGGCAAGGGCTCGCCTCTGGGCCGCTCGCTCGCTTCTATACCCGCCCTTCTCCCACCCCGCTAGGCCCCGCCCCTCATCACTCCCCGCCCCCACCCCGCTTGGCTCCGCCCCTCCCCACTGCCCACCCCCCGCCCGGCTCAGCCCCTCCCCCTCCTCCCCCCACCCTCCTCCTCCTCCTTCCTCCTCCTGACCGCTTGCCCACTCCGCTCAACCCCAAACCCCTCCGCCCTTGACCGTGCCGGGTCCTCCTGCCTTTACCACGCTGCACCCTCCTCCGCCACGGGTGGGGTCCGGGTGGCGGGTGGTCGGAAGGGGCAGTGGCCCAGCGCACTCACCTGGGCCCTGGGCCAAGGCACGCTCCACCTCGTTGCACGCAGGGCCGGCGCACAGCTCCCGGGCGAGCGGGCTGCGCGCGCTGACGTTGTAGAAGCGCGTGGCCTCGAAGGCTGCGGGACGCGGGGAGAAGGGTGACCAAGTGATGGATGACAGGGTGAGGGACCGAGCTCGGGTGGTGGGTGGCGGGCGCAGGCCTACCAGGCTCGTAGTAGTCGTATACCGAGATGGGCAGCGCCGATGTCCTGCCCACCACGTGCTCACGGAGCGCCCGGAACCGCACGCACGTCAAACACCGGCTGGGGATCTGCGGGGGCAGCGGGCGGGCTCAGGCTCGGCTGGGGCCACTAGGGCCAGAGACCGAGCTCCGGCCTCTATGGTCTGTGACGCCCCAAAGTGTGCGCCCAGAACTGGCTGATTTCGGCTGCCCAGGAGGCGTGAAACACAAACCTGATCCTATTTCAACTTTGTGGGTCCTTCCATCCCACTTGGGAAAAACATCTCAGCTGGTCTTTCATCCCCCACTTCCTCGATGGCAGGTGTCCTCTCTCCGTGTGTGTGTGTGTGTGTGTACATTCACAATCTTGTGCAATCACTATCCATCTGCAGAACATTTCCATCACCTCACAAGGAAACCACACCCCCATTTGCAGCCACTCCCCTTACAGCCCCCTCCAAACTCTGGCAACCACCAATCTGCTGCCTCTTCACTCAGCATGTGTTTGAAGTTCAAACCATCAGTGCTTCATTCCCTTTGATGTCTGAATACTATTCCACGCCCCTTCCAACTTCTTCCACCAAAGCGAGCTGGCAAGGGCACAGAGCAGGCAGCGGCGCCAGCTCTGCCTGGATTCACTCTCCCAGTTTCTTTTTCTTGGTATGAGATCATTGCAGGAACCACACCAGGCCCTGGCGGCTGTGCCCTCACCAGAGCGGCTGCCGTGGAGGCCTCCGCCCACCGCCCCCGGCTGGCAGTACCTCATCAAAGTAGAAGAGCACTCTGCGTCCAGCCACCTCGTACCTCTTCAGTGCCACATGCTTGTCCAGGAGCAGCTGGAAAGGAAGCCAGAGGTCAGGGTCTGCCCAGCCCCTCCTCCCCCAATACCCTCTTCCTCCCGGATCCCCAGGGGCCCAAGGTGGGCTGGACCCGTGAGGCGCCGAGGCCCCAGAGACTGAGGAGTTTGCGCCAATCATCCAGCAGGTCCCCATGGACCACGCCGGGGGCGGCGGTCAGCACCCGGGAGAGGGCACTGAGGCTGGTTACTGCTGTCCTGAGTGCCTGCCTCCCCTTGCCTGCCTCCAGTCTCCCCTGATCGAGCCTCAGTCCCAGGCCTGGCCTCCCTGTGGCCCCCCAAGGTGCCCACTGAGCCCTGCTACCTGCTCCTGCTTCACCTGCACCATTCAAACCCCCTCCCCCAGGGCAGGGCCCGCTTTCCTGCTCCACCCTCCCCACACTGCAGACCTCCTCCAGCAAGGCTGTCCCCCCCACGCTGTGACCCTCTTCCCCTCCCCTCCCCCCAAGGGGGGCCGGTCTCTCTTTGAGGGTGGTGGCAAGTCTCTGGAGAACCAGGGCTGGGGACCATTCCCTGGCACCCCACATCATCCCCAAAGCACAGGCGGGTTCGTTGAACCCCTCCTCTGCCGCGTGGATAACAGCACAGGTGGCCCAGTGAGTGACACCTATTGGGAGAGCCCCATCCCCTCCCCACCTACCCCTTGGCAGATGGCCAACCCCCAAAGCACCAACTTTGCCCAGAAAGGCAAAAAAAAACCCACCCATTTTATGAAGAGCCGGGAATTTGCAACCTGGGCAGGTCCACCAGCCAGAGACCCTGCCCGGCCCCTGGCCACCAGCGCTGCCTTACCTGCTCCAGGCTCTCAATGTCCGCCCGGAACCCTGACAGCAGGGGCACCTCCAGGACCGCCATGTTGGAGGACCCTGTGTGCAGCCACCTTTACATGAAAGGAGAGAGAGAGGGGCCCTTGAACTCAAGCCCCACAGTGGAATTCACGTTCCCCTCTGTCCCCACAACCGCCCAGCCTACCCCAAGTCTGGCTGGCGGCCCATCTGCGCAAACACCCTTGGCTGGGTCACTGGTTGGCCCATTTCACAGTTGAAACACCGAGACCATAAGGAAAAGGCCTTGCCAAGGGTTCTGGGCCTGACCCAGGTCGATCAACTCTGGGCTGTATTTTGACCCAAAGTCCATGCTGTGCCCCCAAGTGTGGGAAGCAGCTCCGTGGGTCCAAGGGAGCCCAGGCCACTCTGGGAGACCCAGTCACTCCCCCGTGCCAGCCCTCAGTTTCCCCTCTGTGACATGGGGGTGGGTAAATATGGCCTCAGGGGCCTGCTACGTGCCAGGGCCTCTGTGCTGGGTGCTGGTGACAGGGAGGCTGACATTGAGTGAGGAACCTGCAAACTGTGAGCCCAAGGGGACAGGGTGGCCACAGCCCCTGGGGTGGGTCGGGGAGGCTTCCTGCGGAGGTGAGGCCTGAGAGATGTCATATCCAACTGGCAAAAGATGGCTTTTTTCCTAACACATCTGAGGGAGGAAAAGAGATGTCTCCAGCAGGCACGCTGGGGCCAGACAGTTGGGCCAGCCCAGCTGCTTCTTGTTCCTCTGCCGGATTAGACGGCGGTCACAGCCCTGCTGACTGGTACCATCCCAAGCCTCACTGTGAGCAGGAAACAGCTGGAGGTTCGGGGAGCCACTCGGCCCAGGACCCGCCGCTCTGGGGCTTCAGCCAAGTTGGGCTTGTTCTACAGAACCTCCCAAGATGGGGGCCTTGGACACATGGGGGCTGAGGGTCAAGGCTGAGGAAGGTGGGCTTTAGGTGCCATAGCTACCAACCACCTTTGGGCTCCCCCATCGTTGCCATGGCAATGAGCATCCTTTGTGGGCAGCGGTGTGCACCCCCACCCACACCCCCGGACCCTCTGTGGCCTCATACTAGGGTCACACCGGGGCTGGTGGATCATGTAGGGGCCGCAAACAGCTGTCCCCGCAAACAGCCCCACCTATCACTGGGGTCTGCTGTGGCCATTCAGAAGCACTTCCATTTCTTTCACTCATTTCAGAAATCATCTGTAGTGTAAGCTTTTGATTGCAAAGGTATCCACTTCAAAGACATCCATCTTGAATAAAGATACTGGCAGCTGTATGACACGGCTATTAGCAAGACAACCAGATGAGGAACCAGGCTGCCTCCACCCACGAAGTTCCCTCTTTCAGAAAGCCCTGGGTAACCTAGATGACTGATCACTTTGGTCACCCTGCCTTCCCCTTCCTGTGCCCTAATTCCTGCTCTTATATTTTATTATTTTTTAAAGATATGTTTTTATGTGGATCATTTTTTAGAAGTCTTTATTGAATTTATCACAATATTGCTTCTGGGTTTTTGTTTGTTTTGTTTTTCACGTTTTGGTTTTTTTGGCCACAAGGCATGTGGGATCTTAGCTTCCCGACGAGGGATCGAACCCACACCCCCTGCATTGGAAGGCAAAGTCTTAAGCCCTGGACCGCCAGGGAAGTCCCCTTGCTCTTATATTTTAAATTCACCAATAAAGAGTGAATCCCCAAAACCCTAGGCACCCTCCCCCTTCCCCAGATCCCAGTAAAGGCAGAACCTCAGGTCCATGCCTTCTCTCTGTCTCTCTACCTATGACCCTGTCGTGTGACCCTCAGGAGGGTCAGGTGCCCTCTAGGACTTGTGAGTAAGAAATCTTGTTCTTCAACGCTCCCCGATGGGTGTTGCTGAGTCATGTGATCGGAATGAGGACCACAAGGGCTGGTCCAGCCACCACTTTGGCTCGGGTCGGGGAAGTGTCTGTGGCAGCTCCAAGAAGCAGTGCAGGGCCAGGTGAGTGCCCAGGTGCTCCTAGCCGAGAGCATCGCTCTACACAAAGCCGCCCGGGCGGGGGTGCCAGCCAGCGGGGCAGGAGGCCTTACCTGGTGCACACCTCCAGGGTCACCTGATACTCCTGATGATGCTGGTCAGCTGCCGGGTCGTCATCGTCAGCTGAGGAGGCAGGCGAGGGGGGTCGCCTCTGCTCGGCCTCGGGCTCCTGGAGGCTCACGAGCAGCTGGAAGGACGGCTTGGCCACCGGGTCCGGCACGTTGTAGGTGACGTCAATCTGGGCAGTGTGGGAGGACAGAGGCTTAGGGGCCATGGGGGTGGGGAGGGGGAAGCAGGGGAAGGGGGAGGTGGGGGACAGCCAGAACTACGATGACGGTGTCATTGGCGACAGTTCCGGGCACTACTGTCATTCCATTTCGCCCTGATGGTGGAGGTAGGACCACCATCCCATTTTTTCCTCGTCTCAAGCCCAGGTCTGTCTGCCTCCCTCTCCTATCCACTTTGTTGTCTGGGCTCCCATTTTCCAGATGGAGAAACTGAGGCTATGAGGATCTCCTGGCAGACTTGCTCTCTGACTGCTGGCCAGAGCCCAGGAGGCCAGCCTGCCCCCACCCAGAGCAAGACTAAATCCTGAGTGTGGTGACTGAGGGGGCACGGGGAGGGCCAGGTTGGACATTCCCCATTCAGGCCTTGGCAGGGAGAGTAACCCTGAACCACGGGGCAAGTCCCACCGTGAGGGGTGAAGGGAGGTCTGCTTATGGTCAGAGACCACCAGGACGAGCATCAGATGGAGTTTCCTGGGGGGACCCCACACTCAAGGGAACACATGGCCTTCTGCCTTGGGTCCTGCCTTGGCCAGAGTGGGCGGCATTTCAACGGGCTGCCAGGCTGCCCTTGGGGTGACTCTCACGCACACACATCCACTCCCCTCGGCCTGGCCCGACACTGCGCTCCCTCCGGCCTGGCCCTCCAGGGGTCCCCTGGGAGCGCCCCCCTCTCGCCGCAGCCTCACCTGCATTAGACAGCAGCCTTCACCCTTGGCGCTCACAAACAGCCCCGTGGGGAGGCTGGGGATCTGGGGAGAGAAGATGCCGTGGTTTCCCCTGCAGACACACACGGCCAGGCAGGCAGAAGCGAGGGGCGGCCATCACTGCCCCCCCAGCCCTGGTTCCAGGAACACGCACCGCCGCCATCTGTAGAAGCTTCTGGTTGGCCCTGTGCAGCTCAAAGGTTTCCTGGTAGTCTAAGTTGGTAGAGGCCAGGGAGACAGTGAGGTTGATGCCACCCGCGTAAGACAAGATGGCATACTCCGCCAAGGCCTGCAGAGCCACGCAGGTGTCCTAGGGACAGAGCAGCAGCAAGCAGGAGGCTGAGGTCAGCCCCAGGAGCAGGTCGACCAGCAGTCCCTCCGCCCTTGTCCCGGGAGGTCTGGCCCAAATTGGGGGTGCCATGGATCCCCTCTGGAGGCCAGGGCCCATGTGGCTGGAACAGAGAGCAGGTCTGGTGTAGACACCCACAGGGCTGGGACCCCAGGCAGGTGGGGGGCATCTCCACGGAGGCAGGGGCTGGGTCCCTGTCCCAGAGCCAGGTACATCTGTCCCTCGGCCCCATCCTCCTGCCCTCTCTCACGCCCCCGGGGCTGCGGGCAAGGAACCGTCCTGAGACTTGAAGCACCCAGTGGTGTCCTACCAGGCTCTGAGTCCCAAGCCTGGGCCACAGTAACCCCGCCCAGACCCGAGCCCCTCCTTTGGCCTTGCCTGGCTCACCTGAGTGGAGGAGAAGCCCCCAAGGGCGTTCCGCTGCTGGGACAGCCACTTCACCACGGGCAGGGCCGTGGCCACATCTCCCAGGAGGGTGTAGGTCAGCAGGGCGTAGGCTGTCATTTCCACCTCGGCCGAGACCACTGCAGTGGAAGAGGCCAGCTGGGGCCCTTTTGAGGCTGGGACCCAGGACCCGGTGCCCAAAGCAGGCATCGTGGGTGGGATGGCCAGTACCTGTCTGATAGACCCCATCACTGAAGCTCAGGAATGCATCCTTGTCCACATCCCGGGAACCTGTCAGGCTCCAGTGGGTCACCCCATCTGTAAGGCCAGAATAGGTCAGGGCCAAAACCCCTCTTGGCACTCAGCCTGGCAACCTGTGCTGAGTGTCAGTGAATGTGGTCTCAAGAAGAGACATTGGGGCCTGGACCCCAGGGGGAGAGGGTACCAAGGAAGGGTCTTGGGGCTACATCTCAGATCTGCAACTACAGTGACAAACCAAGCCCCTCCTGCACCCTTGGCAGACATCACCAATCCCTGGTTGCTTTTCTGTACCCTGGAAGACATCACTAATCAATGGCTGCTTTTCTGCAACCCCAGCAGACATCAGTAATCAATGGCCTCCCTCCTGGCTGGGGCCCTAAGTCAAGCCCCAGTCATCCTCGCTCGGGCAAGGAAGCCATTCCCTACGTGCAAAGACTCCAAAGATTCTTAGGTCATGTGAGGTATAAAAAGCCCTCAAACCATAGAGAAATGAGCCCTCCCTGCCTCAGATCTTGAGCATTTAGTCCTAAATTGACACTGTCATCCAATTGGGTGGTTTTAGAATTTTGCTTTTCAAGGTTTTTTTTTTTTTTGTCTTCTTAAGCAATGTAAGCAATTCTTCAGGTGACATCTTAAGCAGAGAAGCTGGATGGAATCCCAGCACAGCTGCTGGGGAAGGCCAGGGTTGGGGTAGTCCCCTTGACTGAGTTTGGGGACATTCTGAGAAGTCACAGCTTGGTAACTAGGGCTCCCCAAACACAATGGGGAGTCATTTTGTAGATGGGGGACTGACACCCCAAGAAGGAAAAGGCTTTCTAAGGCTCAACCAGCGATGGGGGGGCCGGGTGGGGGCCCGCAGCAGCCCTCCCCTGCCTCCCAGCACCCTTCCCGGGGGATGCTTTCCAGGAGGATCCTCTACCAGGGATCCCTGAGCACTGGTCCCCCTGGTGGGGGCTGGGTGGCATCCCCTATTTCACAGGAGAAGAAAACGATGCTCAGGCTCAAGGCACTTCATCAAATGAAGCCACCAGTAGATGCAATAATGAATGAATAATACAATAAACAAAAGAGAGTGAGCAAAGGACGCCTCCTTAGTTCCATGCGTGCATGTGAGCTGTTTGCTGGGGTCCGTGGTGAGCGGGCCCCACACTGCGCCCCCTGGGAGCGGGCGGGGGCACCTACCCTGGGTGATGGCCAGGCTGCGGAGTTTTCGCAGAGCTGCGGGGGCTGCCGGGCTGCGGAGCAGGGTCAGCGCGTAGGCGGTCAGGGCACTGCTGTAGGGGTCCGCAGCCGGGGGCGCACTGGTCTCCAGGAAGTGCCTGGCTTTGGCAATGGCACCCCTCTCCTCCTGCGGGGTGGTGTGTGGGGGAGGGGAGGTGGGAAGAGGAGCCCTGGGAGGCTGCTTTGTCTTCACCTCCCATGCCTGGGGAAAGCACTGGATGGCTTGCAGCCTCTCGCTTTGCATCCTTCTGGGGTCCCATCATCTGCAGCCCCAGCTTTCAACCCCCACCCCCTTTCTTTTATGTTGGTGTCAACTTTTTCCAAACCAAGTCTGAGCACAAGAGATCAACCCAGAGATGCTCACCGGGAAGCAGGCTGAGCCCTGGCTGCCCCGCCCAACCCCTCGATCACCGGCTGGCTTCTAAGACCCCCCAGCTCAGGCCTACCTCATCCTCCAGGCCTTGCCTCAATTGTCACCTCCTCCAGGAAGCCCACCAACCCTGATCATGCTCCTACCCCACAGTGTGAGCAGCTGGAGGACAGAAACCAAGTCCATTGTCCAGTGATGGGCTTAGTTCCAAGAAGCTGACCAATAATATAGGTTAAATGGAAAAATGAATGATTTGAAGCATTCATGAATTTAGCAAATGAGCAATGGTGCTCCTGTGGGCACTGGTGGAGCCATGGAGTTAAGATAACTCTGCTTTGGTGATTGTTAAGATTGCAGAAAGAGGACTTCCCTGGTGACGCAGTGGTTAAGAATCTGCCTGCCACTTCAGGGGACACGGGTTCAAGCCCTGATCCAGGAAGATCCCACAAGACTTGGAGCAACTAAGCCCGTGCGCCACAACTACAGAGCCCATGCCACAACTACTGAAGCCCACATGCCTAGAGCCTGTGCTCCACAACAAGAGAAGCCACCACAATGAGGAACCAGCGCACCACAACGAAGAGTAGCCCCCGCTCGCCACAACTAGAGAAAGCCTACGCACAGCAACGAAGATCCAACACAGCCAATAAAAATAAATAAATTAATTAATTTTAAAAAAAGATTGCAGAAAGAATGCTCTCCCAAAGCTTTCCATCTTTAGATCAGGACAAAGCACAGGAAGCGTCTTTACGGCACGTTGTTGAGAGGTACCATCCCCCTCCTGGGGCATGTGTCAGGGATGACAGCACAAATTAACTGGACCCTAAGCTTGGGCCACCCAAATACAGAGCCTGGGGTGGGGGTGGGGGTGGCTGGATGCTTTCGCAGAGGTAACATTGATGTCCTTATAAGAAGAGAAGATGGAGAGACACAGAGAGAAGAGTGTGTGAGACAGGCAGAGATTGGAGTGATGCAGCCACAAGCCAAGGAATGCTGGGAACTCCCAGGAGCTAGAAGAGGCAAGGAAGTCTCCTTCCCTAGACCTTCAGAGGAGCCACAGCCCTGTCCACACCATGACTTCAGACCTCTGGCCTCCGAAACTACAAGAGAATAAGCTCTCACTGTTTTAAGCCACTGTTTGTGGTACTTTGTTACAATAGCCACAGGACACTAACCCAGGGGCCTTTATTCAGCCTAAGACACAGGGGCCTTCACATTCTTGAGTCCATGAGGAAACACGTGGTTCCACTCTAGAAAAGTCTGGTGAGGTCAGAATGACCTAAATGTCAGTTTCATCTAATCAAACACCAGAACCAGAGGATGGAGGAGAGGCCCACCTTGGGAATGCCAAGGAGCCTGGGTTCCTCAGTCTCAGGTAGAGGCAAGGAGGAGGCACCCACAAAGTCTGCATCCCCAGAATCCCTCCATCCCTGGCTAACCAGGTTGGTTGGTCAGCCTAGAGGCAGGGTGTATGAGTCTGCTGGGGCTGTGTAACAAAGTACCACAAACTGAATGGCTTAGAGAAGTAGAAATTTCTTGTCTCATGGATCTGGAGCCCAGAAGTCTGAGATGACGGCATTGGCAGGATTGGCTCCTTCTGAGGAACATGAGGAAAGGATCTGTTCCAGGCCTCTCTCTTGGTTTGTATTTAGCCATCTTCTCCCTGTGTCTTCACATCATCTTCCTTCTGTGCTGGTCTCTGTGTCTTAGTGTTCCCCCGTTCTCAGAATGCCAGTCATATTGGATTAGGATCCACCTCAATGGCCTCTTTTTAACACCACTATCTCTTTAAAGGCGCTGTTTCCAAAGAAAGTCACATTCTGAGGTCTTGGGGCTATGTGCACTGAATGTCTGTGGTCCCCACCCCCCTGCAGATTTATATGTTGAAGCCCTAACCTCCAATGTGAGGGTATTAGGAAGGGGTACCTTTGGGAGGTAATTAGGTTTAGATGATGCCAAGACGGTGGAGCTGCTATAATCAACTAGGCTGCATATAAGATGAAGAGACACCAGAGCGATCTCTCTCTGTATCTCTCTTTCTCTCCTTTTTCTCCCCCCAGCCCCATCCTACCTCTCTTTATGGTCATGCACCAAGAAAAGGCCATGTGAGGACACAGGGAGAAGATGGCTGTCTACAAGCCAGGAAGAGACCCCTCATTAGGAACTGAATCAGAAAAAGAGAGAGACACACACACACACACAGAGAAAGAGAGACAGAGAGAAAGACAAGAACTGAATCAACCAGAACCTTGACCTTGGACTTTCCAGTCTCTAGAACCATAAGAAATAAGTATCTGTTGTTTAAGTCCCCCAGTCTGCGGTGTTTTGTGATGGCAGCCTGAGCTGACTAAGATAGGGGGTTGGGATTTCAGGATATGAATTTGGGGGTGACACAATTCAGCCCCTTAACACAGAGCAACAAGCAAGGGACCCTCTGGGCAAAGCGTGTGGGGCGTGGAGGGTCTTAGGTCACAGTAAACCCTAGTCACAGCAGTTACAAATCTGGATTGTGAGACTGAAAATTCTGAGAAGAGCCACAGTTCACCATTCACCATCAGAGGATTTAGAACTGGCACAGGTGTTAGGAGTGGCGGAGTGCCTATGCGGGCAGCTGAGATTCATCTATTCTGGGAGCTGTCACCGCAAGGGACATGCCACACTCACCTGGGACAGCCTCACAGAAGTGAGGATGGCCCTTGAGTTCCTTAGGACATCTAAGCCCTGCTGGGTCTAGGACTGTCCCTGAAGGTTCTAGACTCTTCCCCACAAGAACATTCGTGGGTCCAACATTTTGTATAGGGCTCCCTGAAGCCAGCCCATGTGTCACTGGCCAGGAACCTGATTGGCCCAAAAGGATTCTCCGAATGGGGCCTAGGGACTGTGGATGGTCCTGGGAGGGCTCGTACTCAGGGTATAGCCACCCCTACTCCACCCTCCCACACGCATGTCCCCCGGGATTACCGCTGGACTCTCTCCCGCCTCTGCTCAGGCCACAAGAAGTTGAATGTCCTGTGACCATTGAAAAGCAGGAAAAACTCTCATTGATGAGTAGAAGGTGGGCAGCAAGGAAGAAATAGAAGCTGCAGGTAGCCGGAAGATGGCCAACCTGGCCTGCAGGGAAAAACCACCCGCTTGCTCCTCCAGCCCCGCATCTCCCAGGCCCCTGTGCTTACCTCCGAGGCTGGGCCCATCTCCAGGAGCGCGGCCACCACGTAGGCCGTCAGTGGGACTGTGCCGTGGATCCCACCCTGTAAGAGGATTTGTAGGTTTCATCCCAAGCCAGTGGGGACAGCTCCCCGCCCCCACTGGCCCCAGACAACACCAGGGAGCAGGCAGGGCAAGGCCAAGGCCCCAGGAGGAGGCTGGGAGGCTGCCGACCTGGATGTCCTTGTTGAGAATCCTGCCCACCGCCGGGAAGGAGCCATCTGCCTGCTGCTGCTGGACGATCCAGCCCTTGGCGGCCGCCAGCTCCTGAGGGTCGATGAAGATAAAGCTGCGCGCCTGGGCGAAGGACTTCAGGACAAAGGCTGTGAGCCTGAAACAGGATGAGGTGGGGGCTGGGAGAGCCATGGGCTGGGGAGTCGCAAAACAGAGTCACCTCCCATGTGCCTCCCGAGGGACTGTGGCACGCTTCCCCACATCACCCAAGACTCTGCTTCCTTCTCTGTAAGACAGGAGGGTCCAACGTGCCCTTGCAGGGATGTTGTGAGCACTTGATGGAAGTGTGTGGGCACACAGCAGGACCGGATGATGGAGCCCAGCCTCCCTGCTTGCTCCCTCCCACCCCAGAAGCATGCAGGTCTGCTCCCTGCCTGGCACTCAAGGCCTTTTTTGTGAGCTGGTCCAGTTCCACCCACTTCCCCCCGCCATGAGCAGAAGACTCCTGTTGCCCCTCCATAACCACTCTCCAAGAGATCCCAGTCTTGCTGAGAGATCCCAGAGAAAACCAGGTACATTGAACACTTGGGCTAGCCCTAGCCAGCCACAGCCATGGGCATTCTAGTCCCCAGACCTGCAAATGGCTTTGGAATGGGCACATGAGGTGATGCTGGGAGCAGCTGCAGCCATTTTGCCACCATGAGGAGAGCAGTCACTGTGCCGAGGAAGTCCACATGGACCAAGGGAAGGAACTAGGGGCCCCAGTGCATTGTGGGGCTGCCAGGCTGGCCAATCCTGGAGCTTCCCCAGCTCTGTGGTGTGAGCTGATGTTCAGAATTGCTTTTTAAGCCAGCTTTCTATTGTTTGCAGCTGAAAACATCCCACCAACCCACTAGCTTCAGTTACGCAGTTACCCAGGCCCTTGACACACCATGCTCCTACCTCCGCTCTTTACAGGATGAAGTCCTACTTGTCTCTCAATGTTCAACCCAGGGGTCTCTCCCCAGAGGAAGCCTCCCAGACACCTCCACTCTGGGATGGGCATGCTGCCTCTGGACTCCCAACCCCTTCCTCTGTGTCACTGTTTTCTATCCATATCTCTGCAGCCTCTCCCTTGTCCACCCCATCCCCCAGCCCAACTGTTGCTAGTGCACCCGGAATGGGGGATGATGGGCTGGGGAATGAACGAATGAAAAAATGAATTCAGGAGGACCACTGGATGGAAACCAGGGAGCCAAGAGGGACAAACAGCAGAACTATCAGCAGGGGAAATGCTCCAACTCAGGGTGAGAGAGTAAACCATCCTCTTCAAACTCAAGTGGCTCCCCACCTCACATCCATCAGGATGGCTACTATAAAACAAAAACAAAGCAACAACAGAAAACAACAAGTGTTGGTGAGGATGTGGAGAAACTGGAACCCTTGTGCACTGCTGGTGGGAATGGAAAATGGTGCAGCCCCTGTGGAAAACAACACGGCAGTTCCTAAAAAAATTGAACATAGAGTTATCGTATGATCCAGCAATTCCACTTCCGGGTATATACCCAAAAGAAATGCAAGCAGGGTCTCAAAGAGATATCTTATCTGTACACCCATGTTTGTAGCAGTATTATTCAAAACAGCCAAACTATGGAAGCAAGCAGTGTCCACTGATGGATGAATGGGCAAGCAAAATGCGGTACTGAGGTAGGATGTAGATGGATCCCTGGGCTGAGTGGCTGGAGTTTGTCAAGCTGAGTAAATGGAAGCTTGTTTGCCCCTGACATTTCAAGGAGAAAGTTGATGGCAGGAGCAGACAGGAGCTGAGCCCCACTGGAGTAAAAAGATAAGATGACCACATCTGCCACTCTTGAGGTCAAGAAGACCTCCCCAACTGCACATGCACAAAAAAATCTCCCTAGGGGTCAAAAAAGGAGAGGGCACTAACCCACAATCTCTATTCTGTCAACGTCCAAGAGACCCCCTCGCTGGAATCCATTTTGGCTAAGAGATGTGCGCATATCAGAGAGGGCCCTAGGTCAGGTCAGATGTGGGAAACGAAGCAAGATAATTGGCCAGAGGAAAGCAAAAGCCCAGAAAAACTGCCCCCACATAAATGATTTAAATCACCTCTCTGGTGCACTCCTCATTAGGGAGGATGCCCTCACACTTCTCTGGGTGTGTATTTCTGCTTTGCTTCTGCTCTAAACTGTCTCTTTGTTCTCTTTACACATACTATGGTTCCAATAAACTCTGTGCCTGCTTTACAAAGTCTCCTTGTGGAATTCTTTCTCTAAAGAAGGTAAGGACTGAGGTCCTCTCACCTGCCAACATCAGTATATCCATACAATGGAATATTATTCAGCCTTGAAAAGGAAAGAAACTCTGCAAAATGCTATAACATGGATGAACATTGAGGACATTATGCTGAGTAGAATAAGTCAATCATGAAAAGACAGACACTGTATGATTCCACTTACATGAGGCACTTAGAGTAGTCAGAATCATAGAGACAGAAAGTAGGATGGTGGTTGCCAGGGGCTGGGGGGAGGGGAGAATCGGGAGTTAGCACTTAATGGGGACAGTGTTACAGATTTATAAGATGAAAAGAGTTATGGGGGGGGGACTTCCTAGGTGGCACAGTGGTTAAGAATCCACCTGCCAATGCAGGGGACACAGGTTCAATCCCTGCTCCAGGAAGATCCCACATGCTGCAGAGCAACTAAGCCCGTGCGCCACAACTACCGAGCCTGAGTGCCACAACTACTGAAGCCCACACGCCTAGGGCCTGTGCTCCACAACAAGAGAAGCCACCACAATGACAAGCCCGCGCGCCACAATGAAGAATAGCCCCCACTTGCCGCAACTAGAGAAAGCCTGTGTGCAGCAATGAAGACCCAATGCAGCCAATAAATAAATGAATAAATAAATAAATAAATAAAAATTTTTTAAAAGAGTTACGGGGATGGATGGTGGCAATGGCTGTTCAACAATATAAATGTATTTAATACCACTGAACTGTACACTTAAAACTGGTTAAGGCAAATTTTCTGTTATGCGTATTCTAACACAATTTTAAAAAGAAAGAAAATCAAGTGGCTCCAAGCTCTGTTTCTGTGAATCACCAAAACCCAAAATATTAACCTCACAATGTACCCCAAACCCAGAAGTCAGCTGGTCCTGGCCACTCTCCTTCCAAGATACCTCAGACCCATCCTCTTCCTTCTACCCCCACGGCCCCTGCGTCAGCCAGGCCACCCCATGGCTCCCACTGCTCCCGCCAGCCCAGCCCTGCCCCATCACCTACTCTGTATGCAGCAGCCAGAGAGAAATTCCAAACACGGTGGGGCCAAGATGGAACTTAGTTGCCCCTGTGCTGGGAATTGTGGAATTCCCACATTCTGTTACACTGTTCTCTTTACTTTTCCATCTTAAAATGAAAACAGGGATAAACAAACTGCGGTACATCCATACAACTGACTATTATTCAGCAATAAAAAGAAATGAGCTAACAAGCCACGATACGACATGGAGGAAATTTACATGCATGTTACTAAGGGAAAGAAGCAATCTGAAAGGGCTGCATGCTGTATGATTCCAACTCTACGACGTTCTGGAAAAAGCAAAACTATGGACACAGTAAAAGAATCAGTGGTTGCCGGGGGCTTGGGGGGTGGGGAGGAATGAATGTGAGAAGCATGTGGGATTTTTCAAGCAGTGAATTATTCTGTATGATACCGTAATGATGGATAGGTGACATTGTACCTTTGTCCAAACCCATAGGCTATGCAACACAAAAAGTGAACCCTATGGTAAACTATGGACCTCAGTGTTTAATAATGTAGCAATATTGGCCCATCGATTGCAACAAATGTACATCACTAATGCAAGATGTTAACAGGAGGGGAAACTCTATGTGTTGAGGAGAGAGGGGGTGTATGGGAACTCATTCTATCTACTTAATTTTTCTATGAACCTAGAACTTTTCTAAAAATATAAAGTTTATTAATTAAATATGCACACAGTCCAGCATGACTCAGATTACAGCCATGCTTTGCTCCAAGCCCTCCTGGCTCCATCTGGAGTAAAATCCAAACTCTTCCCACTGCTCAGTCTGGTCCTGCCACCCTCTCCTCCCTCTCCACCACTCTCCTCCTTGCCTGTATTGCTCCCGCCACACTGGTCTCCTTCTGTGGCTCAAACTCGTCAAGCTCAGGTCTGCCTCAGGGCCTTTGCACAGGCTGTTCCCTCTGCCTGAAATCTTCTCCCCTTGGATTTTCATACAGCTTCTCTCTCATCTCCTTCAGGTGACCTCCTCAGGGAGACCTTTCCTGACCACCCCATATAACTGTGTGCCTCATCATCCCCTATCCCCTCAGCATGCTTTATAGACAATGAGAAATTATATAGCTGATGTAGCAGCTTTAAAGTATATCCACAAACGCCTTGCTTCTCTTCCTTTCAAGCAGGAGAACCCAATTCCCTACTTCTCGTAGGCTAAACACAGTGACTTGCTTCTAAAGAATAGAATGTGGCAGAGGTGACAGTATGACTTGGGAAACCAGATGATAAAAGGCATATGGCATCCTCCTTGCTTTCCCTCTTGGATTTTTTACTCAAGGGGAAGTCAGCTGCCATGTTGCAAGGACACTCAAGCAGTCCTATGGGGTAGTCTTTCATGAGGAACTGAGGCCTCCTGCCAATAGCCATGTGAGAGAACCAACTTGGAAACAAATGCTCCAGTCCCAGTCAAGCCTTCAGATGATGACAGCCCCAGGCAACACGCTGACTGCAACCCTGGGAGGCATCCTGAGCCAGCAATGCCAGCTAAGCCACTCCTCAATTCCTGACCCACAGACCTGAGACTAAATATTTGTTGCTTTAAATGGCTATGTTTTGGGGTAACTTGTTACACAGCAGTAGATAACTATTACATCTTGTACAGGGTCTCTCTCTCTCGGACACTGAGCTCCTGGAGGCAGGGACCATGTCTTTCTTGTTCCCTCAGGACTAGGGAAAGAGCCTGGCACAGACACTTGAATGAACAAACGAATGAATGAATGAATGAATGAATGAACAGAAACCTATCTATAACAAATCCTGAGTTTTAAGGAAGTTGGACTGGCTGTTGGACTTCCCAGCCAAGTATTTAGGGAGAGGTGCTAACAGGGCATCCATCCCAGTGGGTACCTGGCATGTAATGAGCACCCTGTACCCTTATCCCATTGACTCCTGGATCCCAGTCCTCAGAGGGATGTGTGGTGAGGAAACCGGCTCAGAGAAGTTGAGCATCTGGTCTAAGTTCACACGAGACAGAGCCTGGGTTTGCCCAGCTCCGGGGTGGATGCTGTTGCCACTGTCCTGTGCATCCCCCAGCTTTGTCCTACAGAGGTTTCACAAGGCCAAGGGGGAGGGGCAAGCTGCTGGGTGTCACATTTCCAAGACCACAGTAGAACTGGTCTTTTCTCGCTCACTGTGTGTGGGTGTGTGTGTGTGTGTGTGTACTGCAGGAGGGCATACAAAGGTCACAGCTTGCTATTTCTGACAAGTGGAGGCCTCTGGGAGCTGCTGGGACTTGGCCAGCTTTCAGAGAGTGACTCAGTGGTTTTGGCCATCCCCGTGGGCAGATGGGGGACTCTGCTTGCTAGGGCACGACTGTGACCTTGCCTTGTGGGCTGTCAGCAAGGCAGGGCCCTGGGACCAGAGCTAGAACAGACGATGTGCTGCGGAGCTGAGGAGGTCACCAAGGCTGGGCCCCTCTGGAGCCAAGCGAGTGACACTGCACTGCAGAGTGGGCTCAGCCAGCCATGTCCCTGTTCCCCCGCCCCTGGCACTGCCACTATGCAGTGGACACTCAATTTAAGGACCAGGCACTTTCCAAGCCCACAGCTACTGTGGGCACCCTCAGGGTGTTGCTCTGAGAAGGAGGCTCCACCAGGGACAGAAAGTTAGGGGTACCCCACTTCCTCGGTAAGCCCCAAGGTGGACAAGGCAAATCCCTGATGATGCCAAGAACTGCCGTGGTCCAAGGATCCTAGGGAATAAGATCCAGGTGCACCCAGGCCCTCCCTGCCCTGGTTGACCCCAAAAGCCAGAGGGAACTGCTTGCAAGGGAAAGTGGACCCCAGGACGCTCCTCCTGAACCCCTAAACCTCAAGGCAGTGGTCTGGCTTCTCCTAGCCCACCCCCTCCTGCTCAGGGTCACCCCATTCCCGGGTCCAGTGGGCTCTGAGGAGGCCCACAGTGCCCAGGTCCCATCCTCAAGGGGCCGGAGAGCAGGGGTTCAGTTCCTAGGTGCTGTGACAACAACAGCAGAAGGAGTAACAGTAACTGTCACTGCTGCCAGCTCCACCATGCACCAGCCAGGCAGAATACACCCCCACCCCAATCCAGACCTCTAAACCCCAGGGACTAGGACCACGGCCATCTCCATCTCCCATGCAAGCTCCTCATCACCCTGGGGGTCAGGCTCCAGGGGTCCTGGCTACGCTGTGCTGGATGTGAGGCTGTGGCTTTGGGTGGAAGACTCTCAGCAGCCGTGCCTGGGGAGCAGGGACTCACCACATGCTCCCCGATGCATCCCGCTCCCCGAATGCACTGTAGGAGCCATCCTGGTGCTTGTAAGTCAACTGTCTCTGGTAGCCTGTGGGACAAGAAGAGGAGACAGCACCCTGGTAAATGGCTGGCTAACCAACGTCCTACTCTGGGACCCCCAAACTATGCCACACCCACATTAGGGGTTCCTGAAACTGCTCCGTGCCCACGTCTGGGGTCCTTGAAGCTGCTGCACGTGCACTTGGGGACCCTGAAACTGCCCCCACACTTACATCTGGAGTCCTTGAAACTGTCTCATACCACATCTGGGGTCCTTGAAACTGCCCCACACAACAGCTGGGGTTCTTGAAACTGCCCCACACCCACAGCTGGGGGGTTGTAACCTCTACTTTATTCCTCTCTTGTTTCCTGATTTCACCCTTTTGTGACTCCTGGTCACACACCGGGTCGTCGGTCATGCCTGGGGGGGGGAGGTGGGAGTCAGTGAAATGCACCATCTCCAGGCAGTGCCCTTTGCCCCCTGGGGCCGGGGGAGATTGCTGCTCCACCCACTGGAGCCAGAGCTTGGTTTGCTCAGAGCATAGAGTGGCCAGAGCAGGGGATCGAGGAGGGATGAGAGGGAGGGAGGTCAGGTTGGCTACTGGGGCTGCCAAGGTTGAATCGGGTGGTTGGTCTTATTGTGAGGGCAGCAGGGGGCATGAGTGGAGGAGCTGAGGGGAGCAGGGGAGGGGTGTGAGGGGACAGATGTAGTGGGTGGACTGTAGGGTCCAGAGAGGGAGCAGAGAAACTGGGGAGGTGGGGACTGTCTAGGCAAGCATGACCATGGGCTTGGACCGGGTGGTGGGGACAGGTGGGGAGGGGTTCTGCGGTGTAAGCAGAGCTGCCTTAGCTGATGTGAAGGAAAAAAAGGATGCAGAGGGTGCCAAGGTTTGCGACACGATCCCCTGGAAGGATGGAGCGGTGCCCCTGGAGGTGAGGAAAGAGGCAGGAGGAGCTCTGAACTGGGTGGACAGTGTCCTCCCCCAATTCGTGTCCACCTGGAACTTCAAAATGTGACCTTATTAGGAGTGAGGTTCTTTACCAATGGGATTATGTTCCTGGATTAGGTTGGACCCTAAATTTAATAACTGGTGTCCTTCTCAGAGAAAGGAAACACAGACACAGAAGGGCTCATGAAGACAGAGGCAGAGAGCATGGGGTTGGGTCCACAAGCCAAAGAGCACCTGGAGTCACCAGAGTTCCGCCAGGACAGAGGCCTGGGACAGCTGCTCCCTTGGAGCCTCCAGACAGAATCAACCCTGTTGACACCTTGGTTTTGGACCTCTAGCTTCCAGAACCATGAAGGAATAAAGTCCTGTTGTTCTAAGCCACCCAGTCTGTGGTACTTTGTTAACAGCAGCCGCAGGAAACTAACACCAGAGGTTTGGCGGAAAACCAAGGGGCGGAGGGAATTATTTGGGGCTTGTTGAGTCTGAAAAGCCAATTGGCTGATGGGCACCAGGTCTGGCTGTCTGGGGGGGTCCAGGCTGCTGCTCATTCATGTGGGTCATTACACTCTAGGTGACGATCCAGCACCTGAGCCCAAATGTAACGAGGTGTACCAGGCCCTGGGAGGCCAGGGCTCGGCCACCTCCCAGATCTTCACAACACATCAACCTGAGCCTCGCCCCTCCTCCATAGACCAAGCATCCTTGGGATTCTGTGGCCAGCCTGCATGAAGCCAGATCTTCCCCTGTGGCAACCCCTGACTTCTCTTTCCATCTGAGAGCTGTACATTCTTCATTGTAAGTTTTTTCCTTTTCTCATCCACGAGGACAGATGGTTCTAGATCATCAAGACTGCTTTCGGAGCATAATAATTGTGGAAACCATAACAGGTGAGGATGCAGGGACCCCAGACTCGCCTCAGGAATCGAGGTTCAGTTTCCCCATGTGATAGGGGCCGGGATCATCTGAGCCAGGCACCCACGGGTCCTTTTTGGTGGCAGAAATTTCCAAGGTTGTGCCTGTGGGTTCTCATCTCCCTCTGGCTGGGTCTAGTGCACTGCCTGCCCCTCGTGCCCCAATCCAGGGGAGCCTGCGGTCTAAGAAGCCCCCATCATTTGTCCCTTGAGGTCTTGGGCACCTCTTCACTCCCAGGAGCCGCTTTGTCATCTGGGAAATGAGGACCATCAGCGTGGGGGTGCTGGGAGGGTGACTCAGGGCAGCGTGGACAGAGCTCTACGTGCCTGGCACAAGATGAATGCCAGCTTCAGAGCTGGGTCAGGTCCCCTCCATGCTAACCTTTCACTTCAGCTCCAGCCCCAGGCTAGAAGCAGAGCCCAGAAGGCCCCAGGACCTTGGGATCACCTGACTTAACTCCCTTGTTACACAGGTAGGAAGCCAAGGCACTGAGAAAAGCAGGCCCTACCCAAGGACACAAAGTAGGACTCTGTGCCAGAGCTGAGGCCCCACCTCCAGCATCCCCTCTTCCCCCTCCCTGTGGGGCCTAGAGGTGCAGAGTAGGTGAGCCAGGGTGCTCAGAGGCCCTGTCCACCCACCCACAGGGCTATTCCCTACCCTAAGGACCTGGTTCATGGCAATGGAAGATGTTCAGTGCTGTGCTATTTATTTCCAAAGCGGTTCAGTGCTGCAGTACTTATTTCTGAAGATGTTCAGTGCTATGTTATTTAGGGAAAAAAAAAAACTGGACATAATCCCAGTATGTCCAAGAGGAGTTCAGTATGTTGTGCTCCATAAATGTACATGATGGAAAAATAGTGTAGTCTCCAAACTGATTATGAGCTAACACATCCTGAGACCCAGCGATTTCATTCCATAGAAATTTGGACGTGTTTTCACCAAGGGCACTAAGAGGATGACTAATGGCAGTATCATCCTAAAAGCCCTGAATTGGAAACTGCTCCAAAGCCCATAAACAGACACACTGACTGCGGTCTCCCCACTCAGCAATGGAGGTGAACGGACCACAAGTCCCCACAACCCACTGCACGAATCTTATGCACACAGTGTGGGGGGTAGGGGGGCGGTGATGTTATGAGACACCAAGAGTGGCAAAGCCAGTGTGTGCTCCTGGAGGGAGCCAGCACAAAGGGGAACTTACAGGGATTTTTTTTTCTTTTCCAAATGTTTTTTATAATGCTATTATATTGCTCTGGTTGTTCAAAAAGATCTACATTTTTAAAAAAAATGCTGTTCCTCTCCCGTGGCTGATTACCAGGATTCAGCACATTTTCCTAAAAGGTGCAGATGCCAGGATCCTGTTGACAGGGACCCAATCGGGCCACCCAGAGTGGCCTCTTCCACCCACTTCTTTCCCTTCTGCCCCATCCTCTGTACCTGGCAGGTGGGCTTCTGCCAGCATGGTCAAGGCTACCTGCATCCCCACACCCTCCACCCAGGCAGTTCCCCCTAGTACCTTGTAGCAGATAATCAGTGGTCTCCCTTTCCACTTCAGGGCTGAGCTGTCGGGTTTTCTGGAGATACTTCAGGACAAAGACATTGGGTGCAAAATGGATCATGTTTTGCTCTCCGCAGCCAAAGGGCAGCCGTAGGAGGTTGCTGAGATGGTTCAGAGTTGGCCCCATGACGTCTCCTGGTGGGAAGAAAAAGGATGGGCTGGGGACTGGCCTCATCTGATGTTCTGTCTGTCCTAGCGACAGCTTTCCTCAGAGGGAGCTCACTTCCGGCTTAACACTGGCCACGCATCCTCTGATTGCCAGTGCTGTCCTTTGAGACTGGACTGTACCCTTGCCCACTCAGCCTGCTTGGTCTCCTGGCTTTGGTGAATAACCGTGGGCCCTGTCCTACATGCCTCCCTCTGTGTTCTTTAGTTTTAACTCAGGTGTTCTTACTCTACCTTTTCATTATGTTAAATGCTTTTTCCCTTTTGGCTTTGTAAACAGGTGCAATTAAGGCTATACATTTCCCTCATAGTACAACTTTGGCTGCATCCCACAGATGTTAAGACGTCAATCCAGCCATGTGGTTTCATTCTAAATATTTTTTCTAACTTCCAATGTGAAATGTGATTTTCTCTCTAACCATGAGAATTTAGATTTTTTATAAAAGTCTTCTTACATGTGTGGTATTGCTGGTGGTTTTTTTTTAAGCTCTTTATTGGAATATAATTGCTTTATACTCTTATACCAGCTTTTGAGGTACACCAAAGTGAATCAGCTGTATTTATACATATATCCCCATGTTCATTCCCTCCCACAATTCCCTCCCACTCTCCCTGTCCTGGCCCTCTAAGACATCACCCATCATTGAGTTGATCTCCCTTTGTTATACAGCAACTTCCCACTAGCTATCTATTTTACACTTGGTAGTATATACATGTCTATGCTACTCTCTTACTTCATCCCAGCTTCCCCTTCACCCCCCACCCCTACAACCCCATGTCCTCCAGTCGATTCTCTGCATCTGTATCCTTATTCTTGCCCCGTCACTGGGTTCATCAGTACCATTATTTTTTTAGATTCCGTGTTGGGAGTGTTTCCTTAATTTCTCTTTCTGCTTTTTCATTGTTAGTGTATAGGAATGCAAGAGATTTCTGTGCATTACTTTTGTATCCTGCTACTTTACTGAGTTCATCAACTAGTGCTAGCAGTTTTCTGGTAGAGTCTTTAGGGTTTTCTATGTATAATGTCATGTCATCTGCAAAGAGTGACAATTTTACTTCTTCTTTTCCAATTTGGATTCCTTTTATTTCATTTCCTTCTCTGATTGCTGTGGCTAAAACTTCCAGAACTATGTTGAATAATAATGGTGAGACTGGGCACCCTTGTCTTGTTCCTGTTATTAGAGGGAATTATTTCAGTTTTTCATCATTTAGAATGATGTTGGCTTTTGGTTTCTCATATATGGCTTTTATTATGTTGAGGTAATTTCCTTCTATGCTCACTTTCTGGAGAGTTTTTATCATAAATGGATGTTGAATTTTGTCAAAAGCTTTTTCCGCCTCTATTGAGATGATCATATGATTTTTATCCTTCAATTTGTTGATATGATGTATCACATTGATTGGTTTGCATATATTGAAGAATCCTTGCATCCCAGGGAAAAACCCCACTTGATCATGGTGTATGATTTTTTTTTTAATGTGCTGTTGGATTCTGTTAGCTAGTATTTTGTTGAGGATTTTTGCATCTATATTCATCAGTGATATTGGCCTGTAATGTTCTTTTCTTGTGACATCTTTGCCTAGTGTTGCTATCAGGGTGATGGTGGCCTCATAGAATGAGTTTGGGAGTGTTCCTCCTTCCGCTATATTTTGGAAGAGTTTGAGCAGGATAGGTGTTAGCGCTTCTCTAAATGTTTGATAGAATTCGCCTGCAAAGCCATCTGGCCCTGGGCTTTTGTTTGTTGGGAGAGTTTTAATCACAGTCTCAATTTCCATACTTGTGATTGGTCTGTTCATATTTTCTTTTTCTTCCTGGCTTAGTCTTGGAAGATTGTATTTTTCTAAGAATTTATGCATTTCTTCCAGGTTATCCAATTTATAGGCATAGAGTTGCTTGTAGTAGTCTCTCATGATCTTTTGTAGTTCTGCAGTGTCCATTGTTACTTCTCCTTTTTCATTTCTAATTCTGTTGATTTGTGTCTTCTCCCCTTTTTCCTGATGAGACAGGCTAATGGTTTATCAATTTTGTTTATCTTCTCAAAGAACCAGCTGTGAGTTTCATTGATCTTTGCTGTTGTTTCCTTCATTTCTTTTTCATTTATTTCTGATCTGATCTTTATGATTTCTTTCCTTCTGCTCACTTTGGGGTTTTTTTTGTTCTTCTTTCTCTGATTGTTTTAGTTGTAAGGTTAGGTTGTTTATTTGATATTTTTCTTGTTTCTTGAGGTAGGACTGTGTTGCTATAAACATCCCTCTTAGGACTGCTTTTGCTGCATCCCTTAGGTTTTGGGTTGTTGGGTTTTCATTGTCATTGGTTTCTAGATATTTTTTGATTTCCTCTTTGATTTCTTTAGTGATTTCTTGGTTGCTTAATAGCATATTGTTTAGCCTCCATGTGTTTGTATTTTTTACAGATTTTTTTCCTGTAATTGATATCTAGTCTCATGGCATTGTGGTCAGAGAAGATGCTTGATATGATTTCAATTTTCTTGAATTTACCAAGGCTCGATTTGTGACCCAAGATGTGATCTATCCTGGAGAATGTTCCGTGTGCACTTGAGAAGAAAGTGTATTCTGTAGCTTTTGGATGGAATGTCCTGTTAACATCAATGAAGTCGAGATGATCTCGTGTGTCATTTAAAGCTTGTGTGTCCTTATTTATTTTCTGTTTGGACGATCTGTCCATTGATGTAAGTGGGGTATTAAAGTCTCCTACTATTATTGTGTTACTGTCAATGTCCCCTTTTGTGGCTGTTAGCATTTGCCTTATGTATTGAGGTGCTCCTATGTTGGGGGCTTAGATATTTACAATTGTTATATGTTCTTCTTGGATGGATCCCTTGATCATTATGGAGTGTCCTTCCTTGTCTCTTGTAATAGTCTTTACCTTAAAGTCTAATGTGTCTGATATGAGTATTGCTACTGCAGCTTTCTTCTGACTTCCATTTGCATGGAATACCTTTTTCCATCCCTTTACTTTCAGTCTATGTGTCCCTTGGCCTGAAGGTGGTTTCTTGTAGGCAGCATATAGACAGGTCTTGCTTTTGTATCCATTCAGCCAGGCTGTATCTTTTGGTTGGAGCATTTAATCCATTTACATTTCAGGTGATTATTGACATGTGTATTCCTATTACCATTTTCTTAATTGTTTTGGGTTTGTTTTTGTAGGTCTTTTCCTTCTCTTGTGTTTCTTGCTTAGAAAAGTTCCTTTAGCAATTGTGTAAGCCTGGTTTGGTGGTGCTGAATTCTCTTAACTTTTGCTTGTCTGTAAAGCTTTTGATTTCTCCATCAAATCTGAATGAGATTCTTGCTGGGTAGAGTATTCATAGCTGTAGGTTTTTCTTTTCTTTCAGGATTTTCAGTATATCCTGCCATTCCCTTCTGGCCTGCAAAGTTTCTGCAGCAAGATCAGCTGTTATCCTTATGGGTTTTCCCTTATATGTTATTTGTTGCTTTTCTCTTGCTGCTTTTAATATTTTTTCTTTGTGTTTCATTTTCATTAGTTTGATTAATATGTGCCTTGGTATATTTCTCCTTGGGTTTATTCTGTATGGGACTCTCTGCGCTTCTTGGACTTGCTTAATTATTTCCTTTCCCATGTTGGGGAAGTTTTCCACTATAACCTTGTCAAACATTTTCTCAGAACCTTTCTTTTCTTCTTCTTCTTCTTCTGGGACACCTATGATTCAAATGTTGGTGTGCTTAATGTTGTCACCAAGGTCTCTGAGACTGTCTTCCATTCCTGTTATTCTTTTTTCTCTTTCCTGCTCTGTGGCAGTTATTTCCCCCATTCTATCTTCCAATTCACTTATTCGTTCTTCTGCTTCAGTTATTCTGCTCTTTATACCATCTAGAGTATTTTTAATTTTGGTTATTTTGTTGTGCATTACTCTTTGTTTGCTCTTTAGTTCTTCTGAGTCCTTATTAACTATTTATTGTATTTTCCGTATTTTGTTATCAAGATTTTGGATCATCTTTACTATCATTACTCTGGATTCTTTTCCAGGCAATTTTCCTATTTCCTCTTCATTTATTTGATCTTGTGGGTTTTTTTCTGCTCCTTTGCCTGCATGGTGTTTCTTTGTTTTCTCATTTTGTCTGACTTATAGGATTTCCTGTCTCCTTTTCCTATGCTGCCTAGTAGTAATTCCTTTTGTTTCTGCCCTCTGCCTCCTGTGGTGGGGTTTGTCCAGTGTCTTGAGTAGGCTTCCTGGTGGGGGTTTCTGATGTCTGCTTTCAGGTGTGTGGCTCTGTGTCTTTTCTCTCTGATGAGAAGGCCTGTGTCAGGTGGTGTGTTTTAGGGTATCTGTGAGGTTAAAATGGCTACAGGTAGTCTGTGTGCTGATGGGTGGGTTTGTGTTCCTGTCTTGTTTGTAGTGTGGTGTGAGGTGTCCAGCACTGGCAGTTGCAGACAGTCAGACGAAGCCGAGTTTAGAGTCTGATACAGGGCTCTGTGAGAGTTCTCTGCAGTTAATCTTCCCTGTGTCTGAGGACTCCCTAGTAGTCTAGCATCCTGTATTCAGTGCTCCCTCACCAGAGCCTCCTACTTGACTTCTGATGGAGTAGTCCAGACTTCAGAGGTTGCTTGTCCCAGTTATGTCAGGATCTTTGTGGTCCTTTCTGGTGTCTGAGGTCATTTGCTGGTGTTCAGCTGGTCCTCTGTGGGAATTATTGTGTCTTTTGGTGTATTCCTGATGCATCTGTGGGGAGGGATGCAGTCCGTGCCCTTCTACTTCGCCGCCATCTTTCTTCTCTCTCTCCTTTTTTTCCCATGAGTTCCAGTGCTGGCCAGGGGTGGGGAAGGGAGGCTGCAAAGGGTGGACAGACCTGGAGGAAGGGCTGTCATCAAAGGGAGGTATCCTGGGGCTTGCCGAGCTGTTGCACCGGAGTGGAGCAGAGGGACATACGAGGCACAGGAAGAAGGTTGCTGGTGGCTGTGACCCTTAGATGTGGGAGCAATGGATGAGGGGAAGCTCATAAGGGGTTAATGATGTTGGTATGTTTTTAAAAGTTCTTTTTTTTCTCCCTTATTTCTGACCTACTGTGCTCTCATCCCTTCAGTACTGTCTTCCTCTCCCTGGCCTCTATGCCCCAAACATTGCTAATGGGCCCTCAAGAATCCCCAGTGTCCCCTGATTGCACCTCCCTTCCTTCCTTGGCCTTTCCTCCTGCCCCAACTGAGGCTACCACTGCTCCTGCAGCCTCCTTCTGCAGCAGGGTCTACCTGGCTACTTTCTCATCATCCTCCTCTGGGTTTTCCAGCTTCTTCTCCACCCTTCCATCCCACTGTGCTGATGACAGTGACTGGCACACAGGTCCCTGCTTTCACCTCCTCTCTGTCCCTGTCCATCTGCCTTCTCCTCTACAACCCTCACCTCCATCAGGGCCACTCATCCCCAAGGCCATATTTGACTTGATCTCATGTCTCAGAAGTCAAAGACTCCAATATCTTCTGATGTGGTCACAACCACCAACATGCCCAGGCCCCAGGGCTTCCATCCTCTGATGTCAGAGAGACCCAACACCCCCTCCTCAGGCCTGTCTACCTTTCCCTGGCCTCTCACCCTCTCCCCACTCTTCCAACTCCCAGCACTAGGTGGATCACACCGTCCCCATTTTCCACTCCTGTGCCTAGGCTACAGGAAACAATCCACAGCCCAAAAGGCTGCTGGCCACAGTCTCTTACCCCTGCTCAGTAAATGCTCTAAATGTTTTAAATGATCCTGCCCCTCTCACCTGCCTGGACCCCCGGAACCCCTGCACTCCACCCCATACCTGGCTAACTTCACCTGGCCTTTCAGCCTTCTTGTACATCACTGCACACACACTGTCCTCATGGAGTTCACCACCCATCCCCCAGAGGCACCCCACACAGGGCAAGGGCCTGCCTCCTCAGCCAGACTAGGAGACCCTGAAGGGCAGGTCTGAGGTCATCTCTGAGTCTGGCCCCAGCATCCAGCTCAGAGAAGGCACTAGAAGCTGCTTGTCAGGTGAGTGGGTGTGTGGCTGGAGGCCCCAGGCACAGGTCCCCAGC
Source organism: Hippopotamus amphibius kiboko (assembly GCF_030028045.1). Classification (NCBI taxonomy): domain Eukaryota; kingdom Metazoa; phylum Chordata; class Mammalia; order Artiodactyla; family Hippopotamidae; genus Hippopotamus; species Hippopotamus amphibius. The sequence continues at coordinate 16,830,014 of NC_080200.1, read as the reverse complement.
AAAGCCCAGTATGAGTCTGAGCCTGAAGTGGACACTTGCCCCTTGCCCTGGGCTCTTGCCCTCGTCCTTCCCAAATCAGGCTACAGGGCAGACGCACCTATGATAGAGGCAGCTGCGCGCTCAGACCCAGGGATGGCGCTGTGCGGGACCCCCAGGGTGAAGGCTTCACTGTAGGTCTCATCCACTTCCACCTTCCTCCAGATTCGGAACTCGCCCACAGAACCCCAGCCAGTGGAGAAACCAATGAACTGGACTTCTGGTGGCTTGGGGAGGGTCCAGGCCATGATGACAGATTCATTGGATGGCTCTGAACCATGGCCAACCTGGAAAAAGAGGCCAAGGCTGCTGGGTGCTGGCAGGAAACATGAAGCTGTGCTCAGACATGGTCAGAGGCCTTGGCCATGCTCATGGGTTGCGGCAGGGTTCTCAGAGGGGTCAAAGGTGAGAGAAACTAGAGACCACACTGTTCATTAAACACCCAACAGAGACACAAGTGGGGCATCTGCAGGTTCCAAAGTCACTGGGCTCCCTGGAACCTCTGGATCTTTGCATATGTCTGGCAAACTCCTATTTGTACTTCAAAACTCCACTTGGCTATGTCCCTCCTCTAGGAAGCTGTGTCATCTGCTTCTTTTCTATATCTCCTTTGCTTGGCCCAGAAAGAGTCCACTCCCCATTTTATCTGTTCATATCCACTTTCTTTCTCCCTGACCACCCATCACCCTTCAGCTCCCAGATCCCTGAGCACCTCTCCTGCTACAGCTCTCACCACTTGTTTCTTGTAAGCAGACTGTGAGCAAATTGAGGGCTGCTTTGTGTTTCCCCTCTCTCCTCCCAACCCCCATCACATAGAACAGGAAGCAACAAATGTCAGAGGACTAGGAGTTTCCCATGCCCACCCCAGGCAAGCCCAGCCATGCCTGGATGAGCCCACTGTGCCAGCTGATCCAGAATGTTCTGAATTCATCCCAGGAGAGGATCTTGGCCGTGTGTGTGCTGGCCACAGGCTCGCCCATCTTGCCGGTGGAAATCCAGGACCTGGTGTTCTGGTGCCCTCCCAGAACGATCTCGATCATGCCCGCTGTGTCCTGGGGCCCCGGGGACAAGGCCACACGGGCATCGTTGTGGGCTCGCACGGCCACATCAAAACGGGTGAGGCACAGTGGCCGCTGCACATACTGGAACTCGTACTTGTTGGGTGTGGAGATGTGGACTCTCTCTGGATGGAGGGAAGGAGAAGGAGTGTTGAGGAGGCACCAAAGCATCCCACCTCCCCCTGCCCATGCCCAGAGCTGAGCACTGGGACCTCAGGGGGCCAGTCTCACTGTGCCTCCCCACGAGGTTGTGGGAAGCATGGTGGAATGGAGCTGGTTTAATGGCCGCTTTGTCAATGGCACACAAAAGATGAAATGCTCACAGAGATAAATCCTACAGAAGATGTGCAAGACCTGTAAGCTGGGAACTGCAAAATGCTGCTGAAACTAAAGACACAAATCAATGGAGAGCTAGACCGTGTTTGTGGTTCAGAAGTTAACACTGCGAAGATGTTACTTATTCCCTAAAGTGATCTATAGATTTGATGCAGTCCCAATCAAAATCCCAGCAGGGTCGTTTGAAGAAATTGCAAAGCTGATTCCAGAACTTATATGGAAACTCAAAGGATCTAGAAGAGCCAAAACCACTTTGATAAATAAGACCCAAGTTGAAGGACTCACACACTCTGACACTGAGACTTACTCTAAAGCTATAGCAATCACAAGAGGGTAGCACTGGTGTCCACATAGACAAATGCTCAATGGAACAGACTAGGGGGTCCAGAAACGGACCCACACATGTGTGAGCAACTGATTTTCAACAAAGGTATAAAAGCAATTCAATAGCAACAGTCTTTTCAACAAACGATGCTAGAACAACTGGGTCTCCAGATGCAGAAAAAAGAATTCTGATCCACACCTTGTGTGGGCTCCAAGAATTAACTCGAAATGGATCACAGCCATTTTATAAATATAAAACCTAAAACTATAAAACTTTGAGAAGAAAACATAGGGTTGGGCAAAGACGTAGTAGATACAACAACAAAAAGTAATCCATAAAAGGAAAAAGTGATAAGCTGGGCTCCGTTAAAATGAAAAACTTCTGTTCTTTGAAAGACACTGTGAAGAGAATGAAAAGACAAGGCACAGACTAAGAGAAATACCTTTGCAAAGCATTTCTCTTATAAAAGACTTGTATCCAGAAAACATTTTTTTTAATTCTCAAAACTCAATACAAATAATTTAAATTTATTTTATTTAATTTTATTTATTTCATTTTAGCCATACCATGTGGCTTGTGAGATCTTAGTTCCCCAACCAGGGATTGAACCCAGACCACGGCAATGAAAGCACCGAATCCCAACCACTGGACCTCCAGGGAACTCCCAACAATGCAATTTTAAAAAGGTCAGGGGACTTTCCTGGTGGCACAGTGGTTAAGAATCTGCCTGCCAATGCAGGGCACATGGGTTCGATCCCTGGTCTGGGAAGGTCCCACATGCCGTGGAGCAGCTAAACCCGTGCGCCACAACTACTGCACCTGCGCTCTAGAGCCCTTGAGCCACAACTAGCGAAGCCCCATGTGCCTAGAGCCAATGCTCCGCAACCAGAGAAGCCACCGCAATGAGAAGCCCATGCACCACAAGGAAGAGCAGCCCCTGCTCGCCACAACTAGAGAAAGCCCACAAGCAGCAACAAAGACCCAATGCAGCCAACAAATAAATTAATTAATTAAAAGAAAAGAAAAGAAAAACACAGTGAAGCTATCCATCAGCAGAAGCAGTCCATAACTTTAATAAATAAATATATAAATAATAAAAAAGGTTAAAAGACACTTCGCAAAAAGTGATATACAAACGGCAGATAAGCATGTGAAAAGATGCTTGACATCATTAGTCATGATGGAAATGCAAATTTAAATCACAATGAGATACCACTAGACACCTATTAGAATGGCTAAAATTAAACAGACAATACTAAGTGTTGGTAAGAATGGGGTAGAACTGGCTTATGCAGTGCTAGTGGGAATGCAAAATAGTACTACCACTTTGGGAAACAGTTTGATCATTTCTTAAAAAGTTAAACTTACACCTACTATATGAGTTAGCTATTCCACTGCTTTCAAGAGAAAGGAAAACACATCACCCATACAAAGATTTGTCCATGAATGTTCATAGTAGCTTTATTTGAAATAGCTACAAACTGGAAATAACCTGAATGTCCATCAACAGGTGAATGGATAAACAAAGTGTGACACATCCATCCAATGGAATCCTACTCAGCCTTAAAATGACTGAATTATCGATACACACAATATGGTTGAGTCTCAAAATTACTATGCTCAGTGAAGGAAGCCAGACAAAAAAGAGAACATTCTGTATGATTCCATTTATATAAAATTCTAGAAAGTGCAAAGTAATCTATCAAGACAAAAAGCAGATCAGTGGTTCCCTAGTGACAAAAGTGGATGGGGTGAGACATTTCAAAGGGACGTGACTTTAGGGTGAATGGAAATCTTCACTATCTTAATCATGGTGATGACTTCACATACGTACACATATGTCAACATTTATCCAACTTATTGTCAATTATACCTCAATAAACATGTTACTGATGACTGTATACAAATATATTCAGCCTAGTGTTGATTGTGATATGAGGAATACAAACTATATGCAAATGTCTAATAGTGTTTCAAAATATTCCAGAATGATCAAATTTTGGAGCAGTCATATGACAGAGCATACTGAAGATGTTCTGAAATGCTATTTATAATGACTTTACAATAACAAGGAAAAAGGCTCAGGATGTGTTAAGTGAGAAAGGAAAGATATAAAATTGTATAGCTCATGAGTCATGACTATACTAAAACAAACAGTAGGGACTTCCCTGGTGGCGCAGTGGTTAAGAATCCACCTGCAATGCAGGGGACACGGGTTTGATCCCTGCTCCAGGAAGATCCTACATGCCAAAGAGCAACTAAGCCCATGTGCCACAACTATTGAGTCCATGTGCCACAACTACTGAAACCCATGCACCTAGAGCCCGTGCTCCGCAACAAGAGAAGCCACAGCAATGAGAAGCCTGTGCACCACAACAAAGAGTAGCCCCCGCTCCTGGCAACTATAGAAAGCCCACGTGCAGCAACGAAGACCCAACACAGCCAATAAATTAATTAATTAATTAATTAAACAAACAAACAGTAATCTATCCTCTGAAGGTGAATACAACAAATGTCAAAAGAGGTCATCTTTGGATATGAACCAGAGCAGGTACTTTCTGTCTTTTCTATCTTTCTAAATTGTCTCTAATACATAGGTATTGCTTTTTCTTCTCCTGATTTTTAAAATTATGGTAAAATACACACAATGTAAAATTTGCCATCTTAACCATTTTTAAGTGTACAGTTCAGTGGCATTAAACACATTCACACGGTGCACACATCGCTACCACCCACCTCAAGAACTCTTTTCATCTTGTAAAACTGAAGCTCTATGCTCATTAAACAATAACCCCCTGTTTTACCCCTCCCCCGCCCAGCCCCTGACAACCACCACTCTACTTTCTGTCTCTGTGCTTTTGACTACTCTAGGGAGTTCACATAAGTGGAATCATACGGTATTTGTACACATGCACTGCTTTTCTAAAAATGTTTTTAATTTAAATTTTACTGAGATAATTATAGATTCATATGTGACTCTAAGAAATAACACAGAGAAATATGTGTACTCTTGACCCAGTTTCCCCAATGGTAACATCTTACAAAATTCTAGAACAGTATCACTACCAGCATATTGGCACTGTTACAATCCTCATTCAGATTTCTCCAATTTGATTTTATGGAAGAAAAATAAATGTTGCCATTTTATCGCCATACCCACACCCTTTCTCCTTGCCCTAGCGACCACTAATAGGACCACCATCTCTAAAATGCTGTCATTTCAAAAATGTCATATAAACAGAATCATTTATGTACCCTTTAGGATTTTTTTTTTTTTTACTCAATCCCCTTTATCCATTTTGCTGCATGTTGTCAATAATTTGTTTCTTTTTATCGCTGGATAGTATCCTAAGATATGGATGGACTATAATTTGTTTAACCATTTGCCCACTGAAGGACACCTAGACTGTTTTCAGTTGGAGGCTACTGCAGATAAAGCTGATATGAACATTTGTATACAGATTTTTGTGTGAACGTAAGTCTTCATGTCTCTGGGATAAATGCCTAAGAGTGTAATTGCTGGTGGGTATGCTGATGGCATGTTGTCTTTTAAGAAACCACCAAACTGTTTTAAGAAACCACCAGCAGCATCTGTACCACTTTACATTCCCACCAGTGATGTATGAGAGATCCGATGTCTCCACATCTTGGCCATCTTTTGGTGTTGTCACTACTTTTTATTTAGTCATTCTGGTAAGTGTGTACTGATAACTCACTGCATTTCAATGTGCATTTCTCTAATGGTTAACAGTATTGAGCACCTTTTCATGCATTTATTTGCCATCTGCACATCTTCTTTGGTGAAATGTTTATTTCTTTTGCCCATTTTCTAATTTGTTTTACTTACTGTTAAATTTTAAGAGCTCTTTATATATGCTAGATCCTAGTGCTTTGTCAGATCTGGGTTTGGAAATATTTTTTTTCCAGTCAGTAGCTTGAATTTCTTCCCCTAACAACATCTTTTGCAGAGCAAACATTTTTCATTGGGTGAGGTCCATTTATCAGTGTTCCCTTTTATGGTTCATGCTTTTGGTAGCATGTCTAAGAATTCTTTACCTAGCCCTAGATCCCAAAGATTTCTCCTATTTTTTTTTCTAAAAGTTGTATAGTTTTACATGTGAGTTCATGCTCTATTTTGAGTTAATTCTTGTATAAGGTATGACCTTTCAGTTGAATTTCATGTATTTGCCAATGGATGTCCAATTGCTCTAGCATCATTTGTTGAGAAGGTTCTCCACCCTCCATTGAATTGCTTGTGTAACATTGTCAAAAATCCTTTCACAACATATGTGGTATATTGCTATTTACCGAAAAAAAGAGAGAGGGGATGTCAAGAGGAAGCCTGTGTCTAGAGTGTGTTGTGGGGGTCAGGGGACCTGTCCTGCTGATTGTCTTGGGAACAGGGAGGTGGTTCACCTAGAGGATCAGCATCACCAGGGGACTCCATCTGAGATCCTCAGCCCTGCCGCTTGGCAAAGCCTGCCAGGTGAGCGCCCAGTGCCAGGCTCAGCCCAAGCTCCAAGCTGAAGGGCTCCTTGAAGAGGGGCTGGATGGGGAAGGGTCAGACCCTCCCACAGGCAGCTCAGGCTCACATTCCCCCAGCACTGCCCTAACCCCACCAAGGCAGAGGTGTGGACAGGTCTTTCTCTGGCCACTCCACCCACTGGGTACTCTGTACCCATTTCCTGTTCACAGATCATGGGCAGGTATAATGTCAGTTTCAGGGGGGATCAAGGTGGACGCCAGATCTCACATTATCCAGAACCCACCTTAATTTCCCACATCCTCCTCTGCTGCCCCTGGGTTCTGGGTCACCCTCATTCCCACAGCTTTCCCATGATGTGACCCTAAGACCCCTCTTCCCCAGACCCTGGGCTCCTCACCTGGGGCCCCAAGGACAGCCCCACACCTGATGGCAGTCTCTTTTCTTATTGGAGCCTGCAGTCTACCATCATACGTACTCACTTCCTGCACAGCAGATGCCTGGTCCTCACTCTGGCTTGTGGTTGTCCCCAGCTGGGACATATCAGTGCTTTGCTGCTGTGTCCCCAGCTCCCAGGGAGGATGGGTGTCCACTAGGCAGCAGGAAAGCTGCAAGAGTGCAGGAGTAAGGGCCAAAGTCCTTGGCAGGGGGCCCCCGGGGACTCACCATTAGGACAGAAGAAAGCACTGTAGGTGTATGACCGGGGGGCTCCTTCAGGCTGAAACAGAGAAAGGAGGAGAACCAAGAAATGGGGGCGCAGTCAGTGCAAGGAGGTGGCAGCCCTCCCATGAAAGTAGCTCTGAGTCTGGATCCCACGGGGGTGATTCCACGACCACAGGTGCACAGAGATGGACCAGGTCACCTACCTCCTGCACCCAGATGGGGAAACTGAGGCTCACGTCCCTTTCCCCGGGCTCTAGTCATACAAACTCACGAACCACTCCTGAACTTATTATCCTTCCCACACCCCTATCCTGCCCTCCCGGCCACCCCTTCTACCCAGCTCCCGGCCCAGCTTCTCCCTCTGGGCAAAGAACACTGACTCGACAGGTGCCAGGATCTGAGGCCCATTCCAATGTCCAAGAGCATTGGGAAGGGGGCACCCAGGTCTGCCAAGGACAGGGCCTCTGTCCCACAGTCCGATGCATCCTTTGTCTCCTGTCCATCATGCTCCTGCTTCCTCCCCTTCCACAACACCCCCCAAATAATAGAAGGCAGCTGGCTTGTTCCCTTAAAAGGGAGCACCCGGAATTTAACCCGATATGCCTTGTGGGGTTTCGTCTGACCAGAACGGCCTCACTTTTCCAGATCTCTTTAAGCAGCATCAGCAAACAGGTGAGCTGGGGCTGCCTGAGGTCAGACCTCAAAGAGTTAATGCTTGGCCACTGCAGCCAGGCAGCCTCCTGGGGTCCCAGCTTCTCCCACTGTGAGAGTTCATTTTATCGGTCAGCTTGAGTGAGCCAGCGGATGCCTAAATATCTGGCCCAATGTTACTTCTGGGCATGCCTGTGAGGGCATCTCTTAAAGGAGTCAGCATCTGAATTGGTGGACAGGGATGCAGATGGCCCTCTCCAACATGCGTGACCCCCAAAAAATCCACTGAGGGCCCGAATACAAAAAAAAATGGTGCATGAAGGATGAATTCTCTCTCTGCCAGACTGAGTTGCGGCGTCAATCTTCTCTGTCCTTGACGCTCCTGGTTCTCAGGTCTTCAATCTTGCAGACGGTAGACTGCGGGACTTCTCCGCCTCCGTGATCGTGTAAGCCAATTGCTTGTGATAAATCTCTTCCTAGAGAGATGTATATGTCCTATTGGCTTTGTTTCTCTGGAGAACCCTGACTAATACACTCAGTCCTTGCTGGGTGACCCAGGGCCACTCACTTGACCTCTCTGGGCCTCTATTTGTCATCGCTAAGATGGGGGTGATGAAGGCACCGACCTCACCAAGATGTGAGAGTTAGGTGTATTTCAGACAGAGCCTGGCGTCTTCTCAGTGCTACTGAACAGTCAGCTCTTGTTAGACTTTCTCACGTTCCTCATTCCACCCACCCCTACTCCCAGTCCTCTGTTGAAGCTGCAAAGATGGCCATCATCCAGGGACTTCCCTGGTGGTCCAGTGGTTAAGAATCCACCTTCCAGTGCAGGGGACGTGGGTTCAATCCCTGGCCAGGGAACTAAGACCCCACATGCTGTGGAACAACAGCCTGTGCGCTCTGGAGTCCATGCTCCACAACTACTGAGCCCTCGTGCCACAACTAGAGAGAAGCCTGTGTGCCACAACGAAAGATCCTGCGTGCCGCAACTAAGACCCGACACAGCCAAATAAATGTAAAAAATAAATAAAAATTTATTTTAAAAAATAAGGGACTTCCTAGGTGGTGCAGTGGTTAAGAATCCGCCTGCTAATGCAGGGGACACAGGTTCGATCCCTGCTCCAGGAAGACCCCACATGCCGTGGAGCAACTAAACCCATGCACCACAACTGCTGAGACTGCACTCTAGAGCCTATGAGCCACAACTATGGAGCCCGTGTGCCACGACTACTGAAGCCCACGCACCTAGAGCTCATGCGCCACAACAAGAAGCCACGACAATGAGGAGCCCGCACACCACAATGGAGAGCAGCCCCACTCGCCTCAACTAGAGAAAGCCCGCGTGCAACAACGAAGACCCAACACAGCCAATAAATAAATAAATAAATTTATTTAAAAGAATTTTTTTTTTAAGTAAAAAATAAAAACAGATGGGCTTCACTCATCCTGGGTCTGTACTGCGTCCAGGAGGCACCTGTCTGGATCATGTCCATTTCCTGCTATCAACCCCGGGGCCCTGCCTCACCCACATAAACCATAGCCTGACACCTACACTGGGCACCTTGCTGGTGAACCTTTAGCAAAACTGGCACTGAGGCCAAGCACATCCTTGTGGATGACGCTGAGCTGTCCACCAGCCAGACTGTCTCACACCCCGCAGGCCTGATATGGAGCCCACGGGCCGTCCTGCTCAGCCCACAGGTTCCAGGGTGAGCCCACAGGTTCCGGGGTGAGCCCTCAAGGTTTTGCTTGGGCCTCACCAACCCCCTCACCGATCTATCAGCTCAGCCTCTTGTTGGAAAAGGGGTTGAACCACTGGACAGGGCCTGGCCATTGTAAGCCCATGACAGCTATACAATCATAAAAATGATTCATAGCCCAGATGTCTATGAGTGGATGAATGGGTAAACAAAATGTGGTCCTGCTATCAAGGGAACATTATACAACCGTGAAAAGGGAGGAAGCACTGGCACACACTACAGCCGAAACGGACCTCAAAAACATCATGCTGCATGAAAGGAAAAGCCACGTGGTGTATGGTTCCATTTACATGAAATGTCCAGGACAAGCAAATCCAGAGACAGGATCTGAGCCCTTCTGTTGGTGCGAAGCACGGCCCTCTGGCTCTGGCTGATCATCCAGGGCCTCCCAGACATGCCCCCTACCCCCAGCATAGCCTCTGAAGCAGCCACTGGCGCCGCTTGTGGCCGCTTAGCCCTGTCTCCTCTTCCGGCTCAACTCAAGGGGACCCTGGTGCCAGCCTCCCTCCTCCACGCTGCCCTGGCTTTTAGCTGATCCTGGGTTCCAGTGTCTTTCACCTCTGTGTTCAAGCCAGCTCCCAGCCAAAACATGGTCCCCGAGTGATGTCACTGTTATTACCTCTGGCAGGACTTTTCTGCAACCTCATAGCACAGCGATCAGTTCTTCATTCCTGTCTGTTCTGTGGATTTATCTATTCCGGGCATTTCATATAAATGGGATCATACACTATGTGACCTTTTGTGTCTGGCTTCTTTCACTCAGCATGATGTTTCCTTTCTTTCTTTTTTTAAAATTAATTAATTAATTAATTAATTAATTTATTGGCTGCGTTGGGTCTTCGATGCTGCACACGGGCTTTCTCTAGTTGCAGCAAGCAGGGGCTACTCTTCATTTTGGTGTGCAGGTTCCTCACTGCGGTGGCTTCTCATGTCGTGGCGCATGGGCTCTAGGCGTGCAGGCTTCTGTAGTTGTGGCACACAGGCTCAACAGTTGTGGCGCACAGGCTTAGTTGCTCCGTGGCATGTGGGATCTTCCTGGACCAGGGATCAAATCCATGTCCCCTGCATTGGCAGGCATGTTCTTAACCACTGCACCACCCAGGAAGTCCCCAGCATGATGTTTTCAAGGTTCATCTACACTGTGGCATGAATCAGTGCTTCATTCCTTTTTATGGCTGAGTAATATTCTATGGTATTTAGTAACCGTATCCCCTTGTGCCACCTTCATCCATTCATCAGCTGATGGACATCTTCCTAAAATGGAAAGAGTGTCTCTGGTTTATGTCCACGTTCCCCCAGTTGACCATTTTATAAATGCCTGGACAACAACAGAACGCTTTTCTTTAGCACTCAGACCAGGCACCCACATACGTTCTCACTTAACTGTCCAGGAGTTCCCTGTTTGAACCCAGGGCTCTCACTCCAGAGCCCACCCCTGGCCAAGAGGCAGACCTCCTCTCATTCCTGTGATGCCCGCCAGGCTCTCCCCATGGGTCTGAATTACGTCGGCCTCCCTCTTCGATCCTGTGAACTTCACTGAGACACCGTGGGGTGCTTGAAGGCTCTCAGCCTTCCAACAGAAGTGTGAAAGGTCACAATCCCCTGGGCCAGCTGGGGAGCCAGGGGGGATGCCGTTTGCCCCTTCTCCACCCGAGACAGCACCGGTGACGTCTCGGCCATCACCTGCTTCCCCACCACGTGTCTCTCAGGAATGGACGGCCTTTGTGTTGTACTCAGCCTCCTGCCTGGCAGGTGGCATGTGGTGTCTGGTGAGGGTCCATCGTATAACTGATGGAGCGAGCGACCCATGCACCCAGAGCTCTGTGGTGGGATGAGATGGGAGAAGACACACACCCAGCACCTCCTGTTTCGTAACTCCATTTTTCTAATTCATGCTTCACTTTTTTGCGTTGAGATTTCAAGTCTTCTGATGCCTAAATCACACCTCCTGTCTCCCAGAGCTGTCTGTACAGAGCTGGACCAGAGGATGCTGCAGACATACGACGCTGTTGAGCAACGTGAAAAGGAGGAGGGCCTTGAGGATAAGAGAATCCTTCTCTGTGCATCCAGACATCCCTAGGAAGGAGGAAGAAGGCAAAAGCTCCAGGCCTCTAGGTCAAGCTGGCCACTCTGGGGGGCTCGCTACCTCCTTGGACTGAGGGAGGGCAGGCTGTGGTCCAGGAAGTGTGCTCAGGCTGTGCAAAAGGTCACCAGGGGTCTCTGCATTTCCTGTTGAGGCCATCCCATCGTGCTGGCTCACGGAGATCGCGTGCTTCATCCGATGACACACTTGTCCCGGAGGACTCCATCACGTCACGTCAACAAAGCTGCGGCGATGACCCATCCACCTCCAGGAGTTCCGCCCAGCGTGCGTGTGACTCCAGGCGCTGATGGAAACCATTTGTGCTCAGCTCCGCCAGGACTGCAGCCGGGAGGGAGGACAGCTGTTTGCAGCTGGGCCACTGCGGAGGGGCAGAGACGCAGGACCGCTGTGAGGAGTTTCAGCGGGGCTGCTGCGTGCTCTCCGTGCAGCACTAAACAGAAGCCTCACCAGAGCTCTGGGCTCTGACGCATCCAAGCAGCCCCAAAAAAGATGGGGTGTCGCTGCTGCTACAAGCCCAGCACTGTGAGGTACCGTGTGCATTCCCTGACCTTCCCCATGTGGTGGGGTGAGCACCCCGGTCTACGGAGTAGTCGGAATAACAAGACACTGTGGGCCCCACGCATAAGTGGCAGATCCCAGAGTCACAGCTGGGGGCAGGGGGGGCAGGATGTGGTCTGGGCACCCCTGCTGGAGGCTCTGTGTCCTTCCCACACGGAAATTCCAAGGACAACCCTCCAAATGCCGGTCACAGTCCCTACAATTGCCTATGACAAACGGGCAGCCAGGAGACAGAGGCACGCCACCTTCCAAAGTAATCAACCCCGGGGTCAGGAGGACACTTCCCCGCAGCCCTTGTGAGTTTCAAGTCATTCCACTAAAGTCTGCTCTGCTCCTTAGAAAGGGGGTGGATGCCGCCGTCTTCCAGCAAGGAAGCCCCGTCACCTGCCCCAAGCCCCAGAGCAGAGCTCATGGGGGCCGCCCTGGCCCTGGCTTGGGAAGGGACCACACATTCCGGCCCCCACCTCACCGTTGAGGGAATCAGGCCCTGGCCAAGTGCCTCGAGTGAGGACGTAGGCTTACCTCAACCATCACACCGCGCCGGATGTGATCCCTCCCAATGGGGACCCTTCTGTCTGCGTGATTCTCCTCCGGGGGTCTGACCGACTTCCCATCCCGGCAGCAGCTCGTTTCTCTGTAAGCCAGGGCTTTCGCTGCGGAGATGTGCGTACTCGGTGCTGGCGATCAGAACAGGTCCCCACCCGGTGCGGTTCCGTCCCCCACCCCTGTCCCAGGCTTCCCAGGTGTGCGTGTGGGCACACGTATGCGTTCGTGCACGGGGATGTGTGTGTGTGTGCACATGTGCACTACATCAGTTTGGCACCTTAAGAGCCTGACTTCCCCCAGGGGAGGCCCCCTACCTCTTGATCACTCCCTCTGGCCTGCTTCCCCCACAGCTGTCTTGTCCCTTGACCTCATCTTCTGCCCCACCGACCCTTCACCCATGCCTGGATTTATCACCTGGACCCCCTGGTAGCCTGGAGAGGGGAGATGCCCAAAGAAGCAGATGATGACCCTCACCTGTGATGTTGCTAAGACCCAGGTCGCCAAAGGACAGAACCACCCAGGTGGGCTCCATCTCCCCGGGGGCCACACACGTCTTCTTGGTCAACTGACGTTTGCCAGGATGCCCGACAAATTGGATGCCCTTGGGAACGGAGATCTTCACGTAGACCTGGAAAGGGTGGCGAGCATCCATGGTACCCGGCATCTGTGCGCCCTCCCAGCACAGCCCATCACCCACTGCATGCCATCCACCCTGGAAGGCTTCCCCCAAAACCACGCTCTCCTTGGGACGTCCCCCTTTCCCTTTCTGACCAGAACCAACTACTCACCATCGTCCTGATGGGAGCCCCCCTCCTTCCCTCAGCCCCCTACACCCTCACCGGTCCAGCTCCCCTCTTGGGACCAAGGTCGATTCAAGGGCTGTCTCTCTAGCCCCATCCACCCCGAGCATGGGATAAGAGATGCCACTCCACATGCATGCCCCACAGGGCACTTCCTCCAACCCTCTACAACGCATGAGTCATAATAGAGTTTGGTGTGCACACGTGTGTGTGTGTGTGTGTGCAGGCATGGCATTGCACAATGCGTGACTGCACACACATGAAGGCCAGTGTCTCTGTACACGTGTGCACGCATGGCTGTCTACCCATGTGCATGTGTGCACACCATATCTCCGTGTGCCTCTGTGTTTATACCCCTCAATCTACAACAGGCGCTTTGCTCCACATCCATTTGTCCAACCAGCATATATGCAACACCTAGTGGGTTCAGGCGCCCTGCTAGGAGCAAAGAAACAGATCTGAACAAGACACACGCAATCCCCGGTCTCAGAGGCTCGACGCACCTAAGTCACATACACGCAGGTGTGTACAGAGCATCTTTACAGCAGCAAGTGCGACAGGGTGTCTGAATCCTGCCCAAGGGCAGGCCCAGCGGGACCTGAGTGAGAATGGTTGGTGCAGGGTGCTTTGGGGGCTCCCCCATCCCCCTCGAGACAGCATTCTTCTAGAAATTTCTTCCACGGAGGAAAGAAGAAATTCAAGCGTCAAGTATCAGTGAGATACATTTTCCGGGTCCTGGGTGGAACTGGCTGTCCAGGCTGAGGGCTCTGGATGGGCCTGTTTTCCTGGAGCCTCGGGACCGTCACATGGTGAGGGCTGTTCCTGAAACTGACGCATGGTCATCCCTGGACACACCTGTTGCCCAGCAGGGCTTCCTTCTTCTGGCTGACAAGCCAGCCACCAGCACGTGCTCACAGCTGAAATGGGCACCTGGGGGGCCTGCCTGCAGTTCAGGAGGGAGCCTCCCTCGGGGATCACCCTGAGATCAGGGACGAGCCTACATTGATCCAGGCGTGCTGAAACTGGGGTCCTATTCCTCCCAGCCATAAACTACAGAAAAAGGATGAATGATAAATGTGCTGAGTTTGGGGCACTGCTCCCAGCTGACTGCCCTGAGCCCCTCACGTGTCTTTCTTGGCCCCCTCCAGGCCACCCCACGGCCACTGCTGTGGTTCCTACTGCAGTGGCTCTCATTCCGATTAATACACAAGCATCCCCCTTCTCCCCTGCTTTCCCAACCAGACCCTGAAGCCCAGCCAGATTGTGTCACAGGCAGTTCCTGGGACAAGCCAAGCTGCCTCCGGCTGTCACTTGTGCATGCTGTTCCCTCTTCCAGGAATGCCCTTCCAGGGCTGGTGCCCAGCTTAAGCATCGCCCAGACTTCCATGTTCAGGGAAGCCACCCCATCTCAGGGCTTCCCTGGCTCCCTACAGATACCTAATTCTTTTTTGTTTGTTTGTTTGCTTTTGGTTTTTTTGTTTGTTTGATTTTTGGCCACGCCATGCGGCACAGCTTGCGGGATCTTAGTTCCCCAACCAGGAATCGAACCCATGCCCCCTGCAGTGGAAACACAGAGTCCTAACCACTGGACAGCCGGGGAATTCCTGACACTTAATTCTTTTTTTTTAAAATAGATTTATTTATTTATTGACTGTTGGGTCTTCGTTGCTACACGTGGGCTTTCTCTAGCTGCCAAGAGCAGGGGCTACTCTTCATTGCGGTGCATGGGCTTCTCACTGCAGTGGCTTCTCTTGTGGCTCATGGGCTCTAGAGTACAGGCTCAGAAGTTGTGGCGCACTGGCTTAACTTCGCCGCCGCATGTGGGATCTTCCTGGAGCAGGGCTCGAACCCATGTCCCCTGCATTGGCAGGTGAATTCTTAACCATTGTGCCACAGGGAAGTCCTGGTAGTTTCATTTCTATTCCAGACCTGCACTTGGCATGTTCTTTTCATTAAAGACCCAAGAGAGACGTTCCTATGTGACAGCACGTTACGTGTGGCTCTTCCGTAGAATCAAATAAGCACCGGAAAGTCAAATGCAAATACCAGCCTCAAAGCTGGACTGTGCCAAGCAGACAGCAATGGGAAGAGTCCTTTACTGGCCTCAAGGCCATCACACAGCATCCCGTGCAGCATGTTCTTGGGTAGACGTAATCATTCAGTGGAGGGATAGAATTTGCAAAGGAAAAAAGGAATAAATGATTTCATGTAAACTCAGTGTCACCCTCCGAGCCGAGACTCAGAGACTCCGAATGCTGCTGTCCTCACTCTGGGCCAGGCTCAAAAATGATCACGGACATAGCCGTGGGGGGAGGGGGTACAGGGAGCTCTCTCACACCCAGATAAGGAAACTGGGACAAAGTGGGCTGGTAAATGCAAACACCAAGTTGGAAGTCCAAAGGGTCATCTGGGGGCTGGGTTTCCGCCACCCCCACCAGCCGTGATGTCCTTCAGGTGGTAAATTCCAATCTCTCTTTGGCCAGAAAGCCTTGTTTTTTAAGGAAAAGCCAGAAATCTGAGCAGGGGGTGAATAAAATCTCTTGGTTTCCAGAGTCTTTGGCCTGGGGTTGTAGTTCACATCTCTGCCCTTGGTGGGGAATGTGCCGGCAGCCTTGGAGGACCCCACACATACATGGGCAGGGCCAGGACAAGGTCAGCAGGCTCCCCGGGCTGCTGGGGGTGAGGCTGAGACCTGTAGCCTGACCTCCAAGCTGACCTGCAGAAAACAGGCTTGCTCCAAGTGGGACCCCTGACCCTGCACCCCACTCACTTCTCCATCCGTAGCCTTGGCTCCCAACTCCCACTCCTGAGGGCTGCCCCTAACCATGGGAGCCCACCTCCCTTCTCTTCTCTCCACCCATCGGCCAACATCCAGGATGAGATGGTGCAAAAGAATTACAAAGGAGGGGGAGGAGGGTGTCCACGCCCCCACCTAGCCACATGGATGCTCAGACCCCCGGACACCTCTTCCCCACCCTGCCCCACCCGATCCTGGTCCCCACGGCTCCCTCCACACTGCCTGCCGTCCCTCCTCGTCATCAGGGTCTGAAATCCCCAAGCCCACCTCCTTGGGGTAGCTGTTCCAGGTTCTCTTGTGTTCCCCAGTAAGATACGTTAAAGTCCTAACTCCCGGTACCTAGAAATGTGACCTCACTTGGAACTACGGTCTCTGCAGATGTCATCTAGTTCCAACGAGGTCATGAGGGTAGACCCTAATCCAATAAGACGGGGGAGCTTCTAAGAGGAAATCTGGACACAGAGATGTCTATTCACAGAAGGAAGACGATGTAAAGACACACAGAGAGAAGGTGGCCATGGGAAGACTGAGGCAGAGATTGGAATGAAACAGCCACAAGCCAAAAGAACGCCAAGGATTGCGGGCAGCTGCCAGAAGCCGAGAGAGAGGTCGGGGACAGACTGTCCCTCTGAGCCTCCAGAAGAAGCCAACCCTGCCCACACCTTGATCTTGGACTCCAGCCTCCAGAACTGTGAGAAAATACATTGCCACTGTTTTCAGCCACCCAGTTTGTGCTACTTTGTTCCGGCAGCCAGAAGAAACTGATACAATAGCCTTTCCACCTCCTCTGAGAAGGAGCCATGCCCCTCCCCATTGCACAGCACCCTGCAGGCCCTGAGACCCCAAGAGCAGCATCAACAAGATACTTGGCACACCCACGATCACTGTTCTTAGCACCTATGGGGACTACTAACCCATTTAACCCTTTAACCACCCGGAAGACTCCTGTCTGCCTGACGTTTGTAGAAACTGACACACCAACAGGTGGAATAACATGGCCAAGGTCAGCCAATTTTTTTACGTAGAAACTGAGATTCGGAGCGCCTGCTCGGAGGACCGCCAGGATTCCCTGCCTCTGTGCTGGGATCAGCAAAACCCAACCCAAATCTCATCCATCGCCTGCTTCCGTGAGGCCAGGGAGCTAAGAGTGGTTTTTACATTTCTTTTTCAACAATTGGGGGTGAGGAGGAGGTTTTTTAAAAAAGAATGATATTCTGTGACACGTGAAAATTAAATGAAATTCAAATTTGAAGTATCCAGAAATAAAGATTTATGGGAATACTGCCAGGCCCATTCAATGGGCATATTACTGGTGGCTGCTTTCCTGCTCAACAACCAAGTTGAGTAGCCGCAACAGAGACCCTCTGGCTGGCAAAGACTGGAATATTTACTATCCAGTCCTTTACAGAGAAGGTTTGCTGATCCCTGCTCCATGCCCTTATATATGATACTTATCCCCCAAACTTCTGTGGGACCAGGAGTCAAGGACAGTGGCCCCATCACATCTGTCAGCCTCCATCCCTGCCCTGCACATACTCCCATCCCCAGCCTACACAGGGTTAGACAGCCGGTGAAAGTAGAAGCTGACCTCATCCAGCCTCTGCCTTGCTAATATCACAGGTGCTAACCCCCATAGGCCCCAGGATGACCCCATCCACCCCCACCTCCCAGCATCACAGGTACTGTGCCCCTCCAACTCACCCACCCCCAGGATGACCCCACCTCCCCCTGCCTCCCGACATCAAGGATGCTGCCCCTCGGCCCTCACCTCCGGGAATGGGAAAGGCTGTATACGGAAGGCAGGTTTGGTACCTCGGCGCAGGTGTCCATGTAGTTGTAGATGCTGAGCGGGATCTTGGCCTGCTCCCCTCGGACCACGTGGGGGGGCAGCGTGACGTCTACGAAGAAGGGCTTGAAGGTCTTCAGCAGAGTGGGCTCGGCAATGCCCAGGCCCCTCTCGGCAGACAGGCCCACGGCCTCGCCCACCCAGCTGGTGATGGAGTCAGGGACCTGCACACTGAGTGTCTCCTCGCCAGACCGATCACTGCGGAAAGACAGACAACCATATCCTCTTCTCCAGGGCCATGCTTCAGAGGCCAGAGGAATCCAGCTGCGTGGTCTTGGGTCCCAGGAAGGTGCCCTGCCACACCTCGACAGCTTGGAAATAAGCATGGAAGGTACCCCACAGCGTGTGACAGGAGAAAGTCATCCCTCAGCCCTGACTCGCCATGATTGGAAACATGAATGTCTCTCAAAATGGCTGTGATCACAGGACCATCCAAAACATGGGTTCAGAGAGGCAAACTTTGGCACTGTGTGCTCTGCCCTGTTTAGGGAAGAAAGACATTGAATCGAGGGGACTGGTCACTTAGAGCATGCTTGTGTCTTCCAGAAAGACACGTCCAAGTCCTAACCCCTGGTAACCTGTGAATGTGACGTTATTTGGAAATAGGGTCTTTGCAGATGTTATTAGTTAAGATGAAATAGATCAATAAATGTGTTTGTTTCTTAAAAAAAAAAAAAACATGAAGTCATACTGGATTAAGGTGGGCCCTAATCCAATGACAGGTGTCCTTATAAGAAAAGGGAAATACACACACACAGAGAAGAAGGCCAGGACTTCCTTGGTGGTGCAGTGGTTAAGAATCCGCCTGCCAATGCAGAGGACACGGGTTTGAGCCCTGGTCTGGGAACATCCCACACGCCTTGGAGCAACTAAGCCCTTGTGCCACTACTACTGAGCCTGTGAGCTGCAACTACTGAAGGCTGTGCGCCTAGAGCCTGTGCTCTGGAACAAGAGAAGCCACCGCAATGAGAAGCCCACGCACCGCAATGAAGAGTAGCCCCTGCTCATCACAACTAAAGCTCGCGCGCAGCAATGAAAACCCAATGCAGCCAAAAAATTTTTTAAATTTAAAAAAAAAGAGAGAGAGAGAAGAAGGCCAGGTGAAGATGGAGGCAGAGACTGGAGTGATGCAGCCACAAGCCAAGGAATGCCTGCCGGTGGGGGACATCCACACTTCCTGGCCTGACACCCTTGTCCCATACATTCCTGCAGAGCCCAGCTCCCTGTTAAGAATGTAAGTGTGATTTTTCAGGCCAGCTCACAAGCCATTACAAAGGCCCACAGGCCTTACAGGGTAGGGGCAGGGTAGGGAGGTGAGGAGAGGGGTGGGAGTGCACTGCGGTCTCTGAGGGGAGCTGCAGCCAAGGACTCAAGGCCCCCCTGGCTGGCCATGCTCTTTGCATATTTTCACTCCATCTCAGAATTCCCACCCCCAGGTCTCTTCAGCATTAAGGGACCATGGGCAGAGATCTTCTTCAGACACCTCTGCCAAGGCCTCCTTACGGTCAGAAGGAAACACTGAAAACCTTCCTCCCCACTTGGGCTCAGTACTTTCCCATTCCTAGCTCTCTCCCCTGTCCACCCCCAACCCCACCACATGGTCCATAAAACTGCCAGATCCTTTTGTTCAGGGCTCCCCTCAAGTGAGATGACCCCTATGTCTTGGGTGATCCACCTGACAGTGGACGGGTCTGTGGGAAACGGAACAAGGAGATACATACAGAACACTCCACCCCAAAACAACAATGGAATACACATTCTTCTCAAGGGCACAGGGGGTATTTTCCATGACAGACCATATGTTAGGCTACAAACTAAGTTAAGTAGCAATGGATTTAAAAAGAGAGATAGCGTACAAAGTATCTTCTCTGACCACAATCAGATGAATGAAGTTAGAAATCGACAAGAGAAGGAAAGCTGGAAAATTTACAAATTGGTGGAAATTAACACATCTTAAACAACCAATGGATCAAAGAAGAGATCACAAAGGAAATTAAAAAGTGCTTAGAGATGAGTGAAAACAAAAGCACAACACACCACAACTCACAGGATGCAGCAAAAGCAGTGCTGAGGGGGAAATTTATAGCTATAAAGGCTTACATTAAAAAATAACATCTCGGAGAAGAAAGATGGAGCAGAAGTAGAAGGATGTAGAATACATCCCTCTCCACAGATGCATCAGGAATACACCAAAAGATGCAATAATTCCCACAGAGAACCAGCTGAACACCAGCAAACAACCTTGGACATCAGAAAGGACTGCAAAGATCCTGACATAACTGGGACAAGCAACCTCTGAAGTCTGGACTACTCCATCAGAATCAAGCAGGAGGCTCTGGGGAGGGAGCACTGAATACAGGATGCTAGACTACTAGGGAGTCCTCAGACACAAGGAAGATTAACTGCAGAGAACTCTCACAGAGCCCTGTATCAGACTCTAAACTCGGCTTCATCCAACTGTCTGCAACTGCCAGTGCTGGACACCTCACACCACACTACAAACAAGACAGGAACACAAACCCACCCATCAGCACACAGACTACCTGTAGCCATTTTAACCTCACAGATACCCTAAAACACACCACCTGACACGGCCCTGCTCATCAGAGAGGAAAGACACAGAGCCACATACCTGAAAGCAGACACCAGACCCCCCCCCACCAGGAAGCCTACTCAAGACACTGGACAAACCCCACCACAGGGGGCAGAGGGCAGAAACAAGAGGAATTACTACTAGGCAGCATAGGAAAAGGAGACAGCAAAACCTATAAATTAGACAAAATGAGAAAACAAAGAAACACCATGCAGGCAAAGGAGCAGGGAAAAAATCCACAAGACCAAATAAATGAAGAGGAAATGGGAAAATTGCCTGGAAAAGAATTCAGAGTAATGATAGTAAAGATGATCCAAAATCTTGATAACAAAATACAGAAAATACAAGAAACAGTTAATAAGGACTCAGAAGAACTAAAGAGCAAACAAAGAGTAATGCACAACAAAATAACCAAACTTAAAAATACTCTAGATGGTATAAAGAGCAAAATAACTGAAGCAGAAGAACGAATAAGTGAATTGGAAGATAGAATGGGGGAAATAACTGCCACAGAGCAGGAAAGAGAAAAAAGAATAACAGGAATGGAAGACAGTCTCAGAGACCTTGGTGACAACATTAAGTGCACCAACATTCAAATCATAGGCATCCCAGAAGAAGCAGAAAATAAGAAAGGGTCTGAGAAAATATTTGAAGAGGTTATAGTGGAAAACTTCCCCAGCATGGGAAAGGAAATAATTAACCAACTCCAGGAAGTGCATAGAGTCCCATACAGAATAAACCCAAGGAGAAATACACCGAGGCACATAATAATCAAACTAATGAAAACTAAACACAAAGAAAAAATATTAAAAGCAGCAAGAGAAAAGCAACAAAGAACATATAAGGGAAAACCCATAAGGATAACAGCAGGATATACTGAAAGTCCTGAAAGAGAAAAACCTACAGCCATGAATACTCTACCCAGCAAGAATCTCATTCAGAATCAAAGGAGAAATCAAAAGCTTTACAGACAAGCAAAAGTTAAGAGAATTCAGCACCACCAAACCAGCCTTACAACAACTGCTTAAGGAACTTTTCTAAGTAGGAAACACAAGAGAAGGAAAAGACCTACAAAAACAAACCCAAAATAATTAAGAAAATGGTAATTGGAATATAGATGTCAATAATCACCTGAAATGTAAATCGATTAAATGCTCCAACCTAAAGACACAGACTGGCTGAATGGATGCAAAAGCAAGACCTGTCTATATGCTGCCTACAAGAAACCCACTTCAGACCAAGGGACATATATAGACTGAAAGTAAAGGGACTTCCATGCAAATGGAAGTCAAAAGAAAGCTGGAGTAGCAATACTCATATCAGACACATTAGACTTTAAGGTAAAGACTATTACAAGAGACAAGGAAGGACACTCCATAATGATCAAGGGATCCATCCAAGAAGAACATATAACAATTGTAAATATCTAAGCCCCCAACATAGGAGCACCTCAATACATAAGGCAAATGCTAACAGCCACAAAAGGGGACATCGACAGTAACACAATAATAGTAGGAGACTTTAATACCCCACTTACATCAATGGACAGATCGTCCAAACAGAAAATAAATAAGGACACACAAGCTTTGAATGACACATTAGACCATCTTGACTTCATTGATATTTATAGGACATTCCATCCAAAAGCTACAGAATACACTTTCTTCTCAAGTGCACATGGAACATTCTCCAGGATAGATCACATCTTGGGTCACAAATCGAGCCTTGGTAAATTCAAGAAAATTGAAATCATATCAAGCATCTTCTCTGACCACAACGCCATGAGACTAGATATCAATTACAGGAAAAAAAAATGTAAAAAATACAAACACATGGAGGCTAAACAATACGCTATTAAACAACCAAGAAATCACTAAAGAAATCAAAGAGGAAATCAAAAAATACCTAGAAACAAATGACAATGAAAACCCAACAACCCAAAACCTATGGGATGCAGCAAAAGCAGTTCTAAGAGGGAAGTTTATAGCAGTACAGTCCTACCTCAAGAAACAAAAAAATATCGAATAAACAGCCAAACCTTACACCTAAAACAATCAGAGAAAGAAGAACAAAAAAAAACCCCAAAGTGAGCAGAAGGAAAAGAATCATAAAGATCAGATCAGAAATAAATGAAAAAGAAATGAAGGAAACAACAGCAAAGATCAATGAAACTCACAGCTGGTTCTTTGAGAAGATAAACAAAATTGATAAACCATTAGCCCAACTCATCAGGAAAAAAAGGGAGAAGATGCAAATCAACAGAATTAGAAATGAAAAAGGAGAAGTAACAACAGACACCGCAGAACTGCAAAAGATCATGAGAGACTACTACAAGCAACTATATGCCTATAAATTGGATAACCTGGAAGAAATGCATAAATTCTTAGAAAAATACAATCTTCCAAGACTGAGCCAGGAAGAAACAGAAAATATCAACAGACCAATCACAAATATGGAAATTGAGACTGTGATTAAAACTCTCCCAACAAACAAAAGCCCATGGCCAGATCGATTCACAAGCGAATTCTATCAAACATTTAGAGAAGCACTAACACCTATCCTTCTCAAACTCTTCCAAGATATAGCAGAAGGAGGAACACTCTCAAACTCATTCTACAAGGCCACCAACACCCTGATACCAACACCAGGCAAAGATGTCACAAGAAAAGAACATTACAGGCCAATATCACTGATGAATATAGATGCAAAAATCCTCAACAAAATACTAGCTAATAGAATCCAACAGCACATTAAAAAAATCATACACCATGATCAAGTGGGGTTTTTCCCTGGGATGCAAGGATTCTTCAATATGCAAATCAATCAATGTGATACATCATATCAACAAATTGAAGGATAAAAACCATATGATCATCTCAATAGAAGTGGAAAAAGCTTTTGATAAAATTCAACATCCATTTATGATAAAAACTCTCCAGAAAATGGGCATAGAAGGAGATTACCTCAACATAATAAAAGCCATATATGAGAAACCAAAAGCCAACATCATTCTAAATGGTGAAAAACTGAAAGAGTTCCCTCTAAGAACAGGAACAAGACAAGGGTGTCCACTCTCACCATTATTATTCAACATAGTTCTGGAAATTTGAGCCACAGCAATCAGAGAAGAAAATGAAATAAAAGGAATCCAAATTGGAAAAGAAGTAAAATTGTCACTCTTTACAGATGACATGACATTATACATAGAAAACCCTAAAGACTCTACCAGAAAACTGCTAGCACTAGTTGATGAACTCAGTAAAGTAGCAGGATACAAAATTAATGTGCAGAAATCTCTTGCATTCCCATACACTAACAATGAAAAAGCAGAAAGAGAAATTAAGGAAACACTCCCATTCACCATAGCAACAAAAAGAATAAAATACCTAGGAATAAATCTGCCTAAGGAGGCAAAAGACCTGTATGCAGAAAACTATAAGACACTGATGAAAGAAATCAAAGATGATACAAACAGATGGAGAGACATACCATGTTCTTGGATTGGAATAATCAACACTGTGAAAATGACTAGCCTACCCAAAGCAATTTAGATTCAATGCAATCCCTATGAAATTACCAACAGCATTTTTCACAGAACTAGAACAAGAAATCTTACAATTTGTATGGAAACGCAAAAGACCCCAAATAGCCAAAGCAATCTTGAGAAGGAACGATGGAGTGGGTGGAATTAGGCTTCCTGACTTCAAACTATACTACAAGGCTACAGTGATCAAGACAGTATGGTACTGGCACAAAAACAGAAAGGAAGATCAATGGAACAGAACAGAGAACTCAGAGGTAAACCCAAGCACGTATAGGCACCTTATCTTTGACAAAGGAGGCACGAATATACAATGGAAAAAAGACAGCCTCTTCAATAAGTGGTGCTGGGAAAATTGGACAGCAACATGTAAAAGAATGAAATTAGAACCCTTCCTAACATCATACACAAAAAACAAACTCAAAATGGGTTAAGGAGCTAAATGTAAGGCCAGACACTATAAAACTCCTAGAGGAAAACATAGGTAGAACACTCTGTGACATACATCAAAGCAAGATCCTTTTTGACCCACCTCCTAGAATCATGGAAATAAAATCAAGAATAAACAAATGGGACCTCATGAAACTTAAAAGCTTTTGCATAGAGAAAGAAACCATAAACAAGACAAGAAGACAACCCTCAGAATGGGAGAAAATACTTGCCAATGAAGCAACAGACAAAGGATTATCCTCCAAAATATACAAGCAGCTCATGCAGCTTCATACCAAAAAAGCACATAACCCCACCCACAAATGGGCAGAAGACCTAAATAGACATTTCTCCAAAGAAGACATACAGATGGCCAGCAAACACATGAAAAGATGCTCAACATCACTAATCATTAGAGAAATGCAAGTCAAAGCCATAATGAGGTATCACCTCACACCGATCAGAACGGCCATCATCCAAAACTCTAGAAACAATAAATGTTGGAGAGGGTGTGGAGAAAAGGGAACTCTCCTGCACTGTTGGTGGGAGTGTATGTTGGTACAGCCACTATGGAAAACAGTTTGGAGGTTCCTTAAAAAACTAAAAAGAGAATTAGCATATGATCCAGTAATCCCACTACTGGGCACACAGCCAGAGAAAACCATAATCCGAAAAGAAACATGTACCACAGTGTTCATTGCAGCACTATTTACAATAGCCAGGACATGGAAGCAACCTAAATGCCCATCCACAGATGAATGGATAAAGAAGATGTGGCACATGTATACAATGGAATATTACTCAGCCATAAAAAGGAATGAAATGGAGCTATATGTAATGAGGTGGATAGACCTAGAGTCTGTCATACAGAGTGAAGAAAGCTAGAAAGAGAAAAACAAATGCTGTATGCTAACTCATATATATGGAATCTAAAAAAAAAATGGTACTGATGAACCCAGTGACAGGGCAAGAATAAGGATACAGATGCAGAGAATCGACTGGAGGACACAGGGTTGGGGGGGTGGGGGGGGTGAAGGGGAAGCTGGGACGACGTGAGAGAGTAGCATAGACATATATACACTACCAAGTGTAAAATAGATAGCTAGTGGGAAGTTGCTGTATAACAAAGGGAGATCAACTCGATGATGGGTGATGCCTTAGAGGACCAGGACAGGGAGAGTGGGAGGGAGTCGCAGTAGGGAGGGGACATGGGGATATATGTCTAAATACAGCTGATTCACTTTGGTGTACCTCAAAAGCTGGTACAAGAGTGTAAAGCAATTATATTCCAATACAGAGCTTAAAAAAAAAAAAGGAAAAAAAAAGTAAGATCTCAAGTAAACAACCTAACTTTACAATTTAATGTGAAAAAGAAAAACAAAAGAAATCAAATAATAAAGAAGCAGAAGGAAGGAAATAATAAGGATTGTAGCAGAGATAAATGAAATAAAGAATGAAAAATAACAGAGGAACTTTCCTGGTGGTCCAGTGGTTAGGACTCCGTGCTCCCAATGCAGAGGGCCCGGGTTCGATCCCTGGTCGGGGAACTAGATCCCGCATACTGCAACTAAAGGTCCTGCATGCCACAACAAAGATCCTGCATGCCGCAACTAAGACATGGGGCGGCCAAATAAATAAACATTTCTTTAAAAAAAGAAAGATAATAGAGAAAAATCAGTGAAACCAAAAGTTCGTTGTTCGAAAAGATCAATAAAAATTGACAAACCTTTAGCTAGATGAACTAAGGAAAAAAAGAGAAAAGACTTAAATTACTAAAATCCAAAATGAAAGTGGGGACATTACTACAGAGTCTACAGAAATAAAAAAGATTTTAAGAGACTATTATGAACCAACAACTTGGACAATCTAGATGAATGGATAAATTCCAAGAACCACAAAATCTACCAAGACTGAATCACGAAGAAATAAAAAACCTGAATAGATCTATAACTAGTAAGGAGATTGAATCAGTAATCAAAATCTCCCCAAAAAGGGAAGCTCTGGATGTGATGACTTCACTGGTAAATTCTACCCAACATTTAAAGAAGAATCCTTGTGCATTGTCAGTGGGAATGTAAAAGGGTTCAACCACTGTGGAAAACAATATGCTGATTTCTCAAAAAATTAAACATAGAATTACCATATGATCCAGCAACTCCACGTCTGGGTATATACCCCAAAGAATTGAAAACAGGGTCTTGAGGTGATATTTACACACCCATTTTCAAAGAAGGATTATTCATAATAACCAAAAGGTGAAAGCAACTTAAGTGTGCACCAAAAGATGAATGCGTACACAAAATGTGGTCCATGCATACAATGGAGTGTTATTCAGCCTTAAAAAGAAAGGGAATTTTGATACACGCCACAACAAGGATGAACCATGAGGACAGCAGGCTAAGTGAAATGAGCCAATCACAAAAGGACAAATACCATATGATTCCACTAACATGAGGTCCTTAGAGCAGTAAGGTTCATAGAGGCAAAAAGTAGAAGATTGGCGCTAGAGGGCTGAGGGGAGGAAGCACTGGGGAGTTAGTATTTAATGGGAACATAGTTTCAGTTTTGCAAGATGAAGAGAGTTCTGGAGATGGATGGTGCTGATGGTACCACAACACGATGAATGCACTTAATACCACTGAACTGTACACCTACAAATGGTTAAGATGGTAAAGTTCATGTTACGTGTATTTTACCAATTTTAAAAATTATAAAAAAAAAAGAAAAAAAAGGGAGAGAGAGTGCTGACCAGTCCTTGCCTGGGCCCCACAAGAATCTCCTCCTCCTTGGTCTCAGATCTGCCCCCTTTGACTCATCCTTGCTCCCGCCAACAGAGGGAGAGAGAACATCTCAAATCCCAAATGCCTCCCAGCAACCCTCTGTGGCTCTCCACCCCCCCACCACACCCCGCACAGCCTTCACAGTCCCTGCCTCCTCTTCTAAGCCCCTCCTGCCTCACTCCAACCATGTGAAAATCACCATCCTCTCCCTTCCCCCAACTCTTGCCCATGCTGGTCCCACTGCCTGGACACCCTTCCCCCTCTTCTTCTTTGTCTATCCTGTAGGACTGAGCTTGGGTTCCACCTACCCTGGGAGTCTCTGGCTTCCTCAAAGTCCCCTCTACTTCCTCCCAAGCCCCGGGCCAAGCTCTCCATGAGAACACTGGCCCTATGGAAGCATGAAGCCTTTGGGGGCCTAAAACATAAATTCTGCGAGTGAGGGGACCCGATCTGCCTTGTTCCAGGTGCCATGCCTGGCACCAAAAACACTACCCAGCACCCAAAACATCACCCAGCACACAGAAAATAGGTACATATTTACTTTCTGTACATCTCTGATGACGGACCAGCAGCCCATCTTAAATCTGGACGCCCAGAACAAAACTTAACCATCAGCTTCTGTTCCGACCAGCAGGGAAGACTGCCTATAATGGGGACATGCACATCAGTGAAAGCAGCCTGAGGAACCCCCGGCTGAGCGCTTGGTTCTGTGCTGAACATGGGCCATGTCATCTCACGCTGAGAAGGGGACCCCAGCTCAGCAGCACGTTCCACCCGCTGGCCCACCCGCTGGCCCCGGGGTCTGAACTTTCATGCTTCACTGGTTTCCCAGGGCAGGTCACCACTACCTCCTGACACTAAGCACTGAAAGGAAAAAGCCAATTGCATCTGGCAAGCACTGCTGCTTCAGGGCGAACGAAAAGAGAAAACAATGTAGAAAGGAAATGTGCTGAGAAAAGCAGCTTGTTTTGTGGGCAGAAGCCTGGGTCCCCTGAGGAGCGAGGAGGGAGTGGGGTGGGTGGAATGGAGTTCATGTTCCAGGGAACTGTAATCATTTTAATGAGCTCGTTATATAAACAGAGCGGATAGAGTTACCCCAAGAGGGAGTTGTAAGAGGCACGAAGCCCTCGAATTTCATATTTCATGGGCAGATGTCCGAGGCTGCAGAGGGATTTGGGGCTGACTTCATAGCTTTGAGTTTTATGTGTTAGAAACGGATGCCCAGTGTCTTACTCAGATGATGGTGTCAGATCTCCAGGCAAACCCACCGGGAACAATCTTTCATGAGAGCCTTTGAGTCAGCCCACAAAGGCAGTGAAGGAAAGGAATCTTACTGTACCTGATGTGGAGACACTGCCAAATCCATGTTTCAGGGAAGAAGGTCCTTTTCCTCTTCTCTGCTCTATAAAAATTTAAAAGAAACAAACAAAAAAGAAATGGTTAAAGTTTCATGCACATAACTGAATTCCCTTTTCCAGCAGGTTAACATTCTACACATTTCAATTCTCTTACCTGGAAAGGTTAGCATTCTACTCGATTAGGACGTAATATGTTAATTCTTTCACCTGGCAGGGTGAACATTCCACTTGATTAGGACTAGTAAAAGTGAGGCATCCAAGGCTTGACAGAGGCTTCTTAAAATGATAGTGGGTGGTACTGATGAACCCAGTGGCCGGGCAAGAATAAAGATGCAGATGTAGAGCATGGACTTGACGACACGGGGTGGGGGGGGGGGGAGGGGGAAGCTGGGACAAAGTGAGAGAGTAGCACTGACATATATACACTACAAAATGTAAAACAGATAGCTAGTGGGATGTTGCTGCATAACACAGGGACATCAACTCGATGATGGATGATGACTTAGAGGGCTGGGATAGGGAGGGTGGGAGGGAGTCGCGGGAGGGAGGGGATATGGGGATATATGTATAAATACAGCTGATTCACTTTGGTGTACCGCAAAAACTGGCACAACAGTGTCAAGCAATTATATTCCAATAGAGCGCTTAAAAAAATGATAGTGGTGCCTCGTATCCTGAATTGCGAAGGTAGGAAGGGCCACAGGGACCACCCCGTGTCCTCTCCTTTGTTAGTTTCCCTCCCTGGGTTTGCCACGTTTTTCTGCCTCATCACTTTGAGCTCTCCCAGCCCCCCTCCCCCTTCCTCTGCATTTTCATTCCTTAAAAAAATTTTTTTTATTGAAGTATAGTTGATTTACAATGTTGAATTAGTTTAATTCCTGATGTACAGCAAAGCGATTCAGTTATACATATATACATTCTTTTTCACGTGCTTTCATTCTTGGTTTATCCTCAGAAGCCTCACAGTCCACCTTCCTCAGGGACTATCCTATTCTTTTTTTTTTTTAAGTCTTTATTGAATTTGTTACAATATTGCTTCTGTTTTATGTTTTGGTATTTTGGCCCTGAGGCATGTGGGATCTTAGCTCCCTGACCGGGGATCAAACCCATACCCCCTGCATTGGAAGGTGAAGTCTTAACCACTGGACCACGAGGGAAGTCCTGGGACTGTCCCATTCTTTAAAAAAATAATATTAATAAGCCCTACTTGACATCTGGCTAAACTTCTCAAGATCAAAAACACGCACATCCCTTTCAACCTGCAGCTACCTCTCCCAGGGATGGACCCTGAAATTAACCAGAGACACATGTGCAAAGACAGACTATGGTGTGGTTCACTGCACCCCTGTCAGAAATAACAAACAAACAAACAAACAAACAAACAAAGAAATAACAAACAGCCAAAATCTCCATCAATAGGGCGTGTGGTTAATCAAATGATAGTACATCACCCAGTGGAATATTACATGTCAGTAGAAAAGGGTGATGTAAGTATATGTGTACCGATACGGAATGGTCTCTAAGGTTTATTGTTGACTTTAAAAAGGAAGGTACATAACAGTATCATAGTTCTCCCATTGCGTTTTTTTTAAAAATCCTTGTGTATACACAGAAAATTTCTAGAAGGATATCCAAGGAATTATTGACCATTATTGCCTCTTAGAAGGGAATGGATGGGAGGAAGACTTCCATTTCATTACATGCCCTTTCATACTCTCTGAAAAAAAATTTAACCACACGCATATGGTTAAGAAAAACATCCTTCAGAATAAGGAGGCGTTATCCAATTACAAAAAGGCACAGACACTTACTTTTAAGGCATTTCTTATGCCTTTCTGCATTAGGATTTACAATTCCCTTTGTGGTTCTGGGTTTAGAGGCTGCTTGCATACCCACTCCAGGCCAAGCTCTCAGGAGGCGTGCCTATGGGAGGCTCCAGGCTGCCAGGGTAGTGTCTGGCTGAAAGATGCCCAGGGGCCAATGTTCAACCTCCCTTACTCAACCACATCTCAGAAATGCCTTCATGTGCGTCCAAAGTACCACAGGGGGAGCCTGATTTGCCCATGCCTTGATGTGGAGTTTGGAAACTAGGACCCTCACTGGCCTGCCACACTCCTGCTAAATGTGTGACTTGGGCTGTACATCAAGAACCTAGGGGATCCAGGTATGCAGAAACCACTGCAGAGGAGACTAAGGGGACTGGGAAGGCTCCCAATCTGGGCAGAGAGGGCTTGAAAGAAGAGGGCTTTCTGGGGACTTCCCTGGTGGTCCAGTGGTTGAGAATCCGCCTTCCAATGCAGGGGACTCAGGTTCAATCCCTGGTTGGGGAACTAATATCCCACATGCCGTGGGGCAACTAAGCCTGCGTGCCACCATTAAAAAAAGCCTGCATGTCACAAGTACAGAGCCCACGTGCTCTGGAGCCCATGCACCACAACTAGAGAGAAGCCCGTGTGCCCCAACTACTGAGCCCATGCGTGGCAACAAAAGATCCCGTGTGCTGCAACTAAGACCCGACACAGCCAAAAATAAATAAATAAGAAGAAGAGGGCTTTCATGGACAGGGCTGCCAGGGAGGGAGATCCTCTGGGCCACTTCTGGCTCAGAACAAGGGCTAAGGAGTCTGGGTGGCACCCTCAAGGTCTCCAAAGAGACCCAGACGCTGAGGCACTGCTGAGTACACCGAACCCATCCCTGCCCACTTGGTTCTGTGCCTCTCACTGAAGAAGCTGGCAGGAAAGGGTACATCCAAGGCCTGTCTCCCCTTTCCCAGCCTACGCACCCCTAAATCGAGAGAAAGTGAGACGGCAAGGTCTTCAAAACACCCTCCCTCTTCCCAAGCTGGCTGGCTGAAACCTGGAGTTGAGGAGCTAGTTGGGGAAGCAAAGAATGAAGGTGGGAAAGAAGACAGGTGAGCCTATGGAGAACCGGATGGAGGTTCCTTGCAAAACTAAAACTAGAGTTACCATATGACCCAGCAATCCCACTGCTGGGCATATACCCAGAGAACACCATCATTCAAAAAGACACATGCACTCCAATGTTCACTGTAGCACTATTTACAATAGCCAGGACATGGAAGCAACCTAAATGTCCATCCACAGGTGAATGGATAAAAAAGATGTGGTACGTACATACAATGGAATATTACTCAGCTGTAAAAAGCAATGAAACTGGGACATTTGTAGAGACATGGATGGACCTAGAGACTGTCATACAGAGTGAAGTGAGCTATAAAGAGTAAAACAAATATTGTATATTAACACATATATGTGGACTATAGAAAAATGGTACAGATCAACCGGTTTGCAATAGAAGTAGAGACACAGATGTAGAGAACAAACATATGGACACCAAGTGGGGAAAGCGGGGAGGGTTGGGGGGGAATGAATTGGGAGATTGGGATACCAAATAGTACACTCTAAATATATACAGTTTACTGTCTGTTAACTGTATCTCAATAAAAGTTCTTAAAAAAAAAAAAAAGACAGGTGAGTGATGGAGGAGCAGAAGGGAGGGGACAAGGGAGAGACAAGAGAAGAGGAAACATCACCTCCTGTGTAACAAAGGTTTCTACGAGACCAGGGATAAAGCCGCAAATCTAAGAGGGAGACGTGAACCCCTCTCTCTCTGTAACTGAGGTTAGCCAACAAACAAAGAAACAAAAACAAACAAGGATATGGAAGATCTGTGCACCATCTACCATAGACTCGACCAAAAGTACTCACAGAGAATCCTGTACCCAATGACAGGGGCTTGGACATTCTTTTCAAGCAGATAGGAGCATTTACAAAAACTGAACATACAGGCAGTCTCCAAAATAAAAACCAGATGATGGATATCACACAGACCACGTTCGCTGGCCACGATGCACATCTGACACAAGTTTATAAAACACGTTAAAAAATAATACTTTTAAAAATCACTTGAAAATTGGAAACACATCTGGGCAAGTCACTTGCCACATCTGGGCAAGTCAATAGTTCGACAAGGAAGCATCTATTTGCTGGTACAAATCAATCGGTTTGCAAGGCAGAAACAGAGACACAGATGTAGAGAACAAATATATGGACACCAAGTGGGGAAAGCGGGGAGGGCTTGGGGGGGAACGAATTGGGAGATTGGGATACCAAACAGCACACTCTAAATATATGCAGTTTATTGTAAAAAAAAATTAAAAATTAAAAAAAAAAAAAGAATCTATTTGGAAACCAGCAAAGTGGAAACACGTCATAGCACAACCTGGGTACAGCCAAAGCAACACTCTGAGGCTTAAATATCTCATTTAAAATAAGAAAGACTGAAAAGTAATTACTCGGTGTCTAACTTCAAAAAGTAAAGAGTTGGAGGGGAAGGAGGAAGACAGAGAGAAGGAAGGAAGAAATGGTGGGAGGAAGGAGAAAGGGTAGTAGAAAGAATTTTCTAAACAGAGGCTCCGCGAGCGGGAGGATCAAGGCCCAGCTTCCGACTCTGCCCCAATTCTTCTGCCCCCAGGCAGATCTGCTTCCCTGACACACCTTGCTCTCTCTTCTGCTCCCCCCCAACCCCCAACTCCATGCACTTGGGTGGGGCCAAGAGCTGGGGGAAGCAGGTCCAAAGTGCTCAGTGCCCCAACGCGCTAGGTCAGTGGTGACTCTGGCCCCAAGGGGACGTTGGGCAATGTCTGAAGACATTTTTGGTTGTCACCACTGGGGGGTAGAGGGTGTTACTGGCATCTGGTTGGTGGAGACCAAGGACGCCGCCCAACACCCTGGAGCGTATGGGATAGCCCCACCACAGAAAATGACCCAGCCCCAAATGTCCACAGTATGAGTTTAGACAGCCCTGCTTGAGGCAGAGGCAATTACCTGGGGGGTTGCCTGGAGGACACTGCTGCCATCAGGCTCCCTGTGTGGGGCTGGAAGGCGGGGACAGCCTCATCAGTGTACAGGCCGCCATCCTGCCGGTGGTTCAGGCTCACCAGGTCTGTCATCACCACCAGTCCTGTTTCCTAGGCAACAGACAACGCCCAGACCCACGGTGGGGAAGCGGATGTTGTGGCCCCAGAAGTCACTGGCCCAACATCACTGCAGAGTAGCCCTGGGGGAGTCAGTCCTCTCTCCAGACTTGGTGACACGGACGAAGGGAATCATGGCAGTGACCCTCTAGGGCAGAGCAGAGGGGAGGCCAGCACCTTTGTGGTCTAGGCACAAAAGGCCACATCTTGTATGATTCCATTTATATGAAATGCCCAAAACCACAGGCAGATTAGTGGTTGCCAAGTGCTGGGGCAGAGTGGATGTGGAGTGAGCGCTAATGGGGACAGGTCTCCTTTTGGGGTGATGGAAATGTTCTAGAACTAGACAGTGGTGCTGGTTTGCACAACACCATGAATGTACGAAATGCCACTGAATTGTTCACTTTAAAACGGGTTCATTTTCTGCTACGTGAATTTCACCTCGATTTAAAACAAATCACTTGGTACAGTGCCTAATCCCGACTGAGAGCCAATGACTGATGGCTGCAATTATTACTGTTATAATATAGAGACTTCCCTGGTGGTCCGGCGGTTAAGACTTCGCCTTCCAGTGCAGGGTGTCCGGGTTCGATCCCTGGTCGGGGGGCCAGGATCCCACGTGCCTCGCAACCAAAAAACATAAAACAAAAGCAGTGCTGTAACAAGTTCAATAAAGACTTTAAAAAAATGGTCCACATCAAAAAAGATCTTCAATAAAAAATATACATATATATGTATATATATTTGATACAGAAAATGTTTATTGTGTGGATCTACAGGCATCGCTAATTCATCCAACTTTTCTGTATGTTTAAAATTTTTCCATAATAAAAATGGGAGGAAAAGGATGTCTCTTATTATTATTATTTTTTGGCCATGACATGTGGCTTGCAGGATCTTACTTCCCCAACCAGGGAGTGAACCTGCGCCCTCAGCAGTGAAAGCACGGAGTACTAACCACTCGACCACCAGGGAATTCCCAAGGATGCCTTTTAAATGGTTTTAAAACTGGGATGAAAAGCACTCTCATTCATTTGAGTGGAGGCCGCCAGCATCCTAACGTGGGCTAGAATGATGCTTGTGTGTAATGCGCCCAGAGCAGCCACCTGGTCCCTGGAACCAGGAAGGAAGGAAATCAGATGTGAGCTGCAGAAGTCAACAAGGGTGAGGCTGTCACCTGAGAACAAGGCATCTGCACCCTTTGTGAAGGTTTTCCTTCCACCAAAACACTTTCAACATCATTGCTCCAGGGCAAGTTCAGGTTATCGAAGGACACTCATTTTGCTCCTGTCTGTTTTGCAAATTGGGAGGGTCTGCATATGCGCTTCCACTGGGGAGAATCAAAAAGATTCTGCTGCACTCAAAGTTTGGAAACTTCCACCCCGACCCATCTCTGTACCCTGAGACCCTTTGTTTCAAAGGAAGAAGAGCTCAGAAGGGGGCGGTGGGGTTCAAGACCATCTCTCCTTACGGCAAAGGCAAACCCGGAGTCCTTGGTGACGCCCCAGGGCCACGGGAAGATGGAGGAGCGGCGGCGGCGGCGGCGGCGGCGGCGGCGGGCTGTCAGCCCAGCCCACCAGAAGGATCCATCCTCCCTGGACACCCCAAAGGCATCGGAAACATCGTAATTTTCCAATTCCTGGAAAACCTACAAACAAAGGGGAGCAGGAACTGGTCAACTGAGGGTTTCTTTTCAACCCAAACTGGTCTGGTATGCTCCCATCTCAACATCCTCTCACATGTTATCACTTGCAGCTAATCTCAGGAGATGGGCATTGGTGGCATTAACCCATTTTAAAGATGGGCAGACTGGGGCTGAAGTGGTGGGACCCAGACAATGTCACATGGATTTGGCTCCAAGATCTTTCAACTGCACCAAAGCAGCAACAAGGATGGGGTTTGCTGAGAAAGAACCCAGTGGAGAAGAGAATCTGCATCTATATGGGGCTTTTCAGCTATTGGAAAGCAAGAGACGTCTGTGATGATGTCAGGGCCCAGCATCCGAGGGACCCCGCTTACCTGGGCGGGAGTGAGTCGAAACCCAGACCTGAGCAGGTAGACGCTCTTGTCAACCGTGGCGACACACACACAGCTGCCCTTTGCAGCCCTGACCCGCAGGTCGACGACTTCCCCGGGTTGGGTCTCGTTTGCTGAATACATCAGTGAAACCTGAACCCAAACACAGCAGAGAAACTGGGAACTTGGCCAAACTCTCCGGACCTCCCCACCCACCCTCTCTGCCCTCCAAGGAGAGTCAGTCTTCACCAGCTCAGTTGGGACCCTGGCTTTGCTGCCCAGATGAGGACAAGGATGGGAGGCTGAGTGACAAGAACTAGGCTGGTGGAACTGGTACATTTCTGTGCAGAAGATGGGAGGGGAAAAGAGAAGTGGGGAGATGTGTGGCGACAGAGGACACACTGCAGCCAGTTTTTGGAGGGTGCGGGGAGAGGGCGTGGGGGGCTGAGCCTATTTTGGGGGACATGAGTGGTGTCCCTTAGGTCTGGAGCCCAGCAGGGACAGAGAACAGCTGACCACTTTTCCTGTGAGTAATAAATGCAATCCCCATCTGGGTGACTTCTGGGGGATCCCCAGGAAAGACGCAGCTTAGGTTCCTGAAGACAGGGCAGCCCTTACAGGTCCTGCCTGTCATACTACACGGAGTCTGACTGGCAGCTGTGTGCCGTCTGCCCCAGCCTCGATACCCTGCAGCCCCAGCCCCGACACCCTGCAGCCCCAGCCCCGATGACGCTTGCCTGTCTCCCTTCTCTCCCTCAGTTTTGCCCCTGATGCTCTACCTGGTTTTCGAAGAAGGTCTCAACAGCAAACTGGAGGCTGTCAGCCACCCCTTCTCCATTCTCCCTGACGTAGAAGGCCAGCAGGCGGCCGAGGGGGACCATGTTGGGGGTCACGGTCAGCCGGAGAGAGGTCACGCACACGCTGACCTCTGCTGCTGGGGCTGGAGGGGGCTCTAAGACGAGTCAAAGGTGGGGAGAGACATGAAAGCTCAGCATCCCACAGGAGGACCACGGATGCCCCAGTTGCCCTGGGGGTTACGTGGGGTGTAGCGCAAAGAGGTGCCAGCCCAAGGCTGGCCCAGGACAAGGACTCCATGGATACTGACATCTCCTGTTATTTCACCCAGAAGGGAAGATAAACCCAAGAGGAGGTGGGTGCACAATGGCCAAAGCACCATTCAGGCCAGTGGTCCTCGACCAGTGATGCTGCTCCCCCGGGGACATTTGGTAATTTTGGTTGTCACAACTTGGGGGGTGTGGCTGGCATCTAGTGGGTGGGAGCCAGGGATGCTATTCAACACCCTACAATGCACAGGACAGCCCCACAGGGAATAATTCGGCCCCAAACACCAGTAGTGCTAAGGGTGAGAAAGTAACTTAGATGACAGAGACCCTGTCTGACTTCCTGTCTGCCTGACTTCCCGTCTGCCTGACTTCCCATTTATCTATCTATCCATCTATCGATCAATCTACCATCTATCTATCTATCTACCTATCTATTCTATCTATCATCTATCCATCTCATCTATCCATCCATCTGTGACTCATCCATCCACCTATCAGTTTATCTATTGATGATTCTATGAATCTATTCATCTATCCATCCATCCATCTATCCATGACTCCATCCACCCATCCACCAATTTATCCTTTGATGATTCTATCTATGAATCTATCTATATCTATCATTTATCATCTATCTATCTATCTATCTATCTATCTATCTATCTATCTATCATCTATCATCTATCTATCTATCTATCATCTATCTATCATCTATTGATCTACCTATCTATTCTGTCATCTATCCATCTCGACCATCTATCCATCTATGACTCATCCATCCACCTATTGGTTTACCTATTGATGATTCTATGAATCTATTTATTTATCCATCCATCCATCTATCCATGACTCCATCCATCCATCCATCAATTTATCCTTTGATGATTCTATCTATGAATCTATCTATATCTATCTATCTATCCATCTATCCACCATCTATCT
Source organism: Hippopotamus amphibius kiboko (assembly GCF_030028045.1). Taxonomy (NCBI): domain Eukaryota; kingdom Metazoa; phylum Chordata; class Mammalia; order Artiodactyla; family Hippopotamidae; genus Hippopotamus; species Hippopotamus amphibius. The sequence goes on along the minus strand of NC_080200.1, from coordinate 16,792,332 downwards.
ATCCATCATCTATCTATAATCTATCTGTTTATCTCACTGATTCTCATCCAGGAGTCATTTTTCCCCCTAGAGACGTCAGCAATACCTGGAGACCTTTTAGGTTGTCATACTGTGTGTAGGTGGGTGGCCACTGTCATCTAGTGGGTGGAGACCAGGGATGTTACACAACACCCTACAGTGCACAGCACAGCCGCACCGCAGAGGACATCCTTCAAGTGTCCATAGTCCTTAGTTTGGGGACCCTGCTTTAGGCAGAAGGGCTGTGAAGAGAAGGGGGCTGGGAAGACCCAGGGGAGAAGATGGGTCTTGTGAGGGGGACGTGGCATCAAGGAGAGGAAGAGAAGGACTCCTAAATGGGGAATCAGTCTGAGCCAAGGCATGGGGGCCTGGCAGATGGCAATGTGGCACAGCGTGGCCCTGTGCAGGGGCCCAGCCCATGGCAGCCTGCAGAGGAGCTGCCGCCAGCAGCTGGCCACTGCCCACCTTCCTGGCCCCAGCCCGCTCTTGCCTGGGACGTGTGCCCCCCACCCTGAGGCAGGCTTTTCTCCTGGCTGCATCCTGCTTACCCTTCCTTGCTGGAGTGCCCATCCCAGTCTCAATGGTTCAAAAGGAAGAAAAGGAACCTCCAGCCTGTGGCCTGGCTCACCTGTCTCAGAAAGGTGCATTAAACGAATGGGTTTCTCCGGGGCCGCCCGCTTGCTTCTCTGCTGGGTGATGTGGGCAGGCTGCTGGCCTGAAAGCACGATGTTGCCCCTCGCAGCCACCTCGTAGTACAGGGTGAAATTGCAGGGACACGTGGACATCACAGGGAAGTGGGCATCCTCCCCGACCTGTGGGAGATGTGCAGCTTGGGGAGCCCGGCCTGGCACTCACAGCCCAGCACCAGTGCCACAGCCTACCCTGGGGAAAAGGCCACTGTAGGGTCACAGCGTGGCCAGGAGAGCTGAGGGAGGAGTGCTGGCTTCAGGGTGGGGTGCTCAGTGTCCGGTCCTGGCTGTGGCCACATCCCCATGGCAACCTCAGCTGATGCTCTGTAAATGGGGCTGTGGTGTGGAAGAAATGTGATAAGGGTATGGAAGCTCTCAGTGAGTGCGGTGTAGTAAGGACCTGGACCTAGCCCACAGAGAAGCCTGGCCTTTGTCCCCTGCTCCTGGTGATCTCTAAGGCCTTGAAATGTCCTACCTGATAGTCTCTGTCTACCTGGGGTCTGGGGCCACACCAGATACTAACAATATAATTTACGGTGGGGACCTTGGGCCACACGAGATCAGTTCCACCTCTGGAGGGGCTGAGACTGGGGTCAGCCAGGCAGGTGGTCAGCCGTGCCTATGTGACTGACCTCCCATAAAAACCCTGGACACTGAGGCTCAGGTGAGAATCCCTGGTTGGCAGTACACCATGCATGTGGTCCCACACTGTTGCTGGCAAAGCAACACTGTCCTTGACTCTGTGAGGAGAGGACAACTGGAAGTTCACATTTAGAACGCGCCTGGCTCCTGCCTTATGATTCTCTTGCCTTGCCTGATTTTAATCTGTATCTTTCACTGTATTAAACCGCAACTGTGATTATAACAGCTTTCACTGATTAGGTGAGTCCCTCTAGACAGTAAAGAAACTGAATGTGGTTTGGTGACACACAACTGCCCCCCAAATTCTGCAATTGGTGTCAGGTGGGAGGATGCGCTTGGGGACTATTCCCTAAGTTTACCAGGCATCCGTGCTGGCAATGGGCTGGACCTTCTCACGGATGTACATGCAATGATTTGGGTTTTATCAAATTCCCCAAGTTTCCAGAGGGGGGCGCAGGGCTTGGTCCCTTCCCAACATCAGTGAGTGGTGGGGACAGGATTCAAACCCCAAAAGCCTGAAGCCAGAACCCCATGACATCCAAGCTGCCCTCATTCCCTGTGTTACAGCTGAGGTCTCCCAAGTCCTGTGACCGCTCCAAGGGTTTGGAGTGTGACCATATCCAACACTGAGGCTACAGGCTGGATGAGAAGTCATCCTCTGGACTTTTGCCTTAGAGGTTCCCTCTTCGGCCCCATGTTTTACAATCCAGGACTCTCCCCCCAAACATCTGGGCCACCCTGAATGACCAGAGGAGGGTAATCTGGGGTGGTGAGTGGTAAGTATCATTCTCCCTGTGGGCAAGTCAGTTCACCTCTCTGATCCCGTTTCCCCATCTGTAAAATAAGGTTATATCTCCTGGACATAAGGTCCTGAGGATCCAATGAAATGATGAACATATCATTCTCAACACCTCACCTGTTCCCCGTGGGTGGTTAAGAAATGTCACTCTACCTCCCACTGAAGAGAAGAACCCACCTGTTTAAGGAGCTGGCCCAAAGGTACTCCCATAGCCAGATTTCAAAAATTGGAGCAGCAAAGAGAAGAATGAACTCTTCAAGAGTGTCAGTGTCGTGAAAGACAAGGAAAGACCAAGAAACCATCAGACTGGAGGACACGAAATGCAATGTAAGATCCTGCATGGGATCCTGGACCAAAACAAAACAAAAAACAAAACAAAACAAAAAAGGCATGCTTGGAAAAACTAGGGAAATCCAAATAAAGTCTGGAGTTTAGTTAATAAGGCATGCGCAGTGCTTTTATTTCTTAGTTTTGACAATGTACCATGGTTTCATAAGATGGTAACACTAGGAGGACAAAGTGCCAGTGGCCTTTTTTGCCAAAATGCAAAGGCCAATCCTAAAATTCACAGGGAAATGAAAAGGATCTAGGATAACCAAAACGATCCTGAAAAAGAACAAAGCTGTAGGACTCACACTTGCCAATTTCAAAACTTACTACAAAGCTACAGTAGTAAGACAGTGTGGTATTGGTACAAGGACAGACATATAGATCAACAGGATAGAACTGGGAGTCCAGAAATAAACACCTGTGGCAAACTGATTCTCAACAAGGGTGCCAAGACCATTCAATGAGGAAAGAACAGTCTTTTCAACAGATGATTCTAGAACAACTGGATCTCCACATGCAAAAGTCCCCTTCTCCTTGAGATGTTGGGAAAAAAAAGAAGGAATGAACACAACCTTTTTCTTCTTCTCATGAACTAACACCATGGCACCAGAGCAACCCTAAATAATTGGGGTGACAGCCCTCATTTACACAGCAGCTCCTCCCTGCATATCCCTTGGTGCTGGAGGAAGGAGAAAGGGCCCCGAAACAGAGTCGGGACTGGACCAAGCAGAGCTGTCACCTGCTGAGCTGACTCAGGCAGGACAGAGGTGTCCCTCCAAGAGGAAAGTCTGAGCAGCCCAGCCAAGTCCTCACCTACTGGGAACAGCGGTCCTGGCAGCTGAGACATAAGACTCCTTCCCTCCCCCAAGGGAAGGCAGGCCAACGCCAGCATCCCCACGCTGCACCGATGGTTGAACAGTTTTAAAATAAGAATGGCATGTACAGCCAAGCTGGGCACAATCTCATTGGAGTTTCTCATTCTCGTAACCGCCACAGAGGGCTACTAAGCCCAGGGAACAGGCAGCCCCACCACCTCAGTTCCTTCGAGCTGTATCCCAGAGAAGCCTTGTGGCCTCAGGTCTGGGCTGTGCCCTCAGAGAGAGGTTGTCGGAGGTTTATGGGGCTGGTAGGGCCTGAGATTCCCACCGGCAAGTGGTTTCCATTAGAGGCAATGCTGGCGAGCCTGACACCACCCACGGCAGCCGGGCTCAGCCCTGGGAGTGGCAACTAGGGAAATTAATGGAGTGCTTTATAAAACATACATACATATATACATCATACAACAGGTGAGGGGACAAACAAACCGCAATTGATCCAAACCCTACCATGCAATATAATCCACCATGAAAACGAAAGGTGCTCTCAAGTCAGGAGGAAGCTTTGATGCAAATTGCTAAGTGAAAGAAGCCAATCTGGGGACTTCCCTGGTGGTCCAGTGGCTAAGACTCTGCATTTTCATTGCAGGGGGCCCAGGTTTGATCCATGGTCAGGGAACTAGATCCCACATGCCGCAACTAAGAGTTCACATGTCACAACTAAAGATCCCGCGTGCCACAATCAAAAAAAAAAAAAAAAGATCTTGCAAGTCACAATGAAGATTCCACGTGCCACAACTAAGACCCAGTGCAGCCAAATAAATAAATAAATATTAAAAAAGAAAAGGAACAAGAACAAGAAGAAGCCAATCTGAAAAGGCCACACACTGTATGATTCTGACTCTGTGACATTCCAGAAAAGGATAAAGTATAAAGAGAGTGTAAAGCTCAGCATTTGCCAGGGGTTGTGGGGAGGGAGAGGGGAACAGGTAGCGTACAGTGGATTTTTCTGGAAGTGAAACCATTCTGTATGACAGTGTCACTGTGGATACGTGACACTGTGCTTGTGTCATAAAATGTGCCTCACCAAGGGTGATCCCTGATGTACACCAGGGACTTCAGTTCATAATCACATATTGATGTAGGTTCAGCAATTTTAACAGATGCTAATAATCGGGGAAACTGTGCAGGGGAAGTGGGTATATGGGAACTCTCCATATTTTTTGTCAGTGTTTACAGATCCCTATTTCCACATACATCTTCACACATCTTACTTAATCGGGATGGTGGAATAACAGACTCAGGAGGAACTAATGTGAGACGCAGCTCTAAGTTTGTCCCATCTTTGCACCTGGTGTGTCTGCAAGTGTCTGGTGGGTGACTTCCGGTGCCTTTGCACGAGAGGCTCCAGACAGTGGGGAACTGGGACCAACAGGAGGGGAACCATCTCTTGTGCGGGAGCAACAGGACCTTGAGGGCAGGTGACATCACAGTAAACCCTGGGCCTCGGCCTAAATGTCCATCATAAATAAATTATGGGCATTCTTTCCGTGGAATACCCCCCTTGCCGGAGGGATGGGGCTCCTGTGTTGGCATCCGCATTAGCCCTGCTGGGGCACGTGCAGGTCCTCTGGAGGCACACGCATGCTGCTTCCTGGGCCCCATCCTGCCCGAGAAGGGCACACCTGAAAGCCTTACCTGCAGGGGGCGGGAGGGAGGCTGCAGCTGCAGGTAGCACTGGCTGGGGGAGTACCAGCTACTGAGGGAGAGGTAGCTGGGCAGGTACTGGGCCCCCGCGGGCTTTCCATTGAGTGCCGTCACCTTGGTCTGAAGAAGAGAGGGCATTTGATCAGGGCTCGGATGCTTGGTGCAGGAAGGGGCTCTTGAGGATGCTTCTGCCTGCCCTGCCCTGCTCTGCCCTGCAGCAAGATCCTCTCATGCTCCAATTTTCCTTTGGAGAACTCCCTCCCCAGTTCTCAGAGTATGGGGTCCAGGGTGGCTAGCTTGTTCTTCCCCAGCTCCACGGGAAACAAGTGTCCAAGACTGGCCACAAGGTGTTGGGGGTTGGCTCAGGTAGGGGCAAGTGGCCCATGTGGCCACTGAGAGACCGTTCCACCATGGGCATATGAGGGAACCCCATGTCCTGGGCTTGCCAGCAGCCCCAGTGGCTTCTCAGAGGGTATAACCTGCTTGGGAAGTGAGCACAGGGGAGATGGCGGCCAGGAGAGGGAGTAGCTGCACTGGACAGCATCCCCGGGGCTCTGGATGCGGCGCTACCTACAGCTCTCGGACCTGCCCCTGCATGCCCCAGACACTAGCGCTTATGCTACTTTTGCTCCTTTGGGGGTTTGAATCTGTTGCCGGAAAAGTTTGGCTAACATAAGGGAGACGCCAGAAGCGGGGGGCAGGAGGAGGTAGTCTAAGACCTCTGTGTGATAAATAAAGAAGATGCTTCGGGGCTGCCCAGGTGGCACAGTGGTTAAGAATCCGCCTGCCAATGCAGGGGACACGGGTTCGAGCCCTGGGCCGGGAAGATCCCACATACCACGGAGCAACTAAGCCCAAGAGCCACAACTACTGAAGCCCGTTTGCTCTAGAGCTTGTGTGCCACAACTACTGAGCCCACGTGCCACAACTACTGAGCCTGCGCTCTAGAGCCCAAGAGCCACAACTACAGAAGCCCGTGCACCTAGACCCCATGCTCCTCAACAAGAGAAGCCATCGCAATAAGAAGCCTGCGCACCACAATGAAGAGTAGCCCCCGCTCTCCACAACTACAGAAAGCCCACGCACAGCAATGAAGACCCAATGCAGTCAATAAATAAAATTAATTAATTAGTTAGTTAATTAACTAGTTTAAAAAAAAAGAAGCCGGCTCACCTTCGTCCCAATTACTGGGAGATAGTCTCTAAGCCCCCAGAATTTCCCGAGTGATGGGAGTGTCTTTGTTATTTACGGTGGGTCCTGGTAATATGTGCTAATGAGATAATGTGGGATGGGGACAAGCGTGACAGAGAGACCAATCATGGGACTAGAGGTTTGGGGCTTTGATCCACATGATGTGGTATCAACTTGACCTCTAGGGAGGGGAGGTGGCTAGAGACTGAGTTCAGTCATGGGGCCAATGGTTAATCAATCAAGCTTATGCAATGAAACCCCAATAAAAACTGTGGACACTGAAGTGTGAGTGAGCATCCCAACTGGCCGTGCTCTGTGTGTGGTGTCGGCAGAGTGATGTGCCCTGACTCCATGGGGACAGCACACAAAGCTACAAATCTGGGACCCTCCAGTTCTCGTCCTATGCATGTGTGTCTCTCTCTTTGGTTGGTCCTAATTTGCATCCTTTCGCTGTAATAAAACTGTAATTGCAAAGAATACAAACTTCCAGTTATAAATTCAGTCCTGGAGATATAATGTACAGTATGGTGACTATGGTTAATAACACTGTATTGTACATTGGAGAAAGCTGCTAAAAGAGTAGATCTTAGAGGTTCTCATCACAAGAAGAAAAAAGTGTAACTCTGTATGGTAACTGGACATATGGTGATTATTTTACAGTATATTCATATACTGAATCATCACATATTCATATACTGACTATGTTCATATACTGAAACCTGAAATGAATGTTACATATCAATTATATTTATACATGTATATCAGTTATAAGTATATATGTATATACTGATATACCTATGTATATCAGTTAAAAGTAAAGTTTATAAAAGTTCTTAAAGGAAAAAAAAAAGTAAAGTTTAAAATTGGTTCTTCTTTATAAAAAGAAGAAAGAATTAACTAAAGACATTTTCCTATGCAGTATTTGGTAACAGAAGTAGACTGTCTTCCCATTAAAGTGATGATTTTGGAAAACAGTGATTTTTAGTTATAGATCTATGAGAGAAAAAACTATTCAGCTAACCCTGGTATTTGTAGTCACTTGGGGGCTTTGCTGCTACTTAATTCCTAAAAGACTGATCAAAACTAAGGGGTGTCTTTCAATCATTAAAAAACGTGTAATTGTAAGGTAGTGGGGTAGTGGGAACCTCCCAATTTGCAATCAGTTGGTAAAAAATGTCAGTGGCCTGGGGATCCCGGATGTTAAAAATCTTTAAGTATATGTTGCCCACAGGCGACATAGTGACCCCAAGTGTCTTCAGCTCCCACTACACATTTATTCTCAACCTCCCCCTGTCCCCACCATCCCAGTGTCCATTGGGCCACCATGCCCACCACCAGCCATAGAGGCAAGGGCTGGGACATCCTCTCTGTCACTCCTGCTTCTCCCACCTCTGACAAGGGGACACCAGGTCCTGATATTCTGCCTCCACAGCTCCAGGCTCACTGTCCCCTCCATCATCGCCTCCTGTCTGCCCACCTGTGCCCCGCCCCCAGACACCCCCCACTATGGGCACTGGAGTGATGGACCCTATCAGGGGTAAGGATATCAAAAATCAGATCATTCTATCCCTCTGACACTGTGACTGCCTTCTGGGTAAACCCTGAGCACCCCCCTGAGGTGAGGGGAAGTCTCACCAGCTCCTTCCTCCATATCTTCCTGAAATGACTCAGTCTGGACCCAATTACAGTATGACTGTGGGCCTCTGGGCCTCTGCATATGCTGTTCCACCTTCCCGGAAGCAGCCTTGCTGAACCTTCCCCTGGTCAGGAGTCCACTTGGGAAGAATCCTTTGGGGAAGCCAGGTGACCACCTCTTCTCAGCCTCCCACTTCACCCTAGGGTGGTCAGGTTATCTGATCCCCAATCAGCCTCCCCCATCAGACTGTGAACTCCCTCAGGGCAGGTGCAGGCACCAAGCCCACTGACCTGGTGCCTGAGCCTGGAGGAGGGAGCAAGTCCATGCCTGCAGGCTGAATGATAAGGGTCTAGGTGACTCACCCACCTCCAGCCACACGTGCTGGGCTGACATAGGGATGGAGGGGATTTCAAACCCCACCACCCCACCCCGGGACACAGACTCGGTGGTATAGATGTTGTCCTTAGGCGTCAGCTCTGCCCTGATCTGGACCGTCACCCCCTCAGCCGGGCTGCCATCTGGGTAGGACAGCTCCACCTGGAAGAAGTCACCAATGATTCAACATGGTTAGAGTGGCAACACTCCCCAAAGGGATCTACAGACTGGACCCAATCCCCCAGGGAAATCTCAGCGAGCTTCCTTGCAGCAATCGACAATCTGGTGCTAAAATTCATAGGGAATTGCAAGAGGCCCCAAACAGCCAAAGCAGTCTTGAAAAAGAACCAAGAATTCACATATTCCAATTTCAAAACTTACTACAAAGGCACAGTAATCAAGACATGTGGTACTGGTATGAGGACAGATATGGAGATCAATGCAATAGGACTGAGAGTCCAGAGATAAATCCACCCATCTATAGTCAATTGATTAAAAAAAAAATTAAAATATGGTGAGGGGGACTTCCCTGGTGGTCCAGTGGTTAGGACTCCATGCTTCCACTGCAGGAGGCATGGGCGCAGCCAAAAATAAGAAAAAGATTACAGTCAAAAAAAAAAGATTATAGTCAATTGATTTATGACAAGGATGCCAAGACCATTCAATGGGGAAAGAACAATTCCTTCAACAAATAGTTCTGGGACAACTGGATCTTCACATGCGAAAGAAAGAAGTTGAACCCCTACCTCACACCATATACCAAAATTAACTTGAAAAGCATCAGAGATCTAAATGTGATGGCTAGAACTACACAACACTTGGAAGACAACACGGGGGGAAACTTTTATTACTTTGGACTTGACAAAGATGTCACAGGCACAAATCACCACACGCCAGCCATTCGCCTGGTGCCACAGCCGGGTAAGAATGGGGCAGGCAATGCCACGGACAGTTCCACATGACTCTCAGACCTCACTCATTCAGGTGGGTAGAAAAGGCAGTCAGCATGAGGGGTTCAGAAGACGTGGATGTTGTGAAGAAATACGGTCAGTGGTTCCTGAAGGACCCTGGGGCACCCCTCAACCGTGTATGGTGACCAGCTGGTGACGGGGTGACCAGCTTCAGCTCCATTTGTTAATGCAGACAGTGGATAACTTCCTGGGTGTAGGTAAAATGGTCCATTCCCCTTTCACTGAATGGACAGCCCCAAGCCCCTCTGACCCTGCACATGGTGCCTTAGCTTCTACTCCAGCTGGGACCCTCAAAGCCAGGGGCACACAAGCCATGTCTCTGTGCATGGGATAGTGGGGGCTGAGATCTCATCATGGAGGAGAGAAGCGAGGTCCCAGAGCAGAGCAGGAGAAGCAGGACACAGCATGAGGACAGACCTCTAGGCTTCTGGGGGAGATCCGTGGAACACAAAAGGGGACAGGGGTGTGGGTACCGGACAGAGGCAGGGGTCAGAGGGCATGGCCAGCTTCCCCCTCGGGTGAAACTAGGCTCTGCTGGCCTTGCCTCTCCCCAACTGCAATTGAAACACAGACACCCCAGTTCAGCAATTAGGATGAGGATCTCGAATTTCTAGTCACCTCAAACTTCACTGTGTAGAAAAAATGGTGCGGTGGGAGGGAGGGAGGTGGGGGCTTGTTCAAAATGCTGCTCCCCACAGGGCATCTGAATCAGTCTGTCTCAGGGACTGGAATCTGCTTTTTAGGGACTTAGATGTTAAGTCATCCAGAGATAAACTCAACCTAATTAATGAAGGCACTACCTTCGTGGAACTGATTTAGTAAGTGGATACGTAGCATCCTGGTTTAACGCTCTAGGTACGGAGATGTCTAACTATGCACATTAAAGTTAACCATGCTTTTAGGTGGAGGAGAATGTCCAGTGCCTCTTGCCCTGGGTACCAGCTCTCACCACGCTCAGCAAAGCAGTCCCTTGATCCCAAGAGGGCAAAAGTTCTGCTGGCACAATCAAACAACATGGTTTTCAGCCAAGTCACGGCAGTGTGACTGCAATGGTTACACAAGTGATCCTCGGGTGGAAGCTTAGGTGGGAGGTGGCTCAGAGCCTGTGACCTGGACAATCCCTGCTGGGCACCATGCCCGGGGCTTACCTTCCCCACATAAGACAGACCCGGCTTAAACTGCTTCCTGGTGTCCTTGGAGTACCGGACGTCCACCAGCTGCTTCTGGACGGGGGTGGAGTCATCGAAGGCCACCTGCTGGCTCCCATCCACGCTGGTCACCATGGCCCAGATGCTGACGGTGCCTCGGAAGTGTTCAGGGACGTCGGCTGGAATCATGTCCTTCACACAAATGTTGAAGCCCTGGGAGCCATGGATCTGGAGGCAGGAAAAACATAGGTCATGCACACCTGGAGGTGGAGTGGCTTTGAGGGATGACTCACAAACACAGAGCTTGAGCAGGTGACTCTAGGGACTTCCCTGGTGGTCCAGTGGTTAAGACTGCACTCTCAATGCAGGTGGCCCAGGTTTGATCCCTAGTCAGGAAACTAGATCCCACATGCCGCAATTAAAGATTTCACATGTGGCAACTAAAGATCCCACACACTGCAATGAAGATCCCGTGCATCTCAACTAAGACAGGGACTTCCCTGGTGGCGCAGTGGTTAAGAATCCACCTGCCAATGTGGGGGACATGGGTTCGATCCCTGGTCCAGGAAGATCCCACATGCCAAGAAGCAACTAAGTCCATGAGCCACAACTACTAAGCCTGCGCTCTAGAGTCAGGAGCCACAACTACTGAGACTGTGTGTTGCAACTAGTGAAGCCTGCACACCTAGAGCCCGTGCTCCACAACAAGAGAAGCCACCACTATGAGAAGCCCACGCACTGCAACGAAGAGTAGCCCCACCACTGATTGCCACAACTAGAGAAAGCCCCCACACAGCAATGAAGACTCAATGCAGAAAAAAAAAAAAAAAAACACCCGGCACAGCCAAATTAAAAAAAAAAAAAAAAGTAGGTGACTGATTGCTTGGAGGGCCAGAGGGACACTCAGTGACCCACCCAACCTATTCTTGGGGACTGAACCCCTGGTTGGACCTGCAATTATGTCCCAGAAGGAAAGGAGTCGGCTCCTTGGGCAGACGGTGAGACAACCCCTTGGGCCAGACTGCAAGGCGGGGACTTGAACCTGGTCAGCCACCCTCTGGAGCACTGGCTCCCCTCCCACACCTGGGGTACAGAACCCCCTCAATCAACCCCTATCTGAGGACCACCCCCCTGGGAGCAGGAGCTGGCAAATAATCCACGTCCCCAAACAGCTGTGGAGTGAATTACTCAGTAAAGGAGAGAATTAAGACAAAGGCCACAGGGGCAGCCTCCAGGGAGAATGGCTAAGATACCAATGAGCACCGACGCCAGGCACTAAAGAGGTGAGGAGCCAGGGTGTCCACTCCACAGAAGAGAAGCCGCAGGAACAGAGAGGGAGGACACATCCCATGCGGCAAAGGGACAAAGAAGTAGCTTTGGGTGGAAGGAGGTGGGGAGGAGGTGGCACGGACGGGGTTCAATGTTGGAGGCCCTACAGGGGCACAGAATCTCTGGGAGGTGTGTGTACGTTACATAGTAGCATATTCACAAAGTAATGTTAAATTAAGAAAAACAAAAACCAGGCTATAAAGGTTTACATGCAAGGGAATGTGAAATCATGCAGCCATTTTGGAAAACAGTTTGGGAGTTCTTCAGACAACTAAACATAGAGTCACCACTGAGAGACTGAATACACAAATGGACCAGGGCCAGATAGTATAGAAAAAAGAGAACTCTGACTCACGGTCTGCAGGCACCCACGCAGGAAGCCAACGTATTACAGTGGCTCCCCGTATCCGTGAGTTCCACATCCACGGATTCAACCAACTTGAAAGAGTTTTGATCTGAGGTTTGTTGAATCCTGGGATGCAGACCTGGGAAAGCCAGCTGTATCTATACGTCAGACTTGTAAGAAGTCAGACCCCTATCTCTATAGCAACCAAACAATAACCCCCCGTAACAACAGCCCTACATGGCCAGGACCTGATTAATAACTGACACTTTTTCTGATTTTTGCCCCTACTTCCATCTTAGGACCAACTGGAAAAAGCCAAATATGGACCCCTCACCAATCACTTCAGATGTCTTCTTCTAGCTACTTGCCCACAACTTCCACACACCAATAGCCTCCCATCATGCCACACTGGAAGCCTTCCCTTTCTTTCACTATAAAGCCTTCCCACTTCTTCACCTGCCTTTGAGTTTCTGCCAAACACAAGTGATGGTGGCTGACTCACTTGCGGCAAGCTTTGAATAAATAGACTTTGCTTGTTCTTGTTTGGGTGGTCTTCATTTAACTGCACACCATACAACCCAGGAATTCCAAATCCAAGAGAAGCAAAAACATCTGGCTTGTACATGAATGTTCATAGCACTATCCACAATAGCCAAAAAGCAGAAATAGCTCGAATGTCCATCAGCTAATGAATGGATAAACAAAATGTGGTCTAACCACACAATGGAATATTATGCAGCCATAAAAAAGGTTTAAGTACTGGCACACAATACAATGTGGATGAACCTTGAAAACACCAGGCTGAGTGAAAGAAACCAGGCACAAAGGTCACATGGTGCCCTTCTCTGGTGGCACAGTGGTTAAGAATCTGCCTGCCAATGCAGGGGACACGGGTTCAATCCCTGGTCTGGGAAGATCCCACATGGTGTGTAGCAACTAAGCACACATGCTGCAGCTACTGAGCCCACATGCTGCAACTACTGAAGCCCACGCACCTAGAGCCCATGCTCTGCAACAAGAGAAGCCACTGCAATGAGAAGCCAGTGCGCCACACGAAGAGTAGCCCCCACTTGCCACAACTAGCAAAAGCCTGCACGCAGCAACGAAGACCCAACGCAGCCAAAAATTTAAGTTAAAAAAAAAAAAGGTCACATGGTGCATGGTGCCTTTTATATGACATGTCTAGCAATCCATAGAGACAGAAAGTATATAAGTGGTTGCCAGGGGTCGGAGATGCAAAAGGATGTGAGAGATTTGGAATTGAGGGGGTGGGGGCAGTTAGTGGAAATGCTCTAAAACTGTATGGTGGTGGTGGTGGTTGCACAACACTGTAAAGATACTAAAAATCATTGAATCGTACATTCTATACGGGTATTTGTGTTGTATGGCGTATGCATTACATCTCAAAACTTTTTTTTTTTAACTTTGCATACAAGGTCCTAAAAGGAAGCACATCAAAATATCAGTACTGGCTGTGTCTGTCTATCATAGGACAAGCTGACCTTAGGACTTCTTTCTCTATGTCCTAGCCTCTATGTTCAGCCTGCAGGAATTTTATCATCAGGAAATCCCCACCATACAAACTGTCTTGGAAAGTAAAATAAAATTCATGATCACAGAGCTGAAGCCGGTGGGAACAGATCCACTGGCTGACAGCTCACAGTTCCTGCTCCTCACCTTGGTGGTCCTAAGGATGGGGCGCCCCACCTCCTGGCTGTAGTACCCCACGCCATTTACAGTCATGTTGATGGTTAAAGTCCCCGAGACAGGTTTCCCAAAGGTATACCTGGGACAAAAAGACAAAGGAGAGTCAGTTTCACAAGCAGGGGATGCCCCAGGGAACAGCAGGGGAGGGGTCAGTCTCAGGAAGGCCAGACCCCGAAAGATGTGGTCACTGGTACAGTGGCTAATCCAGGGACGCTTCCCATCCTGCATTCCATCCTTACAGCCCTCCTTGCAGCCTTAAGTCAGGACAGACCATATCAGGGCCCTGTGATCCTCTGCACCAAGCCTCATGTTGGACAGAAAAAGAGACCAAGGGTCAGAGAGGAACTCTGGACCCAAAGCAGCAGCATATATGAGACATCCACTGAGGCTGGCCACACACTGGAACAGCGCAGCATAGAGGATCAAGCAACCATGGGCAACAGGAAGCCTGGCTGGGTTTAAGTGCCCGGGCAGTTCAGCTTTGAACCAGAGATCTGACTTCTCTGAGCTTTGGTTTCCTTATTGGGAGAATAAGAATAAAACCATCCTCTCAGAGATGTTGGTAAAATACTTAAATGTATGTATGTCATGCCTGATACAGTGGTGACACCTGCTTAGTGGGACACGGGTAAAATGGGAGCAAAATTTTAAAAATAACACCCGGGATTTTGATAGCATTTTCTAGACTATAAAATGTGTGTATCCAGCAAGTCCCTGAATATTAAAACACACACAGCTGGCGGAGACACATAAGGGAGAATTCTCAGCCACAACCTCTGGCAGGTGGCAGAAATGGGGTGGGAACATGGGCCATGTAGGGCTCTCCTAGGGTCCCCAGAAAGGGACAGTACCTCTTGACACCCTCTGGTCGACTCTCATATCAGACTCTAGCACCAGCCTGGTCATTAGGCAGGCAACCCACTCAAAAATCCCTCTTGGGTCAGCCCACTGGCTGTGGATGCTGCCTGGTTGGGGAGGGGAGGGCATGGCCTGGGGTTGTGCCCTGGGAAGGGGTGTGTTCTAGAGGAGGGCCAAGTCCTAGGGGGTGGGGTTGCCCTGGGGGAGGGGTGTGTCCTAGGGGAGAGGCATGCCCACAGTGGGAAGGACTCACCAACAGTGGCCATCTCTTTCTCACCTGGCCTGCACAGTGCCGGTCTCACATGTGTCCAGGTCCTGGATATACCGAGGTGGGTCAATAAGGAGCTCAAACTTTGGCAACACTGAAAGGAAAGAGCAGAAAGGAGGGGGATGGGGTGGCTTCCACCGCTCAGGTGGCCCCAGAAGGGTACTGGAGGTGTAGGAGGGAAGACAGCAAAGTGAGCTCTGGGACTGCTGTGCTGCCGACACCATGGGAATGCACACCACTCTTTGTTGAGCACAAACAGCTCTCTGGGGATTTTGCCAGCCACATCTATTTCCTATCTTTGGGGGACCAGCACTTTGTTTTTCTCAGGGGGCCATGTCTCATCAGTTTTAGGCCACCTGCATTGAGTGTAGCCAATTCCAGCCCATCCCAGGGGTGCACAAGTAGCCAGTTTTCTGAACCCACTAGGGGCATCCAGGGTGCTTGCAGCTGGAAAGGGTCACTCTTTGCTGCCCTGTGTGCATCCAGCCATCTCATCACCCTGCACAGCTCACAGAGAGATGGACACCAAGGAGCATAATGGAGGAAACATGAAGACTCTGGTCCAGAGAGCTTGTTCCACGAGCCTATAAATCCCTTACCTTTTGTTTACTGAGTCTGCACCAGACTTCTGTTGCTTGCAACCCATAACCCTGACTTCTAAGGATATTCCTTCCAAGACCTTCCTTGTGAAAGGAAAAGAAACCCTTGACCCTACAAGGAAGAATTTTAACACAGAAGCAGAGTATGTGGCTCTAGCCCAGGTTCACTCCCCAGCTCTTATTACTTGAGCAATTTCCTTAACTGCCCTCTCAGCCTCAGTTTCCCCATCTGTAAAATAGCAATACCTCATAGGTTCAGGATGAGGATGAAAGAACAAAAGGAAATGAGAGCCATAAAAAGGAAGGACATTCAGGGACTTCCTTGGTGGCGCAGTGGTTAAGAATCTGCCTTCCAATGCAGGGCATGCAGGTTAGATCCCTGGTCAGGGGACTAGATCCCACATGCATGCTGAAACTAAGACTTTGCATGCCATAACAAAGGAGCCAATGAGCCGCAACTAAGGAGACCGCTGGCTGCAACTAAGCAGACCACCTGCTGCAACTAAGACCCAGCACAACCAAAATAAATGAATTAAATTAAAATTAAATAGACAAGATTGGCTCAAGATGGCAGAGTAGAAGGACGTGCACTCACTCCCCCTTGCGACAGCACTGGAATCACAACTAATTTCTGGGCAATCATTGATGGGTGTACACTGGAACTCACCAAGGGGGATGCCCCACACCCAAAGACAAAGGAGAAGCTGCAATGAGATGGCAGGAGAGGTGCAATCATGATAAAATCAAATCCCATAACCGCTGGGTGGACAACTCACAAACTCAAGAATACTAATACCACAGGAATCCACCTACTAGAGTGAAGGTACTAAGCCCCATACCAGGCTTCCCATCCTAGAGGTCCAGCAACAGGAGGAGGACTCCCCAGAGAATCAGACTTTGAAGGCCAGGATTTTTATTACAGGACTTCAACAGGACTGGGGGAAACAGAGACTCTTCTCTTGGCAGACACACACAAAGTAGTGTGCACCAGGACCCAGGGGAAAGGAGCAGTGACCCAATAGGAGACTGAACCAGACCAACCTGCTGGTGTTGGAGGGTCTCCTGCAGAGGTGGGGGACAGCTGTGGCTCACCATGGGGACAAGGACAGTGGCAGTGGAAGTTCTGGGAAGTATTCATTGGTGTGAGCCCTCCCAGAGTCCGCCATTAGCTCCATCAAAGAGCCTGTAGACTCCAGTGTTGGGTCACCTCAGGCCAAACAACCAACAGGGAGGGACTCAGCACCACCCATCAGCAGACAAGCAGATTAAAGTTTTACTGAGCTCTGCCCACCAAAGCAACACACAGCTCTACTCACTACCAGTCCCACCCATCAGGAAGCTTGCACAAGCCTCTCAGATAGCCACAACCACCAGAAGCAAGAAGAACGACAATCCTGCAGCCTGCTGAATGAAAACACAGAAAGATAGACAAAATGAAAAGGCAGAGAACCATGTACCAGATGAAGGAACAAGATAAAAGCCCAGAAAAACAACTAAATGAAGTGGAGATAAGCAACCTTCCAGAAAAAGAATTCAGAATAATGATAGTGAAGATGATCCAGGACCTCAGAAAAAGACTGGAGAAAAAGGTCAAGAAGACGCAAGGAATGTTAAACAAAGACCTAGAAGAATTAAAGAACAAACAAGCAGAGATGAGCAATACAATAACTGAAATGAAAACTACACTAGAAGGAATCAATAGCAAAATAACTGAGGCAGAAGAATGGATAAGTAACCTGGAAGACAGAATGGTTGAAATCACTGCTGCAGAATAAAGAAAAAAGAATGAAAGGAAGTGAAGACAGCCTAAGAGACTTCTGGGACGACATTAAACACACCAACATTCGCATTATAGGGGTCCCAGAAGGAGAAGAGAGAGAGAAAGGACCCGAGAAAATATCGGAAGAGATTATAGTCAAAAACTTCCTTAACATGGGAAAGGAAATAGCCACCCAAGCCCAGGAAACACAGAGTTCCAGGCAGGATAAACCCAAGGAGAAATATGCCAAGACACAGAGTAGTCAAACTGACAAAGAAAGACAAAGAAAAATGATTAAAAGCAACAAGGGAAAAACAACAAATAACACACAAGGGAACTCCCATAAGGTTAACAGCTGATTTCTCAGCAGAAACTCTGCAAGCCAGAAGGGAGTGGCATGATATGTTTAAAGTGATGAAAGGGAAGAGCCTACACCTAAAAATACTCTACTCAGCAAGGATCTCATTCAGATTCCATGGAGAAATCAAAAGCCTTACAGACAAGCAACAGCTAAGAGAATTCAGCACCACCAAACCAGCCCTACAACAAAGACTAAAGGAACTTCTCTAAGTGGGAAACACAAGAGAAGAAAAGGACCTACAAAAACAAAAACAAAACAATTAAGAAAATAGTAATAGGAACATACATATTGATAATTACCTTGAATGTAAATGGATTAAATGCTCCAACCAAAAGACAAAGATTGGCTAAATGGATACAAAAACAAGACCTGTATATATACTGTCTAAAAGAGACCCACTTCAGACCTAGGGACACATATAAACTGAAAGTAAGGGGATGGAAAAAGATATTCCATGCAAATAGAAGTCAAAAGAAAGCTAGAGTAGCAATACTCATATCAGATAAAATAGACTTTAAAATAAAGAATGTTACAAGAGACAAGGAAGGACATGACAGAAAGATCAAAGGATCAATCCAAGAAGATAAAACAATTGTAAATATATATGCCCCCAACATAGGAGCACCTCAATACATAAGGCAAATGCTAACAACTATAAGAGAGGAAATCAACAGTAACACAATAATAGTGGGGGACATTAACACCCCCACTATTACACCAATGGACAGATCATCCAGACAGAAAATTAATAAGGAAACACAAGCTTTAAATGACACATTAAACCAGATGGACTTAATTGATATTTATAGGACATTCCATCCAAAACAACAGAATACACTTTCTTCTCAAGAACACACAGAACATTCCCCGGGATAGATCACATTTTGGGTCACAAATCAAATCTCAGCAAATTTAAGAAAATTGAAATCATAGCAAGCATCTTTTTCAACCATAAGAGATTAGAAATAAATTACAGGGAAAAAAACCATAAAAAACACAAGCAGGTGGAGGCTAAACAATATGCTACTAAATAACCAAAAGATCACTGAAGAAATCTAAGAGGAAATCAAAAAATACCTCGAGACAAATGACAATGAAAACATGATGATCCAAATCCTATGGGATGCAACAAAAGCAGTTCTAAGAGGGAAGCGTGTCACAATACAATCCTACCTCAAGAAACAAGAAAAATCTCAAATAAACAATCTAACCTCACACCTAAAGGAGCTAGGGAAAGAAGAACAAACAAAATCCAAAGTTAGTAGAAGGGAAGAAATCATAAAGATCAGAGCAGAAACAAATGAAATAGAGACAAAGAAAACAATAGCAAAGATCAATAAAACTAAAAGCTGGTTCTTTGAGAGGATAAACAAAACTGATCAACCTTTAGCCAGACTCATCAAGAAAAAGAGGGAGAGGACTCAAATCAATAAAATTAGAAATGAAAAAGGAGAAGCTACAATGGACACTGCAGAAATACAAAGCGTCATAAGAGACTACTACAAGCAACTATATGCCGATAAAATGGACAACCTGGAAGAAATGGACAAATTTTTAGAAAGGTATAACCTTCCAAAACTGAACCAGGAAGAACGAGAAAATATGAACCAACCAATCACAAGTAATGAAGTTGAAACTGTGATTAAAAATCTTCCAACAAACAAAAGTCCAGGACCAGATGGCTTCACAGGTGAATTCTATCAAACATTTAGAGAAGAGCCAACACTCATCCTTCTCAAACTCTTCCAAAAAACTGCAGAAGAACAAACACTCCCAAACTCATTCTACAAGGTCACCATCGCCCTGATACCAAAACCAGACGAAGATACTACAAAAAAAGAAAATTACAGGTCAACATCACTGATGAATTTAGATGCAAAAATCCTCAACAAAATACTAGCCAACAGAATCCAACAACACATTAAAATGATCATACACCATGATCAAGTGGGGTTTATCCCTGGAATGCAAGGATTCTTCAATATACACAAGTCAATCAATGTGATACACCATATTAACAAATTGAAGGATAAAAACCACATGATCATCTCAATAGATGCAGAAAAAGCTTTTGACAAAATTCAACACCCATTTATGATAAAAACTCTCCAGAAAGTGGGCACAGAGGGAACCTACCTCAACATAATAAAGGCCATTACAACAAACCCACAGCAATCATTCTCAATGGCAAAAAACTGAAAGCATTTCCTCTAAGATCAGGAACACGACAAGGATGTCCACTCTTGCCACTATTATTCAACATAGTTTTGGAAGTCCTTGCCACAGCAATCAGAGAAGAAAAATAAATAAAAGGACCCCAAATTGGAAAAGAAGAAGTAAAACTGTCACTGCTTGCAAATGACATGATACTATACATAGATAATCCTAAAGACACCACCAGAAAACTACTAGAGCTCATCAACAAATTTGGTAAAGTTGCAGGATACAAAAGTAATGCACAGAAATCTCTTGCATTCCTATACACTAACAATGAAAGATCAGAAAGAGAAAACAAAGAAACAATCACATTCACTATTGCAACAAAAAGAATAAAATACCTAGGAATAAACCTACCTAAGGAGGTAAAAGATCTGTACTCAGAAAACTATAAGACACTGATGAAAGAAATTAAAGATAACACAAACAGATACCATGTTCTTGGATTGGAAGAATCAATATTGTGAAAATGACTATTACCAAAGCAATCTACAGATTCAATGCAATCCCTATCAAATTACCAATGGCATTTTTGTTTTACAGAATTAGAACAAAATATCTTAAAATATGTGTGGAGACACAAAAGACCCTCAATAGCCAAAGCAATCTTGAGGGGAAAAAAAAAAAAAGAGCTGGAGGAATCAGACTCCCTGACTGAAGACTATGTTACAAAGCTACAGTAATCAAGACAATATGGTACTGGCACAAAAACAGAAATACAGATCAATGGAATGGAATAGAAAGCTCAGAGATAAACCCATGCACCTATGGTCAACTAATCTATGACAAAGGAGGCAAAGATATACAATGGAGAAAAGACAGTCTCTTCAATAAGTGGTGCTGAGAAAACTAGAGAGCTACATGTAAAAGATTGAAATCAGAACACCCCTAACACCATGCACAAAATAAACTCAAATGTATTAAACACCTAAATGTAAGATTGAACACTATAAAACTCTTATAGGAAAACACAGGAAAAACACTCTTTGACATAAATCACAGCAAGACCTTTTTTGACCCACCTCCTAGAGTAATGGAAATAAAAACAAATAAACAAAAAAACAAATGGGAACTAATGAAACTTAAATCTCTTGCACCACAAAAGAAACTATAAATAAGATGAAAAGACAGTTCTCAGAATGGGAGAAAATATTTGCAAACAAAGCAACTGACAAAGGATTAATCTCCAAAATATATAAACAGTTCATGCAGCTCAATATCAAAAAAACAAACAACCGAATCCAAAAATGGGCAGAAGACCTAAATGGGCATTTCTCCAAAGAAGACATACGATGGCCAAGAGGCACATGAAACGATGCTCAACTAATCACTAATTATGAGAGAAATGCAAATCAAAACTGCAAGGAGGTATCACCTCACACCGGTTAGAACGGGCATCATCAGAAAATCTACAAACAATAAATGCTGGAGAGGGTGTGCAGAAAAGGGAACCCTCTTGCACTGTTGGTGGGAATATAAATTGATATAGCCCCTATGGAGAATAGTATGGAGGTTCCTTAAAAAACTAAAAATAGAGTTACCATGACCCAGCAATCCCACTACTGGGCATATACCCAGAGAACACCATAATTCTAAAAGACACATGCACCCCAATGTTCATCGCAGCACTATTTACAATAGCCAGGTCATGGAAGCAAGCTAAATGTCCATCAACAGATGAATGGATAAAGAAGATGTGGTACATATATACAATGGAACATTACTCAGCCATAAAAAGGAACGAAATTGGGTCATTTGCAGAGATATGGACAGACCTAGAGACCATCATACAAAGTGAAGTAAGTCAGAAAGAGAAAAACAAATTTATATTAACGCATATATTTGGAATCTAGAAAAACAGCACAGGTGAACCAATTTTCAAGGCAGAAAAAGAGACACAGATGTAGAGAACAAACGTATGGACACCAAGGGGGGAAAGCGGGGGTGGGGGTGAGATGGGATGAATTGAGAGATTGGCGTTGACATATATATGCTAATATGTATAAAATAGGTAACTAATAAAAAACAAAAAATAATTTTAAAAAAATTAAATAAACAAAAACATTTTTATATATATTTAAAAAAAGAAGGAAGGACATTCGGACACATGCTGAAACATGGATGAACCTTGGGGACATTATGTTCTGTGAAATAAGCGACTCACAAAAAAGACAAATACCTTATGATTCTGCTCATATGAGGTCATGTATTTTACCACATTTTTTTTAAAAGACATGGCAAAGGCCCAGGCTTTCACATCGTGCCTGGCCCCCCTGAGCCCTCAGTGAATGAGGCTCCTGCCATCTGCCCCCTTGTCATCTGTGTCATCACTGGGACTGTGGTTTCTCTCAGACCTGCAATTTTAAGATTCTAAGATCTCGGGAGGGAGGGGATATGGGGATAGATGTCCGAATACAGCTGATTCACTTTGTTGTACAGCAGAAACTGGCACAACAGTGTAAAGCAATTATACTCCAATAAAGAGCTTAAGGAAAAAAATCCTAAGATTCTCCAACTTACCGTACTTCTGAACTTCAAAGGACTTGTTGTACACGTGGCCTTGCATTTCGACAAAAATGAACCATTCTCCCAGTACCGGCTGGTCAGACAAGGGGAAGGTCATGTTGCTGATGCCTGTGTGAAGAGAGACGGCCCTCTCATCCTGGGGCAAGTGTGTGTGCAGAGGGCCCGGCATCTGATGGTGAGGTCAGAGCGGAGACGCCCTGGGAACCCGGTAACTCCCGCAGCCCACGCAGCCCCTTGGGGAACCCAGAAGCCACCCGAGGCTGGTGGGGATTTGTACGGAACGAGCACCTCCATAGGCTGAGGTGGGGAAGCAGCGAAAGACTGCACCTTGGGTTCCTGGGGGACCCTGAGGCCAAGGCCAGGTGCAGGCAGTGAGCCAGACGGGCCACCCAGCTCACTCACTCTGCTCCCCACCCAAATCGTTCCCTTGGTGATGGAGAATCGCACATGCCCTGTCCCTACTCAGCAGCCCTCCCCAGGCATCTCAGAATCGGGAAGAGGGAAATGGACATGGAGGGGGTCAAGGCCAGGCCAGGAGACCTGGAGGCGTGCGTCACTGCACAAACCACCACGGCCCACGCGTCAGCCAGAGACCCCATCCCCTGCATCTGGTTCACAGAGGCACGCGGGGTCCAGAAGCCCCTGAGCAGGACTCGAGGGTCGGTCATATTTGTGTATTTCCCAGATCGAGGGTGCACAGCTGCCCTCAGTCTCCCCAGATCCCACCTACACCTCCCCTCTCGCAGGACTCCACTTCCGTTAGGGCCAAAGCACAAAGGGAGATGTCAGTTGCAAGGTCCTTATTGTCACAGAGAAAGAAAAAAATGCCAGCTCCTCAGCCAGAGCAAAGCCTTCTGACTCCTAGTTGGAAAAGAAACGTCTCATGTTGGGTGGGGGATGAGGATGAGGGCGATCTGTACCAGGAGGAAGGAGGGGGTGCCAACAAAGACCCCAAGATTCCAGAAAGGTCTCAAGTTATAGGAGGAGCCCCAGCTGGGATCCCAGGCAAGAGAAACGTGGATGGAGGGTCCAACGCTGCAGGGCGGGAGTGGCCGGTGCCCAGACGAGAGCATACTCTATTTTCCTGGAAGGTTTATCACATCTGCCACCCAAAGGTGCAGCCCCCGAATCACATAAGGAATCAGGAGAGAGGATGAGAAGAGAGACTTACCACAGCACAAAGGCTCCAAGTGTCTCCACTCCATCATCCGCGAGCCCCGGGGGTCCTGCAGGGGGATGGATGCACCGTAAACTCAAGGTAGCCTATGTGTGTCTCCCACGTGTGTGGACCATCCAAGCCCGCTCTCTAGGGCAGGACAAGCATGGAGGGTAGGCCCCAAGACTTAGGTATTAACATGGAGCAAACGGAAGCTCAGGGCATAGAAGGGACTTGTCTGAGGACAAGCGGGCCAGACTGCCTCCTCATTTAGGGAGCTGTTTACAAATCTACAAAGAGATGGACAGACACAAGCTCAGCCTATCCCAGGGTGGACCCAGGGACTGGAATGGACCAGGTCCCAGGCTGGGGGCCCCGGGGCAGGCAGGGATCAACACAGAGGGTGGGTGGGAGGCAAAGACAGACCACATCTTGCAGAGAGCGGGCTAACTGTCCCCGAGCCAGGGCTGTAGAAGGGCAGGCCACTCACCAGGACATAAGCTTCCAGCTGCAAGAGAGACAGACAGAGGCAGTGAGCAAACCCTCCCGTAAGACCCGAGCCCTCCGTGCAGGCTGAGTGTTCATCCCTCGGGACAGACAGAGGGGCTGTAATGGGTTGAACGGTGCCCCCCTCTCCTCCCCAAATTCATACGTTGATGTCCTCACCCTCCGTGTCTCAGAATGTGACTGTATTTGGAGACGGGTCTTATAGCGGTGATTAGTCAAACTAAGGTCCCTAGCATGGGTCCCAATCCAATAGGACTGGTGTCATAAGAAGGGCAAATTTGGACACAGATGCGTGTAGAGGGATGACAGTATGAAGACATAGAGAGAAGATGCCCTACTACAAGCCAAGGAGGGAGGCCTGGAACAGATTCCTCCTTCATGGTCCTTGGAAGGAACCAATTCTGCCCACACCTTGATCTTAGACTTCTGGCCTCCAGAACTGGGAGAGAATACGTTTCTGCCATTTAAGTCACCCAGCAAACTCATACAGTCACCACTGGCAATGAGGGTGGCTGAGCCCTCTGGGACCTCTGTGTTCCTTGCTCCCCATCACAGAGCTGCCCTCCCTTACAGACTCCTCCAAGCCCCAACCAGGGACACCTCCTCCAGGCAGCCCTCCTAGGCTGCCACTGGGTTGTTTTTTCAAGTGGTTTCCTGAAGGCCTGGAATTCATGCTTTCATCTCGGAACTCCCAGCACCTGCCTGGAGCCTCACTTCTAGCTGGTGCCCATCAACGTCAAACTGAAAAGGCAACACTGACTCCAGTGAAGGTCAACTGCTTGCACAACTGCCTCCTTAACCCAACCCTGCTTGGTCGCCATGTGTAGCTGATCCTGTGCTCGTGAATCCATCCCCATCACTCAGGGCTGTCCAGGGGTGTCCGTGTTGAGCCTGGAGACACCTGGAAGCTTTGCACTTTGAATTCAGTGTCCTGTGATTTATCCTTCTTGGACTTCAACCAACCTCCAAGGAAACCAGACAGCTGCACACATACATCTAGGCCCCTTCCTTCTATCATTTGCATGAAGCCCTTTCTGGCAAAAACTGGACAACAGGCAGCAGCTGATGTCACATGACTGAGGCTCGCCCCCACTCTCCCCAGGGAAGGCTGTGGGCAGACAGCTCCCTCCAACATCTGCACACAGGGACTCAGCACCATCCGCTCAGAGACACACATCTGGAGCCTTCAACACAGCCCTGGCTGTGGACCTCAGTTCCCCACTCCTGGGGTCCAGCTGAGCCTAAGGAAGGACACGCTAGTGGAAAAGACGCTTCCAGCATAAAAAGAATCATGGCCATTTCTGACAATGGCCAAAATGTGGAAACAAGCAAATGTCCACCAGGAGGGGACAGTTAGGTCCAAAGCCTTCCTTTGGCAGGAGGAATGCAGACACTGAGGTGAGTTTGCAAGGCTGTGTCAAAAACGTGGGCAAGTACATTAAAAGATCCAATGAAAAAGTAGGGTGGATGGGACCTCGCTGGTGGGGCAGTGGTTAAGAATCCACCTGCCAATGCAGGGGACATGAGTTTGATCCATGGTCCAGGAAGATCCCACGTGCCACGGAGCAACGAAGCCTGTGCGCCGCAACTACTGAGCCTGTGCTCTAGAGTCCACGAGTCACAACTATTGAGCCCACGTGCCACAATTACTGAGACCGCGTGCTACAGCTACAGAAGCCTGTGTGCCTAGAGCCCAGGCTCCGCAACAAGAGAAGCCACGGCAATGAGAGGCCCACGCTCCACATCAAAAAGGAGCCCCCGCTCACCACAAGTAGAGAAAGCCCACACACAGCAATGAAGACCCAATGCAGCCAAAACATAAAATAAATAAATAAATTTAAAAAAATTTTTTTTAAAAAGTAGTGTGGAAACTTGGGATGATGAAAGTTAAAAAGCTGCATGAACCCAATGGAACTGTGCTTCTAGGCTGGGGCCCACCAGGGAAGTTTGCAGGGTTATTTTCCCGAATGAGTTCCCTGGGGGTGGGGTCTGGGTCCGCTCTGACATACCCATGGCTCCTCGGAGGTCCCAGGCCACCTTACCATCTTTGCTATATATACATACAGTTTACATAAATCTCTTCCTTTACAATCAGCGCCTTCTGAAAGTGCCTCTTCACAGCCCAATACCAACTAATAATATAGAAGAAGCAACAGAGTTGGAAAAATCACCACTTCGCAAGCATCACAGCAAGTTCTGATTCACATACTTTTGGATTCATCTGCAGATGCCAGAACTAGCAGGTGATCATGGTGACCAGTAACAGGGTGTCCACACAGCCTCAAGTGTCCCCCACTGATTACTTACTGATTACAAAGGGGAAACAGTGACTTTTGCGGGGAGACACCAGGCAGTCTCTACGTGAACCACTGTCAGGTACCTCGGGATATGACACACTGGAGAGGACCAGCACAGCTCCTGTGGATCCGCCCCCGGGACACACAACTTGAACCTGATCACAGAGAACCAGCTGGCAGACCAGCCCGCTGGGGAACACCCTTCAAAACAACTGCCTGGGGTCTCCCCAAATGTCAATGCCATGAAACACAGGGAAAGGCTGAGAAGCTGATTCCGAGTAAAGGATACAAGAAACAGGACGACTAAATTCGACACGTGGTTGGAGACTAGATCCCGGACCAGCCAAGAAACATGCTATAAAGGACATCATTGGAACAATACGGACTCTATATTAGATAATATTATTGTGTCGACGTTAAAATTCCTAAATGTACTGATTGTATTTTGGTTGTAAGAGAGAATGTTCTTCTTAAAGGATATAGGAAATGCTCAGGGGGACAAAGAAATGTGATGTCTGCAAATTATTCTCAAATGATTTATCATTAAAATAATTTTATAACTACACACACACACATATACATAGGGTTGGCCAAAAAGTTCATTCAGGTCTTTCTGGAACATCTTACAGAAAAACCCAAACAAACCTTTTTGCCAATCCTATACATATATTCATACAATACGTGTATATGTACGTGTATGTATATACACACACATATATGTATATACATGTATGTGTGTATACACAGGTACACGTACATATATGTGTATATACACACAGAGGAAGCACTTAAATATAATAAAATGTTTCTAATTGGTGACTCTAGATCTATGGTTCTCAATGTGGGTTCCCCAGAGCAGCAGCATCAACTGGGAACTTGTTAGAAATACAGACCCTTGGGCCCATCCCAGGAAGCTCCTGAATCAAAAATTGTGGGGAGGGCCCCACAGTCTGCATGTGAACAAGCCCTCCAGCCGGTTCTGCTGCACACTCCAGGTTGAGAACCACTGTTGCAGATCAGGGCTTGGCCAGCTATGGCTCTTGGGCTAAATCCGGCCCTCTGCCTGCTTGTGTAAATAAAGCTTTATTGGCACCCAGGCACACCCATTCATTCACATATTGTCTGTAGCTGAGTCCATTCACGTTGTGACAGAATCCCTCTGGCTGAATGTAGGTAATACCTGGCCCTTTAAAGGAAGTCTGCCCACCCCCGGGCACCATGAAGGGCCTATGGAAAATTCTCTGTGCCAATCTTCCACCTTTTCCGTACAACTGAAGTTATTTCCAAACAAAAAGTTAAGAGAAAAGCAATGCCCATTTTATGTGAGTATATTTATTTTGAAGGAGAAAGGATGAGGTTGAAGTGGCAATTATATCTTCTTTCTAACAACAGCAGGGCTCCTAAGATTTCAAATGCTGGGCCGTGGCCCTGAGCCCGCACAGAGCGGCACTGGCCACTGCGGGGACCCCTGGTCCACAACGCCACCGTGGAGGAAGCACACCCGCTAGTGATCTTGCCTCCCTCTGTCACACAGACCTCCCCCTGGGTCTGCCAGAGGACATGGAGCCCCAGGAAGAAACTAAGAATGGAGGCAGAAATTAGAAGAGGCAGGAGGAAAGGCCAGTTGCGGATGGCGGCCCTAGCCAGGGTGGACCCGGGCGGGTATGTTCCGGGCACACGGTTTTAAAAGCCGATCTCACCTTCTCGCTGACGGGCCTCAGATCTGGGGTGACGGTGAAGATGCTGATGAGCACTGGAAGAAAGCAGAGAGGTGTGTGGCGGCTCCAGGCCACGGCCGGCCCTCCCCCCGCAGCCCGCGCCGGCCGCCCACCTCGGTTCTGGGGCCTGTACACCGGCTTGTCAGTCTGGATGAACACAGAGGCACCCCGGCTGTCCACGGTCACTGAAGTCTGGTTGTGGAAGAGGGGGTCCTCCTCTGCCTGCCAGCCACGGCCCCACACCTTCAGGAGGGCCTGGCCCCGGAGTCCCGTGGGCACCTGCAGGCAGAGCACAGAGCTTTGGGCAGGATTTGTCGCCCTGGAAGGGACCCAGGTATTGGGAAGGCAGTGTGGAGGTCTAGAGCAGGCACGCACACCCAGGGGCCACTGTGCTCCCCAGGGGACACCTGGCAGTTCCTGGAGACGTTTTTGGGTGTTACAGCTGTGGGAAGCAAGTGCTACTGGCATCTGGTGGGTGGAGGCCAGGGATGCCCTTCAAGCCCCTGCGATGCACAGGACAGCCCCAGAGCAGAGAATGATCTGGCCCCAGAGGTCAGCAGCGCCGAGGCTGAGAAACGCTGGTCTAGCTTGACACGACAGCCCTTCTCTCCTGACACTGCAAGCCTGCAAAGATATTCTCACCCCTGTAGAGCTACAAGAATCATCTTACCTAAGTGCAATCATAGCTGGTGAGCTGGGGCAGGGGGATGGAGATCCCAACCGCTTCATATATACATGTACATATGAATACCCGCATGCATATATATTTTTATATATCATATATACGTATACATGTATAATGTACGTTCCTCTGTGCTTTGCCCCACTGTAAACACTGCACACGTATTATACAATCTCATTTCTATGAAATGTCCAGAACAGGCAAATCCATAGAGACTGAAAGCAGATGAGCGGGTACCAGGGGCTGGAGGGAGCTGGGGAATGGGGAGTGACAGCTAACGAGGATGGGATTTCCTTCTGGGCTGATGAAAATGTTATGGAACTAGATAGGGGTGGTGACTGCACAACCCTATGCACGCACTAAAGGCCACTGAATTGTCCACTTTAAAATGGCAAGGGACTTCCTAGCTGGCGCAGTGGTTAAGAATCCGCCTGCCAATGCAGGGGACACAGGTTCAATCCCTGCTCCAGGAAGATCCCACATGCCACAGAGCAACTAAGCCCATGCACCACAACTAATGAGCCCGTGTGCCACAACTACTGAAGCCCACAAGCCTAGAGCCCGTGCGCCGCAACAAGAGAAGCCACTGCAATGAGGAGCCCGCACACCGTAATGAAGAGTACTCCCTGCTTACTGCAACTAGAGAAAACCCATGTGCAGCAATGAAGACCCAATGCAGCAAAGAAATAAATAGATAAATAAATTTATAAAATAAATTTAAAAATAAATAAAAATAAAATGGTGAAAGTGGTAAAACAAAAATTTTTTTGCCACCTAGTTGGATAAAACAATCACCACCACAACGAAAACCCACTGCTGTCTTAAGGATTCACCATGGAGTTCAAATTCTTCAAGGGCAAAATTTCCAACATTCAGGGCATGGAAACTACCCTATATAACTGCCTCATTTTTTTTTAAGTGATGAACAGAACACCCATGTGTGTAAGTCATAACCTGCAGAAGCTCTTTTTGTGATTAAAACAAAGTCATGATTCTCCAGATGTGACCACATGCCATGAACGCGATGCTCGTGGCCATCCCTGGGCACCTGGCGAGTGGACATTATGTGGTCGGCAGTTCACACTGGGAGCCACAGCACCACCTCTTCCTAAGACCACCCAAGTGTGGGGTGTTCCCCTCCCAGTTGTTTGTCAGCATCTACCCGTGTGGTCCCTCGAGGGGCGAAAAGGCAAACAGCCACGTCAAGCATCCTGATGAATTACCGGACCGGTCCTCACGCCAATGTGCCCATTTTATTAGATGAGCTTGGGGTGTGCCAGGACCCTCTCCATCCCTCCAGAGCCTGTCTCTGGCTGCCCCTCCTGTCTGCTCTGAACAGCATCAGAGGGACCCTGCATGCCTGCCCATCCTGCCACCCAGGATAGAGCATCTCAGGACTGTGGGGCATCTCCTTCCTAACTGGTTAACCTTCGGAACTTTCAGGACAAACGTGAGGATAATCCCCTTACTCTGACCCCCCAAATCCTTACCTGCCTTTGTTTCTGGAAGTTTCTCAGCACCAGCCAAAGACCTTCATGCAAAGAGGAAAAAGGCCCAGGCCACCCAGGGGAGCGGGCATGGACAGGTAGAAGGGAGCTGGCGGGGGAGGTGGGGGGCTGGATGCCAGAGGGCCGGGGGTGCTGGGGGACAAGAAGCTGAGAACAGAAAGGATCAAATGTGACCTTTGAGGACATGAAGTGGCCTGCCCCGGTCTCAAAAGCTGCAGAGCTGCCATTTCCAATCAAGTCTCAGCTCAAAGTGGCGGTCCTACCTGGTCCTGCACCTGCCAGCCCTTAGAGGTCTTGCTGGAAGGTTCTAGACTGAGCTGATCCCCATCCCCACCCCTGACCTCAGGGATCCACATTCTCTCCTTTAGCATCAGCGACAGCCAAGGACTCAGGGGCCGAGATCCAAGCAGGGGAGACGGCCAGGCAAAGCTGACGTAGCTGGCAGCTGAGAGCAAAAGTCGGAGGCCCAGGGCCCGGCTAAACAAGAGGCTCCCTGGGGCTGGCTGCCCTCTGGGGATGGCTGTGTGGAGGGGCCAGTTCTACCGCAGGCCCGCCCCTCCAGGCTAGGGAGGGCCCTGGGCTCTGCCTGTGGGTGCCAGACTACCGGACTCCATAGGTATCCACTAAGCATCCCCGAGAGAGAAGCCACCGGACTCACTGGACACTCTGAGATGCTGACACATTGCTGTACAGATGGGTGATCGGGACTATAAAGGCAGGGCACACAATAGACACTCACGACAGGTATCACGATTGCTCTCCCAAATGGAAACCACCCAGAGCAGAGGAGTTCAAGTGAGGGCTGATACCACAGGCTGGAAATCTCCCTCCTATTTATGGGAGCTCCCAAATGACTCCAGTCCAGGCTACTGGCTGCCTCTTTTTTGCCTCCTTCTGGTCCCAGGACCTTTGCACTGGCTGTTCCCACTGCCTGGAATGCCCTCCCCCCAAATCCATGCATGTTGGTTCCTCCTGGTTTCAGCTCAGAGGGGCCCTGCTTCCATATAAACTGTGACTCTACCCCCAATCCTCAGCATTCTCTTTCTCTGACATATTTTAAAATAAAATAGGACACTTACTGCTCTCCTAGGTGATCACATTTGTGAAGTTGGGGGTTTACTGTCTGACCCACCCTTTTGCCTGTCACCAGTGAGCCTGGGGGCTGAGAGCAGGGCATGTGTCCAACCTCGTGCTTGGGACTTAATAGATGCTTAAGACATTTGTTACAGAGATGCATGGGTAAGTCTGAAAAATCGGAATAAAACCAAGTATCAGGAGGTTTTAGGTATGCTTTCTTGAAAATTCCATCAAGGGCCTCTTACCAGCATCCTCACTACTGCACAGGTGCCAAGGACGAGGCACAGACCGGGCAGGGCCTGCCTGTGGCAGCCAAGGGCAACACTGGGTCCCCACAACACTGGTTTCCAAAACATGTACCCAGAAGCACTCAGGTCCCCAAGGCAGGCAGGGCTGGGGAGTGGGTGGCGTAGTGGGCAGGGGGGTCCTACACCCATAAAAGAGGCTTCTCTCTTGCCTGATGCCCACACCATGGTTCCACAGAGCAGAATCTCAACCTCCGCACTACCGACGTTTAGGGCTGAATTATCCTTTGCAGTGGAGGGATGGAGGCGTCCTGTCACTGTAGGGCGTTGAACAGCATCCCTGGCCTCCACCCACTAGATGGCAGTAGCACCATCATCCCTGGTTACAACAGCCAGAAATTTCTCCAGCCACTGCCAGTGTCCCCTGGGGGCGGGGAGCATCCTTCCCCACCCCCTGCATGAGAAAGGCTTATCCAGAGCTATTCTAAATGCAAAGGATCCCAAGACCCTTTTGAAAGTCTCTAGTCTAGTGATCCTCGGCCCTGCTCCCAAAGTTCTATGAACTTTTATTGGTTTTTTATACAAATCCCAGCATCTAGCCTGCAAAGAGTGCCTTCTTATGTGTGGTGGTTGGGAACAGTGCACAATCTTAACCCTGTCAGGGGCAGCCCTGCTTTCCTTCTTTCTTTTCTTTTTTCTTTTTTTTTTTTGATAAGTTATATGCTTTATTAAAGTACTTCTCTAAATAACATATATGAGGCCTTCTTTTTTCCTAGGCAGTCCATCTGTCAGTGGAGAGGGCAGCCCTGCTTTCTGATTCACAAGAAAGCAGATCTGCTCACACGAAGCCAGCAAGGGCGGCTCTAGCCTATTTATCCTGAGTTTTCCCGCTGTTGACACCAGAGGCTGGCTCGTTCTCAGTGGAGGGGCCGTCTTGTGCATTATAGGATTTGAGCAGCATCCTTGATCTCTAGCCACGAGAAGCCAGTAGCAACCCCCACCCCTGCCCCCCATGTTGTGGCAACCAAAACTGTCTCCAGACACTGCAAACATCACCCCCGGGAGGGAACTCTAGAGAAAGAATTCTAACATTGACAATAGGGCAGGAAGACCACTGCCCCACAGCAATTAGACACTAAGGACGCACCCCATCCCATGGAAGAAGAACCACCTCGGACTTCATGCTAATCACTGGGAGAGAGCACATTATAATTTGGAATGATTCCCTAGTGCATCCTTTCAGGGACTCCTTGGAGCATCTGGTAAGCGTTAAGGACTAGCTAACCCAGAAAATGCCGTCAATTTCAGGGCTTACCACCTCCTTGAAATCCAAGGACTCCAGTTAAAAGATCCATGTCAGAGAAGTACCTACATGTAGTTTGATGGGTAAAATAATTTTAAAATAATTCAATCCCACTAATTCAATTTCCCGAGGCTGCGGGAAATTTGGTCTCTAGTGTATCACCAGCAGTGCCGTGCATGGGCACTGCTGTGTCTTCTAAGACAAAACAGGACCCAGCTAGAGCCTTGGATCCTGATCTGGTAGTTCTTCTTTCAGGGTGTTCAGCCTAAGGCAGGCATCCAGAGTGTTAATACAGCTTTACGCGCAAAGATGCTCTCAACTTTTGGATTACGTTATCAAAACCCTGAAAACAAGAAAAAAATCTAACCATGTACAAGCGATGTGTGTTGGGGGGAGGGTGTTACTAAACTAGTATATAAAAGAGATGCAGTGGCACGCTGCTTACAACAGGATGCAAATTACAATTACAAAGACGTGGAAACATGGAAGTATGTTTATGCAACGGGTTGAGAGAAAACAGCAGGAAAGACCACACTATACCCTTTAATTGCCACTATGAAGGAAAATGTCTTTATGTGGACCAGCATTTATGGGAAACATGAAAGAGTGCAAAGTATGAGGGATGGGATTATGGGTGGGTTTTCTCCTTTTCTAAATTTTTTTTCCCCTTCATTATTCTTTTTCTTTTTTTTAACCTCACCATTGATGATTTTTCTCACAACACAGGCAACTTCCCTTGTTCCATTCCAATTCAATTCTTTATTTCCAAGGTAGGGTTTCTGATTTTAAAAATTCATAGCTTACCTTGAGTGTGATGGTCCCTTTATCTAAAACAAAATGAAAATAAAATGAAAACAGTTAAATCAGGACCTGTGTTTTCCTCCCTCCTTGAGCTGCGACCTTAAAAATACGGGCTTTCTCAACCCAGAGGGATTTTCTGTGGACAAACACACACCCTGGGTCATGCTGGTCTGGCCTGGGCTGGGTTGGGATTGGCAGAAGTGAGAGGTTTCCTCCAAGCTGGCGAGTACTGAAGACCAGAGGGGATGGACAAAGCCTAACTATTCAGGGGAAGGTTGGCCAGCCTGCATACTTAATTCACTTCACCCCTGGCCTCTGTCCAAGGTAAGCTGTGAGAGGAGCAAAGAGAAAACTCCACAGGAGAGGAACAAGGAGATGGGTAGAGGGGAAGAAGAGGAGACTGAGGTCCCCAGTGGACCTCACTCCAGTGGATCTAATCAGTTTCCCACCAACCTCTCTCTTCTACCCAAACGGAATCATCTGTCATTCTGACCCTGTCCAGGCTCTTTGGCAGGACAAACTCCAGGACTCGATTAGGCATCTACTGTTTTTACCTGCCAGTGTCCATTCCCCCATTTCCTGCTAGCAGAAGCCCAATTTCCTTGGAGAAGCCACCTGCCCAGCTCCTAATTCATAAGGTTTAGCGGGGCTATGCCCCTCTTTCTTAGGGCTCTGTGCAAATCCACATAGGACTTCCTCCTAGTCATAGTGATTGGTTCAGGGTTCAGCACATGACCCAGTATGGGCCAATCAGCATAGGCCTTCCCTCTGGTCACAGGGCTTGGTTCAGAGTTAAGCATATGACCCGACATGGGCCAATCAGCATAGGCCTTCCCTCTGGTCACAGGGATTAGTTCAGGTGTGAGCACATGACCCGACATGGGCCAATCAGAGGGAATCCTGAGACTTTCCCCAGAGATCCTGGAACTGCCACTCCCTCAGAACTTTGGGGAGACAGGCACATCCAGAAGTGGAACTGGGAGACTAGGCCAGCGATGCCAGAGGACTTTTCCAGTTATGAGAGCCCATAAACTCTCTGTTGCTGAAGCCAACCGGATTTGGGTTTCCAGACTGGCCAGTGGAGTCAGGACTGCCTGCAAGCCTCCTGCCTACCCAAGTGTCCCTCTCCCAGGAGACAGAGGCTGCCTTGTTGGCCTTGGAGACCTGACATGTCTCTTGGTGTCTCCTGTGGCCACACCACACTCTGCAAGATGAATGAGTTACCTGCCCTGCTAGACTACAGACAAGGCAGGGGGCTGCTCTCTATACCTTTGTGCAGGAGGCCAGCACTGCTGTTATCTGCAGTTTGTGAAGGAGAGCGTGGGAGAAGCTGGCTGAGGGCCTGAGCTCAACTCAGTGGCAGGCTGGCTGAAAGCCCAGGTCTGGGCCTAACACCATAGGGTGCTAGAAGCTCAACAAAAGGTCTCAAAAGGTCACAAGATTCCCTCTGGGCCCCCTTCCCATCTCCAGACAAAGCTGGCACGAAAGGGTGCCCAATTCTATCCAGATTTGCACCCACTGCACCTGAGCTGCTGAGGAACAAGGCGCTCTGATTTCCCAGACTGGGCAGGTGGCTGCCCCTCCTGGGCCTTAACTCTCTCTATCTGTAAAGTGGGGCGAATGCAACCCGCCCTCCTCCTCCTGCCAGGGTTCTGGAGGTGGCGTGGGAAGGAAACAAAGCAATGCTGACACGGCCTGAGCCCTACAGACCACTTTGCAAAGAGAGAGGAAGCCCTGATCAGGCATTCCAGGGACCTACCCAGGATGGCTCCCTGGCTCTGCGCCACCGCCTCGCCCTGGGCCACCAGCTGAGCCTGGACCATGACTTCCCTTGGGGAGTTAAAGGTGGTCACACTGATGACTTCCTCCACTCCTGAGCGGAAGACAGAGGGTGCGGCGATCAAATAGCCCCTGCAGAAGAAGAGAACCGCAGTGAAGGCCAAAGGTTGTCTGACGCATTCCTAGCCTCGCTGTCACCTGGCTGAATCAGGGTGCACCCTGGGTGGACTCGCCCCTGTGCCTGACCACGCTCTGATGGCACTGTCACTTTATGTGTCTGTGTCCCCTACTAACCCGTGAGCTCCTTGGGGCTTGTTCACCTCTGAAGTCCCCTCAGTAAGGACCTGGCTTCTCTGGATCTACCCAGAACCACACCCCCTGCAATCTCTGCATTATGGCCTCTGGCTTTTTTTCTCCGCTCCTTCTGCCACAGGACCTTTGCACATGCCACACCCACAAATTAAAATACTCTTGCCTGTAGGCTGAGTAACTGGTAGGACCCCCCTTCATCCTCAAAGCCACCCCGTGAGACATGCTAACATCTCCCACTTACAGAGTCGGAAATTAAGCCCCAGTGAAGCCAAGTCATGTGCCCAAGTCAGTGAGAGATTAGGATAGAAACCCAGGCAGCCAGACTCTGGAACCCAGTGGAAAGAAGCAAAGAGCTACCTGCAGCACTAATTTTAAGAATAAGACCCTGAAAACAAACTAAATGGCCTGAAACAGGAAAAGCACTGTGAACAGTGGAATCAAAACAGCCCTCTCTGAAAATCCTCAGCTTGACTCTGAAGACATTTCTGGAAGAGCAGTGTCATCATCCTGCTTTCCACACAGGAAAGCTGACCTTGCAGAAGGAGAAGGAACGTGCACCGGATCACACAGCCTGGGGTCCCCTCAGGGGACCTGACCTGGAAGCCTAGGTCCTCCCCACCTGAGCTCCTGCTTCCCTGTTATTTTGCAACCTTAGGTGGAAAAATCACAAAGGCTCATCCTTAACCACGTGACCCACTCAAAATGCAAGGGCAGATAGATGGAGATAAGACATTAAAAAAAATAAAAAAATAAAAAAATGCAAGGGCAAGTGACACGGCCTGGCAGCAAAGGCAGCACGATTCCACCCGTGCGGAACTACAGGCACCAGAAGGAAACTGGAGAAAGGGAAATCACTGGGCCAAACACTGAGATTAGGAGAGCTTTTTATGTCTCAACATCCCCTCTGGGACAACCCCAGATCCACACACAAGGAGATGAATTTAGACCCTTACCACACACCACACACTAAGAGGACCTTGGAGACATGCCACGTACTAAACGACTCCAGCATTGGTAAGAGTGTGCAAAGGTCCTAGTTTCGTAGGTGCACTGCCCAGCCATGGCTGGACGCACTAATGACCCTGGGGTCCGATGTTCTGTGTGATTCCAGCACCAACAAGCGCCTGCAATGACAGGGTTCCCAGGTGCAGTGTCTGGCCTTGGCCACGTACAGAGCACACAGTGATCCTGGGGTTGTAACTGTACCTGCCGGACCACGCAGTGACCCTGGGTTTCACGGATGTTCTGTCCAGATCCAGCACTGACCGCAGTGTGTATTGAGCCTGCATCCTGTGTGTTCTGTCTGACTCCAGCACCACACACAGCGTGCAGTGACACTGGGACAGACAGGTACTGTCTCAAGCGGGCCTGGGAAGACCCTTGCTTCACATGGGATGTGCAGCACCCAGGTCTAGCACTGACCAGAGGGTGCAGTGACCCTGGGGTCCCCTGTGCAGTGTCTGGCCTCAGCCGTGCACAGAGCACACAATGATCCTGGGTACCTAACTGTACTGTCTGGGGCACACACT
This sequence comes from Hippopotamus amphibius kiboko, assembly GCF_030028045.1. Taxonomy (NCBI): domain Eukaryota; kingdom Metazoa; phylum Chordata; class Mammalia; order Artiodactyla; family Hippopotamidae; genus Hippopotamus; species Hippopotamus amphibius. Next base: position 16,755,127 of record NC_080200.1, on the reverse strand, counting down.
CACCCCACGGACATGTTGTGTAACCATCTAACTCCAGCACCGACCTGCACGGGCAGTGACCCTGGGCTCCTCTGTGTCCTGTCCCACTGCAGCACGGGAATACGGCCGCCTGCAGGACAGAATCTTTCTACCCAGGGCCTCCCACATGGCATCTGCTGAGTTTGGAAGAGCACTGGGGGAAATACACGATCCACGTGTTCATTTTCTTTTTTTTTTAATTTTTTTAGCTCTTTATTGGAATATAATTGCTTTACACTCTTGTACCAGTCTTTGAGGTACACCAAAGTGAATCAGCTGTATTTATACACATACCCCCATATTCCCTCCCTCCCTCGACTCCCCCCACCCTCCCCGTCCCGGCCCTCTAAGGCATCATCCATCATCGAGTTGATCTCCCTTTGTTATACAGCAATTTCCCACTGGCTATCTATTTTACAGTTGGTAGTGTATCTATGTCTATGCTACTCTCTCACTTTGTTCCTTGGGCACTTCTGAAGCCCTTATCCAGATCTGAGTTAGCGTCTTCACCCAAAGGCCCAGAAAACCTGATGGAACTAAATGAACTTTCCCTGTGGCTCAGGAATTGCAGCTGTTGGAGGGCTCGCCAGCCAATCACTGTCTACCTGATATACCCCCTGGCATCCGGGCTGACCCTGGCTTCTCATCCTTTGGTCTCGGAAGGTCCCATCCTGGGAAAGGTGGTATTTGGGAAAGTATAGACAGGATGGGTCTCACAGCAGTGTGCAATGTATGGGGCTTTCTGGGATCGGGCATCCCTCACACAGCAATCACATGGATCATAGAAACGGGATCCTTCGGGCTGGTGAGCCGCGGCTCTGGTTTAGAGGTCAGTTAACCCGGACTCCTGGCTTGTTCACTGTGTGTCTCCCAGCACGCGGGTTCCATCTGACTCAACAGTAGGCAAGATCCCAGGGCCACTTTAGTCAGAGGCAAATACTTCTGAGAACTGTTTAAAGCTCGGCAACACAGGGTCTCTGAACTTGGTCCTCATAAGGCAGGGTCTCTCACGGAGGGCAGGGTCGTGCTTCATGGTGGGGGGTGTCCTGCGCACAGCAGGATGTGTGGCAGCATCCCTGGCCCCCACCCAGCAGATTCCAGCAGCACGGCTTCCCCCTGGATGTGACAACCAGAGATGCCTCCGACATTGCTGAAAGACCCCAGGGAGATAAAAATTGCCCCTTGGCTGAAAACTGCTATTCTGAGGGATGCCAGCTTTGAAAGCATCAGGTCAAAAGTTTGCTGGGTTCCAATTTCACAAGGACCAGGGGAGGTAAATCCCAGGGCTCGAATTGCAGTACAGCGTCTTGCTTTTCAAACCCTGAGCCAAAGGAGCAGCGCTGGGGGTGCCTCTGCCCACCTCGTCTCACTGTTGACCTGTTTTCTGGGAATTCCTCTACAAGGGCTGCTTGAACAAGGCTCCTAAAGGCGGGGCTGGACTTGAACAGCTGGAGGCAGGCCCCCTGAGCCCACACCCCCACAGGGCTCACCCAAACTTGGCAGGTCTGGGAATATTCCCTGTGAAGCCGACTCATGGGAGATCCTCCTTAGCAGCTAGTTAATTCACCTCCCCGCTGTGTCAACTCACCAGAAGCTCCGTAAGCAAACTTCAAGAAAAAATGTGGAAGCAAAATAAACACTTTCTCCCCCACCACCACGCCCTCCCAAGGAAAACGGATCGGTAGGTCTCTCCTTCCATTTCTCTGCCAAGACACGCACCTCTTACCTTCAAGCCACGGACAACCTGAAATCGCCACCCAAGAAGACAAGCCCTGGTCACACCAAGGGGGCGAGGTGGGATGGGGGTGGCCTCGCCGCCTTAGATCTGAGGACCCCCTGTATCTCCACGGGGCCACTTCGGAAGCCTCAGGCGGCCCCCTTCCCAGTCGGACTCGCGGGGGCTGGGGGGGTCAAGACCCTAGGTCGCTCCCAGCCCGGAGGCTGTGTGGCCTTGGACAGGTTGCTGCATCTCTCTGAGCCGGACCCCGAGACCCCCATCCCGAGAAGGCGGCCAGCCTCCTCTGTGGCCCGGGGCTACTCACGGGGCCTGGGGCTGCGCAGCGCGCACGCCGTCCCGCGGCGACAGCAGCAGCAGGAGCCGGAGCAGCGGCCGGAGCAGGGCGCCCCACATTTTCCGGCTCCGCGGGGGCGCCGCGCCCGGGGAGGCGGCCGGGCCGGGGTCAGGCCAGGGCCGGGGTCCGAGCGCGGCCGTCCCCGCTGCGCCGCCGGGGGCCCTTTGTTCGCAGCCCCCGCGCCGTGCGCCCGGCGCCATGCGCCCCGCTCCGCGCCCGGCCAGGCTGGGGCGGCCGGGGACCAGCCCCCTCCCCGGACCCGCCCTGTCCCCGGGCCCGCCCCCGCCCCCGCCCCCGCCCGGACCCGCCCTGCTGCGATCACCCCCTCCCCGCCTCCCGCCCCGCCCCCTCTCCGGACCCCGTCCCTCCTCCGCTCCCTTCCCCGGACTCATCCCCCCCACCCACCCACCGACTCTCCCCCAATCTCTCCTGGGACCCGCCCCGCCCTCTGCCCGGATGCACCCCCAGACCTGGCCGATCCCTTTCCCCCTCATCGGACCTGACCTATCCACCTCTTCGCCCCCTCCTCCCGCCCCCAACCCGGCCCCACACCCTCTCCGGACCCGCCCCCTCCCTGGACGGCCCCCTTCCGACAGCGCTGCCTGGCCTCCTCCCCGCCGCCCCCTCACCCCACGGACCAGCCCAGCCCCATCCCCCCCGGGGGCCGCTGCGTCTCCGCGCCGCCTTCACCCCACCTGCCCCAGCCTGGCCCCGGCGACCTGTGCAGTGCACGCACAGGAGGAGCTGAGCCCTGTGGGGAAACTGAGGCTGGCTAAGGGAAGAAACTATCGAGACCTGCAGCTTCCGCCAGGCGCCTGACTGCCGGTCCTCACGTCTTCCCTCTCCCCACCTCCTCCATCCACACATCCCCTAGGCCCGACCCCTCCCTCTCTGGGCCTCACTTTCCCTTATGACAAACAGCAGGGGTGAGACGGCACCCCTCCCTAAGAGCAGGGTGTCCCCTCCTGTCCCGCCCAATGTGCCCAACTCAGTGATGACCTCACTGCTGTAGATCCCTCTGGAAGGGGCACCTCCTTTTTATGTCAAGTCCTGTCCCCCTTTAGCTCCACCCCCCCCCCCCAAAACTGTCCCAGGTGGGCCGTCTAGTGAGGACCTCTGCAGTTTTACTTCTAAAACTCTAGAGCTGACCACACAGCCCTCCTGCCCCAAATCTTAAGGGGCTCTCCGTTTATCGACGCCATCCAAACTCCAGGCTGCCCTTAGGCTGCCCAGATGGGTCTTGGGTCACCCTAGTTCCTAGATGCCCTGTGCCACCCTGTGCCCACCCCCACTGCCAGCCTTTGCTCACACTCTGCCCTCCTCCTTTGCCGGCCTAACTCTTGCTACTTCCAGAAACTTTCCTTGCATCCTCCCTGCCCTCCAGGCACGGTGGGTCTGCCAGGCAACCTCTCCCACCAGCCCTCCCCCAGGCTTTGGGCCAAGCCCTGGCCACCCAGTGAGCACAAGCCCTGGGCAGGCAGTGGGGACTTCAGGATAGACAGGACCTGCTGTTGCAGATGGTGAAGGTGGTTGTGCAGGGGCAGGGGTGGACTGGAGGGCAGTAGGGGCAGCGGCAGTGCTGAGACACCAGGAAGAGTTGCCAGCCTCCAGTCCACACTGGCATCAAGCAGGATGGTCTAGCATAATTCTCATAATTCACACCTGCCCAGCCCCTCCACGCCTCCCCTTGCTCCTCCATAAGCCAGGTTCCACTCTCTAGTCTCGAGGCCAGTTCCCTGCCCCTCTGTGCACTCCCTCATCCACTGGGCTCTGGCTACACAGGCCTCCATGGTCCCACGGTCCCTGACTCACTACCACCACCAACCCCTCCAGCCGAGGTGCCAGCTGTCCCCTCTGCCTGGGATGCTCACCCTCCGGGCATCCCAAGCCTGGTCTCCGTCCACCTTTAGGACTAGCTCTACCATCCCTCCTTCCCTGACTACCTGTACCATAAGACCTCAGATTTCAGATGCTGCCGTTACAGGTCCCCCAAAGTCTAACTGAGTTCCCTGCTCTTACCAGATCTGCCCCTGACTCAGCAGGAGAGGCTGTGCCCCCCCAGACTAGTTCCTCCGCCAGCCAGACCAGCTGTACCCCACCCATTCCTCACCTGTCAGATTTCACTTTCTTGGGGTTTTTTTTTGGGGGGGGGTGGAGTGGGGGGTGGGGGGGCGGAGCTGCCATGCGCAGTGGCTTGTGGGATCTTAATTCCCTGACCGGGGATTGAACTTGGGCCCACAGCAGTGAAAGCGCTGAGTCCTAACCGCTGGACTGCCAGGGAATTCCCTCACTTTCTTGTTATTCAATTAAGCAGATCACACCCTTCTGAAGGAAGCAGGGGCATCTCACCCTTTTGTTACTACAAAGCCTGCCTCCCACAGCCTCTGGCTGTCTCCTGCCCCTAAGTGCAACCCCCATGTTGCCCTGCATGGCCAGCTATGTCCTTCCACCACCCCACCCAGGGCTGTGAATATATGTAACTAACAGACCGCTCTCCACCTTACCTGTTCAGTGCTGGGTATTGCATGTTTGGCTATCTCGTACTATTTAGCATGAGGGATCCTTCCTTCACTAATGGGGTGAGTAGGAGATGCACAGAACTCCACCGTGCCCTCACACCCAATTGAACTTGTTCCATGGTGCCCAGTGCAGAGGCCATGGTCTTAGTATTCCAGTGAACCTACTTCCTGTCTGTCTCTCCTGGGGCTTGAGCCCCATTTGCTACTGGATGCCAGGCCCCTGCTTTGAAGTGGACATCAGTAAAGGTGACATCCTTCTTGGCCCCCTGAGGTGCTGTGGGGCACTGGGGAAGAGTCCCACAATTGACACATTTCCAGCACTTGTGTGAGTCACTGGTTAACAGAGCCATTACTAGAAATTGTCACACCAACTTTCAATTAAATACATGATGTTAAAAATGAAAATAAGTATGCAGAAGCTATCACTTCCTCATTATTTCACTGCATCGTACTACCCTCTGTGCTCTTGAGAGTATCCCTGACCTTTTGTATCTGATGGTGAAAAGACTCTGTAACGATACACATCTCTTCCCATGCAGTGACTTCCTGCTGGCAGCTTGAAACTGGCCACGGGGGGAGAACAGTCAATTCTGCTCTAACACTTGTTTTGAAAAGAAAACTTTTTTCTGAAATGATGGATACATAAGGGAAGGATGTGAGCATAATTTGATGGAATGTGGTATTGCTTATGCAGGATTTGGTCTGCAAGAAACACGGAATGAATGCAGGAAACAGCACCCCACTGACCAGAGCCGCGTGGGAATATACAACACCCGTCGCCTCCCCCCACCCCGCCCCACACACACACCCTCAACATCTACACTCCCTGAACTGTTAGGAGGCACCCTACCCGCCCCCATCTGGGATGACAATATCTCATCTCATTTCAGGAAACCTCCTCCCAGTACCTCACAGAGACACGCAGGCTGCAACCTTCCCACACCACATCCACACACGGACCTTAGGTCTTTTCCAAGGTCAAGTGCCACATGTGCTGTAATATTTGCGTCATTCTTAGCCATTTAAATGTGTACAATGGTGCTATCAGTTTTTAGTAAATGCCTGTCTTTTTTAAATGTGTGGCTAACACAGTTTTTGAGTATGGTACCCTGACTCCCTTTTCCCATGAGCCCTGTGGTTGGTGTGAAGAATGGTCACTTTCAAGAATATGTCAGGGCAGGGCTTCCTAGGTGGCGCAGTGGTTAAGAATCTGCCTGCCAGTGCAGGAGACACAGGTTCGATCCCTGCTCCAGGAAGGTCCCACATGCCAAGGAGCAACTAAAGCCCATGCGCCACAACTATTGAGCCCATGTGCTGCAACTACTGAAGCCCACGCACCTAGAGCCCATGCTCCACAACCAGAGAAGCCATGGCAATGAGGAGCCTCCGCACCACAACAAAGAGTAGCCCCCACTCACCGCAACTAAAGAAAGCCCGCGTACAGTAGAAGAGACCCAACACAGCCAATATAATTAATTAATTAATTAATTAATTAATTAATTTTAAAAAATATGTCCGGCCAGAACTGGCTGCGTTTACCCCGCAGGAAGAGATTGTTAAATATCTGCTACCTTGTCAGTGATGAATGGCATAGTGTCTGGGTCTGGGTGGGAGGACGAGCTAGACAGTCCAATTGCGAGAAGCATTTTGTTCTTCCGGGGAGCCAGCCGGGTCCCGGGCCCACGGAGCACCCAGCAGCCAGGATGTGGTGGGAATGACAAATGAGCAGCCCCACTGCCCGCAGGAGATGGGGATTCCGCACAGCACCGCCGGGACCCCAAAGCCAGAGGGGGAACCGGGCATGCCGTGTGCAGGAGCCGCTGTGGCGAGTGACATCTGCTGCCCAGGAAGATGCAGCCAGGTCGTCACCTGGGGAGTGGTCAGTGATATGAATGAAGCTGAAACTGCATGTGACCTCTGACCCTACTGGAAGGACATGCATGTGTCCAAGGAGACCCAGCCAAGAGCTTTCACAGCTGCATGGTTCAAGGGTGGTGAATAGCCAGAAGCAGCCTGTGTGTCCATCCATGGGACGAGGGACAAACAGGTAAAGGAAGGAGGGGTCGTGTGTGATTCCCACGTATCAGGGAAGGTGGGGTACGGGGTCGGGGGAGAACAGTAGCCAGGGAGAGGGATGCAGGAAGGTGATTTCAATGAGACCCAAGCATTTTCACCTCCCACTGCCTGGGGAGCAGGAGCCTGGAGCAGAGGGAAGGGTGACTGGGGGGATCTTCCCTCATCTGTGTGATATCTTTCACGCTGTTACCTCTGTGCCCCCAGCATGTGAGGACCAGGGGTGCTGGCTTGATGGAAGAGCAGAGGCCTCTCCACACAGGCAGTGTGAGCCCCCTTCCAGGGTGGATTTTGAGGAAGACTCCTCCAAAGAAGACATACAAATGGCCAACAAGTGCATGAAAAGATGCTTAACATCACTGATCAGTAGGGAAATGTAAACCAAAACCACAATGAACTACCACTTCACACCTATTACAATGATAGTATTTTTTTAAAAAAATCAGACAATAACAAGTGTCGATGAGGATGTGGAGAAACTGAAACCCTTGTGTGTTTCTCATGGGAATGTAAAATGATGCAGCCATGCGGGAAAATTCTGGCAGTTCCTCAAAAAGTTAAACATAGAATTAGCATATGATCTACCGGTTTCACTCTGAGATACATACCCAAAGACAGAGAGATTGTAAATAAGCACTGGGGCTGAATAGCAATGTTTTCAGCTGAGATAAGGCATGACTTAGGTGTAGGGTTGCCAGAGTTAGCAAATAAAAATACAGTTAAATTTGAATCTCAGATAAACAACAACAACAACAATGTTTAGTATAAGTATAGCCCATGCAATATTTGGGACATTCTTACACTAATAAATTTTGTTTCTTAGGTGAGATTCATGTTTGACAGGGTGTCTAATGCTCTATGTGACATTTCTAACTGGGTGGGGACAGAGAGATAACCTTCATTATCATCTTTACAATAATCTCAGAAAAGAAGAGAATGATTCCTCCAAAAGTTAAACAGAGTTTGCATATGACCTAGCAATTCCACCCCTAGGTATAGACCTGAAGACTTGAAAACAGGTGTTCAAACAAATTGGACACATATGTCACAGCGGCACTCTTCACAGTAGCCAAAAGGTGGAAATGACCTAAATGCCCATCAATAGATGAATGGATAAACAAAATGGGGTCCATCCATACAATGGAATATTATTCAACCATAAAAAGGAATGAAGCACTGACATGGCTACCATAAGATGAACCTTGAAACCATTATCCATTATGCTCTGACCCAAAAGACCACATAGCATATGATTCAGTTTATATGAAATGTGCAAAACAGGCAAATCCACAGAGACAGACAGCAGATTGGTGGTTGCCAGGAACAGATTGAGGCAGATGAAGAGTGGAGAGTGACTCCTAATGGGTATGAGGTTTCTTTATGGGGTGATGAAAATATTCTGGAACTAGATAGAGGTGCTAGTCGGCTGTGAACAAAGATTAATGGTAAAGGGATATTTTGGGGGTGATGGAAATATTTGCTAAAACTTGATTGTCATGATGTTGTAAAAGCTGTAAATTTATGAAGAATCATTGATTTGTATGCTGAAAATAAGTAAATTTGATGGTACGTCAATGATATCTCAATAAAACTACGATGGCATACGGAAATATATACAAATATACTTGTTTGCATCTATATTTCTGAACAAGCAAACAATGTGTTTGCGGATGCCCACACCAGCAGGTCTTTGCTTCCTTTTGCTCCCTCCCTCTCTGGCTCTGTATTTCCAGCTCCGAACAGCTCAATTCCACTTTATAGTTGAATTAATAAAGATCAGTGATGAGAAGGTGAATTTCACACACTTCACTTGGAGGTGCCCAGCCCAGGGCTCAGCAGAGGTCAAGGAAATTGCTAAGGACATGATCTCTGCCATGCAGATTCCCCAAAGCCAGCTGCATATGATGCTGCATCTGTGCCTGGTGTGTCCCAGCATCTTTTGCATCACGAAAATGTCCAAGCAATTTCACAGCAGTGTAAAGGGCAGATGCACGTGGGCAGAGGGCTTTCCAGTTGTTATTTGTAGTTCCAGTCCACAGCAGAGTGAATGTTGTTTGCAGGTGCAACAACCATTTCTGGGGTCTGTATTAGTGTCCTGCAGCTGCTGTAACATAGGACCACAGACTGGGTGACTTAAAACAACAATGTATTCCCTCATGGTTTTTTTTCTTTTATTGGCTGTGTTGGGTCTTCATTGCTGCGCACGGGCTTTCTCTAGTTGCTGAGAGCAGGGGCTACCCTTCGTTGTGGTGCGTGGGCTTCTCATTGCAGTGGCCTCTCTTGTTGAAGAGCATGGGCTCTAGGCGCGTGGACTTCAGTAGTTGCGGCAAGTGGGCTCAATAGTTGTGGCTCACAAACTCTAGAGCGCAGGCTCAATAGTTGTGGCGCACGGGCTTAGTTGCTCCGCGGCATGTGGTATCTTCCTGGAGCAGGGATCGAGCCCGTGTCCCCTGTATTGGCAGGTGGATTCTTACCCACTGTGCCACCTAGGAAGTCCCTTCCCTCATGGTTTTGGGAGCCTGAAACCCAAAATCAAGGTGTGGGAAGGATTGGTTCCTTCTGAAGACTGTGAGGGAGATTCTATTCCACGCCTCTCTCCCAGCTTTTAGGGGCCTCCCACATTCTTTGGCATATCCTGGCTAATTGATACATTGCTTCAATTGTTACTGACTAGGGTCCTTGGATTCTTTAATCAATAGAAACTGATGAAAGGCCAGATGAGAAATTCAGGCAAAGCTGCAGAGGGAGTGAGAACAAGAAACAGGTGCCTTTGCTCACTCCCTGAGCTGGGAGTCAAGCTGCTTCCTTAAATGGGGTGAGGGTGGGGGAGGATCAGTGGGTTGGACAGGAGGCGTAGCTTAGGTGGTCTGCCCAACCCCTTGGTGGTACTGTGTGCAGGGAGGGTGGGCAGTACCCTGCTTTTGCTCCTGGCATCTTAAAAGTGGCAGTTGGTTTGTGGCCTTTTTGTATCTTATTGTTCATAATTGCCTCTACTGAGCATGCATGCAGTTATTTTTACTTCCTTATAGTTTCTTGGTATTCTTTTGCTCGAGGAGACCTTTGTCCAGGCTCAAGCACCCCAGCCAAGGGTCCCCGGTCCCAGTTCATCTCACAATCTCTGCCTCCACCATCACATGGCTTTCTCTGTGTGTGTGTGTGTGTGTGTGTGTGTGTGTGTGTGTGTGTATGTGTGTCCAAATTCCCTCTTCTTATAATAACACCAGTCTTATTGGATGGAGGGCCCACCCTAACCCAATATGACCTCATCTTAATAAGTAATTACATTTGCGAAGACCCAAACCCATTTGGACTTATGATACAAATAGCATCATATTCTGAGATTCTGGGTGGACATGAATTTTAGGGGAATCGTATTCATCCTAGCACAGGGACCTTTCAGCAAATCATCTTAAATGATTTCTTAGGTTTTTCCCAGGAAGGGAGTAATAGCTATATAAATTGAAGTCTGTGTATAAGTCCAATTCGTCACTTCCTTGGCCTAAGTTAGGTTTGTCCCGCTGTGTCATTCGGATAGCCTCAGAGTACAGACCACGGCAAGTGAAGGGCCGGGTGCGGGTGGGAGCTTGGAGCCAGGCCTAGGGGTCCCAACCCAGCTCCACATGTGGAGCAGCGCCGAGCAAGCTGAACTCTGTTTTCCTTGTCCATCACACGGGGATAGTCATAACCCCACCCTCCTACATGCTGCTCGGACTAAACAAGGCGATGGGTGCGTGCAGAGAGTTCGACTCTGGGCCTGGCCCAGGAGTGGCACCCAGGAAACCAGAACCGGTTCTGGGCTCCTTTTCCATGCACCCACTTCCTGGGTCTCCTTCCAAAACCCGAAATCTGGAGAATGTGGGCCTCTCGTGCTGGCAGTAGCATCTCATCCTGGGCACCCACGACTGATGGCTAATACTGTAGGTTAGTCATGAGCTGCAACCCAAGAGGGGCACCAGGATTCAATGAGGATTCCTGCAGAGAAGGGGGTCCCACTGAATCTTGTGGCCAGAGAAGGCCACCCCCCTTCCCATCTCGGTTCCCTGAGTCACCCTGTGCTCCCCTGGAAGGTTCTAGAGTCCATCAGAACTGGGGGTGGATTTTGCCTGCTCTGTGTATGCCCGTTGCACCCTGGCAAGCGTATTTAGGACCATTTTTCTGTCCTCTCATGCCTGTTTCCAAAGGTCCCAAGGTCCTTACCTTATCGCAATATGTATCTTAAGCATTTTAACCCCCTTGACCCTAAGTTCCCCCATTTCACACAAAAGCAGCCTGGGGTTCAGTGAGGGGAAGCATGGAGGAGCAAGATGGCAAAAGCAGAACAGGACAGAGGTGGGCCTTGCATTAACAAGGATGTGATGAAGCCTCCACCTCCAGGACCAAGGCCAAGACCAAGGTCAGCTCCAGCCTCCCTCTCACATACCAGGCCTCGTCCCACTTCCGGGCCTTTGCCCAGGCTCTGTCTGCTGCCTAACGGGCCCTTCCCCCAGCTTTACTCCAGGGTTTCTCTGCCCTGGCACTGCTGACATTTGGGGCCAGATCATTCTCTGCCATCGAGGGTTGTCTGTGCTTTGTGAGATGCTGAGTAGACCCAGGAGATGCCAGTAAAACCACCCCTAGTTGAGAACCACTAGTTTAGAGGATCCCAAACTTTTCATTTTGCAAACCAAATCCTTAGTTTTTGCCCACAATGCCCACCCCCTAAGAAAGCCATGTTTGAGTTCTTTCAAGTAATGATTCATAGCCTATTTTCATCAGCTGTCAGCCACCAGGAGAGTCAACAGGATAGACTATCAACTAATAAACTGAGACAAGAGAAGTGCACTTTGTCAACCTCCATGGAGGTAGCTGGTTCAGGCAGGATCATAATAGACACTAAGGCTGATGACAGGAGGGGTGGAAGGAACAAATGATTGGTGTAGACTCAAAGTGACAAAAGGAAAAACAGAGCCTCGTGGTGGAGACTCTTGTTGTCAAGGTGTGAAATTAGGGGGCACAAGACCACCCTCCTTGTGGCACCAGCTGCAAGTTTAGGAGTCCTAAGACCACCCTCAGGTTCAATAATTTTCTAGAAGGATTCACAGAACTCACCGAAAGTTGTTATACTCATGGTTACATTTTATGACAATGAAAGGATATAGATTAAAAACTGCCAAGAAGGAGTCTAGGAGAAATCCAGGCATGAGTTTCCAGAAGTGCCACCACCCCCATCCTCCCACTCCACCCGCATCCAGTGCAGTCAGGAAAGAGTTATTTTCCTGGCGATGATGTGTGACAACACACATGGTGTACTGCCAACCAGGGATGCTCCTCCAAGACTCAGTGTCCAGAGTTTTTATTGCGGGCTCCAAGGTCAACTGCCCATGTGGCTGACCTTTAGTCTCAAGATCATCAGGAGGTCAAGGCGAGACCACGTGTCCTGAGGCCCTCTTTATAAATTAGACTGTTCGGTGTGGGCCAAGCTTCCAGGTAAACAAAAACACTCTTCTCAGGCAGAACATCCCAGAGGTTAAAGGGCATCTCCAAAGAGCCAATGGGAAAGGCCAGATTCTCTGTGAATTAAGTTCAGTTCTTTACTACACACAAGATAACACCCAGTGAAGGGACCAGAGGGCAAGGGGGGTCTCTTGATGTGGTGTCCTGAGAAGAGTACATCATTGATTCTGTGGTTCTGCCAAGAATGGAGGACCAGACCCTGGATATAAGGATATACTGATAGCTCCAGAATGAGGGTCATCTACAGAATGAAAAGTCTGTATTCTTTTTTCCCAACAGCTTTATTGAGATATAATTCACACACCATACAATTTGACCATTTAAAGTGTCCAAATCAGTGGTATTTTTAGTATATACACATGTATGTGCAACTATCATCACAGTCAATTACAGAACATTTTTGATTGGTTCAACACTGTAAATCAACTATACCTCAATTAAAAAATATAATTTAAAAAATTATTGTAAAAAAATGATTGGCATAACACTGTAAACCAACTGTACTTCAGTTAAAATAAAAAGGTGGGAGACTTCCCTGCTGGTCCAGTGGTTAAGAATTCGCCTTCCAATGTAAGGGACGTGGGTTCAGTCTTGGTCGGGGAACTAAGACCCCACATGCTACAGGGCAACTAAGCCTGCGTGCTTTAGAGCCCATGCACCACAACTAGAGAGCCCACATGCTGCAACTACTGAGCCTGTGCACTCTAGAGCCTGTGCACAACTAGAAAGAAACCCATTCACTGAAACAAAGAGCCCATGCACTGCAACAAAAGATCTTGTGTGCCACAATGAAGATCCCTCCTACCATAACTAAGACCCAACACAGATAAATAAATAAATAAATAAATAAATAAATATTCTTTAAAGAAGTTTTATTTTATTTTTTATTTATTTATTTTTGGCTGTGTTGGGTCTTTGTTGCTGCTCGTGGGCTTTCTCTAGTTGCGGTGAGCAGGGGCTACTCTTCTTTGCAGTGCACGGGCTTCTCATTGTGGTGGCTTCTCTTGTTGAGGAGCACAGGCTCTAGGCATGTGGGCTTGTGGTTGCAGCACGTGGGCTCAGTAGTTGTGGCTTGTGGGCTTAGTTGCTCTGTGGCATGTGGGATCTTCCCCAACCAGGGCTCAAACCTGTGTCCCCTGCATTGGCAGGTGGATTATTAACCACCGCACCACAAGGGAAGTCCAATATTTTTTTTTAAAAAGTACCGTAGAACATTTTCATCACTTCAAAAAGAAACTTCATACTCTTTAGCTATCATACCAGCCCTCCATCCTCCCCCAGCCCTAAGTAACCACTCATCTGTCTTCTGTCTCTGTTAAATCTCTGTTCTTTTTAAAAAATATTTATTTACTTATTTGTTTGCTCCAAGTCTTAGTTGCAGCTTGCTGGCTCATTAGTTGCAGCATGTGGTCTCCTTAGTTGTGGCATTGAACTCTTAATTGTGTCACACATGTGGGATCTAGTTCTCTGACCAGGGATCAAACCCAGGCCCCCCTGTATCGGAGTGCTGAGTCTTATCCACTGCGCCACGAGGGAAGTCCCTAAATCTCTGTTCTTTAAAACCATCAGGGCCCGTGAGGGCCAGGGAAAGATTGAGATATGTTCTAGACTAAAGGGGCAGTTGGAGTCCAAATGGAGTTTGGAGACTGCCTGGTTGTGCCACCCTAGTGGTGATGTTGGATTCATGCAGTGGTAAGGGGGATTTGTAGGAGAGTGTACTTGTTTGGGGGATAGTGTCAGGGTGATGGGGCAGCACATCTGCCCATTGCTCTGGGATGATTCAGAAAAATAAATACCACTGTGATGAGTGGAGATGTAGAGAACAAGGGGCAGGGGGCAAACATGAGAAAATTCCACCTTCGGGGAATTCAAGTGAAAGGGGGTTCTTTGGAAGGTTCTTGCCATTTTTCTGTAAGTCTGAAATTATTTCAAAAGAATCTATGAAAATGATTTAAATTTTTATTTAATTATTTTAAGTTATTGAAATTTTAAAAAATCATTTAAATTTTTACTTTCCTTTAATTATTAAAAAGTATTTTAAAAAATTTTAATAACATATTTATCAAATAATATTACTTTTCCTCTCATTTTTCACATATATTTGCAATCATTGCAATGTAGTCACTACTGTATTGCATTTCTTGTTATTTTTTTAATTAAATTTTTTTTGAGCAGCTTTAGGTTTATAGAAAAGTAGACTGGAAAGTACAGAGTTCCCCTGGCAACAGTTCCCTCTATATTAACATTTTGCACTGGGGTGGTACATTTGTTACAATCAATGAATGAATGTTGATACATTAAACAATTAAGACCACAGTTTACATTAGGGTGTTGTACATTCTATGGGTTTTAACAAATGCACGATGTCATATCCACAATTATATCATTGTACAGAATAGCACATTCTTTAAAAATTGTTTAAAAAAGAGAAAGAGAAGAAGAAGGAGGAGGAGGAAAGAAGAAGAGAAAGAAGAGGAAGAAGAAGAAGAAGGAGAAGGAGAAGGAGAAGAAGAAAGAAGACAACAACAGAGGATGAGGAGGAGGGGGAGGGGAGAAGAAGAGCAGGAGGAAGAAGAAGAGGAAGAGGAGCAGAAAGAAGAGGAGGAGGAGGAAGAGGAGGAAAAGGAAGAAGAAAAAGAAGAAAAGGAAGAAAGTCAAAGTCACTCTCCTGGTCTTTCACTCACTCACCTTTGCTAGAACCACCATGTCCTGCCCAACATCCAAATTCAGGTCAACAACAACAGATGGGGGAGAGAGGTGGTCAGACCTGGTCACGCTGCCCACTAGTCGTGTTACATTCCAGAATCCAGCCTGAGCCAGGAGCCCCTGCCTCACCCCCATCCTAAGCCAACAGTCCCCAGAGATCCCTCAGCCCCAGGACCCCATTGGCAGATTTATTGTCCATCTATTTTACTTTAGGTAGGACACTAAAAGCACAAGCAACAAAGGGAAAATAGATTAACTGGACTCTATTGAAATTTAAAATGTTTGTGCTTCAGAAGACTATCAAGAAAGTGAAAAGACAATGACAAAATGGGACAAAATATTTGCAGACCATATAGCTGACAAGGGATTAATAACCAGAATATATAAAGAACTCATAACTCGACAACAAAAACAAAAAAGGACAAACAACCTAATTTAAAAATGGGTAAAGGACTTGAATAGACATTTCACCAACGATGGTATACAAATGGCCAATAAACACGAGTGGTTGCTCAAAATCCGTAGTCATCGGGGAAATGAAAACCAGAACCTCAATGAGATACCACCTCCCAGCCATCAGGGTGGCTACTATCAAAACAACAGAAACTAACAAGTGCCAACGAGGATGTGGGAAAATTAGAACCCTCGAGCACTGCTGATGTGAATTTAAAATCATGTGGTAACTGTGAAAAGCAGTCTGGCAATTCCTCAATAAGATAAATATGGAATTAGCACATGATCCAGCAATTCTACTCGTAGGTATAGACCTGAGAGATTTGAGAACAGGGACTCAAACAGATACTTGTACACGCACATCCACAGCAGCACTAGTCACACTTGCCAAACGGTGGAAATGGCCCAAATGTCCATCAATGGATGAAAGGATAAACAAAATGTGGTCCATTCATACAAGAGAATATTACTCAGCCATAAAAAGGAATGAAGCGCTGACACATGCTACTACATGGATGAACTCTAAAAACATCATGCTGAGAGAAAGAAGCCAGACACAAAGGGACAGATAGTGTATGATTCCATTTATGTGAACTATCCAGACACATCTACAGAGACAGAAAGCAGATTAGTGGTGGGGGTGGAGGAGGGGCTGCTGGAGGGGACAGGGAGTGACTGTTCATGGGGATGGGGTCACTTTTGGGGGGTGATGGAAGTGTTCTAAAATGGACTGTGGTGATGGTTGCCCAATTCTGGGGCTATACTAAAAACCATTAAATTGGACCCTTTAAAATAAGTGAATTGTATGGGATGTGAATTATATCTCCCTAAAGCTGTTGTTCAAGAAAAAGAAGCCCCGGGCTTCCCTGATGGTGCAGTGGTTAAGAATCTGCCTGCCGGGGAATGAATTGGGAGATTGGGATGCCAAACTGTACACTCTAAATATATGCAGTGTATTGTATGTTAACTGTAACTCAATAAAACTTCTTAAAAAAAAAAAAAGAATCTGCCTGCCAATGCAGGGGACATAGTTCGATTCCTGGTCCAGGAAGATCCCACAGGCCACGGAGCAACTAAGCCCATGTGCCACAACTACTGAGCCCACACACCGCAGCTCCTGACACCCGAGAGCTTAGAGCCTGTGCTCGGCAACAAGAGAAGCCACTGCAATGAGAAATCCACACACTGCAACACTCGCCACAACTAGAGAAAGCCCGCACAAAGCAACGAAGACCCAATGCAGCCAAAAATAAAATAAATTAATTAATAAAATAAATCTTTTTAAAAAATGGACTTTAAAAAAAAGAAAAGAAAAAAGAAAGCTCCAAGCATGGCTCTTCAGCGGGAGCACGGCTGGCAGGCAGGGTCTGGCACTACTGGCCACACCCGGGGCCCTACGTGCCTCTGGGGCAGCGACCTGAAGCCTGAGAGGGAGCTGGTGAATTTGCTTTGGAAATTTGGATCTGAAAGTCCATCCTGGCTTCGGGTCCCTGTGCTGGGAACAGCTTCCCCGCCTCGGGCCTCCACCCCCACCCCTGGGATGCTGAGGTTTTTCTCCGTGGTGCTGCTCCAGAAGTGACAGGCTCTGCTTGGCTAAGTGGGGAAATACTCTGAGATTTCAGCATCATGTGAACCTGGACAGGCCACAGGGGCTGGTGCTGGTCTGTGCAGAGCAGGAGAGCTGGCTCTGGGTGAGCACGGCCCCACAGACACAAGGGACCACTCGGAAGTGGAAACCCCAGGGCAGGAGCTGGGATTTCCTCTCTAGCTGTGGTCATGCGTGCGGCAGGGGGTGTGAGACCTCCACTCACAGAGCCTGGTCACCTCTTCCCACCCACACTGCGGGGCACCCTGGGGTGGGGGTGGGGGGGCAGGCAGGCGCACCTTGACCTTCGCAATAGGGACAGATGGGGGGAGAGGTCATATTGGAAATTTGACTGCTGGCTGCTTTCAGCATTCAAGGGAAGTAACTGCTGATGGGTACAGGGTTTCTTTGGGGGGTGAAAAAATGTTCTAGAACTAGCCAGAGGGGAGAGTTGTACAACATCTTGAATATACTAAACGCCACTGAATAGTTCCCTTTAAAATAGTTACTTTTATGGTATGTGAATCTCACCTCCATGAAAAGAGAAGAAAAGTAAAGGAAAAAAATGCATCTTGCTGCTGAGAAACCCAGGGTGGCCAGGACCTGATAAAAGACATGTTAACATACTGAAATATAGGGAAGTCATTCTGGCTTATACATGAGTGAACTTGAATTTTTTGCTAATTACAATAGCCTGTTTGTGGCCTATCATACACCCATTGTACATCTGCTTTAATTTTTTAAGGAAAGGGGACATTGATTAGAAGTAAAGAATGTCCATGTTAAAAATAAAGATTAAATGCCCCTCTTCCTGGGATGCCAGTGCTCCTTTGATGATAAGACTCCCTTTCCACGTGCAAGGCCATGCTGACCCGCTGTGTACATGATGGGCTATTCTTTTTATTGAACTGCTGAAGAAATGTAACCCTGACTGGTTTAGTGTTCTTTGTTTTGACAAGATAGAAAACCCTGCTTCTCTAGAGTAGCTTCCCAGAGCAATCTGGGAAGATGGTTTCCAGGCTAGTCTTTAGTTTGGTTCAAATAAAACTCTTTTCTGTTCTTACCATAGATTATTTATTGATTATTTTTGTTAAGAGATCCCTGCCCAGGGCCAGGGGAGCCAGTGAATTTTGGAGCCAGACATGTTCAAATTCTGACTCTTGCATTTACCAGCTGTGTGACCTGTGAGAGGTCAAGCCTTCTAATCGCCTCGGCTGTCAAGGCAAGATCACAACACTTCCTTGCAGACCAATTTGGGGGTTAAAACTCAATTTGGAGATTCAACTCACTAGGACAGTGCCTGGCATATACAAAGCACTTGATAGAAAGGATTCATGCAATAGAACACTATCTATGCAGCAATGAAAACGAAAGAAATAGTGACACATGCAACAATATGGACAGATCTCAAACTAATGATGCTAATTGAAAGAAGACAAAGAGTACTTGCTGTACAGTTCCACTTATAGAAAATTCTAGAAAATGCAGACTAATCTAGAGTGACTCAAAGTGGCTGCTTGAGAAAGAGGGGGAGGGCCCAGCAGGAGGGATTAGGAAGTGTCCTGTCTTGTGTGTGTGTGTGTGTGTGTGTGTGTGTGTGTTTTGGCTACATTGGGTCTTTCTTGTTGTGCGCAGGCTTTCTCTAGTTGTGGCAAGCAGGGGCTACTCTCCATTGCGATGCATGGGCTTCTCATTGCAGTGGCTTCTCTTGTTGCAGAGCACAGGCTCTAGGCACAGGCTTCAGGAGCTGCAGCGCACAAGCTCAGTAGTTGTGGCTCATGGGCTTAGCTGCTCTGCAGCAAGTGGGATCTTCCCAGACCAGGGATCCAACCCGTGTCCCCTGCATTGGCAGGTGGATTCTTAACCACTGTGCCACCAGGGAAGTCCTGTCTTGTTATTGTGATGTAACAAGAAATCTATATCTGGTCTTCATCCCCAGCTCCTGGCACAAACTCCTAAAACCCCTGCCATTTCCTAAGTGATAAGAGTAACAGGAGCATCTTTTGTTAAAATATTTGGTTTTGGTCCCCAATTTCTGAAATAGGAGTGTCTTTTGTTGTTCGTAACAAGACGCTTTCAACCACACCTGAGTTGCTGCTACTGAGGTGACGTCCGGAAAGCACCTAAGGATGAGGACTAGTTGTCAGGGGAACTAACCGTGTGATTAGAGGGTCAGACCTTTCAGGTCTACACCCCTGACCTCCGGGGAGAGCAGAGGGGCTGGAGGTTGATACTGAATCACTACTAACCTATGTTGTGAAACCTCCACAGGAACCCAGAAGGGTGGGGTTCAGAGAGCTTCGGGGCTGGTGAACACATGGAGGTGCTAGAAGGTGACGTGTCCAGAGAGGGCATGGAAGCTCTGCACCTCTTCCCACGTACCTTGCTTGTCCTGTGCAGCTGCTCCATCTGGCTGTTTCTGAGTCGCATCCTTTATTAAAGAAAACAGTAATCCTAAGGAAAGGGCTTTCCCGAGTTCTGTGAGCCATGCTAGCAAATTATTGAAGCCAATGATACATGGAATAATTATCAATGGAATATTTCCTGCCATATCAGACGAAGGATGTCCCTGTCATCAACGATTACAGCCCTCCACCATAAGCTGGTGAGCTCCGAGGAAACTCAGGGCTGCAAAGAATCCCTGCCATCTAGCAGCCATCAGACTGCAGCCACTCCCTGCGGTGAGCCCTGAGGAAATTCAGGATATGAAAATACAGGATACAGTCCCCAGATAGCTGAGGTGCATATCAAAGGAATGATTTCAGTGAGCCCAGACTCTTGCACCTTCCCATACAGGGAAAAGCGCTAAATTCCTTACCTTGAGACACCTGGTTTTCTTTAACAGTAATCTTTTGATGTTCCCCATTACTTGCTCTTTGTTGCAAAGTTCCTACATATCCTGGCTCCTCCCCTCACCTCCTCGGAGCAGTTTCTCAGAGTTATCTGAAACGCTGTCTCCCGGGCTGCAGTCCTCATTTTGCCCCAAATAACACTTAACTTGCAACTCTCACGTTGTGCGTTTTTTTAAGTCAACACCAAGGAGCGGATCTTGGCAACCCACGATGTATAGCTGGTCTTTCAGAAATCCTGGAGGCCCAGCCTTGCAACTGGAATTGGAAATGGGGGCAGTCTTTTTTTTTTTCATCGCAAGCTTGCCAGCATTCTTTTTTTTTTTAATCTTTGTTGGAGTATAATTGCTTTACAGTATTGTGTTATGTTAGTTTCTGCTTACAACAAAGTGAATCAGCTATATGTATACATATATCCCCATATCTCCTCCCTCTTGAGCCTCCCTCCCAACCTCCCTATCCCACCCCTCTAGGTCTTCACAAAGCATCAAGCTGATCTCCCTGTAGTGTGTATATGTCGATGCTACACTCTCACAATGTCCCAGCTTCCCCTCCCCACAGTGTCCTCAAGTCCGTTGTCTAGACCTGCATCTCTATTCCTGCCCTGCCACTAGGTTCATCAGTACCATTTGTCTAGATGCCATATATATGCGCTAGCGTGTGGTATTTGTTTTTCTCTTTCTGATTTACTTCACTCTGTATGACAGACTCTAGGTCCATCAATCTCACTACAAATATCTCAGTTTCATTCGTTTTTATGGCTGAGTAATATTCCATTGTATATATGTGCCACATCTTCCTTATCCATTCATCCTGTGGGACTGAGCACTCCACCTGTGGGGTTTGTGCTAACTCCGGGGAGTTAAGTGTTGAATCACATTGAGAACAGTCTGGTGGTTGCTGAGGCAGAGGGGGTTGGGAGAAGGGTGGAGTGGGAGGTTGGGGTTAGCAGATGGAAGCTTTTATATATAGGATGGATAAACAACAAGGTCCTACTGTAGAGCACAGGGAACCGTATTCAATATCCTATGATAAACCATAATGGAAAAGAATATTTTTAAAATGTATATTTATGTATAACTGAATCACTTAGCTATACAGTAGGAATTAACTCAACATTGTAAATCAACTATACTTCAATAAAAAATAATAAAATAAAAAATAAACACGCAGCTTACTTCCTTAAAAAATAATAATCGTAAGAAAAAGAGTTGCTTGAGGGGCTTCCTAGGTGGCGCAGTGGTTGAGAATCTGCCTGCCAATGCAGAGATCACGGGTTCGATCCCAGCTCCAGGAAGATCCCACATGCCGCGGAGCAACTAAGCCCGTGTGCCAAAAGGAAAAAAAAAAAAAAATTGCTTGATGTGGAAAACCCACATTTGGTATCAGAAGTGCTGTGAGCAGAGGACAGCAAACAGGAGTTTTCTCTTAGGTCCTGAGGGACTTTTGGGGGATGACCGCTGTCTCCACTCTCTCGATTGTGATGATGGTTTCACGGGCAGGTAGATGTGTCAAAACATAGCTAGCTGACGCCTTTACATACGTGCATTTTATTGTATGTCAGCTATACCTCCATCAATCTGTTTATAAGAAACACACTTTTTGACATTTAGAATGCACCTAATTTTATTTGTTGCTGTTTCACTTTTTGTTTGGGTTTTTTTTAAATTTTTTAATTTTTTATTCAATTTTTTTGAAATTTTCTTTTTAAAAAATATTTATTTATTTATTTATTTATTTATTATTTTTATATTTGTGTTCAGTCTTCTTTGCCCTAGTTGTGGGGCTACTCTTCATTGCAGTGTGTGGGCTTCTCATTGTAGTGGCTTCTCTTGTTTCTGAGCGCGGGCCCTAGAGCGTGTGGGCTTCAGTAATTGCGGCATGCGGGCTTCAGTAGTTGTGGTTTGGGGGCTCTAGGGCACAGGCTTAGTAGTTGTGGTGCACGGACTTAGTTGTTCCAAGGCATGTGGGATCTTCCTGGACCAGGGATTGAACCCATGTCCCCTGCATTGGCAGGCAGATTCTTAACTGCTGCACCACCAGGGAAGTCCCTATACAATTTTTAAAGGTTATACTTCGTTCACAGTTATTACAAAATGTTGGCTATACCCCTTTACATTTTTACTAAATGGAGGACTTCCCTGGCAGTCCAGTGGTTAAGACCCTGCGCTTCCACTGCAGGGAGCACGGGTTCAGTCCCTGGACGGGGAACTAAGATCCTACACGCTGCACGGCGCAGCCAAAAAATAAATTAAAATTTTAAAAATAAACATAAAAAATAAAAAATGGAGAGGCAGGAGAATGGGATGCAGGGCCAGATTTTCCAAGGAGGGGGAGGAACCTGAGAACTTTGCCAAGTGGGACAAATGGGCCTGAAGCAAACTCTTGGACCCTGCCCTGTCTGGGTTTGGGAGAGGCCAGCGGTCCCCAGATGCTCCTCTGAACACAGCGGTGCCACGCACCACCCTGTCAACAGGAAGGAGCTCCTGGCTGCTCTGAGTGGCGTGGGGACATGAGGAGGGTCGAGTCCGGCTGCCGTGGACCATCTTGGGGTGGGGGACCCAGAGACCAAGACAGCCTCCTCTCCTGGCCCCACAGTTCTCATCCTGTCTCCCCGGGGCAGTGACGCACAGGCAGTCCCTGGGCCAGCCGCGTCTAGCCCGTCAGTTCTCAGGTCAGCTCTGGGGCCTGGGGCAGCGTCAGGGTGGCCTTGAGGGCCAGCAGGTGCCTCACCTGCCCTTGTGAGCACATGCACCAGCCTCACCACTCCAAGCTTGACAGTAGAGACCCCATGGATGTCCCTAGAATCACTTCCCTGAAACCCCAGTGTCCTGAGTTTTCACCTTCAGGGCAAAAGACACAGCCTCTGTGATCATCAGACCCCAGACCACTGGTCAGCTTGTCTCCCTTGGGGCCCCCACACAGCGACACTGTGGCTGGGACAGGACCCAGGCATCTCCTGCTGGGCACCCTTGTTGGGGGCAGGGGGCGCCACTCAGCGATGCACCCTCTGCACCCCTGCGGCTCCTTCCCAGCTTTCCCGTCCTGTCTGGGGGTTCATCACTGTGAAGCCTCTCCTGGGGGGCGTCCTCAGCTGGGTGACTGTGCCTCCAAATAAGTCCTCGTAACATGTGCTGTCTGCACCTGCCCACCTGACCTGGGGCTGTCTACACCTGTCCGCCTCATCTGGGGAGACCTCTCCCCACCCACCTCACCTGAGGGCTGTCTACACCCGTCTACCTCACCCAGGATCGTGCATCTTTGGGAAGAATGCCATTCAGGGGCATTGCATCTGTCCTGGGAGGAGTCAAGAGGGCCAGCTGCAGCCCTTCTTACCAGCCCCAGAGCCCTCGGCATGGCTCAGCATCAGACACCTCCAGGCACCAGTGTCTGGGGGCTTTGACACTTTTGTCTTCCCCTGGGCTTCGACCTGGCCCGACCATTCATGCTTGGAGGCTCCCGAGAGGTGAGAGAGCAGGAACCTGCCTCAGATGGCACCCCAGCTCTGAAATTTGATGGAGGAGAAAACTGAGGGCCAGACACTTCAGCCCCACATGGGCATCCTGGCTGGTTCTGCCTTCTGGGCAAACAGGCTGGAAATAAAAGTGCCACAGTGAACGCCCCGGCTCCTCTAGTCAGGCTGTTTTTGTCCCAGGGAAGATGCCAGCTTAGTGCCAGGAATGTTCTGGACACGCCCTGGGCCAGGAGGGAACTAAAGAGTCACCAGGCCACCAGCGGCTCCAAGCACCCTCTGCTCCGTGGGTGGACTCACCTGGCTCTGCAGGAGACTGGGTGTGTAGGGGGCGGAGCCTGAGATGGCCAGCGAGCCGACGGCACTTCTGACCCAGTTGCAGAGGGCAGGGACGCGGCCCCCCAGATGAGGTGGGCAGGTGTAGACAGCCCCCAGGTGAGGGGACTGCTTCTTCTCCTTCTTCCCTTCTCTCATCCAGCACTATGGACCCCACCCTCCAGGCCAGGGAACCAGGTGCACTTATGGACCAGGCTGGCCCAGCTCTCAGCGACTCACAATATTTAGGAAGATTAGTTCTAACAGGTGAGTTTCAGAACCTCTGACAGCAGGGCTCACATCCCAGGGCAACAGTGGGGACTGAAACCCGGAATATAAAGCCACCCTCAAACCCGGGGCATAGTCCATGGTCCGTAGAGGACAGCTCTTC
Organism: Hippopotamus amphibius kiboko; assembly: GCF_030028045.1. Lineage (NCBI taxonomy): Eukaryota > Metazoa > Chordata > Mammalia > Artiodactyla > Hippopotamidae > Hippopotamus > Hippopotamus amphibius. The sequence continues at coordinate 16,731,181 of NC_080200.1, read as the reverse complement.
CCACAGTGCATGTGGTAACCTCCCAGGTGTGACACAGGGGCCAGGCAGCCAGGGAGCAGGACAGGCCAGCTCCCAGGGGGCGCTGCTCTGCGGGAGGAGACAGTTCACCCTTCATGCAAACTTTTGCAGGCTTCCTAGCCTTCTTGACTCCCCAAGCCCATGGCCCCCCCCCACCCTGGGCATTTGGCCCTGCGAGTCAGAAGGGCCCATGCCCGTCTCCCATAGCCCATCCCTTCTCACCTGCCACATCTCCAATGCGTTTCAGCCCTGGGGACAGGCCTCCCCCCTCTGCTACCTCTATATCGAGATATAATTCACTTCCTAGAAAGTTCACCCAACTGGATAGCTACATGTAAAAGAATAAAGTTAGAACATTATCTAACACCACACACAAAAATAAACTCAAAATGGACTAAAGACCTAAATGTAAGAAGGGATACTATAAAATTCCTCGAGGAAAACATAGGCAGAACACTCTTTGACATAAATCGCAGTAAATATCTTTTTGGATCTGTCTCCTAGAGTAATGGAAATAAAAACAAAAATAAACAAACGGGACCTAATTAAACTTAAAAACTTTTGAACAGCAAAGGAAACCATAAAGGAGACACACACACACACACACAAAGACAAAAAGGCAACCTGCAGAATGGGAAAAAAATATTTGCAAATGACATGACTGACAAGGAATTAATCTCCAAAACATACAAACAGCTCATACAGTTCAATATCTAAAAAACAAACAACCCAGTCAAAACAATGGGCAGAAGATCTAAATAGACATTTCTATTAACACATGAAAAGATGTGCTAATTATTAGAGAAATGCAAATCAAAACTACAATGAGGTATCACCTCATACCGATCAGAATGGCCATCATCAAAAAGCCTACAAATAATAAATGCTGGAGAGGGTGTGGAGAAAAAGGAACCCTCCTGTACTGCTGGCGGGGATGTAAACTGGTCCAGTCACTATGGAGAGCAATATGGAAGTTCCTTAAAAAACTAAACATAGAACTACCATATGATCCTGCAATCCCACGCCTGAGCATATATCCAGAGAGAACCATAATTCGAAAAGATACACGCACCCCAATGTTCATGGCAGCACTATTCACAACAGCCAAGGCACAGAAGCCACCTAAATGTCTATCAACAGATGAATGGATAAAGAAGATGTGGTATATATACGCAATGGAATAGTATTCAGCCATGAGAAAGAATGAAATAATGCCATTTGCAGCAACATTGATGGACCTAGAGATTACCATACTAAGTGAAGTAAGCCAGACAGAGAAAGACAAATATCATATGATATCGCTTACATGTGGAATCTTAAAAAAAAAAAAAAAAAAAAAAAACAGATATAAATGAACTTATACACAAAAGAGAAACAGATGCACAGACATAGACAACAAACTCATGGTTACCAAAGTGAGAAATGGGGGAAGGGATAAATTAGGAGGTTGGGATTAACACACTACTATATATAAAATAACCAACAAGGACCTACTGGATATATAGCACAGGGAACTACACTCAATATTTTGTAATAACCTGTAAGGAAAAAGAATCTGAAAAAAAAGAAAAAAAATAGATATATATGTATGTGTAACTGAATCACTTTGCTGTACACCTGAAACTAACACAACCTTGTAAATCAACTAACCTGTATGGAAATAATTACATTAAAAAAAGCAAGTTCACCCATTTAAAATATACCACTCAATACTTTTTAGTATTTTTACAAAGTTGTGCAACCATCACCATAATTTGCTTCTAGGACATCCCCATCACCTCAAAAAGAGACCCCATCCCCATCCGCAGTCACTCCCTAATCTCCCTGCAGCCCTTGGCAACCACTCATCTGCTTTCTGTCTCTATAGATTTGCCTGTTCTAAAGATTTCACATAAATGGAATCATACAATGTGTGGGCTCTGAGGCCTGGCTTCTCTCACTCGGCATGATGTTTTCAAAGTTCATTCCTGAGGCACCCTTCACAGCTTATCAACATTGGCGCAGAAAACCAACCCTGGTTCTGCTGAGGACTGGAAAGGGCCCCGCAAAGTCCCTGATGTGAAAAGGACCAACAACAATTATGGCATCAATGATAATAATAATAATAATAATAATAATAATAATAATAACGGTTGGCTTTTATGATTATGGTTCATCATATAGCACGTACTGGGTAGGAATCGTGTCATTTTTCTTTTTTCTTTTTTCTCATAACCACCTAGAGCAAGGACGACTCTTATCCCCAGTCCTCAGATGAGGAGGTTGCATCTGGGAATCATGGGCTGCCTGGTGACAGAACCAGGATCTCACCACCCTCCTCCCTCCCTCGCCCACACACCCCAAGCCACGAGCTTCCCTCCTGCACCCTGCTCTGCACACTCAGCCTGGAAGGCTGTTCCCAGCAGCGCTGGCGTGGCCGGTTCCTTCCTGGAGGGGTGGAAGCTTGCAGCCCCCCCCGCACCTTCAAGGGTTCCCCGGGATGGCAGCCTGGGCACCAGGCAAAGAAACAAACAAACAAAACAAGGAGCTGTTTTTCAGTCGGTTGTACTAATGCATGAGCATCTTTTTCTTTTTTTTTCTTTTTCTTTTTTTTGGCTGCATTTGATCTTCATTGCTGTATGCAGCCTTTCTCTAGCTGTGATAAGTGGGGGCTACTCTTCGTTGTGGTGTGTGGGCTTCTCAGTGCGGTGGCTTCTCTTGCTACGGAGCATGGGCTCTAGGCTCGCAGGCTTCAGTAGTTGTGGCGCGCGGGCTTAGTTGCTCCGCAGCATGGGGGATCTTCCCAGACCAGGGATCGACCAGTGTCCCCTAAATTTGCAGGTGGATTCTTAACCACTGTACCACCAGGGAAGTCCCCAGGAGCATCTTAAAACAGTTTTTAGAATCCTCTACTGGTATTAGTGCAAGGACTAAACTCTGCATTTCATATTGTAGTTTAAGTCATCTGCTGATCGTTTTACTATACCAGAATAGTATTATAACTGCATTCCCAACTTAAATCTACACTACTTCCATTAAGATACAAATCTCTAAGAGAAAATCTCTTATTTACCATTAATCCACAAATGATCTGTTGTATAATATTGAGATTAATTTGTTGTTAAGGAAATTTTATCAGTAAAAAAGTAAGTGCTTTTAGAATTGGAGGAAAAACAGCTTGACTCCTGTAAGTGAGTTGAAATATGTCACCCAGTAAAAAATTATATCCTAGTCCTAATTCTTGCTCTGGAACTTGTGAATGTGATCTTATTTGGAAATAGGGTCTTTGGTCTCCAGGGCTCACATCTCACCTCGATGCCTCACTATCAAAGGAGACACGGGGAGATGGGAGATGCAAAGACATCGCACGCGGCAGGGTTTAAAAAGGGTTCCAGGAAAGAGATCACGAAGATCGGGTTGTGCCCCAAATCACTCTTCCCCTGTGTGACTTGCCTCTGGTGATTGGATCATAGACGGTTAGAAAGGATAGCACATAAAAGTTTGTCTATTCGAGGGTCATCATGTAATTTCAAACTCATTTTGCACAAAATATCTTCAGAACTTTTCGAGACATGTCTTATTCTGCTTCATAATTGCAGAATAATTGCAAATTGCTTTGGCTCAGCCATTGCCCGGGCTCCCCTTGCAACTCCGCAGACCTGCCCCCCTCTCTGTTCGTCCCTGACGCCAGATCTGTGGACGTTGATCCCAACGGCCTCGTGTTCCCGGGCCTCTCAAGGCAGCTCTGGGAGGCTGATGCAGACGCCGCCGCCGTGTGACTGCACAAATCGCTGGCCCGCAGCCAGGTCAGCTCTGGACCCGGAGGCCAGAAGCTTCTAGCTCTCCGGGGGCAAGTGTGGTGCCGACAGGAAAATATTTGTTTGGTTTGTAAGTTGAGCTGGCCCACGGTGGAAGTGATGGAAGGGATAATAAAGATGGAAACCTGTGTGGTCATGGTGTGGTCAAGGCTCTGAACTTGGCTTTGATGGGCAGTGCCACGGGCGTGGCCCTAGGGGGCTCTGCAGAGAGTTGACGGACGTGACCCTCGACCCTTTCGCTTTCTGAAATCATCAGACATCTGCTGAGTGAGCTGTTTGGGAACTGGTCCCAGGCAGAGGTCGTGGAGGGAGCAGAGTGTGGAGTGGGGGTGGTGGGTGGGGGGCAGATAATCTCCAGGGCCCTTTTCATCAGGAACACACAAGTCATTTTTAATCAATCAAAAAGAGGAAAAGAGACCAAATGCAATTAATGAAGGCTCGAGTACCACACTGTGATGCAATTTCCAGAAGTCGGACGGGCAACATTGTGAAACCTTGGAGACAGTTTAAACGTCCATTCGGAGGGAGAATGCCTAAGTAAATAAAGTTACCTTCCCATGAAGAGCATTCAGGGAGCTGATGAAAAGAGCAAAGGAGAGATACGTATGCTGACGTGGAAATATACATGACATATTGGTCGATGAAAGAACAACCTGCAAAACAGTCTATGTTTCCTACAGCTGCTGTAACAAATTACCACCAGCCTGGTGGCTTACAACAACATACACTTATTCTCTTACAGCTCTGCAGGCCAGCAGTCTGAAACCAGTGTTACCAGGCTAAGTCAAGGTGTCGGCAGGGCTGGTTCCTTCTAGAGGCTCAAGGGGAGAATCTCTTCTCTTAATTTTTATTTACTTATTTATTTAGCTGCACCAGGTCTTAGTTGCAGCATGTGGAATCTTTTTTTTTTCTTAGTTGCGGCAGGTAGGGTCTTTCGTTGCGGCATGTGGGGTCTAGCTCCCTGACCAGGGATGGAACCCAGGCCACCTGCTATGGGAGCCCGGACTATTAGCCACTGGACCACCAGGGAAGTCCCTTAAGGGGAGAATCTTTGCCCTTGACTTTGCGGGCACCTGAGGCTGCCTGAGCTCCTCGTCGAGTGACCCCTTCCTGGATGGCTTCCACCTCTTGCTTCTGATACCCCATCTCCTATTTCTGTGTGAGACTGCCCTCTGCTTCCCTCTCATCAGGACACTTGCTTGTGATTACATTTAGGACACGCCTGCAGATCCAGAATAATCTTGTCATCACCTCGAGATCTTTACATAATGACATCTGTAAAGTCCCTTTCGTCATAAATATGATATTTACAGGTTCTGAGGATTAGGACACAAATACCTTTGGGAGGAGGAGGACATTATTCAGCCTACCACATTCATCCTGGGGGGTGGCTGAAATTGTGCCTGGTTCTGCGGATGTATCACAATTTATTATGTGTCATAACATAATGTATCAGTCAGGGACCAAGGCAGGAAACAGAAGCCACTTGAAGTCTTTTAACAGAAATCGGTTTGATATAAGAAATTCACAATGACTTGACCCTCCCATTTGAGAATGAAAGCAGCCGTGGACAATATGCAAATGAATGGGCATGGTCATGTGCCAATAAAACTTTATTTATAAAAACAGGCTGCCGGCTGCATTTGGCCTGGGGGCTGTAGTTTGCCATCTCTGGGTGATACCACACAAACAATGCAAACGGCAGAGTACTCCCCTGCTCCAAACCCCCTGAAGTCTCCCACTCTGGCCAGAGCACTCTCACCCCAGGGCCTTTGCACTGGCTGTTCTCTCTACTTGAACATACTTCACCTGGATACTCTCATGGCAAAACTCCCCACCACCTCCTCAGTAAGACATACAATTGCTGACCTGACATCTCTATCTCCTCACCTTCCTAGCCTTCTCAGTTTTTTTTCCTTTTTCATAATATAGTCAGTCCTCTGTCTAAGGATGTAGAACTAACCAATACAGAGATCTTGATGTACTACAACATTTTACACTAGAGACTTGAGCATCTGCAGAGTTTGGTATCCACAGGGGTGATCCTGGAACCAGTCCCCTGTGGATACTGAGGGATGACTGTACAGGAATACCTCATCTTTTAAAGAAAATTATTTATTTTGGTTGCATGGGGGTCTTAGTTGTGGCACGTGGGATCTTCATTGGGGCGTGCAGGATCTTTAGTGGCAGCATGTGGACTTCTTAGTTGCAGCAGGCAAACTCTTAGTTGTGGCAGGCGTGCAGGATCTAGGTCCTCGACCAGGGATCGAACCTGGGCCCCCTGCACTGGGAGCGCTGAGTCTTACCCACTGGACCATCAGAGAAGTCATGGAGTACCTCATTTTATTGTGCTTTGAAGATACCTCGTTTTTCACAAATCAAAAGTCTGTGGCAACTGCACATAAAGTCTATCAGCACCATTTTTCTAACAGCATTTGCTCACTTCGTGTCTCTGTGTCACATGTTGGTATTTCTCGAAATATTTCAGACTTTTCCATCATTATTATATTTGTTATGAGGGTCTGTGATCAATGATCTTTGATTTTACTACTGTGACTCACTGAAGACTCAGATGATGGTGAGCATTTTTTAGCAGTAAAGTATTTTTAAATTAAGATATGTACATTGTTTTGGGACTTCCCTGGTGGCGCAGTGGTTAAAAATCCACCTGCCAATGCAGGGAACACAGGTTTGAGCCCTGCTCCGGGAAGATCCCACATGCCGTGGAGCAACGAAGCCCGTGTGCCACATCTACTGAAGCCAGCGTGCACCTAGAGCCCATGCTCTGAAACAAGAGAAGCCACTGCACTGAGAAGCCTACCCACTGCAATGACGAGTAGCCCCCGCTCACCACAACTAGAGAAAGCCCGCACGCAGCAAGGAAGACCCAATGCAGCCAAAAGAAAAAAAAAAGATTAAAAAAAGATATGTACATTGCTTTTTAGGCATCATACTATCGCACTCTTAATAGACCACGGTACAGTGTAAACATAATTTTATATGCACTGGGAAACCAAAAAATTTGTGTGACTTACTTTATTATGATATTTACTTTATTGCAGTGGTCTGGAACCAAACCCACAATATCTCCAAGGTATGCCTGTACTTCCTCCCTTCTGATAGACTGTATAACTTATTTATTGTGTTTTTCATGTCTTGGCTATCTGCTCTCACTGGAGGATAAACCCCACCAGAGCAGGGATCTTTGGATCAACTTTCTACACATGGATACCTTTTGGTTGATGAGTGACAGTTCTGTGTGTGTGTGTGTGTGTGTATGCGTGAGTGTGTCTAAAGATACACACACACATCAGGAAAGAGCCACACCAAACCGCTGAAGAGAAACTAGGGAGACTCTCTTTTTATCTCACATACTTTTTGCAACAAGCATATTTTCTGTTTTAATACAAACGAAAAGGCAGGAATGTTTCCCAAAGGCATAAAATTTTTTACAAGAGCCTGGAACCAACAGAAAAGTATAAAGGGAAAACATTTAATTTGGGCGTACCTTTTAGTAAGGAAAAAAACAGGATTCCTGAGTGAAAATGGACAAAGTAGCCAGGGTCTCTTTGTAATCTGTTTTTGGTGTTAGAGTTCACGTGGTGATGAAGCCGTGGGTTAAAACACCCTAATGAAACAAATGGGAAGATCTCAGGCTGGGAAGTAGGAGGAAAGGGCATTTCTGGAGCCCATCCCTTTGTCTGGGGCAGGCCCTGGGCTGGAGGGGTGCCATCCGGAGTCAGGGTTGCACCCCAGATGGGAGGGGTCTGCACAGGGAGACTTGAAAGTTCAGCTACTTCAGGTGCACTTGGCTTTTACCTGCCGGATGAGTGTTCTGGGGCTGCCGTAGCAAAGTACCTCAAACTGCGTGGCATTAAACAACAGGAAAGACTTCCCTGGTGGATCAGTGGTTGAAGAGCCTCCTGCCAATGCAGGGGAAACGGGTTCAATCCCTGATCCAGGAAGATCCCACATGCTGTGGAGCACCTAAGCCCATGGGCCACAATTACTGAGCCTGCGCTCTAGAGCCCATGAGCCACAACTACTGAGGCCTTGTGCCACAACTACTGACCCCATGTGCTACAACTACTGAAGCCCGTGAGCCTAGAGCCCATGCTCTGCAACAAAAGAGCCCACTGCAATGAGAAGACTATGCACCGCAACGAAGAGCAAGCCCCCGCTTGCCACAACTAGAAAAAGCCCACGTGCAGCCAAAAGAAAAAAGAAAAAACAAACAAACAGGAATTTCCTCTCTTATAGTTCTGGAGGCCTGAAGTCTGAAATCAGGGTGTTGGCAGGGCCATGCTCCCTCTGAAGGCCCTAGGGAAGGATCCTTCCTTACTTCTCCCAGCTTCTGGGAGCTCCAGGTATCCTCAGCTTATGGCCGCATGGCTCCAAACTCTGCCTCCAGTCTTCACGTGGCTCCCTCTTTCCATATCTTCACGCTGTCTTCCCTCTATGCTTGTCTCTGTGTCCAAATTTCCCGTTCTTATAAGGCCACCAGTCATATTAGATGAGGGCCCACCCTAACGACCTCATCTTCACCTGCTTAAATCTACAAAGACCCTCTTTCCAAATAAGGCCACATTGTGAAGCACTGGGAGCTGGGATTCCAACACGCCTTTTTTCAGGAGGCACAATTCAACCTGTAACGGAGGCCATGTCCTCCTCACAGGGCACCAGGAGATGATGTGTGTCTGTCTATGTGCCAAGCCTGCACGTGGACTCTCATCCTGCAGCCGAGGATGCTGGGGAAGTGCTCACCTCCTTCTCCACCTCCCAGTAGCTTACAGCCAGGTGAGCTAACCCGCTGGAGTCAGGAGACAGAACAGGCCTCCCCTGTGAGTGAACTGTGACCTGGAGTAGCATGCCCCTCACACACTTATTGGAAGGGCACCCATGATGGCTATAGTGCAATTACCGGAGGGAGAAAAACAGCATTGTCGAAGAGTCTTATTTTGCTAAAATGTTAAAAGTGAGAGGAGAGAATTCCCTGGCAGTCCAGTGGTTAGGGCTCGGTGGTTTCACTGCAGTGGCTCAGGTTCAATCACTCATCCGGGAACTAAGATCCCACAAGCTGTGCACCATGGCCAAAAAAAAAAAAAAAAAAAAATAGCGAGAGGAAAATGAATCCCTCACGGTATGAACCAGAACTTTCTGAACCAGAACTTTCTGAACCAGAACTTTCTGAACCAGAACTTTCTGACTCAGCACAGGGGGGAAGGAAAGAGAAGCACAAAGGAAGAGGAAGGATGAACGCCAGCCTGGGTCCCCTGTGGTGGGGATTAGCTGGACACTGGGATCCGGTTAGTACAAGCTGAATCCCACCTGGGTCCGCAGCGAGAGCGTCCTGGCCTGAGCTCTGCATCCACAGTGGCGGTGCTCACAGTTCCAGAAAATGCTCCTAATTGCTCGGGGTCGGCGGTTCACTGAGCTAATCCTCAGGACATCAGAGGTCTCTGCGATCGCAGAGACAGGCTTCCGGAACTCCCTGGAACCCAATCAGTTCCAATTAGCCAAAAAGGCAGGAATGTGGGCTGTGGATGGAGCCGGGGTGAACGGGCCTCTCGGCAGGAGGGGAAGTCTGGTCCATGGTCTGCCTTGTGGAAACAGACGTGGGTACCAGCCGCATCCAGAGAAGGGAGGGAAGGAACCCGGGTCTCGTGGTCAGTGGGGTCTCCCTGTTTGGTGGGGCTACCAGGTCATGGGATCAAGAGACACCACCCTTTATAGTTAATTTGATCATTTAAAAGCAGCGTCTCAGTAAGCTAGACAGAGAAGGACAAATATTGTATGATTCCACCTATACGAGGTCCCTGAAGAGGCAAATCCTTAGAGATGGAAAGTAGAATCGCGATTACCAGGGCCTGGGGGCTTGAGGAGGGGGCAGGGGGAAAAGGGGGTGGGGGCAGAGGGTAAGGGGAAATCAGTGGTAATGAGTAGAGAGTTTATGTCAGGGCTGATGAGAAATTTTTGGTATAGACAGTGGTGATGGCTACACAACATGGTGAATGGATTTAATGCCCCCTAATGGTGCACTTACAATTGGCAAAAATGGTGTTATGCAATGTGTAGAGTCTGTCACACTGCATTCATTCAAGGCAAAGAAAATAAAAAACAAACCAGGTGCTTGTACATAGAAGCCGGCTTCCTCGGAAGTGGCCGTCACTGTCCCTGTTGGCAGGGGATGGATGTGCGGCCCTGGGAGATGGCCCTCCATCCCATGGTCACCTGGTGCACCACGGGGCGGGATTCAAGCACAGCCTCATGGTCCCTCACCCCCACCCGTGTTCGTTGTCATTCCTCAGGGTCTAGTGGAGTCTGAGATTCACCTGCGTAAACCCATCCCAGTTCCTGGCTGTGGCAGGTCCTTGGAAAGGAGTGTCTGAACCTGAGTTATGGCAGGTGAGGTGGTCCAGATCCAGATCATTCTTCCTTCTTCTGATAACAGCCCACCCAGCTCTCACGGGTCACGTCAGGTATTCTCACGTGTCGGGGTTGATTCCTCCCCACCTCTCCTGGTTCACTCCAGCGCCCACACGTGGCAGCCACAGCTCCAGCCTTGAATCAAGGCAGCCTAGGGAGGAGTTTGAAAGCTGCTTCTTGTCCAAACTCACCAAACAATCTTAGGCCAGAGGATCCACCCCCCGCATCTGTGCAGTGAGGGGTCATCCAGGAGACAGAAGTGGTCCCTGGTACCAAAGCCGAGGCACCCTCTTTTTCCCACGGAAGCCCCTTCATGTATCTGATTGGACCCTGTATTAGTTTCCCAGGGCTACTTCAACAAACAGCTACAGACACAGTGGCTTCAAACAACAGAAATTCATTCTCGTGCAGTTCTGGAGGCCACAAATCTGAAGTCAAGGTGTCAGCAATTTATGGTTACCAAAGAGGAAGGTGGGTGGGGAGGGATAAATTAATTAGGAGTTTGGGACTAGAAGATACAAACTACTATAAATAAAATAGGTAAACAACAAGGTCCTATTGTATAGCATAGGGAACTATATTACAAGATATATTCAACATCTTGTAATAGCCTATAAAGGAAAAGAATACAAAAAAGAGTGTATATATATTCTTTATATATATGTATGACTGAATCAATTTCATGTACACCAGAAACTAACACAACATTGTAAATTAAGTATAAAAAAATTGTAATTTAAAGAAAGAAAAAGGACAAAAAAGAGGTGTCAGCAGGGCCTTGCACTGTCCTAAGTCTACAGGGGAGGAGTCTTCTTGCTTCTTCCAGCTTCTGGGAGCTCCCAGCACTCCTTGGCTTGCGGCCGCATCACTCCAATCTCCGTCTGCCCACGACCTTCTTTTTTCTCTGTCTGAAATCTCCCTCTGCCTTTCTCTCTTTTTTTAAAAATAAATTTTTATTTATTTATTTATTTATTGTCTGCATTGGATCTTCATTGCTGCACATGGATTTTCTCTAGTTGCAGTGAGCAGAGGGCTACTCTTCATTGTGGTGCGTGGGATCCTCACTGTGGTGGCTTCTCTTGTTGTGGAGCATGGGCTCTACGTGTGTGAGCTTCAGTAGTTGCAGCACACAGGCTCAATAGTTGTGGCACATGGGCTTAGTTGCTCCATGGGATGTGGGATCTTCCCGGACCAGGGATCAAACCCGTGTCCCCTGCATCGGCAGGCAGATTCTTATCCACTGAGCCACCTAGGAAGTCCCTGCCTTTCTCTTATAAGGACACTTGTCATAGGATTTAGGGCCAGATAAATCAGGATGACCTCATCTGAAGATCCTTCATTTAATTACATCTGCAAAGACCCTTTTCTAAGTAAATGCATAGTCACAGGTTCTGAGGGTCAGGATGCAGATGTAACTTTTGGGGGGGCCAACATTGTCCCTACAATGGCCCCCAAGCACATTCTCCGTGAACCCTGGGTATCTGCCTGAGCCTCACCAGATCTTTGAGCAAATTTCATTCTTTTTATCTCCCTTCCAGGCAGACCTCCAAACAGACCCAACCTTCTCATAGGGATGCAGAATTCTCTTTGAAGACCAACAACCCTACCTTGGAAACCTCCACCAATGGACTTCCCTGGCAGTCCAGTGGTTAGGACTCCACGATTCCACTGCAGGGGGCACTGGTTCCATTCCTGGCCGGGGAACTAAGATCCAGCTTGATGCCCAGTGCAGCAACCCCCCACCCCCCAAAAAAAACCCACAAAAATAAAATGAAATAAAATTAAAATTAAAAATAAAAACCCTCCGCTACAGTTCAGCACCACTCAAATGCTCCACGTGACGCAGTCTGACAGGCTACACAAGGCCAGGCGATCATCCAGGGTGTGAAGCTGCGAGGTTCCAGCAGAGGGTTGGGGCTCACACCCCACCCCAACGATACCAGTGCAGCACCAAAACGTGAAACAAAGCCTAAAGAGTGATGACATTCAAGGACACTTGACACAAAAAGATGCCCAAGTTATTGCAGGTGGCAGGTTACCAGTGTACATTTCCACATTCTTTTTGTCTGAATTTCAAATGGAATTTTATGCCCCAGAATGTGAGTTACGCTTCTCTCTCACAGGTGACAATTCTGGATGATTTGCGACTCTCCTCTTGATGATCTCAAGTTTCTACAATGAACCTGTCAAAGGAAGTCCGCTAAGGTATAAGAAATACTGAAACACGAATACCACCTGTGAGCATCAAGGCTTTATTTTTTGAAAGTGTGAAGAGACATGAACAGTTTCATCTGAATTGATGTGTGATGGCCGCGGCAGGACGGAACTGGCCAGAGGGGCTGAAAACGTGGATGCTGGCAAATCGGGGACTTGCTGCCCCCTAGAGTCCATCGGGAGAACCTCAGCACCAGGGCACGAAGAGGCAAAATGGAAGGGCATTGCAGTCAGGCGGAAACGCTGTGTAAGACCGCTCTGTACAGTGCTCTGATTCCTGCAAGCTCCCCTTCCTCATCTCCTTCTTGAAGACCTGGCCTGGCAGTGGCCCCTCAGGGGTGCTTTGCTCCCCTCCCCGCGCCAGCCAGAGGCAGGGGCGCTGTCCACTTTGGGCTCCCAGTTTACTTCTCAACTGACCTGAGTGCCATCCCCTCGACAGAATTGCCACCAAGCTAGGGATGTTGCAGAAAGCAGATGTTCCAGCTCACCTCCCAGTGAGGTGCCTGGTCTAGAGTGGGCACCTCAAAGATGATTTGAGGCACAAGCGACCTCAGGACTGCATCTCTGTGACCACTTCCTTCTGGTCTCATCTCCTGTCTACTTCAGTCCATTCTGTGCGGACTAGAAGTTCCAACATATGGTCCAGCAGTTCCATTTCTGGGTATTTATCCAAAGGAAACAAAATTACTAACTCGAAAAGATACCTACACCCCCAGGTTCACTACAGCATTATTTACAATAGCCAAGACAGAAGCCACCTAAGCGCCCATGGATAAAGAAAATGTGAGAGATGTATATATGTAATGGAATATTATTCAGTCATAAAAAAAAAGAAATCTTGCCATTTGTGACAATATGGGTGGACCTTAAGTATGCTAAATGAAATAAGACAGAGAAAGACAGGTACCGTATGATCTCACTAGAGGTGGAATCTTTTAAAAAATGGACAAAGGATCTGAATAGATATTTGCTATGGACTGAATACTTGTGTCCTCCCTAAATTCATAGTCTGAAATTTAAATTCCCAATGTGATGGTTGGTATTAGGAGGTTGGAACTTTGGGAAGTGATCAGGTCATGAGGGTGGAGTCCCCATGAATGAGATTGGTGCCCTCCCTCATAAGAAAAGACACCAGAGAAGAAATGATCTCTTTCTTTTCTGCCATGTGTGGATACAGTTAGAAGATGGCCATTTGTGAATCAGAAAGAGGGCCTTCACCAAGAGCCCAACCATGATCTCAGACTCCCTCAGCCTCCAAAACTCTGAGAAATAAGTTTGTTGTTTAAGCCGCTCAGTTTATGGTAAATTTCTTATAGCAGCACAAACTAAGACAACATTTCTTCAAAGAAGATATACAAATGGTCAATATGCACTTGAAAAGATGGTCAACATCACCACTCATTAAGGAAATACAGATCAAACCCACAATGAGATACCACCTGGAATGCACTAGAATGGTTACAATCAAATGTCAGACATTTGATGAGGCAGAGCTAAAAATTGGAAATCTCTTAATTGCTGGTGGAAATGCAAATTGTGCACCCACTTTGGAAAACAGTTTGGTAGTTCCTGAAAAAGTTCACCATAGAGTTACGACAAGACCTAGCAATTCCACTCCTAAGTATATATACCCACATGAAATGGAAACATGTGTCCACACAAAATTAATTCTTGAATAGTCACTGCAACTTCATTGTAATAGCCAAAAAGTAGAAATAACCCAAATATGAATTAATAGACAAATGGATAAACAAAAGGTGGTAAAGCCATACAATGGGATATTATACAGCTATTAAAAAGGAATGAAGTTCTGATTCACACGACAATGTGGATGAACCTCAAAAAACATAAGTGAAAGAAGCCAGATACAAAAGATCACATAGTGTATGTGTCCATTCATATGAAATGTCCACAACAGGCAAATCCACACCTACAGAAGGCAGTGTATTGCTTGCCTAGGCCTGGGGTTTGGGCAGGGGGTGAGGCAATGGGGCTGAATGCTAGAGGATGGTGATTCTTTTTTTTTAAATTTATTTACTTATTTTTTAATTTATTTTATTTATTTATTGGCTGCGTTGGGTCTTTGTTGCTCCACACAGCCTTTCTCTAGTTGTGGCAAGCAAGAGCTACTCTTCATTGTGATGTGTGGGGTTTCCATTGCGGTGGCTTCTCTTGCTGTGGAGCACGTGTTCTAGGTGAGCGGGCTTCAGTATTTGCAGAGCATGGGCTCAGTAGTTGTGGCTCAGGGGCTCTAGAGTGCAGGCTCAGTAGTTGTGGTGCACAGGCTTAGCTGCTCCACAGCATGTGGGATCTTCCCCGACCAGGGATTGAACCCATGTCTCCTGCATTGACAGGTGGATTCTTAACCATTGCACCAGCAGGTAAGTCCAAGTATGGTAATTCTTTTTGAGGTGATGAAAACTTTAAAATTGTTTTTGGTGATGGTTGCACAAGTCTGTGGATATACTAAAAATCCTTTAATTATACACTTTAAATGGGTGAATTATGTAGTGTGTGGATTATATCTCAATAAATATGTAAGAAAAAAAAACCTGGTAGGTAAAGGTCAAAAAGTAATAATAGACCTACTATTATGTTCTCACCTGCAAGTTCGAGAGTTGCTGCTCCCTGATTGTAACTTCCTTTTTGAAAGTAACCATAAATTTGCATGTGGCAATTGTTGTCTTGTTTTTTTGTCAGTTCTACCACCTGTGTATGGAGCCTGCATGATATTTTTTAGTTTTGAAAAACCCAAGTGTCTCCCAGATAAGGCCTAGCTCCACTCTCTTCCAGCTGCCCATGTTGATATTGAGAATTCAGACACGATGGCTTTCTGTTTCTTCTTTCTCTGCAAGTTTGAAAGTCTTTCCTTTAATCCCTGGTGTTCTGAAACACATGCTGACTTGTTCAGTGTGAGGGCAGCTTCTAACATGGCCTTTGGGAGGTGATTAGGTCATGAGGGTGGAGCCCTCATGAATGGTATTAGTGCCCTCAGGAAAGAGACCCCAGAAAACTCCCTTGCCCCTTGCTCCATGTGAGGACACAGCAAGAAGACGCTGTCTATAAGCCAGGAGGCAGCCCTCACCAGACACTGCATCTGCTGGTGCCTTGAGCTTGGATTTCCAGAACTGCAAGAAATCTAGTTTCTCTTGTTTATAAGTTGCCCAGTCTACGGTATTCAGTTATAGCAGCCCACATGGACTAAGATAACCTGTTTTCAATTCTTTGGGGTATATAACTAGGAAGGGAACTGCAGTGGTATTTAATGGCAGAAGGAGGGGATGAAACAGCTCTGATTTTCAGGTAATGATGAACATGGTGGCAAATTTTGTTTCAGGTATATGAAGTGAAAAATCCCTCTCCCCTTATTGGAAGAAGAAGGAGCTGGCAAAGAGTTTTGGTGTGACGGCAGATTTGGGGGGTGTTAGGGGTGAGGGAGGGTGTGGGGAAGTGTGGGGAGGTTATAACTCCCCCACAGAGATGGTCACTTCCTTCCCTCTGTGCCCCCAGAGAAGAGCTGTGTCACCATGGTGGCACTGCTTTTTTGCCTTATTTCTTTGTTCTGTGGTTGTTTCCCCACCAGTGCTCTGACAGCAGGATTTTCAGAGAGGTTTTGAGCACTGCTTGGGTTGTGTCTTCTTACCTTCACCTGCTATGATAGCCTCCCCTGACCCCTCCTTCTAGAAGCGGTCACCAAATTGATATGAAACCACAGTTTTTCTGATTGTGGACCTGAGATATGTTCATTACAAAAAATGGAAAATGAAGATCAGGAGGGTGGAAGCTCAGTCATGATCTGTCACTTGGACCATCACTGTTGGCATATTTGGTGTTCAATTCTAGTCAGTGTGCTAAGTCTATGAGAAGTCTGGGAAGGTCCCTCCCCAGTGCAGCACTTTTTCTGGTTTGTTTGTTTTGAAATTTTATTTTGTTATTTATTTACTTATTTTTGGCTGTGTTGGGTCTTCATGGCTGTGCACAGGCTTTTTCTAGTTGTGGCGAGAGAGTGCTACTCTTCGTTGCAGTGCATGGGCTTCTCATTGTGGTGGTTTCTCTTGCTGCACAGCATGGGCTCTACGCATGTGGGCTTCAGTAGTTGTGACTCATGGGCTCAGTAGTTGTGGTGCACTGGCTTCGTTGCTCCGCGGCATGTAGGATCTTCCAGGACCAGGGATGGAACCCATGTCCCCTGCATTGGCATGCAGATTCTTAACCACTGCGCCACCAGGGAAGTTCCCCCAGCGCACTTTGTCCAACTCCTCATGTGCCTGCCTCTCCAGCAACAGCGGGCAGCTCTCTTTCTGCATAAGAGGAATTCACTAAAAGCAAAACTACTTCTTGGCCCACAAAACTTCATTCAAAATGGTGACAACTTTGAGTCCCACAGGAAAAAAACTATGTTCTTTTACGACTTAGGTTTCCTAATTATTTACTGTTTAGGTTGGGGTCAGCAAACTTTTACTAGGCCAGATGGAAAGATTTTAGGCTTTGCAGGCCAGATGGCCTCTGTCACAAAGACTCAACTCTGCCGTTACAGAGGGAAAGCGGCCACAGACCATATGGACAGAAATGGGTGTGGCTGTGTTTCAATAAAACTTTATGTGCAAAAAAAAAACCCCACAAAAAAACTTTATGTGCAGGCACGGGAGGAGGTTCAGATTTGGCTTGAGGTCTGTAGTTTGCCAACCTGGTTTAGAGTTTTGCCAGAATCTGTGCTGAATCTCAGCCCAGTCATGGTGGAGAAGCAGTCACACACAGCTGCCTTCTAGTCTTTTCTTCTGCGATGAGTGAATGAGGTCAACAAAAGAAGCTGAGAAAGACTGTGTGGCCGATGGGGTGAGCGTGCGGGTGGACACACGGAACGGGCCTGCCCCATCATAGGGGTTCCCACACAGAGCAGTTCCAACACTTGGGGCCCCTGCACGATGTCCAGGCACATTTTTGGTTGGGGGAATGCTACTGGCATCTGGTGCGTGAAGGTCAAGGATGCTGCTCAAAAATCCCTCAATGTGCAGGATGGCCTCCACCGCCCAGCGTGATCTGGCTCCAAACATCAACAGTGCTGAGGTTGAGACACCGTAACGTAAACACAAGCATGACAATTTAGAAAGCCTGTTTGCTTGAGCTCCACTGTATGAATTTCTTGTGGAAATGTGATCCGTTCAGATGAGAAAATATTTGCCGAACATGTTAAAGGAACGCAAAAATGCAAGAAGAATCACAAGCAAGCATCCCACCGACCTCAGGGTCCCCAGTGCCCCCACCCTGGACGCCGCTTCTCTCAACACATTCTTGTTTATCTTTCCAGGTTTTAAGAAATTTTAATGCAAATCGGTCCACACCTGACACATGATTTTGACCTGTTTTCATTTTAAAGATCACGGCAATCTCTCCACGTGATTTATGATCACAATGAATAGTCGTTCCTTAAATACTTGAAAGTTTAGTTCCTAACATGACAGAGTGTATTTTACATACCATCTGTGCATTCTGCAGTCCTCTGAGCCCTTGCTTAATTGAAGCATGTGGTACACCAGTGCCCATTTTAGATGGTGGGTGGCATAATTTCACAATTGTTAATACAGGCCAAAAGATGAAGGGAACTACAGGGAAGATGAATAGTCTAAAAGCTGCTGGAGAAGGAAGGAAAAAGAGCAGAGGGGGAAAAAACCATATGGCAGAATATCAGACACTTACATCCTGGATACAGGGCAACAGGAGGGTTTGGCCTAAGTGCTAGAAGTTTGGACTATCATCAGTGGAGATGGGGAAGGCTGCAGGAGGACTGTGTGAGTGCATGTATGTGCTTACCATTGTAAAGTGTAGCATTTAGTGGTGTATTTTCTCCTGGGGCTGTCATAACAAATTAACACAAACGAGGAGGCGTAAAACGATGGAAATTTATTCTCACCATTCTGGAAGTCTGAAAACTAAAACCAAGGTGTGGGCAGAGTTGATTTCTTCGGAGGCTTGGAGGGAGAATCTTTCCCAGGCCTCTCTCCTAGCTTCTGGTAGCTGCTGGAAATCCTTGGCCTCCCTTGGCTTGCAGCTACATCCCTCCAGCATCTGCCTCTGTCACCGCATGGCCTTCTTTTCGCTGTGTCTTGTGTCTGTTTTCCCTGATCTTTTCTTATAAGGTCACCTGTGATGGGATTTAGGGCCCACTGCCAATCCAAGATCATCTCACCTTGAGATCCTTGTGTTAGTTATATCTGCAAAGATCCTTATTCCAAACTAGATCACATTCTGAGGTTCCAGATGGATGTTATCTTCTGGGGACCATAATTTGACCCACAAGTGGTTTTTAATACATTCACAGAGTTGTGCAACCAATACCTCTATCTAGTTCCAGAATATTTCATCACCCCACAGGAAATCCCATACCACTTAGCAGTCACTCCCCTTCCTCTCTCGCTGCCAGCCTCTGGCAACCACTAATCTGCTTTCTATCTCTATGGATTTACTTATTCTGGACAGTTCATGTAAGTGAAATCAGAGAATACATGGACTTTTATGTCTGGCTTCTTTCACTCAGCATAATGTTTTCCAGGTCCATCCAAGTTGTAGCCTGTATCAGAGTTTCTCTCCTTTTTACGACTGTGTAATATTCCACTGTCTGGATGCACCACATTCTGTTTACCCATTTGCCCATGGATGGACATTTGGGTTGTTTACACCTTTTGGCAATGGTGAATAGTGCTGCTATAAGCATTGATACTCAAGTATCTGAGTCCGTGTTCAATTTTGAGGGGTCCATACCTAGGAGTGGAATGGCTGAGTCACACGGTAATTCTATGTTTAACTTTTTGAGGACTCGTCACACACTTTTCCACAGAGGCAGGATCGTTGCCTGTGCTTCTGATACCTATTGCAAGTTGGAGGGGTCCCCAAACCGTCTCAGGTTCAGTAATTCACTAGGATTCACAGAACTCACTGGAAGCTGTTATACTCACGGTTACAGCTTATTACAGTGAGAAGATACAGTTCAAACCAACCCAAGAAAGAGATGCACAGGGCAGGATCCAGGCGGGGTCCAAACATGGGGCCTCACCCCGGAGACTGGCAGATGGAAATCCCACCTGCCAGCCACACTCTGTGACAACACACACCAATGTTGTTAACTAGGGAATCTCACCCAAGCCTCAGTGCCCAGAGTTTTTGTTGGGGTGTGGTCACATACAACTGAATGGCTGACTTCAGAGGCAGTACTCAAGCCCCTTGGCCCAAAAGCCCTCATGCACACAGACACCCCTGGGGGCAGAACATGCCAGGGGCCTAGAGGTCACCTCCTAAGAGCTGAGAGCAAAGGCCCAGTGTCTCTTAGGCAAGGTTAGTTCTTCACCATGTCCATGTATGGAAGAGCTTCTTCTACTATGGTGTTCTCTCTTGTCTTCCTGGAGTGTGAATAATGACTCAGCCCCCATTGTTTACATTTTTTTATTGTGGTAAGAAACCCATAAAATTTACCACAGTAACCATTTCTAAGTGTACAGTTCACTGGTGGGAAGTATACTCACATGGGTGTGCAACCATCACACCATCTATCCCCAGGCTTTTCACCTTGCAAAACTGAGACTCTCTCCCCATTAAACACTAACTCAGAAACTACCATACACCTGAGATCAGAGAATGTGGGATTCGCTAGAACGGTCCTGGCTCATGGAAACAGGTGGGTTGGGAAGAGAAAGGAGGAAAGTGTGGATTCGTGGGTGAACAACAGCTTAGCTGCCATCAGTTAAAGATAAAATTTACCAATGAAATGTAGAGCTAGATCCAACTCCACTGGTGCTTAGGGAAATGCAAACCAACAAGAAAAAAGGTGAAGTCTAATCTCTGGCTATTGTTATGAGTAATGGCTGGAATGATTCAAGTAAAGAGAACGTTGGGTCACGCCTTCATGCCAGAGCAAGGTCAGATTCCTGTAGATCTGAGCTCTGGCCACCAGCCTCAGAGCTACCCACAGAGGGAAAAGTTATGCAGGGACAACGGAGTACCTCTTAGGCCTCTGGTCACCAGGAAGGAAATACACATGACATGGGGGCAGGGGAACCAAGAAACAGATAGTGTGGTGGGGTATAGTGTCAAAAAGTCGCTTGTAGATGGGAACTGGTATATGTCAATGGAGGCATGCCCCACGGGTACCAGGAAGACTGCCAGGGCCCACGTGGTGTGGACAGGAGCCAAGCGCAGGCTGGACTCATCCTCTGTGCCACAGACCCGAGTGGAGTGTAGACTGCAGCTACGGCAGAAC
Source organism: Hippopotamus amphibius kiboko (assembly GCF_030028045.1). Classification (NCBI taxonomy): domain Eukaryota; kingdom Metazoa; phylum Chordata; class Mammalia; order Artiodactyla; family Hippopotamidae; genus Hippopotamus; species Hippopotamus amphibius. Next base: position 16,710,475 of record NC_080200.1, on the reverse strand, counting down.
CTTGTAGGTGTCCCCCTAGGATGGCCACTGGGACTTTGCACTGGGTGGGGAATTTCCATGTGAGGGCCAACTCTGAACTTGCTGTCGGTGATTAAACAGAACTGCCCTGTGACTGAAGGACAGGAAATCATCTTGAAAGTGAAATAGAGTTGACCCTTGAACTACACAGGGTTAGGGGCTATGCAGTCTTCACAGAACCTCTAGTCGGCCCTCCACATCCACAGTTACGAATCATGGATTCAACCAAGCGCAGATTGTGTCGTGCTACAGTGTATTTACTATTGAAAAAGTATAAGTGGACCCGCGGTTCAAACCCACGTTGTTCAAAGGTCAGCTGGACTCATGTCTCAGAGGTCTCATGGCTCAGGACCAGCTGTTTGGAGTAAGCTGGGAAAACACGTACCTTCTACTGGGCCCTTATAGAGAAACCAAGGCTCAGTTGCAAAACAGTTTTATTTGTTAAAGTACCAAACAAAAATAACTATACGGCTAGGCTAAGTAGATAAAGTGCTCAAGTTTCCAGAACACCACATGTGGGTCACTGCAGGTCACCCCCCATCCTCACCGAACAAGGTGGACAGGACGTGCTTTCTTCCCCACGGTGTGCAGGAAGGTCCCCGCCTGGGCTGGGGACATGGTCTGTGTGTGGATTCACGGCTCGTCGTGGTGCAAGGGGAGCAGGCTTCTGAGCTCTCCCTGAGTTTCCCCACCCGTGGCCTCTTCGGGATTGAAATACCACCGGCTGGGGGCCTCGGGGCCCTGGGCCTTTTCCCAGGCCTCCTGGTTTAACAAGGCTGCCTCTTTACTCGCCTCGGCGGAGAGTTCCAGAACCTGGGCGAAGCTCCTGTGGAAATGAGAGGGTGGTGAAATCTCTTCACCCTTTGTGCCCGAGCACCTTCGGCTGCCACGCTGGGGAGGCAGCTTCAGGGCGACCTTCCTTGGGCTTGTGGGGAAGTGGCGTTGAGTAAGCTTTGTCTGAACAGAACTCACACAGGGAAGCCCGGAGAGAACAGGACCGGGCAGGTGTGAAAGAAAAGAGTCGTTTACTCAACAAATATGCAGGGGGCATCAATGCTTTTCCCGGAACCATCCTAAGAGCGGGAGGCAGAGCCTTGATCAGGGAACCTTCCCGGCAATCACACAACCTAAATGGCGGTGGGGAAATCAGCACAAAACGAGCTGTCTCCCCATTCACACCTGTGACCCTGGCCATCTAGAACCCTTTGGTGTGTCTCATTTCGTCCCAGGCACACAGGAATGAAGGAAATGCTGTAGCAGGTGGTACTTATCGCGAGTACCTTTCACACCTTTCAGGCACCTTGGGAAGTCCATTTGGCACTGTAAAGGGGAAGAAGACTAGATTCTTTTTTGGAAGAGGTGGAGGACAGTCCCATGGTTAGAAATGTCTTGGAGGAGAGAGAGAAGGAGGCTGGGTGGCTTTGAGGGGCTGGCCATGGGCTGCATGGACCTGGGCACTGGTTACACAAGGGTGCCCAGTCATGAAAGCCATCAAGCTGTACCACTATGACCTGTGGCTTTTCTATATGTATTTATACATCAATAAGAAGTTCCTGGGAATTCCCTGGTGGTCCAGTGGTTAGGACTCGGCACTTTCACTGCTGTGGCCAAGGTTCAATCCCTGGTCAGAGAACTAAGATCCCACAAGCTGCTTGGTGTGGCCAAAAAAAAAAAGTTTCAAAATCTCCCAAAGCCCCTACCCTGAAAAATATTTAAAAACCCATCCAGGGACTTCCCTAGTGGCACAGTGATTAAGAATGAGTTTGAGCCCCGGTCCAGGAAGATCCCAAATGTCACGGAGTAACTAAGCCTGTGCGCCACAACTACTGAGCCCACCCTCCTCAACTACTGAAGTCTGCGTGCCTAGAGCCTGTGCTCTACAACAAGAGAAGCCACCACACTGAGAAGCCTGTGCACTGCAACAAAGAGCAGTCCCTGCTCACCACAACTAGAGAAAGCCTGTGCGCAGCAACGAAGACCCAACACAGCCAAAAAATAAATAAATAAACCAATCTAAGAGCTCCTGATCTGCTGTGTTACCCAGAGGAAGTGATCGCCCTTTTCTATTCTGGCAGCTCGGGAACGCACATAGAAGTTTTGGCTGGGCTGAAGACATCCTGCCCGTTCCTCTCTTGCTGCCTTGCTGGACCCTTGTACCCTCGACCCTTACAAATGTCAGAGCTGCCCACCCTCCGGAGCACAGCACACCCTCCACAGGGCAGCCGCCAACAGCTCATCTCTACCCGACGGGGAGCTGGGGGGAGGGGCACTGTCTTTTTCTTAAAATATTTTCTGCTATACCTTCGGAGCTCCAGATCCTTCTTCTGGATCACTTCCTTGAGTTCCCTTAGCAGATCCAATGCCTTCGAGTTTTCTTCTGAGCTGCTGATGCCAAGTTCTCCCAGCAGATGGCAGGTGGTCGTCAATTCCTGCTGCAACGCGTCTGGAGGGGAAAACGGGTCATCAGTCATGGTTTCAAGGTACCCCAGGCACAAGCTGGGCGGCCGACTGCATTTTTCTCCCTTTGCTGGGATGCTCTCGTGTTATGCTGGAATCGTGACGAGCTTGAAGGCAGCAAGGGTCATGAAAGAAGATATTCATGCACGGGTACCACCTCTGTGCCCCTCTGCCTCAGATCACGGGGCTCTGAGATGGTGGGTCAGGTGTGTCTGCTGTCCAGGCAGTCATTAGAACACACCTGGAACGGCACGCCGATGTCCTCAATAGAAACAAATCCAAAAGACATAGAAGATCTGGGCCAGGAGTAAATTCAGATCAACCGTGGTTCCCAGCACTTCTGCTCCCCCCCTCCCCCTCCCCCACCCGGCCAAGTAGACAGCCACCTGCATCAGCGCTGGGCGCCACCTGCTCTAACAAAACCAGCATCTCTCCGAGTCTGGCACATGTCACATCTGTACACGTCACAGCTGTACATTATAACACTGGGGGAACCTCATAAGGGTTCTTACAAACACACATGAGGGACTGAACTGTGTCCTCCCAGAAAAGACACGTTCAGGTCCTAATCTCAGATACCTGTGAACGTGATCTAACTGGAAATGAGAGGTTTTTGTGGATGTAACTGAGTTAGAACGAGGTCATCAGGGAGGGGCCTAATCCAATCACTGGGGTCCTTCTAAGAAGAGGGACATTTAGACACTGAGGCGCTCAGAAACAAGGCCATGTGAAGACAGAGGCAGCAACGCAACATTGTAAATCAACTATACCGCAACAAAAAAACAAAACTAAACTAAACTAAAATAAAGCTTAGGGACTTCCCTGGTGGTCCGGTGCTTAAGAGTCCACCTTCCAATGCAGGGGACGTGGGTTCGATCCCTGGTCGGGGAACTGGGATCCCACGTGCCGCGGGCCAACTAAGCTTGTGCACCGTAACTACTGAGCACGTGAGCCACGACTAGAGAGGGGAGCCTGTGCGCTGCAACAAAGATCCCGCGTGCAGCAACTAAGACCCGACGCAGCCAAAAATAAGTAAATAAAATACATACATACATACTTAAATACATGAATAAGTAAATAAATATTAAAAAAAAAAGGAATGTCTATATGCATATAGCTGAGTCACTACACCGTACAGCAGACACTACCACAACATTTTATTGATAAATCAACTACACTTCAGAGAGAGAAAGGGAGGGAAGAAGGAAGGACCAAACTCCAGGGCAGCTGAAAACTTGCTTGGGGAAGATACTTGTTCTAAAGAGAATTTCAGGATCGAGGATGGTACTCTTCACACTTGCCGCCTTCTTCAAGTGAAGTATGAGGTGGGCACGCTATACAGGAAAGGGACCCTCTCAGCTCTGCTTAGAAGGCAGGACAGGGTGGGGGTTGGTGGCTGTTGTTCCCCAGCCGCCAAAGCACCTCTGCAGGGCTGCCTAAGGCCGAGAGACTGTGGGCTCCCCAGGATGCCTTTCAGCCACGGGACTTCACTGCGGGGGGTCCTACAGACCTGGGTTCAAATCCCAACACAGTCCTGACTCAGGGTACGATCCTGGACAAACCGCAGCCTTGCCGGGCCCCCGCGTTCTCTGGCATTTGACAGGGGACGTGCCATCTACCTGAGAGGAGGTCTGTGACGTGACAAGAAGGGATAAGGTGCCCAGGACACAGGAGACGCCAACATGCTCCGGGCAGTTCACCCCGCCCCTTGCCTGGCAGTCACCCGGTTTCCTACCCAAGAAGTGCTGTCCGTCTCCATCCAGGTGCACCGATCTCACAGGCAGTTCGTGCCTCGTGGTGTCCAGGGCCGTCGCGAACGTCTTGTATTGTTCCTTAAAGCGGCCGGCCAAGGCCTCGCAGGGGCTCAACATCTCGATCTACAGGTAGGAGGGGAAAGGGCCTGTGAGACGAGGCCCTGCCCTCACCTCCCCGGAAGATTACCCCATGGCACGTGTGCGGTTAAGACGCAGCACTGTCCTGCCAGGTCTCCTAGGGAAGCAACCAAGGGTGCCGCGGGCTCTCCCCTCACTCCCAGCTGGCCGGTAGCAAGGTGGCCTGGGCCTCCTCACCAGGAACACGTGTCGGCCTTCCAGCACGTTCCAGGGCCTGGCCCTCGACTGGGATCACAGTGGACCCCGGAAGGCGGGGCCCTCCTGCTTCAGAGCACTGAGCTGACGTGCCTGTCCTCCACCGAGGCCATGCCCGGCAAACCCCTTTTCCCTTTTACATGCTGTCTGGGGGTTGTAAGGCTTCATTTGTTTGTCTTTTCCGTCTACTGTGAGTTCCACAAGGACAGGGACCCCATTCTCAGCTCAGGGCCGGGCCGCCGGGCACTCACGTGCACCTGCTGGGTGGTACAGGCTGCATTTGTGTTCTCGCAAATTCCTCTGTTGACATCCCAACCTCCAGCAATCAGAATGTGACCTGATTTGGAGGCTTTACAGAGGTAGTCATTTAAGGTGGGGTCATTAAGCTGGGCCCTGATCCGTATGACTGGTGTCCTCACAAAAGGGGAAAATGTGGAAAGAGACACACACGGGGAGACGGCCAGGTGACGGGACACAGGGAGAAGATGGCTGTCAACAAGGCAAGGAGAGAGGCTGGGACAGGCCCTCGGAAGGAACCAACCATGCCAACACCTGGATCTCAGACTCCCAGCCTTCGGAACTGAGAGAGAATAAAAGTTACTTGTTTAAGCCGCCGCCCAGCCTATGGTCCTTTGTCACGGCGGTCCCAGGACACACACACGCTAGATGAGGAGCCCCATTCCCTGAGCGACCCTTTCTAGGTTCCCAGGGTTCACTGTGACCTTCCCTGGTGTGGACACTCCTGTCCCAGCGCCGATCACTCAGCAAGCACCAAGCTCGAGTCTCCCACCAGCACCCTGGCCCACCTGGGCTGGCCAGGGGTGCGTCTCTGTGTCACTGGGCACACGTCTTAGCCGCCAGCAGAACACACGCCTGTGTGTGTTGAAGGGACAGGGCCCTCTTGCTGGTTGGTTCTGACCTTACAGCCTTGTCCTCCGATACACTCACATAGCAACGCCCAATGGCATCAAAAGCCGGGCAGAGTTAGAGTCAGGCAAGAGGCGACGCCCACAATAAAGGCTCCCTCCGCCCCCACCCCCATGGGACAATGCTGCCGGGACACGTGGCTCGGAGGCCATGGTCACCTCTGACCTGTGCATCCAAGACATCCGCCAGCTCCCGCTTCCTCTGACAGAGGAGAACTTTGCGCTTCAGCTCGTGGGCATCTTTCTGGAGCTTCTCCTTCTCTTTGCACATTGTTAATAAATTCTTTTCTGCCTTTTCTTCGAAAGCGGCGAGACCGTTCTCCAGCTGCAAAATGTAAAACAAAAGCTCAGGCCAGAGGCGACGTCACCTGCGAGGCTGTCAGCGGCTGCCCTTCCAGCCACGACACGCATGCAGGAGGCTCCGTCCTCACCTTCACGGTCAGCAGAGTCAGGAGTAGTGTTTGGGATTCCATCATTTCCATCGCTTCGGAGAGATCCTTCACGAGAAGAAAAAGATACTCCTGGTTCCCCATGAACGGGTGTAAATCCAGTTCTCTCCGCCGGGAAGGGGCAGAACCCTAATCTTATATGTACTTTCTTCAAACCAGTAACCCCATGATTCTTGACTGTGTATCAACACGTTTCTCTTTTCTCATTTAGTCTTTTGGGCCCTCTGTGAAAAGCAGGGCGGTTTGGTCCCTTCCTGTAAGCTGGGCAGTCAAGCACGAGTCGGAGGGCACCCACCGACGTGCTGCCTTGACAGAACCAGGACTTGGGGTTCCCACCTCGGGGAGACTATAGCCCGGCTGCCCTCCCTGCCGTAAACAGGGCCTGGCCTAGCACCTTCCCTAGCGTGGTCCTGCCAAACAAGGCCCCGATCTCAATTTTCATGTGATCCTGCATTTGATTCCCCTCCTGTACATGGGGAAACGGAAACTCTGCGAATCCTCTAAGGACGCGTGAGGTTTTTGTCCTAAAAGGCACGGCTGGCTTATTTACTCTTGGAGCCCCAGGGCTTCAAGGGGCACGTGGCCCAGGACAGATTTAGCCAATCTGCTATTCCCTCTCCTTTCAGACACTTACTGGGCTCTTTTTCCTCGAGGCAGAAAATGACGACGACTCCGCTTTCTTAGACATCGTTTTTTCTAACTGCGGAGTCTTTCGGATGACACTTTTGTCTACGATCAAGAAAAGTGTTTTGTCCATAATTTGAAAAGATACATGCACCCCAGTGTTCACTGACAGCGCTATTTACAACAGCCAAGATGTGGAAGCAACCAAAATGTCCATCGACAGATGAATGGGTAAAGAAGATGTGGTACATAAATACAATGGAATATTACTCAGCCATAAAAAAGAATAAAATTATGCCATTTGCAGCAACATGGATGGAGCTAGAGATTCTCAGTCTAAATGAAGTAAGCCAGACAAAGACAAACATCATAAGATATTGCTCACATGTGGAATCTTAAAAAAAAAAAAAGATATAAATGAATTTCTACACAAAATACAAATAGACTAACACACAGAAAACAAACTTATGGTTCCCAAAGGGGAAAGGGGTTGGGAGGGACCAATTAGGAGGTTGGGATTAACATATACATACTACTATATATAAAATAGATAACCAACAAGGAGCTACTCCATAGCCCAGGGAACTATAGTCAATATTTTGTAATAACCTATAAGGGAAAAGAATCTGAAAAAGAATAGATATATGTATGTATAATCGAATCACTTTGCTGTACACCTAAAACTAACACAACATTGTAAATCAACTATGCTTCAATTAAGAAAAAGAAGAAAAAAAGTTGTTCTTAAGATGAGGAGAGCATCTGTTGGGAGCCCTCAGAGATGCACTGCAATCCCCAGCCGGGGAAAAGACAGGTACAGCCAATGACTCACCATTGATGGTCGAGAGATCCAAGTCAGGTGGGGCGGTGCTGTGCCCTTCCAGCAAGGTGGACTGCAGGTCGCCTTTGCCAATTCCACTGCTGTCTGTGGACCCAAGGAGAATCCCCAGAAGTCAGCACAGTCAGCAAGATGCTCTACACCTAAGCCTGGGAGCAGGTAAGTTTTCTGTACGATACCACCTGCTTCCAAAAACTCAGCTTCTTGCCAGAGAGCAGTGCAGAAGGCTTAAAAACCTTTGGAAATTCCCACCCATCAACTTGAATAAATTTTAAAGTAGAACTAGAAAAGAGAGGCAGTCTTTGTAACTGAAAGATACAAATAAGCCTTTCTGTTTAGTGTAATTACAAGATGCTGTGTACAAATGGATTTATATACAAAACAGAAATAGACCCACAGACATAGAAAATAAATGTATGGTTACCAAAGGGGAAAGGGGGGGAGGGATAAATTAGGAGTTTGTGATTAATATATACACACTACTGGGCTTCCTAGGTGGCGCAGTGGTTAAGAATCCGCCTGCCAATGCAGGGGACACGGGTTCGATCCCTGCTCCAGGAAGATCCCACATGCTGTGGAGCAACTAAGCACGTGTGCCACAACTATTGAGCCTGTGCTTTGGAGCCCGTGAGCCACAACTATTGAGCCCATGTGCTGCAACTACTGAAGCCCATGTGCCTAGAGCCTGTGCTCTGCAACAAGAGAAACCACGGCAATGAGAAGCCCGCGCACCACAACAAAGAGTAGCCCCCACTCATCACAACTAAAAGAAAGCCCGCGCACAGCAAAAAAGACCCAACACAGCCAAAAAAAAAAAAAAAAAAAAAAAATATATATATATATACACACACACTACTATATATAAAATAGATAAACAACAAGGACCTACTGTAGAGCACAGGGAACTATTCTCGATATTTTATAATAACCTATAAGGCAAAGAATCTGAAAAAGAATATATAAATATAAAATTGAATCACTATGCTGTATATCTGAAACTAACAACATTGTAAATCAACTATACTTCAATTAAGACACAAAAATAAAAAAATAAATGATGCTGCATTCCAGGTATGAGTCTGATAACATGTGATATACTTGTTCTGCCCTCTGCTCTTTCTTCCCTCTTTCTCCTGCAGCTTCTGGACTGTTCATCCTCCCTGGGATTCCCCTTCATCTTTTAGCGTCTATTTAGAAATGTGAAATGATGCCTATCTATACCGTCTAAAATGGCATTTCGCGTACTGCATGCTTCAATTAAACAAGGATCCGAGAAGGCTGCAGAAAGAGCAAATGGTATATAAAACACACTGCTGTGTTAGCAAGTAAACAGAAAACTATTTAATGAACAACTCTGCAGTTCAGGAAATGAATATGTGGAAATGAAAAGAGTGAAGTCACAATAAGTATAGGTTATGGATCACTAATTATTAGAGAAATGCAAACCCAAACAACAATGAGGTATCACCTCACACCGGTTAGAATGGGCATCATCAGAAAATCGACAAACAGTAAATGCTGGAGAGGGTGTGGAGAAAAAGGAACGCTCTTGCATTGCTGGTGGGAATATAAATTGATACAGCCACTATGGAAAACAGTATGGAGGTTCCTCAAAACTAAAAACAGAACTACCACATGACCCAGCAATCCCACTACTGGGCATATACCCAGAGAATACCATCATTCAAAAAGACACATGCACTCCAATGTTCATTGCAGCACTATTTCAATAGCCAGGACACAGAAGCAACCTAAATGTCCATCAACAGACGAAGGGATAAAGAAGATGTGGTACATACATGCAATGGAATATTAGTCAGCTGAAAGAAGCAAAGAAACTGGGACATTTTTAGAGACATGGATGGACCTAGAGACTGTCATACAGAGTGAAGTGAGTCAGAAAGAGAAAAACAAATATTGTATATTAACACATATATGTGGACTATAGAAAAATGGTACAAACCAACTGGTTTGCAAGGCAGAAATAGAGACACAGATGTAGAGAACAAATATATGGACACCAAGTGGGGAAAGCGGGGAGGGTTGCAGGGGGAACGAATTGGGAGACTGGGATACAAAATTGTACACTCTAAATACATGCAGTTTATTGTAAAAAATAAAAAAATAAAAAGTTAAAAAAAAGTATAGGTTATGGTACCACTTGTTTTAGAATTCTTTAAAAATTCTACATAGATAAATAAAAATCTATCAAGAGTGGTTGCCTCCTAGGTGAGGAATGGGAAGTAGAGGTGGGAGATGATGACTTGTTATTGTGTTTCCACTGGTTTGAATGTTTTGTCATCTGCATGGATAGCATTTCCATTAAGAAAAGTAATTTCCTAGGGACTTCCCTGGTGGCACAGTGGTTAAGAATGCACCTGCCAATGCAGGGTACATGGGTTCAAGCCTTGGTTCAGGAAGATCCTATACGCCACGGAACAACTAAGCCTGTGAGCCACAACTACTGAGGCCATATGCTGCAACTACTAAAGCCCGAGGGCCTAGAGCCCATGCTCGGCAACAAGAGAAGTCACCGCAATGAGAAGCCCACACACTGCAACAAAGAGTACCCCCGCTCGCCACAACTAGAGAAAGCCCATGCGCAGCAACGAAGACCCAATGCAGCCAAAAAATAAATAAATAAATAAAATAAAAATAAATTAAAGAAAAGTAATTTCCTATCAAGCCATACCATGGAACTCAAACAAGCAGTCCCTCTAAATTATCATGGCTATGTTTAAATTATGGTTTCTCAGCCTTGGTACTACTGAAATTGAGGGTAAGATCATTCTTTTGTTGCGGGGCTGCACCCCTGGCCTCCACCCACCAGCATCCCATACCTCCCCCATCAACAGCCCCCAGCTGAGAACCCTGATCCTTCAATGTGGCAGGCCCAGTTTTTGACCCCTCTGGCCATGCCGGCTTTCCCAGCTTCACACATGGCTCTCAACTGAACTGCAACGGAAAAGACTAGAAGGCTGGCTCCAGCTCCACGTGCCTGCTTCTCAACTGTGCCTGGGTCAAGACAGCACGATTTCTGACAAACATCTAAGCCAGGATCAGCGAGCTATGGCCTGCAGGCCAAATTCAGCCCATTTTCTGTGTTTGTAAATAAAGTTTCACTGGGACATAACCACACCCATTTGTGTACATATGGTCTGTGGCTGCTTTCACACTGCAAAAGGCAGAGTTAAGTTTTTGTGACAGAAACCACCTGGCCTGCAAAGCCTAAAATATTTACCACTGACTCAGAAAAAGTTTTGCTAACCCTTGATCTGAACAATAAAGCAGGAAATCTAAGTTGTAAAAGAACATACTTAGTTTTCTACTATGGGACTCAAAGTTGTCACCATTTTGAATGAGGGTTTGCAGGCCGAGAAACAGTTTTGCCTTTTGTGACTTGCTTTTATGCAAAAGAAGAGCTCCCCGCTACTGCTGGTAAAGCAGGCACAAGAGAAGATGGATGAAGTGCTATCTGGGGAGGAGCCTGCTGAGACATCTAGAATGAGCACACTGACTAGGACTAAACAGCAAATACACCAACAGGGATGATCTGAGTGGTAGACCATAAGTGAGTTTCTGCACTTCTGGGCTATATTCTCCAATTTTTGTAAATAACAAACACATGCCCTGTCTACAATCAGAAAAACTGAAAGGTTTTCATATCCCTTTGGTGAAAGAGTCTAAAAGAAGGGGTTTGGGGAGATCATTATGAGGAAGATCCAACCCAAGGTAGTGAGAGGCAGGAAGATGAGGTGTCACACCCTCTCTGAAAGTCCTGCTCTCAGAGCTCTGGTGGGGAAACAGTCACGGGATCAAGGAATTGGTGCCCCAAGGGAGCACCGTGATGGCAATGTGGCTCTTCTCTGGGGTCACATAGGAAGGAAGTGACCCCCCCATTCCCCTGCCATCCCCCTTCAACTCCTCACCTGCCCCAAATCTGTCTTTAAGCTGAAACTCTCTGCCTAGCTCCTTTTCCTCATGCTTCCCAGAAAGGAAAGGGAGTTTTAAACTTGCATCCTTAAAAACAAAATTCACCACCATGCTCATCACTTCCTGAGCCTCAGTGCTACTTCTCACCCTCCTTCCATCTTTACACACCTTTGCTCTTCTGGAGTGGGTTGGGTTTTCTTCCACCTTCAGGCATCTTCCCACTGGCCTTTAATGCATCTGCTGCAGGAGTCTGTTAGGGGAATACATGACATTCAGGGGACAAGACACTTTCCTTCCACAAGAAGGGGCCCCTCTGCAATTTGCAAGGTCTGCATCTGGTCTTACTCTGAGGCAAGGGATAGATTCAAGGAGTTCTGACATTTAATTGCGTACATACAGGATGAACTAATTTTGTCAAAAAGGACACCCTCCCATGCATAGAACATAGGAAACTACCAACATGTTTGCTGGTGATGATTGCTGACACGGCAGCTTACAGATGACTGATTTTCTGTATAATTTTCAGTAGTGGCCAGTTTAGGAAAGAGAACATATTACTTCGGTAGTCAGAAAAAACAAAGCTTTTGTATAGGTATTAATCTTCAAATTTTATTTTTAAAAAAGCAAGCAATGCATGGAGCTAGCAAGCTGTTACAATATAAAAGCAAAAGGAGGGAATTCTCTGGTGGTCCAGTAGTTAGGACTCAGCACTTTAACTGCCAAGGCCCAGGTTCAATTCCCTGGTCACGGAACTAAGATCCCACCACAAGCCATGTGATGTGGCCAAAAAAAAAAAAAAAAAAAAGGCAACAAGAGAGCCTTATAAAGAGTGAGAATATTTTGATGTACAGATGCCACTCCTATTCAACCTCCCACTGGAGGTCCTGCAATAAAAGGCAAACAGATTACAAACAAAGAAATAAAATTTTCTTCTTGCAGACACGACTCTTCACATAGAAAATCCCAAGACATACTAAAAAACACTACTAAAACTAACAAGTTTAGCAAGGTTGCAGGATACAAGGTCAATATGAAAAGATATTTCTATCAATGAACAACTTTGGAGATTCAAATTAAAAGACAGTACCATGGGACTTCCCTGGTGGTCCAGTGGGTAAGACTCTGTGCTCCCAATGCAAGGGGCCCAGGTTTGATCCCTGGTCGGGGAACTAGATCCCACATGCATGCCTCAACTAAGAGTTTGCATGCTGCAACTAAGAAGTCCACATGCTACAACTAAAGATCCCACATGCCACATGAAGATCCCATGTGCCAAAACTAAGACCTGGCACAGCCTAAATAAATAAATAAATATTAAAAAAAAAAAAAAAAAGACAGTACCATGTAAAAGTTCTCAGCAAAGAAAAACATTTTGTAACTGTGTGATGATGGATGTTAACTAGATTTATTGTGGTAACCATTTTGCAATATATGCAAAGATCAAATCGTGTTGTACATCTAAAACTAATATAATGTTACATGCCAAATATTTCTACATAAATAAATAAAGTTTCTTCATGAAAGAAAGAAAAAAGGACAAGACAGTATATTAGCACAAAAAATACCAAATACTTAGGTATAAACCTAACCAGACATGGGGAAGGTCTGTATGCTGCAAATTACAAAACACTGATGAAAGAAATCTAAGATCAAATAAAGGTAGAGGTATACAATGTTCATGGATTGAAAGACTTGGGTGTTTTCAGGATGTTATTCTCCCTAAACTGATGCACAGATTCAATACACTTAAAATTCCAGAAGTTTTGGATAGGAAATGGCAAGCTAAGTCTAAAATTCATATGGAAAGGCAAAGGAACTTCAAGAGTCAGTTTTGGAAAAGAACTGAGTGGGAAAATTCACACTACCTAATTTCAAGCCTTACTATAACATAAAGCCACAGTAATCTGGGCTGTGTGGAAGTGGACTAAAGATAGATATATAGAACAGCATAAAAGAATAGAGTCCAAAAATGATGCATACATATACAGTCAACTGCTTTGCAACAGAGGTGATAAGACAATATAACAGAGAAAGGAAAGTCATTTCATCAAATGGTGCTAGAACAAGAGGACATCCATACACTTAAAAATGAACTTTAATTCCATCATCACACCAGATACAAAAATTAATTCAAAATGGACCACAGACCTAAACTCATATAGAAGAGAACACGAGAGAAAATCTTTACGGTCTTGAGGGGGGGTAAAGATTTCTTAGGTAAGACATCAAAAGCCCATTTCATAAAAGTAGAAATCGATAAATTGGACCTCATCAAAATCGAGAGCTCGGGGATATGTGTATAAAAACAGTTGACTGAACTTGGTGTACCCCCCAAAAAATAATAAATAAATAAATAAAATTAAAAAAAAAAAAAACCATAAAAAAAAAACGAGAGCGTCTGCTCCTCACCAGACACTTAAAGAGAATGGAAAGCCAAGCCATACACTGGGAGAAAATATTTGCATATCACCAGAAAGCATTGGTATCTAGGATACAGAAAGAGCTCTCAAACGTCAATGATGAGAGAACAAACAACCCCACTTTTTTTTTAATGGGCAAAAGATTTGAAAGGACACAACACCAAAGATACAGGACTGGCGAATAAGCACATGAAAAGATGCTCAATATCATCAGTTGTTATAGAAATGCAATTTAAAACCACAATGAGATACCACTCCACACCCACTAGAATGGTTTCAGTCCTTACTGACTCTCCTCTGTGGCCCATGGGAATGTAAAAAGCTGCAGCCACTTTGGATAACAGCTGGGCAGTTACTTATGAAGTCAAACGTACATTTACCCTACAGTTCTCCTCCTGGGAGAAATGAAAACACATCCACACAGAATCCTGCACAGGAATGTTTAAGGTGGCTCTATTCATAACTGCCAAAAACAGGAAACAAACCAAATGTCCTTCTGGTTTGGAAAAGCTGCACCCACTATGGTCCATCTGTACGGTGGAATATTCTTCAGCCATCAAAAGGAACCAGCACTAACTCTTAAAGGCAACAACAGGGAGTGACCGTTATATGAAAGCAACCACACTACAAGAGGCTGCATCCTGGCTGGCACCTTTTCAATGACCTACTGGAAAGGCTACAGGGACAGAAAACAGATCACGGTTGCCTGGGGTGGGGAGGGGTGGGTTCCATCAGAGCACAAGGGGACATGGTGGGGACGGGTGACTGGATACATTTGTGAAAACTCAGAGAACTGTACGCTGAAGAGTGACACTTCCTCTATGTAAATTATACCTTAAGTTAAAAGATGGGGAAAAAAAAGAAAACGGGACTTCCCTGGTGGCACAGTGGTTAAGAATCTGCCTGCCAACGCAAGGGACACAGGTTTGATCCCTGGTCCAAGGAGATCCCACATGCCGCGGAGCAACTAAGCCCGAGAGCCACAACTACTGAGCCTGCACGCCGCAAGTACTGAAGCCCGTGTGCCCTAGAGCCCATGTGCCACAACTACTGAGCCCACGTGTTACAGCTACGGAAGCCCGTGCACTCTAGGGCCCATGCTCCCACAACAAGAGAAGCCAATGCAATAAGAAGCCAGCACACCGCAATGAAGGAGTGGCCCTCTGCTTGCCGGAACTAGAGAAAGACTGTGCGCAGCAACGAAAACCAGACGCAGCCGAGAAAACCCCCAAAAAGCCAAAAAAAAAAAAAAAAAAACCCAGAAAAACTATAGCATGCAGACACATGGGGGTGCTGTAACTAAGTTTGCCAGGCAACGTTAAAATTATGACGTGTGGACTATTCTCCTCTGTTGAAAATCATTTCAAAACTGTAAACCACCAACTCTGGGTGAGGACGTATCAATGTAGTTTCATCGACTGTAAATAGGCCTCACTCTGGTGCAGGATGTTGACAACAAGGAGGCTATGCAGGTGAGGGGGTGGGGGGGAGTGTATGGGAAACCTCTGTACTTTCCACTCAATTTTACTTTGAACCTAAAACTGCTCTAAAAAAATTAAGTCCATAAACAAACAAAAAAAATCACTCCAAGAAGTATATCAGTTTGCGCAAAAGTATCCTTTTCCTTCAAGTTGGATCTTAAGTCACGTTATTAAGAACCTGTCAGTCACCCTACCAGAGTAAAAGAAAGGCAGCAGAAATTAATATTTAACGAAACTTTATCATAAACAAAGATTTGGAAAATGGAATACCACACACCACACTGTCGGTACGTACACAGTGAAACAGAATATGTAATTGGGTAATCTAACGATCGTTTCCATTAAACATCACACAAAGCACATTCTCAAGTTGTTAAGTGTTTCATGCTGTCACGGTCAATGGTTTCATCATTACCATGGTGTGGCTAGAAGGTAGTTCACTGCACTCTTCCTGTAACACTGGGTGATGCAGGTACGTGTTTTTCCCCATAGTCTTTCTCTCAAACCCTACAGGTATTTTTTACAAAACAGCCAAGGGCCAGGAACTGTGTGCCAGGCATTAGACAGAAGTGCTTCAGGACAGAATCCCGAAAGGAATTACCGGATGGAGAGACATGAATAATTTTATGAATCACCAGAGAGCACGGCTTTGCAAAAGAAGGGGATTCTCAAAGTGATCAGAGACCCCTGACACAGATCCCTGCCTCGGCACGAAGGGCGTGAGAGCCCCAAAGGCAGCTGGACCAAGTCCCCAGAATGCTTCCTTCAGGACCAGGCTCTGCCTGGCGGATGTGACTTCTCTTAGAATTCCGAGTACGTCAGAACTCTGTTCAGAACTGTTTCAAACGTACCTTTTTGGCGGTTTTCTTTTCATACTGCAAGTACCGGGACTCGACCACTCTTCCACCTGTGGGGGACACACTGTTGACTTATAATAAAACTACGACATGGAGCGAGGACCCACCATGCGCCCAGGACGCCCACCCCTCATCCTGAGAGCTGGGCTCCATCAGCCCTCCCTGCTCAGCCTCGAGCACGTATGGGACACGTGCTATACACAAGAAGATATATGGTATGTGGAATATAGAAAAATGGTACAAATCAACCGGTATGCAAGGCAGAAATAGAGACACAGATGCAGAGAACAAACTTATGGACACCAAGTGGGGAAAGTGGGAGGGAATGAACTGGGAGATTGGGATTGCCATAGATACATTACTAATAAGAAAAAAAATGTTAAATTGTACACTTTAAATACATGCAGTTTATTGGATGTCAATTGTATCTCAATAAAAATTCTTAAAGGAAAAAAAAAAGAACACATATGGAACACCTACTGTAGGCAAGTGCCTGGGCTAGAGGCAGAGCCACAGAGACCCACAGGAGCTGTGGTCCAGGAAGATCAGGAATATGTGCCAGAGGTCAACGCAGGAAGCGGGCTCAGGGGCAGGGCAGGGAAAGGAAGAAAGATCTTCCAAAGCTGGCCACCTGCTTGCCTACTCCTCCCTCCCCAACTGACTCACTGTGGTTGGGACCCCAACTGCCCTTCTCCCACCCAAGCCTGTCTGTCACCCACTCATGGCACTGCCTTTCATATCCCCACCCCCTCGCCTAGCTCAGGACCACTCCCCTGAGATACACTCGGCACCGACGCCCTCCTTGACAGATCCCTTGGTGACAGCCCTGCCCCTTCCACCCTGAGCCTGGGGCACTGAAGGCGGATGGAGGAAACCATGGGTCCCCCCAACCTCCAGGGGCTCTCGCTGAAGCCCCAGTGATCACCCACAGTCCTCTGTTCTGATCCTCCAGCCCCTGTTCCGGACCCTCCCTCCCACCTCCTGTGCCAGGCCACCCCTCTGGTCAGCTGGTGACCTGTTTCCTACTTCACTGGGAAGAGAAACGTGGCCCCAGGAGATGCTCCCACCTGGCCATCAAGCTGCCTCCCAACCTCAGGGCCATATCCTGGGCCCCCCCCACCACGTGGAGCGACCTCTGTGCTTTGGGGTAAAGCAAACTCCCCACTCTGGGTGCTGGGGCCCAGCCCTCACCCCATTAGGAAGCTGCCCTTGCAACCCCTCTCCCCGCCCCACCCTGTACCACCCAACTTTCTCTCTCCAATG
This sequence comes from Hippopotamus amphibius kiboko, assembly GCF_030028045.1. Classification (NCBI taxonomy): domain Eukaryota; kingdom Metazoa; phylum Chordata; class Mammalia; order Artiodactyla; family Hippopotamidae; genus Hippopotamus; species Hippopotamus amphibius. The sequence continues at coordinate 16,693,122 of NC_080200.1, read as the reverse complement.
ATCACACTAGTCACCCTCCCTCCCCCTACTTCTCTGCTCCCCTATACCATGCCGGTTCCTCATCCTCTGCTCTCTCCTTCCCTTAAATCCCCCCCGCTCCCCAGCCTGGCTCTCGCAGTCACCACTGCACCAAAGAAACTGCGTTCAGCCAGACCACCGAGATCTCCCTGATCCAAAGCCTGCCAGCCCGTTCTCAGTCCTCATTCCGAGGCAGCAGGAGAGCTGGGACCACACCTGCTCGCACCCTCCACCTTGAAACACTGTGTCCTCTAGGCTGGCAGCTGCAACAGGCTGCCTTGTGGGTCCAACAGCCAGTGAAGGCTGAGTGCCTCCAGGTACCTGGTAGGTCCCGCGTCACCTGTTCCCCCAGCCAGCGGACGCACACGGCCCCTGCCACCTGCCTTCCCGACGCTGCTCAGCTCAGCCCCTCCCTTGGACCAGAAGCTACTCCCACCCTGCTGTTTTATCCCACACACCCTGGCTTTACACCTTCATGGGATGCCCTGCCCGTGTCCAGGGTGGCCAGCCCCCGTGAAGGTGGGGATTCTTGTGTTTGGCTCGCTGCTGCTTTCCACCGCCCCACAGGGAGTAGGTGCTCAGTGATGGGTCAAATGGATGATTCTGCACTTTTCCCCGGTGCCCTTTTTAGCAGGGAAAGTGACGTGACCAGCGTCACCCGGCCGGACAGTTCAACTGACCGAGACTGGGATTTCAACGGTGTCATCTTTGTGCCCGGATTGGCATCTTTCTTTGGATAGGGGTTACAGCCGCACACTTGAGTGGAGAAGAGGTAAACCATGGTTTACAGGGTGCCTGGAGCTGGACGTGGAGCTGGTGGTGGCCCCGGCGTGCCCCAGGCAGGGAAGAGCCGTGCCTGCAGGGCGAGTGGGCTCAGACAGTCAGGCAGGAGGCCACCTAAGGGTCGAGGCCAGGACCAGGCGGGGTCCGGCGAAAGAATCAAGACACACCCGGGGTCTGCTACAGTAACGGACTGGGGTGAAGGACACCCGCAGTTCCAAGTGGGGGAGACCATCCTGCATTGGGTCTCTCTAATACCATTGGCCAAAGGTTCTACTTATCTAGGAAGGAGGCTTTGGGTTCCCTGTACAGTTTAAAAGCGCTTGCAAGTTTCCAGAAAACTAGGATGCACATTTGTTTTCAACAGTGGTGGATTTTCCACAGAAGCAATGTTACAATGAAGGATATATCTGTGCCCGAGAACTAGACCCCGTGGAAATAAAACAGATGTTAGAGACCAGATCATCCAGCGATGCTGGAACTTATAAACCCCCAGTCATTTGGAACTAGAATTCTGCTCCAAAGTTCTCTGAGACTCACACTGGTGCATAGCAGGAAAAAAGTACTTTATCGTCACAGAGGTTTGAGCTCCAACGTGGGAGATCCTTGGGTCTAGTGCCCAAACTGGGCACTGCCAGGAGTCAAGGGGGGCCGTTGCCAGTGACCTCAGACCCACAGGTGGACATGAGATGTGTGGGCACCCCCAACGGACTGACATGCTTACTGAGAAGAAACAGACTCTGATGTTTCACAACGAATTCAGCTCACGCTCTCCTCACTCACACTTCCAAGTGATGCGTCCTGGGCACAATCCGTGACCCCCACGGCCGGAAGAACCCACTGCCCTAGGTGACCCCCACCAGGTTCTGCCGCACCCGTGGCTGCAGGGCTGGGAGACCAGATTTGGGGCCCCCAAAGCTGTGACTAGAAGGAAGTAAAGCCCAAGCGCCCCTGCCCTGGCCTGGTTTTTTCTTCCCCAAAAGCACATAGTGCGGAAAAAAAAAAAATCAGTTTTTATTTCAGTGGGTACCATTTCAAAAGGTAGATTCCAATTTTACTTACCTTGTATTCTTCTTCCCCTAGTCCTAGCACCACTAGTAGTACTGGCACCCCCTGCAGAAGGCTTCCTAAGAAGGAGAAAAAGGGATCTTGTTAATGCAGTTGGATAAAAAGCTCAGGGAAGCCAGCCAGGAGCCCAGGCTTCCTCGGGACAGCCCAGTCCCAGCACCCACCCAACCCGCCCACCTCTGCGAGGCAGGGCCACCTCCATGGGAAGAGGGCCACGGAGCCCCAGCCCCATCACCTGGGGACAACACCAGAGTGAGAGGAGCGAGCATTCCTGCCGAGCCTCAGAGCCCTCAACTTCATTAATTCACCGGGCATTCGTGTGCCAACTGCATACCATTGAGGGTACAAGGTGAACAGGAGACAAAGCTCCTTCCTGGAGAAGGATGACCAGCATTTTCCTATCAGGAAAGTGTGAAGAGGTAGCACCCCAGGAAAAAGGGTGGGGGTTAGGGGGTGAGTGACAAAGTACTCTTTGCTCAGGTACATGAGGAAGGGCATTCCCAGACAGGGATCACCAGGGCCAAGGGCAGAGCGGCAGAGAAGAATGATGCAGAAATCGGAACCGATCAGCCCTACGGCTTAGCTGGAGAAGACTGAATTTGAGGAGGGGGTGAGGGATGATACAAACCTTCAGTCCCTAACAGCCCGGCAGACAGGAGACACTTGATAAATATTTGTCAGACAAATAACCCAGGGATGCTTCCTTGGGGGCAATTTTGACTCCTAAAAGACACCTGGCAATGGGCTAAGACACCTGTGACTGTCACAACAGAGTGGGCTGCTGTCGGCACAGCAGGTACAGACCAGGGATGCGGCTCAACCTCCTACACTGCACAGCACGGCCCCCATCACAGACAAGATCCTGCTCTAGATGTCAACACTGTCAAGGCTGGGGGACCCCTGGCGTGGTGAGTGAGTGACTGGCGCACACGATGGAGTCTGCTGCAAAGCTCCTGTCCAGAAGTAATGAACCCCGAATATTAGGCTGAATATGCAGCCCCAAAAAGGAATGAAGTACTGATACATGCTGGAAACGGATGCATCTCGAAAATGTTCACCTGAGTCAAACAAGCCAGGCACTTAAGGCCACGTGGTATATGATTCCACTGATATGAAATGCCCAGAACGGGCAAATCCATACAGACAGAAAACAGACTGGTTGTTACCAGGAGCAGACTGGGGAGGATGAAGGATGGGCGGTGACTGCACATGGATACAGGGTTTCCTTCTCAGCTGATGAAAATGTTCTAGCACGAGATAGAGGGAGTGATGGTACAACGTTGCGAATGTCTTAATGCCATCGAATTGCTTGCTTGACAATGGTCAATCTGATGTTCTGTGCCTTTGCCCCGATTTAAAAATAGAATGCAGCCTGACATGATAGAGGAGAGGGTTCCATGAGGTAGGAATCGCTGACTAATCGGCTGGCGGGTGTGGGAGAGTTGGGGATGCCTCCCAGGTGTCCAGTCTGGGTGAGCGGGATGCCAGGCAGATGTCTGAATGCGGTAAATCCTGCTGATGTCACAAGACGGGCTCCACTGATGACAGCAGTGGTGGTCCCCTTGCTCAGCTCACTGCAGCCACCTTCTGTGTAGCGGGCTCTGGTGTCTCTAAGGTGACACCCAGGCTGAGCTGCAGGGCAGCTCCATGCCACAGTGGGGAGAGGCAACTTAACAAATTCTGGCTGGGGACTTCCCTGGTGGTGCAGTGGGTAAGAATCCGCCTGCCAATGCAGGGGACATGGGTTCGATTCTCTGGCCTGAGAAGATCCCACACGCCTCAGAGCAACTAAGCCCGTGTGCCACAACTACACTCTAGAGCCTGCACTCTAGAGCCTGTGAGCTGCAATGACCGAGGCCAGCACGCCTAGAGCCCGTGCTCCACAAGAGAAGCCACCGCAATGAGAGGCCCGCACACCACAGCAGAGAGTAGCCTCTGCTCACAACTAGACAGAGCCCGTGCGCAGCAGCAAAGACCCAATGCAGCCAAAATAAAAAACAAAAATAAAAGTAAAAATAAACAAGTGATTTTTAAAAAAATGCTGGCTGGGTGCCAGCTGCTCTGCTCCTTCATGGGCTCCTCCCAACCCTACAAATACCTAACTGTTGGCCTACCTTATCTTTGTTTTTCAGACAAGGACCCAAGGCGTACACAGGTCAGCCCTGGGGAGTCTCAGAGCTGGAAAGGGACAGAGCAAGGATTTCCTTCTGGGGTGTGAGCGAGGGCTCTTGAGTCAGACCCAATGGACTCAGGGCAAACCTGCAGGGATGGTGGGGAGGGGGTGTCACTACACCTATGCCAGCCTCAAGCACTTCCCTTGAACTTTGGAGAGGCGAATGTCAATCTCACCGTTTAGACAAGGGGCTGTGGAGTAAACACAAGTGATTTCAGATGGCTCGCTAAATTTTAATTCGCACAGGTGTTGCCGAGAAAAACCTAGCCCCTGTTCACCGATGCCTAACAGAAATACGGAGACAGAGCTTTGGAGGAGTAGAAAGGAAGAGCTTTATTGCTTTGCCAGGCAAAGGGGGAACACAGGGGCTAGCGCCTCAAGAACTGTGCCCCCCTCTCTGGGGACTAGGGAGAGGTCTTATAGTTGGGGCGCGTGGTCAGGGGTGGGCGATAAGGATCAAGACAACCACAGTCCTTCATTCTTCTGATGGGTTGGTGGTGAGCTAAGTAGCAGTCAGCATCATCAACCTTCCTGTTCACCTAGTGTGGGATCTACATGCTTGTGGGCAGCGTACCATCCGTAATCATTAACTTCTCCCACCTGGAGGGCGTTTCTGCTTCTGCAAAATAGCTCAGAGATTGTTGTTTATATTGTTGCTGGGGAAACAGGACCTGCCCCAAGGCTGCTCTTGAGGGTTTCTCCCAGGTCTCATGCAACATCTCCCTTCGTTAATTACCAACTGCTTGAATCTGCCCACTGGAACTCAGGGAAGGTCACGGAGGCTGAATCAAGGCTGTTTTCCTACAATCGAAGAAATAGGGGATACAGAAAGGCTTTGTGCCTAGAAGCCCCACAGGGCCCTGCTCAGTACCACAGGCACAATAAACATCCGCGGAATGAACAAAGCCCAGAAATCACGCCTGGCACCAGGTAAGTGTTCAACGCCTGTCTCCCTCGTTCTTGCTCTGTAAGCCTGGGCAAATGACCTTCCCTTCCTAAGTCTCCATCTCATTTGTAAACAGGGAGCATAGAAAAAAGCGGGTGAGAGAATCAAAGCAGATACGTCGGTGGTCCACCTGTTATCCGCTACAAAACGATAATTATAATTGCGACGGATCACACTTAGGCACCAGACACTATTCTAACCGCTTTTAAGCCTCACACTAGGCCTACAAAACTGAGCGGCAGGGCTTTCCTGGTGGCGCAGTGGTTAAGAATCCACCTGCCAATGCAAAAGACACGGGTTTGAGCCCTGGTCCTGGAAGATCCCACATGCCACGGGGCAACTAAGCTCCTGCGCCACAAGTCCTGAGCCTGTGCTCTAGAGCCCGCAAGCTGCAACTATTGAGCCCTCGAGCCACAACTACTGAAGCCCGAGCGTCTAGAGCCCATGCTCCGCAACAAGAAAAGCCAGTGCAATGAGGAGCCCCCGCACCACAACAAAGAGTAGCCCCTGCTCGCTGCAACTAGAGGAAGCCCATGTGCAGCAAGAAAGACCCAACACAGCCAATAAATAAATTTATAAAAAAAAACAAAACTGAGCGGCGGCCTCATCAGCCCGGTTTTGCGACGGAGGAAAGTGAGACACAGAGAGGTTAAACCACTCGCCAGGAGATCGCCCGGAATGGAAACAGCTGACCAGGGCCTCGAACTCTCCCTCTGTTTCTGCGCCCACGCTCGCGAGCATGCGCAAGGCCGCATCCCACCTCCCAGAACCTGCGCATCCTCAGTGGTTCTTGGAGGAGTCAGATCCGGACTCACCCCGAGAACCTCCCCCTCTCCCCAACTCTGCTGCCCCTCTGTCCCCGACGCTCGACCATGGCCCTCCAGCTGGCACCCATAAATCCAGGCCCGCGGCGCAACTCACCCAGCGCCACGCCCCGAGGTATCCGCCATTTTCCCGCCTTGAACTCAAAGGCCGGCTCTTCAAGTCAAAACCCCCGCCCCCGCCTCGACCAGGCCATGTTACGGCGCAGCAAGAGGGGTGGCCGCGGGCCATATAGCGCGTGCCTGTGGGCGGAGCGGGCGCCTCCTGCGCGCGTGTCTCTCCGTCCTCCCCTCACACTTGGTTTCGCCCCCTAGCGGCAGGGGGTGGGGGCCGGGGCCGGGTCGGAAGCGAGAGGCGGAGCTTCGTCATGCTCCGCCCCTCTGGCGCGCTGGCGTCACGCCCCCGGGTCCGCCCCTCTGGAACCCGGAAGCGGGAGCGCGCGGGGGAGAGGCGGGCGCGGTGGGGCGGAGCGCCTGAAGAGCAGCGGGCTGGCGGCCGGGCGGGGACCTGGCCCGGGACCGGCGGCGCGCGGCGGCCGAGGCCCAGGTGAGTGCCGGGCGGCCGCGGGTTGAGTGTTCGATCTCGAAACTCGCATCGGCGGGCTGCCTTGTACAGGGACGGGGCTAAGGGTTAGTTGAGGGGGGAGGGGGCGCGAAAGCAGGGGTCGAGGGGGCGGGAACGAGCTTGGGGGGGGGGGGTCTTGGAGAGTTTGCAGGAGAAGCAGTGGGAACGGGACGATGAAGGAGAAAGTTGATGTGCTGGGCCTGGTGAGGGAGTTTTGGGCGGGTGTAGAGGCAGATCTTGTGGCTTTGAGCAGCTTCTCCGAAGAGGACGTGGCTTAAGTGGTAGTTGGGGGGTCGCAGGAAACGGGGCTGGGAGGGGGAGAAGCAAGGAGGCGGGGTTGAGAGGCCCAGGCTGGGGGTTGAGAGGAGCAAGGCCGGTGGGGGAACAGCCGGGGTGCGATTGGGGGGAAGGGGTGCAGGAGGGCTCGGGGCTTCTGCCTGTGGGTGAAGAGGTAGAGGAATGGTGCCTGAGGGAGGGCAGCGCCTGGGAGTCAGTGGGTGCTCTATAAATGTGAGGGGCCCTGAACCCACGGGTGCGGTGGCCAGCCGAATTGCTAAGAGGAGAAATGGGGGAGGGGAGGGGAGGCAGGAAAGGGGTAGAAGCCATGGCACGAACTGAGGTCTGGTCCAGGGAGAGCCTGGGGAGGAGGGGAGGAAAGAAAAGGACTAGAGTGGCTCCGTTCAGACGGTGGGGTGCAGCCCATGGAGATTTCAGGGCCCGTCTTCCCCTCTTGATTCGCCTTATTCCTGACTTCACCCCCAACTGCTAGGTGACCCAGGCTAGTCTCAGCGCCTTCTGGGTGGTATTCAGGACTTGAAAACCCAACGCTCTCCTCCTAAGACTCGACTGGCTGGAGCCTGGGGGTTCTAGGGAGCAAGGAAGGAGCTCTTGGCCCCCTCCCCACCCCCCATGGGGCCGGAACTGGGTTTCAGAGGGGCGGGGGTGGGTGTGCACACACCCGCATGTGCTAGGCTGTCACCACCTCCTCCGAGTTGCATCCTTGGACTTAAATGGGTAAAACGACACACAGGAAATCTGTCCCCGGGCGGCTGTGAGCTCAGCCCGGGAGAGGCATGGTAGCCGCAGGCAGGCGCCCTGCAGGCCAGGGGTCTTTAAGGGAAAGCTTCTCCCTCACCTCTTTGTCTGAGGTGGGAGCTGGTGGGAACATTGTGCCTTCCAGTTGGAGGGTACCAGCTCCTACCTTCCTGAGGTATGTTCTGGTCTTGGAGTCTGTAAACTCTTAAGGCATCCAGGAGCCGTGGGAGGTGACATGGGAGATGCACGTTGTCTGATGGCCCTGGCTCTGGCGAGGGCCTTGCTCGAAACAGTTTTGATCAGCATTAATTTCTCTTCTTTCCTGACCCTGGGGATCCTTGTCTGGGACCTGCTCGAAGGGCCAGGGAACCTGGGTTTAGAGCTCATTCAGGACGTGAGTCTGGATAGCTTGAATGTAACGAGGGCCACAGAAAGATAACAACCCCGTTCACTTGCAGAATGTCCTGGCCCTTATGGAACCTTCTATAAGTGAGACTCGCAGCCTCGTTCGCCCCAGAACACATGATTAGAGCCTACGGTCATGCCTTATGCAGATTCAGAGTATGGGCTTTCCCTGGCCGGGACACTCCCCCCACCCCCTCTCCCTCCATGCACTGGACCAGAATCTTCTGGTTCCACAGCCCTGCTGCACCAGGAGTGTGGCCAGGCAGGCTCTCATGGAGGGTCCTATGTTGGGGGTCCTAATATTAGTCCATCAAGTTCTTTGTCTGTTTCTTCACCTGCCAAATGAATAGATTGGCCCAATCAGTGTTCCACAACTTTGAAACCCAACCTTGGCATCTCCAGCACACAGCCCACTCTAGTTTTATGCAGCCCCCCACAGGTGAATCCCCACCGCAGTGATCCCGCTTTTGTTGGGCTTTCCATCCTACAGTTTATATCTGAAAATGATTGTCTTACTGCTGCCTTATCTTGCACGTAGAAAATTGCGATGCTAAACGTGCTTCTGCACGTCATACCTGTTCCCAGGGCTTCAGCTGCATCCTTCTGGCTGGAAATCCCTGGGTGAGACCATCCCTCAGGTCCAGGCCTATGACTCGATGAAGCAGGTGGGGACTTGGGAATCTCCCCTTTCTATTTCGCTGTAGGATCCATCTTCTGTCCCCAGCAGGGGCTTGTTAACTTGCCACTTCCCTTTCCTTGTCTCCCAGAGGTTGTGTGTCTTGGGTGGGCCCAGAGTTCAGTGAAGCAAGGGCTGATCATGCCAGGTGCTGTGGGCTGGATGCCAGCAACAGAGATGAGCTCTTGTGCCCTGGGAGAGGGCATTGTAGTGGGCCACTCTCCCCAACAGGAATAATGGAGTTCAGAGCAGTTGGTCAGTGCAACCACAGAGCTGACACAAGAAGTAGTGGGTACAGAATTAGGAGTGACCAGTGCAAGCTTCAGGGCATAGGGGATTCCAGCCGGTTTCCTCGGAAGAGGTGGCTGGCCCCAAGCCAAGGATACAGAGGTGTTAAACGAAATAGGGAAGAGGGAACCACATAAGCACATCCCTGTGCAGCTCTTTATCGAGCATCTTCTTGATAGATGCTTCTATACCCAAATCTTTTTATTCTCCCCATCAGCAGCAAGGGGATTGTGGTTCCTGTTTTCTCAGTATAGAAACTGAGGCTCAGGCAGGTGACGACTTCAGAGGTGGCTCCCTGTGCTTTCTAGAAACATGAAGGATCATCATAACCTCAATTTGGTGAAGACCAAATTGCTAGAGCAGTTTCTCGGCTGCAGCACCATGGACATCTGGGGCCGGGTCCTTCTTTGCTGTGGGGGCCGCCTCGTGCATTATAGGATGTTGAGCTGCATCTCTGGCCTTCACACACAAGATGCCAGTAATATACATCCCCCCCCCCCCAAGTTGTGACCACCAACAGTGTCTCCAGACATGGCTGTGTGTCCCCTGGGGGACAGAAACACTGCTCCGTCGTAAAATCTGGTTCCTGTCCGAGGCCAACCATTGCCTCAGTGGGTCTTTGGTGTTTGTTGGGCTCCCAGCAAATTGCTGCCAAGGACAGGCGTGGGGTAAGGAGGCCAGCAACTGAATTCTGCCGTCCGCTCGGTTCCTAATCTAGAGTCCTGATAAAAAGGAGACGCCCCTGGGAATGGACTGAGGGGGAGTTAGGGAACGTGCCCCAAGAATGTTCAGCAGAGGAGGAAGAGGAGGTGAGCTGGGGCCCGTCATCACTCGCTGACACAGCAGATGGCATTGTCTTTCTCTTCTTCGTCTTCCCACTGACCTGGATTTCTGCAGGAACCGTCCTCGTCTCGGAACAAAGGGTTGCGTTTCTTCCGAGATTAGAGGTATTAGATACTGGTCTCAAAGAGCTACTTTGCAGGTGGCCCCAGATCACTGTGGCTCTCGAAGCTGCGTTATCTTCTCCCGTTTGCCCTCTTGGCTCCAGAGGCCAGTCCGTCCTCCTCTGCTTGTTCCCCCGACCATGGCATTGCTGCTTTAACACCAGGGGAGGAAATGGCACTTTCTGGGGCCGTCCGACCCCTTCTGGATGCTGCCCTCCCCCCCCCAGTCCCCATCCACCGGTCCTTTGTGCACCCAGCGTCCCCAACAAACTGTGCCAGGCAGCCCCTGCTCGGCCTCCCCGCTGAGCAAGACAGGCCCTTCTCTCTGCCTCGTCCCGGAGACGGAGGGACAGAACAAAGGGCTCTGTCTGAGCGCCGCCGGGCCCCCGACGAGCCAGCGCGCTGCTGGCCGAGGTGCAGAGCCCATCACTTCACCTCTTTGCTGTTTTTTTCATCTTGGCCTGGAAAGGGCCTTGGGGATTAGGCACGTCTCAAAAACTCAGCCGATGAATTTGGGTTCTACTCATTTCCTCGCTGAGACTCTGAGCCCGAGCCCCGGTGATGAATGAAGTAGTGATTCAAGGGTTCGGCCTGTGGCTTAGTCGGAGCAATGAATAAGCTGTCCTGGTCTGACTCATTCGTTGACATCCCAGCTCTGCCCTGTTTCTTAGGGCTGTGTGTGTGAGAGGGAAGCCAGTTCCAAGCATTTGATGACTGTCACTACTGGGCGGGCGAGGTGCCTGGGGCCGCTGTAGCAAAGTACCACAGGCTGGGTGGCTTAAGCTACTGAAATGTATTGTCTCGTGGATCTGGGGACCAGACGTCCAAATCAGGATGTGGGAGGGGTTGATTCCTTCCAAGGGCCATGAGGGAAGGATGCATTCAGGCCTTCCTCCTCGGCTTGCTCACGGCTGTCTTCTCCCTGAGTCTTCACCTCGTCTTCCTTCTGTGGGAGTCCGTGTCCAGTTGTCCCCTCGGATCAGGGTCCACCCTAATGACCTCATTTTAACTGAATCACCTCTTTAAAGGCCCCGTCTCCAAATACAGTCACATTCTGAGGTCCTGGGAAGTAGGACTTCAACATAATGAATTGTGGCAGGCACAGAGGAGCACGGTTCAGGCTGTAATGCTGGATCAAGACAGATTTCATTTCTATTTAGTAAGGGAAATTTTTTTTTTAATATTTACTTTTTTTTTTGCACTGGGTCTTAGTTGCGGCAGGTGGGCTCCTTAGTTGAGGCTCCCAGGCTCCTTAGTTGCGGCACGTGGCCTTCTTTAGTTGCAGCAGTCGGGCTCCTTCGTTGTGGCTCGAGGGCTCCTTAGTTGTGGCATGCGTGTGGGATCTAGTTCCCTGACCAGGAAACGAACCCCAGTCCCCTGCATTGGGAGCGCAGAGTCTTAAACACTGCACCACCAGGGAAGTCCCAGTAAGGGAATTTTGGATAGATAATCGTACTGATAGAGAATAAGTTCGTTTCGTTTTGTCTCATTCATTTAAATAAACATTTTAGGAGAGTTGGGCAGATTGGCCACGTCAAGTTTGGAAGTGCCCTCTTAGGGAATTTTCCAGATCTTGCACACGTCCTTATACTTGGGGTGACTATAGAGAGACAGGAACACGACCTGGGGGAGAGCAGACCTCGTGGGACTTGACAAGGGGTGTATTTAGAGCCAGGCCTGGGAGACAGTGTGTGCCCGCCCAGGGGCCGGCCGAGGCTTATAATTGGGGCATACAGGGGTCCCTGTCCTCGGTATTGCCAGTGTCGGGAGGGGAATCCCAAAACAACTCCATCCATGAAACAAAGTAACTTCAGGACCGGTCACTGCCACAGGTGAGAAGACCAAAGAAGTTTCTGGAAGATCTGAAAGTCATTCCGCATAGAGTGTTAACAAGGCAGGTGCAGATTTGGCTCTCAGGGATGCTGAGGGAGCGGGAATAGCCCTCGTCTCTGTGCCCAGAGCACAGATGTCCGGCCAGCAGTCGTGTCCACGGAGGTCAGATTGCCAGCCAGGTGAGGGCCGTGACGTGCCCGGCGCCAGGTGAGCTTGGAACGGGAGCCTGGGCCCGGCCTGAGCTGGCCGATGGAGGAAGAGGAAGGCCCACAAGCCCTGCCACCGCCGCTTGCCTCCGAGGCCGCCGCCGCCGCCGCTGCTGCTGCTTCCTCACAAACGAAATCAAAACAGTGTCGGCACCAGGGCCACCCGGGGCTCTGCCGGGATCTTCCCGCTCATCTCTCAGAGCCTCTGCATCCCGTCTTAGGGTGCACGGAACCTGGGGAGCCAAGGGGAGGCTTTGAGATTTTGCTTCTCAGATCCCGGGGACGCATCCAGGGCTTTCATTTCCTGGCAAACGTGCCAGAACCCAAGGCCACTGCATGGGGAGATTGCCAGAGTCCCTGGCTGTCACGTGGAGATGCTGTTTATCAGAACACGTGACACAGAGAAAGTGTCAGAGCGTAGCCTGCCCCACAGACCCTCAGGGAGCTGGTCCCTTTTCTGCTGGTGGTCCCCAGGGAGTCTGCCCCCTGGTTTCACAGGGAGAAGAGAGGATGAAGGGGGGGAAACTAAGGAACAGGACGTTTGGAGTAGAGAAAGTGACCCAAACGGGGGCAGATGGCCCTAGGCCCCAGCAGCTGGGGCCATCACCCAAAAGGCTGGCTCCTTCTCTTGCTCCCTTCTTCTAAATACTGTGTAGTAAGGTGAACACGGGCTTGGAATCATGCTCACATCTTGTGTACCTGTGAGGCCCTGGGGAGACCTAAAGTGTGCAGACGTTGTTTTTCTTACTGATTTAGAACATGTTCTCCGCCTCGGCATTGGTGACTTCTGGGGCCGGATCCTGCGCTGCGGTGCGGGTACCGTCCTGCGCATTGTAGGGTTTGAGCAGCATCCCTGGCCCTCACCCACCAGATGCCAGTCGCACCCACCCCACAAGTTATCACAGCGAAAAATGTCTCCAGGCCTTGCCAGGTGTCCCCTGGGAGAAGGGTCACACCCAGCCCCCCGTGACCAGACTGGCACAGCAGCCCCTAGAGCCCTCGCCGGGGATCTGAACTGCCTTTAAAAGCCGAGTGGGGTCCCCTTGTTCTCCGGAGGCTGCTCGCGCTGGTCTCAGGCAGGGCTTTCGTGTGTTGTCACCAAGACTCCACCGCTGTTAGGTTCTCAAGGTGACGTTCCACCTGGGCGTGATGACAGGTGGACTGTGTGATTGGAGAGGGGCCCCCAAAGGATTCTCCTCTGCCTGCCCAGACCCGCTTCCCAGGTGCCCCTCTGAGTCTTTACGAGCCTACTGGAGCCCAGCCCCTGACAGGGCCTAGCGGGTCTGCCTTCCCTTTGTCACCAGAACCCACCTGTGTCCCGCAGGCCTGACCCAAGCCAGCATCCATCCCCCTGACCGACACCTGCAGGGGCCGCCAAATAGCCCCTACCCTGGTCTGCCTGCCACACTGGACGTGGCTGGTCCCTTCCCGATGTCCTCCCGGTCTCCACTCAGCCAGGGCTCCCGATCAGACTTGCATGACAATCCAGCCTGCTTCCCACATCTGACCTTCCCGACCTCGGCCCCTCCCCCTCCCGGCCACACTGGTCCCCTTGTTCTGAGGCCAGCCCCGGCTGCCCCTGCCCAGGGCGCGCTCACCGCCCTCGCCTGGGCCGCCGTCACCAAGCTCTGCCCGTCCTTCCCCTCCCGCTATGCAGGCCTGGGCAACTCTCTCCTCTCAGTACTTCCCTGCCTCCCGCTTAATCCAAAATGACCACCATGCTCTCGTCCGTTTCTGTCCCCATGACGGCACTGCTGACGTCCGGGGCCAGACCATCCTCTGCCGTGGGGGCCGGCCTGCGCATTGTAGGGTGTAGAGCAACAACCCACCAGATGCCAGCAGTACCTCCCCTCTCCCGAGTGGTGGCAGCCAAAAATGTCTCCAGCCATTGCCAAGTGTCCCGTGGGGTGGGACAGAATTCCATGCCCGCACCCCCCTGCACCCCCCATGGAAAGCTGCTGCTCAGACACGCTGCATTTTTCCTTTCCAAAGCACTATTGCTTTTGGAAATGCCTCTTCTCTGGTGGGTTGATTTGTCAAGTTCCCTAAAGGCCAGACACCGCCACATTCACACTCTCTGTTTTGCCGGCTGCCAGCCTGGCCTGGCCCGGGGCGGGGGGGGGGGGGGGGGGGGGGCAGTGGAGAAACATTGGTTGACTGGACAGACTTTGAAAGAAGACAGCCCTGTTGGGGACGTAGCCGCAGACCCTGGGGAGGAGGATCAGCCTTGGGGCAGATGAATGGACTGGGCTGCCCCAGCACTTGCCTGGAGGAAGAGCTTTCTCCAGGACTCAGACCGGTTGGGCCAGACTAGAAGGCCTAGGGGGAGCACATTAGGGAAGAAAGGGACAGTCATGAGAGGGTGTTTGGGATGGGCGTCTCCAGGGATATGTAAGTAAGGCAGAAGAGAGGTGATGGCCCTTCCTGACCATGGCCTCAATCGGAGCATCCAGTATCTTACGCACCAGACACCTGGATTTGTGTCCAAGGGCAGCCGTAAATCGGTACCACAAACGGAGTGGCTTAAACAACAGAAATTGATTCCCTCGCAGTTCTGGAGGCCTAAGTCCAAAACCAAGGCATCAGCAGGGCCGTGACTCTCTCCACAGTTTCCCGGGGGGACCTTTCCTTGCCCCTTCCAGCTTCTGGGGGCTCTAGACATTCCGTGGCCTGTGGCCACATCCCCCCACCAACCTAAACCCTAAGCTCTCCTCCAGCTCTGAGCTGCCAAGACTGAGAACCATACTTCTTTTGTAGCTGTTCCTCAGCATGTCCATCTTTCCCATAACTTCACGTGATCGTTTCCTAAAAAAAAAAATCCCAACAGGCTCAAGGAAACATGCGTGGAAAAGTGGAAACGCGCTGACTCCTAAATGGCGTTTCCTAACTGATTCTGCTGTAACGCCGGCCTTCTCCTTTTAGCTTGAGGATGATTTCATCCGATAAACATGTGGCTTCAAATTATGGCCTTATATAAACGAAGCAGCTATGCTACACTTTCTGGAGGCCCCCATCCTCCTTAGTTTCCAGTCAATTCCGAATCGTTCACCAAGCTGATCGGCAGAACCCGGCTTTTTTGTGCACGAGGCCTGGGCCGGGCCCTGAGAGCGGCTCATTCACGTTCGTCCACTCACCCCGAGGGCCAGAGTTTTGGTTGCCTCCCCTCTTCCCCGCACCTCCTTTCTCTGAGAGCATGAGTGAAAGGCCCTGAACTGAGGCTCACGTCCCCTCTAAGCGCTGAGAGCACAGCAGTATGGTGTTTGCAAAAGCCCTCTTAATTTTTCACCGTTCAGCTTTTTCAGTAGGAATTCTTTTTTGTCTGTTTATATTTGTTTGTTTGTGTGGGGCTGCGTCGGGTCTTAGTTGCGGCACGTAGGCCCTTTGTTGCAGCGCACGGGCTTCTCTCTAGTTGTGGCGCGTGGGCTCAGGAGTTGCGGCATGTGGGCTTAGTTGCCCCGCAGCATGTGGGATCTTAGTTCACCGACGAAGGATCAAACCTTCGTCCCCTGCATTGGAAGACGGATTCTTAACCACTGGACCAGCAGGGAAGGCCCACGATGGGAATTGTTTACCTTGCGCACAGAAGATCGGCCGTTAGTAACATTAAGTAGATTCACAATAATGTACAACCACCACTTCTATCTAGTTCCAGGATGTTTCCATCACCCCAAAAGGAAACCCAGTCCCCATGAGCAGTCACTGTCACTCCCCCCCCCCCCACTCCCCAGCCCCTGGCAACCACTACTCTGCCTTCTGTCTCCGTGCAGTCGCCTGTTCTGGACATTTCATATCAATGGGGTCATAATTTGTGTCTGGCTTCTTTCATTTGGAATGACGTTTTGGAGGTTCATCCATGTTGTAGCATCTGTTGGGGCTTCATTCCTTTTTATGGCTGAGTAATATTCCTCAGGATAGATGGACCACATTTTGTTTATCCACTTAACTTTTTTTTTTTTTTTTTTTAATTTGGCTGCACCAGGTCTTAGTTGCAACAGACAGGATCTTAGTTGCTGCGTGCAGGATCTTCTTTGCAGCATATGGGATCTTTAATTGCAGCACGTTGTGACATGCGTGTGGGATCTAGTTCCCTGACCAGGGATCAAACCCAGACCTCCTGCATTGGGAGCGCAGAGTCTTAATCATTGGGCCACCAGGGGAAGTCCCACATCCACTCATCCTTTGATGGGCATTTCACTTCCACCTTTTTTGGCTCTCTCATCCAGGAATTTTATAGTCTGCCAGTCTGATTTCCATTTAGTGATGAGGGCATCATTCTCCGACGAGTTCCAGGTGGACGGATCATATCAGTTTAGGGACGGGTTTTGCTTCCTGTTCACATTGCGTGTGCTTCTGTGAGCATTAGTCAGAAAGCAGAACAGGCATTTTAACTTCAGGGCATTTGGAGAGGCGGTTTGGCTCAAAGACGGACACACAGGTTTTCAGAACCTGCCGCCCCCAACAGACGGCTACAGCATGCAATTGCCACTTGGCCGAGCCGCCCCCCCTGACGACCCAGGGCCCCCAGTTCCTCAGCCCCAGACCTGCTTCCTTTCATCCCAGACACAATCTGGGGATTCTTGGGGTTCAGGTTTCACATCCACTTGTGGCTAGGACCTTAAGCCACAGCGTGACTGGCTTTTCAGGTCTCAAGCTCTGTTAAGACTCTGTGAGGAAGGCATGCTTAGAAGCCAGAGAGAACAGCTGAGCTCCTCCAAGAGAGATGTCACTGTTTAAGGACATCCCCTGAAGCTGTGGTAATCACAGCTTGGCACCACATAGACATCAGCAGCGCAGAGGCAGACCTGCATGTGTCACATAACGTATGATCTTTAACAAAGGAGCCTCCCCAATCTGGGGAGAGACAGATTCTTTGAGAAAAAACATTAACACAGGCGTTTCAACTCTTTGGAGACCATCTGGATTCTCCTTTCACCTCCCACACTGTACTGGGTTGACTCGTGTCCCCCCAGATGCATTCCACCCAGAACCTCAGAATGTGACCTTGATTAGAAATAAGGTCTGTCTCTGCAGATGTAATTAAAGATCTTAAGGTGGCGTCATCCTGAATCCAATAACTGGGGTCTTTTTTTTCAAATTTATTTAATTTTGGCTGTGTTGGGTCTTCGTTGCTGTGCGTGGGCTTTCTCTAGTTGCGGTGAGCAGGGGCTAGTCTTCATTTTGGTGCACAGGCTTCTCATTGCGGTGGCTTCTCTTGTTGCGGCGTACGGGCTCTAGGTAGGTGCACGGGCTTCAGTAAATGTAGCACGCTGGCTCAGTAGTTGTGGCGTATGGGCTTAGTTGCTCCTCGGCATGTAGGATCTTCTCAGACCAGGGCTCCAACCCATGTCCCCTGCATTGGCAGGTAGATACTTTTTTTTTTTAATTAATTAATTTATGTATTTATTTCATTGTCTGTGCTGAGTCTTTTTTGCTGTGCGCGGGCTTTCAGTTGCTGTGATTGGGGGCACCTCGTTGCTGTGGCTTCTCTTGTTGCGGAGCACGGGCTCTAGGCGCGTGGGCTTCAGTAGTTGTAGCACATGGGCTCAATAGTTGTGGCTCACAGGCTCTAAAGCGCAGGCTCAATAGTTGTGGCACACAGGCTTAGTTGCTCCGCAGCATGTGGGATCTTCCTGGAGCAGGGATCGAACCCATGTCTCCTGCATTGGCAGGCGGATTCTTAACTACTGCGCCACCTAGGAAGCCCTGGCAGGTAGATTCTTAACCTCTGCGCCACCAGGGAAGCCCCAGTAACTGGGGTCTTTGTAAGAAGAGGGAAGGACTTCCCTGCTGGTCCAATGGCTAAAACTCTGCGCTCCCAATGCAGGGGGCACAGGTTCTATCCCTGCTCAGGGAACTAGATCCCACATGCCGCAACTAAGAGTTCTCACACTGCAACTAAAAGATCCCACGTGCCGCAACAAAGATCCCGCATATGGCAACAAAGATCCCACATGCTGCAACTAAGACCTGGTGCAGCCAAATAAATATTTAAAAAAAAGAAGAAGAAGAGGGAGGACACAGAGAGAGACAGAGAAAGCCTCCATGTGGTGTTGGGGAAGGAAATTGGAATGATATGCTTACAAGCCAAGGAGTGGTGAGGACCACTGGAAGCCAAGGGACACACGGGCTGGTTTCTCCCTCAGAGCCTCCAGAAGGAGCCAGCCCTGCCCAGAGTTTGATTTTGGACTCATCCAGAAATGCAAGGCAGTACATTTCTCTTGTTTTAAGCCACCCGGTTTATACTGCTTTGTTACAGCAACCCTAGGAAACTCTCACAGCCTCCAGTATAATTTCCAGATGGATAAATACTGAAATATAAAGAGTAGGTCCAGGGGAGGACTACAGAGTGAAGGGAGGGAGAGGAATACAGAGTGTGGTTCCACGTTCATCAGATCCAGGAGAGGAATGCACAGCAGATGTCATGAAAGAAGTGACCCACAGACCTGTCTGCCTGGAAAATGTGGTGTTTGTGTCCAAAAAACACCATATGCAAAAGTCAGTCCGTGTGAATTAGGTTCATCAAACTTCTCAAAGAGTTCATTTCCTTCCTATACCAAGAGCTCCTCCAAAACAATGAGCTAGGTAGGCATGGTGTAATGGGGGAAAAAAAAAAGGGCAACCACATGAATAACTTCCAGAAAGAAAAAATCGTTACTGAATACACTGAATTCTCAAAAACCCCAGCCCGACAGTCAGAGGATTATAAATGACAGAAGGCTCTTTTGTGCCCACTGATGGCCACGGGGTGAGAGAAATATTAATCCTCGGTGCCAGCGAGGATGCCTTTGAGGCAGCACTTCCCAGGCTGCTCCGGGCAGACCTCTTACTTGGGTGGGCCTCTCCAGAAGTCACTTGAGCAGAATGGGTCAGGGCCCTTCACAGTGAGGATGTAGAGGGGATCAGGTCAGCACAGTGTTTAGGTTAAAATGGTGCCACCTGTAGAATGAGGAGGCTCTGGGTCTGAGGGTACATTGCACTGGGAGCAGAGCCGCCTGGGATCTGTCAGAGGGGTCTGAGAGGTATCCCAACCTGAGGATGAGGACAGGGGACATGGATAGCACCAGAAGGAGGCAGCAGGGTGGGCTGGCCCCCATCAGAGATGCTGGGGAGGGAAGGGTGCCAGCCTGTGGTGATGGCCTGATCAGTGTCTTGTGGGGATACAGCCTGGGCCGGAGGAACCAGACCTCCCGCTGTGGGCTGAGGGCTTTGGGCAGCTTCTCTGTGACTGGAGGGGCCCTGCAAGGTCTGGCCTGCAAGCCTGGGGCTGGTTGGGTGGGGAGCACCCGGAGTGTGTCTAAGAACTGCTTCCTGCAGTAGCCAGTCTCCCAAAGGGGGCCGTGCTATAATGGGCCCTGATGGCCAGGGGCTGAGGGCTGGCCAGAGAGGGTCCCCGAGGGGCTTTTTGCTGGGACACCTGCACCTAGACCGACGCTTGCAGGTGCTCCCCTGCAGTGACCTGCAGGATGGAGGCAGGGGTCCCTCAGGGGCCTTCCTGACCTCCTGGTGAGAAGAGAAGGCGGTTCTGGGGACAGCGGACAGGATGTGGTCAGTGGGAGGAGCAGGGAACAAACACCCTGGGTGTTTGGGGCTGGAGGTGGGGTGGGTGTCCCTGAGCACAGGCTTAGCCCCTGAGGAGCGTGCAACAGAGTGGATGGGCTCCAGGGGCAGGTCCAGGTGACATCGGGTCCCCCGGGCTGCAGAGCAAGTGATGGGAGCAGGAAAAGGGGTGATGGGCAGGAGCTTGGTGGCATCTTTGGGGAGGGGAGCAGTGGTTTCTACTGTGTGGGGGGATGGCGGACCCAGGGGCAGGTGGGAGCAGGAAGGGCTGGCTCCAGGCTGCATGGAAGTGAGGAGGGAACTCAACCCCGGGCTAGAGAAAGATTTACTAGTGTCTCTGGTTTTCAGGCGCCAGAGCAATTTCAGTGGAAGGGTCCTTCCCCTGGGAAGAGGGGAAAGGGAGACTCTCTGAGAGGAGAGTGCAGGCTCTTTGGGAAACAGGGCCTGGTGAGGCTAGCTGGGCACGGGCAGGTGCCGGGTGGAGTTTCCCAGGATACAGATGTGGTGGGCCTGGGTGGGCTGCGATGGCTGGAGGGGCAGCTGCTGCAGGGTGGGTCAGGTGGGCCCTGCAGGGACTCCTGGGAGGGCCCCAAGCTGGCGTTCGCTCTGCCCTACCCCTTCTCATTGGCCGGCCCCTTCCCCGCAGCTCCAGCGGTCAGCAGGCGCCTTGAGCAAGTCTTATCTATTAATACTTCCTCCTGGCCTGGGGGTGGGGTGTGCATTGGCTGGCCCTGTGACTGCCCCCACAGCCCCCCCCAGTCTCTGAGCATGGGGTCTCCTGCTCCTCCCACCAAGGTGCCCAGAGCTGTAAAAGTGGGCTCCGAGGGTACCTCATGATCAGCCAGCCCTGGAGGATGTGGGGCAGCACAGAACGCAATGGGCCACACAGCCCCTCACCCTGTCCAAGTGTCAGCCAGACCCCTTGTCAGGGCAGGTGACAGAGGCCCCCGGAGCAAGATCACATGGTTGGGCCCTGATGGCTTTCTTGCTCAGCTCAGCTCCATGTCTGTTGGGAGGAGAAGGCAGGGGCATGCACCTGACCTTTCTGCCACCTGCATCCCGGCAACTTGGATGTGAGACCATCCAAAGCCGCTGGTCCTTGAGCAGGATCGCGCCCCCGCAAGTTGTGGTACACGTCAGCTGTGTCTCCACAGAGGGACAGGCTCTGCCTGAATCTCTGGGTCTGCGCATGTGCATGTATGCACACACACATGTGTGGGTGTGTCCAAGTGAAACTCTGTTCGTGCACGTGTCCATGGTTTTTGTTTGTTTTTTAATCTATATTTGGCTGCGTTGGGTCTTCATCACTGTGCACGGGCTCTCTCTGGTTGTGGTGAGCGGGGCCTACTCTTCGTTGCGGTGTGCGGGCTTCTCAGTGCAGTGGCTTCTCTTGTTGCGGAGCACGGGCTCTAGGCACACGGGCTTCAGTAGTTGCAGTGCGTGGACTCAGTAGTTGTGGTGCACGGGCTTAGTTGCACCATCGCACATGGGATCTTCCTGGCCCAGGGCTCGAACCCATGTCCCCTGCATTGGCAGGCGGATTCTTAACCACTGCACCACCAGGGAAGTCCACATGTCCATGTTTGTGTGCGTGCACGTGTGAGCGTGGTTGTATAAGAGTGTGTATTCAATCACGTGTGTCCATGTCTGCATATGTGTGCTCAACATTCGTACGTGTTGTATGTTCTCGAGCACAAGTGCATTCGTGTGGCCATGATTAAGGTGCAGATCTACAATTTGGGCTTGCGCCTCTGTCAGCTGGCTTGGAAGCACATGAACTCCCCACCTTCCACAGCCTTGTGGGGCTGCCCAGGAACGTCCTGCAATTAGGTCTCCTAGTTTCCGGGGGACGGCCAGGCGGGCGGCACCACCTGGCACCTCAGACAAGCTCATAGGTTCCCAACCATTTCCTTGCAGTGGCGTCGGAGGAACTTGGTGACCGGGCTCAAGGATTGGGCATTTTGAAAAGAAAGCAAGAAGTTTTAAAAGTTGCAGTCCTGGGGAATTAGGTCCTTTCGTAATCCACATACTTTGTTTTAAATGGCTTTATTGGGTGTGATCAATACACTATAAATAGCACTTATTTGAAGTGTGTTACTGCATGAGTTGTGACACACGCAGGCATCCGGGAGCCCACAACCATGATAAAGATAGTGAGTGAGCACATCCATCGCCAAGAAGTCTCCCCGGCTTCTTTGTCCTCCCGCCCTGTCCCCCTCCCCGAAGCAGCCAGTCATCAGCTTTCTGTCTCTAATTAGTTTGCTTTTTTTTTTTTTTTTTTTTAGAAATTTACGTGCAGTTGACCCTTGAACAATGCAGGGGTTAAGGACACCAACCCTCATATATACAGGCAGTCAAAAACCCATGGATAGGGGCTTCCCTGGTGGTCCAGCAGTTAAGGCTCTATGCTTCCAGTGCAGGGGGCCCAGGTTCAATTCCTGGTCAGAGAACTAAATCTCACATCCCGCAACTAAGAGCCCGCATGCAGCAATTGAAAAGAAAAAAAAGAAAAGATCCTGCGTGCCACAACTGAGACTCGTCACAGCCAGATAAATAGATTTTTTTTTTAAAAAATCCGTGTATAACTTTACAGTTGGCTCTCCATATCTGTGGCTCTCCATCCTGGTGTTCAGCCAACCACAGATCGTGTACTAAAGTACACATTTAGTGAAAAAAATCTGCATATAAGTGGACCCACGGAGTTCAAACCCATGTTGTTCAAGGGTCAGGTGTATGTGGAATCATATAATATGTACTCCTTTGAAATTTTTATTGAGGTGAAATTTGTATAACATTAAATTAACCATTTAAAGTGAACGGTTCAGTGGTATTTAGTTGTACAACCAGCACTTCTGTCCAGCTGCAGAACTTTGCCATCACCCCAAAAGGAAACCCTGTGCCCATCAGCACTCTCCCCATTTCCCCACCTCTTCACTCCCCAGCCCCTGGCAACCACTAGTCTACTTTCTGTTTCTGTGGATTTGCCTGTTCTGGACATTTCATATAAATGGATTCATACAACATGTGGCCTTTGGTGTCTGGCTTCTTTCATTCAGTATAGTGTTTTCAGGGTTTGTCCACATGGTAGTGTGAATCAGTAACATTCCATTGTGTGGTTGGACCCTGTTCTGTTCATCTATTCATCAGCTGATGGAAATTTGGGTTGTTTCCACCTTTTGGCAATTGTGAACAGGGTCGCCATGCACGTGTGTGTACAAGTATCTGTTTGAATCCCTGTCTTTAAGTCTTGGGGTCCATACCTAGGAGCGGAATTGCTGGGTCCGTATGTATTCTTTTTCATCTTCCGTCTTTCACTCGGCACACAGATTCTGAGATTGTTCCATGTCGTTCCATGCTGTTGTGAGGTTCAGAGTTTGGTCCCTTCTCATAGCTGAGTCCCGTTCCATCGTGTGGCTGGTTTATTTGTCCTTTCACTGGTTTGTATACATTCAGGTTGTTTCTAGTCTGGGGCTTTTGGAAACAACACCACTAAGAACATTCGTGTACAATCTCTGTATGAACATCTGCTGCTTTTCTCTTGAGTAACTCCTAGGAGTGGAATGACTCGTAGGAGTGGGTCACATGCTAGGCATATAATTAACTTTTTTTTTTTGACATACAATAAACTGCATATATTTAAAGTATACAATTTGACTTTTTTTTTCTTATTAGTGATGTATATATGGCAATCCCAATCTCTCAATTCATCCCCCGCCCCCTGCTTTCCCCACTTGGTATCCATATGTTGCTAGGCATATAAATAACTTTTAAAGAAACTGCCAAGTGTTTCCAGAGTAGTTGAGCCCCATCGTTTCATAGAGGTTTTCTGCAGGATACTGTGGCTGTTTGAATAAAGACACTTAGCAATGTGCACGTCCATTTATCTGCTAGTTCATGTAGAATGAACTGATCCCAAAGAAATACTCAGAGTTGGACACGGAAATGTGTGTCCAAGAACTCAGAAGTCATGTTTCAAAGCCTATGTCATGACACGGAGAAATGTTCATTTGCACCAACATACCACATTAAGAACAACTCAGGTTTTATTAAAACATATAATATCTATTAAGCTGGAAGGAAATATACCAAAGTTACTTACTAATTTGGGGGAAAGTTTAGAAAACTAAATATTCTTGTCTCCCCCAACCTTCCTACCTGTTGCCACTACCTACCTACCGATTTGTAGTGGCTTCATGATGTCTAGTTTTGTTCGGCTTCATCCATCCCCCGCCCTTCTAACTCTGCTGTAGGACTCAGTTTCCCAGAACCCAGATCATCTCAGCCTCTGAGTCATGCTTCTGTCTAGGACAGAGGTCTGCATACTGTTTCTATAAAGGACTGGAAAATAAGTATGTTCAGTTATGCTGATATAACAGAGGCAGCTGTGGACAATATGTTCATGAATGGGCGGTGCTTCGTTCCAATAAAACTTTTTTTTTTTTTTACAAAAACAGGCGATGGGCCTACCACACTCTCCTCCCTCCTTTTGTCTTCCTGTTGTACGAACTCCTCTTCATCCTTCAGAGCCCCTCTTAGATATTACCACTCCCCTAAAGCCTTCTCTGGCTCTCAAAGACAGTAGTTTCTCACGCTCATGGTTGATATTCTCTCACATTTGTTTGCATATCAGCTTCTCCTGCTGGGCTTTGAGCCAAGGTCTGGTTCAGCTTTGTATCTTCAGCCACGCTTGGGTGGCACACAGTGAGCCCCACCATGTGACCCACAATGCATTTCTGCCTCTTGCTCCAAGACATAAAATAAGCCATTGCCCACATTGGCTGCCTTTTCTCTCTTTCCCAAAATGTCTTCAGGAGCAAATGCTTTTTGTCCAGGGAACCTTGTTAAGTTGTCATGTCTCCCCAGTTACCTCTGGCTGGGATGGCTGCTCGGTCTTTCCTTGTTGCCCATGACCTTCACAGTCTTGGGAAGGCCTGGCTGGGCGTCCTGCAGGATGCCCCCGATCTGGGTCTGATGTTCCTGTCATGATTGAAATGGGGTTGTATGTTCTAGAAGCAAAAGCACTCTGAGCAGTTCTCTCTAGTGAGTTTTGGGGGCCCTCCCTGATTTCATCCTCCTCGGTGGGGTTTCATGGTTCCTGACTTTCAGGGCAGGTTCAGTCTTGCTCCTCCCAGCCTTCCTCTCGTTGCCTCTCTTGTGTTTTGGGAACATAACCAAGGCCCATGGGGCTGAGTCTTTGCTTGGGGATCTTCCAGGGGAGGTTTTGTTGGAGAGCAGAGGACAGGAAGGGCTGAGCTGAGATATGGTTGTGGCTATTGGACTTGAGGGTTGAGAGGCTGGTGGGGCGGGACGGGGCCTGGGATGGAGCAGACTCCAGGGGAAGGGCTTGATCTTGGGGGGAGGAGCCTGGTGATGTTGCTCTCCAAGAGGCACAAACCTTAAGTCAGGGTCACATTTAAGGGCAGACGAGCCTCTTTGGCCCTTCTGGCTTTTCAGGAGAGCCCATGGATTCAGGCCGTGGGTCTGAGGCTGTCTGTCCAGAAGTGGATGTCGGGATGCCTCCTCACCCCCACCCTCCACCCCTCTGATCGTGCCACCCCCTCCCTTCCAGCTCCAGGACGCGCGCCCCGAGCCCGGGAGGCATGCTGAGGCCAGGCTGCCGGCAGGATGAGTGTGAAAGAGGCGGGCAGCTCCTGCCACCGGGGGCAGGTGGCCTACCACCTGCACATCTACCCGCAGCTGGCCACCAGCGAGAGTCAGGCCCCGTGCCAGGCCTCGTGCCGCGTGACAGCCACCAAGGACAGCACCACGTCCGACGTCATCCAGGACGCCATCGCCAGCCTGCAGCTGGATGGCAGCAAGCGCTACGTGCTGGTGGAGGTCAAGGAGACGGGCGGGGAGGAGTGGGTGCTGGACGCCAACGACTCGCCCGTGCACCGCGTACTGCTGTGGCCGCGGCGGGCGCAGGACGAGCACCCCCAGGAAGATGGCTACTACTTCCTGCTGCAGGAGCGCAATGCGGATGGGACCATCAAGTACGTGCACATGCAGCTTGTGTCCCAGGCCACGGCCACCCGGCGCCTGGTGGAGCGTGGCCTCCTGCCCCGGCCGCAGGCGGACTTTGATGACTTGTGCAACCTCCCTGAGCTGACCGAGGAGAACCTCCTGAAGAACCTCAAGCACCGCTTCCTGCAGCAGAAGATCTACACGTACGCCGGGAGCATCCTCGTGGCCGTCAACCCCTTCAAGTTCCTCCCCATCTACAACCCCAAGTACGTGAAGATGTACGAGAACCAGCAGCTGGGCAAGCTGGAGCCACACGTGTTCGCGCTGGCCGACGTCGCCTACTACGCCATGCTCCGGAAGCACGTCAACCAGTGCATCGTCATCTCCGGCGAGAGTGGCTCCGGCAAGACGCAGAGCACTAACTTCCTGATCCACTGCCTCACCGCCCTGAGCCAGAAGGGCTACGCCAGCGGCGTGGAGAGGACCATCCTCGGCGCTGGCCCCGTGCTGGAGGTGAGTGGGGGGGGGGGGGAGGGGCCAGTCAGCGGGAGATGCCTTAATATGTGGCTTTGGTTATCGTTCAGATAACCAGGGAGGCGACCGCCATGGAGAAGACAGTTATACTCACAGTTCCCTAGCAACAAGAGGCGCCGCGTGCCTTGCAGGGCCACACAGGGAGGCACCAGGGCCCATCAGGAGGCAGCAGGAGCCAGGGGAGGGTGTAGGCAGGAGTCTCTGTCCTGATTTTCACGGGAAGGGTCTGTTGAGGCAGGGCAAGCAGGCTTAGGATTTGCTAGTTGGAATGATTTCAGAGTTTGGGGGCATAAGAGCTGCCGTGGTTGTCTGGTAGTTGGCCCCGGGGTGTTCAGGGCAGGGGGAGACTGGCCCTGAGTGTGGAATGTGATAACGGCAGGGGGCAGGCATAGGCCCTGAAATGGTTGGTTTGTATTTGGAAGGCGTGCTTACAGGAAAGTCCTTTGCTCTCTCGAGGACTCGACCAGCCCTGGCAGGGCAGTCCCTCCAGGGTCAGCCAGGCCCCAGGTGTCAAAGCATCAGAATATAGAAAATAACATGGCCCAATCAATGCCTTGATATGCTCTTAATGTCCTCTTGATGTCTGGGGGGGCAGCAGTGTGCACTTTGGGTTCCAGAAAGAAAAGGATGGCGTGTCCAAACTGAAGAGTTCATGGTGAGGTGTTTCTGGCGGGGGTGGGGCCTTGGGGTAGAAGGAAGCCAGCAAGGTGAGTGCAGGACTAAGGACTGGGGACAGGCTAGAGGAGGGGGCCGCCTGGTAGCACCGAAGAGTCGGCAGGGGAAGAAACACGCCAGCCTCTTGTGACCTGTCCAGTGTCCCCGTCGTCCAGACCCCACAGGAGTCATGGATGTGTCGTTGTGGGTGAGCCTTCTGGACACGGGGGCAGTGGAAGTGATCGCAGTGGCCCTCGCTCTCAGGGTCTTAGGACAAGATGCATCCACATCTCAGAACATAGCTTAACGGTCTTCACCTGGCCAGGGCCGGGGCGGCGTGTGGGTCCAGGATTTGTGCGCCTCTGGGTTTGGGGTCTAAGGCTCTGCTTGCTTTCTCTCTATTTTTGATAAGTTTTTACAGTGATTAAATAATTTCAAGTACATAACTTAATCTTTTTTAAAGTTTATTTATTTTTATTTATTGGCTGCATTGGGTCTTTGTTGCTGCGCGTGGGCTTTCTGTAGTTGGCGGGGAGCGGGGGCTCCTCTTCATTGTGGTGTGTCGGCTTCTCATTGCGGTGGCTTCTCTTACTGCGCAGCACGGGCTCTAGGCACGCGGGCTTCAATAGTTGTGGCACGTGGGCTCAGTAGCTGTGGCTCACGGGCTCTAGAGTGCAGGCTCCGTATTTGTGGCGCACGGATTTAGTTGCTCTGCGGCATGTGGAGTCTTCCCGGACCAGGGCTTGAACCCGTGTGCCCTGCATTGGCAGGCGGATTCTTAACCACTGTGCTACCAGGGAAGCCCCAAGTATATAACTTAATCTTAAATAGTTAAATTTTATTAACTATAGCAACATAAATCATTCTACTTCTTCCAGCATTTTGGGGTTTCTAGAAATGCTGAACAGATAGTCCAGAGTGTTCCCCTATTCCCCCACCCCCCCTGCACTTCCCCCGTCATTAACATGTATTTGTCAACAACTGGTGAGCCAAGGTGACACATTATTATCAACTAAAGTCCCCATTAGGAGTCACTCAGCGTTGCATATGCTACGGGTTTGGACAGATGCACAATGTCACGTGTCCACCACGAGTATCATACAGAATAGTTCCACTGCGCTAAAAATCTCCTGTGCTCTGCCTGTTCATCCCCCTCCCTCCCTCCAGCTCCTGGAAACCTCTGATGCTTTTACTGTCTCCATAATTTTGCCTTTTCCAGGGTGCCGGGTGGCTGGAATCATACCGTCTGTCGTCTTCTCAGACTGGCTCCTTTCGCTTAGTAGTAAATACTGGTACTAAGGTTCCTCTGCATCTTTTCTCGGCTGGAGACCTCATAGCTTCATGTTGCTGAGTGACACCCCCCTGGATGTGCCGCAGTCTGTCCATCCGCAGGACCCCAGACCCTCTGTCTGAGGAGTAGGGTCCGGGGGGGTGGGTTCAGGGGCCCCACCCGCCCTGGAACGTTGACCTCTGGCTTCTTACCGAAAGGCACTGAAATCCCATCCAGTCTGTGCCTGCTGAATACGCGTTAGTTCCTCTTCCTCTCTGACAGTCCCTGAGATCATCAGCAAGAAATTAGCGGGGGCTGTACAGCCTGGCCCCATGCCAGCACGCGTGGCCTGTTTCTGTCTTCTCCTATACACGTAATGTAAAGATTCATTGTCATTTTTGGTGCCAGCGTTTTAAAAACTACTGAGCGGTCCAGCCGCAGGACGGACGCTTTTCTCCTCAGTGCTGTGTGCCCCACGTGCTCCCTCCTCTAGTCGTCCGTTCATCCTGCAGATATTCCATGTGCAGGCACCGTTCTCGGCACTGGGCTGCGCAGTGGCCAAAATCGACACAGAGGCCTGCCCTCGGGGAGCTGCCGCCCGGTGACGAAGAGGCAGGCAGTCAGGGAAACAGTGGGCCTCGCACGTAAACCAAACTCCGACAAGAACAGTGGGCGGGCTTGAGGAAGAAGGGGTGAGGGAACAGGAGGCGAGAAGGTGGCGCTGGGCCGGGCCTGGAAGGGGATGGGGTGAGCGATGCGGCGTCTGGGAGGAGCACACGGCCAGTGCAAAGACCGGGAGGCTGGACTGTGCCTGGCCGCCCGGGAAGGGGCCAGAGCGGGGTGAGCAGGGGGCAGAGCAGGAGGCGGTGGGGACAGGGAGGTGGCAGGCAGATCGTTCAGGGCCTTTCGGGCCACGGGGGGGCCCTGTGTGATATGGGAGCTACAGAGGGTGTCCCGGGTTCAATCTGGCTCCACCCCAGCTCTGGACCTCAGTTGCCGTGACGCCACTTATGGTCCCACTGTCCTCCCAGCAATGGCCAGGGCCCACAACAGGTGCCCTAGGATGGGATAAAACGGTGCAGGCACTCAGTGACTTTAGAAACTGGGGACAGGAGGGACTTCCCTGGCAGTCCAGTGGTTAAGAATCCACCTTCCAATGCAGGGAACGGAGGTTCAATCCCTGATGGTGGAACTAAGATCCCACATGCTGTGGGGTAACTAAGCCCAAGCGCTGCAACTACTGAGCTTGCACACCACAGCTAGAGAGCCCATGTGCTGCAACTACTGAGCCCATGCTCTACAACTAGAAAGAATCCCACGTGCTGCAAAGAAGAGCCTGCGTACCACGAGATACCCCGCGTGCCGCAGCAAAGACCCAATGCAGCCAAATAAGCAAATAAAATTTAAAAAAGAAAAAAAGAAACTGGGGACAGGAACAAGAGGACGGACCCAACATTTAGCAGGTGGGGCATTTTGCCAAGTAGGCCATTCGCCTCTCCCAGAACCAGGCAGGCGGGTGGATGTGCTAAGGTTTGATGAGAATGCTGCACCCCAAGATTTCAGTGCCACACAGCAAGGAGGCAGGATTGGCCTCATGGCGCAACTTCCTTTTCTAGCTGAGGACCATCCAGGTCACCAGGATGAGGTTCCTGGAGCTGCTGTGACCAAGTACCCCAGACTGGGTGGCGGCAAAGAGAGGAATTACTCTTTCTCACAGTTCTGGAGGCCTGAAGAGTAGGTGTTGACAGGGTCACGCTCCCTCCGAAGGCTCTAGGGGCAGATGCTTTCTTGCCTCTTCCAGCTTCTGGGGGCTCCACGCAGGCGCTCCTTGGCTCATGTTGCTCCAGTCCCAGCCTCAGTCATCACATCGCCTTCTCTTCCTACAAAGAGGTGGGTTTAGAGCCCACCCCCCATCCAGGGTGACCTCGTCCTAACTCATGACGTCAGCAGAGACCCATTTCCATATAAGGCCACGTTCACGGCTTCTGGCGTCAGGACAATACAGACAAGGCTTTTTGGAGGGGGCGCACGTCAGCCCACGGCAGCCCCCCGCCGAGTGACAGCTGGCCGTGTCTGGTGCCTTCTTCCCCCAGGGCCACCACTGGTGATCCCAGGGGCCCATCCGTCCTCCT
Source organism: Hippopotamus amphibius kiboko (assembly GCF_030028045.1). NCBI lineage: Eukaryota > Metazoa > Chordata > Mammalia > Artiodactyla > Hippopotamidae > Hippopotamus > Hippopotamus amphibius. Next base: position 16,663,253 of record NC_080200.1, on the reverse strand, counting down.
GCTGGCCTCCACGCTCCTCCCCTGCAGTTGCCCCAAAGGATTCTGGCATGTTCTTCAAGGGCCATTAGTCACCTCCATGGCGGGTGCCCACCCCGTGAGTCAGATGCCTCTGACCTCGCCTGGCTGCCTCCCTCGCACCTCGGCGGTGTGCGCCGGCAAGGCTGCGTTTCCCCAGGGGTTAGGAGCTGCTGGAGGGCGGCGCCCATTCCAGCTTCCAAAACAGGCTTGAGCCGAATCCAAATCACGGCTGTAAATGTGCTTCCTGAGGCCACCGTTTGGAAAGGGAGAAGGTTGTTTTAGTTTTGAGCCTGGTTTTGCAGCCAAAGCACCACTGACCTCTGGGGCTGGGTCATTCTCTGGCCTGGGGGGCATCCTGTGCACTGCGGGGCGTTGAGCCATCCCCCTGGCCTCCACCCACCTGATGCCAATAGCAGCCCCTCCCCCCCAGGAGCGACAAGTAAAAAATGTCCCCAGACATCACCATGTGTCCCCTGGGAGCAGAATCTCCCCTGCGTGAGAATAGCTGCCTTAGTCACAGCTTGCGATCCCACGAGACCCAGTCACCATTTCTTTCCAGTGTTGATGGTTTAGAAATGGTCCATAAGTACGTCCCAACCATTCTGAGCTAACTTGAGAATTACTTTCTAATAACAGGAATAATTAGCTGCTGTGCCTTCGGGGCCACTGCATGTCAGGCTCCAGGTGCCAGAGTTTTCATCCACCCTTCTCTCTGTGGACTCACAACAGCTCTGCTTATTTTAAAGAAGAGAAAACAGAGCCCCAGAGAGGTGTGCTAATGTGCAAATGTCCCGGGGTTGCCGTCGCAGAGCACTATACACGGGAGGGGGTGGAGGTGGGGGACTTAACACAACGGGAATTTATTTTCTCACAGATCTGGGAGCCAGAAGTCTGAGATCAAGGTGTGGGCAGGGTTGACTCCTGGAGGCTCCAAAGGAGAATCCATCTCATGTCTCTCTCTTGGTTTCTGGTGGCTGCCAGCGTTCCATGGCTTGTGGCCGCGTCACTCCAGGCTCTGCCTCTGTCTCCATGTGGCCTTCTCCCCATCTGTCTCTGTATCTTGAATCTCCTTTCTCTCATAAGGACACCGTCATTGGATGGATGGATGGATGGATGGATGGATTGATTGAATTTATTTTTTAAGTTTTTGGCTGCATTGGGTCTTCTTTGCTGTGTGCGGGCTTTCTCTAGTTGTAGAGAGCAGTGGCTACTCTTTGTTGTGGTGCACGGGCTTCTTATTGCGGTGGCTTCTCTTGTTGTGGAGCATGGGCTGTAGGTGCCCGGCCTTCAGTAGTTGTGCCACACAGGCTCAGTAGTTGTGGCTCGCGGGCTCTAGAACTCAGGTTCAGTAGTTGTGGCGCACGGGCTTAGTTGTTCCATGGCTATGTGGAATCTTCCCGGATCAGGGATTGAACCCCTGTCCCCTGCATTGGCAGGCAGGTTCTTAACCACTTCGCCACCAGGGAAGTCCCCCGTCATTGGATTTAGGACCTACCATAAATGCAAGATGGTCTCACCTCAAGATCGTTACCTTAATTCCATCAGCAAAGACCCTATTTCCAAAAAGCGGTCCCATTCATAGGTTCCAGGGATCAGGACTTGAACATATCTTTTTGAGGGACACAGGTCAACCCAGTACAGTCTGGGTACCCCAGGCCACGCTGCAGGCAGCCACAGCCAGACCACCGTTAGAACTCAGGTCTGAGCTTAAGTTCACGGTAGCCCTCTGCGACTTCGTGAAAGATTTCCTCTCTCAGCTCGGCTGGGGCCGCAGAAAGCCGATCGGGACTTTTTCTCAGCTCCCCGAAAGGAGAAGTTGAGTTGTTTTGAGGTTTGGGTGTCGCCGGGCGCCCCCCCGGGTGCGGGTTGCAAACTTGCTGTGCAATTCTGACCAGAAAACAGGAAGGGGGCACTGTGGAAAGCCGGTTCCAATCAGCTGATCTGCCCGCCCGCTGCAGTTAACTGTTACAGTCACCGTTTCACACGATGTCGCTTGGCTGCCCTGCAGTCGGCCCCCTGAACGGCTCCCAGAAACACGACATCTGTGCAGGACCGTCGTCTTAGCTCAGAAACACTGAAGGTGCAGAAGACAGGCTCACCAGGGGAGTGCAGTCTGGGGTCCATTACCCACGCCGGGCACCCCATGTCACCACGGTGATGCAGCCGCCCCAGCGTCGGCCACCAGGCTGGCCGCAAAGCCTACCCAGGACGTGCCCCTGTGCCTCGGCATCAGAGCTGAGGGTGGGGGTAGGAGGTGGTTAGGCCGGGGTTCTCTTTGTCCTTCCTGAACTGTAACACACGCCACTGACATTCACCAATGCGCATGGCATTTTAATTTCGAAAGCAGAAATGAAATGAGGATCCTTGCTGGCTGGGCCCTTTTCCCAAGCGCCCAGAGGCCGGGGTTTGGGGGCCTCCGTGTAGCCACCGTGGCCTGGCCCATGCAGAGGGAGGAGGCTGGGAGACCGTGGCCAGGAGGCTGGGAGACCGAGACCCACAGGAGGCCGGTGACCAGGACAGCGGGGCCTGGGACCGAGGGGGTCCTAGGGCTCTCTGCTGTCCCTGACCCACCTCTCGGGGCCCCAGACAAGCCTGTCCTGGGACTGGGATCTGTGCCAACCTCAGTCCTGAGCACTAGCCCCTGCTTCAGGCTCCACAGACCCAGTCTCACGTGACCCCAGACTCCCCCAGTCTCCCTCCACCCATCAGGCCACTGGTCTGTTCCCGGTGCCGTCTGGCAGCACCTGCCAGCCTACCTGGGCAGGTCACCCTGAAGCAACATGCCGTCCTTCACCATGACCTTTACCAGGATGCGCCAGTCTCTGCCCATCGTCGGGGACACACGGGCAAAGCCACTCAACTGGAGTGGCACAAGCTTCCAGAACCAGAGGTGTGCTTCTGCAGTTAGGTTTTCCATTTAAGAGCTTTGTTGAGATGTGATTTACTCATTTCGAGTGAACAATTCAGTATTTTTTAACAGATTGACAATGTTGTGCAACCTTCCCCTCTGTCTACTACTAGAACATTTGCATCACCCCCAGAAGGAAACCCCATCAGCGGTCACTCCCCGTGTCCCCTCCTCCAGCCCCTGACAACCACCGATCTGCTTTCTGCCTCCGTGGGTTTGCCTGTGTGGACATTTCACGGGATCATACGAGATGTGGCCTTTTGTGTCTGGCTCCTTGCACTCGGCTTGGTTTTTTCCAGGTTCATATACACTGTATGTGTCAATGCTCCATCCCCTCTTCTGGCTGAGTAATAGTCCACTGTATGGATAAGGCCACATTTTGTTTTTCTTTCACCAGTTTTCTCAGGATTTCAATCCTTTGTATGGCTGACTCTGCAGCTGAGTTTTCTCCTCAGCCCTGACCCCCTCCCTGCCCCAACCAGGCCAGCGTCCCCCCATCAGTGTCCCCCCTCCATCAATCATGGGAGAGTGGAGGGTGCAGGGCAGACATGGAGGTGACCCCACCAGAGACTCTTGGGGTTGACTGAGCTGATTTAGGGAGGAGAGGGGAGCCCTGGCCAGCAGCCTGCTCCAGATGTGTGGGCCTCCCAGGCATCCCAAGGGCTGGGCCAGGGCGGGCAGACATACCTAGGTCCGTCCATCTGTGTCCCCCATCTGCATGGGCCTGCCACCCCTGCTAGGAGGCTGGTGGCCAGAAGGTGGCTGGTGTTTGAGAGCAATGGGAAGTGAACGCGTGGGGCAGGCCACCCGAAGCCTCAAAAAGCAGCCGGGCTCCTCGAGCCGAGATATCAGATCAGAGCAGACAATCTAAGCTGGGGAGCAGGGGGCACGGGGCGCAGCAGGGTGGTCAGAGATGGCTGCCGGGAACTGCTCCCCGGACACCGGGGAGGCCTGCGGTCCGGGGTGCTCCATCCAAGGGATGTGCTGGCAGCACAGAGACCCCCTTGACCCCAGTGCTTGTCGGGCCTTAGAGGTTGTCCAGTCACGCAGGGGCAGGCGGCAAGCTGGGACACCTGCTGGCCTTGCTTGTTAGCTAAGGGAGGAGGTGCGTTTGCCAGGAGGAGCGAATGCTGAGAAAGGGGCGTGTGGCCGTGGACAGGCCTCTGGGGACCGTTTTCGGGGCGTGGGCCACAGCAGGGATCTGGGACAGAAGGAGGGACGTTCCTGGTGTCGGCCCACCCCCTCCCCCGACCCACAGAGGGGACCAGGGCATTCACAGCAAGAGGGTGTATCTGGACTGGGAGCCTTTATCGGGTGCTTGTCCGTCTGTCTGCAGGGTCCTAGGGCCCCAGAGGCCCGGATTGTGCCTGCTTTACGTGAACGCGAAGGCGTTTGGGGTGTTTCTCTGGTCTGGGTGCCAGCAGGCAGCTGGGTGGGGAGGCAGCGGGATCAGGCTCCGGAGAGCCTGGCAGCAGCCTGGAGCGCTCCGGGGAGACTGGTGCCAGCCGGACGTCCCCCGACCCCCAGCCAGTGGTCAAGGCTCAGCTGGCCCTGGATTGTCCTCGAGGCTGGGTGGCTGGAGGGTCAGCAGTGTAAACATCAAGGTCAACAGTCTACACAGGGGAAGGAGGGGAGGGAGAGCCAGGCCAGGGCGGGCCCCCAGGAGAATGGGTGTTATAGGGAGACAGGCAAGGATGGAGGAGAGGATGCCGGGGGGCCTGGAGTCTGAGCTGCCGAGAGCCTGTGAGGGTCGCCCCACCAGGGCAGCTGTAGCAAGCGAGGAGTAGAACTTCTGGCTGCTTCTCTCCCCCGCGTGGCTTCCCCAGGATGTTTGGGGAAGTCATTGGGGGGCCCTGGGTTGGCAGAGCAGCCCAAGGGAGGCCAGGAGCTGAGGCCGGAACCCAGGGTAGGAGGGGACCAGTCCCACAGAGGATGAGAGGGTGAATGAGGCCTCGCAGACGGAGACTCATAGGGACCAAGGCTGTGCTTCACGCCGCTGACAACTGGGGCCCGATCCTTCTCTGGGGGTGGGGACCGTCCTGTTCCCTGTGGGGTGTAGAGCAGCATCCCTGCCCTCCACCCACCAGATGCCAGTAGCGCCCCCCCCAACTACAATCAAAAATGTCTCCAGACATCACCAAGTGTCCCCTAAGGGGCAGAATCATCCCCGTTGAGAAGTTTTAGGACAACTGCAGACAAAGAGTGATTTCAGCGTGACAGATGTCCTGTGCCCAAATAGGTTCAGATTTCGGGGGGTAACATCGTGCTGTTATGGTTACACGTCAACCCAGCTGTATTCAGCTCTTTCTCATCAGCTCAACGAGGGGTGGCTGGCGGGTGGGGACACAGTTTGTGGCTGGCGAACTGCTTCGTTCCCGGGAACGGGTGGCCAGTGCTTTTTCCTGCCCTGCGGCCAGCCACAGCCAGGAGAGCGACCACTGCCCACCCACCACCAGAAACCTCACGCCTTCCTCACCACCAACAAAGCACGTTCGGATGCAGGGGTCGGGTTTTCCATCCAGGTTTGGTCTTCCGAGAGCACTTGGGGCGACGTCTTCAAATCTTATTTGAAAAGTTGCTGGTCAGTGCAAAAAAAAAAAAAAAAAAAATGCAGTCACCCATATGGTGACCCCCCCGAGCTGAGAAGTCACATGCCCCCTGCGTGTTTTCTTGCAGGCAAACGTCGTGAAAGAGCTTTAGTGGATTTTTGGTGCAGTTTGTGCAGGTTTCTGTGCACTGGAATTTTGCCACCCTCCACCCCTGTCCTCCTGCGGGGTGACTTTCTGAACCTTACGCCAGGTGCTGACTGTGGTTCAACTCTTCTTTAAGTATCTCCCCCAACAGGAAGCAAACCAGGGCCACGGTGGTGGTTTTCACTACCGGGGAGCACACGTGGTTATCCGCTCCACTTTGGCAAAATTGTGACGTTTTCTTAGAGCTTTTGGTTGCACCTTGGTGCTTTGCTTTGCTTTTTTCGTATAATGGTTCTTTTTTTTTTTTAGTATCTTTTTCTTTGCTTGAAGTATAATTTCTTTTTGTGTGTACCAGGGATTGGCAGACTACAGCCCACAGGTTAAATCTGCTTGTTTCTACACATAAAGTTTTATTGGCACACAGCCACACCTGCTCATTGCATGTCATCTGTGGCAGCTCTCAAGGTAGAGTGGGGCAGTTATGATAGAGACATCGTATGGCCCCCAGAGCCAAAAATACTGAACACTTGGCCTTTTACAGGAAAGGTTTGCTGACCCCTTGTACTTTGTGCACATAGAACATTCTAGAACATTCCAGTTACTTCCTCTGTGCACACTTCTGTCTTCTCCACTCTCCCTTCCCAAACATGGGGAAAACAGGGTCCCACTCTGGGTCCAGATGACTGCTATCATGGACTCAAATCTCTCTGGGTTAGTGCCGTGTATATATATGTATATATATATATTTATATATATATTTATATATTCAGAAACATGCATCTACCCACAGGAGAGTCTTAAAGCAGTCGGGGGTGGAGGGGTGGGGGTGGGGAGGGGGGGGCGGTCAGAAAGAACTTGGATGTAGACGTCCCAGAAGTTCATCTCCTAAGTTCACCTTTCAGTCTCGTTCTCCTGCTCATGTGCTGTGTGTTCCACAAGGCAGCTGGGAGGGCGGTGGGAGCTGCGTGGGGCGATCTTGCATTTCTCGGAGGGTTTCCAGCTGCACCCTGGGCCCTGAGGCTCCCTGCATCCTGCCTGCAGGGCAGCATGGTCTGCCAGGGCACAGCAGGGCAAGCACACGGAGCAAGACCCCAGTGCCTCCTGGGCCCACTGTCCCCTCCCCTGCCCGAACCCCTGGACCCTCTACGAGCTGCCAGGAGAGGCAGCATGAACTCACTGGGGCTGATGGGGCCAGGCCAGGGGTGCACACTTAGGGCCACAGCACCCCTGGAGGAAGCTAGCGTCTGGAGTGCCGGATGTGTGCCCGGGAGGATGCACCAGAGCCCATAGCAGAGGCGTAATTCAGCCAGAGAGATGAGCTTAAGGACGAGCTTCTTGTAGCTCGGGGTTGGGGTGGCTGTATTCCCAGCCCTGGTGCTTTGTACATATTAGCAGGCATGGATGTCCCCAGCTCACCACAAGGATGTCACAAGATGCGGAAAATGCTGGGAACCGCTGCAAGGAGCCACCTGGATAGGAAGGAGGGAATGGAGGCAGAGTGATAGCCCGGAAACTGCCCAGCTGAGAAGTAGGGCCACATCAGAGCAGGAAGGGGGGACAGAAGGATGAGGGGTTGTCTTTGGGGGTGTGGAGAGGATCAGGGTGCCCAAGAGCTGTGAGTGGCTAGGCCCTTGATCAAGCGGCCTTTTGAAGCATTAGGGAGGGGACAGCCACCTGGAAGCTGTGGCGCACTGACACTGTCTGCCCCTCCCGTGCCCTGCAGACCTGTGAGACTGCCTTTCTGGCCTGCTGCCTAAAAGTGCAGAGCCCTGACGCATTGCGGTAACCTAAGGCTATTTTAGACCAAAGTGGAAGTTATATTTTTGGGAACATTGCGTCTAAGAGAAGAGTGAAATTATGGGTGTATTTTAAGCACCCAGAAAGGTCTCTTTGGAATTTGCAAAAAGAGTTGATTAAAAGGTAAAGCATAGCTCCGGGCCTGGGACACCCCAGCCACAGCCACCACCCTTTCCGAATGTTCTGGGCACTTTGCTGTACCAGGGCTGAGTGGGGGCCGGGGGGTGTCCGTCCGTCCGTCATCTATCAGCTACATCTGCCTCTGTCTTTGGGGCGGGGATGCAGCAGGCATCGTGTGACCACAGGGCCTGGCAGCCGATTTGTTTCCTAGCAATTATCCAGGGTGGGGCAACTTCAAGGCCCTGTCCCCAGCATCACTGGGGAATTTCCCTCTGGAAGTTTCCTTTTGTCATTCACCTGCTGCTAGCCACAGCCAGCTCCTGAGACCAGGCCCGGCAAAACCTCAGTTACCTGAGGCCCATGGAAGTCATCTGTCTTTTGGAAAGGCCAAGGGGTCAAACTCAAGGCTCTCAGTCAACCGCCCAGCCACTGACCAGCCCTGTGACCCCAGCTCATGGTTGTTGACCGGCTCCTTCCAGGTGGAGGGGGAAATGGCCACTCCCTGGCAGTGGTCAGGCGCCTGGACGCAAAGCCTTCCATGGTGTGAGCTGTCAGGAAATCCTAGATGGTATCCTCACCCCTTTAAGGGAGAATAAGTCAGAGCAAACTATGACCATTTACACAGTTCCTCTTCGCCCTTCCTGATGGTCTAGGGATCTCCAGGGCAGCCAATTTTTTTTAATTTAGTTTTTTTAATTGAAATATAGTTGATTTACAATGTTGTGCCAACCTCTGCTGTACAGCAGAGTGATTCAGTTATTCACATATAGGCATTCTCTCTCTTTTTTTTTTTTAGCTCTTTATTGGAGTATAATTGCTTTACACTCTTGTGCCAGTTTTTGAGGTACACCAAAGTGAATCAGCTGTATTTATGCACATATCCCCATATCCCTTCCCTCCCGCGACTCCCTCCCACCCTCCCTGTCCTGGCCCTCTAAGGCATCACCCATCATCTAGTTGATCTCCCTTTTTATACAGCAACTTCCCACTGGCTATCTATTTTACAGTTGGTAGTGTATGTATGTCTATGCTACTCTTTCACTTCGTCCCAGCTTCCCCTTTGCCCCCCACCCCCTCAACCGCGGGTCCTCCAGTCCATTCTCTGCATCTGCGTCCTTGTTCTTGCCCTGTCCCTGGGTTCATCAGTACCATTTTTTTTTTAGATTCTGTATATATGAGTTAGCATGCAGTATTTGTTTTTCTCTTCCTGGCTTACTTCACTCTGTATGACAGACTCTAGGTCTATCCACCTCATTACATATAGCTCCATTTCATTCCTTTTTATGGCTGAGTAATAGTCCATTGTATATATGTGCCACATCTTCTTTATTCATTCATCTGTTGATGGGCATTTAGGTTGTTTTCACGTTTTGGCTTTTGTAAACAGTGCTGTTATGAAGATAGGGGTGTATGTGTCCTTTTGAATTATGGTTTTGTCCAGGTATATGCAGGGCAGCCAATTTTTTAACTGAGCCAAGGCTCGGTTCTTAGGCCAGGGGTGATTCTGCCACCAAGGGACATTTGTCAGTGTCTGGGGATGTTTTTCGGTTGGCCAGGGATGCTGCTCAACATCCCATGGTGCACAGAACAGCCCCTCTACGAAGAATGGTACGTCCCCAAATGCCAGTAGCGCTGAGGCCGAGAAACCTGCTCTAGTTTAGGGGCCTTTAGGATGTGTGGTTGAAAATCAGACCTGGGCCTCTGGACAAAGTCTGCAGGGAGCCGTGTGGATCCAGGAGCCACCACCTGGACAGAGCTGCTTGTTGGAGGTGTGAATGTTGATGAGATTGTGGGGAGGGGAGAGAGAGATGACAGGGACGTGCAGCCCCAGAGGGAACTTCTCCAGTTCTGCCAAAGTGCCTGAACCAGTTCTTTCCCCTCAGCGTGTGACTGCGCCCCTCGCCTGGGAATTTACCACCTCCAGGTCCTCTGGGCTAAGAGCCACCTCTACCAGGAAGCCCAACTCAGCTGTGCATGTGCTGTGTGACCTACAGCAAGTCGATCTCTCTGCTCTGCCTGCTGATCTCTCCTGCCCCAGGGCCTTTGCACATGCTGCACCCTCCTGTGCCATCATCTAAGGCCACCCCGAGGCCTTCTGGGAGAGGCAGAGGAGAGCTCCAGAACATCACGGGACCAGCAGAGTCCTAGCACAGAGCCAGGAAAGTGTGTCTCCCTGCCCCATACCCTGAGGCTCTGAGGGGCCCTTTGGTGTTCAGGGCCCATTTTTTTCCTGCAGGAACTGGTCTAGCTTAGCAGCCCCAGATTTCAGCTATGGTGGAGTGGGGAGTGAGTGAGCACTGGCATGAGGTCCCGGCAGGGCTGAGGTTGGGGGGACACCTCATAGGGGTGCATCCCTCCTGTGCATGGCCAGTCTTCTGCGCCCATCCCAGAGCTGCCCCATAAAGATGGGAGTCTCTGGGGAGGGGCTCCCACAGGAGGATCGCATCCACCTGAAAAAGAGGTGACTGGAAGGACTTTACCCCTGAGCACTGGGGACATTGAAGGGCCTTTGGATCCAGTGATCCTCCTGGACTCGGGTCAGCTGTGCCTTCCCTAGACCCAAGGAAGATGAGGGACCCCCCAAGGCAGGCCTGGCCGTTGCTCCTACTGCCCCTTTTCAAAGCAGAGTGGATACAGTGGAGATTTTGCAGCCGTAAAGAGGAGTGAAGCACTGACACGTGCTACAGTGTGGATGAACCTCGAAGACGTTATGCCGGGTGAAAAAAGCCAGACTCAAAAGCCCACAACTTTATGATCCCATTTATTTTATTATTTTTTTAAATAAATTTATTTATTTATATTTAGTTTTGGCTGCAGTGGGTCCTCATGGTTGCACACAGGCTTTCTCTAGTTGTGGAGAACAGGGGCTACTCTTCTTGTGGTGCACAGCCTTCTCATTGTGGTGGCTTCTCTTGTTGCAGAACATGGGCTCCAGGCGCACGGGCTTCAGTAGTTGTGGCACATGGGCTCAGTAGTTGCGGTGCACGGGCTTAGTTGCTCTGTGGCATGTGGGATCTTCCCGGCCCAGGGATCGAACCCAAGTCCTCTGCATTGGCAGGCGGATTCTTAACCACTGCACCACCTGGGAAGTCCTGTGATCCCATTTATGATGTGTAGGGAACAGGCAAATCCAAGGAGATAGAAAGCAGATTAGGGGTTGCTGGGGGCTGGAGGATGGGAAGTGACTGCTCATGGGCACAGCTCTCCTTTTGGGGTGTTGGGAATGTTCTGGAACTCAATAGAGGTGACAGTTGCACAACATAACAAACATGCTTCATGTCACTGAATTGTACATTAAAATGGTGAATTTTATGTTATATGAATTTTAGCACAGTTAAAACAGAAATGCAGAGTGGGCTGTACACATCTGGAACTCTTCCCATCAGGTCCCACCGCATCCACCTCTCAGATTCCTTCCCATCTACCTTGCAATCAGCAGACAGGAGCCCAGCCGTCCTAGAGCCGGTGTTATCGGCTCCGGCTTCTGGGGTGGCCCAGGAGCACCTGCGCTCCACCTCCCGGGGCCCCACCCCAGCCCCTGACCCAGCAGTGGGATGCGGGACTGGCTTGAAGTCAGACCTGGGCCCCATCCCTAAGGAACAGGCCCCTTAGGTGGAATTTCTCAAGCGAGTGTGGGAAGTGCTTCCAGAATGTTTCATCCAACCACTTGTCTTGAACATCACCATTTCCACTCGTGAATGTTCGAAGTGGAACATTCATCATGCTCATCAGCGAAACCCTCCCCCAAGGTCGAGTGACAGTAAAATTGGCCAGAGCGGATTTGCAGTGGCTGCTTCCGCGGAGTGTATCCTAGACCAAACAGTTTAAGCTTAAGCCCTGACGTAGCATTTACACCACGGATCTGCAAGCTGTTTCTGTGAAGGGCCACATGAATTAGCATTTCCGGATTTTAGGGCCATGCAGTCTCTGTCACAGCTACTTAGCTCACTCTGCATGGGGTCATTTGCCAGTAAAAGTTTATTTACAAAAACAGGTAGTGAGGCTTTCCACGTGGCACAGTGGTTAAGAATCCACCTGCCAGTGAAGGAGACATGGGTTCGATCCCTGGTCCAGGAAGATCCCACATGCCTCAGAGCAGCTAAGCCTGTGCGCCACAACTACTGAAGCCCACGAGCCTAGAGGCCATGCTCCACAGCAAGAGAAGCTGCTGCAACAAGAAGCCCGCGCGCAACAACGAAGACCCAAGGCAGCAAATAAATAATAAATAAATAAATTTTAAAAAACAAACAAAAAAACAGGCAGTGGGAGAGAAGCATCAAAGATGCCGGGATTGGGGACTTTCCTGATGGTCCAATGGTTAAGAATCCGTCCCCGACCAGGGAACGAGGGGACCCTGGTCCGGGAACTAAGATCCCACATGCTGCGAGGCAATTAAGCCTGCACGTGCTGCAACTACTGAGCCCATATGCTCTAGAGCCTGCACAACACAAGTAGAGAGAAGCCCGCATGCCACAACGAAGATCCCACGTGCCGCAGTTAAGACCCGACACAGCCAAATAAATAAATAAATAAATATATTCTTTTAAATGCACAAAGAGCTTCTTTAGCCTTTAGAAAAAAAAAATACTCAGATTGAAGGACATTCTACAGTATACTCAACCTATCCTCCTTAAAACTGTCAAGATTTCAAAAACGAGTTTGAGAAACTTGGCGTGGAGACGTCAAGGAGATGTGAGGACTGAGTGTAACAGGGAACCTGAGACAGAAGAGGGACATTGGGGGAAAATGAGGACATCTGAATGAAATGCAAACTTAGTTAAATAATACCATATATCAGTCAGTATTGGCTCATTCACTCGTTTGTTGTGACAAATGTGCCACCATGATATTAACAGTAGGGGAAACTGAGTGTGGGGTACTTGGGAAGTCTCTGTAATATTGTTAGAACTTTCCTATAAATCTAAAACTATGCTAAAATTAAAAGGTTGTTGAAGGAAAAAGAAGGTATCAAGCCAGATTTGGCCTGTGGGGCATAGTCTATTGCCCCACCCTGACACACACACACACACACACACACACACACACACACACACTTAGACAAAAATCCCACCACATCCATGAGATGTGCAAAACAAATCTCAGGTAAGGTCCTGGCAAACTGAACTTTGACCCCACGCACATCCGCCCTCTCCCACTTCTCCATTTCGGTTGGCTGAGCCATCACCAGTGGTCTTTGGTGCTTTCCTCTCTTGCCTGCATGCTTGCTGTCACCATATCCTGTTGTCTCTTCCTCTGAAATGTTTCCCAGCACTGCCTGGGCGCCTGCTGGTGGCCCCACTGGTGTGTGCAAGTGACAGTGTCCAGCAGCCGGGGTGGTGTCCAGGGTACTGGCTTCCCTGCAGGGCCCGTGTCAAGACAAAGCACAGCTCCTTGTCAGGACGGAGGCCAAACTGGTGAACTCGGTTTCCCAGATGTTCCCTTGCTTCTCAGGGCTGTGAGGATTCAAAGCTGGGAGTTGACTCTGGACAAGGATGTTTCTTTCTGCTCCTGGTCCTGCATCATCACAGGGGCCTGGTTTTTCCCCCCTGCCCCCTCCACTTTACTGTGTCTGGCTGAACAAGGCTACCGAGTGGCAGACAAAATGAGAATTGGACCCATCTGGGGTTGGGGTGCACACGGGGAGTGGCTGATCTCTGTGAAACACTGGACTGTGAAAGTTTCCCATCTCTTGGGGCTAAGCGTTAGGAAAGCAATCTGATTAAACTAAGTATACCGAGCACAAAGCTCTTTGCTCTGTCCCACTGTTGACTATCAAGACCCCTACTCCAGATGTTCGTGTAAGTAGACATCCTCTTGCTTTATTTCTCCCTAGAGATACTTCATTCTCTTAATCAACCCTAGAGCAGTAGTTCTCACCCTTCCGGGAATCAAAATACCATCAGGCTCTGATTTAAGAATTTGACTCCTTAGCCTTTCCAGAAATTCTGCAGGTCTGGGATGGGGCCCAGGTCTTGTCTTGTATCTTTAACAAGTCCCCACAGCTCATGCTTGGATTCTCAACCTTTTCTCTCTCTCACCATAACCTACCAGAGCAGCAAGGTAGTGGTGACTCATGGTGGGGAGAGGGGAGGGGAGGAGGGCGGGGCGGGGGAATCTTGACAATTCTGCCTCTCCTTCCCCGCTGTTACAAGCAGGGGAGCCCCAGGATGACAGGTTTGCTCACCCCACATATGGAGGGTGGGCCCAAGGGGAGCCTGGGGCTCCAAGGGGCATCCCCCTCTCCAAGGGTTTGGAGAGAGACTATAGTACCTGTAGGGAGGGTGGAGGGATGCTCTGGAGACCACAGACTCTCCCTCCAGCCCACCACTGGGAGCTCACCTTTTCTCACATGTGCCAATGCTTAGTGTTGTTGCATGGAAAGTATCAGAAGTCCTTGCTGTTCTCATCATCAGCACCATGCAGTTTGGGATTTGTGTAGGGAAACAAACATCATCCTAAAATGAAACCTTCCACTAAATGAAGGTTCCTAAAATGAGCTGCCCACTTACAGAACAAGCCCTCCACTCACACTCCCCGCTTAGCTCAGCTTAAGTATGGCTCCTTCCAGGCTGCCAGGCCTGGTGCGTCCTCTTTCCCAGATGCATCCCACTACACAAATGCAAAACAAATCAGTTGCAAAGTGAGGTTGAAAAATCTTGCAAAGGGTGCACAATTTCAGGAAGTCATCAAAAGTGACCTGGAGAATTGCTCTGACCTCTAGTTACTCAGCCACACCCCCAAACAGCAGATGGGGAAGAGAGCTAGTGATGGAAGCCTGAACTTCAGGAGGGAATGAGTCTGTCTTGCTGCTAAACTTAAATAGGTGCATTCTGCCTAAAGGGAGAGAATTTTCAACTTGGCTCACAAAGTAGAATTCAACTACATGCTTTATGAACAAGACACACCTAAACCAAAGTCGTTCAGGAAGCTGAAAATAAAGGGACAGGCACAGATGTAGCAGGCAGATAGAAATAGGAGAGAGCACAACTGCAATTCTGACGTGTAAAACGTTAGAGCTCAGGCCTCTGAGCATTGCATGATGAAGAGATTCATCATGATGCCAAAATCCTCAATTTACTCTCAAGGTATAATAGTTGTCAACATCTATGCATCACACAACACAGCAGCTGCTTTTATAAAGCAGAAATTATAAAAGATACTGGGAGAAATAGGTACAAACACAAAACATAAGGATCTTTGAGTGGACAGCAAATAAGCAGGGATGTAGGATGCCCAAACCGCACATTTAGGCAGATCTTGTGGCCATATTGCAAATCCTTCACTCCAGTAATAAATGTTAAATATTCATGGAATGTTCACAAAACTCATCCCTATATCAGGTCACGGAGAAAGCATTTAGAACTTCCAAAATGGGAAATATTATAGTCAGTGCTCTTAACAATGCTGTAAAACTAGAAATTAATTTTTTTAAAAGCCCTTCCACATGGAATTTTTTTTTTTAAAGAAAAGTGGCCTTCTGTTAACTCTTAGATGAAGAGTGATCTGTAAACCAAAATTATGGATTTTCTGAAAATCAGTGACCAAAACTGTATATTATCAGAATCCACAGGATGTATTTAAAGCAGTAATGAGAGGACAATTTATAGCCGTAAACACTTTATATCCATAAATGTGAACAAATGAAAGTAAGTGAATTAATTTCCCAACTCAAAAACCTGAGAAAGAGAACCAGGTAAACCCCAAAGAGAATGATTTGGGTATCGAATGGATAAGATGAGCCCTCAGAGATCTTGATGAATTCCTCAAATATTTTTGATACAGTAAGAACCAAGCAAGACCTTCCCCCATCAAAGCTTAATTTGTTCTTTTTTCTTTCTGTGATCTACACAAGGTTTCATTTATAACCTAAACCAAAATTCAGTGAAGTATGAGATACAATAACTTGTTTCATATTTGATTTCTTTTTTTCTTTTTTATCTAAGATTTTATCACCCCACCTCCCCACCACCTGCTCTCCAGCACAGTTTACCATGAATCTTTAGCCCCTGGTAGGAATCTGTCCATTTCAAAGGTCCTTGTCCTGGCTCCAGGAGTCCTTGCTGTGTTTTCAGTGTTTCTTTCCACCTCTGTGGCTGGCAGTCAGTGCCTTTGCCGATAAGAATGACACAGCCTGTTACAAACTGGGTGCACAGAGAAGGGGTGAGTGTCACGTCCTGTAGACACTTGGCTCTTTCTACACGCGTGCCATCTGTCTGTCTGTCCATCCGGCAGCTGGCTGGAGAGAGACTGCCGGGTATCCCAAAACCCATAGCTGAGTATCCCAAAACCCGTAGGCAACAGGAAGAGAACAGAACCCGGGCTAAAGCTGGGTGTCAGCTGGCCCCTGGAAAGCCTCCACTTCCTCATCTGTGCGTCGGGGAGCCATGAGATTGGGGGTGATTCCTCTACTTCCTGCCCCGCACCCACAAGCCTAGTAAGCCTGCAGGTGTCATCCACGTGGGCTGGCGGGGGGTCAGGGGTCCCATCTTCTGCCCCACAGCCACCGCCTCTCAGCACCGTCATTGCATTGCCACCCCCTTTCTATTAGCGTCCTTTTTTTTCTCTCGGCTGCATTGCACAGCATGTGGGATCTTCGTTCCCCAACCAGGGATCGAACTTGCGCCCCCAGCAGTTGGAAGCGCAGAGTCTTAACCACTGGACCTCCAGGGAAGTCCCCCATTGTCATCCTTGTCCTCCTCCTCCCTGGATCCATCTCCTTCTGCCCGTTCCCTGCACAGCAGCTCCGTGGAAGTCACATCAGCCATGCTTTTCCCTTCCCCACCTCCCAACCCTGTCCGCTGCCAAGGAGCAGGCTTTTTTGTCTCTCCATGCAGCCCCTCTGGCCTTGTGATTCTGCTGGCCCATTCTGCCTTCCATGCTTCTTGGTCCTGCTTCTCTCTGTCCCTGTTATGCTTTGGGGGGAGACCAGTCAGCCCAGGGGACACTCACACCCTGTCGTGTTCACCTTGCATGTCTGTGTTGAGTCTTCTCCCAGCCCCAGCACTGCCTTGGCCCCCTTTGGGAGAAGGGAGCGTTTAATCAAGAACCCCTAGAACAGTGGCTGGCACACCTTTCCCATAAAGGGCCTGAGGATAAGTATTTTCAGCTCTGCCAGACCAGTCTCCTCCAGCACGACCCAAGCCTGCCGTAGTCCAAAAGCAGACACAGACCATCCGTAAACAGACATGGCTGTGTGCCAACAGAACTTCATTCATGGTCGCTGGAAGCTGAATCTCATCTTCCTTTCATGTGTCGTGACATATTCTTTTGAATTTTTTTTTCAAGCATTTAAAAATGTGACAACCATTCTTAGCTCGCAGACGACACAAAAACAGGTGGCCGGCTGTAATTTACTGACCCCCGGGAGTGGTCAGTGTCTAAGGCTGCCTCCACCCCGATCCCGGGCATCACGTAGGTGTCCCCACCCTGGTCACTTCCATTCATGTACAGGTCGTCTGTGGCTACTTCACACTTCAACAGCAGCGTCAAGTCATTGCAACGGAGCCCAAAATATCTATTAGCCGGCCTTTCACGGAACAAGTCGGCCCACCCCTGGTTCACACAGATGGTCTCGTTTCATCCTCAGACAACCTGAGAGGGCAGGGGTTTACCCCTTCATTTTACAGGAGAGGAACTTGAAACTCGAGAGCAGTGAACGAATCTGTCCCCCTTGGCATAGCCCCCCTGCCCAGACCACGGGGACCCACTGGAATCCCCTGCCCATGACAGAGCTGTGCTCCCAGGCTTCTCACCAGAAATAGCCCTCCACCCCGCACACCCCGCAGGGGTTATTTTCCCCGGCATTTCCACACAGGAAAGCCCCAGCCTGACTGGAGGCCCCCGGGGCTGTTTGCTCAGCAGACACAGCAGAGCAGATCTCCTGGGCGCCTTAGTCCATGGGCCATGGGACGCCTCCCAGGTCTCCTGCAAGTCCGACAGTTGCCTGTGTCCCCAGGTGGGCACAACCTGGGCACGGGCTGAGCGCCGTTTCACCTAGAAAGGTACGCCTGGAACTTGGAGAGCACTTGGGGAAATAAAATAACTCACGTTCCAGCGGTTGGGGCTGCTGTGCCAGGGCTGGTTCCCAGTCACTCTGGGGTGTTGCTTTCTGCACCCCCACCCACGGCTGGAAGAAGAGGAATCCTGCAGGCCGGCAAGCGGGAGACAGTGTCTCTTTCAGCCCCATTTTTAGGCTCCACAGTGGCTTAATATTTGCTAGTGTTCTCTTACCGTTCGCAGCCTCTCCTGGCAATGCAGGTCACTCCGCTGTCTTGGTATCTGACCTTGACCGGACATGAGATTCAGATGTCCTGTATGGCGTGGCTCGTGGTCCCCGGGTGGGGAACAGAGACTCTGCCCAGACGTGGCATCGCAGGGAGTGGGGCAATGTCAAGGTCATGAGAGATGGCGGGCAGCCTCCAGGGTGTCTGGAGATGGTGACATCTGAGCCACGGCCAAGGTGGACGTGCAGGACGTCCCTGTCGTAGCCCAGCCAGGGAGGGGGCTTTCTGAGGCTAGAACAGTGCCGGACACACGGCAACCGACCAGTACATTGTTGTCAAGTCAATGAATGAAACTGCATGTATGAAAGCACCGCACACTTGGGAAGGGAGGTCCTTGTGGCTAGATCAGGAAAACAGGCCAGCCCCACAACCAAGATGAAACCACTAAAACAACCGAGGACGGTCGCAGGTGTGTCTGAGGGCAAAGGAGTTATCCCAGTTCAGGCCACCTCTGCCTGGCTGGAAGGTCCATCACCCTGCATGGTGAGGCTGGGGGACTTCTCTCCAGGGGAACCCCCACTCTGGGCTCACCTGTCAACACAAGAGATAGCCAGCGTGCGTGCCTTGGTGAGCTCATTCCATGGGACTTTTCGGTTTTGAAACCTAAAAGCAAAACACTGTTTGCCTAATGCAGTCTGTCTCAAGGCTTGTCTGGTTTTCACATGGGATGCACAAGAGGCCAGGTTTAAACTCAGGGCTTAGGAATCCACCTGCCGGGCTGCCCGGCCCTGGGTGAGCTGCCTCTGGCCAGGGCAGTCAGACGCCCCGAAAAGTCTCAGGCCTGATCACCTGGCTCCCAGTGCTGAGAACCAGTCTGGACCAGGGACTGAGGGGCTACGTGCAGGGTGTAGGCTGGCAGTAGGGGCGCTGGGTTCCAACCCAGGGCCATGTCAACCACCTGCTCTCAGGCTTCGGGGAGGTCAGCTGACCTCTCTGCCCCTGTTTCCTGATCGGAAATCAGGAAGACAGGTCTGTCCCTTAGAAGAATTTGAGCAAAACAAAGAGTCACAAGCCCGCAGCACTCCTGGCGTGGGCCTGGCACGTGCCACAGGTCATTCTTTGATGTTATATCGCTGTTCTTCCTACAATGTTTATTTTGCATTCCAACAGAGAGAAGAGCCATCCTGTTTAGAAAGAAAATGCACCCCCTAGAAATTTCTGGCTACATAGGCTGCTCAACCCTGGATGTCTTTTTTTTTTTTTGGCTGCATTTGATCTTAGTTGTGGCACACAGAATCTTTCGCTGTGGTGTGGGCTCTTCGATTCCTTGAAGTGCACGGGCTTCCCTCTAGTTGAGGCATTCGGGCTTCCCTCTAGTTGTGGCATGTGGGCTCCAGAGCGCATGAGCTCTGTAGTTGCGGCTCACGGGCTCTCTAGTTGTGGTGCACAGGCTTAGTTGCCCCGTGGCATGTGGGATCTTAGTTCCCCGACCAGGAATCAAACCAGCATCCCCTGCATTGCAAGATGGATTCTTAACCACTGGACCACTAGGGAAGTCCCTGGACATCTTTGATTTTAAAAACCTTTTTCAGTCTCCCCAAAGAAGAACCTCAAAGACAAAGGCAGTTAGAAGACAGCCAGACATCCCCTGGCTCTTGGCATCCTTGGCAAGGTGGGGGGCCGCCTGGAGGGGCACACGACCAGAGGAAGTGGGGGTACTGCTTCTTCGTTCATTTCACCTAGAAACCGTGACTGGGGCTGGGGTTCAATTAATGGGCCGTCTCTTTGTGGTTTTTTCCTTTTGATAGGTAAACCTTTAGCGTGGCTCTATCTTTTCTGTCAAGTGTACAGCTTATATTAGAAACATGTCTTTTACATTATAAAAGGGAGAAAAAAGCATTTCTGAGAAAGCAGAGGCCTTTCCCAAGTAGCGTTTGACCAGCACCATAGATCGTCTGGCGTGATGGGAAGACAGCATGAGCGTGTGGCCACCCCTGCCCCAGTGCCAGATCACATCACATCACCGCTGGCACCTGGGTCCCGCTTCCTTCCTCCCATCCATCCCCATCCCCACATGATCCACCGGGCACACCAGCCACCCTTGTGCTTAGAGGCCGTGCACACCCCCAGCCAACTCCGGGAACAGCTACACAATAGCTCCCCTGGCTTCGGGTGCCAGGACAGCATTTCCTCCTCCTCCGACGTATAATAGCACCAACCGGATATTTTTAGATCAGCTTTGAAAAGTCGCAGTGTGTTGAGACCGCATACCAGACACATGAGGTCACTAGGCCCTGCGCTGGTAATCGCAGAACCAGAGAGCTGGTGGGCCCTCACGCCCCAAAGACATTCCCTCTTATCCCCAGGATGCCAGGCCTGGTTGTTTCCTTAGAAATCGCCACAGAGACTTGTCCCACGTTCAAGAAGGGACCGCTAGGGCTCTTCCGGATGCAGATGTGCATTTCTAGGGTGTCTCTGCGGCAGGCGCCAAGCCCAGGCACTGCGGGGACTCAGGACTTGCCCCTGGGGGGAGCCCACTCGGGGTCGGACACCCCTTCACCCCTTCGCCATCTGTTCGTAGTTAGGACAGGCCGGACTTTGCATGCTCGCTCGTGGGAGTTCATCTGATCACAAAGCAGGCCTGTCCTCAGGTCAGACACCACCCCGCAGGGTCTGTAAGGAAAAGAGGAGACAGATCTGCTGTCTGCTTTTCCCAGACCCGTGGCTCGAGAACCCATGGGCTTTACCCTGAAGGCTGAACTTAAAGGAAACAGGAGATTAAACCTGGAAAGACAGGTTTTTTCTCCAGGGGGCCCTCATGATGGGAGGGAGCCCCAGACAACTCGGCCCTGCCGACCCCTCTTACCTCCATCTGGATATAACAGTGCTTCTCAACCCGGGCAGTTGAGCTCTGTTTCTGGGGATGTTTTGGGTTGTCCCAGATGCTACTGGCATCTGGCAGGTGGAGACCCTCCGGTGCACAGAACAACGGCCCCACCCCCAGAGAATGATCCCACCCCAAGTGTCAGCAGTGCCGAGGCCGGGAACCCTGCGCTGGGTTCCGTAGACACTCGGGAGAGCAGGGCAGACTGAGGCCCGGCCCCCAGCAGCCGGCCTGTAGCTCAGTCACACACATCAGGACCCTGGGTGGGGGCGCAGGGGTGGCTCTGTGGTGACTGTCTGACTCCAGAAAGCACCTCCTCAGGCTGGTTTCTGCCTCCACAAGGCCAGGTGGAGACCCCTCCCGTGCAAAGGGCCCCCCCTCCCCACCCTGAAGGTACCCCCTTGGCGGTCAGGGCCAGGTTGCCTCTCCGACGCCTCCTCCTCCTCTGTCACTCCCCTGCTCGGCAACTTGGCGGTTGGTTCAGGTTTTACAGCGAGGCCCGTTTCTGGGGTCTGGAGCTCAGGGGGCAGCAGGGCAGGAAGTCACTCCTCCTGTGACCCGATCAGCCAGGAGCGTGACCGGCGCATGGGCCCAAGCGGGGCGCTGCCCCTGATCGCATGCTCTGCTGAATGGAACCATTTTCCAAGGAGGTATCCCAGGCCTTCCGGCAGATGCTTTTTTATAGGTGCCTTCAGGCAGTCACACCAGAAACTCTGATCAGTGATAGGCATGCGTCCATCCCCCCTGCAGAACGAGGGCTTCAGGGAAATCCTGGCTGCTCTCAGTGTCTCCCTGTTCCTGACTCCCCCCCCCCCCCCGCCCCGACAGCCTGGCCACCTCTCTGCACCCTGCCCTTGTCCCCCGCCCCACCGGGCCCACAGACACACACACACACACACATCCCACAGCAGACCTTGGCCGTGGCCTTCCTACCTCCTCCCAGCTGCGGCCTGCCTCCCTCCAACCCACCCCCCGCCCCGCTCAGCCTCCTCAAACACAAGCAACGTGAGCCTGACACCTTTTTCCGCTGCTGCCAAGCTTCCCTTTCCAAGTGTGAATTCAGGGTGTCACTCCCCTCCCCATGCCATCTCTGCCTCTTCCCTCCTCTGCCCGACCTCACCACCCCCACTTCTACCGGCCTCTCACCCCTCCAAACAGGAAACCCCAGTCCTTAGATACCTTTCCTGCCCCGAGTCCCCCCAAGGCTCCTCCTCACCCTCCCCCTGTCTGTGGAAAGGAGGTACCCCAGGAACCTGGGCGGGGGACAGAGGGTGTTCTCTGTCGTAATCTGGGTGGTGGTCACATGGGAGACCCCATGGGGACGTCACCAAGCCACAGGCTCTGAGCACTGTGCAGACTTGACATATTGGGAACGAAGCCCTGATTCATACCACGACATGGGTGAACCCCGAAAACATGAGTTGAGAACAGCCAGATACAAAAGGCCACCACTTATGTGAAATGTCCAGAACAGGCAAATCCACAGAGACAGAAAGCACATGCGTGGTTAGCAGGGACCGGGGCCGGGGGGGGGGGGGGGGGGAGGTGCGGGTAGTGACTGCTCATGGGGACGGGTCTCCTTTTGGGGTGATGGAAATGTTCTGGAACTAGGTAGAGGTGATGGTTGCACAACACTGCGAATGTACTAAATGCCACTGAAGTGTTCACTTCTAAAAACTTAGTTTTACGGTATGCCAGTTTTACCCCAATTTAAAAAAAAAAAAATTGCTGTGGACCAGCTTGTCCTCCCGTGGAATTGCCTGACCCCTCCAGGATGGGACCTGTCCCCGCGTCTGCTCACTCCCACTCCAGGTGTCCAGCCTGGAGCCCGTATCAGCTCAGGGCCCAGCAGACTCCTTCGGGAAAGTAAATATTCTGGATAGTAAATATTTTCGGCTTTGCAGGCCAGACGGCTTCTGTCACAGCTACCCCGCCTTCACGGCGCAGGAACAGTTGTGGACAGTTGGTAAATGAGCGGGCCTGGCCGGGTGCCCACGCACTTCATTTGTGGACGCTGAAACGTGAATAGGATTTTTACATGGCAGGAAATATTACTCTTCTTGGGTTTTTTGTTTTTTTTTTTTTTTTAAGAAAACATTTACAAATGTAAAAACCGCTCTTGGCTCACAGGCAATACGAAAACATGCAATGGACTGGATTTGGCCCACAGGCCGGAGTTTGCTACATGAACCATCATTACTGAAAAAGAATTGCGGCGATTGGCATTTCTAATGTCCAGGACTTAAAACTTGAGCCCTTCCCACACCCCAAACACAGATAAAGAGTAAGCCCGTGGGATGCACCAGGGATACCTACCTTTCTGTTTTCCAGGTGTCATCTGGAATCTCTGAGTGGCTTCCAGGGAGCCAGGGTCCACGACATCCCGAGGGAACCCCCAAGCTCCAGGCTAAAGCCTGTAGAAGTTTCATTCTCACAACCTGAAAATCTGCTTTTGTTTTTCCTCCCAGGCTTTCGGGAATGCCAAAACCGCCCACAACAACAATTCCAGCCGATTTGGGAAATTCATCCAGGTCAACTACCTGGAGAGCGGCATCGTCAGAGGGTGAGTCTGCAGCCACCCACCCTGCGCACTCCACCCTCCGTCTGGGGTCCTGGGCTTCCCTGCGACGGGGAGCCAGGACCGAGCCAGCAGGGGGCTGGGTGCTAAAATCAAGGCCTCGGAGGCATCCGTGAGTCATACAGGGAAGCCTGTGTGATTCGCAGTCATTGATGTGAAAATCTGGGTGGCGGGTTGAGGTGGGAAGTGGGGGTGGGGGAGGGGTGGCACCTTGGTAACCGACCCTATCTTCCCCAGGGCATCCCGGTGGGCCCAGGCACCCACGGAGTAGGTACTGTGAGTTAGAGGTCCTAGCATGATGGAGTTTGCCAAGGATAGGCAGGGGTACACCAAGCTATTTCCTGGTCTTCATGTTTCTAATTCAGTGGGTCTAGGATGCCACAGGGAGAACTGATGTGGACTCTGGCATTTGCCAAATATGCCCCTTTAGCTAGAAGAAGACATGATGCTGGGTGACAAAGTGAGGCAGTTGTCCAGGGAAGTAGTGAGAGGAGGTGAGTGGGTGGGTGGATGGATGGATGGATAGATTCATGGATGGATAGATTCATGGATGGGTGGATGGATGGGTAGATCAGTGGATGGGTGGGTGGATTCATGGGTGGATGGACTCCTTGGTGGATGGGTAGATTCATGAGAGGATGGTGGGTAAATTGATGGATTTGGATGGATAGATGGATGAGTAGGTGGGTGAGTTCATAGGTGGTAACTGGATCGTGGAGTTGACTGCCTGGTGGAAGTTAAAACAGATCTATGTTTTGTGCCACAAATGTGAGTTCCTTAGGTGGGGGCACAGTTACCTCAACTAAATGTGTAATGTTGAAATTGTGTTCAAAAAAAACAAAAAAAAGGAAGAAAGAAAGAAATTGTGTTCATTTGCACTCTCTATAGCAGTTATGCTAATGAAAATACCTGGCAGCTTTATGCAGTGAGTTAATGTTACAGGGAATTATCTGTTTTGTCCTAATGTCATTTCAGAAATTAATACTATAGGTTTTTTTTTTTTCTTTAGAAAAATTATATTCTGGGTCATTTCAAGCAGTTAAAAAAATGTAATTGTGATTTAATACTGCATAGTGTTTTGGATATTTATCTAACATGCAAAGGTCTTATGAGCCAGTCAAACTATTTCACAGTGGGGGGAAGAAGGCATTTCGCCACAGTCCACTGCCTGGTGACTTGAGGAACGAACCCTCCCCGTCCACATTCTGGTGTGAGGGTCTGCGGTGGCGGTGGGATTTGCAAAGGCTCCAGGTGATGCTTTAAGCAGCAGGTTTAGAAGCCTTAAACATTAGACATGGGGAGACCTGAGCAACAGACCCCTGGAGATCGCGAGAAGGCACCAGGTCAGGAAGGGAGAGGTCCTTTAGGACTTCAAAGTATCCGGATTCTTCTGTCCATCTAAATCTGACTGATGATCATTTCAATTGATGAAGCCTGTTCAAGACGAGGACAGAAATGTTTTTCCAAATCCTTCCGCCTCTGGCTTCTTTTCGTTTTCCCACTGCCCAGGCTCTGATGGGCCATGATGTCGGGGAGAGACCTTCGATAAATGCAGCATCTGCTCTGGCCACTTAGCCCTCAGGGACACTTGGAAGTGGGTGGTTCTACCCATGGCCTCAGCTCCCCATGGGCCGTCCAGTGGTCCCTTCCTGACTACTGCTGGGCCCAGCTTGGCATCTGCATGGGCGGAGCCACCCACCTGTGCCCCCCACCCCACAAGTCTCAGCCCTTCCTCCACAAAGACCCTCATTTGTTTTGTTTTGGTCTGTTCTGTTCTGTTCTACTGTACTCTGCGCTACTCTATTCTGTTTCCCCTGCTCAGCTTTCAGGATCTTAGTTCCCCGTCCAGGGATTGAACCCAGGACCAGTCAGTGAAAGTGCTGAGTCCTAACCACTGGACTGCCAGGGAACTCCCCCTCACTCCTTATTTTAAATCTGTTTTTCTCCCATGGGTCTATATTTTGCACAGTTATATCTGCCTCATTACACCCCTCACTCCTTATTTTAAATCTGTTTTTCTCCCATGGGTCTATATTTTGCACAGTTGTATCTGCCTCATTACAGAGCCTCTGACCAACAGGAGATGCCCAGAGTATCTTACTGGGCAGACAACATAGAAACAAACTGTTTCTTTAGTTCCAGGGCTTCCTGGGGAGCAGAGACACTGAGAGGCTGCCGCATGTTTTCCTGGGTCCCAGGCTGGCTCTGCAGGCCTCAGGCCAGAAGCCAAAGTTCCTGCTGCCAGCCGGCACCACTCCTCTACCCAGCTCACTCCTTCCTGTGTTCTCTGTTTCATGTCCTATGGCTACTGAAACAAAGTACCACAAACCAGGTGGCTCAGAACAATAGGAGCTTATTCTCTCTCCCTTCTGGAGGCCAAAAGTCCAAGATCAAGGTGTGGGCAGGGCCACGCTCCCTCCAGAGGCTCTAGGGGAGGATCCCTCCTGGCCTCTTTCAGCTTCTGGAGGCCCCAGGCATCCTTGGCTTGTGGCCACATCACTCCAGTTTCTGCCTCTGTCTTCATGTGGTCTTCTCCCCTGAGTCTCTCTGTGATCTCCTCTTCTGTCTTTTGGGACACTTGTCCTTGGATTTAGGGCCCATCCGGACCATGGAGAAGGATCTCATCTCCAGGTCCTTCACTTAATTACATCTGCAAAGACACGGTCACAGTAACACGTTCCAGGTAGACATGTCTTCTGGGGGCCACCACTCGACCCAGCACACCAGCTAAGTGGCCAGCCTGCCCTGCCCCCCAGCTCGGCTCCTGTCAGGCTCAGGGCCACTGTGGCCCTGGGTGGCTGGATCTCATAGATCCAGCCTCTGAGATCTCTCAGCTTCTAAGAGTCCTATCTGTGGCCTCGGATTCAGGAAAGGAAGCCCTGCCTCTGCCCTTGACCATGGCCTGCCCACGCTCCGAGGAGGGAGGTGCACTTCCTGTCCAGGGAGCAGCTGCCTTCAGCTCACAGGGAGCAGGCCCAGACCTGGTTCTGCTTTTGGGCAGGTGACACATCTCGATGCCTTTTCCCGCCGAGGCCAAGGGTCAGGGGCGGTCCAGGCCTCTCCCCATTTCCTCAATTTGCAAGGCCTCATCTTCCTGTGGGCTCAAGGGCTCAGTGCTGGGGGATCCCTGGCTCTGTACAAGCACCCCGTAGGGGCCTAGGCTTCCAGGATAATCAGCAAAGGGGAGGGGCTGTGTCTGCTCAAATGATAGCTCGGTGCCCCTGAGGGGTCGCCGTCCTCCCCCCCGTATGCTGACACAGCACAGGGAATCAGCTTCAGATCGAGATGGAAACATGAGTCTAGGACCAGACGCAGCCTCCTTCCCCAGGAAAACAAACTGCTGACAACTGCAAGTTACTGCCCATTGGAAGGAATGGAGGAAAATATGGGTTTGAAAGAAGAGAGGACACAGGCTGAGCCCTTGGAAACCCACCCGTGCAGCTTGTTCACACATGTGTGTGTCTGCCAGGCTGCAGACAGAAGACTGCCGTCCTGGAGAGAGAGGCTGGCAGCATGCAGCAGGTCCTGGACCAGGGGCCCGACCCTGCCACCCCTCGGGCACCAGCTACCTCTTCTGTATAACAGGATAGGTTCAGGTGAGGGGGACCTGCAGAACCACACAGCTCACACCCTTGGTGGTAGTGGATCTCATGAGAGGCAGGGCCCCTGCCAGGCCCAGGTCCCCGCCCCCACCCCCCAACCAGGCCGCCTCCCTCCTGTGGGCTCCAAGGCAGCGTGTGGCCTCTCCCAATTTTTAGCACCTCATCCATCAGTGGGAGGCACGGTGCCCATTCCAGGGGGCATTTAAATCTAGAGCATTGAATCCGGGCAAAACAGTACCTAGAATCCTGTAGTAAATCTCCAAGGAATGTTTGAGGTCTCTGTTATCATTGAGGGCATGGCCACGGGCGAGCCTTCTTCCTGCCTCAGCACCCATACAGCCTCAGGGACCCGGGTCCATTAAATGTCCATCCGCTGATAAACAGATAAGCAAAATATGGTGTGTCTCTATGTAGAGACTGTTATTCAGCCATAAAAGAGGATGAAGTTCTGATACACGCTACAGCGTGGCTGAATCTCAGGATCGTTGGGCTGAGTGAAAGAAGGCAAATACAATATCCCGCTGACCCTTGAACAATACGAGGGTTAGCCTAAAACCCACGGATAACTTAGAGTTGGCCCTCCGTTTCCGTAGCCCCTCCAAATCCACCGTTCCTACGTATCTGTGGTTCCACATCCGTGGATTCAACCAACCGCAGATCGTGTAGGACTATAGTGTTCTCTACTGAAAAAAAAAATCCAGGTATAGGCAGACCCATGGTTCAAACCTGTGTTATTCAGGGGTCAACTGTGCTGTACGTAGTAAATGAGTTTTTTTCCTTTAATTATAGAAAATCCAAACTAATCTTTTGTGGGGTTGGTCAGTGGCTGCTTGGGGCTGGGTGGCAGGGAGAAATGACGGACAGCCCAAGGATGTTCTTCATGGTGATGGGTGGGTTCGCTATCTTGGTCGTGGTGGTGGACTCACAGGGATTTGCATGTCTCACAGCTCATCCAGTCACACACTGTAAGTCTATTGTGTATCAATTATACCTCATAAAGCTGTTTTGGAAAACAGCTTAGAAAGGACCCAGTCAGAACTCATCCCGGCACACACTTTCGAGCATTTACAGTTTATCATGTATGAGTCATCAATAAAGGGGCTACCCTGGTGGCACAGTGGTTAAGAATCCGCCTGTCAATGCAGGGGTCACGGGTTCGAGCCCTAGTCTGGGAAGATCCCACATGTCACGGAGCAGCTAAGCCTGTGCTCCACAACTACTGAAGCCTGCATGCCTAGAGCCCATGCTCTGCAACAAGAGAAGCCACCACACTGAGAAGCCCACGCACCGCAATGAAGAGTGGCCCCCGCTCGCCGCAGCTAGAGAAAGCCCGCACGCAGCAGCGAAGACCCAATGCAGCCAATAAATATAAATAAATAAATAAATTTTAAAAATCATCAATAAAGCTGTTTTAAAAAAAAAAAAATGAATCCATTATCTTGTATTTAGATTTTCAGTTGGAGAAACACTTCATGGCTGGGGAGGTGGTGGGCACACGGTGTTACTTATTCATGAGCACATGGGTACAGTCAGTTCAATTCCTGTCACCTGGGGGACGTCCTGCATGATACCAGGTTGGGCTTCTGTACAGATGTACAAATTTGGAAGCCCAGATCTGGTCTGGAGGGCAGAAGTGTCCAGTCTGGGTTTCTTATTTTCATGGATGGTAGTCGTAGGGCGAGGCACATTTACAGTATTTAGCTTTAGAGTGAGACTGTATTTGCTTGTGTATGACACTCAAGGTGATTACCTTTAGGACCCTGTGTTTACCTTGGGTCCAAGGATGTTCATCTGCAGCTGGCTTTACCATGGTAACAGATCACTCTCATTTTTCAAGGAGACAGTATTAAAGTGTAACACTTTGTTCTTATTCCTCTTGATGACAGAGCTGTTGTCGAAAAGTACCTGCTTGAAAAGTCTCGCCTGGTCTCTCAGGAGAAGGATGAGAGGTAGGGGGATATTTCCTCAGTGATCCATCACATCTGTCTTCTTCCCTGCAAAGGAGGGAAGCAGATGTCCTGAGAGGGGGGAAATCTACAGGAGGCCATGGCGGATCTCCTGGGGAGCGTGAGCTTTGCCACCTTCTCGTGCCTCCCCCGGGCTTGTGCCAGGAGTAGGTGCTCAGGCATCTGCCAAAATGTGGTTGGATTAGAAGCATCTCTGATCCACCAGCGAGCAAGACATTTGCCCACCCCCCGAGGAATCTACTCACTGGAGAAGCTCGTGGTTTGATTTGTGGGTTTGTTTTTTGTTTTTTTTTTAAGACATTATAAGAATCAACTTATTGTGTCAAATTTGTACACAGTCGAGGTGCTTTTTCCTCCCTGGCCCGGTCTCCAAAGCAATTATTAGTAGTGGTTTGAAGAGTAGCTGTCACTTGGCCTCCAAAAACAACTTTTTTCTCCTAATTTTGACCCACAGGAACTACCACGTGTTTTATTATTTGTTACTTGGCGTCAGTGAGGAAGAGCGTGAGGAATTTCAGCTCAAGCAGCCTGAAGATTATTTCTACCTCAACCAGGTAAACAGCCCCGGGCCCCAACCACAAACGCGGCCTCTGTTCCCCACGGGCTGTTTACGCGCTGCTGGGAGGTCAGAGGCTGTCCGCCTTGGCCCTCTCCAGCCCCCAAACCGGCTCCGAGGAGGCCCAGAATGGGGGGGGGAGGGGGCGGCATAAAGGAGCCCATTCATTCCCCGCGTCCTGGTCCCTGCCCCATCAGTTGCAGCCAAAATCATCCTCGCATGCCACCCTCACCAGCCCCAAAGTACCCAGAGCACCGCTGACTTTGTTTTCCAGCATAACTTGAAGATCGAAGATGGGGAGGACCTCAAGCACGACTTTGAAAGACTCAAGCAGGCCATGGAGATGGTGGGCTTCCTCCCTGCCACGAAGAAGCAGTAAGTGGGCGGGTCCAGCCGCTCCGCTGGCTCCCGCGCGGGCAGCCTCGGGACTTACCAGTCACTCTGAGATGTGACCCACCCCCTCGTAAGAGCCTCACTAAGGAGAGTAGCCCAGTGACAGGGAACACTCGTCATTAGCCATTGGGAGATGCCAATTAAAACCACAGGGTTTTTCATCATTTTAAAACCTTTTTTTCTTTTTTTTTTTCACCCCGGCTGCATCACGCAGCTTGAGGGATCTTCGTTCCCCAACCAGGGATCGAACCTGGGCCCTTGGCAGTGAAACTCCGTGAAAGCACAGAGTCCTAACCACTGGACCAGCGGGGAATTCCTCCATCATTTAAACATCTTAATCCCCTCATTAACAGACTAATTAACAGATTCTGTTAATTAGCAGAAAAGCTACACTGTCTCAGTAGACGCAGAAAAAAATCTAATAAAATAAAATTTACTCAGGTATATTTACCCAAAAAACAAAAACCACAGGGCTGTTGTCCAGCAATGTGGGTATACTTCATACTGCAGAGCCGTACACTTAAAAAGGGTCAAGAAGGCAAATTTTTATATGATGCTTCTTTGACCACAATTAAAAATTGTTTTACTTCTTCAAAACCACATGGGTATTCTCCACACCTGCCCATGCCCAGGCGACCAGGGTACCCAGCATGCTCCTGGGAAGGCACAAATGGGGCCAGGTGCTGTGGACGACCATTTGGTGGTGGTTTCTACGACAGGTGCGCGTATACAACCAAACGCATATATTTGCTCACCCGGAGACATGCACACGAATGCACACAGCAGCCTCGTTTATAATAGCGCCCAAACCTGGAAACCCTCCCAAACGCCTACCGACCAGAGATTAACTAAACACGTTGTGATATATCCATGCAGGGGTCAGCAAACTTTCTGGAGAGGGACAGACAGTAAATATTCTCAGCTTCACGGGCCACGCAGCCTCTGTGGCATGTTTTTCTTTGCATTCTGTTTTCTTCCTTAACGACCCTTTAAAAACTTAAGAACCGTTCTTTTTTTTTTTTATTTATTTTTGGCTGCGTTGGGTCTTAGTTGCAGCACATGGGATCTTGCACTGTGGCACTCGGACTCTTCATTGTGGCATGCAGGCTCTCTAGTTGTGCACGGGCTCAGTAGTTGCCCCGAGGCATGTGGGATCCTAGTTCCCCGGCCAGGGATCGAGCCTGCATCCCCTGCATTTGGAAAGCAGATTCTTAACCACTGGACCACCAGGAAAGTCCCTCTTTTTTTCTCTTGGGGGCAGATCTTTAGTTTCTGGACCAGGGATTGAACCCACACCCTCGGCAGTGGAAGCATGGAGTCCTAACCACTGGACTACCAGAGAATGCCCTTAAGAACCGTTCTTAGCTCAGGGGCTGTACAAAAATGGGCCCCAGTTTGCCAGCTACCTGGACTACCCCCCATGTAGCAGTGGTTCTCACTGGGGGCCTGATTCCACTCCCAGTGGGAGTGGAGACACTTGGCCTTTCTGGAGACACTTTTTGAGTGTCGCACTGCAGGTGTTGGAGGGGGGCGCGGGGGGGCGGAGGGGGATGGGTGGAAGCCAGGTGCCAGCAGTGCTGAGGCTGAGAATTGGCAGCATTAAGAATGAACAATGGGGCTTCCTAGGTGGCGCAGTGGTTAAGAATCCGCCTGCCAATGCAGGGGACACAGGTTCGATCCCTGCGCCAGGAAGATCCCACGTGCCGCGGAGCAACTAAGTCTGTGCGCCACAACTATTGAGCCTGTGCTCTAGAGCCCGTGAGCCACAACTATTGAGCCCATGTGCTGCAAATAGTGAAGCCCACGCGGCTAGAGCCTGTGCTCCACAAGAGAAGCCACGGCAATGAGGAGCCTGCGCACCACAACAAAGAGTAGCCCCCACTCACCACAACTAAAAGAAAGCCCACGCACAGCAAAGAAGACCCAACACAGCCAGTAAAATAAATAAAATAAATAAATAAATAAAAATAAATTTATAAAAAAAAAAAAGAATGAACAATTCAGGGACTTCCCTGGCACTCCAGTGATTAGGACTCCAAGCTTCCACTGCAGGGGGTGTGGGTTCGATCCGTAAAGATCCCACATGCCTTGTGGCAGGGTCAAAACGTAAATAAATAAGTAAACACAGGGTCAAAACGTAAATAAATAAATACGGGCCAAAACATCAATCAACCAATCAATCTTTTTAAAAAAAAAAGGAAAAAGAATGAACAATGCTACACTCAGTCACACGCGTGGCTCTCCCACCTCACACATTTTCCTCCACCTCAGCAGGCAAGATACAAGTACCCATGATTTCACTGAAGTCAGGTTCACAGATGGGGGGCTTCCCTCGTGGTGCAGTGGTTAAGAATCCACCTGCCAATGCAGGGGACACGGATTCGATCCCTGGGCGGGGAAGATCCCACATGCGGTGCAGCAACTAAGCACGTGCACCCCAACTACTAAGCCTGTGCTCTAGAGCCCACGTGCCACAACTACTGAAACCCGTACGCCTAGAGCCCGTGCTCCACAGCAAGAGAAGCCACTGCAACGAGAAGCCCGTGCACCATAACGAAGAGTAGCCCCCGCTCGCCGCAACTAGAGAAAGCCCAAGCACAGCAACAAAGACCCAATGTAGCCAATAAATAAATAAATTTATTAAAAAAAAAAAGAATTTCACAGACAGTGTTAGATTTCAGGACAGCGGTTCCTCTGTGGGGGCTGGGGGTGGTTCCAGGACCTGAAATGTTCTATTCCTTGGTCTGAGTGCCAATTACAGGTATCTGTACATTTTGTGACACTTCATCAAACTCTACACTTGGGGAATTGTGTGCTTTTGTTGTTGTTGTGTGCGTGTTATGCCTCCGTGAAAAGAATTTTTAGGCTCCTGGCAACATCACCACCACCAAAAAAAAAGAATAGAGATCTGTGCCTCCGAAGTCCTGTTCCACAGCGGAGGGTTGAACGTCTTTCAGGTTTCGTGTTCCTGACTGAAATTGCTGGCTTTACGAATTCAGCCCCAGTTCACTGGAAGCTTCTGCTATCTCCCAACTGGGGAAAGCGCCCCACCCTCGGCTCTTTTTCTCCCCCAGGATTTTTTCCATCCTCTCGGCCATCCTGTACCTGGGCAACGTCACTTACAAGAAGAGAGCCACGGGCCGAGACGAAGGCCTGGAGGTTGGGCCCCCCGAGGCGCTGGACACACTGTCACAGCTCCTGAAGGTACTGCCCCCTGTCCTCAGCCACAGTGGCCACCGAGGCCCAGAACTTCCTGCACTGGCTGCGCTTCTGTAAACTGGGGCCTGTCTGCCTGCTTCCTCCCCCGCCATCTCCGCGATGTCCCTTCCTCATTTCTTTTTTTTTTTTTTAATTGAAGTATAATTGACATATGACATTATTTTAGTTTCAGGTGTATAACATAACGATTTGGTATTTGTATAGGTTGCAAAATGATCACCACAGTAAGTCTGGTTGACATTGGTCACCCTATGTGGCTGCAGGATGTTTTTTTCCTCTTGTGATGAGGACTTCTAAGATCTGCTCCCTTAGCAACTTTCAGTTATGCAGTACAGTAATATTAGCCACAGACGCCATGCTGTACACTACATCCCCATGACTTATTTTATAACTAGAAGTTTGAGCCTTTTTTTTTTTTTTTTATTTTTTATTTTTGGGGGTACACCAGGTTCAATCAACTGTTTTTATACACATATCCCCATATTCCCTCCCTTCCTTGACGCCCCCCCCCAGAGTCCCCCCCACCCTCCCTGCCCCAGTCCTCTAAGGCATCTTCCATCCTTGAGTTGGGCTCCCTTTGTTATACAACAACTTCCCACTGACTATTTTACAGTTGGTAGTATATATATGTCTGTGCTACTCTCTCGCTTCTTCTCAGTTTCCCCTTCACCCCCCGCCCCCTCCCATACCTCGAGTTCTCCAGTCCATTCTCTGTATCTGCTTCCTTGTTCTTGTCACTGAGTTCATCAGTACCATTTTTAGATTCCGTATATGTGAGTTAGCATACAATATTTGTCCTTCTCTTTCTGACTTACTTCACTATGTATGACAGATTGTAGTTCTATCCACCTCATTACATATAGCTCCATCTCATCCCTTTTTATAGCTGAGTAATATTCCATCGTATATATATGCCACATCTTCTGTATCCATTCATTTGTTGATGGGCATTTAGGTTGCTTCCATGTCCTGGCTATTGTAAAGAGTGCTGCAATAAACATTATGGTACAAGTTTCTTTTGGGATTATGGTTTTCTTTGGGTATATGCCCAGGAGTGGGATTACTGGATCATATGGTAGTTCTATTTGTAGTTTTTGAAGGAACCTCCAAATTGTTTTCCATAGTGGCTGTACCAACTTACAGTCCCACCAACAGTGCAGGAGAGTTCCCTTTTCTCCACACCCTCTCCAACATTTGTTGTTTCCAGACTTTGTGATGATGGCCATTCTGATTGGTGTGAGGTGATACCTCATTGTGGCTTTGACTTGCATTTCTCTGATGATGAGTGATGTTGAGCATCTTTTCATGTGTTTGTTGGCCATCTGTATGTCTTCTTTGGAGAAATGTCTATTTAGGTCTTCTGCCCATTTGTGGATTGGGTTATTTGCTTTTTTGGTATGAAGCTGCATGAGCTGCTTGTATATTTTGGAGGTTAATCCTTTGTCCGTTGTTTCATAGGCAATTATTTTTTCCCGAAGTTTGAGCCTTTTGACCACCTTCACACATTTTGTCCATCCTCCATCTCTGACAGCAACCAATCTGTTCTCTGTATCTATGAGCTTGGGGGGGTTGGGGGTTGCTTTTTGTTTTTGAAAATTCCACATATAAGTGAGATCAAGCGCTATTTGTCTTTCTCTGTCTGATGTATTTCACTCAGCATAAGACCCTCAACATGCATCCCTTCCTCATTTCCTTTTTTTTTTTAATTGAAATATAGTTGATGTACAATGTTGTGTTACTTTCAGGTGTACAACGAAGTGATTCCTACATATACATGTATATATTCTTTTTTTAGATTCTTTTTCCATTATAGGTTATTACAAAATATTGAGTATAGTTCCCTATGCTATACGCTATACAGTTGGTTGTCTATTTTATGTATAGTAGTGTGTATACTTTAATTTCAAGCACCTAATTTATCCCTCCCTCAACCCTTTCCCCTTGGTAACCATAAGTTTGTTTTCCATGTCTGTGATTCTGTTTTATAAAGAAGTTCATTTGTATCATTTTTTTAGCCTCCATGTGTTTGTATTTTTTACAGTTTTTTTCCTGTAATTGATATCTAGTCTCATGGCATTGTGGTCAGAGAAGATGCTGGATACGATTTCAATTTTCTTGAATTTACTGAGGCTTGATTTATACCCCAAGATGTGATCTATCCTGGAGAATGCTCCATGTGCACTTTGAGAAGAAAGTGTCTGCTGTAGTTTTTGGATGGAATGTCCTATAAATATCCATTAAGTCAAGATGGTGTAATGTCTCATTTAGAGCTTGTGTTTCTTTATTTTCTGTTTGGATGATCTGTCCATTGGTGAAAGTGGAGTGTTAAAAGTCTTTTTTTTTTTAGATTCTGCAGGTGAGCAGTATCATGATATTTCCTTTTCTCTGACTTACTTCACTTAGTATGATAATCTCTAGGTCCATCCATGGTATTGCAAATGGCATTATTTTATTCTTTTTTATGGCTGAATATTCCATTGTGTATATATACCACTTCCTCTTTATCCATTCATTTGTCGACGGACACTTGGGTTGCTTCCATGTCTTGGCTATTGTAAATAGTGCTGCTATGAACATTGGGGTACAGGTATCTTTTCAACCCTTCCTCATTTCAGAAAGACTCCCTTCTGGGAAGGGCCATCTCCCACCTCAGCCCCTCACTTGAAAGGCTCTTCAAAATGATGATTTATATATGTATAATTGAATCAGTTTTCTGCACACCTGAAAGTAACATAATATTGTAAATCAACTATACTTCAATTTAAAAAAAAAAAATCATTTGATCAGCAAAGTCATTTTGTAATTAGACTATCTCCTTGTCCGCCTGTCCTCAGCCCAGGGAGCGCTGGGCAGTGTCTGGAGTCGTCTAGGGGGGTACTTCTGTCATCTGGTGGGTCGAGGCCAGGGATGCTGTTTGACATAATCGAATGCACAGGACAGTCCCCCACAGCAGAGAATGACCCAGCCCCAAATGCCTGTGGTGCCCAGGCTGTGTCCTAAACGCGCATGCATCTGTGGCTCTTCAAGTGCACCTGCATGCAGGAGCCCCAACTCGTGTTGCGCTCATGAGGCGCAGTGAGCCCATCTGCTGGGAGATGGATGGGGCTTGGCAGTCAGAGAGGGCCAGGTGCCTCGCTCAGCCCTTGCACCCAGGCCAGCAACTCACTCCAACAATGACAGCTATAAACACAGGTCACC
This sequence comes from Hippopotamus amphibius kiboko, assembly GCF_030028045.1. Taxonomy (NCBI): domain Eukaryota; kingdom Metazoa; phylum Chordata; class Mammalia; order Artiodactyla; family Hippopotamidae; genus Hippopotamus; species Hippopotamus amphibius. Next base: position 16,627,097 of record NC_080200.1, on the reverse strand, counting down.
AGGCAACACCTGGGCCCGAGGCCCGCAGTGATGCCCTGGCTTATGTGACCACACTCTCAGGGCCGTCAAGCAAGCCCGTGGGTGTGATAATTCTGAGACACACCGGGCGTAGCACACGCTGTGGGTTGGCAGCCCTGCGGGTGGGCTCTGGGCCCAGCTGCTGGGGGTCTTCCCATTCCCCCTCACACCTTGTCTAAGTGACACAAGGATCCAGTCTACAAGCTCTCCAGCTTTCCTCCCCTTCTCTCTTTTTTAAAATTTTTAAATTTATTTTTATTTTTTTTAATTGAAATATAGTTGGTGTACAATGTTGTGCTAGGTTCTGGTGTACAGCAAAGTGATTCGTGTGTGTGTATGAATATGTGTATTACTTTTTAGATTCTTTTCCACTATACGTTATTACAAGATATGGAGTATCGTTCCCTGTGCTATACAGTAGGACCTTGTGTTTATCTATTTTATATATAGTAGTGTGTATCAGTTAATCCCAAACTCCTAATTTATCCCTCCGCCTCGCCCCCCTTCTTCCTTGACCTTGAAACAGGTGAAACGAGAAATCTTAGTGGAAGTTCTGACCAAAAGAAAAACGGTGACCTCCAACGACAAACTCATCCTTCCCTATAGTCTCAGCGAGGTGAGCACTGCCCTGGCCCGAAAATAACAGTGAGTGCTCAGGGTGGGTGGAGGAAGGGGGCTTCTTCGGGAAGCGCTGGCATGGGTGGTCTTTTTCCTGCCCCGAAAGTGACAGAGGAGAACCCTGGCGGCGACTCTGGTTTTCATGTGAGCTCACGTGTGGCACAGACTGGCCAGTACAGCTCAGGGGCCAGAGCCGGGGCCACGTGTGTTGGTCTCTGTGTCCAGCTGCTCAGGGGGCAGGCTGGTTCTCACCAGCACAGGAGAGCCACCTGCAGCCTGCAGGCCACCCTCGGCCCACCGCCTGCTTCTGTCAATAAAGCTTTATTTTCACACGGCCACGCCCACTCACGCACACGCCGCTCTCCTGCCGCAGCGGCAGAGCTGGCCTGCGAAGCTAATCATATCGACTCACCCACCCTTGCCCGAAAAAGCTTGCCTACCCCAGGGCTTGCGCGTGAACTTTACAACCGTTGTGTGGGTCCCTGCATCCTGATAAGGCGCCTCTCTCTGGCCTCTGCCCCAGCCTCGATGTTTCCTCTGTGGCGAGTGTTTTCTTGCATTTTTACACCTCTAAACTTGAAGCTGGGGGCGCAGCAGGAAAGTACCTAGCCCGGGGGTGGGGGGGATTTTTAGCTGGTGGTAGGAACTGCTCAGGCATCTGAAATGGGTGCTGCACACAGTCGGAGCCTCCGTGGGCAAAGGCACCCAGCTGTGGTGCGTGAAGGGCGCCGCAGGCCACCTGAGCCCGTAGCACAGCTGCTCCCCGGAGGGGCCGAGCCGAGCAGGAAAAGGCCAGGTACAGGGCTGGATCCCTGTACATGACTCCATTTCCACAAAACCAGAGGGACTCGTTCTAGATCTTGATAGCAGGCCACGTCAGTCTTCTCACAACTTAGATCTGAGAACATACAAAGAAGGAATTTCTCGTATGTAAATCAGACCCCAACAAGCCATTTTAAGAAATTGCTTTGGGGCCCCCAGTGATGGGGCCCATGGTGCTCCCAGAACCACAGGGGGCCCGGCTTTGAACCCAGCCCGGCCTCCCGGTTCGTTCTTCCACGGTGCCCTCCCTGAGCCTGTGTTCCCACCCTGGCAGTCCCCAGAGTGCTCTGAGAAGCAAGTTGGTGAAACCGCAGGCTGCCAGGTCAGGGCTTCACACTTCATGCTCGGGTGTCCAGGGGCATCCAGGCTGACAGGACGGCGTACAGAGTGAGAAAGGGGTGTGTCAGAGGAGTCGGGCATTTCAAGTCACTACCTCGATCTCCCCATGCACACAGACCTCAGGGGCCCACCTTGCCGAGGCATGACATCCGCTCTGTGCCCACAGGCCATCACCGCCCGCGACTCCATGGCCAAGTCTCTGTACAGCGCCCTGTTCGATTGGATCGTGTTGCGAATCAACCACGCCCTCCTCAACAAGAAGGACATGGAAGAGTCCGTCTCGGTGAGGGCCACGCCTCCTCGGCAGGCAACCCTTGACATTGGCCGCAGTCGGCGGGGCGCAAGGCCGGCTCCTCCCAGAGCGGGCCCAGGGAACCAGCAGGAGGCAGTCCTCAGGGCCCAGCGCAGAATGAAAACACAGGGCTCCGGGACATCCCTGGTGGTCCGGTGGTTAAGATTCCAGGTTTCCACTGCGGGGGGCATGGGTTCAATCCCACGTCGAGGCACTGAGATCCCGCATGCCGTGCAGCGTGGCCCAAAACAAAAGCCAAAAATTTAAAAAAGAAACACAGGGCTCCTTGTTTAGTATTCCAGGTTCTAAGGCCCTAACCACCAGACTAGTTGCTCCCGAGGGAGGAGCCACCAGTAATAACCATTCTCTCCGTCTCATCTCCCGCAGTGCTTGTCCATCGGGGTCCTTGACATCTTCGGGTTTGAAGACTTTGAGAGGAACAGTTTTGAACAGTTCTGCATCAACTATGCCAACGAGCAGCTCCAGTATTACTTCAACCAACACATTTTCAAACTGGAGCAGGTAATGAAATACCATCTTTTTTTTTTTTAATTTATTTATTTGGTTGCACTGGGTCTTCGTTGCGGCTCCCTGGCTCCTTGGTTGTGGCATGCGAACTCTTAGTTGTGGCATGCATGTGGGATCTAGTTCTCTGACCAGGGATCAAACCCAGGCCCCCTGCGTTGGGAGCACGGAGTCTTACCCACTGCACCACCAGGGAAGTCCCAGGAGATACCATCTTATTCAACCGACCAACCCAAGGAGGAACAGAATGAGCCAGAACCGGGATCTCCCTTGGGACCTGGTTTGTCATCAAACCCGCCTCAGAATTTTTCTCTGCACAAAAGGAAGAGCCCAGGAACATTCCTACCCAGCCCAGGATGAGGCAAACAGCAGTGATATTTGGGGCCACAGGTCAATTTTGTACTATCTCTCTGCTCAGATGTGAAAGTCCTTTCAGTGGGAGAGAAACTGAGTTGCCCTGTAAGGATTTGCTTCGGTCAACAGTAAAGATACCCCGTGTTACGTGTCTTTTCACTGCGAAATAGCCTGCCGTCTTTACCCAAGTATCGTCCTTCCCATGATTGATTCTGATGAGGAAAGAAAACTGTTGGGTTTATATAGTTGTTTAGCTAATTTTACTCTTACACCTTTTGGCTGAAACTCACATTTCTCACTTGAAACTTGGCTGGTCCGAATTGAGTTGTGCAGAAAATGCAAAATACACAGCGGATTGCAAAGGCATAGCTCAGAGGGAAAAGGGGAATGTAAGATGCCTTGTTAGTAATTTTTTGTGTCAATTACATATCAACATACATCATACACCTTGGGTATATTGGGTTAAATTAAGTGTATGGTTAAAGTTAATCTCACCTGTTTCTTTTCACATTTTAAAACGTGGCTGTTGAAAAATTCGAAGTGACACGGGTCTGTCACGTTATATGACCATCAGACATTGCAGTTCCAGAGCAGGGGCCGCCCAAAGTTATGCACTTGGCCACACCCACTTGTTGACATAGCACCTGTGGCTGTTTTCATGCTACAGCAGCAAAGCTGAGCCATTGTGCAGACACCGTCTGACTCGTAAAGCCTAACAGGTTTACCATCTGGCCCTTTACAAAGAAAGTTTGCTGACCCCTGGGTGGTTTTAAGTGTGATTTTAAGCACTTTGCTGTGATACGGTAAGTCCCCTACGTTACAAACGAGTTCTGTCCTGAGAGCGCGTTCATTAGTCCAGTTTGTTCGTAAGTCCAACAAAGTTAGCCTAGGTACCCAACTAACACCATCAGCTATGTTGTACTGAACTGCAATAAATTTATAATACTCGTCACACAAAGAATACAGAAAAAACAAACACAGAGAAATAAAACATTTTTAATCTTACCGTACAGTAGCTTGAAAAGTACAGTAAACAGTACCACAGCTGGTATCCAGGGGCTGGCATTGAGTGAACAGGCGAGAAGCGTTACTGACTGGAGGAGAGAGAGGCGGGGGAGATGGTAGAGCCAAAGGATAGTCAGCCATAGGAGACAGAGGGCAAGCTGCACAACCACTCGTAGAGGATGCACGCACGTGACAATGTACGCCAGACACGGGAACTAACACATGTGACTGGACATGCGAACGCACGTTCGCGTTTACGAGATTTCGCTGCTTGAAGGTTTGTATGTAGGGGACTTACTGTAGACGATTGAGAATGTGCATTCCTGTTTCCTGTTGCTCATCGTTCATTTATTGAATAATTTTATATATTTATTGATGTATTCCTATTGCTATATTAATATGCATTCTATGTTATTTGCACATTTATATATAAATATGTACGGGCATTTATGCATATATGTACACGTATGTGTGTGTATACGGCATGTGCTATGTAAATGTTAACATGTCCATGAAATGATGTGCTTATTGGATACCCTTCAAACCCTGCAGGAGGAGTACCAGAGTGAAGGGATCTCGTGGCACAACATTGACTACACAGACAACGTTGGCTGCATCCATCTGATCAGCAAGAAGCCCACCGGCCTCTTCTATCTGCTGGACGAAGAGAGCAAGTGAGTGTCCGCAGCCCAGTGCGTCCGTAGACGCAGGCGCTCAGTCCGGTTCTGCAGCCCCAGAGCCTTACCCCGAATCCATACCGTCCCAAGAACTTCTGAGTTGCTCAGACTCATGCGGCCACAAATCCCAACCTCGCATTTGCAAAAGACGGTACCATCCACCGCAGAAATATTAACACTCGCGATAGCTGTGAACTCAGAAACACACCCTTCCGGGAGTCGTAGGAAAAGGCACGGGCTTGGTGCATCCTTATTGCAAAGGGCAGGGCGTGGAATCAAGGGCCCAGATGCTAGGCTCTCCACCGAGCCTGCCGCCTCTCATCTGCAGGACACGATGAAGGCCGGAGAGGGTGTTTTTAAGGTGCTTGATGCTTGGTCACCCAGCCAGAGTTCCTGAAGTCGCAGACAGCCTAAAACAATAGAAATGTATTCTCTCACAGTTTTGGAGACTAGAAGTCCAAAATCAGTATTGATGGGCTGAAATTAAGGTGTGGGAAGGGCCACCCTCCCTCCAAAGGCTCAAGGGGAGGGTGCTTCTTTGCATCTTCCAGCTTTTGGGGGTCCAGGTGTTCTTGGCTTGTGGCCGCATCACTACAGTCTTTGCCTATATAGACACATCACCTTCTCTCTTTCTGTCTCATCTCCTCCTCTTATAAAGACTCCAGTCGTATTAGATTAGTGCCAACCCTAATGACCTCACCCATCACTTTTATTTTTTTTTTTTGGGGCCGTGCCATGCGGCTTGAGAGATCTTAGTTCCCTGACCAGAGCTTGAACCCCAGGCCCTCAATAGTGAAAGCACTGAGTCCTAACCACTGGACCACCAGGGAATTCCCCCTAATGACCTCATCTTAACTTGATTACATCTAAGGTCACATTCACACCTTTATCAGGCCCCTTGTTTGCTGCTGAAGTCCCCTCAGGGCCAGGGTGAAGCAGGCTCACCTCCTGTCTCAGACCAGGTCCCATCCAGGACAAGACAGACACAGGCATTCTAGGCTGGGATCTGGGGGAGAGAACGTTCAGATAAGGGAAGGGGCAGGGCGCTGGGAAAGGCTAAATCGTCACTCCCAGGAAGCTCCCAGAGCCGAATCTGGGGAAGGTGTGCAAGGCGGGGCCAGGCTGAGCAGGGTCAGGTTTGTCTTTGTTTAAAATCTTGCTATTTTAGTTCCTCGTGGATGTGGGGGCAGGGGGCAGGGGCGGGGAGGGCACTGAATTGAATTTTTTAAAATAGTGGGTTTAAATGTTACTCGTTTCCACAACTGAGCGAATGGACCTGTCGCTCTCCACGCGCTGGCCCTGGCAGTGACGTGCCCCATAGCTACAGAACCTTCCCCTCTGCCCCCTGTTAAGCCATGGAGCCGGGCATCGGGGATTGGGAGCCACATCTTGCTGCCCTTGTTTACGGTGGCGCTGGGCAAAGGCTGGGCGTGCCAAAGCTGGCTGCGGCATATCCTTCCTGGGAGGCCGAAATAGCCAGGTACAACGGCTCCCTTATTCTGCCCCCATCGCCCCCCCTCCCTGCTTCATCCCGGTCTCCCAGCCCCTCCCTCTCACAGGGCAGCAAGGGCAAGACCCGCTCCAAGACACAGCACCCGAGTGCAGATGGACCTGAGACCAGACATTACCCCGTCCTGGGGTTATTGCAGGAGCTGCCTGTGGTGGGCCCAGGTCCCAGTCTTGCCTGGACCGAACGTCCATGTGGGCACTGGGCTGCTCTGACTGTTCCACGTTCACTCCGCAGCCCCAAATGCATCCTTTTGCCCTCGGCCTCTTCAAGCCGGGCAGCAGGTTCCCGGCCCTGGCCTGGTTCTTAGCCCACCACAGCCCGAGCAGCCGCCTGCTACATCCACAGAGGGCCCTAGACCTGCCTCACAGAGCGGGTGACCGGCCGCAGTTCCTGCAGTTAAAGGTCTCACATCCTCTTCCCAGCTTTCCCCACGCCACGAGCCAGACCCTGCTGGCCAAGTTCAAACAGCAGCACGAGGACAACAGGTATTTCCTCGGCACCCCAGTCATGGAGCCGGCGTTCATCATTCAGCACTTCGCAGGGAAAGTGAAATATCAGATCAAGGTACGCAGCCGTCCGCTGCATCATCAGCAGGAAGGGGACCGCATGGGTACCCTGGGGGCCCCTACCCTCTGGTGCTTGCTCCGTCCCTCCTCTTGAGTGCTTCTGCTGGGCAAGGTTCCAGGGCGCCCAGACCCAGTGTCAAACCCCTGGCTGTACTGTCAAGGGCCCCACGGGCAGGATCCACCTCTCTGTTGTTGAGATGGGCGCCCCGCCCCCACCGCCGCCAGCCCTTCCCATGCTGGCCCCCAGCGCCTCGGCCAGCACTGGCAAAGGACCACCCGCCTCCATCATCCCACCTCCCTCCCCATTCCCTCGTCAGGACTTCCGGGAGAAGAACATGGACTACATGCGGCCGGATATCGTGGCCCTCCTGCGGGGCAGCGACAGCTCCTACGTGCGGGAGCTCATCGGCATGGACCCCGTGGCCGTGTTCCGCTGGGCGGTGCTCCGGGCAGCCATCCAGGCCATGGCCGTCCTCCGGGAGGCCGGGCGCCTGAGGGCCGAGAGGGCTGAAAAGGCTGCAGGTAGGAGGGTCCCCGTGTCACTGGGGACCATTCATAGTCCATTGTAAAGTGTACAATGTCACTGCATTTAGCACATTCCCCAGGTTGTGCAAGCAGCACTCTACCTGGCTCCCCAAACTCTTTTTTTTTTTCTTTCCGTTATAGTTTATTACAAGATATTGAATATCGTTTCCAGTCCTATACTGTAGGACTTTGTTAGTTTATACATAATAGTTTGTATCTGCTAATTCCAAGCTCCTAATTTATCCTTCCCCCCACCGTTTCCCCTTGGTAACTGTAGGTTTGTTTTCTCTGTCTGTGAGTCTATCTAGTAAATAAGTTCATTTGTACTATTTTTCAGATGCCGCATATAAGTGATAGCGTATAAAATTTGTCTTTCTCTTTCTGACTCACTTCACTTAATATGATAATCTCTAGGTCCATCCACATTGCTGCAAATGGCATTATTTCATTCTTTTTTGTGGCTGAGTAATATTCCATTTGGGTGTGTGCGTGTGTATGTGCCGCATCTTTTTTTTTTAAGATTTATTTTATTATTTATTTTATTTTTGGCTGCATTGGGTCTTCGTTGCTGCAGATGATCTTTCTCTAGTTGTGGCACGTGGGGGCTACTCTTCGTTCCTGTGTGTGGGCTTCTCATTGCAGTGGCTTCTCTTGTTGCGGAGCACGGGCTCTAGGCGCACGGACTTCAGTAGTTGCGGTGCGTGGGCTCAGTAGTTGTGGCTCCCGGGCTCTAGAGTGCAGGCTCAGTAGCTGTGGCTCACGGGCTTAGTTGCTCCATGGCATGTGGGATCTTTCCAGACCAGGGATCAAACCCATGTCCCCTGCATTGGCAGACAGATTCTTAACCACTGAGCCGCCAGGGAAGCCCCTATACCACATCTTCTTTATCCATTCATCTGTTGATGGACATTTAAGTTGCTTTCATGTCTTGGCTGTTGTAAATTAGCTCCCAAGCTCTTTGATCATCCCAAAGAGAAAGTCTGTAGCAGGGTGTATAGTGTATAATTTAACCTCCTTATCCTCACAAGGCAGGAAGGAGTGTCACCGTTTTTCTGTGAGGATAGCCTGAGGCCCAGAGGAGCTGAGTGGCTCTCCCAGGGTCACTGGGCTCCAGATACCAGCCACAGGGTTCCATTTTAGGAAGGGTGTCAATGAAAGCAAGACCGAAAGGTTAAAGCCTTTATGGGAAGTAGGAATTAGATGGTGCTTTGGGAGGAATGGAACATTTCACAGTTCCCCGCTCTGCCCAGATTTGAATGTCAGGCCCTGTTTTGTTTCATGTTTTTTGTTTTCTGTTTTTTGTGGGGTGTTTTTGGCTGCATTGGGTCTTCGTTGCTGCACATGGGCTTTCTCTAGTTGTGGGGAGCGGGGGCTACTCTCAGTTGCAGGCTTCTCATTGCGGTGGCTTCTCTTGTTGCAGAGCGTGGGTTTCAGTAGTTGCAGCATGTGGGCTAAGTAGTTGTGGCTCTCAGGTTCTAGAGCCCAGGCTCAGTAGTTGTGGTGCACGGGCTTAGTTGCTCCACAGCGTGTGAGATCTTCCCAGCCCAGGGATCAAACCCGTGTCCCCTGCATTGGCAGGTGGATTCTTAACCACTGCACCACCAGGGACGTGCCCCCTCTTCTTTTTTTTTTTTTAAACGGGTTCAAGTCAGGATCACAGCCTCCGTGGAAAAGTTACAAAGCCCTTCAGCTCCAGGCGACCCCCCCCCCCCCAAATTTCATCCACTCTGTGTCCCCTAGCAGGTCTGGGCAGCTCTGGTGCCCGAGGTCAGCTGGGAGAGCTGCAGAGAGGAGCCAGCACCCCATCGGAAAAACTATACCGGTGAGCGAGACCTTGATTTGTCCCAACTGAAGCCAGTAGGCAGCGGCATTGTTTAAAACGGCGCCAGAAACCCGACACTCTGAACCCAGGTCGGGGTTGACCTGAATAAGGAACCCAGCAGCCGCTTGAACCAGAAAGACCCAGAAGTAACGGCATCTGGTGGCCGCATTTCTGCGCACAGAGAGGCAGGCCTCGTGCATCATCTGCTTTAGGGGGATGTGGGCGGCTCAGTTTACAAAGGATCCTTTTCATGGCCGGTCGTGACCGTTGGCGGGTGGGGCCAAAGGGCTGCTGGTTTCGCAGAGCAACAAGCTTGATTTAAGAGTACTTCCTCCCTTAGCCTGACCGGGGTATCCTGAAAGCCGATCTGCTAAGTTACTTCAGTCTCAGTCAGAAACACAGATGCACCGTGGCCTATAAGATGACATGGGGTGTTTTGTGGCCACCTAGCGATGGCCAGGGGTCCCCCACGTACTCCAGTTGGTACTGAGTGTAAGTGAGCAGGCTTGTACTTCCAAAAGGCAGGGTGAAGAAGGCCACTCTGGACAGACATCTGAGGCCATCACAAAGCCAGGGGAGGGACCTTTCTGGCAGCCTGAGAGAGGGCTGGTTGGGCCAGACAAGGCACACAAGATATGCTAGCCATGGGGGCAGAATGTGCAAAGGCCCTGGGGCAGCCGAGTCCCCAGCCTCTTTCTCAAGACTCAACAAATTCCCAAGGAGCGAGTCACTAAATTTCGAAACACGAAAAAGTCATTTTATTTTGGAGCACTTTGTAATAAAAAGGCCCTCAAGAGATTCATAAACGCCCATGTGTGGAGGTAGAGCTCGCACCTAGGTAAGTGACCCTATGTCGTTTGTCTGAAAGCAGCGTGTCATTCTCCTGCTTTTAAAAAGGTGCGTTTTTAAATCAGCTCTTTCACCCAAAAGGAGGCAAGAGGACAAAAAAAGAAAACACTTCCCCGTATTTGAAAGTGACCCCTGACCTACTCGGTCCCCCCAGGGCCTGGCCCCTGGGCTGCGAGTCCCACCCCAAGAGCGCATTTAGTTTATACAGATTCTCCCTTTCAGCTGCTCAATGCTAGATTTCTCATTTGACGGCTCTGAGGAGTTCGATATTAACGCTTTTGAGGACATCATTGCTTTCTATGAAAGCAAGAAGTAAGTAGAAGCAAGGGCCTTCGAACCCGAGACCAGGGAGGCACACCCAGAGGAGCCGTCACCCGGGGTGCTCGGCGCAGCGTCCAGGGCCGGAAGGGAGGGGATCAGCGAGCCGGGGGCACTCTCGCCAGATGTGCGCGGGCCAGGGGGGCACGGGCTGAAGCCAAGGGCCTCATCGCCATCAGGAGCTCTGGCCGCTGCACTGACCGCTCAGGGTGTGGAGGTGAAACGTGACCCCTCTGTTGTCTTTGCTCTGTGCCTCCCTGGAGGGTGAGGGAGCGGAGGTAAGTGCGGCCGTTCCGGCTCTGGGCATGGTGCATGGATCACAGACTGGGGGCTGCCGATCGGGGTCTTCCCAGGCCAACTGCTCAGAGCTTAAACATGTATTTAAAATAGCTGGAATGAGGAATTTTGTTAAAAAGAGAGACCCTCCCAGCTCATCCTGCAGCCATCACTACCGCATTTCTAGAAGTTCTATCCAAAACATTTGTCATCTAGATATTTTTTGCAAACGTCCATTCTCATTCTCACACCTAAAACGTACACTCAGCCCTGAACCCATGGCGACTAAACAAAACAAAGCTAATAAGCTTGAATTCCAGGGGGGGGTTAAAGATCTTCAACTAGGGTTTCTCACCCTCGGCACTCTGCCAGGTCACCATGTGGTGGGGGCACCGTCCTGTGCGCTGCCGGGAATCGGGTAGCATCCCTGGCCTCTACCCTCCAGAGGCCAGTAGCGCCTCCTCCCACAGTTGGGACAGCCAGGCATCCCCAGGGTGGGCGGGGGCAAGGGTAACATCACCCCTGGTGGATAACGGCTGTGTGAGTTCCAATTCATTCCTCCCGAGGCATTTCTTGAAGCCGACAAGGAGGCAGACATGTGGCCGCAAAACCATCAAGAGAAACTAATCTGCTGCTTCCCACAGAGACCTCCCCCGGTCTGCTGTTTTCAGTAGCCCCTTGATGCTTTTTACAGACTCCGAAAGGCTCTTACACGTGAGGCCTTTTCCAGCTATCCGAGATGCCATACTGGAAACTCTGTTCAGCCCCAAGTGGCCCCAGCCCTGCCTCCCCGAGGAGGGAGGAGCCTCCTTTGGGGTGGGCAGCCATCCCTGGCTGAACCCCTCTTCTTGGTGCAGGAGGGAGAGGCAGCAGGGTTCAGGCTTCCCCCGCGCTGCATGTTTTGGCTCCAGTGGCCTGGGGACGGTCCCGACCGACCGTGCCAGGGACCCCGAGGTGGTGGGCCCGCTGCTCTAACTCGGTCTTCTCTCTGTCACTGCACCCCCTCCCTCCCCCCCAGCGATTTGCATGACCAAATCATCAAGACCATCAAAGGACTGCCCTGGCAGGGGGACGACCCCCGTAGGCTTCTCCAGTCCCTCAGTCGGCTCCAGAAACCCCGCACCTTCATCCTGTGAGTCCCCCTGAGGCTGTGGGCACCCCCCTCCCACAAGTGCAACGACCGCCTCCCCGCTCCGGACCCCTGGCCCGGCCCGCGTGGGCTTCCTGTAACACTGAATTAGCCGCTCTAAACACTGCGCTGTCTTGTGGTTCTGTTCTCACACCAGCCGTCGCGAAGTGGTCCTCGTAATACTCCCACCCCAGTGTCTGCGCTGTGACCCAAATCCTTGCGCGCTCCCCAGTGCCCAGCACAGCTTCATAGGAACGCTCCTCCTACGAAGCATCTGATTTTCTGCCCCCAAACGTGCAGAGCGAGGCTTGCTTCTCCCCCCCCACCCCACTTTCGCTACTGTGAGCTTATAAAGAAGCCATCAGAAGCAGGGTATGCGATTTTGCGGACCTCCACGCATCCTGTGACCCTGCTCTGTGGGTGTGATGTGCTAGAAAGGGCCAGAAGCCGTGCAGACTAGGTCTGGACCTCCTGCTAACTCACTGCGTGACCTGAGTGCTCTGAGTGGCCTCTGTCTGCAAAGCAGGGGTGATGATTTTCATACCCGCATACCAGGCAGGCAGCAGCCTCAACCGATAGGCACCGGCGGCCGCTTGGGGCTCAGGCCAGCCAAGAGCATAGCTTGTGCCTGCGGTAGAGCCTGTCTGCAAAGTCATTTTCATTATGCCTCATTCCACCCCACGGGGATTAACGTGAAACCTGACACACAAAGAACCTCACGGGCGAGCATCTTGCAGATCTGTGGGGAACCATTTCTGCGGCAGGTCTTAAAAACAGGCCAAGCTGCAATTTTTTAAAAAAATCTTTCTCTTGTCCGCACGATTCTATAAAGTATCTGAGAATGTGGAGGTCGTCCCCCCTCCCTTGACCAAAAGATCAGCTTCCATTTTTAACCTTCTGCCAGTGTGAGTCCAAAAGGCACCCCTGCCCAGGCCACGTCTCAGTTCTTTGTGAGACATACCCTTGCCCTGCAGTCGGGGTCCAGAAGGGTCTCTGTGGACCTGCTTGATGTTTGCCAAAGTGCAGCAAATAGAGCTGGGACACCTGGCAGGCGTCAGAGCCTCGCAGGATCCCTGGAAGCCTCATTTGGGGCCTCTCACCGTCATCTTTGGAGATCCGTCAGCTCCCCTGTAGCCAGCCCTGTGCTCTGCCCTGTAAATGACCAGCCACCCCTTCTGCTCCCGGACATCCAAGTGGCCCCCAGACTAGGTGCTCCTGCCACCGCAGGGGCAGCCACTGGCCCAGCGAGGCAGGTGTGCCCAGTCACAGGAGCCCCCCCACCCGCCCCGCCAGCGTGTGCAGGGGAGCCCGCCAGGTCCCTGGTGGGGCGGCGGCCTCGTTGCACTTGTACCTCTGGAGTCTCGCTCTCTCTGTTCTTGCTCCATCTAACCCGCAAGGCGTGGCTTGCTGAACTAACCCAGATCCAGACACCGTGTTCCTTCTGTTCACAAAACATTTTTAATATTTTGACAGGAAAAGTAAAGGTATCAAACAAAAGCAGACCATTCCAAAGGTAAACACGCGCGACACCGTCTGACACCGCCTTGCGAGCGCCTGGCTCAAGTCATTTTTCTGGAAAACAGGGTGGGGGTGGGGGGGGGCTTGTAACTTCTTGAGCTTCTTTGATTCCTTCCCTTTTCTACCAACTCCCCCTTCTCCTGTAAAAAAAAAAACACAGTATCTCCTGTTGAAATGATGCAGAGGTGTCTTTGGGTTTCCTAGAAGCGAGGCCTGTATGGGGGATCTTTGCACAAGTGGTGTATAGCGGGGAGCTCCCAGGAGAAACCTGAGGTGGGGATGGCGGGAAGCCAGCTGGACAGGGGCAGGACTGAGCCAGGAGGTGGGCTCAGCCTGGTCCCCCGGGGAGCCCAGGAGTCTTAACTGTACCACAGAGCTTATCTCACCAAGAGGCGAGGGGCCCCTAGTGTCATATCCCCATAACGGGGGTCTTTAGCTACGAGCCACCTCTGGAGGGTGGGATGGGCTGCAGCACCTCGTGGGCGTCCAGGGAGAGGAGGCCCTTCAGCCAGGGTGGTCCCATCGAAAAGGGGGCAGCTGTGCATCGCTGGTAGCCTAAGACCCCAGCAGCCGGACTTGGGTCAAGTGCACCCAGATGCTCTGTCTGGTCTCCACATACAGCGTGCAGATGGATTATGAAGTTAGCAAAAGAGTAAACACAACCCCTCCGTCTGTCCAAAAGGTGGGATAGCGCTAGTCCCCCTCATCAGTGACAGTAAGGGTTGGCCCACACGGGAGGGCCGTCCAGATGAGCACGTGCAGAAACGCGGGGTGCTTGGCACTCCTTGAGCTGCGCGGAGGGAAGCCAGCCCTCCGTAGCTCTTGGCTTCTGGGCGCCTGGCCACAAGAGGCTGTAATCAGCCCTCCCGGAGGGGGCAGCATCCACAGGACACGGCCCGCCGCCCGCCAGGCCCACCTGCCCCACCCTGTCTCTGACAACACAGCCCCAAGACTGAGCCTAAGAGCTGCCACCCCGAGGGGTGTTGTCCTGGCTCTGGGGACATCCGAGATGCCTCCCGGTGCCCGCTGGGGCTTTGGGAGGGCAGGCCAGACCCTATGTTTCTGTCCTAGAACCTGCTGGACTCCAAGTCCCTGAAACTTATCATCAGTATGACCCTGCACGACCGCACCACCAAGTCCCTGCTGCATCTCCACAAGAAGAAGAAGCCACCCAGCATCAGCGCCCAGTTCCAGGTGGGTGGCCCAAGGGGTCAGGAGGCAGCACTGAACGTAGCCTGACACGCGCGTGGCTTGGCCAAAACAAACCCGACACGGGCAGCTGGCGGTTATCCCTGGGGCTCCTGACCTCGGCTCTGCTGGACATTTGGGGTTGGGTCGTTCTCCGTGGTGGGGGCCATCCTGTGTGTTGGGGGGTGTTGAGCAGCTTCGCTGGCCTCCACCCACCAGATGCCGGTACCGCTGTCCAGTTGTAACAACCAAAACATCTCCAGATATTGCCAAAGCCCCCTGGGGAAACAGAATCACCCTTGGTTGAGAACCACCAAGTTAAAACAGTCACAAATCAGCATGTGAGTTAATGTGACCACTGAACTGTGTCCTTAGGTTATGTTTTCCTTTTTTCCCTGGTTGCCAGGAAGCTCAGGGATGCTTTTTTCTTTTTCTTTGTTTTTTTAGCGGGGTCCAGTGGCCACTGGCTGTCACCATTAGCTTTTTCTGTTCCTTCCCATTTTCCTTAATCTCAGTCTTCTGTTTCCACTTCAGCTTTTTTTTTTTTTTTTTTTTTTTTTTTTTGTAATTATCTCATGTAAGAACTCCTATAAATCCCTTTTTGGAAATAGCAGGCCAGAGACCAAAATCACTGCATCCAGGGACTTCCCTGGTGGTCCAGTGGTTAAGACTCCACACTTCCACTGCAGGGGGCACAGGTTCAATCCCTGGTCAGGGAACTAAGATCCCACATGCTGCAGGGCACAGCCAAAAAAAACACTGCATCCATGGTCCTTTCTGAGGCTAACGTGTTTTAAATCCCTAGAAAGAGTTATCTGGTTCCACCACCTTCCCCCCATCTTGCAGCTGAGACAGAAACAGGAGCTGGATGGCCCTGGGAAGTTGGTGGCTTTCAGCCGCAGGGACCCCACAGCTCCCTTGGGGGCTTCCCGGGGTAACACAGCCTCTGGTCAAAATGTCCCACTGCAACCTCCCATGTCCCACATCAGCACAGATGGCCCCCGCCGATGCAGGCAGGTGACCTGGGTCCCCTCCCACCGAGGGGCGTGCCCCTGGGGGGTCCCAGCTCAGCACCTTCCCTCTCTCTCCCCAGACGTCCCTTAACAAGCTCCTGGAGGCGCTGGGGAAAGCGGAGCCCTTCTTCATCCGCTGCATCCGCTCCAACGCAGAGAAGGTGAGGGGCTGCCACATCTCGAGGGAGGTGAAAGCCAAGCTGAGGTCTGGCAGCTCGGCAGGGGATGTTCCTGGGCAGGGTGCTAGGAGGGAGGAGGGTTGGTCAGGAGAATCCTGAAGGAAGCAAGTCTCCACACAGGTTTCAGGAACTGTCAATGTGTGATGTAGCTGGCTGGGGGTGGAGGAGGGTCAGCAGGAGGTGACAAGGGCAGCCTGGTGACCAGTCCTCAGGAATGCGGAGGGGCCCCAGAGAAGGTCTGCTCAAAGTGGGACAGGTTGGGATGCTCTTTAGATACATCCCAAAGGCAGTCAGTGCAGAGAATGTGCCAGATGGGAGAGGCTGAAGTCAGGCAACAGGAGCACAGAGCCTGCTTCTCATCCTGAACTTTCTGGAAAGACAGAGCACCAGTGGGGGACCCCAGTGGTAGGCTCAGTCCTTGCTGCCAGGTCTCCTTCCCGCCAGGGGTCCACTGGCCACTCCATCCCCTCAGGGACTTTGCTGGAGGCCATTCAGAACCTGGGCTCACTCCCGGTCACAAGGGGATCTCTGGGCAACCATCTCCTGGCAACTCTGTTCACCCACGTTCTCTGTCTCCACTCTTCCTGTTTCCCTGCCTCTCCCCTGCTCCTGGGATGCTCTGCTAACATCCAGAGCCCAGCTTGGCCCTGCCAGGTGCCACAGTTCCCATCCCCAGGCAAGGACGTGGACTCTGTCTCCTCTGCCTTCCTGTTCCTGATCCCCTAGCAGCATCTCAGAGGTTTCTGGCCCCCTCCCCTACCTTCTACCAGCAGCAGAATCAGGCCCATCTTCTCCACCCATTCAGATTTTGCCTCGGCTTTGGGCAACTCGGGAAATATTCCATCAACACCTGCTCTGGGCAGGGGCCATACCTGCAGATCATTCTTTGCTGTTGGGGGGGGGAGGGGCTACCCTATGCTTTTTAATATATTGAGTAGCATCCCTAGTCTCCAAGAGCCCACCAGATACCAGAGGCACCCCCCCACCCATTCATGACATCCCTCCCCTCTTGAGTTCTGGGCTCTCTCATTCAGCCTCTCCTCCCCCTCGCCCCCACCCCTCCAGCCGCAAGCATCTCCCTGCATCCTTGTTCACCCTGCATCCCTGTTCACCCCTCGGCTTCCCCTTCTTCCTCCAGGCCTTCACTCAGCTGCTCCCTGCCCTCTTCTCGGCCCTTAGGACTCAGCCCAAGGTACCCTCTCCTATGACACCTCCCACAGGGGGCCCAGCAGTGTGTTTTCTCTGCTGAATCCCCAGTACTCATCCTGATACCGACACAGGGTATGAGTTTAACACAGGTTTGGAAAGAGGCCTTTAGGAAATAACTCTTTGCAGCAAATTATCTGAGGTTAGGCAGTAAGCAGTGGCATCTGTCTCCTGGACAACAGAGAACAGAGCAGATCAGACGGCCGAGTTTTCTAGAAGAAACGAATGCCTTAGGCATCACTGCTGAGCAGCCACATCTCTTTATTCCAAAAAGAATGTCTGGAATGAGAAAAAGAAAAACAGATCCTCCAGGTGCCCACTGCTGCCAGGCTGGGGACATTTCCAGGCCCACGGGTGTGCCCTGACTGCATCCACATCTGGAGTCCCAAGGGATGACAGTCATGTGGGAATCGGCACCTCCTCCCAGGGCTCCCGTCCCCAGCCACCTGCAGGCATTTACCCTGATTGCTCGATTCCATTTCAGAAAGAGCTGTGTTTCGATGATGAGCTGGTGCTGCAACAGTTGCGCTACACAGGCATGCTGGAGACCGTGCGGATCCGGAGATCAGGCTACAGTGCCAAGTATACATTCCAGGTAGGATGCACTCGTGCACAGGCGTGGCTGCCTGGGACACGAGCCACCTCCAGAAAGAGCACTTCTCTGGAGCACGAGCCTGGCAGGTTACTTTGCGTTAGGGTTTCTCCACCCTGGAACGTTGGCATTTGTACCAGATCATTCTTTCCCTTGGTGAGGGACACAGCTCCTCACAAGAGGTGTGTTAAACCAAGCGGGGAAGAGGGAACTGCACAAGCAGATCTCTGTGCAGCTAGGCCCTTTATGGAGCATCTTCTATAATATACACTTTTATACCCAGCTGTTTTATTCTGCCAACCAGCAGCAAGGGGGCCCTGTTTCCTATTTTCCCAATATGGGAACTTAGGCCCAGGGAGGTGATGACTTCAGAGGGCTTTGTAGAAGCACAGAGGATCACTAGTAACCTCAAACTGGTGAAGACCAAATTACAGCAGTTTCTCAACCACGTCACCGTTGACACCTGGGGCTGGGTCATTCTCTGTGGCGAGGGCCGCCCTGTGCACCATTGGGTGTTGAGCACCTGGCCTCCATCCACAATATGCCAAGAACACTATCCCCCCAAGTTAGGACAACCCAAGACGTCTCCATGTATCACCGAACGTCCCTAGGCGTCAACATGGCCCAGGTTGAGAACCCCTGGCTCTTGCCAGGAGCTGGCAGCAGCTATGTGGTGCTCTGGTGAGCCCTGGGCCTGAACCCAGAGGTAGCAGCACCTGGTCCCTGTTCAGGCTTTACCTGTGTGGCCTCAGGGACATGGATTCATTGTGGCGTGCCTCCCTTTTCTCATCCACAGAATGGGAATATTGTCTTTCTGATCTTGCGTAAATAGGAAAGGCAGGTTATCCAAAAGGAAGAAAATGCTGGTGTGTTTCACCAATGCATGGCTCTTTAAAATCTGGCATAATTATTTACTTAAAAAGGGCATGCCTTGGGAATTCCCTGGCGGTCCAGTGGTTAGGATACTGCACTTCCAATGCAGGGGGCGCAGGCTCGATCCCTGGTTGGGGAACTAAGATCCCACACACCGCACCGTGTGGCCAAAATAAAAAAGGGGTCGGGGAGGGGCATACTTCCAGCTACAGTTCAGCCCTCTAATGAACAATAGACTATGAGCCCCCCAAGAGCAGCTCCATCACCTGGCTGCCCCGCAATGACACCAGCACCCAGCAGGCCCTCGATGGTCACTCGCCAAGTGACTGAAAGACCCGATGCTCTGTGTCTGCGACAGTCTTTCTTCAGCTTTAGACTGTTTCAGAAAGGCCAAGATTTTAGCTTTGTCAACACCATTCACGTCAAACCAAGTCGTGGCTTCAGAAACTTGGCTTGACCAGGGGATTGCTGGGCGCCGTCTTCTGGTCAGGTGCCAGAAATACTCACACACGTCCTCCTTTCTCGACCAAAATCACCCAGGATTTCACGGAGCAGTTCCAGGTGCTGCTGCCCAAGAACGCCCAGCCCTGCAGGGAGGTCATCTCTGCCCTGCTGGAGAAGATGGACATAGACAAGAGAAGCTACCAGATCGGCAAGACCAAGGTCAGCGTTCGCACCCCTCAGGGTGGCTGCAGACTGTACCCCACCTTCCACTGCACGCAGAGTCCTCCCACAGCCCGAGCCACTCCCTGGAAAATAAGGGGCTCTGGGATTTCCCTGGTGGTCCAGTGGTTAAGACTCTGCGCTCCCAGTGCGGGGGGGCACCAGTTCAATCCCTGGTCGGGAAACTAAGATCCCACATGCCGCGTGGTGTGGCTGGGAAAAAAAAAGAAGAAAAGAAGGGGCCCTGCTGAGGAAGTGCGTTTCTTGGGGCCCAGCATGTTTTTTCTTCCTGGGAGGCAGAGGGGCACACCTAAGGTGGCAGGCTTGGGCATCAGACCATTACCCCATAGCGCAGGGTGTTCAGGAACCAGTCAGTAATCTTTGTAACGTCTGGCAGCTCCCCAGCAGGGCTCCACCAGGCATGAAAAGTCCCCTCACAGCTCCGCAACAAGTTAATCATACACAGTTACCACATGACCCAGCAATTTCGCTCCTAGGTATCAACGCAAAAGAACGGAAAACAGGGGTGCAGACAAATCCTTGTACACATACGTTGACAGCAGCGCTAGTCACAGTTGCCAAAAGGCAGAAATAACCCATGTATCCATCAGCAGGTGTTGGATAGACAAAACGTGGGCCCTTCACGTAGTGGAATATTATTCAGCCCTGATACAGGCTTATGCGGATGAACCTTGAAAACGCTGTGCTGAGTGAAGGAAGTCAGGCACGAAAGGCCATATAGTGTGTGATGTCATGAACATGAAATGTCCAGAACATGTAAATCCGTAGAGACAGAAAGCAGATGATTAGTGGCTGCCAGGAGCAGGGGGAGGGGGATTAGAAAATGACTGTAGATGGGCACGGGGTTTCCCTTTGGGGTGATTTCAGAGCTGGATAGAGGTGATGGCTACACAATATTGTGAATGGACTAAATGCCACTGAACAGTTCTCACCTTAAGCGGTTAATTTTATGTTATGGGAATTCCACCTCAATATATTTTTTAAAAAAACACTGCCCGTGTTCAGGTCAGTCAGCACACCAGCTTGGTCTCACTCATTCCCAGAGTGGGCTGAGCACAGGGCTTCTGGGGGCCACGTTGACCCCTCCTCTGCCCGCTCTCCACCCCGCCCCTCCCCAGGTTTTCCTGAAGGAGACGGAGCGGCAGGCCCTACAGGAGACGCTGCACCGGGAGGTGGTGCGGAAGATCCTGCTTCTGCAGAGCTGGTTCCGGATGGTGCTGGAGCGCAGGCACTTCCTGCAGATGAGGCGGGCGGCCGTCACCATCCAGGTCCCGAGGGGGCCCCTGGGGCGGGGGGCGGAGGTGGCAGGGGTCGTGCACGCCCAGCCCCTGAACGCTCCCTCCACTCCCAGGCCTGCTGGCGGTCCTACCGCGTCCGCCGGGCCCTGGAGAGGACACAGGCGGCCGTGTACCTGCAGGCCACGTGGAGGGGCTACCGGCAGCGGGCAGCCTACCGGCGCCAGAGATACAGCATCATCCGCCTGCAGAGCCTCTGCCGGGGACACCTGCAGCGGAAGAGGTGAGCAGCGTAGGACCATGCCCTCCCGTCCCCCGAGAACGTTCCCCTCACCCAAGAGCGGCCTGAGACACCATCTGGCCAGTGGAGGCTGGGGAGGGGCTGGCAGACATCTAGCCGTCTGGGCACACAGGGCCCTAAAGAGACACTCCAGGGCTGGTAGGTGGCACCTACTGGCCAAACCCCAGGTCACCATTGGCGGCACTCAGTCTCTGCCAGCCCGCTACCCCCACACTGTACCTGCCCACCCCAGGCAGGTAGGCAGAGCACCTGGATTCAGAGCGGGAGGGTTCAGGCCACCGGGACCAGCCTTCAGGGGGCTCCCCTCACCTCCACTCATACACAAAGCCCAGAATCCACCAGGCTGGGGACCCCAAAGGAATTCAGGGGATTCTGAACAGATCCTTGCCACAGCAGCCCTAATAAAGGTCCTCCCCGAACCAGCCAGGCAGAGGTGGGCGTGACAACAAGAGGTCACTCCCTGTCTCCCCCTTTCCTGGCTGAGGAGGTTCTGCCTTTCCAGAAGCATCTCTGAGGGCCAGGGTCTCGCCACTTGGCAGAGGTGGAACCTGGCCCCCCAACCCTGCACCTGCAGGTAGAACAGGGGTCCCCGACACCCTGGATGGATTTGTTCCTGAAACCACGCCTTTTACTTTCCCCACACCAGCTTCAGCCGGATGGTGGCAGAGAAGCAGAAGGCTGCAGAGAAGGAGAGGGAAGCCCAGCGAGCCGCAAAGGAGGAAACTGCAGAGGCCAGGCCAGGGCAGGCAGCTGGGCCAGAACCCACGCAGGGCCCAGAACCATCCAAGGATGGCGAGCATTTGGAGCTGGAGCCCGAGGTGTGGCCCAGTGACGGGCCCCTGGTGGAGAGCTCCCAGCCGGAGAAGGAGGCCCCGAGCCCAGAGAAGGCGCCCCCACCCCTGAAAAACACAGCTGAAAGTCACGAGAAAGTGCCCAGCAGCCGGGAGAAGCGCGAGTCACGGCGGCAGAGGGGACTGGAGCACGTGAAGCTCCAGAACAAGCACATCCAGTCCTTTAAGGAAGAGCACACGCTCAGAGAACCTTCCGGAAGGGCTATCCCAGAGACAGAGGAGATCCTCCCTGAAGAGAGAAAGGAGGGCAGAGAAGATGAAACCCCACTGGACACAAGGACAGACACGGGGATCCCTCCTCCTGCAAAGCAGCCCGAGGCGCCCCCGCAGGTCGTGCCGGGCAGCCCGGTCTCGGGAGAAGCCCAGGGCGGGAGCCCCAGGCCCGGCCACGTGGATCGACCCACCAGCCTGGCCCTAGACATCAGGGTCAGCGCACCAGCCCCCGGTGCCACCCCGGAGACCCCCAAGGACAAGGGCAAGCCGGCAGTCGGCCTGAAGGCCCAGGAGAAGCCCGAGAGCCCAGGAGGCTCCACCCAGATTCAGCGGTACAGGGACCCGGACGCCGAGCGGCTGGCCAGCGCCGTGGAGCAATGGCGGGGCAAGAAGCTGATGGCCACCGGCTCCAGCACCATGCTAAGCCAGTCCCTGGACCTCAGCGAGCGGCACCGGGCCGTGGGGGCTGCCCTCACGCCCACAGAGTAAGCCCTTGTACCCTCCTTAGTCTGAGGGCTGCGGTGGGTGGGTGGGCAGGGTCGGGGGGATGCACAGCCGAAGCCTGGAGCAGGTCCAGGGCAGCACCATGTGTTCCAGAAACACGTGAGGCTCTGTGCCCGAGAGCCAACACCGGGGGGGTGGGAGCCCCCAGGAAGAAGGGCACAGGGTGGGGGAAGGTCAGGGAAGACCAGGTCCCTGCCCGGGACCCTGAAGCCCCTGCCCAGATGAGCCCTGTTCACACAGAAAGGCTCCAGCCTTGTGGGAGGTTGACCCCTCAGGTTGAGGTCCCCACCCCCCAGCCTGCCTGGACCACAGTTTCCTCATCAACGGGTAGGGGCGACTGCACGTACCCAGAGGCTGAAGGAGCAGCTCTCAACACCCTTGGACCCCAGTTAGCTAAATATCGGTGACTCCGAATCGCCAGCCCCTCGTCCCAGAGCCCTGCTCGTCCAAAGGGAAGAAGAGATGGAAGAAGATGCAGGCCTTTTGCTAGGACAGGCTTTCTCCGCCGCAGCACGGTGGACCCCTGGGGCCAGCTCCATCTCTGTGGGGGGGGGGGGGGGGGGGGCGTCCTGGGCACTGTGGGGAACAGAGCAGCATTGCTGGTTTCTGCCCACCGGATGCCAGTAGCGCTCCCCTCTCCCTCTCCGTCGTGATAACCCCAAATGTCTCCAACTCACCCTAGCCAGTAAAAGCCACATTTCTGTGATCTTGCAGGGAGAGGCGCATTTCCTTATCCACGAGCGACGTCTCCAAGCTCCTCTCGTCCCCGTCCCAGACCAAGATTCAGGTAAAGCTTCAGGCAGCAGCCCTCACCCCCGAGGGTCCAAGTGCCACCACAAGGGAACAGTGGCTAGAATGCATGGCGGCACCGGGACCGCCACCCTCCCTTCGGCGAGGCCGCCTGCCTTTGCTCACCCAGCCCCGCTCCCTTACAGCCTTCTGCCGAAATGGACGGGGAGCCCAGTACGAAGAAGCTGGCCATCCAGAAGAAGAAGTCAGGCGACGCATCCTCGGTGACAGATGCTGGGCTGTCCCCAGGCTCCGCCGATTCTAAGTAGGTGTGGGGTTTGGGGATGGGCTCGGGCCACCAGAGGACACCCTAGGGTGTCCAGGTCCTCCAGTCCGGGAGTGGTCTGATCTGCTAAGCTGATCGCACTTTTTCTACTTTTTTTTTTTTTTTTTTTTTTTGGCCGCACAGCTTGCAGGATCTTAGTTCCCTGACCAGGGATTGAACCTGGCCCCTCGGCAGTGAAAGCACAGAGTCCTAACCACCGGACCACCAGGGAATTCCCATAAGTCGATCACACTTATGAAGCTCAGTGGGGTGGGGGGTGGGCCATTTGCTTAGCAGTTCCGTGAGGAGAAACCCATGCAGAGCTCGGGCTGTGGCCGCATCCGGGTGAAATGATTCCTGCTGAAGCCTAGAGCCAGTGTGGGTCACCGCCTCTGAGGCCACAGAGTGTCCATTTGGCTGTTTACGGAATCAAAACCAGCTCCCGGCTCCTCCATCCCCATATCCGAGAACCCCTCCTGGGTCCTTAGATAGCAAAAACTGGGCCAAGGCTCTGTCCCCAGAAGGCCCCTGCCAAAGGACTCTAGGTGGTTCACAGAGCAGAGGGGTTGGGCCGTGGGACAGAGGAGTTTTTTTTTTTTTAATAGAAATATGTAAATTTTATTTTTATTTTTCAATTGAAGTATAGTTGATTTACAGTATTTCAGGTGTACAGCAAAGTGATTCAGTTACGTATGTATGGGTATATATATATTTTTTCAGATTCTTTTCCATTATAGGTTATTACAAGATAGTGAATATGGTTCTCTGAGCTATGCAGTAGGTCCTTGTTGTTTATCTATTTCATATACAGTAGTGTGCATCTGTTAATCCCAAACTCGACAGAGGAGCTCTGACCTGAACTCGGGATGGGAGTCTGAGGACAGTGAGGAGCGGGCTGCAGTGGGAGGAGGGAGCGCCCTGCTTCCGGGAGACCCCATCACCAAAACAAAATAGCACAAACAGCGTGGCTTCAAACAGTAGGAATTTACTCTCTCATGGTTTTGGAGGCCAGAAATGTGAAATCATGGTGTGGGCAGGGCCGTGTCTGCCTCCAAAGGATCTCGGGGAGGATCCTTCTTTGCCTCTTCCAGCTTCTGGGAGCTCCAAGCATTCCTTGGCTTGTGGCTGCACCACCCCCACCCCCAATCTCAGCCTTTCTTCACTTGACATTCGTCTCTCCCCTGCATCTTCTCTTTCTCTGCTTCTTATAAAGACACTTGTCATTGGCTTTAGAGCCCGTCTGGGTAATCCAGGGTGACTCAGAATCTTCAGATCCTTCAATCAGTGTCTGAGTCCATGCGGGCTGCTGTAACAAAACACCACAGACTGAGCTGGAGGCTGGAAGTCCAAGATCAAGGTGCCAGCAGATTTGGTACCTGCCTCACAGATGCCTTCTTCTTGCTGTATCCTCACGTGGTGGAAGTGGTGAGGGACCTCTCTGGGGTCCCTTGTAGGAGGACTAATTCCATTCATGAGGGCTCCACCCTCGTGACCTAATCACCTCCCAAAGGCCCCAGTGCCTAACACCATCACACTGGGAGGTGGGCTTCAGCATACAAGTCTGTGGGGACACAGACATTCAGTCCATAGCATGTAGTCACATCAGCAAAGAGCCCTTTCCCAGATGAGATCATGCTCGTCGGCTCTGAGGGTCAGCACATGGACCTGTCTTTTGGGGGGAGCCATCATTCACCCCATCACATGCCCAGTATCCATGGTACATGATTTGGTGTTTATTCTTTGAGGCTTTTTTGCCCCTAACCTTGTGCCTATAAAAACATGTCAGGGGACAGGACGGGGGCAGTTTTTTTTTCATGTGAAAATGGAGTCGCGCTGTGACACCTGGCCAACATCTTGCTCTTTCACCTGACTTCCCTGTCACTTCACACAGATCGACCTTTTTCCTGCGCGTGCAGGCTTTCTCTAGTTGTGACGAGCAGGGGCTACTCTTCATTGCGGTGCGCAGGCGTCTCATTGCGGTGGCTTCTCTTGTTGTGAAGCACGGGCTCTAGGCGCGCGGGCTTTACTGGTTGCAGCATGTGGGCTCCGTAGCTGTGGCGCACGGGCTTCGTTGCTCTGCGGCGTGTGGGATCTTCCTGGGCCAGGGATTGAACCCGTGTCCCCTGCATTGGCAGGGGATGCTCAGCCACTGCGCCACCAGGGAAGTCCTCGACCTTATTTTTAGTGGCTTCCCCTTCCAACAGTAACCAAGAAAAGAGCTATTTCTCATTATAGTAAGTTGACCCTTTGGCCTCACATCTGCCTTCATTCCCTGCGGCTTAAGCGGAATCCTTTACTTTCTCCTACAGATCCACGTTTAAGAGACTTTTCCTGCATAAGAACAAGGATAAGAAATACACCCTGGAGGGCGTGGAGGAGACAGAGAACACAGTACCCGGGCAAGTCGTGCTGGAAGCCGCCACCATGAAGAAGAATCTGGAAGGTTGGTCGCCTGCAGCCTCAGGGATGGACAGCAGAGCCACTGGGGCCCCTGGGGACCATCCCCAGATGGGGCCTTGAGTCAGCTGTGGGCCGAGCCCTGGTCACAGGGCTTTGGGACTGGTCCCCATCCCCGGAGGCACTCTCTGGCCGGGGACCTCGGTGTGCAGCGGTGCGGGGCCCTGGTTCTCTGTACTCATGACCACGCCCCACAGGCTGACCCGCATCCCCCCCATCGCCCTTATCAGCCTCTCCTGCCCACCCCCCCACAGCCCCCTCCAGCCACCAGCACCGCCACGCCCCCGGCGAGAAGCACGCCAAGGAGCCGGGAGGCAAAGGGAAGAAGAACCGAAACCTCAAGATCGGCAAAATCACAGTGTCGGAGAAGTGGCGAGAGTCGGTGTTCCGCAAGATCACCAATGCCAACGAGCTCAAGTACCTGGATGAGTTCCTGCTCAACAAGGTGGGCCAGCCGGGGCCCCGGGCCGGGGTGCTGGGGACAGGGGTCTCACACACACAGTGGCCCCAGGCCTCCCCGGAGGGCTCTCACCACCCAGCAGTTTTCTGAAGTGTAACACCAAAGCCCTCATCAGGCGGCAATAGAAAGTCCAGGTTCACGGTTCCAACACACAAGAAGTTCTGGAAACCACACACTTGTTCCTAAGTTTGGCATGAGCTGGTAGCCCGCATTCATCCTGCTCGGTGCGGATACTTACATTTTGCTGCAAAATGTGTGTCTTATTGTGGGAGCTGCACAGGACGGCTGTGGGACCGAGTCACACCTGAATCATCTCATTCTGGGATGCCCCCCCCCCCCCGCCCCCGCCGGAATCATCTAGAGCACGCGTCACATGCACACATGGGTTGGGCGCCCAGCAAAGGCATTTTATCCTGCGGTTCCTGTCCAGGAAGTTTGAGATCTGCAGTTGGAAGACACTTGGTTTGCTGCCTCACAGCGCCCCTTGGGGGCGGTGGCCCACTTTCTCACACACATGAGACAAGGAAAACACCGGCATCCAGAATAATCTTCCAGGCAGGGCCCCCGACACACCCGAGTCCCGCCAGGCTGCTCCTGGGTCTTGCAACCTTTCCCTGTCCTGCCGCTCAGCTCCAGCTGACTGTGAACAAATTATTTTATTTAGAACACACTTTCACAAAATGCATTCGGTTCCAGGCAATGATTGAGCACTTACTGTGTGCGACAGAAGTGAAGAAATCACGGCCCACAATCGGGATAGTCACAGCCTCGGCTGCCGGCACAACCACAGCAAACAGTGGTGTTTGAGAGCTTCAGAGGGAGACAGCTGGCTGACAGGGACAGTTAAGGGCTAGGACACCCTTGAAAGGGGTGGAGCAGTCATGAAACGACCAGGCCTCTTGAGGCAGCCCCATTGCTGGAGCACGGCCGGGCATTGAGTGCCCGGTGTGGGTGGAAGGAAGGGCCCCAGTTAAACCAGTGTTTCTCAACCAGGGGAAAGTCTGGCCCCTCCCCCCACAACCAGGGACACGTGCAGATGCTCTTGGTCCTCACAAGCTACCAGCATCGGGTTGGGGAGGCCGGGGTGCTGCTACACACCCACAGCGAGTGATCCCAGAGACGTCAGGGTTGGCGAGACGGCCCGGAGGTTTCCCTGCAAGCCCAGGGGGCCCAGGGAAGGACTTGGGACAGGGCAGCGCCACGGACGCCCAGATGCCCGGCCCAAGGTCACGTGGGGTTGGCATGGGTCTCCCTCCCTCTCCAGATAAACGACCTGCGTTCCCAGAAGACCCCCATCGAGAGCTTATTCATTGAAGCCACCGAGAAGTTCCGAAGCAACCTCAAGACCATGTACTCCGTCCCCGTACGTGGAGCCCCCAGCCCCAGGGAGGGCCCCCGCGGCGACCCCCGTGCCCTCCCCCCCCCCGCCCCCCCGTCCGCCTGTCCCACGGCGGGGGTCACACCCTGCATTCCCACAGAACGGGAAGATCCACGTCGGCTACAAGGACCTGATGGAGAACTACCAGATCGTCGTGAGCAACCTGGCCGCCGAGCGCGGCGAGGAGAAGGACACCAACCTGGTCCTCAACCTCTTCCAGTCACTGCTGGACGAGTTCACCCGCGGCCACACCAAGAACGACTTCGAGCCTCCCAAGGTGGGTGCCACCGCTGCGGGCGAGGGCGGGTCCTGGCGCCAGGACGCTGCTGGGGTGGGGGTGTCCCCGGGGCACCCCACCCTGACCTGGCCTTTGTGTTCCTTCACGGCAGAGCAAAGCTCAGAAGAAGAAGCGGAAGCAGGATGGCGCGGTGAGTGTGCGTGTCCTTAAGCCCACGTGCGCGCGGGCGAGCCTGTGTTTTCCTGCCCAGCCCTGGTGGATCCCGGGCCTGAGATGCCACAGGCGGCGTCCCCGCTGAGCGGCCCCGCGGTGCCGCCGTAGGGGGTCCCCCTTCCCACTGGGTCCCCCTCCCCCTCCTCCAGGTCCAGCAGCACAACGGGCACGTGTTCGCCAGCTACCAAGTGAGCATCCCCCAGTCCTGCGAGCAGTGCCTCTCCTACATCTGGCTCATGGACAAGGCCCTGCTCTGCAGCGGTGAGGGCCCCTCCCCCAACCCGACCACCCACCGTGCCCCCTGATCCCCCGCCACTGTACTCCCTGACCCACCCCCGGCCCCCCGATTCCCACCCCACACCCCCGACTCCCCACCACATCCCCAGCCCTTCACTGTGCACCCGGGCCTCTATCCCAGCTACAGGGCAGATGTTTCCAGAACACTGGCCCTCACCACAGGGGCAGTGAGGCCACACCTCACCCGCGCAAACCCCCCACTGTCACGCTGGGGCAGAGGCCGGTCCTCAGCGGACCCCAGGGCCCCCACCCCACTCTGCAGCCTCCCCTCTGCACGCCCCCCTGGGCACGTCAGCCTGGGCTCTACTTCCAGGTCTTTGTTCTCACTGCTCCCACTGCCTGAACTGCCGGCCCCTCCCCCGCCTGCCCAGCGAGGCCAGTCAGTCCCTACGGGGACCCTGAGAGACAGGCGCAGCTCAGGCTGACCCGGCTGGCCCACAGTCAGGCAGCCAGGAGGTGGCCAAGCCCGGGTGGGAACCCCGTCAGCCCCCAGAGGCCCAGGCTGGGTCCGGCAGGCCTCCAGCACTTCCGTTTGCCTGCCAGGACCGGTCGGGGCTGGCTTTCTTTTCAGGCCAGGGTAACCTCCTCTCCCCTTGGCCCCTGTGTGAGGAGCAGCCCGCCACCTCATGTCCATTATAAACACCCAGGTGGTTGCCACTGTCCTGAGTCATGGGGACAGGCGGCCATGGGACCCTGGGGCCCCCGATGCGCTGTCCGTGACCACCCTCTCCCCCTGCCCCACCGTGTCCTCCTAGTGTGCAAGATGACCTGTCACAAGAAGTGTGTGCACAAGATTCAGACCTACTGCTCCTACACAAGCGG
This sequence comes from Hippopotamus amphibius kiboko, assembly GCF_030028045.1. Lineage (NCBI taxonomy): Eukaryota > Metazoa > Chordata > Mammalia > Artiodactyla > Hippopotamidae > Hippopotamus > Hippopotamus amphibius. The sequence continues at coordinate 16,598,176 of NC_080200.1, read as the reverse complement.
GAAAAAGGTGAGCCTGCCAGGGCCAGCGCTTCCCGGAACCCCTGGGGGAGGCCGTCCTGAGAGATGTGGAGGAGAGGGTGTGCTGGGTGCGAGGCAGGAGGAGGGAGCTGGCGAGAGGGGCGGGTCCCGCAGCAGAACGCACCCCAGCCCTGTCAGCCCCCAGGGACCCCCCCAGAGCCGGGGCTGGCCTTGTGTGTGCATCTCAGGCCCGAGCCCCGCTCCTCCCCGCTCCAGGTGGAAGGAAACCCCCCACCCTGCACGTGAGGGAGGCAGGGGCCTGCGGCACAAGTCAGGATCGGCTGGTCTGGGGGGGGGGCTGGGGCACTTCACATAGGGACCCCTGCCAGCGGCCATCGAGTGTCAGCCCGGCGCCCCTGGCAGCTGTGCAAGGGGGGGACGAGGGGCCGGGAGGGACAGCGGCCACAGAGGAGGCCCGGTGGGGGGGGGGTGACAGAGGGTCAGCCAGCCCAGGCCTGACCCCCCACCGCACTCCCCATGTCGCAGATCGAGCCAGGCACTGAGCCGGGCCACTTTGGCGTGTGCGTGGACAGCCTGACCAGCGACAAGGTCTCAGTGCCCATCGTGCTGGAGAAGCTTCTGGAACACGTGGAGATGCACGGCTTGTACACCGAGGGCCTCTACCGCAAGTCGGGTGCTGCCAACCGCACGAGGGAGCTCCGGCAGGCGCTGCAGACAGGTGGGCGCTGTGGGGGGTGGGGGCTGCGGACAGGTGGGCGCCGTGGGGGGTGGGCGCTGCGGACAGGTGGGCGCCGTGGGGGTAGGCGCTGCGGACAGGTGGGCGCCGTGGGGGTAGGGGCTGCGGACAGGTGGGCACTGTGGGGGTAGGCGCTGCGGACAGGTGGGCGCCGTGGGGGTGGGCGCTGCGGACAGGTGGGCGCTGTGGGGGTAGGCGCTGCGGACAGGTGGGCGCCGTGGGGGGGGGGCTGCGGACAGGAGGGCACCGTGGGGGGTGGGCGCTGCGGACAGGAGGGCGCCGTGGGGGGTGGGCGCTGCGGACAGGTGGGCGCCGTGGGGGGTGGGCGCTGCGGACAGGTGGGCGCCGTGGGGGGTGGGCGCTGCGGACAGGTGGGCGCTGTGGGGGGTGAGGGCTGCGGACAGGTGGGTGTCAAGGGCGGGAGGGGCGCCCCGTGGGTCTCCAGGCTCAGCCCTCCTGCCGTGCCCGCACCCACCGGCCCCCGCGCCCTCCCCGGCAGACCCCACAGCCGTCAAACTGGAGAACTTCCCCATCCACGCCATCACCGGGGTGCTCAAGCAGTGGCTGCGGGAGCTGCCCGAGCCTCTCATGACCTTCGCCCAGTATGGCGACTTCCTCCGTGCCGTCGGTGAGTCCAGCCGTGGCAAGGGCCGGCAGGTGCTCCAGGTCGGGGATCAAAGCCTCAAGCGTTTGCTGTGGCCAGTCAGGGAGGAGGGACCCCCCATACCACCCGCTGAGAAACCAGGCCCCTCACGGTGGGAGGCTCCCTGGCACCCTGGGGCTTGTCCGGGTGGGGGCTGCGGGGAGCTGACACCCAGGACCCTCCTAGAGCTGCCAGAGAAGCAGGAGCAGCTGGCCGCCATCTACGCCGTCTTGGAGCACCTGCCCGAAGCCAACCACAACTCGCTGGAGCGGCTCATCTTCCACCTGGTCAAGCAAGTGCCTGCCCTCCTACTGCCCGCTCTCTGTGGGGTGGGGTCCCAGCAGGAGCCCCGCCACAGCCTTCCCCGGGCTGGCGTCCCCTGGTGGCTCCACGCCAGGATGTGAGCCCATACTGGGGGGTCCAGCAGGGGGCCCCTCCGGCTTCTTTGCGGCGCCTCTCCACCCTGCAGAAGTGAGCGTTTCTCATCTCCCGGCTGCGGCAGCCCTTCTCCCACAGCCACCCCCCGGGCTCTGGACTCTGTGGCCACCCCCTAACCGCCCCTTGCTCTACAGGGTGGCCCTGCTTGAGGACGTGAACCGAATGTCACCCAGCGCACTGGCCATCATCTTCGCACCCTGCCTCCTGCGCTGCCCCGACACCTCGGACCCACTGACCAGCATGAAGGATGTCCTCAAAATCACCACGTGAGTACCAGGACCACCCACAGCACACGCTCGGGGCAGCCCTGCCAGGGATCCCGCAGATAAACAGGAGAAGCCACTGGAGAATCCTAGGACGGCCTAGCCTCAGTAGTGTGTAAATGTGCCCACAGAGGAAAGTCTGGAAGAACACAGCCCGATCACAACGGCCCTGGGAGGTGCCCTGAGCACCAGGGTCCTGAGTGAACTTCATTTGGTCTCTCTACCCTTCTTTCTTTTCTAATGAACACAAGTGACTTTTGTACTAAAACTGAACTAACAAAGTCGAGAAATCCCTTGGCCCCGGTCCAGGGTGAGGGGCAGACAGTGAAGCCTCCCATTCCCAGCCTCTAGGAGCAGTGAGAGCCTGCAACAAACATAAGCAGTTGTCTCAAGGTTGCTCCTTCCCCCCAAACAATCTTCAAAAGTTCTCAGAAAGTGCTTCCAAAAAAAAGTTCTCAGAAAGTGCCTCAAGGGACTTCCCTGGTGGTCCAGCGGTTAGGACTCCATGCTCCCAATACAGGGGGCCCAGGTTCGATCCCTGGTCAGGTAACTAAGATCCCGCATGCTGCAACTAAAGATCCCACGTGCTGCAACTAAGCCCCGATGCAGCCAAATAAATATTTTTGAAAAAATGAAAGTGCCTCAAAAGAACTCAGAAGGAGGGACCTCCCTTGTGGCACAATGGTTAAGAATCTGCCTGCCCATGAAGGGGACACAGGTTCAATACCTGGGCCGGGAAGATCCCACATGCTGTGGAGCAGCTAAGCCCATGCGCCACAACTACTGAGCTGGCTGGTGTGCTGCAGCTACGGAAGCCTGCGCACCTGGAGCCTGCGCTCCACAACCAGGGAAGCCTGCACACCGCAACGAAGAGTAGCCCCCACTCTCCGCAGCTAGAGGAAGGCTGTGCACAGCAACAAAGACCCAAGGCAGCTAAAAAAAAACAAAAAAAACAGAAGGGGACTTCCCTGGCAGTCGAATGGTTAAGACTCCAGTGCATCCACTGCAGTGGGCACAGCTTCAATCCCTGGTCAGGAAATTAAAATACAAAAATAAATGAATTAAAAAAAAAAAAAACTCAAGGAGGTCAGCAGACATCCATCCCTAAGAGGACATTGTTTAGGTTTTGAGTTGTGAAAACAAGAACCTGTCACCCAAGGCGGTCCGGCCACACTCAAGAGATCAGTGAACAGCAGCTGGTAGGCAGAGAGGAAGAGGGCCCCGTGTGGCCCTGATAACTACCTGGGCAGCGGTATGGTGTTGACAGATTTGCTTCCAGGTTCTTTTTTTCTTACGTGGTCATGACAGTGGGAAACCTGAGTCGTGACTGCCTCTCCATCCAGGCTGAATCCGTCCGGTCCCCCTGCACCCTCCCCGCCTCAGTACTGACCAATGAGGCTGGCCCTGACCACTGAGCAGATGTGCCTTGGGTCACAGCGCATTTCTAGAGCCCTTGGGGCTAGCTGCCTGCGGCCCCTGGACATATCACCCAGCCTCCATGGTACTGTTCCTCCTCCTTCAAAGGAGGAGGCTTCTTAAGACAGGGATTGGGGCTCAGAGAGGTGGGGTGAGCTGCATGAGGTCACACAGTGGAGTGAACTGGGGCCACGATGGGAGCCATAGCCTTGTCGATGGCCCTGCCTGCCTCTGGGTGTCTATCTCAGCCACCATGCCCCAGTCTCAGGCCAGCACCTCCCTAGATGCTGGGCCCCCACTTTGGCCATCCCCCGGGGGCGGTAGCTGAGTTCGCCTTCTCCACAGGTGCGTGGAGATGCTGATCAAAGAACAGATGAGGAAGTACAAAGTGAAGATGGAGGAGATCAACCAGCTGGAGGCTGCAGAGAGCATTGCCTTCAGAAGGCTCTCTCTCCTGCGACAAAACGCTGTGAGCAACGCTGGGCGGGGCTTTCGGCGGGGGCGGAGCCGTGGGAGGGGTGGTGGGCGGGGTTTGGATATTGGGCGGGGCCTCGCGTCTCCGCCTAGCGCACACTCCCAGCACAGCCTTGGCCACGGGCAGTCTGACCTGGCGTCTCATGGCATCATGGTTAGGGGTTGATTCCTCACCTCGGCCAAAAGACCACCGGCCCAGCTCAGCCTTGAGGCCAGCTGCCCCTCTCAGCAGTGGCGGACCTGTCTCCTACTTGGTGCTGGTCCTGGTCATCCTCCAGCCACGTCCCTGGCTGATCTGGGCCCTGCCCACAGGGAAACGTTCTCACAGCAGAAGTGGCCTCAGTGCAGGGTAGAGGGATAAGGGGCCGGTCCCGGACTCCTGTGGGAGGATCCTGTCCTTGTCCCCGCAGTCAGACGTGGCTGTGTGCCCATGACTAGCTCCTCTGTCCTAGTCATGGCCCTGTGTGGTCACTCTTTCTTCGTCTCTCCCCCAGCCTTGGCCTCTCAAACTGGGGTTTTCATCTCCCTATGAGGGGGTCCTGGTATGTACACGTACGGTGGGTCCTCTTCACATGTCTCCCAGTGCGGTGCATGCTGGGGTTCCTCTCAGCCCCTGGGGTCCTCGTAGGATAGGCCGAGCGTGTCCTAACCTTCCGGGAGTGCATGCCGAGGGAAGCCCGTTGCCCGCTGACCACCTGTGCTGAAGATGACTAATCAGCCAAGTGCCGGCCACGCGGTCCCTGCATGATCCCCGAGAAGCCTCGCTAAACATAGCCTTCCGTGTCAGAACTAACCTCCCCCGGAGCTGCCCGCACGGCTCTCTCTCCTTCGGCGAGCACTGACATCCCTCCCGCCCGGAGGGGCTGGCCAAACCTGTCGCTTTTCTTTGCAGATCAAGAACCCCAAGACCCGGGTGGCCAGCAGCGGTGGCCTGGAGGAGCTGGGGGTGCTGCCGGAGGAGGAAGCGGCCGGTGGGGACGAGGATCGCGAGAAGGAGATTCTCATCGAACGGATCCAGTCCATCAAGGAGGAGAAGCAAGTGTCTCTCTGATCCCTTGCCACCCTCGGCCGCCCTGTCTGGCCCCCAGCCACTGGCCCCCCCACTACAGGCGATCTGGTTGTTAGGAAGCTGAGGGGCTAGGCTCTGTCCCGTGCCCACCTCATGGGGCGCCGCAGTCCTAAGACACAGCCTAGGGTTCTGTTTAACCCCCCTGCTTGACCCCAGGGAATCACGGTGGCCCACAGGGGGAGAAGAGGCAACAGACGGGTGGTGCCTGAGCTTTATCTTAAAATTGGCCTTTGCTGGTGTGATCTACCAATTTGTTGTCAAGATGGAAGTATGAATGGAGGGGCTGTTTCAAAATTATGCCAGGAGAACAGATGTAATCTGGGCCACCTGGGCATCCTAATCGTAGGAATAGGGTAGGGCACTCCAGGCAGAGGGAACAACACGTGCAAAGGTCCTGAGGCAGGAGCTCCTTGCTAGCTGAGTACTAGGCCAGATGCCTGGCTTCCCTCAGCAGCCTCACACCTTCCTCACATGAGCGTCACTGGGCCAGGGGCATTTTGGACCAGGTGTGCTTTGGGGGTTGCGTTTGGGTTGCTGGGGTCAGAGAGTCTCCTCCAGGACCAGGATGACCTACTCTGTCCCCTCCTGGCCTGGCCCTTTTCCATGGGGTGGTCTTCCATCATGGAACAGCCTTGGACACTGTGACCCCCTCATCCCCAGGGAGGACATCACGTACCGGCTGCCAGAGCTGGATCCTCGGGGCTCTGACGAGGAGAACCTGGACTCGGAGACATCAGCCAGCACCGAGAGCCTGTTGGAAGAGCGGGCTGGGCGGGGGGCCTCGGAAGGTCAGTATTAAGGTAGAGTCTGCTTTTTTCCTTCCCGTGTCCACACCCAGCACAGGCCCCAGGGAGAGGGTCCGTCTGCCGGCCCTGAAGCTGCAGTAACCCTGCCATCTGTCTCTCAAAAGGGCCCCTCGCGCCTGCTCTCCCCTGCCCCGGCGCGCCCACCCCGAGCCCCCTCCCCGAGGCGGCCGCCCCTCCTCGACGAAGGCCGTCCTCCTTCATGACGGTCAGAGTGAAGACCCCCCGGCGGACCCCCATCATGCCCACGGCCAACATCAAGCTCCCGCCCGGCCTGCCCTCCTATCTCCCTGGCCGGGCGCTGGGTGCCCAGGAAGCTGCCAACTCAGTGAGGCGCCGAGAGCCGCCTGCCCGCCGCCCGGACCAGGTACACTCTGTGTATATCACACCCGGCGCTCACCTGCCCACTCAGGGCCCTCAGGAGCCCCTGGACAAGGAGGACCGGCTGCCCGGGACTAAGCGGAGATACTCGGACCCCCCAACCTACTGCCTGCCACCCCCCTCGGGCCAGGCCAATGGCTGAGGGCCTACTGTTGCCAGAGTCCGCACGTCCGAGGACAGCCCCGTGCCCGAGCTGGGCACTGGAGCTCCAGAGCCAGCCTTCAGCGGTCTGAGAAGGATCCGGAATGCGATGTGAGGTGGACACCAGCTCCAAGTGAGTCCCGGCAGGGAGAGGCTGGCTGAGGCCCGGCCACCCTTGCTGAGCCCCCACATCGCACAGAGGTGCCCGCCCCGAGCACCGAATCATGGCAGGAAGCCTGGCATCTCCCAACTCCCCTTTTGTACGTTTTTACAGTCACTGTTTCTTTGTACGTGGTTTACATAACTTTAAACTGTAACAGCCTTAACAGAAGACCAAATTGTTTTTTTATGTGTGTATGTACAAACTTTTATATTAACGCCCTGCATCTCCCTTATAACCTGGACATGAGTCTTCAGAGCAAAGCCCACACAGCCGCCAAGCTTCAGAGGCTCAGACCCACATGGAAGGATGGCTAAGGGGCTTGTCTGAGGGCTAGGACCCTGCACGAGGGGTTTGGACTTGTAGGCACTGGCTGCCCCAAGTCTGTCTTGGACTTGTACTCTGGCCTGGCCAGTGGCCACCTAGCCAACGTGCATTCAAGGGAACAGTGGAGCCTTCCGTGATGATCAAGACTGTTGGCTGGAGCCAGGACACGACGTGGTAGGTGGCCTCTGCTCCAGGCACCACAGACCTCATGTCCCAGGGAGACTCGAATGTGGCCATCACCCCTCTGTCCACTGTGCCCTGGACACAGGAGGCTGGAGGCCATCCTTGGCACTGCCCGCCCAATGTGGCAGAGCAGGAGCCCGCAACTCAGGACCACTCACAGGTGGGGAGGGCAAGGCCTGGGGTTGTACGTCCTTATAAATCTACAGTGACAGCCTGGGCATCTGGCATCTCCAGAGCGGGGCTCCCCTCTTATGCTCAGCCTACTCTCCAGACACCTGGACACATGGCCCCAGGTCTGGGACAAGAGACATCCACGGGCCATGTGAAATAAAGAAAAAGTGCCTGAGAAGTGTCTGCGTGCAATTCCTACTCAGATCAGCTCCGGGTTGGAAGAGCAGGGGTTGGCGGTGGGGTTCAGCCCTGTAGCCTCAGCCAAGAGGGGTGCAGGGCAGGGATTGGGCCCCTTGCCTGGGAGGACCTGCCTCATTCCTCCAGCCAACTTTGCTGTTGGAATTTCACACATACTCTTCATATAGGGAGGTGGGCGTTGCTGGAAGTGCTTTTTGTTTTTTGTTGTTTATACAAACAAACAAAAAGCTGTGCTGCGTGGCATGTGGGATCTTAGTTCTCCAACCAGGAAACAAACCCACACCCCCTGCAATGGAAGCACAGAGTCTTAACCACTGGACCACCAGGCAGGTCCCTGGAAGTGCTTTTTATTGATCCAGAAAGCTGGGGAGGCAGGCATGGCAGAGTCGCACTCAGTGAGGAGAGCCTGCTGTCCTGGGAGCTGCCTCCTGTCATAGGTAACCTCTCCCCAGCTGGGGTTTAAATGTCAGCTGATGGGGCCATCCCGCCCTGGTGGCGGGTGGAGTCAGTCCTGGTGGACCCACTAGAACCAGAAACAACACCCCCCACCCGCACCCCCGCAGAGGAGTTCCCAGGTTGCAACCAGAAGGGCAGTTGTGGGAACCCGCTGGCAGGTTGGGCCTGTGGGGGCTGGGGAGTTGGAGATCACGACAAACTTGAGTTTGGCTGGCACATGCCGAAGAGTTGTCAGGCTAGTCCGAGGCCACACAGCTGGGATGGGGCAGGGCTGGGATTCAGACCCTGCCCTGTCTGCCTCTAGAGCCCCACCCCCACCCCCCCACCCCCGGTTATCCATACCCTGAGTTTGGTCTCATCCACAGTACTTTACAGGGCACCAGGCCCATCGGTGTGACCTGAACACTGGTGACCTGAAGGATATGGTTAAGGGCTGCATGCCCGGCTTCGGTCCCTGTGAAGCCCCCATCCTCACCCTGTCCACTCCAGGACGGGGACTAGAGCAAGAGGACTTGGCTTCGTGGCGACGCAGGCGGGGTTCCGTCCATGGGGGACTGGGCGTTGGGGGTGACCCTGCCCCACCTCTCGTCCCCAGGTTTACGTCACTGCCACACTGCCAGTTTCCCAAGGGAGGAAACAGGTCCAGAAAAACTTAAGAAACACAACGCCACAGTGGGAGGTGGAGGCAGAGTCAAGGCTGGGACCGGAAATCATAGCCTCTAAGTCGGATTCCGAAGTCCCAGGTCAGGATCTCTCCCCCAGGAGATTCCAGGGAAGGCTGCCTGGATGCTCAGTTGCGGGAAGAACCCAGGAAGGAGTGGGGAGCTGGGGAGGAATTTTGAGCAGGGCGGAGGTAATGAGCACGTCACGCGTTGCACGTGGGCCTGACACCGAAGGACGCGATCCTTTCAACCCTTCCGGAAGGGTCATGATGCTCGCAAGGATAAGCAAGTGATTCAGCTCTGAGTAAACACGGCCGGGAAGACGCCTCTAGTTGAAACAAGACATGACTTCCGCCGCCCCAAACAAAAATGGGACAGCAAACCAACAGGGCACTTCCGCCCGGAAGGAGACCAACGGAAGGCACTTCCGCCATCTCTTAAGATGGCGCCGGCGGAAGGGGCGGGGCACCGCTGGGTGGTGATGGCAGCGTCGAGGCTGGAGTTGAACCTGGTGCGGCTGCTGTGCCGCTGCGAGGCGATGGCAGGGGAGAAGCGGGACCCGGACGAGTGGCGTCTAGAAAAGGTGAGGGAAGCCCGTGCTTCTACGTAGGGCCTGAATCCTGAAGGGTGCTCCCAGTAGCTGGAGGCCACCAGGCCCGACTCCCCCGCCCCGCCATCCGTCTGGCCACGCCCCTTCCTGTTGGTCCGCCACGTCCGGCTGCTGCTCCCCCGCCTCCTCCCCAGGGCTCAGCTGGCCCCGCCTCCTTGATATTTGGCTCCTCCCATTCAGCCCCGCCCCTTGTTGGCTCTGATCCCTTTGAGTGCGAAGGGGGCGGGGATGGTGCCACTGGGCTGATACCCCACTTTTCGTCTCCAGTACGTGGGAGCCCTCGAGGACATGCTGCAGGCCCTGAAGGCACAGGCAAGGTGAGTGGTGGTGGCCACAAGCGGTTCAAATCCGGGACAGGGACTAGAGTCCAGGATCCCTGGTCTCCAGTCCCTCCCTGCTAAGACCCTTCCCTGAGCTGGGGACAGTGGGCAGGTTTGCTTTTTCTTCTTCTCCCCTTTCAGCAAACCTGCCTCCGAGGTGATCAATGAATATTCTCGCAAGGTAGATTTTCTGAAGGGGATGCTGCAGGCAGAGAAGCTGGTGAGCAAGGGGCAGGCACCTCTGTCTCCTCAGCCTTCATCACGCTCCTCTGGGACCTGCCCCTCTGGTGACCCCTCTTCCCTCTTCTGCAGACCTCCTCCTCAGAGAAGGCACTAGCCAACCAATTCCTGGCCCCTGGCCGAGTACCAACTACAGCCAGGGAACGGGTACCTGCCACGAAGACAGTACACCTGCAGTCACGGGCACGGTACACCAGTGAGATGCGGAGTGAGCTGCTAGGCACGGTAGGGCTCCCTCCCTGGTCCCTGGGAAGCTTCAGTTGGGGACAGGAGTTCAGTGCCTGGGAGTGGCCAGGACAACAAATACTGTCAAGTACAGGGATCCTAGGGGGCCCAACAGACTCTGCCCTGGACCATCAGACAAGGCTTCCCAACAGAGAGGCATTGCAGCCAGGGCTTTGCTAGATGAATAAGAGTTTTGGTCCAAGGCAAAAACGGCACATCTCTGCTTAAGGCCCAAAGTTAGCCCAGAGCGAGGTGTAGCCCCTGCCTCACCACATGTGGAGGAGTTTTTTTTATGTGTAAAATAGAATGACACATGCCTCTATGAGTACCTTACGTGGATCAGCTAAACCCTTCAAAATATGAACTGTTGTTTTCAGTTTAAAGATGAAGAAACTGAGGCTCAGTGGTCACAGGACTTGTCCAGGGCCCTGACTGCGGGTGGGGAGTTTCTGAGGTCTAGGGTCACGGCAAGGTGGGTGACTTCATGCCTCTCCTTTTTTCCCACAGGACTCTAGTGGAGGTGAGTCAGCCTAAGCAGAACAGGACTCAAGGCCTGGATCAGACATGTGTGCTTGCTGCCCCGCATCCCTCACGCCTAACCTGGCTCCCACAGGGTCTTCCACAGCCCAGGGAGAGCGTGCCCAGGGGCATTACCAAGTTATGCCTGGAGGGGGGTGCCAGGACAGAGGAGGGGCCCCCAGAGGAAACAAAGTTGGGCACTCCCAGCCCAAGGGGCCAAGGCTGGCTAGAGGGAAGGACCTGGGGCCTGGGGGAGCCCAAATGAGGAAAGCTTCCTAGAAGGGAGTACTTTAAAGCCTGACCAGGAGCCCACCTGCTGGGGAGCAGACAGAATGGGAAACAGCCTTATGAGTAGCAGACACATCTCAGGCAATGGGCAGGAAGCTGGAAAACAGCAAACCAATTCTCTCCTTCTTCCTGCTTGACCTGTTTTGCTTTCAGAGCCTGAACTGGATGTGAGGAAGAGAACGTGAGTATCTTCAGCCCTTGGGCAGCATTGGGGGCCAGGGGGTTGGACAGACCTTGGGCCACTAAAGCATCACCACCAGCATCTAAACCACCCATCAAAAACCACTTATGTGGGTGCTCTTCCCAGAAGCCAAAACAAAAAAGGGGAAACAGCCCCAAGCAGGGCAGTGGCTGGAATCATAACCTCTTGGTTCCTTGAGAACATGTTGGTCTCTTCCCTCCTCCCCCCACCCCCATGATCTCATACCCACCTGTCTACCCGTCTGTGGGGTCAGTGGGGTGGCAGGACCTAGGCCAGGGGATGAGAAGCAGTCAGCGGCCGAGTTAGACCTCGTCCTGCAGCGGCATCAGAACCTCCAGGAGAAGCTGGCAGAGGAGATGCTAGGCCTGGCCCGGAGCCTCAAGACCAACACACTGGCTGCCCAGAGTGTCATCAAGAAGGATAACCAGGTATGAGGACTCTGAGAACTCTAAAGCCTGTGCCCTGGGGCATCCAAGAAGGCTTCCCAGCAGAAGCCTCCCTATGGCTGGGGCTTGGCCGGATGAATAGGAGTTTGGCAGAAGGCAAACAGGGCATTCGCAGCAGAGGAAAGAAACAGCACTGGTGAGGGTCGAGAGGTGTATATTTGCCCCAGTGCGGTAGGAAGAGGCCACACTTGGACCCAGTCCTGTTGATACTCTCCCCACCTCACCCGCAGACCCTGTCACACTCACTCAAGATGGCCGACCAGAACCTGGAGAAGCTGAAGACAGAATCTGAGCGGCTGGAGCAGCACACACAGAAGTCAGTCAACTGGCTGCTCTGGGCCATGCTGATCATCGTCTGCTTCATCTTCATCAGCATGATCCTCTTCATCCGTATCATGCCCAAACTCAAATAAAGACCCGCCTGGCCCGCCTCACCTGTCTTCTCTCTGCTCTCTGCCCTCCACCCCTGTCCAGGGGTACCTTTGGGATGGGCAACATGATACGAAGGCCCTTGGAGACCCTTGAGAGCTACAGAGAGTACATGAGCAGGGGAGGAAGGAGGTCAGGCTGGGGGTGGGGGGATGGGGATGGTGACTCAGCAAGCCCGCCTCCCATTCTCCACGGGTACCTACCTCACACTGGACAAGACAGGGCCCCTAGAGGCCCCAGGAGCTTCCAGACTAATAGAGTCAGAGCCAAACACATTCCTGTGGGGGCAGGATAAGTTCTGGAGGTTGGGGGAGGAGTGGGGCCATGCGTGGAGGTCAGCCTGGAGGAGGGGTGTCAGTGCTGGGCCTTCTTTGGGATTGAAGGTGATAATTCAGAGACAAGGCTTAGCCCACCCACTGCCACAGCCTGAGATCTCAGGACACTGGGGATGCTTCATACAGTCGTTCAGCAAACACATGAGAATCAGTGGAGACCCTACCCTGCCCAAGTCATAGTCTGATCATTTCAGACAAGAACTGGGTGGGCATTGGAGTGGGGACCCTTGAAGGGATTACTGAGCATGAGTCCAGGGGAACTGTGGGTTCTGGGCGCTGCTTACCCCTACTCCAGGTGTCAGGGGCAGTCTATAAGGGGGGTGACTGAAGGAACTTAAAAGGAAGAGTGGACAGGAGGTGTCTGTCCCAAACCATGGGAGCATGAACGCTGTGGGACATGCATGGAGTCGCCCATGTGGACCCCCACCCCCACCCCATCAGCACGAGTGTAAAGCCACCGGGAAGGGCTTTTTAAAACTCTAGTGGCAACTTAAAAAAAGTAGATCATAAGAAGGAAGCTCATGCTTGTGACTCAGGGATGGTTCAAGATTAGGAAGCATGTTAGTAGCCATATTAATGCACCAGGGAACAAAATCATGGGGTGAAATGGTACTTTGTACTGTTTACAGCATCCATTACCCGAAGTCTCTTAATTAAAAATAAGGAATAGAGGGATATTTTCCTCATTGAACTGAAAAACCTCAAGCCAAAAGCAGTGTTGAGTTTAATGGGCAAATACTAGAAGTTTTACCACCAAAGTGAAGAAAGTGAGGTGGGGATGGGGGGATGCTCACAGTCCACCCACCTTCTCGAATGATTTAATACTGTCTAGAGGTGCTAGTCAATGCAACTAGACAAGAAAAAGAAATGAAGTTGAAAAATGAGAAAAGAGGTGAAATTATTTGTACATGATACAACTGTCTATATAAAAGAGCTAAGCAAACTAACAAGAAGCTATTTCAATAAGAGAACTTAGTAAACAAGCAAGGGACTTAATGAGTAAATTAGTTTACTATATGCAAAAAAAATAGCTGCAAAATATATTGGAAGGTCCCATTTATAATAGTAAATGGAAAGATACACTCTCTGGTTAAATTAACATCCTTGATATACACAAAACTAAAAATCAACAAGGAAAAAAAAAAGATTTGCAGGAAATAAACAGGAAAAGACATACAGATGGTCCCTGAATTTTTTCACTCACCAGATTAGATTAGGCAAGATTTAAAACTTTGAAAGTACACTTACAGGAAGCTGTGAGGTTGCAAAGGCTGTGGGAAAAACAGCTGATTAGAGCATAAATGGCACAACCTCACTGAAGAATAACTTGACAGTATTTTTCCAAGTTAAAATACACAGGTCCCTGGGACTTTCCAGGTGGCGCAGTGGTGAAGAATCTGCCCACCAATGCAGGGGACAGGATTTGATCCCTGGGCCAGGAAGATCCCACATGTGACAAAGCAACTAAGCCTGTGCGCCACAACTACTGAGCCTGCCCTCTAGAGCCCTTGAGCCACAACTACTGAGCCCATGTGCCACACTTACTGAAGCCTGTGTGCCTAGAGCCCGTGCTCTGCAACAAGAGAAGCCACTGCACTGAGAAACCCAGGCACCACAACAAAGAGTAGCCACCAATCGCCACAACTAGAGATAGCCCATGCTCATCAAGGAAGACCCAATGTAGCCAAAAATTAATTTTAAAATAATAAAATAAAATAAAATACACAGGTCCCTTTGCCTGGGGAATTCCACTTCTAGGAATTCTACATAAACCTCCACCATTGGACAAAGAAATGTGCACTTGAATCTTTTTCCTACAGTATTGTCTGCAGTGAGGAAAATTTGTCATTGAATTAGAATCTCTCCAGGAGACATAACTGCTGCATCTGGGGACAAGTGTGAGTGAGATATTTACTTTGTCCTACGCCTCTTTTCTATTTGAATTTTCTAAACATGCCTCCAATGATTATTTAAATATTTTAAAAATATAACTGCTAGAAAATTATATATGTATAACCACTGAGTAAATAGCTAAGTACCAGTTCTCTAAAACCACCAGTTTTTCAGACAAATAAACTGAGGGTCAGAAAAGTGAGTCACGGGCGGCAAACACACAGCAGGTAGCGGTCTTTGTTGGACTCGCTGCAAGGGTGTCGGCCCACTTCCCGGTTCGCCAAACCCCGCCCCCTCACCGTCAGCCCCACCCTAAACCACCAGGCCCAACCCGGACCTGCGAAGCGACCCAGCAGTCGAGTCCAGCCTGTAGTTAATGCACTACACGGACTCAAGCGTCTCTCTCCCGGAGCGGCCCAGACTCGGAGCCCCAGACGCTGGGACAGGTGACCCCGGGCGGGAATGGTTCGTGCGGCCCGCTGCCGGGCCACAGCTCCTGTGGGTCTTCTCGGGGGCGGTGTCCGTGGGCTTCACATACCCCTGCGGGAGAGATTGCGGCCGCGCGGGGGTTAAGGCGAGCCAATCCTGGGCTGCGCGGTGACGTAATGGATTATTTGCATAGCGCGCTTTCGGGTTACGCACGCGGCGGCCGGGGGAGGGGTCTGGGGATATCTGAGGGCCAATGGCGTGCGTCTATGCAAATGAGGGCGGCGCTGGAGAACGCGCCGCGGGTGGAGAGTTGGCCGCTGCGGGAGCCGCCTCCCGGTGAATCCTCCGTTCCGGCCTCCAATCGCGACCTCCTCCTGTGTCCGCAGTCCAGCCGCCGACCACCCCCGCCACGCGCGGGCCACGACTCTCCCCGCAGGACCCGCCCACCGGCGCGGGCACGCCCGAGCGGCGCCGCCCCGAAGCCGATGCGCCCCCAGCCCCGCGGCTCCCGGGGGAACCTGCAGACCCTCCCGCCTGGCCCTGGTCCCCCGGTGAGTCTGAACGGGGGGAGGGTCCCCGGCTGAGCCTAGGCAAAGGATTCACTTACCCCTTTTTAAGGGATCCCGGCTAACCCTCGTTAACTCCAAACCATGATTCCTGCGGCATCTGCAGCGACTGGTGCCTGGAGGCCTCAAACCCAGCGCGCCCCGCCCTCTGTGCCAGCCCCAGCCCGGAGCCCACAGGACAAGGCACAAGAAGATCGTATTTGAGGATGAACTGCCCTCCGGGGCCCTCCTGGGCGCCAAGAAATCTGTTAGAGCCGTCCCCGAGAGACATGTGCCTAGGCCCCACCCCGTGCCTGACTATGAGCTGTGAGTGTCCCCACTGTGGTCCCTGATTTCTGGGAACCTGGAAGGAGCACTGAGGCTGGGGCTTTGACAAATGAATAAGAGTTTACCAAATAGTAAAAAGAGAAAAAAGGCATTTTGGGCAGGGAGCCCAACATGGACAAAGAAAAACAAATTCCACTGATGGGGGAAAAGTGAGGAATTCTTTACACTCATACTCTGACCTCCTTTCAACCTGGCAGTAAGTACCCACCAGTGAGCAGTAAGAAGCATCGGAGCTGCTATGCTGCGGTATTCCAGGACCAGTACCCAGAGTTCTTGGAGCTCCAGCAGGAGGTGGGCTCTACACAGGCGAAGCTCCAGCAGCTGGAGGCCCTGCTCAACTCACTGCCCCCACCCCGAAGCCAGGTCAGCACCCAGGTGGAAACCCCCAGCCTACAACCCTTCCAGGCGGCCCAAGCCTGGCCTCCAGAAACCCAGTGGGTTAAGATGTCTGGGCCTCTTCCTCCTTCAGACTGGGCAGGCACCACAGCACATGGGCCAAGATCAGCCCTCGACAAGGTCCACTTTGTCTGAGCCTCAGTTTCCCCATCCCTCCTTGGGTCCTGTGCTCCCTGAGCACCCCCTTCCTTCTCCCTTGGCAGAAGGAGGCCCATGTTGCCGCCCGTGTCTGGAGGGAATTTGAGAAGAAGCAGATGGTAAGTCATGCCTCCTGAGTCCTAACCCCCTCCACACACACACACTTACTCCCGTGAGGCTGGGACACTTGTGCCCAGTTTCAAGGAAAGAAAACTGAGGCTCAGAGAGGAAAAGGCAAAAGGGTCAAGAAGCTTGAGAGCCATAGGCCAGACTGCCACAGGGACTTCCCTGGATCTCACCCTGCTCAGGACCCCAGCTTCCTTGACAAGCAGGCTCGCTGCCACTACCTGAAGGGCAAACTGAGGCACCTGAAGACGCAGATTCAGAAATTCGATGACCAAGGAGACAGCGAGGGCTCTGTGTACTTCTGAGTGGCAAACAGGCAGAGGGAAACATTGGAGTGGCGGTTCCACCCTGCCCTGCTTCTCTTCCTACCTCCTGGCATTAGCTCTTGGTAAGGGATGGTGCCTAGGGTAGCCATCCCTGATTTCAAATGCCTTCGCCTTTGAGGCTGAGATCTGACAGCCGCTCCTCCAGGACCCCCATGGAGATCCCAGATCTCAGCCCGTCCCCTGGAAGCAGGTCTGCTCACCATCCCAGTGGAATAAACACTTATTGAATACAGACTGTACAGCTGCTGGAAACTCCTGATTCCACTCATTGTCACCAGAAAATTCTTTCCTTTTCCAGAGGAAAAATATTAAGGTTCTGAGAAAGGGATTTGTCCAGGGTCTCTGGGTGGGCTGTGAACCCTAGTCTGTCCAGGGGGTTTCCTCTCCTCCAAGAGCCTCAGGTGGCCTTCAAGTGGGAAGCAGAGGGGCCAACATCTAGCATCACCTCCTCGGCCAGGAAGGTCCCCTGATGTCCACCCCATGCCAGGCGCTGGGTGGGAAGGGTGGGGCACAGGTAGGACCAGGCTCCGTGTGGGGCCCTGTGTTGGTGGCCCAGCAGCTACTTTGAGTCTTGGCCTCCCAGGGGAGCCACAAGGAACAGGAATAGTCAGGCAGACTGTGGGCAGGAATGGCAGTGCCAGCCACTGGGTCACAAAGAGGCCTCAGTCCCAGGATTGGTCCTCAAGGAGCCCGTGTCCTTGGGGAAGAGCGCCCAATGTGATAGAACAATGACAGAGGGCTGGACCCGGACAGCAGAGTCCTAACAACCAGGGAGGCTCAAGATGTCTTCCTGCAGAAGAGGCCATATGGGTAGGGTTTTTTAGGAGAAGTAGGAGTTTAGCAGTCAGGCCTGGACAGGCATCCAGCTGGATGCAGGACAGACACCGTGGTCTTGGTCAGTGCACAGGTGTCCTGTGAATCTGAGAAATGGGGCATTGCTGTCCAGCCCCATTGGAATGGACAGACATTCACTTATACACAGGACACCTCAGAAAACACCTACCCAGGGCAGAAACCAACCAAGCCACCAATGGGAGAGCCCAGTAGCCTCTCCGTCCCATTCTCATCTCAGTCCCCTTCTGGGGACAGGGCATACCCAAGAGACTGTCATTCATTCCTCCCCATCTTCCCAGACCGCCTCCAAGACAGACATGGGGGAGACTGCAGTCCCAATGGGGAGCATTTTGGAGGACTGGGACTGCCTTAGGGCTGAGCACTGGCGCAGCCTGCAGGGTGAGACCTGAGTTTTTCCCTCACTGTTCTCAAAGCTGCATCTTTGATAAAGGACTTGTCTTTGCCCGAAAAGACCTCAGTCAGGGCCAAGAGGTGCTACCTACCACCACCATCTGGGCCCTTTCTACCCATCCTGTAGAGCCACTGTCTTGGCAATACATTCCATAGGTGCCTTTCCCACCACAGAGCTGGGCCACAAACTTCCGAGGCCAGGGTGCCAAGCTCCCTGGTGCTGCATCACCCCACATCAAATCAAGTCCACATTTCAAAGTCTGTCCTTAGAGGTCCCCACCTTCCAAATGCCAATTTCCAAAACAGGAGGTTTTTTAGTTACATGTGAGAAGAAACCAAACTGAAACTGGCTCAGGCACAAAAGGGGAAGTCTGGGCTCATGGAACTTAAACACACAAGGGTTTCAGGTATGGCTTGATCCAGGGGCTCCAAAGGCATCCTGGGAAAGTAGTCTCTTTTGGCTCTGTTTTGCTTTAATGATATCTTAATTCCCAATCCTACTATTTAATCTCATTGGCCAGCTCTAGGCTATGTGCCCTCCCTAAACCAATTGCTGTGGCCAGGGAAATGGAGAGCTGTGTCTGGACTGAGATCATGTGACAGAACTAGCCCCAAATGTTTCTCCCGAGGACACTGGGACCCAGACACCATGATTAAGGGCGGACCAAAGAAAACAATAAAGGGAATTCCCTGGCGGTCCAGTAGTTAGGACTTTGTGCTTTCACTGCCATGGGCCCCAGTTCAGGGCCCTGGTCAGGGAGCTAAGATCCCACAAGCTGTGTGGTGCGGCCAAAAAAAAGATAAGGAAACAATAAAGTGTTTGGTCCAGGGCTTATGTGAATCCGTGAGGCTCACCCTTTAGGCCAGAATCTGAATTCAAACCTGAGCCATCTGCTAAGCCCAACTCCTATGGACTCACTGGCTGACCTCGGGCCCCCAATCCTGCCCGCAGCCGCGGCTTCCCCACAAAGCTGTCCAACAAAAACAGCAAGTAGGGCTGTTGTTAGGTTGTGGGTTTTCCAGATGGCTGGGAGTGGGTATCCTTGGTAGGGTGTCTTCTGTGCCACCCTCCCCTCACAAAGATGACAGAGGCTGTGCAGGTAGGAAACTTCTTTATTATTGGCCTTGATTCATCCATCATGTAGTGTCCAACGTGGATTACGTGTCCAGAGGATCTGCCTGGTACACGCTACCCCTGCCTGGCTGCAGCTGTCCCTCCAGTCCAGATGCCAGGACTCTGTCCATCACACCAGAGAAGCCACACCACCATGAGTTCATGCTTGGGGCACCAAGGGACAAGGCTGTCCTGGGATTGGACCCTCAGTCTTGCCCCTCATCTTGGTCAGGGCTTCTGGGGAAGACTTGGCTGGAGCCTAGACAATCAGTCTCTTTTTGGTTTCATGATCATTTAGAAAACAGAAAAGACAAACATTTCACAGTCTTGAAAAAATAGGAGTCTGAGGAGGGAAGCTGTGGTCCTCCGCCTGGGGGCCCCCACTGGAGGCCTGAGCGTCTCTGTCCATTGAGGTCGGCCGACCCAGCCCTGTCCAGTCACTGGCCTGAGCCGTAGGGCCAGTTGAAGGTACTTCCCGACAGCAGCATGTCTCGGATCAGCGTCTCGATGGGTGTCTTGCCCACCAGGCGCATAAAGAACAGCTGGGAGATGAGGGAGGCGGGGACGGCGCGCAGGGCGGGGAGCCGCAGCAGCAGGCGCCCGAAGCGCTGGGGCTGCGATGGATACTGGGCCCGCACGTACTCGGTGAGGGCCACCTGCGCCTTCTCCTGCAGGCTCTCCACATGCGCCGGATCTGAGAGGCCACAGGCATCTGGGGGACAAGGGAAAGGTCAGAAAAGGATGTGGCAGGAGGACCCAGGATCCCACCGCCGACGGAGGAGGGGGGTACCACTCAGGGCTGTTGGTACGGGAGTGCACTCAGGAGGTGGGAGATGGAGGCCCAGGGCACGAGTGGGGGTATATAAGGCAGTTTTGTTCCTCAGGCGATATCAAGGTGGCCTCATTGAAGGACAATGACACAGGGGTGTAGGCAGTGATGTCTCAAGGATGGAGGGACACTGACTAAGGCATTTAGCAGGGAGGCACGTTCTAATCAAGCTCAGGGGGAAGAGGGGTGGGGAGGGGACTTGGGGAAGAAAGTAAAGCCTAGAGGGGGGTATTCAGACACCCCAGAGGGACCTGCAGTATGAGTGAACATGCCAGCCCATGAATGTGGCGTGGCAGAGAAAGTCTCCTGGGGGAAATGAGGGGCAAAGCCTTATTTATTGGATGAAAGCCACCTCCCAGAGTACGCTGCGTCTGGTTCCCGCATCCCTGACCTCCAGGAGACACCTAGCGGGGCCCTCCTTCCAGAGTGCAGAGCCAGCTGCGCCACTACTCCCTGGAATAAAGTAGGGCTTTGGCTGCAGGTCGGTTGCTAAAGACACGGAAGGAATTCGGACAGCTCCGCCCCGGGTCCCGCCCCTCGGTGGGAGGAGCTACAAGCCACACACCCCCACCCTATCCCGCTCAGCTGGGGGTGGCCCCTGGAGGCTGTCCAGGCGGCAAGTTGGGAGCCCTGGGTCACAGGTCTAGGGGCCCAGGAATCAGGGAGTGGAGAGCCCAGGGGAGCCCAGAACCAGGTGTCAGGGCACCCCTAGCCGGCAGCCCTCCATAAGTGCTCAGTGACAAGAAGAGCACTCTGATTTGGCGGATGAGGGCCACAGGGTTTGGGAGAGAGATCAGGGAGTGAAGGCCAGAACCAGATGGGGGGACCTCTCCTTCCACGTTCCCCCACCTGACATTCTGCTGTCAGTGCCCACTGAAAACGATGAGTACCTTGACGAGGGGGTGCGGGTGGGGGTCTCAGGGAGCCTGGGACTCAGGGGGAGAGGCTGTGGGGCCGTGAGTCACGGTCCGGACAGAGATCAAAGTTCTTAGGGAGACCCGAGATCAGGGGGTGGGGCCATCAGGGTGCCACACCACCGGCCCCCATCAGGGCTCAGGGAGCGTGCAGGGATGCAAGTCTGGCTAGCTGTGAGTCAGGGAGTGGAGCGCTAAGGGGGCGAGGGTCAGGATCTAGGTCGCCCCCCTCCCCCCACCCCTCCCACGGCCTCAGAGCAGCGCCCCCCTCCCCCGCCCCCATTCCTGCGCATCTCACCAGGCGTGAAGAGCGCGATGGCCTTGAGGCATCCGTACTCCGCCGAGTCGACCTGCAGGCGGCCCAGCTTGTCCACCTGCTCCTGGAAGGCGCGCACCTGGTCCATGAAGGCCACGGCGCGCTCGGCGGCCATGGGGGCGGCGTGCAGGCCGGCGGCGGCCAGCAGCGGCGCCGTGTGAAGGGGCAGCGCCGCCTGCGCCGCGTTCAGCACGAAGAGCTCGCTCCAGCTGAGGCGCAGCAGCGCCACCTGGTCGGCCACCGGCAACTCGGGGAAGAAGGGCGCGTGGCGCGCCCACTCCACGGTGCTGAAGAGCAGCCGCGCCGCCAGCTCGCACACGTTGTCGATGCCCAGCACCGCCCCGGCCGCGCCGCCCCCGGCGCCGAACGCACCCGCAGCGCCCGCGCCGAAGCGCCCGGCCGCCGCGGGGTAGGGCTCGGCGCGCAGCAGCTGCGCGATCAGCTCCGACACCGGCTGCCCCGGGAAGAGGTCTCCGCCCGCCGCCGCCGCCGCCAGCGCAGAGCCCGGGGGGCTGCCCGAGGAGGCTGCCACGGCGCCGGGCAGCGAGTGCGGAATGCGGCCGCGCTGCACCGCTGTGAGCGGGCGATGCAGACGGCGGGGGCGAGGGGGGTGGGGAGAAGGGGAGACAGCCAGCCCCGCAGGAAATGGGGGAGGGACAGGAGAGGAGAGGAAGGAGCAGAGAGGGGGGTGGGGGGTGGCGGTGGAAAAGGAGACAGGCGAGGAGCCAGTGAGGAAGATGGGACAGGAGGGGGATTGAGGAAGACAGGGAAACCAGAGAGGGGAGAGTGGGGTGTGAGGAAAAGGGAAGGGGGAGGGAAGGAAGTCATGAGGGGGCGGGGGGGAGGCAAGTAGGGAGAAATAAAGGGAGGAGATAAAGTTATCAGATGCTCTCAGCCCCCTCCCCTCTAAGCCCCCCCAGCTCAGTCTCTCCCTTGACCCCCCAATCCCCACCTCATGGGCACAAAGCTCGTTGGGAGGACAGAGGCCAAGGTCCTGCAGGACCCACCCTGCTCTGCCCTGTGCCCTTAGCCTGAGTCCATGTCCAGCCACCATCCAATTCCTACTTCCTTCAGAGAAGGACCCTGACCCTGGGGGGTGGGGAGGGGGGACCCTTCCCAGGTGGGAATGGGATCACTGGGTGAGGGCTAATGTAATTCACACCTAGCCCCCACCTACTGGACTGTGTGAGCTTCCCCTCTGTAGCCAGGCAAACTAGCCTTGTCAATCATGTCCTCATCTGTCAGTCACAGGGGTCCAAGAGCTGAGAATGGGTCCAAGGAGCCAGCACCTACCTAGGACTTGGGGCACGTGGCCGGCCTACTCTTAAAACAAGTGATCAGTATGGGCCGCGCACTGATGTCTCCTATGGAGCTGGGGTAGTTCTCTTCCTCCCAGCCCCACCCTCCAGGTCATGGCCCCCTAGAGCAGGTCTCATCTCTCTAGGTCTCTACAGTGACCTCAGTGCTAAGAGCGGAGTCCTGGCCAGTAGCAGGTGCTCAGTAAACATTAGATTCCATCACTAGCCTTGCCTATGAGGGGGGAGGACGAATTGCTGGCCTTGGCCAGTGCCCCCAGTGATCAGGTAGGTGAGAAGAAGGGAGCTAAGGCGCAAAGAGGAGGAGGGGTGGCTGCATGCCAGCCTGGCCTGTGCCACAGTGGGCGGGGTGGAGGGGCCGACTGGGCTGGGTGCCAGGCAGAGACTAATTAATGAGCTTTAATGAGGTGGCATGCCCTGTCTCATCACCTCCATGAACTTCTGGTCAACCCACCACGGAGCAGATGGGGAGGGGGACGCAAGTGGGAGCCAGGGGCTAGCAGAGGAGATCAGGGAAGCAGGGGCTTGGATTCAAGCCTTGCTCCATGTGACTGCGAAGTCTCAGGATCACCTGTCAAATGGGTATAGCCGCATGAAGCCCAAGAATGAATCCCAGTCAATCCCTGGTCCACTTGGTTCTAAACCCCACCCCATCATTCCTCCATCACTCAGCCAGATTTCTACCTCAAGGCCTTTGCACTTGCTTTCCCCCCACTTCCTGAGAACCCCCTTCCCCAGCTCTTCCTCCTCATTCAGCCCAGACTGTGTGGGTTCAAATCCCAACTACGAGTCTATTGCTCTCTGTACTGTCTCCCCATCTATAAAAAATGTAGTTGATAATGATGAGAACGACACCAATCACTGAATTAAAGGAGAATGGATGTAACTCGCTTAGAACAGCATCTGGCACATAGTAAGAGCTAAATGGATAGTAACTCGAGCCAAGAAACATTTATTAAGCACCCTCTGTGTTTCAGAACCTGGTCTAGGCACTAGAGATATGTCAGAACAAGACAGACAAACGTCTCTGACCTTGAGGAACAGACATTCTGATGGAGGAGCAAGTACATTAGAGAGCAAGATAGATGGCCCGAAATAAAGAGGCGGTGGTGAGAAGGGTAATCAGGAGGGCTTCTCTGAGGAGGTGTCCTTTGAGTGACTCTTAAAGGAGGTGAGGAAGGAAGCCATGCTGGTATCTGGGGGAAGTCTTCCAGGCAGAGAGAACAGCCTGTACAAAGACCCTGAGGTAGGGCTGTGCTTGGGGCATGAGCTGAGATTATTATTTCCACCCCAAGACTTTGGAGATCTGAAGCCTTGTTTGATGTATATCAGGATTTTAGGTCAAATCAACAAGTGGAGGCAAAATCCAGGGTGCGAGGGGGTGAAGGGAGAAGAGTCACCCCCAAACTTAAAATGACCAAAGGGAGTGGTCAGACAGTCTTAAGAGAAAGACTCTGAGCAGCTGTTTCCAGCTTCTTCCACACAGGCCCAGCAGAGAAGAAATCATCTTTAAAGCAGGAGAGACTCGGGTTAGATGCCGGGAAGAACTGCCGGCCACTGAAATGGGCCAGATTCAGTTCCCAAGCCCAGAGCTCCATGTGGAATTCCACTTGAATTCTAAGAGTGCTTGGTGAAGTTCTAGACCCAGCTGCCCCACATGTATTCACCCAAGTCCCCAGGGCAAGGACAAGAGGCTGGGCCTCCCTTCTGGCTCCCAGTGCCCCGGGTCAGGCGGAAGGGTAAGCTGCCCTTTGCCTTAGTCGGATAAGTTCCTGCCTTGGGCAAACACAAGGCAGGGGGGTGGAGGGAAAGCAAATCAAATAAAAAAAAATTACATCCTTGTTCAGAAAGCGGTGGCCAGGCTAGAGGGCAGGGGGGTCACCAGGGTGTCGGGACCAGGGAACCTGCCTCTGAGGCCAAGGGGGCCTGGGGAGGAACTGGGGAGGGTTGGGGGGAGGACAGGTCTGACACCGGCTGGAGCTGGGGAGTCCCTTGTATCCCAGCTCTGCCGCAGCCACCAGGCGGCCATGGATAATTGGATTCCTCCAGCCCAGGGCCAGACCCAGGCCCACGGGATCTCGGGATCGGTGGTAACGAGGTTAGCAGGCGCCAGACCCCGCCCTCCACAGCTCCCAGACCCCAAGAGAGGGAGCAAAGGGCAGGCCGCTTGTTCACCCCCTGCCCGCCCCACCCCGGGGGGTACTCACCTTCCTTCCTCATGCCCACCCGGAAGCACTTCTTGAGGCGGCAGTATTGGCACTGGTTCCGGTGGTGCTGGTCTATCTGGCAGTCACGGTTGGACCTGTGGGCAAGTGGAGGTCACCATGGGGGTTACCATGACACCCACATCCTGTCCCCAGAGCCACCTTGTGAGATGCCTCTGTAGGCTGCACCTGAGAAGCACCAGCCTGGGCCAGGCTAGTGGCCCCAAAGTGGCACAGAGGCTAAGCCTGCAGGGCTGCAAGGAGGAAAGGACAATTTGGATGAGTGCCACAGATGAAGAGCAGTCTGTGGCAAAACAGATTAGCACACCAGGGTGGGTATGTTGGGACTGGGTTTTGAAGGATGAACAGAAGTTCCCCAGGTGAACAGAAGCAGTTCCAGGCCGAGCGGGCAATGAGAGCAAAAGGCGGGAAATGCCAAAATATGAAGGCCTCAACAGTTTCATTTTACTAGGTCACTGTCAGGCCAAGGGGCAGGGTCTTTGTCCCAAGGGCAATGTGAAAGCAGAGAAGGAACATGGTCAGGGAGCAAGGCTCTGTGAGTTGACTAAGAGACCAGGGGCCAAGCCAGGCCAGCCCTCTACGGGGTCTCAGCACTGTGGGGGCCCCAGCATCACTGTCCTACACAATGCCACCACCAATGAACAAACAAACAAACGAATGAATCAACAAATGAACTCCTGTACTCCTTTAAGATCCCAAACCCCTCCTCTGGAAAGAACGTCCACCTCCTAATTGAGCCCAAGCAGCTTCCCCTGGGTGGCCCCCGGGGACTACTGTTGCCACTTCCAGGGATGGGACAGGCAATGAGTTCCCATCCAAGGTCAGTCCCAAGCAGGAAGGTTCAGGCTTTTGTTCTTCAAATGTCCCCAGCACCTTTTCCCCTTGGCCCCTGCCCCTGTGCTCCCTCTGTATCTCTCTCCACCCTGGGCTCAGGGCCTTTTGAGGCCCAGGCCTGGGGCAGACACCCTGGACTCCCAGCTGGGCACAAAGAGGATACCCAGAGACAGTCACAAAGTAAAACGAACACTTAATGAAGTTAAAAATCAAACACATCTCAGCTGCAGACACCCAGCCCTGACCCTTGGGCCATGACTTCTCCACTAAGTCTTGGTTTGCTCACCTGGAAGTGGGAGGCCAGAGGCCAATTCTATATGGGATGCACTCATTCTGGAGAAACTGGGGGCGTGGGGGGAAGTCATCAAGACCCAGGCCCCAGCTGGGAGTCCCAATGGCAGATTTAGGAGAGCTGAGGCTCTGGAGGGCCTCTGTGTCCGGCAGCGCCAGCCTCTGAGCCCAGGCCTCTGCGTCCCACCAGCCTGAGCCCCCAGGAAGAGGCCCTACTAGGGCAAAGGGAGCTCAGGCAGAACCAGAACAAAGCCCAGCAGGCAGGCGGTGGGAGGGTCCTGGGCAGCCGGGTGGAAACAGCCAGGCCTGGGCCAGGCAGGCAGGCAGGGGCCTGGCTCAGGGGAGGCCCTGAATCTTCTGCCTCAACTTCCCCAGCTATAGAGTCAGGGCAGATCTTCTGTCCCTCCTGAGGAAATGGTAAGTTCTACCTGTTATCCCATCTAAAGAGCACATGCTTTGCCCAACCCCAAAGTCCAATTCAGCCTCTTCCCTGGTTCTTCTGGCTTGCACTCCTATTTGATCATAGCCCTCTCTCGCTCACACACCCTCCGTGGCTCCCCATTGCCCTCCGTCCAGCATTTCAGACCCACTCAGCTCTAACTTCTCCCATGCCTGGGTGGTCTCATCTCACATCACTGCTCTCCAAACCTGCCACTGAGCATTTGCTGGAGCCACACTCTCTGCAGGAGTGCCCTTTGCTTCTACCTGCTAAACCCCTCATGTTTCAAGGCCCACCCCTGTGGCCTTCCTCTCTGACCCTTAGGCAGAGCTCCTTGTTCACTCCTGGGATCCCAGACCAGCCCTCCCTCTGGCCCAACCCAGACCCCACAGGCTGGGGACACTCGCGTCTCCCTGTGTCTCCCCCAAACTGGGAGAAGGCGGGGCTTGGAGCCGGGGGCTCTTTTAGAGGGCCGGTATCAAAATACCCAGGCCAGGCCCTGAGGGGACTTTGCTGAATCAATTTGAGGCTCAGAGAGAAGCAGTGACTTCACCAGGTCACACAGCACAGACCTTCTGAAGAACCTGCCAGCCCCAAACCATGCCCCCTCTCCCCCACCTTGGTGCTCCCTACTCCCACTCTCAGGGAGCCTCTGGGACCCCAAAACCACCTGAGCCCCTCCCCTGCCCTCCCTAAAGACCCGGCCAGAGAGCAGGCAGTTATTCCAGCAGCAAGAATGAGGCCAAAGTCTGGTGGCCCAGTTAGCACTGGAGGAGGGAGTAAGCCAGCTTCCACACACACACAGCCACCCCAGACAGACTGGACCTGGGGCCAAATTCCTGCTTCAGGTGCCCAGGGCCCCGCCCAGTGGCCTTGCCAACAAGCCCTCCATCAGCAGCTCTCCCTGGGGACACCCCAACCCAAACTCGGCTGCCCCCCTCTTCCCAAACCCACAGTTCCCCTTGCTAAGCCCCAACTGGGACAGGGTCTCTCCCTGGGTGACCCAGGACAGGCACCAAGAGCTTTCTGGGCCTCGGTTTTCCCCATCTGGAAAATGGGACTCTCCAAACTGGCTCTGCAGAGCCTAAGCATGTTTCTGGAGGATGCCGAGTAGGGGCTTGTCAACAGAGCAAAAGGAGGCTCACCAAAGAGTGGTGGGAAAGGGGGCCCTGGCCTGGACACTCAACGACAGCGGCTTCACCCCCAGAACTAATGCCCCAGAACAAATCAGAGAAGCTAGCAAGGCCACGCCCTGTCAGTGGGGACTCCAACCTAGGACAGCCCAGGGCTTCTTCTTGGAAACATTTCACCCCCATCCTGCCTCATAGCCGACCAAAGTTTCAGGGATTTTCCGGGAGCCCAGGTCTGCACCCACTCCTGGCTGAGGGGTGGGGGGAGCAGCCAAGATGCAGTCAAATCCAGCCACCCACCCGGATCTCGAGCAGCAGTTTCCGGTGACCCAAGGCCCATGGTCAGCCCCGGGGGGAGGGGGGGTCCCCCCTGATGGGCAGGCCCAACCCCCACAGCGGGGGGCCCCCAGGCGAAGAAGGCTGCCCTATGCCACCCCAGTTTCGCTCCCGCCACCGCCTCAGTGGTCAGGGCGACTTTGGAAATGATATTTGACCCCAAGGGCGCGCCGTATCGATCCGCGCGGCCGCAGACAATGGCCCCTGGACGCTGTGAGCTCCACAGTCCCAAGTTTCACGTTCGATTCCCGCGGGGTCCCCTGCGCGCCGAGATTCCCAAGAGAAGGGATGCCCTGGGGTTAGAGACCCACCCCTGACAGCACCCCAACCCCTCCCGGCGCGGAGCTGACCCCTCTCCTGAGAAAAGGGAGGGGTGGAGGAGGAGCAAGTAAATAGGGCGGAAGCCGCAAAGGACCACCTGATGGGGGGACCTGCATCGATACAACGCCGACTGTATACACAATCCCAGGAATGTAATGGAGAGGGGGAAAGGGATCTGTGCCCCCATCTCAGACGGGGAGTGGAGACCCAGGGAAGGTCAGCACCAGGCCCAAGGTGACCGAGCAGGTCAGAGGCCCGGCCCGAAACGGGGCCGGGTGCCCGGCGGCAGTGCGCTGATAGGGGGCTCACCGGCAGGTGTAGCTGAGGTTGCGGCGGATGCTCCGCTTGAAGAAGCTCTTGCAGCCCTCGCAGGTGAAGACGCCGTAGTGCTTGCCACTCGACTTGTCCCCGCACACCACGCAGTCCACCTGCAGCCCCGGCCGCTCCTCGTCGCCTGGCTCAGCGTCGCTGGCAGCGCCGGGGGGTGAGGCCGAGTCTTCCTCCGCCGCGCGCGGGTAGCCGCCAGCCTTATCCACGCCGTTCGTGTCGCCGCCGCCGCCGGGGCCGCCCCAGCCGCCGGTCACCATGGCCATAGCCCCAGGGCAGCGGGGCCGGGGCGCCCCCTCCGCGCTCCTCCCTCGGGGCACCCCTCTCGGCCCGGGGCACCCTACCCGGCGCGCATCCGGCCCCGGCGCGCGGGGGGCACCCGGCTGCACCCCCCAGAAAAGTTTTGCAGCAACTTCCTGCGGCCGGTCCGCGCGCCCGGGAGGAACTGGTCGGGCCGGTTCCAGGCCAACTTTCCCACGCGTGCGCGGGGCCGGGCCCCGGGACGGGGGGGGGGCGCGCTAGAGGTGCTGGCCGGGGGCCCCGGGGACTCGCGCCCCGCCGCCCTGGGGCCCCGGCGGGGGAGCTCGGGCCATGGCCCGGCCCAGGCTGCGCAGGGGGCGCCCTCTGGCCTGGCCGCCGCTCGGCCGAGGGCTACGGCCAACTTAGCGGGCTGCCATCCGAGCGCGGGAGGCCGGGGGGAAAGTTTGGCCGCAAGTTGCGCGGCCGCCCGCGGCGGGGGGGAGGGGCGGCGGGCGTGCGCCGGGGCCGGTCACCGCGCCCCCTGAGTCCCCCCGGGCCCCCCGGCGGCCGCTCGGGGCCTGCAGGGCCGCGGGCCGGCGCTTGCCGAGCTGCCGCCCCCGCTGCGGCCGCGCCCGCGCCCGCCCGGCCTGGGCCTGCGCCTGGGCCCGAGCCTCGCTCTTGCCGCCGCCGCCGCCGACCCCGCGCGCCGGCCTCGCGCTGCGGCCGGTTTGACACACAACGTTCCATTCGCGGGGCGGGCGGGGGGCGGGGGCGGGGGCAGGGGCGCGCGCCGCGGGCTGGGGGCGGGCGCTCGTTGCCCCGGCGACGGCCGCCCTTATAAGGACATGGGTGGCCGTGCGCGGCGCCCGGCGCTCGGGCCGGCGGGAGGGGCGAGGGAGGAGCGCGGGGGCCGCTCGGCCTGACCCTCCTCCCTCCCCCTCCCTCTCCCACCCCACTCCCACCCCCGTCCTCGGCCTGCTCCAGCCTTAACCCCTGCGGAGCCGCGGCGGGAGCCTGGGCCACTGCCGCCCTCTGCCCTTCCGCAGCCTCGCCAAGATGTCTCTCGAAGGCCCTCCCCTCCACCTCCGGCCTTGGACGTTGTGTAGCTCAACCGCCCTCGAGGCGCCCCTCGGCACCCCCCCCCCCGCATTCCCGGCAGAAGCAATAACGGGGGGCCGGTTGCACCCGGGGGGCACGCCCCTGCGCAGTACACACACACACACACACACACACACACACACGCACACGCACACCCTGGGGCATTTCTTTGCACAGTTGCATGATGGATTGTGTTTGCTTCCTCTTCCAGAAAGTCGCCGCGTCCGACCCCCACCCCACCCTTTCTCTGCTTGGGCTAACACCTGGTGCTCGGAATCTCCGGGGGGAAGGGATGTTGTGGTGTGCGGCCGGCGGGGGCGCGAGGTCAGGGGGCCCCTCGCCAGAATTTCAGGCCTCTGGGGGCAGGGCGCCCACCCGTCCAGTCAGGCTGGAGGCGACAGGAATGCCCACCACCCCTGCCGGGGCCTGCCCCCTTTCCCCTTTAATTTCCTTTTCTTTCTGTGCTTCACAGAAAGGGCTCGGCCAGGGGGCCGGCTGGACTACAGATGTCTCTTGCAGGCTCCCCGGAGTCTCCCAGCTGCCTTCTGCCTCCACATCACCCTCCCCAAAACCCCGGGCTGGGGCAGCCAGCATACATTAAGCACCCTTTCTATGCTCCCTCCTCCTCCCCCGCAGCTGCCCTGGGCAAAGAAGTCTGAGCCTCTGTTTCTGGGCCTGTTAACGTTTAAACAGCTGGAAAAGCCCTTACTGCAGTGACCTTTCACCTTGGAGTCCTGCAGGTCCAGGCACCCAACCTTATCTCCGGCCCTGCCCTGGGCTGAGCTGGACACCAGGACACGTGGCTGGGCCTCTGAGGGCTGCGGGCAGGAGAGCAGTGCCCTCTGCCCCCATCGGCTCCTACACCCTCGTCTCTCAGGAAGAGTCCTTGGGAAAAGCCATTCCCCTCTCCAAATGACATCTCAGGGGGCACCCTCCATGTAGAGATGCTTGGAAATCATGCAGCGCTTAGGAGGATACCAAGGTCCTGGAGAAGCCAGGCAATGGACACCCAGCCCTGGGCCTCTGGGCCTCCTGGGGAGGGTCTGGCTGGGTGTGAGGTGGGGGAGGTTTTTAGCAAGTACAGAAAGCAAGAAGGACTAGGGTTAGACACGAGCAAGGACTTTCCATGGGTCTGACTAGAGTGGAGTTCTCTGCCCTTTAAGCTGCTCCGGGGGAGGAGGGGCCTGGATGATTAGAGAGGACTCTTTGGTTCTGGGGATGCTGGGGAATGTGAGGGCGCTGGCAGGGTATTTGGGGTGAGGACAGGAGTCCTAGGTCCCTCGTCTGGACTTTCCAGGATCCTTGGTCAGGGGGGAAACATGGAGGTGGGTGTCTCGGAGAAGAGATGAGAGAGGGAGACTTATAAGGGAGAAAAGGCTCAAGGAAAGGAGTGAGGGGGCTGCTGGAGAAAGGAGGCAAGGAACTGGGGTTTGAGGGACACAAGTCTGGGGAGGGGGGCTCCTGAGTGGCGGTCTGGGGCGGGTTGGAGACTGGGAGAAGGTCTGCCGCTGATCCC
Organism: Hippopotamus amphibius kiboko; assembly: GCF_030028045.1. NCBI lineage: Eukaryota > Metazoa > Chordata > Mammalia > Artiodactyla > Hippopotamidae > Hippopotamus > Hippopotamus amphibius. The sequence goes on along the minus strand of NC_080200.1, from coordinate 16,567,370 downwards.
AGAACCTTGGGTTGGTCCAAGCCTTCGGCGGCCGCCCCGCCCCCTCCCAGTAGCTCCGCTGCCCCCACACCCCCTGGGGCCCTCGGAGGGGGTAGAGTCGAGGTCCGGCCCCGCCCCCCTGACCCCTGCCCGCGGCCCCGCGGTGACTTTTGACCTTGCAGCGGCCGCGGACCGGGGACAAAGAGGCCTGGGCCCATCTGCCGCCGGGGCACCCGTGGGAACCGCAAGACCCGGCTCTCGGCGGCCTGGGAACCTGCCCCCGTCCCCCAGTGACGACCTCAGCTCCTGCCCCACCTCCAGCGCGAACTCCTTCCCCACCCTCCAACAGGTGACCTTGTCCCCTCTCGGGCCCCCCGCCTCCATGGGCAACCTGGTGGTACCCGGGGCTAAGGTCACTCCTAGACTCTTAGGCAAGGAGAAGAACCAGAGGGGGGTAAAGTCGGCTCCTCTGTCGAGCCACTGGCGACCTTGCCCGCCTGAGTTTTCCTGCATTCTGCAAAGCCCGCCTCGGTCCAGAGAGAGTGTGCGGGGTTCGAAGGTCACCAGCCCCAGCGCTTGCCCGAGGCGTCTGTGGATCTGGTGGACCAGGTTGAGTCCCGGGGGCTGACTAACGCCGACCTCAGGCCACCCTTGCCCTCCCCAGGAAGAGGCGGCAGCGCTGCGCACACACCTGCACAGGTGCTGCCTGGAACCCCCCCCCCCCCCCCCCCCGCACCCCGCCACCACCAGGCTGGGAATGAAGATCTTTCTAATCCCCCTCTTAGGTTTCAGCTACCGCCCCGGAGGGGACAGCTGGCCACTAATCCGGGGCAGCTAGGTCGAGCCCAGCTCCCCTTTCCCAACCCTGCCAGACCCTGGTGGAAGGGCGAGGGGTGTGGCCTATGCAAATAACATGCTAATCAGTTGCCTGCCATTAATCTGACAGTAACACCTCCCACAGTTCCCATCTCGGGCAGGTGAAAGTCACAACTTCTCAGCCTGGCCAGGGCCATCCAGGCTCTCCAGGGCAGTGGGCTTCTTTGCCCACCATTAACACCTTTCTGAGTTCCTCATCAACTGCTGTACGACCCTCCCTCCCCTCCCCCCACCCCCAGTGCCTGCAGGCTTTCTTCCCTTCGCTTTGCCCTTTACCTTAGCTCCACATTCTTTGAATGCAAATTCCAAAGCCACCTCTGATTCCTCCTCCCCCCAATTCCACTCAGGAACCAATGCTCTTCCAGCTAACATTCCACATCCCGAACTGTTCAGGCCTCAGTCTTCCTTCTGGGTTATGGGTATCTTCCTCTCGGGAACATCTGCCAGGCCAAAGCCAGCATTTCCCTGGGAAGCGGGTGGGCAGGGGAAGGTGTGCCCTGCCCAAGTGGACTCCTCCCTGGGCTTCTGGAGACAGATAAGGGTTAGAATTTCAGCTCTGGCTATATAACCTCACTGAACCCTGAATCCCCCCCAGGCAGTCCTGGGGATCCTGCCCCTATAGCCCAAGCTGCTTCCGGCATAACCCTGCTGACATGTCTCTTCACATGCCACACGGTGTCAGGCCAAAGATACCAAGCCTTTCTCAAATGCCCAGCCACTATCAAGCCCGAGACACCCAGGTATATCAGTCCCCATCACACCAAACACACCTCAATGTGCAAAGTCATGCCACGTGACATAACATCACTCCGGAACAGTTTATAATGTGACCTGCCACAACTATCTGGCACGTCCAGACATGACCAGAGCAGGGCCTACAGAAAGGTCTCCCCTGGCCGGGGAGGCGGGCAGGGTGGTCTGGGCCTCCCCAGAGCCCTTGCGGTGGCTTCCAGCACTGCCAGCTCCTCTGCCTGTCGGGCCTCCATTAGTGCCACCTGCTGCTCCAGCTTCCGCCGTTGCTCTTCCTGCTTCCGGTGGGCACCACGGAAGGCCATGACCAGAGCACTGGAGGGAGTAGGAAGCTGAGCCAGGAAACAGCCCCCCATTCTACCCAAGACAGTGGCTACGGACTCCCAGCCCCAGACCGGAGCTCTTTGAGATTGGGTCTTCCTGAAGTCCCAGCAACACTCAGCTGGGGTTGACACTCATGGGGCACCAGAGGAGGTGTGGAATGGATTGAGCCTGCCACCCACCTTACAGGGGGGAAGCTGAGGCCCAGGGAGAGCCAGGGATGCTTCTGAGGTCACACAGGGGAACCCACCTGTGAGCTTTGCATAAATCACTATTCAGCTCAGTACTCTGAGCACGTCTGGCTCGCCCCTTCTGAGCCATCTCTTCCAGCTCTTCCCGCAAAGACTGCAGCTGCTCCTGCAGGCCCAGAGCCCTGGTACAGGGGTGGAGAGAGAGAGGCTCATGGCCATAGCCAATCCTGTCTTCCTTCCCTCCTCCCACTCACCCGCCCAAGATGTTTCCATGTGAACACAACTGTACACAGGTGTATACCCAGGCCTCCACTGTATGCAACACCCCCGTGGGCTCTCACATATTTCCACTACCCAGGCCACATATCCCCCAGCACAAGACCCAGGCACATACCGGGTGAGTGATGCGGACAGTTCCTGGGCTATCTCTTCTGGGTCCTGCACTTTGCTCACCTGGCCTCCATCAATACCCCTGCTGCTACCAGGGACAGTAGGAGGGCCCTGTGGAAGGCAGAAGAGGGGGTAGTGACATTGGCCTAGGTTGAGTGTGTGCTCAGCCCAAGCTGGACACTGAAGTTGCCCAGACTGTGATGGCTACAGCCCCTGCTCTCACAGAGCCCCCAGTCTGGAGAGATACCCCAGTAAGGGTACAGTTACTTCCTAACAAGGGAAATAACAGGAGATCTCATTTTCAGGCAGTCCGCGGGGACTTCCTGGAGAAGGTGATGTCTGAGCTCAGACCTGTAGGAGGTTGAGGACTTGATTAGAAAAAGAGGTAACTGACTCGTGTGCCTGGCAGGGGCACAGCACTTACAAAAGCTTGGAGGTAGGAGAGATGATTCAAAGGAAGGTTCCAGAAGCTGCTAAGGCTTTAAGCAGAGGACAGGCATGATTAGACAATAAGGAGCAAAAAGGAAAGCCTTGGGGAGGAAGCTGGAGTCAAAAATGAGGAAAAGATGAAGCATGGACTGGGGCCGTTGAGTGGGGAAGGGGGAGCACAGGTATGAATCAGCTTGGGGGTGGGAAGGAGGAGGCACAGATGTGAGTGGAAGACACTAAATCCCTTGGGGCTTATTGGGCTAAATATCCTCAAAGAAAGAAAGCTGCAGCTGAGCTATTCCATTACTTTTTTTGTGCAGAAATGGAAACTGAGGCTGAAAGGAGGGCTACGATTAACCAGGACCACATAGCCAGTAGTATACTGCTATCCCTACCAGGTTCAGGCAGGACCACTCACCTGGGACCACTCCTCTTCATTGCCGCTGCTCCCGCCTCCACTGCTGTCTCCACCACTGCTGTTGGCCCCACCAGTCTGGAGCTGTGCCCGCTCCCAGCGCAGCTGCTCCAGCAGGAGCACGTGGGCTGGGCCCTGGGCTCGGAGGGCAGCCTCCCGCAGCTCCAGAGCCCGCTTCTCCCGCCGCACCAGCTGTAGCCGAAGCATCAGGTCTGCCAGGATCTCCTGAGAGACCAAGGAGAGGGTAGGTAATTTGCACCTCTAGGGTCAATTGTTGGGAAAACTGAGGCTCTAGGAGGCACCCACTGAGAGCTGGTCAGGCAAGAACCCCAACCCTCACCATGATCTTGCATGATAGGAAATATCATCCTCCCATAAAAACTACAGCTGTAGAAATAGCAGTTCAGAGACAGTAAGTATCTTAGACAAGGTCAAGTAGCAGCTCAGTGAAAGCGTCTGAGTTTCTCCAAATTCAGAAGTTCAGCTTTCATGCCAGATTACAAATCCCAGATTATGTCCCCTGCTCTTATCTCTTTTCCATAGGAGGGGCATTTTGGAAAGCCAGATTTGGAGTCTTCTGAGAAACCGAATTTGGGAGGACAAACTCCTAGTCATCCCTCAAAACCCCAGCTCCAATTCTCCTCCCTCCAGGAAGCTTGTCCCCAGCCCAACAAAACTCTCCCTTGCTACTTGGTCCCCAAATCACATCTCTCTCAGACTCAGCAAAGGGTTTGGTCCCACTGGGAAAGACTGACACAGTGGCCACAGCCCATGTGTACCCGCGTGGCCACCAGGTCCTGTTGGATCTGCATCTTCTCCAGCTGGGGCAGGGCTGGGCCAGGCTGGGTCCCCAGAATGGCCTGCACAATGGCTTCTGCACGGGGCACAGTGGACATGGGTGCCAAGAGGGGGCCAGGCTCTGGGGGAATCTTCACCAGAGCATGGCATTCCCGGAGACGCTGGACATAGCCCTGGAGCTGGACAGCCACCTCCTGCGGTGTGGGCCTATCCACACTGCTGCCCTCGGGGCTAGAGGAAACAGAAGAGGGGCCTATGTCAACACTGCTGGGCGTGGTTGTGCTAACTTCATGCCAACCCTGGTGGGCTTCATCAGCTTCCATTGCACTGACCATGATGGGTCCTTCCTATGCCATATGTGATGGGCATGGTCAAACCAACATGGTGGGTACCGTAATGTAAACCCCAATGGACAACATCAGCCATCAATGATGAATGATGGATGAACACTATCATGTGAATAGGCACATTTCCTCATGTTATCACAGTGGATGCCATCACACCAACCCAATGGGCACCATCACTCAACTTGCCAACCCTGTCAGGCAGCATCATGCCAACTCCAGTGGGTACCAACATCAAGCCAACCCCATTAAGCACCATCATGCCATTTCTAATCAGTGGCACCATCATCCATCTTCATGCCAACCTGGTGGGTCCTATACCAACCCCAATGGCTGTCACCACCGTGCCAACTTTGTTGAGTAGCAACCAGCCAACTCCAGCAGGCCTCATGCCAACCACAGGAGCCATGCCAACTCCCCCCCAACATGTGGCCAGTTCTGGGAGCCCCATTCTCTAATCAGAGCCCCACGCATTGGCCCACCCAGTCTCCAGGGGTACCTTGGATGCGGATCCTGCAGTATCCCTCCATCCATGGCAGCCTTCTCCTGAACCAGGAGCCTCTGAGCTGCTTTCTCAGCTGCCTCCAAGTCATCTATGAAGGCTTCTTCTCCCGCTCCTGAGTCTGCCTTCCGGAGAGTGAGCAAGGCTCCGTATGCCTCCTCACAGTGTTCACTGTGGGACACCAGCTCTGAGCGCTCCTGGACACCCATCTTGCTGTGTAGGTGACATCCTCACTTGCTCCTGGACCCTTCACTACACCTCCCACCCCCACCCCTGGGAGTTTGTAAATGCCTTCAGCGTTCTTGGGCTAAATTTGTCTTAAGTTAATTTCTGTGCTGAGGGAAAGTACTTTCCTGCCAGGGCTCTATCTCTCTCTCTGGGGAATTGGGACTATCCTCTGAGGACGCCCATTTCCTTCCCAGTCAGTGATATCATGGGCGGGGTGCACTGACCTATACTGCAAGGCTAGACGCAGTGCAGTGGCCTCAGCCTCCCGCTGGCCCAGCTGCATGCTGAGGCCCTCACACCGGCCCTTGTACTCCTGAAGCACAGCCGACAGCAGACGGTTGAAGCATTTGAGCTTCTCAATGTTCCTGCCTCCAGATATGGGGAAGAGAGAAAGTGAGAGGCCTTGAAGGGCAGTTAGGACCCAACTGATTTCCACCTTTCCCTACCCCACCCCAACTCCAGCTCCAGATTCCTGGCTTTACATCCCAGCTGGGAGGCGCCAGTGCCCTTACGAGCTCAGCATTTGTGACTCTTACCCCTGGAGCTGCTCCATCTGGGCTTCCATGATATGCATCTCAGGGGCAAGGGGCTGGGTGGGGCGAGGCCCAAGCACCTGGGTGCTGGAATCACTCTGGAGGCGCCGGAGCAGGGGGTGAGCCAGGGAGAAGGGGTCCTGCCAGAAAGAGGTGACTTGATTCACCCAGATTGTCATTAAGAGCCCAGCATCATGGGTTCAGGCCTTTTCCAACCCCAGAAGTTATTGAATCACATGACCAGGATTTGAGTCTCATTGCCCTGAATCCTAAGGATCTTAAGACCGTGCATGGTTTTCAGCTTCCCACACTCACCTGAGTGCCCCAGGTCTCCCCGTCAGCCCCAGAGCTGCTGGAACCACTGCCTGAGCCACCTGCTTGGTCACAGGAGGGAGATGGGAAGGGCTTTAGTCTCAGCAGGGAATCCTGCAGCTCCTGGACCTGTGGGGGAATGGGGAATGTCAGGCCTGAGGGTTCCAACCACCTGCCATCCTTCTCCAAGACCTGATCCTGGAGCAGTGGCAAGAGCCCTAGCTGAAAGGTAGGACTGCCAGATACTCATCCTGCCAAATCCCTCCCTGTACAACCTTGGGCAAGTCACTCAGCCGCTCAAGACTACTCTTTCCTTAGACATGCAGATGGCCGACAGGTACATGAAAAGATGCTCAACATCACTAATCCTTAGGGAAATGCAAATCAAAACCACAATGAGGTACCACCTTACATCAGTTAGCATGGCAAGCATCAAAAAGACAAGAGATAACAAGTGTTGGTGAGGATGTGGAGAAAAGGGAATCCTCGTGCACTGTTGATGAGAAAATAAGTGGGTGCAGCCACTATGGAAAAAAAAGCATAGTAGTTCCTCAAAAGAGTAAAAATAAAACGACCATATAATCCAGCAATTCCATTTCTGGGTATTTATCCAAAGGAAACCAGAACACTAACTCAAAAAGATATGTTGACTTCCTAGGTGGCGCAGTGGTTAAGAATCCACCTGCCAATGCAGGGGACATGGTTTCGATCCCTGCTCCAGGAAGATCCCACAGGCTGCGGAGCGACTAAGCCCATGCGCCACGACTACTGAGCCTGCACTCTAGAGCCCATGAGCCACATCTGTTGAGCCTGTGTGCCACAACTACTGAAGCCCGTGCACCTAGAGCCTGTGCTCTGTGACAAGAGAAGCCACCGAGAAGCCACCACAATGAGAAGCCTGTGTGCCACAATGAAGAGTAGCCCCCGCTCGCTGCACCTAGAGAAAACCTATGTGCAGCAACGAAGACCCAACACAGCCAATAAATAAATTAATTAATTAATTAAAAGAAAAGACATGTTCATTGGAGCATTATTTACAAGAGTCAAGACATGGAAGCAACCTAAGTGTCCACTGATGGATGAAAGGATAAGAAGATGTGGTATATATATTTATACAATGACATATTTTTCATCCGTAAAAAAGAAACCTTGACATTTGTGACGCTATGGAAGAAACTTGAAGGCACTATGCTAAGTGAAATAAGTCAGCCAGATAAAGATAAATACTGCATGATCTCACTTATATGGGGAGTCTAAAATAAAGCAAGGGAAGTCCCTGGCTGTCCAGTGGTTAGGACTCAGTGCTTTCACTGCGATCGCCCGGGGTTCAACCCCTGATTGGGGAACTAAGATCCCGCAAGCTGTGTGGCATAATCAATCAGTCAATCAATCAAAATTTTAAAAAATATTGAACTCAAATATACAGAGAACAGGTTGGTGGTTGCCAGAGGCGGGGAGTAAGGGGTGAGTAAAAAAATTTTTTTAAAGACTTCTCTTTCCCATCTGGGAAATGGGCTCCATTCTGCAGGGAAATGAGCCCCACTCCTTGGGCTAGGTTCCCTCAGCCCCAAGTCTCACCACCTGTGTCCCTCCTACGTCCCCTGGGCTCCGGACTCGGACATAGAACTGTCCCTTTAATGGCTCCATGTGGGTGGCTCATGGCATCTTGAGCTGGTCAAGGCCCAAACAGCTCTGATCTTCCTCCCACCGAAACTGCCCCTTCCGCAGGCTCTCTCTGTCTCACTTCCAGTCTCCTAGGTTCCCAGTCCCGGACTCGTCCTCAGCCTCTCTCCAGTTTTCACACCCCATATGCCAGCTCCACCCTTAGCATCACCCAGAATCTGCCCACTTTTCACACCTCCACAACTTCCACCCTTACATGTCTGGACCAGTGCCTCCTCCAGGATCCCCAAGTTTCCACTCCCTCCTTCCAGTAGCTATTCCTCCTACAGCAGCCAGAGGGCGCCTGTGAATGCCTGCATCAGGTCTCCAAACTTGTTTTGCTCAGAATCCTATGTGACTCCCAACTCACTCAAAGCAAAATTTCAAATCCTCCCCACGTCCCACAAGGCCCTGCAGGATCTGCCCCCATCACCTCCGTACCCCTCTCCTCCCACTCAGCCCCACAGTGGCCTCCTCACTGTTCCTTGAACACACCAATCACACTCCAACCTCAGGGCCTTTTCATATGCTGTTCACTTTGCCTTGAATGCTCTTCCGCAGCTCCTTGCATGGTTCCTCCCTTGCCTCCTTGTGGTCTTTATTCAAATGTCACCTCCTCGTTGGGCCTCTCTGATCACCTTAACTAAGGTTGCAAGGGACCTTTGTCTCTTTGGGGTTCAAGCAGCCAAGCCTCCATAAAAGCGTCACAAATGAACAAATGATTGAATGTGTCCTGTGTCAGACCTGCCACCTCCCTCCAACCAGGGAGCCCCGGGAGGCAGCCCTGCCCCTCTCACCTCTCTCTGCAGCATCTCCTTCTCAGCCTGGAAGGCCTTCAGGGAGTTCTCTGTGCGAATCAGCTCATCCTCGCGGCTGCCCAGGGCCAATCGCAGCCAGGCATTCCTTTCAGCCAGTCGGGCTGCCTCCCGCTGGCAGCTCCCAGCCCCATCCTGCTCCAAGCAGGGTGTTGGTCCCCCCTCACTTCTGTCCTTTGCCTCCATCGGCCCAGGACAGCTTGGGGGCCGGCAGCGCCAGGCAGCAGCAGCCGCTTCCAGAGAGCTCAGAGCTTGCTGGAGGGTCTGAAACACGTCAGAGGCTCCAGGTCCAGAGGGGACATTCTCCCCATCCCGTGGGGCTGCCTCTGGGGCCTGGTGGGCTTCCTGGGCAGGCTCATGGGAACCCTCAGGGGCTGGGGCAGTTCCCCTGCTAGAGTCCCCATCAACTTCTCTGTCAGTCCTGTGAAGAGGTGAGACATGGAAAGTTCTGGAAATGGGGTCATCTGGGGTAGCTAACACACAGAGGCTTTGTAACAAGGCTGGGGCTGCATCACGCGGGGCCTTGAAAGACAGGCTGAGGGACTTCCCTGGTAGCGCAGTCGTTAGGAATCCGTCTGCAAATGCAGGGGACACGGGTTCGATCCCTGGGCCGGGAAGATCCCACACGCCGTGAAGCAACTGAGCCCATGCACCACAAAAAGAGAAGCCCACCGCAATGAGAAGCCCATGCATCGCAGCAAAGAGTAGTCCCCGCTCGCCGCAACTAGAGAAAACCCACGTGCAGCAACAAAAACCCAATGCAGCCAATAAATAAATAAATTTATTTTAAAAAAAGAAAGTCAGTTTGAGGGCAATGGGAGCCATAGCATGGGACATAAACAGATCTATGGGTGGGAAAGATGTGCCAGGCTTGTAGTGGGGGACACAGACCAAGTGCCTTACCTGCTCTCCAGACCCTGCCCTTTGGCCTCCGCCTCAGGTCCCAGCAGCTCCGGCCTGCAGCTACCCTGAGATGGCACGGGGCCCGGCTCAGAGCTCCCGCTGGCTGCCTCAGCCTCCTCTGAACTCTCTGCCACAGGGTCCAGCTCACCCTGCAAATGATCCCCAGGGCAGAACAATGATCCAGGCAGGTCTGGGTCCTGGGGTCTCGCAAAGCTGGGTGTGGCAGGAACGGGGGACACTTACGGGCAGAGCGTGCCTCCCTCGCCGGCTTCGGGGTCTTGTGGCCCTGGCACTCATTGTTATCCAGAAATTGGTATCCTCTGAATCCTCCTCCTTCCTCACCCCCTAAAACCACAACATGATCTCAGCTTGAAGCAAATGACAGCTTCAATTTCCTCTTCTGTGATATGGGCATTGATTTCACTCCTCCGAAAGGATCTTGAGTTATCAATGTTGATTTGGCACATTTGAATGCTTCCTTCGATGATCAGCTCACTACCTCTCAAGGTTGCGTTATCTCTTCCTTCTTTTCTGCTTCTTTTATTTTTCACTAGCTCTTTGCTCTCCTCCCTCCCTTATCTGGGCTTGGGACAAGGACTTCAACAGTCCCCTCTCCTCCCCAGGGCTCTCCTGAACCAGAGGTTCCAATCCTGGGGTTTGGTCCCCTCAGCCCGCTCTACTTTCCTGTTCTTCTGGGGGCAACTTAGTCAGAAAACCACGTCTCTGGACACTCGGGGTCACACTGGCCACTGCCTGCTCAAGCTTGGGCTGGCCAAGGCCAGCCTGGGAGGGGCCAGGAAACAGGAAGCCCCCTCCCCGGCCATGTGACTTGTTATTGTGCAGTTTCCTCCTCAAGGACAGCAGCTTCCTCCAGCCCCAGCAGGAGGACACATGTCCAGCTCCCGAGATGTCAGTCCCTCCTCGCCTCTGCTTCCAAGCCCACGGCTCCTCCATCTCTGGCCCTTGGATTTTATTTCTTGGAAGCTAGAATGCTCCCTTGGCCTGATGCTCTTTATCTGACTCCCCTCAGAACTTCTTTTCTCTGCCTGTCCCTTCAGTGTCAGGGTCAGAGTTTCTCATTCCACTTCAAGTCACAGACAGTCCTGGGATTGGTACCCCTGGGCAAGCGATGGTCGCCTCTGAGTCTCAATTATTTTATCTTCCTACAGTGTCATGGGAGGTTTTTTTTTTTTTTCAAAACAAACAACCTTTTCACTGAAGTATAGTTGATTTACAATGTTGTATTAGTGTACAGCAAAGTGATTTTATTCTTTTCTATTCTTTTTCAGGTTTTTTCCATTATAGATTATTACAGGATATTGAATATAGTTCCCTGTGCCATACGTGGTCCTTGTTTTTTTTTAATCTATTTTACATACAGTAGTGTGTACCTATTAATCCCAAACTCCTAATTTATCCTTCCCTCCCTCCCCCCTTCAGTAACCATAAGTTTGTTTTCTTTTCTTTTTGCCTCCCCTCCCCCCCCCCTTTTTTTGGCCATGCTCTGCAGCTTGTGGGATCTCAGTTCCGCCACCAGGGATTCAACCTAGACCCTCACTTGGGCCCTCAGCAGTGAGAGTCTAGAATCTTAACTGACAAGGCATTCCCAGTAACCATAAGTTTGCTTTCTATGTTCATGACTCTATTTCTGTTTTGTGAATAAGTTCATTTGTATTACTTTTTTAGGTTCTCTATATAGGTGATATATGATATTTGTCTTTGACTCACTTCACTTAGCATGATAATCTCTAGGTCCATCTATGTTGCTGCAAATGGCATTATTTCATTCTTTTTTATGGCTGAGTAATATCCCATTATATATACACACACACACACACATACATATACATATACACACTCACACACCAGTGTCATGGAAATTTTAACAAGTAATTTGCATATGGCGGGCACCATAGGGAACTGAATCATAAGGCACCCTCCTTGTTCCCTACCAGCTCTCTGACTGTCCCATCTCTGCTTCCTCTGCCAGCTACTGTTTCTCCTCCATAAATGCTGGATTCCTCAGAGCCCAGATGGTCCCTACGTCCTGCTCGTTATTCCTGCCTCCACCTCTAAAAGGCCTCCTCCTCATCTCCATCCACAGTTACAGCCCAAGCTTCTCCTCCCCAACCTGGATACCAGTCCAGCTCCCTCCCTGGGCTACCCAGCCATTCCTCCACTCCTTTCCTCACCCAGGCCCCAGAGACAGAGATCTCACTTCACCTACCTGCCTCATACACCCTCCATGGCTCCCCATTGCCCTTGGGAAACATTTCAAGCTCTTCAGCCTGACATTCAAGGTCTTTAAAAAAACTATGCCTGCAGCTGGCACCAATGTGTATTACATACACTAGCCACGATAACCTCCTCCCTGAACAGCTGAAGTTTCTCAATTTTCTCACACCCTGGTGCCTTTGGCCGTGCCTTAACCTCTGCCTGAAACACCTCTTCCTTCCTTCTGCACTTGGCATAAACTGTGCAAGCCTGGGATAGCCTGAATCTTCCTGGTCCCACTGACAGACCCTATGAGGCTGAATCTTCCTGCTTCTGCGTCCCCAAAGGTAGCAGCAAGAAAAGTTGCAATTCTCTGACTTGAGGGTACCCAGAGCATTGAAATTCTCACTCTTAGCTTCTGCTCTGGCCACATTAACCCGTGAGAGGCTCCACTGCTCTTCAAAGCCTCCAGACCTCTGCGCAGGCGGTTCCTTCTACGTGGAATGACCTTCCTCCTCTTGTTTTTCCAACAAATTCTCCATCCTTCAAGGCTCATTTTACACAGCCCCTGCGGGCTGTCCTTGAACCAGAGCCTGACTGATGTGGGCAGGCTTAACAGATTTTAACAAATAAAGAAACTGAGGCTCAGTTTTTAAATGGTTATTTGAAGGGAGAAGTGTGCATGAGGAAGGGTGGTTTCAAATAATTCTGGCTTAGTATTTTTTTATTTTTTGCAAATATTTGTAAAATAAGGAGCAGAATTAAATAATTGGGAGGGGCCTTGGGCTCTGGACCACGCCACCTCCGCCGCAAAAGCCCCTCTCGGAGGTTCGGTCAACTCTGTTAATCACCAATCAGCCCCGCCTCTTCTAAATCCCACCCAACTCAGTCCCACTACTTTTAATCACACTGAAAACTAGGACTTCTCCATCTGAGCCTATCCCATTTAAAGCCCAGCTCCACCCTGCCTTCTTCCAACCTATTACTGTGGAAGCGCTGACCAGCGCAGTCTGAATCTGCCAGAAACATAAAAGCTCCTCCTTATTTCACTTTAGCCAATCACGTTTCAGATCCCACCCCCCTCAGCTCCACGCCGGTCTATCACAATCCAAACCCCACCTCCTAGCGCAGTATCAGCCTATCAGCTTCCAAGGCTCTCCAGCTTCTTCCCATTCATGTCTCCGCTCGGCTTGCGGCCTGCTGAACTACATTTCCCAGGAGGCGTGGCGGCCGCACCACACCACTTCCTGCTGCTAAAGATGGCTGCTTCCTAGCGAGTCGGCCGCTGAGTTGGAGGGAGGTTCGGGCTACGGTGAGCAGGAGTTGGGTGGTGAAAGCGTGCGGGATCTGTCCCTAGAGGCCCAACTTCCCTAGCCCCAGAAATTCGGCCCCTCGCTTGCCCTGAGGCTTCCGCCTTCAGCTCTGGTTTCTCCTGCAGTCTAGTCTCCATCCCTCTTGCTACAGCTAAGCTTTGTTTTCCTTAGAGGTTGTGGGGGTTGCAAGGCTCAGAGGCCATCCTCGGCAGCCCGCACCCATTGCCCAGATAGGCAAACTGTTCCACTGGCGTCCTGTGTTTCCTCAGAGGAATTGTAACACCCAGATCTGCTCCCCTTCCGTCTGCAGACGCCCACTAGGCAGCCAGCACCCATTGCGGAGGAGAGAAACTTAGAAGTTATTCCTTTATTCACCAAGACGTTTTCAGTTTCAGGTAACGGAAAATGCAACTCAGTCTGGCTTAAGTAAGAAAAGGAATTCAGGCATAGCTGGATTCAGGTGCTCAGAAGTCTTATCTGTCGTTTTCTGGGTGAGCATTACTTCAGGCAAGCTCTCTTTCCCCTCTTGAAGGCGAAAGAGGCTTCCAGAAGCTCTCGACTTGTAACTTCCCAGCTCTGCAATTCTAACGAGTTCCTCTTCTCTAAAAGAGAAGTCTCAAAGCTGCTCCTCACTGGCATGTATTGGGTCATGTCCCCATCTCTGGGCCATTCACAGTGGCCAGATGTGCTCACTAGCCAAAAGGGGGAGGGGTGGGGTTAGACCTACAGAAGAAAAAAAAAAAAGAAAGGGAGACTGTTACCTTGAGTCAGAGTGGATGCTGGGCTGGTAAGTGTAAAAGGTACCCATCCTACAGATGAGGAAACTGAGGCCCAGAGAGGAGTGACTCTTATTGTCAGTAATCGACTCATGCGCTGTTCTCCTGCCCAGTAACCAAATGCTTTTAAAACCCCTAAGGGAAGGATCCTGGCTTCCCCCATCCCTGCTCCATCCAGCCACTCAGGAGCCATGGAAGTGGCAGAGCCCAGCAGTCCCACTGAAGAGGAGGAGGAGGAGGAGGAGGAAGAGGAACAGTCAGCGGAGCCCAGGCCCCGCACTCGCTCCAACCCTGAGGGGGCCGAGGACCGGGCGCTGGGGGCCCAGGCCAGTGTGGGCAGCCGCATTGAGGGCGAGGGCGAGGCGGCCAGTGCTGATAATGGGACCCCCAACCCTCCAGGAGCCGGTCCCAAGCCATGGCAGGTGCCTCCACCAGCCCCAGAGGTCCAGGTGCGGACGCCAAGGGTCAACTGTCCAGAGAAAGTGGTAAGTGAGGGGCTTGACCTGTGGCTTTGAGGTGTTAGGGAACCTTGGGTTACACATTGTCTTTTAGGGTTCACTCTGGAAAACGGTCCCTTTGTATTAGTCTCCTAGGGCTGCCACAACAAGTTATTGCAAACTGAGTGGCTTAAAACAACAGAAATTTATTTTCTCACAGTTCTGGATGCCAGAAGTCTGAAATGAAGGTGTCACGTTCCCTCTGGAGGCTCTCGGGGAGGAGCCTTCCTTGCCTCTTCCAGCTTCTGGTGGCTTCTTAGCTTGTGGCTGCATCACTGCAATCTCTGTCTCTGTCTTCACATAGCCTTCCCCTATATGTCTCCCAGTCTTCTCTTTTGTTTTTTTTCTTTTTCTTTTTTTTGGCCGCATGACATGTGGGATCTTGATTCCTTGACCGGGGATCGAACCCGCGCCCCTTGCAGTGGAAGCCTGGAGTCTTAACCACTGGACTGCCAGGGAAGTCCCCAGTCTTCTCTTTCTGGCTGCTGTTGGGTCTTTGTTGCTGTGAGCGGGCTTTCTCTGGTTGTGGCGAGTGGGAGGTACTGTTCATTACAGTGCGTGAGCTTCTCAGTGCAGTGGCTTCTCCTGTTGCAGAGCACAGGCTCTAGGCGTGCGAGGGCTTCAGTAGTTGTGGCACATGGGCTCAGTAGTTGTGGCGTACCGGCTCTAGGGCGCCAGCTCAGTAGTTGTGGCCCATGGGCTTACTTGCTCTGTGGCATGTGGGATCTTCCCCAACCAGGGATCGAACCTGTGTCCCCTGTGTTGGCAGGCAGATTCTTAACCACTGCACCACCAGGGAGGTTCCCTTCCTTTTCTAAGGACACTTGTCATTAGATCAGAATGATCTTATCTCAAGATCTTTAGCTTCATTGCATCAGCAAAGACCCTAATTCTAAATAAATTCACATTCTGAGGTTCCAGGTGGATATATCTTTTAGAGGGCCGCCATTCATCCCACTGTTCCCTTGTTTTCTTGTTTCTGTGTTAAACATTCTCTGGTTCATTTATTCAGTCATCAACCTGGACTCCTAGTCCGCTGCTCTTTTCCCTCGCTGCCTCCTTCTAAAGTGGATGGCTTGGCTAGGAACTGGGGGTCATCATATGGCCTCTTCCAATGGGGCTGCTTGGAGAGGGCCAGCAGAGTGGCCTGGGTGCCTGCATTGTTCAGTTGCCAGGTGCTGCCGGTCACAGCCCTCACCACCCTCCAACTTCATTGCAGATCATCTGCCTGGACCTGTCGGAGGAAATGTCGCTGCCAAAGCTGGAGTCATTCAATGGGTGAGAGGGATATTTGGGGGCTTGAGTTTATAGCCATGGCTGGAAGGGGCCCAGCCCCAAAAACGCAGGGCTGTCTCTCTCACATTCACCCCCCCGGGCCTGGTCTGGGGCCTGGCGGTATTGGAGAGTAGCAGTGATAACTGGTTATGAAACAGCTGCGGTCCACTAGGGCTCTGTTTTAAGCCATGACTCAGAAACTCCGAGAAGCAAAGGGACTCGCCCAAGGCCTCCCAGCAGATGGCAGAGCCAGATTCAGACCAAGGCCTGGCTGACTCCAAAGCCCTTATCCCTGAGCAGCCGAGTCTCACTGGGGTCAGGTAGCAGGGCCTGGACGGGGCCTGAAGGTGAGCCCGCCTTCCCCTCCCTGCCTGAGGGTGGCCCGTGGCTGAGCAAAGATGGGATGCCTCCCATGGATCAGAGGTGAGACCCAGGCTGGCCAGAGAGAACCATTGGAGAGGGCAAGAGCTGGAGCGGGTCAGCTAGGCTGGGTTTGCAGCTGGGCTCTGCCACCCCCCGCCGCTGTATGACCTTGGCCTTAACCACCCCGTCACTCTCTGGCCCTCCCCAGCTCCAAAACCAATGCCCTCAACGTCTCCCAGAAAATGATCGAGATGTTCGTGCGGACAAAACACAAGATTGACAAGAGCCACGAATTCGCGCTGGTTGTGGTGAACGATGACACTGCCTGGGTGAGGCTGGGGCGGGGCTGGGTGCCCTGGGGTCCCCTGGGGGTGAGGGAGTACCTTGCTGAGTCCCATGCTTCCCTGCAGCTGTCTGGCCTGACCTCTGACCCCCGAGAACTCTGCAGCTGCCTGTACGACCTGGAGACCGCCTCCTGCTCCACCTTCAGTATCCTTTCCACGCAGAGAGCCCAGGGAACAGCCTGGCTCAGACCGGCTCGGGTCTATATCCGAGCTCTGCCACATCAGGCTTGGGCCAGCCACCCTTCTGAGCCTCAGTTTCTTCATTTGTAAAATGAGAGCCACAAAACCTACCTCCCAGGGTTGCTGTGAAGATGAAGGCAGACTGTAGAAGCAAAAACAGCTGATTTGGACTCTGGATGTCAAAAATGCATCCACTTGGGGAACACTTAATGAAGGGCTAAGTACACAGTCGGTGCTCAATAAATGGCCATATGTGACGGAAAAGGCACAATCACTGCTACAGCCCCTTTAACCTGGGCATAGCACATTTTATATTAATTTGAACATTAAAGGCTCGCTGCAGCCCAGAACTTAAATGTAATATGATCCCTGTGAGTTACAAAGAAAACAGTGATGAGGGGAGGGGGACAGGTAAACCCATGGCTTTCTTTTTGAGGAGAATGGCCCCAGCCCTGAGGGGAAGGAGACTTTGAATCCACTAAGGGCCTTCAGGGCATCTGATGCCAGCCCCCTGGTTCATGATCTATGCTGAGGGAAAACAAGCTCAGAGAGGGCAAGCGACTGGGACTGGGTCACACAGCGTGTCTCCTGGCAACAGGCTCAGAGGCACCTGCACTCTCCTGGCATCAGGAGGAGGGAAGCCACCCACCCATGCCCACCCATGTGCTGCTCTGCTCTCCTTAGCATTCCCACCAGATCTGGAAGGTCTCTTCAGCCTCATGTAAGTCCCCTGTGGGGAAATTATTGTTCACCTTTAAAGGACCAGGAAGTAAATATTTTTGACTTTGTGGGCCCCACAGGCCCTGTCTTGGCAACTAGGCTCTGCCTGTTGTAATTGAAAAGCAGCCACAGACATAGGTGGGCAGGTGGGTGTGGCTGTGTGCCAATAAAACTTTATTTGCAGACACAAATTTGAATTTCACATTTCTACATGTCGCAAAATATCCTCCTTTTGATTTTCTTCCTTCCAAACTATTTAAAAATGAAAAAGATACTTGTGGGCCCAAGTATTCTAAGCCCTGTTTTGTTTCATTTTGTTTTGGTTTGGTTTTTTTTTTTTGGCTGTGTTGGATCTTGGTTGGGATGGGCTTCTCAGTGTGATGACTTCTTTTGTGAAGCACATGCTCTAGGCACACGGGCTTTAGTAGTTGTGGCTCACGGGCTCTAGAGCACAGGCTCAGTAGTTGTGGCGCTTGGGCTTAGTTGCTCCGTGGCATGTGGGATCTTCCCGGACCAGGGTTCGAACCTGTGTCCCCTGCATTGGCAGGTGGATTCTTAACCACTGCACCACCAGGGAAGTCCCTAAGCCCTGTTTTTGCTAGCCCCTTGATGGTGGCCATGGAGCTTGTTTTGCCTTTTGCACCGTGATTAACCTGGTACAAGTATCTTAGCAAATTTTGCAAGTGAATCTATGGGGTAAATTCCTAATGAAAGGCTGGAACAAGGTGGTGTGTGTTTTTAATTTTGCTAGACTTTGCCAACACACTTTCCCAGGAAAGTAACCTGGGAACTAATATTAACAGGTAAATTAATTTACCTATTTACCTCCCCCAGCACCAGGGTTGAAAGTTCTCCCCGTTTGATAGGTGGGAAGAGGCCACATCTTATTTTGCTGTGCTTTTCATTCATTTTTAAGCTATTCAGTATTCTTTCAGTAATTTGTCTATTTGTCCCCTTTACGTATTTTTCAAGGGGGATGTTGGCTTTTTTCTTATTAGTGATCAGATTTGCTTTTTACATATTAAGGACATTAGCTGTCTGTCTGCCTAGTGCCCTGTAGTCAGTGTGAGAACCAGCTGTGGCTGAGTGGGAAACAGGGCACTGACTTTGCATATAAGTTCTGGTCCCTGCCTCAGAGTCTTCTGGCCTGGTAGGGCAGATCCAGCTCAATGCAGTGACAGGGGATGCTCAGGATGCTGAGGGTGACCTGAGCAGGCTCCAGCTTTGAGGTCAGCAAAACCTCTGATGGAGTAGGAGAGGTCAGGCAGAAAGGCGAAGCTGGTGAGGTGCTGGCGCAGAGGGAACACCATGTGAGCGGGCTCAGAGGCAACAGTGAACTTGGGAGGGGTCAGGTGGGGCCTCACATACCCGGTGAGGAGCTGGTCTCTCCGAGGGTGACGAGAGGGGTGGGTTACCAGGGTGTGCTCTGACCTGTCCTCCATCCCTGCTGAACAGCCAGCAGAAGACAGAGCTGCCAGTCACAGAGAACGTGCAGACGATTCCACCACCGTATGTGGTCCGAACCATCCTGGTGTATAGCCGTCCACCCTGCCAGCCCCAGTTCTCCCTGACAGAGCCCATGAAGGTGAGGGAGGCCTGGGAGAGGGAGGGATACCTACAGCCAGCAGGATGGTGGTTTGATACTAGGAGGGACTTCCTGACCACAGGAGCTGGGGTGCCTCGAATCAGGTTCCCAGAGTCTGGGGCAGTAGTTGGGGAATTGGGGGCATGGGGGCACAGGGTGACCTGAGTCCCGAAGGCTGGCTTTCTTCCCCTGCAGAAAATGTTCCAGTGCCCATATTTCTTCTTTGATGTTGTTTACATCCACAACGGCGCTGACGAGAAGGAAGAGGAGATGAGCTGGAAGGTGAGAGGCCTCTGTGGGCGCAGGCAGCAGGTGGATGTAGATGTAGATGGAATATCTCCGCACCCACCTGCCCTGGCCCTGAGGGAAAGGGGGGCTTTGAATCACTAAGGGCCTTCAGGGTATCTGATGCCAGCCCCCTAGTTCATGATCTGTGCTGAGGGAAAACAAGCTCAGAGAGGGCAAGCGACTGGGACAGGGTCACACAGCATGTCTCTGGCACAGGGATACCTGGCAGTAGGCTCAGAGGCACCTGTGCTCACCTGGCATCAGGAGGAGGGAAGCCACCCGTCCCTGTGCACCATGCGCTGCTCTGCCGTTAGTCTTCTCAGCGTTCCTGGCCCCGCTGGATCGTGGTCATTAAACAGCCATTTCCCACATGTCTGCAGTGAGCTAGTGGGGCTGTTGGGACAGTGGCCCAGGAGCATGTAGGGTCCTGTCCACATCATCCCCAGCATCCCCTGCTTCTCTCTTCCTGCCTTCGCTTTCTCTATGCCCTCTGCCTGGAGCACGCTTGCCTCTCTGCCTTGCCAGGCTCTGCTGGTCCTTTAGATCCCAGCCCGGAACTAGTTGTGCCATCTCGAGTCGACCACTTCTCTCTCTGAGCCTCACTTTACCCACTGTGAGCACAGTGGGTTGAGCCCAGCTCCTACTTATACTTCAGTACCCCAACCAGAAGTCCCTACTCTGAGAAACCTTCCCTGCTCCTCAAGATAGGTCAGCGTGGGGTCCCTAGCACTGGGTGGGTGGCAGGAAATGTTTGCTGAATGTGGGAATGTTTTCTGCCAGGCAGACTCCTCTTTACCCTTCAGAACCTATCCCTGAATCCTTTCCTGGGAGGCCCTCCAGGACAAGGAGGGCCTGTCAGGGGAACCTCTGCCTGAACAGCCCTTCCTTGGCCCCACAGGACATGTTTGCCTTCATGGGAAGCCTGGATACCAAGGGTACCAGCTATAAGTACGAGGTGGCGCTGGCTGGGCCGGCGCTTGAGCTGCACAACTGTATGGCCAAGCTGCTGGCTCATCCACTGCAGCGGCCCTGCCAAAGCCACGCCTCCTACAGCCTGCTGGAGGAGGAGGATGAAGCCGCCGAGGTTGAGGCCACTGTCTGAACCATCCCTGTACATCCGACTTTCTTGTACAATAACACCCTTGGCCTAGAATGCTGGTTCTCAAACTGCGCTCCGTGGGACCCCCAGAAGGGGATCTAGGAGGTATCCAAGACACCTGGGGAGCCCTGAAGGAAACCCAGGATTCCAGGAAGCATCCCAGGGACTCTGGGCACCCATTCCCCATGTTTCCCAGCCCATATCCCACTCCCCGTTTTTCTGTTGTGATTTTTGTTGTGCCCTGTGTGATTTTTTTCATCAAAATAAAATTCTGAGCATCCCTAACCCAGGTCCACAGCAGTCAACTTGTGTTCATTTTTGGTTGCAAGTGACAGAAAACCCACCCACTGAGCAGAAAGGAGAATGGCTTGGTTCTTGTGGATAAGAAGCCAAGGTGCAGCTTCAGGCTTGGCTGTATCCAAGTGCTCTGACATTGCCTTTGGGGAGGGCTGAAATTCCCTGCGTGGTTGGTATTCAGTGTGCCCTGCTTTCCTCCCAACCCATGGAAAGCGGTGAGACGGCTGTGACCACTCCCCAAATCCCAACCCAGGTGAAGTGAGCACTCTCCCAGCACCCCTTATGACTGGCCTTGCCTAGGTCATGTAGCCCTGCATGGGGCCAGTCATGGGCCAGAGCTGTGGCATGCTCTGATTGGCCAGGCCTAGATCAAGCCTCTCTGGGAAGGGAAGTTTATGGTCCCATCAGGAAATCGTGTGGGTACTCCCCAGAGGGAGGGAGACAGATATCATAACAGGTGCATCACCCAGCTATCATACTGGATAGTGAGAAATTGTGGGGAAAAAAAAATCTTACCAGCTAGATTTTCTCAGTCCCTCATAGAACGAAAATAGCTTTATCTAGAAACAGATAAAGCTTTTCCTTCCATGAGCATTTATCAGGCACCTGTGTGTCAGGCCCCTCTTTCACCCTCTTTCAATTTCACACCAGCCTGGAAGGGATTATTCTCCCCTTTTGCATGTGGGGAGACTCAAGCCCTAAGAGGACCAGCGCTCCAAAGTAACGGACTCCGGACTCCGCGGGACTGAAAATGGGCCATACAGAGCTACTGCCCGGGGGCAGCTATTAATTGAAGCCTTACATACTATCGGGGCTGCGTGCGCTAATGGAGGCCACCACAGCAGAGGGTTCCAGAAGACTTCATGCTCTGTGGGCACCATCGGGTCCCAGGATCGTAGCTCCACCCCCTCCAGCAGGGTGTGTTCGTGTTTACACCGTTTTGAGTGATAACGGCACACACGGCGGCCTCCACCCTCTCGGGCCCTTATCGGTGGCCCCAAGCCCTGCCTGGGCACTATTTGGTGTCGCGGGCTCGGGCCAGCACTAAAGCTCCCGAACCTCGATGTGGACGACAGTGCGGCGCGGGTCAGCCTGGCTGGGGACACTGCACTGCGCGGAGGT
Organism: Hippopotamus amphibius kiboko; assembly: GCF_030028045.1. NCBI lineage: Eukaryota > Metazoa > Chordata > Mammalia > Artiodactyla > Hippopotamidae > Hippopotamus > Hippopotamus amphibius. The sequence goes on along the minus strand of NC_080200.1, from coordinate 16,545,849 downwards.
GCGGAGACGCAAGCCGAGAGGCGGTGCGGCGCGTGCGCACAAGGGCGCCGCGGGAAGTTGGAAATACTCAGGCCGGGCAGCTGGTCCCGCGGACCGCGGGCGCATGGGATCCGCGACAGTCCTGGCGCGGCGGCTGCGGGCGGCGCTGCGGGAGGAGGAGTTGCGGTGAGGGCAGGGCCCGGGGTGGGCGGGCCAGGGGTGGGGGCGAGTGTCGCGGTCCACTCTGACCCTCTGTCCATAGGGCCGTGGAGGAGCTGCTGCGCCGTGGTGCTGACCCTAACTTGGTGCTCGAGGATGGTGCGGCGGCCATCCACCTAGCGGCCAGAGCCCAGCACCCGCGGAGTCTGAGTTGCCTCGAGGCCCTGCTGCGCCGAGGCGGGGACCCCAACGCTCGGTGAGGTCGGGTCTGGGCTCGGGGCAGGTCTTCCGCGAAGGAGAGGGGTCTCCCGAGTCCGAGGGAAAGACCTGGGAGTCCTGGAGCGGGCATCCCACAGTTCAAGGATGCGGACTCGACCGGGGGCGGAGCTTAGGGAATCCGAGGAGGGATCTTGAGATTCCAAGGGCAGAGGCAGGGTACCAGACCCAGGGTGGGTATGAGATTGCGCTGGGGCCAAAATGGGGATCAGAGTTTCGGATCTGGCGGTAGAAGCTCTACAGTCAGAGAGCAGAGGTTTGGGTCTTGGCCAGAGGGCGCAGGATCTAGGTTCCACGTATGGTATCTCAGGCTGGAGGGCGGAGACGGGGGCTGAGAGCCAAGCCTCGGGGACCCGGGGGGCCGGGGGGGAAGCAGAGATCGTGTTCACTCCTCCACTGACCCCTCCTCTTCTCCTGCCCCAGATCGGCGGAGGAGCTGACGCCGCTGCACGTGGCCGCTGCCTGGGGCTGTCGCCGCGGCCTGGAGCTGCTGCTGAGCCAGGGAGCGGACCCCGCGCTGCGCGACCAGGTAGGGGCCCCAGCGCTGTGTGAAGCGGGGCGTACCCGGAAGGAGGGAAAGAGAAAGGAAGGGAGGAAGAGAGAGAGCGGGAAGAGGGCGCCCCCTGCTGACCGCGCCCTTGCAGGACGGACTCCGGCCTCTGGACCTGGCTGAGCTGCAGGGGCACCAGAATTGTGCGCGTGTCCTGCGGGAGCTGGAGACTCGGACCAGGACCCCTACTCCGACCCGGGCAGACCCCCAGGAGCCAGAACCTGGCTGTGAGTGGTGCCTGGGCGGCTGGGGGTGCTTAGCCTCTGATCTAGCTTAGCGGGTCTCTGTGTCTGATGTCCACTCTCTCCCACTGTTGCTGTTTCACTACCAGAGTCTGGTCAGTCTCTCTGCCTCCCACTCGCTCCTTCCCCTTTGCGACTGCAGCCGCCTCTTTCTGTCTGATCTGACTTCCGTCATTGGCCCTCACTTCCTCCTCCCCTCCTCTCTGACTTCCACTCTTATCACCTGCTCCAGGCTCAGGCTCCTGGGGAAAGGGGCTGGATACCAGCCCCTCTGGAACTCCCAATGTGACGCTGGACTCCACAACACCTGACAGAGGAGATGGCAAGGACATGAGCCTGAAGGCTGGCCTTGGACCCCCCAGCCTCCTCGGTCACCCTGCGACTGCTGGCACACATGACAGCTTGGAGTCCCCCCGAGGGCACTGGGACTGCAGCTCAGTGGCCTCCTTTGTCACCGCGGTTGAGGCCTCTGGAGCTGAGGACCCAACCGGCCACACTTCCTCCTGCGCTGATGTCCAACCCTCCCAGGGGGTGCCAAGATCTTCAGGTGCCCCACCGCAGGAACATCGAGCCCTCGTGGAAGGCAGGGAGGCAGAACTAAGTGCCCGTATGCAGGCCCTGACTCTGACCTTGCCAGATGACTCCCACTCCCCCAAGTTCTTCCCAGACAGGAGCCCAACCCATAATCCCCCTTTGGAACCACTGCCTGAACCCTCTGACTTCCACATCTCCAAAGACGACCAGTTGTCCCTCGACGGTGACGTGGCCGCCCTCTGGCTGACAGAGGATGAGGCGAGCCCCACAGGTGGCAGGGACTCCGTCTCCTCTTGCCAGTGCCCTCCAGACTCCACCATGTCTGACCGGGAGCTGCTGCAAGAGCTCCTGGCACTTGGCAAGAGCCCTGGCCCCGTCACGTCCCTCACCCGACCATACTACCTCCGACGGCTGAAAGAAGCCCAGGCTGCCCCTGGTTAGTATGCAGAGTCCAAGGAGCATCCGGGAGTCCTCGGAGACCCCTGGCTCTCAGTGCAACCTACTTCTCCCTTCGTCTCTGGGAACCACCCTTTCCTTTGTCTCTCTTGACCCAGTTTCCCCTCCCAGGCCCAGAATTTTCAGGGCACAGCCCAGAGCTGGCCGAAGCCCTGCGGACGGGCCATATCCCAGACGCCCAGGCTGATGAGGATGCACTTGCCAAGCAGTTTGAGCGGCCAGATCCCACCAGACGGTGGCGGGAGGGGGTCATGAAGTCCAGCTTCACGTATCTCCTGCTGGACCCCAGGTACTTGGGGCAGGAATGACCCAGAAGTGGGAGCTGGAAAATTCTGAGATTGGTTCTTACCTGCTGTGTGTCCTTAGGAAGGGAACTGGCCCTCTCTGGTCATCAGCTTTTTTATCTGTAAAAGGCAGTTGGATCCAATTCAAGCTGCTGAGTGTCCTTGGGGAATAGCTATCCACCCTGCCTTTTATAAAGCAGGGGTCACTGGACATGGGTTCAGTTTGCTCTGTGTCTTTAAAGACTGTCTCTGGGGCGACTCTCGTCACTTTTGCCTCTCTGAGCCACCTACTTCATCTAGGAAGACTCAGGACCTGCCAGCCCAAGCCTTCTCACTGACCCTCGCTGAATGCCTTCGGATTTTTGTGAATGCCATCTTCTACGTGGGCAAGGGAACACGGGCCCGACCAGATGTCCACCTCTGGGAGGCCCTTAGCCACCGAAGGCGACCAGGAAAACAGGTGTGAGGATAAGAACCAGGTTCATGGCAGGGGCAGCCCAGCTGTGGGCAGGTAGAGGAAGGAGGGAATTGGAGGGCACACCTCTCACCCTGCCCTGGCTTCCCCCAGGCCTGCCCCAAGGTGCGCCGGATCTTAGACATTTGGGCCAGTGGTCGCGGTGTTGTCTCCCTGCATTGCTTCCAGCATGTGGTCCCTGTGGAGGCTTATACACGAGAAGCATGTCTTGTAGATGCTCTAGGTAGGTAGGCTTGTGGGGTAGGGGTGGGGGGGGGGTCACATGGAAGGCACTTGATCTACTGATTCCCTCACCCTTTCCCCCTCAGGGCTGTTCATTCATTCAGTGAGCAGTTATTGAGCACCAACTATGTACCTGCATGTGCACATATTTTGCTTCATTGGTTTATCCCTGCTTGAGGGCAATACTCAGTGGGTTCACTGGCACATACTTCTGCTAGGGGTTCCCGGAGGCTGCATTCATGACCTTACCCCTAATCTCCCCAGGGATCCAGACGCTAACCAACCAGAAGCAAGGACACTGCTATGGAGTGGTGGCTAGCTGGCCACCGACACGGCGCCGCCGCTTGGGGGTGCATCTGCTGCACCGCGCCCTCCTTGTCTTCCTGGCTGAGGGTAAACGAGAGCTACGGCCCGAGGACATCCAGGCCCGTGGCCGAGCACTGGGGAATTGGCCATCCAGCCTAGGTAGAGATCAAGGTGTTTGAATGTCCCAGCTGCCCCACGCTGAAAGCAGCCCCCATTGCCAGCTCCAGAAGGCTGGTGGGGATGCAGCAGGGTAGATCTTCCCCTCGGGCTGAAGGAGGACTTTATTACAGATGGAACTGCTGGAGACGTAGTGAGCTCCCTGTCATGGGAGGAGAATAGGGGATGTGGGAAGAGAACAAGTAGACTAGAAGGCTCTTTGGAACATGCTGGTGCTTTGAAACATACCAATGCTTTGGCACTTTGGTCCTGTCTGGGCAAACAGAGTCCATTTTTATCTTCCTGACACAGGGGACCCATACTGTGGGCTGGGCTGGGGGCTTCCTCAGCCTCACAAAAGTCATCTGCCCAGCTCAAGAGTCAGATTTTGCTGCTTCCCAGCTGTGGGACCTTGGACCAGTAATTTCTCTGTCTGAGCCTCAGTTTCCTCAGTTGTACACAATAGGGAAAGTGTAAGATTCTACCTCAGGGGGTCATTGAGGGAAACAGATTAAACCGTCATGGGGTGAAGCGTTGGGCTCAGAGCCCTACTGAACCAGAGGCGGCCCTGCAGCCCAGGTGGAAAGTCTCCGGGGGAAGGAGGGGGTGTTGGAATGTCCTCTAGGGTCCGACTTGTGTGTTGAGGGGTGGGCAGAGCTTGGGAGGTCATCATGGTGTGGGTGTGAGACTCCAGCCCTCCCTGGGATCGCTGCGTGACTGGAGCTTCCTGGCGTTGCTTCTCTGAATCTGTTTCTTCCTCTATAAAAAGAGATCATTAACCCCAACTTTATGCAGAGAGCTTCCGTAAATGCCAAGCCACTATCCTGGTGAGGTGTTGGCAGGATCATTTACATTTTCCAGAAGTTGCTTCTGCAAAGCAGTCCAGTGGGTTTGGGGACTTGGTGAGATCCGCTGCCTCATTGGTCTCATCACCTGCCTGTCATCTCGGCTCAGTGAACCAGGTCCTGCAAGGGGCGGGCTAAGGATCCACCCGCCTCCTTGCCTCCTCTGCGGAGCCCCTGGCTACTCTGGCTGTTAATAGTAACTAGGGTCCCTGCCTCTGGAGTGGGCCTCGGCTCTACCATTTAAACTGAGCTGAAGAAACCTCTCTTCGAGCTTCCCTTTCCTCACCTGTAAGAAAGGAATTCTCCCAGAAACCAAGTAGGTGCTTGAGAAAGCGATAGCAATTAAAACAGCATGCCATCTACCAACGATACACAAACAGAAAGAATCCAGAAGCATCTTTCCCTCCCTCCCCTGCCAAAAAAAGCCCAGAAGAGGTGGCATTTGTCTAACACAGGGTATCCCAACCTCAGCCCTACTTTTTTTTTTTTTTTTTTTTTTTGGCTGTGTTGAGTGTTCGTTGCTGCGTGCAGGCTTTCTCTAGTCGGGGGCTACTCTTCATTGGGGTGCGTAGGCTTCTCATTGCAGTGGCTTCTCTTGTTGCGGAGCACGGGCTCTAGGTGCACGGGCTTCAGTAGTTGTGGTGCGTGGGCTTAGCAGTTGTGCTCAAGGGCTTAGTTGCTTCACGGCATAGGGGAATCTTCCCGGACCAGGAATCAAACCCACATCCCCTGCATTGGCAGGTGGATTCTTAACCACTGCACCACCAGGGAAGTCTTCTGCCCTACTGACTTTTGAAGCTAAGTTGCTCCTTGCAGTAGGGTCTGTCCCGCGCTCCGTAGAGTGTCAGGCAGCATTCCTGGGCTCCACCCACAAGATGCCAGGAGCACCTCCCCCACCCAGTTGACGTAATCAAACACGTCTCCAGAATTTACCGACCCACAACAGTACCCCTGTAAGAACCCCTGGTGGGCTCACAGACTAGTGGGGAAAGGACCAAAGGTGCAGCAACTGAGGGGACAAATGTCTCCTCCCACTGTCCACACAAACCACAGGTAAACCTAGATATACATACATTAGAATAAAGCAAAGGACCAAGAGCACAGCCAAGGAGCAGGGAAATCCAGAGAAATCTCAAAAAAAAGACAGACCCAGGATTTCCCTGGTGGCACAGTGGTTGAGAACCTGCCTGCCAATGCAGGGGACACGGGTTCGATCCCTGGCCCAGGAAGATCCCACATGCTTCAGAGCAACTAAGCCCGCGTGCCACAACTACTGAGCCTGTGCTCTAGGGCCGACAAGCCACAACTACTGAAGCCTGCATGCTGCAGCTTCTGAAGCCCAAGCACCTGGAGCCCATGCTCCACAACAAGAGAAGCCTCCACACTGAGAAGCCCGGGCACCACAACAAAGAGTAGCCCCCACTCACCACAACTAGAGAAAGCCCTCGAGCAGTGACAAAGACCCAACGCAGCCAAAAAAACTAATACCAGATTCAAAATAAAAATCATCTTTGTGACAAAAGCAACTCAAAAACCAAGTTATAAGATAAAATGGGACAGTAAGAGGTACTGACTTGCTGTGTGGTGTGAGGGGAGGGGGATTCAATGGACCAATGGGTGTCAGGCCCTCAACACAGGGCTTAGCATACAGCTGACACTCAATTATGGCTACTGTAATTAGATGCAACTGTTCACTGATCCTCCCCTCAACTTCAGCATGGAACTCAGTTGGTCCTCCTCCTCCCCTCCAGGGACGGGGAGCTCACCCCCTATCTGCCTTCTGCTCCAGGAATACTGCCCAAATAGCGCCTGTGTTTTGAGGAGGGAGGGAAACTCGGGAAGCAAGCCTGGATGGCCGGCAGCCTCAAGTCTCTGTGGGCCAGCCCTGAGGCGCAGGCACCGGACAAGGTTCTGTCTGCACTTGGGGAAACTGAGGCGCAGGGCGCCCCCCCCCCCCCCCCCCCCCCGTGCTGCGGTCACCCAGCACAGGCCCGGAGGCTCAGATTGTCACTTCTTTTTATTGAATTACAAGTTGAGGCGCAGGTTCCGTGGCGCCAGTCCCCTCCCAAACCCTCCCCCCTTGGGTAACAATAGCTCCCAGCGCCGAGGAATGGGGGTAAGGGGTCTCGGGCATTGGGGTGGGGTCCCGAAGGTCCCAGGATCAAGCACGGCGGACACGGAAGACAGAGAGCGGCGTGGCGGCCTGCCTCGGCCCTGGCGTTGTGGGGGAAGGGGCTTCTGTACAAGGTCATCCTCCGCAGGGATCCCGGCTATGGGCCCGAAACACCGATGGGTCCCGCAGGACTAGCAGAGAGCGGCGTGTCCCGCTGGCTCCCACGAATGCCATGCGCTGCCCAGCGGGCCTGGGGGCGTCTCCCTGACCTGACCCCGCCCACTGGAGCAAACGGCCCCGCCCAGGTGGTCTGCGCTGCCCACCAGACGCTGGCTCCTGGCTCCTCCTCCGGCTCCTCAGCTCACTAAGCCATACCCGGCCAGCTCAGCGGCTACTTCTTTTCCTCTGGGGGCGCGGGCAGGGGCTCGGGCAGAGCTTTGGGCAGGGCCTTGGGCAAGGGCTCGGGCTCCCAGAGCAGGAATTCGTGGAGCAGCGTGTTGACCGTCTCCGGACACTCCAGCATCACCATGTGGCTGCCTTCATCGATGAGCTTCAGGAAGGCCAGGAGCAGGATCTGCGGAGGACGCGGGCTCAGGGAGGGCAGCGACTGAACGGTGGAGCTCAGGGGCAAGGCTGCTCTGGGACTTGGACACCCCCCATCTATGCATGGCCTGCAGCATCAGGAAGTCCCTCTTGCAATCTACCTTATATTCCTCCACTTCCACCCAAGGGGGAGCTGGAGGATGGCCTATCACCTTGCTGGAGCCATACTCGATGTTCATTCATTCCACGTTTATTAAGTGCCTACAGTATGTCCAGAGCAGGATTTATCCACTTGGGCACCAATGACCTTTGGGGGGTGGGATCATTCTCTGGGACAGGGATTGTTCCATGCTCTGTAGGATGTTGGCCATGAGCATCCCTGGCTTCGATCCACTAAATGCCAGTAGTAGCATCTCCCCCATCACAGTGTGACAATTTGAAATCTCTCCAGACATGGCCAAATGTCTCTAGGGGGCAAAGTCACCTGGTGAGAAATCACTGAGAGACAGATGGACAGAGTCTCTCGAGCTAAGGTCGGGTTTCTCAACCTCCACACGACAGACACTTGGCGCTGGGTCATTTTCTGCGGTGGGGCCGTCCTGCTCATTGTAGGCTGTCAGGCAGCATCCCGGGCCTCCACCCATTCGATGCCAGTAGCACCTCCCTCCCCCACAGTCATCACAACCAAAAAAGTCTGCAGACATTTCCAAGTGTCCCCTGTGGGGCAGAATCATCCCTGGTTAAGAACCGTTGGCCTAGAGCTATTCTAAGTGCTGAGGATCCCAAGACCCTTCCTGGGGAATCTGATCTAAAGATCCCCATCTTGTCCTGTCACAGAATTACGTAGCCCCTCACAGATCCCAGCTGTGAAGAGTGCCCTTTGTTTTCAAACCCGTAGGCCCTGCAGTGGAAGCATGGAGTCTTAACCACTGCACCACCAGGGAAGTCTCGTGAAGAGTTCCTTTTACTTTTTTTTTTTTTTTTTTGCCGCACCCCTTGGGATGCAGGACCTTAATTCCCTGACTAGGGATCGAACCCCCACTCCCTGCACTGGAAGGCAAAGCAGAGTCTTAACCATGGGACTGCCATGGAAGTCCCAAGAGTGCCTTTTAATGTGCAATGGGAACAGCACATAATCCTACTACCTATCCCAGGCAGCCCCACTTTCTGGATCCCCCCTTTGACTCTCAATCTAAGCTCTGACGTCCCTGGGGCTGGAGCACAAGGCAGAGTCCCCCTGGGCTGCGTGAAGGGGACTTGAGGGGTGTGGTGGCTGGGGTACCATACCTCGGCCATGCGCTGGTCTTCCTCCACCGGCACAAACTTGTCGTGCATGCCATGGACAAGCAGGACGGGCACGGTGAGCTCGGCGTGGTAGACCTCGTCGCCCTCAGGCCAGTACTGGCCACTCATCATGGCCCGAAGCACGAAGGAAGACACGTTGAACGCGTTGCCCTCCTTCAGCAGCTGCTTCTCTTTGGCCCCTTGGCGGGCAAAGCCGGCCCTGGGGGTGGGGAGGCACTGTTGGAGCCCTTATACCAGCTCGGCCACCAGGGGTGCCCCCCATGCCAGTCCCAGCCACAGAGCCTCCCCTCCCATCCAACTCAGGGACATGCCAGGGCAGGGCCAGGTCACTCACTTGAGGAAGCTCCAAGCCAGACAGGGTGACAGGCAGTGCAGGATGCACGTGGGCATGTTGAAGATGGAGCAGAAGCTGGGCTCCAGGGCTGTGGGGCCCCCGCCGTTAATCATGATCACCTTGTGCACCAGGTCTGGGTACTCATGCGCCAGGAACGTGCAGAACGAGACACTGCCCCGTGGGTGGGTGGTGGGGAGGGTTGAAGGGCAGTGGTCAGCAGGATACAAGCAGTGAGGGGGTTAATGTCCTCCCCTCACCCAGAGGCAGGTCCTTAAAGGCCAAGTTTCTTCCCCTGGGGTCCATGGGCGCCAGATGGGGGTAAGGGATGGGTGGGGCATCTCGAAAACCCTGAAATTATAGGATAGTGTGTGTGTGTGTGTGTGTGTGTGTGTGTGTGTGTGTGTGTGTGTGTGTTGAGGGTGGGCTTTTTTTCTTTTGGAGAAAGGATCCAAATATGGAACTTTTATCAGATCCTCAAAGTCATCACAACCCCCAAAGGGGTAAGAATTACTTATTGCCAAGTGTTAGGAAAGCTGTTTGATTAAACAAACCGTTTGGCTTCTCAGAGAAGGTCCCTGTTTCCAGCGTTTCCCTTTCCTTTAAAGATCTTCTTTTATTGGCCCCTGGGTGTGGCACATCTGCCTGCTTTATGCAAGGTGGAAGGGTACGGGCACATCTCATTTCCCCTAGAGCAGGGTTTGTTTGGCAAACTATGGCCTGTGGGCTAGCTGCTTGTTTTTGCAAACTTAAGTTTACAATTTTGTAAATGTGTAAAATATTTTATAAATAAAGATTTATTAGAACAAAACCATACCCATTTGTTTACATCTGTTTTCTTTCTACAACAGTAGACATGAAGTTTCAACAGAGACCAACCATTATGGCCTGCAAACCTAAAATATTTACCATTTGACTCTTTAAGAAAAAGTCTGCCAACACTTGCTGAAAAGAGGGACAGTATACAAGCAGGTGTCAGGTGGACTTGACTGTGCCAGTGACTCACTGTGTGCCCTTGGGCAAATTGCTTAACCTCTCTGAGCTACCATCTCCACATTTGTGACATAGTAACTGTTCTGACCTCATAGCATTGTTATGAGGTCACAGGAATTTCCACAGATGGGTGCTTATTGAATTGCAAGAATCGTTTAGCATAAGCATACACTTTGAGATATGTTTTCATATAAACAAATAGGGCTATGCTACTTCCCAGTCTGGCTTTCTTTCTTTTGCAAACTTATGTAACATTTCTTTTTCTTGTCTAATTGCATGGGCTACAACTGCTAAAACAGTGGTTTTCAACCTGGTTGACTGATCAGATCCTGCCTTTCCTCCTAGATAAGAGACAGAATGGCCCCACTTGGCATTGATCAGGCACCCAGGCCCAGAGCCTTCCATGGTGTGGGCTCTCATCTAAATGCTAGGTGGTATTATCTGTCACCCCTTTAAGGAAGAGTGAATTATAGCAACTGTGCCCTTGTAGACAAAAATTATGGGATTCCAATCAGTCCTTCCTTGGAGCCCCTGGGGTCTCCAAAGCAACCAATTTTTGAACTTAGTCGAAGACAATGGTTCTCAAGCAGGGGTGATTCTGCCCACCAGAGGACCTTTGGCACTATCTGAAGGCATTTTTGATCGTCATGATGATTGCTAGATGATTGTGCTTGTGACCTCTAATCGGTAGAGGTCAGGGATGCTGCTAAACATCCTTCAGTGCACAAGAAAGCCCCTCACAGAAAAGAATTACCCCAAATGTCAACAGTTCAGGGACTGAGATACTGCTTTAAAACAATATGAAACAATAATGGCAGGAATCCCTGCTTTGTTGTAGATGTTAGTGGGATGTTTCAAGAAGGGAAATCAGTATTCTGTGAGTGGGTATTCAGTTCCTGCCAGTCCCCACCGCTCACCCTTATCCCCACCCTGCCTTAGCTCACCCATAGGAATGCCCAATGAGCACGTTTCGCTTCTTGGCATAGCGCTTGAAGATGGCACGCATGTCCTCTGCCAGGGCATAGAAGGTGTAGGCGGCGGCCACCTGGGGGGCTGAGCTGGCCCCGTGGCCGGCCAGGTCGGGTGCCACCACCTCGTAGCCCAGGCGCACAAAGAAGTCCAGCTGTTCCTTCCAGATGGCCAGGGAACCGCCGACACCGTGGATGAAAAAGAGCACCACATCGGCCTGGGTGCCCTTGCAGCTGGTGATGCGCTTCTCACAGTCAATGTGGATGGTCCGCTTGGGACGTCGGGCTCGCCGCCTTCGTCCACCACTGCCACTCCCAGCACTGCCTGGGCCTGCGCGGCCATCGCTGCCCGCTGGGTCCGCCAGCTCTACCTCGAGGGCGGCTGGTGGGTCCCCAGAGCCGTTCTGCCCGTGCAGGAGGTCAGCTCGTGGTGCACGGCCCAGGTTCTCCACCAGTAACCGCCCATTGCGGTACACTGTGATTTTGCGCTGGCAGCGGACCAAGCCGGATTGGTCCCCCTGGGCGCCGTCTGACAGTGATGGAGGTGGTGTGGGGGCCGGAGTGGGTCCAGCATGCTTCACCCGTAGCACGCGGCCAGGCTTGACCTCCACAAAGGTGTAGCCATCGCTGGACTCCACACTCTCCAGTGGCCCCACAGCATTGGGTGGCGCGCCCAGAAGGCAGCAAAAGATCCCATCGGTCACCCCAGTCAGCATGGTGTGTCCTGTGAGTGGGGGTGACAGCCAAGTCAGAAGCTGTCTAAACAGGGAGCCCTCTACTCCCACAGCACCCACTACCCACACCTGGGTCAAGTGAGTTGCACTGGGAGGCCCCATCTAGGCTCCAGTTTGGGGGTGGCCAGAACCAGCCATGCACTGAGATGTTTTGTCTGATCAGTGCCTGTGTGGTGGTTGGTCACCTTCCTGGACCAGCCTATCTATCCTTGAGAGAAGGCCATGGCTATGGCTGACATGAAGAGCCATCCATAGGGAAGGTGGTGTAGTCTGGGGGTGGGGAGGGGCTTCGCGGAGGAGGGGACATTGTGGCAAACATGGCCTATCCTTGAGGACCCTCTAGCTCAGGTTTATAGCAGTTATGCCTTCCTAAATCCATTCATTCATTCAGGCACTCTTTCATTAACTCACTTTCACTAAACCAGCATTTCCTAAGGGCTCCAATGGCATCTAAAAAGATGTAGATCCCAATGAGTCCCCATCCCAGGCCTCTAAACCTGGCGTTTGAAAGGTGAGGTCCTGGGAGAGGGGGTTCAGGACTGAGCTCCAGAAAGCGTTGCGCAACTCCCCACGTGCAAATGGGTCTGTTTCACCGACCAACAAGCTGAGGCCCAGACACTCTGGGAAGAAGCTGCTCTGTTCCAACTGGTCAGTACCTTCGGTTCTGGAGAATCTGACACACAGCCCCCACTGGTGAAGATGAGGATGAAGAAGGTAAAACTCTTGCTGGCGGCCTCCAGGCCTCCATCCCGCTCCTTGGGCCACCGCCGCCCTCCTCCCCCACCCCCCCGCCCCCGCCCCGGCCCGTGTCCATGGCAACTGCAGGCAGTTACATAACTCGAGGGGGATACCCGTGCAGCGCACCCCCATTGTTTAGGCCCTGGTGATGGGACCAACCCCTCCCGGTCCCCATCCTGAGCTCCGCGGGGATCATGAATGCCGAACACCTGGCCTGCGGTGGCCCGTACTTGCTGATGGAGGGGGAGAAGGCCGCGCCCCCCACCGCCGGCGGGGTTCCAACCCGGGATTGCGGAGGGGGGCGCAGATGCGCCACGCCAGCCCCCCTCGACAGAGCCAGGCCCCCGCCTCCTGGGTGCCCGTCAGCCCTGCAGCGGGTTCGAGGCCACTGGGGCTCCGCGGCTTCCTAGGAGCCCGAGGGCGGGCTTCGTGGACGACCCCCTCCAAAGTGAAAGACCCAGGGGCCTCAATGTCCCCTTCCCACGGCCCGCTCCTTGCTCACCTCATCGAGGGCCCCGGGACCCGGGGCAGGGCAGAGGGGTCCCGGGCGAAGAAGCCAGCGTCCGCCTTCGGGCGCCGTTTACATGGTGGCGCGGGGTCGGGCCGGGCGCGTCTACGCGGGCGGGCACAGGCCCGGGGCGGTCAGCTCGGGGACATCCCGCTACCGCCTTGCGAGCCGGCCCTTTAAGTGTCTCCCTGTGGGGGGGCGGGACCGCTCGCCAACTGACTGGCGCCTCGGCCAATCGCAGCGGCGTAGTGACCTGGCCTAGTTAGACTGCCAATCAAAGGCAGCAACTCTTGGATTAGGGCGGGCTCTTGGGGCAACGGCCCCGCCTCCCTCAGGGGTTTACGGAGGTGGAGGGAGGAATTGGGCCTGGTGCAGGGCCGAGAAGGGGTAGCAAGCTGAGGTCTTCTGGGCCCCTGAGAGGTGGCAGCAGGAACCCTCCTCGCTGCAAAGAGGCTCTCCTCAGCTAGCCTCTGCCTCCGAACTGCCCTGTCCCCTCCAAACGGAGCCCCCATGCCCCTCTCCTGACCTTTCCGCTCTACAATCTCCCAGATCTTTGCAATTTCAGGCGGGGAAACTGAGGTTCATAAAGGGCACAAGGTCTCACGGCAAGCTGGAGGGCAGAGATGGGACTTGGAACCACGGCTGTGTGATTCCAAGCCCTGCAAATTGTTATTCCTTAAACCATTAAACAGATACCTTGGAGCTATGGATAATTAGGGACTTGGAGTTTCACAGATAGGCCGGATTAGACGCTGGCCAATTTAACTGGTGACTCTGGTCCCAGCTGGAGCCAGAGAGCCCATTGTTCAAATCCAGCCTCTGCCCTTTGCTGATATGTGACCTTGGGCAAGTCCCTTCCCTGAGACCCCATTTGTTTCCCTATAAAATTAATTCCCTCATGAATTTGCTATGCAAGTAAAACACAGCAGAGAAAGTGCTGCATGCATTCTTGGCATTATTATTATACTGCTGTAGTATTGTAGTGGTTTGCTAAATGGTGCAGGTTGGATGGGCTTCAGAGGACAAGGGGTTAACCATCCCTTGCCCACTCCTATCCCCTGGAATTTGCTGCCTGAGCTGGATTAGGTCCAGCCACCCACTCTTGCCCACTCAGGGTGCTCCTGGGAGACTACAGTTTATTCATGTAGAAAAACACCCCTCCCCCTCTCCAAGCTGGGAGATGCTGGGGTGCCTGCTGGGACTCAACTGCAAGCCTGGCCCTTGGGGGCCCTCTGGGCTTCCCGGAGAGTCTGGGGAGAGCTGTGTGGGGGCAGTGTTGGGCCAGAGGGAGGGACAGAGGGACAGGACTGGGAGAAAGGAGAGTATCTGAGGAGGATTTTAAAAAGTTGAATAGGGGAGTACCAGGCAGAGGAGGGTGTAGCTGAAATTTAGGGTTTGTGTGCATGTCGAGAGCAGGCTTCAAATGCATGCCACATATTTTCCCTGGGGCAATAGGGAGCCATAGAGGGTGTGTAAGAAGGGAACGGGCTCAGATATGAGTATTAGAAAAATAGGACCTGAACGGGGGCACCGCCAAGGGCAAGCCTGAAACCCTTGAGTTCTGCAGATTGAGAAACTGAATGACCACTCCAAGGACATCCAGCCAACTCCAACTCAAACCTCCTGGGCTCCCCGCCAAGGGGCGGAGACTTGGCTTGGGGCTTAAAGGAAAGCTGCCAGCCAGCTGTGTGCCATCTGCCTGGCTTCCGCTGGGGGTGGGAGATTTAGCCAGCCGTTTCCTGAGGCTGCCACCAGCTGCGCCACCATCACCCCAGGGCACCCTCTGTAGTCTACAGGAGAAGGAACTTCAACTCCCAGCAGACCCAGGGACATAATATCTTGTAAGCACGCGCATGCGGAGGAAGCGCCATTCTCCTGCCACCTGCTGGTCTACAGGAAGAACTACACTCTCCTGTTGGGCACTGAAGCTCACGCCTAAGGTGCGGTGCGCCTACGCAGAACTACAGTTCCTGCGGCAATGAAGGCTCCGCTGTAGAATAAACTACATTTCCCAGAAGTCTTCGTTCCTCAGCTGCGGAACCTATGGGCTTGGGAATAGCAGCACCGGACCGCGTGCGGGCGGCTGGACATGGCTTTCTCGATCAGATCGGTGGGTCGCCTGTTGAGCCCCGTCAGTAGGTCAGCGGCGCTACTGCGTGGCAGGTGAGTCTTCAGGGGAACCCCTTCCTAAATCTGGGAGTAAGGGCGGCGTCGGGGGCTGGCCTCAGCTGTTTACCAACCACACGACCTTCCAATGCCTTGCGAACTCCTCGAGCGCCTTTTGCTGCCAGGCTCCCTCCCGGCATGGATCAGGAAGCCGAAGCTCGGGAAGCCGAAGCTCGGAGAGGTTGGGCGCCGCGCAGAAGTCTCACAGCGCCCCCTCTGACCTTCCCCCGCAGGTGGCTCCAGCCCCGGGCCTGGCTGGGGCTCCCCGACGCCTGGGGACTCCCCGGCGTGCAGCAGACCCGGGGCAAGGCGCGCGGGAACGAGTATCAGCCGAGCAACACCAAGCGCAGGAACAAGCATGGTTGGATCCGGCGCTTGAGCACGCCAGGCGGCGTCCAGGTCATTCTTCGCCGCATGCACAAGGGTCGAAAATCGTTGAGCCATTGAGCGCGACGCTGCAGGCTGGACCCCCCCCCCCCCCCATTTTAAAGCATTTCCCTTGCTTAGCCTGCGGCTGTTTTTGTGCAGAGCTGGGGAGCAGGGACGACTGAGACTCGGACGGATGTGAATCCTCAAATTTCGGTGTTGGCCCAAGGGAAGAAGTCTGGGATTGGACTGAAAGAGGGAGTGGAAGTCAGACTTTGCCAAGTACCTTTTTACGCTTTTGAATTAGGAAGAATTTTGAACATATGCAACAGTCCACAGAATCGTACAGTGAACGCCCTTGTAACCCAGTACATAGCTCTACCCACAACCCATCCTACCCTCTCCTGAGGTGCATTAGGCATCAGGTTATTTCTTCTGTAAATATTTCAGAACTCCCCTCTCTAAGATAAGGGCTCTTTAATACATATTAACAAAACTTTTCACAGATTAAAAAAAAAAGCCAATAGTTCCTTCATGTTGTTAAAAGTCTAATAAATGTTCAAATTTTCACTTGTCTTATAAAATGTCAATTCTCACAGTTCTAGGAAGGCTTGTGGAGAGGTGGGAGGGGTTTGAATCCTCCACCTGTTTCTTGGGGATGGCCTCTGTGACCTTGAGCAAGACCTTAGCCCTCTGAGGTTCTGTTTTGATCCTATAAAATGAGACTTCCCTGGGGGTCCAGTGGTTAAAACTCCGCGCTTCCACTGCAGGGGGCGGGGGTTTCATCCCTGGTTGAGGAACTAGGATCCTGCATACTGCAAGGCCAAAAAATAAATAAATAAAAAATAAAGTGGATCCATCCTTAAAATGAGATGCTCATTTCTCCTTTGCTGTGTTGTTGTTGGAGTAATAATACTTAGTAGATTCCACTTAGTACTTATTGAGTACTTCCTCAATAAGTTCTTGTTCTCGCCAGGCTGTCAGGCTGGTGGGGGGGGGGGGGGGCCTAGGGGCTTGATTCATGCCCAGGCAGTGTGGACACAGTGGAGTCAGGGCTGGGAGGATGATTGTGAGGACTGTGAGAGCCTGGAGGAGGCACTAGACTTTGCCTTGGGAAGAACGCAGCCGGGGAAGGCTTCTTAGAGAAGGTGGCAGGGTCTGGGAGGGCCCAAAGGGAGGAGAGATTGGACGGGTCAGGATAAAAGGTGGACGAAGGAGGCCAGAGGGGCCAAGAATTTGGGACCGAGGAGGCTGGACTGAATCCTTGGGGTACTGGGGAGCCATGGGAAGTGTTTCAAAGATACTCTGTCAGGTCAAAGATATCAAGCGGCTGTGTGGGAGCAGTTTAGTTATGCTGAAACCTAAGGTTGGTACCCCGGGGAGGAGGCTGGGAGCGTAACGGTGGGGCCTCATCCTTCCGGGGCTGCTGTGAGCCATCATATGCAAAAGCATAGCAAATGCCAGAGATGCGCGGGATCTCCCAGTGTTGCGGACTACAAATCCCAAGGGGCTTTGGGGGCGCGGCCACTACCCACTTCCGGATTTCGCTGCTCTTCGCTTGCAAGGCTCGGGCGGGGTTTTGCTCTAGCAACCGAACTTGACCACGAAGGGGGGAGGCGTGACCACAAATGGGCGTGTGAGTTAGCCGGCCCTGGCCAATGGGAGTGCGCAAAGACGGCATAACTTGGAGGCGTGGCCAGGGCGCGGACCAATGACGGAAGGGCGGCCGCACCATCAGTGTGGGCTGTGCCGTGGCTGGAAGTTACTGTGCGGCGGCGGCTAAGAAGGCGGCTGTGGTGGCGGTGGCGGCGGCTGAGGCGGTGGCTGAGGCGGCGACGGAGAAAACGGAAGATGGTGAGGGTGGCCGCCGGGGCCGTACTCCCCCTGCGCTCAACAAAATGGCGCCGCGGGCCCACCCACCTCCAATAATCCCCGAGGCCCCTCATCTCCCTGCCCGGCCCCCTCGGGCCCGGCCCCGCCCCTCCCTCTGACCTGTGACCTTCGACCCCTTGGACCCTGCTGTGAGCTTCTTGCTGACCCCGCCCTGGCTCCATCTCCAAACCCCTGACCCTATCTAGGTTTCCAGGCCCTGACAACTCATTCATTTCCGGGTCGCGGCTCCCCCGGAAATCGCCTGGGGGGTGGGGATGGGGTCCCCCGAGACCCCCAACTCAGGCCTTGTTCTCCGCGCGCCAGGCCTGGGCCTTTGCTGTTCGGGAGGGTTCGGGAGGCCGGCGTGAGCGTCGGGGCGGGGAGGGGGCTTGACATCGTGACATGCGGGGCTTTGTCGCCAGAGGAAGTGCGACATCGCGAACTGCCCTGGTCCCCCAGAGCCCTGACCCCACCTCTGACATTCCGGCCCCGACCAGCTCTGAGAGGGAGCAACTTCATATCTCCGATCACCAGGCCCTGTCTGCGTTAAATGGGGGTAGCAATAGTCCGGACTTAATAGGATTGTGATAATTTAGAGAACTGACGTCTTAAAGGGCTTGGAACAGTGAACAGTCAACAGATGAGCTGGGTGACTCGGGGATGGTGACATCCCCTCCAAGCTGTCTTCTTATCATGAAGTGCGGATCATGCCAACTTTTTGGGAGGTTAAAATCCCCGTTGGGCCACTCACTCATCCTGGGATTTGGGTCTGGTGGCCCTTTGGGGTTCGGGCTCTCCGCCTGTGAAGTGGGACACAGCCTCAGAGTTGGGCTGCAGCCCCGTCCACTCCCCCCCACTATTTGGCATCCCCCAGAGCTGACAGAGGTGATGGAAGCTTTTGTGAGGGCAGGTCAAACCTCATTGTCTCTGGACTCAGGGACCCAGCCCACAAGCCATGGTCCTTGGGATGTGGTGGGGAATGGGCGAAGGAAGACTTCTTGTCAGAAAGAATATGGGAAAGTGGTAAGTGGGTTCCTAGCTCCAGGGTCCCCAAGCCTGGGTGTTGTCGTTGATTCCTCGCTGCAACCTCATTGCCCAAGCCCAGTCCCTCAGAGGGTTCTGTTGGCTCTGCCTCCAGAACAAGTTCTGAATCTGTCCACAGCTCCCCACCCTGGTCCAGTCACTGCCATCTCCCGCCTGAACACCTGTTCCAGCCTCCTCCCTGGTCTCCTTGCCCCCATCCTGCCCCTCCATCCTTGCCTCTGCACCCCATGGGCAGTCTGTAATTCACCCAGAACCAAAGGGAGCTTTTAAAGGTGTCAGTCAGATAATACCATTACCTAGCTTATAAAACAGTCAGGGGGTTTCCTGTTGTAACCCCAGTGAAACCCACCTTCCCCCTCAGCCTCCAAGGTCCCTGCCCACCTCTGTGACCTCATCTCCGTGCTCTTCACCCCTCCCCCCTGTGAGCTCAAGCCACAGTGGCCTTATTTTCACATCTTCACACTCCAAGTCCCTGCCACCCCAGGGTCTTTGCACCTCTTACTCCTTCTGCCCGATTGCCCTTCCTCTTGTGACCATATCATGTGCTCGGAGGGCCCCTTCCTGACTGCAGGAGGCTCCCATGTCTCCTCTCTCTGCACACCATTTCTTTTCCTCATCTTGCATTGGTTGGGTCGCTGGCAGGCTGCCCGCACAGGGACTGGCACACAGATATTCAGTGAGTGTTTGCTGAGGCAGTGGACAGCTTCTGGGCCTGTAGCTAGGATTCGTCTGGCTGAGGTGAGGATTTCTCCCTGTGTCTGAGGCCTTGTTTTCCTGCTCAGCTGACAGGAAGTACTGGCTGTACCCTGTCTGCATTCATTTATTCAGCACACACACATTGATGCTAACAGCTGCCCTCAAGGGTGCTCTGGGCAAAGCTCTTTCCCTGTGTTGTCTTACTGAAACTCAGAACAACCCTGGGAGGGGTCCCTGTTGTAACCCCCCGTTCACAAGGAGGGCAACCAGGCCGGGAGGTCACCCACCGCAGGTCACACAGCCAGGGAGGGGCCCATCCAGGATTCAGTGCAGGCCTGGGGCTCCTGAACCTCTCACCACTCTGCCGCCCAGCCCCATGTGAGCCCTGTCGGGGCCCCAGGGTTGAGCCAGCCCTGCCCTGCTCTCTGCCTCAGGGAGGCTGGCAGTCCAGCCAGGGAGCTGGATGTGTAAACAGATGACCTCGCTGGGGTGTGAGCACAGCTCTGGCAGAGGCTCCTGAGGTGTGGGGAGAGGGAAGGGGAAAGGAGTGTTTTGAGCTGGCTGCAGAGGTTGGCGGGTGTGTCCCACATGGAGAACGGAGGGGCATTCCTGCAGGGTGGCACGGGCTGAGGAGGTGTGTGGCGGAAGGCTGGCGTGGGCCAAGCCGAGCCAGGGCTGTGGAGGGTTTGAGTTGGGGCAGGGACCCCTCCTCTCCTTTAGGTCTCAGGCCGGCATCACTGGATCTGGACAGCCCTCCCCATCCTCCAGATCAGCCGGCCTGCCCCATTCCCTCCCACCCTGTCATGGGCCTCACGTGGCACCTCGTGGCGCCCTGTCCTCATGGCCACTCTGCATTCACCGCACAGCTCTTTGGTCCACACCCGTGTCCCCGCACACTGGCTGCCCCCTGGGACTCTCCGCAGGGCCCCGGTGCCTGGCGTGGGGCCCGCCACATGATCGGGTCCAGAGAAAGCCTTGCCAGGGGGCTGAAGCTGGCCCCGTCGTCTGGGGCTGAGCTGAGGCAGGGGTCCTGGGATAGGGGAGGCAGGTTTGAGGGGCTCAGCTGGCTCGGGGCAGCAGGTCACCCAGACGGGAGGGCCACCTCCTGGGTGGCAGCAAGAGGCCCATCTGCATTCCAGCTGCCCTGGCTGGCCCATCCTGCCAGGGCCTTGCATGGGCCCAGCAGAGGAGGCTTTCGGCACCACGGAGGTGAGGACCCCTGTTCCTGCCTTCCCCAGAGGGTGGCGGAGGACCCCCTGAACAGCGGCTTCCCCGAGGGCGCAGCACCTGGGTCAGGCGTGGCGAGGGAGCGCCCCGGGGAGGGGTCACGAGGCCCGCAGGCTCTGAGCCCCCGGTTTTCAGGCAGGAAGCGGAGGCACTAGCATCAGAACCAGAGCTTGGCCTCTGAGGCTGGGCAGACCTGGGTGAAATCAGCCTGCTTGTTTTCTCGTTGGGCCTGGGGGACCTCAGATGAGTGTTGTATGACCTTCTTGCCTCAGTTTCCTCGTCTGTATGATGGCGTGACTCCACTCCAAGACGCTGGTCCTCCCCAGCTGTCCCCCTCCAGGCCTGACCACAAGCATTGCCCTCCTGCTCTGCTGGGAAGTCACCCCCTGCCCCAAGCTCTCAGCCTTCATCCTTCCCTGAGGCTCTTGTGCCTCAGTTTCCTGAGGCAGACACAGCTCCCACTGGCCTTTATTCCCCCATCTGTGGCAGCCACCTGCCCTCCACCCAGAGTCAGGGTCTTCCCCTTCCAGAGCTCTCACCCTTTGCCAGCTGGTGCCAGAGTGTCAAAGAAAAACGACTTTCCAAGGGTCAGAGCCATGAGTGAATTCTTTCGCTGGCTCCCTGGCACCTTGCGGGCCTGCAACCTCTGGTGCCCAAGCCCCTGCCCCAGGCAGCAGGGGGGCAGGGAGGAGCCAGCCTGCTCCCTTTAGGCTTCTGGCCCTCACCCCACTGGGAGGCATTCTCCCCTCGCAGGGCAGCCTTTGAATGTGGGGACCCCAGGAGCAGCCCTCGAGCTGACCCTGGTCCACACAGTGTTTGCTGAAAAGCTCAGCCAGTTTGAAAAAGCTGGCACTGGAACCTCCCTGGCGGTCCAGTGGTTAAGACGTGACGCTTCCACTGCAGGGGACATGGGTTCGATCCCTGGTCAGGGAACTAGGATCCTACATGCCACGTGGCGCAGCCAAAACAAAAAAGAAGGAAAAGCTGGCACTGACACACTGAAACTTGGGTTTCTGAGCTTTCTCGGGATTCAGAAGCTCAGTTGACCCTGGGTCCTGGGTCCTGGCAGCCCCTGGGTCCCGGCCTCCTGCTCCCCCACTCCCATGTATTGTCATGTGGCCCTAGGGGTTTCTCCGGGTGGGCGAGTCTCCATCCCAGGCTCTACGAAAGGTGCATAGATAGAGGTGAGACCAGGAGTTTAACATTCAGCCAGCACAGAGGGCAGGTCTGCCGTCGGATGGGCCCGGGTCCGGCTCCCCACCTCGCTGCTTGCTCCTGACTTGATGCAAGTGTCCTGTCCTTTTTGAGCCTCAGTTTCCCTGCTCCTCGCCTGGTGTCGGGGCTATTGTGAGGACCCTGTGGGAGACTGTGCCCTTACCCCAGGGTTGGTTACTTTGTTCTGGTCATAAGAGGGGACACATCAGGTGGTCAGCTCAAGGGTGAGTTCTAGGAAACCTGAATGACAGAACAGAAAGAAGGAAACCGGAAGTCACCTGGTAGCCCGTCCGACCACAGGTGCTCAAGGGGTGGCCCCGCCTGCTGCCTGGTGTCTCACTTACCATCTTCCCTGTCTTCTAGGCAGATTTTTTGAAAGGACTGCCTGTCTACAACAAAAGCAATTTTAGTCGATTTCATGCTGACTCTGTGTGCAAAGCCTCGGTGAGTACACGGGCTGTGAGCTGCCCTGGGGGAAAGGGCCAGGGGTGGTGTGCAGCCCCCGCGTCAGTGTCTCGCCGGGAACAGAGGCTGAGCTTTGCGCCCAGCCCCACTCGAAATCCTCGCACATCTTTTGATCTGCATTGGAGGGTGGGTGCCGAGTCGAGGAGTGAGGGGACCCCAGACCCGTCCGCTCTCCTAACCCACGCCTTCTGAACCCTCCCGCAGAACCGACGTCCCTCAGTCTACCTGCCCACTCGGGAGTACCCGTCCGAACAGAGTAAGTGGCCTCTGTCGTTCTGTCCCATCGCGGCTGCCAAGGGGAAGGGCCAGAGGGTGGTGTAGGAGGTGACCTGTGGGCAACTGGGCAGCTCCCAGCCCTTGGGAGCAGCAGGAAGCCTGGCTTTCCCTGGGACCCTCCTGATCTCCATGCTGGCGTCCACATGCAGCCCTGCAGGGTCCTGAGCTGGCCCTCGTCTGCCGCTCGCTGGCTCTCTCCCCCGACCCCTCATCGAGTCAGGCATCCTCCACGTCACAGGTCTCGAGAGTTGTACTGTGGGGTGGGCAGCTTGGGGAGGGGGCGTCTAGGCAGAGGGACCTTCAGGGAAAGGCCGGGAGCCCACAGAGCAGGGGGATCTCAAGATTATTTATTGTGGTCATGGTGTTTTCTTTTAACCGTGAAAAAGAATCCCAGACCCTGCTGGGCGCTTTCTGCGGTCACCGGGGCTCGGCCTGTGGTTCTGTGCTCCTGATCTGTCTGGGAAAACACCCACGTGAGCTGGCGTGCTGGGGCTCGCTCCCCCGCCCGAGGGTGGAATCCGAGCTCGGCTTAGGACTCGGCCTCTCCCTGGGAAGCAGGGAGCCCATTGGGGCAGCTGGCTTGGGCCCCTGGTAGTGGCATGTGCTCAGGAGGGAGAATGCTTGGCCTCCTGAAATGTCCTCCAGGGTTGGGGGTGGTGACTTGAGTCCTAGAAAGGCCCCCCAGGGCAGGGATGGCCCAGAGGCCAGGAAGGGGTGAGCTCATCCTGGGAGGGCAGTGCAGGCCGGCATGGGCGCTGGGCCTCCTGCAGCCGGCTTCTTCCTGCAACGTTGTCTGTCTTTCCTCCTCAGTTATTGTGACAGAAAAAACAAACATTCTTTTGCGCTACCTACATCAGCAATGGGACAAAAAGGTAAGACGCGTGGGGTTCAAGTGCTGGGACTCAGGGAAGGAACACGGTACCCAGCAGGGGGCTCTGAGTAGGGGAAAGACACCGATGGCTGGGAGATGGGGTGTTCAAATGGGGCTTTGAGGGCTGAATAGGAGTTTGCCAGGTGATCCAGGGGAGGGAAGAATATTCTAGAGGAAGGAATGGCTGTGCAGAGGCCATAGGACTCTGGTGCTCAGGGATAGGCAGGGGCTTGGTAAGCTGTACTCAAAGAAGCCTGTGGGGAGCACAGCCCTGGTGGCAGATAGACTTCAGTGTTACTTGGAATCTTTGTTCAGTGATGAAAGGTACACACAATTAAACATCCAGACCCTACTGGCATGTGTTGCTGCAGTGACAAGTCATTGCCTCTGTCCCCCCGACAAGAGGCCACCTTTCTGACAGGATATTTTTTCTTTTTCTTTCTTGAAAATCTGCACGTGTAGTTTTGACATGTGGTCAAGTTGTTTTTTTCCCTTAATGGTGAACATTAGATAGTGACCTGCTCTGGGCCAGGTTGGAGGGGGACCCCATGATGAAGTGCCCACTCAGAAAACCCCAGCTCGGACTTCCTAGGTGGCACAGTGGTTATGAATCTGCCTGCCAATGCAGGGGACACGGGTTCGAGCCCTGCTCTGGGAAGATTCCACATGCCACGGAGCAACTAAGCCCGTGCGCCACAACTATTGAGCCTGTGCTCTAGAGCCCGTGAGCCACAACTATTGAGCCCATGTGCCGCAACTATTGAAGCCCATGCACCTAGGGCCCGTGCTCTGCAACAGGAGAAGCCACTACAATGAAGAGCCTGCGCACCACAATGAAGAGTAGCCCCCGCTCACAGCAACTAGAGAAAGCCCGTGTGCAGCAAGGAAGACCCAATGCAGCCAATAAATTACATAAATAAGTAAATTTAAAAAAAAAAAAAAAAAAGAAAACCGCAGCTCCTGGCCACCCCACCCTCGCCCCCAAGCCTTAATTCCCACCAGTGAGGAAAAGGAGGTTTTCCCAAATGAGCACGCTTTCCTCTTCTGTGGCAATTCAGGGGCTTCCGCAGGCGGCTCATGAGTGCCCTTTGCCCTCCAGCAGGTGGATGGCTTCTCTGAGTGTCTGAGAAATGGGCTGTGTGTGGCTCACTGGGAGTCGTGGTGACTCCTTGAAGTGCCTGTCACAGCTGGTGTCCCCAGGGGACCGTGGCTTGGTGGGGCAGGTCAGGGGGCAGAAGGGGCTGCCCAGCCACGGGCCCTGGGTTGACCGCCCGGCTCCAGGCCCGGCTCTGTGGCGCACTGGAGCCGCGGAGCCCCAGGGCCAGCCTCAGATTTCAGGAGCTCCCCCACGTGAAGACTCACAGCCCCTCTGCTTCCCATGCCTCCCCAGAATGCCGCCAAGAAGAGAGACCAGGAGCAAGTGGACCTAGAGGGTGAGAGCTCGGCGCCCCCCCGCAAGGTCGCACGGACCGACAGCCCGGACATGCACGAGGACACTTAAGACTCACGCTTCCCCACAGGCGCCTCCTGTCTTGTCTGCTCCTCGCCCGCCCGCCTTGTGTAAGCGTCCCCCCCAGCCCTCCGCCGGCCCGCCCATGCCCCACCGTCCACACCACTTCCAACCTCATAGGAGCCGATGTATTTATTTTCCTTGAGTTTTTATTTATGCTGTAAAATGTACCAAGCGATGGTTAAAGGGGACGTCAGACCCAGTAGTGTGATGTTGGTAGATGCTTTTTAAAAAAAAAAAAAAAACATTGTTACTCAGCTCCCCTCCTCCAGATCCCCCTCCTCTTGCCCCGCAGTTCTCCTCTGGAAAACTGGAGCGTGTCTGCGAGGGTCTAGAGCCGGGCCCCTGCTGCGGCTGGCCGGCAGGGGTGGGGGCCCTTCTCCCGGCTCCCACCAGCCGGTCCGGGCCTTAAAGACTTTGCCTTGTCTCGAGTTCCACCGGGACCTATTCTGTGCCCAGACCTTGCTCTGAGCATGAGTAAGGGGGAGAAGTCAGCCCTTCCGGATCTTTCTCTTAAGTCATTTTATCATGGACTAGTGCGTGCTCCGTGTCCACCCCAATAAAAGGATCTTTCCTACCCGACCTCGCGTCTTTGCTCGGCGTGCCTCAGCGCCAGAGGACGGAGCCGCTGAGAGTCGTCCCGGCATCAGCAAGAGGAGCCGAGAGGGGCCCCCAGACGCTGGGGCCCCAGGACCAGCTGGATTCTCTCGTGGGCCTGCCGCGGCCATCTCTCTCAGAGCCAAGACCTGCCTGGAGCCGCCCCTCCGCCTCAGCCGGCAAGGTGTCCTCGAGGACCAGGACCCCCTGGAGAGACGGTCCGTGCTGCCAAGGATGGAGCTGTGGTGGGCCCCACGCCCAGGACACGGACGAGCAGGGCGGCGTTCCCACCAGCCACCGTGGAGACAGCCCAGGTGGCCTGGCTTCACGCCCTGGCTCCGAGAGGAGGCACCCACAGCGCCGCGGGACGCGCAGCTCCAGGGCTCTGGGTCGGCAGCTTCCACGGGCACTCCCGGCAGGCAGCTGCGCTGGGTTTGGGGCCGAGCCCGGAGATGCAGCAGGCGTTCAGGCTCCAGGCAGAAGGTGTGAGGCCCTGACCGCTGGGCACAGGGCCGGGGGGAGTGCCGCTGCTTCCCCCACCAGCCCCGAGTGGGAACCAGCGTGTTGGAGCTGATGGCTGGGGTCCTAGGGGTGGTGAGGGGTTGGGCTGTGGCACAAGGGAGACGGCTGGCTGCAGGGGGTCACCTGCCCCAGATTATCACTGTGGAGGGCCCAGCCTGAGTCACTGCTCGGGCCTGAGCAGCCCGGTGTCTGCTGGGTGGAAGGTTCCAGGATTAGCTGCCCAGCTGTGGGGCCCAGCTCTGGGCACATCTGCAGCGGCGTTCAGTTCTTGGGGTCGGCAAGGCAGGTGCTTAGGAAATGTAGGCTTGACCGTGGTCGTGCCTGGGGGCGGCGGGGCTACGTCCCTGGAGATTCTCGGACTGGCTTGGGATCCCCGGTCCCAGGGGTTGGCCTGACCCTAGGCAGGCACATGGTGTTGTCATTTGTCAGTGGCCAAGTAGATGGTAGGGCTTAAGTTTCAAAGGCCATGGGGCAGGGCGAGCTCAGGCTTCAGCCTGTCCTTTGCTGAGGCTTGCCCGCACCTCCCTGGCCCCGGGTCCCCCTTTGAGGGGCTAGATTCTGTCTCCTGCCAATGCTGTCCACGGTGTGGGTGGGGGTCCCATGGCC
This sequence comes from Hippopotamus amphibius kiboko, assembly GCF_030028045.1. Taxonomy (NCBI): domain Eukaryota; kingdom Metazoa; phylum Chordata; class Mammalia; order Artiodactyla; family Hippopotamidae; genus Hippopotamus; species Hippopotamus amphibius. Next base: position 16,519,699 of record NC_080200.1, on the reverse strand, counting down.
TCCTTATGGTCTCCCCGGCACAGGCCCCTCAGCTGGCCTCATCCACCCCTCCTGCCTTCGGGACCCTCCTTATTCACTCTGTTCCTACAAACACCAAACTCTGCCTTCCCACACCTCTGTGCCTTTGCACAGGCTGCTCTCCTGCCTCCAATGAACCTTGACTTCTCTTTTGTGGCCCCACAAAGTGCCCCTTCCTCACACAGGCTCCCCCAGCCCTGGGGCAGGGCTGGTCAGGCTCAGAGCCTTTGTATGTGGACACACCTGAGGGGGGAGAGGCCATGTCCATCCCTGATCACACTGAAGAGTCCCAGTGACTCGGGATGACAGCCGTCCCACAGCGGGACATCCTGGCCCTTCCCCGATGCCACCCCCAAACATGCCATCCCTCAACGTCGAGACTCAGGCACCAGGTGCCTTCTGACTTCCACACCCCAAGTTCTCCCTGCAGCCCTTGACTCCTCGGATGGCAGCCTGGGAGCGGGTGTACCAGAAAGGGTGGCCCCGCACGACTGAGGCTGACTCAGGACCCAGGCCCAGGGCCCAAACTGCTGAGTCCTGTCAGACTTCTTCCTTTGTCTAGGAGGCTGAAGACGGGGCCTGAGGCTCTGCAGCTCCTCCCAGGGGCCCCTGAGCCTGGATTTCTGGAGTTTTCCATCCATGGCCTGGAGACCCAGTTCTTAGGAGTTCCCCAAGGGTCACAGGACAGGAGGGGAACCCACCCTAGGCCTGCAGGTCCCCAGAGAGCTGGCCCCTTAAGTCCCCTTTCCACAGCTCTGCCCTTGGGCACTGTTGAAATATACTTTTTATTGCATTTCTGCCGTTTTACAAAAATATGACAAAATAAATTAAAAACGAATAAATAATCGCCTATTCTGTGTGTGTTTTTTCTGTTGTTTTTTGGGGGTTTCCTTTCCTTGCCCCCCATCCTGGTCAAAAGGAAAACGGCAGATAGAGGGGCCCCAGGCCCCCGACCCTTCGCCAGGAGGGGGCTGCCAACACTGGGGTACATCGGGCCCGGCCGAAGCGTTTTCTGGGTGGCGGCTGCCGCCCCGTCCACGACTGATATTGCATATGGAAACAGGAAGGCAGGGCGGGCGGAGCTAATGCCAGCCGCTGGGCCAGCACACGGCCTGGGGGCTGGGGCTGGGCGAGGGCGCGGGGGGCTCCGGGGGCTCGGAGGTGGGCGGCGGCGGCGGCAGCGGGAGGCTGTAGAAGCTGGCGTCCCCCGGCAGGGGCTGGGGGGCGGGTGGGGGCCCGGCGAGGGCGCAGGGCGGGCACTCGGCGGCGGCAGGGGCCTGGCGGGGGGCGGCGCCCTCGCCCCCGCAGCCCCACGGCCCGTCCCACTGCCAGCAGCCGGCGGGCGGCGTCGGGGGCCGGGGCAGCGGTGCTGGCGGCGGCGGCGGCGGCGGCGGCGGCGCAGGGCTCCGGCTGCGGCGGGTGCGGAGGGCCGGGGCGCCCGCGGGGGCCAGCGCTGTCCCTGCGGAGGCGAGAGGGCCCGTTCCGGGGAGATGCCGGCCCCGCCGCTGGACCCCGCTGGGGACCCTGCCCGCGTTCCCTCCGGGCTTTCAGGCACATGGAGGGCCTTATTGCTTCTGATCCGTGACAAGGGGTGGGCTTCTTTGGGTGCATCCCCCGCCTCTGGGCACTGGGCCCCTCCCCCTCACGGAGAGAGGACAGTCTGAGGAAGTCCCTCTGACTTCCAACCTATGTCCCTGGTGCCACAGCTGCCACCTCTTGGGCTCCCTGGGATGGGCTGCTGGACTCCGGGCTGGGATGAGGTGGGAGGGGCGGCGGTGAGGCCTGTGGCTGTGCTTAGCACACAGGTGGCTGCAGCCCTGAACTCCCTGGGTAGACAGCCCCAGCCCCACCTCCAAGGAAGGCCTCCTCAAACAGCTGGGCTGCAGGGTGGGGACTTGCATAGAGGCCTGGGGGGTACATTTCCCCCCCAGCATGAGCTGGGTGTAGGGTCTCATGGGGGCAGGAGAGGGTGGGCCAGGTGGTGAAGGGGCCTCCCTCATCTCTCCTGGCACCAGAGCATGGCAGGCGGGCACCATGGAAGGGGCACTGGGACAAGGGGCTTTGGCATCCCTCCCCAGGGGTGAGGAGGGTCAGGCACAGGGTTCCAGGCTCTCAGGGGTCCCGGAAAGACTGGGTAGGCTTTGACCAATTGGCTCCATGTACCACATATCCAGGTCCCCAACCGGTACCGGGACACTGGGCCGCCTCTGTCCCCTTCAGCCCCTCTCCCAGGCCTGGACACCCCACCCCTACCCCCAAAGCCCAGCCCGGAGTCCCCACCCCCGAGTTAAAGCTTGTGACCTGAGCCTTCCTCTTCGGGCCGGGGTGTGTCCGGCTCCTCAGCTGCGGCCTCGTCTGCCAGCCCACTCCGCTGGGCTCGGCCACCACCACCGCCACCGCCACCGCCGGGGGTCCCGTCCTGCCGGGCTTGCCCGCCCGCCCCGTTGGACCCGGCCTCAGCCCGGGCCCCGCCGAAGGGGAAGAGCTTGCCGGCGTGGAAGGCCTTGGGTGGCGAGTGACTACGCTCCGGGTCCCGCCGGGTCTCAGGCGACTTGAGGAACTTGAAGCTGAGGAAGGCCGGCAGGCGGGTGTCACTGCCTGTGGGTGACTGGGCAGGGGGCGGCCGGGCGGTGAGGTTGGCCCCCGCGCCGGCCAGCGAGGACACGGCCCCGGACGACAGGAACTTGCCCTGCAGTGGGATGATCTGTTTCAGCTTCATGACGTTGTTAGGGGCCAGCAGGGACCCCGGGCGCTTGGGCCGCTCCGGCCCGTGGCCACCTGCCCCACCGCCCTTGGCCTTGGCCGAGGCCTTCTCCGGGGCAGCAGGGTCCAACCCGGAGCCCTCAGCCCGAGCTTCCTCCCGGCCACAGGTGTCGCGCTCCCTCCGGGCGTGATGCTCCGCGTGGCGCTGGCGCTCCTCCTCCTCCCGTCTCCGCCGCTGCTGCTGCTGGTAGCGGTGCTGAGCCTGGCGCTCGTGTCTCTGCGGGCGGAATGGAGCCGTTATGGGGACTGGGAAGAGCGGGCGTCTTAGCAGGCGCCAAGCCAGACCCGGGCCGTGCTGGTGCGCTCCTGCGGAGGTGGGGAGAGATCCAAACACTCCTTGAGTACCAGCCGCATCCCTGGACCCACCCTGGGGCTCTCTGAGAACGGAGACGAGAACGAACGTTTACTGGCCGCCAGCTCTGTCCCCGGTCACATGTGCCAGACACTGTCTTAGAAATTGGGAGAGAGTAAACACATGGTGGGCCTCAGCGGTTCCCTGCTTTCTGGGGAACTGGTGAGAGACAGAGCTGTGACTGGCGTATCCAGTGGCCAGTAGCCACACATGGCTCTGTCGATTTAAATATGTGAAATAAAATAAAAAGTCTTTTTCTCGGTGGCACCAGCCCCGTTTCAAGTGCTCGTTGGTCATGGGTCGTGACCGGCCACATGGGCAGAGCAGATACAGAACATTTCCATCATCATGGAGAGCTCCACCGGTTGGCGCCAGTGAGCTCCCTGGCTTGCTCTGCAGCTTTCTGAGGAATGCGGCAGAGACTGGGCTTCTAGGAAGCATCAGCGGTGTCCCTGGTCCACAAAGGGCAATGCAGGGCAAGCTGGCAGATGACAGTTCATGAGTGCCAGCCTGGTGCTGGGTGCTACCAGGATCCCAGAGGGAACACCAGGCTCTGCACATCTACCCTCCTGCTGAGGACTGGCCTGCCAGCCAAGCTAGATGGAGAAGCCCCGCGGAGCAGAGATGGAAAGCGCGCTGCCCCCCCACCCCCACACCCCCATCCACGTACCTTGAAGGCTTCCCGGCGCTGGTACTCCAGCTTGGCCATCTCCTCGGCCACCCAGCCCGGGATGTCGGGGATGGCCACGTGGATGAGGTACTTGAGGAGCAGAGCGAAGTGCTGAGGCGACAGAGGAGGAGGCTGCAGGCGCGGGGACACCCACCCACCGCCTGGCTCCCCCACCCGGCCGCCAGCCCCACCTCGAGCACCACCACGGACACGATGGCCGCCTCGGGGCTGAGCCAGGGGAAGAGGCGCTGCAGCTGTCCGCACTGGCCAATGAGATAGCAGTTGACCACGATGGCCAGGACACCCATGACCTCCATCACCTTCTGCGGGGGGACAGGGGGGCTCAGGTGGGGTCTGGCCACCCTCCCCGGCGCCCGCTCCTCCTTGGTGCACCCTGGCTCGGAGTGCCCCCAGCCCTCCGCCCACCTGCCACTGGCCAATGCTCTCCACCCGCTGCCCAAAGGGCCGCTGCAGCCCCGTGCACAGCTTGAGGGCATCACTGCGGATCTCGATGAGGTTGTTGATGAGGGCGCAGAGGGCAGCCAGGGGGAAGGCGGAGGAGAAGAGCACGACGTAGCCAAACTGCACGAACATCTCCTGGTAGTCCTGGAAGGTGTCCTGTGGGCGGGCACCTGGGTGGGGCCTAGGGCTCTCCCGCGGCCCAGGACACCTCCTCCCTCAGACCACCTTCCTCCCATCAAGCCCACCTCCCTCAGATTATCCCGCCTGGACCCAGGGCTCCCCCTCAGGCAAGTTCCCGATCACATAAAGGGTCCTGTTATTCCTTCCCATCACCCCCACCCCACCTCCACCCTCAGACTGCATGCCCCGCCCCTCTGTGGGCCCTGCCTCCACCCTCAGGTGTCCCCCTCACCTCATATTTCTTCATACAGCTCTCAAGCTCGGCCTGGGTGAGCTGGGGTGAGTGTTCCTCTTCGGGTGGGTCGATCCAAGATGACCGGTTCTGCCGCCGCTGCTTCCGGGCCGAGTCACCCGAGCACGGTTCTGGGTCCGGGCCGCCATCGGGCCCCTGGTCACGGCCCTCACCTCCAGCCCGGCGGAGCAGGACAGCCGGGGGCTCCCGCTCGGGGCTGCTGGGAGCCCCCTCGGCCTCGTCGTCCTCCTCGGCCAGTGTGAACACGCCAGGTTCCAGCCCCTTCTCCACCATGGTGGGGCTCCCCTCCTCCAGGAGGGCCTCTTGGCTTGGGCCTGGCCGCTGCCGCCCAGCCCCCCGCTCAGCAAAGCTGACCTTCTTCAGCCGGAGCCCGCAGTCCATGAGGCTGCCCTCCTCACCTTCCTCCTCCTCGTCCTCCTCCTCCTCCTCGTCCTCCTCCTCCTCCTCGTCATCTTCCTCCTCCCTGCCCCCCCGAGGCCCATCCCCCACCTCCCCACCCTCCCCTGCTGGGCGCTGCTCCACTGTGGCCTCCTCCTCCTCCTCGGGTGCCCCACAGCCTCCACTGAGGCACCTGCGGCTCGCCCCACCGCTGCTGCCACCGACACCCTCTTCAGCCTTGGGTTCAAGGGGTCGGCGTGCAGGGCGCCAGAGGCTCAGTAGGCCAAGCAGGGCACGGGCCAGCTCCCAGGCAGCCCGCAGGCCAAGCTCGCCACGGCCCAGCCGCCGGTACAGGTGCGGCTGCAGGACCTCTCGAACGTTCTGGAGGAACTGGCGGGTGATCAGCAGAGTGGCCAGCATCTGGGGGCAGGAAGGGGGCGGAGAGAGGCCACGTGGGGGGCAGGCGGGGCCCTGGGCACAGGGACAGGCTGTGGGAGTGGGCATCCACTCTCCCGAAGCACGCTTCCAGGCACACCCTGAAGTCAATTTGAACGTCTCTGGACACAGAGGCATTCCCAAACCGCAGCCAGGCAGGCCACAGCACGCCTCGATAATCTCCTGGGCAGGCAATGGCCTCCCTGACTGCAGCATTGCCTTCCCAGGCAGCTGGTGCCCAGGGCCTCCAGGGGCTCCTGCCACCTGCACCCCATCAGCGGAGCCCCATCCCCTGAGAGCATGCACCCTCGGCTTGGCGTGAGGCCCCCAGCACAGCCACACTGCCCACCCTGGCAAGGCCCCGAGGGCTCGCCACCTGCCCATACTTTGGCCTGGGCCACGAGCAGGAGGCCCCGGAGGGAGAGGAGGAGCAGGCGGAACCGCAGGGCCGCGAGCGGGACCAGCACCGCCCAAAGCTGCCGCTCGAGGCTCTGGGACAGGGACAGGACGATCAGGAGCTGTGGAGGGACCGACGGACAGGTGGACGGACAGATGGGGGGGGCGACAGGCAGAGAGAGGACACACAGACGGACAGAGAGGAGAGAAGGATGGAGGGGGGGGAGGGGCTGGAGAGCCCATGGACCCCTTGGGGCACGTCTGGCCCCCCTGCTGGCTGCCATGGGAGGCACTGCCTCAGGCTGGGGTCTCACCTCTTTCAGGCGCTCCATGTCCTTGAGGTAGAAGCCAATGTAGAAGAGGCTCAGGTATGAGTTGACGAATTGGAACTGTGGGAAGCAGGCAGGTGGGTGGTCACCCTGCCACCTCTGTCCCCAGGAGCCCCCATGTGTCCTCTGCAGAACCCCTGCCTGCCTGCTGGCTGCCACTCACCAGGACCACCTTGATGATGAGATGCTTCTCGTAGGCGCTCTCCAGCCGGTAGTTCTCTGGGGGCCGGGGAGGCGAGTGAGGGGGTGGCCCAGACCGCTATGGGCAGCAGGGACCCCTCAGGGCAGTGGGGCCCTTCCTCCTGGGGGGTGGGCAGTGGGACCTCCCCTCACAGGGCGTACCCATGTCGTTGAGCCAGATGGCCAGCTTCTTGTAGCCCTCGGCACTCGCACTGACCAGCACAGCCAGCATGACTTTGGGCAGGAAGCGGGCGAGACGGGGCAGCCCCTTCACACTCAGCACCAGCTCCTGCAGGGGGCAGGGGGTTCACAGGTCGCCCCGGCAGTTGGGCCCCGCTCGGGGCACAGCTGGGCAGGTGGTCGCCAGGTTGGGGCCAAGGCCAGGGCTAGGGGCTGGAGGTCACCTGCAGCTGGAAGCAGCCGAGCATAAGCAGGAACACGCAGGCCAGGCAGGTGAGGCACAAGGGAAGGCTCACAAGCAGCTGGAAGAGCAGCCGCTTCCAGGGCGGGTAGTAGAACTCCTCGGCCCGAGTCACGGGGCTGATGCGCCGCACGCCCTGCAGAGGGTGGTGGCCCGGCCTGATGTGAGATCAGAGGAGCTGCCTCTGTTCCGCACCCTTCCCAACCCTTCAAACTCAACGTGTCTTTGTCACGCTTTGCTATCACGATGCCCCCACCTAATGCACCCTTCCCAGTCCCTCAGATCCAATTCCCCACCCCTCTCTGTCTGGGCATGCAGAATCCTCCACTTGACATACGCTCTCGGGTGCACAGCCCTACTTCACCCCTCCCTTTGTTCTTGCAATGGCCTTCACCCAGTGTGCTTTCTCTTTTTTGTACCCCATTCTCGAGGTCCCCCCTCCACGGCTGACCCTGAACTGGGGTCGCGGCTCCTCCACGGCTTCCCCGGGTGAATCCAGCGTCCCCCACTTGTAGGCCAGCTCTGCCCCCCTCCGTTTCCACTCCTCCAAGAACAGCGTTGACCAGACTACGTTGAAGAGGGCAAAGACCACGCAGGATACATCCCGGCTTGTCTGGGGATGGCAGAGGAGGGCTGAAATGTTGGCTGGCCCAGACCAAGGAGGAAGGGGTCTTGGGTGTCCCAGCCCCTGTTTAGTCCACACCCAGCACCTGATCAGCCTCTGTGAATGTGTACAGGACAGAGCCAAAGACTGCCGGGTACACCATTGCCGATGTGTAGAAACCCAGCCAGGCAAAGTACATGGCAATCTTCACGCCAAAGTAGTCGCAGATCTCATCTGCCAGAGACAGTGGGGGTCCAAGTCAGCCCTGCCTGCCTCCTGGGACCCCCACCCACCCCCCAGCCGGGACCACACCTAGAGGCTGGTTTTCACACACAGCCTGCACCCATGACTTCATGAGCCGGTTCAGGATGCGCTGCTCGTGGACTGGGAACACCTGCTGGATGATCCCGCGGGCCGCCAGTTCAGGGACTGTTGGGGGACAAGAATGGGTGACCCTACCCTTCTGCCTGTGCTGGGCCTGGCCAGCCCCGCTCGGCTGAAACCCAAGTCATAGCTTTTTGCCTGCTCTTAAACTCGCAGAGGCTCTTTCCAGGGGAGGAGTTCTGGGTAGAAGGAATATCTGGTTCTTCCTCAAAATTTGGGAGGTGCAGGGGCAGGTGGGGAAGGGTGCAGGAAACCTGGGAGGGTGGGATGCCAGTGGAGAACCACTTTTTTTTTTTTTTTTTTTTGGCCGCACTGCGCTGCTTGCGGGATCTTAATTCCCCAACCAGGGATCGAACCCAGGCCCCCTGCAGTGGAAGTGCGGAATTCTAATCAATGGACTACCAGGGAATTCCAGGAACCACATTTTTACATAGAGCTATTTGGTCTCGGCTCATTGCTCCAAACGTCTGAGGAATGGTGCAAAGGAGGCATTAGAAGGTGAACTTGCAGCGGCTGGTTTCCTGGAGGGGAAACTGAGGCCCAGGGCTGCACCACACAGTACGTGGAGTGCTGTCCATGGTCCTGCCCTTACCTTATCCCAGAGCCAGAAAAGGGTTTCTCCTGGACCTGCCTCCGAGGCGACAAGCCCCACCCCTTTGTTGAGGCCACACCCCTTCAGTTCGCTGATACCCAGGCCCCGCCCAACTCCTCAAGAGCCCCTGATTGGTTGCATCTAGGCCCCGCCTTCCTAACCCTCCTACTTTAATATCTGTAACTCTAAGAGCCCCAGCCAACTCCCCAAATATGATTGGAAGGTTGGGACCGCCTCACTCACTGATTGGCTGGTCCTCCAGAAAGCGCACATTGTGCAGTGCCTCGCCCTGCTTGGCACGAAGGTTCTGCAGCCAGAAGCGGATGATGCTCTGGCGCTCCTGCAGGGGACAGGGCGTGAGCACAGGGAGCAGCCGCCCACGGGCTAGGAATGTGCGCTGGGGGCCAGAGCCGGCCGCACCTGGGAGGTGAAGAAGCGCAGCTCACTTTCCACATTCTCGTAGATGAAGTCCTCCTCGCAGGAGAAGCCGCGGGTGCCCCCGCCAAACTCGGCCTTCACTGCTTTTCGCAGACCCAGCTCGTCGGCCCCTCTGAGTAGGCTGCGGGAAGGGCAGGGGAGGTGGGATCACGGGGAGACCCTGGCTCACCATCCTGGAACTAGGGATGGTGTACCTGGTGGCCGTCTGGGACAAATGCAGGGTGGCTGGACCTCGCAGTTGGCGCTTGGGAGGGCGGGGAGCTGTGTAGCAGGGTCAGCGAGAGGCCAGGGACAGGGACTCGCCTCTCATACGTGGCGGTGACGAAGAAGGCGTAGGCACGCGTGTGGCGGTGGTGGCGAACTTGCACGATGAGCTCAGGGATGCCCACGCGGATGTGGTTCAGCAGCCATAGCAGCGTGTGGTCATCGGTCGTGTCTGCCAAGGGGCACAGGGACCGATGGCTCTTGCCACGAGTGGTCCAAGACCTCCTACAGACTCCTATTCAGGGAAGCCCAGCTCAGGAGAGAGCACTCTGGGCCCTGAGAGGATGGGCACAGGTACCTGGGAAGGTCATCAACACGTCGCAGTTCTCCGTGGGCACCGTCTTCATCCATGCCTTGTGGGACACCAGGTACCGACCCACCTGCAGGAGCCTCTTCCCAAAAAGCTTATCTGGGGAGCAGGCAGGGCAGGCTGGGGTCAGGCCATTCCCGAATCAGAACCCTGGCCTCCAGTCTTGGTTCCTCCAGCCTTTGCCCCTGATCACCCACTCGCCAGGGCTCCTCGGCACTCATCTTGGTATTCAAGGCCCTACGAGCTCTGGCCTTGGCTTGTTTCCTTCCCTCCACGTCCTTGCACCAGCCAGGCCCTTCTCCAGGAATGCCCTTCCCCCAGGTCCTCCCTTACAAATCTTACTCATTCTTGAGGCCCAGCTCCGCCTCCTAAACCACAATCGATGGGGCGCTCACTAGCAGATCTGAGCGCCTCAGCACATTATGTCAGCGCGTCCTCAAAGCTGGGTGCGGTTCTTAGCCCCATTTCACAGGTGAGGAAACTGAGGCCCAGAGCATTTAAGTCACGCGCCCAAGGTCACACAGTCGAGCAGGGTTTCGAACCCAGGACTGTTTGATTCTGTATCCTCTGTGGAGAGGCTCTCTCAAGCGCATCACTGCTCCGCAGCGATCCGGTAGCCCAAGGGGTGACTGGGCTCAGCCCCGGGCTGGGGGTCTAGGAGGGGCGTGTCCGTGTCTCTGCGCTGGGACCCCCACCCGCTGCACCGTCCCAGCCGCGCCCGCCCGGCCGCAGCCGCAGTGTTGGAGAAGCGGGCCCCTAGACTGGACTCCAGGCCGGGACCGCTGACTCCAATCCCCCTCCCCGTACAGCCGCCGCGATCACCCCAAGCACCAGCAACCCTGTCAGATCCAGGCGCTGCACACATACCCAGAACTCCGGACGCCGGGGCTGCAGGCTCGCCCTCCGGCGGGGGCCTCTTGCCGCGCTCACCCTCCAGGGATGGGCCCCCGGCGCCGGAGGCGACTTCGGCCATTGCGAGGGCAGGGCAGGTCAGGGGCTGCAGGCGGCCCAGGCGCCGGGGGGCCACGGGCTCATGGGGCCGGTGCAGCCATGGAGCGCGCCGGAGGAGGAGACAAAGGCCGCGCCCGCCCGCGCCGGCCACCGTCCCCGCGTGCCCGACCGCTGCTTCTCGTCCCCGCCCGCGCCGAACCTCGATTCTCCTTCTCGGCCCCCCGCGCGTCGTTCCGCTGTTCTCGACTCCGCCCGTGTTGTTTTCTGGGTTTCGTTGTCGCCCGCCCACCTCGCTTTCTGGTGCTCGTCCCCGCCCGCACCAAACGTGCGTTCCCTTCCTGGACCTCGCCCGCGCCGTTTTCTGGGTCTCGTCCCCGCCCGCCCCGGTCCTGGATTCTCCGTCGTAGAGCCTCAGTTTCCCCATCGGCTTGGAATCTCAGATGGGCGTGGAAGGGGGCGGGCCTGGACGCGGGAGATTCCTGGTAGCAATAACTTCAACCACCACAGGAAGGATGAGAATAAATATATCAGGTCCTACCTTATGGCCTTAGCACATGCTGTTCAGCTACCTAGGTCACTCTTCACGCCCTCTTTGTCCAGTTAATCCCTGCACCCTTCAGGATGTAACGTCCTCAGAGAGGACCCGATAGACCTATCAAGTTTAGCAAATAAAATTACAGTCCTCCTAGTTAAATGTGAATTTCAGATAAAAGAATAACTTTTTGGTATATCCCAAATACTGCATGGGACATAGTTATGCTAAAAAGTTACTCCTTGTTTATCTGAAATCCACATTTAATTGGGTACCCTGTATTTTGTCTGTCACCCGGACCCCCTGACCATCCTGGGTAGCCTCCTCCTTCAGACTGAGGGGCCCCCGAGGGCAGGGGCCCAGACAGATTCTTATTGGTCACAGGGTAGGCGTTTGATGTATACTTTTGACAAATGGAACAACTCGGAGACGGCGAAAATCACCATTCGCCCGCTTATACAAATGAAAAAATTGAGCTGGGCGAGCCGTGGAGTCATTGGAACTGTATCCTGTTCCAGTTTTCCCAGGTACAGGCGGGCCGCCCGCCCGCTCCGTCCAAGAACCAGAGAATTAGCCGCGCGAAAGCGCCCCCAGGAGAGCCCGCCCATCCAGTGCCTGGAATTCCAGCATCAGCGCTTTATTCCGCGAGCCGGAGCTGTCCTAGGTTAACCTGAAAGTAATCTCTGAGACTCCCCTTTCTGGCTTTCCGGGAGCCAGAGTCAGATCGGACACTCAACTCTGCAGGAGCAGACCTGGGCCAGAGTAGCCACGAAGGGAGAGAAGACTGTGATGGGAGTCCTTGGCAGGCTTCCTGGCGGAGGGCATCTTGGAGTTAGGCACTGAGGTTGAGTTTATCAAATGAAGAAGGGTATCTGAGGCCGAGGGGACGGCGGGGAGAGGCGAGAAACTGTAGAGTTCCGGAGAAAACAAGTGGAACTCTTCCCAGAAATTTGGACAAGATTTTCCCAGGGTCGATGCGTAGGTTCCCCGGAACTCATCCCTCCCGGCCATTGAGATGCTCTTGCTTCGACTCAAACCCTCGCCTCTCTATTATTCCCACCGCCCTGTGCCAAGCCCTGTCCTTTTTTCCACCCCTCATTTCCGGTGCCTAGGATCCCTGCCGCTCTAGGATCCTAAAAATTCTGTCTAATGTTGCCGGAGGAACACAATTTCGCTGCACCCTTAAGCGTGCTATCCCCCTGCCTCTTTCCTTAGCATCAGCCAGTAGAAACGAAGATCTTCAGTGGGTGGGCGGTACGTCTTCTAAGGGACCCAATGGTAACTGAGAATCGTTGAGCACTTTACCAGTCTTGCCGCAGAGTGGGTGGGGCCTCCTGCCCCGACTTGCAGACTCCCCAGGACCCGCAGGCGGGTCGTTGGTTGTGAATCCATGTGGCGGGGGCTGTGGACCCTGGTAGCCCGGGCGGCACGTGGGCCTCGCAGGTGGGGTGACCTGGGGAAGGGGTGTGACAGCGTGGGGCGCTGTTTGGGCCCCAAACCCTCTCCCTGGGATCTTGGAGCCCAGTTCCCTGCGGCAGACCCACCTTTAGCCTTTTTTTTTTTTTTTTTTTTTCCTCCAAGCCCCAATCTGTCCATCCCCCTGCCGCAGAGCCACATCTGGGTCAACTTTTGCTCTCAGAGACCTCAATCCAGTCATCTTCCGGCCTCAGACCCTCCAATCTGTCCATCACCCAACCGCAGAACTCCCACTTGGGGGATCTCCTGACCATCGAGCCCTCGATCCACCTGCCACTCTGGTAGCAGAGCTTCTCAGATACACTGACTCTCATCCTCTCCAGTCCCAGACCGTGCACGCGCCAGGGCAGTGGTGCCCCGGCCCCCGGTTCCGGAGCTACTATCTTCGCGCTGAGCTCCGGCCATGGCCGCTGCGGTATCGCTGTGATCCGAACCAGCGGCCCCGCCAGCGGCTACGCCCTCCGGAGCCTCACGGGGCCCCGGGACTTACCGCCGGCCCGCAAAGCCTGCCTGCGTCTGCTCAGCGACCCCAGCTCTGGGGAGCCTTTGGACCGTGCGCTGGTGCTTTGGTTCCCAGGTGAGGGGCTCCAGGTCCAGAACCTCCTGCAGCTCCTGTGACCCAGCTTCCTCCTTCCAGGCGTTTACCCAGGCTGTATCCTCCTGACACCTATCTCCTCAACACACTAGGTCCCCAAAGTTTCACGGGGGAAGATTGCGCTGAGTTCCACGTGCATGGAGGCCCGGCCGTGGTGAGTGGTGTCCTGCAGGCCCTGGGTGAGTCTGCAGCCTTGGGTTTGAGGTGTGACTCTGCCATTGGGTCTCCGTGGGGGCCGGGGGGGGGGTGCGGCTCAGGACCCTGGACCTTCCCGCAGGCAGTGTGCCAGGGCTGCGGCCGGCGGAGGCAGGCGAGTTCACCAGGAGGGCGTTCGCCCACGGGAAGCTGAGCCTGACCGAGGTGGAGGGGCTGGCAGATCTGATCCATGCGGAAACCGAGGCGCAGCGGCGACAGGCCCTGAGGCAGCTAGATGGAGAGCTGGGCCACCTCTGCCGCGGCTGGGCCGAGACCCTCACTAAGGCAAGTACACCATTCGCTCATCCATTGCCTCAGAGATCCTACCTAACCGTCTCCTGTATTAATGCTTCCTGTCTGTGAGCCTCCAATCTGGCCCCTTAGGTCGGCTGGACCTTGGCACATTGAGGGGTGGGTTTCTGTGTGATCACACTACCCACCCCTTCCTCCCTCAGGCTCTGGCCCACGTGGAGGCCTATATCGATTTTGGTGAGGACGACAACCTAGAGGAGGGGGTCCTGGATCAAGGTGGGTCTGCCTGGGGGGTGGGAGGTGGGGACATCTGGCATCTCAGCCTCCAGAGGCCCCCTTACTCCCTCTCCTTTCCTCCATCCACAGCTGACAGTGAAGTGCGGGAGCTGGAGGTGGCACTGGGCGCACATCTCCGAGATGCCAGGCGCGGGCAGAGGCTCCGCTCAGGGGCGCACGTAGTGGTTGCAGGACCTCCCAACGCCGGGAAGAGCAGCCTGGTGAACCTGCTCAGTGCGTGGGCAGGGGGCGGGGCCCAGGGCAGGGGGCGGGGCTAGGAGCGGGGGTGGGGGATACCTAGCTTTGGGGGTGGGGAAGGGGCCAGGGAGGTCGGGGGGAAAAAATGGTCCAGACCCCCGGAGTGGAGCCTGGGGGAGGGGCTCCTTCATCTCCACCCCGCCCCCTTCCTCTGACCCCACCCCCAGGCCGGAAGCCTGTGTCCATCGTGTCCCCAGAGCCGGGGACCACCCGAGATGTGCTGGAGACCCCCGTGGACCTGGCCGGGTTCCCGGCGCTGCTGAGCGACACGGCGGGTTTGAGGGAGGGCGTGGGGCCTGTGGAGCAGGAGGGCGTGCGGCGCGCCCAAAAAAGGTGGGCAGGGCGGCGCGAGGGGGAAACGGGCCCTTCCTCTGCTCTTGTAACGGGGTTGCATTTATTTTTCATTCTTCCTGAATGAGGAAAGCCTACTAAGCCCCAGGAAGCGGGGACCCAGCTATTTGGGGGAGGGCAGCTTTTTAAATTCGGCCTCTGCCCTCGCTCCCGCCCAGCGGGCCGGAGCCTGAAGGAGGAAGGGGTGGGTAGTGTGATCACACAGAAACCCACCCCTCAATGCGCCAAGGTCCAGCCGACCTAAGGGGCCAGATCGGAGGCTCACAGACAGGCTCCTAATTGCTCAGCTCTGAGGTCCACGCTCTGTTTTCCCGCTTCCCCAGGCTGGAGCAGGCTGACCTCATTCTGGCCGTGCTGGATGCTTCTGACCTGGCCTCTCTGTCCAGCTGCAACTTCCTGGACACCGTCGTCATCCCCGCGGGAGCCGGAGGCCCCAAGGACAGCTGCCAGCGCCTTCTGCTGGTGCTGAATAAGTCGGACCTGCTGCCCGCTGGGGGCCCAGACCCCAATCCTGACCTGCCCCCCCACCTGTTACTGTCCTGCCTGACTGGTGAGGGGCTGGACGGCCTCCTGGAAGCGCTGAGGAAGGAGCTGGCTGCACTGTGAGCCCCCCTTGCCCGCTGGGCAGCCTCCCTCTGGGCAGCCTCCCTCTGTCCACGTTCAGGGGCTGAGCCACTGCCTTTGGGCACGAACCTGCTCAGCTTCTATATCTAAAAAATGGGTGTGATCATCACCCCACCTTTGAATGTTGAGATCCCATCCTTTGTCCTTTCCAGGTGTGGGGACCCATCCACGGGCCCACCGCTTCTGACACGGGCGAGGCACCAGCATCACCTCCAGGGCTGCCTGGATGCCCTTGGCCACTACAAGCAAGCCAAAGACTTAGCCCTGGCGGCAGAGGCACTTCGGGTCGCCCGAGGGCACCTGACCCGCCTCACCGGGGGAGGGGGCACCGAGGAGATCTTGGATATCATCTTCCGAGACTTCTGCGTGGGCAAGTAAGGGGGGCAGCCGAAGTGCAGACCCAGGCTGGTTGGATGCCCAGAAGCCTTGAGGCGTCTGGGAACAGCTTAGGGCATGTGGGAGTCTCATCCCCTCCAGGAAGAACTTGACCCCAAACGATGAAGCCTCTGTTGCTGGTAGTGACCAAGCTGCAGCTGGCCAGATGGCCTAGCAGGGACTTGCTGGGGGTTTGGGCCGTGGAGCGGGGCTGAACGGAGGTCCCTTTGGGTACCTGATGCTGGGGGACGAGGAGTGGAGGATTGGGATGGAGGTTGGAGTGTCTCAGGGGTCTTTGTTTCATACTTTTTAATTTATTTTGCAAATACCAAAGGAATGTAAAAAGCTCAGGCGATCCAGTAACGTCTAAACACCCCCTCCCAGGGGCCACGGCTTAACTTATATCCTTCCAGAACTTTCTCTGCATATTTGCATACTTGTGAATGCACCTATAAAGTATATTTTGTCTTGTATTTTGTACACAAATTGGCGTTTATTGCTCTGCAAGCTGTCATTCCTTTTTGCAATATTAATCTTGAAATTTTGCTTTTTTTTTAAAAATCTTTTTTACTTACTTACTTACTTTTTGGCCGTGCTGAGCGGCATGTGGGATCTTTAGTTCCCCAACCAGGGACTGAACCCACGCCACCTGCATTGGAAACACGGAGTCTTTTTTTCTTTTTCTTTTTAACTTACTTATTTTTATTGGCTGCGTTGGGTCGTCGTTGCTGTGCGCAGGCTTTCTCTAGTTGTGCCAAGAGGGCTTCTCATTGCAGTGGCTTCTCTTATTGCAAAGCACGGGCCCTAGGTGCACGGGCTTCAGTAGTTGTGGCACACAGGCTCTAGAGCACAGACTCAGTAGTTGTGGTGCACAGATTTAGTTGCTCCGCGGCATGTAGGATCTTCCCAGACCACGGGTCGAACCTGTGTCCCCTGCATTGGCAGGCAGATTCTTAACCACTGGAGCTCCAGGGAAGTTCTGAAACTTTGCTTCTTTTATCTTCTGAGTTGCAAAATCCCTACTTCCTCTCCAAGCTTAGTCATTCTTTCAGTGATTCGTTCACTCAGTGAATATTATCAAGCACCTACTGTGTGTTAGAATTATATACATCATTTGATTGGATCTTCATAACAGCAATGCAGTGGGTATTTTGTTCAGTTTTACAGATGAGGAAGCTGAGGTTCAGAGAAGTAGTTGCTGGAGGTCCCCAGCTTTGGGATTTGCACATAGGTCTGTTCGACTTCAGTTTGAGTTCATTGCAGGCCTTCTGGGTGACAGGCCGAGTGCAGGGGGCTGGGAACACAAAGTGGAACAAGCAGGCATCCCTCCTGCCCTTGTTAAAGAAGAGACACAGGGCTTCCTAGGTGGCGCAGTGGTTTAGAATCCGCCTGCCAATGCAGGGGACACAGGTTCGATCCCTGCTCCAGGAAGATCCTACATGCTGCGGAGCAACAGCCCGTGAGCCACAACTATTGAGCCCATAATGCTGCAACTACTGAAGCCAACACACCTAGAGCCCGTGCTCTGCAACCAGAGAAGCCACAGCAATGAGGAGCCCACACACCACAATGAAGAGCAGCCCCTACTCACCATACTAAAGAAAGTCTGCGCACAGCAAAAAAGAGCCGACAGAGCCAATAAGATGAAAGAAAGAAAGAAAGAAAGAGAGAGAGAGAGAGAGAAAGAAAGAAAGAAAGAACGAACGAAAGAGAGACACAACTCCTTTTGGTGAGGTCTGATGGCTGCTGTCCAAACTTACGAGATCTGACCTGGTCAGGGGCAGATGTGAGGGCAGGCTGCCCTGCAGAGGTGGCATTTGCACTGACATCTGAAAGGTTAGAAGAAGGAAACCAGATGGGAGAGGCTAGTGGGAGCATCCCAGGCAGTGGGCGCAGTATGTGCAAAGGCCCTGAGGTGGGAGCATCACGTGTTTGAGGGACAGCAAGGTGGCTAGTGTGGCTGGAAGTAGAGTGAGTGAGGGCTAAAGAGGAGGGAGAAGAGGTCCAGGAGGAGAGGAAAAGCCTGATAGTGAGGCGTTTGATTCTGAGACTCACAGGGGACCTGACGTGTCACAAACCAGCAGAGGGCGCTTTGTTCTAACAAAGGAGGTACCTTGCAGTCCTCCAGTGAAGCTCCGGCCCCGCGGGTCCCAGGGATCTAGGTTTGGGACCTGGTGGCATATGAATGGTTAACTCCCCTTTTGCCAGAGGTGGAAATGGAGTCTCAAATAGGCTCTGGATCTTTTCCAGAATCACAACAAAATCTCCATCTCCGGTAGTTGAAGATACAAACTCTGGTTTCAGGGGACACATGAGCAGAGGCTGGGAGGTGTCCAGGGCCCACCACCCAACTAAAGGGACTCTCTGGCCCCATTTCTTCATGACTTCATTGCAATATGTCACCATCTGTTGATTTGTTTCCTTGTTTGACAGCTGTCCCCTCCACGCCCCCCTACCTCCAATGAAAGACCTCTGGAGGGAAAGAGTCACTCCATGAGTTTAGTCCATGGATATTACTATTAAGTCCATTTTGCAGAAAGACAAGAAAAAACAACAATGTGGGTCTAGAGGGGGTGGGTGCCCAGATGTTCTCCGTGTGGCAAGGGTCTGGAGGGCTCCCAGGAGGGGTGAGTGGGTCTGGGTGGGGAGGGAGATGCTCTTGGGGACGGATGCTTGGGCTCCACCCACCTACTCTGGGCCCTGGCACACAGCTGGACTGAGGTCCTTGGCTATGGTCCCTTTTTTCCAAGAAGGGAGAGGTGGTTTGTGGGAAGCAGCCTTGGGGGTTATTTATAGAGGTCACAGGAAATCCCCAAAGAGTCAGAACCTCACCCAGCAGCTGGACCACAGGGTCAGGGCGGGGGTCTGCCTATTACTCCCTGACTGGTACTCAACCCCCACCTGGCTCTCGGGGTGGGGGTGGGGTGGGGGTGGGGAGGACACCAGCCTGGAGGAGCCAGAGGGAGGACTGAGCTGGGGCCAGGTGTGGGGTCTGTTTGGAAGGATGATGTTCCTGAAATGCTCTGAATGGGAGAGACCAAACAAAAATCAGAGACCTGCGGCCATGGGTCCGGAGAGTTTAGAATGACTTTATTACTCTCATTTCTAGGTGAGTAAATGGAGGTTGAAATTGACTGAGCCAAGATTCCAACACAGAAATGTCAGGGTCTGGAACCCAAACTCAAGCGTCCCGTAGTTGGTAGGACTGGCTGCTGTCAGCGTCCTCCCCAGGACTCCAGGCTGCTCAGGCAGTAGGCTCAGGGTCAGGGACGTCCCTGCTTCCTTGGGGCCTCCAGACTGGCCTGTCTGGGCTGCCAGGCCTGGCTGACCCTCCTGCCCTGGCTTGGCGGGGCCCCAGCCGAGTGTTTCCTGCAGCAGCCTGTCTCTCGCCCGGGTTTCCGTATCCAGGAAATATCTCTCCTTTGTCCCTTCTGACTAGCCTGCCCTAAGCGTGGCGTTGCCAGCCCCGGCTCCTCCTGATTCATCCCCTCCCCGTCCAAGGTCCCAGGGGATGGGCTGCGAGGGAATCAAGGTGGAGAGACAGACAAGCTGAGATTCTAGACCACAATTTTTAGGCCCTTTACTACCGATGGCCGTTTGCTTTGTTTCCTGGAGTTTTCACTTCTCAGGGACGAAGTCCCAGGAATAGGGTTGCTTAGTCAAAGCATTTATAAATCTTCACTTTTTTCTTTTTTCGGCCACGCCACGCAGCTTGAGGGATTTTAGTTTCCCGACCAGAGACTGAACCTGGGCCCTAGTCAGTGAAAGCGTGGAGTCCTAACCACTGGACTGCCAGGGGATTCCCTGTCTTTACTTTTATTAAATATCATCAAACTAATTTCCAGAAGGGCAAGGATGAGATGTGCATTTCTACCAGTCCTGTAGGAAAATGCCCTGTTCTCTGCATCTTCACCAGCAGTGGGTATTATGGCTTTTTAACTCTTCCCCCCCCCCACCCCGAGTCTGTTAGGTACAATGCGATTTCCCTGTGTTCCTCTAATGTGCAAAATTTCTCCAGCTTCCTGCTGATTTAGTGATGGCTTAGTTGAAGTGCTCCCAAACTGAACACTGGTGCCCTTTCTAACACCCCATCTTCCCACCAAAAAACCTCAAACGAAACAAATGCCTGAGACTTTTGTGAAGTTGTTCTGGAATCCTTTTCGCGAGGAAGAGTTCCTGCAAAACAGGCTGTGGTACTTCAGTAATTGTTTTCTGTACCTGGGGCAATCTTTGCAAACCTACCAAAAACAAAATCTACAAATAGATAATCTGCTATTTCAGGAACTGCTTTTTATTTGTATTTATTTAAGAAACTGCTTTTTTTTTAAAAAAAACCTATTTATTTATTAGGCTGCTCCAGGTCTTAGTTGCAACACGTGGGATCTTTATTGCAGCATGCAGGATCTTTAGTTGTGGCATGTGGGATCTTTAGTTGTGGCATGAGGGATCTTTAGATGCAGCATATGGACTTAGTTGCAGCATGCATGCAGGATCTAGTTCCCTGACCAGGGATCAAACCCGGGTCCCCTGCACTGGGAGCATGGAGTCTTACCCACTGGGCCACCAGGGAAGTCCAAGAAACTGCCATTTACATATATATAGTATCACTGAATCACTGTGCTGTACACCTGAAACTTACACAACATTGTAAATCAACGATACTACAATAAACAAAAAGAAACCACTATTTCAATATCTGCTATTTAAAAAAAAATAGAAAAAATCTGCTATTTTAAAAAAACACTAAATTGGCAACACTGTCTCAATATGGGGCTACAAATTTGTAGGCATTGCACGAAACCCTTATTGACTATGATTTTGCCATTTCTCTTCACATGTGGAGATCCCTACACCTTGGGGGAAGCTGGTGTCCACCCACGTTTGTTCCAGGTTGAAGGGTCTTCTGACCTGGGGACATTGGGGGTGGGATTCTTGAGCTTTCCTCTTATTTCTAGTTCTTTTCTCACTCAGAGCGTGGTGGTGCCTTTTCAAAGCAGAAATCATGACTCTGGAGTCTTTGAAGGGATTTGATATCATTTATTTAGTGCCACTAACATTTATATGAGCCACAGGCAGGGCTGGATATGGGAGGGAGAGAGAGTGAAGGGGCAGTGCCCTCTCGGGCTCTGGGGCGGTCTCTTGGACCAGATGGTTCCTCTCACGGGGGCCTGGAAACTCTCAGGGGAGGACAGAGGTGAACGTCTTTCTGCTCTCACTTCCCCAGACCTGCAGCGCTAAGATGCTCCGGATGAGAGGGTGCTGTGGGTGCCTTGGCCCGCATGCACAAAGGGGTGTGACTTGGGCAAGGGCTGGGCAGAAAGTGTGTGTGTGATGTTGCTGTGTATCTCTGCGATGTCATTACCTTGTCTCTATGTGACATCACCACCACGTCTGTGCGATGTCACTGCATCTGTGATGTCGTCATGGCATCTAGGGGTGAGGGATTTTGTGGTGTGGGTGTGGGTCTGTGAGAGAGCATTAGGGAGTGTGGGTGGGGTGTCGGGGAGGGTGAGCAGAGGATGCAGGCCAAGGGCGCCCACTTTGGTGTGTGTGCGGGAGGTCATCTGACTCCACCCTGGCTGCATCCCTCGCCGTGGGCGTCTCGCTGCACCTAGTCTCCAGACAGGTGAGTCGGGGCCACCCCTCGGTCCTCAGAGCCTAGAGCTTCCTCAGCCACTGGGGCGGGAAGGAGATGGGAATACAACAGTTGGTCAGACGGATGGCAGGACAAACCTCACCTGGGCCTGCCTTTTACCCTGGGCCCCTTCTTGCTCCCAGGAACCCTAGGGCTCCTTCTGGCTCCAACCTCCTGTTAGATTTTCTCTTGTTGAAACGCGGTGGGACAGTGGGACTGAGATGTGTGCCTGTCCGTTATATAGATGAAGATACTGAGGTTCAGAGAGCCCACCTCCTGTGATCCAGGCCTCTGTTGCAGTCTGTCTGACTCTCCCCTTTGCTCCCTAAAGCCCTGGGGATCCTGGGTGTGTTTGCCCAAAGCCCCTGGCCCCCCTGCCCCCCAGGCCAGGGCCTCAGTTTCCCTCTTTTGCTTACACAG
Source organism: Hippopotamus amphibius kiboko (assembly GCF_030028045.1). Taxonomy (NCBI): domain Eukaryota; kingdom Metazoa; phylum Chordata; class Mammalia; order Artiodactyla; family Hippopotamidae; genus Hippopotamus; species Hippopotamus amphibius. The sequence goes on along the minus strand of NC_080200.1, from coordinate 16,498,330 downwards.
AACTGACCTAGAGCTGGGCCCTCACTCATTCCCAGGAGGGTTTTTCTAATGAGCCTGCCCCTACTCACATGCTTCCATGGCCCCCCAGCGCCCCCAGCACAAAGCCAGATCGTCTATCTCTGGCATTCAAGGCTCCACCCAGTCTGCCCCCACCCGGCGCCCCCATCGGGGAATCAAAACCTGCCAAAGTACCCCCCAAACTCTCAGAAGCATCCCTTCACTTCCGCCCCTCCCCCTTGCCTTTGCAGGAGCCATCCCGCTGTCTGGGATGCCCTTCCCCCTCCTTGGCCTGGCAGAGGTTCTCGTGAGGGGTCAGAGGTTGGCGCAGAGGCTGTTTCCTGATGGGGGAGGCGGGGGCCTCCGCCAAGTCCTGCTTCCGCTGGCCCCCTCCCTTCCTTCCCTGGCTCTTCCCTGGGGCCCCCGCAGCCTCACGTTCCTTGGCTGGCTCTGGTCCCTCCTTCCCAGCTCCAGCCTCTGTCCTCTACCAGGAGTCACGGGCTCCGAGCCAGCTCTGACAGACATTCTTTAACCACTCCTGCCTGCCAGTCTGCAAAGGAGGGTCATCCCTGCCCATTTTCAGAGACTGGGGCTCCTACGCTCCATCGGCTCATCTGGACCAGGGCAGTCACTTTCATCCTGGTCCCAGGTTCCCGCCTTCACCCCCCACAACAGGGACCAGAATGAGCCTGTGAACACTTGAGTTGGGTCACATCCTCTGCTGTTCACAGCCCTCCTAGGGCACCCAAAGCCGACCTGTCCGGTCATCACCCTGACGTCACCTCCTCCCACTCTCCCCTTGATCACTTGCTCCGGCCACACCAGCCTCCTCACTCACACTCACCAGTCACAGATGGTCCTGCCTCAGGGCCTTTGCACAGGCTGTGCTCACCACCTGGTGCACCCTTCTGGGAATCCCCTCATGGCTCCTCCCTTACCCTCTTTAGTTCTCTACTCAAATGTCACCTCCTCAGTGAAGCCTGCCCTGGACCCCCTTGTGGAAAATTCCACCCTCCTCAAGCTCCCTCATCCATTTTTCTGTCTCACTCTTCACCAAGGGGCCGTATCACGGCTCACTCATCTGGTCTGTCATCTGTCTCCTTGTCACCCGCACAAGGGTGGGGATTTGGATTTCTGTGCCTTATTCCTCCCTGTGTCCTTAGCACCCGGCAGCTGCTCAAGAAACATGGGTTGAATGAAAAAACAAATGGTCATAGTGATGGCAGTGAACTTGAATCGACGCCCCCTGCATGTCCGGCTCAGAGCCAGGACTGAACTCCCATCTTCAACCTTCAACACTGTAACTTTGGTTATCTCCAGCCAGGTAGCCCCTCAACCAATATTTACTTAATATTTGTCTTCACGTCCATTGTCGGGTTTTTAATTTAGATAAACGGAGTTCCAAAGGATACTCAGTCTTATCAAGTAAAGGAAAGCCAGCCGGTGCCTTTGCCATTAATAGAAAACCACTTAAAAATGTTCAATCAAAAAGCAAGACCTTCTCCTCAAGTCCAGCTGACACCGGAGCCTTGGTTTGCCCTCCTCTGTGAACTCAGGAGAGACGCAAGGGTCTGGGAGGCATTAGGGTAAGTTAGCAACAGCGCAGACTTTCTTAAGGCCCGGAAGGAATAAGAGTGGAAAAGGAATCAACAATCCCCATCATGGGATGGGGGGGGGGTTTGATGCCAGGCCTTGACTCTGTTTAGAGACACCTGTTGGGATGTTACGATTCAGTCATTCACTGGCTGTCTAGTGAGTGACTGGCCGAGCTGAGGCTCCAACCCAGAGCTGAAGACCCCAGCCTGCTCATCCACAGCCCCTCTCTCAGAGGAAGGCAAATTAAGGCGGGAGACCACGGGCCAGAGGCCCTTCCTGTGATCCAGCAGAGAGAGGCAGGAGGGGCCCAGGCTTAAGCACACATTGTTTCCTCCGCGGGGGGTGGGGTACATTATTTGGGGTAAACAACGTCAAGAGCTTCCCCATTCTCAGCTGGGACGGGACCGGGGACAGGCTTGGACTGCGAGCCTGGCTCCAACCCTGGTTTGCTGACGCATGACCCCGGGCTGATCACTTCCCTGGGGCCTCAGTTCCCTCCTCTGAGAAATGGGGATAATAATAGAACCTCCTTCCTTGCCATGATGGCTTCACGCCAAGATGGAGAGAGGAAAAGTCTGTTTGCTCAGAGCAGTGTCTTCTCCCTACCCTCTTGCCTCCCTCTCTATGGGCTGCCCTAGGCGAAGGGATTTCTCCCAGGCAGAGCCATCCAGAGCTGGGGGACCCAGTTCTGCAAGGGGGTGAGCGCTCTGTCAGAGGGAATATGTAAGAAGAGGCATAGTGAAGACGGAGCTGGGTGTGGAGGACCCTGGGGAGTTAGTGACAGACCTTGGGAAGTCTTTTTGGCCCCAAGGGCTTTGTTGAGCCCCCTGGGGCTGAAATAGACTTATTGACAATAGCCTGGTAGCAAAACTGTTGCCGGCACAGGCTTTGGGGCTGGAAGGATCTGAAAAAAATCCCACACACTTCCTTGAACCTCAAGTCCTAAACTGCAAATGGGACGCTGTTCCTAGGTCAGCAGTGTGGTCCTGAAAGGGGGTGGGTGTAGCAGCTCCTAGAGGGAGCACAGGGTGTTCTTGGGGCCGTGTGGCCTGAGTCACTTTCCCCGTGACGCACAGGGTGTCGTCCAACGGATGACTGGACCCTGGGAGGCGGGGAGGCGGGCAAAGGCATGGAGCCGTGACCTGATCGTGTGCCAGGCACCCTTGATACTTCCCACTGAGGCCCCGGGCTCCTTGCTCCAGCCACGTGTGGACAGCACTTTACAGTTGGCAAAGCCTTTCCATACCCTTGATTTCAGAGACCCCCATTTTTGTAGAAGTAGACAGTGCAGCTCAGAAGGGTGGAGTGAGAGGCCCAGGGTCACACTCAGACACTGCTTTCCCTGTTCCCCTTTCTCGGCTCCAGTCACTTCCGCCACCCTAGTCTGGCCACAGGGCCTTTGCCGCCTGGAGCACTGTTCCCCTTGCCTTCCCCGAGGCCAGCTCCTGTCCAGCCCCGAGCTCAAAGCTCTCTTCCTCACCCAGGCCCTCCCTTGCCTGTTTGGAGTCTGATCGCCTGCATTCATGTCCCAGGTCTGGCTGTGTTACCTGGGACACAATGCATACCCTCTCTGTGCCTCATTTGCTTCATCCAGAAAATGGGGATAACAGTAGCTCACCCACGGATTAGGATTCTAAGGATTAAATGAGTTAATTGGGCAGAGCGCTTAGGGCTGCGCCAAGATCACAGTAAGCGCCCAATTATGGTAGGCTGTTGGTCATTCTTCTTACCCTGCCTCCTTCATTGCCTCTCTAGCCCATTACTCAAGGAGTTTCACGAATGGAACTGTGTGTATCTTGGTCATGGCTGTGTCCCCTGGGCCCAGCCTAGGGCCTGGTATACAGCAAGTGCTCAATTAAGGAAACAACAGGTGTGATTTGAGCCTCCCTCCACCCCTAGTCCTGTACCCAGCCTAGTCCAAAACCTGAGACTGAACTGTCTCAGCCTGTCCAGAGCCTCACCTGGAGGCTGAGGCGAAAACACTGCTCGCAGGGGGCCGCTGGGACTCCAGGATCCTCCTCTTGAATTCCTCCAGGCTAGCTGGGTCTGCCAAGAGAGAGGGATAGAGAGAGAGAGGTCAGCCCTGATCCAATGCCTTCGTAACGTCCCCACCCCCCGCCCCCAGACCAGGGAATGAGCTGGCAAACCGGGGTACAAGGTGGAATCCACCCCCCTTTCCTGGCTCTGCCCTCTGTCACTCACCGATGGGCGGGGGGTTCGGGGCAGGGCCTGCAGGTCTTGGCACAGTCATTGGCTGCGACTGTGGGAAGAAGAGTGAAGGGAGGTTGGTGGAGGCCAGGGCCCCCAAACATGAGTCCCAGGGAGTTTCCTGCCTCCCCACGCCCTTGGAGACCTGAGTTCCTTCCAGGGCAGAGAAACAGACAGATACCTATGGAGAAGTCACATCTGATGACAGATATATAATCACCTGCAGCCACCTGCCCTCAAACGACAGGGGGCAGCAGGGACTGGCTTCCCTTGGCAGCCCCCCCACCGCCGAGACTCTGCAGGGGTCCTGCCTCGGTCTCCATTACAGCCTCAGTGCCAACCTGACTCCAATCCAAGACCCCCGTTGAGTCCATCGACCCAACCCAGCTCCGCTCCAGACTGAAGCTGACCCGCTCTATAAACCAACTGGACCTTGATTCTCAACGCCATCCCTCCAACAACCCTGAGCGAATCTCTCCAAACCTGAAATCCAAAACCAGTTCTGAACTCAATCACCTAAAATCGGATTCCTACCTGAAAACAAAACCTCCCTTAGAATCAAACTCGGACCTTAACTCGATCCCAATGACAAACCTGATCTTACCATAACTTGACATCTAACTCTGACCACAACCCATACCCTAGACCTGGCGGCTATGAAAAACCTACAACACCCCCTCCCCCAACACCATTCCCTCAGCTCCAGCCCTGTACTCCACTACAACCGTCCATAAATACCCTCCCAATACCACACTCAACCCCAACTCAACCTTAGACCTCAGCCTCTACCTGAGCTAAAACCCCAACCCAGCCTCAGCCCAAGATCAACATCCACCCAGTTTCTACTGTAGACCCAGTCTTAACGCTCACTCGAACCCTGCTCTCACTCAGGGTCATCTAATCCTTCACTTCAGATATATCCCAATGCCAGCCCAACTCAACCTCAACCAGCCACCCTAAACACAGCCCAGTCTCAACTCCTAACCCATGGTCAATGCCAATTCTTAATGCCCACAAAGTTCTGAATCCGCCCTTGGCCCCAAACTTCTAATCATCTCTAGACCCACCAACGACCTATACCCACCTGAGTCTCAACTCCAGCCTCAACTCAATGAATCCCAAAGCCACTGAAACTCAAGGTTAATTATTCGCCGGAACCTGGACCCAATGGCCACCCCGCATGGGACCCCAGACCCAATTTTTAACCTTTTCTCAAAATCCAAACTCCAATCTCAACCTAATTTTAAGACTAACGAAATCGTACATGGAACCCTAACCTTAACCAAATCAATTCTAGACACAGGAGTCACCAAGAACTCACCTTGACCCAACTCTAAATGCAAGTTTAACATCCACATGGAGCCTTTCTCTAGACCTGCCTTAACCCTCACCCTAACCCCAATATCACACCCAATCGTTTACCCAGCACCCCGATACTTTAACTCAACTTAAATCCACCCCAACCCTGACACCAACGCTGGATGAGTCCCTCATCTTAACCCTAAGGCAATTTTGAGATCCACTCACCTCCTTAAACTCCACCCCAATCCTTAACCCTTTCTTAATGTCATTCCCAATTCCAAACTCCACCCCAATCCTAATGCCAATAAAATCCTATGTAATACACAACCCATAATCCTAAAGCCAGTTCTAGACCCACAGTCACCCATGTTTGATCCCAGCCTCCAGCCTAAATCCACCCTCAATGCCTCAACTCACCCCGATCCCAAAGCAACCACAATTTTAGATTTGCCCCTCACTCAATACTGGACTGGACAGCCACACTACTTCCGCCTCCAGTCATAACCCCTTCTCAATGCTGATCCCCCTTCCAAGCTCTGCCTCAATCCTAACATCAGTGAAACCAGTGAAACTCTCTAGTGAGCCCTAACTAACCCAACCTAGACTAGGAAGCCAACCTCAAAACCAAGTTCAAAAAAACCAAACCCAACCCAAGTTCAACATCTCCATCAACTTGGTCTCCAGACCCACCCCCAACGCAACCTGAATCCAGGGCCCTCTGACCCACCTTCGCCTTGATGCAGGTGTCCAGGGCCGAGTTGCTGACAGCGAGCTGCATCTTGAGCTGCTCAGCCTCCCGCTTCTTCTCCTCCAGCTCCTTGGCCAGGTTGTCTCGCTCCTTCCGCAGCACCGCCTTCTCCTCCAGGGCCAGCTGGGTCTGCCGGGCACATTCAGACTGGAGCTTGGCCTCCCGGGCCTGAGCCTCTTTCTCCATCTTCTCCTTGGCCTCCTGACTGGCGCGCAGGCCCTGTTCGGCCTCCAGCTTCTGGCGCTGGAGGTCCGAGTTCTCACGGGTCACGCGCTCAATGCCAGCCCGCAAGCTCCGGGCCAGCTCCTCCACCTTGGTACTCATGAGGGAGGGCATGTGGTCGCAGGTTCTCCGGATGGAGGCCAGTTCTGAGCCAATGGGATGGTACATGTTGTAGCCCAGGCTGTCTAAAGAGCGTGGGATGATGGAGTCCCTCCAGAGGCTACGCAGCTCCATCTCAAACTTGTCCTTGTCCAGCGGGAGGCAGAGGGTCTGCACCTTCTGCAGCCGGTCCTCGGCCAGCTGTCTCTCCTGCCTCTGCTGCTCCCGGGCTTTGCTGCACTCGACCAGCTGATCCTCCGTCACTCGCTTGCCCAGGCCCAGGCCGTCCTTGTCTTTGGTACATACCACCTTCTCCTTTGCCAGCTCCATCTCCAGGGTCTTGGCTTTCTGGTTCAGTGTGAGGGCCAAAGCTAGGGGTATAGGACCGTAAGAGTCAGGAAGGTTGGGGGTTGCCACGAGACTGGGCGGGGAGCCGGCTACCCTGCTCTCCACTGCCCAAAACCCTAACCCTAACCCACTCACCATCGCAGCTCTTGTTACTTTCCTTGAGTTGTTCTTGGCATTGTTTGTCACTCAAGATGATGGCAGCCATGTATCGCTGGTTGTTCACGTAGATCGTCTGCCCGGATGAGACACAAGACAGAGCTCAGTGTCCGGCTCCTGTGGGACTCCCTGCCCGCAGGGCTGCCCAGACCCTCAGGGCTGGGGCCCCAGATCCAGCCCCCAGGTGGTCTGTGTTGGCGTAGTTCACAAGGACATGGCTTCTTTATAGGGGATGCTGGTCTGATCTTCAAAAGTTGTTATGGTTACAGACGATGGAATACTACCCAGCCCGTAAAAAAGAATGAAATTTTGCCATTTGCAGCAACATGGATGGACTTGGAGGGCATTATGCTAAGTGAGCTAAGTCAGACAGAGAACAACAAATATTGCATGATATCACTTATATGTGGAATCTGAAAAGTACAGCAAATTAGTGAATATAACAAAACAGAAGCAGACACAGATACAGAGAACAAACTAGTGGTTACCAGTGGGGAGAGGGAGAGGGGGAGGGGCAATATAGGGGAGGAGATTGAAAAAAAGGATTATTATGGGATTATATGAAATCGTGAGTGTGAAACTTGAAAATTGTAAAGCACTATAGAATCTAAAGGATCTTTCATTCAGTTAAAAAAAAAAGTTAAAAAACCTCTACCTCTTTCCCTAGGCATTCTAGTCAACTAATAATACCCAGTATTATGATTAATACTATTTGCCAATAAAAAGGAACAAAGCATTGATACATTCTACAACCTGGATGAACCTTGAAAACATTTATGGCCAATCAAAAATGGATTTTAGTCACGCTGTGTGGCTTGGGGGATCTTACTTCTCCAACCAGGGATTGAACCTGTGCCCTTGGCAATGAAAGCTCGGAGTCCCAATCACCAGACCATCAGGGAATTCCCTCAAAAATGGATTTTTGACAAGGATGCTGTTATGGGCTGGATTGTGGCCCCTGCCCCAAATTTCTATGTTGAAAGCTTGAATTCTCAGGACCTCAGAATGTAAATGTAGTTGGAGACACAGTCTTTGAAGGGGTGGTTAAGTTAAGATGAGGTCCTTAGGGTGGTCCCTAATCCAATATGACTGGGGTCCTTATACGAGGAAATCTGGACACCCAGACATGCACAGAAGGAAAAGGATGTGAAGACACAGGGAGAAGACAGCCATCAATGAGCCAAGGAGGAACTTCCATGGTGGCACAGTGGTTAAGAATCTGCCTTCCTGTGAAGGGGACATGGGTTTGATTCCCTGGTCTGGGAAGATCCCACATACTGTGGAGCAACTAAGCCCAAGGGCCACAACTACTGAGCCCATGCACTGCAACCAGTGAAGTCTGCGTGCCTAGAGCCCGTGCTCTGCAACAAGAGAAGCCACTGCACTGAGAAGCCCACACACCACAATGAATAGCCCCCACTCACCACAACTAGAGAAAGTCCGTGTGTGCAGCAATGAAGAACCAATGCAGCCATAAAAATAAATTAAGAAACAACAACAACAAAACCCCCCAAGAAACCAAGGAGAGAGGCATGGAACAGATCCTTCCCTGATGGCCCTGGAAAGGAAACAATTCCACCAACATCTTGACCCTGTGCTTCTGTGAAAATAAATCTCTTGTTATTTAAGCCACCTGACTTGTGGTATTCTGTTAAGACAGCCCTAGCAAACTAATACAGGTGCCAAGATTATTTCATGGAAAAGAAGATTCTTTTCAACAAATGGTGCTGGTACAACTGGACAAACACTTACTAAGGAATGAATTCGACCCCTACCTCACACCATATACAAAAATTAGCTCAAGATGGGTCTAAAACCTAAACGTAAGCGCTTAAACTATTAAACTCCTTAGAAGAAAACATAGGTGCTCACTCTGCATGACTTTGGGTTTGGCAATGGTTTCTTAGCTATGACACCAAAAGCACAAGCAACAATAGAACAAACAGATAAATTGGACTTCATCAAAATTAAAAACTTTTGTACTTTAAAGGACAACATTCAGAAAGGGAAAAAACAACCCAAAGATGGGGAAAATATTAGCAAATCACGTCTCTGATGATGAGACTAGTAACCAGAATATATAAAAGTAAACTCTTAGAAATTTATAATAAAAAGCAACCCGATTGAGAAATAAGCAAAGCAACAGACATTTCTGCAGAGAAGACATACCAAAGGTCGACCAGCACATCAAAAGATGTTCACCATCTGTAGTCACAGGAAATACAAATGAAAACCACAACGAGATATCACCTCACAACCACTAGGATGGCTATAAATAAAACAAAACCCAAGAACAGACAAGCGTGGGTAAGGATGTGGAGAAACAGAATTCTCAGGCAATACTGATGGGGCTGCAAAAATGCTGGGGCTGCAAAAATGGTGGAGCCACAGCGGAAAACAGTCTGGGGGTTTTTCAAAAAGTTAAACATGGACTTACACTGTGACCCAGCAATTCCACTCCTAGGTATAGATCCCCAAGAGCAATGGAAGCATATGTTCACACAAAAACTTGCACACAAATATTCACAGCAGCACTAATCACAGTAGCCGAAAGGTAAAAACAACCTTAGTGTTTCATCAACAGATGAATGGATAAAACGTGATCCATCCATACAGTGGAATATTATTTGACCATGAAAAGAAATGGAGGGACTTCCCTGGTGGCGCAGTGGTTAAGAATCTGCCTACTTGTGCAGGGAACACGGGTTTGATTCCCTGGTCAGGGAAGATCCCACATGCTGTGGAGCAACTAAGCCCATGCGCCACAACTACAGAGTCCATGTGCCACAGCTACTGAGACCTGCACGCCTAGAGCCCATGCCCTGCACCAAGAGAAGCCACAGCAATGAGAAGCCCACGCACTGCAATGAAGAGAAGCCCCAGTGCACCTCAACTAGAGAAAGCCAGCGTGCAGCAACAAAGACCCAACACAGCTATAAATAAATAAATAAATAAATAAATAAAGTCAAGGTGTATTTACCAAAAAAAAAAAAAAAAAAGGAATGAAGCACTGACACACGCTACAATGTGGATGAACCTTGAAAACATCGTGCTGAGTGTGAGAAGCCAGTCACAAAAGGTCATATAGTGCATGCTTCTGTTTAAATGAAATACCTAGGGTAAGCAAATCCATAGAAACAGAAAGCAGATTTGTGGTTGTCAGGGGCTGGGGGAGGGCAAATGGGAAGTGACTGCTGATGGGGTTTATTTTGGGGGTGATAAAAATGTTCTCAACTGAATTGTGCTGATGGTTGCCCAATTGTGAATGGACTAAAAGTCATTGTTATGTACACTTTTTTCCTTTTTTCCTTCATCTACACTTTTTAAGTGTACACTGTTATGTACACTTAATTATTATTATTATTTTGGGGCCACACCACATGGCATGCAGGATCTTAGTTCCCCCACCAGGGATCGAACCTGTGCCCCCTGTAGTGGAAGTGCAAGTCATAACCACTGGACCACCAGGGAAGTCCCTATTATGTACACTTTAAATGGGCCAATTGTATGGCATGTGGATTTATTTTAACTTTATAAAATTTTTTGTATAAGTTTCTTTTCTTTTTTTTTTTACACTTTAAATATATGCAGTTTATTGCATGTCAACTGTATCTCAATAAAAGTTCTCAAAAAAAAAAAGGGGGGGAGAAAATAAGAAATGTGAGTTCGGGGCAAAAATGAAACAGAGACCAGAAAACAATAGGAAAGATCAATGAAACTAAGAGCTGGGTTTTTGAAAAGATTAAAATAATTGTCAAAAAATCTAAGATGAAGAAAAAATAGAGAGGATTCAAATTTGTGTAAGTTTCTATGAACAAATGGTGTGACTTTCAAACTTTGGAACAGAACCCTCTGCAGAAATATAACAAGCAAAGGTATGAAGGGTGAAGAGGGTCTGCCTTTCTGTCATGCTTTGTCCTTACTCCTTGGGAAGCTGGCCCTGTGCAAATGACCTGGGGATGGCAGAGGACAGAAATAGCTCTGGAAGTTCCAGTGACTTCTGCCTTCAGAACCCTTAACTACAGAAAGGGAAGATCTGAGGGTGTGAGTTGGATCAAAGATGCAGTGAGAAAGAGGTTTTCTACAGTTGGAGGAAGTGGCTCCCTCATACACAGAAGTATTTTTCTGTACAGATTTCCAGATGTCCAGGTGATGAGAAGAGTAATATTTACTTAGAACTAATACAATCTGACAATACAAAAAACGTATCTTCTCTGGTTAGGGAGTGTTCAGGTACATCTTTATGAGGTAATTCAGGAGTCTCTCCCTTACTTTCATAAGGGAGTTTCATAAGCCACAGTTGCCCTGGATTCAGAGGAAGAGAACTAACTGATTAGTAAACAAGTATAAACAATCTGAAGGGTTTTCTGGAATATTTGTTAGGACATAAAAGTAAGGCAGCTCTCAAAGACTAATGAGGTTCTGTCAAAAGACACAGGAGCCAGATTGTGGGTGTTCCTACTGGCTTAATTCAGGATAATTTGATCAACAAAAAGATTATTACAAATTCTGAATAAAGAAAAATCCATGAAAAAAAAAAAAAAAACCTCTCCTGCATGCCTCCTGGGTGGGGGTGCTGCCTTAACCCAGGCAAGCAGTGGGGCATACCCTAAAAATACGCCACTGAGTTAATCTTGCCTTTCTCTTCTGGTCTCAGGGCCAGAAATGCCGTTGCCTTTGCAGAGAATTTAAGAAAAATTCTTTCTCATAACACCACCAGGATCGGAGAAAGATCAAGATTCGTACTTGCTACCATTATACACCCGGGGCTGCGGTGGCAGAGGGGAGGCTATTCCCCAACACCAGCGCTCGCTTAGCTTCCTGGGGGTCCTTGGAGAAAACCCTGAGGGGTTCCAGGCCAGAGGAAATCTGTCAACTGGAAGGGGAAAAAAAGCTATGATTTTCACATTTAAAGTTGTAAAGATCCAGATTCTTAGATTTCTAATATTCTATGATGAGGGCGTCCAGGATTTGGAGATGTGTGTGAGTGTCTAAAACTTTATGATAAAAACAAAAAACAAACAAAAACAACAAAAAAAGGGACTTCCCTAGGGGTCCAGTAGTTAAGGCTCTGCGCTTCCACTGCAGGGCGCACGGGTTCAATCCCTTGGGGGGAGACCAAGATCCCGGTGTAGCATGGCCAAAAACAAAGAACAAAAAGATAAAACTTTATAATCCCGCGACTCCGAATGGCTCCTGGACCGGAAGGCCATGCGTGTCCTGAAAGATCCAAATGGGCCCATTACCAGGAACTGAGACGTCTGAGGGGGCCGCCCTGGCCTGGGGTGGGGGGGGGGGATTTGAGGGGGTACATGGTCCTGCCCTGTGGTCTGAGGGGAGACGTGCCTCCTTTGGGGGTCTGAGGGGGGCTCGCCTCATTCTGAGGCTCTAATGGGGACCCTCCCTGCCCTGGGAGGATGAGCGGGGGGAATCCCCGCCCTTGCCTGGGCAGTTCTGAGGGGCTGTACCCATCCTTCCTTGCCCAGGGGCTGCGTGGTCTGAAGCCCCAGAAAAGGCCTTTTCTTCCCACTGTCCCCTGCCCCAAACAGCCCAGACACCTCCTGTGGGAGAGAGCGAGGCTGCCCTCCTCCTCCACCCTTCCCTTCCCCTACCCACCTCTTTCACCCGGTTCCAGCCAAGACGTGAGGAGGCACCCTCTCCTCCGTGTCGCCCAAGAGCAGGACCTCCTCAGAGGAATTGTGTGCGTGTGTGAGCACACAGGGGACCTTGTCGAGTGAGAAACTGGCGGTGCGAGGGGGTGACAGTCTCCACGAGATCCAGGGTTGCCTATTTCTGCTCCCATCCCCACCTCAGCCCCGAAGCCACCACCTCTCCCGTTCCCCCTCTGCAAAAGGGTTTTGAAGCTTCTCCCTACCGCCTGGGATTCAATGAAGAGAGAACAACTCCAAAGCGGACACCCAGCCTCAGGCAGACCTGAACTATGCATGCCAATTACAAAGAAGCCAATGTTCTGAGCGTCTATTAAACCAGCTCTCATATTTGCAGCTAATACGTAGCGGTACATTCTGGGAGCTTTATGTATATTAAGTCGCGGTCTAGGTCTGATAACAGACCACATGCCCACTTCAACTTGAATTTCAGATCGACCACAAATCATTGTTTAGTCTAAGTATGTCCCAAATATTGCATGAGATATAGAAAATACGTCTTGCTTCTCTACATGGGCTCATCGTGCAAAATGTAGGGGCCGTGACTGTCCCCATCTCATGACAGAGGAAAGTGAAGCTCCGAGAGGTGAGGTGACCAGCCCCGGGGTCCCCGGGGTGAGTGTCCAGCTGGTGGCCTTACCCGGTCCGCCTGGCACTGGCGGAAGCTGGCATTGATTCGGTCCAGGTCACGGCGGGCGTTTAGTAGCATCTGCATGATGACATCCTTGGCGCGGGCGGTGAGGTTGAGCTCCTTGGACAGGTTGGCCTGGGAAGCTGTGAGCCCCACCACCTGGCCGTACAGGCCGTCGGCCCGGCGCTCGGTGGCCTGCAGGTTGGATTCGGTACTCACGTGCGTGTTGCCGTAGACCATGAAGAGGACGAGGCCCAGGATGATGAGGAATTGGATGAGCGAGACAAAGAGGAAAAAATAGCGCAGGTAGTACCAGCAGCCCCTCGCGCTGCTCCCTGCCCGTGAATAGGGCCCCCCGTGCTCCATCGCCAAGCCCATCTCCTCCCGGTGTCTGCCCGGTGCACCAGCGCTGTTCCTCTGGCTGGCCTGCTCTGGGTGGTGGCCGCTGCCCCTTCTAGACCTCGCCGTGGCGGGGGGGAGGGGGAGAGTGTTTATATTACTCCTCTTAATACTTCCTTTGCCTGGCTCCTTCCTGGCCAGGAGGAAACAGGGGCTGTGGGTTATCACAACACTCCCACCAGGGCTGTGAAGGGAAGGGGGAGGGCACCAAGGCACGTCTGGGCCTCTCTGATTAACACTGGGTGGTGCATCGGCTAGGTGACCGGGCGTCCTTGGCCTTGCTGGGCCTCAGTTTCCCCACTTGCCCCTGGTCTGTGCCCAGAGCTGATCTCAGCTGCATATGACCTCATGTCAACATCCCCATCGTGCAGAGGAGGATACCGAGACCAAGGGAGGAGAAAAGACCGCCTAGGGGCAGGGGGGTCTCACTCTGGGTGTTCACAGAGCTGGACTTACCTCCCCTCAGGGAGGGCTGGCTACAGATGTGCGCCCATCGCACGGGGCAGTGCTGATTACAGAAGCTAAATTGTGTAGAGCGCTTAGCCCAGGGCACACAGTAGGTGCTCAATAATTGGCACATGAAGGCCTCACGGAGGGCAGATCTGTGGATGGCGGTGGCTCCCCTAGCTGTCATCCCACCCAGTGCCCGGCTCACGTGGGCACTTAGCACAAACAGCAGTGAACTTGGGACCGGTGTGAGGTTGAGCGAGGGGCTTCTCCTGCCTGGGTCTCAGTGTCGGCCCCTGTGAGATGAGGTGCGCGCGGTACCAGGTCCCAGGGCCGGGGAGAGGGCTGGAAGAAAAGATTTGCCGTTGCTCTTATTTCTACTATTTTCTGCTGGAAACCTCATCTTGGGGCTCCGTGACATGGTGAGCGGGAAGCGCCAGAGAGTGGGGGTCTAGCATCACTGTGGGGCACCCCCAGGTGAGCAAGGAAGGGATTTCGGGACCAAGGAGAAAAGAAGGATTCTGGGTGTGCCCCCCTGCATGTCCGCCCAGAACCAGGAGCTCCGGGGAAACCTCCTACGCTGGGTGATGCCAGAGGTCCCCACCAAGAGCCCCAGGTCTGGCGGTGAGGGGTCCTCATTCTTGGGGAGACAGAGTGGGACAGCCTCTAGCCCCATGGGGTCAAGGTGGACAGGAGGGAGGGACAGAGGCCGAGGGGAATGGGGCAAGGAGATGGAAAGGAGGCTGGACCATGGGTAGGGGAGAATAACACAGTTGCTGTCCACTGCCTGTGGCGGGGGGGGGGGGTACAGCAGGGGGAAGGCAGGGGCATGGGGACCCATCCCCCTATTACCCAGGGTAGTGGAGTGGGGGGTAGTTGAGCGGGGAGGGGTCCTCCAGGGTGGTGTTCATCAAGGAGGCGGAAGCTGGGTCGGGAAGGAGGAAGTTCCCAGGGGTGGGCAGGAAACCCCTGTCTGACCTTTGGCCTTTGCAGCTACCCATTGATTCCTGATTCCGGACCCTTCCCAGCCACTACTGGGAGGGAGGAGGGTTGGGGGCTGCAAGTGGTGCCCAACCAGCTATTTCTCTAGGTTGGACAGGCCCACCCAGAGTCCCCTGGAGCGGGGTGGGAGGAGGTCCATCTCCCATCTTCATAAATGGGGGGCCTTGCAGGCAGAGTGAATACATGGTTTCCATGTACGCCTCTGGAGTTAAGTTCTGGCTGTGCCACCTACCACTGTGTGACCCGGGATAAGTGACTTCTCCTTGAGCCTCAGTTTTTTCCTGTCTAAAGTGGAGGCAATAGGGACTTCCCTGGTGGTGCAGTGGTTAAGACTCTGTGTTCCCAAAGCAGGGCGCCCAGGTTTGATCCCTGGTTGGGGAATGAGATCTCACATGCATGCCACAACTAAGGAGCCCCCGAGTTGTAACTAAGGAGCCCCTGAGTCGTAACTAAGGAGCCCACGTGCTGCAACTAAGGAGCCTGCCTGCCACAACGAAGACCCCAGGCAACTAAATAATAAATAAATATTGTAAAAATTAAAAATAGAAGAAGATTTAAAAAAAAAACCAAAGTGGAGGCAACATAGCCAGTGGTGAAACACCCGTCACAGTGCCTGGCACACAGTCAGCCTTAATCAACAGTGGTAGTTTTTTAAGGTGGGGCTGGACCATGCGCAGCCTCTGATGTTAGGCTGAGAAACTGAGACACAGGGGAGGGACACTGCCCCAGATGCTGTTGCCCTGGGCCTGTGGGATCACCAGGGGAAAGGGGACATGACAGGGGTAGAGCCTGGGTGACAAGGGTCCAGTTGAGAGCTCAGGCATGGAGGCAGTGCCTGGGCCAGTGCCAGGAGGTGTGACAGTCTTGGTGTGTACTTAAGATCCTGGCTATTCAGAAAAATCATTGCACAATCGATTGTAACTTGTTCTTACCAGTGCTGACAGTTAATCCTCGACCCAAGATCCAATGTAGAATATTCCAATATTACTTGGTTTCATTAAAGACATTCATCATACACATACCTTTTAATGGACCAACACTCCCAATCAACATTATAAATAATCTGGGCCAACTGCAGAGTAATGTCTGTGAACAATTATCACAGAACTAAAACAGGGATGGCTGTCAGTCGGTGGCAGAGTTCTTGCTTTCATAATAAATATAAAATCAATTTCCTGTTCTAATTCCTATTCCATGTTGAAAGTGATATATCTGACTATGAATTCCAACCAGCTTCATCCTTAGGGTTTAAAAAGAAAAAAACAAAGATCCTGGCTATGTTTCATGATATATTGAAGATGTTGCATTATATGAATGTATGAACATGACATCTGTTGTCAAAGGAAAAGAAAGGCAACCACAAACTCCCAGAAAACAAAAAAGCCCCTCTAGACCTGATAGTGCTGATGTGCTACACTTTTGAGCAATTGTCACAGTGTAAGAACAAGCGTTTTAAATATACACTATAATGTCTTTTGTATCAAGCTCAAAAATAACACATAACGTTCTTTCAGCAATTTGATCTCACAACTTTGATTTGTAATGTTTTTTTCCAATAACTTGTTTTAAAAGCTAGATTTTTTTTTTTAAGTAGAAAAGGTAATGATGAAACTTCCTCTTTTTGTTCAACATTATGACTTTGAGATTGTTGATTCCTTTTTACTGCTGTTTAGGTTTTCAGCACATACATTAGCATAATAATTATCAATGGGCACTTAGACTGTTTCTAAATTTTTTGTTTCAATGAACAAAATAAGACTTTATATCAAATCTCCACAAGTGAAATTGCTGGGTCCTAAAGCAATAACATTTTACACGTTGACAGCTGTCACCAATTTGTCCTTCAGAGAGGTTGTTTCCATTGACACCCCTGCCAGCAGCATCTAAAATTTCTAAAAACAGGGTCCTTGAACACGTTCTGCCTGCATTCCTGGCCAGAAAATTCCAGAGGGAGGAGGTAAGCAACTGGTCCTTGAATTCACACGAGGTCAAATGCATCAAATGATGTGAGCATTTGGTTTTTTCCTGAAAACCATTTGTCATAGTCACAGGAAATTTTGTGCATGAATCTCTCTGAATTCCCTAGGAGAGTCATCATAAAACCCGACTTTGGTTTTAATTTTTTTTTTTTCTAAGTTGAAAACAATTCATTTGGTTTCACTGGATTGTTTGGGCAGAGACGGGAAAACTGTCATGAGGAAGTCAACTCCGTGTCACTCTGAAGACGGACACTGAAGTTCTCAAGGAGACACGAGATTTTTAAAAACTCTCACAGAACTTCACGAAGGTTCTGGAGGAAGTGATATTTCTGGCGAAGAAAAACTTTAGCAAAGTTCAGAAAACCCTCCACTTTTATGCCATTGTGTTTGGGTTTTGGTTAAATGCAAAGGAAATTAAGTTTGGGGCTTTTTGAGTTGACAGAGGAGACAAAGACAGCCCTTTGGTGGGGAAGAACCTGTCCTCTCGGGGCCTCTGTATTCCTTGCTGAATAAAAGGTGACTCGCTTTCTTACCTGGGACTGGGGGCCAACAAGGTCAGGCTGCTGCTGTCCCCAGCGTCCTCCACCCAGTTTGTGCCAGACTGCCCCTTTCCATCCCCCCTACTCCTGCTTCTGCAGCCACAGAGGGAGTCCAGGGTGACCATGAATAGGGGAGGCCAGGCAGGGACTTGGGAGAGTGTGCTGGGGACAAGGTGGAGACGCAGAGATAAAGACTCAGAGACAGAGAGAGACTGTGAGCGGTACCTGGACAGGTGGAGACAGGGAGGCAGAACAGAGCAAGGGCAGGCTGGGGGCGGGCCCTGTGGGGTGGGAAACTGGTGGGGTCTGGGAGGCTGGGCAGTTGGGGGACTCTCAGTTCTGGCCCGGGATTGGGACCTATACTCTCCAAGTTGTCCCCAGTTCTCACCCACTCCCTGTCCTATGGCTTCCCCCAGAGATCCACAACCCCCAGCCTCTGCCCTCCCTCTTTTCTCCCAACCCTCTCTGATACCAGATCTGATGGTTCCCTTTCTGCTCACACACCTTCCATGGCTCCCCACTTCCCCGGAGCTGATTTTCAGGGATCTGGCAGGTATGGCCAAGGTACAGCCAGCAGAATAAGTGAATAATAATGATCATATTTTATGTCCCATTCATAGCCCTGAGCCCAGCCCCTGCCTGGATCAGCCCTGGACCCCACAGTGGGGGGTCTTAAGTCCCTGGGGCCCCAGACAAGGCGAGGCCAGTCTCAAGCCCTAGCTGACTCCAGAAGGAGAAGCTGTTTCCTGCTCACTTCTGGATTTTTGCCAGAGTTGCCGCGCGGGTGGGGGAGGGTGTCTCAGATTCATCTTCCCAGCCTCTCAAGCTCTGGGCCCGCAGTCAGGAGACCCAGGTCTGCACACTGGGGCGACCCCTAGTGGCAGGCAGCGGAACGAAGCAGACTCTCATCCCTCCCCTCAGCCTCACCTCCTTCTTTAGGGGGGCGCCCCTCCAATTCCCCCTTCCCCCGCCCCGCCCCCAACCTCAAGCTGGTCCTCTCCCAGTAAAGGCCCCAATCAGGCACCTCCAAGCCACCTCCAAGGTGGGTGGGGGGATAATGAGCAGGACTGGCTGAGGGAGGATCAGAGCTTCAAGGGCAGCTGTTCCCCTTCTTACATCGGCCTCTTCAGAAATTTTTCAAAACAAATTTTAATTATTTTAAAGGTAATACATGCACATGATTTTTAACATGCAAACTTTACAGAAAGGTATGCCTGCCTCCCCCCGACCCTCCATCCCCAGATCCCTGATTCCTTTTCCAGAGTTCCACAGCTGTGACCAGTGTTTCCTTCAGAGATATTTGGATAAAAGTTTCCCCCAGTCTTGAAATTTAAAAGATGTACACAAATTCTTGCTCTCCTGCTTTTTACATTAATGTGTCTCAGAGAAGGTCAGCTTTGGCCTTTTTAATAGTTATACAGTGGGAATTCCCTGGTGGTCCAGTGCTTAGGACTCTATACTTTCACTGCTGAGGGCGCAGGTTCAGTCCCTGGTCAAGGAACTAAGACCTGCAAACCAGGCAGCTTGACCAAAACAACAACAACAACAACAACAAACAAAAAACCCAACACAAACCAGTTGTATAGCATTCCATGGTGTGGATGGACGGACACTCATTTAAATAGTCCCCGATTGGTGAACACTGAGGTTGTTTCCAATTTTTTGCAATTATCAAGAACGCAATAATAATGTCTTCATTTCTCCTCTCCCCCACCCCCATCTTTTTAAAAGTAAATTTTACTTTGGAGTAAGTTTAGATTTATAGAAAATTTGCAGAGATAATACAGAGAATCTCTGAATAGCCCTCATGCAGCTTCTTCCATCATTAACATGTTGTATACCATAGTTCATTTGTCAAAACTAAGAAAATTAATCAGTACATTACTATTAACTAAACTCTAGACTTTATCTGATTTCCCAAGTGTTTTTCTGTTCCAGGATCCCACCCAGGATTCTCCACTGTGTTTAGTCCATCATTTTGTATGCATTTAAATATGGTTGTAGATTTAAAAAAATTTTTTTTAATTAAAAAATATGGTTGCAGAAAAACTGCCTGAAAAGGAAATGATGGGTCAAACAATATGTGCACTTTTAATTTTGAGAGAGTCTAGAAAACTGCCCTCCCAAGTGGTTGTACCAATGAGCAGTCCCACCAGCACTGTGTGGAAGTGCTTGTTTCCCCACAGCTGTGCCAACACAGCATATTCACAAACTTTTGTTTTTGTTTTTGTCTTTGACAAACTAAAGGGTAGAAAACGGCATCACAGCATTTTTTTTTCCGTTTGAATTTCTTCTCTAGGAACGAGATTGGACACCTTTTTTGTACGTTTCTATGAACCATCTGCCCATGTTTGTTGCCCATTTTCTACCGTTATGTTTTGAAAAATTAATTTAGACGAGATCCTTACATCAAAAGGAAAGTAGTTTATTCCTGGTTATAAAAAATTATCTGAAATGGATCTTTTTTTTTTTTTTTTTTAAAGATTTGCTACCTAGTTGTTTAGATACAGGAAAGTTTCCGTTAATTCTCTTGGGTTTTCTATATATAGTCATACCAACAGCAGATAACATTATTAGGTTGAATGGTTTCTGAGGCATTCCTGCCCAAAATGCCAATCTGAAATTAATTATGAGGAAACATCACAAAACCCATACTCAGACACCACAAAATAAATGGCTTGGGCTTTTTAAAAAACGCCAATGTTATGAAAGGCAAAGACAGATTGAGGAATGTTCCAGATTAATACAATGTGTAAACCAGGATATTCTTTTGTTACAAAGGAAATTATCAGAACAGTTTGCACAATCTGATTAAGGTTTGGAGATTAGAACCTAAGTGTCCATGGATAGATGAATGGATAAAGATGTAATATACACACACACAATGAAATATTACTCATAATATTCTCCTAAAAGAGAAATCTTGCCATTTGCAGCAACACGGATGGATCTAGAGGATATTATGTTAACTGAAATGTCAGACAGAGAAAAACAAATACTGTATAATCTCACTTATATGAAATTGTTGCTGTTTTGATGAACTTTTCATAATTTTCTCATTTGATCTATTAGTGTGGTGAATTTTATTAACAGACTTACCATCTCTGCATCTCAGGCATAAGTAAGTCCCTTCGTTGCAGTGTATCTTAAAAATGTGTTACTTGATTCTCTGCTAAAATTCCACTTGGGAGTTTTGTACCCTCCTCATAGGGAGAGGGGTCTGTAGTTTTCCTATTGTGCCATTTTTGTCAGCTTTTGATGTCAAGGATACACTGGCTCTTGCCATTCCAATCACTCATTTTACAGACAAGATAAACTGAGGACCAGAGAGGAGAAGTAGCTCCTTCAGGCCGCTCCCAGGTCAGGGCTGGACCCTAAGGCCTCACATCTGTAGGATGAGGGCAACAGTGTCCTTGTCCTTAGAGGGAACAAGTCCCAGCTCTGCGCTTTCTCACCTTGTGAAAATGGACCTCGGTTTCCCCGTCTGTAAAATAAGCACTAGATGGTCAGGGAGAGAGGGTCGAGTCTCCTTTCTGCACAGTTTCTGTTCAGGGCGGCTGCTGGGTCAAAAGCTGAGCGTTGAAGGGTGTCCGACTGAGCATCTCATCCAGCGTGGGCACCTCTCTAAGTGTCCCTGCAGGGACCCCCGTGTCTGTCTCCTGGCCTCGGGCCCCCATCCAGCTGGGGGCTGACTCACCCTCGTGCGCGCCGCGCTGGTCGCCTGCAGCCCGCGGAGGTTCCCGGGCGAGAGCGCGAGCGGGGGCTGGGCCGGGGTCGGGACCCGGAGCGGGTCCGGGGGTGTGGCACTCTGCGCTGGGGGCCCGTCTGGGCTTCCAGGGCGTTCCTGCCGGGAAGGGGGGAGTGGCCCGTCAAGCACCTGGACCCCCGGTCCCCAGAGACCCTCCAGCATTCTTCCTTCTTTCCTGGGAACCCTCCTTCCCAGAGATCCCATGCTCCAGGATCCCTCATCCCTTCTCCAGCCTCGGCCATTTCCAGGACCCCTCCCCTTTTTCCGCAGAAGCACTCCCACCCTTTTTCCACAGAAGCACCGCCTCCAGGGACTCCCACCCTTTTTCCTCAGAAGCACCGCCTCCAGGCCCCCCGCCCCTCCCTCGATGCTCGATTTTTCTTGCATCCTCCACTTCCACTCCCCGCCCTCCCCGGAGCCCCCAGGATGCGCCCGACCCCAGGGACCCATGCCTCCGGAGTGCCGGCGCTAACATGGGGATTCGGGTCCCCAAAGAGCCCGCCTCCACCCGCTGTTCTAACTCCAGACTTTCGCTTTGACCCCCCACAAGGCCCCGCCCCCATGGGCAGGGCACGCCCCCCGCCCCCTCCCGCCCACCCCTCACTCACACGCGCTCGCGCAGCGCCACCTCCCGGACTGCGCAGGCTTCACCCTCGGCCTTGGCCGCGCTCGCGCGCCGCTGCACCTCGTCCAGCCGCTGCGCAGACTCCGCGGCCGCCGCCTCCCAGCGCGCCAGGGCTTCTGCGGGCGCAGGGGGCAGGGTCAGGCTGGAGATCCGACTCCTGCCCCTCGCACGCCACCTCCGAATTTATAGTCTGCATACTCTTTGCGTGGCTTGTTTCATTTGAATTGTTTGCGTGCTGTTTGCATGACCTTTACGCATAGCTTTTCATAGGTTTACATTGCTTTTGGGAGTCCCTACACGCCGTGTGCACATATTTTGTTGCATTTGCATTGTTTTGTACCATTCGCCTGACCTTTGCCTATTACGTGCATTTCTTGCATAACTTTTCTTGCTTTACGTTTGCACCTGTACGTGTCATTTGCGTAGCTAGGAACCTTCTAGGCTCCTCCCACCTCTAGCCCTGCCCACCACATTGCACCCAAACACACCTGTCAGCGCCCCGTTCTCAGCCCCCATCTGGGTCCCCTGTGCCTTGGCCTCGTCCATCTCAGTCTTCAGTGTCATCAGTTGGGTCTGAAGCCGATTCTGCGGAGTAGAGGGGAAGTGAAGGGGAGACCCGGGCGGCGGGGTGGTGGTGGGGAGAATGAGTGAATTGTCCCCGCCCTTTCTAGGAGCGACTGAGACTACACCAGTGTTCCTTGAGCCTTATTTGGAATGTCCTTTGGGGTCCTGTAGTTGTAAAACACAGAAGTGGCCTCTGAGGTCTGGGGTACTTACTGAGTGATGACAGGTGCCTGCCTGGAAGGAGGGCTCTGCCCAGGTCAACCGGCCCCTACGCCAGGCCAACTAGATGTAGAAAAGGTTTGGCTCTGCCAACAGGTTCCGATTCCAATCCTAGCTACATCTAGATTCAAGGACTGGGGTTTCAGACCAGCACAAGCCAGTTTGGTGGTTGATGATTGGGTTTCTAGGGTATACATATGCACCTCTATGAGACTTACAGCAGAAATGGAAAATGGGCTTTTTCTTTCCTACTAAGAGGCAGGGAAAACAAAGGAACGAGTGAAAGGCTATAGATACAGCAAAAACAGGCCTATGAAAGTTAAGCAATCCTAGTTTCACTTTAACTGCTGCTAGTCTGTAGTACCTGCAGCTAGACTTGTCCTTCACAGAGGTAATTCCTCAATCACTCTCTGACTCTGTGTGAATTATATCCTGCACCTGGCATTATTTTTCCCCACACTCCCTTGTAGCATTCTTCATTTCAGAGAGAAGGTCACGGGCCCATAATCTCAGAGATGACCAGACACAGTTACCCAGCTGCCTGACATCAACTGTGGCCATTTTGAAATTTTGCAGATGAAAGAAGAATGCAATTCCACCACTGCCTTGACCCTTGTTACCTACCCCAGACTATGAGCCCTGACTATAAGACCCCTCCCTATTCCCCCAGAGAGGGGGGCACAGTTTTTGAGGTGCTAGCCTGCTGTGTTCCCTCTTTGCCTGGCAAAGAAATAAAGCTACTCTTCCTTTTTCCTCCAAACTCGGTCTCCGCATTTCCATTTGGTACAGGTGTACAAAGGCTGAGATTTCAGCAACGAGACATTCTGCAAAGCAACGGGCCTTGCTTCCTCAGAGAATCCTCCTTCGAGGGGCAGAGATGGAATTTGAACCCAGTGCGGGCTGCTCTTAGCCTTGGTGGCCCCAGGCATTTCCCTTAGGCAGGCAGGAAAGGTATAGGGATGAGTTTTCAAAAGGCATGAATTTTCAAAAATTCATACGCTGCCCAACCTCTGCTGGGCCTGGTACACAGCGGTGCACAGTCGTTACTCCATAAATGTGAATGGTTGGGACTTTGAGGATGTTTTTTTTGTGAGGCCCAGGGATGGGAAGGGTTAAGGAAGAGTTTGAAGGGGGCGGCAGGAGAAAAAGGGAGGACCTGGCTAGTACCTCCCCGAAGAGGCCAACTTTAGCCTCCTAATTACAGGTGACATGAATGTCCCTCTCTCGAAATAGGGCTGCTGGACACTGGCTGGGAGGGGGGGCCCTGGGTGGGTACTTAGAGGGAGGGTTAGCACAGGGCCTCCGCAGGTGGGCTCAGGGGTCTGGGGCTTCCCTAGCTTCCACCCGTGATCTAGCAAATAGCAGAGGACAGGGGAGCCTTCTCGGTCAGAAGGTAGACTCAAGGATGAACTGGCATCCTAGGGGCTGGGAGGAATGGTGTGTGCTATTCTTACATGCCTCCCTCTGTTGAAGAATGGGGGAAAGCAAGGCACAGGGGGGGAGCCCCGGGATGTGTGTGCACCCTCTCCCACCCATATTCTGGATTCTCCAGTCGCCCCCCTCCCACCTACCTGGCGGCCCTCACAGGCCCTTAGGGCCTCCTCCAGCTTCCGACGGACACCCTCGGCCTGGTCCAGCTGCCTGGTCAGGGCCTCCTCGCGCTGGGTGGCCTCTGCCAGCCGGCGCCGAAGTTCCTCGACCTCGGGCGCCGGGTCTCCAGGCGGCGCCGTGGTGTTGGCCCCCGGCTCTGGGCAGCGAGGCCTCGGGGAGGCCGAGGCGGCCAGATTCCAGGCCAGCAGGGCTGCTCCGGCCGCCACCGCTGCCAGGAACACGGCGGCCCCGCACAGGGCGAACACTCGCCAGGCGCGCCCCGGCTCCGGCTCCGGCCCTGGCTCGGCCATGCCACCGTCCACAGCTCTGGCCCCAGACGGCCACGAGCATTTAATTGGCACCTTGGGGCGCCAGGGACACCCACGGTTCCGCCCCGCCTGGCGGTGGCTTCGAGTTTGTTGGGAGGGGCTGGACCCACGCCAGGGGCCAGCCCAGGCTACCCAAGCCCAGGACAGGGCTGGGGATCCTGGGTTCCAGTCTTGCCTCTGTATCCCAAGTGCTGTCCTCTGAGCCTCAGTTTCCGCCTCTGTGAAGTGGAGATGACTAGCTTCTGCCCCAGAGGGAGTTTTTTTTTTTTTAATTAAATTTAATTAATTAATTTATTTTGGCTGTGATGAGTCTGTTGCTGGGCATAGGCTTTCTCTAGGTGTGGCGAGTGGGGGCTGCTTTTCCTTTTAGTGCGCGGGTTTCTCTTGTTGTGGAGCATGGGCTCTAGGTGCGTGGGCTTCAGTAGTTGCAATATGTGGTCTCAGTAGTTGTGGCCCTC
Organism: Hippopotamus amphibius kiboko; assembly: GCF_030028045.1. NCBI lineage: Eukaryota > Metazoa > Chordata > Mammalia > Artiodactyla > Hippopotamidae > Hippopotamus > Hippopotamus amphibius. The sequence goes on along the minus strand of NC_080200.1, from coordinate 16,473,455 downwards.
CGGGCTTAGCTGTTCTGTGGCAAGTGGGATCTTCCAGGACCAGGGATTGAACCAGTTTCCCCTCCGTTGGCAGGCAGATTCTTAACCACTGCACCACCGGGGAAGTGTGGGTACGGTTCCCCCTGCCCCGCCCCTCCCCAAGAGGGCTTTGTAGGAATCACCTGAGCACATCTGCATAAAGCACCCATTTGCACAGGGGGCTCTTGGCCAGGGCTTGGGGTATATTGTCCGCATTCTGTTCATGGAGAAACCAAGCCTAGAAGATGGGAGGCTACTTGAGCAACGGAGGTCGGCCTGGCTCAGGCTGCTACACTTTTTGGGACTGGCTGTGAGGGCCAGAGGGTAGATGCCCGGGTCCATCAGTCGCAGCTCCCGCCCCATTCTTCACTAGGCCACCAGGGGGCGATCTTACAACGTGAAGCAGAGCCAGGCGCGTTTACACGGTTCTCCAGACTTCCCTCTGAGTCAAATCCTCCTCCTCCCGCTCCGTCCTCTTTCCCCTTACCTCCTCTTGGCCCTCCTCCATTTCCGTCTCCCCTTCCTCCTCCTCTTCTTCCATCCTCCTCCCCCCCTTTTTCTCCTCCCCCTCTATCTTCCCCTCTACCCTTCCCCTTCCTCTTATCTCCTTCCCTTGCAAGGCCCCTAGCAGGTCTTTGATGTCATTTCCTGCAGTTAGCGCTCCCAGCCCTCCTCAGCGCTCTTCAGGCCAGCGTGTTCCTACCCCAGGGCGGCCTGAGAACCCTCTCCTCCGTCTTTGCCCGGTTAACTGTTCCTTAATCGCTTTCCTCTGTCCACCAGTGTGTCTCCTCTTCCAGAACCCTCCCCTTCCCCCACTAACTCAGGCCCCAGCTCTCTCAGTTCTGCTGTCATTTTCCATGTGTTTGATTCCTGGCTGCCTCCTCCATCAGACTGGGTGAGCTTCTGTAAAGCAAAGCCTGCACCTGCCTTGTCCCCACTGCCACCACGTGGGCCTGGTACATAGTAGTTGTGCAGTAAATGTGAGCTGAGTGAACACTACAAACTAGAACCTGTGTCCGTCCTTGATCTGCCGGGCCCGCCCCCCGCCCCTCCCCCCCCCCCGTCCCCCATTCCACATGAAGAAACCAGAGCCCAGAGAGACCAAGTCTCAGGCCAGGGACACACAGCAGCCATAGGTCACTGCCAGATTCCTGCTGGAGCTGGACCCCCCCCATCCCACCTCCCCAAGCCAGCCAGGGAAGAGGGGCATTTTTAGGAAGATGAGACCCTGGCCATTGGGTGGGAGGTTGCGGGGAGACAATGAGCAGCTCAAATCCATAATATTGGGGCAAACCTGCCCCCTCCACCAGCGAAACACAGCCCAGGTGTGGTGGGGGTGGAAGGCAGTGCTGTTTTGGGACTTTCCAGTAGCCCAGACTGGGAGTGGGGGTGGAGGATGTTGAGTGGGGGTGGGACAGAACTGAGGTCATGTGAGAAAGGTTTGCTTCCTGGCAACCAAGAGAACCGGCTGGAAGCAGAGGGTGCCATTGCCTGAGCAGCGAAGAAAACCTGAATGAGTCCAGTCATTTCTCTGGACCTCAGTTTTCTCATCTCTCAGATGGGGCCGCTGTTGGGGAGTGAAATGACTGAAAAGGACTCCATGGGAGCACCTACTGAGCCCTCCCGTGAGCTGGGGACACAGAAGTGGCGGAGACCCAAGCCCTGCCTTCTAGAGCCGAGGTTCCCACATTGGAATTGATTCTGCCCCCCAGGGGAAACTTGGGAACATCTAGGGGTGGTTTTTTGTTGTCACAACCTGGGGCTAAGGTGCTACTGGCATTTAGTGGGTGGAAGCCAGGGATGCTTCTCAACACCCTACAGTGCACAGGGCAGCCTCCACCGCAGAGAGTGGTCCAAATGTCAAGAGTCCGGAGGCCGAGAAACCTGTTCTAGAACTTCACAGCGGGGAGCAAGCGCTCCGAGCAGCTGGTAGAGACCGGCAGAGGCCGTTAGGCAGGAAGGAACTTCACAAGTCAAAATACAGAGAAATGGTCAGGGAGGGTGAAGCAAGAAGAAGTTCGGGGCCAGGGGGCTCAGGGGGAGTCTGCAGCAGGGATTGGGGTGCCCCTGGCAGGACAGCAGTAGCCATGGAGGGAGAGTCCATCAACCATCTGGGCTGGGGACCACGGGACCTGAGGGCAGTGCAGAATTCTGGGATTTCTTGGCAGATGAAAGGGTCCTGCCCCTAGTGCCACACACAGGAAGTTGCCCAGACAATAGTCGGGATTCCAGGAGAACTCGGAGGAAGGAAGATAACAGAGGAGGAAGGATTTATAGGCTATGGGAGGATCCAAGAAAGTGGGTTAAAGGGTTTATCAGACTTCAGCCTTCAATTTGAACCCCTTCCAATTTTTTTTGTTTGTTTTGGTCATACCCCTTAGCTTGCGGGATCTCAGTTCCCTGACCAGGGATTGAACCCCAGCCACAGCAGTGAAAGCCCGAAATCCTAACCACTAGGCAACCCAGTAGCCTTCAATTTTGAGAAGCAGAGAGGTGCTCTGGAGGATGAATAAGGTACTCCAGGATGAATAAGAGTTCGGGGAATGGAGGAGGAGGGGGCATTGTGAGACAGGCCTGGCCTGTGTGTGTCTATAGATCCAGGTTTGATCCCAGCCCCGCACTTTCTGAGGGAAGGCATTGGGAACCAGGACAAAGTGGTCCCATGGTTTCCTCAGTTTCTCATGGAACCACTGTCATCAGAAGATCCAGTGAGGTGGTGGGCGTAGAACACTGCAGGCAGGCAGCGCTGATGAGGGTGTAGATCCCTTTAAGATGATCCCGGCAGAGAACAGGGCTGGGGAGGCAATGGGGTGGTGACTGCTGGCACCTGCAGGGATTCCTGGGAATATTCTAGAGCAGGGAAGCCTGGGTGTGGATGTCAGTGGGTATCCACTCTTGCGCGAGATGCTTGGGGATGACACAATAACATTCCAAAAACTTGAGAATAAGGTTTTTCCGCACAAAAAGGGTGTTTACTCTCTGGAGCCCAGAGACCCCAGAAGAAAGTGACTTTCTAGAAACCGTGTCAGCAAAACGCAGGTGCCCACCCCCACCCCCCACCCTCATGGCCTCCCCAGCTCTAGGGCAGCCTTGGGCCAACTCCGCTACTTCTCTATGCCCAAGGCATCCCTCCAGAGCTGCCCCATGGACCCCTTAGGCTACCCCATCCCCCCTCTCCTCCCCACAGCTGTGTTGCCATGTGGTCCCCTTAGAACTGGCCAGATCAGGAAGCCTCAAAGCGGAAAGCAGAGAGGGACCCGGACCAGTCCAGGTTGTGGCCTAAAAGACATCAAAATAGGGACTCAGAGGCAGACAGAACACTGGCTCCGCCCCCCAAGTCCCGCCCCGCTCTAGGACCCCCTTCCCCGCAACTCACTGAGCTCTCCCTCCCTCTCCAAGATTCTTCTCCTCGATGCCCAGCCTTCTGTCCCGGAGACAGGCCACCTTCCCCAGACCGTGACCCATCCCCGCCCGACTCCCATCCCTTTTCCCGGCTTTCTTCTTCTTCCCCGAGCTGCCCCTTCCTTACCGACCGGCTTTCTGGGACCTCAGGTCACCCTGCAGACCGCGATCACGATCAAGATCAGAGCGAACAGGATGTTCCAGGAGCTAAAGGAGTCGTTCGCGGCTGAGGCCTCACTCTCTCTTCTGGAGTAAAAATTGGGACAACTCTGGCGGCTGCCGGGCGGGCTCCAGCAGCTCGAGGCTGCCCCCCTAAGAATCTCCACTCCTCCCCCACCAAGTCACGGGGGAGGAGAGTGGGCAGTAGCCATCCCATGGCTGTGTGACACAAGGGACAAGGCTGGGACCTAAACTTTGCCGCCGAGCAACGTGGTTTTTCTGAGCCTGGGGGGTCGCGAGTCTTGCGGGTGGGGTGAAAGGGGCGTGGCCGGGGGGGTCGTTTCGGACCTTAGTTTCTCCACCTCCTGCAAAGCGTTCCGCAGCTTCTGCTCCAGTATCCTGCGCTCTTCTGGAGGGGGGTGGGGGGTGGGTACAGAATCAGGGGGTGCGTCCACACAGTGACCACGCGGACTCGGGCCCACCCCGGGACGTGACCCCGCCTCTAGCCCCGCCCCCATCCAGCCCCTGCTGGGAAACCTGGAAGGCTCCCCCACTCCCCCATTCCAACTGGAATCCCCCATCCCTCTCTCCCGACCCCAACCCTGGGACCCTCCCTCCTTACTGCTTTTCGATATCTGGCCAACCCCTCTGAGCCCTCTCTGTGGAACTCTGGCCCTGTGCTTTTCTCACCTTGAAGCTCCGTCACACGTGTCTGTTCCATCTTCAGAGAATCCCTCAGGGACACCTGGGACGCGGGTGTGGGGGGAAGGGTGTCAGAAACTAGACTTCGGTCCCTGGGCCATGGACCCCTCCCTAGGCCCTGGGATCAGAGGAGCTCAGGTCCAAACCCCCTTCAGTTTCCCCTCCAACCCTCCTCTGCACCTCAATCTCCCACCTTGAAGAATGGCTACAACCTCCCACCCTCCCAGGGCCACTGATAAGGGTGTGATCCTCGAAATGGGATTTTTGAGGCTCCCCCCCACACACAAGAGAATTTAGAGGCTCCCCATGCCCAAACTCTAGGAGAAGTTTCCAGATCCCCTGGGCTATTGCCCAAGAAGACTGAGAGGTCCTCCCGAAACCAGAACACAGGGGATTTCGGAGCCCAAGGTAGATGTCCAGTGGGAGTTTCAAGTTACCCCCATATCAGGACACAAATGAAAATTTCAAAGTCTCTCAGGATGCAGTGGAAGCATCAAGAGCCCTTTCCTTCTTTGGGACCTGGTAAGGTCCCCATCCCAACCCCTAGAGGGGATCTCTGCTCCCCTAAGACGGGGCCGAGGGGAGTTTCTAGCTCCCCCACACCAGTGCCCTGGAGTTTGAAGATTCCCGTATAACCTACCAGGGATACTGAGGCCCCCGATTTGGGTGCTCTGGGAGTTTTAACGCCCTACCCCACACCACACCAGCACCCTGGAGAGAGTTTAGAGATCCTCAAACCCTGGTGGGGACATCCAGGGGGCCGTTTCAAGGTGTATCTCCAACTCCACATAGACCCTGTAAGAGCCCCTCCCCCTGCCCCCCCAGTACCGGGCCCCGTCTAGGGGGTGCAAAGGCTTACCACAGTCTGTTTGCAGGCGGCGGCACGGACCTCCGACTTGTTTAAGATTTCCTGGGTCTGGGTTAGCTGGTGCTGCAGATGTTGGGTGAGGTTCTGACACTCCCACTGTGCTTGGAGGCCATCCCTGCAGCCCTTGCTGTTGGCCCGGACAGCAAAGAAGATCAAGGGCACAAGCAGACCCACCACCACCACCAGGAACAGCAAGAACTGCAGCCACGGCTGGCAGCCACCCCGCAAGCACACACTCAACTGGGCAACCATGGGCAGAGGGCTGTAGTGACAACAGGTAGATGCTATCCAGATCTGCCCATAGGGAGTCTGCACAGGAATTAGGGGAGGGCGCTGGAACCTTCTGTGGGCTGGGACCGCCCCCTCATTAGCCTAGGAGTTGCGCTGACCAATGACAAGTTCCAGGCAGATCTTCTGAAGGGGGCATCTGCAGGCAGAGGAAGAGTCCAAAGCATTCGGTTTCGGTTTCCTTTTTCGTTTTCCCCGAAAAGAAAAGGTGGTTGTTTCTGCCAAAATATGGCCTTGGGACTTTCCGGGTTGGATGCTATCCAGTGAGATCCTGTGGCCACGACACCCCATCTCAAGTCCCTGCCCTTCTCCTGAGTGTCTGAGGGTGACAATTGCAATTACTGAGCGCCCAGTGCATGCCACCCAGCATGTGTTCACCTGTACCACGACCTAAAGAGGCTGAGGGCATTTTTGTTCCCCAAGTCCCCAGCTGGGGAAAATGAGGCTGACAGGTTAGTGATGGACTGGGGCAGAGTCTGGGTCTGACCAAAGAGGTTTTTGTTTTTTTTTTTAAGTATTTAAAATATTAATTTATTTTTATTTTTGGCTGTGTCAGGTCTTCCTTGCAGGATGTGGGCTCTTTTGTTGCGGTGCGTGGGCGCTTCGCTGTGGCGCATGGGCTTCTCTCTAGCTGCGGCACACCAGCTTCAGAGCGCGTGGGCTCTGTAGTTTGCAGCACACGGGGTCTCTAGTTGAGGCGTGCGAGTAGTTATGGCACACGGCCTTAGTTGCCCTGCCGCATGTGGGATCTTAGTTCTCCGACCAGGGATTGAACCCGCGTCCCCTGCATTGCAGGACAGATTCTTTGTCACTGGACCACCAGGGAAGTCCCGAGGCTAGGTTTTGAATTCAGGAGTCTCTGTGGTGACATGGCAGAGGTTCACTTATCATCCCTGCTCCCTCACTGAGGGGACCATAGGGAGCCATGGAGGGTGTCAGAGGGGGGACCATAGCCTGTGGGGAGCAGGGAGAAGATGTGGATGGACCCACGAGACTAAGACTGCAGTTCCTCGGATTGGCCACCAGAGGCCGCCCCAGCCAACAAATAAGGTTGTCCAGCCTACTGCTCTAGCTCCATCCAGCCAGGAGCCCGGCTCCTACTCCCACAGTCAGCTCCTACCAACCCAGAACTTCATGTAAATCCTCTGAACTGTAACCGAGCAGGACCCTATGGGGCCTTTCTAGGGTAGGCTCTTCCCCCATATCTTCTGCTTTAGCCTTCTCTGAAGCACCCAGATAACAGCATCTAATGCACATTCCTGAGTTGTTTTTTTTTTAATTTTTAATGAATTAATTTTTATTCATTTATTTATTTATTTTGGCTGCGTTGGGTCCTCATTGCTGTGCATGGGCTTTCTCTAGTTGCAGCAAGCAGGGGCTACTCTCCGTTGTAGTGTGTGGGTTTCTCAGTGCGGTGGCTTCTGTTGTTGTGGTGGCTTCTGTTGTTGCGGAGCATGGGCTCTAGACACGCGGGCTTCAGTAGTTGCAGCATGTGGGCTCTGTAGTTGTGGCACATGGGCTTAGTTGCATGTGGGGTCTTCCCAGACCAGGGCTCGAACCCGTGTCCCCTGCATTGGCAGGCGGATTCTCAACCACTGCACCACCGGGGAAATCCTCTGAGTTGTTTTTACAGATGTGGAAACCCCTCCACCAAATGGAAGATGTTAACTACTTGATGACCATGAGCCTGTAGCCCCCAGACCCATTGGGGTCTAAGGATTGATCATGTTAACCTCTGTGACACCACCCTGTTACCTCATCATCAGCCAATCACAGAATTGTGCATGAGCGGATCACATACTCTGTGACCCCTGCCCCGCCCCCCAACCTGGCCTTTAAAAATGCTTTGCTGAAACCCTTTGGGGAGTTCAGAAATTTTTGGGGGGCCATAAGCCACCCTTGCATGGCCCTGCAATAAACTTTCCTCTGCTCCAAACTCTGACGTTTTGGTTTGTTTGGCCTCACTGTGTGTCGAGCACACGGACTTGTGCTAACAGAACCTCAGTTTCTTCATCTGTAATGTGGGGCCATAACAGGAGCAGCCTCATCAGGAGGGGCCAATGAGGAGTTTCGAGTAAAGTACTTCAGCATCCACCAGGAGCTCAATGGCTGTGCAGTGGGGCGTGTGGCTCAGGACAGAAGAGGTGGGTAATGCAGAAACAATGGCTACGGAGTGAGCAGCGCATTTTGAGGAAAGATGATCATGTCCTTTTGGGACACTGAACCCAAAGGGCCTGGGGTGTCGGCTGGGGAGATGCCTCCAAAGGGGGTTGGACCCTGGAGTGAGGTTCAAGGAAACTCAGGCCACACTGATCTCCCCTCCATGAGGCCAAGGGAGCCAGAACTTCCTGCTGGGAATGGACCTAATTATAGGCTTCCGGTTGCTGGCTGTGACCTCCGGAAGGCAGCTGTGTGCTTTTCCTATGGCTTCTTCAGCGACAGTTTGACCACAACCCAGATTCTGTTGGGTCAGCCATTTGCAGTGTCTGTGGTCAGCTGGGTCAGATGGCCTGTGGGGCCAAGGGCAGGGGCATGCCTCTGCTTAGAAGCCCCACATTAAAGCCACTTGGCAGGGCTTCCCTGGTGGTGCAGAGGTAAAGAATCTGCCTGCCAATGCAGAGCACCCGGGTTTGAGCCCTGGTCCGGGAAGATCCCACATGCCACGGAGCAACTAAGCCTGTGCACCACAACTACTGAGCCCTTATGCCGCAACTACTGAAGCCCGTGCACCTAGAGCCCATGCTCCACAACAAGAGAAGCCACGGTCCTGAGAAGCCTGCTCACCGCAACAAAGAGTAGACCCCACTCGCCACAACTAGGGAAAGCCTGTGCGCAGCAACGAAGACCCAATGCAGCCAAAAATAAATTAAAAAAAAAAAGCCACTTGGCAGCCAAATGACAAGGAATCAGGGATGATCTCGCTGGGGAGGCCCAGGGGGAGCTCATGTGTCCCATGAGGAGGGACCTCCCTTCCAGGCCAGGACTCCAGGTGCAAAGACACAACCCTTGGCAAAGCTGGCCTATTGGAGACCCACTGTGCTGGCCTTCAAACTTTAGGGTCAGCTCGGGACCATGATTTCAGGTAGAGGCCAAGATTGTGTGTAAGCAGCCCTGCCTCCCTGTGGAACCCTGGGCAAGTGATTTCCTCTTAGCCTCAGTTTCCATGGCTGTAAAATGGGTACGATCATAATAGAACTTTTGGGTGCCCCCCTACATTTTGCAACCAAAGCAAGTGCCTTATTCATCCCACTCTAGTCCCAGTCCCACAAACAGAAAGTCTGTGGGTTTTCCCTCTAAAATTCCCAATGGAAATAGTTATGCCACCGTTCTGCTGATTTTAGCTTTGCTCTTTTTTTTTTTTTTTTTTGAAAATATGGAACGCTTCACGAATTTGCGTGTCATCCTTGCGCAGGGGCCATGCTAATCTTCTCTGTATCATTCCAATTTTAGTATATGTGCTGCCGAAGCGAGCACTAGCTTTGCTCTTTTTTAAAGAATCATTTTATTTTGGTTTGCAGAAATATAGCAAAGACATACAAAAGCATTCCATAGACCCCACACCCCATTTCCCCTACTTTGACCATCTTACATCTGTAGGGTACCTTTGTTACAATTAGTGAACTGATACTGATTGATAATGTTATTACTAACTGATGTCCATGCATCATTCAGATCTCCTCAGTTTTCCCCTGATGTGCTTTTTCTGCCCTAGGATCCTCACGTGATTCTTATTTTATTTTTTAATATATTTTAAAAATTAATTAATTTATGTATTGGCTGCATTGGGTCTTTGTTGCTGCTTATGGGTTTTCTCTAGTTGCAGCAAGTGGGGGCTACTCTTTGTTGCAGTGTGCAGGCTTCTCAGTACTGTGGCTTTTCTTGTTGTGGAGCATGGGCTCTAGGCATGTGGGCTTCAGTAGTTGTGGCGTGTGGGCTCAGTTGCTCCGTGGCATGTGGAATCTTCCCGGACTGGGACTCGAACCTGGGTCCCCTGCATTGGCAGGTGGATTCTTAACCATTGCGCCACCAGGGAAGTCCCTCCTGTGACATTTAGTCATCACGTCTCTTTAGGCTCCTCTGGGCTGAGACAGTTTCTCAAGGCTTTCTTGGCTTTGATGACCTTGACAGTTTGGAGTCAGGTGTTCTGTAGGAGGGCCCTCAGTTGGGATTTGACTGGGTTGGACTGGGCTTTGGAGAAGAGGACCAAAGAGGGGAAGTGTCTTTCTCATCACACATGTGTCCAGGGCACGTGCCGTCAGTGTGATTTATCACTGTGACGTTGACCTTGATCATCTGGCTGAGGTGACCCTTTCTGCTCTGTGCCCTTTGGAGGGAAGTCACTATTTACAGCCTGCACATAATGGATGGGGAGTCACACTCCACCTCTTTGAGGAACGTTTGTGTAAATGGTTTGGGATTCTTCTGCCTGGGAGATTTGTCTCTTCTCCCTCATTTATTTATTTATTCAATCATTTATTTACATCCATTTGGACTCGTGAATATTTATTTTACACTTGACATTATTTATTTTGTCACTCAGATGGTTCCAGCTTTGGCTCTTTGTTTTTTTTTGACAAAACTTAGTTCCACAAAAACATTCTGGAACATTCCTTGCAGGCAGGTAGAAACCATGTGCTTATAAGGGGCTCAATTAAGCAAAGGTCACCATCAAACTCGGGGGCAGGCAGGGCAGAGACACTATTTTAGGAGCAGGGAGCACACACATGGAGGTCTTTCTTTTTTTCTTTCTTCCTCCTTTTCTTTTGTTTTGTTTTGTTCTTTTCTTTCTTTTTTCTATTTTTGGTGTGCCTCACTGCTTGTGGGATATTAGTTCCCAGACCATGGATTGAAACCAGGCCCTCAGCAGTGAAAGCGCGGCGTCCTAACCACTGGACCACTAGGGAATTCCCATAGGAGATTTTTCTTTTTGTGGTTAATATTAAGAAGATAATGTGGGGGCTTCCTAGGTGGCGCAGTGGTTAAGAGTCTGCCTGCCAATGCAGGGGACACGAGTTCAATCCCTGCTCCAGGAAGATCCCACATGCCGCAGAGCAACTAAGCCCGTGTGCCACAACTATTGAGCCCATGTGCTGCAACTACTGAAGCCCACGCACCTAGAGCCCATGCTCTGCAACAAGAGAAGCCACGGCAATGAGGAGTCCGCGCACCACAACGAGGAGTAGCCCCCACTCACTGCAACTAAAAGAAAGCCCACGCACAGCAAAAAAGACCCAACACAGCCAATAAAATAAATAAATAAATTTATTAAAAAAAAAAAAAAGAAGATAATGTGGGCTTCCCTGGCGGTACAGTAGTAAGAATCCGCCTGCCAATGCAGGGGACACGGGTTCGATCCCTGGTCTGGGAAGATCCCACATGCCGCTAAGCAAAAATCCTGTGCGCCACAACAACTGAGACAGCACTCTAGAGCCCGTGAACCACAACTATGGAGCCCACGTGCCACAACTACTGAAGTCCATGAGCCAAGAGCCTGTACTCTGCAACAAGAGAAACCACTGCAATGAGAAGCCCGCGCACCGCAACGAAGAGTAGCCCCCGCTCACTGCAACTAGAGAAAGCCCGCACACAGCAACGAAGACCCAACACAGCCAATAATTAATTAATTAATTAATTAATTTTAAAAAAGAAGATAATGTAAGACATTAAAGAAACACATTTCGTAAAGGACAAAAAGTTCGTCCATAATCCTTCTTCCTTCACTTAACAGCTTTATTTCTGTTCATGAAACTACGCATGTATTTCATTGCACTGACAGAACACCTTGCTTTGGGACATTGAGGTATTTTCAGTTATGAATGGCCACTTGTGAGAGACTGAGGACATCGTCATGCTTGCAGGAAGGTGCTGGCACAGGGACGATTCTGCTCCCAGGGGACATTTGGCAATGGCTGGAGACAGTTTTGATTGTCACAGCTGGCGGAGGAAATGCCCTGGCATCTAGCGAATGGAAGCCAGGGCTGATGCTTGACATCCTATACAATACATAGGATGATGGCACCACCGCTACAGAGAATGCTGGGTCTCAACAGTGTTGAGGGTGAGAAGCACCGCCCTGGAGGGTCTTAGGTGTAGCTTAGGAATCAGACTTGACCTCAAATTCCATCTTGGCTCTGGACCAACTAATTCATCTTGCTGAGGTTGTGCTTTCTTATGGAATGGGTGTGATATCAGCTCCTAAATCAATATATCAAAAGTGTTTATCTCAATACCTGATGCTTCTCACTACCCTGTGAGAGTTCATCCTTGTCATTGTTTGGTAAGCTCTAGATTCAGTTGAATTCTTGCCTTAGATTGAGTTCCCAGAAATGGAGTTACTGGGTCTCAGGGGATGCATATCTCCCTGGCTCTTGCTTTCCCTAAAGAGGAATTCAGAATTTAATCTATTGCCTGCCGCTAAGTGGATTCTTGTCTCTCTGAGCATGTCACAATCATTCTTGTTTTCCTTCCAGCTCCTTCCCTGGTCCCCATTCCAGCAACTCCTCCCTCTCCTGTAAGACACACCTGCTCCAGAGTGTCCTCCACCCACACTGGACAGTTCCCTGGGTCCACAGTTCAATCAGTGCCCCTTTCTCAGTCCCAGGGCTGAGTGTGGGTACTCAAACCATGTTCCTTGTTGCAAGAGATCACTGAAAGGATGTGACCACTGGCTGACCTGAGAGCTGGACCAGGGCAATTGGAGGCTCCATGTTCCTTCCTTTATCCTTGGAGTGTATATTCCTCCCATTTTCCTCACTTCAAGACATGACCTGGGAAGAAGTGGGGTAAGAGGGAGCAGGATGTCCGCGGAAGTGCCCGAGGCAGCCTCCGTGGAGGAGCAGAAGGAAATGCAAGACAAAGTGACTAGCCCAGAGAAATCTGAAGAAGCCAAATTAAAAGCAAGGTATCCTCATCTGGGACAAAAGCCTAGAGGTTCAGATGTTTTAAGGAAACGATTACAGAAAGGGCAAAAATATTTTGATTCTGGGGATTACAACATGGCTAAAGCAAAAATGAAGAACAAGCAACATCCTACTGCAGCCCCGGATAAGACAGAGGTCACTGGTGACCACATTCCCACTCCACAGAACCTCCCTCAACGGAAACCACCTCTTGTTGCTAGCAAGCTGGCTGGCTGATTAAAAGAGCTGAACTGCATGAATCTTCTAATTTCCATTATTTCTCATTAACATCTTACTTCTCCACTTTTTATTTCCTTTCACTCACTAAGTCATTTGAGAGTGGTGGCTTTGCAGGTAGTGGGTAGTGTGTGCTGCTATTGTAAGGGAATATACATGTGTAGAGTTTTGATTAGTTTAACAGTGCACTGATGAAAAGAACATGTTAGAGCAATGTAAAGTAATCTACTTGAAAATAATTGTATATATTACCTAACTCCTAGTGTAGGGCTGGTTCCAACAAGTAACAAGCAAGTTTTACAGTTTTAATGTTTTGGCTTTCTTTAATTCATCTTAATTATAGCTTTGTATGTTACTCTTATTTAATATAACCTCTGTTGTATTGATTTCTTCTGTATTTTCCTTTTGGATTTTGTAAAAATGGAAGTTTAAGACCACAAGTTAGAAGAAAGTTCACATATTTCAAACACAAATAGATGGGGCTTCAAAAGATTTGTATCCTGTGCTTGAACTTGAATGGCCTTAAATCTGTTTCAGCTTTAACAGTAGAATTTTACTTGGGCAATATTTGCCCACTCTGGTGTAACTTATGTGACTCTAGTGCTTAACCACTGCTGTTAAAGGTAGTATTCTTATTCAGTTCTGTAGTGTTAGAATCTCTTTTGTTGTTGAAGATGTGAATGAAGTGTGCATGTGCATCGACTGTTGAATTCACTTTTGTGCCATTTTGTAAATACAATAGTTTTGCACAACCTCTCAAAAAAAAAAAAAAAAAAAAGACATGACCTGGAGAAAGTAATGCATCTCTGAGACCACCTGGATGATATATCTGAGTGTACCCCATTAAGGCCTCTGTATAAACTCATAAGATTCTGGTTGGTGGGTGCAGAGATCTACTCTGTCTTGCAGCTGCCTAAGACAAGCCTCTTAAGTATCCTTGCTTATTAAACCTACCATCCTCTGTCTACAGGGGTTAGTTTCAGATTTCGCTTGAGGAATTCTGGACGTTGGGAATGAACAATTGGCAAGCCAGCCAGGAGACTGAAGGCCTTGGGGAAGAGGCATCTGTGGGGGAAATTCCAGGTTGGCCATCGACCTCTTTATGGGGAAGAGTGGCCCATACGTTAGATGCTTATGGACCTCTGCGTGAGTACACGGATGTTCCCCAAACACCAGCTGGCCTGGTGTGCTGTTTGAGGAACTGTGCAGAGTGTGCTTCAGCAAAGTAGGAAGATGAGTGGCTGCCACAGGGGGCTGGCCACTGATGCCCAACTAGAGGCTGAAGCTTGAGTGAGAAGTTGGAGGAAGAGCTGAGGTTAGAGAAGGACATAAGGTTGCTCACTACTTTCCTAACTTTGCAGCTAATGGACAAGGTGGGAGAGCAGAATGTTAAATTGGAGAACTGCGTGTGCTGTTTTACAAAGCTTGGAGGGTTCAAACTGCCTCAGATTAAGGTCAAGACACTTGTGACAAAGCCACCAAGAGGTGGGACCCCTGGGAAAGTGAGCAGAGTCAAGGGGAAGATGTTGTGGTGATTGACAGTGAAAGAGACTGAAGTACCCTGTACTGTTGGACCCCTAAGACCAAGGAAAGCAGCAAGAAACCCAGCCAGCAGGGCAGCCCCAATTCAGGAAACATTCATGATGAGAGAATATATGCCTGCTGAGCTTATTGATAAAGCAGTTGGGAAAATTAATAAACACAACCTCATTTAAAATGGGATGGGAGGCCAGAAAGATGAGCTCTCATACTTTTCCGCTCAATGTCAATTCTGCAACAGAAAGTGATGGTACCTTTGTATCTCAAACAGGAAGAAGATGACTACTTTGCTACCCAGCAGGAGGAAGGAAGGATTTCTCCTTGCCTGGCAACAGCCCAGCCAATAAGAGACTGTCACAACTCAGCTAATGAAAAGCCATTACACTTCAAACTCCCAGTTTCCTCCAATGGATTCTTTGTTTATAACAGCCCTTCCCAACTCCCTCTTCTCCTCTATGAAAGAATGTTTCTCTGCTATGTTCTCCAGACTTGCCTGTGGTTCTCCATAGATTGCATGTTCCAAATTGTAATTCTTTGCTATTCCAGAATAAACCCAATTTATTGGTAAAATAACTTGCTGTTTTATTGTTTTAGGTCAATATTACTTGGTGTCTGAGAAGTGTGCCTCAGAGAAAACCCCCAATAACTCTAAGGCTGGTGAGCAAACAGGTGCTGGTACCCACAGAATGCATTGAGCTCCCTGCTTCCTTGCCAACCCTGGAGTTTGAGGGTTAAGTTTTCTCCTGGATTCAAGCTCTGCTCTTTTTGCATTTTTAAATTAATTAATTAATTAATTTGCTGGATTGGGTCTTCGTTGCTGCATGCGGGCATTCTCTAGCTATGGAGGGGGGGCTACTCTTTGCGGTGTGCAGGCTTCTCATTGCAGTGGCTTCTCTTGTTGTGGAGCACAGGCTTCAGTAGTTGTGGCACATGGGCTCAATAGTTGTGGCTTGTGGGCTCTAGAGTGCAGGCTCAGTAGTTGTGGCACTTGGGCTTAGTTTGTTCTGTGGCATGTGGGATCTTCTCAGACCAGGGCTCAAACCCATGTCCTCTGCATTCGTAGGCTGTTTCTTAACAACTGCACCACTTGGGGAGCCCCTCGTTCTGCATTTTTAAAAAATTTATTTATTTTATTTATTTGGGTGCATTGGGTCTTAGTTGAAGAAGGTGGGATCTTTGTTGTGACATGCGGGCTCTGTTTTTGGGGCATGTGAGCTTCTCTCCATTCACAGCACATGGGCTCCAGAACACATGGGCTTCGTAGTTGTGGCCCGTGGGCTCTCTAGTTATGGTGTGTGGGTTCAGTAGTCGCAGTGAGCAGGCTTAGTTGCCCCGTGGCATGTAGGATCTTACTTCCCTGACCAGGGATCGAACCAGCATTCCCTGCATTGGAAGGCAGATTCTTAACCACTGGACCACCAGGAAAGCCCCTGTTCTTTTTGCATTCTGAAAGTTTCCAGGCTTTATCTGGAAATCTGCTTTTTTTTGAAGGCTTCATACTTTCTGTTAAGGGCTTTGTTCTTTCATTTGGCACTTTGGTCTGACTTTTGAATCAGGCTATTTATTTCTCCTGGAACTGTGCTAGTTTTCAGTCTAATTCCCTTTGGAACCTGGCTACTCCTATTGGGACTGTTCTGTTTAAGATTTTTTTTCCTTTGCTCTAGAGAAAAATCCCAGTCATCTAAACTTTTTTTTGTTTTGTTTTGTTTTGTTTGTTTGCTTTTTGATTGAGTTGGGTCTTCACGGGTGCTTGTGGGCTTTCTCTGGTTGTGGTGAGCAGGGGTGGGTGGTGCTGGTGGCGGGGGGCCCTCTTCCTTGCAGTGCATGGGCCTCTCATCGAGGTGGCTTCTCTTGTTGCAGAGCATGGTCTCCATGTGCGTGGGCTTCCATAGTACACGGGCTCTAGAGAGGCTCAGCAATTGTGGCACATGAGCGTAGTTGCTCTGCAACATGTGGGATCTTCCTGGACCAGGATCAAACCTGTGTCCCCTGCATTGGTGGGCAAATTCCTAACCACTGCTCCACTAGGGAAGTCCCCACCTAAATGTTTTGAGGGTGTCCCCAGCACCCTTCAGGGTCCCAGCCAGCTTTATGTTTAAAAAAATCACAGTCTCTCTTCATGCACATTTGTAACTAAATGGCCTGACTTAACCAAAAGTAATTTAGAACACTGATGGCTATTATGGGAAACTTTTGAATTCCCCAAATTTATTTTCTTAAAATTGAATTGGACAGCCATGGCTCTAAATTGTCCAAACTGAATTGGATGCCTATCTTGATTGGTATTTTTGAGGCTTCCAAACATTATCAGGAGCCTAAAATGGCCTCTCTGCAAAATACAATTTTTAAATTGACTGAGGCAAATAAATAATTAAAGACAGAAGCTTCTGAGGCTGCTCTTTCCCCCTCCCCCATCTTCTTTGTCTACAGATGCATGCTTGCCATTTTGTGCTCAGGCCCCACCTCTGGTGCTGTCTTCCTCTTTCCCTTCCAATGGTCTCCACCTCTTTTATACCATTTGCTTCCCCATCCTAATTCTCTCACCAAACTTCCCTTTTCCGCTAAATTTCCCCCTCCCACTCCTTCCCTATCAGAATTCACGCTTTTAAAGTGAAATCTCCTAAGGATATAAACAACCCACAAGTTTCTTCTGTTCCCTGGACTAAGGCTGAATTGCAAGCCGTAGTTCCCTGTGAATTGCAAGAGTTCTGTAGAACAACTGAGGTTGCTCAGGTCCCTTAGGTTTGCTGAAGAATTTAACATAATCAAACTGAAACCGTGCACCTCAGATTGGGACTTGAACCCATATGCCGGGACTCAAACCCAGCCTAAATCCAGATTGGGACTCCAACCCACGTGGCTGGGACTCGAACCAGGCCAAAACCTAAGATCTTCCAAGTGAGATCACACACTTGGTTTCAGGACTTAATGATGCTCAGGTTCTTGACGTCTCACCACAGAAAGAATTCAGTGAGAGACAAAGTGATAGGTAAGGAGTTTATTTAGAGATTTATTTAGAGAGAAACACACTCTGCAGACAGAGTGTGGGCCATCTCAGAAGGTGAGAAGGGTATGGGGGTTGTCAGTTTTTGTAAAGGTGGGTAATTTCATAGGCTGATGAGTGGGCAGAGCATTCCAGAATTGGGCCACCACCCACTTTTTGACCCTCACGGTTGGCCTTGCAACTGTCACGGTGCCTGGAAGTTGACTTGTCCGCCATCTTGGACCCATTTGGGTCTAACCAGTTTATGTCATGTCCTTGGGCTATGTCATTCTTTCAAAGGTTGTGCCCTGCCCCCTTCCCTCCTGCTTCAAACTGTTACAGACCCAGATCCTTAGACCCTTTAATCAATGGGAAATGATAAAAGCCCAGATGAGAAATTTAGGCATAGCTTTATCGTAACTGCTGCAGCACGAGGGAACAGGAGCAAAAACAAGAAACAGGTGCCCTTGCTCATTCCCCAATAGGGAGTCAAGCTGGTTCTTTAAATGTGGTGAGGGTGAGGGCAGATTGGTGGGTTGGGCAGAAGGCGTACTTATGTGGCCATTGTACCCCCTTGGTGGTGCTGTGTGCAGGGATCATGTGCAGACGCTGCTTTCACTGGCACCTCAAGAATGACAGTTGGTTTGTGGCCTTCTTGTATCTTATTGTTCATAATTGCCCTTACTGAGCATACATGTAGTTATTTTTAGCCCCTTATATTATAGTTTGTTTGTATTCTGCTGCTAGAGGAGACAGTTATCCAGGTGCAAGCACTCCAGTAAAGGGTCCCAGGTCTCAGCTTATCTCAAAACTAACCAACCTGGTTTTCCAGATCTATACCAGTTAATCCACATGCTTGTTGGTGAAGATCAAGACCAATATTGGATGAAACAAGCCCAATGGGAACATCCTCTGAAAGGGATTTAGAAAAATAAACCCCTAAATTTGGTGAGAGGCTGGAACCCTTGCTGGAGACATCCACTGGTCAATTACAGGAGCTTTTCCTACACCTATTGACTGGAACAAATTTAGGCTCGCACACAAAAATCTGATGAACCCGCTCATGACATTATAGACAACTTCAGATTGTTTTCAAAGAAAATCCTTCAGATGCTGAATCCACTTGGGATTGAACATATTAGCATATTGAACTGGGATCTTCCTCTTTTAGTTAAAAGGACCAGGGTGAAGGGGGAAACTATATCCTCTCCAGATTTAGTTAATTTGGCAAATCAGCTTGCTCACGCCCTAGATGAGCCATCTAAAAGAAAGACCATCAAAATTCTAATTTTCTATTCTGAAAAATGAAGTTCTCTAAATAAAACCAGAACCTTCTAGTTTCTGCTATCATTACAAAAAGCCAGGACACTGGAAATGAGATTGTTACAAAGTTAGGCTTTCAGACATCTTCAGTTTTCTAACCAGCCTTTCCAACATCATTTTAAGTTCCAATGATGGGTCTCCAAGGAATTACATCGGCTCTTCCCAATACTACGTCTTAATCTGCTCAGAGAAACAACTCTCCAGATTAGGAATGAACCTCTCTCTGTCCTTATTGACACTGGAACCACATTCTGGGTGTCCAACCCCACTGATTTAAAGCAACCCCTGCCTCAGAGATCTAAAACAGTTCACATATTGCGGATCTCTGATGAACCTCAAGAGATTCCTGTCTCTGAACCTATTCCCTTTTGTTTAAGTCCCTTGAGGGATAACCACCCTTTTCTCCTTAGTTCCTCTGCCCTTATTTATTCACCTGAAACTTCTTAGAAGTGTATCAAGCCAGAATTTCTTTCTCCCAAAAGGGGGAAATAATACTTGAGTTTGATTGTAGCAATCAAAATAGCCAATTGGGTGAATTAAATAACGCTTCAGCATCTTTTATTTGCCCTATCTCTGATAATACTGGAGCTGATTCTGGAGACACTGATCATTTGTCCCTATTGATTCAGCTACCACGCTCCTTATGGGCAAAATCTCCAACTGATGTTGGCAAAATCCACAGCGCACCTCCCATTGAGATTCAAGTAGGTCTCTCAAAACCTCTCCCCCAAATTAATCAATGCTCTGTAAGTAAAGAAGCACTTCAAGTTATAAAGCTCATAATAGAAGATTACAAGGATCAGCACCTCATTATCCCTTACACTAGTCCCTGTAACACTCTTATTTTACCTGCGAGAAAATCCAAGGGCTGAGGATGGAGATTTGTCGAGGACCTCTGAGCAATAAACAACATTATCCCTTGTCACCCTGTTTTTCCTAACCTATCCACACTGCTAACATTCATTCCCACTGAAAGCAAAATTTCACCCTAATTGATCTATGTAGTGCATTCTTCAATATTCCGGTTGATAAGGCTAGCCAATATCTTTTGGCCTTCACCTGGGAAGGAGAACAATACACCTCAGCAGTGGTGGCCCAGGGTTTCACAGAGCATCCCTCTTAACTTTTCACAAATCTTTATTATTTATTTATTTATCTGCTGCACCACATGGCATGTGGGATCTTAGTTCCCTGAGCAGGGATCGAATCTGTGCCCCCTACAGTGGAAGCCTGGAGTCCTAACCACTGGACCATAAGGGAAGTCCCTTAACTTTTCACAAATCTTGAAAGCTGATTTGGATAATGTAAAGTTTTCTTCAGACCCTACTTTGTTGCAATATATAGATGATTTGCTCCTATGCTTCTCTTCTCAATTCTCTTCATTAGACGATATCACCCTGTTAAAACTTTTGGTCTTGGGATTTCCCTGGTGGTCCAGTCTTTAGGACTCGGTCGTGGCCCAGGTTCAATCCCTGGCTGGAGAGATAAGATCTCATGGCAAAAAAAAAGAAAAGATAAAAGAAAAAGAGGGACTTCCCTGGTGGCGCAGTGGTTAAGAATCTGCCTGACAATGCAAGGGACACAGGTTTGATCCCTGGTCCAGGAAGATCCCACATGCCATGGAGCAACTAAGCTTGTGCACCACAGCTACTGAGCCTCTGCTCTAGAGCCCAGAAGCCACAACTACTCAAGCCCATGCTCCTAGAGCCCGTGCTCAACAATAACAGAAACCACCGCACTGAGAAGCCCGTGCGCTGTAAGGAAGAGTAGCTCCCACTTGCCGCAACTAGAGAAAGCCAGTCCACAGCCACAAAGACCCAACGCAGCCAATAAATTAATTAATTAACTTAAGAAAAAGAAAAAACAAAGAAAACCAAAAACAAAACAACACAACAACTCTTGGTCTTATAAATTCTCCAAAGAAAAATTGCAATTTGGTCAAATTTCAGGTTTGATATTTAGGGCACCTGCACAAGGACTACATTTGGATCCAGGTAGGCTTCATGGCATCCTGAACTTCCCAAAACCTAAAACTAAGCAGCAACTATGAGGTTTACTTGGGCTAGCTTGGCTACTGTTGAAACTGCATTCCAAATTTCTTTCTTATGGCCCAGCCCTTATATGCTTTATTAAAAAACAGCAAACTTGACCCCATTATTTGGGGAAGTCAAGATGACATAGATTTTGGAGCCTTAAAGAAAAGCTTAATGAGACCACCTGCCCTTCGACATCCTAATTATCAGCTTCCCTTTTTCCTTTTTATTTGAGAAGGAAGGGAATGCCCTTGGAGGACTCATCCAAAAACATGGGGGACATCATTGATCCATAGGGTACTATAGCCAACACCTGGACCCTGTGTACCACAGAATACCCACCACCCTTGCCTCAGAACCATCCCTGCTACTGGCCTTCTGGTTAAGGCCACCAAAGTAATAATTATGGAATCCCCCTCAACCATCTTTGCACGCCATGCATTAGAAGCCCTCCTGAATCCCCATCACACTCAACACTTTTCAGTCGCTTCACCTCCTATGAAATCCTTTTGCTAACTGCTGTTCACATAACTCACACTGTAGTGACCTCAACCCTGCTATTTCTCTTCTGTCCTTCACTGACGCATCCCCTCATGACTATCTAACACCGACAGGTCAACTTTGGACTCTCTGTAATAATTTCCAGGAGACTCCTCTAACCAATGTAGATATTTCTTGGTTCAGTGATGGTTCCTAATTAAAGGATAACAATGGTAAACATCGTGCAGGCTATGTTATTACACCTCTGAAAGTTGTTGAGGTAGCACCTTTATCTCTGGCTACTTTGACCCAATAGACCAAATTATACACTCTCACTGAGGCTTGTACTTAGGCGAAGGCAAAACTGTAAACATTTACACCAATATCCAATATGCCTTTGGGGTAACCCCTGACTTTGGGATATTGTGGCAACAGCAAGGTGTCCTTACCTCTAAAGGGGAAAATATTAAAAAGGGCTCTTATACCCCAAATCAATTAGGTGCCATTCTCTTACCAGCTATTTTAGCTACTATTAAGATCCCTGGTGGGACGGGGAGGGTGGGGGGGAGTCGAGGGAGGGAGGGAATACGGGGATATGTGTATAAAAACAGATGATTGAACTTGGTGTACCCCCCAAAAATAATAAATAAATAAATAAAATTTAAAAAAAAAAAAAGAGAGATCCCTGGGCATTTCAAGCTTGACTCCCTAGAGTAGCGGTCCCCAGCCTTTTTTGGCACCAGGGACTGGTTTTGTGGAAGATAATTTTTCCACTGATGGGGTCGGGATGATGGTTCAGACAGTAATGCGACTGATGGGGAGTGATGGGGAGCAGCAGGTGAAGCTTCGCTCACTAGCCCACTGCTCACCTCCTGCTGTGTGGCCTGGTTCCTAACAGGTTGCAGACTGGTACCAGTCCATGGCCTGGGGGTTGGAGACCCCTGCCCTAGAGGCTAAAGGAAATCAGCTCACTGATATTTCTGCCAAAAACTGCTCTCAAAGGAACTAATGGCCAAACTTCCATCATGGTCCGAAAGGATGCTCCCTAAGATGACAATCTAGAAAAATTGACAAGAAATGCCCAACAATTGGCCCCAGAAAAGGAAAAGCAATATTGAAAATCTAGTAACTGTTCGTTTGATAAAAAGAGAGAACTCTCATTTGGGTTAAATAACAAACAGGTCCTACCAGAAAATCTAGGATTCTCACTTCTTACATTAAACTGTTACATAACAGTTTAATATTATATATGTATGTGTATATATGTATATATAATTCCTATTTCTTTTTTTTAAGCTCTTTTTTGGAATATAATTGCTTTATGCTGTTGTGCCAGTTTTTGCTGTACAACAAAGTGAATCAGCTGTATTTTTACATATATTTCCATATCCCCTCCCTCCCGCGACTCCTTCCCACCTTCCTCATCCCAGCGCTCTAAGTAATCACCCATCATCGAGTTAATCTCCCTGTATTATGCAGCAGCTTCCCACTAGTTATCTATTTTTACATTTGGTAGTGTATATATGTCAATGCTACTCTCTCACTTCATCTCAACTTTCTCTTGGCCCCCACCCCCTCCCCCCACCCTGTGTCCTCAAGTCCGTTCTCTAAATCTGCATCTTTATTCTTGTCCTGTCACTGGGTTCATCTGTACCATTTTTTTAGATTCCATATATATGAGCTAGCATACGGTATTTGTTTTTCTCTTTCTGGCTTACTTCACTCTGTATGACAGACTCTAGGTCCATCCATCTCACTACAAATAACTCAATTTCATTCCTTTTTATGGCTGAGTAATATTCCATTGTATATATGTGCCACATCTTCTGTATCCATTCATCTGTTAACGAACATTTAGGTTGCTTCCATGTCCAGGCTATCGTAAATAGTGCTGCAATGAACATTGTGGTACATGTTTCTTTTCAGATTATGGTTTTCTCAGGTTATATGCCCAGGAGTGGGATTGCTGGGTCATGTGGTAGTTCTATTTTTAGTTTTTTAAGGAACCTCCATACTGTTTTCCATAGTGGCTGTACCAATTTACATTCCCACCAACACTGCAGGAAGGTTCCCTTTTCTCCATAGCCTCTCCAGCATTTACTGTTTCTAGATGTTTTGATGATGGCCACTCTGACCAGTGTGAGGTGATACCTCATTGTGGCTTTGACTTGCATTTCTCTAATGATTAGTGATGTTGAGCATCTTTTCATGTGTTTGTTAGCCATCTACATGTCTTCTTTGGAGAAATGCCTATTTAGGTCTTCCACCCATTTGTGAATTCAGTTATTTGCTTTTTTGGTATTAAGCTGAATAAGCTGCTTGTATATTTTGGAGATTAATCCTTTGTCTGTTGCTTCATTGGCAAGTATTTTCTCCCATCCTGAGGGTTGCCTTCTAGTCTTGTTTATGGTTTCTTTCGCTGTGCAAAAGCTTTTAAGATTCATGAGGTCCCATTTGTTTATTCTTGATTTTATTTCCATGATTCTAGGAGGTGGGTCAAAAAGGATCTTGCTTTGATGTATGTCACAGAGTGTTCTGCCTATGTTTTCCTCTAGGAGTTTTATAGTGTCGGGCCTTACATTTAGGTCTTTAATCCATTTTGAGTTTATTTTTGTGTATGGTGTTAGGAAGGGTTCTAATTTCATTCTTTTACATGATGCTGTCCAATTTTCCCAGCACCACTTATTGAAGAGGTTATCTTTTTTCCATTGTATATTCGTGCCTCCTTTGTCAAAGATAAGGTGCCCATATGTGTGCAGGTTTATGTCTGGGCACTCTATTCTGTTCCACTGACCTTCCTTTCTGTTTTTGCACCAGTACCATACTGTCTTGATCACTGTAGCCCTGTAGTATAGTTTGAAGTCAGGGAGCCTAATTCCACCAACTCCGTCTTTCCTTCTCAAGATTGCTTTGGCTATTCGGGGTCTTTTGTGTTTCCATACAAATAGTAAAATTTCTTGTTCTAGTTCTGTGAAAAATGCCATTGGTAATCTGATAGGGATTGCACTGAATCTGTAAATTGCTTTGGGTAGTATAGTCATTTTCACAATGTTGATTCTTCCAATCCAAGAACATGGTATGTCCCTCCATCTTTTGTATCGTCTTTGATTTCTTTCATCAGTCTTATAGTTTTCTGCATACAGGTCTTTTGCCTCCTTAGGCAGGTTTATTCCTAGGTATTTTATTCTTTTTGTTGCAATGGTAAATGGGAGTGTTTCCTTAATTTCTCTTCCTGCTCTTTCGTTGTTAGTGTATAGGAATGCAAGAGATTTTTCTGCATTAATTTTGTATCCTGCTACTTTACTAAATTCATCGATTAGTGCTAGCAGTTTTCTAGTAGGGTCTTTAGGGTTTTCTATGTATAATATCATGTCATCTGCAAAGAGTGACAGTTTTACTTCTTTTTCCAATGTGGATTCCTTTTGTTTCTTTTTCTTCTCTGATTACTGTGGCTAAAACTTCCAAAGCTATGCTGAATAATAGTGGTGAGAGTGGGCACCCTTGTCTTGTTCCTGTTCTTAGGGGGAATGTTTTCAGTTTTTCACCATTTAGAATGATGTCGGCTGTTGGTTTGTCATATATGGCTTTTATTATGCTGAGGTAATTTCCTTCTATGCCCATTTTCTGGAGAGTTTTTTTTTTTATCATAAATGGATGTTGAATTTTGTCAAAAGCTTTTTCTGCATCTATTGAGATTATCATATGGTTTTTGTCCTTCAATTTGTAATATGATGTATCACAGTGATTGATTTGCATATATTGAAGAATCCTTGCATTCCAGGGATAAATCCCACTTGATCATGGTGTGTGATCTTTTTAATGTGCTGTTAGATTCTGTTTGGTAATATTTTGTTGAGGATTTTTGCATCTATATTCATCAGTGATATTGGCCTGTAATGTTCTTTTTTTGTGACATCTTTGCCTGATTTTGGTATCAGGGTGTTGGTGGCCTCATAGAATGAGTTTGGGAGTGTTTCTCCTTCTGCTATATTTTGGAAGAGTTTGAGAAGGATAAGTTTTAGCTCCTCTGTAAGTGTTTGATAGAATTCACCTGTGAATGCATCTGGTCCTGGGCCTTTATTTGTTAGGAGATGTTTCATCACAGTCTCAATTTCATTGCTTGTGATTGGTCTGTTCGTATTTTCTATTTCTTCCTGGTTCACTCTTGGAAGATTGTACTTTTCTAAGAATTTATCCATTTCTTCCAGGTTATCCAATTTATTGGCATACAGTTGCTCGTAGTAGTCTCTCATGATCTTTTATAGTTCTGCGGTGTCAGTTGTTACTTCTCCTTTTTCATTTCTAATTTTGTTCATTTGCATCTTCTTCCTTTTTTTTCCTGATGAGTCTGGCTAATGGTTTATCAATTTTGTTAATCTTCTCAAAGAACCAGCTTTTAGTTTCATTGATCTTTGCTATTGTTTCCTTCATTTCTTTTCCATTTACTTCTGATCTGATCTTCATGATTTCTTACCTTCTGCTCACTTTGGGGTTTTTTGTTCTTCTTTCTCTAATTGTTTTAGGTGTAAGGTTAAATTGTTTATTCGAGATTTTTCTTGTTTCCTGAGGTAGGACTGTATTGCTATAAACTTCCCTCTTAGAACTGCTTTTGCTGCGTCCCATAGATTTTGGGTTGTTGTGTTTTCATTGTCATTTGTTTCTAGGTATTTTTTATTTCCTTTTTGATTTCTTCAGTGATTTCTTGGTTGTTTAATAATGTACTGTTTAGCCTCCATGTGGTTGTATTTTTTACAGTTTTTTTCCTGTAATTGATATCTAGGCTCATGGCATTATGGTTGGAGAAGATGCTTGACTCAATTTCAATTTTCTTGAATTTACCAAGGCTTGATTTGTGACCCAAGATGTGATCTATCCTGGAAAATGTTCTCTGTGCACTTGAGAAGAAAGTGTATTCTGTAGTTTTTGGATGGAATGTCCTATAAATATCAATTAAGTTGAGATGGTCTGTGTCATTTAAAGCTTGTATGTCCTTATTTATTTTCTGTTTGGATGATTTATCCATTGGTGTAAGTGGGGTGTTAAAGTCTCCTACTACTATTGTGTTACTGTCAATTTCCCCTTTTAGGGCTGTTAGCATTTGCCTTATGTATTGAGGTGCTGCTATGTTGGATGCATAGATATTTACCATTGTGATATGTTCTTCTTGAATGGATCCCTTGATCATTATGTAGTGTCCTTCCTTGTCTCTTGTAATAGTCTTTGCTTTAAAGTATAATTTGTCTGATATGAGTGTTGCTACTCCAGCTTTCTTTTGTCTTCCATTTGCATAGAATATCTTTTTCATCCCCTCACTTTCAGTCTGTATGTATCCCTAGGTCTGAAGTGGGTTTCTTGTAGACAGCATATATAAGGGTCTTGTTTTTGTATCCATTCAGCCAGTCTGTGTCTTTTGGTTGGAGCATTTAATCTATTTACATTTTTGGTAAGTTTTAAAAAATTGATTAATTAATTAATTTATTGGCTGCATTGGGTCTTCATTGCTGCACAAGGACTCTCTCCAGTTGAGGAGAGTGGGGGCTACTCTTCGTTGCACAAGCTTCTCATTGCAGTGGCTTCTCCTGTCGCAAAGCACAGGCTCTAGGTGCATGGGCTTAATAGTTGTGGCATACAGGCTCAACAGTTGCAGCTCACAGGCTCCAGAGCACAGACTCAGCAGCTGTGGCACATGGGTCCAGCTGTTCCACGGCATGTGGGATCCTCCCAGCCCAGGGATCAAACCCATGTCCCCTGCATTGGTAGGCAGATTCCTAACCACTGAGCCACCAGGGAAGTCCTTTTACATTTAAGGTAATTATTGACATGTATGTTCCTATTACCATTTTGTTAATTGTTTTGGGTTTGTTTTTGTGGGTCTTTTCCTCCTCTTGTGTTTCCTGCTTAGAGAAGTTCCTTTAGCAATTGTTGTAAAGCTGGTTTGGTGGTACTGAATTCTCATAACTTTTGCTTCTCTGTAAAGCTTTTGATCTCTCTGTCGAATCTGAATGAGATTTTTGCTGAGTAGAGTATCATTGGCTGTAGGTTTTTCTCTTTCAAGACTTTAAGTATGTCCTGACACTCCCTTCTGGCTTGCAGAGTTTCTGCAGCAAGATCAGCTGTTATCCTGATGGGTTTTCCCTTATATGTTATTTGTTGCTTTTCTCTTGCTGCTTTTAATATTTTTTCTTTGTGTTTAATTTTTGTTAGTTTGATTAATATGTGCCTGGGTGTGTTTCTCCTTGGATTTATTCTGTATGGGACTCTGCACTTCTTGGAGCTAATTAACTATTTCCTTTCCCATGTTGGGGAGTTTTCCACTATAACCTCTTCAACTATTTTGTCAGACCCTTTCTTTTTTTATTCCTCTTCTGGGACACCTATGATTCGAATGTTGGTGTGTTTAATGTTGTCCCCGAGGTCTCTGAGACTGTCTTGCATTCTTTTAATTCTTTTTTCTTTTTCCTGCTCTGTGGCAGTTATTTCTACCATTCTACCTTCCAGCTCACTTACTTATTCTTCTGCCTCAGTTATTCTGCTCTTTATACCATCTAGAGTATTTTTAATTTCAGTTATTGTGTTGTTCATTACTGTTTGTTTACTCTTTAGTTCTTCTAGGTCCTTATTAAGTGTTTCTTGTATTTTTTCTATTTTGTTATTGAGATTTTGGATCATCTTTACTATCATTACTCTGAATTCTTTTTCAGGCAATTTTCCTATTTCCTCTTCATTTATTTGGCCTTGTGGGTTTTTATCTTGCTCCTTTACCTGCAAGGTGTTTCTATGTTTTCTCATTTTGTCTAATTTATAGGATTTGCTGTCTCCTTTCCCTATGCTGCCTAGGAGTAATTCCTCCTTTTTCTGTTCTCTGCCCCCTGTGGTGGGGTTGGTCCAGTATCTCGTGTAGGCTTACTGGTGGGAGGATCTGGTGTCTGCTTTCTGGTGTGTGGATCTGAGTCTTTTCTCTCTGATAAGCAGGGCCATGTCAGGTGGTGTGTTTTAGAGTATCTACGACTTTAACATGGCTTTAGGTAGTCTGTGTGCTGATGGGTGGGTTTGTGTTCCTGTCTTGTTTGTAGTTTGGTGTGAGGTATCCAGAACTGGCAGTTGCAGGCAGTCGGGCGAAGTCGGGTTTTAGCCTCTGATAGAGGCCTCCATGAGAATTCTCTGTGCTTAATCTTCCCTGTGGCTGAGGACTCTGTAGCGGTCCGGTGTCCTAGACTCAGTATTCCCTCCCCAGAGCCTCTGACTTGACTTCTGGTTGAGGAATCCAGACTCCATAGGTCACTTGTCTTGGCAATAAAAAGGATTAAAAAAGACTATCCAAGTCCCAGACTAGTGGCAAAAGGTTAAGTCAAACAAATACTGAATCAAGGAAACACATACATGCACAAGAAACACAAAAACAGAAACCAATAGAACATAAAGTACTAGAATATCATGACAGAAGAACCCCAGAATGCAATCAGACAATTAAAGAGAAAACCAACAAAAATTCAAAACAAAAACAAACAAAAAACCAGGGAAGCTGTGAAAACAGGGACCAAATATAACAGGGATCAAATAGAAACAGGGAGCAAATATAACAAAGAGCAGGAGAACAACCAGATAGACTGACGATCTCCAAAACAAAATCAAACAATTATAATTAGAACTAAGATAAAGACAAAACCTAATAACAAAAACCAAAGCAGTGTGTCATTCGAAGAATAAAGCAAGGAAACAGAGCAGACCGATAATATTGGTTAAAAGTATAAGATAAAGTAAAATAAAAAGGGATAGAACACAGGGCAACAAAAGAGCACAGTATGACTGGAAATATAAAAAGAAAAAGAAAAAATAAATTAGATACAAATGTATTAAAGATAAAGAAGAAAAGAAGATAGGGGAGATAAACTCAGCACTACAGAAAAGCTAGCTAGAAATAGAAATATATAAAAAGGCAAAAAATAAAAATAAAAGTAAAAAATAGAATAAAAACTATGTTATAAAACATGAAGATCCCTTAGAACTAAGATTGTAAAAAAAACAAAAACAACAACAACAAAAAAAAAACTAGAATTGACCACAGAATGGATCAGGTCAATAGAATTAATAATAATTCTGTTTCCTTGGGGGTCTCAGCTATAAGTGTCCTCGTACACGCCTTGATCCTCTAGCCACCTTCACCTCCCCAGTAGGCCCTGTTCTGCCTCTGGGTTGGACTCTGGACCTGCCGTGGGTCCCATGGGGTCCACTTAGGTTCTGACCTGGCACAATTCCTGTGTGCACTTGCTCCCTCAGTCCACAGCTGCCAGAGCTAGAGCTTTTTCATTTATGGGAACATTCGTTGTCTACTCTGATATTCCAAAGACATAGGGTCTACCTAGCTGATCACAGGGATTTAGGCTGCAGCGTGTATATCTGATGGAAAGATTTTAGAACCTTTTTCTTAGTCCCCCCTGTCCCTGGTGTTCAGCTTTTGTTTTGTTCCTGCTTCTGCATGTGGTCTAACCACCAGAGTCTGGTCCTGAAGCTGCCGTGGAGCTCTTTGGGTCTGCCTCAGGGAGGGTTTCCTTTATTGTTCATCTGCAGACACAGGTGTGTGGGGAGAGAGAGGCTTTGATACTGGCTCCTCTCCCTGCATGGGGCTCAACAGTAATACCCTGCTTGGACTGTGGGAGCCCCAGAGATGACACCAAATGTGCAGGGATGCAGGCAGCCACGGGTATAGGAAATCTGGCCTTAGTGTGGTTCTGTACTAGTGCCTGGTGCAAGGCACCTGATGGGCAGCCCTTGGGGGCTTTTTGTATCATTCTATGACCAGCAGAGCTTCCTTTATTGTTCATCTGTAGGTACCAGTGTGTGTGGGGAGACAGAGGGTACAATAATGGCTCCTTCCCCTGCATGTGAGCCAGCGGTAGTGCCCTGTGTGGGTTGTGGGAGCCCTGGAGGCAGCGGCGGTGCCAACTGCAGAGGGAAGCTGGTGGGCTCGGGTGTAATAGGAAGGTCTCCAGAGATGTCCTTCTCTGCGGCCTTCTTCTGGCTCTCGGCAACAGGCAAACCAGGCCAGCACCTGCCAGGGGCTTTTTCTATCCCTTGTTGACTGTGAGAGCCAGGTCCAGATGGGGCCTGCCATTGTTTGTTGCAGGCACCAAAAGAAAGGCTGTAACCGTGGCTCCTCCCCCCTGCTTATGAGTCAGCAGTAGCGAGCGGCCACCCTGGCCATCCAGCTTTCTGCGGTAGGCATTCTCTGCTGTGGATTTCTTCCCTCCTATCCCCTCAGTCCGTCTCCCCACAGCCAACGATGTTTCTCACCCTGAACCAGTTCTCTGGTTCCCACGTTCCAACTCCCAGACCCCTTGTACAGCTGCGAACCCACGTCTCAGGCTGAGACCCCACGTCTCAGGCTGAGACACCACGTCTCAGGCTGAGACATGCAGAGCTGTGGTACGAAGCCTCTGTGCATTTCCCACTTTCCTGTCTGCCACAGCTTGGCCACTGAACCCTCTTTGGACAGTCCCAAGTGCCTCCCTTCTGACCCAATCGAATTCCCCATTGGAGAGGGATTTTCCCCGTCAGACAAGGGGGGTTTCCCAGAATTTGTCAATATCTCCTCTGTTTCAGCTCCCCCAACCCCAGGGCGTAGGACCAGTCCCTTTCCTTTGTTCTTTTCCACTTCCTCCTTTTTTTTTTTTTTCCTCTGTCCTACCCTGTTATGTTGGGATCTTAGCAGTCCCTTCTGGTGTCCAAGGTCTTCTGCTAGTGTTCGTTCAGTTTCCTGTGGGAATTAGTGCATCTTTTGATGTGTTCCTGATGCATCTGTGGAGAGAGATGCTCTCCACATCCTTCTACTTCACCGCCATCTTTTACCTCTCTATATTTCCTGTTTCTTACAACAAACCAGTGCATTAAACTACTGGTCCATTGATAAAATGATAGCACTCATGAACCAATATTGGTGGAGAAATATTAATAATGCTGTGAAAAGTACTCACCTTACTTGTCCCATTTGTCTAAACTACAATCCAGGGAAACCCATTGGCATGGTTCCTGGACATTTTGAATTGCCTAGAGGCCCAGTAGAGATTTGAGAAATGGATGTCGTACAGCTGCCCCCACCTCATGTATATAAATATATTTCAGTCATGGTCTGTATGTTTTCTCACTGAACTGAAGCTTTCCCTTGTAGACAGGCCCTTGCTTCTGTGGCTACAATTTTGTTAGAAAAGATTATCCCTGCCTGGGGAGGCCCTCTTGAACTCTATAGTCATAGAGGAACCCATCTTACTGGTCAGGTTCTTTGACAAGTCTGCGCTAGTTGGCCAGTTTACAATAGTTTATTGTGCTTAACCTCCTCAATCCTCAGGGTTAGTCAAATGCACTAATAGCACTAAGACTCAATTGACAAAATTCGTAGAGACCCTCCAAATACCTTGGCCGAAAGCATTGCTGCTGGTCTTTCTAGATCTCAGATCAACTCACTTTGGAACTCATACGCTCTATTCACTGAGACAGTCATAGGGTACACAATGCACCTGGCCCCCACCTCTTGATCTATGGCTGATAAACATTGATATACTTCAATATTATAACGGCCTAATGGCTTCTATTAAAAATAATCATGTTCTGGTAGAGTAATCTTTTCACAGCATGCTCCAGGGAGAGGAGAATCTGAAGCATCACACCTTGTAACCTGGAGATTTCATCTATTGAAAAAGACACCTCCAGAAGGACTCATTCCTCAGCCTCACTGGAAAGGCCCCTATCACGTGCTATGAACCAACCCTTGTGCCATCACACTCCAGGGAATAGACTCTTGGGTTCATGTGACACATCTAAATAAAGCATCAAACCCTGAGTTGACCTGCACACCATCTGGTGACCTGAAGGTAAAGATATTCCAGAATTGAGGCAGACAACATCTGGTGAGACAGCTTTCCCAAGATATTCAGACTCAAAGGTTTAGAATTCACAAATGTCTGTCTCTCATCTGGACTATTAACTGACTCTGGATTCTTATCCAAATCCATGGTCTCTGAATTTGCAAATTACAGCCTGTATTACTGATAAAACATTTAGTTCCAAATAGTTCTTTCAAGATAACAATAGTGTTTTCCTAGAAAAAGTCTTTGAAGTTTTGGGTTTTTTTAATGAAAAGTCTATCAATTACAGTTTCATGTTTAATCCTGCACTGTCTTCCCAAGGCACTTGTTTAATTCTTTCAGTTTTGAGTGTCCTCTTGCTGTACTCGCTATTCAAAGATACAGACTTTAGATGGGAAATGCCTGAGAAATCTCCCTGCTACTCCTCCACTCAAATGTGACTTCAATAGGTTTCCAATCTGTGCACTTTCCCCTCCAACATGGGCCATGACACCAAGGAAAGTTTCTTCCTGGCATCAAGGGGCAAAAGATCACTGAATCTGGAAAAAAAAAACCAAAAAAAAAAAACCCTGACTCTTGATCAACAATGCTTTCAGAGAAAGATTTTGATCAAAAGAGGGAAATGTGAAAATTAACAAACAAAAACCTCACTTAAAATGGAGTCAAGGGGCCAGAATGGGGAGCTCTCATGCCCTACCACTCCATCCCAATTGCTGACCTAACAGGAAGAGACTATATATCTTTGCATTTCCAACAGGAAGGAGGTTAACTACTTTGCCACCCAGCAAGAGGAAGAAAGAGTTTCTTCTTGCCCAGCAACACTCCAGCCAATGAGAGACTGTCACAACTCAGCCAATGAAAAGCCATGACACTTCGAACTCCCAGTTTCCTCCAATGGACTCTTTGTTTATAACAGCCCTTTCCAACGCCCTCTTCTATAAAAGAATATTCTTCTCCTTTGTTTTCCAGACTTACCTGTGGTTCACCATAGATTGCATGTCTTGAGCTGCAATTCTTTGCTGTTGCCAAATAAGCATATTTTGTTGGTAACATAATTGGCTGTTTTACTGTTTTAGGTCAACATAGTCAAGTTCCAGCAAAAGGCCAAGAATAGTATCCAGATGTGGTTAGTGCAGCTATGGGATACCAGGGGTCATGACATTTTCCTGACCTGGCAGGAGGCAGAGAAAATAAGCAATATTACCACACACCCCGCCCTGTGGCAGAACCTGCATGTACTTGGGGGTTCAAATTACTCACTCGCTTGGGACTTCCCTGGTGGTGCAGTGGTTAAGAATCCGCCTGCCAGAAATAGAGACACAGATATAGAGAACAAACGTGTGGACACCAGGTGGGAAATTGGGGGGTTGGAGGGGAATGAATTGGGAGATTAGGATTGCCATATATATATATTACTAATGAGAAAAAAAATCAAATTGTACACATTAAATATATGCAGTTTATTGTATGTCAATTTTATCTCAATAAAAGTTTTTAAAGAAAAAAACCAAAACCCAAACAATAGTACCAGCATCATAGGAGCATGAAGATTAAGTGAGATAATAACTATTAAGCTCTTGACATGATTGAAAATGCGGCACATGGTAGGAATTCAATAAATGTTAATTATTATTAAAAAAAAAAAAAAAGAATCCACTTGTCAATGCAGGGGACACGGGTTTGAGCCCTGGTCTGGGAAGATCCCACATGCCATGGAGCAACTAAGCCCGTGTGCCACAATTACTGAGCTTGCGCTCTGCAGCAAGAGAAGCCACCACACTGAGAAGCCCGCGCACTGCAATGAAGAGCAGCCCCTGCTTGCCACAACTAGAGAAAGCCCGCACGCAGCAATGAAGACCCAAAGCAGCCAATAAATAAATAAATAAATAAATAAATAAATAAATAAATAGGTAAACTTACAAATTACTCACTCCCTTATAGACTGGATTATTCCAGCCTGCAGGGAGGCTTGGCCACATGAGGGGGATATCCGTCCCTGGGCATGTGGGACCCTGGAAATCTACAGAGGAGGTACAACAAATTCTTAGGAAGCTCGGAATAAGGGAGGCTGTCTATGCTCTTGTCTTTGAGGGCCCTAATTGGGCCACATTCACTGCAGGAATGAAAGCCAAGATACTCGAGTCCGCCCCCAGCACTTGGTAGGGACTGGTATGGGATGCTAATATCCATGCTGAGCTAAGTCATGGGAATGGGTACCGGCCCCCGACACAGAGGCAGAACTAGAGAAGACAAAAGTCTATCTCAGTTGGCTGTAAAGGGTCCCGTAATAACCCAGAAGCAAATGTGATTTAACCTCATTGCTGCCAGGACCTCATCTGAAAAGACAGACCAGAACCCAATGCAGTGTTAGCCTGTGGAAAGCATTGACGCCAGAACAGTTCAGACCTGCGCCTTCTACCCTTAGTGCCCTGCTAGCTCCAACAGAAGCCTCAGGGATACAGTCCTATTTGGGATGGGTGCCTCCCATGCCTCAGGTTTAAGATGCAGGGCAAGATCACCTCCAGGTGAAGGCTATTGGGAGCAACCGAAAGCTCCTAGTTGAATTGACTATTCACAGGTCCCCTTGAAATAAATACAGGGTGAAGGCTCTGGTTGACAGTGGAGCCAAATGTACTCCACTATATAGCCACACTCAGAAGTTTTCAGCTCCTCTTGGTACCATTGAAGATCACGGGAGGCAATGCCTTTGGTTAGGAAGGTGTCTTTGACATTGTAAACTGGGTGTTCTCCCCACCAAGAATATGAGGTTTTTATCTTTCCAATACCAGAGAACATATTGGGTATTGACATCCTACAAGTTCAAAGTCTACAGACCTCTACCTGTGAATTCCAGCTTGGGATCAAAGTAATCAAACCAATGTTGAGGCGGAAATGCCAACTGGGAACCAGTAAGTCTCCCCACCTCTCAAAGAGTAGTAACTGCCAATGATGTAAATTGCCTGGGAGGCATAATGAAATAGGAGAAACTATCCCCAAACTGCACCGAGTGGGTACTGTACACCCTGCCCCTAGTGCTTCCAACAGACTGGTATGGTTGGCGAAAAAGCCAGATGGCTTGTGGCCGGTGACTGTGGGTTACCGAGAATTGAACAAGGTGGTATGCCCCATCCATGCGGTTGTGCCACCAAATTGCCACGGTCCTAGCAGTGTACCATGCTGTGCTAGATTTAGCAAATGCTTTGTTCAATCTACCCCGGCCACTGAGTCACAAGATCAACTTGCCTCCACGTGGGGGGCGGGGAGGGGGGCAGGCAACAATGGACTTTTCAAGAGCTTCCCCAAGGCTACCTGCGCAGCCCCACCATATGTCATGGGACGGGAGCCCCACACCTGTCCCTGTTCTCCTTCCCCACATCACTAAAAGGAGCCCAGTACATTGATAATATAATGTTGACACGTGAAGACTTGCTGCAGGACACTCTGCAGACTTGGCTGGAACATCTGTGAGGGAGACGATGAGGTGGATGAACCCACAGGAAATGCAAGACCCAGGCACCACTGTAGAGCTTCCGGGAGTCATCTGGTTGGGTGAGAGGCACGTGGTCCCAAGAGCCGTGATTGATAAGGGGCAACCCCTAAGAATGTGAAAGTGATGTCAGCTTTCACAAGGATTTGGTGGTTTTGGAGGACTTTTATTCCTCCAACCTTTTAAAAATATTTTTTATTGAAGTATAGTTGATTGACCATGTTGTGTTAATTTCTGCTGTCCAGCAAAGTGATTCAGCTATACGTATACATATTCTTTTTTGTTTTCTTTTCCATTACGGTTTATCACATGATACTGAATATAGTTCCCTGTGCTATACAGTAGGACCTTGTTGTTTATCCATCCTATATATAATAGTGCCTCCATCCTTTATACCAGCTTGAAAGTAAAGAAAGGGCATGTGGGGATTAGAGCAACAAGGTGTCTTTGAAAGGCAAAGATGCTTGTGAAGCAGATTAAGGCTCTGGGCATCTCCCAAGCAGGGCTACCATTTGAGGTAGATGTATCTGTGACTCCAGAAAGCATAGGTTGAGCACTGTGGCAGACCCAGCAGGAGAGAGTAGCCCTAGGATTTTGGTCCCAGCTCTGGAACGGGGCAGAAATCCAATATACCCCCATTAAAGCAATAGCTCCTAGCAATATATATCACTCTCCTCCAAGTAGGGCCTCTCATGAAAAACAGCATATCATGGTAATAACATTCCTTCTGATCAAGGGGTGTATTAAGAATATCTCCCATCGACCCACATCTGCCACGGCTCAGACTCCCCACGTTGACTGAGTGACATCCCTTTGTGCAGCAGAAGGGCACCCAGTTGGCCAGCCCACTGTCTCTAGAAATGTGAGTGCTACCAGGCTTTGTAGAGAGTATGTAGAACCTCCGAACACCCCCCGCTTCTCTTCCTGTGGTAGACCCTGCAGCCTGTAGAGAGAGGAAGTGGGGGAAATTCCTCCTGACGTCTGCTTTACCTACAGGTCTAGTCGGGCAACCAGCAGCTATGCAGCCCAACACTGACACCATGTGGATGGCAAGCAAACTGCAGTGGCTCAACTCAGAGCGATGTGGCTAGTGACCACTCAGGAGCCCGGGCTGTTTGCTAACCTTTGGGTGGGTAATCATGAGTAAGCTCTTGTGGGGTGAGGATACGTGGAGAGACATTTGGGTTCGCTTCCAAGAGCCTGAGGCAGCCCTCACTGCTTTCCATGTTCCTGGTTCTTTTTTTTTTCTTTTTCTCTCCCTTCAAATGGCTGAAGACCCTTTATTTTTTTTTAAAGAACTTTTATTGATACAATTGACATACAAGAAACTGCCTGTATTTAAAGTGTACAATTTGATATTGTTTTTCTCAGTAGCAATGTATATATGGCAATCCCAATCTCCCAATTCATCCCCCCCCCCCCCCATTTTCTTCACTTGGTGTCCGTCTGTTTGTTCTCCACATCTGTGTCTCTATTTCTCCCTTGCAGACTGGTTGCTTTGTACCATTTTCCTGTATTCTGCACATATGTGTTTATATGTGATATTTGTTTTTCTCTTTCTGAGATGTCCCTGGTTCTTAAGGTGCTGACACCCTCTGGCAAATGGGGAGCGGATGCCCTAGCCCAGCATGAGCCCTCAGGAGATACAGCAGATTGGGCGCATAGAAAGTGCAGCCACCACAGTGCCCGAGTGGGATGGTGTATTGCCAAGGATGCTGGATTGCCCTGGAAATAAAGTGACTTGGTTAGTGCTGTAACAGCATGTGTGTTCTAAACCAGGGGTCTCCAGCTCCTGGGCCACGGAATGGTACCAGTCCATGGCCTGTTAGGAACCAGGCCGCACAGCAGGAAGTGAGTGGGAGGTGAGAAAGTGAAGCTTCCTCTGTGTTTAGAGCCAATTGCATCACTGCCTGAGCTCTGCCTCCTGTCAGCATGGTGGTGAGTTGTATAGTTACTTCATTATATATTACAATGTAATAATAATAGAAATAAAGTGCTCAATAAATGTAATGTCCTTTAATCATCTTGAAATCATCTCCCTCCCATCCGTGGAAAAATTATCTTCCACTAAACCGGTCCCTGGTGCCAAAAAGGTTGGGGACGGCTGTTCTAAACAATAGCCCGGGCAACTGCCCACGGGTTCTGGGGCCATCCACTGAGTTCCCAACCAGTGAGGGATTTCCACTATATTGATTGTATTGGCAACCTCCCTCCAAGTAAGGGTTTTAAGTGTCTTGGTTTACATGGACAGGGCATCTAGCCTAACCCAAGCTTTCCCTTGTGGCTGGCCAGACCAGGCTGCCGCCATTAGAGGATTAGAGAAACAGAGTACAGATGCCCTCTTCGAATAGACAGTGATCTGGGGTTACATTTTAAGGGTCATGTTGTGCAAGATTGGGCAAAAGCACACGACATGGTGCAGAGGTTCCATTTCCCCTAAAAGCCACAAGCAGCAGGGTTGGTAGAAAAGAAGGATGGAATTTTTTAAATATTTATTTGTTTATTTTATTTCTGGCTGCATCGAGTCTTTGTTGGGGCACGCAGGATCTTCCTTGTGGCACGCAGGCTCTTTGTTGTGGTGCATGGGCTTCTCTCTCTAGTGGTGGCTTGTGGGCTCCGTAGTTGCAGTGCATGGGCTCTAGTTGTGGCACGTGGGCTTAGTTGCCCCTTGGCACACGGGATCTCAGTTCCCTAACCAGGGATTGAACTCATGTCCCCTGCGTTGGAAGGCAGATTCTTAACCACTGGACCACCAGGGAAGTTCCAGAAGGATGAAATTTTACAGCAGCAGATTAAATGACTAACAGGTAAAACCACCGTGACCTATTCGACTAAAGTACTATCCCAGGCTTTAAGACATTTAAATGATTGACCCGTAGGGCCTATTGCCTCATATGCCAGACTGGGGAGCCCTGCCAAGACACCCAACGCTGTCTGTAAAGGTACAGAAGTGATCGGAGACAGCCACTGCCCTGACTCTCATCGTGGTGGATCACCACGGTGTGCAGCTGAGATCACCAAGCCCCATCACGCCTGAGATAGGCGTTATCTACCGGATTTTGCAATGGGATGTCCCATCAGGGTGGGTGAGTTAGTTCACATCCCTAGTGAGGGGGACTGCCATTGTCCTGCTACAAACTGCACCCATGGGAATGCACTGTCCCTGGAGTGGAACGCATACCACTGAGAGGCCTGAGAAGGTGGAGGTCCTGATCTGGCATATCCCACCCCCAGTCCATCTCCTCTTGCCTGGTCTGGGAAGATCCCACATGCCGTGGAGCAACTAAACCCGTGCGCCACAACTACTGAAGCCCGCGCACACCTACAGCCCATGCTCTGCAACAAGAGAAGTCACTGCAATGAGAAACCCGCACAGCACAACAAAGAGTAGCCCCCACTTGCCACAACTAGAGAAAGCCCATGCACAGCAACGAAGATCCAATGCAGGCAAAAATAAATAAATAATAAAATAAATCTTAAAACAAACAAAAAACCCAAAAAAATAGAAAAACAAACTAGCATGACTACTCTTAATTCATCTGGTATTACCAGTATTGATCCAGAAGCCTGGCCTGGGGCACAAACTGTCAGTAACCCTGGACGGGGGTGTTCTTTTTCTGTCAATCAGTCAACACAGGCAGCCCAGCAAACTGCTGACCAGAAGGGTCCTAATAATACTACCGTCAGAAGCACGGGTGGCTACGCTCAGATTTGGGATGGATTCATGTGGCTTACCCTGGGTTAGGGATATTTGAGCACCTGGGCACCCCTATGTTGGGAACAGAAAAAACACACTCAACAGAACCAACCCAATTGTACCAGGAGGAGGAGGAGGATGTCATTGGAGTAGTGCAGGCACTTGCCATAACTAGAGAAAAACCCACACGTGCCAATGAAGACCCAATGCCGCCAAAAATTAATTAATTAAAAAAAATAAGATGGCCTTGGACATCACTGCTGCCTTGCAAGGAGGCACCTGGACTATAATCCAAGCACAATGTTGTGTGTTCATACCCGATGAGTCTGCTAAGGTAGCATCTTTATTGAAGCACGCGAGGACACAAGTGAATGCCCTGCGTGACAAGTGAATGCCCTGCGTGATCCCAGCCTCAGGGACTCCATAAATCAGTGGTTCAAATCACAATGATTTCCAATGCAGACGCACACAGCAGTGAGCGGTAGACTGCTGTGAGCAGCAGCTTGAAGTGAGATCTTAGTTCCCTGGCCAGGGATTGAGCCCTGGTTGCGGTGGTGAGAGCGGCACGTCTTAACCATTAGGTTATGAGGGCTGGAGTCCGGGTCCCAGTCTTTGTCTGCCTTGAAAAGAAAAAATTCTGACCAGGAGATAGAAGGTAGGAAAGTAAAGCATCTATCAGAAAAGCTGAGTACATGTGGACAGATGCCCAGGTGAACTCAGCGAGAGAGCTGTGCCTTACGGAAGTTGAAATCCTTTATAAGGGGGCAGTCTTCTGGGTCTTGGGTTTCCCTCTGGCTAATTGTCTTGCTTTGACCCCATGGCTGATTTGCCTCAGGACCCTCCCCTATGTGAGCGCACCCCTCAGCCAAGATGGCTCTGGGGGGGAATTGACAGGACTTATTATGGTCTGGCATTCCCTGCCCTGCCCTCTTAAATATATATATATTTATTTATTTTGGCTACACTGGGTCTTCGTTGCAGCACGCAGGATCTTCGTTGCAGCATGCGGGATCTTCAGTTGCAGCATGCAAAGTCTTAGTTGCACCATGCGTGTGGGATCTAGTTCCCTGACCAGGGATTGAACCCAGGCCCCCTGCATTGGGAGCACGGAGTCTTACCCACTGGACCACCAAGGAAACCCCCATCCCCTGCCTTTTGACCCCCAAGGAGCCTTTCCATGCATGTGCAGTGTCTCCCTCGTCCCAAGGATGAGAAATAAGTGACCTCTTGATCTTTATTCAAACAGGGTTCAGCTCCTCTCTGTCCCTGCCATAACTGTTATCTTAAAGTGTCCACAGGAAATGAAGTCCAGCTATTTACCCTGTTCCTGTTATTATTTCCATCTCGAAGAACAAACAGGAGGCTGGTTGTAAATATCTAGACTGGAGCCCACCCACCCCCTGCCTCGGGAAATGTAAACAGGAGGCCAGTTGTAAATGCCTAGCCTGGAGCCCATCTATCTCCTGCCCCCTGGTGGGGCTCCTGGTGGAAAAAATTGTTACTTATTTTAGGAATCATTATCTTAATCTGTGTTTTCTCTCCCACATGCCTATGTTGTTGCTGTGCTATCTGCCTGCAGTGCAGCCAGATAGCCACCTAACAAGCCACCTCCATGAGGATGAAATCCCTGGCTGACCCCTCCATGTACATGGTGGAAGAGGGGGCCATGTGAGATTGTAAGAGCCAGTCACAAGGGGTGGAGGGTTGGCGTGTGACCAAAAGTGGGGTCCAGTTGCTCACCACTCAAAGGCAAATAAAGAGGCAAGGTTGGTGAAAAGGAAAGTTTGTTTTATTTTGGATGCTGGCAACCCCGGAGGCGTTGGTCCAAAGGCTAATCCCCCCCCCCAACCCCGCCCCGCCCTGCCCCCCACTGACAACCAGTGGGCAAGAGCGTTTATAGATGGACCTGGAGCCCCCACTGACAACCAGCGGATAAGAGCGTTTATAGATGGAGGGAGGGGGCTGCATGCAGAAACAGCACAATCAGCTTGAAATTGGTCATGCAGTGGTCTGACCAGCATCATCTTGATTGTTTTAAGTACACTTAATCTTCAGTTCCAGGGTTTGTTCCTATTTCTTTGAGGCCGGTTCTTGGAATTGCGTAAATTAGAGCAGCTTATGTCATGACTACATCATGTAGTTAACATCTTCTACCTGGTAGGGGTTTCAGTATCTACAAGACAGCGCATAGGATACGGCTCAGAATATCATCTGTAGCCCTTGAGAAGGAACTGAAGGTCCTTGATGGTGCTTAATGACTAAATTATTATTATTTAGTCTTGTTGGACTGTTTTCCTTTGTTTCTGCATTTTCTCGTTTCTCTGATTAAACTTACTCTTTGACTAACGTTTTTCCGCAAACAAAAGGCAGGCTGAGGACATGCGGGTAAGGACCATGGGGTCCTGCTCCTTTTCAGGAGGAGGTCATTGAGAGGACATGACTGGCAGCCAACCCTCGAGGTGGACCCGGGCAATTGGGAGGGGGGCCCCTTACCCCCTCCCTGTCCTTGGAATGTATGTTCCACCCACTGTTCTCACAAAGGGAGCCATTTTCAAGAACGCAGCTTTGAGAATGGCATATGTGACTGAATCCAATTAAGGCCTCTATATAAACTTTTAAGATTCTGGTGAGCAGTGTTGTTGCAGGAAAGAAAGTGGGGTCCAAGAGGATGGTCACATCCCAGATCTCAGGCAAGTCCTTGGGACGGCTGCCGAGTGTGGGTTCTTGGCTATGGGCAAGAAAGAATTCAAGAATGGGGACTTCCCTGGTGGCACAGTGGTTGAGAATCCGCCTGCCAATGCAGGCGACATGGGTTCAATCCCTGGTCCAGGAAAATCCCACATGCCAGGAAGCAACTAAGCCCATGAACCATAAGTACTGAAACCTGCACTCCAGAGCCCAGAGTCACAACTATTGAGCCCAAGTGCCACAACTACTGAAGCCCGTGTGCCTAGAACCTGTGCTCCGCAAGAGAAACCGCAGCAGTGAGAAGCCCACGCACCACAACAAAGAGTAGCTCTCATTCGCCGCAGCTAAAGTCCATGCACAGCAATGAAGACTCAATGCAGTCAATAAATAAATTAGTTAATTAATTAAAAAAATTCAAGAGAGAGCCATGGTAAAGTGAAAGAAGGTTTACTCAGGGAGATACACATTCCATATATAGGGTGAGCCATCTCAGAAGGTAGGAGGCCCCAGGGTACAGGCTGTCAGTTGTATAGGGGTGAGTAATTTCATAGGCTAATGAGTGGAAGGATTATTCCAACTATTTTGGGGAAGGGATAGCGATTTCCAGGAATTGGGCCATCACCCACTTTTTGGCCTTTTATGGTCGGCCTCAGAACTGCCATGGTGCCTGTGGGTGTGAAATTTCCCTTGCTGATGTGTTACAATTAGCATCTAGGGAGGCTCAAGGTCTACTGGAAGTCACCTCCTCCGCCATCTTGGTCCTAGTTGGTTCGAGGAGGTAGGAGATAGATGGGGCCCTGGGCTGGACAGCTGGTGTTTGCCAAGTGGAGTAAAATTGAAGCTTTGTTCTCACCCAGACACTCCAAGGACAAAGCTAGCGGCAGAAGCTGAGCTCTGCTGAAGTAAAGAGATAAGATGACCACTCCTGGGGTCAAGGAAAACTTCCCTGTCTGCGCATGTGCGGGAA
The DNA here is from genome assembly GCF_030028045.1 of Hippopotamus amphibius kiboko. Taxonomy (NCBI): domain Eukaryota; kingdom Metazoa; phylum Chordata; class Mammalia; order Artiodactyla; family Hippopotamidae; genus Hippopotamus; species Hippopotamus amphibius. The sequence goes on along the minus strand of NC_080200.1, from coordinate 16,430,826 downwards.
GTCTCCTTGGGGATCAAAAAGGGAGGGGGCACCACCCCATCGTAAGTGTGGACATGCACCCACAGGCCTCCGCGGTGGGCTCCATCTTAGCAAAAAGTTGCACACACCTGTTGGGGAGGGTCCTAGAACAGGGCCGATGTGGGAAAAGAAACGAGATGATTGGCCAAAAGTTAACAGAGACCTGGAAGGACTGTCCTATATAAGGACACCTCTTCACTGTTCTCCTCATTAGAGAGGTCGCCCATACTCTTTCTCTCTGGGTGTGTATTTCTGCCTAGCTTCTGACTTAAATAAATAAACTGCTTTCCTGTGTGCTCTCCCATATGCGGTGCTGTGTTTCTAAGAATAAACTTTGTACCTGTTTTTACAGTTTTTGCCTCTTTGAAACAGTCTTGCTTTCAAACAGGGGAAAGAGCCAGGGCCACTTTGCTCCTAGCCTCTAGCCTCTGGTGGTCTAATGGCTAGGATTCCAGTTTTCATCCAGGCTACCCAGGTTCAATTCCTGGGCAGGGAACTAAGATCTCTCTTCAAGACCACTCACTGCTGTCTCTCCGAGACCATAACCAGTTTGTGTTGTGTCCTCAACGGCTGTGTCGTTCTTTTAAAGATTGTACCCTGCCCCCTTCCTGTCTCAGTGTGGCGAGCTACTCATCTTGCAGGTGCCCAAGACAAGCCTCATATGTAAGTTCCCTTGTTTATTAAACCCGCCACCTACAAATCTGGAGTGGTCTGCCTGTTTGGTTTCTCCTTGCCGTCTGTGTTTGGGGGCCAGTTTCAAATTTCACCCAAGGAACTCCTGAGGTTGGGAACCAACATTCCTCCTAAGCAGTGGGAATAATGGGGTACTTCAAGGGGACCCCATAGTCTTCAGATTGTAACCCGAGAGAGAGAGTCTTTCAGAAAGTCCCAAGGACTGTTCCACCAGTTAGAGGTCAAAGCACAGTTGTATACCTTTTGCGTCAAGGTTTTGACAGTTTACGTAGTCCAGATCAACACGTACAAGGTAAGTAGTTGGTGATCATGACCCCTTACAGGATTAAGAAAGAAATGTTATCTCCCAAGGAGCTACCTTGCTGGCGTCAGAAGAAAATTGCTCTTTTCTATCGAGCAGGCATTCCTGCGTGAAGGAGATCTAGTTGACGTATAAAGCAGATGCCCAATGAACACTAACGGGGAGCAAGTAGTGGCTCAAACGGCAGGGAGAATTTTATGTTAAAATTTTTCCCGTCCTGCCTTAAAACAATTTTACTTCATCACAAATATGAAAACCTTTCTTTGCTCACAAGTAGTACAAAAACCAGGCAGTGGGCTAGCCCATGATATTGTAAAAAATTAGAAAATATACAGGCGTATAAATATTCTGTTCCCCAGTTTTCCATATTTTTCCCCCTGAGGTGTGTAAAAGCATGTAGCCATACTAAATACTTTCAGACCATTTTGAAAAAAAATAATTGTATCTGTGAATGAGTCCTCAAGTTACACCAAGATTTCATGGCTCAAGCTGGTCCGTATTTTTCATTATTTAAACTAATCACTGCATAACCCTTGAAAGTGTCCTTCGGGGTGATCTCCTGGAACTAGAATTGCCGGTTTTTCATATTTCTCTTCCAAATTTCCGGGAAACACCCACAGTATCCCTGAAGGAGGGGCTGATACCGCATGGAATTCTGGTGAATGTAGTTCTGGTTTGCAGCTAGCGAGACATTTCCGGCAGAAGTCATTGGGCGTGAGAAAAAAGCGAGACAGTTTTCCGCAAACGTCACTCACGGGCGCACCCGAGGGAGCGCATGAGGGGCGTGGCTCCTTGTCCCCACGCGATTGGCCGGCGGCTTTCCCGGCACGCGCATACGGCGCTTCCGGGGCCCCCGACTTCGCAAGTCTGTCTGGGAGTTGTAGTTCAGATTCCTGCCTGAACTCCGTCCTCCAGCTGTGGCTGGGAGGTCTGAGGCTGACCGCTGCCTTCGGTGCTTGGCTCGGAGGATGGATCCGGGGTCCGGGACCGACGCGGCCCCGTTGGCTGGCTTGGCCTGGTCGTCGGCCACGGCGCCCCCGCCGCGGGGATTCAGTGCGGTGAGCGATGTCAGGGGACCCGGGACGAATAGGGAGAGAGGCGGCGGCACCAGGGGCGGGGGGTTGAATGGGGGCAGAGGCTGCTGCGGCCGTGTAATAGCCTGGCGCTGACCCGCGTCCGCGCTGTAGATCTCCTGCACTGTGGAGGGGGCGCCCGCCAGCTTCGGCAAGACTTTCGGGCAGAAATCCGGTCACTTCCTGTGCCTCAATCCTTTGGGAAGCCTAGAGGTAAGCGGCTCCCACCTTCGAATCCGCGGGGTCCTTCCACTCCCCCTGCCTATTCGCGGGGCCCTGTACCAGACTCACCGTCCCCGCTGCTGAGTGATTCTCGCTGTTCCCTCCCCCTCCCCCCCGCCCCCCAGAATCCACAGGAGAATGTGGTGGTCGATATCCAGGTCCTGGTGGACAAGAGCCCCCTCCCGCCGGGATTCTCCCCCGTCTGCGACCCCCTGGACTCCAGTGAGTCCCACGTCGAAGGCGGGGATGGGGTGGGGGGTGAGGGGCACGTTCGCTTCTCTGCGGGGAGGACCAGGAAGGGAATCGAGGGACCACAGGCGCGCGATTTTTGAGCCTTGGCCGCCCCCTCGATGCACTGGGTAATGACAGCGTTGGCTGAGGGCTCAGAGCCCTGATTTAGGGCGGGACGATGTACCCCGCCCGGCGTAAACATCTGCGATTGGTACAGCCTCTGTTCTAGGGTCAGTGTTCAGTCAATGCGACCGGTTTTATTGCTGTTCTTACTACACCTTCTTCTTACACTGTAGCCAAGCTGATCCACGCGCAGTTCTATTTTCCATTTACAGGCTTTTGCACCCGGGCTCCAGTTGCCCTGGTGCTGCCCTCCCAGCCCTGACTGCTCTGCTTTCTAACCATCAGGCCCTCCCTGCCTCACATGGCTTCTCTGTGTCTTGTCATTTATATTTGACTCTCAGCATACATCTATTGGTACAGGACTTGGGAAACTTTTCCTGTGAAGGGCCAGGTGGTAAATATATTAGGCTTTGCAGACCAGATGGTGTCTGTTGCGTATATAAAACCACTGCCCCAACACCATGCAGATGGCTGCCTGAAACAGTACCCTGCGAGAGTCCTCCTGGAGCCATCTTTGGGCTCCTTTCTTGCTTCTCCCCTTTTCTCATTCCCCTGCCCACCCCCCACCCCCACTCTCAGAGGCCTCCGTGTCCAAGAAGAAACGCATGTGTGTGAAGCTGGTGCCCTTGGGGGTCGCAGACACGGCTGTCTTTGACGTCCGGCTAAGTGGGAAGACCAAGACGGTGCCTGGATACCTGCGAATAGGGTAGGGCTGCCCCCAGCCCTCCTTCCTTGCCCTCCCAACTCCTATACTTACTCCTCTGACCCTCAGGAACTCCCATGAGTCCTCCAATCCCTTCTTTTTGATTGATTGGCTGCTTTTCTAGCTGTGGCAAGCAGGGGCTACTCTTCGTGGAGGTGTGCGGGCTTCTCATTACGGTGGCTTCTCTTGTTGCGGAGCACAGGCTCAATAGTTGCAGCATGTGGGCTCAGTAGTTGTGGTGCATGGGCTTAGTTGCTCTGTGGCATGTGGGATCTTCCAGGTCCAGTACTTGAACCCATGTCCCCTGCTTTGGCAGGGTGATTCTCAACCACTGCGCCACCAGGGAAGCCCCTCCCATTCCTTCTGCCACCTCTCTGTGCCTCAGTTTCCACATGTTAAGGTGGAGACAGCTGTACCAATCTTGTAGGGTGGTGGTGAGGAGTAAATGAATTGGTGCATCTGAAGGACCTGTTATATTAGTTAGTATGTTCCTGAGCGTGTGGGATGAGATGTGAGGTCACCAGAGGCCTGACTTCCCCTGGCATCTATTCTTAGCCCAGGCTGCACATTGGGCCAGAGCCCCTTCTCTCTTTTCCTCCTCCTCTAGGGACATGGGGGGCTTTGCCATCTGGTGCAAGAAGGCCAAGGCCCCGCGCCCAGTGCCCAAGCCCCGAGCTCTCAGCCGAGACATGAGAGACCTCTCCTTGGATCCGCCTGGTCAGCCCAGGTGAGTCCTCGGGCTCGGGGATGGGAGCGGCCATGGGAGGGGCGGGGGAGGGAGGATGAGCATCAGACATCTGACTTGGGCTGTTCTGCCTCCACCAGCAAGGGTGGCTTCCCAGAGCGGACGCTGTCGAGGCTGGGCTCTCGGGCATCTACCCTGCGGAGGAGCAACTCCATCTACGAGGCTTCCAACCTCTATGGCATCTCAGGTGAGCGCAGAGCAGGGATATTGAGGCACTGGGGTGGGGGTGGGGTGAGACTGGCCTGGGGCTGTACAGCCAGGAAGGGGTAGGGGCAGGGTTGGACCAGGCCTGGGCTTCCTCCATTCTGTCGAGACTGGGAAGAGCCAAGACCTTCAGGATGGACGTCTGGCGGTGGGGAGCAGGCCGGCCTCAAGTTTCCTAGGCCTCAGCTCCTTTCCCCACCTGCTTTCCTCAGCCATGGATGGGGTTCCCTTCACGCTGCACCCCCGATTCGAGGGCAAGAGCTGTGGTCCCCTGGTGAGTCCTGGTCCTGGGGAGTCTGGGTCTGTCCCTGCCCATTGCGTTTCTAGGCAGCAGGATGCAGGGACCGTCATTTGTGTATCCAGCATCTTAGCACGGAGGGGAGTTCCTGGGTGGTAGGGGGCTGGAGGCCAAGGGGTGGGGATGGGAGGGTCTCCTTCTGGAATGGGGGAGTCAGGAAGGGCAGCTGGAAGCTGAGGGCAAGAGATGGTGGCAGGAAGGGGGAGGAGCCGTTCAGGCAAATATTGAGGGGGGCCCTCCTTGAAGATAAGGGAATGGGGGTTCCAAATTGGAGTCCCTGCCCAAGACTGACCTGCCCTGCCTGCCAGGCCTTCTCTGCTTTTGCTGATCTGACCATCAAGTCACTGGCGGACATTGAGGAGGAGGTGGGTGTGGGGTAGGGAGGGGGTGGAGTTGGGAGGGGGTTCAGGCCACCCCAGTCTCCCCTGGGCCCCCCTTCTCTCCCAGTCATTACCCACCTGGAGGGCTTCAGATCCCTCAGTCCCTAAGTGCCTCCCCACGCCCCACCACTCCGGCATCCCCGCGGCCCCTCCCTCACTCTGTGCTCTCCTCTCACCCCGCTCCCCACCCCCCAGTACAACTATGGCTTCGTGGTGGAGAAGACAGCGGCTGCCCGCCTGCCCCCTAGTGTCTCTTAGCCCCTCACCGGCCCCAGGGGAGAGCCCCCTGCCTGATACCCACCCTCCGGACTGGCAGCTACCCACCCCATTCCGTCTTGGGAGCCTTGGCGGTGCAAGGCGTTCCAGACCCTCGGCCACCCAGCGGAGCTGCAGCCCTGGAGGTGGGGCGGGAGCGGTCTGCTTGGTGATGGGGTCTCCTGCCCCCCAGCGCCCTGATGGGCAGGGCAGGAGTAGGGGCTGGATGGAAACCAGTGCCTTCAAGTCATTTGTGGCCAAACTCTCTGGTGCCTGGAGGCCACGCGGGCGCCCTCCTGGTAATAAACACCACCCTGTCGGCGCTGTCTGGAGTCTCCATTCTGACTGTGGGTCTCCGTGGCTCGCAGGAGCCAGGGGCCGACGCACACGGAGCAAGTGGGTGAAATCCTGGAGGGGAGGGGGCGCAGCCTGCCACTCCCATTCTACAGAGGGAGAAACTGAGGCTCAGCGAGTGCCTGAGCCAGGATCACAGAAGACCTGGTCCTGCCCCTCCATCGTTGCTAATAATAGTAATAATAGTTACAGCTATTGTTTATGACCCTGGGACCTCATCTCCGACACCCGTTGCGCAGTATCTCATTTAGTCCTCCCCTAGCCCGCTGGGAAGCCCTGGTTGTGTGGCCATTTCACAGATAGGGAAACCGAGGCAGGAGGCAGCTAAATTCACAGCTGGGATTCGAACCCAGAGCCTGCTCTCTTCACCATCAGGCTGTTCTGTTCTCTGCATCCCTTTTCCTCCGTTATGTAGCGGCCACAAACAATGGATTCTCACGTATCGCGGTAGTTACCTCCTATAAAGTTTAGGGAAAACTGAATTAGGAAATACTGGATTCCTCAGGGAAACACGGGTAGGTTCCTGTAAGCCTCTGCTCATGTTTTTGTCAAGTAATATCCATACATAACCTTGTTTTCTGTGCATTTCAAGACACCTTGTTTAATATACATGCTGCTGATTTGCTAACGGTGAACTCACAGCCATCAGCCCTAGAACTCATGTCTGAACAAAGCTCATCTAACAGTTTTTTCTCCCGGAGGCACATCCCAGCCTTCTTGTGCCTGGGGACACTAGATGGGTTTTCAGTAGTACACTTGGGGGCCCTTTCAAACAGCAAAAATCACCAATGAAAAAGCACAAAACTGAAAAACGTGCCACTAGCTAGACCTCAAGAAGGACGCCTGTTTACAGTCTGAGAGCTGGAACAGGAAGGCATAGCACTGCCTTGTCCCACCAGAGCTGGAAACATGTACCTCTGGTGACTCAAATTTTTCCCTGCACTGGGAATTCCCTGGCAGTCCAGTGGTTAGGATTTGGTGCTTTCACTGCGGTGGCCTGGGTTCAATCCCTTGTCGGGGAAACAAGATCCCATAAACCATGCAGTGTGGCCCAAAAAAGTTTTTTTTCTCCAGCACTGTGTGTCCTCCAGTGACCACAAAAGCACTGTGAGTATTGATTTGAGGGCCACAGATTTGAGCCCGTAGGAGAATTGGCAAATACAGACTCTGCAAACAATGAGGGTCAAACTGTATTTGTGAAACGAACCATCCCAGGCTTATACCATCTCTCCCATGCGTGTGCTTCCTTTTCTGCTCTCTCTTCCCCAGGGTACCCATAGCATCAGGGTGGCCCAGTTCCCCTACCATCAGGAACATTCCCCAGATCTCTGCAGCGTAGGAAGGCTGAGGCTTGTTTCTGTAGCTGGCTGCTGGTCAACACACCGGAAGTGGTAGCCGGCATCTCTCCCAGATAGTGGGCATGGACTTAAAAAGGTCTCCTGCTGTCAGTTAAATGCTCTGGCCTGGAAGTGCCTTGTCTAAGTTCTGTTCACAGTTCATTGGCCAGAAGGGGTCACATGGGGTCCCAAGGGGACGTGCCACCACCCCAGGCATTTGTGTCTAATGAAACTGCCCTGGGGACCTGAGAGGGGAGACATTGCCCTGCACAGGGATCTGAGGGAAGGGAGTCCGCTGCCCAGGGGTCTGCGGGAAGAGGCAAAGCCCTGCTCTGTGGTCTGAGGGTGGAGACAGTGAATTATCCTGGAGGGTTGGATTGGGGGGAGACTGTAAAATGTACCCCCTCCCCCACACACTTCGGCTGCCATGGAAAAACTAGGCCTCCGGTGCCAAGATATCTCCCCAGATCTCCCCACTCTGGGCACAGCCAGCACCTGCCAGGTCCCACCCAGGTTGCTCTGGCGCCGGCCATGGAATCTGATCCAGCTGGGAAGCAAAGGCTGTTTGTTCTCCCTGGTTGTGATCTTGGCCACCCTGAAACCAACCCCAGATCGCTTTCCAGGGCAACTGTGTGTGACCAAGGCCCCCAGATGACCCGTGCTGGCCTTGGGTCCAACTGGACCAACCATCATTGCTGGGTCACTGACTGCAAAATCCCAACCCTCTGAGCCCCACAGGACCTGGGGACAGCCTCACAAAGGGGCCAGAAAGTCCCAAAGGAGCCTGTCCCCCTAGCCCCCAACTCCTAATTTGGGCCACATCAATCCTCACAGCTCCAACTGAGCTTTCATCATCTCAGGCTATAGGGAAGGGAGAAGAAGAAGAAGACATCCTTCCGCCTTTTGCCTGCTCCTGGGCACTGAGACCCGGCATTGCAGGGGCCTGGTGCTGAGAGTGACATTTCTGGAGAGATGTTGTCCCATCTCCAGTGCTCACTAGCTGGTGACCCAGAGCAGCGGCTTAATCTCTCTGTACTTCAGTTTGTCCATCTTTACAATGGGAAGCTCAGCAGTCTTCACCTCGCTTTGTAGTTCTGAGGTTTAACTCCTGTGGGGCTGTGTCTCTCCGCTGCCCCTGCTGACCATTGCAAAAATGCTTCCTGGCTCTGAAAGTCCTTTCCAGCTGGAAGGTTTCTGCAGCCCCGCATCCAAGCACAGCGGGTGAAAGTTACAAGTCCTAATGGCCTCTGCTTGTGGCAAATGCCACACTTCCTGTATTCAAATGTTGCAGAGCCCAGCTGTGGCCCCTGCTTCTCTCTCCACCCCACTGATCTCTGCCAGCCTTGAGCATCCCCTCTGGCCCCCTCCCAGCCAAACCCCCAAAGCTACTGACTTCTACCCCATCATTCATTCTGCCTGTTCTTGAACTTAGATCTAAGTGCAATGCCCCAATGAGTCCTCTTCTCTTTGGAGCCTGGCTAGTTATGTTCACAGTTGTGTTCAAGACACTCATCCGGGGTGTTGCTTGCATGGGTAATTCCCTCTTGTTAATTGTTGAGTAGTATTCCATTGTGTGGATGTACCACAGTCTGTTTACCTGTTAGTGGATGTTTGGAATGTCCCCAGTTCTTGGCCATTGAATGAAACTGCTCTGAGCACTCTTGTACGTGCCTTTGGATGAATACACACTCATTCCTCTTGGGTAAATAGCCTGAATGGAAATTCTGAGTGGTAAGGGAAGCCTATCTTCAGCTTAAGCAGATACAGCCAAGCAGACTTCTAAGACCGTTGCACCAGTTTACCCCCCCACCCACAGCAAATGAGAATTCCAGTGGCTCCACATCTTCACCAACACTTGGCATTGTCAGTTTTGTTAATTTTGGCCATTTGCCTCACCAGTTTGAATTTCTTAGCTATCCTGTATACTCTTGCCAGCTTAGAAATCCAAACTGAAAAGGCTGACCCATGTTGTATAGAAAACACCCCTTTCTCATCTTCCTTATTCACCTGCCCTTTTTATTTGTTGTTGGAAAGAGCCAACAGGGAATTTACAGGACATTAAATAGCTTCTGAGATGGTTCCCTTTGGGAACCTTTTGTCATGGTATCCTGGTGTTCAGGCCTATGTAATCCTCCACTTGAGGATAGGCTGGATCTAGTGTAGACTTACTTCTAACCAATAGAATACAGTAAGTGTGATGGGACTTCGCTTCTGTGAGTAGGTTTAAAATACATGACTTCCATCTTGTTGCAGACTCTCTCTTGCTGGCTTCAATGACACACACTGTCCTGTAAAGAGACGCATATGTCACGGAACTGAGGGCAGCCTCTGGCCAACAGCCAACAAGGAACCAAGGGCCTCAATTCTACAGCTCATAGGGAATTGAATCCTGCCAACAACCATAAAGTGAACTTGAAAGCAGATCCTACTCTGCTTGAATCTTGATTGCAGTGTGCATAGGAGGACCCAGGAGAGCCATGCCCAGATTCCTGACCCACAGAAACTGTCAGATAAGAAATGTGTGTTGTTTTGAGCTGTTAAATTTTGGGGATCATTTGTTATGCAGCAATAGCTAACTGATACAAATGACAAATATATTTAAGTCAGGGAAAGAAAGAAAATGTGCTGGGTTTTCAGGTACCATCTTTGTCATTCTTGCTCCATTTATCCTAATAAACTCAGTTTGGTATCTCAGGTGGTCTTCTGAGCCTAAGGTTCCATCTGCCCCAAACCTAAAACCATCCTGAAGATGGAGGGCTCATGAAGTCTTTTCCAAATTCTTATTTCACCCAAAATATGTTGTAAAGGGTTTTTAATAAAATGTTCTCTAGCAGAAATGGGCCCCTTGTTGCTCTGAGCAACCTCCCTCAAGGTGGTATCTGGCCTACTGTTCTAAATGTCACCAGCACAGAGGACCCCAACTCCATCTGCCACTTTCAGAAGATTTTACCTGCAGAAGTAAAGGAGAGAGACCAGTGGGTGTATTGAGGGCGCAACAACGATGATGCTTGTGTGAGTTAGGCAAGGTGTTGGCACGTGGCAGGCATCCAAAAATCAGTAGCTCTTCTCAACCGCAAATAGCACAGTTAGTGCTTTCAGTATCCCATTTATGCCTGCTGTTGCAAAAATGCCATGAAGCTGCAGCTGATGCTATCTGTGCTTCCCTCTCCTCCACAGAAAATACCTATGACCCTCCCTGGGGCTTCCTGTGACCACAGGAGCCTGTCCAGCTAGTGCACAGGGAAGGCCAGAAGTGTGAGGGGTCAATCTCTCCAGGAACAGCTCTCAGCTAATGCCTGATGGGGATAAGAGGATAAATACCCCAGCCCCCTCACCCCTGGGGTGGGACTAACTGCCACGTGTGCTCCGTGCTGTCTCCCTGGAATCCCCAGTGGGATGGAGCCCCATGTGGCCCTCAGCGCCCCGTCTGCACACTGGTGCCCCCCACCAGGTTCCGGGGCTTCCTGGGGTCACTTCCCAGGTAAATCACATCTCAGCAATCATCTCCGCCTTTGGTTCTGGTGACCCCAAACCAAGGCAACATCTTTGACAGATGTTGTCTACACCTTAAAATGTACGAGGATGCCAACAGCTGCTTGTGTTGGTGAGGACTGTGGGGCTAACGGAGTCATTGACACCTTTTTCTGATTTGGTCCTCACAGCTGTGCTATGATGGGCTTAGGGGATTAGCCCTATTTAATAAAGAAAGAAACTGAGGTGCAGGTTGCACGACTGCTGCCTGAGCCAGGTCTGTCCCAGATGGTTCTTGGAACACCAAACTCTCATCAGGTGCGCGGGACAGGGAGCGTCTGGCTCCAGCCCCAGGACCAGTCTCTTCTCTCCTCTCCAGATTCTCATCAAAATACAAAGGTGCTCGGCTCCCCATCCAGGGCGGTGCTGACAACAGGGCCAGGTTTCAGCAGGGACTGTGGGCAGCACTTCAGCCAGCCTCCCACGTTGGAACCTTGCAGAGTTTCCAGGGCTCCAGTTCTTGGTCCCAGCAGGATGCACAGAGATCAGACTGGGGAGAGGCTAGTAAGCACGCAAGATGCACCATTTAAGGAGGTGCTCGCTTCAAACTCAGGGGCCCACCTGCACCTGAAGGAACCTCAGAGTGAGTGCCTCCTTAAATTTTCTCTTTTTTTTTTTTTAAAGTCGAGGTGAAATTCACTTAGCATTAAATTCACTTTTTTTTTTTTTTTTTTTTGGCCTCTTCATTGTCTTAGTTCCACGACCAGGGCAGAGAACGCACAGGCTTAACCACTGCACTGCCAGGGAAGTCCCAAATTCACCATTAAAAAATGTACAGTTCAGTGGCATTTAGTGCATGAACGCTGTGCAACCATCACCTCTATCTAGTTCCAGAACATTTCCATCACCCCAAAGGAGACCTCATCCCTATTAGCCATCACTTCCCGTTCCTCCTCCCCCAGCCCCTGGCAACCACTAATCTACTTTACATCTTTATAGATTTGCCTGTTCTGGACATTTCATGTAAGTGGGATCATACACTATGTGGCCTCTCACGTCTGGCTTCTTTCACTCAGCATCACGTTTTCAGGGTTCATCCGTGCTGTAGCACGTGTCAGAGCTTCATTCCTTTTTATGGTTAATATTCTACTGTACGGATGGACCACTTTTTGTTTTCTCCTTCATCTATTGATGGACATTTGGGTTGTTTCCATGTTTTGGTGATTGTGATCAGCGCTGCTAAGAACACACATGTACAAGGATTTGTCTGAACACCAGTTTTCAATTCTTTTGAGCCTCCTTAAATATTTGGCACCCGCATCCTCATCCTGGCTTTGGGGATGAAGCCTATAGGTCCAGCTTCTAATTCCCCTGCCCAGTCCAGGGGGCACTCCTCACCTACAGCCAGCTTGGGTCCTTCCTCCTCAACTCTCTTGCCCACCCTCAGAGTCCCCAGGGCCTCCCACATTTCAGAGAGTTCTCAGAAACTGGAGTCTCCAGTGTGTCCCAGGCACTTGCTGTCCTGAAGCCCTACATGACAGAGCTACAGGGTTCCAGCGAACACCACTGCCTTGTGTTCTCACAGGAGTGGCCTCGCTTCTCCGACCTCAGTTTCCCCATCTGTGAGTGGGGTTGTCCTAAGGATTAACTAAGGCCAGGAAGTGCCTGGTGCATGTCGGCGGTACCAGGCATGTGACAGCACATTCGTTCTTACTTTACCCTCTTTGTTGATGTTTTCATGCTCACCAAGAGCCTATGCTTCCTGGGCACCCCCTGTGACAGGGGCCACATGGGAGGAGGAGGCCTGTGCAGCCTCCTGGGGGCTCAGGAAGGAGGACCCAGGCCACCCCCAGGCCAAGGGGCACTCGGGTCTGTACCTGATCATCAGAATCCATACCCAAGGTCAGGCTTGGGGACGAGCCTCCCTGCTGGGCGCTGCCACCTCTCTGTCCATGGGGACGGGTCCTGGGGGGCTTCAGGTCACTGTGTGGCTGAGCTTCCTCCATCCCTGAGTCCCTGTGTGGCCCGGGAAGGGACAGTCTGGGAGACTTCTAGTGACATGTATCCATTTGGGGTGGGGGCAGGGACCAGGCCATCCCCACCCCCTGTGAAATGTATATGCACGGAGATTTGAGGGGCATGGACCCCAGACTTGGGTCTATAAGGGGCACATTCCCTGCCCCCCAACTCCTGCCCGCCCCACCCCCCCACCCCTGTCTCTCCATCCCCTCACCCTTGACCTGAACTTGGCCATGCAGCATGCTTGGATGTGGCTCAAGTGACATAGAGAGAGTGACACAGAGTTTATTTTCAGGTTGTGCAGTATGGGGGCGGGGCCAGGGCCTCTGGAGACCCCAAGAGTCCCAGAAAGTCACCATCAACCCACTTTTTCCTGCCACCAGGCATCCTGACTGACAGAAGCTCAGGTTGACAAGCACTGAGGATTGGCTGTGCACAGGCCCCTGGAATGGCTCACATGGAGTCTCACGGGAGCCTTAGGAAGAGGGATCGCTTCCATTCCCATCTTACAGAACAGAAAACTGAGACACAGAGTGGTGAAGCCCTCAGCCACAGGCCCACGGCCAGGAGTCTGAGTCCAGGCCTCCAGGTGCATCCGTGGCCCTGGGCTGCTCTGAGCTTGGCACACACAGGTTTCAAATGCTCACAGCCCGGAAGGAGTTGCAGAGTCTGAGACTTGCACTATCAGCAGCATGAGGGGTTACAGGACCCGGGTTCGAATCCTGGCTCTGATGCTCAGTACTGGCCGTGGGACCCTTGGGGAGTCACTGCCCCTCTCTGGGCCTCGGTTTCCTCATCTGTAAAATGGACGGAGATGTTTAGAGAACTGCTGCCTACGCTCTCCCCTCCCCTCCTGCCTACGCTCTCCCCTCCCCTCCTGCCTATAACAGAATTTTATTCATTCTGGGCAGCTACATTTCCTTGTCTCCTCTATATGGAAGTGTGGCCACATGACTATTCTGGCTGGTGAGGTATAAGCAGAAGGGTCCCAAGGCCTCCCAGGAAGACTTCTAAAATCTCCTGAGCCAGTCCTGGCCTCTGCCTTTCTCTCTGAGTGAAGAGGTAAAGGTTGGAGCCCTGGTAGCCATTTTGTGCCATGAGGCAACCCTGAGGACAAAAGTCAGGGATGCTGTGAACTGAGAGAGAAATCAAGTTGTAATGCTACTGTGGTTGAACACGGTGCTGTCTCTACAAGAATCCTCTTCCTGCTGCCTGACACTAGGTCTCTATCCCTGATCTTTTGGCTCACACCAGGGTGGAGTCCTTCCCTGACCCACCTGGCCTGTGGCTCAGGATACTGCGCATCTCATGTGTGACCTCTTCCCAGTACCCCTCACTGGCAGACAGTGTGCGGTGCATGCGGGATGCGGGCAGGCTGCCCTCCCAGCCTCCCTCCATGGCTGCAGGTGCTGTGGCAGGAACCGTGGGTCTGATAGAGTCCCCAGGTTTTGGGCAGGATGAGTAGGGGGTCCAGTGGTGGGTACCCTGCTGGCGCTGAGCCCTGGGGCTGGCCTTGGAGATGTCAGCAGGGCGGACAGGGTCGTCCCCAAAGTGCGGTGGGGACAGCTCATGGAGGCCACGGCGGGTGGCCCGGGCAGCCCGGAGTAGAGTGTGGGTCAACACCGCCACCAGGATCAGAGCGCCCAAGCCAAGGATGGAGGCAGCTGCTGCACCTGCCTCGATCTCGAAGAGCAGCAAGGCGTAGATAGACAGGGCTGGGGAAGGAAACAGCTCTTATTCAGTGTTTATTCCCCCAAGTCCTGGGAGAGCTCCCCCAAGTGGAGGGCACACATAGAAAATTGTACATTATGATGGGCATATAGACTAACCCACCTAATCCTTCCATACCCGACCAGTACATCGTCATCACATCTATTTTACTATAAAATGGTAAATTGAGTGTTGTGTGTACTTTACCACAATTGAAACTACCCAGATCTCAGGCTTTCTGAACCCCTGTGATTGACCTTGAGTGAATCACAGTCCCTCTCTGGACTCAGTTTGCTGATCTGAACAAGAAGACAGTTGGCAGGGACTTACCCTGATGGGTAAGACTCTGAGCTCCCAATTCATGGGGCCCGGGTTCGATCCCTGGTCAGAGAGCTAGATCCTGCATGCATGCCACAGCTAAGCATTCACATGCCACCACTAAAAAAGACCCTGCATGCCACAATGAAGGTCTCATGTGCCACAACTAAGACACAGTGCAGCCAAAATAAATAAATAAAAATAAATCTTTTTTTTTTATACCTCACAGCTTTTTATTTTTTTATTTTATTTTTTTTAAATTTTATTTATTTATTTATTATTTTGGGGGGTAAAAATAAATCTTTAAAAAAAGGGATTTCTGTGGTGGCACAGTGGTTAAGACTCCACATTCCCAATGCAGGGGGCCTGGGTTTGATCCCTGTTCAGGGAACTAGATCCCACATGCACGCCACAACTGAGTTCACATGTTGCAACTAAGCGTCTGCATGCCGCAGCTAAGGAGCCACCCTGCCACAACTAAGACTCAGAGCAACCAAATAAGTAAATAATTAAATATTTTAAAAAAAGAATTAAAAAAAAAAGACAGTTGGTGACCTGACCTTGAGGACCCGTACTGGTTCTCTGTTGCCCTGTCCAATGCCCCGTTGGCACCATTCTTTTTGGTGGGGACTGTCCTGTGCTTTGCAGGACATTTAGCAGCTTCTACCCACCAGATACCAGTAGTACCCTACCCTTGCTCTATTGTGACAACCAAAAAATGTCTCCAGATATTGATTGCCAAATGTCCCCTCAGGGGAAGCATCAGTCCCCATTGAGAAGTGCTGGTCCAGTCCCTACCCCGACCCTGGTCACTGGTCTAGGAGGACTGACCCACCTCTCTGGCATCAGTGATGTGTATGACCCTAGGCTTGGCTAAGAGCATTGCTTCCCCTGATTATACTGATTGGTGCATGGCTATCACATGACCCAACCTCAGCCAATCAGAGTCAGCCCTGGGACCTTTGCTTGGGCTATGGGAACAGGGGAATTTTCTTATTGCAGCAATTAGGGAATTGGGAGGAGAGAAGCCCAGAGCTGATGGAGGACTTCTTGGCACTTTGTGGGCTGTTTTTAAAGCTTTCTCCAGCTCTGCACTCTTGCTTTTGAAGATGCCACACTGCATCATGTCTGACATATTAAAGTGAGGCCAAGGGCTTTTTTTGCTCTAAACATTTTTGAAAGGTCTTTATAATTATTATTTTGGCTCTGGCTAGCAATGAATGAATGATTGGCTGGACATGCTCAGAAATTCTTACTGAGTGAGGTCACATAGCCTCAAAAAGAATCTAAATGGGAGCTGAACATATTTCTAATTTAATGCTTAATGAGGCTGACATAGTTACCTTTTTTTGCCCTTTGTGAGTTTTCTTGTATTTTAGAATGAGGATATTTTATTCTCCAAGTCTCCAACACTTTTATCAGCCTGCGAAAAGGCTTGAGGTAATAGGTATTGTGTTGAAAGCAGTTACAGATACAGGCATATTTCTCAGAGCACAGCAGGTGAAGAGATGACGTGAGAAGCATTTCTAAAGACCTCATTTGAGTACCTGGATCCAGCCATACCTGAGGCCAATAACCCCTCATCTTTTCAGATACACGAGTCACTCCATCCGTCTCCTTTAAAAAAAACTCACATCCGGAGCATTTTTTGTTTTGTTTTTGGCCACACGGCACATAGGATCTTAGTTCCCTGACCAGGGATCAAACCCGCGCCCCCTGCAGTGGAAGCACAGTCTTAACCACTGGACCGCAGGGAAGTCCCACACATCCAGAGCATTTTATTAAGTCAAACAACAAAAGTTATGCAGAGTTCGCTGCACTGTTTATACAAATTCCCACAATGAACCCTAGGCTCATATCTCATAAGTAAATCTTTTCAATATGTCTTCTAAACTTCTATTTCTCTATTGTGGTACAAAGGAAAAAACAGTAACAGCAAATCCTTGTTTTTCAGTCAGCTGAATTTTTTTTCTTCCAGTGAAACAGGTTGCTTATAGGGCTGCCGGGAATCTAAGTAGGATTCAGCGCTGAGTCTCTCAAGGTTGGAACGACATACAGGATGTCAGGAGTCTCTTTAAAGAAACGTGATGATTTGATTCCTTTACCAGCATGTGTGGGTGAGAGAACATTGATCAAAGAAAAGTTACAAGACAGTGTGGTGTGTCCTTCTGGCACTCAGGTTATTAGTTTTTACTCTGCTATGTATTTTGGAACTTAAAATTGCATTTCTGGTTTATGAAGTGTATTTCTTAAGCCATTCTTGAACTGGATTCTGATATTTGTGACCAAAACAGTTTTTGCTAAGGCCAACCTGTGAAACACTATCTCCCGAAACCACCAAGGATTTGGACACTTTTATTCAAACCACATGTAGAAAACTGATGAATCAGAAGTGTTCTGAAGACAACTGCCACTTATGGAATCCCCACTGGGATGAGATGCCAGCCACGGGCTAAAGTGTCAGACCCAAGAGTGAAACAGGCAGGCTGGCTCCAGAGCTGACCCCAGTTGTGGGTCCAGTACCCCTGGTCACCCCAACCCAGGGCCCTACACCTCATGTTCCACCCTGAGCACATACCTGCTAAGTAGACGGAGACCCCACAACAGAAGAGGCCGAGGGCCACATGTCTGAGGAGGCGGCAGTCATAGAGAAACCAATCAGACCTGGCAGGGAGGGGGGCAGGAAGAAAATGGGATCAGGAGGCAGAGCTGGTGGAAGAAGGCTGGGGAGGGGAGGGAGGGGGAATGGTCCCTCTATGGAGAACTGGAGATCTGTGTGAGGACCCAGCCACCCACCTGTCTATTCCCCCACTCGTTCATCCTTTACCGTCCACCACCATTTACCATCCATCCATCTCCACTGATTAGTCAACCATACAGCCATCCATCCATTTAACCATGTTGTGTTAATCCATCCACCCACTTAAACAGCCGCCATCATCCATTCATCCATTTGCCATTTGCCACCCATCTATTCATCCATCCATTCATCCCTCCATCCCTCCCCCCCACCACTCATCCATCCATCAAGCCAACCAACCATCCATCTGTCCATTCATCCATCCAGTCACCATCCATTCCATTCCCCTCCCCCATGACCCATCCAAATACATCTGTCCATTCGAAAAATCCCACACTCATGAAGCAGCCACTGCGTATAGACACCTAGTAGACACCTGACTTCCACTGTTTTACAGATCATAAGCCTGTTTGGGGGTGACGAAACTGAGGCCAACTTGTTATCAGCGACAATAGAAACAGAGATTCCCAAGAGCTGACCCAGATTGAGGACGTAGTTTTGAGCCCGGCCCCTGTGCTAAGTGCTTCTGCTATGTGCACACCCTTCTCCAGTCCTGTGAGATCAGGAAAAGGAAGCTCTGAGAGCTTCTATCGTCACTCACCTCCCACCAGTACAACGGAAATGGCTTCCTCCGTGGTCTCCCTTCCAACTCCCCTCCTGACTCCTTTTCTGTACAGTGACCACAGTGGGTTCTTTCAAACTTAAGTCAGATCACGTCCCTCCTGGCTCACAACTCTCTCAGGCAGAGTAAAACCCAAGGCCTTCACCATAGCACAGAAAGCCCTATATAATCCAGTACCTCTCGGGCTTCCCTGGTGGTCCAGTGGTTAAGACTCCACGAGTCCACTGCAGGGGGTATGGGTTCAATCCCTGGTTGGGGAGCTAAGGTCACACATGTGTGATGCCATGTGATGCCCCCCCCCAAAAAAATCTAGTACCTCTCTCTTCCTGGTCCTCATCTCCCTTATCTATGCTCCAGCCACACCAATCACCTCTATCGCTTTCTAACACCCTGAACTCATTCCTGCCCCAGGGCCTTTGCACATGCTGCTTCCTCTGCCTGGATCACAGTTCCTGAGATTTTCTGCCTCCTTTCCTCCTTCAGGTCTCAACTCAGGCCTCCCCTAAGGATCCCATCCCACCCCCCACCCTGTCCTCCTCCACCATACCACCCCATTTTCGTCCCTTTCCAACATTCATCACCATTTGACATTATTGATCTGTTTTGTTTCTTCATTTCTGTGTCCCCATGAAGGTGGGTCCAGGTCCGCCTGGTTCCTGCTGGGTCACCAATACTCAATGCTGGGCTCAGCTCCCAGCAGGCGCCCAACACATTTGTCAGCTGACAGAATGCACACTTTTCAGCATGCCTTGAACTATCAGACGGAGGGTGCATGGTTTGGAGGGGATCAAATGATGGAATTTCCCATCCACTCAAATCTATGGAATCCTGGCCCAGGATCTCAGCTCCCCTCCCCCAGCATCCTGGAAGGAAACACTCAGATATGGGACAGCCGAGTTCTTGGCTCAAGGAAGGTTCCTCACTCCACACGCACCCCGCCCCCAGTCCAGTGTCCATGTCCCTGAGCTCGGGTGCCTGACAAGGAACCCTACCCCAGGCCAGGGCACAGGTTCTGGCTCTACCAGATTCAAGTTCAAATCCAGCCCACCCGCTTCCAATCCTGGCAGCCTGGAGAGAGCAGCCTCTCCTGTCTGAGACGCAGTTAAAAAGGAACAGACGCCCAGGGGTTTTCACTGCGCTAATTACCTGAGGTAGGGGGCACCTAGAGCTTAGGGTTCCTTAGATGACAAACGCTATCAACACCGGGGCTAGCTGACCCCAGGCCCTCTGTGAGCCTCAGTTTCCACATTGTAAAAGATGGGGTGCTGCAGTAGTTGTACCTGCTGTAAATTTTCAACACATATAGGATGGAGGGAGGGGGGGATGGAGAGAATGAAAACGAGAGGGTGGGAGGGATGGAAGAAAGAAGGAAGGGAAAGATGTGGATGGAGGGACTGAGGGAGGAAAACTCTCCTCCAGTCTGAGGCCCAGAGAAGGGCAGCAGCTCTCCCGGGCTCGTCCAGTCCCGAGCTGGGCAGAGGAGCGGGTCCTCCTACCTGCCGGGGCCGGGTCCCCGCGCCATCTCGGCTCCCAGATGGCCGCAGAGCGCGGCGAGCAGCAGGCAGGTGAGACCCAGCACCAGGGCGAGCGCGGCCAGCGCGGCTGCCAACGGCAGCAGGGCCCCGGCCGCGTCCTCCGGCAGCCCGGGGCCGGCGCCCAGCTCCGGGCCCAGCACGTCGATTCGCGGTCCTCGAAGCTCCGCGCGGCCCGCCTGCAGCTGGAACAGCAGCTGCGCGCCCAGCGCCGCCAGCACCGCCGCGGGGATGCCCAAGAGGATCATCGCGGCCAGCACCCGGCCGCCGTACGACCTGGCCATGGAGGGGGTCCTGCGGGCCTCGGGGACAGCTGAGGAATCAAAAAGATTTTAGGGGGCAGGGGAGTTGGGGGGTGTCCGAGGGCCCCCAGGGGATCCCGAAGGGTGCGGGGGTGCGGGCGGTGTCTGAAAGTTGGGGGGGCCGCAGAGGGCTTGGGATGCCAGTGACGGCGGGGACGAGGAAGCTCCGGGAACACTTGAGACAAAGTCTTTTCTCCTCTCCCTGGGGGCCCTGCGGGCGCCAGCTCCGGGCCTCCGGGTTGGAGGGGGCGGGGTCGGCGAGGGGCGGGGCGAAGAAGGGGCGGAGGCGGTCCCACGTGGGATAAGGGCTCAGTGGCTACATCCAGGAAGCCTGACAGGTCCCTAAACTTATTAAACTGCCCTCCATCCGCCCCCCAACTCGCCCCCCCGCCACGCTGCCCCAAGCACCTGTTTAATTGTTGTCTTTTAAAAGAAAAGAAACTTGAACGAATTTTTAAACAATTCACTTTGATATGTGGTCTCTACCCGCGGCCCTGGCAATTGGCTGGGATGTCCGCTCTGCTCACCTTCTTTCAAGGCTTCGCAGAAACGTCGCCACCTCGACGAGGCCCTCCTAGACTCCCTCCCCAAGGACCACACCTGTCCGTTGCTGCTAGATTTTGTTCTTCCCACGGCACATTTTTGGGGGTTATTACGTGTTTATTTTCAAGTTTTAAAAATTGAGGTGAAATTGACATTACATGAAATTTACCATTTGAAAGTGAACAACTCAGTAGTATTTAGTACGTACACAACGCTGTGCAACCATCACCTCTATTTAGTTCTGTAATTTCCATTCCCCCTCCCCCATGAGCAGTCACTTCCCATTCCCCCTTGCTCAGCCCCTGGTAACCACTAATCCACTTTCTGTGTCTCTGGGTTTGTCTTTTCTGGACATTTCATGTAAACAAAACCAGACAACATATGGCCTTTTGTGTCTGGCTTCTTTCCCTGAGCATAAGGTTTTTAAGGCTCATCCAGGCTGTAGCACGTCTCAGGCCTTCATTCCTTTTTCTGGCTGAATAATATTCCATTGTGTGGGTGGACCACCTTTCGTTTGTCCATTTATCTGTTGATGGACATTTGCGTTGTTTCCACCTTTTGTCAATTGTGAATAGTGCTGTTATGAACACGCACACACAACGATGCGTTTGTGTCCCTGTTTTCACTTCTTTTGGGTCTATACCTAGAGTGGAATGGCTCGGTTATATGGTAACTATATATTTAATTTATTGGGGAACTGCCTGTTTTCCACAGCGGTCGCATCATTTTACATTCCCACCAGTAGTGCACCAGGGTTCCAATTTCTTCATTTCCCCACCAACACTTGTTATTTTTCTGTTTTGATTTGCATTTCCATAATAGCCACGGATGCAGGCTGTCCTTTCATGCATCTGTTGGCCATTTGTGTGTCTTCTTTGGCGAAATGTCTCTTCATATCCTTTGCTCACTGGGGTTGTTTGTCTTCTGGCTTTCCTGAAGCACTTGCATCTCCGGCAGCGTGTGTGCTTTCCCGCTATCCGTGTCCCAGTGCTGGGGGGTGGAGTGGCTGCTCCAGGACCGTCTGCTTCAAGGCCCGGCTGCTGTGTTCCCTTTGTGTCTGAGCCTGCACCCCGCACACGGTAGACCCTCAGTAAATGCTTGCTGCACCCACAGGTGAACGGATCACCTTGTTCTCCTGCTCCAGAATTCTTGCAAAGTTTGAAAATGGTTTCAAAGGTAACATTCCTGATAGATCCAGAATATAAGAATGAACGAGGTCAACAGGGCCTCCTGCAAACAGGGCCCTGTCTTAATGCATTCAGGCCTGAAAGATGACGTAGTCATCAGCAAGGCTTTACAGATGAAGAAACTGGGGCACAGAGAGGTTCAGCGACTCCCTAGGTCACACAGCAAGCACAGAGAGCCTGGCCCCCAACCACTGCTTTATATTGCTTCCCAGAAATGTTATAGTGGGATGAATTGGGAGATTGGGGTTGACATATATATGCTAATATGAATAAAATAGATAACTAATGGAGAATTGCATTTCAAAATAAATTAAAAAAAAAAGAAATGTTATAGATCCTACTGGTTTTGAATTTCCGGGTCTCTTCTCTGATTTGGGGAGTCATTTTTTTTAGGTTTCAGAATTTTGGGGTCTTCTGGGAAAAGTTTGTGGGCCTTAAGCCCTTAGCCCAGTGCCTGATGTGTAAAATGATCCAAGGGGAGAGTACAGAGTGATCCTTCAGCAACAGGTGGCCTCTTCCTTTGCTGTGTGGCTTTGGGTAAATCCCTTAACCTCTCTGGGCTTCCTCATCTGTAACAGGAATCACTTCATTCATTCATTTATTCACCAGGCTTTGGCCCAACACACCCAGCCTTTTTCATCATCACCGAAGTTAGAGTGAATTTTCCATATTTTACAGGTAAGAGAAAGTCTCAAATTGGGATAGCTGGGGCTCAGTGATTCATTTGGAACAGAGTCCCAACTGTTCCCAGATGTAAGATACCAGCATTTATTCATTTGACAAACATGGTTGATGGCAACCTGTGCATGCCTGGCTCTGGGGGCCCAGTGGTGACAAAGGTAGGTCCAGCTTGCCCTTCTGGGGTGGAGATGAAAACACACACTAAACTAGGCACATAAAGGGGCAATTCCATGCAATGGCCAAAGGTCACTACAGCCCTCTCTTAGATTTCACATTTATTTGATGGAGGCTGGGGCGGGGGGGTAGCGGTACAGTCACAGATACCAAGATCTGGCACTCCCTTCGCATGTGGGGGTGATTCTCTGGCTTGGGGGGTCTGGTTTCAATTTGGAAAGTTAACTCTGCAAGTTGGCAGCACTCTATAGGTGACACTCGGAGAATGATCTCGTCTGCCCTGGCCAGGCACCAAGCTATCCCTTCCTCACCTTAGCCCCAGGGAGGGTGACTCAGAGAGGGACAGCAACCTGCCTATATCACACAGCCCGACAGGGACAGGGAGTGGACTTCCTTGCCTCACTGCCCAAGTGGAGAACGCCAGCCATTCTTATTCCTTGCTGGCTGGAATAACAGTAAAGATACGGATAGGTTGTGTGTCCTGTGGTCTGCTCTCAGGAAGGACGTTTTTTAACTTCTTTTAAAGGCTGCCGGTGAGACAGAGGCCTAATATTAGGTGCACAAAATTTAAGAGCCTTTATCACACACGATTGAACACCCATTTCACAGATAGGCCTAATAGGTCGGCAAAGTTGTGGCTGGAACCTGAGCAGGCGGTATCGCGGACCTGAGCCTCAATTTCCTCACCTGGAGATTGGCGGTTAGGGGGTGAGCATGTAATGAGGCCCTTATCCAGTCCCCAGGCCTCTAGGGCCTCCCAAATCCCAGAGTCGCGGTGCCTTCCTAGCACATCCTTTCTGGAGACTGGGAGCAGGTGTGGAGTCCATCTCATTTGCATGTTTGGCCCCGCCCCGGGGACGCACCTCCCCGTACCGCCGCCAGGCGGCGCCAGAGGCAAAGTGAAGTGGTTGGTGCGGGGAGCGAGCTCTTGCTCTCGCTCCTTGGCTGACCTGCCAGGTAGGACCTTGTCTTACTGTCATTTTTCAGAGGAAAGAAAAGAGGCTTAGAAAGGGGAGGTGACTGTCACACAGCCGGGAAGGGGCTCCAGACTGGAGTTTTTGATTTCTAAATTCTACGGACTCCCTCTTGAATCCCCGGGGTTCACCAAGGACAGGGAGACTCTGAGCCCTCGCTGGAGGTCTGGGACCCAGGGCATATGCCGTCAACTATTGAACTGCATCCCGTGTAAGCTACAAATCTGCTGTTAAAGGACTGTTATAATTCTGCGCATGAGATATGTGAACAACTCATTCAGTGTACGATGGGCTGACCGTTCTCAGCACTGATCATTCAATTTTAGTTTGTATTTTCCCATTTTGGAACTATTAACCACCTCACCTCCCCAAGTCTTAAAACATATTTCAAGAGGCCCTTGAAAAGCTCTCCCCGCTTCACCACCCAGGCCGGGAAGGCTCAGACATGCCGCTGGAGAACCAAGACAGGCCCTGGGGCCGCCAGGTCCTGGGGGAGGTCTCACACAGAAATCTCCATCATCGTCCCTGTCCACCTGTGTGTGTGGGGGGGGGGGGGGGGGGTTCAGAACTGGCTCCCTCGGGTCCCTCCCTGCTTCTCCCCCACCATCTCATCACGCACCCCCTCGCCCTCTCTCACTCCAGGGGTGGGTGGACCTCAAAAAGATCCTTCCTACTCCCCACTTCTCGGCCTTTACTCTGCATCTGGGTAGCTCAGAGCAGCCCCACCCCATCTCCCCTCTGCTCCTGGGGGTGGGTTCAGAATAGAGACAGCCTCCCCCCCCCCCACCAGCCCTAAGCTCCAGCCCGAAGCTGCGTCCCCTCCCTCCTCCTGGCCTGAATTCAGAACGGTCCCTTCCGCTCCCCCGTCCCACTTCCCGCCCTGTTGGGTTTCCCCAGGGATTCGGCTTGCTCTGCCTGCCAGCCTTCCATCTTCGGGGCTCAGAACAGTCCCGGTCCCGCCCGGAAGAGGGGTATGAGCGCTCATCACAGACCCACAGTTGGTCGGATCTCTCTTACCGGGGGTTCAGAACAGCCTCCCAGCCCCCAGCCCCTCCTGCCCTAGGGGAGGGGGAAGGACTCATCATAGACCCGCCCCTCTCTGGTCTCTCCCACCAAAGGGATGAGAACAGCAGGCTTCCGCCCCGGCCCCGCCCCCGCCCCTCCTCTTGGGGGTTTCATCAGAGAACCCCCAGTCCTGTGCACCCCTCCAAGGGTCAGAACAGTCCTTCGGCCCCGCCCTCGGCCCCGCCCTCCTGCCCAGGGCCGCCCTCTCTCCCCGGGCCTCGTTCTCCCCGCGCAGCCGGGTCCACGCGGTACTTGCGGCGGCGCAGTGGCTCCGTGAGGCTCCGCGGCGCGGGGTCGTCCAGGTCCTCGGGCTGCAGGAAGCTGCGGTCCAGCACCTCAGCCGCCTCCTGCCAGTTGGCGAAGCAGGCAGGGCCCAGGCGTCGGATCTCGTCGGCCGCGTCGAGCGTGAGCACATCCCCGCTCGGCTTGAGCACCACGACCGCCGGCAGGCGCTCTACGGAGAACCGGCGCCCGAGGTCCCTGCGCGACGGGCGGATCGGTCAGGCCGGACCCTCGTCCTTGACCCCGAGCCGAGGAGCCCTGCATCCCTCCTCCCAGTACTTACTGAGCGCCTTCTGTGTGCACCGTCCCCTGCTGGCCTCTGGGGATGCCCAGGAACCAAGACGGGCCGGGCCACACTGGCCCCCGGTCTGTGCCCCAGACATGTTCCCACCACAGAGCCTTTGCACTGGTCATGTCCTCTGCCTGGAGCACTCTCCCCATACATCTGCGGATTCAGACCCTGTATGGTGCAGACACCCAACCTCAAATCTCAGCGCCTCTCTTTCTCTGTACTGTTGCTGGGCTCTCAGCATCCAACACACTGCATAGTTTATTTCTCCTGTTTGTCATTTTCTCCCACAATAGAAAGTAGCTTCACTAGGGCGCGGATTTCTGTCTCTATTCACGAGTGTCCTCAGTGCCTGAAATAGTGCCGAGCACATAGTATATACTCAGGAAATGTGTGTGGGATGAATGAATACATACTGATAAATCTCATAGAGATGTTAAACTGGGTAAAGGACTTATGGTCAAAGAGGGCCTTTCTAAGGAGGTGACCTTGGAGCTGAGATTTGCAGGATGAGGAAGGGGTGAACTGGGGAAAGTTTTCCCATGCAGAGGGCACAATTTGTGCAAAGGTCTGGAGATTGGAGGGAGATTGGAGTGCAACCTTGATCATAAAGGCCCTGCAGGGCTATGGTAAGGAGTTTTTGATTTTGTTTTCTGTATAATAGGGAGCCAGTTGGAAGCCACCCACAGGAGACCCCAGACCAAATCTCCCATCTAGGCCAAAATCCCACACAGCCATCACGGAATGGAAGAGGCTGACAGACTGGGCCCATCACCCGTGATTCTTAACTTCCACCCATGGGCTTCTTGGGTGGCCCTTTTCCAGTCATCCACACAGAGAACACATGGTACTTGCAAAATCCCACAAGAGTAGGTTTCCAGGCTTAGCAACTAGAAATACAGGATACCTGGTATGAGTGAATTTGAATTTCATGTAAACAACAAAGAACTTTTTTACAAGGGTGAGTCAAAAATTATCCGCACTGGCTGTAGAACTTATTTTAATTAACTTTTAGAAAAGACACATACCTCATTTTTTGACGTAATCTCCTTGTTTTTCAATACACTGTGTCCATCTGTCAACAAGCTTTTATAGTCCCTCGTTAAAAAATGTTTTAGGCTGAGCTGCGGGCCACGAATGCACTGCTGTCTTCACTTCATCAGAAGTGAATCTTTGTCCTCGAAGGGCTGCTTTCAGAGGACCAAACAGGTGAAAGTCCAACAGAGCAACTTCTCTATCCATTCATACACACTTCTTCGTGACAAAACACTTTCTCCATACTGCACACCAAGTCTTCGATAAATAATGGTATCAGGTACACCCTCAGATCACAAAAAACGAATCACTGCATACTGCTCTTCTTTTGTGCAGATCACAGGTGGGGCATCCAGTTTTGCTCGAATGGCAGTTACAAATGAACTGATGTAACATGTTCACACCTGCACAGCTGTGACTGGAGAGACAGTGGCCTTGAACGGAAAGTGCTGATAAGACAGTGCGGCCAACAGACGTTCTAACATAACCGGAATGCGGATAATTTTTGACTCAACCGCGTATATGTCCTTGCATTATATGGGACATACTTATACTCAAAATTCTTCATTATTTATGTGACATTCATATTGAACTGGGTATCCTGTCTTTTGTCTGGCAGCCCTGTGTGTGGGAGGGGTGGGCGGGTGGGGACTCGTGCACTCTCTGTCCGCATACCTGCCTGGGTGAAGGTTTTGTTGAGAGGACTCTGCCCCAAACAAGGTCAGTGTTCGGCTATGATGCCCTTGCAGCTGGCATTTCTTCCCGGAGCGCGGGGGGGTGGGGTGGGGGGGAGGGAGATGTTTGCCATTTGGGGAACAGAACCTTCTCAGCTGCAGAAGGCTGTGGGAGTGAGCAAGTACGCAAACGCTAATGATATTAGGTGGTGATGAAGGGCTCCGTGACCAGAAACGTCTAAGTTTTGAAACAAAATGGATGAGATCAGTAAAATGTCACGAAGCCTGCCACTCACTTTCAAGTGGTTCCGCCCAAACCCCACACGCGTGGACATAAAACACATGGCAAAATGTTAACAATTCCCATGGGTTTTGTGTGCTCCTTCCGACTTTTGGGTACCTTTGAAATTTTTCTTTTCTTTTTTTTGTTGGCCGTGCCACATGGCTTGAGGAAATTTTTCACAGTAAAACGTTGGGGTTTAAAAAGAGTGAAAGTGTTACTGCAGAAAAGGGGAAGTTCGAACATAGCCACAAATGATCACACTGTTTATTGGGCAGCACATTGGAAAGCTTGAACCCAGCCACCTCTCTCTCTCTCTCAGCTCCAGTGCCCTCCATGGCTCCCAGCTACTCTGCGGATCACATCCACACTCTTTCGGTGGCATCTGGGGTGCTGCTGCACATGGTGCCAGCTGGCTTCTTACGCCTGGTATTACAGTTCCCTGAATTGGTTGTTCTTTCTCTGAAATCCTGGGAGCCTTTGTGCTGTGTCCTCTTCCCTGGAAACACTTCCCTTTCCTCAATCTTTACCCTCCTACCCTCCCTGCCCTTGGGGGGGGGTCTCTCTTTAAAGCCATTTCCTCTGGGAATCATGCCCTGAGCCCCAAATCTCAGCAAGGTCTCCCCATTATATTTCCACATGACATCCTCCCTTTGTCCTTGGGAACTACTGCAGTTTGTTATTCTGTATTTATTTGAGTGTTTGAGGCTTTGTTTCATGTGTGTTGTAAACTCCCAGGGGAGCTGGATGGAAATGGACATGTGTACCCCACCCCCACCCCTCCCCTGAGTTCTCTGTTCTGATTGGTCCACGGAGGGTGCTCATCAACTTCAGATGGAACAGATACATCAGTAAAAAATACTTCACTTTCAGTAGAAACAGTCCCTCCTCCAGGAAGCCCTCCCTGACCTCTCCTCTCGTCTCACCTCCTCAGGTCATCTTCGAAGGGCAAGAAGAGCCACTTCTTGGGCATGTCCCTAAGGAACAGGTCCTGCTGCTCCTCCGTCGGGTCCTGGGATACGTACACCAGGGCCAGCTGGGCTGCCCGCAGGACGTAGAACTCATCCGTGAGCCGCACGAAGAAGTCCCTGAGGATGGGTGCAAAGGCCTGGCACTTCGGGCACGACCCGGCACCGAAGAACAGCAGTACCAGCCGGTTTTCCAGCCGGCGACTGAGCTCACCCTCCGTGTCCAGCTCATCCCGGTCACTGTTGTTTCGGATCAGGACACGGCCAGAGAACAGGGAGGCCATGGCAACCCTGGCTGGGTGCTGGGGACAGGGCCAAAGGACCTCGTGTGACCCCGAGCCTGCTGGCTGGCTGCTGTCCCAGGATTAGGAATCTTTAGGAGGCCAGTTTAGGATCTCACTAATCTGCCTAAACCTCGACCTGATTCTTTGGTTTAGGGGGGCCTGCTACTCACAGGTCTGTCTCAGGAGACAACTGCAAAGGCATCAAAAAAACAAAAACAAAAAAACTCGTCAGACTGACATACTGGTGTGAAAATATTTTATTCAATTGTGATGTAAAAGGATACGTGCTTCTTCATGAATGCATTCGGTAATCCTAAATCACAAGGGCTCTGCTAATGAATGACCGTGATTTCTAAGTCAAGGTGAGCTTAAATGATATTTCAGGGTGTCTGCCTGCCATGACCAGGATGTGCTGTGAAATTATCTTTGATTTACACGGGCGACGAAGTCACAGAGCTGGCCGCTATCTGCTTGGCAGGACATGAGAAAACATGCTGAATTCCAGTTAGAAATTTAAGAGAATATACTTTTTCTCCCCCTTCCATCCTCCTGAATTCTGTCTGGACAGCCCACCCTAAGATCCCGTGGTGTGTAAGCGTGAAAATCATGGTGACGGTATTTTGCAGCCCCTCCCATCAAGCGCTGGGAACTAGGTCCCCTCTCCTTGAAGCCAGGCTGGCTCCTAACTTGCTTTGACCAACAGAACGTGACAGAAGGTGTGAGTTCACAGGGTAAGACTTCTTCTCGCCTCCAACTTTCACTCTTTTGGAATGCAGCCTCCAGACACCCCATGTAAGGAAGCTGATCTAGCCCAGAGGTTGGCAAACTTTTTATGTAAAGGGCCAAGGAATAAATATTTTCATCATTGTAGGCCATACAGTCTCTGCTACAACTTCAAAGTCTCTCATTGTGGAAAAGCGTCTCTGGACAATATGTAAATGAATTAAAACTGTATTTACAGACACTGAAATCTGAATTTCATAAAAATTTCATGTCATAAGAGAGCAAACTTACCAGGGAGGGTGGGGGAGAGTCGCAGGAGGGAGGGAATATGGGGATATGTGTATAAATACGGCTGATTGACTTTGGTGTACCTCAAAAACTGGTACAAGAGTGTAAAGCAATTATGTTCCAATAAAGAGCCAAAAAACAAAAAAATAAATTAAAAAAAAGAGCAAACTTTTGATTTTTTTTTTTCAACCATTCAAAAATGTAAAAACCATTCTTTAGCCCACAGAGAGCAGGATTTGGCCTGTGACTCCTGTTCTAGCCTATTGGTTGAGAGGCCACATAAAAGAGAGCTGGACGCCCAGCCAACAGCCAGCACCAGCTGCACCACACGCGATCTTCCAGCCCAGCCACTGGCAGAATGCAGGAGAATGACTGGGCCATGTGAGACCAGCAGAGGGACTGCCTGGGTGTTACTGACCAGGGCTCTTGGCCTCCTTCAACAATAGAAATTGATCAGAGGCCAGACCAGAAGTTCAGGCAAGCCTTTCTTGGGGCCCCTGCTGCAGCAGAGGGAGTGAGAACAAGTAACAGTTTCCCTTGCTGCCTCCATCCCTGAAGGGGGTGCGAGCTGGTTCCTTATATGGGGCGAGGATGGGGTGTATCCAGGGGGTGGGCCGGAGGGGTGGCTTTGGTGGTTTGCCCATCCCTTTGGTGGTGGTGGCGGTGGTGGTGTGTGCAGGGACCATGTGTAGTCCTCTGCTTTTCCATCTGACATCCCACTTTTGCTCCCAGCTCTTCACAAGTGGCAATTGGGGTTTTTTGGTCTTTTTGTATCTTGTTGTCCATAGTTTGCCCCAAGGGTGCATGCACACAGTTATTTTTAGTCCCTTATAGTTTCTTTGTATTAATATTTTGTTGCTTGAGGAGACGTTTGTCCAGGTACAAGCCCGGCAGCAAAGAGTCTCAGATCCCAGGTCCCAGCCAGTCTCACAGGCAACCTATGGGATCCTGAGAAATAGTTGAAGACCCTTGTAGGAAGCTACTCAGTTTGGGGTGATTTGTTATACAGTAATAGGGAACCAGAACACCAGGTTTTAAGGATTTTTCTGGACCTAGGGAGACGTGAAAGTCTCTGAAAGAAACTTAGTATTGACATTCAACAATAAAGAAGAAAACCACAAAATCCTTACTCTCAAGAGTTTAATTTCCCTTATCAAGGCTTTGGGACCAGGCCCATCCCTGATTTCTCCCTGTTTCATTCTGATGGGGCAGAGTAAAACAGTTCCACAGCTAGAAATCCCACTAGGGGACAACAGATAGACAGGGCCTTCAGAAGGTCACTGTAAACTAGACACCAACCAGGAAATGCCCAGAGTATCTGACAGCTAAGCCACAATCAGAACATTTTGAAACTAAACAGAATGACTTAGGCCACTACCACAGAAAAATGGATACAAGACTTGCCTTTGCTTGGCCTTGTGAGGTCTGTAAGGCAATGACCCTGGAAAACTTGCGTTCCTGCATGCAGCTTACACAGGAATATGGGGGAAAGGTGAAAGAAACTAGGGGAAAGGTGACATTACACTGAATCCTGAGATGAATGATCATATTTTAGTATATGTTACCGCCTTTTTTTTTCTTCAATTTTTAAGTTTTTACAATAAACTGCATATGTTTAGAGTGTACAATTTGGTATTCCCAATCTCCCAATTCATCCCCCCCCTCAACCCTCCCCGCTTTCCCCACTTGGTGTCCATATGTTTGTCCTCTGCATCTGGGTCTCTATTTCTGCTTTGCAAACCGGTTGATTTGTACCATTTTTCTACATTCCGCATATACGTGTTAATATGAGATATTTGTTTTTCTCTTTCTGACTCACTTCACTCTGTAGGACAGTCTCTAGGTCCATCCATGTCTCTACAAATGTCCCAGTTTCATTGCTTTTTACAGCTGAGCAATATTCCATTGTATGTATGTACCACATCTTCTTTATCCATTCATCTGTTGATGGACATTTAGGTTGCTTCCACGTCCTGGCTATTGTAAATAGTGCTGCAATTAACATTGGGGTGCATGTGTCTTTTTGAATGATGGTGTTCTCTGGGTATATGCCCAGCAGTGAGATTGCTGGGTCATATGGTAGTTCTATTTTTAGTTTTGCAAGGAACCTCCATATTGTTCTCCACAGTGGCTGTATTAATTTACATTCCCACCAGCAGTGCAAGAGCGTCCCCTTTTCTCCACACCCTCTCCAGCATTTACTGTTTGTAGATTTTCTGATGATGCCCATTCTGACCGGTGTGAGGTGATACCTCATTGTAGTTTTGATTTGCATTTCTCTAATAATTAGTGATGTTGAGCAGCTTTTCATGTGCCTCTTGGCCATCTGCATGTCTTGTTTGGAGAAATGCCTATTTAGGTCTTCTGCCCATTTTTTGATTCTTTTGTTTGTTTTTTTGATATTGAGCTGGATATGTTACCACCTTTTTTTAATTAATATACTGGGTTGGCCAAAAAGTTCTGGTTTTGCCGTAAGATGGTATGGAAAGACCTGAACGAACTCTTTGGCCAACCCAATACATATGATTTAAGTAGCGCTATGACAGTCCCAGTTAGACCATATAAGGTTAAAGGAGGAGCTAATGAGGTAAGCCTTGACATCTACACGAGAATGAGGAAGAAGGGGGTCTTTTTCTTCCCTACTTTTTCTTTCATTGTGAAAAGGTAGCCCCCTTTGTTCTCAGGACAGCAGAGCTCTTTTGCCTGCCTGCTTCTATCCTTCACAAGAGTTCTATACTATTAAATCCACCTCTTGGGACTTCCCTGGGGCCTCAGGGGTAAGACTCCGAGCTCCCAATGAGGGGGCCTGGGTTCGATCCCTGGTTGGGGAACTAGATCCCACATGCATGCCACAATTAGGGAGCCCGCATGCCGCAACCAAGACCCGGGAAGCCAAAATAAATAAAACTAAATTGTAAAAATAAATAAATAAATCCCCTTCTTGCCTATCACTTTGCCTCTTGTTAAATTCTTTCTGTGCTGAGATAAAAGAGCCTGAACTGCAGTAAGCCCTGAGACCAGGTGTGAGGCTTCAGCTGGGAGATTGTGGGTTGGAGTCCCAACTGAGGTGTCTGGCTTCAATTCCATTTAGAAACAATTTCCTGGGACTTCCCTGGTGGTCCAGTGGTTGAGAATCCACCTTCCAATGCAGGGGACTCGGGTTCGATCCCTGGTCAGGGAACTAAGATTCCCACATAATGCGGAGCAACTAAGCCCATGTGCCACAACTAAAGAGCCCACGCGCCACAACTAGAGAGAAGCCCGTGAGCTGCAACGAAAGATCCCATGTGCCCCAACTAAGACTCAACACAGCCAATAAATAAATAAATATTTTTAAAAAAAAAGAAGAAGCAATTTCCTGGTCAGATTTTCCTCACTCTGCCAGAACTGTGGGAAGTCCCAACTGACTGTGAATTCAAGAGGTTACTGAGAGCAAAATGATCTCAACAATGGACAACTCTTCTATACAGAAACCTTGCTTAAATGGAGTTGGGAGGCCAGGAGCGGGAGCGCTCATGCAGTACCATTCAAGGTCAGTTACAGCAAGAACTGTCAATTACAGGCCCCAACAGAAGAATCATCAACAGGAAAGAATCATCAGTTACAGGCACTCACAAGAAAAGATGTACATCGCATTTGGTACAGGAAATCAACTACCCCAGGAACTTAGCCAATGAGAAACTGTTGTCACCCTGAACTCTCACTTTTCTCTAATGGATTTTCCTTCCAAACAATGCCTCAACTGCCTTCTTTTTCTTTATAAATAATGTTTCTCTCCTTTTTGTTGTTGTTGTTATTGGACTTGTCTATGGTTTTTGCTGTAGGTTGCTTGTCCTGGATTGCAATTCCATGCTATTCCCCCATAAATCCATCTTTGCTGGTAAAATAACTGTTTTTTGGGTTTTGTTTTTGTTTTGTTTTGTTTTTTAATTTTGGCTGCGTTGGGTCTTTGTTGCTGCACGTTGGCTTTCTCTAGTTGTGGCAAGTGGAGGCTACTCTCATTGCGGTGCTCGAGCTTCTCATTATGGTGGCTTCTTTTCTTGCAGAGCATGGGCTCTAGGTGCATGGGCTCAGTAGTTGTGGCGCATGGGTTTAGTTGCTCCGAGGTATATGGAATCTTCCCGGACCAGGGATCAAACCCGCGTCCCCTGCTTTGGCAGGTGGATTCTTTTTTTTAATTTTTTTTAAATTAATTAATTAATTTATTTATTTATTGGCTGTGTTGGGTCTTTTTTGCTGTGCACGGGCTTTCTTTTTAGTTGTGGTGAGTGGGGGCTACTCTGTTGTGGTGCGTGGGCTCCTCATTGCCGTGGCTTCTCTTGTTGTGGAGCACGGGCTCTAGGCACATGGGCTTCAGTAGCTGCAGCACATGGGCTCAATAGTTGTGGCTCAAGGGCTCTAAAGCACAGGCTCAATAGTTGTGGCATACGGGCTTAGTTGCTCGCGGCATGTGGGATCTTCCTGGAGCAGGGATCGAACCCGTGTCCCCTGCATTGGCAGGTGGATTCTTATCCACTGCACCACCTAGGAAGCCCTGGCAGGTGGATTCTTAACCACTGCACCACCAGGGAAGTCCTAAAATAACTGTTTTATTTTTAAGATCAACAGAGGTGTCAGGCTTGTGTTCTCAGAACAGCCCTAAAAGGCCTGTGTGGTTTTATTCCATTTTAAGCACGGAGCCTGGGAGAAGTCACCCAGCAAATGATGTCTGTTAGGCTGCAGAGCCTATTCCAACTTGACCGGGCCTTTGAGCTATCCCAGAATTTCTGAACTGTAGCATCCTTGCCATTTGGGGCCAGATCATTCTTTGTGGTGTGGGGGCTGTCCTGAACAGTGCAGGACATTTTTTTATTTTTATTTTTTTGGGGGTACACCAAGTTCAATCATCTGTTTTTATACACATATCCCCGTATTCCCTCCCTTCCTTGACTCCCCCCCCTCGAGTCCCCCCCACCCTCCCCGCCCCAGTCCTCTAAGGCATCTTCCATCCTCGAGTTGGACTCCCTTTGTTATACAACAACTTCCCACTGACTATCTATTTTACAGTTGGTAGTATATATATGTCTGTGCTACTCTCTCGCTTCATCTCAGTTTCCCCTTCACCCCCCGCCCCCTCCCATACCTTGAGTTCTCCAGTCCATTTTCTGTATCTGCATCCTTGTTCTTGTCACTGAGTTCATCAGTACCATTTTTAGATTCCGTATATGTGAGTTAGCATACAATATTTGTCCTTCTCTTTCTGACTTACTTCACTCTGTATGACAGATTGTAGTTCTATCCACCTCATTACATATAGCTCCATCTCATCCCTTTTTATAGCTGAGTAATATTCCATTGTGTATATATGCCACATCTTCTTTATCCAGTGCAGGACATTTAACAGCATCCCTGGCCTCGACTCACTAGATGCTGTAACCCCCCCCCCCCCACCATACCTGGTCCCATGCTGTAACAATTAAAAATATCTCCAGGTGTCACCAAGTGTCCAAAGGGGGCAGGATCACCCCCTAGTTGAAAATCACTGCTCTTAACTGGTTACCTTGCTGTTATTGGGTTGACAGGTGGCCCTTAAAGAGATCTGTCCAAGTCCTAACCCTCAGAACCTGTGACTGTGACCTTATTTGGAAATAGGGTCTTTGCAGATGTAATTAAATCAAGGATCTCAAGAAGAGATCATCCTGGATTATCTAGGTAGGTCCTAAATCAAATAACAAGTGTCCTTATAAGAGGCAGAAGAGGACTTCCCTGGTGGCCCAGTGGTTAAGAATCCACCTGCCAATGCAGGGGGCATGGGTTCGAGCCCTGGTCCGGGAAGATCCCACATGTCATGGAGCAACTAAGCCCATAGGCCACAACTACTAAACCTGTCCTCTAGAACCTGCGAACCACAATTACTGAAGCCCATGCCCACGTGCCTAGAGCCCGTGCTCCAGAGGAGAAGCCATGGCAATAAGAAGCCTACGCACTGCAACAAAGAGTAGCATCCCCCTTGCTGCAACGAGAGAAAGCCTGCACGCAGCAATGAAGACCCAACGCAGCCAAAATAAATAAATGAGAAAAGAAAAGGGTAGAGATCAGAGGCTTTAGTCCAGGACTGATTGGAGGAAAAAAAAGACCAAACCTTGTCTTTCACTATGGATAGCTGGAGAAGCACTGATCTATAAAAACACATGCTCCAGGACAACTTTGACTTTAAAAAAAAAAAAAGGCGGAAGAGGAGAGGGCACAGACACACAGGGAGAAGGCCATGTGAAGACGGAGGCAGAGACTGGAGCAATGTGGCCACAAGCCGAGGAATGCCACCACAAGTTGGAAGAGGCAAGGAAGGATCCCTAGGACATCCAGAGGGAGTGAGGCGGTTGACACGTTGATTTCTGACCCCCGGCTTCAGGAAGAACTGTGAGACAATCCCTTTCTGTTTCTTTAAGCTACTCAGTTTGTGGTACCTTGTCTTGGCAGCCCCAATAAACTAATACCCCCCCCCGCGGTGGGCACTTGAACTTGGCCAAGAGAAATTGCTCCTTCTCACACGGTGCCCATGTTCTACCAATAGTGCAACTCCCACGCTTTGATCTTCCCGTTATTTTATTTCAACCTGTGCGTCGTTTCTCTCATTCTTCCAGAAAGTTCCAAGAACTCCCTTTGCTGTGGCCTGCAGACCCATGTGGTCACCTGGAGGAGGGAGACATCCATCATTCTGTGCCTCCCACCTCCTGTGTGCCCGTTCACTCTCCAGATGAGAAGCCCCTTGTGAGCCTTTGTGCAGAGCGCCTGGGAGGCGGGTGTTATCACCCAGAGGGCAACCAATGTGCAGAGGAGAGAGCTGACCAGCCCAAGGCCACCCAGCTGGAGAGGCTCAGAGCCTGCTTTGGCCCTGAAACCTGAGTTCTGTCCCCCTGTCCAGGCCTCAGTTTTCCCTTCTGTGAAACCGGGACAGGACTGTTCCTTTATCAGCCATCTGGAATCCCTGGGGACAATTATGTTTTTGGAATTGGGAATTTTTCAGATCTTAGGAAGGTAACAGAGTGAAAGATGCCATGTGTTCTGTGATGTCCTTGGGGGTGTGGGGAAGCCTCTGTGTAAAGTGATAAATAAAAAATAAACAGGGGCAAAAAGGCATCACTGACTACTGAAAACAGCCTGGGTCAGTGCCAGGGAAGAGGTCCCTCCACTGGAGTGCTAGCAGCACCTTAAGAAAAAGTTGGGTTTCCAGAGGCTTTTGGATTTGGAGGTTGCTGACTGAGGGCCCAGAAGAGTATCTCCGGGAGCTGTAGGGAGAGTTGGAAGAGATTGTTTGGTTTCTTTTTTTTTAAATTAATTATTTATATTGGCTGCGTTGGGTCTTCGTTGCTGCATGTGGGCTTTCCATAGTTGCAGCAAGTGTGGGCTACTCTTCGCTGCGATGCACGGGCTTCTCATTGCAGGGGCTTCTCTTGTTGCAGAGCATGGGCTCTAGGTGTGTGGGCTTCAGTAGTTGTGGCTCACAGGCTTAGTTGCTCTAAGGCATGTGGGATCTTCCCAGGCTAGGGATTGAACCATGTCCCCTGCACTGGCAGGCAGATTCTTAACCACTGCATCACCAGGGAAGTCCCAGAACAGACTGTTATGTGCTCTATTTAGTCAGGGCTCAGTAAACTTGGTAATGGGGAGGAAGGAGGAGAGGGAAGAAAGGGGGAAGAGGGAGAAGGTAAGGAGAAGAAAGAGGAAGAAGAAGAGGGGAGGAGGGAAGACGAGGGGGGGAGGGAAAGAGGAGTGGGGGGGAGGAGAAAGGGTAGAAGGTGAACAAAGAGGGAAGTGGAGGAAGGCTGGAGGGGGGGAGAAACTTGAATAGGGGAAGGAGAATGGGGGAGGGGGAAAGAGGGAGGAGGCAGGGGATGTAGGAGGAATCAGGGCAAGATGGAGAAGAGGGAGGAGAAGTATAAGGAAGAGGAGGAGGAGGGCAAGGAAGGGGAGCAAGCTCTCTGCTCACATTTGTGAATGAATGAACCTTAACTCCTCCAGGCCTCAGTTTCTTTACCTGTAAAATGGGGTGATCACAATAGCGCTACCCGGCAGGATAAGACTGCTGCTGTAGTTATTGGGCATTGCTGACCCCTGGCTGAGAAAGTAAGGGACCAGTGGCTGGCTCTGGGCCTGTCCGCCGGATCTGCCTCCTCGTCCCCATTTCACCCACCCTAGGTGGCCTGCAGGCACCAAGGGCAGCATAGGGCGGGGGGAGTGCCTGCCCAGTTCTGTCCTCTAAATGGTACTGGAAGCAGGCCCTGGCTGCCTCCCAAGGAGAGAGTGCTGAGAAGGTCGGCCAAGCAGCGCAGAAAACACGCAGGGTTGGGGTGGGGGTGGGGGGGCAGAGGAAGGGGGAGCTTGGAGAGAGGGATTCAAGGCAGAAGCCCACGTGGGCACAATGCAGTCGGAGCAGGCCCCAGGAGTCTGCAGAACCAGAAGCCCCAGAGGGGGATCCTCTGTCTTGGCCTCAGTGTCCCTGCCCGCCTACTGCCTGAGCTCCTGGGAGCCTGCGACAGAGCCGCCAAAGCCGGAGGGTCTGTGAGCTGCTCCAGGTCAGCCAGGGAACAGGGTGGCGGGCAGCAAGGCCAGCACTGGCCCGCACTTGATCTCGGGGAGGGCTTTAGGGTCTTTAGGTGAGCATTTAGGACCTTGGGATGCAAATAAGGGACCCGGTGTAGCTTTCTGTGGAAGAATGAGGGGACCCGGTGTGTGGGTGGATTTTGTCCTTCCTGGGCTGCTGGGGTGCTACACTGAGACTTAACTCACAAGATTTGGGGATATGGATTTGGGATTAGTTGGGTCCTTGGAATATATCTTTAAGACTGAGATAGGGGTTGGATATTCTGGGGCCCCAGGTATGAGTTTAGGACTCCCCACGTCCCTGGAATGTGTGTTTAAAACGGAAGACGCTTTGGGGGTTGTATTTAGAATAAACTGGGGCAATAACCCAGTTCGGGTAGGCCCTGAGTGTGAACTGAGACTTTCTCTAGTCCCCCGGGGTAGGAATTCTGGTTGCCATCTAGGGCTAGAGCCGGGAGCGCCCGGCAGCCACGCCTCTTGGCTGAGGGACGCACGTGTTTCCTAATCTCCAGGCCGAGAGGGCGGGGGGGGGGGGGGGCGCAGCTGGAAGCCGGCGGAGGTTTGGTTGTCATGGAGACGGCAGCCGTCTTCGCCAGGGCGTTCTAGCCGCTGGCTCTCGTTGGCCGTCGTCACTCTGGCCGGGGGGACCTCTCTATGGTCGTGGCCTCCGGAAGGAGGCGGGCCTGCAGAAGGGCTCTAAGTCAGACAGGTCGGAAGAGAACCGGCCTGGGAGAGCAGGTGGGGCGGGGCCTAGGGTGCTAGGTGGGCCGGAGTGAGACCCAGAGGGTGGTGACCGGGCCAAAGCCTGAGGGCGGGGCTGGTGGCCGGGGTGGAACTTGGGCCTGGGAATATGGTCTAAGTCCAGGACTGGAGGCGGGGCTTGCGCTACCGGGGCGGGGCCTGATCCAGAGTGGGTGGGGCCTGTGCGTGTGGGCGGGGCCATAGGCCTAACCCAGGGACCGAACCTGGTCCAGGGCAGGCGGGGCTCTGGAACAGGGCTGATGCTTGTGGACGGGGCCAGAGGCCTAATCTGGGGCGGGATCAAGTGAGTGGAGGGGGCGGGTAGAGGCGGGACCTGGAGGAAAGCCCAGGACCTGGGTCTGCAGTGGCGCTAAGGTGGAGCCTAGGCTTGGGGGCCCCAGTCGTTAGGGTGGGGCTTGGGTCCAGGGTCCCGCCGCTAAGTCATGGGGTGGGGCTTGTCAGAGATTGACGGAATGTAAGAGCTGCGTCGGGGGGCGTGGAGGTACACTAATGATTGGCAGAAAAGCCTGGGCCGGGCTAGGAGCGTGGAGGCTTGTGCCCAGTTTGGGACGGGGCTGAGACTGTCCGAGACATGCCCAATCCCACTCAGGTGGGCGGGGCCTGGCTCGAAGCGGGGGCGGAGCTCGACCTGGGGGCGGGGCTGGGTTGGCCATGGGGCGGGGCCCGGGCGGCCCGCGGCCTCAGAGCTCTCCACCTCCCCAGGATGCGGGCTCCAGGTGCGGGTTCGGCCTCCGTGGCCTCTTTGGTGCTGCTACGGTTGCTCGGGCTGCCGTGGACATGGAGCACAGCGGCGGCGTTCGGCGTGTACGTGGGCAGCGGCGGCTGGCGTTTCCTGCGGATCGTCTGCAAAACCGCGAGGCGGGACCTCTTGTGAGTGCAGCCTGGGCCTGGTACAAGGGCTGGGGTCGGGGTCGGGGTGAGTGCCCGGGGGCGGGGGGGGGCGAACAGAGGAGGCTGAAAGGGCGGCTTGGGGGACCCTGCGGGCTTGGGGGAAAGAGGTTTCGGAGACTGGGGGCGGGGTTTGGGTGAGGGCGGAGCTAGGGGCGGGGCTGGGGTCTGAAAAGAGTGGGTTGGGGGATTCTGGGGCACCAGCAGGGGAGATCTTGAGGGTCCCTGGAGGGAGATGTGTAGGTTTCAGTGTCCTTGAGGCTGCGTGGGTGACGTCAGGGTGCTGGACGGCAACTTTGGGGGGTATTAGGGCAGCGAGTAGGACTTCCAGAGAGAGCTGAGGCTGATTGGGAGGTCGTGCGTGTTTGGGGGGGGTCTCTGTGAGGCTTTGGTGACTGTGGGAGGACTCTGGGGGCTCTTCAGGGACTCCAGTAGGTCCGTAGGGGTCTCAGGCGGACTTTCTCGGGAAGAATGAGAGGGCTTCCTGGGGCATGTGTAAAGGGCTTTTAGGGTCTTTGAAGGGCCATTTACAAGTCTCTCTGGTCGGGGTGCTCTTTGAGAGTTTGAGGTCTGTCGTGACATTGGGGTTGTTCCGGGTCTTGTGGAGAGGTTGCTGTGTATTCCAAGACTTGCGGGCTCTCTGGTGACTGAGAATCTCTGGGGAGGGGATTCTGGTGGTGTTTGCAGGCATCCTTGGAAGGTCTCTGGGGTATCTGTGAGGGGCTTGCTCAGAGAAGCTGTTGGGAGCCCTCCTGGGGTGAAATAGTGTCTCTGGACATTCCCGTCGGAGCAAATCTCAGCAAGAGCCTCCATGTGGAAGTCCTTGAGCACTTGCTATGGGTCTGCCAGTCTTGGTGCCCATGGGGAGGTGGGAGAACTAACCCATTGTAAGGGTGAAGAAACTGAGGCTCTGTGAGCAGCCGGGATGGTGTGCAGCTGGGAAGAGTTCCACTGCAAATGGACTGGTTCTGAACCTTCTAGAACATGTCCTTTCCTAGCCGTGCCCTGGTCCCTACTCCTGCCCTTGATTTTCTGACATGCAGATCGGACTGTGCCCTGTGTTCAGGCACCTTCCACGACCTCCATCCTCTGCAGCAGAAAAGACTCAGCCTCCAGCTGGGTTCTTGAGGTCCTGCCAATCTATCCCCTGCCCACTTGCCACTCCCCAACTCTCCATAGGTTCACCAGGCCCCCAAATCAGCTTGCCTTGTCAGGCTCAGTCTGCTTCCTCTCTCTGGAATACACTGGCCCTCCTTTTGCCTGGTGACGCCTTATGATGTTGCCTCCCTCAGGGGACCCTTTGCTGAATTTTCCTGCTTAGCAGCCTCCCTTGGCTCCTTGTTGCTCTTAGAATCTAGACCACATGAGGTTTCTGACCATGTTCCCAACCTTCTGCCCTTTCTTTCTTTCCTTCTTTCTTTCTCTTTTTAAATTAATTAACTTATCTATTTTTGGCTGCATTGGGTCTTTGTTGCTGTGTGCGGGCTTTCTCTAGCTACGATGAGCGGGGTCTTTGCTGCAGTGCACAGGCTTCTCATTGCGGTGGCTTCTCTTGTTGCGGAGCACAGGCTCTAGGCACATGGGCTTCAGTAGTTGTGGCACGCAGGCTTAGTAGTTGTGGCATGGGCTCTAGAGCGCAGGCTCAGTAGTTGTGGCGCAGGGGCTTTGTTGCTCCGCGGCATGTGGGATCCTCCCAGACAAGGGTTCAAACCCGTGTCCCCTGCATTGGCGGATTCTGAACTACTGAGCCACCAGGAAAGTCCCTTCTGTCCTTTCCTTTGTCACTCTTCCAGCTACACTGGCCTCCTTGCTGTTCCTAAACACTTTTGTATTTGTTCCAGCCCCAGGGCCTTTGCACTTGCTGTTCCCTCTGCCCAGATCACTCTTCCTCTGCTCTTCATTTCA
Source organism: Hippopotamus amphibius kiboko (assembly GCF_030028045.1). Classification (NCBI taxonomy): domain Eukaryota; kingdom Metazoa; phylum Chordata; class Mammalia; order Artiodactyla; family Hippopotamidae; genus Hippopotamus; species Hippopotamus amphibius. The sequence goes on along the minus strand of NC_080200.1, from coordinate 16,389,530 downwards.
GCATGCCATGGCTTAAATGTCACCTTGTCAGACAGCCCTCCCCGACCCTGTGTCTCTGTAGAACCTGCCACCTTGTTGCTCTCTAGCAGAATGGTTAAGATTTACACAGGGCTCCTAACCACCCTGAGAGGTGGGTCCTCTCTTGTCCCATCTTACAGATGAGCAAACTGAGGCACAGGATAGTTTTGTCACTTGTCCAGGGTCACACAGCTGGCCAGTGGTGGGGGCAGGATTGGAACCCAGGCAGTGTGGCTCCAGAGCTTGACTTGTAACCACTAGCAGCATCAGTCACTTGTAATTATCTTATGTGTCTGCTTTCTTGCCTTTTAATTTTGGGGTCTCTTTCCACCCCCACTAAACTGTGGACCTTGTCGGGGGCGGGGCGGCACAGATAGAGACTGTGTTGGACTTTGTGTCCCTGTGGCCCTGGTCTCCCATCAGGGTGGCACACAGCAGGTGTGCAGGGTATATTTTTTGGCTGGCAAGCTTTGTCTCCCTTCTTGGGCTCGCCCAGGCCACAGCTCTGCTCCATGGGGCATGAGATATCTGTGCCCAGCCCTGTCTCCCATGGGACAGGGCAGGAGCTGGGTCAACTCCAAGTCCCCGACACAGAGCTTGACACACTTCCTATAGGAGACAGCCTGGAAGATGGCCCCATTTCCTGGTCTTCACACCCTGTGATAATCCCTTCCCTTTGAGTGTGAGCTGGACCTATACACTCACTTCTAATGAACAGAGTGCAACAAAAGCAATAGGATATTACTTCTGAGATTAGGTAATAAAAAAGACCGTGGCTTCCTCCTTGGGTGCTTTCTCGTGGATCACTCCCTCTGGGGAAAGCCGGCTGCTGTGACGTGAGGCAGCTCTGTGGAGAGTCTCACATGAGTGAACTTGAAAGTGGATTCTCTCCCAGTGAAACCTTGAGGTGACAACAGCCCCACCTTACACCTTGATTAAGCCTCACAAGAGACTGTGAGCCAGAACTGCCCAGCTAAGCTGCTCCTGGATTCCTGACCCACAGAAACTATGAGATAATAAATGTCTGCTATTTCCAGCCAGTAATTTGGGGGTAATTTGTTACACAGCAATAGCTAACTAATGCAGCTGGTATAACACCCACCCCTCTCTGTACCAGGCTTTGTTCTAGTGTTCTCACAGTCCTGTAAGGACTTAAGAATCCCATTTTGTGGTTGATGAAGCAATGCACAGAGAGGGGAGGTCATTTGCCTAAGAACACACAGCCAGGTAGGGGCAGGACTCCAGAGTCTGTGTTCTTAGCTGCTGTGTTGTGGCGGGGGTGGTGGTAGTGGCTGGCTGCATTTAGAACCTAGGTTCAGAAATATTTAAGTACCCTGCCCCAGTTCTTCCAACTCATTCTCTATTTTCATTATGAAATCTGATCACATTCATCCTCGTTTATTTCTTCCTGCCCCAGTGCCCTGGAGCTTAGGGTGAAAACAGGAAGGGGCAGAAGGAACAGAAGGACAAGAAGAGGCCTCAGGAAGGGCCTAAAGATGGACAGTGGCTTCTTTGTCTCCGGGGTGGGGGTGACTTGTGCTGCTGCCAAGGAGGGCAGCCCAGGCATGTGGCTGGAGCCCGGCGCTGAAGTCCACTGCCCTCCCGCGTGGGTGTGCTCCAGAGAGTCTGGGGGCGAGGACGGGAGGAACAGGCCGTGAAGGCCCGGCTCCGCTGTGAATGCTCTAGTAACCTGAGCACGAGCCACTGTAGCCTCAGTTTGTGTTTCTTTGCTGTGTCTGTGGACAGGAGCATCCTTGGGAGAAGGGGGGGACTGCTTCCTGGGGTCCCCACCCTAGCTGATGGCCCTGTCCCCGTGGCTGTAACACCAGTACCCCTTCGTGGGGTTCTTGGGGTGCTCTATCGAATTCTCACAGGAAGCTCTTAAAGGAGAGCTGGGCACAGAGTAGGTGCTCAGACGTGTTGGTACTAATTGCCTTCAGCCGGCAGTTGGTATCTTGGGAGGTAGGAGCTTGGTGGCTGGAGTCAGAGTGTCTAGCTGTGGCCCTCTCTGTCCCCTTGCCACCCTGTGGAACAACACCCTCTGAGTCTCAGTTCCTTCAACTGTAAGAGTACACCTTGTGCAGCACCCCTCCTTCAAGAAAACATGAATTGAGCACCTGCTGTGTGCAGCATGGGCACTTGGCCTGCCATGTGGTACATGGTGAATGTTTGATAAATGCTTTGGGGGAAGCCTGAGGAGGAGCAGAGGGACCCTGCCAGGGGGCCTGGTTCTGGGTTGTACTGTCCTCTACTTGCTGTGTGACCTTGGGTGTGTTCATTCACCTCTCTGAGCTCCCAACTCATCCACCATCTGACATGGAGATTTTAGAACTCTACTTTGGAGGGTGGCCATAAGCTTAACTCAGTAAATAAACACTGAGGCTGCTTGTTGTAGCAACTGTATTTATTAGTTAAATGGTTGAGATAACAGGATCTGACCAGAGAGGAAATGGATGTATAAACAGCTAACTTTGTTTTTTGTTTTTTGTGTTTTTTTGGCTGCATTGGGTCTTAGTTGAAGCACACGGGATCTTCATTGAGGCATGCAGGATGTTTTGTTGGGGTGCATGGTCTCTTTTGTTATAGCACGCGGGCTTCTTTCAGTTGTGGCGTGCGGGGTTTTTTCTCCCTAGTTGTGGCATGTGGGCTCCAGGGCGCGTGGGCTTTGCAGTTGTGATGTGCAGGCTCTGTAGTTTGCAGCACGTGGGCTCTCTCATTGAGGCGTGCAGGCTTAGTTGCCCCGTGGCATGTGGGATCTTAGTTCCCCGACCACGGATCAAACCCACATTCCCTGCATTGGAAGGTGGATTCTTTACCACTTGACCACCAGGGAAGTCCCTAAACAGCTAACTTTTAATATTTTACAGTTTCACTTATTTTTTTGTAATGGTTAATACATAACACAGGTACAAAATTCAAACGTTAGAGGGGGTTTGTAGTCAATGTTGTCCTCTCTCTGCTGCCCCCAGCCCTTCAATTCCCCTCCTCAGAGGCGTGTTGTGTCTCTTTCCCAAGATACAGTGGCAGAAATATACGCAGACTTCTTGTTTTTGGTGCTCACAAATGGGCACACATTCTCCATCATATTCTTCACCTCCTGCTTGCTTTCTTCTCTCCACTTTAACTTGAAATTTTTACTTTTACTGAAGTCATGTCAGCTTCAAGATGAAAGACTCTAAGCCTTCTACCTCAAGTGGCAGCTGCCTGACCCACCCTCTACTCACATTTTCCCTGTCCTGCCAGGAATGAGTCTTACCTCTTATCTGAATCTTTTGGACTTCACCTCCACATCTCTAAATGGCTTATGTGACATTATCTGCATTTTTTCACTTTGAGACTTGATCTCTCATCTCCCTCTGTGGAAGATGAGGATTATTCATTCCTTTCTCATCCCTGTCCTCATTCTCTTCCTGTCCCTGTGCATGTCACACACATACCCACCCCTCATACATACACAGACACATATGTTCTTCTGTCCCTTCATTGTTTCAATATTTATTATAGTTGACTCTCACTATTTGTGGTAGTTTTATTCTACAAAGTTGCTGCAGACATTGAACTAGCACGCACTGAACCATTGTTCCTAGGGAAAATACAGGGTTAGTTTCCTGCAAGCCTCTGATCATAACATTTTCATCAACCAGTCAATCCATAATCTTGTTTTATGTGTGTTCTGTTTAAAGACACCTAATTTAATGTGTGTTGTTGTTTATTACCGTTGAACTCACTGCCAACAACTCATGTGTGAACAAAGTCTTATCTAATATGTGTATCTTCTCCATAAGGTACATCACAGCCTTCTTGTACTTAGGAACACTAGACACCATTTCAGCATTATGCCTAGGGCCCATTTTAAACAGAAAAATCACCAATGAAAAGCACAGAAATACAAAAACCATGGCATTTAATAGACTGCCGAAAGGAAGCTTGCTTACAATATGAGCTAAACAACTTTATGTATTTTCTCTGAAGTTGTTGATTGCCTTTATATTTGTTAGTTTTCTATGTATTTATCTCTACTTCAAGCTCAAACTCCACATGTTTGTCTCTCTCTTTTCTCATGTTTATAGAATCAGAGGGGCTTTTGGTTTTACCTTTTTTGAGAAGTCTCTCTTCTATCCTCCAATCTGTCCAAACTGGGCTAATTCCCCTCTCCACCTGGTGTGCAACCATCACCCCAGGCTTGCTCCTAGCCATCTTCCTGAGAATTAGCATCACTTTTGTCTTGGGTTGGATACTCTGTTTCCTGGGCCCCTGGTAGTCCTCTTCCTTGGTTTATTCCTTTATTTAGTTGGAGCACATCTTTATTAGCTTTGGGAGAAATTATGCTTGGGAATTTAATTTTTCGAGACTCCTCCATGTATGAAAATATCTTTATTTTCACCCTCACACTTGACTGATCATCGGGGTATAGACATCTAGGTTGGATATTATTTTCCTTCAGAATTGAAGGCATTTCTTTTTCTTTTCTTTTTTATTTTTTTGGCTGTGTTGGGTCTTTGTTGGTGTGTGTGGGCTTTCTTTAGTTGTGGTGAGCAGGGGCTACTCTTCATTATGGTGTGCAGGCTTCTCATTGCGGTGGCTTCTCTTGTTGCGGAGCATAGGCTCTAGGTTCACGGGCTTCAGGAGTTGTGGTGTGTGGGCTCAGTAGTTGTGGCTCATGGGCTCTAGAACACGGGCTCAGTAGTTGTGGCCCATGGGCTTAGTTGCTCCACAGCATGTGGGATCTTCCCCGACCAGGGATTGAACCCATGTCCCCTGCATTGACAGGCAGATTCTTAACCACTGCACCACCAGGGAAGTCCCTGAAGGCGTTTCTTATTTTCTTCTCACATCATGGTTATTGTTGAGAAGTCTAAAACCCTCTGATTCCTGATCCTTTGTAGTAATGTGTTTTGTTTTGTTTTGTTTCTGGAAGCTTATTGGATCTTTTAAAGATGGTGGGCTATTTCCATCCATTTTATGATCTGATGGTGAATCTCAGGTCAAGGAAGTTTTTTTTTGTTTGTTTGTTTGTTTTTTAAGGGATCTTCCTGGAGCAGGGATCGAACCCATGTCCCCTGCATTGGTAGGCAGATTCTCAACCACTGCGCCACCTAGGAAGCCCAAGGAAGTTTTTTTGAACGTTATCACTGGTGATTTCCTCACTTTTATTTCCTTTGTTTTTCTTGGAACTCCTGTTGTTAAATGCCTGGAGCGATGTCTAGCTTGATAACTACTTATTAAATAACTATGATGTTGGACCTTCGGGGCTGTTTCTATAATTTTCTTATCTTTTTTATTTTCCATATATGTCTTTTTACCCTACTTTCTATGGTATTTCTTCAAATATATCTTATAACCCTCCTATTAATGTTTAACTTATGCTCTCACATTTAAATTTTTATTATGATTATTCAAATTAATAGGCTATTTTTTATTGTTTTTTAAATTATGTTTTTTCTTTTTCATAAAGACTTCATTTTTTATTATCAGTTTTAGGTTTACAGAAATTGAGTAGAAAGTACAGAGAACTCCCATATACCCCTTTCCTCTTCCCTGCAGTTTTCCCTATTTTTAAGATCTTGTATTAGTGTAGCACGCTTGTTACAATTGATGAGTCATTATTGATACATTATTATTAACTAAGTCCCATATTTTTCATTAGGGTTCATGTTGTGTGTTGTACATTTTATGGTGCCCTTACATTTGAATTTTCCAGGATTTGTTTCTTCATTCCCTGAAAGCTTTTTTTTTAATATGTGTGTGATTTAAAAAAAATTTTTATTTATTTATTTACTTATTTGATTGCACCAGGGTCTTAGTTGTGTCAGGCAGGCTCCTTAGTTGTGGCTTGCTGACTCCCTAGTTGTGGCATGCAAACTCTTAGTTGTGGCATGCCTGTGGGACTTAGTTTCCTGACCAGGGATTGAACATGGGCCCCCTGCATTGGGAGTGTGGAGTCCTATTCACTGCACCACCAGGGACGTCCCTGAGAGCTTTTTTTATAGCCTTCTATTCTTATTTCATGGGTACAATATATCTTCTTACCTCTTCAGGGATATTAACGACTTTAGTCGTTTTTTTTCTCTTTTTCCTCAAAGATTTTCTTCTTTGTTTATTTTAGTCTCCATCACCCCTATTAGAGGAAATCCCCAGGAGTCTGGTCGTCCTTGGTTGTAAAGTCAATTAGAAGCTCTCAGCATGGATGTGTGTAGGGGGTGAGGAGGTCTTGTCAACGGAGCTTCATGATGGGGCCACCTGCCCAGGTGGTGTTTTGGGGAAAGTCCAGTGCAGGGTGTTTGGGTCTTTCCTCTGGGCCTGGCCACATTCCCCATAGGTAGTTCTTCTGCTCTTCTGCCTGGAGGGCACAGGCCCCACCAGCAGCATCCCAGGAACACAGAGGGGATGAGGGCTGGAGGCTCAGCATCTGGCAGGTAAACATTCACTGAACACCCATTTGCAGGGAGGTGCCCCACTCAGAAACCCTCCTGTGGATGGACTTTCAATCTCCTCCTGGGTGGCAAGGGGGCCATTTTTTAAAAAATTGAGATACTGACAAATAACACTCTATTAGTTTCAAGTGGGCAACATAATGGTTTGCTATCTGCCTAAAGGTTTCTCTTGCTATCCGAAAACAGAGCATTCCTGTGTATCCTTTCATAAGCCGAAATGGTGTAATGGGAAGAAGCAATGACCTTAGGATGCATCTTGCTCACAAAATAGATTGAGACAAAATTCAGATGTTCACAGACACAGTTCAGAGCTATGGTGGCTTGAAGCCGGGATGCTGAGCTCGGCGGTGCCTCTCTCACCGCTTTGGATGCACGCTGCCCCCTTGGCAGCTCCTTGCAGAACAAACATGCAACGCTATTTTTACTTTTTGCCTTTTATTGGAAAAGCGAAAACCCTCTCTGGATTTCTTTTGGCTAGCAAAAACAGGTACTGATTTAGGTCTTTCTCAAAAGCAAAGTGGCGTTAAAGTGAATTTTTGAAAAGTAGGGGACACTTGTATATTGTGAACTGATCACCACAGTAAGTCTAGTTAACATCCATTACCATACGTAAGTATAAACATTTTTTTCTTGTGATGAGAACTTTTAAGATCTACTCTCTTAGCAGCTTTCAAAGATGAAATGGAGGGACTTCCCTGGTGGCGCAGTGGTTGAGAATCCACCTGCCAATGCAGGGGACACAGGTTCGAGCCTTGGTCTGGGAAGATCCCACATGCTGCAGAGCAACTAAGCCCACATGCGGCAACTACTGAAGCACACGTGCCTAGAGCCTGTGCTCCACAACAAGAAAAGCCACCACAATGAGAAGCCCGCGCACCGCAACTAGAGAAAGCCCACGAGCAGCAATGAAGACCCAGTGCAGACAAAAATAAAAATAAAGTTTTTTTTAATTAAAAAAAAACCAAAAAAACCCCCCGCAAATATGCCATGAGATATTATTAACTATAGTCACCATGTTGTACATTACACCCGCATGACATTTATTTCACAGAGGGGCTTCTTAAACAGGTTTCCATCAATCCCCCACTGCAGCCCAGGGTTCTGCCTTCTCCCATCTCCTGGGGCCTCCACCTCTCATCTACTGCTCGCCAGCTTCTCAAAGTGGGGTGATTTGGTCTCCACTCCCATTTTTCCAGTCCTTTTCAGTTCACACTTACATCCCTTTAGTAGCCATTTTGGGGGATGCAGGGAGGCACCGTGATCACTCAGTGTCTGGGTGCTCAATCTGCCATCTTTGCCACGAGATCAGCAGTGACTTTTCCCATTTACCTTGAGGGTCCTTCCTCATCCCTTGCAGCGGGGCGGGGCGGGGTGGGGGATCGGAGAGGGTGGGCGCCGTCCTCCACGCAGCCTTGCATTGTAAGGACAAGCCCCACCCCGCCTACTGCAGGAAGTCTGGATTCTTTAACACCCTCTGCTCTTCGGAAGCCACAATGAATAATGCGCCGTCGTTTCCCCCATGTGACTTTAACGTGCCAAAATCAATACGCCAGTTACCAGGGCGATTCAGAGCCATGGAGAGACATTCCCCACCCTGTGCTGTCTCCTCCCACTCTCTTCTTCACTCATTCCTCCCCAGCCTGCTGGCCTTTACTCTCTTTTATTTTTTTAAAATTAATTAATCAGGGGCTTCCCTGGTGGCGAAGTGGTTAAGGATGCGCCTGCCAATGCAGGGGACATGGGTTCGAGCCCTGGTCCAGGAAGATTCCCACATGCTGCAGAGCAACTAAGCCCGTGTGCCACAACTGCTGAGCCTATGCATCGCAACTACTGAAGCTTGCACACCTAGAGCCTGTGCTCTGCAACAAGAGAAGACACCGCAATGAGAAGCCTGCGCACTGCAACAAAGAGTAGCCCCCACTCTCTGCAAAAAGAGAAAGCATATGCGCAGCCACAAAGACCCAAAACAGCTAATAAATTAAATAAGTAAATAAATAAATAATTTTAAAAATTAATTAGTCAATTAATTTGTTATTACCTTTTTTATTGTATGCGTTGGGTCTTCGTTGCTGCCCACGGGCTTTCTGTAGTTGCAGAGAGCAGGGGCTATTCTTCATTTCAGTGCACAGGCTTCTTATTGCAGTGGCTTCTCTTGTTGCAGAGTGTGGGCTCTAGGCACGCGGGCTTCAGTAATTGCGGTGTGTGGGCTCAGTAGTTGTGGCTTGCGGGCTCTAGAGCACAGGCTCAGTAGTTGTGGCGCACGGGCTTAGTTGCTCCACGGCATGTGGGATCTTTCCTGCCCAGGGCTCAAACCCTTGTCCCCTGCATTGGCAGGTGGATTCTTAACCACTGCACCACCAGGGAAGCCCAGCTCTCTTTTAAACCTGCCAGTCTCCTTCCTGCCTCCAGGTCTTTGCACTCGTGGTGCCCTCCCTCTGGAATTCTTTCCCTCGAGCTTTACCGGCAGCTGGTGCCTTCTCATCCTTCAAAGTTCAATGCAAATGTTACTTCCTCAGGCAAGCCTCCCCTGCCCCCATGGGTGAAGTCTGTCCTGGTTGTGCTTGATCACATCATGCTTTTTTCTTAGGAAATGTATAAAACTACCATTGTTTTTTTTGCTTTCTCCTTGATTATTAACTGCAAACACATAGCGGCAGGGATCACGCCTACCTTGGTCACCTGTGTGTCCCCATTCCTGTCATGATGTCCAGCATGTGGTGGTGCTTCATGGAGGTGCGCTGCACCTCCAGGGAGGCATTCTCCGTGAGGAAGCTCTCAGCTGCAAGTAGCAGGAATACCAACCAGAGGTGGCATCAACAGTAAGGCACGTTTATAGCCACGTGCAATAGGATATTGGGACATGAGATGACTTCAGGTCGATCAGTTTGTGTTCAGCATGTTATCATTGACTCAGGTTCCTTGTGCCTTTCTGCTCTGGCATCCTTGCTGCAGAGGCTTGGCATCGCCAGCTGGTTACCCTCATGGTCTTAGATTGGCTGCTGTGGCATCAGCCGTCACATGCCAACAGAAGAAAGGGAGCATGGGACTACCAGGTCCCATGTTGCAGGGAGTATGAGAGGGGTTATTATGATGGCAGGAGGTCTCTGAGTTGGGCAGTGTTGGAGTTAGAGCCAGATTTCCAGAGCTTTGAACACTGAGCAGAAGAGAGTATTATGTTCCCAGGGAAGGGTTCTGAACAGGGAAGCAGCACAGCCAGTCTGGCCTGCTTGGAGGAGGAGGGTGGCTTGGTGAGGAGGTTTGGGGCAGCCAGGCAGGAAGTGCACTTGTTTCCAGACAGTAGGATTGGAGACACATGCCCCTCTCCCCCCTTGAATGGGACACTGGGGTGAGAGCAGTAGGGAAGATAGACAAAGTCTGGAGATGAAGCAAAGTGTGTTAGTTTCTTTTTTTTTTTTTTTAAGTTTATTTTATTTTTTGGCTGTGTTGGGTCTATGCTGCTGCACATGGGCTTTCTCTAGTTGCGGCGAGCGGGGGCTACTCTTCACTGTGGTGCTCGGGCTTCTTATTGCGGTGGCCTCTCTTGTTGTGGAGCATGGGCTCTACGCATGTGGGCTTCAGTAGTTGCAGCACGTGGGCTCAGTAGTTGTGGTGCACAGGCTTAGTTGCTCCATGGCATGTGGGATCTTCCTGGACTAGGGCTCGAACCCATGTCCCCTGCATTGGCCGGTGGATTCTTAACCACTGGCTGTCATAACAAAGTACTACAACTTAAAACAACAGAAATTTATTCTGCCATAGTTGTGGAGGCATGAAATCTGAAATCAAGGTGTGGGCAGGGTTGGTTCCTTCTGGAGGCTCCAAGGGAGAATCTGTTCCATGGCTCTCTCCTAGCTTCTGGTGGCTTCCAGCAATCCTTGGCAGTTCCTTGGCTTGTGATTGCATCACTCACTCCAATCTCTGCCTCCGTCTTCGCATGGCCTTCTTCTCCACGTCTGTGTCTCTTCTTCCATCTCTTAGAGGGACACTTGTCATTGGATTTAGGGCCCACCCTAAATCCAGGATGATCTCATCTGAAGATCCTCAACTTAGTTACATCTGCAAAGACGCTTTTTCCACTCAAGGGCTCATTCACAAATTTGGAAGATCAGGGCTTGGATGTATCTTTTGGGGGCCACCATTCACCCCACTACACAGAGAATGGGGCCTGGCCCAGGATGGAGGCAGGAGACAAGGAGGAGGTGACTGCACTGTTTCAGGCCTGTGATGGTGGGGCCTTGGCTGTACCGGTGAGATAATTGGATTCCGGCTAGTCTGCATTGGAGAAAGTCATTGGTTCTACCCATCCTAGAGGACCTCTTGGGCCCCACACCCCTTCTGGGCTTCAGAGGTGCCATGGTCACCATGAATGCATAAGATGCTTTTCCTGTCCTACGGAGCCCACAGCCTAATGAGGGAGAAGGATGCTTGAGAAGGAAATGAGGAAATAATTTAAACCTCAGAAAGTGACAAGAAGGATACAGCATATGTGGGAGAGGCAGGGATAGCGCATGGCTACTTCAAGCCAGGGCGGTCAGTGTGGGGCACCTGGCACAAGTGGTCGGATCAGAAGGAGCCAACCTTGCAAAGACCTGAGGGAAGGAAGAGTGCTCCAGGCAGAGGGAACAGAAGATGCAAAGCCCAGAGGCAGGACCCTCCTGGGCAGAGTGATCATGAATCCCTCTTATTCAACCCTTCTTCTTGGTCGGGTACTTAATACACTTGACAGGTATTAAGGCGAGCCTCCCACTGTTCCCCCATTTACAGATGGATTGCTGTTCTGGGCCCTGCTTCCTGTTTGTAAATAGGGCAATGGAAGTACCTACACTTTGTTGAGCTGGAGAACACCTTGGAGGTTGTTATGTTCAGTCTCCTGATATTCTAAGTAAAGAAACTGAGGCCCAGAGAAGGCAAGGTCTGACCAAGTGCCACAGCTGATAGGTGGTGGACTAGGATTTGAACCAAGACTATTGACTCCAGGCCACTTTGCCTTTCCTCTGGGCTCTGCTGGGACTCACAGCTCGGGGCCAGACACTTGAGGAATCAGTGTTTGCACAAGGCCCTCATATGATGTCCTGCCACCTCCCCTGGACCATTAGCCTCAGGGGACTTCCTGGGCTGGCCCCCGCTCTTGGAACTTGCTTTTTCCTCTTTCTTCCTTGTAGGGTGGGTATGAGTCAGGTTGCTGGGCAGATAAAATGCTAATTCAATTCTGATTTCTGTTTATTTATTTATTTATTTGTTTATTTATTGGCTGCGTTGGGTTTTCATTGCTATGTACAGGCTTTCTCTAGTTGTGGTGAGTGGAGGCTACTCTTTGTTGCGGTGGGTGGGCTTCTCACTGCGGTGGCTTCTCTTGTTGCAGAGCAGGGGCTCTAGGCACACGGGCTTCAAAAGTTGTGGCACACAGGCTCAGTAGTTTTGGTGCATGTGCTTCGTCACTCCGGGGTATGTGGGATCCTCCTGGACCAGGGCTCAAACCCGTGCCCCTCACACTGGCAGGCGGATTCCCAATCACTGTGCCACCAGGGAAGTGCTTCAATTCTGATTTCTTACAGACAGTGCATACCTCCCCGGGAGGAGGATAGCAACATAGTTTATTGAGAATGTAGGACACACGAGGCCCTGTTCTTAGAAGTCTCTATCCATCTCTTTTATCCCCCAGTGACCTGGAAGGCATGGGATCTTACTGTCCCCATTAACCGGGAGGCCCAGAGAGGGATAGGCCCATCCATGCCCACTGTATGAGTGTCCTGGGGCTGCTGTAACAAATTACCACAATCTTAGTAGCTTAAAAGAAATTTGTTGTCTCAAAGTTCTGGAGACAAGAAGCCCAAAATCAACTTCTGGGGGTTCCAGGAGTCCTTTGCTTGTGGCTGCATCACTCCAGTCTCTGCCTCTGTCTTCACAGGGCCTTCTGTCTTGTGTCTCTGTGTTCTCGCTTCTTATAAAGTTGCCTGTCATTGGATTTAGGGCCCACCTAGGTGATCAGAATGACCTCTTCTCATGCTTACCTTAATTATATCTGCAAAGACTCTATTTCCATGTAAGGTCACAGTCTGAGGTTCTGGGTGTACATGAATTTTCGGGGACACTTTTCAACAAGTACAGTCACATAGACAGAGAGACTGGGCTGCATTTGAGCCAGGCTGTGGGACACCAGCATCATCTTTACATTCTAGGCCCTGTTTTTAGTGCTGGGACTACAGCCCTGGACACAATAGACAGACAGAGTGCCTACTCTCATGGAAACAGATAAAAAATTCAGCAAACCCACAAAGGAAGATGGCAGTTTTAGGTTGTGATAATTGCTCTGAAGGAATAATGGGGGGGAGGGGCTGGGAATGTATCAGTTACCGATGGCTTTGTAACAAATTACCCCTGAGCCTAGGCGCTTATCATCTCCTATGTCTAGACTTACTAACAACTCGGTGCTGGGTTCCCAGGGCCAGTGTCCTGAGAGAGAGGAAGAGCGAGAGGGCAGAAGGGCACCTATGTGCCAGGAAGAGGGTGTGCCCTCTTTGTGCCCCAATCTCAGAAGTCACACAGCATCACTTCTGCCACATTCTCTTCCTTAGAAGCAAGCCCCTCAGTCTGCCCACACTCAAGGGTGTGGGAAACAGAACCCACCTTTTGAAGGGAGGACTGGCAAAGGGTTCGCAGGGATATTTTAAAATAACCATATTGATCCAAGCTGGGCAGGGCTGGGAGGGCCTCTCCGAACAGGTGTCATTGGAGCTGAGAGGTGAAGGATGAGAAGGATCTGAGATGAGGGGCCTGGGGCAGAGTGTTTCAGGCAGTGGGAGCTAGGCAAAGGCCCTGGGGCAGGAACCTTTGCCGTGCTGAAGATCGAGGAAGGAGGCAAGAGCAAGCTGGGGGACTGGAGGGTGATGAGGTGGGCGGATGCATGGGGCTGGGCCATGCTGGCCCTCACAGGCCACAGGGAAGGCACTTGATCGAAAAGAAACAATGGGAGCCTTTGGAGGGTTAAAACATTATTTAAAGGAAAAAAATTTGATCTTTGATTTTTTTAATTTTTAAAACTTTGGGGAATTCCCTGGGCAGTCCAGGGGTTAGGACTCCACGCTTCCACTGCAGGGGGCCCAAGTTCCATCCCTGGTCAGGGAGCTAAGATCCTGCAAGCCACGCAGCATGGCCAAAAAAAAAAAAAAAAAGGAAAAATTTAAAAATTAAAAAAAATTTTTAATTAAAAAAAGTTTAATTTAAAAAATTTTGATTTTTAAAGTTTTTTATTTTTTATTTAAATTGTTTTTATTTTTTAAATTTATTTTATTATTTTATTTTTTTAAAATCTGTGTTAAAAAATATTTTACTATGGAAAATTTCCAGCCTACAGAAGTAGAGAGAATAATGTAATAAACCCACACGCCCATTCCCCCAGCCTCCGTGATCGTCATATGATTGTTTTCTCATCTCTACCCACTTCCTCCTCTGTCTGAATCTCAGTGGCACATCTTTTTGTTAGTTTTCCAGAGTGTAGATCTGGAAGGAAAGGACTCCCGTTTTTTTTTTTTTTCTTTTTAGGACTCCAGTTCTTAACCTTGCCATAGACTGTCTTTGTGAGTTTCATTCATTCATGCCTAGTAAAACACATAAAATATAAAATTTACCCTTAGCGATATTGAGTACATTCACAGTGTCGTGCAGCCATAACCTCTATCTAGTTCTAGATCATTCCCATCACCCCAGAAGGAAACCCTGTCCCCGTTAGCAGTCACTCCCCATTCCCCCTCCCCCAGCTCCTAGTAACCACCAATCTGCTCTGTCTTCATGGGTTGTTTTCGAGGTGTAATTTACATATAGTAACAGGCACCCATTCTAAGTGTACAGCTGGGGTTTGGGGTACCACACCCAGGTAACCACCACCATCAAGATATAGAATATCCCCATCTCCCCAAAGACCTCTCCTGTCCCTTTGCTGTTGGTGTCCCTGCCCTGTACCCCAGGCCCGCACTGATCTGACTTCTCACACCAGATCAGCTTCGCCTGTACACATCAGGTGCTCCCTGTTTTGCGGATGAATGACGGAAGCTGTGCCTTTGTACTGGCTGCCAGGAAGGGGAGGGATGCTGGGCTCTGGGTTCAAGGGCGTGAATACAGTCACTCAACTTCTATTTACTGAGCACCTACTATGTGCCAAGCTCCTGGTCAGATGTAGAGGGTGTCACTTCCCCTGGGCCCTCTCACCAGGTTGCTACGAACAGGGGCTTTGATGAAGGGAACTCTATGACTGGAGATGTTCACCTAAAAGGACCCATCTGGCAACCGAGAGTACCAGGGCCCCCAAAGGGACTTGGTGGGCAGGAACCTGCCCAGGACCCCTTGTCCTTGTTCTTCACATCTGTCCCTATTTCTGGCCCCTATATTTCTGGCATTGCCCCGAGACCTTGCTCATGTATGGCTGCCCCCATCCTTACCAAGGATCTAGCCAGGGCCTGGCCAGCTGCTTCCTTTGGCTGCAAGGTTCATGCCTGGCCTGGGAGGCCCAGACGCCTCTCTCCCTCCAAGTCTGTCCTGTGGGATTATTTGTGGCAGGAGGGCGGGGCCTTGGTCTGTCTCCTCCACTGCTGTCTCTCCCGGGCCTAGAATGAAACAGACACAAGTCCTGTCCACCCAGAGCAGCGAGAGACAGCCCAGAGGCAAATGGTAAATGAGTTAACTGCATTTGGCATTTGAAGTCCTTAAGTCTGTGTTAAAAAAACAAAGCAGCGGGCCTAGTGGTTATGATTCCAGGCTCTCACTCCCATGGCCCAGGTTCAGTTCCTGCAGGGAACTGAGATTCCACAAGCTGCGCAGCGTGACCAAGAAAAAAAAGAAAAGAAAAAAAAAAAATCAAAACAAAAACAAAGCAGGGACCAGAGAAGGAAAGGAGGGAGTGATGCAGTAACAGTTGGGAGTCCAGGAATGGCCACCTGAGAGGGTGGCATTTGAGCCAAGACCTTACAGAGGTGGGGGAGAGGCCCTGTGGACATTGGGAGAAGAGTGGTCCAGGCAGAGGGCACAGCCTGTGCAAAGGCCCTGAGGTCGAAGCGTGCCAGGTGTGTTCAAGGAACAGTGAGGAGGCTGGAGTGAGGGAGTGAGAGGGAAATGTTTGGGGAGGATGGAGGGGGAGGAGGGTTGGTCTCCATCACCACTGGGTATCATCCAGAGTTGGCCTGGTACACACTAGGTGCTCACCATTTGGGGAGTTGAATGGAAGAGGCTGTGCCCCTGTGCTGGCTGCTAGAGAGGGAAGATACACTGGGTTCTGGGCTCAGGCAAGAACACAGTTATCCGGTTTCTGTTTACTGAGCACCTACTACACACTAAGGCTCCTTGGCTCGTGCAGATGTAACTTCCCGGGACACTCATGACTTTGGAGGGAAAAGACTCACAACTGGGTGGCTTCACACGGTCGTTCTGATGAGGGAGTAAAGTGGGGCAGGGAGGGCTCTTGAGGTGGACAAAAGAACATTCCCTGAGCCCAGCCAGTGCCCAACCCAGTCTGGCCCCATTTGGGGATGTGATGGGGGAGCAGTGGGCACAGCGCAGGGGCCGAGCCCTGGAGGGCTACCTGGGGGAGGTGATGAGGATGCCGGCAGGAGCCCAGTGAATGAGCAGGTGTGTAGGGCTGTGCACAGCTCAGTGTGCTGGCAGGTGGCATGTGTGCAGGTTCTATACTTGAGCCAAGTCACAAGGGCCACAGAATCCTGGTCCCTTCCCAGGGGCAGCTGGAGGGGCCTTCCAGGGGCTCCCAGGATAAGCAGTTTGACCCAAGCAGAAAGTCTCATAAATCTCATCAGAACAGACCCCTTGTTTTTAAAAACTGCTCATGCAGGTGGCTGTGTGGCTCCCATCCATCCTCTCCTCTAACAGACCTTCCCTGCCCGCCCAGGACCCTGTCTTCTTCCATTCCCCAGGTCCAGTCCTACCCCAGGGCCTTTGCACTGGCCATGCCCCTGGCTTTACACCCACAGCCACTCCTTTTTGCTTCTGAGGCCCTACGTAGACCTCACCCACCCGGCTCTCTCCATGGCCACCACTGACCCCGCTCTGGCCCATGTCACTCTGACTGCATCCCCTGTCACGGCCTTGTCATTGTCCAGCACTTTCCACATGCTCACTCATGTACGTGGAGGGGTGCTCTCTCCTAGGAAGACTGTGAGCCTCTGGTCATCTCAGAGCCAAGCCTGCAGTGGCCGATGATACCAACAGAAACCCCAACACACGCACCCGAACACTCAAAAATAAAGCCAGTTAGACCTTCCAATTAAAATATAAATAAAGCTGATTAGATCTTCAAATTAACAACAACAACAAAAATAGTAGGCCCCGATACACATCACCTGTCTGCATGAATGAAGGAGGGAGGGAGGGAGGAAATGAATGAATGTCAGTGCCGAGGTCTGCTGTGGACCTGTTAAGTTCAGGAATGTGAGGAAGCCATTGCAGGGAATCAAGGAAGCACAGAGGAGGCAGTGGCGGGGTGGGGAGTGCAAAGGATGGATCTGATAACCAATGTGATGCTAAAGCTGGTGGGACACAGTAGCCAGATGAAGCCTAAAGAGAGGGCAGAGTCAAGACCACCTGTATCAGTCAGGGCAGAGCAAGCTGCTGTAACAAACAGGTTCCCACTTGGCAGTGACTTAATGCAGCACAGAGTTACCTCTCAGAGCCAGGGGTTCTGGGTGGCGGGGCAGGGAGCCAGATAAAGCCAGGAGACTACTTGTTTCTTGAGCTCCTGCACTGAGAAATTCTGGCTTTCTTGGTTCCGTGATCTAAAGCCATTTCTGTTTGCTTACAACAACACAGACAAGTTCATGTCTCACTCGTCTGACAGCCTGGCCTCGGCAATGGCTGCTCATCTGCACAGGGTCATTCAGGAACCTGGCTCCTTCTGGGGTTCCGCTTTCCCCTGGGACCTCTGATCCCTTGTGTCTACTAGAAGATGGGGACAGGAGCAAGACACCTGCCATCAGGGCCTCTTGCTAGCCTGTCTCCTGACCCCACCTGGGGCAGAGGCAGCTCCTCCCCTGGGTGGGGGCACACATGCTAGATGGCTCAGTCGTCTGTGCCTAGTGCCATTGAGTGACTTGGGAGTGGGACAGCCACCCAGCTTGGGGTGGACCCCAGGGCCCGGTTGAGGCAGGTGGGGCATGAGAAGTCCTGGCTTGATCCCCTGGAGGCAGTAGGGGAGGTCAGCATGGGGCACTCAGGCCACCGCAGAAGAGAAAAACGAGGACAGGACTGGGCCTGGCCACCTCAGGGTCACCAGGCGAGCTGTGGTGGAGGAGGACAGGGTGACTCTAATTTACCCTGCATGGCCTGACCGACTCTGAAGATCGGCCTCCTTCTGGGCTGGCTGGTAAATGTCCCTTTGCCCTACATTTCCCCAAGAGACTCAGCAACCCAAGGGTTCTCATGGAACGCTCGCCACCCTTGGGAATACAGGGACCTTTTCCTCTGCTCTCTCCACGTGGGGATGCTGAGGTTTGGGGTGGTCTCCTGGAAACCAGACAGGATGTCCAGTGATGCCATCCCCTTGTCCCCCCCCCCCCCCAGTGGCCTCTCCGTGCTGGTGCGCGTGCGCCTGGAGCTGCGGGGGCACCAGCGAGCTTGCCACAACATCCCACAGATCTTCCAGGCGGTGGCACGGCGGCAGCCCGAGCGCCTGGCGCTGGTGGATGCGGGCAGTGGCGCCTGCTGGACCTTCGCGCAGCTGGACGCCTACTCCAACGCCGTGGCCAATGTCTTCCGCCAGCTGGGCTTTGCGCCAGGCGATGTGGTGGCCCTCTTCCTGGAGGGCCGGCCTGAGTTTGTGGGGCTGTGGCTGGGCCTGGCCAAGGCGGGCGTGGAGGCTGCGCTGCTCAATGTGAACCTGCGACGGGAGCCCCTGGCCTTCTGCCTGGGCACCTCGGGTGCCAAGGCCCTGGTCTTCGGAGGGGAGCTGGCGGCGGGTGAGGCCGGGTGTGGGCGGCATCTCGGTGGGGCCAGGGAGTAGGTGCTTCCCCAGCCCTAGGAGGGGACCTACCCATCCTTGACTGTGACATATGTTTCGGGCCGCAGCGGTGGCCGAGGTGAGCGGACAGCTGGGTAAGAGCCTGATCAAGTTCTGTTCTGGAGACTTGGGGCCCGAGGGCATCTTGCCGGACACCCAGCTCCTGGACCCGCTGCTGAAGGAGGCCTCCACAGCCCCGCTGGCCCAGCCTCCTGGCAAGGGCATGGATGGTGAGTCCAGGTGGGATCCCCCCTGCCGATGTCCACCCTGTCCCCTCGTCCCACGCACCCCAGCCCCCGCTCCCCGACACCCACATCTCTCACAGATCGACTCTTCTACATCTATACGTCCGGGACTACGGGTCTGCCCAAGGCTGCCATCATCGTGCACAGCAGGTGAGGGGCCCGTGGGCGTTGCCCCCAGCACAGGAGAGCGACTCCAGGTCATCTCTACCGCCTGATCCCCCCCACCCCCACCGCAGCTTCTGTTGGGGTCTTGTGGGTATCTTGATCCGAACCAGGTAAAACTCACAGTCCATCTCAGGACACCGTGCTACCCTCTGCCCCTCTTCAGCCTTCTCCTGTCCCCGCTCCCGCCCCCAACAGCCCTCCTCTCCTCAGCGACCCGTAGAAGGGTTTAAAATCCTAAATCAGACCTCCCCTGTGCCAAACCTCCCTGTACCCGCCTTGGCCCTCAGAATAAAAGCTGCATTCGCGTTTGTGCAGTGCCTGCCACTTCTGTGATGTCATTCTTCTCCTCTCCGCCTCTCGCTCACTGCTGCCTCCTCGACCCCTCACATTTCCTCAAACCTGTCAGGCTCCTTCTGGCCTCAGGACCTTTGCATATGCTCTGCCCGTCTCCTGGGAGCCCTTTCCTCGCTAACCCCACAGCTCCTTCTTGCCGGGCCTCAGCTCATGTGTCACCTCAGGATACCCCAACCTCCCTGGCTTCGTCCTCTCCAGCCTCTCTCTGTCCCTTTGCTCTGTTATATCCTTAACGGCATTTTCTTTATTTGTTGCATGTTCCTCTGCTGCCAGCCTGTAAGGCCCCTCTGAGCTGGGCTGGCTCTGCCCCAGTACCCAGCACACTCTCCCCGCGCCCGTGGTTTTTTGGGGGATGTGGGTCCCAGCCCCTGCACCCCCTGCCCCTGCAGGTACTACCGCATGGCGGCATTTGGCCACCACTCCTACAGCATGCGCGCAGCAGATGTGCTCTACGACTGTCTGCCCCTGTACCACTCGGCAGGTACCGCAGGGCACCGCGGGTGGGGGAGGGGGTGGGGGGACTGGGGACCCCTCATCGAGCCCACTCTCTGCAGGGAACATCATTGGCGTGGGTCAGTGTCTCATCTACGGTCTGACCGTGGTCCTCCGCCGGAAGTTTTCAGCCAGCCGCTTCTGGGATGACTGCGTCAAGTACAACTGCACGGTCAGGCCCCTCCCCCTCGCGCATCTCCTGCGCTCCGCCCACCCGTCCACCGTTACGGCTCTGAAAGGCTGCCTCCCGGGGACGTGGGGAGCTGGGAGGGGGCAGTCAGTGCTTCGTGCTCTATGTCCAGCCCGAGCCTACACTTTCAACATGTAAACTCACTGGATCCTCATAGCTCCTTGGGAGCGGGCAAAGGCGTCATACCCATTTTGCGGGTGGGGAAACTGAGGCTTCTAATGCAGCTGGGATTGGACGCAGACCGCCTGAGCTCTTTAAGGCACCGCCTTCCCCATGCCCTGTGCCCCGGAGGTCTTCCCTGCTGGTGGCTGCAGGG
The DNA here is from genome assembly GCF_030028045.1 of Hippopotamus amphibius kiboko. Lineage (NCBI taxonomy): Eukaryota > Metazoa > Chordata > Mammalia > Artiodactyla > Hippopotamidae > Hippopotamus > Hippopotamus amphibius. The sequence goes on along the minus strand of NC_080200.1, from coordinate 16,369,321 downwards.
AAATGGGTGCAGTCACCGCGCTGGGCTGATTAAGGCCACAAAGCCCAGGACTTCCCTGGGGCGGGGCGGGGGGGGGGGGAGGGGATAAGCACGAGGCAGAGGTGGAGGGCATCCACTGTCCTGCAGAGCAGGTAGGGGTTCAGATGAGTCCCCTCCTCTCCTCTTCCTTCCACAGGGAGAGGAGACCAGGCCGAGGGTTTCAGTGCTGTGGTGGGGGTGGAAATACTGGAGCTCATACCTTCCTCCAGGTGGAAGGAGGAGTGAGGAGGGGAGAGAAGGGGGTGTGTCCAGGGACAGGCAGATTGGCAGTTGCTGACACCACCTTGAAGAGGTGGGACCCAGAGAGGTTCAGCCACTTGCACAGGTCACACGGCTGTGTGGTGGGGGCGCTGGGCTGGGGATCCCTGGGGATCCCTCAGGGTGATGACTTTGCCCTGCTCTGCTTTTGAGGATTTCACGTGCTGCTTGGGGTGGGGGTGGGGGTCTGGGGAAAATTGCTAATCTGAATCTTGAAATGGAAAACAGTCCGTTTATTAACTTAATTATTGAGAGTTGTAAATATACATAAATGTGGACAGAAAAGTTTAGGGGATTCCCAGGTATCCATCACTCGGCCCCAGAGGATATCAGATACCCTTCCTCCCCCTCCCCCCTCCCTCCTTCTGTGTTGCTGTGAAGCAACCCCAGGCAGCAGCGTGTTTCCTGCATAAGTATGTCAGTATAACCTCTGAAAGATGAGGATTGTTTTTTTTTAAATTGATGTAAAACTCACGTAAGATGAGCTGTTTTAAAGTGGACACTTCAGCAGCATTTAGTCCATTTACAGTGTTGTACAACCACCATCTCTATGTGGTTCCAGAACATTTCCATCACCCCAAAAGGACATCCTGTCCCCATTGGCAGTCACTCCCCGTTCCCCCCTCCCCCTGCCCCTGGTAACTGCGAATCCACTTTCTGTCTCTGTGGGTCTGCCCGTTCTGGACAGTTCTTGTAAATGGGATCTCTGTGTGGCCTTTTGTGTCTGGCAAGGGTTGTTTTTAAAGCAAGAGACTTGAAAGCAGGGTCTCGAAGAGATATTTGTACACCCATGTTCACAGCAGAGTATTCACAGTAAACAAAACACGGAAGCAATCTAAGTGTCCATCAACAGAGGAATGAATAAGCAAAATGTGGTTCATCCCTGCAATGGAATATTATTTAGCCTTAAAAAGGAAGGAAATTCTGACACAGGCGACAACATGGATGAATGCTGAGGACATTACGCTAAATGAAACAAGCCAATCAAAAAAAGACAAATACTGCATGATTCCACTTATATTAGGTACTCACGGTAGCTGAAATTATAGACAGAAAGTAGGGTGGTGGTTGCCAAGGGCCAGGAGAGGGGAGAATGGTGAGTTAGTGTTCGTTGGGGATAGAGTTTCCGGTTTACAAGATGAGAAGGGTTATGGTGATGGGTGATGGTGATGGGTGGTGGTGACGTCAACAATGTGAATGTATTTAATACCCTGAACTGTACACCTAAAAATGGCTAAGATGGGGGAAAAATGGCTAAGATGGTAAATTTTATATCATATGTATGTTATCCCAATAAAAGAAAGAGTAAAAAAAAAAAGGAAAAAAACCCCACAAACACAAAAGTGCCATTGATTTCTCAATCAGCAGGAATCCGGACAATAGCCTGATCCCCAGTGTTTTACGGTGTCAAAAATGTAGGGGGTTTTTTGTTTCTATGTTTTTTTTTTTTTTTAAATCAGTTTTTAGAGAAGACCCACACATTGCAACTAGTTGATGTTTCTTATAAGAATCTTTTTGTGTGCAGGTGCCCCTTGTCTCTCCCACATTCTCCTCCCACCCCTGCCTTGTAATTTATTTACTGGAGAAATGGTGTTTGTCCTGTTGTTTTCCCAGCCTGGGTATTGCTGGGAGGTCCTGTGACACGCTTCTCTCTCCCTGACATTTCCTATACCTTGGGAGTAGGGTCAAGCATGGTGTTTTTGGTTTTGGGTTTTTTTTTTAACCATTTTAAAAAATTGACATGTAGTTAATTTATACGATGTTGTGTTAGTTTCAGGTTGCAACGAAGTGATTCAGTTATATATGTATAAATATATATAATATATATAATATATATATTCTTTTTCAGGTTATTTTCCATTTTTCACTATAGGCTATTACAAGATATTGAATGTAGTTCCCTGTGCTATATATACAGTGGGTCCCTGTTGTTTAACTCTTTTATATATAGTAGTGTGTATATGTTGACCCCAAACTCCTAATTTACCTCCCCTCCCCATCCCTTTGGTAACTATAAGTTTGTTTCCTATGTCTGTGAGTCTATTTCTGTTTTGTAAACAAGTTCATGTCTATCATTTTTAAAGAGTCCACCCAGAAGTGATATCATATGATATTTGTCTTTCTCCGTTTGACTTACTTCACTTTGTACGATAATCTCTAGGTCCATCCATGTTGCTGCAAATGGCATTATTTCATTCTTTTTTATGGCTGAGTAATATTCCATTGTATATCTGCACCACATCTTCTTTATCCATTTATCTGTCAATGGACATGAGGGTTGCTTCCATGTCTTGGCTACTGTAAATAGTGCTACTCTGAATATTGGGGTGCATGTATCTTTTCAAGTCCAGATATATGCCAAGGAATTGGATTGCAGGATCATGATAGCTCTATTTTTAGTTGTTTTTTTAAATGAATTTATTTATTGGCTGTGTTGGGTCTTCATTGCTGTGCACGGGCTTTCTCTAGTTGCAGAGAGCAGGGGCTACTCTTCTTGGCGGTGTGTGGGGTTCTCATTGCGGTGGCTTCTCTTGTTGCAGAGCACGGGCTGTAGGCATGTGGGCTTCAGTAGTTGCGGCATATGGGCTCAGTAGTTGTGGCTCGCGGGCTCTGGAGCGTAGGCTCAGTAGTTGTGGCACACGGGCTTAGTTGCTCTGCGGCTTGTGGGATCATCCCGGAGCAGGGATTGAACCTGTGTCCCCTGCATGGGCAGGTGGATTCTTAACCACCGCACCACTAGGGAAGTCCTATTTTTAGCTTTTTGAGGACTCTCTGTACTGTTCTCCATAGTGGAAGCACAGCATTTCTCAACCACAGTGCTGTGGACATTTGGAGCTCCATCATTTCTGTCCTGGGGGCCGTCCTGTGCAGTGTAGGATATTTAACAGCATTTATGGCCTAAAATCACTGGATGTCACTAGCACCCCACCTCCCAACTGTGATAATTAAAAATGTGTCCAGACATTGTCAAGTGCCTTGACCGTGATTGAGAACTTCCAGTTCCACATTTTTGGCAAGGGTTCCCTATGTGTGGTGTCATGTCCTCCACTGGGAGGGCTGTGGTATCTGGCGGTCCCTTTCTTTGTCTTTGACGTGCTCTGTTGCATCGGGCTTTGTTCACTCTCTCGGGGCCCCTGAAATTCCATTCTGCTTCCTTGAAGAGGTATTTCTGTGACCAAGAGAAGGCACTGAGGAGCTCTTTAAGGAGTAGAGGATGGAATCCTCAAAGGTCAAGTTTAACAAGGATGCTGAAAAGACTTAAGGGCATGCATTTGGGTTTAGAAATCCCATCTCGTGGCTGGCTGTCGGATGGGGGAAACTGTGCGCCTGTTTTCTTTGCAGCAGTGGGCGCTGGCCCAGATCAACCGCGCAGCCATCCTCATGGGAGGCAGCAGGCCATAATCTAGAACTCCGCTTTCTTATTGCATAAAGCAGATGTGCAGGCTATAGGCAAGTCAACCCATCATCCATCCATGGGGGTACGGTTCCTGTGTCTCCCTATACCCACTTGGGTGTGTATATCTGGTGTACGAGATCGCCCTGACTTGGGAGTTGTGGTGAGGGTCCCAGGTTGACAATTCACTCCCAGCTTCTGTCCAGGTGCTGCCCTGCAGGCTGGAGGTCTCGGCATGGGGCACCTGGTGCCTGCCTCTCTGAGCTGACCTGAAGTTGTCTTCCCTTCAGCCCTGGGTCTGTCCAAAGTTCCGAGCCACAGTAAAGATCAGCTGTTTGGCTCTCAGTACGTAGGTGTGGCCTCAGGGTCATGGGGACGTCATTGTCACCTTCAGCTACCTCAATTGTGGCTGCGTTGTCCCCTCCCCAGCCTGATTTCTGAAGATGACAGCCAAGAGCAGCTCAGAGTGTGGCTGGGACTACCTGTGATGGTCTGGAGGGCAGCTCTGTATTTAGGTAGCACTTTGTCAGTTGACAGGTGAAACCAAAACCCTAAACCCAGCCCTAACCTAGACTCTGACTTTCTTGAGGCAAGGGATTTATTAGCTTAAGGAACTGAGGAGGCCACACGGTGGACAGCTTCAGGCATGCCTTCATAAAGGAGAGCCCCCCCCGCCTCGTTTTCCTCTTCCTCTTGTTTTCTTCTTTCCTCAGCGGGTGGCTTCCTCCCCACCTGCTTCTCCAGAAGGGTTCCTAGCAGCTCTAGTTGAGAAAGAGCCTGTCTTCCCACCAGTCTATTAAAAGTCTCAGGGCTGAATCTCATTGGCCGAGCTGTGGTCCCATGCTTACCCTTGAACCAGTCAGTGTCTGGGGATGGACTGGACTGATTGGCTAGGCTGTATGACTTGTTCTGTCCTGGAGATGGGGTGGGCTGGGCCACACCCAAAGCACATGAGGGAACCTGGGGGCCGACGGAGAGAAACTGTCATGGGTCCCTGATCTTGTCTTGCCCAGGGCTTGCCTCCTGGTCAGCAGCTGGTGATCTTGGGTCACCTGTATCCCCTCTCTGGGTCTCATTGCCTTCATCTTCTATATGGAGTTTCGGGAAGATTAAACAGATGAGCTCTGTGCTTGGTGGGTAGTGAGTGCTCAGCGCTGCTTGTATTCATCAAATACTTATCAAGTCCTGCTCAAGGACTCTCAGCCACCATAACATTTGAGCCGAGACCTGAGGACCCAGGTGCATCTGGGGGAGGAGTGCTCTAGGCAGAGGGCACAGTATGTGCAAAGGCCCTGAGGAGGAGACCCATGTGGCAAAGCCGAGTGAGGCTGTGAGGGCGACGGGGCCAGATGGAGTTGATCACAGGTCAGATTTTGTACTTTATCTCGTGAATACTTTGAAGCTGTACTGATTGCCATGGTGGTTAATTCTGAACATGTAACTGCTTCATTGAGACTCTGGAGCCGGGATGCCCAGATTCATATCAAATTTTACCACATTATCAGCCTTCGTGGTTAATTCCTGTCTGTGAGCCTCAGTTTCTCCATCTGTAAAATGGGGAGGGTATCATTCAGAAGCCTACCTTTAGATGAGGACTCAAGGGCACCTGGGGTATCTGGGACATGACCCCAGGGGCTAGAACCACAAGACAGGGAGGGAAGGAGCCCTGGGTGGGGGGTGGGGTCGTGAGTAGGTGACTCCATGGGTAACAGGGGCTGGGTCCCTGCTGTGACCTCAGGGAGGCAGCGGAAGGGTATGCACCTGAGAGCGGTCCCCTGCCAGGGTCGGGACTGTGAGCAGCCTGAGCTCGGATGGTTGGGGCTCTGGGGGACGATGTAGAGCACATCGCCTCTGGGCTAAGGGTGGCCCTTGGGAGTGTCAATACCGCGGCTCACCTTCTGCCTGCGTGCACACACGTGGTGTCCCCAGAGAGCAGCGGAGGGGATAGAGAGACCTCGGAGGGGCGTGGGGGCCACGATGCATCCACTCAGATAGAAGGCGCGTTGGGGATTTAGCTAGTGGCTAGATGTAAACGGCCTGGGCCGTTTCCTTACAACTATCATCTTAAAGGCCTTTTTTTTTTTTTTTTTTAAGCTCTTTATTGGAGTATAATTGCTCTGCACTGTTGTGCCAGTTTCTGCTGTACAACAAAGTGAATCAGCTGTATTTATACATATATCCCCATATCCCCTCTCTCCCACGACTCATTCCCACCCTCCCTATCCTACCCCTCAAAGTCATCCCCAATCATCGAGTTCAAGGCCGTTTTGTTCTTAGCACCCAGGTTGGAGTGGGAAGGTCGCTGGGTCTGGGGATCCCCGGCCCGCGGCAGCCTCTGCCCCGAGCCGGCTCCTCTCCGCTGCAGCGCAGGCGCCCACTGCTCACTTCCCACCCCCCTAGGTGGTCCAGTACATCGGGGAGATCTGCCGCTACCTGCTGAAGCAGCCCGTGCGCGAGGCCGAAGGGCGGCACCGCGTGCGCCTGGCCGTGGGCAACGGGCTGCGGCCGGCCATCTGGGAGGAGTTCACCGAGCGCTTCGGGGTGCGCCAGATCGGCGAGTTCTACGGGGCCACCGAGTGCAACTGCAGCATCGCCAACATGGACGGGAAGGTGAGCGCGGGCCGGGCGGCCGCGGGCAGGTCTCGGGGTTCAGGGATCGCTGCTACCTGTGCCTCGCTGGCCCGTGTTCCTAAAGGACAGCCTGGATTGTGGTGGGAAGCTTGGCCAGGGCACTCGGCTGCCTTCTTCCCGCTTGCCCAGTTACATGACTGTCGTCCCTGAGTTCAAATTCACAGCGTGACTGTGTGCCCTGGGCAAGTGCCTCAGCCTTTCAGAGCCTCAATTCGTGGCAGGGGAGAATAGGGCTCTGGGGGATCCAGGGCCAGAAATGGGGTGCTGATATCCTCCTAGTGAGCAAGTCACTCAGACTTCTTGGGTCTTGGTTTCCTCATCAGTAAATGGGGTTAACGACTTATTAAGTTTGTCCTGACCACCCAACATCATAAGCTCAGCACAGCACCCCTTCCCGGGGGGCAGTAGGCTCTCTCCAAACAGATGCTTTTATGATTAGCAATTATTATCTCCACTCTGCCCTCGCAGACCCTCCTTCTCCCTCATCAAGCCCTTCCCACCCAAAGTCAGGAACGGAAAATGAGAATAATAAAGCAAGCCCCCTAGGGTCAGGGATTCTTTTCTTTTCTTTTTTTTCTTCTTTTAAAATTTTTATTTATTTATCCATTTATTTATTAGCTGCATTGGGTCTTCGTTGCTGCATACGGGCTTTCTCTAGTTGCAGCAAGCAGGGGCTACTCTTCATTGTAGTTCGGGGGCTCCTCACTGCCATGGCTTCTCTTGTTTCAGGGCATGGGCTTCAGTAGTTGTGGCGCACGGGCTCAATAGTTATGGCTCATGGGCTTAGTTGCTCCGCAGCATGTGGGATCTTCCTGGAGCAGGGATTGAACCCATGTCCCCTGCACTGGCAGACAGATTCTTAACCACTGCACTACCTAGCAAGTCTCAGAGATTCTTTTCTGTCTCTTGCTGCTGGGTCCCCAGCACCTGAGGACAAGGCACAGTCCCCACCATGCACATCTGTTGAATGCACAGCCCCAGAGCACACTCTGGCCACACCAGCAGTGGTTGCTGCCGTAACAGACATACCCAACTGTGTGCAGTGGCAGAAACCTATTAGACAGACTTTTTTTTTTAAGAACTTTTATTGAGATACAGTTAACATATAATAAACTGCATATATTTATTTGTTTATTTTTAAGAACTTTTATTGAGATAGTTAACATACAATAAACTGCATGTATTTAGACTGTACAATTTGGTATCCCAATCTCCCAATTCATTCCCCCACAACCCTCCCCGCTTTCCCCACTTGGTGTCCATATGTTTGTTCTCTACATCTGTGTCTCTATTTCTGCCTTGCAAACCGGTTGATTTGTACCATTTTTCTACATTCTGCATATATGTGTTAATATACGATATTTGTTTTTCTGACTCACTTCACTCTGTATGACAGCCTCTAGGTCCATCCATGTCTCTACAAATGTCCCAGTTTCATTGCTTTTTACAGCTGAGTAATATTCCACATCTTTTTTATCCATTCATTTGTTGATGGACATTTAGGTTGCTTCCATGTCCTGGCTATTGTAAATAGTGCTGCAATGAACATTGGGGTGCATGTGTCTTTTTGAATTATGGTGTTCTCTGGGTATATGCCCAGCAGTGGGATTGCTGGGTCATATGGTAACTCTATTTTTAGTTTTCAAGGAACCTCCATACTGTTCTCCATAGTGGCTGTATCAATTTACATTCCCACCAACAGTGCAAGAGTATTCCCTTTTCTCCACACCCTCTCCAACGTTTAGTGTTTGTAGATTTTCTGATGATGCCCATTCTGACTGGTGTGAGGTGATACCTCATTGTAGTTTTGATTTGCATTTCTCTAATAATTAGTGATGTTGAGCAGCTTTTCATGTGCCTCTTGGCCATCTGTATGTCTTGTTTGGAGAAATGCCTATTTAGGTCTTCTGCCCATTTTTGGATTGGGTTGTTTTTTGCTATTGAGCTGGATGAACTGTCCATATATTTTGGAGATTAATCCTTTAGACAGGCATTTCTGCGCATAGAACTGAGCCAGGCAGGGTGACAGGCAGCAGGCAGCAGACAGAAGCTCTGCCAGTATCCCTACACGGCTTCAGAGTCACTCCAGGCACCCACTTCCTGCCAGCCTGGAAAATTTTAAGGACCAGGAAGTGGTGGCTGGCCTGTAGGTCTCCTCACATGACTTCAAGGGACGCTGGGAAGGTGGGAAAGGGGGCACGATTCCTGGTGGGATGCTGTTCTTAATACCCCCTTCTTTCAGATCATCCAAGGTCTCAGAGTTGAGTGACACAAGGTGTGCTAATTCCAGGCCCTGGGGCAGGAGAGGCAAGGTGTGTGTGTGTGTGTGCGTGGGGGAGGACATCGTGTCACCCCTGGGTTCCTCGCTGACTGTGTTGGCCCCACCCTAGGTCGGTTCCTGTGGCTTCAACAGCCGCATCCTGCCCCAAGTGTACCCCATCCGACTGGTGAAGGTCAATGAGGACACCATGGAACTACAGCGGGATGCCCAGGGCCTCTGTATCCCGTGCCAGGCCGGTGAGCAGCGTCCCACCCAGTCCCCTGGGGAGCTGCCCCCACCCCCACCCCCTCCTGCCCGCCCAGCACAGCCTGAGCACCGCCTCCTCCCTAGGGGAGCCTGGCCTTCTCGTGGGCCAGATCAACCAGCAGGACCCGCTGCGTCGCTTCGATGGCTACATCAGCGAGAACGCCACCAACAAGAAAATCGCCCAAAGTGTCTTCCGCAAGGGTGACAGCGCCTACCTTTCAGGTGTGCAGACCCTGGGGGCTGGCTGTAGGGATGGCGGGTCGCCATCTTACCTCCCCTTCTCCCCTCTAACAGGTGACGTGCTAGTGATGGATGAGCTGGGCTACATGTACTTCCGGGACCGCAGTGGGGACACCTTCCGCTGGCGTGGGGAGAACGTCTCTACCACCGAGATAGAGGGCGTGCTGAGTCGCCTGCTGGGCCAGACAGATGTGGCTGTGTACGGGGTGGCTGTGCCAGGCAAGCTGGGGCTCTGAGGGTGGTCCTAGGGTCCTAGGGGCAGCCCCAGAAGAGCCCAGCCAGGAGGAGCTTGGAGGTACAGGTACCCTTGTAAGCAGGACCTAAAGCAGTGCACGACTGGGACAACAGCACCTGGATCTGGAATCGCTTCTCCTGCCTGATGTTTAGCCTCAGTTTCCTCATCCAGAAAATGGGCTCGTGAAATCCGCTATGGCTCAGGGTTGCAGGAAGTGCAGCAGGAGCTCCGTAAAATGTTTGCTGCTTCAGCGAGCATTATCGCAGGTGGAATGGACTGGAGATCAGAGCCCAGGGGCCACTGTTGGAGGGTGGAACTGGCCCCATGGTGGGGCGAGGGGTGGTGGTCTCAGCCAAACCTCTGTCTCCAGGAGTGGAGGGCAAAGCAGGCATGGCGGCCATTGCGGACCCCCACAGCCAGCTGAACCCCAATGCGCTGTACCAGGAGCTGCAGAAGGTGCTGGCACCCTACGCACGGCCCATCTTCCTGCGCCTCCTGCCCCAGGTGGACACCACAGGTGCGGCCCCCCCGCCTCTCCATCTATGCATCTGTCTGCTAGTCATTTACTTATTTGTCCTGGTTCAGTCCCTGTGCCAAGTCTGACAATGGTTCATGGCCAGCCGGCACCGTGGGCTAAACCCTTCTCTTGTTTTATTTACATACTTATTTCTTTTTTTTGATTTTTTGGCTTTTTTGGTGTTGGTGGTGGTTTTTTTTTTTCTTCTTCATCTTTATTGGCATATAATTGCTTTACAGTGTTGTGTTAGCTGCTGTACAACAAAGTGAACCAGCTATACGCATACATATATCCCTATATCCCCTCCCTCTTGAGCCTCCCTCCCACCCTCCCTATCCCACCCCTTTAGGTCTTCACAGAGCATCAAGCTGATCTCTGCAGCAGCTTCCCACTAGCCATCTGTTTTACATTTGGTAGTGTATATTTGTCAGTGCTGTTCTCGCACTACTAGGTACTTATTTCTTTCCATTCCTCGCTCCCACTGGGCATCCTGCAGTATTTGGTGCCTTTCTTCATTTTCAGCATTTTTTCCTGATGACTTAGGAAATTTGAGCAAATCATCTCACACCTCTGAAATTTCCTCTTCTGTAAATCACCCTTCTTCGTATCTTTTTTTTTTTTTTTTTTTTTTTGGCTTCATTGGGTCTTTGTTGCTGCGTGTGGGCTTTCTCGAGTTGTGGCAAGGAGGGGCTACTCTTCGTTGTGGTGCATGGGCTTCTCTTTGCGGTGGCTTCTCTTATTGTGGAGCACAGGCTCTAGGCACATGGGCTTCAGCTGTTGCAGCACGCAGGCTCAGTAGCTGTGGCGCATGGGCTTAGTTGTTCCACGGCATGTGAGATCTTCCCCAACCAGGGATAGAACCCGTGTCCCCTGTATTGGCAGGCGGATTCTTAACCACTGCGTCACCTGGGAAGTCCCTTTTTCGTATCTTTGACCCGTCTTTCTCTTGCCTTATTCTTTCTTTGTGGTTTATGGGAATCTCCCGTAATAGTCTAGATGTTAATTCCTTAGCAGTTTCAGACATTCTAAATCTCTTCTATTTTGGAGTCTAACTGTTAACTTTGTCCATGGTTCCCTTTATTGAAAAGAAGCCTCTAACTTTGATACAAATTTAAACACCACCACCACCACCACCCCTGCTTTTTCAATTCTGTGGTTTGTGCTTTTGGAAGGCAGATATACTCACCACTATACCAGCAGTGCACACCAGTTCGTGCTTTTGAAGTTTCACTTCAAAAAATCAAAAACAACAACAAAAAACCTTCCCAACTCAAGAGCACGCAGGGATTCTCCTTGGATTTTTTTTTTCCACCAACCCTAACCCTGTCTTTCACAAAACTCTTCTTTAATCACCCATCGCAGGGAATGCAAACTTGTTCTTAAAGACCCAGATAGTAGATATTTTCAGTTGCAGGCTACAGCCTCTGCAGCAGTAATTCAGCTCTGCAGCTGTAAGGCAAAAGCTGCAGTAGAAATAAACACCGTGTACGTGAATGGGCACGGCTTCCTCGGATGGTGGGCTGAATTTGACCCGTGGGGTGGGCCACGGGCCTATAAGTTGCTGATCCCTGACCTACTGTGTGACAGACCCAGCTCTGTCACCTTCTTGGTCTTGTGGGGGGAGGACATGTGACCAGACAGGGTGTACATAGTTTCAGGCCACGATGGGGCTGGTCAGGGAGGCCTCCCTGGAGGAGAGGGCATAAAGCTGAGATCCAAAGGCCAAGTGGGAATCAGGTGGGCAAAATGGGGAAGAATATTCCTGGCGGAGACCTATTCAGAGACCTGTAGGTACAGGAGAGGTTGAAGAGTTAAGGGGGGAGTTCCTGGAAGCCCCTTGCCCAGTCCCCACCCCACCCCCACTTCCACCCTCATCCCTACAGGCACCTTCAAGATTCAGAAGACACGGCTGCAGCACGAGGGCTTCGACCCACGCCAGACCTCAGACCGGCTCTTCTTCCTGGACCTGAAGCAGGGCCACTACCTGCCCCTGGATCAGGGTGTCTACACCCGCATCTGCTCGGGCGCCTTCGCCCTCTGACACGTCTCCTCTGCCCGCCAGAAACGTCACGCCAGGCCCAACAAGCGAGGCGGGCTTGAGCCAGACAGCCCTGACCTGTCCTGGGGCGCAGAAGCTGCATCCTGGGAGGAGCACGTGTGTCCCGCCTTCACCCTCCCCCTCTCCCCGTCTGGTTGTCCCCCGCCCCCTGCCTGCCTGTCTTCTGCTCCTGTGTGTGTGTGTGTGTGTGTGTGTGTGTGTGTGTGTGTGTGTGTGTGTCTGTTCTCTGCTTTTTGGCCTCCCTGCTGTCCCTGACTGCCCTCACCTCTCTCCTCCATCTCTCCTCCCCTGCCCTCTTCCCTGCCAAAAGTAGAACAGACATTTCCTGGGAGCTGCGGTCTGTGTGGAGGGCCAGCTTCCCTGGGGGCCTCCGCAGGTCCACCCCACTGGGTGGTAAACCCGGAGTGGGGCCTCTCCACTTCCCTCTCAGCTGTGCCTTAACAAGCCCCACCCAGCCCGGGCCTCCAGGCAGACCCTCCGCCCGCCTTGCTGAACTTGAGGACCTGGGGGTGGTCTGCCTGGCCAACCCGGGTGCAGGGGGGACCTTGGCCAGGGACCTCCAGGTCAGCGGGAAATCTCTCCCTGGCAGGGCCAATTGCCTTTTGCACTTCCTGTGCCTGGTGGGGCTCCCTTGCTTCGTCTGCCCTTCCCGATGCCCCAGAAACTTCTGAAACTGACTGTGACCACTCGGACGTTGCCCCAGCCCAGATGTCCCCGTTCAGGCGTCTCCACGGAGCTCCCCCCAGAGGTGCCCTAAAGACGGCTCTAGGTGGCTACTCGGTCCAGTGCTCAGATGGTAACCCTGGCGGAGGCCTCTTGGGGACCCTACCTGGTGTGGCTGCTGGTGGGACCCGTGGAAGTGGCAGCAGTGGGGTTGGGGGAAGCCTCCAGGCCAGGGGTGGCATCTGAAATGGCCTCTTGGGCCTCAGGGGTTCCAGCCTGTTGAATGTCCTGCTGGCTTTTCTAGTGACAGCTTGGACCCTGGGTTGGTGACATCCCAAGACAACCCCACCAGGATGGCTCAGACAGCCTCATCAGCTTCGTTGGTGGCTCATCCCAGACACCCATTGTTGGGGCTGGCCACCCAGACTGTCCCTCTGTCCCTCCCTCTGGCAGCACCGTCCAGCACCTAGAACAGCAAGGGCGGTAGCAAATGACCCCGCGCTGCTTTGGATGGGCCTTTCCAAGCACTGAGGTTTTGTTTCCTAGTTGAGTTTAAGAAATAAACGTGCAGAGTGGTGCGTGATGGAAGCTCAGTCACTCACCATTTGGCCCCACGTGGCCCAGAACCCTGTAAGTTTCAGAAAGCAGGACCCTCACCGGGGGATACATGATCGCCAGACACGAGCAAAACACTCGGCCTTTACTTACAGCTCCTGTTGCCTGTTCTACCTGCAAGGCCTCAGGGGGCTGGGGACAAGGGGGCATAGTGAGTGTTCTCGCCACCTCCCTGCAGCCTCCGGGGCCTCCCATAGACCCATGCTGAGCTCAGTCGTCCCAGGAGAGGGACAGCCTATCTGCCTGTGGGTTCCGGCAGGTGCACAAGATGGCCCGGGACAGAGGGCCTGTCCTGGCATGTCCGGCTGTCCCAGGAAGGGTGCCCCTCTGTGTGGGGGGCCAGTAGATGTGGCCGTAGTTCTGGGTAAGAGCCACTGAGCCTGTGAGGGTGGCTGTCTGAGCTGGGATTTGAACCCAGGACATTGAGCTCCAGAGGTCATACTCTCAGCTCCCACCTTCTGCCGCACCTCTCCCCCCTCCAGAATTACAGTGTCTATTCATCTTGTTTCCAAGGGATAGAGGAAGAAAGTCTTATGATGATGGAGCATTTGCTGGGAGGGGGCACCAGGGGGCAACCCTGGGGATGGAGGGATGGATGAGTCCTTGACCAGCTCAAGAGTGGATGAACCATTGATGTGTGGGGGGCTGGTCCTTTCTTGCAAGAAAGAGGATGCAAGGTATAGCCTTTGAGATGCCCAGTGAGGGTGGGAGAAGAATCTTGCCAGTGGGGATGGGATGCCCCTTGTGTTGATAAGCAAGAGTATTCTTCAGACATCAGACCACCTCCAAAGGTGTCACCATGGTCCCCACTGTACAGATGAGGAAACTGAAGGCACGGAGAGGGGAATGAAGTCATTGTCAGGGACTCTGATGAGAAAGTGGCTCAGTGGGGACCTTTCTCATCGCAAAGCCTGTGACGCCAGCCACAGCAGCATAAGTTCCCTCCAGACTGGCAAGAACATAATCCTAGTGACTCTTAGGATTGGGCTCTCTGTTTGTTTGCTTTTTAAAATTAATAGGGACTCCCTGGTGGTCCAGTGGTTAAGAACCCGTCTTCCAATGCAGGGGACGTGGGTTCGCTTCCTGGTTGGGGAACTAAGATCCCACATGCTGTGGGGCAACTAAGCCAGCGTGCCACAACTACTGAGCCTGTATGCTCTAGAGCCTGCACGCTGCAGTTAGAGAGGCTGGATGCTCTGGAGCCTACACACCACAACTAGAGAAACCCACGCACCACAACTAGAGAAGCCCAAGTGCCTCAGTGAAGAGAATGTGCACCACAACAAAGACCCAGCACAGCCCCCAAAAAGAATAATAATAAAAAACAAAATTAAGTTGATTTTGTCCATTGGGGCAGTTTTAGGTTTACAGAAAGATGAGCAGAAAATACAGAGAGTTCCCATATACCCTCTCACCCCTGCACCACTGTTTCCACTATTAACATCCGCATTCGGGGGCTACATTTGTTATACTTGATGAGCTACCGTTGATACATTATTATTAAGCCAAGTCCACAGTTTATATTTGGATTCTCTCAGTTATACATTCAATGGGTTTCAACAAAGGCATAATGGCATATATCCACTTTTATAGTATCACAAAGAATAGTTTCTCTGCCCTAAAAGTCCCGTGTTCCATCCCTTCATCCCACCTACCCCAACCCCTGGCAATCACTGACCTTTTTACTGTCTTCATAGTTGTGTCTCTTCCAGAGTGTCATGGACTTGGCATCACACCATATGCAGCCTTTTCAGACTGGCTTCTTTCACTTAGCAAGATGCATTTGAGGTCCCTCTATGCCTTCTCATGGCTTGATAGCTCTGTATTTTTTTTATACCAAATGAGAAGCCCTGTGACTTGCCCCTGGGACCCTCAGTAAATCAGGAAGAAAGCCAGGATCTGAAGGTGCTCTGCCCCGGGCCTCTCCTTTTTGGAGGGACCCTGGAAGGATGTGCAGAGAGGGGATGTCTGTACTTGTGATGTGGGAAAAGAAACGCCTCATCCTGGCGCCGACAAGTGTGCTGTGAGAGGCAAGGGCTGCGTGGTGCATGGACCAGGAAGGAGTAGCAGGTGCCCAAGAAGGCATGTGGAGGGGGAGGTTTGGGGGCCAAGAGCCTCCCAAGGACAGGCGGCTGCAGGCTGGGTGCCTGCTCCACACCCTTTGAGGGTCTCCATCACTCTGGGGAAGATTCCAGGCTCTTTGGCTAGCACTGCCAAACCACAGGCTCTTCTCCTTGCACCACGGATGGTCATTTCCAGCCTGCGCTGGCCTCAGTGCATTTGCTCCTGCTGTCTTTTGTGCCTGAATCACTGATTTATTTTAATTTGAGCTATTCATATACCATACAATCCACTCTTTTAAACTGTGCAACTTAGTGGCTTTTAGTATATTCACAAAGTTATGCAACCGTCTCCTATCTAGTTCCAGAACATTTCATCACCCCAAAAGGAGATCTCATGTCCCTTAGAAGTCACTCCCCATCCCCCTTCTCCAGCCTCTGGCAACTACTGCTTTCCATCTCTATGGATTTATCTGTTCTCGACACTTCATAGAAATGGAGTCATATAATATGTGGCTTTTGGTGTCTGACTTATTTCACTCAGCATGTGTTTAAGATTCATCCAAGTTGTGGCTCATTCCTTTTTATGGCCAAACAATATACCATTATATGGCTACACCATATTTTGTTTAACCACTCACCAGCTGATGGACATTGAGTTATTTCCACTTTTTGGTTATTGTGAGTAATGCTGCTGTGACCGTTCACAGAAAAGTTTTTGTGTGAACATATGTCCTGAATTCTCTTGGGTATAAACCTAGGTGTGGAAAAGCTAGGTCACATGGTAATTCCATGTTTAATCTTTTGAGGAACTGGTAGACTGTTTTCCACAGTGACTGCATCATTTTATATTCCCACCAGCAGCAGTGTGTGAGAGTTCCAATTTCCCACATCCTCGTCAGCACTTCTTATTTTGTCTTTTTCATTGTAGTCATTCTAGTGGGTATGACGTGGTATCTCATTGCAGTTTTGATTCATATTTCCCTGAGGGCTAATAAGGAGGACATCTTTTCATGTGCTTATTTTTTTCTTAAGCTCTTTATTGGAATATAATTACTTTACACTCTTGTACCAGCTTTTGAGGTACACCAAAGTGAATCAGCTGTATATATACATATATCCCCATATCCCCTCCCTCCCGTGACTCCCTTCCACCCTCCCTGTCCTGGCCCTCTAAGGCATCACCCATCATCGAGCTGATCTCCCTTTGCTATACAGCAACTTCCCACTAGCTATTTTACAGTTGCTAGCATAAATATGTCTGTGCTACTCTCTCACTTCATCCCAGCTTCCCCTTCGCGCCGCCCCCGAACCCCGTGTCCTCCAGTCCATTCTCTGCATCTGCATCCTTATTCTTGCCCTGTGACTGGGTTCACCAGTACCATTTTTTTTTTAGATTCTGAATATATAAGTTAGCATGCAGTATTTGTTTTTCTCTTTCTGGCTTACTTCACTCTGTATGACCGACTCTAGGTCTATCCACCTCATGACATATAGCTCCATTTCATTCCTTTTTATGGCTGAGTAATATTCCATTGTATATATGTGCTACATCTTCTTTATCCATTCACCTGTTGATGGGCATTTAGGTTGCTTCCATGTCCTGGCTATTGTAGACAGTGCTGCAGTGAACATTATGGTACATTTCTTTTTGAATTGTGGTTTCTCTGGGTATATGCCCAGTAGTGGGATTGCTGGATCATGTGGTAGTTCTATTTTTAGTTTTCTAAGGAACCTCCAAACTGTTTTCCATAGTGGCTCTACCAATTTACATTCCCACCAAGAATGCAGGAGAGTTCCCTTTTCTCCACACCCTCTCCAACATTTGTTGTTTCTAGATTTTTGGATGATGGCCATTCTGACTGGTGTGAGGTGATACCTCATTGTGGCTTTGACTTGCATTTCTCTGATGATTAGTGATGTTGGGCATCTTTTCATGTGTTTGTTGGCCATCTGCATGTCTTCTTTGGAGAAATGTCTATTTAGGTCTTCCACCCATTTGTGGGTTGGGTTATTTGCTTTTTTGGTATTAAGCTGAATGAGCTGCTTGTATATTTTGGAGATTAATCCTTTGTCCGTTGCTTCATTGGCAAGTATTTTCTCCCATTCTGATGGTTGTCTTCTTGTCTTGTTTATGGTTTCTTTTGCTGTGCAAGAGCTTTTAAGTTTCATTAGGTCCCATTTGTTTATTCTTGATTTTATTTCCAACGTTTTAGGAGGTGGGTCAAAAAGGATCTTGCTTTGATGTATGTCATAGAGTGTTCTGCCTATGTTTTCCTCTAGGAGTTTTACAGTGTCTGGCCTTACATGTAGGTCTTTAATCCATTTTGAGTTTATTTTTGTGTATGGTGTTAGGAAGTGTTCTAATTTCATTCTTTTCCATGTTGCTGTCCAATTTTCCCAGCACCACTTATTGGAGAGGCTGTCTTTTTTCCATTGTATATTCTTGCCTCCTTTGTCAAAGATAAGGTGCCCATATGTGCTTGGGTTTACCTCTGGGTTCTCTATTCTGTTCCATTGATCTTCTTTTCTATTTTTGTGCCAGTACCACACTGTCTTGATCACTGTGGCCTTGTAGTATAGTCATGTGCTTATTGGCCATTTGTATACCTTCTTTGGAGAAATGTCTATTCAGACCTGGTACCCAATTTTTAATTGGGTTGTCTGTTTAGAGTTGTAAGAATTCTTAATATATTCCGTATACTAAACCCTTATAAGATATATGGTTTGCAAATTTCTCCCACCCTGTGGGTTGTCTTTTCACTCTCTTGGTAGTATCCTTTGAAACACAAAAGTTTTTCATTTTGATGAAGTTCACTTTTTTTTTAAATTTTATTTATTTATTATTTTTTTGGGGGGGTACACCAAGTTCAGTCAACACATATTTGTCTTTTGTTGCTCGTGCTTTTGGAGTCACTGTCTAACCCAAGGACATAAAGATTTACGCATTTGTTTTCTTCTATGAATTTTTTAGTTTTAGTTCTGACATTTAGGTCTTTGATCCATTTTAAATTTTGTATATGGTATGAAGTAGGGATCTGTATTAGTTTTCTAGTGCTACTGTAACAAAATCACCACACCAATTATCTTATAGTTCTGAAGGTGAGAAGTCAGAAATGGATGTTACTTAATTAAAATCAAGGTTTGGCAGGACTGCATTCCTTCTGGAGCTTCTGAGGGAATCCATTTCCTTGCCTTTTCCAGGGTTTAGATACTGCCAACATTCTTTGGCTCGTAGCCTCTTCCTCCATCTTCAAAGCCTGCAACAGTGGGTTGAGTCTTTTTCATGCTGTCATTTCTCTGGTCCTCCTTCTTCTACCTCCTCCTTCCATTTTTAGTGACCCCTGTGAGTACATTATGCTCATCCAGGTAATCTTTTTTAAGGACAGCTGAGTAGCAACCTAATTCCATCTGCAACCTTTACTCCCCCCATGCCGAGTAACCTAACATATTCATGTTACTGAGTCCAAGCTCACTCTGCTCGCCACACGACAGGCCAATGAATTGGAGACGAGGTGTTGAGGCAAGGAATACAACTTTATTTGGAAAGCTGGCAGACCAAGAAGATGGCAGACTCATGTCTGTCAAAAAACCATCTTGCCTGAGTTAGAATTCAGGCTTCTTTTATACTAAAAAGGGGAGGGGGTGTTATTGGTTATTGCAGACTTCCTGGTGCCAGAATCTTTTGTTCTTGCAGCTGTCCACATAGGTCAGGTCATAGTGTTCCTGTAAACCTCCAACAAGGCAAATGTTATTCTCTCTTTTGCAACTTTAAAGGTCAGAGGTTTGAGAACGGGCTATCCTGCATATTTCAGGCTATAAAGTAACATTCTATACTTAACAAAAGCAATAGAGTGCAAAGGTTAATGTAAAACAAACAGATCTAGCATGGAGTCTGATTTAACTCTTCCCTGTAACATTCACAGGTTTTGGGAATTGGGGTGTGGACACCTTACGGGGACCATCATTCTGCCTGCTAAAGGTTCAACTTCACTCTTTTGCATGTGACTGTCTAATTGTCCCAGCACCATCTGTTGAAGACTATTCTTTTCACGTCGAATGTTTCTGGCACCCTTGTTGAAGATCCATTAATCACAGACATACGGTTTGTTGTTTTCATCTCAGTTCTATTCCACTGATATATATGTCTAGCCTTATGTCAATACCACACAGTTTGATGACTGTAGCTTTGCAGTAAGTATGAAATCAAGAAGTGTGAGTCTTCCAACTTAGTTCTTTTTCAAGATTGGTTGGCCATTCAGGGCCCCTTGCAATTCCATATGAATTTTAGGATCAGCTTGTCAATATCTACAAAAAAAGGCTCTCAGAATTTTGATAGGGATTGCATTGTATCTATAGTCCAATTGGGGGAGCGTTGCTATCTTAATATGAAATCTTCCAATTCACAAACATCGGATTTTTTCCATTTATTTAAGTCATCTTTAATCTTTCTCGGCAAAGTTTTATAGTTAACAGTGTACGAGTCTTGCACCTCTTTTGCTAAACTTATTTTATTCTCTTTGATGCTATTGTAAATGGGATTTTTTTTATTTGCTACTTCTTTTAAAGATACACTACCTATGCAAATCTCATTGCAGTAACTACACTCTCCTAAACCCTCTGGTTCTGAGAAGTGGTCCAGCTGCCCTGACCCACCAGGCCTCCTGTCCCTTCCACTCCTCCCCACCCATGTTATTCCCTCAATATTCTATCTTACCAGCCAAGGCCCACTTGCCTCAGTCTGGGAGCTTCTCCCAAGTAAGAGCCAGGGTGGAGGCGCCTCTGAGTCCCCTGAGAGACACAGAGATCTCCAGAGAGAATATGTAAGAGAATACTCAACAAGGGTATTTTCAGCCCCTTCCCTATGCCACAGTTCAGGGCAGCTTTCGAGAACTCGGTGAACAAAACAAATATCCTTGTCCTCATCAAGCGTATATTTTATTTAAAGAAAAAGACAACAAATGCCAACAAGAAAATATACAAGAGTCAAAAATTATCCGCACTCTGGCTGCAGCATTCATAGAAGTTGTAACATAACCAGAGTGCGGATAATTTCTGACTCACCCTCAAGTGAGTCAAAGTTACAAGTTCAGGAATTGGGAAGTCCACCCAAATGCACCCTCCTCCAGGAAGTCTCCCTCCACCCCATCCAGGTCCCGCTCTTCCCGAGCCTCGAAGCTCCGAACTCCCCTCTGTGGCCCCGCCCTGATATCTGCAGGTTGCGCGCAACTGCCCCTGCTCCGCCTGCCCAGCCCAGGAAAGAGCTCAACCAACGTGCAAAGAATCAATGAGAACAGCCCGACCGACTTGCCCGGCCCCTCTGGGACTTCACTCGTGGGACTGCGCATGTGCTACAGGCCACCGCCCACAGGCACTGAGAATTGTGCAGCAGGTTTCCGCGCAGGCGCACTGGCGGCTGCCGGGAGGGCTTCTGCCTCCCCGCCGCCTCCGTCGCCATGGCCGCGCCGGCCCCCGGCCTCATCTCGGTCTTCTCGAGCCCACAGGAGCTGGGCGCGTCGCTGGCGCAACTGGTGGCGCAGCAGGCAGCGTGCTGCCTGGCGGGGGCCCGCGCCCGCTTCACGCTCGGCCTGTCGGGCGGCAGCCTCGTCTCGATGCTGGCCCGCGAGCTGCCCGCCGCCGCTGCCCCCGCCGGGCCCGCCAGCCTCGCCCGCTGGACGCTGGGCTTCTGCGACGAGCGCCTCGTGCCCTTCGAACACGCCGAGAGCACGTACGGCCTCTACCGGGTGAGAGCTACGGGGGCCGCCGGGGGTCACGCCAAGAGGGCCGCGCCCATCGCCTGAACCCGGCTACGGGGGCCACCGGGGGTCATTTCGAGAAGGCCGCGCCCACCGCCCGAACCCGGCTACGGGGGTTATGCAGGGTCGCACCGTGCCCTCTGCCTCTATCTGGACTGGAGCTGGGAATGGTTTGCTGGGTCCCCTGAAGTCCCATCTGGGCTGCACCTCCACTGCCACCCGAGGGGACCGGTGGGGACCTTGGAGCCCCTCTTGATGCTTTATCCGATAGCCAGGTAGAGGGAATGGCATAGGCAGAGTGGTCCATTCCAGGGACCTAGAGAAGGTCAGGCGCCGCAGGCTCGTAGCGTGCAAAGGCAGAGTTAGGTAGGAGGGATCTGGTGTGGAACCTGGGCCTCGGGTTCCCTGTTTCTAACCTGGACGAGCTCTCGATGGTCTCCACGCAGCTTGTTGACGCTGATCACTCCGTGGCTAGTTATCCTCGGCTTGGAGCCCCAGACTCCTGTAGAATCAGGGGAGCGCCCCCCTGTTTTACAAGCAGGGAAACTGAGGCTTGGAGGAACTGCGGTCTGAGCCCTCCACCGCCCCCGCCCCGGTCCCCCACCGCATCTAAGTCAACTCTTCCTGCCCTGGATAGAGAAGGAAAAGCCACCCAGGGAGGTGTGGGAGGGGCGGGTTTGGCCAGAAGCCTCACGTCCTTCAGGTCCTGGATGTGTTGAGTTCTCTTGCAAAGAAGCTTGAGCTGATGGGTTTGTTTGTTTTTGGTAATAAGCGGGAGGGTTTACTGATCACCAAGCACTTTATCCACATCATCTCATGACACCCCACAGTAGACTATGAGGCCGGAAGGTGAGGGTCACCTAGTGACCAGGGAGGGAGCCAGGGTATAAACCTGCCTGACCCAACACCCCAGACAGCACCTGGGACACATTTCAGGGCCAGGGGCCACCCTTAAGTCTGCTTTCTTGTGTGTCTTCCCCCAGAGCTTAATTTAAAACTGGGCTCTTGCTTCTTTTTACTTTGTGTGACTTTGAAAGACTTTTAACTAGAAAAGCCATCCTTGCTCAAGTAGCAGAATTCTAACAAAACGGAAAGTTGCACGGATGTTCAATGCGTGTCCATGTATCCAGCGCTAGGGACAGTTCCCTCATAGGACTGCTAGAGGGGCAGAGGGCACCAGCACACAGAGCAATAAATAGGGAAAATCCACTCAGAGCCATAACGTATTGCAGTTTGGACAAAAGATAGTAGTGTGAGATGATAGGAAGTGCCAGGGAAGAGGGGGGAGCATCCTTCAGCCAGGATGGTGGGCATTGGGGGGGCTCTGAGAAGATGATGTTTGGGCTGTGACTGGGAGGATGTGAGGAGCCCGCCAAGGTAAGCTGGAGCAGAAGCAAACGCTGTGTGGTGGGAACATGTGAGGTGAGGATTTGTTCCAGCCGGTTCCCTCAAGGGGAATCATATTAGTACCCTGGGGCTGCCATAACAAAGTATCACGAAATGGGTAGCTTAAAACAACAGGAATCGATTCTCTCAAGTTCTGAAGGCCAAAAGTCCAAAGTCAGGGTGTTGGCAAGGCTACGCTCCCTCCATAGGCTCTAGGGGAGGATGCTTCCTTGCCTCTTCCAGCTTCTGGTGGCTCCCGGTGTTTCTTGGCTTGTGGCTGTATCATTCCAACCTCTGCCTCAGCTTCTACATCATCTTCTCTTCTGATACTCTTTTTATATATATATATATATATATATTTATTTATTTATTTATTTAATTGGTTGCATTGGGTCTTCGTTGCCGCGCTCGGGCTTTCTGTAATTGCAGAGAGTGGGAACTACTCTTTATTGCAGTGTGTGGGCTTCTCGTTGGGGTGGCTTCTCTTATTGCAGAGCACGGGCTCTAGGCGCACAGGCTTCAGTAGTTGCAGCACGTGGGCTCAGTAGTTGTGGCTCCTGGGCTCTAGAGGACAGGCTCAGTAGTTGTGGCACACGGGCTTAGTTGTTCTGTGGTATGTGGGATCTTCCCGGCCCAGGGCTCGAACCCGTGTCCCCTGCATTAGCAAGTGGAGTCTTAACCACTGCACCACCAGGGAAGCCCATCCTCTGATAATCTCTTTGTGTCCTCCCCTTATAAGGACACCAGTCATTGGATTTAGGGCCCATCCTAATGCACTGTGACTTCATCTTAACTAATGACAACTGCAAAGACTCTCTTTTTTTTTTTTTCCTTCCTAAATATTTATTTATTTATTTATTTGGTTGTGCCTAGGCTTAGTTGCAGCAGGCGGGCTCCTTAGTTGTGGCATGCAGACTCTCAGTTGCAGCATGCACGTGGGATCTAGTTCCCTGACCAGGGATCGAACCCAGGCCCCCTGCATTGGGAGTGCAGAGTCTTAACCACTGGACCACCAGGGAAGTCCCCTCTTTCTAGATAAAGCCACATTCTGAGGTTCCAGGTGGACGTGAATTTGGGGGGCCACTAAGCAC
Organism: Hippopotamus amphibius kiboko; assembly: GCF_030028045.1. Classification (NCBI taxonomy): domain Eukaryota; kingdom Metazoa; phylum Chordata; class Mammalia; order Artiodactyla; family Hippopotamidae; genus Hippopotamus; species Hippopotamus amphibius. The sequence goes on along the minus strand of NC_080200.1, from coordinate 16,345,850 downwards.
CCTGCTGCAGGGATGCAGAGACGTTGCTCTCCTTGAGGATGGACCCCAGGCACCTTGGGGCTCTCTAAGCGTGAACGGCTCACTCTACTCTATGGGCCTTCTGCTGTCCAGGCTGGAAGCATTAGCGGAACCACCTTCCTGGGGATGGTTCCTCAGCACCTACAAAGTGTTTAGAGAAAGCCCAGCTGATCAACCGGCAGTTCTGCTTCTAGGAACCTGCCCAACCAATGCCCAGCCTTGGGCTCCCTGGAAGCCCAGCCTGACCCTGTACTGGGAGGGCAACTAAGGAGGGGACCCAGGTGACAGAAATGGGGCGCCTGTGCTCCCTCCTGGCTTTGCTCAGTACAGTCCCCAAGGGTGTGTGTAGATGGGGACCTTAGACAAAGCAGGTCTTTCCAGCAATGGATCTGATGGCGCTTCTCCCCAGCTCTCACGCCATCCTTGGCTCCCCACTACCCTCAACGCAGAGCCCACACTCCTCGGGCCAGCATTCGGGGGGGGGGGGGGTCAGCACCATAAGTGCTGGCAGGTTTACCCCATGTCCCTGCCGCCTTCCCCTCTGCTCCAGACACTATATTTTCGTTGTTTACCTGCTTTTACTTTGAGGGTCAGCTCAGCATTGCCTCTGCTGAGCTCGTCCCTGCCTGAAGGGAGGCACCGAAGTGGGGGTTGCCAGCATCTATCCCAGAGCAGATCCAAGGCTCTGGAGCTCCTCTCTGTGGGAGAAGGCTAGAGCCCTCTTCCTCGCAGGAGGCTTGACCCCAGGTGCTTCTGCATTAAACCCACAGATCATAGCCTGGGGCACCTGCTAAATGCTGGGCGTGCTCACCGGTAGTGACAGCCCAGGAGAGAAGTCAGTGCTTATCACAATTACATGTCACGCCCCCAAGCAGCAGTATGGGGGAGGTGCAGGCAGGGGTGGCTGCTCAGAGGAGGCGGCTTGAGGCTTGAGGGATGCGTAAGAGTTTCCCAGGCAGGGTCAGCAGCTGGTGTACTTGCTGAGGCAGGAAGGTCAGCAGGGCCTCGTGGAGGGCAGAGAGAGGCTCGGTTTTATCCTGAAGGCCAGAGGACTCGGGGGGTTTATTTATATACTTTTAATTTTTATTGGAGTATAGTTGCTTTACAATATTGTGTCAGTTTCTGCTGTACAGCAAAGTGAATCAGCTATACGTATACATCTACCCCCTCTCTTTTGGATTTCCTTCCCATTTAGGTCACCACAGAGCACCGAATAGAGTTCCTTGTGCTATACAGTGGGTTCTCATTAGTTATCTGTTTTATACATAGTAGCATATATATGCAGTCCCAATCTCCCAGTTCATCCCACCCCCCCAGCTTCCCCCACCCTGAGGGTTTAGAAACAGGGCCATGGTGTGGCCAAACAGGTGCAGGCTGGAGGCCCCCAGTCACCGTGGACTTGAAAGATCCCTGGCGGAATGCCACTGGGATCCACTGGGATCCTCACTCAGGAGGTGGGTATAATGACAGCCATGCCCTCCCCCGGAAGATCCAGGTAGTAGTCATAGGTGCCAACCCCACGCCGCACAGACTGTGTGTTTCCCTTAGTGACCCTGTGCCTCCATCTGCCGCAGACCCACCTGCTCTCCAGGCTGCCTGTCCCTGACAGCCAGGTGATCACCATTAACCCCGAGCTGCCTGTGGAAGCGGCGGCTGAGGACTATGCCAAGAAGCTGAGACAGGTGAGTCCCTTGGAGCGGCTGCAGGAAGACCTCATCTACCCAATGGCCTCCCCCAGGGTGATGGAGTAGCCCTGCTGATGGCACTGAGGGGCCATCACAGGCAGACACTCTCCCCGGGGACAGTTGGCAGACTCAGCCTCAGCCTGGGCAGACCCCTTTGAAGATCTCCCCCTCTGAGAGGCCACAGCCCCGCCCTGGGGGACCCCAAAGGCAGCCTGGCCTCTGGCACCCTGGTAACGGGCCTGGGTCTTCGCATCTTGGGGACAGTTGAGTTGCATCCCCACACTGGTAGCCAGCTGGATAGTGAAATGTGGACCCTTGTAGATGAGAGTTCCTTTTTTTTTGCAGGTGAGGCTGAGCATGGCTCAGTGCGTTACAGCAACTTGTTTTTCTGACAACTGTTTCTTTGTGTCCTCTGAGCCCTTCCCTCACAATTTCTTGGGACCGTCTTCCTTCCCCATCTAGGCCTTCCAAGGGGACACCATCCCAGTTTTCGACCTGCTGATTCTGGGTGTGGGTCCCGATGGCCACACCTGCTCACTCTTCCCAGGCCACCCCCTTCTGCAGGTAAGCATACCCACAAAGGCCCAGCTTGTGTCTGAGCCCCAGCCTCTGCCATCTGGGGCTTCCAGAGGTTTGGGGGGTGCCTACAGCCTGGTGTGAGTCAGCCTCTGCCAACAGGCATGCCTGCTGGGCTTGACCCTTCCGAGCCTCGGTTCACCCATCTTAAAACAGGGGCCTTAAATCAAGTACCGCAGGATTAGCAGGGTGGGATGGAATGATGGATGGACAATGCCTGGCATGTGTGAGTACTCAAGAGGTCAAGTGACATTGTCCTCCTGTCTCTGCCTTGGGCCTCCCTCCCCCAGGAACAGGAGAAGATTGTGGCTCCCATCAGTGACTCCCCAAAGCCACCTCCACAGCGTGTCACCCTCACACTTCCAGTGCTGAACGCAGCTCGCACTGTCATCTTTGTGGCAACTGGAGAAGGCAAGGCAGCTGTTCTGAAGGTAACAGCTGAGGGCCCCCTTCCCAAGGAGGTTGTAGGCATAGAATATGGCCCTGGACACTACTGTGCTGAAAGCACCAGGTCCCAAGATATTGCAGTAATTCTTGGGTTGAAGGGGAGATGAAAACTGCAAATACAGGCTAGTTAGGAGTTAACTATTAGGAAATAAAAGTGAAGAGATGAGGCCAAAACTGCTCAGAGGTAAATTCGTAGCACTGAATGCATATACATATATATTTAATTATTAAACAGAAAATAATTGAAATAAGCAAATTGGGCACTTCAGAATTAGAACAAAGTAAAAATAACATAAGTCTAAGTAAAATCAGTGGAAGGAATAAGTGAAATTGAAGTCAATGAATTGGTTAATGTTTTTAAAAACTTAATGGTAAATAGATCCATAGCACAGACAGACCCCTGGCAAAGCTGGGGAAAGATCATATGTAGTAAGAATAAGTAAAAAAGTAGGAATGAGAAAAAAAGGTATAGTTATACATAATATTTTAGGAAAATATAAACTACATAAGATATTAAGAGTAAACTAAATGAAAAAAATGTTTTAATTACCATCACTGAAAAAGATCAACGACTATGGAAGAAACTGGGAATGTTTTTAGAGATAAATAAGTAACAATTCTCCCACCAACTGTTGGGCCCAGATGTCCTCATGAGGGTGGCTCATGCTAGGGTTTGGGGTGCAGACTCAAGAGTCCAGCACACCCAGTGTCCCTGCCAGTGATACCCGGCACGGCCTTAGGTGGCCACTTAACCCCCCAGGCCTCAGTGTTCCCATCTGCAAGGTGGGGTAGGAGGGGCCCTCCCTGTGGACCTCCTGAGGGTTGATCAAGGTGGCTGTAGCTCAGAATCTACCCACAGGAGGCTCCCCCCAGCCTCAGCTTCCCGGACTCTAAAAAGTGCGGTGAGAATAGAGGCGACCCCATAGGGCTGTGGTCAGAGTTAATGACTCAGAGGGCTTAGAGCAGGCCCAGCTGGCAGAAAGCAGTATTTATAATGCCCGCTAGTCATGAAGTGACATCAGGGGATCAGCACACCAGAGATGGAGGGTGCAAATCCCAACAACTGAGAAGGTTTTTGCCCTTGTAAACGGCTGGGAGAGAAAAAACAAAAGAAGAATATTCCTTCATGTGTGAGAATTCTATGGAATTCAGTTTCAGTATCCACCAATAAAGATTTGTTGCCACCCAGCCACACCCACTTGGTGACAAGTCATCTGCTTCTGCTTTTGCGCTGTAACAGCAGAGCTGAGTAGTTGCAATAGAAACGGGGTGTGATCTGCAGAGCCGACATAGGGACTCTCTGGTCTTTGTAGAACAGGTGTGCTGACCCCCTTATTAACCAGTCACAGATGGTAGAAGAGACCCCATCCCTGCTGATCGCTTGAAGCTAGGACATCTGGGAAGGGGGATATCACCTCTTGAGGGTAGGAAAGGTCCGAGGGGTACTGGGGTGCAGGTGGGGCCCCACGCTCCTACCCTCTCCACACAGCGCATTTTGGAGGACAAGGAGGAACACCCGCTTCCCGCCGCCCTGGTCCAGCCCCGCACTGGGAAACTTTGCTGGTTCCTGGACGAGGCAGCAGCCCGACTCCTGACCGTGCCCTTCGAGAAGCATTCCACTTTGTAACCGATGCCGAGAGATGCTGCAGCTGGGACCAAGCACAGCCGAGTGGGCCAGGACCTTCCAGGGCTGGGCCCCACTGCCAGCCCACTCCAGGCTTCATTTTAGAAAAGCCAAGTGGTGCCAATGGAAGCCGATAGGGTCCGGCCACCAGCCCTGGCTGGGGGCTCAGCCCATGGGCCGTGGCTGTGGGTGACTCAGTTATTAAAAGGAACATCTCTTTGAAGTCTCCACCGTCTTATGGTCCTTGGTGGGCAGTGGGACCGTGGGCCCCCAGGTGGAGCGCCTGACCTGCAGCGCTCATCCCAGCACATGGAGACCGGGGATGGGCACCCTGGATGAGTGTCCTGGGGCTGTCATAGCAAATACCACAAGCCGGGTAGCTTCAAACAACCAAAATTTGTTGCCTCAGAGTTCATGAGGCCAGAAGTCTGAAATCAAGGTGTCAGGAAGGTTGGATCCTTCTAGAGGCTCTGCGGAAGAACCTGTCCCAGGTCTCTCTCGTGGCTTCTGGTAGCTGCTAGCAGTCCTTGGTCTTCCTTGCCTTGTAGACACATTGCTCCAATCTCTGCTTCTCTTGTCATGGGGCCTTCTCTTTCTGTGTGTCTCTCTGTGTCCTGTCCTCTTCTTCTTCTTCTTTTGGTTTGTCTTGTTTTTTTGGTCTGTTTTTTCAGCCATGCCACTTGGCTTGCAGGATCTTAGTTCCCAGACCAGGGATTGAACCCAGGCCATGGCAGTGAAAGCCCAGAATCCTAACCACTAAGGCCTCCAGGGAACTCCCTTCTGTCCTCTTCTAATAAGGACACCTGTCATTGGGTACAGGACCACCCTAAACCCAGGATGACCTCATCTCAAGATCCTTAACTCATTATGTCTGTAAAGATGCTTATTCCACATAAGATCACATTCTGAGGTTCCAGGGGTAAGGATGTGGACATATCCTTTTTTTTTTTTTTTTTTAATTGTGTTAAAATAAAGATAACAGGGGACTTCCCTGGTGGTCCAGTGGTTGGGACTCCTTGCTCCCAATGTAGGACGCCTGGGTTCAGTCCCTGGTCAGGGAACTAGATCCCACATGCTGCAAATGAAGATCCCGCATGCCGCAACTAAGAGTTGGCATGCTGCAACTAAAGATCCCACATGCCACAACTGAAGATCTCAGATGCTGCAACGAAGATCCTGCAGCAGTGAAGATGCTGCATGCCACAACTAAGAACCGGCACAGGCAAATAAATAAATAAAGTACACATAACATAAAATTTACCATCTTAACTATTTTTAAGTTTACAGTTCAGTGGTACTAAATACATTTACGTTTTTAAGCAGCCATCAGTCACCACCATCCATCCCCGTAACTCTTCATCTTGTAAATCAGAAACTCTATGCTTATTAAACACCGACTCCCCATTCTCCCCTCCCCGCCCCAGCCCTGGCAACCACCATTCTATTTTCTGTCTTTATGATTTTCACTACTCTTAAGTGCCTCACGTAGTTGGGATCATACAGTATTTGTCTTTTTGTGACGGGCTTCTTTCACTCTGCATGAGTCCTCAAAGTTCATCCATGTTGTAGCGTGTGTGGACTTCCTTCCTCTTTAAGATACAGATGTACCACATTTTACTCTCCATTCATTGGTCAGTGGCCACTTGGGTTGCTTCTGCATTTTAGCTATTGTGAATTACACTGCTGTGAACGCGGGTGGATGAGTATCTCTTTGAGAGCCTACTTTTAATTCTTTTGGATATACGTCCAGAAGTGAAATTGCTGGGTCATATGCATATGGTAATTCTATTTTTAATTTTTGGAGGACCCTCCATACCGTTTTCCACAGCAGTTGTATCATTTTACATTCCTACCAACAGTGCACAAGGGTGCCAATTCCTCCACATCCTCACTAATACTTGTTTTCTGGTTTTTTGATAGTGGCCTGTGGACGTATCCTTTTGGGGGACACCATTCAACCCCCTACACACTCACTTGGCTGAGATCCCATTGCACACCCAGGGCCAGTCACGACCTCCACACCTGGCCATGCTGCAGGCCTGCTCAGAGCCTTGAATGTGCCGAGACTCCTGCTTCTTTGAGTCAGGGCTCCAGCATTTGCCCAGAGTGTGTCTACTCGTGGCCCACCTGTCAGCTCTGCCTGGTTCCAGGGACCCTGGGAGCCTGGTGGGTGAGGCATGTGGGAATTGAAACCTCAAAGCCGAAACCACAGAAAGTGAAGTTTTCTTCAGCCTCTTGTCCGGGTTGATCACTCAGATGTGAGAGTGAGGAAGTGGGATGGGGCTGAGCGGAAACAGTGTGAGAAAAGCAGAGGTGAGGGTTGGAAGGAGAGCAGCCCAGCCGTGGCCTTGGGCAACAGCAGGGGCCATGACCCCTGAAGCCACAGGCAGAGGTCAGGGCAGGGGGCCCGAGAAGTGGAGGGAAAGTGATGAGACAGGTACAGGGACCCCATGTGAGGGGCCCTGCCTGGAGTGTGTCACCTCTCCTGTACCCCTCTCCCCATAGCAGCAGCTGTTCCCGCTCCAGACCTGCCCGTGACTCCCCTTTGCCCTCTGAGTGAAACCCACCCTTCTCAGTTGACCCACAAGCCCCTGTGTGGCCCCTGCGACCCCCCCACCCTCCTATGTAACATCTGCTTCCCATTTACTCTCCTCCAATCCATCCATCTTTTTGTGCTCTTCCTGGAATCCACCAAGCCCATTTCCACCTCAGGGCCTTTGCATGTGCTGTGCCTGCCACCCAGTATCCTCTTTCCTCCAGCTTTTTGCATGGTTTGGCCCTCACTTCCTTCGGGTCTTGGTGCAACATAACCTCCCTGACACCTCTTTGCCCCTAGCATTTTCTATTTCTTCCATTTTTCTCCCTTACACTTACTATCTGACAGTTTTGTTGTTGTGCTAACCAATGGTCTGTGGGGGCTGGGCTGTGGTCTGCTTTGCCCACGTCTGCATCCCCAGTGCTTAGCTCAGGGATGGCTCTTGGGCTGGCACAGAGTGATGTTGAAAGCAGAAATGAATCTTGGGGTACTGGTGAAGATTACCAGATGTTCCTGGTGGTTTAAACAAAATGGAGGTTAAGCTCTTCCTTTGGAGGGAGGCCATCCGGAACTGGTGGAGGAATGTCATGAACTCTTTGGGGACTCTCCAAATGACATCATAGTTGTGCCATTGTCATCATGTGAGTTTCACCTCGTGATCCAAAGTGACTGCTTGTGCTCCAGCCGTCATGTCCGTGTTCCGCCCACTGGAACGTGACACTCCTCATCTGAAAGCCTGTGAAACTCCCATTTGATCACATTTCAGCCTGAAGTATAGACCGACCTTCCCTCCTTCCTGCCTTCCTTCCTGCGTTTCTGTCTTCCCTCCCTTCTTCTCTCCCTCCCTCCCTTCCTTCTGTTGCCAAACACTGAGGGCTGCTTTGTGCCAGGCACTGGAAAAACAAGTGAAGGGGTCGGGAGACCCAACTAATCCGACCCCGTCCAGTGTTTATGCTCCGATAGAGAACAGAATGGTAAAGCAGGAACCGAAGGGACACATCTCATCCGTTTAGGACACAGCAGTGGCTCCCCGCCCGCTCCCCCCGCCCCAGCACTGACCCCAGGGACCGGAGGTGTCAGTCCAGTTCTATCTTCCCAACTGGGGGCTGGGCCAGGGCTGGATCCTCCTGGAACCCAGAGTCACCCAGCATGGAGTGGGTATAGGATTTAGATGCTCCATCCCTGCCCAGTCCCCCTTCCCTGCCACCCCATCCCAAGAACTGCTCTCAGGTCCTGCCCTGCATCCGTCCTCCAAGGCCAGCTAGGACTTTTGTCTCCCACCACCACCCCTGGGGCAGCCCCTACAGAAACCACCAGTTCTGGGGGACTTGGCCTCGGGGGAACCAGGAGGACACAGGTGCAGGGTGGGGCAGGGCAGGGGGTGGGGCAAGGCGGGGAGCAGACATCCCACACACACACCAGGACCACGCTCTGGCTCCTGACCCCAGGCGGCGGGTCTCCTCAGCATCCAGAACCCTCAGCTCACCTTGCACCCAGGGTGCCCCTGAGCTGAGGAACCTGGGGGGTCGTGGGGAGGAGGGGGGTGTTTGCTTCACTCTCGGGGGGCCCAGGACACAGTAGCAGGATGGGCGGACGGCCCTCAAGCCCCCTGGACAAGCAACAGCAGCAGCACCTGAGGGGTGAGTGGAATGGAAAGGAGCCAGATTTTGGCAGGTGGGAATTAGGGCTGGGTTGTCAGCTACACAGGATGCCCTATGAATGTGAATTCTAGAGAAGCAATGAATACTTTTTTTAGAATAAGTGCGTCCCAAATTTTGCATGAAGGCATACTTATGCTGAACAGGTATTCTTCATTTACCTGAAATTCAGATGTGATTGGTGTCGTGTACTTTTATTTGGTAAATCTAGTAACCCTACCCAGGGCATGGGTTTGGGGTGGAGGGCATGGGGCCAGGTGGAAAGTGCCCCGAGCCCAGCCAGATCTTATGGGATGATCTTCCCAGGTGGGCAAGGACCAATAGGCCCCTCTGTGTGGACCCTGGGGACTGAGTCACAGTTCTTGATTTGAGACAAAGAAGGGCCAGTGTCCTCCATCTTCTGTACACACAGTTAAGCACTTACTGTGTGCTGGGCACGCGGGATATGTGGGGGAGATGGGGCTCAGGATCTAGACCAAGAAACAAGGTCAAGTTATCATTACACAAATGGATTCAATAAGTTTCACTGCAAAGTGTTGGAAATTTTTTTTTCTGTAGTGGCTTAAACAAGATAAAGATTTACTTCTCTCTCCTATAAAGAGGAACTGTGGCAGGCAGTCTGATACAAGTTAGACAACCTAACCCCTTCCATCTCATGCTTCTACCATGCGTGGCTTCTGTACCTGAGGTCACTTCATGACTCAGAAGTGCTGCTGAAGCTCCAGTCATTGGATCCATATTCCAGGCAGCAAGATGGATGTGTTTTACACCCAATCGGGTGCACACATACTAGGGGAAGAGCTTGAAGAAATTTAACGCTTGTGTAATCACCTCCTAGATCAGGATCAGAACACTTCTATCACCCCAGAAAGTTCCCTTGTCCTGGGTGAGGTTTTTAAAAGATTTTGAAAATCTCCCCAGGCAAGGGGCACAGGGAAACTTTCGGGCGTAATCGATCTGTTCTTTATCTGGATCATGGTGATGGTGTCACGGGTGTGTACATGTGTCAAACTCATTCAATTCTCTGCTTTATACAATTAAGATGTGTTGTACATCAGCTGTAAATTAAACCTGAGTCCTTTAACTCCCCTGCGCCCCGCCCACCAACTCCCATATGGATTAAAAACAGGCAACGGAGGGTTAAGGGTGAATGGAATTGGAACACATCTTTTGGGGCAACTTTGGGGTGCCTATAGGAGTCCATAAGTGGCTTCTCTGCCTGTTCTGCCTCCACGTCCGGCAGGATGGGTGTGGGGGGACCTGATTCAGCCACATAACCATCCTCTTGTCCCTGCAGTCCAGGTGGACACCTTGTTGAGGAACTTCCTGCCCTGCTACCGCAGGCAGCTGGCAGCCTCGGTCCTGCGGCAGATCTCCCAAGAGCTGGGCCCCCAGGAACCAGTCGGATGTCAGCTGCTGCGCAGCAAAGTGGGTGCTGTAAAGGGGAAGGGGGTGCTGAGTGGGTGAGGCTGGGGGGGCTGTTCGTTCGTTTGTGTGTCCCTCCTCACACCTCTGCCCTCACTGGTACCATGACCTCGGGGGACTATTAAAAATTCATTCTTTGAGCAAACATTCACTGGGCATCTACCGCATGCCACATCTCTGGCTGGATGCTGGGGACACAGTAGTGACTGAGACAGATCTGGCTCTGCCCTCTGGGGCTCACAGTCTAACTGGGGGAGATGACCAGTTAGTTATCAAGTTAACATATCATGACGTAGGATAACTTCTGATAGGTGCTAGGAAGACAAAATGAAGGGCAGTGCTGGGGGCAGGAAGCTGGGGTGTGGGAAGGTCCCTCTGAGCTGAAAGGTAAAGGATGGGGAGGAGTCAGACCTGGAGCCCAGAATGGGAAGGGCATTCTAGGCAGAGGGCACAGCTGCTGCAAAAGCCCTGAAGTTGGAAAAGGGGTGGCCTGGCTGAGTGCAGCACCCAAGGACACAGCATGCCCACTGGACCCCCAAGCCTTTGCACATGCCACTCTCCCCATTCCATCCCATACTTTGGCTGCTGTTTCTTCCAAGAAGCCTTCCTTGATTACCATCACCTCTGCCTGAGTTGGGTACCTCCTCTGCAACCCCCTGTCTGTCTGCTTCTCCAGTGCAGCCCCGGGTCACACGTCTGCCACCTGCATTTGTCTGCTTTGTGAGGACAGGGTCCAAGCCTTACCTCCGTTTTCCCCTGACCCCTTGTGCCCATGTGGTACCTGCGCTTAGTAGGGGCTCAGGAAGAGTGTCGATGGAACAAAAGAGCCTGGAGCTGCCCGGCCCCAGCTCCAAAGGTCTCCTGAGCTGGCAAATGGTGTCCAGGGTCTTCATATGCCTTGCACAAATTACTCAGTTCTCATCACCCCAGAGGGTGGGTCTTTGGCCAGTGAGGAAACCAAGGCACAAAGAGGTGAAGTCACCTGCCTGAGGTCACACTGCCAGCAAGAGGCAGAAGTGAGATTTGAACCCAGAGCCCACACTCCTTACAGGGGACACTGGGTCCCTTGTCCCAATCGGGGCTCTGAGATTTTCTCTTTTGGAAGCCCCTGCTCCTAGCTGTACCTGCCCTGGGATCAGGCCTCCATGGTGCCATGGACACAGAGCCCCCTGCCACCTGGGACTCTCCCTGTCCCACTTCGGGCATCACGGTGCTTGGGAATTGACCCCATCTGCACCTTTCACCACCTGCCGGTCCCAACCACCTGGGCCAGAGCACAGCTGATGTTGGAGTTCAAGCAGCATGGAGGGACTTCCCCTTGCTTCATTTGGAACTTTTTCTTTAATACTTGTTTTATCTATTTGCGTTAGGTATATCATTTCTATAATAACATTTTGACGATATTACTATGAAAAATCTCAGACCTAGGAAGAGAGACCTAGGTGTTAACAAACACCTGAGTTCCCACTACCTGCCAAAGACTTAAAACATCACAAATGTTGTTTATTTAGTCATCAAATACTTACCAAGCGCCAACTGTGTAGCAGGAGCTACACTGGGACCAGTGGTGAAACAAACACACACAATTCAGGCGGCCAGGTAGTGGGAAGAGCAACAAAGAAAGCATAACAAGGTGATGTCACATCCTGCCTGAGGGAGGGGTCTGTGGACAGGGGCCTGGCCATTTCTCATAAAGTTAAACTACACTTGCTCCGTGACCTAGCAATCCCACCTGTATCAGTTAGTTGTGCTGTGTAACAATACACCACAAAATCAGTGTTTCAAACAATACACGTCTGTTATCTTAGTTATTGTGGGTCAGGAATCTAGATGGGGCTTCGCTGAGTCCTTTCTTTCAGGCTCTCTCATGGGCTGCAATCAAGATGTTGGCCAGGGGTGGGGTCTCATCAGAGGCTCAAATGGGAAAGGGTCCCCTTGCAAGTAAATCAGAGATAACAAAGTGTCTGCCTCAGTGCATATTTGGAAGCGCAGGTTGTGAGTGAGCTTGGTAAAGACTATAAACCACAGCAGCAGTGCCCAAGCACCCTGTACAGTGCTTGGTGGTGCCTGGGACACAGAAGGAGCTGTCCAAGTGGTCTGGACACTGGGACACTGGCCCTTGCCCCTGACATCTGCCCCCCTTCCTCCCACAGAAGCTGCCCCGAGTCCGGGAGCACCAAGGGCCCCTGACCCAGCTGTGGGGCCACCCACCCCAGTGGCAGCCCATCTTTTGTGTCCTACGTGGGGATGGCCGCCTGGAATGGTTCAACCACAGGGAGGTGAGTGAGTGGCCTGCAGCCTATCTACCTCTGGCCTCTCCATCTCACCCTCCTCAGTATGGGTTTGGGGGTTCAGTTCCCAGCATAGCTCCCCACCTTTCTTCAGTCATCAAGTAGGAATCGAAGTCACATGCTTGAGCCAAGGTGAGTGACCATCTCCTGCTGTGCCAGGTGGGTAAACTGAGGCCCAAGCCAGGAGTAAGGCCTCAGCCCTAGTCATCAGCAGAGCTGAGGGTGAAACCACGCGAGGCCTTTGCACATCCCACCCGTGTCCTGCTTCCCAGCTGGGGAATTCAGGCAGGTCACTTGTCCCCCTGGGACTCAGTTTCCACTTCTGTGAAGTGGGATGACGACGGTCTATGCCACAAGGGGCTGTGAGGATTTGATGGGATAGTCCTCATATAGCACCTTTCCCTATAGGAAAAGAAGGGAGGCAGGGAGGGAGGGGAGGAGGAAGGGGTGGAGGCATGGAGGTGGGGTGGAGGACTTCCCCAATTAACCCAAACCTTCCCCTGATTCTACATTGGGATATAGAAGCCACAGCTTAGACCTGCTCCAATACGGTTCTTTGGTTGCCTTTTGCAGGAATATGAAAATGGGGACCATCCCCTGGGCTCCACGGCCCTGACAGGGTACACAGTCCTAATTTCGCAGCGTGAATACCTCCACCTGTTGGACACTCTCTGCCCAGGCTCCTCAGGTAAGGCTCCCTGAGACCCCAAGAGCAAGTTTCTCTACTTCAGCACTGTTGACACTGGGGCCACATCATTCTTTGCAGTAGGGGCTGCCCTGTGCTTCACAGGATGTTGAATAGTATCCCTGGCCTCCAACCACCAGCTGCCAGTAGCACTCTGAACCCCAAGTGTGACAACCAAATATATCTGCAGACATTGCCAAGTGTCCCTGGGGGCAGCATTGCCTCTGGATGAGCACTCCAGCTCTAGGAAGAGAAACATCCACTCTTGTCATGGTGAAGGGGTTACGTCATCGAACCAGAATCAAAACAACAAAGAGTAAAAATGATAAAATCTGATGTCAGCAAGCATGTGGAGAGATGGGCAGTGGTGGGCAGGAAAATCGCACAGACTTATTGTAGGGTGTAACTGTCCAGTCCAGTGTTTCCAAGAGGGTTCTCCTTCCCTCCCTCCCTCCCTCCTCCTCCTCCTCCTCCTCCAATTCTTCCCCCTCCCCCTCCTCCACCCCCTCCTTCTCCTCCTTCTCTGTCTAGGGTAAGGAGCAGCATAAGTGGGCTGGCATGCATCTAATGATGGCTTGCATCATCTCATTGAATTTGCCCAGCAGGCAGCCCCATCATTAACCACCCCATTTCACAGAGGGGAACACTGAGACTGAAGACTGTCACACAGTTAGTAAGGGACAGAGACAGAATTGCACCCTTTGCTTCACTGCAGGGCTATCCTGCTACCTAATGATGGGAAGATGTAGCAGCAAGAATAGTCTGCAGAAATGTTGATGTTGAAAACATTGGAATCCGCCCAAATACCCATCCTTTGGGGCTGATTAAATAAATTACAGCCTGACCGTTAGGAAGGAAAGCTGTGCAGCCTCTGAAGGTGTCCCAGACATATGCAGGAGCCAGAAAACTGTTATAAACCAGAAAACTCCACCTTGTTGAAAAAATGCACCCCATACAGCCTTGTGTGGATTTTAAAATCTGGAGTGATGTCCCCCAAGCTGTTAACAGCTATTGTCATCTCTGGGGGCTGCAGGTGCAGGGCTGGATGACCAGGAACGTCCAATTTCTTTCTGCATTATTCCATTTTACTGCACTTTGTATGTATCACTCTGGAAATCTGAAGAAAACACTGAGGATTTAGGAGATCCCAATTTAATTCATCGAAATAAATTCACTCATTTTTGTCCTCCCAACAGTTCTAGGTCATTAGTATCTTTTTAGCCCATTTTACAGATAGGAAAACTGAGGCTTTTTCAGGGAAGTGAAATTCTGTGCAAAGAGCTAGAAAATTGTCTGGCCAGGTTTGAACCTGGGCCTAGCTGACTCCAGCACCCCACAGCAAGCAGGGCTCAGATCACATGCCCACTTGGACAGATTGTTGGTGGCTGCCTAGTCTGCTGTCTTAAGCAGGGTGCTGAGGTTGGGAAACGATGCTGGGATGGATTGCTTATGTCTGCCCTGGGCACACCTCCTCCTGAGACTGAGCTGAAATAAGGATCCTCTAAGCATTTCTTGGCTATTGTCTCCTAGTGAATGAATGACTTCAGAGTGAATGAATGAATGAATGAACGAAGGTGCAACCTCTTGTCTGCTTTCAGGAGACCATACACAGGAAGAGCCTGACCCCCTCTTGGAAACGCCTGTTAGTTTCCCTCTGTTCCTGCAGCACCCCTTCCGCCAGCACCTCTGTTTCTCTGCAGCCAGGGGGGAGGAGCAGCGTGCCTGGAGGCTAGCCCTGCAGGGCGGCATCCGGCTTCGAGGCACTGGTGGGTCCTGGGAAAGGGCAGGCAGTGGTGGGGTGCAGAGGCTGGAGTCAGATGGCTCTGCTGCTGCTGGCTGTGGGATCCTCTCCAAGCCTCAGTTTCCTTATTTATAAAATGGATTGTGGGGGAGGACATAGGGGCAACAAGCAGTTATGTGTGGCCAGGGCTGTGATGAGGGCATAGCCCCATGGGAGCTTAGCCTGGGGGATCAGGAAGGGGATGTCAAAACTGGGGTCTGAAAAAGATGAGGGGCCAGCCATTTGAAGAAGAGGAATAAGACTGACACAGCTGGGCAGGGTGTTGACTGAACAAACGTACCTAACTGGAAAGGCAGCTGGAGACTGCAGCGGATCTGGGCTGTGACTGCCTGAAGGGTATGCCTTTTTCACAATAGTATAAAGGCACCTTATGGGCCGGTGATAATCTTAGGGGAGAATGTTCCCTGCTGAGGGCACTTCTTTGCACAAAGGCCTGGAAGTGGGTGAGACTTAGCTGTTCGGGACCTGGCGAGGAGGCGGACGGCTTCCTTCTCAGGCGATGGGGAGCCAGGCAGCCTGAGAGAAGGGGAGGGGTGGGCGGGCACTGAGGAGCCTCCCCCTCAGTCCTGCAGCGAAGTCAAGCCCCCGCCGCCCGTGCCTTCCTGGACGCCATACGGCTCTACCGGCAGCAACAAGGCCACTTTGGCGACGACGAGGTGATCCTAGGCTCGGACGCCGAGGTCAGTGCCGCGCAAGGCCGCACCCGGGACCCCCAGGACCCCTCGCGGCCCACCGAAGCACCCACGGTCGCCTCTCCCGCAGGTGCTGACCGCGGTGCTGATGCGGGAGCTGCTGCCAGCGCTGAGAGCCCAGACCCTGCCCGGTCTGCGGGGGGCCGGTCGTGCCCGGGCCTGGGCCTGGATCAAGGTATACATGGGGTCGAGGAGGTGGGGCAGGGACACGAGGGAGGCCGCGGAGGGGGATAGGAGCTGGACCTGGGTGCTCAGTTTCACCCTCGCTGCGACTGCCGCCCAACCTCTCTCCGCCTCTCTGCGCGTCTGTCTGTCTCTCTGTCCTCCCACCTCCACCCCCATCTCTTCTCTCTACCGCGCTCCTGGCCCCTGCGGGGTCCCCTCGGCTCATCTGGGCAGCTACTGGACGCCGTCCACGCTGAAGTCCTGGCCGGGGCCTCCGCTGGGCTCCGCGCCTTCCAGCCCGAAAAGGACGAGCTGCTCGCTGCCTTGGAGAAGACGATCCGCCCAGATGTTGATCAAATGCTGCGGTTGCGGGCGCGCGTTTCAGGGAGGCTGCAGGGTGCGGTCCGGGGGCGTGGCCTGTCGGGGCGTGGCCTGGGTATGAGGGGCGGGGCGGATGGTGTGGGGCCCGAAGACCAGGTGTTGGCAGGGCTGGAAAAGAAAAGGGTGGAGCCTACGTGGGAAAGTGGGGGTGGCCTTGTGGCTTAGGCGGTGAGACGAGGGCGGGGTCAAGAGGGAGGGCGGAGCCTTGGGAGGTTGGGGGCGCCGGGGATGGAATTGGTGAGCCCCAAGACCTAGACTGGGTGGGGAGAGGGGCAGAGGCGTTGGCTGCCGCAGGCCTGACCCCGATAGTGGGTTGTCCAGTCGGACGGCGGAGATGGCTTCCGCTCAGCTCAGTAACAAAGAGACCTGTGTTGGAATCCTAACTGCCTCTCAGTGCGCAACTTTGAGCCGAACCCCTTCGCACTTCAGGCCTCGGTTTTCTATTCTGTGAAATGGGGTAGAGGAGGGTGCTCAGAGTCAGCGCTCCCGTCCACCTCACCCTGGTGAGCCCATGGCCGCACTCCCTCCCCCTTTCTCCGCCCCCACCCCCACCCCCCCCAATTTGCGAAGCACCTCGAGGAGGAGATTCAGGCCAGTGTCATCCACTCGCATTCGCAGCCAAGGTCCAGGGCCCCCTCGAGTCGTGCCTGCGCAGGAAGGTGGATGCGCAGCTGTCCCGGGTCACACAGACGCTGCTGAGTACCGTGGAAGCCGCACTTGCGGCGGTGCAGACCCTCCTAACCCAGGGCATGGACTGCTTGTCTCGCCACCTGCGTGGTAGCGCCTCCAGCACCCGGCTGCGGAAGGAGGTGAGCTCCAGTGGGTCGGGGTTTATCGGGCCTGTGGGTAGTATGTTAACTTTACAGAAGAATTGCGTGAACCTTGCATTTTTCTTGTTTGAAAACCTTTTCTTTTGAAAATCTCTGAACTTTCTTCTAGGCTGCATTTTACTTATATTGGACCACCATGCTATAGTCACCAGGGCACGGTTTATAACATGGGGTGTGGGAAGGAGTAAGATGACAAGATTAACATTTTAGGAACATCAATCTGGAGTCACCTTCCTCTCAAACTCTTCCTCCTCCCATTCCCCTGTTTGGCCACAGCCTACCCCATCCCTTGAGACAGAATTCTGCTCCATGCAGGTCGGCTCAGTTCTTCTGATATTAAATGAGAGCCTACTGTGTGCCAAGAAACCTTCAACTCGTTGTGTCTGTTGATCTTTAAAATGAAACAGTCAGTTATTTTACCAGCAGAACATTTTGGGAAGGCAGGGGCAGCATCGGAACTGCAATTCGGGACATGCAAGCTGTGGCAAAACCATAGGCAAGTCTGCCAAACAACAGGTGGGAACATAATAGAGATAAAGGAGGAAATTGGGAGGGGTGGCTTTGGAGGAAAGTCCATTGGTGGAAAGTGAAGAGTTCAGGGTGGTGACAGTTTCTCATTGGCTGAGTGGTGGTAGTTTCTCATTGATGGGGCTGTTACTGGGTAAGGAGAAAATCTTCCTCCTGCTGGAGTGGTAAAGTAGTAACCTTCCTGATGCAAGGTACCTATCTTCCTGTTTCGGGTCTGCAGAGCACAAACAGTGACAGTGCATGAGAGTTCACCCTTCAGGGCTTAATAACTTCATTTTCTTGTTTATTTACTTATTTATTTGGCTGCACCACATGACTTGTGGGATCTCAGTTCCCCAACCAGGGATTGAATTGGGGCAACGGCAGTGAATGTGCCAAATCCTAACCATTAGACCTCCAGGGAACTCCCATGACTTCATTATAAATGAGGTTCCCCTTTATTAATCTTCACATCTCCTTTTCATAATCGCCTCCTCTGGGAATTTTCCCTGGTCCTTTCTACATCTACAGCTGCCTGTGCTTCCCTCCTCACAGAAACATTTACATGCCACTATAGCTATTTGTCTATAATCTGTCTCCCCTAACTTTTCCATGAGCTCTCTGAGGGCAAATACCATGTTGGATTTTTCCACTTCTACAGCCCTAAGACCTAGCACAAAGAGAACATCAGGTGATGGCATTGGTGCAACAAGAGCTAAGTGTGCCCATTTCCCCTCAGTCATGCCAGCACCACATGTTATCATTTTTTCAAGTTTTACCATTTTATATCCATCACACCATACTTCACTGTTACTTTTATTATGCATTATTTTGGTGACAACTGAGGTGGAATGTGTTTCCATTTGTGTTTCTCCTTTGATGAATTGAGTGTGAGGTCCTTAGCATTGCTCTTCCATTGGCTGGTGGTATTTTTCTTACCTGACTGCCATGGGAACACAGGTTTACTCCTTTGGGGAGATGCCATGGGACCCAGAGCTGATGCAGACCTGCTACCACGAGGCTGAGCGGAGCCGGGGGCGCCTGGGGCAGTTGGTAGCACCATTTGGCTTCTTCGGCACACAGAGCCTGGTGTTTGGGGCCCAGGATCTCACACAGCAGGTGAGGGTGAATGGGAGGCTGGGAGGAGGCAAGGCAAGGATGGCAACTTCCAATGAGTAGTTGCCAAGTGTGTGCCAAAGTGACCACAATGACCCAGACAGACCTGGCCCTCCCTCACTGGGTTCCCAGTGTCCTGCAGACATGAGCTCCTGACCAGGCAGCAATCACACATGATGGACAAGGCTGTGATGGGGACACATAAGGTGCTATGGGAACCTTGTGGAGGCACCTGATCCATCTCCAGGGTTGGGAGGGCTTCCAGGAGGAGAGGACTGCCAGGCTGGGGCAGCCGGGGAAGGAATGGGAATAGGGCATGTCTGGGTGGAGGGAACAGTGTGGACAAGCCTTGGGAAGTGAGAGAGCTTGTCCACATTTAGGGAAAGTGAAGCAATTTAGAAACATTGGCTTGTAGATTTCTAGGGAGGGCAAAGATGTGGGAGATATGCCAGCGACCTAGGGGAATGGATGGGTACGGGGCTCAGGGGGCTGGGTTGTGTTCAAGGGCAATGGTAGCCACGGAAGGTGTGTGAGCTGGGGAGGGGCATGGCCAGATTCAAGGTTTTTCTGAAAGCCCTGCCTGCCGTGGGGAGCACGGGCTGTCAGGGGCAGAAGTGGAGGAAGCAGGGAGGAGGTCTGAGCTGGAATGGGTTGGTGGAGAGAAGCAGGCTGTGTTTTGAAGGCCAAGGGGAAGGGACCTGCTAATGGACATGGTTAGTGAAGGAGACAGGGATTGAGAAGACCCAGTTGTTCCACCAGGCACAGTTGTTCAATCTGTGTACTGCACAAGGGTGCTCAGCAAAGGAGGCGGAACTCTGTGTTTCTTGGTACAAGAAGGAAATTGGGGGAAGTGGCTGGTCAGGGCAGGCTGGATGCTGAGAAGGGTTCAAGTAGGCAGGCATAGGGCCCAGAAAGAGCATGGATTCCCGGGGCTCATCCCAGCATCTCCTCCCACAGCTCATGGCTGACGCCGTGGCCACCTTCCTGCAGCTGGCTGACCAATGTCTGACCACAGCCCTGGACTGCAACCAGGCCGCCCAGCAGCTGGAGAAAGTCAGGGGGCGGGTGCTGAAGGTGAGGTCTGCGGGGAGGGCAGAGCAGTGGGCCTGGGTGCTCAGGTGGTTGCCGGACCAGCTGTTGTGTGTATCTTGCAGAAATTCCAGTCGGATAGTGGCTCAGCGCAGAGGAAGTTCATCCGTGGCTGGCTTCTCTGCATCTTCTTGCCCTTTGTATTGAGCCAGCTGGAGCCGAGCTGCAAAGCGGTGAGCTGATGGGGGACGGGTGCTATAGAGCAGCCAAGCATCTTTCTGTAAGGTTCACAGAGCCACCTTGATGATTAGAGACTTTTGTTCCCTGAGCCCTAGGGCTGAATCAGATGGCTCTTCTGGGCTCCCACAATGCCCTCTGCTTCTCCCATGGCAATGCTCAGTGTCTGCCCATTTGAGAGCTGGCATGGGGTCTCATGCATCACATATCAGCAGGTGATACAGGCTTCAGAGAAAGGAGGAGGCAGAGTGGGAGAGAGAGAGAGAGACAGAGAGAGAGAGACAGAGAGGGTGTGTGTGTGTGTGTGTGTGTGTGTGTGTGTGTGTGGTGGGGGGCGCTGAGTGGTTAGGGAGGCTGTCTCTGAGAAGATGATGCTTGAGAAGCAGTGAACTAAAGGCATGAGCCATGTCCCAGGGAAGGGTATTCCAGGCAGAGGGTACAGCATGTGCAAAGGTCCTGAGGTAGGTCTATGCCTAGTGTGTTGGAGAAACAGTGAGGAGGTGAGTATGGCTGGAGCTTGGCGAGTAAGGGGGTAGGAAGTAGACAAGGGGAGAGGTCATGGGGGCCTGGCTACACAGGCTTAGAGGCACCATGAAGGGGTCTGTATCAGGGGTCAGGCAGGAAGTGGCTGTGAGGGGTCCCAGCAAGAACACCTGTACTATTCCCATTGAGGTGCGATGTGCTTTGTTTCACCAATTCTCACAACAACCTGAGGGAATAATGAGTCAAGGAGTCCATTTTAAAGATGAGAACACGGAGGCCCAAGTTTCCCCAGCTAATCAGTGACAGAGAAGGGGCTTAAACCCATGTCACACATAGTCCACCCCTCCAGCCCAGCCCCCCACCTGCCTTGGTTCCAGGAGCTGCCTGAGTTCGAAGGGGACGTCCTTGCTGTGGGCAGCCCTGCCCTGACCATGGAGGGCATTTACGAGGATGTCATCAGGGGGGTCCTGCTGCAGAGGATCAATCGCGGTGAGCCCTGTCCCCTACAGCTCAGGGAAGCCTGGTGACCCCTGGCTGTTTATTCGGAGCCCTACAAGGGTCCCCACCACCTCTCACTGCCTGTGAACACTAGCCCTTTGACGAAGGGACAGAGGGGGTCTGGGGTGGGCGAGCCTAGAGGGGCAGTGATGGGAGCTCTCTGAAGGAGGAGGCATTGGAGTGGGGCTGTGAGGGATGTGCAGGAATTCTTAGGATGAGAGAAGGGGGGCAAAGTTTAAAAACTGGGGATAGACATTTACATTTATTCATTCAACAACGTCTCTATGTTTTATTCTGGGCTGACATTGAGGCCCCAAGAGTACTTGGACTTGGGGGCCTTTTAGGATTTCCTGAGCTGGGAAGAGGCTCCTGACCTGTCTCTTCTCCCTCCTGCCTTGTCTGTTCCCTCCTGACCCAATGCCTGTGCCTGCTGAGACATGCATACTAACAGGGGAATGAGCGATGTGTAATGGTTATTCAGGGAATGTCACAGCTGACACAGAAGGAAGGAGAGGAGGCTGGAGGCTTTTGGGGCAGATGTGCAGGGCTTGAATGACAGGCGGAGGAGTTTAGACATTTTGTGGCAGGCAGTAGGGAGCCAGGGAGGGTGTGTGAGCAAAAGGGCAACTGTGGCCAGACTGGGAGCCAGGGAGGAGGCTGAAGGCCTGGTCCTTGGGGGCAAAGGATGGACTTGAGCAGGGGCAGCAACCAAGGGGATGGAGTGCAAGCATGAAGATGAGTCAGAAGTCAGAGGTTGTTGTTGGCCTGGGGTGTCACTGGGTGCACGGGAGGGACCACAACCCTAGAGATGGCGTGGAGAGAAAGGAGAGGAGTGCCAAAGAGCCTGGATTTGAAGGATACAAAGAGAAATAGTGGATGCAGAAGGAGCAGTCAGAGAGGTGGGAGAAACCCAGAGATAGCAGGGTTCTGGGAGCCAGGAAGTAAGGGTGAGAAGTGTCCTTGTTCTGTGGTTGGCCAGACAAAAAGAACCAAGTTCCCTTAGAAGAGGGAGCATTTTAAATGGTAAAAGGCTAATCTCTGATGGGAAAAAAATTTTCAGGAACAGGTTTCCATTCCTAGAAGTTTCACATGTCCTGTGGGTGGGGTGGGGATGAAGTGTTTCCATCTTCAATTGATTTGTGATGTGTGCTTGAAGCACTGTGTCAGAACATGGGGTAGGTAGCATCCAGGCTCAGTGAAGGTCTGGGGATCAGCTAGCAATGTCTGCCATGGGCACAGGTGTGGAGAGAACCTCATGTGAGTCACTTGTTTAGGGTTCCTGGTTGAGACATTTCCTCCATCCTTTGCCCTCTTGTGGCCTCTCTGGGAAAATTCATAGAAGCCCTGGGATTCCAGGGCTTATCCATATGGGTGCAGGGGTTTATTTCGTATTTCAGAATTGAAAAATGCCCTTGGTGCCAGCAACATGTCTTGCACTCTGGATAGCTGCTCGGAGGCTCCATGGGACCAGGAGAAAGCAGGTGAGGACCTCACGGGTGCTTGGCCCATGCCAATGAATTGCTGGGGGAGGGGGGCTGCAGGGGGGTACAAGATGGTTGTGGGTGTGGGTTCCTGGATGGAACAGCATGCACCTTGTCTCCTGACTTGGCCGGGTTAGGCAAGCTCATGGTGAACAAGGGCAATGGGGAGCCATAGAGTGTGCTTGAGCAACAGAGGTATCCTCTGACATGCATATGAATTTGTGACATATGAATTTGTGACCTCTATAGGGCCTCTCCCAGTGGCTACCAGTTCCCAACACTGGTGGAGGAGGTAGTGGTGATGGGAGCTTTGAGTTCACCTTGAACAATGGGTGTAGGGAGCTGTGTTCAGGGCCAGGGCAGCCTGGCCTCCTTCTAGAGGACCCTACAGCGAGCTCCTTGTTGCAGCAGTAAATGCATGTAGGGCTGAGGCTGACACTGCTGGTGGTGCAGGGATCCTGAACTCCAGCCCTAAGACAGAATGAGGAATTCCCTGAAATGGGACAGAAAACAACTGGTCCAACTAGAAGCGGACCAGTGGGCAAGCTGTTTATAATCTGGATGTTCAGGACCCAGAGAGGATGCAGGGATTCTGGAGCAGCTCACAGCTCTTCAACCCCCTTGGGTATCACTGTTATGAGAGCTTTGTGAATCCACCCAGATAAGTGGCTCCCACATTCTTCACCCACAGAAACTCTGAGATAATAAACGTGCAGTTTTCAGTGGCTAACTCTTGGGGTCATTTGTTATGTGGCAATAGCTAACTAATACACTCCCCAGCTGATTTAGGACAGCTCATAGTCAATCGCTGCAGATAAAGTGATGAATATTCACACTCACTGGGATAAATGAAGATTAAACAATCTTAGAAAGACTTCTGGGTGTCAGAACTTTGGGGGATTTGCAACTGGGGATGAGGAATTGTGGTTGGGCTCTTTAACCTATTTAATCAGAATCTAACTGATGATGGGGTTTTGCTTCTAATCTTTTGCACTAAAAGCTAACACCACAGTGAATGACCTTTTATATACTTTTCAAGTGAGTGGGTAAATCCCCCAAGGTGAAATCTCAGGATTTAGAGCATGCGTATTTGTCATTTCTATAGCAGTCTCCAGAGTGCCCTCCACCATCGTGGTCCCAGCTGATGCCCCCTCATCTGTGTGGAGGTGGCCCACTTCCCCACAGGCTGTCAGCTGACTTGGGATTTCTCATATCTTCTGGGTGAAAAATGTCGTCTCAGCATCATTTTAATGAGCATGTCTAATTGGGGATGAGGTGGTCTTTTCATGTTTAGGAGCTTCTCTGTGAACCTCTGTTTCTCTCCATGGCCCACTTAACTTCTGGGTGCTTTTACCTTTCTATTAAATTATTCTTGCTAAGCTTCCATTTACTGGGTATTTATTATGTGCCAGGCATTTGATGTGTGCAAATGTTTTGGCATCCTTATGACACTTTCCATTTTACAGATGTGGAAACTGAGACTCGGAGAGGGGCTTGCTCCAGGCAACCAGGCTCCAGCACCGAGGTCTAGCCACTCTGCGCACTGCCTTCTCCAGGGACATTCCAGAGCTGAAGCTTTGCCCACATTCATCTTCATTCTCAATGGATAAATGTCTACTAGTGGAATTTCTGAGTCAAAGTATATGTACATTTCAAGGCTCTTATAATCCCCACACATCCGCCTTAGTCCTCTCCAGAAAGGCTGTGCCTTTTAACACTCCCACCAGCAGCATTTTTGCATATTCTCCTTTCTAAACACTAGGACTTTTCATAAAAGAAAAAACTGCCAATTTGATAGAGACACAGAGTGCATTGTTTTATTTTAAATTTCTTTGATGACTACATTGAATCTAAAAATATGTTTATGGGCCATTTATATGTTTGTGTGTTTCTATGTTTTGTTTTAGTGAATTGCCTGTTCATAGAGTTTACCTACATTTCTCTTCAGGAGAGTTTATCTTTTTCTTATTGATCTCTAATAACTTTGTATATTAAGGATATTAACACTTTGTGATACAGGCTACAGATTTTTTTTTTCTAAGCTTGCTGTGGGCCTTTGCATTTGTTTACTTGCTCCAAAAATCTTAGTATCAAGTTTCCCAGCTGAGAGTAGAGCTTTTACTGGCTTCCCCTGCTTGCCAGAAAAGTCATCTGTCCACTGGAGGTTGCCAGTTTCTCCACATCACAAGCCTTCCAGCTGCTTCCTGAGTAGGTTCCAGGAGAGATTTCCCCAGTGTTTTTCTCAGTTCAGCTTTCAGAGCAGGGCATGCACACTCCATGGTTTCCTCCCATTCTGCTCTGGAATTTTCATCCTCCCCTAAGACAATGAGATTTTCCTCGCCTTTCCTTCCTAACTTTTGCTCTACTGTCCCTTGCGCAGGCTGAGGACAAACTATCTGTGCCCTGAATTTTACTTAACAATATTGAGCCCCGTCCCGGCTCACGTTAATAGACATCTGAGCATCATTCTTAAAACAATTTTTAAGAATGACACAAAAAAAGACCAATTAGAAAACATTAGATTATTGGAAAACAGTCCCCTCATAGCACTTCTGTGGAAACGCCCACCTCGCCTCCGGTGCGCAAGTTCAGTATGTTCCATCTTCACGCAACCCTGCGGTTGTTAGGACTCCATTTTACAGAGATGGACAAACTGAGGCTCACACAGCGAGCCCTCGCGGGGGCTGGATTTGAAGCCAGGTCTGGGGACGCCAGGGCCCATGCGCTTAGTACCCAATTCCCCTGAGGACATCCCAGGTAGGTCGAGAACTAGGATGGTAAAACCCATGTTGCAGCAGAGGAAACTGAGGCTCAGACCCTACGAGTCCCAAACCAGATACTGACTATCCAGGTCCGCCTCCTGACACAGCCGGGTGTTATACAAATGGAAGTTGGACGGCGAATCTGGCGGCGATCCTGGCAGGAGCATTTGCCCAGAGGCAGAGCAGATTCTGAGTTCTCGCGCCTTTAGCGTACAAACCCAAGTTCAGAGCTCTGGGCGTCTCGAAGGGCGGAGCTGGGGGGGGGAGGCGGGGCGTCCCGAGCCGGCCTGCAGAGTGACGTCACTCCAAGCGGGCCGCCGCGGAGGGTAGGAGGCACTTTGCGTCTTTAAGACCGTTTGGAGGCGGGCCCTGACGGCCGATTCCGCCAGGAGCTCTCCTCCCCTTTAAGGCGCGCGGCAGGGGCGGGGTCCCGACGGCCCCTTTAAGGCGCGGCCCGCGTCCGCCGGCAGAAAAGCGGCTTAAAGGCGACGCGTGGCGCGATGGCGGCGACCCCACGCGCGGGCCGGGGGCGCGGGCGGCCGCTCCCGGTGCCGCCGCTGCTGCTGCTGCTGCTGTTGGCGCTGCCGCCTTTGGGGGGCCCGCCGGGCGCCGCCGCCTACTTCCCAGAGGAGCGCTGGAGCCCCGAGTCGCCACTGCAGGCGCCGCGCGTGCTCATCGCGCTGCTGGCGCGCAACGCGGCCCACGCGCTGCCTGCCACGCTGGGCGCGCTCGAGCGGCTGCGGCACCCGCGGGAGCGCACGGCCCTGTGGTGAGCACGGCGCCCGCCGGCCCCGCATCCGGCCTGCTGACCCCATCGCGGCGGGGGCACGCTGCGTCCTGGCCCCGGGCAGAGCCGGCCAGCCCCACGCGTGCCTTCCGTTTGCTGTGCCCATCGGGCGGGCCAGACCCACGCGCGCGCTCTGCCTGCTGTCCCCCCATCAGGGCGGGCCAGACCCACGCGTGCCTTCCTGCCTGCCTTCCGCCTGTCCCAAGAGCACCGGCCGGAACCGCGCTTTGCCTGCTGGCCCCTTTAGGGTGGGGCGGGCCCCTGCTCTGCCATCTGCCCCCCGCCGCATCCCTCCTTAGAGCATATCCGGGATCACCCGCGCCGGGCTGCCTGGGACTAACCCCCTAACCCACTTGGGAGCGCACACAGCTTCGAGGAAGGCAAGCCTGAGACCCCAGCGCCCCCATTGGGGCGTTGCCCTGGCCCACATTGCACTTCTACTAACTGAAAGTCTTTCCGCTCCTGCTGTTGTGTCGGTCCCTGAACCCAGCCGGAATCAGCCCTCCTGCTTTCTGACTGCTGGAGTGGGTGGGTGGGTGTACTGGACGGCTATGGAGGGTGAAGGGGAGTGGATCCTTCCCAGAAGCAGAGTGGGGCAGGGCCATGGGCAAGTCTGACTGCTGACTTCCCGCTTCCTACCTCAGTTTCCTCATCTGGAAAATGGGGATGCTAATATAATTCTGATTGGGTTGTCTCTGAAGATGAGTTAATGACTGTGAAGTCCTTGTGCCTGGCACCAGTGACCGGAGCTGTGGGTATTATTATTACTGTTATTATTGCCATCGTTCCTATCTTTATTGTCGATTAAATAACCATTTGGGAGAATAGCTCTCAGCTGATGGTCAGGCTAGACTCCCAAATACTCCTTTTCATTCCAGCCAGGGTAATCCAAGCACACAGTTGGTGCTTAAGAAATGTTTGTTGAATAAATGAGTGACCACAGCCCAGTCCAAGGTGGTATTGTTCATAGGAGAGCGTTGAAGGTGGAGCAGGATTGCATGATATATATGTATTTTTGTTAAATCTTGCATATTTAGTAGTGAATATGGTTATAAGATCCTAGGTGCCCCAGAGTACTAATGTCATCTAATGTATCTTTACAAAATTAGCATGTTTAATCCCATCTGCAGCCCAGGGAAGTGGGCCCTGTCCTCACCCCCATGTTACAGATGAAGAAACTGGGGCAGGGAGCGAGGAAGTGTCTTGCCCAGGACTGTGTAGCTGGAGGGAGGCCCCGCTGGGGCGTGGGTTCCATTGCTGCCTTGCTGCTGTCTGTCCTGCCTCGGTCTCCCTAACTTCACTCACTGTCCTGCTCTGTCTGCAGGGTGGCCACGGACCACAACTCAGACAACACGTCAGCCATGCTTCGGGAATGGCTGGTGGCCGTGAAGAGTTTGTACCACTCTGTGGAGTGGAGGCCGGCAGAGGAGCCCAGGTGAGCGCCAGGATGCCCTGATCCCCGCCTCCAGTTGGGCTTGGCTGTGCTCCTGCTCACACACCCTCCACGACTCCCCATCATCCTGGGACAAGACCCCAGCCCTCAGCCTCTGATGCTCCAGCCCAGCACTGTAGCCTTAAGCAGTGGCTCTGGCTAATCTGACCCCACCTCAGCTTCACCAATGGGTCATATTCCTCCTGTTGAATCTTTACCCCTGCCGTTTCTTCCACCTGGAATTCCTTCATTCCTTGGTCTTTCTGGTGGGCGCCCACTGCTTTGTTCCGGGTCTCACTCAGCCCCAACACCAGCTCTGCTGCTTTGCTTCCCCATGAGCCCCTGGGTAATGTGGACTTCGGTTCCTTTCACTCTTTCAGGATTTATTTCTCTCCTCGGCCACTGCTCAGACCAGATTAGGAGTCTGGGAGGACAGGCTCCAAGTTTTCTCCTGCTTTGCGTCTTCTCTCCTAGCGGCTCCCCCTCACCCTCAGGGATGTCCCTGCAAGACAGTAGAGGCCCCTTCCTCCCTCTCTAAGCTTTCTTTCCATCTGGGCCTTTGCAGAGGCTGTGCTGCCTACTGGGGACACACCTCCATCCTCCTATTTTCTCCTTGCTTCTTCCCAGCCTTCAGATCCAGTTTACACATCATCGCCTCCTCCAAGAAGCCCTCCCTGACCACCCCCATTAGCCAGCTCCAACCCTCTCTGGGCTCCGACAGTACCCTGTGCTTCTCACATCACAGCTGCCTCTCCACAGGTCCTACCCAGACGAGGAGGGCCCCAAACACTGGTCTGATTCCCGCTATGAGCATGTCATGAAGTTACGCCAAGCAGCCCTGAAATCGGCCCGGGACATGTGGGCCGATTACATCCTGGTGAGTTTCTCGGCCAGCCGACCCGTGGGTCCCCAGCAGAGGGTCTGGGGTATCCAAGGGAAGGCGGGGCGGCGGGATTCGGGGACCAGCGTTAACCTCATTTTACAGAGGGGGAGACACTCTGAGAGGGGAAGTGAGTGGTCAGAGGTGACACGGCTGGTTCGTGGAGGAGCTGGGGTTCGATCCCGCGCTACCTGGGTTCTTAATCATCAGGAACGAGTGGGCTTTTGTGTCCCCAGCTGATGGCTCCTGTGGTTGGACACTGGGGTCATCTCCACTTTTATCAGCATCACCAGGGATCTGAGATCTCTGTGCAGCCACAGTAGTAGCCTCTGGGTCACTCCCAGGAGGATGGGGCAGGGCGGGGGGGATATTGGCAACACGGAGCTGCTGAGCCCTGACTTTCACTTCCTCCTCCTGGGCCCCTGGGAGGAAGGGACCGGTTGAGGTTTGAATGCAATGTTGGGATACATGCCCACAGATCACGGGTCTTCTTTGAGCTCCTAAAGCCCGACTCCTTGACCTGGCATGGTCCCCTCCCCTGGTGCGATGGGCAAGGCATTGACAGCTGAGCCTGGCTCGCCATGGAGGTTGAATGCAGTGATGCCAGCCTGACAGTGCCTGTGGTGGGTTTCCATCTACCAGACCCCAAGCCTTGGTCTTTACCTTCTCAGTGTGTTAGTTAGCGTATGTCTGTCATCCACTCCCTGTGCCCTCCTCATGCCAGGCCCTGGGGACACAGCGAGGATCAGCACAGGCTGAGCCCCACCTTCCTAGCGTCCCAGGAGAGGTGGATGTGACCAAAAACCAAACAAAACTGAATGAGGAAAGATCAGAAGGCGGCCAGTGCTGTGAAAGGCACTTGATGGTATATCAGTGTCCTGGGGCCACCGTAACGAAGTACCGACACTGGCGGGCTTGAAACAACGCAAGTGTGTTGTCTCACAGTTCTGGAGGCCAGCACTCTGAATCAGGGTGTAGGCAGGGCCACGCCCTAGGGGAGGATGCTTCCTTGCCTCTTCCAGCTTGTGGGGGCTCCAGGTGTTCTTGGCTTGTGGCCGCATCACCCCAATCTCTGCTTTTGTCGTCACGTGGGCTCCTCTCCTTATGAGGTCCCCAGTCACTGAATTTAGGGCCCACCCTCATCCAATATGAACCCTGTCTTTTTTCAAGTGATTATCATTTTGTTTATTTTATTTTCTCTTCCATTCTGGTTTACCACAGGATATTGAATATAGTTGCCTGAGCTCTACAGTAGGACCTTGTTGTCTACCCATCCTATGTATAATAGTTTGCATCTGCTAGTCCCACACTCCCAGTCCTTCCCTCCCCCACCCCTTCCCCCTTGGCAATCACAAGTCTGTTCTCTAGGTCTGCGAGTCTGTTTCTGTTTTGTAGATTTGTGCCGTATTTTAGATTCCACATATAGGTGATACCACATGATATTTGTCTTTCTCTTCTGACTGACTTCACTTAGTCTGATCATGGTCTAGTTGCATCCATGTTGCTGCAAATGACATTATTTCTTTCCTTTTTTTATGGCTGAGTAATATTCCAGTGTCTGTGTGTACCACATCTTTTTCATTCACTCTTCTGTTGATGGACATTTAGTTTGTTTCTGTGACCTGGCTGTTGTGAATATTGCTGCTGTGAACATAGGGGTACATGTGTCTTTTTGAATTATAGGTTTGTCCAGGTGTATGCCCAGGAGTAGGATGGCTGGATCATATGGTAATTCTCTCTTTAGTTTTCTGAAGAACCTCCACACTGTTTTCCATAGTGGCTGCACCAACTTACATTCCCACCAGCAGCGCAGGAGGGAGGAACTCCGTCTTCATTTACATCTTAATTACATCTGCAAAGACCTTATTTCTAAATAAGGTCATGGTCCCAGGTACCAGGGGTTGGGGGCCTCCCTTAGGAGGGGGCCCTAGCAGAGATCTGAAGGATCAAAGGAACCAGCCTCAGTGGAAGCTGGGGGCCAGTGTCCCAGGCAGAGGGAACAGAGCAGGGAGCAAGCTTTGAGGCATTCAAGGACTGGTGAGGAGCCCGTGTAGCCAGACTGGAGTGATGGAGGGGGTGATGCTGAAGTGGTAGGCGGGGGCTGGACTGTGCAGGCCAAGGGAGGGATGTGGCTTTTACTTTGAAGGTAATGGGGAGCCATGGAGGGTGTGTGAGCAGGGGAGGGCTGTGTGAGTTCTGATTTTCAGAAGTCTCCGTGGCTGCTGCGGGGAGCAGGGTGTATTGGGGCAGGAGTGGGGGCAGTGTGAGGCCAGAGTGGGGCCCTATATGAGGCCGTGGGTTCAGGATGTGTTCTGAGCCTGAAGGGTCAGGCCCTGCTGGATGTGTGGGTGCTGGAAGGATCTCACATCCTGGCCTGAGCCTTGTGGGGAGGACGGAAGGAGGAGGAAGGATGGAACAGGCTTCTCCTGGGCTCCTTGTGAGTTGGTGCCTCATCAGAGCATTTTATAGATGGGAGAGTGGAGGCTTAGAGAGGGAAGTGACAGCCTGCTGGGTGGGATCTCAGAAACAGTGAGGAACAGAGGAACCTCCCAGAACCGTCCAGCCCAGGGTCACCTTGTCTGCCTCCCTGGGTTTTGCTTTCGTGGTTTGAGCTTGGCTGGTTTTCACTTTTTATCACTCAGCAAATCTAGGTGGGACTCAAGGTTTTGGTTCAGAACTCAAAGCAGCTTTTGACACACTGATATATTTCTGTAATTGGGGACTTTGGTTATCCACACTGGAATGTGAAATCATTTGTCTAGTGTTTTTAAATTGTTATGAAAAAGGCCTCTTTTCTTTCTCTTTTTACAAAGACTGTGGGTGTTACTTGTAACAAAATATGCAAGAAACAAGAAGCCTAGGAAAGAAAGAAAAAAACATACCTTGTAATCTTACCTCCCAGAGAGGCTCACTCCCCGGCTGTGTTTTTTAATTGAGGTACAAGTCACACAACATAAAATTAGCCCTTTTCCAGTGTACAATTCAGTGGCATTTAGTACGTTCATCATGCTTTGCAACCGCAACCTCTGTCTGGTTCCAAAACTAGTTCCCATCACCCCCAAAGGAAACCCTGTCCCCATGTGCACTCACTCCCCATCCCCCTTTCCCCAGCCCCTGGTGACCACTGATCTGCTCTCTGTTTCTGTGGATTTGCCTGTTCTTGACATTTCTCATTAACAGGATCACAAACTTTGTGGCCTTCTGGGCCTGGCTTCACCCAGCCTGATGGTTTTTTTTTTTATAAATTTATTTGTTGGCTGTGTTGGGTGTTCGTTGCTGCCCCGGCTTTCTCTAGTTGCTGCGAGCAGGGGGTTACTCTTTGTTGTGGTGCGTGGGCTTCTCATTGCGGTGGCTTCTTTTGATGTGGAGCACAGGCTCTAGGCACTCAGGCTTCAGTAGTTGTGGCTCACGGGCTCTAGAGTGCAGGCTCAGTAGTTGTGGTGCACAGGCTTAGTTGCTCTGCGGCATGTGGGATCTTCCCGGACCAGGGCTTGAACCCGTGTACCCTGCGTTGGCAGGCGGATTCCTTTTTTTTTTAAGCTCGTTATTAGTATAATTGCTTTACACTCTTGTACCAGTTTTTGAGGTACACCAAAGTGATTCAGCTATCCCCCTATATCCCCATATCACCTCCCTCCCGTGACTCCCTCGCACCCTCCCTGTCCTGGCCCTCTAAGGCATCACCCATCATTGAGTTGATCTCCCTTTGTTATACAGCAATTTCCCACTAGCTATCTGTTTTACTATTGGTAGTGTATATGTGTCTGTGCTACTCTCTTACTTTGTCCCAGCTTCCCCTTCACACCGCCCCCAACCCGTGTCCTCCAGTCCATTCTCTCCATCTACATCCTTATTCTTGCCCTGTCACTGGGTTCATCAGTACCATTTTTTTAGATTCTGTATATATGCGTTAGCATACGGTATTTGTTTTTCTCTTTCTGACTTACTTCACTCTGTATGACAGATTCTAGGTCCATCTACCTCACTACAAATAACTCCATTTCATTCCTTTTTATGGCTAAGTAATATTCTATTGTATATATGTGCCACATCTTCTTTATCCATTCATCTGTTGATGGGCATTTAGGTTGCTTCCATGTCCTGGCTATTGTACATAGTGCCGGCAGGCGGATTCTTAACCACCGCGCCACCAGGGAAGTCCCCAGCCTGATGTTTTCGGCTTCATCCGTGTGGTAGCGTGTGTCAGGGCTTCACTCCTCTTTCTGGCTGAGTAATATTCCGTTGTACAGATGGACCACATTTTGTTTACCCCTTCATCTGTCAGTGAACACGTAGGTTGTTTCCACCATTTGGCTTCTGTGGATAAGGCCGCTATAACCATGGTGTGCAGATGTGTGTTCGAGACCCTGTTTCCACTTCTCTCGGTCTGTACCTGGGAGTGGAGTGGCTATAACTCGATGTTTCACTTCCTGAGGAACTTGCAGAGTGTTCTGGCTGTTTTCACTGCGTATATATTCCAAGGTCACAAATTCACACATCCACAGGGGCTGGGCGGGGAACATAATAGGACCGCATGGCTTGTCCCAAGGGACAGCCCCCTCCCTTCTCCACCTGGGGCTTGCCATGTGGGAATGCCATTCCCAAGTTGCTGGAGAGGGCTGGGATTCTAGTTTCTGCTGTTGTTTACACCAGGTGATTCAAACATTCTAAAAACTCTGTGTGGGGAATTTCCTGGCGCTACAGTGGTTAGGACCCTACACTGTCACTGCTGAGGGCCTGGGTTCGGTCCCTGGTCGGGGAACTAGGATCCTGCACGGCATGTGGTATGGCCAAAAAAATAATAAATATAAAAATAAAAAATAAAAATAAAACAAAACCCTGCATGGGTAATGGAAAGCATGTTGGTGGACCAGATACATTTAAGAAAACAAAACAGAACAAAGCAAAAAAACACCTCCTACTAGTTCTGTAATCTATTGTGCTCTGTGTGTTTTCACATCCTGGTAGACAGGAACATTCTTACCTGTGTTCTGCGGCTTGATTTTCAAGTGTCATGGCTGGTTCTGCAGCGGGACGGCGGGGCGGGGCCAGAACTTCTTTAGCTGGTTCTCCACTGCTGCACCCCTGGGTCATTTCCAGTTCCTGTGGTGAGCAGTCCTGCAGTGAATATTCTCGTGTGGCCTTTCTGGAAGGTGTTGGTGACACAGAGTTTTGGGGGGACCCACAGGCACCCCCACCCCAATGACTCTGTTCACGGGTTGGTAAATTTCCACCCAGGCTGCAGCAAACAACTTACCATCTTTTTATCCCAACATATAAGATGTTAAAAAGCCTTATGTAAAGTTCCTAGTTTTATGAATTTTTTTGTTGGCATTTAACTCACATAGAAAAAAAAAAGTGTATTCCTCCTGGTCACTCCCTGCAGAGGTGGCCTCTGCCCCGACCGTTCCCCTCATCGACCAGCACTGCCCATCTTAAACATTCCCTTCCGTGGAGCCACGAGGTGCACTCGCTGTCACTTCCGGTGTCTTGCCAGCGCCGTGTCTGTGGGACCCATCTGTACTGCTTCGTGCTGTGTGGTCTGTCCCTTCTCTTGCCGTGTAGTGTATTCCATTGTGTGAACAGAACTCTGCTGGCGACTAAGGGCAGAGCTGTCTGTTGCAGAGCAGGTGGCTGCCAGGGCTGCATGTGCTATTCTAGGTACCCCAGATCCCAGGACTCTGGCCTCTGCCCCAGCTGTTCCAAGCCGTGGCCTAGCCCATCTTCCTCCGGTGGCCCACGCTGATGCCATGTCGGGTGTTTTGCAGTTTGTGGACGCAGACAACCTGATCCTCCACCCTGACACACTGAGCCTGCTCATCGCCGAGAACAAGACAGTGGTGGCCCCAATGCTGGATTCCCGGGCTGCGTACTCCAACTTCTGGTGTGGGATGACTTCCCAGGTCAGGGGGCTACCAGGGTAGGGCAGGGGACTGGGGGTGGTAGGGGCTGGGCTGAGCAAGTGTGGGCTGGGTTTGGAGTCTAAGTTGTCATCACACACTGCCTCACGGTGAACATTTTATAAACACCATCGTGATAGTCCTTAAATAGTCCGTTGAGGGATGGTGTACGATTGTGGGCCCCCCCCACGCCCACCAACACTTGTTACTGAGGCAGACACACAAATACAGAGAGAGGAAGTGTCTTGCCTACACTCACATAGCTATGAAGTGGTGGTGCCAGAATGGGACTTCAGGCATGGCTTGATCCAGGTGTTTAAACAACATTCGTCTTCCTCTGTCCCTTGGGTGGCTTCATTTTCAAACTCCTGGGGAATGATCCCAGAAGCATTCAGCCAAAGTCCACTCTGATTGAACCTTGTGCAGTCTTCTCCTACCCCTGAACCAGTTACTGAAGCCAGGAAAGTGGCAGACTTTGATTGTCTCGCCCCAGGGTTGAGGGTGGGTTGTAGGCAAAGCCAGGGGAGTGAGGGGCTGGTGTAGAGCAGGGCTGTGCCAGGGAAAGGGGGCTGGCTGGTTAGAGCCAGGATGCTGACCCATCCTTTTCCCTTGTGTCTTTTTGTTTTGAATTAATGTGTAATTCATAGAATATAAAGTTCACCATTTTAAAGTGAATAATTCAGTGATTTCTATATTTCAAAGTATGTCATAGAAATCTAAATGTTACGTGCTAACAATTCCAATCTGTAAAGGGTACAAGGAAGAAAGAAGACAACTCCAGATTGTTCCAGAAGCTTTTAAGACTTCTCTTCTAAAAGATCTCTCCCTCCACCCCCGCTTTCTTGAAATCCCGCTTCTGTGTTTAATTTTAAAATCAAAGGATCTCAAATATCTAGTCCCTTTTTCAGCTTTTTCATTTCCTTTCTCAAATGCTGCCTTTCTGATCAGAAGTATTGAGCTGGGTCTGCAAGGAGTGACTGGTTCCCTGTGTTTCTCTGCCACTGCCCAGCAACTGAGGCTCTGGGGTTGGAGACTGACATGCCCTGCTCAGAGCCCTGCTCTCAGGAATACCCACTGCAGCCAGAAGCTGGCACCCAGTCTTACTGTCCAGGTGTTCTGTGCCTCCTGTTGTCCCAGGCCTCCAGCCTCACCTTGAGAGACCCCCGTGCAGAACTCTGCCCCCCTCCCCACAGGGCTACTACAAGCGCACCCCTGCCTACATCCCCATCCGCAAGCGGGACCGCCGGGGCTGCTTTGCAGTCCCCATGGTACACTCAACCTTCCTAATCGACCTGCGGAAGGCAGCATCCAGGAACTTGGCATTCTACCCTCCCCACCCTGACTACACCTGGTCCTTCGATGACATCATTGTTTTTGCCTTCTCCTGCAAGCAGGCAGGTGAGCCCACGGGGGTTTGCCATCATGGGGCGTCTGTCTGCTTCTTTGGGACCAGTGCTGAGCCCAGAGAAGGTTCACAGAACCAAAACTGCAGGGTGCAGGAATGACTTCAGGTACAGCTGCATCCAGGTGTTCAGATGATATCCCCAGGCCCCATTCTCTCTCCAGCCCTGGCTTTGCTGGGTGGCTTCACTCCCCAGGTCTTTAAGACCTGCTTATTGAAAGTTATTTCCATCTTGATATTTTCCTGTTTTCTCCCAATTATCTGTAGTTGAGCATAATTGTTCCCTAATTGTATATTTAGGGTAAAAAAAAAGTTGAAAGAGGAAGAGAACATAGCCATATGCTGACCTGTCATTTATTTTAAGCCGTGGGTCAGCAAACTGTGGCCCATGGGCCACATCCGGCCCACCATCTGTTGGACACAAGCTAAGAATGTCTTTTGGGTTCCTGGACCCAATTCCCATGTGTGTGTGTTGGCAGTGCGGGGTGGATTCCCCGTACCAACAAGCGGTTCTGGGACACCAGCAGGGTGTCTGAGAATTCAGCTCAATTCTGACTCAGTTCTGGCTCTGTCTCCTTGGAGATTGCATCAGATTCCACAGGTTAAGGGCTCTGTCCCACAAAACTGCCCCTCCCCTCAGATGCTGATTGCAAGTGCAGGTTGTCACGTGTGCTTCTGACCAAATGGCTATAAATCACATGTTCCCGCGACTCCTTCCTTGGGTTCTGCTAATTTGTAAGAGCAGCTCACAGAGGTCAGGAAACCCATTTACTCATTAGGTTATTGTTTATTATAAAAGATTATAACTCAGGAACAACCCAAAGGAAGAGATGCACAGGGCAAGGTGTGGGCAAAGGAGCGCAGAGCTTCCATACCCTCTCTGGGCACCGTCCAAAGGCAGACTTGAGCTGTTGAGACAGAACTGTTTGGCCCACAAACCTTAACATTTACCATTTGGCCCTTTAATGAAAATCGTTTTCGCCTGGCTGATCACTTTAAAAATATATATATACTCATTATGAAATTTGAAACCATTCAGAAAAGGACAAACACAGAGGTAACGTTACTCAGGGTTTGTCCAGCTGCGTCTAATTTTTGTGCGTAAACGCGCATCTTTACTGTTCACCCGCTGTTACGCGGTTTGCTTTGTCATGGAATCCTACAGGGACTGAGTCAGTATTGGTGCACGGCGCTCATTAACAGTTCTGGAATCTCTGGCGCCGTGAACCCCTGTTCTGGCTCCAGTTCCCAGATGGAGCGCCACGGGGGTCTGCCGATCGCTGGGAACAGCTGGACCCATTTACGCTCCGGCCCCACGCTGGGCTGTGAGGCGGCTGCTGTGTTTGGAGGCTGCCTCCGCTGCCTCATTGCTCCGTTTTCAATTTCGACTGTTGTTTCCTCGGCCCCAGAGGTCCAGATGTACGTCTGCAACAAGGAGGTGTACGGCTTCCTGCCGGTGCCACTGCGGGCACACAGCACCCTCCAGGATGAGGCCGAGAGCTTCATGCACGTGCAGCTGGAGGTCATGGGTGAGTCTGCCCGCGCCACCCTGGGAGGGCCGAGCCGCCTCCCTCTCCCTGCCATCTCGCATCTATCCGTGAACGCTGACTGAGTGTCTGCTGGACGCCGGTCTCTGGGAACCCAGCGTGAACAGGTGGCCAGTTTTCCCCCTCTCACAGAGCACTGGCTTGCAAGCAGCTGTGCATGGCGTGCTTGTGGGGAAATCAGGGTGGGCTTTCTGGCAGAGGTGGCATTAAAATGAAGGGTGAGGAGGAGTTAGTTGGAAAGAGGATTGGAACCGAAGGAGCAGCACATACAAAGGCCAGGAGGCTGGAGGAGCTGTGAGCTCAGGAAACAGCAGAGGTCAGCGGGGCAGAAGTGGGGCTGGTGAGCTCAGCACGGCTGGCAGGCACGGCCAGGGCCAGGGCCTCAGACGCTGGGCTGAGGAGTGGGCCTTTTTCCCCGGGGCAGTCAGGAGCCATGGAGGGTGTGGGAGCAGGGACAGCAGCAGGTTTCACTGATGGCCCTGCATGTGCGTGGCAGTGTCTAGGGCACAGCCATTTGGGGCCGTGTTGTCACCCCTGCCAACCCCCAGACCCACTGCTGTTTGTTTAATATCTTTCTTAACGGATGCTTTTTTTATTATTAATACTTGAATACATTTTAAAAAGGAGACTACATATTTTTACTGTGGTTGCAAGCTTGTGTCTTTCTAACACAGATACAAATAAACCCATAGACTATTAAAACTAGCAATTGTGCCTCTGGTGAGATGGGCTGAGTGCACAGGGCCGAGCTGCCATTGAGGCTGTTTGAGGAGGGGGCAGCTACCGCGGTTGGGGGTCTCTGAAGCAACCGGACCGTGGTACCGCCTCCTCTTCCGTGGGCACCTTGCCCTGTGCTAGCCGCCTCTGAAGGCCTGTGAAGCAGCACAGCCATTCCTCCCACTGCACAGGTGGAGAGGCACTTGGAGGGCCAGGCCCCTGCCTTGGGGCTGAGTTCTTGCCCACTACCCACCCCCCATCTGTTTCTAGAAGGTTCTGTCTGTGGCTCCCCCTTGTGGCTAAAGATGGAATGACACCCTGCCTTCTTTGTTTTGAGGGGGCTTTGGGGTCTTTTGAGGTGACACCTGGAGGCTGCAAGGTCATCAGGGTGAAGACCCTCCCACGACACCCGAGTGTCTGTCCCATGCAGTTGCCCAGGCTCAGCCAGGCGACCCCACCAGGCTGTAGTCACAAGAAGTGGGTCTCTGCTTGTTGCCAACTCCTGTGGGTGATTAGACCCTGAGAAGGGTCTCCAGCCTGCCGTAGTTTTTCTAGTTTAGATCTTCATGTGTATTTCTGTTGTTATATTTGGTCAGAAAACCATTCACGCTGCCATTGTAAGCTGAAGCACAACAGAAGCGTGAATATTTTCCTGTTTCTCAAGAGCCAGAGCAAATCACACAGAACAGACGGATGGAGGGTCTGGAGGTTTCAGTTATTTGTGCAAATCCTTCCTTGCAGTTCTAGTGAAAACCACCTTTTCTCTCTACCTGTGTGTGGGTACCTGGTCCCGGGCTGTGCCTGTGATTTTTCACGTGTTCAAAAGTCTTTCGGGACTTCCCTGGTGGTCCACTGGGGTTAAGACTCGGTGCTTCCACTGCAGGGGGCACAGGTTCGATCCCTGGTCAGGGAACTAAGATCCTGCAAGCCACACAGTTTGCCTCCACCCCCCAAAAAATCTTTCTTACAATGAAATTTCAAGCTTATAGGAAAGCTCGGAATGATGCCTTCTTGTGTTTAGGGAACCCAGCAACTTGCATCCTTCCCTACCTGCTCGTGGACTATGGGGGTGTCTTTCCCAGTCTACCCCATAAACCTGGCTCAATTGAATTTATTGGCTGCATTGGGTCTTCATTGCTGCATGCAGGCTTGCGGAGAGCAGGGGCTAGCCTTCATTTCAGTGCTCAGGCTTCTTATTGCAGCGGCTTCTCTTGTTGCGGAGCATGGGCTCTAGGCACTCGGGCTTCAGGAGTTGTGGCACGTGAGCTCAAGGGCTTAGTTGCTCAGCGGCATGTGGGATTTTCCTGGACCAGGGATCGAACCCAAGTCCCCTGCGTTGGCAGGCGGATTCTTAACCACTGCGCCACCAGGGAGACAGAGCTGACTGCCACGTGGCTGACCTCCATTTCCAACCCCTGCGGAGATTTAGCCAATACAAAGTAGCCCAAGACCCCCACCCTAAATCACACTGTTGGCATACATACGCAGTATGGCCCAAGACCTGAGATAAGCAAAGACATTTCCAAGGGCTTCAGCCTCCCAGGAGCTAGAAGCAAATGCCAGACCTCTCTGTAGTCAAGTTTAATTCTTCACTCTGTGATGGTCTAAGGGTGTGTTACATTTTTTTTTTTCAAATTGTCCTACTATTTTTTTTTAAGATTTATTTTTTATTATTTATTTTTTAATATTTTTTGGCTGCGTTGGGTCTTTGTTGCTGCACGCGGGCTTTCTCTAGTTGTGGCGAGTGGGGGGCTACTCTTCGTTGCGGTGTGCCAGTTTCCCATTGCAGTGGCTTCTCTTGTTGCGGAGCATGGGCTCTAGGCACACGGGCTTCAGTAGTTGCAGCGTGTAGGCTCAGTAGTTGTGGTGCATGGGCTTAGTTGCTCTGTGGCATGTGGGATCTTCCCAGCCCAGGGATCAAACCCACGTCCCCTGCATTGGCAGGCGGATTCTTAACCACTGCACCACCAGGGAAGCCCCTAAGGGTGTTACATTTTTATCATCACTGTGACGTGGCTCTCTGGAAAGGCTGTAGTGTGCTACTCCTTCTGGACCCTAATATATTCTGTTTCCCCAGAACTGATTAAAAAAAAGGGATGAAAAGATACCCTCACTTTCCATAGGCAGGTCCTTTCACCATCCACACCTCGAGGGGTCAGGCAGAGGCTGAGAGAGAGGGAAAGGGCACCTGGGATTTGAAGTCGAGTCTTCAGATCTCAAAGCCTTGCCTTTGGGTCCCTGGCTCCTGTGAGGAGGGCAGGGGGTGGCAGGGAGCTGTGACAGGCCCTGGATCGGAAGAAACCCCAGGGCATGGTGTCCCTGGAGGAGGTCCAGGCTGCGAGGTGGGAGGTACCAGGTTGACTCTGGCCATCACCCAGGCCTCTCCCAGACAGACGGGTCAGTGTCTGTCCTTCAGGTGGACACAGGGCTTTTGTTCTTGGGGAGGCGGATGCCACACTCACCGTCTGGGCTTTTCTGGGCCAGCCTGGTAAACGACCAGGAGCCTCACCAGGCTCGCAGTCTCCTGTGGATCTGATCCGTCTGTGGGAAACTCTCAGGGATGTGCCGAGACAGGGCCCCGGGGAAGTGGTCTGAGCGCTACTCACAGCAGCTAAAAGGGGAACAGTCATGACCACCCTGAAATTCTCGGCATACCTTGTAGATGTGTCACTCCAGTCACATGGGCATCGTCTCCCTGTGCATCTTCACACCGTCTGCCCTCTGTGTGTGTCTCTGTATCCAAATTTCCCATTTTCATAAGGAGCCCAGTCATACGGATTAGGGCCCACCCTAACAACCTCATTAAAGATCCTGTTTCTAAATAAGGTCACATTCTGAGGTACCGGGGGTCAAGATGCCAAAGTATCTTTTTGCGGAGGAACACAGTTTAAGCCAAAACAGCGTATGTGATTTCATGGCATCTTTTCATGACGTCAACCTCTGAGAGATTTATTAGCCCATTTTATAGATGAGGGAAGTCATTCCTTTGTTCATTTTATGAGTTTGTGCCGAGCTCTGTGCTGGGCACTAGGGAGCCAGTGTGAGTGGACAGGCCTGCTATCTGTCTGGAGGAGCGCATGGGAGATAATCAGGGAGCCGGAGAGATAGGACAGCAGGATGAGGCTTTGATGGAAGCCCAGGTGCTGTGGGGGCCCTGGAAGTGGTACCTGGCTCAGCCTCAAGAGGTCAGGAGACTCCTCTGCTGTGAGCACCTCCTCAATCCCTGCACAGACAGCATCTCAGCTGATAACTCAGGGGGAGGAGGGGAGGGAGGAAAGGGGTTTCAGCAGAGGCCCAGCATGTGACAAGGTCCAGAGGTAGGAATGGGGGATGGGTAAGTCTGGAGCAGGGCCAACAGCCAGAGTGTGTAGGCAGTGGAGGAGAGAGACCAGCACTGATGTTGCGGGTGGGACCGTGTCAGACAGGGTCCCCAGCACCAGGCTGAGGAGCTCGGGATGACAGGGAGCCGCGCAGAGGGTGGGGAGGGGACATTGGAAAGAGGCTGGAGCCCCCCCTTCCCCATGACCCCCGTGACCCCTCGGCTTCTCTCTGCCGCGCAGTGAAGCACCCCCCAGCGGAGCCCTCGCAGTTCATCTCACTGCCCGCCAAGACGCCAGACAAGATGGACTTTGATGAGGTAGGCCGGGCCTTCCCTCCGGGGGTGGGGGCGGGGGCCGGGGCCGGCCTGGAGGGTCCGACCGAGGCTCTGGGCCGCAGGTCTTCATGATCAACCTGAAGCGGCGGCAGGACCGGCGGGAACGCATGCTGCGGGCTTTGCAGGAGCAGGAGATCGAGTGCCGGCTGGTGGAGGCTGTGGACGGCAAGTGCGTCCGACCCCGGTGGGGGAGGGGCGCCCCCACGTGTGGGTGTAGACCACGCTGGCGGCGGCCATGGGGCGGGGGACGGGAGGGAGTAGTCTAACCCTGCATGGGGGGTGCTGGCAGGTCTGCGCAGGCAGGCTGTAGGCCACGCCCTGGCAGGCCACGTGGGTCCAAGAGGGGTGTGCGGGTCGGGGTGGAGCCGGTGGCAGGGGGTCGTATCTCTAATGGTGGAATTGCAGGCGGAGAGAGGCTTCCACGGACCCCTCCTTTCCCCCCCCTTGCAGAGCCATGAACACCAGCCAGGTGGAGGCACTGGGCATCCAGATGCTGCCAGGCTACCAGGATCCCTACCATGGGCGGCCCCTCACCAAGGGCGAGCTGGGCTGCTTCCTCAGCCACTATAACATCTGGAAGGAGGTGGGTCCCCGACTGGGGCAGGGCCTCCCTTGGCCTTCTGAACAGCTCGAGGAGGGAATCGCTCTTACCCCAGACAAGCTTCCAAAACCACAGCAGGACACCCGGCCTCTCTTTAGTGAATGTGTCACCTGACTCCTGAGTGGGTCAGCTGCTGTCCTTCTACTGTGCAGATGTGGAGCCTGAATCTGGGGAGGGGTGAGCCTGACTCTCGAAACAGGTGGGGTCTGAGGCCCAGGACCTCCAAGTGAAGCCTCTTTGCACCCAGTCACTGTCAGATATCTAGAGCCTGGGCACTGTGCCCAAACCTTACCAGTAGGAGTAACAGCCATGGTGACGCTAACTGACGCAGACCCCACACGTTGGTACCGCATTCGCCCCAGCGGCTCATCAGACTCCCTTGGAAGGAAGGGC
The DNA here is from genome assembly GCF_030028045.1 of Hippopotamus amphibius kiboko. Taxonomy (NCBI): domain Eukaryota; kingdom Metazoa; phylum Chordata; class Mammalia; order Artiodactyla; family Hippopotamidae; genus Hippopotamus; species Hippopotamus amphibius. Next base: position 16,303,609 of record NC_080200.1, on the reverse strand, counting down.
TGTGATGGACAAGGATGGCAGGTGGGGACTCGAACCTGGGAACATCCGGCATGAGACCAGATGGGGCACTTGGTGTTTGAGGCAATGGGCTCTCAGCCAGGTTGCCCTCCTTTTCTGATACTCATCATGGAGAGTATGGGTCAGAGATTGCGGTGTCCAGGTAGCCGTGGAGCCAGAGGGGATGCAGGTTCAAGTCCAGCCCTGCCTCTGAGAGGGGTGAACTCTGTGAGCAGGGAAGGCATTTCCCAATCTGAGCCTCAGTTTCCCCAGATGATGGAGTCACAACTTCAGGGGCAGTCATGAAGATTCTCAAGTTCATTCATTCAGGGAACATTTGTCAAGCACCTACTGTGTGCCCAGCCTACTGCTGGTGTTGGGGACACAACAGCCACCAAGATAGACCCAGCCACCACAGCGGGCTCACAGCCTTGGGAGGTGGGGAGGCTGATGGTAATCCACACAGAGAAGTGAACAGCAATGAAAGAAGTGAGAGGCACCTACATTAGAGGCCCAGGGTTATGAATTATCCTCAACTAACAGCTTTGGATGAGAGGGAGGACCTCTTGAGTAGGTGACATGCGAGCTGAGGCCAGAAGGGTGAGAGGAAACCTACCTGCTGCTGTGTGGGGGAAGGGTGCTCTGGGTCAGAGTCCCTGGGGTGGGAAGGAGCAGCCAGGCTGAGGCTGCAGAATCTGCTGCCAAGTTGTGAGCAGGAGGTTTTGGCCAGAAGGTAGATCTGAACTTGGTGGTGGTGGTGGTGGTGTGTGTGTTTGTGTGTGTGTGTGTGTGTGTGTGTGTGTGAGAGAGAGAGAGAGAGTGGGGTGGGGCAGGGGCGAGGAGGGTTGCTTTTCTCTTGGTGCCCCAGAGCTCTTAAGTAGAGCTGGCTTTGGGGTCAGGCCCAGCCTCGATCTCTCCAAGATCTCAGCGGGGCCTCCTCCCTCAGGTCGTGGACCGCGGGCTGCAGAAATCACTCGTGATCGAGGACGACCTGCGCTTCGAGATCTTCTTCAAGAGGCGCTTGATGAACCTTATGCGGGATGTGGAGCAGGAGGGTCTGGACTGGGACCTCATGTGAGTGGGGCCTGGGTTGGGTCAGAAGTCAGAGGTGTGGCCTAGAGCCTCTAGGTCTGAGGGCCTCTGCAGGGTAATAATTTGGGCCAACTTTTGGGAGCTTGGCAGGAGGATACATTCTTGACCTGAAAGTCTAAAGCCCTGGTGGAAGCCTGCCCGCGCCTTCAGAGCTTGGAGACTCGACTGGGGCCTGTGAGGTGGAGAGTAAGGCTGAGATTTGATCCAGAAGCCTGTGGGCGTGGCTAGGGAACTTGGGGTGTGGCCTGGGGTCGGTGTGGTCAGGGCTTGGGAGCTGGGCCTGAAGCCTGGGGGCTTGGCTGAGTGTGAGGCATGGCCAAGGCAACCTGGGTCTTAGACCAGTGCTAGGTGGAGTGTGGCCAGCATATTTCTGGAACGGTCCTCTGGAATCTCACGTACGTGGGTTGGTTCTTCCTCCCCTCCTTCCGCTCCCATGTGCGGGGCCCTGATCCGGGTTCTGGGCCTCAGACTCAGGACCATGTGACTGATATGAGTAGTGACTGCTCCCTTCACGCCCGACTGCTCACCGTACCCATCATCCTGCCCACCTGCCCCAGAGCCCTCTGAGCCCAGAGCGGCTGCCCTCTCAGCCCCACTCTCCTTCCCGTGGCACAGCCTCAGAGCATGTCCAAGCACCCCTCCCTCCCCAGCTCCACATCCTCCCTGGCACCCTCAGAAGAAGTCCACTCTCCTCCCTGCGGGCCCCAGACTCCTGTGGGCCTGCTCTCACCGGGTCTGGTTGCACCCGCCCCCTCATTGCTCCCCACCCCCCAGAGCCTGACCGGGGCTCAGTGGATCCCCGACTTTCCGGGTTAGTGGTGTCGGGTGGGCCGGCGGGAGGAAGGTGACAGAGCCCCCATTCTGCACCGCAGCTACGTGGGCCGGAAGCGCATGCAGGTGGAGCACCCCGAGAAGGCTGTGCCCCGCGTGAGGAACCTGGTGGAGGCCGACTACTCGTACTGGACGCTGGCCTACGTGATCTCCCTGCAAGGCGCGCACAAGCTGCTCGCTGCCCAGCCGCTCTCCAAGATGCTGCCCGTGGACGAGTTCTTGCCGGTCATGTTCGACAAGCACCCAGTGTGAGAGGGGGCGGCAGTGGGCAGGCGGGCTGGGGTCTCGCTGTGGAGCTGGCCTGGGTCGGGGCATGAGGCCTGCGGGTCCCGGGGAGGAGGCTTGTCCTCTCCCTCCTTCTTCTTCCATGGGTCCCCCTCGCCGCCCACGTCTGTCTCCATCTGCAGCCCCCCACCCCGCCGCCAACGCGTGTCTCCATTTGTCTCTGACCCTCTGACCCACCGCTGCCCCCCCGCCCCTCCTCCCCTGCAGGTCTGAATACAAGGCCCACTTCTCCCCTCGGGACCTGCGCGCCTTCTCCGTGGAGCCCCTGCTGGTCTTCCCCACGCACTACACGGGGGACGACGGGTACGTGAGCGACACGGAGACCTCGGTCGTGTGGAACAACGAGCACGTCAAGACCGACTGGGACCGGGCCAAATCCCAGAAGATGCGGGAGCAGCAGGCCCTGAGCCGCGAGGCCAAGAACTCAGACGTGCTCCAGTCCCCGCTGGACAGCACTGCCCGGGACGAGCTCTGAGAGCTCTGAGGGGCGGTGGCCACGAAGCCAAAGCAGCCGTCGCTGGCCCGGCCCCCACACGCCCGCCGGGGACAGCGGGGCCCCTGTGGACCCCTGGCAGGCCAAGGAGGGCTCCCCACACAGGGCAGCATCCAGCCAGCTCTTGCTCAGCAATCACGTGCACGCAGGCAGCATTAACGGAGTGCCTACTGTATGCCGGGAACAGGTGGATTGGGTGGGAACAATTCGCGCGCCCAATGCTTTTAAGCGATTCCTGGGTACCAGGTTCCTGTGTTCCGGCGGTGAGTGAGGCTTGATCATTCCCTCCATCAGTGAGGGATCCAGTTGTCAAGCAGTATCGATCCCTCATGAAGAAGCAGGCATTAGTGAGACACATTCACTGTTTGAATTCATTCGGGTATTTATTGAGTGCCTACTCTATACTGGGCGTCATTCCAGGCTCTGGGACTAGTGAGGTAAACTTTCATTTATTCAAACACCTATTGAGCACCTACTACGTGCCTGGTACTTGAGACACAAAAGTTCATACTGGCTCGATGCATTTATTGAGTGCTGGGAGCTGAGCTTGGTGCTAGGGCTGAAGATAAACAAGGTGCTTTCCACTCTTTTAATCGGTTTCCTGCCCACACATCCAGAGAGCATCTCCTGCGTGCCGTGCTGGGCACTAGATACAGCACAGGATGACAGCTGCTCAGTCCGCATGTGATCACCCCCAGAGATGAATGAGTCCTTTCATTTCTTCGTGCAGCAGGCATTTATTGAGGGCCTGCTGTGTGCCTGACCTCGTGGACTCCCAGTGGGGTTGACTGAGTGATTCCTTATCAGCCTCCCCCCGCCCCCATCACCTGAAATGTGTGCAGATAACATCGCCTGCCATCACCCAGGAGCGGGGGTGGGGTGAGGGGAGTAGAGGGAGTTGTGGGCCTCTCCGTCGCCAGGGACAGCCGTGGGTTCCAGCAACCCCATGTCCTCAGGCAAAGCCCCCCTAGACCCAGCCCCCCTGGAGGGGGCGAGGGGTGAAGCTGGAGGCGGGGTCTCCCGTGCCCACCCCTGGTCTCAGTTGCTTGACCGCCCTGCCCTGCATCTCAGGTGTGGTCTCTGCCTGCTTGATGGCGTTCCTCTGTCCAAGCCTTGGGTGGGATCATGTGTTTGGGGCTTTGCGCGGGCTCTGCTGCACTGGGGCGCTACCCACGGCCTGGGCAGGACGTCCCCCGGCACAGGCTGGAGGACGAGCTGTGTCTTCAGCCTGAAACGAATGTCAGAGCCGGCCAGCGGTGCCTCATTCCCTGAGGGATAACTAACTGCTGACCGAGTCGGGTCCTGGATAACTTGCTTATTTTTGTATTAAATGTTTCTGGTTGGTTTTCACATACATCTGTGTTCCCTTCTTGGTCCGATGCTCTGCTCACCACCCACACTCCCCACCCCACCCCCACCCCAGCTTCAGGCCAAGATATGGGAGGAAACCAGGTGCTGGTGAGAAGCCAGTGGAGGAGGTGGTATGGATGGAGTGAGAGCCTGGTGTCCCAGCGTGCCCCATAAAACTTACCCAGAATAGCCCAGGGACGACAGATGGTCAACCTCACTCCGTCCTGAGGGGTCCACTGCAGGATTGTCTCAGATGACAGAATGAGGAGGGGGGCTGTCATAGTTTGGCGTCTCCAGAAAACAGACCCCAAGATGACGATCTGAGTTATCCAAGAGGTGACCCCAGGAAGCCCTGATGGCGGTGGGGACGTGAGGCAGAGAGGGAGCAAGCCCTGCAGGGGGTGCTGGTGACCAGCTGACTGCGGGCAGCTGGGGACCTGGGGGACGGGCAGTGTAGAGCCCTCACCTCAAAGTGGTCCCACCCCAGGGGCGAGGGAGGTGAGGCATTTATCCACCCTCAACAGCATTTGAATTTTCTTGGTCAAATATTTAAGGGTTCTCAAGATTCATAAGCCCTTTTAGAGTGTGCAGGCACGTACCCGAGGCTTTTACAAAATAACAGATGGCGTGTGATCCTTGTGGAAAAATGAGAACATACAGCTCAGCAAACAAAAAAGCAAAATTAAATTACACGTCTTCAGAGACAACAACTCCTAACTTTTTGGTGACAAACCTTTCAGTCTTACCCATCTGCACGGTACAAATATATACATGTTTTGAAAAAGAGGTTTCGTGTTACATAAACTCTGTTACAACCTGCTTTTTTTTTTCCTCCCACACAACACATTTTTATTTCACAAACACTGGATCAAATTGTACCCGGCTTTTTTCAGCAATTTTCTTTTTAAATTTAACAACATATCGTGGCCATTCTAGTTAGCGCAGATGTCTACCAGCTCTTTTTGGATGTTACATACAGTAAAATATGCCGAGTTCAGGATGGACCAGCGTTTACTTGGTCACCCTGATGGAAGGATATCACAGCCAGGCAGTGAACAGTATTATACAATAAATACATCTTTCCTCCTGGAGTTTTTGTTTCAGTTGGGTAAACTGATACAGGTGGGATTGCTGGATTAACAGAAATGCGCACTTGAAGTTTCTGTAGAGGCTGCCTTATTTACTCTTCTTGTTAAATCCTAACTATCCCTCATGTATCTGTGAGGGTGCATGATAACAGTTTATTAACCAGTCCCCTCTGATAGACATTAGAGTAGTTTCTCATGTGTTACATGTGATGTTTCCAAATTTTATTTTAAGCTGGTGGATCTCAGCTGGGGGCATTTTGTCCCTCAGGGACGTTTGGCGACGACGTCTGGAGACATTTCTGGTTGTCATGACTGGGGGCGGGTGCTGCTGGCATCCGGTGGACAGAAATTAAACGTCCTGCAGGGCACAGGGGGGACCCATAACAAAGAATGATCAGGCCCCCCAAAATCTTCAGTCCCTACACCCAATTCCATTCAGCCTCTTGAGGACGTGAATCTCTAGAAGAGTCTTCGTGGCATGAGTGAAATTTGCTTTGCTGTGAAATGTCTCATTCAAACGTCGGTTCTCAGGCTCTGCCTTCTGGAGGGGTCGAAGCTTGGAGGTGGTGCCTGGGAACCTGAGTTTTATTGCGATGCCCCCATCCAGTTATCTAACTCTGACCTCTCCTTTGCGCTCCGGAAGTCCGGGAGAACTGCATCCTTCCTTCTAGAACGTTCCTACAGGAATGACGCCACAGAACTGGCTCCCCAGGGGAACTGAGGCTCCCCACACTCCCAGAAGGAGGGCAGCGGGGAGGTCCTTGAAACCTCCAGCTCGGGGCACACACCCTGTACCTGTGATTCAGAAATAGGATGCTGCCTTTGCCTCCATCACAACTGTTCTTCAATGCCCTCCAAGCACGTCACTGGACAAGGGAATCTGGATTCCAAAATATCAGATGCTTCCATGCCCCGCTGCTGGCAGAGCGAAGAGGAAGCAAAACCAAGACAGCTCCGATTTCTTCTGCCTTCCAACCCCACCCTGCCCCCCCCACCCTAGGACACCTCTGGCCAGTGGGGTCCGAGCACTGGCGCAGCTGCAGGGACTTCTTCGAGCAGGGGAGCGTGGTTGTTGTTTTGCAGCTTCTGCCCAGAAAGGGGTGGGGTGGGGGTGGGGACCGATGTCCATCCACCACACCCCCTCGTTTATGACCGTACGTTGTGGGGATGGTAAGAATGGTTGTGTAACTGCCGGCTGCGTAATCATAGAAATCGTTCTATGTAATTGCAGGATTAGGAGCAGAATAATTTGGATGCAATATGACAAATTGTGGAATGGAATGGAATCTTATGTAGATCATGAATCACATAATTGGGTTACACCCTCCAGGAACTGAGTGTGCATTTTGTTGCCATTTCCTGGGTGGCCTGCCACGTTGGCAGGTGTCCGTGATGAGGGAGGCTTGGGAAAATGGGGGGTGGGGTGGAAGTACGGTAGTTTAAGGCGGGTCGAGGAGGGGGGAGTGGGGCAAACATAAGGGAGGCGCTAGAGTTTAGCCTAAGGTTGGGAGAAGTGTGGAGAAACAGAGGGGGACGTTGTAGAAAAATGGATTAAGTCAGGACTGGCAAATGATGGCCTGAATCTGGCTAGCCACGTTTTGCTGTTTAAAAAAAAAAAAATTTTTTTATTGAGGTGAAACTCAGGTAACATAAAAGTAGCCACATTCAAGTGTACAACCTCATGGCATTCAGTGTACTCACATTGTTTCGCAGCCATCACCACTGTCCATTTCCAAACCTTTTCATCCTCCCAAACTGGAACTCTGTCCCCCAGTAAAGACTAACTCCCCATTCCCTCCTCCCCCAGCCCCTGGCAATCACCATTCTAGGTTCTGTCTCCATGAATTTGATGACTCCAGAGACCTCATATAAGTGGAATCATACAGTAATTGTCATTTTGTCTGTAGCTTCTCACTCAGCATAATGCCCTCCGGGTTCATCCATGTTGTAGCAGGAGCCAGAATTGCCTTCCTTGCTTTCCTTTTTTCTTTTTAGAGATTGATTGATTGATTGATTTTGGCTTCATTGGGTCTTCCTTGCAGCGTGTGGGCTTTCTCTAGTTGTGGAGAGTGAGGGCCACTCTTTGTTGCAGTTCACGGGCCTCTCATTGCAGTGGTTTCTCTTATTGCAGAGCACGAGCTCTAGGTGCATGGGCTTCAGTAGTTGTGGTGCACGGGCTTGGTTGCTCCGAGGCATGTGGGATCTTCCTGGAGCAGGGCTCGAACCCGTGTCCCTTGCCTTGGCAGGCAGATTCTTAACCACTGCACCACCAGGGAAGTCCCTGCCTTCCTTTTTAAGGCTGAATAATATTCTGATCTCGGGTGGCCTACGTCGGCAGTGGCTTGAAGCAGAATCTCAGTTACCTGATCAGAGATTGAAGCCAGGCCGCAGCCGCACGCGCACTGAATGCTAAGTACTAGACCATGAGGACCAGGGACTAGTGACAAGGCCCTGGCGTGTCTGCTTTGTAGAAATGAATTTCAACAATGGGATGGAAAGTAGTCAAACAGGTAAAGTGTTTATTGGGAGGAAAAAAACAGTATGTGTGAATAGACACACACGGGTGGGCTCAGAGAGAGTTGTGCCTTCGTGGTAGTTCAAATCACTTACATGGGGCATTTCTTCCGGGTTTTCTCTGGCCAATCATCTTGCTTTGCCTGGCTCTGAGTCCGTATTTGGTATAACTGAGGGTCCTCCCCTGTGCAGGCGCATGTCTTAGCCAAGATGGATTCCAGCACAGAGGCCTGTGGGAAGGTTGACACCACCTGTTATGAGGTGGCGCTCCCCTCCCTTTCAGCCTCCGAGGACGCTTTCTGTGCATGTGTAGTCTGGAAGGTCTCCCTGACCTCAAGAATGAGAACTATGTGGTCTCTTTTTATCTTTTATCTGGGCAGAACTCAGCTCCTCTCTGCCCCTGCCATTATCTTTAACTTGGAGTATCCGTCCACAGGGAACAGATACTCTTCAGACTTCAGCTGCTCAGCCCAAGGCCCATTTAGCTCCTGCCTCAATTCCATTGCATGTAAGTATAAATCACACTTTGTTTACCCGTTTATCCGTCAGTGGACCCTTGGATTGCTTCCACCTTTTGGCTATTCCGGATAAAGCTGCTATGAACGTAGGTGTACAAGTATCTCTTCCATATTTGCTTTCAGTTCTTTTGGGTATACACCCAGAAATGTATTGCTGGATCTTATGGTAATTCTATGTTTAAGTCTTTGAGGAACTCTCATCCAGCGTTCCATACTTGCTACATGTCTTTTTAAAAATTATTTATTATCGTTTATTTTGGTGAAATTCACATCATATCAAGTTATGCAATTAAAGTACACAATTCAGGGACTTCCCTGGTGGTCCAGTGGTTAAGAATCCGCCTTTCAGTGCAGGGTACATGGGTTCAATCCCTGGTCAGGGAACTAGAATACCACATGCCACGGGGCAAGTAAGCCCGTGTGCCACAACTACTGAGCACACAGGTCACAACTAGAGAGCCTGAGTGCTGCAACCACAGAGCCCACACACCACAATGAAGATCCTGCATGCTGCAACTAAGACCCAAGGCAGCCAAATAAATAAATAAATAAATAAATAAATAAATAAATATTTAAAAAATAATAAAATGTACGATTCAGTGACATTTCATAGATTCACAAAGTTATGCAAATATCATCTCTATCCAGTTCTGGAACATTCTCATCACCCCAGTGGAAACCCTGTACCCATTAGCAGTCACTCCCCAGTTCCCCCTCCCTGCAGCCCCTGGCAATCTGCTTTCTGTCTCCTCCTCTGGACATTTCATATGAGTGGAATCATACACTATGTGGTCTTTTGTGTCTGGTTTCTTTCACTCATCATGTGTTGTTTTTTTTTAATAAATTGATTTATTTATTGGCTGTGTTGTGTCTTCGTTGCCGCCTACGGGCTTTCTCTAGTTGCGGCGAGTGGGGGCTACTCTACATTGTGGTGCGCAGGTTCCTCATTGCAGTGTCTTCTCTTGTTGTGCAGCACGGGCTATAGGCACATGGGCTTCAGTAGTTCTGGCACAGGCTCAATAGTTGTGGCGCACGGGCTTAGTTGCTCCGTGGCATGTGGAATCTTCCTAGAGCAGGGCTCGAACCCGTGTCCCCTGCATTGGCAGGCGGATTCTTAACCACTGCGCCACCTAGGAAGTCCCTCATCATGTTTTTGAGGTTCATCCACATGATAGCATGCATCAGTGCTTCATTCCTTTTTAAAGCCAAGTAATATTCCACAGTGTGGATGGACTGCATTTTGTACATCCGCTCCGCTGGGGGTGGACACCTGGGTTGTTTCCAACCTTTGGCTATTGTGAACAGTGCTGCCTTGAACATGTGTGGACAAGGATTTGTTTGACTACAGCTGCTTGTTTTTCCAAGTAAAGTTCTATTGGCACCGAGCCCCGCTGTTCAGTTATGTGTGGCTGCTTTCATGCTCCACTGGCAGAGTTGAAGAGTGGTGTCAGAAACTGTATGGCCTAAGATATTTACTATTTGACTCTTTTCAGAAAAAGTTTGTTGACTGCTGGATGGTTGAGTTTGAGAGCTAGGTCGGCTGGCAGAAACTTTCAGCTGTTTTTTTTAATCAGTATTTTTTTTTTATCCTTTCCATTGTGGTTTATCATAAGATATTGAATATAGTTCTCTGTGATATACAGTAGGACCTTGTTGTAGAAACTTCTAGTTTTGCCCCAATAAACATTCTTTTCTCCTATAGAACTATAACTTTGGTTGGGAAAATGGCTGCCCAGGGCAAAGAGTACCATTTCCCATCATGCTTTGCAACTAGGCACACGCAGTTAATGAGGTTCTGGTCTGAGGACTCCTAACGGAAGTGATGGTCAGCCTCTCAGTCTTGCCTAGAGGGACAAGATTTGCCTCCCTCAGGCCTTTCCCCTTTACCACCAGCTGGAAGAGCCATCTTGGACCCTGAGGTGGAAGAAGCAAGATGGAAAGATGGTCCCACGTGGCCACGTCAGCCCTGGTAATACAATTTCATTGTGGCTCTCATTTTCATTCTCTGATAACCAGGAGAGGTGGGTGTCTTTCCATATGTGTATCAGCCATCAAGTTTGCCATTCAGGAAATGCCTCTTCGTGCTTTAGTTCATTTTTCTACAGGATGTGATCTGTCCCTTATTGATTCAGAGTTCTTTATAGATATTATTCTTTTCTTGGTCACATGTGTTGCAAACATCTTCTCCCAATATTTGGCTTGTCATGTCACTCCCTTTACAGTGTCTTTTTTATGAACTTTTATTGAGATGTAATTGACATGCCACAAACTGCGTGTATTTAAAGAGCACAATTTGATATTTTTTATTAGTAATGTGTATATGGCAATCCCAATCTCCAAATTCATCCCACCCCACCCTCCGTCCCCACCCAACCTCCGTCCCCACCCAACCTCCCTCCCCCACCCCCACTTGCCCCGCTTGGTGTCCATATATTTGTTCACTACATCTGTGTCTCTATTCCTGCCTTGCAAACCTGTTGATCTGTCCCATTTTTCTAGATTCGGCATATATGCGTTACTATATATTTGTTTTTCTCTTTCTGACTCACTTCACTCTGTATGACAGTCTCTAGGTCCATCCATGTCTCTACAAACGTCCCAATTTCATTCCTTTTTACAGCTGAGCAATATTCCATTGTATGTATGTACCACATCTTCTTTATCCATTCCTCTGTTGATGGACATTTAGGTTGCTTCCATGTCCTGGCTATTGCAAATAGTGCTGCAATGAACATTGGGGTGCATGTGTCTTTTTGAATTATGGTGTTCTCTGGGTATATGCCCAGCAGTGAGATTGCTGGGTCATATGGTAGTTCTATTTGTAGTTTTGCAAGGAACCTCCATACTGTTCTCCATAGTGGCTGTATCAGTTTACATTCCCATGAACAATGCAAGAGGGTTCCCTTTTCTCCACACCCTCTCCAGCATTTACTGTTTGTAGATTTTCTGATGATGCCCATTCTAACCGGTGTGAGGTGATACCTCCTTGTAGTTCTGATTTGCATTTCTCTAATAATTAGTGATGTTGAGCAGCTTTTCATGTGCCTCTTGGCCATCTGTATGCCTTCTTTGGAGAAATGCCTATTTAGGTCTTCTGCCCATTTTTTGATTGGATTGTTTGGTTTTTTGATATTGAGCTGGATGAACTGTTTATATATTTTGGAGATTAATCCTTTGTCTGTTGATTCGTTTGCAAATATTTTCTCCCTCTTTACAGTGTCTTGATGAACAGAAATTCTTCATTTTAATGGTGTTGAATTGATCCTCTTTTCCTGTATTTTATTTTTATGCCTTTTGTGTCTTGTTTAAAATTTTTTCCTGGTGTCAAGGCATGAAGCTAGTCTTACATTGACGTCTAAAATCTTAATCATTTTGCTTTCCACATTTAAATCTTTAATATGCTCAGAGTTGGGCTTTGTGTAGCGTTTCATTTTAGGTAGGCCAGGGTCCTCAAATGCTTTACTTTTATTTTTTGACAGAGAAAACTCATTTCTTTTTTTAATGAAAATCATCAGTGGAGCCCTTGTAAACCTGTAGCAGGATTATCCTTCCAGTCTATTTCTGATGTCAGGTTGTGCTCTATTGTCATTCAGTTCCAATGCATTTGTTCCAGCAGAAAAAGCAGACCAAAATGCCGCAGGCTCAAAAACCAAAGTCCTGTAGGCCTCAAGGTTAGGGCAGGAATTTGAAACCGAAGGGAATGTGGCCATAGTTAGGGAACCCCCAAGGTGGCCCCCAATCATCTCTGCCTGGTCTTCAAGCCCTTGTGTAATCTTCTCCTCTTGATGTGGGCTGGACGTAGTGACTCCCTTCTAACCAATAGATTATGACAAAAGTAATGGGATATCACTTCCGAGATTAGGTTACAAAAGACTGGGACTTCTCTCTGTCTCTGTCTCTCTCTTTGTAATGAAGCCAGCTGCCGTTGTGAGCTGCCCTGTGCTTAGGCCCATATGGCATGGAACTGAGGGGATCCCCCAGCTGATGCTCAGCAAGGATCGGAACCCCGCCAACAAGCACATGAGTGAATTGGGAAGCAGCTCCTCCCACAGTTACACCTTCACATGGGACCACAGCTTTGGCCAATGTCTTAATTGCAGCCTGTATGAGATTTCAAAGCAGAGGCATACCCTGATTCAGAGAAATGGTGAGATGATAAATCTTTGTTGTTCTAAGTTGCTGCATTGGGGGCAGTTTGTTACACAGCCATCCGTTGATAACTAATACAGTGGCTATCCCAGTACGGAGCAAGGACAATGAACATGGCTGCCGCTGGGGGCTGTTTACCCAGGAGCTACCGTGTGCTTCATGGGCTGGGTAGCCTTGTGGGAGATGGGAACCAGCCCTAAGGTGAGCCCTGATTGGTCTATACCAACCCTGGTGACCCATCTCCCTTGTCAGCAATTGGCTTAGGTGTGGGCATGTGACTCAGTTCTAGCCAATGGTGTGCAAAAGGAGATTTCTGGAAAACTTTAATTGCCTGATGAAAAGAAATGTGTATGAATGGAGTTGTGGAGCTTTGACAGCCATCGTGAGATTGAGAAAAAGCCCAGTAGAAACAGAGAAAAGATAGCAAACTCTGTCCAAACTTGGATCGACCTAGCCCTCTCTAAGGGTATGATCTGGTTTTGGCCATTTGGCTTCTGTTCACATCCCGTTGGCCAGAAATGGTCACATGACCATATGTGGCTGCAAGGGAGTCTGGGAAATATAGCCTCTGCTTGGCTACTTTTATCCACAAATGATGCTCCTGTTATACTGAAGAAGGGAACAAAAGTATGAGGGTGGGGTGCGTTACCAGCTACCTCTACCACAAAAAATATATATTGTATGTTATAAAATTAACTCCTACAAAGCCATTGCCTACTGCAGCATTAGGTCTTCATCAATATCATCACACACACTTCCTTGCTCCCACTTCCCTGCCTCCTCCATTCCCCAGGGCAAAAACTGCCCTTGGTTTTGTGTTTCTTTTTTTAATCCTCCATTCTTAAAAATTGTATTAAAATACATATAACCTAAAATACATATAACCTAAAATTTGTATTAAAATACATATAACCTAAAATACATATAACCTAAAACCATTTTTAAGCATACAGTTCAGTGGTATTAAATACATCCACACTGTTGTGGCACCATCACCACCATCCGTCTCCAGAACTCTTTTCACTTATACAACCGAAATTCTGTACTTATTAATCACTAACTCTCCATTCTCCCCCTCCCCCCCACCCCTGGAAACCACCATTATACTTTCTGTCTCTATGATTTTGGTTACTCTTGAGTAACTCATAAAAGTGGAATCATACAGTATTTGTCTTTTTTTTATATATAAATAATTTTTATTTATTTATTAGCTGAGTTTTGTCTTTGTTGCTGCACACGGGCTTTCTCTAGTTGCAACAAGTGGGGGCTCCTCATCAAGGTGGCTTCTCATGTTGCAGAGCACAGGCTCTAGGCGCACGGGCTTCAGTAGTTGTGGCACACAGCTCAATAGTTGTGGTGCATGGACTTAGTTGCTGTGCAGCATGTGGGATCTTCCTGGAGCAGGGATCAAACCTGTGTCCGCTGCATTTGCAGGCAGATTCTTAACCACGGTGCCACCAGGGAAGCCCTAGTATTTGTCTTTTTGTGACTGGCTTATTTCATTCAGCACTATGTCCTCAAGGTTCATCCAGTTGTAGCATATTGCAGAATTTCTTCCCTTTTTAAGGCTGAATAATATTCCATTGACTGGATGGACAGCATTTTGATTCTCCATTCTGCTGGTGATAGACACTTGGGTTTCTTCCATGTTTTAGCTACCGTGAATAATGCTGCTATGAACATGGCTGTACAAATATCTTTTTGAGACCCTGCTTTCTATTCTTTGGGACATATACCCAGAAGTGGAATTGCTGGATCATTTGGTAATTCTATTTTTAATTTTTTAAATTGAAGTGTGGTTGATTTACAGTGTTACAGGTGTACAGCAAAGTGATTCAGTTATGTATATATTCTTATATATATATATATTCTTTTTCAGATTCTTTTCAATTATAGATTTTTACAAGCTATTGACTATAGTTCCCTGTGCTATACAGTAGGTCCTTGTTATTTATTTTATATATAGCAGTGTGTATCTCTTCATCCCAAATTCCCAATTTGACCCCCCCCCTTCCCCTTTGGTAACCATAAGTTTGTTTTCTATGTCTGTGAGTCTATTTCTGTTTTATAAATAAGTTCATTTGTGTCATATTATAGATTCCACATAAGTGATATCAAACAGTATTCATCTTTCTATTTCTGACTTACTTCACTTAGTATTATAATCAGTAGGTCCATCCAAGTTGCTGCAAACGGCATTATTTCATTCTTTATATGGCTGAATAATATTCCATCGTGTATATATACCACATCTTCTTTATCCATGCATCTGTCGATGGACACATGTTGCTTCCATATCTTAGCTATTGTAAATAGTGTTGCTATGAACATTGGAGTGCATGTATCTTTTTGAATCAGAATTTTTTCTTTTCCAGATACGTGCCCAGAAGTAGAATTGCAGGATCATATGGTAACTCTATTTTTATTTTTTAAATTTTTTTCAGACCTTTATTGGAGTATAATTGCTTTACACTGTTGTGCCAATTTCTGCTGTACAGCAAAGTGAATCAGCTGTATTTATACACATATCCCCATATCCCCTCCCTCTTGAGCCTCCCTCCCACCCTCCCTATCCCAGCCCTCTGGGTCCTCACCCATCATCAAGTTGATCTCCCTGTGTTATGCAGCAGCTTCCCATTAGCCATCTATTTTACATTTGGTAGTGTGTATATGTCAATGCTACTCTCTCACTTCCATACCGTATGCTAATGCATATATATGGAATCTAAAAAAATGGTACTGATGAACCCAGGGGCAGGGCAGGAATAAAGATGCCAATGTAGAGAACAGACTTGAGGACACAGGTGGGGGTGGGGAGGGAAAGCTGGGATGAAGTATTTTTAGTTTTTAAAGGAACCTCCATACTCTTCTCCATAGTGGCTACACCAATTTACATTCTGTATTTTTGATCTTGTGAGGAATCACCATACTGTTTTCCACAGCAACTGTATCACTTCACATTCCCACTTACAGCTCACAGAGGCTCCAATTTCATCACATCTTCGCCAACACTTGTTTTCTGTTTTGTTTTGTTTTTGTTTTTTGATAGTAGCCTGATGCGTATGAGGTAGAATCCTCAATCTTTTTAACCCTTAGTTTTACGCTTATTATTTTTTTTGTTAATCACACTTAATTATCCTTAAACAAAATCTCTGTGGGTGTATCTTGTACGTCTTCTGAGCTTTATAAATTTAGTGTTATGCTCTTTGAAGCCTTCTGGGACTTTTTTTTCCCACTCAGCATCATACTTCATTCATGTCATTTGTCAGAATGAAGCAGCTCATGTCCTAGAGAATGGCAGGAGTAAGCTTGTCCCTCGTCCACAGGTGTGGATTCAACTGTGGGACTCAGTGCATCACAGCAAGACGGTTTATTCCTCGCAGGGCAGCAAGCAGCGCGAGCCTCAGTCCCCAAGCCCCATGGGTAACACGATGGACCCCACATACTGAGGGACACAGGGTCAAGGGCTGAGCCCCTTTTATAGAAAGCAGCAAACAAGCCAGCTTCCCTTCATCAGAGATCAAACAGTTACGCAGAAGTCATGCTGTGGGAGGGTCCCTGGTGGCCCAGTGGTTAAGACTCCGCAATTCCACCGCAGGGGGCACGGGTTCGATCTCTGGTTGGGGAACTAAGATTCTGCATGCCGCACAGTGTGTGGAAAAAAAAAAAAAAGTCATGCTGAATAGCCTATGTGCTTAGCTATGGAAACTGCTTAACTGCTTGGTCTTGGGAGTAATATAGTTCAGTCAGCAAGAATGTGCAGGGATACTCAGGACCTGTGGGCTTGCCTCTTCTGACATCATGCAGACACCTGTGGCTTATCCATTTCACAGCTGTATAATATTCCCCATGTGTGAAGATTCACAACACTGAGGCTGCTTCCAATCTTGCCCACGTGCAAGAGACTCTTGAGGGCAGAGTTGCTGAATTATAGGTTCCCCCTGTGGTTTAGCCACTTACTGTTCTATTTCACTTTTAGCCCTTTGGCTGTTACTTGCAGCCAAAAGCACTCATCAAACTCACTCCCAGTGGTGGATCCCACAGCCCCTGCCCTGGCCACTCAAAGGCAGAAACAATTCCAGACCTTAGGAGGGGAGACCCTGACTTTATCAAGGAAACCCTGAGCCAAGTGAGATTCTGTTTCTGCTTCCTGGTGGGATGGGGGCTCGACAGAGAAGTCAAATTCAGCTATAGAAAAATGAAGCTTCATTCCTTGCACATCCAAGTTTACAAAATGAGATTCTCACCTGCTACATCAGAAAACAAAACAAAAAACCTCCAAACGTGGGGGCGTGGGTGGAATCTGTGTGCCCTGGCATTTGTGTCCTAGCTTACTTGAGCTAAGAGCAACAGCTGCCCAGTATCCTGGACTCAGAGCCCGGCTCTGCCCCTTCCAAAATATCTTGCCTCTCTGGCCCTGTTTTCCTTCTCTGTAAAATGGGACCACGGTAATTATGAAGGAGTTGAGTTCATGGGTGGGAAGTGTATTCAACAGTGGCTGCTCATAGTAGGTGCTACATGATTTTTTTTTTTTTTTTTTTGCCAATATGGGAAGGCAAAGGAGGGCACCATGAATCCGAGGCTGTGTGCTTTTTCTTTTTTTTAATGTCTGCTGTTAATAAAATATTTTTACAGAGACCAAAAAGTCAGAATAGTGCAAAACATCTCAACACCATGCATTCGTGACCACTTCTCGTTGATTTTAAACATTTGTTCCAAGTCACATATTTACAGAGAAATGGGGGCATCTGTGCAGACGCCGGACCGACGGGATGGAATTAAAACAGACAAACAAACAGTGTTTTGTGTTCACATTTGCAATCACATGCTAAGAGAAGGTGTGTGGAGGAAGAACCTCCCTGGACTGCTTGGCCGGGTTTGGGGGTCTCAGGGGACCAAGGCCAGGGTTGGGGTCTGAGTCCCCCTGGCTGTGTGGCCGGGGATGCATAGGGACCCTCCACCTGTGACCTGTGCCTCGAGAGGCTGGCCAAGGGGAGGGGGGACAGTGGGGGGAGGACGGGGGGGGTCTTACTTGACACCGTCAACTTGATTTGTCTCTTAAAAAAAAAGGCAAAGAGAAAAGCAACACATGTCAGTGAAAACGACTTTGGTCCTTGACAATTCATAGGAAAGGATGCTCAGGGGACCGCAGGGGTCATGATGTGGACCAGCCCCCCAGTGAGCGCCCCTCCCTTTCTGCCTGCACAGCAGAGTTGGGGCAACTCCGGGCTGTCTCAGCTCTGCCCCGTGCCTCAGTGTTCCCACCTGTAAGATGGACAGCACTGGAGGTGGGGGACAGAAAGGTCTCTGAGGTCCCAGCCAAGAGAGGTCCCAAGGATTTCTAGTTGGCGACGTTGTTTTGTTTTGTTTCGTTTTGTTTTTTTGCATCTCTGATGGGGGCATGGTGAGGTTTCAGGCTGTGGAGCCTGAGAGGATTGGGGGATGTGACCGGGCGCCTCCTCATTTTAGGTAAATCCTTCGAGGACAGACTGGTGAGACCCAGAGAGAGCAGGGGGTCCCTCTTCCTTCTAGAAACCTGTTTCTGGTTTTTCTCCCCTCTCTGTCTCTGCATCTCCCCATCTCTGAATCTCTGTCTCTCCATTTCAAAGTTCTGGCTGTCCCTATCTGGGCATGATCTTACCCTTTTGATTTTTTCCTTTGTCTGTCTGTCTTTCTCTCCTTCCCTCCCTGCTCTTCTTTGTGTTCTTACTGTGCCCCTGTCCTGTTTGAGGGGGGATTGGCTCTGTCCAAGATGTCCCTCAATGTTATATCCCTCCCCCCAATCCCAATATGAACCTACTTTATCCTTTCCCTGATCCATGGAAACCTGGGGCGAGCTCCTGGCATGGAGCAAGGTCCAAATGCAACCCCAAGACTCCAACTGGGCTCGGAACCCCAGGAACCTCAGCTGAAGTGGTGAAAGCCCAAAAGGTATCATCTAATGCTGAATGGCCTTGGGGAAAGCCCTGCTCCTCTCTGAGCCTTGTTTCAATACAGGAACATCCTGACTTCAAGCACTTCCGGTCCCCTCTTGTCCTCTCTTCACTCTGTGCCCTGTGGCTCAGCCAGTTTGGCTGGAACACCTCCTGGGTGCCCAGTTCTGTGTGGGAGGGGAAGGTTGGTACAGAGAGACACACATGTGGATGCATGGGCACACACAGAACCCCCTGCCCGAGACATAATTCAACTAGGCATCCCCTCCCTGCCATCCCCCTGTGCCCAGAGAGCCTTTCACAGACACCCCCAGCCCCACACATCAAAGACAGAGGCTGGGGAAGGGACAGACAAAGGAGAAGGGACAGAGGCTGGGGGAGTCCCGAGGGGTATCAGAGAAGGTTTTCTACATTAGGGAATATTTGTGATGAGTTTTGAGGAATGAGTAGGAGTTCGCTGGGGGAAAGAAGAGGGAGGAAATTCCAAAACAGTTCTAGCCTGGGAGTCAGAAAATGTCATTCAACAAAACTCCCTGCGGCTTCCTCCATGTGCCTGGGCCGGTGCTGGGGAACCCTACACACACACACACACACACACACACACACACACACACACGCCTTGACCAGAGAGCCTCCCAAGCAATCTTTTGGGAAATAACTTGGCTCTTTCCAGCAGAAGCTCAGCTCCCCCTTTTCCTGCCAGTCATCCAAAAAATCTTTCAGAACCCACCCCAGATCACAGATTACCTCCCCTTTGGGTGTTGCTGGTGTTCTCAACTCCAAGTCAACCACCCAGCCCACCTCCACCTCTTGGATGGTCTGAAGTTCAAATCTGCCTCTCAGTCCTTGTGACGGAGGCTCCAAGTTCCCCTCAAGCCACCTCCCAGCCTCTCCCCCACCATCCTGAATGAGAACTTTCAACCGAATCTCTGGTTCAGAACCTTCAGTCACTTCAACCTGCCTGAATTTAGGGGACACGCAAATACTTCCGGGTAAATTAGGAAATAGTGTCGCTTCCTCCAGACTCTTGTTCACGGATGGGGAAACCAGTACCATAAATACACAACACTCAACTTCCACATGGCCTCCTTAGAGATGCTCAATCCCTGGGCAGTGCACAACGGGGACATCTCTACCCAGGGACTCTGGGGCTCATCTAAGGCAGAGTTTTAAATATCAGTATATCCTCCAAAATCTTTCCAAGAATTAACTTCAGTGTCCTGAAAGCATTTTGTCCTCTCCTCTCACCCCCACCACATCAGTCCATTCTTCATGAGGCAGGCAGAGGGAGATTTCAAAATGTGAAATCCAGACTCTCCCCAGCTTTCAAATCTCCTGGCGCCTCCCAAGCCTCTTAGAGTAAAATGAAAACTCCTCAGGGCAGTGTACAAGGCCCCACCTGGTCTGATACCTCTGCAGGCTTCCCCAACCTCATCACCATCCCCTACCACCCCACTCGCTAGCTCAGTTCCAGCAACGCTGACCTGGCTATGCTTCAAGTCAGCCACCACCTAGCCTCTGCACCTGCTGTTCCCTCTGCCTGGAGCTCTTTTCTCTCCACTGAGTGCCTCCTTTCCACTTTTCACCTCTGCGAAAAGCCCTCCCTCACCTTCCCCATCTGATGTGGCCCCACCACTCCAGGAGCCCCGCTTACCCTCATCTCATCCCTTTGTTTTAATTTCTCCCTAGCACAGCACAATCCCGTATTTCTCATTCTGGCAGGAAAAAAAACCCATGGCATATACATGCTGGTCTAACGTGGAAAAGCAGATCCTGGGCAAAGACAAGCCACGCCAAACTTTCCCCAAATATTTCCCAAAATGCCTGTGTGCGCTAAAATGGGGAAGTTTGACTCTGGTCAAACGGCCCCAACAGCCCTGATGGAGGAAGAGATTCAGGAAGCTAAAGGCCTCACTTGGGGGTAAACTGTGGCCTGTGTGTTTGAACGTATGAATGAGAGTAAGCTCCCAGCAAGTTTGTATAGTTACACACACACACACACACACACACACACACACACCCCTAGAGATTCTGGTCTCTTTCTGTTCTTTCCTGACTGGAGCATTCTGGGGGAGGAAAAAGGGGTTGGGGCAGGGGACTGGGTCCAGGGAATCCCAAATCTTCACTCTTTTTTGGTGGGAGGTCAAGCGTTCTCAGGGTATCTCCCGCTGGGGTCCCACTGGCAAGGGCTGAGGGCAGAGGTTTTGCTTGGCAGCCAGAGGTGGGAGGGGGCACTGGGGGCCTTGGCCCAGGACCCCCATCCCTTTAAAGATTGGGGGAGGTCCCCTGAGGGGGGTTAGCAGCAATGGGGAGCTGTATCGGCTCATCCGATCTCAGCCCACCCTTCAATGGGGCACACAGGCCAAAGGAAAGGGGAAAAGGTGCGGCACTGGGACCCTCGGCATTGTCTCAAGCAGCTCTCTGGGCCTCAGTTTTGCCTTCTGTCAAATGGGTGGATTGAACTCTATGATATGAGGACTGGGTACGTGGGGGGAAAGGGGAGGCAAACCCCCATAGGGAAGTGGGGGCAGTGCAGGTGCCCCAGAGCCGTCCCCTTGGTCCCCAAGGGTTTGGGCGCCCGAGGGCGCATGTGCTTTTGAAACCCCATCCTGGCCCCCCCCCCCGCCCCCCTGTTTATTTTTTTTGCACAAACATCGACAGGGACTCTGGTCCACTCGGGGGGCCCACCAATGACCACCCTAGTCCCTCCAAGCCCCAGACCACCCCAGGGGGCGCTCCAGGAAGCCCTGCCCCTTGCCCAGGGCCCACCCCGGAGGGAGCTGAGAGTTCCATACTTGGCAAATTGGTCTTGGGCCCCAGGGGTTGGAGACCCATCTTATGGCTTTTCCAGATGGCAGGAGGCAGGGCCTCCTGGTACTACAGCCCGGGGACCTTGCCTCCTTATTAGGGGACGGGTTTTCCTCCCATCCCAGCTCTTAAGTTCCCCTAGATGCTGGGGGCATGGCCTCAAGTAGGGGGATGTGGCTTCTTCCTTCCTCGCGCCCTAGTGCGTGGCCTCCTGAGGGGGCGGGGCGCTGCCATTCACCTTTCCCCTGAGGGGAAACTCAATCAAGGGCGCGGCGGCAGCCGGCCCTCAGCACAGAGTCCGGGGACACCCGCCGCCTGGGAGGTCCCAGCCCGCGGGCACCGCCCCGCCCTGCACGCTCTGCGCAGGCGCAGTGGTGCCCGCCTGCCGCGCCCCGCGCTAGGGCGCAGGCGCGGCACCGCCTTCCTCGGCGGAGCGCGTGTCCGACTTGAGCTTGACGAACTCCTTGGCCACCTCGTCGTTGCTGCGTTGCGACAGGATGCGCAGCACCGTGAGGCCCGTGTCGTCCATGTGGATGCGGCGGCCAAGCGGCAGCCAGCAGGCGGCGCTCCCGCGCTGGACCAGCTCGCGCAGCTGCAGCACGGCCAGCCCCACCGTGCGGTCCTCGCGCGCGAAGCAGTAGTCCTTAACACACACCTGCAGCTCGTAGCACTCCGGGCCCGCGTCGGCGCTCAGCGTGCTGCGGGAGGCGGAGTGTGAGGGCAGGTCCCGCCCACTGACCAGCCACGCCCCTGCCGGTGACTCCGCCTCCCCACCGGGTCACGCCCCCACCCGGCATTCTGAGCTGGGCCACGCCCACATTGAGTGATCCTATTTTCATAACCTTCCACGACAGGCCGGGCTCCGCCCCTGCCCCAGATGTCCCGCCCCACGACGCCACGCCCACATCAGCAGACAGTTCCCAGCACTGTCCCTGCCAAGTCTCTCCTCCCTCCCTTCTCCCCCTCCTCACCCAAGGTCGCCCCCATCAAACTACTCCCAGCCCCAAGCCAAGCCACATCCCCACCCCAAGAGACCCTTCCCCCAGACTTCTCTGCCTAGGCCATGTTCCCACCCTGTGATACCAGCACCCACACCCTCAGCCGGCGGAGCTGCTGCCTCCACCACCCTAC
Source organism: Hippopotamus amphibius kiboko (assembly GCF_030028045.1). Lineage (NCBI taxonomy): Eukaryota > Metazoa > Chordata > Mammalia > Artiodactyla > Hippopotamidae > Hippopotamus > Hippopotamus amphibius. Next base: position 16,281,420 of record NC_080200.1, on the reverse strand, counting down.
TCCAGATATGGCACCCAGGAGCCCCTTTACCAGGCTGCCATCTGAACCCCAGTTATCCCCTTGATGTGGCCCCTTCCCCATGCTCCCTAGCCTGCCCTTCTTACCCCCAAAGATGCTCTCCCCCTATAACCCTGCCCTGATGTCTCACCATAGTGACTACCCACTCCAGCACTCCTCCCCCTCCCGCAGGCTATGAAGTCCTGCCCTGATGCTGGGTAGTCAAGAACTCACTTCTTTCAGGCTACATCCACACCAATCCCTTGCATCCTTCTCAGGCTGCATTCCTAGCCCTCAACTACTTTGTCCCAACCTAGGAGACATCTGCCCCCTATTAGGCGGCGCTCTTTCTCTCAAGTATTGCTTCAGGTGACCTACTTCTTCAAAGCCCCCTGACCAAGAGCTCTCCCCTGACAGGACTGGCCAGGTCCCTCAGGGGCCCCCACCTATCCCCAGCTCTGATGCCCCCTTACCCCTCTGCACTCTGTCCCCCAAGAACACCCGCCAATGTTACCCCGCCCCAGTGAGGCTCACACCTGATCCAAAGCTCCTCCAACCCTCACCCCCGTCCCAGATAACCCCGCTGTATCAGACTTATTTATATTCCCCATAAAGCGTCTGCTCCGTTAGACCCCCGATGCCTCTAACCAACTATCACTCGCTCACTAGGAAGCTCCATCTGGATGTGACCCCAGTCCTACCCCATGACACAAATCCCCTGGACCAAGCCACATTCTGTTCTTGTCCCCCAGAGTAGACTCCTCCAGATGACCTGCCCCAATAGCCCTGACAAAGCTCACTGCTAACTCCAGGAGGTCCACACTTATGCCCCTCAGCCCCTCCCCCATAAGACTCTTGCCCCATCATGACCAACCACATCCCTTAAACAGACCAGAATCTCCAGCCCCAGCAGTGCCTCTGCCCAACATGCTCCTTCTGGCCAGACTTCTCCCCTTCATGAACACTCATCATGCTGTTATATCACACTCATTGCCCACCCCCAGCACCTGTCCGCCCCCCAAGGTGGTCACCTCCATCCCTTCACTGATGTCACTCCTGCACTAAGGTGCCTCCCTTCCCAGCATCCCCACCTAGGATGTGATCCCTCCTGTTTCCATCCCCAGGTACCATTGGCCCACCAGACATCCCTCCTGCCTAGTGGGCCCTGAGGTTCAAATAGCAGATGTCCCCTTGCCATGCTCCCCAAAGCATCCCAGACTTACAACTGGAAGCTCTCATTGTACTTTGGGGCCCAGCTGTTGTTCTTGGATTTGGTTGCAAACTTGCGTTTCTTGTCACTGAGCTGGGGCCCAATGATGTTGACCTCGATGAACGGCCGGAAGATGCCAGAAGTCTGCCACTTGAGGTCATTGGCAGCCACCACTGTTGGGGGAATTAGAAGGTAAGACTGGTTAGGGTTCCCCAGTACACAGCTGTGGTTTTCAAAGCCTGTCTGAAAGACTACATTTCCCAGCATGCTTCTGTAACTGTGTGGCCATATGACTAACTTCCAGCCAATGAGATGTAAGAGCAAGTGATGTGTACAGCTTCAGGTTGTGAAAGGCAGGGAGAATGCCCTAAACTTTCTCCATCCCCTAGCTACAGGCTGGGGTGTTGATGGGGGCCAAGTTCTTTGGGACTCTATGGAGGAAGAAAACACATTAGGGATAAAAGTACAACAAAAGATGTCAGGGGCCTGGATCTCCAGCATTGTGAAGCCTCCACATCAGTTCTGGGCTGTTTGTCCTTAGAGTCACCTCAGAGAAAAGCTCATTCTATCTATCTTATTTAAGCCACTGTTATTTTAGGCCTTGGCTAAAACAGCCCAATCTGTGTTCTAATTAGAAAATAAAAGCCAACAAAAGGAAAGCAGAGCTGAGAGAGAGAGAAAGTGGAATGAGTCCTATAACACTTTTTGTACTGCTTGATGCAGCTATGCCTGATGGTGGTTACTTCTGGAATTTTCAGTTTTATAAAAACTTTTTTTAAAATGAAAACATGTTTTCCTTCCTTAAGCCAGTTTGAGTTTGGTTTCTGTCTTAGAGCCTAGTGCATCCTGGCTGAGGCACTCTCCCTCCCACCTCAGGCTACTCACCTTTCACTGTGACCTTGTGTTCCCCAGTTCCTGGATGAGTGAAGAGCTCTACATGGACGGAAACTTCACCCACAGGGTCTTCCACACCCGAGCCTGGGTGGGGCAGGGGAGGATGCTTGGCATGAGCTTCATTCTTTCCCACCCACCAGAAAGGACCTGGACTGCCTCCCACCCACCACGTGCTGGTGGCACCAGGTCATCAGCCATGACAGGGTGGCACTGACGGTGGGCTGGGAAGATGGGTGATCTTAGGGAAGACAAGAACGCTGGGTTCTAGCCTTTCACTGCCTCACTGTGGGATCTCAGGCAGATCTCTTAACTTCTCTGAGCCTAATGTCCTTTTTCTCATTCCCTGTCATCAAACTCAGTCTTCATCTTCACACCATCTCGGCAGCATCTGACGCCCTGGCTTTCTGTGCCTCAGTTTCTCCTCTTGGCTGCAACAAGGACACACTCTCCAGGTTCTCATCCTACAGATTAGTCACGCCTTCTCACCCTCTTGTGCCATTTCCTCCTCCTCTGTTGACCTTCAAACTGTTGGGGCACCCTGCACCTCAGTCCTTAACCCCCTTTTTTATTTTCACTCCCTCCCTAAGTACTGGTACAGTGGAAAATCCTACCAGCTCTACCTTCAAAATACATCCAGAATCTGGCCCACGTCCTTGGCCTCCATCATGGTCCAGTCCCCATCAACCTTGAGGCTCCGTCTCACACTTCAGGTAGGGCTAAATGAACCATGGCTACCCAATCAGAGCACTCCCTGGCCATGGCTGCAGTGACTGGCTCAGGGATGGTCATGTGACCCAAGATAAGACAATAAGAGTTGTCCTTGAGCCAACAAGGCCAACCTGGAATATTGCAGTAGCCTCTTCTCTGTCTCCCTGTACCCTCCTCTCAGCTTCTTTCAATACTCCAGCTAGAGAAATCCTAAGTCAGATTACGTCCCTCCTCTACTCAAAATCCTCCCATGGCTCCTATCTCACTCTGAAATAATCAGTCCTTTTTGTGACCTGCAGTGTCACTCCTCATATGTCCTCACTATTACCTCTCCTGCCTCACTTCCCTCCACTCTTACCCTCTCCAGCTCTGCTCTAGCCTCACAGGCTTCCTCACTGCTCCTCCAACACACTGTGATAATGTGACCCAGAACCCTCAGTTCTCCTCAAGTGACAGCTTGTAGAGACATCTTTTATTTTCCCTGCCATTCCTTTTCCAATAGACCATCTCAAGTTTCCATTGAGAAATGGTCCTACCTCACCTCAGATCTTTGTGGCTCCATCTCACACTTCAGGTATGGCTAAAGGAACCATGGCTGCCCAATCAGAGAACTCCCTGGCCATGACTGCAATGATTGGTTCGGGGATGGTCATGTGACCCAAGCTGGGCCAATAGGAAAAGGCCCTGGGACTTTTGCTGTAACTCTTAGGAAAGTCTCTCTCTGGTTAAGCTGGCAAGGCTGACTCTGCCCAATGAGGGGAGAGTCTACCTCACAGAGGTCTCAATAGAGACCAATGACCAATGGCATTGTTGGTGATTCTAGATCCAGCCATTTTGATGCCAAATCAATCCCTAATCTTTCAGTTATAGCCTCACAACTTCGCTAGTCTGCCTGAGTCAGGGTAAGGTACACTTCAGTTTCTGGCCACCACAAGCATCCTGATTCATTGGTTCTGATGGGGATCATTGAAGGAGCAGTTCAAAAGCTTCTGTCCCCATCCCTCCCTCTGTGGCTCTTGGGAAGGGCATCCTGTGGGGCCTGGGGACCTGTGACCACCAGCACCCCCACCAGTCCCCTTCCCTGCCCCTCACGAAGCTCCCCACACCTGGAGCACCCCATGCATGGGGGGAGGAACAGGGAGGAAAGTCAAGGGTGGGGGTGGGGAAGGAGAACGGGTCAGTCCAAGGCTGATGGGGTTACCTGGCTCTAGGCGGGAAGTGACCGAGGCTCAGGGGACAGAGGGGCCTGAAGACCCCCATTGCCCCAGTATTGGGGTGTGCACCCCCTCATCTTCGCTGCCCACCCCAGGCTGCCTTCCTTGTCATCTCAGGCTCCCACCCCGCTTCCCCCAACCAGTCACATGCTCAGCCTCACCCCCCCCCACCCCCAGGCTGATGCCTCACAGCAAGCTCAATCCGGGCCAGACTGAGGGGTGCCAGGGGAGAGTCGGAGAGTGGTGGGTGGGGTGAGGGGTCAGATCATAGCCAAAGCTAGTAAGAAGGGGGAGGGGGGCAGTGCTGGGCGCCCCCGTCCCGTGGTTTGCTGGCTCCAAGGGGAAGGGTCTTTCCTGGGCTTCTCTGGGCTTGCCCCAACCCCACCCTCGCTCCCCAAGTCCCGGGCCCCCCTACAGGGGAAGGTTCCTTGGGCAAGGGGCTTAATCTCCTTTGAGACTCAGCTTCCTCATCTATGGAATGATGGGCGCCCTGTGGGGTGACTGGGAGGAATGTTTTCGAGAATCACTGAGAAATGCTTGGCACAAGGGCTGACTCAGAGTTAGAGCCTGAAAAATGTTGGTTTTTCTATGCTTGGAAAAGTGACATCAATAATCATCATCACCAAAATAATAATGATAATAATAAAACAAGCAACGATTGTTGCCAGCTAGTACATGTCAGGAACGGTTCTAAATTTAATTCATCTAATCCTAAAAATAATCCTATGAATTAGGGTCCTGGACTGTTCCCATTTTAGAGATGAGAAAACTGAGGCTCAGGGAGGCAGCCGGTTGCCAGAGGCGCCCAGCCACGGAGTGGCAGAGCTGGAATCTGAGCCCACTCCTAACCGGGCAGGTGCCTGTCTGGGGTGGGGGTGGGGGACCCGGGATCTGGTTGAAGAGAAGCACCTAGGGAGAAACGGATTCCGACTCGAATCGCTTCTCCCTCCCCATGTGGAACCAGCAAGCCGTCCTTCCCCCTTGTCCGCCTAGGCCCCCCCCCCCCCCGCCCCCCGCAGCCAGTCGGGTCTGGGCGGGGCCCCGCAGGCCTGGGAGACGGAAGGACGGGCCTTTTACTAGCCGGGCCGGGAGGGGCGCAGGCACCGGGCACCGGGTGCGGGCGGGCGGGCGGCGGGAGCACGTACCCTTCTCAGGATAAATGTCTTCACTAAGGGTAAACCTAGTCCCTTTTCCACCATGGACTAATCACGGGGTGGGGGGGAGGTGCAGAAAGGAGGGAAGGGAGGAGTGGTGGGGGAGAGAGACGAGCGAGCGAGAGGCGAGGATGGAGGGCGAGTGTGCGTGGCGGGGAGCAGGGTAGGCGCGGAGATGGGGCGGCGAGTGAGAGGGAGGAGAAACAAGAGAGAGAGAAACGTCAGCTGCAGACGGACAGACAGACAGCCTCCCGCTCGGGGGGGTGGGCGGTGGGGGACATCAGGGACACTAAAAGCAGCAGCGTTGGCTGGGCACGAAGCTGAGCGCGGAGGCCCGATGCCCAAGGAGGGCCCTAAGCCCTGGGCTTACTCGGGGAGGGGGGAAGGGGGCCGCTGGTGGCCGCAGGGTTTAGCTCGCCTCACCCCGGCCTCCTCTTCCACTGCCGGAACTAAACCTGGGTCAGCGGCCAAACTTCTCTCCCTTGTCTGCACTCTTAGGGCCAACTTTGAAAAGGGGGGTCCCCCGTGAGGGGAACTAGGACCCTGGAGTCCTGCCCCCCCAGCCCCAGCTGCTGTGTGCGAACTCAGAGAGGGACAGGAGACAGAGGCAAGAGAAGAGAGAGAGAAAGAGAGAATCTGAGAAATGAGAACTCCCTCTCCGTCCTCGCCCTCCAGGTCGGGGTCCTTCCCATCTCCGGGGCTGTCATTCCTTAGCCCCGGACAGTACAGAGGTCCCTCCCCCGGGTACCTTCAACCATTCCTCCAGAGGTCCCTCCCTGGGAGCTGCCAATCATTCCTTGGCTGCATGATATCAGAGATCCCGCCCCTGCCAGAGCTGTCAATCACTCCTTAGTCACCGCCGTCACAGGTTCCTCCCCCAGAGCTGTCAACCACTCCCTGGAACCAGGGCGGCGAGGTCCCGCCCCTAAGAGCTGTCAATCACTCCCTGGTCCTTGCCGTCAGAGATCCCGCCGCACGGCTTTCAATCACGTCCTGACCCCGTGACGTCATGGATTTCCCCAGGAGATGTCATCCCCTCCTGGCCCAATGACGTCATAGGTCCCGCCCCTACGAGCTGTAGATCACTCGTTGGCCTGGTGACATCATGGAGCTCAGGTGTGCCCCGGAGCTGTCAATTCGGCCCCGGACCCATGACATCACAGAGGAGGTGAGTCAAAGGCGGCGGCCTCACAGCGTTGGGGCTCAGCTGTTCCTGGGGGCGGGGATTGTCATCGTGTCAACCAGTGGCTCCTTACCCTGGGCCGACTGCGTCTGCACGAATGTCTTGATGAGCAGGTCGGTGGCCTGCGTGTAGAGGGACAGGGCGTAGCGCAGGGACTGCAGATCTGGACTCTTTTCCAGGAAGGTTTTCTTGAGGCCCACGCCACCCGCATGGAAGTATTGCTGTGGGGAACAGGGTGGAGATAGGTAAGGGTGGAGATAGGTAAGGCTGGCGCGGCCCCCTACCCTCCCATCGGGCTGGGCAACCCCAACGGCCCCTCCCCGACTCCACTGCCCTCTGCTGTGATATGCTGTGACAGGGCGGGTCTTCAAAACACCTAGGTCCTGCTATTCCCCCACCTCCACCCCTGCCCCAAACCCACCAGTGGGCTCCCAGCACCCTCAGAATAACATCCATGCCTTGCACCGCTCCCAGCCTTCTTTCCAAAAGTCTTCCCTAGGACATACCTGCCTCAGGGACTTTGCACTTACTATGCTCAGGGGCAGGAAGGTCCTTCCAGCCCCCACCCCCACTTCCTATTTTCCCATGGCTGGCTTCCAGTTTTTCTCTGATTAAGGTTTCAAGAAGTTTTCCTTAACCATCCTACCTTAGTATGTGGCCAACCCTATTTTGCTGTAATTCTCCATTTCAACAAAACTTTCCTTCAGAGCATTGTCACACTTTTTATTTCATGGAGACCACAGCCCCTTTCATGTCTTCATGTCCTTGCATGGGCTGGTTCCTTGCCTGGAATGCTGTTGCTTTGCCTTGTGAATTTCAAATCCCACCTCTCACATGCCTTCTAATCCAGAAAGCCCTTCCTGCCCCCTCCCTGGGCTCTCCCATCCTTTCCTGTAGCCTGTCCTGACCCCACAGGGCTGGGGATGTCTGCATCCAGCTGACATCCAACCTGGGGCTCCTCGAGTCCTTGCCATCAGCCAGCCTGGCGCTGACATAGAAGGGTCATCAGGAGCTGTTTATAAATGGAATGAATTAAGGTGGGTTCGAGCCTAGGTTCATGTCCACACCAGCCACACCCTCTGCCTGCCCCATCTGGGATGGGCAGGGGTGTGGCCTCTCACCTTGATAGTGTCCAGCGCCAGCTCAACAACTGCACACTGCTTCGGGGTCAAGCTCTTGGCTTCTTCTCGTACCATGTGGTCCTGGATGGATGGAGAGAGGGGCCAGGTGAGCAGAGCCAACTCTGCCTTGGGGATCTGCCTGTCTATGGGTCTCATCCTTGCTAAACTCCTAGGAGCTGGATAGTGGGTCTGTCTTTTCATCAGTGTGTTCCTGGTGCCTAGCTTGTGGCTGGCACACAGCAGGTGCTCAATAAATAGTTGTTGAATAAATTATTGTACTCTTGATCAAGCTGTATCTGAAGCCGAACCCTGCACCCCTTTCTAATACACCAAGCAAATAAATTGTGCTTAAGCAAGTCTGAGTACGGTTTCTGTCCTTTGAGCCTGCAAAGCATGCCACTATTCTGGGACCTCTTCCCTAGGAAGCCTCCCACCCCAATCGCCTGCCCCCACCCCTGGTCTCACCTTGAGTTTAGATAGCTGACCCAGCTCCTTGGCTGCATTGAAGATCATCTGGGTTCCCTGTAGGTAACAACAGTCATAACCCAGGTGAGGGCGGGGTCCTCCTGCCCAGTGCCCAAGCCCCCACTGATACCCCAGCCCTGGACGCCATCTTGGTTCTTGTCCAAAGGTTCTGGGCAGGTCAATGGTTGTGTCCTGGGGACAGGGGTCTGGAGCCCCCCAGGAAGTGCTGAGAAGGAGATGGTGACCTTGTCCCCAGAAATCTCAGTCCTGTGGGGTTCTACCCATCCTCCCACCTCTATCATGCCCCCAGGTTTGTGGGACAGAGAAGAAAACAGAGAGCAGGCTGTGAGGGGCAGGGGGAGGGGGGAGCCCAAGATGGTGTTTGTGGGTATGGGCGGGGCTTGCCAGCCCCAAGTCTCGGAACCTCGAGAAAACCGTGGGATGGACTATGGTGAAACCCACCACCCACCATGGGCCCATTCCCTCTGTAGGAGAATTTCCTCAGTAATCTGTGGGGGCTGTTAATCTGACCTTTTAAAGGAAGAATCCTCCCCCTCAACACACACCTCAGTACCCATCCCCCACTCCGCCCCAACACAAGCATCAGCAAGATGACATCCTGGTTATGGCTCCGATGAGCTGGGTAGGCCTGGGTTCAAATCCCAGCTCTGCTGTGTGGCCCTGGGCAAGTCGTTAACCTCTCTGAGCCTCAGTTTTCCCATCCTGATGGGGGAAATCGTATTCAATCGTTGGTTTAGCTGGGATTAAACATGTCTTTGTTTAATGTTCATGGTCCTTATCACGTGGTGTCAAGGTCACAGGCAGTGCTAGAGGAGACGGAGTCCTGGCCTAGAAGCCACATGTCCTGCCTCCTCCATCACTATGCTGGGTGCCCTGAGGCATGTCCCTGGCCCTTTCTGGGCCTCAGTTTCCTCCCCTGGCTAAAAGGGGCACCTACACTAGCTTAGGGGATGACAGTGGTAGGGGGAGCTGAGTATCAGTGAGGTTATGTGTCCTGGATTGCTGGATCCTGGGGTGGTCTGGGGACCCCGAACAGGGCTAGACAGGGAGGAGGGCCATTTACTGCTGGGATGTTTGGAATCACGTTGATGCTTTTCCAAGCTGGCCAGTGCAATCTGGTCACCCTGCCACTACTGGTATTATTATTATCATTCTGGCTGTTGCTACTCTTCTTATTCCTTGTCTGTGATTCCCCGAGGCTGTCACAAGGCACAGTTACTCGGGAGCCCAGCCTGGGCCTCAGTTTCCCCTGCCGCACCCTCCTCCCCACCTGCCAGCCTCCCCTCGCCACCCCTCACGAGCAAGCCAGACAGACAAAGGAAGAAGAGACCAACAGACAGGGTCACAGTACACCCCCAGACGGCACAGATCACAGAGGTGGAAAGAGGCACGGGGTGGGGTGGGGGGTAGGGGTTGGGGTGGGAGCCAGACAGACAGTGAGAGGCCAGTCTTACATCTGAGTGGCTTGGCAATTTCACCCTGCCCTGTGGAGAGAATCAGGCGAAGGTCAGAGTTTGGGTGGCTGCTGGGAGGATATTCAGTGGGACTTCCCTGCCCCCTCAAAACACAGCCCACAAGCTCCCTCCCAGGTTCTGGGTCTAATGCTGGACTCCCTCCCCAGCTAGGCACCTTCCCTTGTCCCCTGGTGGGGACCTGGGGCCAGACTACAGACTGTCAGGAGGCTAGAATCAGCCCATCACCAGGGGACAGGTGCCCAATCCCACAGTCAGCTTGCCCCAAGATGGGGTGTCTTGGGGAGGGGAAAGAAGAGACGGCTCAGAGTCTCTCCTCCCTCAACTCCCAAGACCTTACCCCAGTAGGCCTGGCTTAAAAGAAACGTACTAACAGGTATCACAAGTTCACTCAACACACAGACATACACCCAGGCACATCCATGGGTATGCAGAACATTTACGCACACACACACCTCTCCCCCAATCAACACACAAAGACACACATGTGCAGAAGAACTCAAAAGCTAAATACACGTGCACTACTAAACACTTGCACGCATGTGCACAATTACACACATAAACCCACACACTCTCTGCCCCCACAGGGATGTATATACACGTATATGGTGCCTGACATATTGAATGTGCCCCCAAAGGGCTGGATGAGTGAGTTGGGAAGTCCTACAACCCATGCTCATGAAGTGGAGACCCCACTTGTGTGCACACAGGCACGATAGCTCCTGTATGAGTGCACAGCAAGGGCAACTGTTCATGTGTTGCCACAGCTCCCATCTCCTTACAACGAACACCCATTACAACAAACAAAACATGTCTCAGTCCTGGGCAGTTGTCCAGTGTCTGGGCTCTTCTTGAAGCCACAGACTTCAGCTGATCCCAGGGCTGGGATAAGCCCTTTGGGTATTGTCGTGAGTGGGCAGGAGCTGTTTGTGTACAAACATGCACAAACTCCAAGCCATGTCCCTAGAGAATCACTTTGTCTCTGACTTCTGTTTTTGTGGGACTTGGTTAGGATACCCTCCTCCAACCCATGACCCCCAGCTGACCTTCCTGCCCATGCAAATGGACACACACATACACACACACACCCAGACACCAGAGCTTGGGACCTCAGCGCAGCTGAGGCCCACATTACCTTTTCTAATCCCTTGCCATGTTTTCTCAAGAGGGTGCCCTGCAGAGACAATGTCACAGGGTGATCAACCTAGCAAGCTGTGTGAGATGGGAACCCAGGGTGACAACACATACTCTTGGGGACAGGAAATAAAGGGTATCTACACCGTACAGAGGGCTGGTGAGAGGGTTGCTGGGGGGATTGTGTGTGTGCCTTAATGACTGACTCTTAAAAAGTGCAAGAGAGTCAGAGAGACAGGAAAGAGAAAGAGACAGAGAGAAGGAGAAGGAGAAATACAGAGCCAGAGAGATAGAGAGAGAAGTTGCTGCCCAAATATAATCCATTTACATTTACTGTACATATGAGGCTCTTGGTTCTTGAGTCAACAGGAAATAGACTCTATATTCAGACAGACCTGAATTTGAATGCTGATTCTGGCATATATTTACTATGTGGCTTGGAGCAAGTGACTCCTCTCTGAGCCTCAGCTTTCCTCATCTGCAAAATGGGAATAATAACATCCATCTCACTCAAAGGGTTGTCACGAAGGTGAGCTGAAACAATAGCTATGAGGTCTGGAATACAGGAAATCCTCAATCAGTGTGAATTTCCTTGGCTCTCTACCCACAAATGCATGGTCTGTAGTTGGGTACGCTGCCACCATGTGGTTGCAGCCAGACTGAAGCCACAAGAAGTGAGATGAGCACTTGCAAACTTTTGACAAGGTGAAATCTTGTAACAGCCTTGTCTTGCCCACAAAAGAGGACTCTAAAATGGTTTTAACTGATCTCTGCCTTCCTATGTGTCTATATACTACCACCACCATCAATAATATTAACTCTAATTTAGCAAGCACTGCTTCAGTCTGTCACTGAGTGGAGCACTTTAATGCATCATCCTATTTGGTTCTCACAACAACCCTTAGAGAGCTGCTACAATTAACCTCTTTTTCCAGACAGGGAAATGGAGGTTGGGAGGTGAAGTGACTTCCCAAGGTCACAGAGAGAATGACTGGGCTGAGATTTGACGCCAAGTCTGCCTAACACCAAGGAGTCACAACGTCATCCCCCACCTGGGTGCCTGGGTGTGTATCTGGGATTCTTGTGTGTTAGTATGTGTGGTGGGAGTGGGATGAGCAAGGGTGGTGGTGGGGTCTGCGTTGATCAGCTGTATGGAAGAGGGTGGTGACGGCCTGTATTTTGGGCGGCTACTAACACTTCAGGGTCCAAAAGAGTAGGTCAGAGGAGCTCCATTGACTTTGAACTTCCTTCTAGCTTCGGGGACCCAGACCCCTGGTGGCATCTGAGCATGGGAGTAAGGGTGAATTCTAACTAAAGGATGTGGGCAGATGTGAAGGTGCTGGGCCCCGATTTGGGGAGGCGGGAGGACCAGCCTCAGTACTTATAATTGCGTGGGGTGGTGGGCGTGGCCTCCCTCCCGGCCCCGCCCCTCCCCATGCCCCACCCCAGACAGACACAGGCACATCTAGACGGGAGGTGGGACAGTGGGTGGGGGGGCCAGTGGGTGAGGAGGGAGGGGGCACTGGGTGGGGGGTGCAGTCACGCGGTGGGCCGAGTCCAGACACAGAGCGGAAGGACAGACAGACGGACAGAGGGGCCTCTACTTACGATCATCTGTCAGCCGTGATGGGGGCGGGGCGGTGAGGGAGGGGGGAATAAGTCACCATGAGTGTCCAGGGAGGCCAAGGAAGGGGCAGAGACGGCACCGAGGGGCAGACCCCGTGCCCCAGCCCAGCCCAGCCTGGAGGGAGGTCCGGGGCCACCCCCACCATCATTGCCTCTAGGCTGCCCCCGCCCACTCCCCCAAGCCTCTCTCATCCACCCAGGAACGTCCTCCCACTCTGTGTTGTGCCATCAACCACGTGCCTTCACTGCCCTGAGGCCCCCGACACCTCCCCCGAGGAACCCATGCCCAGCCACACCCCTGGGCCCCCCCACCCCATCCCGGTGGATCACCATCTCTGGGCTGTTCCCAGAAGAGTCCCAGAGGCACGGTCCTGGTCTCTGGATGACCACTGACCACTGCTTGACCTCTACGAACTTGGGTGCTCTCCAGAACCTCTGGCTGACCTCCTGAAGCTCTCTGTTCTATTGGTCTCTGATCTTCGAAATCTGGGTATCTTCTCTCCTTGTCTCTTGAATGACCTCCAGGGCCCCCTGATGAACCCACTGACCCCAATACCCTCTGTAAGCCATGGGTGGCCTTGATCTCCAGGCTGACCTCTCTGTTTTCTGGGTGACCTCTGACCTTTGAATAATCTCTTGACCCACATGTGACCTCGCTGTCCCCTAAACATCTCTTTGACCTTTAAATAACTGACCCCTGAATGACCTCTTTGACCCTTCAATGACTTTTGACCCACGTGTGACCTCTCTGACTTTTGACTGGCCCCACTGACCTCAGGTGGCTTCTACACCCTCAGATGTCCCTCGTGCCTGGATGACCTCTAAGCCCCCAATGACTTTGGCGCCAAGCTCTCAGGGCTCCCTCAGAGGAGGGAGCCCAGGTGTCCCCTCTGGCCCCCTGCGGGCCTCACCGTCTGGTCAGTGAGGGGTGGCAGGACGATGGTCTTCTCCATGGTGTTCATGACCAGCTTCCATAACTCCTTCAGCACCCGCTTCAGCACCGTCTTCTCACAGATTTTGGCAAAGAGAGTCAGGCTGGGGGCAAGGGACAGGTCTGAGAGAGGACCCAGGTGGCCCTAACCTGAGCAGCTCCACCCCCTCAATACATGTGCAAGGTGGGGAGGCAGTCCATGGACATGCAAGAGGATGCAGAGCCTGCACAGGGACCCTGGGTGGTCTGATGCGGCTACGATGCTTGATGCATGGGGAGAAGAGTGAACGGTGGCTGGGTCAGCAGGGGCCAGACTTGGAAGGGGCCTCAAAGTCTAGGAGGAAGGCCTGGGCCTTAGCATGAGTGGGGGACCATGGAGTGTTCAAGAGAAAAGAGACACAGCCAGACTTTCCTATTTGAAAGAACAGAGTGGGGGATGAACTGGAATAGGAAGGAGACCAGGGACTATGAGGGGGGAGAGGAAGGGAATGGTAGGAAAGGGAACAGCTTTGAGAGGGAAAACAACAAAGAGTTCATGATTGGCTCTATGGGGCTGAAAGAGGGCAATCCACCATGATCCTTCCAACAACTGACCCACCCATCCACCAAACCATCCTGCCCCCAACCTTCTTTAATTCTTCCTCCATCACATTTCCCTACCTTCCTTCTTTCCCTCCTTCCATCCTCCCACCTATACATCCATCCACCCATCCTCCAAAGAGTTATTCACCCATCCAAATGTTCACCCAACTCCCCATCCATCCATCTATCCACCCATCCATCCATCATTTTACCCATATACCCTCCATCTAACTTTCTTACCATTTATCTTTTAATCTACCCATCCATCTGCCCACCCATCCCCCATGTCATTTACCATCCATTCCTCCATACAAATATTTACCCCCAATCCTTCCAATCATTAACCCACTCATCTTTCCATCCGTTCATGCCTCCACTCACCCACCCGTCCAAAGCATTCAGCCACCACCCAGCAAACACACCCTGAGTATCCTCTCCAGGCCAGCCCCCAGGTTTCCAAGGCCCCACCCCGGAGCCCTCCCTGGCAGACTCGGTCCACCCAGCCGGGCTCACTTGCTGTCCAGCAGGTCCATGATGGGCTGCAATACATTGTCAGCATCCTGGGCCACGCTGCTGCAGGCACTGGCTGGCACATTGCCTGTGCCTTTCACCTGGCTAAGGATGTCACCCATCTGCTTGACACAATCCTCAATGTGTGGCTGGAAGCTGGGGACACAGAGCGGAGAAGCTCAGATCAGACTCTCCGGGCCTCGGGATGAAGGGCAGGATGAGGCTGATCTGTGGACCTTTTATCACCCGCATTGGGGGAGCCATGGCATATAACAGCCAGGGTGGGATTTAATAGCAGAATTGGGCATCAGGCTAAGATATTTACCTGTGTTTGCTTATTTCATCACACGGTCCGACTCAGGTACTACTGTTATCATCATGCCTACTTTACAGATGGGTAAACTAAGATTCAGAGAGGTTAAACAACTTACCCAAGGCCACACAGCTAGGAAGCAATGACGCCTGGGTTGAACTCAATTTCATCTGACTCCTAGCCCGAGATCTTTACCACTACATCTGCTGAGTCTCCAGATGCCCCAGGCCCAGAGGTCTGGGGGCTGTCCCCTCCCTTCTGCTCCCAGCCCTGGTGATGCCCCCACCTGGTAGCAAACACCCGGCTGAGCTCATCCAAGACGTTGTTGAGTTTCACCTGTAGCTCCTTCAAGATGTCACTGGCCTCAGCATCCAGCTGAGGAGGGAGAAGGGACATCAGATCAGGTTCATAGGGCATCCACAGGAATGGGGCTTTTTGCCAACCAACCCGGGGAAAGGGATCCAACCCAGGGAAAGGAATGCCCAGGGGCTGGAGAGGAGATGGAGGCCAAGACAGTTAAGCCGCTTGCTTGGGTGTGACAGAGTAGCCGAGGTGGAATTCATCAGGTATGAGCTCTGGGGCCTGCAGGGACACCAGGCATGATGACGACCCCACCTGGCCCTGCCTCACCTCCTTGCCTCCCATGGCTTCGAACATCTTCTCTAGCTGAACTCTCAGCTGCTGAGTGTTGTTCATAAGGATGCAGGGCTGGGGATGGGAAGAGAACAGACGGTCAGGGCTCAGGACCTCTCCCCAGAGTCTCCCCTCCCCCCACTGCCAGGGACCTCGGACGGTCACAGGGCCTGAATCTGGAGGAAGCTGGGGTCCCATAGGGTCATCTGAGAATGGAAGACAGCGTTTGGGATCATATTTCTGGGAGTGTTGGGGAGGGTGTCTCTAGGAACCAACAGGGCAAAGGAGGACTTCCCCTTGGGTGGGCTGGACCTCTGGGAGTAGCAGGAAGGGGAGTTCTTATCACACACCAGTATTCTTCTACATGGGCTCAAAACTTTACAAGCTCACATACAGACACCCTGAAGGCTTCAACTGCAACAACCAGACGATGACACACTGAAGGCATGTCCCCTCACCTCCTGATCCCCCCAGACTCACACAGTCAGATACAAAGACACACACAGTTGGACACGCATGCAGACACAGGTATCAGAGCCCAGGGAAGGATGCTCTGGGGGTACAGAATGGGGTTAGGGGAAAACACGACAGGGACCCCCGCAGGTCACCACTTTCTCCTTCTCCTTGGAGCAGTAGGAGGCAAAGTCCTTGGAGATGATGTCCGCATACTGGAGGAGCACATTACTGATAGTCTGGGGAGGACACAGAGGGTGGGTGAGACAAGGAGTTGGGGTTAGACAGGCCCAACAAGAGCCATAAATGAGATCAGGGATGAACCTGAACCCCTATTAGCACCTAAAATGGACCACTGGGCTGGGCAAATTCTCCACCCAGGATGACCATCAAGACCAAGGGGAGACACGACCAGATGAAGATGGTTATTCTACAGTGACCCAGCTCTTTTTGTTTTTTTAGGAGCAACCCAACAATCATATCAACCCAGCCCCAAGCACAAGCATAACTCGGTCGCAAATGGAATTCTAATTCTTATCTGCAGTCCTCAACTTCACCCCAGGTTCAAGTCAACCCAACTGAACCTCAACCCCAGTCCAATGGTTCCAACCTTCAAACTCACCCCAAAACCCACTCACATGCTACATAAATCCCAACATTCACTCCAACCTCAATGCCTGATGGAATCCCAGTCCTAATAGTAACCCTAAAACTAACCCCAACCTCAACCCCATCCCTAACCCTGACCCCAGCTCCGAATTCAACTCCGACTTTAACGACGACCCTGATCTCAACCTCAACCTGCAACTCAGCCTCAGCCCAAACCCTGACCCCAAGTTAAACTCCAATCTCAATGACATCCCTAGCCCTAACCTTAACCCAAACCTCAACCTCAAATCCCAACCTCAAACTTCAACTGTAACTCCAATCACTATGGCATGACCAACTCCAACTCTGACCTCAACCCCTACCTTAATACCAGTGATATCACCAACCCCAACCTTAACCTCAATTCCAATCTCAACACAAACCTTGACCATGACCTCAATACGAACCTCAACTCCAACCCCAACTTTGACCCTATTTCATCCCCCACCTGGACCCCATCCACACTCCGAACCTTGGCAAAGCGCCTCATATAGTGCCCCACGATCTGGGGGTCAGGACACTCAAGCTTCTTGATGATCTCAAAGCTCTGATTGAGCTGGGAGAAGACATCCACCACGGAGCAGGAGAACAGGGCATGCTCTGAAGTCTGTTGGAACTGCATTGGGAGGGAGGACAGGAGGGAGGAAAGAGGTCAGAGCCAGACAGTCCCCAGAGCCCACCCCTCCTGCTCTCCACGTGGAGAGCCAGAGACCAAATGCCCTGGGATGACAGTGAGATGGAGAATGTGCAAGGTGGACTTAGAGCCAAGACATAGAGGTAGAGGCAGGAGGAGGGATTAGGCTTGATAAACTCTCATTCATTTGTTGGATGAACAAAAGACCATCAACACTGTGAACAAGGCAAAGATGGTGGACACCTTTTGGAGACTGGCCTCATCCCGAGGGCATTTTTGCCCCCAAATTGGATCCCAATGGACCCTGGAGGTAGTGAGGCCATCGTGGGCAGACTGGGAGCTTGCATCAGCCTTCTCACCCCATCCTTCTTGTCTCGCTCCAGGGCTCCATGCAAGAAATCTCGGGACACTTCCTCATTCTCGTCCAGCCACTGGATGACAAAGGGCTCAAACCACCTGAAATGGAGAGCCAAGATGAGGCCCTGCCACCTCTTGTCCCCTTAACCCTCTACTCAAATGCACCCTGTGGCCTGGGTGGTCACTGCCCAGCTCCCCTCGTGCACCAGGCCTTGGCTGCTTCACCCTTGAAATGGACTGAGTGGCCATTGTCAGAGCAAGGCCCAGACATGCGGGAATCCTGGTTGATAAACTGCCCTTGGGCAAGTGGGTTTATTCTTCGAGATCCTGATACAGCACACAGTGGGTCCTCGGTGTACAGTGACCATCCTCCCACTCTCCAACACAGCCTGAGAGTCAGACATCCCAAGTTCAAATCCCGGCTCCATCACTAACTGCACATCACCTTGGGCAAATCCTTCAGCATTTTATCTTCTATTTCCTAATTCACAAAATGGGAATGATAACACTCCCGTCTCATAGAATTGGCGAAAGGATTAAATGAGAAAAGACAAGTGGGACTGCTCAGCACAGTTCCTGGTGCTTGTAATTATTAACTGTCTGGCTATTGGAGTCCATAGTCCAATGGCCGAGAGTGAAGAACACTGGGTTTGTACCCCACCTGTGCTTCTGATGCCCAGGGAACTCTGAGGGGGTCAACTCTCCCACCCTGGGCTCAGTCTAGCTGTCAGTGCTACAGTTCTGGCTTGTGTCCAGGGCAGGGGACTTACGCAGGATACTCGGGCACTCGGTCCTTAAAGGCAGGAAGCTCTGCCACATATTCATTGTAGAGCCATTTGACCTTGAAGTGGAGGTTCATGTAGTCGGCGCTCTTGCACAGGCGATGCTTATCGTGCTCTGGTGGGGGAAGCAAGGGGGCAGCTTAGCCGGGAGGGTCTGCCACTCTCCGTCTTGGTAGTGCCCAGCCTGGCCTTCACTGATGTCTGACCTCAGGTATGAGGGTCCAGGGCATACGCAGCCTTAGAGGGGACACTGAAGCACAGCTGTCTGCTCTAGCCAGGCTGGGAGACGTGGGGGTGGGGAGACTCACCCTCCATTGCATATTTCATATCCTGGGCAAACAGGTTCCACATCACTTCGGCGCTGATTTTACCCACGTTCAGTTCCTGGGGAAACCTGGTGAAAGTCATGAAAGTATGAGACCTTGGCAGACAGACGTCAGATGGCACAGGACGCTTTGACCTTCCCAGCCCCAGAGGGTAGATCGGAACAGGCAAGGGGTCTGGATTCAAGTTCACCCATAGCTACTGACTTGCTGAGTGACTCTGCACTGAGGCCCTGCTTCTCTCTGAGCCTCCACCTACCCATCCCCCAATTCATTAACCCACTCATCCATCTAGCTACCCATCCATTCACCCACCCATCTGTCTATTCACCCATCTGTCCATCTCTCCATCCATCCATTCCTGCATTCATTCCTTTATCCACCCACCCATCCTTCCACCAATCTATCCATCCACTCACCTATTAATCCATCTGTTTATCCATCCATTCATCCATCTGTCCATCCATCCATCTACTCATCCACCTAGCCATTCGTCCACCTGTTCATCTATCCAGCTCTTCACCCATCCATCTCCATTCATCTGTCCATCCATCCATTCATCCATCCATCTATCCTTTGGTCCATCCATCCAAAATCCCTGATCTTAACTCAAATCTAAGTAACCTAGAGATGTTGGCACCCCAGAGACAGGAGCCTTTCTATCACTCACCTCAGGGAACAATAAAACACAACAGCTCATTCAGCTAACACAGATGAAACTTCTACAGATGTAAAGCCACAAACCAAAACTGGGCACACATTCACACACAATGACATGATACACAACATTGCACATTAAAGTACATTCCACAACTGTACATAAATAACAATTAAACCCATAGACCACAACTATACACAGAATGATATATACACATGTAAGAGATAATGTGATGTACATGCAAAACATTTAGTAGAGTATCTAACACATAGTAAATACTCCAGCAACACTATATATTGTTATTTATGAACCTACAGACATATAAAATTATATACACATGTACACACTGTCACACAAATCAACACATACAAAATACATGTCTAATTAGACCAGTGATTGCATACACACACACAATTTTGTTTGGTTTTGCAAATTAGGCCATATTTCATCCATGTACAACCACACCCACAACTGCCCCCACATACGTAACATTTCATATATCATTAGATATGAGTACCTTTACACACAAGACACAAAACTGGGACACACATTCATGATGAACTCCAGATCATTAACTAAGACTCAGAACTCACTGGTTGAGGCAGGGAGTGTAGGAATTCTTGTCTTCCTCAATGATGGACACTATGAGAGTGATCAGCTTGGACCAGAAGTCAAGGTTCTTGATGCTGGGGCCCTGTTCCTCTGGGGGAACTTCCCCCTTCTTGGCCTGGAAAGAACAGGGGGGATGTTGGCCACAAAGGGTCCAGGGGTGGGGAGCTCAGACTGTTCATTACTGAGGGGTAGGAGGTTCGTGAGAAAGGGCCCTATTAACACATGTATGGTTCAGGTGGGAGGTCTGCATGAAAAGGAAGTAAACGTATGCAAAGTGGCCCCAACAGAGCTCATGTCCACACAGCTCAAGGAAGCTTAATTAGACTCAGCTCATAAAACTGAATGGAACTGAATTTAGCTGAACAAACTCAAGCCCACTAAACCAAACAGAACTGAAATGCAAATCGGGACCACTTAGCTTAACAGATAGCAGTTCTCAGAGTTAATTCAGCGGAACTGGGCCAATTACATGGAATGAGTAGAATTAAACTTAACTGGATTGAATTAAACTCAAATGAACCCAATTGGATTGAACCTAATCAGCTTGTCCAAGATCAACATCAATCTAAATCAAAATAATGGAAATAAATCAACTGGAACTCAACCCAATCCAACATAATCTAATTCAACTCAACTCAAGTCAATCCAATCCAACTCCATCTACTTATCTCAGCCTAACATACTCAGGCCACTTCAATCCAACTTTAGTCAATCAATGGAAATGAAAATAGCTAAACTCAACTGAAATAAGTCCAACTCAACCAAACTCAATTGAACTCAACTGTACCTAATCCGACAACCTAGCTCATCCTAACTCAAGCCAACGCAACCCAGTCAAGAACAACTTCAACTCAAGTAAACTGAATGGAAATGAATAAATTTTTACTCAGTTAAACTCAACTCAATCCAGCTTGGTGATGCTCACTAATTAGTCTAGAGCAGTTTTAACTTGTCAAGTGAACAGAAATAAATAGATATAAACTCATCATAGCTGAATTAAACCCAACACAATTTAATCCACTTCATCTCAACCCAGTTCAATTGAGTGACTTGATTTCAACTCAAGTCAGTGAATGTAAATAAACAGAATGAAATAAAATTGAACTGAATTCAGCCTGTTATCTCCTATCGGAAGCCCAAGTTGGGGTAGCGGCTCAGCTTTCACAGCCTCTTGCAAGTCCTCCATTCCAGTGTTAATCACCCTGGGTTGTAAATTTCCGACTTATACATTTCCCCCTCCTAACAGAGTATAAGCTCCTTGAAACCTTATTAACAATCCTGGGACATTATATGTGTTGAAAGATCTCAAATAGAGTTCAAGACTGAACTCAAGAAATTCAATTCAACTCAACATTTATGGAACAGGGATTCTATTCCAGGCACACTATATTATGCCAGACTCAACTAAGTTTAACTAAAACCAAATTTACTGAGCTCCTACTGCATACAAGGTACTAAGCACATAACTACATTTTATTTAAAGCTTGTATCTCATTGAATCCCCTCCTCAATCCTTAAATATGACCCCATTTTACAGGGGGAGATACTGAGGTTAAGAACAGTTAAATCACTTGTGAAGGGCCAGATCTGGGACATGGACCAGGGTCTTGTTGCAGTCCCCTAGTCCCTTCTGCCTCATCTTGGGTCCTCACCGGGTCAGTCTGGTACTCTCGACTATAGAGTTCATGACAATTGTTGAAGATATATTCATAAGTAGAGTTGAGGCAGGCTTTCACACAGTCCTTCACCACCTGACTGGCTCGGGGTGGGCTCTGGAGTTCTTGAACCTGGAAGGAGGAAGGGAGATGGGCATGGGTATGCACAGTTGGGACAGGAGGTACCCAGGAAGTGGCTACAAGTGGAGCTGGGTTTAAGGAAATGTAGCAATGTGAAAGCAAAGGGCCACTGAGAAAGGGCCCTGCTTTTCTGGAGAAGTGATACTTGTTTAGGAGCTAACAGTCCTGGAGTATCCTCTTTGGAGAGCTAATGGAACTGGGTCCCCTTAACCAACCTTCATCCGAAAGAAGGTGATGCTGGTGAGAAGGTCCACAGTGGATTTTAGGTCCTGGAGTCTCTCTGGGCTGCTGGCTGGGAAGTTATTCTATGGAAGGGAGGAGAGAAGTGGGGTTATGGAAGAAGGCTGGGGGATAATGGGAGACCCTTTTTTAGGGGAGACACAAGAGCCTCCAAGTTTCAGGAGGTGTGCTAGCGGTCACTGAGAACACCTCGACGTAACTGGGGGTGTTTACCTGGAGGCACCAGACATGTTGGGCAGGTGCTACCCACATATGCGTACATGTGTCAGAGGAACCCATTCCACATATTAAAATGGGTCCTCCCATGTGCATGCCTGCTGGTAGCTGTCCCCTCCAGGCACATACATGCATGAGGTGAGCAAATGATCACGTATACCCTTCTCACCCGATACATGGAGAGGTCGATCCGCAGGGAGTTATGTAGCTGGTCCAGGAGCTTCACAAAACGTTCTTTCTGAGGAGGCAGAGGGGGAGGAGGTTGAATGAAAGCAGGGACTTGGGGATCAAGTGCAGCGGCCGAAGGTGGCTGCCATGTTGGCTAAGTGGTTGCTATACACTAAGTACACCCCATCCACTGTCGAACTGACCCCTCGTAACATCCATTTCCATTCAACAGAGCGGTAAAATAAGGCTCAGAGAGGGGAGGTGACTGGTGCAAAATCACACAGCAAGTCAGGTCCCGATTGGGGACCCGGGAGTCACACGAGGTCTGACCAGCACGGGGTCCAGCTCTCCCTCATCTTCAGGCCCCTGCCCCCCGGGACTGACCCCAAAATTGGAGGCGGCGAAGCGGTCGGAGGCAGACACGTTGGTGGAGGCGGTGGTGTGTGCATAATAGGCGTTGATATTGGCAAGCAGGGTGCTCATGACGGCAGGCACCCCGGGACACATGTACTTGGAGGAGAGGCAGGCAAAGTGGCTGGTGGGAGGGAATGGGAAACACTGGGCCTGGTGTCCAGCCCCCAGAATGCCTCTAAGACATCTCCCCCAACCCCCCAAACCATCCCCTTTCCCTCTGCTTGATTCTGCCCTCTGAGTTTCTCTGTCTCCTCTCTGAATTGCCCTCTCTCTGCCTCTATCTTCGGCTCTCATCCTTGTCACTCTAGCCCCCAGCAATGGTACTTTCCTAGCCTCCAGGGAAATTACATAACTCCAACCACACTCACTTCCTCTCTGGCTCCCCCTCCCAAGAATCCCTTCCACCCCAGACCTGCCCGTGTCCACTTGGTAACCACCCCTCCCCCCAGGTTCCTGCACCTCATCCTCATGTCCACCTCAGCCTGCAGCCTTACGTCATGGCTTGGTAGATGGACTCGACCCCGTAGCGCATGGCAAATTCATCCACAATCTCCTGGGCTGTCTCATCGTAGTAAACCTTCCAGGCGTCGTCACCCTTGGCATCTGGGATCTTCACGACCCCATTGTTCTGCACATCTGTCACGAAGTGGAACAGGTTCTGCCACCACAAGGGAGAAGGCGTCATAGTGTAAGGGGACACAAGGGGTCAGAGATCACAGGTCTAGGGCAGCTTACCTCATTCATCTATCTATTCATTAATTCATTCTACTCTTTCATCCATCTACCACCCATCCATTCAACCAACTACTCCAAATTTCAGCTATCCCTCCTCCATCCTTCCAATAGTTCAATTACACACCCATCCATCTGTCCGTCTGTCCATCCACCCATCTAACCACCCATCCATCTCTCTATTCATCTACTCACTTATCCATCAATCCAACTACCCAAAGATCCACCTGTTCACTCATACATTTGTTCAGTAATTCAACCACACATCCATCCATCGCATTCATTTACCCACGTCTTCACCTGTCCATCCAATAATTCATCCTTCTACTCAACCATCAATCCGCTCATTCATCCATCCATGCATCTACTCACCCAACCACCTATGCAACTACTCCAAAATTCTCCCATCCATACATCTATACTTCCAATAGTTCAACCAAACATCCATCCATCCACCCATCCACCTGTCCATCCACCCACACTTCCTTCCATCCATTCACCCATCCATCCACCTATTCACCCACCTACATACCCACCATTCCAAGTACCCCCAAATTTACCTATCTACTCATCCTTCCTTTAGTAATTCAACAACACATCCATCTATCCCATCTACTATCCACAGCTTAATCTGTCCATTTAATAATTTATCAACCCATTCAACCATCCATCACCTATCTATCCACCCATCAATTTATCCATCCACCCATCCTTCCAACCATCATCTATCTGTCCATCTATTCACCTATCCATCTATCCAACTACCTCCAATTCACCCATCCAACTCATCTATACTTCCAATAGTTCAACCACACATCCATCAACCCATCCTTTCATCTGTCCACCCATTCTTTTATCCACTCAACACTCATTCATCCATTCAATCATTTATTCATTCAACAAACTAAGTTCTTTCCAGGAACCCCCACACAGTTGGAAGAGACAAACCCAGGCACAAAAAAACCTAAACTGTAAGCGTTCAGGGCTGGAACAGATGGAAGACATCGAGCTGGATAGTGGGAGTCGGCCTGGAGGTCAGGGAGGGCTTCCCAGGGGAGGAGGCCCTGAAGCTGGAACTTGATTGATAGGGAGGAGTTTTCTAAACAGAGAGAATGGCATGGGGGCAGTCTCAGAGGCCCAGGGGAGTGCGGATGGTGAGGCTAGAAAGAGGAAGAAGGAGCTAGGGCAGGCAGGAATGGTGAGTGAAGGCAACGTGGAAGACAAAGGTGAACTTCAAAGGCAGGGCCAAGCAGTGGGCCTCACCTCGTGCAAACAAGTATACTGGACATGGTAGGGGGCCACTTTCTCCTCCCCTTTGATCTCCACACTGATGTGCAGCCGGATGGCGCCTGATACAGCAGATTTGTCAGTCCGCTTGTCTGCAGGGCGGAAAGGGATCGCAGAGTCAGAACTTCCCAATATAGCCCTGAGCTATGTGAACGTGGGCATAACTGCAGCCCTCCCAGACTCCCTGATAAGGCCTGGGTGTTTCTGCTCAGATTGTCTCCCTAGATGTGTGTCTTTCCATCAGACTAGAATTCTTGGGCCCCGTCTCTCCCTTCTAACTAGGGTCCCAGGTCTTGCTTCCTCCCTCAGATTAAATTCTTTGGTCTGCATCTCCCTCTTTAGACTAAGAGCCTTGCATCTCTCCTAGGCTGTGCTCACAGACTCTGCCTTCCCCATCAGATCAAGCTCCCCAGAGTCTACTCATCTTCTTAGACAGGATGCCTGGGTCTGTGCCTCTTTCCTCAGACTAGGATCCCCAGGTCTTGCTTCCTGCCTCCTCCATCAGAATAGAAAATCTAGATTTCCTCTAACCAAACTAAGTTCCTAGACTCTGCTCACCCCTCTCAGACTGGGTTCTTCCTCTGCCCTCAGCTTGGGCTTACAGATTCTACTCGTCTTAAGGTTCTTGGGTCTATAGCTCCCCTCTCAGATTAGGAGTCCCAAACTCTACCTCTTCCCTTAGACTAGATTCTCAAAGTTCAAGCTCTCCTCTTAGGTTAGATTCCTGGGTCTGTGCCTCTCTCCCTACACTAGGATCCTCAGGTCTTGCTTCCTGCCTCCCCCATCAGAATGGGATACAGAGAATCTTTCCCTTCCTCACTCTCCCAAACTGAACTAAGAGATTCCTGGGTTCTGCTCACCCTCTCAGCCTAGGTACTTCCTGCTCCTATCAGACTGGGCTCACAGACTCTACCTCCCTCATCAGATTGGGGCCCACAGACCCTGCCTCCTCCATTGGACTGGGCTCCTAGACTAACTCCTCCTGACACTGTCTCTCTCCTCCAGCTGGGCTCCCCACTTTGACTGGCTCCCTGGGACCCCCTCCCCTCCCCTCCCCGCCGCAGAACCCCACCCGTGCTCACCCAGGTTGTACCACACGTCCATCTCGCCACTGAGTGTCCGCACCTCGATGATCGTCTGTCCCAGGAAGTCATCGGATTCCCTCTTGAACCTCTGCTTCACTCGAGATTTGATGTCATCATCCTCATCCCAGACTCGCACCTTGATTCGGTCCGAGGAGTTGTGACATTCACTGCAGTGGGGAAGAGGAGGCTGGGGCAGGGTCTTTTTTTTTTTAATTTATTTTTATTTTTATTTTATTTATTTTTATTTTTATTTATTTATTTATTTGTTTGGCTGCGCCGAGATCTTTAGTTGCAGCAGGCGGGCTCCTTAGTTGCGGCTCAAGGGCTCCTTAGTTGTGGCTTGCAAACTTTCAGTTGTGGCATGCATGTGGGATTTAGTTCTCTGACCAGGGATTGAACCCAGGCCCCCTGCATTGGGAGCGTGGAGCTTTAACCACTGGACCACCAGGGAAGTCCCAGGGCAGGGGTCTTGAAGCCCCCCCCCTTCAGCTGCCCCAAAAGGGAGCTCCATGTGGGGGGCTTGGGGCCCAGCCAGACACTTACAAATGGAAGTTCTCCTCCCACACAGGGTTGAGGTTTCCATAGATGGTTTTTGTCCGTTTCTTGGTCTTCCCAACCTGGACGGTGACGTAGGGGTCACTGGATCCCGTCTTGTCCTTTGCCTGCAAGCCCTGCGCACAGACCACTGGAAGACACACAAAACAAATATAAATGTGGGCTCAAGGAGCGAGGCATGCCAAGAACAGTCACTGCCACAGGCTCTGCCGGGGATGCCTGTGACGAGGACTGAGGGCTTTGCACTGGCCCCAGGAGCCCGTGGGCACACCCACTGGGCATGCTCGGCTTGCTAGAGAGTTAACATCCAGGGAATCCTTACCCAATGAAGAATGTGAAGGTGGCCCAGGGTCACCCCTGCGGTGGGACACTCTTGGGTGTGTGCTCTACACTCACCCCCTAAGGTCCCCAGTAGGATTGAGCCCCCAGTTGCCCACAGTATTACGTCACTGGCATCCTCTGCAGGGCTCTTTACCCCCCGTTCCCAAACTCATGTCTCCACCTCCCACTGGGACTTCCTGGAACCATCTCCTGGCTACCCATCTGCCCTAATATCCTCATCTTGGGGTCTGTTTTCAGGGAAGTCCCAACGAAGATGAGGAATGGATAAACACCGCAAGGCCCCCACCCCGGGAAGGACCTCTCAGCCCTGGGAGCTTAACAATGTCCCCCAGTGGTCCTAGGTGTCCACTGCATCGCCTGCTTGGTGGCACCCTGGGTAGGGCTGATTCCCCCCGGTCTCACTTTCCAATACACTTGGGGGCTTTCTGGATTCACCTCCCAGATAAACAGTGTGCCCTCAACTCCTCTTCTTGGGGTCTGGTTCTGGGGGCTACTAAGCAAGATGCACCCAGATAGTTTCATGCACGTATGTTCGGAGGCATATATGCCCCGACTCTGGGCAGAAACGCATACACACAGACATGAGAAAGTCACGGAGACCCTCAAATATGTGCAGCAATGGGAAGGAAGGGGGATGGGAGGGAGCACAGGTGGCTGAGAAGAAGGGACCCCTGTGGCCGCCAACCCCCCCCCCCCCCCCCCCCCGCTCCCGCGCAGCCTCACCGGTGATGCTGATCTTGGCCGACCACTTGGACGTTCCATCCAGCACGCTCTGCTTGACCGCCTTCATCTGCTGCGTGTGCGCGGTCTTGGTCACGGCGAAAATCTCCTGGATGAGCTCGAAGATCTCGGGCTTGTTGCGCTCCCGGATCTTCATGCGGTCCTTCAGCACCATTATGATGTTTTGCGTCCGGTCCTCCGCCCCGTG
This sequence comes from Hippopotamus amphibius kiboko, assembly GCF_030028045.1. Classification (NCBI taxonomy): domain Eukaryota; kingdom Metazoa; phylum Chordata; class Mammalia; order Artiodactyla; family Hippopotamidae; genus Hippopotamus; species Hippopotamus amphibius. The sequence goes on along the minus strand of NC_080200.1, from coordinate 16,254,022 downwards.
TTTGGAGCTCTTCTCCGCCGCCCCTGCGGACGCAGACAGCCGTCGCTGGGCACAGCGCACTCCCTTCCCAGGAGCGAGAACCCTGATTCCCACTCCAGGCCTTCCGCGTCTGCTGCCACGGCCACCGGGTTCAGGTGAAGCATTCTCGCAGAGCTAGAGCTGCCTGAACTCCTACCTGCTCTCTGAATCCTCCCCATCAGGCTTTTCCACCTAAAGTTCCCACCCCCTGTTTTAGCCCCTCCTGTCCGCGTGAGTCCGCTCCCCCTCTGTCTCCCTGCCCTCTCCAAGCCCCTCTGCTTCTCAGACTCCTCTCCCCAGCGTGAGCCCCCTCCCTGCTCTGAGCTAACCCTAACCCTAACCCTAATCCATTTCTCTCCATGGAAACCGCGGCCTCCCATTAAGCCCACCCCTTGCACAGTTTAGCTCCTCCCTGAGTCCCGCCCCACCCCTCTAGGACCCCTCTCACTTCTCCTTTCCCCTCGGGTCGCTCCCAATCCTCCCCAACACCACCCAGTCTCGCAGCCCCGCCCCCTGTCCCGCCTCCCCAGAAGAGCCCCGCCCCCTAACCCATCACCCTCCGGGCCCCTACGTCTCCGCTCGAGCCAGCGCCCCGCACTTACGCTGCAGACAGTCTGCGTTGAGCAGGTCCTGGCACTTCTCGTGGCACTTGACACCGCACTCGGTACAGCGCATGCCCTGCCGAGCGATGCCCCACAACAGCCCCTCACACTCGTAGCAATAGGTGGGTGTGGTGGCCGTCCACACCTCGAAGTTGTGAGGCGTCGTGCACGAGATGGGGTAGATTAAGGCTTGCAAGGTCTTCTTGTAAACGTGGTTTTTCTGTAGGGAGGGAGGGCACGCGACGAGGGCACAGAGCCTTAACCAAGGGGCACTGGCCTCCACTACCCACCCCCCCTCCCCAAGTATGGTAAATTCCCGGTCCCTCACCCGCCCCCACGCTATCGGAATCCACGAGTTCCGGTGCACAGACTGTGCTCGCTGGCTGCTGCGTCATGGAATTCTGGAAAGTGACGGATGCCTGTCTCTGCCCTACCTCCTTCCTTTCCTCCAGGAGCAGGAGCCCCCAGCCCAGCCCACCCTCCAACCTGGGGAGGGGGAGGTGCCCCACGCACCAGCTCTTCGTTGTTCAAAGTGCTGGATGCCAAGGCCGAGGTGATGCCAGCTTTTCTGGACTGGACCAGAGACTGGAACAGGAAAGTCACCAAGGGAGTCAGAGGGGTCGATTGACACCCAGGGGGTTGTCACCGCAAGCAGAATCCCCAGCCGTAGTTTGGGACCACCAGCCAGGATTCAAGCCACAGCCACAAACAGGAAGCAGGTCATGGCAGCAGGAGCAGAACCAGAAAAGAATTGGTAAGTGACAGAGGCTCCAGGTTAGAAGAGGCCCCGGAAAGGGAGCAGCCCCACACCTCTGACTCACCCATCCCCCACCACCATGGACCAGACTGGGGAACTGCACTTGGCCATGGTCATCAGCCACAGAGCAAAACCACCAGCCATGCCATGAACCAAGGTAGGGAGTCACCTGCTCTCTTCCCCACCCATGAACTGTAGAACATGGCAAGGTCCCCTCCCAGAACCCATGGGTTGGGGACCAGTTGGAAGATCCCATTGTGGGGTAGGGCTCTGGGGTGGAGATTTAAGGGCTTGGGTCACCATCACTCACCATGGCCTGAAGCGTCCACGCAGCACGCAGGGTAGAAACCAGATCACATTAGTCCCAGAGAATGTCTTGCCAGCCCCTAGCCCCACGTCTGCCATGGGCAGTTGTACAGGTTGGGCACTGCTTGTGGCAGGGCTGCTCTGCTTGGGGAGGGGAGGGCACAGGTACTCACCAGGTCGCTCACGAGTGGGATAGGCTTCCTCTTGCGGATGTCCGGCATGCTATCGATGATGATGAGACCACCGCCAGGGCTGCAAGACACACCCAGAGATATCAAGGACCCAGGGAAGTCCCCCTTCCTCCAACAGACATCACCTGAGGCCTGGGCAGGACACTTCATCTCCCAAGGTATCGAGGGTTGAATTGTGTCCCCCGAAAAGATACATTGAAGTCCTAACCCCCAGTATCTCAGAATGTGACCTTATTTGGAAGTAGAGTCACTGCAGATGTAATTAGTTATGACCAGATCACACTAGAGTAGGGTGGGATCCTAATCCAATATGAGTGGTGTCTTTATAAGAAGAGAGACACGCAGGGAGAAGACAGCGGTGTGGTAATAGAGGCAGAGATTGGAGTGACTCCAGGGAATAGCAAGGATTGCCGACGACTACCAGAAGCTAGAAAGGCAAGGAAAGATTCTCCTCTACAGAAGTCAGAGGGAATGTAGCCCTTCCAAAACCTCGGTTTTGGAATTTTGGCCTCCAAGAACTGCGCGAGGATACATTTTTGTTGTTTTAAGGCCCTGTTTGTCGTAGTTTGTTATGACAGCCCTAAGATATGAAGCCATTGGGCCTCAACTTCCTCATCTGAGAAATGGGGAGATGATACAGTTGCCCACCATTAATGACAAGCTGAATTAAGGCAAATCTAAATAATATGCTAAAGTATCAACAAAAGCTTTATGCTCAAATTGGAAATATACGTGTATATTTAAAGTCTATCATGGAAGAAGTGATTTCAAAACCCATGGGAAGGAGGGAACTGGTAACTGGACTTGTGCTATTGCCTCTCAGCAGCTTTGCTGTAGCTGGCGAATCGGAATGAGGGCTGTGGCAGATGCGAAGGTGACCTGTTCAAATTTGCTTTACTGAGGGGTGCACTCATCCCAGAGAGGGTTCAGGTGTGGCTCCTCTCCAGAAAGTTCTCATTACCCAATGAGAGTGATGCCTGGCAGCCAATGACTCTGGACAAGCCCTGGGGTGCTATTTGTGCTCCAGCACTCCCCGCAGGATCAGGCGGAGGCTTGGTGACTCCTGAACTACCTCTCTGGCTGTTTTTCCCAGCAGGCTTCTCTTGAGAGCGCTTCCTGCATAAATCAGGCACACAGGAGCCCCCATCTCAGACCCTGCTTTTAGGGCTCCCCACCTAGACAGTTGCCCACCTGGGCATCACAGCTCCTGTCTCCCTGCCTCTGTTCACAAAGGATGTACAAGGGAAGGCAGTCACTCTCCAGCTGTTATTTAAAACATTAATGTAATTTACAGATATCTTTTGCATCCTCTAACCTCACCACACAAATGCTGGAAAAACACCCCGGAAAATCAGTAACTTAAGAAATTAGACATGACAAAATGCTCCATGTATGACCAACAACTATCGTTATGAAACAGCCAGGAACTGTAGCAATAATCTGAGAGATGTAAAAGCAGAATCAAAACAAATAATTCACTCCAGGGTTGCAGATGTATCATGCAGGAAGTGGGTTTCTTCTTTACCTTACATTCATTCCTAGGGGGAAACTGTCTTGAATTATATGAGTGGCTTCAGCAAGGCCTCTCTGGACTCAGTTTCTGCATTTGTAAGATAGGGGTGGGGGCCCCCCATGGGTTTGTTGTGAGGGTTCAATATGTTACTGTCTTTGGCTCCTGCTGGTCATGAGTGCATTATGACAGTGGCTACATTATTTCACTCCTGTCTAAATGGAACCTCTCCCTGCCCTGGCTGGGCTGAGGCTATGGGGCAAACCTGTCTCAGGCTCTGGGTTCAAAACTTCCTCTCCCTCCCTACCAAGATCCGTTACTCACCCGCCTTTGAACCATAGGGATTTGGACATCTCTCCTTCTCCCCGGGCCTGTAGGACAAACAGACAGATATTGTCAGTGTGGCTGCCCCTTCCCAGGGCAGCACAGGTGCCGCACCCACAACTGTCTCCCCTTTGGGCTGGGAGTCAGGAGGCCTGGGTCCTAGGCCTCACTGTGTGTCCTTAGGGAGCTCACTGGCTTTTTCTGGGCCTCAGTTTGTCCATCTGTAAAATGAGAAGAAAGGAGATACTCTCTGCCACCAACCTCAGTGAACTTTAATCTCCTTGTCTGTCAAAATTGGAGATTTTTGGAGATCTAGAATCTCTAGCATCTCCATAAAATTGGAGGTTTAGCATCATCTCCAACAAGAGCTCATGCTCTATAGTCTTAGGATTCTTAGGGGCTGGCACAATACTCATAAGATCCTATCATTTTCTAAACTCCCCCTGCCTCACCTGATTATCTGATCTCATGCCCCAGGACCTTTGCCCAAGCTGTGCCAACTGTTTGTATACTCTCTTACCTTCTGCACCTGACCAGCCTCCATCTATCATTCAGGTCTCAGTGTGAACCCAGAGTTAATACTCCCCACCATGCAACAAAAGGGTGGCATAGTGGGGGGGGCGGGGTACAGGGTGAAGGGTCTTGCACTTTCTTCTGAAATATTTTTGAAGTATTTTGGATATCACTTCACTTTGTGTCACCTCCTCCATTGAATTTTCCTGATTGCCTTGTGTTAGTTTTATGCCCCTTCTATGAAACCCAGAGATCCTGCTCAGGTTTATTTTTCTTGTCATATCACTAGTTCCATTACAAGGGTAGCTGCTGGGTTTTTTCTTCTTCTTTTTCTTTTTCTTTTCATTTAATTTGTTGACTTAGTGAAAGTTATTCAATAGACTTTTCACAGTATATTCCGTTCTACTGTTTGAATCTAGAATCATGAGAATGTATAGTAAAAGAAAATTCTACTGTACAAGTGCTAAGAAATTTGATTTGAAACTTTTTGTGACTCTGATAATTGATGATCTAAGACTTTGGGAGTCTGTCTAGGATCTCCTCCTGCCAGCCCCACCCCTGTTTGGAAGGTCACCCTGGATAATAACACTGCTCAGCCCCCAGCCCAGAACAGGTTGAGTGAATGGAGGAGTGAATGCACGGCCTCATTCCTGATGGCCATCTGAAAACAGTCATCCTGACCCTGACATTAATTCCTTCTCCAATACTGACCAGATCCCAGACCTTTCCCCAACCCCAACACTAACACCCAGTGTAACCCCAAGCACTGACCTCTTCCCCAACACCAAGTTTAACCCTGAACTCTGATCTTTGACTGCTGCCCTAACTCTGACCTATATCCCTATCCCTAACCTCTATCCCTATCCATGAACCTGGCCCCTTAACTTGGCCATAGCCATGACCTCATCTTAATTTCAGCTCCAGGTTCCCATTCACTTCTCCTTCTTGCCCGCTTAGAAATCCCAGGCTTCCCTGGAGGGGAGGCTGGACTGGGCCTAGGTGGGGCCGGCTGGTTGCAGGGGAGAGCAGGCAGGCATGGGTGGGGCCAGGGAGGAGTCAGATTGGGCAGGGGCTGAGCCAGGAATTGTGGGGCTGGGGCCAGGGCAAGCATGGGTGGGGCTAAGGTAGGACCAGGCTGGGAACGGATGGCAACTGGTTGGGGTGGGCGGAGCCATAGAAGAACGAGGAGGTAAGGAGACATAGGCATGGTAGTGGGTGTGGTGGGGAAGTGGGTGTGGCCAGGTAGTTCATGGGTGTGGCATGGGCTAGCGTGGGCAGGGCCAGGGAAAGGACCAGAGTGGGTTGGAGCATGGAAGGATTGGGAACTAGGCGTGGCCAGTCTGGTCACGGATGTAGGTGGGGCATGGGGCATTGGGCATGGCCAGGCTGCTGCTTTCACTCACCTCCTGCAGCTGCAGCCGCACTTTGTTGAAGGCTCGCAGCCAGTTGGCCTTGGCCCTAGACATGGAGTCCTGACCCTCTTGGGCTTCCTCATCTTCTCGTGGCCTGAAACTGAGGCGAGGGGTTTCATGAGGCTCCAGGACCAGCCCTCCCTCGACCCTCCGCCCTCTGAGTGATGCTGGGCACGCCGTGGCCTCCCTGGCACTTCTGAGACACAATGACGCAACTGTGCCCCCTCTGACCTGCCTCAGTGATCCTTCCCCCCTTCCCACGTGCCCATCACCTCTCTGACACCTTTGGATCCCCTGGGTCCCTTTGCTGCCTTCCTGGTCCCTCTGCAACTTTGTAAACCTATTTACCCAGGATTCTTCTGATGCTTTTGTGATCTCTCCAACCCTGGCAAACCCTCCAGCCCCTCACAACCCCTAAGACTCCTTCATGACCCTGTTTGACTGCCTCTGACCCTACTGAGCCCCTTCTGTCCTCCTAGATGCATCCCGATCCCTTCAATAAACCCATGACCCTGTTACAACCCCTCCCCCCGTTCCCCGGGTCTACAGTGACCCCATCATGGCACCACTGACCCTGTGACCTTGTGACAGCCCCTCAGCCCCTTCCCGTTACCTCTCCTCAGCCTTGGGGGGCTCAGGCTGAGGCTCCTGATCAGCTGCAGAAACCTCCTTGGGGACAGCTGGCTCAGGGGCCACCTTGGCTATGTCGGGGGCCTCAGTGGGCACAGTGAGGGCCTTGTTCGCCTTCTCGGAGGCAGCAGTTGGAAGGCTGACGCGCTTGAAGTCTTTGGGCTCAGCCACGGCCACCTCCTCGCGCTGGGTGTAGCCTCGGATGTCATCCGGCACCTCCTCCTCCTCCTCTAGCTCTTCCTCGTCCTCAGGCAGCTCTTCCTCCTCCTCCAGGAAGTCCTCCAGGTCCTCATCCAGCTCTTCGTCCAGCTCCTCATCCAGCTCATCTTCATCTTGGTCCCAGCGCGGCGAGTCCTTATGGTAGCTGACTGAGCTGTGGCAGGAGTGGTAGGAGTCCCGGTCCCGCTCGTCCTCCAGCTCGGAGCCCTGCAGGCTCTGGTCATCCGGGTCGAAGTCCTCGCTCAACTGTGAGCTACCTTGGCTCAGCTCCCCTGAGGAGGCATAGCGGCTGCTGCCTGTGGGGCTACAGGGACAGGCCAGGGCTCAGGGGCTGGGGCACAGAGCCACTGCCCATCCCAGCCCTGGGCACACAGGTTCCATCACCCAGTCATTCCCTGGATTGGTCAATCCCTGGATTCCCAGCATTGGTGGAGCACCTCTGGGGGCCAGGGAAACACAGTCATGAACAAAAGAGATGAAAACACCTGTTCTTGGGGAATTTAGCATCTTGGGGGGGGGCAGGCAATAAAACCAGATCAATGACATTAGTGATCGTCGGTGACCTACTGTGCGCCACTCCTATCCATGCACTGTGGAAGGTGCAAGGTCCTCACATGCATGTTGAGGACCCCAGTCAGTGTCCCTGTCACAGCCTCCTTGGAGACCTAGCACTTCTGAAACGAGCATAGCTGCCCTGTCTCTTGAGGTCCCTCCAACCCCCCACCTCAACCTGATCCTCCCACTGCTGAGTCCACTTTGTTCATCGGGGACCCGGGCCTCCCTGCCTCCACTCCTTCTCCAACCTCCACTCACAGCTGATCCTGTGGCAGCTCCCCTCAGCTCCACCTCATAAATGTATGTGCAATGCATCCACCTCCTTGCACCTTGGGCCCCGCCCTAGTCCAGGCTCTGCCATCTCCACTAGATGCTGCCCCGCCCAACGTCCACTTCTCTCCTGGACGGTACTTTTTTCTGCAGAAGCCACAAAGGAGCTTACTGGAATCATAAACCCAATCACGGACCTCCCCTGTTCCAAACCTGATCACGGCTCCCTTGAAATAAAACCCTGTGCTGTGCCCTGCACCCCTGTATGTCCCAAACCCTCCAACTTCCCCATCCACATCTCCTTCCATCCTCCCTTCTCTCCCCACTGCTCCAGCCATATCAGCTGTCCCTCCAATAGCCTAAATTGTGCCCACCTCTGGGCCTTTGCACTTGCTGTGCTCTCTGCCAGGAACATCCTTCCTTGCCTGCTTCATCTGGAAAAATGCTTTGGTGCCCACTGAAATAGCACTTCTTTGAGTGAGTCTCCCCCACCCTCCAGCCAGGTCAAAGCCACTCCCAACCGCATTATATGCTCCTTATATGCACCCTGGATCACACTCGACACGACCAGAAAGAAATATCTCTCTCTGAGGGCAGATAGCATGACACATGGGCCACCTCTCGTTCCCCTTCTAACCACTCATTCAGTCACTCAACAAATGGCATTCCTTCCTTATCTTAAACACTACCTCCTTCACTCTCAATGACTCTCACTTCCTCCACTCTCAGTGACCCTCTTCCCTGACCAGCCCCTGAGATGCTATAGGAATCAAACAGGAGTCTCTCCTTCTTGTCCTTGTTTGCCAAGTTATGTGTAGGGTTGATTGCTTTTTAGTACCCATCCTTGTAGACAGCAGGGATGAGGGATCAGCAGGTATCGTTGGGCTGTGAAGGACTCCAAGCTGCCTCTGCTGATGAATACCCCTGAAGTCCATCCCAGCACATTCTGGGGTCCCACGTGATGGGGGCAGCCTAGGACTCGGATTCGCACACAGACCTGGATGTGTCCATCTGTGACCCCAGGCACCACATAAACTTCCCCAGGTGGTGAGATGGTGGGACCTTGTGGTCCCCGAGACTCCTCCCACCCCAGCTCTGATTTTCGGGGTCCAACACGGCTGTGACCCCAGATGCCTCCCCCGGATGCCATGTCCTCGAGTTAGCCAGCAAGGGCCTCCCTGCATGATCTGGCCCTGTCCACCTCTCCAGCCTTTAGCTGAGCTGTTATTTCTGCCTGAAATCTCTCTTCTCAGACTCCTTATTTCTCCTTCAAGGGCTGGCCCTGAGGCACCTTCCTCCAGGAAGCCCTCCTTGCCCTTCCCCACCACCAGGGTGTCCAGCTGTGTCCTTTGCTCCCAGCCAAGATCTGACCTATAGGATGGAATGTCTGTCCCTCTGGGGGCCCAGCATCATCCAGCGCTGGGCATCAAGGGCCAGGGCCTCCTGGGACAGTGGCTTGAGTCACTCCCAGGGGAACTCAGGAAGTTTTTGCCCCTGCATCCCCTCTCCACTGTGTGACCTGCTCATGGTGAGGGTGGAGGGGGCTCCTCCTTTTCCACTCCCCCATTCCATCCCAGGAATGCTTAGAATAGGCAGACTCCCAGGGACAGACACAAACACCTAAGGCCAGAGAAGGACAAGACATGGCCGGGCACACAGGATGGGAGCCAATCCGGGACCCGCTCTGCGTACACCCTGCTCTGAGACTCAGGCAACTCCCTACCACTTTTTGAGCCTCAGTTTCATTATCTGTAAGATGGGCACTCCTGCTTTTTTTTTTCTCCAAGAGAAGACTTTTCCATCTACTAAAAGAGTTAATATTTTCTTAATATTTGATGTCTTACTCTCCTTTCAGCTCTTTCCAATGCATTGAAACTTGTTCCAATAATTGCTTGAGTCTGAGCCAGCAAAAGAATGATGCTTTGCAAATTGCAGTGGTTGCAAAAATGGTAGGAGAAGCTGTTAGGAAGACAGGAATGCTTCTGAAGATATTTTGAGTAAGGAAGTCACCAATACAAAGAGAAAGGGATCTCGTTCTTTGTTTTTAGGACAGCTCAAGCACAAAGGATTTGAATGAAGAATGCTAGAGTAAATCCAGGGTAAGACTAATTCTACTCCCACCTATGCCACTAAATGTTTTACCTTGAGTATGTCATTTCATTTCCTTGGACCTAAAAAATAAAGAGGCTAGACTGAATGCTTTATCTTTTTCTTTCTTTCTTTCTTTTTCTTTTTTGAAGTACAGTTAATTTGCAATGTTGTGTTAATTTCTGCTGTACAACAAAGTGATTCAGTTATACATACATATATACATTCTTTTTCAAAATATTCTTTTAAAAATAAAAATTTGGCCGCACCACACGGCATGTGGGATCTTAGTTCCCCAACCAGGGATCGAACCCACACCCCCTGCCTTGGAAGTGCAGAGTCTTAACCACTGGACCGCCAGAGAAGTCAAAATATTCTTTTCCATTATGGTTTATCATAGGATATTGAATATAGTTCTCTGTATTATACACTAGGACCTTGTTGTTTATCCACTCTATATATGATAGCATACATCTGCTAATCCCAACCTCCCACTCTATCCCTCCCCCTTGGCAACCACAAGCCTGTTCTCTATGTCTGTGAGGCTGCTTCTGTTTCGTAGATAGGTTCATTTGTGTCATATTTCAGATTCCACATGTAAGTGATATCATATGACATTTGTCTCTCTTTCTGACTTCACTTAGTATGATCATCTCTAGTTGCATCCAAAAATGCTCAATCTTTTTAAAAACCCCCTTCTAAAACAATCCATCTGTAAACTATCCAAGCTTCCTGGGGTATATAAAAAATATAGGAAAATTCAAAATAAAATTTGTTCAAATACCTGCAAAAAAAAAATATCGTATTGGATGATGCTAAAGACTGAATAGGGAGCTTATGAAGGTTTTCTTCAAATTATGCTTTACCCAAACTCTCCACAGTGTTGTCCAGTAGAACTACTGGCAAATGGAAATGTTTTCTGTCCTCACTGTCCAACATGGTAGCCACCAGCCACACTTGCATGACTCTTGAGCACTTGAAAGGTGTCCAGTATGATGGAGGGACTGAAATTTTATTTATTTAATTATTTTAAAGTTAACTTTAAAAAGCCACATGGGGGACTTCCCTGGTGGTCCAGTGCTTACGACTCCACACTTCCACTTCAGGGGGCAGGGGTTTGATCCCTGGCTGTGGAACTAAGATCTCATATGCCTTGTGGTACGGCGAGAAAAAAAAAAAGCCACATGGGGCTACCACGTTGGACAGCACAGCTCTGAAAACTCATTTACCTCAATGACACAAAGATAACCATTTAGGATTTCTTTTCTTATTGCACGAGAAATAAAATGACTCTGAGGGTTTCTCCAAATCTCAACTGCGATGCAAACACTTGTTTGCGTAACTAACCTATTTGTCAAGAGTTGGAGAAGGCCTGCAATCCAGGAGCCTGGGTAGCTATGTCTGATAATGAGTTTGCCCCTGAATTTTTGAATGTGGGGTAATTCAGGGTGGATCTGAGATGCTTCTGGGAGCACAGAGAATGTGATCTTGCACGATCTCCTTGGTCGATGTCCTTGCTGATGAGGTAGAGGGAACATCACTTTAGTCCAGCTGTAGAATCTTGGGAGGCTAACTTTGTGGGCTCCCAGGTGCCCTTTTTAGGGCTGAGAGGAAGTATGGCGTTGTAGCTGTGGATATGAACTCAGAAGCCTGCTTGACAGGGTTTAAATTCTGGCTCAGCCATTTACTAGCTGTGTGACCTTAAGAAAGTCACTTAATCTCTCTGTCTCATTTTCCTTATCTACAAAAGCCATGGGGAGGTGCGCTGAATCCTGACCTCAGAAGACTGGTATAAGGAATAAGTGAATTACTTGGGATACATTAGAATACCTAGCACACAGTAAGTGCTCAATTAACCATCATTATTTTTCTTGCTTATAAACTAGATATAGTAGGACCAGGATCAGGATGAGGTAGGTGAGGCCAAGTCCTGCACATGCAGAGTCAGATCCTGTCTTAACTTGAATTTGCATATTTCTGCTCATCATGGCTTTTTTGAAATTTCATTGAAGTATAACTTACATAACAACAAAATCCACTCTTACAAAGGAATATTTTGCTGTATTTTTGTTCATGGATTTTTTGACATTTATTTTGATTTTTTTAAATATTGCATTTTAGATAGCCAGTGGGAAGTTGCTGTATAACAAAGGGAGTTCAACTCGAGGATGGATGATGCCTTAGAGGACTGGGATGGGGAGGGTGGGGGGGAGTCGAGGGAGGGAGGGAATACGGGGATATGTGTATAAATTCAGATGATTGAACTTGGTGTACCTCAAAAAAAAATAAATATTGAATGAATGAAAAAAAAAAATAAAATAAAATAGATAAAATATTGCATTAATATATTATTTATCCTGAGAACTAAGTTTTTTTGCACCCTCTTAAATTTTGTACTTGAGGCAATTTCAAGTGTACCATACTTGCCCCAGCCTAGTCCTGGACCTAGGGTATAGGGTTAACCTCCAACTCTGGTATATCAAGGTCTCACACAAATAGAAGGCCTTGGTATATATGTGAACTGAGCCTAATATCTCAAAGAGATTTGGGGGTCATATTAATAGAAGTATAGGTTCAACATCAAGGGAGAAAAAAGCACTCAAAATTTTCATCCTGCCCATCCTTTGATGAAAGAAATGTATTCTTTGGGGAGCAAACATTTTGCAAGAAGACCCAGGACCAAAAATTCACCAGGCCCACTGCTTGCTACCCAGTGGCTTCACCATAAACACTAGTCCTTATGATAATTTACCAGCTGTGTAACCTCTGGCAAGTGACCTAACCCTTCTGTGCCTTGATTCTCCATCTGTTAAATGGAACCAATAATATTCCTGGCCAGAGAATGAAATGAGATGATGAAGAGAAGATGCTGGACCAGAGCTAGGCACATAGATAGCTCTGAATACTATTATTTGGACTGTTCACCTAACTGTCACTACATAGCACTTTTCACCACCCTAAGTGCTTTACAAACATCCAACGTGTTTAATATCATGTTTGCCATTGTTCTGTTAAGAAACCAGGACTGGGGAAATCAGGTGGCAGCAGGCACAAGTTTCAGTCTCACAGGCTCAAGGACCAACACACTGCGCTCTTACAAGCCAGGGGGACCCACCTATGGGGTAGGTCTAGGGACAGCCTACTTTGAAAAGATGGTGGCTGGACTGGGCAGGGGCGGCTCCCAAGTCACTGTGCCCATGCCTGCTGGAGTCAGGGGCCACCTGGACCACCCCAGGACCACGAGCCGGCTACTGCCGAAAGTCTTTCCAACATCGCTATGCCTCACCCACCCCACTCCCGTTAATGCTCATCTCTTCCTCCATCCGCCTCCTCCCCTGAACAGTTAGAGAGTACAAGGGGAGCAAGGGCTTTTCAAGGGAGTGCCGAGGAGGCCCCATATTTCAGGGGAAACTCTTAGGGGCTTCCTGACTTCCTTCTCTTTCTTCAGCCAAAGCAGACCGCCTTCAATCAAGCTTGTGGAGTTTTCTTGCAAGATTTTGGGTAAAGAAAAGGTTTTACTGCCTATAAAAAGGTAGGGATGCTGCTTTCCTACACCCCACTTACCTCCATCCCCAGCTCGCTCCAGCCCCCTATGCCTCTCTCCACTCCCGGAGATAGAATTGGACACACACACACAAATCGTTCACTCCACAGTGACTACCTGAGGGCCCGCGGCTCGGAGAACTCCTCATAACTGTGCATGGAGTCACTGTAGGATTCCCGGGAACCCAGGGGTGGTGGGCGGACAGAATATTGGTGGACCGAGGCATTGGGCTGGGACGTAGTGTAATAGGGTGGTGGGATGCTGTTGCTTGTCTCACTGCGGTAGTCACTGTCACGATCATCCACTGCACTGTCAGGGTCATCATCTGGAAGAGAGAGGAGGGGAGGGGAGAGAGTGAGGAGGGGAGGGAGAGAGAGAGCACACAATGGAGGCCAACACAGATTTAGGGGGTCTTCACTGACTGCTAACCCAAGAAAAGGAGTCTAACAGAATGAATGAAGGATCTTGGGTCATGTTAATAGAGCTATAACCTTTAGAATAAAGGAGGTGAAAACCCTGCTTTGCTGTATGTGGGTCAAACTGGACCTAGAGTCTGGGGTCCAGGGAAGGTCCTACAATGTGAGGAGGACAGGGACAAATTAGAAGACGTCTTTTGGCTCAAATGTGAGAATGGACTTTTACTAAAGTCCAGGGTCTTTGAAAACAATATTGGTTTTTCCGTCAGGCTTCCCGTAACAAGAGTACACAAACACTCATGGGGAAGTTGGAGGATCAGGAGGACAAGGTAGACTATAAATGCCCTTTAACCTTCAGAGATTCCTTGGTATCTGAGGTTTGGGACCCCAAACCTGAACTCACATGTGCAGAAACAAGGAAGGGACTCTGACAAGGTGCTGTCTCCCTCAAAAAGATTAGATTCTTGGGTTAGCAAGACCACCATATGCCCAGAATCTCTCTCTCAAATGGAACAGGGTGGGTTTGCCAAACTTCAAGTGTTTGATAAGAATTAAAGGGTGTTTCAGTTCGGTTTGCTTTCCTTAGTAAATGGGAAACAGATTTTCTTTCTTAGTAAAAAGAAAACAATCTCAAAAGATGTTGGATTGTGGTGGGAACAGGAGAGACTGAATTTACTTAGAAAACAGCCGCTGAGTTGAAAAGAAGTGAGCCCCCATCCCAAAAAATTAACCCCCTGACTGGGGAGCCCATAGTATGCTCAGCCATGGTATCAATTTACTGGTGATTTTAAACACCAAGTGGGTGGCTTGTATTTTTTTATGCCTTTAAGTATTTTTGCTCATTTTCCAATTTTTTTTGCTTTATTATTTTAACTTTCTAATTCTTTTCCCACTAATAGAGTCTATTTCTATATATTCAAAAAATAGGTAAAAATTTTTTAATATGGTAAACTGTTGAAAAATTAATTTCATACTTCACGTAGAACTAGCTGTTTGATTCATTCCCTATTTTGCCTTCAGAAAAACCTTAAATTCATTTTTAGCCAGCAAAGCTGGCGTTACCAAAGTAGGACTGGTTTCCTGGTTTCTCATTTGACTTGGGCCACTGTGACCTGCAAGCTTTTCATCCTGTCCCTGCCATACAACCATCATCTGATGTGCTACGTGCTGATAGCACTGGCATCAGAGGCAGAAGCAGGCGTGAATTTCTGCAGCTTACATTTGTGGGTATCAGGGTGAAACTGTGAAGCCATGAAGTGGGGGATCTGAAACTAGGGACAATGTGTCAATATCACCAAATCGCCCCTCTGATCAACTTTTGGATCAAAATACAGTTGACCCAATTATTTGGGTTTATAGCCTACCAAATTGCCCTTGACCGAACTGAGATGTTTCCAACCAAATCACATGAGGTTGTGCGCGTGTTCACCAAATTAATTTTTTCTGACAAATTACCTGTTTCTGAGAGGCAGATGGCTTTCTCTGCGATTCTTTCTGCTTTTGCCCAGACTCCGCTCTTTACCAAATGGTTTTTGACCAAATTGCCTGCTTCTGGATAAGGCATTTTCAGCCACTTTTGTTTTGACAAAATGATCTGGTTTTGGCCCAATTGTCTTTGCTCTTGTTGACCCAATTATTGGCTTTTGCTAAATTGGTTTTAATCCAAAATATCTTTTTTTTCCTTTTTTTTTTTTAACTGTGTTGTTTGTTGGTGGCAAACTGGTTGTGACGAAGCCTTCTTGTCCGCCCAATGCCTGTTTTGGCTAAACTGGCTTCTGCTCGACTTGTTTTTGACAAATCCTTTTGGATCAAAACACAGTTGACCCGAAGGTCAACAATGCAAGGGTTAGGGATGCCAACCCTCTGTGCAGTGGAAAATCCACGTGTGATTTTATAATTGGCCCTGCGTATCCACAATTCTACATCCATGGTTTCAACCAACCAGGGATTGTGTAGTCCTACAGTGGTACTTATTGAAAAAAATCCGCATATAAGTGGACCCACGCAGTTCAAATCCATGTTGTTCAAGGGTCAGCTGTCTTTGTAAACAGTTTTCCTAATCCTGGAGGGAGGGTGGGGTGGAACTTGTCCATCAGGGTATACGGGTCGGGTGGAGGGCCCCCCAGTTGATGGAGTAGAGATTAGGAGGTAGATTCAGGCTCAGATTAGAGGACTGGATTTCTCTGAAAAGGGCATGGGGAAAAGGGAGCTACTCCTTAGGGAGAAAAATGGTCATCCAGTCTTAGGAGAGGTAGCTTGTTTCTTTCCCCTGGGGGCAAATTGGAGGAAGATGTGTGTGTATGAGGGGGGAGCTTTGGGAGCTGAGGTCTCCAGAGTGATATCTGTCTGGGGGTCTCTGTCCAGCTGCTCTGTCTGAGACCCTCTTCCCTCCCCGCCCACCAGCCTCTGAGTGACATTGGGGCTGGAGGAGGGCTCCAGGTGGAGGAGGAAGAGGGGAAGACAAAAAGAGGAAGGAGTCGCAGGAGAGGAGATGAGGTTATACATGGGGAGCAAGGGGGTGGGAGGTCACAGTGCCCAGCTGGAGACAGGCAGTTGTCCTGTCTAAATGCCCACTCCTCCCAGCTGAATCCTCCCACCCCGAGTGGTGGTACCCACCTCCCACCAGAGAGAGAAGCCCCTCAAGCAGATGTTAGTGCTTGGGGGCAGGAGGGCACAAGAGGGGTCTTGTCAGTCCTCTGGCCCCAATGTGCCAGCCACAGGTTCCCCACTTCCCTGAGCATTGGGGCAGGGGCCTCAGGGTCACCGAGGCACCCACCTCCCCGTGGCCTCCCAGAACATCAAGCTGAGTACTTACTCTGCTGCTCACCCCAGCCAAAATAATTCCAGTTGCCTACAAAGAGAAGGGGCAGAGATAATAAAGGGGAGCAGGCAGAGGGGGAGGCATGGGGAGGGGGGCTCCCCCATCCTCCTCATTCTCCCCATCTCCTCCTCCCACCCCAGGACCCCATCCCCTTCTGCCCTGAGTATCTTCCTCAAGTATCACCTTAACCACTGACTTCTGTTATACCATCACTTGCCACCTTGAGAGGAAGGCAGGATCTCCCAATTTTTTGACAAGACCACAGGCTCAGCCAGGAAGTAATAAAGAGGGCATTTGGACCCAGTATTTTCCAACTCTGAAGTCTGGGGTCAGCACTCCCCATTCCCTCCCTCCCCCATCCCCCAGATAATGAAAGAAACACTGAACTGGAAATGCTCAACTTTGAAACACCCCTGTTGGGTGGGTTTTTATTTTTAATCATTCTTCTCATTTTATAGGTGAAGAAACAGGGCTCAGAGAGGTAGAGTGAAAAGCCTGGAGTCACACAGCCTGAGCCTCAGGACCAGGGAGAGAACTACATCTTTACTACCTCATCCCCAGCATCTGGCATCACAGGAAAACCACATGGACCAGAATTCTGACTCCTCTAACATTTGACTGCCTCCTTCGTGAAATGGGGATGATAAAACAGTTCCAAAAGAACTCGGAGGTAAAGGCTGGGTGGTAGGTCTCCATTCGCAAACTGAACCTACCTCTTGCTTCAGGTCACCTACCCAGATGCTCTTTGTCATGTTTCTGCCCCCACCTTGCCTGGCCCAGCCCACACCACAATCCTTCAATAACCCTATTCACCAGAAAGGGGGGCTGTAACCTCTTCAGAGCAGTGGTGACCCCTCCCCAGGCAGGGAAGTCAAGGAACTTTCTCCCTATCACACCCCAAGTTAGTGTAGGAATGGGGTCCCCCAACTGCAGTCCCCCAGCCCCTCCCTCCACCAGGTTCCTTCATCACATATCCTGGGCATATGGGGGGGGGGTGGACAACGGATACAGGGGAGACTGTGAGAGGGGAGGAAAGGAGGATGGGGAAGCAGATGGAAAAGGAGAAAGAGGTTGAAGGGCAGGGTGGGGGGCAAAGCATCATAGGTGGGGGTTTTGCCCTGAGACTGTATGATTTTTCACTTCCTCCTCACTTCAGAGGACTTGAAGGGAACTTGTAGGAGAAAGACATCTCCTAGACCCATGGAGACATGGTCTGGGGGACATCTGAGTGTCCACAGGGCCAAGGAGGAAAAACACTCTTGAAGAGTCCAGCCTTGACAGAGGGGCAGCACACAGAGGAGCATGGATCGTCATCATCAATAGATGTAGCACAGTGGAAAGGGAAGAAAACTTGAAGTCCCTCGGGCCTGGGTTCAAACCACGGCTCTGCCTCCTGCCAGGTGTGTGAACTTGGCAAGTCACTTCTCCTCCTGGACTCAGTTTCTTGATCTAAGTAAATGGGTGCCTATTATACAAGTGTTGGAAGAATGGTCTGTCTGCACCATCTGACTGTGGGCTGCTTGGGGGTCTGTGCTGGCCTCATGAAAGTTTCATGAATGAGTTACTGGTCCTCATCCAGGATCTAATGAATGGAATTGAAGAGTCTGGAAAGTGTTGTTCAAGCCTCTAGATGTACCGGGTCCTTCCAAAAACCATCAGAATGCAGGGGCTGTCAGGCACCCCCATTTCAAAGAGAGGGACTCTAAGGATCAGAAAGGGACCCTGGCATGCCTGGGGCCACATAGCAAAGCAGGACTCAAACCTAAGTGCCAGATCTCATCTTCTTTCCACTACACTGTGAGCAGATACTGTGCATTCTTAGGGCTCATATCTCTGGAGGGGAGCGACCCACTCATTACACAGGACAGTCATGGGGTGGGGGAGGGATGAGGGTTTCAGTTGATGCCCAGGAAGGAATCGAGAAGTACTTACAACACTGGTTGCTGGGGACAGGAAGAGGCTTGTCTTGTTCATCCTGGAATGAATACTGAGGGGGAGGGAAGGAGAGATGATTTGTCTCAGGGGGGTGCCAGAGGCCAGGGGATCAAGATGGTCCTCTGTTCTGTTCCATCCTGACTTCCCCCGCCTCCTAAATCCTCTCCCTCTGGAGGAGAAGGATACAGATGGCCACAGAGAAAGAAAGAAGGAGAGAGAGACACACACGGAGACAGTGAGAGACAGATTTAGGAAAAAGAAAAAGAGACACAGATGAGGGAAAGAAACAGAGGAAAGGGAGAGGGAGAGGAGAGAGAAAACACTGAGTCAGGGAGCTAAAGAAAGGAGATGAAAGCTCAGGTTGGAAAAAAATTACTAACATCTGAGAGTTGCCCCTTTGCCCTTCACCTCCCACTAAAGAAAGAGTGTTCTAGCCTTGCCTACTATATCTTCCCTGCCCTCACCTTCTGAAGACTGTCTTCTGGGCCACATTGGGTCTTTGAACTGTGAAAATACAGAGCGCAGAGGAAGGGGGGTGGCATGGAAGAATAGAAGTAGAGGGGCTAGTGCTGGGGGTGGGGGGAGGAGAGCTTTAAAGAAAGCCTGAAAGTGTGACTAGAGGAGTTGAGAGCTGATGGGCAGGAAGGGGGTATAAGACCTGTTACAGGGACTCTATATCTCCTTGAGAGTATTTGATTAATACAGAATTGAGTTGATTGAAATCATCACATCATTGGTGGACCATATGTTCCTTGATGCCATCGTTGATTTGCGACTGGTCCACATGGGTCACTGATTTAGTCAGGTTACAAAGAGTTAGAGACACAGACACAGGGAAAGATAAGTGGAAAGAGAAACAGAGACAGAGAGTGGAGGACATGGAGAGATAAGGGGGGAGGGAGAGAAAGAGAGAGAGGGAGAAAAGAGGCCCCCAAGCCAATGCTCACCTCATCCTGGTCCCTCATGGCATTCAGCTGCTCCAGCTTCTTGGCCCAGTAGCGTGCCTCCTCCTCAGGGATGTCTGGAAGCAGAGACCTGGCTGTGAGCCTGGAAGCCCCTCAGCCTCCATCCAGGGCATCCTGCAGGCCTGTGAGGCTGGTCTCCAGTGGGTGGGGGAGAGGAAGGGAGGGCAGGGTGGCACCCGTGACCCCCCCCCCCCACGTCCACAGCACCACCCAGAGCTGCCGTGGGAATGGATGGAGGATGGGAAAGGAATTGCATCCTAGTATTATCAGGATAGGGATGCCATAGATTCTGGGAAGGATGATGTGGGAGAACTGAGCTGCTCCCAGGAAAGGTAGAGAGGCCTCTCTGCATCTCTGCCTTTATTGATCTCTACATGTCTCACTCTCTCTGTTTCTCTGTCTCTGTCCTGCTTCTGTCTGTCTCTTCTCCATACCCAGTTCACTTATGCAGCCTAAGACCTCACCAAGGACCAACTAGGACAGCTCAGACCTGAGCCCCATAGGTTGAAAAGCACTTGCAGCCATTTGGTGACCTGCAGGAGCTGGAGTGTACTCTGCATGCAGTAAGCATACATCTTTGCTGACTTGCTGTAACCCAGGAGACTCTCCTCTGGGGAAAGAGAACTTTGTCCTCAGAATGAAGGGTCATCTGGACCTACCTAGGCCTGGCTATTCTCCTGGGGCTGAGTGAGAGTCCCTCCTGACCTAACCCGGCGCCACACTCACCTAAGGGCAGCTCAAAGCGGGTGTCAAGGAGGATGCGGTGGAAGGTGGGGTCCTTAGTGCCGCAGATCTCACTGTCCGCCATGATGACCTGAGAGTCCAGGGTCAGCCACTCTCCAGGGCCCTCCTGGGGTGTGGGTGAGGTAACAGGGGTTAGGGTCTTGGGTGAGGCGGGGTGGGTAAAGCATGTGCTGCACATTGGCCAGCAGGCCCCTTATTCTCAAACAAGATGTCTCCTTCACCCCATCTCAGCCTTACCCCAAGAGCAAGGGCCACATTCCCCACTTTAGATGAGGAAACCGAGACTCAGAGAAGGAAGGTCACAATCCAGGGCAACGTGGTGGGTCCAGGGAACCCAGAAGCAAGGACCCAGAGAGAGAGAGACCTGCGGTGTCAGATGGGGGCGGTCGCAGTACTCCTCATCCCTAATGAGGGTTTATGGAGCCCTGGCTCAGATAAAAGACCTGATCCTCCCACCATTCAAGGAGGAAGTGCCCTGAGTGAATGAACCAGTCCCCCTTGGTTCAGGGAAATGAGCCGTTGAGTAGGTTGTGTCCACTCTGAACCTCAGTTTCTTCATCTTTCAAATGAGAATGATGTTCTGCAGAATCTGCTTTCTGCAGCCCCGGGGAAAGGCTGGCAGGTGTTGCGGGAGCAGTCCAGGGTCCCTTGCATAGGTGATGGTTGTCCCAGGTAACTAGGTCTTCCTCACACTTGGTCACTGAGGAAATTTTGGGTCATCCACAAGGCTTCCTTTTGGACTCACTTGCCTGCACTATTGCACCTCTTTCTTCCATCTCCATTCATTAAAAAATAAACCCTCACTTGGTGTACCCCCCAAAAAATAATAAATAAATAAATAAATAAATAAAATTTAAAAATAAATAAATAAATAAACCCTCCTTGGTGCCTGCTCTAAGCCTAGTTCACATTGGCCAATGCCTGAGAAGCCCGCAGTCACAGGAGATATAGCCTGACACAGATACCCCCATCCCCGTGAAGTCAGGGCCAGGCCAGAAGGAGGGAGGGGAGGTGAGGGGTCCAGGGGAAAATTAGGGAGGTCTTCCTGGAGGAGAGGGCATGGGAGCTGGGCTTAGGGGTGATGGAAAGGAGGACACTTGAAACGCAGGGAATAGCATATGTGAAAGTTCAGAAGCCATCTTTGGGGCCTGTGAGGAGTGTAGGTTGAGGTGTGGGGGAAATAAGGCTGGCAAAGCGGGTTAGTGCCATCTGGAAGGCCTCCCAAGCGTGATGAGTAGGGAGTGCAAAATAGGAGCCTAGGGACCAAGTGGAGAGGGTGAGATTTAAGCCCAGGAGGCTAGAGAGGAGGCCAAGTTTATTATCTAATACTTTCTTTGGGACTGGTGTAAACTCCATGATGCCCATCTGGGAGTGCTAGTTGCTCACAATATCCCTTCTCCTTTCTTCCATAAGCATGCATTTCTAACTGCACCCAGGGCTGTGCAGCCTAAGACTACATTTTCCAGACTCTCTTGAAGGTAGGTGGGGCCATGTGACAGTTCTGGCCAATGACATATGAGTGAAGTGCCTTAGGCAGCTTCCAACTTGGGCCCTTAGTTAGGAGTGCAAACCCCTTTCCTTGTTACCTTTTCCTCCCCTGACTGGAATGCAGATGTAATGGTAAACCTTGAGCAGCCATCTTAGGCCATGAGGTGAAAGCCACATAGGGAGAAAGGCAGAGCAACAAGATGGAAGGAGTTTAAATCCTAGTGACTGGAGCTGCGACTGCAGCCCTGGATTTCTACATGAACATTGTCAGGGGATGGAGATAGATGTCCATCTTGTTTACACCACTGGCCTCTGGGCCCCTCCCAGGCACACCTATCCAACCCTCATCCCACCACTCACTTCGTTGGACTGGCGGATGGTCCGCAGGGGGATCCACACAGTGCCCACCATCGTGTCCCAGATGAGACCCTTGTTCCATACCTCCACCGTCAGCCCCAAATCCAGGCGGTTAATTTCGCTGTTGAGAGAAGTAATGAAGAATCAGGAAAGTCAGTTCACTCACCTTTGGACACATGACCAACTGGAATTCAAACCCAGGGTGTGTCAGAGGGGAAACTGAGGCCAGAGGACTAAGTTACTTGCTCAGGTTATCACAGCAGAACTAGGACTCCAAGCTGGGAAAGAAGGAGTGGGGACAGGTATTACATGTCTCCTGTACCCCCAATTCACCTGACCCTTCCTCTAGCCCTCAGACCCTGAGAAGGTTGGTTAAGTGAGCAAGAGGCTCAAAAAATACCCCCAAGGCTCCCTAATACCCCATGACAAGGGCATTCATGGTGCCTCCATCCTCCCAGTATCATCTCTATCCAATCATATCAGGAGACCCTTGAGCATATGAATGGGTCCCCCTCTAACCATTTTCCCTGAAGGCCCCATCCTGGAAATATGCAGCTTTGGTAGGAAAACTTGGTGAATGTCCAATTCACTGAATCTACCAATTTTCCAAAGATTTTTATCTTACAGAACATTCTCCTTGAATATATCTATTGACCATGACGTGGTTAATCAGTAGCTAGCTTTAGTGGGAGTTGGGGACCCGTCTCTCCTGCCCCCTTTGCATTTTCCCTAGAATTGTAGAGTCAGCTCCCTCCTTCCTTCCCCAAGTGCTCCCCTGCTCCAGGATCCCAATTCTAGATTCTCTCTCATGGCCTCCACTAGTGACAGTCCCCAGCCAGGCTCTGCTCAAGGGTTGAGGGCTGCCTGGATCTGAATCCCAGCTCTGCCAGGTACAGGCTGTATGACTCTGAGCAGACGGCTTTGCCCCTCTGGTCCTCTGTTTCCTCATCAGTAAAATGAGGATTACGTTAGCACTCTTCCTCTCAGGGTTATAGGCAACATCGATTTAATCAAAGCCTTAGAAGACGGCATGGCCCATGTTGGCCATCTTCAGAGTAGGTGGGATATAATAGGAGGCCCTGCGTGGCTCCAGGTTGAGGGAGGGTCCAGGTGCTGAATTCATTCAGTTATTAGACAAATATTTACCGAGCACCAATTGGGTCCCAGGCTCTGTGCTTGGCATGGAGGTCACAGTGGGGACAGAGACTGATAGGGCCTTAACCTCTTGGAGCTCATAGTCCAGGGGAAGGGGCCAGAAATGTGTCAAAAATCACATGAGTGAATAGAATAACAATTGGTGGCAGAGCCTGAAATTACTTTTCCATTGCAGCTTGAGGGTGGTGGTCAGGGAGGACTTCCCTGAGACCCAAAGGACAAGAAGGAGCCAGCGGGGATGGAGAGAGGGGGGGAAAGAAGAACAAGAGCAAAGGTCCTGGGGCAGGAACAAGTTGGACATATTGGAGGAACAGTGCAGAGGTGAGTGTATATGGAGCAGGTGATCCAGGAGAGATGGAGCAAGATACTGGTGTGAGGTCACAGGGGCCGGGCCTTGGGGGGCTGCAGGGAGAAGTATGGGTTTTGTTCTGAGGTTGATGAGCTACAAGGCACGGGCAAGTCTGGAGAGTGACAAGATGTGATTTGCAGTTTTAAAAATATCCCCCTGGCTGCTTGGAAGAGAACAGATTGCGGGAGGCGGATGGCAGCAGGAGGCCAGGGTGGAGGTTGGCGGGCAGAGGAGACTTGGCTGGTGGCCTCAGAGATGAAGAGAAGTGATTGGATTCGGGAAGTGCTTTGGAGGCAAAGCTGATGTCTGGAAATGGGGCTGATGGGAGGGGAGTCCCAGACGACACCCAGGAGTCCGGCTGTGCCCTGTGGGACCCGCAAAGTGCCCGGCTGTGCCGGGGGGTGAAGCCATTCTGGTCCAGTCGCTGCAGACTCACAACATGAAATCCTGCTCCCAGCTGGGCTGGCTGCCCCGTACGGCAATGGTCGTGCTCTTGACATTCTGCACCTTCAAGGTCACATATGTGTTGAATTTCTCTGTGACGGTGAGAGCAGAGGTCAGTGCAAGGGCTCAGGGACTCCCCCATCCCCCTTCCCAAGCTCTCGATGACCCCCCTATGATCCCCCAGGGGCTGTAAGTTTTGGGGGCCATCCCAGGTCCAACACACTGTGGTGCTTCTGTGCCTCCACCCCCAGGCCACTCCCTAGAACCCCACCCCCAGCCCCTCAGAGCACAAGCGAGGGACCTTGGTGCAGGGAGATGTGGAATTTGGGGATGCCTAATCCTGATGCTTAGAAATGACTACGTACAATATCCTTGGACATAAGAAACTTCCTTTGCCTCTCTGAACCTCATTTTTTCTCACCTGTAGCCTAATCTAAGAGTCCCCACTCTATGTCTTAGGATCCTAGGAAGCACCGTTGGCTCAGGGTGAGTCCCACTCCCACTGGCATCTTCAGGGGATGGCTAGGAAGACTGCTGGGACCCTAGACCAAGTCTGACACTCTCTGTGATGCTCAGCAGACATAGAGCCCAAGTTCCCCATCACTGGCTCAGACCCCCTCCCCTGTCTCTCCAAGAGACAGAAAGACAGACAACACAGGACAGGACAGGAATAAAGGCCACTTACCTTGGGCACCATCAAACTTGGCTTTTTTGACTGTGAAGAGAGACAGAGAGTGGGAAGGGAGGTGGGGAGAGGGGTGGGGAGGAGAGAGAGACACAGAGAGACACATGAAAATAGAGACATAATGAGAGAGGAGAGAGATGCAGGAGACAGAGAGAAGAAAGGCAAAAAATAGAGAGCAAAAGAGGCAGATAAAGAGACCAAACAGATTAAAAACAACAACAACAACAAGATAAAGGCAGAGACAAAGTCAGAAACACAGGCAGAGACAAGGAGAGGAAGAGCAGTAAGGAGAGGAGGGAGGCAGGGATGAGAGGGGGAGAGAGAAGCCATCAGACAGATGAGCACAGGCAGACCTGGGGTGGAAGGAAGTTTGGACCTTGGGAGTGGTCCCTGTCCCACCCTCCTCCCCAGAGCTCCCTCCCTCCAATTGTGACTTCACCCGCAATTGAACAAGATTCAAAAGAAGGAGCTGGGCAGGTGGCAGGAGAGGCTTCTTACAGGAAACCCTCTAGGATTGCTTCAGAAGGAGAAGGGGAGTTGGGGAGGAGGAGGTATGGGAGAGAGGAGAAAACAATCTCCAATGATTCCCATCCCCCTATTAGACCCGTGAGACTTTTCCCCCAATTGTCCAGCTCATCTGTCCTACCAAATGCTCCCAGGGTTTAGAGTCCAACATTCAAAGGGGACTGGGTGACATGGGAAAAAACAACCCATAGAGCTGACTCCATGGTGCACATAGAGACATCCCAGTCCTGGCCAGTAGGTTTTTAGAGCTTGCCCAACCCAACTCGCCTGTGAAAGTTGCAACCCAAATATACCTCAGGGTCCCACATGGTCCAGTCTCTTCATATTTCACATAACCCCACAACCCCAAGTGGTTCAAAGCAGTTCCACTCTTTACTGGATTTTCTCACAGAATATTAAACTTTTACTTTCAATATCTCTCAAACTCTGCATCTGCCCCGAATGCATTGCTCTACCATTACTCTCTACTCCCACCCAAAACCTTCTCCCAAACTGAGACGTCTCTCCTGCTTTCTATATTGCTTCTCTCTCCAACATTTTCAAATGAATATTTTTGTTTGAGTAGGCCATACGTGCACATTTTACAAAATCCAAAGCAGCTGAAGGATTATACGATGAAGATAAGGCTCTTTCTACCCCAGTTTTCACTCTCCCTCCTGTATGCAATCAACACTACCAATTCCTTGTGGTACTAGAGATAGATGTGCAATCGTATGCACATGTGCGTTATTTTATTTCCTACACAAATGGTAGCATTCTAGACCCTTTGAAGAATCTTTCTGTATCTCAGTATATCTTAAAGAGTGTGTACAAGTAAGGTGAAGGATAAATTCCTAGAATCAGAATTGCATTTCATTCTTTCTTCTTTTCTTTTCTTTTCTTTTCTTTTTTTTTTTTTTTTTTTTGAGAGTCAAGTTCAGCCTTTTTCTGGGCAAGTGCCATGGCCTCCTGTCTGGGGTTCAGCTTCCCATACGCGGTTCATTTCTCTGTCCTTATTGCTTGAATTTCCTTCTCAAAAAATCATGTGAATGGAGCCAGTGATGAGAGAGTTTCCATCAAGGGCGGGGGAAGTAGAGTGGCTCTAAACACTTGTCAGTAAATACTATTTGTTCCTGTTGCAGACAGACTGTGGGGAGGGTGGGGTTGGTGGTGGGGATTGATGCCCAGAAACGCTGAGTGAGCTCCCCAGAATTTCAGAGCAGAAGAGGGAATGAATGCCTTCTCATGCCAACACCACCACCATCCCAAGACCCAGATTTTAAACACCAGTGGGTTGGGCATTTTGCTCGCCCACCATACCTGGGTTTGGGTTTGGGAGGTAGAACGCAGATAGAGCCCTTGGCTGGGCATTTGGAAAGGTGAGCCCTGGTTAAGCATAGAGTCAGGTGGCGCTGGGTTCAGATTATGGTGCTGTGTGACCCTGGGCAAGTGAACCCCCTTCTCTGGGCTTCCACCTCTCTCTCTTTCTCTTTCCTCCACATCCAAAATCAGTCACCAAGTCCTGTCTTCCCCACCTTCCCACTTGAGGCACATGACTGCACATGCAAAGTCTCTCTCTTGTAGAGGGTCCTTCCCCTTGTCCTACATGCCCTCTCTCATAGCCAAGGAGCTCACCCACCCAGCCCCTCACCCCTGGGACTGAGTAAGGCTCAGGGGCACTTAGGACTGTGCCCAGCAGGAGTTCAGGTCTCCCTTATGGGGGTGCTCCAGCTTGTAAATCTGATGATTATGAAGAGGAGGAAGGTGTAGGGGGAGGGGGAGGAGGGAGAATAATGGGAGAGACACAGAGGCTCAGAAACACACACACATGGAGGGACCAACATAAGGAGAGAAAGGAAAAGCAGGAAGGGAGTAGTGAGGGGAGATAGGACATGAGAATCAGAGACACAGAGAGACACACAGATTTCCACTAGGGAGGGCAGGCAGGGAGGATGCTGCAGAGAGGAAAGGCAGGATTGGGAGAGAAAAGCTGGGAGGAGGAACCAGAGGGGAGGTAGGTGCCAGGCCCTGGGGTATCTGAGGGACTCACTGGGGTCTGGCCCAGCCTGGGCCCCACGCTGCAACTCCCTGTCTGTTTCCCTTTTTTACAGACCAGGGGCAGGGCTCAGAGGCGAAGCCGGTTGTCCAAGGTCTGTCCTCCATCCTCTCCTCTAGGGAGGAGGTCTCTCCCTGTCACCTTCCTTCCAATTCTGTTTCTCTCCACCCATCATCCCCTTGTCGTCATCTTCCTGTCTCTCTTCTTCCCTTTCTCCCTCGGTCTCTGTCTCTGTCTCTCTTGTTCCCAGTCCCTCAGTCTCTCCCCCTTTCCTCCTTCCTAAGCCTCTCTGGGCCAGAGGGTAATGGCTCAGTTGGGGTCCACCGGCAGTGGGAGACTGCTGGAGAGCTCTAGCTCTAACAGTGAGCCCCCAGGCCTCTTCAGAAAGTCCAGGGTGAGAACATCATATGTTCATCATTAGGGACTCAGAGGGAGGAGGGGCAGACCCAGGGTGGGAGACGGGACTCAGAGAAGAATGGGGAATCAGGGAAGGGGGCTCAGAGTAGGAAGCCCATGATGGGGAATAGAGTATGGGATAAGGAGGAGGAGGGCAGGGGACTATGGGAAGGGGACTCGGAGAGCTGGAGGAGGCTCGTGATGGGGGAAGGGACTCAGGCAGGGAGAGGAGAACGGAGGGGCAGGTGGCCTCAGGGGAGGAGCTCAGGGGAAAAGAGGACTTGAGGTAGGGGCTCAGGGAGGGGCAGATGGGACTCAGAGAAGGAGCCACCTCTCCCTCCCTCCGGGAACCCGAGTCATTGTCGCCTTCACCACCGTCATCGTCATCACATCTCCGCCCCGCTGCCTTCCCCCTTCCCGCGCCTTCCTCCTGCCTGCGGTATCGGGGTCACCAGGGCGGAAGCACCGCCCCTCCTTCGCGAGTTCCTGGTCACAAGCACGAGGCTATTTATAACGTGGGCGCGGAGGGCGTGAGCAACGCGACCGCGGGGAGTGCTGAGTGGGGGAGGTGCCCACTGTCGGGCGGGCAGGAGATACCGCGTCACGCCAGGTCAGCAGCCTGCGCGGCCTCCTTCTCGGTCCCTGCCCCACCCCCACCCCCACCCCCGCCCCTATCAGGGCTGACTGATTAATGTGGTTGCACAGGCAGTTGTTGCCGAGGGCAGAATCGGTGGAGGTGGGAGCAGGAACTCATTGGCGCTGCCAGGCTCTGGGCCTCAGTTTCTGCATCTGGGAAATGGGGCAAGGCAGGCCTAGTTGGTCTCACTTTCTTCTCCTCCCCTTCCTCTCCCTTTCTTCTTCATTCCTCTTCCTCCCTCTCCTCTTTCTTCTCCATTATTTTTAGCATCAACATTCTTATACTGTTGTTACTGCTGTTATTGTTGTTATTACCATTACTAGTTTTACTATTTGGTTGAGTTCGAAGTGTGCCCCTGGCCTGGACGACCCTGGATTCTAATTGAGGCAGACTCCAGTCCTTGGGGCACCTGGTCCATAAACTGCCAGTCCTGGGAGTGGGAGTGGGAGAATAGAGAATTCCAGCTATTAAGGGAAGTGGCTGAAAGCCCACCCACAGGACATGTTTATCGGGTGTCAGAAGACACTACAAGTGGTGGAAGGGAAGCATAGAGAATTCAGAAATAGATTCTAGGATGTTTGGTATTTAATATGTGATGCCGATAGCAGACATAGGCTTTGTGATAAGGACCTTGGTCTCTCTGGCTTTGCATCTGGGAGAGAATAAATGAGGACTCATCCTCCATGGACAGAAATAAGCCAGAGCCAGACTGAAGCCTTAGGTGTAAAAAACACACAACAAGAACCTTCACAGATATTCCGTCTGTGTTGTTTGCCAGGTACCACTTAGAACCAGGCCTGGCATATAGTAGGTGCTCATTAAATAGTGTTCACTGAAGGGATGACATCATTGCCTCCTCCAGCAGCCCTACCCCGAGCCCTGGTCCCGCGCCGCGGACGCTGTCCTTTGTGCTGAACTCGGCGGCTCCTCTCTGTACTGTCCACGGTGCTGAACTTCTCATCCCTGACCATGTACCTCCAAAGAATTAGCACTTCTTTTGCCCCCTGTGTATTAACTGAGCCCTCCTCCGCCCTGAGAACGCAGTGAGCTCTCAGGAAATGTCCTATATTCACGGACCTCCTTCCAGAAAGCTTTTAGTCCCCATTAATAAAAACACCATCATTGATTTTTCCTGTCTTTGACTCACACTTATTGAACCTTTCCACAAGCCAGGCATTATGCCAAGAGCTCTGAGTGCCTCATATGACTGGAGAGTTCCAGCAGACTTAGGCAGCGGGTACTATTAGTGTGCCCATTCTACAGATGGACACACTGGGGAATGAAGAAGGTATGGGACTTTCCAGGAAGTGGTGGATTTAGGGACTCAAACCCAGGCCTTCTGGACTCAGGATGTCCTGGTTGGCACCTCACAGAGGAAGCTCATAGTGTGTGGGAAGAAAGTGAGTACAAGATAGGGAGGTGGCTAAGATTGTGGTCCTGAGATGAATTGGAGCCAATACGAGAGGCATCCTATGAGGTTGTTGAGAGCAAAGACCCAGATGCAGACCCCCCTGGCTGGGTGGTGTCAGAAACAGGGCAGCCAGAGGCAGAGGGATTTGTGATGGCTTCCTGGGAGAGGTGCAGGGGAGCAGCCATAATGAATGGGGAGATCATGTTATGTCTGTTTGCTGAGTGGATGAAGAAAAAAGGTGATCCCGAGACAGATTCTCACCCTATGGGGGGGACTTAGGTGTCTCCAGGTACTGGAGGCTGAGGGAAGGCTCGACCTTCACCCCTCCTTCCCAACAGGCTGTGGAGTCAGGCAGCTACATCTCTGGCTCTGTGGCACCAAGCAAGTTGTTGAGCCTCCCCAAGCCTCAGTTTTCCTCATGTGTAAAAAGAGTTACTCTGAGGATTAAAGAGCGCAATGGGCATAAAAGTGCTCAACATTGTGCGTGTAGAATGCTGGATAGATGGGGCTTGTTGCAGATGTTATTATTAGTTGTGAGGCAAACTCACCCTCAAACACATTTGCTAATTTATATGCAATAATCAGTCATCAAATATTTATAAGGCCTTTTAAACACTGGCCTGGCAAAATGTCATGAGGCACATAAGAAAGTCTAGAACCGAATCCCTGCCATCACGCTTTTGCACGTGCTGTGCCCTCCACCTAGAGCATGGTCTCCTTCCTGCTCAACTCCTCTTTATCTTCTGAGACGCAGGCAAACGGTGATGATGGGATCAGGGTAGGCTTCCCAGAGGAAAAGAGCCATGGAAACGCTCCTCCCCAGCTCCCCCAGCCTTTTCCCATCTCTCCCACTCTGACCCCATCAGCATGAGGCCAGGAATAAGGCTGGGTCCCAAGAGCTAGGAACAGTGCCTGGCATATAGTAGATGCTCAATGCTTTCTGAGTAAATATATGAATGAATTCACAAAGGAACTAGGTGACACTTGCCGTGAGCAGCCTCAGGACTCTGCCAAGACTTAGCAAGTGGATTAAGGTGTGGGGGGGAGGCGATGGGGCTCCACATAGATAAAGAAATGAGAGGGGGCAGAGGCAAGGTGTGTACAGGGTGGTCCCATGTGTTAGTACAGGATATGCACACAAGAACTTGCATTTGTGTGTTCTTGACTGTGTATTTGCTCATGTTACCAGGGCAGGCAAGTGAGTGTATATGGGGGTGTGTGTGTGTGTGTGTGTGTGTGTGTGTGTAGAGGGACACGTACTCACGTGCACCATCTGAGTTCAGGTGAGGGTCTGCCCGTATACGCTGGGGAGTGGAGCATGACTGTATGTGGGACATGCTGGTATGTGTGAGTTTAGGTATGTGCAGGCTTTTGAGTGATAGGTTAGGTAGGAACACATGTTGGGATGTGTGATATGCAGTTGTAGAGCGTGTGTATTTTTGTGTACTTGCATATATATACATACTCATGTATGTGTCATCGTTCACCTATTCAAAGTGATGACTTTGAATGTCCAGGCAAGTGTTATCATACGTGTACATACACGGCCTTGGCATTTGATCATGTGTAGACATGTTTTTCTTAGGATTTGGGGCACTAACATGTATATATATGTACATGCCTGAGGGGTAAGGCATGGGTGGATCTTCAGGTGACATGGATATTGTGAACATGAACCACACATATCGGTGTGTGTGTGTGCAGACACACATGCCTGTGTTGTGGGGACCATGTCTGTGGTGCAGAGTGACTGTGTCCAGTAGGTATGTATCTGTGTGTGTTCAAATGGGCATGTGAACCTGTACATGTGTCCATGAGTGTGCAGTCACGGGCACGTGGTCTTCATAGAGGCTTGGTGAATTCTGAGCATTTCTGTGCACACAAGGCAAGTCTGGGTGTGACTGTACCAGCCTAAGTGTGTGCAGATGTGGGCAATCATGGGTGGGCCCCTGGTTTGGGGGCAGGCATTTCTTTAACTCCAAGGATGAACTCAGATCCAAGGAAAGCCCTCCCAGCCTAGTTGCCTTGCTCCCTCTCCCTTCCCCCTCAGCCCTCAAGGCCTCCCACTCTGGGCATCACCCCCACCCCTCTCAGCATTTCCCGGTCTCCCCACTTCTCCCTGTATCCTCCCACCCAAACTCTCACAGCATCCACTGCTCCCTTTACACCTCAGGGCTCTACCTCCCACCTCATCCTTGCTGCTCCCAGCAACCCCCTCTGCTCTGCTGGTGACTCCTTCCCTATAAGTTCCACAAAATCATCCAACACGATTCTTCCCCTAGGCCTCCAGTTTAGGAAGTCTCACCCCTCTTACTGCCTCTTCTTCACACCACCCCTGCAGCCAAGACTCCAGTTTGTGTCAGAGTTAAGGGTGAGATCCCAGAGAAGCCCAACTCCACAAAGATGGGGGTAAGGGGCAGAGGAGAGCAAGCTTGGAGGAGTCAGCCAGCAACCCACATTGACCCCCTCCTCCAGTGCTATCCCCTCCCAAGTGTTAGGCAGCTCAGAGGAGGGGGAGGGGTCAGTAGGGGGTTTGGACGTTCAACTCCCCCTCCCCTTGGGCCTAGCCTGTAGAGGGTGCATGGGGGTCCAATCCACCTCCCGGATCCCCTAACTCCGTAGGCTAGGGGCTGAACGAGTTGACTTTTGATCTTACTGGCTCTTCTCCCACCACCAGCTCCGACCTTCGGAGATAAGCTCAAGGAAAGGAGGCCCCTGTCCCTTTAAGAACACCCGCGTTCCCCGCCGGCCCAGCCCGGAAGAGCAGCACTTGGGAAGCCGCCGCTGCGGGGAGCGGGCGGGCGGGGCTGGGTTTGTGAATGGAGAGGCACAGGGGGAGGGGAGACGGGGGAGGGGCAGTGGGGGCGGTTCCCGGTTCCTGGGCCTGCCCGCCCAGGTCCAAGAGGAAGCCAGGGTTCATCTCTCTCTCTCTCTCTCTTTCTCACACACACACGCGCGCTCGCGCGCGCGCGCGCGCGCACACACACACACACACACACACGGCACATTCCCAGCTGCCTAAGGTCTCCAGAAGCCTGCCATCTCAGGCTTGCCTGATACACCTCTTCCCCCACCCCAGCCTTCTTGAAAGGAGTAGAAGCGAGGAGGGTGGACCTCAATCCTTAAAACCCAAGGTTGAGACCTCTATAAGCCTTGAGCCCTGGTTCGCCACCACCCCTGCAGCCAAAGTCCCCTGCTGAGAATTCAGAAGTGCCCCAGGCGCCTTGGTCCAGGTGGGCTGGCTTCTCCCCCGCCCTGCCTCGGTGGGGGGTGGCGGTGGGGTTGGTGCCCCTCCCGAGTCTCTCTCCCTCCACCCACCCCAACGCGGAGCGTGGGCCTGGGCGTGGGCCTCGGTGCAGATGGCGTTCTGGCCCCAAAATAGCTCCACCCCACCTCTCCCTTCCTCCCTCCAGCGCAAAGTGGGTGAGGTGAGGATGGGCTGTGAGGGGTGCAGGGGGGTACTGCACTTCCAAGGGGTAGGCTCCCTGCGGAAAAGGCTGGATTTGCGTTTGGAGGGACCAGAGAGGGCGGGGAGGGAGAGGACCTCAGGCGACTCCCCCAGCCCCCACTAGAAAGGCCAAAGGGTTAATCGGAAAAGCGCCCCCAGACCCCCCAATCACAGCCTTCTTAGAATGCTGGAAGGGGTCTCCCCGGCCTCCCCTCCTAGTCTTCTCCACTCCCACAGTGAGGGATACCTAGAGCTCACGGTAGTCCTGATGGCCAAACCCCTCTTCCCAAATCTTACACGCTCAGAGCTTGGAGACCGCTCCCCCTGCACTCCTCTCCGAATTCCGAGCCCGGTCCGCAGCCCAGCCCACAGCACAAGACTCCTTCCAAGTACCCTGCAGGATTCATTCGAACTACCCAGCCTAGCTCCTTCCACACGGATCCGCTCAAAACCTGTCCTACACAGACGACCCAGTCTAGACCGTTTCCAGATGGAGCCCCAGACCCCTGCCCGCGTCTACACGGGCCTCCCACACGACCCCAGCCGCAGCAATCAGGACCCCCTGAGAGCCCAGCTGCGTCTACACAGCTCACCCTCTCTCAGGCGCCCTGACGCGTCTACAAGGGCCACCCCCTCAAAAGTCCAGCCGCGTGTTCTCGGGTCACCCCCTCAGGAGCCCAGCCGCATCCACACGGACCCCGAGCCCAGTCCTGGTCCACATCGGTTCCCCACCCCGTAGCCTCGCCTCCTACCTCCAACGCAAAGTAGAGACATGTCTCCAGAGTCGCCGGCGGGCCGGCACTTTCGGGTCGGGCTTAGCTGCCGCTGGGCTGGGGCATGGCGGGGGCTGCAGCCCGCGCTCGGCTCACGCCGGGGCCCGGCCTCCGCCGCCGGCCATCTTGGTTCAGCACCGGGGGCGCGGACAGCTCCTGACGTGGTGCTGATGTGGGGCTGGCGGGCGGAGCCCAGGGACGCCTGATGGGGCGCGGGCGCCGCCAGCTCCGGGGTGGGGGTGGGGTTTAAAGGGCCGGAGCCGGGTGGGGGCTGAGGGCGGCCACTACGCAGGTTCCCTTCTGGTTCTACGTGTTTTCGTCTCTCCCTTAGCTCTCAGTCTTGAGTCCGTTGCTGTCTCTCTGCTCTTCCTGAGTGTCTCTATTCCTCTGTCTCTACATCTCTGTCTCTCTCTCTGAGTCTCTCTGTTCCCCTGACTCTGTCTCCCCGTCTCTCTCGGTCATGTGTCTCCCTCTGAGCCTCTCTCTGTCTCTCTGCCAGTCCTGTTTAGGTCTCTCTCTGTGTCCCTGTTTCACTCAGCCCACACACACTCAGACTGGATGCCATCCTTCACTCCCTTGTGTAACTGGCAAACTCCTATTGATCCATCAATGCCCAGTTTGAATATACTCTTCTCCAGAAAGCCTCACCTAATTCCCCCAAGCTGAGCCCTTACTTCACATTTCTGGACAACCACAGACCCCAACTCTTTCTCTGGTTGCGCCCTGACCCAAACACAGCTCTGCTCACCTCCCCTCTCCACACATCTAACCACACAGTTATGCGTGAGCCAGTGCCCAACAAACTTCTTCACTGTGTATCTCCAGTACCTAGAACAGTCCCAGAGGCTGAGCCCCACAGAGTCCCCAGCCCCCAGCACACATGATGGAGCTTCATAAACACAAGATGTATATGGAGTTAGTCACAGGGAGGCCTGTGTTCAAAACCCAACTCTGCCTCTTATCACTGGCATGACCTTGGGCACATCATGTGACCACCTGCCTCAGTTTCCCTGCCTGTAAACAGAGATAACAGGACCTACCTCACAGAGTTGCAGGAGATATTATCTAAGGTCACACTTGAAGGCACTTGGAATAGTAATGTATAATGTTAACCATTGTTGTGATTCTTATTGTGAGGCCAGAGACAGACGTGCCCCCAGGGCAAACAGTATGAGTTTGTTCCCTGTGGACCGATACTCTGAGACAGGAATTGGGAGACGAGGCTGGGCCCTGCCCAGATAGAAGATAAGAGACCACATATTCCTCATTCTCGGAGTCAGCAGACCTCCCCCGACCACACATGTGCAGAAAGCCTCCTTGGAGGTCAAAAGGGATGTGATGCCAAGTGGCCAAGCCTACCCATAGGCCTCTTTGGTGGAATCCATCATCTTGGCTAAGAGATGCGCACGCACACGTGGGAAAATCCTGAGATACACCAAATATGGACTTTGAACCAGGCAAATCAAAATCTTGGTCAAAGGAAACAAGGAAGAAATGCTCCATATAAGTGATTTAAACTGCCACAAGGGCACGACTCTCTCTGAGCCCGCCTGTGTGTCTATCCACACGTATTCTGCTCCTTTTATTCCCTAATAAATACTTTACTTGTTTCACTACTTTCCGTCTTGTTGGGAATTCTTTTCTGCAAAGCTGTAGGGCCAGGGCCTTGTCACTGACCACTGGTTTGGGGACTGGTGCTCTCACCACCGCAACCTGACCTCAGTCACTGACCGGGAGCTGAAACCCCACTTCAAGCTGCTCCAGGCTGAGGCCACCCTAGATCGATTGCTTTTAAATTTTTTCTTACCTATTGATTAACCATAAGTAAGCAGTAAGGAGCAGCAATGACAGGCTTGAAGAAAGAACAATACCATCGTGATGGAAGACGCCGTGGGCCACTGTGCCTCCTCAATAGATTGTCCCTTCCCTCTGAAGGAAGGACTATGTCAAATTTTGTTTTTCATTCCCCTACTTTTCCTTAGAGATTTACCACGTATTTTGTTTTTAATTTTTATTTGTTTATTTTTATTTTTTTTATTTTTGGCTGCGTTGGGTCTTCGTTGCTGCTGGTAGATTTTCTCTAGTTGTGGCGAGCAGGAGTTACTCTTCGTTGTGGTGCGTGGGCTTCTCATTGCGGTGGCTTCTCTTGTTGCCAAGCACAGGCTCTAGGCGCGGGGGCTTCAATAGTTGTGGCATGCAGGCTCAGCAGTTGTGGCTCATGGGCTCTAGAGCGCAGGCTCAGTAGTTGTGGTGCAAGGGGCTTAGTTGCTTGGTGGCATGTGAGATCATCCCGGACTAGGGATCGAACCCATGTCCCCTGCATTGGCAGGCAGATTCTTAACCACTGCACCACCAGGGAGGTCCCTTACCACATATTTATCAGCAAACAATACATGGTTTAGCTTTGCGTGTTCTTGAACTTTACATAACTAAAATAAAACGTTCACATTCTTATAATTTGGGTTTTTTTTTTTTGAAAGCGTGATTTTACTGATATCCATCTGAGTTTCTTGTGGTTACCTGTAGTGCATGCATTTTTCACTTCTGTATAGTGTTCCTTTGAATTAGTACATCTTTGACTACCTATTTTCCAGTTGGTGTACTTTAAGATTGTTTTCACTCTGGGATTATCACAAACAATGCTTTTATAACCATTCTCAGCAATGTAGACCGGTGCACACGCATAGTGATGGCTGAATCATAGGGCACCTACATGCTCAGCTTCATGAAATAACATTCAACTTATTTTTGACATGACGCCAGCCATTTACATTGCATCAGCACTAAGCATTTGGCTGCTTCACATCCTTGCCAACAGTTTGAATTGTCTGAGTTTTTGAATTGTTCCAAATTGGAGAGGATGAAGTAGTGCCTCACTTTGGCTTTGATTAGCTTCCTGATTGCCCATGAGGTGGAACACTTTATGTGATTTTTTTTTTTTTTTGGTTTCTTCTTAGGGTGAAATGCCTTTTATCTATTTTTTTAAATGTGACTGTCTTTTCCTATTCATTTATAGTTCTTTATCCATATTAGATATGTCCTTCATTAGTTTCATGTGTTATAAAAATCTCCAGTATTGTTGCTTGTTTTTTCTTAATTTATTTATTTATTATTTTATTTATTTTGGCTGTGTTGAGTCTTCATTGCTGTGTGCTTTCTCTCTAGTTGTGGCGAGCGGGGGCTACTCTTCATTGCAGTGCTTGGTCTTCTCATTACGGTGGCTTCTCTTGTTGCAGAGCACAGGCTCTAGGTGCACAGGCTTCAGTAGTTGTGGCACGTGGGCTCAGTAGTTGTGGCTCGCGGGCTCTAGAGCACAGGCTCCATAGTTGTGGCGCACAGGTTTAGTTGCCCCGTGGCATGTGGAATCTTTCCGAACCAGGTATTGAACCTGTGTCCCCTGCATCAGCAGGCAGATTCTTAACAACTGCACCACCAGGGAAGCCCCTGTGGCTTGTTTTCATTCTATTATTCTATTCATGGTGTCATTTTCTGAACAGAGGCTCTTAATTTTTACTTCATTTTATTTTTTTGATTGGAGTATAGTTGTTTACAGTGTTGTGTCAGTTTCTGCTGTACAGCAAAGTGAATCAGTTATACATATACATATGTCCATTCTTTTTTAGATTTCCTTTCCATTTAGGTCACCGCAGAGCATTGAGTAGAGTTCCCTGTGCTATACAGTAGGTTCTCATTAGCTCTCTATTTTATATATAGCAGTGTGTATATGTCAATCCCAATCTCCCAATTTATCCCACCCCCTGCCTCCCCCATGGCAACCATAAGTTTGTTTTCTACATCTGTGACTCTATTTCTGCTTTGCAAAGCTCTTAATTTTTAAAATAACCTTTTTATTTTGGAAAAATTTTAGGCGTACAAAAGAAGTTGCAGAGGTACAGAGCTATAAAAGGCACAGAGTATTCCTGTATATCTTTCACCCAGTTTCTCCTAATGTTACCATCTTACATATGGTTACAGGGTACATATGTCAAAATAAGTGCCATTAACATTGGCACTTGGCGTTCCCTGATGGTGCAGTGGTTAAGAATCCACCTGCCAATGCAGGGGACCTGGGTTCAAGCCCTCAGCCAGGATCCCATATGCTGTGGAGCAACAAAGCTGCTTGTGCCACAACTACTGACCCTGCAAGCCACAACTGTTGAGCCCACGTGCCACAACTACTGAAGCCCGTGCACCTAGAGCCCATGCTCTGCAACAAGAGAAGCCATCACAATGAGAAACCCACGCACCACAAGGAAGAGTAGCCCCCACTCACCACGCAACTGGAGAAAGCCCGTGCACAGCAATGAAGACCCAAGACAGCCAATTAATTAATTAATTAATTAAAACATTGGCACTTAATATTAACCAAAGTGCAGACTTTATATTTCACTTGTTTTCCCACTAATGTTCTCTTTCTAGTCTAGGATCCAATCCAGGATCCTCCTTTGCATTTAGTCATCTTATTTCCTTGGTCTCCTTCTCTGTGTGAGTTTCTTCGTTTTTCCTTATTTTTCAAAATCTTGATACTTTTTTTTTTTGAATCACAAACTTGAAACTGTTTTATTAAATATCCCTTGTTTCTCATTCAGGTGATGTCAGAGGGGCCCAAGTCCTGATGTACAGCGAAGATCCTCGTTCTGGAAGCAGACAACACGGCACCCGAACTGCTGCAGATTCCCCAGAAGAACCTATCATCCACGGGAGAGATCATCTCTCAGGTCTCTTCTACCTCTCACATCCTGGGATTTCTGCTGCTGAAGCTGGGGCAGGTACACAGGGCAGAGTCTGCTGGGGGTTGGGGGCAGTGCCTGTCAGGAACTGGGGAGGGTCTGACATACCCCCCCACCTATGGCACATGACAAGGTAGCGCATCAGTTACACGGATGTGACAAGTGCCTCCCAACGGCATCCCCGGAGACCAGTGTGTTCAGCATTTTGCACTTGGTCTGAAGAGACAGGTTCCAATCTTCTAGAAGTCTTGACCAGTGCATCTAACAGGAGATCTGCTGTGGAGCAGTCGAGGGCCGTCCACCTGGCCTCCGCAGACGGCAGTCACCGCCTGGGACCCTCGATGGAGCTGGATGGCCGCGACGCCCGGGAGCAGCCTCACCACAACCGAGACCCATAGCAGCAACCGCTCACGCTCCCGGCTGCGTCATCACGCAGCCCACCGGCTCACGCATGTGACATCACGTGACCCCAAAATGTTGATACTTTTGAAGAGAGCTGGTCAGGTATTTTGTGGAAAGTCCCTTGATTTGGGTTCATGTAATATTTTCTCATTATTAGACTGGGGTTATGGGGTTTGGGGGTAAGATCACAGAGGTGGGGTTCCCTCCTTGTCATATCATACCAGAGGTCCCTGATGTCCACATGACATCACAGAGCATGTTAATCTTGATCACCTGGGTAAGGGGTTGTCTGCCAAGTTTATTCACCATCAAGTTAACATTTTTCCCTTTCGTTGCTCTGCTGTTTGTAAGCAAATCACTAAGCCCAGCCCGTGCTGAAGAGGGGGGAATTCACCTCCTGAGTGGAAGGTTCTAGGAAGCTCTTAATTTTAAATTTCTTTTTTCAAAAAATTAATTATTATTATTATTTTTTTTGGCTGCGTTGGTTCTTCGTTGCTGCGCACAGACTTTCTCTAGTTGTGGTGAGCAGGGGCTACTCTTCATTGTGGTGAGAGGGCTCTTCACCGCGGTGGTTTCTTTTGTTGCAGA
Organism: Hippopotamus amphibius kiboko; assembly: GCF_030028045.1. NCBI lineage: Eukaryota > Metazoa > Chordata > Mammalia > Artiodactyla > Hippopotamidae > Hippopotamus > Hippopotamus amphibius. The sequence continues at coordinate 16,214,779 of NC_080200.1, read as the reverse complement.
GCATAGGCTCTGGGCGCTTGGGCTTCAGTAGTTGCAGCACATGGGCTCAGTAGTCGTGGCTCGAGGGCTCTAGAGCTCTGTGGCATCTTCTCGGACCACGGCTCGAACCCGTGTCCCCTGCATTGGCAGGCGGATTCTTAACCACTGTGCCACCAGGGAAGTCCTAAATTCCTTTTTCTTATTGTTGTAAAATACACATAACAGGGACTTCACTGGCGGTTGAGTGGTTAAGACTCCATTCTCCCAATGCAGGGGGCATGGGTTCAATCCGTGATCGGGGAACTGACCCCGCATGGCATGGCCAAAAAATAAAAAATATATATATAATAAAATTTATAATATTATTATTCTATATTATTAAATATATTAAATATCATTATATAAATTATTAATTATAGTATATAAATTATTAATTATAATTATATGTGATTAAATATATATTAAATTATTAAAATATATAACAAAATTTACCATTTATGTATTTTTTTTATTTTTTATTTTTTTTTATTATTTTATTTTATTTTTTTTGGGGTACACCAGGTTCAATCAACTGTTTTTATACACATATCCCCATATTCCCTCCCTTCCTTGACGCCCCCCCCCTCGAGTCCCCCCCACCCTCCCTGCCCCAGTCCTCTAAGGCATCTTCCATCCTCGAGTTGGACTCCCTTTGTTATACAACAACTTCCCCCTGACTATTTTACAGTTGGTAGTATATATATGTCTGTGCTACTCTCTCGCTTCTTCTCAGTTTCCCCTTCACCCCCCGCCCCCTCCCATACCTCCCATACCATTTATGTATTTTAAAGTGTGCAATTCAGGGACTTCCCTGGTGGCACAGTGGTTGAGAATCTGCCTGCCAAGGCAGGGGACACGGCTTCGATCTCTGGTCCAGGAAGATCCCACATGCCACGGAACAACTAAGCCCATGCAGCACAACTATTGAAGCCTGCGTGCCTAGAACCGGTGCTCTGCAACAAGAGAAGCCACTGCAATGAGAAGCCCTCGCACAGCAAGGAAGAGTAGCCACCCCTCGCTGCAACTAGAGAAAGCCCACGCAGCCAAAAGAAATTAAAAAAATAATAATAAAATGTACGCCTCGGTGGCGTTTAGTATATTCACAATGTTGTGCAACCACCACTTCTCTCTAATACTAAAACATTTCCATAACCCGGAAAGGAAACCCCATCCTCCTTAGTAGTCACTCCCCATCCCCACCCCCAGCCCCTGGAAACCACTAATCTGCTTTCTGTCTCTATGGATATAATTTTAAATTCTTCAGCTTGATCAATATATTCCTTTGCCCTAAGCACGCTGTCTTTTTTTTTTTTTTTTTTTTGAGGCATAATTGACATGCAAGGTTTTATTAGTTGCAGGTGTACAACATAATGAGATTTTTTTTTCTTGTGATGAATGCTCACTGTGTCTCATTTAAAGAATTCTTTCCTGCCCCAGCATCATACAGATATTCTCACAGCATCTTCTGCATTTTTAGAGTTTTGTCATTTACAGTCAAGTCTTGATCTCTCTTGGAACTGATTTGGGAGGGTGGAGTGAGATAAAGTCCAATTGTATATTTTTTCCACGTAGATAAGTAATCATCCCACCACCCTTTAATGAAACTGCCACAAAGCAAGTTTCTGTACATGTGTGGACTTCATAGTGGACACAGACCAATCAGAATTATGCAGTGCTGCAGGATGTCTCCGCCACCCCGGGAGTCTGCTCTGGCTCTCTCTTCTATCCTGGGACTGTCTATCCCTGCTACAAAAATCTATGCTAGTCTCTGATATCTGCTAAAAATACCAGTCCACCATCTTCAGGAGCATCTGGGTAATTTTTCACTTTTTTTCTCAGCTCGTTGGGTTCCATGGAGAAATCTGGTTGGGACTTTGATTGGAATTGCTTTGAATATATAAACCAAGTAGAGGGAGAATCAGCATGTTTTTTTAAATTAATTAATTTACTGATTTATTTTTGGTTGCATTGGGTCTTTGTTGCTGCGAGCTGGCTTTCTCTAGTTGTGGAGAACAGGGGCTACTCTTTGTTGAGGTGCATGGTTTTCTCATTGCCGTGGCTTCTCTTGATGGGGAACACAGGCTCTCAGCACTCGGGCTTCAGTACTTGTGTCTCATGGGCTTAGTTGCTCCTCGGCTTGTGGGATCTTCCCGGACCAAGGATCAAACCCATGCCCCCTGCATTGGCAGGTGGATTCTTAACCACTGTGCCACCAGGGAAGTCTTTCAGCATCTTTTCTGATATTGACTCTTTCAAAGTGTGAATACAATGAGTCTTTCCATTTATCTATCTTTCCATAAAGCTGGCAACTTTCTCCATAAATCTTGCATATCTTTGTTTTTTAGATTTATTTCTAGATGTTTTGTGTATTTGATGATATGAGTAAATAGCCTTTTCAGATTACTTTATTTTTTACCTGTTAATTGCAGAAGTTTAAAAAGCAATTGGTTCTAGCATCTAACAAGCTTTCTTCACCTTTTGTAAATCCAATAAATAGATCTTCAGGTTCTTCAGGGTTTTCGTTGTATACAAAGATGTCATCTGCAAACAAAGACACTTTCACTTCTTCCTTTCCAGTCCTTTGGCCTTTCATTTCCTTTTCCTACCCTACTGCACAGGCCAGGGACTTCAGTACAGTCTCAGACACCATAGTAACAGGCAACCTTGCCTTCTTTCCCATCTTAAAGAAAACATTTCAACATTCACCATTAAATATGATATAGGCTGTAGGTTTTTAATAGGAAATCAAGTGAAGGAGGTCTACTTCTAGTTCCAGCATGTTAGGATGTTTTTCTTTATCATGAACAGGTGATGAATTTTAGCAAACGCATTACCTACATCAGTTGGGACAACTATATAACTTTTCACCTTTAATCTGTTAGTATGAATTATATTCCCTCAATATGTTTGATGCCCATTGGTCTCTCCTGTTCTCTCTCTCTTACCCACACCTCATCTCCCTCCTGCCAAAGCCCCTCATAAATTGATCAATGAGATCCAATTAATTTTTAAGCCTCAGTGTCTCATTTCACTCCCAACAACTTGGCTCATTCCAAAGCTATTTATATGAGCTATCTCATCCCTCTACTTAATTATACCCTGCTATTTTCTCTTACCCTCTCTTCTCTGTGGTTCCCTCTTTCCCTGGCTCTCCTCACCATTCATCTACATTCATGTCTTTACAAACTCCCTTAGACTCTCTGTCTGTCTGGCTGGCTGTCTTTCCATCTCTCTTAGTCTCACTTTCTCTTCACCATCCTGTGACATCCACAGATAAAAATCATTGAAAGAGAGATGATGGGAGATAGTGCACAGACTGGTGGAAAATACAATACACACATACACAAACACATGTGCGAAAAGACCCCCCCCCCCCCACTCCACCAAATGCACACACACATCCCTCCCAGCCATCCAAGCTCCTGGCCACCCCCGGGGTCCCTGCTCTTATTAAAAGTTGCCAATCCCCAATGCCAAGAGAAGCTATGGAGACATGTGGGTTTTGGATGAGAGTGCCTCCTCCACAGCATCTGCTGAGCTCAGCTCTTTCATGGGGAATGAGCAGAGCTGCTTCTAGAGCCCCCACATAGGGCAACACTGCTTGATCTTCAAATACATTCCCAATCCTTACTGGGTACATACAATGTTCCTGGCACTGAGGGAAGCTCCATGGAGGAGACAGATATGATATCAGATGTCAATCAATTTGTTTGGCAAACATCTGTTGGCACCATCTGGATGCTGGGAACTACTCTTGTCAACAGGTTCCGACAAGTGACATGGTCCCTAGCATGAGAGTTGGAAACAAACAAATAAGCATGCACAGGGAAAATCAAGAAAAATTATGAGGAAAACAAGGAAGGTCCCATGATAGAGAGAAGTGGTGGAGAAGAGGGTAACTGCCTCCTGGTGGAGGCAACACATGAGCTAAGACCCAAGGGAGGAGAAGGAGCCAGGCGTGGAGAGTTGGGGGAGGGGGATTCAAGACAGAGGGCAGAGCAGATGCAAAGGCCCTGAGGTGGGACCATGCCTGGTGTGTTGGAGGAATACCAAGGAGGCTGGTGTGGCTGGAGCAGAGTGAGAGAGGGGGAGATGAGCAGGGGCTATGAGGAGCCTGGGGAGATATGGGGAGGGGTCTGAGATGCAGAAAGAGAAAGAGACTGAGAGAGGGAGACAGGGGACCTCAGCCCTGTGGGGCAGAACATAGGCCCAGCAGGACCTTGGGCTCCATGGCATCTTGTGGCCACTGAAGTCTCATCCTCACCCATGAACCCCTAACCCTAACCCCAGAGCCCTCTCTGATGCCCCAACTACACTGGCAGGGGGTGACTACACTATGTTGAGACCGGTGTCAGCACACAGTAGGCACTCAGCAGCACTCCATAAATGTGAATGAATCAGTACTTGTCAGAGGGAGGGAGGGAGGGAGCGGGTGGTGGGCAGGCGTACAGTCCACGTGGGATCTCCTGGCCACATGGAGGATTGTGGGTTTTCCTCGAAGGCCAATGGGTGGCTATGGGAGGGCTTTGAGTAGAGGAAGGACACGATCTGATTTATAATTTTAAGAATATCAGAACTCCCTGGTGGCACAGTGGTTGGGGGTCCACCTGCCAATGCAGGGGACATGGGTTCAAGCCCTGGTTTGGGAAGATCCCACATGCCACAGACCAACTGAGCACATGCAGCACAACTACTGAGCCCTTGTGCCACAACTACTGAAGCCCACGCACCTAGAGCCCATGCTCCGCAGCAAGAGAAGCCACCACAATGAGAAGCCCACGCACCACAACAAAGAGTATCCCCCGCTTGCCGCAACTACAGAAAGCCTGTGCACAGAAACGAAGACCCAATGCAGCCAACAAAAATTAATTAATTGTTTTAAAAAAGCATCTCTCTGAGGCTTCTCCGGGGAGAAGGGATGGTCAGGGCAGGAATGTAGTTGGCAGAATGCCAGAATAGGATCCAGGCAGGAGATGGCAGGGCCCATGGGAGTGCAGGGAAGGTTTGGGTTCATTCTGGAGTCTGAGCCTACAGGAGCACCCAATGGACTGGACACGTGGGGTAAAGGAAGAGAAGTGACAAGAATGAGTCCAGGGGTCAGGACCTGGGCAGCTGGGTGATGCTGGAGTCATCCATCTTCCATGCTGATGGAGAAGCAGATCTCAGGGTGAGAAACTGGGACCTGCGCTTTGGACTTGCTGACTGTGAGATGCTTACAAGGCACCCAATGGGAATGCCCAGTACAGTAGGATATTTGAGTCTGAAGCTCAGAGGAGAAGTTGGGCTGGTGATACAAATGGGAGAGATATCAACATGAGATTGGGTATAGTCATTTGGGGCCAGAGTGTAGACAGAGGGTAAAGGGCCACCTGGCTTCTAGGACCAAAATCAAGACATCAAACCCAGGGGTCCACCCTCCACCTGCTTGTCTATCTCTGACTCCAGTCCCTCTTATCAGGGTAGCAAGTAATGGTATGTGTGGGGAACATGGAATTCAGAGCCCTTGGGACTGTCCTGTGCTCTCATCTTCTTCCCCTGACAGTTCTGTGGTCAATGGCCTTGCCCTGGGGACTGGGGCAGGGTGGGGGTGGGGGAGTACTGAACTAGATGAAGCAGGACATGAGTCCTGAGTCCAAGGTTCTCATAATTGGAAACGAGAAGCGTATTCATGCGGTTCCTGAAGGCCTACTGTGTGCTTGGCAATGTACTGGGTGCCTGCCTGACATACGTTATTTCCCTCAATCCTCTGCAAACCAAGGTGGGCGCAACACTGTGCTCATTTTACAGATGGGAAGACTGAGTTCCTGAGAGATTGGAGAGACAAGGCTGGGTTATAAAGTGAAGTTGGACAAACTCTCAGAATAGGCTGTTTCTGCAATAGAGATGTTCACATAATCATGCATTCATTCAACAAACACAGCCTGGATCCATATTTCTGTCTATGCCACCTCCAATGTCCGGGTGGGGTAGGGAGTGGAGGGCGTCCTGCCTGGAGTCTGGGAGGAGGATGTGGGGCAACAGAACCCAATCTCTGAGGTCAGTGCTGGGAAAAAGGAAGGGACATGACTAAGGGGGAAGGAGGTTCTGATTGGAATATTGGGAAAGGTGTCCTAGAAGAGGGGAAGCTGGAGAGTGAGGGGGTCTCGCTAAGCGTGGTGGACTTTGAGGAAGGGCATTCCTAGCAGAGAGCATGTCAAGTGTAAATGCTCTGAGGCTAGACCTTCCGATGGACTTAGTTGTGGCTCTCAGGCTGGCAGTCACAAAGAGAAATCGATGAGGGCAATCTTGGCTTATCACCTATAAAATGGGGATAAAACAATAATTGTTTCCTTGAGAGCCAATGCGACAATGTCAGCGCTGAGCCCTTGCAAGTTCGCAGCCCTGTACCTGCATCGCTGTGGGGCGGGACTAACTCGAGGAAGCGAAGGGCCTGGATTGGCCTGGGGAGGGCTGATAATAAAAGAGAGCGATTGGATCAGCGAAGAAGAATGGGACTGGCTCAGACAGGATGGCGGGCGGGGCTCCAGCCTCAGAGGAGGGATTCAGCCCAAAGTCCCCAGAGTGACCAGCAGAGGGCAGCACTGGGCCAACGGACGATTCCCAAGGCTGGGGGTCACCTGGAGCCAGGGGGGTTGATTTATTTAGCACGTGCCCTCAGTGTGCCAGGCGCTAAGCAGAACTCTACAAATCTTCGCTCATTTAATCCCCAAACTGATTTTACAGGCAGGGGAACCGAGAACAAAATTGTTAAGTCTCATACCCAAGGTCACACAGCAGGGAAGTGGCAGAGCTGGGGTTTGAACCCAGGGAGTCCAGCTGCGGCCCCTAACACCTACATTCCCAAAGCCTCTACAATGATAGTTGGTTTGTTTTTTTTAAAGGGCTCCCTCTCAATGATTATTGAGCTCTTCTTATTTACCTTACTTGTGCGCCATCCCCCCAAGTGTGTACAATCATTCCCATTTTACAGATGAGGAAAACTGAGGCATAAAGGGGTAACTCTGGGAGTCGAGATGGATCTAGGTCCAAGGTGAACATCCCAAGCACTTGTGAGGTTCATCTGCCCTTGGGCCTGGGTCCAGCTCAGGGGAGAAGCCAGCAAGAACCCCAAGCCCCTCCCGTCTTCAGCTCTAGGCCCCTGCTGCCATCACTGCCCCAGCCAAGTCCCTAGATGTGCCCCAACTCAGAGTTGCACCCTCATTCATTCCACCCCTCGGAGTCCTGCCTCCCCACCCAGACCAGCTAGAAACCTCGTCAACTCCCTCCCAGCCTGGGGAGAGGGCTGAGAACACTTGACAAAGGGACTTCAATGATGTCATTTTTGACAGGTGGGAAGCCAATCAGAGATTCCAAAGCATCTGCCCAAACTGCGCAGACAGGATGAGGTACAGCTGGACCCAAAGCCCTGCCTCTAGGACTACCATTAAGCCCTGTCTGACAGGGCTGTGTCAGTCCCCTGGTGCCCAGGGCTCACAAGAACGCCTGAGTCCTTTGAAAATGTCAGAATGCAAAAGGAGAACTGCAAAGTCCAAATGAACCGATGTTTCATTATGTTTAGGAACAAGATGTCAACTTTATTGGGGTTAAAACAGATGCATGTGGAAACAGGTCCAGGTTTGGAATCCTCTCCCTGGGAAGACTCCAGGCAGATCCCTGCCAGCTGTCTACTCTAGAGAGATACCTGTGGCCAGTCGATCTCCAAAGCAAAATGAAAAATTGCAAGAATAACTAACCCAGTGAGCACTTAGCACGTGCAGCGTCTCTTTCGTGCTGGGTGTGTTTTAACTCTAATCCCAACAGCGCCCTTACTGGGTGCGGCTGTTTTGATATAGATTCGAGCGATGAGGAAACTGACACACATGGAGGTCAAAGAGCTGGGGAGAGACACACCCAGGATTTGAACCTCACTAGGCTTGGGGTCTGCATCCCTGACCCCTGTGTTTTCTTCTGCTTTGTGTTTCACAGCGGCGTCATTAGTGGGAAGGGAGATGCGGATACAGTGGTGACCGTTTGACTTGGATAGGGTCTGGATTTGGGGACACAGCGCCGCTTGGGGGTCCAGATCTGGACGGTGGTGGGAAACTGGGTCAGGACTCCTCTCGCTCCCCTCCAACACGCGTGCTCCTCCGCCGACTGCAAGCCACCCCAGGAAGATAGCCTTACGCTCTGGACCTGGACGCCAGACAGGATCCAGCTCCACCCCTGACCACGCCCTCCGGGTGTCACCTCTAGGGCCGTCCTTCATACAACAACTGATAGCCAATGAGCGGACGTACTTCAAAAGCTCTGCCCACAAGGCTCTTTTTTGCGCGGCGATTGGCTCCCAGTCATCCCTTCTCTTGCATCTGCTTCCAGACTGGGCCTCCCTAGGTGTCTTTAATTCCACAGATAGGCCTCGCCAGCCGGCTTTTGTTCGCGCGCTGTTCCCACTGCCAGAAACACTCCTTCCTCTCTCTTCTCCTGTTATAGGCTACTTTCTCTCCCTCTCTCAGCTGAAACGTCCCCTCCTCCGGGAAACCTTTTGGGATGGAGACCGCCCCTTGGGCCTTCAGCATCCCGTGTTGTCATAGCAGTTGTCTTGTCTGTTTGCCAACCAGGCAGCACGTTGTTTAGAAGTTAGGACTGGGTCTCAGAAAACACTGTCTCCCCATTGCCTGGCGTATATATGTCGACTGGAATAATTAATGAATGAATCTGATGTCAAAGATTCAGGAGCTCTCGGCCCTCATGGAACAGAAGGGACCCTGTGGTGCCTTCCCAGGGACAGACCCCTGTGCTCCTCACTTCTTGCTTGTAGAAAAAGCTTTAGTCTCTCAGGCCTCCCCCAAGAGCAGACTCAAGCAGCTAAAGATTAGAGAAGTGGAAAAGCAAGGAAAAAGGAGAAGCCGTCAAGTGGGAAAGTAATAATAACTTAAATAATAGGTCAGCCACAGGGACTTCCCTGGTGGCGCCGTGGTTAAGAATCCACCTGCCGTTGCAGGGGACACGGGTTGAATCCCTGGACTGGGAAGAGCCCACATGCCACTGAGCAGCTGAGCCCTTGCACCACAACTACAGAGTCTGCACTCTAGAGCCCTCGAGCCACAACTACTGAGCCCACCTGCCACAAGTACTGCAGCCCACGCACCTAGAGCCTGTGCTCTGCAACAAGAGAAGCCACTGCAATGAGAAGCCCACGCCCCACAAGGGAGAGTAGCCCCCACTCGCGGCAACTAGAGAAAGACCACGCACAGCAACAAAGACCTACCCAACGCAGCCCCCAAATAATTAATTAATTAATTTTAAAACTATATCAGCTATAAAAAGTCACAGAACCCCTAGTTTCTCCTTGAGGGATATGCATAACCTTTTTTTTTTCTTTTAATATTTATTTGGCTGTGCTGGGTCTTAGTTGAAACACAAGGGATCTTTGTTGTGGCACATGGGCTCTAGTTCCCTGACCAGGGATCGAAACCAAGCCCCCTGAATTTGGAGCGTGAAGTCTTAACCACTGAACCACATGCTACCATGAAGCACATACTGTGTTCAGTGTCATCCTCATTGGCTCTATTTCAGGGTCCTCTGCAGCTCCCAGGGATCCAAGCCACTCCAGCCTGTTACCTCCCTCCTCACTCACTCTCAATCTAGGCCCAACCCTGAGGTAGGATTTGGAGGAGCCAAGGGGGAGGAAGGGGTGGGGCATTGATGTCCTGGGCCTCTGTTAGGTGTCCAAAGTGGGCTGTCTTGTCCAGTCCCCCATGGGGGTGGAGCTTGGCAGAACCCTGAGCTGATAAGAGGAGAGGGGAGAAAATCACCATTTCTGGGGGCATCTTTGCACTAATTGGGGAATTTGGGGAGGGGCTGAGAGATCTCCCACCCAGAGAAGACTAGATTATAAACAAAATACAGCCTCCCTCCCCCATCACCCCCACCCCCATCCCACATCCTGGCAGTTTTATGAAATAAACTGATTGCAAGCAAGTGCCTACCACTGTCAGGCTGCTCCCAGAATTCTCTTTTCTTTTTGCCCCAGAGTGTGATGCTTGAGCCCAGCTCCTAAAACTGAGTGCATATGGATTCAAATTCTGGGTCTGTCATTTGATGTCTGTGTGATACTGGGAACCTGACTTACTTCAGTTTCCCCACCTGTAAAATGAGATGGGTAGTGGGGCTTCCCTGGTGGCGCAGTGGTTAAGAATCCGCCTGTCAATGCAGGGGACACGGGTTCGATCCCAGGTCCAGGATGATCCCACATGCTGCGGAGCAACTAAGCCTGTGCACCACTACTACTGAGCCCTCGTGCCACAACTACTGAAGCCCATGTGCCTAGAGCCCATGCTCCACAACAAGACAAGCCACCGCAATGAGAAGCCCGCACACCACAACAAAGAGTAGCCCCTGCTGGCCACAACTAGAGAAAGCCCACATGCAGCAACAAAGACCCAATGCAGCCAAAAATATAAATAAATAAATAAATAAATAAATAAATAAATAAATAAATAAAATCTTTTTAAAAAAATGAGATCTGTAGTTACATGTTAATCTTGTAAAATGCTTGAAACCAACTCATGGTCCTTTGAACAGTTCGTTTTCCATGTCCCTTCTGCTCCCACACCGTCCATGACTCCCATGGCCCTCCAGGTAAAACCACACCCTTTCCTGTGACCCTATGTGGCCCAACCCCCACCCACCTCCCTGGTTCCACCTCCCTGCATCTCCCTGTCACACCACCCAGCCACTCTGTAGTCTTCTTTAGTCTTCAACACACCTCGCTTGTTCTGACCTCAGGGCCTTTGCACATGTTGTTGTTCCCCACCCCACCCCCACCACAGGAGGTGCTCTTCCTTCTCCATGTGCTTTTCCCCTTGTTATCCCATACTTGTGCTCAGGTCCTGACTCAAGCACTACTTCCCCTGGGAAGTCCTCCTAGATTCTTTCAGGTCTGATTGAGACAACCCTGTTCTGTTCACAGATCTCTGTTTATCTCAAATGCAAGGACCTCCACCCACAGGCAGCAACTGAGGTCTTCCTCTATCATCACCACAACTCCAGACTCACACGTGAGGGGCTACATGTTTTTCCTCCCTTATTCCTCACCTGGGGAAACTGAGGCTCCACTGCTGGGAGGTGGCTTGGAGCAGATCCAAGCATCTCTCTGAGGCAGAATCATGTCGTCTTGGTCTCATTTAACCCAAGCAATATATTTCAAACAAAAACAGTCAGCATCAGCTCTTTCTGCTCTGGGGAAGCAAATAGGAGCCACATCTTTCTCCCAGGAGGCCTCTGCTGGTCCCCTGAAGAACGTCAATGTTCCTCCACCTGGGGCACCACCAGACCCTACCTCCCCTTCCAGCCCATCCATGACCCTTTGGGGAATCCGTGTCTGGCACTGTCTCCCCCAGCCTGGGGACTCCTTGGGACCAGGCTTAGGGGAGGTTGGCACAGAAGATTTGGCTGAGGGAGTTTGTCGAATTAATGAATGCCTCATCTGCCTGTTGAACTCTTGTGCACTCTTCAAAAGCCCAGCCTCAATGTCCCTTTTTCCAGGATACCTTCCCTGTCTCCCCACGCAGCGCTCTCACTGCCCTACTCCCGACTCCTCCAGCTCCAGGTGCACCCTCTAGCCCAGCCCTGACTCCACAGCTGGGGGGCATCGGTGGCCAGCTCTTCTTCCTGCAGACGGGGATCTCCTTGGGGATGAGGACTGAGACCTCTTGGGGGCAGAAGAAAGCTGTCAGGAAGTGTTTACTGAATTGATGAGTGAATGAATGAATGTCTGTTGCAGGGTCTGGAGTCACATATCCTGGGTTCACATCCCAGCGGGGGTGCTAGACACTGGATCTGTCCCTTGACTCTCCAACCCCCCCTTCCCATTTATTAAATGTATTTACTCAGAGCCTGTTTCCCAAGATGTTGCAAGAACGAAATGAACTGACACATAAAGCACATGGGCCCCCAGGCTCCCTCCTGTCCCAGACTGAGAGCGATTTGCACCCAAGAGCAGCGACTTTGTTCCTCTCCCGGCACCCAGAACTAGAGTGTTGTCAACACAAGTGATTAATCAGTGTTGATGAACAGGGCTGGTGAGAGGGATAGGGGAAGAAAGGCAAATATTAAAACAGCGGACATAAAAAAAAGAATGAAATAATGCCATTTGCAGTAACGTGGATGGAATTAGAGATCATCATACTAAGTGAAGTAAGGCAGAAAGAGAAAGACAAATACCATATGATACCACTTTTCTGTGGAATCTAAAATATGACATAAATGGACTTATCTACGAAACAGAAACACCTCTCACAGACATAGAGAACGGACTTGTGTTTACCAAGGGGCGGGGAGAGGGAGGGACTGGGAGTTTGGGATTAGCAGATGCAAACTACTTTATATAGAATGAATAAACAACAAGGTCCTACTATATAGCACAGGGAACTATATTCAATATCCTATAATAAACCATATTGGAAAAGGATCTGAAAAAGAATATATATACACACAACTGAGTCACTTTGCTGCACACAAGAAACTAACACAACATTGTAAATCAACTATACTTCAGTAAAATAAATTATAAACAAAACAAAAGAAAAGAGCTGAAGCCAAGTGTTGGTAGGACATGGGTGGCATTGCCTCCCTCACAGGCTACTTGAGAAGACAGCCTGACCATTTCTTACCCCATAACTCAGCCATTCCACCCCTGGGAATTCACTGGGAGAGAAAGAGTATAGTCAACAAGAGACATGTACAAACAGACTCAAAACAGCTTTACCCACAATCGTCCCGAATTGGAAACAACCCAAATGTCCACCAACAGGTAAAACAGACAAATCATGAAAAACTGGTACCCAGTGGTTATAATAAGAAAGCAAAAAACCCAAGTCTTTTCAAGGATGTGGAGGTATTGGAACCCCCGTACACGGCCAGTGGGAAGGTAAAATGTCACGGCTGCTGTGGAAAACAGTCTGGCAGTTCTTCAAAAGCTAAATATAGACTTATATGACCCAGCAATTCCAATCCCAGGTATAGACCCAAGAGAAGTGAAAGTGATGCTTAAGAAAAACACCGTATTTCACAGCAGCACTCTTCACAATAGCAAAGAGGGAGAAACAACCCAAATGTCCACCAACAGATGAATGGACAGGGATTTCCCTGGTGGTGCAGTGGTTAAGAATCAGCCTGTCAAGGCAGGGGACACGGGTTTGATCCCTGGTCCGGGAAGATCCCACGTGCCACGGAGCAACTAAGCATGTGCACCACAACTACTGAAGCCCGTGCACCTAGAGCCTGTGCTCTGCAACAGGAGAAGCCACCACAATGAGGAGCCTGTGCACCTCAACAAAGAGTAGCCCCCGCACTCTGCGCATAGCAACAAAGACTCAATGCAGCCAATAAATAAGTAAATTTATTTTTTAAAAAACAACATTTGAATAGACAAACCAAATGTGGGAGATCCACACGAAGGAATAAAGCGGTCACACATGATACAACATGGATACATCTTGAAAACATTATGCTGAGTAAAGAAAGCCAGATAGAAATGGCCACATATTGTAAGAAATGTCCAGAACAGGCAAATCCACAGGGACAGAAAGCAGAATAATGACTGCCAGTGGCTGGGAGGGAGGGGGGATGGGAATGACTGCTAATGGGTATGGGGTCTTCTTTTAAGTATTCTGGAGCTAGATACTAGTGAAGGTCATGCCACATCATGAATGTCCTAAATATTCCTTAATTATACAGTTTAAATGGTTAAAATGATAAGTAAGAGGTTCTATTTATTTTACCATAGCATAAAAAGAAAAACATGGGGACTTCCCTGGTGGTCCAGTGGTTAAGACTCCACGCTTCCAATGCAGGGGGCACAGGTTCGATCCCTGGTCAGAGAAACAAGATCCTACATGCCATGTATTGCTACCCCCCCCCAAAATTTTTTTAATAAATTAATAAAACAAACAAAAAAAGAAAAAAAATGATGCCCAGGAATACTACATAACCATGAAAAGGAACAAATGCCTGCTCTATACAACATGAAGAGTCAGAGCCAAGAGTGGACACCCTGCAATTCCATTATGTGAAGTTCAAAATCAGGTAAAACTCACCAAAGGGATGGACGTCAGAGTAGTGGTCCCCTCGAGGGAGGGGAGAATCAACTGGATGTTCCAAGGAACTGGCAGGGGCTGGGAATGTCCTAGACCATCACTTCCATCAACTTCCACTCCTGACATTCATGAACTTGGCCATGCCTATGTTAAACCTCAACAAGAATGTTAAAAAGAGACAAGAGGGAAATTCCCCAGTGGTCCAGTGGTTAGGACTCTGCACTTTCACTGCCAAAGGCACATGTTCAATCCCTGGTCAGGGAGCTAGGATCCCACAAAACATGTGGCTCAACCAAGGGGAAGAAAAAAAAAGAGGGAGAGGGAGAGAGAAAGAAAAGAATTGCCAGGGAAAGGACACAAGAGCGTCCAGCAATCCTGAAGTTCAGGGTTTTCCACTTTCCCCACAAATGCCCATCACCTAATCCCTCTGGGGCCTGATGACCTGGAAACAGGCACAGAGCTGGGTGTGGACAAAAGCAGAAGGGCAGTGATGGGGGTCTGATGCCTGGGATTTCAGAAATGGTACCCAGATGCCTCTTCATCTCTTGGGAGATGCTCCTCATGCTCCCCACACCAGGCTCCCCAGACTGGGGGACACTCTGGGAGAGGAAAACCTCAGGACTCCAAAACAATCAGAACATCAGCTCTCAGATGCCCTGTAGAGACACATCTTTGCACCTCAGGGCCTTTTAAGACCAACTAGAATGAACACTAGCAATTATAACTTACAGCCTTGGGCAGAAGGAAGAGCATAGACTTCAAGCAGAAGGTCCTGGGGTTCCAGTCCCGACCCAATCAATAAATACACAGGAGTGAATGAATTGACGGATGAATGGTGGATGAACGAGCTTTTCATCCCTATTTCACAACCCTTTGTCATGCACTTCCCAGATGCTCAGCCTTGTCTGGCAAAAGGCCAGAACCCTAGAGAAACCTCAGCCTGATGTGGTCTCCAACAATCTTCTATTCTGCTGGGGGAGACAGAACCTGACCCAGACACTCCCATTCCCATTACTGCTGAGAGTAGGAATAGAAGAAATCACAGGCATCCAGGAAACAGGGAAGGGAGCCAAGGGGGAGGCACCAGGATAGAGGAAGGATGTCAGGGCCAAAAAGAGAGAGAGAGGAAATGGAGCGCCCAAACGTTAGACATTAGACAGCATGTGGCCAGCGACTGTTACACACTGACCAGGGAGGAAGTTGGACTGAACAGATAATGAAGGGCCGTACGAGGTTGATTCTTGGCAGATCTTTTCATTTGTCTTAATTGGTTTTGTATACCTCCAAAGATGGGGAGTTCACTCCTGAAGAAGACAACCCAGCCCTTCCTGGGCATGGGCAACTGTCAAGAAGTTTGCTACAGGGCTTCCCTGGTGGCACAGTCATTAAGAATCCATCTGCCAATGCAAGGGACACAGGTTCGAGCCCTGGTCCGGAAAGATCCCACATGCCGCGAAGCAGCTAAGCCCGTGCACCACAACTACTGAGCCTGCGCTCTAGAGCCCGCGAGCCACAACTACTGAGCCCACGTGCCTAGAGCCCGTGCTCTGCAACAAGAGAAGCCACTGCAATAAGAAGTCTGCACACTGCAATGAAGAGTAGCCCCCGTTCTCTGCAACTACAGAAAGCCCACGTGCAGCAACAAAGCAATGCAGCCAATAAATAAAATAAATTTTAAAAAAGTTTGCTATAGCATGCTTTTTGAGGTAGTGGCCACCATGGGTAAAAAAAGACCAAATGCAATGTCAGTCCCTGCCACAGGCTGGATCTGGAATCAGACCCGCCTGCATTTGAATCTCTGCTCCACCTCTTATGGGCCTGGTGACATCATTTCTCCAAGCCTATTTCCTCTCCATCCCTCGGAAATGACCGTGATAACAGTGCCGAATTCATAGGATTCTTGTACGTACTCAGTTAGCTCATGGAGTAAAATGCCTGGCATATTGTAGATGCAGAGTAAGTGTAGTGCCCTGCTCCAGACCCACAGTGCTCTGGAACGTGTCTCAAATTCACATGTACTTTCCTAACGCTAAAGCTTTGCACGTGCTGTAACTTATGCCTCACATATCATTGTCCCATTAGCCACGCCTGGCAAACTCCTCCTACACATCCCTCAAAGCCCTCCAAGATACCCTTCTTTTCTCTCTTTAAGCCCTGACCTGGGGAACCGGGACCATCTAGGACCTGGTTCCTACTGGCATGCAGTAGGCGTACAGTCAGAATTTGTTGAATGAATGAATGAATGGATGGATGGATGAGAGAATGAGGGAATGAATCACTGGTTATTTGGGAGGGGTGCTCAAAGCGGAGACCCAAGACTCCGCCACCCCTTAGGTGTCCACACCCGCATCTCCCACGACCTCAAAGGGCCGGGCAGATAACGCGCGAGGAGGGCTTCCGGGCGGGGTCTTCAGCCCTTCCGGTCCGGCCCCTTTAAGGGGCGGGGGCAGCAGGGCGGGCACTCGGAGCGTCAGGGCGGCGCGAAGATGGCGGCGGCGGTTGCTGGGCCCGGGGCGGCGGAGGCCCCCAGTTCGCTGCTGCTCGTGGTGGGCGGCGAGTGCGGGTGCCCCGGGCTGCTAGCCTATGTGCTGGAAGAGCTTGAACGAGGTCGGTCCGGCCCGGGAACGCGGTGTCAGGGAGGCGGGCGCGGCGGCGCATCTCGGCCTGCGGGCCCGGGGATGGAGCGGCGGGGGGCGGGGGGCGGGGGGCGGCTGGATCCGGGGGCCCCGGGGCCCCGATCCCCTTACCGTCAGGCACAGGGCGCAGGCAGAGGCCGTGGGCGCCCGCAAAGGAAGCAGCGTTCGGATTTGGGCTGAGCTGCTCCACCTCGAGCGGGGTTGCAGACCGGAGCAGGGCCGCGGGCTCAGGCTTTGGGACCCACGCCATTGGGCAGCATGGGCAACGGCTCGGCCTCTCACCCTCCGGGCCTGCCTCGAATCCTCGGGCCTTAGCAGCCTGAGAGTCCTGGAGGGAGGAGCAGGGATGGGGAGGCTGGGCCCGGAGCCCCAGGGCCCACTTTCCGTAGCTCCATGAGGAACTGCTAATTGGGGTGTGGGCGGGTGCGGCCTGCTCAGGGGATTTGGCACCTGGGGACGTGAGTCATAGGTGCACCTGCAGGGTTCACCTGCAGCCACTTGGCACGGTGGGACCGGCGGGCGTCGCGCATCCCAAACCGTGATTGGCGGTCATTCATCCATCCCCCATCGCTCACATCAGCTGGGCCTGCAGTCCTGCCGTCCGTGGCCAGTAAAATGGAAAGGCAGCACACATCTCCGTTCGCTGGCTTGGGGAATGTCACCCCGCAGAGCATGAGGGATAGCGTGGGGACCACGGGCAGGCTCAGTCCTGCCCTCCCAGGACTAATGGGTCTGGTGGTGGGGAGGGTGTCACAGCGAGTGAGGAGATGGGTCAAGTTTTAAGCTCAGATGGTCACAGGAGTGTTCAGAGGATGCCAAGGGCTGAGAGGACCTGAAGGGTGGGGAGGCAGGGAGAAGGGCCTCTGGGCAGTGGGAACAGCTCATACAAAGGCTCAGAGATGGGAACTGTGCCTGGCAGGGCTGAGGAACAGTGAAACCAGTGGTGGGGGTGGGAGGGTGACAGAGGGGACAAGATGACAGTTTTGGAGGCAGGGACTTTCTTGCTGGTGTCCTGAGTCTTCTCCGTAAAATGCCTGAGTTACGCGTTGGGTTCCTTGATGGTGGATGCAGTGAGATCCAAAGGCGTGTTGGATGGTTCTGAATCTCCAGGCCATCACGTGCAGCGGCAGATTGAGGGGAGGGGGCTCTGGGGGCCCTCGCCAGCCATGCATTACTTACTGAAATATCCTGGGAGCTGGGGAGTCCAGCTGATTTCCTGTCTCCCCCCACCTCCGGCCACCCCACCAGGCATCCGTTCGTGGGACATTGACCCTGGCGTCTGCAGCCTTGATGAGCAGCTCAAGGTCTTCGTGTCCCGGCACTCGGCCACCTTCTCCAGCATTGTGAAAGGTAAGGCTGGGGACCCCTCCATGCCCTAGCCGCTCCCCTCTGCCTGTTCAGTGGGCAGGTGTTCTTTGAGTGCCAGCTGTATGCCAGGCCTGGGGGTCACAGATGGCTGTAAACAACAGCAGTAATAACACACCTGAGATCTACTGAGGGCAGAGCAGGGGCCGGCCCTGAGCCGGCACTCACTTCCTTGGTCATCAGCAACCCGCAAGGCAAGAACTTGTGTTACTGTCCGCATTTGACAGATGAGGCAGCGAGGTGGGGGGGAACAGGGAGACCTCCGGGGAGGGTCTTTTTGGATCAGAAGCTGTTGGGGCTGGTGTGTGGGGTGAAGGGAAGGGGGGCCCAGGCAAAGGGACAGGACATTTGGAAAGTGAGGGGCTGCCGAGCGGGACTGGAGGGTGGAGGGTGGGCCTGGTGTGGCAGGGACTGTGTCCAGTTTATGCCTGTAATTCCTGCACAGGGCCAGGTGCACAGTAGATGCACGATAGATGGGGAGCTGAGAAAGCAAAATTGAGGAGGGGGTTGGGATTCCTGAGCGAGCCCCCCATGGCCCGGCCTGTGGCTCCCTGGGGATTCTGGGGATGACCCGGGTGAATGAAGCAGCTACGGGGTGGGGCCTGGGCGTTGCTTGCAGCACCGCCCTGCCTCAGCCAGCCCGTTGACTCACCTCCAGGCTGTTGCTGGAGGGGAAGGAAGTGTCCCTCACCTCATTGTCCCAGCGGTTCCGGGTGGCTTCCTGACCCTCACCATTTGAGGGGGCTGGAAATCCCGTCGGCTTCTGTGTGACCTTGGCGGCCACTTCCCCTCTCTGTGCCTTAATTTCCCCACCTGAATGGGGCAATATCCGCACATGATAAGAAGCTTGTGATAAACTGATAAAAGGGTAACCAGCAGCGGAGGGTCCTTGCCTCTCCAGACCCAGGGCCAGATGCTTCATATTTGAAACACATCTGGGCTCTGGGGGACAGACGAGCGTTCGGATCCCCGAATCAACCCCACTCCCCTCTCTGTGGCCCTTGAGGACTCCCTGCCCTCGATTCCCTCCTTCTATGCCTCGCTCCAGCCCCACCTGCCTCTTCCTGATCCTCAGACACAGAGAGCTCAGTCCCTGCCTCAGGGCCCTTGCCCACTGCTGTGCCATTTTCCTGGTGTACCCTCCTTGGCCCTCCCTGGGCTCAGGCTCCTCGATCATAAAATGAGGGTGACAGTGGCGTCCCCCACAGGGCTGACAGCTGTGAATTGGGCCCTGCTGGCAGCGGAGGCCCTGTTGTCACCGCTGCTTCCAACGTGAGGCCTGCCAAGGCGGTTTCCTGTTCTTGCCTCATCTTGACCTGCAGCTCTACCACACGCCTGTTAATCCCCGGATGCCCCTCTGGCCGGGGGTCCTGGGAGACGGAGTCCTGGAGGGGCTCGTGGCCACCTAGGGTCACACAGTGAGGCCAGGTGTGACCCCGCCACAGCCTGACCCCCACGCCCGTGGCTCAGCCCTAAACTCACAGGGCCTGTTTCCCCCCCACAGGCCAACGGAGCCTGCACCACCGTGGAGACACCCTGGAGACGCTGGTCCTCCTGAATCCATCAGACAAATCCCTTTGTGACGAGGTAGGGAAGGGTAGGCTCCTGCGGGGAGCGGGCTGCTGGGACCGGTCCCATCCCCTGGCCTCACCTCCTGTGTCCCTGGCTTCATGCTGCCTGACATCCTCTTCCTGACACTCAGCAGCAGCGAAGCTTTCCCCGGTGACTCCAGTCTCTGTTCCCTCCTCAGAGCCGATGATGGGAGCACGTGGAATCAGAAAAGGCTGGCGTTTGGGAGGAAGGAATGGGACAGGGAAGGGCTGGAGATGGGAGGGCAGAACCCAACCGATGTTTGCATCCCGTGCGTTTCCCGGACTGCACCCTGCTAGCTGTCTGAACTGACTTCTTAATACTTCTAGCTTATGGACAGCTGAGCTTTTCTCTCAATTCCCCATGAGAAAGATGAACAAGATAGAGCCCTGGGACACCCCTCTAGAGACCCTTGTATGGGTTGATTCTCTGATCAGAAATGCCTGCTTTTGCTCCCTGAAGGGGCTGTGGAGGAGACAGAGCCAGACACAGGCCCCTCTTCCCCACGGCACCGGGGCTGGGCCAGAGGGAAAGGTGGGCTTGGGGGAGCCCAGAAAGGGTGTGCAAGGCTTCCAGGAGGAGGGGGCACTGGAGCTGGGCTTTGTAGAATGAGCAGGAGTTGGGAGCAGGGATAGGCAGTTGGGCCCAACAGGAGGCCCACAGGCTACACTCCTGGCTTCTAATTTAGTACTGGCCAGGCTGTTGTGGGGACAGGGGTGGGGTGGTTATTTATAGATTAGGGGCTGGGGAACCACCCCAAAGAGGGGTGCTGACTGTCTGACTGCACAGAATAGGTCCTGAACGCTCTCCCCCTCCCTCAGCTCCGGAACCTTCTGCTGGACCCTGCCTCTCACAAGCTGCTGGTGCTGGCCGGGCCCTGCCTGGAGGATACAGGGGAGCTGCTGCTCCAGACAGGTGGCTTCTCCCCCCGCCACTTCCTCCAGGTCCTGGAGGACAAAGAGGTAAGCTGCCCCCTCACCATCCTGCCTCTGAAGCCTGGCTTATCCCCACTGGACTGAGTGGCTCCAGTGACCTGCTGTCCCCCTGAGCATCACCCCTTCCTCCTCTGTGGAATGATGGTGGTGACGTGTGTTTCTCCCGGGCCCAGTCCCATGACCCACTACAGTGTGTGGGCCTGTAGATCAGCAGATGTCTCAGAGGCCTCAGGTGGCACCCCAGATTCTAGGTCCCATCTGGGACTGAAGTGGATGGGGTCTCTTCTGAATCCCTTAGGCTCGGTGGGGCACATAAGCAAAAAAGCTCTGGCAAACCATGTTTGGTTTGATAAGAACCAGAAGACGGGGGTGGGGAGGGGAGGGGAGTATAAAAGGCCTCTCTGGAGGATGCTGTGCTTTAGGAGAGTTGAGAACAGCAAGTGCAGAGGCCCTGGGGCAGGGAGAGTGAGCGAGGGTTGGGGGAGAGTAGGTGGTGGGCAGATGGTGATGGGCTCTCCTGGACTGTGGGGAGGGCTGGGTTTTGTCCTGAGGTGACAAGGGCAGGCAGAGGGCCCTTTAGTTTTTCCACGGGGTGAGGTGTTGCCTGGCTCCAGGTGACCCCTTAACTACTCCTTGCTCTACAGATCCAGGATCTCCTGGCCTCCACACCCCTGCCTGCAGAGCCGCCCAAGCTCACCATCACCTGCCCGACCTTCGGTGACTGGGCCCAGCTGGCACCCGAAGTGCCCGGCCTCCAGGGCGTGCTCCAGCTGCGGCTGAACCCCCCAGCACAGCTGCCAGCTTCTGAGGGCCTGCGGGAGTTCCTGGAGTACGTGGCGGAGTCGCTGGAGCCGCCATCCCCCTTTGAGCTGCTCGAGCCCCCAGCCTCCGTGGGCTTCCTCAGGCTCGCCCGGCCCTGCTGCTACATCTTCCCTGGCGGCCTCGGGGATGCCGCCTTCTTCGCCGTCAACGGCTTCACCGTGCTGGTCAACGGTGGCTCCAACCCCAAGTCGAGCTTCTGGAAGCTGGTGCGGCACCTGGACCGGGTGGACGCCGTGCTGGTGACCCACGCGGGCGCCGACAGCCTCCCAGGCCTCAACAGCCTGCTGCGCCGCAAGCTGGCGGAGCGCGATGAGGCAGCCGCGGGCGGGGACTCCGGGGATGACCGGCTGCGCAGGCTCATCTCCCCCAACCTGGGCGTCGTGTTCCTCAACGCCCGCGTGGCCGCCTCGCGCCTGGTGCGCGGCGAGGATGAGGCAGAGCTAGCCCTGAGCCTCCTGGCCCGGCTGGGCATCACCCCGCTGCCCCTGAACCGCGGGCCACTGCCGGCTGAGCCCACCGTGCTCTTCCAGAAGATGGGCGTGGGCCGGCTGGACATGTACGTGCTGCACCCACCCTCGGCCACCGCGGACCACACGCTGGCCTCTGTGTGCGCCCTGCTGGTGTGGCACCCCGCGGGCCCCTCCGAGAAGGTGGTGCGGGTGCTGTTCCCCGGCTGCACACCACCCGCCCGCCTCCTGGATGGCCTGGTCCGCCTGCAGCACTTGGGGTTCTTGCGGGAGCCTGTGGTAACTCCCCAGGACCTGGCGGGGCCTCGGCGAGCTGAGAGCAAGGAAAGCGTGGGCTCCCGGGACAGCTTGAGGAGAGAGGGCCGCGTGACGGCGCCTCCCAGGCCCACCCAGGAGCGCCCCGGGGTGGCCCGGAAGGAGCCACCGCGGGCTGAGGCCCCTCGCAGGGCTGAGAAAGAAGCCAGGCCCTCCCGGGAGGTGAAGAAGGACCCCAAGCCGAGCGCCCCTCGGGCCCAACCCCGGGAGGTGCGCCGGGCGGCCTCCGCTGTGGTCAGTGGCAAGAAGGCGGGCGCCCAGGTGGCTCCCAAGCCCCGCAGAGCCCCCAACACACCCCGCCCGGGTGTCCCGCCGGCGGAGAATGGGCCCCGCAGCCCCCCCAGCTTCCGATGCGGAGGGGCCAGCCCCCCCATGGAGGCCTGCAGCTCCCCCGCCTCCCAGCTGGTGGCCACGCCCAGCCAGGAGAGCAGCCTGGAGCTGGGGCTGAGCCCGGCTGGGGAGGAGGGCGGCAGCTTGGAGGAGAAGACCCTGGAGCTGCTGTTGGCCAGCAGCTCCCCGCAGCCGTGCACACCCTCGCCCGCCGGCGCCCACCAGGGCCCGACCGAGAGCAGCGGGCCGCTGTCACTGAGCCCGCTGCGGGCTGGGGAGCCCGGGCCGGATGCCTCCCCCACTGTGACCACGCCCTCGCTGCCCGCCGAGGTGGGCTCCCCGCACTCCACCGAGGTGGACGAGTCCCTGTCCGTCTCCTTTGAGCAGGTGCTCCCGCCGCCACCTGCCAGCGCCGGTGAAGCCGGGCTGAGCCTCCCGCTCTGTGGCCCTCGGGTGCGGCGCTCGGCCTCCCCGCACGACGTGGACCTGTGCCTGGTGTCGCCCTGTGAGTTTGAGCATCGCAAGGCCGTGCCCATGGCGCCGGCACCCGTGTCCCCTGGCAGCTCCAATGACAGTAGCGCGCGGTCCCAGGAGCGGGCGGGCGCTCCAGGGGCCGAGGAGACACCACCCACGTCCGTCAGCGAGTCCCTGCCCACCCTGTCTGACTCGGACCCCCTGCCTGCCGCCCCTGGCACTGCGGACTCAGATGAGGACACAGAGGGCTTTGGCGTCCCTCGCCGCGACCCACTGCCTGACCCCCTGAAGATCCCCCCACCCCTGCCCACTCCGCCTAGTATCTGCATGGTGGACCCAGACATGCTGCCTCCGGAGCAGGCCCGGCCAAGAGAGGGCCTCGGCCGTACCCGGAAACCCCTTACCCGCCCCAACCCTGGCACCACCGCCCCCAGAGCGATGCCAGTGACTGCTGCCAAAACCAAGGGGCTGGCCAGTGGGGACCGGGCCAGTCGGCCACTCAGCGCCCGGAGCGAGCCCAGTGACAAAGGAAGTCGGGCACCCCTGTCCAGGAAGTCCTCAGTCCCCAAGACGACCACTCGAGGTCCATCCGGTAAGTACCTGGGGGCCGGAGTCCTACAGTGGGTTCCCTGCCCAAGTCCTCCCGTTCCCTCCTTGCTGTGTGGTTTCAGCCATACCCACCACCCTCTCTGGGCCTCAGTTTTGCCTATAAAATGGAAGCTCTGGCCTGGCTCTTTAAGCGCTTGCAACTCCAG
This sequence comes from Hippopotamus amphibius kiboko, assembly GCF_030028045.1. NCBI lineage: Eukaryota > Metazoa > Chordata > Mammalia > Artiodactyla > Hippopotamidae > Hippopotamus > Hippopotamus amphibius. The sequence continues at coordinate 16,190,994 of NC_080200.1, read as the reverse complement.
GGTGCTTGAGAAGTACCATCCGTGGAAACATAACATGAGCACATCCATCCTGGTGAATTTTCCAGTAGCCACTTTAAGCAAAAAGAAGCAGGTGAAAGGGCTTCCTAGGTGGCGCAGTGGTTAAGAATCCGCCTGCCAATGCAGAGGTCACGGGTTCGATCCCAGCTCCAGGAAGATCCCACATGCCGCGGAGCAACTAAGCCCGTGTGCCACAAAAAAAAAAAAAAAAAAAAAAAAAAAGAAGCAGGTGAAATTGATTTTGAGTATATTTTATTAAACCCATTTATGTTGGGGGTCCCAAGACCACTCCCAGGTTTGAAGACTGGGTAAGAGGACTCGGTGTGTGGTCATACTCATAAATTTATTATAACAAAAGGATACAGAGCAGGCTCAGCAAAGGGAAGGGCTTGGGGGAGGTCCTGGGGAAACCGGGCACAAGCTTCTGGAACCTTCTCCGAGTGGAGTCACGTATCACGTGCTTGATTCCCTGAGCTCAGGGCGTGACAACCCGTGTGAAGTGCCGTCTAGCAGGGAAGCTCCTTAGAGACTTGGGGCCCAGGGTTTCTATCGGGGCTGGTCGTGCAGGCAGCCTCTACCTCACATGGACACTGGAAAGGCTTCTTGGGTCCAATTCTTGGACACCAACCAGGTGCCCCACAATTCCCCTCAATTCTGACACTGTCTACCCAGAGACAGAATCACATTCCACAGGTAAAGAGCTCCGTCCCACGAGCGCCCTCCATTTCAGGTGCCCGTCACAAGTCCAAGCTGTTCATTCTGACTAACTGGCTGTCAATCGGAGGTTCGCATGACCCCCTCCTTCAGTTTGATTAATTTGCCAGAGCAGCTGACAACTCGGGAAAACCCGTTTACTCACTTGATTACCAATTTAGCATAAAAGGCTCTTCAAGGACACAAATCAACAACCAGATGAAGAGAGACATAGGGCGAGCTCCCGAGCAAGGGATCTTATGCCGTCATGGAGCTTGGGGCCCTGCGCAGTAGCACAAAGCGTTTTGGCTCCCTGATGTGGAAACTCTCTGAAAAGGGGCCAGACGGTTGTCTTTGGGGGCTTTTCTGGAGGCTTTATTCCATAGTCACGACTGACTAAATCATTGGCTGCGTTGGGTCTTCGTTGCTGCTCCTGGGCTCTTGCTAGTTACGGCAGGCGGGGGCTACTCTTCGCTGCGGTGCTCGGGCTTCTCACTGCAGTGGCCTCTCTTGTTGCGGAGCACACACTGTAGGTGCGCGGGCTTCAGTAGTTATAGCACGCAGGCTCAGTAGTTGCGGTGCGCAGCCTTAGTTGCTCCGCGGCATGTGGGATCTTCCCTGACCAGGGATCGAACCCGTGTCCCCTGCATTGGCAAGTGGATTCTCAACCACTGCGCCACCGGGGAAGTCCGAAAAAGGCGTCTTATGAGTAACAAGACACCCATTTCCCCTTTTTGGCCCTAAAGTGTTTTCTGGAACTGAGGACTAGAGACCAGATATAACAAAAGATGCCCCAGTTGCTCTTACTGATCAGAAAATTCCATGGGTTTTGGAGCTGTGAGCCAGGAACTGGGGATGAAGACCAACTGTATCTGAGAATGACCAAATGTATATATATTGCTTATAAATCACAATATTGCAGCCCACCCCCTGGTGGAATAGATCCCTTATAGCAAAACAATCATACCTATCACAGCACTTATGATACTGGTTTCATTTACATTTGAGGTCACATTTATAGAACCGATACAACAATAGTACCAACACAGGTAGGCCAGACATTTGGAGAAGCCATTGTGGGGTAGGGGTTGGTTTAAAGAAGCATCATTTTACTGCTTGTACCTTACCATCAAGTTGTGCAGAACTATTCAGCACAGAAATCAGCTGGTGATTAGCTAGATGCTGTATCCTCCTCAGGCCATCTTCCACAGGTATTACATCCTGAGGAGGCTTTAACTCAGGCTCTCAATACATTTGATCATCAATATCGGTGTTACCATTAGACTCATTTACATGTGGTAGTTGAATCTTCCCAGCTCCAAGTTTACATCATATTGAAATAGGTCACGGTAGGATTCAGTTTCATCACAGAACAAATCCGTAAGAACTACAGAGGTGTTCACTTTGCCTTCCCAATAGAATCTGCCTTTGCCCATATACCAGGTGTTATTAGGGACAGAGATCATGACAGCTGGCCACGATTCAGTTCGCTCCGGATTGCAAGGTAGCCAGGGACAAGCTCACAGGCTTGTACTGAGTGGTTTTCATTGTGTATTGTATCGCAGGGCCTACCTCCCTCCTTTGGGGAGGACACAAGTGGTATTTAGAATATTCCTATCCCTACTAACTGTGCCGTAGGGTATATTTTATTTCTAGCTTTACTGGAGGTGAGAACAGTCTGTGTAAATTATAAACGTCCCCAGAGAACTTCCATAAGCTTCGAGGGCCGAAACATTCCCACAGGCGTGTGCATCCCTGAGCCTTGGCAGCTAGGATTGAGGGCCACTGCCCCATGGCCACTTCAGCCTCTGTTTGTGTTAAAATAGTCAAGAGGCCTTGTTGGGTCGGGGTGCACGCCCCTTCCCAGCGCTGGGCTCTGGCATATCCAGTATTATTGGCTGAGCCAGCATGACCCACTTTGCTAAAACTTCATTTTCCTTCCAGGCTGGCTCCCGTCCTTTGCCGTCTACCTGGAAGCGAACTCCCCCTCACCTGCCTGTTCTAGTTAATCTTTTTCCTCTGAATGCCGCTCCTCATTAAAAGCAAATTCCACGTGTCCTAGGATACCTACTAGCACCTATTTACCCTGAGGCTCTTTCTGGCTTGTGGGCCAGTGCTCTTGAGTCCACCAGGGACGTTGCTGCCCTTGTGTACTAAATGGCCTGGGTGCAGTTAGGATGCATGTTTTGCGCCCCAAAATTTTGGGTCCCCCAGGCTAGGGTTGGATGCGTGGTAAGCACACTGAGATGCAATTTAAGTTAGTCTGGCTATGCCACGAGGCTCTGCATGGCCTGCCTTGTCTCTGATGGGGCTGTTCCCCAGAGGAATTGAGTCACCATGTGATACCCACTGCTTTAATCCCATCAGGGACCCATCGTTTTTCCCTATTTTGATTAATCATTTTCCAGCCACAAAAACAGGGTGACATGTACTTGTGCACTGCATACCCTCCCATGTTGGGCATGCTGCCGTTACATTTTGTCCATCATAACCAGGGACCTTTCTAAGCAGCTGCTCATCAAGATTTCTAATTACACAGTGATTACGTAGATCAGTCTGCTGGGAGCCATGCACCACACGGTTTGAAGTCCCAGTAGGAAGCAGTCCTCGGAAATTCCTTCCCAAATGTCATCCTTTGTAGTAGATGTAGCCTGAAAAGGAGTCAGAGGATACAGGCACATCGCTAGAATTCCGTTTAGTCTTTAACTGGTCCTGTTCGTTAATGTATCTTAGGACCAGAATGTCTCCTAGAGCGATGCCGTTCAGGTTTGCAGGCTGCTGGTCAATCTTGTCAGGTCCCAAAAGCAGGGCTGGTCTCAGCAAACTAGCTTCAGCCTGCGGGGCGTCTAGTATGCTGCTTCTTTTTTTTAAAGCAATTGCTATTTTTAATTTTATTTATTTATTTATGGGCTGAGTTGGGTCTTTGTTGCTGCACGCAGGCTTTCTCTAGTTGTGGTGAGCGGGGGCTACACTTCATTGCGATGCACGGGCTTCTCATTGTGGTGGCTTCTCTTGTTTCAGAGCATGGGCTCCAGGCACATGAGATTCAGTAGTTGTGGTGCACGGGCTCAGTAGTTGTGGTTCACAGGCTCTAGAGCTCAGGCTCAGTAGTTGTGGCGCACGGGCTTAGTTACTCCGTGGCCTGACCAGGGATTGAACCCATGTCCCCTGCTTTGGCAGGCGGACTCTTAACAACTGCGCTACTAGGGAAGCCCATCTGGTATGCTTGTGCTAAGAGATCATATTATTCTCTTGCTCTGAGCCTCTGTCCAGGTATTAATAAAATGTTGGATTTCCCTCACTGCATAGCCCACTTATTCACCACTTTACCCTCAGCTGTCATTTCTCCTCGCCGTTTGTCATTTACCCACACGTTTCTGTCCTTGGAAGGGGACATGAGTTCGGCCACTGCTGGTCCAGATTGCTGTCAGGGAACTAGGCCAGCAGGTGCTTCCCCCTCTGTCCACCCCCGCTCACATAGAGTAGTACACAGGTGCAGAACTACTGGGCTCTCGCAACTGCTGAGCAACACAGCAGCACTCACCGTCAGCCCCATCTTTGCCAGAGGGGGTGAAAGCACGTCACACCCCATCAGGCCCTTAGGAATTCTGACATGAAGGTTTAAAGGCATAGTTACAGTTTCTTGTTTAGGAATCATCCCTGCTTCTGGCCCCTACAGTTGCATCCCTGGTTATGGGACCACTGCATCAAGTAGGAAAAAACAAGTTGCTATAATGTGGGGAAGAATTACACAGTCACATCAGCATCTTCCCCCACCCCCACTTCCCCATAAGCCCCAGAGAAGTGGAGGAATCTGTCCAGTGGGAGCCCTCCCCCAGCCTCGCTCATGTTGAGTGTGAGCACACACTCGTGACGGCGTGTCAGCCAGCCTCTTAAGCCTTTATCTCCCCTGGTGGTAGACAGCGAGTGTTTCAGCCACCCAGTCCAATTTTCTATTAAACCATGACTCTGAGGACAATACACAACATATCTGATGTAAAATCTCTAGCCATTGTTGGACAATATGAGCTGCAAAGTACATCCCTTGGTCGGAAGAAATGTAACTGAGTGGCTCAGATTGTTACAGTATTTTCTGTTCCAGTCTTTTAATAGTATTTTGAGCATTTGCATCTGACCATCCGTTATGCAAACCCAGTGTGGAGTGTCTATTCCTGTCAGGGCTCATTTATAGCCTCTCCCCCCAACCCCTCCAGGGGCTACTGGCTTTGGTCCAATGTTATAAGCTTGCCAGCGTGGGTCGGGGCCTTCCCCTCCCCACCCCAGGAATTTCCCCCATAGGCGTCTGCAGTTTCTCTCTCGTTGACTGAAGTTCTTATTGGCATTTTTGTGCCTTGCAGGGTGCCAGAGGAATAGACCTCGGTTTGGCCCCCACTCTGCATTGCTGCAGCCCCCTCCCCATGCCGACTCATTCATGGGCCTCCCGCCACCCCCCGCCCCCACCAGAACGTCCACTTGGTGGTTCAGTGACCTTCCAAACCTGGAAGGGCTTCTTCTGATGGGCGTTGACATGCCCTCGTTTAGCACACCCCTCACATTCCCAGAGTGAGCTCCATAGGGTTGCGCCCCATGTAGGCATCCCTTTAAACGTCCGTGTTTCCACGGCCCATCTACCGGGCCACCTGGCCGGCCTGTGGGCTGCGGCCCAGGAATTGGTAAAAACCCAAACATAGGGGCTTTTTACCATTGCTCAATTCTTCCACCGCTGCTAGGCAAACAGCGTGCAGTTCAGCCCCCTGAGCCGATTTGTTCTTGCCGCCTTCAGAGTCTTGCCATCCCCTGGTCTTTTTTTTTTTTCTTTTTTTTCCCTGTTACATTCTTTTATTTTATTTTTATTTTTATTTATTTATTTGTTTATTTTTGAGATACACCAAGTTCAATCTTCTGTATTTATACACATATCCCCGTGTTCCCTCCCTCCCTCGACTCCCCACCACCCTCCCCGACCCAGTCATCTAAGGCATCATCCATCCTTGAGCTGAACTCCCTTTGTTATACAGCAACTTCCCACTGGCTATTTATTTTACAGTTGGTAGTATATATATGTCTATGCTACTCTCTCACTTCATCTCAGCTTCCCCTTCACCCCCCGCCCCCCCAAACCTCGAGTTCTCCAGTCCATTCTCTGCATCTGTGTCCTCATTCTTGTCACTGAGTTCATCAATACCATTTTTAGATTCCATATATATGAGGAGTTAGCATACAGTATTTGTCTTTCTCTTTCTGGCTTTACTTCACTCTGTATGACAGACTCTAGGTCTATCCACCTCATTACATATAGCTCCATCTCATTCCTTTTTATAGCTGAGTAATATTCCATTGTGTATATATGTGCCACATCTTCTTCATTCATTTGCCGATGGGCACCTAGGTTGCTTCCATGTCCTGGCTATTGTAAATAGTGCTGCAGTAAACATTATGGTACATGTTTCTTTTGGGATTATGGTTTTCTCTGGGTATATCCCCTGGTCTTAATGTGGCCCCTTTCCAAATGGGATATCATCCTTTCATCTTGAAACTGCCATCGATAAAGCAAGCACGCTTTGTGGTTCAGTGGAGAGCCATCCATTGGGCACGTCCATGTGCCGGTCGGTTCAGGCAGCTCCTCAGGTGGCTGCAAAGTCAGTGCTAGAGGAAGAGAGGCTGTGTGCTTGTGATAACAGTGGGTGCTTCCCTGCATTCCCCCGGTACGTGCTCTTGTATGAACCGTCTCAGTCTTATTATTACTCTTATTTTTCGGACTGCGTTGGGTCTTTGTTGCTGTGCGCAGGCTTTCTCTAGTTGCAGCGAGTGGGGCTACTCTTTGTTGCAGTGTGCTGGCTTCTCATTGCGGTGGCTTCTCTTGTTGTGGAGCACGGGCCCTACGCATGCAGGCTTCAGTAGCTGTGGCTCGTGGGCTCAGTAGTTGTGGCTTGTGGGCTCTAGAGCACAGGCTCAGTAGTTGTGGCGCACCGGCTTAGTTGCTCCACGGCATGTGGGATCTTCCTGGACCAGGGATTGAAGCTGTGTCCCCTGCATTGGCAGGTGGGTTCTTAGCCACTGGGCCACCAGGGAAGTCGCACGTTTCTGTTTTTTTTTTTTTTTTTTTTTTTTTTTTGACTGTTTACTAAACATTTATTCATTGGGACATTTACATAGAAGGCAACACCATGCACGACAGTAGAAACAGATGAAATGAGGAAAAATTGCCAGCGATTTGACTCACAATAAAAACAACATTAACGTTCCACTTTTCTACGTTGACTTTCTAACAAGATCAAAGTATTCTGAACAGAATTATTTTTTAAACTCACCACAAATGCATGACTATAAAAACTACTGAGATTACATTAAAAAATGGAGAGAACACATTTCAGTTGTGCTTTAAACAGAAACATTCTTCGGATAAAAAACGTTTCTGTTTTATTATGGAACACTTCTGGGCACTGCCTTCATTAGATTGTTTCTCCAGCATCACCCAAAACATTAGCGGCACCTCAGGTTTCGTGATTATCTTATGTCCATCAGTCATCGAGGCAATCTCAGTTAACACCCAATCGCAGGCTACTAATGGTCTCTCAAATGCTGTGTATGGGCAGCGGCATCTTGGAATTTTCTGGTCCAGAATCCCAGTGGTCGCTGCTGGGAGGTGCTCGTGGGCTTTTGCCAGAAGCTCCAGTCTGCAGAGTACAGTGGCAGGCGCTCCCCAGATCGTATCTGAGTGGGGGTCAGCGGGGCCCAAAGGCCCAGTTGAGAGGGCTGCTGCGGTTTGTAATTCAGACACAACCTGCTCTTGTTCGGGTCCCCAACTCAGAGCTTTCTTTCGAGTAGCCTTACAGATGCGAGCTAGCAACATCCCAGATGAAGATCCGGATCAACCCGCCGGGGAGGGGAGCGACAGCAGTTTATTTTTAGTCTCTTGTGGAATATCCCAGGCGGCCCCTGCCCAGGTTCTTCCTCACAATGTGACTGTTTGGGCAGGCTTAGGGACCCATGCTGGGTTTAGTAACCTGTCCTGGTTGGTCATACACGTCACCATTGCATTCAGATCAGTCCTAGCCTGCTGTTCGGTTTCTGCTGTCACCGTAACACCGTCAGTACAGGGTATGATTACACGGGCGACCCGCATCAAGCCCGAGTCCCTTCTGAGCAGATCACAACAGTAAGCCAGTGAGTTCAGATACCCCTGTGGCAGCTCATATTGAAGGCCAGCTGCTGCTGGCTCTTTTCTGAGACTGAGACAGAGAAGAAAGCATCTACAAGGTCAGTGACTGAGTAGCGGCCTCCTAAGCATTTTCTGCGTGGTGGAAACCATGCCCAGAACTGCTGAGCCAATGGGTGGTACCACTTGGTTTAAGCCTTGATAGTCTACAGTTCGTCTCCACGAACCTTCCGCCTTTTTCCCAGGCCACACAGGGCCGTGGTACAGCGAGTTCGTGGGTACCAGCACTCCAGCTTCTAGCATATCATGAATTTAAGTGGTCATGTCTTTTGGTCCACCAGGTGTTGTAGATTGCTCTGTGTTAGCCACCTGTGTGCGCTCGGGCATCGCCATTTACAGCTGCCTGGAGGGCGGACCTAGAGGCCTCTGCTTTATAGTGTTAGTAGGGGAGGCAGTCCCCAGTCAGACGTAACTTCCATCCCAGTAATACGCGCAGGTAAAGGAGATGTGACCACCTCACACGGAATCTGTTCACACACGCCAGTTTTCATCCAATGTTCACCTTAATCCCATTAATGCTGGCATTTGCAGTTCCTCCCAGTCTAACCTTAGCCCCCTGCTAAGACTTCCTCAACAGGTGTTGGAATCGCAGTGCTTTGGGCTCCTCTATCTAAGAGTCCTGGGAAAGTCTCCTCTCCTCTCCTGGCCCTTTTCTCTGCGCATGTGCCTATGACCTTTGTCCCCACCCAAGGGATGGGGCTGGCCTCTACTTCCGTCTTTATCTTGATTAATCTTCCTTATCACCCCCAGGGGATTCCTGGTCACGTTTCTCATTGTAGTCTTTGCCTCCTGGCTTTCAAAACTCCTCCAAACTAGGGTAAATAGTGGACTTGTTGGGGGTCTTTTAACATTGGGGGGCCACACTGGTCCACTCGATCTCTGGTAGTGCAGCATCTGTTGCCAACAGCTCGGCCTCTGTGCACCAGTGACAGATCAAACCTCAGGGAGAGAGTTTTGGGTGAAGTAAAAGAGAATAGCTTTAAAAAAAAAAAAAAAGAATAACTTTATTGCTTTGCCAAGCAAAGAGGGCACAGTGGGCTCATGCCCCTGAAAAACTGTGTCCCAACCCAGGGTGGGGATTTGGTGAGGAGTTTTATAGCAGTGGTTCAGGGACTGGTTGCTGATGAGATTCGGGTGTGTGCAGGGCCTGTACGCCTATCATCTGGTCTCAGGTAATCTCTCTCTTTTTTTAATAAATTTATTTTTTAATTTTATTTATGGGTTGTGTTGGGTCTTCGTTGCTGCACACGGGCTTTCTCTACTTGCTGCGAGCGGGGGCTGCTCTTCATTGAAGTGCGTAGGCTCCTCATTGTAGTGGCTTCTCTTGTTGCGAAGCACGGGCTCTAGGCACATGGGCTTCAATAGTTGTGGCACACAGGCTCTAGAGCACAGGCTCAGTAGTTGTGGCACACGGGCTTAGTTGCTCCGTGGCATGTGGAATCTTCCCAGAGCAGGGCTTGAACCCGTGTCCCCTGCATTGGCAGGTGGATTCTTAACCACTGCGCCACCTAGGAAGTCCTCAGATAATCTCTTGATGAGCATCTCTGGTTCTTTTAATCTGGCCTCAGGTGGTGTTCCCTAGAATGAAGAATGCTGACATCTTCGGTTTGTTGGGGGTTTTAGTTCTGTGAAGCACTCAAAGATATTGTTAATGGGTATCCCTTGAGGTAGAACCCAGACCCTGAGCCAAGGCTTCCCTGTTGTTTCTTTGTCTTTCTTTTTTTCCTTTGTGGAGGGTGTAAGGTCTGCGTCTAGATTCACTCTTTTTTGCATGTGGATGTCCATTTGTTCCAGCACCATTTGTTTTTTGTTTTTTTAATTTATTTGTTTATTTTTATTTATTGGCTGTGTTGGGTCTTCATTGCTGCGCACAGGCTTTCTCTAGGTGTGGTAAGTAGGGGCTACTCTTCATTGCAGTGTGTGGGCTTCTCATTGCGGTGGCTTCTCTTGTTGTGGAGCATAGGCTCTAGGCGCGTGGGCTTCAGTAGTTGCAGTATATGGACTCATTAGTTGTGGCTCGTGAGCTCTAGAGCACAGGCTCAGTAGTTGTGGTGCACAGGCTTAGTTGCTCCAAGGCATGTGGGATCTTCCTGGACCAGAGATCAAACCTGTGTCCCCTGCATTGGCAGGTGGATTCTTACCCACTGTGCCACCAGGAAAGCCCTGCGCTATTGTTTCTTGGCTGCTCCTCCCTTGTCTCTGCATCCCCTCTCTTCCCTGATTAGCAACTGTTTGAATCTACCCTTTGAAACTCAGGGAAGGTCATGGAGGCTGGAGTCTCTTCCCTGTAAACAAGGAACGGGGGACACAGAAAGGCTTTCATGCCCAGGAGCCCCACAGGGTTCTGCCTGGTTTCACATCAACACCTGTTTCAACTCTATCAGTGTCCGCTTTATTTATTTCACATTTCAGCAGCCATATGAAGACTACCACTCCGCTGGATGGAGTCCCTTGACTCTCCCCTTTGTCACTCCCCGTTTTCTTAATTACTTTCATGTTCTCAGTGTCATAGGGGAAGCCGAGATAGCAGGTCTGATAAGGCTTCTTGAACTATTGTTCAGTTTTGTAGTAGTAGAGTTCCATGAGGTGCCCGTGCAACAAGGGTCCCCTTAATCACAGCATTTACCAAAAGCGGGGTAACAGGCATATTCACTGGGTGACTGTCCCAGTTCTAAAGCCAGTCCCACATGGCTTGCGTAGGAAGCATCTCAGCTGCTTCATCTGGGGTGTCCCCCTCGGCATTTATGGGGCGAGTTGGGCAGTCCCCCTTTCAGGATAAACATACTTTTCCGTGGCTTTTATCCAGTGGACCAGGCTGGTTATTCCTTTCAGAATAACCTGTATGGCGTGTCTGGCACAATCCATGACTGTTCAGTAAGAGCTGCAGATCCTGCGTCACCCCAAACGTGCTTTTCCACTCTGCAGCCTTCAGAACCAAAGACACAGCCCCCAGATGGGTTACTGTTGCAATCCATTTTGGTTCAGGTTCTTCAGAAAACTGAGGATACCAATCTACAAAGTGAGCTGGTTTCTTCACACTGTATCCCCTGCTTCTCGTTGTTTCTTGGTTTTGCCCTCCCCCTACACTAATGACCTTCTTGGTGACCAGACACGTTAGAGGTACTTCCTGCTGCCCTTGCTTAATTTTGCCCTGTCTGGGTGGCTTTGCGGCTCATGGCCAGAGCTCAGATCTACCCAAATCTGGACTTGGTTCAGCATTAAGACCCAAGTGAACACTTTTTTAAATGTTCATTTTGGCTATTACAGATAACAGTAACCAGGAAACTGTAGATTTTGCTTGCTACTTATTATTTTGCATTTCCTTATGTATATCCAGCAAGCCCACTCCTTGGGAGTTGGGTCTGACGTCATTCCTACATTCCACGGGTAACAGTTACCTTCTGTAACTGACCGTAGTGCAGCTGCAGTTCCATACTGCGGGTGACGGGGTGCCATCCAGGGATCAGAGTTTCTTCATTCCCCACCCTTTGGTCCTTACTCTTCAAAACTCACCTGTTTCTGTGAGCCAGGGCCATTCTAGCAAATCCTACGCCTGACACCAAACGAAAAATGTTCCTTGACCCAGTTCCAGTGTGCATGTGTCTGTGTGTCTGTGTGTAGGTTTCCCCACACCAATAAGCAATCCTTGGATGCCAGCAGGGTGTCCAGGAATTCAACTCAATTCTGACACTATCTACCCGGAGATAGAGTCACATTCCACAGGTAAGGGCTCAGTCCCACAACACCACCCTCCATTTTGGACGCCAGTCACAAGCCCAGGTTTCTACCTGTGCTTCAACCAACTGGCTACAAACTGGAGGTGCTGATAACCTCCTGCAACTCAGGTTGCCAACTGCAAGTCTAATTTGATACCTGTGCTTCTGACCGACTAGCTATAAATCAGAGGTTCCCGTGACCTCCTCCTTGGGTTTGATTAGTTTGCCAGTGCAGCTCACAGAACTCAGGAAAACCCGTTTACTCACTAGATTACCAATTTATTATAAGAGGAAATTAAAGGACATGAATCAACAACCAGAGGAAGACATACACAGGGCAAGGTCCTGAACAAGGGATCTTATGTTCTCAGGAAGTGTGGGGCCCTGCATGGTAGCACAAAGCATTCTGGTTCCCTGATGTGGAAGCTCTCTGAAAAAGGGCCAGAAAGCTGTCTTTTGGGAGCTTCTTTTTTTTTTAATGGCTGTGTCGGGTCTTTGTTCCTGCACGCTGGCTTTCTCTAGTTGTGGCGAGCGGTGGCTCTTCTTGTTGCAGAGCACAGGCTCTAGGCGTGCGGGCTTCAATAGTTGTGGCTCGCAGGCTCTAGAGCGCAGGCTCAGTAGTTGTGGCGCACGGGCTTAGTTGTTCTGCAGCATGTGGGATCTTCCTGGACCATGGGTGGAAACTGCGTCCCCTGCGTTGGCAGGTGGATTCTTAACCACTGTGCCACCAGAGAAGTGCCTTTAGGCGGCTTTTATGGAGGCTTCATTACATCGTCATGGTTGGCTAAATCATTGGCCAGTGGTGATTGATTCAGTTTCAAGCCCCTCTCCCCTCCCCAGAACTCAGAGGGCAGGACCAAAAACTCCAACCTTCTTATCACATGGTTGGTTCTTCTGGCAACCAGCCCCCACCCTGGGGTGGGATCCAAAGTCACCTTCATTTACGTAGACTCAGTTGTGATGGAAGGGGCTTGTCATGAATAATAAGATACCCATTTCACTTTTATGGGCCTGAAGTGAGTTTAGGAACTGAGGACAGGAAACCAAATATTAAATATTATAACAGAAGATGCTCCCATTGCTCTTATTGATCAGAAAATCCCAAGGGTTTTGGGAGCTGTAAGGCAGAAACTGGAAGAAAACCAAATACATCTGTGAATGAGCTAATATATATTTTTTTTTTCTTATAAATCACAATATTGTATACACCAAGATTGGTGTAGACTCCCCAGAACGGGGTGAGCGGTTGTACAGCATAAACCACATTGCTGTACAGTGTAGACACAGTGGACCGCTCTTATCATTGGGGAAATGGCGGGAACCCTTCTGAAATCCAAGTTCTCAGAAGGTAGCCACGGGCCAACCAGTCTCAGACGTGCCATGCTAACTTTTCTTCCAGTTTTTAGAAATTGTGATAAAATACACGAAACATAAAATTTACTACCTTAAGCCATTTTTAAGTGCACAGTTCAGTAGCATTAAGTACATTCGTATTGTACAATTGGCACTGCCATTCATCTCCAGAATGCCTTTCATCTAGTGAAACTGGAATTCTGTCCACATTAAACAGTTCACCGTTCCTCCCTGCCCCTAGCCCATGGCAACTACCATTCTACTTTGTGTCTCTGAATTTGCTACTCTGGGGACCTCATATAAGGGAAATGATACAGGATTTATGGTTTTTTTGTAACTGGCTTCTTCCACTTGGCATATTGTCCTCATGCTTTATCCAAGTTGTACCATATGTCAGAACTTCCTTTTTAAGGCTGAATAATATTCCATCGTATGGATGGACCACATATGGTTTATCCATTCACCCACTGGTGAACACTTGTGTTGCTTCCACCTTTTGGATATTGTGAATAGTGCTGCTGGGAAACTGAATGTGCAGAGACTTCTTTGAGACCCATACTTTCAGGTCTTTGGGGTATTTACTCAGAACTGGGGATGCTGGATCTTATGAAGAGTCTGATTTCTTGAGGAGCTGCCGTACTGTTTTCCACGGTGGCTGTGCCTTTTTACATTTCACCAGCAGTGCACAAGGGTTCTATTGCCTGCACATCCTTGCCATCGCTTGTTATTTTATGGCTTTTTGATAGTAGCCGTGCTAGTGAGTATGAGGTGATATCCTATTGTGTTTCTGATTTGCGTTTCACTAATGGTTTGTGATGTTGAGCACCTTTTCATGTGCTTGTTGGACACTTGTATATCTTTTTAGAAATGTCCTTTGCCCATTTTTGAGCCAGGTTTTTTGTCTTTTTGTGGTTAGGTGTGATAGTTGTCTGTATATTCTGGATATTAATCCCTTATCAGATGTATGGTTTGTAAAGATTTTCTCCCATTCTGTGTCTTGCCTTGTTACTCTGTTGATAGTGTCCTTTGGTGCACAAAATTTTGTGATTTTCTTAAAGTCGAGTTTGTCTGTTTTTGTTTTTGTTTTAATTGCCTGTGCTTTTGGTGTCATTGCCAAATCCAGTGTCACGAAGCTTTGGCCGTGTGTTTTCTTTTAAGAATTTCATAGTTTTAACTCTTATATTTTGCTCTTTGAGTTAATGTTGAGTTAATTTTTGGATATGGTGCTGAATAAGCGTTGAAATTCATTCTTTTGCATGTGGCCATCCAGTTTCCCAGGACCATTTGCTGAAAAGACTGTCCTCTCCCCATTGAATGTTCTTGGCACCCTTGTCACAAATCATTTGACCATATGTGTGACAGTTTATTTCTGGGCTCTCTTTCTATTCCATTGATGTGTATGTCTGTCTTGATACTAGTACCACATTGCCTTGATTACTATACCTTTGTAGTAATTTTAGAAATCAGAAAATGTGAGTTCTCCAACTTTGTTCTTCTTTTTCAAGGTTGCCTTGGCTATTTGGGATCCCATGAGATTCCATATGAATTTTAGAATATGTTTTTCTATGTCTACAAAAAAATACCAAAACAAAACCCAAAAAACCAGTGGGCTTTTGATAGGATTTGCATTGAATCTGTAGAGCGCCCTGGGTAGTGTTACCATCCTAACAATATTAAGTCTTCCAGTCCATGAACATGGGACATCTTTCCATTAATTTACATTCCCTGTAGTTTCTTTCAGTAGTGTTTTGTAGTTTTCGTGTACAAATATTTTACCTCCTTTTTAAGTTAATTCCTAAGTATTTCATTCTTTTTCTCTTATAAGTGGAATTGTTTTCTTAATTTCCTTTTTGAATTGTTCATTGTTAGTGTATAGAAATGCAGTTGTTGTTTGTGGGTTAATTTTGTATCCAGCTATTTTCTGAATTCATCTATTAGTTTTAACAGATTTCTTTTTTGTGTGTGGAATCTTTAGGATTTTCTACACGTAACGTTATATCATCTGTGAACAGAGATAACTACTTTTTCCTCTCTAATGTGAATGCCTTTTATTTCTTTTTCTTGCCTGATTGTTCTGGCTAGAATTTCTAATACTGTGTTGAATAGAAGTGGCTAAAGCAGACGTCCTGTCCTTGTCCCTGATCGTAGAGGAAAAAATTTCAGTCTTTCTCCACTGAGTATCATGTGAGCTGTGGGTTTTTCGATATATGGCTTTTATTATGTTAAGGTAGTTTCCTTCTAGTTCTAGTTGGTTGTGTATGTTTATCCTGAAAGATTCAGTTTTGGATTTTGTCAAGTACCTTTTCTGCATTGACTAGATGATCATGTGGGTTTTTTTCCTTCATTCTGTTAATGTGTTACACTGATTGATTTTTGTATGTTGAATTATCCCTGCATCCCAGGAATAACTCCCACTTGGTCATGGTATATAATCCTTTTAATATGCAGCTCAATTCAGTTTGCTAGTATTTTGTTGAGGATTTTTGCATCAATGTTCATAGGGGTTATTGGTCAGTAGTTTTCTTTTTTTGTAGTGTCTTTGTTTGACCTTGGTATCAGGGCACTGTTGGCCTCAGAATGAGCTGGGAAGTATTTCCTGTACTTCAGTTTTTTGGAAAAGTTTGAGAAGGACTGATTCTTCTTTATTTTTTTAAAATTACTTTTACTTTATTTTTTGATTTTTGGCCGTGCCACGTGGCTTATGGGACCCTAGTTCCCTGACCAGCAGTCAAACCCAGGCCCCTGCAGTGGAAGTACAGAGTCCTAAGTCCTAACCATTGGACCACTAGGGGAATTCCCAGATTGGTTCTTCTTTTTTAAGTATTTGGTAGAAACTCAGTGAAGCCCAGGAGGTTTTTGATTACTGATCCAATCTCCTTACTAGTTATAAGTCTATTCAGATTTTCTATTTCTTTGTAAGTCAGTCATGGTAGGTTTTGTGTTTCTAGGAATTTGTACATCTCTTCTAAGTTATCCAGTTTGTTGGTGTATAGTTCATAGTACTCTCATAATGCTTTTTATTTCTATAGGATTGATAGTAACATCCCCACTTTCATTCCTGATCTTACTAATTTGAGTATTCTTTTTCTTAGTCAATCTAGCTAAAGATTTGTCACTTTTGTTAATCTTTTCAAAGAACCAACTTTTGGTTTTGCTGATTTTCTTCTGTGTTGTTTTCCTACTCTCTATTCTTAAAATCTCTGCTCTAATCTTTATTATTTCCTTCCTTCTGCTAGCTTTGGATTTACTTTTGTTCTTTTTTTAGTTCCTTAAGTGTAAAGTTAGATTATTGATCTGAGATATTAATAAAAGTACTTACAGCTATAAACGTCCCCTTTATCACTGCTTTCTCTCAAAAAGATTGTCTTTATTTTTGGACAGTTTGATTATAATGTGTCTCAGTGTGGTTCTCCCTGAGTTTATCCTATTTGGAGTTGGTTGAGTTTCTTAGCTGTGTATATTCATGTCTCTCACTAAATATAGGAAGATTTTGGCCATTATTTCTTGAAATAATCTTTCTGCCCCTTTCTCTCTCTTTCTTCTTCTGAGACTCTCATAATGGGTATGTTGGTCCTCTTGATTGTATCCCATAGGCCCCTTAGGCGCTGTTCACTTTCTTCAATTATTTTTCTTTCTGTTCCTCAGACTCAATTTTCATTGTCCTATCGTCAAGACTGCTGATTCTTCTGCCTATTCAAACCTTGCATTGAATCCCTGTAGTGAATTTTTCATTTCAGTTATTGTAATTTCCACTCCAGAATTTCTTTTCATTTACTTTTATGTTTTCTGTCTCCTTATTAACTTTTGTGTTTTGTCCATGCATTGTTTCCTTGACTTCTTCCACATCTTCCTTTAGCTTTTTGAGTATCTTTAGGACAGTTTTTTAAAAGTCTTTGTCTGGTAAGTCTGCCATTTGGTCTTCCTTAAGGACAGTTTCTGTTAAATTTTTTTTTCCTTTGAGTGGGCCATACTTTCCTGTTTCTTTATGTGCCTTGTGATTTTTTTTTCAAATTGAAATCTAATAATGTGATCTAATCTGAATCTAATAATGTGACCACTCTGGAGATGCAGAATTTCCCCTTACCCAGGGTTTGCTGTGGCTCTTTTCTTTGTTTGATTATCATGAGCTGTCTCTGTGCTGGGAATCAGTCTGAGGTGTAAACTTACAGTCTTTTCACGTCTTATCTGATTCTATGCCTTTCCCTGGGCATCTGTGGTTGCTTTCTAAATTCCCCTGTATGTGCGGTTGCTTTTGAGTGTCCTAGTCCTTCAATGTTTGGCTCCCAAAAGGGGAAAAAGAAAAAAAATGAAGGGGGAGGAAGAAAAGAATAAAAAATTTGCAGTCCTTTAAGTCCCATCTGTGTAAGTTGCTTCAAACTTATGCAGAGGGGCTGCCAGCACAGCTGTCTGGATGGGGAGATGGACTGTTGGAGCTTCCTACTGTACCATAGTCCGAGAATCCTGCTGTATTAAATTCTTTCCTGCATACTGCTATATCAAAATGATATTTCAGCATGTAATCAATATAAAATTTACTAGATCGTTCCCTTTTCTCTCTTGACAGTGCATCTTGGGAGCCTGGTGCGTGTTTTACGCTCCCAACGTGTCTTGGCTCACGCCATGTTCCAGTGCTTGGTGGCCACTGCATCAGTCAGAGCAGGTCTAAAATTGCCGAGGGAGGGCTGGTGAGAAAGCAACAACAATGATGACAGTAATGATAACTCTAGCACGTGTTCACTGAACGCTTGCTCTCGGCTGGACCCTATTCTAGTTGCCCGGGGTGGCCCTGCCCTCCAGAAGCTGACGGGCATCTCCAGCTTCTCCCCCTGTGTGGCCCATCCTTGGCTTCTGGCCACCCTGGTCTCTTGATGCCTTCCAGCCTCCGCACCCCCCTGAGCCACCAGCTCTTGTCTTTCCTGGGCAGATTCCAAGAGAGGCACCTGATGGGCCCTTGTGACCTTGGGCAGGTCAGGGCTTCCCAGCACAGTGGCGGGGCGGGGGGGGGGGGGGGGGGAGGGGGGGGCCAGGGCCCGTGGACAAGGCTGGAACCCAGACACTGGTGGGTCATCTGAGGCCTTCGCTGCTGGCGTGTTTGGCCTCTTTCAAAGACCACTGTCTTGGCCACTTGGGGTCTCCTATTCCCACTGCCTCTGATAACCAACCACCCACACTGGTGTCAGCAAAGCCTGTCTTAAAGGGCCAGA
Organism: Hippopotamus amphibius kiboko; assembly: GCF_030028045.1. NCBI lineage: Eukaryota > Metazoa > Chordata > Mammalia > Artiodactyla > Hippopotamidae > Hippopotamus > Hippopotamus amphibius. The sequence goes on along the minus strand of NC_080200.1, from coordinate 16,172,791 downwards.
GGGTAAACATTTTCAGCTTTGCAGGCCAGACAGTCTCTGTCCCAGCTACTCAGCTAGGTACTGTAGCACAGAAGCAGCTCAATAAATACCCAAATGGGCGTTCTAGTAAAAACTGTGTTTCCAAAAGCAGGCAGTTGCTGTATTTGGCCCACAGGCCATAGCTTGTGGGTCCCTGCTCTACCCCTGGCCTCCTGCCCCACGGCTTCTGCCCATGTCCCCCTTGTCTTCTCTTTGCCGGTCTGCCTCTACTGCTGCTGGCTTCCTCTTGCCCTCCACCTCCACGGTGGCTTTCCCTTCCCAGGGTACCACTCAGGATCCTCGACCCCACCATCCTCAGTTAGGAGTGAGGGACATGTGTTGCCCAAAGCTGGGGGTTTCATTCATTCTGCAAATGCCCCAGCAGCCCTCTGGTCCCACACCCCGGTCTGGGCAACGTGTATGATCTTAAGACACCAAACATCTGGCGGGCTTCCTGTGCCCAAGACCCAGCTACCTCCTCAATCATTTGATGAGTCAACTGGCCCAGGAGTGGTAGCCTTTGTTCCCCCTTGCACAGGCTCTGAGTTCAGGGCCATGGACCAGGCCCTGACAGCGCTGACCCATCTCCATCCAGGTTGCCCCAGCCTGTTTCTCCCTCTCTCAACTCTGTCCTTCCCACACCCACTCTGGCTCCCCACCAACCTTGAGGGCCGGGATTTTTGTTTGTCTTGGTCACTGCTGTGTCCCCAGGGTGCGGTGCCCAAGAGGGTTTGATAAACGCCCGATAAGCTCCCCATGAGTAATTAAACAAGTGGGTTTAATTCCAGGTACTGCCGCTTTAGGGGCTCAAGCTCCAGAACCCCCCCTTCCAGGAAGCCCTCCCTGGCTGCCCCCTCCCTCAGGCCTTGGGGTTATTTGTGTCCAGGGGCTGGCTAGGGAGCACCCAGGCACTGAGGGGTTGGCCAGGGTGTTTTCAGGACAAGCCACAGAGGGCTTGTCAACCGTAAAATGGTGTGGGACTTACCTGGTGGTGCAGTGGTTAAGAATCTGCCTGCCAATGCAGGAGACACAGGTTCAGTCCCTGGTCCGGGAAAATCCCACATGCCGAGGAGCAGCTAAACCCATGCACCATAACTACTGAAGCCCGCGCTCCTAGAGCCCATACTCCACAACAAGAGAAGCGACCGCATGAGAAGCCCATGCACCGCAATGAAGAGTAGCCCCTGCTCGCCACAACTAGAGAAAGCCCGCACACAGCAACGAAGACCCAACACAGCCAAAAATAAATAAATAAGTAAAATAATAAATAAAATCTTTATTAAAAAAAAACCATAAAATGGTGAGATCAGGCCTCCTGCCAGGGAGGGAGCCCCTCAGAGAGGTGCAGGTGGAGCTGGGAGCCTTGTCTGGGGGCCCTGGGTCTCAGCCCTTCCCTGTCCCTAGAGCTCACGACTGACCCCATCCCTCTTACCCACAGGGTCAGCTGGCAGTCGGCCAGGAGGGCCAGCGGCCCCGCCGGGCTCTCCTGTCTACCTTGACCTGGCCTACCTGCCCAGCGGGGGCAGTGCCCGCCTGGTGGACGAGGAGTTCTTCCGGAGGGTGCGTGCGCTCTGCTACGTCATCAGCGGCCAGGACCAGCACAAGGAAGAGGGCATGCGGGCCGTCCTGGATGCGCTCCTGGCTGGCAAGCAGCAGTGGGACCGTGACCTCCAGGTGCGTGACCACCTAGGTGCTCCAGGCAGTCCTGACGACAGCAGATGTCCCTGGGACGGTGCCCAGGCTCTTGGCACCGAGCAGGGTCAGCGCTTCCCTGCGTCTTCCTGCTGAGCCCACACAGTCCCGTGAGGAGTGACCTTCACCTACATCTGAGGAGGGAGTGGGGCTCAGAGAGACTAAGCCATGTCCCCAAGGCCACGTGGCAGTGAAGGCAAATGTAGGAGTCCCACCCAGCTCTCAGGAATCTGTTCCTGTCACATCCACTTCCTTGTTTGCAGCAGACCTGGGTGAGGTCGCAGGGTGGGGCTGGCTCGATCACCTCGATCACCTCGCCTGACCCCTGCCACCGAACCTTCCTGATGTTATGAGAGTCGGCCAGGAGGAATAGGTGGGGTGTGTGGTATCTACACAGCTGAGAATGCTGAGAATTGACCCTGAGGGCCGGGGTTGTCCGCACGGGAAGCCTTGACATAGAGCCTTGAAGGGTGAGGCAAATTCGGGTAGAAGGAACCTGCAGGCGCCTGGCCACCCCCTCAGCGTGCATGTGCTGACCCCCGGCCTTGCACGCAGCTGATAGGGCAGCCGGGAGGCAGCAGGCTGGGCAGAGGGCACAGCACGGGCAAAGGCCAGAGGCAGGAGTGAGCTTCGGGCCTCCAGGGAGCTGGAGGGAGGCCTGGGCGCATGAAGAGGGGGAGATGGCAGCAGTAGGGGATGGTTGGGAAGCATGGCGAGGAATTTGCAAGGGAGTGCTCCGGTCTCCTGGGTTGGGAGAGCGTCCTTTGGGTGCTGTGGGAAAGAAGGGACTTCAGGGACAGGCTGGCCCCCGGCCGCAGACATTCCGGCCAGAGGGAACGGAGGAGGAGCAGACGTGGTCAGAGAAGAGGAGGGGCCTCGGGTGCCGTGGGGCTGGGCCGGGAGGGCCAAGGGCGCCGTCCCTCACCATTGGTCCATCTCTCCCACCCACAGGTGACCCTGATCCCCACCTTCGATTCGGTGGCGATGCACGAGTGGTACGAGGAGACGCATGCCCGGCACCAGGCGCTGGGTGTCACGGTGCTGGGCAGCAACAGCACGGTGTCCATGCAGGACGAGGCCTTCCCTGCCTGCAAGGTGGAGTTCTAGCCCCGCCCCCAGCTCCCCGCCGCCCCCCCCCACCCCGAACCTGCCACCGTCCTGAGATGCATCTGTCAGAAATAAACCAGGTACTCCGCTCCGCTTTGGCCTCAGTTCCTTCTGCCAGCAGGAGACTTGGCAACACCCCGAATGGTCACTGCTGCCATGCGGGTCCCCAGTTTTGAGGGGACAGCTTCCGGGGAATCCCCAGTAGCCTCCAGGTCAGGCATGCTCTGGTCTCGGGGTCACAGAAGGGAAAACCCAGGCCCAGGGGAGGCGCTGCCTATCGGGCAATGACCACTGGCCAGTGCCGCTCGCTGCCCACCACGGCCCTCCAGCCCCACCCAGCACCTGCGAGGGCCCCGTTTTGTAGACAGGGAGGGCAGCTGCCAGACCGCGGCCACACCGACCGTTTGGTGGCCGAGGTGAGATTTGAACCCCTGTCTCTGTGGTCCAGAGCCATTAAGCAGACGTCACCCTCTGTTCCAAGGGATGATTGGCACTCATGGCAGGAACGTCTCACTCTACAGCAAGGTCTTAAAAAGTCATCTGCGGGAATTCCCTGGTGGTCCAGTGGTTCGGCGCTCTCACTGGCATGGCCCAAGTTCATTCTCTGGTCTGGGAACTAAGAGCCCACAAACCACTTGGCGAGGCCAAAAAAAAAAAAAAAAAAGCAATCTGAAACTTAAAAGCTACAAAACATCAATTTCCTGATGAACCCCCTCCCTGATCTCTCTGTTCTGCACGTACAGAAACACCTTGATATAATTTTCTATAAGATGCCATCCCTACTGGGTTGAATGATGACCTTAAAAAATTTATGACCAAGTCCTAACCCCTCAACACCTACCCGCCTTTTTCCTGAAGGAGAGACTTCTTAGTCTGGGGTCTCAAGATGGGTTACTGTTTATACATGAGGCCGTATCACCCTGAGTTTTCATCTTGGCCAAACTGTTGAATACATACTGGTGCTGTCTCCTTGTTTTTGTTTCATTTCTTTCCCGGGAGGTTTTCTTATATTTATTTTTAATTAGCTGGTTCAGTTTTTTTACTAGACGTTCATCTTTTTTTCATTCATATATCATAATTTTTTTTAAATAGGGACAGTAAACTTGTTAAAATTTTTAATTGTAAAAAAACACGTAACATAAAATTTACCATCTTAACCATTAATAAACTCTTGCGTTGTAAATTTTTTTCCAAATTTACCTTTCAGTTTTATTTATGAGCGGTTTTGCTGTAAACATTTTATTTTTGTGCTTTTCAAACCACAATTCTTCATCTCTCCTGTGTGCTTTTAAAGGCCCTTCCACAGTTGGCACAGATTCTCCCAGGGGTTTTTATTTCAGTTTATTTTTACCCACCTAGGACTTATTTTGGGGTGAAGAGAGAGGTAGGGGTTGCCCCAACCTGGGCAATTCGATTGTTCGATTCTATGTACAGATTTGAAACACTCCCTCCTCCCTGGAAAAGATCCCACATGTGTTGTGGTTTGTTTCCAAACCTGTTCTAATCCATCGCCAACTTTTCTGGCCACCTCCTTGTTTTCGTTGGTATAGTTTTGTGTGCCTTAATAGCCCATCAGGCAGGTTCTTTTCCTTAATTTTACTTTTTTCCTTCATAAAAACTTGTTTTTATGTTCTCATTCCTCTTGGAGTTCTAGAACCTCCACAGAGGGGGCCCAAACACATGCATAAGAAGTGCTGTCAGTTTCTGCTTCCGACCAGATGGTGGCCTAGAGTCCCAATAAAAACACCTAAAATTACTAGGTTAAACAGTGAGTTAAATCTTGATTAATGTATCAGTGAGCAACTAGAAAATAAGGAACAGTTGGAGGCCAGAACAGTGCAGACAGAAACCCCAGGAGGGAAGCAGCTTTTGTGTCAGATAAGGCAGGTTTGGTCTTCTGTTTTCATGGACTTCAAGGTGGTGTGTCTGATAAGTAAAGAGATCAAAGCATGAAGTAGAAATCAGAATAAGATCTTCCTGAGAATGGAAAGCAAACTTGGATGGATGACATGGTTTAAAGCAGCCCAGGATGGTGGTGATCCTGGGGGTCTCCTGGAAGAACTTTCATCCCCAGTCTTAAAGAATTCCCCAAGCACATCCCAGGAAATATGAGCCAGCGTCAAAACTCACAACCTATCAATGCCAGCAGCAAAGACCTGGTGCCTTATAATCCTAGTGTCTTTGCTGTCTTTAATCCTGAAAAGTAAACAGAGAGCAAGAGAGTAATATCTGTAGAAGAGCCAAAAAAAAACTAAGAGAAATTAAAAAGCAAATAATTGGGTTGGGTCAACAGTGGATTTAAGATAGCTGAAGAGAAAATTGGTGAGCTGGAAGATGGAACGGAATGAATTTCCCACACATGGGAAGAGAAGAAGGAGATGAGGAGACAGAGGAGAGAGAGCAGAGGCAAACTCTGAAGAGGATAATGGTGGAGAGTTGTCTAGAACTGGTGAAAGGGATCAATCCACCCGTATTCAGAAAGCCAACTAAATCTCAAGCAGGATATATAGAAAGACAACTGATAGTGCAGGAAACCAAAGTCAACAAGAAAAGCAGACCAAGAGCGAGCTCCTCAGCCCCACAACATGAAACTCAGAACACAGTGGCGTACCACCTTCAGACTGCTAAAAGAAAATAGCAAGAAGTTCTCACCCAACAGAAACATCTTTGGAGGGTTAAAGAAATGAAGACCCTCACTGAATGAAATTCTGAGACAATTTTTTTTAGGCAGAAAATGATCCAGGTGGACATGCTGACTTGCAGAAGGAAACAGCAAAAAAAGTGGGAAATAAAAAGTATGAATTATGCTTAATAATATTATACCAGTATTGGTTCATTAATTGTGACAAATGGATCATATAACGTAAGATATAGTAATAGGAGGAACAGGGTGCAGGATATTTGGGGACTGTGCTACCTTAGCAACTTTTCCGTGAATCTAAACCTATTCTAATACAAAAAGTATGTTTTTTTTTTTTTAAAAAAAGCAGGAAATACATGGCAGCAGCTAAAGAAACATCAGTCTCATTAACAAGAATTCCAATGTTCAATGTGTAGGATTAAAAACTAAATTTAGGCAACAGTGGCAAATAAATAAGAGCTGATTGGAGTAAGGCTTTATTAAAATCTTTGTATCGTTTGAGAGGAGAGTAATCTATTGCTTAGCTGAGCAGAGTAGCAGTATTAACAGTTATAGGAAATACTACAAGAATAGAACTAGTCTATAACTTCCAAATTAGTAGAGGGGGAAAATTAGAATGAAAAAGAAATAATCCAAAATAATAATCCTTCCATAGGGAAGGAGGTACAAATAGCACAAAATAGATAATGGAAATACATAAAAACTTGCCAGTAATTAAAATAAATGCAAATAGACAAAAAACTCCAGTTAAAAGACAAGATTTTCAGACTGTATTATTTTTTTAATTCAAGCTATTTACAAGAAACATCCAAACATGAAGATGTTGACATTTTGAAAGTAAAGGATGGGAAAAAAGTAAACCTGGCAAATACTAAAGAGAAAATTAAAGCTGATATACCCATACTAATAAAGTTATATTTTTGGTATAGGACTATCAAATCAAAACTTTTAATTCACCAAGAAGATGTAATAGTTCCAAACCTGGATTCACCTAATAACAGAGCCTCAACACAAAGTTAAGAACCATGGGAGAGAATAAGTTTGTCTTAAAAAAAAAAAAATCTGGGACTTCCCTGCTGGTCCAGTGGTAAAGAATCCACTTTCCAAGGCAGGAGACGTGGGTTTGATCCCCAGTCGGGGAACTAAGATCCCACATGCCACAGGGCAACTAAACCCGAACATCACAACTACTGAGCTCACGCACCTCAGTGAGAGAACCCATGTGCTCTGGAACCCATGCACCACAACTGCCCAGAGAAAAACCTGCACACCACAACTAGAGAGAAGCCCGAGTGCCGCAACAAAGAGACTGCACACCACAAAGCAAGATTCCGCATGCCTCAACAAAGATCCTGCGTGCTACAAATAAGACCCGACACAGCCAAAAAAATAAAGAAAATAAAGTAAATTTTTAAAAAATCTATTAATAGGTTTTCTAACACTGAGCTATCCTTACATTCCTAGAAAGAACCCACTTGGATTGTTTTTTTTTTTTTTTTTAATAAGTTGTGTATAGGTTGTGAGGAGGGGGTGGTCTGGGCTTTTGCCCTCAACACGTGGTGGATTTTTCCCTGTCCTTCAGATTTCTGATGCCACTGTGTCCTCGTCACCCTCACTCAGCAGCCCAGCATGATGGAACTTCCACCATCTAGAATATCAGGTGGCAAGACAGGAAAGGGACACGGCAAATCAGGCACCAGCTCCTAAGGGTTTCCGCCAGGAAGTTATGTGCCACTTCCACTCTCATTTCATTGGCCAAAGCAAGTGACATGACTCTGCCTAATTCAGGAGATGAAAGGTACACTCCTCCTTTGTACCTCGAAGGAGGAGAATCAGAAAGAGTAGTGAAAATCAATGAATAATCACTTCTCAGCCTTTTGGCTAAGATCAAGTATAGTATCTGTTCTTATCAGTTTAATGTCTAATTTGCAGCACTATTTATAATAGCCAGGACATGGAAGCAACCTAAATGTCCATCAACAAATGAATGGATAAAGAAGATGTGGTCCATATATACAATGGAATATTACTCAGCCATTAAAAAGGAATGAAACTGAGTTCTTTGTAGTGAGGTGGTTGGACCTAGAGTCTGTCATACAGAATAAGTAAGTCAGAAGAAGAAAAACACATACTGTATGCTAACACATAATACTGTATGTGGAATCTAAAAAAAAAATGGTACTGATGAACTCAGCAGCAGGGGAAGCATAAAGACACAGATGTAGAGAACAGACTTGAGGACATGGGGAGGGGTGTGAGGAGAAGCTGGGACGAAGTGAGAGAGTAGCATTGATATGTATACACTACCAAACGTAAAATAGCTAGTGGGAAGCGCTGCATAGCACAGGGAGATCAACTTGGTGACTGGGGTAGGGAGGGTGGGAAGGAGGCTCAAGAGGGAGGGGACATGGGGATATATGTATAAATACAGCGGATTCACTTTGTTGTACAGTGGAAACTAGCACAACAGTGTAAAGCAATTATACTCCAATAAAGATCTGGAAAAAAAAGAAATGGTATACCAGATGCAAGAATAAAAACAAAAACAAAACAAAAAAAATCAATAACCTCTGACAAGTTCCCCCAAAGAGATAGTTTTGTCCTGGCAGGAGGTTGACAAGCTTTTTCTGTCAAAAACCAGATGATTTGGGGGGGGGAGGGGGGGGCAGGGGTGGATTGTGGGCCATAGGGTCTGTCCAGACCTCTGCTATTATAGGTGAACAAATGGAAATAAATGACTGGCTGTGTTCCAATAAAACCTTATTTACAGAAAGGTTTGGGCTGGGTTTGGCTGATGGGCCAACTCCTGGTCTAAGGCATTCCTCTGACTCTTTCCCATCTACCTCCTAGAACAATTTGGGGCCTGGAGTTCCCCACCCCCTCTTTCTCCTCTCTCTTTCTCTTTCCTCTCTGTGTCTCTCTTCTTCCTCCCTCTACCCCAATCCCTCCTGACAGCTGTCTAGCCCAGTGTCTGCGGAGCAGGCACTAAAAATATCCCAGCAGCAGCCAAAGCACCTGGGGACCCTGGAACATGCGGCAGGAGCCAAATGTGCGACCTTGACCTGGGCTACCCACTCTCTGCAATGCCTGCTCCTGGCAGCCCCTCCCCGATACTCACCCAGAGGCTGATCCGCCATTGCCCCCTGATTTCTCGATGTTGCTTCAACATCCAGATCATGCCTCCAGGCCTTCGCACCCGCGGTGTCCCCTCCCTGGAATGCCAGCACCCAGCCATTCATCAATCAACACATACTGGGGCTGCCCTCGCGGGGCAGTGTCAACTAGGGGAGCCAGGTACATAGGAGGGGACAACAACCCCGGGTGGCGGGTGACATTGGGCGCCCAGAGGAGCCCTGCCTCCCTCCGCCGCCCCACGCTTGGGGATGAGGGAAAGCTTCACGAGGATGCAAAGGATTAAGCCAGTGTTAGGGGATGAGGGAGAGTATGGCAGGCGGAGGGACCCGCAGAGGCAGAGGCTTGGTCTTTTAGAGGAACTGAGAGGAGACATGAAATTGAAGCTCCCAGAACACTGGGAGGCTGGGGGCGGGGCCGGCCCTGCAGCTGCGTGGACCCCCCACTGAGCAGTGGGGACTTCCCCCTTCAAAGGACTGGGAGTCAGGGAGAGAGGGGGCCAAGCTGGGGAGCTGTGAGCATGCCAGGGTTGGCAGGTGGAGTTGGTTGAGGTTCTGGAGGGGATTGGCGTGGCACTGGGTGGACACGATCTCTGGTGGGGTGTGGCCAGGGCACTTTTCTGGAAAGATGTGGACTCTTTGAAGGCCATGATGGAAGAGGGAAAGGTAGTCTTTCTCAGAAAGAGCAACTCAAAACCCTTCATCTTCCAAACCCCACCTGCTAAGGGGCCCTCCTCCAGGAAGCCCTCCCAGCTTACCTTCTGGTCCCCACCTCCAGCCCAGGCCCTCCTCTGGCTCTTTCTGACCCACTCCCTTTAAAAAGCCACTCCATCCACCAGTAAGTCACCCTCTTGTGCTTCCTTCTGGTCTGTAACCTGGGTTGCTGCTGGGACAGGACATGGTTGGCACCCGCCTACACAGTATGTCCGTTTCCTCTTCCCTGGCACATAGTAGGTGCTCAAGAAATGTTAGTTGTGTCCCAGCTTGGTAGCACTGGGAATGTGACCTTGAGAACGTTACTTAACCTATCGGGACAGCCCCCACCCCCAACCACGCAACCCACCCCACACCCAATCTCAGAAATAAGAAAATGGGCCTGGGCTTGAAGTGGGACAGCCACAATGCAGCCAGCAATTTTCTTCTCACTTCCTCTCCCCACTGTGGGGTGAGATCATGCCTTCCCCAAGAGGAAGCTTGGCCCTCAAAAGTGTTGGCAAGAAGCCACACCGTGGAGGACGTGGGCCTGTCATGGCACCCTACAGCTGCATCTGGGTCTCTTTCCATCAAGAAGAAGAACCGGGAGAGAAGAGGTTCAAGATGGCGGAGTAGGAGGACGTGCGCTCACTCCCTCTTGCAAGAGCACCAGAATTACAGCTAACTACTGAACAATCACTGACAGAAAGACACTGGAACTCACCAGAAAAGACACCCCACATCCAGAGGCAAAGGAGAAGCTGCAATGAGACGGTAGGAGGGGCACAATCGTGTTAAAATCAAATCCCATAAATGCTGGGTGGGTGACTCACAAACTGGAGAACAGTTATACCACAGAAGTCCACCCACTAAAGTGAGGGTTCTGAGCCCCACGTCAGGCTTCCCAACCTGGGAGTCCAGCAACGGGAGGAGGAATCCCCAGAGAATCAGACTTTGAAAGCCAGCAGAATTTGATCGCAAGACCTCCACAGGACTGGGGGAAACAGAGACTCCACTCTTGGAGGGCACACAAAAAATAGTGTGCTCACCAGGACCCAGGGGGAAGGAGCAGTGACCCCATAGGAGACTGAACCAGACCTACCTGCTGGTGTTGGAGGGTTGCCTGCAGAGGTGGGGGGCAGCAGTGGCTCACCGAGGAGACAGGGGCACTGGTGGCAGGGGTTCTGGGAGATGCTCATTGGTGTGAGCCCTCCCAGAGTCCGCCATTAGCCCCACCAAAGAGCCTGTAAGCTCCAGTGCTGGGTAGCCTCAGGCCAAACAACCAACAAGGTGAGAACACAGCCCCACCCATTGGCAGACAAGCAGATTAAAGTCCTACTGAGTTCTGCCCACCCAGCCCTACCCACCATCAGTCCCTCCCATCAGGAAGCATGCAGGGGCCTCCTAGATAGCTTCCTCCACAAGAGGGCAGACAGCAGTATCAAGTAGTATCAGCAGTACTTCGTCTTGTGGAATTGAAAACCACAGCCACAGAAAGACAGAGAAAATGAAAAAGCAGAGGACTTTGTACCAGATGAAGGGACAGGATAAAACCCCAGAAAAATAACTAAATGAAGAGGAGATAGGCACCCTTCCAGAAAAAGAATTCAGAATAATGATGGTGAAGATGATCCAGAACTTTGAAAAAAAACTGGATGCAAAGATCAAAAAGTTTACCAAAGACCTAGAAGAATTAAAGAGCAAACAAACAGAGATATGCAACACGATAACTGAAATGAAAAATACACTAGAAGGAACCAATAGCAGATCAACTGAGGCAGAAGGGCGAATAAGTGACCTGGAAGGCAGAATGGTGATAATCACTGATGTGGGAAAGAATAAGGAAAAAAGAATGAAAAGAAAAGACAGCCTAAGAGACCTCTGGGACAATGTTAAATGTAGCAACATTCTCATTATAGGGGTCCCAGAAGGAGAAGAGAGAGAAAGGACCCGAGAAAATATTGGAAGAGATTCTAGTTGAAAACTTCCCTAATATGGGAAAGGAAATAGCTACCCAAGTCCAGGAAGAGAAGAGAGTCCCAGGCAGGATAAACCCAAGGAGAAACACACCAAGACATATAGTAGTCAGTTTGACAAAAATTAAAGACAGAGAAAAGTTATTAAAAGCAACCAGCAAAAAACGACAAATAACATACACGGGAACTCCCATCAGGTTAACAGCTGATTTCTCAGCAGAAACTCTGCAAGCCCAAAGGGAGTGGCATGATTATTTAAAGTGATGAAAGGGAAGAACCTACAACCAAGAATACTCTACCCAGCAAGAATCTCATTCAGATTCGATGGAGAAATCAAAAGCTTTAGAGACAAGCAACAGCTAAGAGAATTCAGCACCACCAAACCAGCCCTACAACAAATGCTAAAGGAACTTCTCTAAGTGGGAAACATAAGAGAAGAAAAGCACCTACAAAAACAACAACAAAACAATTAAGAAAATGGTAATAGGAACATACATATTGATAATTACCTTGAATGTAAATGGATTAAATGCACCAACCAAAAGACACAGACTGGCTGAATGGATACAAAAACAAGACCCATATACATGCTGTCTCGAAGAGACCCACTTCAGACCTAGGGACACATACAGACTGATAGTGAGGGGACGGAAAAAGATATTCCATGCAAATGAAAATCAAAAGAAAGCTGGAGTAGCAATAGTCATATCAGATAAAATAGACTTTAAAATAAAAAATGTTACAAGAGACAAGAAAGGATATTACATAAAGATCAAGGGATCCATCCAAGAAAAGGAGATAACAACTGTAAATATATATGCACCCAATATAGGAGCACCTCAATACATAAGGCAAATGCTAACAACTATAAAAGAGGAAATGCAAGGCAGAAACAGAGACACAGATGTAGAGAACAAACACATAGACACCAAGTGGGGAAAGCGGGGAGGGTTAAGGGGGAATGAATTGGGAGACTGGGATACCAAATTGTACACTCTAAATATATGCTGTTTATTGTCTGTTAACTGGATCTCAATAAAAGTTCTTAAAAAAAAAAAAAAAAAAGAAAGAAAAGAAAATGGGCCTGAACCTCCAGGTAGCCTTGGGCTGTAGTGGTGGTGACTGGACCATGGAATTTCCTTCCCCAACCCCAGACAGGCCTGTTCCACACCCTGTCCTCCCCATCCTTACAACATATTTTGGGATTCAAGGTCAGGACAGGCTTAGGCATCAGTGCACCTGGGTTCAACTCTGCCTCTGACATGTCTTCACTGTGTGACTTCAGAGAGTAGCCTCTTATCCACCAGCCTTGGTCCCTTCAAGAATCAAAGCCCCCTTGGGCTTCCCTGGTAGCACAGTGGTTAAGAATCCGCCTGCCAGTGCAGGTGGGGGAAGATCCCACATGCCGAGGAGCAACTCAGCCTGCGAGCCACAACTGCTGAACCCATGCTCCACAGCTACTGAAGCCCGCCCACCTACAGCCCATGCTCCACAACAAGAGAAGCCACCGCAATGAGAAGCCTGCACACTGCAACAAAGAGTAGCCACTCTCCGCAACTACAGAAAGCCCGTGCACAGCAAGGAAGACTCAATGCAGCCAATGAGTAAAAATAAATGAAATAAATAAATTTATTAAAAAAAAAATTGAAGCCCCCTTCCCCACCTTGCCCCCTGGCCCAGGCTTGAGGCGGGCATGTATGGGGGTATGAATGCAGTTCAGATCCTACCTGGCTGGTGTGGGCGGTGCCAGGGCCCCCACGGACCTCTCAGCTTCTGGCCGGGAGGGGGCCAAGCCCTGGAGGGTTATCACTGGGCTGAAAGTAAAACAGGCCAGATTTTCCATGCAGGAACTGAGAGCTAAGTTACCAGTCAGATGGGGGACTTGGAGGAGAACACTCCATGTGGAGGAAACAGCAGGTGCAAAGGCCCTGAGGTGGGACAGATTCTGGGGGGAATGCCATGAGGAGGGCACGGCCAGACTGCTGGCCTGGAGGTCTTGGAGAGGCGGGTGGGGTCTTTACTGAGGGTGCCGCGCGCTCAGGCAGGGTTTGGAGATGGAGAGGCAGCTGATCAGTTTCTGTTTGAAAACCCCCCGTGGGTACAAGTTAACATCCTGAAGCCACGACATCTGCGCCCCTGAGTGGAATAATTAAGTGAATGGAGAGCGGAGGGTGGGAGCCAGGTTTCTCACTATTGGAGTGGGAGGTTACAGACAGTCCAGGGAGGAGGCTAGGAGGATTCACTGGGTAATGGATTAGGTGTAGAGACATCTGTATGAACTCACGTTTAATTTAGCATAGATACAGTTACAGATGGAAATATTTATAGATCTGTGTATATACACAGGTTAGTATACATACATATATGTCCTTGCTCTGTCCGCTGAGAGGGCCTAGAAGCAACTACACCCCAGCAGCGATGAGCACACCTTCTGCCCAGATCTTGGTTTCTAACAGTAATCTCCAATGAAAGGCACCAAGGCTGCTCCTTGGAGAAATTCCAATCCTAGGACTGGGGCAGGAAATATACCAGATGAGCTTGGAATGTTTTGTAGTGACAGTAAGGGAAGTGCTAAAAGAAGAAAAAAAAAAAAAAAAAACAAGGATGCGACAGATGGGTGTGTCAAAGGGACATGAGAGCCAATTGAATGAGCTTCCATTGGCCAAAGCTGGAACAATTTGAGCAAGGAAATCAATAAAGTAGTATTGGATTATAACCCAAAGTGTAGAATAAATATCCACAAGTCCATATTGATATGAATGATTGAATAGATAAATTAATGGGCAGAAGAGACATATTTCACATCAGAGGAATTCCAAATAACTTTTGCCCTCAAGGTGGGGGAGAGTGATTCCTTATCCCTTAGGTATGGGCTGTAAATAGGGACTTCCTTCCAAAGGGTACAGCAGGGAAGGGGGGAAAACACTAACTGGAAAGTGGAGACACCTGACAGATGCTACCTCAGCCAAATGATCTCAGCATCACAGTGAAAATTCACGTTGATGGCAGGTGCCCTGGACACGGTGTGATGAGAGGGGGTTTCACTTTTGTGTTCCTCTCCAAACCCATCACCTCAGTCTAACCCAGAGAATAACATCAGACAAATTCCAATTGTAGCAATCATATTACAGTATATGACTGTATCATGGGACTTCCCTGGTGGTGCAGTGGTTAAGAATTCACCTGCAATGCAGGGGACATGGGTTCAAGCCCTGGTCCAGGAAGATCCCACATGCCTCGGAGCAACTAAGCCCTGTGTGCCACAACTACTGAGATTGCAAGCTGCAACTACTGAAGTCCACAACCTCTAGGGCCCAAGTGCCGCAACTACTGAGCCCGTGTGCTGCATCTATTAAAGCCTGAGCGCCTAGAGCCCGTGTTCTCCCATAAGAGAAGCCACCGCAATGAGAAGCCTGCGCACCGCAATGAGAAGCCTGCGCACGGCAATGAAGAATAGCCCCCACTCACCACAACTGGAGAAAGCCCATGTACAACAATGAAGACCCAAGCACAGCAACAAAGATCCAACACAGCCATAAATAAATAAAATAAATAAATAAAATGTATCAAATCAACATGCTGTACACATGAAATCTGCACAATGTAATACGTCAAACATAGTTCAACTTAAAAAAGTTTTTTTAAATCCCAATTGAGGGGCCTCCTACAAAACACCTGACCAGTTCTCAAAACTGTCAAGGTCACCAACACCAAGAAAGTCTGAGAAACTGCTTAGCCCAGAGGAGCCTGAGAGACATGATGACGTGATGATCCCAGATGGGACCCGGGGACAGAAAAATGACATTAGGGGAAACTGAGGAAATCTGAATAATGTATGTATTTTAGTTACTAATAATGCCTCAATATTGATTTACTAATTCTGACAAATGTACCATATTAATGCAAGAGGTTAATAACAGGAGAAATTCGGTGTGGGATACACAGGAACTCTCTGTATTATCTTCACAATAATTCTGTAAATGGAAAACTGCTCTAAAATTAAAAGTTTATTAAAAAAAACAACAACCTATAGTTGCCATGGGGAACAGGGATTGTGGGGGGAAGATGTGGAGGCAACAAGAGGCCTAAGTAGAAGCCCAGGCAGCATCCAGGCTGGAGATGACGGGGCCTGGGCTCAGGCTACTGCAGGGTACAGGAAAATGAGCAAATTGGGTGTGTTTCAGAGACACAGGGCCAGCAGGACCAACGTGGATGATGAAGGGAAGAGAAGGCTCTCAGGAACTCCCAGGCCTCTCTGGCCAGGCTCCTGAGCAGCCTTTCTAAGCTGGGGAGGCTGGTGAAGGAGCAGGCCTGAGGGCACGCAGATCAGCCAGGAGGGAGGTTTGAATGGAAGACCGGCAGGCGCTGTTTAAATCTCATTTTATGAGGACTCACTTGAGGGCGACCGGGGTCTTTCAGATTTGTGACAGGACAACATCCTTAAGGATGGTTCTCCCCACCTCTGGGACCAGATCCTAAGGCTGCCCTCATAAGGCTGTGGGCTTGCCGTGTGGCCTGCAAGAGCCTTCTCTGAGCCTCAGTTTCCCCATCTATAAAATGAGGATCAATAATGTCCCGCTCACAAGGCTTGTAGGGGGAAACAAATAAGTCCTTCTCAGTGCTTGGCACACATTGGGAGCTCAATAAACTATAGTCACCCTTCCCAGTGAGTATCAGGTGGAAGGAGCGGGACCTATCGCTTTAAATTATGCAAATAATTGCGGGTGGTTGGCGCCTGGAGATTAAAAAAAGGAGCCGCTTCTCCAACTCAGCCAATCAGAGCGCTGGGCTGGCGAAGCTGGGCGCCCAAATGGTCCAATGGCTGGCCGCGCGCACTCAGAGCCCGCCCCTGCCTCCCTGGCCCAGGCGGAGGTGTGGACTCTCCCGGCCACGCCCCAGAGGCGGAGCCAGCTGGCGGCCGCGCCGCAGCCTCGGAGGGAGGGGCGGGGCAGGCTCGGGTGTCAGCGACCGAGCCGCAGGTGGCGGCGGGCGCGGGGCTCGGCCCGAGCTCGGGAGGTGAGTGTTGTTCCCCGAGACACCCCCGAAACACCCTGGCCCGCGCAGCCTCTCATGCATACGGCGCCCGGCAGCCCGGCAGCCCGGCGGCCCCGGGGGTCAAAGGCGCGGCGGGGTGGGAAGGATGGCGAACAGAGGGTGGGGGGCTGCGCGGTGGGCACCCCGTCCTTCCCCCAGCCCTCCCGGGATAATCGGGGATCCGCGGAGGGAGATAGAGACCCCTCCCAAATCCTCCGTCTTCTGGCCTAGAACTGGAGCGTGCAGCGGGGCAGCTATGCAGCGAGACCCCTCCCCAAATCCCTTTATTCTAAGCCTGGATCTGGGTCTAGGTTCCGGGGCATAGATGGGGACGCCGCCTTCCCTACAGCCTGGGACCCAGGACAGCCGAAATGGAGACCACCCCCAATTTCCCTTTTCCCAGCTCTGGCCTGTAGACCCCCCGGGACCAAGATGAGGAACCCCTTTTCTCTGCTGTGAACCCCGATCTAGGCCTGGCCGAGGAGCTGGGGGTCCCCTGGTTCCTCCTCTAGGGTGTCCTTTTCCAGCTCGCTACCACAAGGATGGGGTGGTGGAGGGGCGTTTCACTGGCGTCCTCTGCAGGGACCCCAAGGTTGGAATTCTAGGGAGGGGTCAGTGTGGGGGTCCTTTGCTTGGCAGGGCTAGGCCAGGCCAGGCTTGGAAAGACTTGGAGCATGGACTTGGTTGGTGGTCGTCCCTACTTCAATGAGGGGTGGGCAGCGAGCATCTGTTCCCAGGGATTAAAATAAATTGAGGTAAATTAGGATCTTGCTGGAGGCTGACTGCAAGTGGGGTGCGGAGGAGGGTTGGGGGTGGGCGGCCCCTCCATCTGCCTCAGATTCCAGAATTCGCCTGCCCCAGCTGCAGTGGGGACCAGGAGGTGGCTTCGGATGGACATGCCTGACTGGTGACCTTGGACAGGTGACAGACCTCCCTGATCCTTGATTTCTTTTTTTTTTTTTAATTTGGAAGTAGGCTTCAGAATCTGTATTCTACAGATTCTGAAACCCACCCACCTCATCTTTTGCCAAATTGTGGCTCCACCCTTTTGCTAAAGCTGTTGGTGGTCAGCGGAGAGAGAGCGATAGGTTTGGAGAGCCCCTCATATGACTTGTTGACCTCTGAGCCTCAGTTTACTGCCCTGTAAAATGGGTTGATGGTCACATTCTGGCATTGGTGGAAGGATTGCTCTGGCAGACCATAAAATCTACTACCAAGCTGCCATCATCAGAGCAAGGGCTCCTCCATCCTGGTCTCACTGGCAGGACTGCCTGGGGCACACCCTGACCCACATACCTTCACCCACGCCAGGGGCAAAGCCAGTACCGGGGCGGGATCCTGGGCAGGAGGAGGTGGGAGGCGCTGGGCCAGTCTGTCCTCTGTCCCTTGGGGCTCTGTCCCTGTGGTGGGGCTGGGAGTCCAATGCTCGCAGGTTCAAATCCAGCTCTCCTGTGGGTGGCTTTGCCCCTCTGCACCTTGGTGTGTTCTTCTGTGAAATGGGCTGAATCCCCCTTGGAAGATCAGAGCTGGGAGAATGGGAGCACTGTAAATGCAGACATGGTCATTGTAATACCACAGTCATTCTAATACAATATTATAATCGTTATAGCATTGTAATTATAATACTAATTGCAATATTAGTGACCATAAAGGGGGTCAACAGCTGACTCATGTTGGGGTAGGGGTAGGAGAGGGGGAAGTCTGCAAGGGTGTTTGGTGCCTGCTGTGTAGTCAGGTAGTCAGGTACACAGTTGGTGCTCAATAGGTGTTTACCAAGTGAAGTGATGGAGAGGGTGGAGACCAGGGGCGAGGACTGAAAAATTCCTGAGTATGAGCTCGGATGCCGTTCACGACCCAGTCACTGTGTGACGTGGGGCTGGTGCCTCAGTTGCCTCATTGGGGTGATGGCTGAGTTGAGACACTGCTTCCAGGTGCCACTGTGAGACTCCAGCCAGATTGTGTAAAATGGGCACAGCCCTGGTGGCCAGCCCTAGAGGGGCGGAAGTGCACGACAGAGCCGGTCCTTGAAACAGCATAGCCAAGAGGCCAGACACAGGAAAGGAAGAGAAAAACCCCAGACTGGCCATACTGTGAGCAAACTGGAGTCCGAGGGGGCGCAAAAGGACAGATCCTGTTTCACAGGACCCCTGAGGCCCAGAGAGATCAGGGGCAGCCCAAGGCCACCAAGTGAGAGGTCAGGAGCTCCGGACAACCCGTCAGGAACAGGAGCCCTGCCTTCTTTGCTGACTGGGTTCCTGTCCTGTTTTATTTGCTCCGGGACCTGCTCAAATGCTGAACCGGCAAGAAGCCCAGGGTTTTGGGAATTGGTGCTGGTGAGGCTGGATCTCTGGGCAGCGCCCGGAGCTTGTGTCAGCCACCTCCGGGAAGGACTCCGTTCCCCACTGCTGGCAGCCAGAGCATGGGGGCATCCAGGTCAGCTGACAACCTGCTGTGTGACCTTGGGCAAGTGCCTGTCCATCTCTGGGCTTTGCCTTGGCGCTGCGGAGGCTGGGACACCTGGGTTCACGCAGGGCTGACTCCTCCATCAGACACAGGGACCACCATGTCCCAGGCACAATATTTTAGGGGTCTGTAAAGGTGTTTTAACTTCTTTTAAAATCAGAACGGTGAAAAAAATCAAGCTTTGGGGGTCAAAGAAAACATTTGATATAGGGTATTAATATATTCATCTCTATGCCACATGTAGTTGTAAAATATAGTTTAAATTCCCTTTTTTTAGTGGAGAAAGGGGCCCATGAAAGCAAAAGTGCCTCAGGCCACTGAAAATCCTCATGCGGCCCTGGGTTCGAGTTTTGGGGCTCCCATTCGTGGGCTGTGCAACCTTGGGTATGTGGACTCCCCTCTCTGAGTCTCGAGTCCCCCCATCCAGGGAAGCAGGCATCACTGGCCCACCTCAAGAGTGATGAGATGTGGGATGCTCAGCCCAGGGTTGGAGCCCGATTTGCGGATACTATTATTTCACAGCTGTTGTCCAGATCGTTTGCTCAGTAATAATAACCCCGGCTGGGAGCCTCAGCTTACCCACCCAGGACCTGTGCGGTGCCAGGGAGGTCCCATGGGTAGTGTCTGGAGGGGGAGGTGAGGTGGCGGTTGGGCCGTGGGCGGGGCGGGTGTAACTTCCTGTCCCCCAGGCACACGGGCCTCTACTTGGTGCTAACGGAAGTGGGCCACGTGGCTCTCTCCTGGTGCCCGCCCCGTCTGACAGGGGCTCAGGCCCCCAACTTGCTATCCGGTGAGTTTGAGCCCAGGCCAGGAGGCCCCCCATTGCTCTTCCTGGGCCCCCCTCAGGAACAGGAGGGAGGCTCTTCAACCTGGCCCTGGGTTTCAGGAGGAACAGGAGGTGTCACTTCCTGGGCCGGGCGGGGGGCCTGCGCAGGGCCACCCTTTGCTCTGCCACCCCGCCTCCCCATCACGACTCTGAGTGGCGGGATGGATGGCCGGGTGGTCGGGGAAACACGGAGATCCAAAGCCAAGTGTGGAAATTTCGAAACAGGGAGTTCCTGTGGCAGGCAGGTCAGGGACAAAAATCCTAGCGACCTGGGGGACAGTGAGTGACCTCTCTGTGGCTCAGTTTCCTCATCTGTACGGTTGGGATTGAGCCACGCGCTGTGGTTGTGAAGGCTGGATGGATGTGTGGTATCTGTGAAGAGCTGGGCACAGCGCCACACGCATACTGGCACTCAGTGTATGTGTGGGGGGAGGGGCAACCGCATGGGTGATGTACAGACAGCAGCAAGATGCCCAGTTTCTGGGGAACTTGGGCCCGGTGGCTCCTAGGATCCTCTAGAGCAGCACTGTCTAAAAGAACGTTGTGCTGTCCAGTATGGCGGCCCCCAGACGGGCATAACTGAGGAACTAGGGGTTTAATTGTATTTCATTTTATTTAGTTTAAAATTAAGTTGCCCCCTGGGGCTGGTGGTTCCCGTATCAGTTGGCACAGCTCTAAGGGATCCTGAGATGCTCAGGGTCTAGGTCATGGCCAGAAACTAAGAAATAAGATGGGAACTGAGGGCTTTTCCTCCTCTGGATGTCAGCTTAGCATGTCCCCAGCCAGACTGGGTTTCCTCAGGGGCTACACTGGGGGCTGGAGTTTCTCAGGGGCCCCAGCATCGCCCAGCACAGGGTGGTGGTTGGGAATGTTTGTTGAATCAAACAGTTGTTTGTCTGGTGAACACCTGTGCATGCTTTAAAACCCCACCTCCCATGCCCCCTCCTTTAGTCCAGGTCCCCCAGTCCTTGTTCCTCCATTTGGTTCAGCTCTGACCCTGTAGGACCAGGGTATCTGTGTCCAGCTCTGTTCTCCTAGACTGAGGGCTCCTCAGGGAGCAGGCCCAGGGCTGAATCATCTCATGGACCTTGGTGTTGTCCTGGCCACGTAGGCACGTGGTGAGTGCTGGGTGACTTACCGAAATCAAGCGACCAGGGGCTAGCTGATAATAGGTCAAATTAAACTCACTTTCAAGATTAGAAAACTGAGGCTCAGAAAGGGGCAGCCTTGTCCAAGGTCCTTGCTCAGTCCTTTCCTGGTGAGGCCCAGGGAGCTTTCCCATCCTGCAGTCACCAGCCCCATCCCTGCTGCTACTGTGCCTCCTGGGCTCCCAGCTGCTGCTGAGCTGCCCGCGGGGTCATGAATTATGGATGAGGCTTGCGGGCTCCAGTGACAAGCCCAACCTCAAGAACATGCCAAGGACACCAAGTGTCCCTCCCTCGCCCGGAGGCTTGGCCCAGCCCCCTCTTCAGGGAGGCCTGGGGTCCTCCAGCAAGACCCCCTTCTAGGCATTCCCTCTTGTTTTGCAGATGGGGAAACTGAGATACGGAGCTGGACAGTGACTCAGATACCAGGTGAACACACTGGCTTCCAGGGCGCAGGGTTGGGACTCATGGGGCACCCATGTCAGCTGGGCCACCATGGTGAGGGAGAAGCTTTCCATCCCAGGAGTGTGCGTGACATGGGGACTGTCGTAGAGGGATTCAGGAAACACTGAGGGAACCTTAAGGACCCTAACTCCCGTGTGGCTGATCACAGTCCCAGTGTCCACCTCTCACCAGACCCTTTTTCCCACAGGACCTGCCCAGCGTGGAGCTGAGTGCTCAGGTCAGGACTCAGCTGGCCCAAGTGCAAATCCACTGTCTTTTCCTGGCTGTGTGACCTTGGCAAGTAGCTTCCTCTCAAAGGGGGACTCAGGTTTTCCATCTGTAAAATGGCCTAGAGCTTTTTAACCCAGGCTGGGGCTCATCCAGTACCTGTACCCCCCACCATGAACTCCTATTCATGCTTTAAAACCCCAACCCCAATGCCCCTTTCCTCTTGTCCAGGCTCCCCCAGACCCTACGCCTTCATTTAGTCCAGCTCTGACCCCCTAGGCTGGGAGCTACTTGAAGACCATGCCCAGAGCTGAATCATTTCAGGGGCCCTGGCATACTCCCAGCCTTGGGGCTTTTGGTTCCTCCTCCATCCTCTTTATCCCTCCTCCACAAGGAGAACAGTTGGAATTTCCCCTCCTCAGGCTTGAGCCAGCTGTGACTACAGCTCAAACTTGCCTCTCTCTTTGGACAGGCACAAGACAGGAGCCTTTGGGGGTCTCCACAGAGGCCATCAGGATGTCATATTTTGGGGAGTATTTTTGGGTAAGTAAGATCCACTCTTATTTTGGTGGGGGCTCCTGGAAGGGCTGTGGGGGATTTTATGGAGATGGAGGGACCTGGTGGTTTGTGGTCAGAGTCTTGGGCAGATGGAGGGTCTGCAGGGGATAGAAGTTAAAGTGGGAAGAGTCAGGCTGGGTTTGAATCTATCCCCTCAGACCTCATAGGCCTTGTGATATTGGGCAAGTCACAACTTGAACAGGGAGACTGAGGCCCAGAGTAGGAATCTCTCACCGAAAGTTGCCCAGTGAGAAACTACAGACTCAGGTCTCAAACCCAGGGCCAGACTGAACTTCTAGGATCCAGGATTATTCCAGCCAGGGAATTTCCACATCTTCCCCATTCTGGAGAATTGGGGGGTTTTCTTGACTCGACCGCTAGGGACCCGCTCACCTGTCTGCCCTCCAGGCTGGGGACCACATATTGTGACTCCAGGAGCCAAGTGAGAAAGACTTGTTTTTTTGTTGTTGTTTTGTTTTTTTTATTTATTTATTGGCTGCATTGGGTCTTTTCTTTGCTGCACATGGCTTTCTCTAGTAGTGGCGAGTGGGGGCTACTCTTCCTTGCGGCATGTGGGCTTCTCATTGCGGTGGCTTCTCTTGTTGCGGAGCACAGACTAGGCGCACGGGCTTCAGTAGTTGCAGCACGTGGGCTCATTAGCGATGGCTCCTGGGCTCTAGAGCACAGGCTCAGTAGTTGTGGCGCACAGGCTTAGTTGCTCCGTGGCATGTGGGATCTTCCCGGCCCAGGGCTCAAACCCGTGTCCCCTGCATTGTCAGGCAGATTCTTAACCATTGCACCACCAAGGAAGTCCCTAGACTTGTTTTTATTCATTTATTCTCTCCTTCCCTCCCTGTCACCACCACCCCAACACCCAGCAAACTCTGGGAGATGCTGCAGCCCCCAAGAGACTCCATCCAAGCACCCAGTCTGGGGGACACAGAGCCAGTAAACCATCCCCTCCTCCAGCCCTGCAGGGTCAGGGCTGAACCCAGCCTTGGGTGTGCCCAGAGGAGGAGCAAGGACACAGAGATGTGTTTGCCATGGACTGTGAAGGCTGGTTTTCCAAGATGTTAGAAAGGCATTCCGGGCAGGGGGAACAGCCTGGGCAAAAATCCAGAGGTGTGACACTGGGTGGCCAGTTGAGGGCACAAGGACTTCTCCTGCAGAGCCAGGCTAATGGGGAGCCACAGAGGATGTGTGAACAAGAGAATCAGGGAAGGACCACGGCAGAAAGCCCCTTCCTCAGTTGCAGGCCCAGAGCTTGCAGAAAGGAAGCCCGTTGCTAGGCAACTGGTTGCCCCTGGCAACAGGCCTTTCTCCCTCCCCAGCTGGGGCTCCTCTTACTAGCATTTGCTTTCTTAAAGGGGCCACATCTCCTTGCCACCTGTGTGTGTGTGTGAGAGGGGTGGTGGGAGTGGGGAACTCCACCTCCTTCCCAAGGGTCAGAGTCCCTGGATTTGCTTCTGAATGGCTGTGTGACCCCATCAAAGGGCTGCCCCTCTCTGAGGTCCTGGTGGCGCTTCTGTAAGGGGGTTGACCATCTGAGGATCGGTTGTCACCCACGAATTGGAACCCTGACAGCAACACCTACATTTATTTTAAATTTCTCTTAATGGCATGCGACACCTACATTTATTTTAAATTATGTTTCATTGTATGAGGCACGCAGAGTCGTTGCAGAAAATTCAGACCAGCAAAGAGAAAATAGAAGCCACCCCCGACTCCTCCCTCCAAAGATAGCCAGGTGCACGGTGGATAAGAGCTTGCAGTTTGGGATTTGAATTGGGCTCTGCTGGGAGCCCTTGGGCAGGTGGCGTTGCATCTTGAAGCCTCAGTTTCCCCATCTGGGAAAGGAGGATGAAACTCCTGCTTCCCCAGGACTCAGGAAGTACCCCTGAAATGTCTTTTCCTTTCAATTAATGTTTCTTTTTTAATCTATTGTTAGTATTGCTAGCTCTTTGCTGGGTGATGCTGGGGCCCTAACTGGCCTGAAAGAGGCTCCAGTCAGGGGAGAACAAGCCAGACAGGGATGCCCTGGTCTTGTTGGCCCAAGTCAGGGCTGGATGCATGGCGGGCACTGGGGAGCCATGGGGGAAGTGTGAGGGAGAGAGGGACATGATCAAGCTGTATTAGGAAGATCTCTCTAGGGCTGGGGTAGGGGACCAAGATTGCAGTCCAGAGGTTCTGACAGAAGACACAGGCCCAAGACAGTCCCTCCCAGGACCCTCAGCTGCCAGCCAAGCCAGAGGGAGCCAGACACTGCTGGGGGCTTTGCCAGGTCTGGGAAACGGGCCAGCAGTTGGCTCTGAGTCAGCTCCAGATGCCGGCCTGGGCAGCAGTGCCTGGTGCAGCCTCACCCGAGGATCCCCTGGGCGGGGTGGGCGGGGGGCTGCTGGGGCTATTTGCTGAGCCCTCACCACTGTGCAGGAGGCCCTGTGTCCTATACCAGCTTCATCTCACCAAGACCTTTTGGGTGGTGAGTGCTGCCATTGTCCCCATTTGTCAGATGAGGAAACCGAGGCCCAGAGAGGTCAAGTCACTGGCCCAGAGTGACCCAGTGCATAAAAGGAGGATTTGATACTTGAGCCTTGAAAGTACAATTCTAGGGAATTCCTTCCTTGGCGGCCCAGTGGTTAGGACTCCGCACTTTCACTGGCGGGGCAACGAAGATCCTGTAAGCCGTGGTCAAAAATAAAATCAAATTTAAAAAATGAAAGAAAAAAGAATTACATTTCTAGACACGAGGAGAGAGAAAATATATTCCTGGGGAGCTGGAGGGATCAACAACAAATGTTTAGGAATGTGGGGGTCTGAGGAGGGTCTAAGAATGTTCCTGAAGGAGGAGGGCCTGGCAGTGATCTTTGAGAGGTGGCAGAATTTGGATGGGTTGAAAAAGACGTTGGCTAATGAACCAGGTGACAGCAAGAGCCCTGGTGGGAAGGAGCAGCCTGGCTTTGCACCATTTGCTATTTGCTGGCGAGGCCAAGAGGAAGTTGGGAGATAAAGTTGGAAAGGCAATTCCAGGCTAAGCACTTGGGGCTTCATCAGCTGGTGGGCAATAGGGAGCCATGGATGATCCTATAAGGGTGGGTCAAAAATTATCCGCACGCTGGCTATAGAATTTATAGAAGCTTTACTATAACCGGAATGCGGATAATTTTTGACTTACCCTCATAGAGTGAGGCGCGACTTTTGGGAGACTTGGGCTTGAGGCTCTCCTGGGTCTTCCCCAGTCTTGGCCTCCGTTTCTCCATCTGCACAGCAAGAGGTATTATCTGGCAGTGACTTCTGGCTTTAGCCTTCATGCTTTCCGGTAACTGGGAGGGTGAATCCCTCAGATTAGAGGAGGATGGAGGACACCATCATTTCAGGAGCGTCTGTGAAGTGCCCCCAAAGGGATTGCTGTGGTCATCTGTGTTGAGAATTAAATAACATTGGATCCGTCCATGAGCTTCCCCTTTCAGTCCTAATTACAAGGCCCCATTTGGTGCTAAAATGGCTTTACTTCCCTCCAACCCCAGCCGATTGCTCTTTTTAACTGACAGCTCAGTGTTCAGACATGTTACCCTTCACATGTGACAGGATCTAGCTGGCGTTAAAACGTAGTTGTTGCCTCATTTTTTCCTGCCCCCTTCATGACGGCAAGAGGTCCTGGCTTTCCACTTAGAATAGCGGTAGGGACTTCCCTGGCAGTCCATTTGTTAAGACTCCAAGCCTCCCCTGCAGGGAGCACAGGTTCTATCCCTGGATGGGAACTAAGATCCCACATGCTGTATGACATGGCCTACAAAATAAGAAAAAACTTAAAAAAAAATAATAATAATAGTGGTAGGACTTCCCTGGTGGTGCAGTGGTTAAGAATTCACCTGCCAAGGCAGGGGACACGAGTCCAATCCCTGGTCCCAGAAGATCCCACATGCCAAGGATCATCTAAGCCCGTGCGCCACAGCTACTGAGCCTGTGCTCTAGAGCCCGTGAGCCACAACTTCTGAGCCCACATGCCACAACTACTGAAGCCCATGTGCCTAGAGCCTGTGCTCCACAACAAGAGAGGCTGCCGCAATGAGAAGCCCACACACCACAAGGAAGTGTAGCCCCTGCTTGCCGCAATTAGAGAAAGCTCACCCGCAGCCATGAAGACCCAGTGTAGCCAATACATTAATTAATTAATTAATTTAAAAAAAAAGAATAGTGGTTAAGTTACCCTTTTAAATCAATATATTTGGAGAGGAAACAAGAGCAACCTTAAAGCAAAATGCTAACTAAGTAATACCATGAATTAGCAAAAACTAGGGTTGCCTTTGAGGCTTTAGGGGACCGTGATGGGAATCATCTTGGTATTTACTTCATCCCCATATGAGAGGTAGATGACTGCCCGCCCTCGTCTTAATGAGGAGCCACTACAGGTTCAGAGAGAGACAGTGACTGGTCTGGATCACACAGCATAGCCCTGGCCTCCCCCACCATGGTGACCCCAGAACTGGGAGGAAAGAGGTTTTGTGCGAGGCATCAGTAGGCACCAGGGTAGAAGCTCTGTTCCCACCAGCACCAGGTAACTGCAAAATCACTTTTGTCCATCTATTCAACAAACTCAAATGCCCTTTCTGTGCCTCACGCCGTACTGGACATTGGGTCCTGAGAGAGGCATCAGACCCGCATCCTGCTTTGTGGATTCTCAGGGAGTTTTCATGTTGAAGAGAACAGAAAACACAACTACAGTGTGTTTTAGGCAACAGGGGTCATAATAATTCATAAAATTGAAAAGTTGTGCAGTAGTGAGGCTTTCAGGGTTGGTTTGATCCAGCAACTTTACTCAACATGCTTTTTATTCAGACTCTCTCAGGTTCAGCTTCTTTCCAAATTCATGGTTTCCACTTGGTTTCCAGTATCTCTTGTGACCACATAATCATTTATGGAAAGACACAAACAGAGAAAAACAGGGGAAGAGACTGATAGAGAAAGGAACAAACAAAGGCAGAGATATACAGACACACAAAGACAGAAAGATAGTGACAGAGACAACCAGTGAATGAGAATGTCTCTCTCTTACCTACCAGAGAAAAATCCCAGGCTTCTTTCTTTCTTTTTTTTTTTAATTTTTATTTCATTTATTTATTTTAAAATTTTATTTATATATTTATTTATTTATTTATTTGCCACACCTCGGAGCTTGTGGGATCTGAATTCCCTGAGCAGGGATCCAACCCAGGCCCCCTGCAGTGGAAGCACAGAGTCCTAACCACTGCACCTCCCGGGAATTCCCCCAGGCTTCTTTCTGATTGGACCAAATTAAGGCCCGTGAACCAATCCTCGTGACCATCAGAAAATGTAACAGGCTGATTGGCTCAGGCCTCAACCAATCCCTACAGCCAAGAGGATGGCCTTCTGGTTAGCTCCTCAGCCCAGCCCCTGTTGCTTGGTAACCTTGGTCCTCTTCATCCCCTTTCTCAATCTCCACCTCCATCCCCTACAGGGAGAGAAAAACCATGGCTTTGAGGTCCTGTACCACAGCGTGAAGCAGGGGCCCATATCCACCAAGGAGCTGGCAGACTTCATCCGGGAGAGGTGAGGTCCCCAAGCCCCACCCAACCCATGGCCGTGCCCCACAGTCCACACAGCCATACTCATCTTGTGCCCCCACCCTGGTGCCCCCTTGTCCCTTGCCCATCCCACTCTACCACCACACCACACCCTGCCAGAAAGGATCCAGGTCCCTGGGGTCTCCAGGAACCACATGGGCTTGAAGACCCTCTAAATCAACGGTTCTCAACTCTGGCAGCGCCCTGCCCCATTTTCAACGACAAACACCGGGCTTCCAACGCCTCCTCCTGAAGAGACGATAATAAGACCTACTTACAAGGAGAATTTTGAAAACTCAATCTCGGGCCCTGAGTACGATAAGAGAAAAATCACGTATGATGAAATAATCTACATCTCAGCATGTAAATGCTCCGATGTCCCAGAGAACATAATAAACTCAAATTGCAAGGCAGCCTCTGCTTCCCAGCCGCTCGGCAGCTAAACGCCCACTGAATCCAGGCAGAAAATCCAAAGGCTTGTTACCCAGGTTTTTCTCTTTGTGGCTGTCACGTGGGACCTGCACAACCTTACAGGACAGGAGCCGCTCTTTATTTTATGGGCCTTCAGACCCTGAATCTGTCCACTGTGGCCTGTGGTACCCCAATGGGTGCCTCTATCAAAAAATACCCCAGTGGCTAACTGGTTTTAACTGGGCACACTGCTACCCCCAAATTGAGGTTCTATTAGGATGAAAGTGTGAGTGGATATTAGGTAGGCATTTAGCAGTGTCTGTCTAGAGGGGAAAAGGCAATATGAGTTTGTCTTCTGCAATTACATGAGACAGAGCACATAAAACATTTTTGTTATGTGCTCAAAAAAGTTTTTATCTGCTGTTGCTATTGCTACTACGACTATTGCTGTTAATAAAATGTTTTACTTAAGGATTAAAAACCTCTCCCACGAATTTCCCAAACACCTCCTCCTACCAGGGGACGGTATCATTCTCCCGGAGAGCCACTGCTCAGATGTTTGAGATGGGGAAACTGAGGCCCAGGGGTGTGGGGCCTTTCCCAAGGGTGCCCAGAACCTTCCCCATCCTTTCCCTGTCCTCCTGCCCAGGGCCACCATCGAGGAGACCTATTCGAAGGCAATGGCGAAACTTTCCAAGCTGGCCAGCAATGGGACCCCCGTGGGGTGAGTAGGCTGTGGGTGGGGCAGGGGTCACCAAGGGTGTGGAGTCCTGGGGGCAACAGGAAGCTGCCCTTGGGTGGACATCTCTTCACACTTGTGATATCTGGAACAGGGAATCATCGCCCTGCTTATGCGGCTGATTGGACAGAGGAATATATATGTAGATGTCTGTAGATATCATTCATTCACTTCCTAGTTCATTCATTCATTCGATGGATATTTACTGAGCACATACTATGTGCCAGGCACTGTTTGAGGCACCAGGGGGCCCAGGGGGCAATCAAGACAGACAAAGCCTCCAGTCACCTTCCTGTCCTGTTCGTAGGTGTACACCTGGGATGTGTGACAAGACACATTTTAACCACAAACATGGACAAAGTCCTTTCCCAGGACAAAAAGTGCTAGGAAGAGAATGAAACAGGAGCATTAGAGGCTAGGCACTATCTCTGGAGCTGAGACCTCAATAATAAGAAGGCTGGGACGGGGAGGGGAGGGGGGAGTCGAGGGAGGGAGGAAGGGAATACGGGGATATGTGTATAAATACAGATGATTGAACTTGGTGTACCTCAAAAACAATAATAAATAAATTTTAAAAAATGAAAAAAAAGTAATAAGGAATCAGCCACGGGGGTGTCTGGGGGACAGAGACCCAGGTGGCTCAGCCAGTGCAAAGGCCCTGAGGCAGCAACACACTGTACGTGTTCAAGGAAGAGCAGAGGCTGGCATGACTGGAGAGCCTGGACAAAGTAGAGATGACGGCGGGGAGAAATAGAGGGGAAGGGGTCACAGGGCCGCAACATACAGGCGACTTTTAAGTCCAGATGTGATGTGGTCCTGTTGGCACTGCAAAGTTCCCTGTGGCTCCTGTGGGGCGAAGGTTCCGTCGGGGGCCGAAATGGAGGCAGCAGGGAGGGGAGGCAGCCACGAGGCCAGAAGGGGCTTCTGTTGAGGTGGGAAGGCCCCGCAGACTTGATTTGGGCAGGTTGAGAGTCTCAGCTGCCTGTGAGTATCAGGTGGGAGCTGGAGACCAGAGAGGGGACCGCGGGGCCTCAGCCGGGGTTTCAATTCCAGCTCTGATATTCATCTGCGGAGGGGCCTTGGGTCACTTATGGAGCACTCCCGTGCCTTAGTTTCCCCGTCTGCCACAGGCCCACCTCACACGATCGCAGCGGGGATTGAATGAGTTCATCTGTGTTCAAGCTTAGCAGGGCCTGGCGCACATTAGGTTGCCTGAGCCAGTGCCAACCGGGGCCGTGTGAGGGGCCCCTGGGGGCGGGGGTTGGGACTGCTGGGCCCTAGGTGTGACCTCACCTGTTTCCAGGACCTTCGCCCCACTCTGGGAGGTCTTCCGAGTGTCTTCAGACAAGCTGGCGCTCTGCCACCTGGAGCTGACACGGAAGCTGCAGGACCTCATCAAGGATGTGCTCCGTTACGGCGAGGAACAGCTGAAGACACACAAGAAGGTGTGTGCTGTGGGGGCCGGTGGATGGGGGGATGCCAGCGGTTCCCAGGATCCCAGGACTTCCGGCGTCTTGGAACCTCCAGTGCCCAGCGTGTGCCTCTGAGAATTCTCTTAATTCCACGACATCAGACTCAAGAATCTCACAGACTCGAGCATCGTCAGATGTCAGACTCAAAATTCTAGAGCAAGGGTCTGCAAAGTACGACCCCCGGGCCACGTCCAGCCGCCCACCGCCTGTCTGTGTGCAGCCCTCCTGCTAAGAATAGTTTTTACATGTTTAAGTGGTTGGGAAAAAAATCAGAAGAAGAATATTTTATGATGTGTGAAAATTCTAGGCCACTCAGATTTCAGTCCCAGTAAATAAAGTTTTGTTGGCCACAGGCACGCTCATTCCTGTTCATATTGTCTGTGGCTGTTTGTGAGCTGCTGGGGCTAAGTTGAGTGTTCTTAAGAAGCCGAACACGTGTAATATCTGACTCTTCACCGCAGAACTCTGCTGACCCCTGACCTAGAGCATTAGGAGCTACAGATCTTGTTATTTGACACTTCTAAACTCTTCACGAATCTAGATTCCTGGAAGAGCCAGAGCACAGACTCTCAGGATCGCGAAATATTCGAAGCATATAAGTCTAGAGTCCTAGAGGCTTGGTGTTTACAGAGCCCTAGAATCTGCAGTTTTTAACCCCCGTTAAAAAAGGGAGTTGGTACTACTTCCTACTGTACACTTAAAAAAGGTTAAGATGACAGATTTTATGGTATACGTATTTTACCACAATTTTTTTTTTAATTGAGGAACAAGGAAGTTTTCTATGGGCCAATACGGAACAATCTTGGGAATAGATTATTAAGTGGAAAAAACAGTGAGTTTAACAGCATGGACTGTCGCTATTTGTCATAAAAAATGGGCACGTTTGCTGGTCCATGTGTCAATTATTTCTGGAGATGTATCCTGGTGATAATGGGAGGTTTTAATCTGAGCTCACCCCTTAAAGCTTTCTGAAATGTGAATGATGTGTAAATATTACCTATTTAAAGAGTTAAAATGTTTGAAATTCATGGAATACTCAGAAAAAGTATTCTGTAACCTGCAGTCCCACAGAGTTTGGGAAGCTGGGAATTTCACAGCATACACCTGGGTTCTGGTCAGGTCCTGCATCCCAGCAGGGGCTTCAGGTGGCCCCCATGCTCTTCCCTGCCTCCACAGTGCAAAGAGGAAGCGGTGGGTACCCTGGACGCCGTGCAGGTCCTCACAGGCGTCAGCCAGCTCCTGCCCAAGTCCCGTGAGAACTACCTGAACCGTTGCATGGACCAGGAGCGGCTGCGGAGGGAGAGCACCAGCCAGAAGGAGATGGACAAGGTGGGCACCCAGCTGCAGGTCCCCGCCACCACTGGCCCACACAGATCCGAGGCGTTTGCCAAGGGGTGATGGGGCTGCCTGATGGGAGAGTGAAAACATATCACAGAGCGATGGTCACTGAACCTGCGTGAACCATGTGCTGGGCACACCAAGGAGTCTACATGCTGGGGGGTGGGGCCGAGGGAAGTGCCCTGAGTGTCCCCCTCACAGCCCCGTCCCCTCCCTGTGCCTCCTAGGCAGAGACCAAGACCAAGAAGGCAGCAGAGAGCCTGCGGCGTTCGGTGGAAAAGTACAACTCAGCCCGCGCTGACTTCGAGCAGAAGATGCTGGACTCAGCTCTGGTAAGAACCAGGCATCTGTACCTTGGAGACCTACACATTCCTGGGCCTAGGATGCTGTGGGCCTCAGAAGTCCAGAACCTTCCAAACCCTTGACTCCCAGCAGTTTAGAATCACCAGCTTAAAGCCATAGAATTCTAGAGCCGGTTAGCTATTGTTATTGTTATTGATGTTATTATTATTTCAAAAACCAAATCAGTTTTGTGCGTTAGTTTCCCCATCTGTAAAATAGGGGCAGTAATAGTACCTGCCTCATAGAGTTGTTGTGAAGGTTAAATGAGTCACTCTATGTGAAGTTTTCAGACTAGTACCAGGCGCATAGAAACCACTCTATGAAGTATTAGTATTATTATTTTTATTATCTTTGATGAGGTTTTTGAACAAGAGAGTGCAGGCTTTAGAAGCCAAGAGTCTCCTGACACGTCATGGTGGCTGAAAAGCCTGGATTCCTGGTCCAGCTTCCATCTCTCACCAGCTATGCAACCTTCGGCAAGGCACTGCACCTCTCTGGATCTCTGTCTACCCAACCAAATGTTTGAAAAACAGGTTGGGATCTCAGGATGAAGAATCAGATTTTTTTTTTTCTTGACTTTGCAGTGATAGAAAGTTGCAAGTGATAGAAATCTTCATTCAAACTGCCAAGGAGACTTATAGGCTCAGGGAACTGAAAAGTTCAGGGGGGTGGAGCTTCAGGCATGGCTGGATCCATGTGCTTAAGTGGTATTGGCAGGAAGTTGTTTCTCTTTGCTTCTCAAGTCTGTTTTTCTCCCTGAGGTCTTTATGCGAGGCAGACACGCCCTCCTGGATGTGTGTGTGTGTGTGTGCAGCAAAGTAGCCACCAGCAGCCCCCACACGCATCCACCAACTCATTGATTCAGGGTATGAAAGTGTTTTTTCCCATGGTTCCAGCAGAAGTCCCAGGGCTCTTCCCCAAGAGGATCACTGAGGCCAGGAGGTTGGAACGTTCTGATTGGTCAGGCTGGGTCACATAGCCACTCCTTGTGGCCCCCACCTTCCCATTTGCCCCTCCCCTCCTGCCTCAGCGCTTCCAAGCCATGGAGGAGACCCACCTGCGGCAGATGAAGGCACTGCTGGGCTCTTACGCTCACTCAGTGGAGGACACCCATGTGCAGATTGGGCAGGTAAGTGGGGCCGGGGGTGGGGAACGAGGCTGGGGTGCTGAGCAAGAGGGCCCTGGCCCTTTCTGGTTACACACATGTACCGCCTGGCCAGGTACATGAGGAGTTTAAGCAGAACATAGAAAACATCAGCGTGGAGATGCTGCTGAGGAAGTTTGCAGAGAGCAAGGGCACAGGCCGGGAGAAGCCTGGTGAGTCGGGGCACGTGTGCGGGTCGGGCTGTGGAGCCACAGTTATAGGGAAGGAACAGGACTCAAGAGGGAAGAGAATGAACCTTCCTGGGCCTCGTTTTCCTCATCAGAAAAATGGGCTGATGACAAATCTAAGTCAGCAACCCACAGAGGAAGAGGACTTGATGCCCGATCTTCTGTGTAAATCTCTTACAACCAGATATCAGAGGGGCCTTGAATGCCAAGCTCAGCCTTTCAGACTTTTCCCTGAGGGCCCAAGGGAGCCATTGAGGGTTGTTGAGCAAAAGACCGATTTGAAAAAAAATGTCCAGATACAGAGTTGAGGCAGAATTGAGAGCAAAAGTTTGGGGGTCACATCTGAGTTTGTGTCTTTTTTTTTTTTTTGTCACTCAGTGTGTGACCTTGGACGTCTCTCTTGCCTTCTCTGAGTCTCAGTTTCCTCATCTGTAAAGTGGGGATGATAATACCCCCCACCTAATGGTGTTGTGAACATTCAGTCATTTCATGCAGATGAAGGGCAAAGTGTGTACCTGGTACACAGTAGACACTCAGTAAATGCAGGTACACAGTTTACATCCCTAGGTCTAGTCAGCCACTAGGGTCTGTCTTTTCTCCCTCCTGTCTCTCTAGCTCAGCCCTGGCTAACGCCACCTCTCCTTATGTGGGCCCCCACTCTTTTTTTTTTTTAAGCAACGACAGAAGTTTATTGTTGTTCAGTAAATTTTAGGATTAAATTAACAAGCATAGTGAAATAAGTATGGATGGAATTGCCAAAATTCAACTGCAACGTACCATTTACCAAAAATTATTTGAAATTTGATGCTATTTGTTTCATTACCAAAATACTATAAGTACTTCAGTTATATATATATATGTATATATGTATATATATTTAAAACTACACAAATAAAACAACCACTACAAAAAATAGCTGACAGTTCTTGACAGTTATGATTTTCCAAGTTTCTATTTAATGACAGTCATAGAATAAAAATCTTAACATTTTCTCTTTTATTTTGTAACTTATTTTTAAGGTTTTGGAAATTTTTTCCCATTTTTTTCTCAACCTAATCCTAAGTCAAGACAATTCATCTGTCAAATGAAAAACTATTAGGATCTTATTTGTTAGACAAACGGACAGTGTAGTATTTCTAAAATTGGAGTTAACAGGCAAAAAAGATCTGAGTAGGGGAGAAAGTAATGATTTCTTAACTATAGGAAAGCCAGTGATCTGAGATATTAATTATTAATATGAATTACTATAATTGCTGATTCATATTAAAGATTTTTTTCCCCTTACCTTTATGGGAGGTGAATGCTTACATTCTGGGGCCAGGTTAATTGTCCTTGTCTAATATTCGTGGGCCCCACGCTTGCCCTTCACTGGCTCCAGGTTTGCCATGCCCTGCTCCTCTCACATAACCTCTGTGGCTCCCCATTACCCTTGAGAGAGAGTCCCAGGTCATCATCCTGGCACTTGAGGCTCAGCCCACTGCCCAGACTCCTGGTCTATGCCCTGACCCACCCAAGTTCTACCCAGAAATGCTGGAAGTAGAAGAAGTAACTCAGGCAGTGGCCCCTGCAGTCCATCCCGAGGTGGCGACCATCCAAGGCAGGACCAGAACCCCTTGGCCTATCCTACTCATGACCATCCCTGGGGCTGGTTCAGCATCTTGGCTCAGGCCCTGGACCCTGCCTCACCTTGAGCTCAGATTCAGGTGCCATCGTAGGGCCTAAGGTATCCTGCTACCCTGCCCAGCCCCAGTCTCTCTGCCCGGCTGAGTGTCTCGACCTCTTCTGTCTCAGGGCCTTTGGATTTTGAGGCGTACAGTGCGGCTGCCCTGCAGGAAGGCAAGTACGTCTGGGCCTGGATGCCCAGGCTGGACCACGGGGGTGAGGGAGGCAGATCTGAATGGGGAGGGGGCACCCCTCAGGGCTCAGCTGCGCCCCCCTCGTCTGTCCTCAGCGATGAAACGTTTGCGGGGAGCCAGGGCCTTTCGCCTCCCAGGACTGAGCCGACGGGAGCGGGAACCGCCTGCAGCTGTGTGAGGACGCCTCCCCCCACCCAGCCCTGGCCCAGGCTAAGCCGGGATCCCTCCCCCTGCCCACAGTATCCCAGGAGGCCCCTGCTTAGGGTAGCCCGGGAGAATCCTATTCCAGGCCAGCCCAGGAGTCCCTCTATCCAGGCTAGGCGAGGAGCACCTCTGTCCCAGACTGGCTCAATATTACCACTGCCCAAGCTAGTCCAGAATGCTCCTTTTGCCAAGACAAGACCACGGGCTGCCTGTTCCAGGGCCACCCAGAATCACCGCTGCCCTGGCTGGCCCAGGATTTCACCCTTTGTCAAGGCTAGCCTTAGTGTTTCCCCACCTAACCTAGCCTGGCAATTCTTATTTTGTCAAGACGAGCCCAAGGGTCTCCCTGCCCAAACTAGTAGCAGATTCTTCCCTATGCCCGTGGTCTCCCTGGCTAGCCCAAGACTACCTTTGCCCAGGCTAGCCTCGGATTCTTCTCTTTGCCAAGGCTAGCCCCATGATTTCCCTGCTAAGGTGAGCCCATTCAGACTAACTCCAGGGTTCCTCTCCCGCCAAGTTGATTGAGAACACCCCACGCTCAGCGAACTCCAGATCCGCCAGCCTCAAGCAAGCCCCAAGGTCCCACAGCCTGCAGGGCTAGCTCAATACAACATAACAGCCCCAGGGGCTGGCCCCAGGTTCTGTGTCCTGTGTCTGGGCGGAGGGGAGGGCCAGAGGAGGTGGGGAGCTGACACTGACATCTCTTTCTCCATCCGCAGAGATTCCCTGGAGCCCAGTTCAGGGGTGAGTGCCATGGGAGGGGCCAGGCCGGGCTGCACGTGGGAGGGGTCCATCCCACCTTGGCCCCCCCAAGCCTGGAAGCCAAGCCTGGAGCTCGAGGGGCAAGAGGTAGCGCAGCTTAGGGACCAGGT
Organism: Hippopotamus amphibius kiboko; assembly: GCF_030028045.1. NCBI lineage: Eukaryota > Metazoa > Chordata > Mammalia > Artiodactyla > Hippopotamidae > Hippopotamus > Hippopotamus amphibius. Next base: position 16,136,687 of record NC_080200.1, on the reverse strand, counting down.
TCAAATCGCACCTCGGCTGCCAACTCCCGTGGACCCTGTGGGAGGGACCAGTGTCCCCACTTAGCCTCAGTTTGCCCCTCAGGACAGGTCACAGCGTGTTCTGTTCCTCTGAGAACCAGCCCCCACACTGGGAAGATCGTTATTGCCATCGGGGTTGTTTTTCTGTCTGAGTCAGGGCCCAGAGGTGGGAGAGAGGCATGGCAGGCTGAGATGGGAGATTTGGTACAGGAAAGCCTAACTCACCACTTGTTCCCCCCCAGACATGTCCAGAGGTGGACGAAGAAGGTTTCACTGTCCGGCCTGATGTGACCCAGAACAATATCCTCCTAGCGCCCTCTAGGGGCAGTTGTTGGCACAGCAAGGACAAAGCTCTTTCCCCCACCATGCGCCCACCATTAGCAGCCCTCTCTGTGTACATCCTGGGGGGAGCCCCCAGCTGTGAACCAAGCAGATTGAAATGCAGGCACTCAGCCCTGTGGGGTCAAGGCTGAGCAAGAGGGAGAGACGGGAGCTTGGTTACCCCACAGGGGGAGACAAGGGGACTTCCTGGAGGAGGGGGTCGCCAGTATTGGGGTTTAGCAGCTGAATAGGAGTTTACTAGTTAGGGCACGGCATGCCTGTATGAAGGCTTGTGGGGGGAGGAGAATGGCAAATACATGGTGTCAAGGCAAGGGTGGCAAGGGGTGAGAGAATTGTGCAGCACCTCGAAGGAATGTGAGCAGGAAGCGATGAATTTGAGGGCTGACCGGAGGGAAACCCCGTGTTAGGATCTGCTTGGCCCCTTGACTGCAGTGCACGCACGGCGGAGCCCTCCCGCTTCTCATCCAGCGACTCCGATTTCGATGACGAGGAGCCCCGCAAATTCTACGTACACATCAAGCCCGCCCCGGCCCGGGCCCCAACCTGCAGTCCCGAGGCAGCTGCAGCACAGCTCAGGGCCACAGCTGGCAGCCTCATCCTTCCTCCTGGCCCAGGGGTGAGGCGTGGGAAGGTGCTGTGCGTGGGGCGGGTGGGGCTGGCCGGATGCCCCCAACCTGACGCCACCCCTTGGTTCACAGGGCACCATGAAACGCCATTCTTCACGTGAGTAGCCTGTTAAGGGGTCTTCCGTTTGACGAGGAGCAGGTGGAAGGGAGACTGGGCCTGGAGTGTGGGTGTGGGTTCGAAGCCCGGCTCTGCTGTGTGACTTGGGGCAGGATGCTTACCCACTCTGATCTCAGTCTCTTTTTATAAAATGAGGTCATTATGAGAATTAAATGAGAGCCAAAAGGGATAGCTGGGGCGGGGAAGGCAACCAAAAGCTGGAGACAAGTCGGCTTAGGTTCACATCCCTCTCTGCCTGATTTGCTGGTCACCTTGGGCGGCTGAATGGACAGCCCCAAACCTTGGTCTCCTGGTCTGTGGAGTGGGACGCTGTGCAGGCCCGGCGACAGAAAGACTCAAGGAGGTACATCTCTCGTAGGGGACACTGCTGGGAAACCACAGAGGCCTCGATCTGCCCCAAGGGCCAGCAGGTGGGTTCCACGGGGGGGGGGGGGAGGGGGGGAGCCTTGGGCCCACATGAGTGGACAGGTGGGGGCCGTCCCTGTCTCCGCCTCTCTCCTCCTCCCCCCTCCTCCCCTGCTGCCTCCCCATGTCTCTGACTCCCCATCTCTTACCCTGGCAGGGAGTTAAGGGCGTGCCATTTTTGAGGGACCACTTAGTCCCTTGATGAACATTTATTGAGCACCTCATGTGTACTTGTGCTATTCTGGGTTCTGGAGATGAATGACCAAGACAGGTCCTGCTTCTCAGAGTCACCTTCTAGTGGCTCATGTTTGTTTGTTTGTTTTAAGTACAAAATTATAATATCGCATAGTATAACATCTAGAAAAACATATATACGTGCACAGAATTGTAAATACCAGTTTCTGTAGGAGATGGGATTATAGGTGATTTTTTAGATTATTTTTGCTTATCTTTATTATGTTTTTAATTTATCTGAAACAGGTATTATTACTTATGTGATAAAGATAAAATTATGAACATGTTTTCAACAGAAAATACCTCAACTTTATGAATGTAGATCAATCACATTAGGTTAAACACATTTATCTAAGTAGAAGAAAACACCCTGGTGACTTTCCAAGACAAGCCTGTGAATATTTTGGTGGCTCATGTTTTTAAAATAGTGAATAAGTCAGAGCATATTCGATGCTTCCAAGTGGTGTGAATAAACTAAAGCAGGCAATGTGACGGAAAATAGGAGTGGGTGACTTTAGTTGGGATCGAGGTGCAGGGGTAGCAGGGGAGGTGGGGAGGACTTTGAGCTGAGCCCTGAAGAGGAGCAGGAGGTGGTTGTAGGGACATCTGGGGGAACAGAGCTCAAGACCAAGAACAGCATGTGCAAAGGTCCTGAAGTGGGCGGTGGCATGGAAACACCCCTCTTGTCCATTCCGTGTCCCCAGCTGTGCAGAGAAGCTGCAGTCGGATGAGCAGGTTTCCAAGAACCTCTTTGGGCCTCCCCTAGAGTCCGCCTTAGACCACGAAGATTTTACAGGTGATGGGGGTGGGGGTTCGGGGGGGGCATGGGCGTGGCCAGCAGGAGGAAGGGTGGGGCCACTGCAACGATAGGAGGCTCGGGTAGGCGGGACAGTGGGCCAGGCTGGAGGGAGGATGTGGGGGTCTTTCGTGGGTCAAAGTGGAGGGTGGGTGAGGCAACAGCATGAGTGGGTGGAGCCAGCGAGAAGGCGTGGCCTTTGTGGGAGTGGGGATGACAAGTGATGGGCGGGGCATCAGTGGGGATGAAAGTAACCAGAGGCCATGGCGGGGCGGGGCGGGGCGGGACCTTGATTGAATGGGGTCCGACTTTCCTTCACATGGGCGTGGCCTGCGGGAGGATGGACGGGACTCTGGGACTCCGCGTGAGTGGAGTCGAGCTGGCTGCCCCTTCCCCCCGCCCCAGGCTCTAGCAGCATCGGCTTCACCTCTAGCCCCTCGCCTTTCTCCTCCTCGTCGCCCGAGAATGTGGAGGACTCCGGCCTGGACTCACCGTCCCACGCAGCACCCGGGCCCTCCCCGGATTCCTGGGTCCCCCGCCCAGGCACCCCACAGAGCCCACCTACCTGTAGGGTGCTGCCCCCAGAGTCGAGGGGGACACAGCCCCTCCAGCCATCAGACTCACCACAGTCCCTTGCACCATCCCCTGGCCCCTGGGGGCTGGAGGCTGTGGCAGGAGGAGGTGAGTTCCTCTGCCCTTAGTCTGAGAGTTAGCTGAGTCCTGGGAGAGGACTGAGCGGCCTGAACAGGGTTGCTGGGGACACAGCCAGGACCCAGGCAGGCAGAAACCCTCACCCTTGCAGGAGCAATAATGAGATGGGTATTTAACAAGGCAGGAGGTGGCAGGTGAGGGCTCAGAAGGGTAGGGCGTTCCTGAGGAAGGGACATCTGAGCTGGGATTTGATGGAGGTGAGGATGCAGCCATATGGACATGGGGGGAAGGGCATGCCCAGCAGCGTGCACAGCCTGTGCAAAGGCCCTGGGGTAGAAGCAGGCTTGGTCCTTTGAGGAACAACAAGGAGGCCAGTGTGTCTGGAACAGTGATGACAGGGAGAAAAGGAGTGAAGGGGAGATGTCGGCTGGGAGATGGGACCAAGTGGGGCCTGGTGATCCCAGGGAGAAATGTGAGTTTTACCACAGGAGGGAGGGCTGTGAACAGAGAAGGGGTGGGACCTACTCGGATTGCAGGCTCTCTCTGACTGCTTGGTAGGCGAGGATGGGAGCAGAGAGCAGAGAGGTAAGTCCAGTGAAATGGTGATGGGGAAAAGGCCAGCAGACAGTCAGGGGACCCAGAGAACAGACGAGTCAGGTCCGAGGGCCTGAGGGCAGCTAAAATCAGAGGAAAGGGCAGAAAGAGCAGGGAGGGTGGGCCGGAAGAGGCTGGGGTGGGGGCGTGTCAAGCCTGGGCCTTTAGATGTCAGGTGGATGGAGGATGCCAGGCTGGTGCACCCTGTGGGCAGCTGCATGAAGATGTCATCAAGCTGAAGTGGGAGGGGAGGCCGGGCTAGAGGGGGGAGGAAGGAGGGTATTGGGTATTGGTTGGCTTCTGAGGGCCTGCGTCAGAGGGACTGTGGGCTGTGACCACATGAGGCCCCCAGCGGTGGGAGGGAGGAGGGGGTGCTTGGTACCATCCTTGGTTAAAGAAAGAACCTGGTTGGAGCTGGTTCAAGGGAGGGCTCAGGGGAGTGAGTATAGACCATGAGTGTAGACAGATAAAGTTGTCTGAGCTTTACCATAGAACTAAGGTTTTCAACTGGGCCAGTTTTGCCCCCCGGGGGCCACTTGGCCATGTCAGGTGTCCACTGATACTTGATTGTCACCACTTGGGGGCAGGTATACCTGCCATCTGGGGGGTGGAGGCCAGAGAGGCTGCTCCACACCCTACAGTGTACAGGACAGCCCCCCCATAGTGAAGGGTCCAACCCTGTTGAGAACCTTGGCACAGCCTGGGGTGTAGGTAGGAGGGGAGGTGGGCGAGTAAGCGTTTGTAAATGGAACAAAGCAGGGACACTAGGGAAGCAGGAGAGCGAGGGGAACCTAGGTGTTACACCATGATTGATTAACTTAGAAGCGTGTGACTCAGACACAAGTCAGGGTGGGAGACTACCCTCATACTCTCAGAGAGGATGAAAGTCATGGAATTACCAAATGTTGGATAAAAGGCCTCTGCCAAACCCCCCTGTAGGGTGCCTCTCTCCTGAGCATCCAGCCCTTGCTTGCATACCCCCAGTGACGGTGAGCTCACCCCTTATTGAATCGCCAGTCTGGTGTCTGGGAGACTCGGGGTTGCACATGGTGTCTGCAGTCCTGTCCAGCACCTTCTCTGCAGCCCTAGGACTCCCAACCATCAGGGGGTCTCCCCCTATAAGCCCGACTCCCAGTTTGGGACTGAATGCCTCCCCTGGGGAGGCTGGAGAGGCCCAGGCAGCAGCTCAGCCATGTCTGTTCTTATGCTCATTCCCCAGACTTGATGCCTGTGCCTGCCGACCTTGCAGCCAGGGAGGGCCTGGCAGCCCCACCCCGGAGACCTCGCTCCAGGAAGACATCCTGTCCCCTCATGCGCAGCAATGGGGACCTGGTAGGGTGAGGGGGGATGGCAGGAGCCCGGCTGGGGGTCGCCTCCAGGGTCAGCATCAGGGCACTGCTGCTAGGGTGTCCACAGGCTGGCCTATCTTCTTCCCTTCCAGTCTCGTTCCCTGAGCCCGTCCCCACTGGGCTCTTCGGCCCCCAGCACCATCCCAGAACGGCCCAGCTTCTCATCCCAGACGGGACATGGTACGTGGGCCCTCCCTGGGCCTCAGTTTCACCTTCTTCAGTCTGGATGGGTGGCTAAGTGATATAGTGGAGGCCGTGTTGGCAGAGGGCGGGTTATGAGGCCTGGGACCTGTGCTTACTCTGTCTGTCCCCTGTTCCCTCCTCACCATCCCCAGGAGTCTCCCGGGGCCCAAGCCCCGTGGTCCTGGGCTCCCAGGACGCCCTACCAGTGGCCACTGCCTTCACTGAGTACGTCCACGCCTACTTCCGTGGCCACAGCCCCAGGTACACAGTGGTGGGGCACAGTGCAGACGGTGACAGGCAAACAGGGCTCCCTGGGGCTGTACATCTGGGTTCCAGCAGGGACGGCTTTCAGGTGGGTTTCAGGATTTGCTTTACTGTGGAACGGCCTCGGACGCTGAGCTGAACGACCAGGCCCATCTTGAGGGCTGTAGGAACAATGGAGGGTGTTTGAGCAGGGCTAGGCATTGATGCAGCCACGGTTTAGAGGAACTCCTCTGAGGCTGCTGTGGGCCTCAAACTGAAGGGAACAAGACCAGAGTCCAGGCACATGGAAGGCGCAGGTTAAGGGTGAGTTGAGGGACCAGGAATAATCTGGGGGCAGTGCCCAGCCAAAAAGACCTTAAAATCAAACCACAAAGAGAAGGAGAGTATTGGACCCGAAACCCAAGCTGAGGACAGTTACAAAACTGAATGGTTTGCTTTGAGCTTCCTGGCGGCCTAGGGGAAAAGAGAAATGGGGAAGGGGATGTTCCTGTCTCATTCAGCCCAGTGTGGATTCTTCCTGGTGTCTGGATTGCTGTCCAGGCAAGGACACAGTGGGAAGAGGCTGGGGCTGGGATGCTGGCCATGGTCAGGGCCTTGCCGATTCTGAGGGACCTGGTGAGCCACAGGCTCACTGGAGCTAGGAGAGAGGAGAGGATGAGGTGCTAGGCAGAGCCCTGAGCCAATGCCCGTTCCCTTCAACCCCCTCACCAGCTGCCTGGCTCGAGTAACTGGGGAGCTGACCATGACCTTCCCTGCGGGCATCGTGCGTGTGTTCAGCGGGACCCCACCCCCGCCTGTCCTCAGCTTCCGCCTCGTGCACACGGCCCCCATTGAGCACTTCCAGCCCAATGCTGACCTGCTCTTCAGGTACTGTTGGAGGAAGGGGACAAAAGTTAGGGGGTCCCAGGGACTGGCGGGGGCCAGGAGCGCCCTGGCTCTGAATTCCTGTTCTGCCTTCTAGGATTTGCTGTGTGGCCCTGGGCAAGCTGCTCTCCCTCTCTGAAACTCACTCCTTCCCTCTTTTGCTTCCTACCCCCACCCTTCCCTGGGAGTTATGCTTTACTGGTCCCGAGGTTCGCCTGGGAATCTGCATCTTTAGGAAGCCCTTGATGTAGGTGGAATGCTGGGGGCCCTTGGGAAGGAATCTCCTGAGGGTTAGGGTGATTATTTCCGGTCTCTGTAGTGACCCCTCCCAGAGCGACCCTGAGACCAAAGACTTCTGGCTCAACATGGCGGCTCTGACTGAGGCCTTGCAGCGCCAGGCAGAGCAGAACCCAGCTGCCTCCTACTACAATGTAATGCTGCTGCGATACCAGGTGGGCCGGGAGGATGGGGCGGGGCAGAGGGGGCAGGGAGGGGATGCTGCGTAGGGGTGGGGTGAGCAGGCAGCTGACACGGAGGCTGGTAGCAGTGAGCACGGGGGTGAGCTGCGGGAGGTAGGCAGGGTGGGCAGTGTAGGGGGGCCTGGCCTCCACTAGTGCCAAGGGCCCCACTGTGCAGATTGGAAGAGGCCGGATCCCAGGACCTGGCAACCTGGCCTCTGTCCCCAAGACTTTGTTAGAATGGGGCACTCTTCTGCCCTCTGCTGGAGACATGATGTAACACAGCCTCTCATCCACAAAGGGTCCCTTGGGGTGTCACAGGCAGTGCAGAGTTAGGTGGATTGAATGGCAGGTGGCATGACAGGGGCAGCGTGGCTGAATAGTATGCAGTGTGGCAGGACAGGATGGCTCAAGCCACGTCCTCTCTCCTGTTCTCGCTTCCCCTAGTTCTCCCGCCCCGGTCCCCAGTCCGTGCCTCTGCAGCTGAGCGCCCACTGGCAGTGCGAGGCGACCCTCACTCAGGTCTCGGTGGAGTACAGCTACCGGCCCGGCGCCACGGCCGTGCCCACGCCACTCACCAATGTCCAGATCCTGCTGCCCGTGGGGGAGCCTGTGACCAACGTCCGCCTGCAGCCGGCTGCCACCTGGTGAGGGCGTGCGGGAGGCCAGGGGAGGCTCTGCAGTGCCCCCAGAACCTAGCAGACCTCCCTTTGATACACCGACTGAAGGGTCCACCCGAGGCCCGACCGTTCCCTGTGGGCTCACCTTGCTTGGAGCTAAGAGTGATGTTATTAACAATAATAATGTCTGACACCAAGAGCTTCCTACATATCGGGCTTGTTCCACGTGTTCTGCACACACTGACAGGCTCGGGGATTTTAGCAATCCCTTGAGGGGTGGACCACCATCATCCCCACTTACGGAGGGGGAACTGGGGCATACAGAGGCTAAGTCACTTACCTGAGGTCACACCAGGATTTGAACCCAGCCGCCCACTCGTGGCCCCCAGCTTTTTAGTGTCGCCTTTGTTTTGTACAAAAGGTAGAACCTGCCACCAAGAGGCCAAATTTATAGGACCAAATGGATCATCTAAACGTGCTACAAGGCTGGAGAGCCTTCGGGAACCAGCTGCTCTATACCCCACCCCCATTTCACACATGGGGAAAACTGAGGCCAGGGAGGGGATCCGGATTTCTTGGATCGTGTAGCGAAGAGGCAGCTGAGCTGGGACCCTGGGCTCCCAATGTCCTTTCTGGGGGAGACCTGACCAAGCGTCTCTTGATGCCAGGAACCTGGAGGAGAAGCGGCTCCTATGGAAGCTTCCAGATGTGTCTGAGGCAGGGGGTGAGTTATGGCTGTGCATAATGGCTTGGGGGTCTCAAGCAGGAGATGCTTATTTAAACTAGGGGAGAGGGAATTCCCTGGCAGTCCAGTGGTTAGGACTCCGTGCTTTCACTGCCGAGGGCGTGGGTTCAGTCCCTGGGAATGAAGACCCCACAGGCTGCGTGACACAGTTAAAAAAATTTTTTTTAAATAAACTAGGCGAGAATTGGGGATGTGCTAGGGGCAGGGAAGTGTAGGCATTGAGGAAAGCTTGAAAGGGCTTTGACAAAGCTGGAGGAGAGGGCACCTGGGGAGGGGGGGAGCACAGAAAGTGCAAAGGCCCTGAGGCAGGATTCCTTCGCAAACCACACACAGCCCCATGGAGCCAAAGGAAAAGGGTGCAGGACACAAGAAGAAGTCAAACGGAACAGACAGAGCCACAGATCAAAGGGCTTGGTTGTAGGGCTGTGGAGGAGCCCAAGTCAGAGCAGGACTGGGGTTGGGGATGGGGCACAGCTGACCTCAGACCTCCCCAGGCTCTGGCCGCCTGTCTGCCAGCTGGGAGCCATGCTCGGGTCCCAGCACACCCAGCCCCGTGGCCGCTCAGTTCACCAGCGAGGGGGCCACTCTGTCCGGCGTGGACCTGGAGCTGGTGGGGAGCGGCTACCGCATGTCACTGGTAAAGAGGAGGTTCGCCACAGGTATGCCCTTGCCCTGCCACTGTGCATCCCTGGAGCCAAGACCAGGCTGGGCTCTGAGCCCCCTTCCTGCTTCTGCCAGAGTGCAGGCAGAGGGGAGGCATTTGGGGTGTTTGGACAGGATGGGTGGGTGTTGGGGCCTGGAGACCCAAAATGGGGGACACAGAGAGGGGTGGTCAGGGCCCCAATGAGAAGGATCAAGAAGTGTCCCTTATGGGACTTCCACGGGCGGTTCAGTGATTAAGACTCAGAGCTTCCACTGCAGGGGCACGGCTTCAGTCCCTGGTCAGGAAACTAAGATCCCACATGCCGGGCGGTGCAGCCAAAAAAAAAGGGACGTGTCCCCTGGCCAGCATCCCAAGGCAGGGAGACAGAAACCCCCGCCCCGTGGGAACAGTGAGTTACAGGGGTGTTTTGAAGAGGAGTGGGGGATCCCAGGGTAGGGGCAAGGGCCCCCCTTCCCCCCTCACAGCCCTGCTCCCACAGGGATGTACCTGGTGAGCTGCTGAGCCCACAGAGGCCGACCAGCACCGCTGGCCCCAGCTCTGCACTGTGTCCTGGTGCTCGCTGACTGCTCCCTGCCCTCCTGCTGGACCTGGGGGTCCCCAACCCTGGCCTTCCCTGAGGCCCTGACTCCATGGAGAGGATCCCCACACTCAGTCTGGCTGAGCCTGAGATCCATTCCTGATCGCGCCAACTCTCATGCAGGTCCTTGACCTTTTAATGTTCTTTAAATAAACACTTTATTTTCTAATAAAATAAATAACAAGCCTTTTCCTGCTCTGAGAAGTTTCCTTCACATTGCCAGAAAGGAGAAGAAAAGACTGGTGGGTGGGGGAGATGTGACATCCCTAATGATCCTTATCCCTACCCCTCAACCCCCACCTAGCCTGTGCAGAGCGATACTGGATGGGGAAAAGCCAGGCATGAACACCCCCAGCCCCATGAACTGGGGTGGGCTGGTGGAAGAGAACAAGGACTAGAGGAACCTAGAGGGGGATGCAAGAAAGACTTCCTAAGCAGAGGGTATTATACATGGGGCTTTGAGGTTTGAGTAGGAGTTTGCAGGCTAGATATGGGCATGCCAGGCAGAAGGATGGTGAGTTGTGAGTTCCGTGAGAAAGCAACTAGTCCGCAAATACTGACTGAGCACCTATTGTATGCCAGGCTGTAGAGACAAAGCTGTGAGCAGGACAAAGCTCTTGGAAGCCGTGAGGCTGTGACACCAAAAGGTCTGGGTTTAGAGCCTGCCTGGCCCCCAGTGGCTGTGTGACTGAGCCAGCTACTTGACCTCTCCAGGCCTCATCTGTAACCCACCTCACTGGGTGGTTGAGGAGGTCACATACTTTGAAGAGTGCCTGGTACAGAATAAGCACCCTGGAAGTGCTGGTATTCTTTTATTTATTGGGGGCCCAGGGTGGACAGTGGGCTTAAGTGTAGGTGGAGAGTGGGCTTAAGAGAGGGGGGCCCAGGACAGGTGTGGTAACCAGCATGCTGTGGTGGGGAGCAGGTCTGAGCTTGATGGAAAGTCCTGGGTCCCAGTGGACATGTGGGGGATGCTGGGTGTGTGACCCTAAAGGCCTTGCAGATTCCAGGGACCAAGCCAGGGCCAGATGGAGCTCAGGAAGCAGAAAGTAGGATTTGGCCTGTGTGCTCTGACCCTCCCACCCTGTCCTCCAAAGAGAGGGGAGGGTCTGGCTGTGCCTCAGTTTCCCTGTCTGTAAAATGGAGGGAAATTCTCTAGTTGGGAGAGGTCTGGGGGAACCTTCAGTTCAGAGCAAGTGCACGATTAACACTGTCTATATGAAGGGTGATTACACTAGGCCCTGCACCAAATGGGGGCATTTCACACACACTCTGCTGCCTCCAACAGCTAGGACTTTGGAACCAGTGGAGGCAGGGCCCATGCCTTGCAGGCCTTCAGCTCCTCAGCTGCAAGTTCTTAGTCCACATTCGCCCAATGAGCCCTGCGCTTCCCCGAGCTCATAGGCCCCGTAAAGAAGCTAGAATCAAACGTCTGAGCCTGTGGGATTACCCCCTCCACCCACGTCTGTGCAGATGTGCCTGTGTGAGTGCGCGCATGCGCAGTGGCTTTGAGCCTTCCAAGACGCTCCCTTTGCTGGTCCCGTGTGGCTGAGGGGCTAGGGTTCATAGTCCATGCTGTGGGCTACAGTGTGGGGAAACATTGTTTGCCACGGCTCCGAGCATTATCTGGGGTTGAGTTCTGGCCCGTCTGATAAGAGACAGGAAAACGGCACCTCCCAGTGCCTTTCATTTGCCTTTTTTTTTTTTAATGTTTATTTATTCGGTTCCATTTCCTCTCTTTCGGTCACAAGTGAGGCTGGGCAACCTTTAAAACACAGACAGTATTTCTGGGTGCAGCCTCTTAAGTGCCCGGACATCCAGAGCTGGTGTCATGTGTGCCCACCTGGGAGGGTGAGTCCTGGGAGGGTGAGTCCCGAGAGGGACGTGGGATCCCCGTTTAACTGGCCAACCCCAGGCAGGTGGGCTGTCATTTGGCGGTTTACAATGCGCTGGTCTCCTACACCTGGGAGGCCCCAAAACCTCAGTTTGGGGCACAAAGCAATCAGGTGACCAGCCAGGGGCACCCCCCCAGTCGGTGAATGGCCTGAGAATTTTTTAATTGAGGTGACATTCACATAACAGAACATTAATGATGTGAAGTAAACAACTCAGCGGCATCTATAGCACAATCCCAATGTTGTCAACCGTCCCCTCTGTCTAGTTCCAGAACATTCCCATCACCCCACAAGGAAACCCATCCCCATTAGCTGTCACTCACCATCCCCTAGCTCCCTCCAGCCGCTGGTACCCACTCATCTGCTTTCCGTCTCTAGGGATTTGCCTGTTCTGGTCATTTCATAGAAATGGGATCATACACAATGTGGTCTTTCTAGTCTGGCTTCTCTCAGCATATTGTTGAGGTTCCTTCTCGTTGGGGCGTGTGTCAGTGCTTCATTCCTTGCTATGGTTCAGTGATATCCCACGTTTTGTTCTCCACTCATCTATTGATAGACACCTGGGTTATTTCCATCTTTGGGTGATTGCGACTAGCGTTGCTATAAACATGGTATACACCCATTTGAACACCTGTTTGATTCTTTGGGGTGGATACCTAGGAGTGGAATTCCTGGGTCATATGATAATTCTAGTGTGTATTTGAACCCAGGCCCTCCAGCACCAGACTCTGTCCTGAACGCTTTTGAAGCTACCCTGGTGGTATAGGACAGCTGTCCCCAACCTTTTGGGCACCAGGGACCGCTTTAGTGGAAGTCAATTTTTCCACGGATGGGGGAGGGGACGATTTCAAGATGATTCAAGCGCATTACATTTACTGTGCATTTTATTTCTATTATTATTACATTGTGATATATAATGACATAATTATACAACTCCCCATAACGCTGACCGGAGGCTGAGCTCAGACGGTAATGCGAGCAACGGAGGGTGGCTTCCGCTCGCTCACCCGCTGCTCACCTCCTGCTGAGCGGCCGGTTCCTAAGAGGCCACGGCCTGGTACCCGGTATGGGTCAGTGGCCCCAGGATTGGGGATCCCTGGTATAGGAGACTTGAACTTCTGAGCGGGCAGACCTCAGTTTCCACGTGGCCAGCAGGGCTGGGTGTGACCCAGCTGCTTTCTCCACGAATGGTCAGCTCCAGGGGTTTCCGGGGGAGATGACACAGGAAGTAGCGCTTGACTGATGTGGAGGGGGATGGGAGGAGCCACGCCCACCAGATCGGGCTTCTGAGCTGGGGCTCATGAACGCAGGAAACCCAAGGCGGCCGCATAGGATAGGAGAGGAACTGAGCCCAGGAAACCTCAATGGTTTGCTACCGCAAGAAAAAGTATGTAAGCCGGAGCCTCTGAGGCCTGAAGTGCCCCGAGTTTATGCAGACGTTTACTATAACCGCCCTTCAACACCCGTAGGTGTAGATTATGCAGTGGCTCTGGGCTAACCTTGTTCCCCAGACCAGCTAGAGGAGCGGGGGTTTAGTTCCTCCACTTTACAGACGAGGAAACTGAGGCACAGGCAGGACCTGTCCCTTTTCCTCCTCGGGAAGAAATCGCGATGGGGGAGGAAGCAGGGGATAACTTGAACCATCACCTGGCTCACACCTGTGGACCTGAATCTCCCCCGACCCCAGAGCTCCCGACTCTAACGTGTCAACACCAGAAACTTCTAGAGACTCAGACGCTTGCCCAGGCAGGATTCGAATATTCGCCAGCCCCAATTCCAAGAATCTTCCAATCTGACTTCTGAAAATGCCAGCCCACGGCATCCGGACGTCTGGCAGCTCAGGATAGGTTATCGGGTTCTGAAATATTCTAACCCCTTGAAGAGCCACTGGGCTCACCTTGCCTCCCCGCCCCTCTTAATCATTCATTGAACACACCTTGGACCGACCCTGCGCGAGGACCCCGTGCCACCGATAAGAAGACGCTGCTTGCACACCTCCAGCCGCAGGGAGCTGACTCCCTGACTGTGGGCGGGACCCAAGTGGGGTCGTGAGCCGGGATACGGGTGCGGGATGCTAGAAGCAGCCGATGGCGCGATCTGGCCGGTGAAGGGAAAGGGGCGGGGCCAGGGAAGGAAAAGGGAGGGGCCGGCGGGAGAATTAAGACTGGGCGCTCCAGAAACTCGGCCCAGCTGGGAGTGGGGGTGGTCTGGAGGGAGGCGGGCAGGAAGGAGAGAAGCCGGGAAAGGCGGGGGTTCGCGCTCAGGCGAAACTCTTCCTCCTGATCGCGAGCCAAGAGGAGCAGGGATAAGGGGTCCGAGGCTGGACGGTTGTCTGGGGGTGAGTATTTGGGGCCCCTGAGGATCTAGCGGGACCCTGGTGGGGGCGGAGTCGGGGCTTTAGGGAAGCCTGGCAGGTCCCTGGGGTCGGGCGTCTGCCGCGTTTACCCTGAAGAGGCAGGGAGATCCTGGAGCCCCGGGTCTCAATAACCCCGTTGCCCTCACCCATCGGTAATAGTAGTCGCCAGCGTCCCAAGGCCGGCTCAGTCCTGACCGGGAAGGAAGCTTCACCTACGCCTGCGGAATCGGGGGACACCAAGGCCACGTGGAGCTGTGGCATCCCCAGTCCTGGGCAGTGTCCCGTGGCAGTCGTGGACACAGTGAAGCGACCCTGGGCCCCCACCTCCCACCTTCCTCCTAGGATTGGGCGAGGAGTGGGGGGCGCTTTGTAAGCGCTGGCCATTCCTGTTACTGCCTTCGTTGTTGTTGAGAGTGTTAGCATGCTGATTGGGAGGGTCTGGGCAGGAACAGCACCCGGGTTCCCAGGTTGGGTTTATTATTGTTTCTTGAGGGAACCACCGCTGACCCCCAGCCCTGCCAGGCGCTGGACCAGGCTCCAGGGACCCCCAGCTTACAGATTCCTCTGGGGTTCCCTCAGGTCCCCGCTCAGCCAGTGCCTGGCTGTGTGGCTTCCTTCTAGTTGCTCCTGGTCTCTGAATGCACCTCAGTGTCCCTCTGTGCAGTAGCAAAATGACCCCTCTTCCATGAGGATGCCTGAGGTGTTAGGCCGTGGAAGCTTTGCGATGGGGGCGCTGAAAGACGTCAAGCAGTGATTGTAGGTCTCTGAGCCTCGGTTTCATTATGTGTCAAGCGGCGCTTATGATACGGAACTCTGGTGAAGGTGAAATGTCAGTAAGCGCAGCGGCCACTCAGTGGGGTCTGCAGAATGTCAGCCATCACCATAAGTATGTTAATAACTATTATTATTACTAATAATAAATATGATTACAGTTACATCATTAGTCACCTTTCCAGGTTCTCAACCAACTTTCCCTCTGGGTCAGATTTTTTTTTTCAGATGGGGAAGCAGACGACCTGTCCCCCTCCCCCCAAACCCTCTACCCCTACCCTCCCTTCCCCCTCTCCCTCCCCATACCCTCACCTCCCAGCCCCTGGGGCCAGGGCCTCCTTGTTGTCCAGATCTGAAATTCAGGGCCCAGGGGAAGGTCACTGGATTTGGGGCCGGGCCTGGGGTTTATCCCACTGGCCTTTCGGTTCCCACGGTGGCCACCACGCCAGACGGAACTGAAGAGTCCAGAGGAAGAGGTATGGCCCCTGTGTCAGACCAGTGGGCCCCCACCTCTTAGCTGCCTAGGGGAGCAGCTCATGTTTGCCCAGCCCAACGTAGCCTCCCTCCCTTCCCCTCTCCCGCATCCCAGGGTGTGGAGGTTGATTCCTGCCAGGTACTCTAGGTGTGGGTGAACTGAGAAGGGGCCTTGGAGCTTCCCTGCTCCAGGCCAGAGCTTGGGGAATCCAGATTAGCCGGCTTGGCCCAGGGACCCTGGGGCTGGGCTGGGTTAGCCCAGGAGGAGGAGATAAGGCGTCACTGAGCTGCTTCTCTTCCTGCCAATGACCTCTTGAGGCCCAGAGTGGGGAAATAACTTGCCCCCCCACCCCGCATGAGCCAGGGAGAATGCCTATTGTGGTCCCTCCGCTTGATGGGAGTCTGGCTCAGCTTGATTGCCCCCCATGATAGGGGAACTCACTACCAAGATAGCAAACTAAAGGAGGTCCCAGCAGATGGTGGTTAAGGCAGGGATCGGGCTACCACATGACCTCCCTTGACTGGGTTCCTTGACCTCTCTGTGTCAGGGTTTCCTTATCGATAAAAACGAGGCTAACAGAGGCCTCCCTCCCAGTGCGAGTGTGGAGTATAGACAAGCTGATAGCGGAAAGGCTGCGTGCAGGATCCAGCGTGTTAACTCTAATCCCAATCATGTGGGTCAGTGGTGATATTTATATTTGCATGAAAAGAATTATGTCAGACAAAGCCTGGATGAGGGCCCTGACCAGGTGTGGGGCTCCTCCAGAAGGTTCCCAGAGGTTCAATTTGCACATCAGCCCTGGATCATGGAAAGAGTCTGAGGTTAAACTGCAGTGCACCGCCTGCCGCCCCCAGCTTCCATTTCTCCATCTAGGAAATGAGCCTGGAGATGCCCTTTGAGGCTTGGCTAAGGGCAGGGCTGGCATTTAATCAGGGGCCTGTGTTCAGCCCCAGAATCCTTCCTGGACCCATCCTCTGCAGTGGGGGAGGGCCAGCTCATCCAATGAGTCATCCATTAGGAGCCCTAGGACCTGGAAACAGAGGACTAGGGGTCTAAAGGGCATGTGTCACCCTGCCCCCTCCCACACTTTCTTCCATGCCCAGGGGTTCACTAGAGTAAATGTTGGGCGTATAATTTGCATAAAACCCACCTGCACACTTGGTAAGCAGAGTCGGCCCTTAATGAGCCTCTCTTAGAAATTATCCTTACTGGGCTTTCTCTTTCTTTTCCTTCCCCCTCCCCTCCCTGGTTATAAAATCAACTCATGGTCCTTGTAAAAAGGGACCAGCCCATCGTTACTGCAAGGTCACGCTGGTATGAACCGGTGAGGGATCACACACCAGTCTAGCTGCTCAGTGTTCAAATTCCAGCAACCTGGCCTTGGGTAGGTGGGTGCCCTCTCTGTGCTCCCCTTGCCGCCTCTCCCCTCCCCCACCCCCACTGGGAGCTGGAACCGAGGACCTCCTTGGGAGGCTCAGTGAGAGCCGCACAGGCCAATGGTTCACACCCTCTCCTCCCGCCTCCCAGTCTTGTGTCGTCATCCCTGGAACTTGCCCTTTTCTGGAAAATTGTCTCATTTGCAGCCTCCATTCCCCATTAGCCCATCGGCTCCCCGAATACCGTGGTTTGTCTCCGGCAACTTTGCTGGCTGCCCAGAACCTAGACCAGGGCATGGTAGCCACTGGGTGTTCAGCTCAGAGCAGTGACCAGTGTGCAAGTGATGGAGATGCTGTTACTGATACACTAATATCGTCATTGTTGGCGCTTCGTAAATGTGTGACTTGGAGAAAATGTCACTGCTTGGTCCCCTAGGCTTTCCCAGAGCTCAGGGGGTTATACACACAAATGGGGTTCTCCTGTCACCCCCCCACACACCCCTCACCTCACCTTTTGGCAGCCCCAGAATGTTCCAGGCCCCCAGCCCCGTCCAGATCCCAGCTGAGGGTTGGTGGGGAGTGGACGAGCAATGAGGAGCACAGTGGAGCTGATGTGTAGCACCTGCGGGGGGAGAACCGTGAGTGGGCCGCTGGCACCAGGCAGCTTTGCAGGTGAGGATGCGGAGACCCAGAGCGGGGAGGGGCAGCTACTTGCCCCAAGCCCGCAGATGGCCAGGAGCGGGGTCAGGCTTTCCTTCCTCGGGGGCCACGGTGGCGGCCCCAGGAACATCAGCTGTCTGGGTCCTCATGGCTGCTGGGTGAGGGGGAAACAAGCCCTCACGTTCCTGATTCAAAAACTGAGCCCCAGCGGATGGGCTGTTTGGGAGCACCCAGACCCATGGGTCCCCAGAGCTGGGTAAGGAGAGGGTCGGGTGGGTGTGTCTGACAGGCCTGAAGAGGGATGCAGGAGTCACCCTCTCTAAGCCTCAGTTTCCTCATCTGGAAATTGGGAGCGTCGTGTGGGAATCACCTTGATGTAATGGAGGCCCCCACCATCTGTGAAATAGTACAAGGTGGGAATGGGGGGCTGGTCCAGGCCCCCCAAAGATGCTAATGGGTAGGGCCTTGCCACCCAATTGTGTGACATTCTCATTCCTCCTGTGTGTTTGCCTGCCTTCCTGGCCTCCCAAGGGACAGTGACAAGGACAAGGTAAGGAGGACAGAGGTGCCTGGAGCCACACATGCCTGGGGCCTTGCCAGACCCTGGCTGTCACTTGGGGATGTGGGCAGAGGATGGGGGACTAGAGCACTGTCATCAGCGGGGGTCCCTAATTAATTCTGCCGAGTGCTCAGCCCCTTCTATACAACTGGTGTCTCATTAATATTCAATGAGTTGTTAATATTTAGTGCTGTGTGTATATATGCAATGAATTATGCCTTGCAACTATTCATCGTTGCCTTAGAACCATTTCATATATTATATATACTGGGTGTCTCCTGCATATTCAGCGGGTCATTAATATTCAGCACCTCTTCCTCGTTAAATACATCATGAATATTTCAGTGCCATGAATATTTGTCCCTTTAGCACATTAGGAATGTTTGGAGTCAGGACCACTCGGCGCCTCTTGGTCCTGCCCCCTTGGCTCCACTTATCAGGATTGAATCACCTTGCTGACTTATCAGGACAGAATCACCTGCATCCTCTAAGGTCCTGGGTAGGGGACAGTGACAGCTGTCGCCTGCGATGGGGCTGGGCTGAAATGAGGCAAAAGGAAATCACCAATACGTGACTCTTTGTTAGTATTTTCCTCGTGCAACAAACAGCATCACCTGGGAACACAGCTGTGAGGGCCAAAATACTGGGTCCCACTTCTGGGGCTCCAGGCTGGCTGGGGAGGTGGGCAGGAGAGAAAGTGAATAGATTTGTCCAGTGGTGGTGAGAGCAACAAAGGAAAGCAGAGCCAGGGTGGGGCATTTTAGCTGGGAGGTTGGGGCCTCGATAAAGGAGACAAGGTTTTTTGGGCGGAAGTCTAAAGAGCAAGGAGAACCAGGGGGAAGAGCAGGAGGGAGGGGCGTCTGAGGTGGAAGGAATGGCAGGTGCAAATGTCCTGTGGCAGGGCTGAGCCCGGAAGTTTGAAGGAGCTGTGAAGAGGCTGGTGTGGCTGGAATGGAGGAATGGGGCAGAGGTCATGGGGTGAGAGGAGAAAGGGCTTGAGAGCACCCCAGGGTGAGGCTTCTGGGTCTCAGCCAGCTAAAGCAAGCAGCTTTTCTGTGTAAGCTGGAGGAAGCAGGCTGTGGGTGATGGTGAAGTTACAACAGTGCATGGAGGGCAAACAGCCTCCTGGAGCAGGATTGGCTGGTATTGCAGTGGGGGGCTGGGCGACCGCCCTGAGAGTCAGCTGACACATCACTGCTGTGACTCTGTACACAGTAGCCCTATCATCTGTAGGGAGCAGCACGGAGGAGGCCTTCCACACGCAAGCAATATACGGATGCGTTCATCGATCAAATGCCTGATGGACCTTCCTGGTTGCTGTGCCATCGTGTCCCAAGGGCTGCCGCCCAGACACCACATCCGGGTCACCTGCTGCCCCATCACGTCCCCCCGTGAAAGGCTCAGAGACCTCTCCCATCTTGTTCTCCCGGATCCATCCTTCCCTGTCCCCCACATCCAGGCACTCAATTTTTTTTCTTTTTTTTTTCTTTCTTTTTGGCCATGCCACGCTGCATGAGGGATCTTAGTTCCCCATCCGGGGATCGAACCCTCACCCCCCTGCAGTGGCAGCACGGAGTCTTAACCACTGGATCACCAGGGAAGCCCCAGGCTCTAAACATTGATGACTCCCTTCATTCTACTTGCTGAACTCGCCCGCGTTCCTGTACCCCGCCTGTACGCTGCTAGCCAGCCCCTATCCAAGTCCCCAGGTTCTTCTTCCTGGTTGCTGCCTTGGCCTCTAACTCCTGCCCTGATTGCCTTTTTCCCCTCAGTGGCCACAGGGGTCTTCCCTGCTCACACACCCTCCATGGCTCCCCGTTGCTCTTTACCTGCAACATAAGAGCTGCTTCGTGGTCGGCCCCAGTTCCCACTCCTCCTCCCCCTGCCATCATCGGGCAACCCTGCCTTAATCTCCCTCCTCCTCCTCTGCTCCAGCCACAGCGCCCCCTCTCTTCCCTTCGGTAACCTAAATTTGTCCCCACCTCAGGGCCTTTGCACTTGCTGTGCCCTCTGCCTAGAATGCCCTGCCCCCAGGGCTCTGCCTAGGTGATTTCCCTTCCTCCTTCAGGATGTCCCCAGGCTGGTCAGGTCCCTCTCCCTCCAGGGATCCCTCCTTCTTCAACAGCCGTTTATCCCAGTTGCGACTAAACAAATCACTTCCTCATGTATGGATATCATAAAGAAGGGACTGGCTTAACCATGGCTGCGTTCCCAGCACCCTGCATACAGTAGGTGCTCAGTAAATACTCTATGGCCCACAAGCCAGTGCAACAAGTAAAACAGTTGGATTCGTGCATGTTCATAGATTCACCCACCAGTCTGCACCCCCCCACCCCCCAGCCAGGGATGAACGAGCACTGCAGCGTCGGCCACCCTGGGCCCCAGGTTCTCTGTCCTTCATCAGACATTTAGTATACAGTTCCTTGTGACAGATTCCGGAAGGATGTCCCGGTGGGAACTATGGGGTTTCCACCCATCGGGATTCTGGGTTCCAATCCTGCTTTATGCTAAGCCTCAATATCCCCATCTGTAAGTGGGGGCACTAAAGGATCTGGGACAATGTCAACTTACAAAAAATGCACAACGTGAGAGTTGCGAGTTGAGTGTATCTGGGGCAAAATTTGGACTGCGGCCCCAGAGAGAGCACCCCAGATATCTCTGAGAAACTGTTCCAAAGAGGCAGGGGGGAAGATTAGTATATATGTGTTCTTGGTAAAGAAGGAGTACATGCAATCAAACACTTTTTTGTAGGGGTTTTCTGCTAGTCACGAGGAGCAGACGTCACCAGGTAGGCATTTAGTGCTTTTCTAGATATGAGGAGATGCAAGGGTTGGGCTCATCACATCAGCTCCTGAAAACATCCAACTGTCTGAAGACCTGTTCCGCCCATCCTCCAAAGCACAGAGTGCCTCATCGCTGGTCTGCACCTGGAATTCCCCTCAGGGGATGTGGCAGGTCAACAGCAGTAGCAGCACAATGTGATTTAGTCCTTGTACAGGCAGATGGCAAGTTCCAATGTACAGCTGACAGGGCCCCCTCATGGTCATAAATTCGACCATGCTTTGGGAGACATTTCGTGACCACTTTATCCCACGGTGCTAGGAAGGCTCATTCCTCGGTCTGACGAAGATTCCGCCGATAGGCCCCTCAGTGTGCCAGTACTGGGCTAGGTCTTTGTAACAAAAGTCAGAGCTCTCTGGACCACCTGTATTCCTAACCTGTTATGGTCCAGGAAAAAGTCCCTCTTGTTGTATCTTCCCATATCCACATTTACACTATTACAATTGTTGATCGCATACAGAACTATACATTCAATCAACTGCTTCAAGTTGCCTAGTCATCGGTATTTTTGTTGGTGGTTCAGTCACAATAATCTTGTGAAACAGGCAGAATACAATATAGCTAATAACCTTAATAGAGTTATAAGTAAATATTTAAGCCAAGAGCTTCGCACGCCAAACCAGTTTTTGAAGGGGTCAAGACTGGGGAACGGGTGGCTTAAGGCAGAAACCTGGTTTTTCATATGCTTCATTAAATGTGTTACATTAGAGGATTCATCAAGTGTGAAAACACAGCATTCAGTTTGAATTACGGCACAGGTGCCTCCCTAAGATGCTGTAAGGATGTCAGGGGCCATGCGGTTTCATAGCACCACTTTCCTCTTCATAGCTCAGAATTCAACAGGCTGATAGCCTGGTTATTATCATTTAAGGCCTGTTGAGTGAATTTTGTTAAGGTTTGGATATGGCTAGATATAGCAAAAATAGCTGCTAATGGTCATACCGGCAGAATACAGATCTCTTGACCCATCAGCTCGTGCCAATGGTCTCTAATTTGTTACATATGTGACCATGAGAGTCCATAGGACTCCTAGGGTACATCTTCCTACCCATCCCAGTGGAAGCCAAGGCCATAAATTAGTACCACAAATCCAACGAGTTCCGTTAGGTGCAACCCAGTGAACCTCTGGTCATCTGACTCAGTCCCACACCAATCACTGTCTCTAAGGGTAATATCCTGTAGGCATTGTTCATAAGGCACCCAGCCCAATTTCCTGATGTTACCAGGCTGATCATCCTTAGTATGTTTTAATCGTTCCCAACATAGAGGTGTTTTTAAACTTAAATGATCAGAGCCTGGTGTTAACCACATAAATCCATCCCATGATTGTGGGAAGTTTCCCTTTAATAGACGAGAGGTAATAGTTTTTGTTTGAGACTTGGCTGCCATTCTGATTGAGCCTGAATGTCCTTTAAAAAAATTTGAATTTATGGCCAGGGTCAGAGCAGGTATTATTAATTGGCCAGGTGAAAAGGACTATAATTTTTTTTTCCTCTTTCTCTAGAGTAAATTTCCTAAGGGCCATCCAGTTAGAGCCTTGGAGGGGAGAAATCCACCAAGGCAACCCCAAAGTACTTGTCATTGGTAATTGGCCACAAACCCAACTATTGGATTGATTTTTTTAATTAGCATAGGATTGTGCCCACGATAGAAAAACATTTGATTTATCTGTAAAGGTCCAAGGACTCAAGAAAACATTTGTAAATCCTCATACGAGTCAGGTCCAGCATCTTGGGCTAGCTGTCTACTTCTGATGTCGGCTTCTTCTCGTCCTGGTGAGAGTGTAGTTTCTCCTCTGATAAGTGTCCTTCCACCTAGGTTGGAGATTGTCCTTTAAATTATGTCCTTTTTAGGATGCGTAATCCCCTGGTTGCAGGTTGTGGGGCATCTGATTTTCTTTTTTTTTTTGGCGCACGGGCTTAGTTGCTCCGCAGCATGTGGCATCTTCCTGGAGCTGGGATCGAACCCGTGACCTCTGCATTGGCAGGCGGATTCTTAACCACTGCGCCACCTAGGAAGCCCCATCTGATTTTCATCCAAAAATAGATTACTGAGATAAGCTTCAGAAACAAACTTAGAGTGTCCTTTTAAAAACTCAGTTGAACTTTATATTAGTATAGCATAACAGCAAGGGACTATCCAGGGAGTGAATCTTAGTAAATACAGACCTCCATCAGCAAATCTGGCACTTAATATTCATTGAAACAATCTTTTTCTTTCTAAAATTACCCTCATTTTTACCAAATATAACCAAATTGAGACTAATATGTTTGCAAAATAAGTCTGGTCCCAAAAGAAACTTGGCCTGATAATTTATGTAACTATAATTGATCTTACAGGCTTTTGCTTTGCTGAAATTTTTATAAGGAGTCTCAGACTGGACTTTTTTGAAAGATCTCTCAGGGCTAGGAAAGCCACGTCAAGGGCTTTTCCCTAACAGATGTAGGTGAATTCTTCCCTTTTCAAGGTTCCCAAAATACCTTGAGTTTTCTATACCTGCTAGTGAGGTAGCCTTTCTAATTTATCTGATAAAGCTGCTGGGAAACTCTGATAAAGAGTTTCCAGTGTCTGGAGGGAACAGATAGAGAGAAAAATGTTTCAATCCTGCTTTACAAAAGTATAATTTACCAAGTTATTGTAAATCATAATTAGTTTGAGGGGAAGGTTTTCCTTACACCTGGAAAACACAGATTTCAACCAGTAATTTTTCAGATAGAAACCATAAAATGTATAACCATATTCACCAGTTTACTCAGTCCTATGTTACTTATCCTTTTTCTTAGCAGCTTATGGAGCCATCTGGTTTCTCACTAGGATTCTTCAGTTTCTTACCCTGTTCAGCATTATGGTCTGAAAGTCAGAAACTTGTATTTATCCAAAAGTCCTTTTCATAAATCTTCTTGAAGAGGAAGCATTTTTGCAGAGGCATCAGAATAAAGCCAGAACCGTCTATAATGACATAGGCTTAAGAAGGCGTGTTTGAAATCTGATTGCAATGTCAATGGAAAAATTTGGTTACTGTTGTGACATACAACACTTTAAGATAATAACTAGAATTGTGACTGATAACATTTTACCAGGACATATCAGAATTTTAGGAACTCCATATAATTTCTAGAATATCTATATTAATAACAATTACCATACACTAAAATCCAAGATTTATTATTCATTTGACAATACTTCCCATGTAACTTAATGTACCAAATGAACCTAGTTTATATCTCTCTTTGGGATGTTTCAGGGGCCCTTTGAAGCATCCCAAAGTTAGCTAGAGGTCAAAAGGACTTCATCAGAATTGGTTTTAGGAAGTTTTGTCAAAAATACCAAAAAGGGTTTAGAACACTCAGTCAGATAGGTTCACAGGTCACTGTGAAACAATAGTTATTCACTTAGCCAAAGTAACAAGAACAGATCACTTAAAAGATAAGGAAACTTAAAATCTGTTATCAAAAGGCAGTTCAAAAAGAAAAAAAAAAGGCAGTTCAACATTTTAAGAAAACTTGTCCGCTTAACAGAAAAGCCAAATTCAAGTTTTGTACCAGCTGACTTTTAAAATTAACTTACTTGACTAAGTTTCAATCCTGATCATGCATCAAACTCTTTCTTCTCAGGGTCCACTTTCCACAAACCTTGTTACCACTTTCTGTAACATTACTTTATTTCCCATTCAGAAAGTCACCAGTAAGTCAGACCTTCTTTCTTTTCCCTTAATAAAATGTAATTGCATTCTTCAGGCCTTCCTTACTGAAAACACACATCCTACTTTCCTTAAGCAACCACCAACTGTCCTTTATTATAGCATTCTGTAGATTGGTGAACATACACACCAGGGATATTTTCTAAAAACATTTGCTTTCTTTACAGAACGTGGCAACAAACATATTCCTCAATAGTCCTAAATACCCTTTTGTTTCTCTGTAAAAGGAAGCCAATGTTCAGTAATTAATGTTTCAGTATCTTATTTGGGAATGATCTAGCTAATCAGTAAGCTTTCATCACTTAATTTAGGGCAACTCCAGAATTTCAAGTTACCAGGATCTGGAGAGACTTATTTTAGGTAGATATTCCTAAAGCATAATTCTTCTTGACAGAGTTTATCTAAAAGCTCTTCTCATTTACATTTTCTTTTCTTAGAAGTTTCTTCACATCAAGTTACTTTCCCTGCTGACAAATCTGTAACAGATATGGCAAAATTTTATTTAGCTTATATTACACCCAGGCACAATAGAAATTTATATAAAAATTATGCTTAATGTTGATGACTCTAAAACATGTCTATATTAATCAAAACAAGCTTAAGCCATCTTCAATACCAGATGTCAGTTTAGTACTGAATTTTCCAGATGTCATGAACGTGAAATTCATTCTGGCCAGATTATTTTCTGAGTATTTGTATAAGCACTTGATTTTTTTAAGCCCTCTTTTATGAATTTGTTTTTGGCAATACCATACACCTACAACGAACATATAAATACATATGAACACACAAACAAACACAGAGGCCTCATAATTCTAATTCCAAAATTTCAGCACTGAGTCAGGTACGACACAAAACCCATCAGTCACAACAGGTTGGATTCAGATTGGCTTCTAGCAGATGGGACAAATCGAGGTCACCTATCTAGAGGTCACCTATCTAGATGGCTAAACCCTTTTACTGTTTACAGAAAAGACACTTAGGAGTTCTATTTGTCCTTGACAAGTCAAGTTTTAAATTACCTCTTTTTTTTTCAAATTTGCATTTAAAAGGATAGCAGAAATAATGGTTCCTTAAATGACCAGATAAGACATTTACCTCTCAAAGGTACAACCAAGTTCCTCCCAAGATGACTTTGTTTCCCCTTTAATACTTAACAAGCCTCTTAAGATAAATAGGGAAGGTTTGGGGAGTGATAAAATTGGTGGACTTTGGATTATTTTTGGAGCCACAATTAGGTCAACAAACATGAATACTAGTTATTAATTTGATACTAAATATTTCCCCTTTGGGGCTTCCTAGGTGGCACAGTGGTTAAGAATCCGCCTGCCAATGCAGAGGTCACAGGTTCGATCCCAGCTCCAGGAAGATCCCACATGCTGCAGAGCATCTAAGCCCGTGTGCCAAAAAAAATATATATATATTTCCCCTTTCACATGAACCTGAAATTTATTTAGCTTAATTTCTCTTGTACTTAGAATTGTTCGATTTGTAAGCATCTATTTTTCCTTAAGCCAATCAAATAGAGTTCATTTGCAAATTAACCTCAACAATTAATATCCAAAGACAAAGGCACACTAAGACACATATATCCAGACACAAGGAGAGACCTCAAAGCTTTATTTCCCAAACTTAGTCATGAATTAGATATCACAATATAAAAACTTACTAGTTTATAAACAGAAAAAGAAAAATTATGAAGTGCTTCTTCTAGTTTTTTTTTTTTTTTCCTTTTCAATCTCAAGAATTAGAGATAGTTTAGATAAGATATTTGTTCCTGAGAGCTCTGGTCTCAAGGCAGAGGGAGAAAAGTCAGGCTCTCCTCAGTAGGGCTTATATTCCCTTAGGGTCAGAATTCTGCAGAGATTTTTTTTTTTCTTCAAGCTAGCTTTTTCTACTGGTTGGGAATTAAATGGGGGTCAATTAAACCTTCTACTGGCATTGTGTACTTAACTGACACAATTGAAGTTTCATAATTTTCATGGATACGCCCCCTTTTTTTAATGGTTTGAAAAGCTGGTCGGATATAGTTTCAAGTAATTAATTGTTGGCTTTCCTGCAAAGAAGTTACTCTATGGTTTCCTCTTTTAGAAGCTTCCAGGTAATAAACAATCAAAGTAAGCATTCCATTCAGTCTGTTCTTATGCCAGCTTTTTCTTTTTTTTTTTCCTTTCTAACTGTGCACGCAAAAATCTTTTTTTGGAATATCAAAAGAACCCCAATTTGGTCATTTTAGGTTGAGATCTCCCTTAGCATTAACTTTCCCAATTAAGTAGGTACTTGCAAGTATAAGTTTTTGTACGTACATAAACCTGGCTGGGGTGTTAGAAAGAGGTTGGCCTTTTGCCCATGTTTCTGTGAGAGGCTCTATTTCCCATTTT
This sequence comes from Hippopotamus amphibius kiboko, assembly GCF_030028045.1. Lineage (NCBI taxonomy): Eukaryota > Metazoa > Chordata > Mammalia > Artiodactyla > Hippopotamidae > Hippopotamus > Hippopotamus amphibius. Next base: position 16,110,165 of record NC_080200.1, on the reverse strand, counting down.
AAAGTCGAATTTGTCTGGGATAAAAAACACTAGTGAAATTGCGTGGTGGGCCAGTGTGATGCTTGTGAGCTTAGCTCCTCTAGGCATCACTCCAGAGTCGTTTCAGCTCTTATGTGCCTCAGTCCTCCCTTCGGTAGTCTAAGACCACCGCAGGTGCTCAGATTGCTGAATGGCCAATTCTTATTTTGTGACCCCCGGAGAGCAAGTGTTTTAATTAATGAGTGGGTTTCCCTAGAGGACCACTGCACAGTAGGAGGACTGTGCCTCCACCACTCCTGTAAATCACGCAGTCGCCTGAGAGAGCCGTACTGGCAGGGAGGAGTCTTGTCCCTTATCGTCGGAGCAAAGCTCTCACGTAATATCTTCACTTTTATCCCAACAAATTCAATTAAGGCAGCAGAACTGAGGAAAGGCATCAGATCAGCCTCTTATCTAACCACTCAGTCAAGACCACTCAGTCTCCTACAACTGAGCAAACCCTGGCTTCTTTCAACCAGGCCCCCCCACCAGGATCTTTCACCTGAGTTCAAGGGGTCTCTGCTGGTACCAAGGCTCTGGCTCTTCATAGAGTTCAGGTGAAGCAGAGAAGTCCACTCTGGGTCCCTTATTCGTGGTCGCCAGAACTGTCAACGTACAAAAAATGCACAGCGTGAGAGTTGCGAGCTGAGTTTATTTGGGGCAAAATTTGAACTGCAGCCCCAGAGACAGCACCTCAGCTAGCTCCAAGAAACTGTTCCAAAGAGACAGGGGGGAAGGTTAGTATATATATATTCTTGGTAAAGAAGGAGTACATGCAATCAAACACATTTTTTGTAGGGGGTTTCTGCTGGTCACAAAGCGCAGATGTCACCTTGTAGGGATTTAGTGCTTTTCTAGATATGAGGGGATGCAAGGGTTGGGCTCATCAAATCAGCTCCTGAAAACATCTAACTATCTAGAGACATGTTCCACCCATCCTCCAAAGCACAGAGTGCCTCATTGCTGGTCTCCACCCAGAATTCCCTTCGGGGATGTGGAAGGTCAGCAGCACCATGTGATTTACTCCTTGTACAGGCAGATGGCAAGTTCCAATTTATAGTTGACAACAGGGAGCCAAGGTCATTGAGGTTGTCACGTAGTCAGAGTAGGCCAAGTCATTTGATAATGGAAAGTGACCCATTGTGTGTTTTTGTAGGGCGTGTTGTCAGCACTTCTATGTGCTAATGAGGAAATAGACTCCCAAGGGGAAGTTAGTCGCCAAGGTCAACTCAGGGACCCTTCGACAAGGAATCAGACCTCTTTGCTCTCCATGGCTCCCCCATGGCCCCAGGAAACAGTCCCACTACTCAGCCTGGCATTCAAGGTCTTTACAGGGTCTGGCCCCACCTCTTAGCCTCAGAAATCACCCCCTCTCCAAATTCTACTTTTTAGCAAAGTAAACTACACATGATTCCTTGAATAGGCTTTGTTTTCTTTCCCTTTTTTGCTTTTGCATTTGCTCACTTGGCTACCTGAACTCCCCCTTGGTGAACTTGTACGCATCCTTCAAAACCTCAGCATCAATATCCTGATCCATTCTTCTGGCTCAGGAGGTGTCTGAATTTGTATCCCCCAGACTGTGGGCTCCTGGGGGTCCAGACCCAGGGTTGTGGCTTCTCAGTTCCTCCAGAACCTATTTGTTGAATGAATGAATGAATGGTTTTCATATATGTGTTTTGAGATAAGAGCCACTGAGGCTTTTCTCAGGACTGAAGGACTTGGAGACAATGTGGATTTCTGTGGTAATGCGAGTCACCCACTGGGCCACCTTGCGATAACTCTCTTGAGCTTCACTACCCCAGCTATGACGTGGGGGTGGGGATTCCCCCAGAGTTACTCAGCCACCACAAACTTCAGAGTGAGCAGCTGTTTGGGTTTCCACAAGCCCAGCCCTTCTGGAACTGGAGAGGGGAGACAGCAGAATCTTGTATGGGGGTTAGGGAATTGAAAGCAGGCCTAAGAGGAACTTCTCACCGACTACACAGAACCACCAGTAAAGGCCACAGGGTTGCTTCACAGTTGCTCCGAGGAAGTAAAACCAACAGGCTTCCTGTCCTTGGCGAAATGGAAGCCCTGAGCCCCAGCCTTTCCCACAGTAGGCCTGAGGTCCCGGCCCCTTTAGAAAGTGAGGCCTATAAGGAGAGGTTGGGGACTACCTGGGGTACAGCCCCCTGAGACACCCAGCAAGGTATCCTGGACCAGGAAATCCCCAGCACTCTTAGCCTGGCTGAAAGGCAGGGCCTGGAGGTTCTTGTTTATGCCAGTCCGGATGTGGGATGTGGTGACTTTGGAAACACTTGCTACTTGAAGTTTTAAGGGGCCATTAGTTAGGGGTGGGAGTGGCCTTGGTGGATGGAAAAGGAAAGGGGATCTGGGATGCATTAATAGAGGTCTGGGGGTGGGGGGGGCACATGAGCTCTCAGACCCCAATCAAGAGCCTCATGGGGGCTGGGAGGGTGGAGTCCCTGTAAAATCCCTCCACTTAAAGAAACCAGAGACCTGGAAAGAAAAAATTGCGAATGAAGGTAGCCAACAAAGAGTAAGTGTTTCATACGCAAAGAGCTCTTACAAATAAACAGGAAAGCAAATGCAAGGAAAAGAACAAGCCCTAATGGAATTAATTAAAACCAAATGGCCACCCGCAAGAGGTTCTGTTTTGCCCAAATACCCTGATCCCAGTAATATGACCCATTTTGTCTTTTTACCTCTTCTCACGCGTTCCCTTCCCCGATGCCCAGGTTTGGCTGACTTGTAAATATTCCTATGTGTTTAGGTATCTTTCTTCGTTTTGGAGCTCTTGTTTGGAACTAAACACATTCCCACCTAAGGAGTCCTTGGCCAGTTAGGTTTGTTTTCTATTTAAATAGAAATCAACAATAGTAACTCACACAAATACTCCATCTAATGAATTTTTTTTTTTTCCCTGTGCGCGGGCTTTCCTTTTAGTTGTGATGAGTGGGGGCTACTCTTCATTGTGGTGCGCAGGCTCCTCATTGCGGTGCCTTCTCTTGTTGCTGAGCATGGGCTCTAGGCATGTGGGCTTCAGTAGTTGCAGCACATGGGCTCAGTAGTTGTGGCTCACGGGCTCTAAAGCGCAGGCTCAATAGTTGTGGCACATGGGCTTAGTTGCTCCATAGCATGTGGGATCTTCCTGGAGCAGGGCTCGAACCCATGTCCCCTGCATTGGCAGGGGGATTCTCAACCACTGCACCACCTAGGAAGCCCTCCATCTGGTGAATTTATCTAAACCTATGTCAAGGTTCTTCGTTCAGTCCCTCATTCTCCTCTTTGGATGCTTCCTCCTTTTGAGTTCTCTCTTCCGGTTTCTGTGTTTATTTAGAGCAGGATTTCTCAACCTTGACAATGTTGACATTCGGGGATGGATCACCTTCTGTCCTCCTGTGCCCTGGACAATGTCAATTTAAACAGTGTCTCTGTCCTCTACCCACTTAATACCATTATCAGTCCCATATCTCCACCCTGCCCCAATCATGACAACCAGAAATGTCTCCAGACATTGCCCAGTAAGGTCCCCTGGGAGCAGAATAACCCCTGGTTGAAAACTGATTTAGACTCTAAACTGCAGATGGGGAAGGGGATGAATCACCCTCTAAATTTTCATAGGATTTTTTTTTAAGAGGTAAATTATTTATGTATTTATTTATTTATTTATCGGCTGCGTTGGGTCTTCATTGCTGCACGTGGGCTTTCTCTAGTTGTGGTGAGCGGGGGCTACTCTTTGTTGCAGTGCGCGGGCTTCTCGTTGTGGTGGCTTCCTTTACTGCAGAGCACAGGCCCCAGGCATGCGGGCTTCAGTAGTTGTGGCATGTGGGCTCAGTAGTTGTGGCTCACGGGCTCTAGAACGCAGGCTCGGTAGTTGTGGGACACGGGCTTAGTTGCTCCGAGGCATGTGGGATCTTCCTGGAGCAGAGATTGAACCTGTATCCCTGCATTGGCAGGCGGATTTCCAACCACTGCGCCACCAGGGAAGTCCCTTCATGGGATTCTGAATGAGGGTGTCTCTTGGCTAGAAGTTTGGGTCCCAGGCATACCCTTGTCTTCCAGCATCTGTGGGTCTCTGGCCACCTGTGTTGCCAAAGAGGACGTGGTGACACCTCTGGTCTGATTTTTGGTGACTTGGGCCTTCTACTGCAGCTCATGAGTTTTTTCCCATCCTCAGAGCTCAGGGACTTGCCAGGTTCACCTGGGAACGCTCCTTTCTTGTGGTCCACTCTGGACTTGGGCCCCTCTTCAGCTCAAGAAAATGTCCTTCTAGGATTCTGTTCATTCTTGCATCATTTGTCAGTTCACAGTCTCCTCTCAGGATTTTGTGATTTGCTTTCTTTTTAAATAAATTTATTTATTTATTTATTGGCTGTGTTGGGTCTTCGTTGCTGCACGCAGGCTTTCTCTACTTGCAGCGAGCAGGGGCTACTCTTTGTTGTGGTGCGCGGGCTCCTCATTGCTGTGGCTTCTCTTGTTGTGGAGCACTGGCTCTAGGCGCATGGGCTTCAGCAGTTGCAGCACATGGGCTCAGTAGTTGTGGCTCATGGGCTCTAAAGCACAGGCTCAATAGTTGTGGCACATGGGCTTAGTTGCTCCGTGGCATGTGGGATCTTCCTGGAGCAGGGATCGAACCTGTGTCCCCTGCATTGGCAGGTGGATCCCTAACCAATGTGCAGCCTAGGAAGCCCTGTGATTTGCTTTTTTGGGTCTCCCAGACCTGCCCTCAAGATGGGGGCCTCACCCCCAAGACTGGCAGCCAAGCCGGGGACGCCACAGCAACAAGACAGGCTCTGTGCCACCCGCAGATAGGGTCCCTAGCGGCTCAGACTCCAGCTCATTCCCACCTCAACGTCTTTGCACCGCTGTTCCCTCCCTGGGGATCTTAATCCCACAACCTCAGCCACACTGGCTCCTCTGTGTCATTCACATCTCAGTTTAAATGTCCTCCAGACCTCAAAATCCACATCTACAATGTGACCCCATTTCCTCCCGTAGCGTTCATCCCCTTCTATCATTTCATTGAGGTTTCTTTCTTCTTCAGATCTCTATTGGAGCATAATGGCTTTACAATGTTGTGTTAGTTTCTGCTGTATGACAAAGTGAATCAGCTATATGTATAGATATATCCCCATGTCCCCTCCCTCTTGAGCCTCCCTCCCACCCTCCCCATCCCACCTCTCTAGGTCATCACCAAGTATCGAGTTGATCTCCCTGTGTTATGCAGCAGCTTCCCACTAGCCATCTATTTTGTATTTGGTAGTGTATATATGTCAATGCTACTCTCTCACTACATCCCAGCTTCCCCTTTCCACCCTGCGTCCTCAAGTCCGTTCTCTGCATTTGAGTCTCTATTCCTGCCCTGCCGCTAGGTTCATCAGTACCATTTTTCTAGATTCCATATAAATGCATTAGCATATAGTATTTGTTTTTCTCTTTCTTTCTTCACTCTGTATGATAGATTCCAAGCCCATCCACCTCACTACAAATAACTCAATTTCGTTCCTTTTTATGGCTGAGTAATATTCCATGGTACATATTCCATTGAGGTTTTTATTTAGTGTTTGTTCCCCCTCAAAAGTGTGGGTCCCAGAGTGGCAGAGACGGTGAGCCATCCCGTACCTGTTCACCATTGTGTCCTCAGTTCCTGGGAGGTGCCTGGAACACAGGAGAAGCACAATAAATACTGGCTTGAATGAATGAATGTATAAATTCATTCTGAGTCAATATATACATGTGTGTGTTTTGGCCACACCGTGTGACTTCCAGGATCTTAGTTCCCTGACCAGGGATCAAACTTGTGCTCGCTGCAGTGGAAGCACGGAGTCCTAACCACTGGACTGCCAGGGAAGTCCCAAGAGTCAACATTTTTTTCCAGATCTTTATTGGAGTATAATTGCTTTACACTGTTGTGCTTTGTGTGTTGTACAAAGTGAATCAGCTGCATTTATACATATATCCGTATATCCCCTCCCTCTTGAGCCTCCATCCTATCCTCCCTATCCCACCCCTCTAGGTCATCACCAGTCATCGAGTTGATCTCCATGTGTTATGCAGCTGCTTCCCATGAGCCATCTGTTTTACATTTGGTCGTGTATATATGTCAGTACTACTCTCTCACTTTGTTCCAGCTTCTCCTTCCCCCCTCCCCGTGTCCTCAATATTTTTTCAGATGCTGTGGCATCCCAGCATTCATTTGTTCATTCATTCATTCAACACACACTTACTGAGCACCTACTATGCACCAAGCACAGTTCTGGGGGCTGGGGATAAAATGGTGAACAAGACTTCAAAGTTTTTATCACATAGTTTCAGAGATGAAAAGTGCTGTGGAAGAAAGAAAAAGTAGGCTAGGATGGTAGATCAGAGCTGCCAGTGAGATGGTATGTCCTGAGGAGGTGTTCCTGAGAAGGGAACATCTGAGCAAAGACGGGAAGTGGGGGAAAGGAGGGAGTTCCATGGAAATCTGGAAGATCAGACAGAGGAAACAACCTGTGCAAAGGTTCTGAGGCAGGACCATGCTCAGCATGTGTGACGTTAAAGTCCCAACCATGCTCTTACATGAGCTTAATTCCCATTTTACTTTGAAGCTCAGAAAGGTCAAGCTTCTTTCCCGAGATCACAGAGCAGAACCTGTGGAGTGAGATCTGAACCCCATTTTGGGGAGACACCTGGCTGGAGAGGCCTTGGCCAGGCAGTGTGCAGAGAAAGTGACAGGCACCTTGGGGAAATGGCCCCATAGATCAGGGAAGGAGGCCCTGTCCATAGCACCAGCATCCATTAGTGGCTCTAGATAAAATAGAAAAACTGCTCTCTTCTTGCTCCTAGGTAATAGCTGGGTGGAGTTGCTTGGAGCTGGAGGAGCCTACCAGAATTCACTGACTGCCCCGTGGTGTGTTTCAGGTGCCAGAGGGGAGAACAGGGGGACCCCAGACCAATATATACTTCCTGAGACAGTCTGAGGTAAGTGCTGAGGTTCACACATTCATTCAACAAACACTCATCGAATGCCCACTAGGTACGAGGTGCTGGGAACTGCCTTCACACCTGCACAACCCAGTGCATTGGGATTGCTCAGGTGCCCCCTTTGGAGCTGAAGAAATCGAGGCCCTAGATATGGAGGGCACACAGTCGGGGAGTGAAGGAGTTGGGATTTAAGCCCAGGAGTTGGGCTCCGGAGGGCACCTCTCTGAGGTGAGTCAATAAGTGTTTACTGAATTGGTAAGTCCCGCCTTGGGTCTAATCTGGCACTTTCAGGTGGCGCTGGAAAATAGATCTTCAAATTTAGGGCTGAAACACAGCACCTATACCACCTTTCCAGACAAAAGGATATCGAGGGGGTCCAGGGACGCCTGGGAAAGGGATCTGGACAGGAGACCAAGGGCTCTACCTGGATATGGAAAAGGAAATCTTCTAGGAGGGGTGGTTTTGACAGATAAATAAGAGAGTGCCAAGCTGCTCTTGCTTTCTGAGATGGCCCACACTCTGTCGAGTGTGTTTCTCTATAAATAAATCCACTTCTTACCTATCACTTTGTCTCTCACTGAATTCTTTTTTTTTTTCTTAAAGAACTTTTATTGAGATACAGTTAACAGACAATAAACAGCATATATTTAGAGTGTACAACCTGGTATCCCAATTTGCCAATTCATTGCCCCCCAACCCTCCCTGCTTTCCCCACTTGGTGTCCATATGTTTGTTCTCTACATCTGTGTCTCTATTTCTGCCTTGCAAACCGGTTGATTTGTACCATTTTTCTATAGTCCACATACATGTGTTAATATACAACATTTGTTTTCTCTTTGACTCATTGCACTCTGTTTGACAGTCTCTAGGTCCATCCATGTCTCTACAAATGTCCCAGTTTGTCTACTAACTTTGGGTTTTGTTTGCTCTTCTTTCTCAAGTTTCTTTAGGTGTAAGGTTAGATTGTTTATTTGGGATTTTTCTTGTTTCTTAAGGTAGGATTGTATTGCTATAAACTTCCCTCTTAGAACTGCCTTTGCTGCATCCCATAGGTTTTGGATCATTGTGTTTTCATTGTCATTTGTCTCTAGGTATTTTTTGACTTCCTCTTTGATTTCTTCAGTGATCTCTTGGTTATTTAGTACCATATTGTTTAACCTCCATGTGTTTGTGTTTTTTACAGTTTTTTTCCAGTAATTGATTTCTAATCTCTTAACGTTTTGGTCGAAAAGATGCTTGATATGATTTCAATTTTCTTGAATTTACCAATGCTTGATTTATGACCCAAAATGTGATCTACCCTGGAGAATGTTCCATGTGCACTTGAGAAGAACGTGTAATCTGCTGTTTTTGGATGTAATGTCCTATAGATATCTATTAAATCAAGCTGATTTATTGTGTCATTTAAAGCTTGTGTTTCCTTATTAATTTTCCGTGTGGATGATCTGTCCATTGGTGTAAGTGGGGTGTTAAAGTCCCCCACTATGATTGTGTTCCTGTCGATTTCCTCTTTCATAGTTGTTAGTATTTGCCTTATGTATTGAGGTGCTCCTATATTGGGTGCACATTTATATTTATAATTGTTATCTCCTCTTCTTGGATTGATCCCTTGATCTTTATGTAGTGTCCTTTCTTGTCTCTTATAACATTTTTTATTTTAAAGTCTATTTTATTTGATATAAGTATTGCTACTCCAGCTTTTTTTTGATTTCCATTTGCATGGGATATCTTTTTCCATCCCCTCACCTTCACTCTGCATGTGTCCCTAGGTCTGAAGTGGGTCTCTTGTAGACAGCATGTATATGGGTCTGTTTTTGTATCCATTCAGCCAGTCTGTGTCTTTTGGTTGGTGCATTTAGTCCATTTACATTCAAGATGATTATCAATATGTATGTTCCTATTACCATTTTCTTAATTGTTTTGTTGTTGTTTTTATAGGTCCTTTTCTTCTCTTATGTTTCCACTTAGAGAAGTTTCTTTAGCATTTGTTGTAGGGCTGGTTTGGTGGTGCTGAATTCTCTTAGCTGTTGTTTGTCTGTAAAGCTTTTGATTTCTCCATCGAATCTGAATGAGATTCTTGCTGGGTAGAGTATTCTCGGTTGTAGGTTCTTCCCTTTCATCACTTTAAATAATCATGCCACTCCCTTTGGGCTTGCAGAGTTTCTGCTGAGAAATCGGCCGTTAACCTTATGGGAGTTCCCTTGTATGTTATTTGTCGTTTTTTGCTGGTTGCTTTTAATAACTTTTCTCTGTCTTTAATTTTTGTCAAATTGACTACTATATGTCTTGGCGTGTTTCTCCTTGGGTTTATCCTGCCTGGGACTCTCTCCTCTTCCTGGACTTGGGTAGCTATTTCCTTTCCCATATTAGGGAAGTTTTCAACTAGAATCTCTTCCAATATTTTCTCGGGTCCTTCCTCTCTCTCTTCTCCTTCTGGGACCCCTATAATGCGAATGTTGGCACGTTTAACATTGTCCCAGAGGTCTCTTAGGCTGTCTTTTCTTTTCATTCTTTTTTGTTTATTCTTTTCCGCATCAGTGATTATCACCATTCTGTCTTCCAGCTCACTTATTCGCCCTTCTGCCTCAGTTAATCTGCTATTGGTTCCTTCTAGTGTATTTTTCATTTCAGTTATTGTGTTGCATATCTCTGTTTGTTTGCTCTTTAATTCTTCTAGGTCTTTGGTAAACTTTTCAATCTTTGCATCCAGTCTTTTTTCAAAGTCCTGGATCATCTTCACCATCATTATTCTGAATTCTTTTTCTGGAAGGGTGCCTATCTCCTCTTCATTTAGTTGTTTTTCTGGGGTTTTATCCTGTCCCTTCATCTGGTACAAAGTCCTCTGCTTTTTCATTTTCTCTGTCTTTCTGTGGCTGTGGTTTTCAGTTCCACAAGACAAAATACTGCTGATACTGCTTGATACTGCTGTCTGCCCTCTTGTGGAGGAAGCTATCTAGGAGGTTTGTGGGTGCTTCCTGATGGGAGGGACTGATAGTGGGTTGGGTTGGGTGGGTGGAGCTCAGTAAGACTTTAATCTGCTTGTCTGCCAATGGGTGGGGCTGTGTTCCCACCCTGTTGGTTGATTGGCCTGAGGCCACTTAACACTGGCGCTTACAGGCTCTTTGGTGGGGCTAATGGCAGACTCTGGGAAGGCTCACACCAATGAGCATCTCCCAGAACCCCTGCCACCAGTGCGCCGTCTCCTTGGTGAGCTACAGCCACCCCCCGACCTCCACAGGCAACCCTCCAACACTAGCAGGTAGGTCTGGTTCAGTCTCCTATGGGGTCACTGCTCCTTCCCCCTGGGTCCTGGTGAGCACACTTTTTTTGTGTGCCCTCCAAGAGTGGAGTCTCTCTTTCCCTCAGTCCTGTGGAGGTCCTGCAATCAAATCCTGCTGGCTTTCAGAGTCTGATTCTCTGGGGATTCCTCCTCCTGTTGCTGGACTCCCAGGTTGGGAAGCCTGACATGGGGCTCAGAACCCTCACTTTAGTGGGTGGACTTCTGTGGTATAACTGTTCTCCAGTTTGTGAGTCACCCACCCAGCATTTATGGGATTTGATTTTAACGAGATTGTGGCCCTACTACCGTCTCATTGTGGCTTCTCCTTTGTCTTTGGATGTGGGGTGTCTTTTTTTGGTGAGTTCCAGTGTCTTTCTGTCAATGATTGTTCAGCAGTTAGTTGTAATTCTGGTGCTCTTGCAAGAGGGAGTGAGCGCACGTCCTCCTACTCTGCCATCTTGATCCTATCTCCTCTCACTGAACTCTTTCTGTGATCAAGAACCTGAGCTTCATTAAGTCCTGAGACCAGAACTAAAACCCCCAATAAATGGAAGATGTTAGCATTCTTCACTCCAGAAAAGACCACCTGAGGCCAGATTAAAGGAACCAGAGAAGCTTATCGAGAGACTACCTGAGACCAGGGGACTTCCCTGGTGGCTCAGTGGTTAAGAATCCGCCTGCCAATGCAGGGGACACGAGTTCAAGCCCTGGTCCGGGAAGATCCCACATGCAGTGGAGCAACTAAGCCTGTGTGCCACAACTCCTGAGCCTGCGTGCTGCATCTACTGAAGCCTGCGCACCTAGAGCCCGTGCCCCATGACAAGAGAAGCCACCACAATGAGAAGCCTGAGCATTGCAACAAAGAGTAGCACCCCCCTTGCCACAACTAGAGAAAGCTTGCACACAGCAAGACCCAACGCAGCCAATGAATAAATTAAAAAGAGAGAGAGAGAGACTACCTGCGACCAGATTAAAGGACTGCAGGCTGTGCACACACCCTAATCCTTATCAGCAACCCTGCTCTTGAACCATCGCCAAATCCTCCCAGATTGGGACACAGTTTTGAGGGGCTTAAGCTTCCTGTTTCCCCCTCTTCCTTGGGAAAGCAATAAAGCTCTTCTTTTCTACTTCACCTCTCCCCACCCCACCCCCCCCCAAAAAAAGTGTGCCAGAGAGAAACTTAATTAATTTACTTTTATTCACAAATTCATTCATTCAGACACTCTCTGCTTCCCCCATTTGTCTACTTCATGCTGGGCAATGCCAGGACCCTCAAGAAGTCCCCAGTCTTGGGAAGAAAAAGGCAGACACAGACACCCCCATGAGATCATGACTGAGCCAGGGAGGGAGACAGGGCTAAATAGAGAACCACGGGCTTCCTAGGTGGCGCAGTGGTTGAGAATCTGCCTGCCAATGCAGGGGACATGGGTTCGATCCCTGCCCCAGGAAGATCCCACATGCTGCAGAGCAACTAAGCCCGTGAGCCACAACTCTTGAGCTCGTGTGCCGCAACTATGGAAGCCCATGTGCCTAGAGCCCGTGCTCTGCAACAAGAGAAGCCACAGCAATGAGGAGCCCATGCACTACAATGAAGAGTAGCCTCTGCTCGCTGCAACTAGAAAAAGCCCGTGTGCAGCAATGAAGACCCAACACAGCCAATAAATAAATAAATTTATGGAAAAAAAAATAGGGAACCAGGACTCTTTCTGAGGGGTCCAAGAGGGCTTCCCAGAGAATGGATCATTTGAGATGGGTTTTAAAGGAGGAATAGAAGTTTGCCAAGGAAGATAGCTTTGTTTGAGACATGCTGGGCCTGAGGGGTCTGTGAAGAGCCAGGGCCCATGCTCAGCTCACAGGACCATTAAAAATAGTCAAGAAGAATGAGTGATGGTTATATCAGAATCCTGGAAGTTCAGAGCTTTCTGGAAGAGCAAGTGAAAAGGGAAGCAGGAAGGACCCTAGCAGCTATCAACTACTAAAGAGGGAGTTGTCTGTCTCTCTCAAGGAGGCTCCTGGGCCATCTCTGAGGCAGGGTCATAAAAGAGGACTAGGTTGGATGGGGGGTGGATTCTGGGCACAATGAATATGGGAGGCTCACCTTGGCATCTCCATGCCTTTTTTCTCTGTAAATATTGATCCCTGGTAGGGCCTGGGCAACAGTCAGAGCCAACACAGGGTACTGGAGAAGGTGTGTGTGTGTGGGTGGGTGGGGGGAATCTCTGGGGATGAATTTCAGTATTTTTCCAACTTGAGAACTGTAGGGCTGCCACCAGGTGTTGGGGTCCACAGGTAGTTCAGGAAAAGTGCTTGGCCCATCCTGCATCTTCAGGCATCTTCAGTGCATGTTATTGTCAGCAGGAGCTGCCCAGGGGTCTCCTTGGACTAATCCCACACTCGGGCGAACCAGAATGAGGTGTTCCCGGCCTCTGAAGACACAGGTGGGCCTGGCTGTGACTCTGGGCGCCTTCATCCTCCTCCTCCTCTTGAATATGCACATGTCACCATCTACCACCCCTGGCCTGAAGGAGCCGCCGGCCACCCCCAGGGCTCGAGTCTGGCCCAAGCTGCCCTCCCGCCCACCGCCCGCCCCCTGCCTGGCCAACACCTCCATGGCCAGCCTGCCGGACTTCGCGGGGCAGCCGCAACACATTCGCAACTTCCTGCTGTACAAACACTGCCGCGACTTTGTGCTACTCCAGGACGTGCCGCCTGACAAGTGCGCGGAGCCAGTCTTTCTGCTGCTGGTGATCAAGTCCTCACCCAGCAATTACGAGCGGCGGGAGCTGGTGCGGCGCACGTGGGGCCGTGAGCGCCAGGTGCACGGTGTCCAGTTGCGCCGCCTCTTCCTGGTGGGCACCAACTCCGACCCTTTGGAGGCACGCAAAGTCAACCGGCTGTTGGCCATGGAGGCGCAGACGCACAGTGACATCCTGCAGTGGGATTTCCACGACTCATTCTTCAACCTCACGCTCAAACAGGTGGGCTGGGGGAGGGACAGTGTCACCTGATTGGGGCCACCTCTCCTTCCTGCCCAAAGTTGCTACCACCTCCTCTGAGGGGCTGTGGGGACCGGAAGCCCCCGTCAACCTCATCCCACTCCTCTACTGTCCTCATGGTGATCGGAAGTTTTCTTTGTCCAGGGGAGGCAGGGAGAAAGGACAGGGTGGTGTGAGCTTACAAGCCTGCCTCTCCAAGCCTTGATGACCTGGGTTCAAATCCAGGCTCCGCTTCTTATCTGCTGTTTGCCCTGGATGATCATTTTAACCTCTCTGTGCCTCAGTTTCCTCATCAGGGAAATGGGATATTAATTGAACTCACCTACCTCTGAGGGCTGCTGTGAGGATTACATGAGATGATGTTTATAAGGCACCTGACCAGTGCCAGGTGCTCAAATAACATTGGCAGTGGTGCATGGGCAGCACTGGACAGAACACATCTTGTTTCTTTGCTCTGATTCTGTCTGCCCATGAGGCCTAGGTCTGTGTGGTAGATACTCAACAAAGACCTTTCTGGTGGGAAAGAAACCATGAGAGGTAGCGAGAATCTTGCCCATGCTTAGAGGAAGAATTGAAGGCTCCAAGGACCCAACCAGGTTGGGTGGAGGGTTGGGTGGGTGGCAAGCTGAGTTGAGACCCAAGTTGAAAGGGGCCCAGTGCACATTCCTGCTCATAGTAAGTACAGACAAGTCTGAGTTTAAGACCTTGAACAACAAACCTTCTCTATGGATGCGCTTGCTCAAGGCATTTTCTCTGGACAGCCTCTATTTCCTCATCTGTAAGTAGGATTGAAGACCACACCTGCCTCCTAAAATTGTCTTAGGGATTCAAGGTAGGGCAGGCACTGAGTACAATGCCCAGCATGCAGTAAAAGTTATTACGGAGGTAACTGAAGCCCAGGCAGGTAGAGGGCCCAGAACCTCTTAATGTGCCATGTTCTTAATGCAAAACACAAAAGCATGTGATAAACGTCAACCTGACAAACATGAACCCAGTACCCACAAAGTGTTGACCCCATACTGGATGTGGAAGAGATGGTACATAGGAGAGACACAGCTCCCCCCCAGGGGGACCCCAGAGTCTGATGGAGGAGGTAGATGTTATATAACAATCATGTGAGTAATTATTTAACGGCAGTGCTTGGCAGGGCAGAGTCAGAAGGAATAGCAATAAATGTAAATGTGACAGTTTTCAAGCACTTCTTGGTGCTTTACAGAGCATCATCTCTATAGATCCCCAGCATTCCTGAAGACTGGCCCTATGATGAGTCCTGTCTGGGAGATTGGAAACTGAGGCACAGAGGGGGGCAGTTGGTTGCAAAGGACCACAGAGTGAGTCCTGAACCCAGATTAGCCTGACCAGGGGACACATCTTTACCTGGCCTCACTGGGCTGGGGTGGCCAACAGGGACCCAAAGCTGATGGCCCCAGGCATCAAGCCCATTTGCCCTGTCCACCTCCCTTGCAGGTGCTCTTCCTACAGTGGCAGGAGACATGGTGCACCAATGCCAGCTTTATTCTCAACGGGGACGATGACGTCTTTGCCCACACAGACAACATGGTCACCTACCTGCAGGGCCACAACCCTGAGCACCACCTCTTTGTGGGGCAGCTGATCTACAATGTGGGCCCCATCCGGATTCCCTGGAGCAAGTACTATGTGCCGAAGGTGGTGACAGAGCAGGAACACTACCCGCCCTACTGCGGAGGTGGCGGCTTCCTACTGTCCCGCTTCACAGCCACCGCCCTGCGCCGTGCTGCCCCCACCCTGGACCTCTTCCCCATTGATGATGTCTTCCTAGGCATGTGCCTGCATCAGGAGGGCCTGAAGCCCGCCTCACACAGTGGTATCCGCACGGCCGGTGTTCACACCCCCTCCAGCCGCCTGTCCTCCTTTGACCCCTGCTTCTACCGAGAGCTGCTGCTGGTGCACCGCTTCTTGCCCTACGAGATGCTGCTCATGTGGGATGCGTTGAACCAGCCCAACCTCACCTGTGGCAAGCAGACACAGATCTATTGAGGTGGTGTCGGAGCCCCCAGCCTCAAGGCTACTGTCTCCATCCCCTTAGAAAGGGCAACAGCTTCCTTCTGGGAAGCTGAGACCTGTGTCCTCCTAAGTGGGTGGAGCCTAGGAGAGTACGGGGAAGGTTGGATGAGTGAATCATCTGGCTGCTGAATTCCTACACATCCTTCAAAACCCACCTGGTACTGCCTAGACCCTAGACTCTAAGGAGGATATTCCATCATCCTCCCTAGACTCTCAGCTGAAGAGACCATCTCTTTCTATGGCAGCTAACGGCAGAAGCACTTCTGCTAGGGTCCCACCTGCTGCTGCTGCATCCATCCCTTTTCAATGTTCCACTTCCTACCCCTGACCTGGATAATGGGCTGAACCCTAAGCAGTGGCCAGCCTCTCCTTGGTCATGAAACTACAGTGGTGGGTGAGTTCTGGCCATGGTTCAAGGTTAATTGAGAACTCCTGGGTCCACATGCAGCTGCAGTGAGAAGGATTTTTCAGCTGGGGAAAGAGGGTTTCTTTTCTCCATCTCTCCCTGAATCTTGGACCCCTCAGATGGTGGGAGGGGCCAGAGAGGCTGTGAAAGGGACTGTCCCCTCCCTGCTTGTGGCAGCAAGTGCTCTAATGGTGGAAACATTGGGCAGGGGAGGAAGGCAGCTATCTGTCTCAGGCTGTGGGAGCTCAGAGTTTCTAGAGTCCCAGGCAGTACCCAGCCCCTACACCTGTGCTCCCCAAGAACGCAGGGAAGAGTATTGGGGCCAGAGGGGTCTTCACTGGGCCCAAGGCCAGCCCACACACTCATCTTAGTGCCCAGAGAAGGGGGATATTCAGGTCCATGGGGGGCTCTGAGTTCTTGAGACCCAGAACTGGCACTCACCCCTGTGTGTCTCTCAGATTGGGGAGAGCCAAGTGAACTGGTGACCCCCAGCCCTGCTACCCTTGGACAGGCTTCACAGGGACTGGGGCGATGGCAAGGGGGGCCTCACACAGCAGAGTGAGGACTGGAGACCAGGTTCTCAGGAAATAAAATGTTTTGAGAAGACTTAGTGGTCTTTTTTTTTTTTTAATTGACTTACAAGTTTTAACTCAGATCAGTCTACATTCATCCTTAAAATCTTATTTCCAGAAGAAAATATGGCATGGATGAAGTAGGGGCTATAGAAGTTTCTATCAGGCAGATCTTACATCATCCCCGCTCCCCCCCCCCCCCCACCTCCCGCACACTCACACACCCTCCATGGCTCCCTATTGCCCTCAGCTTCTATTCCCTGCCCTAGACTGATACTCACTTCCGGCTTGATGGCAGGCTCAGGAGAGAGGGGCACGGGGTGTGGCTGCTCCTGGCTGTGTGGGACGCTGGGCCCACCTGCTTCTGGCAAGGCTCCTTCTGACTCCCACCCTGCCACCACGCAGCTTCCCCTCCCTTCCCCAGGCTCGCCTCCTCCCACTGGGACTACAGCTCTACTGTCCTCTGTCCCCCTCCTTGTATCCCTTCTTTAAGTATTTATTGTGCACCTACTGTGTGCTGCACACCTTGCCCTGTACTCCTCCTCCCATCCCCATGGAAAAGGTCAGTGGGCATTGACCCACCTTATAGTGAGTAAACAAACCTATGAACAATGAAACAGGAAGCTACCAGAAGTGGTAAGAACTTTGAGGAGAATTACAATGAGGTGATTGGACACACAGTGATGGAGTTAAGTACTAGCCAGGAAGTCAGCGGGGCTGGGACTGCAGAGATGAGGCCTGAAGGAGGAGGTTATGGCCTTGGGGAGAATTGAGAGGAGGATGTTCCAGGCAGAGGGCACAGCATATGCAAAGGTCCTGAAGTGAGATGATCTAGGAGCATTTAAATTTCAGCCAGGAAGCTCTGGCTGGAGCTGGGTAAGGAGGAGATGGAGGGAGAGGGGACAGGATATCACAGGGACTAATCATATAGGGCCTTGTGGGCTGGGGTGAGGAGAGACGGTGTTATTTTGAGGGGTGTGGCATCTTTGGAGCAAGAAAATGACATGATTAGTTTTTAAGTTTTAAGAAGCCCTGCGGCTGCCATGGAGACTGTTGGAAAGTAAGATGGAGGCTGAGGCAGCATCCAAGCCAGAGGAGACAGGGGTTGCAGGGGTTTCTACCAGGTAGATCTGACCTCATCCTGCCCTTGTTCAAACACCCTCTGTGGCTCCCCATTGCCCTTGGGAAAGAGTGCTGCTCCCCTACTGCACTGGATTGAATAGTGTCTCACAAAAGTTCCCATCCACCTGGACCTCAGAATATTGGCCTTATTTGGAAACAGAGTCTTTGCAGATGTAATGAAGGTCAGGATCAAGATAAGATCATCCTGGATTAGGGTGGGCTCTGAATCAAATGAGAGTGCTTTTATAAGAGACAGAAGCGAACACACAGAGAGACACAGAAAAGAAGACGATGAGGAGAAGGAGGCAGAGCTTGGAGTGATGCAAGACTTGCCATTAACCCCCCAAAGTTGAGAGAGGCAGGGGGACAGAATCTTCCTCAGAGCCTTTCAAAAAGAACCAACCCTGCCAACACCTTGATTTCTGATGTCTGGCTTCTAGAACTGGGACGGACTAAGTTTCTACTATTTTAAGCCACCCAGTCTGTGGCTGTTATAGTAGCCTTAGGAAACTAATACACATGTGAACAGATCACATAGTCAAATGCCTGATCATTTTTTCAAGAGAGTCATATCAGAAAATTCCTATCTCGGGATGAAGGGAGGATGCAAGTGCAAGCTAAAAGTTGGATCAATAAATATCCTCTGTGGCTCGTTCAGGTGTTCCTGCGTTGTGTCCACTGATAAGTGGATGTTAAGTGAGGTTAAGACCCCCCATGAGTCATGACAAAGACCTGGATGCAAATCCTGAACTTGGCCATTCCCTCCCTGTCTACCCTTGGCAAACAGCCAGCTCCCTTGGCCTCAGTTTCCCCACTTTGTGTTGTGATGACTCTCCAATTGTTATTAAGTTTCTGGAAGTGTGGTTGGGTCCACGGCTGCCAGAGGACAATTCCACACAAAGGTTGACCCAGGCTTGTCCCTTTTGCTTAAGAAAATGCAAAAAGTTGCTTCAGATTTTGCAGGCATCTTATTTATTTACTATTGAGGAGACAACAAGAGGGGTGTCAAATGCAGGGAGCGAGGCACCTAGGGCTCCTCTGAGGTGAGAACATTTGAGAACAGGTGTCCTCCAAGCCAGGTTTGGGGTCTGGTGTTTTCCCCAGTTGGCTGACAGGTGGCCTGGGTGAGGTGGTGAGCTCCTTGTTCTAGGAGGTAATCAACAATGTCCCCCGGATGTGTGGCTTCATGGTGCTGTGTGGCACCAGGAGCTCACCAGAGCAGACGCCTGTGAGTCTCAGGCTCCCCCATGCCACACTCCGGGAGGGTTCAGTGGGGACAGAGGGTCAGCAGGTCTTGCCGGGTGCAACCACTGAGGCAGCAGTGACGGGCAGGGTTGATGGCAGCTGCCCGGCGGCGGCGGTGGTGGTGGTGATGGCCAGAGGCCTGGCGCAGGGGCTCTGGGGCGAGTACCAGCACGGGGTCCTCACTGGCCATCAGCCCATGGAGGAAATGTTGTCCTTCCAGCCACCGTAGCAGCTCACCTGGGGACAGGGAGGAATTCAGCATAGAGGGGGGACCCCAGAGGACCCCACCCACACTACACACACGGCCACCAAACACTCACCATGCACACAAATAGAAAGTGAGCATTTATTAAGTGCCTACTGTATACCAGGCACAGATCGAATCCCCCATCCAGACGTGCACACTCGACCCACACCCACACTCAAGTCCCCAGCTGTGCACACTCCCACCTATCATAAGAAGGCACAAACGCTTCACAGAGCAAAGCCAGCAGGGGTGAGGTGACATACATGTACACACGGACAAAGGCACACACCCTCATAAGCCCTCCCAGTTCCCCGACCCCACCACACGCACCTCTGCACACCCATCTGTACCTGTGTCACACAGACTTACACACATAGGAGACATACGCGTGTGACAGAGGTTGTACACAAAGCTGTTTTACAACCCCCTGCACCAGGGCCAGGGACTAGGGTGAAGAGAGCGAGGCCCTGGTCTGGAGCGCGCAATTTAACGGAGCGCAAAAAAAACAAAAAGCAAAAAAAACCTCAACGATCAAGATCAATCCTATTGTAACGGAATATTTTAAAGTTAAAATTAATGCCAAAATTCCTGAAGATCAAAATATTGAAATTGTAAATAAAGACAGGATCTGATTTAATCGAGCACTTTGTTAAGATTCTGCCTCGCTCGCCTCGCACTGATTCCCGCGCCGGACTGGGCGCGCATCCCCGCGGACTTGCACACACCCGCTCGGCCGGCAGGTGGACCCCAGAACATGCATGCAAATCCGTCGGCATGCACCTGCCCAAAGACCCCAGAGCACAGTCCTCGCCCGCCGCCACTCACGGTCGCCGCCAGCCACAGGTCGCCCCTCCTCGGGGGACCAGCGCGGGCCCCCGCACAGCCGCACCAGCGCGCGCACGAAGTGGTGGCCACACAGCTTCTCCGGCGTCTCCTGGGCGGGGGCAGGGCCTAGGGCGAGCGCCAGGGCCGGGCCCAGCAGCACCAGAGTCCAGGTGAGCCGACGGGGGTCCATGGCTGCGGAACGCACCGCGCCCCGGTAGAGATCTCCCCCTTATAGGCGCCCGGTCCGCCCCAGCTGGGAGCCTTGGAGGAGGAACAGAGCATTCCCGCAGGATGGTCCAGGGAGAAGGTCAAGAGCAGGGTCAGGGCAAACATAGTGGAACCCCTGATAGTTGGGTTTTCTCTTTTTTATGACCTGAGTGCCTGACAAGCTTTGATTGCTGAGGCATCTGGATTCATAGATGGCTCTCCAATAAATGTGACTAGATAAAGGGCCAGGCCATCTCCCCCCACTGACGCACTTTTGTTTTAGACATCTTGGCTGATTTCAGTAACTTACCATTTGGGCCACTGGGTTGTTTTTTGGTGGGTTGTTTTGTTTTTCTCTTCTTGTGCTTTAAATTCCAACCCATGTTAAATTCACCAATAAAGAGTGAGCCCGTGGGACTTGCCTGGTGACTCAGTGGTTTAGAATCCACCTGCCAATGCAGGGGACACAGGTTCGATCCCTGCCCCGGGGAGGATCCCACATGCTGTGGAGCAACTAAGCCTGTGCGCCACAACTACTGAGGCTTCGCTCTAGAGCCCACGAGCCACAACTACTGAAGCCCATGCGCCCTAGAGCCCATGCTCTGCAACACGAGAAGTCACCACAATGAGAAACCCGTGCACCACAATGAAGAGTAGCTCCCGCTCACCACTAGAGAAAACCCACATGCAGCAAGGAAGACCCAATAAATTAATTAATTAATTAATTAATTTGAAAAAGAGTGAGCGCATGAACCCTTAGGCTCTACCCTTTACCCTGACAAAAGCAGGACCCCAGATGCACACTGCTCCCTCTACCCAGGACCTGCTCTGTGGCTCCCAGTGTGCTGTGTAATTTCCAGGTGTGCTGTATAATTTACGTCATAAACCTTTATTTTCTCAAAGTTTCCTGAGGGTTATTGCTGAAAGGCATCTTGCAATCATTGTAAGAACTCCGAGGGCCAACCACAGCATTGGTTATTGATAGGCTGAAATCCACACAGAACAGCCATGGTCTCTCTCCCTGGGCTGAGGAGTCTTTATTTTTTAATGCTTTTAAAGAAGAAAAATAAACTGAGAAATAATAATTCCACGGGATGGTGGTGGTGAGACCAGGGCCATTCAGAATCTTGTTGTCCTTATTACTGGACAAATAAGGAAACTGAGGCTCAGAGAGGGGACCCCCGCCCCCCACTTGCCCAGTGTCACAAGAGGCTGGGCCCTGGGGCTGGGAGTATTGGTTGGTTCTGCCTCTCCCAAATCAGGATCTCCTTGGGTTGGGCAGGGGCTAGAGGTGCCAATCTGGGTGCCAGTTTTACCAAGGAGGGAAGCTAAGCAGAAAGAGAGGTTACTCAACTCAACACGGGGGAGACCCTGAGCTGAAAACCCTGTCTTGCAGTCCCCTCCCCCTTTTCACCAAAGCAGGCTACGACAGTAGGCACAGAGATCTCTGTCTGTGTCTCTCCAATGCTCCCTCCATCTTTCTCTGAGTCTCTCCTGGCCTTTCTCTCTCTCTCGGTCTCTGTCTGTCTCTGTCACTCTCCAAATCTTTCCAGCAGTCCTGAGAAGGAAACGAAGGACTGACTCAGCCCTGGCTAATGCTGGACCCCTCCCCACAGCCTAACCCTCTCAACCCAGCCTTGCCCTCTGCCCCCCGCCCCCTCCCTAGAGCAGCCTGTTCCCTCCACCCACCAAGAGCCTGTAATCAGCTCCCCAGGACAGAGCCAAGGCCAACAGCTGGGGCTGGGGGGGAGGGCTTCTGTCCTCGAGAGCCCCATCCTCCTGTCCCTCCTCCCCCAGCCTGCCCTGAGGCTCCCTTGTGGCCCCCAGGGATCTCTATCCCCCAGCCCTAAGCACATCCCTCCCCGGCTCACACATCCCCAAGTATCCCCATTGCCCAAGTCTAGAAACAAACCATCCTTTCCACTGAACTTCTTTATTCATTCAACAAACACTCCCAGAGTCCCCTCTGTGCCCACCCCAGCCCAGCCCAGCCCCCAAGGAGCCTGCAGGTCAGAGGAGACAGAGCTGAATGCAGACACCACCCCAGTCCTAGGGTCAGAAGTACAGGGCTGACTGGGAGTGATGGGAGAACCCTAGGGAAGGCTGCAGGGAGGTGATAGTTGGGGTTTTGAGAGATGAATAAGAGTTTTCCAGGGAGGCAAAGTGGCAGAAAAACCTTGCAGGAAGGTGTGAAGGAGTGGTGGGGGCTTAACCTGCACAAGATGCCTTCTCACAGCCTCCAGAAGTTGCCTCCGTCCAGCCAAAGGACCAACACTATTGTCTATTATACAGAAGATGGAACGGAGGCCCAGAGAGAGGAAGCAACTCGCCCACCATCACACAGCAAATAAGTGGCAGAACTGTAGGCTCTAACACCTGTGCTTTTTTTTTAAACACCTGCACTCTTAACCTCTGAACTCTGAGCCTCCTCCTCTCGCCATACTGTTCCCCCTGCCAAGAATGCCTTTCCTTCCTTCAACTGCTGAAAAGCTCCTGTTAGGCTCCATTGTCATCAATTGTGTGATCCTCTGGTCCAGATAGAAAGGGCCCCAGTGTACAGGCAGGAAAACTGAAGCCCTGCGACACTCAGACTCAGGGTGGACTGGGACCTCAGCTTCTCCTGGTCTCTTACACAGTTCCAAACAGTCACACGGGCTTCCCCCAAAAGGTGAATTTTCAGCCAGGACAGCTGTTCTTGTCCTTGGCTTCCTCTAGCTAAAGGGGGAGGGGGAACAGAAGCCTGAGATCGCATATTTAAAGTTACACAATGTTTCCTCTGGAAATGAGACAGGAAGTTCCAGGCCAAGTCCTGACAGTTTAGGAAGATGGGAGGGGCTTAAATTTGGTCCCTCGATTCAGGGGCAGGACTCAGTAGATCGCACCATTGTATCTGTCTTGAATCTTTCCAAGTTCCTCCATGAGGCTGCTGTTGCTCTACAAGCCAGGGGTTCTCCCCCAAGTGCAATGTCATTTGCCCCAAGAGGGGTCTCTGTGAAGCAGGAGGCCCAGAGAGGGGCAGGTCCCTGCTCAAGGTCACACAGCCAGTCCATGGAGACCAGAACCCAGAGGTCTGTGTGCAGGAGATATAAAAATGACAGAGAATGGGGTTCTCCCCCTAGGCAAGCAGGGCAGGTGAGAGGCTCGCGCCTCTGGACACTATCCCCGGCTTCCATTCCACAGTGCATCCAGCTGGGGACCCAGGGTGCTGAATGGTGGCCGGTCTTGCGGGTTAGGTGCCCAGCACAGCTTCATGAGCTCATGAACCTGAGAGGGTGGGAAGAGACAACAGGGTCACATGTGACTCCTGTTCACAGTTTTAAAATATAAGTTAGACCCCATCCCTCCCTTGCTCCAAAGCCTCCCATGGCTCCCTATGGATCTTAGAACAAAATTTCATCCTCTCCCCATCTCCCTCCCTCTACCATCCCCTCCATCACCTCCTCTCTTGTTCCATCCAGACACATCTGCCCCCATCTCAGTTTTAAATACACCAAACTCATTCCCACCTCAGGGCCTTTGCACCTGCTGTGTGCTCCACTGAGAATGCCCTGTCCCAGCTTTCCCCATGGGTGGATCCTCTTCCTCCTTCAGGCATCACCCCCTCTAAGAGGCCATCCCTGACCACACCTCCCCCATCTCTTTCCAGACATTGGTCACCACCAGAATGTTCTTCTTAGCTTCTGCTGGTTAGAAGGAGGAGGGATAGTCTCTCTCCTGTCCCCTGCTGGGTCCCCAGCACCCAGCACAGAGCCAGCACTCAGTGAGCGCTCAATAAATGTTTGTGGCCTGAACTAATTAATTTGTGAATGACCAACCACATATCAGACACTTCCACAAAAACTATGATGAGAAACCGTAAGAGTCACCATCATTTATTGAGCACCGACTGTATGCTAGGCTCAGAGCTGTGCGATGGAGATGTGTTAGCTAATCTGATCCTCCCCCACCCTATAAAGCATTGTTATTCCCATTTTGGAGACAGGTAAACTGAGGCTCTGAAAGTGCTTGTGACTTGCCATACACCGAGAGAGCAGCAACGTAGAGGCCAGAAATCCCCTTCAGCCTCATGTCCTGGTCCCTGCTCTCAAGCAAGAGATATGTGTGGTGGAGAGACCCAGAGGGACCATCAGGCTTGCCCAAGGCCCCCTGGTGAATCTACAGAGTGGGAAACTGAGGCAAGCCCTCCATCGCTCACCTCAGCAGGACAGGCAGGTGGTGCGGGCAGCCTCTGGCCCTCGGCCAGCAGCTCCAGGAGGCGGCAGAGGGCTGGGACATCTCTCTCACATCCCATCATCCGCAGGAACTCCTGGAGCCAAGGGGGAGGGCCCCAAATAAGGGAGGAGCCATCGTCAGGGATGCGAGAGGGGCCGCCCGTGATCGAGGGGGTCAGCCGCAGTAAAGGGAGGAAGGGGATCACCCACCCGTGGTGGGCGAAGGGGCCCTCCTTAATGAAGGAGGAGGAGGAGTTGTCTGTGAAGGATCGGGGAGGGGGCTGCCGGTGGTGAGGGGAGAGGGGCTGCCATAGTGAAAAGAGGTCCCATTGGAGCCTCTAATGCTGGGACCAGGTGACCCTGAGCAAGAGAGGGACGCGGGCACAAACAGGGCGGGGTGGGCGAGGAAGGGGCTCCGGGGGAGGAGGGTATGGGGGATTCAGAGGTGCCGACTCACGGCTGAGGGGCTACAGCTCTTGTCACTGTAGGTGAAGAGCTCGTACAGGACGACCCCGAAGCTCCAGACATCCGACTGGCGCGAGAAGATGTTGTCCGAGAGAGACTCTGGAGCGTACCTGGAGGGGGACAGGGAGGTCTTGGGATGCGACAGTAAGGCAGAGGAAGGGAAAGGGCGCAGCCGTGGACTGGGGTAGCTGGTCACGGTAGGTGGGGGCTAAGAGAAAGTCCCAGCCAGCTCCGAGGTCTCCGTTTCCCTGACTGTGGGGTGGGAGGATTCTCCAACCCTGAGGGGCGTCAGGGCGGGGTCTGGGCGGGGTCAGGAGGAGCCGTGGCTGGGCTGGAAGGAACGGGGCTAGCGCGAGGCGAGGAGCAGGGCGGGACCAGGGGGCGTGGCCAGAGCAAGAATAGGCGGGGCCAGGGCGGGCCCAGCTCCCGAGGCGGAGGGGCGGGGCCAGGAAAGTGGGAGCAGGGGAGGGGCCGGTAGTGGGGAGGAAGGGTGTGGCCGGGGCGAGGTCTGTACCAGAAGATGGGGCTCTGGCCCGGCTCGCGGACCACGTAGTAGTCTTTGTCGAGCGGCAGCAGCTTCGCGAGGCCGAAGTCGGCGATCTTTACATGCGTCTCGCTCTCCACCAGGATGTTACGGGCTGCCAGGTCGCGGTGCACGCAGCGGCGGGAGCCCAGGTACTCCATGCCCTGCAGGCGGGCATGGGGTATAGACCCCAGGATGACTCCGCAGGGGCCCCCAAGTCTGACCTGGAATCCAACACCAGCCCCAACCCAGACCCCAAGCCTAACCCTACCCCTGACCCATCCTGCACTCCAGTCCTGACCTTAGGCCTAATTCAACCCTACTTCCAACCTGACCTAGACCCCAAACTTCAACCCTCAGCCTTCCTGGCGAATCCACGCAGACCCCGGCTAGGTGGAGCCCGGTCAGTCCCCGCAGGTCCACGGGCGCCCCGTCCTCTTCCGACCCGCACCTTGCAGATCTGCGAGGCGTAGAGGAGCAGGCGGCCAGCGTCGAGGCGCGCGCGGTGCCGCTGCAGGAAGTCGCGCAGGCAGCCGCTGGGCAGGTACTCCATGACCAGCCGCAGGCTCTGGCGGCCTAGGGGAGGCGGGGGAGGCAGGAGGAGTCACCACATGGCCTAACTTTTTCTACTTCCCCTCCGCATTCTTCTTCCCCGTTCAGAGTAAGGCCTTGTGACCCTCCCGGCCTCAATATTGCCTTCTATAAAATGGGAATGGCAACAGTGGCACTTATCACTAATGTCTTTTTGAGTACTTTCCACAAGATACATTGATTCTTTTAAACCTCATAATGACCCATTTTTTTCAGGTGGGGAAATTGATGATCCCAAGGCAGTCTAGATCTGGATAAACAAGACCAGCCAGTAGTGCCCCTGCTGGCGTTCTCAGACCACCCTAAAATGGTACTGTGGGAGGATGAGGATGTGTGATTTAAAGAGCATCCTCTTGGGAGGTGGCTCACCTGGACCATAGCTGACACCCCGGTACTTGACAATGAAGTCGCTGTGGAGGGCTTTGAGGATCTGAATCTCCCGCTGGAAGTCCCTCTGCTGTTCTGGCCCGCTGTGCTGCAGCTGCTTCACGGCCACCAGGGCACCCGTGTTGTCGCCCAGCGGGTCATAGCGGCACAGTTCCACGCTGCCAAAGTTGCCCTGGGGGACAGCGGGGCTGGTGTCCACGTGCATGGGTGCTATCCCACCCACCCCAGCCGAACCCACCTCACCTTGCCCAGCTGTGAGATGTACTTGAGGTGTCTCTCCTCAAAGATGGTAGGGTCCTGGCAGGCGTAGAGCTGGGCACCATTCCAAAGCCCATCACGGGGTGTCAGGGCACCTGGTGTGGGGTCTGAGAGGAGCTCATAATCTGGGGGGTACAGGCAGTGAGTGAGTAGTGCATTGGACCCTGGGCCCCTGCTCCTAAGCTGACTTGCTGTGTGACCTCCATCTGAATTCTTACCCTCTCTGCGCACTATGGCAGGGCCACTGCAAGCCAAGAGGTACTTTGTGGGTCTGGAAAAAGGTGGCCCTGGGCAAAGGCAGCCCTCTTATGCAGTCTACGGCTGTACACAGACAGAAGGGCATTTCCTAGACTCCACTGCCATGGGGTATGGTCACATGACTGAGCTCAAGCTGATAGGGGAGAGAGACATGCTGAATGCCCCTTCAGGCCTGGGCCACAGAAACCTAGAGTGGGACCCTCTATGCTCTCTCTCTTGTTTGCAGAGGATTCAACAGGGACCTGAGGCCATGGGATTGGTTGAGCCACAAAAGGAGAGTTTCTTGTTGACCTAGAAACCCTCATCGAATGAGAACTAAACATCCATCATGTTCAACCTTGAACTGAGGGGCCTGTTTGTCACAGCAGCTCTTGAAGCTCATGCTGACTGTTACAGTAACCAACCATTCCAACCTTGCCAGGCACCCGGGGCAGGCTCTACATGCAAACAAACCTTGCTTTTCTCCTACTGGGCCCAATGTGACATGACGGCCCTGCCCACCCTGCCTGGCCCAGTGGGCACCTGAAGTGATGAGGCTGTTCAGGTCACGGATGACAGCACGGAAAGAGGGCCTCTGGCCTGGCTCGTAGGCCATGCACTGTTGGATCAGCAGGGCCAGCTCCATCCACTTCGGGGCAGGCAGCTGCTGCCGTTCCTGGTAAAACTGGAGCTTCTGAGGGCAGGAGGAGGGGCTGGTCACCCCCAGTGCACCCTCAGAAGGCACCCCCAGACCTACCCATCCTCCCCAAGCTGGACTTCAGTCTACCCTTCTGTCAAATGAGAGCTCTAGAAGCCAATGCTGGTGCTCTAACCTTGGCAGGATCCAGGGTGCTGATGGGCACTTTGACACCGCTGAACACCTCCCAGACTGTGGCACCAAAGCCCCATTTGTCAGCTTCCAAGCCAAGTGTTCGGGCCTCCTGGAGACACTCAGGGGCCACCCAAGGGATCCTGTCAGTGAGCACTGGTAGCGGGAGCAAGGATGGGATCAGGGATCTGCTTCCTTGTCCCACTAGGCCCCTCCCTCCTCCACCCCTCAGCACTTACTCTCCAGGCTTAGCACAGTGGGGCTGACACCAGGGTCACTCAGCTTGATGAAAGGCAGGTTCCCATCAGCCCCCTCCCGAGCCAGGAGCACCTTCCGGGCTGAGACATTGCCATGAGGGAGACCTTTGTCTTCCTAAGTGGACCAAGCATAAGGAAATGCGAAGAATGATGAATGAACATTCTTGCTGGCAAACTCCTACACATCCTTCAAAGCCCACCTGGTACTGCTCAGATCATACTTCAGCATCTTCCCTAGACTATTGGCAGTCCACCCCCATGTCCCTCCTCTTCTCAAGCACTGCTCCCCCATCCCATGGCTCCCCATTCCCTTCAGGATAAAGACAAAAGTCCTCAGCCTGGCACTCAAGGCCCTTTGAGATCCAGATCTTGTCCACTCTTCCCAAGAGCTTCTCTCCCATATCTCCATACTGGTCTCCTGCCAGGTGAACTGCCTGGTGCACGCCAGGACAGACAACCTTCCAAGCTGCAGCCTTTGCCCAGGCTGTTCCCTCAGCCTGACATGCCCTCCTTCCTTTCTTCTTTTAATGAACTTCTATTCAGTCTTCAAGGTTGCAACTCTAAAGTTCTTTCTTCTGCAGAAGCCTTCCCCCCCACCAGCCTCATTGCTCACTACGCCCTTCAATTTCCATGAACGACCAACTGTTCCCTTCTGCTCTTACACCTCTGAACCTGTACACTTGCTGTTCCCTCAGTCTAAAATGCCCTCTCCTTGCACCCTTGCCAAACTCCTATGCATATGACAGAGCCCACTCTCAAAGCCCCGTCCACTCTGTGAATGGAGGGTGGAGCAGGCAGAGGACCACTCACCAGATAGTTGAGGGCATAAGCCAGCTGTTTCATCACCTGTAGTTTCCAGCTGGCCGGCACCAGGTGGCCACACTTGTGTAGATACGTGTCCAGTGCTCCCAGGTGTACAAATTCCTGCACCATGATGCCTGGTGGCAGTAGGGAGGGGCAGGGGTGGGAGGTAAGAGTGTACTTGTGTTCAACAGACTCTGCCCCAACCCCACCTTCAAGGGTCCCTTGAACTCAGACTTTTCCCTCCCCTATTCCTCCATCCTTATCCTACTCACCTCTCTTCCTCCCCACTTCCCATCTCAGAATGTCTGAAATTCCTGGAAGGTGCCGAGCTCTCTCCATGACTTTCTTCCAGCCCTTTGCATGTTCTGTGTTTCTGCCTGGAACATCCCTCTTCCTTCACTTCCCTAATACCTATTGATCCTTGCCTTTCCAGCTTAGAACCTATCCTAGCCTACCCAGAATCATTGCTTGACCTCCAAGCTGTGGTAGCAGCCTCTGATCACCCACAATGCCCTGCGCTGCCCCCATCACACACAGTCATTTATCATTCTGCCCAGCCCTGTCATGTTCTACGTTCCTGCTCCCTGTGCCAGCTTCTAGCACATACTGGGCTCCCCATAAATAGCTGCTGAGCTGAACAGATAGAACCAAGGCTTGGAGAGGTAGCATGGACCTCGCAAAGCTGCAGAGAGGGTACACAGCAGAGTGAGACTGGAACTCAGGTCTGCCTGACTTGAGATAATTCGGGGAGGCTAGGTGTTAGTGGGAGCCTGGAGCTGCTCGCCCAGGAACTGATGATTCAGGAAGATGAGTGCAGGGTGATGGACCCTGGTGAAACAGAGCCTCAGCTAGGGCAGGCTCTGAATAAGTGCTGCTATCACTGCTGTAGATGGGCTCAGTGAGGCAGGGCAGGGGTGGGGACGGGGAATGTCTCTCACTGTCTCCAGCCATGCACACGCCGTGGAGCAACACGAGATGCTGGTAGGACACTTGACTCATCAAGCTCGCTGCTTCCAGGAATGACTGGGGAGGAAAGATGAGAGAGAAGATGCATGGCTTTCTTCCACTCCAGGGTCAGACCTAGGATCCCAGACTTGCTGCTCTTGAACCTGCCTTAGAAGACCTGGCCGCCAGCCTCCTTGGGCCCTGGAGTCCACCATTAGTGCACACGACACTCTGTATCATGATTTTCTGATGGAGGCAGGAAGTCCCCACTGTCGTCTACCTTGAGTCTCTCACGCAAGTGGGATATTTGGGGTTTGAGAAGGGCTCAAACTTTCCTCTGTGTTGCCCAGCCCCTGCCAATGCCTCCATCCACCTCATTCCTCTCTTCTTCTTTGCTTGTCCCTCTCTGACCCTCTGGCCTCCTTGCTGTTCCTTAAACATGCCAGGCATGGCCCTACCTCAGGACCTTTGCACTGGCCGTTCCCTCTGTCTGGTGTACTCTTTCAGTTTGCATCTAAATTCCCCGACCCCTCTATATTTCATGGAGATGCTGTGGCTACATTTCTGTTGTTTTAAGATCCTGTGTGTTTTCAAAGTTCTCCGAATCCGCGACCCTCTCTCCAGCCAGGCCCTACCCTGGTCCCACCCTGCTCACCTCCATGCAGTTCTTGTGCTTGGCATCCATCACTTTGAGCAGCACCTCTGTCTCTCGTGCCTCCCCATCCACAACCTCATGGCGACAGCCCCGGTAAATCTTGGTAAAGGAGCCATGACCCAGGTTCTCATGCTAGAGAGAGCGGGGGCAACGTGAGAGACCAGTAAGGGGGCTCCCGTGAGATCCAGTACCCTAGCCCTGGCCCAAGCAAGGCACAGGTAACAGACTCATTTTACAGATGATGAAACAGAGGCACAGGGAGATTACGTCACAGGCCTGAGGCCACACAGCAGAGACGGATGTAGACCTGGTCTTTGGATCCCAACTGAGGTATCCCCCTGCCATTTCCTGGGGCTCCTTACCCACTCCAGGCTGTCCGCAGGGATCTTGTGAAATGTCATCTGACTCAGCTGGCATTGGAATTGGGGCTGAACAGGGGATGATGTGGGTGGGTTGCAACCTCTCCGGACCACAATCAGATTGGACTTTTCTATGGGGAGTGGATGGAGGAAGAAAACCAGAGGTCAGAGGTGAAAGGTCCTCAAAGGTTTGCTCACTCCCTGCCTCAGTGTGGGGGCTTCCGCAGAAGCCAATACTAAGATGAGGACTCCAGCAGGGCACATAGTTTATTTGAAAGGAGACTCCAGGAAGTCCCATTGAGGGGTGGGAGAGTGAGACAGAGAGGGAAGGAACATTGCAGGGGGGGTGCAAATGAGCAGGTGATGCCCACAGGCAGCCTGGTCTCAGTCTTGCTAGGGATACTGAGACACTCTGGAGAGACTCTGGGAGACTCACACCTCAAAGCAGTCCCATCCGAGGGGGTTTGTCTGAGAGCAAAATTCACCCAGAGGAAGAGGCAAGAGATGGACAGAGGCTAAGTGCTAGTGACATTACTCAGATCCAGCTGTGCCTGGATCTAGCCATGCCTGAAAGCAGCCTTTATCCCACTAGCCCCAAATCACCTTTTTTTTTTCCCTCCTAAACTACCTCGACCTGCAGTCTCTGCCACTTTCCACCAAAAAGCTGGAACAGACAAAAGAAAGGCAGGGTCCCAGACTGGTCACTCAGCTCAGGGGAGAAGGCAGGCTCACCTTTGGGTCTGGGGGTGCAGCAGAAGGTGAGGTTCAGCTCAACCCCATCCACGTGCAACCCACCATCCCAACAGGCTGCCAGGAGCTCTCGAAGACTGCTGTGGGGACGGCCAAGGCCAGCCAGGGAGAAGGTTCCTGTGGGGTCGCATCGGATGAGGCAGCCCTTGTAATCAGGACCCAGGGGGGTCTGCAAAGAGGAGTGGTCCCTGAATGGGAGTGGGTGTCACCCTCCCCCTCAGATCTCCAAGCCTTTGCATATGCTGTTCCCTCCACTAGGAATGCCTTTTCCCTCCCCTTCTTCAGGAAGCAATGCTGACTCATCTTTTAGTTCTCAGCTCAAATATCATCTCCTCCAGGAAGCCCTCCTTGCCCTCCTGGCCCCTAGTGGTATACTGACCAGGACACAGATAGTTAGGAGGTAGCTGTCGAAATCCTGGGGACTGCGGCGGAGAACGTAGGAGCCAGGAAGTGAGCCCCCAGTCTTGAGTTTGTTGATGGCAAAATCCAGGCTGTGGGGAAAGGTGGAAGGGCACTGAGAGTCGAAGATGGAGAGGAACGGAGAGAAGGAGGCAGAGAAACCAAACTAAACCCGAGTTCTGATCTTGCTCTCTCTGAAGCCCTGGGAACTTCATCAGGTAACAGTCCCTCACTCCCACCCATTTATGAAATGAGCCAGAAGTTGGGCTTCTGCCTAGGGGATTGAAGAGGAGGCTGCAGGTGAAGCTGAGCACCGCCAGCATCCCCAGGAAATGGTTCTGGGCCCTCGAGGAGTCAAAGGGAGGCAAGAGGCTGCCCTGGCAGCATAAGGGAGACCCCAGCCTCGCTGAGCACCAACTATGCACCTCGTGCTGTTCAAGCACTTGACCCCTTGTCCAAGGCTCCTGGGAGGCGAGGACACTCAGAGGCGCTGAGAAGGGGAGTGACAGAGATTCGGTCCCCGTGAGTCTGGCCACATGGGGGGCGGGTCCTTACGTGATGGGGCCATGGCACTGCTCAGCCACCTCCTCCAGTACCCGCGGCGGCGCCACCTCCTTGCAGAAGTAGTGCCGGGAGTCCGTGGTCAGCCGGAAGTACCCATCCACGAGCGCCACGAAGGACAACGCTGAGGGCAGCCCCGGGAACTCGGCCTCCTGGGAGGATCCTCATCAGCGCACGCTGCGGCCCGAGGGTGACAGTCCCGGGTCCCTGCCCTCGGGTAAGGCAGGAAGGGAAGGAGGTCCAGCACCTACCAGGATCTGATTGTCTGTCCTAGTGATGGTCACCAGGCGGTGCTCCCCGGCCGGGCCAACGCGCGGGGCCTGCTTGATGCTGATATCCACGATTTCTGGAAAGTCGCAGAAGGGTTGGAGGACCTGGGAAGAAGAGAGAGGACTGAGGCTGGGGGTCCCGCCCCTTCCGACCCCCCAGCTCCTTTGGGAAGCCTGGACCCCACCAACCCATACTCCTGAGACCCGCCCCTCTCAGCCTCACCCAGTCCCACCCCTCTCCCACCACGCCCCCGCCAAGCCCCGCCCCTTCTGTCAATCCCACCCCTCTCAACCCCTCCGCTGCTCATCCCCAAATATCTGCCACCCACCCCCGCCAAGCCCCGCCTTCTCCTCTCAGCCGTACCCCGCCCAGCCCCTCCCTCACTCAGCTCCGCTTTATCTCGCAGTGTCTCTTAGGCCAGCCCGGAGCCCCACCTACCCTCAGTCCTGCCTCTTCCCTCCACCGGCTGTTAGCCCCGCCCACCCAACTGGCCCCTCCCTCTGCGCCCCGCCCATTTCATTCCCGCCTCCTCGCTCAGCCCCACACCTCACTCAGCCGGCTCCCCTCCCCCACAAGCCCTCTCACAGTCCCGCCTCTCCTTTGGCCCCGCCCCTCAAGCCCCTCCCACGACCCTGCCCCTCCCCTTGGCCCCGCCCCCGTCGTTGGCCCTGTGGGGGGGCCGCAACCCCCACACCCCGCACCTCTTGTTCTCCCGGGCTCCAGGCGATGCCACTGCCACCAGCCACGCGGAGCAGCCCCGGCGCATCCTGACCACCAGCAGCCCCGGGGAGGCCCGCCCGGAAGGTCTCGGCGGCCCTGTTTGGGTCCAGCCGCTCGAGGTCCATGATGTATTTGGCCATGAGCGAGTGCCTGTCAGCCTGGCAGGCGGCCACGCGGCGCAAGGCCCGGCCCACTGTCCTTCGGATACGCTTCCGCGTCACGAAGCTCAGGCCCTGGATCAGGTCGCGCAGGCCGGGGGGCAGGCAGACCTTGTAGCTGCGAGTGGGGGGAGTGGAGCCCTCAGTGTGGGGAGGGGTCTCCGCAGGGAGGACGCGGACGCACATCCACGCAGGCTTTAGTTGCGGGGCTGGAGTGTGGCCTCAGGAGGGGGGCACAGAGACACACTCAGGGACGGGCATGGGGGTAGGGCCTCTATGGGAAGGGCCACTGGGGCGCATAAGACAGACAGGGGCACACACAGTCCTCTTAGCCTTTTAGCGGCCTGAAGCCTGGCGATGGAGTCTCAGAGGGGCTGGCCTGGGGCGCGGGGGGAGGGGGGGGGAAGGGGGAGGCTGGGTCACATGAACACACTGCAGGCTTGTAGGTGGGGAGCCCCAAGGCGGGCCTGGACTCTGGTGTTGCCCTGGCGGAGACTCGTTGGCTCACTCCCAGGTACAGGCTGGGCGCCACAGCCTGGAAGCCCTCACCTGACGGTCTTCAGCAGCTCCTCGGGCCGCTGAGCCTGCTCGAGGGCCATCCGGGCCAGGTCCAGCACAGCCAAGCTGAGACACTCACCCTGCTCCTTGAGGCTGAGGCCCACCGGGAGGCGGCCGCTCAACAGGTCATTGCGGTGCTGGGGGCCGGTCACAGCCCAACCGTGAGCCCTGAGGTTGCTCCGTAGACCCCCGCCCCTGGGCTGACGTCCACCCCTGCACTGCCACAGGGAGGGTCAGCCAAGGCTGCCCAACCATGAGTCCTGATATTGCCCTGCGGACCCCCACCCCTGAGCTGGGCCCCATGCAGACCCCTACCTGGGCAAAGAGGTGCTCCAGGACCGGCAGGTCAAGGATGGCGCTGGCTAAGTCCTTTCGTAGCCCAAAGCGGTGGCACTTCTCTAGCCCAAACCAGTTGGGGAAGTAAAAGCTGTAGGAGAGAGGAGAACCCTGGAGTGGGGATATGATGGGGGGGGGGAGGCAGACTGTGCCAAGACCTCACAAAGCCCAGCTTATGCCACTGACTTGCTGTGTGACCTTGAACAAGTGACCCACCCTCTCTGGCATTAGTTTCCTCACCTGTGAAATGAGCAGTGATCACGCCCTCCCTGGGGCACCCGCCAGGAGGTACACAGAGATGATGATAATAGGGCCACTGTTATTTTAAACTCCCATTTCTGAAGCCCTCAGGAAAAGGCATGCCCTCTTGGTAACATTTAACCGACACCTGTGAGGGGGTGAGGGAACACTACTTACCGGAGCCTGTAGACGAGGACCTGGGTGCCCGCGTCCTCCACAGAGAAGATGTGGCTCGGGGGGAACCAACAGGAAAGGTCCTCCAAGGCCAGAGCAAAGAGGGAGTGGTACACGGGCAGGATGCCTGAAGGGACACCCCCATCAGTTACCTCCCAAATCTCCCCATCTGTCCCCTGCAGGGCTGCCATGTTATCCCCATGCAGCCCCACAGGCTCTTTCTCACCTTCAGCTCTAACATCATGTCCCACCCCTGCCTGCACCCATTCCAGGGCTCCCCATTGCCCTTAGGAGAGAAGCCATGTACTCAGCCTGCTTCTCAGGGCTCTCTGTCCCTCTCCCCAGAGCATCTCTTTCCACCATACAGTTTACCTTGAGGGATGACCAGCTGTTTCCCCTAATATACCATCATGCCTCTGAATCTTTGCACATGCCATTTCCTGTGCACCCTCCTCCCTTTCCACACTCCTACTCATCCCTCAGAGCCCCAGCTCCAATGCTGACTCCATTTGGCAGCTGTTCCAGCTCCCAATCTGTGTTCCACACAGCCCTACCCCTCCCTCTGGCCAAGCCTGCTAGGGAGCCACTCACCACTGGCCTTAGCCGCCCGAACACACAGCTCTTCAGCTGAGTGGTCCCCAAAGGAGAAGGACAGGCACTGTGGAGGTCCAGGGCCCCGAGGGGGCAGCAGCACGTGCAAGGCACCAGCCTCTGAAGAGGAGAGGCTGCAGGAGCGCTGAGGGATCAGGGGCGTCTCCTCACTTGGAGGCGCCATGAGTGAAGCCTGCCTGGACACAGAAAGAGGCAGCCTCTCAGTTGTGATCAGGGGACAACGCTACAAAGCTTCCGGGGTGGGGTGGGGGCCAGAGATGCTGCTGGGTGAGGTACGAATGAAGCCGGAGAAAGAGGTAGGAGAGAGGGACAGAGAGAAAGGCAGAGATGGAGACAGAGAGAGGGAGTTTAGTGTGCAAGATGGGTGAGGAGGCATAACCCCCGAGGTGAGGACTGTGCTGGGAGGCTGGAAGATATTCACACAACTTTGTGTGAACGCACTCTCCAGACTCTTGTTGGTGCCCAGGGCAGACATCTCTAGTCGATCTCCAGCCTCCACACATACCCCCTCTGCAACCCTTCTCCAGACAGGCATGGCCAATCAATCACAGATATAGGGATTTGCTAACCAGAAAGCAGATAGATACTGGCCTGTGCACATGGGTGGGATAGAAGTGGCCATCCCTCCCTGTGAAGCTGGAGGATTCAAGCACTTCTGAGGCTGGGGCTAGAAGCTTTTGCAACTGGTGTGACGCATGCCTTGGGGGTAGATCCAGACTGATGACTCAGTCAACAGAGATCTCTATCTGTCTCCCCTGCTCCCTGCATCTCCATTCCTTTCATCACTCCCCCATTAGGTCCCCATAGTAGGAAGCCCTCCCTGTGATAAACCCAGGAGGAAACCACCCACCTTATTCCCAGGCATTTTACACCAGCCAACTTCCAGATCTCTGTCACCTTGGGGGACCCAGAGCTCAGGACCCATGGCTGGGTACAGGGAGGGGTTGGGTTTCAAACCCAATGAGGAAAAGGGGAGAGACAGAGAAGATCCACTTAAATTGACCCTAATGAAGAAGATACCAAAAGAGAATGTTGGATAAAAACTATGTTTCACAATAATAGCGGGAGGGAGGCAGAGAGTATTAATGAGATTTTAACACACCCAGAATATAAGCCTGGGACTGGGGATAGGTAGAAACTCCAGGCTCTGGGTTCAAACCCCAGCCCCACCATTTCCTGGCTTTGTGACCCCAGCAGGACTCCCACTGCTGGGACGCATCTTTCTCAGCTGTGAGATGTGCTGATTGCCACCTGCTTCAGTGAGGTATTCCGCTGCACCCAGCATGAGCTGTCAACATGTTGAATCCACACTAAGTGACACAAATCCCTGGTGACATGCCCAGCAAGCACTTGACGAATGCCAGCTAAACCAGATAGGAAAGTTTGGGGGTTACCGTCAGGGAGGCAGGGCATGGGGGCAGAGAGAACTCTCCCATAAGGACACTCTGGTGTCACCAGCTCCCAGACCAGGAACCGGACTGTCCTGGTCCCAGCAGCTCTGACCCTCCCCACCCCAACCCTGTCATGTCACTCCCCACAGAGGTTTTCACTGTTTTATTTTTTACCAGTCGCTCAGATCTTGCCTATCTTTGCACCTTTATGTAAATAGAGTCACAAAGCATGTCTTTTGTTTAAAATAAATCTTAAAGAAACATGATGTTTTAAATATAGAAAGTAAAAAAAGAAAGTCTGTCTGGGGCCCAGAAAAATGCCCCTGTTTTAACACCAAAAGTCCCACATGCTGGGAAGGTTGGTTGGTCACCCAGCGCTCGGGCCTGGGACCTGGGAGGGTGGGGGCTGCGAGCTGTCTCCGTGAGGACCGGAAGCCTTGGGCGCATGCGCAATGATTCTTTCAGGTCCAGGAGGCTGGGAATTCGAGGCTTCCCATGCAGGACAAAGCTGAGGCCCAGAGAGGGGAGCGCTTTGCCAGAGGCCACACAGCCGGCCGTCCCAGCTCACATCTGGCAGCTTTCCTCAGAGGCCTGGAAGGCCAACGCCTTTGTCCCCAGCTGCGACACAGTCTCCCCCCACCTCCGCCCCAAACCAGAGCCATGTGGCACGGCAACACCAGCGCTTACCTGGAGGTGAAGACCCTGGGCCAGTGACGGGAGGGCAGAGGAGGGCAGCAGCAGGAGGAAAGTCCCACTTGCTCCTTCCTGTGTGGGCCCCTCGGCTTCCTGAGCTGCTGTCACTTACCGAAAGTCATGGCCATGTGGGGGACGGGGGCGGGGAGGGGCAGAAAGTTCCGGAAGCCTCTACAGCAGCAGTCCTGCTCAGACAGGCTGCTGGAGACCCCAGATCTAATGGAAGGGGTGACAGCACAGAGAAGGGCCCAGGTCACACAGAGGTGCCTCAGCAGGCTCCAGGACTCACTCTCTGCGGGGCCCTGGCAGCCCCCCGGCTTCTCCAGCCTCAGTTTACCTCTCTGGGGCGTGTGTGTGTTGGGCACCCAGAGGAACTAATTTCCTGCCTAAGGAGGGGAACTGGGCTGGATCTGCCCAGGAAGGAGGCAAGGAGTTTGCCCCAGACAAAAGTCAAGTTCTCCTTCAAGGTATTTCTCCCATGGGACCCTGGGAGGGCTAATGGACCTCTTTTGTGCTCTATGCCCTAAACCCAGCTCTAGAAACTGTGAAAACCAGGCAGACCGGGCCTGCCCTCAGGCTCGCCTCCCTATCTGGTCCAGCAGGGATGAAATTAATGATAATGGATAACAAAGAAAACCCAGGTGACAGGACAGGGACAGGCTGGGGCTCCGGTGGCGGGGGGGGGGGGGGGGGGGGGAGGGGGGCTCTGTTTAGAGGCCACGATGGATCCCCAGGAATCTGAAGCAGAACAAAGAGGGCTCCTGGCAGAGGACACCACAAGGGCAAAGGCCCAGAGGTGGGAGTGAGTCAAACTGTTAAAGGCCCAGAGGGCATGGCTGGATGAGGTGAGGAGGGAGGGGGATGGCAGGGCAGTCCGCAGGGGCCAGATCACAGGGGATCCGATGCTTTTTAACACCCCTGAGGCTGTCATGAGTGGAGAAGGCAGGAGGCTGGGGCAGTGTCCAGGTCAGAACGGGGCCAGTGTCCTTCGTAAGATACAAACCCTACAAAGTAGAGCTTTGGGGGTAGATTTTAGAGGACCCTTTCATCTCTGTAATCCCGTCACCAGCCCTGGCACAAAAATGGCTGTGGTATTATTTTATTGACTTTAAT
The DNA here is from genome assembly GCF_030028045.1 of Hippopotamus amphibius kiboko. Lineage (NCBI taxonomy): Eukaryota > Metazoa > Chordata > Mammalia > Artiodactyla > Hippopotamidae > Hippopotamus > Hippopotamus amphibius. The sequence goes on along the minus strand of NC_080200.1, from coordinate 16,071,736 downwards.
CAATCACCCACAGATACTTACTGGGCACTTTCTGTGTGCAAGGCATTGGGGACACAGCAGGGGACAGGGCAGATCCAGTCTCTGCCTGGTGGAGCCAACAGGGAAAATGACGATAAACAAACTATTATCCAATCCGTGTGCAGTGACCCTCGGTGCCAGGCTACTAGGAGAGACGCTGAGTCTGGGAGGGGTTCCTGGAGGAAGTGATTTTGATGCTGAAATCCAAGGACAAGTAGAATTAATCAGAAAGTGATCTGGAGGCGTGGGAAGTTCTAGCAGAGGAACAGCGCAGGCAAAGTCTAAGAAGCTGGGCAAGGTCACAGTGTTCCTGAGAAGGACAGGGTGGCAGGAAAAAAAATGTGCTGAGACTTGTTTGGAGGCATCTGTGGGGACTTGTGGGTGGAGAGAAGGGGTATGACGTGTCCTCAGCGCAGTGGGAGCCAGAGCAGACTGGTGGCAGGAAGTGCTGCGTGGGGGCTTGGCCATAGTATTTTTCTTTCACTTCCTGGGTGGCTTCAGCAGAGAAGAAGGCAAATGTGCACTCCCATCCCTGGCTCTGAGGGGGAGAATCCTGCCCTCCAGCAAGAACAGTGAGTTTCTAGGCACCTGACAACTCTAGTGGGATGGTCACTGTGGTATGTTGAGAATGCGTAGAAGGGGAACAGAGTCAGGGCAAAGACGGCAGGATCAGTCACCGGCTGGGGGTGGAGGTGGGGAGCTCTGTGTAGAGGCCACAGTGGATCAAGCAGGAATCTGAAGCAGGACAAAGAGGACTGCTGGTGGAGACAGTCACAAGGGCTCCCAGAGGTGGGAGTGCGTCAACAGTCATGTGACGTCTCCATGAGGACATTCCAGGAGGCAGAGCCCAGAATTTGCCCAAGAATAAGTTGGAAACACTAGTGATGCAAACATTCCAAATCTCCTCCTGGCAAAAAGTCCATAAATACAAACAATAAATAAATGGAAACAAAGGTAAACTCATGTCATGGATAAAATATCTTCATAATATAAACAACTCCTAGAAGACAATAAGAAAATGCCCAATGACTTAGCAGGGTATGAATCCAGAAATCACAGAAAATGAAACAGAGATGGCTCTTAACCCCAGAAAAAGATCCTCAGCCTCACTCACAATAGGAGAAATGCAAATTAAAAGTAGGATTGACCCTTGAAAAACATGGGGTTGAACTGTGGGGGTCCACTGATACCCAGATTTTTTTCAGTAAATATGTACTGCAGTACTACACATTCTGCAGTTGGTTGAATCAGTCCGTCCTCAGACATGGAGGACTGAATATAAAGTTATCCATGAATTTTTTTTTACTGCACCTAGCCCCCCGAATTGTTCAAGGATCAACTGTACAGTGAAACCATATGATTATTTTAATGGATGCAGGAAATGATGAAATTCAATGCTTATTCATGATAAGTCTTAGCAAACTATGTGCAATTGGGAACTTCCTCAATCTGATAAGGAATACCTGCCCAAAAAGTCTACAGGTAGTATCATACTTAATGTAAAAGGCTGAATTGTGTCCTCATGAGATTGGGAAAAAGACAAGGATGTCCATTGTCACCTCTCCTATTCAACATTGTTCTGGAGGTCATAACCATGGCGATGAGGCAAGAAAAATAAATAAAAGCTTTAAAGACTGGAAAGGAGGAGGTAAATTTGTCCCTGTTTGCAGGTGATATGATTCTTTACATAAAAAATCCAAGGGAATCTATGACAACTACTAGGAGTAATAAATGAATTTAGCAAGTTCACAGGTTTAAAAATTGATGTATAAAATTCTATTGAATTTTTATATACTAGCAGGAAACAACTGAAAATGAAAAAAATTTTAAATGCCATTTGCAGCAGTGTCAAAAAAGATAAAACATCTAGGAATAAGTCTAACAAAAAGAAGTTTAAGATGGTTATACTAAAAGCTACAGATATTGCTGAGAGAAATTCATGAATACATAAATAAATGGAGAGAAGTACCATGTTCATGGATTGGAAGACTCAATGTTATGAAGACATCAGTTCTCCCCAAACTGGTCTATAGAGTCAATGTAATTCCAATCTAAATTCAGCAGAATTTTTTTTTGGTAGAAACTGGCACTGACTTTAAAATTCATATAGATTTGCAATGGGCCAAAGTGCTTTTTAAAAAGAAGATAAGGGCTCCCTAGTGGCACAGTGGTTAAGAATCCACCTGCCAATGCAGGTGACACGGGTTCAATCCATGCTCCAGGAAGATCCCACATGCCGCGGAGCAACTAAGCCCGTGAGCCACAACTGTTGAGCCCATGTGCCACAACTACTGAAGCCCACGTGCCTAGAGCCCATGCTCTGCAACAAGAGAAGCCACGGCAACGAGGAGCCTGAGCATCACAACGAAGAGTAGCCCCCATTCACCACAACTAGAGAAAGCCTGTGTGCAGCAACAAAGACCCAACACAGCCAATAAATAAATAAACAAACAAATAAATAAATATAATATAAAGGACTTATTCCACCTGAATTCTAGGCTTATTATAGAGCTAAAGTAATCAAGACAATTTGATATTTGTGAAAAGATAGACAAGTAGATCAATAAAACAGAATAGACTAGAGTAACAGGCTTATATAAATATAGCCAGTTGATTGCTGACACAGATACTAAAGCAATTAAATGGAGGAAAGGAATGGCTTTTCAACAAGTGGTATTGGAACAACTAGACATCATATGGAAAACAACTAACATCAACCCTTACCTAACACCACACACAAAATTAACTCAAAATGGACCACAGACCTGAATGTATAATCTAAAACTATAAGTCATCTAGAAAAAAAAATAGAAGAAAAAATTTTCAAACTGAGGTAGGCAAAGTTGTCTTAAGCTACAAAACACTGATAAGTTAGACGTCATCATTTTGCTCTTCAAAAGACACCACTGAGAAAACAGGAAAGCAAGAGATAGATCAGGAGAAGATATTTGCAATGCATATATTAAATAAAATACCTATATCCAGAATATACCAATAACTCTAACAACTCAATAATAAAAGACAAACAACTCAGTAGGAAATTGGGCAACATATTTGAATAGACACTTCACCAAAGAGGTTATATGCATGGCCAACGAGCACATGAAGAGATGCTCAAAATCACCAGCCATCAGGGAAATACAAATCAAAACCACATGAAGAGGGGCGGGGAGGGTGGGGGGGACTCGAGGCGGGGGGAGTCAAGGAAGGGAGGGAATACGGGGATATGTGTATAAAAACAGATGATTGAACTTGGTGTACCCCCCAAAAAAATAATAAGTAAATAAATAAAATTAAAAAAAAAAAAAAAACCACATGAAGATACCACCTCACACCCACTAGAATGGGAAAAATGAAAAAGACAAACAATAACAAGTGTTGACAATGCACTGTTGGTGGGAACACAAAATGATGTAGCCACTGTGGGAAACAGTGTGGCAGTTTCTTTCTTTCTTTTTTTAAATTTATTAATATATTTATTTATTGGCTGTGTTGGGTCTTCATTGCTGTACACGTGCTTTCTCTGGTTGCAGTGAGCAGGGGCTACGCTTCATTGCGGTGCACAGCTCCTCATTGCAGTGGCTTCTCTCCTTGTGGAGCATGGGCTCTAGGCGCACGGGCTTCAGTAGTTGTGGTACACGGGCTCAATAGTTGTGGCTCACGGGCTTTAGAGCACAGGCTCAATAGTTGTGGCACACGGGCTTAGTTGCTCTGTGGCATGTGGGATCTTCCTGGGGCAGGGATGGAACCCATGTCCCCTGCATTGGCAGGTGGATTCTCAACCACTGCGCCACCTAGGAAGTCCCTTGGCAGTTTCTTAAAGCTGAACATAGAATTACACTTTGACCCAGCCATTCCACTTCTAGGTATTTAGAGAAAATAAACTGGATGTCCATGCAAGGCCTTGGATACCAACGTTCGTCACAGCTTTATTTGTAACAATCCTAAACTGAAAACAACCTAAAAGTTCAACAGCAGGTGAATGAATGAACAAGCTGTGTTCCAGCCATCCAGTGCAATATGACTCAGCAATAAAAAGGAATGAATTATTGATACACACACCAACATGGAAAAATCTCTGAATCATCATGCTGAGTGCAATAAGCTAAGCATGAAGTTTCCATATAAAATTCTGTCATCTTAGTGACAGAAAGCAGATCAGAGATGCCTGGGGTTGAAAGTGGAGAGAAAGCACAGCAAAGGGCTGCAGGACACTGTGACGATGGTGTTCACGATCTTTTTTTTTTTAATCTTTTTTCTTAGAGGAATAGTCACTCAACAATATCTGTGGGTTTTGGGAGGACTGTCATATATACATTAATAAGAAAAAATATCAAATTGTACACTTTAAATATATGCAACTTGTATGTCAATTATATCTCAATAAAAGTTTTTAAAAAACAATCTCTTTTTTAATGAATTAATTAACTTCTTTATTGGCTGCATTAGGTCTTTGTTGCAGAGAGCAGGAGCTACTCTTCGTTGTGGTGTGTGGGCTTCTCATTGTGGTGGCTTGTCTGTGGCTTGCAGGCTCTAGAGTGCAGGCTCAGTAGTTGTGGCGCACGGGCTTAGCTGCCCTGCAGCATGTGGGATCTTCCTGGACCAGAGATCGAACCTGTGTCCCCTGCCTTGGCAGGCAGATTTTTAACCACCGAGCCACCAGGGAAGTCCCAGTGTTCATGATCTTGGTTGAAGCCACGATTTCATAGATTTACATACTTGTCAAAACTATGTAAAGTGTGCATTTTAAACAAGTGCAATTTTGTGGACTCCAAATATACTTCAGTCAAGCCGAAAAGATGGGGGGTGGGGAAGAAGGAATACCAAAGAGCCATTTCCCACCTGTCAGACCATCACAGATTAAAAGTGTGAGAACTTGGTGTATCCTCAAGGGTCTGCAGGAACAAATTCTCATTTGCTGCTGTCAAGAGTGTGAATGAGGGAATTCCCTGGTGGTCCAGTGGTTATGACTCCATGCTTTCACTGCAAAGGGTGAGGGTCCAATCCCTGGTCAGGGAACTAAGATCCCACAAGCCGTGCGGTGTGGGGGGAAAAAAGTGGAAATGATCCAGGCCTATGGAAGGGACCACACAAAGCTGAAGAAATTGCCTTGAAGTGCAGCAAGTCTCCTTCTAGCAAATGAGCCTTCCAGGAATGATACCTATACGTTGTTATTTATTCCTCAAAGCTCTCTTATAACAGAAATCAGTTGGAAACAACCTAGACATCCAGCCACAGGAGATTCACTGAATAAACTCTGACCACTCTTAGCATGGAATAGTATGCAGCTATGCAACAGAATAAGGTAGCCCAATGCCGACAGTGTGGGAAGACCTCCCAGATATTCTCAGAAGGAAAAAGCAAGGTGCAAGAAATCTGGGCAGAAAGCTTCAGTTTGTAGAGAAAGAGAAGAGACAATGAAGGTTTCCTGGTATTGCTAAAGACTCTTTGCAGGGAAACATAAATAACTTGTTCCCATGGTGTCTGCTGGGGCAGGGAACTGGGGAACCATGATGGGTGAAAGCAGGAGGCAGTTTATGTTGTTTACCTTTTTGTGCCTGTTGAATTTTGTATCTGTTAATAGCATTTAAAAGTTAAGGGTTTGATTTAAAAAGGAAACATTTAACTACATAGATTGGGAGGGGAAGTGGCAGTTCCTGGAGCTGCTGTTTGGAACTTACTCCTGAACGAAAACAATCACTGATAATGAGGACAGCAAACACATATCAAGTGCTCACCAGTACACCAGGCATCCACTGAGGCTTTTGACGTGTAGTAATTCATTTAATCCTCGAAACAACCTCAGAGGTGCGGACTGTGATCCCCATTTACAGAAGGGAAAATTGAGGCTGGGGGGGGATTGAGTGACAGGAAGAAAGAGCCTCCAGCTTGCTTTGCTTCCCCTTCTCACAATGCCCTAGGACTCCCCGAACCCAAATCAGGCTAAGGGAAATAGGGGTTTGGCTCCTGGGCATGTGTGGCGGGGACATAGCTCCACAGAGCCTGCAGAGACCACCTTCCTCACTTAATTTTTCTCCCTAGAGCACATCACTCTGCCATGGCATGTATTTTTCTTATTTATCTTGTTTTTGTCCATTTCCCCCATTAGTATGTCAGCTCCCCCAGGGCTAGAGTTTTTGACTGTCCTGGTCAGGGCTGTGTCCCCAGTTTCCAGTACACAGTAGGTACTGATGAATGAATGAATGAATTCAGAGGAGGAGCCTTAGGAAGGTTGGGAGCAGGGACAACTGGGGGCAGGAGAGGAGGGGGGAGGAGGCTAGGGCCACAATGGGGTGGCTTCTGGGGTACAGGAGAGTGGGTGGCTTGGAGGCATTTTAGGGACAAAAGGACTGGAGCAGAGCTCCACCTGGTCGGTCCAGCCCTGAAAGGATGGGGGTGCCTGTAGCCAAGATGGAGAAAGGGGTAGGCAGGATGGGGGAACTCTGAAGGTGACAGTCAAGATAGCCCAGGGTGGCTCGGTGATGCCAGCTGAGGTGTGGCCGAGAAGCCTGATTAACAAACTGTTCTGGGGTGCTCAGGGGCAGCCTCTCGAATCAGGAACTTGGCTGCATGTAACTGAAGGGTGATGACAGAGCGGAAGCACACCTGGCTTGAGATTCCCCATCCAGGACCAGCTTATCCGGCTCTGATTCCTGCGTGGTGAGGCGGGGACGGCTGGGAGGGGTGTGCAGGGGCAAGAGGGTGGGCCTGGGACGAGGTGGGGATCATGGCAGCCCTTGCCAGGCAGGCCAAAACCTAAAAAAAAAAAAAAAAAAACTTTTTAGGCAGAACACACACACACACACACACACACACACACACACGTGTTTGTGCCTCCTCTTAACTGCAGGGGTCACCCTGACCCAGGCTTTGGAGATAGAAGCGCCAGGTCCCAAGGCCAGGGCTCTGCCTGTGAACTTCCCTCTCCACTTCATCCTCCTCCCTTCTCCCTTCTTTTCCCCTGTTCCCACTTCCCCTCCTCTGGACCCTCTCCTGCGCTCGCAGGACTCCATTTGTGCCCCAGGCTCCAGGACCTCTTTCCACTGCCTGTTCTCTCCCTGCAGCTTGGGGAAACTGAGACCCAGAGCACTGAGTTCACACACAGAGCGAGGGGCACAGCCTGCAAAAGCAGAGCCCCTACCATCCCAGTACAAACAATTATATGCCACTTAAACCGCCCAACAGGGACTTCCCTGGTGGCGCAGTGGTTAAGACTCTGCACTCGCAAGGCAGAGGGCCGGGTTCGATCCCTGGTCAGGGAACTAGATCCCAAATGCATGCCGCAATTGAGAGTTCACATGCCAAAACGAAGACCCCATGCAACCAAATAAATAAATATTAAAACAAAACCTCTCAACAATCCTACAAGCTGGGGACTATTATTAGCCTCACCTTATAGATGGGGAAACAGGCCCTGAGCAGTGATATGTCAGGAAACTAGGTAGGATCCGAACCTATGCCTACCCCATACCAATGTCCCAGACTATTGGCCGCAGCCCAGCAAAAACAAGCTAGGGCTGTGCTGCCACCCAGTGGAAACTCATGGCATCGCCGTTTGGATAGAGTCACCTCTCGCCTGCCAGTTAGCTCCAGGAGGGAGCCAGAGCCAGGAGGGTGCAGGGCTAATGCTCTGACTGCCTTTCCTCCATCATGTTCTTCACCTGCCAGGTTTCTGAATTTTCACAACCTAAGTGTCCACCTGGAAGACATGGACTAACTAATCTGCCCATGTTTGGCTCATGATAATTATGAAAAACAGCATACATGTATATTTCTTCTCCTTTTGTCTCTTGCCTGATTTTAAAAAGCAGTTGTATTAAAGACCTACATGTAAGGCCAGACACTATAAAACTCCTAGAGGAAAACATAGGCAGAACACTCTATGACATCCATCAAAGCAAGATCCTTTTTGACCCACCTCCTAGAATCATGGAAATAAAATCGAGAATAAACAAATGGGACCTCATGAAACTTAAAAGCTTTTGCACAGCGAAAGAAACCATAAACAAGACTAAAAGGCAACCCTCAGAATGGGAAAAAATAATTGCCTATGAAACAACGGACAAAGGATTAACCTCCAAAATATACAAGCAGCTCATGAAGCTTCATACCAAAAAAGCAAATAACCCAATCCACAAATGGGCAGAAGACCTAAATAGACATTTCTCCAAAGAAGACATCCAGATGGCCAACAAACACATGAAAAGATGCTCAACATCACTCATCATCAGAGAAATGCAAGTCAAAGCCACAATGAGGTATCACCTCACACCGATCAGAATGGCCATCATCACAAAATCTGCAAACAACAAATGTTGGAGAGGGTGTGGAGAAAAGGGAACTCTCCTGCACTGTTGGTGGGACTGTAAGTTGGTCCAGCCACTATGGAAAACAATTTGGAGGTTCCTTAAAAAACTACAAATAGAACTACCATATGATCCAGTAATCCCACTACTGGGCATGTACCCAAAGAAAATCATAATCCCAAAAGAAACGTGTACCATAATGATTATTGCAGCACTATTTACAATAGCCAGGACATGGAAGCAACCTAAATGCCCATCAACAAATGAATGGATAAAGAAGATGTGGCACATATATACAATGGAATATTACTCAGCTATAAAAAGGGGTGAGATGGAGCTATATGTAATGAGGTGGATAGACCTAGAGTGTGTCATACAGAGTGAAGTAAGTCAGAAAGAGAAAGACAAATATTGTATGCTAACTCACATATACAGAATCTAAAAATGGTACTGATGAACTCAGTGACAAGAACAAGGACGCAGATACAGAGAACGGACTGGAGAACTCGAGGTATGGGAGGGGGCGGGGGGTGAAGGGGAAGCTGAGACGAAGCGAGAGAGTAGCACAGACATATATATACTACCAACTGTAAAATAGATAGTCAGTGGGAAGTCGTTGTATAACAAAGGGAGTCCAACTCGAGGATGGAAGATGCCTTAGAGGACTGGGGCGGGGAGGGTGGGGGGGACTCGAGGAGGGGGAGTCAAGGAAGGGAGGGAATACGGGGATATGTGTATAAAAACAGATGATTGAACTTGTACCCCCCCAAAAATAATAAATATATAAATAAAATTTAAAAAAAAAAGCAGTTGTATGACAATATATATTCATTTTATTTGAGGGTCTATAACATGCAGAAATGTAATATATTTGTCAATAATAGCACAAAGGAGATGAGAGGAACAAAGCAGTATTGAAATCAGGAAATGACACCAGGTAATAATGTTACGGAAAGTGGGGTCCAGCTGCTCGCTGCTCAAAAGCCAATAAAGAGGCAAGTTGGTGGAAAGGAAAGTTTGCTTTATTTTGGATGCTGGCAATGGGGGGGGGGGGGGGAGGGGGGAAGGAGGGGGGAGGGGGGGAAGGAGGGGTGGGGGGGAATGGGGGGGAAGGGCGGACTCCTTCCAAAGGCAAACTGCCCCCCCCACCCCGATAATCAGTGGGCAAGAGCTTTTATAGAGGGAGGGGGCTACATGCAGAAATAGCACAGTCAGCTCTGACAGTCATCTTGAAACTGGTCATGTGGTGGTTTGACCGTCATCTTGATTGTTTTAAGTACAGTTAATCCTCAGTTCCAGGGTTGGTTTGTTCCCATTTCGTTGAGGCCAATTCTTGGAATTGTGACAGCTTATGTCATGGCTATCATGACCATGGCCAGACTTGGTCACCATGTAGTTAACTTCTTCAATTTGATGGGGGTTTGATATGCCTATAAGACAGCTCCCAGGGGACCTCCCTGGTGGTCCAATAGTTAAGAATCTGCCTTCCAATGCAGGGAACTTGGGTTTGAACCCTGGTCAGAGAACTAAGATCCCACATGCCACAAGGCTACTAAGCCCATGCACTACAACTAGACAGAAGCCCTCATGCCGCAAGGAAAGATCCCGTGTGCCGCAACTAAGACCCAACACAGCCAAACAAATAATATTTTTTAAATGTAGGAGTCCCATTGTTACCGCTAAATAAGCTGTAGTTTATTAAAAAAAAAAATAAAAGACAGCTCACAGGATACGGCTCAGAATATTATCTACAGCCCATGAAGAGGAACTAAAGGTCCTTGACTGTGTTTAATGACTAAACTGTTATTATTTAGTCTTGTTGGACTACTCACCTTTGTTTCTGCACTTTCTCACTTCTCTGATGAAACGTATTCTTTGGCTAAAGTTTCTGTCGCAGACAAAAGGCAGGCAGAAGACACGGAGGGGAAGGACCATAGGGTCCTGCTCCATTGCGGTAACTCTAATCGACAAAAACAAAGGAAGAGAACCAGAAATTCAAAAGGAGAAAATGAAGATAACAACTCTATAAATATATACTTGCCCTCCTTTATTTTCTTGGATTCTTTAACATACATATAACTGCATGGAGTAATCGTCATAGCAATGTATTATTTGTTTTGTAACATATGTGCATGTAATATGTATAACAATAATAGCACAACAATAACAATAAAAGGACAAAAAGGGGAAGAGGAGATGAGCTATGTAGGAGCAACATTTCTATATGTGTTTAAAATTAAGGCAGCCTAAATCCAAGGAGATTGTAAGTTGAGATGTATACAGTAAGCTCTAGAGCAACCGCTAAGGAAATAACTCAAAAAATATAGTGAAAAAAATCATTAGGAGAGGGTGGGGGTGGGGGGAGGCTGCTGGGTTCCAGAGCAGGACCCCCAGGGCTTGGTACTGTGCTGAACAACCCCAACCATGGAACACAGAACGTGTTTGTGACAGAAATCAGAAGCTTTATCGCAGGGTCAGAGGCAGTTGCCTTGGGTCTGATGAAAGTGTCTTGTTCAGAGGAATGGCACAAAAATAGAAGACTCAGAAAGCTTGATGCCACTGGAATTGAAAGGCTCATGTTTTAAGTATTCAATTGGTACTAAAGAGACAAGCAAAAGACACAAAACAGGATATCTATCATAAATAAAGCTAAATCTTCAAGGGTAAAGACTGGTCCAGTGGTAAAGACTCAGTACTTCTTCAAGCCTGAGGCTCTGGGGAGGGAGCACCGAATCCCGGATGCTAGACCACGAGAGAATCCCCAGTCACAGGGAACATTAATAGCAGAGAGCTCTCACAGAGGCCTCTATGAGTCTAGGACCCAGCTTCACCCGACTGCCTGCAACTGCCAGTGCTGGATACCTCACACCAAACTACAAACAAGACAGGAACACAAACCCACCCATCAGCACACAGACTAATTAAAACCATACAAAGCCCACAGATATTCCAAAACACACCCCCTGACACGGCCCTGCTCATCAGAGGGAAAAGACTCAGATCCACACACCAGGTGCCAGACCCTCCCCTCAGGAAGCCTACTCAAGACACTGGACCAGCCCCACCACAGAGGGCAGAAGGCAGAAACAAGAGGAATCACTACTAGGCAGCATAGGGAAAGGAGACATCAAATACTGTAAATTAGACAAAATGAGAAAACAAAGAAATACCTTGCAGGCAAAGAAGCAAGATAAAAACCCACAAGACCAAATAAATGAAGAAGAAATAGGCAAATTGCCTGAAAAAGAATTCAGAGTAATGATAGTAAAGATGGTCCAAAATCTCGAAAACAAAATAGAGAAAATACAAGAAACATTTAATAAGGACCTAGAAGAAATAAAGAGCAAACAAACAGTAATGAACAACACAATACTGAAATTAAAAATACTCTAGATGGAATCAACAGCAGAATAACTGAGGCAGAAGAACAAGTAAGTGAGCTGGATGATAGAATGAGGGAAATAACTGCCACAGAGCAGGAAAAAGGAAAAAGAATAAAAAGAATGGAAGATAGTCTCAGAGACCTCAGGGACAACATTAAGAACATCAATATTTGAATCACAGGCATCCCAGGAGAAGAAGAATAAAAGAAAGCATCTGAGAAAATATTTGAAGAGATTATAGTTTAAAACTTCCCCAACATGGGAACGGAAAGAGTCAATCAAGTCCAAGAAGCACAGAGAGTCCCATACAGAATAAACCCAAGGAGAAATACACCAAGGCACATATTAATCAAACTAATGAAAATTAAACACGAAGAAAAAATATTAAAAGCAGCAAGAGAAAAGCAACAAATAACATATAAGGGAAAACCCATAAGAATAACAGCGGATCTCTCTGCAGAAACTCTGCAGGCCAGAAGGGAGTGGCAGGATATACATAAAGTCTTGAAAGAGAAAAACCTACAGCCAAGAATACTCTACCCAGCAAGAATCTCATTCAGATTCGATGGAGAAATCAAAAGCTTTACAGACAAGCAAAAGTTACGAGAATTCAGAATCACCAAACCAGTCTTACAACAATTGCTAAAGGAACTCCTCTAAGACAGAAACACAAGAGAAGGAAAAGACCTACAAAATCAAACCCAAAACAATTAAGAAAATGGTAATAGGAACATACATGTCAATAATTACCTTAAATGTAAAAGGACTTCCCTGGTGGCTCAGTGGTTAGGAATCTGCCTGCCAATTCAGGGGACACGGGTTCAATCCCTGGGCTGGGAGGATCCCACATGTTGTGGAACAGCTGGACCCGTGTGCCACAGCTGCTGAGTCTGTGCTATGGAGCCCGTGAGCTGCAACTATTGAGCCCGTGTGCCACAACTATTGAGTCCATGCACCTAGAGCCCATGCTTTGCCACAGGAGAAGCCACCGCAATGAGAAGCCTGTGCAACGAAGAGTAGCCCCCACTCTCCTCAACTGGAGAGAGCCCGTGCACAGCAATGAAGACCCAAAGCAGCCAATAAATAAATTAATTAATCAATTTTTAAAAAATTATCTTAAATGTAAATGGATTAAATCCTCCAACCAAAAGACACAGACTGGCTGAATGGATCCAAAAACAAGACCCTTATATATGCTGTCTACAAGAAACCCACTTCAGACCTAGGGATACATACAGACTCAAAGTAAGGGGATGGAAAAAGATATTCCATGCAAATGGAGGTCAAAAGAAAGCTGGAGTAGCAATACTCATATCAGATAAAATAGACTCTAAAGTAAAGATGATTACAAGAGACAAGGAAGGACAGTCTGTAATGATCAAGGGATCAATCCAAGAAGAAGATATAACAATTGTAAATATCTATGCATCCAACATAGGAGCACCTCAATACATAAGGCAAATACTAACAGCCATAAAAGGGGAAATCGACAGTAACACAATAATAGTGGGGGACATTAACACCCCACTTACATCAATGGACAGATCATCCAAAGAGAAAATAAATAAGGACATACAAGCTTTAAATGACACATTAGACCATCTCAACTTAATTGATATTTATAGGACATTCCATCCAAAAATTACAGAATACACTTTCTTCTCAAGTGCACACAGAACATTTTCCAGGATAGAACACATCTTGGGTCACAAATCAAGCCTCAGTAAATTCAAGAAAATTGAAATCAAGTCAAGCATCTTTTCCAACCACAATGCCATGAGACTAGATATCAATTACAGGAAAAAGACTGTAAAAAATACAACCACATGGAGGCTAAACAATACGTTATTAAACAACCAAGAAATCACTGAAGAAATCAACGAGGAAATCAAAAAATATCTAGAAACAAATGACAATGACAACACAACAACCCAAAACCTATGGGACGCAGCAAAAGCAGTTCTAAGAGGGAAGCTTATAGCAATACAATCCTACCTCAAGAAACAAGAAAAATCTCGAATAAACAATCTAACCTTACACCTAAAACAATTAGAGAAAGAAGAACAAAAAACCCCAAAGTGAGCAGAAGGAAAGAAATCATAAAGATCAGATCAGAAGTAAACCAAAAAGAAACGAAGGAAACAATAGCAAAGAGCTATAAAACTAAAAGCTGATTCTTTGAGAAGATAAACAAAATTGATAAATCATCAGCCAGACTCATCAGGAAAAAAAGGGAGAAGATGCAAATCAACAGAATTAGAAATGAGAAAGGAGAAGTAACAACTGACACCGCAGAAATACAAAACATCATGAGAGACTACTACAAGCAACTATATGCCAATAAATTGGATAACCTGGAAGAAATGGATAAATTCTTAGAAAAGTACAATCTTCCAAGAGTGAACCAGGAAGAAATAGAAAATATGAACAGACCAATCACAAGTAATGAAATTGAGACTGTGATTAAACATCTCCTAACAAACAAAAGCCCAGGGCCAGATGGATTCACAGGTGAATTCTATCAAACACTTACAGAGGAGCTAACACTTATCCTTTTCAAACTCTTCCAAAATAAAGCAGAAAGAGGAACACTCCCAAACTCATTCTACGAGGCCACCATCACCCTGATACCAAAACCAGGCAAAGATGACACAAAAAAAGAACATTACAGGCCAATATCACTGATGAATATAGATGCAAAAGTACTCAACAAAATACTAGCAAACAGAATCCAACAGCACATTAAAAAGATCATACACTATGATCAAGTGGGGTTTGTCCCTGGAATGCAAGGATTCTTCAATATACACAAATCAATCAATGTGATACATCATATTACAAACTGAAGGACAAAAACCATGTGATAATCTCAATAGATGCAGAAAAAGCTTTTGACAAAATTCAACATCCATTTATGATAAAAACTCTCCAGAAAATGGGCATAGAAGGAAATTACCTCAACGTAATAAAAGCCATATATGACAAATCAAAAGCCAACATTGTTCTAAGTGGTGAGAAACTGAAAGCATTCCCTCTAAGTACAGGAACAAGACAAGGGTGCCCACTCTCACCATTATTATTCAGCATAGTTTTGGAAGTTTTAGCCACAGCAATCAGAGAAGAAAATGAAACAAAAGGAATCCACATTGGAAAAGGAAGTAAAACTGTCACTCTTTGCAGGTGACATGATATTATACATAGAAAACCCTAAAGACTCTACCAGAAAACTGCTAGCACTAATCGATGAATTTAGTAAAGTAGCAGGATACAAAATTAATGCACAAAAATCTCTTGCATTCCTATACACTAACAACGAAAGAGCAGGAAGAGAAATTAAGGAAACACTCCCATTTAACATTGCAACAAAAAGAATAAAATACCTAGGAAAAAACCTGCCTAAGAAGGCAAAAGACTTGTATGCAGAAAACTATAAGACACTGATGAAAGAAATCAAAGATGATACAAACAGATGGAGAGACATATCATGTTCTTGGATTGGAAGAATCAACATTGTGAAAATGACTATACTACCCACAGCAATTTACAGATTCAACGCAATCCCTATCAGATTACCAATGGCATTTTTCACAGAACTAGAACAAGAAATTTTACTATTTGTATGGAAATGCAAAAGACCGCAAATAGCCAAAGCAATCTTGAGAAGGAAAGATGGAGTTGGTGGAATCAGGCTCCCTGACTTCAAACTATACTACAAGGCTACAGTGATCAAGACAGTATGGTACTGGCACAAAAACAGAAATACAGATCAATGGAACAGAATAGAGAGCCCAGAGATAAACCTGCACACATATGGGCACCTTATCTTTGACAAAGCAGGCAAAAATATACAATGGAGAAAAGACAGCCTCTTCAATAAGTGATGCTGGGAAAATTGGACAGCTACATGTAAAAGAATGCAATTAGAACACTTCCTAACACCATACACAAAAATAAACTCAAAATGGATTAAAAACCTAAATGTAAGGCCAGACACTGTAAAACTCCTAGAGCAAAACATAGGCAGAACATTCTATGACATCCATCAAAGCAAGGTCCTTTGGACCCACCTCCTAGAATCATGGAAATAAAATCAAGAATAAACAAATGGGACCTAATGAAATTTAAAAGCATTTGCACAGCAAAAGAAACCATAAACAAAAGAAGACAGCCCTCAGAATGGGAGAAAATATTTGCCAAGGAAGCAACGGACAAAGGATTAATCTCCAAAATATACAAGCAGCTCATGCAGCTCAATATCAAAAAAGCAAACAACCCAATCCAAAATGAGTGGAAGAACTAATTAGACATTTCTCCAAAGAAGACATGCAGATGGCTAACAAACACATGAAAAGATGCTCAACATCACTAATCATTAGAGAAATGCAAGTCAAAGTCACAATGAGGTATCACCTCACACCAGTTAGAATGGCCATCATCAAAAAAATCTAGAAACAATAAATGCTGGAGAGGCTATGGAGAAAGGGAACTCTCCTGCATTCTTGGTGGGAATGTAATTTGGTACAGCCACTATGGAAAACAGTATGGAGGTTCCTAAAAAATTAAAAATAGAACTACCATATGACCCAGCAATCCCACTACTGGGCATATACCCAGAGAAAACCATAACCCAAAAAGATACCAGAATGCTCACTGCAGCACTGTGTACAATAGCCAGGACATGGAAGCAAGGTAAATGCCCATCAACAGATGAATGGCTAAAGAAGATGTGGCACATATATACAATGGAATATTACTCAGTCATAAAAAGGAATGAAATTGAGTTATTTGTAGTGAGGTGGATGGATCCAGAGTCTGTCATGGAGAGTGAAGTAAGCCAGAAAGAGAAAAACAAATACCGTATGCTAACTCATACATATGGAATCTAAAAAAATGGTGCTGATGAACCCAGTGGCAGGGCAAGAATAAAGATGCAGATGTAGAGAACAGACTTCAGGACACAGGGTGGGGGGTTGGCGAAGGGGCAGCTGGGACGAAGTGAGAGAGTAGCACTGACATATATACACCACCAAATGTAAAACAGATAGCTAGTGGGAAGCTGCTGCATAACACAGGGAGATCAACTCATGACTGGTGATGACTTAGAGGGGTGAGATAGGGAGGGTGGGAAGGAGTCATGGGAGGGAGGGGACATGGGGATATATGTATAAATACAGCTGATTTGCTTTGTTGTACAGCAGAAACTGGCACAACAGTGTAAAACAATTATACTCCAATAAAGAGCTTAAAAAAATCATTAAAGGAAGTAAAATGTTATATTAGAAAACAGTCGCTTCACGCAACAGAAAGCAGTAAAGAAATGAACAAGCAGGACTACATCAAACTAAAAAGTCTGAACAACAAAGGAAACCATCAACAAAATGAAAAGGCAAACTACAGAATAGGAGAAAATACTTGCAAACCATACATCTGATAAGTGGTTAATATGCAAAATACATAAAGAACTCATACAACTCTGCAGCAAAAAACCAAACAGTCTGACTTTAAAAATGGGCAGAGGAACCAAACAGACATTTTTTTTCAAAGAAGACATCCAAATGGCCAACAGGTACAGTACATGAAAAGATGTTCAACATCACTAATCATCAGGCAAATGCAAATCAAAACCACAATGAATTACCACTTCACACCTGTTAAAATGGCTAGCATCAAAAAGACAATAGTGGGACTTCCCTGGCAGTCCAGCGGTTAAAACTGTGTGCTGCCGCTGCAGAGGACACAGGTTTGATCCCTGGTCAGGGAACTAAGATCCCTCACATCTGTGCTGCGGCCAAAAAAAAAAAAAGGACTTCCAGGGTGGTCCAGCGGGTAAGACTCTGCTCTCCCAATGCCGGGGTCCCAGGTTCAGACCCTGGTCGGGGAACTAGATCCCACGAGCAAGCCACAACTATGAAGCCCACATGCCACAATGAAGATCCTGCGTGCTGCAACTGAGACCAGGCGCAGCCAAAATAAATAAATAAATATTTTCTTTAAATGGGCAAAGAATCTGAATAGACATTTCTCCAAAGAAGACATACGTATGGCCAATAAACACATGAAAAAATGCTCAACATCACGAGTCATCAAGGAAAAAGCAAATCAAAATTACAGTGAGATACCACTTCACACCCACTAGGATGGTTACAATAAAAGACAAATAATAAAAAGTGTTGGTGAGGGTCTTCCTAGGTGGCTTAGAATCTGCCAGCCAATGCAGGGGACACAGATTCGATCCCTGCCCCAGGAAGATTCCACATGCCTCGGAGCAACTAAGCCTGTGCACCACAACTACTGAGCCTCTGCTCTAGAGCCCATGAGCCACAACTATGTGCTCATATGCTGCAACTAGTAAAGCCCACGCGCCTAGAGCCGGTGCTCCACAAGAGAAGCCACCACAATGAGGAGCCCATCAGTGAAGAGTAGCTCCCATTTGCCACAACTAGAGAAAGCCCTTGTGCAGCAACAAAGACCCAATGCAGCCAATTAATTAATTAATTAATTTTAAAAAATCTTTAAAAAAAAAGCGTTGGTGAGGATAAGGAGAATTTGGAACCCTCACACATTGCTGATGGGAATGTAAAATGACGCAGGCATTTTATAAAATACTCTGGCAGTTAAACATAGAATTATCATGTGACCCAGCAATTCCACCCCTAGCAATACCCAAGAGAAATGAAAACATACATTGACACAAATATTTGTATGCCAATGTCATTGTCTCCTTATTTACAGCAGCCAAAAGTGGAAACCATGCCAAGGTCCATCAACTGAAAATGGATGAACAAAATATATCTATAAAACAGAAAATTACTCAGCCATAAAAAGAAATGAAGTACTGATCACACGTGAATGAACCTTGAAAACATTATGCTAAGTGAAAGAAGCCAGTCATAAAAGATCTCATTTTGTATGATTCCAATTAGGTCAAATGTCTGTAACAGGGAAATGCATAGAGGTAGAAAGTAGATTCTTAGTAGCCTAGGGCTGGGGAAGGGGGAGGGAATGGAAAGTGACTGCTAAGGACAAGGGGCTTCTTTGGGGGATGATGGAAATGTTCTAAATTTTATGGTGACGTTGCACAACTGTGTATTTACATATATATATATATACACACACACCCACACACATACACACCCACATACATAAATACCCATTGCATTGTACGATTTAAATGTGTGAATTGTATGGCATGTAAACTATATCTTAATTAAGCTGTTATTAATATTTTAATTAATAAAAGAAAATTCTAATTGGGCTCAGTTGTCACCTCCTCCAAGAGCCCTCCCTCCTAAAATAAACCCTCCAATTTATCCTTTCTCCTCCTCTTTTTTTTTTTCACAGCCTGGCATCGTGAGTTCTTTCTTTTTCCACTCTCGGTCTCCCCTCCAGGAGAGTCTCTTTTTGCCCGAACAGATTGCTAAGCCCGGAGCCCCTCAAAGGTGGGGCTGCACCTTGATTAGGTCTAGCGCCCCTCCCCCCACCCCACGATCTGTACTGGAAGCAAGCAGATGGGGTTTGAATATCTGCTACTATGAAACACAAATCAGAACCCCCCCCGCAATAACTACCATTCCATCTCTTAATGAATGTTAGCGCTTGTTAATTGCTCTGTGCCTGGCGTTCAACACGAGTTATTTTATCTAATTACTGTAACATTCCCAGGAGGAAAACCAGTATTATCCCCATTTTACAGAAGTGAACTTGAGGGCTCTATAACACACCTCCGGGAGAAAAGAGACCCGGAGTGCGAAGAAGCTTCGCAACCTCTTCATAAGACCTCGACCACCCGAGATCGGCTACTAGATTAATAAGCAACCCCCGGAAGATGAACCGGGAAACTGACCACCGAGACCTCCCGGCATGCCGGGCAAGCCGACCCTCCCCTTACGCCGCATGGGAACTGGAGGGCTAGCCGCGCTGCATCTTGGGAATTGTAGTCTCGCTGCAAAGCTAGGCCGGGTTGTGAGAGGTTGGTGGATCTGGAGCCAATGAAGAAGCAGACATTATTGAGCGCGGGGCCGACGAGCCAATGGGCTTGAGATCTCGAAAGGGAGGGACTTCCGGCCACGAAGTAAAGGTGAGCGGCTGCGCGAGGGAGGCCACTTCCTTTCCGAGGGCGGCGGCGAGCGTGGATAGGGCGCCATGAAGGCTTCGGGCACGGTAAGACAAGCGCGATGGGGAAGGGAGTCGGGAAACGCGAAGCGGACCGGATCGTGGGCCACGGGGGGAGGCACGGGGCACGCAGGGAGTGCACGTTCCGGCTAGGCCCCGCGCGTCGTCGTCCCCAGTTGCAGCCAACATGGCGGCCACCGCGGGAGCCGCGTGGGGAGGCCGGTGCATGGCCCGGGCCGGCTTGGGGATCGCGGGGGCCGGGGAGGCCGAAGTCTCCTTGCCAGGGGAAGGGACAAGTTGTGCGGCGTGGAAACACGCGCCGCGGGACCTCATCGAGCTTCCGAGCCTCAGTTTCCCCATTCGCAAAGTGGACAGGGTGGCGGGGGCGGGCAATAGTGTTCTGTTTCTCCCGGCATGGCTTTGAGAGAAATAGAAGAGAATTATAAGTCCGAGCTGACATGGGGAGTGTGAGCCTTACCGCTTATGTCTAGTGCTGGGTAAAATCAGGGTGTTATGGCACAGAGGTGGAAGAGCAGGTCGTGGGGAGAAACAGTATGGGTGGGTAATTTTTAGCTTTCCAGCCCCGGTTTCCGCCCTGGAAAAGGGGCCGACCGCATCGGTCCCTTCCTGAATGGATGGTCCAGGAGTTGAGTCAGATTGAGAGGTAGAAGTAGGAACCGAGTATGTGATGTTTGGGGTTATTTTCTATTGATATTAGTGAAATGGTGACGAGTCATTTTATGGAGGCTCCTGTCTACAATGTGATAGGATTTGAATCTGCCAAACATCTTCGCCTTTGCATCTGTGTAGACAGGGAGCTTCCACTTGGGAGTCCAAATCCCTTGGCCTGCAGCAGGGAAAGCTGAGGCAGCTGCAAGTCTTGACAGCAGTGCAGGGAGCCCAAGGCTGGGCAGGGAACTGAATTCATGTCCTGGTTCTGCCTGGAGTTGGCTGTGAGGTCCCAGGCTGGTCAGTGTCTCTGGGGTCCAGAATGAAAGAGGGTTTGGGCAAGTTGTTGCGAGCTGCAGGGATGCTGTGGAGGAAGGAGGCAGCTTGACTGTTCCGTGCCGGCCAGTATAAAGGGAGAGGGGCTGAGAGTCTCAGCCAACTTTCCTGAGCCAGGGCAAGGGGTGCACGGGCACCTTGGTTAATCCTCCTCACCCTCACTGACTTTTATGTGGAAGGCTCAGATGGTGGCATGACCCACAGTCACCCAGATTTCACATGGGGAGTGAGGGTGGGGCACTTTCCCTTCTCCGTCCCCTGATCCAGTTGTGAACAGGCACGGGAAGGGGAGCAGAGTGAGTCTCCACAGTTGCCTCTGGGCTTTGGGTGCTGGCCCCACCCCTCACCCTCATTTCTTTTTCAGCTTCGGGAATACAAGGTGGTGGGGCGCTGCCTGCCAACCCCCAAATGCCGCACGCCGCCCCTCTATCGCATGCGGA
Organism: Hippopotamus amphibius kiboko; assembly: GCF_030028045.1. Taxonomy (NCBI): domain Eukaryota; kingdom Metazoa; phylum Chordata; class Mammalia; order Artiodactyla; family Hippopotamidae; genus Hippopotamus; species Hippopotamus amphibius. The sequence goes on along the minus strand of NC_080200.1, from coordinate 16,050,472 downwards.
TCTTTGCGCCTAATCATGTTGTCGCCAAGTCCCGCTTCTGGTACTTTGTGTCTCAGCTGAAGAAGATGAAGAAGTCTTCGGGGGAAATCGTCTATTGTGGACAGGTACAGGGTGTCTGAGGCTGAGTGGGATCTGGAGTGAATGTACACCTTCCCGTGGGGCATCTCTCACCCCACAGAGTTAGCTGACTTCACAACCCCGGTCATGTTCATTTATTCTGTTCAGGCCATCGGTTGGGATGGAATAGATGCCTCAGTGCCCTTTTCCTAATGAGAAAGCCCAAGGCCCAGGGAAGGCCTGCGGGGACATCTTGGTTGAAGCTGGACCTTCCCTGGGCCTCATCTGTAAAGTAGTGGGAGGTGCTGGACTCTGCACTGTGAGGTTACACTGGGCAGCAGATGGCTTTTGGCCCAGTTGGTCCCAGGAGAGTTGTGTTGAGGGGGAGTCTGGAGCTGTCTTGGTCCCCGTGGGGGTTGCATCCCGGCCTGGACTGCTCTGCATCCCTGCTGTTACTGTAGCGATTTCTCTTGGACAGCAGATTTACCCTCAGGTGCCTGAAGGTGTGGGGACTGGGAAGGAGGCTAGAGAGGTCTGGGGGCTGGGCTGTCCTTTGATGCAGCTTGGGCAGAGGTGCAGGGATGGTAGGGGCCTGGTTGAGGTCCACTTGGCTGCTCTCGCCTCAGCCGGTCTCTTCTCTTTGGCAGGTGTTCGAGAAGTCTCCCCTGCGAGTGAAGAACTTCGGCATCTGGCTGCGCTATGACTCCCGCAGCGGCACCCACAACATGTACCGGGAGTACCGGGACCTGACCACAGCCGGCGCCGTCACTCAGTGCTGTAAGCCATCGGGTCCCCACAACCGGGTCCCTCCCTTAGACTCACAGGGCAGGCACCTTGGGCTCAGTCTGACATCTTTCCCGCCAGACTGAAGACAAATGCAAGAGGTTTCTTGAGGAGTAGGTGGGAGTCCCAGGGGTGTTGATGGGGTGCAAGGGAGGTGTGTGCTTCGGGGCAGGAGGAGTGGAGAGGTTGCCTCAAGTACGCTTTTTCCTGGAACCTTGGCAGCAAGTGGACTAGGGGAATTGAAGGGAGGGGCCTCTTGAAGTCATTCCTGAGCTGGTTCAGTCACCCACCACCGCCAGCTGCATCTGGAACCACTCTTGAGGTTTGAGCTCAATCCCTTGGGTAGAAGCAGCTGCCTCCCAGAACCTAGTGCAGCCCTTGTCCAGTGTTGGAACCTGGCATTACTCGCCCCCCTTGGTGCTCCCGGGGTGGGTCACCTACCAGGACCACAGCCCAAGCACCTAAACCCAAGAACTGCTGTTTCTTGTAACAGCAGTTTAAACAGAGGTGCTAACAGCAAGTGGATCTCGTCGCCTTTGCGGGGCTGCAGCCGTGCCCCTCAAAGTGAATTTGGAGGTTCTACACACTAGGTAGCCAGTACTTGCTGGGACCAGATGCTATGGCCACTCGGTCCCCAAGTGTCCCCTTCCCCCACACGTGATGGGAGGTTTGGGAGAATGTACACATTCACCCTGCCCCCTTCCTGATCCCTGCAGACCGAGACATGGGCGCTCGGCACCGTGCCCGGGCCCACTCGATCCAGATCATGAAGGTGGAGGAGATCGCAGCCAGCAAGTGCCGCCGACCAGCAGTCAAGCAGTTCCACGTGAGTGTCCTTGGGGCCCTGCTGGGCGGGCTGGGCTGAAGGGGCTCCCCTGGAACACCTGGACTGGCCTGGCAGCTCCCCCAGCCTTGGGAGTTGCAGTAAGGCACCCAGTTTGACGCAGGAGCCCAGTGGGGGGTGGCCACACCTCAGTGGTCCCTGGGATACAAGGTTAAGAGCCTTCCACCTCTCTTACCTGCTTTTTCTTATTACAGGACTCCAAGATCAAGTTCCCGCTGCCCCACCGGGTCCTCCGTCGCCAGCACAAGCCACGCTTCACCACCAAGAGGCCCAACACTTTCTTTTAGATGCAGGGCCTCCCTGTCCCCAGGTCTGCGTGAATAAAACTCGTTGGGAAAACCGGGTGCTTAGATACACTTATTTTCTTTACACACCCTACAGAACTCAAGGGTGCAGCCAAGCTCTGAGTGCTCTGCGAGGGGTCCTCCTCTTCTCAAGTAGAGCCTTGACATCAGATTCTCCAGAAGGGGAGCTGTAGGAATGGCCGACCCAGCTGGGCCCCCCCAGCGCTCTCAGTGCCATTGGGCAGCTCTGCTGTGAGCTTTGGGTCGTGCTGTAGTCCGCAGATCTGGCCCCGAAATCTGTCGCACCTGCCCTGTTAGACACAGTTCTCAGCTCTGTGCCTCCCCTCCCATTTCTATGGTGGTGAGATGACGGCCACACCCTGGGGGGAATGAGGTTGATGGGATTGGTTTCCTTCCACTTGTGGCCTTCCCCACCCATCCATCCTACAACCCCGTCAAGATCTAAAGCAGACACAAGGGGGTGCCCAAGAGGGTCACGAGCCTGCTGTGCAAGCTTGTTTCCCCTTCACCACTGGGGGCGCCTTGAATGGAGCTGTCCTAATCCTGCCCCAGGAGGTCAGGGTTTCACAGTGGGCATCTGTCTCCTTGAGGCCTGGGGAATTTCAGGCATGAAGTTAATCCCACCCTGGCCTGAGCTCCGACCAGGAGGCCAAGACACAGCTAAGAGCTCAGACATTGGAAGCATCTGCCCTTGGTATCACCTTGGGCACCCCTGGCCCTTTGAACCTTGTGTCCTCTTCAGAAGATCAGGGCACTGACCAGATTTACTCAGTTGACGAGCCTTAGGGAGTCACCACTGCAGGCGGTGGGTACACAGGTCAGTGAGGACCTGCCTGGTGTTCCAGAGACCTGTCAATTGGGAAGAAGCTGAAGCACAAAGAGGTAGTGGGGTGGTAGGGGTAGGTTGGGAGAGCAACCAGGCCTGGAGGGTGGTTCTGGACAGGGACACGGCCTCCCCTCCCCCACTTGTGGGTGAGGGGCTAGTTGGTATAATGATCCTGGGTGATTTCCAGAAAACCAGCTTACTTCAAATCCCACCTGTTCTTGGAAATTGTGCCCCAGGCAGGGCTCAGGCACAGCTAGCCATTCTCACGGGGAAGACAGGCCCTGAATATCCCTCTGCCTGTATCTGCACCACGTGGGGTAATGTCCTGTGTCTGGCATTAGCTGGGCCAAATTTTTCATGTTAACTCTGCCAAAATGCCTTCCACGGGTGTACCAACTCATTCTCAACAGCATTTAATGAGGGGTTATTTTTCCTCTGGTCTTGACAACACTATGGGTTAGCAAGCTGGTGGCTGCAAAAAACCTCATCTTAGGATTTGTATGTGCTTTTCCTTATGTGAAAGCATTCTGCCCTGATATAAAATTGTTTATATGAAAGTAAAAGATCTTACGAACTTGAATCATTTCTTTAAAGCACTGGTATGGGAATTCTCTGGCGGTCCACTGGTTGGGACTCAGCACTTGGGCCCCGGTGCATTTCCTGGTCAGGTTCAATCCCTGATGGGGGAACTGAGATCCTGCAAGCCATGTGGCATAGACAAAAGCAAAAACACAACTTGGGTATGTGGGGCAAAAACCTGAAAAATCTCCCCACATGTGTCGCAAACACTTTCCTCAGGGTACCTTCTGATGTTAAAGGTATATTTTGGGGGGACAGGCTAAATTTTTCTTGATGTTTGCCTAGTTGCTTTCATTAATGCTGTGATTTCTGGCAGAAATTCCTGATTGCCCTAAATATTCTATCTCCCTCCTCAGTAATAGGAATCTCCATATCTAGATGCCACCCAGAAAAAAATTTCCCAGCCTACCTTTCACTTACAGATGGTCATGTGATATTAGCAGCAGTGATCTGGCTAGAATATAGGCACAATGGCTGGTGCTCCAGCAGCCATTTTTGCCTATGAAGAAGCTACACATGAGCAAAACGGTAGGAGATTGAGTACCTGACCCTGGGTCTGGTACTACATGAGAAGTAAGCACCAGTCCTTTGTAGCCTGTGATCTGGAGCTCCTGTCCCTCCCCCTTTTTTATTTTAATATAAATATATGTATTTATGTTTTGGCTGTGTTGGGTCTTTGTTGCTGCTCTAGTTGCAGCAAGTAGGGGCTACTCTTCGTTGTGGTGCACAGGCTTCTCACTGCGGTGGCTTTTCTTGTTGCAGAGCACAGGCTCTAGGCACACAGGCTTAAGTAGTTGTGGCACACGGGTTTAGATAATCCGTGGCATGTGGGATCTTCCTGGACCAGGGATCAAACCCGTGTCCCCTGCACTGGCAGGCGGATTCTTAACCACTGCGCCACCAGGGAAGTCCCACTACTGTGACTCCTGTTGCCTGTTCCGGGGGCAAGTCACAGCCCACTCTGAGCCTTAGGTTTTTCCTGTGTAAAGTGGGAACGGTGATCCCTTTGGCCTGCAGATGAGGGCTTCAGATGAGCTAGAGGTCTAGAGGCCAGGAGGGTCAGGTGAGAGAATGCACCACCAGGAAGGTGGAAAGCCAGGGCCATACAAAGACCCCCCCCCCCCCCCCGCCATGCACCCCCATCCCCACCTTAAAGTTCCACGAAGACTTCATCCACCTTACAGCCTGGGAACCAGTTGAGAGGGCTCTGCCCCATCCAGTTGAGGGATAGGGTCAATCTCATTGAGGAGGCCTTGAACCAAGGGATGAGTGAGCCCCCAGCTTACTCACACATGTATTCATCCACCCACCCTGCCATCTGTTCATCCACTCATAACTTTGTCCATAGACTTCCCCTACCATGTAGTCACCCACCTGGCAATTCCCCCACAATCCCTGCTTACAGCAGCCATTCAAAGCTGGCTGGAGGTGAGGGCTACTGAACTGAACCCTCGGTCCCCAGTGGGAGTTGAGACATTAGGACCAACCTGCGCAAAGGCCCGGAGCTAGGAGGAAATGGGCCTGTCCGTGTGGGGTCTACGAGGCGAGACTGGCCACTTGGATCACTGACTCCCCTCTGTGGTTAGCTGAGGCCCAGGAACAGGTCCTTCCCGGGCCTCAGCCAGCCCAAGGATGGGCCGGAACCTACAACCTGCAAGACCCGGGGACCCCTCCCACCTCAGGTGCTGAGGCACTCCCAGGTCCCACCCCTGGGCTTGCTGGGGTGCCAGGTGTCACAGACTGGGCAGGGCTGGAAGCCCTGGAGGAGAGCTGCACCTTCCCTGACCCACCCTGCTCCTCTGTCCTGAGTCAGGACCAAGGGCAGATGCCAAGGCAAGACAAGCGGGGGCCCCAGGAGACCCATAGTAGAGCCTGAAACCCAGACACTGAGAATCATAGGAACAGAATCCTCAGGACTTGGGACTCCCCTGGTGGCGCAGTGGTTAAGGATCTGCCTGCCAATTCAGGGGACACGGGTTCGATCCCTGGTTTGGGAGGGTCCCACATGCCACAGAGCAACTAAGCCCGTGTGCCACGACTACTGAATCTGCACTCTAGAGCCCGTGAGCCACAACTACTGAAGCCCAAGAGCCTAGAGCCCATGCTTTGCAACAAGAGAAGCCACCGCAATGAGAGGCCCACGCATGGAAACGAAGAATAGCTCCCGCTCTCCACAGCTAGAGAAAGCCCGCGAGCAGCAACAAAGACCCAACACAGTCCAAAATAAAATAAATTTAAAAAAAGACTCCCCAGGACTTGGAATCAGGGAATCTCACAGAAAATGACAGCCACCTGTGGTAATGACGGTTTGCTTTTACAGACTGCAGGGTTAGATGTTCAAGGACAGATACCCAGCAGGTCATGAGCTGCTCTAGCTGGAGCTAGAGCAGCTCACCACCTCTCATCTCCAACTCCTGCCATGTCTCCAGGGAGATGAGGGAACACTGGGGATGCCCAGACAGCAGGCAGGAGTGGGGGCAGCAGACACCCACCCGGCACCCTGACATTTCTGCCCCATTTTGTTTAGACTGAAGCTGTGGGGCCTTCAGGGATTGCCCTGCTCCTCTCTCCCCGTGGATAGGGGCTTCTGGGGTCCTGCCTCCCTCCTGCATTCCATGACTGGAAACACACAGTCAGGGAAGGCGTGACTGCTTCCCCTCCCTGCTCCCTGCCCTCCTCCATGCTTTCTTCTCCACCACCCACCCTGCAGGGCTTCCAACTCTGGGCCTCCCATGAAGGAAGTGCAAAACATGTTTTTTTTTTTTTTTTTTTTGGCCACACTTCGAGGCAAGTGGGATCTTAGTTCCCTGACTCACGTAGAACATGTTCTGAATTCACCCATTTCTCCCCACCCCTCAACCCCTGCCTTGGACACGGTGGGCTTTCCAGCACCTAGAAATCTCATTAGGTCTCTCATTTGCTCCAGACTCTCCAATTGCCCGCCTCTCCTGGAGCCCTCAGAATAAAATCCAGACCCCTCGCCAAAGCTCAAGGTCCACTGTGACCTTCCCTGTCCTGCTCCTTCCCACCTCCGGGCCCTCCCCCCAGCTCTCTCCAAACACGGCTCATTCTCTGCCTGCAGGGCCTCCACATTCAGTGCCCCCCTACCCCACCCCACCCCCATAGGCCATCTCCATCTCTGACCTTGCTTCACTCTTGTCATCCATTAGCTTCTGAAATGGGTTCTCATCTGCTGGTGTGGTCAGAGCCATGAGGCGGTGAGCGGGGCTGGTCCACCTGGATCCTATTGCGTCCCCAGTGCCTGGCACAGAGCCCTGCACACAGTAGGCACTTAATGAACACGACTCAGCCCAGGTGTCAGTCTGCACCCCAGACCCTCCCTTCTACCAGGATAGGAGAAGAGGGGAGCTGGCAGGGGAGATCCCCGTTCCTAGAACCTCCCTGGGGAGATCGGTCAGATTTTGCCTGAGCTTGCATCAGTTTGCATATATTTGCATTCACTTCCTAGGCTTTCCGGGAATCCTGGACTTCCCTTTTCCCACCAGGTTTTCCAAGAGGATGCAGCAGGGGAGTAGAAGGAAGAGGTATTCGGTGTCCTGCCCACCCTCCTGGCATAGGTGAAGGGTGCACAGCAGCAGGCAACAGTGCCCCAGCGGAGCCACGATACTGCAGCCCCAAGGAAAGAGCAGGCTGCCTCTGCATCCTTGAGCGGAGAGACAGAAAACGAAATGTGAGGTTGGCCGTGGGACGCTGAACCCAGCTTCGGTGACTTGTGCAGGCCAGAGGCGGCCACCAGGGGGCGGCAGAAGCTGGGGTGGGTTCCAGGGCGCTAGCATGCAACCCGGCAAATTCTTAGATACGTCTCTCTTAAGAAGGAGGCAACCCAGCTTTTGGAGGTCCAGCTAGGACTCGAATCCAGAGGTGAGAGCCTCCAGATGACAGTGTCTGGATTTCTTGATGGCATGACCCCAGACAAGGGACTTCCCCTTCCCCTGCACCTCTGGTCTCCTCATTTGTGCGATAGGACATGCCAGACACTACTTCCCAGGTAGTCATGTCTCTCCATTTATTCAGGTTCATGGCTACAGACAGCCCCTCCCCCATGACCTCCTTTATGCATTAATGTCTGGCACCAGGTAGACGCTCAACGCATGTTTGGTGAAGGAACCAACGAATGGATGAAAAAATGAATGAGGTACTTCTCTGTGCCAGGCTTGTGTCATGTAGGTTCAGTTTCTTCCTCTGAGGCAAGGGCTATTTTATCCCACTTACAAATGGGGAAACTGAGGCCCAGAGAGAAGCAAAGACTTCCTCAAATATGTATGAATTCAGGACTTGAAGAAACCCACTGCTTCCCACTCAGCTTAGCCTGAGGGTGGGGTTTTGCCATATCCTCTTGCTAGGCTCTAGAGAAAGGAAGCGGGTCGAGGTGCCAGTTGGGGGAGGGGTTCAAGCAGAGCAAATTTTCCTTATGGGACCCTGCAGCCTTGAAAGTAAACCCCAGTCCTGTGGGTGAGTGAGCTCCCCGTAGCTCAAGGTGCGAAAGTACAGTGGGGATTTGAATGCTGAACCCACTGCTTCCCGGCTCTGTGGCCTCAGGTGAGTGACATGCCACCTCAAGAACCTCAGTTTCCCCACATGTCAAAGGCAGACATTAACAGCTTATGGTCAGCATAAAGTGACATACGAAGCAAGGGGGGCATCTGGGCGCCTCCCCCCACCCCCTCCAGCAGCCACCTACGCATCCTGTCCCGGCCTATATGACCGATTCCAGGGAGGAAAGGGTGCGGGTCCTGCCCGCCCCAAGGTCGGGGGAGGGGGGGGCGGAGTTTCTCTGACCCGGGAGCGCAATAAATCCGCAGCCCGCCGCCGCTGGGAGCTGGTCCTTTAAGCCCCACCGAGACCTCCTGCAGTCAGCGCTGAGCACAGCTCTCAGGGAGAGGGACAGACGTCTGGGCGGTGCACTTACAGCTGCACCGGGCAGTCGGAGCCAGTGGGAGGCCAGGTGGACGGACAGACGGACGGTGGAGACAGACGCGATAACGAAGAGGAGGGACAGGGAGGCAGACAACCTCAGCAAGGAGCCACAGAGTCCTTGCTCAGGGAGCCCCGGCCGTCGTAGGGACCAAAGGCGACAGGGGTGCCGTGCAGCTGCTCAGGCCGAGCATCCTCCCACCTCCGAGTAGTCCTGCCTCCTCGGCCGCTGCCAACTTCCCTCACCCGAGCCACGCGGGGTGTCTGGAAAGGCCGAGGACACGCCTGGTCCCCGCAGCCGCACCTGATGGCCGTCGTCGAGGCAGGGGCGCGGGCCACGTTCGGAGTCTGGGACTACGGGGTCTTCGCCCTCATGCTGCTGGTGTCCACCGGCATCGGGCTCTGGGTCGGGCTCGCCGGGGGCGGCCAGCGCAGCGCAGAGGACTTCTTCACCGGGGGCCGGCGCCTGACGGCCCTGCCGGTGGGCCTGTCGTTGGCCGCCAGCTTCATGTCGGCAGTACAGGTGCTGGGGGTGCCAGCCGAGGCCTACCGCTACGGCCTCAAGTTCCTCTGGATGTGCCTGGGGCAGCTGCTCAACTCTCTGCTCACTGCCCTGCTCTTCCTGCCGGTCTTCTACCGCCTGGGCCTCACCAGCACCTACCAGGTACCGGGCAGAGGCCCGGCGGTGTCAGGACCTGCCTGGCCGGGGACGCAGGGTCGCGGCGGGGTTGGGGATGGAGGGGAGAGGGAGCGGGGCTGAGGCTCTGAATTGCTGTGCAGGGTGCCGCAGGCGGGCTCCTTGGTGCTTTAATGCGCCCCCCCCCCCGCCCCGGGCGGACAGGTGGGGAGGGTTCTGGGAAGAAGCCCCAGGCGGTGGGGCCAGGGGCAGGAAGGAGGAAGAGGAGCCGGCAACCTGGTTCTTTTTGGTGGAAACGGGGCGGGGCCAGGCTCGGCCAGGGGCGACCTCACGTGTGGACAGGTACACACCTGCCCGCCACACGCCTGGGCTTGCGTACCCTCGAGTGCTCCCCGGGCTCCGAATTCGAAATCTGACTTCCCGGCTTCCTCCTGCCTTCGGCAAGGGGTTGCCCCTCTCCTGGAGTTTCCCGAACGTCAAACTGGGCTAATTACGCGACCTCCCTCCGGGGCAGTGGGCAAAGTGATTACAATCTCGACCGGTAGGCAGCCAATTAGAGGCACTGTTTGTTGCGAAAAGTTGACTCAGAGCCGCGGCAGCCCCTGGGAACGATCGGACAAGAGTCGGGGTGGGTGCGGCCGATGTGTACACACTCGATCGCTCAGTCCTCCTGGGCACACGGCATGTGCACAGGCGCGGGGATGGCGCGTTGCACAAATGTGTGCGGGTAGGTCGGAGTGTGTGCGCCTAGCCGGGGTCCCCGTGGGCAAAAGTGCGGAGAGCGCATTTGGCCTCCCGAGGGAGGGCAGAAGCTAAGAGGGCGGGTGAAGGACCCCAGACGCCTCGGGCCCCTGGGTAGAGCCTGTCCAGGTGACCATGAGCCCTCGGCTCCTCCTTGCAGTACCTGGAGCTGCGCTTCAGCCGCGCTGTGCGGCTCTGCGGGACTCTGCAGTACCTGGTGGCTACAGTGAGTGGCCTCAGCCCCGCCCTCGCCCCCAGGGTCCAGCTCGGGTCAGATCTTGGTCGGTCGCGCCCACAGCCCTCTCCCAGCCCACGCGTCCCTGCCCTGTGGGTCCCGCCCCAACCCTGCAAAGCCTTGCCCAGGCCCCGCCCACAATCCTTCTGGCCCCGCCCCCGGAGGCTCCATCTAAAAGTTTGGCGGGCGGGTTTCTCCCATACGCCCTACCCGACCCTGCCCAGAACCTACACGGCCCCGCGCATTTGCCCTCAGCCACTTACCCCAACCACCCTCCTCCCCATCTCCTAGAGCCTTCTTCAACCAGGTGTCCCCCACACCCCCCCCGGGCCCCTACTCACCTGCCCCTGCCCTCTACCTGCAGATGCTATACACCGGCATCGTGATCTACGCCCCCGCGCTCATCCTGAACCAAGGTTTGACTCGGGGAATGACGGGAAGGGGACAAAGACTTAGAGACGACCCGGGGAGGGGAGGGGCAGTCCTAGGAGAGACTTGGGAGGGAAGAATCCTCCTGCCAAGAGGAGCGAGAGGGGCCCAAGACAGTGAAGGCCAAGTTTACACCCTGCACAGCCGCCTAATGGGAGGGTCTCGTTACAGTGACAGGGCTGGACATCTGGGCATCGCTCCTGTCTACCGGAATCATCTGCACCTTGTACACTACTGTGGTGAATGTCCCCCACCCCCACCCCACGTCAGGCTCCATGCCCACTGAATGAGAGAGACCCTGGGCTGGCCCCTCCACCCCTTCCCTTCCCTTCCTCCCGAGGAAGCCTGTGTCCCAGCTGGGCCTGGTCATCTTTACTATGAAAGGTGATTTGAAAGGCTTACTGCTGAATGTCTAGGGATAACTAGCTTCAGGCATGGCTGGATCCAGGGGCTACAACAGTCACTGGGTCCCTCTCCCATCTCTAGGGACCTCATTAGCTCCAGGCGTCCACCCCTTTTGGCTTCCTTCCAGCAGGAACTGAGTTCCAATTTGAGGATGGGCTGAGTGAAGTCCCAGGAGGGCTCTGATTGGCTGGCTCTGGTAGTCTGTGAAGGAGAAGCCAGTCATAGAATTTTGGGGAGCTAGGATGTTCTGATCAGCTATTTCTGGAGCTGGGAGCAGGGTTAGCTTCACCCAAATGACCTGGGAGAGGGAAAGGGGCTTCTCCAAAGGAAAATCCAGAGACTGCCAAGGGAAGGCAAAGACATGAAGGCTGGAAGGGTAAAAACAACAGCTAATAATAGCAGCAGTAGTATAATGATAATAATAGTAGCAGCTATCACTCATTGAACACTTCCATGTGCCAGATCTTGTATTAACTAATTTAGTCCTTGCAATGATACCCCGAGGAAGGTACAATTATTAACCCCATTTTACAGGTGAGGAAACTGAGGCAGACAAGGGCATTGGTCCCAGCCACTGCTGGAGGCCAGGCCAGGTTGGCCCCAGCTAGGTCCCCCACCTGACTTCTTCTCCCTCCTACCTCTGCCCTGTCCTGTAGGCCCAAGACAGGTCCCTGTCTGACACCCTATCTCCCCCTCTGTCACATCTTGCAGGGCGGCATGAAGGCTGTCATCTGGACCGACGTGTTTCAGGTCTTAGTGATGCTGACTGGCTTCTGGGTGATCTTGGCTCGTGGAACTGTGCTCGTGGGTGGACCTAGGCAAGTATTCGAGCTTGCCAAGAACCACTCCAGGATCAACCTGATGGAGTAAGTGAAAACGTAGATACTGCAAAATGATGGAGCTGGCATCTCTCTGCCCTGAGAGAAGCCAGCTAATGCCTCCTGCTCCAGGAAGTCCTCCCTGCTCCCCTCCCCAGACTCCCCACAGACAGAATCGTGGCTCCCCCTCTCTGTACTCCCATAGCCCCCATCCCTCCACCTGGCACAGACTTCTGCACCATCCCACCCCCTAGCCCAGACTGGGAACTGAAGGCTCTCTGAGGTCCCAGCTGAGCACAGAAAAAAATGCTTTTTGAATGCATATATGGATGACTCAATAAACAAATGAACTTTTAATTTGGCAAACTCCTTTTCACACTTCAAAACCTACCCCGAATGTCCCTTTAAGGTCCATAAGGTCCAGAATGCCAATCTGGGGCACCTTGGGAGGGTGAAGTCAGAGTGGCATCCCCACATGTCTGACTTGCCCTGTCCTCATCCAGCTTTGACCTGGACCCAAGGAGCCGCTACACATTCTGGACTTTCGTTGTGGGCGGTACCTTGGTGTGGCTCTCGATGTATGGTGTGAACCAAGCACAGGTGCAGCGCTATGTAGCCTGTCGCACAGAAAAGCAGGCCAAGCTGTGAGTATTTGGGAAGGGCAGGGTGGGCACCTCTGGGATATGCTGCCCCTCTCCCCACCCTGAAATCACCTCTCCCCCTAGAGCCGTCCTCATCAACCAGCTGGGCCTGTTCCTGATCGTGTCCAGTGCTGCTGCCTGTGGTATCGTCATGTTCACAGTCTACCTTGACTGTGACCCTCTCCTGGCTGGGCGTATCTCTGCCCCAGACCAGGTGAGTCTGGTTCAGGCTCCTAGGCCAACTCCTATCTACCCACCCTCACTGTGAACCTCTGAATGAGTCTCTAGGGGAGAGGGTGGAAAAGCATTCCTAGCAGAGAGACAGCCTGTGTAAAGGTCCAGAGGCAGGAAAGAGCTCAGCTCAGAGGAGGATCTGGGAGGTGATGGGAAGCTGTGGGTGGGAGTAGGGGAGGGGTATTTTAGACTCCCTGAGGGATATCAAGGAGGTGATGTGACCATGGTCCAGCATGAAATGATGACATTAACAATAATAACCAGCTCTCATGTCCCAAGTACCTACTCTATGCCTCAAGCTGGTCCCTTCACGAGCAGTTAGTTTCCCATCAAATCTTTCAACATGTGATAAGGCCAAGGATGCCATGGTCCTTGATTTACAGATGAGGAAACTGAGGCGGGAGGTTAGAGGTAAAGCAATTGCCTGAGGTCTGCAGGCAAGTCAGGGGTAGCACCAGGGCCAGGATCCAGACCTGCACACCATGGCGGGAGCTCTGACCATAGGGTTCAGTGTTAGCAGAGGCTGCAAGACCTCCCATCAGACCCTCCTCTGGGGTCAGATCCTGGACTATCTGACTGTGTAACCTCAAACAAGGAGTGCACCTCTTTGGCCTCCCTGGCTTCATCAGTAAAGTGGGGATGACACAGGATCTGGCCTCACTCAGATCCCAGGGCTCTTTGCGTGGGATCACAAAGTCAATCAACAAACACACACAAAGTGTGCACTGTGAGCCTGGTCTGTCCTGGGTGCTGGGGAGGTGCTGTGTGAGGACAGACAGAAGCCCCTGCCCTTGGGGTGCTGCTGTCCTGGAGGTTGACCCCCAACTCCCCCCAGTACATGCCCCTGCTGGTGCTGGACATCTTTGAGGACCTGCCTGGAGTCCCTGGGCTCTTTCTGGCTTGTGCCTACAGCGGCACCCTCAGGTGAGTGACCCGTCTTGCTCACTTGGCGACGTCTGAGTCCATGGGTCCTCCTTCTCCATACCAGCCACGCCCCTGTGGGATGGGATGTTCTGGGCATGTCCTTCATTTACTGCTCAGTCCCCAGCAGGTGGGCTCTGGCCAAGGGCACACCCTGGGCATAAGGACCCAAGCTCCGGGGTCTTTACCTTCTTATCACCCAGCAGGGCCATGCCTGACTCCATTCCCCTTTCTGTTCTTCCCTCCCCAAACAAATGTTGGTTGAGCACCTATGTGGTAGATACTGCTGTTCTAAATACTGAGGCACAGCCACGGCCAAGCAGTCCCCCCCTCCTGCCCTCAGGGACGTCACAATTCTGGTGATTTCAAATCTTCCACAACTTCTGCTCACATCCCTGCTCCTGCTGTGACCAGAGTCCATGTGGCTGTTCTCTGCACCCCATTATTGTTCTGTAATGAGACCTTGTGTCATTCGTGTCCTTGGTCATGGGTGTCCTTGCTCCCATGAGGGTATCTCAGGTCTGTGGGGGTAGTGGGGAGCTGGACATCTCCTCTACTCTTTTTTTTTTTTTAGTTTATTTATTGGCTTCATTGGGTCTTCGTTGCTGCGCACGGGCTTTCCCTCGTTGCAGCAAGTGGGGGACTACTCTTCATTGCGGTGCACGGGCTTCTCATTGTGGTGGCTTCTCTTGTTGCGGAGCACAGGTTCTAGGCACATGGGCTTCAGTAGTTGTGGCACGTGGGCTCAGTACTTGTGGCTTGTGGGCTCTAGAGCACGGGCTCAGTAGTTGTGGCGCACGGGCTTAGTTGCTCCGCGGCATGCGGGATCTTCCCAGACCAGGGCTCAAACCCATGTCCCCTGCATTGGCAGCTGGATTCTTAACCACTGCGCCACCAGGGAAGCCCCTCTCCTCCCCTGCTGAGGGATTCTGCCACCCACACCTCTGCCCTTGGGCTGGGTGGGGTTCTTGGCAGGCCAGATGGTGTGGGCAGCTGGGGGCCTCCCCGAGCAGGTAGGCCCCAGAGGGGGGTGTGGCCAGCCCCTGTGGGGCTGTGGCCAATCCCTTGATGTGGCCTGAGGACACCCCTCCCCCCTCCTCCCTCCCCCCACCCCTAGCACCGCATCCACCAGCATCAATGCCATGGCTGCCGTCACTGTGGAGGACCTCATCAAACCTCGGCTGCCGAACCTGGCCCCCCGGAGACTCGTCATCATTTCCAAGGGGCTCTGTGAGTTGGGGAGACCCAGGTGGGGGGCCCAGGGCAGCCTCTCCCCACTGACAATGCCATCCCCATCCACTATAGCGCTCATCTACGGCTCGGCCTGTCTCACTGTGGCAGCTCTGTCCTCCCTGCTGGGGGGCGGCGTCCTCCAGGTGAGCCCCACTCCCCACCCCACCCTAATCTCCCCAAGACATGAGGCATCGTCCACGTTGAACTGAGGCCCAGAGAAGGTTACACACGACTGATGCCATAGGCAGGATACGTCCTGCAGCCACCTGGCCGGACGTAGGGGAGCTGGGAGGTGCAGGTGGTGGCCTGGGGGCAAGAAGGGCCTCCTCCTGGCCTGGAGGTGGAACCAAAGTTTTCAAGAGAGAGAATCAGCATCTTAGGGAGAGAGGTAAGAACAGGGAGTCCCCTTGACTTTAGGGAAACGGAGGCACAAAGGAGTCTCAAGGCCCACAGTGGAATTCCCCAAGTCTCCCTTTCCCAGTGGGGAAACTGAGGCCAGGAAAGGTAGGACAGCTCTGCCCTCGGTTCCACCGCCACCCACTCTCCCAGGGCTCCTTCACCGTCATGGGAGTCATCAGCGGCCCCCTCCTCGGAGCCTTCATCCTGGGAATGTTCCTCCCCTCCTGCAATACACCGGTGAGTGGGGGTGGGTTAGGTGAGGGGCTGGGGGTGCGAGTGGTTCAACAGCAGCCTCCACTGACACTGGGTCCCCCACCAGGGCGTTCTGTCCGGGCTGGCGGTGGGCTTGGCGCTGTCGCTGTGGGTGGCTGTGGGGGCCACTCTGTACCCACCGAGCGCGCAGTCCATGGGGGTCCTGCTGTCATCGGCTGCCGGCTGTGCTGTGCCCTCAGCCAACGCCTCTGGCCTCCTAGACTCGCTTCTCACCGCCAACACCTCCAGCAGGGCCTCCAGGTGAGCGAGCCTGTCTGAGCAGGAGGTGTGGCCAGAGAGGGTGTGGCCAGGAAGGGACCCTTCAATTGAGAAGGAGCGGGGCTTAGGAAGACACGAGGGAAGGGCATTCCCAGCAGAGAGAAAAAGAAAGTGCAAAGCCTCTGAGGGCAGGGTTCAGTTTAGTGCATTCCAGCCACGGTGAGGTTGCGGTGGATTTAATGGGAGGAGAAAGGATAGGAGATGAGGTCCAGCCAGAGGAATGGAATTCTTTTCTTCTTAAAGTGAGATATCATTAACAGACCATAAACTTTTAAAAGTGGCTTTTAGCGTAGTCACCAAGTTATACAATCATCACCACTAACTCAAGAATATTTTCATTACTTCAAAAACAAAAACAAAACAAAACAAAACAAAACAATTAAAAAAGACAAAAAACCGAAACTCTGCACCCTTTAGCAGCCACTCCCCATTTTCCACCTCCCTCTAGCCCTTAGCCACCATCAATCCACTTTCTGTCGCTATGGATTCGTTCATTTTGGACATTTCGTATAAATGGAATGGTATAACATATGGCCTGTTGTGTCTGGCTTCCTTCACTCGGCATGGCGTTTTTAAGGTTCATCCACACTGCAGCGCCTATCAGTGCTTCATTCCTTTTATGGCTGAGTAATATTTCACTGTATGGATGGACCAATTTTATTTCTCCTTCATCAGTTGATGGACATTTGATGACTGTGAATAGTGTTGCTGTGAACATTTGTGTACAGGTGTTGGTGTGGGCATGTGTTTCGTTTCTCTTGGTATACACCTAGGAGTGGAATTGCTGGATCATATGGTAATTCTGTGCTTAACTTTTTGAGGAACCACCAGACTGTCTTCCACAGCGACAGCATCATTTTACATTCCCACCAGTGATGAACGAGTGTTCCAGTTTCTCCACATCCTCCACAATACTTATTATTTTCCCCTCTTAAATATTCTAGCCATCCTACTAGGTACGAAGTAATATCTCATTGCAGTTCTCATTTGTGTTTCCCTAATGACTAATGACGTTGACCATCTTTTCATGTGCTTACTGGCCATATTTATATCTTCTTTGGAGACACGTCTACTCAAATCCTTGGCTCGTTTTTTTAAAACTTTTTATTGGAATATAATTGCTTTACACTGTTGTGCCAGTTTTTGAGGTACACCAACGTGAATGAGCTGTATTTATACATATATCCCCATATTCCCTCCCTCCCACGACTCCCTCCTACCCTTGGCTTGTTTTTTAATTGGGCCATTTGTCTTTTCCTTATTGAGTTGTAATTTATAGATTCTTTATATCTTTACAATTCTGGATATTAGATCCTTATCAGATTTATGATTTGCAAATATTTTCTGTCATTCTATGGGTTGTCTCTTTGTTCTGTTGATAGTATCCTTTGACACGCAAACGTTTTCCATTTTGATGAAGTCCAATTTATCAATGTTTTCTTTGTTTTGTTTTGTTTTGTTTTGTTTGGCTGTGCCACGCAGCTTGTGGGATCTTAGTTCCGCAAACAGGGATTGAACCCATGCCCTCAGTCAGCAGTGAAAACATGGAGTCCTATCCACTGGACCGCCAGGGAATTCCTTCTGTGTTTTCTTTGGTTCCTTGTGCTTTTGGTGTCACATCTAAGAAACTGTTGCCAAATCCAAGATCATAAAGGTTCATACCTGTCTTCTTCTCAGGGCTTGATTTGATTTGATTCTGAGGGCAATAGGGATCCATGGAGGGTGAAGAGCAGTAGCAGGAGGTGATCTGAGTTACCTTTTAGTGATGCCTCCTCTGCTTGTGTGTAGAGAATGCCTGAGGGTGTTGGTGGGATAGCAGGGGGAAGGAGGATTGGCACACGTCCAGATGAGCAGTAATGGAGGGCGAGGCTGGGCCGTGGGAGTGGAGACAGGAGGGGACAAATGGATTGGAAGTGGATTTGGGACTCACGCTCATCTCTCCCTCCCCCAGCCTCGAAATGGACCCTGATCAATCCACCTTAGTTGATAGCTTCTACGCCATTTCCTATCTCTATTACGGTGCCTTGGGCACACTGAGCACCGTGCTATGCGGAGCCCTCGTCAGCTGCCTGACGGGTAAGGAGGGCGTGTGGCATCCTTAGAGGTCACCCTGTCCGTCCCTCCGCCTCTAGGACCCACCAGACAGGGAGGGGAGGAAGCATCCTTCTGTCAGCCAAGCGCCATTGTGTGCTAGCCGCATCCACACCCTTTATGCTGCATCGCCTTCAGGACAACCCTCCACCTTGCGGGACTTGTCCTATTTTGCAAGGGCAGAAACTGAGGCATCCCCTATCCACCTCTCTATTCCCTTTCCGCCCCCAAAGACAAAATCTTTGCTAGAGGATGTGGGGTGGGGCCACGAGACGCTGTCCCTGGTGCTGAAATCTCGTCTCCTCAAGGCCTTGGTGACTCCACGCTCCTCTTGGAATTCTGAATCCCATAGAGAAGTGGAAAGAAATCAAAAGAAATCAGTAGTGATAACAGTACCTGTTCTCACTTCCTGAGTCTCAGACTTTACATTCACCAGGCCTTTACTGAGTCCTTCTCTGTGTCGGGCAATTTTCTAGACTTTGGGGACATAGCAGTGAATTGAACCACGTGCTGGGCCCTCCTGGCCATCCACTGTTGTTCTATTACAACCCCTCACTGTGTAGATGAGAAAGATGAAGCCCAGAGAGGGGCAGAGACTTGCCAACGTCCCCAGTGGGTCACTATCAGATCTGGAATTGGAAACCATCAGAGCTCTCCCTTCCCTTTCCCAGGACCTGGTCTCCAGGTGCCCCTACCACCCCTCACTAAATAACTCCATTTTCTCTCTGCCCCCACAGGCCCCACCAAGCGCAGTGCCCTGGGTCCCGGTCTGCTGTGGTGGGACCTCATGGGGCAAACGGCAGCAGTGGCCCCCAAGGAAGAAGTGGCCACCCTGGATGACAGCTTGATGAAGGTCAGTCTCAGGGCTGGGCTCCTGGAGTAAAGGGAGGGGCAGTGAAGTGGCTTCAGGTGCTCTGTGTGTGGCCATAACTCAAGGACGTGACAGGGTGAGTCACCATCTTTGTCTTTCTCAACTTCTCCTTACCTCCAGTGGAAAGTCTCAGTTGGCAACTAGTGTGTCTTCAACACTATTACCCACTTTAACAAGGACTGAGCAGAATTTCGTACTATTCATTTTCATTGCATCTGCTTTTACAATTACTTCCAGTTTATGGCAAGTGAAACTCGTTTGCCTCTTGGTATCGATGTAAAGTGTCTCCTGAAAACAAAATTGCTTAATTTAAAAGTGAGTTAACTTAGAAAAAATCTCACATAAGAAACACAACACGGGGTAGACCAACCTTGGCCAAAGCCATGTGGTTGCTAGGTAAATGTCCTGAGTTTAGGAAACATTGTCCCTGGGGGGTCTGAACCAGGCCTGCTCCTGCTTTGGATTCCCTGTTTCATTCCCTTATTTATTAAGCACCTGCTGTGTAGCCAGATCTGCTCTGGCAGGAGCAGAAGAAAGCTAAACCAAGAAAGGAATAGGATCCAAGCAGGTGGTGAGTATTAGGAACAAAATAAAGCAAGGTACTGCAATGGGGGTGGCCTCTTGGAAGAGCTGACATTAATAGAGTCAGAATGAGAAGGAGACAGCCATAGGGAAATCTGAGGGAAGGACATTCTTGGTGGAGGGCACAGCAGGTGCAAAGGCCCTGAGGCCAGAGCAATGGTGAGGGCTAGGGGAGGGGGGAGGATTTGGCTTAAGTGCTTTAAAGCTCCTTCCAGCTGCTGTGGGGAAATATTTAGTGTCTTGAAGAAGAATAGGTAGAGTCAGAGAGAGGAGGTGGGCAGGCATCTATGGAAGCATTGATGGCCTGGACTGTAGGTGACATGGGCATGGGGGAGAGAAGTGGATGGAGGTTTCGGAGGGAGAAGTGACAGGAGTGGCCTGTGCACTGGACAAAGGGATATTGGGCAAAGTTGCCCAGGTTCTGTCCTCTCAGGCCTTCTGTCCCCATCTGGAGGATATCTGAGCTGACACAGCAGAAGTGGGCTTTGTGACAAGGCCTTTCTTCTCTCCTCCCCTCAGCGTGCTGAGGAATTGCCCCCTGGAGCCAAGAAGCATCCTGACTTCCTGCCCACTGACGAGGACCCTCTGCTCTTCCTGGGTCAGAAGGAGGCTGGCCCCAGGACCCCAGGCAGTGAACATGACAAAGGTCTTGACCTGCAGGAGACGAACCTCTGAGACAGTCAGAGACTGACAGCCTGGGATGGAGCCTCAGGGGGCACCAATCCCAGGCCTGAGCCAATAGTCTTGGGCTCCTATTGGCTAGGTCACATCATATGCAAATAAGCTTAGGACTGCCCTATGGGCAGAGGTGAAGCCCCACCTCCCTGCCCTATGGGAAGAGGTGAAGCCCCACCTCCTGAAGGTCATTTTATCCTGCCTCCTGCTTCCCTGTTTCCAGCCAGCCCCAAGTCTTAGATGCTGCACCCCTGCCCACTGCCCCAAAACAAGGCCAGATGTTTCTCTACCTATGAGAGAAAGATGTGGGAGTCTCCTCTGGACAACATGAGAAATCCACAGGCTCAACACTGGGGTCTGAGAAAGACCCCAGTTCTTCCCTGGAAGGTATCTGAACCTTAGCAATGATTTTGGAGGTCCTCAGGCCCAACCCCTTGCACCCAGTGAGGACTGGAAAGGGGCATTGACTTGGCTCAGGTCACAAAACAAACCAAAGTCTCATCGAGAGTTGGACACCAGCTCTCCCTCCTTCATCCCCTTCCTGTTCTCCTCCCTTTAGAGGGACAGATGTCACATGGCCTCTGATCTTGGGAGCAGGAGGGGAAGAGAGGGGAGAAATAATGTTTCAGCCTTCCTTCTGTGCCTGAACACTTTACCTATCTCATCCACTAAGGACCATGAACCCACTTTACAGAGGAAGAAACTGAAGCTCAGTGAGGTTGCCTGAGGTCACTGAGTGGGTCAGGTCAGGACAGGCCTGGGTGCTGCCTGATGCTGAGGCTTCATTGATGACATGTCGCTGGTGTACAGGGTCAGATGGGCAGGGCGAGCTCATGTACCAGAGATACATCTGACCCTTGGTTTGGAGACTTCATCCACGCATACCGAATAAATGGACTCTTTTTTTTTTTTTTCCTAATGATTTTCAATATCACCACACCAAATGTCTTTCATTCAAATACAGACGTAACATAATACAGTTAGAAAATATTATCCTAGCATTTGGTCCAGAATTCTCCTCTACGAGTTGTTTCTGCTTAGAAACCAGGTTCATAAATGGACTCTTGATGTTCTGCCCTCTCTGAAAAATCATTCTGGCCGTCACCTTAGATCTCCTCAGTCTGATCTGAGTGCAAATCTCTTATCTCTATCCTGGAGTCTGTGAAGAATAGACCTGAGTATTTAGAGCATCAGAGCAAGGGGGTCACTCCCACGCCAGGGTGCAGTACACAGCCCTCCCGGACACACAGCTTCTCTCCCCTCCTCACTCACTGCCGAAGCATCACCTCCTCACTGCTCTCTGTACACTGTCCCTGCACCAGCCCCTGGGGTTTCTGTGACTCTGAGACCTGGCTGTACCCGCCTCTGCCTACACCTGCCATGGCTCCCATGGCCTCCAGGGAAATGTCCCCTGCTTACCTGGCAGTTGGGGCCCCTGTACTAGGTTCAACAGCGTAGCCCCAAAATTCATTTCTACCTAGAAACTCAGAATGTGAGCTTCTTTGAAAATAAGGTTTTGGCAGGAGTACTTAGTCAAATTAAATTAGGTCATACTGTATTCGGCTGGGCCCTGTGTCTAATGACTGTGTCCTTAATTAGAAGGGGAGAAAAGACAAAGACACACGGAGAAAACCATGTGGACACAGAGGCAGAGATTAGAGTAATGCACCTACAAGCCAAGGGATGCCAAGGATTGCTGGAGTCACCAGAAGCTGGGAGAGAGGCACGGGAGGGATGCCATCCTAGAGCCTTCAGAGGGAGCGCAGCCCTGGCAACATCTTGATTTCAAACTTCAGGCCTCCAGTACTGCAAGAAAATTAATTTCTATTGTGTTAAGCTGTAGCAGCCTCAGGAAAAGAATACACCCCTCCTGATCTGGCCTGGCTCTCTGTGCAGGCTGTTTTATGGAGACCTTTAGATTTGGACTTAAAAGTGATCATTGCAAATTTAAATCAATGACTGAGTAAAGTGAGAAACAGACTTTCTGCTGGTTGATAGTCCTTCCTCAAAGCAGAGCCTAAGTTGGGGGTGGGGCAGGGGGCAGGGCTAAGGCTTCCCAGTGCAGTCAGAACAAGCTGGTCTGGCTGCTGTTTTAGAGATCCAGCCATGTCGTGTGCCTCAGTAGTTCATCACCTACTATTGCTGAGTAGTACTCCACTGTACAGATGGACCACAGTTTGCTCATCCATTCGCTAACATTCAAGTGATTTCCAACTTTTGGCTATTACAAATAAAGTTGCTAGGAACATTAGTGTACCAGTTTTTGTGTGAAACATACACTTTAATTTCTCTTGGGTCAATTTTTAGGAATGAAATGACTAGATCCAATGGTAGGTGTGTGTTTCTTTAAGAAATTGTCAAACAATTTTCCAAAGTGGCAGATTCATTTCACTTTGTCACAAGCAATGTATGATTTCCAACAGCTTGACATCCTTGATAGAACTTAGTATGGTCCATCCTTTTAATGTTGGCCATTTTAGTGTATGTGGTATTGATTTATATTTCTCTGATGACTGAAGATTTTGAACATCATTTCTCATGGTCACTATCCATCTATTTAGTTTTGACCAAGTGTCGTTCAAACTTTCTGCCCAGTTTTTAATTGGGCTCCTTAGTTTCTTATTGTTGCAAAGATTATTTTTATATTCTGGATACAAGTTCTTCTTTGGTTATACGCATTGCCAATATTTTCTCCCAGCTTTTGTCTTGCCTCTTTAATTGCCAAAGACTGCCTTTGAAAGATCAGAATTGTAGTTTTGATACCAAAAATTATGATTTTTTTTCTCTTTGTGGCAAAATTTATACAAAATAAAAGTCATGATTTTAACCATTTTTAAGTGTATACTTCCGTGGCATTAAATACATTCACATTGTTGTACAATCACCACCATACATCTCCAAAACTTTTTACTCATCTGAAACTGAAACTCTATACCCATAAATACTAATTCCCCATTCTGCTTTCTCCCCAGCCCCCTGGTAGCCACCATTCTATTTGTTTTTGTTTGTTTGTTTTGTTTTGTTGTTGTTGTTGTTTTTAGGCTTGCCATGCTGCTTGCGGGATCTTAGTTCCCTGGCCAGAGATCAAACCCTGGCCCCCTGCAGTGGAAGCTTGGAGTTCTAACCACTGGACAACCAGGGAATTCCCTCACCATTCTATTTTATTGTCTATGAGTTTGACTATTCTAGGGAGCTCATATGAGTAGAATCATACATTATTTGTCCTTTTGTGTCTGGCTCATTTCATTTAGCATAATGTCTTCAAAGTTCATTCATGCTGCAGCAGGTGTCAGAATTTCCTTCCATTTAAAGGCCAATTAATATACCACTGTATGTATATACCACATTTTGTTTATCCATTTATCCATCAATAGACATTTGGATAGTTTCCACATTTTGGCTATTGTGAATAACACTGCTGTGACCATTGATGTCAAAATATCTGTTCAATATTTGCTTTCAATTCTTTTGGATTTATACTCAGAAGTGGAAAGCTAGATCATATGGCAATTCTGTTTAATTTTTTAAATTCTGTTTTACATTCCTGTTTTAAATATTGTTTATTTTTTAAAATACTGTTTACATTCCCACCAAATATTAACAAACATAAAGAGAGAAATTGGCAGGAACACAATACTAGTAGGGGATTTTAATACCCCATTTACACCACTGGACAGGTTATCCAGATAGAAAATCAATAAGGAAACAGTGGTCTTAAAAGACACACTAGATCAAATGGAATGTGTATATACATATTTTATATATATAAAACATTTATATATATATATTATAAATATAAATATATATATAAAACACTCCATCCATAAGCAGCAGAATACACATTCTTTTCCACTGCACATGGAACATTCTCCAGGATAGATTATATGCTAGGCCACAAAACAAGTCCCAGTAAATTTAAGAAAAATGAAATCATTTCAAGCATCTTTTCTGACCACAACACTATAAGACTAGAAAGCAACTACAAGGAAAAAAATTGCAAAAAATCACAAACACATGGAGGCTAAACAGTATGCTACTAAACAACAAATGGAGGGACATCCCTGGTGGCATAGTGGTTAAGAATCTGTCTGTCAATGGAAGGGACACAGGTTCAATCCTTGCTCCAGGAAGATGCCACATACTACAGAGCAACTAAGCCCATGAGCCACAACTATTGAGCCCACGTGCCACAACTACTGAAGCCCCCATGCTTAGAGCCTGTGCTCCACAGCAAGAGAAGCCACCACAATGAGAAGCCCATCCACTGCAACAAAGAGTAGCCCCAGGTCTCTGCAACTAGAGAAAGCCCACACACTGCAACTAAGACCCAACACAGCCAATAAATTAATTAATTTGTTACTTAAAAAAAAAGTGGATCACTGAAGAAATCAAAGAAGAAATGTTTAAAAAGTTACAAGAAGGAAAGCAATTGTAAAGTTCAGAGCAGAAATAAATGAAATAGAGGGGGAAAAAGCAATAGAAAAGATCAATGAAATTAAGAATTGTTTCTTTGAAAATACAAGCAAAATCAATAAAGCTTTGGTCAGATTCATCAAGAATAGAAGAGAGAGGGCCCGAATCAATAAAATTAGAAATGAAAAAGGAGTTATAACTGACACCACAGAAATACAAAGATCATAAGATTACCACAAACAACTATACCTCAATAAAATGGACAACATAGAAGAAATGGGCAAATTCCTAGAAATGTACAGTATCCCAAGACTGAACCAAGAAGAAATAGAAAACATCAACAGACCAATTACCAGTAACGAAATTGAATCAGTTGTAGTAGCAGCAGCAGCAGTAGTAGTAGTAGTAGTAGTAATAAAACTCTGGGACTTCCCTGGTGGTCTAGTGGTTAAGAATCCACTTTCCAATGCAGGGGATGCAGGTTCGATCCCACATACCACAGTGCAACTAAGCCTGTGCGCTTTAGAGCCCACGCACCACAACTAGAGAGAAGCCTGTGCATCACAACAAAAGATCTTGCATGCCACAACAAATATCCTGCATGCCACAACTAAGACCCAATGCAGCCAAATAAATAAATAAATAATTTAAAATATTTTATTTATTTTTATTTTCAGCTGTGTCAGGTCTTAGTTGTGGCATGCTAGATCTTTCATTGCAGCACAGGGGCTCTTCATTGGGGCAAACAGCCTTCTCTCTAGTTGTGGCTCACAGGCTCCAGAGCACATGGGTAGGCTCATTAGTTGTGGCCAGTGGGCTTAGTTGCCCTGCTGCATGTGGAATCTTAGTTCCCCGACCAGGGATGGAACCTGCATCCGGTGCATTGGAAGGTGGATTCTTTACCATTGGACCACCAGGGAAATTCCAATAAATATTTTTTACAAAAAAAATTTTCAAAACCTCCAACAAACAAAAGCGTAGGACTAGATGCCTTCACAGGTGAATTCTACCAAACATTTAGAGAAGAGTTGACACCTATCCTTCTCAAAATATTCCCAAAAATTACAGAGAAAGGAATGCTTCCAAACTGATTCTATGAGGCCAGCAACATTCTAATGCCCAAACCAGATTTAGATATCACACAAAAAAGAAAATTAGAGTCCAATATCACCGATGAACATAGATGCAAAAATCCTCAACAAAATAATAGCAAACCAAATGCAAAGATATATTAAAAGGATCATACACCATGATCAAGGGGGATTTATCCCAGGGATGCAAGTTTGGTTCCATATCCACAAATCAATCAATGTGATACACAATATTAGCAAATTGAAGAATAAAAATCACATGATCATTTCAATAGGTGAAGGAAAAGCTTTTGACAAAATTCAACATTCGTTTATAATAAAAATCCTCCACAAAGTGAGTATAGAGGGAATATACCTCAACATAATAAAAGCCATATATGACAAGCCCACAACTAACAACATATTCAATGGTAAAAAGCTGAAAGTGTTTCATCTAAGATCAGGAACAAGACAAGGATGCCCACTCACAGGGATGTTATGAAGTCCTAGACACAGCAATCAGACAAGAAAAAGAAATTTAAAAAATCCAAGTTGGAAAGGAATTTTGTAGATGACATGATACTCTACATAGAAAATCCTAAAGATGCCACCAAAAAATTGCTGAAGCTTGTTAATGAATTCAGTAAAGTTACAGGATACAAAATTACTATACAGAAATCTGTTGCATTTCTATACACTAATAACAAGCTATCCAAAAGAGAAATTAAGAAAACAGTCCTATTTACCATCACATCAAAAAGAATGAAATAACTAGGGACAAGTATAAGGCAATAAAAGACCTATACTCAAAAAACTATAAGACACTGATGAAAGACATTGAAGATGACAAAAACAGATGGAAAGGTATACTGTGTTCATGGATTGGAAGAAATTATATTGCCAAAATGACCATGGGACTTCCCTGGTGGTGCTGTGGTTAAGAACCCACCTGCCAATGCAAGGCACACAGGTTCGATCCCTGGTCTGGGAAGATCCCACATGCTGGGGAGTAACTAAGCCCATGCACCACAACTACTGAGTCCATGCACCTCAACTACTGAAGCCTGCACACACAGAGCCCATGCTCCACAACAAGAAAAGCCACCGCACTGAGAAGCCCGTGTACTGCAATGAAGAATAGCCTCCACTCACCACAACTAGAGAAAGCTTGCATGCAGCAACGAAGACCCAACACAGCCAAAATGTAAATAAATAAATAAATAAATAATTTTTAAAAAAATGACCATACTACCCAAGGCTACCCTGACTTCAGACTATACTATGAAGCTGCAGTAATCAAAACACTATGGTACTGGCAACAAAAACAGATACATAGATCAGTGGAACAGAATAAAGAGTCCAGAAATAAACCCACAGATTTATGACCAATTAATCTACCACAAAGGAAGTAAGAATATACAATGAGGAAAAGCCAGTCTCTTCAATAAGTGATGCTGGGAAAATTGGACAGCTACATGTGAAAGAATGAAATTAGAACATTTTGTCATGCCATATACAAATGTAAACTCAAAATAGATTAAAGACCTAAATGTAAGATTGGAAGCCATAAAATTCCTAGAAGAAAACAGGCAGAACTCTCTTTGACATAAATCATAGCAATATTTTTTTGGATCTGTCTCCTAAGGCAAAAGAAACAAAAGCAAAAATAGACAAATGGGACCTAATTAAACTTAAAAGCTTTTGCACAGCAAAAGAAACCACTGACAAAATGAAATGACAACCTACTGTACGAGAGAAAATATTTGCAAATGATATGACTGATAAGGGGTTAGTATTCAAAATATATAAACAGCTCACACAACTCAACATCAAAAGAAATCTAACAACCCAAACAAACAATGGGCAGCTGACCTAAATAGACATTTTTCCACAGAAGACGTACAGATGGCCACAATGGGCACACAAAAAGATGCTCAAGATGGCTAATCACCAGAGAAATGCAAATCAAAACCACAATGAGATATCACCTCATACCTGTCAGAATGGCTATCATCAAAAATAATACAAATAACAAATGTTGGAGAGGTTGTGAATGAAAAAGGAATCCTTGTACACCGTTGGTGGAATGTAAACTGGTGCAGCCACTATGAAAAACAGTGTGGAGGTTTCTCAAAAGCTAAAAATACAACTACCATATGACCCAGCAATTCCACTCCTGGGTATGCATGCAAAGAAGACACAAACACTAACTCAAAAAGGTACATGCAACCCAATGTTCATAGTATTCACAATAGCCAAGACATGGAAGCAAATTAAGTGTGCATCAACAGATGAATGGGTAAACAAGATGTGGCATATATATACAATGGAATATACTCAGCCATAAAAAGGAATGAAATTTTGCCATTTGCAGCAACAGGGATGGCCCTGGAGGGTGTTATGCTTAGTGAAGGAAGTTAGCAGAGATAGACAAATACTGTATGTTGTCACTTATATGTGGAATCTAAAAAATAAAACAAATGAACGAATTTAACAGAAACAGAAAGACAGTCACAGATATAGAGAACAAACTAGTGTTTACCAGTGGAAAGAGGGAGGGGGAGGGGCAAGATAGATGAAGACAAGAGGTACAAATTAATATGCATAAAATAAATAAGCTACAAGGATTTATTGTACCACAGGGAACATAGCCAATATTTTATAGTATTTTAAATGGAGTATAATCTATAAAAATTTGGAATCACTATGTTGTACACCTGAAACTAATATGAGGGTAAGTAAAAAATTATTGGCACTCTGTCTGTAGAATTTACAGAAGTTTTAATATAACTGGAGTGTGGATAATTTTTGACTTATCCTGGTATAGTATTGTAAATCAATTATACTTCAATTAGGAAAAAAAAGAAACACAACTGATTTTTTGGTGTTGATTTGTGTCCTGCAAAATTGTATTCTGAAACTTTGATAAAATGGTTTATTAGTTCTAACAATTTTTTACAGGATATTCAGTGTTCTCTGCATACGAGAACATGTCATCTGCCAAAAGAGATAATTTTATTTCTTCCTTTTCAATTTGGATGCCTTTGATTTCTTTTTCATGCCTAATTGCTTTGGCTAGAACTTCCAATACTACGTCGATAAAAGTGGCAAAAGCAAACATCTTTGTCTTTTTCCTGATCTTAAAGGAAAAAAGCTTTCAGTCTTTCACCATTAAGTATGATGTGAGCTGTGGGTTTTTCATGTAAGGCCTTTATTATATTAAGGCAGTTTCCTTCTATTCTTGGTTTGTTGAGTGTTTTTGTTACAAAAGTGTGTTGAATTTCATCAAATGCTTTTTTTTCTGTGTCGATTGAGACAATCATCATTTTTTTCATCCAGTTTGTTAATGTGATTTCTTTTCTAAATATTTTATTTATTTACTTTTGGCTGCATCAGGTCTCAGTTGTGGCACATGGGATCTTCTTTGAGGCATGCAGGATCTTTCATTATGGTGCACAATTTGTCGCAGGCTCTCTAGCTGCAGCATACGGGCTTCTCTCTAGTTGTGGCGTGTGGGTTTTCTCTCTCTAGTTGTGGTGTGCAGGCTCCAGGGTGCATGGGCTCTGTAGTTTGTGGCACACAGCCTCTCTAGTTGAGGCTTGCAAGCTCTGTAGTTGTGGCTCACAGGCTTAGTTGCGCCACATGCCACAGGATCTTAGTTCCATGAGCAGGGATCCCACCTGCCTGCCCTGCATTGGAAGGTGGATTCTTTCACACTGGACCACTAGGGAAGTCCCTGTTAATGTGGTATATTACACTGATATTTTTGTGTGTCAAACTATCCTTGTATTCCAGGAGTAAATCCTGCTTGGTCATGGTGTTTCATCTTTTCAATGTGCTAGTATTTTGAAATAAATTTGCTAGTATTTTGTTGAGAATTTTTACATCAATGTTTATAAGAGATATTGGTCTGTAGTGTTCTTTTTTCTATAGTGTCTTTGTTTGGCTTTGATATCAGGGTAATGTAATTTTTTTTTTGAGGTTGATGCCTTGTGTGTTCACTCTAAGAAATTTTTGTTTAATTTAGGATCACTAAGGCATTTTCCTTTGTTTCCTTCTAGAAACTACATTGTTTTAAGAGTTAAACTTTTTGTATGAAAAGTTTTCCCATTTATAATCCCAACTGAACTACCTTGGCATCTTTTTATTTTTATTATTATTATTTTTTCTGGCCATGCCCTTCAGCATGTGGAATCTTAGTTCCCCCACCAGGGATCAAACCTGTGCCCCTTGCCATGGAAGCACAGAGTCTTAAACACTGGACCACCAGGGACATCCCCTTGGCATTTTTTCAAAAAAAACAAATTGAGGAGCCAAAACACATGTGGGCTTATTTCTGGACTCTCTATGTTGGGCAGCTGGTCTATTTCTCTATTCCAGGATTTTGCATCCTCAACGCTACTGATATTTGGGGCTGGATGATTCTTTGTGGCAATGACTGTCCTGGGCATTGTAGGATATTTAGCAGCAACCCTACCCTTGACTCACCAGATGCCAGGAGCAAACCCCCGCCCCACTCCCTCAGTCTTAACAACCAGAAATGTCTCCAGACATAGCCTAATATCCCCTGGGGGTGCAAAACCGCCCCTGGGTGAAACCCTGTAGTGTATGCCTATACTAGTACCACAGTACCACCTGTCTTTTTTTTTTTTCTTTCCTGTACCTCGCAGCATGAGGACTCTTAGTTCCCCAGCCAGGGATTGAACCTGTGCTCCCTGCAGTGGAACTGTGGAATCTTAACCACTGGACCACCATGGAAGTCCTTCAGTACCACCTGTCTTGATTACCATCACTTTACAGTAAGCCTCAGCAGAGATCAGGGACTCCGAGCCTTTGAAGGATGCTACTCAACCCTGGTCCAAAGAAATGAGGCAGTGTGTGGGGGGGGACACAACAGGGTTCAGAAAAGCCATTGAGACTAAAAGGGGGAAAAAGAAAAGAAAATCTAGGTGACCATCTTGAGAACCTGGAATTCAGGACATGGTGCTTTCAGGGGACAGAAAACTAGGCAGGTGATAAAAAGATCAGGGTGGGGCTGCCCAGGACTCCAGGTGACAGGACGAAAAAGCAGGTTGCCCACCAATATCGATAGTCAGGTCTCACTTAGATTAAAAAAAGAGAGAGAGAGGGACTTCCTTGGTGGCTCAGTGGTTAAGAATCCACCTGCCAATGAAGGGAACACAGGTTTGATCCCTGGTTCGGGAAGGTCCCACATGCTGCAGAGCAACTAAGCCCGTGCACCACAACTACTGAGCCCGCGTGCCACAACTATTGAAGCCCGAGCACCTAGAGCCTGTGCTCAGCAACAAGAGAAGCCACCGCAGTGAGAAGCCTGCACATCTCAACGAAGTGGCCCCCACTCGTAGCAACTAGAGAAAGCCCGTGCGCAGCAACGAAGACCCAACACAGCCAAAAATATAATAAATAAAGTTCTCTTTAAAAATAAAAAATAAAAAAGAGAGAGTTAGCCTGTGCCAGAATTTCTCAGCCTTGGCACTGCTGACATTTGGGGCTGAATAATCCTTTGGATTGTAGGGTGTTGGGCGGCACCTCTGGCCTCCACCCACTAGAGGTCAATAGTACCTCCTCCCCCACCCCCAACCCCTGCTGCCCAGTAGTAACAACCAAAGTTGTCTCCAGATGTTGCCAGTGTCTGGGGGTGGGGCGGGGAGGTGGGGAGTGCAGAACCATTCCTGGTTAAGCATGACTATTCCAAGCCCCCAAAGAGTCAAGATGATACATGTAAGGTTTCCTTTTCCATATTGCATACTTGATTTTTTAAAATAAATTTATGTATGTGTGTATGTACTGGCTGCATTGGGTCTTCGTTGCTGGGTGCAGACTTTCTCTAGTTGTGGCGAGGGGAGCTACTCTTGGTTGCGATGCACAGGCTTCTCACCGCAGTGGCTTCTCACGGGCTCTAGGCATGAGGGCTTCAGTAGTTGTAGCACACAGGCTTAGTAGTTGTGGCTCAAGGGCTCTAGAGCACAGGCTCAGTAGTTGCAGCACACAGGCTTCGTTGCTCCGCGGCATGTGGGATCTTCCCGGACCAGGGCTCGAACCTGTGTCCCCTGCATTGGCAGGCAGATTCTTAACCACTGCGCCACCAGGGAAGTCCCGTATATTTGAGTTTTAAAGTGATTTATTTTTATAATCAGAAGGATGTTTTGAAATGGTTCACATTTGTTGAGCATACATTATGTGCCAAGCAGTTTACTCATGTTAGAAGTATTGATGTTGGGACTTCCCTGGTGGTCCAGTGGTTAAGAATCTGCCTTCCCATGCAGGAGATGCAAGTTGGATCCCTGGTGGGGAAACTAAGATCCCACATGCTGCAGGGCAACTAAGCCCGAGTGCTACAACTAAAGAGAAGCCCTTGCACCTTAAGAGAAAAGCCCACATGCCGCATCCATGAGCCCTCGAGCCCCATGGAAAGATCCTGCATGCCGCAACTAAGACTTGAAGCAGCCAAAATAAAAAAATAATTTTTTAAAAGAAGTTTTGCTGTTTATTGAGCAATGACTCAGTAGTAAGCACATTTTTTGGTAATTGTTTTATTGATTTACTTTCTTTTAAATCAATAGACTATATTTTAGAGCAGTTTAGGTTTACAGAAAAACTGAACAGAAAGTTCAGAGAGCTCCCATACATCCCTCTCTCCCTCAGTTTCCCCTATATTTAACTTTTTTGTTTCTTTCTTTGGCCATGCTGCACGGCTTGTGGGATCTTAGTTGCCCAACCAGGGATGGAACCCCCACCCTTGGCAGTGGGAGTGCGGAGTCCCAACCACTGGACCGCCAGGAAATTCCCTATTTAACTTTCATTAGAACAATTGATTGTGCCAATGTTACAATTGCTGAGTGAATATTGATACGTTAGTATTAATTCTGAAGTCCACAGTTTACATTAGGGTTCACTCTTTGCATTGTGCATTTCATGGGTTTGATAAATACATTGTGTCATGTCTCCATCATTACAGTATCACACAGAATAGTTTTACTGCCCTAAATATCCTCTGTGTTCCACCTATATATTGGACTTGCTTTCAGCCTCTTAATTAGGTTCTGTCCATTTTTGCTTGCTTATTCTTGTTTTATACACAAATTTATTTATTTATTTATTGGCTGTGTTCATTCTTCGTTGCTGCACACATGCTTTCTCTAGTTGCGGCGAGCGGGGGCTACTCTTCGTTGTGGTGCATGGGCTTCTCCTTGCGTGGCTTCTCCTTTCGCGGAACCTGGGCTCTGGGCAAGCAGGCTTCAGTAGTTGTGGCGCACGGGCTTAGTTGCTCCCCAGCATGTGGCATCTTCCCGGACGAGGGCTCGAACCCGTGTCCCCTGCATTGGCAGGCGGATTCTTAACCACTGCACCACCAGGAAGTCCCTAGTTTGCTTATTCTTTTTGATTTCCTATAGATGATTGTATCATCTGGTCTCAGTTCTTTTTCTTATCTTATTGCACTGAGCAGTGCTCCGCATCAGTATTAAATATTAGCCATGACTGTAACCAGCCATGCCTCCTTCTGGAATATGTTATCTCTTCTGTTTCACCAACCAACACAAAGTAGATGTTTTCTTTTCCAATTATGACCTTTGATCAGACTAATTTCTTCCTATTCCCCATTTACTAAAAATTTTTTAAAAGATCGGAAGTGGTAGCTGAATGTTGTCCAAAGTTTTTCCAGCATGGTGAGATGATCATTTGGTATTTTTCTCCTTTCATCTCTTCATTGAGTCAATGAGGCTTTCTGAGGCTGAACTTTTCTTGCCTCCTTGGAATAAAACCCTGCATGCCCCTGGTATGTTGTCCTTTAAAGAGCAGCTGAACTCAATTTCCTAATATTTTATTTAGCATGTTTGCATGCACCCAGGCTCCTGACCCCTTCCTGGCATCTCCACAGCCTGCAGCTGAGCTGCTTCCCACAGGGTACAAGGGAGGAGGTACAGGGTACATGCTCAGAACATCTGCATGAGTTCAGTCGGGTGACTTCAAGCCGGCAGCTCCCTAGGCTCCCTCCCAGAACTACACCTCCTCCCAGCGACCCTGATGCACCCTGGCACCCTAGGAAACGACCTAGCCTTCTGCTCCTCCTCACCCTCTACACCGCATCCCCCAGTCCTCTTGACTTGTTCTCCTAAATGGGGGAAGGGGGAGTCCACACAGCTCCCCACCCCCCTACACACAAACCCCAGGGCTGAAGGCTTGTCTCAGTTTTCTCTGCTGATCTTGGCATCTGCAACTGAGCCCAAGACAGAGGCCCCAAATTCTTGTTTGCTCTGGTCCAGTGGGAGACTTGTCAAGAAGCCAGACTGTCGAGAAGCAGAAGACAGGACCTGGGACAGGAAGCAGGTACGTTTCCACTGGCACGGTCACACCTACCTCTTCCCCAGGTCCACTACCTGTGTCACCTTCAGGTTCAGCTGGTTTCAGGTGCACCTGGGGCACAACAGTGCAAGGATGGAGGATCCACCCTTAATCCTATCCTCCCCAGGGCTGGCATGTCCCCTAAACCAGCAGCTCCTCAGGAGGCAGCTCCCCTCCCACCATACCACCCCCCAGAATAGAATCCTGATGAAATTTGCTGTGCAGTCTGCTGCCCCTTTCTGGGTCATCCACATTGCTTCCTCCAAATCCTGCCCCGACAATGAGTCACTCAAAGAACAGGTCAAACTCACAGTAGCCCCAACAATGCAGAGACCCTACATAATGAAAAAAGAAAAAAGATCTAAAGAGGGGAAGATTTTCTTTTCCTTTAAAAAAACTGAATGCTGGATGACATTATTCCTATTATCATGAAATGTACTTTTTTCCTTCAAGAGTACAGCATAGAAATGTTTCCTGGGCAGTAATTGTAAATCTTATTCATCTTTTGATTTTTTTAAAAATTTGGCTTTTTGGTTACCTTTTATCACACCGTATTAGATTTAAAGAGCCATATTGTTTTGGAAGGCTTGCTATGACAATTTACAGCCTCCCACAGTTCCCATGTTTGATGACATCAAACAAAACACAATCGGGGAGGGACTTCCCTGGTGGTCCAGTGGGTAAGACTCTGCGCTCGCAATGCAGGGGTCCCAGGTTCGACCCTGGTCAGGGAACTAGATCCCGCGTGCATGCTGCAGCTAGGACCCAGTGCAGCCTAAGTAAATAAATAAATATTTAAAAAATAAAAATAAAAAAAAAACACCACCACAATCGGGGGAGAAATATGAATTCTCTCTCACCCACTCCCAGCACCCATTGGTCCCTTGATCCCTGTCATTTTGACGCTGAACCGGCCCCTCCGTGTCTCCTAATACCCACCTCCCTCCCCAGCTCACACACATTTCATAGCTCCCTATTGCCTTGGAACAAAATCCTCTGACACTCTGCTTTCTCTCCTTCCTCCCATCTTCATCAACGCCCGCAGATAGGTGGTGAGGACTGTGAATGCAGAGGCAGGGAGAGTAGGGTTCAAATCCTGACTTTGCTGTTTATCAGATAAAGTGACTGAGCAGCTCAATTTTCCAGAAGCTTCAGTTTTCCGGTCCATAAAAATGGGCGCATGTTCCAAGGGCAGTGTACAAGCACTGCCCTTGACTGGAGGCATTGCCAGGGTGGCCACAGGGTCTGAGGGGACCCCAGCCCAGGGTTGCTGGTAGAGGCCCATGTTTGATGTAGGGAAAGAGGCACCAGATTGGCCGTTATCGGGGCAAAGTGAAAACACACCCGAGGTGTGCAAGGACAGCAGGGAGCCCACAGATTGCATCTATCGCGGAGAAGGGTCAACCCCAGAAAGCAAACAGTGGCTTTGTGTCCTCGAGGGGGCTGGTCACATGTTGACGTCTGATCCCCACCCCAGCCCATTTGGTCACTAATATCCACACGAAGGTGCAGCGTATTTGCTGAACTCAGTCCTTGTGCAAACATTTGTTTTCAAGACAAGACGCCTGCAGAGGCCTCGTGCCCTTTAGCCAGGGTCGGAGCCCACAGCAGGGGTGGAGGAGGAGGGAGGAACACAGCCGGCGCTGCACGAGGCTGCACGTGGCCGGACACGTGGGCTTCTTTCCAGGCCTGGGTGTTGGGGCCAAGAGTCCTGTGGTGGGTGGACACATACCCCTGAGAGCCACGGACTCAGGATTTCCAGCCCTCGCCATGAAAAGGAGTGAAATACTGATAGACCCCACCAGATGGATGAACCTTTCAATGTCACGCTCAGTGAAAGAAGCCAATCACAAAAAGCCACAGAGTGTGTGATTCCATTCATATGAAATGTCCAGAACAGGCAAATCCATAGAAACAGAAGGCAGATTGGTGGTTGCCAGGGGGGCTGCAGAAGGGGTACGGGGAGGGACCGCT
The DNA here is from genome assembly GCF_030028045.1 of Hippopotamus amphibius kiboko. Taxonomy (NCBI): domain Eukaryota; kingdom Metazoa; phylum Chordata; class Mammalia; order Artiodactyla; family Hippopotamidae; genus Hippopotamus; species Hippopotamus amphibius. The sequence goes on along the minus strand of NC_080200.1, from coordinate 16,014,879 downwards.
AATGGGGCCGGGGTTTCTTTGCGGATGGTGAAAATGTTCTGGAATTAGACAGAGGTGGGGGTCGTGCAACCTCATGAATGTATTCAATGTCACTGAATTTTACACTGTAACTGGTGAATTTGATGTCATGTAAATTTCACCTCAATAAACAAAAGTAAATGATTTGATTATAAAAAGAATCACAGCTAGTAGGGAGAACAGGTTGGGAGCTCCTCAAAAAATTAAACATAGAATTCTCACCTGATCCAGCAACACATTTCTGGGTATATACCCCAAAGAACTGAAAGCAAATATCAGACAGATTCTTGTACACTCGTGTTCATAGCAGCATTATTCAGAAGAGCTGAAAGGGGGAAGCAACCCAAGTGTCCACAGACAGATGAATGGATAAACAAAATGCAGTATATCATACAGTGGGATATTAGACACCCTTAAAAAGGAAGGAAATTCTGACACAATGCTATAACATGGATGAAACTTGAGGACATTATGCTATGCATATATAATAAGCCAATACCAAAAGGATAAATGTTCTAAGATCCCAGTAATATAAGGTCCCTAGCCTTGTCAGGTAGAGACAGAAAACAGCATGGGGGTTGCCAGGGGCTATGAGGGAGGAAATGGGGAGTTAGCATTTAATGGGGACAGAGTTTCAGTTTGGGATCATTTAAAATATCTGTGGATGGATAGTGGTGATGGTTTTGCAAAACAATGTGAATGTACTTAATGGGACACTGAACTGTACTTAAAAATGGTTAAAATGATAAATTTTTTGTTATGTATCTTTTAGCCTAATTTAAGAAAAAAAGAATCTAGAGTTTTAAAGTGTCAGATTTCTAGAATTTGAGGATTTGGGGGATAAAAACCTTTCCCGCTGATCACACTCCAGGCTCTGTCCATGGCAGGCAGCACCAGCTGTCTGTTGCACCCTCTCCCAATGGCCTGGCCAGATCTGCCAGGAGCTCTGGTTGGACGATGCTGAGTGTGTTGGGTTAGTGGTTCCTAGTAACCAGGGAGACACACACCATGGGGACCTGTGAGCATCTCAGCCAGAGTTCGAGAAGGGGCTTGTACTTATATTTGGGTCCAAGGAGGTGTAGTTTTGGGGCTTCCCTGGGGGTTCAGTGGTTAAGACTTCATGCTTCCAATGCAGGGGCTTGGGTTTGATCCCCGGCTGGGAAACTAAGATCCCACATGCGAGGGCGTGGCCAAAAAATATATATATATACACATATATATATAACATAGGAGGTGTAGTTTTGCTCTGGATTGGACACAAATAGGAACAATCCTCTATTTGGGCATCTTGATTTTTATCTGGGAGACAGGATGAAAGGTGCAAGGCTACTGCTAGAAACTGTGAGACAGATGGTTGCTCCTGGTAGCCAGGGTGTGTGACTTATGGCCATAGTTTTGGTTTGCACAGTGTTCTTGTTTTTGTCTGTGCTCAGACATGATTATGAAGAGGTTTTTTTTTAATATGACTATAGATCACAAGAAGTTGCAAAAATAGTCCAGAGTTGAGTACCCACCACCCAGCTACCTCCAATAGTAACATCTTAGGTAACTGTACATTATCCAAACCAAGAAACTGACATTGGCACAGCACAGTTAGCTAGACTGCACTGTGAAATTTACTAGACTTCAGGCAGTGGTATGCGATTTCAGGCCTCTTGCGGCTTACAGAGTGGCCTCACTTGAGGTTCTGTGACGTTGCTGAATAGCGAAGCTGGTAGAACCAGATCAACTTCCAGCTAATGGTAGTCAATCTGTGTTTTTTTCTCAGTGCCTCCTTTTGGCTAAAACACATGAAGTCAGGCTGCAGGACATTAATCCATGATATCCAGCATCTCACACTGCCGAGATCTTGCTGTTCAGAAGGTTATCCAGAAAACATTGTTGGATGGAGTTAATCCCTCCTGCTCTTTTGGCTGCAGTTGTTGGATCATCTGACAAGATAATTGGCTCTGCAGCAGAATGTAAGACTCTGGACAGGCTATGTTGGTTATTTGCACCATAACAATGCCCAGAAACAAACTCTTTATTAGCCCTTATGTTAGCCTTATATTAGCATTTTATGCCCTGATTAGGCCCTATGTTAGCTATCTACTGCTGCATAACAAACAACCCCAAAACTTAGCAGCAGAAAACAACATTAATCTCACGGTTTCTGTGGGTCAGGAATATAAGAGTGGCTTAGCTAGTGTTGACCTGAAAAATAAAACAGCCAGTTATTTTACCAGCAAAATGGGTTTATGCAGGAATAGCAGAGAATTGCAATTCAGGGCAAGCATGCCATAGCAAAAACTGTAGGCAAGTCCAGCAAACAAAGGAGAGGAATGTTATTTTTAGAGAAAAGGGGGAAGTTGGGAGGGGTTGCTTTGAAGGAAAATTCCTTGGAGGACAACAAGAGTTCAGGGCAGTGATGGCTTCCAGTTGGCTGAGTTGTGACAGTTCCCATTGGCTGAGCTATTGCTGGGTGAGAAGAAAACTTCCTTCCTCCTGCTGGGGTAGTAAAGTGGAGACACTATCCTGCTGGGAATGCAAGGTAGGTCTTTTCCTGTTGGGCTCTGTCATTGACATGGTGTTAGTGCATGAGAGCTCCCCCTACTGGCCTCTTGACTCCATTTTAAATGAAGTTTCCATTATTCAGTTTCACACTGGGTACTTGTGGCTTAAGGTCTCTTATGAGGCTGCAGCTAAGGCTGGAGTCAGCTCAAGGCTCCACTGGGGTTAGAGGATCCACTTCCATGCTCACTCACTCCACAGGGCTGCCTCATGACACAGCAGCTGGCTTCCACTAGGACAAGTATTCCAAGAAAGGACACCCAAGGACTTCCCTGGTTGCACAGTGGTTAAGAATCCACCCGCCAATGCAGGGGACACAGGTTCGATCCCTGGTCTGGGAAGATCTCACAGGTCTCGGAGCAACTAAGCCCATGAGCCACAACTACTGAGCCTGCATGCAGCAAGTACTGAAGCTGGTGTACCTAGAGCTCCACAACAAAAGAAGCCACTGCAATGAGAAGCCCGTGCATCACAATGAAGAGTAGCCCCTGCTTGCCACAACTAGAGAAAACCCATGCACAGCAATGAAACAGAGCCAAAAAACTGATTAAATAAAAAAAAATTTTTTTAAACCAGATTTAAAAAAGAAGAAAAAAAGAAAGGAAGGAAGGAAGGAAGGAAGGAAGGAAGGAAGGAAGGAAGAAAGAAAGAAAGAAAGAAAGAAAGAAAGAAAGGAAGGAAGGAAGGAAGGAAGGAAGGAAGGAAGGAAGGAAGGAAGGAAGGAAGAAAGAAAGAAGGAAAAGACAGAGCCAAAATGGAAGGTATGGTCTGGTTTTTTTTTTTTTTTTTTTTTTTTGGCTTAAACACATGGATATACTTTTCTTATCTAACAAGTCCAGAATCCGGAACAAGGCAGCTACAGGTGTCCTTTCACCTACCTCACGATACTACAGACTTTCTTTTTTGGCTCCCACATCTTTAGTGTGATCGCTTTATCCCCAGGCTTGCTGCCTTCCGATTGCAAAATGGCTGCTGCATGTCCAGGTATCACATCTACATTCAAAAACAAAAAGAATGGAGAAAGGGGTGCCAGCTGCATCTCCCTGTATTGGGATAGAAAAAGATTTCCTAGAAATCCCCACAGCATACTTCCGTACGTGGCCACCCTTACTGCAAAGGAGACTAGGAATTTGGGGCATAGGAACACATAATCTTTGAAACCTAATCTTAGCAGTGACATCTCAGTCATGGTCCGAGCATAGGTTGGAAAAGAATTTCCAGACACAAGGCAGAATGTAAGGAAGATAGAATTTATTAAAGAGAACGGAAGCTGCCAGAGCAGCGGGCCGACTTCCTGGTAGCCAGGGAGTCAACAATGAGCATGGGTTGCTTGTCTGCTTTTGTAGCCAGGGAACCTGTGAGTCTTTTGCTGAATTGGGCAGAGCATGTATACTTTCAATGTGCTAAATGGGAGAAGAACAGGGCAAGTATCTTTCCTTATATGGGATGGGCAAGGGACAGGGCATGCTGCTTGGGAGGGCGCTGGGACATTGCAATGGTCACATTGTGACAAAGTGATAGGAGTCCTGTAACTCTTTTTTTCATCAATATTGGCCCTATGAGTTTAGATTTTTCTTTGTCCTTGGAGCATACCACAATCTCATCACTTTTGTTGTGTGATATTCATTAAAAGCAAGTCAAGGGAATTCCCTAGTGGTCCAGTGGTCAAGCCTCTGCTCTTTCTACGGCATGGGTTCGATCCCTGGTCATGGAAATAAGATCCTGCAAGCCTTGTGGTGTGGCCAAAAAAACCAAAAACAAACAAAACAAAACAAAAGCAAGTCAATAAGTTCAGCCCTCTCCAAAAAGAGGGATTTACACAAAGGTGTAAAATACCGGTGGTGGGGAATCACTGGGGACCATCTTGAAAGCTTCCCCTCATGGTCCCCAAAGCCAGGAGCCAAGATGATCCAATCCAGGCAAAGACAACATGCCCGCAACTCAACCAGGGGTCTGTTCTAGAGATCCAAGTCGCTTTTTCATTTTTCTGCTTGACCTGCAGTATTATCTTGTGCAGCAGGAAGTGTTTGCCAATAGCACAGACTTGCCCCGGGCTGGCTATGACAAGGCAATCAACACTAGCAAAGGAATTTAAATGGGTTTGTGGGACTTCTAGAGCAGAAGCTCGACCTCATAAGAAGCAGTAATACAGGAAAGGAGAGGCTTGAATGGGAACACAAGTACTCTTTATACCACTGCAGGCATGAGTCAAACATCAGTCTCTTCAGGGGAGAGCTTTTCTGAGCAGGCTGGGGTGTCTCTAAGAGGAGATAACCCAAATATTTGTCTCCGCTCTTGATGGGCTGGGCTTGCTGATACGGTTTAATGACCTCAGCAGAAGCCTTTTGTTGACTTTAGATCAAGATCCAGTTTTTACAAAATGACGTTCGGGATTAAGTAGGTGAGGAAAGTGTGCATAGTAGGAGGGACCTATAGAAGGAAATCTACTGTATTAGTTTCTGGAGCCTGCTGTAACAGAGTTCTGCAAATTGGGTGGCTTAAGCCAACAGATAGAGATATACATGTGTGTGTATATATATATATAATTTTTTTAATATTTATTTGGTTGCACTGGGTCTTAGTTGTGGCACGTGGGCTCCTTAGTTGTGGCATGTGAACTCTTAGTTGTGGCATGCATGTGGGATCTAGTTCCTTGACCAGAGATCGAACTCAGGCCCCCTGCATTGGGAGCACAACGTCTTAACAACTTCGCCACCAGGGAAGTCCCTTAAACCAACGGATATTTATCTTATTTATTTATTTAATTTATTTATTGGCTGTGTTGGGTCCTCGTTGGTGTACACAGGCTTTCTCAAGTTGTGGCGAGCGGGGGCTACTCTTCGTTGTGGAGCACGGGCTTCAGTAGTTGCAGCACACGGGCTCAATTGTTGTGGCTCACAGGCTCTAAAGTGCAGGCTCAGTAGCTGTGGTGCATGGGCTTAGTTGCTCCGCGGCATGTGGGATCTTCCCAGACCAGGGCTCAAACCCGTGTCCCCTGCATTGGCAGGCAGATTCTTAACCACTGCGCCACCTAGGGATCCCAAACCAACAGATATTTATTTTGACTTTCTCAGTTTGAAATCAAGGTGTCGGCAAGTTGGACCCTTCTGGAGGCTCAGAGAGAAAACTATTCCGTGCCTCTCTCCTGGCTTCTGGTGTCTGCCTGCAGTCCTTGGAGTTCCTCGGCTTAGAACAGCATCACTCTAATTTCTGCCTTCTCCCTCTGTATGTCTGTGTCCAAATTTTCCTCTTCTCATAAGGACACTATCATTGCATTAGGGCCCATCTTGATCAAGTATGACCTCATTGTAACTTGATTATATCTGCAAAGGGCCTATTTCCAAATAAGGTCGCATTCATAGGTACCAGGGGCCACCAGGATTTGAATAGGTAGTTTGGGGGAGACACAAGTCAACCCTCAATATCTACCTTCTGAATTGTTTAGAGGAATAGCTAGTATGTTTTTGTCAGCAGGATCAGGTGGGGCATGAGCATACAGAAATCAGCTGTTATCCAGAAGAGTAGCTGCCGTCTGTGAAACACACATGAGAGAGTTTTATTCTTCTTTAAGTGGCAGAAGAAAACCATAGGAGGTCTCTAGTCCAGGACGAAGATGAGAAAGAGCATATTTTTTTGTTTGGTTGTTTTTTTGGCTGTATTGGGTCTTCATTGCTGCACGGGCGCTTTCTCTAGTTGCAGTGAGCAGGGGCTACTCTTTTTTGCAGAGCTCGGGCTCTAGGTGAGTGGGCTTCAGTGGTTGGAGCACACAGCCTCAGTAGTTGTGGCTCTTGGCTTTAGCTGCTCCACGGCAGGTGGGATCTTCCCAGACCAAGGCTCGAACCCGTGTCTCCTGCATTGGCAGCGGATTCTTAACCACTGTGCCACCAGGGAAGGCCCACCGCTTTACATTTATTTCTAACGGACAGCACAGCTCTATAAGATCGTGCCTCAGTCGGGATAATTCTTTAACACAGGGACGCAATTGTGGATTCTCCTTCTTTGAGAAGGGAAGGAGGGTGGCAGGGTTTAGAGTGTCTCAGCGATGGAGAGGACACGTGAAGGGGAAAACAGGAATATGTCGCAGGAGCTGAGAGATGCTGAGTGTTTTCTATCTGAAGCACAGTCTACAGGCACGGGCTCCAGTAAGTTGAGCGGGGACCCCAGGACTCAGTCGCTGAAGCCCCCACAAATTCTGCTGCTGCTGCTCTAGCCCTTACACAGGTTACTGAATGCTGGCTACTGAATCCAGTGAAAGATTGAAATTGACAGTGGTGCTGGACGATGCCCATGTGACCTGAATCAAGACCCCTACTGCTTCTCCAGCCCTTTCACTGAACAAAAAGAGAAAAGAATTTGTGGATCTAGAACCCAGGAAGTAAATACTTTTGCACCTGCTTTTTTGTAGCAATCTTTGTGCTTCTGCATGGCCATGCTTCTTTTAACCTGAGAAGTATACAATCATTGAAAGTTATTTATCTTAGCATATTTTACTTCAATCCAACCAACGGAGGAATATAACTCTCTTTTTGATTTGTCACTTTTAAAAAAAAAAAAATCCTAAATTTGGTAAATGACAAAGCTCTCCTAACAGTTTGGAATTAATTAAAATTTGGAGAATTCTAGACAAACTTGATCATTCCTTTTGTCCTTGCTTCTATAGGTGAGGGAACATATATCTGTGTTACCTAATGGCAATTTCAGGAAGCCCAGCGGGAGTTGAGGCATAAAAGACATCTTCAGAGCTGTGTTATTCTGAATTTGGAGCCTGAATTTGGGAAAGGTAGAATCATGATGGTTGCTGGAGAAAATATTTAAGTCATAAAGACAAGAAATATTTCCTCAGCAACAAACAATAGTTAGTAGGGACTTAATTTTTTTCAAAAGTAAGGGTCCCAACAATTTGGGAACATTTCAAAAAGCATGAGAGTGGGACTTCCCTGGTGGTCCAGTGGGTAAGGCTCCATGCTCCCAATGCAGGGGGCCTGGGCTCAATCCCTGGTTGGGGAACTAAATCCCAAACGCATGCCGCAACTAAGAAGCCCACATGCTGCAGCTAAGACCCTGTGAAGCCAAAATAAATTAAGTAAATATATATTTTTTAAAAATTAGACAATACTTGAGGCACAAAAGGCAACGTCTGTTCATCTTAACATGAAGTAACAGCCACTTTACAGGGAAAAAAAGACCCAAATTTGAATTTTCCTCATTGTGTACATTATTTAGGTAACAATTGCAGTGCAGGATTTGTTTATATATCACTCTATGTGTGTATTTACGCATACAGGGGTACATGAATATACAAATATATGACAGAAATAAAATGTGTCATTGTATCAAATAAAACCATGTAGGTCACATAAAATCTGCCTGCAGTCCTCTCTAGCCCACTCTCAACTCAAAGATGGTGCACATCTTTCGGCCAAGGTCAGGATCATAATTTTTTGTATGACCTCCTGTCTGTGAGTCCCAGGAGACCAGGGACTGTGTCTGTCTCATTCACTGCTGTGCTCCCAGCACTGGCATGCAGTAGACCCTCTATACTTACTTGAGAATGTGAGCATCTAAGAGCTATAGAATGTCAGAGCAATAGGAGGCAAGTGTCCTCAGGTACGGGAGCCATGCCCTGTAGCCTGGGAGGTGGCAGAAGTCACCTTGCAGAAGACTTAGCTTGTTCTGGAATGATTCACTTGACCTGCACCCCTCAGTTATGTCAATAGCTGTAAGAGGTTCCTTGCCATCAGGAAGATGTGTCAAGCCTGGCTCTTATGTTAAACTTAAAAAAAAATTTTTTTTTAAAGCCTGGCTCTTTACCAGCAGAAGTTTAACTAGGTTTTGCCTTTGGCACCTCCACTCCCCACCCCACCCCATACTGAACAACAATAAATGTTTATGCTGCACCCCTTCTTCTTGGTGACAAATATCATTCCAGGTGAACGGGTTCCATCCTCCAGACATCACAGCCATAGGGGAGACTGAAAACAAACAGGTAAACCAGCAAAGCAAGTTCATGCTAAGAAGGAAGTAAAGAGGGCTGGTGGTGAGGCACCGACTCTTGATACTTAGGGAGGTCAGGGAGGTCTTTCTCGGGAAGGTCTATCTGAGCCAAGGCCGGAGAGGAGTGAAGGAGTGGTCTGTGGGAAAAGCTGCAGGCAGAGGAAACAGCACAGGCAAATCCCCTGAGGCAGGACTGTGTGTGGCAATTTGGAGAAAGAAGGCTGGTATGGCTGGAGCTGAGAGAGAATGGGGAAGAGGAGGGAGATGAGAAGAGAAGGGGGAGATGAATCCTGCAGGACGGTGGGAACCCACTCGAGGCTTCAGAGCAGGGGAGGTATACGATCTGACTTAGGTGCCAGCAGTGTTACTGGGATTGCCTTTTGGAGAATGGACTCCATGGTCAACTCCTCCTGCCTAAACTGTGTTCAATCCATGCCACTTCTCTCCCTACAGCCAGGCCCAGTGTAATCATTCTCAGCCCCATAGTACTACTATTTTACAGAGTACGACACTGAGGCTTAGTAAATGCAGAAAACCTAAAGTATAGGTACCTAGGACAAACTGGTCCCCCAAACCTAATTGTTGAATAAAATAAAAGAGCAAGGTGGGTGCAGGGGTGGGGGTGGGGGGTGACAAAAATCCAGGAGGAGGGGTCAACGAGGAATTTTTTTTTGAATTTCACCTATTTTTTAATTAATTAATTACTTTACTGGCTGCATTGGGGCTTCATTGCTGCACACAGGCTTTCTCTAGCTGTGGCGAGGTGGGCTACTCTTCACTGCAGTGTGTGGGTTTCTTTTTGCAGTGGCTTCTCTTGCTGCACAGCACAGGCTTCAGTAGTTGTGGCATATGGACTCAATAGTTGTGGCACATGGGCTCTAGAGCACAGGCTCAGTAGTTGTGGCCCACAGGCTTAGTTGCTCCTTCCCACGTGGGATCTTCCTGGAGCAGGGACCCAACCTGTGTCCCCTGCATTGGCAGGAGGATTCTTAACCACTGAGCCACCTATGAAGTCCCCAGAGAGGAATTTTGAGCCCTCCAATTACATTTTGGTCACATTCAATTCCTGCTCTCTCTGAGCCTGTTTCCCCATCTGGACAGCGCGGAATGTTTTAATTTTTCTGTCCTTCTTCTGCTCCCTCCCACTTCAGCTTCGCAGGAGGGAGGCAGAAGATGTGGACTAGACGAGCGTCTTCAAAGCACAAAGCGATGGCGAAGGGCCTAAGAGTCTTCCTCAGGCGACACGCGTCTACGGACCACGCGTGGACCGCGGGTTCTGGCGCGCCCTGGCGGCCAAGCAACGCCTGACTGCCGCCGCCAGACCCACGTGTGCAACCGAGGACGCCATTTTTCATCTGGGCAAACGACCATCTTGGTAAAGACAATGGGCCAGATTGTAGTTTCTGCTCTTCTCTCCTGAGTAGCTAATATATGATGTGAGCGCAAGGGATGAGGGTTTATAAAATACCCGCATCTGTAAGTGAAAAAGAAACAGCTAACGCCCTTGGCTTGGATTGGAGACCGAGGCAGTAACAGTCCGTCTGCCAAGAAAGCGACGGAATCGAGACGTCATCAGCATGCGCCGCCTGGCGGCGGGAGGGAGCCTCCGCGCACAAGCCCCGCGGTGACGTCACGGAAGCGCGACCGGGCCGGCGCCGGGGAAAGGAGGTAGGAGCGGCAGCGGCGCGGGCGGAGCCGAGGGGCGGGGTGCGGGTGGGCCCCGCGGGGCTGCTGGGCCTGGGACCACCTCCCCGGGAGGGCTGGAGATGGGGGTGCTCACAGACAGAGGCACTTCCGACCCCAGTCTTCAGGGCTCCCGTGGGGGCTTTGCCGATTTCCCGGAGCGGACGATTGAGACCCAGAGGGAGAGCGTCGTGCTCGAGGCCACCTTGCTCCGGTCCTGCTTCTGAGCAGCTTACAGGCTTGGGGGTGACAGAGCTGGGTACGGACGTCCCTGGCTTCTTGCAATAGGATCAGCTCTGGGGAGAGGGACGACGGGCTGGGGGAGTCTAGAAGGGATAGCGGGAGGACGTCTAGGTGGAGGCAGCGTTGAATTTCATCTTTTATTCTCTCTCTTACTTTCACATCCAGTCAACCACGTGGGTCTTGATTCCCTCCTAAGTGTACCCTCTGCTTAGCCAAAGCCACTCTTTAGACCCCCTGCTTCAACTCCATGCTTCTGTCTCAATCCTCCAGTTCACCTCTTCACCAACCCCAGAGGGCTCTGGCGCCGTCTGCACTTTCCCATCACCCTGGAATACAAATCCCCTCTTCCCAGTCTGCCTCCCCTACACCCCTGGTTGCTTGGGTCTCCCCAGTCCCTTAGGCCTTTTCTTTGAAGTCTCCTCCAGGAAGCCCTTTGACACCCCCTTCCTAGGCTGAGTCAGAAACCCCCTCCAGACTTCCCCAGCGTCTGCATGGCCCCATCACAGCTCGGATCTGCAGTTACCACTCTTATTGTCTATCTCCCAACCAGCCCCGGGAGTCCCATTCTGTCAGGAAGCCCATCAGCACTGCCTCTTTCCCCAGCATCCCACACATACTAGGTCCTCCGTGCATGTTTACTGAATAACCAAGTGTGTTTGTGAGTGTCATCGGAGAAGAAAAGCTGTTTGTATTAGTCAGCTCTGGCTGCCATAACAAAATACCACCGACTGGGTGGCTTAAAGCAGCGGTCTGCAACCTTTTTGGCACCAGGGAAGACAATTTTTACATGGACGGGGGAGGGAGGGATGGTTCAAGCGGTAATGCGAGCGACGGGGAGCTGCGAGCGACGGGGGAGCGGCAAATGAAGCTTTGCAGGCTTGCCGCTGCTCACCTCCTGCTGTGCAGCCTGGTTCCTAACAGGCCACAGACCCCGGGGGTTGGGGACCCCCCTGGCTTAAACAACAGAAATTTCTTTGCTAATGGCTGTGAAGGCTGGAAAGTCTAGAGATCAGGGTGACAGCCAGTTTGGTTCCAGGTGCAGGCTCTCTTCCTGACTTGCAGATGGGCACCTTCCCACTGTGTCCTCACATGGTGGAGAAAGCAAGCTCTGGTGTCCTTTTCTCTTCTTATAGGGGCACCAGCCCTAGTCGATTAGGGTCCCACTCTGACGACCTCATGTAACCTTTATCACCTCCTCACCGGCCCTGTCTCTGAATACAGTCACATCGAGGGTTTGGGCTTCAAAATATACATTTTGGAGGGACATAAATATTCAGTCCTGGCCTGAAAGCGGGGTCAAAAAAGCCCTCTCAGGCTTTGGGATGGAATCGGGGGTCTTAAGCAACATGAGGAGGGGATGCTGGGGCAGAGTCGCTGTGAGTGGGCAGGGTTTTCACAGGAGGAGGGGACAGAGGAGGGTGTGTCAGGTGAAGGCATAACAAGAGCAAAGGCTCAGAGGCTGGAGAGGGAAGTGAGTGGGAAGAGAAGTGAGAAGCTGAGTTTGGACACAACACAAAGTGTGAAGTAAATACTGAGGGAACCCTGGAAATAGATGCTTATTCATTCATTTGCGAAAAACATTTTTTGAGCCACTACTCTGTAGGGCACTGACCAAGGCAGTCCCAGCCCTGCCCTCATGTAGCTCCCAGCCTGGTGGGGAAGATGGACATTTGTCGAATCCTATAAATGAACATAGATAGCAACCCAAACAAGTACCTCAGAGAGAAGTTTGTGGTCTGAGAGTTGGGGGGTGGAGAGGTGTCAAGGAAGGCTTCCTGGAGGTGGCAACACCTGAGCTGGGCCCTGAAGTTTAAATAGGAATTAACTGGGTAAAAAGAGGAGAGAAAGTGGTGGGCACAGCAAGTGCAAAGGCCCTGAGGTGGGAACCTACTTTGTAGGCTTGAAAAAAGTCAACGAGGCTAGTGTGGCTGCTGCTGAGAGAGTGAGGGGGAGATGGAGGGGGAGATGGGGTGATGAGGGAGATGGAGGGAGAGGTGGGGTTCAGGGGATTTCCTCACCTGAAACTTAGGCTGTGACCTGACCCACTTCTTAGTGCTCTGCTAGGGAATCCAGATGAGGTTTTCTGTTGAGTATATTGTAGATGCTCAGGAATGAATGCTTGATTTAGGGGGCCCAGGAGCAGCTGGGAGGAATGCAGGATCAGGTTGGCATATCCAGCCCTGCCGAGGCAGCTCTTGCATCCTGTGCAGAGAGGGACTGGAATCAACCCTGCTTCTCGTATGAGGAAAGTGAGGCTTAAGGGGAGCATTTCAGACACGAATGCAGAGCCAGGACTCAACCCTGAGTCTCCTAGGTCCACTGATCTCCCTTTGCCCTGCCCCATGGGACTCCTCAGTCTCAGCCTGGAGGGACTGCCTTTGTGTGTCACATGAGGGTGCACCCGTGACCTCAGAGACCTGATCTGCCTTGATGTTCCCTGAGAGGCCAGCTGGGACCCTGGGGTGGGGCTATGGTTAGGGCGAAGTTGGGACTGAGGGGCTAGACCTGGGTTGGAATCCAGGCCCCTCCACTAACCCAGTGTGTGGCCCTGAGCATGTCACTTACTCCCTCAGAGCCTCAGGTTCTTCATCTGTAAAATGGGGAGAAAAGTACGTGGCCTCGCTGCTGCCTGGGGATGACATGAGTTAGACTCCATCAGTCAGTCAGCGTTGCAGTTATTACTGCCCACCTCTGTCTGACTCCAAACCTCTGGCTGTGCCCATTGCACCATCGTAATTCCCTCACCCCTCGCCCACCCCCATGACAGCCTAAATCAGAATATGTTCATGCCCTGCTCAGAGCCATCTAACAGTTCCCTGGTGCCCAGAGAATAAAATCCTTGCTCTTCCTTACCCCTAAGACCCAGCCCTGTCAGCCTCACACCCTGCCACTCTCTTCCCTCCCCTTCCCCCTCGCTCACCCACACCGGACTCAGCGGCCTCCACGCTTCCTGTGGTGCATGGCCTCATTCCTGCCACAGGGTCTTTGCACGTCCTGTGCCCTCTGCCCTTCATCCCCACAGGACTGCCTCTAACCCAACCTTCAGGTCTCAGCTTGGCCGCCACCTGCCAGGGTTGTGAGAATTCACTGAGACACTATGTGTAAAGCACTTAGCCCAGTGCACGCAACTGCTGCAAATGGGAGCTGAGGTTAGTTTCCAACAGGGCTCAGAGATGGGAGCCCCCTCCCCCAGAAACCACACAACTAGGAGATTAGTGGGGGGTGGTTGCCTGGTGGTCCTGAGTCAGGATGGCCCCCACATCCTTTCCCCTTCATTCTTGGATGCTGGGCCTACTTCTCCAAGGTTCAGCAAGAGACTGCGCTGGAGATTCTTAGCAGGGAGAGAACAACCTAGGAGTGAGGAACATCAGCCCATTTCCCAGATGAGGAAGACTGAAGCCCAGAGAGCTCTGAAGGCTTTTGTCCCCAGTCAGCACGCTGGGGCGTGTGTGTGTAGCAGGGGTCCTCTTAATTTCTCGGCTTCCCTTCCTCACCTGAAAGGCAGGCTTTGGAGGTGAGACTCCAGGCTCAGCCCTGTGCAACTTGGCCAGGTACCTTGATTTCCCCACCTTCAAAAGGGAATAAGGACAGTCCCTGTGTTTAAGGCTTTGAGAGCATTCAGTGACGTTGAGCCATATAAAATGTTTAGTAGGGGATCGGGTGTGGGGAGGATGGCACTTCCCATTTGAGTGTATCGTCATTTCCCCAGCCCCGGCGTGGGACTCAGACCAGGTGCCCACTGGACAGCAGCTGTACGATGTTATAACATCTCCTGGCTGTGCGTGCCTGGGCTGGGTCATGGGGAACAGTTCACGGCAGCTGCTTACCCAGAGGGCAGGGGATTCGGCCTCAGGGCGGTGGGGCCAGGGGACTGAGGCCTCGTAGATGGCAGAGTGGGAGGGCCTACACACAGACTGGCCCGCAGGGATCTACAGCAACATGATGGAGAAACAAAATGTGGTCCATCCAAAAAAAGGAATATTGTTCAGACATAAAAAGGAATGAAGCACTGACATGTGCTCAAACATGGATGAACCTTGAAAACATGATGCTGAGTGAAAGAAGTCCAGAACAGGCAAATCCATAGAGACAGAAATTAGACCAGTGGTTGCTGGGGGAGGGAGGAAGGGGAGTGACTACTAATAGTCTCCTTTGGAAGTGTTCTGGAACTAGACAGAGGTGATGGTTGTACAACACTGTGAATGTGCTAAATGCCACTGAATCGTGCATTTGAAGATGGTTCATTTTGTATTATGTGAAATTCACCTCAGTAGATTTTTTTTTTTAAAGAGAGATAAATAGCTCCAAAGCCCTTCTTTTATAGACAGAGCTCTTGAGGCCCCAGGGCAGTCGTGGCTGCACAGATGTGAGTCTGGGGCTACAGAGGGTGGATGCCCCCCGACTCACTGTTCCCTGCCTTCCTCTCACAGCCTGCTGAGGGATGCCCAAGAAGTTCCAGGGCGAGAACACCAAGTCGGCAGCGGCCCGGGCACGGAGGGCTGAGGCCAAGGCAGCAGCTGATGCCAAGAAGCAGAAGGAGCTGGAGGATGCCTACTGGAAGGACGAGGACAAACACGTCATGAGGAAGGAGCAGCGCAAGGTGAGTGAGCCCTGGGCTCCCACGCCCCCGCCATGGGCAGGGCGGGTGGTCAACACAGTAGAAGGTGGTGAGAGGCCCCTGGGTCTTTAGCCTGAAGGATGAGGAGGCACTGGACGTGGGGCAAGGGAAAGGAGGGAGGCAGAAGCCGCGGCAAAGTCTTGTGCAACAGCCCTGGGGTGGCCAGGATTTGGCACATTTAGGGAATGGAAGCCCTCCACGGGCTCGTTTCTCTCCTTCGTGTGATGCCAGGGTTGGGCTAGACTGGCAGTACCTCACCCTGGAGCAGTTCTGCACCCAGGAGACACTCGGAAACATCTGGAGACAGTTTTAGTTGTCACGGCTGGTGGCTGGAGGGTGCTACTGGCATGTGGTGGGCAGAGGCCCAGGATGCTACTCGACACCCAGCAGTGCACAGGACGGCCCCGCAGCAGAGGGAGCCAGCCTGACCTCAGCAGTGCTGGGGCTGAGACACACTGATAGATCCCGTTGCTGACCTGCTGACCTGGGGCCTGCAGGCTCTTCCAGGTGTTTTTAAAAACACAAAAGAGGGCAAGGACGGTTGGATGTCTCCTGCTGGGCACCAGTGCCAGGCACACAGTGGGTGATTAATTGGTGTCTGGGGAGTGGTTCAGGGCCGATGCTGACCTGCTTGGCCCACTAGGTGGCACCAGAAACCATTCTCAGCCGCTTCTCCTAGTCCCCTGGGCTGGTGAGAGGCTCCAGCTGGGGCTGATAAAGGTTCTGGAATAGCAGTGGTGACACTCCACCCCCACATGCCCAGTTCAGGGGGCGCCCGGGCACTTTTGTGAGTTTCTCCCATTGTGTTTCTGTGCAGGGCTAGATCCTGCCGTGTGTTTAGTTGGAATTGAATATCACTGGTTCCTTGCCCTCGACCACCCCAATATTGCATTGGGTCCACGGAGGTCTTTAAATTTGCTTTTTGACTGTCAACATTTTGACAGTATAGGAACACTGAAAAGCCAAAAGGAAAACTAATGTCTGCCCAGGATCCATTATCCTTACAGAAAAGCCAGAGACCTTTCCACAGTCCCAGAGGCAGCAGCCCAGCCCAGGGCCCCAGGAACCCTCCCCAGGCCTGCATCTTGGCTCTCGGGGTTATCCCCATCCTCCAGATGAGGAAACTGAGGTACAGACAAGGCAGGAAGCCCAGGTCGCAGGGCTGTGGCGGCGGGGGGGTTGGAGCCGGGCTGGTGCTGGCCAAAGCCAGCGGTCTGCCTTCTGGTTTGTGATGAAGATTGACTTACGGCCTTGCAAGCATCCGTGCCCCAGGGGTGTCGCCCAGGGACCATTTGCCTCTCCGCTCACCTGTGTAGCACACACCTGGAAGAACACACAGGGCAAGAGGTCGTCAGGCAGTAGGGGCCAGATGGGCTTTCAAAGCTACTTGACCCCGTTGCTGTAGCACAAAGCCACTGTATACAAATAGAGTAAAACTTTACCAAAACAGGTGGAGGGCCCTACTTTGCCAACCCCTGCTCTCTGGAACATTCCCAGGCCCCATACCCCTCCTAGGCATCCACCCCCCAAAATGGGTTTTTGTTTTGTTTTTTTGGCTGCTCTGCAGGGATTGAACCCAGGCCACAGCAATGAAAGTGCCGAATCCCAACCACTAGACCACCAGGGAATTCCCCCTCCTGAGTGGCTTTGTTTGTTTTAAACAATTTTATTTGGCCTTAGTTGCGGCATGCAGGATCTTTAGTTGCAGCATGTGGGATCTAGTTCCCTGACCAGGGATCAAACCTGGGCCCCCTGCATTGGGAGCGTGGAGTCTTAGCCACTGGACCACCAGGGAAGTTTTCCTCCTGGGTGTTTTCCATGGAGCTACTGATGGTTCTTCTTCCCCATTGGGTGGCTTTCTGGGTTTTGTTTACCTCTTCCTGCTGATGGGTGAGGGGGTGCCCACAGTCTACACAGCACACATGGTCCCTCTTTCTTTCCTTACGTGACAGCTGCTTTAAAAAAATATTGTTTCTATGGGAAAAAAAACCGAATCCACATTTGTTCCAAACCACTAAAAAAACAGCACCCCCTGCCCATAGTACACCAAAGGCTTGTCTCACCCAAGGGTCTTTTGGTACACTAAAGGCCACGTCCTCCATTAAATGGGATTCCACAGCCAGATTTCTCCCAGCTGTCAGGCATCAGCCTCGGGCTGGGCCATAATTCATCACCCTGCCCGGAAGTTGGCATTTTGTCTCCATTTGTTCCATATTAAGCAGCTTGATGATGGGCGCGTGACTCCCTGGGTTCCATCTCGATTATTTATGAGGCTCATTTTTGATGGCTCCAGAATATTCCGCCACTGGCCTCATCCTTCTTCCATCACCAGATGCTGCCAATTGCTAACTGCCCTTTTTAAAAAACGGCGAGTGACTTTTTCAAAAAATTCTGCTAAATGTCAAAGTATAAATGCTCCTGTTCCCGCCTCAGTCCCATGTCCCTAGAGACCAATGGCCACTTTCTGCATGTCCTTCCCGAGTTATTGGAGCCTTCTGGAACTCATTCATTCATATATCCAGTACACTTTTACGTAAGCACCTACTGTGTGCTAGGCCAGGGCCTGCTTCCAGCCTCTGGGATGAACCAGGTAATCAGAAGACTAGAAAACAAGGATCTGTGGAACACAGGAAAGAGCCGTGTGGTAGAGCAGGTGAATGGGGAGCCAGGAGCTCAGGATGAGGTGGGGTTAACCAGGAAAGGAGGCTGGCAATGGCACTCCAGTGGGGGAGAACAGCTAGTGCAAAGGCCCTGAGGCAGGGCCGTGCTGTAGACAGGGTGAACATGGGTGGTACATGCGCCGTGCAGCAGTTAGGGAGCCTCAGGAGGACGTTACCTCTGACTGATGGGGGAACTGAGACTCAGAGCACAGTGGCCCTACCCCCAGGCGTGGAAGCCCAGCAGCTGTGCCCAGACAACCTTGACCTTTAACCCCCTTCTTTCCTATCATGCAGGCAGGTTGGAGATCAGAGGTCCAGTACATGTCCTCAGGAACCCCTCTTCTGGGGGCATTTAGCCCTGTCATGGGGGGCGCTGCAGGCGTAGGGACCATCCCCGAAGCATGGAAGGCAGATGGCAGAGTTGCAGGCAGTGAGTGGGCAGGTGGGGGGTGCCTGCAGTGCAGGGCCCTGTGGGGGTGCTGGGTGGGCGGCAGCAGAATATTCCAGGCGTGTGGCCGCACTGCACTACAAATGAACCAGAACCTCGCTCTGTCCCTGGAGCCGTGGAGGGGCAGCGGCCAAGGACAAGTCCTACAGGTCACATGTCCCCTCAACCAGCTGGCATCAGGGCCTGCCTGGGGAGCCAAGTTGGGATGAGTTCCAGCCCCTGTGACACTCAGCTGAGAGCACTTCGACGGTGCCTCCCCAAGGTCTCCTGGCCCATAAAGGCAGAGCCATTGTCCCAGCTGGCAAATGGGTCCAGACCCTCCAGTGGCTCCTGTCGCCTTCAGAATCCAGTACAAACCCCTTCCCATGCCCTTGAGGCTCCCCGTGGTCCCACCTCTGACCTCCCCACCTCTTCCCCCTCCACACGTCCCCTCCCCACTCCAGCCACACCAGCCTCTGTGCTGTGCCTTTGTCATGCTAGGTGGTTCCTGCCTCAGGACCTTTGCACCCACCACTAAGGACTCTCCTCTCCCCCAGCCCTCTTCCTGGCTGGCTCCTCCTCCAGCCTAGGTAGCACTTTTTCTTCAAGAGCCACCCACCCACTGCCTTGGCCAGGGGTCCCTGTTGTTCCCTAGGCATAGAGGATGGAAGCCCCCAGGTAGGCCCACCGTGCTCCCAGCAGCGTCCCCTACACCCAGCACGGGGTCTAACACACAGCAGGGCCTGCATCCACACTGGTTGAGATGTGAAGCGGACCCCATGCGGGTGGGGCGGGGTCCATACCTGACTCCCCACCCCTCAGGAGGAGAAGGAGAAGCGGCGCCTGGAGCAGCTGGAGCGCAAGAAGGAGACGCAGCGGCTGCTGGAGGAGGAGGACTCAAAGCTCAAGGGCGGCAAGGGCCCCCGGGTGGCCGCGTCCAGCAAGGTCACCCGCGCCCAGATTGAGGAGACGCTCCGCCGAGACCATCAGCACAAGGAAGCCCCAGAACCAGGTGGGACCTCAGCCCACTCTGGAGCTGCCCTTTCACCCGATAAGCAGTCGGCAATGGGCCCACCCCCTGGACTGAGTCCAAGGCCCCCTCCTTACCTCCAGAGAAGCTGCCTGGGCTCTGCAAGGGGAAGGGTAGGTGGGCGGCGTTTCGGCAGGCCTGGCTCTGGGCACAGAAGGCATAGGGACACACGTGTGTAATTACTTCCTCTGCACCTGACCGTGGCTTGTGCGCCCCCGGGGTCCCCACGGCTAACGTGGTGCCCCGAGGTGAGGAGACAGCAGCCACAAACTCAGGTGCCTCCTGAGTGGTGGGCTGCAGGATGTTAGAGGGCTGGGGGCTGGGCGGGCAGGACCGGCTCACCCCGAAGGTAGGACTGGGCGGGGGGGGGGTGTTCCCCCACTCAAGTCACATTTCCATCCTCCCCCTATCCTTCTCTGCCTGCCTGCTTCCCTTTCTCCCCTGCTTCTTCCCCTACGGTGTCTCTCATCTCCCTGGAACTCTGCATCTCTGCGTATGTCTCTGACTCCCGGCCGCCCCCGCCCCCAGCCGAGAAAGCCAAGAGCCACTTGGAGGTGCCGTTGGAGGAGAACGTGAACCGCCGCGTGCTTGAGGAGGGCAGCGTGGAGGCGCGCACCATCGAGGATGCCATCGCAGTGCTCAGGTTCGGAGCCGGGCGTAGGTCTTTGGGGTGGGGCTTGGGGCCCAGGGCGGGGCTTGAGCCTCCGGGGTGGGGCTAGGCCCGTGGGGGCGGGGCGGACCGCGCCCCAGCCCCACCTGACGCCAGCGTCTTCACCAGCGTGGCGGAGGAGGCGGCAGACAGACATCCCGAGCGCCGAATGCGGGCAGCCTTCACGGCCTTCGAGGAGGCGCAGCTGCCACGGCTCAAGCAAGAAAACCCCAACATGCGGCTGTCCCAGCTGAAGCAGATGCTCAAGAAGGAGTGGCTGCGTTCTCCGGACAACCCCATGAACCAGCGAGCCGTGCCCTTCAACACCCCCAAGTGAGCCTGGAACTGGGGGAGCCGCCCCGCGGGCGGAGAAGGGTCGCGACCTCACACGCTCTCCCGCTGGGTCAGCTCCGAGAGTTACAGAGATGTCTGGGGGCCACAGCGGGTGTTCTGGGGGCTAGGAGGCATCACTGGCCACACCTCCCGCCAGAGGGTCCCTGATCCGGTGACACCCCTGGCCCTTCCCGCGCGCCGAAGTCCTGGGGCTGAGTGCCTAATAAAGGCGGTTGGTGAGGCACTGTGCGCTTGAAATCTCCCTGGGCAGATGGGTGAGTGGGCGGTGGGAGAGGAGGGCTGGAATGAGGGGGAATGCATGGGCCACAAGCCAGAGAAGACGGGGCGCCCAGCAGCGCTCCTGTTGTAGCAGGCTAGCTGAGAGCTGTGCTCAGCTCCTGGCTGGGCCAGTTGTCCAGTGAGAGACCTGTACCATCATCCCCTGGAAGCCTTGCCAGGGGTAGCTCAGAGACATTGAGGCACTGGCTCTGGGTCACACAGCACTTAAGAGGCAGAACCGGAGGAGAGCTGGAGGCGAGTTGTTGGCATCCTGAGATTCTGGTTCAGAGTCAGCAGCCAGGTCACATGCTGTGCCTGGGTCAGGCGATGCAGGCTGCTCTGCTGCGATTTCAACACGGGAGGCATCTGGGTCGCGTCCTGGGTAGGCTCCCGGTGGAGGATTTCTTTAGAGCAGGCCTTAGTGGGAGATGAGTCACATTCCATCACAGAGGCAGGGTACTGGGCAGGCAAGGGCGTGGAGACTGGAGTGGGCAGGCAGATACAGGTAGGCATGAGTGTCCCATCGGAGGCCGGGTGTCTGGGAAGGGCTGGGTGAGATCTCAACTTGGTTCTGGCTTCCTAGAGCTTAGTTGGCCTGAGGGAGTCAGTAAAGAGGAAGGGCAGCTGGGAGATGGGCCCAAGTGTCTGGGGCGGGGTCCACGCATTTACCAGGTCACTGCTATGGGCTCCCATCCAAGTGACACCCAGCCTGCACTCACAAGCCTGCCCCCATCCCCCTGTTCGCCCCCACCCCCACCCCCCGCAGCTCCAGGCCGGCCATCTCCTTGTTCTCAATTTCCCCAACACAGTAGACTTGTTCCCCGTCAGGGCCTATGCCCTGTTGGTTCTTCCTGCCAAGAATGCTGTTCTCCCAGATGTCAAGTCTCAGATGCAGATCTTCACAGACGTTGTCCCCAGCTGTGTGGGGTCAGGGCTGTCCGAGCCTAAGGGAGCCAGGGTCTGCCCAGAAGTAGAGAGGTAAAAGCCTTCATGGAGGATGGGCCTTGAAGGATGGGAGTTCTCCACAGCAGACAAGGGACAGAAAAGGCTGAAGGAACCACACGTGCAGAGGCCTGCAGGTCACAACTCCTGTTTAAGAGAGGGGGGCGCCAGGACTTCCCAGGTGGCACAGTGGTTAAGAATTCGCCTGCAGATGCAGGGGACACATGTTCAATCCCTGGTCCAGGAAGATTCCACATGCCACAGAGCAACAAGCCCATGCGCCAAAACTACTGAGCCCATGTGCTACAACTACTGAAGCCCGTGCGCCTAGAGCCTGTCCTCTGCAACAAGAGAAGCCACCGCACTGAGAAGCCAGTGCACCACAACCAAGAGTAGCCCCGGCTCTCCACAACTAGAGAAAGCAGGGGTGGAGCAACAAAGACCCGACGCAGCCAAGAGGGGGCGCCATAACAATCGAATACAGCTGACGTGCAGCATGGCCGGTGCCTGAAACTAATGGTAGCTGACATAAAACCTAAGCGACATACATTGAGCATTGGCTTAGTTTGGGGATTTCCCCAGAAGCCAACTCTGAGACAAGGACTAGAGGGCATGTGAGTGGTGCAGGAAGACCCCCGTGCCCCACGGGTGAGACAGAAGGAAGGAGTCCTACAGTGGGTGCCAGTGAGCAGAGTCCTCACCAGGAAGTGGGGCGACTGGACCAGCTGTGAGAAGCACCTACTGGATGCTGGGCCCTAGGGGCCTAGCACATGGTAAAGTCATTTCACTGTCCCCGGGGACAGCCCTGTGTTATATTAATCCTCTTTCTAGATGGGGAAACGAAATCATCTGCCTGTGTCACGTAGCCAGGAAGGACCCAGACTGTTGGTGAGCCAGCAGGGTGGAGGTGGGGCCCAGAATTGGGCCTTTGCCTCTTACCTCTGGGGGCCTTAGGCCAGGGCCTTAATGGGTCTGAGCCTCTTTCCTCCTATATAAAATAGGACTGAAAACAGTATCTAACCCTAGGCCGTCTCGAGAATCAATGAGATGGTGCCTAGGAAGGGCAGACCCCGAAGAAGAGCTTAGCAAAGGAAACTCCTACAGTGGCCACGCTGGGGTGTTTGTGGCCAAGGATAAGGGAACGTTGGGGACCAGTGGTGATTAACCAGAGGGAAGAAGCCAGCCGAGCGTGCAGGGCCTTGGACGCCAGTATGAAGAATGGGGTGATGAATGGGACGTCACCCCAGGGCGCCGCGGAGCTAGGGCTGGTGTGTGAGCAGAGAGTAGGAAGAGTGCCGGAGCTGCGCGTGGCAAGCTCTGCTGGGGAAGTGTAGGGGGACGACTGGTAGGCCAAGGGAGTGAAGGTAAAACTCGACAGGCGCTGAGAGGACCGCCTTCATTCCTCAGACATAAAAACGACGGTAATAACGATTATTCTGTTTCAAAGAAAAGCCTCTTCTCTTTTTCTGGCCCCACCCCCGCGGAATCCCAGGCTCGCGCATGCGCGCAGGCGGCAGGGAATCCCCGGTTTCGCCGCAGTGCGCGGGAGGGGGCGTGAGACGGGAGTTCCGTGCGCTCCCGGCCCTCCCCGCGCGTGTTGCCTTGACGACCGGGCGGGGCCGCGGGGACGCCGGACACTCACTGCGCCTGCGCGGGGGTTGTCTCCACAGCGCCAGGGCTTTCCCGTCGCGCGCGAGTCGGGGAGGGAAAGCCGCGCCCGGCGCGCATGCGTCGACCCCCCCCCCCCGCCCGACCCCCGCCCTGTGGGCCCGGGAATCCTCACCTGCCGCAGTGCGCACTGGGGGCGGGGCGGGGAAACCGGCTTAAACTGGAGTGGGGTTCGCTGAGGCGTGGGCGGGGGAGCTAGCGAG
This sequence comes from Hippopotamus amphibius kiboko, assembly GCF_030028045.1. NCBI lineage: Eukaryota > Metazoa > Chordata > Mammalia > Artiodactyla > Hippopotamidae > Hippopotamus > Hippopotamus amphibius. The sequence goes on along the minus strand of NC_080200.1, from coordinate 15,991,582 downwards.
AGTGGGGTCTTCCCCACGTTCCTGCTCCGGCCCTCGCCGTCGCCTTGGCAACCGGGCGCGCGGGCCGCAGTGCGGGGGCGGCGGCAGCCTCGGGGAAGCCGGGCGGCTCTGCGCCTGCGTTGGGCTCCGCGCCTGCGGCCGGGGTTCCCCTTCGTGCGCCTGGGGGATCGATGGGGGGCGCGGTGTGTGGGGAGGCTTGGAGAAGGTGGGCGCCAGGGAAGGGGGTGAGCGCGGAGAGAGGGGCTGTGAGACAGGGGAGGATGGTGGTGGAAAGAGGAGGCGGAGTGGGTGCCGGAGAAGGTAGGGGGAAACGGGACAGGGTGGGGGTGGGGGGAGAGGGGCACAGGAGGAGGTCAGAGGAGGGGGTAATGAGGGAGAGAGTAGAGGGAGGGGGACGACAGGAAAAGGAAGGCAGGGAGGAGGAACTTGGGGAGCAGTTAAAGGGCACGGACAATATGAGGGAAACAAAGAGAAGCTTATTGAAGAGAACACGGTGAGGTGTAGGGGTGACTGGGGGAGAGGACGGACACCTTCAGTACACCCCCTAACCAGCAAACCTCAGGTTTGCTGAGCCAGGAAGTCTGAGTCTAAGATCTCCAGATTTAGAGGGGAAAAAAAAAAAAGATACAGGACATACCAGTTAAACTTGACTTTTAGTTAAGCAATGAATAATTTTATTTTGTTTGTCTCATTCCGTGCACTGTTTTTACTGGCAGCCCTAATCTTGGTCGAACCACTTCCCTCTCCTCCCTCCCCACACTCTTCCTTTGCCTGTCCCTTGAGCCTTTCTTTCTGAAAGCCACTGGGATCTCTCAGATGATGCCTTTGTCTCTCACCTGCCTGGTGTGCCACAGCCCTGCATACTGGTGCCCTCCCATGCCATCTCCCATCTTCCTGGCATCAAACACCACCCTGAGGTGGACCTGGCCAGGCAGTGAAATGCACAAAGGCACCTTCAGGGTCCCTCTCTCTCTTTCTCTCTGTCTATGTCTCTCTCTGTCTCTGTCTCTCAAACCCCCATAGCCCCTTCAAACCCTCTGCCTTGGGGCCTGGCCCTGCTGAGGTGACATAATGCCCCCACCCATCCCAGCTGCTATCACCTCCTTCTCCTGGAACCTCCTGGGTTCCTTACTCTAAGCCTGCGACCCAGGAAACTCCTACTCCAGGCTCCCTCTCAATCTCTGGGCACATAAGCGTATAGTAGATACTCGGAAAAACATTGGAGGGTAATTTTATGAAGGCAGTTTTGGGGGGAGTATTTGATTTTTCAACAGGGACAGCTGCATTTTTCCATCCCTTAGGGACACACACCCTCTCTGAGCTTTTGTACTCTCCAACAAAGCAATTTTCCTTTTATCCTCCCCTTGGGTTTCAGAAAGTATTAAGATAATAAAACATTATGGGAAAGCTAATAACAGGAAAGGTCAGCCCCTGAGGGCCACTGGCCTGCCCCCCACTGCCTCCCCCTCTCCCCACTTCTCATCTTTGCTCTTCGTATTTGCCATCTGGGACACTCAGTTGCACCTCCCGGCCTGGCTTCTGTTCAGCAGGCCAGAAACTAGGCCCCGTGGGTCATTTTTCCCAGGGGCATGTTATTCTGGCAATGGGCTATGCAGTCCTCAGATGGGGAACATTTGAGCCCCTTTGTTTCGAGTTTCACTGTTCTAGGCGACGCCCCTGCAGAATCAGGTCCTGGATCTTTTGTGCCATGTCCTACGGGTGCTTTCTGGGGCAGCGAGTGGGGTGGTGCTGGGTCAGAGTTGGCCCCCTCCTCTCATCAGCCTGGCCCAAGTTTCACCGGGCCCCCCATTCCCCTGGGGGTGCATAAGTGAACAGACCACTTCCACCAGGAATTGAGGACAGTAAAGTAGGGTGATATTCCCAGATAAGGAAGGACTCTAGGCAGGAGGTGACATTGGACCCAGCTTCTGAAAGACAATAGGAGGTGAGGAGAGCGGGGAAAGGGTGATTCTGGAAGTAGGAACAGCAGATGCAAAGGCCCCGAGGCTGGACAGGGTGACAGCTGAAAGGCTGGGGTAAAGGGAAGTGGGGGCCAGACCACGTGGCCCTTTTGGGAGGGAGCCAGTCAGGATCCTCCTCTTGGTTCAAGGAGGAGGTTGCCTGTAATGTGGGGCAGGACATGACCAGTCAGTCACATGGGTGAGGATGGAATTCTGCAGCTGCATCACAGAGAAGGAACCGTGGGGAGACACGGGACAAATAAGCTGCGGGACTAGGAGGGGACGTTCTGGGGGACCTGCAGGGCAATTGTGGGGGTTCAAGCCGGGGGACACCCCAAATGATGCGTGCCCTGTCACCACTGGCTCCCGACTCTCCCTCTCAAGGGCCTCAGCATCCCCCCACGGGCTGGAAGTCACCCCCAGGAAGGTGCTGGGTGAGGCCCCTCCTCTGTCGAGTCCCCGCGCTTCCCGCAGCCCTCCCCGTCTCTGCCTCCACACTGCAGACCCCGGAGGCCCCCTGCCGCTTTGTTCTCTTTCCCTCTCCACATGGTCACGGTCGCGCTGGCGGCTCCCTCTGAGCGCGGCTTACACACATCGAGGGAGCGGGGAGAAAGCGTTCCCAGTCGCCCCCCACCCGCCCCCGCGGTCTGCCTCCCCCAGCCCCACCCGCACCGCGGAATCCCCGCCTCAGGACCCCGCCCGGGAGCGCATTACCTTTCACAAGACGCTCCCGGCCGGGGGTGGGGGTGGGGGGTGGGGGGTGGAGGGCGAGGGCTATTTTTAGAATGAATGGAAGAAAAGAGGGGAAAAAAACAACAAAAAAAAGGATGGAAGCTCGTAGAAGCCTTCTGGCTCCTAGGAGGAAATCCCCCTCGCCCCAGGCCGAGGCAGGAGGGTTGGGGGTGGGGTTCAGAGACGGGGCGGGCGGAGCAAGGGGGGCAGGGGGCGAAGAGGGGGAAGACAGTGATCTGGGAGGGCGCTACGCTTCCTGGAGGTAAGGGGGAGAGCTAGAGGAGACCAGCAAAACGTAGCCGGCAGCCCTAGACTCGGGGGAGCTGGAGGGACCCCAGAGGTGGGCGCTGTCCAATCCAGACACTCCGAGAAACAGACTCGGAGAGGGGCCTGAGCAGAGCCAAGGTCATCGGAGGGCTGAACCCTAGACTCCATCCCCCACCCCCTAGTGACCCAGACCTGGGAGCCGCATTGTTCTAATTTGGCAGAGTGACCTTCACAAACCCTGCCATCCAGGCCTCTGCCTTCACGTTCGGCGGGGTCCCGGAACCATGCGGGAAGAGGGCGGACATCAGGACATCACGACGCAACAATAACACGGAGAAGTTTTCTGTGGTTTGTTTTCTGACTTCCCCGGGTCCCCCCGCCCCCTTCCTCACTGGGACCTTCCAGCCCGGGCAAAATCACCAGCTGCCCGAACCCCCTGCGTTCCCCCTGTAACTCCCAGGCCCCACTCAGGGTGTGTGTGGGAGGGGAGCTTAATTGCCTTCCTCTGTCTCCCTGGCCTCTGCTCCTTCCCCGGACCCCGGGAGCGGCCCCCAGAGTGGGGGTCAGCCGTATTCCGTGCTGCTGGGTCTCTGGGCCCTGGCCAGGGGCTCCCCCTCTCTGGGTCTCAGTTTCCCCAGCTACAAAAGAAGCGCCGCGGGCCAGCGGCGGCAGAGGGTCCCCCTGGCTCTTTGAGCATCCTCGGAGATTTGCTGGCACGCCCCTGCGGGGAGGGGGCTTGCGCGAGACCAGGACGGGGATTCCCGCCCCCCACTTCTGGAGCAGCGTGGCGGGGGAGGGGGTCGCGCGGTGGCCGCCGCCGGCTGCCTCTCCCTCTGCGCGGTGGGCGCCCCCTCCCCGGGCGGCGGGGCGGGGCCCAGAACGGCGGGGAGGGGGTCAGCTCTGCGGCGGCGCGCGCACACCCTCCCCGGCTCACACGCCCTTGCCCGGCGGTGCACTTGTCTTCGCGCTCGGGCCAGGCGCTGGGGCTCCAGCTGCTGCGGCCGACTCCGGCCGGTGAGTAGGCAGTAGAGGGGGTGGGTTACAGGGTGGAGGTCTCAGCGGCGCTCCCCCTCTCCTCGGTGGGAGTATGGGTCTGGGTTTGCCCGACTCGGGGAATTCAAAGGGGGAGCTGCGGGAGGAAAGGAAACCCCTTCCATCACCCCCTCCCCAACACCAAGCCCCGAGTCAGCTCCAGGGCCCCCAACCCCTGGAGAAGGGGGCTCCCGCTCCCGGATTTGGGGATGCGGAGACATCCTCCCACGGAGGTGAGGGTGGAGACATGGGGACCCTCCCTCGCCGCCCTCAGTGTGTGGGGGGGAAGGACTGGTCCCACTGCCCCCTCCCCATTACCTCCCCCTCCCCCCAGGCCTTTCTCTCCCAGTGTGTGTCAGGGATTCCCCGGCTGGCCTTGCTGCAGAGTGGAAGGGAACCCCCCCTCCTGCCAGCCTACTGTGCGTTTGAGCTCCTGCTCTTTGGAGCTCTTCTCTCTTCCCTAAGCTTCTTCTGCTACCCCCATCCCCGTTGACAGGGAGAGAGGCCCAGAGAGGGTTAGCATTTAGCCAAGGTCACGCAGCTGGGCAGGAGCAGAGCTGGGTTTGTGTCTCACTAACCTTAGAACCTAGTGGATGGTGTCCGCTCTAGGGTCCTCCACTCCCTGCGTTTAACCACAGGTGTGAGGGCCCTGTCTGAGGGCCCTGGAACTGGAGGAGGGTTTCCCTCACTCTCCCCAAGTCTCTCCGGCCTGCTAGAAGCCCAGACAGGACTGAATGGGGAAGACTCACCACCCCCCAACCCCAACCTGGCTCCTTCCTTTTGGCTCCCTGGTCTCTCATGCCCCCAGCCTCCCTCCCCAAGCCGGCCCAAGACCTCGAAGGAAATCCCTGGGAGGAAGAGGGGATTCCAGATGGACAAGCCAAACATTGTGAGCCGGTAGAATAATCTCCGCTCTGATTCACGCACCCGCTGGTTGACCTTCGACAGTCCCCCTGCCCTACTGGGCCAGAGTCAGCTCCAAAGTCACCGTGGCTAGAACAGGCAGCCCCTGAGCCATGCAGGTGGCTGTTGGCCTCCATCCCAGACCCCTAGCAAAAGAAAGGGCAGCTGTGATGTTCACGGCTGGCTGAGTTTTCACTTTGGTCCCATTCTGGGGTCTCCCCCACCCCTCTCACCATGGGCCTGCCCTGTGTCCCCTTCTGCCCTGTCCTCCAGGACAGGACCTGGGTACTGTGCTCATATGGGGATTCTGAAAACAGCCCTGTATAGACAACAGATACCATGGGGGAGCTACAGTAGCCAGGGCAGCTGCAGACAGGACAGGATTTAAGGGCAGCCAAGAATAGAACTGGTAAAGCCCGGCATTCCTGACTCCTTTATCCTTACACCAGCCCATCCCAGCCTCACCCACCCTCCCTGTGGTGAAGGAATTGGTGGGGGCATGGTGGGGGCGGGGGAGAGGAAGACCCAGGGGCATGCGGGAGGAAACAGAGCTCTCCTGGGCAGATAATGCCACTGATCCTAAGTTTCCCTAAAACTTGCAAGGTAACCCAGCTTGTCAGAGCGCAGATCTGTTCTAAAGACCATTGCAGTCTGGGAGCTGTCTGCCCCCCCGCCCTCCTGGGGCCCCGCCTCCACCCCACAACCCACGTCTGGTCCTTACAGGTCGAGGGAGAAAGAAAAGTGGCCAGAGCCCCCTGCCAGCCAAGTTGTAGCCCAGCGGGGACTAAAGGGGACAGGCCCTTTGGTGGTACCTCATCTGGAAGACCCCTGCACCCCAGGGTGAGTGAATTGCAAACTCAGGTCACCTTTGGGGGTGGGGGGACCAGGAGTTGGAAAGAAAAACTGGTGACTTAAGATTAAAGTGCCAACCTTTGAAATAATACTAATCATATAATAATAATAATAATTACAATGACTGTGTGCTCTAGAGCCCCCTAGAGAGTCACTGTCCGCTTTCACTGATCACTGGTGGTAGGGAATCTGCTCAGAGAGACTCGGTGATTCACCAGGAGTCACACAGCCAGAGGAGGGAGTTGAACTGGGTTGGGGGGGCCCTACAGTCTCCACCACCCAGATCCCGTAGTCTCAATCCCTGGAGACAACCTTTGGCGAGCAGCTCCTTTGCTTCTTTCTCCTGCGAATGTTGACAGACATTCTGGGGTCAGCAGTGAGCTGCCGAAGTGGAGAGGACAAAAGTGCCTGTCCCAGGTGTGTGGGGTCATTTAGTCAAGCAACAAAGACTAAGTAGTTACGGTATGCCAGGCTCTGGGCTGGGCGCTGGGAACACAGTGAGGACTGAGGCAGGGCCAGATCTGCCCTTGTGATATGTGCTGGGAGGAAAATAAAACACGGACACGTATTAGAGAATGCCTGGGGCGTAGGGCAGGCTCCCGTAGCTGGACATAGGGACCTCTCCAGGGAGCCGACCATCCGCTGAGACCTGAAAGAGGAGGAGTCACCAGCCAGGCAAGAGCTGGGAGAGCAGCATACCAGGCAGAGGGAACAGCATGTGCAAAGGTCCTGAGGTGGAAACAAGCTTGGCATGTCTGAGGAACAGTGAGGAGGCTGGTGTGGCTGGAACAGAAGGAGCAAAGGGGAGAGAGGAGGAAGGTGAGGGTAGAGGGTTCTGCAGGCAGGGGCTGAGGTGAAGGAGGAAACTGCAGAACAATGGGGAGCCATGGAGGGTGTGTGAGCAGATCAGAGACTAGCCTGGTTTATGATTTTCAAAAGCCCCTGTGGCTGCCGTGGAGAACAAGGACTATCAGGGCATGACAGGAAGTGACAGAAGACCAGAGGGGAGGCCAAAGGGGCATCTGAGTAGTCAGCTGGGCTGGGACCAGGTTGGGGCCTCAGGGTTAGAGAAAAGTGGGCAGATTCTGGGACTGAGCTGGGCATGGAGGATGAACTGTTTGCGGCCAGCTTTCTGCCTGATGCTGAGGCACCCTGGGGAAGGAGGGATTCATTGTGCCTGGGGAAATCTAGGAAGGCAGCCTGGGGGAGGTGTTGTTGCTCTTTGAGCTGGGTCTTGAAGGGTGAATAGGAGTTTGCCAGTAGCCAACTGGAGCCATGCCCAGGATCTAATCATACAGATGCCGTGAGGGCCACAGGGAGCCACTGAAGCACTCAGAATTAGCAGCGACATGATCATATTTTAGCAAGGAAGGATCCCTCTGGGGGCCTGGCAGAGACTGGACTGGAGCCTAAGGGGCCAGGAAGGAGCTTTTGAAATGGTCCAGGTCATGATCAGGCCAGTAGCAACTGGGAGCCTCCAGTCAGCCATCACGCTATGCCTAGCACGTTGAATGGGAATTACCTCCCTAGCCCCTCCCCCTGCCCTTGGAGGGCTCTCATTGCCCTGCTGAAGAAACTGAGGCTCAGAGAGGGACAGTCCCTTGCCCATGACCACGGTATGAGTTTCCAGGGGCTGCTGTAACAAATGACCATTAAGCTGGTGGGCTTAAAACAACAGAAATGTGTTCTGTCACATTTTGGAGGCCAGCAGTCTGAAATCTGGGTGTGGGTGGGGCCGCACTCCCTCCGGATGCTCTGGGAGAGGTCTCTTCCAGTCTCTGGTGGCTCTAGATATTCCTCGGCTTGTGGCTGCATCACTTCAGTCTCTGCCTTTGTCTTCACGTGGTCGTCTGCCCTGTGCATCTGTCTGTGTCTTCAGTGGTCTTATAAGAATACCAGTCATCGGATTAGCACCCACCCTAATCCAGTATGGCCCCATCTTAATTTAACTACATCTGTGTGACCAAGTAAGTGACATTCGGAGGTCCTGGATGGACTGGAATCTTGGGGGGAAACTGTTCAAACCAGAACACCCACGCAGCAGGTCACTGTGCTTCGGAATCAAGTCTTTGCCCTCTATCCCTTGTGCCAAGGCGAGGGCTGTAGGGATGCGGACAGAGGGGTGGCCTGGAGTGAATTTAGGGTGAGGATGGACAGATCTGGGGTCCCATTGGATGTGGGAGTCGCTGGGGAGGAAGAGTTAGTCTGGAGCCTTCCAGCTTGAGTGTGGGGAGGGAGGGGAGGCTAGTGTCTGGAGCAGGGATGCCACCGCCAGCTGAATGAACAAGACAGCCCCAGGGCAGGTCCCCTGGTAGATGTGGCAGGGTCTCCCAGACCTTGGCTGCTTGTGGGAACTCCGTGCTAATGACAGAGCCGATTCCCTGCCTGCATGTCACCCCCAGGCTTTCACCTCCTCCTCCAGAGTAGGGACTGCGGGCTCCTCCGTGGGCTGCCCGTGGCGAGGACCCAGGGATGCCAGGCGCGGTCCTTTCCCACCCCTCCCTGGCCTCGTTTCCCCTCTGAACCATCTGCAAGGGCCAATTGTCTTTATTTATTGATGCAAAGTCTTACCGTGTCTGCTGGCCTGAATCCGTGAGTTTGGGGGGTTTTGTGTGTCCTCGTCCCCACAGTATCCCCACCTCAGGGTGCAAGCCCTGCATACAGGAGGTGCTCGATAAATGCCAATAGAATACATGAAGCTTCTCCAGGTCCCTGAATACTAGAGAGCCCAGGAACAAGCCCTCTGGGTTGCCCCTTCCTGCCCCCACAGTTCACAGGATGCTAGGGGGCTTAACTGGCTGTGACTTTTGCTCTGCTCGGGGTCCTCCCAACACAGCCCTGTGAGTGGGTCCCCTGCCCGCCTCTGTGACTCGCCCCACACCATTTACTCCTTCGCTTTAGCCCTACTGCTCCCTTCTCTTCCTCCAACACACCCTCCTCAGTCTCACCTCAGCGCCTTTGCCCTTGCAGTGCCCTCCGCCAGGTGCACCCTTCTCCAGCTCTTCTAGGGATGGCCCCCTTTCAAACGTTTCCTCTTCCGAGAGGCCTCCCCTAACCACGCTAGTTAAAGACTCCCATCCCCGTTCCTATTTATCTAGACTTCATGGGATCCTTTTCCAAAGCTTTTGTGTGGAAGCTTTCCTAGTCCTTTACGTGGAGAGGTTTGTTCCTTTCCTCTAGAAGATCCGCTCCAAGGGGAACGCGTTGTATCAGTCTCAGACTCTGCAACCCCAGCATCAGACTTAGAGAAGGAGCTCGGTGGGTATGTGAATGAATGAATGTGTGGATGAATGAATGAATGAGAGTGAGTGAATACCTTCCCCACCCTGCCATCCCCACATTCACAGGGGACTCAGGGTCCTGCCTCCTTCCAGGCAGTCATCCCTGAGACCCAGGATGGGTCTGAGATTTCTGTAAATGCACAGAAATTCACAGAAAGCTGTGAGGGGGGAGGTTGCCAGTCCGCCCCTGTTCAGGCCACTGCCTCTGAGTCCTTCAGTTCCAGTGAGGTTCCCCCAGGTTTCCTGCACCCAGACCCACGGCCACTGCCCTGAACTTGTGGTGCAGCCCTCAGGCACCTGGAGGGCTATGTGTTTAGCCTCCGCCCCTTCACCAGTCTGTAGGTCATTTCCTGGGGCTGAGTCCCAAGGGCCTCCCAGCTGAAGTTCATTTGTGTGTGCCTCAGGTCCCTTCCAGCCAACTGTGGGCTGTTGAGAGGCTTTGTCTGGAATGGAGACTCAGGTATACCCCACCCATAGCTCCACCTTCATCCACCCTCAACCTCTATCCTCCAATTCCACCCTTGCCTCAGAGGGGTGAGATTCCAGCAGACAGCAGGGCCAACTTGGGCAGGAGGTGATCGCTCACCAGATTGACTATCCTAAAATCAGCTCCTTGAAGGAGGTCCCTGATTCCTCAGGGCAGGCAAGCCCAAAGGGGAAATAGGGATCTTTCCAGAGAGAGAAGGTAGACGCAGAGTCTGCAGGGCCTGGTTAGGGTGGGAGGGCTGGAGGGGCCTTGGGGGGCTGTGGTGAATGCTTTTCTGTGATGCTTTTGTGAATTTCTGGTCGTTTACCTGTTGGACTTGAATTCAGAAAGCATCAGATTCTGCAGGGACGCTACAGCAGTCTGTGCAGCCCGAGCAACCCATAGCCACGTTGAGAATGCTTCTCATGGGGCAGGAACCCATACAGGGGCAGGCTCAGGCTGTCAGGGGCCAGGGCCTTGAATGTGGCACAGGGATGTGTGCCAGACCCTGAGGGAGATGTGGGTGGTTCCGTCACTGTTGTGCTTTAGAAAGAGCCCCTGGTGGCCCAGGCAAAGGAACAGCAAGTGCAAAGGCCTGGAATGAGCTGAGGGGAGTCTGAGGAGGCCTGGGATGGAGGGCTGGTGAGTGGATGGGGGGATGCAGCGGGGAGCGTGGTTTAGAATGCATCCCTTTATGTTCCCACAACCCCACTCCTGGAGCCCCTGTGGACACAGCAGGGTATGGGTGGTCTCCAGGCCTCGACTTCGCAACTATCACAGACCTGCGCACTGTCACCACGGCTAGGCCTTCCTCAGGGTGTCCCCGGCAGGCTGGGATAAAGAAGAGGCTCTCGAGAGGAGGGAACAGGAGTCCCATCTGCTGACCCCTGGCTATCACCTGGCTGTGCTGAGCCTCACCGCCATCACTGGCCCATGGGCCTACCCCCCACCCAAGCAGCTGTCCACTCATTCATTCATTCAGCCCAGCTCTTTTCTGGGGACCACAGAAGAAACAAAACAGATCAGCTGCCCTCAGGCAGTGAGGAGCAATCAGATGTTTCTGACCTGGTCCAAAGCTCAGGGCCAGGAAGAAAACAGATGGGGGCGGGGGTGGGGAGGTGCGGAGCTGGGAGAGAGATGGGAGGAAGCTGCTGCCCTGAGGAGCCCCCGGGCTGGGGAGGACGGAGTCAGACTCAGTCACCTAGGTGACAGGGTGACAGGGTGGGGACAGGGTGAGGCTGCCTGGAAAAGGAGGAGGTAAGGGCTCCCCACCTTCCAGTCCCCAAGGCTCCTCTGAGCTGCCATTAACATTGAATGAATGTTATCCAAGGGGCATCTTCAGTGCCAGGAGAAAGGGGCACCATTTGGGGGACTCCCAAAGTAGTCTCCTGCTGCCCTGCCATCCTGGCATTGGTTTGGGGAATTAGGACGGGGGGAGGGGGCTAATAAGTCTGAGTGGCCCTCTCCTTCCAAAGAAGATGACCCTTGCCACAACAGGCAACCCCTCCACCCCTGGAAGCCCCCATATCCAGCTCCGAGGCACCTTCTACCTGCCAACATCCTACCTCCCCACCCCCAAGCCTCCCCCAACACGGAGGGGACGTTTGATGAGGTCATTTCAGGAGGGAGATGTCCGGTCACTTTACAAAGCTGTCCCCTCAGTAAGTGCGTGGTGTGATCAGCCCCCAGGCGCGCAAATGTTGAGAGGTGGCTGGAGTTTGGGGACCTGATTTTGGAGGAGGGGTGGTTAGTTCTCAGAGGCTGTCGAGGTCGGGAGTTTCCGCTTCGCTAAGATCCTCTCCGTCGCGCAGGGGCGAGAGGGTGAGTTTGAGGACCAGCCGCGCGCTGGGGGGCGAAGTGGGAACTAGGGAATGAGGGATCTTTAAATGGAGGCGGGGCTTGCGGGGTCGCCGGGGGCGGTGCCAACCCGGGCTTGGCCAATCGGCGGCGCCGCCGGCGTCGCACCGCCCCCTCCTCTCCCGGCCCGGGCGGGCGCTCGCCCCCCCGGCCGGGCCCATGGACAGGGCGGCCGGGGATGCGCACGCTGCCGCCGCCCCCGGCCCCACCGCCCCGGGGCCTTGCGCCCGCCCGCTGCTGCCCGCCCCGACCGCGACCCCGGCCCCGGCTCCCGCCAGGGGGTCCACGGTCGCGCGGGACCCTCTTCCCTCCAGCCTCGTCCGTCCGCCCGAGCCGAGTCCCGCAGGTACTTGAGTGGGATGGACAGGGGCACCGACGGAGGCATGTCCCGGAGTGAGATGCGGTTTGGGGCAGGGGCCAGGAGGGTTTCCGTGGGGTCCGCAACCCAGGGGACACGACAACGGGGGGAATGTGTGTATATGCGGTGCCTGAGTGAGTAAAGATTCACGGACCCTCATCCTGGAGGGGGAGGGTATCGGGTTCACTTTGGCGGGGACAGAGCAGCGAGTCTCCAAACTCCATAGATACGGTGGGGGAGCTCTCGGGGTGGAGGCAGTGACCCAGGACTGACTTGGGAATGGGAGGAAGGAGACCCTCACCACTGGCCCCTGTATTCAGACATTTGGGGCAGCATGGCAGGGGTCGGAAAGCCGGGTGCCCCAGCTCTCCCTACACAGAGGTCGGTACCCAGCACAGCGCACTGCTTCGGCTGCCCTGGAGGGTGGGGGTGAGCCAGAGATGCTGATGGGATGCATCAGAGTGGAGGGCACTGGGGAGAGCAGGCTAGGGCAGGCTAATTGTACCCTGCTGGCTGCTGGCAGGTTCCTGTTGGGTGGTGATGAGGGGAATGCCTAAGGGATGGGGCAGGCAGCCAACGACTTGCTGCATCCAACGACTTGCTTGCAACCCATGGGGTAGGAGGTCGAACTGATGCTGTCTGCCCTGCAGAGCTGGGGCCCCAAGAGTGCTGGTGCAGGAGTGTCTTGGGGTCCTTCCCCAACCTCCACAGGGACACACAACCCACAACTCACCCACACATCCCAGAAGATTCTGCCGTGTGCTGCTCTGGCCATGGTTCCTGGGAGCAGTGGGGTGGGCATTTTGCCCCAAGGAGGCTCTGCCTTGGAGACCGATGGGCAAGGGGGCACCTTCTCCTGGTCCAGCTCTGAAGGACACAGATCACGGTGTTGGGCTGTGTCACCACAACAGGCGTACCCACGGCTGAGTGCTAAGCATTTTCCACGTGAGATCTCCATTGTGGCCACGGACCCTGCTGGGTTGGCACCGAGACGCCCCTTGACTAAAGAGGTAGCTGAGGAAGTGGCAGTGACTTCGTCCTGGCTGGGACACCCAAAGGTCCCTCTGCAATCAACCCATCATTTGTAAAAGAGCTCACTCGAGGGCCTTTGCGGTCTGGCCATTTTCTTTCTCTTCCTGTTGGGTGGGACAGTTTGGAGGAGCCGGCCTCCTTGCCCTCTGCTGCCTGCACACTTTCCGCCGCTCCTCAAGCACCCTCCTGGGTCCCCCCCGCCCCACCCCACGTGGCCTACAAGTTTTCTACAGTATCTCTTGGGACAGTGTGGAAGGCAGGGTTCTGCTCATCCCCTCACCCCAGCATTCAGGAAACAGAGGTCTTGTGCCCCTGACATGTTAGACAATTTTGGCAATTCCAGGAACCCTCAAAACCAAATGCAGTCCACTGGGTGTTTGTTGTCTTTTAGGGGAACTCCTTGGAGAACCTAGAGCCTTTACCCAGAAAAATACACCCTTTCGTGGATATTCAGACCTTGGCTGGGGTTTCACAGGGGCTTCTGGTTCTTTGGGAAATCTCTGAGGGTCCCGGGGACCCCAGCTTTAAGCTCCAGTTGCAGTGAGGGAGGGGAAGGTGAATCGGGGGAGGGGTGGGGTCTCTTGTCCCCAGGGCCCTATGGTCCCACCCAGTCTTTAGAAACGGGCTGCCTCCTTCTCCTACGAGATCGCAGGCAGGCCACTGTCCTTCCATTTCCTATGAGGTTGTGGGAGGGTTTGGACAGTCACCATGCATGTGTCCTGAGCTCTGTGGCCCCTGAAGGGCAGGGCCAGGCTGGCTCCCTTTTCAAACAGCCACTCATCAAGAGGGACCCAGGCAGATCCTGCCACCCACTGCCCCCAGACTGCACTAAGTTAGTGCCTGCCTTTCCTGGCCGTGTGACCTTGAGCAATGTGCTGACCCTCTCTGAGCCTTGTCTCCCATCTGCAAAATGGGAGTAAGAATGCCATGTGCCTCACTGAGTGGCAGTAGAGATTAAATGCGGTAATTCCGATCAAGGTCTTGGCCCGCAATAAGCGTTAGGTCCACATTAAGTGATGGGCACTAGGAAGGCCCTCTACGCCTCAGCCCTCCCAGAAGCCACCTGCCGCCTGTCTGCATGCCCCACCCCACCCCCTCCCTGCCCAGGGCATGTTAGGACGCGGCTGCCAGGCGAGGAGGAGCATGGCGGACACGCGGCAGGATTTGGCTTGTGAGTTGGGCGGCTGAGTCACATCCCCAAATTGCATCTTCATCGGTGCATTTCGGAAGGTCGTTTATACCGCTCCCACCCCCTCCCAGTCCTGTCTGCCAGGCCACCGCCTCTCCTGTCTGTGCTCCCCAAGCCCTGGGCAGGGACCTTCTGCACCTTCAGGAGGGAAGATGGGAGAGGTGCCTGAGGTTTCCTTGTCTCTTGGGCGAGGGCAAGGTCTGGGGCTACCGTGTGTGTCCTGGTGGCAAGCTCTTAGCCCCGCCTAACAGCTGACGGCCCTTCAGGTGGCAGGCAGGGGCTCTAGCCCAGAGGAGAGTGGCACCTGAGTGCTTGGGAGGATGAAGAGAGAGATCAGGGCCAAGGTCAGCCTTATAAACTCTGAAGTGCTGGGCCTGCAGGAGATCAGCCCATATAAACTGTGATGTCCTGAGCCACATGGGGCCAGCTCTTATAAACGGTGAAGCTTCAGGTCACAGGTGGCCACAGCCTGGTTGGTGAGATGGATGGAAGTGGGACATGTTCTGAGACTTATGTTTCTTGTGTTCCTACTGTGCGCAGGCACCCTTGTCTGGGGACATGTAGTGAATGGGACAGATACTGTCTTGGGGCTGGGGGGTGGACATGGGCATAGGTGGTCCTGTAATGCATGCAGTGGTGTCCTGGCCAAGGTCACCCATGTCCCGCCTGGCAACGTGGCTCATCTTGGCGTGTCCTGATGTGACACTTGCCAGGAACATGGCTTCAGGGCCAGGAAGGTGTCCTGTCTGTGCACACAGCCCCCTCTCCCGCGCCCCCAGCTCATGCCAGCTTAGCCTTTTCCAAGGGACAATGCTTGGCCCACAGCCCACTGCCGTGTGGCTTCTTGGGAGAATCCCACAAGGCAGCCTGGTCCAGAATCTGGCACCATGCGGTAAAGGAGATGGTCCCTTTACCGCACGGTGCCTCAGTTTCTCCATCTGTACAACTGGCCAAATCCCAGGACCTCCTTCTTGGGGGGTGTTGTGAGGATTAAGGAGAAAAATCTGTGTGAAGGACAGAGCCTGGCGTGTAGTAGGTGTTCAATAAACGCAGACTGTGATGGCAGCAGGGGGTACCTGCAGGGGTTGGGAGTGAGAGAGTGGGCTGGGGTGGGGCAGGGGAGGGTCTGGCCGGTTGGGACCCAGGAGATCGGACTCCAGGCAGCCTCATTGTATGCATGTCACTGTCTTCAAGGTCCTTGCTCTTGCGTGTGATGCCATGGGACACTGCCCTGTGCAGGAGCAGGGGGCAAATCAGACAGCGTGCTCCTTGGCAGCCAGTTTCCTTGGTGGGGAAACTGAGTCTGGCCCAAGGTCACAGGACCAGGCCGAGCACATCTCCCAAGACCCTGTAGAATCAATTCTGGGATCTTAGAGTTAAATCCTAGATTGCTACTTTGGTCCTGGAATGTGTTTGGAGATCACGGACCTCCCTCCATCTAAGCAGGAGGGAGCTGAGGGTCTTGTAGCCACAGCCACGATCCCCAGTGTCCCCCCGGCCATATCCTGTGGCCATGTAAGTGTGTTCAGGCCTTTGGACAACTCTACGGGAGGAACTGAAGGCTCAGTAGAGTGAGATTAACTTGCCCAAGAGCCTGAAGGTCAGAAGGAGACAAGCCTGGTTTGGAGCCACCTCCCAACTGCTCATTTATAGCGCCTCTAGTCCTCCCAGGCAAACCAGCGGCAGATTCCATCTTGAGGCATTCAGAAGTGTTTACTGAGTATCATCTGTGTGCTAGGCATTGTTCTAGGTACTTGGAGACACAGAAAAGTCAGTGGGCAAAGGTCTGGTAGGAGGGTGTTCCAGGCAGAGAGCACAGAATGTGCAAAGGCCCTGAGGCAGGATCAAGCTTGCTCAGATCTGGTAATGGCGAGGCCAGTGGAAGGGAGTGACTCTGGGGAAGGTGAGAAGGATAAGGTGGGTTGGAGCCAGACCACAGAGGCCTCCTGGACACGGTGAGAAGTTGAGTTTTTATGCAATGGCGTTGGAGAGCCATGGGGAGGTTTTGAGCAGAGGAGGGACATAGGCTGACTTGAAGCTTTCTGCGGTGGCCGGTCCACGTCAGCTGCAATCAGTTCCTGGCCTCTCCAACCTCAGAATGTTCTGGGGTCGGGTCCTTAACCCTCTGGTCGATTGCTGAGGCCCTGACATGACCATGTCCCCCATGCCCTGCAGGTCAGCGCGGGAGCCCAGTTGCTGAGCCATGCTGGGCCCCGGGCGGCCGGCAGCAAGCCCAACCCCGCCACCCACATAGTCATGAACAGCCACAGACACAATGGCTGCGGGGGACAGCCACTGGGTGGCGGGCTGGGTGCCCTGGGCCGAGACCCTCCGGACCCCGAGGCCGGCCACCCCCCGCAACCTCCAAATGGCCCAGGCATCCAGGTGGTGGTGGCCAAGAGTGAGCCGGCCCAGCCCTCGCCCGGCAGCCCCCGGGGGCAGCCCCAGGACCAGGAAGAAGAGGAAGATGAGGAGGAGGACGAGGCAGGCAGGCAGAGGGGCTCAAGGAAGCCCCCCAGCGTTGGCCACCGCCTGGGCCACCGGCGGGTGCTCTTCGAGAAGCGGAAGCGCCTCAGTGATTACGCCCTCATCTTCGGCATGTTCGGCATTGTTGTCATGGTGACAGAGACGGAGCTGTCCTGGGGGGTCTACACCAAGGTAGGCATGGCCCTTCCCCCTGGCACCCCAGGGAGGCCCTGCTGGTCCCACTGGGCTCCCTGAGACCCCTTGGACATGGGGTCGGGGGCCACATCGGCCCTAGGAGAGGTGGGTGGGGAATGCTGGGGGGTCCCTAGAGGTGGAAAGGTGGGGGGGGGGCCCTGGGCCTCCTGCTGTGTCCACCCCATGGGGGCAGCAGGGAGGCTACAGGTGGGGCCAGAAGGCTCCAGTCCATTCCCTCTGCCCTGCACCAAGGAGCTGTACCTTGGCTGAAGGTGGGGAAGGGACTGCCTCCCAGGTCAGGCCCAGGGGCGGGGCGGGGCGGGGGTGGGGGTTGGGAACGGGGAGCCCCAGAGAAAGGCTGCACTGAGAAGCAGGGAAAGAGCTTTCCCCCTTTGAAGAGCAGTGAGGGTCAGCTTACGTGGGTCCCCAAGTGGATGTGAGGACGGAGAGAGGTCAGAGCCATGTCAGGGAGAGAGGTCAGAGCCACGTCAGCCTGTAAACTGCAAAGTGCTACATCTGCATACAGTCAGGTTTTATAACCTGTGAAGTGCTGTGCCCGTGTGAGGCTAGGCCCTATAAACTGAAGTGCTGGCCCACCTTGCTGTCAGCTCAGGCCTAAGGAGGAAGGACTGGACTTTCACTTTCTGAGTGAAGCGACCATGGGGAGGTCAGGAGGGCTGCCCGCGCCCCCACCCCAGCATCTGTCCTGCCCTCTGCTCTCTCTTTGCCCAGGAGTCCCTGTACTCATTTGCACTCAAATGCCTCATCAGCCTCTCCACGGTCATCCTGCTGGGCCTGGTCGTCCTCTACCACGCCCGGGAGATCCAGGTTAGTGCCCAGTGGGGTTGGGGCAGCTGCCCTCCCTGCACCCCAGAGCCCCCCACGGCCAGGCACCTGGGACCCCAGCCCTGTAAGACATCAAAGGATCAGTAGCCTCTTTATAGGAAAAAAACCAGAAACGACTTCTGTGGAGACACACTGTTTAGATCACTCTAAATTTCCTTGGAATGCATATCTTCATTTTAATTTTCATTGATTATTTGGTAAAGAAGACGAACAGGGAGGGAGCAGGAGGTGGGCTGGAGTTCTGGTGCACGTGGGTTATTTTCGCAGCCCTGAGGTCCAGTGTTTGCAGCCCCAGGCTTTTCCGAGTCCACGAAACCCTGTGTCTGAAAGATTTATCGTGTGCCAGGGAGTGTGTTCTCCCATTTCAGGGGTTGATCAAAAAACCTGGTCAGGCCCCTGGAGAGCCCAGCTCAGGGCTTGTCAGGCAGGGGTTACCACGGCGGGCTGGTGCACCAGGGCCTGGGGACACCAAAGGGTGTCAGATGCGGCTCCTGACTCTGGCCTTTCACCCCTGACCTCAAGGAGCTGCAGTCTGGCAGGAGATGGGTGTAGGAAAATCCCTACCTGGGTTGCACTATATGCGGACCTGTCCGCGGAAACCCATGGTCTGGCACGTGGGAGGGGTCCTTGATCTGGCTGGGGGTTGAGGGAGGGACACAGTGATCCCTGAACTAAGGGAAGCACTTCTGAAGGTACAGATGGGGACAACAGTCTGGCAGCTCCTTGAACATTTAAATATAGAGTTACCATATAACCCAGCAATTCCACTCCTAGTTACACACCCAAGAGATGCAACAACCTAACACAAAACTCGTACACATATGTTCATAGCAACATTATCCACAGTGGCCAAACAACGGAATATTATTCGGCCAGGTGAGAAAAGAATGAAACGCTGTATGTTGGTAGTACCACACTGAGTAGCTTAAACAGCAGAAATGTGTTCTCTCACAGTTCTGGAGGCTGGAAGTCCAAGATCGGGTGCTGGCAGGCTTGGTTTCTCCTGAGGCTCTCTCCTTGGCTTGCAGACGGCCGCCTTCTCACTATGTCCTCACATGGCCTTTGCTCTGTGTGCGCACATCCCTGGTATCTTTTCCTCTTTTTTTTTTTTTTTTAATATTTTTATCTATTTATTTTTATTTTTTTGGCTGCAATGTGTCTTCGTTGCTGCACAATCTTTCTCTAGTTGCAGTGAGCAGGGGCTATGCTTCATTGCAGCTTCTCATTGCAATGGTTTCTGTTGTTGCGGAACACCGGCTCCAGGTGTGTGGGCCTCAGTAGTTGCGGCACGTGGGCTCAACAGTTGTGGCGCATGGGCTTAGTTGCTCCACAGCACGTGGGATCTTCCTGGCCCAGGGATCAAACCCACGTCCCCTGCATTGGCAGGCAGATTCTTAATCGCTGAGCCACCAGGGAAGCCCCCGTTTAATCTTAATTATGTCTTTAAAGGCCCTCCTTCCAAATACAGTCATAGTGGGGGCTGAGGCTTCCACAGATGAATTTTGAGGAGACAGAGTTCAGTCCATAACACTCCACTCTCTGGCCCACTTCCCAAATCCATGTCCTTCTCCCATGCAAAATGTATTCATCCCATCCCAACAGCCCCCAAAGTCTTAACGCATTCCAGCATCAACTCTAAGTCCAAAGTCTCATTTAAATGTCATCTAAACCAGACATGGGTGACATTTGAGGTACTACTCCTCCGGAGACAAAATTTTCCTTCAGCTGTGCACCAGACAAGTTGTGCGCTTCCAAAATACAGTGGTGCGACCAGCATAGAACAGACCTTCCCCTTCCAAAAGCAGAAATGTGAAAGAAGAAAGGAGCGACAGACCCCAGGCTTGTCTCAGACCTAACCAGGCAAATTCCATTAGATCTGAAGGCTGGAGAGTGATGCTTCTTGGTTCAACTCCCCACCTTCCAGACCCCCTGGGGTGACCGCATTACCCCTTTGGCTCTGGGTGACTCATAACTGCCTTCTTCCCCTCAGCATAATGTTTTCAAAGTTCATCCACATTGTAGCATGTGTCCGTGCTTCATTCCTCTTTTTTTTTTTTAATTTTTATTTCTTTTTTATTTATTTTGCGTTGGGTCTTTGTTGCTGTGTGAGGGCTTTCTCTAGTTGTGGCGAGTGGGGGCTTCTCTTTGTTGTGGTGCACGGGCTTCTCCTTGCGGTGGCTTCTCTTGTTGTGGAGCACAGCCTCTAGGCACACGGGCTTCAATAGTTGCGGCATGTGGGCTCAGTAGTTGTGGCTCGCGGGCTCTAGAACACAGGCTTAGTAGTTGTGGTGCACAGGCTTAGTTGTTCCGTGGCATGTGGGATCTTCCCAGATCAGGGCTCAAATCCATGTCCTGTGCATTGGCAGGCAGTTTCTTTTTTATTTATTTATTTATTTATTGGCTGTGTTGGGTCTTTGTTGCTGTGCGCAGGCTTTCTTTAGTTGTGGTGAGTGGGGGCTACTCTTCGTTGTGGTGTGCGGGCTCCTCATTGCTGTGGCTTCTCTTGTTGCAGAGCATGGGCTCTAGGCATGTGGGCTTCAGTAGTTGCAGCACATGGGCTCAATAGTTGTGGCTCATGGGCCCTAAAGCACAGGCTCAATAGTTGTGGCGCATGGGCTTAGTTGCTCCACGGCATGTGGGATCTTCCTGGAGCAGGAATCGAACCTGTGTCACCTGCATTGGCAGGCGGATTCTTAACCACTGTGCCACTAGGGAAGCCCCAGTGCTTCATTCCTCTTTATGAGTGAGTAATGTTCCATTGTGTGGAAGGACCACATTTTGTTTATCCCTTCATCCATTGATGGACACTTGGGTTGTTTCCACTTTGGGCGCCTGTGAACAGTGCTGCTCTGTTGGTGTGCACACAAGGATGTGTTTGAACGACTATTTTTATCTCTCTCACGTGTATACCTAGGAATGGGATGACTGGGTCATTGGTAACTCTGTTTGACTTTTGGAGGAACACCTGTGCCATGTTTAGCTTGAATTGCGGCCGACCCTGAGAACTGGGGAGTTCCGCCTGTGAGGCCATGTTTCTTGTAAAAGCCGTCGGGGTTTTCGGCTGGGATCTCACCCGGGGGCCTGGGCATGTGTCCCACGCCCGCCGCATCCCGCCCGCTTGACCTCCGCAGCTGTTCATGGTGGACAACGGGGCGGACGACTGGCGCATCGCCATGACGTGCGAGCGCGTCTTCCTCATCTCCCTGGAGCTGGCCGTGTGCGCCATCCACCCGGTGCCCGGCCATTACCGCTTCACGTGGACGGCGCGGCTAGCCTTCACGTACGCGCCGTCAGCGGCCGAGGCCGACGTGGACGTGCTGCTGTCTGTGCCCATGTTCCTGCGTCTCTACCTGCTGGGCCGCGTCATGTTGCTGCACAGCAAGATCTTCACGGACGCCTCGAGCCGCAGCATCGGCGCCCTCAACAAGATCACCTTCAACACGCGCTTCGTCATGAAGACGCTGATGACCATCTGCCCGGGCACCGTGCTCCTCGTCTTCAGCATCTCCTCCTGGATCATCGCCGCCTGGACCGTGCGGGTCTGCGAGAGGTGCGCCCCTGGCCCCCTCACCCCTGACCCCAGGGACCCTCATGCCCACCCACGACTTTAGCGCCCCCAGGGCTGGCCCAGCCATCACACTGTCCCCATGACTTCTGACCCTGGTGAACGCTATGCCCACCCATGACTTCAGAGATCCAAGGCCATCACTCCATCCCCGTGACCCCTGACCCTGGTGACCCCCCCCCAGTTCCTGGCCTCAGTGACAGTCCCTCCATGCCAATGACCCCTGACCCTGATGACCCCCCCCCCCCGTTCCTGGCCTCAGTGACAGTCCCTCAAGTGCAGCTCCCTCATCCCTGGGACTCTAACCCTGTGTCCCCAGTCACCTCCAACCCCTCCCCCGACCCATGCCCCTCTAGGACCCCTCCCCCTCCCCCCTTCCCCCCCAGGGGCCCCTCCACTGGCCCGACCTCTGGCCCAGGGTGGTGGAGGCAGCAGAAACAGGGACCCCCCCCAGCCATCCCCCCCACAATTTAATCTGCTCTCCTTCTCCCCTCTGCCCACCCCGCCGGACTGTAGGGAAAACATGTGAGTCCTACCCTCAGCCGAACTATGTGTGCAGAGCTGCCAGCTGTCCTGCCCGCCAGGAATTTAAGATCAGCTGCCACCGAGGGAGGGAGCGGGGAGGTGAGGTGGGTGGCCGGGACCCGCCCAGAGCCCACGGGGCCGCGGGGAGAGCCTGTCCCAGGGCAGCCAGGCAAGTGGGTCCGGGGTCAAGCCCAGCATAGTAGGAGGCAGGCCACTCTCGGGCCACGTGCACTTGGTATCCCTGGGCTCCTTCTCACCAAGGTGGGGGCAGGGGTGGGGAGGAGGGGGGAGAAGAGCTTCGCTCTGGTGCCTTGTTGGGGCAGCTGGCCCCAGCGGGTTCAGACGGCTCCCTCTGAGAGTTAAGTGGGTCTGGAGTGAATGAGAAAACCATCCCAGCTTTTAAGACCCCCATACAGGGTTTGTTCCAGACAGCCTTGGAAGGTGCAGGACCAGCAACCCAACTTATATGTGAGGGCACTGAGGCTCTGAGGGGCAAAGAGACATCCCTGAGAGCCCAATTCCTGATTGTCTCCAGAAACCCCCGGGGGGTTCCAGGAGAAGGTGGGGCCCCACTGGACCTCTCAGGGCATGGGGGTGCCTTGTCTGGGAGGGGGTCTCTCCTGCCTCGTGCCTAGCTAAGGAAGGCCCTGGAGGGGCTGTGGTGAGGGGTGCTGGCACTGGGCTTCCTGCGAGGTCTTTGGGCTGGACCCGCCCCCAGAACCCCCGTCCTCAGCCCTTCAAGCACCCCCTCCGTGGCACCTGCCTCCGCCTGATGCGGGGCTGATGGGGGTGAGGGCCCAGCTCCTCCCGTCATCAAGGTGTGCCACCTGAGCGTCCCATCACACAGGGGCTCCTCGGGCCCCCGGTGTGCCCCCCATGCCAGTTCCCACAGACCTCAGGACCGGGATCCGGGCGGTGGGAGAGGGTGCCTCGCGTCAGGCATCCCGGAGGTCCAGGCGGGGTCACTGCAGGAGGGCCCGGTGAGGGTGGGGCACGGACAGGGCCGGGGGGCAGCCCATCCTAAATCCTGAGCCCTGTGACACTGCTTGATGCCCCCCCGCCCGCCTCGCTCCACCCCTGCGGCTCTGTCCAGCCCCACCTCCTGCATGCCCCCACGCTGGTCCTGGGTGGTCCCCGCCCACAGCTGATAGCTGGTGGGTTCCCCCTTCCTACTGCCTCCTGGGTGTGGAGCACGGGTCTCCTGAGAGGTGGAGGCTGGTGCAGCTTGGGGGCTCACGTGCCTCACTGAAAGGTGGGGTTCCGTCCCTGGTCCCCCTCATCCAGCAGGCAGTCTGGAAGCCCAGGCTGAACGGGCCTGGAATGGTACCCGACCCTCCGGTGGGGCAAGGACTCTCAAACCCTGGACCTGCTGGGAAGCCCTCCATGCATCCTTCCCACCTTCTGGGTTTCCATCTCCTCCTTGTCTTGAGCCTCTGACCCCAGCCCCATCTGCCTGGACCAGCCCTCCCCGCCAGCTCCTGCCTGCCCTGTCCCTGTGGCCCAGGAAGGAGGGGGTCCGCTGGAAAGGGCTCCCTGACTTCCCTGAGCTGGAGGGGCTTTGCAGGCAGGGGGCTGAGCTGGAGCAGAACCTTGAGCCACCCCCAGACCCAGAGAACCAACCCCTCAGCCCCCCCAGCCTGGGCTGACCATAGGTAGAACCAGTGCACCATCTGTGTGGCCAGGGTTGCAGACCCGGCTTTGATTGGGACTAAATCACGTCCTTGCAAAGCCTTGTGGTCTGTCCCACTAAAGGTTGAGTCCCAGGCCTCTCTCTCCAGTGCCGAGGAAGCTGCCCCTTCCTTCCTAACCGCCAGAAGAACCCCAGGCATCCCTTCACATGTTGACTTCCCTAATACTCCCCGGCCCCAGAGTGCAGTCCTCCAGGCTCCCGTCTCCCCATAGAGCCCTCCTCCTTCTTTGGGACCTTGCCGGCTGGGGAATTTCTTCCTGGTGTCTGACCTGAATCCTCGCCTCTACTTCCTGCCGCTTCTGGTGCCCGTGGCCACCGTGTCCGCATCTGTCTGCGTGTCTGTCTTTGGGAGGGGGAGTGTGTGCACACGCGTGAACACACGTGGGTGCACCCTCATGTGCGCATGCTCCTGTGCGTCACCCACGTGTGGACCCCTCTCTGCCCCATAACCAGCCACTTGGGGGATCAGGCGAAAGGAGAAGGTTGGAAGGGATGCTGGGGAGGAGGGTGTGGTTGCCTTCTGCTCTGTGATACCCTCAGGAGGACCCAGGGCTGCCCGGGCGCTAACCATCCCCCCACCGTGCCCTGTAGCAATGCCTTGGACACTTTGAGCCTCCAGAGTGATCAGCTCCCTGCAGTCAAGGCCCCCATGCAGCCAGGGGGACCCAGGGCCCTGCCTTCCCTGGGGGGTGTGATGAAGGCAGAGGGACCCGTGTGGACTGACTGGGCCCTCCCTGGCTCGCCCCCACCCCCAGGTACCACGACAAGCAGGAAGTGACCAGCAACTTCCTGGGAGCCATGTGGCTCATCTCCATCACCTTCCTCTCCATCGGCTACGGCGACATGGTGCCCCACACCTACTGCGGGAAGGGCGTGTGCCTGCTCACTGGCATCATGGTAAGGGCAAGGGCCCTTGTGCATCCCCACTGCCCGGGAGCTCATGCCTTCTCGAGCTGGACGGGCTCAGAGTTCCTCCCTGTGTCAGCCCTCCCCTCCGCCACCCTGCTCCTTCCCTCTGATGTGACACGGAACCCACACCCTCAGGCTTCCCGGGACATCTCCCCTTGGGTTCTTCCGGCCCTAGCTATGCAGCTTCTGCTGCATGCTCCAATCCCGATGCTGTGGTCCACTCTGAACCAAGAGTCATGGTTGCCCCTTTATGCTCCGCAGCCTGCTGAATTCACAGCCCTTGGATCCAGGGCAAGGGGCTTGATGCTTCCGTGCCTCAGTTTCCCCAGCTGTAACCAGTGCCCACTCCCTCTGCTTGTTGCAAGGATTGAGTCCATTCGTTTATGTGAAATGCCTAGAGCCATGAAGGCCTCAGATACCCAGTCAATACCCTCTGAGTCCTACCATCACAGCCCAATTCCCCATCCTTGCCTGACTGTCAGGGTGTCCTACTGAGTCCCTTGGGTGTAAAGTTTATCTCATGTGACTCCTGTGGGCCCAGGCAGCACCCCATCTTCCCTAAAGGCTTCTCGAGTCCATCTGTCTGTGTGGGCAACCTTTGATGTCTGGGCCTTCTCTTTACCCTGATTTGATCATTACCTTCCCTGCCCATCCCTCCTCTGGAACCTTCTTTCCAAGTTTCTTTCATCTCCACGAGTGCTCTTCCATGTTTTGAATTATGAATTGTTCGATGTATGGTGGGAAACTCCTCTCCCCAGCCCCCAATTAACGTGTTCATTTTGATGCCGGACACTCAGCCTCTGTGCCCCAGTGCTGAGTCAAATCTCGGAGACAGCATTTTGGGTGAAGTAGAAAAGGATAGCTTTATTGCTTTGCCAGGCAAAGGGGGACACAGCACGCGCATGTCCCTCAAAACTGTGTGTCCCAACCCAGGAGGATTTGATGAAGAGTTTTATAGCGATGATTCCAGGATGGAGTTGTTGATAAGGCTCAGTGTGCGCAGGACCTGGGTTCCTTTCATCTGGCCTCAGGTCATCTCTCTCTCTCTCTTTTTTTTTTAATTATTTATTGGCTGCATTGAATCTTCATTGCTTCGCAGGCTTTCTCTAGTTGTGGCAAGCGGGGGCTACTCTTCGCTGTGGTGCGCAGGCTTCTCATTGCGGAGGCTTCTCTTGTTGCGGAGCACAGGCTCTTAGCGCACGGGCTTCACTAGTTGCAGTGCGTGGGCTCAGTAGTTGTGGCACGCGGGCTTAGTTGCTCCACGGCATGTGGGATCTTCCCTGACCAGGAATTGAACCCATGTCCCCTGCATTGGCAGGCGGATTCTTAACCACTGCGCCACCAGGGAAGCCCCTCAAGTGGTCTCTTGATGAGCTGCTTCATCAAGTAATTCATCCTCCTTTTGTTGGGGGTTTTAGTTCCATAGAAGGGCTCAAAGATACTGTTATGTGTATCCCTTGAGGTGGAACCAGGACCCTGCCTCAAGGCTGCACTATTGTTTCTTGGCTGCTTCTCCTTTGTCTCTGCATCCTCCCTGCCCATGCCACACCTCCCTCCACTTCCCTGGTTAGCAACTGTTTGAAAGGCTTCTCCCCACAGGATCTTGCTGGGTTTCAATTTGTGAAAAAAATCAATGGACACCCACAAGCCAAAGAAAGCCAACCCGATTCCCCCCAGGACCCGATTCCCCCCAGTATCTGCCCCAGGCCACTTCCTTTTCTCCGTAGAGAGATGCATTTGTTCTTGCAAAAGTGTGATACCATCCGCACCTGCAGAGGGAGGGGCTGTCTTTCCACTGACTTCACTGCCTGTAGACTGCCCTGCCACCCCCCCCCCCACCTCCGTTGTCACCATCTCCTCAGGGCCATGGCTCTCTCCCCTCTTTGCCTCTTGTCCCCTCCTCTTTGGACACAAGCTGGGGGTCCACATCCTCCTCCAGCCCCAACCAGGGCCTTGTTTCTCCTGGCCAAGCTGACCCAGCCCCTCTCTTAGTTAAAAAGGCAACTATGCATGTTTCCTTATGCTATTTTGCCCGATTGGAAGGGAGAAAACTAAACACCGGCCACAATCCACTGCCCCGCCCCCACCCCCAGCAAATGAACTTTACAAAGAGAAAAAGAAAAAGCACTCAGATAAGATGATGGTGTTAAACCCAGAAAACCCACAGCGAAACAGAAAAGCCATGTTCTCTTCTCGGGGATGAGCCTCCTTCCAGAAAATAATTAGTTCCGTGTTTAACCTACCACTCACTCTGGGCCCTTGGCCCTGGCACTCACCCTTGGCACATGTAGAAATGTTTACAGCCAGGGATGTTTCTTGCTTTTCTCTGTCACCACACAGCCAGGTATCACACAAAACCACACGTTGGTCTTTACGCTCTCTCTCTCTCTCTTTTTTTTTCTTTTTTTTCCTGGCTGCACTGCGCAGCTTGTGGGATCTTAGTTCCCTGACCAGGGACTGAACCCGCACCCTTGGCAGTGAAAGCACAGAGTCCTAACCACTGGACAACCAGGGAATTGAATTCCCCACACGTTGGTCTTTTTTTTTAAAATAATTAATTAATTAATTTTTATTTATTGGCTGCATTGGATCTTCATTGCTGCACACGGGCTTTCTGAAGTTACAGAGAGTGGGGGCTACTCTTCTTTGCAGTGCGCGGGCTGCTCATTGCAGTGGCTTCTCTTGTTGCGGAGCACAGGCTCTAGGTGCATGGGCTTCAGTAGTTGCGGAGCATGGGCTCATTAATTGTGGCTCATGGGCTCTAGAGCGCAGGGTCAGTATTTGTGGCGCATGGGCTTTAGTTGCTCCATTGGCATGTGGGATCTTCCCTGACCAGGGATTGAACCCATGTCCCTTGCATAGGGGGGCGAATTCTTACCCACTGTGCTACCAGGGAAGCCCATGTTGGTCTTTTAAGCCACTTTCCGTTTCTAATTCTTCTGTTAGCCTTCTCCTCTTCCACCCTTGCTCAAGTGTGTTCCCTGCCAGGCACAGCCCCGTGGACTCATCCCCTTCAATAGCTTATAAACCACACATTTGCTCATTCTTGAACTTCAAGGCATGGTCTCCTCTGAACTCAGTGTCTTTTGCTGGACGTGGCATCCATGCCATCACACGGAGTCGTTGGCTGGTCTTTTTCCTGGCTGCGTAGTATTCCACACGGAGGTTTCCATTATGTTTCTTTGCCCCAGTTGACAGGGCTTTTCCTGAACACACTCCCAAGTCCTCCCAAGACCCTCATCCTGGCCAGGAACACATGATGGGGGTCTCCTCAGGGGGCCACTTTGTCCCCGCCCTTCCCCGTAAATGTTTCCTTCCATCCATAAGAAGAACTAGTCACTCTTCTGGCGCCCAGAGGCCAAGCCCAGGTCTCTTCCTTCCTTCCATTCCATAATCAGCAGCTGCAGGAGGAAGCAGTGGGCGGGTGAGGTACCAAAGACAGCCTCCAGCACAGGCAGGGAGCCATCTTCTGGCCCCCCTCACTGGCCCCTGCCACCTGCTCCCCGGCCACTCCTGGGGCTCATGGCACCTGCATGTCCTGGGCTCTCTGGCTCCCAATTCTCCGTGGCAGAAGCTCGCCTTTCCCTCCCCCATCCTGTTTCATGTTTTGCTGCCCCCTCACCCCTACCTCTCAGCCTCCCCCTCCCCCTCGGGTCCTCACTCCTGCCCTTCTGTCTCTCAAGTGGCCCCCAGGTGGACAACCAAGTCCTCTCTGGCCTCCTTCTCTAGCTGGCGGACTAGTTGCTATTCAGAACGTACTGGGAAGGGTGGTTGCTAACAGCAGGGAGCCCATCACAGGGAGACGTCCCCTCTCTTTATTTCCCCGCATCCTGGGACCTACACGTTGCCTCTTCCCTCCTGCAAATGCCCCACCACAGGCAGCTGGCCTGACTCTTTTTTTTTTTCCTTTTTGCCACACCCCATGACATGTGGGAGCTTAGTTCCACAACCAGGGATCAACCCCATATCCCCTGCAGTGGAAGCACAGAGTCTTAACCACTGGACCGCCAGGGAAGTCCCCTGACCCTTCTTTCTCGCCATCTTTCTGACCCTACCAATTGAAGCCTTGTTACTGGTCAGCAACATATCAGCTGGGTCTCTGTCCCCATCATCCAGACCCCAAAGCCTAGATGGAAATGCTTCCAAATCCTCCCACCTCAGTGGGCATTGACCGCAAATGTACATGCAGATCCTGCCTGTTTCTCGTCCTTTTTCTTATCTCCGAGCCTCACTTTCCCCTCTGCCCAATGCAGGTAAGAGTGGTCCTACCTCCTGGGGTTGTTGGGGATCAAATGAATTAATCTATGGCACAGGTTCCCTGGACATTCGATGGATATTAAGCAAGTGGGGTTGGGAGTCAGTAAACGCAGAAGATGGTATTTGCCAACCCTGCAGGCTTGGAGGGCAAAGGTGAGGGGGGAACCAGGAAGACTTCCTGGAGGAGGGAGGGTATCCCACTTGCAACCCATACGGGCTGGACCCTGACGTGCCCCCTCGCCCTCTTCGTGCAGGGGGCCGGCTGCACGGCGCTTGTGGTGGCCGTGGTGGCCCGGAAGCTGGAGCTCACCAAGGCAGAGAAACACGTGCACAACTTCATGATGGACACTCAGCTCACCAAGCGGGTAAGGATGCCAGCCCAATCACAGCCACCTTGCCTCCTGGTCCTCAAGGGCAGAACCTTCCCACCTTACTTCTGCACATGTGTCCATGGGTCACACCATGCTGTCTGTGTGTGCCCAGACTGCCCTGGGCTGTGCCACCATGTGAACACCCTTGAGCTGTGCACAGGTGTCTGCTTTTGTGCCCAGTCCCAGCCCAGCCATGGGCCACTCAGCAAGAGGCAGGGATTCGTGGCAAGGCAGCCAGGTACAACTGATAAGCTATATGAACTCAGCAGGTCGGCCTTTCTGTGCCTCTATTTCCTCACGTATAAAATGAGAGAGATACTGGCATGTGTAGATTCACTGAATTAACATTTGCAAGGTGTATAGAAAGGGTCCGGCCCATGGTAAGTGATGTGTGTTAGGTACACACACACACACACACACAGAGTACAGATGTGAACATGTAAACATGGCCCTGACCTGCAGTTCCAGGACCTCAGGGGGCATTTCCAGGAGTTTCTGGAGGTTTCCAGAAGTTTCCAGAGCCTTCCATAGTTTTGTGCCTACACTAAAGAACTGGTCTTTCTCTGGCCTCAGGTAAAAAACGCCGCTGCTAACGTTCTCAGGGAGACGTGGCTCATCTACAAACACACCAGGCTGGTGAAAAAGCCAGACCACTCCCGGGTTCGGAAACACCAGCGTAAGTTCCTCCAAGCCATCCATCAGTAAGTCCAGCACCTTTCCCACTTGCGTTTCTGTGTCTGCCTGGCACGGAGGCAGCCCTGGCCCCCGGGGAGGAGGCTGCAGACTAGGCCAGGCAGCTTGTCGTGGCCACATCATGGCCAGTCCCATGGCGGGTGGTCAATTGGTTGGGGCCTGCAGCTTCTATGCTGGGTGGGATGGTCAGAGGGAGGCAGGTGATGGGCCCAGCACTTATCCAGGACAATCACCTCTGATAAATCGTGCAAACCACCCAACATAAGTGGCAGGAAGCATATTGTATTCCCTGGAATAGCCAAAATGACTTTCGCCTTGGACACTGAAACAATTTTCCCTTTTTGCTTTGGCTTCCAGGAAGCTCAGAATTAAATTTGTGACCTGATTCACGTGATCATATAGAGTAATTAGAGATTACTTAATTTTCTCTGTTGTCCCTTTTTCCTGAGGATTATTTAATCAAGTGGTTCTCATCTTGCTGCTCATTGGAGTCACCTGGGGGTGCTTTTTAACATCCCACAGGCAGGGAATTCCCCGGCAGTTCAGTGGTTAGGACTCCACGCTTTCACTGCCAAGGGTGTGGGTTTGATCCCTGGTTGGGGAACTAAGATCAGGAAAGCCGCATGCTATGGCCAGAAATCAAATCAAATCAAATCCCACAGACCATACCAACACTAGTTATAGTAGAGTCTGGGATACAGCCTGAGCTTAAGTTTAAGTTCCTCAGGCAAATCCAGTGTGCAACCAGAGTTGGCAGACTTTTTCTGTAAAGGACCAGATAGTAATTATTTCAGTCTTTGTGGGCCAAAATGTCTCTGTCACGACTACTCAACTCTGCCGTTGTAGCAGGAAGGCAGCAAGGATGAATGGGTGTAATTACACTCTGATAAAACTTTATCTTCCAAAACAAACAGCTGTCCACATTTGGCCTATAGACCATAATGTGCCAATCACTGTCCATGAGAAATACCATGTGAGCCACACACATAATTTAAAATTTCCTAGTAGCCACATTTTAAAAAGGTGAAAAGAAGTAAGTGAAATTAATGTTAATATATTTAATCAATCTAATATATCCAAAATATTATCATTTGAATGTGATTAATATAAAAATCATTAATGAGATATTTTAGAAAGTTTTTGTAGTAAATCTTTGAAGTCTGGTGTGTATTTTACACTTACAGCCTGTTTTTATTCAGACCAGCCACATTTCAATGCTCTGTAGCTACATATAGGATGTATGGGACAGTACACAGTCTAGAATTTAAACAGTTTCAAATCATGTGGAATCAGGCACTCAAATATAAATTATAGTTGAGTCACATAGTAGCTGGTTTAAAGTAGGAAAAGATGTGTTTTTAGCACTTTTCAGAAGAAGCCCATGCATTCCCAGCTCTTACATCCTGGAAAACCTCATTCACAATTGGGCTTCCCTAGGTAAATCAGATGGACCTCTGCCCCAAGAACTCCCAGGCCAGACTCAGGGGCTTATGAATCAGAGAGGGAGGCAAACAATATCAGGGTCTGAACTAGTAAAACAGAAAGGCAACCAAGTCAGCCATAAGGAACAGAGATGAGAGGCAGCACAGAGAAACCCCAGTGTGAGTGGTAGAGCCAGGCAGCTTGTTGTGGGGAGGGCCCAGGGTGTGGCTGGGACAGTCAGCTCCTGGGGTACCAGAGGGTAACAGAGTGTGACCATAGGGAGACCAGGCCATGGGAGAGGAAGCTCGGCCAGCTTGACTTTAATCTTTTAATCCTATTTAATAATTTTGCCTCTTTTTGAAGAACAGCTTTATTAAGGTATAATGGACATACAGTTGACTGCAACTGTTTAGAGTGTACGGTTTAATTGGTATTCACATATGTGTAAACCCATGAAACTATCCCCACAGTCAAGATAAGGAACAGATTCATCACCCTAAAAGTCTCCTTGAACCCCTATCATCCTTGTCTTTTAGCTAGGGAGTTTAGTCCATTTATGTTTATTGTGTTTACTGTTATGATTGGATTCATTGTTCATGATAACAGTCCCTACTTCACAGGACTGTGGGGAGATCTAAATGGAATGATGTGCAGAAATGCCTGGCATAGTTCCTGGCACAGAGCAAGCACTTAGTAACACATGGTGCCCCCAACCTCTGCTTCAACTATCACCTATGAAGTAGGGAGAGGAGTTGGTATCCCACTTACTTGCCCAGGTGTTAGTCCTGTTTCCTCATAAGACCCCAAGTCCCTCCTTCTTGACCCTTCAACAGTCGTTTACTGACCACTGGGTCCCAATCTAGTCTCTGCCACCTAACTGTGGGGCCTAAGCAAGTGACTACACTACTCCAAGCTTCATTTTCTTATGTGCAAAGTGGAGACAATGGTGACATGCCTCTCCTCCAGGAATGGAGTGTGGATCAAACACAATTGGGGTGACCAGATGACTTGCCTGCACCTGCCTGCCACACAGTATTTTCTGAAAATGGGAACTGGTATCGTTGTTGTTATTACCACCCATGTTCATTTGGTCATTCCACAAGCATTTCCTGCACCAGCTGGTGTGCTGGCATGGGGGACACAGACATGGCTCTGCTCTGGACCTTGCCCCAAAGGATGTCCCAAAAGGTTTTTGGCGGGAATTTGGAGGGTAGGAATTGAGGAGAGTTAGGTCTGTGGAGAAGGCACCTGCTCTGTGAGTTACCTGTGTCCCGTTGTTCTGATGCAGGACTATCTCACTCATCCTTAGATCCCCCTGAACCCCTCCAAAAATATAGTGGCCTTATGAGAACAGCTGCTGAAATCAAGCAAGTTTGAACTAGGGCCTGAAGGGTGGATGGGAATTGGGTAGGAAACTCATTTGTGTGCCCATACCAAGGAGTGGGCACAGTTTGGGCAAAGGCAGGGAGGTGGGAATGAGCACAGTGCCAGGGAGACCAGAGGTACCACCTACAGGTATGAGGAAGCCACGGCATCTTCCTGTGCTGGAGAGTCCCCAAGATGGGAGCGTGGTATGAACAGCCAGTGAAAAGGGAGAAATGGTCTATGAGAGGACGGATTGAGGAATACAGCATAGGCTTGGGGAGTGTACGCATTTCCTAGGGCTACTTTAACAAAAGTACCACAAACTGGGTGGTTTAAAACAGAATTTTTGATCTCACTGCTCTGGAGGCCAGAAGTCCAAAATCAAGGTGTCGGCAGGGCCGTTCTCCCTCTGAAGGCATTAGGGGAAGGTCTCTTCTGGGCCTCTCTTCTAGCTTTTGGCAGCCTCAGATGCTCCTTGGCTTGCAGAAGCATTGCTCCAATGCTCCATCTTCATGTGACATTCTCCCCCGTCTTCACATCGTCCTCCCTCTGTATGTGTCTGTCCAAGGACACCAGTTATCTTAACCTAGTTAAATCCATAAAGACCCTATTTCCAAAGAAGGTCATGTTCAATATATCTTTTGGAGGGACACCATTCAACCCATAACAGGAAGGTTCCAGAGATGCCAAGAATGACTTCCCCAGGGCAGACGTGTCAGTGGCTCCTTAGCAAGCCTCCATTTCCTCTCCAGGGCACCCCCAGGCTTCCAGGGCCGGGAGTGTCGGTATCCACCCCCACTTCTCCAGACCGAGGGCTGTGTCCTCTCAGGGGTTCCGGCAACACCCAGCATGGGTGGGCCCCAAGGGGACTCTGAGCATCTGTCACATGTGGATGTACAGGGGTTGAGTTTGGACCAGTGAGGAGGGAAAGAGAGTGCTACCTGGAATGGTCTCCCTGGGCTGGTTTAGCTACAGAAGGGGTGGAGAGAAGGGGTGAGGACAAACCCTCCAAACCCCATAGGCAGCTGTTCAGGGGGCCAAGGTCTCAGAGGCTGAGTGGTGGGTGCAGGTGCGAATCCTGCTAGGATGCAAGTGGGACACTGGCTTTGCCCCTCTGAGCCTCAGTTTCCCCCTCAGGAAATGGTATGGGCCTAGTTTTCTGGATTAAGTGCCACCTCCAGAGCCAGGAGCTTGGCACAGGTTGGCGTTCGGTAGGGCTGCAGGGCTGGAGGCAGCTGCATTTGCTGGGAGGTGCTGCTGGAGGGAGGGGGCAGAGGGAGGACGCATCCCTGAGGGCTGGACCACCCCCTCAGAGGCTGGACTCTCCCTAGAGCAAGGGCAGCAGCCCCTCCGCTGTCCAGGGCCCCCAGCCTGGCCCTGGGGTGGCGCATGCATGAGGTGGGCAGGGTTGGGCACAGGCCGCCCAGCTGTGCTGAGATTAAAATTGCCTTGTGGTTTCTTTCTGCTCCACCTGGTCCTACCAGAGCTCAGAAGTAAGTCTCCTGGGGGTTAGTGCATGTGGGCACTGTGGGTGGTAGCTGAACTGCCCTCCAGGCCCTGCTGCCCCCTGCATGCCAGGAGGGAACGGGCTGCAAGGGGGCTGACCTGCAACTTGCCCCTCATCCCCCACTGCATATCCCACAGGGTGACTGGGTGGGGTGGGTGCATGGAGGACCCCTGACCCCACTACAGCCTCTGAACAACCCCACCTGCCCACCTGTCCCCCAGGCTCCGGAGTGTGAAGATTGAGCAAGGGAAGCTGAATGACCAGACCAACACACTCGCAGACCTGGCCAAGGTGAGCAGGGCAGGGAGAGATGGGGCAGCCCCCTGGGCCAGAAGGAGTTGGTTGGGCCCTCAGAGGAGGATGAGGGATGTTCAGTAAACCACAAGGCCCAGCTTCTGCTAGGCAGACAGGTGACCCAGGCAAAGGATGCAGGGCAGGCAGGGACCAGCCACTGGGGAATATAAGCCCTGTCTGCAGCGGTCCACTGTGACCAGAGGCTCCAATTGTTAGAATGATGCCGGAAATCTACATTTGTGTTTCAAATCTTTATTTTTTAACATTGGCAGCTATTTATAGCCTTTTTTTTTTTTTAATTTCTTGGCCACGTTGCGTGGCGTGTAGAGTCTTAATTCCCCAAGCAGGGTTCAAACACACACCCCCTGCAGTGGAAGCATGGACCACCAGGAAAGTCCCAATTTTTGTCAGACCTTTTATTTTTTTTTTTGGCAGCTATTTAAAGTTTTTAATTAACAGCTAATAAAAAGCTTTAATAAGAATATGTAATTAGTGGGCTAAATTGGTGAAGTGGTACTTTCATAGTTAGAAATGTCATCTACATACAAGCTCTAAAATCTAAAAGAAAAACAAATTTCTTTCGCTATGGATATAAGTTCAAATTATAGCATCAGGAGAAAGCTTATTTGTATAGCAATTAAACATCTTTCAGGAAATTAAAGTTGATTGCAAGAGCTCTATAAGATCAGTGAGTGTTATAAACAGATCTGTTTGTTGGTTATAATGTCATCCAGTTCCCCACTTTTTATTCATTCATTAGAAGATATGTCAGCTGACTCAACTTCAGTTGGGGAGGCTCTTAGAATATTTGTCGCACTCTTCTGAACTCCCTTCTGCCCTTTCATAAATAGTTCATGTGTGAACTTTGGTAATTGGCTCCATCTTCTAACCAATTAATCAATCTGGGCCTAATTTATCTTTAGAAAATGCTAAGTCCTCTTCTGTTTTACTACTGACACACATCACATTTTGGACTCGCTCTCTTCACCATTAGCAAGAGAATGCAATTTAATTAAATACCAATGGGGCGGTGGTGGGGGGGACTTCCCTGGTGGTCCAATGGTTAGGACTCCATGCTTCCACTGCAGGGGGTGGGGGTTCAATTCCTGGCCTGGGGAACTAAGATCCTGCATGCCACGTGGAGTGGCTGGAAAATAATAATAATAATTTAATACTAACCTACAGAAACTTAATTTGGAAGGGAACATTACAGAGGGAAAAACATATTCTAGAACACTGAAGAAATAATTCAATCGGTAGTAGAAAGAACATAATCCTAACAGCATATAGAAATCCTTGGCCAACTTAATTTGATGTCATATGAGATTACAGCTCCAAATACATATTAAACGGCTTTGAAAAACTCAGGTACTAGATATTATAGTTTCGATTATCCATATCACACTTCCTTCATTAGTACAGATGATTAAAATGTGAATTTCTAAAAGTTATTTAAACCTTGTAATGACAGCAGTATACTTCTCTCAAAATACATTTAATGAAGGCTTCTTTGAAGTAAGTCTTTCACTGGATTGGATTATAGGGTTTCTAATTTTTTTAATTTAACGAGGTTAAAATGTTTTCCAATATTAAATTTTAATGCTTTCCAAGGGTGCTGATTTAATTTGTATCTCTCCAACAAAAACGAAATGTATATTCTAATAAAAATTTAAACCTCAGAGAGAGCCAAAAAGAACCATCCAAGGGCTGGATGCCTCCAGATGTTACTCTCTGGCCCTGGGGACTGTGTGGCCCCTTGAGGCAGGCTGGGGTGAGCGCCTGTAGCCCTACAGGCGGCCCAGAGGCATTTGTCCACCCTCAGATGGGGTCGGCCTACCAGTAACAGGAAAGGGTGGAAGGCACGGCCCAGGTAAAGGCTTGTGGACTGGAAGGGAGAGACTGCGGGTACAGTGCGGAAAGAAGGACATGTGGTGTGGATGACTGGTCTTCCTCCCACAGATCGAGAGGTTGGGGTGGGGGTGGGGGTGGGGGGGTGGCACAACCCCTTCAGTCATGGCATCTGAGGCCCAGGACAGGTGGTGAGCCGCGGTAACCCCCGCAGGGTCTCATCTGGGAGGAGCTGGGCTGAGACGCCGAACCGTGGTCTAGCACCACCTGGTGGCTAGAGCAGCGTCTGCACTGAAGGCTGTCCCTGCATGTCCCGCCTCCCCCCTGCAACTCCCAGGCCCACCTGGCCTGTGGCAGAACCAGCCCCTGCTTGCTGGGTTGTGGGGAGCAGTCGCGGTGGCAGGGGTGCCGCACCGCCTGCTGTGATGTAATTGTGGCGCTCGTGTTCTCCCGTCTGTGATGGGGTCAGATCCTTGGGGTGGTCACCTGTGCCCTCAGACTCCTATGCCCTCCCCAGTCTAACGTGGGATGCAGGGGATAGTTCACTACCGAACCTCCTCCCCCTCGACCGTGACCCCAGCCTGGAGCAACACCAGTCCCGAATCACCCAAGACCGCCCTCTGGCTTTATGCGCCATGTGGCTCGCTCATCCCCTCAGGGCGATGCTCCTCACATCCGTGGGGCCCTAGGACCTCCCTTGACCTTCCCTTGGACTGCTGGCCCCAAGCCTGGCATTCAAGACCTGTGTCTCCGCTCCCCTCACATATACTCCCACTGCTCCCTGGGGTCCAGCAGGATACCTTCGGCTGGGCCGGGGGTGCCCTTACAGTTGCTCCTCACTTGGGTCCCGTTAGCGGACCCCCACCCAACTGGGGCTGCTCGGCCACCTCTCTGCGTCTACCCCTCTCTTTCTCTCTCACCTGGCCTCTCCTCTCTCCCCCACCCTCTCTGTCTCTGGCAGACCCAGACTGTCATGTACGACCTCATGTCGGAGCTGCACGCCCAGCACGAGGAGCTTGAGGCCCGCCTGGCTGCCCTGGAAAGCCGCCTGGATGCATTGGGCGCCTCCCTGCAGGCCTTGCCCGGCCTCATCGCCCAAGCCATACACCCGTCCCCACCACCCCTGCCTCCCCGGCCTGGCTCCGGCCCCCTGGACCAGGTGGCTCCGAGTCCCCCACACCGGTGGCCACCCATGGCCCCTTCAGACTGCGGGTGACGGCCCTGCCTGCCACCGGACCCCTCAATCTTGGCCATCGTGTGGCCGTCACCTCCATGCCATCCAAGAAGCCCTGTACAGTGGCGCCTCTTGGAGTTCAAGGAGCCGAAGCTGAGTTGGGCTGATTGGACTGGGGCCTGCCCGCCCCCCCCCGCGCCCCACCCAGACTGTCCAGGCAGAGGGCAGGGCCGGACCGTAGGCGAAGGCAGGGGTGGGCCACCGCCCGCTTCCTCCCTGATTGGAGCTGGGGGAGCCTGGAGCTTCCTCTGGTCCCTTGGCCCCCCGGCTCTCCCCAGGCCCCCGGTTGGGTGAGGAGCAGCCAGGAGAGGGGTCCTTGCCAGTTCCAAATAAAGCAGGACCCACCCACTTGCTGCCTGTTGTGCATGGCTCGGGGACATTCATAATCACAACATGGGAGGCGGACACCTGGCCCTGGGGTTCCAGACGGGATGTGGGGGTCAACGTGACCCCATCCCCATCACCATCCTAGCCTGGTAGTCTCCGGGGCCTGAACTCAATCAGAGACACTTCCCTGAGGACACCTGCACCAGTTGCCAGGGGCACCAACGGAGGGACCTTCAGAGAACGTGGCCCAGCCCTGGCCTGCAGGAGGCAGCAGAGAGTCAGAACCTCCTTCCAGCAGGCATTGCTGGAGCACCCACTAGGGGCCAGGCTCCAGCCCAGCTGTGGATCATGGTCCAGACGGGGAAGTAACACGAGTGAGGAGGGCCATTCCGTCTTCGGTGGACACGGATTGAGCACTTGCTGTATACAGACAATGTAATGTAAATTATCACACTGACTTCACCAGAACCTGAACAGGGTAGGATGGGGAGACTCAAAGAAGTGAAGCCACCTGCCTGGGGCTACAGAGTGAGGAATGAGCCAGGATTTCAACTCAGGGGTCCATAGGCCAAAGGGAGGAATGGATTTGGTGGGGGGCACTCCATGGGGAGGGGAGTGATGTGATCCTGAGGTTAGAGAAGCCCCTCTGGGGCAGGATGGGGGAAAGTTTCTAGACAGAAGTAGAATCAAAAGGTCCCTCCAGGCCTTGGGCTTTGAGTGCTGGAGTCAGGTGGCAGCGGCAGGCACTTGACAGATGCTTGACAGGCACTTGACAGGGCCCTGAGTGGAGAGGGAGGCTAATCTGGGTCTAGCTGAGAGCCCGGGCTCTGGCAGCCTCTGATAAGGCCATGGGCCACCTCCCGGGGGTGACAGGTGGGGCACGAGAGCAAGGAGGGTCTAGGGAGGTGTCAGTGGGCTGCGGTCAGACGTGGGTTCGAGTCCCGACTGCCGGCGGCCGATGGCCCTAGCCAGTGGCTGCCCCTCTGGGGGCCTCAGTTTCCTCTTCAGTAAGATCGGATGCCGAAAATAGGGCACCGTGTTCACCCTTGGGAGCACCCAGTCTGACGGAGGCGGCATAGTAAACAGCAGTCACAAACACAGCGACCAGAGCCATAAAGAAATCATCAGTCCAGAGCCTGACTCCGGTGACACTTGGGCGTGGGCGGGTGGGCGAGCAGCTCTGGGGAAGGGCGTTCCCAGCAACAACAGCCAGTGCAAAGGCCGAGAATCAAGACCCGAGCTTGGTGCGTTTGAGGAACAACCAGGTGGTGGCAGGGAGACCGGGGAGGAGGCTGGGGCGGCGCCCGGTCCAAAGGTGCCTGGTCGGGGACGAATGAGTCTACAAGACGGAGCCCGATGGCGGCTCTGCTCCGCGCCAGCCACATCCGCCCCCGCCCGCCTCTGACTCAACAGCGCCTACCCCACAAAAACAGGGCCCGCCCCGCCCTGGGGGGTAGCAAAGTCAACCGCGCGGACAGGCGGGCGGCACGTCCCCGGAGGCCCCAGCGCGTCACAGGGGCGGACGCGCAGGACCAGGAAGTCGGCCAACTACGCGCCGGCCGGAGCCCGGCGGCGCCCGCACAAAGTTCGCAGAAGCCTTGTGAGACCAGGGCGGGCTGCACACGCGCGCCCGGTCGCTGCGTGCCCGTTGGGCCCTCGCCCGGTGCGTCCTCCCCTTCGCGCGCCCCGGTCCGCGCCATGCGCCCGGGGGGCGTGCGCAGCTTCGCGCTGGAGCTGGCGCGGGGCCCGGGCGGCGCGTACCGCGGCGGGGAGCGCCTGTGCGGCCGGGTGCTGCTGGAGGTGGCGGCGCCTCTGCGGGTGCGAGCGCTCGAAGTGGCGGCGCGCGGCGGGGCGGTCACGCACTGGCTCGAGGGCCGAAGCGTGGGTGTGAACGCGGTGTCCAGCGACTACGCGGCCGCCGAGACGTACCTGCGGCGGCGGCAGCTGCTGCTCCGAGGTGAGCCGCTCATCCCTCCTACCCTGAGCCAGGATCCGCCCGGACCCTCCACCCAGGTCTGGGCGCCCCTCTCCAAAGCCAGCCTTTCGACTTAGAGGCTGTGCGGTCGGGTGACTCTTCTCAAGAGGTGGAGACCTCCTCCTCGGGGTGTGGACCCTTCTACTGGGACACCCATCCACCCACCCTCCTACCAAAACCCTCTTTCCCAGGAACGCCTCCCAGGGTCTGGGTGTGCTCCCCATCCAGAGCCCGGACGCCCTTGACCTAGAGGCTATGCGGTGAGGAACCCCCACCATATGGAGTCTGGGGGAATCCCTTAGTGGAGCTGGGATATCTGCCTCTCAGGACCCCAGGATGCCACGTTAGCTCCAGGCCTGTTGTCTGTGATTCCCAGAGAAGGCCCCTGTCAGGCCCTGCCCGGTGCCCCTTACTAGTTCTTACAGGAAGGTTGTTGGCTGGGTTGGGGGTTCTGGTGGTGTTTGCAGGTGAGGGGGTGGAAATGCATCCCAGGCAGGGAGAAGACTTGGGGTGGGGTCAGATCAGGCTGGGAGCCTTAGGTCTTGGGCATGTCCCTACCTTGCTCTGAACCTCAGTCCCCCACCCTCAGTCCATGCAGCCAGTCAGGGGCAGAAAAGGGGGGCAACAGAAGGAGTAAGTCTGTGCCCCAGCAGTGCTGTGTGGCT
Source organism: Hippopotamus amphibius kiboko (assembly GCF_030028045.1). Taxonomy (NCBI): domain Eukaryota; kingdom Metazoa; phylum Chordata; class Mammalia; order Artiodactyla; family Hippopotamidae; genus Hippopotamus; species Hippopotamus amphibius. The sequence continues at coordinate 15,951,498 of NC_080200.1, read as the reverse complement.
GAAGAGGATGTTGACCTCTCTGGCCTGCCCTTGGCCACCTTCTGTTGGGGAAGGTAGACCTTACCATACCCATCTGCAAGATGGGCGGAGGGAGGAAGCAGCTCAAACCTGACTCCTCGCCCACAGCTCCCTTTTTTTCCCCTGCACTGCACACACTAGATGCTTTGCCTACAGGCTTGCAACCCTGTCTCAACAGCCCCCAGGTGTGGGGGCTCTTGCCTGAGCAGCTGTGGAAACCGAGGTGGAGCCTGCATGGGGTGAGGCAGGAAGGGGCCCTGTAGACACTTCCCTTTCCCTGTGACTCGAGGGAAATTGGGGCTGGTCTCACCCTACAGTCCTCCTGGTCCCACTCACTGGGAGCTCCCTAAAGATACTGGAAGGGCGAAGCTTGTGGAGTTGCTGTGTGACCTCTAGTGAGGTCCTGCCCCTCTCTGGGCCTCTGGGCACCCATCTGTGAAGTGGACTGAGGGCACTGGCTCAAAATGAGCCTTCCGGGTCCAGGGCGCATGGGGCGTGGGTTCGATCCCTGGTCAGGGAACTAAATTCTCACATGCCTTGTGCTGCGGCAAAAAAAAAAAAAAAAATCCAAAAGAATGAGCCTTCCCATCCCCCTAGGGTCACTCCATTCCCCACCTCCTCCTGGGCTTATTGCCTCCTGTCTTGCTAGGCTCCACTTGGCCCTGGGAGAAGGTCCCAGCCCCTTATTTCAGTCCCAGGGCCCCCTCCTCCAGGTACCCCCCCCTCAACCCGCCCCAAGCTGATCATTGAGTGGACAGCCTCTACCCCGCTCTTCCGGCCTGCCCTAATCCCTATCACTGACTGGTTGTGTCCGGTTATGGCCGCCCCTGCACTGGGTGTGCCTTGGCCTCAGGGGGGGTCCCGGCGTGGCCTGAGCCAGGCTCAAAGGTGATGGCCGGGGTGGGGCGGGGGGTGGTGGCGGGGGGGCCTCAAGCAGCAGTGCATCGTACTGCCACTAGAGGGCGCAGCCGCTCCACAGATCGCAAGCAGGTAGCTCCTGACTTGGAAACCCTGCTTCGGGTTCTTCTCTTTGGAAACTGAGGCCAGAGAGGGGTGACCGCCCCCAAACAACATAGCAGCCCTGAACCCAGGAATTCCATGAGCTTCCCCGGCACTCGGCTCTGTGAGGGGACGAGCTAGGCCTAGAGGACAAGTAGGAGTTTGCAGGGAGGGGGACAGGTGCTGAAAGTTTGGAAAGGAACGTCGGGGCAAAAGCGGTCAGGCGCAGCCGAGTGACAGTGTGTCAGCAGAGGGTTAATGACTCTGGACAGAGGCTCTGGGAGGGGTCGAGTAGGGGCCACACCATGATTCATGCACAGCCCTCCGAGGTCGGGAACTGATTTTCTTCTGGCTCCATAAACGTGGAAAATCAGGCTCCAAGAGGCTGTCACTAGCCCGGGTCAGGCAGCTGAGCGGGTTTCAAATCAGAGGAGGGGACAGCAAGAGCCCGGGGCGGGGCGGGGGTCCACTTCTGCCTCCCTCCCCCGTTGCACAGAGCGAGGGAAACCGAGGCCCGAGTGGTTAGTCCTAGGCTCTCAGGGCCCCGATTGGGACCTGGCCATTACACACCCCTCCAGCTCGGGCTGGACGTGCATCGAGTCACGTCTGCAAGTGGCGGCCGGTTGATGATTAAACCGAAGGCAGAATGCTCTTGCTGGGTGACCTCAGGCCCGGGTCCTCCAGGCCTGTTTTTCCTCTTTACCTCCGGAGTCTGAGAGATACTTGCTCTGTCCCCCAATGTTTCAGCCTCACCCCAGTGTCCCAGAGGGTAGAGGGCCGCCGGCCGGGAGCCGGGGCTTTTGTTATTTTGCTCCACTCCTGGGCGGAGCCACGCCTCTCGCCGCGCCATTGGCGTATTCCCTTCAGGGGGCGGGCCCTGCGTCTCGCCCCGCCCCTCCCTGCCGTATAAATGCGGCGCCGGCGCAGGCCCTGAAGAGTCTCTGGCCGGGTTAGTGAGTGCGCCTGCGTGCGCCTGGTGGGTTCCCATCCTGAGGCTACAGCGTCCGCACCTCACGCCGCCGTGTCGCGGGTTCGAAGCCAGAGGCCGCGCGCCGCGAGTTCGTATCCCGGCCGCGATGCTGTTCGACAAGGTGAAGGCGTTCGCGGTTCAGCTGGATGGTGCGAGCGCGGGCGCTGAGCCCGTGTTCAGCGGCGGCCAGGCGGTGGCCGGCCGGGTGCTGCTGGAGCTGGCGGGCCCGGCGCGCGTGGGTGCCCTGAAGCTGCGCGCGCGGGGTCGCGCCCACGTGCACTGGACCGAGTCGCGCAGCGCGGGCTCGAGCACCGCGTACACCCAGAGCTACAGCGAGCGCGTGGAGGTTGTGAGTCACCGTGCCACGCTGCTCGCGCCAGGTACCAGCCGGGGACCCCTGCACGGCGCGTGCGGCGCGCTCCGGGAGCCCCTTGCAGCCACTGAGCCTCTCCCCTCTTGCTCCTACTTGCAGACACCGGAGAGGTCACCACGCTGCCTCCTGGGCGCCATGAGTTCCCATTCAGCTTCCAGCTGCCACCGTAAGTCAAATGGGGTGCAGGATTGTGGGGGAGTCCCTAAGTCTGCAGCCCCTTCCAGGTTTGGGACTCCACGACTCTGGGGACCCCCGAGCCCCAAGATTGTCTCCCTGGGGGACCCCCCAGGCCTGTCTCCTGTCTTTCATTCCCCTAAGTCTTTGGGAATCCCCCCCCACCATGTCTCTGGATCTCGCCCCCTGAAGCCCCTTCCCTCCACCCCCAGGACGCTAGTGACGTCATTTGAAGGGAAACATGGCAGTGTCCGATACTGCATCAAAGCCACCCTGCACCGGCCCTGGGTCCCTGCCCGCCGGGCAAGGAAGGTGTTTACTGTTATCGAGCCTGTGGACATCAACACACCAGCTCTGCTGGTGAGTGGCTGCCCTTGGGGAGGTGGGATGGGAGCACCGCAGGCAGGGGTCCTGGCTACTGGGTGACTGGCTCCTCACTCCCTTCACAAAGTGGGAGTCACAGCTGAGCCCCTGGCAGGGAGGGAGGCAGGCATGGGAATGCCTGTGGAGTCCAGCGGAACTTGGTGCAAGTCCCAGCTGCACCAGTTGGCTGTGTGGCTCTGGGTGAGTGTCTCACCCTCTCTGAACCACCCATGCCTCCCCTCTGAAATGGGGCACAATCAGAGCATGCAATAATAATGGCTTACTGAGTGTTCATTACACACTAAGTGCTTGGCTTGTTTACTTCATTTTCAGCTTAACAAGATGGGTGATGTTCCTGGTTCCATTTTACAAATAGTTCCTAGATTCTTAAAAAGAAACCAGGACACTACGGCCCTGCCCCAAATTCTCCTTCAATTGAGGGTGGTTTAGAAGCTTCACAGGGTCTGTGGTTGGTACTACAGGATCCATTTCACGTTCTCTTCCTCCATCCCACCAGGCCCCTCAAGCGGGAGCTCGGGAGAAGATCGCCCGATCCTGGTACAGTAACCGTGGCCTTGTCTCTCTCTCAGCCAAGATCGACCGCAAGGGCTACACACCAGGTAGCAGGTGGCAGGGGGCTGGACTGGGAAGAAGGCCAGCGTTGGGGTTGCAGATGGGGAAACTGAGGCCCTGCTGTTCCGCCCTACAGGTGAGGTGATCCCTGTCTTCGCCGAGATCGACAACGGCTCCACGCGCCCAGTGCTGCCTCGGGCGGCCGTGGTCCAGACACAGACCTTCATGGCGCGAGGTGCCCGCAAACAGAAACGTGCAGTGGTGGCTAGCCTCTCAGGGGAGCCTGTGGGCCCCGGGCGCCGGGCGCTGTGGCAGGGCCGGGCGTTGCAGATCCCTCCTGTGGGGCCTTCTATCCTTCACTGCCGCGTGCTACACGTGGACTACGCCCTCAAGGTAGAGTATCCTCAGAGGCCTGGGTGGCTGCATCTGCTGTGTGTCTCTCTTACCCCGCCCACCAAGGCCTCCTTCTGTAGAAGGAGGGTGTGGCCGAGGCTGCCTGGGCGCCCTCCATCATGGCTCATTCCTCCAGGTCTGCGTGGACATCCCGGGCTCATCCAGGCTGCTCCTCGAGCTGCCGCTGGTCATCGGCACCATTCCTCTGCATCCTTTCGGCAGCCGCTCATCCAGCGTGGGCAGCCACGCCAGCTTCCTGCTGGACTGGGGGCTGGGGGTCCCGCCGGAGCGGCCTGAAGGTGAGCTCTCCATCCTGCTGCGGGGGAGGGCGTAGTAGGTGGGCAGAGGTGGGTACCTGGCTGGCTCTCCCTCCCCCAGCCTCCATGCCCCCATGTATAAAAGTGTTGCGTAACAGTTATTTCGGCAGCATGAGTTCCCCCAGAACCCCAATTCAAGGGCGCACAGCCCGGCAGCCCCAGAACTGGCACAAGCCAGCTCCCGGCTGTTGTCCCTGATTCTGGGGCTCCCCTCCTCCTCTACCAGCCTCACCCACCCTGTCTCCCTGTCTCTGGTATCCAGCCCCTCCCGAGTACTCAGAGGTGGTGGCCGACGAGGAGGTGGCAGCCATGGAGCAGAGCCCCTTCGCACTACTGCAGGACCCTGACATGAGCGTTGAAGGCCCCTTCTTCGCCTACATCCAGGAGTTCCGCTACCGCCCACCACCCCTGTACTCCGAGGTGAGCTTGGGGGGTTCAAGAAGCCTCTGTGCCTCTCCAGGCCCTGGGAGCCAAGATGAGGGTGGGGGGTCCCAGATGAATATTTAGTGATGATGGAACCCCTATACATTTGCCTTGCACCTCGGTCTGTTCCTAGGTGTCAGCCCCTTGGCCAAGAGCGCAGGTGGAGATAGCAGGGATGGGAGGGGTGTTTCCCAGCCTTCAGGGCCTCCTGAGACTTGATGGGATCATCCCTCTCCCTCCCCCACAGGAAGATCCAAACCCACCCTCAGAGGCCATGAGGCCCCGCTGCATGACCTGCTGAGTGGCAAGTGGAAACTTCGAGGGATGAGATTGTAAACATGCTTCCAGCCACCGTGGACATGAGTGAGGAGTGGCTGGATCAAGAGCAGACCGGCCTGACCGCATTGAGGTTGGGGGAACCGAGTCTCAGAACAGGGCAGGGCCTTTCCAACATCACACAGAACAGAGGAAGAGCCAGTCTGGAGTCTGACATGTCTGGACTGGTCCTCATAAGGTATCAAATGCCCCCAGTAGGATCCGAGAGACTGTTCAACCTGTCTGTGCCGGCCTGTGGTCCTCCAGAAGCCTCCAGTCTGGGAGAGACAGCCAGACGTCAATTCTTCCAGGCCCACAGAACCAGAGGAACGGAACTGGAGCTGGGAGAGTTCCAAAGAGGGAGCAGAGAAGGCTTCCTGGAGAAAAGGGCATTTTAGCTGAGGCTTTGGCGCATGAATAAGAGCTCAGCTGGCAGGCAAGCAAGGGGAAGGAAAAGTGGAAGAAGGTCAGAGCTGAGTGATGATTGGAGACTGCCCCCTTCATCCTAGAACTGGGGCTCAGAGAGCAAGTGCCTCAGTTGAGGTCACACTGCAAGGTCCGGCAGGCGAGAGGGCCCAGGAATGAGGCATTCAGGGAAGTGAGTCATGGGAGCTGTGTGGGGCCAGAGGATGGCAGGGGCAGCGACTCCAGCCTTTAAAACCTTTGCAAGCTAGAGATTCCTGGCCTGGGCTGGACTGCCTGGGGCCCCTCCACACACTTCAGGACGTGAGAGCCACCTGGGTATAATGTGGCCCAGGAAACCCAGGTTCAGAGTGGGACAGACAAAACCAGCTACGTAACTTGCAAAATGAAGATGTGGTGCCCCTTGTTCAAGAATTAAGAATTTCAAGACAGGGACAACAGAGCATTGAACCAGGCTGCGGGGAGAGAGGTCAGCCTGGGGCGACACAGCAGGGCCAGTGTGCTTCTTCTGGACACCCCCTGTGTCCTGGAAACACAAAACATGATGGGGCAGCTGGACAAGCCCCCAAGTGCAGAGTCCCAGCCCCGGCTGAGGCAGGACCCCCGTCTGGGACTCCGCATTTCCAATAAGCCTTAAATTGTTCTCTTTTGTACAATTATTTTTTAAAAATAAAAAGCATGGAGGAAGAGACTTGGCTCTAGTGGTTTATTGCCCCCCAGGTGCTGAGGAAGCTGGGGTGGCCTTGACCACCATCCTGGGTCTGGATCTCCCATGAGATTCCAGGCTGAGTCAACCGATGAGGGGCCCATTGTCCAGTAAGTAGAGGTGAGGCCCAGGGACACGTAGGGAGGCAGCTCAGGTTGGTGGCAGACGCTCTCCCCATCCAGGGAGCCTGGATGGTGGAGGGCAGGCAGAGGCGATGAGCGGGGCAGGGGGGTGTCAGATGCGGAAGAATCCTGCCTATCTATGCAGTCTGGGCTGTTTCTGCTTTTATTGAGATTTAATTCATTTACCATTTGAAAGTGTACGATTCTTTTGCATTTAGGACCTTTCCAGTGTTGTGCCACCATCACCTCTAGCTAGTTCTAGAACATTTTCTCAGCAGAAAGGAGACCTTGTCCCCATTAGCAGTCACTCCCTATTCCCCCTCCCTTAGCCCCAGGCAACTACTCGTGTGCTTTCTGTCTCTGGATTTGCCAGTGCTGGACACTTTTGGAGATGGGATCATGGAATATGTGGCCTTTTGTGTCTGGCTTCTTTCACGCAGTGTGACAGTATTTGGAGGTTCAACCACTTTTGTCACATCATGACTCAGTGCTTCAATCCTTCTTATGGCCAAATAATATTCCATTGTGTAGGTGAACCACATTTTATTTACCCTCTCGCCCCCTGTTGATGGACATTTGGGTCACTTCCACCTCCTGGTGATGGTGGCTCGTTTCTGTGGTCGTGCTTGTACAAGCGTTTGAATACTCACAGGGCTTTAAGGCAGGCCTATAGGTGTGGAGGTTGTCATTTTTTTGGAGTTGCCGGTGAGGAAAGTGAGTTCAACGGAATGCAGTAACTCGCGCAGCGTTTCACAGGAAGGACGGAGCTACCGTTCAAAACTTTGGCCCCTGGAACTCTGGAATCCACACCCTACAGGTCACGTGACACCCACGTGTCACTCCCAGCCTAGGCTCCGCCCCAGACCCGAGGCCACGCCCTGTTTGGGCGGGGCCCAATCAGACGGCCTCTGAAAGCCCAGGCTGTGCCTACCCGCCTGCCCAAGGCAGTGAAAATTAACTGGCAGCCCAGAGTGGTCATGGGCAGGGCGGAGGGGCGGGGATGAAGACCCAGGGGTGGACACTGGGAGCTCTGGGTTCAGGCTTTGCTCTCCATGTGATGATGGGCCGGAGAACCTGAGGTTTCTGAGCCTCAGTTTCTCCACCTGAGACTGGGACATCTCTCCACTGGTTTAAATTTGGGCCCCGATTTCTAGCCACTCCTGGTCCTGGGGTTCACCCAGACCTCCCTGTCCAGCAGCATCCGCCCTGGGCAGCTGATCTGTCATCAAGCTTGCAGCTTGTCAGACTTGGGGTTCCTGGAGGCCCGGCAGTCAAGGGGAGACGTTCGCACAGCACAGTCACCCAGATGCCCACAACGGCAGCCTCAGCTGGGTTGTGGGAGATGCAAGATCCCAGTTTTCAGATCTATGTTCCCAAACTGAGGAGAGTCTAAGGTGTTTATTGCAACAGCGGATGCCAGTACAGTTCTATGAAAAGTTCCCCTAGGGGGATTGGGAGGACAAGCCACCACATGTCCCCAGGACTCCTGTGTCTGCAACTGTCTGGAACCTGATCCCTAAAGGAGGCGGGTTCTCTGGTTCAGATAAATGACAACCAGAATGGAGCTGGCCCTGGCAGCCCAGAATTTGGGGAACTCCCTGAACATAGAGAGGGGCCCACAGAGGGTAGCAAAGGGTGGCCAAATATTCTTCTAAGATAAAATCCCTCCCCTCCTTGGTCCCCTAAGACCACCCACCCACCTCTCCCTTCAGCTCCCCCTCCATCCTTGGCTATTACTCCAACACCTCAAGCTGATTCCTACCCCAGGGACTTTGCACATGCAATTCCCTCTGAAAGGCTCTTCCCTAGTGCTGGCTCCTCTTTACCCACTAGCCTTATCTTTTCAGTGACACCCCAAACTAAAGTCACCACCCCTCATCACTCCCTCTTCCACCCCCCTGTCCTATTGTTTTTACAGTCTTCATCAGTCACTGAAATTTGTTTTTTTAGATATTCACTTGTTTGTCTGAGACCTTGAGGGTGGGGCTGGGTCAGGTCTATGTCCCTGAACTCAGCACACAGCAGGTGTGAGTGACAGGATGTGAACAAAGACTCTGATGGGAGTGAGAGTATCCTGCCTCACGCTTATTTCCAGGACCCCCTAGAATCAGACCTGTCACATTCAGAGTCAATGCCAGGTCTCTCTCTGTCTCTTACTACTGTCTTTGTCTCCGCCTCTCTTACCATCTTTGCCTCCCCCATCTCTGGCTCTTCGTATTGCTCTCTCACTGTCTCTTTGGCTGTTTCTCTGTCACTGTCTCTCGTGGTCTCTACCTCCCCCTGTCTCTAACTTACCATCTCTGTATCTCTGTCTCTCTCACTCACCCCCTCTCTGTCTCTCTCAGTCTCTGACTCTTTCCCCATCTCTGTCTCCTTCCCTGGCTGGGCCAAGCCCGGGGCATGGGGTGACAGGCAGGCAGGGCACCAGCTGCTTGTTTTCCGCCCTCACTGGCAGCAGGCCCAGCCGGGCTGCTGTTCAGGAATCCTCCAGCCGCCCTGCTCCAGCCACCAGGCTCAGCCACCACCAGCCTATCCTCCCGGCACATTCTGTCCTGAGCAGGGAGTGCTGGGGCGGGTGGACGGGTGGAGGAACATGTTCCTGCTGGGCTCCAGTTACAGGACAGCCCGTCCTGGTGGCCCTGCTCCCCAGCAGTGCTGCCCCCTGACACCTCCCCTCCTTGCTCTGGGCTTAGATCTTTCTGAATGGGTCCCCTCTGCCAGCTTGTTCCCCACCTCAGGAACTTTGCACCTGCTGAGACTTCCACCTGGAGCTCCCTCTCCCCAGATCGTCCCAGGACCTTCTCCCTGTAGACCCCCCTGTCCGTTGGCCAGAGCATCTCCTCGGTTCCCCTACCCCTGCTTTGATGCACTTTGCTTCCTGATCTTTTCCCTCCCCAGAGTTATGTATACGTATGGGGTTTGGTTTGGTTTGGTTTTGTGGGGGGGCAGTCGGCTGCACCACGCGGCATGTGGGATCTTAGTTCCCTGACCAGGGATGGAACCCGTGCCCCTGCAGTGGAAGCACAGAGTCTTAACCACTGGACCACGAGCGAAGTCCCATATTTATATGTTTGTCAATTTACAAGTTTGTTACCCCAGGGTCCCACTATACCCGCAGCGCTGGGCACATACAGTAGGTGCCTGGTGACTCTTTTAGAATTGATGTCTGCCCAAGCCTGCCAGGCTCACACACTCGGCTTCCATCCCGTCAGCCTGCCTGAACTACCCCAGCCCCTGCCTCCTCCAGGCCCTGCTGCCCCTGCTGTATCCCATGCCCCCCACCCCCACCCCCACCAGGAATCTCCCAGCACTCCCATCTTTGCCCAGGGAGTTCCCTGCACCCCCAGATGCGCCTTTTCCCAGCAAAGGGCTGGATCTCTCTGTCTTTTAAGCCCGCCGGGCTCTACGCACAGGGGCAGCCATGGTGCACACACGTGCAGAGACACAGAAACAGGTCCGCGAACTCGGGTGCACGCAACCCAGAAACCACTCACACAGACGCACGTGCCCGCTAACTCCTGTCCAAACAGGTGTGACAGCGATGACCATGCTCATCCCAGTGCTAGGTGCCCATGTCTTGAGGGTTTGTGGGATGTTCACATGTGGAGTCCCCCAACTCTGAGGAGGTTACGTATGGCCTCTTTACGGGTGGGGATAGGACATGGGATTTGAACCCATGCCGGGGTGTACGCAGTCTTGTCCACGTGTGCCTCTGCCCTTGTTTCCCCTGCCTGGGAGTCATCCCCCGCCTTGTTTTTGATGTTCAGGGAAGGCCAGGAAAGTCCCCAGAAAGCATTGGGCTGGGCAAGGGGCCCAGAAGGAAGTGGTGACTCAGCCGGCGGCCATTAGTGCCTGCCACGCTGTGCTGCCCCATCTCGGAGGAATCACAGAGAACAACAAGAAAGGATGGGAGGAGGGGGTACGTGGTAAACAAGACCTCTGAACGGTGGGGGAGGGGTTGCCTGGATGGGTCCTCTGTCCTCCAACACCTCAGCTGTGCTGAACCCGATTCACAGGTGGGGAAACTGAGGCAAAAACAGGTGACTTAGCCCAAGACCCCCCCCAGCCAGGATGGGGCAGGCAAGGGACCCCTAAGTCCTTGGTAAAAGGGTCTTGAGGGCATCTACTCTCCCTGAACACTTTTTGGTGGACAAAAGGAGCCAGGTCCACTTCCTGCTTCCAGATGCAGACAGGTGACCGGGTCTGGCCAATTAGAGCTTTTTCTCACCACAGACTCAGGGATTGGTTCAGGGATGGGCATGTAACTCTGGCTGAGCCAATCACTGTGGGAGTTTGGGGACTTCCCAGAAGTGACGTTAGGGGCCATCTTTGCCACCATGACAAGGACAACAGAACAGAGTCCAGAGGCATTATGGTGGAGTCCACAAATACCCCCCACCCCATGAAGTCAGGGTGGGGCCAGAGGCAAGGATGAGGGCTGGAGGGTCCCGGAAGGGCTTCCAGGAGGAGAAGACGTTGGAGTTGGGGCTTTGATGGATGAAGAGGAGTTCACCAGGGAGCTAGAGAAGAGCATTCCAGGCAGAGGGAATAGCCTGCGCAACCCAGCAGACAAAAGAGAGCCAAGCATGTCCTCAGTCATCCTGGTAGCTTTGTGGGGCTGGAGCATAGAGGGGACAGCTGCAGATGTGTTTGTTTATTTGCTCCTAGGCTGGTTCCTCTCTCCTCCCACCCCCACCAACTCCCAGAGGGTGAGACCAGGTCTGCTTTCCTAGCCGTTGAAGCTTCATTAATGTTTGTGATGTAGGTGACCCTCCTTTTGGGAACACAGAGGGATGGGTAGGGTGGGTGGTTAATGGGGCGGTTGGATTCAGGGGGCAGGAGAGCCTGGGGTTGCATGCGGGTGGCCCCAGGAGCCAGGAAGAGCTGGGCCACGGTCCAGACAGAAGGGGGCAATTCCCCATCTGTGAATCCTGGACCCCAGGAATGGTACTCCAGAGGGAGGCAGGTTAGAGCTCAGGGTCTGGACTCCAGGCTCCACCTCTTCCTTCCTGTGAGACCTTGGGCTAGTGGCAGTACCTCCCTGAACCTCAGTTTCCTCATCTGGAGTCTGACCTCACTGTAGGACAGGATCAGTACTGGGGTACAGAAGGGGTGTGGGATCTGTGGGGCTAGATGGGCCAGAGGGGTGCTGAGGCAGTGGGGGAAGGGCTAGGCCTGTCCAGAACATTCCACCAGCAGTTCCCAGCCTCTTTGAAAACAGGAAGCCAGCTCTCAAGGGAGCCCCCAGCAGTGCTTCCTGAGCTTCCTAGTGACGCAGGCTGGTGGGGGGGCGGGGGGCGGGGCGGGGGGGTATGCACGCTCATGTGTGTTTGCAGGCAGCCTGGAGATAGGTGGAGCCACCAGTGTGCATGTGTTTGGCTGTCTGCCTTGTCCGTGGAGTTGCCCAGAGGCACGTGCACACAAGTTTTATATACTTGAATGTAGTACACCTCTCAGTCAATTAGGGAAGCAGATGCAGGCTGATTGGCATTTTCGAGTCTGGGTATGGGTGTTAGGTGTGGGTGTCTGTCAGCAGTGGGTACTGGTGTGCCCCGGCAAGCACTGACGTGTACTGGAGTGTACTGGCTTGTGCACGCTTGTGCCAATATGGGCTGGCAGACAGGTGCCTATGGGGCCACCTTCAGGCCTCTGGATCCTCAGGTAAGCCCTGATTCAGCTGCCAATGGTCACTCTGGATTCCCTCTCTTCCCTGATCCAAACCCACTGTGGCTGCTCCTGGTCCCCAAGACCCTGCACATCCCCTGTGACTGCTCTGCCCTCCTTTCCTTCCATCTGCCTCTCACACATCAGCTCCTGGCCCACCTACCTACTTGCTATTCCTGGAGGCTGCAAAATATGTTCCTGCCTCAGGACCTTTGCACCTGCTGTGCCAACTGCCAGCCTGCTCTTCCTTCCCCTGCTCTCCATCTCTCAGGCCTTAGGACACTAGCCTTGGGCAAGACATCCCTCTCCTGATTCTCCAGTGTCTCCCTCTCCTCCCCTAAGTCCTGACCACAGGTCCCACTTTTTTTTAATTTATTTATTTATTTATTTATTTATTTATTTTTGGTTACATTGGGTCTTCGTTGCTGCACACAGGCTTTCTCTAGTTGTGGCAAGCAGGGACGACTCTTCATTGTGGTGCACAGGCTTATCAGTGTGGTGGCTTCTCTTGGTGCGCAGGGCACAGGCTCTAGGTACATGGGCTTCAGTAGTTGTGGCTTGTGGGCTCCAGAGCGCAGGCACAGTAGTTGTGGTATACGAGCTTAGTTGCTCCATGGCATGTGAGATCTTCCTGGACCAGGGATCGAATCCACGTCCCCTGCAATGGCAGGCAGATTCTTAACCACGGCACCACCAGGGAAGTCCCAGGTCCCAGCTTTGACCACATCCCTCTGCATCCTAGGATGAAATGGCCTCCCTCTGTAAACCTCAGTTTATTCTCCTATAACCTGGGCCCAGTCTTGGTGTGGCCTCACTCACCCAGAGCCACCCAGAAAGTAGAAAAGCCTGGATTCAAACTTGGTCTGACCTGATCCCAGAGGCTTTGTCCTTGCCCATATTAAGTGAGAGAAACAACTGAGGATCAGGGACAGTCTAGGGTCACTCAGCCACAGGGGCCAAGTGGGACCAGACTGGGGCCTCCCGCAGATCACATTCCTGGGGTGCCTTCTTATTGCTCTCAAACTTCTACCCATCCTTCAAAACCCCATCCCCAATACCCCTTTTCTCTGACCCAGTTCTGACCTCATGGGCTGAGGGCGTTTGTGTCTGGCCATGTCTATCCCCTCCAGACAGGTCAGAGCTGAGGCCTCTCAGGAGCCTAGCATCACCCAGACAGCTATGCGGGATCATGTTTCTCATTTGCCAACTTCCTGGAGCTGGCCCAGGCCCCCCTGCCATAACTGATTCTGAGGAGGTGCCTCCTGCTGGCTTATTATCCTCAGGACGTGCCAAACTCTGAGGTTTAGAAAGACAGGCAAAACATTTCCATTCCACCCAGAGGCCCATGTGTTCTGGAAACTCCCCTGCCCAGGCCTTCAACCCCTCCTGGCCTTGGCTCACATCAGCTTCATGCCAAGCTGATTCATCTGTGAAATGGACCCAAGACATTCCAAGGCCCAGGCAGTGCAGTGGGGGTTTCTCGCTGGTATCTCAGTGCTCCAGCCCCAAGGCAGCCATGGCAGCTATGAAACAGGCTCACATCCCATCCCTTATCCACCCTCCCGAAAGCCCAAAAGGTCACATGTGGCCTGGCTTCCCCCAGCCTCACCCCTGGCCTCCAGATCCTTGCTGCCTCCTTCCTGCAGAGCCTGCTTGGTATTTGGGGGGATGTGGGGTGGGGGGGTGGGGAGCAGAAGGTCCTGCTTAGTTATTCACACACTGGCCTCTCATAAAACCCTCCCCATCATGATCTCGAGCCCCCTTTCCTCCTAGACTCCAGGACTAGAAAGGTCCTTATTTTGGCCACCTTGGCCCATAGTACAGGTGGGAAATCCAAGGCCAGGAGAGGTTCTGTTCCTGCATCCAGGCTGAGAGTGCCTCCTCTTCTACTCACACTCCGAACATAGCTCCCCATCACCCTCCAGAGGAGGTCCAGCTCTTCGGCTCAGGGGGTTCAAGGTCCTGCCTGAGTGTGCCAAGATCCTTCCTTTTTCCTTTGTCTAATTCTCAGTCACCCTTTGGGTCTCATCTTGGTTGCATTTGCTAGTATTGACTGTCAACACAGTCTTGGGACACATTAACTGCTGTCAGAGAGCAAAGAGTCACTGCACCCAGTGTGTCAGCACATCAGGCTGAATGTGACTTGTGCAAAGTCAGGGGACGCCTTGCACGGTAAACGAACATCATGGGCCATTGAACTCGTGGTTTGCATAGTATATGAACACAGTGTACCACTGACTGCTAACCGACTACTAAGCATAGTATAGGGAACAGCAACTACTACGTGAGAGCTTAGATCAGGAGTTGGCAAATTTTTTCTATAAATGGCCAGATTGTAAATATTCTCAGCTCTGTGGGCCATACAGCATCTGTTGAAACTAGTCAATTCAGCTCTCTTGAAAGCAGCTACAGACAATACTCAAATGAGCGAGCGTGACTTTAACCCAATAAAACCTTATTTGTGCACCCTAAAATTTGAATTTCATGTCGTTTTCACGGGTCACAATATCGTCTTCTTTTGGTATGTTTTCAATCACGGAAAACAGTGGAAGCCATTTCTAGGTCTGGCCAGAGCTGTAGTTTGCCAAGCCCTGGATGAGACACTTGATGGTTAACCAAGTATCAGGATTCATTGTTTACAAAGTAGCAGAACTCTGTTTAAAGTGCTTCCAGATCTCTAGCTAAGAAATATTAGGGCAGGTTGATGACTAACAGTGACTGACTACTGACAGGTATCAGGACTCCATGTTTACAAAGTATCAGTACAAAGCCAGCCCTCATGGTTAATGGGATGTTGGGATCTGGGTTTCAGCTAGACCCAGCCACTAGCCCTGGCACGGTACTGACCATATGGGGTGCTACTGCCCATTCTCAGAACACTGTTTACCAAGTATCCAGTGACAGGGGCTGGTGGCAGGGTATCAAGTCACAGGGCAGTCACACTGAGACTCGGGCACTGTGACAACAGCTCTAGACACCAGCTGTTTACAGTGACATGAGACCGGCTGTTTACAGGAGACCAGCTACCCTGCTTCCAGATGCCAGAACCCAGATGGTGGGACGGGCTCCATCTGTTGGCAGAGGGCTCTGGTCCTGGGGACCCCTCTCCTGCAGCTGCCTGCAGCACCAGGAGTGAGATTGAGGAAAGTGCCTCCAACTCAGGAGAGATGGGGATTTTGCTCATTCGGGGGCCTCCCCATACCCCACCCCATCCCATCATCCTCAGGCCAGGCTCTTTGAAGGCAAGAATTGAGAACTGAAGGCATTGGGTCCTGTGGTCCCGCTTGGATTCTCCTTCTGCCCATTCCTGGCTATGCCACCTGGGGGACATCAGTTAACCTCTCTGAGCCTCTGCTTCCTTATCTGTAAAATGGGCACAATGATGGATCAGGGTTGCCAGACAAAATACAGGATACACAGTTAACTTTGAATTTCAGATAAACAATTTTTAAAAGTTTTTTTTTTAGTATAAATATAGACCATGCAACATTTAGGGATATACTTATACTAAAAAAAGTATTAGTTCTTTATCTGAAATTTGAAGTTAACTGGGTGCCTAGATGTTTATTTGCTAAATCTGACACCCCATCCCCACCCCACCCTCCCTTTTTTTTTTTTTTCGCTGCACCACGTGGCTTATGGGATCTTAGTTCCCTGATTAGGGATTGAACCCAGGCCACAGCAGTGAAAGCACTGAGTCCTAACCAATGTACCGCCAGGGAACTCCCTACCCCTCTTTTGATGAAGCCTCAACCACAGGAGTTTGTGAATATCCTGAGGGGATCCCAGGCCAGGCACAGAGAAAGTGGTACCACTGATGGTTCACCATCCTTATCTCTCCCCGGAGCTCATGGGGATGGCTAAGTTCTGATGATTGGCTCTTATGAACTTATGATTGGCTCTCAATACATCACCTGTCTCTGAGGACCAGAGCCTGGGTGATAAGAATAGCACGATTATTCAAGAGTTTCACTAGAACCATCAGCAAGAGGCTCGGGACCACAGGGGTCCCACAGGAGGGCAGGGCATCTGAGTTTCTTCATTTACAGTGTGTCCCCAGAACCCAGAGTCTGACCGGGTGCCCTGAAGGGCTCAGTAAAGAACTACTGAGTGAATGGAAGATGAGATTCAGTATGTAATTACTGAATCCAATGATTGATCCCATCACTTCTTTTTATTTAAGAACTTTTATTGAGATACAGTTAACAGACAATAAACTGCATATATTTAGAGTGCATAATTTGGTATCCCAATCTGCCAATTCATTCCCCCTCAACCCTCCCCACTTTCCCCACTTGGTGTCCATATGTTTGTTCTCTACAGCTGTGTCTCTATTTCTGCCTTGCAAACTGGTTGATTTGTACCATTTTTCTATAGTCCGCATATATGTGTTAATATACGATATTTATTTTTCTCTTTCTGACTTTCTTTACTCTGTAAGACAGTCTCTAGGTCCATCCATGTCTCTACAAATGTCCCAGTTTCATTGCTTTTTACAGCTGAGTAATATTCCATTGTATGTATGTACCACATCTTCTTTATCCATTCATCTGTTGATGGACATTTAGGTTGTTTCCATGTCCTGGCTATTGTAAATAGTGTTGCAATGAACATTGGAGTGCATGTGTCTTTTTTGAATTTCCAATCACTTTTTTTAAAAATACATTTTTACTTATTTATTTTTGGCTGCATTGGGTCTTTGTGGCTGCGCGTGGGCTTTTCCCTAATTGTGGTGAGCAGGGGCTATTCTTTGTTGTGGTGCATGGGCTTCTTACTGTGGTGACTCCTCTTGTGGAGCATGGGCTCTAGGCACAGGGGCTTCAGTAGCTGAAGCATGCAGGCCCACTAGTTGTGGTGCACAGGCTTAGTTTCTCTGAGCCATGTGGGATCTTCCCAGACCAGGGATCAAACTCATATTCCCTGCACTGACACGTGGATTCTTTTTTTTTTTTTTAACTTTTTTTTTTTTATTTTTTACAATAAACTGCATATATTTAGAGTGTACAATTTGGTATCCCAGTCTCCTAATTCGTTCCCCCCCCCCAACCCTCCCCGCTTGACAGGTGGATTCTTAACCACTGCACCACCAGGGAAGTCCCGATCCCATCACTCTTTACTGAATATTTACTGTATACCAGACACCACAATCCTTGCCTGCCCAGGAATCCCTATCAACAAAGGAGATGGATATTAACCCATTCATCACCATAAATGCAAAATTATCACTTGGACAGGACCTGCCATAGGAAGACCCCCCACACACACACCGCAGTGCTAGGACCCCCAGTGTGGAATCCAGGAGGGCTTCCTGGAGGACCTGACAGATACCTAGACGGGGAGGTCTGTAGGTGTAAACAGAGGACAGAGAGTTTCAGGCAGAGGGCACAGCAGGTGCGAAGGTCCCAGAGTGGGAGGAAACACGGTGATTTCAAGGGCTGTTTTCATGCCACCCCCAGCTCCTCTTGACAATTTGTAGGCTCCAACAGATAGTCAGTAAGGCTAAGTTTAGGATGACCAGGCTTGCATAGCAAGTCAGGCAGGACACTGTGTCCTGAATGGCCCACATGGAGAGGGATAAAAGCTCAGCACATCCTCGGTTCTGGCGGGGGTGAGACAAAAGCACCCAGCACTGTCTCTGCCCTGGAATTTCCAGAGTTGCCTGCCTGCGGGTATACAATCCTCTCCCGTGACGCCCTGGCCACCTCAGGAGACACGTGCAGGAGGAATGGGACAGGGCCACAGGCTGCTGGGTGGGGTCAGGAGGCAGAAAGGAGAGCTTCAGGATGCCCAGCTGGGAAGTCTCAGGGCCAAGAACCAGGGCTGGGGCGGCAATGACAGCAACCACTATAGGGACTTCCCTGATGGCACAGTGGTTAAGAATCCGCCTGCCAACACAGGGGACACAGGTTCAATCCCTGGTCCCAGAAGATCCCACAAGCTGTGGAGCAACTAAGCCCGTGCACCACAACTACTGAGCCTGCGCTCTAGAGCCTGTGAGCCACAACTACTGAGCCCATGCTCTGCAACTACTGAAGCCCATGTGCCTGGAGCCTGTGCTCCACAACAAGAGAAGCCACCAAACTGAGAAGCATAGAGCTACCATATGATCCAGCAATCCCACTCCTGGATATGTATCCGAAAGAGATGAGAACTAATTTGAAAAGACACACGCACTCTAATGTTCATAGCAGCACTGTTTACAATAGCCGAGACATGGAAACATCCCAAGTGACCATCAACAGACGATTGGTTTAAGATATATATATACACAGTGGACTATTACTCAGCCACAAAAAAGAATGAAATATTGCCATTTGCAGCAACATGGATGGACCTAGAGAATATTACGCTTAGTGAAGTAAGACAGAGAAAGACAAATATTATATGATATCACTTACATGTGGAATCTAAAAAAATAATACAAATGAATCTATATACAAATCAGGGACTTCCCTGGTGGTCCAGTGGTTAAGACTCTGCTCCCAGTGCAGGGGGCCTGGGTTCAATCCCTGGTCAGGAAACTAGATCCTGCATGCCGCAACTAAGAGCCTGCATGCCACAACTAAAGATCCCGCATGCCACAACGAAGATCCTGCATGCCACAGCTAATACCTGGTGCAGCCAAATTAATTAATTAATTTTAAAAAATCAGAAACAGACTCACAGACATAGAAAACAAACTTATGGTTACCAACGGGGAAAAGGAAGGTGGGAGGGGTAAATTAGGAGTATGGGATTTTGTGATACTCTACATAACATAGATAAGAAACAAGGATTTACTGTATAGCACAAGGAAATATGCTCAATATCTTGGAATAACCTATAATGGAAAATAATCTGAAAAAATACACATATATAGAACTGAATCACTTTACTGTATACCTGAAACTAACACAATATTGTAAATCAACTATACTCAAAAAAAAAAAATTGCCCCACCAGGCTGGTTCCATAAGTATCCCCATCTTACACACATGGAAACAAGGTCTGGAGGAAGGAGCTGCTGGCCAAGGACTTGTAGTGACCCCAGGATGCAGTAGATCTTACTTTGGGTCGGTATGAAAAAAATACCAAAGGCTGGGGAGCTTAAACAACAGAAATCTATTTCTCATGGGCTTCCCTGCTGGAGCAGTGGTTAAGAATCCGCCCACCAATGCACGGGACACGGGTTCGATCCCTGGTCCGGGAAGATCCCACATGCTGCAGAGCAACTAAACCCGTGCACCACAACCACTGAGCCTGCGCTCTAGAGCCCGTGAGCCACAACTAATGAACCCATGCTCTGCAGCTACTGAAGTCCCCATGCCTAGAGCCTGTGCTCTGCAACAAGAGAAGCCACTGCACTGAGGAGCCCGCGCACCACAATGAAGAGTAGCCCCCGTTCTCCGCAACTGGAGAAAGCCCCCAAGCAGCAACAAAGACCCAACGTGGCCAATAAATAAATGTATTTAAAAAAATGAAATTTATTGCTCACAATTCAGGAGGCTGGAAAGTCCAAGATCAAGGTGCCAGCAGATCTGGAGTCTGGTGAGAGACCGCTTCCTGGTTTGCAGATGGCTGCTTTCACTGTGTCCTCACAGTGGCAGAGAGCAGAGAGAGGAAACAGGCCTTCTCATGTCTCTTTCTATAAGGGCACTAATGCCATCAATGGGAGCTCCACCCTCATGAGCTGATCACTTCCCAAGGGCCCCATCTCCTAATACGATCACACTGGGGATCAGGATTTCAGTTTATGAATTTTGGGGGGACACAAGCACTCAGTCTATAGCAACACCCAGCTTCCCCTTTAATCCTCACTTTTGAGGTGAGGAGATGAAAGCCTAGCATCCAGGACCAGAATTGAGCCCACTGGACCCACTAGGCTATTTGTCTTTAGCCTCAATAGTACTGGCTGTAAAGTGGGTCTTTGGCCAACTGTGGACGTCCACAGGCAGACCCTTCACCCTGAGCCCTGGGCCCACTCTGGACTCAGCCTAAGGGGATTGTGGCAGGAGTGCCCACCTCCTCTCTGGTTGAATCTGTAACTCTCTATAACTCGCTGTATCCAGTGGGAAAAGACAAATGTGTTCCAAGACTACACATTTGTCAGAGCTCATCTAACTGTACTCTACTGTATGCGCATTATAACCTAACCAAGCTGACCTTAAGAGTAGGTATATGATTTTTTTTTTTAATATTTATTGGTTGAGTTGGGTCTTTGTTGCTGCACACAGGCTTTCTCTAGTTGCGGTGAGCGGGGGCTACTCTTTGTTGTGGTGCGTGGGCTTCTTATTGTGGTGGCTTCTCTTCTGCAGAGCATGGGCTCGGCGCGTGGGCTTCAGTAGTTGTGGCACGTGGGCTCAACAGTTGTGGCTCATGGGCTCTAGAGTGCAGGCTCAGTGGTTGTGGTGCATAGGCTTCGTTGCTCCACGGCATGTGGGATCTTCCTGGCCCAGGGATTGAACCCATGTTCCCTGCATCAGCAGGTGGATTCTTAACCACTGCGCCACCAGGGAAGCCCCAGGTATATGATATTTTATTTCGAGACTGCAGGGGCTGGGGTGGGGAGGGGAGGCAACATAAGAACAAAATCTAAATGTGTTATACAAAGTCTCCTGTTTTGGAAACTTGTGTAAGGAAGAAAAGTGATATCTTACTATCACTTGTAACAGTATTTTATTTTATTTTATTTATTTTATTTTATTTTATCTTTGTTTATTTTTGGCCACGCAGTGTGGCTTTCGGGATCCTAGTCACCCACGCCCTCAGAAGTGAAAGCACAAAGTCCCAGCCGCTGAACCGCCAGGGAATTCCCTAATAGTCTTTGTTTTAAAGTCTATTTTTTCTGATATGAGTATTGTTACTCCAGCTTTCTTCTGATTTCCGTTTGCATGGAATGTCTTTTTCCATCCCCTCACTTTCAGTTTGTATGTGTCCCTAGATCTGAAGTGGATCTTGTGTGGATAACATATATACGGGTCTTGTTTTTGTATCTATTCTGCCAGTCTGTGTCTTTTGGTTGGAGCGTTTAATTCACTTGAATTTAAGGTAATTATCGATACGTAATGTTCTTATTGCCATTTTGTTAATTGTTTTGGATTTGTTTTTGTAGGTCTTTTTTCTTGCTTTCCTCTTTCGTGCTCTTGTGATGTGATGACTCTTTTGTGTTGTGTTTGGATTCTCTCTTCTTTTTTGTGTGCATATCTATTCTAGATTTTTTCACGTGCAGTTACCATGAGAGTTTGATACAGCAGTCTATACATATACATGATTGTTTTAAGTTTCTGGTCTCTTAATTTCAAAGGCGTTTCCAACATCCTGCATTTGTACTCAATATCTTACTATATACTCTAGCGGTCCAGCTCTGCCAGTGAATATTCTTTTTCTCCCTCCAAAATAAAACACATCTGTATTTTCAGTTGTGTCAATACCGACATGCTATACACAAAGTATTCGTGAAAAATATGGGAGCATACTATTATATAAACACAGAAAAAAGGTTTAAAAGCAGTCCATTTGGAGATGGACATAGTACAGCTGTCACAGCTGTGCAGAGATGCTGCCTCGGTTTCCTTATCTCCACTCGCTGTGTGGGTCTGTAGTGGGGACCGGATGGATTGGGGCTGATGCAGCAGGTACTGTCTGGGTAGGATAAACAAATCTTCAGTTGGATTGAGTATATTCTGTTCTCTCCACTGCATTTATGTTTTATGCGAATGAACGTCAACAAAGGCTGGATCGCGTATTTCACATTGTCCAGATGTGCCCGTTGCTAATCCACAGGGCAGGAGGCTTCCCTGCGTGGCCAGGGCCACCCTGACGGGCAGCAGCTCTGTCCCAGCCACGCTCCAGTGCACAGCTGCCCTTTGACAAGGTCCAGTCCTGGGGCTGCTTCTCTTCTAGAGCAATCTTAGGGGTAGTGAGGAGCCCAGGCCTGTATCCTGAGCCTCTGGAGTGCCCAGATCATCGGGACGTTGGACTCGGGGTGACCAGTGGGGGAGTTCATGCCTGGCGAGGGGACCTGGGGAGGCTGCTTTGAGGACTCAGCAATGTGGCCTCCGGAGCGGGGGGATTTACAGGGTCAGGGCAAGGTGGCCAGACCTGGGTTGCTTTGGGAAGTCCAGCCTGTCAACCATTCACTGGAGGTTCAACAAGAGCTCATCCTCCTCAGACTGGAAGCACTGGGGCAGATGCAAGCGTTGCAGGGAGGTCAGACAGCCGACCCAATACACCTGCAAGACAGACAGACAGCGGGAGAGAGAGGGAAACACAGAGACAGGAGAGAGATGGAAAGACAGGGGAGAGATACAGAGAGATAGGGAGAGAGAGAAACAGACCCAGAGAAACACAGAAAGACAGAGATAGTGAGAGATAGGGAGAGACAGGACAAGAGAGACAGAGACAGAGAGAGAGACAGGAAGAGAGATATGGATGAGAGACAGGGAAAGAGATGGAGAGAGAGATAAGGAAAGACAGAGATAAGTAAAACAGAGAAAGAGAAGGGAGAGAGAGACAAGGAGAGACAGAGCGATAGGAAAGAGAAACAGAGACAAAGAGAAGAAGGTGGTGGTGGGGGGAGACAGTGGAGAGACAGAGGGAGACAGAAAGACAGACGGGGAGAGAGATACAGAGAGATCGGAGAGAAACAGAGACAGAGAGAGATGGTGAGAGATGAGGAGAGAGACACAGAGAGATAGGGAGAAACAGGATGAGAGAGAAAGAGAGAGAGAAAAGGAGAGAGATATGGCTGAGAGACAGGGGAAGAGAGAGATGGAGAGAGAGAGACAGAGAGAGACAAGGAGAGACAGAGAGATAGGAAAGAGAAACAGAGACAGAAACAGAGAAACAGGGAGAGAGAGGGGAAAAGGTTGTGGGGAGAGAGAGAGCAGAAAGAGAAAAAAACAGACACAGAGAGGGAGAGAGATGGAGAGAGAGATAGAGAGACAGGGAGACAGTAGGAGAGACAGGGGGTGGGAGAGACAGAGAGAGCCCTTGGGCCATTAACCCCACCCCCCCGGTCTTGCCTGTGGACCCCTCCGCAACCCCAACCAGATGGGTGCCCCTTGGACATGCAGATGGGGAAACCAAGGTCCCAAGCTCCCAACATGCAGCTCCAAGGCTGTGACATAGACTGGGGCCATCAGGATGGTGAGATGCAGGCAGGACCCCAAAGCCTGGGCAAGGGAGTAAAGAATGAAAGGGACCTTAGCTCCTGGTGGGTTTCGGGGGTGATTTTGGTTTTGGAGCCAGGCTTGTCCTGTTAGAAGAATTCCGCATCTAGAGTGAGGAGAATGACCTTGGGATTAGCAGAGACCTAATAAGGTTGGGGAGGCGGGGGTCGTGGCCACGGGGTGAGTGTAGCATGGGTCAGTGTGAATCTGGGGATGGCCCGTGGGTCACTGTGCGTTCTTGACTGCAGAGCATATTTGAAAGTTTCCATGACACACAGCATTTTTAAGTGACCTCTGGGCTCCTGAGGCCGATCCCAGGCCTGATGTTCAGGATTGAGGGAAATCTCAGCTCTTCCTGGAGACTGGCCCAGAGGCGCCAGAGTGGGGGATGCCGAGAAAATTCTGAGAATGACCCGGGCTTGAGATGGAGGCGCCAGACAGCCTCGAGGGGGCGGCTGGGAATTCTGCTCTTGGCATCCTCTCCCCCCCCCCCCACCACTCCTACCATTGCAGGAGCACTGGGTGCTCATCTCCACACCTGCCATCAGAATGACCTGAGCAGGGACTGCTCCTCCTCACCCCTAGGGGGACACTTGCAATAGACAGAGTGACCCCCCTCCCCCCACCCCATGAGCTGCCTCCCTGGGAGATGCTGGCCGAAGCCGGGACTGGGGGAGATAGGAGAAGTGAGTAGTGATGGGCTGAGGTTTTAGAGGACTTGGGGACTCATCTCATTCCCTAAGACGGGGACTGGGGCTGGCCTTATCTTTGATGTTCCTGAGGAAATGGGCTGGAATGAAAATGATCAGATCTGGAGAAACCCATCATTTCACAAGGAAAAATCCCTGAGCCATGGCTTCCACCAGGAGTGGGAACAGGAGGACTGATGGGCCAAGAGCTTCAAATGAGCTTGACGTGCATCCCAAACCAGGCAGGGGAATAAGAAGGCCATGTGAAAGTGGGTTCCTCTGAATAGAACAAAACTAAACAAAATTCAGAAAAGAATCAGGCAGAAATCAGAAATACCAGGTAAGAAAAAAAACCTCACAGTGGAATCAAGAATGCAGTGGTAAAGTGGAAGATCAGATGGAGGGCCCACTTCATCAGGAAAGAAGAATAAATGAAGCAACTGGTGTTCTCAACCCTTCAGGGAAACAGAAACAGCTGTATTAAGAGATACTAATGAAGCAATGGGGATGGTGGATGTACCATGTTCATGGACAGAGAGACTGAGGCTCAAAAGACACTGATTCTCCCCATCTGAAGTTTTAACACAACCCCAGTCAAAGTCACAACAGGGTTTTTCCCCCTGGAACTTGATAAGATGAGTCAAATTTTAATCTGGAAGAGCAGAGGGTTGGGAATAACCAGGATGCTTCTGCAGAAGAATGGGGCAATGTTATCTGTCCTACCAGATTTTGGATCCATTACAAAGCCTGTAACTGAGTCAGAGGGGTGTTGGCACAGGGAGAGACACATTAGCCAATGGATTGGAATTAAAAGCCTACAGACACCCAATGCAGGTCAGGAATTTTCCTCCAAAATGGAGAGGGTCTATCCCAGCAGTGGTGAGGGGAGAGTATCTCATAAAAGGATCTGGGAAGTGAGAGTCCACACTAAAAGCAATTAAATTGGATCCCTACATCACACAAAACTCAATTCCATGTGTGTGAAGGGATTATGCAGAAAAAAATTTAAAAACTTAAATAAAGTTTGAATGTCTTGGTAGAAAATATACGGGATCATCACTAAGGAAAGACTTCCCCAAAAAGAACCAAAAGTTATTGTATACTATATAAGAAAATGTCGATCAATTTGTATATATTAAGATTTTTTGTTAATCAAAGGTAGCTTGAAGAAAGTAAAGAAACAAATTACAAACAAGGGGAAGATACTTGCTTTGTACTCTATTGACAGAGGAATAGTATCAAACATATACAAAGAACCCCTATGACTCATCATGAATAGTATGAAGAAGCCAAGGAGAAAACCCATGTGGCGAGATGTTCAGAATCAATTGGAGATCGGAAGATGCAAATCAAAACACCAATGAGGTGACATTTGATTAACAAAATCCACAAAATTCAACAAAACCAGTGTTTCCCAAGTTGCAGATTCATGAGAAACTCAGGCTTTCCAACACTTTAGAAAAGTATCTGGAGTTTTTGAGCATATCACAGTCCATGACCCACATCCCCCTGAAATCCCAAAAAGAGAAAGACATGCCTCCCTACCCCTGGCCAGAGTGTCCTGGGGGTAGGCACTGCCCTCTCAGGGCTGTGGCACCTGTAGGAAGACAGGGGGATCTTTATTTGGGATGAGAGGAAGTGTAGGAGTTTCCTGGGACTGCCGAAACAAAGCACCAAGAACTGGGTGGCTTAAAACAACAAAAATTTATACCCTCACAGTTATGGAGTCCAGAAGCCTGAGATCAAGGTACTGGCAGGGTTGGTTCCTTCTAGAGGCTGAGGGAGAATCTGTCCTACATCTCTCTCCTGGCTTCTGATGGCTGCCGAAAACCCTAAGCTTTCCTTGGCTTATAGCAGCATCGTTCCAGGCTCTTCCTCTGTATTTATATGGCTGTCTCCTCTGTCTCACATCTTCCTCTCCTTTCTCTTATCTTATAGGAACACTTGTCATTGGATTTAGGACCCATCCTATTGCAGGATGAGCTCATCTCAAGATCTTTACCTTAATTACATCTGCAAAGACTTTATTTCCAAATACGGTCCCATTCTTAGGTACCAGATGGACATATCTTTTGGAGTATAACCATTCAGCCCACTACAGAGGAGACTCTTGATCCTAAGATCTCTCCCTAACACATGGAACAGTCAACAGCCTGAGGTTCAAAAGCCCCATCCTTGATACTGCAATTTTTGTTCCCCTCTGTGTCCCCAGCTCCTGAAAAGGACCTGGGACACAGCAGGCTGGAGGTGATTCCAGAGCAGTGAAGTGAGTAGATCTAGGCTCCAACTGGCTGGGGTTTAAGTCCTAGCCCTTCAAATCGGCAACTTGACCTCTCTGTGCCTTGGTTCTCTGACCTGTAAAGTAGAGCTGATAATACTGGCCTGGAGAGAGTTGAATTGTGGGCCCCCCCGCCAAAATACGTCTACCCAGAACCTCCAAATGTGGCCTTATTTGGAACAAAGGACTTTGCAGATGTAGTTAATCGAGGATCTTGAGACAAGATCACCCTGGATTAGGGTGACCCTAAATCCAATGACAGGTGTCCTTATAAGAGACAGAAAAGGAGGGCTTCCTAGGTGGCGCAGTGGTTAAGAATCTGCCTGACAATGCAGAGGTCATGGGTTCGATCCCAGCTCCAGGAAGATCCCACATGCCACGGAGCAACTAAGACCGTGTGCCCCAAAAAAAAAAAAAAAAAGAGACAGAAAAGGAGAAGACAAAGAGAGACGGGAGAAAATGGAGA
The DNA here is from genome assembly GCF_030028045.1 of Hippopotamus amphibius kiboko. Taxonomy (NCBI): domain Eukaryota; kingdom Metazoa; phylum Chordata; class Mammalia; order Artiodactyla; family Hippopotamidae; genus Hippopotamus; species Hippopotamus amphibius. The sequence goes on along the minus strand of NC_080200.1, from coordinate 15,925,082 downwards.
CAGAGATTGCGGTGATGTGCCCACAAGCCAAGGAATGCCAAGAGTTGCAGGCAGCCACCAGCAGCCAGGAGAGAGGCAAGCGGTGGATTCTCCCTCAGAGCCTCCAGAAGGAACCCACCCTGTGCACACCTGGATTTCAGACTCCTGGCCTCCTGAATTGTCAGAGAATACATTTTGACTGTATTAAGCACCAGGTTTATGGTCATCTGTTACAGCAGCCACGGTCCTATATTGCCTCACAGGACCGTTGAGATGCTTAAATGAACGAATACCTGGTACACAGCCTGGTATGCACTTTATACATGCTCACTGGGGGAATAAAATGTGCGAATACAGCAAAGCATGAAGTAAGCGTTGGCTGTTGATGGAATGAGTGATTGAGGCTAAATGAAGATGAGGAGTCAGTGAACCCCCAGATTCCTAACCCCTGACTGCCCCTGGGTCCGGCAGTGCCCTGCCTCCCTGAACCAGCAGGTTGTGTGTCCTTTTAGCTCAGATACCTTCCTGCAGGCAGCAGCCCAGCAAACTCCCTGGCTGCAGCAGGCAGTTGGAGCCGGACACTATTTGCAAACCAAAACCCAGGCCTGCGGCTTCGGCCACCCACTTGTAAAACCAGCTGCTGCTGCTTCCTCCCTGTGAGAAAGTCCCCAACTGAGGCTGTGCGGGGGAAGGGCAGGGAGCGTGGAGGCGGCTGACTCTGTTCCCAGGGAAACTTGGGGAGTGAGAGCGCCTCTGTGCCTCGGTTTCCCCATCTGCATCTGGGCCACACGGGGGTGTGTGTGTTGCAGGAGAGGAATTGCAAGCTCCAGGCTGGGGACCTTGGACTTGGGGATGCTGAGTAAATCACTTCATGTCTCTGAGACTCCGTTTCTCCATCTGTGAACCAGTGAGAAACACACGGCCACTAGAGTGACCGCACGCGGTCATGTCTTTCCCTTAGGAGACACAAATCAACTCCTATGCACCCCGCCCCCAGGCCCTCCCAGGGCGCCCAATTGTTTTTTTTGTTTTTTGTTTTTTTGTTTCTGGCATGCGGGATCTTAGTTCCCCAAGCAGGGATCGAACCCCTGCTCCCTGCAGTGGAAGCACAGAGTCCTAATCACTGGACAGCCAGGGAAGTCCACGGATTGGTAAAGACCATCACCCTCCCTGTGGCCCCCAAGGTCCCATGAGGTCCAGCCCTGCTGCCCTCCCCCCATTATCTCCCTCCATGACCTCCTTGGAAACAAGCTCATTCCCAGGTCAGAGCCTTTGCCTCTGCCTGGAACCTTCTCACCACACCTCCCGCTCTCTCCCTCCCCTCATTCAGGCCCAATGTCACCTCCTCCAGGAGACCCTCCAGGACTGCCCAATATGAAAAGAGCCTCCCTCTGCCACATCCGGTCGTGGGTCCCACTTTATCCACACTGTCCATCTCCCTCCCTGCCTCCAGACCATGAGTCTCTCAAGGGCAGGGATGTCTCAATTGTCCCCAGCTGTGTTCCCAGCCACCAGCCCAGGGCCTGATGCACAGTAGGTATCTATAAATGACTCTTATTATCAGTGTGAGTATTTGTGAGCACATTGATTTGACACTGCTGTGAACAAAACCTACACTCCTGATGGTAGGAGAGGAAGAAAGCACGTGTGGGTGGGAATGGAGTTTGAGCCAAGACCTGAAGGAGGTGGGGATGAGACATTTTGGATGTCTCAGGGAAGATGGTCCCAAGTGGAGGCACAGGCTGTGCAAAGTCCCTGAGGCAGGAAAGTGCCCGACTTTTTGGAGGTACTTTGAGGAGGCCGATGTGGCCTGAACCAGGTAAGAGGAGAAACAAAGTGGGGGCAGCAAGACCAGCAGGGCCTTGTGGCCTCAGGGAAGACTTTGGCTTTTACCTTGAGGAAGGTGGGAGCCATAGAGGGTTCTGGAGGGAGGACAAGTCTGACTCTGGTTGCTATAGAGGGAAGAGTCTATGGGGGATGAGGGCAGAAGCGAGGAGGCCAGGAATGCCTGTGCTGGTCCCAGGGATCAATGATGGGGCTGAACAAGGTGGTTAGGAGGGGTGGGATTCAGGAGCAACTTCACTGGTGGATGGGATGGGGTAAGAAGAGAGTCAAGGATGCCTATGTGGTCCCATTTCACAGAGGGAGAACTGAGGCTCCAGACACAGAGGGATCTGAGTAAAGGAGAGGCTGAAAGGGTCCGTAGGAAGTCAAGAGGCAACCAGGGTCTGGAAGGGAGCCTCGCATCCCATCCCCCTCCCCAGGATCACCAGGATGGACAGCTTCCTTCTACGCAAAGACCCTCCTTCTGTCTTTGATTTTATCTCTGATTTCAATCCTTCTCAGAGGGAGGAGGCTCATCACTCACAGTTGAAGGTAGGCCTGACCCGCCTTCACACAGATTCATTCACTTTACCCAACAACCCTGAGACGAGGGCACCATCCCCATTTTACCGATCAGGCAAGCCAAGGCTCCAAGAGGCCAAGCGGTTGTCCAGGTCAATGAGTGGCAGAGGCGAGATACGAACCCTGCACTTAGGGCTCCAGAGCCTCGTCCTGGGACCGCACTCTGCCTGAGCTGCGGTGGGGGTGCAGACACACACACCATCAAATGTCCCTCCCCCCCTGGAATGTATTACTCACTTCCCGGCTTCAGATGTGGGCTGGGTTGGGAGCTCCCCTTCCCCCAGGGTGTGCTAAGAATTCCAGTTTCGGTGTTTATGGCCCATGTTTCTGCAGTTCGAGGATGCATGTTTGTTCACTCATTTGCTCCCTAGGCCAACTTCAGGTGCCTGCCTTATGCAGGGAGACATCCAAGGCCCCAACTTGGGAGGGTCTGGGCCCAACACAGATACCCCCAGTTCCACAGGGTCGAGTCCAGCCCAGAGGGAGGTACTCAGAGCTGGGGATTCCCAGGGGTCTGGGCGCTGGTGGGGAATGCTTCCTAAAGAAGGGACCCTCAGCCTGAGAAGTGGCTCCCTCCCTGCCCCACCCCCCACACCATGATGAAAGCCAGGGAGGATGGGGACCCTGTGGGACCTCCTGACCCTAGAGTCTCCTGGGCCTGAGACCCCCTCCTGAGATCCCACCCTCGGATCCCCATTTCCAGCTGGCACCAGGCAGCTGCCAGCGCCACTGGGACACAGCCCAGGCCACCCGCCAGATCTGCCCTGGGAAACCAGCTGTGGGAGGTGGAGGTGTCACTGCTCAGACTCTCTGGGAGGAACCATTGCGATGACCATTTACGGGGCAGGCCCAGGGGGGCCGCAGGCTGGAGGGCAGCCTGAGAGCCACAGAACTGGGCAGCTGGACCAGGGTGACCAGGGACAGCACGAGCTGGGGCTTCTGGATTAGATTCTTCACCAACACAGGCCTCGGTTTCCCCATCTAAATAAATGCGGGAGGGGGGACCCCTGTGTCTTGAGACTGTGGGTTTTGAGCTGCTGGGCTTTCGGGGTTAGAGAGGAATTCTTATGCCATTTGGGTTTTCCAGGCAGCAAGTGAGGGCCCCAAACTGCCTGGATCCTGACCCTGAGGCCACAGTGGGGGTGGCTGGGGGGAGATTAATGGGTTCATCTCAGGGAAATATGGGCCTAAGACACTGGCCAGGCCTAGGCTGACCTGGCCGACGTAGGCCTAGTCTGGGAGATCTAGAGGAGGGTGGAGGGAGAGACAGAGGCGGTGAGAGACAGAGAGAGACAGGGAGAGACAGAGAGAGGTGAGGTGGAGAGAAATAGGGAGAGAAGAGACAGAAGCGAAAGGGAGAGAAACAGGAGGGTTGGAGAGAAAGACAAAGAGACAGAGACTTGGGAGGGAGGTGGGCCGTAAGGGAGGCACAGGCGCCCCCACCTGGCAAATCGTGGAAAGCTAGGCATATAAAAACAGCCAGAGGAGCCCCTACCTGGGAAAAATCTGTGTGCTTTTTTTTTTTTTTTTTAATCTTTTTTATTTATTTGGCTGGTACGGTCTTAGTTGTGGCACACAGGATCTTTGCTGCAGCACGCAGGGTCTTTCCTTGCAGTACTCGGGCTCTCAAGTTGTGGCGCACCAGCTCAGTAGTTGGGGCGCCGAGGCTTAGTTGCCCCGGGGCATGTGGGATTTTAGCTCCCCCACCAGGGATGGAACCCGCATCCCCTGCACCGGAAGGCGGATTCTTAACCACTAGATCATCAGGGAAGCCCCTCTGCGTGCTCTTGAGCAAACGGTGACTTTCATATTATCCAGGATGATGTTAGGTGCGCTCTCTAAGGTGCGCGCTTCCGGAGCCTTGCAAGCACCCTCTTCACCTCTCACAATCCCCAATGAGGGTTAACTACTCCCGTTCCACCGATGGGGAACCTGAGGCTGGATAGCCCCAGGATGCACAGCTAGTTGGAGGCAGAGCAGGACTCCGTCAGGATCTGTGAGACCTTGTCCACCTACTGTGTGATCCTCCATCCCTCCAGCCCCCAGCCCGAAGGCGCACCCAGTCTGGCAAAGGAGAAACCCGCCCCGCCCCTCCTCCCCGGCCCGCCTCTCCTCCCTCCCTCCCTCCCTCCCACCCCCATCCCAACCCGCCCTCCCGCAGAGTGTTTTTCTTCTCTCCTCCTGGGTGTTTTGGTTTCAGCAGGAACCGCCTTGCCCGCAGGCGGTTCCCGCCCCGGCAGGGTCAGCCCAGAGCGGGAAGAGGAGCTAGGAGCAGCTCCGGGGCCGGGCGGGGAGAACCCAGGGCACGACCTCGGCTGTCGCCCCAACACTGGGACCAGGCAGGTTCCCTCCTGCTCCCTCCGTATCTTGGTTTCCCCACCTGGAAAGTGGGGCCCTGCTTGGTCGCGCGGGCCCCCACGCGTGGCCATGGGGGGCGCGTCGCTCCGTGTGGCCAAGGGGCGGATGCCTCCGGGTGGGGTTTCCCGCGTCGCTGCCAAGGTTCCGAACGCTCCGTTATTAAACATTGATGGAAGCTGCCTGGTGCCCGCCCCAGAGGCCTCCCAGTGCGCCGGCAGGGTTGGACGCTGATGCCGCAGCTCGAGTTAGCGTGGGGTGTGTGGTGGGGGGAGGTCAAGGCCCGCCAGAGGGAGAGGCTGGGGGACCGAGAGGATGGGGAGAGGGTCCTGCAAGAGGGCACATCAAACACAAGGAGAATTCTTAGCTATGACTTTTTTAAAATAACTTTTAGTGAGCTATAATTGACATACAATAAACTGCATATATTTAAAGTGTACAATTTGATATTTTTTTATTAGTAATGTATATATGGCAATCCCAATCTCCCAATTCATCCCACTTAGCTATGACATCTAAAGCGCGAGCAAACAAAGGAAAATACATAAATTGGATTCCATCAAATTTAAGACTTTTCTTTGACAAAGGACACTTGGGGCGGGAAAAGCCAGCCCGCAGAATAGGAGAAAAGAGTTACAGATCCCATATCTGACAAGAGATTAATATCCAGAAAATGTAACGAACTCTCACAACTCAAGAAAAGATAAATAATCCAGTGAAAAATGGGCAAAAGACTGGAATGGACATTTCTCGGAAGAAAATGTACAAATGGCCGGTATGCACATGAAAAGATGCTCAATACATCATTAGTTCTCAGGGAAATGCAAATCAAGCCACCATGAGATACCACCTCACACCCTCTAGGATGGCCAGACTCAAAAAAGTGGGAAATAACAGGTGTTGATGAGAATGTGGGGAAATTGGAGCCCTCACACTCGGCTGAGGGGAATGGAAAATGTGCAGGCAGTTTGCAAAACAATCTGGCATTTCATCAATCATTTAAACCTAGAAATACAATGTGATCAAACAATTCTACTCCTAAGTATATACCAAAAGAATTGAAAACAGGTGTTCACACTCACCCTTGTATACAATGTTCATAGCAGCACTAGTCACAGTTGCCAAAAGGTGGAAATAACCCAAATTTCCATCAATAGATGAACAGATAAACAAAATGCAGTCCATCCATACAATGGAATATTACTCAGCCATAAAAAAGGAATGACGTGGCAATTTCCTGGTGGTTCAGTGGTTAGGACTCAGTGCTTTCACTGCTGGGCCCCGGGTTCAATCCCTGGTTGGGGAATTAAGATCCCACATGCAAGCTGTGCAGTGCGGCAAAAAAAAAAAAAAAAAAAAAAAAAAAAAAGGAATGAAATTCTGATATGTGTCACAACGTGGATGAAGTTCAAAAGCATCAAGCTGAGTTTCTTTTACAAAAGAATAGACAAAAGACCACGTGTTGGGACCTTCCAGGTGGCACAGTGTTACTAAGAATCTGCCTGCCAATGCAGGGGACACGGGTTCAATCCCTGGTCCGGGAAGATTCCACATGCTGTGGAGAAACTAAGCCTGTGCACCACAACTACTGAGCCTGCACTCTAGAGCCCACGAGCCACAATTACTGAGCCCTTGTGCCACAACTACCGAAGCCCGTGTGCCTAGAGCCCATGCCCTACAACAAGAGAAGCCACCACACTGAGAAGTCCACACACCACAATGAAGAGTAGCCCCCGCTTGCCGCAACTAGAGAAAGCCTGTGTGCAGCAACGAAGACCCAACACAGCCAAAAATTAAATAAAGTTATTATTATTATTTTTTTAAAGGCCACATGTTATATGATCTCATTTATATGAAATGTCCAGAACAGGCAAACCCATAGAGACAGAAAGCAGATTAATGGTTGCCTGGGGCTGTGGAGGGGGAATGGGAGTGACTGCTCATGGGGCTGGGGTCTCTTTTGGGTTGATGGAAATGTTCTGGAACTAGAAAGTAACAATGGTTGCACAGTGTTGTGAATGTACTAAGTGTCACTGAATTGTTCACTTTAAAAGGGTGAATAGGGCTTCCCTGGTGGCACAGTGATTAAGAATCCACCTGCCAATGCAGGGGACACTTGTTCAATCCCTGGTCCAGGAAGATCCCATATGCCATGGAGCAGCTAAGCCCATGTGCCACAACTACAGAGCCTGTGCTCTAGAGCCCACAAGCCACAGCTATTGAGCCCACGTGCCACAACTACTGAAGCCTGAGCGCCTAGAGCCCAAGCTCAGCAACAAGAGAAGCCACCGCAATGAGAAGCCTACGCACTGCAACGAAGGGTAGCCCCCGCTCACCACAACTAGAGAAAGCCTGTGCGCAGCAACGAAGACACAAAGCAGCCAAAAATAAATAAGTAAATAAACGTTAAATAGTGTGGTATGTGAACACAGCCTTAAACAAAAAACAAAACAAAACAGCAGGAGGAATAGGCAAAGGAGCACAGGTATGGGGAAGGGCGTTTCATTAAGGGCCAAGGGTCTGGCATCTGTAGGGTGCAGGCAGTGACGCGTGAGAGGCCAGGCCAGGGCTGTTCTGTGTCATCTCCTGCAGCCACTGTCCCCCGAGGCCCCTGATACCCCAGCCCCATCCTGGTTCAAGGGAAGAGGCAGAGACAACATCTCTTTTTGACCAAACCACCCAGAGGCTGCTGGAGAGACAGAAGAGGCAGGTATCTGGGGAGGTAAACTGAGACAGCCTGTCTCCCTTATGGAAACATGCATCCTTGACTCATGGTGGGATGAGTTTCTCAAGAGAGAAAGAGACAGAGGAGAGGAAGGGTGAATGGTGGCAAGGGCTCTGGAGAAGCCACCTTACCATTTTACAGACTGGAACACTGAGGCCAGACAGACTGAGTCATCTGTTCCGGGCTGAACCACAGCAGGAAGAATCTTTGAACAACTCTCAAATCAGGTCTCCAACTCTCCTGCTCCAGAACCTCCACCCCCACCCCCACTCCTGCCAACTTAAGAATAAAACTCTTAGGTCCCCAGGCCCCTGGAGGCCGTGACCTCTATCCCCCCACCCACCACCTACTCCCCACTGACCACATCTGCCACAGGGCCTTTGCTTTTGCTGCTCTGGCCTCTCTTCCTGTTCCTCTTCCTGTTGTCACTCTGCCAGGTTTATTATAATTGTCTTTGTGATGATTAGATTAATGTCTGCCTTCCCTAGCTAACCAGGAGCCCCTCATGACTGGACTGACAGGAATTGGTATACCATAGGTGTTCAACACTGATTTCTTGAATCAATGAAGGAATGAAGCTGTGAAAGGAGGTCTACCACAGTCTTGATTCCTGGAGCGGCTGTGAGGAGCTGAGGGATCAACACTCAGAGGAGCTCCAGAATAATGAGTATACAGCAAGTGCTCAATAAACACTGGGCCTGGGCTTTGCTAAGTAGGGTTGCCCAACCCATTGAGGTAGGGCCCTCAAGCCAGCACCCTGAACCCCTTCCTTTTATACAGATGGACAAGTAGAGGCCCAGAGAGGAATCTCCTGTGGGTCCTTTTCTAGCAGCAGAAACAGAACTCAACATGGCTTTAACAAAAAGAGAATCAAAGTGGTGGACTTCAGGCATGGCTGGATTCAGGAACTAGGATTCCATCTCTCTGTGTTGCTGTCCTCCCTGCAAGCTTCTCTTCCAGGCAGCCTCAGCCTTCCCCCCAGTGGAAGCAGGGTGTTCATTTTTCCCATTCATTCCATCAAGAATTTCCTGTGGTGCTCCATAAACATCAAACTGCTACTCCTTTGACCCAGAGAGTGAGTTTGCCAACTCCAAGACCACCTACCTGGGTCTTGTGCTATTGGTGGGTCCAAGACTAGAATGGCCAGCATGGGGCATTTAGCTCCCTGGAGGTTCTGGTCTTTCTCATGAGGCCGCTGACCCAGCACCCCCTCCTTCCTGTCCACTTGGTCCTGCCACTGACCAGGCTTCTTCTGCAGGCTGGAGCCTAGGTCTAAGGAATGAGGAGGACTGATCCTCAAGGGAGGGCATATCTAGTGGAGGGCGAGGCTTGAGCAAAAGCTGGGAGGTGGCAAGTCCAAGGGAGGGAACATTCGCAGAACAGAAAGCAGCCTCTGTAGCTGCAAATCTCTTGTTTCCCCATCTAGATGCAAAGATGGGGAAACGGAAGACCCCAAAGGTGAGGGGCCTGAGTCTCTCAATTCCCAGCTGTACTGGCTGCCAGACATCCCTCACCCACAGGTCCCATCTCCTTTTGCCACAAAATTCAGTGGTTCTGGGTTTTAATTTCCACCCCGCCCCCGTTTAAAACCGGAAAAGTCTGTTTTGCAAACTCCCCGGGAGGTGGGAGGGGGCTGGGCGGAGCAGGCCTGGGAGGCACGCGCTGCTGCTGCCACCTGGTGGCCATGCGGGGAATCTGAGCCAACTCGTTTCACAATGAGGGGAGGTCGCGTGGGGAGAGTACAGGAAGCGGGCGGATTCAGGGTGCGCCTGGGGGCCCCTGGTCCTGCTGCCCAATTGGGTGTTAGGACCAGGGAAGAACCCCAGGCCCCGGCCTGAGTCCTGAGCAGAGGGGCGGGGCTGGGGGACAACCAAAACTCCTGTTATTAGGGGACTCAGCCCCAGTACCCCTTGGGCGGTGTCCGGCACATCCATCCCCGCCTCCCAGTCCTAACTTTGCAGAGTTCCAAGTGATCATTCAGCTGTGTCCCCCCCAGACTGGGTTATCCTGGGGGCACCCAGAGGGAGAGATTAATAAATGCGTGGAATGAATAAAATTCTCAGGCTCCTATTGGGGGATTCTGAGCAGGACATTCAGGCTTTAGTTAGGAAAAAGATACTGATTTATTAAGCCTCTGACACCCCGCCCCGAAGCAGCTCTGCGAGGTCAACATTATCACCACCTCCATTTTATTCGTTAACTTATTGGCTTATTTATTTGTTTTTGGAGTTATTTGTTTATTGTTCTTTTTGGAGTTTAGGTGAATTTTATTCTAAATTGGGTAAAAAAACCTTAATAGCAGCAAGTTAACTCATATTCAATTTAATTACTAAATGAGTAAGTTTATATTAAAATCCTCTCTTTTTTACACCACGCAGTGATTTTTAATATTTAATACAATCAAACCTAATGAAAGCTCTTGGTATATAAACCTTTAAAATTACTGGGAAACTAAAATTTAACTCCCATTCATGATTGCACTGCATGAATACTTGATATGTAATCATCTGTATCTTCCCAAAGATGTTGCGGCTTATAGTAAGGTAGTTTCTTCCTCTCCACCATAAGTTTACTGAACTTTCTCCTTTGTTTTCAGTTTTTATTTTCTTTTACAATAGCTTCATATGTCTCTTTCATTTCTGCCAGTTCTAGGCGAAGCAGTTTCTAAGTGATGCTTTAAAGAATCCAAAGCACTATTAGGTTTCTCTGGTTCTTCATATAAGACTACCGATACCTTGGGCAGCGTGTCCAGCACCCTCGATTTCTCCAAGCACCTCCAGAACTGATCAGAGGCTTTGTAATGGGCCGTAGTGACAACAGCAGCTGTGTTTCCATTTTATTTTTCATTTTATTTTATTTTTTCACCCCCGTTTTACAGGGGAGGAGTCTGAATGCTTAGAGCCCCCATTCTTTTCCTCACACCTAGAGCCTCCAAGCCTGGAGACCCTACAATGCAGCAGGGAACTCTGCGCCCAGATTCCCCACCCAGTGCTTCTGGGACAGGACACTCAGCCCAGGACCCTGGGATCAGCCTGAGCCCCGGTGGGCCCCCCTCCAGTCCATCCCACATGTCCCCCCACCAACAGGCCAATGACAGTGCCCTGCCCCTTGGATGCCAGGCCCTGGCCCTGTGTGTGTAGCAGCTTCCGTTTCATGCTGGTTTCTAGGGTTCCCACCACAGGACATATTGGCAACCTGTGCTGGACAGAGTAGATGTCGGTCGGGGCAGTGGTGCCAGAGCCTGGGGAGTGGGGATGGCATCTGAGTCACTTGGTGTGGGTTAGACTCCAGCCTGTGCTGTGTGGCCACAGGCCATCCACTCGCCCTCTCTGAACCTCACTGAGGCTCACTGAAATAGGTTAATTGGACAGCCATGTACCTCAAGGCGGTTATGGGGATTTAGGGCGTCACATGAGTGTCTGGAAAGAACAGTCTGGGTATGCAATAAGCACTCAATAACCAGCTGTCGTGATGGCGATCTTCAGTCTTCTTATCTGTAAGAGGAGGCAGATGTTTCTGTTTCTCCCTGGGAACCAAACTTGGGGGTCTGCCTTAGGTCTCCCAGGAGCAGTGGGAGTCTAGCCGCCTGGGCAGGGCTGTCCTCCAGACTGTCCTGCCAGCCAGGTCCTAGAGCCCCAGCCTCGGGGCATCCTTGAACCTGTTTCCTGTCCTTCAAGGGCAGCTCTGTGTCCAGGGCTGGCTCAGGGGCACCCAAAGGCAGCTCCATCTTCTCCTTGAGAGGCCCAGGTGTGTCCACATCAGCTCCCTCGCCTTTGTCCCAGGCTCTGTCCACCACTAGGGTTTCTTGCTGGGACACCTCCTCCAGGAAGTCTGCTGAACTGGTCCACTGCCAAACCTGGAGAGGGAGGGTGGTGTCAAGGCTGTGGGTGGGGCCCTATTTCTCATCCACACAAGGATGGAGTGGACCAGATCCCTTTTGGGTAAATTTTCTAAAACCCTGAGGCCAACTCAAGGATCAACTCGAAGGACCCCCCATTCCTCTTTGGAAAATTGCCCCTCCTCCTCTCATAGTTGATGTGGTTGAGTAGGGCAGTAGCCCCACGCCAGCTCTTTCGATTGGCATGTGATCCTGGCCCAGCCAGTCAGAGTACTCCACCTCCCTGGTTCCAGTGATAGACTCAGAGGTGGGCATGTGACCCAAACTGGGCCAATCAGCAATGGCCCAGAATTTTGCTGCAGTTATGGGAAAAATGGATACTCTGCTTCCACAGGGGGAAGGCTGAGCCTCCCTGGGAAAGAAGCCTGCAGGAAGGATAGCACCACAAAGAGATACAGTCCTAGTTCCTGGATCCAGCCATGCCTGAAGTCCACCACACTGGAAATTTTTTTCCAACAGGTTCTTTTGTGGAAGTTCTTTTGTGTTTCTGCTACGAGGGAATGACCCACACGAGGTTCCCCTTTGGGTTTCTATTTGCCTGTCTATAAAATAGAGCAGGTTTTTGGGGTCCTTGCAGTGGGTTGGGGGAGAATGAAATGAGTTAATGCATGGGCACTACTCTTCAGAGCCCTGGTCCAGATATGGACCCAATAAACAAGACCTGGAATTAGAAAGGGGGCCCTTACCTGCTTCCCCTGGCTACCAGAGAACTCGATGGCGCTGCTGGCACAAGGTGTGGGCAGGGGTGGGCACAGGTGCCTTATAGCCCTGGGGAGAGTGGAGAACTGATCAGTGCTTCTGTTTGTTCTTACTTTTTAAAATCAATCAATTAATTAATTAATTAATTGACTGGATTGGGTCTTCATTGCTGCGCGCAGGCTTTCTCTAGTTGTGGCAAGGGGGGCTGCTCTTTGTTGTGGCGCACGGGCTTCTCATTGTGGTGGCTTCTTTTGTTGCAGAGCACGAGCTCTAGGCGCGTGGGCTTCAGTAGTTGTGGCACGTGGGCTCAGTAGTTGTGGCTCTCGGGCTTAGGTGCTCCACAGCACGTAGGATCTTCCCAGACCAGGGATCAAACCCGTGTCCCCTGCGTTAGCAGGCGGATTCTTAACCACTGCGCCACCAGGAAGTCCCTGTTCTTAGTTTTTAATTGTTCTGACATTTTTTCCATCTCCATTAAGTTATAATAAGGGGAGTGAGGATGTGGCTTAGGGGTCGGGGGTGTGGGCGACTGACAGACCCAGGTTGAAATCCCAGCACTGTTCCCACTCCTGGATGCCCTGGGCCTGACTATCCGAGCCTCAGTTTCTTCATCTCAAAAGTGGGCATAAAAACCTATTTGGGGTCAGCAGTTATCAGCCCTCTATCAGTAGTACAGATCATCTCGGAGGAGGGGATGCAAGTTACCTGTTCAAGCCGAGGTACCCAAAGATTCCCAGGAGAAGAATGCTCAGGAAGCTCCCCAAAGATGCGAGGAAGATGAACAAATCGGACAACTCAGAAACCTGGACCTCTGGGAGCAGAAGAGCTTGGGCTGGGGGAGAGACACCTCCTGCCTCTCATTGAGGAGCGAGCTGGGAGGGGTGGGCCCTCTATCAACTCACTGCTGACCCTGGCACACCGCCGGGGGGGGGGGTCCCTCTGTGCCTCAGTTTCCTCCTCTGTGAAGTGGGACCCCCCCTGCCCTGTGACTACAGGATAAAGCCCTGGCACACAGTAAGTGTTCAGGACACTGTAGCTCCAAGCACCTGCAGGTAGGGCCTGTGTGGTTGCTCCCCTGGACCCAGACCTGCCCACCGCACACTCACTGGTTCTCTTGGGACCAGATTTCACTACAAGGACAACAGGCAGGGACCGTGGCAGGAACAGGGATCATCTGGTCTTCAAATTTCTCACCACCTCCTTATGTTTGTAGTGAGAGAGACTCATTCATTCATATTCATTCATTTGCACAATAAATAGCCCCCCTGCTCCCTCCCTCTCCTCAGGAGCCCCAAGATTGGGGGAGGCAGAGCCCAGACAGACACCCCCACACACTCCCAAGGTGTCAAGCCAGGTAGGAGGAATAGTCACAGCTCAGGGGGGAAGGGGTTCCAAGAAGGAAGCCTGGAAGGCTTCCTGGAGGAGAGAGCTTTTGAACTGGGTTTTGAAGGATGAATAGGAGTTTGACAAGGAGACCAAATATTCCAGGCAGAGAGCCCTGCAAGGGCAAGGCCTTGGGAGTGTGAGAGAAGGTTCATGAGGGGAAGTTGCCACAGAGGAGGCTGGTGAAGGAGGTGGAAGCAGGTCAGCCTGCAACTTTCTCCTGAGGGCAATGCTTGGGGAGACACTAAAAGGTTGAGGACCAGGGAGGGACTGTTTGCAGACTTGTGGGATGGGGCAATGCATGCTGGGTAAACACACAGGCCCCACCCCCTCACTCACCAATGGTGAAGTGCAGGGGCTGGCTCCAGGTGCCTCGCCACTTGGCTGTGTCTGCTCGAACCTGTACCTTGTAGGCTGCGCCAGCCTGCAGCCCTTGCAAGGTGACCTGGGTCTCTGTGGGCTTCACGACCAGCTCTGTGGGCAAGAGGCAGCCGTGGGTCCCCAAACAGCCTTTACTCTGGGCTCCACCCTGGGGGTGGGGATGTGAGGACTCACAGACATTTTGCTGAATACTCCTCCCTAAATGCGCCCATTCACTTCAGGCTTATTTGGAAAACTCTTCTTCATCAAGATATTCAGTGAATGCTGCTATCTTTCCTCAAATTCTGAGCAGTTTGCCCTTTACTCGCTCCTAGCCCACTCCCTTCCAGCCCCATCTGCCTTCCTCTCAGAGTTCCCTAAAGGCACCAGGTTCATTTTCAAACCTCAGGGCCTTTGCACTGGCTGTTTCCCTGGCCTGGTTCACCCTTTCCCCAGATAACTACATGGTGTCTTCCCTCACCTCTTTCCCATCTTTAGGGTCAAAGTCAGGGTTAACTTTGGCTAAGTTGTTCCCCCTGTGTCCCCAGCACCTCAGCACACAGTAGGACCTCAGCCAGTGGTTGTGGAATTGGATGACTTTTAAAAAATAAAGCACCGCATCAAAATCTTCAAAATGAGAATACAGTTGTTGGCTGTCATCCAGAAGAAAACATTCCTAGAACCCTAAATCCATATACTTTGTAAGTATTCAAGGGGAATTTTCTTCAACAGAAATTTCGGGGAAGTTGGTACATTTGGCCAAATGGGCGCTTGGCACATAAATCTTCAACAATTTGACTTTCGGCAAATTGGTTTTCAGCAAATGGCCTGCTTCCAGCTGTGCCGCTGTGAACAAGTCACCGACTCCCACTTGGCCTCATTTACCCCCCTCTAAACAACATAGGGTGACCAGGCTGATGGTAGGATATCTAAATATCTGATGCTGGAGCAGCCCCCGTTCCGCACCCGCATCCCTTCCGTTCCCCATCTCAGCCCCTATGCTGAGCTCAAGGAGGGAAGGCAGGATGTAAACTCATGGTCCTGCCGGCCTGGCCTGCTGCTGCAAGACTTGGATGAGCAAGGCTGTATCCGTAAGGCTGTGTTACCCAGTGAGGAGCGTGAGGCTCCCAGTGTGTGAAATGACAGGAAGTTCCAGCCCTGGTGAGATGTGCCCTGTACATCCTCATTTATTTCCCTCCTATGGGGCAGGGAGGGGCGCTTGATTGAGCTCAAATCCAAGCTTGTTTATCCTTTGGGCAGGTGAATCCCTCTCCAGGCTTCAATTTCCCCAACTGTGGGATGCAGACAGTCATCCTGGCTCCATGGGAGTTACTGTCTTAGTCCCCACCTTAGCACCTGTGCCATCTGCCAGGAATTCCTAGAGCACTCCTACCCATGCTTCAAAGCCCTTGCACCTTGAGTCCAATTTTATTATTTTATGGGTGGGAAAATCAAGGCCCAGAGAGGGACAGGGAGGTGCCCAGGGTCACACAGCAAGCCCTTCCTTCCCCAGCCAGGCCTGTGCTGCCCCACCTACCAGATACTTGGTTGCTGTCCTCATCTTGGCAGCTCACAACGTACTCCTTCAGGATGCCGGGGCAGGTGCTCAACAGAGATGGTGTCCAGTCCACAGACACCGAATCCTGGCTGAGGTTCTTCACAGACACATGCTGTGGGCTCCCGGCCTCTGAGGCTGCAACCAACACCATTTGCCATGGTCAGCTCCACAGGTGCTGGCTGAGCACGTTCTGTCTGCCCAGCCCGGTACTGTCCAGAGACCCAGGGAACCTTGGCCACAGAGTCAGCTGGGTCTGGGTTTGTAGCCCAGCTCCACCACTCTTGGTACCATCGCTTCCCCTCTCTGAGCCTCAGTTTTCTTACCTGTAAAATGGGGCAATGCCTCTCGGGGTGTCTTAAGAGTTGACTGAACTGACTGCTTTGTGTCTGGCTTCTGGCCAGGGCCCGATATGCAGTAGGTGCCTCTAAATGGTATTCCCCTTTCCTGATACCCAAGGACACTGCCGAGTCCCCTGGGGAGACCACCCTGCAGGTGTGGGCCGCTCACCATTGCCTCCAAAGTGGTAGGTGGACAAGACCGTGGACCACAAATGGGGCTTCTCCGGCTGTGCAGAGGCGAAGATGGTGATGTGGTAACACTCCTTCTGCCAAATTGCTCCAGATGTTTGGTTCCAGCTATGGCTTGCTAGAAGGATTAGGAAGAGCCAGACCAGTAAATAGATTGTGTCCCCACCTCCGCACCTATGCCATCTGCCAGGAACTCCCAGAGCACTCCTACCCTTGCTTCAAAGCCCTTGCACCGATGTCCACTCCTCCAGGATTCCTTCCTTATGCCCCTGCCCAACCTGTCCCCAGCCCCTCCAGCATAGCTCCTACTCCGTGGTGCCAGGGGTGTCTGTATCCAGCCCTGTCTCCCCTGGTTGGGAGCTCTTTGAGGGCCAGGCTGAGGCTGAGGCTTCTCGGGACCCCAGCCAGGACCAGGGCAGAGAGTGAGAGGCTGCCTGGGCCATTTTGCACCCGCCCTTTCCCTCCAGAGGCCTCATTAATTTGCCACCCACATCTTGCTAGCTGCCACCTTTCCTGGCACGGGTGAATGTTTAACAAACACCCTGGGATGTGAGACTCATTACCTGCTGGGGTGCAACCTGCCCAGGGCTGAGTGAGCCCTGACACCCCAGAATCCCAGCAGGAAGCTCCAGACCTGCATGAGTGGGAGGGTCTGAGTCTTGGCCTGTGCCCACTTCTGTGTGACCTTGAGCAAATGGCTAGACCTCTCTGGGCCTCAGACACCTTACATGGATGATGCCTATAAGATGTGAGCGGACCAGGAGCTCTAATGGAGGATGCAGGGCAACCAACATTACGGTACCCATTCCAGCAGGGTCTCGGTCCTGGGGTGTTGTCATGGTGCAGGTGGGAAGGCTTTTATTCTGGCCCTGGGGCTGCCACTCAATGCAGTACGTCATGCCCTGGGCCCGGGCTGGCCAACTCATGGTGGTCCAGTTGGCTCCGGTACTGATATTCAGAACCGCTGGTTCTGGAAGAAGACAAGGGAGCCCCATCAGTATAGCTGCTTCAAGCTCCCCCTCACCCAAGGCTCCTATAGCCCCATCCCACCCTCTTGACAAGCTCTAATGCCCCCGCCCCCCACCCCCAGGGCCAGGAGTGTCTGTATCTGGCTCTGACTCCCCTTGCTGGGGGGCTGCCTGGTTGGGGGCTGAACACAAAGGGGAAAGCAGGGGCTGTTTGAATGAATCGAGTCCTCCCCTAGCCTGGCCATGGGTTCCCTGCCAGGATGCTCACCACCAGTGCTCCCTTGCTATGATGCCACTACTGCCCTGCTAGGCTGGTGGGCATCTCCTGCTTCAGCAGATGCCTGGCCACCCACCACCCGCCTTGTCCAGCGGGTCCTGGCTGAGGTGGGGGAGGGGCTTCCCAGCTGGACCAGAGCTGAGTCCTGAGACAACTGAGCCTCAGACAGACTCACTGTTGTGCCATCCTGGCAAGTGGCTTCATCTGTCTGAGGCTCAGTTGTCTCATCTCTGAAATGGGCATCACTGTAATAGCCCTGCTGGGTACTCAGCAGGACCAGGATTAAGGTGAAGCGAGCAGGACACTTATCTCAGGCATGAAATTTAATGCAGCCCAAAGAACACAGTCATTGAGATCAACACTGTTTGGGACTTCCCTGGTGGTCCAGTGGTTAAGACTCTGCACTTCCTACTGTATGGGTTTGATCCCTGGTCGGGGAAGTAAGATCCCGCATGCCGTGCAGCGCAGCCAAAAAAAAGGATCAACGCTGTTCTAATGCAATATTTTTTTAAATTGAAATGAACATAAAAGTACATACTGAGTACTATTCACGTCTGCCAAACAGTGGAAACAGCTTAAATGTCCATCAGTGGAAAAACAGATACACAAAATGTGGCCCATCCACACAGTGGAATATTACTCAGCCATAAAAAGGGATGATACACTGACACACGTGCTACAATGTGGATGAATCTTAAAGACATCAGGCTGAGTGAAAGAAGCCAGAATCTAAGGCCACGTCATATATGATCAGTTTCTGTGAAATGTCCAGAACAGGCAAATCCACAGAGACAGAAAGCTGATTAGTGATTGTCGGGGGCTGGGGGAGGGAGGTGGGGTGTGACCGCTAAGGGGGACGGGCTCTCCTTTTGGGGGTGATGAAATGTTCTGGAACTAGACAGAGGTGATGGTCTCACAACACTGTCAGTGTAATTAATGCACCCAGTTGTACTTGTTAAAATGGTTCATTTTGATATGTGACCTTTACCTCAATAAAATACATATGTGTATATACATACATACAAATCTTGATTTTTAAATTTTAGATTTGTTTTTTCGAGGTGACATCGGTTTGTAATATATCTTTCATGTGTACAACATTATATTTTGACTTCTGAATACCCTACTGGGTGCTCACCACGAAAACTTTAGTTTCCATCTGTCACCATACAGTCCCTTTTACCCCTCCCCTCCCCCTGCCTCTTCCCCTCTGATAACCACTCTCTGTTCTCTGTATCTGCATGTTTGTTTTGATTTGTTCATTTATTTATTTAGTCAGTTTGTTTGTTCGGTTGGTTGGTTGGTATTTATATTCCACATCTCAGTGAAATCATAGGTATTTGTCTTTCTCCATCTGACTTATTTCACTAAGCATAATATCCTCAAGGTCCATGTATGTTGTCGCAAATGGCGACATTTCATTCTTTTTCACGGCTGAGTAGTATTCCATCGTATACATGCACCACATCTTCTTTACCTACTCATCCACTGATGGGCACTTAGGTTGTTTTCATATCTTGGCTGTCATGAATAACGCTGCAATGAACATAGGGTTGCGTATACCTTTTCCAATTATGTTTTCCTTTTCTTTGGATAAATACCCAGAAGTGGAATTGCTGGATCATATGGTAGTTCTCGCCTTAATTTTCTGAGGACTCTCCATACTGTTTTTCATAGTGGCTGCACCAATTTACACTCCAGCCAACAGCGTATGAGCCTTCCCTTTTATCCACATCATTGCCATTGATTTTTTTCATTAAATATACGTATATATTTAACCTATGTATACATGTATATAAAATGAGCAAAATGTCTAGATTTTAAATAAAGACAGGATCAACCCTGTATTTGCATGCCCCTGCCTTGCTCGCTTCACCCTGATCCTGGCCTTGGTCCCAATAAAACTTTATTTTCAAAAACAAGTGTTTGGCCTGGGCTGCAGTTTGCTAGTGAGATTTTTTTTTTTTTGACTATTACATTATAAAGCTATGCATTTTTTAACGCCATGCATTTCTATTACCGACTTTACACATTCTTAAAGTAGACACCCCATGAAACTTTCGCTCCCCACTTGCCTCACCCTAGTCCAACTGAGGCTCAGGGTACTTGCTCAGTTCCCAGGGACCCTCCCACCGCCCAACCAAAGGCACCTGAGTGGGTGTAGGCAGGAATGTGCCGCGTCTGGTTGGGGCTGCGGCCAAAGCGATTCCGGGAAAAGACAGCCAGGTCATAGGCAGCACCTGAGAGGATGAGCTTTTTACTCAGGCGTAGAGTCCTCGTGGCCTTGGCCTTACACGGGCAGGACAGCATATGCAGGTGGACATGGTAGGACACCTCCGTGCCCGAGTCGGGCCCGAGGCAGCCTTCCGGAAGCTCCAGCTGGGGCAGCTGTCGTGAGTGTGAGAGATGGTTTGTGAGGACCTGAACAGATACGTCATCCCTGTGGGCTGGCATCAGGATGCAGCCCGTGAGCATAGACTCATCCATGGGCCCCAGCTGATGACGTGCAAAAAATTAAAAAAACAGTAAACCACAATGCTGCCAAGGCTGCTGGGAAACTGACACATCCACTGCTCACTGGTTTGGGGGGAGGGGGAATAATTTGGCAAAACCCACTGAAAGCTAGGAAAAAAATAATGTTTTCATCTTTGGACTCAGTTACTTCAAGCCTAGAAATTTTTTCTAAGAAAGGTAATTCATATTATAGGAAACCTAGCGAGAGAAGGAGCTTCACTACAGCTTTATTGTGACAGCCCACTGGGGACCTGGCTGAATCAATTATGGTGAAGCTGGGGGTTGAGTTTGCCTCTGACTCAGGCAGGAGATTTTTCCTCTGTGCCTCAGTTTTTCCTCCTCTGGAAAGTGGGTTCATTCGACTGTACTTAATGAGTTGTTTGGGGGACTTCAAAGAAATCATCTCCCATCCAGACCAACACAGTCAACCAACCCCTTCCTGGCCTTCCAGCTTCCACCTGAGCCCCCCACAATTTGCTCACCCAATGGCCGCCAGAGGGAGCCTGTGAACACCTGAGTCCAGTCACATCCTTCCTCCGCTCACACACTCTCCATGGCTACCCATTACCTTCAGAGTTCAACCCACAGTCCTTTCAATCCCTACCACCTCCACAGCTCATCTCCCTCCTATTAATTAAGCACTTCCACTCCAGCCTCTTATCTTCTTCTCTCTGTTTCCAGGCCACCCCACAGCCCTGCGATGGTCCCATTACCTGCTCATGCAAGGTCACTTGCCTCCTCCCATCCGGGCGGAGCTGCTCCACTGACAACTTCACCTCAGCTAGTGGGGGGGGTTCTGCAATGAGACAGCAAGACGGTGACACTGGGGGGGGGTGCCCTTGCTCACAACCTCCTGCAGACCCTGGATGGGGACCCGGGACCTTTTCCTTCCCTCCCATGAAAAACGGGATTTTACGCATTGTTAAGTAGTTTTCAAAATCTGCAAACATGGAGATCCATTCCACCACAGTATGAATATGCTTAACACAATTGGCTACAAATGGTTAAAATGGTAAATTTTGTATTACGTCTTTTTTTACTACAATTAAAAAAAAAATCTGAAAGTAATCGTTGGAATTGTTTCCCAGCAGATATGCACTTGGGCGGGCAGGAGGAAGCTCCATCTCAAAGGATAGGGGGACAAATGTCGACAGTCACCCCATCTCCCCCTCCCACCCCCCACCTCGGGCCGCATCTCCACTCTGGAGCTGCCCAGGCTCAGATTCCTGTGTCATTTGGGAAAACCTGTCTTCACAACACAACCACTTGCACCCGTCAACTCCTTGTCTGGCTATCAAAGAACAAACTAATTGGAAGGAGAGAAAGACTGAGAAATGCTTTCTTTTTAGATTATGGATTTGCCACATTTTACAAAGTGAAACTCGCTCACTGCCCTGCCACCTTGCACTAATTTTCCCAAATTTCTCCCGCCGCCTTATTTCTAACTTCCATCACCCTGTTGCTTACACTCGCCGCCTTATTTCTAATACCACTACCCTCTTTCTAATGCCTGTCTGCCTTCCTGTGGCCTAGGGTGCACTCACCAGGGGGGATGCACACGGGGCTGCTCCAACTGCTCCAGGGACCTCCGGGGACCCCTGGCCCCAGCCGCCGCCGCAGCTGGAATTCTTGGGCCGCGTCCACCTCCAAGGGGCAGAGGCATGACTCTGGGGAGAAGCAAATCAAACATCAGGCCAAGGGGCTGTCCCATAGCCAGGAGTGCCCAGGGCTTGGCACTGGTCACTAAGCCACCATGCACACATTAAGTGCCAACTGTATACATGCACTTATTGAGTGCCAACTGTGTCCATGCACTTATTGAGAGCTAATTGTGTGCTGGACCCTGGGGACACAGCCAGAATAGGCTAAGTCCTGTGCTCTCGGGGCCTCAAGGATCACCCACTTCTTTTACTGTCTGGGGGTTCAGGTCTCAGCAAGGCCACCCCTTGGGATATGAACTTGGCCAATGGCTTCTCAAGCCCGAGCCTTTGTTTCCTCACCTGTGAGATGGGAATAATCCAATACTGAACTACAGGGAGATGCAAACAAGCTTACAGAGAATTTAGCACTGGCCCTAGCACAGAGTGGGTGCCTAATTAATGCTAACTTGCAGCTTCTGTCGTTCTCACTGTTATTCTCACCGAAGCCAGCATCATCTTGACGTCCACAGTCACCCTAAAATGAGACCATATTTATACACTTTTACATTTGGGTGTTGAAACTATTAGCTCTTTTGAAACTTTCAACAATTATTTTGCTAAACGCAACGTGGAACCCTGGATTGGATCCGAGAACAGAAAGAAGACGTTCTTGGAAAAGTGGGTGATAACCCAAGCAAACTCTGGAGTTTAGTTCATAGGGACGGACCACTGACAGACAAACTTGGTAACAAAAGCCATTACCCTATGCAGAAGCTGGATGAAGCCTCTATGTATTTCTTTATAACTTTTCTGAAAATCTAAGATTATTCCAAAGTAAAAGTTGTTTTTTTTTTTTAAGAATTATTTGGGGCTTCCCTTATGGCTCCGTGGTTAAAAATCCGCCTGCCAATGCAGGGAACACGGGTTCGAGCTCCGGTCCGGGAAGATCCCACATGCCTGCGCGTCTAGAGTCTGTGCTCTGCAACAAGAGAAGCCACGGCCATGGGAAGCCGGCACACCACAAAGAAGAGCCCCTGCTCACCGCAACTAGAGAAAGCCCGCGCGCAGCAACGAAGACCCAACGCAGCCAATAAATAAATAAATATTTTTTTAAAAAAAGAATTATTTGGGGGAATTCCCTGGTGGTCCAGTGGTTAGGACTCAGCACTTTCATTTCCGGGACCCGGATTCAATCCCTGGTCAGAGAACTAAGATCCCACAAGCCGTGTGGAGAGGCCAAACGTTTTTTTAAAAATTAAAAAAATAAAAGAATGATTTTAGGAGGCGAAATTATATTTTATAATTTCCTAAAAAAATATTTTAAGAGACAAAACCTGTCTGTGGTGTTGCAGGTAAGGAGAGTCAAGTTAGGACCCAGCTAGCTCCACACTACCCAGGTGATGCTGAGCGGTCCCCAGACATCCCGAGCCTCAGTTGCTTCATCTGCAAAGGGGGGCTGAGAGGGTCCACTGCTGAGTGTGTTAAGGGGCTGGAGATAAAATGTAAAGAGATGCCCCTCCCCAACAGGAATCCCATGTCACCTGCCTCTGACTGATCTGAACCCACTCACTTGATGGGGAAACTGAGGCTCAAGGAAGGGCGTAACATTTGGAGGCAAGATGGGGCCGAAGCGGAGGCAGCTCGCTGGACGCAAGATGCTCCCCGTCTGAGGGAGCAGGAGACACCACAATTCAGAAGCTGGGGGTCTGTCTCTTCCAAACCAGGGGCTCCTTGGGGACTTGGTCAGGGCTGAGGTTTCTTGTAAGCCTAGACTTCCCTGCCTGCCAGGGACAGAGGGAAGAATAGAGTAGCTGAAGAATGAATGAAGGTCCAAAGGAGACATACGGATGGCCAACATGAAAATATGCTCAATATTACTAATCACCAGAGAAATGCAAATCAAAACCACAAGGTGATCGCACCTCACACCTGTCAGGATGGTTATCAAAAAGACAAGAGATAATAATTGTTGACGAGGGTGTGGAGAAATGAAATTGCTGGATGGAATGGATGGGGATGTAAATTGTTGGTGTGCATGTAGCCATTATGGAAAACAGTGGAAGTTCCTCAAAATATTAAAAATAGAACTACCACATGATCCAGCAATTCTACTTCTGAGTATTTATCCAAAGGAAAGCAAAACACTAACTGGAAAAGAAACACGCACCTTCATGTTCATTGCAGCATTATTTACAACAGCTGAGATGTGAAAGCAATCTTAGTGTCCATCGATGGATGAATGGATAAAGAAAATGTGGTATATGTATACAATGGAATATTATTCAGCAGTCAAAAGAAGGAAATCTTGCCATTTGCAACATGGATGGACCTTGAGGGCATTATGTCAATTGAAATAAGTCTGACAGAGAAAGACAAATACTGTATGATCTCACTTACATGTGAATTTAAAACAAACAAACAAGAAAACCAAACTCATAGATACAGACAACAGATTAGTGGTTGTCTGAGGTGAGGGGTGGGTCAAATGGATGAAAGTGGTCAAAAGGTACAAAGTTATCAATATAAAATAAATAAGTTCTGGGATGTAACGTACAGCATAGTGACTATGGTGACCATAGTTAACAGTACTGAATTGCATATCTGAAAGTTGCTAAGAGAGTAAATCTTAAAAGTTCTCATTACAGAAAGCAAAATCTGGAACATGCATGGGTAGTGAAGGAAGTTAAATAGACTTAGTGTGGTGATTGATCATTTCACAATGTATACAAGTATCAAATCATGTACACCTGATGCTAATATCACGCTGTATGTCAATTTTACATTTGAATGAAGAAAAGTAGGGACTTCCCTGGCGGTCCAGTAAAGACTCCATGCTCCCAATGCAGGAGGCATGGGTTCAGTCCCTGGTGGAGGAACTAAGATCCCGCATGCCACACAGCATGGCCAAAAAAAAATAATAAAAGGGGGGGTGGGGAAGGAGGAAGGGAGGAATGGGTGGAAAGGCAGCTTCCTGGAAGAGGCAGCCCTTGAGCTGGACTCTGAAGGTGGGTTGGATTTACATGTACTCAGGTGAAGAGGAAGGCGCGCAGGTGGAAAGAATTGCATATGCAAAGGCAAAGAGTTTGGAATCTAGAGCAATGAATGATGGCCATTCAGAGAGGGGCCAGAGGAAGCATGAAGCAAGTGAGGGGACCTAGGGCCAGCTGAGGGTGAGGATGCCCTACTGCGGGTAATGGGGAGCCATGGAGGGTGTGTGAGCAAGGGAGACCATGATCAGATCTTCATCTCAGAGAGACCCCAGAGGCTAAACATGGGTCAAATGTGGAGGCCAGGTGGGAAGGGTGATAGATACAGAGATTGCAGAATTGATGGGAGAGGAGTGAAGGTGCCCTGTGCCCTGTGCAAATCCCTGATCTGGGGAATAAACTCACCAGCTTCCACAGGCTGCCAGGCGTCCGGTACCGGAACTGTACCTCAGCACCATCCTGGCGGACTGGGGTCTCCCACTCCATGTGCAGGTGCCCCGCTAACCTGGACACCTTGATGTTTCCTGGGGGAGGGTCGTATTTAACTGGAAGCAGAGATGGGGGTTGGGGAGAGGAAGCCGGTGTGTGTGTAAGTTGTTGGTCTGGAAAATTTTGGAAAATCTGCCCAGGATCCTCCTGGCCCAGAGTAACCCACCAAGCCTCCTGAATTTGAATCAGGGACACCCTTGCAGGTCCCATCTAAGCCTAGGGTTCTATGGGTCAAAGAGTGAAGATTTATACACAGGATCCTATTAGTAAAGGTATGTTTAAAATATTAATCCTCATTGCTGGCAAGGCTGTGGTGAGACAGGCACTTTTGTAATTTGCTGATGAGAGAGTAATTAACGGATTCTATTTTTTTCCTGGAGGACTATTAGGGAACTCTTACTAACTTTTTAACCCCACTTCAAGGAGCCTGGCCTAAGGAGAGACATCTGTCATTCTTTCTGCCTCTAGGTTATACTGTGCCTGATTCTAGCTCGGGGTCTTTGCACTTGCTGTATCCTCTGTCTGGACCACACTTCCCCACCTTTATTCCTGCTGGATCTTTTTTATCTTTGAGCTGGAGGCCTCCCTGACCTCCCAGCATCTCATCATGTGTAATGATCATGCCTTGTCTATCACCCTACTTGGATCTGGGCTCCATGACGGCAGGAACGGTGCTGGGATTAGAGTGAGGTAAGGTAGTACAAATGCAGGGTCAGATTCTGTCTTTACTTAGAATTCTGGGGGGGCTTCCCAGGTGGTGCAGTGGTTAAGAATCTGCCTGCCAATGCAGGGGACACGAGTTCCATCCCTGGTCTGGGAGGATCCACATGCCGTGGAGCAACTGAGCCCATGTGCCACAACTACTGAAGCCCGCGTGCCTAGAGCCCGTGCTCCGCAACGAGAAGCCACCACAGTGAGAAGCCTGTGCATCACAATGAAGACCCCCACTCTCTCGCAGCAATGAAGACCCAACACAGGCAATAAATAAAATAAATTAATAAATAAAATAAAATAAATAAAATAAAATTCGGTATTTGTGGAAGGAACACAATAAAAAATGGTGGGAATCCATGAGGGTTTCTAAACTTAAAAAAGAAAAACCTGGGGAATTCCCTGATGATCCAGTGGTTAGGATTCTGCCCTTCTACTGCAGAGGGTGTGGGTTCAATCCCTGGTCGGGGAACTAAGATCCCACATGCAGGACAGTGTGGCAAAAAAAAAAAAAAAAAATCTGATATTTTGTTTGTCACGGCTTTTTTTTTTTTTTTGCATTAATATTGATTTTTTTATTTTTTTAATAAATTTATTTATTTATTTTATTGGTTGTGTTGGGTCTTTTTTTTGCTGTGCGTGGGCTTTCTTTAGTTGCGGTGAGTGGGGCTACTCTTCCTTGTGGTGCGCGGGCTCCTCATTGCCATGGCTTCTCTTGTTGAGGAGCACGGGCTCTAGGCGCGTGGGCTTCAGTAGTTGCAGCACGTGGGCTCAATAGTTGTGGCTCACGGGCTCTAAAGCGCAGGCTCAATAGTTGTGGCGCATGGGCTTAGTTGCTCCGCGGCATGTGGGATCTTCCTGGAGCAGGGATCGAACCTGTGTCCCCTGCACTGGCAGGCAGATTCTTAACCATTGTGCCACCTAGGAAGCCCTTGATTTTTTTTTTAAATGTTGCATCATGAGACTTCCCTGGTGGTCCAGTGGTTAATTAAGATTCCTCGCTCCCAATGCAGCGGGCCTGGGTTTGATCCCTGGTCAGGGAACTAGATCCCTTATGCGTGCTGCAAAACGAAGATCCTGCATGCTGCAACCAGGACCCAGCACAGTCAAATAAATAAATGAAATTTTTTTTAAAAAGTTGTATCATGATACTGTTTATAATGACTGCTGAGGTTTTTTGGCAACTCCCTAAGATTTTGTGGCCTAAGAGGGTGCCTTGTTCACCTCACCCTTGTCCCAGCCCTGGGCTGTGACCTCCCTTGGCCTCGCCCGTGTCCCCTACGCCTAAGCACGGCACACAGAAGCAGCTCAACGAGCATAAACTAAGTGGATGGTGTTAATTCATGAAAATATATTTTACAGACCCAACAGGGGGGCATCCCTGGAGCACAGTGGTTAAGAATCCACCTGCCAATGCAGGGGACACGGGTTCGATCCCTGGTCCAGGAAGACTCCACATGCCATGGAGCAATTAAGCCCGTGCACCACAACTACTGAGCCTTCTCTCTAGAGCCTGCGAGCCACAACTATGGAGCCTGTGTGCACAACTACTGAAGCCCACGCGCCTAGAGTCCGTGCTCTGCAACAAGAGAAACCACGGCAATGAGAAGCCCATACACCGCAGCAAAGGGTAGCCCCTGCTTTCCACAACTACCCGTGTGTAGCAACGAAGACCCAATGCAGCCAATAAATAAAAATAAATAAATAAATTTATATATATATATAAAGACCCAATAGGGTCTTGGCAGCATTACAGTATCAAGGAGAAACTGAAAGCTACCTAAATGTTCAGCAGTAGGGGATTGGTAAGGGGACCATGAAAGACTCTGTCAAGTCACATGACAGTTTGGGATGTGAAAACAGCTGGCAGCATCCAGTCCCTTTCCAGGGACCCAGAGTCCCCCCAGGTCTCGGCTTGGGGACCAGAGCCTTCTCTGGGTGAGGAAGGGGTAGTGGGGAGGAGAACAGGGTGCTAACCTGAGCTGTAGAGGTTCAGGGTGACGTTGGGGGATTTCTCCGTCCGGTTGGCCACCCGGGATTCTACCCAGAGAGTGACAGTGTGGAGCACGGCTATGCCATCCTGGTCGGAGAACTGCAGCTTGGTGGCCGAGCCTGTGGCAAAGTAGCAACAGCGCCCAGGCTTGAGGCTGTGGGAAAGAGGATGTTGGTGCTGAGTCTGGGGTCCTAGTGGACCCCAGAGTGTCTCAGGGGCCAAGGCAGATGATGTGCATCACATCCCAGCATCTTTTTCTGCCCCCTTTACTCCCTCTCCCCAGCCTGGGGGTTTCCTGGGGATCAGCCTAAGACTACGGGAATTGGAGGACTCCAGAATCTCCTAACATGGGCTGCCACAGAGGAAAAGAAGAAATAAATGGATGGATGGATGAATAAGTGACGGGGTGAGGATGCAGGAAGGACCAGAGGGATCCTAACTGCCGCCCAAACTGGACACCCACCCACTCTGACCTCTCACAACACAGATCCCCAACCCTCCCTTCTGACATGAGAAACTGAGGCCCAGGGAGGGCCCTGCCGTGGTCATACATCTGAGAGTAGAGGCAGGGGGTCAGGAGCAAGGACAGGGTCCTCACCAGCATCTCAGGAAGTGGCTGACCCCGGCTGCGGGGCCCTCATACTCCCAGGAACATTCATAACCAGCGCTACTGAATATCCGGTAGCAGTTCAGGTCCCGGGGCCCCGAAGCTGAGCCTGGAGGTTTGAGAAGAGACTAGAGTGGGGGGGGGAGTCCCCAAACTGACACACCCCAGGGAGGAATCTTTGTGACACTTATGTAATCCGGTGTCGCCTCAGCCTATACACACTGTGGCTTCCAGCACCTTCCTGCGCCCTTCCTGCCTGTCTCCTGCCATCTTCCCTGCACCTCCTGCTCCAGCCACTTCAGCCTCCTCACTAGTCCTCAAACAAACCAGGCTTACTCCTGCCTCAGGGCCTTTGCATGTGCTGTGCCCTCTGCCTGAAATGCTCCTCCCCCAGATCTTGGCATTCCAATTTCTCCTTCAGTGTCACCTCCTCAAACACTAGGCCATTTGAAGCAGTCCCCTCCCTCTCCATCCTCCACCCTGCTCTGTTTCTTTTCATAGCAGGTCATTGTATGCAAGATACACATTTGTGAGCCTCTTGTCCACCTCCTGCCCTAGGCCGTGACCTCAAGAGGACAGCTGGGCTCGCAGCTGATTCCTTCATGTCTAGAATTGCATCTGCACATAGTAAGTGCTTGGTAAATATTTCCTGAACAAAAGAATAGATGAAACAGCTGCTTGGCCCCGCATGCTGACAGTCGAGACAGACACAGATACCAGTCCTGCGACCCTGTTAGGGAGCAGATGAGGCTTACGGAAGTGGATGACTGCTCCAGGACACCTGAGTTTGGTGAGGACAGGCCATCAGGCAGTTGGGGTGGGGCTCCCAAGACCCCAGTCTTTGGCTGGATAGGAGGAAGCTCAGGGAAGGGCTGCTAGGGATGGGTCAGTCAGAGCTCAGCACAACCCCTCCCTCCCACAATGGGGAACTGCCCCAGACCTGAGTCTGCATCTGGATATGGTGGGTCCTGAAAACAGCACCCACTGGTACCGCAGGCTTCAGCTGCAAAGGCAATGGAAAGATAATGACAGTCTCAGCTTTTCACTTCAGGAGGAGAGGGGCTTGCCAGTGACCATCCATGCATCTGCCCACTTTCCCATCTATGGACCCACCTACCCATCCACCCATCTTTCTATCCATCCATCCACCCATCCATCCATCTTTCTATCCATCCATCCACCCATCCACCCATCCACTCATCCATCCACCCATCCACCCATCCACTCATCAATCCAACCATCCATCCATCTACCTATCTGTTCATCTATCCATCCATTCATCCATCCACTCATCCCATCCATCCACCCACCCATCCACTCATCTATCCATCCATCCTCCCACCCACTCATCCATCCATCCATCCATTCATCCACCCATCCATCCATCCATCCACCCACCCACCCTCCCATCCACCTCTTGGGATGCTCCTCTAAAGCAATCCAGGGTCCCTTGTCCCTCTCCCTTTTGCTGTCTCCAGCTCTGCCTGACCCCCATAAGCCTTGAAACCCTGCTGATCTCCAGTTTACATAGAGGGAAACTGAAGCACAAAGAAGTTGCCCGAAGCCATGCAACAGCAGAGCTGGGATAAGAGTCCAAACTCTCATCCGCAGGGAGCTGGGCCCATTCCCATTCAATTCCATAAGAGGGAGAGAGAGTGTATATTATATACACTAGATATATATCTATTATATATATACACAGTCTTTATGCCTTCCTTAGCTATTTCTCATTGAACTCTGGGATGTGGGAAAGATTCAGAGCTTCAGCCCACTCCACAGAAGACAAAATCAAGACTGGAGGAGAGATACCCAAGTCTAACATCAAAATCTATGATTACTGATCTCGCATTTGACAGAGGGAAAGACTGAGGCACGGAAACAACCCCGGAACCCGGGTTCACAGCCCTCCACATATACACACACAGCCCCTCCCCAGCGAGAGGAGCGGCGGCACCAGAGTAGGGGACTCACCGCCCTGCCTGGGGAGCAGAAGGAGAAGGAGGGGGACCAGCCTGGCCACCCGTTGCCCCATCCAGTCCTTGAAGAGGACGAGATCCATGCTGCCAGCGAGGCCCCAGCTACCCGCTCCTCACCCAGGAACACGTTGAGGTCGAGCAAGAAAGACCAAAAAGAAAAAAAAAAAAAAAAAAAGTTAGGTGTCATGGCCCCTCCCAGGACAAGTCAAAGTGAAAGAGAAAGCCAGGAAGTCAGTTTGGGGGTGGTAGCCTTATCCAGGCCACAAACCCACCCGAGTCCTGGACCCTGAGACCTGGGTCTGAGGGTCTTCTCTGCTGGCCCCAGACTGAAGCTGGATGCTGGGTGAGAGTCCCATAGGTGGCCTGGAGCTCTGTGCCCTTGGCCAGGTCTTCAGCCCTGTCTGGTCCACTTCTGAGACTTAGGAGCTCAATGGGAGGCCAGGATCTTCGGACGTCGGAGTCCACTCTCCCAACAAATTGTTATGGCGTGCTCACAGTAGGCTGGGCCCTCCAAAAACGTCCACTTCCCCATTTCCCAAACTGCAGCCTCAGGGCACCCTGGGTCCCAGGTCTGCAAGAGGCTCCTCGCTTCCTTTAGACTCAGCTTAGTCTTTTCTCTGTGTTTGTTTCTCCATCAGAGGTGGGGAGGTGGTGGCGGGGGGCGGGGGTGGGGGGGTGTGTGCGGGGGTGGGTCTCAGTTTCTGACTCTCTCTCCCCACTGTCCACAAAGGTCCAAAATGTCCACAGAGAAGAGCTGATTCATGCTACAAAGTGGGTGAACCCCCAAAACAACATGTGGAGTGAAAAAAGTCGGACACAGCAGCCCACACGTTATATGATTCTATGTATAAGAAATGTCCGGAACAGGCAAATCCACAGAGACACAGGGTAGATAAGCGGTTGCCAGGGGCTGGGGGAGGGGGTGACTGCTCATGGGCGTGGGGTTCCCTTTTGGGGTGCTGGAAATGTCACGGAGCTAGATAGAGGTGATCGTTGCCTGCTATAGTGAATAGCCTAAATGCCACTGAATTGTATATATTAAAATGGTTAATTTTATGTTATGTGATTTTCACCTAACAAAAATGTTTTCGGAACCCAGGTGGACGAAGAACAGGGTAAGGGTCTCGGCTGGGGGAAAGCATCTGGGGAAACTGAGGCCCAGGGGAACAGGAAGGAAGCCCTTTGTCTCAGAGCCGGTCCTGAGGGGCTGTGGGACCAGCCAGGGTCAGGCACCCGGCAGGCTATGACGTCAGAGCCATCGGAACAAAGCGGCAGTGTTCCAGGCCTGGCACAGTGGGGACGGGGACCCTGTGACCCTGCACAGAGAAGCCTTCACCAGCAGCAGGGCCCAGGCCAGGCCAGGGGGCGGAGTAGGTTTGAGGGCTGGAGGAGGGGCAGAGACAGAGACAGACAGAGACATAAATGGAGAGAAACGTAAAGATGAAAGAGACCACTTGAGATAGGGGCAAACCCATGGCTCCCCTCTCAGTGATCCTGAGACCCCTGACTCAGGTGCCCCATTTCGCAGATGGAGAAACTGAGTCCAGAGACACGCAGACCACTCAGGGCCCCAGCTGGAGGTGAAGAGATGGACGCAAATCCTGCCCCGCCCCACCCCGCCCCGCCCTGCCCTGCCCCACAGTGGGGCTGAGCTTTGCATCTTCCAGAGTAAGGCCCAGGTCCCAGGACTATCCCCTACCTCCCACCCCCTTGAAAGTCGGGCCTCCCAGGCCTCAGCTTCCCCATCTGCAAATGGGCTAGAGTGTGGATAAAAGAGCGTTGCTGCCCACCAGACAACCCATATGATGTGTAATTTTGGGGGTCCGCGGTGGCCTCTTCTCTTGTCACACTTCTTGCCCATCTCTCCAAAGTTAGAGCAGCCACTGGAAACATATCAAGGGGGGTGGGGCAGAGCTGGACACAGATGCCCCCAACTCCTTGGGGTCAGGGGCTGGGTGCAGGGAGGTGCAGAGGTTAAGCGGGCCCTGAGGGGGACCAGGGAGGGCTGCCCAGAGAAGGGACATCTTGAACTGGCTTTGTAGAATTAAAGGGCATTCCTGGCAGAGGTCACAGCAGAGGCAAAAGTTCAGGGGACATGCTTTGGGGAATACCAAGAGGATCGTGGCGGGTCTGGGGCTCCATGTGAGAGATGAAGATGGTAGGATGGACCAGGGCCTTGAGTGCTGGACTGAACGGCTGGGCTTTTTCCCAAGAGCTTTTTCCCAAGGAGCTATGGCAGGCGTGTGAGCAGGATTCCAGCCACACGTGAGGTATTGTTTCTACCCTTATTGAGGTCACAGTTGGAGGCTCACCTTGAGGTTCACCACAGCCCACCTGCTGCGTGCCAAAACTTTGTACACCCATCTCTCTTGGCCTGCCTGCCGCCTACTCCAGGAAGTCCTCCCAGCTGCCCCAGAAGCAGAGCTGGGGTATGTACCCAAGACTTTTCCACTTTCAGATGCCCCACAAACTGGGGGGCAGGGTAGGCAGGAAGGATAAGGTCATAGGCCCCCCTCCCCAGGAAATGGTAACAGGAGGAACCACAGAACTTCCCCACCCCCTCAGCTTCCGCCTTCTGTGGGGAGAATGGGTAGTGACCTTCAGCCAGAGAAAGGCTGAGCTTCCCTCCATGTGGTCAAGAGACCTGATGCCCCTGAGGGGCATCTAAGGAGGATCTTGAAGGATGAGTAGGAGTTGGCAAGGAGAAAATCCATCCGTTCATTTAACAAACATTTATTAATAAGAACATTTTTCACCAATAAGAACATTTTTCATTCACTCAACCAGGACTTTCTGGTGCCTCCAGAGGATCAGCTGAGGATGTTTTAAAGAATACATAGCGGTGATCATTTTGTAAGGTATAGATACATCGAATCAATATACTGTGCACCTGGAACTCACATAATGTTATAGGTCAATTATAATTCAATTCTTAAAAAAAGAATACAGGGACTTCCCTGGTGGTCCAGTGGTAAAGAATCTACCCTGCAATGCAGGGGATGTGGGTTTGATCCCTGATTGGGGAACTAAGATCCCACATGCTGTGGGGCAACTAAGCCCGTGTGCCACAGCTACTGAGCCCATACACCTCAACTAGAGAGCCCGTGTGCCACAACTAGAGAGAAACCCATGCACTGTAGCAAAAGATGCTGTGTGCTGCAACTAAGACCAGACACAGCCAAAAATAATAAACAAATAAATAAATAAATAAAATTAAAAAAAAAAAAAAAAAGAATACATGGGGACTTCTCTGGCAGTCCAGCAGTTAAAACTCTGCGCTTCCACTGCAGGGTGCACAGGTTTGATCCCTGGTCAGGGAACTAAGATCCTGCATGCTGGGCAGTGTGAGCCACCCCCCAGAAAAAGAATACATAGGTTACCAAGAAAAGAGCTCATTCATTCCCTCCCTGATTACATTCCCTGATGCCCTTCATGGAGATATTTGAGGAGGGTTTTGATGGATGTGTAGAAGTTTGCAAGAAAAAAAATCTATTCATTCATTCAATAAATGTTCCCTGATGCTTCTCGAAGAGGATCTGAAGTGGATTTTGAAGGATAGGTGCCGAGACCAGCTCGGCGACTCGAGGTGAGTGACGGGTCAGTTCCAATTAAATGCTTACTTCGAGTTCTTCCCTTCAGAACCAACTGAGTTAATAATTCTAAATAAGGTGACAAGGATTTTACCATAGTATTTGCTAAAAACAACCATTCCACAATTCCTTCATTTTGCATTAATATCCCCGTAGGTGAATGAGGAGAAGGTAATATAATTAATTGCAATGGCTGATTAACAGTTACTCTCTGTAATTGAGAAGAATGAATTTTATTTTCTACAAGTTTTAGTTCCTCTAAAGCAGCTGATGTTAAAGTTCTTGGACTATTTAATTTTGAATCTCCTTTTAACAAAGCAAATAGGTTAGACAATGCATAGGTGGGGATCCCTATGCATGGGCGAAGCCAATTAATATCTCCTAGGAGTTTTTGCAAATCATTAAGAGTTTGGATTTGATCTGACCTCAGTTCTACCTTTTGTGGTCTAATAGTTGTTCTATCAACTATTGTACCCAAATATTGATACGGGCTATGCATCTGTACTTTTTCTGGAGCTATTTTAAGTCCTGCTCTATCAAGGCAAAGCTGCATGCTAATATACGCAGAAGTAAGTAAATCTTGATTAGGAGCAGCACACAAGATATCATCCATGTAATAGATAAGATAACAATTAGGAAATTCTAATCGTACTGGTTCAAGGGCTTTAGCAACAAAATTCTGGCAAATAGTAGGGCTATTCAACATGCCTTGAGGTAACACCTTCCATTGAAACCTTTTTCGAGGTTCTTTATTATTTAGTGCAGGCACAGAAAAAGCAAATTTTTCTTTATCTTTGGGATGTAATGGAATGGTGAAAAAGCAGTCTTTCAGATCAATAACTATTAAAGGCCAATCAGCAGGGATCATATTAGGTGATGGGAGGCCTGGTTGTAAGGCCCCCATTGGTTGTATAACTGCATTGACTGCTCTGAGATCTGTTAATAAACGCCATTTACCAGTTTTTTTCTTTATTGGAAATACTGGAGAGTTCCATGGGCTAAAAGATTCTTCAATATGTCCTTTTTCTAACTGTTCAGTTACTAATTCTGTTAGAGGTTCTAACTTTTCTATGGTTAAAGGCCACTGCTCAACCCATACAGGTGTATCAGTTTTCCAGGTCAATGGAATTGGTGCTGGGGGAAGCAGTAAGCTTTTACGAACAGTGGCCACTAGTGAAAAGATTGATATCCAAGACCTTCTCTATTTGCATTACCTTCAGCTGGAATGGGAAATAGTTTCCCTTCATGATATTTACCAAGACCTAACCCTGGCTGATATCCTTGATTTATTAGCATTTCTTGACTTTGCATACTATAAGTATCTATCGTTGGAATGTGGATTTCAGCCTTCCATTGTTGCAATAAATCCTTTCCCCATAAATTAATTGGAAGGTCTGCTATATAGGGTTGTAAGTGGGCTGGCTGCCCATCTGGGCCAATGCAAGGCAATATTTTAGCACTTTGCTGCAAGCCATGAGCTCTACCTAAACCTACCACTGTAATGTCTGCAGGACAAGTAGGCCAGCGAGAAGGCCAATGATTACTGCTTATAATTGAAACATCAGCACCTGTGTCTATTAATCCTCTAAAAGCTTTTCCATTTATAGTTACTGAGCATGTTGGGCGTGTTTCTAAAATTTTTTCAGAGAGGAAAACTCCGGCCTCTCCTGTGCTTCCAAAGCGTTTCATTCTCCTTACTTTTGTACTATTGCCAGTCTTATAATATGGCAGAATAAGCAACTGTGCTATTCTATCACCTGGATGGGCTTTCCATGGAACCGAAGTTGATATCATCACTTTAATTTCTCCAGCATAATCATTATCAATTACTCCAGTATGAATTCTAATTCCTTTTGATGTTAAACCAGACCTTCCTAGTATTAAGCCAACGGTTTCTTTTGGCAAAGGTCCAGTAATTCCTGTCCTGACCAATGTTGGAGTTTCTCCAGGCAGTATAATAATAGATTCTGCACAAGGAAGGTCTAAGGCTGCGCTGCCTGCTGTGGCTGGTGATAATTCCATGGCACTGCGGAGTATTGGGCCACTTCTGTCTGTTTCTAGATCTGATAGGCTCCCTTTGGTTGCGGGGCTAGGAGTGAGCCCCGTTGATAGTTTCCCGACAAAGGGGTTCCATCCTTATGGAAGTTAGATTTACACTGGCTTGACCAGTGAAATCCTTTTCCACATCTTGGACAAAGTCCAGGCTGTTTTTGCCCTTTGATTACATTATCTTGAAAATTAACAGCCCTTCTATCCACTCTCTTCCTACATTGTTTCTTTGTATGTCCTTGTTTACCACAGTTAAAGCATTTCCCTGGAAATTTGTTATTTATTTTCAGTCCAGCCATAGCTTGTGCCATCATTGTTGCTTTAAAGCTCTCATTTCCCGCTTCCTGACACACTCTAATATAATCATTTAATGTTCCCTTTCCTTTCATAGGTCCAATGGCCTTCTTACAATCTGTATTCGCATTTTCAAAGGCCAATAATTGCAAAATAGTATCAGCAGCCTCAGCATTAGTGATCTGCCGCTTGATAGTCTCCCGTAATCTGGCAATAAATTCAGTATAGGGCTCTTTTGCCCCCTGCATGATCTTTTGAAAAGAGACAGGAGCTTGCCCTTTAGCTTCTATTTTCTCCCAGGCTCTTAAGCAACAACGTCTCACCTGTTCTATGGCCTGATCTTCCATCAGAATTTGATCTTGAGCTCTGCCCCAATTTCCACTACCTATCAATTGATCCAAGGAGATAGGAATCTGCTTTGCTCGATTATGGTTTGCCATAGTTTCAGCATGATCACACCACCAGGTTTTGAATTGTAAAAATTCTCCCGGGGCTAGTACTGCACGAGCCAACGTTGCCCAATCAGCTGGAATCAAACGAGAGCCTTCGGCTACTCCCTGTATGATACCTATGGTGAATGGAGAATTTACTCCATAATTTTGTACTGCTTGTTTTAATTCTTTCAATATTTTGAAGGGTATTGGCTCATGTACTGCCTCATAAATTCCATTGGGATTATTAGGATCCACTCCAGGTGCTACCCTTTCATGGACAGTCACTGGAAATGCCATTTGCATAGCTTCCAGATCTCCCTCTTGTCTAGCCTGCAAAATGCCCTTCTGTAAGGATGATAAAACTGAGTGTCCTATAGACACAGGAAAGGCATAAGCTCCCCCAGGCGGCATTAAAGAGGGTGGAGGAGGGGGCAGTACAGGAAGTTTGCCCTCCTCCACAACTGAGGGAGCCGAGGGTCTTAATCCCTCAGCCATTTGTATTCCCTTTTGTTTTTCAGTTTCGTTTGGCACCGCACATGCCCATTGGTCCTCTGACGGACGGGCTTCTTCATCAAAGCTATCATTTGAGCCTTTAGGAGCCCATAGAGGCTCTAATAGAGGCTCTAATACTGACTTAATCAGAGACCACATTTGACCAAACAGAACCTGGTACGGGAGTCCCTTTAGAATGCAGTTTTTTAAGTTCGTTCCCAGCCTTATCCCTAAGTACCTAAACCCAGTGTTAGCCTAAAGAAGGAAACCACATACAATATTCTCTCAATTATTTACAGAATTTCTAACAATCGACCTTCACTTGCTTTTTACAAGACCTTCACTTGCTTTTTACTCCACCTGCCCTTAGGAGCTGCCGTAACAGGCATACATCTGGTCGATATTAATCTGAACTTTCTTTATTTCCCACATTTTACCCCGAACACAGACTACCCAAGAGATTTACTTACTGGCAGGATTTTCTCAGAGGCCTCTTACTCTCCTCTTGGGGGCTTCACGGCACTTCCCAATTCTTTACTTTTATCAATTTCACTTTCCGTGAACCTTCGTCACTCAAGCCTTTCGAGCCCCACGTTGGGCGCCACTTGCCGAGACCAGCTCAGCGACTCGAGGTGAGTGACGGGTGCCGCAAGCTTGAAGAAGACACAGACACAGACTGAAGAGAAAAGTGGGACCGGGGGGCTCAAGACCTCTCGGATCAAGAGCCCTGCTGACTCATCCCAGGTTGCTTTTATTGAGTTCGTGGGCTAACATTCTCAGGTTACACTCATAAACAATCAAAGGCCTCACGTGACTGAGGCAATTATCTTTGTTTACTTCCTGGGTCCGAGTTGAGCAGGTGTGGATTTGAGCTGGGGGTGGAGAGCAAAACAGCCCTGGGGGCAGGAGACCTCTCTCAGATATTAGGGGGTCTGTGCCCCACCCCTGTTGGCCCCTCTGCGACTGTGCCTGTCTTAGGTTGGTCCTCCCTTGAGGAATCTCACCCGTCTCTGGCTAACCAGTCATCCTCTAGGGCCAAACAGGGTGATATAAGGAAGGCTCTATGCACCACCCCTGTTGGCCCCTCTGCGGCTGTGCCTGTCTTAGGTTGTTCCTCCTCTGAGGAATCTTACCCGTCTTTGGCTAACCAGCCATCCCTCAGGACCAAACAGGGTGATATTAGTCTCCACGCCCCGCACCCTCAGCTCCTCCACTGCTCAAGCAGGACATTCTGAATCCCATCGCTCGGCCCACATACTTCAACATTTTCAATGTTTCAAAAAGGTTCCAGAATGTCTTCCCATAGATAGGTACTCACCATGGAAAAATTGCATTCAGTCAGTCAGTAAATAAATGCTCCATGTTGCCATTGAAGAGGTCATTTGGGAAGGAGTTCTGGGAAGGAGATCTCCAGATAGATCATGGGTATTTGAGACCTCTCTGGTGGCTTCCCCTCCAGCAGCTCCCCAGCTGTCCAGCCCGAGCACCTCTGGTACAGGGAACCTCTCGTTCTTCAGGTTTCCAGCCAAAGTGCCAGGGAATACTCTGATTGGCTGAGCTTGAGTCACATCTCCATCTTGACCAATCACACTGGCTGAGATGGATGAAAGACTCTGGGTCACATGTCCACCCTAGCCTGGATTACAGTAGAACTTTTAGTCAGAACCAGCCAGAGACAGAAAGTTGGCCATTGTAGGGCATGAGCTTACCATCACCTGGGGTATGCAAACTCCAGCTGAAGTCCACTTAGTGTAGGGTTGTCAGATAAAACACACGATGCCCAGTTCAATTAGAATTTTAGATAAATAACACATAGCTTTTTAACATATCTATGTCCCAATTATTGCACAGGATATATACTGAAAAAGTATTCATTGCTTATCTGAAATTAAATTTAACCAGGTGTCTGTATTAGTTTGGTAGCGCTGCCATAACAAAGTATCATAGACTGGGTGATTTCAACAATAGAAATTCACTTCCTTACAGTTCTGAGGGCTAGAAGTCCAAGATCAAGGTGTCGGCAGGTTTGATTTCTTCCAGGGTCTCTCTCCACAGCTTGAAGATGGCATCTTTTCCCTGTGTCTTCGCATGGTATTCCCTTGTACATGTTTCTACACTAGTCTCCTCTTACAAAGACACTAGTCATATTGGATTTGGATCCACCCACATGGCCTCATTTTCTTTAATTACTTCTTTAAAGGCCTTATCTCCAAATACAATCACATTCCGAGATACTGAGGGTGAGGATTTCAACTTATGAATTTTGGGAAAACACAGTTCAACCCATAACAGTGGCTGCTTTGGAAAACAGTCTGGTAGTTTTTGAAAATATTTAAACATAGTTACCATAGGACCCAGGAATTCCACTCTTAGGTGTATACCCAAGAGAATTGAAAGCACATGTCCACACAATAACTTGTACATGAATGTTCACAGCAGCACTCTTCACAATAGCCAAAAAGTGGAAAAACTCAAATGTCCATTAATGGATGAATGAGTAAACAAAACGTGTCTATCCATGCAATGAAATATTATTCAGCCATAAAAAGGAATGAAGTAGTGGCATTTGCTGCAACGTGAATGAATCCTGAAAACATCATGCTGAGTGAAAGAAGCCAGACACAAAA
Organism: Hippopotamus amphibius kiboko; assembly: GCF_030028045.1. Taxonomy (NCBI): domain Eukaryota; kingdom Metazoa; phylum Chordata; class Mammalia; order Artiodactyla; family Hippopotamidae; genus Hippopotamus; species Hippopotamus amphibius. Next base: position 15,885,544 of record NC_080200.1, on the reverse strand, counting down.
GGCCACATGTTGTGTGATTTCACTTATGTGAAACGTCCAGAACAGGCAAATCCGCAGAGACAGAAAGCAGATTGGTGTTGATCAGGGACTGGGGGAGGGAGAATGGGGAGTGACTGCTCACTGCTATAGGGTTTCTTTTGGGGGGTGATGAAACTGTTCTGGAATTAGCGGTGATGATTGCACAACTCTGTGAATAGGTTTAAAAACCACAGAACTGCACACTTTAAAAAGGTGAATTTTATGGTAGGTGAATTACATGTCAATTTCCAAACGTGTGAGAAAAACAAATTTTGCTTTGGAGTCCTGTATTTTTATGTGTTTAATCTGGCCACCATAACTCAGTGGGATCCTACAGTACCTCACAGGTGATTAGCCAGAGACCTTAGCTAGGGTCCCTTCCGATCCAAGAACATACTCTAATGTCCAGGTTGAACAGTCAAGTAACCAAGGAAACCTGCAGCTACAGAGACAGTGGGAGTCCCAGTGAAAGAGAAAATGTGGGTGCCATCTTGGGACTTTGGGCTTTTCTCAGTCTTCCTTTCCCTTCCTCAAAGTCAGGCTGAACAATTATCATCAGATACCTGTGAAAGGAGGTCCTCATGAGGCACTTAGTTGGGTGCCCAGTTGGCACTCAGCAAAGGCAGCCATCCTCAGAAAAGAAACTGGTAACTACAGCGGCTGCCTCTTCCCTATTCTTGTAAATAAAGTTTTATTGGGACAAGGGCCAGGATTGGCGTGAAGCAAGCAGGCAGGGTCGTGCAAGGGCAGAGTCCGACCCTGTCTTTATTTTAAAATGCTGACGTCTAGTTCATCATGCCTTTTTGCATTAGTTTTGATTCTTTCAACTATTGTATTAAAATGTTGTGTATCTTCATCACGGATTTTTTGTGTGTGGGACCTTCTTAAAATTTGCACGGAAGTGAGTGCCCCACTCATCTCACCTTTGTTGTGTGCCTGGGCACATGGGTGAACTTCTCTGAGCCTCAGTTTCCTCATTTGCAAACTGGGGATAACTCTCCCTTCTTAGGAAGATTCACTGAAAAATGTTTACTTCTAGGCTCTAGGGGTGGGGCGGGGCCTGCAAGGGCGGGGCAGGCTCGCCCGAAGGGGGCGGGCCTTTGGAGACCAGCTCGCGGAGGGGGCGGGGTCAGACCTCGTCAGCTGACCGGGTTGGCCAATGGCGCGGTGTGGCGGGGCCTGGCCGGCTGAGGCGGGGCCGGGAGCGAGCGGGCAGTGCGGACTAGCGGGCGATGGATGAGCCGAGCCTCCTGCGGCGCCGTGGGCTCCAGGTGAGGCCCCTGCGCGGGCGGGCAGAGGGCGCTGGCGGAGTGAACCTGCCTGGGTGCCGGGGTCCGGGCTTTCGGACCAGGGGAAACTGAGGCGGAGGGAGGGGCGTGCTCCGGAGGCTCCCACTTGTCCACCGGCATCTCGAAGTGCTTTTCGCCCGATGGGAAGAGGATATGTCCATGTGACATATAGAGAAACTGAGGGTCCGTAGGCGAAAGGGGCTGAAGGTTTCGCCCTCTCCACCAGCAGCTCTAATAATATGAGCGACGACAGCCTTTGAGCGCTCACTATATATTCATCTCGTTGTGTTAATCCTTTTACTAGTGTTATGTTGATATTAATTAATGTGTGTTAATTAATGCCTCATGCCTTCGCAGCGCCATCGCACCCCTGCCTCAGCTCACCCCTAAGGCAAGCTGGGGAGGTTGGGGCTGTCAGTCCGCCCTTTCGTTAGATAAGGAAACTGAGGCTGGAGTCTAGGAAAGTTACAAACCTGAGGTCACACAGCAGGGATTCAGTCCAGCGCCCTTAACCAGCTCTTAGGTGCACAAGCCACTGCCAGCTGGCTGTGTGGCCTTGGGCGGGGGGAAGGGGGAGGCTGGGGCGGTGGGAGGCACTCTTGTGTCTCCGGGCCTCAGTTTCCCCATCTGTCCAATGGAATTTAGACAATCTAGCCGTTTCCCTCTGGGGCTTAGGCCACACTGCTAAGAAGCCACCAGTTGCAAGTGGTGGCATCATTTACCCAACAAATATTTATTGAGTGCCTGCTGTATTCCCCCTCTCCCCACTCCCGGAGTGGCGGTGGCTGGGGGTGGGGTGGGGGGGGTCACCCCTGGAACCGCCCTCCTCGATCCCCCAGCCTATTGGCGGAGACGAATGCCTAAGCAGCAGTGACCCCGGAGGGGTTCGCTGGGATAGGGCACGCTCAGGCACCCCTGGAGAAGGCGACTGAACCGAGGGGTGCTGGGTGGCCTTGGGACAGAGGAAGCAGCCACTGGTGACAGGGCAGGGAGTAGGTGTTTGGGGAAATGAATGAGGCTGAGAGAAGCTAGAAGGGACGGGGATGGGGAGGTGGGCACTGAGGCTGAAGAGCGAGGGGAAAGGCAGGCCTTGAACCGGGGCTGCGGGACTGCAAACTTGTCCGAAGGTGAAGGGGGAGCCACATGTGTTTGGGTTGGGGGTCAGGGAGCTGCAAGGCAGAGACCGCGAGGACATGCGGGGGTGGAGGGGGGAGAAGGGGAGGGGCCGTTGCCAGAGGCAGGAGTGGGGGGGCCTGGGCATAGAGGAGGGGGTGCGGCAGGACTGGGGAGCAGTGGGGTGTTGTGGGGAAACAGGCCACGCCTGGAGCCCCAGATAGATCTGAGTCCCGCCTGCAGCCTCTTAAAATAGAGGAACCGCCTTCGGGGAGGCGAATGGGGGTGCAGCTGACGTCAGAAACAGGGGGGCCTCTTGCATGGGGAAGAGGCACCCATTTCCTGATGACGAGTCCCAGGTTACAAACGGGGAGACTGAGGCTCATAGAATCATAGCCTCTGTCCAGGTAGTCACAGTGTGTAAGGTGACAGGATTTGAACCCAGGCAGGTCTGGCTCTCCCTCCAGACCAAACCCACACTGGCAGGCCTCCGTCCAAGGAGGCGGAGGGGCGAGTAGGGTTTGCCCAGTCGAGTGAGGGCATTCTGGGCAGGGGGAACAGCACATGCAAATGCCCAGAGGCATGCAACCATATGTGTTTATGGGGAAACCAGAAGCCATTTCTTACCCCTAGAACTGCGCATGTGAGATGGGACCATCTGCTTCCAGGGCTTCCAGCACCGATTTTGAAGAGGTTAGACTTTCTCCTTAGGGTGATTGGGAGCTATGGCAGGTGCTGGAGCAGGGGAGGACATGTCAGATTTGAGGACCTTGAAAGACTCCTCTGGAGCAGGTTAGGGACAAAAGGGGGGCCAGAAACCAGGAAGGCATCTCGAGTAAAGGACCAAGTAGGAGACACAAGGAAAATAATTTTGTAAATAACAGTAGAAGTGGAAATAACTGCTCACATTAAGGGGAACCTACAAATGCTAAGCACTGTGTATGCATTTAATTTTCCAACAGCCCAAGAGAGTATTAGCCTCATTTTTCAGAGGGGGAAACTGAGGCTCAGAGAGGGAAAGTAACAGCCAGGAGTCAGAGAGTTGGAATTCTAACTGGTCTGCTGGTCTGGCACTTGAGGGTGCAAAGATGTTGAGGGCCTCAGTTTGGAGCATCAGTGACACACACCTTTAACTGGAGCCCAGAGCGCCCCCAGCCAATCAGGTGGCAGCCTGCTGGTCAGAGCCAATCAGACATCCTGGAGGCTGATCCTTGCCAAAGGTCAAAGAGTCAATTCATAAAAGCTGAGGAACGCAGGTGCTGATTGGCCAGTCCAGACAATAGCTGGGGGTATCCTGGCCAATATGACTGTGGCAATGCAGGGCATGCCTTTGGCTGAGTACTAGGAGGTCTAACTAAACAAGACCCGGCTTGGCCCGCGGGCCACAAGTTTGCACCGGCTGTGGGTAAGGGGAAGAGGTGGAGACTGGCCCTTCCTGGTTTGGGTTAAGCTCAGTCTTCTGTGTAGCATTTGTGGGCACCAGTTAATGTAAGCTGTTATTATTAGGACTCCTACCACTATTATTTTATCATCATTTCCATCATCTCCCACTTGGCCCTTTGCTTCACAAACAGAATTGTAAAACCCCAGATCCCTAAACAGAGACAGACAAGGTGGCCAGTCTGGGTCTGGACTTTGTCTCTGCTGCTGCTGCTGGGGAATCTCCCTGGAAGGTCCATCAGGCATCCTCATGGCCCAGTGCCAAGTATTCACCTCCTCCCGGAAGCCCTCCGGTGGTGCCACATGGTCCCTGCTGACCTCTCTCTTTGCTCCAGCTGCCAACTTCCCATGAGATTTGGTGCCCGCCAGGCTGAGTCCCACCTCCACCCTACTGTTTCCTACTAGCCTGCTAGCCCAACCTGAAGCCCCCTTCCCTCCGACCCCTTCACTTCCTCCGGGTCCCTGCTAATGCCTGCAGTATGGGAGTGTCCCTGCCCTCCCCTGTCTCCTTCGGAATGTGGGTTCCTCGGGGTGGAGCTGAGGCTTCTGGTGGGGCAGCATCACCCAGCCCAGTCAAGCCCAGAAGAGGAGGCCATGAGTATTATCTTTAAAGGGTGGTTCCAGGGGGACAGACCCCACCCCCACCCCTTTTCTAGGCGGGAGCCACTCCCTGAGGAACAGCTGGCAAAGAGGAGGCTGAAGGCAGAAGCAGATGGCGCAGGGAGCAGAGGGTCCGGGGGTGGTGCCGGGAAAGTTCCATGTGGGCCCAGTGTTCCACTGAGCCTTCGCAGGGGGCTGTTGACCTTCCCTCACCTCTCTGCACCACTTCCCATCTCTTTGCATCATGGAGGTAAAGTAAAATTTGTGGTTAAATTGGTAGTTCCTAATGTCACAAAATCATTGTCTTGACTCGGATTTATCAAAGCCTCCCCAAGCACCAGGCCCTGAGCCTGCTACTTGATTCCTCCTAGGGCCCTATGTAACCGGACCATTTTCCGAAGGAGGAAACTGAGGCACAGAGGGGTGAGTTGCTTGGCAGGGGTCACACAGCCCAGACTGGGGAGCCAGGCTGGGAACGCAGGACGGTCAGGCTTTTGGAAGGAAATGGGCTGAGATGGGGTGTGTGTGTGTGCGTGCACGTGTGGGCACAGCAAGAACCCCTGAGTTCAGATCCCGGCTCCTCACTGTTTTGCGGGTTAGTAGGGGAGGAGGAAGCTGGCATAAGTTTTCATTACAATTGGAGGAGGCGGAAGGAGACCCTAATGGTGGTGATGGTGGTGGGTCTATGACCGTTTGCCCTGAATGATAGTGAGCTCTCCATTCCCGGAGGTATTCAAGCAAACAAGGAGACCTCAGGGTGGCAGGTGAGCCTCCTCCCACCTCAAAGGGCTCTGACTTGATTTTCTGAGCTCAAGGAAGCTGGGGTCCAGCCTTTGGGCAACGCCCCACCCCCGCAGATCCTCCCCTTCCCCCGCCTGGAGACCCTGTCAACCCCTCCCAGCCCTCCCTTCCAGCGCCCAGCAGCTTCCGGCCCCCTCCAATTGGCTGCGGGGGCTGATGACGTCATTGGTTGCCATGACGAACGCCCAACTCTGGATGTGGGCAGCCCTGAGCCCACCGATGTAAAAATAGTCGTGCATCCTAGAGGCAACCGCCCCAGCGTGTGTGTGTGTGGGGGGGGGGGGGGTGTCCAGAGAGAGAGAGAGAGAGAGAGAGAGAGTGTGTGTGTGTGTGTGTGTGTGGTGTCCAGAGACCTGGATTCCCGGCCCTACTCCCGTCAAGAGACGTGGGCAGCTGCTGCCCTCCGCGCCTCAGTTTCCTCGCCTGTAAAAAGTCCCCTGCCCCTGGTGGTTAGTAGCAGCCCAGTAAATGTGAGTAAAATTTAGCAAGTATTGGGATAGTCTGCGAAGGCCCTTGCTGAGCTCAACAATAACACAACAAAACACACAACGATAATTATTTCTGATCATTTTTACCCCAGAACCCTCTTTACGTTATCTCCAAATTACAGATGGGGAAACCAAAGCACAGGGAGTACCAGTCACTTGGCTTAAGGTCCCACAGCCAGGAAAGAACAGATAATAGATCTCGACCCAGGTCTGAGTGTCCTCAGATTCTAAACATGTGCTACACAGCCTTTTGAGAATTAAAAAGCCCTCTTGGGCAAGCCACAATTGAGGGTACGCTCTGGGGTCACAGTGGACCCCAAACACAGGGCTTTCTGCCCTATATATGGTGAGGACACCCCGGGTTGGTGCACATCAGCCTACTGAGCTCTAAAAGAGTCTTCAGTAGGGAGTCAGTGCTCCCATCCCACCACTGGTGCCCAGGACCCAAACCTGCATAGATTCTGCAGAGGGTGAGAAGGGAATGGCTTTAAGATCTGGGAGGAGACAGGATGAGGATGACTCAGGATTCTCCCTTTCCTCAAAAGATTATTGGTATTTAGGCACTATTGACATACTTCTTTGTATATAACTAGTTTATTTTAAATAATGAATTTGTTTTGTTTTGTTTTTAATGTAAGTAGGGGAGCTGAACAGAGAGGTAGATTGGGAATCTGAGAGGGCTTCCTGAAGGAAGGGATGCTTGAGCTGAAACCTGAAGGATGAGCTTCAATTAACTAGCACCAGAAGGGAGGGAAAGTGGTCCTGGCAGAGGATACAGCTGGTGCAAAGGCCCTGAGGCAGAGCTGAGTCCAGTGTGTGGGGTGAGCAGAAAAGAGGCATTGGTTGGAACAGGGTGAACAAGGGGCCAACTGGGAGATGAGGTGAGTGGAAAGCTGGGGATGTGAAGGGTTTGTCTCCTTGACAATGATCCCTGTTTTCTTTTCAGAAGGAGCTGAGCCTACCGCGCCGGGGACGTGGGTGAGTTCACCTGGGGCCAGTGGGCTGGGTGGGGCCCTGTGGTCCTGAGCAGAGATATTTCAGCAGCAGCCTCCAAACTGTGAATTTCTTTAATAATTACTACAAAGCTTCTCACCTTGATCCCGCCCCCGGTGTTTGCAAAGTACTTCACGGGCACCTCACATGGTCCTCAGCACAAGCTGGGAGGTGAGGTACAAACCATGCCTGTTTGCAAACAAGGAAACTGAGATGCATAAGGGTTGCATCACTGGCTCAAAGGCACCCAAGTTGAAAGGGTGGCATCTAGAGTCCAGACTGTGGAATTCCAACCAAGTATCCTGGAACCAGCTTACATGCCTCCCATGACAGGAAGCTCACTCTATTTCAGGGAACACCGATAGAAAATCATACACTTCAGGGTCACATAAATGTTTCTGGAGATTGGCATTTTGAGATCCCCAAAGCTCAAAGAACATTTGTTTAGTGCCTTCACCAGTTTACAGGTGGGGAAACCAAAGTCCAGGAGGGGGAGGAGTTTGCCTTGTGCTGGTGGTCTTGGGAAGTGTGAGTGCAGACACTCTCTCTTTGGAGGCTGCATTTGCCTGAGTTGAAGATGGGAATTACCTTGCACCTCAGTGAAATCACTCACTCGACAAACTTTTTTTGAGGACCTGCTGTGTTCTGGGCTCTGTGCCAGGCACAGGGGACACGGTGACAGGTCAATGCTGGACCCTGCTCATGGGGAGAGTGATGGAGTGATGTTCTACAGGGGAGAAATTAAACAGAGACAGACAGAGGGGGCTGGAGGGTGGCTTTAGCCCTGAAGATGTGGGATCTCTGAGAGGAGGTGACATTTGAGGCTAGAGCTGGAAGAGGAGGAAGAGACCAGGGTGAAAGTGTGGGGGGAACAGCATTCCAGGCAGAGGGAACAGCATGGTCTAAGGTCCTGAGGTGTGAACTAGCTTGGCATTGGAAAAACAGCAAGGAGACAGGGGTAGCTGGGGTGAAGCGAGCATAGGGGAGGTGGAGGGAGAGGAGCAGGGGTCCTGGGGGCTGGTTGAGAGTTTGAAATCTGATGGTGGAGATGGTCAGAGTAGCCCCCAAGCCCAGACCATCTCCTGTTGCACTGGGGATAGTGCAGCTGGTGGGGAGGGGCCTGAGAGCCCCAGCAGGGGCAGGGCTTGGACACTGCCTGAAAGGCGGGCACTGTCCCCAGCCTTTGCACAGGCTGGGGGCGGGGTAATGGACCGTGAATCAGTCCAAACCACTGAGGGCAAAGTCCCGGGCCACGGAGTAGGACCAGGACAAAGACTCCCTGAGGGTTGTCTACTCTTCGCCACCTGTGGTGTGCCTGCCTGGGTCCAGCCAGGATTTCGAGGGGGCCATGGCCAGACACAAACAACCTCAGACCTTCGGAGTCTGAGCTGGGCAGGAGGGAGGGTGGGGCTCGGGGCGCCAGGGGTCCACGTGTAGGGAGGAGGCTGGTGGGGCTGAATTCGGATATGAATAGGGGGGATGACTGTCCTGGCAGAAGGAACCCAGGGACGCAAAGGCCTGGGGGCGTGGTCGGGGGGCCTCCGGTGTGCGCCGGGATGCTGACACCCGCTGCGGGCGGCGGGGAACGCGGGGCTGAGCTGCTGTGGCTGAGCTGCTGTGGCTGGGAGGTTAGGGGCGGGGCACGCTCAGATCCAGGGTCCGAGAGACCCCCCGGGGGGCGGGGCTGGGCGAGCGCGGAGGCCCGCCTCGGCCGGGAAGGGGCGGGGCCCGTTGAAGGAGCAATAAACCCGGCCGAGAAGGCAGTGACCGCCCTTCCTTTCCGGCCGTGTTGCTGGGGGCTCGAGACCCGACACCCTCGGCGTTCCCCCCGGGGAGGGGCTGGCACCTGCGGCTCCCGCCTCCCACAGTCTGACCTTTCCTGCCGGGCTGGGCCTGCGCGCAGGTGCGGGGCTCGGAGCCCCGCCCCGGGGCGGAGAGATCCCACCCCCCACCCCACCGTGCCCCCGGCGGCCCAGCCCCCACTCCGCGTCCGCCTCGCCTGCCAGGCGTGCTGCCCCGGCGTACGCGTCTGTCTGTCCGTCCGATTACGACGCGATCAGGGCTTGGCGGCCACGAAGTCAGTACCCGGTCGCGTAGACGCGGCCCCGGCCTCGGCATGAAGTCCCGCAGGGACAAGCTGCACATCCCGGCGCTGACCCTCGAGTGAGTGCTTGGCCCTGGAAGGGGAGAGTCGGGGGGAAGAGGGGCAGGCTGACAACCACTCTGCTTCCGTGTCTCTGTTCAAGTCGCCCCGAGTCGCACCGCCGCCTCCGGGGAGCCCTCCCGGGTCATGCGTCTGGCTTCGCCCTCGCGGCCTGCGTGAGACCCAGTATCTCCGGCCTCGGGCCCCTTCTCCCTAGGGGAAGCACAACCCTGGCCCCGTCTCCGGATTCGTCCACACGCAGGGGTCGTTACCAGGTTCACCGTCCCAGGCCTCTTTCTTTGCAGTCTGTCTCCAAGCAGCCAGAGCCCGTCCTTGCTGAGCCCTAGCAGCCCTTGCAGCCCCTGCAGCCCCTCACTGGGCCTGCACCCCTGGAGGTAAGTGACAGCGAGTGGGGGCGGGGCTCGGACACCGCCCTGGCACCCCAGAGACTTGGAAGCAGCCCAGACCCAGCTCCCTCCCCAAGGTATTGTGGGCTGGGGACATGGACTCTCTGGGCCTCAGTTTACCCCTCCGTAAAATGGCACTGTGATCCTCACTAGGGCCACGGTGGGAAAATTCCATTTTCACTCATAGCCAGCTGGTTCCCCCTTCTGACAGATGGCCAGGGTGAGGCCAGAACTTGAGCTGTTGCTCAAGGACTTCCTCGAGACAGGTGCTGGGTTCCCAGCCCGCTCAGGGCGCTGCTGAATTGGCCTGGCCTCCTGGGCTGTGACCCAGCTCAGCTGGCCGGAAGCTTCCTCCCTCTGAATGTACACACACACTTACACACTTACTCCTAAGGCTGAGAGTCCACCATTAGAGCCCTGTGCACTGAACTTAACGAGGCAAAGTGGCGTAGGGGGAAAAGAACTAGCTCGACTGAGCGCCAGCTCTCAACCAAGTGCCTTCTGTCCCCTCCGCAACCCTGGGAGAAAAGCACCCTTTCTGATCCCATTTCCCTGTGGAGGAAACTGAGGCTCAGAGAGGAGACACCAGTTCTCCTGGTTCAGTACGTCGGGGGGCTAAGTGTCAGGGCCAGCTTTGCCATCAGAGTCTGTTGAGGGTTTGAGCCACCCTCTGTGACTGGGACTTGGGGAGGGTGTGTCTCAGGGTCTTGACCGCATATGGGAGAAAACATCATGGTTATAGTGGGTTCCTCACACAGCTTGGGCAAAAATTCAGGGAGGGACAGACATACAGGTCAGTGAGGTCTAGAATTTGATGGCCCATCAACCATTTACACCTTAGTATGAATGAGCTGCTCAGACTCTTCGCATGGGTCTTTAATGGGGAGAAGAGAGAACACTTTGGAGCCTACACTGGGTGCTGGGCAACAGGCAGGTACCTTCGTTAAGGAGGCATCTGCTGTGTGGTAGGTGCTAAGGGCGTTGCTATGAACAAAGTGAACATAATTTCTCCCTCTTGGGGCTCTCAGTCAGTTCTCAGGAAGTAGGCAATGAACAAGGGAATGGACAAACAAGACACAATCAGACCGAGACCTTTTAATGTGGTGTTTGAGGCAAGCCCTGAGTAGAGCTAGAGAAAGGGAGGCAGCAAGCAGAGGGAACTGCACATGCCAAGGTCCTGAGGCAGGACCAAGATTTTTAAACCCTCTGTGGCTACCTTGGAGGAAGAAATTTTGGCTGGGGACAGGGGATCGGAATGGAGGTGGCGGAGGCAGGGAAGTGGGTAGGGCAACATCTAGGTAGGAGATGGTGGGGCCTGGACCAGTCTGGAGTATCCAATGGGAGGGAGAGACTGTTGCCCCCAGTTAGCTGAGGAGGAAACTACGGCTTGGGACCTCAGAGTATGTTGCCCGGGGGCACCCTGGGAGAGAATGTCAGGCCAGATCCGACTCTGAGTCCTTGGCCTCAACCCCAGGTGAAGGCAGGATTACGAGAGGGACCTGTTGAGAGCAGATAGGTCAGTTTTACCAGGAGGAAACAGGCAGAGAGTTTGGGGCTCTAGCTGAGTCCGCTGGCCTCCTTGCTCACCACTAGGGGGCAGCAGAGCCACATTGCCTTGGGCCAGGCAAGGAAATGGGTCCCTGCCTGCCCTGCTCCAAGCACCTTAGGAATAAGCCCACATTTGTCCCCTTAGCCTCCAAGGCCCTGTTGGTCCAGCCCCTGTGATGCATCCCCACCCCCACCCCATCTCTTCCCATCCACCTCTCCAGTGCTTACCTGGCTCTAGCCATGTGGCTTCCTGGATTGCCAGAATATAAACTGGTCCAGCCTCAGGGCCTTTGCACTTGCTGTCCCTTCTGCCCAGAGCTCCATTTTCTCTATTTACTCCTTTTTTCATTTGTCAAGTCTCCATCAAGCTCTCAGATAGGAAGCCTTTCCTGACCAACCCTCCCCGCCCCTGCCCCACTGAAAGGGCCCCCAAGCCCCAGTTACATCCATTAGGCGCATCATTTCCCCTCATCCTGACCCCATCATGGGTGTGATTTCCACGTTTTCTTGTGTGATTATCTGGTCATTTTTCTCACCCAAAAGTTTGGGAGCCCCTTGAGGACCTGGCCTGGATCTGTCCTCGTCATCCTATAGCCTCAAGCAGGGACTGGTATACAGCAGGTGCTCAGTTAATGCTTGTGGCACAGGCAGATGGGAAGCAGCTGGGAGGGCTCTACCTTTGGTGGGTGACAGGCAGGTATAGCATTGTCAGAGGAGTGTTCGCTCTGGGGCCCTAGACACCAAGGACAGGAAGAATTTGGATTTTCTACTGAGGGCACTGGGAGCCACACAAGGTATGGGGCTTGGAGGAGCGTAGACAGTTCATGTGCAGGCAGGAAGGGCTGGGGTGGCCTGACCATGCAGGGTTTGGGATGGGGGCCTGTGTGTCCACCTAGGGCTTTCTTGTTTACACAATTACTGGCACAAGCAGAGAGAGGCAAAGTCCAAGGCACAGAGTTAGGATCCGAGCTCTAGAAAAGGGATCTACCCAGGAGGGTGAATTTGCTGTAAAATGAAGAGGCATGGAGGGTGTGTGAGCAGGGGAGGGGCTGGAGCTGGTGGGCAGTGGGCTGGCGCCAGAGGTCGCTGGCTCAGACCTTTCACAGGAGGTCTTTGCCATTAGCCACAAGCCCTCTGGATTGCCAGCTGTAGCCCTGTTCTGCAGAGGAGGAAACTGAGGCCAGATGGGCATGGGAGAAACAGCTGCTGGGGATGCCAGAGCAGTGGGCATAGGGGGAGGCATGTAGGCAGCGAAGGCTGGGGATGATGGGCAGCTCCTTTACTAACTGTGTGCAGAAGCATCCCTGGCGCACATGGTGGGGGGAGCTGTGGACACAGCGTGTTAGCATACAGCACACGAGACCATGGCTTTATCCGCACTTGGGTCCCCAGACCTATGGGACCTCGATCATGCAGGAGGCTCTGTTCCCATTATGCGGCTCAGACTAAACACCTGAGGCTCATGGGTGACCTCTCTTATCCTCATCTCCATATCTGACCTCAGCAGAGCCTGTTCTTTAGCTTCCGAGTAAGTCCAGAATCCACCCACGCTACTCCATAGCCCCACCCTGGTTCAGGCCTCAGTGTCCCCCCTCCCAGACCCTGTTACAGGCCCTCACTAGCCTCCTGCCACCTCCACTCCTGCCCCCAACAGCTCCTGTTCCTCATGGCAGACGTGGGGGGGTGTGTTTTACAAACATAGTCCAGATCACACCATCCCCCCGCCCCCATCCTCCATGGCTCCCTATTGCTCCTGCAGTAAAATTACTCCTCCCTGCAGCACACAAGGCCCACGTGGTGAGTCTTCCAGGCATCTTCCCCTCAGTGCTGCCTCAGGACTTTTGCATGAGCTGTGCTCTCTGCCTGGGTTGCTCTTTCTCTATGGTTGGCTCCTCCTCTGTCTCAGTGCCTCACTGCTGGCTACACTGTCACCTCAGAGAGACCTTGTGGCTAAAGTTGTCCTTTGCCAGAATTACCCCTGTTCTTTTCCTTCCTCAGCTTCAGGGTGAAATTAACTTGTTCGTTTAATTGTTTCCTGTTTACTGTCTGCCTCCCCTACCAGATTGGGGACGCCTGGGGGCGGGGATTATTTGTGGCCTGCATCCCCAGGGTTCGGTACAAGGGCAGGCACACAGTAGGTGCTCAGTGTTTGTTGAGTGAATGAGTGGCCAGATATGAGTTGTTTGAGCCCCAGTCTGGGGGCCTTGGAGACCAGGCCTGGGGAGACACTCCACAGATATCTGGGCCACAGGGTGTGGGCCACCCGAAGGTGACACGTTTACCGGGCACTCTTGGAGGCACAGTGTAATCTTCGTGTCAGCGCCATTTTCCTCCCATCTTACAGTTGAGAATACTGAGGCTTAAGAAGTTAAATCAGGCATCTGATTCCTGATAGTAGCCAGGTTGATGGCCTTTCCCATCATACAGACAGGAAGAGCATATTAGATGCCCTGCTTCAGTTTGCTAAACATGCCCTGTGTGGCAGTCCAGTGCTGGAAGATGCTGGGACCTCGAGGAGCCCAAGCCTGGCGAAGACAGAGCTGGACAGACACAAGAGAAGGCTTCCTGGAGTAGGGGACGCTGGATTTTGCCAGGCAGGAAAGGCATTCCAAGGAGTAGAGCCAGCATGGGCTCGGTAGCATGAGCTGGGCCAGGCCGCTGCATGGGTCTTGAGTGCCGCAGTCAGAGGGGTTAGCGCCGAGAGAGGGGTGAAAGGAGGACGCGATCGGATTTACCCTTTGAGGAAAGAGCCAATTTCCAAGGCCTTACATCCAGGTACCGCCAACGCCCCGCCCCCGCCGCCCGCTACCCTGGCAACGTTCCGCCCCTCCGCCCGCGGCCATGGCAACGCCACGCCCACTCGCCCGCTCTCGGGTCGGCCGGCCTTGCTTCCGCGTCGCTCGCCCCTCCCTGCCAGGCCAGGCCCCGCCCCCTCGCCGTCCTGGGCGGGGTTCCCGGCCTCGCTCCCGGGCGCGCGCTTCCTCCTCGCCCCCCTACCCCCAGCCCCGCGGCGCGCCCCCCGCCCCTCCCCGCGGGGCTCCGGGGGCCGATCCCGCCGTGAAGGTTCGCGCCCCGCCGCCGCTGGTTGCGCCCCCGCGCCTCTCGGGCCTCTGGCGGCGGCGGCGGCACAAAGGGAAGCAGCATGTCCGACCCCAGCTACTGGACGGCGGTGGCGGCGCCCGGCCACCGGAGCCGCCTGGCCAAGGGCGCGCTGCTGCAGCGCTCCAAGAGGTAGGGGGCTTCGCGCCCGCAAAGACGCGGCGGCCGGCCGGGCAGACGCGAGTTGCCCAAAGTGTGTCTCGGCAGCGTGGGGAGCGCTACTGTTTGCGGCGGTAGGGGGAAGTGGGAGGATGCTTTGGGATCCAAGTATCCCCTGGAGTCCCAGGCACCCTCCTTTCACCGCTCGTTACCCAGATTGGGGTGTCTGTCCGTTGGAGTCGCAGCTCAGGTGGTGATAGAGGCAGCAGGGATTTGGGACTGAATCGGGATTTGAACCTGTCCCCTGGGCAGACCTGGGGAGGAGCTTCTTGGAAAAACTGAGGCTGTTCAGTCCCGGGGGCCCAGTCAGCGGAAATGTTGGTTCAGAAGTAAGTATTTGCTGCAGGAGGCTGGTGTGCATGTCAGTTATCAGGGGGAAGAATCACGGTGTTCTATCGAGAGCAAATTGGAGTCTCAGTTTCTCCTTTTGAAAAGCAAAGAAGCTTAAGTGAGGGCTGTGATCTCTCTGGACCTGCGTTAAAATTCCAGCTCATCCACTGTCAGGCTGTGTGACTTCAGGCAATTCCTTAACCTCTCTGTGCTTGAGCGTCTCACCAGTGCTTGGTCGGGGCATTCCCAGAGGGGAGCACAGGCAAAGGCTGGGCGGTGGGACCAGCTGCTGAAGGACTCTGAATGTCTAGTCTAGGGTTTAGGCTCTTCTCCCAGAACCTGGGCAGCCACAGAAGGCACCTCAGGCCCTTCTTTTCTGACGTAATTCTCACTCTCGGTTGTACCGCCGTGGTGGTTATTGAAAAACTCGGCAGCTTCTCGGGGTCTTGGGCCTTCTCCAGGGAGGGCTGAGCAAACAGTCAGTGCTCAATAGATGCTCGAGAATTGAACAGATGATGTCCAGTTCCCCTTTGAGATCTCAGATTTGGTGGTTTTCAAGAAGGCCCTGCCTGAGAGCAGGAGGAAGGTGGCCAAGTGTTTTTCCCAAGTGCTGTTGGAAGTGAAAAATGATACATCGAGGTGCAGCGTGGGGGTGAGGAGCCGTGAGGGGCTGGAAGAGGATGTGGCCTGTCGTGGGTGTGTGTGTGTTGGGAGCGGGTGACAGGAAGTTTTGCAGGAACCTGTGGGTTTCACTTTTGCTTTTGCACCTCAGACTAGAGGACAGTCTGTGGCTGATGACATCTGTGGCCTCAGTTTTCCAGGCCGGGAAGTGGGTGCAGCTGGTCTCCTCTTTCCTCCGGGCTTTATTGGTATTGGTGAATGTCGGTGATTTAATTCGCTGGAGAGGCATTGTCTGCTCTCCCACCACGCACCAGACTCTATGAGCAATGTCGGGAGGTGACCGTATACGTACCTGGCACAATTTACCCACTGTCAGGCCCAAAGCTGAGCACTGTGTATGCACCTTGCATAGTATACAGATGGGGAAACTGAGGCTAAGAGGGGCAGCTGCACATGGAGACGCGTAGAGGCTGAACCCCTCCTCCTCCCTGCACATCTTGTCTCCTGAGTCAGTTGCTGACCTCGCTCTCCTTGGCCTGCACTGTGCCTTCTGCCTGGGACACCATTCCTGGCCCTGTGAGGCCCCAAGATTTCATCTCTCCCTCCCTGCGCAGTTCTCCCGCGTTGGCGGCTCTGGCTGTGTGGGCTGCTGCACTTGTCGAGCAAGCAGAGCCGTTGCCGGGCGACTGCCAGCATTCCGGGGCGTTGGGTGGGGGGGGACACGACACCGCGTCGCTCCCAACTTCCCTCTGCCGGGGTTGGAGCCAGGGAGGGCACAGGTGGGAGTTACTGGGCAAGGTGGGGGGATGGGGCCCTGGGCCAGGGGTCTGGCGGCCAGGCGGGAGCTGGGATGAAGGGAGGAAAATGTGGGCAAAAGTTTGGCAGAACAAGAACAGGACCCAACTGTGCAAGATGCTGACTTTAGGATTTCCAAGGGTCAGATTGGCATTTTAGGAGGATCTTGGGGAGGGGTTTGCCCAGAGATTGGAGCAGAGACCCTGGGGAAAGGTGCATATAATGGAGTGGGCGCCTGCCTCAACCCACCTGTGGGTTCCAGGGTCCTCTCCACCCTCTGCCTTCTTTGCCAGTGTTCCCAGCAGTGGCCACGACGTGCGGAAAGCTGTGGGGATGGGATTGTGAACACAGAAGCCGGAGAACCTGGGCCAGGGACTCCTGGGCTGAGCTCAGAGCCATGGCGGGGTGGGGGGGCTCCGCCTGGGGAGCAGGGAAGGAGTGGTTGCGCCCAGCTTCCTGTCCTGTCCCGAAGCCGGCAGCCATGTGCTCCCACTTGAGCATGTGGTCCTCTGAGCCAGGAGGCCCCGGGCCTGACCTTGTCCCCACCTCCCCCCAACAGCTGCCGCAGCGGGAACCGCAAGAGCCTGGTGGTAGGAACGCCCTCGCCGACGCTTTCCCGGCCCCTGTCACCACTGTCCATCCCAACTGGTGAGCTCGGGGGGGCAAGTGGGGGCGGGGTGGACGTGTCCTAGCTCCACCCCCGCTGACTCAGTTTCCCCCACCTCCTCCTCAGCAGGCAGCAGTCCCCTGGATAGTCCTCGGAACTTCTCAGCTGCATCTGCTATCAACTTCCCTTTCGCCCGGAGGTGCGTGGTTCCCGGCTTGGGGGATGGTGTTGACCCGATGGGCAAGTGGGACAGGCAGGGGCATGCACTTTGGTGGCTGGACCTGCCTCTTCATTAGCCTTTTCCCCTCCCCTGGCCTCTGCCCTGCGGTGGTCTCTCCTCTGGCTTCCGCCCCCGGCAGACGCACGCACACATGCACGGCCTCCTGTAGCCACATCCCACGCACAGACAGGTAATTTCTATGAGCCCTGGGGGAGAGGGAGGGGGTGGCATGGCCTGGTGCAGGAAGCACTCATTCGCTGAAAGTTATTAATTCACTTAATGAGAGCCAGTGGTGGATCTGTTATGTGCCAGGCACTTAAATATCACTTATTCATTCAACAACATTGATTGAGTGCCTGCTGGGTGCTGGGCCCTACGCTGGGGCTGAGGAACAGGAGGCTGGACTTTGGCCCTCAGAGAATCCTCAGTCTGTGGGAGTGGCCAGCGTGTACCCCAGCAGTGGCAACTCAGAGAGCGGCTTTGATGGCGGAAGCACTGGCAGCTGGCGTCAGGGAGGACTTCCTGGAGGAGGTGGCCAAAGAACAAGGAGAAAAGCACACATTGGACTTGGTCACCCTGTATTCCCGTTCTTGGCCTTTTCAGAAGGTCCTTCCTTCAGTGGGGCCAGGATGGGCCAGCCACAGTGCCTGCAGGGGCTGTACCTTCCTTCCAACTTCTCACTCTCCTCTCCAGGGCTGACGGCAGAAGATGGTCCCTCGCGTCGCTCCCTTCTTCTGGCTATGGAACCAACACGCCCAGCTCCACTGTCTCGGTACCCACAGTCCTACCTTGGCAGGCAGACAGCGGAGTGCCAGGTTGGGGGTGGAGTAGACACATCTTTGATTTTTTTTTTTAAGATGTTGGATAGTTGTCCAGTCAGCAGATGTCCCGGCTCCCCTTGTGTGCCCCATTCCGGGCAATGTAGGGGTCCCTGAAAGGACCCAGTCTTGGCCCCAAAAGGCTACTGGTCCGGGGCACACAGATATCCTCATCCTTGTGTGGTTAGGGAAGGCCTGGTCAGAGGGGGTCTTGGGGCCGCCAAGGGAGCAGGTAGGGAGGGCTTCCTGGAAGAGGGGACATCAAAGCTGGAGTTTTGAGGGAGGCATAGGAGCCAGTTACCACCTGATGACCAGCAGACAGCCTGGGCCTTGAGGGATAATGCTGGGGTCCTGGCTGTGGCGCTGACCGTGAACCCGTGGCCCCAATACCCCCTCCTGCCAGTCGAGCTCATCCTCCCGGGAGCGCCTCCACCAACTTCCTTTCCAGCCGACGCCGGACGAACTATGCTTCCTGTCCAAGCATTTCCGCAGCTCAGAGAGCATGGCTGATGAGGAGGGCGGCCACCGCTCACCTCGCCTTCGCCCCCGCTCCCGCAGCCTCAGGTGGGCCCCGACCTCTGACCCCAGCCCCTCAGTGGGCTGCCTTTGGGACCCACATCTTGGCTCCTTTCCCACCTCCAGTCCTGACCCTGCCCAAGCCCAGCCTCTGGCCCTTGGCCCTCAGTCCTGGCGCAGCCACCCTTCCCTGCGCTGTGTTTTGGGTCTCACGTTGTAAGCCAATGGTCCCCTCATTCAGCCCTGGACGCACAACGGGGACCTTCGACAATGAGATCGTCATGATGAATCACGTGTACCGGGAGAGATTCCCCAAGGTGGGCAGCGCCTGGTGGCTGGACCAGCCCCAACTCCCCTCCATGTTGCTGTCTCTCCATGGCGCGTGCTATCTTCTTGGCTCTGTCATCCTCCATCTGTCCGCTTCTGTTTTTCCCTCTCTCTCTATCTCAAACTCCCCCCAC
Organism: Hippopotamus amphibius kiboko; assembly: GCF_030028045.1. Lineage (NCBI taxonomy): Eukaryota > Metazoa > Chordata > Mammalia > Artiodactyla > Hippopotamidae > Hippopotamus > Hippopotamus amphibius. Next base: position 15,867,078 of record NC_080200.1, on the reverse strand, counting down.
CCCCCTCGCCCGCATCTGTACATGTTGCTTCTTCCCCTCCAATGCTTGGATCCCGTTGTCACCTCTTCTCTCTCTCCCGTCCCCATCTGTGCATGTCGCTCCCCAGCCGCATCCAATGACCAGGTCGCCCCATCTCCACTCCCCCCACCCAGGCCACAGCACAGATGGAAGGCCGTCTGCAGGAGTTCCTAGCCGCCTTCTCGCCTGGCGCCCGGCTGGCACTGGCTGACGGCGTCCTGGGTTTCATCCACCACCAAATCATCGAGTTGGCCCGCGACTGCCTAGCCAAGTCTGGAGAGGCGCTTGTCACTTCCCGCTACTTCCTGGAGATGCAGGAGAAGCTAGAGAGGCTGCTGCAGGATGTGCGTGGGGGCGGGGCGGGGGGGAAGCGGCACAGGGTTTAGGGATGCCCAGGCAGGGCAGGGCGGGGCGGGATCAAGGGCCCGTAGATGACGCTACCACCCATCTACCCCCAGGCCCACGAGCGCTCAGACAGTGAGGAAGTGGGCTTTGTTGTCCAGCTCGTCCGGAAGCTCTTGATTATCATCTCGCGGCCGGCGAGGCTCCTCGAGTGCCTGGTGAGTGTCTTGGCACACGGCCTGGTGCCGGGCTGAGACCAGGCCCCCAACAGCCCTGCCGAGATACAAGAGACAGGCCCCATCGTGTAGGGCTTTGAGAGGAATGCTGGGGGGCGGCCAGGCTGGGGTGGGCTTCCCAGAGGAGGGGCCAGGAGTTAAGATCCCAGGGATGGATGGAGTCACTGGTGAGGATGCACCCAACCGAGGGAGTGGTGTGCGCAAAGACTGCAGGTGGGACCAGGCGTGGGCTGACCATCCCCTCTGCACCCCCAGGAATTTGACCCTGAGGAGTTTTACCACCTGCTGGAGGCTGCCGAGGGCCAGGCCCGCGAGGGTCAGGGCATCAAGACGGACCTGCCGCAGTACATCATTGGGCAGCTGGGCCTGGCTAAGGACCCCCTCCAGGGTGAGCTGGGGGTGGGGGCAGGGCATAAAGAAGAAACGGGGCGGGGGTGGTGAGATTGGGGTGGAGCCCGGGATTCCAACCCATGCCCATCTGACTCCAGAGCCACCGCTGTCCTTCCTCTCTCTTTGGCTCTGTCCTCGGCTACCTGCAGGGCACGTTATGGGGACAGGGCCCGGGATTCCAGGATAAGGTGGCCACACATTGGATCCCCTGACCTGCCAGCTGCGTTAGAGCCTCAGTGTACTCAAATGCTAAGTCAGGTTGGGCCAGGGTGCCAGGGGACCACCTTTAGCAGTGGCACTCATGTTGTCCTGTGAATTCACAAAGCATTCTCCCAGTTTCATCTGACTGTGGCCCGGGAAGTGGGACCCAGAGTCAGACGGGGCAACCCATGGGCACGCCTGAGGTGGTCAAGAACCCCCCAGCCAGGACAGGAGAACAGTCGAGACATGGGGCTAGGGGAGCATTGAACTTGAACCTGGCCTGGTCCAGGCGGTGGTCGGGGGAGCTCTGGGAAGAAATGATATTGAAGCCGGGGCCTGGAGGTTGGGGGATGGAGAGGTAACCAGGTGCAGATCTGGGGCAGAGAGAAAATGAACCGGGCAGCGGGAATGGTGAAAGCAAAGGTCGTGAGGTGGGTCTGTGTCTGGCGAGCTGGAAGAGCAGCGAGGAAGGGGTGTGGCTGAGGAACGAGGAGAGCTGGGGGGAGGCGACGCTGTCAGCAGGGACCAGCCACAGTGGCCCGCGTCCACTGGGACTGGGCTGCCATTCTCCCCATTTAAAGCTGGAGAGACTGGGGCTCCAGGCAGATGAGATTGAGCTGGGGTTCAGGCCCAGGTGTGCCCGAGGCCAGATCGCCTGTGGACTAGCCGTGTGGCCGCAGCCGAGCTCCTGTCTGTCTGATGAAGATGACAGCAGGTGGCACTGTGGGTGGGCCCGGGTGTCAGAGGAAGCAGGAAGTGGCCAGGCAGGCAGGTGGCAGCTGAGGCTGCAGGGGCAGATCATCTACCCAGCATCGAGCAGGGGGCCCACCACGAGTGGGAGGGGCTGCATTTGCACCTGGTTCTCCCTCACCCCGAGGCTCCACTGCCCCATCTCAGCCTTCCTCTGTGACCACGTGACACTGTGTTCATGGCCACCATCACGGCTGATATTCACCAATCGCCCGCTCTCACTCAGGGCTGCCCCTCTACCAAGCCCCGGGGCTGGAAACTAAGGGGGCTCCCCTGGGCCATGCCCTGGGCTGAGGAGGGTTAGCCCGAGTCACAGCTGGTGTTCACAGGCCCAAGACTTGGGGCCAGGGTTCAAGGTAGGCTGAGCAGTCAGAGCCTGGGCTTCCCACTGGCCCTTCTAGAAGATTTCTCAGTTGCTGCTCAGTCCAGCCTCCTGGGTTTGACTGAGTCCTGGATGCAGTAGAGGCTCAGTGACAGTATCGAGGAAGCTGGTCAGGGGCGACACCATTTCTCCAGCCTAAAATGAGCCCTGGAGGCCTCAGGAAGTCTCTGGGTGGTGGAGGGGCAGGGCTCAGAAACCTCATTTGAGACTCCTCCCTCACTTTTCAGAGATGGTGCCTCTGAGTCATCTGGATGACAGTGGAGGACAGCCCCCAGCACTGGAGTCCCCAGAAGTAAGACGCAGAGCTTTGGCGCCCCCACCTGTCTTGTTCTTTTGATGGCAGACCGGGTGGCCATGAGAAGGGCTGGGTTTGCTGTTTGCTGAGGTTTTGCATGTAGTAGGTGTTTAATGAATGCCTGTGACTTTGGGAGGAAGGTGGGGGCACGTGAGATTGCCCTGCCCTGGATGTTGGGCAGGGCAGGGTTGGAGGGGGCATTGGAAAGGGGAGCTTTGCAGGATGTGTAGGAGTTTTCTGGAAGGAGGGCATGCATGGTTTGAGCAAAACCTGAGTTTAAGTTTGTATAGGAGAAGTAGCATCAAGTGCCAGGACCAGTGGTTGGGACTTGGGGGCAGGAAAAACAGCCTGCTTTGTGGTGGGGCAGGACCCTGACCCCTCTTGCGCCTCCAGAGTCGTGCCCTGGTCGGCCCTTCACGGAGGAAGCCGTGCGAGAGCGACTTCGAGACTATCAAACTCATTAGCAATGGGGCCTACGGGTGAGTCCTCGGGTCCCCTGGAGACCCATTTCTCAGATGCCCATGAGGATGGCTAAAGCCCACACAGCCCCTGAGTGTGCATGTGGGGAAACTGAGGCCTGAAGAGAAAAGTGGAGGCACAACACAGCAGGGGCATAGCCTTGGAAGGGCTTGTCCACAATCCAGGTCCTTACTTGCCCCAGGTGTTCGGGCTTCTAGGAATTTGGGCGCTGAGCAAGAACAAAGACGGCCACACGATGGCAGTCGCGGGCAGCAAGCCTTCTTTAAGGGGCCACTTGGACAGAGTTGCTTCGAGGGAGGTGGGGATGGAAGGGGGGAGGAGTCCCTCACAGCATAAGACCGTGGCGGCCGTGGGGGGGTGGATTACAGAGAAGGCTTCTTTGTCAGCAGCACAGTGGGGAGTGTCTGGATCAGAGAGCTGCATAGGGCAGGAGCAGCTTGGGGTCTTCAATACCCCCAGCGTTTATCTTACCTATAGAGTGTGTGAAACCAGCAGGCTCTAAATGGCTAAAAATCTGCTTCTTTGCGTTATAGTTAAAGCAATTTGAGTGTGTGCCAGCTGGGCTTTTGAGCTAACAGGTCTCAGTCGGCTGTGAAGAAATAAACAACCGAGGGCCCATCTTTGGCTCTTTTTATAACATCAGGGAGAGTGGCTTAAACCCAAGGGGTAGCTGCTTTGGGAGAAGGGAAGGCCAGGTAAAGAGAACAGGTGTCCCGGGTGGAGGGCATGGCATAGGCAAAGGCGCGGCAGCTTGGGTTCTGGATCCAGGTCGGGTCCCGGTGCTGGCGGCGGGGGGGGCCTGGATCTTGGGCCTCAGCGAGCCTACCCCACCCCACCCTCCGCCCCCAGGGCTGTCTACCTGGTGCGGCACCGGGAAACGAGGCAGCGCTTCGCCATCAAGAAGATCAACAAGCAGAACCTGATGCTTCGCAACCAGATCCAGCAGGTCTTCGTGGAGCGCGACATCCTCACTTTCGCTGAGAACCCCTTTGTGGTCAGCATGTTCTGCTCGTTCGAGACCCGGCGGCACCTGTGCATGGTCATGGAGTATGTGGAAGGTGCGGTCACTGGGACTTGCATGCCTCCGGCAATGGGGGGCTTACCCCTTATCCAGAAGGAAGTCCCTCCTTTGACCACGCTGGAGTCTGCTCTGTGCTCCTTGGGGTCCCAGCCTGCCTCGGGGGACCCTCAGTCTGTGGCAGGGGACCCAGCCTTAGGGGGTTGGAGCTGGGGGGCGCCAAAGAGAAGTGTGAGGGCAGGACCCTAAGGTATAAGGGTAGAGTGGACAGCCTAGGTAGGCAGGGGGGACTGGTGGGCAGAGGCCTAGAGGCTGGAGTAAGAGCAGGGCAGGGAGGAAAGCCTGGGTCGGAAGGACTAGGATGGTTGGGGACCAAGATGAGAAGTTGTGCGATCGGGTTTGTAGTTCAGGAGAGAGCAGAGCCTTCAGGTAAGCGCAGGATGTGCATTTACCATGGTGCTGCCAGGCGAGGAGAGGGAGTGTGCACTTAGGAGGCACCAGCTGTGTACCAGGGAGGGAACTGTGCACTTACAGAGCTGCTGCTCCACTAGGGAAAAAACAGAAGGCAGGGTCTGCCTACCCTCCCGCCCCTCCCAGTTCCCCACCCCAATTCAGGACAGATTGGAGACACTTTGTAGGAGGTGGGGAGGGCACGTAGGCACAAGTCTGGGCACGGCTGTAGAGCCAAGGGCCTCTGCGAGCACGTCCGCGCCTCTGCAGGCGGGGACTGTGCCACGCTTCTGAAGAACATGGGCCCGCTGCCCGTGGACATGGCCCGCATGTACTTCGCGGAGACGGTGCTGGCGCTGGAGTACCTGCACAACTACGGCATCGTGCACCGCGATCTCAAGCCCGACAAGTGAGTGACCCGGGATCTCAGGGGGCGGGGCTCGGAGCAGCCTGGGGACGGGGCCTCTAAGTGGGTCGGGGGGCTCCTCGGGAGCCCCACCATCTGGATTCTGCCAGCATCATGGGGCCCCCTGCTGGTGGAAAGCAGGGATCGTGGCGATGTTGAGCACCTGGTGTGTACAGAGGAGAGCAGGTACTTACTAGGCACCTGCTAAGTGCAGGGGAAGGACAGTGCACTTATGGAGGTGCTACCAGGCAAAGTGAGGGTGCACAGACTGGACAGGGGAAGGGACCGTGCACTCGCAGAGCTGATGCCGCACGAGGGAAGGGAACATGCACTTATGAGGCACCAGCTGTATACAAAGAGCAGGGACATGCGCTTTGCAAGACCTTATGTGTGAAGAAAGGGACTGTGCATGTCTTGAGCACTTGCTGTGTATTAGTGCAGGGAAGAAAGTGAATTTTGCTTGGGGTGTTTATTTTATTCTGGCTTCTAATAAGCACCTACTGGGTGCCAGGTCCTCTCTGGGTGACTGCAAAACACAAGTGTGAGTGTGAATAATCCCTCATGCTTTGTAACCCCTCCATAATTATCCCAGCACTCGCCCCCTGCATTGATTGAACACCTACTGTGTACAGAGGAAAGGGCTGCTCTTCTATCAAGTGCCCTCTAGATACCAGGCACGAAGTGTGAGTTTCTCAAGTACTCGCCACATGGAGGTGTGGACATAACCATTAAGAGTCTGCATGTTTTCAAGGCATCTTATAGTTTGTGAGTGGCTTAGGAAACAAAGCACAGGACTTCCCAGGTGGCGCAGTCGTTAAGAATCCACCTGTCAGTGTAGGAGACATGGGTTCGATCCCTGGTCCGGGAAGATCCCACATGCTGCGGAGCAACTAAGCCCGTGCGCCACAACTACTGAGCCTGCGCTCTAGAGCCCGTACTCTGCAACAAGGGAAGCCACCACACTGAGAAGCCTGCGCAGTGCAACGAAGCATAGCTCCTGCTCTCCATGACTAGAGAAAGCCCGTGCACAGCAACGAAGACCCAACGCAGCCAACAATAAAAATAATTAATTAAAAGAAAAAAAGAACAAAGCACATGTATTTGGCCCCTGCTGTATACCTTGGGCTGTGCTTGCTAGTTTAAGGAACCCAGACGGTGGTATAACTAACTCCTCACACACTGATGACCCTTTTGAGTCTATAAAAGCTGCCGTGTGTCGGGCACCAGCTGTGGAAATGTGATCAGAACAACAGTTATTAGACAATGACTATGTCTTAGGCCCTGAACACTGCAACTGTCTTCTTTTTTTTTTTTACACAATATTTTATTCTATAAATTTATTTTTATGTATTTATTTTTGGCTGCATTGGGTCTTCGTTGCTATGCATGGGCTTTCTCTAGTTGTGGTGAGTGGGGGTTACTCTTCGTTGCAGTGCTCGGGCTTCTCAGTGTGGTGGCTTCTCTTGTTGCAGAGCATGGGCTCTAGGCACACAGGCTTCAGTAGTTGTGGCACGTGAGCTCAGTAGTTGTGTCACATGGCATGTGGGAGCTTTCCGGACCAGGGATTGAACCCGTGTCCCCTGCATTGGCGGGCAGATGCTTTTTTTTTTTTTAATTATTTATTTATTTATGGGCTGCATTGGGTCTTCGTTGCTGCACATGGGCTTTTTCTGGCTGCGGCGAGCAGGGGGCTACTCTTCATTGCCATGTGCAGTCTTCTCATTGCGGTGGCTTCTCTTGTGGCAGAGCACAGGCTTAATAGTTGTGGCGCACAGGCTTAGTTGCTCCACGGCATGTGGGGTCTTCCCGGAGCAGGGATCAAACCGGTGTCCCCTGCACTGGCAGGTGGATTCTTAACCCCTGCGCCACCAAGGAAGTCCCTGCAACTGTCTTTTTATAAAGTTTTTATGTTGAGCATGGAACACCTACTGTGTGCCAGGGACAGGGGCCCCTTTCTCTGATGGAGGTACTTGCTCTGTGGAGGCGTGACCATAACCCTTAAAAGCCCCGCATGGTTTCAGGGCATCTTGTAGTTTGCGAGTGGCTTGGAAAACAAAGCAGGTGTGTATTGGCACCTGCTATGTACCTGGGCCTCTGTGCTCAATGCTCTAAGCCCCCTGTGGGATCATCCTGGAGTGGGGTCTTCCAAGGGTCCCCAAGGCAGGACCTGCCCCACCCAAGCTCAGGACCCTCATCTGCCAAACGGGTTGGGAAGGTGCAGCCCTAGGGTTCAGGGAGGAACAGGCCCACATAATAGATGCTCAAGAAAAAGACTTTTTCCTTTTCACTTCGGAAGATTTCAGATACACCCCAAGTCAGGAGACAGTGCATTCGGTTGCTAGGGCTGCCCTAACAAAGTACCACAGACTCGGGGGCTTAAACAAAAGAAATCTATCCTCATCGTTCCGGGGGCCAGAAGTTCAAGATCAAGGTGTCGGCAAGGCCACGCTCCCTCTGAAGGTGCCGGGGCAGGATGTGTTCCAGGCCTTTCTCTTGGCGTCTGGTGGTTCCTCGGCTGCGGCACCATTACTCTAACCTTCAGGTGGCACTCCCCTGTGTGTGCGTCTGTGTCCAAGTTCCCCCTTTTTAATTTATTTATTTACTTATTTTTTAAAATATTTATTTGGTTGCGCCGGGTCTTAGTTGAGGCAGGCAGGCTCCTTAGTTGCAGCACACGGGCTCCCTAGTTGTGGCATGCACACCCTTAGTTGCAGCGTGCATGTGGGATCTAGTTCCCTGACCAGGGATTAAACCCAGGCCCCTGCATTGAGAGCTCGGAGTCTTAACCACTGCACCACCAGAGAAGTCCCCAAACCCCCTCTTTTTATAAGGACACCAGTCCTGTTGGATTAGAGGCCACCATGTTCCAGCATAACCGTATCTTTTTTTTCAAATTAATTAATTAATTTATTTATTTATTTATGGCTATGGTTGGGGTCTTTGTTACTGCACACAGGCTTTCTCTAGTTGCAGCAAGTGGGGGCTACTCTTCGTCGCGATGCTTGGGCTTCTCAGTGCGGTGGCTTCTGTTGCAGAGCTCGGGCTCTAGGCACTCAGGCTTCAGTAGTTGTGGTGCGCAGGCTCAGTAGTTGTAGTTCAAGGGCTTAGTTGCTCCGAGGCATGTGGCATCTTCCTGGACCAGGGCTCGAACCCATGTCCCTGCATTGGCGGGCAGATTCTTAACCACTGCACCACCAGGGAAGTCGCCAGTATGAGCTCATCTTAACTGATCACATCTGCAGCAACCATATCTCCAAATAAGGTCACATTTGTAGTTTCTGGGAGCTAGGACCGCAACGTGTGAATTTTGGGGTTTACACAGTTTAGCCCATAACAGAAGAAGGGTACAGCGCCCCACAAGTCACAACACTCAGCCAGTCCTCTTTCCTCCCTGTTGCTTCAGTCCTCCCCGGAGGGCGATTTGAAGCAAATCCCAGGCATCATATCATTTTCTTTGTGAAAAGGAAACAAGTTTTTAAATACCAAGTATACTCAGCATTCAAGAAATGAACATTTTTAAAAATTTTTATTTATTTGTGTATTTATGTTTATTTATTGGCTGCGTTGGGTCTTCGTTGCTGTGTGTGGGCTTTCTCTAGTTGCGGCGAGCGGAGGCTGCTCTACATCGTGGTGCGCGGGCTTCTCATTGCGGTGGCTTCTTTTGTTGCAGAGCAGAGCTCTAGGTGCAGGGGCTTCAGTAGTTGCAGCACACGGGCTCAGTAGTTGTGGCTCTCAGGCTCTAGAGCACAGGCATGGTAGTTGTGGTGCATGGGCTTAGCTTCACTGCAGCATGTGGGATCTTCCCAGACCAGGGATTGAACCAGTGTCCCCTGCATTGGCAGGCAGATTCTTAACCACTGCGCCACTAGGGAAGCCCAGAAGTGAACATTTTTGAGGCAGGGGTGCACCCATAGGAGCTCAAGAAACGTGAGTTCTCTTAGCAGAGGATGGCACCAGACCTGCTACAAGGCCTTGATTTTGTTGGCTTACCTGGTAGCTACACCAAAGGGTTTTTTCCACAGCTGGTGTACACAGTAGTTGCTCAAGAAACATTCCTATTTTAAAAAACAGCATCAGGGCTTCCCTGGTGGTGCAGTGGTTAAGAATCCACCTGCCAATACAGGGGACACGGTTCGATCCCTGCTCCAGGAAGATCCCACGTGCTGCGGAGCAACTAAGCCCATGCGCCACAACTATTGAGCCTGTGCTTTAGAGCCTGTGAGCCACAACTGTTGAGCCCATGTGCTGCAACTACTGAAGCCCACGCGCCTAGAGCCCGTGCTCCACAACAAGAGAAGCCATGGCAATGAGGAGCCCGCGCACCACAACGATGAGTAGCCCCCACTCACCGCAGCTAAAGAAAGCATGCACACAGCAAACAAGGACCCAACACAGCCAATAAAATGAATAAATAAATTTAAAAAAATTTAAAAAAAGAAAAAAAACACAACAGCAGAGGCACGGAATGGGCACACGGAATTGTTTCTAGAGTCGAGGTACACAGCAGTGCCAAATAAATGGTTCCTGAAACTTGGATACACACAGTATATTCTCCAGAAATTTACTTTATATATATATTTTTTGAAAAATACTTGTTTAGGGACTTCCGGGTGGCATAGTGGTTAAGAGTCTGTCTGCCAATGCAGGGGACATGGGTTCCATCCCTGAACAGGGAAGATCCCACATGCCACGGAGCAACTCAGCCTGTGTGCCACAGCTACTGAGCCCACGTGCTGTAACTACTGAAGCCCACACACCTGGAGCCCATGCTCCACAACAAGAAGCCACCTCACTGAGAGGCCCGTGCACTGCAATGAAGAGTAGCCCCCACTCGCCACAATTAGAGAAAGCCCGCACGCACAGCAATGAAGACCCAATGCAGCCAAAAATAAATAAATAAATTTAAAAAAAATTTATTTCTTTATTTATGTATTTGGCTGCACCGGGTCCCAGTTGCAGCACTTGGGATCTTCGTTGCCGCGTGCGGGATCTTTTAGTTGCGGCACGTAGGCGTCTTAGTTGCGGCATGCATGTGGGATCTAGTTCCCTGACCAGGGATCAAACCTGGCCCTCCTACCCTGGGAGCGTGGAGTCTTAACTGCTGGACCACCAGGGAGGTCCCCAGAAATTTATTTTTAAATGGGCAGGTGTACCCAGGAGGTGCATAAAAATGGGACTTTATAAAGCTGGCGCATATCATTTTATCACTTACAATATTTATATATTGAAGCTTGCAGGAGAACGTGAACAGCAGTGTATATGGTAGGTGTGCAAGTTCTAAAAGCTGGTGCACTCATAGGGGCACAGATGTTTCTGTGCGCAGCAGGTGCTAAAGACGTGCACTTCACAATAGGTGCTTGCAAAGTCTTTAGTTTGTTAAAAGAATGGAGACAGGTGCAAAAATACCCTGTAGATCCCCCACCCCCAGGAGGAGTTCAGGAGACGTTGTAATGCCCTGTGGGGAGATGGTGTGGTTCTCAGGAACCTGATTTTTGCACAGCGGCATATACAGTTGGCGCTCAACAGCAACACCAGATGCACCCAGTTGGTGCACAGAGATGTTTAATGAATTTGTAATATTGTCCAAGACCCGTTGGTTATTTCAGTAACGTGATCACGCACAGGAAGTGCTTTCTGATCCATGGAGGGGTCGGGCCGCCTTGGGAGGGACCAAGTTCTGGGTGGGGAAGGGGTGGGCGCAGCCAAGCCCCTGGGGCCCCCCAGCCCTGAGCGCACCACCCGCCTGCCCACAGCCTCCTCATCACCTCGCTCGGCCACATCAAGCTAACTGACTTCGGCCTGTCTAAGATCGGGCTCATGAGCATGGCCACCAACCTCTACGAGGGCCACATCGAGAAGGACACTCGGGAGTTTGTGGACAAGCAGGTGGGCGGGGCTGCCTCCCTCTGCCTGAAGCCCGACCCCTGGGACGTGGGGGGGACTTTGCAGCAAAGAGGAGAAAATAAACTCTCCCCGTAATTCTCCCCACCCTTTCTTCCCTGGCTGGGAGCCATCCTCAGTTTCCCTGTCCCGCTGGCCCAGGTATGCGGGACACCCGAGTACATCGCCCCCGAGGTGATCTTCCGCCAGGGCTACGGGAAGCCAGTGGACTGGTGGGCCATGGGCATCGTCCTCTACGAATTCCTGGTGGGCTGTGTGCCGTTCTTCGGAGATACGCCCGAGGAGCTCTTTGGCCAGGTGGTCAGTGGTGCGTTCCCCACCCCTGCTCCCCGCCCCCTGCCGTAGACCCAGGTTTAAGTCTCTGATTGGTGGTTCTCTTACCTGTGTCGGGGGGGGGAGCAGCCCCACGGGTGGACCGGACACCTACAGTGTACCCGGCCCCAGCTGAGCACTGGCATCACAGCCAAGGGCGAGACAGACAGTAAGAGAGATCAATAAGCTAATTACGGAGCAGTCCGAGGCAAAAATTGCCGAGGGGGGAAAGAAGCAGGAAGAAAGGCGGGAGCGGGGTGGCGGGTGATGGGGGTGCTATATTAAATAGAGAGTCACGGAGGGCCACACTGGGTGACGTGTGAGCAGAAAAGACTTAACAGAGCAGGAGGGAGCCACAGAGGTGGAAGAAGGGAGGGTGCTCTGGGCAGAGGGCATGGCCAGAGCAAAGGCTGTGAGGCAACAAGCCTGGTGTGCTGAAGGAGCAAGGGAGGCTGATGGCTTGGAGCACAGAAAGGGGAGGTGGTAGGACGTGCCATCCCCGCCCCCTCATTCCCTCCTCTCATTTTAGACGAGATCATGTGGCCAGAGGGGGACGAAGCCCTTCCCGCTGATGCCCAGGACCTCATCACCAGGCTGCTCCGACAGAGCCCGCTGGACCGTCTGGGCACTGGTATGTAGGTGTGGGTGGGGCCCAGGTGGGTGGGATGGGAGCTGGGGTAAACAAGAGCTTTATTTGGGAGGCTGCATAGTGGAGGGGAACTTGAAGCTGGGGTTTTGAAGGATGCATAAGAGCTCGCCAGGAACTAGCATTAGACTTTGAAGGAGTAGCAGATAGCTGGGTCTGATTCAGACAAGGGGCACTGAGGCTGTGTATATGAGCCTGCCAGATCACCATAGGCTGTGTCCTAGGGTCCCCAAGGCCCAGCCCAGTAGATCCCACTGTCCAGGTTTCCTCAGCCACCAAAATAGTGATTAAGGGACTGTTTAATATTCATGCAGCCACGCATTATGTGGCCACTACAGATCACATTCAGGATGAAGCTTGGCCATTGGAGAGGACCATGGGGGCTAAGGTTGGGGAATAGGATACCTTCACGCAGTCAGCTCTGCTCTGTGGTGTAGAAGCATGTGGAAAAGGCCCCAGGAAGGAATCCCTCCTAAGGTCCTAGGGTTTCTCCAGGTGGTGGGGTATCAGAATCCGGCATAGGGAAGAGCAGGGCCTGGGCTCTAGCCCTAGCTTGGTTCCCCTCTGGGCTCTTAAACAGATGCCTCGTCTCCCTTCCCATCTTTCTGGTTCTGTGTTGGCCAAGTTTGGGTTCATAATTGGTCCAGGGGGCCATGGAGGGTGGGGACCAGCAGCGCTCAGCCGGTCACGTCTGCAGGAGGCACCCACGAAGTAAAGCAGCACCCCTTCTTCCGGACACTGGACTGGGCGGGGCTTCTGCGACACAAGGCCGAGTTCGTGCCACAGCTTGAAGCTGAGGACGATACCAGCTACTTCGACAGTAAGCGGGGGTCCAGGAGGCGGGCTCTGCTGTCCCACAACGCCCTGGGGCGGTGAGGGGTGTCTACCAGGGTCTCCGCCCCAGCTTGGCGCCTCACCCTGGGCCTGGAGCTTCCGACTTCCTGAGCTTTTCAAGAAGCTGGGGTGTGTCCGCCGGCTGCCCCCCTGGCTGGGATTTCCTGTGCCTCTGAGCTCAGGAGGCTGCAGCACCCCCTTGAGTTGCAGGAGGGGAAACCGAGGCACTGAGTGTGGCAGACCTTTGCCTGGAGTCTCCCAGCAGGTTCAGCCTCCTGATCGTTGGCCCTGACCAGGCATCCAGCCCTGCCTGTCATACAGGAGGGTGGGGTGCCTCACTCAGCTTTGGGGGGGGGGGTCCCCTGGAGCACTTCAGGTATGCTCAGACAAATCTCCGTCTCCCCACTTAGGGCTCTGGCCAATCAAGGGTAAATGCCCTCGGCTTCCAGCGCCTCCTCCAGAACTTGATGTGTGATCTTGGGCTCAGAGGTCCTCTCTGAGCATCTGTTTCCTTTTCTGTAAGATGAGGAACATCTTTTATGTTTGAGATGCACACTTTTACCTAACTCAGGGTGACCCATCTTAAGGGTCTCAAGGGTGAGGAAATGGAGGCTCAGAAACAAGAATTCCCATCCACGGTCCCACAGCTTTTAGGGACTCAACTGGGATTTATTCCCAGATACTAAATCTGCCACCCAAGTCTTCTCTGCCTCTTAAACATACCAGGCATGGTACTCAGTGCCTTTGCCCTGACAGTGTCTCCCTACCTGGGAGGCCCTCTCCACATCACCCCGCGGCCCCTGTGTCCACCTCCGGGCATCAGGTGGGCTGCACATGCCTTTCCCTCCGGCAGCACGCTCCGAGCGCTACCGCCACCTGGGCTCCGAGGATGACGAGACCAATGATGAGGAGTCCTCCACGGAGATCCCCCAGTTCTCGTCCTGTTCCCACCGGTTCAGCAAGGTGAGCCTGGGGCCCTGGATGTAGCTAGTGCTCAGGAAACAAGACAAGATGTTTGTTTGGGGTTTGTTTGGGTCTTTTTACATTTTCTTATTGTAGTAAAATACATATAAAATATACAATTTTAGCCATTTTAAACTATACAATTCAGTGACATTTAGCACATTCACGATGCTGTGCAAACATCACCTCTATCTAGTTCCGGAACATTTCCATCACCCCCAAAGGGCAACCTTGTACCCGTCTGTAGTCACTCCTCGTTTTCCTTTCCCCCACCCCTGGTAACCTGATAACCACAGATCTGCTTTCTGTCTCTATGCATTTACCTGTTCTGGACATTTCATATACATAAAATCATAGTCTATATGGACTTTGTATCTGGCTTCTTTTTTTTTTTTTACTAAATTTATTTATTTATTTACTGGTTGCATTGGGTCTTTGTTGTTGCTGCGCACGGGCTTTCTCTAGTTGTGGCGACCAGGGGCTACTCTTCATTGCGGTATGTGGGCTTCTCAGTGCAGTGGCTTCTCTTGCTGTGGAGCACGGGCTCTAGGCACACGGGCTTGAGTAGTTGTGGCATGTGTGCTCAGTAGTTGTGGCTCACAAGCTCTGGAGTGCAGGCTCAGTAGTTGTGGCATACGGGCTTGGTTGCTCCACGGCATGTGGAATCTTCCCGGCCCAGGGCTTGGACCCGTCCCCTGCACTGGCAGGTGGATTCTTAACCACTGCGCCACGAGGAAAGTCCCTGTATCTGGCTTCTTGAGGTTGATTCACATGGTAGCATGTATCAGTGCTTCATTCCTTATTGTGGTTAGTAATATTGCATTGTTTGGTTGTACCATATACATATATATATAAAATATGTATGTGTGTGTATATGTATATATATAAAATATGTGTATATACATTTTTTTTTTCCTGGCCGTGCCACATGGCTTGCAGGATCTCAGTTCCCCAACCAGGAATTGAACCCAGGCCATGGCAGTGGAAGCCCCAAATCCTAACCACAAGGCCATCAGAGAACTCCCTGGACCATATTTTGTTCATCCACTCATCAGTTGATGAATATTTGGGTTGTTTCTACTTTGGGGCAATTGTGAATAGACCTGCTATGGTGGGTGTTATTTTATAGTCTCATCAGCTTAACTTGAGTTCCTTCCTTTGTTTATAATTTAATCAAAAACCCAGCACTGCCTAGGAAACCCCACCTGTGGCTCCTTGGTAGCCAGACCCCTCTGAGCCTCAGTTTTTCCATCTGTACAGTGGGCTGAAGACTCTATGTCTTTAGAAAGGTGGTGAGTAAGGATTTGAGGAAGTGACTCAGGGAAGCGTCACGCATATAGGAAATAGTCAACTAAGCTGTTCCCCCCAGATGCGGTTGTTGTTACTGGGTTTTTTTGGGTTTTTTGTTTTTGTTTTTGCTTTTTTATGTGGACCATTTTTTAAAGTCTCTATTGAATTTCTTTCAGTATTGCTTCTGTTTTGTTTTGGTTTTTTGGCCGCGAGGCATGTGGGATCTTAGCTCCCCAACCAGGGATCAAACCTGCACCCCCTGCCTTGGAAGGTCAAGTCTTAACCAGAAGACAGCAAGGGAAGTCCTGTTACTGTTATTTTTAATTGCTTCCCACGAGACAGCAAGGGAAGTCCCATTACTGTTATTTTTAATTGCTTCCCAGGTCTACAGCAGCTCTGAGTTCCTGGCCGCTCAGCCCACCCCAACCTTCGCCGAACGGAGCTTCAGTGAGGACCGGGAGGAAGGGTGGGAACGCAGCAGCGAGGTGGACTATGGGCGTCGGCTGAGCACCACCGAGGTCCGGTAGGTGGGCTGGGGAGTTTAAACAGATCCAGCTTCCAAACCTGCTGGGAGGTGGAGCCACAATGTCTAACATTGGAAAGAGCTTCCCAGTGGCCCAGTAGAAAAGGGTCAAACATGTTGGCCAGCCTGTCAGACCCCTACCAACCTGTCCCCTATCATCACTCCCTTTGGCTTTGCATTCCTAACCACACTAAACGTAAAGCAGCCACGTACCATCACACTGCTAGGCTTTTGCTTGCACTGTTTCCTCTGCCCTGAATACCCTTTGCTCATGGAGTCCCATTCAGCTTTCAAAGTCCAGACTCAACAGAAATAATCAGCGTCTGCTAGAGGATGGGCATTGGAAGCTGGGTTTTAAAGACTGAATAGGAGTTCTCTGGGCAGTCACAGAGGACAGAGTAGGCAGAGGAAACTCGCCTTACATTTCAAATTACCTCTGACTCTAGGCTGAGAGTTAAGATGTTGCCGCTAGGGGAGACTGGGTGTCCTGGGGTGAGGGTGCCTGACAAGTGTGACTCGGATCTTCCCTGCTACAGGCTGAGGTCCTGCACATCCTCTGGTTCCTCCTGCCACTCATCCTCTTCCCAGCCTGAGCGGGGCCCTAGCCCATCTCTCCTGAGCACCATCACCCTGGACACGATGCCCAAGTTTGCCTTCTCATCAGAGGATGAGGGAGCTGGCCCAGCTCCTGTGGGCCCCAAAAGGCCCGTCTTCATTCTAGGGGAGCCCGACCCACCCCCAGCAGCCACCCCAGTGATGCCCAAGCCCTCAAGTCTTTCTGGTAGGTGGAGTCAAGGGTGGGAGGGATAGTGTCATGGCACGTTTCCTACAAGAGGGACTGTTTGAGATGGGTTTTGAAGGAAGAGTAGGAGTTCTCCAGAGAGAACATTTACTTGTCTAATAAAGGTCTCAGTCTGTACCCCCCAGCTTCATTGAATCAGGACGGGAGAGAAGGATAAAACTGGGGAGCTCCCAGTTCTGGGGTGATGAGGGGAAGGCTTCTTGAAGGAGGGGACTTGAAGAGTGGAGTGTCCCAGGGAGAGCAGTACAAGAAGGGCGAACAGGAAGAGGGGATGGCCTGAACAAAAGCCAGGAGGCTGGACTGTGTACATGCTGACCCGGGAGGAAGGGGCTTTGCCTCCCGAGGGCAGAGGGGCCAAGTGGTGAGATGGGGCAGACAGACCCCTGACCCTGCTGATCCCTGCAGCTGACCCAGCTGCCCTCAGCCACGCGCGCCTACGAAGCAACAGCACTGGTGCCCGACACTCCACGCCGCGGGCCCTGGATGCCGGCCGGGGCCGCCGCCTCGGGGGCCCGAGAGACTCAGCCCCTGAGAAATCCAGGACGTCCCCCAGCGGCGGTCGCGTGCCCAAGTCAGCCTCGGTGTCCGCCCTGTCACTCATCATCACGACAGGTAGCACCCCATGGCCCAGCCTTGTCCGTGCTTGTCTGTCCACGTCTGTTTTAACCACGGGGTGGGGGCTGCTTTGGCCAGCAGGAGCTGGAGGGGGTCCCCCCAGGTGATGTTGGGTCTGCTGTTTGGGGCTGAGCCCAGGAGAGGGGAGGCAAGTGGGGGACTGGCATTCCTGGCAGCGGGTACTGTGTGCGCAAAGGCCTGGAGGCTGGTGGGGGGCAGTGTTTGGGGCATTGGAGCAGCAGCAAAGCAGCCAGAGTGATCAGTGTGGGGACTTCCCTGGTGGTGCAGTAAGACTCTGCACGTCCACTGCAGGGGGCACAGGTTCGATCCCTGGTCGGGGAACTGAGATCCCGCATGCTGCGCGGTGCAGCCAAAACAAAAACCAAAACAGAGTGATCAGTGTGGAGGGAGGGGGAGGTGGCTTGTGTGAGGCCCCACAAGGGAGTGACCCCCTCCCTGAACCCCATTCCTGCAGATGACGGCAGCGGCGGCCCCCTCATGAGCCCCCTGTCCCCACGCTCGCTGTCCTCGAACCCGTCGTCCCGTGACTCCTCTCCAAGCCGCGACCCCTCCCCCGTGTGTGGCAGCCTGCGGCCCCCCATTGTCATCCACAGCTCAGGCAAGAAGTACGGCTTCAGCCTGCGGGCCATCCGCGTCTACATGGGCGACAGTGACGTCTACACCGTGCACCACGTCGTGTGGGTAAGTTGGCCCCGGGATGGGCGGAAACAGCCAGACCTGGTTTGAGCCCCAGCTCTGCCCTGGCTCGGCGCTTCCCTTTCAGAGGTGCATTTGTTAGTCTTGGGAAGCGAGTGAGTACTCATTGCCTGTGAGGTTTCGGAGCCCAGGGCAGGGAACTGATGCCACCAGGGTCTCAGTGGTCCCTGTCAGTTATGGGGAGGGGACTGGGCAAGAGGGATGGAGACCCCAAGTGGGTGTTCTGTCCTCCCACCCCCAGCCCAGGGTCTGTCCCCTCCCCACTGGTCACTCTCTGAAAGGTCTGGGAAACCAGGCAGCGTGGAAGGCAGCAGCTTGCTGGGGGCCCTGTAGCTGACTCAGCTGGGCTGAGGTCTCTGGCTGCGGGGCCCAGGCCACTGACCCTGCCCTCCGCCTCCACCCCCAGAGCGTGGAGGAGGGAAGCCCCGCCCAGGAGGCGGGCCTGCGAGCCGGGGACCTCATCACCCACGTCAACGGGGAGTCTGTCCTGGGACTGGTACACATGGACGTCGTGGAGCTGCTGCTGAAGGTGCAGCACCCCCACCTCCCTCACCCCCACCTCCCCTCAGGGCTTCCAGAGCCTCCACCCGCTGTCCATCCTCAGGGTCCCCAGATCTCCCACCCTCTGGGCCCCCTCTCTGGGCTGCTCTTGTGACCCCCCCCCCCAGCCCCACCCCTTGGCTTCAACTGCTGATTCTGTGTGGTTCTCCCCCTCCAGGCACACCACTCCACACGCGGCCCTGCACGCTCCCTCCCCCGTGCTTCCTTCCTGAGCCCCTGACATCACCCCTCAGACCCACTCCTCCAGGAAGCCCTTCCTGCCCCCTGGGTGCCCCTGATCTTCCCTCTGGACCATCCTGACCCAGAGGGTCTTGGGGAATCTATACCCTCTTTGCCTCCTGCCTCCCTCAGACCCGGGCTCCTCAGGGGCTGAGGCCTAGGGGCAGGGAGGTGGGCACACGTGAAGAGGCAGGCCCCTGGTAGGATAGCTCCCGGGACCAGTGGGTGGGTAGATAGCTCACTGGATGGATGGACAGATGGCAGACATCCGTCTCTGGCCCAGTGGGTGGTGGGGTCATTAGCTAAGAAGTGAGTGGTTAGGATCCGGGGCTTTGATGGGTGAGTAGGTTGGCGGGAGTGGACGGACGGCTCATTGGATGGGAGGCACACAGGTGACCCCTCGCCATCCCTCCTGCAGAGTGGCAACAAGATCGCCCTACGGACCACGGCCCTGGAGAACACCTCCATTAAGGTGGGCCCTGCACGGAAGAACGTGACCAAGGGCCGCATGGCGCGCAGGAGCAAGCGGAGCCGAAGGCGGGAAACGCAGGAGCGGTGAGCGGTGGGCTGGCTGCCGGGGAGGATTTGATGCGGTGTCTGTGGCACGCTTGGGTGGCCCGGGCCTCTGGGGGCAGGGGTTCTGAAGAATCTGGGTTTCTAACCCCCAGGCGGAAGTCGCTCTTCAAGAAGATCTCAAAACAGTCATCCGTGCTACACACCAGCCGCAGCTTCTCTTCCGGCCTCCACCATTCCCTGTCATCCAGCGAGAGCCTCCCGGGCTCACCCACCCACAGCCTCTCCCCCAGCCCCACCACGCCCTGCCGCAGCCCGGCTCCCGATGCCCCAGCAGGTGGGTGGGTACACCCACAAGGGCACCCCGGGAAGAGGGGCCCCTCAGGGCTGCGGCGGTCAGCCCAGGCAGGGAGCGAGCAGAGTTGGGAGGACGGGCTTATGTGATGTGTGACAGCCTCGAAGGCAGCCTGGGGTGGGCAGGGAAGGGTGTGCCCAGCAAAAGAACCACCGTGAGCAACGGGGGTCTAGACAGGAGAGATGTGAAAGCTAGAGGGAGGCCTGGGAGAGGGAATTGGGGGATGGAGCAAGCTGAAGAGCTGGGCTTAAATTGTGGGGCAGTAGGGAGCCATAGAGGGTGTGGGAGCTGGAGAGGGCATGGAAAGATCGTTCTGGAGCAGGAAAGGATGGTGACCAACGCTGAGGGTCCCCAGTCTGTGAGAGACAGCCAGAGATGGACACCCCTAGTCCCACTGTGTTAGCCTGAGACCAATGAAGGAGACAGGCTGGGGCAATCCACAGAGGCAGGGAAGGCCTCCTGGAGGAGAGCCATAAGGTGCCGTGGTGCTTCCTGGGGATCCCAACTGCTGTCTCTCCCTCTGGTCTACCCTGACCTCATGGGGCTGGGGGTATCTGTGCCATCTTTGCCTTCCTCAGACCAGGCATCCTCTGGGACTGAGGCCTAGGGGTGGGGAGTGGGCACAGGCAGAGGCAGGGTCCTTATTGGATAACTTCCAGAACCAGTGGGTGAATGGCTCGTGGGGTGGACAGATGACCAGTGGACAGGTACTTTTGGCCAAATGATTTGATGGGTTATTTAGGTGAGAGGTGGGTGAATAGGAGCTAGGGCTTTGATGGATGAGTAGGAGTTCACCAGATCTAAGCCAAAGGAACGGCCGGTGCAAACGGAAAACCAGACATGATGGATGGCCATAGGGAGCAATGTGGGCTTTGACAGTCAGTCTCAGGGCCTCACCTCGAGGCTGGCACGTTGAGGCTGGTGACCCTGACTCTCCCCTGTCCCCTACAGACACAGCGTCTCCACCCAGTGTATCCCCAAGCTCCAGCAGCCCTGCATCTCCAGCTGCCGCTGGCCACACCCGACCCAGTTCCCTGCATGGCCTGGCCGCCAAGCTCGGGCCACCCCGCCCCAAAGCCGGCCGCCGCAAGTCCACCAGCAGCATCCCACCCTCCCCGCTGGCCTGCCCACCCGTGCCTGCGCCCCCACCCTGCTCACCCTCACCCCTGCCAGGGCACCCGCCTGTGCCCGCCCGGTCCCCAAGGCTGCGCCGAGGCCAGTCAGCTGACAAGCTGGGTGCAGGTGAGCGGCTAGATGGGGAGCTGGGGCGCCGCAGCCGCGGGCCGGACTCTGAGCTGGTGGTCATGCGGCGGCTGCATCTGTCCGAGCGCCGAGACTCCTTCAAGAAGCAGGAGGCTGTGCAGGAGGTGAGCTTTGACGAACCACCTGAGGAGGCCACTGGGCCACCCACCTTGGTGCCGCAGATTGCCGTGGAGGGCGCTGAGGCTGTGCCAGGTGCCCTTGGACCCTCAGAGAAAGACTAATCCCCCTACCTGGCCTCTCCCTGGCCTGGAAGTCAACGCATTTTTTGTGGAATGTGTTTTCCGTAAGTGGATGGAGACTAAGCCACCAGCCTATGGCACCTGGAAGATGGGAAGCCATCGTAGTTCTTGCTGGAAGGTGCCTCCTTCGTGTTCTGGAGCCGATCAATTAGGCGGGCCACAGGAGCAGGAATGGGAGACTAGGGTGGCATTGTAAATAGCAGCAAATCCCTGCAACTAATTTATTACTTTTTATAAGCGATAGCCAGACCCAGCCGCCACTGTTAAGGTGGCTGCCCAGGTCTTGTCCCATGCACTTGGGACCCATTTGTAGACTGTGCCCCCTGGGCTGAGAAGGAAGCACTTTGGACAAGTCAACGTGTGTTCGTGTTTTATGGTTTTTCTGTACTTTTGAAGTTTTTTTGTGTTACTTGATCTCATCCCTGACTCAAGACCCACAGATTTGAAGGGATGCAACCAAGCTTACCTGTCCAGGCCCAGTTTGGATGACTTGGAGAGTCTGTAAACAATTCCCCTCTATGACAGAACAAAGTAATCTTGATGATGGACTGGATTCTGAAGGCTACTTCCCACCATCATAGCCTCCATCCCTAGCCCAGCCTTGCTAGAGTGTGCCTCCAGTCCTGTAGGCTTAGGGGATGTGGGAACCAGGGCTTTGATGTATGAGTAGAAGTTCGCCGGATCTAGGCAGAGGGGTCACCCACTTCACAGGCAGACACTGATGCCATGGGAGGCAGAGGCCTCAAAGGACGCTGCCAGGGTAGAAGAATGTCAACCCTGGACAAGGTTTTTTGTATTTGATGCCCACTAGGGTGAGAACTTGACCATGATGTCTGAAACACTCCCTGGGGGTGTTTCAATACGTCAGAGTCTTGCAGGGATGAAATTCCAGTGAGAAAATCCAACTGGGGAGCAGTGAGGCCGGAGTTGGAGTCTTGGCTTCACTGTTTGGCTCTGGGAGAATGACTTCCCCACTCTGTGCCTCAGTTTCCTTGTGTTTACAAAACTAATCCCAATGACTATTTATTAAGCACCTACTGTATGCCAAGCGCTTCTGCTTGTGGCTTCTCCCGCAGCCAGCCTTGAGAAGGCTGGAGGTGGTGTCGTCATCCCCATTTTTCAGACAAATAACTAAGGCCTGGCAAGGGGTGGAGACTCGCCCTACCATTGCCTGGTAAGAGGCATGCAGCCAGGCCCTGTCCTGGACGTTGTAGTTAAGGGAGCTTGAATGGAGAATCTGTTGTCAGATACAGCACTTGTCAGATACATCCAGCTTCAGCTCTCTCCCCTGTAATGCGATGTGACCCACTGGGCTTCTCAGAGCTTCCATTTCCCATTCGGAGGTGACTAGCAAGATCACTGTGCCCTACATGGTAAGGGCACTTCCCAGGCACTGCAGCCCACTCCGCATTCCTTCTGGAGACACCCACGCAGCACTGCCTGGTTTTGGAGCTAGATCAAGGCTGTGCATGACTTGCTCCCGCCTTCCATCCTGGAGCTGTCGGTGAATAAAAGCCCACATTTACAAAGAGGAGGTCCGATGTCTGGATTTGTGAGGGGCCAAGAAAAGAGTAAGGGAAGAGTGGGGTGGGGGCGGGATGGAAGCAGACCCTTGGCTCAAAGTCACTTGCAGTGGGTTTTGAAGGCTGCTGGAAGTTCACACTTGAGATTCTTCCTGCTGCCTTCTCTGGTCCTAACCTCTTGCTGCCCTCTCTTGAGTACCCATCATGGGCTCTGTCCTTAAAAGCTTCATCTAGACACCCGTCTGGGGCCCTGAAGCTGTGTTAGTCAATAAACCATCTTCGTGTCCTTTTTATAGTGGTCCTTGCTTGGGCTGTGCTCTAAAATCCCCCTCACCCAACATAGGAATCCAGCCCAGCCCGAGCGAGTTCGGTTACTTCCGAAGCGCTCCGTAGGGTCGGAAACCTTTGGCCACGCCCCTGTTTCCGACTGTCTTCGGCTATTTCCGGAAACAGTCCGCATCTGGGCCGGCGTTGGGCTAGTTCTCTCTACCCGCGAGAGTTGGTTCAGCTGTTTCCGGACGCTCTGGGCTACCATGGAAACCCCGGCTTAAACGCCGGCTCCTTCTCGGCCCTCAGCTTGTTTCCTGAAAAGCTCAGCTTTCTGTGGCAAGCCCCTTCCCCCCAACTCTGCCGCCTCCAGTTTTCTGAGCTGGGTGCCACCTCACTCGCCCTCTGGAGCCGTCCATGCTTCGGCAGTTTCCGGAAGCTGGTGGTCGCCTCTGGATCTAAGTTCCCAGGGCCTCATCTGGGACTGAGCACACTTGGTTCTTTCAAGAAACTGTGCGAAGTCTCGGGGCCCAGCCTCTGTTCTGCCGGTCCTGCTGGAGGGCGCTCGGCCATTTCCGGAATCGCTCGCGCATCTTTTGAGTCCAGCCGAGCCTAGCCGAGCCCAGCCTCGGAATTACTCATCTGAACCGATTGTGCTCGGCTGTTTCCGGAAATGGTCGGCTATCTCGGGGCACCCCCCACCTACCCACCCACCCGTAACCCTCCAGTCCCGCGGGAGTACGTTCGGCTCTTTCCGGAAGCACTCGAGCGTTTCGCAGGCTCCGCCTCGGCTTCACTTCACCCGCCCGGACCGAATACGCTCGGCCGTTTCCGCCGGGGGCGGGCCCGACCGTTCGGAACCGCGGCGGCGGAGGCGGGGATCCCGCGGCTGCGGCGACGGCGGCCGCGGTGGAGCCACGGGTCGGGCTCGGCTCGGCGTGACGGCGGCCGCGACCAGGTAAGTCCGGGCTGGTCCGCGTGGCAGGCCGGGCTGGAGGTGCGCTCCGATGCGGGGCGCCCAGGCAGAGTGTGGGGCCCGGGTGGAAGCCAGAACGCGAGCAGGGCTGCATCGGGCTCCGCGGGAACTGGGGGCCGCAGGGAGCGGGAGGCCTCTGGCTCGACCTGGCTGCGGTGCAGCCTGCCCCGGACGATGGAGGCGCGGAACGGGGGACTCTCGGCAGAGATAAGGGGTTGGAGCTGCGGCCCTGAATTGATGGAGGCCCTGCCGGGAGTGGGGCGTCGAGCAGCAATGAGGGGCGCCCAGGCATTGTGTGGGGCATGGTGGGGGTGCAAGACGGTAGAGGGTCGACTCCACTTCCGGCCCCTGGGCTGGGCTGCGGGGTCCACGCAGGCCCGAGGGCGCGTCTGCACACGCGTGAGCGCGCAGGCCCTGAGTCCAGCCGCCAAGCCCCCAGCGAGGCCTGGCCCCTCCACCCGCCTCTTGGATTCAGGGAGCGCTGGTTCCCAGGCGCGCACACCGGGGCGTGTGCAAACGTGTGCACGGCGGGGCGCGGAGGCGGGCAGACAAGCGGTTTCAGGCGGTTTCCCGGACGTCCCCCTCGCCGGGCCTCAGTTTCCCCACCTGTAGAGTTGGGGGTACAGGGGCCAGGGAGCGCGCAAGTCGGGGCGCCCTGGAATGTGAAGCTTGTGCTCCCTGCTCGGACACCTCTTGCGGCTCCCCGTGGTCGAGGGGTAAAGCCTGACCCTGTGCCTGGCACTGCGTGGTCTGCGGCTTTCTTAAAGCCACCCTGAACTCTTGGCAAGCATTTCTTGCTGTCAAGTCTTTGCCTGTGCTGTTTCCTCTGGCCAGTGCCCCCTCCTGCCCTCCCTGAGGACCCGCCCTCTAGAAAAGCACCGCCTCCCACCCCCCAACCTCTCTGGAGGACTGAACCTGCAGGGCTGAGGTTGGGAATATGGTCTGTGCTGGGCTGTGTCTCCCTGAGACTGGGGGCTCCTAGGGGGTGATCACTGCCCCTGCATCCAGCAGGCTCCCTCTTGGCAGCTGCAGTGCCCTCCTTCCCCCACCCTTTCCTGGCTCCATGTCTACCCTGGGGCTAAGGTCCTCTAGGCCTCCCACCAGCCCCCTTCTGTTTTGAGTACCTACTGTGGGCCCCAAACTGAGCAATGTCTGGACACTCCCCCCTCCCCTGCAGAGATCAGAGATCCATTTGTTTGGATTCACCTTAAGGCCTTTGCCTATGCTGGGACCTCTGCTTGGACCTCCTTTCCTACCTTCTTTCATCCCTGCTGCCTCCTTCTGTGCTCAGCTGGCCCACCCTCTCCTCAGGCCTCCCACAGCACCCTGAGCATCACCCATTACGTCCTCCCCACTCTGGGTATAACTGTCTGGCCATGTGACTGCTGCCTCCTCTCATCCATCCCGGGCCTTGTGAAGTTGGGTGGATCTGAGTTTTTGAGTCCTGGCTTCCTGGCCTATTGCATGGTCCTGCAAAGACCTCCCTGCTCTGAGCCTGTTTCCCCATCTGTAACAGGAGTGATGAAGAGCTTGTTTACTGAGCATGCATTATGCCTGGGGCAGATTCTTGGGAGCTCTGCCTGCAGCAACCCCAAGGGAGAGCTTTATTGCACCCATTTTACAGCTGGGGAAACTGAGGCCCAGAGAGGGGCAGGGACTGGCCCGAGGTCACCCAGTGAGTCAGAGGATTCTGACCTGGGATTGGGCGCATCTCTGAGTTGGGGGTGGTAGGGGTCCAAACTGACTGATGCTACCCTGCCCCTCTCCCCCTAGGTCGGCGTCCCGAGCCGAGCATGGTGACAGCCTGTGCCCTCGGCCCCCTCGCCTGGCGCAGCTGGAAGAGCCGCCAGCCTCGGGAGCCGATGGCCCCCCACGTGAGGGAGTGAGCGGCCTGGCCCAGCCCTACAGATTGAGGGGGACGCAGCGGCTGAGTGACCTGAGATCACGCTGCCGACCCCCTCCCACCAGTTGACGAATGGTGGACCGAGCAACAAGTGACCCTTGTCAGGGTCGTGGAATAATGGTGGCAAGCAAGGCGTGAGCATCCCCTGTGATCCCCTGTAACTTCTTGGTGGAAATAGAGGTCCGAGTCCCCAAGCCTCCCCAGCGGACCCTCCCAGCCCCTGCCCCGGGGCTGATGGGGCCACTGGGGCCCCAAGCAGCCACCTGACCATCCAGACCCCACCCTGCCCAGCCATGGCTGGCGCCGAGGGCTTCCAATACCGTGCGTTGTACCCGTTCCGCCGGGAGCGGCCGGAGGACCTGGAGCTGCTGCCGGGTGATGTGCTGGTGGTGAGCAGGGCGGCCCTGCAGGCGCTGGGCGTGGCTGAGGGCAGCGAGCGCTGCCCGCAGAGCGTGGGCTGGATGCCTGGCCTCAATGAGCGTACACGGCAGCGCGGCGACTTCCCTGGCACCTACGTTGAGTTCCTGGGACCTGTGGCCCTGGCCCGGCCTGGCCCTCGCCCACGTGGCCCCCGTCCACTGCCCGCCAGGCCCCGAGATGGGCCCCTCGAGCCAGGTGAGCAACAGGCAGGGACCCTGGCAGAGATCGGGGAGAGGGGGAGTGCCCTCAGACCCTCAGTTTCCTCTTCTCTCCCGTGAGGCAGTGGTGCTTCTTCCAGGAGAGGAGGAATAAGGACATCTGGTCGGTCAGCACGTGTTGATTACGCTGCTGTCAAGGGCTGGGTGCAGTTTGTGGCACTGGGCGCGCAGTGATGAACGCAAGGCCTGGCCCTGCCCTCATGGGGCTTCTGGTTCAAGAAGTGACGAGAACGTGATTAGGTGATGACAGATGCTGTGAGGAAGGAGCCTCTCAGGAGAGCTGGGGGTGTAGGGCTCCGGGCGGCAGGCACAGCGAGGACAAAGGCCCTGAGGTGGGAAGGTCATGGCGGGTTCCGGGGACAAGCCGGCAGGTGGAGCGGAATGAGGAAGGGGCAGGGTCCGCACCTCAGGGACTTTGTGGGATTAATTTTGAAGACAATGGGGAGTGTCCAGGAAGATTCAGAGGCTCGGTTTAGCTTCATCGTGTGGTTTGTAGACAGAATCCCTTGAAGAACCCCCTTTGTTGTAACCCTAATTTTCCAGTTTCCACAATGAAGGGAGCCAGAACGCCCAAAGAAGGTGGGCTATTCAGTCGAGGCCACACAGTACAGTGGCATGTGAGGACCCTACATCCCTCCCCAGAGAGCGCCTTGGCCATCCCTCCTTCCAAAGAGCGTGCTAGGAGTGGAGAGACGGGGCACTGAGCATACGCGGCAGTTGCTACGCGCTGGGCTGTGTGCTGGGCAGGGTGTGTGGCTTCCAACCAGGGAAACCAAGGCTCAGGTTGAGGGGAGGAGGCTGACGAGTGCTGAGCGCCCGGCCTGGTCTTCTCTGACCCTCACAGCCACCCAGTGAGGCCCTGTGTACAGATGCGGAGACCAAGGTGCAGGGGGGTTGAACTGCTCGCTCAGGGGCAGTCACGCAGTGAAGGCCAAAGCCCTGGGAGGCCCCGTGGCCCCACCTGATGGCCCGCCTGGTCGTGTGCCAGAGGGACACTGATCCCCAAAGAGGGTCGGGCCGGAGTCCCACCGCGTGGGGTGGAATGGCGGGGTGCCGAGGCGGCATGGTTGCTGGCTTGGGCTTTGCAGCATCTGGCGTCTCCAGGGCCCGGGCCTGCGTCCCGCCTCGGCCTGGAGGAGCAGCAGGCGGCCCCATCCGGGCTCCCGGCCAGAATCTGCCTCTCTCCCT
This sequence comes from Hippopotamus amphibius kiboko, assembly GCF_030028045.1. Classification (NCBI taxonomy): domain Eukaryota; kingdom Metazoa; phylum Chordata; class Mammalia; order Artiodactyla; family Hippopotamidae; genus Hippopotamus; species Hippopotamus amphibius. The sequence continues at coordinate 15,839,862 of NC_080200.1, read as the reverse complement.
GGTAACAGCCGCCTCCCTCCTGCGCCTGGCCTGGGTCCAGCCACCACACACATCCCCGCTCCGGGCGGCCACCCAGCCCCGCCCTCCAGATCTTCCAGGGCTCAGTGACATCGGCTAGGGCCAGCCCTCTCCAGGCCTCCGTTTCCTCATCTGGAAGTGGGGGGTATTGGTCCTTTTGGTCAAGCCGTGACCCTCCAGGATCCTGGGACCACCGGGCAACACTCTGTGGCCGCCTGCCCTCCCTCCATCCAACTTCAAGCAGGGAGCTGCGTGCCGAACCCTGGTGTCACCTGGGCCCCACCTAGCTGTGCACCCAGCAGGAGGTTGCTCCCTCCCTGAGCCTCAGTTCCTCATCTGTAAAATGGGGGTGACACCTATTCTAAAGGGACCTCCCTCCCTGCTTTGCCAACTGGTCACAGGCAAATTTCAGAGTTGAATTTCAGAACCGTGGCTCCCTTACCAGCTGGGATGTCACCCACCTCCCCTTGTTCGCTCACCTTTTTTTTTTTTTTTGCGTTTTCAACACAGCTGGGCCTTTCTTCAGCTCAAGGCAGCACCTGGCCCATCACTCAGGGAGGCCCCGCAGGCCCCAGCTTGCCCCTGCTGTGTGCCAGGGCGTCCCCGCCAAGGGCCAAAGCTGCATCAAATGGTGGCCGTGCAGGCAGAGTGCGCCTGAACACAAAAGGCTGGGTGGGGCGGAAACATGGGGCCAGGAGGGGGCTGGGACGCGGAAAGGGGTCGGCATTTTTTGAAAGGGGGGACTTTTCTTTTTTTAAGCAAGATGACTTAGAAAATGGAAAAGGTCCTTGGAATGAGGTGTTCTGATCTAGATGGGGTATTTCCCTTTCAATCTTTTCAGCCACTTTGTTGTTCCCACTAAGAAAGCAGAGGTGATGCCATTGACCAGTTTCTCAGTTGAGGAATCTGAGGCACAGAGAGGGTGGGTCCAGTGCCTGAGGTGGCACAGCAAGTAATGGCAGAGCCCTAAACCTGCTGTGTGCGTGTCCCATGGCTTCTGTAATGAACTACCACAAACCGGTGGTAGTTTATTCTACCACGTGAAACTACCACGTGAGAGTTTATTCTCTCTCGGTTCTGGAGGCCGGAAGTCCAAGATCAAGGTGTGGGCGGGGCTGTGCTCTCTCCAGAAGCTTTAGGGGAGGATCCCTCCTTCTTACAGCTTCTGGGGGCTTCAGGTGTACCTTGGCTTGTGGCCACATCACCCGAATCTCTGCCTCTCTCTTCATATGGCCTTCTCTTATAAAGACACAAGTCATTGGATTTTTAGGGCTCTCATCGTGAAATCTTCACCTTAATTATATCTGCAAAGACCCTATTTCCAAATAAGGTCAGTCACAGGTACCAGAGATTAGGAAATGGGCATACCATTTGGCGGTGGGGGGCGGGCGTGGGGCGGACCGCTAGTCACTAGTCAACCAATTACACCTGGCCTCTGAAGTGGTGTTAACTGATATTTTAACCTAGGAAATTGTTTCCCATCAATTCAGCCCTCCCAACCCCAGCAGCTGGGCCTTCCGTCTCCCCCAGGGTGGTGGTCCAGATGCCAGGCACCTGGGCTGAGATGCAGCAGACAAAGAGAGGGGCTGGGGTCCTTTTAGGGACCCTGCCAACATTCTGTCCCCTCCTGCCAGGCCTCACACTCCCTGACCTACCCGAGCAGTTCTCCCCACCTGATGTGGCTCCCCCTATCCTGGTGAAACTCGTGGAGGCCATTGAGCGGACAGGTGAGCATTGGCCTGCTGCAGCCCCCAGATTCTGCTTGCTTACCGCTGCTGATGGGCAACTCATCCCCTTCACAGGGCTGCTGGGCTCACTCTGTATGGGAAGAGGCTGAGTCTGGATGCTCTGGGCCTCCATGTGGAGTTGGGGAAGGAGTAACTCCCAGGGGAATGTAGACCCCATCATTGCATGTACTGTGCCCTCTGTCACCATTTCTCTCCCCTCCCCCTGTCCTTACCTCTGGGAGGTTGAGTAGCCACCCCAGACCCCACAGGGGGTTGAGGCAGCACTTGAGAGCTGGCCTTGCCACCTGGGGTGGAGCTGACCTACCCCATCCCCTTCCCCCCAGGGCTAGACAGCTACAGGCCTGAGCCACCCGCCGCGCGCACAGGTGAGGGGAAGCTTCACTGGGCAAGCGTGGGAGAGGAACCTGCCCTGGACGGGTGTGTCCCCTCCCTGCACCCGCCTGGGACCGATGTATCCCCCTTGCACCCGCAGACTGGTCCCTGAGCGATGTGGAGCAGTGGGACGCGGCAGCCCTGACAGATGGCGTGAAGGGCTTCCTGCTGGCGCTGCCCGCGCCCCTCGTGACACCCGAGGCCGCGGCCGAGGCACACCGAGCCCTGCGGGGTGAGTCTGGCGGGAAGCCCGGGCTGGGGAGGGCGCTGGGGCGGGCGAGTGCCCGCCCCGGCTCACCCTCCCCTGGCCGTCTGTCCGCAGAGGCCGCGGGGCCCGTGGGGCCGGCGCTGGAGCCCCCGACGCTGCCGCTGCACCGCGCGCTCACGCTGCGCTTCCTGCTCCAGCACCTGGGCCGGGTGGCCCGGCGCGCCCCAGCCCTGGGCCCCGCGGTGCGTGCGCTGAGCACCACCTTCGGGCCGCTGCTGCTGGGCGCGCCGCCGCCCTCGCCGCCGCCAGGGGGCGCCCCCGACGGGTGAGAGGCCAGTGCTGGGGGGCGGGGCTGAGCCGGAGCAAAAAGGGGGTGGGGCTTTAGCTGGAGGAAGGGCTGGAGATGGAGCCAGAGCCGGCGTCTAGACGATGAGAAAGGAGCGTGGACGGGGCCCAGCGGGGACGAGGCCAGAGCTGTCGTGATGCGCAGGCTGGGAAGGATAACAAGGGGTAGGGCTTGAGCTCCAGGAAGACTCCAGCAGGGCCTGGGACAAGGCAATGGGGCCTAGACCGGAGGGCAGGCACGTGGGTGGTGTCTGTACCTTCTTGCACATGCTGACTCCTGTTGTTTGCTGTGTGAGCACTAACTGGACGCCTACTGCATATACAGAAACAGTAGTGGGTCTCTCACACCTGCCTGCATCATCTACTCTTCTTCCCTTCGCGTGCTTTCACATAGACGACCTCCCCCCGCCCCAACCAGGCATGCAAGCACATGCAGGGCCGTGTGCACCCCAGGCCCTGCCCAGCGCTCACCACACTCCCCTTGCCCCTAGGACTGAGCCCGCCCCCGACTTCCCTACGCTGCTGGTGGAGAAGTTGCTGCAGGAACATCTGCAGGAGCAGGAGGTCGCGCCCCCAGGTGACCCCCACCCCCTTACATTAGCTCTTAGTGTTGGGCACCAAGAATGCTGACTCAAAGCCCTGCCAACATGGGCGGGCTTGGTTGCAGTGGGAGCTGGCCACAGTATACAGCTGGTGCTTAACATGCATTTGTTTTCCTGTCCCCCAGCACTGCCGCCAAAACCCCCCAAGGCAAAGCCAACCCCCACGGGCCTGGCCAATGGGGGCAGCCCGCCCTCCCTTCAGGATGCTGAGTGGTACTGGGGTGACATCTCCAGGTAGGGCTGTGGGGCGGAGCCACGTAATGGGCAAGGCCTGTGGGGCAGGGTCTCCCAGTGGGCAGCCCCAACCCCGGCTGTCTCCACAGGGAGGAGGTAAACGAGAAACTGCGGGACACACCTGATGGCACCTTTCTGGTTCGAGATGCCTCCAGCAAGATCCAGGGGGAGTACACGCTGACCCTCAGGTGGGGGCCTGGCCCTTCAGGGAGACCAGGGGGGAGCGGCAGGAGGGAGAGCACCTCGGTCAGAGGACGGGGGGAGGTCGCACGGCCAGTGGGATGTGTGCTGCGTCTGGGGGTGCTGCCGGGTGCTGACACCCCCTCTCACCCACCCCTAGGAAAGGCGGGAACAACAAGCTGATCAAGGTCTTCCACCGAGACGGGCACTACGGCTTCTCTGAGCCTCTCACGTTCTGCTCTGTCGTGGACCTCATCACCCACTACCGCCACGAGTCACTGGCCCAGTACAATGCCAAGTTGGACACGCGGCTTCTCTACCCAGTATCCAAGTACCAGCAGGTCTGGGGCTGGGGCAGGACCTGGGGATAGAGGTGGGTGGCGCCTGGCCGGCCCTGGGCCTCAGTTTCCCAGGTAGCTTCCCTGATGGCACCCGGCATCCCCAGGACCAGATCGTCAAGGAGGACAGTGTGGAAGCAGTGGGCGCCCAGCTCAAGGTCTACCACCAGCAGTACCAGGACAAGAGCCGAGAGTACGACCAGCTCTACGAGGAGTACACGCGCACCTCCCAGGTACTGCAGGCTGGTGCATCCCGGGAGACCCAGACACGGAGGGGCAGTGCCAAGGTCATGGGGACAGACGTCCACTTCTAGGTCACAGAGCAGGCTCTTAGCACCAGGGACCACCCTAAAAACATAGAAATCAATGTATGTGGTTCTTAAAAAAAAAAAGATGAGGCACCAACCAGCTTCCCAGGAGCAGCTGAGCCATGGGAGATGTCTTGGCTGAGCCTCTAGGCCTCAGTCTCCCCTTCTGAAAACTGGAATCGTGAGTCTTAATTATTTCTCCATCCCCTTCAACCTGGATGTTATTCAAAGTAACAATAACCACTTGACAAAGAGTTGCCTAAGACAGAGGGTTAGGAGATTATGGAAAAGAGCAGTGTCTTTTAAAACCGGGGAAGGTGGGGGAAGGTTTTATTACTCAAGGACTGTGTTAATAAATTTCTTTTGTAAGTTGAGGTGCAAATTACTCAGATTGAACATCCCATCTCGAGCAGGGAATTTCTCTGTCTCCCCTGCAGTCCCTGAGCAACCCTGTCTTGTCCCCTTTCTAGTGATAGGTCACCTGAGGTTCTGAGTGGACAAGATACCTGTCTCGGATCAGTTAGGAACATCATGACCTTGGAAATGGCTTAGGCCCCCTGAGCCTCAGTTTCCCCATTATTAGTTCTGACTTTGTAGGAGGCTTTTGGGAGGTTCTATGAGATGATGCATGTAAGGTACCTGATGTAAGCATCTACCCTGAGAAGGAGCCCCATGAATTGTAGCAACTAGATTTATCATTAATTCTCAGCAGTGTTCACAGACCCAGGTGATTTTTAAGGTGCATCTAAAGGAAGAGTGGGTTTGGGGAGTGTGGGGTTTGAAGGCTGGATAGGAGTTTGGTGCAGCAGGAGCTAGAGGAACGATGCACCTGGTGGAGGGAACAGCTTGAGCAAAGTCCCCATATCAGAGTTGGGATCTGCCTTTACTCCTCATGAGGGACTTGTGGGGAGTCCCAGGAGGTGCTCAGATTTTCTTCCTCCTCCAGGAACTGCAGATGAAGCGCACAGCCATCGAGGCCTTCAATGAGACCATCAAGATCTTTGAAGAGCAGGGCCAGACACAGGAGAAGTGCAGCAAGGAATATCTGGAGCGCTTCCGGCGTGAGGGCAATGAGAAAGAGATGCAGAGGTGAGTCTGGCTCCTCTGCCCTGCCATACCACACCTTGATGTGACACAACACAAGTGGGAAAAGGAAGGAAACAAAGCAGGCAGCCTGGGTTCCAGGGAAAAGAGAGGGTCAGTTGAAATGGGCTTTGAAGGATGAATAGGAGTTTGCCAGAAAGAGAAGTCAAGGAAACAGCATGTCCAAAGGCTTAGACACTAACAGCCATCTGAGGCCTCTGAGCCACTCCTCCCACAGGATCCTACTGAACTCAGAGCGGCTCAAGTCTCGCATTGCCGAGATCCACGAGAGCCGCACAAAGCTGGAGCAGGAGCTGCGGGCACAGGCCTCCGACAACCGAGAGATCGACAAGCGCATGAACAGCCTCAAGCCAGACCTCATGCAGCTGCGCAAGATCCGAGACCAGTACCTCGTGTGAGTGCCTGGCTCTGTGCTCACCCATGGGTCCCCCCCATTAGTGCAGGGGCGCCTGTATGCATCTCACTCTCGCTTTCTCCACCAGTTAGCCCCACCTAGTCCCCTAGCCCCCTCATCTGTCCACTAGCCCCTTTCTTCTCAACCAGCCCCCTCCAGGCCCTCTGAGAAGGGCTCCCTGTGCTGCAGCCTTAGCCCTAGTTGTGGATTGAGCTCTGCTCCCATGAGGCTGGGTCACTGGGAGCCTCCAACAGAATCCACTCCATGAATGCCAACTGTGCAGCCTCGCATGCTGTGCCCAGCCTGAGCCCAAGATCCCTCCTCTGCCTGCTGACCCACTGAGGGCTGCATCAAGGGCTTCCTTCTTCCACCTGGGTCTCTGACACTTCTGTGCGCCAAGCACCATGCACGCATTAGCTCGCTCGGTCCTTTCAAAGTCCTTTGTAAAGCTGCCCTGCGCAAAGGCGCCCCACTGTGCAGTCCCCAGGACTGAGCCTCTGCTAGTGATAAGACCTCACCATGATGGCACAATCTGGGGTCTCAAAAAGTGGTAACAGAAACATAATAAATATGGTGGTTCCCTGGCAGAGCTTGGGGAGTCCACCTGGGTTCAAGCGGCCCTTGGCCAGGCCAAGGCTGGCCTCTCGTGGCAACCAGGGGTATCACACCCAAAACCTGCAGTTGTCAGCCCCTGCCTCCAGGGCTCACCCTGCTGTGCTGCAGCCGCTGCTCCCCTGCCAACAGAGCAGCAGGAGCCCACCTTTCCTCTTCCCCCCAGGTGGCTCACTCAGAAAGGTGCCCGGCAGAAGAAAATCAACGAATGGTTGGGGATCAAGAACGAGACTGAGGAGTGAGTTACCATTTGGTGGCGGCGTGGGGGTGGTCCCAGAGGAGGGGCCATTTTTGGTGGGTTTTGCAGAATGAGTAGGAGTTCACCAGGGAGGGAGAGTTGTCCAGGTGGCAGGGGGACCTTGGAGGCTAGCGAGTAAGTGACCAAGGCACCTCCCTGTCTCCCCCACAGCCAGTACTCGCTGATGGAGGATGAGGATGACCTCCCCCACCACGAGGAACGCACATGGTATGTAGGCAAGATCAACCGTACCCAAGCGGAGGAAATGCTGAGTGGCAAGCGGGATGGCACCTTCCTCATCCGTGAAAGCAGCCAGCGCGGCTGTTACGCCTGTTCTGTGGTGTGAGTGCCTGGCAGGAGAACCGGGAGTGGACTGAAGGTGGCGGGGGAGGGGGGAATGCCCCCATTCCTTCCAAGAGCTCTCACTGAGTGCCAACTGTATATTAGGCCTTGGGAAGAAAGCCAGGAAGAAGCCCCGGCTTCTTGGGGACAGGGGAGGAATTTGGGACGATATCAAAGCAGGAGATGGCAGGGTCTGGACCAGATCAGCATCCAGCATCCAGGAAATGGGGAAATCTGGATCCCAGGTGGGGTCACCTGGCAGGAATAGTGGGGCGGAGCTAGGAGAGCCTGGCCGGGGCCCACCTGACCCACCCCTTCATTCACACCCGCAGGGTGGACGGCGACACCAAGCACTGCGTCATCTACCGCACATCCACGGGCTTCGGCTTCGCGGAGCCCTACAACCTGTACGGGTCGCTGAAGGAGCTGGTGCTGCACTACCAGCACGCCTCGCTGGTGCAGCACAACGACGCGCTCACCGTCACGCTCGCGCATCCCGTACGCGCCCCCGGCCCCGGGCCCCCGCCCGCCGCCCGCTGAGCACTAAGCAGGAGGACTGGCCCGGAGGCTGGGGTGGCGGCCGCATCCGGGGTCTCCCTCTTTCTGAATCTTTCTCTTCCCTCTTGGGTTTACTCCGTCTCTCCCTCTCTCCTCTGTGACTCTCCAGGTCTGTTTTTCTCTTCATCTCTCTGCAGTTCTGTCTCTCTCAGTCTCTCCTCCACGTCTGCCTGTCTCCCCGTCTCTCTTTCTCTGAGTCTCTTTCCATCTCCTGCTGTCATTGTCCCCTTCTAGCTCTGTCTGTCCGTCCTCTCTTTCACTCTTGGTCTCTGTCCCTGTTTGTATCTGTGTTGGGGGTCCCGCCTCCCCCACTCCATACCCCCCTCCCCCACAGGCACTGCCCTCTCTATGGCTCTGGCCACCCACAAGCCTATGCTCTGCCCCCGACAGGCCCTCGGGGTCCCCAAAGCCCCAGCTGGCTGCACCTGCCATGTTTACAGAGTTCTCCGGGCTGCGCGGTCCCCACCTGGGTGCCCCGATTTTTAAGCCATAGACCTGGGGTCAGGGCAGGAAGGAACTTCGCTTGGCCACTTCCAAGAACCTCAGCCGTGACATTTGGGGCCAGGCGGGACCTGCCCCACAGACCCCAACTTCCCCCTTCAAATCCTGAAGTGAAACCTGGTTATCCCCACGACAGGGCTACTGCCAAGAAGTACCCCCCAAAAAAGAAAATCATTAAAAATAAACTCATGAGCTGACCCCAGGCCTCCCAGAAATTGAGGCCACCAGCACCTCTGGGGCAGCCGACACACCACGCTGCCCCTATAGCACCTCTACTCGACGCAGACTCAAGGCTTCTCGATCATGTTGGGTTCTGATTTTATTTTTCCTTGACTGTATGTAAAGCCCTGTTTTCTCTCCTCTTTTGGGATGAGAGCCCTGGTTTTCTACACCACCCATGACCTCTTCCCCCTCCCCCCGCCCCTTCCTGCCTGCCTGGCCACACTGGCAGGCGGATTTTGTATGGTACGTTGATACTGATAAGGATATAAAACATTGAACTCGGTGGGCGCTTCTGTTTTTGGTGACAGGCTTCTTTAGCTCCAGGGCTGCCAGATGAGGGCTGACTACCCTTGCCTTTTCCCCCAACCCCAGTTTAGATGCTCATGTCTAGAGAAGTTGAGAGACCTGCCCAAAGTCACACAGCAGAGAGGCTCAGACCCCAAACTCTGTCCCACACCCTGGCCTGCTGGGGGGACCCCAGACCCTGGTCCAGCTCCTCTGTCCCCAAGTTTGAGTTTGAATTCCGATGCTCAGCCACCAGCCCTGCCCTCTGGAAAGTCACTTCCCCTCTGATGTGCAGCTTTCTCCTTGCCAGGCAGGATAAGTAGTCACAACCCCTCCCATGATATCCAGAAGAGTCTCCCATGCCCTTGATGTCCTCAGTGCCAGCCTCTCCCTGGTGGGGTCACCTTCCACTGACCCCCTCTCCACACCTGCCCCTGACGCCGGCTGCCATGTCCCAGGGGACAGTGAGCTGGGTGCTTATGGTGTCTTCGACCCAGAGTCATGTTCACAATCTCCCCCCACCCCAAGGTCCCTGTCCCTTGACCCTCCCTCACTCCCCCACCCCCCCCCACCCCCCCGCTGCTGAGAACCTTCTGACCTTTCCCTTCTCCAGACAGCACATGCAGGATCCAGCAGGCCCGAAGCAGCCCTGGGTGGATGAAGGAACCAGGCTGCCTCTGACCCATCTCTCCACTGAACTCTCAGGACAGGAGTTGCCTCCCTTGGGCTCAGAGCTCTGGTCCTTCCCAAGCACTGTCCCCGCCGAGTGGCCAGTGAGGAGGCGCCCCATAAATGACTCCAGTCGGACTCTGCCCCCACTGTGGTCTTCACCCACTGAATGCGAGCACACAGGGTAAAGCTCACCTTCTCAGTCCCATGAGTCCAGCCAGACGGAGCCTGGGGGCAGAAGAGAACAGCCCATACAGATTCTAGCCAGTCTCACACTCAACCAACTGTGTTTCCTTGGGGATGTCGCCTCCCCTCTCCGATCCTATTTCCTCTTACCAAATAGGGTCAATAGTTTCTACCCCTGTCCCCTGTGGGCATCTCTGAGGGTTCCATGATCAAATGGCTGAGGTTACGTTTATGAATTCCTCCAATAGGGCTGGTGTTTAATAACCACTGGAAAAATTATAGCAATTACATTTATTGTAATTTCTTCTGTCCTGCCCAGTACAGGAAAGCACACACTAGTTCACCAAAGCTGGGCTGGTTAGTCTTGAAGAGGTGTCACAAAGGAAATGGTTTTGCAACGTGTTCAAAAGAATGGGGTGGGGGGTTCGTCCAGCCATGAGAACTTCAGGGGAACCCCAGCTCCCAAACCTGCTGCTATGAATGTGGCTGTGCAGGCTCAGATTTTCCCAGAACTGAAGGGGGACACAGGCTGTGGAGCTGGGGACTGGGCTGTTTTCCGGGCCGGGGTGAACGTTTCTTTCTGTAGGATCCAAATTTGTGTCATATCAAGGCCTTGAAGTCTGAACCTTTCAGTTACCTCCCCAACACTTCCAGCCGCCAAGACCTTATCTGGGGTATTTTCTCTGCCGGCACTGCTGTCCTGTCAATGTCTTCCCAGGCCCACACCCAGCCTGGGGCAACTCTCCCTCTGCTCTGAGCCCTCCCTCCATGGTAGCTTTATTCCCCAAATCTCACTTCTCCCATTTTACAGAAGGAGAAACTGAGGTTTCATCCCTTCTGCCCACACAGTCCCAGAGCAAACCTAGGTCTGGCTGATTCCCATGGGTTTGGGTCCTATAGGGCCAATCCCCGCCCCCTCCCACCCCCACCCCCCCCCCGGCCATGTACATAGTACAGGCTTCAGGTAATGACTGCTCCAAGGCGGACTTCTCTTCTGACATGGGAGCTGGCTGAGGGCAGAGATGCCCCTGCTCCTCAAACCCCGGACAGTGGAGAGAAGGAAGCCAGGTTTCTTCTCTCCCCACCCCCAGCCAGGGGCTGGGGGCCAAGAGAAGGGAGGCGCCCCTCCCTGCGCTGGCTTCTGCTTTCTGGCCCAGCCGTGGCTAAGCCTGAGTCAGCCCCACGGGACCACGCTGGTGGGTCTGGAGTGTCCGGGCTGGGGAGCCTGAGGGGGGAGGGGTGAAAGTTGGGAATGAACAGGGTCGGCGCCAGGCTCGGGGGGGAAAAAGCCCAGGCTGCGCAGCCCCTACCCACTCCCCGACAAGAGATCACCCTTCATCGGAGCACAGAGTGGGGACGCGGGGTCCCCGGGCTAGGACCGGGGGCCTGGATCACCCTGGCCGCCCCCAGAGGGATCCGTGGGCCCATAGAGACCCTCCCATCTCTCGGTCTCTCCGAGTCTCTGTCTCTAAGTCCCCATCTCACCTCTGCTATAGGTGCTCAAGCCCCAGCCTCACAGGACTGGGCGGGGCTGATTGCGGGGAAGGGTCGGGGGAGATGGAAGGGCAGCCTGTTGTCCAGGTGATTGGGGGCCCAGCGCCTGGCGGTGGGTGGGGGTGGGGATGGGGTCGGGTTGGAAAGAAAGATCGAGAGAGAGAAGTAGGGACAACTAGAGACTTCAGCCCCGGCCCCCGAGGGGCGTGGGCACCGGGAGGCGGGTCCGGCCTGGGGGCTGGGCCACTTGCCGGGTTAAAGGCGGCTTCTTTCCCCGGGACGCTGCTCCCGGCGTCGCACGTTCGCCCCCGCTGTGATGGCCTCGTCGCCTCTCCTGCCGTTCCTGCCTCTCCTGCTACTGCTGCTGGAGGTCGCCGGTGCGGCGCGGGCATCCGCGCTGGAAATACTTCCCGAGGGGGCGGCCCCCTGCAAGGTAGAGACGGCGACGCGGCGGGCGGGCCAGCGGGGACCGGCGCCCAGGCGAGAGGCCGGCGGCTCCTCCCTTCTCCCCAGCCTTCGACGGGGACGATCGGGGTCCGCAGGGGACGCTGCCCGGGTCGCTGCCGACCACCCCCACACCCTCCACTTCAATCCTGGCACTTTGGCCATACTTTCCTTTCCCTTTCACTTCCTCATCTGGAGTCTGAGTCGCTCAGCTTGTCCCCCAACCCATCCCCTCCGCAACTCCCCCCGCCCCCCAGGGAGCATTGAGCACCTACTGTGTACATCTGGAGCGAGAATCAGAGTCTCCTCTTTTAGGCCGGGGGAAGCCAAGACTAGCTAAGCGGCCTGCCCGTGGCCACCCGCACTCGTCGGTGGGTGCTTATTGGGTGCGTTTCGGCCCAGGAAGAGCTCACGTGTTTCTGGTGCCGGGTAAGCAGATGCCCTGGAGACCGATCGACTTACTCACAGGCGCGACGGGCCCGCCACCCCTCAGCCGGAAGTCAGCACCTATTAGGCGCCGGCTCGGCAGTAGTCTTGGGAGGGGTTCAGTGGGCCCGTGGAGAGGAGGAATAAATAAGGAGTCGGCGCGGGGTGTAGGGCCTTGCTCGGCTCAGGGCCAAGGCTCTGGGGATGAAGTGGCGTTCGTGGTATGCCTCCCGAGAAGGTAGAATTGATGTCAATGATCAGAAATGTGCATGCCTTGAATGCTTACTGCATGCATGTCCCCCGGGTGAGGAGTTTCACCTCACCTGGAGGAAAGCAAGACTTGTGCATATATTAACTGCCTACTGTTTGCACATCTTTGTCGCATCCATTTTGCAGACAGACCGATATTTAGGAAGATTTAGGAATGCGGTAAAGCCTCAGAGTCAGGACTCCACCTGGCAAGGTCTGAAGGAGTGTGAGATGGAGCACCTACTGTTTACAGCTCCCGTCCTGCAGGAGAACCAAGCAGAGCTGCATTTGATTCACAGCCCTTCCTCCCCTGCAGGCCGGTGAGCTGTGCCTGCAGGCGCCCCTCCGGAAGTCTGACCCTCCACCGGTCAACGTGAGCCTCTACTATGAGGCGCTCTGCCCCGGCTGCCGGTACTTCCTGATCCGAGAGCTATTCCCGACGTGGCTGATGACGTGGGAAATCCTCAATGTCACGTTGGTGCCCTACGGAAATGCTCAGGTGCGTGGGTACCGCGGAAACTGAGGCACGTGGCCAGGGGAAGGGGGTGTAGGCGGGTGGGGTGGGCAGCCAGAACTTACCCCACTGCTTTTCAGGAACAAAACGTCAGTGGCAGGTGGGAGTTCACGTGCCAGCACGGCGAGCAGGAATGCAAGCTTAACAAGGTGGAGGTGAGCAGCCCCCAGAGTTCCTGAGTGGGGGGCACAGAGGCTGCCCGTGATAAGGAAGGTGAAATTGAGACTCAGAAGGGATTGCAACCAGCTCCGTCCCTGGCCTGTGTGCCTCCCTTTAATCACATCTTCATTTTCCGCTTGATTCGTGGACACTTGTGGTTATTCCCGGCGTGGTCTTGGGATGCTCTGGGCTACCCTCACATCTTTGCCTGCCCACCCCCACCCCCAGGCCTGCCTGTTGGACCTGCTGGAAAGGTATGCAGCCTTCCTGACCATTGTCTGCCTAGAGGAAATGGATGACATGGAGAAAAATCTGAAGCCGGTGAGCAATGCCCCTCACTCAGCCTGAGTTCAGGGGCCCTAGCCTTCCTGCATCCAGACAGACTCAGGTTCAAGTGCTGGCCGCGATTACCGCTCTCTGTGCAGCCCCAGAAAAACAGCCTCCCCTCTCGAAGGCTCAATCTCTGAATCAAGAGAAAGAAGATCTTCTGGGGGTGTGGGTAGATCAGGGAGGGCTTCCTGGACAAAGCGCCTCTGGGCTGGGCTTGGGTGAACAGGAATGCACAGGGACACAGAAGGTGATCCTTCTGGGGTCAGGCCCACTTAATCCCCTGGAGGATTATGAAAAAGAACTCCCAAAGGAGTAACTCATCTGCCCCAATTGTTTATTCATTCATCAAACATCTGGGCCACCCAAGAGACCTGAGCCACCTCCAAGCCCTGCAGAGTCATAGTATATGGCTGGAGGAGTGCAAAAGAAGAGGGAACACTCAGGTGACTCAGGGAAGGAGGAAGAAAAGTGTTCCTGGCAGAGGGAACAGCAAGTACGGATGCTCTGAGGAAAATAAAACACCGTAGGGGTTAGGCTGTGGCTTTGGTCTTATGGGAGACAGGAGCAGCCTGAGCCCCTGCCCTGGGGGCCTCCATTCAGGCATGTATTAAGCACCTGCTGTGTATGGGCATTGCTGTATCCCTGTGACCCCAACTGTCTCCTGTTGCCAGTGAGGAAACAGAAACTTGGCTTGAGGCGGGGAGGGGTGCGGGGAGGGGCAGTGCTGGTGGGAGGACCGTTGAGGAGATAACAGGGAGGAAGATGAGGCAACAGCCCAGATGACCAGCTCCCCCTCTGCCCTCAGTGCCTGCAGATCTATGCTCCAAAGGTGTCCCCTGACTCCATCATGGAGTGTGCAATGGGGGACCGTGGCATGCAGCTCTTACACATCAATGCCCAGCTCACAGGTGCACTGCAACCACCCCACCAGTATGTGCCCTGGGTCGTCGTCAATGGGGTAAGAACTCTCGCAGCCCTCAGGTCAGCCCCCAGGCAGGGATCGGGATGATGGATGTGCCCATGGGTCTGGGAGACAGGAGGCTGGGGCCAGACTTGGGGCCATTTGCAGCCCCTCTGGGCCAAGCACGGGTTGGTTGGGGCAGGTGGGACTTACGACTTCCTGTCTCACTTGTGCAGAAACCCATGAAAGAGGAGGACCAGCTCTTACGCCTCGTCTGCCAGTTGTACCAGGTAAGCTGGATGGGGAACAGAGGGATTCAGGTGGTGGGAGAAGGGTCTCCTTTCAGGACCCCAACTCATGGCCAACTCCTTCAGGGTAAGAAGCCGGATGTCTGCCAAGTCATAGCCAGCTCCCACAAGAAAGTCTGCTTCAAGTGACGTACAGTGCCCCAGGCAGGAGCTGATGCAGGAAGAATGAGATCCCACCTGCCCTCATTTTTTGATTCCTGACTCAGCAGCCACTACTTATCATCCAGATAACTTCTACACATTCCATGAAGCCCAGACTCCAAATTCTGCCTCAAGATCAAGAATCTTGCCCAAGAATGGTGCTACTCTGAAACTAGTTTAATAAACAATTCTGGATGTTGTGATTCATTTGATGTCAGCAAATCCTCTTTTCCAGATCTGCACAATGCTGGGACCCCTGAGAAGCCCCTGTCCAGCGGCTGTGGAGCCAGACAGACATCCCTAGTCCCACAGGGGCAGGGATGGGCCAGAAGGGGAGGCACCAGGGCTAGAGGAATGCAGAGGAGGTGTGAAGGTTCTGCATATGGAGGAGGGACATTGGGGCTGGGGTTTTGAAGGGTGATTAGGAGTTCATTAGGCAGAAAATGTATTTATTAATTCAACAAACATCCCTAGCTATCCCTTTTTGCTGCCCCACACTGGGTGTTATGGGTTGAGCCAGAGGATGGTAACTGGAGCCAGGCAAGGCCAGAGGATGGGGCAGGGACCTTGTGTGGGGAGTTTGAAAGAATATGTTCACTGGGGGGACATCGTGGTGTTCCAGGGAAGGGGAACAAGTGTGCAAAGGCCCAGAAAGCAGCAAAATCTGGAGTTAGAATGCCAGGCTGAAGCATCTAAGAACAATAGGGCATGTTATAGGATAATTTTCAAAGAAAGGAAAAATCGTGATTCTTATACTGATGTAAAATGAATACATTTTAAATATTTTATTTAGTTCACGATTAATTAGGGAAACCAGTCAGATGTTAAAGGAACAGACAGATTTATAGATCTGGAATATGGAAATGATTTGTGCAAAGCCAATTTTTTCACAGGGGCAGGGGACAGGAGAGCTCTTCCTTTTTTTCCACCCAGCTTTGCGTTTTTCTAATTTTAATACAGTTGGCCCTTGAACAACAGGGGCATGAATTGCATGGGTCCAGTTCTACACAGATTTTTTTTTTCACTAAATATGTACTACAGGCCTACATGATCCACGGTTGGTGTGTGTGGCGAGAATGCTTAAAATCTATTTGCTTAGTAACTTTCAAGTATATGTAATACAGTGCTGTTAACTATAGTTACCATGCTGTATCTTAGATCCTCAGGATTTACTCATTTTACAGTGAAAGTTTGTATCCTTTGACCAACATCTCCCCATTCCTTCCCTCCCCCCCCACCGCACCCCTAAACTCCAATGTTCTTCTGTTTCTATGAGTTTGGCTATTTTAGAGTCCACATATAAGCGAAATCATACGGTATTTGTCTTTCTCTGTCTGGCTAATTTCACTTAGCATAACGCCCTTCAAGGTTCATCCAGGTCTCACACACAGCAGGATTTCCTTTTTTTTTTTTTTTTTTTTAATGACTGAACAGTATTTGATCTATCCCTTTTGTTAAAAATAATCTCAAAGAAAGACCTTCCTTGGCAGGTCTCGTGGGATTTGCCCTGATTATTTACACAGGTGCAGCAGGAGTTCAGTTTGCTTTACTGGAAGTTTCTGTAAGGAATCTCAGGGTGGACTCCTAAAAGCCTCTATCATTTGCTAACTGGAGAGGAGAACTAGAGTTTCACCTGCAGTTTCATCTGTGCCTTTTCGTAAATTTCTCTCTTCTTTGATGTCTCCAAAATATGGCAAGGATCTTGGCTGGCCAGGCTGGACCTGCAAGCCAGGGACAAGCCAGTTTTCCTGTGAGGGTTTTGTCAGCACTGGCTCCCAAAAGTCCGACTTAATTTCTTGAAACGGGCTGGTGAAATCTTGTCTGGAGACAGTCTCTCTTCCAGGAGGTGGAGCTTAATTCCACCCCCTCGCTCCAAACCAGAGAGTGGACTGGATTTTGGAACTCGATTCCAAAGAGTAGGGAAAATGAGAAATGGTAACCTGACCCGTGTAGAAACACCTGACCGACGTCCCCTTAACCACGTGATCCAGGTGAGCATCACGTGATCCTGGTCAACACCACATGACCCGGGTTAGCGTCACCGGGGTAAGTCATGCCATATCACAAGCCAATATGACGCAAGCAGGACACCACCTCTCTGGGATTCTCCCCAAAGACCCAGAACTCCAGTCTAACCAGGAGAAAACAGCACCCGAACCGAGATGGAGGGACGTTCTACAAAGTGCCCCACCGGTAACAAGAAAAAAAAAAAAAAAAAACCCGGAAAGGATCACAGATCAGAGGAGCCTAAGGAGAGGGGATGACTAAATGCAATATGGTGGAAGCGTGGCCAAGTTCACATTTGAACGAATGACTGGAATTAAGACTGATAACGCTGTCCGGTGGTTCCCCCAACATCAGCCAGTACCAAAGAGAAATGTATCACAGAGCTAAAAACTGCAAGCAACCGGTGAATGTAACAAAAAAAAGCAGACCTCACAGATATCCGGAACAAACTAGTGGTTACCAGTGGGGAGAGGGGAGGGGGAGGGGCAGGGGATTAAGAGGTACAGACTACCAGGTATAAAATAAGTTACAGGGATATATTCTAAACAGGGGGACTATAGCCAAAAGTTCATAATAACTACAAATAGAGTATAATCTTTAAAAATTGTGAATCACTGTATTGTACACCTGTAACTTATAAAATACATCAACTATACTTCAGTAAGAAAAGAAGTGTATCACAGTGAGGGCATTAACCAATCTCCTTTGTATTTAACTGACTATGGTATTTATGCCTACAGAATCCCTTCTAAAAAGGAACGGCAACATTGTAAATCAATTACACTTCAATAAAATAAATGTTTGAAAACCTCCCTTCTAAAATACAATGTAACATTATATTCACATTTTCTCCTATTCGCAAGTTCTACTCAAGGAGGATGTACAGATGTACATCTGAAGCAGAAATCTTGGGACCATATCTTAGAATCCTGCCTCTCACACCTCCTGATGTAGAAAAATAAAATATACTTACATGATGAGAAGTAAAGGCCTCTCTGAATTACAGGCAGGCAGACAGAGTTAGTGGCTTCAATTCTAAAATTTCAACCATAGGCCAAGAGGAAACGGTGTAGGGGAAGTAATTTTTAGAATTTGATTTTGGGAAGTTTGTCCAAAATATCAAAGATTTGAACACTAGGTTAAATAAGATCACATTACTATGAAACAATATTTAGCTACCTATCTAACCAAAGTGACAATAAAAGATTTTATAGGCAAACATAGTAAGTTACATAATAAAAGAGAAAACTCCAGCTCTTTCCATTTTGAGACAACTCAGTTTTCCTAATTAGAGACTTGATAAAACAGAATCTTTGTTTTCTATGTGAATTATTTAACAGGTAAAGAAAAATCTTTTCCAATAATCCAAGAAAATGTTGTTCTTTTAACAGAGAAAGAAAATCAAATTCTAGTTTTGCATAGTCACAGTATTGATATTAAATATATTTTTAATTGCTTTCTTTCTCATTGTTTACAGTATAGGGCATTATATTTATTTATTTTTTTGACTGTGTTGAGTCTTCGTTGCTGCGCGCAGGCTTTCTCTAGTTGCAGCCAGCGGGAGCTACTCTTCGTTGCTATGCGTGGCCTTCTCATTGCGGCGGCTTCTCTTGTTGCGCAGCACCGGCTCTAGAAAGCAGGCTCAGTAGTTGTGGCACTTGGGCTTAGTTGTTCATTGGCATGTGGGATCTTCCTGGACCAGGGATCAAACCCATGTCCCCTGAATTGGCAATCGGATTCTTAACCACTGCGCCACCAGGGAAGTCCCAACAAGAACAAAATTACTCTTCTTTTTCCTTCCTAAGGACACATCCTTCATACCTCATACTTTTTCCTACAAAAACACATCTTATTTTCCTTGCACACTTCACATACAGAGTTTTTTCTGTACATTTATTATTCCTAGTAGTTTCATTTACTTATATTGATTATAATTCATAACCCTAATTTCCAGGAAATTAGAGAAGCAAGGAAAACTAGGAGGCAAGTAATTGTAAACTGTCTGTGGCCATACCAGCACTTACACCAACATATATACCAACAGTCTGTAGTAGATTAGCAAATTTATGAATACACCATTCCATAATTTCTAGAGGCACATGCTTCCTTCTAATATAATTTTTGGATGTGGCAAAGGACATGTTTACTAACACAAACATCATTAGTCCCTCTGTAAAAGTGAAGAAGCCAAGGAGATAAACTTATGTTTAGTAATTAATATTTTCATATTTTCTCATTTTTGAAAATGATCTAGGTATTCAATGAATATCCACTGTTTCACTTAACTTAGTATAGCTTTAAGATTTCAAGTTTCCAGAATGATTCTGAAACTATTTTTGAGACATATTATAAAACATAATTATTGTTGAAAAGTTCACTTATAAACTTCTATCCCATTCATATTTACTACTTAACTTGCTTTTAACAAGTATGTTTAGATTACTCCTGACAGTTTCATGAGTCATTAAATAGCTAGCCATAATCTTATTTTCCTGGTTGATAACTCAGGCAAGTATTAAAAATCACAGAACAAAGAATGTAAAAAGTTAAATATATGACTTCTTTTATGTTCAAATTTACTGTCGTACTTGATATATACATCAAGCAATTCACTTTTATTGCCTGTTTTGTTCTTAGGTTGAATGTATAGTTTTATAATCTAAATATTTAGTAAGACAACAAGTTTGACTAATCAACTTATGCAAGCACATTTTTTTAGCCAGTTAAATAGAGCTCTTTTACAAGTTAATTTTTAGCAACACTTCCCAGAGGTAGAAAAATATTACACACATCTAACATATGTATGTAGACAAACATAAACATAGAAAATAAGCAAACAGAGATCTTATAGCTTTTGTTTTTAAATTTTAGCCATGACACAGGTACAAGAACTTTAAACTCATTATTGAAGAAAAAAAAGTGTGTTTCTGGCAGATGGAACAAGTCACTAATATTTGTGGAGAAGACTTTTTAAAACTTTTTTGCTTGCTGGTGCATTTCCAAATAGCCCTCTGAGTACATTGTTCCATTTTAGCTTAGGAGAGAAGGCCTTGAAAATAGTTCCAATCAGGCTCTGAACATGTCTCCAATAAAGCCAATTTCTGACCACAGAGTTCCTTTAAAAAAAATCCTTTCACTATCTTATCATTAGTTTTCAGCCCAGACAAACAGTAAATTTCCCCAGCAGTATTGAACTCCTTTTTTTTTCCCTACTTCTTTTTTTTTAACCAAAAGCATACCTATACCAAATGATTCAAAATCAAAACCAATCAGCCTTCTATGACTAAACCATGGATACACAAGGGGTCCCCAAAGAGGGTGCAAAAAATGCAGCCCTTCAAGATCCACACTCACTCCTAAACGTGGCCAAAAGAGAGAAAGACTTAGACAATTCCCCTCAGAGGCTGGCAACAGTGGTCCAGTGTTCAGTAGGACCCTAGCCGCAAATGGGGTGCAACCCACATTTCTGTCTGGCCACTAACATATTCTCAGGGCTCTCACTTGATGGTTGGACATGCAGGACCAAAACTGGCATGCCCCAGCAGACAGAAAGCAAAGCCAAGCCAAGCTCTCGGCACACAAAAGGAGACAAAGAGGAAATAGCTGTCCCTGTTAGAGAAAGGATAACCAAGTGGGCACCCCAACCCAAATTTACAAGAGTACTATCCGAAGAACCAATCCTTACAAATGCTTTACTCTGGTCAATCAACCCGGAAGGAAAAGGACAAGGAGAAACGGTTTACCATCCTCTCTCCACCAGGCACTACAGACAGAGATCCGGGAGACAGACATGGTAAGGATCTACGTCTGCTGGCACAATCTGGTCCCTGGATCTCTCAGCTGCCAACTGTGTCCCCCTCAATGCCATCCCATCCTTGTCACCAGAAACTGTAGTGGAAGTAAAATTTCCCTCCACCTTCTAGGGTCTGTGGCTGAGACTGACACACAAGACAGATTAACAGGGGAAAAGCATAAAAAATGTATTTACATGTATGTGGGAGTTTTTGCAAGATAAATGGAGACCCAAAGACTTGTTATTTACTAGGTTGAACAGAGCGTCAACTGCAGAAAGTCAACTGAAATACATGGGGAGACTAAAGGAAGATGAGAGTTATTTCAACAAGACCTGTTTGTACAGATTTCTCTCAGCCTCGACTCCCTGTCTCTGGAGAGAAGAGGGTTTCTTCCTCCCAGTACAGGGCACCTTTCCCATGGGAATTTTTTTTTTTTTTTTTTTTTTGGCTGTGTTGGGTCTTTTTTTTTTGCTGTGCACGGGCTTTCTTTTTTTAGTTGCGGTGAGTGGGGGCTACTCTTCGTTGCGGTGCACGGGCTCCTCATTGCCGTGGCTTCTCTTGTTGCAGAGCCGGGCTCCAGGCGCATGGGCTTCAGTAGTTGCAGCACATGGGCTCAATAGTCGTGGCTCACGGGCTCTAAAGCGCAGGCTCAGTAGTTGTGGCGCACGGGCTTAGTTTCTCCGCGGCATGTGGGATCTTTCTGGAGCAGGGATCAAACCCACGTCCCCTGCATTGGCAGGCGGATTCTCAACCACTGAGCCACCTCGGAAGCCCTCCCATGGGAATTTTATTTCCTGTGCTCAGTAAGAAAAAGGAAAGTCCAAGAGCCCTTCTTGCATCTTGCTGTTTTGCTAATGCCTTTAACTCAAAATAATCAATCTGCCAGAGCAGCATATTTTGGGGTGGCATGTTCTAAACTCCTTCAATGGAAACACCCCAAATCACAGGTCTAGGCATCAAAAGCTGTTCCTTCCGGTAGGCACTGAATTCTCAATGATCCTCCATTGCTTTTCAGCCAGAAAGCAGTAATCCATTGATAGAGATTGCCAACTGGTCAGACCATAAAGCCAAATTCTCAGTCCCTGATGCCTCCAATACCGGTGACTTTATCCGTCATAAAAGCATCAAAAACAAGGCACATATTTAGAGAAAGGAAAACACGAATGAGAGAATCAGCAAAATTCTCTTACCCCTTTGGAGTTGCCCAGGGCTTCAGCCACCATGAAACGTACTTCTCTGTTGTAAAAGTTTACCTGACTCTGTTTCATGAATCATAATTTGACTTTTCCCCCTCTTTTAACCATTTTGGAGGTTTTCCACCAAAATGCAGTAAAATCCGGAGCCTGGAATACTAGGCTGAGGTACTTGACGGCAAAAGGAAGTGCTGAAGGATAGTTTTCCCAAAAAAGGTAAAAATCACGACTCTCATACAGATATAAAAATGAGCATGTGTTAAAACTTATTGTTAACTTATTAATAAAGGGAACCGGTCAGCCATTAAAACCGCTTCAAAGAAGAACCAAACAACACACAAAAATAGGAACAGTAAAATGAATGTGCAAATGAAGGCAAAAAAAATTGGGGGTGAGCAGCTCTCCATTCCGCAGAATTCATTTGCATGTCTAAAGGGAATCATTTTTCGCTGTTATCAGTCATAACCGCAAGGTTTATAAAATATCTTCCATAGAATTAAAATCAGAAAACCCTGAAGGGTGTCTTCTAACAAAGAGCAAAAAAAAAATTTTTTTTGTAAAGCGTCAAATAGTAAATAGCTTTGCTTTTGCAGACCATACAGTCTTTGTTGCAACTGCTCGTTGCAGTGAGTGCAGACAATAAAGAAATGAGCATGGCTGTGTCCCAATATAGCTTTAGTTATGGATTCAGAAATTTGAATTTCATATAATTTCCACATGTCCCAGAATATTATTTGGATTTTTTTCACCGACCAATTAAAAAAGTGTCAACTACAAATTGGCACTTGCCACCTACCTCTACAAGGATTAAATCATGTGCTGCTGCTGCAGCTGCTGATTTTCAACACCCTCTGAAAGGCGTTCAGGGTGGAGAGCAGAAATAAGGCACTCTGTGCTCCGGGGAAAAACTGGCAGAACAGGTCTTCAGACAGTTATTTTCAGGAACTGATTTTATGAGCCAAAAACTTGGATCTTCTCATATCTAGAAAAACACTAAAATCCTTCATGGTGACAACTGCTCTTCGTAACTAGCAGAAACTTGCAAAAAAATATAGGTTCGACTGCATGTACTCCCCCTTCACCAAAATCACCTATATACTGACCTTCCCCCTTCCTCTTTGGAGCGGTTTCTCAGAGAGATCTGAAATGCTATCTCCTGGGCTGCAGTCCTCATTTTGCCCCAAATAAAACGTAACGTGCAACTCTCACATTGTGCATTTTCCTTAAGTCGACAAAAGGTAAGAAAATTCTTAGCTCCCTAGCCACACCAAAACCAGGCGGAGGGGATTTGGCCCTAGCCTACAGTTTGCAACACACTGCTCCTATAGGTATTGCATAGATTTCCACTGAAACTCACATTTTCCCCTACAGGAACACAGGAGGTAAAACGGTGATATAATTGTCCCTGCAGCAACACAAAGTTGCCCTGAAATGTCATAATGCAGTCATGTGCCCAGAGCATTGCCTAACCTTTTAATTACTATTATTCTGGAACTGAGGTCAGATGCCCAGCAGCAGTCAGAACCAAGCTCAAAGTCTAGACACGAATCCCTGCGAGAGGCAGAACTGTAGCCCTGCCCCCACTTTCCCGGGTCTCTGCGGGATTGGACTTCCGCCGCAGTAGTCATGGCCACAGTCCAATCCCCTTTTCAGGAACTCCGGGAGAATCTGGAAAACTGAAGGGCAACTACACGAGAGAACTCGGTAACTATCCGAGATTGGCCATCTCGATACAGGAGGCAGGACGACAGTCAGTGATTTGCCCGCCTAACGCTAGTCAGCGAGGGTCTCCGATTGGCCAGTGCAGGCAAATAAGGGTGGGGCGACGGTTACCCATAGGCCAGGGCAGAAAGGGGCGGGGAAACGAGGTAGAACGTCAGCAATTGGCCTGCGCGGTGTGACGCGAAGCCTATTTGCGATTGGTCCGTAAGGCGCGGAAGGCGGTGTGCGGCTTTATTCGGCTATTAGCCTCGAGACGGGGTGACGACTTTTGATTGGCTAATACCTCTGGGGGCGGGAAAAACGAGGAGGCAGGCGGTCGGCGATTGACTGGAGAGGCTTGGGGAGGGCATGCAAATCACGAAGGCAGTGTGCGATTGAGTAGCACGGCGCGGGGCGGGCATGTGGGACGCGGCGGTGACTCGTGATTGGCCGGCGTGGGTGGGGCCGCCGAGCGTGCCGGTTCCTAGGTCCCGGCTGGCGATGGCGTCCGGCGGCTGGCGCTGGCTGCGCGGCCTTTGGGCCGCGGGGCAGCCCCTGTTCCAAGGCCGTGCGTTGCTTGTCACCAACACGCTGGGCTGCGGCGCTCTCATGGCGGCCGGGGATGGCGCCCGCCAGTCCTGGGAGATCCGCGCCCGTCCCGGCCAGAAGTTCGACCCGCGGCGCTCAGGTGAGGGGGCCGGTGCTGCTGGCCTTTGACCCCAGAGGATCTTTGGCTCCAACCTCAGATTCGGAGACGTGTGACCCGGACCCGCGCACCTTGACCCCTGACCTCAGGCCCTGGCAAGACCCTTGACCTCAGCGTGCACCCTAGACGGCCCCTCCCCGGTCTGTGTCCCTTACCCACCGGGGTCTTCATCCCCTCCCATACGTAGGGTTTCAGTCCGCTCCCATCCTGAGTGTCAGGTCCCCGCCCGCACCCTGATCTGCTTCCCTATCTCTTGCACTGGGAGACCTAGCTTTGAGCAGAGGATGCTGCACCCGGGGTAGACAAGGGTGCAACGTCTGGCCCCAACCAGCCTAGGGTCGCGCCCTGGTCCCACGCTTCCCTACCCCGCTGTGCCTGTTTCCTCCTCTGGAAAGGGCGATGGTAGAACCCTCTGACAGGGTGGTGAGGGAATGAGGGAAGAAGATGCAAAAGCAGCTCTTGGAATGGTGCCTGGCGGTGGAGCAATAATGGAAGAATTTATGGTTGGGCTCTAGGAGGGTGTCACGCTTACCCAGGTCTTAGCCAGGGAGGGAGTGGATTGGGGGGTTTTCTGGCCTAATGTGCCTCTCCCCCCCCCCACCCCAACTCTTGGACTGCCCACAGCAAGCATGTTTGCGGTGGGCTGCAGCATGGGCCCCTTCCTGCACTACTGGTACCTCTGGCTGGACCGCCTGCTCCCTGCATCTGGCTTCCGTGGCCTCCCAAACGTCCTCAGGAAAGTCCTCGTTGACCAACTGGTGGCCTCTCCCATGCTGGGCGTCTGGTACTTCTTGGGTAAGGAGCCCTGTGAGCTTGGGCTTTGCCCCTCAAAGGTCGGGGGGGTACAGAGCCAGCTTTGTGTTAAGGATGTGGAGACCCATTACTGATGCACCTCCTGTGTGGGTGCCCCCGGACTGGAGGCTGGGATACAGTAGTGACAGGACAGACCCAGTGGAGGCAGGTGTGAATGGCAGAATCACAGACAATGATGCTAAATGTGGGAAAGGTGAAGACAGTGTCTGATGGGGCAGCCCTGGAGGGTGGTTGGGAGAACTTCCTAAAGGAGAAGACATTCAGCTGAGACTTGAAGAAGGAGCCAGCAGGTGGGGGAAACAGCCCGTGCAAAGGCCGTGAGGCTGGAGGAAGGGTAGCTGAGACTGAGGTCGACAGGGCACAATCATCCTAGCCCTTGGCTCTGGAGAAGCGCCCATTCTTTGCCCCCCACGGTCAGTTTCCTTATCTGTAAAGGAATAAATAAATAAAACAGCCTCAGTCTCAGCAAGGGCGTGTGTCCATCCCTCAGGGTGCGCATTTAGGGTTTATTCACATACCTCTCTGACTTGTTCTGTTGTTTACACACCTCAGCCACCCTGCTGTGCGGCCCTTCCCACTGTAAGGTTTTTTTAAATTTTATTTATGTACTTATTTTGGCTGCCTTGGGCCTTCTTTGCTGTCCACAGGCTTTCTCTACTTGCGGCAAATGGGGGCTACTCTTCCTTACGTTGCAGTGGGCTCCTCGTTGCAGTGGCTTCTTTTGTTGCAGAGCACCGGCTCTAGGCTTGAGGGCTTCAGTAGTTGTGGCTCGCAGGCTCTGTAGCACAGCCTCAGTAGTTGTGGCGCACAGACTTAGATGCTGTGCGGCATGTGGGATCTTCCCGGACCAAGGGTCAAACCCGTGTCCCCTGCATTGGCAGGAGGACTCTTAACCACTGCATCCCCCCTGGAAGTCCCCACTGCAAGGCTTTTAAATGTACTGGTTCCTCTGCCTGGGACACTGTGTTCCTCAGGGGTCCTACCCCACCGCCTCTAACCTTCGTACTCCCCAGCATCTGACACTCTCATTTCTTGGTTTCCTTCCTAGGCCTTGGCTGCCTGGAGGGCCAGACCCTGGGCGAGAGCTGCCAGGAGCTTCGGGACAAGTTCTGGGAATTCTACAAGGTGGGCGTGCCCGCCCAGGCCCCGCCTACCCCTTCATCTCCTCCCCCTTGCATCTGTCCCACATCTCCCTTCACAGGCACCCCCTTTCAAGGCCCCACCCAGGTCCCTCCTGGCTCCGCCCCTGACTACATTCTGCCTCTCCCCATAGGCTGACTGGTGCGTCTGGCCTGCTGCGCAGCTGGTGAATTTCCTCTTCGTCCCCCCCCAGTTCCGAGTCACCTACATCAACGGCCTGACGCTGGGCTGGGACACATACCTCTCCTATCTGAAATACCGGGTGAGCGCAGTGGGCACACCAAGCACCCACGGGACTCCTGGGGGGCCACATGTGTGAACCCCAAATGGCAGTACAACGACCCTCCAGGGTGCAGGCCTCCTGTGCCCGTGACAACCTGCTCCCCATGGTGGGTGGGCGGGTTGCTAATCACCAGTGGGGTGAAGACCGAGCCCACATCTGCTGTCTGACGTGACCTCAGCCAGGTCCCTGCCGCATCTGTCCAGCGAGGCTGACCCCAGCTCCGACGGGTGGAGGAGGGTTCAGTGAGGAGCCCAGAGGGATGAACAGCGCATGTAACCAGATCCTCTTATGTGGACAGATCCCAGGCCCCCTGTCGCCCCCAGGCTGTGTGGCCCTGGGCACCGTACAGACTGAGCTGCCCCACACTCCCACCAGATGCCGGACAGGGCAAGACTGACCCTCCACTGACCAACTACCTGGGCAGGAAGGGGAACAGACTCCTGGACCAAGTCCTAGCCCCACCCTGATTCCTGGGCATCCGGTTGGGCTGCCCCTTCCAAGCCCACTGCCAGGCCCCAGTTTCTCCACCTGGAACACAGCCATGAAGAGGGACAGTCATCCCCCAGTCCTTCTGGGAGAGCCTCAAGTGACTGGTGACAGATATTCCATCCTCAGCCCTGGGCCTCAGCCAGCCAGCTAGTACCAAGCTGTCAACGCTGCTGTGAGCTGGGCTCTGGGACCAAGGTGCGGACATGGCCCGTCCCCTTGGGGCAGAGCCCCCAGAATTTGGAGCCTCAGGTCGGGCTGGGAAGCCTTCAGTCTCACTCTCTGGTTATGGGCTGTGGAAATACAGAGAATTAAATTCTCTTTGTAATTGAAAATCTTGTGGATGACCAAAGCCAGCACTGGCAGGCCGGCGCTCACAGGGACACTGCGTCGTCCATTCACTTTATTGGGTGTGTGTAGTGTTGTCATGACATCTCCTGGGGGGACTGGGGGGCATGTTCGACACTCATGACGTCAGAACAGGTCTGGGGGTGGGGCAGTGTCCCAGGGTGGTGAATATCCATGGCAGCCCGCCCCCGTCCAAACAAAAGATACAACCTTGGGGGCTCGGAGCCAGGTGGGCCACCTCCTGGCTCTAACCCACCCCGTGGTCCACGCTGAGATGCCTGCAGCCGCCTGGACCCACCGTGTCACAGCCAGGGCGCTGGCAGGTCTGGCTACCTCCCATCACCCAACCAGCCCACCCTGGGGTGTCATCTGGCCCCCTCTTCAAAACCGATAACAGTTGATGGGGGTGAGTTTATAAAAAGGTGAGGTCTGGAGAGAAGGGTGAGCGGTGAGTTCACGGGCCACGACACGCCACTGCAGAGCGGGAACAGGGCTGTATGTACAAGGTGGGGCACGGAGCAGGTAGGGTGCCCGAGCCCCTGGGGGACATCTCCAATAAATAAATAAATAGCTACGATAATAAATAGGGTGATGGGCTACATCAGGGCAGGGGACGCACGCCCATGGCCAGTAGGGGCCCTGGCTCAGGCCCGGGGAGGGGGGCGGGCAGGGGGCGGGGCCAGGATGGGGCAGAGCAGCTCTCAGCAGGCGCAGTCCTGGTGTGGGGGGGCCTGCTGGTCCGTGAGCTGCGGGCCCTGCTTGGCCCCCGTGACTGCGGGATCGGCCGTGTCCAGTGACTCGGACATCTTCTCGCAGATGACATCCACCAGCCGCTCAAAGGTCTGCTTGACGTTAATATTGTCCTTGGCGCTTGCCTCAAAGAACTCGAACCCTGTGGTCGGGGAGGGAGGGGTGAGGACCTTGCTCCCCCCACACCCAGTGACACCTGGAGATTCCCAGTGCCAATCGCACGTTAAAGGCACTGACAGGTCTCGTGGGGAGGCAACACTGAACTGAGTCTGCCTTTATTTCCTGCACTTCTTTCTTCACCCTAAAACTGTCCCCTTCTCATTGTCCCCAGAGTCCTGGTAAGACCCACTTCCCTGCTCCCATTATCCAGCCCAGCCCAGCCCTGGCCCTGGTGGCATCTGACACTCAGATCCAGGCCTTTTCCCTGCTCACACACTCTCCATGGTTCTCTATTGCCCTCTGAAGAGTCTGGCTCCTCAGCTCGTCCTCAGGCCCTGCGTGAGCAGCTATTTCCTCCAAGTGACCCACCCTCGTGTTCCAGTCACATAAAACTATTTGCCAAAAGGATCTTTCCCACGTCTGGCCTTTGCCCACAGTCTTTCGTCTGTCTGAAAGACTACCCTTTTTCTTCAAGTACCAGATCCAATGCCCCACCTCCAGCAAGCCTTACCTATGCCAGCCAGAGCCTGGCTCCCCCAGCCCAGGTCCCTCCCTCTCGCAAAGCTGGGGACCTCTGAGGGGCCCAGCAACACCCAGCACAAGGCTGGGCAGTGACAGTATCAGAATGAATCAGAAATTTCCTGCAGGGTGAACTCCTAAGCATCCATCAAGACCCACTCCAAATGGCCGCTGGATCAAGGCCAGCATGCAGACAGTATGAATTATCTGGATCCAAATCCAGGCCCCATCCTGGCTTTGCTGTGAGACTTTGGATGTGTCTTCTCCCCTTTCAGGGCCTCGGTGTCCCTTTCCTAGCCTGTGGCTGTCCAGCCTTTCTGGGTACTCACCCAGGTGGTCAGCCAGCTGCCGACCACGTTCTGAGGACACCACCCGCTCATCCTCCATGTCACACTTGTTCCCCACCAGCAGCACCTGGGCATTATCCCATGAGTAGGTCTTGATCTGGGTTGACCTGGAGGAGGCAGTGACAGAGGAGGGTTCGGGCTTGGAGAATCTGAGCTCCATCTGCCTCTCCCTGCTCTTCCTGTCCCTCACCCCACTCCAGCCCTGACCTCCCATTCATTCTTGAGGGAGGCAGGCTGGGTCCCTCCTCCCTGCCTTTGTCCTGCCAGGAATACTCTCTGCAGGTGTCTGCTCCCTCAGTTCACTGAGCTTGGGCGTCCCTCTTTCAAGCACTTTCCCATCCTTCCCAGATCCTCCCCACCCCTAGAGAAGAATTCTCCCTCTTGAACAAATTGAAACATTTTCTCAAAAGTTATCCTTACTCTAGGCAGAAAATGTAAAGGTTTATATCCTCTAACCTATGCAAACTGTCTTTATATTTTCTGTCCCTCCCAGACTTTTTTTCCTCTATATGTTTACAGTCTCATTTTTCCACCTGAAATCCTTGTTTCCCATCACTTTGAGCTGATGCCATACTGTTTCAATGATTATAGATTGATAGCAGGGCTGGGAGCCCAGTATTTACATTTCTGCCAAGTGGCTGGGGCTCCCTCATCTCTGCCTGTACCCCAGGCTTTACACCAGGCCTGGCTCAAAAGACCACCTGAGAGCGAGTGGGGACACGCTCACCAGTCCTGCACTGCATTGAAGGACTCCTCATTGGTGATGTCGTACATGAGGATGAAGCCCATGGCACCCCGGTAGTAGGCTGTCGTGATGGTCCGGTACCGCTCTTGCCCCGCCGTGTCCTGAGGAAGAAGAGACGGGCTGTCAGAGAAAGGACACACGGAAGCTTCTCAGAGTGGGAATGAACTCTGAGATGGTCAAATCCAGCCCCTTGAGGCCCAGATGAGCAGGGGCTTGCCCAGAGGCACAGCGGGTCAGGGAGAGGGAGCCAGCTGCCTGCACTGAGAATGTGGTACCCAGTTATCCTAAGGTACCTACAGGATCATCGTTCCCTCATTCATTCAACACACGTACCTGTGCCACACCCTGTGCTGGGCACTGGGGACACAGCTGTTAACAAAATGGACCAAAATCACTACCCTTGTGAAACTGACAACCCAGGGCAGGAAACACAATAAACCCTTGAAAAGGAAGAAAATGTATCGTCAGTGGGTGGCAAGAACTGATGAGAAAAAAGCCAGACAAGGATGGATGGTGTGGGCTGGGGGACAATTTTAAAACTTGAAGGATGAGAGAGGGAGTCATGTGGGGATCAGGGGAAGGACAGTCCAGGCAGAAGGCACAGCCCTGGCAAATGCCCTGAAGTGGGACTGCGTCTGGCACATTTGAGGAGCAATGAGGAGGCTGAGGTGGAGATGGAGGGAGACCGATGAGATGGGGTATCAACGGGAGCAGACCAGGCAGGGTCTCCTCCGCTGGGAGAGGGGTGCAGATTTACTTGGAATGAGGTGTGAGCTGTGGCAGGACTGAGAGCAGGGAATGAACAGTTCTGACGTGGGTTTTAGCAGGCTCCCTCAGGCCTCAGAGATTCTGAGGGAAGTGGCCAGAAGACCCTGGCGGAGGAGCCTGCTCCTGTCCCAGGGAATGAGATTAGGGGTCAAGATCCCTCTGAAACCTCACACAGACACACTGGGAGGAAACTGAAGATGGGGAAACTGAGGCACTGGGCAAATGATGCGTCCGATGATGTCAGGGGTAGGAGAGGACCCAACATATGCTCCTTCCCCACCCCTGGAGAGCACTGATTAGGCACTGATGGGAGAACAGGGTCCCTCTCTTCTGTGCCTCTAGCCTCTAGTACACAGGAAGCACCTGCCAAATGCCCAGCGTGAAATGAATGAATCCAGGCAGTAAAGAAATAAGCAAAGCTGGGGCTGCTATTTCCGGGAGGGAGAGTGGATGAAGCCAGAAGCCCCCCAGCTGGACCCACCCAGATCTGCAGCTTGATCCTCTTATCGTTTCGGTAGATGGTCTTGACCTTGAAGTCGATGCCGACAGTGCTGACAAAGGCAGGCGTGAAGGAATCGTCTGCGTAGCGGAAGAGGAAAGACGTCTTGCCCACGCTGCTGTTTCCGATGATAAGGATCTTGAACATGTAGTCGAAGTTCTGGTCCGAGGACTCCTTCTGCCCATAGCGAGAGTCTGTGGCGGATGCCATCTGGGGGTGTGGGGCGTAGGCGAGCGTGAGGGGTCTCGCTCCATTCCCAAACGCCCAAGCCCAGGCTGAGGATGGAGAGCTCCCAGAGAGAGACGGAGATTACCCTTATCCCATCAAGGAGCCCCAGTACGAACGGGGCGGCCCACGGCAGAGGGCGGGCCGTGACCTTGAAAGGCCCGAGGTGTCAGAGGAGGGCGTCAGAGCGAAGGGGATGGAGATACCCCTGCAGCCCCCTTCAGCAGGACTGCACCCCAGGCCCGGCTGTAACCTAAGCACTACTGCTGCGCCTGGAGGGGTGACTGCGGCCGGCCCCGCCCCCCATCAATCATTCATGTTCCTCAGAACTGAGCGGCGCGGGCGCACGTGCACACGCGTGTACGGTAGCGCGGGGACGCGTGTCCGCAGTCTTTCTCCCAGACTCCCAGGCTGGGCGAGCTCGGGCTGAGACAGCTACATCACGTGATAGGAGCGGGGCGTTCACACGTTCACGTGCACACAGCAGGGCACACACTCGGACACGCTCGTGCATATCTGAGCGTCGAACACACTTGGTGCACGGCCCAGAGCCAGACACCTGTCTGCACACCGACATACATAGACAAAAGAGGAAACCCACCCGTACGCACTGCGTCCTCCACCCATACCCATGCAGCCGAGTACACGTCACCCACACGGGCACGCATCTCCGTGCACGCACTAGCACAATCCACGCGTCTCCCTTCACATGCCTGCAACACGCACAAACTTGGGTCGGGACCGCCATGGGGGTCACAGGAGCATACCCTGATACACAAGCAAGGGTACACACAGACCCGCCGGCAAGGCGGGCGCGCACACGCGTGTGCACACCACGCGCACGCGCACGCACGGAGCCTCCCGCGCGCACAGCTCCCGCAAGGCACTTGTCTCGTCTCCCCTCCCCCTCCGCCGCAGAGCCGGGGGTGGAGGGATGGGGGTGGGGGTGAGGATAGGGCAGGTAGGGGGAGCCGGGGCCCTACCCCTCCCCAGGCTCGCGACCGCCGCATCCTTCCCCTCATTTAACGCCGGCCAACTTCGTCCCCCACCCCAGCCAGCCCATCAGTCAAATGAAGGTTATGTAGGTGCTCCAAGAGGGAGCGCACGGGATCGCCCAGGAGCTCACCTTGTCCTGCAGTGATGCGGTGGAGACCCTAGCGGCGGCGACTTTTTTGGCAGCGGCGGTGACGGGGGCTCCCCGTGCGCTGATGTGGGGCTGCGCGACAGCGGAGGCGGCAGCAGCGGCTCAGGCCCCTGCAGTCCGCGGTGACGTCCTGCAAAGAGCGGGGCGGGGCTTCACATGCAGATAAGGCCGTGACGCCATTCTGGGGCGGAGCTACAGATGGAGATGTGGCCCACGGTCGCACGCAGAGCCGGGAGGGGCGGGGCTCTCACTCAGAGTGACACGAAAATGGGGCGGAGCCCAACGAGCGCATCCAGTAGCTAGCAGAAGCGGTGCAGGAGGGGAGGAATCGCCTGCCGGCTCCGCCTCTCTTTATTGCCAGGGAGGCGGGGCTGCGCAGCGCCTTCTCATTGGCTTAAGCGCTCGAGCGACGGGCTAAGTAGCCAATCAAGGATTGCCGCCTCCTTCCTCCTGTCCAATGGCGGTTCCCGAGAGGTTGAGGGCCGAGAGGTTGAGGCTTTGGCTGAGCCTGGGTCTTCTGGGGGCGTTTCCCTTCCCTCGCCCCGGTGCACCCCAGGTCGGAGACTCAGGAGGTTCCCGTTCAGTCCAGGGTGCTATGACCTCTCGTTAAACGCTCCCTATTCCCAATTTCAGAAAAGAGAAACAGAGGTTCGAGAAGATGCTCCACGTCTCCTATTTATTGGGTTCAAAATAAGTACAAAAGAAGGAAAAGCGGAAATAAGGGTCAAGATAGACCCCGTCTAATTTCTGAGATGTAAGACCCCCAACGGGGGCCGGGCTAGCAGACGCTCCACCCTGTTTCTGAGATGGAGAAAGAAGAAATTGGGCTCAAGAGAGCCACCCTTCCCTACCAATTTCCAGAAAAAAGGAAGGGGCCAACAACGGACGTTCCGGGAAACCCTCTCCATCCTGCTCCCCATTTTCCAGAGAAAAATTCAAAGAAATGGCCGAAGTAGGGCAGAAAAAAGGCCTGTCCTCTAAACTCGCAAAGTCTGCGGTAAAAAAATACCTGGGAAACAGGGAGGATACGAGCGAGGTTCAAAGACCCCACAATAAAGACGCGGGGTGGGAGATGCTTTACTCCTCCCTGGTTCCTGAGTTAAAAAAGACAAGAACGGAGTGTCCTCCCTCCTCCATCCTGGCAAAATGAGACTCAGAGATGGAGACTTTGGGGTCCAAGATGATTTATCATCCCCTCCCCAATCTTCATGTGAAAAAGTCAGAATTGGGGGAGGGGCAGAAGAACGAGACCTTGGCCTCCATTCCAAGTCTCTACCCTCCGCCCCAACTCCTGTCGCCACACCAGGCAGGGGGCGTGTGGCCCCAGGAAAATTCTGACCTCCCTGATTCCTCCTCGGGAGGCGAGGGATGGGGCTCGTCCTGTTTATAAAAAGCTCACCAGCTGCAGAGGCGCCTAGAGACCAGAATAACTTAGCGCCTGTAGGCCGCCCCCCGCCCCCAGCGCCCCGGAAGTGCGGAGACGTCCCTCCTGTTCTCCTTGCAGTTGGGAAATCTATTTTTTTCTAAGGATAACATTTTTGTCCCTCCTCCTCACTCGGACTATAAAAGTATCACAAACCCACTGCGGAGAATTGGGAAAATTCAGAAAAACATAATAAATAAATATAAATCCACCTCCAGTCTCTCCCCATGGAGAGACCAGCAGTCGAGTCCCCGCTTTGGGGTGAGGGTGGGGGCCTCCAGGCTCGGCCCCAGTGGAGGGGAGGCCGTGTGAGGCCACTAGGCTCCCCGACCTCCCAAGTACATGTATGTAGGTGGAGCTCGGAAATACCCACTTATGTTTTACCCAGAGGGTAAAAGCCCACACCAATGTGTACCAGTTTCTGCACAAAGGACTTTGTATTTTAAAATAAAAATAATGGAAGGACTTTATTGTTAAGAATCAGGATAAGGCTCTGGAATTAGGGATGGCTGAATTGAAGGTGGAGGCTACAGACTTGAGGGGAGGTGTCATGCGTGGCACAGGCGACAGAGCTCAGTAGAAGGGCCCCAAACCCTCTCACATCCCATCCCACTGCATCCCCACTACCTCATCTTTCTCCTCTGGTGAGTCACTCCCCCTGAGGTTGCAGGTGCAACCTTGCCTCTGGGTCTTTGCACCTGCTGTGTCCTCTTCCTGAGGTGTTTCCCCAGCTGTCTCTGTGACTGGCTCTCTCACCCCCTTCAAGTCTCCAATCCACACCCACCTCCCTCCAAAAGTTCTGATTTCACCTTGTCACCTCCTATCATGGCACTATAGTTCTCCTTCCTGATACATCTCTGTTAGAAATGATGATGTTGACTTATTTATCCAATAGCCAACTGTGAGCTCTGAAAGGCAACAATCCGTGTCCCCAGCACCTACACCTTTGGACACAGTTAGATGCCCTGTGATGGTATGACATGGGTGAATGAATGAATGATTGGAAGGAGGGTGACTTTGGCCACTGAGCTTAGGGAAGACCTCTCTGAGGAAGTAACATTTGAGCAGGAATCCAAAGGAGGAGAAGGAGCTGGCTCCCACTAGGAGAAGTGGGGGAACCAGACAGCAGCAACAGCAAGTGCAAAGGCCCTGAGGCTGAAACTCACTAAACAAGCTCAAGGTATAACCCCTATCCAGTTCTGTGAGGAAGCAGAACCAGGCAACATTTTTTTTTCCCTCAACAGGGGGCAAACTGAGGCCCTGCAAGTCACCCTAGGAGTTCACAAGAGCTACAAGTTCTCAGGGGCCCTAAAGACCTTCTCCCATCCTCTTTGGGTCTAGAGTGGGCCACAAAGGCAAGGACTATGTCCCTCAGGAAGGACCCTAAACAGGAGAAAATGGAGGACCTGGAGAATGTGAGTGACTTCTTCCTCACCCCCTCTGTGGGCCTCAGTTTCTACATCTGTGACATGGAAAGGAGAAACAGCTCAGAACATGCTTTCCTCAAACAATACCTGTTGTTAAAATTCGGTGATCCTCACAAAGAACCCATTTTACCCATGAAATGACAAAGGCTCAGGGAGGTTAGGAGATTTGTTGAGGTTGTCAAAGTCCATCTCTGGGGGACTCTGAAGATCACAGTCTGGAGAGGGTGGTAGACACGACACAAAGAATCCCAGAGAGCTTCCACAGGTGCAAGCTTGGGGTGGGAGGAAGATGGTCAGGAAGGACTTCCTGGAGGAGGGGATACTGAGCTGAGACCCAAAGGGTGAGGATGAGGGAGAGAAGTATTCCAGGTAGGGGGCACAGCATGTGCAAAGGGCCTGAGGTGGGACTGTGCTTGGGGTGTTAAAAAGCTAGCGTGGGTAGTGTGCAGTCAGTAAGGGAAAGAGGAATACCTGTGACCCAAAATGAAGGGGAACATGTAAATGTTCCTATGAACAGGGAAATAAGGTGAAATGCTGAAGGCAAATCATCTGTGGGTGAGGTTACAGCAGAATTCCATTTTCATCTTTACATGTTTCCATTATTTTCAAATTCTCTACAGTGAACATGTATTACTTGCAAGTAAAGGGGGGAAGGATAAGAAAAATTATAAATAAAAATCTCATAAATCTCTGTCTTTTAAAAGTGTGGAAGGAAATAGACCAAGTTCGTGATCCAGATGCCCTTTAATTCTCTCTCTGTGGAATCTGATCATTAACTGTGATGAGAATGAATCATCAGTGGAATGGAATTATTAATGAAATTATTTAGGAATGAAGCCTGCTGTTCTTGAAGCCGGGGCAGCAGTGATGACTTGTGTCACGTATAAATCTTTAGAGACGCGGAGAGGGAAGCTAGGGGGTGGGCAGGGGATGGGAGCAGATACTGGGGCCTAGGGAAGTAGGAACTGAATCTGAGAGTTGGGCACAGAGCCGGCTCGCCTGCTCAGCTCCAGGCCCGCACCCTCAGGATGAACTCAACCCAGCCGGGTGAAGCTTCCGGCAAGGCGAGGAGGACCCCCTCCCCCCGCCAAATTCTCTCCTCCTCCCCTCCGCGCCTCCCGCCACCAGGGGGCGCCGCTGGCCAATGTCTGGCCCGGGTTGCAGGGCTTTCAGCTCTCAGATCCACAGGGCCTCTCGGCTCGGGCTTCCCCACCCTTGAAATGGGCACGATACTAATTATGGGTGACAGAATTTATTTAACTCCAGAGAATGCCCCATATTTTTAAGATATTTCAGCGAGGTCACAGACACCATCCTCCAACCAAAGTTTACCTGAGTACTAGGTTCAGGCCAGAGAGGGGAAACTGAGGCCAGGAAGGGGCTATGACTTGGAAGAAAGTGTCAGAGGCCTTCTTTTCCCTACAGGGAATCTGAGACAGCTTCAGAATCAGAAGATGGAAGGACTTCCCTGGTGGTGCAGTGGTTAAGAATCTGCCTGCCAATGCAGGGGACACTGGTTCAGTCCCTGGGCAGGGAAGATCCCACATGCCGCAGAGCAACTAAGCCTCTGTGCCACAATTACTGAGCCTGTGCTCTAGGGCCCACGTGCCACAGCTACTGAGCCAGCGTGCTGCAACTACTGAAGTCTACACGCCTAGAGCCCATGCTCTGCAACAAGAGAAGCCACCGCAATGAGAAGCCCACACACCACAATGAAGAGTAGCCCATGAGCTGCACAAGTAGAGAAAGCCCGCGTGCAGCCGCAAAGACCCAACACAGCCAAACAAACAAACAAACAAAAATCAGAAGATGGAGAGACCTTCTGTGGGGGACAATTCTGCACTTTTGTTGCTGTTCTAGAAGAAGGAGAAAGTATCAGGGAGCCAGCAGGGGGTCCTGGGGCCAGGGAGAACCAGGATCCTTAGATCTGAAGACAGAAACTACAGCAACTTAAAGCAACAGCCAAACAGCCAGTGCCTAAGCAATGAAGGCTAAGTCAGTCTTCAGAGACAGTTTCTGACACACAGCCCTCTCTTTTTTGGCCCCTACCACCCCCCCACCCCCCCGCCAGGGCTTCAGAGCCAGAATTGGGTCCGGATGAAGCTCTGGTGCTGAGAATTCCCCCATTCAAGTTCTTATTCTCTTGCAATGAGCTGCCGGGCAGATGAAGGGGAGGCATCTAGGGGAGAGGGCATCTGCTTGAGGCTGACTCCCTACCTCCTTGCGCAGGGCTACCCCAGAGGCACATAACAGGCAGAGGCCTGGCACATAGTAGGTGCCCAGCAAATATCTGATAAAGAATGAAAACATAAAGTGATGGGCATGGCTCATGCGACCACTGGAGAAGATAAACCAGGGGCCTGGCAGACACCCCCTTTCTACACCAGGGGTGGAAGTCCAGGAGGGATAACTCAAGGGCACTGGAAGAGGATGCCCCCAGCCCAGCTCCTTGGAGAGCTCTCTCAGCCAAGCCTGGGGTCAGAGTGGACCCCAGCCAGGTGCCTCCATTTCAACCCTGAGACCTGCCTGCAGCTAAAAGCCTACTTGTCTCCCTCAGTGGGTAGGGAAGGCAAAGCAGGGGCCGCTTGGGACCTCTTCCTGGAAAGTCCACCCACCCACTATGAGCCATTAGGTGCCCAAAGGCTCAGCCATCACATTGCCCTCATGGTCCACGCAGGGCTTGCCCACGGTCCTCTTGTCGTCCAGGTGTAGGGCCCCAGGGTCTGGGCTGGCCTCAGGTGGCAGGAGCTCAGTGTCAGGTGACTCCAAGGCCTCTCCATCCAATGCTCTCGCCCCTTCTTCCTCCTCTTCTTCTGTCTCCTCCAGAGTCAGCTGAAACTGGAATCTGTCAGGGCCACCCTGCTTGGGGCTAGCGGGGTCCACAGGGCTGCGGGGGATCTTGCTCTGGTACCACTCGCGGTTGTCCTCCAGAGTATCCAGCAAGTCCTGTGCATCTGGGTGTACCAGGTCAGCCCATGTCTCCCACAGTGGGTGGGCAATGTAGTCAATGAAACCCACCTGTGGGGTGATACAGAGTTAGGGGGCAGAGGTTGTTGGGTAGTGAGTTATCGTGGACCCTAGACCCATTCTGGCCTCCAGGCCTTTACCCAGGTTGTTTCCTCTGCCTGGAATGCCATTTCCCAACTCCTACTCATCCTTCAGAACCCTCTTCAAATAACCCCCCCTCTTAGAAGACTTCCCTGCCTCTTTTGGGCTCCCCCAACCTCAAAGTCTTTCCCTCCACCTCAGTCCTGACTCCTCAGGGCTGATGAGTATGTCCCCTAGACTGGGAGCCCCTCTAGGATCTCCCATGTCAGCTAAAACAGACATTTCCAAACTCCACAAGTGAGTGAAGATCTCTCTTCTGGCATCCCAGAGGGAACACATCCCAGGCCTGACTCTGCGCAGCCCAGTGCAGACCCTTAGGCCACATCCCCTTATTTGCCAGCTAGGGGTCAAGCTAGACTCATGGGGTAGCTCAACCACTCCTTTCCCTCCCTCCTCCCCAGTGCCCACCAGCTCGACTCTTTCTCAGACCTGGGACTTCTCCACCGAGGCTGTGTGCTTGTCACACATGGGGCTGATGTCCAGGCCTGATTCACGCTCACGGTCACCCTGCTGGAAGAACTCGGCCATGATGCGGTCTGTCCACTGGCGGTAGAGCAGCAGCGGCTTGGTGGGGTTGCTGAGGTCAGCACAGTGCACGAGACTCTGCAAGACCTGGTGAGACCAAGGCTCGGGAGGTCTCAGGCCAGGCCACCCTCAGGCCTGGTACCCGCCCCCCAGAGGCTGGTGCCATGGACACACCCATCTTACAGGTGGGGAAACTGAGGCCAGGGAGGGGAAGGGATGGCTAAGGCACAGGCACGCGACTAGAGGTGCCTCCGTTTCTTCAACTTGAGCATGTAGTCGGCACGTCATAAATGCAGCTAAATGAGAGCTGTGGAAACCAAAGCCCAGCCACACACCTGGATGCGGTCAGAGTAGTTGTCTAGCAGCAAGACTCCAAGGCTAGTCACCTTCTTGGTCTCCACCATGGTCTTGAGGTCAGCCAGGAGGTGCATGTGTTTCGACATGTCTGTGGCGAGCACCTGGGGGCAGGTGAGGGAGGATGACAGGTATGAGGATAGCACCTGCCCCACCCCACTCCCCACTTCCCAGATGCCACACCCACTTGGATCCTCAGCCCTCTAAGCCTGTCAAAGGGGGGCATGTAACGAGATTCACTGCAAACCCAGCTCACAAGAGAGGCTGAGTCATGAGTCCCTTCCCCAAGGTTGCTGGGCTTGTGGGGTGCATCCCACATGTGGGATAGGGCATAGGCGAGGGAGATTAGACCTGGGGGTTGATGTGAGATGTGCCTGAGGGCAGCAGAGAAGCCCAGCAAATGACTTGGCCAGTGCAAAGGCCCTGAGGTCACATATGCTGAGGAACATAGAGAGAGTTGTGGCTGGAACAAATGAGTGCAGGAGCGACAGAGGAGCAAGTGAGGGTGACAAGAGTGGGGAGGGCCTCAGGGAGGAGTGGGGTATTTATCCAGAGAGCTGTGGGAGCCACAGGCGGACTCAGTGCTTCCCAAACCTTCCTGTGGCTGCTGCGTGGCTGGGAGGGCTGTTTTCAGCCAATGGAAGGGAAGTTCAGCCCTGAGCACAGCTACTTCAAAGTCACTTAGCTGGACGCATGCAGACCCAGCCCAGGAAGGATCCATAGGCTTCTTTGGGAATCAAAAGTCTCAAAGCTTCTCCCCAGGGGACTTCCCTGGTGGTCCAGCAAGTAAGAATCCGTGCTCCCAATGCAGAGGGCCCGAGTTCGACCCCTGGTCAGGGAACTAGATCCCACACGCTGCAACTAAGAGCCCACATGCCGCAACGAAGATCCCACGTGCCTCAAACAAGACCCGGCACAGCCAAATAAAAATAAATAAATAAATATTTTTAAAAGACCTTCTCCCCAAACCTCCCATCTGGCCCAAGTGATGCTTCCATTGGGGGTGCCCACCACCCAAAGCCCCCACTCTGCCTCACCAAACTTTCAGTGCCTCTTCACTTGGAGGCTTGGTTTCCTCTGAGCCCTCCCCACATGCTGTTCCCTCTGCTGGAAAGACTCCTCCCCACCCCACGGTCCTGTGCACTCTGCAGGCCCTGGCTTCAGTGTTCCCTCCTAGGGAAGCTCTCCTCAACCTTGAGCATCTCCCCATCACAGCTCTGTCTACAGGTCCCCCATCATGGCTCTGCCTTGGGTTCCCCGTCACAGCTCCCACCTATGTGTCCATCTCGCCCCCAGACTGTGAGTTTCATAAAGGCCAGAATTCTAATGGTCATTGGCACAGGACAAGCACACAATAGATGCTCAATAAATGCTTGTTAAATAAATGAATTGATGCCTAAGACCCCAAAACGTGCTTGTGTCTCCCAACTTGAAAAATATCAAATGCAGGACTTCCCTGGTGGTGCAATGGTTAATCCGCCTGCCAATGCAGGGGATACGGGTTCGATCCCTGGGTGGGGAAGATCCCATATGCTAGGGAGCAACTAAGCCAGTGCACCACAACTACCGAGCCTATGCTCCAGAGCCCGAGAGCCACAACTACTGAGCCCACACACCGCAACTAGTGAAGCCCGTGTGCCTAGAGCCCGTGCTCTGCAACAAAAGAAACCATGGCAATGAGAAGCCTGTGCACGGCAATGAAGAGTAGCTCCCACTTGCCGCAACTAGAGAAAGCCTGCATGTAGCAACGAAGACCCAACACAGCCAAAAATTTAAAAAAATGAAATGAAAAATTAAAAAAAAAATCAAATGCACAGACTTAAGGTCATAAAAAGTTACTTCTGGACCCCAGAAAGTTTCCACATCATTTGCAAGACCTGATTAGACTGACCAAGGGCCCAGTCACACCCCCACCCAAGGCTTGGACAATCATTGCTCCATTTTACAGACCAGGAAGCTTGGACTCAGAATGGGGACATACTCTGGTCCAACTTAACCCCCAGCCATACCAAGATCGTCCCACCCCATCCATCGCTGTGGTCTCACCATGTCAATGACCATC
Source organism: Hippopotamus amphibius kiboko (assembly GCF_030028045.1). NCBI lineage: Eukaryota > Metazoa > Chordata > Mammalia > Artiodactyla > Hippopotamidae > Hippopotamus > Hippopotamus amphibius. Next base: position 15,798,906 of record NC_080200.1, on the reverse strand, counting down.
CTGCGCAGACTCAGCCGCTGCTTGGTGTTGAGGTTCTGGAAGATGTCACAGTTCTCTGCCTGCAGCAGCTTGAAGCCCACAGCCAGGTGGTGGTTCTCCAGCACAGAGGCATCATTGTACATAAGTGCAAGTTCTGAGTCTATGGGGGAGGTGAAGCATCTCAAGACCTGCCCGCCCAACCCATTCCTCCCAAAGGCCAGTTTTGTAAATTCTTGGCAAACTCCTGCTCATGCATTGAAGCCCCAACTCTAATGCCCCCCCACTCCAGGAAGCCTTCTAGGACCCTATTTCTCCCATGGCCCTGCCCTGGCTCTGCAGGGCTGAGGGCATATGTGTTCAGCTCTACCTCCTCGAGACTGGTGACTCCTTGGGGACTTGGCATGCAGGAGACAGTGCTGAGTGCTGGTTGAATGAATTATCAAGTCTTTGTCTTATTAGACCCTGGGATCCTCAAGTGAGAGGGCTCCACTCTTATCTCCAGCTCTCCAGGGATGTAGGTAACAGGTACCCAATAATTGCTTGTTGACTGAGTTTTTCTGACACCACAAAGGATCCTAAACTTTTAAATCTCAGTGGGCCCAGATGAGCTCTGTCACATTTATTTTTCTCTCATTTATTGGGTGTCTACTGTATATGTGGGCCTGCTCCGAGCATCTAAGGGAGGGAAGGTTGTGGCCATCATTTCACAAACAGGGAGACTCAGAGCAGGGATGTGACCACCTAACATCACTTGATTGGCAGGTGGTGGCAGGGTCCGGCCCCCTAACTCACTGGTGTTAATGAGAAACTGATTGGAGACCCCAGGATGATCCACATCATGGATGGCGCTCGCAAAGATGGCAGCCAGGACTTCCAGGTCTGTGAACACGGCCTGAGTGGGCAGGGAGCATAAGAGGTGAGGGGCAGGCTCTCTGTGCCCTGTACCCACCAGGGCCGCCTACAGCCATAGGGCCCTACCTCGAGTGCGGGCGTGGCCAGCAGCATGTGTGTGGACTGGGCCACGTCAGCGGCATGTAGGCTGTTGTGATAGGCCACATCGTTGTGGTAGTGACCCTCCAATGTCAGTAGGTAGGTGGCAAGCGTGTCTGCTGGGATCTGAAATGTCTTGAGCAGGTCCCGTTCCTGGTCCATCACAGACCCCCAGTCAGGGCCTCGGCCTCTGGGTGGCAGCACACACTATTCCTATGCCTTCTCTCCTTCTGAATCCCTATCCATCTCTCAAGTGCCCCCTCTTCCAGGATGCCCTCCCTGCTCTCCTTCTGAACTCTCTTGGTCTCTGTCCTTCCCCTCTGGCTCATCTCTGACCCCATAATTGTTCCCTGCAGACTGGGTCTCTTCAGGCCTGGCCCAAGGCTGAGGCTTGAGGCTTGTTGACAATCAGCAATGAACTTTTAAACCTAACGAACTCCTATGCATCCTTCAATGCCCCTGCTCAAATAACCCGATTCAAGGATGTTAGGGAGGATTTGAAGAATATGTGTCCCCTGAGGTCCTGAGATAGGAAGGAGTGAAGGAAACACAAGGGTATTAGAAGCCAAGAGCAAGGGAGGTACCTGAAAGATGCTGAATATGATAGCTGTAAGGGGCCGGTTCCCACTTAGCTCCGCCACCTTGAACACATCAAGCCCCCACTTGTTGGTGTCTTCCAGCTCCTAAAATGTGAAGGACTGGAGCTTAACTCCAGCCCAATTCGCCCAGACACTGGAGCTTTGACCCTCATCCCCAGGCCTCAGGTTCTATATTAAGCCCCACCTGCTCAGTATATAGGTGGGCAAACTGAGGCCCAAAATAGGGTATCCACACAGACTCAGGATTCAAACCGGGGTCTCAGCATTCCCATTGTAAACCCACCTTGGCCAGTTGTCCCTCCTGATCAGTCTGGACCCCAAAGCGTGGGACAGTGGCTGCAGAAAGGCTGGTACTCTGGGGGAGTCCACGCAGGCCGCTGATCTGGGACATGGGCCTCGGGGCCTCTGTAGGGGTCACCCTGGGCAACTCCACCTCAGTCTGCTGGTCTGTGGGTGGGGCAGGGTAGGGCTCAGAGAAGTCAATTCACCTGCTAGGGTTGGCCTATTTGGCCTCAGGTACTAGGCCTTGCCAAGCCTTGAGATCAACCTATTTCCTTTTTACCTAGACCAAAATAATCTCAGAGGAAAGTCCTCTCTGGCCTGTAGCTACCCTTCTCCTCTGTTCAAGGCTGATCTCAGTGACCTCTTCTGCTGGACATGGCCCCTGGGCACCTGGAGCTTAGTATTTTTCCCAAAACACTCAAACATCCTTTCCATCTCCCAAGCTGGAGACCCAGCTGTGTGGTTCCTTCTAGCTCCTCCTTGGCAAACTTCTACTTATGCTTCAAAACCCTAACTTTAATGTGCCCCTCCTCCTGGAAGATCCTCCTGTTCCTCCCTCTGGTCCAGCCCTGCCCCAGGGGGCTGGGGGTGTCCGTGTCTGGTTCTATCTTCCTCAGTTGAGGTCTAAGTAGAAGTCTTTCTTTCTCTTCCCTCTTCCTATCTCTATAATGTGGCCTAGGCAGTGACCCACCATAGCTCACCCAGGAAGGTTTGGGATATGTACTCAGACACTTGGTTCCCAGAGCGGCTGGTTTCAGACAGGTGAATCAACTCCCGGTTCAGCATCCGCTTGAACTGCAGGGGAAGGTGAGGACAGTGATGATGGGGGCACTGTGGACGGAATCAACTGATCTCAGCTATCTGGCCCTACTCACCTTGTTGGAGGCCATCTCCCCCACCGAGTGCCGCGTCTGCAGTGTCTCCAGTTGATCCAAACACCAATCCAGCTCGTCCAGTGTCTCCAAAGCCAGCTTCTGCCCAGTGTCCTCTGGAGGCCAAGCTGGTCAGGGGTCTGCCCCACCCGCACGCGGGAACCCTGCATCCCTCCTGCTCCCATCTCTGCAGTTGGACCCCGGATCCCTTCCCAATGAGAATGCGTCCACTCAAGACCCCGGATCTCTCCATCCCCAGCGGTGTTTGGGAGGTGAGGCGGTGGTTTACAATTAGCACAGCCTAAGGATTCATGGGCTGGGGAGGTCACCATAGAGAGGAAGTTCACAGCTGTCCCACAGTGGAAGGAAGGGGTAGGAGCAAGCGCATTACCTGTTGGCGGAGGGGGCTGACTGCCAGATGGGGCGTTCCCGACGCATGCCTGCCTGCAGTACAGTGTGCTCAGGAGTGGCCTGCCCCATCCACAGGGCCCCGCCCTGAAGACCTCCAGGCCCCGCCCTCTCCTCCCCTTCCCTCCTCCCCGAATTGCCAGCTGCGCCCTTTCCGCCGGTGCCCCGCCTCTGCTTTTCCCACCTTGTCTTCTGATCCCGCCCCTCTCCGCCAGGCCCTGCCCTTTTCTCCACCAGGCCCCGCCCCCGCCCCGCCCCCTGCGTACTTGGCTGCCCCGCGGCCTTGCGGGTGCGCAAGGGCCGCAACGTTGCTCCGGACCGTCCGCAGACTGGCCAGGACCTGCCGGGAGCGGGGTGGTCAGCGTTGGAAAGGAAGGGTCGGCTCTGCCTGTTCGGCACACGGGAGAAGGAAGAGGTGGGCACCCACCTGAGCAAAAGGTGTCACAATCAGGTCTTCTCCGTGTCTGCAGGGAGACCAGATACAGAAGGATGGTCAAGAGGAGACCTCCCACACGTTCCCACCTCCCAGGTTTTGTTTGTTTTTTTTTGGGGGGGGGTTGTTTGTTTGTTTCCTTTTTGCGCGGCATGGGGGATCTTAATTCCTCAATCAGGGATGGAACCTGTGCCTGCCTCCTGCAGTGGAAGCCCGGAGTCTTAACCGCTGCACTGCCAGGCAAGTCCCCCATCTTCCAGCCTTTACCCACACTGCCCTCAACTGAGCGCTTCCTCTCCTTCTGACTCCCTCCTTTGGGTGTCTTCCTAGTAGTTCCTGGACTCCCCTCACCTGACTCTTCTCTGAAGGCCGCCACAGCCCCTCTCACTTTATCCCCATCTCACAAATGGAGAATCTGAGTCCCAGGGGCAACAGGAGTCTTAGTAGAGGCTGGAAATTATGGCTACCAGAAAACTCAAATCAAAGTGGTTTTTTTCAGTTGCTGTTAATTGGCCTTAATGTTACTGGATTGCCACTCAACCCCAGCCTAAAGTCAAACACAGAGGATCACCGCATATCATTCCCAGCATGGTCCGACTGAATAAGTAAATAGGCAAACTCCTACATAAACTTCAAAGCCCAACTCAAATGGTCATTTGAAGGAGGTGTGCTGAATGGAGGACTAAAGGAAGGAAGAAGGTAGAAAGAGGTATTATGCCCCCAGTCTCAGACTCACTGGTCGCTAGCCACCGAGGAGTTCCGGGACATGGTCTTGGACGAGAGTTCATAGTCACTGTCTGAGCGGTACAGGAAGGACTCCCGCCTCTGGCTGTGCTGAGCAGGGGCTTGGACGACCCGGCCAAGACCAGACCCAGCCTGAGGGTCCAGGGCGCTTCTTCCACACGAAAGCCCATTTTCCAGGTCCAAGCTGAAGGCAAAGGAGGCATAGTCAGAGCCAAACATCCTGGCATATGGATGTCGGGTCATGGCCTATATCAGTTTTGTCACATCCTCCCTGGGGCCACTCGATGGGCTGGGCAGGAGTAGCCTGCAGCCTGTCCATCTGTCCCACAGTCACACCTCCAGTCAGAGACAGCGAGCCGCTCACACCTCCATGTCCACCTCTGTACCCCAGAGCCTTTTTTACTGAGACTAATCTGGACTCCAGGACGTGAGTTTCAGGTCTGTCTCCAAGTGGCTGTGGGCAGGTCTCAACTTTTCTGTGGACTTCAACCACTCTGTTTCTAATATGGGTATGGCAGACTTCATCCCTAGGGTGCTTTTAGGGAGTTACAACCGAGGACATGAGGAGGGCAACAGGGTGCCCGTATTACTAAGGAGTAAACTGAGGTCCAGGTCGCGGGGTAAGCTCATGGGGACTGCAAACCACTTCCTGGGCTTTCCTCTCTGGAGAGGACCTGGGTTCTGCCTAGATCGGCACACTCTAAGGCTCCCCACGGCCAGGAGAGGCCCCGCCCCCAGCCAGCTTTGGCTACTCCCTGGACCACCTGTCCCCTCCCCCAGCTGCAGACCCCCACCCTCAGCCCATATGGCCCCGCCCCAATCTCATCAACCGCGCCTCCACCTCGCCCGGCCCTATCATTAGCTCCCCAATTCCTCTGCTTTATTTTAGGCCTGAACTCTCTGCCTGTTCTCTTCCACCTCCGGACCTTTGCACAGGATGTGCCCTCTGCCCAGAGCACCGTCCTCCCCCTGTTTCAGGCAATCCCCAATGCCCCCTCCCATTTCTCAGCTCTGTCTCTCCCTCCAGCCACACCCTGACGGAGTAAGGGGAATCTACGCCTCTCCCGCTTGGAGTCAGAGGTCAGAGAAAGAGTGGCAGGCGGCGTGGGGCTAGAACAGAATTGCGGGAGGGTGAGTTAGCAACCAGGGAGAGAGGCTGCAAGTGGGTCACGGGCTTTTGAGAAGGGAGCAGGCAGGAAAGACGGAGATAGGAAGACCCCGGGGGCCTCCCCAAGACACGGGACTCCTGGCCAAGGGCCAGCGTCCACCTGTTCCCCCGCCAGGTCACCCCGTCCGAGTCCACGGGCTAGGATCGGCGCCCGCCAGAAGACTCCCAGCAGGGAATTCGGCTCAGACCGGGGTGGAGATAGGGAATTCGGCAGGATTTTGGCCGGTTCATCTGGATCCGGTCCGGCTCGGTCAAGTACGACCAGATTTGACCAAATTAGGTCTGATCATACAGGATGGAGCCTCTTCCAGCTGAGTTCGGACGGGTGAATTCGGTAGAATTAGGCTCATCCGACCGCACTCGGGGAGGTTCGGATGAGTTCGGGTGTGTTCGGCTATGTCCGGCCCGCGCTAGGTTTTGGAGCAAGTCCGGGTGGCTCTCGGGCCAGGTCGGGCAATTTCGGCTTCGTCTGGCCTCGCTCGGGTGTACTGCTCTGTCCGATGGCTCTCGGTCTGTCCGGATTCGGGGGCTCCTGGAGAAACCGCTAAGTCCAGTGCTTCTGAGTTCCCTCTTCGTGACGTCACTCGGAGGGGCGGGGCTTCTTGGTGCTTCCCCGGCCTCGGAGTGGGCGGGGTGAGTGGCGGAGAGACGTTCTTGGGGGCGGGCTCGTGCCGATGGATACCCTAAACCTGTGCTCAGAGGGGGAGACCTGGGAGTGGCTATCACCTACCACTCCCTCCCCTCGCCCCAGGGGCTCTGGGAGAAAGCGCACTTACGGATAAATAGGGAAACTGAGGCCGGGAGAGGCCACAGGGTTCTGGGTTCGAATCCATGCAGCGAGATCAGAGCGTTAAGGGCTGAGCCGGAATTTTCTCGCTGCAGGGGAAGCTGTTTTTCTTTCTGCTCTAAACTTAGCTGAGAGCGACGGGGTCAGGCCGTAGCTCCATGACGCGGGCGGCCGGGAGGAGGTCGCACGTATTGTGGGAACGGCGCGTCTGTCCATCGGTTAGACAGGTAAACTGAGGCACGGGGGCCTCGAAGAGACCCGCCCTCCTCCAGCCTCACGCCCTTGACGTCCTCGACGCCCCTGGGCTCGCTCCGGAGCCCTCTGCGGGAACCCCTCTTCCCAGGCATTTGGTGCCCTGGGGGGGCACTCTCCGGACCAGGGACCCCAGCCTCGGCCTGAAATGGCACCATCAGGGGCCACGGTTACGACGTCCCCCCCCCCACCAGCTGTCACTGGCCGTGTGACCTTAGAGGAGGGACCCATAGTCTCTGAGCCGCGAGGTGCCGAATTACCAAATGGGTGCGAAAGCGGCAAGAACCCAGCGCAGGGTACGAGACCCAGTCGGCGCCCACCAGCCCCTCCTCCAACCCCAGCCTCTGCCCCGCGACCCACGATGTTACAGCCGCTTCCTGAAGGGCCGGAATTCAAGCTCAAAGCGGTGGAACGAGTCCTTGGAGGACGCAACCTAGTGGGGCTGCGCAGAGGCGGCGCTCAGGGCGGGTCAGCTCTCAGCCCGGGACACGCAACAAGCCCTCTTACACCGCGGACACCCTGCCTCAAAAGTCTCCATCAAATCACGTCTTCCTCCGCGGACACCGAGGGCTTAGTGTGAAGCCACCAGGCCATCTCGTTGGTGGCACCAGGACGGATGGCGGGGGCAGACCAAGAGGAGGAGTGATCCTCTTCCCTCCACCGCCAGGACTCTCAGCCCGCCTGCCCCGGGTTGGCGAGGGTCAGAAGGAGACGTGAGCCTCAGCCCGTCCTGCTCCAAGCCACACAGCTGGAAAGGGACAGACGGCGGGTCCCCTGGGCATGTATCCAGGCGGCGGATGGATGGAAACAGAGATGGAGAGAGACAGTCATCAACTAAAAGAGACAGATAGAGCAGGGGAGAGACAGACGTAGAAAGGGGAAAAAGGCAGAGCCTTTATGCCCTGACCCCCAACCTGGCCCCATCTGTCCTTGACTCTGCCCTTCCCACCTCCAACCCAGTGCTTCCGATGACCCCTGCGAGGCCCACTGTCTCGCCTCACCACAGCGGATGGGCCACGGTGAAGCGCCGCTGCAGGCGGATGCTCTGGTTCACCAGGAGCTTCCTGAAGAGCCCGGGGGAGCCGCGCGGGGAGCCACGGGGGGAGCTGGGCCCAGAGGCCGCGGCGGAAGCAGGGGTGCCCTGCATCGCCAAGACCGCGTGGAGGCTGAACGGAGTACGGGCTGCGCGGGACCTTTTCTGGACAACCACGGGGGGGCGGGGCCCGGCGGGGGAGAGGGCAGGAGGTGCACCCGCCCCGCCTTCGCTGCAGGACCGCTCAGGGATTTCCCCCCCCCCACAGGACAAATGGGGAAACTGAGGCACTGAGCTAGCCGGAACTCTCTGCTTCCCCTCTTTGGGGCAGCCCAGAAACCGCATCTCACACCACTTCCCTCTGCCAGCATGTCCCTCACAAGTGCAGCTTGCTTGGCTGACAACTCGGCTGAAAAGAGAGATACGGAAGTCAGAAAAGGAAGTGCTCTCCATTATCAGGGAGTCGCCAAGACACAGAGTTTGCCGAGGAGAGGCTGCCCAGACCCCACACAGTGCTTGCAATCCCTCTCCAGCCATTTTCCAGATGGAGAAACTGAGGCCTGAGCCACCAAGGGGCGGCTCAGAAACTACAAACCCTTGATCCTTGGTCAGGTGGGGAAACTGAGGCTTGGAGAAAGGTGGTAACAGACGCAAGTCTTCACTGCAAGGCAGCTCCCCCTCTTCCTGTCCCCCTCCGCAAGTTCCTATGTGACTTCCACCTGCTCTGACATTCCCCAGACCTTGTCTCTGGATCCTTTCCCCTCTCCTGCTGTCTCTACTGGACAAACATCCGCACTTTTCCTGCCAGGCCTTCCGTCCTGTGAAGCTTCAGCTGCCACCGCCCACCCCAGGAAGGACCCCTGGAAAGGGAAGCCTTGCCCCTGATGTCAGGGGGGCGGTTCAGGGGTCTGTACCAGCTGGCCTCCCCTCAGAATGCTGGAGTTGGGTGGTCTTGCCTTATTCTTCAGAAAAGAAAACCAAGTCTTGGAAAATGTCACACTTGGAGGCAAAACCCAGAACATCCACCTCTCAGGCAGAGCAACCAAAGCCCAGAGAGGCTGGGCCTCCCAGCAGAGGCCACACAGAAGCTCTGGGCCCAACTGTGTCCTGCTGTGGGATAACCTGGGCCTTGCCTAGACAAAATGGGGTTTTGGGGTCTCCAGACAAATGCCATCCAGGTTTTTGACAATCCTGGGGGGATGTGAGATACTATTTTGGAAGATCAGGGCTTTGCTGGGGAGACCCTGACCCTCCCCTGACATCTTAGTCGTACTGTGGTCCCCATTGTATAGATGAGAAAATGGAGACTCACAGAGGGGTCACACTGGGGCCCAGGAGAACAGAGAGTCTCAAGGGTCTGGCCGGGAACCCCCTACTGTCCCCGTAGCCCTGCAACCGGACACCCAGTGGGAATCAGACTCTCTGTCCCCAAGACAAAAATACCATCTGTAGCTGCTGTGGCCGGACCTATTTATAGCTGGTCCCCAGGGGATAGAAGCCGCCAGGATCAGCCTAGTGGAGAGACTGGGGCTGGGTCCAAGGAGCCTTGACACCACTCCAGCCCCATGGGAGAGACTCATAATGCTCTCATGTCCCCAATGAGGAGCTGAGGCACAGAGAGATTCAGTCCTTCTCCTGAATTCACAAACATAAAATGGAAGGTTATGAGTAAACACACGGGTATGAACTGAGCACTTCTTGCTCTCTTGAAGCTGAGCTAAGGGCATGTAAAAGTCATTTGATTTTCGGAGCAACTTTATAAAGTGGGGACTATTAGTCCCATTTTGCAGATGGGGAAACTGAGGCACAGATCGGTGTGCTCGTTGCCTGAGGTCATTCAAGCCTAGGCTGGCAGGCTCCCAGCCTCTCCCACTTAACGCTTAACTGGCTCCATCCCCTCTGCCGTCCCAGATGCTACTCTGACATTAATGCTTTATCGATAGTTTTAATGTTGATGTTTCATTAATAGATTCAACTTTAAATATTTTATAACCAGTTTTAACAGTAATGTGTTATTAATAACTTTTTGGATGGAGAAACTGAGCCACAGAGCCAAGACTCAGCATTCAAAGCCTGGCCTGCCTGACCCTGGGAGACCCCCAGCTTCGCCCAGGAAGGGGCAAAGGGCAGAGGAGGGGCTGATGTGACTTTGTCTCACCCTAACTTTGTCCCTGCATGCTGTGTGACCTGAGGAGGTGCCCGGCAGTCTCTAGCTCCCTTAACACATCAGTGTCTCCCCATTTCCTCTATTTGAGCCTCTTCCCTGGGCAAGCACTTGTCTTCTCTGCCACCAGGTGGCCCCCGCGAGAGAAGAGGTGGGCGCTGTTACACCCATTTTACGGACAAGTATACCGGGGTCTGGAGAGGAAAGATGCCTTGTCCAAGTCCCCCCGAAAAATCTAGATAGAGAGAGGAGAGTGGAGGCTGAGTCATATGTGCAGATGCTCACACGGGTCAGAGCTCACCCTTCTGTGCTCCAGATCCTCCCGTGGCTCCCCATTGCCCTCACTTCTGAATCCACACCTCCTTAGAATCCTGTGTGGCCCGACTCCTGCCTGCCTCCCCAGCCCCCTCCTCTAGGCTCACTCTGCCCCAGTCTCATCATCCCCTCCTCCTTGCTGTTTTGTGAGGCATCCAGGCTCATTCCTATCTCATGCCCTTGCCTGAAGGCTCTTCCCCTGCTAACTTTTTTGTCTTTCAGGTCACAGTTGAAGCCTCACCCCCTGCAGGAAGCCCTCCCTGACCAGCCAAGTAAATAAATATTCTCAGAGCACCTTACTTTCATTGGTACAATTTCACATTTACTGTTCTGATTATTTGATCTGTGTCTGCCTCCCCATCAACCTTCTGATGGCAGGACCAGGCCTGCCTTGCTCCCAGTTGTGCCTTCAGTGCCCAGCACTCAGTAGGTGCTCAGTAAATGCTTGTGAAATGAATAGAGAGCCTTGCCTGCCACCCTCCAGCCACACTTATCCATGTTCAGCTCCTCATACACCTGATCCTCTTGAGTCTGAGGCTTTGCACATTCTGTTCCTTCTGCTTGGCATACCCTTCCCTGCACTCGTCCTGGCTGACTTCACTTTATCCTTCAGGCTAAGCTTAGATGTCAGCTTCTTCCAAGCAGTCCTTCCTCACCCCCTACCCCAAATGCTGGGTTAGAAGCCTCCTCTGGGCCCCACGGCACCCTGATCTCTCTCCATCACAGCACAGATCACTCTGTGTTGTCTCAAGCTGCTATGAGTCTGTCTCTACCTTTAGCCTATGAGCACCTGCTGGTCCTTGGGATGTGTCCCCGGCACCGGGCCTAGCACACAGTAGCTGCTAAATAAATGCTTGCTGAACAAGATACTCTGACCCTCCCATAACCACGTGATCTACCTGGGGTGGTGGGGAGGAGAGCCACACTGAGAATATGCTGTGGCACAGAATGTTCACAACAAAATGAGAAATTATGAATTTGTGTTTGCATCTCATTGATGACACTGAGGCTCAGGGAAGCACCACCACTTGCTTGGCAGTGCACTGAGCACTGGGCTTGAACCTAGCTTCCCGGAGGGCTGAGCCTCTCTACCACATCTACACATATATGCTTGGGCAGGGACACCACACACACACACACACACACACACACACACACACACACACACAGGAACACAACCCACCACTCCTGCCTTCCAGAGCCATGTGGTTTCCCCCCCAGATGGGCCTAAACCTAGTCTCTGTTTGTTCTTTCTTGAAGATGGAAAATCATGAGTCACCAGGAGGGAGAGGAGGAAAATCTGAGGGCTGGAGGGCAGAGGCAAGGACTTGCTGGGTCACCTGGGAAAGCTGTGGGGCCCCTCTGCCCCAGACACCAACCAGGGCTGCTGGAGGGCCAGGTGGGGGTGTTAGGCCAGGCTTGTTGATCAAGAAGCCAGTAGCCCTGGGAGGTCCTTGGATCAAGGCAGGAGAAAAGTCCAGAGAGGAAAGTGACTCACCCAAGGTTTCCCAGCCTGGCTTCAAACCCAGGGCTTGAGGTCTGGCCTGATTTAGCTCCCCCTCCCATCCAAGGAGGAACTAGGACTCCTGGACCCTGATCTTTGGTGACACAGAGGCCTCTCTGCCCTCCCCCGCCCTCGCCACCCCCCCCCACCCCCGTCCCTGTTTCTCTGTGTTTCTCTTCTGTCTTTTTCTTATTCTGGCCTCCTCCCTCAGTTTATGTGAAACAGGAGGAGCCCTTCCCCCACTTCTACTCCCCTCTTCTCCACCCCATTCTTATGTGGAAGAAACATCCTGTGCTCAGGCTCCCCAAGAGGCTTCCCTCTGACATCAGGCTTCCCTCTGACGTCTGTGTGTGGGGGTGGGGTGGGGTGGGGGGAAAGGCCACAGAAGAGGCTCCTTCCCCAGCACAGCAGACAGCCGGCCCTGGCCCTCTCATATACCCAACCCAAGCTCCTCTCAAACGCTTGCCGTGGCCACAAACCCCACAAACATCCAAGGACACTCCAGGGTCTGGTGGGCCCCTGGATACCCAAATGGATCCCAGTGAGGACAGTCACGCCCAGCCACACACACCGGCAACGCAAGGGGAAACATACAGGCGCGTGCAAAACTGGTATACACACACTCGAACACAACCCATCACCCACAGGCACAGCCAGCGATGGACACTCACACAACAGATCGGAGCACACACGGGGTCACAACTGCTCAGACTCACATTCGGATGCAACAGCGCTCGGGCACACCAGGTCACACAAACCCATAAGCAGTCATGACAGTACCACCCCCCAGCTCCACCCCTGTGTAAAAGCAGCTTTTTCGTCTAAAGCGCCAGCCTCAGCCAAGAGGCACAGACCCCCGCCCCTGGAAAAGCAAAGACCCTCCCCTACTCCCGCCAGGCCCTGCGCGCCCCTCCCCCACTCCACGGGAGGGCCCTGTCCCCGCCCACCTACCGCCTGTGGAAGGAGGTGGGCCAGGAGCGCCGCGACTTCTCGAGCGCCGGCCGTAGGCTCAGGTCCCACTCCCTGCGGCCCACAGACTTGTCCGGGTCTGAGTGGAAGCGCTGCTGGAAGCGAATGGGGCGCCGGGGCTGCCGCCACAAGTGCTTCGGGGCCCTGGCTATGCCTTGGCGGCTGCGAGAGCGGTTCAGCTCCCGGGATGCTTCGACCCCTTCTGGGACCCCCGGGGTCTCCATGCGCCAGAGCAGGGGAGCAGGCAGAGAGCAGAGCTCGGGAGCGGTCCCCGGGAGCGAAGAGTGTCTGAGCCCGGGTCCGGCCAGAGCCAGGGGTGGAGATGACAGCGAGGAGCTGTCCGCGCCGGAGGTGCTGAGGCGGGAGAAGGTAGAAACAGGGGCTCAAGGTGGGGCTGACACCGAGGAGCTGTCCTTGCTGAGATGGTGCTGAAGGATAGATAACAGGGGAAGAAGAACTTGGGGGTGGGGGGTGGGGGGTGGAGAAAGGAGCTGGGGAGACCCCCAGCACCAAGAATGGTCTGCCGTCCCCTCTAGTGCTGAACGAAATAGGGTCAAGACATGGACTTGGAGTGAAGACAGAAATTGTTCTCCCGGTTACTGCCGAATGAAGAGCAGGGAAACAGGGGCTTGGGAGACCGCTCCCCGCCCCCCCCCCCCCCCCCCCAGCACCAAGGCACAGACCCTATTCCTGATGCCGAAAGGAAAGAAGGTAGTAGATTCAGGAGCTGCGGGTGGCTGAGACAGAGAGGAGCTGTCCGCGACCTGTCGGTTCTGAAGGCAAGGCAGGAAGAGAGACGGATTCAGGAGAATCTTCAGACCAGGGCACCGACTTCCCCGGTGGTGCTAAAAGAACTGGTGGATCCTCAACCCTGCTCTGTGACTGTAGCACAGAGGAGCCTGGAAGCAGAGTCAAGGGCTCTGGTCTTCAGAGGTAGGGACAGATGACGGTGTCTCTGATCAGGAGGGTAGGTTTAGCTGTTTGGCCTCAGATGGGGTCTCTCTGGGACCTTAAAACGCCATACACGCAGGGCAGGAATCCGGGAAGTAAAGAGAAATGGGGGAGGGCTGTGGCAGGGCTCTCCAATGCCTGGGGTGGGCATACAGAAGCTGCCTCTTGTTGGGGTTGCCGACAGTGGGGGTGGGTAGAGAGAAGCACTCTTTTATAGCCACACCAACACCCAGACCCTCAGAGGAAATGAGAGGATCTCATTTGCCCCATGACGCCCTGGGCCCCACCTCACAGTCACAATTCCTGCCCTCAAATCCCAGGACTGCCCCTCCCTTCCCCAGTTCTAGAAACTCAAGGCCCTGCCCACCAGGCATTCTAATCTCAGGGGTAATTTCCTGCGAAGTGGCAAAGGGAGGGGGAGAATATTTTCTATCATGGTTAACAGAAGTAGGCATGGACAAGAGAAGGCCTGAGAGGGTGGGTGTGGACTGGGGCAGGGAGGCATTTGCAGCCATTTGGTGCAGCAGATTTAGGGGCAGGAAGAGCCTGACCTTTTTAGAGAGCTCACAAGTACATCTCAAGGATACTTCCCATAAAGACTGTCTACCCTGTACCCCCATTGTGTCCCCAAGTTGGAGGAATGGAAAATGCTTGGGCCAGGGAGTCAGAAAGACTGAGCTCCAGCCCCTGTACTACCACATCTTGCTGGGTAATGCAAAACAAATTACTTCTCTCTGCCCATTACATACGGCTCAGTCCCCTGCCCTCCAAAGCTGACGGCGGGAGACAACTTGGTCCAGTGGTGGGGGATGTGGGTTCTGTCACTGGCTGACTGTCACTTTCCCTTCCCAAACCTGTTGTCTGTTTCAGAAAATGGGGATAACGATGGCATCCCCACCTCTTGGCATTGTTGCAAGGATGAAAAGGAATGCCACATGTGAAGGCTTAAAGACCAGGAGCTGTTCACACCCGTTCCCCCTCTCTCTTACCTCCTGCTTGTGTCCACCAATGCCTGGTGAGTCTACTTCATAAATAACTTTTGAATATTCCTACTTCTCTCCAGCCCATGGCCCCCATCCTTGTCCAGGCACCACTGTCTCCTACCCAGAGCTGCCCAGGCCTCATTGCTGGGCTTCTGCTATTTCCACTCCTGCTCCTGACAGTTCTCCCTACAGCAGCCACAGGGAAGTTTTTAAAATGCCAATCTGGTCAACTCACTCCCTTGAAAACCCCCCCGTGGCTCCGCATTACACCCCATAAGGAATTCTGTGGTCAAGCCCCTGCCCACCTCCTCAGGCTCCTCTCCCACCCTCCAGCTACGCTGACCTATGTTCAGCTCCTCGTGCACCCGAGCCTCTTGAGTCCAAGACTTTGCACATTCTGTTTCTTCTAATTGGCATGTACTTCCCTGTGCTCCTCCTGGCTGACTTCTCTTCATCCTATAGGCTAAGCTTAGATGTCACTTCTTCCAAGCAGTCCTTCCTCACCACCCCCTCCCCAGGGCTGAGTCAGAAGCCTCCTCTGGGCTCCCATATTGCCCTGATCTCTCCAGCTAGTATGACTCTATCCCCATCATCACCCTGTGAACACCTACTTGCCCATGGCTGTGTTCCCACTACAGGGCCTGGCACACAGTAGGTGCTTAATTAATGCTTGCTGAACAAGTTAAAGAAACGTTCAGCTAG
This sequence comes from Hippopotamus amphibius kiboko, assembly GCF_030028045.1. Taxonomy (NCBI): domain Eukaryota; kingdom Metazoa; phylum Chordata; class Mammalia; order Artiodactyla; family Hippopotamidae; genus Hippopotamus; species Hippopotamus amphibius. Next base: position 15,783,771 of record NC_080200.1, on the reverse strand, counting down.
ACAAGATACTCTTCCTCTCCTGGGAGGCCTCCTTGATCCCCATGTACCTTCTCACCTGCCTGGGGCCAGGCCATGGCTTTGCCCGTTCCCTCCAGCCTCGATGTTGAACACCACACAGGCACTGGGCTCCAGATCTCCAGCTGTCCCAAGGCGGCTCGACAGCGGTGGCAGCAATGGGGTCCCTGAGAAGCATCTCCGGATGACACCACTGCCAAGGGTGTTCATAGGAGCCAAGCCAGAGTCTGCTGACTCCTGGACTGCCTGGGAAGACAGCAGCAAAACATTAGCAAGTTCCCAGGCCTGGGGCCTCTCTGGGACTCTGGGGACCATGAGATCTGGGATGCCCTCACCCAGACTCCTGGACTAACCCAGAGAGCTGTATCTCAGTCCTACTTTTTCCCTGAGTGAACTTCCTTCTTCGAGCCTCAGTTTCTTCATCTATGAAATGAGGATGTGGATCTCAACCTTGCGGGATATGAACAGGGCCCGACCCACAGTACTAGTATTTATTTATTTATTTTTGGCTATGTTGGGTCTTTGTTGCTGCACACAGGCTTCCTCTAGTTGTGGCGAGCGGGGGCTACTCTTCGTTGCGGTGCGCAGGCTTCTCAGTGCAGTGGCTTCTCATTGTGAAGCATAGACTTCAGTAGGTTTCAGTAGTTGCAGCACGCAGGCTCAGTAGTTGTGGCTCGCAGGCTCTAGAGCTCAGGCTCAGTAGCTCTGGCCCCCGGGCTTAGTTGCTCTGCGGCATGTGGGATCTTCCTGGACTAGGGATCGAACCCGTGTCCCCTGCATTGGCAGGCGGATTCTTAACCACTGCGCCATCAGGGAAGTCCCATATTCATTGTTTATAAAATTATATAATATATTGCTATTTATTATAATATGCACTAATGGTATTATTGCATATTATATTATTTATTAAAATATAAAAATAAGACCTGCAAGAAGTAAACAAGTGAATAGTGACAGTACCAATAGCTAATCTTTCTTGCATACTCACTCCACATAGGTGGTGTTCTAAGGGTCCCTCGTGGGTTAGCTCACAAGAGCATCGTGAGGCCATTCTATACAATTATCGTCATTGTACAAACAAGAAAACTGAAGCTCAGAGGTTAAGTAACTTGCCCGAGGTTGCAGTTGGTAAGTAAATGGTGGAGATGGAATTCTGGATTCTGAGCTTTGGTGACTCATTTCTTGAAGGAAGGGCTGAACAGAAAAAATCAAATGAGATAGTGTTTGCAAGCGTGCTCTGGGTAAACACTTAGGACATTTAAAAAGCAAAACGGGGGCTTCCCTGGTGGAGCAGTGGTTAAGAATCCAGCTGCCAGTGCAGAAGACACGAGTTCGAGCCCTAGTCCGGGAAGATCCCACATAACACGGAGCAGCTAAGCCCGTGAGCCACAATCATTGAAGCCTGCGAGCCTAGAGCCCATGCTCCTCAACAAGAGACACCACCGCAATGAGAAGCCCATGCGCCGCAATAAATAGTAGCCCCCACTCCTCGACAACTAGAAGAAAGCCCGCACACAACAAGGAAGACCCAATGTAGCCAATTAATTAATTAATTAATTAATTTTTAAAAAATCAAACGGAATCAGGATGAATTGATGAGTAGGGAGTGTGTGTTCTCCAGCCCAACTGATCTGGATTCAATCCATGCCATGTGGTCTAGACCAAGCATGTCTCAGTTTCCCCATCTGTGAACCAGTGATGAAATCCATACAGATTCCTTGGGGTTGTTGATACTAAAAGAATTCGGCCGGCTTGCGCCTAGTCATAGGCTGGGAGCTGTCCGCAGTGCTGACCCCAGGAAGTGCCGCCAAAACCGGAACCTACAGCAGTGGGGGTAGGGGTGGGAGCCAAAGGAACAAAGGTGGGAGAGACAGAGCTCACAGCCAGCCGTCTCCTGCTCTGTCCCTGCACCTCACAAGTGAGTCTGTCTCCACCATCAGACTCAACATTCAGATGGGGAAACTGAAGTCCAAGACCACAAGGCTAATGAAGGCCAGAGACAGGGCAAGGGTGGGGAAGAAGGTGAGAAAAGGGGGCATCAGCTGAACCTTCACTATGTTCATTTCCTTCCTTATGAGGTGGGTCTTCTTATTCCCATGTCACAGAGGAGGATTTTAAATCTCAGAGAGGAAATAATCTGCTGAGGGTCACACGGCTGGGGGCAGGTTAACCCTCTCCCTTTCCCTTCAGCTCTTTGCACAGATCTGATCCTCCTAGGACCCAGGATACCTGACTGTTCCCACACAGACAACCATTTGAGCGCTACCATCACCACCCTCTCCCAGGGGCACCTGAATTATACCGCAGAAATCGAAATGTTCCAACCTAGGCCTCCCCAGGGAGGATTCCTGGCAGCTGGGAGGATGTGCAGGGAAAGCTGAGGGTGGGGTGCATGGAAACAGTGGGCCCCTCCCAGAACAGGAGGCTCACTGAGATGTCAGCTGCCTGTTTTCTTTTTGAGGAAACTGAGTTCCAGATGGGAAAACCACTTGCTCACATTTACATTCATTCATTCATTTATTCAATACAAAAAAAATGTAGTTCATATGGTGCTAGAAAGAAAATTAAACCGTGTGAGGGGGCCTGGAGAGTGATTGGGGGAGGGGCCAGTAATGTCACTCAGGTGTAGTTAGGGGCCTGTCTGAGATGACTTTGAACCGAGACTGGAAAGAGGAGAAGGAGCTGGCCAGGAGAGAGCTAGGAAAATAGCCTACCAGGCAGAGGGAACAGAATGTGCAAAGGCCCCAAGGTGGGAACAAACTGGGGGGTTTGATGAACAGCAAGGGGAGGCCGGAGTGGAGTGCGGGGAGGTGAGTTGGTGGGGAATTGATGTGGGGTCTCAGGGGTGGGGTCTTGCATTAAGTGTTGGTTCTGGGAATGGATTGAGAGCTTTCCAGGGATGCCACGTGCTTTATGCTTTTAAGAAGCCTCCAGTTGCCTACATCAGGGAGCAGGGACCACTGAGGGAGGACAGAGGCTCAGGCAGCATCTGGGTGGGGCGTGGCCAGGGTGGGGCCCATGAGTGGAGGCGGGACATGTTTTGGTGGCTGAGAGATGGGCCATGGCCGTAGCATATTCAAGGAGATTCAAGGGTAGCTGCTGATTCTGGTGGGTGGGGCCACCACGACCTAGATGGGGAAGATTTGGGAGGAAGCACCAAGGTCTGGTGAATTCAGGCTCCTTTTGAGCATCACATGTCCCCCAGGGGGAGCCAGAGGAGGCAGCTTGATGTTTGGGTCTGGGCTTGTGGGGACCCTGGCTGGTTTTGGGGTGAAACAGACAAGACAGGCCCTGGCGGGGGAGCAGCCGACAGTACCGGCAGTGGGTTGGGTGGTGGGTTCTTCGGCAATCCCTGACTCCCAGGATCCATCCCGGGTGCTCCTCCCCCATCCAGAGTGAGGATAGGGAAAGGATGGGGGCTCCCAGAGCTGCAGGTGGGGGAGGGGAGGGTCCTCCGGGCCTCTCAGCTGCAGTGTTAATCAACCTGCCACTCCAGACTAATTGCTTTCCTCATTGAGAGGCTAGAGTGAGGACAGAAGGCCTGGCGGGTGGGCCCTGGGTGGGGAAGGGATTGCAGGGAGGCTGAGAAGCTGTCTTTTGATTGGTTTATCTCTCCCGTCTCTGAAATCCTGTTATCAGCTAGCTCTGGCTGCAACCCCAAGTCCTGCCTCTGAGACAAAACCTAAATCTGTCCCTTGCCTGCTCCCAACCCTCCCATGGTTTCCAACATCCCTAGATCACAATCCACACTTCTCACCACAGTCCCTGAAGCCCCACGTGCTCTGCACTCCACTGCCTTTCACCTTCCTCCATCTCCCCTCACTCAACCTGCCCCAGCTCCACCACCCTAGTCGTAGCTGCTCCTTAAACCTGCCTCAGGGCCTTTGCACAGGCTGTGCCCTCTGTAGGAAATTCCCTTCCCCCAGCCCTCCCCATGGCTGGCTACTTGTTTTCATCCATTCTTCAGCTCAGATGTCACTTCCTTAGAGAAGCCCTCATTGCCCAGCCTGGGCAGCCTCACTCACACTCACCCACCTCCAGAAGTTATCCTTTTTTCTTGGTTTAATATCTTTCTGCCCAGCCTGTAAGCCTCTGTCCCCAGGCCCAGCATAGTAGGCACTCCACATCAAGTGGAATGACCGATGCTGTAAACTGAGTGTTTGGGGGAACATCAGGGGATCCCCACTTTGCAGAAGAGGAAGGTGCGACTTGGAGAGGGAGCCAGCTGCCAGGGTTCACTAGGGCTGCCTGATCACACACCACATTAAAGGGGATTGCCAGGGAGTGTCCTGGGCGGTTGGAGCAGTTGGGGGCTCAGCTCAACGGCAGGGGTTCAGAGTACAGACAAGGGTCTTGAAGACTCAGGTTCAAACCTCACTCAGTTACTCACCTTATCTATAAACTGGGGCTACCCTTATCTCTCTTCTCCTCCCGCAGACAGCTGGGGCGTGGCTAAATGTGTTAAAGCCTGTAGGACCTTGCCTGCTGCTGGGACCATCTCAGCCTGACTTCTCTCCAGCTACACAATTTTAGCACCCCCCCTTTTTTTTAACACAAGCGTATAGAGTCCCAGGGAGGTTACCAGCCACTCAGGCATCAGCCTGGGATTCAAATCCAGCTCCTGCCCAGCTCCCCACTCACTATTATCTTTTTCTCCTGCCTCAGTTTCCCTGCCCCAAAGGTCTGGCTTCACTCCCTCCCCTCCCTGGACTGAGGGCATCCAAGCACCCCTTTCCTTGGGCAATCAAAACCCTTGCATCCAGACCCAAGGGGTCTCTACTGCCCTCCCTCCCCCACTGGTTCCCCCCACTCATCCCCTGCTCCCAAAAGCAATGGCTGCAGCCCTGGGCTGGATACTTGGATCGAATCTTAGTGGCCTTTCCAGGCCTCAGTTTCCCCATCTGTAAGTGGGCTTCCAGGCAGCTCTGAGTGTTTCCAAGTACTGGGAGCTCCCCCTCCCGCATGGCCTGGGCAAGGCCACCGCACTTCAGTCACAACCCGTCCCCTATGGCTCACCTCGCTCAGCAGGAAGGAGAGCGCTGTTCTGCTGCACCTCGTGGCAGCATGAGGTGTCTCTGAACCTGGGGAGATGGACGTGAGACCTCTGGGCTCTAAGAGCCCCGCTCTACCCCTGTGAGACCCCCTTAGACAGGGAGCCCACTCCCACACCCTTCACTCTCTCCTGGAGCCCATAGATATTCAATCAAGGTAGCCCGGGCCAGACCACAGGCACCAGTGTGGGACACCCACCCGGCCCTCTGCAGGGGCCTCTGTCCAGGGGCAGCGGGCCCGGAGCCCACACAGACTCCCCAAGCCCCCTCCCAACTCCCTATTCGAGTCAGCAGCCTTGCAGCATCAGGACGCTTGGGAAGAAGTCTCCTGTCCCCATGGAGGATCCATTTGGCTCCCAGCCCAGCTCCGGAGGGTGCAGGGACCCCAGCCCACCGCTTGAGGACCCCCCAAACTCACACAAGCTCTTTGAGTCCTGCGTAGGCCTGAAGCTCACTGCCACCAGTGAGTCCAGCCTGAGTCCTGTGATCTCTCAGGGAGCGGCGGGGGTGGGGGAGGGGTGGTACTAAGCCTGCCCAAGAGGCGGCCCAGGGTCCCCACCCCAGTGGAGCCCCTTGACTATCTGAGTGCCAGGCCTGAGCAGGACACACCCACATACTACCCTGAGGACCCAGCCGGGAGGTGGTGGGCAGAGCTAGAGATGATCATGTGTGCTTGTGGGGGGAGTGAGGGTGGAGGGGACGGGTGGGCCCAGAGTGGGCAGGTGTTAAGTTGAATTGTTCTTGTGTTTGCTTATGAGAGAGGGAGGGAGTCAGAGAGAGGAGAGGAGAGAGAGACAGGGAGAGAGGCGGAGACAGACGGAAACATGGAGACAGAGACAGAGAAAGAGAAACAGAGAGAAGACAGACAGAGAGGCAGAGACAGGTGCAGTTTTGAGGTCAGAATGGGAGGATTTTACCAGCTGGGGGCCTGGGACATGGGCTTCACAGCTCAGCCAAGCCCGTGAGGCATGGCTTCAGGAATTTGAGGATGGCCCTCGGGGGGTCCCTGGAGGCTCCCGGAAAGTTGCCCACCACGCTCTGCTGCCCCAGGCAGATCGATGACCCTCTCTGGTCCTCTGGTCAACACCCACTCCACAAACAGTGGGGGCTGGACCTGCGGCAGGAACAGGGGGCCCCCAGGAGGGGCTGTGCTGTGAGGGAGGATGTGGCCAGGGGAAAGGGGTTTGTGTGGTATCGCCACCTCCCAAGCTGCCACAAGTTAATGTTTCACCAGACTCGCTGCCTGCCTGGGAGGCCCTGCTGTCTCCTCTGCCCCCAAGAATCATTAGAGCATGACCCTCCCCTGGGCGGGCTTCACCTCCATGTGCTGGGTGACCTTGACCCCCAGCCTCTCTGACCACCCAACTCACTGTGGGGTAAAGTCAGCCCTGAGGGGGCAGCTCCAGGCCTGAGTCATGGCCAAGGAACACGGCTGAGACCCAGCCTGAAGCCTCCATGTCCCACTCTGCTAGAGAAGCCTGGAAGGTCCCTGGGGGTGGGGTGGGTAGACGGAAGTGCGGGTCCCCATCCCCTGATCTGCCCCTCCCCGAACTCAGTTTTCCCTCCTGTACAATGGGAGGGAAGAGAGTGGATGTTCAAGCTTAGACCCTGGAAAGCAGGACTGAAACAATGGGGGTTGGGGGGGGGGGATGTATTTTGACTCCCTGTTCTCTGCATGCTTCTGGCCCTTTCCAGCCTCCAAGCCTTTGTACAGGCTGTCCCTGCCTCCTGCAGAGCCTCTTCCCCTGCTGATCTGCCTTCCTAAAGACTTGAAGGAAGACCAGTCAGATTCTGGAACTTGCTGGCTAGAAACTCCCCCATGGTGCTCTGGCTAAAACTCAAACTCTTTCCCATAGCCCACCCAGTACCCCAAGGATCCCTCTCTCACCCAGCTCTGACCCTGCTCACTTCTTTGTTGTTTCCCAAATGCCCCAAGTTTTTTCCTACCACAGGGCCTTTGCACTTACTGTGCCTGCTTCCTGGGACACGTTCCCTGGTTTTCCCCAGAGTGGCTCCTTCATCCCTTTCAGGTCTCAGCACAAATATCACTTTCCAGGGAATTCCCTGGTGGTCCCGTGGTTAGGACTCTGTGCTTTCACTGCCAAAGGCCTGGGTTCAACCCCTGGCTGGGGAACTAAGATCCCACAAGCTGTGCGGTGCACCCAGGAAAAAAAAAATCACCTTCCAGAGAGACCTCCCTACCCTCTCCACAAACCTGGACACATGGGACACTGGGATCCAGCCACAGCCCAATCTGTGATGTTGGGCCCTCAGCCCTCTGAAATTATGTCATTTGATCCCCATCAGTCTTCCCCCTTGAGACTCTTAGCTCCATAAGGGTGGAGACACGGTCCCCACCATGACCCCAGCACATAGTACGCACTCAGAAATATTTGTCAAATGAATCCATGACTCAGGACGACTCAGAGGAATAGCAGGGGCTTTATTTCTGCAGCCTTGCCCCTCTCCAGACACCCCAGCCCCATCCAAGCCCCCACCCCACAGCCATCAGCCTCTTGAGGATTACTCCAGTGTGTGATGGGCAGAAGATGACCTTCGGCTCACAAGCTCCTGAAGGAAGAAAACATACAAGAGGGTAGTCAGGCACTAGTGAGGCTTTGCATCAGGGACCTGCCCTGCTTGGGAGGGCAACCCCCCAGCCTAGCCACTCCCTGCCCCCATGGATACCTCATCCAGCTTCTGGAACTCAGACACGCCTTTGTGGCAGCGCCTCACGGCCATTATCACACATCCGATGAGCAAAACAGATACCAGCAGACACACGGCCACCACCACACCTGGATTCCTGTGCAACTCAGGGGCCCTGGTGTCACCTGGAGGGGAGCCCTGAGTCAGCCCTGGACCCCACCCCTTCTAAGGCTGAGACACCCACCAGGGCCCAGAGCCTTTTTTTATTTTTTATTTTATTTTTTATTTATTTTTTAATTTTTTATTTTTTTGGGGGTATACCAGGTTCAATCATCTGTTTTTATACACATATCCCCGTATTCCCTCCCTTCCTTGACTCCCCCCACCTCGAGTCCCCCCCACCCTCCCTGCCCCAGTCCTCTAAGGCATCTTCCATCCTCGAGTTGGACTCCCTTTGTTATACAACAACTTCCCACTGACTATTTTACAGTTGGTAGTATATATATGTCTGTGCTACTCTCTCGCTTCGTCTCAGTTTCCCCTTCACCCCCCGCCCCCTCCCATACCTCGAGTTCTCCAGTCCATTCTCTGTATCTACATCCTTGTTCTTGTCACTGAGTTCATCAGCACCATTTTTAGATTCCGTATATGTGAGTTAGCATACAATATTTGTCCTTCTCTTTCTGACTTACTTCACTATGTATGACAGATTGTAATTCTATCCATCTCATTACATATAGCTCCATCTCATCCCTTTTTATAGCTGACTAATATTCCATTGTATATATATGTCACATCTTCTGTATCCACTCATTTGTTGATGGGCATTTAGGTTGCTTCCATGTCCTGGCTATTGTAAATAGTGCTGCAATAAACATTATGGTACAAGTTTCTTTTGGGATTATGGTTTTCTTTGGGTATATGCCCAGGAGTGGGATTACTGGATCATATGGTAGTTCTATTTGTAGTTTTTTAAGGAACCTCCAAACTGTTTTCCATAGTGGCTGTACCAACTTACAGTCCCACCAACAGTGCAGGAGAGTTCCCTTTCCCAGAGCCTTTTAAGTCCCTTCTCAGGAAGCTGTGCTTACTTCCCTCTCCAGTCACTGCTGTAACCATTTTTTCAAGCACATGTTTATCCTCTAACTTTTGCTTTTCTTTCTTTTCTTTTCTTTCTTTTTCTTTTGAATATATTTGTCTACAAGGAATTCATTTTGATCGCTGTTCCCACTGCCATTGTTGGCCACTCCCAGGAGTTCTTGCAAAGTGAAAAAAAAAAATCCAACCTAGAAATCTGTTCCCAAATGCAGTGACTTGCAGAGGATACATGCAAAATTTGACACTTTGTAAAGATGGTTTATATCTTGTGACTTTAAACAAAATGTTATTATGCTTTGTGTTTGTACTGTTCTTTGCGTGTTTTGGAGACAACGTATTATTGTGAATGACAGGTTTTTCTAGACCCCTGAAAATGCTAGGCCTCTATTGGACCCCTGGGTCCCTGTATGATTGCAACCTGCAACTTCCCCACCCTCACTGCCCCCCACTAGTAACCCACTCACCCTGTTCCATCCATCTCACTCTTCCCTAGAAGCACCAGTCACAGTCCTACCTCAGGGCCTTTGCACTTGCTGTGCTCACTGCTTGGGCTGTTCTCCCCCTAGGTACCTGGGTGGCTGCCTCCTTCACCTCCATCAAACCTAGATCTTGGCCAAACAGCCTTTAAAAATTTCAAATCCTTTGCACTCACATTTCAACCTCTTATCCTGCTCTACTTTTTTCTTTTATTTAAAAAATATATAATTTACTTATAACCTGTCTCCCAACATAACTATGTCTGACACATGATAAGTGCTTAATAAAATGTGCTTGGAAGGAAGAAGGTCTGAAGAGGTTTAGGTGATGCTGGGGTGGGGGCGTGAGGGAAAGAGGCCCTTCCCAGCATATTCTTAGGACTGTGTCTCTCCCTGGTGGCCAATCCCAGAACTGCACCCTGGTATCCACAACCATCCGCCCCCACCTCCCCAAATGTCTCAATACTCACCAAGGCCAGAGGACACAGATATCCCATTAATGGTGGCCGAGGACACAGAGGAAGGCACTGTGCTGGGGTTGGGGTGAGTGGGGCTCTGATGCAGGGTGGTCAAGGAGATGGAACTCAGGGGGCTGGAGTGGGAGGTGAGGGTGTGCTCTGAACTGGGGGAGCCGGAGCTGGGGTGGGTGACTGTCTCTGGTTGTGAGGCGGTGGGCTGGATGGTGGAGGTTGCCTCTGAATTTGAGAGGCTGTGGATGGTTGTGGGATGTTCCTCTGAACTGGGGGTGCTAGGATGCGGGGTGAAATCTGTCTTTGGGCTCTCTTGGCTGGTGTGGTTTTCCACTGAACTAAGGGAGCTGTGGCTGGAGGGAGAAGGCGGAGGTTTGGAAGTCAAGTTCTCCATCTCTGAGGTTGTAACCCCTGGGAAGAAAACATCATTGGGGTACAGGGAGGAGATGATTAGGAACAAGGGTGTGTGACCCTGGCCCAATACCCCCTTGGATGCCTCTTTCCCTGTTATGTCAGATGGACCACACCCACCACTTAGGGAGACTTGGAGGATTTAGGGCACCATGTGAGTGCTCAGTGGGAAACTGAGGTACCCTCGTCTGAAGTTCCTCATCTGAATTCCCGCAGCCAGGGTTCTGGTTCAGGATGGACCTTGCCTGTCCCCTACTCTTGCTTCAGGGTCTAGAAATCCTCTGGATATAGGGAATGGCAGCAACCCAAGCAGCACACTGGACAACTCTTTTAAACCTTCTGGGACTCAGTTTCCTTGTCTACAAAATGGACATCGCAGGAAGTCAGAGTCTCTGAGAGCTCACGCAGGTCTGGTACACAGTGATGCTTGATGGCAGAGATCTACCTCTGAGCTCCCAGGGAGGATCAGCCCTAATCTTCTTCCCCAGGTACCTGGAAGGTCCCCATGGCTAAACACAGAGTTTTATTGGGGGCACAGAGGCCTGGGCTCTCAGAACTGTCAGAGGATCAAGACTCTGGAACCCCTGATACCTTGTTTCAGCTGCTCCCTAGCTTCTACCCCATCCTAGACATCGAGCCCAGGGGCCAGGTTGAGGGTGGGTTAAGATTTCATGGGGCACCTCCCACAATTACTTTCTTCCCCGTTCCAGGCTGCTGGGCACCTTAACTGCTTGCAAGTTCATTCATCAACCACTCCCTGCCCCACCCCATCCACTCTGCCCTGGGCCAATCTCTGTGCTTCCTCCCCTGCCTCACCCCGATCAGCAGAAATGCGGAAATAATATCCAGTACTGACCCCAGGAGGGGGCAGGGTCCACATGCAAACCCCATTTCTCTGTCCAGTTTCCCAGGCCCTGCAGGGATGGCAGGTGAGTCTAGAAGAGGCATGGTACACTGGCCTGATTTCATCCCTATTTTACAGGTGGGGAACTGAGGCTCAGAATGGTAGTCTCTAGCTCCAGTTGACTGGGAAGTGTTAAGAAGACCCCTCAAAGACCTCCAAGGAGTCAAGGACTAAGAGTCCAGCTTCCCCAAACTGCCTCCCACCATTATTTGAGGAGGAATCCAGATGACAGGAGGTTTCTGTTGAAATGAAGATGACTCAGGGGCCACAGTGGACCCCAAGCCAAGCTAGACCTGTGAGGAGTTGAACTTCTAAAGCAAACTAAGGAAAACTAGTGGGCCTAGAAAGAGGAGGTTGTGGAGGACATAAGCTCTGCTGAGTGCCTGGCACAGAGCAGGCACTCATGAGCAGCTGGAAAGTTGACCAGAAGGTAAAATGGGGCTGTTTCTATGCACTGTACCAGGAGTTTGTTTTGCCCAGAGACTCCTAGACCAGGAGGATTGCACGAGCCAAATCAACTGGTTCTAATCTGGGTCTGGTACAGGCTGGGAGACTTGGCTTGCCTGAGCCTCAGTTTCCAGAGCTATGAAATGGGAATAAATGTGGTGCCCTCTGAGTGAGGCCCTTGTCTGCTAGGAGTCTCATGCGTGGTGGCCTCCACTCTGATATTCCAGGTTTGGGGCTGGGACATGGGTCAGAGAGAGTGATGGCTTCTCCACGCTGGGAACCGTCTTATAGGGCAGCAGAAAGAAATTGTCAGGCACCAAGAACTTCTGGCAGCCACAGATGCTCAGTGACCAGGAAGTGAGCCCTTCTCCCGCCCCCACCCCTCATGGTCCTGGGGGCCTCACCCTTCTCCCTTTGCGGTCTGGCTAAGAGAAACTGAGCTTTGAAACGGAACCTCAAACTGTGTATGAGGCACGCAACAGCAGCTCGCTGGTTCAGGTTATGCTGGGGCCGCAGACTGGCAGCCTCAGGGCTGGGATGGGGGGTGGAGGGGTGGTGGTGCTCCCACTATTCCCAGGACCTGCCCAGCTTGCTTCTGGGAGGAGCAGCCCTTTTAGGGGGAAGAGGGGAGTGGTCGAGCAGCGTGGCCTGAGGGAGGCGTCCAGATCCCAGATGTGTGGCTAGGCCATATGCCCCCTCCCAGCTTCCTGGAAGCTGTTCTTACCTATAGAGGTGACCGTGGAATTTCCGGAACCAGGTTTCAGCAGCAGCAGTAGCACCAGAGCCAGCAATAGAAGTGCCGGCGGCAGCTGGGAGCCCGCCATTCTTGTGTCGAGAAGGGGGGCGGCGGGCTCCGGACAGGTGTGTGGCCAGGTGCGTGGCCAGGTGCCTGCTCTTTACCCCTGCGCGCCCCCTGCTGGCGGCGCGCGGGCCGCTCAGGCGCGAGGCGGAGGCGGGGCTTCCGGACGCCGGGCCTCTGAGGGGCGCTCCTGTTCACCAGCGGGAACATCCCTGACCCCCCCTCTCCACCTGGACCCCTCCACCTCTCCTGACAGACCCTCCTGGTTCATGACCCTGAAGCCTTCACACTCTGCCTTTCCCCTGAGGACACCCCTGCCCCTTCTAGATCGCCCTGGAGCCCCAGGGGAACTCCCACCACTCTGAGCCCCCTCTATGGCTGCCCCAAACCCACGACGTCACCCCCCTCTGCCCCTCGTCTTGGCCAGGCTTTCTCCTCTGGGTGCCCCGAGCCCCCCTCTCCCCCTCTGCCCTGTCCTTCATCCCACTGGCTGGGGATGTCTGCGTCCGGCTCTCTCTCACCCAGATCGGGGCCCCTTCGGGGTGGGCCCAGCATCCCCCCTAATCAGGATGTGGCTGGAACCCTCTAGTACTTCCTGAATGAGGCACCCATGCACCCCCTGTAGGATTTTTAGGGCCAAGGGACTCGTGGTGGCCATTCTAGGCCAGGCCCCCAGACACTGGCTTCCGGAGTACTTCCAGCTGGAACTGACTGGATGCTGCCCCGCTAGCCTTGGATGAATGTGATATTACACGTGAGGCCACGCTGGCAGCCCCGACCTCCAGGAAAGGCTTCGGGTCCCCATCCCAGCCATAGACCCTGGGTGCCAACTGCATGGTTGGAAGTTCTGGGCCCCTCCTCTCCTCAATGTTCCGAATCGCCCTAATTTCCCCTCACACCATGCCCGAGATGCCCCCATGAGCACAGGCAGACCAAGACCCAGGCTGTGGAGGGCTTTATTCATTTGATCCAGAGAGCCACATGGCCCCTCCCCTGGGGTCCCCCCACCGGTAAGCCAAGGTGCTAGACGCCTGGCCACTGTGTGTGCCGCGAGTTGTCCCACATCGCTGGTCCCAAGAGCGCATCCGTGGTGAGCGAGGCCCGGGTGCTGTGGCCGCGCCAGGTGGCTTGAAGCATCTTGGCTGCTAACTGCTGCTGCCGCAGCTGGCGGCGTACAGTGAAGCCCCTCCAGGCTGACTGGATGGCCGTGGCTGCCTTGTTCTGGCGATTGGGTTGCCGGGGGCTCCGGGGGGTTGACTGGCTGATGCAGCCCCGCGGCCTGCTGGCCTGGCCCGCAGCACCCCGGCCCGTGCCATGCACCACCCGGGTGGGCAGGGTGTGGCCGCACGTGTGGCATGTGCGGGGGCTGGAACCCACAAGCATCACCACGCTGGGTGGACTCCCCAGCCCGGAGCTCAGTGACTGGCAGAGGCTACAGGCGTGTGGCTGGCAGGACTGGAAGCAGCGGTGGTCAGACGTCGTCCTGGCCCCGCTGCCCATCTCAGCCCACATGCCTGGGAGCAGTACTTGCTGGGCGTGGCTCTGGCGAATGCGGAAGCCTCGCCACGCAGCCTGGATGATCGTGGCGGCTCTGCAGAGCCGGGCCAGGTCCCGCCGCACACAGTAGCCACGCCAGGCGGCCTGGATGACGATGGCCCACTGGTGCCACACCTTGATGGTACGGCGCACTAGGAAGCCACGTGTACATGCCTGGATGATGACCACGGCGCGGATGATTATCTTTTCGACGGCCTGCACCGATGCCACCAGCTCCCCCGGCCGTCTGGGGTCCACCGCCGCCTTGCTGCCCACGACATCCCATGGCACAGTCCCCCTGGCTGGCTCCCACGCGCCGCCAGGGGCCACGGTGCTGTTCGGGGGCCTGACCGCTACACTGGGGACGGCGGAGTTCCACGCTTGGCCACCAGACACGCCCGCGTCCTCAGGGCCCTGGAGTACAGCGGGAGTCAGGGGTGCCCCGTGACTGCCTGCAGGAGCCACGGAGCTAAGGGAATTCCGAGACTCCTTCGGCGACTCCTGGTTAAAAAGGGGCCGCTGAGAACCGCTCGGTGAAGACTCATAGCCCAGAGACACCCTCCGAACCCCCAGATTCAGCCTAGGGATGGCTGTGCCATGTGCCACCTCACTGGTGCGTATTATTGGCCTGATGGCCGGTGGCAGCACGCCCGTGGATGGTTTAGGAACTTCCTGGGGGGGCCTGGGGGCATCCTCCTGCTGCTGATGGGACGGCACAGTCCCAGCCACAGAACTGTCTGGCGTTGGTGGCAAAGCAGTATCGTGCATGGACCTGAAGGATCTTCTAGGGCCAAGGGACTCATGGCCGTTCTGAATCAGATCCCCAGACACTGGCTTCTGGAGTGCGCTGGGGACGGCTTCCTTCTGGGACCCACCGGACACTCCCCGCTTAACCAGGGGTGGGTAAAGTGGCACATGTGTGGTCCCTCTGGTGGCCCCTGACTTCCAGGAAGTGCTTGGGGTCCCCATCCCAGCCACAGATACTGGGTGCAAACTGGTTGTCATAGGACTGCCATGGGCCAGCTTGGATGACCCTGGGACTACAGGAGAAGCCATCAACCCATGTGCGTGGCCCCGGGGCAACACATGAGCCACTGAGGGGCTCCGGGGTCCAGGGTGAGACACTGGCGTCTGTGGATGAGCCGAAGGGGCCCCAACGCCCTTGACAGATTCCGTCTGCACACCAGGGACCCCGCTAACAGCCACAAAAGGGGAAGTAGGGGTCCCCCAATTGGTTGCTGACCTCTGCTGCAGAGTCGGGGTGCCAACCCTGGCCATGGAGTGCTTGGCAAAGCTCGGGGACTGGGGAGGGACAGAGGCCATGCCTCTGGTCACAGACATGGTATGCCTGGGAGTCACCTCCTCCAAGAGCGGCCTTTGGTCTTTGGGACCCAGACTCTTATCCTCTGTAGGGAACTCTTGGCTGTAGTCGATGTCCTTTGCCAGGGGACTATGGTACATCCACGGGGTTGCCTCAAGGACCTCAGACTCCCTCCTGGATAAGGACCCCTGGGGCAAAGCCTTGTCCG
The DNA here is from genome assembly GCF_030028045.1 of Hippopotamus amphibius kiboko. Taxonomy (NCBI): domain Eukaryota; kingdom Metazoa; phylum Chordata; class Mammalia; order Artiodactyla; family Hippopotamidae; genus Hippopotamus; species Hippopotamus amphibius. Next base: position 15,768,386 of record NC_080200.1, on the reverse strand, counting down.
GGTCCTCTGGCTTCATCACAGTCTGGGAGCCTGTGGTCTCAAACGGCATCATCCCAAGAGCTTCCCTCAACTGTGAGGCCTTTTGCAGAACCGTAGGGACCTGGTACACTCCCTTGGCTGTGCCATTAGCTTCCTGGAGATGCGCTTGAGCCAGGCCAGGGGTATGGGACACCTGGAAGGAGGGCATGGACGCTTCCCCTGCCAGGGCTCCGTGATATGGACGAGGAGAGATCCCAATCAGCAAGGACCCCTGGGGAAGGCTCGGGGCCACGCCTGCAACTGTGTAGGGTGGACCAGCTGTACTAGCCATGGACCCCAGAACTAGGTTCTGACCCAGTCCCCCAGGCATAGATGCTGGGTCCCCACTAGAGGCCACAGGACAAGGAGGGAGACTCGAGCCCACCCCACTTGTCATTGAACCGAGCAGCAGGCTTGGAGCAATTAGACGCGCTGAGGGTCTTACAGAGAGCCCTTGTCTCTTCCCACCAGCCCTGGATGCTGCAATCACACTGGGGGACACCGCAGTCGCCACAGAACTCAGAGGCAGGGTTGTGGCCATGCCACTGGCCCCAGAACCTGGAGGGAGGCCCTGGGCAACAGTGCTGGTCACGGGATCTGAGGGAAGGCCCTGGTCCATGCCTCCAGTCGTAGACCCTGGAGGAAGGCCCTGGCCAAAGCCACTGATCACGGACCCTGGGGGAGCGGTCTGAATCACACTATTGAGCTCATAACCTAGTGGAAGGCCGGGGGCCACGCAACTTATCGTGGACTCTGGAGGAAGGCGCTGGGCCATGCCCCTGAACACGGACCCTGGGGAAAGACTAGGGGCCACGCCACCGGCCATGGTACCTGGGGCCACAGCTGTGGTCATCCTACTGGCTGTAGACCCTGGCATCACACCACTGGCCACGCCCCCCCCAGGCGCGTGGCTGACAGCACCTGCTTGTTGGTAACTGGATGTGGAGACTGTGGACACAGAAGGACACTGTTGGGCCAAAGATATCGGGAGATTGACACTGCCCTGAGATATGCTGGGGCCCACGCTGGTCAGGGAAAACTTGGACGAACTCACCCCCAGTCCCGCGGGCACTGAAGCCGGAGAGAAGCCAGGTCCTGCCCTGGAGGCTGGTTCACAAATCAAAGGGGCACCAGCCACAGAGGCCTGAGAGGTAATGGACGCCATCCCCCTGGCCACCAGAGATTGGCTGGGGTCCAAACCAGTCGCCACACTTCTGCGGTCCATACACCGTGATGTGTCAGGAGATTTAGGTACCTGAGACGTACCTAAGAACATGCCAGTAGCCAGAGTCCCCCGAGATGCATTTGGGAGCGTGTCCGCAGCTGTGGTACCCTGGGACAGGCTTGTAGCCATGCCCCTGAAGAGAATCCCCTGAGCTATACTGGTTCCCTGGCCCAGACAAGAGTCCTCTCCACTGGCCACAGATGCCTGGTAGAGGTTTGGAGCTGAAACCGTGACAGCAGGTTGTTCAGTTACGCCTGGGTGCCTCCCACTGATACTGGGTGGCTGATGAAACCCAAGGGCCACCTCGCTGAACTCAGCGGCCTGGGGATCTGGGGCCACCCCACTAACCATCCGTAGATCTTGACATGGGTCCCCCCTAGTAGACACAGTTGGCTGACTCAGACCCTGGCCCATGCTGTTAGACACTGCTGGATGTGGTGCGCACGAGGTGACTTCAATGGCAAAAGATGGAGGATGCTGACTGGGAGCCATCGCATTCACCCTTGATGACAGTAGATTTGAACCCATCCTAGGGGCCCAACTTGGCTGACTGAGTGCACAACCCGTACCACCGATCACAGATGGCTGGGCCAGGCTGGGGGCTACCACACACGCCAGAGCCGGTTGGCCTAAGCTAGGAGACATCCCACTGGCAAAGGCTGGCTGGACTAGGACAGGGGTTACTCCAATGGTCAAAGATGGTTGGCCTAGGCTAGGGGCCACCCCAATGGTCAAAGATGGTTGGCCTAGGTTAGGGGCCACCCCATAGGTCACAGATGACTGGGCTAGACTGGGGGCCGCCCCACCAACCCTAGATGCCTGGCCTAGGCTGGGGGTCATCCCATCTGTCATAGGTGGCTGGACTATGCTTGGAGCCATGCCACAAGCCACTGATGGTTGGCCTAGCCTGGGGGCCACCCCACCAGTCACAGGTAGCTGGACAAGGCTGGGGGCCACCCCAGTGGTCATAGATGGCTGAGCTAGGCTCAGGGCCACCCCACCGGTCACAGGTGATTGGGCTAAGCTGGGAGCTACCTCACTGGCCACAGGTGGCTGGGCTAGGCTGAGGGCCACCCTACGGGCCATCAACGGTTGTGTAAAGCTGGGGACCACCCCATCAGTCAGCGATGGCTGAGCTAGGCTGGGGGCCACCCCATAGGCCATCGATGGCTGAGCTAGGCTGGGGACCACCCCATCAGTCAGCGATGGCTGAGCTAGGCTGGGGGCCACCCCATAGGCCATCGATGGCTGAGCTAGGCTGGGGACCACTCCACCAGTCATTGATGTCTGGCCTAAATTGAGGGCCACCCCACTGATGCTAGGTGGCCAGCCTAGGCAGAGGTCCACCCTATTGGTCCTGGATGTCTGGCTTAGGCTGGGGGTTTTGTTACTGGCCTTAGATGGCAGGCTTAGGCTGGGAGTCATTTTACTGGCCACAGATGGCTCAGATAGGCTGGAGGTCACTCTACTGGCCATAGAGAGCTGGCCTGGGTTTGGCAACACCTTACTGGCTACTGTAGGCTGGGATAGGCATGGGGTCAACCTACTGGCCACAGATGGCTGCTGACAGACAGTAAGGACCACATTACTCAAAGACAGACTTCTGGTCAACCCAGTCCTAGAGGGTTTCTGGGACAAGCTCTTCTTCAGATTCACGGAACTTTGGCCTGAGGACATATCTGTCTCATCATCTGAGCCCCAGTGGACACTCAAGGTCATGCGACTGGCCACTGAGCGGTGATGCAGAGTGGGGATCAGTTTTGAGGCTGTAGAAGACTGGCCATGGAGGTTTGGGCTCATGTGCCTATGGTCTGCTCTCTCAGTCTCTTCCATATTCCCAGGTCCCTGGGACCTCTCCACGGCCTCCCCAGAGAGGAGAGCATCTAGATGAAGGTCCTGGTCAAAGCTGGCTTCCCAGGACTCCTCCTCCACCAGGTCAGCAGCGGTCATGCTGGGCACAGACATGGTGGAAAGGCTGAGTGAACTGCAGCTGCGCAGTGAGCTCTGGGAATCGCTCATATTGGGGCCATAGCCTGTGGAGCCCTGGGAGAAGCTTCTGGCCAGGTCGCTGTCTGGACCCTGTGGCAAAGTGGCCACCAGTTCACTAAGTATATGGTTAGTCATCAGCTCCTGTGGGCAGTGCACACTGGAAACGGTACCCCGTGTTTGATTCTTCTCCTGCCCAGGGATGGCTGTACGGGGAAGGGTGGGTGCCAGCCTATTGCCCGGGGAGGCTTGGAACAGAGAGGGATCAGCCTGAGTCTTAAGTGCCCAGCGATGACCAGGAGCCAGGGAGCCAGGCCGGAGACCTTGGGTTATGACACGTGCCTTGGGGGACTGTGGTTGCGCTTTGCTCACTGTGGCGCCATGTGATGGACTTGGGGTCACCTTGTTGGTCATCTCCCTAATGGCCTTGGAGGCTCGCTTATGATTTGGGGACCAAGTTCCCTGCATGGTCTCCGCAGGGACCATAGAGGGCTGTTGCAAACCTTTGGCCCCTGAGGGTCGACACGCACCAGGAGGTACCCTACTGACCCTGGGGGACTGACACCAGCAAGCAGACCCCCCATAGGTGGCAGCGCACTGGTGGGAGGGGGTGCCCCTCCCACGACCCGTAGTGCTGGGAATGCTACCCGGCGCCACCCTGCCCTCCCCCAACGATGCCCACGAACGTGGGGCCACCCTGCTGACCTCGTGTGGGCTGTGAGTGCTTGGGGGCGTGCTGCCACCGGCCAATGACAGCCGGCTCGTGCTGGGGCCCACGCCACTGGCCACGAGTGGCTGCCACAGACTGGGGGATGGCTGCTGGCGGGGCCAGTTGGGCCAATTGCGGTCCACATCACTCCCCATGGGACTGAGATCTGATGCCAATGCACTAGCCCTTGGGTGCAGGCACACATTTTCCTCACGGACCTTGGAGGTCAGGGGCAGATTTAGGGAGTCTCTGCTGGGTTCCATCTCCCATGACAGAGTGGGGCCCGGGGTAGCAACTGGGGGATCCTGATGAACGGTGGTGATCACCCTCGCAGTCAAGGAGGTGCCCTCAGAGACCACCGATGAGCAGGGTGACCCCCCGAACATGGCCCCCTCCCCCATCTCTTCCAGGAGCCCAGAGGGCCAGCTTGTGATGAAACCGTCCCAGGCCCCGCCCCAGGGAACCCTGACCTTGCTGGGCTGTAGTCTCATGGGGCCCAGGGTGGGTCGCCATGCGGCCGACGGGCGCCCCCTGCAGTCCACCTCCACTGGGGTAGGCATCACAGGCATCCCGCGTCCCGCCGTTTTCGCGGCAGCCTTGGGGAGGACGACTCCAGACCTCAGGCCCGCCTGAGACAAAGACTGGCTGAGGACTGCACCCAGCTCACCCTGACACAGGGCCTGGTTCAAGGTGGCCAGCTCCTCCTCCGTCAGGGCCTTGCTGAGCACTTCCGCCAGTCTGCCCTGAATGGCCTTAGTGAGTTCGGACCACAGCTCGCCCCGGGACAGGGCACGGGCCAGGGTGGTGCCCAGTTCACCCCAGGGTAGCGCCTTCGCCAGCGCTGCGCCCAGGATGCCCTGGGGCAGGGCCTTGGCCATCGAGGCTCCTAAGACTTCTTTGGACAGGGCCTGGTTCAGGGCCGCCCTCACTTCCCCGTGGGACAGGGCTTTGGCCAGCAGGGCGCGGAGGTCCTCCTGGGAACCCAGCAAGGTGGCCAGCTCCACACACAGCGAAGCGAGCTGGGAGGCTGCCAGCTCCTCCTGGCAGGGCGGGGCTGGGCTGGTCGTTGATGGCTGGGCCCGGGTGGCCCCACTGTCCCCCCAGGATTCGACATTGCACGTGGTGTGTCCAGCAGATGCCAGCAGAGGCACCAGCATGTTCTGGGTCTCAGAGGCCCCCTGGCATGGGCCCTGGATGACCTTGCCCTGCAGGAAGCTGTGGGCTGGGAGCTGGGTCAGTCTGTCCTCTGGCTTGGCTCGGGGCAGTGTGCCGACGTGCTGACAGGGCTGGGTGGAGGCCTGGAACCCAACTAGGAGTGGCTGGGACTGGGTCTTGCTGCTGAGCTCAGCAGCCTGGTGGGTCGCATAGAGGCTCTTGGCTGTTTCTGTGACCAGTTGAGCCTGGGACCGCGCCTTAGTCAGCCCTGTGCGTAGATGCACTTGGGACTGTACCTTTATCGCTTCTGTGGCCAGATGTGCCTGGGACTGCGCCTTAGACAGACACATGCCCAGATGTGATTGGGCCGGAGCTGCGGCCAGCTCGGCAGGTGGATGTCCTCGGGACGGGTCCTTGGTCGGCTTGGTAGACACATGTGCCTGGGGCAGGGCCTTGGTCAGCTCGGCCAGCAGGTGTGCTTGGGGTGAGCCTGTAGTTGTGCATGGGGCCGGTTGTGCCTGAAGCAGACCTGTACCCAGATGTGCCCCAGCTGTTCCTACGGGCACACACACCTGGGACTGGCCCTTCACAACATCCATCCTCAGGCGTGCCTGCTTATTTCTGTCCTCAGCCACTTTTGCCCAGGACAAAGCCCCAGGCATTTCCACGGCCATACTGCTGTCAGATACTGTTTCCGTTTTCATCTGCTTCTGGGAGAAGGCCTTGATTTTCTCAACTTCCAAAGGAGGCCTGGCTGGGGCCTTGGGAGCCCCAGCCCCCAGATGTGACGGGGGGAGGCACTTCACTTTTCCCTCAGTCAAGTACGAGCGGGATGAGACCTTGACCACCCCTGCCGCCTGCCTGGCGTTCACCACAGCCTTGGCCTTTGGTCCACTTAGACACGTGTGGGATGAGGAGTCGGGGGTGCCAGCGGCCGCCGCTGCTGAAAATGGAGGCTTGAGATGTCCAGCTGCTGGAGGGGGCAGGCACAGGGTCCTGAGGATGGTGGCGACCGAGCGTAACTGAGCTGGGGTCTTGGTGATCATGGCCGCCAGGCGTGTCTGGGGAGGAGGAGTTTTATTCACCGAGGCTCCTTGGAACCTCTGATGAGATGGGGTCTTGGCCATCGTGGCCGCCTGAGATGTCTGCAGTGGGGTCTTGGCCACTGTGGCCGCCGGGCGCACCTGCGGCGGGGCCTTGGCCATCACGGGCCCTGCCCACGTCTGGGGCGGGGCTTTGGCCATCGCGGGCCCTGCCCACATCTGGGGCGGGGCCTTGGTCATTGTGGCCGCCGGCTGTGTCTGGGTTGGAGACCTGATCATGGAGGCCAACAGGAATAACTGGGGCGAGGCCTTGGTCATCGTGGCTGCCGGTCGTGTCTGGGGTGAAGTGTTGGTCATTGAGCCTGATGGCCGCATTTGGGCTGGGGTCTTGGTCACTGGGGTCGCCGGGCAGGGTTGGGGAGGGGTCTTGGTTATGGTTATGGCGGGCCCTGGGCATGGCTGGCGTTGGATCTTGTTCACCATGGCCGCCAGGCACGCCTGGAGTGGGGTCTTGGTCACCGTGGCCGGTGGGCACGTCTGGGGTGGGGTCTTAGTGGCTGGGGCTGGGGGGTACACCTGGGGTGGGGTCTTGGCCATTGTGGCTGCTGGGCACGTCTGGGCTGGGGTCTTAGTCATCGGGACTGCTGGGTACATTTGGGGTGGCATCTTGGTCACTGGAGCTGCCAGGTATATCTGGGGTGGGGTCTTGGTTGTTACCGTGGACCCTGGGCAAGGCTGGAGTGGGGTCTTGGTTATGACATGTGCTGGGCCTGCCGGTGGCACTTTGAGGACCTCTGCTTCCATGTGGGTCTGGGTCTGGATCTTGAGTTGCCCTTGAACTGCCTGGGCGCACCTTCCAGACGGTGGTGGCCCCGGGGTTCCTGCCTTGTTGGCTCTGGCAGTTACTGGCCTGGTCTTCGTGTGCCCTTCTGCGTGGACAAGGCAGGCACTTCTGATGGTTCTTGTGAACAGGCATGGGCGGCCCTTCGCATCTGGACTCACAGGACACGGAAGTCTGATGGCCACCGTCTGGTGTGGCAGGAAGGGGACGCTGGGGCCTCCGACAGAGCACGTACCAGGCTGTGACACGCCCTGGGACTGCTGCAGGGCCAGCTGGTGGGTATAAGTGGCCAGGCTGTCCGAGGAAGGGAACTGGGTCTCCTTGCTCACCATGGTGGGATGGGTCAGAAGGGACCTGCCCTCTTCCGGATGCAGGAACCGTACCAGCTGGGGCGGGTGGTAAGGGATGTCTCCCTCCTCCGCCTTCGCTTTTTTTTCCATCGTCTTGCCAGACCGGAGGAGGCGCCTGGTGTTGAAGCGTCGCCAGGCCTCCTGGATGGCCTTGGCCGCCATCATCTGAGAGATTAGCTTCTGCCGGAGCTGGTAGCCCCTCCAGTTGGCTTGGATGAGGGTGGCTGCGCGGGACAGCATCATGTCCATTTCGTCCACCAGGACATTCTTGAAGGCCTGGCTCTCCACCACAGCCCGGAGGCGTGGGACACGGCGAGCCACTGTCTCGTCCTTGTCCGGCTGTTGCAGAAGGGTCTCCTTGGATGCAGGTGGCTCATGCGTGGGCTGTGCACGCAGTGTCCCTGCTTTGACTTGGAGGTTGGGGACGGGCTGGTAGGAGCTCTTTCCACTGGGTGACATCTGTAGCTGTGGACGCAGTGTCCCCGCTTTGTCTTGGAGGTTGGGGACGGGCTGGTAGGAGCTCTGTCCACTGGGTGACATCTGTAGCTGTGGACGCAGTGTCCCCGCTTTGTCTTGGAGGTTGGGGACGGGCTGGTAGGAGCTCTGTCCACTGGGTGACATCTGTAGCTGTGGACGCAGTGTCCCCGCTTTGTCTTGGAGGTTGGGGACGGGCTGGTAGGAGCTCTGTCCACTGGGTGACATCTGTAGCTGTGGACGCAGTGTCCCTGCTTTGTCTGGGAGGCTGGGGACGGGCTGGTAGGAGCTCTGTCCACTGGGTGACATCTGTAGCTGTGGACGCAGTATCCCTGCTTTGTCTGGGAGGTTGGGGATGGGCTGGTAGGAGCTCTGCCCATTGGGTGACACCTGTAGCTGTGTTGCCTGCTGCATCATTTTGGTTCCTAGGCGGGTCAGCTCTGCCTGTGGGGGGCAGTAGCGAGGTGGTCAGGGAGCAGTGTGGTGCAGACACGAGGCCTCCTGGCTGGCGGGTCCTCACCCCAGAACCTACATCTTCTTGTTTCTGGCACTTTGCAATCTTCCTCCTCTCCTTTGCAGGCCCTGTCTCTCCCAGCTACACACCCAGGTGGCCTTTGGTACCCACATCTCCCTCATCGTCCTGTGGCTACTTCGACATCGGCACACAGGGCACATTCTCACCTGAATGTCCGATCACCTACCTGCTTTCCAACCTGCCTCTGTATCTGGAACATACTGTGAGTACAGTACTGATCACACTGTTTTGGAAATATCCTGTTTGTGCATGCACGCGTGTGCGTGGTGTTATTATTTGCTTTTCCCCATCGACTGTGAATTCCTAGAGGGCAGGGACCAAGTCTGAGTCACTTCTGTGGCCTCATCTCAGTCATAGGGCCTGGCTCCAGGTTGTGAACAGGTAGGAGTTGGCTGGGTGGCTAGCTTGACTCATAAATGAGTAGGTGAGTGGATTGAAAGTTGGATGGATAGATGGTCGCATGACTAGATACTGAGTGGATACATCAGTGGACAAATGAATGTTGGATGGGTTGGAGAAATGGATGAAGAGTAGGGTTGCAAATGGATGAGGAAATGAAGTTGATGAATGAATTGAACAGATATGTAAATAAGGAAATGGACACGGATAGATGGATGGATGGATGGATGGATGGATAAATGAGTGGATGGATGAATGGATGGGTGGGTGGCGGGATTTATGGATAGGTGGAGGGAGGGAGGATAGATGAGTGAGCAGATGGATGGATGAAATCTGAGTCGATAACTGAGTGTGTGAATAAAGAAAGCTGAAGGAACTGGTAAAGAGATCAATGAATAGGAGGTGGATTGATGAAGGGCTGGATGGATCAGTGAATGAATGGCGGATAACACAGATGATGGATAGATCAATGGGAGATGGAAGGATGGGTAGAGAGAAGAATGAGGGGATGACTGGCTTTCAGAAGTACCTTGATGCAGAGCGAGTTCAGACATTGGCAAGCAGCCCTGACGTATAACCTGGAGCAGAGCACACTCACTTTGCAGAAATCCCCCCTTCTGGGTAGACCAGCCAGACTTCATACCTTGGAGGGTCATAGAGTTGGAGGAGGAGCAGGAGGAGACGGTGTAATCTCAGAAGCCAGCTTGCAAGAGGAAGCAGCCTTCAGACCTTCATCCCACGCAATGTGCAGCAACACTGCCCTGGGCTGGCTCTGTCCCCAAGACCAAAATGAAAAGAGTCACTTATTCAAAGGTAAAACTAGAGGAATACCAGTCAGGCCAAAAGGCAGGGTAAAGCCACCATCAAAAATGGGCACTTCTGGGCTTCCTAGGTGGCGCAGTGGGTGAGAATCCGCCTGCCACTGCAGGGGACACGGGTTCGATCCCTGCTCCAGGAAGATCCCACATGCTGCGGAGCAACGAAGCCCCTGCGCCACAACTATTGAGCCTGTGCTTTAGAGCCCATGAGCCACAACTATTGAGCCCATGTGCTGCAACTACTGAAGCCCACACACCTAAAGAGCTGTTAAAAGGAAAAAAACTAACTCCTCCTTAAAAAGAAAAACAAACAAACAAAAAAACTTTTTTTGTGTTTCTTTGCAAAGCTCACTTATTCAAAGGTAAAACTAGAGAAATACCAGTCAGGCCAAAAGGCAGGGTAAAGCCACCATCAAAAATGGGCACTTCTGGGCTTCCTAGGTGGCGCAGTGGGTAAGAATCCGCCTGCCACTGCAGGGGACACGGGTTCGATCCCTGCTCCAGGAAGATCCCACATGCTGCGGAGCAACGAAGCCCCTGCGCCACAACTATGGAGCCTGTGCTTTAGAGCCCGTGAGCCACAACTATTGAGCCCATGTGCTGCAACTACTGAAGCCCACTCACCTAAAGCCCGTGCTCCACAACAAGGGAAGCCACAGCAATGAGGAGCCTGCACACCACAACGAAGAGTAGCCCCCACTCATGGCAACTAAAAAGAAAGCCCACGCACAGCAAAAAAAAGACTCAAGACAGCCAACAAAATAAATAAATAAACAAATAAATAATTTTTAAAAAATTGGCACTTCTGCTACAATGGTTGGTGAATCTCCTCCACATGTATATCTTTGGATTAAAAAAAAAACAAAGAATAAAAAACAAAAACTTTTAAGTCCAAAGAGACGAACGTGCAAGGAAGTGTATTCCAGTGTTTTTTTAAAATTTTTTATTGAAATATAGCTGATTTACAATGTTGTGTTAGTTTCAGGTGTATAGCAAAGTGATTTGGTTATACATACATAAATATATATACATATATATTCTTTTACACTCTCTTTCATTGTAGGTTATTACAAGATATTGAGTATAGTTCCCTGTGGTATACTGTAGGTCCTTGTTGGTTATCTATTTTATATACATCCAGTTTTATTTTGTACCTAAAATCAAAACTGGAAATAACCAAAAAGGGGGATTGCTAAGGGGCAGTTATAAGTGCATAAAGAAAGGTACTCAAGGATGCTCATCACTGTATTGTTTAGAAGAGTCAAAACTGAAAACAACCCAAATGCTTATCAGCAGAAGATGACTTAAGTTAATCAGTTGAACATTCATACAGTGGTATGCTATCCAGCCATTAGAAATGGTGTCCAGGGACTTCCTTGGTGGCGCAGTGGTTAAGAATCTGCCTGCCAATCCAGGGGACACGGGTTCAATTCCTGGTCCGGGAAGATCCCACATGCCATGGAGCAACTAAGCCCGTGCGCCACAACTACTGAGCCCACGTACTGCAACTATTGAAGCTTGCACGCCTAGAGCCCATGCTCCGCAAGTGAGAGGCCCGTGCACCGCAACAAAGAGCAGCCCCCGCTCTCCGCAACTAGAGAAAGCCTGTGCACAGCAGAGCCAAAAATAAGAAAGAAAGGAAGGAAGGAAGAAAGGAAGAGAGAAAGAAAGAAAGAAAGAAAGAAAGGAAAACAGTGTGCAGATCCACAAGAATGGCTAAAATTTAAAAGGTGAACATGTCAACAACCACTTGGGGAAACGATCTGTATCTTGAAGACAACTCATCAGTTCTACCCTGAAAGCATACTCTGTGTTTTTGAGGTCCCTGTGTTTATACTCACCCCAAACCAAAAACCATCAAATGCCCATCAACAGAATAATGAATGTCAACTGTATATTCATCGATATATTAATATAAAGAAATAGAAATATTGACTTATTTATGAATCAGTGAATACCATTTGACACATAATGAGAATGAGGTCAACACTATAGAGAAGTCTCACATACATTGTTTTGAGTGAAAGAAGCTGAACGTAAAAGAGAACAGATTGGTTATTCCAATTATAGTACATTTAAAAACGAACAGAAGAAATTAAGGTCTGCTATTAAAAGCCTAAAAGTGGGATTACCTTTGTGGCGGGGTGACTGGGAAGAGACATAAGGGGGCTTGGGAGGCCAGTCACGTGGGTTTCTTTGGATTGTGAAAATCTGACCTAGGGGCTTTTCTTTCTTCATTACCTTCATGTAGAGGCCAAAATATTTGTAATTGATGTTGAATATGTAATGAGGTAAGCAAATAATCAGGGCATAGTCTTAAATGAAAAATGCAAGTTGCAAACCACAGGCACCGTAGGACTTGACTTTTTAAAAAAATAGCCTGTACAAACACATACAGGAACATGCATAGAAAAATCTGGAAGCATAAACATTCAATTGACAAGTGATTGTGTGTGTGTGTGTGTGTGTGTGTGTGTGTGTGTGTGTGTGGAGGGGCAGGGGGGGAGAAAGAGAGGGGTGGGCTCATGGGAGACATTAATAAACAAAATTTCAATTTAAAACATTACAGAGTTTGGCCTTTTAGTCAAGGTGGCAACATGATGTGATGTGGGGACCTGACCCCCCTTCACTCAAACATAGACATAACAGACTATTTTAAAACAATGTTACCACATGGTGATCATTTTTTAATGTATAGAAATATCAAATCGCTACATTGTACACCAAGAACTAACATAATGTTGTAGGTCAATTATACTTCAAAAACAAACTCATAGAAAAAGAGATCAGATTTGTTGTTATTGGATGGGGTGGGGTAAGGGGAGAGCGAATTGGATGAAGGCAACCCACTTCCAGCTATGAGATAAATAAGTATTAGGGATGTAATGTACGACATGATTAAAATAATTAACACTGCTGTAAGTTGTATGAAAGGTGTTAAGAGAGTAAATTCTGGACTTTCCTGGTGGTTAAGAATCTGCCTGCCTATGCAGGGACACAGGTTCGATCCCTGGTGTGGAAAGATCCCACATGCTGCAGAGCAACTAAGCCCATGCACCACAACTACGGAGCCTGTGTTCTAGAGCCCACAAGCCACAACTACTGAATCCCACAAGCCCTAGAGTCCACGTGCCACAACTATTGAGCCCACATGCTGCAATTACTGAAGCCCAGACAGCTAGAGCCCATGCTCCTCAACAAGAGAACCCACCACAATGAGAAGCCCACGCACCATAAAGAAGAGTAGCCCCCGCTCACCACAACTAGAGAAAAGCCCACATGCAGCAACGAAGACCCAACACAGCCAGGAAAAAAAAAAAGCCATCATAATCACAGTATAGTTCCCATCCAGGACTAGCCAAATAGGCCAGTGTGACAGAAAAGTGAAAGCAGAAATTAATACCAATGTACCAATGATACATTGTATTTCAATTCAGGAGGGGAAAATTCTGTATTTAAACAAGCGGTACAAGGCAATCTATCTGGAAGAACATAAGTTTGGACCTCTCATACTATATTCTAAAAAATTCCAGATGGATTGAAAACTTATAAGAACATTTATTAGTATGTATGTATAACCCGTAAATCAGTGAGCTCTCAAAAAACTAAACAGGAAACCCAGAGGCTTTGGAAAAGATAAACATGTCTGACATCATAAAGACAAAAAAAAATTCTATGGCTAATTATGCCATAAATAAGCCCAAAGTACAAAAGACTGCGGGAAATATTTGCAGTGAATGTGATAAAGCGTTCAAGTTAATTGCCTGCTAAAACAAAAATACCCATACTTTTGGAAGACTATGCCAGCATCCAGTCCCTGCAACTTAACATTCACGACTTCTAGGATATAATCCAAAATGACTTGAAATATGAATAAACTCCAAAAAGTGTAACTCAGTCTCCTGAGAAAAACTTATCAATGGAGTCTGACCTCAGGATGCCCCAAATGTGGGAATTATCAGACAAGGATTTTAGAGCAGCTATTATAATTATGCTAAATAGGAAAATATGCTCACAGTGAGTGAAGAGGTAGGGCATCTCAGTAGAGAAATAGAAAAATAAAAATATTAGAAAGAACCAAGTGGAAATTCTAAAATTGAAAATATACAATAACTGGACTTTCTAGGTGGTGCAGTGGGTAAGAATCCACCTGCCAATGCAGGGGACACGGGTTCGATCCCTGCTCCAGGAAGATACCACATGCCACGGAGCAACTAAGCCCGTGCGCCACAACTGTTGAGCCTGTGCTCTAGAGCCCGTGAGCCACAACTATTGAGTCCATGTGCCGCAACTACTGAAGCCCATGCGCCTGGAGCCTGTGCTCTGCAACAAAAGAGGCCACCACAATGAGAAGCCTTCGCACCACAAGAAAGAGTAGCCCCCACTCGCCGCAATTAGAGAAAGCCCGTATGCAGCAAAGAAGACCCAACACAGCCAATAAAATAAACAAACAAACAAATTTATAAAAAAAAGAAAATATACAATAACTGGAATGCAAAAATTCTCTAGATGGGGCTAAACAGCAACATGCAGATGACAGAAGAGTCAATGAGTTTGAATGTAAATAGATAGAAATTATCGAACACAGAGGGGATAAAGAATGAGCCGTAGAGCAAGCCTTAGGTACCTGTAGGACAATATCAAAAGGTCTAACGTAGATGTAATTGGGGGTCCCAGAAAAAAAAAGGAGGGTAGAAAAAATATGTAAAGAAATAACGGGACTTCCCTGATGGTGCAGTGGTTAAGAATCCACCTGCCAATTCAGGGGACACGGATTCAATCCCTTGTCTGGAAAGATCCCACATGCCATGGAGCAACTAAGCCCATGCACCACAACTACTGAGCCCATGAGCCACATCTACTGAGCCCACATGCTGCAACTACTGAAGCCCATGCTCTGCAACAAGAGAAACCGCTGCACTGAGAAGCCCACACACCACAACGAAGAGTAGCCCCTGTTCATCACAACTAGAGAAGGCCCATGCACAGCAATGAAGACCCAACGCGTCCACAAAACAAAACAACAACAAAAAGATAAGCACAAAGAAATACACACTGGCCCAATACAGTCAACATCCTGAAAAACCAAGATCAAATCTTGAAATCAGTCAGAGACAAATAATATATAACACACAGTAGAGCCACGATTCAGCCAACTTTGCATCTGGAAGACATTGAAGCTGTCTGGGCCCAAACAGGAGACTGAAACCACACCATAGATTAAACTAGGCAAGTTTAAAATAAAGAATCGTTTATGATGATAAAACAGTAACTGTAAGGTAAAAGGAAACTCTAATGTGGTTTCCTAGAGCTGAGGGAGTGTCCCCAAGGAAAGGCAAATTTGGAGGAGGTTCAGACCTCCTTGGAGATGTGGTTTGACCCACCAGATGGCAGAGATATTTGCTGGTTAGGCCAGGCTGAAGCAGGTCTGGAGTTGCCAGGCGAGCAAAAGGCCACTGTCTGAAGTTCAGGTGGAGGAAGAGGTGATCAGTAACTGGTGAGGTGAGCATGCATCAGGAGTCCAGTTGCTGGTGGGGGCAGAAGGCCTGCAGAGTGTGTGGGCTACTGCGGGGGCTTTGGTTTGGGGGTCAGGAAGGCTACAGAAAAGTTTCCACCAGGTCAAGCCTGCAAAGTCACAGAGGGGTGACATTCTAGACCCACGAGTTGGGCAGGTTCACCAGGAATCTTCACACCTCTACCACTGACACTTCCTGCAATGTCTCACCAGCACCCTCTACTGAGAAAGATGAACATCACACTCACCTGAAAGGAGACAATGAAAGGAACTCCTTTGTTTATTACAGGGTACTGTACATGTTGAAAGGTACATTTGGAGGCAAGAGGTAGTAAATTGAGGAAAGACATGCACATAAGTAAAATGCTGAAAGAACAAAAAAAACCTGCCAACCAATAATTCTATACCCAGTGAAAATATCCTTTGAGAATAAAGTTAAAATATAAAGTTAAAAAATAAAGTCCAGTGGTTAGGACTCCAAGCTCCCAATGCAAGGGGCCCAGATTCGATCCCTGGTCAGGGAGCTGGAGCCCGCATGCCACAACGAAGACCTGGCACAGGAAGAGAAAGAAAAACTGAAAGAATTTGTCACCTGTTCACCGGCATTATAATAAATGCTAAGAAAGTTCTTCAAGCTGAAAGAGATTTACCCTCAAGGGAAACAGATCTTTGGGGAGAAATGAAGAACACATAAGAGATGATAAATATTTGCATAAATAGCAAAGACTATTATTTTCCTCTTTTAAAAAAACACATGTGCGGGCTTCCTAGGTGGCGCAGTGGTTAAGAATCTGCCTGCCAATGCAGGGGACACGGGTTCAAGCCCTGCTCCAGGAAGATCCCACGTGCCGCAGAGCAACTAAGCCCGTGCGCCAAGAAAAAAAAAAAAGATTAAAAAAACACATGTGATAAGCAAAAATTAAAACATTGTCTTGTGGCGTGTATAATCTACGTCGATTTCATTCACAAGACAAATAGAGAATAAAGGACAAAGGTGAGGGTAAAGGCACCCATACAGTTGGCAGAGTTTTACATTTTGGATGAAGTAGAACAATAGTAGCTCTAAGTCAATTGTGACTTAAGGATATATGTGAAGGATTACAATTCCTTGACCAGCCCCTAAAAAGGAAAAATAAAAAAAATTTTTTAAAAGGCAGTAGTTAATTTAAAATAGAATTCTAAAAAAGATTCAAATAACCCAAAAGAAGGCAGAAGAAGGGGAATAGAGGAACAAAATTCAGAGACCACAGAAAGAAAACTAGTAACATGGCAGATTTAAATTCAATCATATCAATCATTGATATGATAATGGACTAAACACCTCAAAACAGAGTTGATCACAGTCAATTTGTTTTCAAAGACCCACGTACCGCCTCCTTTTGTGTTGGACATTCTGGCTTCACCTGTGTGATGCCCCCCTCCAAGATGGGCCGGGTCCAGACCCAGGCACGTTGGGCATCAATGTGAACTGAATCATAACTGCATACTGGCCTGAGGCCGGCTCCCCTGGAGGTGGGCACCGTCACTGTCCCCACATCAGAGGAGGAATCTGAGGCCCAGAAAAGCCAACATACTGTGTCTTTTTTTAAAAATTAATTAATTAATTAAGTTGGTTGCACTGGGTCTTAGTTGCAGCATGCAGGATCTAGTTCCCTGACCAGGGATCAAACCCAGGCCCCCTGCATTGGGAGCACAGAGTTTTAACCACTGGACCACCAGGGAAGTCCCAACATACTGTGTCTTACTTCTTTATATGGTTTCTTTTTTTGCTTCCCCCAGTAGACTGTGAGCCGCCCACCGGGAAGAACACTTTGTTTGCCTTTGAGTTCCAGTGCCTAGAACAGTACACATAGTAGGTGCTCAAGAGATCTTTATGGATACATGGAAGGATGAACAGAAGGACAGATAAATGGATGGATGGATGGATGGATGGATGGATGGATGGATGGATGGATGTGGCCCAAGATTCATAACTTGGAGATGAAGCTTCAGGATCCGAATTGGTCCATCCCAGGTTCTGAGGTTTCCTCCACCACATGGTTCAGCCCTTTCGATAAACTCAATCACAATAAGGGGACAAAGGAAGGACAAGGTGAGAGAAACAGGATGGTGGGAAACGAGAAGAAGGACTAGGAGGCATCAGGCAATTTTGAGTAAACCCCTCTGAGCCTTCCCTATGTGTCACATGAGCTAAGACCACTTCCCCAGAAGACATGATAAGCTCTCCAGGCTGGGCCCCCAAGGCGGACAAACATACCATCAGGCCTTTGGGGGCCCCTAGCACTCCTGCTGTGAGGGGCTGCGGAACTGTCCCACCTCTCAAAGCAGCCTGGAGGGCCCAGGAGGACTCTGAGGGCACTGGGGGCCAGGGGAGAATAACCAGGTCTCCATGTACCCCACCACCAAACCCACCACCAGCCTCACTCACCTGCCCTTGAAGCTGAACCCACCAGCCCGAATGGCCGGCCTTGGGGCACTGGTGCCAAGGTGGCTTTGTGACTCATAGCCAGGTTCCAGCCAATCCCCACCAGCTCCTGGTGGGAGGGGGGTTTAGAAGGCTGACTCAGTAGGGTGGGGGAGGGGGCAGGACCCAGGTCAGGGTTGAGGGGCATGGTGGTTGCTACATCTTGCCTGCCTATCCTGATTAGAAAGTTAGGGCTCTGAGCACAGAGGGGACCCGAAAATCTCCCTCTCCATGTGTCTGGAGGTGGCCTCAGTCTCTCATCCCTTGGGCATTTGCTGAGCACCTACTTTGTGCTGGGACCTGATCTGGACCTGGGGACACAAACAATTCAAATAATTTAGGGGTGTGAAACTCTTAGGAAGGAACCAAAGAGGCGGCGGGATGGGCTGAGACCCACAGAGAGAGAGAGAGTTGGCTGTGGGTGTGCTATGGAAAGGGCATCCCAGGTGGACAGCAGAGCATGTGCAAAGGTCCTGAGGTGGGAACAAGCTAAGCATGTTTAGGGAACATGGAGGAGGCTAAAGCTGTTGGAAGGAGGGAAAAGAGGGCGGGAGGGTGACTGTGTAGGTGGGACTTCAGAGAGAAGTACAGGAGTCTGGGTTTTCTTGAGAAGGTTCTGGGAAGCCAATGAGAGGGTTTAAAGCAAAGGAGGCATAGGCTTTTGTGCTCTGACTTATGTCCTAAAAAGCCTAGAGTGTCTGGCTTTGAGGCTACAGGCTCCTTAGGGTAGCACCAGGCCCAGGCTCCTTTGGGATCTTCCCACTGCCTGGCAAAAGTGGGCGCTGACCCTGAGCCACAGTCCTGGGAAGGGAAGTGAGGTCACCATCCCCAGTCACCTCCTGGGGCTGGGCCAGGGCCTGGTGTGAATCACTGCTTGCTGGGCCACGGCTGATACACACTTTGGCCTCAGCTCAGCAGGGTCCTGCCAAAGCCACACAGCCTGGCCCAGGGGCCTCTGGCTGGCTTCCCTGGGGAGTCACCCGGAGGCACAGGCATCAGAGCAAGAGGCCAGCAGGGACCCCCAGCCTCCCTCTGCAAAGATCCCCTGTCTTCTCCACGCTGTGGGTGTGGTTTTGGGCAAAACCAGGGACATGGCAGCTGAACAAGACTTATGTCCTTTGTTTCAGGAGTGACCAGGACAGTTCCCATCCATGACCTGGATGAGCCAAACCCAGGGTGATCAGGTCAATAAAAGTGAAAGCACAGAGCCCTGATGGAGCCTAATAAGAGCATCTGCAGCAAAGCTCGGAAGGTGGAGCTCAGCTGGGTGGCTGAGGGAAGTGGTGCATCAGGCTCGCAGCTGTGCGAAGGTCCTGAGGCCAGAAGGAAGGGCAATAGTTTGGGTGGGGAGGTGCCTGGAAAGAGACACTGGCCCAGGGCCAGGTGCAGTCAAGGCCTTTTTTTCCAGAACTAGACCTGCGGTTTCCCAAAGGCCCTTCATGTCATACGCTAGTGAAAAGACAGGGCCTCCACCTAGCCCCAAGACCCCTTTGAGGCAGGTAAAAGGCTTGGGTTTGAGCCCCCGGTTCCTCAGCCTGTTAGGAACCGGGCCACACAGCAGGAGGTGAGCAGCAGGTGAACCTTCATCTGAGGCTCCACATCGCTCGCCATCACTCACAGTACCACCTGAACCGCACACCGTCAACCCCACCCCCACCCCCACCCCCGACCCCTGTCCGTGGAAAAACTGTCTTCCACAAAACGGGTCCTTGATACCAAAAAGGTTGGGGGCTGCTGCAGTAAGACATACGTGATCTCTGTCCCCGATTCTTAGCACACAGCTCCTAAAACTTTTGTAAACTCCGGAGTGGTGTGTCTTTTACGTGCTCATGAGATGAGCGGTAGCCTTAGATAGCTTCAGCACGGGGGCTGGTCTCCAAAAAAGACCAAGGCATAATTAGAGGGTTCTTACTTTCAGTCCCACCTCCCAGACCTCCTGGGAGGGAAGACGGGCTGGATATTGAGTTAATCACCAAACGCCAGTGATTTCCTCAATCCTGCCCAAGCATAGGTGAGCACATGGGGCTCTGGGAAGATGAGGTACCCAGAGAGGGCACGGAAACTCCTCGCCCTTCCCCCATACCTTGCCCCATGCATCTCTTCCATCTGGTTGTCCCTCAGCTGCATTCTTTATAATAAACTGGAAATAGTGCATTGAATGCTTTCCTGGGTTCTGTGGACTCTTCTAGCAAATTACTGAACCTAAGGAGGGGGTCGTGGAAACCCTCTGGTTTATAGCTCCTTGTTAAGAAGCACAGGTGGCTGGGAAATTCCCTGGTGGTCCAGTGGTTAGGGCTCTGAGCTTCCACTGCAGGGGGCATGAGTTCCACCTCTGGTCAGGAAACTTAGATCCCTGCGTGATATGTGCATGTTCGAACACACGCACTCTAGGTGGGGGCCGAAAATAAATAAACACTTAAAAAAAACACAAAAACAAGTACAGGTGACAATCCGGGACTTGTGAGCAGCGTCGTTTTTTATATATATTAAGGAGTTTCCCTTTATTTTTTACTTTATTATTATTACTATTATTATTTTCTGGCTGCGTTTCGCATTTTGTTGCTGTCCGCCAGCTTTTCTCTAGTTGTGGAGAGCTACTCATCGCAGTGAGAGAGCTTCTCAGTGCGGTGGCTTCTTCTTGTTGTGGAGCACCGGCTCTAAGCGCTTGGGCTTCAGTAGTTGCAGCACAAGGACTACAGCACAGGCTCAGTAGTTGTGGTGCACGGGCTTAGTTGCTCCATGGCATGTGGGATCTTCCCAGATCAGGGATCGAACCTGTGTCCCCTGCGTTGGCCAATGGATTCTTAACCAATGCGCCACCAGGGAAGTACCTATGATCCGAGTCTTCAGTGGGGCAGTCTTGAACCCTTCACCTGTGTGTCTGTGCTAACTCCAGGTAGGGGGTGCCAGGATTGAATTGTAGGATACCCAGTTGGTGTCTGGAGTTGAAGACTTGGTTGGTGTGGGGGGGAAAAACCCACTCATTTGGTATCAAGAAGTGCTGCGAGTAAAAACATTTCAGGGGATATCCGGGGGGCAGATCTCTTAACCTCTCTGGGCCTCCCCTTCCCTACAGATCGGGGGCTACACAGAGTGCCCCTCGCCTGAATGCTATTTCTTTATTGTTCATCTCATGAGTGCTTCCAACTTCTGAGCTGAGACATGTTACCTGGACCCGGGAAACAACACATCCTTCTCACAGCACATGAGGTAAAGGCCAGAGCGGGGAGGGAACTTGGCTGAGGTTACAGTGGCAAATAGGCATCCAAGCTGGGACTCAAGTCTCCTGAAGAGTGAAGCTCTGCCCCCCAAGCACGATTCTTGGTCTCCTCTGTGTGGACACCCCAACCTCAACATCAGCCCTCTTCTCATCCTGGGCCCCTCTCCTGAAACGTCTGCCTGAAGGTGGAACCAAGGAGAGGTAGTATAGTTAAAAGCAGCTCTTGAAAGCTTGAAAAGTGGGCAGCCAGGATGATCCGGAAGAAAAGGGAACTTGTACATGGTGAGGCCCCACTCTTTTGATGGCCAAGGGACTTTGGGCACAAGGCATTTTTTTGTCTGCACCTCAGTTTCTTCACCTGTAAAACAGGCATGATTTTCCCACCTTCCCTAGCACGGCTGGGTACACAGTTGGAGATCAAAACTCACTTGCCCTGTGTCCTTGGCCACAAATGCTCATGTCCTCTGGCTTCCAAGTGAGGCAGAAGCCCAAGGTCCAGGTTCTTCTGCTCCCACAACAGCAAAGGCCAAAGCAGGCAGGGAAAGAGGGTAACCTGGCAGTCAAGGCCCTGGAGGTGAGAAACCCAAGGTCCAAATGCCCCTGCACAGTCTCCTAAAAAGGCTGTGTGACCTCAAGCCAGTCATTCAACCTCTCTGAACATTAGTTTCTTCAAAATGGGAGAACAGGATGTTGGAGGAGGGGTATTTCAGAAAGTACTTGAAAAATCCAGGATTCCAAGTCACTGCCCTAAAAGGGAGGCCCCCCAGAACCTAACCGCACCTCCAGTCCTGGAGGCAGACTGCCTGGTTCAGATCCAACCCGTGCCAACCTTCCTTCTGGTCCTGAGACTAAGGTTCCCCATCCAAACAAACGATAATACAAGTTTACACTGAGTACCACCTGTAAGCCAACAACTGCTCTGTAAACAAACTCTTTAACTCTCACAACATTATGGGACAAGTTTACCACCGCTCTGTCCATTTTACAAAAGGCAAACAGAAGCCCGTAAAGTTAAAGTTTCTGCCTTTTCCTCCCTGCCTCGTGCTAGAGTTGTCCCCTTTCTCTCCCGCAGTCCCTCCTCCCCAAAGGGGACACACACGGGATGGCTAGTTCCAAACGCAGGTTGGAAACCCCTAAGTCCCCCGCCCAACCCGGACAGGAGCCTAGATGGCGCTCGCAGCGCGCCAGATGTGCCGGCTTTTGCCGGACGCCGACTCCCTCCTCCTCCCAGCAAGGGAGGAGGCAGAAGGCAAAGCAGGCTGGAGGTGAAGGGGACCGGGCCAGGCCCCGCCCACCCCGTCAGGCCCCGCCCACCCCGTCAGGCCCCGGCAAGAGAAGGAGGAGGCGAAGAGCCGAGGTGGCGTAACGAGACTTTACTGAAAACAGAACACCGGGCGAACCAAGGATTACAAACAGGAATGTGGACTCGTAGCAAAACAAAACAAAACAAAAAACAAACAGAAGAAAAAGGGCGGGAGGAGGGGGTGTCGGAGGGATGGACGGGGAGGGGAGGGGAAGCGAGAGCGAGGAAAGGAGACGAGGGAGGTTTTGTTTTTTTGTTTTTTTTTTCTTCTTCCCATTTCTTTAAAAAAACCAACACAAGAAAACACACACACACACAACCGTTTGTTCCCGAGTAGAAACATAAATAGGGCAGAATCGAACACTCTGTTCTTCTCTCTTCCAAAGTCAAAAAAAAAAAAGAAAAAAAAAAAGTAAAAAGAAAAGGAAACGCAGGGCTTGAGGCTGCGCCCCCTCGGAGCCTCCTTCGGCGGCGGTGTGTACAAAGGGGCGGCCAGGACGCGCGGGTTTGTGCAACACTGGGTGGCCGCGCGCCCGGGACAGAGGCAGCGCGAGGGCGGGGGAGGGGGGTCATGCGCTCGCCCCCCGAGAGCAGGGGGTCCAGCTTGTCGAGTCTGAGGCGCCCTCTCCGAGTCCTGGCACCCTCTAGGGGGGAGTCCCGGGGCCGCACCCTCTCCGAGTCCGGGGCGCCCACGCCCCCCCCCCCACGCGAGCCCGCCCCTCCGGCAGGGGGCCGCGCATGCGCCCCGCGCGCGGGCTCAGTACGCGGGCACCTGGTGCTGGGGCAGCAGCTGGCAGCCGCTGTTGACGTGGCTGAGGACCTTCTGCTTGAGCTGTGCCACCTGCTCGCGCAGCAGGCTCGCCGTGGACGCCAGCTCCGTGTTCTGGCTCTTGAGTGTCTTCACTTTCTCCTCGAGGCGCGAGATGCGCTCCAGCTTGCGCTTGCGGCACTTGGAGGCGGCGATGCGGTTGCGCAGCCGCTTGCGCTCCGCCTTAATTCGCTCCTGCGTGTCCATGTCGATGGGCGACAGCGGCGGGCTCTCGCCGAAGCTCGGCACGTCGGGCACCGTCTGCGGCTCATCCTTGAGCGCGGCCAGGCGCGGCGGTCCCAGCGCGCCTGGGGGTGGCGGCG
The DNA here is from genome assembly GCF_030028045.1 of Hippopotamus amphibius kiboko. NCBI lineage: Eukaryota > Metazoa > Chordata > Mammalia > Artiodactyla > Hippopotamidae > Hippopotamus > Hippopotamus amphibius. The sequence continues at coordinate 15,745,200 of NC_080200.1, read as the reverse complement.
GCGGGAAGGGCACGGGCTCCGGGGCGAAGGCGACCGTCGCAGCACCCCCCGCACCCCCGGTGCCGCCCGCGTAGCTGCTTAGGTTCGCGTAGACAGGCGCCTCGGGTGTGGCCGCCGCCGGGGCCAGCTCGCTGGGAGGCGCGGCGCCCGCAGCCGTGCCAGAGGGTCCCCCGGCGGCGGCGGCGGCGGAGGCCGCGCCCGCGCCCAGCTGGTTTTGCTTGTGTAAGTCCTCTAGGGCCTTGACGAAGCCCTCGGCGAACTCCTGCTCCTCGCTGGCCGCCACCTTGGGGTAGAGGAACTGCGTGCTCGTCGGCGTGGTGGTGACCAGCCCGTTGGACTGGATGATGAGGCGCTCGAGCTCGGGCGAAGCGAGCTTGAGCAGCCCCAGGTCGGGCGAGGCAAGCAGACCGTCTGGGGGCGCCGCGCCCGGGGCGCCGTCGGTGCGCAGGGGGGCCGGGGGCGGCGCGGCCGCGGGCTTGAGCGCTGCCGCCACCTGCTCGCTCAAGCTCAGCGTCAGCGCGTCCTTCTTCATCATGCTGCCGGCCGCCGCCGTCGGAGGCGCCCCGGGAAACAGACGACCCGGGGACGCGAAGCTGCCACTGCCACTGCCGCCGCCGCCGCCCAGGCCGCTCAGCGCCTCATCGCCGTAGAAGGGTGTTTCCATCCTCCGCCTCCCCCGCCGCGCCGGCCCGGGGGGGGGGAGTGGCCGCGGCCGCCCGGGGGGCCCGCGCCCCCCCGTCCGCTCGGCCCTGCTCCCGCCGCGGCCGCTGCGCCCGGCCTTCCGCTGGCGGCGGCTCCTGCGCCGCGCAACCCGCGCGCCCCCTTATAGCCTCGGCCCGGCGCGATGAGCTCACTGTCCCCACTCGCCATTGGGCACGAGTGACGTCGCTCATTTGCATGGAGGGGCGGGGCCAAGGCACTGACGCCCCCCTCAACCCCCACCGACTGCGGTTGTCCGGGTGACGCGCGGTAAACGGCACAACAGCGCGCTGCCTTGTGGGTTGACGTCATGGGGGCGGGCAAGCGCACCCGGCCCGGTCACTCCGCCCCAGGAGTGCTGTGTACAACCAATGCCCCCAGCGCCGCCTCCCGCCAAGGCACGTCCCGGGTGGCGTGATGGGCCCGGCCACCCGGCGCCCGCCCGCTCCGAGGCCCCGCCCCGCGTCCGCGCGTAGGGTCCCGGCGGGGCGGGGTGGGGCGGGGCGGGGGCGGGGCCGACCTCCCGGGACCGGAGCGGGATGGGGCTCCGGATGGATAAATAACTCCCAGGCGCCTCCCGCTCTACTATGCCGAATGTGCCTCCCTTAGCGCGCCTCTAGCTGGGCTTTGTGCGGGCCTTGAGGCAGCTGTGCCCGGTGGCGCGATGCGGGTGTGGGCCAGGTCTGTTTACACCTCACCCACCCCCACCCCACTCCCACCTCAGTCCCCGGTGGTGTGTTTGCCCCAGAAAGACTGGGGAGGGGAGAGCAGGTTCCAGCCAGAAGTTGCTTGAACTGTTTTCATCCTGCTCCTTTTCACGGGGTGGGGTCTAAAGCGCGGGAGTCCGACTTCCTGACTTTTCAGACGGGAAATTAAGGCTCTGCGAGGGGAAATGACCTGCCCTCGGGGCCAGAGCTGTGTCCAGGCCTGAACTCTTATCCATCCGGTAGAACCCGGGCGTCCGTGCCCCTGGGCAGCCGCCGACGTTTTATCTCTGCGTCCGCGAGGCCCTCCTGTGGGTACCCCGGTGACTCCCGGACTGGGCTGTTAAGGCAGGAATCCCAGCCGGTAATTATTACCTGTTTTTTACTATTATAATGACTGTTAGGTCAGGCTTAATGGGCCTCCATAAAGGCTGGCTGAGGGTGGGGTATGAGGGAGGTGGGAGGTGGGAGGTGGGTGGTGGGAGGTGGGAGGTGGGAGGTGGGAGGTGGGAGGTGGGAGGTGGGAGGGGCCCTTCCCCACACTCCCTGGGGATCCTTGGGACTTCTGGATCTGACCTACAGCGCCTGCACGGAACCCCTCCATGGCTCTCACCACACTCAGCATGGCACCCAGTCCATAACCAGTTGGTGGAGGCCCCATACTTTCCTTTGCTCCTTCTGGTGACCCCCTCTAACCTTTCACCCTCACCTTCTCTTAGCTTTGTTTTCCCAAGTCCCTGCTGCCGCAAGGCCTTTACAGGTGCCCTGCCTTAAGCCTGGTGCTCCCTTGCCCCAATGCCTACACGTGGCCCGAGACGCCCCTCCCACTCACCTTGTTTCCATTATATCTTCAGAACCACCCAGAACGATGGAATGGATCAAAAGTCCCAGGAGGGCAGGGACCTTGTCTATCTTGAGCCTGCTGAGTCCCCAGCTTCCCGCATGGGGCCTAGTACCCAGTAGCCAGTGTTTAAGGAGAACACGGGTGGGGTTGCCGTGGCAGTTTCTGGCCTCAGTTTGTTTGACTGGCCTGTGGACGTGAGCACCTGTTCTTCTATTTCCCTTCCTCACCTGGCCTTGCCCCTAACTGGGCTGTGGAGCAAGAAGGCCGTGAGGGAAGCTGTCACCATGAGCAAGAGGCCTGGCCTGGCTGGCAGAAGGTTAGGGGTATGGGTGTGTGTCTACGTACACACACGTCTGTGCCCACATGTGTCTGTGTGTGTTCCTGTGTGGGTCAGTGTACCCGAATGTGTTCACACATGGGAGTGGGTGTCTGTGCCCGTGTAGATCCATGCATATAGATCTGTGTACGTGTGCGTGTGTGTGTGTGTGTGAAAGTATGTGTCTGTGTTTCCAAGAATATGGGTCTCTGTGCTCTCCAGACCTGTCCTCTTGGGTCCCAACCTGGGCAAAGGGACCCCCTAAATGGAGTGGATGCAGTCCCCAGCCTGTAACCAGCTCTGCCCTAGGACCCTTCTCTGGGCCTGTGCAGTGGGGCTAGGTTGAAGGAGATGGGAGATGAGGCCATGTTTCTCCCCAAAGGCAGGAGGGTTTCACCCTGACCTTGGGCCTTAACTTTGATAGGTAGGGATGGTCTGGTGAACAGTGGGCAGGGCCAGCCTGAGCTCAGAGGTTGACCAGCAGACAGGCTGTGGGACATGGAGGCACAGGAAGGCCAAGGCACATTACCTCTCTGTGTTTACTGCTTATGAAAATGGAGCAAATAATCCACCTACTTCATGGGGTATTGTGACGATTACTGGAAGTATTTCAATAGGGCTCAATAAATGTTTTCTATAATTGTTTTGCTTTCTTACCATTTTTAAAGTATTTTATACATTTATTTTATTTATTTGGCTGCAGGGGATCTTGGTTGTGGTGCTCGGGCTCGTCATTGCCGTGCCCAGGCTTAGTTGCCCTGTGGCACGTGGGATCTTAGTAACCTGACCAGGGATCGAACCCACATCCCCTGCATTGGAAGGCAGATTCTTAACCACTGGACCACCAGGGAAGTCCCTGCTTTATTATCATTTAGCCAAACTTAACTGCAATTCTTCAGAGTACCCTCAGCCTGGAGTGCCCTTCCTTCGCCTCCTGGCAAACTCCTATTCATCCTTCAAAACCACCTCCAGTGTTCCCTCCTCCAAGAAGTCTTCCTTAACCATGCCTCCAAGGACTCCTCTAGACCCTAGCCCTGTCCACTCTCTGTGTCTGATTCTCTCTGGAGGAGGGTCCTTGGGGCTAGGTGGGGCTCTCTGGAGGAGGGTCCTTGGGGCTAGGTGGGGGGGGGAAGACCTGTCTTGGCCTCTAAGTGTGGGGAACTGCCCTTACCAGCCTCTGCCATCCCTACTATCCAGTACCTACCCCCCTCAGTCTCCTCTGCTGTGCACTTGCTGTTCCCTGTGACCCAATGCCCTTCCCCATCCTCTCCTTCTTCCCTCGGGAACACCCCAGTCCTGCTCCTCTGTTTGGACCAACGCTGACCTCACAGAGCTGGGAGGCAGCTGTGTCCAGCTTACTCCTCCCAGATTGGGGGCTCCTCAGGCAGGTAAAGGGAGGCGTGAAATCCATCAACCAGTCCCTTGCAGTGAACTAGGGATAACTCCCATTCATTCATTCATTCCACACACATTGATTGAGCACCAATGGTGCGCCTAGTAATGGGGACACACATGAATGACACAAACACCGGCAACCTCTCAGGCACACAGTCTGAAGGAGGAAGCTGACAAGCACAGCTTCAAGGAGAATAAATGGGACCTCCTTCATGGAGGATGAAGGGGGGAGTGTTTTAGAGCTGAGTACTCGAGGAGGGTCACCCCAGGAGGTGATGCTGAGTACAGGAGGAGCTGGAGCAAATCATGAGATAATTTCAGGGCAGTGTCCCAGTGAGAAAAGCAAGTGCAAAGGCCCAGGGGCAGAAACCTGCTGGCCACATTGATAGACAGTAGAGAAGCAAGAGGGGCTGGATTCACTGAGCCAGGGGGAGCCAGAGGGAGAGAAGGAAGACAAGGCTGGCAGTGGAGATGCCTCCACTGAAACCTAGATGGCATTTATCTCAAGGGCAGCAGAACTGGTGGATGGGATTGAGGGACCAGATGGTAACAGGGCTAGGTCTGGGCTCTTCATTTTTGCTTTTACAATGTCTGCAGCTTCTTAGGTCTTGCGACATTATCCCACTTCCCAGAGCAGCGTCCAGAGAGGGCCTGCGACCTGTCCAGGGTCACACAGCCAAGGCCTCAGCCGCATTCCCACCCCTGCCTTCCAAAAAGAGGCTGAACATAACGCGGGCGGTCAAGTCTCCGCGGCTCTGCCCTCTCTCCAGCGCGAAGAGATTTGCTTTCTTGTTCATTGCAACCTGCAATTAGATTTAATCTCTAGTCTTCATTTGAAGATCCAGAGACCTAAAATCTACTTAATAAAACAGAAAGCCCCAAAGAAAAACAGTTAAGCAGGAAACCCAAAGGAGTTAAGCGGCTGGGTCCTGGGGCAGAGAGTCTTGCCAAGGATGGTCCCCCAGCACTTAGGACCCAAGGGCTGGTGGGGCTGGAGCTTGCAGAGACCATCCCTGGGTGTCAGGACCCCGCGGGTCGGCCGGGGGAAGGGCGCCGGCCGGGGCTGGGGACGCGGCTGGCCCCGGCGCATTCCTGAGGATCGGGTTACCCACGCAGGCGACGACCCCTCCCCTCCTGCCCTGCTTCCGCCCTCGCCTGGAGCAAGGACCGCAGTCACCTCCTTCTTTCAGTGCAGGTGTTTATCAGGCCGCTGGGAGAGGACTCATCCCCCGCCCTCTGGCTCTTTGCAGCCACACAAGACCATTTTACAGACGGGGAAACTGATGCACCGTCAGTCCCCTTCGGCACCAGATGCACGCCGGGCAGAGCCTACTTTATGACCGATCGCCTTGTTGACTGTTCCCCGAGGTCGTGGTGTCCCCAGGCTCCCGCAGGCTCACAAGAGCCGCTAGGTCCAATATTTGTTGACTGACGGCCCGGAGTGAGCCCGGAAGGGCTATCAGACAAGAAAATAACGTCTTCTGCCACCCTGACCCCCACCCCCAGGGCAGACAGGACTCCTGCACTCACCCAGTGCACATTTTATGTACACTTGATGTGTACCCAGGCCCAGGTTAGGCCCTTTCACAGGTGGACGTTAGGGACCCAGGAGATTTGAGGGTCAGAGGGTGGTGAGTTTGATTTCACAAGACCAACTTCAGAAGTTGATTTGTTTTTGTTTTTTGCTTTTGACCAGATTCAAGCACCATCAGTCATCCCTCCTACCACCCTCCATTGAAACCTGCTGTATGCCAAGGCCTGGGTGCTGCGTGAGGGTTTGGGGCCATCCCTCATCACCTCTGAGCTGACCAGACCCTCGTGGAGGATGGAAAGCCACCACCCCATAACATAGCCTTAGGTCAATGTCACGATTTTTTCCTTTAAGTCGACCCCTTTTCTGTTTCTACTTCAGTAAATACATTTCAGAAGGGAAGCTCCGAGTCACCACCAGGAATGGAAAACCAGTTTCTCTTGCCATAAATAGAAAGAAACCGAAAAACGATGAAATGAGAGCAAAACTCAGGCATTCCCTCCTTAGGGACACTCTGGGCCAGTCCTGGACCCCGAATATCCCAGTATCCAGGAAGCATTAAAGGCAGGGAAGCCCCAAATCAAGAAGAGTGGGGCATGTGTGTCCAGAGAGCAGGAGGGGCGACAAGGACCCACACAGCATTCTCGTCCCCAAGGAAGGGGCCCCAGCACGCAGTAGGAGCTCAATAATGTTCCCAGCCTTGGTAATGAGCACTTAGGATGTGTGGGGTTTGCCTGCATCCGCTGGAATCCTCCCAAGGCCCTGCGAGGTACTGACCTGTTTGGGGGGACAGATGGAGGTAGGGGTGGCAGGCAGAGGCCTTTTAGGGGTGGGACCCCAGGGACCTCTCCAAGGAGGCTTCAGGTTGGTTAAGGCCTCAGGACCCTGGGTCTGTCCCCACCCACAGTCCTGTGGGCCCCTGATGTCCTTCCCAAGCTGCCTGGGATTGGGGAGGGGGGATGTGTAAATCAATGGATACATTAATAACTAATTAAATGAATAAGTGGATGAGTTAGTGAAGCACTGAGCAGATGCTTCCATGCTGCCAGAATGCGAAACCCACTCTCGACAGTGTTCTTTAAAAGCCCCACAGCAGCACCACAAAGAGGGACACCTGTCCCTATTTTTCACATGAACAAACTGAGGCTCTCAGCAAAGCATGGGTCCAATCTTTGGAGGGAAGACTGGAATCCAGCTGAATCTCTACAGGCAGACAAGGCTCAGGGAGCTGGGCTGATGCAGAGAGGAGATGGGGCTGGACCTCAGGCCTATGGGGTGGGGAGTCGTGGGCTGGCACCTGGTCCGCTGCCCTACAGGATCCAGACCCCGTAGGGGTGTAAATCGAATTGGGGTGAGGCAGGCAGCCGAAGGAGCAGGGAGCAGGCGGCGGGGGCCCCCACGGTCGGGAGGAGCAGGCAGAGTCTGGGTCGCTTAGGAAGAGGCCCCCCAGGAAGGAGCAGATGGGAGGGGAGGAGCTGCATACATTAAAGCCAGTCCTGCCCTTCCTCGGCGTGGGGGCAGGGAGACCCCTACTCTGAACCGGAGGCTCTTCCCCTGAACTCCCTCCCCCGTCGCCTCCCCCCCTTCCCCCCAGCCCCCTCCGCCGCCGCCTCTCCCCGGGAGGAAGTGGTGAGGATGCGGGGGAGGGCCCCCCATTCTCACTTCCCCTGGGGCAGGGCGGGGCCTGCAGTGTTCCCTCCCCCGCGGCAGGAACCGAGGGCCCCCCACGGGGGTGGGGGCCGGGGAGCCGCGCGAGCTGGGGCTCGGCCAGGGTTGCACGGCCCGCCGCTGGGTGCCTTATAAATTCTCTAGGCTTCGACGGTTCTCTTGTGAAAAATCGGGGGCAAGAAACTCAGCCTTGAAACAGCGAATTGCTGGTTGACAGGTCCCCGCCCCAGGCCTGACGAGCCCCCCCCACCGCCCCGGGGCGTGGAGACCCAACCGGACAAGGACACGCCCAGCCCTGGAGGGGTCAGGGCCGGGCCGAAGGGAGGGATGTCGCAGTAAACACGGACGAGGATTGGGAAGGGAGGCGCATTCCAGGCGCAGACAAAGATCTGGATGCCGAACGGGGCCTCCCGCCTCGCCTGGCGGCTGGGCTGCCCAGAACCTGTCCCACGTGTGTCCCGGCAGCCTGGCCCCTCCTGTGGCGAGGGTGGTGGAGAGAAATGTTATTGGGGGGGTCTCGGCGCGGCGGGCGGCAGCGCAAGAGTTAACCCCGCGCGGCCACCGGACTCAGTGGCGAAGGGGGCGGGTGGCGTCAGCACCCACGTCAAGGCGAGGCGGAGCAGCGTAGACACGGATGCTCTGGTCCCCCGGCCCGCGCCCCCGTCGCGCGGGAGGCCGTGGGTGTGGTGGTGGGGAGGGCCCGTTCCCCGACAGTGCGCACGAGGGGAAACTGAGGCACGGGCAGGGGCGTGGCCTAACTGGGAAAATTCCGCGCCTCCGGGCTCCGGGTTCCCGCCCCTCGTCCCCCGGCCGTCCCCATCCCACCCGGTCACCCTCTCCCAGGCCGACACCGCCCCCGGGGTCGCCTGGCTCGGCTGGGACGAACTGGTATTTTGGTTTTGTTCTCCAGCACGCGGACGAAACGGCCTAAATCAACGCTGGGCGGCCCCGGGCTCTGTCCTAGCTGGTCGCCGCATCTACGTGGGCCTCAGTCTCCTCCACCGGACAATGGGGAGAGAGCTGACATTTACTGGGAGCGCCGGGCTCGGCCTTCGGGAGGGGCTTGGAAGGGGATTCCCACCTCGAGGGGCGGGGAAGGGAACCGAGAGCCTCGAGGTACGAGGTGGGGACACTAGCCGGGCGGGACTCGAATCCCCGGCTGGCTCCCGGTCCCCCTCCTTAACCTCCAGCCCCCTTTCGTCCCTCCGTTTCTTCTCCTCCCCTCCACTTCTCCCCCGCCCCCTCTCCTCCCTCCCTTCCCCGCCCCGCCCCCACCTCCCCATCCCCACCCGGGCCCTGGCTTGGCCGCCCCGCGGGGCCGCTAATTAAATGCAGGGCTGGGGGAAGGCGGACGGCACGCGGTTAACCCCTCCCTGCCGGGCCCTGAAGTGCTGTCGCAGCCGGGGAGGGAGGGAAATGTCCGCTGCCGAATTCCCCTGCGCCCAGCACTTCAGGTCCTAGGACAAGCCCATTTGATGAATGGGTAGATCGAGGCTAAGGGGCCGGCCCCAAGGTTCTGGGCAAGGCCGTTTTCTTGAGGGCCTCCTAACAGCGGGGTTGAAGCGGACAAATAGTGGGAGGGAAAAAGGGAGTTATAGTGACTGTGAAATAAACAAAGGGAGAAAGGCAGAGATGCAGGGAGAGAGAGGGAGGCAAAGTCTGGTGGAGAAGGACAGAGACAGAGACCCGAGAGAAAAGAGGTGGGAAGAGAAACCAGCTAGAGAAGGCAGGAGACGGGAAGAGACGCATGATTGTTTTGAAATCAAGCCACATTTTTCACTGGGATGCACGGCCCTTGGCTGGGGACTGGAACCAGTCTTCAGTCTCCTTGGCATGAAGAGAAGGTGACATTGTAAGTCCATACCGGGAAGATACAGTGACTGTCTCCTAGGGCAGCAAGCACAGTTGGAGCTAGTGAGGACGCAGTGGCTTTAGGAATAATCTGTGTGGTGACAAGGGAGTCACAGGCCACCTCTGGACCTGAAGGCCCCAACTGTCCCAGGAGGCCCACGGAGCGGGATCCCTGATCCTGGCATCTGGCCCCAGCCTGCCTCACCCACTGCTTCCTGACCTCTGACAGGGCTTTGTGGCCTGAACTGCCCAGGGAGCTATAGGTCACTCCAAGTCCCCACCCTGTCCCTGCAGCGCTGGGTCAAGTGGAGAGGCCCCAGACACTGGTATTTCACTGCCTGGCTTCCCCTTGCCTGGGCATGCTGGCCACTGCCATTGTTGAGCTGGGTAAACTGAGGTTCTGAGAGGGGCCCACATTCTTGGGGTGGGAAGAAGTGAAAACATAGGTCATATCATATCTGGCAGTGACAAGAGCTATGAAGAAATCTCACCGGGAGGAGGGGAGAGGGAAATACAGAGAGTCCTTGACACCTGCAGACAAAGAGGGGCACCATGAGGCGGCACCAGGGAAGGATGTGCCTGAAAGCTCGCTTAGCAAGTGCAAAGGCCCTGAGGTGGGACTGCAAGGTGGGGAGAGAATCAGGGAAGAGGCCTGGAGTGGGGTGAGGAAGGGGAGATGGGAGAAGGTAGAGGTCGGAGGGGGGATGTCACAGGAGCGTCCATGTCATCAGCAGCTGGAGTGGGGGGTAGCTGGAGCCCTTGCCAGCCCAGGTGAAGCCCGAGACTACCGTCCCTGCCTCCATGTCCCCACCAGTGTCCACGTTCCAGAGGATGCAGGGGCGGCACAGGGGGCATAGAGGCTGCCCAGGGTCACAGGGATCCATCTTCTGCCCTCTGTAATGCCACCCTGGCCTCCTCACACGCTCTGTGGCTCCCTGCTTCAGCCTGTCTCCCTGTCACCCCTTAGCTCGCTGCTGTCACTGAGCCACCCAACCCTTGTTCCCTCACCAGTGCCCCCCTCATGAGACACTCTGCAGCCCCCCTACCGAGCAGAGCCCAGTGACTCTCTCTTGGCTGGCTCCCCAACCCCCCTGGGCCCCTCACTCAGCCTCCTCACCCCCAGTCTGGCTGCAAGCTCTGCAGGGAGGGGGTGGCTTAGGAGACAGAGAGGCTGATGGAAATGGGAGAAGGTGGGCATCAGGGTCCTTGAGCCTGGGGGAAAATAGCTGCCCCCTCTGCCCTGCCCCCTGCGAGGAGGCGGCAGTGACAGTGGCTACAGTGATGGGGGATGTGCCCGGAGGAGCATCCGGCAGGGCCCGCGTTGCCATAGTGATGCTGACTCAGAGGCAGAGGCAGGTAGCAGCATCTGGTACCCGACCGCCCGCCTCTGCATTCACAGCACCCTCCCCAACCCCCACCCTGTAGCCTCCACTCCACTCCACTCATCTTCTGAGACTAGAGAGTGGTGAGTGAGGCCCTGTGGCAGCTGGATAAGTTCCTCCACAACCTCCATCTAGTCACCTGCTAGAAAGTGGAGGACAGTGTTCTCACTGCACTGACTTGAGTGCCAGCTCTTCCTTCCTCCATCCACCTGTCATCCTGTCCATCTGTCTGTCCATCCATCCATCCACCCACCCATCTGTCCACTCCTCTGTTCATACACCCTCCAGCACACCACCTCATTCCTACCTCAGGGCCTTTGCACATGCTGCTCTCTCTGCCCAGAAGACCCTTAGGGTCCTCACCTGTTATTTATCTTGTTTAATTCTTGGTTTCCTGATTATCTCTCTACCCGCAGAGTATATAGACCTAAGAGATGGTCTGTGGTTCTTTTGGGGGACTGTCTGCCTGTCTGTGCCTTCATTTTTCCAACTGTGAAATGGGCATGGTGATCACAGTATGACTTTATAGTGGAGGGTGGAGATTACGTGCTTAGAACTGTGCCCGCTAAACACTCAACAAACAGTTCAAATGTCCAGGAGCTGATGAAGGATAAACAAAATGTGATCCTTTCATACAACGGAATATTATTCAGCCAAAGAAAGGAATGAAGCACTGATACACCCTATGACATGTATGAACCTTAAAAATATTACACTGAGTGAAAGAGGCAAGACACAAAAGGCCGCATAGTGTGTGATTCCATTTATGTGAAATGTCCAGAACAGGCAAATCCATAGAGACAGAAAGCAGATTAGTGGTTGCCAGGGGCTGAGGAGGAGGGAGTGGGTGTGGGGTTTCTTTTTGGGGTGATGAAAATGTTCTGAAACTAGATACAGGTGGTGGTTGCACAACATTGTGACTATATGAAATGCCATTGAATTGGTCCCTTTAAAACGGTGGATTTTATGTTAGTTACCTCAACTTTTTTTTTAAAGGACATTAGGTAAAAACTAAGGAAATCTGAATAAAGTGTGGACTTTAGGCAATAATGGTCAACTTGCTGTGTCTCCAAGACACCCAGCACACACCTTCCCCAGGGCCTTTGCACCTGCTGTTCCCGCTAGCTGGAGGCTTCAGGTGACAGGGAAGCTGGATCACACTTCAGTGGGCCAAGCCACAGTCTGGCTGCAATTGCTTCCCTCACCTTCCTGTGGCCACAAGAAAGGTCAACGGGCTTGGTGGTTAGGATGGAGTGTGCCTGGGAGGCTGCGTGGTTGGGATGACATCAAGGATATCTGGGTCCCTTGGAGGGGACAGTCTGCTCCCCTGGGGGAGGGAGAAGGATCTATAACCTACATGGGGTCCCAAACAAGTGGGCAGGGGGGGCAGTGGAATGCAGTCCAGCTGGGGGGCCCAGTCCTAGGGGACTGTGTCATGAACGCACACAGCAAGTTCCATTTTCTAATTTCTAAGAAAAACTGCTGAGTAATGAAGATCTCCTTGGACGGTGCTGCTGCGCTCTGGCTGCCCCCCCCTCCAGGAACGGAGACTTCGCCCTTCCAGAGAGTTCTGGGGAACCTTGTCGAGTCTCTCCATGGCAACAGGGAGGGAGGGAGGCCACCACGCCATCCTTCACATGGACTTGGGCACTTGGGGACATCCCACAGCCCTGCTGGCCAGAGACGCTGAACAGGCTGGAGGGGTGTGGCATGGAGGGACCGGCCCCGGGGGTGCGTCCAGGGACAGTTTTCAAAGGAACAGAGACGGGAATGAGGGAGGGGAAGATGCATGAGGACTCGCCAAGTATTTTTAGGCGCTGAGAGCAGCCCTGAAATATTTCCACGGCCACTCCCGAGAGTGAGACGGGTGACTATTTCGGTGCCTGGTTCCAGAGGGGGCGGAGTGGGGGGGGGGGGGGGTGAGTCACCACTGGGTGGCTGGGCCCAGACCAGGAGGGGGCTCTCAGGGCAGGACCCGGGGCCTGTAAAGTGACAGCTCCCTGGCCCAGGGCCAGACATCTGGTGCCAGGCCTCCAGGGCACAGAGGACAGTGGTCTGGCCACTCCCTGCAGCGTGGCACCAATGCCCGGGTCCCCCGGGAAAGCGAGCCACTCACACGAACCCCATGGCTTATGGAGAGAGTCCCGGGTGAGGTTTCAGACACTCTACAAGGGCTCGGTGAGACGCCTCACCTATGTTTTCAGGCACGTACGAGGGACTTTCCTGGTGGGCCAGTGGTTAAGACTCCGCACTTCCACTGCTGGGCGCATGGGTTCGATCCCTGGTTGGGGAAAAAACAAAAAAAGCACGTGTGCAGCACTGGTTCTGTGCATCTACCAGCCGCCCCTGCTGACCAGCGAGGAAACTGAAGCGCAGTGGGGTTACACTTGCCCGCGCCGTGTGCTTCAAACCCTGCCCCTCAACTGAGGCCGTAGTCAAGGGAGTAAATTTTAAAGCAGGTGCCAACTTCACCTGCCCCAGTTCCTAATTCTACACCTGACACAACTGACCTGAGAGAAGGTAAACGGATCCTCCAAGTTCAAGGAGGGGACAGAGGGAGGAGCTCAGAGGAGGTTCTGGAGCTGTGTGTCCTGGGGAGGGTCACTCAACCTCTCTGCGTCTGCACATGCGCACTGCCCGGCACATGCTAGGCTGTTGTTAGTTCACGCCCCTGAGTGTTCATCCTCTCTGCCCTCCCCAAGCAGGCCATGGACGCTCAGGGAATGTGCACCTGCTGTTCCCTCTACCTGTTGTTCCCTGCTCTATTCCTGAGGCCAGAGGCTTCTGGTCCTTTGGGAATTGGTTTGACCACGTCCTGCTTCTACTCTTCGCAAAGGTCCCACCCCAGCATCCTGAGCTTCCTGCAAAATAACAAGCCTGGGCCCTCACAGCACCCCGTCCCTTCTCCTGCCACCTCTGCAGCCTCTACCTGGGGCTGAGCCCCCACCACTGCCTCCTCTTTGTCTTTCGGTTTTCACCCTTGCCTCAGTCTGTTCCAGAACCTTTTGTGGCTTCCCATCTCGCGCAGGGCCTGCAGCCGCCCCATTTCCTGTCCTCTCACTCTGCTCCTGTCACCCCTTGGCACAGGGCCTTTGCACAGGCTGTTTCTCTGTCAGGAAAGCTCTTCCCCCAGATGGCAGGCTCCTTTGCCTCCCTCAAACCCTTTTGTCAAATGTCACCCCCTGGTCTGCTCTGACCATCTCCCCCCCCACCCCTGCTTTCTACTCTGAATTTATGTCTTCACCAGCTCACCCCCATGGAAGGTAAGGGCCACCATGGTGGTCACTCTGCCTAAATCACAGCTGAGTCTCCATCCAGTACCTGGGATGGGGCTGTGACCCCAGTTCCTCCACCCCCGGCCAGCCCTCTGCTCCCTTTGCGGCAAGTAGCTTCTCCCACTGAGATTATCTGAGTGGACATCAGACCATCTCCCGTACTTCCCACAGGCCAAGCGGCCCTTTGTCCACAGAGGGATGTCAGAGGACACCAGGACACGTGCTGAGCCAGTCAGGACACACATGCCACTGATGCCAGGACATGCAGACCCCAGGGTCCAGGTGGATGGACGAGAAGGACACCTGCCATCACGCCTGCCTTGGAGGAAGTGGGAGGCAGCAGGCCGGGGGCAGGGCTTCCCAGGGGAGGTGCTCTTGGAGAGCAGGTGAGGCCCAGCAGAGGAGGAATCAGCGCGGAAAGTGTGTGCAGGCAGGGTTGACACAGGAAAGCAAAAGACGCCCTCCCACCCACCACCACCACCACCTTGCAGGGCGGCTGACTGAGGCTGCTCTCTGCATCCACATCTCTGAAATGGGTTCATGGCCCCAGGTGGAGGCAGCAGGGCCATCCAGGCTGGCCAGGTGGAGCTGGCCCCAGAATGAGTCACACCTGGGTGTGTGGGCCTCCCTGACTTAAAGTAGCTGGAGCAAACTCCACGGGAACCACCTACACGTAACCACCTACATTTAAGGTAGCCCGCAGGCTGCAGGTCACGCAGCAGTCAGATGACGAGGCTTCAGATCCCTGCGGACAGACCATCAGAGGGGCAGAAAGAAGGAGGCCGAGTTGTGGGAAGTAGGGGGGCACTTTTGGTTTCTCTTCTTGTTGAAGCAAGTTGAGGCTGGTTTCTTGAAACCAACCAGGAAGAAGACTGGAAAACGGGGCTGTCCTGACACCCAGCTCAGGAGGACAGCGCCTTCCGGAAGCCCAGGGCACCTAGGCGGCCAGGGCCGGGGGGTGGGTTGGGGGGAGGGGAGGCTCACGTCACCAGCGGGCAAGGAGAGAACTGGGACGTGAGCCCGGGCTGCCCGGCTGGAAAGGTCAAGGTCGGCTGGCGCGGCTGGCGGCGCGGGCGGGAAGCCGCGATTACGCACGTCGGGGATGCGCCCCAGCGCCGAGACGGGGCGCGTGGGGGACCCAAGATCCTGAGCTGCGAAGGGGCCCTTAAGAACGTCTGAACATATTCTAGGTCCAGAGCTGCGTAAGGGAAGAAAAACCAAACCGCGAAGAGCAGGAAGGGGTGGGGCTTCTAAAGGGCTTCCCATTCGCAGCCGCGCAGGACATCCGACCCAGAGCAACCCCCGCCCCCCCCCCCGCCCCGTATTTCATCAAAGTCTCATCAGAAACAACCCGCTCCCAGCAAGGGGGAAACCCAGCCTCCCAGACCAAGGCCCCAGAGGCCATTATGGGATTCTGCGTCCAGGGTCTTGGGGGAGGGGAGTTGTGAACAACAGCCCCTTTCCTCCCCACCCTTCCTTCTCTCCCTTCCTGTCAGCCAGGCCCCTGCACAGCCCACATCTTTGTCGAGGGAGGTGGGTTCTCAGGACCCGGGTCAGGCAAGGATTCAGGCAGCAGCAGGTCCCTAGAGGGAAGTCAGGGGGAAGAAGCAATGATGGGCGTGGGGGTGCGGGCAGGAACCGCATTCTCTAGATAGGTTCTGGCTGAGAAATCTTACATTCAGAGATCTTTGAGATAGCTAAGCCTGCGCTTCGCAGATCTGATAACTGGAGTGCTACAGGCACCACTTACCTTTTCTTCCAATCACCTTTCAGAACTGGTCTCAACACAGTGACATGCTGAACCCGCACCCACAGGAACCGACCTCCTAACACCAGGCTGTCCCTGTGGTTCCCAGAAATATCGGTCAGCAGACCAGGTCACCGGAAGCATTTTCACAAGTGCTGGCTCAGCGTCTCAGGCAAATCACCGAGTTTTGGACAGGCAGCGCCCTGACTTGAAGAAGAGGTAAAAGGTTCACGGAAGCCTTCCTCATGTGTTCCTCGAGGCAGCTGCCTGTCACAGCTTCTCTCTCAGTGAACACTGGTGTGAATGGTGCTTGCAATAGAGTCGGAGGGCAGAACCCTGGTGGCAAGGCCAGGCGGTGTGGGTGTCCCCCTGGCTCCCACCTGGAACTTCCCTCCCCCACAAAGGGGGGGGGGGAGTCCCCTACTGCCCAGACCCCAGTCTTGCCTTCCACCTCTTGTGAGAGGCTGCTGAGGGACATGGGAACCAGTGTCCCGTTGAAATGCTTCCCCTCAGTGAGAGGCCACAGGGTGCAAAAGGAAACTTCTTGCATGGGGCTGTGATTTCCTGAGGACACTACCTACTAGATGCACCCAGTGGTTCAAAAGGAATTCTGGATTTACAGTTTGTAGTTGTATTTGTTTTTATTTTTGTAACACAAAGAGGGAGAGAGGGAGCGAAGGAACAGGGCCCAGCGTCGTCCCCCAGAACAGCTTCTGAGGCATACGTTCCCCTGGATTCGTTTTGAAAAGGCAATTTTGGGGTCCGTGTTTCAGGAAACTCTCCAGGCAGCCTGTCAGTCTCAGTGCAAACAGCTTAAAATAAAAACCTCCCGTCTGTTCGCCACACAGGGATCTAACACAAAATGCAAAACAAACCTGTTTGGAAAATGCCTGCCCTTAAAACAAGAGTGAGGGCTTTAAAGATGCATTAAACACAGAATCTTCCAGGAATCAAGTTGGCTGCAACTTCACAAAACCAGAAGCACAGAATAACATTTCCAACTGTAGAACTGCTGGCTAACAAAAAAAGAGGAGGATCACAAGATGACAGGCAGGGGGTCCTCCCCCGACACCTGCCTCTTCTTTTTGTTCTGAACAGACTCATAAAACGGAGAGTAGAAATGCAGCCTCCGGAGTGGGAGCAGATGCTCGGTGGTGGCGACTCCGTCTCTGGGGAACGGAGGGGAGGCTCACTGTTTGCCCGCCTGTCTGCCCGGCTTCTTTTCTGGCTGACCTCTGCCAGTGCCTGGGATTCCGCCCCGGCCCCGGCCTCCAAACACACCTATGAGACAAGAGGAAAGGGGCTTCAGCAGAGCCAGACTGGGAGACCCACTGTGGACTGGGACCAGGAACTGGAACCCTTAGACTACGGCCAAGTTGTTTAACCCCTCTGAGCCTCAGCTTTCACCTCTGTAAAGTGGGGGCAGTGCTCCTACCTCCAGTGGGAAGGGCAGGCTGAGAATCTGGGGGGGAGTGTCTGAACAGGGCTGGGCATGGGTAGTGCTCCAGAATATTCTCAGTGTGACAAGGGACCAGAGCAGGCCCCCCTGGGGTACAAAGGATGCCAGGCAGGACAGAGGTTGGCACCAAGTCATATTGGGGCTTGGGGCGGGCTTCCTGGAAGAGAGGGCCGGGGGCCAAGGTGGAGGGCGGTCACCATAGGACAAAGCCCGGAGGGCTTCCAGGAGGGGGTGTGTGTGGGGGGGAACACGAGCTAGAACAGGCCTGCACTCAGCCCAGGGCACCCGGGCCTTCCTTGCTCTGCCACCACCTGCACCCGGCCCAGCAGAGAAGTGACTGGGGAGGGTTTCTGTGTGTCCAGCCCAGCGTAGGGGCAGGGGAGCCTCCTGAGCTCTGACCTCTGCAGCCAGAGGTGGGGCTGTTTCCAAAAGACATTTTATATGGAGCACACGGCACTGCTGTTGGGGAAGGTGAGTAGTAGGAGGGAGGGCACGCCTGCACCCAGGGAGGTCCCAGAAGGATCAGGGCAGTATGGGGACCTGGAAATGTACACACAGGTCCCCTTCCTTCACACACATGCAGGGGCCCCTCGGGGGACAGAAGCCAATGCCGGCAGGGTCTGCCTGACCTCATCTCTCATGGGGCAAGACCAGCTTTGCCTGGCCATGCGGGGCCCCCTGTTGAGATGTCCACCTGCCATGGAGGGCCCCGAGCGAGCCGCTCTCTCCACCCTCCCTGCTCCTTCGGGCAGTTTACTCGACAGTGGTGGCCGCCGTGTGAGAAGCCTCGCCCTGGGGACAGGTCCTGGGGCCCTCGCGGCCTGCTTACCCTCCTCCCAGGCTACCCTCCGCGTGGGGTGCCCTCCTGCCCTCTTCCCTCTGGCTCCTTTCTGTCAGGGGAGGCTCAGCTCAGGGCTGGCTCCTGTGTCCTTCCTGGCCCTGCCCGTGAGTCCCCAAGGTGGGCCCCGGGGCCTGGCTCCCAGGAGGCCCTTCCAGATGGAAGAGACAAAGCCAGGTCCCTCCAAGAACAGGAGCCAGGCCAGGGAGAGAGGGAAGGGCGGGGTCTGCAGATGGCCTCTAGGCTCAGGCCCCAGCGGACTGCATAATTTAATTTTATGCCAGATTTATAATTTCAGGGTGGTGGGGGGAATCTATCCAAAAGGCGTGACCTTGGCTTTGTATAAAGGAGTCACAGCAGGGAAGGGTCCCATGCCGGGCCCGGAGCTGGGGTTCTCACCAGCAGTTTGGTGAGGCGGGCGCTGCAGAGGGGAAACTGAGCCTGGGCGAGGTGCCTGGAACACCTGCCAGGAAGTACAGGCAGGGCTCACGTCCCAGGTCTACGGGGCACTGCGTTAGTTCACTGGGCTGGACCCAGAGCTAAGGGAGCACAGAGCCACTGAGGGGCAGGAGGGCCCGGGGGGCAGGGGTCAGCGCTGACCACCAGGACTCAGCTGGACTCCTCAGGTTGGGCTCCTGGGGCGGGGCAGGTGGCAACCAGCAGCATCCGCTGTTCCACAGAGGAGCCCCGTGAGTCACAGACCCCCAGCTCCAAGGGGGAGGGGCTCAGAGCCAGGCCCTCGGCCCCATGACGGCACCAGCCAAGAATGTCAACACTGGGCCGGGACGGATGCCACATGCTGCAGTCAGCCCCCCAGTGGGGAGGCCCCGGCAGCCTGCTAGGGAAGGAGGGGGGAGAGGAGGGCCTACCTCGCCCGGCGCCCCCCATGCCGCGGCCCTTCTGCTGCTTCTGCTGCTGCAGGCCACCGCGGCCGCGGCCCTTGGCCACCACCTCCTCCTTGACCATGTCGATGATCTCGTCAGGGATGCGCAGGTACTTGATGGTGCTGCCACGGATGTAGCACTCGGGCATCCGCCAGAATTTGTCCCCATCCTGCGAGAGAGGGGGTGTGCGTCAGATCTGTGGCGGGGGTGGGGGTGACCGTTTCTGCAGAGCGGGTGCAGATGGCCGGGGCAGCAGCTGTGCCCTCAGGCCATCTGCATCTGGCACCGCCCCTGCAGGCTGTGAAGTTCTTCGTCCCGGACAGGACACGGGAGGGGCCGCCCCCCCGGCAGGCTCTCTCCAGACCCTCGGCCGTGCTTCACCCATGACAGAAGCCTCCATAGCCTCAGCCTGTCCTCGGGTGTGGGAGGCAGCCGGAAGCCCAGGGAGGGGTGAGGCTGTTCCACGTGCCAGCTGCGGCCACAGCCCCGCTCCTCTCCCACCCCAGCCTTCCAGAACTTGCCTTCTGGAGCCCTCTCTACACACCCCGACTCATTCATTCACACAGGTTTCTCGTGGCAGGGTCTGAGCTGGGCATGGGACACAGGTGAGCAGGATAGAGACCGTGTGTGTTGGGTGAAGAGGGCCGGGCCGGGGGCCTGGGGGGTGCGGTGGGGCGGGAGGCAGGTCTGGGCCAGGGGCAGCTCCCAGTGATGCCAGTTTTCAGGGGAGCTAATGGAAGCTAGAGAGACAAGGGGGCTTGGACAATGGCAGACTGCTGAGCAGTGCCGACCCTGCAGTTCTGAGGATGCTGTCTCCCCCCACCTGTGACCAGCACAAGGCCTTCCCTCCACCCCACCTCCTGGTGCCCTTGGGCAGGAGTCCAGGGCCTCTTCCATCAAATTAGTTCTCCAGCGCCTAGGCAAGCCCTCCCCCACACACCCCTAGACATTAGAGCAAGATATCTCCTTGCTTAGATCCCAATCAGGGCCTCGTTGGCTCAAGGACGAGGTCCGAACTCCTCAGTGTGGCTCCAGAGAGCCTGAGATCCAGCCCCACCCTGGCTGCCCTCTCTCGGTGCACTCGATGTGCCTTCCAGATGGAACTTTCTGGAACACACGCAGTGGGCTTCTGGCCCCCAGCACTTTGCACACGCTGTTCCCACCTTCTCGTGTCTGGCTAACTCCAGCCCTCAACGGGCCTTGCTTCCAGCCTCCCTGAAACCCCCAGTCCTCCTGCCTGACACTCATCAGCAGTGCCTGGGCCGATGTGGCACAGCCCAGCGGCAGCGCTCGGCAGGGACAGGCGGGATGTTTGAGGGCCAACTCTTCCCAAGGACACACACGCGAGCCCCCGACCCACACAGGAACCCCAAGAGGCCGCAGAGCATTCCTTTCCCAGAAAGGGCAGGCAAGGGGCCAAGTCCGTGGGGATGCAAAGTACAGCCAGACAGAAACAGTGATTCTGTGGAAGCTCAGGGCAGGGGCCGAGCCGGCCGCTCAGCCAAGGGCAGGCCGAGCCCGGCACGCTCCCTGTAGGAACAGGGTTTCCTGTGCTTTCCATGGGGGCAGCTAAATGCCTCCCGACCCTTGCTCTCCCGTGCTTTCTCAGCCCCGGGGGTCTCTGTGTTCAGCCACCCGCTGCCCAAGGGAAGGAGGGGCTGCCATCACCTGTTTACAGATGAGGATGCTGGATGGCCTGCGTGAGACAGTACTTCACACCAGCCTCTCCTCCCAACTGCCAGGTCACAGAGGGGGACTCCCCAGGGGGAGCCACGTGTCCAGTCTTGGCTGGCAGTGGAGGCCGGGCCGACCTTGCTCCGAGACCCAGTGATTGGTTCTAGGTATCAGAAGTGGACACAGACCTGTCGCCCGTGTGCAGAAGGACATGTGTTCAGCTGTGCACTGCGGCACCGTCTGCCACAGCCACACTGGAAACGCTGCCACCTGCCACCAGGAGTTTGGTCCCAAGGAGCAGGTCACAGAGCCGAGCAGGTGAGGGGAGGGGGTCACGCTCCTCTGTCTGCCCTTTGGGGTGTGAACCATCTAGGAGGACAGACCAGGGGCGACAGCGGCCGCCTTGTGCTCTGCCGTACGCTGGCGCAGTGAGCCCTGGGGGCACACTGCCCATGGCTCAAGACAGCCGGGCCCTGCCTGCACACCCCCAGCAGCTTCCTCCCTGTAACACAGGAGGCTCTCTCGGGCAGGGGGATGGAGACCACAATCAAGGTGAAAGGAAAGCTCCAGCAGAACCCAGTACGGATTAGGGCGGGAGAGTCTTGCCTTCATCACTGTCCTCGTCACGCTGAGGATCATCCCAAGGTGGGGAAGGCCTCTGACCCTGGGGAACGTTCTCCCCAGCCCTGGCCCTGCACTTCCTGGTTTCAGACCTCAGGGGAAACAAGCCCCCTGGTGGCCTGGACATCCCACAGTCACGCCACCGTGGCCCGTGTGGTGGGCAACGTCCACAGCCAGGACCAAAAGCAGCAGAGGCTGACAAGGAGGGTTGGGCCTGCCCTGGAGGCCACGCCTTCCTGCAGAGCTAGGATTTATAGCCAGAAGCACCCCCCAGGCCCAAGTCCTCACTGGTCAGGCATGGCACCCGGGGGTGGGGCACGGGGGAGCAGCGCAGTACCGGCTGGGCAGCATCCCCACAGGTGCAAAGTCCAGGGCACTAGAGAGACTAGGAGCCTTGTCTGTCTGCCCCGCCCCCATATCCTGCCCAGTCCCTTGGCCCTGCCCCGGCAGGATGAGCTGTGGTACAGGCTGAGGTACGCACCCTCCCACTCCTCCCACACGCCTAGGGAAGGGCTTTTACCCCACCTGGAAGTGAGGACGCTGAGGCTCTGTAAAGCCCCAGGTCCAAGTGTGCATTCCTGGCCCCGCGGCCCCCCACTTGCTATGCCCATCAGACCGGCGCCGCCGCCGGAAGGCCCCCAGGCAGCAGGTGCAGACTCAGGGCACGGGACACTCACCCTGGACGTGCAGATCACCTCACGCAAGTTGATGTTCATCCAGTTGTCACAGCTCACCAGGTGCCCATTGTACGTCTCTCCGTTTTTGAGCTCCACCAACTGGAGAGACACGGGTCCCCCCCGTCAGTCTCAGGCCCCAAGGGAGGTGCAGACTTACCCCGAAGAGCAGGCCACCACCAGTGGGCCTCATTCAGACACGTCCTCGGCTCCTCTTGGGACCCAGTGGCCACAGCACACGGCGCCCAGGCCCCCAGTGGCGCATCTTACAGGAGACACACTCTGCTTTCTCGATATGCTTTGCTGGGCATCGTATAATTTCTATGATGAAACCATTTTCTTATGTGTGGAAGAAAGCAACAAACAACCCACCCCAACCCGCCACACACACACACACACATCTTTAAATTAGGGTAACAGGGAGGCCAGAGGCCAGGCGGGCGCCCCAGGGGGCAGGTGCCCAGTGATGGCACCCACGTGATCGTGTGATCTTTGGTGGTCTGGAAACACTGTTTTTTCACTGAGATAATTACTTGTCTATTTTGATGTGTTTGGGGAAAAGCACGTCATTTGGAAGACATGCTTTTGCTAGGAAAAGGCTGAGACTTAAAAAAGAATCAACTTAGAGAAGGAACTTATGGTTCCCAGAGGGGATGGGTGGGGGGAAGGGATAGTTAGGGAGTGTGGGAGTGACATGTACACCCCGCTATATTTAAAATGGATAACCAACAAGCACCTACTGTATAGCACAGGGAACTCTGCTCAATATTATGTAACAACCTAAATAGGAAAAGAATTTGAAATAGAATAGATACATATATAACTGAATCACTTTGCTGTACACCTGAAACTAACACATTGTTAATCAACTATACTCCAATATGAAATAAAAAGTTAAAAGAAAAAAAAAATCAGGGACTTCCCTGGTGGTGCAGTGGTTAAGAATCCACCTGCCAATGCAGAGGACACAGGTTGGATCCCTGGTCTGGGAAGATCCCACATGCCTCGGAGCAACTAAGCCCATGCGCCACAGCTACTCAGCCTGAGCTCTAGAGCCCGCGAACCACAACTACTGACTCCCCGTGCTGCAACTACCGAAGCCCACAAGCCTAGAGCCTGTGCTCCGCAAAAAGAGAAGCCACAGCACTGAGAAGCCAGTGGATTGCAACCAAGAGTAGCCCTCACTCATCACAACAAGAGAAAGCCCACGCACAGCAACGAAGACCCAACACAATCAAAAAAGAAAAAAAAATAAAAAATAACTCTCCACTGGGCCCACCTCTGCTCTGCGGGCTGTGCATGGGTGCCGGCACGAGCGCCAGTGGCGGCCCAGTCTGTGCCTGTAACTTCCTGCTCAAGTTCCTGCTGGTGGGTGACAGGGAGGTAGGCAAGGGTGAGATCCTGGTGAGCCTGCAGGACGATGTGGCCGAGTCCCCAGACGGCCACCCGGCAGACGTCACGCGCTCTCCCGCTGCCTTCTGCAGGGCTTGCAGACATCTTCCAGCTAATCTGCCTGTTTCCCTGGGCAACCATTTTAAGATTTAAAACGTGATTTATACAATTATCACTTTCTGGTTTGAAAAAAAAAAAAAATCAACTCAGCTATCTGCCCAAGAGAAATGAAGACATGCATCCACGGAAAAATGTGGACACGGATGTTCCTGGCGGCCAAAATCTTCACAAACAGCCAGAAAGTGGAAACAACCCAAATGTCCGTCATCGGTGGACAAATGGATAAATAAAATGTGACACATCCACACAATAGAATATCACCTGGGCGTAAGGAATGAAGCTCTGACACACGCTACACTGTGGATAGACCCCAAAAACATGATGCTGAGTGAAAGGAGCCAGACACGAAAGGCCACATGGTATGTGATGCCATTTACAGGAAATGTCCAGAACAGGCAACTCCACAGAGATAGAAAGCAGATTCGTGGTTGCCAGAGGCTGGGAGCGGCTGCTAATGGAGACTGGGTCACCTTTCAGGGCGACAGGGCTGCTCTGGAACGACAGAGGTGGTGGCTGCACAACATCGCGAATGTACTGAATGTCCCTAAGTCGTACGCTTTGAAAAGGCTGAACTGTATGGTATGTGATTAATATCTGAATTAAAAAGAGGAAAGACCACAGAACCTACTGACAGATACCACACTGTATCACAAAAGGACCAAAAGCAGCTTAGGGAAGGCACAGCGCATGAAACTATCCACATTTAAAAAAATCATTCATGCTTACACACACGTTAGAAGTCTAGACGTGTATACACTGAAGAATAGTTAACTTGTTGGGAAGATTAATGAAGAGGGGCTTCCACTTTCTCTGGGGAGGGGACCCTTTTTTGGGGGGAGGGAGCCTGCCCCACATAGCATGTGGGATCTTCGCTCCCAGACCAGGCCAGGGGGAATTAACCACTGGACCGTCAGGAAAGTCCCTAAGACGGGACACAGGCAGGGGTTGGGGAGGGGATTTTTTTTGGGGGGGGAGCACTTTCTCTGAATCTCTTGTATTTGATCCTTTTAGTAAGCCTGTATTACTTTGATCAGAAACAGAAATGACACAGGTCCTGCCACATGTGGGAGGGAGAAGAGGACGAGCCCCTGTCTCGTGGACAGGCAGGAGGCGGGTTTGGCTGAAGGCACCTCACCCTTCGCCCAGTGTCCCTGTCCTGGGGCCGGTCCCCGCTGAAACGCACCCTCCCAGACCGGCACATACTCACCATTGGGTGATTCTGAGCCGTTTTCAGCAGCGACAAGGGAAGCTGAAAGGCAACAAAAAACACATGACTTATGTTTCCTCAGCACTGTGGAGCCCCGGCCTCTGGACAGGGCTGGGACCCCAGGAGCACACATCCCTCCACAGAACTGCAGCCTCTGAACTCTGCCCAACCCCAGGACACATGCCTGCCTCCCAGTTTAGGACAGGGAAGTCTCAGACAAAAAACCTCCGCCACCCTCCACCATCCCAGAGGCAGCTGCCCGCTCCGGTCTTGGCACTGAGCACTCTGGACATTTCTTTGTAGCTCGTGCTACAGAGTCACATCCCTAACAGGACCGGGCACAGCCCTCCGTGCTTATCAACAGCATCGCAGCACACCGGTCCTGCTGCTGCTCGCATCTTTTTGCTCCACTGATGTTTCTGAGATACATCCAGGCTAATGCATGCAGCTCTAGCTAGACCTGTCATTTTCAGCATGGTAGACGGTTATCACCACACCCAATTTACAGATGGGGACACTGCGGCTTAGAGGATGAGGAACATGCCCAGCACCAGAGAGCTAGCGAGAGACGGAGCCTGGCTTGACCCCATCTGTCCGAAGCCAGCTCACACTGAGCCTACGCCTCAGGCAGCAGCCCTGATTGAACCAAGAGCGATTTGGCCCAGGTGCAACTGGCCTCCCGATGAGAAGGCCACATCTGAGCTGGGTGTTCAGAGAGGAATTCACCGCGTGAGAGGAAGAAACGTTTCAGAAAAAGTCTGTGGTGACTGCAAGTGATAGCAGATAAAGGATGGGATTTAAAAACTCCCTCAGATAACGTGAACTTTCAGGACAGTTCTTTCCCATCATTACTGAATTTCTTTTTTTATAAAAAACATATAGCGTAATTGGGGGAAAAAATCAGTTCTTTTCATTTTGGGAACACAAATCTTGACTCATACGCTGGGGCCCATCTCAGGGTCTCCGGGAGGGTGACTCAGGTGGCAGTGCTTGGGCCCAGGGTCCAATGACAGCCTACCAGGACAGCTAGGTGAAGGTTCTAGACCTAGGACCCCGCAAGACGGGAAACTGCCTCAGCAAGGACCATACCTTGCCCCAGTGACTTTGGAATTCACACTCCAAAAGGGGGCAGTGGCTTTTCCAGGTGGTGGAGACGGTGAGGCCTCCCTGTCAGGAGGCCACAAAAGGCCCTCACCCCCAGAGGACGGCTCTCTGAAGAAGGGCGTGGTGGGGGAGGAACTCTCACATCCCACGGGCCTTCCCTAAGAGCCACCCGGGGTGGGGGTGAGATCCAGGGGTGGCAGGAAGCCAGGCCCAAGCCCACTTCCTGCACTGGCTTCCTGGAAGGGCAAGATAAGGAGGAAGAAGGGGCCACGTGGAGAGGAGGCAGCTGCTCCGAGGAGGGTGGGCAGGCAGGCTGGGGTCCCAACGTGGCCAACCTGCAGCTCTGGCCCTCTCCTCTGGAATGCACCTGTGTGATGCTGCCCGGCTGCGGAGAGCCGGAGGCTCAGACGCGCATGCGGGAGCCACACGCCCAGGTGGTATTTACAATGGAGACGCCTCATGCTTTCCCAGGCAAGGCTGTTCCCTGTGTCCACAATGGGAACCCAGACCAGGGCGATGACACACCTAGGTCCTCCTCCCAGGTCACTGGAAAGGGGACAGGGCCAGGTTAGCCCCGGAAAGTGAGGATGAAGATAGACTCAGCGCTGAGAGGTGAAGGGAGGCCGCAGCAGTACAGCCAAGGCCCCTCTAGGTGAGGCACCAGCAGCTAGAGCAGGAGGGACCTGCCCAGGGACGTGGAGCAAGGTCCCGGTAAAGCCGGGGAAAGTAGGCTGATTCCTGCCAGCAGGGGACCCACAGATGTCCCCTGCTGACATACAGAGCCTCTAGACTGGTCCTTCTTGGGCAGCCATCCTGTCCTAGCTACCGGCAGCACAGCCCTGGAGGACCCACAGCCTCCTCAGCTGTTGCTGGCAGTGTGCCCTCGGGGTACAGCTGCAACACAGATGGGACTGGCACCTGCTCACAACCCTCCCCAGCGCACCCGCTCCCTAGACGGGCCACACAGAGCCGGGCCTGACACAGCTCCAGCAAACTGGCCCACTCTGCTCCTCACACACCACGCCCCGTGCTGCTGGCCAACCTTTGTTCCCTCTGCCGGGGGTGCCCTTCCCCAGGCCGGCGGCGGCTCCCTCAGCCAGGCCTCTCATTACAACCCCTTCAAGGGAACAAGGCTTCCACCTGGGCCACCCTCTGCTGTTTCTATTATAGGACGTAGCCAGTCTCTAATTAACTTGTTTATTTATTATGTCTCCCTGGCTAGACTGGAAACGCCAAGCCTCCTGCTAGACTGGAAAATTCAGAGGGTGTGGACTTTGTCCACCACTGAGCACCGGGCCAGGCACACGAGAAGGGCTCAGTAAATATTTGCTGAGCAAATACGGCACACACCACCCGGGGAGGCACTTAGGGCAGGGGGGATTCCTGCCCCACCCCACAGACAAGGAAAGGAGAGGCTCAGATAGGGAGAGGTGGCATTGAGACAGCCCTTCAAGACCGCAACGGCCTGGAGCAGTGGTTACATCTTGCCATCTTCTATGTCCTTGTCCCCAAACTGTGCTGGAGACAGAGGTGAGGGGAAGGGGAGGATCCTGCTGAACTCAAAAGCCAAGGGGAAGGGGCGGCGGCAAGGGTGGGGGGATGGAAGATGCTTGAAGGTGCTGGGCAGATAGGAGAGGGCCGAACACCCAGTTCAGGGGGAGACAGAGTCATCCTGCAAAAGCTTAAGGCAAGCAAATTCCTTTCTCTGGCCTTTCTCAGAACGCCTGGGGCCTGGCCCTCAGGCCCGGACCAATCCAGGACTAGACCTAATGGTATCCTGAAGCTCCTGATTCAGGAAGCTGTTGCAGACCACCCACTCCCCCACCCAGACCTCTGCTTCCGGCCCTGCCATGACCACAAGGAACAGGCAGTGTGTCACGTGCCGAGTCCTCTCCTGAACAGTCCTCAGAAGGTGGGAACCAGCTGAATGAATGAATCCGTACTTCGCACAGACACTGTTCTAGGCTCCGGATAAAAAACAAAGATCCCATCTCCATGGAGCTTAAAAGATGGAGTCTTCCAGTTTTGCCCATTCCCTCAGACCAACTCTACCCTCCAACAGAGAGGAACCTGCTCCCTTCTCTCCATCCCTATGCTGACCAGGAGAATTTAGTGAGCCCTCATGGTCAGCTCTGAAAAATGTGCAGCGACCATCTCAGAGCAACTCGGATGCTGAAGGGCAGGGTGCTCTCCTAAGGGGCTCCCAGCTCTCAATTCCTCTGTGTGGGCCTCCATTTCCCTGTCTTTGGCACTCTGTGGCTCAGATCTACAACTTCCACAACTTGTGAGCAGCATGGCCCCGGGAGGCTTCCGGTTACGGCCTCAGTTTTTCTTTCTGTGAACTGGGAGGATGCAGTTAGTGCATCCTTGGCTCAGAATGCCCCCCGCTCCCTCTAAACAACATGCTGTGTGACCCAGGGAGAAGCAAACCCTTCTCTGGGTCTGTTTTTCAGCCTGAGAAAGAGAAGCACAGGAGGTTGTGCGGCTAGCACTCTAAGGGCCTTACAAGCCCCCAAATTTCCTAAATTGGATTAACTTGAGAATGCACACCGGCCCCCTACTTCCTGGCGCTCTAGTTTTACAATCTATTAGGTTACACTGGGTCGGATGCACTCGGGGTAACTTCCCTGCCCCCAAAGTCACGCTGCTGCATTTACTGGGCCCTTCGGCGGGTCCCCTTTCTCTCGGGCCTCAGTTTCCCCACCTGAAAAATGGGACGACTGCGGCTAGGCTGCTATACTATGATTACATGTTCGTCCAACCCCAAGTTCCCCTGAGATCGACGTGCAGAGTGTCCTGAGAGAAGCCCCTGCCCTCTCCGGTCTCAGTTTCCCCCCGTCTCGGGCCGGGGGGCAGGACTTGAGGCCCAGATGGCACGCTCGCTCCGCATCGCCCCTGCCCCAGTACCCGCCCCGAGGGCCCTTGGCGGCCGGCTCCGCCGTCGCCTTGCCCTCACCATGGTGTCGGCGGGGACCGGGCTCCCCGGCCACTTCCGCCACCGCCGCCGCCGCTCACGTTCCCGCCGGTAGCCGCCCTGCTGCGCGCCACAAGGCTGAAATGGAGTGGCAGCGAAGCGAGCCAGTCAGAGCAGGGCTCGTGGGAAGGACAGCCAATCCACGCAGAGAAAGGCGGGGCCTACTAAGCACGAGGGGCGGGGCGGGCCGTGTTCTCTCCAGAGCAGTAAGGGAGAGTCGTAAAGTGCCGCCGTGAGTGCTGCAAAAGGGGCGGAGCGATGTGCGCCTGCGCAAGAGGCTTTGTGGGTAAGGGTGCATGCGCAGGAGAAACCCTCTCGAATCTCCTCGGCTCCGCGCTGTGGGCAAAGCCAGTTATTGCCTCCAGTTTCCAAATGGAGAAATGGAAGCGCCTCGGTTGTTATTGGCATGTACTTAATGTCTCCCTTCGGGCCGCTCCTTTTCTGATTCTCATTATTGCAGTTGATCATTATCCAAGGCACGTCTTTTGGTAGGTTGGAATCCCGGCTGTGCCCCTCTGAGCCTCAGTTTGCCTCCCTTTAAAATGGGCATGATAATAGTGTCTGCTCTAGAAGGTTGCAGTGAGGAGGAAACGAGTTAAGCCATGGGAAAGCAGGTAGAACAGCGTCTGGCACAAACTGAGCACTTGTTACACAGGTGTGCAATATTTATTGAGCATCTACTATGGGTCTGCTCCTGGAAACACAGACGTGAATAAACCAGACAAACCTCCTGGCCCTCCCGAGTCTTAGGAGCCCACTGGGGACACAGACGGTAAACAAAATAAATAGGCAAATGTATTAGTTTCCTTGGAATGTCATAACAGAGTGATCAAACTGGTGGCTTTAAACCATGAAACTTGACCCAGAAGTCTGAAATCAAGGTGTCGGCAGGGTTCCTTGTGAAGGATCTAAGGCACGATTCATCCCACACCTCTCTCCCAGCAACCCTTGCAGTCCTTGGTTTATGAACACCTTATTCCAGTCTTTGCCTCTGACATCACATGGCTTTTCTCTGTCTCAAATCTTCCACTTCTTTTTTATGAGGACACTCCTTTCTCTTATTAGGCCCACCCTAAATCCAGGATAAATTTCATCTTGAGATCCTTAATTATATCTGCAAAGACTTTATTTCAAATAAGGTCATATTCATAGAAATGGGGGTTAAACTTATGTCATCTAAAATATGTTAGAACATATCTTTTTAGCGACAGTTCTCAACCCATTACATCAAGTATTAGCTATGATTCCTTTGAACATAGACATTTATTTGAATAATTCACGTATTTTAGGTGACCATACACGTACTTTCAGGTGACCATACACGTACTTTCACACACTCGAGAGCATATCTACAGCCTAAATTTCCAGGAGCCGTCCAGCTGGATGGCCATCAAGGGTTCCTTTCTCTGCTTTGACTTTCACAGATGCCTTGACCTTCAGGTTTGTAAATGAGACAAAAGTGTTCTCCACCAGTGACTACCCTTCTCTAGGCCTCCTCAGTGTCAGCATTGGCCTGACAGTTTTTTCTTTTCTTTTTCTTTTTTTGCCGCACTGCACCACTTGCAGGATCTTAGATCCCTGACCAGGGATTGAACCCAGGTCCTGGCAGTGAAAGTGCCAAGTCCTAACCGCTGGACCGCCAGGGAATTCCTGAGAGATTTTTCTTACCAAGCCCAGAGCCAGGCTCTTCCAGCTGAAAAGACCCTAGGTCTCTCAGAGCCAGCTCGGGGAGCCCCTGATGCTCGTCTTCTCAATAAAAGATTCCCCTGCATCAGGTCTCAGAGACCTGGGCAGAAGAGGATGGGACCCTACAGGCCCAACCACCTCCCACTGGGTAGGTTTAGGTCACTGAAATCTCCCCTCCAAGACCTGGGGAGGGGAGCGGGGATCTGGGGACTGTCTTTGCTATGAAGGAACTGAGTGACTCAGGCATGTTCCTCCCCCTCCCTTCTCATTAAAAACAGGAGTACAGATCTTCTTCAACTTACGATGGGGTTACGTCCCAATAAACCCATTGTAAGTTGAAAATATCATAAAATGAAAATACATTTAATACATTTAGCCTACTAAACATCATAGCTTAGCTTAGCCTAGCCTCCCTTAAACGTGCTCAGAACTCTCACATTGGCCTACAGTTGAGCAAAATCATCAAACACAAACCTATTTGATAATAAAGTGTTGCATACCTTATGTAATGTATTGAATGCTGTACTGGAAGTGAAAAACAGAACCATTGTAAATGTATCAGTTGTTTACCATTGTAATTGTGCGTGACTGACGGGGAGCGGAGGCTCACTGCCAGCCACCCAGCATCAGGAGAGGGTATCTTACCACATATCACTGGCCCAGGAAAAGATCAAAATTCAAAGTTCTGTTTCTGCTGGAGGATTGCTTTCGTACATCGTGAAGTTGAAAAACCTGAAGTCAAACCATCATAAGTCCAGGACGGTCTGCGATCATCTCTGCCAATCAGGGTTACTGTGTGGAGTTATCAAATGTGAAACCCGTAGTCCAGGGCGTCACAGCTGTCCTTCATGTCCTAGTTTGGGGTCTGCCCTTGTTGCAGAAATTGATCCCACGAGAAACCCAGCACCACACTCGGAGGGTTGGAGAACTCAGGTTTATTGAGCTGGCGGCACCAGAGGAGCTAACACTCCAAAATTCTGGGCCCCGTTCTAGGTGAATTCTCTCCTTATATAGGTTAAAACACATAGCTACAATTGGCATTAATTGATTGGATTATTTGATTGGCTACTCAGTTTCCATAGGTAACAGGTGATTACAGAGCACGGGCATTGCTGGGGGTTACATGCAAAGGGTTTTCAAACGAAGGCGAGCGGGCATAAAGCTATGAACTCCAAATTTCCTTCATCATTCCCCGCTCTTGACGCCCCTAAAAATCTTTATAAGGTGTCAACTTCTTTTTTTTTAATTAATTAATTAATTTTATTTATTTATTGGCTGCATTGGGTCTTCGTTGCTGCACACGGGCTTTCTCTAGTTGCTGCGAGCGGGGGCTACTCTTCATTGAGGTGCGCAGGCTCCTCATTGTAGTGGCTTCAATAGTTGTGGAGCACGGGCCCTAGGCGTGTGGGCTTCAACAGTTGTGGCACATGGGCTCAGTAGTTGTGGCTCACGGGTCCAGAGCACAGGCTCAATAGTTGTGGCACATGGGTTTAGTTGCTCTGTGGCATGTGGAATCTTCCAGGGCAGGGCTCAAACCCGTGTCCCCTGCATTGGCAGGTGTATTCTTTACCACTGCGCCACCTAGGAAGTCCGATAAGGTGTCAACTTCTTGATCGTTTAGACCCATGGGTTGATAACCTCTCAGGGCCAGAAAGTGTAACCAGTCTCTACAAGGCAGGATGTCATCATAACCCTGATTTTCAGATGTCCCTCCTCGAATTCCTCAAGCTTCCACCGTGCATAGACCGGTCAGCCCTGGAGTGACTGGAGCAGGGCTGAAACTCTTAGACTGGACTTGGTCGTCTCTGTAGGAAGACCCGAAGTGGCTGGTTCAGATGAGCTTTTGCAGTCCAGCTCTCGCCATTCCAGAGGTGCTGCTTTCTTTACCTGGGTGTGGTGGATTGTGTAACTCATCTCCTGGCTGATAGGGATGAACCCAATTGCCCAAAGGAATGGGAGTCCTTTCTAAGGCTCCTTGGGTAATATGGCGAAAGACCTTTCCCAGGGCCTGGAGGTGTCAAGGCATCTCCAGGTCAGCTAGTTGTTGGGGGTCTCCCTTGAGTCTCCCTATCACTTGGTGGCGGGGGGTGGGTGTCTCCCATATAAGATTTCAAAGGGAGAATATCCTGAAGACCTCGTGGTGCACTGGGCTCGGAGCAAGGCTAGGGGCTGCATGTCAATCCAGGGTAATTGGGTCTCCTGACAGAGCTTAGCTAACATAGTCTTAAGTGTCTGATTCATACACTCAACTTTCCCTGAGCTTTGTGGCCTGTAAGCAGCCTGACGCTTCCATTTGATTCCCAGTGACTTGGACAAGGTCTGGACTATCTCAGACACAAAGGCTGGCCTGTTATCAGACCCTATGGAGAGAGGTAGCCCATATCTGGAGACTATGTCTCTTAGCAAGGTCTTGGCTACCTCTTGTGCTCGCTCAGTGCGCGTGGGGTAGGCCTCAGCCCGTCCCGAGTAGGTGCAGACTATCACAAACAAATACCTACCTATAGCCCCGGCAAGGCTCATGGTATTGCTTTATTAGCTGAATGGCTATAGTACTAGGAACAAAGAGCCTTTGGTCTGGAAGCTTCCACCAGCCATCCTTCCCCTTAGTTCCTCCCTCATGTAAAGCCCATTGGTCTTCTTCTATGGTATACCTCAGAGACGAAGGCAATTCTGGTGCCAAGAGGATTTCAGAGTTTGGTTCAAGGCTCACTGTAGGACTCGGTTGGGTTGCTGCCTCCTTGGCCGCCTGGTCAGCCAACCGATGCCCTCTGCTGTTCGTAGTCCCCTTTCTTTGTAGATGGCCCCATGTACACGTGAAGTAGTGACGGCATGTCTTGAGTCTGTGTAGATGTGGGCTCGCTTCCCTTCGGCGTGCCTTAGCGCCTGGATGAGCGCCCATAGTTCAGCCGGTTGTGCTGACCACCCCTGGGGCAAGGGCTCCGCTTTTATTACTTCATCTGTTGTTGTGATGGTCCATAGCCTGCTTTGTGTTGTTCTTCCTGGACGAAACTGCTTAATTACAAGAATTCGTGAGTCACCAAGTGGCCCCCAAGTTGACACGAGCGGGCTTTATAGAATGAGCGAGCAGTCTTATCTCCTCTGGCCCCAGTGAGAGTTGCTGTCCGACCTGTAAGGGGAGCCACAGGTGTGGTCACCACAGAGTGTTCAGCTCCGGTGTCTACCATGAAAGTCATTGATTGGCCCCCAATTTTCATTGCAACAGTTGGCTCCCAGGGGCCCAGGGTCAGGAAGCCCAGTTTCTCCTATTCTGACTCTGTTCCAGCCAGGCCAATAAGGTCTCAGACGACTGGCTCAAGCTGGTACCTTCCTCTGCCGGGTTGATTGAACTTCTTTGACCCTTCAGTTGCCTCTCTGCGGTGGGGGCATTCATTTTTCCAGTGCCCGGTTTCTTTGCAACAGGTGCACTGGTCACAACGTAGCGATCTATTCTTGGTTTCCCCTTTCCGTGGGGGACAGCCTGCTTCAGCGGACCTGGGTTCCCCAGTGCGATGACCAGCAGGGACACCTTCTGCTTCATGCGCTTGTCAGCCATCTTTCGGGCTTCACGGTTGCAATTCACAAACGTCTTGTTTGCGACGTCCAGCAGTTGGGTGGCATGCACCCCAGCGAAGCCCTCAAGTTTCTGAAGCTTACGGAGGATGTCAGCATGAGACTGGGCCACGAACGCCGCATGAACCGTGCGTTGATTCTCTCGTGCCTCAGGGTCAAAAGGGGTATACACCCGGAACGCTTCACATAATCTCTCGTAGAACTCCACAGGTGATTCATCTGGCTTTTGGTGCACTTCCGTCGTCTTGGACATGTTGGTTGGTTTCCTAGCCCCTGCTGTCAGCCCCTGCAGCAGGACTCATCAGTACTTGTCAAGAGAGCCCTTCCCATCCGGGGTGTTGACGTCCCAGTTGTGTCGCACATCTGGTACGGCCCCCAGGGCCCAGGCTGCTGGATCTATTGTACCAGCTGGTGCCTGCTCTTGGAGCCATCTCCAAGCCTCTGACAGGATCCGGTACCGTTCCTCAGTGTTGAAGAGAGTCAGGAGGAGATGGCGACAGTCATCCCAGGTAGGTTGGTGGGTGTGAAACATGGACTCATTGCTTGTGGCTTCTCCGAATAGGACAGGGTATGGAGTTTCCAGTTGAGGAGGTCAGTAGTACTGAAGGGCTGATAATAAAGGACTGGGCGTCCTGGCTGGATGGAGCCATCCTCATTGATCTGAGGAGGTCCTCGGGCCTCTCGCAATAGCATCTGCAGGGCTATGGGCTGCTGCGCTGGTTGGCCAGCCGAGCGAAGCCACCGTGGGCTTGGAGGGGGCTCCGGATTTGGAAGTGGTAGAGACACAGAGGGCGGAGGGCTGTCTGGTAGAGGATGCGGAGGCTGAATGGGAGCTGGTGGATCTGGTGGTATATAGGGCAGAGGCAGAGGGGGCTCTTCTTCATGGTCCTCTTGGTGGATAACCTTGGCCAGTTTTTCTTTACTATTTCTCGGAGCCGGTTGGGCTACAAAAGATCCTACACTGTCCCTGCTTATTCGCACAGAACTGAACCCAGGGAGGCAGCTGAACAGCAATTTGTAACCAGGAATCTATGTATGGAAACTGGTCTGGGTGCCCGGGGGTCCCTGTCACGACTCGGTACACTGCTCTAACCATAGGGAGGTCCAGGGTACCCTCCATAGACCATCCTACCCTGAAGGTGGGCCACTCCAGCTCGCACAGCGTGTGCAACATTCCCATGGTCATCTTAACCCCATAGTCTCTGGAAAACCCTTTCTCAAAGTTTTTCATCATACAGTCCAAAACAGTTGGCTTTGAGGAATTTCCTCCCATCTTAACAAGTCAATCTGCTTCCTTAAACAGGAGGGAGAAGGGAAAACCCAATATACTGGCTCAGAAGGTTAGCGGAGGAAAGGGGAGGATAATCTAAAGTTGTAGGGGCTCTAAAACAAAGGGCAATTGTTCTTTTCCTCTCCGTGTATCCCACCCTGTGTTGATGATGCAGAGGCAAACAAGGATGGGTGCCCTCTCCGAAGAGGAGACCACTCAGGTGCCCACCTGCCTGCATCCCCGTGGGGAACTTAGGTGCCTCTTAGCTTTGGCGGGTGGTATAGAATCCTGACTTGAATCTGACTCACAGTGAGGGACTGGGTCCCCCAGAGGCAGATACCACCCTGAGCTGTATGAGGTCACCACGGAACCACAGGTTAGGGCCCACTCAGACTCTGTGGCCATGAAGGCAGTGGAGCCACACAATCGTCCTGGAGTGAGGATGAACCAGGGCGCTCACTCACACACGCATTCAGACCAGAGCTCATCACAGTGCCTCCCCACTCTGGGAAGGTCCCTAACTGGTGGTCTTCTTACCCAAGATCTTAGGAGGTGATCAAACTCCGCTTCCATCCGGAGACGGGACCTGACTGGGTTCAGTGCCCTGGGGCCTTACCTTATCCCGTGGCCATTCCTGGTGAGTTGGTCTGTCCCTCCAATGAGTCCGGTTGGGGCCCAGCTGTCCGGAGACTCGGAGCACTGGTCTGAAAGAGAACCTGGAATATCGTCAGGTGGCGCACCTCTTCTTTCGTCTCGGAGCTCCTTCTCCCCGACCCAGCCAAGCCACCAGTCTGGCGGCTCAAGGGGCCGGTGTGGTTGGAATCTTGCTAGGCCTCCAAAAATGTTGCAGAAATCGATCCCACGAGAAACCAAGCAACACATCCAGAAGGTTGGAGAACTCAGGTTTATTGAGCTGGCGGACCCAGACGAGATAACGCTCCAAAATTCTGGGCCCCATTCCAGGTGAATTCTCTCCTTATATAGGTTAAAACACATAGCTACAATTGGCATTATTTGTTTGGATTAATTGATTGGCTACTCAGTTTTCATAGGTTACAGGTGATTACAGAGCACAGGCGTTGCTAGGGGTTACATGCAAAGGGTTTTCAAATGAAGGCGAGCAGGCATAAAGCCATGAACTCCAAATTTCCCTCATCACCCTCCCCAGAAGCTGACCCTGAGATGAGGACACATAGAGTATTCAGGGGGTGACCCCAGGAAGTCCCACTGGGGATGGAGACCTGAGACAGGGAGGGAAGGATCCCTGCAGTGAATGCCAATGAGCAGGTGATACAGTGCGTCCCTGAGGGTTAATGTACCTGTGGACTTTAGGGAGATAGCACAAGAGCTTGTGTCTCAAAGTGGTCCCACCCAGGGTCAGGGCAGACTTTATTTTCCCCTCTATCATTGGCCTGGGGATGCTCCCAGGGGTGCTGGTGAGGTCAGGGGAGTGTGCAGGATGCTAGGAGGTGGCCAACAGTGATATGCCGATTGGGCTAGAGGGATTGGGGTGACCAGCCAAGACTTATTTGCCAAGGGGAAAGGCCGCTTTGCTGTAAACAACAGAAACTGGGGTACATGAAGTGCTCCAGCATTAACATGGTGGTGGAAGTAGGAAGAAAATTGCATGCTGGTTCACCTCTTTCTGACTTTTCTAGACTTTTCTATGTATAGTCTTTCTCCTTTTGCACAACTGACAAACTCCCATTCATCCTTGAAAACTCTGCTTGGGTGACCCCGTGTGGCGGACTGTGGGTACTGCAGATTTGGTCAGCTCGTTCAACATAGGGGTGGCCGATCAGAGTTCTCCCTCCACTTGGGCATGATTGGCTAAAGAGGAGCTAGTGACCAACCAAGGCCAATTAGAGTGTCCCATGGGAGGGATACTGAGGGCTAGAAGGGAGAAAAGCACTTTCCATAAAAGTTTTTTAAAGTGCAATAGTGAAAGCCCAGTGCCATCACGATTGATCTTCTGGAAGGAGCTCTCTGCAGGTTGAATCTAACATACACAAGAATTCCTCTGTGGAAAAGAGGCACGGTTTGAGCCCCTGGATCTAGCTATACCTGAAGTCATAAGGTGTGACTTTCCACTTATATAAGCCACGTTATCCTTTATTGCTTAATGCACTTGGAGTTTAGACTCTTTCTCTAGCAATTGGCAGGCCCTCCAGCTAATGCGTAGCTGCTCTGTGACTTCTTCAATGATTGCGCCCCCCAAATCTAATCATTTCTTTTCTTATACTTTGAACTTCAGTACCTTGCATTGATTTTCATCATTACCTGGTTTGTAACCGTACCACGCTGTAATAGCTTGTTTGTGCACTTAAGCCTTCTTGACCCAGACTTGTACAAGCAACATGAGAGTTTGCATGGGCCACTATTTGAGGGTGTCAGCACAGTTTTTCCTTCCCCCCATCAAGACCCAGGCTTAACCAATCAGAGTTCTTCCCTGGGAGTCCCCTGGAATTGCAGAGCTGGAGTAATGTGAGTCAGGTACAGACATGGCCATCTTTTCACTTCAGAGTCTTGGCCCTGTTTATTCCTGGATCCAGCTGTACCTGATGCTTCATAAATCGTCATCCTTTCCTATCGTTTGAAAATACTCCTCAATTTTTTTCCAGTCCAGTTTAAATTGTATTTCTGACAGCAGAAATCTAAAGAGTGTGAACCAATGTACCTATCAAATTTAAAAAGATACACTACCCTCCACTTTTTAGAAAAAGGGACGGGGGGAGGGAGATTGTAAAACTCAGTGCTGGCAAGGTAGTCCTGAAACTGTTGACATGTATTTTCTTTTAAGTGGTGGTGGTTGGGGGGGATGGCATTATGTTTCAAAATCCATAAAAGTGTTACACCCTGCAACTCAGTAATTCATTTCTGAAAATTTATAGGAAGGAGGTCTTACAAATGAAGGGAACTGCTGTATGCCAAGGCCTTGCAGCAATGTTGCCAATTTTAAAATAGCAGAAAGAATATAAATGTCTAACAGCAGTGGACTGGTTGAGTAAGCTGTTTCCTCCATTAGACAGACTATTTTCCATTCATTAAAAAATTATATGTAAATCCTCCCCACTCCCCTGGAGGGGGGAGCAGTGGGCTGAACTTAGTGGTTAGATTCTAAAAAACACAGAAAAGGGAAAACAGTAACTTGCCAGTGGAAACACTGGCAGATACCACCTGTAGTGGATTGAATGGTGGCCCCTTAAACACACATCCAAGTCCTGACCCCAGTAACTGTGAATGTGACTTTATTTGAAAAAGGAGTCTTTTCTGATGTAATTAAGTTAAGGATCCTGGGATCATCTGGGATTTAGGGTGGAGCCAGAACCCAATGACTGATGTCCTTCTAAGAGCAGGCAGAGGGAGATTTGAGACACAGAGAAGACAGAGGCAGGGATTGGAGTGATGCAGCCACAAGCCGAGGAACACCTGGAGCCCCCAGAAGCTGGGCAAGACAGAGAACGATTCTTCCCTAGAGCCCCTAGAGGGAATGTGGCCCTGCTGACACCTTTATTTTATTTTCTTAAAGATTTATTTATTTATTTGCCTGTGTTGGGTCTTCGTTGCTGCCCACGGGCTTTCTCTAGTTGCAGAGAGCAGGAGCGCGTGGGCTTTTCTTGTTGCAGAGCACAGGCTCTAGGCATGTGGGCTTCAGTAGTTGCAGCACACGGGCTCAGTAGTTGTGGTGCACAGGCTTAGTTGCTCTTAGGCAGGTGGGATCCTCCTGGACAAGGGCTCGAACCCATGTCCCCTGCATTGGCAGGTGGATTCTTAACCACTGCGCCACCAGGGAAGTCCTGACACCTTGATTTTAGACTTCTGGCTTCCTGAAATGTGAGAGAATAAATTTGTGTTGTTCAAGCCACTGTATTTGTGGTCATTTGATACAACAGCCATGAGAACCTCATACACCATCTTAACCAAGTGATTGAGATTACATCACTGTGATAAGTCATGTAGATATCAGGGATCCCTGATATGGTGAGATGAGAAGGGTGCCTTACCTGTGCGGTTTTCCCCAAACACCTATAACCCCATTCTAATCATGACAAGGACATCAGACAGACCCAGATTGGGGGCAGCCTGTAGGATGCCCTGCCAGTCTCCCCAAGACTGCAAAGGTCATAAGTGACAAGGAAAGCTCAAGGAGCCATCCCAGCCAGAGGAAACTGGGGAGATGTGACAACTTAATGTAACAGGGTTCCCTGGCCGGGGTCCTGTACCAGAGAGAGGTCACGAATGGAAGAACTGGTGACATCTGAGTGAGGTCAGATAGTTGGTTGATGGCAGTGCACTGCTGTTGATTTCTTAGTTATACAAATACAGTAAGTCCCCTACATACGAGCCTTTAAGCTGTGACCTTTCAAAGATGTGAACTGTGTTTCATCAATGTCAGGAGTGTGTAAAATTGCAGCTTGTCCCCCATCTCCTATTGCTGACGATCCTTCAGCTCTACCATCTCCCACCCCTCTCTCCCTCCTCCCAATTAGTCATCTTCTCGCCTGTTCAGTCGATCCCAGCCTCCGCATGGGAGCTGTTGTACTGTACTACCCTACTTTTCAAGATACTGTACTGTAAGATTAAAACTGTTGATTCTTTGTGTCTGTTTTTTATGTATTATTTGTGTGAAAAGTATTATAAAACTATTACAGTACAGTACTATATAGCTGATGGTGTTAGTTGGGTACCTAGGCTAACTTTATTGGACTTAGATGAACAAATGGGACTTATGAATGCGCCCTTGGAACAGAACTTGTCCGTCTGTTGGGGACTTACTGTAATACAATTGATAATGTAAGATGTTCACATGTGGTGAATATGGGTGAAGGGATAGGGGACTCTCTGAATTGCAACTTTTTGGTAGATCTGAACTTATTCCAATATAAAAAGCTTATTTAAAAAAATCAGGCTATGTTGGCAGGTCTTAAGATGGCTGCTGGGCGGCCGGCTCCGGACCGAAAAGATGTGGAGTGGGCTGTTACCTCCTGGCCTAAATGAAAGTGATGTTGAGTTGAATTCTGATGATGAAGCCACAGTAGAGAGGTCTGAACTTAACTTACAGGAAGATAAAGAAGATGGGACCATTACAAAAAAAGACATCTCAGATATCCTTACAGATGGACCAAAAACTGAAGCAGAGGCAAATGTAAATGCGTATGAAGAGTGTCCCTCCGGAGTTCCCTTAAATATGTGGAACAAATTTCAAGAACTGCATAAAAAACATTCTGAACAGAAAACCTCAACTTCAAAATCCAGAAAGAAAAAAAGAAAACGCTCCAGAAAAGGTAAATTGAAGAATGAAGAAGAATCTCGTAGTGAACAGTCCTCAAGTGAAACCCAGTTAAAGGAGCTTAGTCAGTATTTTGGAGTCAATGATAGGTTTGACCCCCCTGTTAAAAGGAAAAAAATTGAAAAGTCAGGTCTTGAGAAGAGCATAGACCAGGCTGTGGAAGAGTGGAACATTGAGAAGGCGGAGGAACTCAGCAACCAGCTAGCTACTCGAGAGCTTGGTGTAAAAATTGCCAAAGCGATTGCCTGCCACAACTTTGTAAAAGCCAAAAAGGATGCTGAAAATTCACAGGTTGCTCGAAAAAAGAAGAAGCTTGCCTGGGGGTTTGAAGCAAAGAAGAGATGGGAAACCAAAAGCAACATGGGGTATATGTGACTTGCCAGAGTTCTTCAAGACCTTTGAGACTTCACTTGCATCTTCAGTTGCTCAATTTACTGAAAAGGTTTTCCTGCTTATGTTAACTATGTTGGGAAATTGATGGAAATAGAAAAAATAAGCATAAAATTTGGGAGTTGATTATCCAAAAAAAAAAAAATCACATGATCAAGAGATGGAAGCAACCTAAATGTCCATCAACAGATGAGTGGATGAAGAAGTGATATATATATATAAATGTCAAACATATATAAATAAATAAAATGGAATATTACTCAGCCATGAAAAAGAATGAAATAATACCATTTGCAGCAACATGATGTGTGGACCTAGAGATTATCATATTAAGTGAAGTAAGCCAGACAGAGAAAGACAAATATCATTTGATATCACTTATATGTGGAATCTGGAAAAAAAATGATACAAATGAACTTATTTACAAAAGAGAAATAGACTCAGAGACATAGAAAACAACTTATGGTTACCAAAGGGGATAGCACAGGTGAGGGGAAGAGATAAATTAGGAGTTTGGGATTAACATATACACACTACTGTATATAAAACAGGAAAAGAGCAAGGACCTACTGTAGAGCACAGGGAACTATATTCAATATCTTGTGATAACCTATAATGGAAAAGAATCTGAAAAAGAATATGTATATACGTATAACTGAATCACTTCACTGTATACCTGAAACTACAACACTGTAAATTACTCTACTTCAATTAAAAAATCACATGTGACATACGCGATACATGTAGCAAAGGTTATGAGGTTATGTGAGATGCACTGTACAAAAGTAGCTGTGATAAAGAAGAGGAGGAGGGGGAAGAGGAGGATGAGGGCAAGGAGGGTGAGGTGGAGGTCGGGGGCCGCTTGTGCAGGTTAAGCACTCAGTTCCTCCTTGAATCCCGACATCCAACTCATGAGGTGTTTGCAGGGTTTTCCTCCACGTGAGAGGTGCGGAAACTGAGGCACCACACGTGCATTCCCCGTCAGTACCAATCTCTGAGTATCAGATGCTCCTGGGGTTCAAGGACCACCAGGGGAAACATCGAGGGTTGTGTGGGCTTCCTAGTGCATGAAGATTTATCTTTCTTAATTTTGTTTTCTGCTGTTTGAAGTTGCAGGTGGAAACCGCCTCCCCCCACCCCTCTCCTGCCACGATGTTCACAGCTTCTGAAGATTGCCAGAATCCACTCAGCAAAAGGAGTAGAGGAAAAAAAGAAAATTGTTAGAAAATTATATGCATCTTCCCTTCCTTCCTTCCTTTCTTTTTAAATTTTTGGTCATGTGACTTGTGGGATCTTAGTTCCCTGACCAGGGATCAAACCAGCGCCCTTGGCAGTGAAAGCGCAGAGTCCCAACCACTGAACAACCAGGAATCAGCACGAGCTGATCATATACCCTGCGACCTCCTCTCTCACTTGGCCTTTAAAAATGCTTTGCTGAAACCCTTCTGGGACTTTGGGGTTTTTGAACACAAGCCACCAGAGCCACCGTTCTCCTTGTCTGGCATCTTACAATAAACGCTGCACTTTCCTTCACCACCGCCCAGTGCC
Organism: Hippopotamus amphibius kiboko; assembly: GCF_030028045.1. Taxonomy (NCBI): domain Eukaryota; kingdom Metazoa; phylum Chordata; class Mammalia; order Artiodactyla; family Hippopotamidae; genus Hippopotamus; species Hippopotamus amphibius. Next base: position 15,703,087 of record NC_080200.1, on the reverse strand, counting down.
AGTAGATTGGCTTTACTGCACGGGTGAGCAGACCAAAGTTTGGTTCAGTAACAAAAGCACCCCTCCATCTTCTAGCCTGAACCCCCTAAAGGACTCACAGGTCTCAAGACCACCTGGAGAAAAAGAGGCATTCACCCTTTTAAATGCGCATGTCTACCCAGATGTCCCTCTGCCTAACTCAGCCAAAAGGCCCATCCAGTCCCTGAACTGGGCCCAGTTTGCCCCTGACAGAGCCAAAAGGAAGGAGACCCAAGAAGGAGCCATGGGGTCCCATGGGCATCCATTCTCTCCCTCCTCCCCCAAGGCCAAACCCGGCAGGAGCCGGCTATGCCAAGAGTCTTGGAGATCCCAGGGGCTGGATCTGAACCCAGCTCCAGTCCCAGGCTTCCCCATCTGGCTCTCTGTGGCCATGAGCCCCTCATCTCCCAGTGCTGTCAGGGTGGGAGCCCACAGAGAAATGCAGCTCCTTTCCCAAGCCAACTTCCAGCACGGTGGGTTCTGCTCTACTTAGCATATTTACTGAGCACCTACTGCGTGCTGGGCCCTGTGTGCAGTGGTGACCAAGTCAGATCAGGTCCTTGCCCTCCCAGGCTCACAGTCCAGAGGGAAGGACACTCAGCAGCTGTACAATCGCATGAATAAATGTGAATACCTCAGTGACGTGTGTTAGGAGAGATTGGAGATGGCATGGCAGGAGGGCACATGGAAGAAACTGGATAGACTGTGGGTTTGTTGATTAACTAAGCAATACATCACACTCATCTTTCTATATGCAAACACTCAGCCCATTCTATTAAAAACAATACTGTATAGCACAGGGTACTATATTCAATATCCTGTGAGAGACCATAATGGAAAAGAATATGAAAAAGAATGTATGTATACATATAACTGAATCACTTTGCTGTACAGTAGAAATTAACACATTGTCAATCAACTATATGGCAATAAAATAAGAATTTTTTTTTTAAAGATGCCCCTTGAAGACATTCTGTGCAACTACATTGTTACCTATGCTAATGCTCCTATTATATACTTTACCTTTCTTCCCAGGATTCACTGAGGCCCCAGTACTCTTTGATCCCCATTTTATAGATGAGGAAACTGAGGTTTGGAATGGGAAAATTACTCATCTGAGAGCAGGCACCACGTGAGGAGCCAGGAAGAACTTGAACCCAGGCCAGCTGGCTCTAACCACCATATTTGCTGCCATCCATTCTCTCCCTAAGAAAATTGCATAAAAATTTTAAGAGGAACAATTCTTTACAAATGAAATGATGTTTGTTTTTCTCTTTCTTTTCTTCTTCTTCTTTTTTTTTTTAACAACTCTGGGAAATAAGGTGTGGTACCTGAGTCCATTACATTGTACTATCAATTTCCTGGTTTTGACAATGGTTTAGTTGAGTTAAGCATCCATGGAAACGGAACTATTTTTGAAACTTTGTATCAGTCTTAAACTACTTCCAAATAAGAAGTTACAAAATAAGAAGTTACAAAAGTCGAATGGTCAAAAGAATTGAAAGCAAGATCTCAAAAAGATACTTGCACATCCACGTTCACAGCAGCATTACTCAAAATGATCAAAAAGTGGAAGCAACCCAAGTGTCCATGGACCGACAGATGGATAAACAAACGTGGTCCATTCATACCGTGGAATATTATTCAGCCTTAAAAAGAAAAGACATTCTGACACATGCTACAACATGCATGAACCTTGAAGACATCATGCTAAGTGAAATAAGCCAGTCACAAAAGGACAAATACTGTATGATTCCTCTCATGTGAGATCTCTAGAAGTAGTCAAATTCACAGCAAAAGAAAGTAGAATGGTGGGTGCCAGGTGCTGGGGGGAGGGGAATGGAGAGTTGTTGTTTCATGGGTACAGTTTCAGTTTTGCAAGATGAAAAGAGTGTTGAAGGTTGGTTGCACAACAATGTGAAGAATGTACTTTTAATACTGCTGAACTGTACACTTGAACATGGTCAATTTTATGTGTTTTACCGCAATTAAGAAAAATCTACTGGTGTTTTTTAAGAAAGAGAGTGTCTGTATCATCTTTATTTCTGAGTAGTTGATGTATGTACACAGTGGAAGAAACGTTGAGGGTGTCTCCCCTCCGCCCCCACGTTCACCTTCCCCACATCCTGATCCCCTCCCCAAACGCCCCACTGTTATCAATTTCTTACTCTTCTTTCCTCAGATATTTTCTGCGTTTGCAAACACATCTTTTCTTTCTCTTACATTTGTTTTTCATTCCATCAATGCTTCCATGCTGCTTTTTATTCTTAAATAATCATTGTGATAAAATACACATAACACTTACCACGTAAAGTGTATGAGCCAGCAGCATTACATACATTCACCACGTTGGGCAACCGACGCTTATCTAGTTTCAGAACACTTTCATCATCCCCAAAAGAAACCCTGCCCCCATGAGCAGTCACTTCCCATCTCCCCTCCAGCAGCCCCTAGCAACCACTAACCTGTTTTCTGTCTCTATGAATTTGCCTGGACATTTCATATCAATGGACTCGTACACCACGTGGCCTTAGGAGTCTGGCTTCTTTCCCTCAGCTTGATGTTTGTTCTGTTTTTGTTTGTTTAATATTTATTTTATTTATTTGGTTGTGCCGGGTCTTAGTTGCATCTTACCAGCTCCTTAGTTGCGGCATGCAAACTCTTAGTTGCGGCATGCATGTGGGATCTAGTTCCCTGACCCCACATTGAACCCAGGCCCCCCGCATTGGGAGTGCGGAGTCTTAACCACTGCGCCACCAGGGAAGTCCCCCAGCCTGATGTTTTTAAGGTTCATCCATGCGGTAGCATGTGTCAGTGCCTCATTCCTTTTCACTGTTGGGTACTATGCCATTATATGAATGGAACACAGTTTATGTCTCTGCTGATGAACACGTTTTCTTTTCTCCCTTTTAGCGATTGTGGCTAGTGCTCTCATGAACTTTCACCTACAGTATTTGAACACATTTTTTTTAAACTCTTTATTGGAATATATTTGCTTTACACTCTTGTACCATTTTGTGAGGTACACCAAAGTGAATCAGCTGTATTTATACATATATCCCCATATCCCCTCCCTCCTGCGACTCCCTCCCCCCCGCGACTCCCTCCCCCCCTCCCTGTCCCGACCCTCTAAGGCATCACCCATCATCAAGTTGATCTCCTTTTGTTATAGAGCAACTTCCCACTAGCTATCTATTTTACAGTTGGTGGTGTAAATATGTCTATGCTACTCTCTCACTTCGTCCCAGCTTCCCCTTCGCCCCCCCCACCCCAGCCCCGTGTCCTCAAGTCCATTCTCTACTTCTATATCTCCACTCTTGCCTGTCACTGGGTTCATCTGTACCATTTCTTCAGATTCCATATATATGTGTTAGCATACAGTATTTGTTTTTCTCTTTCTGGCTTACTTCACTCTGTATGACAGACTCTAGGTCTATCCACCTCATGACATATAGTTCAATTTCATTCCTTTTTATGGCTGAGTAATATTCCATTGTATATATGTGCCACATCCTCTTCATCCATTCATCTGTTGATGGGCATTTAGGCTGTTTCCATGTCCTGGCTATTGTAAATAGTGCTGCAATGAACATTATGGTACATGTTTCTTTTGGGATTATGGTTTTCTCTGGGTATATGCCCAGTAGTGGGATTACTGGGTCATATGGTAGTTCTATTTGTAGTTTTTTATGGAACCTCCAAACTGTTTTCCATAGTGGCTGTACCAGCTTACAATCCCACCAACAGTGCAGGCGAGTTCCCTTTTCTCCACACCCTCTCCAACACTTATTGTTCCTAGATTTTTTGATGATGGCCATTCTGACTGGTGTGAGGTGATACCTCATTGTGGCTTTGACTTGCATTTCTCTAATGATTAGTGATGTTGAGCATCTTTTCATGTGTTTGTTGGCCATCTGTATGTCTTCTTTGGAGAAATGTCTATTTAGGTCTTCTGCCCATTTGTGGATTGGTTTCTTTGCTTTATTGGTATTAAGCTGCATGAGCTGCTTGTATATTTTGGAGATTATTCCTTTGTCTGTTGCTTTGTTGGCAAGTATTTTCTCCCATTCTGAGGGTTGTCTTCTTGCCTTGTTTATGGTTTCTTTTGCTGTGCAAAAGCTTTTAAGTTTCATGAGGTCCCATTTGTTTATTCTTGATTTTATTTCCATGATTCTAGGAGGTGGGTCAAAAAGGATCTTGCTTTGATGTATGTCATAGAGTGTTCTGCCTATGTTTTCCTCTAGGAGTTTTATAGTGTCTGGCCTTACATTTAGGTCTTTAATCCATTTGGAGTTTATTTTTGTGTATGGTGTTAGGAAGTGTTCTAATTTCATTCTTTTACATGTAGCTGTCCAATTTTCCCAGCACCACTTATTGAAGAGGCTGCCTTTTTTCCATTGTATTTTCTTACCTCCTTTGTCAAAGATAAGGTGCCCATACGTGCTTGGGTTTACCTCTGAGTTCTCTATTCTGTTCCATTGATCTACCTTTCTATTTTTGTGCTAGTACCATACTGTCTTGATCACTGTGGCCTTATAGTATAGTCTGAAGTCAGGAAGCCTAATTCCACCAACTCCATCTTTCCTTCTCAAGATTGCTTTGGCTATTCGGGGTCTTTTGCGTTTCCATACAAATCATGAGATTTCTTGTTCTAGTTCTGTGAAAAATACCGTTGGTAATTTGATAGGGATTGCATTGAATCTGTAAATTGCTTTGGGTAAGATAGTCATTTTCACAATGTTGATTCTTCCAATCCAAGAACATGGTATGTCCCTCCATCTGTTTGTATCGTCTTTGATTTCTTTCATCAGTGTCTTATAGTTTTCTGCATACAGGTCTTCTGCCTCCTTAGGCAGATTTATTCCTAGGTATTTTATTCTTTTTGTTGCAATGGTAAATGGAAGTTTCCTTAATTTCTCTTTCTGTTCTTTCATTGTTAGTGTATAGGAATGCAAGAGATTTCTGTGCATTAATTTTGTATCCTGCTACTTTACTAAACTCATCAATTAGTGCTAGCAGTTTTCTGGTAGAGTCTAGGGTTTTCTATGTATAATATCATGTCATCTGCGAAGAGTGACAATTTTACTTCTTCTTTTCCAATTTGGATTCCTTTTATTTCATTTTCTTCTCTGATTGCTGTGGCTAACATTTCCAAAACTATGTTGAATAATAATGGTGAGAGTGGACACCCTTGTCTTGTTCCTGTCCTTAGAGGGAATGCTTTCAGTTTTTCACCATTTAGGATGATGTTGGCTGTTGGTTTTCATATATGGCTTTTATTATGTTGAGGTAATTTCCTTCTATGCCCATTTTCTGGAGAGTTTTAATCATAAATGGATGTTGAATTTTGTGAAAAGCTTTTTCTGCTTCTATTGAGATTATCATATGGTTTTTATCTTTCAATTTGTTAATATGGTGTATCACATTGATTGATTTGTGTATATTGAAGAATCCTTGCATTCCGGGGATAAACCCCACTTGATCACGGTGTATGATCTTTTTAATGTGCTGTTGGATTCTGTTAGCTAGTATTTTGTTGAGGATTTTTGCATCTATATTCATCAGTGAACACTTATTTTTAATTATTTTGGGTGTAGCCCTAGGAGTGGAATTGCTGGAGCCTATGGTAACTACCTTTAACTTCCTGAGGAACTGCCAAACTTTTCCACAGTAGCTCACCACTTACTGCACTTGGCTTTCCAATGTAACCATCTTGTTTTCTTAAAAAAAAAAGAGTTTTGCATCCTTCCCCCTCCTTCCTCCTAACCCCTCACAGGCACAGAGCTGCTGGTTACACTGCTGCAAAGCTACACTGAGTGAACACACAGCTTGGCCCCGCCAGTCAGCTTTCTTTGGCCCTGCTTGTCCTTCCCTAAGGACTCACCCACTTCTTTTTTTTAATTTTTAATTTTTTTGTAAAATTTTTGGCTGCATTGGGTCTTTGTTGCTGCACGTGGGCTTTCTCTAGTCATGGTGAGGGGGGCTACTCTTCCTTGCGGTGTGCAGGCTTCTCACTGTGGTGGCTTCTCTCGTTGCAGAGCACGGGCTCTAGAGCACAGGTTCAGTAGTTGTCGCGCATGGGCTTAGTTGCTCCAAGGTACGTGGGATCTTCCCAGACCAGGGATTGAACCCATCTGTCCCCTGCATTGGCAGGTGGATTCTTAACCAATGCACCACCAGGGAAGTCCCTCACCCATTTATTTCTGATCCAAATCCCAGCCCCTTCCATGTGTGGCTTGGGACCGGTGGCTTAGCTGCTGTGGGTTCCTTCTCCTAACCTGCAAAATGGGATTAGAATCATTCCTCCCTCCAAAGGTTTGTGATATTAAAAAAGAGAACACCAGTGACATGCTTAAACAGGGCCCACACCCAGTGAATATGAACTTTTAACCCAGGTCACTCTCGGCAACAGTGATTCAGTTTCTCACTGCTAACTCAGTGTCATCAGTTTCCTCTTGTTTTTCCCCAGTGTGATGGGGGGAAAATGAAACCCACTGTGGTTTCCCTCTCTTCACATCCCCGGCTTCTAGTAACATAAGCACTTTGTACCAGACACTCATTTACATGTTTGATTTATAAAACCTAATTCTTGGTGAGACTGTTCTTCCGTTCCTTTCTTCCACTTGGCTGAGGTCTTGCTTCCACAGCCGGCCCAGGCCAGATCTCAGATTTTCTGAATTCTACCTGAAGCTGCCAGAGACCAAAATAGCCACTGAGTGTGTGACCTCCCCTCTGAGTTTGCAAACAAGGCTCCCGGGCAGTTCAGAGAACACTGCCTTGGATATTCCGTGGCCTGGGCCAGAGGCAGACGGCTCTCGGTCAGCATCCTAGCTAATCCAGGCCAAGGCTGCTTGGAATGGGATGTCAGTGACCCAAGTCCAAGGTCCAGTCATGTTTCTAAGGATGTGGCCAGAAACTCAGCTTTATTTTTCTGGCTATTTTTGGAAGAATTCTGGCCTCTGCTGAACATGGGTTGGGGACCTACTGTGTGCCCCGCACAAGGCACTAATGGAGACATGGCTCCCCTCTGGAAGTCAGGGCAGGAAGTGAGAAATAAACCAGAAAAGCAGTGCCTATAAAGGAATGATTTCTGAATGTGATCAGTGCTCTGAAGAGGATGAAAGAAGGAAACGAGATGGACCTACTGGGGTGGTGATGAGGTGGGGTGGGGGATTTCAGCCCGGGTGAGGAGGACCCCTAGGAGGAGGTGATGTTCCAGCTGAGCCCTGAAGGAGAAGCTGCTAGTTTTGCAGGTACCTGCAGGGCGTGTTCTAGGCAGGCAGAACAGCAAGTGCAAAGGCCCTGAGGTTGGACTGTGTTGGGCCCTTGGAGGACTGCTGGGGCTAGAGCCGCTGTGTACTGGGGAGAGGGAGGGAGAGAAGGCCCAGGTAGGTCTCTGGGGCCACATCAGCCTCCTCAGCAACACAGGAGCCTGCTTTGGGTCCCACTCAGCCGTGGGTGCCAGATTTTCACTTTATTTCATCCCCCCTCAAACACCTGGACTGAATGCCTCGGGGCTTCCTAGGTGGCGCAGTGGTTAAGAATCTGCCTGCCAATCAGAGGACATGGGTTCGATCCCTGCTCCAGGAAGATCCCACATGCCATGGAGCAACTAAGCCCGTGTGCCAAAAAAAAAAAAAAAAAAAGAAAAAACAAAAAACAAAAAAAAACTATGGACTGAATGCCTCATCTGCGACCCCAGGAGGCTTTAGGTGAACGGCTTGCTGAACTATGCCTCAGCTTCCTCATCTGTAAAGGGGGCCGAATAATGGAGCCTGGCTCACAGGGAGATAGGGGGCACTCACCCACATAACTCACAGCAACCGGTCAGTGAACACTTGTAGAATAAACGACCGGCTCGCGACTCAGGGAGTTCAAGCGGCCACAGACTGCGGGACGAACCGTCCCCATCCTACAGGAGCTGAAACTGAGGGTGGGGAGCGCGGACAGCCACGCACCCCAGCGCTGAGAGTTAGGGGCCGGGCGCGCACGCTGCGTCTCGGGCTCGGGGACGCGCACGCCCATTGGTCCGGCCGGGGGCGGGGCCAGGGCGGGGCCAGGCTCGGGGGCGGGGCGGCGCGGGGACCGAGCGGCGGCAGCTGCGGCGGCGGACTCGCCAGTCGCGACAGGAGCCGGTCAGAGGCGCAGCCTGAGCCCGCCATGGAGCAGCCCAGGAAGGCAGTGGTGGTGACGGGTACGCGGGTAGTGCCCTGATGGCGGCCGCGGCGGCAGCGGCCCGGGGCAGGGGCGGGTCGGGAGGAGCGCGGTGGCCCGGGTGGGGCAGGTGCTGGGAGTCGTCCCATGTCTGGAAGATGTCATCGGCCACTGGAGCCCAGCTGAGTCCGCGCGACAGAGAAAGTGGAGGAGGGGGCGCCTCTGTGGTCCCACTGACCGGAGTCGGGGCGGGCAAGGACGTGGGGGTGCTGGCAAGTGCCCCCCACGGAGCAGGCCCCTCTGGCGTCCTTCTTTCCCCGGTTGGGGACAGTGACCCTCGGGGCACCTGTTTGTTGTGTCTGCCCGGCCGGCGGGCTGGAGTGGACTCCTCCCTACCCCTCCCGAGGTCGGGTTTGTCACCACCCCCGGTCCCAGGGGACAGAGGCCGATCTGCGGGCAGGAAGTGCCCCGTGACAAATTAATCTCTTGGCAGCCCCTGCTCCCCGAGCCCTGCGCCGATGCGGGGCTGCTCCCCCGAGGCAGGGGCAGATGGAGTTCGGGGGACCTCGGGCGCCCGGCCGTTCTTCCGGTTGTCCCAGGGACTGTCTTGGTCAAAATCTTTCCTGCCCAGGGCTGTCTGTGGGTGAACTCGCCTCCCTCCGCCCCCCCCCCCCCCGTTAATGTCACCAACTCCCCGAAACTAATTGCTCCTCCTCCAGGAGACTCCGCCTCGGAGCCTCGTGGGCGTCAACTTCCGCCGGGCCTCTGGTGGGGGGGTGCGGTTATTTTGACCCTCAGTCAAGAGGGGTCAGAGTGAGAACTCCAGCTAAGGTTCAGACAGGTGTTTTGTGGCCCAGGGAGGTTGGGGCTGGCCCTGGAATTCCCAGGAATATGGAAGAAGCCACTTATCTGACAAACAGGTGTGTCAGATTGCCAGAGGGTGGCTTTCCCCTGCAGCCCTCCTGTGTCTGCTTACTTATTACTTTAGGGCGGGCTCCGGACTCCGCAGGCAGCCAGGGAACCGGGCATTTTCTTACATGAGCTCATTAAATCTTTACTGTCTCCATTTTGCAGAGGAGGAAACTGAGGCTCACAGAGGTCACCTTGTTTGTAAGTGGCTGAGCCGGGACTCATGTTTGGTCCATGCAGGAGGGGGAAAGGGGTGGAGAGGTTCTGACCCCACTCAGGGGGCCCCTGCCGTTCCAGGGAACAGTATCACTCCCAGGGCCGTGATACCACTTGGGATTCTTGGCCCAGCTGGAGTGACCCATGGTTCAATGACAGCCTCTTTTAGAGAGGTTTATTTTTTAGGCTGTATGTTGGGGTGATTAGAAGAGGGAGACCACATACTCTCCCTCTGGGTTTGGGTTTGAATCTGTGCTCGTCTGTCTTATTGCTGTGTGACCTTGGGCAGCTGGCTTCACCTCTCTGTGCCTCAGTTCCGGCTCCCCTAAAATGGGCCCAGGAAATGTCCTTGCCTGAAAGGGAGGCACAGTGAGGCTGAATGCCACAGGGAGTACGGAGCACTTAGCACATCCTCAGATGACAGTCTGGTTTGTAAATGGGGTCTGGAAGTTTGAGTCATCAGGGAGGAGAGCGGCAGGATCATGTCTGGACAGCCTGACCTGGGAGATACCCACGTGCATCCCTTAGGGGCCGTTCCTTACCAGGTGGTGATTCACAGAGCGCCTACAGCCTTGCAGTTCCAGAGCCCAGGGAAGAGGCACCAAGACAATGATAAAATAATTATATTTGGGGAACAAATCAACAAGGGAATAAGGCTAGCCTTTTTGGGGGGGCAAAAAGAGAGCACTGGCCCCTTGCCGGGCATGAAGGTCAGATGAAAGTGAGGACAAGAAAGGACTCACAGCTTCTGTTAAGAGCAGACAAGTTTGTGAGGTGGAGGGCTTTGAAGGGCCACTGGGTGCACCCCAGACCTTGGGAGCAGGCCCCTGACACTATCCCAGGTGGCAGCTGCTCCCGAGACTCCCTGCTCCATTCTCCTGGATGAAAGCAGCAGCCTGGCCCTGGGCAGGCCAGGAGGGGCCACTGGGTGGTGACATGCTGCCTTTATTACTTTTTTTTCAGGGTTCGGCCCTTTTGGGGAACACACTGTGAACGCCAGCTGGATTGCAGTCCAGGTAACTGGATCCAGAGGGGAGGAATCAGGCTTGGGGCTGGGCTTCCCCTGGAAATACTTGGCACCAAAGAAGGGAAGGAACCTGTGAAGAGAACGTCTCCCGTGAAGCTTCGTGAGAGAGACTTAAGTTTGATATACACTCCTTCTCACAGCGTTATCACTGTAGCTTGCGTTTGTTGAGTGCTTGCTCTGAGCCAAGCTTTTTTGGCTGCCCAGCACGCAGAATTCTCCCAACAATCCTCAGTGCGGTTATTCTTGTGCCCACTTTACAGATGAGGAAACTGAGGCCCAGAGAGAGTGATCTGAGGTCATCCAGCTCAGAAACCAGAGTGGCATTTTTTCAGAACTGTCCCATGCCCCAGCCAGGTTTGGTGGGGGACCAGGCAGGGATATTGGGGGAGGTATTAACCTTACAGAGGGAGTGCAGTGACCCTCAGTGTTGCTTCCTGGCAGCTGGAGGAAGCAAACTGCATATTAGGAGGCGGGGGTTCTTTCCTGCTGTCTTGAGCCTTCCAGTTTCTTTGTCAGCTGGGGCATTTGAAGGGACAGACTGGGGAACAATGGGCAGAGAGAAAGAGAGAAGCGTTTTCTCCTTATATAAATCAGATCTGCAGAGACCGGAGCCAAACTCGTGTTAATCCTAGTCCATTAGCTGCTTGATTTAAAGCATCCCCTGCTTTCCACTCCAGAGCCCTGAATTAGAAGGAGAATTGAGTTGAAACCTCAGCACGTCTACTCCCAGTTGGGGCTCTCCACCTTTTTTGTAACCCTTCTTCCAGACCTCAGAATCTTGGCCACATTCCTCTCCCTTTGTAAAAATGTTCACCCCACTTCGCTAGTGGGACACAGGGACGGGATCCCCAGGACTCCGCAGATGGGAGCGTGTCTGAGGCTCTGCCCGTCGCACCCGCTCCCTGGAGCCCCAGACAAAAAGGAAACAGCGTGTTTCTGAAGACGTGTGTGTCTGGCTTTGTGCGAGTTTCAGACAGGAGTCTTCACGGGGCTGAGTGGACACAAAGCCATGTGTCTGAATTCCTGGGCCCCAGACACTACGATCTGCATCTAAATAGGAGAAAAATCAATTAAACAATCTTTGGAAATCCCTCCAAGCTTTGGGACTCAGATGGTGGAAGATGGTAGCTCTTCATCCTGCTGCCGGAGGTGAAATGCCACTTATATTTCAGTCGCCCATGTCTCCGGGCGTCACCTCTAGAAGACTTTCAGTTTTCTTCCTCAACTTTATGAGACAAGAAGAGAGGATTCTCCACCATTCCCCAGCTAAAAAGATGCCAGCCTTCCCAGATCCCATTGTTTCCCTAAGAAACAAAAACCTAAAAGTAACTGGAGCCGCACATATATACCCTGGGTGCGCGCGGCAGTGTTACTCCGTGAAATTTTACCCATGTGCACCTGCACGGCACCTGAGTCCAGATCAAGATCTAGAACATTCTCAGCCCCTTCTCTATTCTTCCCCATTGCAGAAGCCCCTTGTGTCCTTTCCCAGCTACTCCCACCGCACCCCCACCGCACGGGTGTAAACCTCTCTGCTGACTTTATGGCCGCCATAATGTGTTTTACCTGCTCTAGAACTTGGTGTTCATGGAATTGCACTCGGGTCCTGTGCCTTCTTTGCAGCAGAGGAACTGCAGGATCCACCTGTGGGGTGGCTGGGAGCTGCTGGTGGCGCTTTTCAGTGACTCTGGATAAAACAGATTTGCCCGTGGAAAGGCTGGAATCCTGGGATGGGTCAAAGCCACACCTCAAGGAAATATGCCTGGGAGTGTTCTTGGTGTGATCCAGACATAAGTTGCAGGCATCCATTGCTGTCTGTCACCTCAAACTGAAGATGGGTGTTTGGTGAGGCGGAGTGAGCAGTGGTTACTTCCTGTCCCAACTGATTGTTCTGAAGCTCAAGTTGCCACCTGTGGAGGGAACTCCTCCTCCTCTCCCAGGGACCAACTCATTTCTCTCTTGTCTTTCCTCTTCTCTCTGTCTCTCTGTTACTGTGTCACTCTCAGTCTCTCTCTGGGTGTCTCTCTCTGGGTCTCTGTCTCTCCCCTTCTCTCTTCATATCTCTCTCCATATATCTCTCTCCTCTTCTGTCTCTCTCTCTTTGAGTTTCTCTTGGCCTCTCTGAGCCTCTGTCTCTCCCTGTCTCTGTCTCTCACTCTCTCTCTCAATCTGTGTCTCTCTCCCCTTCTCTCTCCGTGTCTGTCTTTTGCTCTCTTCTCTCTCTCTCTGTCTCTCTCCTGTCTCTCATCTGACCTTCCTTCCTCATGCCCTGGATGAACTTGTGCCCTAGCAGAGAGTGAACTGTTCCCCACCAGCCACATTCGGGAGGTGGGAGCTCTGGCGACAGAGGGGCACTCCCCCCTTTCCTCTTTCCCAGCATGCCACTTCCCCTTGGCACCTCCTGCAGGAGGGACTGCATCGAGTGTCCTGTCTCCCCACGGGTCTTGGGTGGTGGGCGTGGGATGCTGGCTGCAGGTCTTTCTCTCCCTAGGAGGCTCAGGTAGGTGTCGAGGGCTTGGACCCGGTTGGCTTGGGGCCGTCTGGAGCCTTCCCTGCCCAAGCGGGGCAAGGAGGAGTCAGGTCACAGGTCCTGGTGACATCACGGGACAATTACTGCCACAGTGAGTCTAGACAGACCTGCTAAGGATATTAACCAGGGAACAAAGGGGGTCTTTGTTATGGGGTCAAGGGAATCGGTCAGACGCAGCCACGCGGCAGGGTCTTGTCAGGTAGACGGGGTGTGGACAATGTGTCGTCTGGGGCGCACAAGCCCCCTTCCTTTCACAGTAGGTGCGTGGTGGCTGCGCGCGCTGCAGACTGTGAGTCGTGGGGTGCGCTGCCACTTGGCCCCCCCACCCCAGGAGAACCATCCAGCCCTTTGGGAGCACAAAGTGTTCTAAGGCCAAGAATTTAGCTCGATTACGGGCCACCCACTTCTCCTACCTTCAGAGGAACGGTATAGCTGCTTCTCCCCCATCATTGCCCTTATTAAAATCAGGGACTCATTTCTGTAAAGACACGTGCAGATCTTCAGTGCACCAATCACGTTGGTGAAAAGTGTTCATGCCCGTGTCACCTCTACTTTGATCAAGAGAGTTGGTCGGTTTCCTTCAACCCGGAACATTCTTTCCTGCTCACCCCCCCGCCCCCCATCCCCCATCAGCCCTCATCCTGCCCCATAGGCAGCTGCTTCCTGAGCTCGGTCACCACAGATGAGTTTTGCCTGGTCTCAGGCTGCGAGCAAGTGAACGGGATGGCATCGCCCCTGTATTCCTCTTGCGCCAGCTGCTTTTGCTCAGCCCGTGTGTGGGGGGGGCAACTCTCTCCTTTCCCAACCCACCTCTCCTCCCATTGGCACTGGCACTGGGGGCTTCAGGGTTTGCTCCCCAAGAATAAAGCAGCAAGGATGCCCCTTTCAGGGTCTCTGGCAAGCATGTGGACGCCTCTCTGTGGGGATGCACGTGGGGGGCGTGTATCTTTGCTCGTGGTTTTCTTAATTTATTGTTTCCCCCAGTTGGGGAGGGGGTAGGTGGGGACCTAGAGGACATGCAGAGGAAAGGTTAGGACAAGAAGGCAACTTACTCCGTGGCTCGCTGGTGGCACCTGGTCATTGCCTACATCCAAAGTCGATGTGGTCGATTCTTCCCACTAATGCTTGGTAAACATCCCCCAGTGGGAGAGACCCTTGAGTTACTGTGGGCAGGCAAGTGTGCTCAGCGTGGAGCGCCCATTCTGCTGGGTGAAAGGAGAGGGGCAGAGAGAGGACCCACAGGGCGGGGCTTCTGCCCGGAGCTGGGGGGGGGGGGGGTCCGGCCTTGGCGTATCATGTGGCATGATGGCGACTGGGAGGTTTCTGCACCCTACAGAGGGTTCCTTGGCTTGGTCACTAACCGAATTAGCAGCATCCTCAGTCCCCACCCCATAGAGATGGTTCCATCAAATTGACTTGCCTGGGCAGATGGGTGGCTCATCCCTGAACAGCTTTGGGGACAGTTCCCGGAGTGAAACTCTGAACAAATGAAAGTGATCGTTTTAAGTCCTCACTTAACCTGGGAGATGGATTCTTTCCATTACTGGCCTTTCAACATGTTGCCAGAAAGGGCTGCCAGGGCCACAGGGAGGTGGGGGGGGGGACGGGGGGGGCGACGGGAATTTCAAGCTCTGGGGGACAGGTGGGTAAGAAAAAGTGGGTTTGTGGTTGACAGGATGTAAAGATAGATAAGATTATTAGCCTTTTTAAAATATAAACTCTATTTCTTTATTGGCTATGTTGGGTCTTCATTGCTGCATGGGGCCTTTCTCTAGTTGCAGAGATCGGGGGCTACTCTTCGTTGCAGTACTCAGGGTTCTCATTGTGGTGGCTTCTCTTGTTGTGGAGCACGGGCTCTAGGCATGCAGGCTTCAGTAGTTGTGGCATGCAGGCTCAATAGTTGTGGCTCGAGGGCCCTAGAGCGCAGGCTCAGGAGTTGTGACACATGGGCTTCGTTGCTCCAAGGCACGTGGGATCTTCTCGGACCAGGGATTGAACCCGTGTCACCCTCATTGGCAGGCGGGTTCTTAAACCACTGCACCACCAGGGAAGTCCCCAGAAGCAATCTTTATCTCCATTCAAGTAAAAAAAATTTTTTTGACAAAGAAGTCATTTCACACCCAGATTCCCCAAATGTTAACATTATATTGCATTTGCTCTCTCTATAGATAAATAGGTAGGTAGCTACATATAGTTAAAAAAATTTTTTTGACTTCTAAGCCAGTTTTTAAATTGTAATAAACTATATGTAACACAAACTTTACCACCTTAACTGTTATTAAGTGTGCAGTTCAGTGGCATTAAGTATATTCACATTGCTTTGCAACCATCACCATCATTCCTTTCCAGAACGTTTTCATCTTCCTAAACTGAAACCCTGTCCCCATTAAACACTAACTACCCATTCCTCACTCCTCCAGTCCCTGGCAACTACCATCCTACTTCCTGTCTCTATGGACCTGACTGTGCTAGGGACTTCATATAAGTGGAACCATACAGTTTTGTGCTTTTGTGGCTGGCTTATTTCATTTAGCATAATGTTTTCAGGGTTTATTCATGTTGTAGCAGGTGTCAGAATTGCCTTCCTCTTAAAGGTTGATTAGTATCACATTGCATGTGTATGCTACATTTTGCTTATCCATCAATCAGTCAGCAGACACCCAGGTCTCTTCTACATTTTAGCTCTTGTGAATAATGCAGCTATGAACATGGGCATACAAATATCTCTTTAAGACCCTGCTTTCAGTATACACCCTGAAGTGGAATGGCTGCATCCTATAGTAGTTTTGTGTTTAATATTTTGAGGAACTGTCACGCTCCGTGTCATTTAGGGGTCAGTTGCAGACATGATACCCCTCTATCCCTAAATAAGTCACTGTGTATTTTTAAAATTATTTGTCAGTTTGGTTGCACTGGGTCTTGGTTGAGGCTCAAGGGCTCCTTAGTTGCAACTTGAGGGCTCCTTAGTTGCGGCACGTGAACTCAGTTGCGGCATGCATGTGGGATCTAGTTCCCCAACCAGGGATCGAACCCGGGTGCCCCGCATTGAGAGTGTGGAGTCTTAACCACGGCACCACCGGGAAGTCCCAAGTCACCATGTATTTTGTAAAACACAGCCTTAGCACAGTGATCAAAATCAGGCTCATTGAACACTGATACAATTCTGTAATCTACAGCCCTGATTCGGATTTTGCCAACCACCCTGTTAATGTCCTTCACAGCAAAAGAATATTCCGGATTATATGTAGGGTTCAGCTGTCCCATTTCTTTAACTCCCTGTGATCTGGAACGTTCCTCAGTCTTCCTTTGTGTCTCATGGCCTGACACGTTTGCTAAGAACTGCTCAGTCCTTTAGAGAGTGTCTGTCAGGGGGGCTTCTCTGGTGTTTCCTCATGACTAGACGGAGGCTGTGTGTGCATTCGGGGCAGGAATCCCACAGAAGTGATGTTGTGTCCTTCTCTGTGCAGCATATCAGGAGGCACTGGGTATATTGATGTGTCTCATTCCTGGTATGGTTCACCTTGATCAGTTGCTAAAGGTGAGGTCTGATGGTGTTCTTCTCTGCAAAGTTACTATCTTGTGCTTTGTGATGAAAAAGCATCCTATAGAGAGATCCTTTGAGACCCTTTAAAGAGATACTTTGAGACCATCTTAGTATCCCCTGGTGAGTCTTGCCTGAAGCAGTTATTATTTTAGTACAGTGCTTGCCAAATGATGGGTTTCTAATTCCATCTTGCCTTCAACACTCTTTATGGCCTTCTACTGTATGTTTGTTTATTTGTATCTGTGTGGACTCATGGATATCAGCTCTCTTCAACAGATGATAATTTCTTACTCTCTTAATTTTTTAAAAAAATTTTATCTCATATTGGAGCATAGTTGATTTACGTTGTGTTAGTTTCAGGTGTACAGCAAAGTGACTCAGTTATACATATACATATAGCTACTCTTTTTCAGATTCTTTTCCTGCATAGGTTAGTACATCTTAGTCTCTTAATTTTGATGTTCAAATTGTCCCAGATTTGGCCCATGGCAGCCCCGTCAGGCTGGCTCCTGTGTCTTTTTGTCCAAGTGCCTATTGTTCTTGAGCACTTCCTTTCTTTTTGGTTCCAGGCTCACTTTTTGGAAATACATTTTTAATTTCACAGTAATTTTAGATTTCCAGAGAAATTACAAAGACAACGCAAAGAGTTCCCACATACCCCTCACTCGATTTCCCCTAGTGTTAACATCTTACCTTTAATGGCTACATTTCTCAAAATGAAGAAACCAACCGTTACTGTTAACTAAACTCCAGTCTTTATTTGAGTTTCACGAGTTTTCCCACTCATGTCCTTTCTCTGCTGCAGGATCCCATCCAGGACATTACATTGCATTCAGCAGGGCATCCTCCCCACCCATCCCCACTTTTTTTTTGGACTGGGTTGGGTTTTAGTTGCAGCAGGTAGGATCTTTCATTGCGTCGCGCAGGTGGGCTCTTCATTGCAGTGCACGGGCTTCTCTCTAGTTGTGGCATGAAGGTTTTTCTCTCTAGTTGTGGTATTCAGGCTCCAGGGTGCGTGGGCTCTGTAGTTTGCGGCACTCGGGCTCTCTAGCTGAGGTGCGGGAGCTCAGTAGTTGTGGCGCGCGGGCTTAGTTTCCCCACAGCATGTGGCATCTTAGTTCCCCAACCAGGGATCGCCACCAGGGCAGTATCTTGAGTTAGTTGTTTGTTTTTTACAAATTTTGTTTGTTTGTTTGTTTGTTTACTTATATATTAGCTGCGTTGGGTCTTTGGTGCTGTGCATAGGCTTTCTCTAGTTGCAGCAACCAGGGGCTATTCTTTGTTGCTGTGCGTGGGCTTCTGATTGTGGTGGCTTCACTTGTTGCGGACCTCAGGCTCTAGGGTGCACAGGCTTCAGTAGTTGTGTCACGCAGGCCCAACAGTTGTGGTGTGCGGGCTTAGGTGCTCCGTGGCATGTGGGATCTTCCCGGACGAGGGATCAAACCCATGTCCCCTGCATTGACAGGTGGACTCAACCACTGTGCCACCAGGGAAGCCCCTGGTTATTTTTTTAAAATTGAGTCATAAGCATTCTTCACATACAGCTGACACTTGAACAACTTGGCCGCTAGGGGCGCCAACCTCCTGCACGATGGAGAATCTGTCTATAACTTACAGTCAGCCTTCCACATACTTTGTCCCTCCGTATCCACAGTTCTGCATCCGCAGATTCAACCAATCTCGAATTGTGTAGTGCTGTAGTATTTACTGTTGCAAATAAGTCTGCATGTAAGTGGACCCATGCAGTTCAAATCCATGTTGTTCAAGGGTCAACTGTATTCCAGATATTGATCCTTTGTCAGATATACAGTTTGCAAATATTTTCTTTCACCCCAGTGCTGTCTTTTCACTGTTTCTTGTGTCCTTTGATTCACAGTTTTTTTCATTTTTATGAATTCTTAATTTCTCTATTTTTTTAAGCTCTTTATTGGAATATAATTGCTTTACACTCTTGTACCAGTTTTTGAGGTACACCAAAGTGAATCAGCTTTTTTTTTCTTTTATTGTCTATGCTTTTGGTGCCATTGAATGTGTTTTTAAGATGGAAAAGAGCTCAGTGGGTCTCCTTTTGGGGATTAAGGGAAGTTTCATTTATAAACCCTTAAGTTTTTCCCCTGCTTCTAGGATATACTGAGTCTGAGGTCAGAAAGGCAGACTTCAGGAGTTCCCTGGTGGCCTAGTGGTTAGGATTCTGGGCTTTCACTGCCGTGGCCCGAGTTCAGTCCCTGGTAGGGGAACTAAGATCCTGCAAACCGAGTGGCGTGGCCAAAAGAAAACAAAAATAAAAAAAAGCAGGCTTCAGGACTTCGCTGGTGGCTCAGTGGTTAAGAATCCACCTGCCAATGCAGGGAATACAGGTTCGATCCCTGCTCTGGGAAGATCCCACATGCCACGGAGCAGCTAAGCCTGTGCACCACAACTACTAAGCCCACATACTGCAACTACTGAGCTCGCGTGCCACAACTACTGAAGCCTGTGTGCCTAGAGCCCATGCTATGCAGCAAGAGAAGCCACCACAATGAGAAGCCCGAGCTGCACTGCAGTGATAAGTAGCCCCCTCTCTCTGCAACTAGAAAAGCACAGCAACAAAGACCCAACACAGCCAATAAATAAATAAATATTAAAAAGAGAAGTGGGCTTCAATTTGATAATATCACCCACTAGCATATATGTACAGATCTTGCAGTGCAACTAGGTCAGTTTTGAGCATTTGTGCTTTGCACATGGGCACGAGAAATGTGCACAAGGGTGCATTGCTGCGGCATGGCTTATAACTGAGGAAAATTGGAAGCCACTTAAATATTTCGGTGTAGGGGAATCTTTAAATCCAGCTAATTTCTGAGGTGGAATATTATGCAGCAGGGAAAAGGGAAGGAACAAGATTTATGTGTAACAATGTCTCTGGATCTCCAAAACCAGTTTCTGAGTGGAGAAAACATAGTTGCTGAAGAATGCAATTGATGTAAAAATAAATACAATGTGTTTTCTCTGATAGGCATGTATAAGGGGTAGAAATAGGTCTGGATGGGTGTGTGTGCAATTAACAGTGCTTTCTTCTGAAATGTCGGAATTGGACCCAGGCTCTGGGTGAGGGAGCTTCAAACTTGATCTGTCTGGCTTTTTTTTTTTAATTAAGTAATTTATTTTTTAGCTGCATTGGGTCTTCGTTGCTGCGCGGGGGCTTTCTAGTTGTGGTGAGCGGGGGCTACTCTTTGTTCTGGTGCATGGGCTTCTCATTGTGGTGGCTTCTCTTGTTGTAAAGCATGGGCTCTAGGTGCACAGGCTTCAGTAGTTGCAGCACACGGGCATCAGTAGTTGCGGAGCACAGGCCCTAGAGCCTGTGGGCTCAGTAGTTGTGGCTCGTGGGCTCTAGAGCACAGGCTCAGTAGTTGTGGCTCGTGGGCTCTAGAGCACAGGCTCAGTAGTTGTGGCTCATGGGCTTAGTTGTTCTGCAGCATGTGGGATCTTCCTGGCCTGGGGCTCAAACCCATGTCTTCTGCATTGGCAGGCGGATTCTTAACCACTGCACCACCAGGGACGTCCCTGTCTGGCTTTTAAAAAATATTTTAATTGTTTTCATGTCCTTATCTACTAATTCTACTGTCTGTTTCTAGTCCTGTTTTCTTTTTTGGGGGGTGGGGGAGGTGGGGGCACTTAGGGGCTTAGTTTCTTTTTTTAAAAAATAAATTTATTTGTTTGTTTATTTTATTGGCTGTGTTGGGTCTTTTTTGCTGTATGCGGACTTTCTTTTAGTTGAGGTAAGTGGGGGCTACTCTGTTGTGGTGCGTGGGCTCCTCATTGAGGTGGCTTCTCTTGTTGCGGAGCACAGGCTCTAGGCGCGTGGGCTTCAGTAGTTGCAGCACATGGGCTCAATAGTTGTGGCTCACGGGCTCTAAAGCGCAGGCTCAATAGTTGTGGCTCACGGGCTCTAAAGCGCAGGCTCAATAGTTGTGGCTCACGGGCTCTAAAGTGCAGGCTCAATAGTTGTGGCGCACAGGCTTAGTTGCTCCGTGGCATGTGGGATCCTCCTGGAGCAGGGATCGAACCCGTGTCCCCTGCACTGACAGGCGGATTCTCAACCACTGTGCCACCTAGGAAGCCCGGGGCTTAGTTTCTTGATCAGGGATTGAACCTGGGCCCTCAGCAGTGAAAGCATGGAATCCTCACCACAGGATCACCAGGGAATTCCCTGGTTCTGTTTCTATAAATTGATTTTCCTCTTCATTATGGGTGGTAGTTTTTGGCTTCTTTGCTTGTCTGGTAAGTTTCAGTTGATGCCAGACATATTGCT
The DNA here is from genome assembly GCF_030028045.1 of Hippopotamus amphibius kiboko. NCBI lineage: Eukaryota > Metazoa > Chordata > Mammalia > Artiodactyla > Hippopotamidae > Hippopotamus > Hippopotamus amphibius. Next base: position 15,682,398 of record NC_080200.1, on the reverse strand, counting down.
TTTTACACCATTGATCCCCTGAGAAGCTCTGGAGATTTTAATCTGTGCTCCTTGTTTCCACTCCCATGAGTTTATCAGTATTCACCCTGTTTCTGCTCGCTGCACACCTGGAGTGATTATTTTGAATGGTCACACATTAAAATTAATAGGATATTACAGACCACTGTTTGCTTGAGGTTTGTTGGAATCACCCAAGTTTTGTTTGGTAAATTGATTCGGAGACCAAGCCCTATCTCCTCCCCTGCACTGCCCCAGCCTCCTGATGCCCAAGCCAGAATCTAAAATCACATCACAGCCTTTCCCTACTTCCACCCTGCTGTGGCTCCTGCCATGCGCAGAATAAAAGTCTTAACTCCCAGGACTTCCCTGGTGGCGCAGTGGTTAAGAATCCACCTGCCAATGCAGGGGACACGGGTTCGATCCCTGTTCCGGGAAGATCTTACATGCCGCAGAGCAACTAAGCCCATGCACCATAACTACTGAGCCTGCATGCTGCAACTACTGAAGTCCTTGAGCCTAGAGCCCTTGCTCTGCAACAAGAGAAGCCACCGCAGTGAGAAGCCCATGCACCACAAGGAAGAGTAGCCCCAGCAACTAGAGAAAGCCTGTGCACAGCAACAAAGACCCAACACAGCCAAATAAATAAATGAATTAATTAAATTTAAAAAAATCCATCAACTTATTTCCTCCCCTTCCTCTGTTAAAAAAATAAAAAATAAATAAAATAAAATTGAGCCTAAAGCTGCTTAAGCAGCTTTAAAAACAAAACAAAACAAAACAAAACATTAATGTGTTTCCTTTTTTTTAAAAAAAAAACACAAGCCCAGTGACTTCTGGCTAATATGGAATAAGTTAAAAAAAAAAAAAGATAAAATGTGTAAAATAACAGTTTTCAGGCAATGAGCTGACAAGTCAAAGCTGAGGTTCTAGAAAGTGTGAAAAGGCTATAGTTTGCAAAATTTGTTTTAACTACCTTCTGAAGTTAAGTACTTTATTATTCCCCATTTTACAGATGAGTACACTGAGTCTTAGAGAGGTTAAGTGACTTGCCCAAGGTCACACAGGCAGGATTCAAATCCAGGAGCCTAGCTTCAGAGGCCACAGCACCATGCTGCTGCCCATGGAGATGCTGAGAGAGTGGGTGGGGAAGGGGCTGAGGGAGGAGCTTTGTGATAGACCAACACAGATGTCTTCCTGCTCTACACAGTGAGTCAGAAGCCCCCACCTGTTTTCTGAGGCTAGGTCAGTTTATCCTCAGGGATTGCATTATCCCTGCAGCCCTGACCTCATGCCACAACATTTCCTCTGCTTTTGCTCCCAGGAGCTGGAGAAGCTGGGGCTCGGTGACAGCGTGGACCTGCATGTGTATGAAATTCCAGTGGAGTACAAGACAGTCCAGAGGCTCATCCCTGCCCTGTGGGAAAAACACAGTCCACAGGTAAGTGGGGTAAAGATGAGTGCGGTGAAGGTAGGTGCTTCCCCATCAGCACCAGCAGATGAGTGCCCCACGCATGGAAGGTTTGTATGGCTTTGTTCCTGCTCTGATCACATGGTTGATGCCACAGCCTTATCTCCCAAAGTACCACACTTTCCTGAATTACCCTTGGAGGTGAGGGAGGAAAGCAAACACCTGGAACTTCACAGAGCCTGGTTCTGTCCCACTGGGGTTCTGTATCAGTCGTGACATGTCTGGTTATACGTGACAGTCAAAACACACCTCAGCCTAGCTTGAGCACAAATGTTTGTATGCTTCAGGTATAGCTTGATCCAGGTGCTCACCCAGTGTCATCAGCCTCCTCTCTTGACCACTCAGCTTTGCTTTGCTTTTGCTTTGGCAAAGATAGGTGGCTGCTGGCTGATAGCCTCCCAACTCAGCCCCTCAGCAGAAAGAGAATACTTCTCCTCCAAATAATTCCCCAAAGCCTATGGCTGATTCTTATTGGCTTGCTCTGATCTGTGAAGCTTGGGTCCCACATGCCCAATGTGGTGGCCATGGGGTGGTGTCACCTCTCTCCAAACCTCCTAGAATGAAAAGAAGTGGAGAGTGGTCCACAAAGGGAAAATGGCTGTGGGAAGGAGCTGTGGTTTTAACCAGATGTGATGGAATGGAGGCCAGACAAGCAGGAACCACACCCTCCCACCAGAGGTAGTTGTGGCTTGGTCATGACCTCAGGCAAGAGCTGTCTGAGAACTTACCTGGGCTGGTATCTCTGACAAGCAGTCCCAGTCCCCTTTGGGGGGGCCCACTCAGCTTCCTACCCTAGCCTGCTATTTCAGATTCTCCAGGGCTGGCTGAGGAATCTTCCTTTCTAAGGAGCCCTCTCACTGCACCTCAAGTAAAATATGTCCCATAAGGGTTGTGGGGAGGATAAATTGGGAGATTGGCATTGACATACACACACTACTATATATGAAATAGATAACTAATAAGGATCTACTGTATAGCACAGGGAATTCTACTCAATAGTCTGTAATGACCTATATGAGAAAGTAATCTAAAAAAGGGGTGGATATATGTATATATGTTACCGATTCACTTTGCTGTACACCTGAGACTAACACAACATTGTAAATCAACTATACTCTAATAAAAAAATTTTTTTAAATTTAGTTAAAAATTTCTCACTTTATAGAAAGGAATAAAGAAAAAGGATTTTGGGTCCAGGCTGCTGCTGCTGAGCTGTGAGGTCTCAGGCAATCTCCTTGAGCTCCCTGTGCCTCAGTTTCCTCCTGTGACAGGTGGAAATAATAATGGTTTGGATTCAAGCAAGCATAGATCAAAAATATTGGGAAAAAAATTTCAGGGAATTCCCTGGCAGTCCAGTGGTTAGAACTCCTGCTTCCACTGGTGGGGGCCCAGGTTCAAACCCTGGTTGGGAAACTAAGATCCTGCCAGCCAAGCAGTGAGGCAAATAAATAAATATATAAATAAAGTAAACAAATTCAGAAAGTTCCAAAGAGCAAAACTTGAATTTGCCTTGAGCCGGCAGCTATTTACTTGTATAGCATTTGCGTTCTATTAGGTATTATAAGTGATCTAGAGATGAGTTAGGGTATACAGGAAGATGTGCAGTAGGTTATATGCAAATACGATGCCATTTTAGATAATAGACTTGAGCATCCTCAGATGTTGGTATCCGAGGGAGGAGGGGGGAACCTGGCATCAATTCCCTCTGGATACCGAGTCAAGGGGTGACTGTAGTACTAAAATTCTACCACCCAATTCCAGTGTGTGTGTAGGGGGGATTTCCCCACACCAAGCAATTCTTGGACAACAGCTGGGGTCCTACAATTCAACTCAATTCTGACACTACCTACCTGGAGATAGAATCACATTCCAGGGACTTCCCTGGTGGCTCAGTAGTTAAGAATCCACGCCTGCCAACACAGAGGACGCGGGTTCAATCCCTGGCCCAGGAAGATCCCACATGCTGCGGAGCGACTAAGCCTGTGTGCCGCAACTACTGAGTCTACACACCTCAACTGCTGAAGCCCATATGCCTAGATCCTATGCTCTGCAACAAGAGAAGCCACTGCAATGAGAAACCCGCGCACCACAACGAAGAGTAGCCCCCACTCGCCACAATTAGAGAAAGCCTGCGCGCAGCAACAAAGACCCAATGCAGCCAAAAAAAAAAAAGAAAGAAAGAAAAAAAAAAAAGAATCACATTCCATAGGGTAAGGGCTCCATCCCACAGAACTACCCTCCACTTCAGATGCCCATCTTCTTTTTTTTTTTTTTTGAAATATAGTGGATTTACAATGTTGTGTTAATTTCTGCTGTACAGCAAAGTGATTCAGTTATACATATATATACATTCTTTTTTAAATATTCTTTTCCATTATGGTTTATCACAGGATATTGAGTATAGTTCGCTGCGCTATACAGTAGGACCTTATTGTTTATCCATCCTATATAGAATAGTTTGCAGATGCCAATCTTCAGTCCAGGTTGTTACCTGTGCTTCTGTTCAACTGGCTATAAATCAGGGGTTCCCACAACCCCTTCCTTGGGTTCGATTCATTTGCTTGAGTGGCTCACACAACACGTGAACCCCGTTTACTCACTGGATTACCAGTTTATTTTAAAAGCATATAACTCAAGAACAGCCAGCCAGATGAAAGAGAGGCATCGGACCAGGTATGTGGGAACATGTGCAGAGCTTCTACGCCCTCCCCAAGCACCCTATTCTCCCCAGCTGAACTCCATCTCCAGGCCCTCTCCCCTCCTCTGAGGTAGGGCGGTAGGGCTGAAGGTTCCAACCCTCTAATCACGTGGTTGGTTCCTCTGGCATCCAGCCCCCATTCTAAGGTGCTTTCCAAAAGTTACCTCATGAACACAACAGGGAACTTCCCTGGCAGTCCAATGGTTAGGACTCCAGGCTTCCACTGCAGGGGACACGGGTTCCAACCCTGGTCAGGGAACAAAGATCCCACATGCCATGCAGCAAACAAACAAACAAACAAAACAAAGCAAAACAGGACACCTTTATTACTCTCATCACTTAGGAAACTGTAAGGATTTTAGGAGCTCTGTGCCAGGAATAGTGAACTAAGAACAAATATATGTATATGTATCTATATTTATATACACATATTTATATTAATATTTATTTATTTATTTATTTATTTATTTATTTATTTATTTATTTATTTATGGTGCACCAGGTCTTAGTTGTGGCACGCGGGATCTTCGTTGTGGCATGTTTAAGTTGCAGCATGCAGGATCTGTAGTTGTGGCACGTGGACTTCTTAGTTGCGTCACGCAGACTCTTAATTGCGGTATGCTTTTGGGATCTAGTTCCCCAACCAAGGATCGAACCTGGGCCCCCTGCATTGGGAGCACAGCGTCTTATCCACTGGACCACCAGGGAGGTCCCAACAAATATATATTTCTTACTATAGATCACGATATCACAAGTACTAACATCATGAGTTTGTGGTGGGGATGAGGGAGATGAGGCCAGGAGGGCGATGGACAGTTCTCAGCCTACTGCAGGGTTTCTCAGCCACGCTGGGGCCAGAGGCTTCTCTGTGATGGTCAGGTGCTGAGCAGCGTCCCTGGCCGCCACCCATTACGTGCCAGGAGCGCTGTGTCTCCAGTTTGATACCCCATAATGTCTCGAGATGTTGCCAAACATCCTCTGGGGGCAGGCTCAGCCCTGGTTGAGAACTCCTGGTCTATAGTAAGGTCTTTTTTTTTTTTAGTATTTATTTATTTACTTATTTTAAGCTTTTTGTTGGAATATAATTGCTTTACACTGTTGTGCCTATTTATTTGTTTGTTTTGGCCGCACCGGGTTTTCGTTGCGGCATTTGAACTCTTAGTTGCAGCCTGCAGACTCTTAGTTGTGGCATGCGTGCAGGATCTAGTTCCCCAACCAGGGATCAAACCTGGGCCCCCTGCATTGGGAGCGCAGCATCTTACCCACTGGACCACCAGGGAAGACCCTATAGTAAGCTCTTAATGATGGTTAACTGGTACCATGTTTATTATCACTCACATCTTCTTCACATGCACATGTCTGTGTATAGGTGTGCTCACCCACAAGTGCTTTTTAAGCAGCGAACTGCATAGATTAGTGTCCTGTGGCTGATGTAACAATCGACTGCCAACTCTCTGTCTTAAAACTGCAGAAATTTATAAGCACGTAGTACTGGCAGCCAAAAGTCCAAAATCAAGGCATCAGCAGGGCCGTGGCTCCCTCCCAAGGCTCTAGGGGAGGATCCTTCCTTGTCTCTTCCAGTTTCTGGGAGCTCTAGGCATTCCTTGGCGTGTGTGGTTGCATCGCTCTAGTCTCTGCCTCTACCTCCATAAGACCCTCTCCTTCCCCCTCTCTCTGTCCCACCTCTCTGTGTCTCTCTCTCTTTTTTTAAAATTAGTTAATTTTATTTTATTGGCTGTGTTGGGTCTTTTTTGCTGTGCGCGGGCTTTCTTTTAGTTGCAGTGAGTGGGGACTACTCTTCCTTGTGGTGCTCGGGCTCCTCATTGCCGTGGCTTCTCTTGTTGCGGAGCACGGGCTCTAGGTGTATGGGCTTCAGTAGCTGCAGCACATGGGCTCAATAGTTGTGGCTCAGGCTGAACAGTTGTGGCTCACGGGCTTAGTTGCTCCATGGCATGTGGGAATCTTCCTGGAGCAGGGATCGAACCTGTGTCCCCTGCATTGGCAGGCGGATTCTTAACCACTGCGCCACCTAGGAAGCCCCATCTCTGTGTCTCTTTTAAGGGCATTTGTCAATGGATTTCAGGCCCATCCAGATAATCCAGGAGGACCTCATCTCGAGATCCTTTACTTAATTACATCTGCAAAGCCCCTTTTCCCAAATAAGGTCCCAGTCACAGTTTCCAGGTGTTAGGACAGGGACATATATTTATTTTTTTTTTGGTGGTGGTAGTGGTGGTGGAGTTGCCATTCAACCCTCTAGTCTACAGCTAGCTGCTATTTTGTTTCTGCATTCACAGGAATTACTGTGTTACCTGGTGTTCCACAGGTTTATGGAGGACCAGGTACCACAGTGTGGGTGCCAGGTGTCCAGTAGCAGGTAAAGTGGCCCAGGAGTGCCCGCTCCTGGCTAGTTATGTTCTTTTTTAAAAAAATTATTTATTTATTTTTTTATTTATTGGCTGCGTTGGGTCTTCATTGCTGCATGCAAGCTTTCTGTAGTTGCGGAGATCAGGGGCTACTCTTCATTGAAGTGCATGGGCTTCTCATTGTGATGGCTTCTCTTGTTGTGGAGCCAGGCTCTAGGCGCAGGCTTCAGTAGTTGTGGCACACGGGCTTAGTTCCTCCATGGCATGTGGGGTCTTCCTGGACCAGGGCTCGAACCCGTGTCTCCTGCTTTGGCAGGTGGATTCTTAACCACTGCGCCACCAGGGAAGCCCTAGTTATGTTCTTGAGTGTTGTGGCCCACTTAACGTTTCCATGCCAGCTATATAGGACAGATTAAACTTTCTAGAAACCACAGTTAGAAAGCATACAAAGAGGAAGTTCCCTGGTGGTCCTGTGGTTAGGACTAGGCTCTTTCACTGCCTAGCTCGGGGTCAATCCCTGATTGGGAATTAAGACCCCACAAGCCACATCCAAAAAAAAAAAAAAAGCATACAAAGAAATAGGTGAACTTAATTGTAATAATACCTTAAATGTCACCACTTATTTCTAAAATATTATGTCAACATGTAATCAACATTTAAAAAGTTATTAATGAGACATTTTCCTTTTTAAAAATTATTTTATTTTTTATTACTTTCTGGCTGCACCACGTGGCATGTAGGATCTTAGTTCCCTGACCAAGGGTGGAACCCACCCCCGCGTGCAGTCGAAGGGCAGAGTCTAAACCACTGGACCTCCAGGGAAGTCCCTACATTCTTTTTTTCATGCCCAGTCTCTGAAACCTGGTGTGTGTGCTACATTGACCACACATCTCAATTTGTACCAGCCACATTTCAAATGCTCAGTAGCCACATATGGCCTGTGGCTACCGTATGGGACAGTGTGCTCACCAGCCTATATATATATATTTTTTTAATTTTTATAAATTTATTTATTTATTTGGCTTCTTTGGGTCTTCGTTGCTGCACACAGGCTTTCTCTAGTTGCGGACAGCAGGGGCCACTCTTCGTTGCGAAGCACAGACTTCTCATGGTGGTGGCTTCTCTTGTTGCGGAGCATGGGCTCTAGGCACACGGGCTTCAGTAGCTGTGGCACGTGGGCTCAGTAGTTGTGGCTTATGGGTCTAGAGCGCAGGCTCAGCAGTTGTGGTACACAGGCTTAGTTGCTCCCAGCATGTGGGATCTTCCAGGACCAGGGATGGAACCTGTGTCCCCTGCACTGGCAGGCAGATTCTTAACCACTGCGCCACTAGGGAAGTCCCTCAGCCTATATTTTAGATGCTCATCTATTTTCTTACAGTGCCCCTTCTTTGTACAAGCATATACACAAATAATTAATATTTGAAGTTAAACTGTGTTGTTTGTATTCTGCCTCTTATAAATGTGTTATCATGAGCATTTAATCTCGCAGGTTATGAAAAATTCTCTCTAAACATTATTTTAACATCTGGGGTAGTATTTAGCAATTAATACAATCATTCTCCTATCACTGAGCATGCTAGTTGTTTTCATGTTGGTTTTTTCTTCTCGCTTTTATAAATAACACTGAAGTGACCATTGGCAAATTATTATCCCTTTGGTTGTTTTTAGGTTAGATTCCTGGGAATGATACCTTGCCTTTTGTATTTGGTGATATGTCTTGAAGATTATTCCATACAGAATTGCCTTGGACATGTTAATAGCTACACAGTAGCTCATAATTTATTTATCTAATCCCCGCCCACATGAATGGCTAATTGGGGCCTTTCCAATATTTGATTGTAATGACAAAGCTGCAATGAACATCATTGCGTATTTCACATTCTTGAGTGTTTCACTTGGCATACCTTTCTGTAAGAGTGACTGTAGGGTCTGTTCCAGCAGCAAGATGTCAGAAAGCATGTACCCCCAGCAGAGCTCTGCAAGGAGGCTGCCCTCTCCTTGGCCGGGGGGACTCCCAGTCCCATGACCAGACCCTATTAAGCCCTGCCCATCTGTCTGCAGCTGGTGGTGCATGTGGGGGTGTCAGGCATGGCGACCACAGTCACGCTGGAGAAGTGCGGGCACAACAAGGGCTACAAGGGGCTGGACAACTGCCGGTTCTGCCCCGGCTCCCAGTGCTGTGTGGAGGACGGGCCTGAAAGCATTGACTCCATCATCGACATGGATGCTGTGTGTAAGAGGGTTACTACACTGGGCCTGGATGTATCAGTGACCATCTCACAAGATGCTGGCAGGTAAGGCACCGTGGGGCCCTATGGTGTAGGTGTGAGTTGGGGTTTCCCTCCTACATCAGCCCAGGCTGAGTGTTGAGTACTGAATAAGCCAAGTGTGTTTGACTCTGGCTTCTTTGGGTCAAGCGCTCACTTTTTTTTTTTTTTTTACTTTTGAAAACATAATTGATGTACCACCACCTGATTAAAGCATGGAATATATATATATTTAAAGCATGGGATATTTTAACAGTATTATACATAATATTTTTACATAGAATTTCACAGTATATAATCCTCACCATGCGTGAGGCAAAGAGTGAAATATATACTTATACAGATTCCACGGATTTTGCTTCTGGAACTCACTGTGTGTGAATTCTGGCATCTTCCACCTGCATGTTGTTCCGGCTGCCTCCCTGCTGTTCCTCCTGCCACCTCTACCCCAACCCTGACAGTCCTTCTCTCCTAAGCAGTCAGTTTCTTTTTTTTCTTTCTTTCTTTTTTTAAAAATAATTTTTTTAATTTATTTATTGGCTGTGTCGGGTCTTTGTTGCTGCTTGGGCTTTCTCTAGTTGTGGCAAGTGGGGGCTAATCTTCATTGCGGTGTGTGGGCTTCTCAGTACAGTGGCTTCTCTTGTTGCGGAGCACAGGCTCTAGGTGAGGGGGCTTCAGTAGTTGCGGCATGTGGGCTCAGTAGTTCTGGCTCTCGGGCTCTAGAGCGCAGGCTCAGTAGCTGTGGTGCGCGGGCTTAGTTGCTCTGTGGCATGTGGGATTTTCCCGGCCCAGGGATCGAACCTGTGTCCCCTGCATTGGAAGGCGGATTCTTAACCACTGCACCACCAGGGAAGTCTAGCAGTCAGTTTCTATATTAGTTTCCTGTGGCTGTTATAACAAATTACCATGTTGGTGGCTTAGGACAACAAACATTTATTCTCTCCCAGTTCTGGAGACTGAAAGTCCAAAATCAAGGTGTCAGCAGGATTGGTTCCTTCTGGAGGCTCTCAGGGAGAATCTGTTCTATGCCACTCTCCTGGCTTATGGTGGCTGCTGACAACCCTGAATGTTCTGTGGCTTGAGATGCTTTACCCCAATCTCCACCTTCATCTCCACATGGCCTTCTTGCCTTTGAGCTACTCTTCATTGCGGTGCACGGGCTTTTCAGTATGGTGGCTTCTCTGGTTGCAGAGCATGGGCTCTAGGCGCTCAGGCTTCAGTAGTTGTGGCTCGTGGGCATTAGAGTGCAGGCTTAGTAGTTGTGGCGCACGGGCTTAGTTGCTCCACGGCACATGGGATCTTCCCAGCCCAGGGGTCGAACCCATGTCCCCTGCGTTGTCAGGCGGATTCTTAACCACTGCGCCACCAGGGAAGCCCTGTTTCTGCTTTATGTTTTGGTTTTTTGGCCCTGAGGAAGATGAGATCCCCGACCAGGGACTGAACCCACTTCCCCTGCAATGGAAGGCGAAGTCTTAACCACTGAACCACCAGGGAAGTCCTCACATGGATTTCTTACAAGGACACCAGTCATTGGCTTTAGGACCTACCCTAGTCCACTATGACCTCATTTTAACTAATTGCATCTGCAAAAACCCTATCTCCAAATCAGGTCACATTTTGAGGTTCTAGGTGAACATAAATTTGGGGGAGAAACTACTCAGTCTATAGGAGGGTCTTTTATTAAGTCTGATGAGCTCCCTAACTTGCATAATTCTTCCCACAGCTCCCACCGCACCTGGAATAAAATCCCCACTCGCCACCATCCACAGGTTCTGTGTGGTGTGGCCCCTGCCCACCTCTCTACCCTCCTCTGCCTTCACTCTCCCCTCACCCACTGCCCTCCAGACCCACAAACCAGCCTCCTCCTTTTCCTCAAACACACCAAGTTCACTCTAGCCTCAGGGCCTTTGCACATGCTAAGACCTCTGCCCAGAACTCACCTCCCTCTGATAATACCTCTTCCAGGTCTCAACTCCAACATGTTGCCTCCTTAGGAAGGCCTCCCCAGCCTCCCACACCTCTCTGTTCTATGCCCTCTCAGTACCGGCTACCCTGATGTCTCAACACTTTGTATGCCTCTCCAGCCCAAAGGTGGCAGGTGGCAAATTCAGTTGACAGAATGAAGAAGTAGCTGAATTTACCATCAGTCTTTTTTTTTTCTTTTTTATTATAGTTGATGTACCATAGTATATGTTACCGATGTACAATACAGTGATCCACAATTTTTAAAGGTTATGCTCCATTTATAGTTATTGTAAAATATTGGCTATATTCCCCATGTTGTATAATATATCCTTGTAGCTTATTTTTTACCTAATAGTTTGTACCCCTTAATCCCCTACTCCTATATTGCCCCTTCCCTGCCCCCCATCAATCTTTTTCTTAAACTTTTTTTTTTTTTTTTTGGCCAAGCCACATAGTTTGAAGGATCTCAGTTCTCTGACCAGGGACTGAATCCAGGTGCTGTAAGTGAAAGCCCAGAACCCTAACCACTAGACCATCAGGGAACTCCCCTAAAACCAGCTTTTATTTATTTATTTATTTATTTATTTATTTATTTATTTATTTATTTATATTTTTGTCTACATTGGGTCTTTGTTGCTGCACATGGGCTTTCTCCAGTTGTGGCGAGCGGAGGCTACTCTTTGTCGCGGTGCGCAGGCTTCACATTGCAGTGGCTTCTCTTCTAGAGCATGGGCTCTAGGCATGCGGGCTCCCATAGTTGCAGCATGTGGGTTCAGTAGTTGTGGCTCACAGGCTTAGTTGCTCTCGGCATGTGGGATCTTCCGAGACCAGGGATTGAACCCGTGTCCCCTTCATTGGCAGGCAGATTCTTAACCACTGCGCCACCAGGGAAGCCCTAAAACTAACTTTAAGTTACTCAGATAATTCTAGAATATATGCTCATACGTTTCCATTGTGAAAGATTCTCTTGCCCTCTCTTCTCCCCCACCCCAGGGATCCCTTGGTTAAATCAGAGACTTAAGTTGTGACCCTTCCTACTCACCTGCACATATATTTCCGTACATATGTAGGACACTTGGTGTGTGGCTTTTGAATTCCGTCCTGTTTTGCTTTGCTTTTATGTGGATGGGGTTACATGGTGTGCATTTTCATGAGAGTTCCCTTCCTCGGTTTCAGTTACGGGCATGCGACATAGGTCTTAGTGAGTTCTATCTTCCTGTGGCTTCACCACCTGCCTTGTACACTGCTGCATAGTATTCCACAGTGCAGATGGACCAGAGTGTATTAAGCCACTCTTCTGTCAGTGGACATTCAAGTGGTGTCTTAGTCTGTCCGGGCTGCTATAACCAAAGAAAAACAAAAACAAAAAAAACCCCAGACTGGGCAGCTTATAAAGAACAGAAAGTTATTGCTCACAGTCCTGGAGGCAAGGAAGTTCAAGATCAAGGTGCCAGCATGATGGTGTTCTTTTACTTACTCATTTATTTATTTATTTATTTATTGGCTGCATTGGGTCTTCTTGCTACGTGTGGGCTTTTCTCTAGTTGCAGTGAGCAGGGGCTACTCTTTGTTGCAGTGTGCAGGCTTCTTATTGCGGTCGCCTCTCTTGTTGTGGAGCCTGGGCTGTAGGCGTGGGCTTCAGTAGTTGCGGTGCGTGGGCTCAGTACTTGTGGCGCACAGGCTTAGTTGCTCCACGGCACGTGGGACCTTCTTGGACTAGGGCTCGAACCCCTGTCCCCTGCATTGGCAGGCAGATCCTTAACCACTGAGCCACCAGGGAAGTCCCCATGGTGGTGTTCTGATGAAGGCCTTCCTACGGAGTGTAGACTGCCGACTTCTGGCTGTGTCCTCACAGGGTGGGAGGGGATTTGGGGGAACATTCAGACCGTAGCAGTTTGCTTCCTGTTATTCTGCTTTTACGTGTCATGCTGCAGCAGATACCTTGTCCATCTTTCTTGCGCTCTTGTGCAGGGGGCTCCTGAGATAGAGTCTAAAAACTTGAAACATCAGGTCATAGAGTCAGTGCATTTGTAATTTTTTGAAACTTATTTTTAAAAAATTTTATTGAAGTATAGTTGATTTACAATGTTGTGTTAATTTCTGCTGTACAGCAAAATGATTCATGTATATATAGATGTAGATGTAGATATATTTTTTAGCTCTTTATTGGAGTATAATTGCTTTACACTGTTGTGCCAGTTTCTGCTGTACAACAAAGTGAATCAGCTGTATTTATACATATATCCCCATATCCCCTCCCTCCCGCAACTCCTTTTCACCCTCCCAATTATATATATATTTTTCATATTCTTTTCTATTAAGGTTTATGACAGGATATTGAATATCGTGCATTTGTAATTTTTCTAGCCTGCCAGATTGCCCTCCCCTGGGGCAATTTACATCCCAACCAGCAGCATCTCACACTGCTTCCTTCCCCACATATACACCAGCACTTGGAGTTATTGTTTTTTTGTGTTGGTGGTGGTGGTGGTGGTGGTGGTGGTGGTTTTTTTTCAACTTAGCCAGCCTGGGGAGTGAGAAGCAGTATTCCATCTTGCAGATGACTGGTGAGGGTAGGCAGGAGCGGGGGGCGGAGCTTATGATGCATTTGGATGGAACCGTCACTCTCTCACCCCATTTTGATCTCCCTCCCATCCCCCACGCCCTGTGGCTTAGGTACCTCTGCGACTTCACCTACTATACCTCTCTGTACCAGAGTCACGGCCGCTCAGCCTTTGTTCACGTGCCCCCTCTGGGCAAGCCCTACAATGCAGACCAACTGGGCCGGGCACTTCGGGCCATCATTGAGGAGATGCTGGACGTTCTGGAGCAGTCAGAAGACAAAATCAACTGTTGCCACAAACACTGATTGCTGCTCAGGCCTCCCAAGACCTCATCCTGGACCCTGAGAGAGATGTCCGCCCTCCGGGGCCTGACCGGGAAGCACAAGCCCATCAGCTGGGGATCTGATTTGGATCACACATGCCAACTTACACACCTCCTCTCCCTTTTTCTCTGCAAAAGCGCTGGTTGATTTGAAGGCAACAGCTGAAGATTTTTTCTCTGTTTCTCTTCACATCTGGAGATACAGCTGTGGCAGCCGGGAAGCCGGGAGGTCCTTATTTCTGCAGAGAACCCCGATCAGGTGTCTCTATTCTGTGATGCCACGGCTGGGGCCACCTGCTTTTCTAAGTCTGCGGTGGAGGGATTCCAGAGTTTCCTCCGTCCATGACTGGCTTTTCCCAAATTTCAAAGCCTCACGAAGACTCTTTGCCCTGATCCGTATCCCAGCAGCCTGGACAGCTCCAGCAAGGGCTGCCTTGGAATCTGGAATGGCTTTTTTTCTTTCTTTCTTATTCTCTTTTTAAAAACAATAGTGCTAGTTGGAGCACAGAGTAATTTATATTCCCTTTGGTTAAAATGCAGGCTGTAGCCAAACACAAAAGTGTCTTTTCGTTTTCCTGGGATGCAGCCTCTCTGCCTCCTGCCCTGAACACTGGACCTATATCTTTGTTTTGGGGGTGACATTGAGGTCCCCTTGCTCGGGGAGTGGGGGTCCATGGCCAGACCCTGGGGGGTGGTGTATGAATGCTGCCCCAGGAGACTGTAAGGGTTGGCTGATCCTTTCAACAACCGAGCTATGAGCTGCACCCACGGGGCCTCTGGGGCCAGGCTGCCGGTGAGAAGGCAGACTCTCATTTCATGACTTTTTTTTTTTTTTAATATGTAAAAACGTGTAGCAGCTGCAAACCTACCCCACATCTGACCTGGATTTTCAGTCTCGGTGGTGGGGACCAGCTTCTTGTTTTCCTTAAGAGGGGGTGGGCACAATGGAGGCTGGGAACTGAGCTCCATGTGTGCTGGTGTGTTTGAGCAGGAGGGCAGCAGGGCAGCCAGCGGGCTTTTGTGTAGAAGGTTTTCGGACGCGCCTAGGACTCAGTAAATTTTTATCGCACTCCCTGGTGACTTTGAACTTTCCAGCCAGGGATGAGAGTGACATCTCCCAGGAGGCAACTAAATTCAGCCGGACCTTGACACCCATCAGAGAGAGGGGGTGGCGGCAGCAGCCGTGAGGAAAACATGCATTTTGGAAGTGTTCTTCTATTTTTTGGGAGAACACGCGGTTTTATTGCTTCCCTAAGTGTGAAGCGTGCTGGAGTCTGATGCCATGTTGGATCCTGTCTCCCACCATGCAGTTCTTTTGAAAACAGCTGGGATTTTTGTTTTGTTTTGTTTTCTTAAACATTCACCCTCTTTCCCTCCTGTTCCGATGCCCAGGGTGGTTGCTGCCTCCGTTGAGCTGCTGTGTTGCTCGGAGACCAGGTTGATGGGTTTCTGAGTGAAATGCATTTTCTGAGGGGCTTTCTCTGGAGGGGATAGGTGGGCGTGGGTGGGTGATGTGAGGTCAGCGTGTGGCAGTGGGTGTGGGCCGTGGCCCTCAGGGTAAAATGATCAGGGCCCCGCTCCCCTCTCCGTTTCAGCCCTCCCTCTGCCAGAAATGCCCCCTCCACATCCCCAGTCCGAGTTTGCAGTCTCCTGAGAAATCTGGAGCGTAGGATGTCATTGCATCTACTCACTCAGCCTGCTTCCGTGAGCAGAGGTTGTGGCTCTTTTGGATGTAGGGGGCTCAAGTCCAGGGCATCCCCCAGAAGTCTTATTCAGAATGACATCAAACTCTAACTTGCTCTGTTCTCTAAAGGTCTGATCAGTGGGGCTCTGAGGAAGCAATGGTTCCAGGCAAGCTGGAGAAGGGAGGGGACACTGGAAATGAGCCAGGTTTGAGCTTAGGTGGGTCCCTGTGGAATCCAGACACACCATCCCCAAACTCTGCATTTTCATCTTTCTTTTGTCCTCACTTCTCCTCTCCGTTTAAAGCACCATGGGATTTAGCAACTTAGAGAGATAATTTATTGTCTGATCATTGTCGAATGTGTGTGTGTCATTTTTCTGTTCCTGCCATGGTTTTAGATTTCCTCGTCAAGTCAAGCCAGAACCCTGTCCTTGTCCACGATGCAGAGCACATAGCTCATTTTTATTTAATCGGACAGCCATTAAACATTTCACCCGCTCCTTGCCAGCTTTGAAATGTTCCTGTTTTAATTATTTTTATCTTTTTCTTTGGGGCAAATGCATCCATTCACTCCATGGTGTATCTGTCTGCATTTGTGGGGTCCCGGACGACAGTGTCCTTGTGTGAGAGGAGGGGGGCCACGTCCCATGCCTTCTCCTTTGTCATTTCAGAGTCTCAGGTTGTGGGGGGCACAGAATAGGGAAAGGGATGAGCCTGTGAGGTAGGTGCGGCTCGGCAGGTGTGGAGGTGAGCAGTGCCAGAAGGGTTGGGTGCGGTGAGTGTTAATGGTGGAAAGATGGGCTGAGGGATGTGGTGGGAAGGCCGGTAGAGGAAAGGTGAGAAGTGATGCTGGGGGTGGACTTGTAGGAGAGCGGAGGGGGCCTCTCTCTGCTGAGTCCCTGTACTGAGGTGGGGGATGGGGGCAGAGACAGTGATCTGGGTGTCAGGTGATGGCATCTCCTTTAAGATGCTAGAGCCTCTGCTCCTTATAACTTGATTCTTCCCTCAGCCCCTTTGACCCCCTGCTTCCCACCAAAAAGAAGGTCGGTGGTCTGCGTGTTGCGTACGCAGCTTGAAAAAGAAATAAGACAGAGTGGAATGAAAGAAGAGTGGGAAGAAGCAGCCGTTCCAGTTGGTGGACTAGGCTTGGTGCCTCCTGGCCGACCTGGTCCAAGCAAGGCACAGCCAAGGGCTCCTGGTCACCGAGAGAGACGGGGCCACGGGGCAGCAGGGGGTAAGGGGCAGAAATCATGGCTTCCCAGTCGGTGCCCGGTCTTTGGGGAAAGGTCAGACTCTGATAGTTTCAGCCAGAAAAATAGTTTTCAGCTACCCTGCTCTTTGCTGGCGTGGAAACTTCTAGAACAGAAAGGGCCTGCTCAGGGGGATGACTGGAAAAGTATCCTCGTGATGCCTTTTTGTTATCTTAGAAGTTTCTGCCAGGAAGCCAGGCCAGTGGGTGTGTGTGTACGCCCGCAGGCCTGTGCCCCCCGGGGGTGACCGGGAGGGGGAGGGGAGCTGCTCGTGGAAATCCGCCCACCCCACTGGCTTCTTTTTTCTGCCACTGTCTAGACTGTTGACCTTTGACCTCTCTGCCTCTTGGAGCGTCTGAACCCAGAACTCCCCTTCAGGGATGGTGGGACAAAGCCCCATTCTTCTCTGAGGCCCCAGCCTCCACCCTGAGACCACCAGAAGCCCTCCTGAGCCCGCAGCCGGCGTGAGGCGCTGAGGGTGGTCATACAGGCAGGTCACCCCTCGTGGCCAAGAGTCTCATGGCCTCCACAGACATGTGGGAGCCGAAAAGGGCTTTGTTTTTATATCTGCCGTTAAATTCCCCTTCTCATGGAACAAGTGCCTCGTAAAGGGACCGGGGCCGCCACTGGGAGGAAACACATCTCCATTTTTGCAGTGAGGACGTGCATTAAAGGCCAGGGTCCCCCTTACCCAGGGCACGGTGGCTGTTGAGGGGGAAGGACTTTTGCCAAGAATCCATATCTCGAAAGTTAGTTCTTGGATGGATGCTGGACATACCGGCTAAGAGACCCTGTCCTCCAGTTCGGGGGCAGCTGTCACCGCTGCGTTTCAGGGGCTCCCAGACCTCCAGGGGCTCCAGTCCAGCCCAAGCTGCTCCCCGCACTTAAAATCCGTTTCTCCTCCTCCCTCTCCTCACCCAAGCCTTCCCTTCAGCTGCCCAGAGACCCACAGAAGTGCCTGCAATACACATGAGACACAGAGAAAGGGGACAGGAACGGGAGGGAGAGAAGCATCCCCCAGGTCCTCGTTCCCCACTGCCCGGGTCAGGCTCACCCTCATCTGTAGGGGTGGGACCTGCGGCCACTGGCTTTTGTGTTCTGCATGATGTGAGGAAATCCCAGACAAAGCCAGGTTGGAATTGGGTGCTCTGCTCCCGAGGCCTGGCTGGATGCCACGGGAGACCCACCTGGATTCTGGAAAGCAGAGCTGGCGTTCCGCCTGCCCAGGGGGTACCTGGCATGTTCCCGGGACTCCCTTAACATCTCAGGTTTCTATCTTGTCCTTAGTCTCTCTCTAGGAAGAACCCTTCCTGCTGAAGGTGACCCTGTGTTCTGTCCCCAGAGGAGAGTCCAGCCCCTGCAGCTTCAGGGTGGCTTCTCCCTGACCCCAGGGAGACTCCTATGAGTGCCTTGTCTGAAAGCCTTGTGTCTGGGACCCCAGGCCGGGCAGGGGTCCACCGGGCTTTGCTGGGGGCTGGGCCCTGGGAGACCCCAAACTTGACACCCCAGAAAGCAAATAAAACAGTTGAAATATGCAATTTCTTGCGTGTCTTTGTGAGAAGCTGGCGTCCGCCAGGGTCATCCTCAGCCTGGGGGCATCAGCTGGCAGAGGGGGCCTCAGATCACCAGTATTTCTGTCCTTGGTGCTTGGTGTGTGACCTGGTATTTGGTTTGCGGCCTTTGCAGTGAGTGCGCCGAGTGGATAATGATAACAGGATTTCTATATTGAGTTTTCTCCCTCCTACAACCCACTGCCTTGGTTCTGATGCACAGAGAGGTTGAGTAACTTGCCTATGGTCACACAGCAAGGGGGGTGGGTGCTGGGATTTGAACTGTGATCATGTTGACCCCCAGTGTGTGCAGAATTCCCCTGTTGGGGGGTGCTGTTACCACATTTTACAGATAGGGAAACTGAGGCTCTGTCAGTTGAAGCCCCTTGTTCCAAGGAGAGGAAGGGCAGAATGTGAACCCAAGCTGGCTTCTCTGGAGCTGAGGAGCTTGAACACTGGAAACAGGATTCGATTATCCCCCCATATCTGTCCTCAGCAGGAATGGGGACACCCCAGAGTCAGTGGCCTTCAAAAAAGAAGGGGCTTGCGGAGCAACTAAGCCCATGGGCCACAACTACTGAGCCTGTGCTCTAGAGCCCATGAACCACAACTACTGAGCTTGCGTGCTGCAACTACTGAAGCCCACACATCTAGAGCCTGTGCTCCGCAACAAGAGAAGCCACCACAATGAGAAGCCCGCTCACCACAAGGAAGAGTAGTCCCCGCTCACCACCACTAGAGAAAGCCCGCTCACAGCAATGAAGACCCAACGCAGTGACTTCCCTGGTGGCGCAGTGGTTAAGAATCTGCCTGCCAACGCAGGGGACACGGATTCGATCCCTGGTCCGGGAAGATCCCACATGCCGGGGAGCAACTAAGCCTGTGCACCACAACTACTGAGCCTGCACTCTAAAGCCCACAAGCCACAACTACTGAGCCCACGTGCCTAGAGCCCATGCTCTGCAACAAGAGAAGCCACTGCGCTGAGAAGCCCGTGCACCACAATGAAGAGTAGCCCCTGCTCTCCAGAACTAGAGAAAGTCCACATGTAGCCACAAAGACTCAACACAGCCAAAATAAATAAATAAAATAAAATAAAATAAAAAAAGAAGGGGCTTCAGCAATAAAGAAGTGGCTTGTCTTTGGGAACATGGATCCCAGGGGAGGGGGTACCGCCTCCAAGTCCCTGAGCCCTCAGGGTCTTTGCACTCCAAGATGAGATGTCTATAGCTCAGTGGTTTTGCTCCTAAGGCTGGCTCTTTCTACGGCCCCAGGGTGTGAGCTGGGTCCCAGGTACCATATAGATGCTCCTGTGGTCACTGGAAAGGGCTGTGTCCTTTTTAGATGGGGACTCCTTTTCAAAATCCTGGACACCTCCCCTCGCCTCCTTGGTTCAGCAGGACCCCCCCCCCTTGGCTACTCTGCCCAGTTAGCAACCCCCTGACCTCAACCATACCCTACAAGTTGCAGGTCAAGAGGCAAGGCTGTGTGTGGAGGGGAGTGGGTAATCCAGGTGGAGGGGGTGTCGGGGGATGGTGGTGGTGGCAGGGCTGATGGCTCAGGGCCTCAAGGCTTGGTGAGTGGTTGGGGTGTTATTCCAAAGGCCATGAGAAGCTGGGAGGTGGGGGACGATCTGCATCCCACTTCCTTGAGCCTCAGTTTCCCCACGCTCATGGGGCTTGTGTGAGAATTCAGTGAGATTCTGTTTTCATCGCTCTGGCACATAGTAGTTACTTAAGTACAATTACTATTACTTCTTCCTCCAGGAAGCCCTCCTGGCTGTCCCGGCACCTCCTCTGCCTCCCATAGCTGCCCGGTTCCCCCACCCCCCACCCCCGTGCCAACATACTCTGGGTAGTAACTGACTGGTTCCATGGGAGCCCCGGAGGACAGGTAGATCTGTCTGGGGTCCCCTGTGTCTGTTGCACCCAGCATAGCACTGGGCACGTGATAGGTGTGCGATAAACCACAGGAGAGAGGAGAGGAGTCAGTGCTGGGTGTTCCGTTCTGAGGCCAACAGGGGGCGCAGGGAGGCGCGGGAGGCGCAGGAGCCTCCGGCGAGGGGAAGGGGGATGACCCGCCCCTGAAGGCCAGGCATCTCCTCCAGCTGAGGGCCCCAGCTGCCTTTTCCCTGCTTCTAGAGCCCCATCTCCTCTTGGCTGCGCCAGGAGCTTATAAATTACCTACTGTGCGCTGGGCTTTGGCCTGGGGATGCACCAGGAATCCAGCAGCTCCCAGGCTGGGAGTACAGTGCAGGGGTCCCAGCTGTGATGGGAGACAGACAAGCAGCTGAAAGGTCTGAGGCATGTTCAGGGAGGTTCATTCAAGAGTAAGGCATGGCCCCATTCAACAGAGTTTCCCTCAGCTCTTGCCCGGATGTTCTCAGTCCTAAAGGTGAGGGTCTCAGACAAGAGTCTATCCCATTCCAGCGATCTGCCTGGGCCCCTCTCCACCTCTCCCACCCTTGGCGGCTCCCCTTGGCCCACAGGAGAAAGCCAGACTCCTCTGCTGAACATCTGAATGCTTTGTCTCATCTTTTCTGCCTGGAAGTCCTCCCCCCCCCACCCCCCATTTACATCTAGAGAACTCCTATGCATCCCTCAAAACCCAAACTTTGGGGGGAAGATGCTGAAGTCATCTTGGGACACTTTGAGTGTGGCAGGCCTGAATAGGGATAAAAGGGGCAAAGTACCACACTGGAAATCCCAAACTAGTGCTTCTCCCACACCTTCTTCAGCCTTCCTACTGGCTCCTTCCTGCCCTGGCAGCTTGCCACTAGGCATTCAGCAGTTTCTACAAGGAGTGCCCAGACCTGCCCGGACATGTCCTGGTCCCCCGGAAGAGCAGAGGAATGGGTTCAGGCTGCCCCCACCTCCAGCGCACGCGCACACACATACACACACACACACACACACACACACACACACTGATGGGCGTGGTGGTGAGAACTGAAAAACAGAGATGCAGAGAGGACGAGAGAGAGAGAGAGAGGGACTGCAGGAGGCAAAGAGAAAAAATGTGGAAACTTCCAAGCTGCTTTTTCTTCCACCGTGCCGTGTGTAGGGTGAGGACACTGAGAGGCAGAGAGGGCGCCCGCCAGCCAAGGAGGAGCACTTGGGATGTTGGGTGACTGGCGCTCCATGCTGTGTGAGTCACGCACAGGGCTGCTCTGTTCTGGGCCTCAGTTTCCCCCGGTGTCAGGGAGCCGATTCCCACACCCACCTGGCAGGGCTGGGTGTCCACACTCAGCCAGGCCCTGGCACACCGCAGGCACTCCATAAATGCACACCATGGTCCATGAAACCATTACAGAAGCAGGCATGCAAACCAGGGTGCTGGAGAGGGGAGGGCGGGGGCGGGAAGTGGGGAGGGGGGGCTCAGGGTTCCGGGCAGCAAGCATGTGGGGCCCCAAGCCTGATGCCTCAGCTGACCCACTTCCTGCCCAGCCTGGGCTGTCCTGGTGACCCCCTGCAGCCAGGAACCCGCACAGCCGGTCCCAGGGCCTGAGCTGACCACTTCCGTCCCCCCTCACCCCTGCAGCCCAGGCCCTGCTGACTCACACTCAGCTGTCCCCATTCTTCCTCCACTGAGCTCTGATTTTGGTGGAGGGGGGGATGCTGGCAGAGGTCCAAACCCAGAAGTCCGGGAAGTCACAGCTGGCTGGGAGTATCACAGAGGAGTGAGAACCATACCCCGGGCTTAACTGCCTGAAAAATGAAAACCTGCCCTTAATAAGGAAAAAAATGAATACTTTAGGGACAGCCCATTGGAATCGATCACAATTTCAAACTTTCAGCCACCAAAAAAAATCCATAAAGAAATTGAAAATATAAGCCAGGGAAGAGAGGAGATATCTGAGATGCATTTAACTGACCAAGGAATAGCTTCCAGAACATATGAAGCTCCCCCCCCCGCACCCCCCCCCCCACACACACACCAGACACACTAGGCAGAAAGAAAAAACGCCAAACAGAAAAATGGGCAGATGGCATTGTTTTTGCCCTAACAATGACCACGAACTGGGTCTTACATTTCTGGCTTACAACAGCAGAAATTCCCCCTCTTGCAGTTCTGGAGGCCAGAAGTCTCACGTTAAAGTGTCAGCAGGGCTGGAGGTTGTGAGGGAGAATTGGTCCCAGGCCCCTCTGCTGGCTTCTGGTGGTTTCTGGCACTGCTTGGCATCCCTTGGCTTGTGGCTGTCCCACTGCAATCTCTGCTTCCATCTTCACGTGGCCTCTTACAAAGAAATCAGTCACTGGATTTAGGGCCCACCCTACTCCAGTATGAACTCATCTTAATGTAAATGATCACATCTACAAAGATCCTCAAGGTGACAACCTGAGGCTCTGGGTGCCCATGAATTTGGAGACATACTATTCAATGTAGTACAGGTGTGAACAGGCAATTCCGGGAAGATGAACCCAGGACAAAGAATAAATAGAAGCTCAATCTAGTCATCAGTGGAAAAAAATCATTGAGACCCCTCTTCACTCTTAGGCAGGGGACGGAGGCACTGGTGATGGGCGTGGGAATCGGCTTGACCACTCGGAAGAACAATTCGGCCACACAAATGTAGCTGAGGATGGCTGGACTCTCCCTCCTGGCTGTTCTGGTCCTGGTGTGAGCCCCAGAGAAACCTACATGTGCATGCCTTCCCAGCAGCATGATTCATAAAAAGAAGGAACTGGAAACTAGGGAGATGTTAAGGTGTGTTCTTACGATGGAGTACTATACAGCAATGGAAAAGGATGAGCCAGACCCGCAGGCAAAAATCTCCAACCCAGATCCTTGAGTGAAAATAATTGTAGCAGTGTGATACCATTTTTACAAAGTTTTTTTAATTTGCATTTCTGTATTGTGGTAAAATATATATATAACATGCATAGAATTTGCCATTTTAACCACTTGTAAGTGGACTGTTAGTGACATAAAGTACATCCAGTGTTGAACACACACACAGTACATCACCACTATCTACTTCCAAAACTCTTCCATCACCCCCAAACAGAAATTCTGTAACCATTAAGCAATAATTCCTCATTTCTCCCCTTCTTCCTCCAGCCCCTCGTAACCTCAAATCTACTTCCTGTCTCTATGAATTTGCATATTCTAGACATTTCATATCAGTGGAATCATATAATATTTGTCCTTCCGTGACTGGCTTATTTCATTCAGCAAAATGTTTCAAGGTTCATCCTCGTTGGGGCATGGATCAGAATATCATTCTGTTTTTATGGCTGAGTAATATTCCATTGTGTCTGGGCTTACCTGGTGGCACAGTGGTTAACAATCCACCTGCCAGTGCAGGGGACATGGGTTCGAGCCCTGGTCCGGGAAGATCCCACCTGCCCCGGAGCAGCTAAGCCTGTGTGCCACAATGACTGATCCTGCGCTCTAGAGCCCAAGAGCAACAACTACTGAGCCCACGTGCCACCACTACTGAAGCCTGTACGCCTAGAGCCCATGCTCCGTAACAAGAGAAGCCCTCACACTGCAACAAGGAGTAGCCCCTGTTCACCACAGCTAGAGAAAGCTGGCGCACAGCAGTGAAGACCCAACGCAGCCAATAGATAAAAAAATAAATTAAAAAAAATTCCATTGTGTGGCTATACCAAATTTTGTTTCTCCATTCAGCTATTGGTGGACATTCACGTTGTTTCCACCTTTCAGCGATCATGAGTAATGCTGCTGTGGACATTGGTGTACAAGCTCAGTTTGAGTCCCTGCTTTTAATTCTGTTGGATATATACCCAGAAATGGAGTTGTTAGATCATATGGTAATTCTATATTTAGCTTTTTGAGGAACTGCTAAACTGTTTTCCATGGCAGCTGCACCATTTCACATTCCCCCCAAGAGGTGCAAGAGGGTTCCAATTTCTCCACACCAACACTTGTTATTTTGCTAATCGCCGTGCTAATGGGTGTGAAGTGGTACCTCACTGTAGTTTTCATTTGCATTTCCCTAATGATTAATGATGTGAGCACCTTCTCACCTGCTTATTGGTCATTTGTATATCTTTCATGGATATAAAATCCTTTGCCCATTTTTACAGGGGTTTGTTTTGGGTTGTTTGTATTTTTGTTGTTGAGTTGCAGGTGTTCTTTATATATTCTGGATATGAAACCCTCATGAGATATATGATATATAAATATTTTCAAGCTTTCTTTTTTTTAAGTCTTTTTTTAAAAAAAGATTTATTTATTTATTGGCTGCGTTGGGTCTTTGTTGCTACGAGTGGGCTTTCTCTAGCTGCGGTGAGAGGTGGCTACTCCTTGCGGTGCGTGGGCTTCTCATTGCAGTAGCTTCTCTTGTTGCGGAGCACAGTCTCTAGGCACATGGGGCTTCAGTAGTTGCGGCTTGCAGGCTCAATAGTTGGGGCTCACAGGCTTGGTTGCTCCATGGCATGTGGGATCTTCCAGGACCAGGGCTCGAACCCATGTCCCCTGCATTGGCAGGCAGATTCTTAACAACTGTGCCACCTAGGAAGTCCCTCTGAGGGCTTTTATCATAAAAGGATATTGGATTTTGTCAAGTGCCTTTAATGCCTCCATTGAAATGATCATATCGGGGTTTTTTCTCTTCATTCTATTAACATGATGTGTTATATTGATTGATTTTCTTTTTTTTTTATGTGGACCATTTTTTAAAAGTCTATTAAATTTGTTGCAACATTGCTTCTATTCTATGTTTTGGTTTTTCAGCCGAGAGGCCTGTGGGATATTAGCTCCCCAACCAGGGATTGAACACACAACCCCTGCATTGGAAGGCAAAGTCGTAACCATTGGACCACCAGGGAAGTCCCTGATTGATTTTCTTATGTGGAACCACCCTTACATTCCTGAGATCAGTCCCACTTGGCTATGGCATGTAACTTTTTTTAAAAATTAATTAATTTATTTATTTATTTATTTTATTGGCTGTGTTGGGTCTTTTTTTGCTGTGCACAGGCTTTCTTTAGTTGCAGTGAGCGGGGGCTACTCTTCGTTGTGGTGTGCAGGCTCCTCATTGCTATGGCTTCTCTTGTTGTGGAGCACAGGCTCTAGGCGTGTGAGCTTCAGTAGTTGCAGCACATGGGCTCAACAGCTGTGGCTCACGGGCTCTAAAGCACAGGCTCAATAGTTGCGGCGCACAGGCTTAGTTGCTCCGCGGCATGTGGGATCTTCCTGGAGCAGGGCTCGAACCTGTGTCCCCTACGTTGGCAGGCGGATTCTGCATTGTTTTTTTGTTTTGTTTTTTGTTTTGGCACACGGGCTTAGTTGCTCCACGGCATGTGGGATCTTCCTGGAGCTGGGATCGAACCCGTGACCTCTGCATTGGCAGGCGGATTCTTAACCACTGGGCCACCTAGGAAGCCCCATGTAACTTTTAATATGCTTTTGGATTCAGTTTGCTAGCATTTGGTTTAGGAATTTTGTATCTTTATTTGTAGGGGATATTGATCTGTGTTTTACAAAAATCCTCAGTCCTCTTCCTGTATTTCTCTTTTATTCTCACACTACTATCACACTCACAACACTTCTGACCCAGAAAAAACACTTCTGACCCAGAAAAAACGCTTCTGTGTTTTCCTCCCCCGCAACAAGCAGTTCTCTGTGATACCACCTGGGTGTCTGACAATTTAACTCCATTGTGATACTATCGACCTGGAGATAGCATCACATTCCACGGGTTAAGGGCTCAGTCTCACAAGACGGCCCCCACTTAAGATGCCAATCGCGAGTCCAGGTTGTGACCTGTGCTTCTGGCCAATTGGTTATAAGTCAGAGGGTCCCATGACCCCCTCAGGTTCAATTAATTTGTTAGAGCAGCTCACAGAACTCAGGAATTTACTTAGTGTTGACCTGTTTGTTATAAAAGAATATAAGAGCTGAGGGTGGGGATATGTGTATAAATACAGCTGATTCACTTTGGTGTACCTCAAAAATTGGCACAGCAGTGTAAAGCAATTATATTCCAATGAAGAGCTTTTAAAAAAAAAGAATATAAGAGCTGAAAGCTCACAGAAGCTTCCAACCCTGAAGCCACACAGTCCAAGGTAAATTGCTTACTCATTTGGTGAAAATAAGAGAAAAATTGGAATGACTTCATTGGAATGGTAAATTTATGGAGGATAACTTGGACGTGCTCTCTCAGTTCTTCTCTTTTCTTTTTGGGGAGGACTTTTGAAAGGGGCAGGCCCTCCCATGGGGAGACCCACTGAAGAGCTGATTGACAGATGAAATCCAGTTATAATGAAGTCATTCTGTAGTAGCGTGGACCCTTAATCCAATATGAATGATGTCCTTATAAGAAAGGAGAACAGACAAGGAGACAGGTACATACAGGAAGAAGAAAGCCATGTGACAATGAAGGCAAAAATTAGAGTCATACATCTACCAGCCAAGGAACACCAAGGATTGCCAGCAAACAACTGAGGTTAAAAGAGGCAAGGAAGGGGACTTCTCTGGTGGCTCAGTAGTTAAGAGTCTGCTTGCCAATGCAGGGGACACGGGTTCGATCCCTGGTCTGGGAAGATCCCACATGCCACAGAGCATCTAAGCCCATGCACCACAACTACTGAGCCTGCGCTCTAGAGCCCACATGCCACAACTACTGAGCCTGAGTGCTGCAACTACTGAAGCCCTCGCGCCTTGATCTCGTGCTCCTCAACAAGAGAAGCCACTGCAATGAGAAGCCTGCGCACTGCAACGAAGAGCAGCCCCTGCTTACCACAACTAGAGAAAGCCCACACATAGCAATGAAGACCCAACATAGCCAAAAAAAAGAGACAAGGAAGAATTCTTCCCTATAGGTCTCAGAAAGAGCATGGCCCTGTCAATATTTCAGACTTGTATCCTCCAGAACTATAAGAAAATAAATCACTGCTGTTTTAAACCAAAAAAAAAAAAGAATAAGATACAAATACAGGGATGCGGAAGGCAAGGCATACAGGAAGCGGTGCGAAGCTTCCACGCCCTCTGCCTGCCGGCACTCCCACACGTTCACCAGCCCGGAAGTTCTCTGAACCGGTCCTTTGGGGATTTTTCTGGAGGCGTCATCACATAGGCAGGATCAATCATTAACTCCATTTACTGGCCATCTCCCCTCTCTGGAGAATGGGCGGCGGGGGAGTGTGGCTGAAAATTCCAAACTCCTAATCACGGCTTGCTTCTTCTGGTGACCAGCCCCCACCCAGGAGCCATCCACGAGCCCATCCAGAGTCGCCCCGTTACAACGAAAAACACTCCTATCACCCAGGAAATTCCAGAGGATCTAGGAACTCTGTGTCAGGAACTAGGGTCAAAGACCAAATATTAGAGCAAAAGATGCTTCTAGTGTTCTTATCACGTGGGAAGTTACAAGCGTTTCAGGAGCTCTGTGTCAAGAACCGGGGGCAGAGACCAATAGATATATATATATTTTTTCCTATTATCTCACAGTGTGCAATTTTCTTTTCTTGTGACATGTTTGTCTGTCATTATTATGAGAGTAATTCTGACCTTGTTAGAGCTGTTGCTTCCTGTTCCATTTTTTGGAAGAATTACATAAGAATTGGTATTATTCCATAAATGATTCAGAATTCACCAGTGAAGCCATCTGGTCTTGGACTTCTCTGTTGGAAGGTTTTTTATTATTATTATTATTTATTATTATTAGCATCACTGCACAGCATATGGGATCCTAGTCCCCTGACCAGGGATCGAACTCAAGTCCACTGCACTGGAAGTGCAGAGTCTTAATCACTAGATGGCCAGGGAAGTCCCAGAAGGTTTGTTTGTTTTTTTGTTTTTTGACTTTTTTTTTGGCTGCGTTGAGTCTTTGCTGATGAAGAGTAGGCTTCCTCTAGTTGCAGCGAGTGGGGGCTTCTCTTGTAGCAGAGCACGGGCTCCAGGTGGGTGGGCTTCAGTAGTTGTGGCATGAGGGCTCAGTAGTTGTGGCTCATGGGCTTAATTGCTCCAAGGCTTGTGGGATCCTCTTGGACCAGGGCTCGAACCCGTGTCCCCTGCACTGGCAGGTGGATTCTTAACCACTGCACCAGCAGGGAAGTCCCTCCCAGAAGGTTTTTGATTTTTGATTCCATCTCTTTATTTGTTATAGGTCTGTTAAAGATTTTCTATTTCTTCTTGAGCCAGTTTAGGTAATTTGTGTGTTCCTAGGAATTTTGCCATCTCATCAAGGTTTTCTAATTTGTTGGCATACAATTTTTCATAGTATTCTCTTATCATCTTTCTTATTTCTATGGAGTCAGTAGTTATGCCCCACTTTGATTTCTTTTCTTTTTTTTTTTTATAAATTTATTTATTTATTGGCTGTGTTGGGTCTTCGTTGCTGCACACAGGCTTTCTCTAGTTGCCGCGAGCGGGGGCTACTCTTCATTGTGGTGCATGGGCTCCTCATTGCAGTGGCTTCTCCTCTTGTGGATCACAGGCTCTAGGTGTGTGGGCTTCAATAGTTGTGGCACATGGGCTCAATAGTTGTGGCTTACAGGCTGAGTTGCTCTATGGCATGTGGAATCTTCCCAGAGCAGGGCTCGAACCCGTGTCCCCTGCATTGGCAGGTGGATTCTCAACCACTGCGCCACCTAGGAAGTCCCCCACTTTGATTTCTAATTTTAGTTTTTTGCATCTTCTCTCTTTTTCTTTTGTCAACCTAACTAAAAGTTTGTTGATTTTGTTGATCTTTTCAAAGAAACAACTTTTGGTTTCATTAATACAAGTGATTCTATTATGTCTTTATTCTCTATTTAATTTATCTCTGCTCTAATCTTTATTATTTCCTTCCTTCTACCAGCTTTGATTTTAGTTTACTCTTCTTTTTCTACTTCCTCAAAGTATAAAGTTAGGTTATTGACAACTTTTAGTATGTTTGTAATTGACCAGGACTCTATGGGGCCTTCCTGGGACAGACCTCCCCCCCAACCCTGCCAATGCCCCCACCATGTCCTCTGCCTACCTCTTGTCTGTAGAAAAATATTAGCCTCCTAGGTCTTAAGTTCCAAAGAACACATGTAATCAGAGAAGTGAAAAAATGCAGAGAGAAGGGAAAACAGTCAAGGAAGACAAAATAATAATAGTTTAGCCATTATACAAAGTCAAGGACCTTTAGATCCATCTCAAGGTCTACAGATAATATTCTGAGCCATGTCCTCTGAGCTGTTTTCCAGATACTGAAACCTCCACCAGATGGAGGAAGTTAACCATATGCTGCCCGTGAGCACATAGACCTCAGACCAGTTGGAACCAGAAGGTTGATGATGTTGACTCCTGATTACCTCACCACCAGCCAACCAGAAGAATGTCCATGAGCTGATTGCACACCCACAACCACTCTCCCTCACCTTGTCCTTAAAAACCTTTCCCTGAAAGCCATCAGGGAGTTCAGATGGTTTGAACACAAGCTACCTGTACTCCTTGCGTGGTGCATGCAATAAATGCTGCACCTTCCTTCACTACAACCTGGTGTCAACAGACTGGCTTTACTGCACATGGGTGAGTGGACCCAAATTTGGTTCGTTAACATGTTGTATTTCTGTTTTCATTCATCCCTAAGTATTTTCCAATTTCTTTCGTGATTTCTTCTTTGATCCATTGTTTCTTTGAGTGTATTGCTTAATATCCACATATTTGCACACATTCCAGCTTTCCTTCTGTTATTGATTTCTAGTTTCAATTCATTGTAGTTGATTTCAGCCTTTTAAAATTTATTGAGTGTACACCTGTAACTTATTGTACATCAACTATACTTCAATAAAAAATAAAATAAAATAAATCAAAAAAATAAAATAAAATAATAAAATAAATCATGCCAAAAAATGTACTGAGAGTTGCTTTTTTGCTTAGTAGCTGATCCATACTGGAGCATGTTCCATGTGCATTTTTTTTTAAACTGGGCAGTCTTTTTTTTTTTTTTAATTTTTTTTTTTATTTATTGGCTGCTTTGGGTCTCTGTTACTGCACATGGGCTTTCTGTAGTTGCAGAGAGCAGGGGCTACTCTTTGTTGCAGTGCATGGGTTTATTATTGTGGTGGCTTCTCTTGTTGCAGAGCACAGGATCTATGTGCATGGGCATCAGTAGTTGTGGCTTGCAGGCTCAATAGTTGTGGCTCATGGGCTTAGTTGCTCCATGGCATGTGGGATCTTCCTGGACCAGGGCTTGAACCCGTGTCCCCTGCATTGGCAGGCGGATTCTTAACCACTGTGCCACCAGGGAAACCCTCCATGTGCCTTTGATAGAGATGTGTATTGTGCTGTTGAAGGAGTATTATATACATGTCTGTTTGGTCTAGTTGGTTTAGAGTATTGTTCAATCCTCCATATCTTTAATCTTCTGTCTAAATGTTCTATCCATTATTAAAAGTGGGGTATTGAAGTCTCCAACTGTTATCATAGAACTATTTACTTCTCCCTTCAATTCTTAGATACAGCTTTGAGTTACTGTTTAGGGTCCTTTCATTTCTACTGGCGGTACTCCCTTTAACATTTCTTGCATGGCAGATATGATAGTAACAAACTCCCTCAACTTTTGCTTACCTGAGAATGTCTTTATTTCTCCCTTTTTCTTCCCCCCTCCCTTCCTCTCCCCCCTTTCTTTCCCTTTCTTTCCTTCTTTCTTTCTTTCCTTCCTCCTTTCTTTCTTTCTTTCTTTCTTTCTTTCTTTCTTTCTTTCTTTCTTTCTCTCTCTCACTTCCTTCCTTCCTTCCTTCCTTCCTTCCTTCCTTCCTTTCTCTCTCTCTCTTTCTTTGTTTCTTCTTTCTTTAATGCTGCATGACTTATGGGATCTGGTTCAATTCCTGGTTTTCCCCAACCAGGAATTGAACCTGGGCCCTGGTGGTGAAAGCACCAAGTCCTAACCACTGGACCACCAGGGAATTCCCTCTCCCTTATTTTTGAAGAATGGTTTTGCTGGATATAGAATTCCTGGTCAACAGTTTTTCTTTCAGCAGTTTAAATATGTCATTTCATTGCCTTCTGGACTCTAGGGTTTCTGATGAGAAATTGGCTGTTGATCTTATAGAGGATCTCTTGTACTTGATAAGTAGCTTTCTCTTGCTACTTTCAAGGTTCACTTTTTGTCTCTGGCTTTCAACAGTTTGATTACAATGTGTCTTAGTGTGGGTCTGTTTGAATATATTCTGCTTGGAATTCATTGAGCCTCTGAGATGTGTAGATTTGTATCTTTCATCAAATTTGGGAAGTTTTTGGCCATTATTTCTTAAAATATTCTTTCTGCCCTTCCTCTCTCTCTCTCCTCCTTCTAGAACTCTCATAATATATATGTTGGTTCTCTTGATGGTGTCCTATGGGTCCTTTAGACTCAGTTCACCTTGCTTCATTCTTTTTATTTCTGCTCTTCAGACTTGATAATTTTAATTTTCCTGTCTTCAGATTTGCTGATTCTTTCTTCTACCTGCTCAAATCTTCTATTGAACACATCTAGTGAATTTTTCACTTCAGTTGTACTTTTCAGATTCATAATTTCTGTTTGGCTTCTCTTTATAATTTGTATCTCTTTATTGACAATCTCATTTTGTTCACAAACCATTTGCCTGATTTCCTTTAGTTCTTTTTTCATGTTTTCTTTAGCTTTTGAGGGTATTTAAGACAGTTGCTTTAAAGTTTTTGTCTAGTAGGTCTGATGTTTGGGCTTCCCTAGGGATGATTTCTGTCAATTACTTTTGTTCCTTTAAATGGACCATACTTTCATGTTTTTTTATGCGTTGTAATTTTTTTTAATGAAAACTAGGCATTTGAATATTATAATGTGGTAAATTCTGAAAATCAGGTTCTACGCCTTCCTGAGGGTTTGCTGTTTTGATTTTGTATTTGAATTGTTGAAGGCTGTAGTATTCCTTTTATTTAGGTACTTTTGCAAACTATTTTTGCAAAGACTGTATTCCTTTTCCATGTGTGGTCACTGAAGTCTCTGTCCCTTTAGCTCATGTTCGGCTAATGTCCTGACAGAGATTTCCTTGAATGCCAGAAGCTGAAAACGAAAAACTCAAACAAACAAACAAACAAAATCCACATCTCTCAGTGTTTGTAGATGGGTTCTGTGCTGGGATACTCCTTTAACTTTTAACCAGGTTTGTTCTGAGACTAGGGATCAGCCTGAGGTGAAAGCTTAGAGTCTCCTCAGTTCTTTACTGAGTATAAGTCTTGCCCCTGAGTGTGCACATAGATTTCTAAATTCCCTCCATATACACAGATGCTTCTGAATGTCCTAATCTCCCAGAGAAGATCCCCAGTTTTTCCTCCCAGGGTTGAAGTGGTTGATAATATGTTGTGACCATAACCTTTTGCCCTAGGTGTCTGTATGTGGTTGGTTCAGCTTGCAGTGTTTTTGAGCGACGCCCACCACTTTTCTAGCCTGAGCTCCAGGTTAGGCAATTCAAATGTGAGCACCCATGTCCGTCCTTCGAGAAGCCTCCAACAGGCTGGAATAGACCTACACAGTCATTTGTGAATAAGATCTGCGCTTCTCCCTCCAGTTCCAGGGACCAGGGTCCTGCGCTGGGAGCATGGGTTACTTCTGCTACAAAACCACAGCTGAGCTGCAGAGTGGGCGGGGCAAAGACAAGAAGAAATGCCACAGAGCTTTCCTACCATTTTCAAGTGGCCTTTTTCTTGTTTCAACATGTGTTTGTTTGCTGCGAACTTCTGACTGTTTTCCAGAGTTCTAACCAAGTCGATTGTGATAGTTTTTGTTTGATGGTCCAGTAGGGGAAGGAGAGGTTGGAGCTGCCTACTGCACCATTTTGTTAATGAAGATTTGAATACACTTACCATATACATATATATACACATATTTATGTAATATATATATTTATATGTGTAATATATATTTGTATTTGTATGTTATATATATATATATGTGGTGTGCATGGGAATGATGGAAAAATCCCAATTTTAGACAAAGGCTTGATGAGTGATGGATGGTGGAGGTGTACAGGGCCTTCAACTCTCTTGGGAATGTTTCTTTCTTCTTTGGGGTGCTGGGGATGTGGGTGTTTGTTATTTTATAATTTACACTTCTGTGTATGCCTGGGCTATTTCATAATGAAAAAATAAAACTTGACAGGAGAAGGCTTGGTGATTTCTTAACAAGTTAAACGTAAAATTACCACATGACCCAGCAATTCCACTCCTTGGTATATACTCAAGGGAAAAAAAACAGGTGTTCAAACAAAAACTCATACACACATGTTGATACCAGTGTTACCAAACCAGGTCCATTTGCCTGACACGCAGCAAGCCAAACGCTGAGACTCTGAGGTTTGCAGCAGAGAAAGAATTTAGTCACAAGGCAGCCCAGTGAGGAGATGGGAGAACCAGTCTCAGATCTGCCTCCCCAAAGGCGAGGGGGTTGGGATATTTACGGGATAAGAAGGGTGATCTTGGGCAGGGGGAAAGGTGACTGGAAGTAGGGAAAAGATGAGGTAGTTGGTGCTCTGCACAGACGTAGCTGCTTTACATGTATCTTAAAAAATGGAGGCACTTAGCCTGACTCTCTGACGTCAAAAGGCCATTCATCCAACACCTGCACGGGCCCAGTTTTAAGGTCAGTGGTTCCCATCAGCCTTAGTTGGACAAGAGCTGACTCCAAGTTTCTGTAAAACAACTGGGTTATGTGCTGCTGGGAAGGTATGCAATTAAAGAAAGG
Source organism: Hippopotamus amphibius kiboko (assembly GCF_030028045.1). Taxonomy (NCBI): domain Eukaryota; kingdom Metazoa; phylum Chordata; class Mammalia; order Artiodactyla; family Hippopotamidae; genus Hippopotamus; species Hippopotamus amphibius. The sequence goes on along the minus strand of NC_080200.1, from coordinate 15,648,624 downwards.
AAGAAAAAAATGAAAGAAAAAAATAACTAAAGCAAGCTTAATCAGTGAAGGAAGTTTACAAGCAGAGGGGTTTCAACAAGCTGTTCCCCTATCTGTTGCTCTGCAAGGCAAACTCATGAATTCCTGTTACCTGCTTCTGTGAACTCTCTGAGGCCGGTTTTCGTGGTTGCCAAGGGCTGGGGAGGGGGCATGGGAGTGACTGCTAATGAGGACATGGTTTCCTTTGGGGGTGATGGAAAAGTTCTGGAAATATGTAACAGTGATGGCTACACCACACTGAGAGTGTGCTAAATGCCACTAAATTGCACATGTTTAAATGGTTAAAATGATACATTTTATGTGATATATATTTTACCGTAATTAAAAAACTGTTTTAAAAACAAGGTCCTATTGTATAGCATAGGGAACTATATTCAATATCCTATAATAAAACCATAATAGAAAAGAATTTTACATTTATTTTTTAATTTTTAAAAACTTATTTATTTATTTGGTTGCACCTGACATCAAAAGGCCATTCATCCAACACCTGCACAGGCCCAGTTTAGTTTCGGCTCATCGGCTCCTTAGTTGCAGCAGGCATGCTCCTTAGTTGTGGCATGTGAACTCTTAGTTGCAGCATGCATGTGGGATCTAGTTTCCTGACCAGGGATTGAACTTGGGCCCCCTGCATTGGGAGCACAGAGTCTTAACCACAGTACCACCAGGGAAGTCCCAAGAATTTTTTGTTTTAATAATGAAATGAAATATGAAATGAAGTAAAATAAAATAAAATAAAGGTGACTTTACTCAAGTAACCCCGGCCATCAATTGGGCACTTTTGGGGGTGCGTTCACATGCTCACAGATGTTTTATAAACTTATCTTGACTGTGTAGCGCTGCAAAAAAAACCTCTCCAGGTGAGGAAAAATATCTTTGACAAGGAAAAGATTCTAGGATGTGGAGTGCTTGCTTGGTCAGGTCACAGAGCCAAGAAGAAGCCAAACTGGGATTTGAACCAGGCCTGCCTGCTGTGAATGGCCTTATGGGTCTGGGTCAGCTTTCAAGTTCCTTTGCCAGCCTGGTGTCTGGAGTTGCCTGTCTGACCTCAGGGTCTTTGAACATGCCTTGTTCCCCTGTCAGGATCACACTTTCCTCTACTCCTCCCATGCCTAGAGACTTTTCTTTTGCTGCTTGAAAGGAGGCCTGGCACATAATAGATGTTAAAGAAATATTTGTGGAACGAATGGATGAAGGAGTGAATGGGTAAATGAATAGATAGGTTCCTTTCAACATAAGGAGAAAGACTTGTGGATCCTCACAGCTGTGGCCTGTCCAGGGCTCAGGACATTGACGGAAGAGTGGCACAGAGAGGCCAAGCCACCTGCCCAAGGTCACATAGCCAGGAACTGGCAGGATCAGGGTTCGAGCCTGGATCTCTCTTCCCTGAGCCTGGGTTCTTTCCACAATGCCCAGGTATCGCAAGCCCATCATATACCCAACATTGCAAGTTCATCAGTCCCATCTGAAGGGTAGCGGAAGATGCCACTCCGGGGCCTGCCTCTTTGGCATAAGGATTCTTTTGAGAAACTTCAGGTACAGGAGAAGCTCTGAAAACAGAGTAGAAGTTATGCTTTTCCAAGGCATATTTACATTTATAAAAAGGAGTCTCCATTTGTAGGTGTGTCTCCCTCTCTGTACCAGGAGGAAGAGCATGGCTCTAAATCACTGGCGATTCTTTTTTTTTTAAATAAATTTATATATTTATTCATTTATTTATTCATTTATCAGCTGTGTTGGGTCCTTGTTGCTGTACACAGGCTTTCTCTAGTTGCAGCGAGCAGCGGGCTACTCTTCATTGCGGTGGCTTCTCTTATTGCAGAGTACAGGCTCTAGGCACGCAGGCTTCAGTAGTTGTGGCGCATGGGCTTAGTTGCTCCTCGGCATGTGGGTTCTTCCCGGACCAGGGATTGAACCCGTGTCCCCTGCATTGGCAGGCAGATTCTTTTTTTTATTATCATTATTTTTATTTTTTCCTTTAAGAACTTTTATTGATATACAATTGACATACAATAAACTGCATATATTTAAAGTGTACAGTTTGATTTTTTTTTCTTATTAGTAATGTATATATGGCAATCCCAATCTTCCAATTCATCCCACCCCAACAACCTGCCCTGCTTTCCGCACTTGGTGTCCCTATGTTTGTTCTCTACATCTGTGTCTCTATTTCTGGCAGGCAGATTCTTAACCACTGCGCCATCAGGGAAGTCCCAAAATCACTGGAGAATCTTATCAATGGAGAAAGCACAAAATAAAACCTGCAGAGCGAAACTTACCCTTATTTACTGTGCTTTTCCTGGTCACCTCCCAGAATTAGTCTCAACACCTACGCCCCCCCCCCCAACACCTTTCTTTTATCTTTAGCGGAAGATGGTATTTAAGGGAGTGGCTTGGGCTCTCTTAGGGAGTTTTACTCAATTTTCCTTCGTATCTCACATATATACACAAGATATACATGTTAAACGTCAATGTGTTTTTCTCTTGCTAGTCTGTTTTTTATAACAGGGGGTCTCAGCCAAGAACTCAGAAGGGTAGAAGGAGAATTATTCTTCCTTCCCTCTCCCCACCCACATCTCATGCTGGTCCCTGAGAGTGGCCATATCCCCTCTTTTTAGAGGCTCTGGGGGAGACGGAGCATGCTGGAGAGCTGGCTGCCTGGGGCTCCAAGCCCAGCTTCACTGGCTCCTGACTTTGGTACACCCACCTCTCCAGACTCAATTTGTCACCTGTGAAATGAAGATCATGGTCCTACCTCATCAGGTCTTAGAAGGATTATGTCTTACCTGCCGGACACATAGTAGTGAAACTGAGCGCCGCCCCCGCTCTAAAACCGAGTTCCCTTACGAAGTTTATGATCAAGCCCTCTGTCCCAAACTTCATTCCCTTTCTTGCCCTGTCTGACCTCAATCCTGTGCTGACTGAACACTAATCAACCAGAGTCAGATGATTCAAACTGCTGATGTTGATAACATCGTGAATGTACCAAAATGCTTGCTGTAGATTACATCGCTAACGTACAAACTCAGGTTGTTTCTCCGGGGCAAGATGAGCTCACAGACCGCACAGCTATGGACCACCTGGCCAGAGAATCATAAACCAGAGACATGCTGATGTCTGAAACTACAATTAAGAAATGTCACAGCAATGTCACAAGATGATTAATTTCAGCCACTGTTCTTCCCCTTTAAAAAACTTCTAGGGACTTCCCTGGTGGTCCAGTGGTTAAGAATTCACCTTCCGGGGCTTCCTAGGTGGCGCAGTGGTTAAGAACCTGCCTGCCAATGAAGGGGACATGGGTTCGATCCCTGCTCCAGAAAGACCCCACATGCTGCGGAGCAACTAAGCCCGTGTGCCACAACTATTGAGCCTGTGCTTTAGAGCCTGTGAGCCACAATTATTGAACCCATGTGCCGCAACTACTGAAGCCCATGTGCCTAGAGCCCATGCTCCACAACAAGAGAAGCCACTACATTGAGGAGCCTGCGCACCACAATGAAGAGTAGCCCTTGCTCACTGCAACTGGAGAAAGCCTGTGTGCAGCAATGAAGACCCAACACAGCCAATAAATAAGTAAATAAATAAATAAATTTATTTTAAAAAAAAAAGAATTAGCCTTCCAGTGCAGGGGACATGGGTTTGATCCCTGGTTGGGGAACTAAGATCCCATATGTCTTGGGCCAACTAAGCCTGCATGCTGCAACTACAGACCCCACACACTCTGAAGCCTGCATGCCACAACTAAGATGCAGCCAAAAAACTCTGTTTTCATAAATTATTTTAAAAATTATTAGGACTTCCTAGGTGGTGCAGTGGTAAAGAATCCGTCTGCCAATGCAGGGAACACAGGTTCAGGCCCTGTGCTGGGAAGATTCCACATGCCACGGAGCAACTAAGCCCCTGCGCCACAACTATTGAGCCTGTGCTCTAGAGCCCATGAGCCACAACTACTGAGCCCGTGTGCCACAACTATTGAAGCCCACATGCCTAGGCCTGTGCTCCACAACAAGAGAAGCCACTACAGTGAGGAGACTGCACACCACAATGAAGAGTAGCCTCCGCTCTCAGCAACTAGAGAAAGCCTGTGTGCAGCAATGAAGACCCAATGCAGCTAATAAATAAATAAATAAATAAACAAATTTTAAAATTATTAAATTTTTAAATAAATTTCTAAAATAAATTTTAATAAATTTTTAATAAATTAAAAATAAAAACAACTCCTAACTCGGGAGCCAAGGTGGAGCAGATTGGAGGCCTGTGTCCCACTCCCCTGCTTGACACCCTGAAATAAACGTGGTACTTTCCTTCAACACAACCTGGCATCAGTAGATTGACTTTGTTGTATGTAAGGTAAGCTGACCTGAGTTCAATTCAGTAACAGTAGATGCTCAAAATTTTTTCCCCCTGCTATTTATTCTTCGCTCCACATTCTGCTTCAGATGTAGGTGTCTCCCCACACCATCACCACCATTCACTACTGTGATGTTTCTCAGGGAATTTCATGGCCCTTCTCTGGACCGCACCTACCTTGATGAGCTGATAGGCATCCCTCAGTTCCCGTGAATGTGACCTAATGTGGGAAAAGGGTCTTTGCAGAGGTCATTAAGTTAAAGATCTTGAAATGAGATTGTTCTGGATTTACACTGGGCACTAAATACAGTAAGCCCCCTACATACGAACCTTCAAGTTGCGAACTTTCAAAGATGTGAACTGCAGCGTTCCATCAATGTCAGGCGGGAGTGAAATTGCAGCTTGTTCTCCATCTCCTGTTGCTGAGAATCCTTCAGCTCTACCATCTCCCAGCTCCTCTCCCTCCTCCAGTCAGTAACTCTTCTCGCCTGTTCACTTGATGCCAGCCCTTGGATGCCAGCTGTTGTTCCGTACTACTGTACTTTTCAAGGTACTGTACTGTAAGATTTTAAATGTTTATTTTTTGTACTTGTTTGTTATGCATTATTTGTGTGAAAAATATTAGAAACCTATTACAGTACAGTACTATATAGCCGATTGTGTTAGTTGGGTACATAGGCTAACTTTGTTAGACTTACAAACAGATTGGGCTTATGAACGCACCCTCAGAACAGAACAGGTTCGTATGTAGGGGACTTACTGTATACTGACATGTGTCCTTAGAGAAGAAGAAGAATATACAGAGAAGAGGGGAAAGCCATGGGAAATCAGAGGCAGAGACTGAAGTATATGCAGCTGCAAGCCAAGAAACACCTGGAGCCACCAGAAGCTGGAAGAGCCAAGGAAGCATCCTCCCCGAGAGACTTTGGAGGTATCACAGCCCTGCCAACCCTTGATTTCAAACTTCTGTCTTCCAGAACTGTGAGAGAATAAATTTATGTTGTTTTAAGCTGTCCAGTTTGTGGCAATTTGTTACAGCAGCCCCAGGAAACTAACACAGTGATATGGGGACTTGGTCCTTGAGAAGGCTCTGGTCTGGCAGGGCATGGAGCCAAACTCAGACACTCCGGGCTTCTGTAGTCAGCATGGGGGCCAGAGGGAGGCCCCTCAACCTGAGGGAACCTAGGCAGAGAACAAGGAAGGCTTCTTGGAAGATGGGGCATCAAAGCTGGGGTTTAAGAGGTAAATAGGAGTTTGCCAGTGGGGGCCATTCTTTCTAAGCAAGCTTGCCCAGACCTACCTGAACTCAACTCTAGCTGAAGTTGAGACATTATTGGCCAATTGCCTATGATAACAATAGTTATTAGTTCTAAAACATCAGGATTGTAGCTCCAATTGAACTCTGTCTACTCAGTTTTGCCCTATAAGAGGATAATACTGAGAAACAGGTTGCACTGAGAAACTGAGGTTTGGAGAGATTAGCAACGCTTCCTAGATCTGCTTGGCATCTCAAGGACTAACCCAGGATTCGAACCCAGGCTGCCCATGGACCCCCCTGATCCCCTTCGATGACGCAGGCACATGTTGGCCTGGAGAGACGTTCACAGCTACAGGACATCAGTTCTTCTTGTTCATTGAACTCAGAGATTTTTAAATAACCTGCTTTATCACTTCTTCCGGATCTCGTGCCATGACCATGTTTGCCTCACATCACGAGAAACAAACAACCGGGTTTCGTTTGTTTCTTCTGTGTCATGTGTGTTTGATAAGGGTGCCTATGGCCAGCAGTAGGTGGTGAGGAAAAATTCTAGGAGGTTGGGAGCTGAGCCAAGTGGAGGAAACAGCCTGACCCCGGGCCTCTGTGCTGTGTTTACCTCTGCCCTGGCTTGGCCTCCGGGGCTCGTGGAAGCTGCCAGTGAGGATTGCAGGGTCCCGACTGACTGAGCTCATCGTTGGCTGGCTGCCTGCAGCCTGCCCCACTGCTCCTCCCAGCTTGGCCATGGGACTGGCCATGAGGTCATCGGCTAAAGATGCTGTGAAGGGGAGCCAGATGGGCCTGGCTGCCAGCCCTATAAATTTAGTGAAGTTGGAAACCACCATGGAGCTAATGTCCCCCTTTCCTCTCCCTAGGGACCACCCACGGGCTGTGTCCCGTTGAGAAGTTCCAGGAATAATGGAACTGGAATTACTGGTCCTGCTCATAAAGTGACAGACACCCCCTCATGAATCAGCAGCTCCACTCCTGGATGTGCACCGTGTAATACTACACAGCAAGGAAAAAGGACAAGGCGCATAACAGGTGAAGAACACAGCCATTCACAGCCCTGGGGTTAAGTGAAAGTCACCAGGCAGAAAAGAAGATGCCCGGGCTGGTTCTGTTTACATCAAGTTAGGAAACAGGCAAACTCATCCATGGTAACAGAGGTGGGCACAGCTGTTATCTGAAGGTAGGGAGAGTGATGGAGTTGGGAATGTTCTGGAACCTCATTTCGGGAAGTGGTTATGTGAAATGTCATTGAACTGAACATCTAAGTTTAGGCCTTTTTGCTGTCTGTAACTCATACCTTGATAAAGTTTAAAAATGAAAAGGCAGAGTGCTGTAGAAAACATCCTTGTGATGCCTCAAAAAGTTAAACATAGAATGACCGTATGGGGGACTTCCCTGGTGGCGCAATGGTTAAGAATCTGCCTGCCAATGTGGAGGACACGGATTCAAGACCTGCCCCAGGAAAATACCACAGGCCGCGGAGAAACTAAGCCCGTGTGCCGCAACTATTGAGGCTGTGCTCTAGAGCCCGTGAGCCACAACTATTGAGCCCATGTGCTGCAACTTCTGAAGCCCACATGCCTAGAGCCTGTGCTCCTCAATAAGAGATGGCACTGCAATGAGGAGCCCACGCACTGCAATAAAGAGTAGCCCCTGCTTGCCGCAACTAAAGAAAGCCCGTGTGCAGCATCGAAGACCCAACACAGCCAATAAATAAATAAATCCAATAAATAAGTAAATAAATAAATTTATTTATAAAGAAAAAAAGAAGACTCTGCTTGCCAATGCGGGGGACATGGGTTCAATCCCTGGTCCGAGAAGATCCCACATGCTGAGAAGCAACTAAGCCCATGTGCCACAACTACTGAGCCCGTGTGCCACAACTACTGAAGGCTGCGAGCCTACAGCCCATGCTCTGCAACAAGAGAAGCCACCGCACTGAGAAGCACATGCACCACAATGAAGAGTAGCCCCCACTCGCGGCAACGAGAGAAAGCCCACACACAGCAACGAAGACCTAACACAGCCAAAAATATAAATAAACAAACAAACAAACAAATAAATAAAACTACAAGGCTAGACGAGAGGGGGAAAAAAAAAAGAATGATGGTATGATCCAGCAGTTCCCCCTCTGCGTACAACCTCAGAAGAATTGAAAACAGGTCCTCAAATCTTCATGGATGAAATTGGGAGACTGGGATTGCCATATATACATTACTAATAAGAAAAAAATATATCAGATTGTACGCTTTAAATATATGCAGTGTATTGCATGTCAATTATATCTCAATAATAATTCTTAAAAAAAAAGAAGAAAGCACTACTCACAATAGTTCAAAAGGCTGAAACAACCCCAATGACCCTGAGTGGCTGAAAGAATGAACAAAGTGTGGTGTCTTCAAGCACTGGAATATTATTCAGTCATAAAAAAAGAGTAAAGCAGTGACGCACCCTCCAACACAGATGAACCTTGAAAACATGCTAAGTGAAAGAAGCCAGATGCAAAAGGCCACATGCTCTGTGATTCCCTGTATATATGTGGTATTGTGACTTAGAATAAGAAATATATGTTTCTGGCATAGAGCCCTGTTTCTGGCATAGAGCCCTGTTTCCTGTGAAGAGAGAGATAAATATGTCTTCATTATGTTATAGAGATGACTTTTTATTCATTTATTTATGTATTTATTTATAGGCATGTTTTTTAATTAATTAATTAATGTGTTTATTGGCTCTGCTGGGTCTTTGTTGCTGTGCACAGCTTTCTCTAGTTTCGAAGAGCGGGGGCTTACCCTTCGTTGGGATGTGCAGGCTTCTCAGTGCAGTGGCCTCTCTTGTTTCAGAGCACAGCCTCTAGGCATGCAGGCTCCAGTAGTTGTGCTCAAGGGCTCAATAGTTGTGGTTTGCGGGCTCTAGAGCTCAGGCTCAGTGGTTGTGGTGCACGAGCTTAGTTGCTCCAAGGCATGTGGGATCTTCTTGGGCCAGGGATCGAACCCGTGTCCCCTGCAGTGGCAAGTGGATTCCTAACCACGGCACCACCAGGGACGTCCCTATTTATTTATTTATTATTTGGTTGTGCCGAGTCTTAGTTGTGGCAGGCATGTTCCTTAGTTGTGGTCAGCAGGCTCCTTCGTTGTGGCACCTGGGCTCCTTAGTTGTGGCATGTGAACTCTTAGTTGTGGCATGTGGGATCTAGTTCCCTAATCAGGGGTCCAACCCGGGCCCCCTGCATTGGGAGCTCGGTGTCTTAACAACTGTGCCACCAGGGAAGTCCTGAAGTGACTTTTGAAAATCAACTCAAGGATGGGGGTTGGTTGCTAGGAGCACAAACCATGTAATTAGAGGGTTGGAACACTCAGTCCCAACCTCCCTCTACCCCCCAATTCTGGGGATGGAAGAAGGGCTGGAGACAGAGTACAGTCACCAATGGCCAATGACTTAATCAACTGTGCTGGGACTTCCCTGGTGGCACAGCGGTTAAGAATCCGCTTGCCAAGGCGGGGGACTCGGGTTCAATCCCTGGTCTGGGAAGATCCCACATGCCACGGATGCAACCAAGCCCATGCGCCACAATGACTGAAGCCTGCACGCCTAGAGCCTGTGCTCTGCCACAAGAGAAGCCACTGCATTGAGAAGCCCGCATACTGCAACAAAGAGTAGCCCCAGCTCGCTGCAACTAGAGAAAGCCCCCATGGAGCAACAAAGACCCAATGCAGCCACAAACAAACAAACAAAAACTCCTTAAAAAAAAAATCAACTGTGCTTGTGTAATGCAACTTCCGTAAAACTCCAAAAGGATGGGCTTTGGAGAGCTTCCAGGTTGATGAATGTGCGGATGTGCTGGGAGGGCATGAGGTGCGCTCAGAGAGAGCGTGGAAACTCCATGCCCTTTCCACATACCTTGCCCTACGCATCACTTCCATCTGGCTATTGATCCATTTCCTTGAATATCCTTTGTAATAAACCTGTAATCTAGTGAGTAAATGGGTTTCCTGAGTTGTCCAACTTGCTCTAGCAAACTAATTAAACCCAAGGAAGGGTTCATGGAAACCTTTGATTTATAGCCATTGGGTCAGAAGTACAGGTGACAACCTGGACTTGTGACTGGCATCTGAAGAGGCACAGGGATGGAGGGCAGTCTTGTGGGACTGAGCTCTTAAGCCGTGGGGTCTGACGCTATCTCTGGGTAGACACTGCCATACATGAGTTGAAGTATAGGACACTCAGCTGGTGTCGGAGAATCATTCACGTGGGGAAAGAATGTTTAATATGGAATGTCCAGAACAGGCAAATCCATAGAGACAAAAAGCAGATTAGTGGTTGCCAGGGCCTGGGGGAGGGAGGATGAGGAGTGACTGCTAATGGGGACGGAGTTTCCTTTTGAGGTGATGAAAATATTCTGGAACTAGACAGAGGTGATGGTTACACAACATTGTGAATGTACTAAGTGCTACTCAATTGTTCACTTTAAAAGTTGCATTTTCTGTTAAATTTTTGCGGAGGCTCATATTTGGGAGGCATGAGATGCTGTCCGGTGACAGCTTTCCAGGAGAGGTAAGGAAGTGAGTGGAGATGTCTTCCGAGAAATCCTCCCAAGCCTCCAACCTCTGGGTTCCCAGGGAACCCAGGCATTCTAACAAGACTCAGATGAGGTCTGCATGGTCCGTGTGGACACATGCAGGATCTCATGGTGGGACTGTCCCCTACAACTCTAGCCACCTTACTTGCTGCTCAGAGTCTTGGTTTCCTTATCCCTGGAAAGGAAATGAGTCCTATGGAAAGAAGAGGACTGGTCCAGCCTCCCAACCAGCTGCAGTCAGGTGGACATGATGGTGACGTGAGCAGACAGATGTCTTTACTAAGCACGTGATGAGTGTCCTGGGTATCACGTCGAGAGCCTCAGCCTTCCACCCCCATAGCTGTGTGATACTCCCATTGCACAGAAGCCCTGGCTAAGACCCAGGGGGGCCTGAGGCTTGGTGGAGCTCACACAGCTGGAGGTTGGGAGGGCCGGGACCCCATTCCTCCGGTGGGAGCCTTGCTGTGTGACCCCCACCTCCATACCTCTTGTGTGCACAAGCCCTGTCACACTTTACACACTCCCACAGTCTCCCTCCCACAGTGGTCCACCCTCTCTGAAGCCAAGAAGCTGGGAGTAGGCACAGGGAAGGATGACTGGGGCCAGGAAGTTTGAGCAGTAGAGCAAGGGCTGGGTGCCAACGGAGGAAGGGTATTCCTGGGGCACCCCCTGCTCCTCCATCCTCTGGTGGCTAGACCTGACACCAGCCCGCCCTGCCCTAGGCCTCAGCACTCTAATTCCCTGCCACTTTCTCTTTGGGTCCAACCAAAGGATTGGGGCCCAGAGTAGCTTCATCCCTGCCCAAGCCTTCAAGAAGCCCCCAGCCTGGGGCTGACAGAACCAAGCACACACACTCCCAGTGCTGTGGGGTCAGGGCTGGGCTGAAGGAAGGGATGGGGTTGGACGCATCCTGCTGAGCCTGGAAAGGTAATGTCAGAGAAGCATTCCTAGAGGATGGGCTTTCTGAGTAGGGTTTTGAGGAATGGACAGGAGTTCCCCAGCTAAAGATGAGTAACTGCAAAAAGCACCTGCTATGTGCCTGGTCCTGTCTTTTATACCTCATTTGACCCCTCTCCAGTGAAAGTCTCAATCCTTATTTTTCAGATGAAGAAATAGAGGTGTGATGGAGAGGAATGACTTACTGCAGGTTGCACTTTCTGGCTCTTTCTGATCCTTTTTCCCTCTGCTTCCTGTTTTTCAACATCTTCAGCCTCTGATCCTAACCAGAAGGGGGAAAGAGGGAATCCCATGGGGGAAGAAGGCCACCACCTCTCAAGCTCTTGTTATGGAATTTAGCACACACTGGTGACTGAAAAGCTTTTTTGGTTTTTTTTGTTTTTATTTTGTTTGTTTGTTTGTTTTACAGAACCGTTCCTTCCACAAGCCCATCAGGCTGGGATGATGTTCTCAGTTAATGGACGCAGATACTGAGGCTCAGAGTGGTGCCTCTGCTTCCCCAGGAGGACATTCCTGGTACCAGGCCCAACGGTGACCTCTTGAGTGTTTATTCTTCACACAGAGGCAGACAGAGGATACTGGGCTGGGCAGGGTTAATAGGTTCAGACTATTCAGGGAGGTCCAGTGGTGTCAGTCCCAGCTCAGAGCACACCCAGCATAGCCATGCCTGGGCTTGTCACCGCCCTGCTCTGTGCTGCTGCTGGTGCTTTCTGGGGTGTATCCTACCACTGGCCCAAGGGGGCCTCCCAGCTTTCCTGGGACCCTCAGAAGCACAATCCAGCCTGGACATCTCCAGATTCCGGGAGGTGTAGAAATGCTACGAAGACTTGCTGATTAGGCTGCGGGTGAACCGGAACACGAAAGACTGGAACCTTGACCTCAGCCTAAAGCTTGAGTGAAAGTGCTGAGACCCTCCTGGGAAGCCCCCACATCTGACCAGTGTTTCCATGTCATAGGGACCCAGAGCTGCCACGAAGCCTCAGTTTCCCTGTCTGTGGACCCGGCAGGAACATCCCATTCTTCTTTGGGACGGATGGGGGAGCTAGTGGCCTCCTTTATGGCCGGACAGGGTGGGACTCAGGCACCATGGGATTGTCATAACCCCTCCCCAGATCGCAGATGGGGGAACTGAGGCCCAGAGAGGCCAGCGACTGTCCTGAAGGGGCACAGCACCTGAAGAACCCAGAGGCAAAGTCGCCAGGAGGGCGTAGTTCCTGCCCTTGGCTGAGGGGAGGAGGGAATCCAGGAGTAGGGGTCCGGGGAAGCTTGTGGGGGTGGGGGTGCAGGTGGGGGTGGGTGGGCAGATTGCTTCTGGATTTGAAGCAAACGTGTGTCAAAGACCACTGAAGCTGGCAGCAGCAGGAGCCCTGGAGAATTTTCCCCAATTCCTTGCATTCCAGGGAGACTCCAGAAGGGCAGGAGATGTGGGCTACACTAGGATCTAAAAGGAGTGTGTGTGTGTGTGTGTGTGTGTGTGTGTGTGTGTGTGTGTGTGTAGGGGAGGCGGGGGGGGGGGGTGTCATGCCCTGGAGAGTGCTTTAATCCCTCCCTAATCTCACCTGTGCTGTGTGACTCTAAGTAAACCCCTGTCCTCTCTGAGTCTAGCGACTAGGTTGAGGGCCCTAGAACCATAGCCCCACCTCACAACTGTGCCCAGGATCTGGACCACTCTGGGGTAGGCCTGAGGATCCTGGGGGATCCAGGGATTCCAGAAACTGGGTGACCTGTGTGGTCTGGTACTCTTCACTTCTCAGATATGGAAACTGAGACCCAGAGAGTTGAAAACACAGTAGCTGGTTGCCCTACTCCCAGCCCGGGGCATTTAGTAGACCTTCAGTAAAAATGATTTTGGCTGCCAGAAGGAGGAGGAAGAGCCAGCAGTGGAATCTCAGTCTGTCTAAAGATGAGATATGCATTCATTTCTGCAAGTATTAACTAAGCACCTACTGTGTGCCAGGCACAGTGGTGACCAAGCAGACAGAAATCCCTGCTGAGATTCTACTAGGAGAGGCAAATGTTAGACAACCAAATAAAATAAGGTGGTACCTATTCTAGGCAGGTGGGAGGTGATATGTAACCAGCTGTGCTGAGATTCAGGGGAAGAGTGTGGCTGGTAGCGGCAGTAGCCTGTGCAAAGGCCCTGAGGTAGGATCCAGCTTGGGATGTTGGAGGAAATGGGCTTCCTGGCACCTGGCACATAGAGGCCCATGGGTGACTGGCTTCCTCTCTCTCCCCCAGGGAACGTCTAGCCTAGCATCCCCCTTGCCCATGAGAAATCCCATTCTTTCTGGACCCTGCTTCCTCTGTCTCCAGTGGCACCAAGCCCACTGGGAGTCTCACGGTTCCCACAGCATCAGGTGGGCCTTGGGGGTCCGTTCATTCACCGACCTGAAGTGCTGGATCTGCCAGAGAGGGCACCTGTTGCCCAGTCTAGAGTTCCTGTCAGTCCCCTCGTCCAACCACGACTATGTCAGTTGAGGGTCTCAGTCGACACTAGACCCACAGGTCAGAATGGCAGCGTTTAGGGTGAGGGGACATTGGCCAGGGTGCATGCCTTGAAACTTAATTTTTTTCTTTTTAACTTACGTTTTTGGCTGCATTGGGTCTTCGTTGCTGTACATGTACTTTCTCTAGTTGTGGCAAGCGGGGGCGACTCTATTGTGGTGGGAGGGCTCCTCAGTGTGGTGGCTTCTCTTGTTGCCGAGCAGGGCTCTAGGCGCTCGGGCTTCCGTGGTTGTGGCTCACAGGCTCTAGAGTGCAGGCTCAGTAGCTGTGGTGCACGGGGTTACTTGCTCTGTGGCATGTGGGATCTTCCTGGACCAGGGCTCGAACCAGTGTCCCCTGCATTGGCAGACAAATTCTTAACCAATGTGCCACGAGAGAAGTCCTGAAACTTAATTGTTTTTTTGGTTTTTTGGTGGGTTTTTTTTGCCTCAAGGTTTGTGGTACCTTAGTTCCCCGACCAGGGATCGAACCCCTGCCCCCTGCATTGGAAGCATGAGTCCTAACCACTGGACCGCTAAGGAATTCCTGAAACTTAATTCTAATTGATGCTGAGCACACATTCCAACAGACCCTATCCCATGGCTCACTCAGTCACTGTGAGTCCTCCCACAGCCCTGTTAGGGGTGACATTAACACCTTGTACAGATGAGACATCTGAGGCTCAGTTGTCCCAAGCTGAGTTTTGGTGACTCCCAGACCTCCAGGGGCTCCAGTCCAGCCCGAGCTGCTCCCCGCACTTAAAATCCGTTTCTCCTCCTCCCTCTCCTCACCCAAGCCTTCCCTTCAGCTGCCCAGAGACCCACAGAAGTGCCTGCAATACACATAAGACACAGAGAAAGGGGACAGGAACGGGAGGGAGAGAAGCATCCCCCAGGTCCTCGTTCCCCACTGCCCGGGTCAGGCTCACCCTCATCTGTAGGGGTGGGACCTGCGGCCAGTGGCTTTTGTGTTCTGCGTGATGTGAGGAAATCCCAGACAAAGCCAGGTTGGAATTGGGCGCTCTGCTCCTGAGGCCTGGCTGGATGCCACGGGAGACCCACCTGGATTCTGGAAAGCAGAGCTGGCGTTCCGCCTGCCCAGGGGGTACCTGGCATGTTCCCGCGGCTCCCTTAACATCTCAGGTTTCTATCTTGTCCTCAGTCTCTCTCTAGGAAGAACCCTTCCTGCTGAAGGTGACCCTGTGTTCTGTCCCCAGAGGAGAGTCCAGCCCCTGCAGCTTCAGGGTGGCTTCTCCCTGACCCCAGGGAGACTCCTATGAGTGCCTTGTCTGAAAGCCTTGCGTCTGGGACCCCAGGCCGGGCAGGGGTCCACCGGGCTTTGCTGGGGGCTGGGCCCTGGGAGACCCCAAACTTGACACCCCAGAAAGCAAATAAAACAGTTGAAGTATGCAATTTCTTGCATATCTTTGTGAGAAGCTGGCATCCGCCAGGGTCATCCTCAGCCTGGGGTCATTAGTGGGCAGGGAGCCCCGAGTCACCAGTGTTTCTCCCCTTGGTGTGTGACCTGGTGCTTGGTTTGGGGCTGCTGCTACGAATGTGCTGGGTGAAAAGATGACAGGATTTCTTTCTTTCTTTCTTTCTTTTTTTTAGCTCTTTATTGGAATACAATTTCTTTACCTTCTTGTACCAGCTTTTGAGGTACACCAAAGTGAATCAGCTGTATATATACATATATCCCCATATCTCCTCCCTCCCACGACTCCCTCCCACCCTCCCCATCCTGGCCCTCTAAGGCATCACCCATCATCGAGCTGATCTCCCTTTGTTATACAGCAACTTCCCACTAGCTAGCTATTTTACAGTTGGTAGCGTAAATATGTCTATGCTACTCAACAGAATTTCTGTACTGAGTGTTCTCCCTCCTACAACCCACTGCTTTAGTTTTGATGCACAGAGAGGTTGAGTAACTTGCCCATGGTCACATAGCAAGGGGGGTGAGTGCTGGGATCTGAATCGTGATCATGTTGACCCCCAGTGTGTGCAGAATTCCCACTCACACCCGACCCTGTGGGGGAATGTCATTACCACCTTTTACAGATGGGGAAACAGAGGCTCCGCGAGTTGAAACCCTTTGTTGCACATGACACAGGGAGAGGAGGGACCGGAACGTGAACCCAGGCTGACCTCTCTGGAACCAAGAGCTGGCCAGATGGTTGGAACACTGATCAGGGCAAACTCTTCACAAGGCTTTTAAATTGGGGGAAAAAGGCAGTCACAGATGGAGGGAACTTCAGAATCCCATCACAAGCCTCGAAGTGCCAGGTCACAGATGGCCCAGCCAGAGGCTAGACATGTACAGCTCCCCTTTGTGGAGTCACCCCTTACAACCCTATGCATCTACTTGCCCCCTGAGGCTTGGTTCCCTTATCCATTAAGAGAAGTGCGTGTGAACTGTGAACACAGCCTAGAGTTCAGCAAATGTTGGCTTCTCACCATTATTGATCTTGCCGTGATGCCGCCCCAGACAGCATCCCCTTTGCCCCACCTCGAGTCAGGCCTGGGCATGGTGGCCCTTGCTGATCGGCCCCTGACTTGTTAGCATTACTCAGCACTCTGCCTTGCCTCTGGGGGGTGGGGGGGAGGGGGGGTGTTGAGCCTCTGCAGGGGGCCTGGCGGGGTGGCTACACAGCAACCCTTGTCCAGTCAGCCCTGCACCCTTTACTGAGCACTTACTACATGTGCCAAGTTGGTGGTGCAAAAGGCCCAGTCTCCCAACAGCCACAGTTGGGATGGTAGCGTGTTTACCCAGGTGTGTTTACTGAGCCCAGAGCATCGCCAGGGGATCTTCTGGACCCCTCCCATAGCTGGATGACATCCCACCGCACAGAGGCTGACACGGAGACTCGGGGGTGCTGGAGGCTTGCCTGGGCTCACGCAACAACTGGGTGTGTGCCAGGGGTGCAAGAGGCTGGGACCCCACTCTTCTATGGGGATCCTTGCTGTGTGACCTCTAATAAGACCTTGAATCTCTTACCTGCTCACAGCCTTGTCACACTTTACACACCCCCACGATCTGCTGTGCACAGCTGCCCACCCTCTCTGAGGCCAGGAAGCTGGGAGTAGGCACAGAGAAGGATGCTTGGGGCCAGGAGTGCTAAGCAGTAGAATAAGGTGTGGGTGCCCCAGGGGGAAGGGTATTCCTGGGGCACCCCCTGCTCCTCCATCCTCTGGCGGCTAGACCTGACACCAGCCCGCCCTGCCCTAGGCCTCAGCACTCTAATTCCCTGCCACTTCCTCTTTGGGTCCAACCAAAGGATTGGGGCCCAGAGTAGCTTCATCCCTGCCCAAGCCTTCAAGAAGCCCCCAGTCTGGGGCTGACAGAGCCAAGCACACACACTCCCAGTGCTGTGGGGTCAGGGCTGGGCTGAAGGAAGGGATGGGGTTGGACGCATCCTGCTGAGCCTGGAAAGGTAATGTCAGAGAAGCATTCCTAGAGGATGGGCTTTCTGAGTAGGGTTTTGAGGCATGGATAGGAGTTCCCCAGCTGAAGCTGAGTAACTGCCAAAACACCCAGTTGATCAAGCACCTGCTATGTGCCTGGTCCTGTCCTTTACACTTCATTTGACCCTCTCTCTAGTGAAAGTCTCAATCCTTATTTTTCAGATGAAGAAATAGAGGTGTGATGGAGAGGAATGACTTACTGCAGGTTGCACTTTCTGGTTCTTTCTGGCCCCTTGTCCCCCTCTGCTTCCTTTGCTTTTCACTATCTTCAGATTTTGACCCCAAGAAGAGAGGGGAGAGAGGGGGTCTCATCAGGGAAAAAAGCCACCTCTTAAACTCATCCTATGGGGTTTAGCACATAGTCATAAATCTATTTTGAGAAAGTTATTCTTCCCACTAGTCCACCAAGCTGGGATGATGTCCCCATTTCACAGAGAGGATACTGAGGCTCAGAGAGGTCTTGGGGGGGTTCCGCAGCATACCTAGGAGCACTGCCCCCCCAATCAAAAGCACCGCTCCCTGAAAAGCAGCCGAAGACCCCGCCCAGTTGTGGTCCCTGGAGTGTTTACTCTGCACCCACGGTGGGCGGGACCCGGCAGGCGGGGGCGGACAAAGTCCGGGGACTATAAAGGCTAGTCCAGCAGCGACCGGTCAATCCCAGCTATGAGCTTAACTAACAGAGTCATGCCCGGGCAGCGACCAACACCACCACACCGCTCTCCCATGCTGCTGATGCTGCTGATGTGCTCCTGGCTGCCCTCGGGAGGCGCCCTATCTCTGGCCCAGGAGCACCTCCCGGCTTTCCCGGGACTCTCAAACGTGCACTCCAGTCGGGATGTCTCCAGATTCCGGGAGTTGCGGAAACGCTACGAAGATTTGCTGACCCGGCTTCGAGCGAACCAGACCCGGGAAGACTCGAACCCGGATCTCACTCCCCCTCCTCAAATCCGAATAGTCACTCCAAAGCGTGAGTAAACTCTCGGAGACCCCACCCTGGGGAGCTCCCATCATTTAATCAGCGGTTCTTAGACATAGACGCTCAGACCTACCGCCGAGCCTCAGTTTCCCTATGCGTGAACCGGGCAAGAAAGTACCCCCCTCGGGGCTGTTGGGGGAACTAAAAGCCGGGTTTGCATCGGCACCAGGCGAGGCTTAGCCAACCTGAGATGTTACAACACCTCCCGGGGTCGCAGATGGGGAAACTAAGCTAGAGAATCCCGCGACAAGGTCGGGCGAGGGGGCGTGGTCCCTGCCATTGGATATAAGGAAAGGGTTGTAGGGGGATTTCCAGTGGGAAGGATCCAGGGGTCCGGCGGAAGGGAGGGGCGGGGGAGGGGACCGAGCGGTGCGCAGAGATGCGCAGAACCTGCTTGGGCTGGTTCCGAATCTGATGCAATCGCGCGCCAAGTCACTGCTAAAGTTGCACGTGACTGGTAACTTAGGTAGTGGAGTATTTTCACGCCCTCCACCGAGCCTCCGGTGGGCGGAGGGGGTGCAAGGAGATCTCGGCTGCGCTAGGAACTGGGAGGAGCTGAAGGGAGGGTGTCAGGCCAGAAGGGAGCGCCCTAATCCCACTTATGCTGTGAGACTCCAGGAAAACCTCTGTCCCTCTCTGAGCCTATCGACTAGGTTGCAAGCCCTCAAACCTCAGTCTCTCCAGTATCCCCAACATCTGTACCAGCCTGGAGGTCTGAGAATCCTGGGGAGTCAGATACCCTTCATTTCTCAGATATGGAAACCGAGACCCAGAGAGTTGAAAACACAGTAGCTGGTTGCTGCATCCCGGGCACTTAGTAGACCTTCAGTAAAAATGATTTTGGCCGCCAGATAAGGAGGCAGAGCCAGTGTTGGAATCTCAGTCTGTGTAAAGATCAGATATACATTCTTTTTGTGCAAATATTAACTAAGCACCTACTGTGTGCCAGGCACAGTGGTGACCAAGCAGACAGAAATCCCCGCTGGGATTCTGGTGGGGGAGGCAAGTGATAGACAACCGAATAAAATAGGGCGGTACCTATTTTAGGCAGGTGGGAGTGGTATGTAACCAGGTGTGCTGAGATTCAGGGGCAGAGTGTGGCCGGTAGAAGCAGTAGTCTGTGCAAAGGTCCTGCTTGGGATGTTGGAGGAGATGGGCGCACACACACCACCATCACCCTGCGCCCGGCACACAGCAGGCCCGTGAGTGACTGGCTTTCTTCTCTCCTAAAGTGCGACTTGGGCCAGGCGGCCACCTGCACCTGCGCATCCCCCGGGCCAACTTAACTGGGGGACTCCCTGAAGCCTCCCGCCTGCATCGGGCACTTCTCCGGCTATCCCCGAAGTCTCGGAGCTCGTGGGACGTGACGCGGCCACTACAGCGTCAGCTCCGCGGAGGCTCCCGGGCTCCGGCAATACGCCTGCGACTGATGCCGCGAGCGGACCAGCTGCTGGGGGAGTTGCCTTCTGCCCAGCCCCAGCTTGAGCTGCACTGGCGGCCCATCGCCACCAGGGGGCGCCGACACGCGCGTGCTCGCAGCCCGGACGGTTGCCCGCTCGGGGAGGGGCGCTGCTGCCGCCTGCAGAGCCTGCGCGCGTCGCTCGAGGACCTGGGCTGGGCCGACTGGGTGTTGGCGCCGCGCGAGCTGGACGTGCGCATGTGCATCGGCGCGTGCCCGAGCCACTTCCGATCGGCTAACACGCACGCGCAGATGCAGGCACGCCTGCATGGCCTGAACCCTGATGCTGCGCCTGCCCCGTGCTGCGTGCCCGCCAGCTACGAGCCGGTGGTGCTTATGCACCAAGACAGCGACGGCAGCGTGTCACTCACGCCCTTCGACGACCTCGTGGCCAAGGACTGCCACTGCGTGTGAGCGGCCCTGGGCCTTCACTTATGGCACGAACGCCATGGAAACGACTTCATTCGTCCTTGCCTGTCTCATGGGCTCGTGAAACCTGAAACACCCTATTCCTAACCATTGCTGTCTGCTCCCTCCCGCCCGAACCTATGTATTTATGTTTGTATTTATTATTAATTTATTGGGGTGATCTGTCTGGGGACTGGAGGGCTGGGGTGGCATGGTCTGACAGGGTGTGCGTTTATGGAAAACTCTGGTAATAAAAATGAAGCTGTCTGACCTGATCCCTGCGGTGTCCAGGATGGAGCTGGTGATCTTGGGAAGAGCCCACCCCTGCTGGCCTCAGTTTCCCCAGGGGACCTGATATGGGATGATTGGAACAGCCCAGGGAATGGGTGGCAGGATACTCTTGGGGATGCTAAGAAATTGAATGGTGGTCATGATGCCAGTGGTCTTCAAGGGCAGCCAGGGACATCCCTCTCTCTCTTTCTGTGCTTCTCTACCTCCCTGTTCCTCTGCTTTTGTTTCTGAGACCCTTTTGGGTCTCAGACTCCCTCCATCTTCTCATCTCTCAGTACTCCTGTTTTTGTAGCTATCTGGCCCTGTCTCTATCACCATGCTGTCTCTCCCTCCATGGGGGTCACCTTTCCAAACACATGCAGCCCAGAGTCACATCCATCTACAGTCAAGTGCATTGTGGGTGAATCTGACCTAGAAGAGTCCCATTACTTCTCCTGTCTACGGTACCTCCCTTCAAGTTCATGATGTCTCTATCCTTTCATATACAAAGAGCAGGGAGAAGTAACTAAGTTGTGAAGAACATTTTCATCCACACCACGTCTCCCAGGTTATATCTTTTCCTACTTAGGATCTTGGAATTGCTGAGATGTGCCAAGTCCAGCCCCCTACCCCCACACCCACTTGCCTATTCACCCCGAAGAAGTGTTACGAGGGTCTGGAGGACAGAGCACCCAGCTCCAGCAGTGAGTGAGACATGTCCCCTGTGAACCCGACCATCCAGAGGCAGATCTGAACGACTGTAGGTGCCCCTGAATGTGTTCAGCGAGTACCCACTTTTGTGCTAGGCCTTGGCTGGGCACTGCAGACACGAAGTAACAACGCAGGCAAAAACCACTCCATTCAAGCTCAGCTGAGTGCAGAGACAAGGGAATATAAGATAAATGAGTAAAAGATAAATCATAAGGAAGTGGCTGATTGTAGTGAGAACCATGCCAAGAAGTCAACCCAGGCAATGCATTAGTGAGCGGAGGAAGACAGATATTTGGTGGCAGGAGTAGGGGCTCGAGTAGTGTCTAGGGCAGGGATGCAGGGGAGCAAGGAAATTGAAGACCCTCATCGGTTACCTCTCCCACCCCAGGTTACTCCCAGGTGTTGGGAAAGCCAAGGGGGCCTCAAAATTAAACTCAATTTCAGGATCACCCAAAGGTAGCAGATGCTATACTGAGTCTCTCCGCAAACATCATCTGTTGCCTTTGCTGGTCACTGCTGCCCATGTGCATTTTCACACCTCCAGGCTGGTCCCCCTGCCCAGTGTGCCCTGCCCTTTCCACTTCTTGAACACCTATGCATCCTTCAAAACCCACTCCAGATTCCCCTCTTACATACAGCCCTTTTTTAACTCCTTCATTCATCTCCCTCTGGGGACCCTGGCTCCATCTCTCCCTCTGGCCCAGGCTTGACCTCCCAGGACTAGGGGTGTCTGTGTCCAGCTCTGGCTCCCTTAGTTTGGGGGCTTGCAGGAGCCGGGCAGGGAGCAGCTGACAGGAAACCCAGCTGAGGCATGAACTTGAACAAACTCTTGAAATACACTGAGCTCTGGGAGTGATGAACTCTGCCTGAGGAGGAACCAGGGAAGGCTTCTCAGAGTGGCATTGGCATTGCACCTGGGATGAATTAAGGTATCTCAGCATATTAGAGAGGAAACAGCCTTAGAGACCAATTCTAAACACCTTGTTTTACAGATGGGGGAATTGAAGCCCGGAGAGTTAACGACGGAGTCAGGAAGTGGACCCATGCCTCCTGATGCCCAGACCAGAGTTCTGTATCTGCATTCAGATGCTTAAGAGTGAGAAAATGCGGTAAGGGGATGGCAGTCTGGTCGAAAGGAATGGCATCAGTAAATGGCATGAGAAAATGACAGCTTCAGGAGGCAGGGTGAGCTTGATGGGGTGGAGGCCCAGACCAGAAGGGCAGAGGAATGGGAGAGGACAGTGAGTTGGGCGGAGCTGGGTCACCCAGGTCTCAACCACCAGGTTGAGACTCTGGGGGCAGTAGGGAGCCATGGAGTGTGTGTGAGCAAGGGAGGGGTGCAGTCCCATTCATAAGTTATAAAGATCCCTTTGAGGCTAGTGTGGGCTGTCGGGGGGGGGCCCGAGTCTGGATACCAGACACCTGAGAAGGGGGCCTGAGAGGGACAGAGAGGAGAGACTGGGGTTGGGAGCAATTTGGGAGTCTCAGAGCTCTTGTCTTGGGGGCTCAAGAAATCTGCACCGTGAGGAACCCACTCGCCAGCAGCCTCATCTGTCCTGCAGAATTTATTGGGTAATGCTTGCACACCGACAGAAGGATGACAACAGAATTCACACACTGCCCCTCCCATCCCTCTGTTGGGGTCTCTCCTTCTCCTCTTCTAGCAGCTGCAGGGCCTGAGGAGCAGAGTGGTCTAGGGAGGGGGCTGCAGAGCCTACCTGGGGCCTCAGGGATGATCCTTCCCTGGCCCCATTTCTCAGATGGAAGGACTGAGGCCAGGGAGGATCCAGGATGCCCCAAGTCACACGGAAGGGGGCAGGCTGGAGCCTGAGATGTTGAAGGCTCAGCGCCCAGGGATCACGTACTCCTCTTCATCCAATGCGTCCTGGCCCAGCGACTGCAGGTTGCAGTAGACAGGCTGGGAGTCATGCTGGAGGCTCTCATAGGTCATGTAGAAGTTGCTGTCCTCTGAAGCGTTAGGCCTGTGGAGACAGACAGATGGGAGGGCAGGTAGAACTCAGAGAGGAGGCACATCAGCTTTGAGAGGCAAAGTCGCTCAGGGCTCTTGAGTCCACTCCTAATATTTACATATGGGAAAAGTGAGGCATAGGGCAGTGTTCTCACAGCCTGGCCCAAATTTCTGTGAGGACAGCAAGTAACAGGCAGCGATTCATGGAAGAGTCTGTGGATTCAGCATTATAACACTGTGGTCCAAGGAACTTGAGTCACTGTGGGGTTTTTTCTTCCTTAAAGTTGAGATAGTTGCCCGTGTTTTACATTAACATCTAGACTTTGGTTTCCTCTTGAAAAACTGGAAGCTCTAGTCACACCAGCCACATAAACACAAGTGGCTGGAGCTGAACCAGCCCTTCAGATGGGAAATGTTTTCGCCAGGTCTCCTGCAGCAACTGACTTTGTGGCCTGGATACAAAAATAAATCTCTGAGCCTCAGTTTCCCCATCCATAGAACAGATCAGGGAGGAAGTAGCTTCTTAGGAATGTCTTGCTATGGTGGGCAAGACACCCAGAGAAGAACTTTCCTGCCTCCAGAACATCCTAACACACCCTCCACCCCTTCACCCTGCCCCGGCTCCTCTTGTAACAAAGGCCATTTTGGGTAAGTGGTGTCTATCAGTCATTTGTACTTTAGTATAAATTACTCCAAATGCATAGATGGTTGTATGGGGATGGAAGTCAGGGTTTGTTTCTTGCCTCTGCTTCTGACCTTGGGCAAGTCATTCCCCTGCCTCCCAGAATCTTCATTTCTCCCTTTCTTTCCTTCTTTCTTTTTTTTTCTTTTTTTTTTTCTTCTTTTTTTGACTGCACTGCATGACTTGTGGGATCTTAGTTCCCCGACCAGGGAGTGAACCCATGCCCTCACCAGTGAAAGCGCTAAGTCCTAACCACTGGACCGCCAGGGAATTTCCAGAACCTTCATTTCTGCCACTGTAAAATGTAGGTCGGGATTGACACATCCAATTCTAAACAGTGTTTTTAGAGGAGACTGTCCCAAGGTCTTGGTGACAGCAAGGCAGAGGTGAGCATCAGAACACAAGCTGCCTTAGGGACTCTGATGCCTTCAACTCCTTACCGCAGCACACTTCTGCTTTTGAGCCATGTTTGCATCTGCTTTGCATATTCTCTCATTTCCCACCAAGAGCCTCCCACAGGCCTCCCCACCTTTTGGATTCTGCTGCCCCAGAACCCGGCCATCACCCTCTTCCCTTCCTGCTTGGATCCTCCCCACCCTCTCCAGCCTCAGCCATGATGTCTTGCCTTCTCAAAACACATCCATAGCAGATTCTCACTTCTCTTCCACCTCTGGGCCTTTGCTCTTCCTTGTGCCTGCCCTGCTGAAATCCCCTCCACTCCTTCATCCAACCTGGAAGAGTTGAACCTATCTATCTAAGCCTGGCCGATTTTGGAGGCAGGGCTTTGTAGGGGTAGAGAGACACAGATGGCTTTCTTAGCATCTCCTATGTGTCAGAGGGAGATGGGAGTGCTGTCCCATTTTATGGAGACAGAAACAGAAGTTCAGCGACAGCCCCGAGTCACATGAGATCTGAGCCCAGCCCGCTGACCGAGACTGCAGAACCCCCACTCTGCCTTGAACACCTGCCTCCTCTCTCCCCATGCCTGGCAGCCTGGAACTGGGTTTGCAGGTCATGAAGCGGGATGCTTGTCTCATACACAGGAACTCACTTAATTCTTATCCCAACTCCATGAGGCATAGGACTGTTATTATCCCCATTTTATCGCTGAAGGAACGGTGACCCAGAGAGGTGGAAACTACTTGCCCAAGATCACACAGCCTGGAAGAGGCAGAGCTGGGAAATTGAACCCTGGCCATCTGGCTCCAGATGTGTGTGGGGCACTCACCTGTGTTCAGCCCACTGGTGCCCGGCAGCTGGTGGGCCCACGAACATGTTCTCATAGTCAGAAGTGGAAGATCTGGGTGGCTGGGTGGCTGCTGCGGGCTTAGAGCTAAGGCTCCGGCTACTGTACCTTGGCTGCTGGCCCGAGCCAGACCTGGGACCATCCTGCGCAGCCCACGTTTTGCTCAAGCCCCGGCCGCTGCCCATCCGATGCCTATAGAATCTCCAGGCCAGCACGGCACCAGTGACAGCAAGCACAAGCATCAGGCTTCCACTGGCCGCCAGGGCTGCTATGGTCGTCACGGGCAGGCCATGGGGACAGTGCACTTCCAAGAAGGCAGACAGGTTTTTCCAGGCGCTGGCGCCCACATCCAGGCATAGCAGAGGCAGCTGGCTAGAGCAGTTGCCCTGCCAAACGTCGTGCCAGGGTGAAAGGACACAGCTGCAGTCAGCCTTCAGTTCAAGGTCACAGCGTTTGGCCAGCTCCCTGTCCACGGAGCCCAGGGAGTTGTTGGTCACATCCAGGGTCTTTAGCTCACGCAGGTGAGCGAAGAAAAGCTGTGGGAGCTCTCGAAGGCCATTCCCAGACAGGTCAAGGTGGACCACCTGCCTGGCCTGCAGAGACTGGTTCTGAGGCAGCTGGTTCAGGCTTTGGCCACTGAAGTTCAGGCATGTGTCCGTGAACTCCCTGGTCCAGTCCACGACCCCCGAGTACACGCTGCAGATCTCCTGGCTGCCTGGATGGAGTAGTAGCAGCAGCGGCACCAACAGCACCCACACCAGGGCGCCCCCCATTCAAGCAACCTAGGCAGAGACACCGGAATCCAAGCCCTGACCTCAGCCTGTGGTCACCCTCCCCCTCGCCACCTATGTTTATTATATATATTTTTTTACAGCTGAGAACAGCTCAGGCCACTTCTGAAGTGTTAATACGTAGCCCTTCGCTGGTCGCTTCTCTTTGGTTGGCTCTGGCCCCCAGCCTCAGCCTCCCCATCCAGGGAATGGGTATCTGACCCGGATGCCTCAGGGGTTTGGAAGGTGAGGAGGAGACCTGACCCAGTCACCCCCTTCCCCTTCTCTCAGATAAGCCCCTTCGGGCTAAGTTGACCAATTTCCCCCAGCATTCCGGGAGCCCTCATTCGCCAAGACGGGACATCTGCAAATGAGTTGTTGCCCCGGAAACGACCCCGCCCCTCTGCCTTTCTTTCCGAACTGCAGGCGGCTGGGAGTCTTGGGCTACGGGTGGGGTGGGGGCTGCTGAAGGGCCTCCCCACCCTCCTCAGCTCTGGTTTGCACAGACCCAAGTTCCAGTGCCTCCATCCTACCTTTCTGGTCCTACTGCTACGCCTTGGCCTCGGTCGTACGGGAAGTCTCCGGCGCGGAGGGGCTGCGTCCTCAGCTGGACGCGGGGGTCAGAGGGTCTGACCCTCCGCAGTTCCGATCCCACTGTGGTCCCTGGCGCTCCTCAGGCTCTGCACCCAGCGACTCAGGGGGAAGAGGAACTGGTGTCGGCTGAAATGCAGAGGGGAAGAAAGAAGACACAGAGACCCGCCCCCCCCCCCGCCCCTTCCCACCCCCGCAGAAAGGCCTCAAGGACCAAGATTCTCACGGGAGGGGCAGGGGCAGCCTGCTTCCTTCTTACTGAAACCCAATGCCTACATGTCCCCCAATAACACCCCAACTGCTACCTCATCAACTCACTTCCTGAGCTCAGCTCAGTTGACTCCCAGCCCATGCATTCATTTATTCATTCAAGAAATATCATCCATGCTATAAGAGGCTTCAGCCAGGAGCATCCAGTCTTGGGAAAAGACGGATTTGGACACAGACAGCCCCAGTCTGATGGAGTCAGGTCAAGGCCAGAGTGAGGGACGAGGTACTGGAAGGCTTCCTGGAGAAGGAGGCATTCGAATTGGGGCTTCAACACATGAGTAGGAGTTTGCCGAGGATTCCTAAAACCTGCCTTTGACTTTCCAAGCTCCTAGCCTCTCCCACAAACTCAGAGCTCTCCATATGTACAATCATGCCTCTGTGCCCCAGGGAGATGTGAGGAGGGCTCCCTGGGGGAGAGGACATTGAGTCTGGGGCTTGAAGGATGAGTTGCAGTGGAAGGCAGAAACAAGTGCATTGCAGATTCCAGGCAGAAGGCACAGCAGGGGCAAAGGTCCTGTAGCTTGAGAAAGCATAGCCGGCTGGGACAGCGTGGTTAGGAGTGGAGGGGCTGGAGGGGAGAAGCTAAGTAGAGGAACTAGTAATGTGGCCGGGTGGGGGAGGCGGGGGGAGGCGGGGGGAGGCAGGCAGCACAGGCCTCCGAAACCAAGTTGAGGAGAGGGGCTTTATTCTCAGGGCCAAGACAGGTATGTGATCAGGGGAGAGGCACTGTGTCAAAAGATTCTCCTGGAGTAAGACTGGGGTCTGGAGGTGGGGAACCTTTCAAGGAGCCCGGAGTCCCAGAGGGAGAGGGGGAACTGAGTCAGACCCAAGGGACAGTGACACAAGAGAGATTGAGGAGGGAATGGGTACAGGTGGGCAGACTGGGAATGGGTGGGAATGGGTACAGACCCTGGCAGAGGGTCTCAGCCTCACTGGGGTCCTAGCTTCAGGTAGACCAGGTTCAAATCCTTTCCAGCCCCTTGCTCACTGCTTGACCTGAACTGTTCCGTACCTCAGTTTCCACATCTGGAAAATGGGATAAATGTCAAGAGTCTTCTCCTGGATGCTGGGAGGCTGGAGTCTATTCCCCCATGCTTTCCCCTCTCCTCAGACTCTGCCCCTTTCCATCTCCAAACATGGAGGAATGGTCAAAGGTCTTGAACTGAAACTTTGAGGAAGGGCTGCAAACTGTTTTTCAACAACCCAAAGATACTCACGCCTCGTAAAAAAAAAAAAAAAAAAAAAAACCAGCAGATCACAACGACTCGGAGGTACTGTTTAATTCCATCTATCAGATGGGCAAAAATTCAAAAGTGTGATGACACCCTGTGCTGGCCAGGCTGTGGGGAAACAGGCAGCGCACACGTTGCTGGGGGAGCATCTGTAGTGCAGCTGGACAGAAGGCATCCCGCCATGGGAATTACAAATGCACGTGCCTACTGATTCAGCATCCCATTCCTGGGACTCTTGAATATTTGCATGTTTACAAAATGACAGGGGCAGGACCTGATGAGTGGATAAACTAACTGTGGTCCATTCATACAATGAATATTATTAAGCCATGAAAAGGAATGAAGTTTTGATACATGCTGCATCGTGGATGAACCTCGAAAACATTATGCTTGGACTTCCTTGGTGGTGCAGTGGTTAAGAATCCGCCTGCCAATGCAGGGGACATGAGTTCCATCCCTGGTCCGGGAAGATCCCACATGCCACGGAGCAGCTAAGCCTGTGAGCCACAACTACTGAGCCCACGCACCTGAGAAGCCCTCGAACCGCAACAAAGAGTAGCCCTTGCTCGCTGCAGCTAGAGAAAGCCTGCACGCAGCAACAAAGACACAACACAGCCTAAAAATAAGAAATAATAATAATAATTAAAAAACCCATTATGCGGAGTGAACAAAGTCAGACACAAAAGACCACATCGTGTATGATTTCATTAATATGAATTGTCCAGAACAGGCAAATCCAGAGAGACAGAAAGTAGATTAATGATTGTCAGGGGCTGGGGAGGGGGATTTGGGGAGGGACTGCTAATGGACGGGGTTTCCTTTTGGGGTAATAAAAATGTTCTGGAACTAGATAGGGGTGATGCTTGCACAACACTGTGAATGTGCTAAAAATCACTGAATTGTTCACTTTAAATTGGCTAAAATGGTAAATTTTGTGTTAAGTATACTTTGCACAATTAAAAAAAAAAGGCACCTGAAACTTGACATGATACCTTCAACTATACCTTTTTTTCTAAGGTTTTTAAAATAACATTTATTTCTTAAAAGTTAACGCATGCATAGTAGGAAACCAAAGAACACAAGAAGCAAAAAACAAAGTCACCCATCGTCACGAGCAGTGGTTCAACTACACTTTAATAAAATTCTTTTTTAAAAGGCAAAAAGATGATACAGCTACAGGGTGATTCACTGCAGCAATGTTTGTTTTATGAAAGCAAAAACTGGAAACCACCTAAGGGATTGGGTAGATCAATAACAGTTCATCTATCCTGGGAGGTGCTAAGAGTCAGGAAAATGAAATTATAGATTTCTATGAAACAATAAGACTCATTCATTTGCTCCACAAACCTTTATTAAGATCCTACTGTGTGTCAGACATTGGTCTAGGAGCTGCAGATACAGCCATGAACAAAACAGACAAACTCTCAGTCCCCGTGGAGTCGGCAACATGCAGGCTCTATGAAGAAAATATGTACAAACAAGAAATGCGGGAGATGGTGTGGAGAAAAGAGAACTCTCTTGCACTGTTGGTGGGAATGTAAATTGATACACCCACTATGGAGAACAGTATGGAGGGTCCTTAAAAAGCTAAAAATAGAACTACCATATGACCCAGCAGTCCCACTACTGGGCATATACCCAGAGGAGACCATAATCCAAAAAGACACATGCACCCCAACGTTCACTGCAGCGCTATTTACAATAGCCAGGACATGGAAGCAACCTAAATGCCCACCAACAGATGAATGGATAAAGAAGACGTAGTACACGTATACAATGGAATAATTACTCAGTCCTAAAAAGGAACAAAATTGGGACATTGGTAGAGACATGGATGGACCTAGAGACTGTCATACAGAGTGAAGTGAGTCAGAAAGAGAAAAATAAATATTGTATAGTAATGCATATATGTGGAATCTAGAAAAATGGTACAGATCAACCAGTTTGCAAGGCAGAAATAGACACAGATGTAAAGAACAAACATATGGACACTAAGAGGGGGAAGCGGGGGGTGGGGGGGTTGGGGGGATGAATTGGGAGATTGGGATTGCCATATATACATTGCTAATAAGAAAAAAATATATCAAATTGTACACTTTAATTATATGTAGTTTGGTGTACGTCAATTATATCTCAACAAAGTCCTTAAAGATAAAAGAAAATATGTAACAGGTGGCAGAGAAAATAAAGTCAGGAAGCAAGCAGTGAGGGTGGCAAATTTTTCATGGGATGATCCAGGAAGACTTTATTGCAAAGGATAAGGGGGCTTATTGAGTAAGGAGGTGGGGGAAGGCCATTGGGGATTAGAGCCTATGCAAAGGCCCTGGGGCGAGAGTGAGCCTGGTTGAAAGCAGATGTCTCCAAATGAATATGTTAACTGGAAAAAAAAAAAAAGCAGCTTCCTATAGAAACTTTTGATGAAACAGGAAAAACAAACACCTCTTAGTGGCAGATGGATGCGAGGGAGAAGCTCCCCATGTATGTTTTTATATATTTTTTTTTCTTTTAGAATCCTATCATATCATGTGAATATCAATCATAGTCAACACATTCAATCCAAACATTGAAATCAGCAAGCACACACACGACCTCAGGCTTCTAGGATAGGAGGGACAGAGGGGCGCCAGCCAGCTGCGGGCCTGGGTGTGGGTGGATTCCCATGCTGAGGCCTCTTAGAATAGGAGGAAATGAGGAAATGAAGAAAATGAGGAAATACAGGGCCAAACGCTCAGGCTTGGGGTAGGGGATGAGGGGTGTGGGGGACAGGCAGGCTCAGGGCCTGAGACAGTGGGTTCTAGAGGTGATCTGGGGGCACCTGGGGCTTGGGCCTTCCTGCTACAGCCCCAGCAGGCCATAGCTAAGCTGTGGGAAGAGGGGCGGCTCTGGGTTACGCTGGCCCCCCACCCTGGCTGAGAGGAACCAAAAGCTTCCAGAAGGCACATCTTCTTACGCCCCCTCCTGCCCATCTGAGTCCCAGGCAAGGGCCAGCCTGTGAGCACGGAGACCTCTGGTGAGCCTCAGAGACACCTAAAGACCTTCAGAAACCCCTCAGAGACACCCAGAAAAACTCAGCCATCCCCAAGGCCCCAGAGATACCTAGAAAAATTCTGAGACCACCCTCAAAGACAAAGACAGAGATGCAGGGAGTTCCCTGGGGTAACCCAGCCTTAGGGCCACCAATTTGTGGTCCCTCAGTTCGACCACATTCGTCCAACACCCTCTGATCCCCCTGTACACACCCAGTGCTGGGTGAGGCCTCATGTGCCCCCAGGAGCCCCTAGTCTGGGGAGCTGTAGAGAGGCCATGGGTGTCCCCTCCCCCACATCCACCTCCAGTCCTGTCCCAAGGCTCTCACGCTGATCTGGAATCAGCCGCCTCGCCGAGCCTCCCCAGGGCCAGGACTCTTAAATCTCCGGCCTCAGCCCCTTCCTGCCATCACCATTCTCCCTATGACAGCCCTTGAACTACCGATACCCCCATCCCCTGGCCCTGGTCTAGCTATTCTTAGAGACCAGTCTCACCCCAGGAAGGGTGGAGGACAGGATGTTAGGTGGTCTGAGCCACAGTAGAAGCCATTTACAGGACCTGGGGATCTGGAGGCATCTGAAGGGCTCTAGGGCTAGCAGGTCAGGACCAGAGGCAGGTATGATGCCCAAGGGCTTGGGCTAAGGTGGCCACGCTGACTTATGAGCAAACCTGGGATGTGAGCAGACTCCAGCGACGGCAGCCCTCCATGCATTAATTCAGCTGACTCACTTCATGGCTGTGTGTTCTGGGGCCAGTACCTTAAACCCTCTGGGCCTCTGCTTCCTCCTTTGCAATTTTTTTTTTTTTAGGATTTTGTTTTTTAATGCCAACCATTTAAAACGTCTTTATTGAATTTGTTACAATATTGCCTCTGTTTTATGTTTTGGTTTTTTGGCCCTGAGGCAGGAGAGCTCCCCTATCAGGGATCCAGCCCACACCTTCTGCACTGGAAGGCAAAGTCTTAACCACTGGGCCGCCAGGAAAGTCCCTCTGCTTCCTCCTTTGTAAAATGAGGACAGTAAAACCACCGTGCAAGGTGGCTGTGAAGCACTGGGAGACAGAGGTGAACGTGAGCATGTGCCTGGTCCCCAGGGACGTGTGTCACCAATACACCAGTTGAGTGTCCCCAGGGTGGGGGAGGGGTAAACGGTCCATCACGCACAAAAATCGAATCCAGAAAGTAAAGCTTGATTTTTAACGAAATGGCAAGAACTTATTTGAGGTCCCATGGCTCATGCTGGTTATAGTAAAATTTGAGAAGCCACAGAATGCCTTTGGGGGCGGGGGGTGGAGGGGCAAACAAAATGTTGCCTCGGGGCAGCTGCGGTCTGCAAGCTCGCTCCACCTGGCAGACGGGAGGCTGCTCTGGTCACAGGAGGCCAGATTGCTGGCCCACACGGCTCTCCTGGGAGTAGCCCTGACCACAGACGGAAGCAGAGCTGATTAGAAACGCCTCGGCTCCCTCCTCCCTCGGGTAAGGACGTCGCTGAGCCAAGGGCTCTCCGATGGCTCGCTGAGGGCCCCCTGCGAACCCAGCCCCGCGGCGCCTGCTCTCTGGCGGCCCCCCTCCCCCCCCCCCGCAGGCCCCCGTCTCCTTCTCACCCGGACCAAGGCTTCCTCCCAAATAATTACGATTTTTTTTTAAACATCTTACATAATTATAAATAGCAGCAGCTAAGCACTGGCTATTTCAGTAGCATTAAGCGATGTCATCTTCACTACAGCTTCTTGAGGTAGGAACTGTCATGACCCCCATTTCACAGACTGGGAAACTGAGCCACAGTGTGTTTGAGTAGCTTGCCCAAGGCTCTACAGCAAGCGAGGGTGAGCCCCCAATCCGTGCGGTTGACCATTTTGGCTACACTGTGCTCAGATAAGACTCATTTGTCTGCATCGACCTAGAAGGGTGTGCAGAGCCATGACACGGCACACGACGACAACCTGTCGCTCCTGGACGTGCAGATTTAGACTCGATTTCATGGTAGTGACTACCTGGGGGTGGGGGCTAAGAAGGTTATTTAGCTTTATTTGCTAGGTTTTATTTTTTACTCTTGGTAAGATTTCGTTCCATCCAAAAATATTTACTGAGCGCCTACCGGGTGCAGTAAAACTCTTGCCCTTAGAAAGGTGACACTGGGGGCGGGGGGCGGGGTGCTGGGGGGCAGATGCGATGAACCGTAAATTAGCAAATTTAAAGGAGATTAGGAAATAATAGTGCTGGGGAGAAGAAAAGTTAAACAGAAGTTGGGGGATTTGGAAAGCGAAACGGGGCAGTTTGCAGTTTTGAAGAGGGTTCGTCAAAGAAGCCCTCTCGAGAAAAAAAAAACAAAAGAAACAAACAAACAAGCAAAAAAAACAGATAAAAAAGGAAATAAAAGATGTGCAGGTAAGAGCCCAACATGAGAACACACTTTTGGGGGTGGATGGGAGAACTGGGTGATTTTATCTGTATTTTTCTTTTTTGCCATGAAATAATTCAGTATATAAGTATGTAAATATAT
Organism: Hippopotamus amphibius kiboko; assembly: GCF_030028045.1. NCBI lineage: Eukaryota > Metazoa > Chordata > Mammalia > Artiodactyla > Hippopotamidae > Hippopotamus > Hippopotamus amphibius. The sequence goes on along the minus strand of NC_080200.1, from coordinate 15,615,378 downwards.
ATTTGGAAGCCTACTTAGGGGCATGTGCAAGGTCAAGAGAGGTGGACCAGATTCCAAGCCTGAAACTTGGGGTCTCAAGAACCACTTCAAAGGGCTCTAAGGCAGGGCCTGCTGGGACCCTCCGGGGTTGGACTTGCGAATCTCTGCTGCCCTCGTGTGGCCACACTCGAGCTTGCAGGTCCTGGTGGCCTTGGCAGAGGTAGAAAATTGGTCCCTCCCACTTCTGACCCCCAGACTCCACCCCGACCAACACCGGAGGGGGGGGAGGCGGAATTTAAGAAGATCTGTGTCACTCTCAGGCCGAGATCCCTGAGGAAGGGCAGTGGAGGCCTCAGACTCCAGCCCAGAGGGGGGCACTGGTAATTTTTAATCCATTCGTTCAGCAACAGGTATTTATTAAGCGCCTACTGTGCGCCAATACTTGTTCTAAGTGCTAGGGACAAGGCACTGAACAAAATAATCAAATTCCCTGCCCTCATGGGTTACCGGGGACATGGTTCAATGAACATGCAAAAACAATATTTGCGAGACAATCCAACAGGGCAGTGTGACCCAGGTCGTTGGAGGACCTCTCTGAGGCCTGAAGGACAAGGGCAGGCAGGCCATGGGGAAGGGTGCCCGCGCAGACGCTTTGGGGTAGGAATGAGCTGAGTGCGTGCAACAGTATCATAGGCAAAAGTGCCCAGTCTCTGGCGCTTAGGAAGCATCCACTCTCCAGTGTTATTATTCAGCAGAGGAACACTGCCCCCGCCCCGCCCCCGCCCGCCAAAAAAAAAAAAAAAGGGAAGAAAAGACCCCTCCCCCTGTACCGCCCGGGAGCTTAGGACTTTAAGTTGTTATGGAAACCCCTCCACCACAAGAAGAGAGGCAGAGCTCCAGAGACAGGCGGTGAGGAGGGGCGTTGCCAGGGCACCCCAAGTGGGACCCGGTGCCACCATACTCTGCTGTGTGTCCCGGGGCAAGTTGCTTCCCGCATATGAGCCTCAGTTTTATCTGCATAACTTTCTCTGTAGCTGCTATAAGCTTCTCCCTCCCCCATTCCTCCCTTCCCTGCTCTTGAGGTTTCCACAAAATGCCTCCAATTTCCCAGAGTATCCCAGACCCAGACTGGGAGCTGGGGGCACTCCAGTGAGTGGGGTGCTGCCTCTGGGTCGCCCATGTAGCTCCCTCCATGCTTCTCTGAGCCTCAGTTTCCCCATCCTGTAACATGGTGAGAAAAAAATGCTGCCTTTCTTAGGAGGCTGCTGGGACGACTTTCAGGGATGATCCGAGCTGGGCGCACCAATTCCTACTGATCAGTTTGACTCTGGAAAGTGCAGGGCAGAGGGGCGGGGTCTTGATTTTGGGGCTGTGGAGCCACGGAAGGTGCTAGAAGCAGGGCAGTGTACTGGCTCAGGTTTAGCTTTGCGGAGGATGAACGGGGGGTGGGGGGTGCTGCAGGTTCGACTGAGGCTCCTCCGCTCAGTTCCTTCTCTCGCCTGGAGTTCCTCAAGACTCTGAGAGCCTCGGGGCTGAGGTTCCGTCGGCTCCCGTTCAAGTCCACGCAGCCGGACTGACACCACCAGGGTTCAAACCCAGGTCCAGATCCTCCATCCGGGCAGTTCCGCCTCCGGGTGATCGGTCTTGGGGTGTAACCCCCATTTCGCAAACCACAGACTACAAGGGGTTGCTGGCTGTCCAAAGAGTCCAGCCTTTGTGCAAGACCCTCCGCCCTGCGTCCCTTCACAACCCCTTCTCCCCCCGCCCCCCCCCCCCGTCCTTGCTCCTCCCACCAGGTCTAGGCTGGAACCCGCAGCCTAGCTTGCGCCGGTGCTCACCAGCTGCTGCGGCTTCTTCCCTCCCGGTGGTGTTTGGGTTTTAATTTTTGTGTTGCAGTTAGAAAATTACCCATAATTACAGCTTCTGAGAGGAAACGTCTCATGGCGCAGACCCTGCTCCCAGCTGTGGCCGCCTCCCACGCAAGGCTGGGGAGGGGCTGCAGGGGTCTCCGGCCTGGACCCTGGCCCCTCCCCGAATCCCTCCCCGACTCCCTTCCCCCCTCCCCACTTACGCGCTGCTTCCACCTCCTGTGGAGAGGAAAAACCATCAGCGGGAAAACCCAAACTAGCTTTCCCAACGACTCAAGCAACATATTCGTGGACCCCTACCGCTGTGTCTGCAGGGAGGGCAGATCCAGAGGGAGGCGGGGGCTGCCAACAGATGACTTACGCATTATTTTATCGTAACAATGACAAGTCCAGCCAAGGCTAGTTGCACAACCAGTAATCTGGAGGAGATGGCCGGGGAAGGCGAGGAGGAAGGGGGAGGGAGAGATGGAGGAGAAAAAGAAGGGGAGGTAAAAGAGGGAGAGGAGGAGAAAGAGAAGGGGGCTGAGGGAGAAGAAGGAATATTGCGGCCTTGGCCGAAGGAGGAGGCCAGAACAGGCCAGGCCAGGAGCCAGAGAAAGAGCGCTCCAGGCGGCAGGAACGGCCAGTGCAAAGGCCGGGAGGTGGGTCTGAAGAATGGAAGAGCTGGAAGGGAGAGAGTGAGGGGAAGAATGCTTCCTCCAGGCAATCCCTCTGCCCTACAAGCAGGGCCGACTTCGGGCTCTGTCAGGCACCGACCCCGAACGCGCGGAGCTGGGGTTTGGGGGCGTCGATGCTCCCAATTATCAGAGACCCAGCATAGGGCTGCAGTCCCCGCGCAGCCACACGGGGGCGATCGGGAGCCGGCAAAGGGGCCGCCGGTCTGGGGCCCAGCCTTGACCCTCAGCGCTCCTCGCTTACTATACCCCACCCCACCCCCGGCCCCACTCCGGCTGGCTCCTAAATCAATTCCCGGGCCTGCCCTGTCTACCTGCGCCTCTTCCCGGGTCAACCTCCCTGCCTCCTCCACGCCATACCAACCTACCCGGCAGCCCTATGGAGCTTCTTAAAATCCTGATGCAGATGCCACCCCTCGCGGCTACACACCTTCCTGTGGTTCCCTATTCCTTTTAGAACAAAGCCCAACCAGTCTCTGCCAGGAATGGCCCGGCCCCTCTGCTCCTTTCCCCCCTGCTCCAGCCACACTGCCCTCCGCGCACTGCCTCCAACACTTTAACCGTGTGCCCACCTCAGGGCCTTTGCACTTGCCGTGACTACAGTCTGAACATTCTTCTCCCAGATCTTTCGCATCCAGCCCCTCTCCTTCTTAAAATTAAAAAAAAATTTTTTTTTCCTTTTCCTCTCATGCCCCTCCCTCGCAAGAGTGCAGGGCGGGGAGTGTTTCTATGGGTTCTGCTTTTGCAAGGCGTGCGCTCTGGCTGGTTGTGTGCGCGGCTCAGCTCCCCGGACGCCGCATGGGGCCCAGAGCTTCATCTACTCGGACTTTTCCACAGGCGCCGAGACTGTGTTTTGGAGATCCTTCCCTGTTGCCATGAGAACCGCGCTAGTCTCTCCTGCCTCCCCCTCCGCAGCTAGCCCTGCCGCGGGCGCCTCCGCCTCCCAGCCTCCCTCCCTCCGCCTTCCGCCCCAGCGGTCGTCCCGTCCTCTTCACCCGGGTGCCCTCCCTCTGCCCAGCACGTGGCACTCTCTGAAATTATCCTACTTTTCGCCAGTGTTGGACTGTCCGCCTTCCCCATCAGACCCTCTGCTCCACAAGCAGTAGAAACGTGTCCACCGAACCCAGTACACAGCTCAATAAATGTTTGTGGGGAGGATGAAGACACATCGACTCAAGGAACCGCAGCTCAGAGAGGGCCATGGACCTGCCCAGGGCACACAGAATCCTGGGGAGAAACAGAGCATTAGGAAATAAATAGGGGTGCCTGGGGGTGGTTGTGGGAGCGTCCGTGGGACCCGGGAGTCACAGCTGTCACCAATACACTGTGACGTGGGTGAGTCACACCCTCTCTGTGTTTGGCTGGGAGTAGGTGCTGGAGAGCGGTGATCGGAACGGGTATTATGATGAGGGTGTCTTTAACGTCCACGTCCACCGGTGGACCCCGGGGCACTGGGCAGTCCCCAGCTCGACGCCCGACGGAAGCGGGCCGGCCGCGCCCCCATTAGGGCGCAGCGCGGGCCCCTCCTCCGCGCCGGCCGGGGGCCTGGGAGGCCCGCGGGAGAGGAAGTTGGGGGAGGGGACGACCGGCTGGACAGGAAGTGGGAAGGGCTGGCGTCCCCCCTCAACCCCCGGCCGGGGCCCCTCGGGATGGAGGCGGGGCTGGGGCCGGCCTGGCCCTTCCCTTCCTCTTCGCCTGTCTGGAACCCCAGCGGTTCATGACTTCCCGCCCGCCAGAAGGCCTGGGTTGGGGGGAGGCTGTTGGGGGGGCTTCTAAGAGGGAAGCATAATGGGGGGTCGGCCGACAGCGGGAGGGGCGCTCTGATCAACACACACACACACACACACACACACACACACACACACACGACATAGGAAATCTGAGCGCACAACCACACAACACAGGTCCCGGGGGCCAGCAGTCCACCTACTCGGGGAGGCACACACACTAGTGCGCAAAACCTGACGCGGCGTCACTCGGCCCCGCTCGACCGCCGCGGACACACAACCACCATCGCAGATCCAGGGACAGTGGCCCGGACAGCGACTGGGTGCCGGATAAACCCCCACGCCCAACGACACACACGTGCACTCACACAGGAACCGCGTGTTTACACACACACACACTCGCGGTGGTACAAAGCAAAAAAAGAATACCTATGGCAAACATTCACAGAAGCATCTAGACCTAGAGTCACAACTGGACTGCCTCCCCTCACCTAGCCGACGCCCGTCCAGCGCACACTGCGCACGCGTACCCTGGCACACAGGCCTCCACCCCCACCCCAGACACCCCTGCCCTGGGGGTGTCCTTGCCTCGGTGTTGGCCTCCACCTCCTCTGCACTCTTCCTGGGGGGAGAAGGGCCCCATGAGGGAGAATGGGGTGCCCAGTGCCTGCAGCCCTGCCTCCTGCAGAGGTGCTATTAAAGGTGGCATATTTACAGCTGGCAGCACCGGCTGAGAGGCAGAGCCAGCGCGCATGACCCAGTCCGTCAAGTCACCCAGCACCTACAACTGACACGAGGTGTGACTGTGGGGCAGTGCAGGCTAGCTCCCAGGGTGTGGCCTGGGTACCCCAGGAGCGTCTTGTCTGTGTGGTGTCTTTGTGTTGCATGTGTGTTGTGTGACTGTGTGTTGCGTGTGACTGAGTCATCTGCGGTTCGGTGAGACCCCAGGTCCCTGTGCGGAGCCCACGGGAGGCTGCGACGGTGTGCCCCAGGGTGACAGCGAGTAGCTGCGTGGGCTCTTTCCACAGCTGTTGGAAGCTGTGGCACAACGGTGCTGATGGGTGTCTCTGCGGCTGTGTGCCTGTGTGAGCCTGGATCTGTCCCTGTGGAGTGTGTGTTTCAGTGTTCCATAACAGCCACGGTATGAGCTGTGTATACCTGCGTGTATGACAGTGTGTCCCTGGGCGGACTGTGTGTGTGGCGGTGCCCACCCGTGCTGGGTGCGGGTAGCTCTGCGGGGTGATACACCCAGTGTAACTGCCTGTAGCTTTACGGGGCACTCAGTGGCTGTTCCAGTAGCTATGCGGACTTTATGTGTGCAGAGTCCTCTGTCGAAGAGTGTAGCCGCCACTAAGTGTGTGGCTGTGTTCTCGGGTGTACAATCTGGGTGTACCTGGACGGTGTGTATGTAGCCGTGATGAGCTGTATCCCGCTGCGTGCTCCCGGGTGGCTGTCCCCACTCGCGCCCTGAGTATGTGTAGCCCCGCGCCCCCTCCCCCGCGGCGGGCACTGCGCGTGCGCGCCCGGCCCACGGTCCCGGCGGCGGGACCCACCCGCGCTCCTGCCATCGCCCCTTTAAGAGCGGCGCCCGCGGGCGACGGGGAGGCGGCGGGCGGGGGCGCGCGCGGCGGGAGAAGGGGGGGGGGCGCGCTTCCCGGAACAGCCCGCGCTGAGGGAAGAGAGGAAGAAAATAAAACCCGCGGCCGGAGCCAAAGCTGGAGCTGCCGCCGCCGCCGCCGTCGTCTCGGCCGTCTGGAGCTCCCCCGCGCGGACGATGCCCGCGATGCCCGCGCGGGGCTCCGGGCGGTGAGGCCCGGGGCGCGGGGTAGCTATGGCGACCGGGAGCGCGGCCCGCGGCGCCGCCTGACAGGTGTGGGGCCCCGGCGGCGGCGGCGGCGGCGGCACGGAGCAGCATGTACGCCAAGGGGGGCAAGGGCTCGGCCGTGCCCTCCGACAGCCAGGCACGCGAGAAGTGAGTCGGTGGGCCGGGACCGCGGGAGCCGGGGGCGGGGCTGGGCGGCCGCGCCGCTTCCGTGGGCCCCTGCGCCGGCGGGCACCGCGTGGGGCACGTGGGTGCGGGGCCGAAGCGAGATTTGAGGGGGCGCGCGAGACCGGAGGGGCTCCAGGGGTCGCGAGCAACGTGGGAGCGCTCTGGACCCAAGGGGCGTGAGGGGCTTAAGGGGTCGCGAGATTTGCGGGGGCGCGCGAGATCCGAGCGGGACTAGAGGGTCGCGAGTCCTCCCCCGACGGTTGAGACTTGGATGTGCGAGGTTGCGAACGCGTGTGCGCAGAGAGGCGCAATTCGTTTCCCCCATCCTCTGGGGAAGTTTCCCCGGGCAGGCGGGACTGGCCGCTCTGCGACCCCCACTCCTTGGTGAAAGCTCGAGAGATGGGAGAAGGGCATGAGGGGCGCCGGCTCCGCCCCCGCAAGGCCACCTGTCCAGCCGGGCCTGGGGCAGCTGGGTGGGGCCTTCGGGGGAAGCAGCGAGGCTCACAGTCCTGGGGCCCCCACTTGTTCTGGGCATGGCGCTGGGCCGTGGCTAGCAGATGCTCTCAGGCTGGTTAGAGGGACAGATAATCTAACTCCCAGACTCTGCAGTGAGGGGCTGGGAGTGCTCAGAGCTTCTTGGGGTGGGGAGGCAGCTGAGCTGCAGCGCCTGCCTGCTGGCACAGCCACTTACCTGCTCTGTGGCTTTGGGTGAGGGAGCACCGCCTCCTAGGCTCATCTTCCTATCCTGAGAAATGCAGACGTAATAACAATGCCATCTCTGAGGTTTGGGGAGCGTTCAGAAGGTGCTTGAACCTGTGACTGTCTCGCAGCAAGGGCACCCAATGGTCTGCGATACTGTTAAAGTGCCAGGGGAAAGGGAAGGCTTGTGATGGCTGATGGCCAGTTGGCTGATTTGCAGGACTAGAAGTCAAGCCACCTAGGGTAGGAAACCAGCTGCTGGAGCAGTCAGGAGGCTGGGCTATCAGGGAGCGATCCCATGATGACTCTCTCTGAGGGCCAGAGCAGGAGTGAGGACTTGAACGTCTGGGCAGTGAAAAGGAGCCCTGAACATGGGCTCTCTCCAGTCCTGTCTTTTCTGACTGGGCTAACATGGGGACCTCCCCACCCTCCAAGGAGGGCGTCTACCCAGCAGCCTTGGGGTCATTTTGGAGAAGAGATGCTTCCGGCCAAAAGATGCTAGACAGGTGACTGCCCTTCCAGACCGCTCTTGTCTGTCTGCACTGTTAGGTGGGACTCCACTTCTAAGTACCATTAAGCAGGAAGACTTTTTTGACAGTGGCACCTGGCTCATGCCCAGATTAGAAGTAGGGGGTGTCCAGCTACTGCACTCTTGGGGATCCTGGCACATCTCCAGCCATCCTTGTAACCCTGGCTGCTGGGGTCTGGGGGCTACCTCTCCCCCAGTGGGAATCATTCGCTTCTTCAGACATGTGCTGGGCTGGGTCTTGGGCTGTAGTGGTAGGGAAGGCACTCAAGAAGCCCACATCCTAAAAAAAAAAAAAAAAAAGATACAATGAGAAGATCGCCATCTGCAAACCAGGAAGAGAGTTCACAGCAGATGCCTAACTTCTTAGCACCTTGATCTTTAACTTCCCCATCTCCAGAACTGTGAAAAATAAATGTTTATTGTTTAAGCCAAAAAAAAAAAACCTCAATCCTCTCCCATATTAGAAAACTTCAGGACTTCCCTGGTGGTGCAGTGGTTAAGAATCCGCCTCCCAACACAGGAGACGTGGGTTCGAGCCCTGGTCCGGGAAGATCCCACATGCCGCGGAGCAACTAAGCCCATGTGCCACAACTGTTGAGCCTGTGCTCTAGAGCCGGTGAGCCGCAACTAATGAGCCCATGTGTCACAACTACTGAAGCCCGAGCGCCTAGAGCCCGTGCTCCACAACAAGAGGAGCCACTGCAACGAGAAGCCTGAGCGCCGCAACGAGGAGTAGCTGCTACTTGCCACAACTAGAGAAAGCCTGTGCGCAGCAGACCCAACACAGCCAAAAATTAATTCATTAAAATTTTAAAAAAAGGCCCACATCCTAGCTAGGAGGCAAGTGAGTTACTCAGCAAGCCAATGGGAGGATCTGGAGCTAAGCTATGAAGAAAGCAAAGTGGGAAAGGGGGTGGGTAGTGAAGTGACAGGTGTGCAGAGACCTGGGGGAAGACCTGATGACCGAGGGCACAGCAAGTGCAAAGGCCCTAGGGTGAGGCCAGGCCAAAGAGCTGGGGGCTGGTGCCCAGGGTGGGGGTGTACCGTGTGGGCCAGAGAGGCTTGTGTTGGAAAGTACACTCCTTCTCCTTTGTGGAGTGGGGCTTATTGGGGGTTGGGTGGGGGGAGAGGGCCAGGAGACCTGGGGGAGGCAGGCACAGTTATCTGGGAGAGAGCTAAGGGTGGCCGCTTAGGGGATGGCTGTGGAGATAAGAGAAGGGAGGAAATAGGTTTGAGCTGGGGTGGTGGGGTTTGGAATTCAGTTTCAATCCCACTGGACAATCCAGGAGAGATTTTGATTCTTCGAACCCGGCCTCGACTCTTGGCCAGGGGCGGAAGAGGGGGTTATCTGAGTTCTTGGCCAGAGCCAGCCTGCGCTCCTCCATTTCTTTTCAAGAGGGTCCTGTAGCAGTGTTGGCTTGGAAACGAGGGTCTGCTGCTAAAGAAAGTTTGGAAAACACCAGATGGTGGCATCCACTTCACTGATGAGGATGCTGGGCCCTGAAGAAAGACCCTGCTGAAGCGTCAAGTTCTGGGGCACAGGGGAGCTCTCAGAAGTGGGGGTCTAATACACTAGAGAGGCAGGCTGGTTGCTAAGAGCCTCAGTTTCCCCTCGGAAAGGCAGACAGCCGGCCTTGCAGGATTCTCACGAGGACTAGGGGGGAGGCTGCAGGTAGAACACCCTTCCCAGGCAGCCACTGACCAAACCACTTCCTGTCTCTGGGCCTCGGTTTCCTCCTCTGTGAAATGGGGTGAAGGGGGTTCCACTGCTCGACTCTCCAGGACTGTTTTTGCCTCCCTGTTCTCACCCTCCTGACTCCTCCTGCCCTTCCTCTCCTTCCTTTTTGGGCCCCTGTCCTGAGTCCCCTCTGGCTCCCCATCTCAGCACTAGGACTGGGCCAGCCTGTCCCAGAAATGGACTTAGTGCCTGCTGGGTGCACAGACGGTGGCTCCCTGCCCTTGGGGCTCACAGCAAACAGTGGTGACTGCTGGGTCCAGGGAACACAGTGAAGGGATGGCAGGGTGGGCGAGAGGGAGGCTGGGGTCTGAGTGGGCTGGCTGCAGGAAGACGTAGCCTCTCCTTCTGTAGACGATGAACACTCCAACCTACAGGGAAGCCCCGAGAGCACTTCCCACCCGGAACTAACTAGTGCTTGCGTTTGGTCATTGGTTTCAGGTCTTTTTAAATAAGGAGATGAAGGTGACAGGGACAGTTGAAGGCCCCCATGTCCCCTTTGCATCCCTTCCCCCTACCAGCCCAAGAGGCTATGCTGTCCTAAATTGAGGGGAGAGATCTAAACGTTTGCTTCTTGTGTGTATATCCTTGAACACTTTAAGTGCTGCCACGTGGCTTTAGAATAGTTCTATAAATGACAGTTGTAGTCAGTGTCACTGGGCATCTTGTGTTTTTCTCCCAGGATTAGTTTCGGTGCGGGCACATGGCCTCAGGTAGTTTGTTCATCCTCCCAGGGGGCAAGAGCATCACCATGTGTCTGTCCCATCTCTAGCTGGGCTTCCGGGTGTGGCCGTGGCATCCCTGTTGGAGGGGGGTGCATGGGTAAGAGGTTCTTGAGAAAGGAGCCCCAGAACTGAGTCCCGGAGGCTGAGCAGAGCCAGTGGACACAGGGGAGCTTTCTGGGAAGATCTTGAGGCAGTATCTGGGGGGCATATACTGGGATGGAATTTATTAGTGGGGGTTGTTACTTTGGCTGCTGGGTGGGAGAAAGGCTGTAAGGGGCTCTTGAGGCTGCCAGGAGGCTGGTGAGGAGGGTGGCCACCGCCCTGGCTCTTAAGAACTGAAGGCCTGGCCGTGAGAGTGGCAGAGGGGAGGGAGGAAGTGTGTGGGCTGGAGAGTCCCTAAGGGGTATTGGTGGGGGGACCTGGTGATGGATTAGACACCGGCGGGGAGGGGCTCGTGTAGAGGGCTTCTTCAGCCCCCAGCAGCATGTGACTCCAGGGGCTTTAAGGGGGATGGGAGCTGGGCAGGGAGCACCTGTTGCCTTAATTCTTGGTAATTATGGTAATTCTTGATAAGGAAGGTAGGCCTGTTGCGTTTCAGTCCGGGAGGCTCCGGTACCCCATTCTGTCACCACTTTCCTGCGCAGCGGCAGCCCCGTGAGCACTCCAGGGCCGGGCACCCTGTATCCTCCAGGGCACCCTTCCTTGTGGAGGGAGGGCCTCCGGTGCGCCCCCCGCTCCCTCCCACCTCCTGCCCTCTTGCAGCGGGAGCCCCTCTGACAGGTGGGCTCTTCATACTGCAGGTTGTTTGCTGACCAGGCGTGGGGTGGGGCTGGGATTTGCATCCAGAGCCCAGGCCCTTTCTTCCCACAGCCCAGCTCAGGGCCTGGACAGTGACCCCCAAGCCAGAAGCCCTTCCTGAGGGGCGGGCCCTGAAGGTCCCAAAACAACCCAACCAAATGTCAAGGCTTCAGAACTTTTCACCGAAAACAAACAAAGAAAACTGCTCACAGTTCTGAGACTCAATCTTGATAAAAATTAAAGTACCAGCATGTAGAAGAAATCAAGCAAAACTGAAAACCTTCTCTGGCTTCTCTTTGTTCTTGGGATAAAACCCCACATCCTTAACATCAGAATAGTAAGTAAGTGCTGAGCTTCATCAGCGCCTGCTGGACATCCGGGGAGGGAGGGGGCTCAGGGTTGGTTGATTCATCCTGGGCTGGGGGCCCAGGATGCCCAGCGGTATGTAAGCTCAGAAGTGAGATAAAGTCCTTGCCCTCCCAAAGCTACGTCCAGTGGGGGCTGCAGGCGGTAAGGAGAGAGCCTTGTGTCAAATGGAGATAAGATGATGGGGGGCGAGGGGAGAGTGGAGCAGGGCTGGACTTAGAAGTGATAGGGAAGCCTCTGCTCGGTGACATCGGAGACATAAGGGTCTCTAGCAGGGAAACAGCCTGTGCAAAGGCCCTGGGGTGGAGAGGTAGAGAGTGGCCAATGTGTGCGGGGGCACTGGAGGGTCTGAGTGAGGAGTGCTGGTGGGCAGGGGAGGAAGCAGCTCCTGGAGGGGCCTTGTTGAAATCCAGGTAAGTGACAGTGGTGGCCTGGACCAGGTATGTGCTGAGGAAGTCAGGGAGAAGGCTCAGAATCAGGAGAGAAAGTGCTTTCTCCTGAAGTTTTTTCCCCTAAATTCAATAAATGCAGTGCTCTCTGGGGGACAGCTGGGTGGATCTTCACACTTGCACCGCACCCCTGTGAGTCAAGACCACCCAGGCTGGGGAACAGGAGGGGAAGGAGAGGAAGGAGCTGGGGTGGGGCCGGGCCTTCAAGATGTCAAGTGGACGGTAGACCCTGAGATCCTGAGTTCCAGGGGGAGGCCAGGCTGGAGCAACCCTGTGGGCAGCTGCACCGCATCAGCCATCAAAGCAGGAGGGGAGGCCACCCAGGGAGAGGAGAGGAGAGGGGAGAGCTGGGGCAGGGCGGGAGGAGAGAGGAGAGCAGGCAGGGGTAGAGAGCAGGCTCCAGGACGTGCATCCTGGGTCAGATGTTACCGCTGGACGGTGGAGGGTGAGGTGATGGAGAAGGACCCGATGGGCCGGCAGCGTAGAGCCCCTGGTGGGCTTGGTGGGAGCCAACATGCTCTTCTTCAGCAGGCTTCCTGAACCCTGAGGAGAGCCTTCTGCCCTTGGTAGGGTGGGGGGTGGCCAGACTGCAGCCCCCCATGTGCTCCCCCCCACCCGGCCATGCTTCCCTTCTAGGACAGCCTACCCGGATCCCCCGACTCTGTCTTGTTCCCTGTCTCTGGGTGTCTCATTCCCTGCACTGTTCCCCAAGGTGGCCAGGGGCCAGCTGGATTTCTCGAAACCTCTCTATTTGCCTGGAGGGTCAGGTGGTGAGCAGGCTGGGGCTGGTCAGGTCTCCTCCAGCCTCATTAACTTTTCATGTTCATTCCTTCACTGATGGACTCGGGCCTGGTAGATGCAGGCCCTTCGTGAAAGCCCAGGAGGTCTCTAGAAAGGGAGGGGGTCCCAGGAGTGAGTTGGACAGGTCAGCCTGGAGGCCGGAGGGTGAGGAAGACCACTGGGCTGGAGAAGGGCAGATGCTGGAGACTGCGGGGTGCGATGTTGGAACCTGGGGGCGCTTGGGCTGAGGGCACTGCTGAGAGGGGTGTGATGACAAGGCAGGAACCTTGGCCAGTCTTCGGGAAACCCACGCTCAGAACTACGTGAGCCCCACAAATCCTACCCCTCTGTGCCCTGTTTCTGTCCCTCCAGTGGCTGTCACAGCTCACGTGGTGTAATGTGAGCTGTGGACATAGCTTGCCCTGGGACAGCCGCCCACCCTGACTGCCTAATATCCCCCCTCATCCTTCTATAGCACACGCTACCTTCCAACCCACCAGATGACTTACCTACTCCTTTGTATTTTTGTTCCTCCGTCTCTCCCGATGAGCAGGTAGCCTCCAGGGAGACAGGGGTCTTTTGTGTTCCCTGCTCAAGGAGGTGCTGGGTGAATGTTGAATGAATGAATGAATGACTGAAAGGATGGATGGATGGATGAAGGGAGGGAGGTGGGGGTCCAGGGCAAGGGCAGAAGCCGTGGGGTGGGGGCTGGGATGGAAGGGCTAGAACTGCCTCAGTGAGGTCTGACCCAGAGCTGGGGGTAGAGGTGGTGGAGGTGGTCTGCTGAGAGGCTGGGATGTGAGGATCGAGCAGCCTGGCTGGGAAGGGTGAGAGAAAGCAGGAGCGTGAGTCAAAGCAAGGTTATTTTAGGATGGGGCCGGCAGCCAGGGGAGGGAGGCCAGCTGAGCGGAGAGACATCTGGAAGGGCCTCAGCTTTCACTGGAGCATCCTCAGGCTGGCCCTTGGGAAGCCCCAAGTCTTTTCTTTTTTTTTTAATTTTAATTTTTATTTATTTTTTATTTATTTTTGCATTGGGTCTTCATTGCTGCATGTCGGCTTTCTCTAGTTGTGGTGCGTGCTCTTTGTTGCGGCACGCGGGCTCTTCAGTTGCAGTGGCTTCTCGTTGCGGAGCACAGGTTCCAGGTGCACAGGCTTCAGTAGTTGTGGCACATGGGCTTAGTAGCTGTGGCTCGCGGGCTCTAGAGTGCAGGCTCAGTAGTTGTGGCGCACGGGCTTAGTTGCTCTGCGGCATGTGGGGTCTTCCCGGACCAGAGATCGAACCCGTGTCCCCTGCCTTGGCAGGCGGATTCTTAAAACACTGCACCACCGGGAAAGTCCCAAGCCCCCCCGTCTTGGATCCAGACTCCCCTTGGCCCACCTGGGGCCTGGCTGGGCAGTAGGAAGACCCTGGGGGTGCCCCGAGGGGCCAGTGCTGGTAGAGTGGGTGGCTGAGGAAAGGGTGACCCTAGCAGGTGGGGGATCGTCCCTCCGCTGGCTGGTGTGGAAGATAGATTTGGGGATGGTGGAGGCCAAGGATGGAAAGGTGTGCAAGGCAGCGTGGATGGTCTGGCGGCCCATGGATGGTGGTGCTGGTGGGAGCGTTTCGTGGCCTGTGCTCTTGGGGGGGTCAGTGGCCGAGTTGCTGTGTCCAGGGGTACTGGGCACTGTGGGCATTTGGACAAGGCAGTGCCATGGCAGCTGAGTGCCACTGCTGGCCCTACCTCCCATTTCCCCAGACTTCCCCTGGGGGGGCTGGTGCGGATGTGTCATAACCACTGCTGATGGATGAGAACTGATGCTGAGGAAAAGGATGGGGTCCAGGGAAACCTGGAGGAGGAAGACCTCGGGTTAGGGAGTCCCTTTCCTTTCCTGGCAGGCGAGGCTGCGAGTGAGTTAGGCACTGGGCCCTGGACACATGGCCCAGGGTGCCTGCTGGGAGACCCCACCCAGAACACAATCTAGAGTAAAGCCCAGGAGCCCTTTTTCCAAGCAGAGGACCTCCCAGGGGCCAAGGCTGCTCTGAGGTCTCAGCAATGGCAGGATGGGGTCAGGACTTGGTCCATCAGGGGGTGTTGAACGGAGCAGAATTTGGCCTAGAAGTGAGGGGCTGGGGACTGCTAGGAGTAGCTGCCTAGAGGCGGGGCCTGCAGGCTGGGTGTTGATGTGTGTGTAGGAGTTGGCCAGGCTGAGCAGCTAGCGAGGAGGCCATCTCTTCTGAGGGGTGGGGGAGACGGGGTGATGGGGGGACCAGCAGAGGAAGATGAGTGAGGCTGGCAGTAGGTGGTACGTGCAGTGAGGGGCTTACTGTGGGCCCGTGCCCGTCTCTACCTTCCCACTGGAGGGCAGGTGCCTCACCTGAGAGCCCTTCCCAGGGACCCTTGGGGTGCGGCTCTGGGTCTGGCCCAGGCGTCCTGAGAGCCTAAGCTGGCCCCCACCTCACCCGCCTGCAGGTTGGCGCTGTACGTGTATGAATACCTGCTGCACGTTGGTGCCCAGAAGTCAGCCCAGACCTTTCTGTCCGAGGTAAGCTGGCCTGGCCAGGCAGCGCCCCACACAGCCAGGCCCTTCCTTGGCACCTACACCCTGGGGTCTTCCCTACCTCATTTCTATCAGGTCTCCCATGGTGGAGTCGGGTCATGTCCTGGAAACTGAGGGCTGGGGCGGGGCCCACAGGCTGGCATCCTGGTGTCTGTCCATCCATCTGAGGCTCTGCCTTGTGCTTCTCTGTCGCTCTCCTCACTGAGCTGCCCCCCCTTCTGGCCTCCTTGCTCTGATGCGCTGCTTTCCTGCCCCGGTGTTCCCTGGGCCCTGGGCTGGGCTGGTGCTGCCTCTTGGGAGGGGAAGGGGTCAGACAGGGCTGAGCAGTGAGACCCTCACCTTCCTTCCCTCTCCCCTGCAGATCCGATGGGAGAAGAATATTACACTGGGGGAGCCCCCTGGCTTTCTGCATTCCTGGTGGTGGTGCGTGCGAGGCTGGTGCGGGTGGGTCACGGAGGGGGGCTGGGTGGGGGCGCGTGGGGAAACCATCGTCCCCCCCTGCCGCCCACAGCGTGTTCTGGGACTTGTACTGTGCAGCGCCCGACCGCAGAGAGGCGTGCGAGCACTCGAGTGAAGCCAAGGCCTTCCAGGACTACGTGAGTCCTCGCCCCAGGGGCTGGGACCAGGGCTCGTGGGTGTGGGCAGGGGCCTGTGGTCTTGGGGGCACTGCATGACCTGAAGCTGGCTCTGGTGGGCTGGTAGACCGGGCTGTGGGGTTTGACCTGAGAGCACGGCTTCTGTGGGGTCCCTGTGCTCCCCACTGCGCCCAGCTCCTGAGGGTCCCCATGAGCCCCACACCTTCCTGAGGCCAGCCCCTCCTTTGCTCCCTGTCACATGAACCCCACGTAGAACCAGGTAGACAGAACCACAGTTCCTGCCTCCCTGGCTCTATGTATGCGGGACGGGGTGGGGCCGGATGGCCACCACGGCTTGTCCCCTCCCACCCCAGCCTTTCCAAGGCTTCTGAGGTGGGGGCCCAGGCAGGGGTGCTGGGGGATGGCTAACTGCCCGTGCACCCTGGAGCAGGGGAGGCCGAGCCCTTGGCAGACCTCCCAACCTTGCTCTGCGACTGGGGCTGCTGACTTCACTGACCTCACGTCTTTGGCCTGTTTCCTAGCAAGTGGGAGTCAGAGGCCTGTTGGGAGAGGAGGGTGGGTTACATGAGGGGCGGGTGGCACCTTGTCATGGCGGAGCAGATGGCAGCCCCCTGTCTTCTACCTCCTCGCCCTGGCCTGTGGGGCTTGGCCACCTGGCCCCTCAGAGAGGTTCCCCCTGCCCTCCCCTTCTCCCTTGCACCCATTCTCCTGCAGCGGCGCCTTCCCATCCTGAGCCCTCCGCCCTGCTGTGCCCCTTGGGGCCTGCCAGGGTCACATACCACGCACCGCCTCCCAGCAGAGAGGCCCCCCTGTACAGGAGTGCAGGCCTCTGCAGGGCCAGGGTGCAGCCCGAGAAGGCCGGGATTCACCCTGTCCCTGAAGACGCCCCAGGCACGCCGTATGCGCATTTACATATAGGGAGGGAGCCGAGGTCACCGCTCTTCACCCCCATCAGGTCCCACTGTTCATGTTGTGGTCCAGCCAGAACTGGGGTAGCAGAAGTGTCTGGAACAGAATGCGTGCGTGACTCCGCGTGGGCCCGGCTCTCTCTCCCCAGTGTAGCCCCAGCTCCTCCCTGTGCCTCTCCGGGGTCCCTTGGGCTGTGTTCCCCTCCCAGGCTGCGCAGCCCTCCCTTCCCCCGCCCCGCCCCCGCCCGGGCCCAGCGCCTCCGGGGAGGGGAGAGCGCGGTCTCCCAGCAGAGTGAGCGCGCTTCCTGGGGCGCGCTGGTTACCATGGCAGCGGGGTGCGTCAGGGGAGGGGGGTGGCGCCCCGGCCCTGGGGTGACAGGGTCCCTGTGTCAGCACACCGCAGCCAGCTACATGTTCTGCCCCACCTCCGCAGTTACTGGGGGGTGGGGTGAGGGGCGTCCTGCCGCCTCTCCCCCTCGCAGTCGGGGCTCCCTCCTCCCGCCCTCCGCCCTCCGCCCTCGGAGGGGGGCTCCGTCAGCGCCTCGGGGCTGGGGGCCGACCTCGGCGTCTCCAGGAAACGCAAGCGCGCGCCCAGCCTGTTGTCATGGCAACGCAGGCCGGGCTGGCGCCTCTGGGTGGATGATTGACGTGGGGGGTCCATCTCAGGTCATCCGCCCCGGGAGGGTGAGCCCTCCTCCTCCCTATCCCCTCCCCCCCCCCAGATTAACCCTTCAAGGCCTAGAGTTGGGGAGACTCATCTCCCCGCCCCCACACCTCAAAGTCTGGAGCAGCGGCCACCCGCACCGTCACTTTCCCTAACCAGGAAATGCTCTGGCGCCTGCTGTGGCTGAAAGGGGGGCTGCCCTCCTGCCCTCCCTATGCGTTGGGGAGGGGTGGACAGACTCAGGGCTCAGTGCTGTTCCCCTCCAGCCACTGAGGCAGGCGCCAGCCAGCAAGAGTAGCTGCTCTACGCCACCAGGCTGTGTTTGTGGGAGAGGGTGAGGTAGAGGGCAGGGGTGACCCAGCAGTTTGAAGGGGGTCCAGAGCTTTGTCCCCCCACCCCCACCCCCAGGGTCGCATGTGTTTTCAAAGATTTGTGCTGGGTCCTGGGAGCGCTCCCACTGGTACCCTCCCAGCTTGGGCCTGGGCAGAAATCCTTCAGAGGCTGACCTTTGAGAAGGAGCAAGAAGTGGGGCAGGCGTCAGTCCACAAAGGGAAGGGTGTGTCTCCAGGGGCCCTGCTCTAACCCAGACATGGGGCCCCTTTCCCCACTCCTGTAGGGCAGGATGTGCTGTGTGACCATGAGCAAAGTGCTTAACCGCTCTGAACCCAAGTGGCTGCCGTTCCACAAAGTCCTAAGTGCCCCTCTGTGCTGGCTTGTGCCAGCTCCAGGGACAGCAGTGCCCCAGACAGACCATTCCCTTCCTTTTGGGGCCTGGAAGGGGAGGGGGGAGGGGCCTTAAGAGAAGTGCTCGACTCAATGCCTGCAGTGTCTTCCCTCTTCCCTATCCTTTTCATGTGTCTCCTCTGCCCTAAAGACTAGGCCTCTATCTCCCCCTTTCCCCCTGCTCTGTGGGCCCCAAAGGCAGACAAGCCTGGGACTTGGAACCGACCAGAGGAAGTGGCCTGTCATCCTGTCCCCCTGCCAACTCCGGGCCTGCCACCAGCATCTCCTCCCTTGGCAGACACGGGAACTCCCCTCTCAGACACCCAGTCCTCTCCCCTCCCCCATCTGAAGAGAGGTTGGGGGCCTGGAGACCCCACTGCCAAGTTCTGCCCTTCCTTCCCCTCCTTCCTGGAGGAGGAGGGGGAGTGGTCTGTACAGTAGCTCCAAGGAGGAGCCCTCTGGGAGAGAGGTTCATCTTGAAGCTGCCTATTGATTTTTTTGTCTGTTGATCTGAGGTGTCTTGGGGGCCCAGCTAAGCGGCCTTGCCAGCCAGGAGGACTCAGGGCTGGTTAGGACTGTGCCCCCACCCATCTGAAGTTAGATTCAGACCAAAAGAACAAGCTTGTGCTAGAAGGATGAGACACACCCTGGAGTCCTGGGTGGATGGCGTTTTCAGACCCCCAGAATTCTCAGGATGGGGACTCATTGGGCGCTGAAGTCCCTGATCACCTGGGGTGGGCTCAGCGGGGCTGGGCCTTGATCACCTCCAGGGTCATGGGCGCAGCAAGGAGGCATAGCCCTTGCTGAGGGCCACTCAGCACATCGGGTTGGTAAGCCAGGGTAGGGACAGGGGCAGCTGCTCTTCCCTCACCTAGAGCCCCCCACCCCCAGATCCTCCCATGCCTGAGTCGTTAGATGGCTTGGATTCCTTGTTCCGGGGGGCCGGCTGCTAGGGGAGAGGAGGAAAGACTTGGGCAGGAAGTGACCTGACGGGGCTCTTGCCATCTCCCCTACCCCTGCAGAGCGCTGCAGCGGCCCCCAGCCCAGTGATGGGGAGCATGGCCCCCAGTGATGCGATGGCATCAGGCCCCATGGCAGCCGGCTTCTTCCAGGTATCGCCAGGACTGGGGCTCCCTGTCCCCCGACCCTGGGTGGGCTTGTGTCGGAAGGTGACAGGCGTGGGCAGTGCGGGGTGGGTATGTGCCTGCGGGCTTCGGTAGGGCCAGTGAGGGAGGGGCCACATGGCCTGGGCCCCGGTGCGGCAGAGGGTGGGGTCTCTGCACTAGGCCTGCGCGCGCGCGCGCGCGCGCGCGCGTGTTTCAGGGTGCCTGGGGTCGCAGAGCTTGGCTCTCTGAACCACGAGTCCTGCCCATGACCCTCCCCTTAGGGTCCACCCCCCCACCCCCGCCTGCGTCCCGCAGATGGGGCCAGTTGGCCCACTCTCCTGCCTCCACGGTGTCCCCTCTTCTCCCCGACCAGGCTCAGCAGAGCCACGGGAAACCGTGGAACTGCGGGGGACCTCGCTCCTCCCAACCCACCTGGTTCTGTCCTCCTAGGGCCCCCCCGGCTCCCAGCCTTCCCCCCACAACCCCAACGCCCCCATGATGGGGCCTCATGTTCAGGTAAGGAACTGTGATGCCCTGCCCCCTCGAGCACGCACACCGCCCCCCCTGGGCCCTGGGCCCGTCCACTGCGCTCCCACGCACCCGGCACCCACCCCGGCGCAGCTAGCTGAGGTTTGCCGGCTGGTCTTGGAGGAGGGGACTGTCCACGCTGGGGGCCCGGGTGCAGTAGGAACCGGACAGCTTTGGGGGCGGAGCAGGTGGGGGGAGGCGCTGACCCCCGGCCCACCTCTTCCAGCCTTTCATGTCACCGCGGTTCCCAGGGGGCCCCCGGCCCACCCTGCGGATGCCGAGTCAGGTGAGAGAGGGATGAGGGGAGGGGGGGCAGGAATTGGGCCAGGGTGGGGGCACCCACACTCAGGGCTGCCACTCCCCTTCCGCAGCCTCCCGTGGGCCTCCCCGGCTCCCAGCCCCTCCTCCCTGGCGCCATGGACCCCTCCCCGCGTGCTCAGGGTGAGTCGGGAAGCTCCACCGGCTGTCCCCCCCCACCCCTCAGGACCCCAGAATCAGTTCCCCGCTGCCTAACTGCAGGAACACCCCCCACCGCCACCCCAGCCCGGGTCCACACTGGGGAGTGCTGCCGGCCTGAGCCCTCTTCTTTGTGCCCCCAGGGCACTCGAGCATGGGCCCAATGCAGAGGGTGACACCTCCACGGGGCATGACCAGCGTCGGGCCCCAGGTAAGGGCTGGACCCAGACATCAGGGGAGCTTCAGGGACTGCCCTCCCTTGGCCTGCACTCACGGCACCTTTTCCTTCACAGAGCTATGGAGGTGGCATGCGGCCCCCACCCAACTCTCTTGCTGGCCCGGGTTTGCCCACCATGAACATGTAAGGCCCTCAGGGACCCCCAGGAGTGTGCCCATGTGGGCCACCACCTAGCTTCATGGGCTGCGTATGCTGGGGCAGACCCCGAAGCCGCACAACAGCCCGATACTGTTTACTCCACTGCTGGGTGGGGAAACTCAGGCTCAAAGACCAGCGAGTGATGGATGGGTTGGGATTTGAAGGCTGGCCTGGAATCTGTGTTTGGTTACTTCTCGGCCAACATATGCTGCCGTGAGGGCATGTGGGGCAGGGTGGGAGGTGTCAGGGAGTTTGTGGTGGGGGACTGGGTACCGCCTGGCTGAGACCCAGGGCCCACCACTGTCTATTCTAGGGGACCTGCAGTGCGTGGTCCATGGGCCAGCCCCAGTGCCAACTCGGTGAGTGTCGGGATGAGGGGTGGAGGGCTTAGGAGTGTGTGAGGTGGTAGAATGGGCGGACTGCTCACAGCTGCCCCTCTCCCTAGATCCCCTACTCCTCCTCCTCCCCGGGCAGTTACACGGTGAGTGGGGCTGAAGCCGGGACTCTCGACCTGGGGGCAGGGGCTGTGGGGTGGCAGATGGGGGTGCCTTTCTCATCTTCTGTGTCTGCCTCTATGTGCAGGGACCCCCAGGAGGAGGCGGGCCCCCTGGAACACCCATCATGCCCAGCCCTGGAGGTACTACAGCCTGGGCGGGACATGGGGAGGGGTATACTTGGGTGAGGCTTTCTCACACCTCAGCCCCTCGTGTGCTGCCTCAGACTCCACCAACTCCAGTGAGAACATGTACACCATCATGAACCCCATCGGGCCGGGCGCCGGCCGGGCTAATGTAAGTGGGGGTTTGCGGGGCGGTTGCGGGGTGGGGGCGGAGAGCTGGTGGCCCCAGCCCCAAGCTGCTCCTCTACCTGCAGTTCCCGCTTGGCCCTGGTCCGGAGGGCCCCATGGCCGCCATGAGTGCGATGGAGCCTCACCACGTAAACGGATCCCTGGGTGAGTGGGTGGGGTCCCTGGACGCACAGACACCCCCGCCCCGCCCCGCCCCGCGGCTTCGCGAGCCTCGTGCGCCCCCTGGCGGCCTTCTTCAGCTCCTCCGCCTCTGTGTGCTGGGCGGGCGTGGCGGGGGTGGGGGGGGGGCCGACTTTCTCGAGGCTGCTCAGTGACTGGGGCTACGCTGGGGGAGGGTCCAGTAACAACCGTGGGGGCGCCGGGCCGCCGGCACTGACCCCTCCGCCCCCGATCTGGGCCCTTCGCCCGGGACCCCCCCAGTGGGCTGGGCGGAGGGAGGGGGCGCGGGCGCGGGGGCAGCTTGGGAAGGGGTCCGTGGAGCCGGCTTGACGGCGCAGGGGCGTCTGAGCCGCGTGTCCGCCGTCTGTCGTTCCACAGGCTCGGGCGATCTGGACGGGTTGCCGAAGGTGAGGGGGCCGCGCTCCGGCGGGCGGCGGGCGGCGGGCGGCGGGGGCGGGGGCGGCCCGCGCGGAGAGGCCTCGTCTGGGTTGGGCCGCGCGGCGGTGGGGGCCCGGCCCGCGGGGCGGGGTGTTCC
This sequence comes from Hippopotamus amphibius kiboko, assembly GCF_030028045.1. Classification (NCBI taxonomy): domain Eukaryota; kingdom Metazoa; phylum Chordata; class Mammalia; order Artiodactyla; family Hippopotamidae; genus Hippopotamus; species Hippopotamus amphibius. Next base: position 15,593,662 of record NC_080200.1, on the reverse strand, counting down.
GCGCTGACCGCGGCCGCCCCCAGAGCTCCCCCGGCGCCGTGGCCGGCCTGAGCAACACCCCGGGCACCCCGCGGGACGACGGCGAGATGGCGGCCGCCGGGACCTTCCTGCACCCGTTCCCGAGCGAAAGCGTAAGCGACTGCGTCGACTCCCCCCCCGCGGCGGCGTCGGGCCGGAGGGGCCTGGCGGGCAGACCCCGGCGGGGCGGCCGGGGGGCCAGAGCAAGACCGTGACCGCGGCGGGCCAGGTGGGGGGGCGGCCGCGGCATCCTTCCCTTCCTCCCCCTTTCCCCCTCCCCAGGCCCGCCCTCTCTCACCGCCCCGCCCACACCCCACCCCCAACCCTGGGACCCGCGGCCCAGGGCGGCCTCCCCTCGCCTCGCTCCCTCATCCCTTCGCTCCCCATGTCCACACCGCCCTGTCCCCCATTCCCCCCCGGGGGGCGGGTCCCAGCCTAGGCCGGAACTGAGCCGGCCCCCGCGCGCCACCCCCTCGTCTTTCCGCAGTACTCCCCCGGGATGACCATGAGCGTGTGAAGGGGCCGCAGCCCCTTGCCCACTGCCGACCTCGGCTTCTGCCCAGCGCCCCTGCCCGGGGCCAAGGTCCAGGGGCTCGGGTGGTCTGCAGGGTGAGGGTCTGAGGTCACACCGCGGGCAGCTGGACTCCCGGTCAAGGCTTGGATGGCTGGGAGGCCCCGCGCGAAGGACTCATTCATTTTATAAAAAAAAACAAACACAAGGACCTCAGAGACGTTCTTTTGTGTATGGGCCCTTCCCGCCATTTCTGTTTCGTCCGGGGGGACTCCTTGGGGGACCTCCTTTCTCCTGGACAGCAGGGGTGGGCCCCACCAATAAACGTAACTTGATTTTGGTTTTTGGTATCTTGGTCTCGGATCTCTTCACTTTGGTTTACAGCCACACCCTGCTTAGCCCAGTCTTGGGCAGATGCCCTCCCCCCGCCCCGCGGGGGGTGGGGGCGGTTCTGGAAAGCTCCTGAGAGTTGGGACAAGATTGGAAGGTAAGAATCTACCTGGTGAAAACTGGAGATGGGGCTGGAGTTGGGGGCAGTTAGGATTATTAGGTCGCAGGCGTCAAGAATCCACAGGTGTGGTTCATGGTGGCACTGGCTTTATTGTCTTCAGGGGGTCTGGAAAGGTCGGGTCCTGAGGAGCAGCGGGGGCAGGAGTTACAGGGGAGCTGTTCAGCCATGGCCTTAGGTGGTGGGCATCTGGGGCGCCTCAGCCTGCGGGTGCCCATTGGCGTCACCAGCACAGCCATTGGGGGCGGTCGGCGCGGATCCTTTCTTGCAAGGTACGGGGCAGGTGGTGGCCACAAGCCCAACTCGCTTGAGGCCAGGGCGCTCCATCTTGTGCTCCAGAAGCATGTGGTTCTGCGGCGGGAGGCCCACGCAGGCCCTGGGGGATGGTCAGGGCTCAGCGGGGCCAGACCCTGAGACTGCCCTGCAGTCCCTAGGCCCTGCGCACAGCCCCGCCGGTGGCCATGCGGGCCGTGGATGGGGACCCCCAACGTCAGGGCACACCTGAGGATGTTCTCGATGCAGCTGCGCTGGCGGAAGAGCGCATTGACCACCGGGCTGCCTGGCGGCGCCAGCGGCGCCTTGAAGAGGAAGCCGAGCAGCGACAGCACCGGGTGGAAGCTCTGCGGCTCCGGGTCGACGTCAGTGCAGAAGCGCACGCGCTGGCACAGTTCAGTCAGCAGGGCCAGGTCCAGCATGATGGGTGCGGCCAGGAGCGAGTCCTGCGGGGCCAGCGGGTCAGGAGGTGGGCTGGGCTGGTGGGCAGCCCCACTCCTGCCCCCTCGTGTCCCGCACCTCGCACGTGTTGTGCAGCACCAGCGTGTTGGTACCGCCCAGCATCAGCTCCGATGTGTACTCATCCAGGGCACGCTTGCTGTCGCCCACGTATGGCACGTACTTGATGACCACCTGGGGGGCAGCACGAGGTCACACGGGTCCCTGCCCTTCTCTGTGGGGAGCACCCCACCCCCCTCCCCACTCCCCACCGCGCCTGCGCCCCACGCACGCAGTGGTCGGGCTCTTCGCCCGGCGAGTAGAGCACTGGGTTGCTGTGCACCATGTCGTCCACCACGCTGCTCTTGGACACCTCCTTGGAGCGGAACTGTGGCGGTGCCGACAGGTTCTGCCCGTCGTTGTTGCCCAGGTGGTTGTAGCTCACGATGGACATGGTCTGGGGGGACAAGGAGACCCGCGGCGGCTGCAGGCCCCGTAGCGCACAAGCCCACCCTTCGGGGGTCCAGGCCCCCCATCCTGAGCTGAGCAGCCCCCCAGACCCACACACCTTGAGGCCAGAACCAATAAGGAAGTCCACGAGCACGGACTTGACCTTGGTCTGCCCCGACTTGAAGTCGTCGCCACCCACAAAGACACGGCGCTGCCACGCGAGCTCGAGAGCACCAGGCACCAGCGTGTTCTGTGGGGACCCATTGAGGAAGGCGCAGCCCTCCAGGATGCTGGCCACGGCAAAGAGCGTGGAGGGCGACACTTCCAGGCCCAGCTGTGGGCAGAGGCGAACAGTCAGCACAGAGAAGTCCTTGGGGGCTGGCCCTGACCCCACTCCACCCCTGGGCGCGCCCACCTGGATGGTGCGCAGCAGGTTCTCAGCGGTGTCATTGAGGCCCGGGACCACTTCGCAGAAGCGCTCCGTGTTCGCTGTCCACAACACGATGACTTTATCCAGCCCGGCACTGGATCGGAAGTCGCGGATGTCCTTACGGATCTGCTCCAGCTAGGGCGGGGGGGAGGAGAAGGTGGGGGGAGGTTGTACAGGCTCCGCTGACCTGTGGAGGCCTGGGCTACTCAGTTACCCAAGTGCAAAGTAGGATCTGGACCCTCGGGATGGGAGCATGGTGACAAAAAGAGGGATAACAGGTGGTGGCGGTGGGGGAGGGCAAATGGCGGGGGAGAACAAGTGGCAGGGGAGAAGGGGCGCGGGGAGGGGTTGCACCTGCTGCGCGCGCGTGCCCGGGATTACGTTGTCGGCGCGCGCGCTCTGGTTAGCTGCGATGAACTCAGGGATGTAGACGGAGGGCCGCGGGCGCAGGGCCTCCATGTGCGGCCACAGTTGCTCCTGCAGCCCCCAATCCAGTACCTGCGCGCGCCGCATCGCCTCCGCCAGGTTCAGCGACGATATGTCCCAGCCTGGGGGGGACCCTCAAGCTCGGCCCGGCCCCAATCCTGGGCCCCTCTAGGCCCCGCCTCCCACCCCACCCCCGGCCCAGGGCCCCGCCCACCGTCGAACACGAGGTCGTCGGGCGACACCATGGGCAGCAGCGAGCTGAAGGGCACGAACACCTCCTGGCCCTCGGCGTCCAGGCCCAGGCTAACGGTGCCCGCCTGCGTCAGCGAGCCGTAGTAGTTGGCCTCCTGGAGAGGGGCAGAGGGGGCTGAGGGTAGGGTGGGCGTGGCGTGGGGAGGGCCAGGAGCTGACCGGGGCCCCATCCGGCACCCTCAAGCCCCGCCCTACTTTGGGGCACCGCCCCTCGGCGCTCCAAGCCTGGGCGGAAGCCGCTCCCCTCCGGAGGTCCCACCCCGAAGCCCGCCCACACTTCAGGCTCCGCCCCCGCAAGACCCCAGAGGAGTCCCCGCCTCCTCGCGGAAGCCCCTCCCCGGAGCCCGCCGGCGGCTGGAAACCCCGCCCCCTGTGGGCCCACTCCTCCGTAGAGCCCCTCCCCCTCCGCACGGATTCCTGCGAAGCCCTCTGCCTGACCGAGCCTCGGCCGACCCCCCACCTTGCGGCCCGTGCGCGTGGGCCAGGACAGGCGCAGTCGGTTGGCCAGCACGGCAGCAGTCAGCGTGGAGCCGTTGTTCCCGCCCCAGCCGACGAGCATGACCCCGAGCCGGGGCACCTGCCGGGCGGTCCGGAAGGTGAAGCGAGTGGACGTGGGGCGCACCTGGGAGCAGGCAGCGCGGTGAGCCGAGGGACCGCAGGCCCCTCCCCGCGCACCGCAGGGCGGGAGGCGCAGACGCTGGCCAATTCCCGCTCCCTCCCGGCTCCCCGGTTCCTCCAGCCCCACGGCCCGCCCGGTCGGCCCCTCGCCTACCTGGAGGACGCCGCCTTCGCGGCTGACGCACGTCGTCCGGTACTCGTACTGCGCCTCGATGGCCTCGGGGCTGTAGACCACGTCGGGGCTCTCGACCACGAACTCGGTTGCGGCCTCCATCGCGACGAGCTGGGGGCGCGGGGTTGGCAGGAGGTCAGCGGGGACCCGAGAACCGGCCGGGCCGAGCCGACTTCGGTCCCCGGGGAGCCTGCACCCCTCCCGCGGCGGCACTCACCGGCGCGAAGTCGGCTGGGACAGCGGCGGACGGCTAAGGCTCCGGGCGCGCGAACTCCAGAGAAAAGAGCCGCGGCCCTACCCCCGCCCCGCCCCTCGCTCCGCCCGCGCCGGGGAGGAGGGGCGCTCGCGGGGAGGGGGCGGGGGGAGGGCGCGCACCGGCCTTGGGCTCGGGTTCGAAGCCCTTCTGCCCCGAGCCTCCGCGGCTGTCTGGTCCCCGGCCGGCCGGGCAATCACGTGGGCCGCAGACCCCCGGCCCTAGCTCGGCGCTCGGGATTCACTCAGGGCCCGCGGCCGTTATCCCCATTTTACAAAAGAGGACTTGAAGGCTGTCAGTGAGCGCCCGGCCCCAGCCACAAGGCAGGAGGTGGAGCTAGGCTAGAAAGCTCGTTCTTTGCGGGATGGGGTGGGGGTGAGGGGGGAGTGCGTCTCTGGGGAAACTGAGGCAGGGGACACTGAGGCAGAAGACTAAGCCAGGATTCGCATTTCACAGCGAGACACTCCTCCCGCCCAGGCTGCCTCTGTCTCCCCATTCCTGAACAGCAGCGCCCACCAGGCACTCCACCCCCCACAGGGCTCGCATGGAGCGGAGGGGTGGCTGCGAGTCCTCCTCGAGTCCTCGGTGTCCCCACCTATAGCAGGAGGGCTTGATAGGGCCGGGCTGCAGTGGGGGCAGGGGGAGAGACTGTTCTGTGGGGAAGGGAGGGAAGGGGATGGGCCGGGCAGAGGCGGCCAGCTGGGGAGGAGCTGGGCCTGCACAGCACTGAGCCCCTCGAAGCGTCCAGTGATAAAGGAGCGTGGGAACCCGGCAGGCGGGCGGGGGCGGCTCCCCCAGGAACTTTCCAAAACAAGCGGCCTCCTCCGGCTGGAAAGTTTCCACCACTGGAGCTGGCCCAAAAGGTGGATCGTTGGGAACGTTTGCAGGAAACATGGTCAGAGCCTGGCCTTGGGGAGTGGGGGCTCTAAGACTCTAGTCCAGGCTTTGCCCTCAAAGGGCTCCAGTGCAGGGAAATCAGAAGTGGACTGGGGCACTCCCAACCAGAGGGACCTAAGAGGCAGGGGTGGGCAGGGCAGACTGCCTGGAGGAGGTGGCTGCTGGAAGGGGTCTTGAGATATGAAGACATCTCATCAAAGACATGAAGAGCTGTCCAGGCAAAAACCTGGGGGACTGGTTTCAGGGGCAGATGAAAAGGGGCTGGGTGTGATGGGGAGGGGAGCAGTTTGGGGACCAGGGCAGACCCTCAGGGCTGGGGACAGGGAATTCAGTATAATAAATATTTGGGTTTTGCCCCCAGTTCCTGGCTGGAGATTGAGTTCGATCACCAATGGCCAGGGACTTCCCTGGTGGTCCAGTGGTTAGGATTCTGCGCTTCCACTGCAGGGGCCACAGGTTCGATCCCTGGTTGGTGAATAAGATCCTCCTTGCCACGCGGTGTGGCCAAAAATTAGAGAAACAAAAAGCTCACCAAGCAGTGATTTACTGCTTCATGCCTATGTAACGGAACTTTGGTAAAAGCCCCTAAACAATGGGATTCGGGTGAACACGTGGAGGTGCCACACCTGGAGAAGTCATGGCAGCCCCGTACGGTTCCCCACACCCTGCTCTCCATGTCTCCTCCATCCAGCTGTTGAAGTGTTTGCCGCAGCACTGTGAGCCATTCTAGCAACTTACTAACTCTCTGAGGGGGCGGGAGGGAACCCCTGATTTATAGCGGGTTGGTCCGAAGTATGGGTGGCCAGGGACTTGTGGCTGGTGTCTGAAGTGGGGGCCTGAGCCCCTTAACCTGCGGGGTCTGATGCCAGACCTGGGAATGGAATTGTTGGACCTCCAGTTGGTGTTGGAGAATCTTCAGGAGCCTGCACCTCCAGGCCACATGCAACATCACAGGAATGTGTACAGAAAGGTCCCCAAAGACCCAGCCCTGGGGAACCCCAGCATTCACAGTGCAGTTTGGGGAGGTGCTGGCAGGAGGGTGGTGGGGGCAGAGTGGGCCCAGGCAGGCCCCTTGGAGGGGCAGTGTTGGGGCACCTGGGAGGGACGTGGCTGCTTTGATTCCAGGCAATCAGTTGGTGCTGTAAGGTGATGGCAGGGACCGCCTGGGTGTGTGACACGGGGTGAGTGTGCCACCTGGGGGTGAGCAGTGAGCTGTGGGAACCCTGATCCCACCAGACCGCAGGCTTCCGAGGGCAAGGGCAGAGCTGTCGAGGTCACTGCTGAGTGCCAGCGCCCGGATGGAGCCCGGTGCACAGGAGGGGTTGCAGGTGTTGGCAGAAGAATGTTGTCCAGCAAGTGGCAGGGGCCGGTGGGCACCCCCAAGCTCCTTGGCTACGGTGCAGGTTGTGAGGGTGGCAAGACTCTTCTGGGCCCCTGGGGGACTGGACTTGGGTGTCTTCGGCTCCCGAAGGGTGGTCAGTGAAACGTCTGTGGCCACGGTGTCTTGGGGCAGCGTGGGGCTTGTGGGGGAGGCTGGTGGAAGGCTGGGGGAGGCAGGTGGGCAAGGCAAGGCTGAGGCGTGAGAGGCTGAAGGAGGCAGGGGGTGGCCCTGGGCCCGGGGGTGTGGGGACAGAGATGTTATCCCCTTAGAACGGCGTGGCCAGGCCACCGCCTGGGGAGTAGGGTACATTCTGCCCTGCAGGGCCTGCCCAACCTCCCCTCCCGCACCTCTGAGATTCCTGGGCCGCCTCAGAACTCAGGCCAAGGCCACTGGCCAGCAGGGCCACCAGAGAGGCTAAGGCCCACAGTCCCTGACCCCTGGACCCCTTTAATCCTGGTCTTATTCTTTGTCTGTTTTTCCTTCCTAAAATAAACATCCCCCCCCCACCCCATGTCCTTGGAAGGTAGAACCTGCCCCCTGCCTTCCACTCCTCACCTACAACAAGGGGCAAGGATGGCCACCCGGCTCGTGTCCTGAACCTGTGGGGCTCCACTGGGCCTCGGAGTCCCTGTTCCCATGGTGGGGGGCAAGGTGACCCCCCCCAACCCAGCATGCAGCCTGGGAGGAATAACCCAAGCAGCGCTGTTACTCACTGCTGTTTTCATCAGTCAGTCACGGCTCGTTACCCTAAACAAGGGCATTCCCTTTGCCCCAGGTGGCCCTACTACTGGGGGCTTTGGCCCTGTGGGAAGCCCAGGGGTCCCCCTGCTTGGCTCAGCCCACCCTGTCCACGCCACGGGGGCACTGCCCTGCTCACACACCAGCCATGTCTCCCCACTGCCTCCGCCTCCGTCTCTGACATTTACTTACCTATGACCAGACTGCCTGGCCTCCTGCCCTGGCACCTGCAGGGCCCTCCGCCTCAGGTCAGCCCTCCACCTGCCGGCTTCATTCCTGGGCAGTGGCTCTGGCAGGCTGCCCAGGATGCGTTCTCTGCCCAGTACCAGCCTGTGCCCCACCCATCCCCACGGTCGCCGCATGGCCAGGTTGCCTCCTGACCCCAGCCCACCCCAACATGGAGCCGCCCCCAACCCCCGGGGAACGACACATACACTCCCAGCTTGGGCTAACAGGTTCAGTTCAGTGAAATTTATTGTAGGTTGAAAAACTCAGCATTCACCTGTTTAGTGTACAAAAAGGACACTAGATCTTTTAAGAAAATATTAGGAAACTGAAGATGCAGGTGCCTTTCAATTGTAACATTTTGGCAAAAGTGAAAAGTTCTTGTAAACACCAACTCCATGGCTCAAAATAGTTTTTTTCTCCACAGTACAATATGAAAAGGAAAAACAAAACAAAAAAGAAAACAAAAAAACCCCCCACAGTATCAATAAGTTAGACCATATTTAATCAGAACTTTTGTCCATCAACCCCCAAAGCACAAGACTTTTCTTAGCTTCATAATTCCTTAAGAGGAGAAAATAAACAACAAAACACAACAAGGAGGAGGAAATTCAGCAGAGTCCCTTGAACTGGATCCCAGGGCAGAGGGCAGGTCGGCCCTCCAGGGTGGGGCCTCCTCGAATGATCCCGGTTCACCTGAGTCCGCAGGTGCAGGCCGAGTACAAGACGGCTGTCGGCGACACCTGGGGTCCCAGGGTCTGCTCAGCCCTTCCCCCTCTCCATCCCAAATGAAAAACAGAACGACAGCTACTGAAACATAAAGGATCGGCATCCTCGGTGCTCCGGGCACCCCAGAGGTCCCAGAGAGACTTTGGGGTGGGGTGGGCACGCGGCAGGCGCACCTGCTCTTTGGGAAGCCGTTAGGAGACACCCCCACAGCTTAGAAAATCAGACGTGTCTCTGGGAGCGTTTCCGCTCTCCCTGCCTCACTATCGTTCCTGGCAGCAACCACCCCCCCCCCCCCCGCCCCGTCCTGCCCCGTGACCCCTGGGCTGTGGGTGGCAACCCCCTCCACGGCCTTCCCCAGTCGTGGCTTGGCTGAACGTGGCTCTGAATCCACGTGAACGCTCGCTGTAGACACCACCATGCCCTGGCGGGGCCCCTCACTCACTCACTCACACACGCACGCACGCATGCACGCCCCCTGACGCTCTGGGGGACATGAGACTAGGCACAGTGACTAAGCAGCAACTGGGGTGTCCTCGGGCCAGCACCCCCTGAACGGGTGGATCAGGCGCCTTTTCTGAGCTCACTCTTGGGCTGCCCCCCCACCCCCCCCCGCCCCTGGCTCCATCGACCCCCAGCCCCTCCCTGAGTGCAAACCCCGTGGTGGCTCTGCAAAGACGACCCCAGGACCCACACGTGGGCTGAGGGGCGGAGCGAGGTCGACAGCATGGAGACCACCTTGGTCTCAACAGTGCGAAATGAAGAGCAGCAGCGAAGGGGGGACTTGAGAAGACAGTAAAATAAAATCCGACACTGTTGCTGCAGAGCGCGGGCTACAAGCACAGGACTCCAGTGACCGACAGCTGAGGGCCTGGAAGAGCAGGGCGGGCCTGGCGGCTCCCAGCAGCTGCTCCCGGGCCAGCTGCAGTTTTCCAAATAGAGCCGCGGGGGTCGCCGTGCCCTGCCCGCCCCCTTAGCCGAGGGAGATGCTGTGTGTGAGGGACCGGTGTGGGACAGGCCCCCCACCCGCCCCCCACGGGTCTCTCCTGGGAGCCCCGGAGCTCGCAGAAACAACGCGGAACTTCCCGAGCATCGGTAATACTGTAGAAAGGACACAGGGCAGCGTCTAGACCCTGCGCGTCCAAGGAGGGGAGGCACAGGTTTAGAAAAAAGATGCTTTCTCTTTCGTATAAAAATAGACTCAAGTCTCACAAGCAGTAGCTAAAAGTGGCTGTCTCTGTATAAAACTAGAAAAGGCAGGCAGGCCGGCCTTGGAGTCTTTCACTGACAGGAAGCCGAAGCCCCTCTGGGCGGGGCGACTGGCGAGGAGGCGGGCTTCTTGCGCAGCCCGTCCAGGGTGGGGGGCTGCTCAGGAGGTGTGTGGGGCCCCGGGGGAGCTGGACGCCCACCGGGTCTGTGTGACCTGTGGGCGCCAGGGCTGCAGGGGTTCCCCTGAAAGCCGGCGTTGCTGGCTCAGATGACTGCGTCTTCCTCACGTTTATTGTTTTAAATAAATCTCCTTCCCTTGTCTTTAGCGCCCCCTTGCCCCCAGCTCCCCCGCCATCCAGAACGGTCAGCCCGGTGACGCGAGCTGGCCTGGCTGGCCGAGCGGGACCTCCTGCCCTGCAGCCGCGGGCTAAGGCCAGGCCTGCAGCTGCCGCTGGTCGTACTCAGCGATGAGCCTCTTGATGTGGGCCAGCTTGCTGTGCAGGTACTCGCAGCGGTGCTTCTCCTGGCTGTAGTTGGTGTTGGTCTGTAAGAGAGCAGCCGGGGGTGAGCCTCATCCATACGGCCAAGGCTGAGCGCCCACCCCGACCTCCAGCTGTCCTGCTTGGCTGCCCCGGGTTCCCACTTGCCCTGCTCGCAGACCAGAGCCCTCCCTGCCATGACAGGGACCCCTGCTCTGCCCCTGGACTCCACCCTGGGAAACGGTCACGGCCAGGGTGAGAGGCTGAGGCAAGACAGGTCATGAAGCTTCCATGCTGGGCGGGGGCCCGGCTGGCAGGGAACCGCCCCAGCACGCGCGGCCCTGAGCAACGAGCACTGCTGTCGTGGAACCACATCACAGGAGACTGTCAGGGAGCCCAAGGCTGGGGGCTCGGTGCTCCCTGAGGAGACGGCCTGAGCCCAGGAGGCTGGGCATTCCTCCCAGACTCTGGCAGCTGCGGACTCAGACGGGGCCAGGATGGGGGCAGGGAACTTTGGTTCCTCCTCTGGACCTCGGAGGGAGTTGGAACAGGCCTGGCTATACCCGTCAAAGAGTGGGAAAGCTGGGGTGGGAGGTGCAGGGGTGCCTGGTGAGGTGCTGTGGCGAAGCTCACAGGACAGGCTCAGTTCTGCAGCTGTAAACAGGGGCAGGGGCTACTCTACGGGCCTGAGACCAGCCCAGCAAGGCCCTCCCTCCCTCCCCTCCCAGACTTTGGGACCCCTCGCCTTGAAACAGCTTCTTCTGGCCCTACCCCACCCTACCCCCACTCCAATGGGATGGAGACTCACCTTTTTGATTTTTCGATACTCCTGTAAAATCTGCCCACGAGTAGTCTGGAGGAAAAAAAAAAGAAAAAGTGAACAATCCATCACCTGCAGGACACCCCAACTGAGTGGCCCCTTCTCCCTGATAACCTGTAGCCTGCAAGGTCACTGCAGGCTTGGGGACAATGGCCTCAGCGTGGCGTGATGGCGTGAGGGAGTACAGAGGAGGGGCAGGGGCAGGCTGGGGGATAAGCAGGGCAGGAGGTGGGGGAGGAAGCCGGGCCAGAGGCCCAGCCTCAGGGACAAGCCAGAGGCCACGCGGCGGGAGGAGGCCACGAGCAGGTGGGACGGGCTCCTTCCCTCGCACCCAACTGGGCTGTGCCCTGTTCAAGGCCAAGCGCAGAGGCCCCCCGACCACCTAGGGAGTGTTCCTGTGGGGGCTGCAGGGAGGAGGGAGGACAAGGATTCCCTGGGGGCTTGTCTGTCCCAGACGTTCAGAACCCCCACTGCTCCTCCAACCACAAGCCTTCTCCTCTGGAAACCAAAGGGGCCTCCACCAGGGGACACAGACCCCAACACCGTGATTAATCAGGGCTGATCCTGCAGTCAGGTAACCAGCTGCGAAAGGCGGCACAAGGAGGAGGCTGGTGTCCCAGGGCTGGTGACCAAGCCCCCTGCAGTGAGCTCCCACGTGGGATGGCTTGGGGGACCCATGTGCCCTAGGCCAGAGGAGGGGTGGGGGGACCCCAGGGACCCTCCCTCCCCTCCCATCTCCCACGGTGGCTGTGACAGCTCTGATGGGCCGTGGCGTGTGGCCTGCCCAGCCCCTCCCGGCTGGGGAGCTGAGGATTCTCCTGTGGCGTCGTAACGGGCTGCAGGGAGGACCCCGGGCGCTCTCAGAGGTGGGGACGCATGTACCCCAGCCCACTGTTCCCAGGCTGCCTCCGCTGCTCAGAACGTGCACCCCCACAGGTCACCTCCCACCTACGGAGTCGGTCACGACTGGCCTCCCTGCTGAGGAGGCTGAGCTCCAGGGGCAGGCCTAAAGCACTCGGAGTGGGAAAGAGGGGCTGGCAGGGCCCTCAGCCCAGGATACAAGGGAACGTGTCTAAGGATGCCCTCCAGCACCAGGCAGAGCCGGCGGATGCGTGGGCAGGGGCTCTACCTCATACTCCTCAGAGCCCTGGGAGAGCTGCCGGAGCTGGGCATCAAGCTGCGTGAAGCGCCGCGTGATCTGCTCGATGCGGGCGTGCAGGTCTCGGTACTCGCTATATTCGGCATTGAAGTCGTTCTTGTAGCTCTGGCGCTGCTCCGAGGAGGAGATGGTCGCGTATTTTCTGGGGAGACGGGAGAGAGGGGCCGGAGGGGCTCAGGGGGCAGCAGCACAGAGCCTGGAAGTGCCCACAGCTGTGAGGCCGGACCCACCCAGGAAGCAACCCCGACTCCGAACAGACCAGGCCGTCAGGAATTCATACACACGGCCATGGGGTCAGCTCTGCTCCTGCTAACCTGCAGGGCAGGGGCGGGGCGGGGAGGGGAGCAGCCGGCACGGGAAGTACTCACAGCAAGTAGTCGGGCGTCTCCGAGGTCGACGTGGGAACGCTTGAACTGCTGCACGTCCCGTTTAAACCTACAGAGAGCAAACGCATGTCTCCTGAGTCCACGCCTCGTGTGTGCACGGCCAGACCTGCAGAAGGCTGACGCCTTGTTGTCTGAAGTCCCTGGAGGGGAGGCTGCGTGGAGAGGATTGCTGAGGCCACACAGTGAGAGCCAGGACCGGCAAAGGAGGCGTGAGCGCTGGGCAAGCGCTGTCTGGCCACCCCGGGGGTCCAGCTGGAACCGGGAGTGCCCTCGCCCATGGGGGGAAGTGGCGAGCCAGCATGGTGTGTGTCCCCAAAGCAGAGATGGCATCGTGGGTGGGTTTTCAGTGAGCGGCCGAAAGCACAGGTTCGTTGCAGGGCCAGAGCCCGGGCCACTCGTCCAGAGCCTCTGCTGCCGCCACTGACTCGGGTAAAAGACCGCTCAGCTGAAAACCAGTGACCCCGGGCCGGTCAAGCCCCGGGGGCATCCCGGTCTCCTGCTCCGCAGGACAGAGGCAGCTGGCCACCAGGGAAAGCCCTGGCTCCTGCCCATGCCTCTCCCCGCGGGCGGAGCCGCAGGCCCCGCAGGCTCTGGTCCCCACTCTGAGCGGCCCACCGCCCCCATCCTCCTGCTCTTCCCGCCAGAGATGGGGCGGCAGGGTCAGGGCAGCAGCCCCGGAACAGGGCTGCGCGGCAGGCTTAAGTACCCAGGGGCTGTGACACAAGACTGTCCACAGTGCTCGAGGCCTGCCTGGGCTGCAGTCAGCCAAAGCCACAGTCCTGTCCTTTTCCCCTGGGGAATTCTTCTAGATGGCCTTTTCTTCCCCCAACATAGAAGCAATTTTATCACTTTGCAGCATATCCTGAGTGCATATTTTTGTGCCTCTTTCAGAGGAAAGCAGTTTGCTGAGCCCTCGTGTGGTTTTTATACTTCAGAGCAAGGACTCCCACCCATGGATGGAGCCCACCCACTGCCCCCATCCGGATGTCGTCTTTGAAGAGGCTGTGGCCTCCCCAAGATGCAGCCCAACAGGCACATACGTGAGGGTTTCGTCTACACTCCCACCACCCACACCCCATGCATGACAGGCCTCCTGGGGTGTTTCGCCTTGAGGCTTAGGGTCAGATCGACCTGGCACCCAAGACACCACTGGGGTCTGGCCTGTGGCGAACCTCTGTGGTCCCGCTCCCGCTCCGGCACTGGCTGCGTGAGGCTGTCACTCGGCTGCCCCACACTGGCCGAGCTGGTTCCCACCCCCACGTATCCCCTCCACTAGCTTCTGTGCCTCCCCAGGGCTCGCAGCGCAAGGACACGTCTGCAAGTTCACCCTGCAGGACCCAGGTCCGAGTGCCAATGAGAGAGGGTGCCCCAGTTTCCACACAGGGGTCAGTGGGCCTGGGCTTGGCCTGGCTGAGCCCAAGGCCCCTACCCAGCACGCTGGCCTGCCCAGGAAAGCACCCTTCGGCCACAGCAGGGGTCCACAGCCTGAGTAAGAGCTGGGGGCAGGAGTGGGCCTGCAGCACTGGGGGACGAAGGTGGCCCGAGGGGGGCCTCGAGAGGGAGGGCCACGGGTAGGCTGAGCTGAGCCACCTGCCCGACAGGTGGAGGCCGCCACACGTGTCAAGGTCAGAGGCGATCACAGGCAGGGCTGGGACAGCAGGGCCAGACTAGGCGGACAGCATCACGCAGAAGGGTGGGCTACACGGATGCCCATCCCTCCACCCCACAGGACACAAGGGTGAGGACGCGTCCTCGGACGCTGACCTGGAACCCTCTCCCGGGAGGCTGGGGGAGCGTTCAGAGCACCATGCTGTTAGTAAAGGGGGCGGGGGCGGGGGGAGCTCCTGCCTGCACATACCCCCAGCGGGGAAGGAGCCACAGCAGCGTGGGGGTGGGGGTGTGGTGGGAGCTTGCAAGGAGGGGTGGGCAAGGCCAGTTAAGGTGGATCACCTGGCACCAGACCCAGCTCCTGGTGCCTCAGTTGTCCCTTGCCGTTTCCTTGGGGCCTCCACTCCCTGGTTTGCCTGATCCCAAACCTCACGTTCTCACCTCGGCCTGGGGATGAGCTGCCTGGGGCTGATGCATGCCGGGTAGGATCCAAAGCCATCTGAGCCCTGCCTGTGGGGCCAGCCTGCTGGGCAGCATCTTCTTGGCCCCAGCGGATGCCCGGCCCCACAGTCCTCCTACCCAAGGCCCTGCCGGAAGCACACGGGATCTCGCTTCCGCCATCTGGGACAGAACGCGCTGCCTGGCTGCTCAGGGCCTGTCTCCCTGGGCAGGACCCAGATCAGACGGTGTGCGCTCATGGAACCAGGCCGCCTTCTCCCCTGAGGCCCGCCCACAGGGGCTGAAAGCCGAGCATGCAGCAGCGCTGAGGGATCCCAGAGGACTGTCGGAACTGCAATGTCCGCCCTCACTGGACCCAACAGACGGACCCTGCACTTCTGGGATCTGCCCTCCAGCCACAGAGGGAGGGGCTGGCATGGCCTTTCTGGAGGACGGTTGAGGGACAAATTTAAAAGCCTTAAGGAGAAGTGGCTCCATCCCATCCAGGAATGCCCCCTGCTGGGGATCCTCCTGAGGAAATAATCGGAAAGCTGCAGCAGGGGACATGGCCCACGTGGCTGGAGTGGCAGCGTCTCTGTTGCTATGACATGCTGATTAGGTTAAGTTGCAAGAAGAGAAAATCACAACGGAGTCAGTATTGCTAAGAGAGCTCTCTAGAAATGGAACCAAGAGGCCATTAAGGAAGTGTGACTTGTACACAACACAGCCAAACAGAAGGAATCCAACCTTCTGACCCAATGACGTCACCTGCCAGAAACTCGTGACAGCCTATCTACTTATCAGACCCCTACCCTAAAAACACTCATGACACTCTGTCTACTTAATTGGACCCCTAACCTAAAACAAATATTTTCTGACTTGCATCAGAGTTAAACCATTCTCACCAGGCAACCTTTAACAAACTCCTGGCCTTTTGTCTTTATAAGCCCAACTCTTTCTCTTCCTCAGAACACCCTCCTGTGGCCACCTGAATCTACGTCTCCTGAACTGTAATTCTTAGGAGCCCCAAAGAAACTGTTTTCTTATTTGCAGCCTCGTGAGTTATTTTGGGGACTGACAGGAGCCAGAAGGGATGCTCAGCTCAGGTGCCTGAGGCTATAACTGGGGGGGCCAGGGGGCAGGCTCTGGGGATGATGTCCCCACCCCCAGCACATCCCTGCGCCTCCCTAGTGCCCTGAGCTCCCGAAGGTTTCCCTGCTCAGCACATGGCCCCGGCCAGCCTTGCACCCCTCATCTTGCTGAGGGTCTCTTACTGCCAGCTTCCCCACAGGCTGCGACTGCAAGATTTGTTCTGGCTTTACCGCCTGCTGTTCTACAGACAGTCTCCCACCTCCTTCTGGACCCACCTCCCAGACCCTTTCTCCACAGGCTGACATGTTTGCTCAGCAGGTCCATGGTGATGTGGGGGCTGCCCACCTCTCTCTCCGAAAGCAGGCCCTGCCCCTCCCTGCCCTCCCTGAGCCCCAGTCCCACCTTGCTCTTTCTCAGCGTCTGGGGCCTCCCTGCAGCCAGTGCTGGGCCCTGGAATCGCTCCACTCCCGGTGTGACGGCCCCTCCTGGGAGCCTCAGCTCCGTCAGGCTGCAGGCCCCTGGCCCCCAGAGCTGGCCCAGCAGACACAGGACTGCAGGAAGCTCCAAGAACGACACCGCCAGAGCAGTCAGACAAGCGGTGTGAGGACACAAGGGGCAAAGGCGCTTCGTGTGCAGGGAGAGCCAAAGTGGGGGCTCGTGGGCGGCCCTCTGTGGAGTGAGGGTGGGTGGGCACGAAGCCGGCGCTCAGGCTCCTGGCAACATCCTCCTGCAGAGGCCCCGCCCCTGCCCCTGCCTCCTGGCACCTACCTGGGGCGACTGGTGGGGCTCCAAGGGGGCCCGGCATCTGGGCGGGCGGCCGGGCCCGGTGCCTGTCCTCAGCCGCCCTCTCCTTGTCTTTGTGCTTCTTTGATTTCTTCTTGGACTTGCCATGCAAGGAGCTGCCGTGGGGCCTGCTGGGCTGGGCACAGTCCGTCAGCAGGGGCAGGCTGAGGCGCTCGGTAGGGGCTGGGGCGGCCACTTCCCCACGCTCACAGTCCCGGCCACTGTGGTCCAGGTCGTTGCTGACATCAGCCAGGGGGTCATGGGCCCGTGGGGGCTCCAGCCGCAGGGGCAGGTGGGTGTCCGTACCGGCCAGGGGCCCTGGGGCAGGCAGCAGGGCCTCGCGGCCTTGAGGTGCACTCAGCTTCCCATTGACTGCAGGCTGAGCTCTCTGGGCGAAGTGCGATATCCTGGGTTTCTTGCTGGCCAGAGGGTCGATGAAATCAGGAGCCTGTGGCCGTTTCTGGGAAGGAAAGGAGACAATTTTAGCAAGGAGCCTGTGCCTAGAGCTACTGTGTCCCCTGGGGAGGAGCTGGGCAGCAACAGGCCAACCTTGAGTTGAGTGAGACCTGGCACCACAGGCCCTGAGGAAACCCAGTGCCCACATGCAAGGCCCGCTCTGACCACATGGGGGCGCGCGAACACCAGCCAGGCCCAGGATGCCCAGAGCTCAGTGGGGCCCACCCAGGCGCTCCGCTCTCCGGGGGGCCCAGAGGCCACCAGAGCAGAGGAAGGGGGGCTGCGTCATGAGTGGACCTAGTTTCAGCCCATAAGGGCCACCTCTGGGAACGTGTCTAAAACATCACTGTGCTCAGCATCTTCCCTGGACAACGGGAAGAGTGACAGGGCCAAATCTGCGTGACACAGGGCAGCCCCATAGGCCAGGACCTTCACCCCCAGGCCCTTGACTACCTGGATCCCCGCAGCAACCTTGTGACATGGTGCGGGCCTCCTCCCATTTCACAGACAAGAAGATTGAGGTCTGTGAGGCAAGGCCAGACCACAGGAACGAAGCCAAGATCGGACCAGGTAGGCCAGGCCCAGGGAAGCAGCTGAAGGGAGAGAGACGGCAGACGGGCAGGCCCAGGCACCCACAGGGAAGCAGTGGGGACGCGAGTGAAACGAGGCCCTCTGTCCTCCACGACAGCCCCACAAGCCACGGGATGATGCACACAGAGGCTTTAGGGCCGGGGATCTGGGCTGGGTGCCTCCAGGGCAGAGGAGGAGGAGGGAGAAGAGGGGCTGGCCAAGCAGGGGATGGAGACGGGGGACTCACAAGTCACAGCACACAGGTGGGTGGGGAGAGCTTTCACCAAACAGCTCAAACGACAGCGAGGAGGGTATTGCTAAAGACCAAGCCCCCAGCAGAGAGCCCCCACCCCCACCCCGCCCCCAAACGCCCTTCCCGACCACTGACTAACATGGCAGTGGCTACTGCTCATGTGGCCCCGCTGGGCCCCGGCCGGGCTGCAGCCATACACCTGACTTTACAACAGCCCTGGGAGGCAGCAGCGCCCACCGTACAGGAGAAGCATGAGGCTCGATGTGGTCTAGCAGCCTGCCCTCCCTCAGCCACATACCCACAGATAAACTAGGGAACCATAACCCAGCTCCCAGGCCCGGGACCCCCAATCCCGTCAGCTGCTCACTAATTCAAGAACACTTGCCAGCCCTGAGCTGAAGGCCCAACGGGCTCCCCAAGAATCAAGGTTGGGTCAGGCCCACCGGCTCTGGTGAGACCCACCGTCCCTCCCCACCACCCACTCCTACCTGAGGGGGTGAGGCTGAGCTCCCATGCTCGCCTGGAGGACTGTTGGCAGCAGGGTCCCCAGGGAGGCCGCCTGTGCTCTGTGGCTGGCACAGCTTCCTGCAAAAGAGCAGCAGGGTAGGTTGGAGGGCTCCGCAGCAGTGCCCTGTGGGGCACACCCGGGCCCACCTGTCTCTGCATCGACACCATGCTGTCCCATTCACGCCCAGGGCAGGGGAGGGCCTGACTCTAGAGCAGAACAAGAGCAGGGCTGCGTGCAACGGGTACACCAGGGCCTAGCAGGCAGAGAGCAGCCTGAGCACATCCCACCCTGGGTTCATCCACAGCTGCCCTGTGGCCAAGGCCTCAGCCTCACTGCTAGGAGCACTGTCCCAGTTGGTGTTCGGCACCCAGAGAATGGTCAGATGGCCACCCACTCATCTAGACTCTCATTACCAAGGACCCATGTAAAACTGACCAGATACTCAAGATTCATGCTGTGTCCCCAGGGGACCTGCTGTCACAGGGGTGCTGGTCCTCCCTTTTTATTTTTGAATTTTAAAAAAATATTTATTTTCTTTGTTTTTTTGGCTGTGTTGGGTCTTAGTTGTGGCACGCAGGATCTTCATTGGACACATGGGCTTCTCTCTAGTTGTGGTGTGCACATTTTCTCTTCTCTAGTTGTGGCACGCGTGGGCTCCAGAGCACGTGGGCTCTGTAGTTTGCAGCACACAGGCTCTCTAGTTGAGACATGCGAGCTTAGTAGTTGTGGCGTGCGGGCTTAGTTGCCCTGCAGCATGTAGGATCTTAGTTTCTAGACCAGGGATCGAACCCGTGTCCCCTGCATTGGCAGGCGGATTCTTTACCACTGGACCACCAGCGAAGTCCCGGCCCTCACTTTTAAAAACAACTGTCAGGACTTCCCTTGTGGTGCAGTGGTTAAGAATCCGCCTGCCAAGACAGGCAACATGGGTTCGAGCCCTGGTCTAGGAAGATCCCACATGCCATGGAGCAACTAAGCCCAGGCACCACAACTACTGAGCCTGAGTGCCACAACCACTCAAGCCCACACACCTAGAGCCCGTGCTCTGCAACAAGAGAAGCCACTGCACTGAGAAGCCCAAGCACTGCAACGAAGAGTAGCCCCCGCTCGCTGCAACTAGGGCCCATGCGCAGCAACAAAGACCTAATGCAGCCAATTAAAAAAAAAAAAAGTTATAAATTGGCCAATAAGCACATGAAAAGATGCTCAACATCATTATTCATCCAGGGAAACATAAGTCAAAACCACGATAAGATATCATTTCACACCTGCTAGGATGGCTAGAATCAAAACAAAAATGGAAAATAACAACTGTCGGTGAGCATGTAGAAAAACTAGAATTGTGTACTGCTGGTGGGAATGCAAAATGACGTACGTAGCCACTGAGAAAAAGAGTTTGGCAGTTCTTCAGAAAGTTAAATATAGGATTACCACAGGGCGCAGCAGTTCCACTCCTCAGCATGTATTTGAGAGAGCTGAAAATCTGTGTCAGCTATATTCGGGTCCTGGTCCGTGAGTGCTCATGGCAGCACTACTCATAAGCACAAAAAGGTGGAAACGATCCAAGTGTCTTTTGACGGATAAATGAATAAACAAAATACCCACACAACAGAATACTACCTGGGCGTAAAAAAAGAATGAAGCTCTAGACTCCGTGCTCCCAATGCAGGGGGCCCGGGTTTGATCCCTGGTCAGGGAACTAGATCCCACATGCATGTCGCAACTAAGAAGCCTGCCGGCCGCAACTAAGATCCAGCACAACCAAATAAATACATTTTAAAAAATAAATAAAATAAATACTAAATTGCATGTAATAAGAAGAAGAAGAAGCTCTGACACTTGCTATAATGTGGATGAACCTTGAAAACCTAATACCAAGTGAAAGAAGCCAGACACAAAAGGCTACATAGTACATAATCCCATTTATATGAAATGTCCAGAACTGGCAAATCCATGGAGACAGGAAGCAGATGAGTGGTTGCCAGAGGCTGGGGGAGGGGGAATGGGGAGTGACTGCTAATGTGGGGTTTCGTTTCTGGGTAAATGCTTTGGAACTAGATAGAGGTGGTGGTTGCACCTTGGGAACTAGAAACAATGGCAAAAACAGAGACAGATGGGAGAAGCTGAAGAAATCTCCCAAAAGTAGACGAAATAAAAGGAACGGGGAAGACAGGGGTGACCAGTGCAGAAGCACAGCCCCCAGCGGCAGAATCAGAGGAAGCACAAGGGAGGACCGTGAGGCCGTGCACAGCCATGCACAGGACGGGAAGAAGGACGAGGCACGTTTTCAGACTGCAGGGGCTGAGGTGCCGGCGTCAGCCCGGGGCCCTTGCCAGGCCATCCTGAGGCCATACAGATGCACACAGGGCCAGGAAGGGAACCTCCGGGGCTTCCCGGGGGCCGCGCCTTCAACGTGGAGGGAAAACGCCTTCCAATCTGGAAGACTAGACTCGGCCAACTGTCAATTCAGTGTGACGGCCACGCAGGTGTGAAGATATGAGTGGGACCTCCCAAAGCCCTCACCTCAGAGAGACGCTCCAAGAGCTGTGTCCCTCCACCCCCACGGCAGAATCACAGACCCAGGAACAGGAGGACCCGCAAGGGAGGGGGGCAGCTCCCGGTGGAACCCCTGATCCCTCAAAAGTGATACAAGGCCATGGGACAACCAGGGGGAGCCTGGGGTTGGACGTGAAGGACAGAGAACGCTGAGCGGAGAAAGTAACAACTCAGCCAAGTAGGTTACCAACTCTGGAGAAAGCATGACGCGTGTGAGACAGACCGAGGCTCGGGCTCTCTAGGCCCTGGGGCAGGGGAGGCCAGGACCCACGCAGGTCAGGACTTATTTCAGGGCCAGGTGGGGTCGAGGTTTCATACTGCACTGGGAGGTCCACAGACTCTGCCTGGGACAGGCCAGGCCCGGGCAGTTACACACATGGCGACTAAAAGCACAAAAGAAGCATTCAAAGAAATAGCCACGATGCTGGGAGCGCATGTCTGCACAGCACAAAGCCAGGGGACCCAGGCAGACCCTGGAAGCAGGAGCGTGCTTAATTCAGGTACGAGTTTAGAACAAGCTGTAGGAAAAGGAGGTGTTGCAGCACCTGGGGTGACACGAGTCCCCATGCCCTGCCTGTAACAAAAGAAACACCCCAAGATCCTATTTTCTTCCTTCTTGCTGTGAGACCACAGCACCAAGACCTGCTGTAATTGGGGCTTCAGGGACGGAGCAACCTAAACAAGAAAAAACACCTGTGCAGAGGGGCACTTGGTTGTGGGCATCAGGAATGTTGGCCCTGACCTCTGCACACCAATCAGTCCAAGCTTCCAAGAGCAGCGGGTGCTGTCAGCTTCCCGAGAGGATTCCGGCAAGGCCGATCCCCTGGCTGGCCCATGCAGAGGGAAGAGCGCCAAGACGGCCCAGAGCAAACACGAGGGAGGAAACGTGAGCCTCGCACTGCACTGAGCTCCAGAGTCCACGTCCCTAGGAACACAGGCTGCTTGCCCTCAGCCACGCCCCTTCCCAGGAGCTCTGAGAGGCCAAGGCCCTTAGGATCTGAGATCAGTGGGCACCTGATGAGAGGGCTCTGAAGGAAGGAAGGGCGGAAGCAGCCTCAAGGTGCCCCCCACGTGCCCCTCGCCACCTCAAAGCACTCGGGTGAGTATAATCAACTATTTCAACACTAGACCCTTTGCCAAAAAATGTGATAGGTGCAAACACCTGCAGGAGCTGACAGTGCCTATCTGAGATGTGCTCTGCTGGGGCAACAGAGGACCCCCAGAGAGGGGACAAGGGGGCGGGGGCGTCTTCTGCCAAGACCGTCTCCTCTCAGCCTCCCTGAGCACCCAGAGACCTCCAGACAGCTGGAGCAGGGACCCCAGGACAGCAGGTGAGTGCCCCACAGGGCCAAGGAGGAACTCAGGGTTCACCTAGAGTGGCCCCCAACTCGGCTCTGCTTTCCAGATGCAATTACTGCTTTAAACAGCTAAACTTGAAAAAAAAAAAGTGCCTTCATAAATAGCTCCAAGTCCCTGAGAAATCACTTAAGGACTAATTAGCATATCAGGCTGCTCTGAACAGCACTTCACAGCCCAGGCTCCCAAGCCAGGCATCAACTGAGAAGGAAATCATTAATTGCTTGCCTGAGACAGGGGCCTACTTAACCACGTCTCCCCAGAGCCACCGTTGCCACTCCTGACTTCGGGTCCCAATTAACCTGAGAGGGGATACATTTAATTAATGCCGCTTAATCGTGTCTGTGGGGAGTTTTGTTGTGCTTTGTTTCTTTCTGCTTCGCGTTCTTGAGAGGGTCTTTTTAAGAAAGGGGTGGCCTGCAGCAGAAGCCTGTGGGGTTGTGCAGGTTTTGGAAGGAAGCTTGGTAGGAAGGGAAGGAGGAGGCAGCAGGATTGGTCTGGGGACTTCTGCCCGGGCATTCTGGTGTTCAGGACCGTGACTCACGCCCTCCACTCCACTTGGCAAGGGCTAGCCTTTTCCCTACAGGAGGCCACAGGGGGCCGCTCAGGAGATCTCTACAGACCCCTTCCATCCTGCTTGCAGGCCCTGCAGCCTCTGGGGCCAGATGAGGGCACCCCAGCAACCTTGGGATGAGATGTGCCCCAGGCCCAGGAGGTGGACACTCGCTCAGGGCTGGGGAGGCAATGTTACCGGATGAGCATCCGCTTCAGCAACTGCTGGTCCCCCTCCGAGTAGCCAGGCCAGTCCTTCTGCACATCCTTGTACACACAGTCCTTCAGTGTGCACGTGCCGTCCTTGGCATTCACGTTGGCCACCTGCAAGACAGAGCCAGTGTCACCTTGTGTGAAGCCCAAGAGACAGCTGTTCCTGAAAGCATCTGGGGGTGGGACAGGGAGAGGCGGAGACAGACACGAAAGGGGAAAGAGGACACCTCAGCCCCAGCTCCCCTGCAAGCCAGGGCAGCGACCCTTGGGGTGTAAAAGGCGCAGGACAGCAGGTCCAGACACATGTCTTACAGCTGCTGGAGGCCAGGCTAGCTCCAGAAAGGGGGGCAGCCATCTATACTCCTAAGACTCTCACCAGCCCATCCCCCTGCTATGGACCCAACCTTTCTTTTTTGTGTGTGTGTCATGCTGTGTGGCATAAGTGTGGGATCTTAGTTTCCCAACCAGGGACTGAACCCACGTCCCATGCAATGGAAGCCTGGAGTCCTAGCCACTGGACTGCCAGGGAAGTCCCTGGACTGAACCATTTTTGTCCTCCAAAATCCATGTAAAATCTTAAAACCTTTAACCTAAGGTGATAGTATTAGGAGGTGTGGCCTTTGGGAGGTGATTAGGTCGTGAGGGTGGAGCCCCCATGATGGGATTACTGTCTTTTGGTGGGGGGGGGGGGGGCTGTGTTGGGTCTTCACTGCTGCACTCGGGCTTTCTCTAGTGGCGAATGGGGGCTACTCTTCATTGTGGTGTGCGGGCTTCTCAGTGCAGTGGCTTCTCTTGTTGTGAAACATGGGCTCTAGGCACACAAGCTCAGTAGTTGTGGCGCACAGGCTTAGTTGCTCCACGTGCAACCAAGGATGAGGCCCTCACCAGACACCTTGATCTCGGACTTCCCAGCCTCCAAAGTTGTGAGAAGTAAATGTCTATCCTGTATAAGCCACCCAGTCTGTGGTACTCTGTTACCACAGCCCAATGGACTAAAATGCCCACTCTTGGATTCACAGCTCCCGTAGCAGAGTTGGCTAAGGCTGGGGTGCTGGGTGAGGGGTGCCTCCAGGGGCCAGGCTGAGCCTCCCGTCCCTGCAGCCAGCGTGCCCTGCTGCTGCTGGTTTATAAAAGCTGAGCTTATCTCTCAGACTCTTTGTGAACGTAGATTTAAAACCTTTGCCTTAAGGTGCTTGATTGAGTTCAGGCCCCTGACCCAAAGCGGGCTCTTCCCTGAGTGTCTCGCTGGGCACCGTGGTCTCCAGGACACGCGTGTGTAGCTGTGGGGCTGGCACCGCAGCCACGGTTTTTCGCTCTTCCTGAGATTAGGAGTTGTACACATCACAGTGGTTTCCACAAGGAGCATTTTTTAATGGTTGAATAATATTCCACCCAGTGGCTGCACTGTGTTTACTCAAACGTTTCTCCTTCGTTGGACGCTGATGCCGTTTCCAGTTTCTCTGCAGCATAAACAGACCTCACTTATGCAGGTTTTTCCATGCTGGTGACGGTTTTCTTCGGCCAGCTTCCCAGAAGGGGGATTAGTGGGTCAAAGGCTCTGAACATTTTTATGGCTCCTGATACAATTTGCTAAAATGCTCTCCAGGAGAGCCACCCACCCATCCACACTCCCACCAGGAAGAGGGAACGCCTTAAATCTTTTCTTTGGGTGTTTTCACAGAAGGAAAAGAGGAAGCGGCGCGGTTTTGTCAGTGCTGTTCATCAGAGTCCCTGGTCACTTGCGGGGGCGGGAAATGAGCATCCTGGGGGAGGCGCAGCCCCCGACACCTTCCCATCCCCGAGCTGGCGGAGTCCTGCTGCCCCCCACAATTGCTAGGGAGAACAAGTTGGGTAGTAAACACAGAAGCACAAGACGGACGGGACAATTTAGGAGAAATCAGAGCAGGCACAAGGAGGACGGTCTACCCCAAGACACCGGCTGGGCCACCCCCAGGAGGTGCCAAACCCAAGTCAACTGGAGAAGCCGCAGCCCAGCGCCATGCCTCTCTGGTCCCGGGAAAGGGCCTGGAGTAACGAGAATGTCCCGGGGGTTCAAAAACGGAGCAGGTGCCCCAAGCAGACTTGTGTCAGCACCACCAGACCCCTCTCTCTCCAGGGAACTGAGCCTGGCGTCCCTGCCGTGTCTGAGGGTTCCTCAGCGAGTAAATCTCAGGTGGAATCAAGTGCTTGGTCAGCTAAGGTTCACATTCTGCATTGTGCTTCTGTTTGATTCTGGGCACAAACAGAATGAGATTAGAGGGCGGGAGCAAGGGCATGTCTGAAAATGCTACACCAGGGGCTGAGGGCCCAGCGGGGCGGCAATGCCCCAAGGCGAGCTCAGGCACATCCAGGGCGGGCACGGCTGCCACCCTTGTCTTCAGTCCCAGCTCACGGCTGATGACTCTGTCCAGCTCCCCTCAGCCCTGCGGGGGTCACCCCGTGCTGCAGGAGGCAGTTCTGGGTGGCCTCCAGCCCAGGGAAAGGGCCTCCCGCGTACTTCCCCCAATTTCCCAGGGGCAAGGCCGGCACATGACTTTCCAAGGAAACGAGCACCCTGGGAATGCCACTCCTGGTTCTAGAGCTTTCCGGATGCTTTGGCAAGCCCCTTTGCGAAAGAAAACTTCTGGGCTACAGAGCCACGAATCCATCTTCTAAGGGGCCCCGAGCCAACCCCTAATCTTGTGGGGAGAAGCCCTGCTGCTCAGTCCTTGCCAGCACGACCTCCACGTGGGGGACAGTGGCTCAGGAGGCCAAATCCGCACAAAGGCACCCAGTGAGTGGACGGGGCGCTCCTGATGGTAACATGAGGCTCTGGTGAGCCCCTCACCCTCGGGACACAGGAGGAGTCTCTGCCAGTGAAGCAGGTCAGGGAGGCACCTGCTCTGTGGATGGGGCCCCGTCCCAGCCCAGACCCACATCCAGGCTCAGAGTGCAGGGGAATGTCGCGGGAGCCTCCCTTCCCTCTTCACTCCTGCCCTTTGCCCTGAACTTTCTGGGGGGGGGGGGGGGGGGGGGGGGGTAACACAGGGACCCCAGCCAGAGCACGGGGGGAAGAGAGCCATGCCGAAATCCTCCTAACAAATGTGCTGCACTGGGAACGGGAAGAGGAGCGCCAAGAGGCCCGCTAAAGAACTCAGTAAATCGGAAACTCATCCTCAGACACAGCTACTGACGCTCACGGCGTGTACTTTCTGCTACAGGAGGCACCATCCAAGTGCCCAGAGTACCTGAGGCAGGGCCACGCCTCCTCCTCAGGATGCTGGAGGGATTGCTGCCGGCTGTGCCATCCGCACAGCAGCGCTCCGAGGCGGCCTGTCCCCACGTCACGGCAAAGTGGCACGCACATGGCCCTGCTGACGTGGTGAGGCTGGAGTGAGCCACTCACCCTCTCAGGGGTCCTCAAGCTGCCTCCTCTAGGGCAGGGCCTCAGGAAGGCGCTGGGGCCAGAGCTCTGGCTCCAAGACCCCGGCTGTTCAATAGCAGGCGCCACCTGCTGGCACCACGCTCCTGCCCACGTAGCTCTTGGCCCCAAGAGAGGCACTGCGGGCATGCCCCGGCCCCAGATGGAAGCCTGAGGGTCCGGACACGAAGCCCCTTGCCTGGAACCACAACGGATAAGCGACAAGGAGGCCTGCCTGACGGTGAAGACCGAGCTCTTGCTAACTCACGCTTGTGGGTTCCCAGGCTTCACTCAATTGCAAAAACCTTGTGCAACCGACGTCCGGGATCCCCCATGCTACGCCTGCTGCCTGTGTGTCTGCAGCTGGTGAGGAGGAGGGCCTTGGACAGCGAGTGCCACATGCCTAGCCCAGCCCCGCCCCGGGCAAGCACACACCTGCTGGAGGAGGCCGTCCAGCGCGTCCTTGTCCGCCTGCGCCAGGCCGTCCTTCTGCAGCCTCAGCAGCAGCTCGGCCTTCCGGTAGGGCCTCAGCGCCAGGAGGTGCAGCACCCGGTCACGGAACGGCCTCTGAGACACCCCGCTGCCCCCGCTAACGCTGCCAGTGCTGGTCTTCTTGATGGCGCTTGCCAGGTTGATGGGGGTCGCCCGCTTCCGGGAGGGCACAGCATCCACGGCCCCTGGGGCTGGTTTCCGAAACTGAACCTTCTTGCCTGCAATAAGAGCTAGGAGTCAGGGACTGGAAGGGGTGAGGGGGTGACCACCCTGTCGCACGGCCTGGGACCGACACCAAGTTCCTGAGCAAGTGCATGGACCCCCCTGGATGTCTGATGGCCGACAGCCCCAAGCTCTCACCAAGCCCAAGAGGAAGGCAACTGAAGCCTCACCCAGCCCCACCTGCTCAGTGGGGCCCTTGGACAGCCGAGACTGCCACCTGCTGACCACAAATAGCTCAACTTGCAGCACCCCCCAGTCTCAAAACTGGAAGCTACAGGAAATAGAAGCGTGCTCAGAGCCTTCACTGACTTCATCAAGGGCAGCCTACATCCTGGGGACCCAAAACGTCTGACCCATGTGGGGAGAGGGGGCTGATATCAAAAAGGGAGTCCAAGGACGGCCAGAGGCGGGCACCCCCAGAGCCTCACTTCACAGCACTACACTGGCCCCCTAGGATCCGCCGTTCGCTTTTGTGAAAAAGGAGGAGAAAAAGGTGTCAGGGCCACTTGGCAGCTGCTCTGGAGACCCCAAGGTGTGAGCAGCTCCCCAGCTGGGGCCCTGGCAAGTGCTCCCTGGGCAGACCTGGCTGTGCTCAGAGGCCCGGGGGCAGCAGGCTGATCCCCCACCCTCCTGGTGCAAACAGAGATGTACAAGGGGATCCTCCACGGAGCCTCCAGTACCGCTCTCAAGGGAGAGCGTTTCCACTCCTAAGTCATTAACTCCACCTTGGACAGCAGCCCTGCCACCACAGGAACAAGGACCGCTGAGTAAAGTCAGCGCTCATTTTAAATCCTGGGGCCAGAAACCTCTCCACAACGACTTCCTTTTGTACGTATCCCTCGAATCTGATTTGTGAAATGAACAGAGGGAGAAGCACTCTTAGAATCTTCAGGGCCAGACTTCGTCCCCAGAGGACCTATCTGACGGGCCAACATGGGGTGGGGGAGAGGCCTGACACAGCCAGGACGTGCACGCCTGTGGCTTCAGAGGACAGGAGACGAGCGCTTCCACCAGAACGTAAACCACTGCAAAAACCATCATTGTACCCAAAGTGGCACAGTAAGACGAATTCTGGACCAAGTTTTTGACTGAAAGACCTACCTAAAATTTATTAAAATGTGTACAAATGCCCACATTTGCACCTTGAGGCAAAAGCAGGCAGCCGAAGCCCTTTTGGATTCTAGCTGGTACCTCTTGGGCAGCTTACAGCCCAGGGCCCAGGCTCCCTGACCACTCACAGCCACGTCCACTGGGGCCCAGCACTGACATACAGGACGGATTCCTGCACCGCCTGGGGTTTCATTCAGAGCCAGCCCCACTGCCAAACAAGGGAAATCACATGCTCTTTGGAACAATGTGAAACGCTCTTGCTTTTTCTTAAAGAAGGGAAAAAACCCCCAAAGCCATTAAGATTCTCCTTCGCTATAAGCCGTTGCACGCCTCTCTCAGGCCTTTCTTGCTTGGCGACGAGGTGCAGTGACTCTTTAACTTCATGTGCATCCAGGAGGCGGGAAGACTACAGCAGGATGGTGGAGCTTTCCAAATAAACAGACTCGTCGCCCTATTTTTAACGTTCTCAGTGTCTCAACTTCACTGAAATTGTTTCCAAGCAGACGCTGAAGGGCCGGGCCCTTCCCAGTGAACAGGGATCAATGCATTTCCGTTATGGCCTCCACCCTACGGTCCCTTGCTGGCCCCAATACAGCAGCAGGCTGCCCACCACAGGGCACGTCTTGCCATCTGTACCTTGTCCCTTAGGAAGGAGACATCTGGGCAGGTGAGGGCAGGGGTGGCAGCTAAAGCACAGACAGAAGCTCGGGCTTCATGTAGGGGAAGTACCCATGACAGGTAGAGGTCCCTGAGGCTACAGCCTGGGAGAGAGGCCCCGGGATTCAGAGTTCCTGGAATTCTCAGGCCCCTTAGTCCACCCTGAGTTCAGAAGGCAGCAGATGCCACCTAGGACAGACCTTCTGACCCAACACTGACCCAGCTCATCCTACCTCTGTCAACCCGTCACTCCCACTCCTGGTCTGGATGGGCCCTGAGTCTCCCCTGCTCCCCCGACAGCTGCCCAGCAGGCACAAGACCCCCACGGGTGGAGCCCCTGGGCCCCGATCCTCACCCAAGTAACGGCCTCCAGGCTTGATGACGATGGCGCCCCGACTCCGCGTCTCCTCCTCAGCCTGCGCCAGGCTCTGCCGTGCCTTCTGGTACGAGTCGTCGGTGGCACACACGGTGATTTTGTCCTGGATGCTGCCCAGGCAGTCCAGGTGGACGTCCCCATGGCTGCAAGACAAGGGGCGAGAAGCTGAGATAAGCACCTGGGATGACAGGGAGAGAGGGCCTCGGGACCTGCACCACCGCCACCCCCAGCCAGGAAATGGGATTTGGTACTGACTTGGGCAACAGGGTTTCCTCAAGGCACATCTTGACCCAAGAGAAACAGGGGAACCCAGGTCCCTGGGCCACAGGCCAGGACCTGCACCTGTGCCGTGGACACAATTTAAGGAGCCAGGGTAGCTCATCTGAGAAGGGGGAGAGGGGGCATGGGGGCTGGAGGTGGGGGACACTGTGGGGGAAGTCGGGGGAGGCAGGTCTGCCCATCAGGAGACCTGGGGCAGCCTGGGTAAGGCTTACCTGGAGACGTACTGTTGGATGCAGTCGAAGCTGCCCTGGGGGCTGTCACGGCCGATGTTGGAGAGGTAGAAGGAGAATGTCCGCGCCTCCGTGGGGCAGTCAGGCTGGGGGATGGAGATGTGCTGTGTGGAGAGGGGGGGACGTCACCAGCAGGTCAGCAGCACAGAAGGGACCACCGGATGGGCCAACGTGGGCCCCCGGCCCATCCCTGCAGCAGGCCCATTACCATGGGAACCTGCAAGCACATTCCTCTGAAATGCATCTCTGTTTTCCTGACAGTGACGGGACCAGCATGTCACCGGGGACAGGCTGCTGGTGTGTCCTGGGCTCCCACACAGCAGCTGGCGGGGGGGGTCCTGTGTCTGGTTTCTAAGCAGCGACGGCAGCGCAGTCTGAGGAGCACAGAGCACTCAGCACACACCCAGAGGCAAGGACCCCACCCCAATGTGGGCCACGACTCAGTTTCCCCACCAAACAGGGCAGGTCTAACTCAGGACAGCCATAAAGATGAGATGAGACGAGAGGAGCGGGCGTCAGCACGGCACTGCGCAGGGCACGCTGAAAGGCCGAGACGCCCTGGCCCACGCTCCCACTCAGCAACACCCTCCCCACCTGCTCCAGGCCAGACACAGGCTCCGCCTGGTGTCTGTGAATAAGGCAGCCACGGGCCCAAGGGGCTCACAGACGGGCAGCGCTTGCCCCCAGTCAACCATGACGTGGGATGCGCGCGCGGTGGTTTACGTAACCCTGACTTCAGATAGCACTGCTGTAGCTTTAGCGAGGCAAAGCCACAGACTCCTGAGGGAACAGACAGACGGCCTGGCCAACAGACAGGCAGACAGACAGCACTAGCTCGGGCCAAGGTGCAGGGCTCAGTGCAGGCAGGACGCCCAGAGGCCACTTTATTCCAGGCCGACCCTCTGGCCCCCTGCCCATACTGGGTGAAGGCCAGCGGCTGCTGAAAAACAAAGACAGGAAAACCTCACACTCCGGCTGCCAGCCCCCGTGAGGGCACAGGAAGTGCCTCCAGAACCCTGTCACCAGAGATGACCAGCCTTAAAGTAATCCCTGGGCTTCAGCACAGGAGCTCATCACAGCTAGGCAGACACACAAGGTGGAGTCACAAGTGGTCAACAAGAAGGTGCAGCACCAGGGGTCAGGGGGCAGCAGCCTCGCCCCTGGGCAGGGGCACCGCCGCAGCAAGCCGAGCCGAGCACGCCTCCTCTGGTGACGTGAGGACACTAATCCGCCTCATCAGCGCTGGACAGAATGTGGCTCCGGGCTGAGTCCCCTGCCCCCTGTCCAGCTGTCATACGTGACTGCAGGCAGCTCAGCCTGCCTGAGCCTTGTCTGTG
The DNA here is from genome assembly GCF_030028045.1 of Hippopotamus amphibius kiboko. NCBI lineage: Eukaryota > Metazoa > Chordata > Mammalia > Artiodactyla > Hippopotamidae > Hippopotamus > Hippopotamus amphibius. Next base: position 15,562,802 of record NC_080200.1, on the reverse strand, counting down.
AGACCGAGGACACGCCGCCTCGGGCCACAGGGAGGGATGCGGCTGCCCCGCCCCAGCCCTCAGGGTGGTGTGTAGACCCGTGAGGGAAACTGGGAGGTCACACGGCGCAGGGCTGGCTCAAAATGCTGTGGGACCCCCTCAACGCACAACCAGTCCCTGCTTCAAAGAGAGGCCCCCCGCCATGCACAGTGAGAGCCAAGGCGTCGCAGAGTGGCTCCCAGGCACGGCCACTCAGGGCCGTTAGAGCCTGGCCTGGGGGAGAGGGAGAGTCTGCACCAGCCGTGCAAGGGCTGCCAATGACCTTGGGCTGATGATCATCCCTGAACCCCACCTCCCTGCCCCAGGATGAATGCTGCCCAGGAGAAAGGCCACCCCGTTGGCCCAGCGCCATCCAGCCACCCAGCTGGGGTCTGTCCAGCACTCCCTCCTGGCCCTCCGGCATGTTCCTGCCGATGCAGCTGGGGGGCAGGGCCCACCCAGGACACACACCCAGGGGCGGGCAAGGCCAAAGCCCGTGGAGGAGTCCAGCAGGGCGACAATGCCAGGTCGGCCGTGGCCAGCCACGCAGGCCCTAATCGCAACACAAACACGTTTCTTTATTAGAGTCAAAAAGGGATGGAGCAGCTCACATTCAGCGTCTAAAAAATTCAAATGCAGACTGCGTGCTATGACTCACCTCGGGCAGGAAAACACACACGTGTACACACACACGCGCGCGTGCTCGAGTGCGTGTGCAGCATCGCGTTGTCCAGCACTAGCAGCCACCCTGTGCTGTCTGCCCGTTCCTTTGCACATGTGACTTCTGCTCTCCATTACAGAAGCAACTGGAAACCCAGCACCCAGGCACTTCTGAGGGTCACTGTGGGAGATGCACCCACAGCCAGGCACACATGGATGCGCTTACCCAGAACGCAGCAGGAAGACTGTGCACCACAGAGTCCGCAAGATCAAAAGGCACTTCCGATGGAGCCTGAACCCCAACACAGGTGGCTCTTCCTCCATCCCGACCCTGACCCTCTCCCTCACCACGTCCTGGCTCTGGCAGAGACCTGGCCTCCCCAGGCGGCATTTTTCCACCCTCAGTCTGCTCAGAGGGCAGTGGCTGCCATGACTGCCGCAGTCCCCATTGGGCTGTCGCCCCTGAGAGGAAAGGAGAGGGTGCAGCCTGAGTCCTGACACAACCGTGCTTCTCTCTGGGCAGGGGTGCGGGGGACCCTTCACCGTGACCCTTTTACCCTGTGAGAACCGTTTCCACATGGGTACGTGTGGCCACTGCCACAATCCTGAAGGGGGGAGCTCGGCACAGAGCCCAGGAGAGGGTCTGTGCAGCTACTGGGGCCGCAGGATGGTGGGAGAGGGAGGCTTGCTCGGAGCCCGGCACGGCAGGGTCTCGGAGCCCCAGCCCCTTCCCAGCTCTGCGGCACCACTGCCCGTGGAATCCTCTGGTTAATGGGCTGTTTTGCTGCCGGTTACTGATGCTGGCAAATGGCTACCAGTCACTGGAAACCATCAGGGACACCACCCAGCTGGGCATGAATGGCCCAGGAGTGCGCGGCTTTCTCTGTGACAGCAGAGAGCTCCACACGTGCCGAAACTCAGTCTCTGCTGAGCAGCGCATGAGCCTTCTGGCCTAAGGCTTGGCTGTTCCATGGGGGCCACCATGTGGCCCTCAGCTGGCCTGAGCATGGCAGGTCTGGGTGCACCTGATGGCAGCCCCAGCTCCTGGCGATGGGGAGGCAGAGCGAGCTGCCATAAACTTAAGCATGTATCTGTGTACAGACGCACAGACAGACCTGGAGCAGCAAACAGCCCGGTCCCATCCCACGACGGTCCTGAGCACCCGAGGGGCCGACATCCACCTCTGAGGCCTGAGGCCAGAGAGGGGGTGTTGGTTCTGCTGCGAGAAGGTCAAGTCCCTGCCAGAGCCCTGAAATTAACCTCCTTTGAAATCTGTGCCAAGTCAGGCCGGCAGCCCTCCCCCAGCCACGCGGGGCCTGGTCTGTGTGAGGCGTAGGTGGGAGCTTCCATGAGATAAATCGAGTCCCGAGTGGGGCGGGGGATAAACGGTGGGGGAGCACTTGGTATTCCATTCAGGTCAAAACAAGACAAAACAGGCACACGCAGGAACGAAACACCAGCTAGCCAGGCTCTCTCTGGGCAGAGAGGTTTTCAGGGAACATTTGTTTTCTTCGTTCTTTTTATTTTCCAGGGAACACTCAGAATAAAATATATTTTGGGTAAAGAGTTACTACTTGCACAGCTGAATACGACTCCCAAGAGCAAAGCACAAAGCAGCCTCTTCCGCCCACTGGGAGGCCCTAGCTGCCTCAACCCCAAACCCAGGGCGCTTTCTAAGCACCTATTTCCTTTCTGAGAGCCGCTCTAGCACACGGTGGACGCTCAGAAGAGGGAGGGCACAACCCCTGCCCACCCGCCACTTTCCGGGCTTTCCGAATTGTCCCCGTGACACAGCAGTCAGCACCGCTGTGGCTCAATCTCGTGTACATCCCTAATGACTCCCGCAGGGTCGGTCCCTAGATCACAGACAGATACCGGTCAAAGGCCTTTGACAGGGCCACCAAACCTCGCTCTAAACCCAAACTGCCATTTGGGTTCCTGCTGCAGCACATGGAGACGCCTTGAACAGCCCTGGATGCCAACCCTACCTCCCTTTCTTTTTTCAACAACTGAAGAGTTTTGGGGTGGGGCCGGCCAGGTGGGGTTTTCTTTTCCCCTCTGGAAGTTGACGCTTCACCATCTGTCAGGGGTTGACAGCTTAGAAGCGACCCCTGATGGCAGAGGTGCCCAGGTCAGCCAGCTCAGTGTCGTGAGAGGGCAGAGAACACAAACGCACACGTGTACATGGCGAGTTAAACAAAGGTGAGCGTTCTGCTCCAAAGATGATGCCCTAGACACTGGATGTGCTACAGGCTCTCCAGGGAACCTGGCAAGTGCCACAGTGGCCCCAAGGAACCAGCCAACACCAGGGCCTGGCCACACATCACCATGGCCCGGCCCTTGTGGCACTCACAGCACAGGCGGGGAGGTGGCGGACCCGATCTGACTCCCAACTCAGTTGATGAGTGACACCGAGACCCAACACCGGCTGTACTGCACTCACATCAGGTTAGCACCAGGAATCGAGTGAGCGCGTTCTGGACTGCAGGGAGGACTCTGGTCCTCCTAAGGCCATGTTAGCCTGTATATAACCCTTGAGATGGACAGCCCATCTCCTGGGTGGGGAGGCCAAGGGGCAGAGGGAGAAGACTTGGCCAAGGTCTCTGAGCTAAGGAGCAAACAGGGTCTCAATCTTCAGTCCGCCAGCTCCATGGGCCTCTGGGAAGCGGGCTCCGTCAGCCCACACAGGGTCCAGACGTGGAGTCAGCCCAGGCACCAGGAACACGGCGTGAGCCTGCCCAGCTCCACGCGCCAGCCTCCTGCTCTATTCCCAACCTCGCAGGAGGAGTGTACAGCGCAACGAGGAGAAGTGGGAGCGGAGGGCGGGGCCCCCTGCCTCCTCCCACTGCTGCTCTGAGTGACCATGCAGATGAGGCCTGGCCAGGACAGAGTCTACTGTGCGCCTGGCACCAGGCCAGACCTCTCACATCTGGCAGGGAGGAATGGTCACGTTCCATCAACGCCCAGGAGGAGAAGGACAAGGTCCAGAGGTCACACAGGGCAGACCTGGCGCCTGATCCTTCACGGCGAGCTGGGAAAGAACAGCAGCCCCCCCCCCCCCCCCCCACCACCCGGCCCCCTCCATTCCTCACATGGTCTCATGAGGGGAACAGCCTCTTAGTGGAGACTCACGGCCTGGCTTGCCCCGAGCTGCAGCACAGGGGCTCCACACCCTCACAGCCTTCTAGGAACTCCATTACACATGAGAATGCCCAGAAGGAAGGACATGCAGGCAAAGCATAATTCTGAAAGTAAGATGTTGGGGCCCCTGACTTGAATGGATGTGGCTCTTAGGTTTTGCACAGGAATTTGGGCGACACAGGGTACAGCCCAGGAGAACCTCACAGCACTTCTGTGAGCAGCCGAGTGGTGTCTCGCTGCCTAGAAAGCATCGCTCACTGGATAAATGAACACCAATCCGTTCACTGGCTTCCTCATCTTCCCACGGCTGCTGAGGGCACAGCACGACCATGGGCCACAAAAGGGCCCCACTGGACCAGTCTGGCAGCAAGCCCAGGCCAGCCCCGCCCCCAACACTGACTTCCAACCCCTGGGGAAACGTCTCAGGGAAGATAAAGTGGAGGCTGCAAAAGGGTGGCCAGCAGAAGACTGATGGACTGAGGGGGCCAGTGAAGGTGCAGAAGCCCCAGAGGAGGCGCAGGTTGGGGGCGGGGGGGGTGTTGGGGTCGGGAAGGAAGGCCTGGGGCCTTTAAGGGCATCTTATCGACCCTGACTGGTATTGGTGTGCAGGTCAGTTCATGTGTCCCCCTGGCCAGGCCACAGCCCCCAGTGACTCTGTGAACGGTACTCTGGGTGTGCCATGGAGGTATTCTGTAGATGCAGTGACATTCACCGCTGACTTTAAGTAAAAGAGATGACCCTCCGCGGTCTGGGTGGGCCTCATCCAATCAGCTGAAGGCCTTAAGAAGGTAACTGAGGCTTCCCTGAGGACGAAGAAGCTCGCCTATGAACCTCGGTGCCAGCTCCTACTTGCCCCGTGGAATTCAGACTCATCAGTCCCACAACTGCATGAGTCAATGTCTTGCAATAAATCTCTTAATATCAAAGTATCTGCACATGCAGACAAGTATCTCCTCAAGGCTCGATCTCTCTGGAGCACCCTGGCTGGGGCGAAACCCACAGAACCCCCAGTTATGTAGGAAGTGAGCAGGCTGTCAGGTGGAAACAGACACATGTGGCAACTCTTCGGAGAGTTTAAAAAAAAAAAAAAAAAAAAAGGACTTGCAATAAAGACTAGAAGAAAAACTAGGGACTTCCCTGGTGGTCCAGTGGTTAAGACTCCATGCTCCCAATGCAGGGGCCCAGGTTAGATTTCTGGTCAGGGAATTAGATCCTGCATGCTGCAACTAAGAGCCCGCATGCCACAACTGAAAGATCCTGCATGCCACAATGAAGATCCTGCACGCCACAACTAAGACTCGGTACAGCCAAATAAACATTTTTAAAAATTTAAGAATTAACAACAACAATAAGCTAAAGTGTTCCAAAGCACCTTTGGTGGGCGGACAAGATTGGGGGTCCTAAGACCTGAGTGGGTAAGGATTACGGACAACCCCCTGCTCTTTCTTCCATTCCCCAATTTTTCTATAAGATGGTTATACCTTTCACGAAAAAATGGGAGTGCTGAGTTTCTATAACCCCCCTGCCCAGTACCAAAAGCCAGACAAACACCCATGGTCCCAGGTCCACTGACACAGACAAGTGCCCCACCCGGGGGGCAGGGGGCAGTTTCGGGCTGGCTTGGGCTCTGGGGCCAAAGTTTCAAATCAGCACAGAGATCAAGTCAGAATGGGTTTGGCGGCTACAGGAAGGAAGTGGGAGACTCTGAGGAGCTGCTGGACAGGAGAGTGGCCTTCAGCCCATAGATGGCCTGTTGGTGTGGCTCCAGCCACGGGACCAGCCTGGAGGCTACCAGAGGCAGACATTGGATCAGCAGAGGGCACGGCCTGGCACAGAGGTGAATGGGGCCAAAACGCTGTTCCCAGCTGGCTGTTGTGCCCAGCAAGCCCTGACAGGGCAGGGAGCACACCAGTTCTACAATTCTATATACGATTAAGACCAAAAGAAAAAAAAAAGACTCACCCCTTGACTTCCCTGAAATCGGATCGAAGGTCTCAATGAAACAGAATCCTGCAAAAAAGCAAGATGGGAAAATGTCAATAAAGATATCTGGAAATCCAAAGACACACTTCCCAGTCATACAAGGAGCAGGATAAGGACAGTGTTTTCAGGAGGGGTGAAAAAAAAAACATGTTGACAATTACAGGAAAGGTCACTGGAACAGGGTTTTGAAGGATCAACAGGAGTTCCTCAGATGGCACAGGGGCCAGGGCTGAAGTACATGAGAGGCAAGAGTGAAGATACAGGCAATGGGCAGCTCTTCACCATTCTCCCCCAACCAGTATCAGCCCAGGCCACCCTGCCTCAGAGACATCCTGTTGGAATGGAATCCGGATGGGTGAGTACCACCAGCCAGGAGGCAGGGTGATGAGGTGACGCCCCAGCCCCAAACACACCAGCAGGACAGAGCCCAATGCCTGCCCAGCTCCCACATCACAGCTTCAGAGCAGCTTGTCACTGCTCTTGGGGCGGTGGAATTTCCAAATGTCACAAGAAAAAATACACTAAAAACTCAAAATAATTTAAGCTTCAGCTATTCAGAGATCAGCCTTCTGGTGGAATTTTAGAATTCCAGATGGAGGGTCGCACCTCTCTTTCTCATCTATCTTGGGGCCCTTAGCACCCACCTTCTGTGCAGCATACATCACCCCACAGGGTGGTGCTGGTTTGTCACCACAACCCTCTCCCTCTACCCCAAATCCATAGGGCCCAATTCGGCCTCTGTGTCAGTTGTCCTCCCCAGTTTCCTCCACAGCAAGAGGTCTTGGGCTCTCCCACTTCCATCAGAGCCCACCTCTCAGACCTCCACCCTAGTGCCCCCTAGAGTGAGGGGAGGCTCTCCCACCTGGCCCCCCACACGTCTCTCTCAGAGTGTCTGGAGTGGCTACCTGTCTGCTGCCCACCCAGAATGTCAGGCCCATCGCAGTCCCTGGGTGGGTAAAGTAGCCCCACACATGTCGGGGAAAATCAACCAATGGGCAGGCTGGCCTCTCGGGGCCCATGACCCTGTCAGCCACTGGGCCGAGGACTGTAGGCGTGTGAGGGAGACAGGGCTCACCCAGCTTGAACCATGCGGGCCACACGCTCACCCCACTTTGCTTATTACCAGGAGCCACCCTTTTGCCAAAAATATCCAAGGACTCCGCCATCTGGAGCAGACCTGAGAGGTCACACTGAGCTCCAGCACTTACCTTCATGTGATCTGACACCCCAGAAACCACCCACACTTCCAAAGCACATCACCCCTCACCGCCAAGCTGGCAGGTTATGGGAGGTGCTCCAGTCCCTTACGCTGTTCCAAGACTAGGAACCAGCCCGTGCAGGCACAAGGGGCACTGTGCTGCTGAGACAGGGGCCAGGCTCCCTTAAAAGCAGACTCAGGACCAGATGACCTGTCCCACAAACCACAACCAGACCACTGCCAGGCTGCTGTTTAGAGAATTAGAGAAGCAGCACCGGTGTGGCCCCCGCCTAGCTGGGGATATAACATTTAAGCGGCCTCTGCTTGGAACTGGGTTAAAGACAGCAATCAAAAAGGAGATCTGCAGGTGGCCAATAAGCATGGGAGAAGCCCTTACTCATCAGTGAGCTGCAGACTGCACACGCACCTACTGGGATAGCTAAAAGAAAAAAGACATCCCAGAATCTTCGTCCCTTACTGGTGGGAGCATACAAGGTGCTATATAAAAAAGTCTGGCAGTTTCTTTAAAGGTTAAACACGGAGTTACCACATGACCCAGCAATTCCATTCCCAGGGATATACCCAAGAGAAAAGAAAATATATGTCTGCACAAAAACATACATAAATGTGCACAGCAGAATTACTCTTACTATTCAAAAAATAGCCAACACAAATGTCCATCAGTTGGTGGACAGAGAAACAACAGAATACTATCCAGAAATAAAAAGAAAAGAACTGCTGGGACTTCCCTGGTGGTGCAATGGTTAAGAATCCGCTTGCCAATGCAGGGGACACGGGTTCAATCCCTGGTCCAGGAAGATCCCACATGCCGCGTAGCAACTAAGCCTGTGTGCCACAACTACTGAGCCTGCACTCTAGAGCCCACGTGCCACAACTACTGAGCCCACGTGCCACAACTACTGAGACTGTGTGCTGCAACTACTGAAGCCCGCACGCTTAGATCCCATGCTCTGCAACAAGAGAAGCCACCGCAGTGAGAAGCCTGTGCATTGCAACTTAAGAGTAGCCCCCACTTGCCACAACTAGAGAAAGCTTGTGTGCAGCAATGAAGACCTAATGTAGCCAAAAAAAAAAAAAAAAAAACCCAAAAAAAGAAACAAACTCCTGATGGACATGACATGGATGGACCTCAAAGCCACCAGCTAAGCCTAACATACAACATCACGCGATGGATGAGTCCATCTACATAAATTTCCAGAAAAGGCAAAACTAAAGAGAGAGCAGGTCAGTGAGTGCCTGGAAGTGGGGAGTGGCTGCAGATGGGCTGGAGGGAACATCTCGAGTGGAATATTAACCCTCACTGACTGCACCTAAAATGGCTAAGTTCTATGGGTTGTAAATGACACTCTCCATAATGCCGTGACCTGCCCTAGGGCACACAGGGGGTTTTTCTCTGAAGACTCGTGTGGGCTTTGAGGAACATCACCCGAACATACGGAAGATGACTGAATAGGCAGGGGAGAAGACCCCCCTCTGTGAACCATTTTCAGTGCAAGAGTGATGTAAAGTGGGTGGAAGGGAAACAGCAGAACACACAAGAACACCGCAAAGACAAGGCCAAGGTAAAGCCCGTCATCATTAGGGAGCTCTCTACTGACATCACCGGATCGTGAAAGCTAGGAAGGCGGGCTGTTCTTGGCTGGAGAACAGCGAGTGCAAGGCCCGGAGCATATCCGTGGGACACCACGGTAGCAGAGAGCACGCAGGACTTGGTTCTCGTGCCCCTCGGTCTCCCCGCCCAGACCTCCATGCAAGACTTATCGGAGCTAACCACAGCACCATGTGCATCTGCTGTCCACACACACAGCAAGGCCTCTGTATCCCTCTTGGGGGACAGGGGCCATGACAGCGTGACGCAAGCCCGGAGTTAGGGTAGCGAAGGAGAGGAATTAAGAAGGGCGCACCTTCCCAGAAGAGACTCCGTCAAGGCAGCCCCACCGGTGCCTGATGGTGTGCTGGGCTGTCCTCCCCCGGATCACACGCTCCCTGTGGGCCATCTAGTGAAGCATTTAATTGGCTTAGTAGCTGTCAAGCAAGTTATTTGGAAGACTCCTGTCTTACAAAGTCATTCATTCCCCAAGGGCACCAAGAATAAGACTTTATACTGTAGAGAGGTTGGCCAAGAGGCCTAAAAGCCCAAGCTTCCTACACTATGCCAGGAGGGCTGGCTTCAAGTGCGTGTCCCCATGCTGCCTGACTTTCATCATAGAACCAGGCTCCAGGCCACATGGGTTCTCATGGTGTCTCCTCCCTCCAGCGAGAGGACCAGGCCACCTCCTTCTCGTCAGCAACAGAGCAATTCACTATGCCATCATGCATGAACACGTGCGTGGACACACGCATGCACACACGTCGGTGACGCCCCACAGGCCACCTGTCTATAGCCATCAGCAAAAAAACACCAAGCCAAGACCTGTCTAAATTCCACCAGCCCCTGTGCAGGCAGAGGGGACAAGTGCCCCATTTGGAAGACTTTAGAACAAAAGGAAGAGTAAACAACACTTGGTCAGTGACTGAGGTGTAGCCTTTTTCTTTCCCCCCATTTTTTTGGTCCACTCCCAGCGGCTGTTGGGATCTTAGTTCCCTGATCAAAGGTGGAACCCGTGCCCTCGGCAGTGAAAGTGCGGAGTCCTAACCACTGGACCGCCAGGGAATTCCCCTGAGGTGTGTGTGTGTTTGTTTATTGATGGATTGGCTGTGCCTCGCAGCTTATGGGATCTTACTTCCCCGAACAGGGACTGAACCTGCGTCCTTAGCAGTGAAAGCACAGAGTCCAAACCACTGGACCGCCACGGAAGTCCTCCCCTGAGATGTATTCTAATGGTACTCTGCCCAATGCCGCCTAACAGCTGGCAGCCAACAGCAGTCAAAAGCACATCTGCTGGCACCAGAGGGCCCACCCTCAGAGATCTGGGTTAATTCAGCTGCCTAAGCTAGCTGTGGCTCTCGCCCATCAATTCTCCTCTGTCCTGGGGGCAACAGCATTGACCCTTTGTGCAGACCTTTCCACATGGGGTGCCTGAAGGTAAGCTGCCTGCTCACCACTGTGCCCCCCCATCAGGTTTCCAGGAGGAAACACGGGGAGTGGCCAGGGTACCTCTCCAAGGGCTGCAGGAGTCTCTGATTTTGGAGTGTCCTGTGCTGGCACGTGACCATCCTTTCTGTCACAGACTTCCAGCTCGGAGGCTCAATAACATTTTAATGAAACACAAGAAAATTAAAATGGTTACAAGAAGGTTTAAGACAAGAGAATTTTTCGGACTTCCCTGGTGGTACATTGGTTAAGAATCTGTATGCCAATGTAGGGGACACAGGTTCAATCCCTGGTTTGGGAAGATCCCACATGATGAGGAGCAACTATGCACATGAGCCACAACTACTGAGACCACGTGCCACAACCACTGAAGCCTGCGCGCCTGGAGCCTGTGCTCTGCAACAAGGGAAGCCATTGCAATGAGAAGCCCACGCACCACAATGAAAGTGGCCCCTGCTCGCCACAACTACAGAAAACCCATGTGCAGCAATGAAGACACAACGCAGCCAAAAAATAACAAAGTTCTAAAAAAAAAATAAAAAAAGAAAGAAAGAAAAAGCAAAGCAAAGACGATTTTCTGAAGAGTTCTAAAATGTACTAAAAGTATTTGTGCGTCTTCAACCTCCACCGAAGCGGCGCCTGGCACGTACTGTTTTGCTGTGTGGCTGGGGCTACTTGAAATGAGGATCTGTTTTAGATCAAAGTAAGGTTTTTATTTTCTTAAACAAACGTTTTCAGGTGTTTACTGTGAAGCAAATACACTTCATCTGAATGACTCAACGTGCATCCAGGCTTGTCACCTCCAAGAACCGACCGGAAGGAAGCTGGCTGTGTGATAACTCACTGGCTCTCTCCCTTCCCTCTGAGGCAAGCTCAAAGTGGGGCAGGTAGTCTGAGGGGAACCCCAAGTGCCGTGGGCCCCTCTGGAAACCCTGCCACACGGGTCAGTCACACTGACAGAGGTGGCTCTCAGCACCTGCGGACATGGCCCCACCTCCTCCCTCTGCTGTTAAGGCAGGGCAGGGCCATCTGGGCTTCTTCGTGCTCTGAACAGCAAGCTGCGGTGGATGCCAATGGGGACCCTCACCTGGAGGCTGCTGGGTGTCCACTGGGTGCACTCAGGACACAAGCCCCACCCATCAAAGGCCTGTACCTGACTCCAGTGGGTGGCCACCGGGCCGGTGCGAGCAGGAGTGACTGCAGGTCTGCTCGTACCAGCAGCGCTGCACACCCTGCAGGTCTAGTTGTTCCCGAAGGCTCCGGAGAAACCTAGGCAGAGCAGCCTCAAGGCCCCAGGCCAGCAACTTCCAAACTCCTGTAGGCAGGGCACACTGAAAGCCAAAGATCCAGGATCCCTGAGGTACTTCCCTTGACTTAACAGCCTCCATGGCTGGTGAAGCCTTGGGACCCAGAGCCATCCTGAGCCGGGGGCACCAGGACCAGGGCACAAAGCACCCAGGAACACATCCTGCAAGCCACAGGCTGAGAGCTGCATTCTAGGCTTGTTATCACTAAGCTCCACCACAAACTTCAAGTATCAGAGAGGGTCAAATGACCCGCCCAAACCCACACAGGGCCAGGATCCAACTCCACCTGCCACCTCCAAGGTTCTCTGCACCAGGTGGTATACAAATTCGCAGCCTCCTTTTCTCCGAGCCCTGCAGGGGTGTGTAAGCTGACCCCAGGAGGACACAGCCAGGTCTGCTGCAGTCACCGCCAACCTTCTGTCTGGAGATTTTGGTGATTAGGCTGGCGACTCATGCCCTCCACTCCACTTAGAGGAGGCAGGCCTTTCCACCACTGGAAGGCCATGGTGGGCCACCGGAGGCCAGGAAATATTCACTGGATGGATGGAGAGGTGAATGCACAGACAGCTGTCCTATTGAGTCGTCTCGGCTTCTTCACAAGCAGGCACCCATGTCAGGGCCAGAGAAACCACCTGGAACCAGACAAGCCGTCCACTGGCGACAACCAGGGTGCTGGACAAAACACAACAATGCTTTCAAAGTGAATGCAGGCAGCACTGGCCAGAAATGCCTGAAAGAAAGGAAATGGCCAAGGGAGCTTGTGACGGCTTGGCCCACTGCCTCCAGGAACCCTGGACCATGGGGCTGGGGAGGCTGAAGGAACTGATGCGCAGGCAGAGGCCCACGAGGGCAGGGACAGTGCAGAGGGACTGCTCCTGGCACCGGCACGGGGCCTTGAGCTGCTGCCCAGGAGGCTTCAGGACTCTCCCTGAGGAGGGGCCCCAAGTCCGGGGATGTGGGCCAGGAGATGCCCTACACAGCCAGCCCAGGGGAGTGCACCGTACTCAGCAGTGCCGCTAAACCAGCCCTCATTTAAGGGCCTCTCTTATTCCCCTCACTAAGAAATTTCAAAAACAAGCTTTCCCCGAGATCAGCTGATCCACTGCTAACCTAACTGCCTGCCAGCAGCCAGGAGAACCGATAGGCTTTAAGAAAAGACAACAAAATCCAGCACACAATCCCGTGCAATCTACAACACTCAGTATCCAAAACCAAAACTCCCTATACACGTGAAGCTGTAGAAAAATGTTACCCGTAACCCAGGGGAAAAATCAGTCAATGGAAACATACAGAAAGGACGGAGAAGATGGAATTATCAGACAAGGGTTTCACTTCAGAGCAACTATTCTAAATTTAAAATGCTCAAGGGCTTAAAAGGAAACTTAAACCGGTGAGAAGAGGAATAAAAAGAACCAGAGTAGAGTCACATGGAACTTCTTGAGCTGAGAAACGCAGTATCTTGATGAAATACTAGGTGGGATTAACATTAGACACTAAAAGGTTAGTGAATCTGATGACAAAGCAATATCAATTTATCCAAAATGAATCACACAGAAAAAAATCTACAAGAAAATGAACAAAGCCTTGGTGAACTGTGGGACAGTACTAAGATATTCATTATACGTGTCACCAGAATCCCAAGGGCATTGTATCCAAAGAAATAATGGCCTCAAACCCCCAAATGTGACAAATACTATAAATCCACAGAAACAAAGAACCACATGGCAACACACCACAAGCAAATGAACACAGCGGCTGAGACACTACAAACAGAGACGCACAGATGAGACTCACGAGGCCAAATGTCAGAAACAAGCTCAGAGACCGTGGAAGGACATCTTCCAATTATTGAGGAAAGAACACTGCCAACCTAGAATTCCAAATACAGTGAAAAGAGAAGGTGACATAAAGACCTGTTCAGACAAAGGCTGAGAGAGTCTGTTTGCAGCAAATCTGCATTACGAGGAAGGTTCTGGAAGCTCTTTAGTAAGAAGGGAGAGTGACACCAGATGGACACGCAGATCTGCATAGAGGATGAAGAATGTCAGGTCATGGTGAACACGTATGAACATGCAAGACTTTTTTCTCATTATGTTTCTGTAAAAGATAACTGACAGTTTAAGGCATAAATAACAATAACGAACTGCAGGACTAAATGGGTGGCAACCAGGGGCAAGGACGAGGAGGCAGGAGCAGACTGTCCCAGGGTCCTGACAGCGTCCGACCCACGGCAGAAGGCTAACCGGGAGGGCGTGGTCCCCGGTGCCCAAGCCGACCCGGACCTCCCTGCAGCTCTGGGGGTGCGGAGCACATGGAGTCACATGATTTGCCTCTGCACGTGCTGAACGTGCACCTCCGGTCTGGTCTGACCATTTACGCGTTCTTACACTCAAGGGGTACTTCCCGAGCCTCGAGGGTCCCAGGCCATGCCTCACGGAGTGGGACAGCTGGACGCAGAGAGGACACCACACGGCCATGCCTGCACATGGAAGGAGCAGGTAAGGAGCACAGTGCACACGGTGTAAGGAGACGAAGTGGAGACACTGAGCTGTACGGCAGGCAGCAAGGGTGGCAGAGGCAGCGACCATGGGTAAGAAGGCATGGTGCAGAGGGCAGCAGTGGTCTGAGGGGGGACAGGGTCCTCCTGGGCTCGTGGGCTCCCCCCCCACCCCCCAGAAAGCAGATGTAGTACCAACAGTGTCTTCTGAGCAAACAGGCAGAGCCTGCATACACAGACATCCTTACAGCAAGACCAGCGTCTCCCTCCAGAGCCACCCAGCCTGGCCTGGCCCCCAGCTGCTAGGACGCCCCTGGTGGTACATGGGCTCACCGTGCAAACATGGTCCTTCCTTGACTTCTGGCTGGCTGTTCCCTACAGGGACTGACAGCTCACACGATCAGGGATGCACCACGCGTCTGGGGTGCCCTGCCACCCTGTTACCTCCTCTACATGTCTAGGGACCAAGAGGGTCTGACAATTGCCTGGGCAATGCCCACTTCTTCCCTGTCTCCTCGGCAGCTTTGGGGTCAGCCCCCAGGCTGTGATTAACAAGCCACCAAGTAATGTAACCTCCCATGACACCCCCCCCACACACACACACACAGAAGGCACAACACCGTCCATCTCCATGCCGGTCACACTCGGTACTTGAATGGGCTACACCTCATGACGCACCTAGTCTCAGACCCTCTGAGGGCTCGTGTCACTCATACCGCAGGCTCACAGGTCACACCCTCCCCAGGCCAAGCTGCCCAGTGTGGCACCTCCCGAGCAGCAGGCAACGACCCCCACACTGGCCCTGCCGGCACCCCGCGTGGCAGAACACCCCCCCCATGAGCAGCGCAGGGCAGATGAAGCCCGGGGCTCCTCGGGACGAGTGTCACTGCTAGTGCTATGCTTTGGCTGAGAGACTGAGCTGCGAGGCCTGACCGGCGTGGGCAGTGGGAAGGCCTCAACACAGCAGGGCAGGGGCATGAGGGCACTCCATCCCCAGGCAGCGCCCCAACGTGGGGGGGAGGGGGCGGGCGCAGCGCGGATGAAGAAACCCGTGTCATAAAGACGTTGATGCGTGTAAGGAAAAAAAGGGCGGGCACAGGGCAGTGACCGGCGGGGGAACAGGCGGGCCTGCGGGAGAAGGCGTGAACCCTGGCCTGAGATCTCTTTCCTCAGACGGGGCGAGGGCGAGGAGGAACCTTACGGCCGGAATGCCCTTATCTCTGCCTACGGAGAAGAACACTTCGAGGGTGAAGCAAGAGGAAGTGACTTACGAAATCTACCTCCAGGTCAAGCAACCAGTCTGTCAGGAGGCACAGTGAGTGAGGCATGGAGTTACACTTGCAGTTCTTCACTGGGTGATTCTGCCCCGGGGGACACTGGCGATGTCCAGAGACGTGTTTGGATGTCGTGACTTGGTTGTGGGGGGGTTGCTCCTGGCATCTGATTGATGGATGGAAGCCAGAGACTCTGCCCAACGGACTACAGTGTACAGTGTACAGGTCACAGAGTGACCCAGCCCCAGATGTCAGTGGAGCCTAGGCCGAGAAGCCCTGAGCTAGCTGCTGCCACGTGGAAAGCAATGAGGACAGTGATTGGCAGAGCAGAACGTGGGAAATTCCATGGGACCATGAAACTGGTATCTTCAACAGATGAATGGCTCGAGGGGAAGAACAGAGTGCTATAAATTACCACAGACTTGACCTGAATGTCGAGTGTGGCTCTGTGTGGACCCTACTTGACCTAGTCATAGTGAAGAGCCTGTGGAGAGCCAGCAAGGGTGCTCTCAAGGAGCTGCACGGCGGCGACGTCTAAAGAACACACAAGTCTGCATCTGCTGACATTCAACACAATGACTGAAAAAGCCATGGGTGAAATGAAAAGATACCTGGGATTGTTTTAAAGATGCTCTAGCAAAACCAAACCAACCAAAAACGGGGGGAAGAGGAGGGCACAGGGAAACGTTGAGACAAGATGGGTCAAAGCTCAGAGGGTGAGACTGACACCTCCGTCCCATCAACCTGTGAACATTCCCATGTGCAAGGTTTAAAATAAAAAGTGCACGAGGACAAGACCTCTGACCCAAGGCACACAGAACGGATGGCGGGGGAGGGTTGTGAGGATGGTGAGCACAGAGCTGGTGCTTCATCTGGGGGAAAGGGATGGAGCCAGTGGAGGTGGAAGGACCATCAAGGACAGGACAGATCTGGACACAGCCCCAGGATGCCTGCCACGGGCCTGAGCGTGGGGAGCAGTATCCAATGCCGCCCCTCCCGGTCCTGCAGTGCCCTCTGGGTGCAGTGGCAACTCTGCCCAGGCTGCATGCTGCGGAAAGCGATGGAAGGGAAGGCTTCAGTTCTTCCTTAAAGAGTTTGTCTTTCTGATTCTACAAAACACAAACAAAGCCCATGAGCTGATTCTCAGAGCTGGGATCCAAACTCTCCTGAGTACTGCGTGGCCAGCAAAGCGGGGAGGTTAAGTCCTGAGAAAAGGCCTGGCTGCCGACCTCCTGGCAACTGTCCCCCAGTTTCCAGTAAAGCAGAGATGATTGGGAAACGCCTTTCAGGAATCCTCCCTGCGACTTCCTGGCAGGTTCCTAGTGGGATGCAGAGGCCACAGAGAGTTTAAACAGCGTCTGGGACCAAGAGGGGACATTTCTGTGAACCACAGGCAGGGAGAGAGGCCTGGGACACATCCCCAGATCAGTCCAGTGGGCATGGCCAGCTCAGAGCTGTACTGGGAAAGGTGGGCAGACGCACTGAGATTCTATGCTTACTTGATGCGGTCACGGCAGAGCAAGGGCGGGGAGGGCCAGCATAGGGGCCCACAGCGGCTCCTCCCCCTGGCCGGGAGGGAGGTACAATGTTCATCATTATGTGAAAGGACACGTAAAGGCAAGAAAAGGGATTCCAAGTGGCCACAAGCCAGGTGTGAATCAGGACCCACATGGTGGCCAGCACAGTAAATATTTCTAAAGTCACACAAGTGCACAGAGAGCTTAGGGAAAAAAATCTTAGGACATCCTGAGGATTAGAAAAACAGATGCAAATCACCTGCGACTGGCTCTGACACCCTCCCACACATTTCTGTTTGCTCTTCTTGGGTCAGCAAATAAACACAGCCAGCACTGGACGGGCCACCTTCCTTTCTGTTGGAATTCCCAAGTGGCCACCTGTACTCCAGCTCTCCCTTCACCCCCAGCGACCTCCAATCTGTGTTCTGTCCCTAAGGTTGCACCTTTTCTAAAAGGTCATATAAACAGAACCATACTGCATCAGTTTTCTGTGGCTATGTAACAAGTCATCACAAACTCTGTGGCTTAACGGAAATTTATTCTCTCAGTCCTGGAGGCCAGAAATCAGTACCCTTGGGGTGAAATCAAACTGTCCCTGGCAGGGCTGCATTCCCTCTGAAGGCTCTAGGGGAGGATGCTTCCTTGTCTCTTCCAGCTTCTGGAGGCTCCAGGCATTCCTTGGTTTGTGGCCGCATCACTCCAGTCTCTGCCTCTGTAGTCCTATCACCTTCTCTTCTGTCTGCACCAAATCTCTCTCTGCTCTCTCTTAAAAGGTCACTTGTGATCACACTTAGAGCCCATAAATCCAGGATAATCCCATCTCAGAACCCTTAACTTTTTTTTTTTAATATTTATTTATTTTTTGGTTGTGCTGGATCTTGGTTGTGGCTGGCAGGCTCTTTAGTTGTGGCATGTGAACTCTTACTTGTGGCGCGGACGTGGGATCTAGTTACCTGACCCACCTGGCCCCCCCCCCCAACATTGGGAGTGCAGAGTCTTAACCACTACGCCACCAGGCCAGTCCCTCAACTTTTAAAAAAAAAATTTTTTTTTGGTCTATACACAGATTTACATTTATCATATTTTATTTTTTAAACTTTTAAAAACTTTTCTTATTAAATGAAAGATTCTTCAAACTTTATAGCACTTTAAAATTTTCAAAAGTGTCACACACATGATTTCACACAATCCCATAATAACCCTTTTTTACAAATCCCCCACTCCTATATTGTGTCTCCCCGGCCACCCCCCGCCCTGCCCCGCCTCGGGTAACCACTAGTTTGTTCTCTATATCTGATTCTGCTTTAGCATCCTTAACTTACTCCCACCTGCAAAGTCCTTTTTCATACATAAGGTCACATTCACAGGTTCCAGGGGTTAAAACCTGGACATCAGTAGATAAGGGGGCCCTTATCCAGCTGACCACACAATACTTAGCGTAATGCCTTGGAGATTCATCCATGCTGCTGTCACCGGAAGTTCATTCCTTTTTAGTACTTAGTATTAACCCACCATATTATACTACAGTCTCCTCATCCACCTGCAGACTAAAGGACACTGGGGTCACTTCCAGTTTGGGGAACTAAAAAATCAACTGCTATAAATATTCACATGCAGGTTTTTGTGCAGATGTGAGTTTTCATTTCACCTGAAGAACAGCCAGAAGCGTGACTGCTGGGCCCTAGTGGTAAGTGTACATTTAACTTCATGAGAAGCTGCCAGACTGTCTTCCAGGGGGCTGTACATTTTGCACTCCTACCAGCAAGGAAGGAGAGTCCCACCTGCTCCCCATCCACGTCAAGATTTAGCGTTGTCAGATTTTCTATTTTAGCCATTCTCATAGGTGTGAAGCAGTATCTCGTGGTTTCAACTTGCATTTCCCTAATGACTAACGACATGAAGAATGTTCTCATGGACGAATCTGCCATTCTTGTATCTTTATGGTGAAGCTATACAAATCTCCAACGCATTTTTAAAAACTGGATCATCTTCTTATTGCATTTTGAGAGTTCTTCATATATTCTAGATACCAGAGCTTTAGTAGATGAGTTTATTTATTTATTTATTTTTGGCTTAGTTGCTCCGCGGCATGTGGGATCTTCCTGGGCCAGGGATCGAACCTGTGTCCCCTGCATTGGCAGGCAGATTCTTGACCACTGCGCCACCTAGGAAGCCCAGTAGATGTGTTTTACAAAGATTTTTCTCCCAGTCCACGGCTTGTCTCTTTATCCTCTTTAACAATGTCCTTCACTAAGCAGTTCTTAATTCTGATGGAGTGGCACTTAACCATTTTTTTCTTTTATGGGGCTTGCTCTTTGGTGTCACAGCTATCCCCCTTTCTTTTTTTCCTTTTTTATTTTTCTTTTTTAAAAATCGCTCCATTTTATTAAAATCTAAATTCTTACCAACTTCCCTCTCCTCTTCCAAAAAAGAAGTTCCAGAGAACCGCCGAGTCCAACACCATCCCACCCCAGATGGCACTGACGGGTCTCTCGGATGCCCATGTGTGCAGGCTCTCTGGATCATGACACAGACACTCCCTGGGTGCTGCCCACCCAGATGGGGCACGGTTTGAGGACATCGTCTGGTTTGAGCCTCACAACCCCCATAGGGTGGGGTAGATGGTGTCTTCCCTGCCCCTGACACCCCCACCTCACCCTGAGCTGTCGCACGTGCTGCTCCACAGCTCACATACCGATAAAGCCAACACGTCAGGCCTAAGCCATGTGGAACCAAGAGCACTCCCCTGCCAGGTCCCCTGTGTCCCTCATGTGGCAGCCGACACGACCACCCCAGGTATCCAAAGCAGTGACTCTACAGACGGGGCATCGGTACACTGGGAGGACAAAAGGACCTGCAGGGCAGGGTCTGATGTGCGCTCTACTTAGATGTGGGTGGGTGGGTGGCATCTGAGCCCTGACTGGAGGGGGGCTGCACGGACTTGCTAGGCACAGGCTCTCCATGGAAATCACAGCCAAACTGAACATGATGACTTGCGGTATCAAGGACAGCCAGCCTCTATCAGGAAATCCACTCGCATCTTCAACTACTCAGATATCAGGGCTCCTGTTGTCATGACTGAGGAAAATGAGGTGGCAGAGGGGGGACAGGGCTGCTGGAGGTGACAGGGCAGGGCTTAGGTCCCCACTCCACCAGCAGAGCTGATGCCAACCTCACAGGAAGACCAGTCCTTGGGCCTCCACACGGCTCACGCTGGGTCACCACCCCAATAGATTGTATCCCAATTTCACAACTTACCCAAACTCTCTGCGAAACGCACGTGATGCTGTGGTAATGGGATGAGACCAATATCTGCCAAACAATTCTTCACGTTAAAGCGCTTCTATTCCACTGAGCCCTGTTCCATCCACACCTGCCGGCAGCACATTCCAGGCCTGCCCCCAGGGGAGTGCGGCTGTCATGAGCCACCAACCCTGCCACCTCTCTGAGCTCTGCAACCCACGCCTATGCCAGGCCCTCTTTTCAACACCTTTGCCTATTATTCCATCTCTCCCATCTGCCTTTCCTCAAATAGAAAAATTAAGAAGCCGCCCCTTGTCTGTACCTGCTGCACGCCCCCAGCACACGCAGCCTGCAGCACTGAGCACAGCCTGCTGAGGGGCCAGGTCCACACACTGGACGCAGCCCCCTGCCCCCACGGTGGCGCAGATGGCCAAAACTCAGATCTCATCTCACCTGTGTTACCGCTGCCCTGTGAGGACAGAGCAAGCTTGCACAAAGAACCACAGCACCGTGTCTCGGAGTTCGCAGCCTCAGGCCCCTTGCTGTGCTCTGGGGACCTGAGGACCCCTTCTCTGAGCAGGAGCCCACCTCAGGGAGTTGTGTCCTTGACCTCTCTCTCCCACTCTCTCTCAGCGAGCCCTTGACGAGGCTGATATAAGCACTCAGGAAATGCAGACAAATGGGCAAGAAAATAACTGGGCACTCGGCACCACTGCGCTTCTGACGTGCCTCACCAGGAGCCTGAGTGTTGGGTGGGCTTTTTTCCTTTTCAATTGTTCACCAGAACTCATCAACAGGCACTGAACTCGGTGTCAAACTTCACTCTGCCCAAACCTGTCCTCTACCCATCGCCTGAAGGCAACAATGACCACACACACACACACACCCCTGCCCAGACAGCACTGACAAGGATGGAATCTTACAGCGGAGGACGCTGAGGCCTTGACCCAGATGGCCAGGGTCCTCTGGGGCGCAGCCCAGGATGCTAGTTGCCCGGATGCTCTGCATCTTGGCACAAGGCTCAGTTCGGGTTTCTCCCTTCTCATCACCTGCAAAGCGCCACAAACCCGTCCCAGGAGATACAGGCACAAATCACAGACAAATAAAAGCCACGGCTGAGAACTCGGTCTTCTCTTCCCTTTGGGATGTGATCCCCCACTCTACCCCGTGGCCTCCAGCTAGTGCCCACAACAGGGTCACTCTCTTCTATCTCCTTCTCATACACATACATGACCTGCAACCAGGGATCTGCCAGGTCAGGGACCTGCCTTCCCAGCCTAGGAGCTCATTCAGCACTGCTCCCACCGTGTCACCTCGAACACATGCTCCAAGTCCATGAACCTTTCCACCCCACCAGCCTCTGATCAGTCTCAGGCATCAGCTCCAGGCCATGTTCAACACCCTCCACCACTCCCACCACCGCAATGGAGTAAATCCTAACTGCTCAGGAACACAGAAAGGACTGCACCTTGCAGACCCTGCCTCAAACGCACCACCACTCACCAGCTAGGGACCTCAGGAAGGGGGACTGACTCTGAGCAGAGCCGATTCTCAAGCAGCTGGGCGGTAAAGGCTGCCTCCACCACAAGGGAGACCCTTCCCGAGGGGTCCAGAGACATCCTGGAGGCCTGGAGAAACGTCTGGACAAGCCAACCTCCCCGGAGAGCTGGGTAACCTCTCTCTTTCTAGCAGCTCTGATATTTTGAGCCAGAAAACTCCAAAAGTCTCGAAGAGCCATCAAAATCTGGGAGAAGAGAATTCCCTGGTGGTCCAGTCATTAGGACTCCACGTTTTCACTGCCGAGGGCACGGGTCTAATCCCTGGTCAGGAACTAAGATCCCACAAGCCACATGGCATGGCCAAAAAAATAAAACAAGAGTTTAAAAAAAAAATCTGGGAGAAAAGGCGGCCTAGGGCTCGAGATCCGCCCACAGGTCCCTTGGTCACTGGCATCCTCTTGTGGCACCAGGGGGTTGGGCACTGACTGGGCCCAGGGCTCCACCTGGCCTGCCCTCCAATGTGTGGGGCAGGAGAGCAGAACAAACGTGACAAACACGTGTGAGGTGTGTGTGTTGGGCAGCGAGGCCTCAGAAAGCCAACCCCGCTGAGTTCAGCCCACAGTCTTCCTTCTCCTGGAGGAGCACGAGGGCGCCAGGCACGGAGCTGAGCTTGGGCGCAGCCTGCAGTTCAGGGATAGGGCTTGGAACAGCCAGGTGGCTGGCTCCGATATGGGCCCCTAGTTAATAGCTACGTGTCCCAAGAAAGTCTTCACCCTCACAGGGTCTGACGTGGAGCAGGCTGCATGAAGTTGGCACATTTTTAAACTTTTCTTTGAGAAACAGAACCTGACCTGGCTGAAGCCGGGCTGTGCCGGACCCGTGTGGAGGCCTTGGGACCAGGAGCCGCCCTGAGTCCCGCACCCGCAGGGCGTCTCCAGAGTGAGGCACCGTGTGCCTGTCGGGCACTCAGGTTTCATCACTAACAGAGCCAAGAACAGATCAGTCCCTTCCAATCCTCACCTGGCCTTCGACAGACCCAGGTGTCAGTCTTTGGGAACAACAGGCTCCTCTATCACCCGGACAGACAGAACAGACCTTCCTGGAACAACCTGGCCTTTCAGACGCCGGACACTCAGGAGCCACTGGAGCCCAGGGAGGGCCGGGTACGGCTGCCCATCCAGCTGTCATCCCATCCACTGGCTTCAGACTGACCCCTCAAGGGGCTCTCTGCCAGCTGCCCCTGCCAAGTGGTGAGCACAGCCCCCTCTGAGCACTGACGGCCGGCTGGAAAGTCTGGGGGGTGGGTAGCCTCAACCACCCTCTACCTGCCCTGGAGTTCTGAGAAATATGCCCGTGGGCCCCCGGCAGGTGAGCAGCAAGTGAGGCTCGGCCCAGGCTGCCTCTCCACGCACATCAGCTGCCACCTGGCAGAGACTCAGCAAAAGGATCCGCCCTTTCTTGGGTTAAGTTGTACACAGGTGTCCACCAAGGTCCACCAACTGACTACTCCCCAGAAACATGACCTGCCCCCAGAGCAAACAGCCCAACAAGAAATGTCACCAAACTGGGCCCGTCCCGCAGAGCAGGAAGGGCAGCAAATACTAGTCTCTTCGGGGGTGGGAGCAGCGTGCGTTCTGCCAGGTGCCTGGCACCCACTGGCCCTCAAGAGCCTGACCATGGGGACCTCCTGTGGACAAGGTCATGCATTTCCATGACCAGCTCTGGGTGGATGAGGAAACTGAGACTCGGGGAAGCCAGCAGCTTTGCTCAAGGTCACCGGCTCAGGAAGTGGCAGAGCACACACTCAAACCCAGGAAGGGCCCCCAAATCAGGCGGCAGCGGGCCCGCTACTACTTTAGGACAGATCTTTTCCTGACTGCCTTTCCTTCAGCATCAATGGGGTCACGCTGCTTTGGATACTCCTGTCACCCTCCTCAACTGGCTGACCAGCATCCTCCCTGGAGCTGCAGGGGCGCTCCTGTTTCTGCAGATCCATTCTCATTCAGCAGCCTTGCCCCGAAGGCACAAATGAGCCAGAAGTCTGAAACCATCAGCCACCTTTTCACAGAACATCTTGTCACCTGCCTAAAAGCAAAAGTGACTGATCTTGGCTCAAAGTGACAAGATTAAGCATTGTGTATTTGCCTAAAGCTGATGTGCCCCAGAAACCAGGAGGCAGCTGGAGTTCCGCTGAGCAAACAGCCTGTAGATGTAAACGAGGAGGAGTCCTTCCAGGACTCTCATAAACCTCCGTTGAATCACCCTCTGCAACCCTGGGGGCCCACGGCGACCCCCTTTATGATACTCAAACCCAGCACTTGTGTGACCACCGCCTCGCCCCCCCCACCTCCACCCCTCCACCACTGTCCAAGGCATTCCTCCCTGGATCCATCGGGCTCACTCCTCAACTGACGCTTCCCCAGAAAGGCTCCCGGTGGGGCACTCTCACTCGGACCCGTCACCAGGTGAGGATATCTCCCTGACTGAAACGCTGGGCTGGTCTTTCCTCACCTGAAGATGAGTCCCAGGAGGGAGGATGTTGTATCACTGCTGGTCTCCAGGGTGGATGGTCTGGTACCAGGTCACTTGAGTCAGAGCTCAGCCGTCTGCAGAGTAGAGTCTCAAACAGGCCCTGACCATACCCTGTGACAGGTGAGATGCTGCTTCTGGGAGCAAGGAATAAACGCTTCTGCCTGGCTCTCTCTCCTAGACATGATCTGGAAAGAATTCCAAGCTCACAGAAAAGCTGCCACAGCACAAAGAATACCCAAATACTTTTAAACCCCACAATGACCTGCTGTTAAGTTTTCCCCAGAAAACTGCCCACCAGCTCTCTGCCCCTAAGCACACATGCACACCATGACATATAGATTTGCACACACTTGCTTTCTCAAACCAATTGAGAGGGAGCTGCATACACCACTGAGCTACATCCCTAAACACTCAGTGCCTCTCCTGGGAGTAAACCACACGACAGCCGCCAGCTTCACCATGTGCATTATCGACAGGACACTCTGCACCACTGTACCTGCCACGTTGCCACCTGGCTCGGTGGTGACCTCCCACTGCCCTCCCTCCAGTGAGGAGAAGAGCACACAGCACTGAGCCACCCCATCTCATCAGCCACCTTTAATCTGGAGGTTTCTTGGCTGTTCTTTGACATTTAGCACATTGATATCTTTGGAGGATACAGGACCCACCCCCACCCCCACCCCACGGTCTTTACTAGAGCATGCTACATTTTGGGCCTACCCAGTGTGACTGTGATGAACTGTGCTGTGCTCCAGCCGCATCCCTGGAGGTGACCGTCATCCTCTGTGGCACCCCACCCAGAGGCACTCCCAGATGGCTCTGTCTGCCCTTATGGGACTGTTAACCCTGTTCGGTCTGCCTTCTCCCCGTGCAGCTCACAAGAGATGCTTGCTCCTCCCCCACAGCCCGGGTTCAGCCAGCCCCAGCATCCAAAGCTTCACAGTGGTGGCTGTAAAACACAGCTCCTGTCTCTGCCAGCCTCGCATCCCACCATAAGCAGAGCCCTCCCTTTCCCCCACTAATTTATTTACATGCCACCACCAGCAGTGTGATGGTGAATTTTGTGTGTCAACTTGGCTAAGCCATGGAATCCAGTTGTTTGGTCAAATACCAGTTGCAGTGAAGGCATTTTTTAGATGAGATTAACATTTAAATCAACAGACTCTGAGTAGATACCCTCCACAACCCCGCCCCCACCCCCTCATCAGTTGAAGACTGGCAAGAAAAAAAAAAAAGGACCAAGAATCTCTGGAAAAAGAAGGACTTCTGCTCCTACACAGCCTGTGAACCTGAGATACAACATCAGCTCTTCCCCAGGCCTCCAGCCTGCCAGCCTGCCCTACAGATTTCAGACTTGCCTGCCCCCATGACTGCATGAACCAATTCTTTAAAACAAGTCTCTTCTCAGACCTTCCCTGGAGGTCCAGTGGTTAAGACTCCATGCTTCCACTTTGGGGGGCCAGGTTTGATCCCTGGTGGGGGAACTAAGAGCCCGCATGATGTGAGGCGCAGCCAAAAAAAAATTTTTTTACATTTAAAAAAAATTATACAAAACAAGACTCTTCTCAAACACCAATGGCCAACAGGCACATGAAGAGATGCTCAACATCGCTAATTATTAGAGAAATGCAAATCAAAACTACAATGAGGTACCACCTCACAACAGGTTAGAATGGCCATCATTAAAAACTCTACAAATAACAAGTGCTGGAGAGGATGTGGGAAAGGGGCATCCTCTTTCACTGCTGGCGGGAATGTAAGTTGGTACAGGCAATATGGAAAACAGTACGGAGGTTCCTCAGAAAACTAAAAACAGAATTACCATATGATGCAGCAATCCCACTCCTGGGCATATATCCAGACAAAACTAATTCAAAGAGATATATGCACCCCTATATTCATTCACTATTTACAATAGCCAAGACATGGAAACAAACTAAATGTCCATCAACAGATGAATGGATAAAGAATACGTGGTACATATCTACAATGGAATACTACTCAGCCATAAAAAAAAGAACGACATGCCATTTGCCGCAACATGGATGCAGCTAGAGATGATCGTACTACATGAAGTCAGAAAGAGAAAGACAAACACCATATGATATCACTTATATGTGGAATCTAAACTATGACACAAATGAACTAAAATATGACACAAGGGGGAGGGGGTTGGGGGAGGGATAGAGTAGAAGGTCGGGGTTCGCAGATGTAAGCTATTATATGTAGGATGGATAAACAACAAGGTCCTACTCTATACTACAAAGAACTATATTCAATATCCTCGGATAAACCATAATGGAAAATAACTTTAAAGAATGTACATATGTATGTTTACCTGAATCACTTCGTATACAGCAGAAATTAACATGTTATAAATCAATTATACTTCAATAAAAAGAATTCTTTTTTTTTAAACACACGAGGGAATTCTCTGGCAGTCCAGTGGTTAGGGCTTGGCACTTTCACTGCCGTGGCCTGGGTTCAATCCCTGGTCAGGGAACTAAGATTCCACAAACCACACAGCTCAAAAAAGAAAAAGAAAAAACCAACAACAAAATACACACACACACACACAAAGTGTCTTCTTACTCTTTCGTTCCTATTGATTCTGTTTCTCTGAAGAAGCCTGTATGGACAGACTCACAGACTGCCTTTTGCAATAGTCTCAAAAGCATTCCAGTCCTTAATTATCCCGATACTCAGATTGTCTCAGGCTGGCCCTGGGGCCCTTGGTGCTGGCTCCTGACTCATCCCCGCCCTCCTCTGAGCTTTCTCTGACACTCTAGCACCACAAGAGGCTCTGGCCAGGGCCATGGGGTCACCCACCTCTCAAAGGAACCCCGGTTCTGAGACTGAGACCAGGAAGCTTCCTCATTCGTCACAGCGTTGGATGAATGTGGATTACAGAGGTCCACGCCAGTGACATCTGCTAAGGGCCCCACATCAGAGGAAGTGTACAGAACAGGGCTCACATTTGGGGCGTCCTTGAATTTGGGTGAGAAGAAAAAACACACCTATTTCCCCTAACCGTAACTTGGCATCTCCTTCAGTTACAAAGGCGGGCAACAAACTACACCAGTTATGAGCAGTATCAACTAATGCGCTTCAGCGCATCAAGCGATAGTTCGTTGCTGTCTTCAAACCTTCAAAGGCCACTCTGCTCACCACGATTTCAAAATCACAGCAATTAGACTTGCTGCTAGATCTCATCACTTAACACATTCACATAATAAATTTGTTACTAGGGCACACATTCCTTTTTACTACTTTATTCACTCTCTGTGTAGCGCATTTCCTTGGTAAGTCTACACATTTCAGGCTTCTGAGAGGGATCAAACCCACAAAGGGCTGAGGCCCCTGCCTGTGACTTGAGGGCGCACCAGGAGCTGCCCCAAATAGGGTGTGGCCATGACAGCCTGACTGCAAAGGTGCTTATAAAGTAGGCTGTAGTTAAAAAAGACTACCTCCACTAATCCACTGTCTCTAAAATACTGTTTACTCCTGGCCTCAGAAAGTTAGGGGTGAGGACTCACTGGATAAACCACGTAAAGCGCTAACTCAGGCCTGGGATGTCAGCACCCCGACCCCAACACCAGTGCTGCTGGGGACTAACGTCCCGACTGCTTCCTGATGGCCACAGAGGTGGGGGGTGGAGGGGGGGGAATACCCATACAATGGGGAACACATGGCTGAGTTCTGGAGTATCTGGTTCCAGTTATTTTTTTTTTAATATTTATTTATTCATTTGGCTGTGCCGGGTCTTAGTTGCAGTATACGGGATCTTCGTTGAGGCATGTGGGATCTTTAGTTGCAACATACAGGCTCTTAGTTGTGGCATGCGGGATCTAGTTCCCTAACCAGGGATTGAACCTGGGTCCCCTGCATTGGGAGCTCGGAGTCTTAACTACTGGACAACCAGGCAAGTCCCTGGTTCCAGTTATTTAAAATGTCATTATTACATCATGAACACAGGTGCATGCAGGTGCCCCAAGATGTCACACAACTGAGAGGTCATTTGGGAATGAATGTCCCCTCCCCCACCCCCTGCCCAGGCCCCTCTCTAAAGCCCCGCCCTCTTACTCTAGGTGCCCCTCTGCAGCATCAGGCTGCCTCCCCCAACCCCGCACGGGCACGCTGCGCTCCCTGGAGTGGCCGTCCCTCCTGCCCCATCTCCCCAAACCCCTTGGAGGGAAGAGCCTGTGTGCTGACCTCTGCAGCTGGGCTAAGATGACACCAAGGAAGGTTAAAATAAGTATGTGCTCCCCTCACACCCAACGATTCCTCCTAAGACCCCCTCCCACCCCTAAAATGAAAAGCACGGCTCTGAATACCTCACAGAGCAGGCTGGGCCACACTGCTGCTCCTGAACCATGCGGTTCCCAAAGCTGACCTGCACAAGCAGAGGCGAGTGCAGGCTGCCTGCATCTTCTGCACCAAAACTAGACCAGGAGAGCAACTAAGAAGGAAAGGATGGGACGTACCAAAGACAAACCATTTCTACAAGCCCAGGGATTTGTATGAGAAATTAAAAAGGAAAGAAGCAGGAGACCATCACAGGCAGCTCAGAGCCCAGGGTGATAAGAAGGGGCAACTGTCACCAGAGCTGCCCACCAGGCCATGCTGGGAAGCACTGCCCAGCACCTACCAAAAAGCACCCTCTCTGTACTGCAGCTCTGCAGAGCTCGCCTGGGCTCTAGGCGACACAACGACACCTTTGTCCCCTCTGAGGCTGCTGGCCAGAGCAGAGAGTGCTGGGCTCCCCTGAGCGCAGAGCGTGGGGCTTCATCCTGGGCAAAAACTAGAAACCATTAAATGGGAGCGAGATGCCCCACTCAGGAGGATGAAATGACAAGAATGTAGCATATTTTTCCATCTCTAACCCTACCCAAAGCGTAGGGCAGGCAGGACAAAGGGAGGGGCCTACCGGCCACCTGGTCCCTGGGAAACACCTGGGTCCTTTACTCTGCAGTCTGGGAAAGGCCTGCTGGGTCACTGATCACTTTTCCCAGTGTTCTGTCTGCTCTGGTCCCAGCACACAGATGCCCTCCAGAGGGGACAGTCCCAGAGACCCCCAGGAGGTGACCTCTCCGACAAGGACACAGTAAAGCCTCTCTCCCCAGGCAGGTAGTCAGCCACAAAAATCAACACCAGAAATGTACCCCAGGACCGGAGGATCCCCAAAGACCAAAGACCCTCCTGAAACCCCCCCAGGTCTTTCTACCTTACTGTGGCCTCGTCTCTCCTCTCTGCTGCCTAGCACTAAAGACCACAAGAGAAAATTTCCAACTCCTTATATCTGTTTACCTCCACTTCCTTCCACCACCCCACACTCATTTAGCAGCATTCTAGGCGCCAGACCAAGTAACAACATCTTCCAGAGTCATCTTTGCCTTCAGAGCTGGAGCAGCTCTGCCCATGCCAGACTGGAATCCTCTCCCTCCTCCACTTCCTGAGCTGGCAGCACCTGGACCCCTGGCACCTTTGGCAGGTGCAATCTCAGAACCACCTCGCCTGGGACTTAATAGTTGGGAGAAGGCACCAGAAGCACTACAGCAAGCTGGAAGGATGCAGCCAATGAGACAGATGCTGCCCTGTCCACTCAGGGTCCCTCAGCACAGTTTCAGAGTGGGTAACAGAGTGACACTGGAGATGCTGTCCTGACAGGGGGTGAGAGGGGGCGCTGAGCCGAAACCGCAAGGACAGGAGGCACACAAACCTTAAGCAGGCCAGGGAAAGGGAGCAGGGAGAGAAGGGCCTGAGCACCAAGAGGGGCATTGCTTGGCCCCATGTGCTCGTCAACCAGTGCTCTGGGCAGCTGGGGCACAGAACAGGAGCCAGTAAGGAGCAGCATGGGACCCCCGATGGGAGGCGCTGGGCTCTGCCGTTCCTCCTCACTCATGTCCCCATTAGCCCCCCACTGCAGCTGAGGGAGGAAGGTGGGGGCCCCAAACACAGAGACCAGCCTTAAGGATGCTGAGCCGGACAGAGCAGAGTGACAGGGGAGGGGAAGAGGGGCTCCCAGCCCCAGACAAAGGTGGCAGAAGCCAGGTCCCTTGCACAGCCACTTCAGGGGAGTCTGTACTAGGGTAAGGGATGGGTCACTGGCCCCGAGTACCTCAGCCTGGGCTGCGGGGAAGATTCGGCAGTGGCCAGTGCCTCTGCTGAACTTCTGACCTGAGCCTGGGGCAGGGCAGCAGGGTTCGGGGCGGAGGGCCAAGGAACATAGTTCCCTGCACGCTCCAGAAGGGGCCTCTCTTGGCGCACCTGCTCCATGCCCTGACGGTAGGGAACTGGACACCCCAAAAGACGACGTCCAGGGTGTGGAGATGTGGCCGAGTGCCTCCTCTCCTCAGCAGAGGACACCCCTTCACGTGGCCCTTCATTTGATGCGCCACTCAGTCCCTCACAACCTCCAGGGCAGGGGCAACTGCTGCCTCCTTACAGACGGAGAAACTGAGGCTCGGGCCATGCCTGAGCCCTACGATGAGGGAAGGAGGACTCAACCCAGAGCAGCTGGATCCCCATGCAGGTGCCTTTCGGCATCACCAAGCCAAACAGATCATGACAGCCGTGAGCTGCAACAGCCATGCCTGAGTGTGTGGCACATGGCATGTCGGAGCGGAAGAGAGCCACGCGTGAGCCCAGGAGCGGTGCGGACCCTGTCTCACCCAGAAGCTTCCTCTGCACACAGGAGAACCTCAAGCACGGACGCTGGTTGAGATTCCAAATGAGGCAGGAGGCTCCTGCAGCGAGCATTCTGTAATCTCGGAGACAACGGAGCAAAAGCAACCGCCAGGCTCAGGAAGCAGCAGGGTCTCCCGAGGGGTGACCCGGGGAAGTGCCACCTCCAGCACTGGGCTGCTCCCCGAGCCAGACCTGAGGAGACCCAGCCACGTGCCAGCACATCCTCCTGGGCTCGAAAATAAATAAAACTAGGTCAGGTGCGAGAAACAACTTTCTTTAAAGTTACTAGAAGGGTAGTCTGTGTAGGAGACACAGTGAGGCCAGCCCCAGTGACGGCAGGAGCACAGTGGCCTCTCACTGTGGCCAGAATACCGAGTCTTCTAAGGGAGCAAACATCGCTCGGGCAACACGAAACACCTAGAAGGAAAGCTCAAGCCTCTCGCCTTCCTACTCACCAAACCCAGGTCGACAAAACCATTTTATCTTAGGCCTGAAATTAGATTTCGGGAGCAGCGTACAATCTGCGCCATCACAGAAGTAGAACCTGGCAGGACTCCAGGCCAGCTGCCTCAGCGGAAGGAGGACCAGAAGGTCTATGGAGGAAAGGAAGACGGAACTGTGTCGCTCGCACTGACAGTCGCATGCATCAGCAGTGAGACTGCACAGTACAATCCAAACTCTTTCTGGACTTCTGGGCTAGGAACCCAGAATCAACCAGGGTAAGAAGTCAGGTTAACGTGGGGGTCCTTGGCTGGTCCAGCCTCACACCACCACCACGCTGCCCCGGGGCCTGGGTTAAGGAGAATGCAACGTGAAACTCACTGCCAACACGAATGCAACATGAAACTCACAGGAATGACAGCCAAGAGATGCTAACCCCTACCCCCAAGGTCCAGGGTCCCCTCCTCCACACCACTCCAAGCCATTCAAACCCAACGCAGAGCTGGGGGGGGGGGGGGGGCGGGGGCAGGGGGGTTGGGCTGGGCATTGCTTAAGAGCTGAGGCAGCACCTGGAGGTGTCCCGTCCTTTCCTTATATAGAAGACAGGAGCAGTGCACCTGCCCAGCTTCCACATCAATCAGCTGGTCCTGGCGGAGACAGGGAGCCCAAGGCTTAAGAACAAGAAGGATACACTGGGGTTCTCAGCACCTGCTGGGAACCAAAAGCAACTTCCGTCTCAGGGCCCAGAACTAAGATCAGAAGATTCGCATCCACTTCGGGATCTGCCACTTAAAAGCTGTGCGACCTAAGTAAGGTACTTAACCTCTCTGGCTTGGTCGCACGGGGCTGGCAATAACTCACTAAGCTGCTGAAACAATGTAAAGAACAGCACAAACCGGCTCTGCCACGCACGTGACCTCCAGCTCCTGCCTCTCAGTTTCTGAACGCTGGAAAATAAAGCATTGCAACACTCTTTAAAAAAAACAAAAAAAAAAAAACAAAAAAAAACTCTGACACAAAGAAGAATGCAAGGCCAAGGAGGCCTCCAAGGACCTCTAGGGTGAGGGAGACCACCCTCTAACCAGCTATTTGGCCTTGGGTGACAGACCTCATGCCTGAGCTGCTCAGTTTTCTCATCTGTAAAATGGAAATGACCTTGTCCCTGCCTTTCAAGGCAGTAAGGTTACACCCTCAACCCCATGGGCACTGCAGAGGTAGCCAGGATCATGTGATCTCAATGAGTCTGCTCTCCCATCAGGGTAACAACTGGCCGCAGGGGAAGAGGGCTGGGAGAAGGGACACCTGGGGGCCCTGGGCACACTAGGAGGCCCCACCAGGGATGGCTGACAGGACAGACCTGGACAAAGGGAGCGCTCTGCCATCCAAACCAAGGGAACCATCAGAACCACAGAACCCTTCCCAAAACTGTATTGATGACCTCAAATAATATTCGACAAAGTAATAACAAACCAACAATAATAATTAGTGCTCATTTAAGTAAAACATGACTACTGGCCACACTCATGTTTCCACATCTGTCATGTACATGGTGGGTATCTCCAGGAGGACCCCAGCACATGTTCGGCATTTGACTGAACCCCCTTAGACAGTGCTCACCAAGCACTCACCATGCAGACGTCTGTCGTGGATTCCTTTAACAGTCACGCCAACAACCCTCTGATCATGACATTTGAAATCCTGCATGCCAAACCCAGTTTTCTCCAAGAAGGACCTGTCAACAGATTCCTCCTAGAGGAATCGACTCTGACAAAGGTAGAAACAGGAACCTCCCTGGCAGGATGCAGGGGTGATGGGGGAGTTATGGGCGGACGGATGGCACATCATCCCAGCAAAGGCCAGCACAGGGGCCCAGACCTCTCAGCGAGCCCTCACTCTGCCCCAGGAACAGGCAGTGCCCCCCACGGCCTGGCACAGTGACCCTAACTGACCATCCCTCACTTCCTAACGCTGGCGTGGGCTCAAACACTCTACATATATGGAATAACTTTGGGAACCAACAGAGGCCATACAGAATGTAGTAGTTTCCGATCCGCAAGCACGTTTTTTCCACTAACATGTCACTGAGGTAAACGGAAGCAAATCCAATACCCTGGAAAATAGCCTAATAACACAGTCTAAGTGCTTCAAAATTATCGGCCAGCTGGGTCCACAGTCACACTCAAGAAAGTGACAAATGGCCAGCTGGTTGCCAATTTCACGCATCTGACTCGCCAGAGAAGAGCCTATGAGTAAGCACCGCTCACAGGCACAGCCAGGCCAAAACCTCCAGCAGGTGAGGCCATCTCGTTCTGTCAAGCATGGTGGGTCATACCTGGGAGAAGGAACGACCAGGCCACAACGCCGTCCTAGTGAGCAGACAGCACTCAGGTAGCACCCAGTGCGAGAGCTGCCAGGGGGGCCAATCGACGCTAGAGCGAGCCCCACTAGAAGACACACACCCCGACAGGAAAAGGTGATGAATGCGGCTCAGACTGAGAAGACAGTGCAAGTGGCTAAAACACAGGAGGAGCCACCAAAGAAAACACAAATGAGAGATGCCGTTTCTGCTGAGCACTACCACAAAATTAGGAAGAATAAGACAACCTGGTGTGCAAAAGGAAGTGGGAAACATCCTGGGACACACTTGCAGAGGTAGCATGAGAAGTCAGCTGGTGCTGGGGGGGGGTGCGGTGGCAGGGAACAAGGCAAAGCCCACAGGATGGCAGAGCCTGGCCCTCCCTCAAGTCTGTGGTTGGGCTGGCCAAGCAGCCTGAGCCAGGTGCCAGCTGCTCAGGGTAGCAGGCGAGGGTGCACCGGAGGCGCGGGGCAGGACCCGAAGGGCGTCGGCGTGCAGCAGGGTATGCTGCGTGGGAGTGAGGCACTTCCCGCTGGTCTGTCTGACACACCCGGCTGGTGCCCAAGAGCTAGCTGCACCACGTAAGAGTAAAACAAAGTCGGAAACCACTGATCCACAAAGGCAAGGCTCAATCAAATTCACAGGCTCCCGGTGAAGGCCTGGTGTGCGCCAGGCCCTCTCACGCACACTCTGTCCTTGGGGGGCATCCTGGGCTCCAGGAGTGTACTTCCGGGTGGGCGGCACGGAGGACAGCAGCAAGGGCACCGACACTAGAGAGGAGATTTGTTTTGGCAATCTGCACGGCCTGTGGGATCTTAATTCCCCAACCAGGGATCCAACCCAGACCCTCAGCAGTGAGAGCTCAAAGTCCTAACCACTGGACCACCTGAGAATTCCCGAGGAAACTTTCAAAGAAAGGCCTTCAGCAGTCAAGGAGAGAATGCTGGGCCAGAGCAGCAGGGTCTCCGGGAGCCCCGTGAATCACACATCGCTGTCCACAAGTGTCCCCAGCAGCAAGGAGCAGCACCACCGCCTGGCTGGCCAAGACAAGGCGTTTGTAACAGGTGGCAGAAACTCCATGTTAGGCCACCAAATGTCCCAGAGCTCTGAAGGTCAGGAGTGGCCCCTATCACTGTGGCTGGATATCCCGTTAAGAACCCACACTCCCAGTCTGATGGCCAGAGGTGAATGAGGACTCCAGGAAAGCAGTGGACCCAGAGAAGAGGCACAGCGACCCTGGGGTGCTGGGCCATGAGAACACACGGCAGGCCCCGTGTCTGTGGGTGCAGAGAGGCTTCCGGAGGCCATGACCACAGGGCCATCTATGCTGACAGAGCGCTTTCCATGAGTTGCGGGCGTGACAGGAGTGAGTCACGAGGGGACGGAGGGCATCCTGGTGAGGGAGGCAAGGGGCACAGACCCCCAGGGAGGGAGGGGCACAGGCCTGCACCAACTGCTCCAGGCAGGGGCACCAGCAACAGCAGTGCTGCAGACCGCTGGGCTGGCCAGAACCCAGAGTGAGCTCACCTTAGTCAATTCTGCAAACGGGGACGCCACCACTACAGAAAATCCTGCAACCAGCCAAATTAGGAACAAACCTTTAGAGTCAAAAGGTCAAATATCTCCACCAAGGACATTTCAGGACCCCAAACAGCGGCTTTGGGGGCTTCCCAAAATCCTATCCATGAAGGAAGACAACCAGCAGCAGCACCACCTGCCACCTGCCACACCCCCGATCTCCGGGACAGAGGTGCAGGAACACAGGGCACGCAGCATCGTCAGTGTTCTGCGAGGAAACTCAATGATCTTCCTCTTTTTGCTTCTGAGCCAACTTAGGGAAGAAATTCTGGGCCCATAAATGCAGAATTCAAAAGCCCTTGCCTGGGGAGAGCACTCGGCAGCCTAGCAAGGTTTGCCAATGCCCAGGAAGGAGCCTGGTCGTTAGCAACGACGCAGGGCTCCAAGCTAAGGCCCCAAAGCTGCCATCTGGGCTGCCCCCACCATGGGTAGGCTGCAGGGGCTGGGAATGCCCTGGGAGTGGAAGGACACTGCCCGGGACCCCATAAGGCCAGAATCTCACCAAGGGCCACCAGCTCCCGGGCAGAGCCGGGCCCAACCCCCATGGCATGGGCCACCCAGCAGGACTCCCTGGCCCCTACCAGAGTCACCCCTGTCACCTGCTTTATAAAGTGGAACTTCGAAGCTGGGTTTACTTGGTAAAAAGGAACCCAGCTCAAAAAGAAAAGCGTTGAACTTGGTGTACCCCCCAAAAAATAATAAATAAATAAAAAAAAGAAAGAAAGAAAAAAAAAAAGAAAGAAAAGCGTTAAAATCGGCATAACACACTAGGCCCAGGCCCACCACAGGGAAGGTGCTGTGAGCAGCTGGTCTGCAGAGCACCCTGGTGGCACCATCCACCCTGGGGCCTGTGCTGCCGCCCCAGGCAACGCCGGTGGGGGGGGGGGTGTTATGGCTCTCTGGGAGGGAACACCACCACTCTGGGGTGAGAACGGGGATAAAGCGGGTGAGAAGGAGGTGGCGGGGCTTTTATTTTTGGAAAGGAGATCTGGCAGAGCTGGAGAATGGGGAAGGGAAAGAATCAGAGACAGCAGACTGAGAGTCCCCCCACCCCCCGGCCAAGAACAGTCACGGCCCCCAGGGCAGGCTCTGCTGAGGGAGCTGAGCGGACAGCAT
Organism: Hippopotamus amphibius kiboko; assembly: GCF_030028045.1. Taxonomy (NCBI): domain Eukaryota; kingdom Metazoa; phylum Chordata; class Mammalia; order Artiodactyla; family Hippopotamidae; genus Hippopotamus; species Hippopotamus amphibius. Next base: position 15,526,700 of record NC_080200.1, on the reverse strand, counting down.
CCTGAATCCGGAGCAGGATGCTGGCCCTTGGAGTGACAGAACAGACTGGGCAGAGTGAACTAGACAAGGCAACTACACAGAACCTGCGCCCCGCCTCAACACGGTCCCCCCGTGTTCACATGGTACGGTTCACCCTGCCGCTACGGCCCCAGACGCGGGGACAGGAGCACACACAGCTCAGGAGACACGCTGAGTGCTGGAGGCACATGGAGAGGGAGCTCTCAGAGCAGAGACTGCAAAGGTGGGAGGGGGAGGGGCCCATAAAGACCTAGAGGGAAGGTGTCTGAGGCACGGGCACACGCGCTGTCTCCTGAAGCTCTTGCCCTGCGATGTTGCGTGCTGGCCACCCTCCCTGACACTCTGACCTATCGCTTGGTTCTTGGCACTCTTAGGAGAGGGCCGGGCTTCTCCCTCAGCACAGCCTCCTGGACCTCCCGGGTTGGCTCTTCCCCACCTCCCGCTCTGGCCCCAGGAACTCCACTCTCCCAACAGGTCCCACCAAACGTTCCTTCTCCAGCAAGCCCTCCTGACCTGTAGGTGGAATTAGAGCCCACCGGGCTGTCACTCTTCATTCAGGACCCACACGGCCTGGCACCCCAAAACTGAGATGTCACGCCTGTCACACCTGCAGCCTGGCCAAGGTTGAGGACAGGTGCTCTGGGCCAGACGCCTGGGACCAATCAGGACCCCACACGTCAACATCCCACTTGCTTACTCCTTGAGGCCGGGGCCTCTCCTGGGCCACAGAGTCTGGGAAGGACTCACACACACACACTGCTTCAATTCAGGCCCTGGGTGATGGGTGCTACGCCACTGTGCAGACAGGCTAGGGCGGCGCAGGGGACTGAAGAGAGGCAGGAAGCTGGCCACCCTGTTGAGGGATCATCTGCCTGTGTGGGCTGACGCCATTCCTGTTCTGTTTTTTACATGCAGTCTTGTGACTCTCTGAGTTACCAAAATCTCAATGCACATCCTGAGTGAAAACGATGACATGGGGATCCCTGTTCTAAATTTCCCCTAAATTTTCTGCAGACTTCAGGATTCCTCCTGGACGCCTATATGAAACTGCTGTGCACATCTGATTTCTGTCATGTTCATCTATGACTGGGCCGGAAGGGAAGCAACTACAGGCTCCAGAAGCCTCAATCCCGGGACCCAGTTTTCAGAGCAGCAATCCTCTTCCCTCCAAAACTGGCCAGCTTACAGAGTTCGGACCCCACCTGCCAGGCCTAAGGCCAGCTCAGCACCGCCCACAAGATTAATCAATGCGTTAATAAGTAACAACAAAAAACACCACGAGGCCCAACTTTAAACAAACAGAGCTCCCCAGCCTGCATCCTGCCAAGTCTGCCCACGGGCCGTGTCCCATCTCCCCACCTCTAACGCGCTCCAAGGGCTGTCACGAGAAATGATACTTACACTGGAACCTGCCTGCTCTGCACAGCCACAGCCGAGTCCTGCCACCAATCTGTCCAGTCGACAGGCTTTGGGGCCAACCTGTCCAGTCCACAGGCTCCTGGGGCCCACAAAGATCCTGTAACCCTGAGCAGCAGAGGAGCCGGCTGGCCTGAGGTCTGATGCCTGCACCTGGGGAACGCCTGGCCGATGGCTCCAACAGAAGAGCAAACACCTACCTTTCAGAGACACCTCAGGCCTTGACTCTTCTGCTAGACAGCTAGGGCTGCAGCACAGAAGGAAGGCACAGGCCCCACAACATGACTCCATCCTGCAGGGGGCTAAACAGGTGCGCACACGAACATGGGGCATGGGCAGCCTCCCCTGGTCTGCAGGCTGGCTCAAAACCAGCCCCAGCTCAGCCAATGCAAGGCTTGGGCCCTGTGTTCTCCACTGACCTGCTTCGACACCTCCAAATTCACCCACCCCCTGAGCCATGCAACAGCAGAAAGATACCCACTCTGTGTGCTCACCCTAGGAACAGCACCTGGAGCTCCAAGAAGAGGGCCTGAAGGGAGACACCACGTCCACGTGGACCAGCCACTCACCGAGGATCACACACGTGGCCATTCCTGTCACATGAAAGCATCCAGGTCTCCGCGAATGCTCATGTGAGAGACCAAAACCAGGAGGAGGAGAGGCCGGTGGCAGGAGCTGTGTGAAGATCCCAGGATGAAGCGCAATCAGAGCCACAGCTCTGGAACACAGACCTCGGGAGAAAAGGGGACCAAAGCCTTGTGCCTCTGCAACACCGCATCAGTCCAGCTTCCAGGGATGCCTGCGAGCCTCGTCCTGCACATCCAGGCGCCGGCAGACTCCATTCACCGGCCCCACGCTTATGGTCCAGGCTCACCTGGGGGGTCACTAACCTCACCTGCTCAACAGCAAGGAGGGACCCTCCCCACAGAGATGCCAGACGGCAGGGCTGAGACCAGGGAGGGCCAGGGACCACATACCATTAACCCTATACTCCAGGCCAAACAGCACCTCAGAATCCTTCTTAACTCAGCCCACTTCCTGTCAAGAGAAGCTTGCGCATATCACGGGGTCATGTGGCTATACAAACAAGGCCCTCAACTAGCAGGACCCTGTGCACAGGTAGGGGAGCAAGCAGGGGCCTGGTGCCCTCCCCAGAACAGGCTGGAGACAAGCTGGATACAGGCGACCAGGGCTGGTTGTCCTCGTCCCACTTGCCAGATCCACAGTAAGCTGAGCATATTTTGCTGGAACGAGCAGACATCTGTGAGCGTCCAACACCAAAAATAGTACAACCAGGGGAGGAAGGAACACATTCTTCTAGCTGTGGCCTGTCCCTGCCTCAGACATCTCCAGGCAGCCTCTCCACCCTGGGACATCCCCAAATATGATTTCCCCTTCGGACCCCCCCCCTTCCCTCGAACTTCCCCCTACACCATTCCCCTGCCCACCCTGCAGCAGCTCAACAGTTCCATCCAACTCTCAAAAGAGAGAAACGACACCAGATAACAGCAAAATCATGCCGTTTCTGCGAACAGAACCCAGAAACCACAGCCCCTTGGCAGAGGTCTGCCCTTCTTGGGGCCTTCTTGGGGCCTTCTCCAATGTCTAATCCAGGATCATCTACAGGTGGCGCTTGTCAGAATCTAACTTCAGGTGGCACTCGTCCAGAGCTGAGAAAGCTCCAAAGGTTCACCAAGTGCCAACCCCTGGACCCTGTCTGGGGAGCAGGGGACACCTGCTGCCCACTGTCTCCACACAAGGGGCCCACCTGAAACCCACATCATTTGACTGTTCCTCACGCCATGAAGCACACATCTGAAAACACTGTGTGTACTGACCCCTTAGTAGGCACAGTCCCCACTCGGAAGGTGATACCAGCCCTGCTGTACGCCCGTGGAGCTGAGGCCAAGGGACCAGGGGGGGCTTCAGCCAGAGCCTGACTGGAATAAGAGGCAGACGTCCGCCCTCCCAGCTCTGCCAGGGACACGCACACAGCCGTTCCCACCGAGGCCACACAACTGTGTTTCCAGAGTACACCAGAAGATCTCAAATAAAAGGCCAGGCCCACTGGAAGCTGTGCCAAGCCTGACACTGTGCCTGAGAAAAGCTATTCCCAGGAAACCCAGGGACTCACAGGAAGCACTCGGAGTCCACATGAAACTGGGAGGGCAGGCAGTCCTAGAGTGGACACCCTTGGGTTTTAGGCTCAATTTAATCTATGCTGATGCGACCGTGGGCCGGCCACCATTCTCTAGACCTCCCATCCATGAAATGCAGGGGTCGGACAAAAAGCACTCTCTGAAGCATCGGTCCAGCCCTGAGACGCGATGGCAAGCTGTCTGCCAGGGCTCACAGGGCTGCGCGCAGCAGCACAGGGACCAGGGGCTCTGCCCCGGGACAGCGCAGTCTGCTAACACTCCCAACACTCCAGACCAGCAACTGCAGGGCCAGAGAGTCAATGTCTCAGGCTTTGAGGGCCAGACAGTCCCTGTGGCAAAAAATCTGCCACCACTGTAGTGCGAAAGCAGCCACAGACAACGCCACTGCGTCCCAATAAAACTTTATTCAGGGGCTTCCCTGGTGGTCCAGTGGTAAAGAATCCTCCTTCCAATACAGGGGACGTGGGTTTGATCCCTAGTCGGGGAACTAAGATCCCACATGCCGCAGGGCAACTAAGCCCACGTGCCACAACTATTGAGCCCACACACCTTAACTAAAGAGCCCGTATGCCACAAACTACAGAGCCCACATGTCCTGGAGCATGTGCACAACAAGAGAGAGAAAACCCACGCGCCACAACTAGAGAGAAGCCCGTGCACCACAACGAAGAGCCTGTCCACATGCCACAACAACAGATCCCATATGCCACAATGAAGATCCCACATGCTGCAACTAAGACCCGAAGCAGCCAAAAATAAATAAGTAAATAAAAATAAAATAAAATTTTTTTTTAATTTTAAAAAACGTTTATTTACAAACATAGGTGGGGGCCAGGTTTGGCCCTCATTTGAGTCTCTAATTGACACTGAAAAAAGGAACGTAACAGTGAACTTCATCAGCGTCCTTATCTGATTCTGTTCACCTAACATGATGGCAAACTGCCAAGGCCTTGGTTTTGGGGGCTGGCGGCTACAGCAGCAACGCTGGGCACAACAGACCTCAGCTTCTGCAGGGGCAGAAAGAGGACCTGTGAGTTCTACCACCTACTGCACAGGTAAAGGGAGCAGCTGGAAGGGCACGGCGGCACCAGCTCACTGTCAAGACCTTGAGAACATGGCAGGGAGGCACCCACTGTCAAGGGCGAGGCCAAGCTGAGCTTGCCCCCACGCTAGCCCCTGTGAGCTAGGCTCTCCTGACTCCATTCAGTGCTCCCCTTGTTGGATGTGTTGCACTGGGACCCTTACCTCACTCCCTCCAGATGTGGGGAGAACCACAAGGCCACAGCAGGAAGCTGAATTCCCCCAAAAAGTCAATGTATTTAAAAACAAACAAACAAACAAAATGGAGGAATTCCCTGGCAGTCCAGTGGTTAGGACTTGGCACTGTCACTGCCAGGGCCCGAGTTCAATCCCTGGTCAGGGAACTAAGATCCCACAAGTCACACAGTGCGGCCATAAAAAAACAAATAACAAGCACATCGATAAGTAAATTAATAAATAAATTTTAAAAAGGAAAAAGCAGGGACTTCCCTGGTGGTGCGGTGGTTAAGAATCCACCTGCCAATGCAGGGGACACAGGATCAAGCCCTGGTCCGGGAAGATCCCACATGCTGGGGAGCAACTAAGCCCATGTGCCACAACTACTGAGCCTGTGCTCTAGAGCCCAAGAGCCACAACTATTGAGCCTATGTGCCACACCTACTGAAGCCCACGCACCTAGACCCTGTGCTCCACAAGAGAAGACACCGCAGTGAGAGGGCCGCGCACCACAACAAAGAGCAGCCCCAGCTCACCACAACTAGAGGAAGCCCATGCGCAGCAACAGAAGGCCTAACTCAGAGAAAGAGAGAAAGAGAGGAAAGAGAGGAAAGGAAGGAAGGAAGGAAGGAAGGAAGGAAGGAAGGAAGGAAGGAAGGAAGGAAGGAAGGGAGGGAGGGAGGGAGGGAGGGAGGGAGGGAGGAACCTCCTGGTCCACTTACCCTCTTCAGGGCAGTGGGGGAAGGCAAGGGCACCCTAAGCCCCCTGGGTCCTAGAGGCACCCTCACCAGGAAGGGCAGGATGACAGAGTGATCACCCCAACCAGGACCCTTGGGCCCCCTCAGATCAGCCTCCCCTGGACTGAGGGAACCGAAAGCATGGGGGCCAGGGCGCACACGTGCACACACACACACTGTGCGAGAGGGGGAGAGGCAGAAGCATGACCAGACAGGGAGCCCAACTCCCCCTGCTGGAGTCCCCTCCGAGGGCAAGCGGGCTGCATTTGCCCACAGGGTGCAGAAAAAAACACTGCTCCTCCTCCCCTCTCACGCACCTTCACACAGGCCCTGAAGGCCAGGTCAAGGGCAGGAGCGAGGACAAGGGTACTGGAGATCCTGAAGGCTGAGGCTCAGCCTGCACCTGCCCAGTGCCCCACAAAGGGCAGTGCCTGACCCTTGGGGTCTCCAGGTCGCTTCCTACCCGGAAGAAAGCCCCGGGTGGGAAGTGACCTGTTTTCTTAAACAGTCCCCTTATGGTTCAACATGGGACACAAACTGCTAAACTCACAAAAGTAGAGTAGATCCTGCCCCATTCGAGCTTGTGACCTGGGAAGGGCCCAGCAGCCTCAGGTGTCTGCAGGGAGGCGCCCAGCCCCTCCCTGTCACATGACCTTGGGGCCTCTGGTTTTAGGGGCAGTGGGGAGCACAGAAGCCTTGTCTCTGGGAGGGCAGGAAGTGGTGAGGGAGACAGAGAGCTGAGCTATCTGGGCTGACCCCGGGTCACACACACTCCCCCACTCTTCCCTGGCCCTCAGCCTCCACTGCCTGCCCCCTCCCCACAGGTTCTCTAGACCACCCAAGGTACTCACTAAATAACTCACCCAACTTAGAGACCCGGGTCCTGACTGGGCCCAGGCTCCTGCGCCATCACTGCCATCTCTACTCACAACTGTTATCCTCCCCTTGTCACTGTCATGTCCACGTGACCACAGCTTCTCATTCAGGACAGGGCCATACCTGCTCTCCCTGCCCTTCCTGTCATCTGCTCCCAGGTAACCCTGCTCAAAATCTTCCCTCAGGCAGGACCTGAAGCCAGCCCAACCCCCATCAAGTGTGGGCGCCAACATGCCTCCATTCTGCTGAGGTCAGGTTCTCTGTCAACTTCAACCAGGGAACTCTTGAGCCTATCAATGGTCCAGCAAGTGCCAGAGACCCTTCAGACTATAACTCTAGCCAGAGAGTCACAAGTGTCTTAGTGCATTTTAAAGGCTCCAAGAACACTTCTCACCTGTCAGGATGGTTACTATCAAAAGGGGAGAGGGACTTCCCTGGTGGCACAGTGGTTAAGACCCTGAGCTCCCAATGCAGGGGGGTCTGGGTTCGAGCCCTGGTTGGGGAACTAGAACCTGCATACTGAAACTAAAAGTTTGCACGCCACAACTAAGGAGCCTGCCTGCCTCAACTAAGACCCAACGTAACCAAATAAATAAATAAATAAAATGTTTCGAAAAAAAAAAAGGAGAGGGACTTCCCTGGTGGTCCAGTGGGTAAGACTCCATGCTCCCCAGGCAGGGGGCCCAGGTTCAATCCCTGGTCGGCGAACTAGATCCCGCATGTGTGCCACAACTAAGAGTTTGCATGCCACAACTAAGAAGCCCGCATGCCACCACTAAGACCCAGCACAGCCTAAATAAATAAATAGATAGACAGCTATAAAGATAGATAGATAAATATTTTTAAAAAAAAGAAAAAGAAAATAACAAGTGTTGGTGAGGACGTTAAATTGGAACCCTTGTGCACTGTTGGTGGGAATGTAAAATGGTGCAGCTGCTACAGAAAACAGTATGGTGGTTTCTCAAGAAGCTCAACATAGAATACGACCCATATCACCCCGCAACCCCACTTCTACGTGTATACCCCAAAGAACTGCAAGCAGGGGCTCCAGTAACTACCCACGCCCACAGCAGCACCATTCACAGCGCCAAGAGGTGGAAACAACCCAAGTGTCCATCGACAGATGAATGGGTAAGCAAAAAGTGGTAGATCAAAACGATGGAATGTTATTCTGCCCTAAAAAGGAAGAAAACACTGACACATGCTACACCACGGACATACCTTGAGGACATTACACTAAGTGTATGATTATACAAATACTGTATGATTTCATTTCTATTTTTTTTTGATTCCGCTTTTAAGAGGTCCTAGAGCCATCAAATTCATAGAGACAGTAAATAGAACTGTGGTTGCCAGAGGCTGTAGGAGGGGAATGAGCAGTTAGTGTTTAATGGAGACAGGGTTTCAGTTTGGGAAGATACAAACAAGTTGTGGAGATGGATGGTGGTGATGGCTGCACAGCAATGTGAATGTACTTAATGCCACTGAACTGTGCGCTTAACAATGGTTAAGATGGCAAATGTATGCTATGTGAATTTTACAATTAAAGATAAAAATAACAGGAACTTCCCTGCTGGCGCAGTGGTTAAGAATCCTCCTGCCAATGCAGGAGATACTGATTCGATCCCTGGTCCAGGAAGATCCCACATGCCACAGAGCAACTAAGCCCATGCACCACAGCTACTGAGCCTGCGCGCCACAACTACTGAGCCCACGTGCCACAACAACTAAAGCCCGCACACATGGAACCCGCGCTCCACAACAAGAGAAGCCACCACACTGAGAAGCCAGAGCACTGCAACGAAGGGTAGCCCCCGCTCGCCGCAAATAGAGAAAGCCCACACCCAGCAACAAAAACCCAACGCAGCCAAAATTAATTAAATTTTCAAAAAAAGATAAAAAATAAAAATAATAAAACAATGTTTTTTAAAAAAGCCTCTGAGAGATCCCAGGTAAAGACTAGGGTTGACTGGTCTTAGCAGTCCCAAGGCCTCCCTGACGATAACCCCACCCCCAGTCCTGCCTGTCACAGGAGGAAGCCCCCAAGGGAAAATGTTCACATGTAGAGTGAAGTCAGCCATGGGGTCAAGCCTTCCACAGGGAGCCCGGGGAAGGGGCTGCAGCTGTCTACACCCACACAAAGCAGAGCAGCCACAGCCACTCAGTCAGGGATTCCCTGGATGATGAAATTAACCCCAACTTCCGGCTCAGGCACCCCTTACCCCCACCTCCTCCCGCTGCCCCACCACTCCCAGCCTCCCTCCCGCCTCCCTGTTTCAGCAGCTCTCTCAGATCTCACACTGACATTCTCGGCCTTTTCCAGGTGGTTTCACTTGCCCAGCTTCCCGAGGGCACCTCCTGCCCATCATCACCACTGCATTTCTCCCTCCCACAGCCATCGTCACCATGCCCTTGGTTGGTCTCCCCCACAGGGATGCAGGGGCCACAGGAAGAGGCCAAAGTCAGTCAGTCTAATAAAACAGGACATGGAGGCCACGGGCACACATCCAGGTGGGGAGAGAGGTAGGCCAGGGACTCCCCAGGCCCCTCATGCCCATGTCCTGCCTCTCCTGCAAGAAAGAAGCCAAGGGGCCCAGGAAAGGGCAGGGGCGGACAGTGGTGGCCCCTTGTTACCTGGTTTTTACACACCTTTGCCAGGGCCACACTCAGCCAAGTTGGATGATGGAAGGGGCAGAACCCCATGCTTCACATACCTGGGGAACAGCATTCTCAAATGGAGGAGGGGTTTGGCCCCTCAAGGCTGACCCCGTGTGACTCCCCAACACCCACAAGTTCGAGCACAACCTGAAGGCAAAGATGCAGCCACCACACCCTAGGCTCTGGGCCTGATTCCTCACACTCTGCCAACAGCAGCCGCCAGCCCAGCAGGCTCAGCAGTCACCCTCAGGCCCAGCCGGACATGTCTCCAGAAACCCGGCCATGACCTCCTGTCCCTCCTCCGCTCCATCTGGCCCCTGCTCCCTGCCTGCTCCACCATCACTGCCCACTGAGGCTGCTGGAGGGGTCAAGAAGGGGGATGGGATGCACAAGAGGGCCCAGCTCCCTCTGACACAGTGTGGTGGTCTTCCAGGCAGGAAAGTAGCTAAAAAAGACTGAGGAAATCCATTTAATCTAGCCATTCTTTATTTTACAAAGAAATCCTCGACACTAGAGGCAAAGAAATGGATATTTTTAATTCTGGAGGACTTTACTTTCTCAGGTGTTTACAGAATGCGCACCCGCGCACGTGGTTGGGGGGGGGGGGGCGGCAGGGCGGGGCAGGAGTGGCCAGCATCTACCAGGCCACTACAACTGCAGGTCTTGCTTCCACCGGGGAACCCGAGGCTTGGAAGGGAGCCAGCAGCCCGGGGCCCCCAGGCTGTCAGCAGGAGCTGGCTGGAGCCAGGCTCCCTGACCCCAAGGTGCAGCATCCTTCGAGGGAGGCACCTCCTTGTTAGGACACCCTCCCTGAGTATCTAAGATGGACACATGGGCAGCAAGGCAAACAGTGAGGAGCTGACACCCTCCCGACAGGCCTGGGTTAGGAACTGGGGTGGCTGGGAGGGCACATACTCAGGAAAGGCATCCCTGTGCCGAGCTTCAGTCTCCCTTTCTGAAGGTCTACCAGGAGAACGCCGACGACAGAGCAGGGACGTGGAGCATTAATCACAGCTCTCGATCATTGGCGGCTCATTAATTTCTCAAAAGCAGAGCAGTCCAAGGCAGGCTGAACTCCTCCCGGACCGCCTGCTATGGAGTGTGCCAGGGAACCCTGGCCAGTGGTAAGCAGCCCTCAGGCCCTTTACCCAATGTTCTCTGCGCTTGAATGGCATAGCCCACTTGCTCACCTGCCCAAGAGGCTGACTCCGGGTAACAGTGACCCCCAAATGCTGTCTCAGGATGCAGTCCCTTCGTCCAAGCCCAGCCTTAGCTCCCCCAGCAGCCAGAACACCCACTGTCCAGAAACTGGTCAACAGCAGCACAATAAAGGAAACCTGCCATCCAACTGCCCCTGAGCAATCCAAGAAGCAGGCAAAGAAAGGCTGCTGGCTTCCAGAGCCGCCACATCCGTTCAAACCACCTTCAAATTGCACTCGTTAGGACACTTGCAAGAACCTCAGGACGTCCACACCCTGAGACAAAGGCAGCAAATCAGAAAGACAAGGGCCCTGGAGAAGCATCCCCACGGCCACACGTGCACGCCTTCCGCCTCGCCCCGCGTGGGTGACGATGATGACGGTGTGGTTCACCCACCACAGACCTCCATACCCGCCACAGTCACCTTTCCTCCAGCCAAGAGTCACTCCAGAGGCGACCATCAGCATCTCTTCAAGCCCTGCAAAACCTGACTCTCACAAACCCAGCTCAGGTGTGATAACAAGCCGAGTGCACAAAGACATTTCCGCCCTATGGCCAGAATCCGGAAACGTTAGAAATGTCCACCTCCCCCAACCAGGTACAGGTGGCAGTCCAAATACTTCCCCATCTGTCCCCTTGCCCAACCCCAGTGGACCCTAGCTCGGGCCATCAAAGTCTCCACCCCGCAGCCTCCGCACCTCCAGGCCAGACCATATCCCTCCCGGGCCTCGAGTTCAACGTACAATAGTTGTACTGCTCAGCACCTGCAACCTCCAGCTCCACTCACAACTGCACAGGTAGGCCGGGGCGCCCCTCACTGCAATTCAGCATCTCTGCACAGCCCTCAGCACAGGAGAGCAGACTAGGCTCAGGCACCCGGGAATCCCCAGCATCACTGTGATGCTGGAGGAACATTGACCTCTTAAGAGTCCGCACTGCGTGGAAAATGCAGCCACTAAAAAGCAAAGGTTAGCACTGTGATAAAAAACACAGCTTATACGGTGTTGGGGAAGAATCGTGACCTAAGATTATATGAGGACACCACTGTGATAAGTTGGTGCCTGGATGCAAGACAGAGGAAGACGTCAAGGTGGCAACAACAGCCCACGGGAACAGGCAATCACTAGTGTTCTTTGCTGAGCTATACTGCTTTTGTGGTAAAAAGAAATAAACTTCTGACATGTGTCGCTTTTAAACAGGAGTTCAGTGACCCCACAAACATGCAAGGCCCCCTTCCCTCTGGAGGGGATGTGGCGAGTCACCAAGGCACCCCTCTGACCTGGTGACTCAGCCAGGAGCCACATCTCAACGTGGCCAGGGAGGGACCCAGCTAGGAGGATATAATTAGCATCAGACTCCAGTGCAGCCACTTAGTGTGGGGACAGGAGGTCTCCCCCTGGATGGTTTACTTGGACACCAGCTTACTTATTAAAAAGCAAAGTGACCAAAACTGCACATCGTGGCTGTCTGTGTCACTTACTGCACTACAGGTCAAAGACTGTTTGGAGGGATTGTTTTAGAAAGCATCCCTTTGGGCTCTGGGTGACCACAGAGTGGCCACATATCGCTAGAGATGAGATCTCAGACAACTCCGAGCCACGCAAATGACAGACCAAGGAGAAAGTCAGAAAGGCAGAGAGCAGGGAGCGAGGCCCTACAAACGCAGGACCCAGGGGAGGCAAAACCCAAAGGCATGGGATGGACTGCTAACCAGGCACACGGAGCAGGGCTGCTGCCACAAAGAAGCACGTTTCCCAAAACCAGCGTCTGCTCTGGGACCAGAGCTGCACAGAACACGAGAAGCAGTCTTGTTTTTCAAGGACTCCACAGAGATGTCACAATCCGGGTGTGATGTCAGAACTTCTTCAAGGGTGATGAACTCTGGCCTTGCCGATGAGTCAACAGGAGGTGGGTTTCTGAGAGCCGCCGCTGTTTACACACAATCACCATGGCGAACGGCTGCCACAAGCCTTGTCAAGGGTCACAGGAGCCGATGGAGGGCTTGGCCCCTTACACGCAGCCTTGTAGGCCACATGCACAAATGACCAGCACTCACTTCACACCCCAGGGAGCTCGCTTCCCTCAGTACCTATGAGACGTGCACCTTCTGGGAGGGACTCACCCCACCCAGAACTCTGGGTGCCCACCCTGAAACACACCGGCACACCGAACCCCTACGTCATGCTCCTGACACCAACGGGCCAGCCCAGTCTACCCGGTCACCACCCTTCAGAGGGGACAAAGCTCAACGCCACACACTGCATTCCAGCCGGATGCCCAGTTCCTGGCCCCATTCCAGCTAGGAGACTCCTTCTGGTGACTCGGCCTCCCAGAGTCTTTACCTGTTTCCTCACCTGAGAAATGGGAACCGCTCCCCAACACAGGGCTGACAGCCAGGGGACAAGATGTAGTAACATGTACATCTCAGGCCAGCGCTGGCATGCGGGGCACGTTCCACAGGCACTGGTTATCACCTGCAGGCTTTCTCGGGGTGGGGGTACGGCAGTCAAAGCTGGCAACTTCAGGAATTTGCAGGGCCACTCCTGGCACCAGCAGTCCCAGGAGCCCAGAATGCCGGCATTTCACGAAGACGTGAGACCACGGTGGGGCTCCCTTTCGTAGCTGTGTCCCAGTGGCTCAAACTCCCTCCCAACTCGAGAGGCAGCCTGGGCCAGCGAGGACAGTGCAAGTGCCCTCAGGCAGGCAGCGCTGCCCCTCAGAGCCTCAAATGCCCACAATGAACAGTGGGAACAATACGCTAGCCTTCCTGCCAAGACTGTCAAGAAGATGACACGTGCCTGGACAAAGGGCTTACGGGGGCCTGGCCAGAGGCCAGGAGGGGCAGCGAATTTAGCTATTCCTAAAGACAGCCCGTCTGAAAAACAGACCCGGCTGGCAAGAAGAAACCTGCTGAGGGCTGAGTGGAGAGGTCCCCCAGGAAGGGGAGACGAACCCATCTCCCGAGGCCTCACTGTGGGAGGGAAGCAGAGGCTAAATTAAGGCTCCTCCTGTCACTGGTGCCCAGGCTGACACCCACACAGCTAGCCCCTCAGCAGCAGGCAAGCAGCCCCCAGTGTGGGTCCAGAACAGTCACAGAGTATTTGCTGCAGACCTCTTCTTCCTACAGCCGTCCCAGGACAGAGCCCTGCAGCTGCCTCCACACCTTCACCCGGGCCCCGCTCCCTACCCAAACACCCTCCCCAGCCCTCCTGTCTCAAGGCCTGTGCATGTGCTGCGGCTGGAAGCCCCACCCCTTCCCCTCATGGGACCCCTCGCCCGGCAGACCTCAGCTCTGGCATCTCCTAGGAGCGCCTCGCTTCATCAGCGCCCTTTCACGTAACCCCATTTTATTTCCTTCCTGACACTGACTGCTGACAAGCTCTTCATGCTAATTTCTTCTGTGCCACCCTGTTCATTTTCTGTCTCCTGCCTCTAGAATGCCAGCTCAAGAGACTGGGGACCTATTCTGGTCACCTGTAAATGTCCAGCCTCTGAGCAGCGTCCCTGTATAGACCGGGCACTCAATCAGATTCAGGAAGATGCAGGAGCCCAGACTCCCTGTCTCCCATAGTCTCTGCTCAAACCTCCAGGTGGGAACCAGCTCTGAGGACCAGCACCAAGTGCTGAGAACACGGGAGAGGTCAGGGCTGTAGTGAGAGCCAACAGAATCCCAACAGCCCCAACAAGGGAGGGCAGAAAGGGCAGGGCCTGGGACCCTCAGAGGCCAAAGAGAAGGATTTGCAGCTGGGAGGGGTCAGGTACTGGGACCCTCACAGCCCCGAGAGAAGAAGAATCCAGAGCTTAGAGAGGGTTGGGCATTGAGACACCCACAACACTGAGAGAGGAAAGATTAGGCGCTGAGAGGGCTCGGGTACTGGGACACTCATAATCCTAAAGAGAAAGATTCAGAGCCGCCACTGGGCTCCTCACAACTCTGAGGAGGAGGAGGATCCGGACTGGGAGGGGTCAGGCACTGGCCCAAGGCCTCATGCAGGTAGAGCTGAGACTCAGAGATTCAAACCCAGAGAGGCTCCAATTCCCAGGTTGCTTGGGCCTCTCCCTGGGCCCTCAATTTTTTCCTGAAAAATAATATGCTCCTCGGGACTTCCCTGGTGGCGCAGTGGTTAAGAATCCGCCTGCCAGTGCAGGGGACACGGGTTCCATCCCTGGTCCGGGAAAATCCCACATGTCAAGGAGCAATTTAGCCCGTGCGCCACAACTACTGAGCCAGCACACCACAACTACTGAAGCCCACGCGTTCTAGGGTCCACATGCTGCAGCTAATGAGCCTGTGTGCTCCAACTACTGAAGTCCCATGCCTAGAGCCCATGGTCTGCAGCAAGAGAAGCCACCACACTGAGAAATCCGCATGTTGCAACGAAGAGTAGCCCCCACTCACAACTAGAGGAAGCTTATGCGCAGCAACGAAGACCCAACGCAGCCAAAATAAACAATAAACAAAAATAAATTATAAAATAAATTAAAAAAACAACAGTATGCTCTTCTCCATCAAGGGATTTTTAATCTGGGAGTGGAGCGGGTCACTCAGCAACAGAGCCCACCAAATCCAACAACGAAATACCCAAGTGGTAGAGGGAGGTGCCCCAGGGAAGGTCACTTCCCCAGAGTCACTATCAGGGCCACTCCTCTGGAAGGCGTATGATGTTGTCTTGGAAAGACGGGCTGTGTTTACGCTTCCCCTCTCTTCTCTCCCGGAAGTAACCCATGAGGGTGAAAACGGAGATCCATGGGAGCGCTGTGGGACTCACTCGAGGCTGCATGAAGCCCAAGTCTGGACAGTGGCAGCTGCACGTATTATTACATCTTTACCTTCCACCACGTTCCAGGCTGGTCACTAGGTCTGCACAAAGGCAGCTCTGACTCCAGATCCATCTGTCAGGGACTTCTACTTGGGCTACTCCAACAGCTAGGATTACAGGCTCCCGGGAGCCACAGAGAAAGTTCTGAAGGAAGCTCCTCTCCAGTCCCCTGCCACATCTGAGCCTGTAAAAACCTCTTTGCAATTACAGTTGACCCTTGGAACAACATGGGGGTTAGGGGCACTGACCCCCGAGCAGTCGAAAATCCCGAATAAACTTTACAGTCAGCCCTCCACATCCTGAGTTCTGCATCTGCAGGTTCAACCAACTGTGGGTCCCCTAGTACTGTGGTATGTGTTTAGTGAAAAAAATCCACGCGTAAGTGGACCCGGGCAGTTCAAACCTGTGTTATTCAAGGGGCAAGTGTAAAAAGTAAAAGTAAAAACCCTCTCCACAAGTTGCCACTGGCAAACCATATAACCACAGCGCTAGAAAAAAGTCTACATGCTGACAGTCACACACATGAGGTTTTGTTAATAACCAATAACCACTTCTCCAGTCACACAAACAAGTTCTTCAAGTCACCTTTCCCATGCCTACCACCCAAGAACACTGAGTGTGCCCAAGCTGTCCTCCTTTTTACCTCAGTCCACTACGACGCCCATCGGATAAGATTAAACACAAAACTGTCAGGTAACTTAAATCACCAGTCAGCCTCTGAGAAAAATGAAAGTTTGAGTCACCCCCAAAATTTAGCCCAGCCAGCCAAGTAACACGAATGGCTTGGAGAAGGAGCTCTTCCAGGGAGCCCCTTCCGGCTGATCAACACTGATGTACACAGCTGGGCTCTGCGTGGGATGAACTTGAGTCTGCAGTTATACCTTCACCCTCACAGGAGGAAGATCCAGCTTAGGGGATGTAACCAACACCCTAAATTAAAAATAGCAGCGTGACAGCATGAGGTGGACGCACAGGCGGGCCTTCCGGGCGACTAGATCAAGGGAGGGCAACATGGCAGGGAAGGCGGGGCTCCTAACTCGCAGTGACCAGGTACCAAGTCCACCTTATTTACATGACGCATGGGCTCTTCCCCAGCTGTTTCTAGGAAAGCCCGCCTTCCAGCAGAGCAAGTCAGAATTGCCCATGGAAAAAGACTCCGGGCTGGAACTCCACAAGGAAGGGAGGCTCAAGCTGGCCACCGTGCCCCCTCCTCCTCACCTGCCGTGGCACCCCAGCCTCACCTTGCGGAATCCCTTTTGACAATGTGAGAACTCGCTCTTCCAAAAAAGATGAAGTCCTGGTTCTATGAAGGAGAAACTGAGACACGAGGACAGGAAGGAAATTGCCCCAAAAAGCGGGAAGAAGCGCGGGAAGGGTGGGCACTGGGAACAAAACAGGGAAAGAAATTCCCAGCTTAGCTAATGGTGCCGAACAAGCCCAGAGCAGGAAGAAAGCCACATTCCTTCCTAGTTAGTCTCTCTCCTCACCCGCCCGAGGCCCCCCTCATCCCCAGTGTACACACACACACACACACATACACACACACACACACACACACACACAGGGCGGGGCCTCCCTGAAAGTGACACCAGACCCCTCCCCCTAGCCACTGACTGTGAAGCCCCCACTTTCAAGGCAGGGAGGAAAAGGGCTCCCAAACCACTTCCCCTCAGGACCTGACCACCGGGCACCTGCAACTTCTGTCCCAACACAGGAGGAGGGCGCCATGACACAAACGGAAATGGGAAGAAGCAGTTTCTGACCACGGGCCCAGATGTGCCCCAAAGTCAGGCCTGAAAGAAGGTACACAGAGGCCTCTCCCCACCCCCCACCCCACCCCCGGGCCAGGTGACAGAACTGAAACGCCTCGAACTTCCCCAGATGGGCCCAAATCAGTCCCTGAGAAGGCTGAGAGTCAGTGGCCAGGTGCGATGGCCAGAGCTCCTTCCCAGGTGCCCACCACAGGCTCCCATCCTGGGAAAGGCACCATGCCAGCAATTCCGCCCCCCCCCCAAAACACTCCCACTTTCTAAAGGTGTCTAGTGATTCAGGGTCACCTGGGGAGTTGGGGACGAGCTGCCAGGTTCTGCCCAAACTCCCCTTCTCAAGAACCAAGAGTGAACCCGACTCCAGGGGCCTCAGTGGAAAGCGTCAGAGTCGGCCCCCAAGTGTAGACACAACCTCCCCGCACAAACGGGAACAGGACCTCACAGGTGTCCCGACAGCGGTGCCCCACTGACCCACCCTGCCAGTGCCCTAGACGGAAAAGCTGCTCCCCACCCTGCCAAGGAGCCAGAGAAACCCCAAACCCCCACCTCCCGTGCTCAGACGGCGCTGCCTCCACCCCCTCCCCCGATCAGGTGAAAAAAACCAGTTCCTGCCCAGGTGCCCGGTGAAAGGCCCCGGACGCCTCCAGGTGCCGACACAGACGCCCCCAGGACCAGACGCGCGAGTTCGGGCCCCTCGGCCGCCCTGGGCCGTCCGCCAGGGTCGCCTCCCCGCGCCGAGGTTCCCCGCGCTCGGAGCCGGACAGGAGCCCACCTCGCGCCCCGCCGGCCCGGAAACCCGCGAGCAGCACCTCGGACGCCGGACCCCGCGCCCCCAGGCCAGGACGCCGAGGAGAAGGGCGCGCGAGGCCGACCCGCGCCCCGACGTCCCCGACGGCCGCGCCGAGCCCCGTGCCGCTCACCTGGCTGGCGCGGTAGCTCTCGAAGGCCCTCAGGGCACTGTCGGTGAGCTTCACGTGGAACACGGACACCTTGCTGCCGTCGCTCACTCGCCCGCACGACAGCCCGTAGCTCCGAGCCTCCTTCAGCGCCGCCATCTTGCGACCATCGCTCCCCCGCCCCCCCCTTCCCGGCTCCTGGGCCGGCAGCGCGCCGGCCCCGCCCCACCCCGCCGCCCGCTGACGTGCTGCATTATTCATGAGACGCGACTGGCCACGCCCCCTCCGGGTCCAGGACCGCAATCACCGCCGCACCGCCCGCCGACGTGCTGTATTATTCATAAGATGCGACTGGCCACGCCGCCCTACGGGCCTAGTGAGGCCCACAGTCACCGCCCCGACTTCCTGCATATTCATAAGGCGTGGATGGCCCCACCTCTCAGGCCCCACTTCCGTGCCCGGACTCCGCCCCGACACGCGCACCCCTTCAGGCCCCGCCTCAATGTGTATTATTCATGACTCTGACTCAGCCAGGCGCGTCGAAGCCCCGCCCCACCAGCCGCTGACGTGATGTATTATTTATGAGCTCTCTCCAAGTCTTCCGTCTTTGGCTTCTGCTGAGAGCCGCACCAAGGGCGTGGAGGAGGCGGGACCGGCGCAAAACACGTGGGGGGGCGGAACCAGCGGCTTGCTGGGTGGGTGGGCGTGACTTTGCAAACCGAGCGCGCATTGGACGCTGGGTTGGGCTGGTGGGGCTTCCCTCAGGTGGGCCCGGGGCTGTTTGGGCATTATCGGGGCTGGTAAACTTTGCATTTGGTAAGAGTAAACTTTTTTTTTTAAAGCTAGGTTTTTTGTTTGTTTGTTTTGGTTTGGTTTTTTTAAACATTTATTTGATTGTGCTGGGTCTTAGTTGCAGCATGCGAACTTTTAGTTGCAGGCATGCATGTGGGATCCAGTTCCCTGACCAGGGATCAAACCCGCGCCCTGCATTGGGAGCATGGAGTCTTAACCACTGCACCACCAGGTAAGTCCCAAGAGTAGACATTTAACAGACTAAAATCCTACATCCGCACAGGCCCTGAGAGATTGTGGTTGTCCAGCTCTCCCATTAAAAAAAATTTCATGTATCATAAAAATAACCTAAAGTGTACAATCCTTAGTACAGTCACAGTCACTACCACTATCTAATTCCAGAACATTTTCATCACCCTATAACCACTAAGCAGGTCACTCCTCATCCCCCCTTCCCAGACCATAGTAACCAGTATCTACTTTATGGATTTGCTTTTATTGGACATTTCATATTAATGGTATCATACAATATGTGACCTTATGTGACTGGCTTCTTTCCCTCAGCATGATGTTTTCAAGGTTAGTCCACGCTCTTATTAAATCTCTCAATGCTTCATTCCTTTTTATGACTGAATAATATTCCATTGTGTGGATAAACCACATTTTGTTTATCCATTCATCTATTGCTGGACATTTTGGCTGTTTCCCCTTTTTCATCATTATGAATAGTGCTGCTGTGAACATTCATGTACATGGTTTTGCATGGACAGATGTTTTCCCTTCTCTTGGGTTTATACCTGGGAATGAAATTGCTAGGTCATATGGCAATTGTTTTTTTTTTTAATAAATTTATTTATTTATTTTATTTTTATTTATTGGCTGCATTGGGTCTTTGTTACTGCACACGGGCTTTCTTTAGTCCCAGCAAATGGGGGCTACTCTTTGATGTGGCGCGCGGGCTTCTCTTTGCAGTGGCTTCTCTTGGTGTGTGGCATGGGATCTAAGCTCACAGGCTCAGTAGTTGTGGCACACTGGCTTAACTGCTCATGTGGGATCTTCCCGGACCAGGGCTCGAACCCATGTCTCCTGCAGTGGCAGGCAGATTCTTAACCACTGCGCCACCAGGGAAGTCCTCTATGTAATTCTATGTTTAAGCTTTTGAAGATGTGCCGAACTGTTTTTCACAGGAACTGCGCCATTTTATCAATTTCTTGTTTTACGGGTGGGGACCCTAAAGTTGAGACCAGCTCTGGCTTGCCCAGGAAAGCTCCTCCTGGACTCCTGGGTCTTCTGACCTGTGAAAAGTTGAGTTGTTTTCTTTTTCGCTTGAGTCTAATTTACAGACGGTGGTCATAGGATGAAGATTTTCAGGCAAGAGAGGATGGTGAAGATGTATGTTTCTACCCAGGGGATCTCATTAGTTCTGCCCACCACTGCCAAGCTGGCACTATCATATATTGACCCCCTGATCATGAACTGCTGACCTTAAAGGCAATGCTAGATTCCTTGCAAGCTTTTCCCACACCTGTCATTAATATCTCCATTTACAGATGGAGAAACTGAGGCTCAGAGGGGTGAAGCAGCATATGATGGTATTCACCCTGCCAGTGAATGGGCTGCTTGGAACTTTGAACTTGGATCTTTTTGCTCCAGAGCCCTCCTGATTACCCTTCATCCTGCCTCTGGTACCTGGGTCCCTTTCTATATTTCCTCATTGAACACCCCCAGCACAGGGCCTAGCACAGAGTAGGTGCTCAGGAAATAGGTGTTGAATTAATAAATGATCTCATTTAATCCTCACAACACAGCTGTCAGGCCATTTCAGGGATGAGGAGGGCAAGGCTCAGAGAGTCTGGAAGGTCTCACATACTGATGCAGAGATTCCAACTCCAGCCTGTCTGAGCTCAGGGCCAAAGCTCTGGGATCCTCTACCCTTCACCTGGGATCAGTCCATCCTACTACCAAGATGCTGGCACTTGCTCAGACACGCTGACCCGTCTGTCCACTGCTGTGTGCAACTGTTTATCCAGAGGGTGAGCCAGGTAAATATTGGAGCAGGCCAGGGCTGCACTGCCCCTAGAAGGGCCACAGAAGGGCAGGAAGGGTAGCTGGGGAGCAGGAGATCTAAAGTTAGAGGATGGGTAAGGGAGAGACAGCCAGACTGCGGAATAGAGTAGAACATGGGAAGAGCCAGCTGTGAGTCCTGACCAGCAGGCTGTGTGACATTGGGAAAGGCACTTCCCCTCCCTGAGCATAAGTGGATTCATCTGAGAAACAGACAACAGTACTAATAACAGTCACCCCATGTTGAGTGCTTAAAATGCACCACGCCCTATGCTCAGTGGCACCCATGACTGCCTTTTGGGGTGAATACTGTGGTTTGGTCCCGTCTGCCAGATGAGGAAACAGAGGGCTTAGAGAAGTTAAAAGAATTAGGAAAACTGCAACCATGGGCTGCATTGCTTGGTAACAAGTATTTCCCCACTTTACACGTAATGCCCCAGTGGCTCCCAGCAGGATCCCAGAAATGATAATGGAGGAAATCATCACGCATTGGCATGCTTTCCAAAAGCCTCTAAGAACTAGGTCACCCAAGAAACTGGAAGCCAGTTAATCACCTTGGGGGTGGGGCCTCTCAACATATACTCCACC
Source organism: Hippopotamus amphibius kiboko (assembly GCF_030028045.1). Lineage (NCBI taxonomy): Eukaryota > Metazoa > Chordata > Mammalia > Artiodactyla > Hippopotamidae > Hippopotamus > Hippopotamus amphibius. The sequence goes on along the minus strand of NC_080200.1, from coordinate 15,505,450 downwards.
TAGCAAGCCCATTGAGAAAGTTCTAGCTCTGTGATGGGAACAGTAACCCTAGCCTGACCCTAACCCCGTGTAACCTTGGATGTATCTTGCCCTCCCTATTCCTCACTTTGTTTATCCACAAAATGGGGGTAGTTTACGTAAGAGCCTGGCCCTAGATCAAAGGCAAATGGCATCATCATGGAAATCATTATCATTATTCATGGGTTTACAAGAGTTTATCTACATAATCCCTTTCCGTTAGACATTTATGTTGTTAGCAATTTACAGGGTTTTTTTACATTTTATAATAAAGTTATGTATTTATTATTTATTTATGCATTGGCTGCATTGGGTCTTCATTGCTACACGTGGGCTTTCTCTAGTTGCAGCGAGCGGGGGCTACTCTTCATTGCGGTGCACTGGCTTCTCAGTTAGGTGGCTTCTCTTGTTGTGGAGCACGGGCTCTAGGCACATGGGCTTCAGTAGTTGTAGCATGCAGGCTCAGTAGTTGTGGCTCTCAGGCTCTAGAGCACAGGCTCAGTAGTTGTGGCACATGGGCTTAGTTACTCCGTGGCATGTGGGATCTTCCCAGTCCAGGAATTGAACCCGTGTCCCCTGCATTGGCAGGCAGATTCTTAACCACTGGCGCCACCAGGGAAGTCATTTACAGGTTTTTAAACCACACTGGGATGAACACCTACTATTCATTAGTTGGCTATTGCTAATATATGTATTAGTTAGCTATTGCTGCCTATTGCTGCGTAACAAAATATCTCACACTTAGTGGCTTAATACAAGGAACGTTTATCATCTCTCAGTTTCTGTGAGTCCTGAGTCTGGTATGTTTTAACCAGTTCTTTGCTCAGGGTCTCTTGAGGCTGTGATCAAGGTGTTGGTTGGGCTGTGTCCTCATCCAGAGGCTCAACTGGAGAAGGATCTGTGTCCAAGCTCCTTCAGGTTATTGGCAGAACTCATTTTTTGGTGGTTGTAGGACTGAGGTCCCCACTTCCTTGCTGTCATCTGGGGGCCACTCTCAGGCGCTGGCCATGTGGCCCCCTCCATCTCAGTAACAGAGACTTCCCTCATGTTGAATCCCTCTGACTTCCTCTCCTACAACCAGCAGGGTCAGGCCCATCCAGATTATATCCATACCTTAAGGTAAACTGTGCCCGATAACAACACAATCATGGGAGTGAGATCCACCCCATTCCCAGTCCTGGAATGATGCAGGATGAGTAATCTCAGGAACGCCTTAAAACTTCTGCAACGCACAGCCCTTAGAGACGCATCTCTGCACATCTGTCCCACAACTTCCTGAAAGTTAAGTTGCTAGGTCAGAGCAAATGGGCCTTAGGGATTTTGAAGCAAACAATTCTGCAGCAGAGGCAACACAAGGATCCTTGAGAGCACTGTTTGGAGCTGGCCGCTCTACATGGTGGGGTGGCTAGCATGAAGCCTGCTCCACTACTCCCTTAGCTGGGCACCTCAGAGCCAGCAAGTCCACCTTTGGGGGCCTCAGGACTTATCTGTGCAATAGGGAGGCTCACAGCTCTTCTTGGGATGGGGGGTAAAGACATTTGTTGTCAGGGATCCCCAGGACCACCCTCAGGTTTGATAATTCACTAGAAGGACTCACAGAATTCAGAAAAGCTGTTATATTCCTGGCTATGCTTGATGATAGTGAAAGGATATGGTGTAAGATCAGCAAAGGAAAAGGGTGCATAAGGCAGAAACCAGGAGAAACTAGGCACAAGCTCCTGGTTGCAGACAGCACTTAATTTCTCCAGCAACGACTGTGACAACACACACACAATATTGCCAACTGGGGAAGCCCACCCAAGCCTTGTCCAGGATTTTTGTTGGGGAGGAGGGGTCAGTCATGGAGATATGGCTGACCATCCACGTGATTCAGCTCAGGCTGCAGCCCATCCAGAGGTTGGACTGATACCATGTGGCCAAAAGCCCCCACCCTAAACCATATTGTTAGCATGGGCTATCTGATGTGGCCCATGGCCTCAAGTAAACAGACACTCTTATCAGTCAGGACATTCCAGAAGTCTAGAGGTGACCTCCCAGGTGCCAGTCAAGGGTCAGTCCTTTAAATGTGCAGGGTTCAGACAACCCAAGCTTGATGAGTTATTTCTTTACTGCTCTACAGCAGGTGGGGCTCCAAGTGCCCTCATGGCTCCAGCAGAAATACCAGGGAAGGCTGTGATTGGGTCGCTGTGGGTCACATGACCACCCAGGAGCCAATCACTGTGGCCAGGGGGCTGGAATGCTCTGACTGGTCAGGCCTGGGTTGCAGATCATCCCCTGATGGCTGGTAAGGAAGCAGCCTCATCTGCATGGTAAGGAGTAAAGGTGAGTTCCACCAGGAGGAGAACTAGAGGACAGGCATTCAGAGACACTGATGATTCCACACTGGGTGACCCCAGCCAGCACTCACCTCCAGGAATTTGTCCTTTAAGGATGACACGAGATGGAGGCATGCAAAGGTCATCCCACTGATGTACTCAGCAAACGTGAGCTCTCACACACAGTGCTCATTCTACCATGTTCACTTCCAATTCACGGCCCCCTACAAGTCGCACCCCTCGAGGGCAAGAGCCAGGCTGAGTCATTGCCCAAGACAGGGTACACAGAAGGCACTGGTATATGTTTGGATGTGAAAAAACTCATCCTAGTTGTCCTCTGAACATATCACACACTGTCCAGCCAGCACACCTTTGCACGTGCTATGCCTGAACCAGGAGCAAGCACCATTTGCCACCCGCCAAAGGCCTCCTGTGCCTTTAGGGCAAGTTCAATGCTCCTCGTCCTGGATGCCCTGGCTCCCCACCCCCACCCTGTTCAGACCACTGAGAATGGAATGACCAAAGGGATGAACACATTAAAGTCCCACACCGTGGCCCTGGTATTCAACGACTTTCTCATCTCCTGGCCTTAACTTGCGGTAAGATGCAGAACCAGCTGGTGGGTGGAGCATGGGCTCTGGAGGCAGGCTGATCTGGGCCAAATCCTGCCTGTTGTTTCCAGGTGGTGGACCGTGGGCAGGAGCTGTCTCCTCTCTGGGCCTCGATCTGCTCAGCTAATAATGGACACAACCAAAGCAACCATGGATTAAAAGGGGCAAAGGTGGGAGGTACACCCAGCCTGACTCCATCATTATTAAAAAGCTACAGTCTTCAGGACAGCGTGGAACCTGCCAAGGGGAAAAAGAGACCCCCAGCATGGAGCAGAGTCCAGGGAAGACTCACACATGTGTGGTCAACTGCCTTTTGACAAAGCTGCTACAGTAACTCACTAGGGAAAAGAAAGTCTTCCTCACAGATGTTTCTGGAACAACTGGATGGCTATATGGAAAAAAATGAACCTCAACCCCAACCTCACACCACACACAAAAATTAACTCAAAGTGGCTCATAGATCTCAATGTAAAGGCTAAAGCCATAGGACGCTGAAAGAAAACCTAGGGATTTCCCTGGTGGTCCAGTGGTTAAGACTCTGCACTTCTACTGCAGGGGGCATGGGTTCAGTCCCTGGTCAGGGAACTAAGATCTCACATGCCATGTGGCACAGCCAAAAAATAAATAAATAAAACCTAGAACATCTCTACAAACTGGGCTTAGCAAATATTGACAAAAAGCACATGGAATGGAAGAAAACTGGCAAATTTGACTACATCAAATCTTATTTTATTTTTAAATATTTATTTTTATTTGGTTGCGCCAGGTCTTAATTGCAGCATGCGGGCTCCTTAGTTGTGGCATACAAACTCTTAGTTGCGGCATGCATGTGGGATCTAGTTCCCTGACCAGGGATCGAACCTGGGCCCGCTGCATTGGGAGCACGGAGTCTTAACCACTGCACCACCAGGGAAGTCCCGGACTGCATCAAATTTTAAATGTCTGCTCTTTGAAAGACATCAAGAAAATTAAAAGTGAGCAACAGAGTGGGAAGTATATTCACAATCTACCTATCTGGCAAAGGACTGGTATCCAGAATATATGAAAAATGGGCACAGGACAAGGCGGCTATGGGTACCCAGTGGACTAAAGCCACTGTCGGCACACAATCAGTGCTCAGGAATGACAGTGGTGATGACTCTCACAACCAGGCCTGAAAGTCACCCCAGCTGGCCCACAGTCCTGCTGGCCAACCCTCAGGCCAGCTTCCCAGCCTGAGGTCAAGGAGACCGAGGAAAGGGGGGTATCCTGCCTGAGATGCAGGCCTCCTGAGCCTGGCCAACCCACAGTCCCTGCCCCAGCACCTCCCACGGAGCCCCCGTCCTATCTTGAGGACAAAGTAGAAACCTAAGGGGGCTGAATGGTGGAGAAGAGAAGCAGGTCCAAGCCACCCCCAGATTTGTGACCTGAGAGTAATCAGGTAGCCCAGAGAGGGCCTCAAGCAGGCAGGGCAAAGACCTAGTTTCAAGGCCTGATGGCCACCTTCTGCTTGGGTGGCTGTGACCAGTGGCTTCCCCTCCTGGGTTGTAAAGGGATGGGCGCAGGCCAGACACTTGTGTGGTCTATTTCGGAGATCTCCTTTCCTGGAGGCAGGATAAAGCGACAAGAAGAAACTCAGGTTGATAAAGGTGCTGGTTGATAGAGGCCCAAACACTGGCTCTGCCTGTCCTGGTTGATGGCAGGCAGTGTTTTGAAGAGAAGCATCTACGGCCCCGGGTTGTAGGGAAAAGGAGATTGGATGGAGCTCCTGGAATCAACCCCAATCCCTCCCCGTAACCCCCGAGGCCCTGCAGGGTCCAGCTCTGCTGACCACCCGCCTTTATCAACCTTGAACGTGCCAGGAGGCTCCATCCTGCTCCAGGGCCTTTGCACTGGCTCTGCTGCTGCCCAGATGTGGGGCTGTCTGCTTGCTGCACAGCCAGACCCACATGGTCACTGAGGGCTCAGCACAGTCCCCAGTTAGGTCCCGTCAGGGTCCCCAATTTCAGATGAGGCAACAGAGTGAACAGAGGTGGGGTAAGGAGCATAGCTAACTGAGAAGTCCTACAGAGTCTGACCTGGGACCCTGAGCGCAACACCCCCCTGTGCCAGGTCTCAGTTTCCCCCTCGGTAAAGGTCTGCCGTGGCCTGAGAGCAGACAACCCCCGCTCTAGTCCTAGCTCGGCCACGTCCACAGCCCTGTGTGACCCTGGACGTGGTGCAGGCTGTCTCTGGCTTGGCCCCAAGCGACGGTGGAAGAAGGCTCCGGAGCCAGCAGGGTGCGGGGTGGGAGGCTTTATTTCACTGTGTGTTTGGGGGGCGGGGGGGAACTGGACAGAGGGCAGCAGGCGGGGCGAGAGGAGTTGGCGCTTGGACAGGGACTGGGTGGGGGAAGGGCTGCCCCCAGGCCTGTTGGGAAGGAGAAACTGAGGCTGGCCCCTGTGGGGACCTAACCCAGGGGGGTGGGGGTAGGGGTGGGAATTGGGTCTGGAGGAATGAGGGCCCCCTTGCTCCGGGCTGGACGTGGGGCCCGGGCCCTGCCTCACTTTCCTCCTGTAGGGCTCAGTCCCTCCTACTCGCTGGGCCACGCGACCCCCAAACCTCACTGCCCTCGCCCCAGAGGAGGGGGCCAGGCCAGTTAGGGCAGTGGACAGGGGGCCTGGGGGAGTTAGGGAGCGCAGGGTGGGGTCCACGGTGAGTGGAGGGGATGGCGGCCACCTGGGCGGTCAGTTCCTGGCAGCGATGACCACAGAGAGCGCCACGCCCCCCAGGGCGACAGCAGTTGCCCCAAACAGCCACTTCCATGGGATGGACTGTGGATAAAGGAGAAGGAAGGGGAGGCTGGACAGCGGTCAGGATGGCTGTCTTGCACTTCAGCTAGCAACACAGCCCAAACAGGCCTCCCAGGAAACCACTGCCTGACAACACCTTGCCTGACTCTTGGAAAACTACCCATGCATCAAAAGTCAGGCCAACTGTCCCCTCCTCTGGTATACCTCCCCTTCTCCTTTGGAGGAGCCATCATTCCCCACTCTGAGCTCTCCAGGTTATGTTTCGTCTTCTGCTCTGGTCCTGGTCACACAGCGCTGGGGCTTCTCTGTGTCCCCAGCATGGTCCAGCACACCCCAGTTCACGAGGACATCAATGTTCGCAAAATGAAGAAACTCCCCTGGCATGGCGTGCCCTGCCCACAGTCCCTGCCCCTCTTCTGGGAGCCTCCCTGTGCCCGCTGGCCCCAGCTCACCCAGGCACCCTTGCCAGGACACTTGGCAGGCAGCCGGCTGGGGTTGCCCAGCATCTTTCGGTACAAGGCGGTCTCCGTGCTCCGCTGGGCCGCGTGCTTCTTCACCAGCTTTGAGAGCTCTGCGTGGATCGTCTGGGGAGGGGGGAGGGTGTCTGTGAGCGCAGGTGGCAACAGAAGCCAACCATCACCGCTAGCAAGTCTGCCTTTCTGGGGCCCTTTGGGACTGGAACCACTGGGACATGGGAGTTCTGTCTGCTACCCTCTGGGCATCAGCAAAGTGGAGGCTGCTGGCTCCACCCTCCTCGGAAACCAGAAGATGAGGTGGAACAAGGGTGGCCAGGAGAGAGGAAGGTTCTGGGAAGAAAGCTGAAGACACTGGCACTGGCCAGGCTGGCAGTGCCCTTGGCCTCTGGGACCCTCGTTGGGGGTGAGCCCGGACTGCCCATGCAAGGGTCAATAAGAGTCTCAGCAGGCGGGCTGCGGCCCTTCAGCACCTACCCCGTCACTGCCCAGGCAGAAACACCACAGGGAGAGCCACAGCAAGAAGGCTAAGGAGCAGACCACAGAAAGAACTTCCCAGACAGGCTGGCATGGCAAGTCTCAGGGTGCCCCCAATTCTGCTCACCTTGTTGGAAGGTTCCAGCTTCAGGGCTGCTCTCAAGATGGGGATGGCCTCACTGTACTCGCCTTGCTGGGCCAGCACCTGCAGGAGGAAGTGGGGAGTATATCGCTCTGGACCCACACTGGGCCATTCTCCCTCAAGAGACCCAGCCCTGCCAGGCTGGCCAGGCTCCTGGCCACTTGACTAGATCCAAATCTATCGCTAGCAACAGCCCCGGGGGGTCCAGTCACCCCTACACTGCGCCACTGAGCCCTCAGAATACATGAGCAGCCCACCAGGCTTGGTGTCATTTCCCTAACCTGCTCCTTCCCGAGTGTCTGCCTCATCCTGTGCAGGAGACCCAGGCACCGGTCTCTCCTCCTCCTTCGCCACCTTGGCTGGCATGAGAAGCCAACTGGATGCTGCCAAAGCTTTGGCCACATCGAATGATTCAGAGCCAGGCATGTGACTTAAGCCAGCCAATGAGATCCAGCCTGAACTATGCTGGTACCACTGGGAGGCCAGTTGCTAAGTGGGAAGGATGGAAGCCTGGAGCCTTTGGCAGAGCGGGAGGGAGCATCTTTGGTCGCCCTGAGAGAGGAGCCTGCCTGAGAGAGAAACACGGCAGACAGACACAGCATCAGCACAACACTGCTAAACACCTGGATCCAGCCGTGCCTGAAGCCAGTTACCCCTGACTTGGCAGTTCCACAAGCCATTAACTCCTTTTACTTGAATCTATCTGAGTAGTTTTCCATCACCTTCAACCAGCAGACCCAAAGATATGTGAGGCTACATGAGTAGACAGTCTCACTCCCCCCAAGAGAATTCTAAACCCTTGAAAAACGGGGACAGCGTCTTTTCTCTCCTCTCCGTTTCTATGCAAAGCTCTACACACAAAAAGTACTTAAAAAATGCTGGCTGGCCTGCTCAGGCCTCTCACAAACACTTTAGGTGACCCAGCATTTGCTTGCACCTCAGTTTCCTTGGTTTACTGCTAAAAAATGCTGAAAGCATGCCCCATCCGAACAGAGTGAGGATGAACAGAGATTAAAGTCAAGTCCACTCAGGCCAAATTCACCCCTATGTTCCACCAGCACTTATTCAGCACCTACTGTATGCCTGGCTCTGTTTGGAGGACTAGACATTTAGCAGTGAACGAAACATACAAAATCCCCACCTTCCTAAAGGAGGTGGACAAGAGGCATGACACCTGCCCATGCTGACAATGACATGGGAAACATGAAGACAGGGCAGAAGGTCGGGGTGGGGGTTTTAGGGAGGGCTTCCTGAGGAGGTGAGATCAGAGCAAAGACTTGAAGGAGGTGAGGGAAGGACCCATGGGGGTATTTGGGGGTATGAATATGTCAAGCAGAGGGCACAGCCTGTGCAAAGGCACTGGGGTAGGAGCAGACCTGGCCCAGGCAACAAGCAGTGGAGAAACTGAGCCGGATGGAAAAAAGCAAGAGTATACCGGAAGATGACGGCAGGAGGAAGACCAGATGGCTCAGAGCCTCAAAGGCTGCAGTAAGAACGCAGCTTTTATTCTGAGGGAGATGGGAGCCACAAAGGGTTATATGCAAGGAACAGTGACCAATGGGCCAAAGGGCAGTGTCGGGGAGTAGAGGGAACCTAAGACCCAGAGTTCCAATCTGGCCTCAGTGAGGGGACTTCCCTGGTGGTCCACTGGTTAAGGCTTGGTGCTTCCAATGCAGGGGACAAAGGTTTGATTGCTGGTCGGGGAACTAAGATCCTACATGCCGTGTGGTGCAGCGCCTCCCCCACCCTCAGAAAATCTGACCTCAGTCAATGAATCGCTGTGACCCAGGCCACACCCCTGCACCTGTCTGGGCCTCAGTTTCCCCATCTGTACCCCAGAGAGCTCGGCTAGCTGATGCCTGTGCCCTTCTCAAATCTAGGGTTTGGGACCAGACTCACTGCCGCGGGGTGGGGGAGCCAGCCTGCCCGCCTGTTGCAGCTCACCTTGCCCTTGCGGAAGAGCGCCTTGATGTTGTCAGGCTGGTGCTCGAGCACGAGGCTGCAGGAGCGCAGCGCGGCACGGTAGTGGTCCAGCTTCAGCTGTGAGGCCGCCAAGTTGTTCAGACATTTCACCTTCAGCTGCAGGAGCTGCTCCTCTTCCTCGAATGTCATATCCACTGTGGGGGGAATGGCGCTCAACTGTGGCTGCTGTTACCATGCCACCAGCCCCCCACACCCTACCATCAGCAGACAGACTATGTGACCCAGGCCAAGGGCCACCCCTCTGCACCTGGTGCTGGAGGAGACTGGGGGACAGGGTCTCTGAGTGACGCAGTCACAGGAGGTAGGCGGTTTCCAAGCTCCCAGTGCTGGGGCCTCTACCATCTACTTCCTGGGGGACCTCAGGCCTCTCTGGCCTCAGTTTCCCCATCTCTAACACAGACTAAGACCAGCACCGTCCTCAGGGCACTCCCAAGGACCCTACAAAATGGAGCCTGTGAACAAGGCCCTGATGATGGGACACATGAATTGACAATGTTTGCAGTCACCCACGTTCCAACATCTACCTGCACCTCCGTAACATTCCACCAACCTGGCGCAGATCAAAAGTCCAGAGCTATCTAAAGACTAGGCATAGCTGAACATCTATCCATATTCTGGACTCTTCTAGAACATTTTGAATTTGGGGTCCTCTGTGGCTTGAAGTTTCTAGCACTAGTAGGGATGGCTCTGGGGGGGGGTGCTGGGATTCGGTCTGGCGGTCACCTTTGGCGCTGGACGTGATGGCCTTGATGGCGAGGTCGTAGGAGTTGGCGGCCAGCACGAAGTCGGCCCGCTGGTAGTGGGCGTTGCCACACTCGCGCTTCCGGTTGGCCAGGGCCACGCGCTCCTGCCCCGTGAGCATCTCCAGGTCAGGCCCAGCCACAGCAGTCTTCAGGGTCACCTCCAGGCACAGGGCCGCATGCGGGGGGATGTATGGGCTCCTGCTGGGGGATGGGGTGGGGATAGCCCTCAGACCCAGCCGCCACCATGACTGAACCCCTGACACACTGCGTTGGCTCGGGAGCGGGCGGGAAAGGGCTGTCACCCCCTCCTCAGGAAAACACAAGGGAAGCTAACTCTTACTACCCTTGAGCTCTGTGGCTTGGTATGGGAGTTCCCCTCCCTGAGCCTCAGTTTCCCTTTCTATAAAAGGTGTAGGTAGACAGGGTGAGACGGAGGAGCAACCTGTGCCACCCACTTCTGCACCCCTACGTGGACCCCTGCAGACAGCAGGCTCTCACCTGCCCTGGGGGCCATAGCAGTACTTGGAGTCAGCAGTGACCATAGCCGTCTCTCCCACGTCCATGAGCGGGACACTGAGATCCAGGGCCTGGCGGGGGAGGCCGCAGCATGAGTTGAGGGGGTCTGGGTGCCGCAGAGCAGTGCCTGCCCACCCAACCACCACCACCACCGCCCCCCATCGCCCCATCTCCCCCCCACCCCGCGCTTCCCCACCCAGAACTGCCCAGCCCTGCCCCACTTCCACCTGGATGACGTCACAGTCGCCCAGGGTGAACACCAGTTCCGGCTCCTCCTGTACCCGCGTGCCATTCTCCAGGGATGTCTGCAGCTGCACAGTGACCACCTGGCCCTTGGCTGGGCGGCTTGAGCCTGGTGGGCCCGGAACCAGCGTCTTCTTCCTCAACAGCCCGTTCCCTGCCAGGGAGCAGGGACAAACAGGCTGTCACCGAGCAGCTCAGATGGGCAACGGCGCCCTGGGCACCACCCCCCGTCCAGGATTGATGTGGGGAATGATGACACTGGCCCTGAGGGTGGGCTCAGTGAACACTGGCTGGTCCGTTATCTTAAGAAAATCAAGGGAGTTCCTGGTGGCCTAATGGTTAGGATTCCGGGCTTTCACTGCTGCGGCCCAGGTTCAACCCATGGTCAGGGATCTGAGATCCCGTAAACCACGTGGTGAGGCCAAAAGAAGAAAAAAAAAGGAAAGTCAAGGCTCAGTGAGGGCAAAGGGCTGAGAAAACCCATCCTGCCTACACAATCAGGGCAGCAGGGATGCCCAGAAAAGAAACTCTGGAGCTACCCTCTCCTCCCTCCTCTGGCTCCAATCTCAGCCCTGTGACATCTGGGCCTCAATCTACCCAGCCAGAAAATGGTGTGATCAGGGGTTGATCCTTGGTGACACCCAGTGAGTAGTCTGATTGGTTAGCAGAGCAGCTGTGATGCCAGGAGTGTGTCCCGACCAAAGCGCCACATCATGGAAGGACCTATAAGCAAAAGTAGCCCCAACAACCCCCTGGCCACCGAGGAGACCACTATGTTTCCCTCCGTACTCCAAGCAATCTAAGAATGGCCAAATAGCCATAGCCAACACCTACTGAGTACCAGGCATGAGGCCTTGTGCCCTCATGAATCCACTCAAGGAGCCCCCACGACAATGACACCCACTGTCATCCCGTGACAACTGCTGCGGCAACTGAGAGCTTACACCTAGGGGGCACATCAGACTGACATCATCTACAATCACCCATGTTTCGACAGGTACCTGTGTTCTGTAAGATCCCACTGGTCTGGAAAAAGTACCGCAAGTCTGAGTAGACCCTAGTCTAAACATTAGGGACAGGGAAGTCTATTCATATTCTGGAATATTCTAGAGTGTTCCAAATTTCTGCAGTGGTCCCCAACTTATACATGTCCCCGCATCCAGTTTGAGAACCACTGATGTAGTGGATGCTGAGGGACCCCTGTGTCTTGAGGTTTCTGAGCACTGACAGTGGATGTGCTAGTAGGATCTCAACCAGGCACTGCCTCTCACCCAGGTAAACTCTGGGTAAATCACGTCCCCTCTCAAGGCCTCAGTTTTCTTGTCTAGAAGCCTGAATTCTGACCTCAGAAAGTGGCTGGCTCGCATATAAACAAACAGAGCCATCCTCACATTCAGGTGGGGAGCAGGGCAGTTTTTAGTAGAGAAGAGCTTCCCAAACTTTAATACAGCCAAGGAGGCTGTGCAACCTTAGGCAAGAGCCTCCACCTCTGAGTCTGTCTCCCTATTTGTAAAACGGGGATATGGTAGGAATTACAATGTGGGGTTGTTGTGAGGATAAAATAAGACGATGCACAGGCCTAGCACAGAACCAGTGCTCAGTAAAAATCACCTGGTGTTATGTTTAAGCATAGGAAAGTTTATACCCGTAGTGGAGGTGAAATCAGTACCAATTTGATTTTACCAGTGTCTATATTATTCGATGTTACTCAATCGTTAGCATTACTGGTGGTAGTAACAACATTTTACTATTATTTGTGTGGTCATTAGCATTATTTAGTACATTAGATAACAGAACTAGGAGCACTGTTTATCTCGTAGAGCTGTTGTGATGGGGTGCATGTGGGGGGGGGCACATACATGGGTTCTCCTAGTTTCTTTCTTGCAGGACTTTTCTGAACAATTAGCACACTAAGGAACACTATGAACCAGACAGAGGGATAAACAAAATGGGATGTTCCACAGATCTATGTGACCTCAGGACACATTCTTCCGGGGACAGGCACTTGTTAGACAAATGCCAAGAAAAGGAGTGGGGGTTGGGAGCTGCCAGAGCCTGCTCTGCTGGCTGTGTGGCTCTGGGCAGGTGATTCAGCCTCTCTGAGCCCTGTCAGCAGCTCTGGGAAAGCAACTGGGGGGGTGGGGGGCAAGAAAAGGTCATAAATATGAAGTGTCTCAAGCAATTGCCTGTGGCTGGTGATCACTGTGGTTACCACATGCTTTACCTCCAACCTCCTTCACAACAGAGATGGGGAAATGAGGCTCAGGGGAGGAGAAGGCCTAGGCCAAGGTCACTCCTGAACCTGAGCTGTCCAGGCCCTGGGGATCAACCCAAGCCACCCCTGCTCCTTACCCAGGATGTCCAGCCACTCGTCCGGGGCCGGGGCAGGCTCAGGCTCGGGCTCCATGGCGGCCAGGAACTCTCGGGCCAGAGCCCCGGGCTGCTCGGCCTCCTCCAATGGGGGCTGCCCCACATCCTCAAGTGGCGGCAGCTCACTCAGGTCCTCCTCCTCCTCCTCCTCCTCCTCCTCGCCCTCTGCATCTTCCACCCCATCCAGCACCTCGAAGTCCTCAAGTGGTGGGACCCCAGCAGGTGGCGGGACAGTGGGCTCTGGGTCCGCAGCAGAGGGCTCGGCACAGGATGCCATGCTGCTGGAGGGATGGGAACTGGCCCTGGTGGGGGGAATGGATGGGGGTAAGGATCTCACCAAGGCCCTCAAATATCCTCTGCCTCCATTCCCTGCACCGCCAATCATTAACTGTGTGACTCACGGGCTCCAGGCCTCAGTTTCCTCATCTATACAGTGGGTAGAGTAACAACCCTGGTTTGTCCAAAGGACTTAACAACCCACTCACCAAGCCCTAGTATCAGGTTCAAACAGTGTTAGTTATGATTACAGTTAGTTATTATTTAATCTTTATAAACACCCTGGGGAAGTAGGGAACATCCCCCTGCAGAAAAGGAAATTGAGGCCCAGAGAGGCAAAGCCATTTGCCCAAGGTCACAGAGCAAGTCAACCACAGGAGGCAGGATTTGAACCTGGGGCTTTATCTGCTTAAATGCCCAGAGCAGGTGCTGGGAATTTTTTCAGGGGGACAACCCCGAGATCTTGGGGAGGCTATTTTTAGAGCCCAAGGGAAAAATAATTGAATCTTCACCAGGGCTCCCCACCTCCAGTTGTCCCTTCTCCTAAGGGGAGCCCCCCAGAAACCCCAAGGCTTTCCTTCCATACATTGAACCTAATGCCACCCCCCCAGCATCAGGGACCTTGACCCAAACCATTCCCTGGGAGCCCTTTCTCCTCTTCTCAGGCCTTCTTACCACCTTCTCAAAGTAGCCTCCTTTACAGGAGTGGTCGAGACCCCCACGGCTTCTTCCTTGGACCATCAAGAACTGTCCCCCTCCCCCAGGCCCCAAGCTCTGGCGGTGGTAGAGCCGTCTTTCTAACCCCCAGCATCCCCCCTCCCTAACTCTCACCAGCCTGCTCCTTTCGGGCTTGGGTCCCATTTTCTGAGACCCTTCCAGCCCCCACCCCCACAATCCCCTGCGCTCGCATTAGACGCCCTCCCCCCACGCCAACCACCGCCCCCAGCCCGGGCCAGCTTCCCCCACAGCTGCTCTGTCGCCCCTAAACACCTTGGTATCCCCAGACGCCCCCCTCCCCATCCCATAACACTCTACGCTCTCCAGACGCCTCCTGCCCCGGTCTGGCCCACCATCAACCTCCCACCCAAGTCCCCAACGCCCCACGCCTGTTTGACGCCACCAGTCTGGGGCTCCCGACCCCCCGCAACCCTCGGGCGCCCCCGGCCCTGCACATCTCCGCCGGCAGCGCTCCCACCCGCTGCCCTTGACCCTCCGTGGCCCCCACCCCTGGCTGCCCCCACCAGGCCGCGCCCCCTCCGGCACTCCGACCCCCCGCGCCCCCCGGCTCGCCTCCCCCGCGGCCCTTCACCCAGCCTAGAAGCCGCAGCCCCCGCCGCGCCGGCCCCCGGACTAGCCCAGGTCCGGGCAGCGCTCCTGGCCGGCGCGACCCCGCCGGCGCCCCGGGACACGTGCCTCCGGCTCCGGGACCCCCGCCTGGGGTCCTGCGCCCCCCTCCCCGCCCCCAGCCGCGGCCGCCGCGCCTCGAGAACCAGGCTCTGGCGCCCAGTCCCGCCCTCACCGCGCCCATTGGACGCCGCCTCAGTGACTGCAGCGTTCATTGGTGTGCGCGCACATCCGTCTCGGGCACAGGCACCACCCCCTTCCTGCTTGTATCCGTGGGGCGTTCTTAAAGGGGCAGAGGCCGTGGCACCACCCCCGGACGGAGGCGGAGGCGGGGGCAGGGGCCTGGAGCTGTGGATCCCAGTCAGTTCGCGGGTCAGCGCCTCGCAGTCTGGCTAGACTCTCCGCTCCTGTCTGAGCTTCATTCTGCTCATCTGAGAAATGGGGATAAACATCTCTATCCTTGTACTCTCACCTTGGGGGCTGTTGGGAGGACAGCACTAAATGGTATTTCCTTAAGGAGCTCAGCCTTGCCGGTTAGGGCAGCCCTGAGAAGCTGGATAACCCACCCTGAACCCCCAGTTACTTCTGTAGACCCGAGGCCCCGCGGGGGAGCGACGTGCCCAAGGACACACAGAACCTCCGCCACCCCACCCCCCCCACGTGGTCTGTCTAATCCCGGGAAGATTGCCTGGTGCATACAGGAGGGACTCAATAATGGCTAGGTTAACTGCTGAGAGAGCAGGGCCACTGGGAGAAGTACCTCCTCCCTGCATCCTCTGCTAGAGTATGATAAGGTGCCCACGGCCCCAGAAGAAGGTGGCAGCATTGATTAGGAGGGTTTTAAGGGCTCTTGTTTTGAAAGGGGAGGGTAGCACTTACTCCTCCTTCACTCTATTTTCTCCCTAGCAGTTACCCCCTTCCAGAATGATCTGGTTCATTCTTTTGCTTCCCCCCTTCCCCCTACTCTGCTCCATCCTGAAAAGAATTTTGCCTGTTTTGTCCTCATCACCTCCTTGAATGATGTTTAGGGCCTGTGGGAGTTCAATAGATGAATGAATAATCGGATGAACTAATGAATAAACGAGTGGGACACTGGCTTTTGGAGGCAGCTAACACTGGAAGAGGTAACTAGCTTTTGGAGGTAACTTGTCAGATAGGAGCTCTGAGGTCACCTCCTACTGGAAGCCCTCCCTGACCTCCCCAAGGCAAGGCCAGGTGTCCTGATTGGCTGCAGTCTTGGTACAATGAATGTTTACTTCGTAACTGATTCATTTGTGTCTGTACCATCAGTTGACTTTTGCTTTGCCCAATAGACTGGAAGACCCCCCAAAAGTGGGAAGCGTATGTTGTTTCTTATTGTTTTAGTCCTGTGACCTACATACTGCCTGGCACAAAAGATAGGGGAAGGTATTCAGGGAAACCATTGTGGAAGTAAGGGAGGAAAGCTGGCCAGTCAGAAGAGGTGGTAGCGCAACAGGATTATGTGAGAAATTGCCTGGGAAGGAATATCAAATAAACCTTGAGCCAGTCCTGGTCCTGAGGGACTTGAACTAACCTCTGTCCATCTCTGAATCTCAGTGTTTTTATCTGCACAGTGGTGTTACTTATTCACCCAGCCCCACCCCTGTTATAGGGGCAGAAGGAACTGTAGTAAACAACAACATAGAAACAACTAAAATAAACAAACACAAAGTAATAACACCAACAATTATGATAGTAATGACTGACAGGTGTCCCAGGTGTAGGCAAACACTTTACATGCACTTAATCCTCACATCAGCCTTATGAGACAAATACTCTGATATTTGGAGCCCATGTCACTGACTGCGTACAGAGCTGGAATTGTCATGTATCCTCCTGGTGAACTGTGCTTTTTATTGTTTTGACATGCCCCTCTGTATCTCCATGCTTCTTGCCTTAGAGTGGACTTTGATATAAAGATCACACACCTATTCTCTTTTGGTTCATTATTTTTTTTAGTTAATTTGTTGGCTGTATTGGATCTTTGTTGCTGCGCGCAAGCTTTCTCTAGTCGTGGCAAGCGAGCTTTCTCTCTTCGTTGCAGTGCACCGCCTTCTCATTGCGGTGGCTTCTCTTGTTCCAGAGCATAGGCTCTAGGTGCACGGGTTTCAGTAGTTGTAGCATATGGGCCCAAAAGTTGTGGCTCATGGGCTCTAGAACACAGACTCAGTAGTTGTGGCACGTGGGCTTAGTTGCTCTGCGGCATGTGGGATTGTCCCAGACCAGGGCGTGAACCCGTGTGCCCTGTGTTGGCAGGGTGGATTCCTAACCACTGCACCACCAGGGAAGTCCTGGTTCATGTTTTAAATGCTTCATTCTTTTCCACCTTTATGTATCCTTACGTTGTTCATGTGTCCCTTACAAGCAGCATAGAACTGGGTTTTGCTTTTTGAGTCAGTCTGTCCACCTTTGCCTTTTAACTGAGGCATTGGTCTATTTACATTTAATGTAATTATAGACATGTTTGGACTTAAATCTGCCTTCTTATGTGTTTTTTTTTATCTGCCCCACCTACTGTGTTCCTTTTCTTTCTCTTGCCTTCTTTAGGATTGGATGTGTATGTTTTGGTAAGACTCTTATTATCCTCATTTTATAGATAGGGAAACTGAGGCACAGAGAAATTAATTATCTTATTCAAGGTCACAGCAAAGAAAGGCAAGGTAGATCAGGTCTTTTCACCCATCGAACTTCTAGCCAGGGAGCCGGATATTGTGCAAACAATAATGCAGAGAAGTATCTAATTGCAGCTTTGATGAGTGCTATGCAGGAAATAAAACTGAAAAAGTGGCAGAGAAAAGCTTCCTGTCCCCAGTCTTAGGTCACCCCCTGCCCCCAATGTCCCCATCACTGGGCTGACTGAGCATTCCCATCACTTCCCATCCTCCCCCTCAAACACACAAAGGAGGAAAATATTTTCTTGTCTCTATTCCACTGCACACAAAGCATTTGGGGCCAGCCAATCCCTTTTGGCCCCAATGTGCAGCCCCCACCCCTTCCAGGACCCTCATAAATGTTTCCTGGCCTCCAACAGAGCCCAAGAGACCCATGAAAAACCTTGGTTTCTCCAGTCTGGGCCTCTTCTGCTACAGCTTGCAGACAGAGCCATGGTTTTACTTTTCCCAGCAACCGCCACCCAGGCTCTTCTCAGCATTGGCTGCTGTCTGGCTCATGGAACTCCACAATTCTTAAGAGATGAAATCCACACCATGTGCTTTCCCACCATCCTGTCTTTGCTCCTGTGATCCCCTCAGCCCTGAAAGATTGTCAGCACCTGTAAAGCTCCTAATTCTACCTCAAAACTCCATCCAGATGTAACTGTTTCCAGGTCCTCAGAAGTCCTCAAACCCCACTCTTTTTTTTTTAATTTAATTTTAATTTCAATTTTTAAAGTTTTGGCTGCGTTGGGTCTTCATTGCTGCACACAGACTTTCTCTACTGGTGAGTGAGGACTACTCTTCATTGTGGTGCACAGGCTTCTCATTGTGGGGGCCTGTCTTGTTGTGGAGCATGGGCTCTAGGCACACGGGCTTCAGTAGTTGCAGCACATGGGCTCAGTAGCTGTGGCACCTGGGATTAGTTGCTCCACAGCACGTGGGATCTTTCTGGACTAGGACTCAAACCAGTGTCCTCTGCATTGGCAGGCAGATTCTTAACCACTGAGCCATCAGGGAAGTTCACCCCACTCTTCAGTCTCCTTTAGCCGTGAGTCTCTCCTCCCTATAGCCCAACATTGTTCCCTTCAGGGCTGGGTGTGTCTGTGTCAGACTCCTTTATCCTCCAAGACTAGGTAAGGACCAAGTATTTTCTGGATTCTCAGAATATGGGGCAAACCCGGAAGGGGTGGCTAGAGGGTTTATTAAACAAATTTTAAAACTGTTGGTTGAACTATAAGAATGTATAAGAATCCTGATCATCCTTAACTTTTCAATGAATGAAGGCAGGAGATCGTGGGAGTAATAATATAGTTTACCCTGAATTTACCAAGTGCTTACAAATGGGCCAAACTTTATTGTAAGGAATTAACCTGCATGATTTCATAAGGTTAAGCCACTTGCTCAAGGCCACCCAGCTAGGATGTGACAGCTGGAATTAGAACTCAGATATGTCCAATTCCAGGGCTTTCAAAGAGTCTTCCACGGGCCCAAGGGCATGTGTGTATCTCTTAAGCTCTCAGCAACCTTAAGAGGCAGTATGTTCACGAAGACTCACAGTTAACAAACTGAGACCCAGAAAAATGAGGCATATAATATAAAACACACATCATAAGACCTCAAAAACTAATGATAATTGCTAATACTTATCAAGTAATTACTATTTGCCCCATTTTGTTCATGCATTTAAATCGGGTTATCTCACTTAAGAGTGCATCCTCGGGCTTCCCAAGTAGTGCAGTGGTTAAGAATCCACCTGCCAATGCAGGGGACACGGGTTCAAGCCCCGGTCTGGGAAGATTCCACACGCCACGGAGCAAACTAAGCCGGTGTGCTACAACTACTGAGCCTGTGCTCTAAAGCCCACCAGCCACAACTATTAAGCCCATGTGCCACAACTACTGAAGCCTGCACACCTACAGCCTGTGATCCACAACAAGAGAAGCCACCACCATGAGAAGCCCGAGCACCGCAACGAAGAGTAGCCCTCGCTCGCCACAACTAGAGAAACCCCGTGCGCAGCAACAAAGACACAATGCAGCAAGAAGAGGAAACAGGCTCCTTGGAGAAACAGCTGATTCCAGGGATATTCCAAAGCAAGCACAGAACATTTTGTGGTGCCAAAAGTAAAGAAGTACTCACAGAAACATGGAGACATATTACAAGGACATAGGAGCTACCTTAAAGGGGCAGCAAAATAAATAATATAGAAATTAATTATAAGCCACAGAATAAAATAAATACTCATGACTTCATAGTTACATAAATACTTGAATAAATACATAATTGAGGAGAATGGACAGCTCTTGTTTACAATGGAATTCCAATCAATAATTAAATTAAAAACCACCATTATGCAAACACATAGTAATAATTATTGCTGCCAAAAGCTATGGATGGATGCTAAAACTAAAGGGAGAAAAATTTATAAAAAGTAAAACAACAACAAAAAAAACGAACAAAAAGCCAAGGGTATTTACATGGTCTCTTAAGTATTCCTCCCTATAGGATCTTTATTAATTGCACAGGAAAATAGTAACTTGACAGTTGAGAAACTGATACACACTGCCTTAAGCAAGTAACCAAAGTTAATAACACCAACGAGACATAACATCCCAGTGCCTCCTAATATGATGCATTGAGGACACATCACTTTTGTAGGATTCTTTCCCAAACTGTTCGACTTCAGCCTAATCATGAGAAACTACTGAACAAACCCATAACGATAGGTATTCTACAAAACCAGTACTCTTCAAAAGTACTATGGTCATGAAAGATTAAGAAAGACAGGAATTATCACAGAGTGGAGGAGACTAAGGAGACACGAAGTGCAATGTAGGATCCTGGCCCAGAAAAAGTCACCAAAAACGGAGCAGGGGTTTTTGAACCCGAATGAGCCTGAGTCCCAGCCTGGAAACCAGAACATTTGGGCCTGGGTCCACCACAGGCCACCCGAGCACTATATGACCTTGGGGGAATGCCTGTCGCTCTCGGACCTCAATCTCACCATCTACAAAACTGATTCTTTCAGCCTCCCTCCTCACCCACCACCCTTCCGGTCTGCCTTGGAGCTCGGGCTTTGGAACCTACGCAGGCGCAAGAGGGGCTGCTTGATTGGCTATTTGTTGTGATGAGCCCGCAAATAGAAGCCGCATCTAAGCCCCGCCCCTTCCTGCCGCGCCTCCACGCACGCAAGTCAGCCCAGGGCACGTCGCCACCACGCGCGCTCGCACGCATGGTGCGTGATGACGTCGCGGCGGCGAGGGCGCCATCCCGGAAGCGCGAGCAAGGCCGCCAGATGTGCAGGTGCTGCTGCCACCGACGCCGGGGGCCGAGTTCAGGGTGGGGCTGGGGATGCCGGGACCTCTGGGGAGCCGGGCCGGGTCGAGCGCGGTCCCCGGGCTGTAGCGGGGTGGGGCGCGCCGCTGGCAACATCTGGGCACCCCTCCTGCGCACAGGCCTCAGTTTCCCCCTCTGCGCAGTGGGCGCGCGGGCGGCGACGTGGGCCGAATCTGGATCCCGGGCGCGGGAGTTGGAGCCGCCTGTGTGCGGGCTGTGCTGTGTCAGCCGGAACCGGGCGTTGTCCTGCTTGGGCCTCAGTTTCCCCGCTTCACAGGGGCGGGGCATGAGGGGATTTGTGAGCCTCGCCCCCCTCGCGGGTTTTGCTGAGCTTGGGCAGCCAAATTAAATTCTGTTAAATGACCTGGGTGGAGTCGCGGCGCCTCTCCTCATTGGTGTGTGTGTGTGACCTTGGCCAACTGAGCCCACCCCTGTGAGCCTTAGTTGACCTCGGTGATGGTAGTGTCTTCCTCGTAGGGGTGATTGGGGATTAAATGAAGTGCTATACAAGTGTTTGTTGTGTATTCATGGAAGCATCTGGGAGGCCTAGTTGGAATACTGATTCCTGGCCCCGTCCTAGGATTTCTTAACACTCCCCTTAGAGAAACTGCTTGCTCAGAGAGAGCCCAGCGCCTCTTGGAGGTGAAGGGATTCTCCCAAGGTCACACATCCTCTCTCCGTGTCCCCCATGAATATGTTTGGAACAGGAATCAGAGGCCATGCTGGGTCATTTTCACCCTGTATGTGGGCAAGACTAGCAGTTAGTCAGGGAAGGCTTCCTGTGAGAGGCAGCTGGTTGGGGGAGTGTACCTTGAATCCCTCTGCGCTCACACCTAGGAGCTAGAGACAGGAAAGAGCCCTGTTTTGTAGCAGAACCATTTCCCACAGGTCCAAATCCTGTGCCTGCCAGGCTCTGGGCTTCCGGCCACGTGACTCTGTCCTTTGTGAGCCTGTGTCCTTTTTTTTGTTTTTAGTGGCACACGGGCTTAGTTGCTCCGCGGCACGTGGGATCTTCCTGGAGCAGGGATTGAACCCGTGTCTCCTGCATTGGCAGGCAGATTCTTAACCACTGCGCCACCTAGGAAGGGCCCCGTGTCCTCTTCATACACGGTCTTCTATGGAAATGTGGAGTGTGTGGGTGTCCATACCAGGCACATAGTAGGAGCTCAAACATGGTGATGAGGAAGAGGGGTATTTCATCAGGTGTGGCAATTCATCTCCAGAAGGCACTTAGGATAGCCAGATTCAGGGCACAAATAGATATGTACTCTTGGCCTTTGTGGTGTTGGGGCAAAAGAAAATACTAGTTGCTAACATTTGTAAATGAGGTGATTTCACAGGAAAAAGAAATCCATATTTTAGTTTTTTTTTTCCTGGAAACAGTTAGAAGTCTGGCAGGAATCAGGTGCTGTAAGAAGCAGCTGTCCTGTCACAGGTAGATACTGAACATCAGAGTCCCACTTTTGTGGATCCTGTGGACGGTGGGCATTTGAGTTGTGACCCACGTTCACTGGCTGTGTGACAATAGCCCAGTTCCTTAGTCTCTGAGCCTCAGTTTTCTCATATATAAATAAGGCTGGTAACAATTGCCAGTATTTGAAATTGGTGTCTTGTTTAGCATACAGTAGGTGGGTAGATGAAGTGGGCTCTGAAAGCCCTTCCTGATCCTGTGTGTGAATCTTAACCAATTGCAAGTGAGCCTTTCTGTTGGCCATTAAATGTGCAGACCCCAGAGCCAAGCTATGTCAGGATTCTGGGTTTTTCCTGAACCCCCTCAGAAGTGTCAGTGCTGGAGTTGTGGCTCTTCCTGCCCTAGTATGGTCCAGGAAGTCCCCACCTGCCGGGATGGCATCTGTGTGCCACGGAAGCTGGGGACCAGGAGCCACAGAGCCATCTGGGTTGCTGAGGCCCACAGCTTGGCTGCCAGTGCCTGAAATTCTTGGCTTTAACTTGCTAGTATAAGTCTAGCTTCAGAGCTGAGTTTGAAAGTTTCTGTTTGCCTTCACCAAATTAAATTCTGGCAACCCCTTGCTGTGAACCAGGTTCCGGGCTGGGCTTTGGAGACAGAGCAGTGAGCAAGACACACACACCTCTGTTCTGTCGGAGCTGACATTGCTGTGGGGGTGACAGGCAAATGGGTCAACTGATAACCAATTTCAGGAAGAGATGAGACAGTGGAGCAATTAAAAAAAGGTGAAAGGATAAGATTGGCCAGAGTAGGGGGTAATCATCAAAGACCTCCTGGAAGAGAAGGCATTGGAAGGGGTGATGATTTGAGGGGGCAGCCATGGATGTTCTATCAGTAGGGACAGAAGGTGCAAAGGCCCTGTGGTAGCAAAGGCAGGGAGATGTGGGAGGAGGGTGGCAGATCTATGCTGGAGGAAGGTGCCTGTGGCTTCAGGCACATGGAGAGTCGGGTGTGGAGGTGGGAGGGTTGATAGAATTCTCATGTGCTTGGGTGCAAGTTATGAATAGAAACTCCTGTGGTTCTTGAAACACCCCTGAATTCCTGGGATGACAAAGCTGAGGCTCAGGTGGCATAACCCAGTTACGGATATGTGGCCTGCAGGGTTCCCAGCCCCTCCTCTCCATCCCACTTCCCCCACTTCCTGATGCAGACTGAAAACTCTTTCTTCCTGCCTATTTCAGGCAGCGGAGGAGGAGGAAGAGATGGACCCCCCGGACTCGGCCTCGAGGGTCTTCTGTAGCCGCATCCTGAGCATGGTGAACGCAGACGATGTCAACGCCATCATCCTGGCCCAGAAGAACATGTGAGTGGAGGCCAAGGGCCCTGGGCCCCCGGCGTGGGAAGGAAATCCATTTGCTGGCCAGCATTCTTGCTCTGCCCGCCTCTACCCCGGGCCCACACTGGTGATAAAATGAAGGAAATGAGCAAATCTGCTGGCTGGCTCCAAAGTAAATTCCTTCCTGGTCTGGAGGCGAGGCCTTGGCACAGGAAGCAGGGCTCTGGGACAGTTTCGCAGCTGTGGACAGTTTGGCGGGGGCCGCAGCAGCGCCTGTCCTGAGGTTTGGGGTGGGGAGATTTGTGGGGGATGAGGAAGGGGCTGCTGGGGGATTTAAGGGAGCCAGTCGGCTCACTTCCTGTTGGGAACCTATTCTCTCAGAGCCTAGGCTGTCTCTACAGAGCATCCTGGGTCACTTAGAAGGGCCATGAATGGCCTTTGCCCTCTTTGGGGCTTGGCATTGTGGCCACCACAGCCTTATCCTCATTCCGGCCTGCTCTGTGGGGAAGAAGGGCTGACACAACCTTGGGATGGAAGACGGTTTCCTGGGGCTTTATTATTCTTTTTAAGCCAAAGGCTCTTCCTTCCATTTACAACACAGCACAGACCTGATACCTTACCTTTCTCACCCTGTGACGGGGTGCTCTGTGTGTTTGGGTCTCAGCAATACTTATCTTCCTCCTAGGTCTTTAGGTCAGATTCAGACCAGGCCCTAGGGAACTCCCAGTCTGAGGGGAGACAAAGTCAGACTTGAACCTTCCTGACCTTAGGGTGTCAGGGCTGGGCCAGAGAAAGAACCAGGGGCTAGGGGAGTCAGAGAGTCAAAGAGTCTGCTTGAGGGAGAGGGTTAAGGCTGCATGAGAAGGGCACACTTGAGTAGGGTTTTTGAGTAGGGTTTTGAAAGTTGAATAGGAGTTTGCTAGCTGTCTCAAACACCAGGTAGAGCTCCATAGGACAAGGGAATGGTCTATGCAAAGGTCCTGGAGCAGGAAGGGGCCTAGCAGGGTCAGCTGGCAGGGCCCTGGAGGCTGAACAGAAGAGTCGGTGCCCTTTTTTCCACCGCCAGGTTGGACCGCTTTGAGAAGACCAACGAGATGTTGCTCAACTTCAACAACCTGTCAAGTGCCCGCCTGCAACAGATGAGCGAGCGCTTCCTGCACCACACGAGGACTTTGGTGGAGATGAAACGGGACCTGGACAGCATCTTCCGCAGGATCAGGTGGGTGCTTGGCCTTCCAGCCTCTGCCTCCCCCTCCAAGCCTCGGGTTCCTCCTCTTTTCAGTGTGAGCCGTCCTCTCCACGTAGCAGGGCGGTGGGGACATTCAGCTTGTTTGTTTTACGAGGCTTCATCGCACACGTAGTATTAGAGAAGATCTGAAACTCTTGGAGTTTCTGAATTTAAACTTTATTCCTTTTTTGAAAATGCAACATAGCACCTGACCCATAATGCAAAAGGCAGGCAGGAGCAGACAGTGAAAGGCTATCCTCTGTCCCCTTTGGCCTCCACCCAGGCCTTCCCTCAAGAGGAAAATGAGATTGCCGGGGTTTGTGAGTCCTTCCTGAGCCGGTTTCCTTGAGGCCAGGGAAAGACGATGTCCAAGTTCCCAGCCACACAGAATGCCTGACACGGCCCCTGGAGCTCGCATCAGCACTGCTGCTGCTGCTGGGGTGCCCAGCCTGGAACATGCTGGCTCTACAGCCGTATTTCTAGCTGACTGTGCCGCTTCCTCTGTCCCGGGGGCAGCTGCGTCTGCTGGCAGAGCAGGTGCCACAGACCGAGGGCAGCATGTTTCTTCGGAGTAAGCTCTGTGCAGAAATCATAAGACAGGCCGGATAAATCCTTTATAAAAGTGCATCTTTTCTGGGACATCTCACCAGGCTGGCTGCCCACGTGTGGTGCTGCAGGGGTGGGGGTAGAGCAGGAACCCTAAAGGTTGACACCTTTTGTGTGTATCTGTGTCAGTCGGGAAGGAGATAAGTGTGTCCACCCAGGCAGGGAGGCAGCAGCGGTGGTACTTCAGGGTGGGAGAGAGGTGGGGGGCGGGGCGGTGATGGCTGGCCATAGTCAAGGGTGAGAGGCTGCTTTGAAGACCCTTTTGTAATTCTTTGTAAAGGGAATTGCATTACTGCAGGTAAAAAGGCAAAACCAGCAGGTTAAAAAGGGAAGCAGATGCTTCTCTGTGAACTTCAGTTTAGTGACTGCCAGTGTTCGGTGTTTGGGTTTTGGAGTCAGCCCTCCTGGCCCCCATAGACATCCTCAACCCGGGGATGGAGGGACAGGCTGGGACAGGTCACCCAGAGGAGTGCCTGCTGAGGCACGGGGAAGGGGAGCTTCCTGGAAGGTTGTCCTGCTAGAAGAGGGTTAGACGTGAGGCACTGCAGGTAGAGGGCCCAGCCAGCAGGCAGACCCAGCACTGAGGACACGCGGAAGCTGGGTGACAGACAGCTGGGTAGTTGCCATCCATCCTGGGGGTGGGAGGTCCATGGGCTGAGTGCCTAGTCCTACCTCCAGCCCTGGAGCAGAGTATGACAAGCAGTGAGGGGGAGGTTCCTGGCCTGCACCAGACCCAGCCTGTCCACTCAGCAGGTTCAGCCCTGTGTGCCTTCCCTTCCCCTGCAGGACACTGAAAGGGAAGCTGGCCAGGCAGCACCCGGAGGCCTTCAGCCGTAAGTGTCACCCAGAGCTCCTGCATCCCGCTTCTGGGCTCTGCGCCCTTGGATGTCACTGCCCTCAGCCCAGGGCTGGCTTCTGGAAGATCACTTCAGGGGCTGACACCAAGTCTGGTCCCTGGTGGGCAGTGGGTCCAGCAAGACCTGGGGCAGGGACGGGAGTACTGGCCTGATCTTGGCAACCTGCGGAGCAGGTTTTGGGACCAGAGTCTCCTCCCTTGGGGGAGGTCACACGAGGGAATGTGGACAAGAATGATGACAGTCCTTAGCCTAGTGAATGTCACATACCCCTAGGAGCCAGACTGTTACCCACAACCACCTGGGAGGTGGGAGCTGTGCCTAGAGGGGCAGTGATTTGTCAGAGGAAGCACAGAGTCTGCCATGCTGAGCCTCAGTTTAGCCAGTCTACGGAATGGGGCAATAGCTCCCCACTCCAGGGCCGCTGACAACCACAGGCACGAAGGCAATGCCGTCATTCCCAGTTTATAGAGCAGGGAGCTGAGACACGGGCAGGTGAGGGGCCTAGCCCAAGTGACACAGTCGAGAGGGCAGAGCCAGGTTCAGGCTTGCCCCCAGGGCCCATGGAGGCCTGACCCCAGAGAACCTGAGTCTTTACCTCACCTCACCTTAAAGAGAGGCCTCTCACCTGCTTGGGGCTCAGCTTCCTCATCTGTAAAATCAACCAAGGCATGTGGCATGGGGTGGGGGTAGCTGTCAGGGGTCCCGGGCCCAGTTAATCCCTCATTACAGTGCATGACATGATGACTAAGCCAACTCCTGGGCCTGCTTCCCCCAGACATCCCGGAGGCGTCCCTCCTGGAGGACGAGGATGAAGACCCCATCCCACCCAGCACCACAACCACCATTGCCACCTCGGAACAGAGCACAGGCTCATGCGACACCAGTCCCGACACAGTCTCGCCCTCCCTCAGCCCCGGCTTCGAGGACCTGTCCCACGTCCGGCCCAGCTCCCCTGCCATCAATGGCCGCAGCCATACAGATGATGAGGAGACACCGGGCGAGTAGCCCTACTCCCAGGAGCTCCGAGGGGTCTCAGGGCAGCAGCGACACCACTCCCCAGATGTCTGAGGTGGCAGTGAGTAACCCTGCCTTGAGACGGTCAGCTTTGCCACCCTACTCTGTCATTTGGGGCTCAGTGGGGGACAAGGCTCCCTCCCTGGGGATCTATCATTCCCACTCCTTCCTCACTGAGAACCTCTCTCTTCTGTAGACGCCTCTGCCAGGCCAGGGAATGACCAGTCCAGCTGGAGTCATCGGGTTGGGCACAAGGGAGCTTTTCCTGAGCCAGGCCTGAGGTCTGCTCTGAACAACACTTAAAGGTTCCCAGAGACCAGAGCCAGATGTCCTCTGCCCAGCACCCTGGTCAGGACCTCCTCAAGGTGGCTACGCACTGTCATGTCGAGTCCACCCCAGCCCACCCCTGCGCCTACTAATTCTGGTCTCCTTGCCCCTTGCTCCAATGAAAGTATTGAATACTTTCTCCAGTCATTATCTCAAGGAAGTTTCTGAGACAGTTGTAGAAGGCTCAAGACGGAGATCAGCCATCCACTCAGCACCGAGCCTGGTTAGGTCCTGTTTCTGTGACCAGAGGTGTGGACCCTGGGGGCCCAGCAGGCTTCTCCTGGGGCCTCCATGGAGCAAGCTGAGCCACCTTGGAAAACAGAGTTAAGTGAAATATTTTTGTACCCGATGTTTACAGATGCTGTTGGGAAGTTATCAATAAAAAGACTCTGTTACTAAAAAGGGAAGGGTGCACTTAGCAGTGGCTTCCTTCCATCCTTGGGCCCAGCAGTCCAGAATGGGGGCAAGTGCTGGATGTGGGACAGGATGGTTATGGACAGCCAGGGACTATTGGGCTGGAAACAGATGTAGCTGCTTTGAGCGGGAATTTCCAGTGGCGGCACCCGTAACAACTCGACTTCCTATCACCACCTAGCCCTTCAAGCATGCTATTCCCACTGCTGGCAACATTATTTCCTTACCTCCTTGAATATCTCCTCTTCCAAATCTCAGCCCCAAGGTAGGCTCCTCAGGGAGCTAGGCGGGGCCCCATTCCCCATCAGACGCTCTCCCAGAGTCCCCTCATCTTGGAAGCACTTAGGAATTACGTTATTAAAGACCTCTTCCCAGACTTCATAGTGTCCGCTTTTGCCTGGTCCATAGGGGGCGCCCGGAAGTGCTCAAGGAAATAAGGTACCAAACCCACAGGTAACTTCTCAGCCCTCACCTCTTTCCGGCGCCCAGCACTTTTTAGCCATCCATGAATCTCCTCCGTCCTATATCCAAAACAGACCCTGGGTCCCACCCCATTTCCCTGAGTGAATGCACCAGCCCCACCTGGTCTTCGTGCTCCTGTACGGACCCGCCCCGAGATCCATCTGTGCGCAGCGGCCAAAGAGCCTCCAGTGGCTCCCAGGGGTCTAGCACGTTCGGCCCTTACTCCGCCTCCTGCCAAGACCCTTGCGTCTTGGACCCGCAGACCCCCTGCTTAACGCCTTCGCTTTAGCACCAAAGTCGCCCCTACTCTGTTTAAATATTTCCGGAGCACCCGCTGCGTGCTGGCAGTCTTCAAGCGGCCTGGAGACAGCGGGCAGAAACACCTGGAAAGGTGCGGCATCCTTCCTACGTGACCCGACGGGCGGGGCTCACACCCGGAAGCGCTGGGCCACGGTCGCCCACAGGCACCGGCGGCTTCATCCAGCCAGCACCCAACATGGGGGCGGGGCGGGGCGGGGCGCGACGCGCGGCGCGGATTGTGACGCAGGCGCGCAGCGTGCTCGGTGCGCAGGCGCTTTCGGCGGCGAATCGGCGGTTTCCGGCCCCGCCGCCCTCTTTCTCTTCAACGAGGCGGCCGAGCAGGTTGGTGGTGGCGGCCAGGCGGCTTGGCCCCGGGCCGGGTTGGGCGGTAGGCTGCGGGGGACCGCGGGGGCCCAGGCAGCGGAGGGGGCGGCCTGGAATCCGTCTAGGCGAGCTAGGCCCTGCGGGGCGGCTTAGCAAGGCGTATTGGGCCGGGTTTCGAGCCCGAATTGGGCCCCGCGGGGGGAATCCGGCTTGTGGAGGGAGAGCCTGCGCTCTCCGCCGTCCCCAGTTATCTGACGAGGCCTTGGGGCGAGGATGTGACCTTCGGGGCGGATCCGATTTAATGGCGAAGGGTATTAACTGTAACTTTTTCTCTTGCCAGTCCGTTTAAAAATAGCCTTTGCGGGGTTGGGGGGTGGGATGAATTGGGAGATTGGGATTGCCGTATATACATTATTAGTAAGGAAAAGAGTCAAATTGTATACTTTAAATGTACGCAGTTTATTGTATGTCAGTTATTTCCATAGAAGTTCTTAAAATATTAAGCTTTTGAGCTGAGTTTCTACCTACCTCCGTTTTTAAATCTGTAAGGAGAGTCTGGTAGTAGCAACAATTTTCTACTTGGAAAGTGAGAAAATGAAAACACCTGTGTAAACAAGTATCAGGCACGTTTGTTATTTATAGACTGGATCAGAGGAAGTGTGGTTTTAGGATTAGGGCATAACCCAGAAGGAAGCCAGAGTTTTGAGTGTCTGAGCTTGGACTTAGGAGACTGCACTGTAGGGAGGAAAGCCTGTGTGTTGGGATACCCACCCAGGCTGCAGAAAGAGCTGGGACTGATGTGGGAGAGGAAGGGTGGGACCTCCAGACCACGCTTGGGGAAGATATGCTTGGCCGGTGGTGCCCTGTACTTCTTGTTCCATCTTCAGAGTTGAAGCTGCAGACTTGATGGGGTGGAAGGAAACAGGCACTGGGGCAGACCTGCAGTTGAGGTCGATGCAGATACAGGGCAGGCAGGAGCTAAGACTGGCCAGCCTGTGAGCTCAGGCTGCTCAGACCTTTAGTGCTCACCACTCCACCCATCTGTTCTCCCCCCTCTCTCCCCAGCAGACGCAGAGATGCAGATTTTTGTGAAGACTCTGACGGGCAAGACCATCACCCTCGAGGTCGAGCCCAGTGACACCATTGAGAATGTCAAAGCTAAAATCCAAGACAAGGAGGGTGAGTTGAACTGGGTCTGGGTTCGCTGTCCTGTGTGGAATGGGTGCTTGGACAGGTATTAGCCGTGCCCATGCCTCCCCTGTGTGATCTCGGGAAGGCACAGCCTTCCCTTGTCCTCTCTACCTCAGTTTCCCTTTTGACAGATTGGGGGTGATCCTGGCACAGCCCTGTGGAGGGAGGGGAGAGCTGCCGGTGGTATGCTTGCCAGAGCTTCAGTAACTGAAGTACTCTCTCCTTAGGCATCCCGCCTGACCAGCAGCGTCTGATTTTTGCGGGCAAACAGCTGGAGGATGGCCGCACTCTGTCAGACTACAATATCCAGAAAGGTATGGGGTGGGGTGGCTAGACAGGACCTCAGTGAGGTCCAGGACCTGGGATGGGGCACTGACAGCCTCTTTGGCACCGGGAAGGGGCTGGAAAGGAGGATGGTTCTTAAGGTGAGGCTCAGATGGGGCTGAGGAGTGTTGGCTTTGTAAGGTACTGTTTTCATCGCTGGAAAGCATCTCATGATCTTCACCAGAGTTTCTAATTGATCATGGTTTCTCATGTTCTTATTCACTTTTTTTTCCTTAAGGTTTGTGTGTGTTTCTTAATGTGATAACTACTGTAAAGAAAATCGGCGCCACTCTGCATCAAAAGATTTAAATGTCTTGCTTAGCAAAGTAAAAGGTCATCCTTGCACCACTTAGAAATTGCCTTGCCCGTGGGGAAACCCAGATGGGCACCACCATTGATGTATATTTTATATTTATATTAGTCTCAGACTCCCCGAAAAATGGTGGCAAATGACAATGTGGAGGTTTTGTGGGGTGGGCTGGGCTGATGTGTCCCCCATCACATGTGAGAAGCTCTGGTCTACTGGGCACTGGAAGCTGCCCTGCACCTGTGGGACTGAGGTCACTGTCTCTCTCTGCCCTTCATCTCCTGTAGAGTCCACCCTGCACTTGGTGCTCCGTCTGCGAGGTGGCATCATTGAGCCTTCCCTCCGCCAGCTCGCTCAGAAATACAACTGCGACAAGATGATTTGCCGCAAGTATGCGCTTAGGTGTGGGGGGTGGGCTGGCCCTGGTGGGCATCGAGATGTGCCCTCACCACTCCTTTGTGTCCTTGAACAGGTGTTATGCTCGCCTGCACCCCCGTGCTGTCAACTGCCGCAAGAAGAAGTGCGGCCACACCAACAACCTGCGCCCCAAGAAGAAGGTCAAATAAGGCTCCTCCACCGGCTTCTCCTTTGCCCGCAGGGCAGCCTCCTGCCCAAGCCCCATCGCCCTGGGGCCTGAATAAAGTTTCCCTTTCGTTGACTGGAGCAGTAACTGGTGTCCATGTGGCTGGTCTGTCCAATGGGGAGGTGGCTGAGGTGCGGGCATCTCCTTTAGGGACTTCCCGTTACTCAATTCTTCATAGCCCTTGGGGGTCTTCTGTCCTGGGTTCCAGTGGTCTTATCTGTAAAATGGGCCATGGTTCCTGCTCTTCATGTCTGAAGTTGTAACCACAGCACAGGTAAGGCTCAGTCATGGCCCTCTGCACAGAGCCTAGTGAGCCCACCCATCTGGGTTTTGTCATCTGTAATATGGAAATAAAGACCCTCAGCCTAGGGACTGGTGGGACCTGGTGGGGCACATTAACCCTCACATGTGGGCCCTGGAGGTGTCCAGGGGTGGGTAGGAAGGAACACTCCCGCCTGGTGTGTGAAACACCTGTTCTCAATTTTGACTGACCGTTAGGAGCTCCTGGGCCCCATCCAAGACATGATGTCTGTCAGGTGAGGGTTGTGGTGCCTTGGCAAGGCCACGCTTTTCTTTGTCTTGGGGTGATTTGGGCTTGGTGTAGGTGACAACGCAGGGTTAGATAGTGATCCCTGAGAAGAGCTGAGACCTGGAGTGCCTCCCGTGAGTTTCATTTTTGTCAATTGCTCCCTCCTCCCTAAGGGCAGGCCACCACCATCTTTCTGGCCTACCACATGTCCACTCCTGGAGGAGGAAGCTTCTGAAGCTCAAATAAGGTGGTGTGTCTTCAGCTCCCGGGCCTTCTCAGAACCCGTAAGAGCCCCTGCCACACACACCTCTCAGCCCCTCCCCAGACTCCCACCTCAGGGCCTTTCCACAGGCGCTCCCCTTCAGCTCAGAACGGTGGAAAATCTGTGGGCTGGGTTCCAGCCACCTGAGCTCTCCAGTGTCAGAACCTGCGTTCAGGACCCACTCGTCACGACCTTGTGGCATTAGATGATGGATAATCACTTCTTGGGTTCAATTTTCCTTATTTGAGAGGGAATGGGATGTGAGGAAGTAAAGTCAGGTGTTGACAGAAACAAACCGAGGGGCAGCCTTGCTGTGTACAGAACCCTACATATAAGGTCGAAAACGTTAAGGCAGGTGCCGCACGGGAACAAGCACAGGGGTGGGGGGGGGGTGGGTGGAGGGCGTCAGGCCCGAGAATCCCCCAGTCTTCGTTTCCTTCCCATTCTTCCCCTGGGGTCTCCGGGTTAGCTGGCCGTCCCAGACTGGGTACAGAGGCCTCCGGGCCTGCAGGGGGCGCCAGGTGCAGCGGAGCAACCTGCTCCCGGGCGGGGCCAGAGCTGCGCAGTCATGATCACCACGGAGGCCGCGGCAGAGTCCGCTGTCCCCGCGGTGCCCAGTGATGCGACCGCCACTGGAATCCCGGAGCGCGAGGAGCTGGTGTGGCCCTGGGTGAGCTCGAGCCCGAGCGGGAACTGGCGTGGGGCGGGCGGTGCAGGCCCGGGGGCGCCGGCTTCATGCTCTAGCCATGCCCCCCGCCTCGCAGAAAGATGCCCCGATCCCGGCGCTGGTGCAGCGCATCCACCAGTTGCAGGCTGAGCGCGCGCAGGCCTTCCGCCGGCTGGAGGAGTAAGTGCGGGCGTAGGGGAGGGGAGGGGTCGCAGTGTTCAGCCCCAGCCCACTCCGGGGATGGGCGTGCCTTGGGGGAGGAACTGGGTCCCTGAGCGGCCGCGGTGGCAGAGGTGGGGCGGGGTTTGCGGGGAGACCAGATCGCTCCCTTCCCCACGCGCAGGGGTGGGCCCGTCTCGGGTTACCCCGGGGGAGTGAGAACGTCCTCCACACTCCGGGGTCTGGAGACACTTCTTGGGGGGCTCTCAGGTGGTCAGTGCGGGTGCAGGGCTTGAGAGCCGGGGCCGTAGCCTCAGGACCCCCACCTGCCGCAGAGGCCACCGCCAGTACCTGAGCAGCGGCCCGCCCTACGACTTCCCGCGCTACCGGAGCACAGTACACGAGGTGACCCAGGCCTTCGCCGCCGCCTCGCGGGAGGTGCTGGCGGTGGAGGCCGAGCTAGCCGGACCCCGAGCGCGGCCGCTGCTCGCGAGCCACGTGCGCAGGCTGCAGCAGCTGGAGGAGACGCGCCTGGCTACGGTGAGGCCCCGCCCCCCGGCCACGTGTGCCCCAACCCCGCGGCTTGTCTCTCTGGCCTTGGCCGACTGTGCACCCCTTGGGAGAGGGGGCCAGCTTCCGTCCCCCCAAACCCTGCCCCTGGCGCCCCAGCACCCCCTCTTCCTGCCCACCTCAGTCGTCCATTAAGATTCCACTCGAGAGTCTCAGGCTTAGCCCTCTCCTGCCCGCCCCCACTTTCATTCGGGTTTT
This sequence comes from Hippopotamus amphibius kiboko, assembly GCF_030028045.1. Classification (NCBI taxonomy): domain Eukaryota; kingdom Metazoa; phylum Chordata; class Mammalia; order Artiodactyla; family Hippopotamidae; genus Hippopotamus; species Hippopotamus amphibius. The sequence continues at coordinate 15,472,091 of NC_080200.1, read as the reverse complement.
TAGTCCCAGGACACGCCCACTCCACCCCAGACCGCGCCCCGCCAACGCTCCTCCCCGGGCTCCTCCCGGTGCCGCAGGTCTGGTACTCAGCCGCCTGCAGATTGGGGGCCTTGGATTTCCAGGCCACGTCCCCTTCCGAGTTAACCCTAGATCCCAGCCCAGGTTCTGGGCCTTTTCCTCCCGCTAGGGATCCAAGGCCCAGCCTGCTCTGCCTCTACAGCCAATCCTGACCGAGATACACTGCCATGCCAGGCCAAGTCCACGTGAAGCCACGCCCACATCACACACTTCGCTGGGATTCCCAGGCCACGCTGCTTTAGAGACCCAATCCCAGTCTAGGTTTTTGGCCTTTCACTCTGGGAGTAAAACGCTCTGGCTGGTCCCTGAGACTGTGAGACTCCGCCTACTTTACGCCCCACCGCCCCCGACACCAATCCCTGGCTGAGATTTCACCGTTCTTCCCCTTCCCCGCCTACATGTGGTCAGGCCCATGTTGCCCTCTGCACCGATTCTAGGGGCCTGACCGCTCCGCCCGGACCTCGGGAGCCCCTCTAAACCTAATCCTACATTCCTCCTGCACTGGATACCGCCCCTTGAGACTCCCGCCTGCTGTGGCCCCACCGTTGTGCCTTCTTTCTGGGTGCTTCACTGTCTCTTCCTCCCTACAATGTGGGAGGGCAGGGGGTGGCCTCTGCCGGCTGTGACATCCTCCTTGCTGCCCGCTCCCCAACCAGGTGGCCCTGCTGCAGCTGATGGGGACACCAGAGCTGACTGAGCAGGAGGACAGCCAGCAGATGCACCAGCTGAAGATGAAGTGAGTGCTGCCTCCCAGTGGGCTGACGATCTGCACATGCACCCTTGGGGCCCCCATCCCCAGCCAGGTGTGTCCCAGGGCTGGCAAGGTCAGACTGTGCCGACCCTCTGGACCTGCACACAACCCTTAGGGTGTGCACACCAGAGTCCTCACTTGGTGACTCCTAGATCTCCTATGTACACGCGCACATGCCCTGCAATTTCACACCAGACTCGCTGTGCATTTCCAGGACACAGCTGCGCCACCTCACAAACGCCAGTCCTGCTCACGTGGCTCAACTCCGAGCTTGGACACGGTCGCTTAGGCCCCACCAGGCACGTGCCTGCACATTCCTGCCTTTAGCCCTCCAAGCACACCCATGTGCCCATCCACTAGACATCTGCCACAGTCACCCTGCACACCGTCCTGATGGCACTCACCCACTCAAGATGGCCTTTCCTCTTGCCACTCTGACCCGAGGGACCATCCCTCCCCCCAGGCACCTAAATGGTCCTCCCGGCTGCTAGTGCTGCCTGGAGGTTGGGCGGCAGGAAGGAGGGCCCGGGCCTTGCCACAGCCCCCTTGGAGCCGCACAGCGGTGGCTAATTCGCACCATCTGGGTTTTATTTATAGTTTCCATCCACTCTTGTAGGGTAATTAAAACCATGGAAGCGATCAGTGAGGTTCTCCAGGACCTCAGGTTTGATGCGGAATCTGCTGAGTGATGGTGGCTCTCCAGGGACAAGTCAAGGGAGATGGGAAATGGGGCATACGGCGCCCTGCTGCCCTGACCGCCAGCTGGCTGGGGTCACTCCCCACCGGACCACTGACCCTCTTCGAGTTCGCCTCCCCTCTCATAATAAAGAACCTAAAGAACCTTTTGTCTGCAGCTGCTCCACTGTCTCTGTGTCCTGCGGTGCCGGGGTGGCATCCCACAAAGCCGGGGGTGGCGGGTTCAAGATTCCCCCACTCCATGACTGTAGAAACTCTGGTGTTTTGAATCACACTCTCCAAGGAGTTTAGAACCAGGTATTTCAGATCATGGAGAGAGTCAGAAATTCTGGGAGGTGAAGATTCTCATCCCAAAGGGTCTTCAGGATTCCTCGTGCCTCCCCTAAACCCCACAGCCCCCACCCTAGACCACTCTAGCCCCCAATTCACCTTCACAATCAGGGCACCTAAATAGTTTGTTTATTTAAAAAGACTCTTTGGAGGGGTCCTGGGTAGGGGGGAGTGATGAGTGATGACCCTTCTTCACCCCCAGTCCTGGCAGGCATTCTGGGAAGCTCAGCACCACCCCCCTCCCCACTAGGGTGCACCTCACATGGAGGCCAGAGCTGTTGTGGCCCTCAGAGCTCAGAGTGCTCACCGCAGCTGCTGCCGAGAGGGCTGGGGCACCCTGAGGTGAGGGTACAGAGGTGGCCCCCAGCCTGGGGGTGGCCCCTGCATCTCCATGCAGCAGGGAGGGCAGCCCCGGCCTCTAGAGCTTATCTGGCAGAACCTGCAGGCAGAGGGGAAGCCTGGCTTAGCAAGGAGCCTGGGTGGGGCCAGGACCACAGAGCAAATGAGGAGGCCCCAGTTCAGGTCCTCACCCCATTGATTTCAGCTGGGTGACCTTGGGTAGGCTACTGCCCCTCTCTGGGCACTGGTTTTCCCATCTGAGAAGTAATATCTATCCATCCCATGGAGTGTCCTGCAGGTAATGTGCTTGGCACAGGGCCAGTATGCAGTAGGCGCTCATCTAATGCTAGCCGGGTGGCTATGTGCATTCATTCCTGAGGACGACAATCCCCTCTGGACATCTTAAAGGGGTCCAGATGCTCTTACTAGGCTAAGGGCTACAGGGACAGGCACACAGTAGGTGTTAGGTAAATGCTGATAAATAAGAGACGGAGGAAGGGACTGCACCGCAATATCTCCAAGGCTGAGGGTGGAGGCCTGTGGCCACCAGGAGGGGCCCTCCTCTCCCTGCCTGCCCACCCACCTGGGCCGCCCCTTACCTCTCGCCGCGCCCCGTCGGCCCGAGGACAGGATCCCCTCGTCCTGTGCTTGGAAGGAAGGAGGCAGTGTCTCAGAGCCTAGGACCTACCTTCCCAGCCTGTCTACCCCCCTGGCCCCACCCCTCCACCCCTCGCCCGGGGGTCCCTCCTTCCTACCTGGTTGCGGGTCTTATGTGACTTCTGCATCCAGGCTCGCCACTGGTCATAAAGGCGGAAGCTGAGGTTCGAGCAGTACGCGTGCTTCTTGAGCCAGCCCAGAAACTGCTTGAGCTCGCGCCGCACCGGCCCCGAGCTCGGCTCGCCGCCCCGCGGCTCGCACGCCCCGCCGCCCGGGCCCGGGCGCTCTAATGGGGGCGGAGCGGCAGTGTCAGGGCGCGTCCGGCAGAGGGCGCGCGCGGGCAGGAGAGGGAGGCTCCCCCGCGCGGCGGGACCGCTTTCCCCTCGGGCACCTCCCTCCCTGTTTCAACGGGACCCGGTCCTCCCCACGGCCCGGCTCAGCACTGCAGCCCAGCTGCGCCCCCGAGGAGATAGGGGGCAGGGGAAGGAAGGGGCTCCTCCTCCACATCTCCTCCAGGAACCCGATTCCTGTGGCCTGAGCCAGGTGTGAGTGGAAGGGGCGCGGGGGGTGGGGTGGGGTGGGAATGGGGGGGGTTGGGCAGCTGGGGAGGAGAGAGGCCAGGGCCAGAGGGATGAGACGCAGACAGAGCAGGGGGCAGAGGAAGGAAGAGAGAGACGCTGATGAGAAAGCACTGGAGAGAGAGACAGAGACAGAGATTGAGAGATGGAGGCAAGAAGAGACAGAAACAGGGAGAGCGCTTTGGGGGAGAGCCAAGGAGAGGCAGAGGGCTGAGAGATGGAGAGAGAGCCAGAGCAGGGAGGGACAGAGAGGCTGGGGATGTAGGGACGCAGAAACCAAGAAAGGCAGAAGGACAGACACAGGAAAGGAGAGTGAGTGTCAGAGAGATGAAGGGACACAGACAATTCCAGGTGACTCTGAGGGGTGGGGCCAGTCCCCAGGACAGGCCTGAGAGTACAGCCGGTTGGATGGGGAGTAGGCCAGGAGGGCCAGGTGGGAGGCCGGTCTGTCGGTCCAGCCGCCCCGGCCGCAGCCAGCCCTGAGCAGCCTGAGCAGGCCGGCGGATAAGGACATCGGCCTCACGTCATAAATAACGCCGGGGACCCGCTGACAGGCCCTGGCACAGCCCCGGCCCCACCGCCCCTGCCGGCCTCCCCAGCCTCCCCAGCGGACACAGCCGCCTGCTGGCTCCCGTGCAAGAATCGCAGGTGCTGGGCACGAGCAGGGGCCAAGGCTCAAGCCCCTCCCAGCTGTGCTAGTTCCTGCCCACCCCTGAACCTGGAGGGGCCCTCGCATGGGGGCTGGGGAACCGGCTGGAGCCCTGCTCTGCCACTCCCTGACTCTGGGACCCTCTCTGGGCCTTGGTTTCCCCATCATCCCCAGAGCCTGGACTTCAAGGGAACTGAGTTCAGATCACTAAGTGACCTTAATGTCCTCATCTGAGAAAAGGGGGCCTCCCTTGGGTGAAACCATTGGGGGAGCAGGGGATGGGAGCCTCAGGAACTATTACTTGCAAACACTTGGGTAGCACCCACCATGACAGCACTTGCCGTGGGGTTCTCTCTCGCCTAACCCTCACAATAGCCTGAGGCAGGCACGATTATCATCCCCGCTTTCCAGATGGGAAAGCTGAGGCCAGAGGTACCAAGTAAGATTTCATACCATGTCACAAAGGAGAGAAGGGAGGTCTGTGGGCTTAGATAAACCCCAGACAGCGAAGGGAATCAGACCCAGGCCCCTGATCATCCCATCCCCCGACCTTGATCAGAAGGGGAAACCAAAGTCGGTCACAGGAAGAGTTGGCAGCCCATCGTCTTAGAAGCAGGGGTCTCAAACTCACTTGCCCTTAGGGGCTGGGGAAGGGGCGCATGTGGGTGCAACAGGCCAGGTGGGGATGCTGCACCCGAAAGAGTGAGGGCCCTGACTTAAGGGGCAGCCTCTGCCGATAGGGGCTGTGGAGTAACTCTGGCTGTGTCCTGTTACATTTTCTAGACAATTTTTCTAGGGAATCTAGGATATTTGTGTTAAAACTTACTGTGTTTAAAAGTCTGCCAGAAGGTCAGACTTTTTTTTTTTTTTCCCCCAAATGACAGGTCAAGGAAATAGATCCAAGGGCCACAATTGGCCCCCAGGGCCAAGAGGTTGAGACCTCTGCTCTCTGGAAGAGACAAGGAAACAGAGGCCCAGGCTGGTTTGGGGCTGGTCCCAGGACCACCCAGCCCTGTTGGGGTGCTCACCACTTCGGGGGGTGGAGGCGGCTGTGGGGTGGCTCCACTCGCTCCAGATCCCTGCCTTCTTGGAGCCGTAGATGCCAAAGGGGTTGCAGCGCACTTGCACGAAGTAGACGGTGCCTGGCTTAAGGCCCGCCAGGCGGCAGGAGGTCTGGTTGCTCACGTCGTCCACCACCTGGGTGACGAGGGCAGGGTCAGAGGCGGGGACAGCTTGTGGGGGGGGGAGGGGGAGAGGAGGAGGGAGGAGCGGAACTGGGCGGGGGTGGGTGCGGGCACCTTCCAATCCACGCTGTCCTCCACTCGGTAGCGGATCTGGTACTTGGCTTGGAAGAGGAAGTCCTTGAGGGCCGGCGGTGAAACCCAGCGCACGCTCAGCTGGTCCTCCAGGCCCCCTACGCGGCTCACGTGCACGTCGGGTGGGGGGTCGGTGGTCACTGGGGGGGCGGGGCTTAGTCACCAGGCTCTCTTTGGACCTGGCTGGCCCCGTCTGGGTCCAAATACCAGGGCACGTGGCTTAGATGGCACCTGCCTGCGTTCTACCCCCTCCCCCCCCTTCAGGGCGGGCGGATTACATTAGATAATATTCAGGAAACACTCAGCACCTAGAAGCATTCAATTAATGTTAGCTGTTATCACCATTATTATCTGTGACAGGAGAAACATAACCCTATCTTCAGGGAACTACGGAAAAAGCAGACACTGCCTGGATGATAATATTATTATTAGTATGCCCAGGAGACCAGGGGGCCCTCAGGCTGCCAGACCCCTAGGAAGCTCCCCCTGACCCCCTCCCCAGCCCCCACTGCCCACCTCCTGCTCCTTCCGACTTTACAAAGGTCCCCCATGTGACAGCTTTGCTGGGTGCCAAGGGACAACGGAAGCTTAGAATATGCCCACTGCAGGTTCAGGACTTAAGGAAGCAAAGGGGGAAGCAGGAGGAGGGCGTCACTGCAAGACTTCTGGGGATCGTTCTGGGAGCCCTGTGGGCAGCAGGGAGGGTTGGCCTCTTCCCCTGAGGCCTTGGTGAGGGGCCTAAAGGGTTAAGGCACAGGCCTGCTTGGGGCTGAGAAACACCCTAATTAGATTAGGCCCAATTCTGCTCGCAGATCATGCATTTCCTGCCTCCCGCCTGCACCCCCCCCCCACTCCCCAGCTCCAGGCCGCTGCTTCCTGGGGCGCCTCCCGACCTGGGCGCCCCCTCGCAGCTCCCCAGGGGCCCCCCTGCACACCTGGGCTGCCGAGGGGGAGGCAGCCAGGCCAGGTGTTCTCCGCAGAGTAGGGGTATCCTGGCTGCTTCAGGGGGCTGGGGACCAATGGGTGGATGTCTAGGTTCTTCGCATCCTGACATGGCTGGGCTGGTGGGGGCTGGGGGAGGGGTGGATCCCAGGTGGGCCAGGCTGGCCTTGGGGGGGCGGGGCTCACCCACATCCAGGATGTCCAGTGTCAGCACATCAGAGCGGGCTGAGCCCAGCCGGTTGGTGGCCTCCACCCAGATCTCATAGGGCGTGAAGAGAGCCAGGTCCTTGGGGATGTGGCAAGAGTGAGGTCCCACCGTGTGGTATTCCTCACATGTGTTGTCCTGCCCGTACCACCTGCACGGGCAGGAGGGGAGGAGGACACATGAGGGTCCCTTTGGGCCCCCAAACCTCCCCACGACAGCCCTGGAGTGCAGACAGGACACCAGAGCTCAGAGAGGGCAGACTTGGCCAAGGCCACACAACCAGGCTAGAACACGTCACCCGAGGGCCACCACCAACCTCAGCTTGTACTTGAGGGAGTAGTTGGTGTGGAGGAAGGTTTCCCCATGGGCCCCCGGCGTCCAGCGGCATGTCAGGTCCTTCATGTTCTTGGACCAGCAGCTGATGTTGAAGGGTTTCTCTGGGGGCACTGGGGAAGGGGGGTGCAGGGGCTGAGGGTCTGGACCAGCCGTGGACAGGTGGAGGGGGGAGTTGCTGGCTGCCAGCCGGGGCCCCCACCTTGGAGGGGAAAGAGGATGGACAGAGCGGATGTTGGCAGGACCACCTGCATGGCTCTCTTGAGGATGGTGTTAGGGGCGGGGGTGTCTTCAGGCTCTCATGCCCACCCCAGCGGCCCGTACCTCTCAACTTGTGCCAGTATACCTACTGTTCAGCCCCAGATCAGAGGACCCATGATTCATGGTCCCCTCCAGCGGGAGATGCTGCCCCCAAGAGCTACCCCTAGGTGTCCTGGGGGCCCACTTACGGCCAACGTAGAGGCAGGAGCCGGCCAGGATGCTGCCGTCGCGGGCGTGGCACACAAGGTTGTCCCCTGACTGTTGCCTGGATCCGTTGAGGTTGGCCAGGGCAAGGGCCAGAGTGGAGGCATTGAGCATTCGGGACAGCTCAGGGGGCAGGCGGCGCCCATTGAGGGTCCAGTAGAGGCCCTCGGCGGTAGCCCCTGGTGGGTCCCCGTGTACTGAGCACGTGGCCTGCAGGGAGGAGCCGATGAGGAGCGTGGGGTCCTGTGGACTGATCACAGCCGTATCTGGGGTCAGAGAGGAGCACCTGTCAGGCCTGGGATGGAGCTGCCCTGAGCCCGCCCCACCCCCCCCATCACCATCCTAGGTCCTCCAAGACTCATGGCAGTCCTGCAAAGGGGCTATGTTTGTCCCACATTTTACAGAGAAGGAGACTGAGGCTCAGTTAGGTCAAGTGACCAACCCAAGTTTATTGGCAAAGCCAAAATTGAGCCCCAGGAATGTCTGATTCCACAACTCAAGTCTTTCCAAGCCACTTGTTCGCTGACTTGCTCAGGGCTTTGTGAGTGGTTAGAAACCTCACTCAGATCCAAGTAACTCTTGCTTTGCACATACTTCTGACAACCACTACACTCTGCCTTTTTTATATTTCATTGCATTTTATTTTTGACAAGTAGAAATAACAGATTGTGTGTCCTTTCTCTGATACCCCCCAGAACCTTACACATCGTAGATGTCTCTGTGGGGAGGAAGGCACTTCTAAAAAGAGGTGCCCTGACCCCTACTAGAATCCTGCTCATGTTATAGATGAAAAAAACAAGACTCAGAGATCAAGCCTCTTGCCTAAAGTCACTGGATAGAAGAGGGACACACTATTTAAACCCATGTTTGTCAGTCTCCAAAGTTCTGCTCTGCGCTGCCACTGGAATTGAAGGTGACAGTGGCAAGCTCTAGGCATCCAACCCCAAACCAAAGGGACTTGCCGTCATCACGCTTTCCCTCAATTCAGTTTTCCTAATCTGCAAAATGGGAACAAGAAAGCTCATGGTCCTTAGGGCCATTGGGAAGATCACATGGGAAATGACTTCCTAAACTGGGTTGTGTGTAAATCGGGTGCTGGGCACAGCGGCCCCTGGGATGCTGCGATGGATGTCCTCCCTCCTGCCTTGCGCTGCAGCAGCCTTCTGAAGATTAGAACCTAAGAGGAAGAGGTTTTTATCCAAGGGGAGACCAAGGCACAGAACGGGGGAGGAGACGCACAGTTCAAGCTTCTGATGCCCCTCTGAGTCTCAGTCTCCTCATCTGGGAAATGGGTATCATGGTATCAGCCACATGAGGTTGTTTGAGAAGAGTGAAAATGAACTGTCTTAAGAACAACCGTGTGGGACCTTTCAGCCAGGCTGTCCTGGGTTCGAATGCCCTCAGCTCACTCTGGAGGTCTACCCCAGTTCCTTTACTTCTCTGAGCCTTTGGGAAGGGGCCTCTCCCTCCACCAAGCGTGGTTGTGAGGACTCCTTCACTCATTTTTTCATTCATTCGTTCCTTCGTTCCTTCATCGAGGAGCACCTACAGTGTGCCAGGGCCTGAGGGCACAGTGGTGACCAAGATACCCCAAAATTCATGCCCTTCTGGGCCTTGAATCCAAGGGAGCAGTAGGAAAAGGAACACATAAATATCTAAGAGAACAAATAAGAGAGAAAATAGAGCACAAACCAGTGGTGGCAGCTAAATGGCCCAAGAGGCCTGTCTTGGGAGATGGCATTTGACCTGAGATGTGAATAAAGTGAAAGAACTAGCCATGAAAAGATATAGAAGAGAGTGTCCAGGCAGTGGGAACAGCAAGTGCAAAGATCCTGGGGCAGGGGTGGTAGGAAATGAGGTCTAGGAGGTCGACAGGGGCCAGACCTGCAGGGAGGAGTTATTCCAGGGTTCTGAGCAGGGGAAGGATTTATATTTTAAAAGGCTCACTGGGCAGCTGTAAGAAGGGACTGCAGTGGGGCAGAGAGGCGGGGGCAGCCCAGCTTCTCTGGCAGCCAAGGACAGGGTGATCCTGGTCCCCTGGGAGGCCCCCTAAATGCCAGTGGCTGCCCTGTGCCGGCCCTCACTGCCCCAGATGGGCGAGGTGGGGTGGACACAGTTCTCGGGGCCGGGCCTGACGATTTTCCGGGGCAAACTTGGCTTGAGGGCCATGTCTTGCTGGAGCCTGGGATCGCAGTTGCGTTTGGGGCTTGGCCCAGGGCTCGCCGGAGGTCTCAGCGTCCGTGCGAAGGAGCCGGCTGAGCGGGCCAGAGCCGAGGAGGCGGGGGCGGCCGGGGGGGGGGGGGCGGGGGGCCAGGGGGCCGCCCCGGAGGTCCCAGGCAGCCAGCCGCCCGCTAATTCGGAATTCCTTCGGCATGAACTCGGGGCGTGCCAGCGTCTCTGCCCCGGCCCACCCACCGCTTCCTGCCTGGGCCCCCCCAGCCGGGTGGGAGGCACGGCCAGGCCTGCCCGGACCCCAGGCCCATTCTCAACCCTCTGGGGGGTGGGTCGCACCCCTCCTGTCCCTCACTCACCACCCAGGTCAGGCCAGGAAGGGGGCTCTCTGGGGGGTCCTGGCTCGGGGGGGTCACTGCCCCTCTGCCACACCCGCCTGGCCTGGGCTGGTGTGGCCGGCCTGCCTGCCAGCGGCGGCAGCTGCCCTCCTGGGGCTGGGCGGGGGACAGGGCGAGAGGGCAAGGCCAGGCGGGCCTGGACAGGCCAGTCCCGCACCCCAAGCTCCAGCAGGAGAGGCCACAGTGAGGCCTTCCCCTCCTGGGATGTGGGGTGACAATCTTGGCCAGAGCACCTGGGGAATTGGCCCTGTTCTCAGTTTCCCCCTCCGGAAGATGGGAGGAACATTTGTTTTACCTGCTGGGGAGGTGAATGAGAAGAGCTCACGATGCCCAGAGGGCCCAGCACACTTCCGTGCCTAGGAACTGGTGGGATTAGGGCCCCTCCCAGCTCTGGGGTCCTGGCTGGCTGGCGCACTCCCTGCAGGCCTCCCCAAACAATGGGCCAAGGCATTTGGGACCGGGATGCACACATTCCAGCCCAGGCAAAGCAGCTGGGACAGCCCACTGAGTTTGGGGAAGGGGGGCTTGGCCTGCTTTGGGGGGCTTCCTAGAAGGCTCCCCTCAGCAGATCCCTGGGCTAGGCTTTTGGATAGCCCCCCTCCCCTGCTCCCTGCCTCCCCTGCCTTTCCCGCAGAGCTGGGGCCTTTAAAAGTTTTTTCCTCTCCCCCTTCCCAATCTGGAGCCACTGCCGTTATTAAAAAGGAACACCATGTGTTTTAAAAGGGAAAAGTGTGAGATTCTCTGCAAACAAGGCAGGAGGGTGGCCTCCATCCCGGGGTCCCCACAGGGGTCCCCATCTCCTGTCCCGCTGGTACCTGCAGACACTTTACGACCCACCCGCCTGCTGGTCAGGTGCTAAGACACACCGTAAGTAGAAACATATTGCCGAGGTGTGAGAATCTTTTATTTAATTTCTTCCCCCTTAAAGGAAAAAACACACGCACAACAATCCTCCCACCGCCACCACCTTTGCCTGCCGCTTTGCTGGCTGGGAAACAAAGCCTGCCGCTAAAGGTGGCATTCACAGGTGCTGCCCACTGCCTGGCAGGGCTGTCAGGAACCCCAGGAGGGCCTGGGGCAGCCCCTCACCTGCCCAGGAGCCTTGGGCATGCTAGGCTTTCAGCAAGTGCCTCCAGGACACCGGACCCTGCCCTTTCTGGAAGAGCACCGCGGGAAGCCTGCAAACAGCTCCGTACAGTATGGGTCTGCCTGGCAAGCAGGGTGTGCCCGCCCCGGTGGACTTGTGTGCCTGGATGGGGTGCGTGGAGCGACTGTGAACATCCAGGGCAGGCGGTGCCTGCGTGTGTGCCCTGTGTTGCCTCCTCCTCGGAAAGAGTGTGTGACCATGCATGTGTGTGTGTCAGGGATGGAATGTGTGTGTGCGCGCCCCGATGGTGTGCGAATGTGCATCTGGGATGCAGTGTGCGCACATCTGAGGGCGAGGGTGACGGGCCACAAGCCAGTGTGAGTCTTTGTGTGTCTCTGGGTGTGTCCCAGAGTGGGTCTGGATGTGGAGACGGTGTCCTGGCGGGGGTGTGCATCGGGTGGGGGACCAGAGAGTCCCGGAGGCCAGGAGCTCCCAGCAGGGCGGGGGTCTCGGCCTGCGGGGGCTGTGGGTTCCCGGTGGCTGCCCCCCCAACCACCACGGCTGGGCCCGTGGTGCCCGGACTCGCTAGCTCCCGCTCCCTCTCCCTCTAACCCACTCTCTCACAAAGATTTCTCTCGCTAGAGTCTCCTAGCCCGGCGCAGCGTGGCCGGGAACGGTTCTGAGCGCCGCCAGTGGTGGGGACTCCGCGGACCCCCGCGCGCGGGGTCCCGCCGGGGGAGGGCGGCGGCGCCGGCCCGCGGAGAGGCGCGTCCCCAGGGACCCCGGGCCGCGCGCCAGGCGGCCAGAGCGGCCCCCTCCCGCCCCGCCTTCCTCACGGGGCTCATCCCTCCACCCGGGGGGGGGGGCCCGCTCAGGGCCGGCACCCAGCGCGCCTACCGCGTGCGCCGCCGCCCGGGAGCGGCGACCCGCGGTCTCAGCGTCTCCGAGTCAGCAGACGCTGTCGCGTGCGCCCACCGCGTCCCGGCGTGCAGAGGGTCCCAGGCCGCGGCCCCGCGACCCTCCGGAGCCGAGTCGGGTGTCCTCCACAGGGCAGCCCAGGTAAGAAGGCCTCGGTGGCGGAAGCCGGACCCTCGGGCCAAGGGACTTCGGCGCCGTGCGCCCCACAGGTGAAGGCGCCCCGAGGGCCGCGCCGGGGGCGCCTTCCTTTGTTCCCGGGCCGTCCAGGTGGCGCCCGCGCCCCCTCCCCCCGCGGCTGCCCCCGGGGCGCACGCTCTCGGCCCGGGCGGGGAGAGGGGAGCACGGCGCCGGGTACTCACCGGCTCCTGATCCCGCTCGCGGCGCCCCGAGGACGCAGAGCAGCAGTAGGGGCAGCAGCGGCGGCGGCCGCCGCGCGGATTGGGCGGCAGGGCCCGGGCGGCCGGCGGGCATGGGGCCGGCGCTGCCGGGGGCGCGCGGCGGGCGGCGGCTGCGGCGGCGGCGCGGAGGGACGCGGGGCGCGGGCCGGGCGCGGGCCAAGCAGCCCGCACGTCGCTGGGCGCGGGCGCGGAGGCCAGAGCAAGTCTGAGCAGCCGAATTGACAAGGGCGCTAATGCGCCGCTGGCCCCGCCCGGCCCCGCCCCCGGCCCGGCCCCGGGGGGGGGGGCGGCGGGCCCCGCACCGGCCTCCCCGCCGCCCGCCCGCCCGCGGGCACCGCGGGCCCCACCCGTCCGGCCTCCGCCCCGCCGCGCACCGCACGCGCCCTTTCCCGCGGCCCCAAATCCCCCACTCTACCCTTACCGACCTGGGACCTCCCTTTCCACCCCCGCCAGCTCCAGGCTCCCTACCCCCAACCTGGGACCTGACGCCCCCAATTGCGTTTCCATACCCCCGCCCACTTCCCTGCACCCTGCTCTCAGCCATGTGCCCCTTCGGCGTCCCCTGCGGCCCCCAGCCCTGGCCCGCTCCTCCCCCCCATCCTCTGTCTCGGCCCCCACCCGAACTCTGGCCCCGCCCCCCCCACTGAGCGGTCCCTGAGCCCCGCCTGCTCCCATCTCCAGCCCCCCGTTCCTCCCCAGGGGCCTAAAAGTCGCCCTCCCTCCCGCCCCACGCCATCGGCGCGCGGGTCCCACCGGTTTTGGCCCAGCGCTCCCCCTCCCACTTCATCCCGCCTCTTCTGGTCCTCCGCGCGCGCAGCCTTGGCCCCAGGCTTTGCTGGAGGGAAGACGGAGAAAAAGCTGCAAGGCGCGGCGTCCCCGGATCTCGCCCTGGCTCAGCTGTCCCCCTCGAGCGGGACCGAGCTGAGGCTCTTTGGGGGCACCCGGGGGCCTCAGTAGGGAGTCCCCGCGTGGGCAGGCGGGGAGAAATGGGCCCCCGTGGGAAAGGGCATGGGGGCCTGCGCGGGTCCCGTGTGCGGGGCAGGACAGATTCCCAGGAGGAGAGAGGTAAGGAGGCCCTCCCGACTCGCTGACAACCAACCACCCCCCCGGAAAAATCCGCTCAGCGGCCCGCGGGTGGGGTGCGCCACGCAGTGAGTAATCGCTCCGGCGGCCGCCGCCCGCCGACTCCAGGTAACGCCGGCTGCCCGGAGCGACTCACAGTTTGTCTTTTTCTTTTTTTTTTTTTGTAGGGATCCTTCTTCGTGTTATTATTTTTGGCCACTGCTTGGGTTTCGGGACCCCTCCCGGCCCGGGCGCCTCACCCCCCTCCTCTCGGTCCCCACCCGATTCGGGCGCCCAAGATAAAAGGGCTCCTGGCCTCCAAGGCCCGGGTGGGGCGGGGGGAGCCTGAAATGAGAGTTCGGGGGTCGGCTCCAGCCCCGCGGTTAGAGTCGCAGCCCCGCCCCCAGCCGCCTACCCTCAGAGGGGAAGGGCTCTAACTCGCCCTTCCAGGGGTTCCCTTAGAGACCTGGACCCTCCCCTAGGTCCCTAACTAACCAAGGGGGTAAAAGTGTCTGAAGAGGGCTCAGGAGTTCCCACCTCATTTGCTCAAGGCTGCGCTCCACCCCTGCTACATGGGTCCCCAACTCAGACCTCAGACTGTCAGAAAACAGGATTAAAGGATGGAGTCCCGCGTACGCCCCCTTAGCCCCCCATTTTGGACTCTGGATGGGTTTGTGAAGGAGAGAGTAAAGCCCTAGCATGCTGCACTGTCGTTTACTGGGGCAAAGCAGGCCTCTCTGCCTCAGTTTCCTCCTCAGCACAGTGGGTGACTCCTAGCCAGCATAAGGGTTTTTGTGGGCAGTTGGGTCAAAACACATGGTCGCATAGTGCCTGGCACCAGGGGCACATTCTTTTGGAGCCTGAGTTTGTCACCTCTGAAAAATGGGGCCATAGTCCCACCTGCGAGGTGGTCCAGAGAGTTAAGTGAAGGTGGCAGTTCTTGGCTGGAATTGTTTTTCCAGGATATATGCCACCCCTCCCCCACAACCTCTCCCCTGCAACGTTTGACTCCCTCCTGGAGGACTTCAGGCTCCTGGAGAAAAATCCTGATTATTTTTCCCCCCAGTCTCTGCTCCTCCCCCAGTCATTCCCCAGTCTGGGGAAAAGGCTCCCCCCGTTCACCCAGGTGCTCAGGCCAGAGACCTGGAGGTGCGCGTGACAACTCTCTCCTTCACTCATCCCCCACGTCCAATCCATCAGCAAATCCTGTTGGCTCTGATTCCAAAACATCCCCATGCTGAGATTCGGACCCCTTTTCTCCACCCCATCCGGGTCCAGGCCCCACCATGTCCGTCTAGGATGCCGTCCAGCCTCCTCCTTGGCTTCCCGGGTAAATCCTCTTGCCTTTGCCTGCACAGCAGGCAGAAGGAGCTTCTCAAAGGAGCAAAGCAGGTCATCTCTGCCCTGCCACCCTCTCCTCCCTCCTTTTCTCCTCTCTCCTCTTCTCCTCTCTCCTCATCCTCTTTCTTCCTCTTCCTCACTCCACTCCAGCTGCTACAGCCCTGTTCCCGCCAAACACATAGGCTTGTTATTATCACAGGGTCTTCGTACATTTGCTTTTCTCTCTGCAGGGATGCAGTTCCCCCAAGTCTTCCCCCAGTTAGCACCTTCTCTTCCATCAGGTCACAGGTCAAGTGTTCTCAGATGGCCCCCCAACCTTCCCAGGCACCCTCCATCCCTTTCCCCTTTTAAAATTATCTTTGTAACACAGTGCTTTGAACATCATCTTTCTCTTGAGACGTTTTCTTTAGACTGTGAGAACCCCGAGAGCCATTAGGGCCCCATGCTGGGCCCAGTGAGGACCACAGGAGAAGAGCTCAGTGAACATTTGCAAAATGAAAGGATGGAGAATGCTCAGCCCCTCTGAGTAACAAGAAAACTCAGTCCCAGTGAATCATGCTGTCTGGGGTCCCAGCCAGGCCCTGGACTTGCTGTGTGACCCATCCTGGTAGTCACCCTCTCTGGTCCTCACCTGTAGAAGGGTATGGGTAGTTTGCCCAGCCGCGCCCTGGAGCGTGCCCTCTGCCCTCCAGGTGACCTTTGCCTCAAAGCTTGGACTTTAAGGAAAGGGATTTGACCTCTGGGTGGCTTAACCCCTTCCTCATCAGTCCCACCACCTCTTTGTGCAGGAAAGGGAACCAGCATTGATGGAACTTCTGGCAAATATTGACCCAAGTCCTTGAAGGTGGCTGGGAATGTACTGAGGTGGCAGATGGAGGGAGGGCCCCACACGGGGGATGGCTCCTCCTTGGTCTTTGCACCTAAGGATTAGCTTGGGGGAGACCCTCCAGCCCAGCTCCCTACATAATTCCGGGGCACTGAGGGGGCCCCCGGGAGGGGCAGTGGTAACAGCATCTTCAGGGTCCCATAGGGAGTGAGGAGGGCACAGAGCTGTCTCTCCCATGCTGAGACCCCCATGGTCAGGGCCCCTTAGTATGGGATTAGCTACCTTGTGTTCCAGGCCAGCGCTCCCAGGAAGCAGGGACAGTGAGGGGCTACCCTGGACGTGGGCTTGGGGCAGCAGAACACAGGTTCAGGACTTGCGTGCAGGAGAAGGTGGGGCTTCATCATCATGTCCACCCTGAAGGTTCAGCCTGGGGAGCTGGAATGCCTGGGTCCCAAGTTTTGTGCGGTCTATACTTTAAAAATCCAGAGCTCATAGGCATTGGAGGTGAGATCTCAGGAGTGAAGAGCTGCCTCTGTCTAGGTCAGGGCCAGTGTTCACCGGGCCTCAGAGGTCTGGATTCCCTGCCCCTTCCACACCCTGGAGAACCTTGGATGTCTGGGTTCCAGGAGGCACCAGCTATGTTGGGGGTGACAGTTGTGCCCCTTCCCCTCCCCCCGCCCACTGTCAGCAAGCCGCCGGCGCCACGGTGCCGTGTCTGCTCCCCAGGCTGTACCCGGCTTGGGGGTGGGGGTCAGCGGGGTCGTGGCGAGGGCGGCAAGGGACAAAGGGCGCTTGTCCGATGCTCGCCCTGACCTCGGCCGCCGCTTCCCGGACGCCCGGCCCGCCTCTGATTCACGCCCAGGCGGGCCGCAGCGCCCCCCCACCCCAGCACCTCCCGCCTCCCCGCCTGCCGCCCCGGCCGGGCCGCCCCGGGGGGTAGGAAGTGGGGGGGGGGGTGAGGGGCGGCGCCGAGTCAACTTTCCCTCTTAAGCCCCGAAGGAATGTCGGCGGATTTCCTGAAACCCGACCCCGGCCGCCCGCCGGCCCGCCCGCCCCTCACCTGGACCTGCTCCCTCGGGAACGGCAGGAGGGGCGCGGGGGCTCACCTGGGGGGCCGGGGTCAAGTCCTCCTTCCGCTCTCGCCCCAGGCGGCCTCCTGCAGCGGAAAAGGGGGTGAGTGGGAGGCCAGCAAACCCTCTCACTCCTCTCCGGTGACCTAGGCCAGCGTCCCAATTCCTCCAGCCTCAGTTTCCCCTTCCGCTTTTAAAAGGGCGCGGGTTGCGCTTTAAGAGACACCTCTTAAGCCCTATTCCCCTGACTCCCCACCTCCTAGCCTAGGCAGCATCTGCCCACCTCTCTGCTTCTCTCATCACCTGGGCCAACCCCCTTTGCCACCCTGATCCTCAGTTTCCTCATCTGTAAATTGGACAACGCTGCCAGTTCTTCCTTACAGGGTTGTTGCAAGAAAATACTTGGGAAGTGTTTTGTTTGGAATGAATGAAGAACAGTAATTGTGTAAGGCTTCAGCGCGCGGGGTTCTGGAATTGACATGTGTGGGCTTGAATCCTGGCTCTGTGGAGGGGTCCTGGGACTAAGTTTCCCACCTGTGGATCGGGGGACAGTATTGGTCATAACCATCGGCTGTTTCCCAAGGGCACAGGCCTGGCGCGCGGTGGGTTAGACGCGGGGTACCCTGGCCCTCGCGCAAACCGCAGGCTGGAGGCCCTCGCCGCAGGGTCGCGGCAGCCTAGCCTGGGAGGGGCGGGGCGGGGCGGGGCGGGGGAGGGGCCGCGCGGGGATCCAGATGTTCAGGGTCCTCCAGGCACAGCCGCGCCTGATTAAGCCACGTGGGGGCTGGCCGAGGCCGCGGAGATGAAAGCGCGGCGGCAGGCCTGGGGAGGGGGCGCGCTAGCCCCCCCCTCCGCAGTCCCCTCCTCCCCGGCCGGAACCTGCGGCGCCCTCTGACCTGTTGACCCCGCGTGGCTGCCGCCGGGTCTACTGGGACAGAGCGTAGATGGAAGATGCGCAGGCGGCAGGCACCTGCGCGGGGCACGCCGGCGAGGGGGAGGGTGGTGTCATTTTTGCAAAGTCTCAGGCTTAGAAGGGCGCCACAACTCCCATGTCTGCCCGAGAGGAAGCTAGGGGACCTCCTAACCCAAGTTGCGTGGGGCTACACTCTGTCACCTTGGCGTGCGGGTATGAAAGCCAGAAGTGTTCCTGTTTGTCCCAAGTTTTCCCACGAGAATTAGAAATTTTAGCAGCACCCCATCGCCCCTATCAGCATCTCTGTGCCCCCTCCCACTCAGCCTCAGGTCGAGCGGCCCCTAGTCTGAGGGAGCAGGGGCCAGATCCCCCTGGATCAGGGCTGGGCCAGAGAGAGGTGAGGCTGGGGGAACCCTAGATGGTCTGGGAGGGCTCCTAAAGGAGGCAAATTGCACACATGTTACCGGCTCTCTGATTTGGGTATCAAAGGAGATGATGTCACACACCTTCGGAAGGCCTTCTTTAATCCAGCTTTGCGACCCTCACGACCCTTCATCTCCAGTCTCTGGCTGGGTTCCAGCCAGATCCACCGCCGTCCTACTTCCTTTTCCAACAAACTCATCCCCACCTCAGGGCCCTTGCTTGTTCCTTCGGCCTCCTAGCGTGGCCAGCTCCAAAGCTGCCTACAACGGAAGGCCTTCCCCTGGCGAATAGATCTGCCCCCCATCCTATCACCCTATTTGTCTCCTTTTGGCCCCTAGCGATGGCTGAGATTCCCCCACCCCCCCCGTGGATACTAGGGAGGTGCCACGGTACCCCCGAGATGGGACAGACGGCAGGGGCCACGATCCACCTGCCTCACCCTGCCCGCACCCCAACGGTGCCGCAGCGCCTCTCCCCCGCCCGTTCTCCGCATCCCCCACCCCCCCTTCCCAGGCTGCCTCGCTCGGGTGACGTCAGCGACCCGGTCCCCGCCGCCGCCGCATCCTCTGCGCCTGCCAGGAGCCGGCGTCCCCCGCGCTCTTTGCGCCCGGCCTGGCCATGGCTTCGGTCGCGCTGATGCCGCTCCTGCTGCTGCTGCTGCAGCCTCCGCCCGCCACCCCTGCACCGCCTGTCCGCGACCCCTTCGCCCTGCAGCTCGGGGATACGCAGAGCTGCCAGCTGCGGTGCCGAGACCGCTACCCTAAACCGCAGCCGGCTCAGGTGAAGCGCTTGCGGCGGCAGCGGGAGGACCAGAGATCTCTCCAATGGGGGATGGGTTGAGGATGCGGTTCCCTCCATCGGGAGCGGGAGACAAGGGTTCCTCGGAGGGGGAAGGGGTTAGGGGAGGGGGTTCTCCAATGGGGGTGGATCCCTCTAGTGGGGGAAGGGCTGAGGTTCCTTCCATGGGGGTGAGCAAAGGGGTGGGGGGTCCCTCTGATGAGGATGGGGATGTTCCTCCCACAGCAGAGGGGCTGTGGGGGCCCTCTGATGGGGGAGGGTTTAGGGATGCGGGTCCCTCCAAGCCTGAGGCTCCTTCTGCCTCCGCTCTGCTGAGCAAGGACCCTTGGGGCCCCCAACCCCCACCTCCCTCAGGCCTGACAGTCCCCTTATCCTCCCCCTCTACCCAAGCAGCTTCCACATCCTCCTCCCTACCCCCCTCAGAGCTACCAGCCCCCACCCCTATCCTCACCACCCCACAGTGGGATCCCAATTTTCCCAGTCCTGAAGGGTGACAAAACCTCCTCTGATCTCCCCCCCCCCTTACTTCTTCAGGCCTGAGAATCCCTCCTCCCTGGAGCCTTAGGGGGGGACCGTTTTCCTCCATTTTCCCCAGTTTTCCAAGCATTACCCAAACCCAGCAACCTCCGTTGTTTATTCTCCTTCTCAACCCCCCTCCCCCTCTCTCTTCCTCAGAGCTAAGAGCCCCCACTAATATTCATAGCGTCCTCCCCAACCTCATCCCAGTCCCCTTAGAAGACATGGGGGGGAATCAAATCTTCGATCTCCTCGCATGAGGGCTTCCAGCGCTGACCTCCTCCTGCCCTTTCCCTGGCCTGAGCCCCACGTCTTCGCTTCCAGGAGGAGCCGGAGGAGGACCCCATTGAGTCCCGGAAAGCCAATGCGTATGACAGGGCCGTCCTCATCAGTGCTTGTGAGCGAGGCTGCCGCCTCTTCTCCATCTGCCGATTTGTGGCCAGGAGCTCCAAGCCCAATGCCACCCAGGCTGAGTGTGAAGCAGGTAAGGGCTGGCGGAGTGGGTGAGGGTGGGGAGAGGAGGCCTGGGGAGGGCTGTCCCCCAGTCACCCCCTCCCGCCCCCTGCAGCCTGCGTGGAGGCCTACGTGAAGGAGAAGGAGCAGCAGGCCTGCAGCGAGGGCTGTTGGAGCCAGAACCCAGAGCCGGAGCCTGAGCCCCAGCCTGAGCTGGAGCAGAAGGTGGGCGCCCTCCCACCTGTGGCCCCACGCCCATCCCCCCTCTCCTCTCCTCCCCGCCCCCCCCCCCCCCCCCCCCCCCGCCTAATCTGCACTCATATCTGGAGTCTCCCAGGCTCTCCGTTCCATTCCAGGCCTCCTGGGTATCCTTGATTAAGCCATTTTACATCTCAAGACTCAATTTTCATCCCCCACCCCGCCTCCGCCCCTGCCCCAAACAGCCACCGTTTACATTATTTACCAAGCATTTTTCCTGGTCTGGGCCTGACCTCAGCCTGTCCCAAATTCCTTGTGCCACCTGGAGGCACATGAGCTGGTGTCATCCCTATTTCATGCCCGCAGAGCAACTGGCCAAGGCCACACAGGGCTGTACAGAGGTGGGATTTAAAGCCAGTGCCACCAGGGCTTGTGACCATCCCTCACCTCCCTCATCTTCAGTGCCACCAGAGCTGACTACTGAGCACCTACATGCCAGCTACCGGTCTAAGCACTTTCTCTATGAACAGGTGGCCACTGTCATCTGGGGCAACTCAGAACGGAGGTACGGGGAGGAGCAGCCTCCCACGCACATGTGCAGTACCCCTCTTCCCACCCCAGGGAGAAATAATGACTGATCACCTATCAGAGTCTGTGAGTGATTCCAGACAACGCTGCATCAGGGGAAACTGAGGCACAGGAACTCCTTCATTACAGCCAGAAACCCAGGGGCTGGGATTCCCCAGAAAGCCCTTTCCCTCTTCACTCATTTTCTTCTACCGTGTCTGGGCTTTCACTGTTCAGAAAGGCACAATGCCCTATCATTTCTTCCTATTCGGAATTCTCGCCTGATGCTGTCAAAATAAGAACAATGATGGTGACATTTTTAATAATAGCAGCTACTACATGTTAGGCACTTGTATCATTGTCTAGTTGAAATCGCATAGCGACCCCATGAGGGAAGAGAATCATCCCTGTTTTTGGGCTCAGAGAGGGCAATCCACTTCCCCCAGGGCACACAGTCAGCTAAATGCAGTGCTGAAGTCTGTGTTCATTTTATGAAGCGCTGTTGCCTCAAACCACTTGGTGAATTTTGATCACAGTGAATTCTCCCAGCTCCCTTCCCATTGGTTAATGCCCTACATTGGTGACATTTCTGTGCCTTGGGCCTCCCCCTGGCAGAGAAAGGTCCTGGAAGCTCCGAGTGGGGCTCTCTCGCTCCTGGACTTATTTTCCACCCTCTGCAATGACCTTGTCAACTCGGCCCAGGGCTTCGTCTCTTCCACCTGGACATACTACCTGCAGACTGACAATGGGAAGGTGGTGGTGTTCCAGGTGAGGGCTCTGGCAGGGGCCGCACCAGAGTAGTGGTTGGGTGGTCAGGTTAAGAAGGTGGGATGAGTTGGTTCTTGGCTCATGGGATGCAAAGTCCACAGGTGTGCAAGCTTCAGGCACAGCTGGATCCAGGGGTTCAGTGTCTCACTCAACCCCCTGGACTCTGCTGTCCTTTTTGGTGGCTTCATTCTCAGGCAAGCACTTCCCTCCTCGCAGCATGGTGGATGCCTGAGGCTCTAGGTGACAACCTCTGAGGTTGTAACTAAGCTGATTGGGCCTGGTTGAGTCACGTGATGACCTCTCAGCCAATCCCTGTGATTCTATTGGCTTGCCCTGGATCACATCCCTACTTAAGGAGCTAGAGGATGGGGTCAAGACAAATCAGGGCCCCACGATAGCAGGGAACAGCATCCCTCATATCACAGCCCACAGCTCCACAGAGGGTGTCCTCTCAGTCCCCAGCACTACTAGGTGACAGCTGGGCATGGGACAATGTAACCTACATGGGGCACAGAAAGGTGCCTCCTGGGCCAAGGTGGTGCCTTTCTAAAGGGTTTCTCTGTGCTGTCTTGTTCCTGGCCCAGACCCAGCCTGTGGTAGAGAGCCTGGGGCATGAGGGGACCCGTCTGCAGCGAGTGGAGGTGACCTGGCGGGGATCCCACCCTGATGCCTTGGAGGTGCATGTTGGTAAGGTCCAAGCCTAGACCAGTGTTCCTTCCACAGCTGGCTCCACTGCCACAAGGGGTTCTCCTGATGAATGAACCCTTGAGGATTGGGATTTCCAACTCGCAGCTCCTGGGGTTCCATGGTCCATCTCCCAAGTTTCCATGGTCCATCTCCCAGGGTTCCACGTTCACCTTCCAGGGGTCCGTGGTCTATCTTTCAGGGTTCTGATTTATTCCAGCACCCCAGGCCCCGTTGCCCCAGGTCCTGGCCTCCTTTCTGTTCTCTGCTGGCACCTCTTGGCGAAGGTCTGGAGGCTGCTGAGAGGTGACCTATTCTCTCAGACCCTGTAGGCCCCTTGGACAAGGTAAGGAAGGCCAAGATTCGAGTCAAGACCAGCAGCAAGGCCAAGGTGGAGTCGGATGAGCTGCAGGACAACGACTTCCTCAGTTGCATGTCCCGGTGGGTTGGCCGAACCCTGGGGGTGGTGGAGGGGGGTGGGGCCAGAGGTGAGAGGCTCTCTGGCCCCCTGAGGGCCCCTGAATGTGCCTGCTGGGTGGGGCAGGCGCTCGGGGCTTCCTCGCTGGATCCTGGCCTGCTGCCTCTTCCTTTCCGTGCTGGTGATGTTGTGGCTGAGCTGCTCCACCCTGGTGACGGCACCCGGCCAGCACCTCAAGTTCCAGGTGGGCGGGGCCTGCGGGCAGGGGTGGGAGGAGAGCTGCTCCCTCATCTGCATAGGGCGGCCCCCTCACCCCTGGAGGCAGGGACCCCTGACTTGCTGCCTGACATTAGGCAAGTTTCTTCACTCCCTTAGGAAATGGGGGAAACAGCTCCCACCCTTAGTAGGGGCGACCTGAGATCCGGGGTGGGAAGGAGTCTTGCCAGGGTGGGGACTCAGAGCTCTCGCTCCCTCTTTCTCCCCCTGCAGCCCCTGACTCTGGAGCAGCACAAGGGCTTTATGGTAGAGCCAGACTGGCCCCTGTACCCTCCCCCGTCGCACGCCTTTGCGGACAGCCCCCCGCCCTACAAGCTGAAACTGGACCTGACCAAGCTGTAGGCCTCCATTGCCAAGTTCAGGGGCTCCTTGGGTCGCACTTGCCCTTTGCCTAGGAGTCTGGGTCAGGGTGGGATCGTCCTTGGGCTCTTTCACCCCCCCAAATTCTTCTTCTCTCCTCAGCCCGGCACCTCACCCCCCGGGATCCTGGGGTTG
This sequence comes from Hippopotamus amphibius kiboko, assembly GCF_030028045.1. NCBI lineage: Eukaryota > Metazoa > Chordata > Mammalia > Artiodactyla > Hippopotamidae > Hippopotamus > Hippopotamus amphibius. Next base: position 15,448,971 of record NC_080200.1, on the reverse strand, counting down.
CCATGCCCCTGCTGGGGGGGCGGGATCTGACCTTGGTTCCTCCCTGCCCCCCTTCCCCAGAGTGTGTTACTTTTGTCTTCTATCGTGTAGCTTCTTGAGTATTTGAACCCCCGTCCTGTGCTGCCTTCCTCCTCCTTCCTCTCTCCCCTCTCTGGGGGGCTGAGGCCACAGGGGAGCCGCTCTGTGTGAGGGCTTCCCCCTTTCTCCCCACCCCACCTCTGGAGATGTAGCCCCGTGAGAGGAGGCCCCCCGCCCCCCGCAAGAGAGGAGGCGGTAGGAGGGCAAAGGAGGCTGGAGTTGCAGCATGGGGGTTGGGAGGAATAAACCATGTATATAAAAACCATCTTGGACTAAGCCTGCTTCTGTTGGTCTTCCCGTGTACCCCTTGGGGAGTGGCCTGAGAGTGGCCATGACCCCCGTTCACCAGGCCCTTTCTGAGATGGGGGAGGGGAACCCCAGGAGCTCCCTGTGGCTTGCGTGGTGCGAACCAGCTGCCACCTGGAAGGACAGCCCCTCTGCCACCCATCGCACATCACACTCCTAACTAGGGGTGACTCTGGGAAAGTGGCTTGTGCCACCTGCATGGCCCAGATGGGTCAGTGCCCCTTCCTGGGCCTCCATGTTGCTCCTGTGAAATAGACAGGTCACATCTTGAAAAGGACATTTGTTAATTTTGTTGCCACCTGGCTTCCATCTCCCTTTCTTTGGGGGATGGAGTTCTGCCCCTTTGGGGGCAGTCTCCGGGCCCTGTCCACAGGTTCTCTCCCCTTCCCTACCCAAGGAATCCAGACTTGGTGTTCTTTCCCTGCACTTTGCATTCAAAAGGAGTCTTGTAGGACAGGAACAGGCCTCCCTGATGAGGCCACAGCCATGGCACTCCATCTTTCCTGTCCATTGTGCAGACTTCCCAGGATTCTCTGAATAAATCTTTTGGTTAAGTAGGCTAGAGTTGTTTCTGTTGCTGGCAACCGGAGATTCTTGGCTGATGGGGGCCACATCTCCTGGGAAGTGTCTGGGATGAGGGGCATGGTGGTCAACGGGGCAGAGGTTTCTAAGGGCTGATGGAGGCGTGTGGGTGATGGGTGGGTGGTTGGGAGGAGGTGAGTTAGAGAGAGCTGAGTGGGGCTGGTTATCTGTCTCTCCACCCTTCACCCCGCCCTGTGTCCTGGGAGGTTGATTCACTTGGGCCCTCAGTCTTCTGCTAGAGTCAGCCAGGGGGACCACCAGCAGGAGGGGGAAGGAAGGAAGAGTGAGAGGTCGGGGGTTTTTCTCCCTGTTTCCCTCCCTGTATCCTCCAACCCAAGGCCACAGCTCCACCAAGTGAGACTTCAGCCTGGGTGTGTTAATAGCTCTCCACTGTTCCCCATCCATGGGGTGCCGCACCACCCCATGTGGTTACCCAACCCTACCGAACCTTTGTAAATATCCTCTTTATTACCACTCTCCTGAATGTCCATTCTGACTAGCTCCTGCTTGCTGCCTGGACCATGCCTGACATCAGGAGCATCAGGATTCAGCATAAACGCAATTTAGGCCCCTGAGTATCTTTCTGGGCCCAGCATGGGGTTTCAGGGCAGCCCCTAGGAACTTTGCCAGGAAATAAGCCCTGGGCAGAGGTGAGAAGTGACAGCAGGCCAACGTTGCCCAGTAGAACAATCTGTGATGACGTTCTGTCCGCGCCACCCCCAGCCACGTGGTGTTTTCAGAGCCCTTGCCATGTGGCAAGTGCGACTCAAGGACTGTGTTTCTTGTTTCTCTAGTTTGAGTTGATGTATATTTAAGGTTTTTCCTCTGTTTTTTTGTGTTGGTAAAAAATGCACATCAGGAAATTCCCTGGTGGCGCAGTGGTTAAGAACCGCCTGCAAATGCAGGGGACATGGGTTCGATCCCTGGTCTGGGAAGATCCCACATGCTGCGGAGCAACTAAGCCCGTACGCCACAACTACTGAGCCTACATGCCACAGCTACTGAGCCTGCATGCTGCAACTACTCAAGCCCACGTGCCTAGAGCCCGTGCTCTGCAACAAGAGAAGCCACTGCAATGAGAAGCCCGCCCACTGCAATGAAGAGTAGCACCCGCTCACCACAACTAGAGAAAGCCTGTGCGCAGCAACGAAGACCCAACACAGCCAAAAACATAATAATAAAATAAATAATAAATAAATAAGTAAGCATCACATAAAATTTGTCATTTTAGCCAGTTTTTAAGTGTACAATTCAGTGGCATTAGGTACATCTGCAATGTTGTGCAGTTATCACCACTATCTATTTAGATGGTTTCCGTGATTCCTCAGCCCAGCTCAAAGGGGACCTTGGCCATCCTTTCTCCTACAGACCTGCTCTGCCCCTGGCTTCCCCATTTCAATGGCTCAAGACACTTGGGTGGCATCTTGATTCTTCTCTGTCCTCACTCCATCATATCCTATCAGCAGGGCCTGTCCCCTCTGCCTCCAGCTCACATGCGTCTCTATATCTCCATGGCAACAGCCCAGGTCCAAGCTGCCGTCATCTCTTACCCAACAAATGTACCCATCTCCACTCCCTGCTTCCCTTCCAGCCACTCTCCAGCTCCAGGCATCAGCTGGGGAGCTGTCAGTATAAAGCAAATCTGATCCTAGACATCACCGCCTTCTGGGGTCTAGTGCTGCCATAAGGAACCCAGATACCCACATGAACTTTGCACTTGCATTTCTCTGCCAGGAACATCCTCGAAGCCCTGCTCTACCCAAGTTCTCAACGAAAAGGGCTTCTCCTCAGCCAAAGACATCCTCACCTTCCCAGACTTGGTCAGCATCCCTGTTTGTCTTTCTCTTCCCTTACCACATTTATACTTGATTAATAATTATTTCTTTTTTTTTTAATAATTATTTATTTCAATGTCGGCTTCCTTTAACATAATTTTATGAGCTCCATGAAGGCAGCTCCCAAGAGTCTCACATGCAACCTGGCATTGAGCAGGTGATCAGTAATTATTTTTGCTTCGGTGTCTCCCTGCTTCCCTCTCAGACTGCAGAAGCATCCTCACCCAGTCAAGTCCATTCCCTACATGGGGTCTGACATTGTCCCTCTCCTGCAAGCTCCCTGTTGCCCTTGAACACTACCTAATTTTCTCTGCTTATCTTTTAAGGGCTTTGAATCCTTGCCAAGCTGGCAGCCACTGCCTCCCATGTTCCTCCAACCTTTTATCCTGAAGACATAAGGGACATCAATGTTCCAGCCTCCAGACTTTGTTATAGCTGCCTCCTTCTGCTCAGGATACCATCATAGACTTGGTAGGAATCCACCAGGCAGCTGTCACCCTCATCTTCCTTTCTAACAGAACTCTGATTTGGTTTGATCAAATCTATGTGGCTCAGGGGAAGTTGAGCAGCGTGACCTAAGCCTCCTCGAGTATTGGAGGGATTTATTGGAAGAGAGACATGCCCTATTAACTGGGTTGTTGAGCTAGGAGAATGTCAGTCTGAAGCTAGAGGGATGGAGAGAGACAGTATCTTCACACCATTGCTGGGAGTCCTGGATCAAGCTGTGCCTGAAGCCATCTTGTCCTTCATTTTTGGCTTACGCCAGTTTGCGTTGGGCTCCTTAGAATGGAAGAATTGTGAATGATCCCTGTCTCTTTGTTTTCCCTCACCTCTCTCAAGACTGAGCTGCAAAGGCAAAGGCAGAGAGTTCTGTTTGTATGCTGCTGTGTGTTTAGTGCATTAATTCTTTTTTTTTTTTTTTTTTTGCCATGCCAAAGGTCCCACAGCTTGCAGGACCTTAGGTGCCCAACCAAGGATTGAACCTGGGCTCCTGGCAGTGAGATCATGGAATCCTAACCACTGGACCACCAGGGAATCCTCTAGTGCATTAATTCTTCTTTAAAAAATTAATTAATTTATATTTATTTTATTGGCTGCATTGAGTCTTCGTTGCTACACAGGGGCTTTCTCTAGTTGCAGTGAGCAGGTGCTATTCTTTGTTGCAGTGCGTGGGTTTCTCATTGCAGTGGCTTCTCTTGCTGTGAAACACAGACTCTAGGCGTGTGGGCCTAGAGTGGGCTCAGTAGTTGTGGCATACGGGCTTAGTTGCTCCGTGGCATGTGGGATCTTCCCGGACCAGGGATCAAACCCATGTCTTCTGCATTGGCAGGCAGATTCTTAAACACTGCACCACCAGGGAAGTCCCCTAGTGCATTAATTCTTGAAATCCCAGTGACCAGCCCAGGGTTGGGCCCAGAGTGGATGCCTCATAGATGTGGAATGAATAATACTGGATGGTATGGGTAGAAACTGTGAGCCCTGTGGATGTGTGGAAGTGGAAGAGGAGTCCTTTCCAAGCAGGTGGTGAGTGATGGTTGCCTGAAAGAGGTAGCAGCTGACTTGGGCTTTGAAGGATGGGTAGAATCCAGGGAGAAGGGAGGGTGACCCAGGTGCTTGGGTGTATGTGTTGGAGGTGTGCATATACATTCAGAGAAAAGTAATGCCTACTCACATCACCTGCCTTCTGAGGGCTTCACTGGGGGAGGGGCCCCGAGTGCCAAGTGAAGGCTCTACTGGAGTCTCAGGAAACAGGGCACCCTTCACCTCTAACAGAGGCTCCTCCTGGGGGCAGAGGCTCACAGGATAAGTAGTGACTTGCTGCAGCTCTCCGAGCCTCAGTTTCCTCATCTGCTCCCTCCAGCTCCACGAGGCATCTGGAAAGCCACCCTCTCTGCCCCTCCCTCTGCCTTCCTCCCGAATCCCAGTGCAGACCTGGAGGAGGGTGGGTGGGTGGCTGGTGTCATGGCAACAAGCAGGAGCGCCCATGTGTCTGGGTAGTGAGGGTTGCCTTGGCAACCGGCGGTCCTGGTTCCCTGGCGACAGGCCTGAGTTCTGGGCCTAGGGGTGGGAAGGGAGGGAGGGAGGCGTCCCTAGAGACACTCTGTAAGAGCTTGGAGGGAAGGATGGGGACTCATGCCTTTCTCTCCTGTGAGGGGGAAGATTCAGGCCAAATCCCAGCTGAGGATTGCTTAGGTCCCTGCTTGGGGCCAGGTGTGAGCCCCAACAGGGAAGCTGCAACCTCCAGGTGTCCTGCGTTACGTGATGCCACCCACCACCCCCTTCACATACCCAGTCCCACCAGGCTCCAAATGGCTCCTGGCACGCTCCCTCCTCAGGGTCCCCTCTGTCTGTTTCCTCTGGCTGGAAGGCTTTGTTCTCTTCCTAGACAACTCTTCAGCCTGAACATCCCTCCTTGCCTTTGTGGCTTAGCCCAGCCCCTCTAAATCACTATGCCCCAGCTCGAGCCTCTATCATGTTGACAATTAAGTTATTGCTTCTTTGCTTGTGTGATGATTGGTTTAATAAATGTTCCCTCTGCCAGATGAGACACTGTAGCAGTCTCGGTCACAGCTGTGTCCCACACACTGAGGAGGCTGCTCTCAATACATCTTTGTCAACACTCTCCCTCCTAGCTCCAAGCCTTGCCATGTCAGCCCAGCCAATGTGGTCTTGTCTCTGTCCCTCAGGCTGTTTTGGGCACCTGGCTTGGTTCATCCACATTACTGCCACCTGGAATGTTCTGGAACATTCTGGGCCCTTCCACAATGTTCTGGAATGTCCCAGAACACCCTAGAACATTCTGTCACCTGTTTTTGTGAAAGCTGGGACATCACCTCCTCTAAGAGGCTTTCCCCAGCTTCTTGGTTAAAGCAGTCCCTCCCTCCTTGGTCACTCTCAGCCCATTGCCTTCATGGCAATTATCACCATCTGGAAAGGTCTTGGGCATTGATTGGTTTGTATGTCTCAGTTTTGTCCTTCTCATTAGAATATACATTCCAGAATATTTTGGAACATTCAGGGCAGGGATCGTGTCTGGTGTGTTTAAATTGAATTCCTAGCCCCTATTGCATAACAGGTTCATAATAAGTGCTTGTTGATTAAATGGAGGGAGGGGGTGATGAGACCAGCAGGTGGTGATGCGCTCCAGCTCTGACACTGTCCTGCTGGAAACTTGGGTAAGTTACTTACCCTTTTTGAGCCCCACAGGATGTTTCTTTCCAATCTGAGTGTAACTTACAAACAGCAAGGTGCACCCATTTTTACTGGGTAGCCCAATGAATGGTAACGCACCTGGGACCCAGGTAGAGTACCAGCCAGCCCCCAGGAGCTCCCTTGTGCCCCCTTCCAGTAACCTACCAGAGGCAGCCCCAGGTCTGACATCTATCCTCTTGGTCCCATCTGACCTTTTTTTTTTCCCTGCCTTTCTGCGTGGCTCGCAGGATCTCAGTTCCCCAACCAGGGATTGAACCTGGGCCATGGCAGTGAAAGCCCAGAATCCTAACCACTAGACCACCAAGGAACTCCTTATTTTTGTTGAATAAATCAGCTTTAATGAAGCAAACTTTACATTTAATAATGTAACCATTTTAAGTGCTTAATGAATTTTGACAAATGTAAACCCGGCTGTTGCCCCATAATCAAGATATAGGACATTTCCATCACCCCAAGGCCCTGTGCTCTTTTGTGGTCCTCCCTGATGATCCCCACCAGGTGGCCCCTGGTCCAGCCTCTGTCACCATAGATTAGTATGGCCTGTTTGTGAATTTCATGTAACCATTTACACATCACAACAGGTGTCCTCTTTGTTTCTTTTGCTCAGTGTTGGTGAGATACCTTGTGGGATACATGTAGCAGCAGGTCATTCTTTTTTTTTTTTTTTTAATGGCTGCATTGGGTCTTAGTTGCGGCATGTGGACTTCTCTCTAGTGGCATGTGGGTTTTCTCTTCTCTAGTTGTGGTGTGCGGGCTCCAGAGTAAGTGGGCTCTATAGTTGCAGCATGTGGGCTCTCTAGTTGAGGCATGTGAACTCAGTAGTTGTGGCACATGGCTTAGTTGCTCTGTGGCATGTGGGATCTTCATTCCCTGACCAGGGATCCAACCCGCGTCCCCTGCATTGGAAGGCAGACTTTTTTTATATAAATTTATTTATTTATTTATTTAATTGGCTGTGTTGGGTCTTTTTTGCTGTGCACAGGCTTTCTTTTAGTTGCGGTGAGTGGGGGCTACTCTTCGTTGTGGTGCAGGGGCTCCTCATTGCCGTGGCTTCTCTTGTTGTGGAGCACAGGCTCTAGGCGTGTGGGCTTCAGTAGTTGCAGTACATGGGCTCAATATTGTGGCTCACGGGCTCTAAAGCGCAGGCTCAATAGTTGTGGCACACGGGCTTAGTTGCTCTGCGGCATGTGGGATCTTCCTGAAGCAGGGATCGAACCCGTGTTCCCTGCATTGGCAGGTGGATTCTCAACCACTGCGCCACCTAGGAAGCCCAGAAGGCAGATTCTTTACCGCTGGACCAGCAGGGAAGCCCCCTTGCAGCAGGTCATTCTTTTTCCTTGCTGCATAGTGTTCCACCAGTGAACATGTCATTGTCTGTTTATCCATCAACCTGTTGATAAACCTTTGGACTGTTTCCAGTTTAGGGCTATTATGACCATTTGTGTTTATATCTTTTCGTGAAACCATGTCCTCATTTCTGTTGGATAAATACCTGTAGTGGGTTAAGTGGTGCCCCAACCCCCCTCACTTCACGTCCACCTGGAACCTCAGAATGTGACTTTGCTTGGAAATAGGATCTTTGCAGATAGAATTTATTTACTTTTTTAAAATTTATTTATTTATTTTATTTATTTATTTATTGGCTGTGTTGGGTCTTCGTTGCTGCACACGAGCTTTCTCTAGTTGCTGTGAGCAGGGGCTGCTCTTCATTGTGGTGTGCAGGCTCCTCATTGTAGTGGCTTCTCTTGTTGTGGAGCACAGGCCCTAGGCACGTGGGCTTCAATAGTTGCGGCACATGGGCTCTATAGTTGTGGTGCATGGGCTTAGTTGCTCCGTGGCATGTGGAATCTTCCCAGAGCAATGCTTGAACCCGTGTCCCCTGCATTGGCAGGCGGATTCTTTACCACTGCACCACCTAGGAAGTCCTGCAGATGGAATTTAGCTAAGAATCCAGATCAAACTGGATTAAGGTGGGCCCTAAATCCAGTGAGAGTGTGTTGGTAAAAGACAGAAATTAATACACAGAGAGACACAAGAAGAAGGCCATCGGAAGATGAAAGCAGAGATTGGAGTGATGTAGCCACAAGTCAAGGGATGCCAAAGATGGTAGACGACACCCGAAGCTGGGAGAGAGGCATGATTTTCCCTCAGAGCCCCCCAGAAGGAACCAACTCTGCCAACATCTTGATTTTGGACTCTGGCTTCTTGAACTGTGAGAGAATAAGTTTCTGTTGTTTTATACCATCCAGTTTGTGGTCATTTATGAGGGCAGCCCCAGGACACTCATAAAATGCCCCAGGATGGAATTGCTAGGCCACAGAGTGTATGAACACTCCCTTTGAGCAAATGTTGCCAAATGGCTGTCCCAAGTGATTGTACAAATTGACATTCCCACCAGCTGAGTGTAAGAGCCATCGCTTCTTTATCTCTAAAATGGGAACAGTAATAACTGTTCAGGGGTGTGGTGAGAATACACAGTTCTGGACATTGAAAACACTCTGTAAATAGTAACTTAAAAAAAATTGCAGGACTTCCCTGGTGGCACAGTGGTTAAGAATCCGCCTGCCAATGCAGGGGCACACAGGTTCGATCCCTGGTCCAGGAAGATTCCACATGCCACAGAGCAACTAAGCCTGTGCTCCACAACTACGGAAGCCCATGCGCCCTAGAGCTTGTGTGCCACAACTACTGAGCCCATGCACCACAACTACTGAAGCCCGAATGCCTAGAGCCCATGATCTCCAAGAAGAGAAGTCACAGCAATAAGAAGCCCACGTTTCGCAGAGAAGGTGCAAACTTGGCTTTATCTGTCTTCAATGATGGGTTTTCTACTCTTCCCTAGAAGTCACACACAGGGAGCTCAGGGCGGGGACCCTCTCCTCCTATAGGAGGATCCAGTGGGGACTGGATTCTGGGGTGATAGTGGGGACCTTGGGAGGCCCAAGAAAGGCTGCAGGGCTGGAAGCAACTAAGGAAAGCCAGAGGAGAGCCAGCACAAGAAAATCGCATTCATTCATTCACCAACAAATTTGCTGCCAGTAGATGCTGGATTCAAGAGGCTGGAAGCCTGGCAAAGCCCCAATCTGGACACAGGCTAGGCAACTAGACTGGACAGAGGGGAAATGGGAGCTCTGCTGAGCAGCCAGGAAGGCTTCCTGGAGGAAGAGACCTGTGGGGGGTTGGAAGAACATGGCAGAGCGCACAGGACCACCCCGACCATCTCTTCTGCCATGCCTGAAGTCTGAAATCAAAGTGCTGGCAGCTGTGCTCCCTCTGGAGGCTTCACAGGAGGATCCTTGCCTCTTCCAACTCTGACAGCCCCAGGCATTCCTTGGCTTGTAGCCACATCACTCCAATCTCTGCCTCTGTCTTCACATGGCTTTTTCTCTGTTTGGATTTACCTCTTCTTCTAAGGACACTGGTCATTGGACTCAGCTTCCTCACCCAATCCAGGATGATCTCATCTCAAGATCCTTATCTTAATTGTATCTGCAAAGCCTCTTATTCCAAAAAAGGTCATATTTCGAGGTTCCAGATGGACACGTCTTTGGGGGGGACACCGTTCAACCCAGTACAGTGAGGGTGTTTGTTCAATTTCTTTTCAGTGAGACTGTTCTCCTGGGGGTAGGGCTGTCTCAGCCTTGTCTGGAGCATGTACTTTGTGCCCATCACAGGGTCTGGGGCATAGGAGGCTGTCAATAAGTGCTCGTGGGACTTCCCTGATGGGGCAGTGGTTAAGAACCCGCCTGCCAATGCAGGGGACATGGGTTCCATCCCTGGTCTGGGAAGATCCCACATGCCACGGAGCAACTAAGACCATGTGCCACAACTATTAAGCCTGCGTTCTAGAGCCTGTGAACCACAACTACTGAGCCCATGTGCCACAACTACTGAAGTCCACGTGCCTAGAGCCCGTGCTCTGTAACAAAGGAAGCCACTGCAATGAGGAGCCTGTGCACCACAATGAGGTGTAGCCCTCGCTCGCCACAACTAGAGAAAGCCCGAGCACAGCAACAAAGACCCAATGCAGCCAATAAATAAATAATAATACAAAATAATAAGTGCTCATTGAATGCCTGAATAAAAGGAGGAAAGGGAGTCAGCATGGAGTGCTGGAGAGGGCGTAGCCTCGGGGTCAGAGAGTAGGGGTTCCATTTCCTGCTCCTGAGCCTTGGCAGACGTTTCCACTCTCTGAGCCTCACTTTCCCCACTTTGCAAGGTCTTTGTGAGGATGAGGGTCAAAGTCTGGAGGTCACCAAGGACCCAGTAGGATCTTAGGAGGTTTAGCTGTGGTGGTGATGGGGGAAGGCGACCCAGAGAGGAAACGTTCTAGACCACAGGTAAAGTCAGAGAAGGTGGACCCGGTGCAGACCTAACTTCAAGGGGGCGCTGCAGTGCAGCCGGCTGGGAGGACAGCGAGAGAGTAAGATCAAAGGCAACTCTGTTTATTTGTCACTGAGCTCTGCTCGTGATCCTGGAAGGAAATGGTCTACATGCCCCTCTTATTTTTTTTTTCCACTGGAGTGAGATTCACATAATGTAAAATTAACCTTTTCTCTTTGGCCATGCTGTGCAGGTTGCGGGATCTCAGTTCCCGGATCAGGGATGGAACCCGGACCCTCGGCAGTGAAGCACCAAATCCTAACCACCAGACCACCAGAGAACGCCCTAAATTAAACTATTTTAAAGTGAACAATTCAGTGGCATTTAGTACATTCACGATATTGTGCAACCGTCACCTCTGTTTAGTTCCAGAACATTTCCATCCTTTCCAAAAGCCAGCACTGTTCCCATTAGCAGCCACTCCCCACCCCCCACCCCCAGCCCCTGGCAACCACTAATCTGCTGTTTCTCTCTATGGATTTGCGTGTTCTGGACATTTCATATAAATGGAATCATACGAAAGGTGACCTTTGGTGTCTGGCTTCTTTCACTCAGCGTATTTTCTAGGTTCATCTGCGTTGTAGTGTGTGTCGGAGTTTCATTCCTTCTCATGGCTGAGTAATAGTCCATTGTACGAAAGGACCACATTTCACTTATCCATTCGTCACTTGATGGACACTTGGGCTGCTTCCTCCTTTTGGCCTTTTGGTGACTAGTGCTGCTGTAGACGTGTGCATGTGTATTTAAACACCCGATTTCACTTCTCTTGGGTGTACGCCGATTTTAAAGAAGAGAAAACTGAGGCTGAGTAAGCAGTGAAGAGTGTGCATCTGAAATGAGGTGAGATTTGGACCTGGCTTGAGGCTGAGTTCTGCTGGACACTCACAGGTGACCTTGGTCCCAGGGAGCTACCAGGACTCCTGGCTCATAGGAAGAAGCTTCTGGGAGGACCTGCTATAGCACTTGGTCCACATTGGCCACTACATTATTAATAATAACAACGGGGGAAGGTGGGATTCCTCCCCTCACCCAGAGCCCACTCCCACTGGGGATCAGTTACTGGGGCCTGCTTTGCCCAACCTGCATGAGGTCCCCTGGGGTTGGCTACTTCTTGGCACAGTCCTTTGCTGTGGACTGGCGCCTGCTCCCAGCGCTCCAACTGAGGTGAGGGTCCCCAGAGCTGCCTCTGTCTCAGCCTCCCAGACGGCCCACTCCCTAAGGGCACAGAGCCCAAAGCCATCACTGTGTAACTGCAGGAGTCCCTCACCCTCTCTGTAGTTCAGGTCCCGGCCATTGAGCATCTGTGGAGGCAGCAGTGGGAGGAAGAAATGCAGAACTGGTGATTCTCTGCTTGGGGACAGTTAGCAGCACATGCTGATTTTTTTTTTTTTTTAATTTTTGGCCGTGTTGGGTCTTCGTTGCTGCGCCTGGGAGCTTTCTCTAGTTGAGGTGAGCTGGAGAGGGCAGGGGGTACTCTTCCTTGCGGTGTGCAGGCTTCTCTTTATGGTGGCTTCTCTTGTTGCCGAGCATGGACGCTAGGCTCTATCTAGCCTCTTGGGCTTCCGTAGTTGCGGCGCATGGGCTTAGTTGCTCCGTGGCATGTGGGATCTTCTGGGACCAGGGATCGAATCCGTGTCGCCTATACTGGCAGGCGGATTCTTAACCACTATGCCACCAGGGACATCCAGCCCATGGTGCTTACAATGTGGCCATCTGAGCATCAGGCTCAGAGCCTTTTTGGAGGAAGGGGGACTAATTCTTACAGAGGGAAGGACCGAGTCCATTTGCATTTCACAGATATGGAAATTGAGATCCCAGAGAACCTAGGAGTTATTGTTCAGGCAAGAGTCCCAATGATTTGTTCATGCATCGTGTATTTACCTAACGTGCCGGATGCTGCCCAGGGCTCTGTGGAGTGGCCAGGAAGGACATACTAAAGATGGGAAGACTGATGTGTAGAGCTGGAGCAACCCACTCAAGACCTCGAGGCTCATAAGAGCAGATGCAGAACTAAGGGCAATAGCAAAGATCGTGAGCATGTATTTGATGATGCCCTGTCTAGCGTACAGAGAAGCAGAAGGAGGCATGGGGAGAGTCAGCAGCTTGCTCTGAGGCAGCGGTCCCCAACCTTTTTGGCACCAGGGACCCCCAGGGAAGTCCCAGGTTTCCTCTTTTTTTCAAATTGAGATATAATTCCCATAACATAAAATTCACCATTTTAGGGACTTCCCTGGGGGCCCAGTGGTTAAGACTCCGCGCTTCCACTGCAGGGGGCACAGGTTTGATCCCTGGTCAGGGAAGTAAGATCCCGCGTGCCGCACGGTGCAGCCAAAAAAACAAAAAAACAAAAAACTCACCACTTTAAAATGTACAATTCAATGGCATTTAGTGCATTCATGATGTTGTGCAATCCGCACCTCTATCTAGTTCCAAAACATTTCCATCACCTCCAAAACATATCCCATCCCCATGAGCGGTCACTCTCCATTCCCCCTCCCCCAGCCCCTGACAATCAGTAATCTGTGTTCTGTTCCTATGAGTTTACCTATTCTGAACATTTCCCATCAATGGAATCACACACGTCCTTCTGGATCTGGCTTCTTTCATTCCGTGTAATGTTTTTGAGGTCCATCGACATTGTAGCAAGTTTCAGAGCTTCATTCCTCTTTATGACTGGTTAATATTCCATAGTAGGGATGGGCCACGTTTCATTTATTCATTCATCCATTGAAGAACATTTGGGTTGTTCTTCTTCTGGTGATTGTGACTTGTGTTTCTGTGAACATGTGTGTACAAGTATCTGTGAGAGTCCTTGTGTTCACTTTTGGGGGGCACATACCTAGGAGTGGAATTGCTGGATCACAGTTTAGCTCTATGAAGAATTTTTTGAGGAACTGTCCCGCATTTTCTTTTCTTGCTTTTCTTTTTTGGGGGGGGGGGATGGTTCAGGCGGTAATGTGAGTCATGGGGACCAGCTGATGAAACTTCACCTGCTCGCCCGCCGCTCACCTCCTGCTGTGTGTCCTGGCTCCTAACAGGCCGTGGGTCGCTACTGGTCCATGGCCTGGGAGTTGGGGACTCCTGCTCTGAGGCCATTCAGTGGTGAAGGGCAGACAGAGTGGATGAGGCCCCAGCATGAGGCTGTAGGAAAGCAAGGCATCTCCTACCCCCCAGGCCTCAATTTCCTTCTCTGTAACATCTGGGGGTTATAAGGAGGCCTCCTAGCTCCGACCTGGGGCCGTGAGTCCCACAGCTGGTCCAGAGCAGGGAGCAGGTGGTGAGGCCCTTGCCTCTGGGGGAGCCGTGCCAGCTGTGGGCCAGATGGTGGCCAGGCCTGCGGATGCTATCTGCTATGTCCCTGCCTGTGGGCTCTGCCAGACCACAGGTCATCATTATTGGACGACGGTGTGCAGTAACCTTCCTGGGTCCTCTCTGTCCCCACCTGCCTGTGCTGCATTCCAGGTATTGCAGCCAATTGGGCTCAGGCCAAGAACCCTGGGGGAGATCCCTGGCCTCACTCTGCCTCCCCCACCCCCAACATCCCATCTACTGTATCCCCCCACTCCCAACATCCCATCTACCGTATCTCCTGTTAGCTCTACCCGCAAAGTACATCCTGGCAAGGATTGACTCCCATTCCTCCCTGGCCACCACCCTGGGATAAGCCCCGTCTTTTGGCCAGGAAATCTTGCCTCCTAAATAATGTCTCTAAATCAACACTCCAACTGTCAGTGTTGGTTATACTCCCTCTGCTTACTGCTTCCCCCCCGCCCCCCCACCGATTTCACACAGGGGAAATGCATCCACAGTGGTCCACAAGGCCCTCCATGATCTAGACCACCCCTCACTGCTGCCCACTCCATCTTCTCCTCCCCTCTCCTTCTCCCTCACTTTTTCCCATCAGGCAACACTCCAGGCATGCTACCTCAGGGCCTTTGCACTGGCTGTCCTGTGCTCTGTGATCTTGAAATACCTAGTGTATCCACAGACCATGCGTCTGCAGTGTGCTACACGTGAGCACACAGCCAGGGGCCCTCCTCTTGCTTATCTTCAACTGTGTGTCTGACATGTGGGTCAAATCTGGGTGTTTATGAAGTGTGCGCGCATATGGATGCCATTGACTGCAGCCGTATGTGTGTCGGGCGTGTGAGCTGTAGGTCTCCGCTGAGCTGAGTTTGATGCCTGCATGTGGTTCGTCTGGAACAAAGGCTCAAGTGGCAGGCAGACCACAGGCGGGTGAGGGAGTGTGTGCAGAGCTAGCCAGAACGTGAGCTACTCAGGCTCTCACACATCCAATATTTATCGAGTGCTTATTGTGTGCTGGAGGGATCAACAGGGCCCTTTAGCACCTGGTCTCTATCAACTTTCACAGTGTCAACTCCTGAGCGTTTTACACAAATGATTGAGTACCTACTGTGTACCTGACCCTCTGCTGGAGATGGAACAGCTGAGTCTGGTTCTACCTGAAGGAGCCCACCCAGGCAGGCAGGCCCCTTGCTTCCTCCCAGGGCTCTCCAGCCCCATGTCCACTCCCTTTCCCCACTGTTGGCTGCAGGAAGGCTCTGAGCCCCATTTGGACCCTTGGACCCTGCCCGAGGCTGCACAAGGGAGGATTTTCCAACTCAGAAGGTGAAAGAATATATGGGTTCAAGGCTGGAGAGAAAATCCTAGAAGATTGGACACTTCCAGGGTGAAGATTCCAGGCTGGGGGGTGGGGTGGGAAGTGGCCTTGAAGGCTCTGGAAACTTTACAGAGAGGCCTTCTTGGCTCTGGGCTCCATGGGGTCCACAAGGGAGGAGAGGAAAGGAGGGCAAGAAGGAAGAACAAAGACAGAAAGGAAGGAAACAGATGCAGGACTTTGTGCCCTGCCTGAAGATTGGGGTGTTTGGGGTGCTGGAGCCAGGAGGTCCAAGGGGGTTGGGTCTGGTGGAATGGACTTTGGGGGTGTAAGTGTGGGTTTGAGGGCTCTGTGGGCAAGGATTTGGGGGAGTGATGGGGATTTGAGTGGAGGATGGGGGAGAGAACTTGAGGGCAGGATTTTTGGGGTATGGGAACCAGAATTGAGGGTGAAGCAGGAGAGCAGATGATTGGAATCTGACGGTTGAGGTTCCTGGGTGTGGAGAGGAGGCTCTGGGAAGATGGGGGAGGGTTGGGACCCCAAGATGGGTTGGAAGTCTGAGGCCTGGGCGCCAGGTGAGTTCCTGAGTCTGAGGGAGGTCTTGAGGAGGGAGTCACCCTGGGAGGCGGGGGTGGGGGTGGAGAGGGTGGGAGAGTGGTTCTCAGATTCCTTGGACCAGTTTCTCCATGGCCCTCCTCTCATCTCGGCTCGGTCCCGCCCCTCCCCCTTCCCAGAGCCTACCCCGCTCCTGACGCGCAGTACTTCACCATCAGGCTGCCCCTACTCCTAGCAGCATCCCACCCCACCCACTTCTCCCGCGTCCCACCCTCGCCTCACTCCTCCCCACAGGCCACGCCCCCACAAGCGCAGATTGCCTTTGCCACGCCCCTCCCAGACAGGCCCCGCCCCTTACCCGGGCCACGCCCCCCGTGTACCATGCGCCCCGCCCCTAGTCTCTGTCCCACCAATCTCCGGTCCCTCCTCAGACCCGCGCCCGCGCCTCGTCCCAGACTCCGCCCCTCTCCCCAGGCCCCACCCCTCCTCTCCCCAAGCAGAACCGGCTCTTGCCTTTGCCCGCCCCCGCCCATGCGCAGACCCCGCCCCCTTCCCGGCCAGAACCCTCATCCTCCTCAGACCCGGCCCCTCCCCTTACCTGGGGTCCCGCCCCTCCGCAGAGCAAGCCCCGCCCCACCCCCCGCGACTTAATCTCCCGGGCCGGCGCGCGCGGTTCCCGTCACTAGCACGCGCGGTGGCGGCGGCGGGAAGATGGCGGAGTCCGGCGGCGGTGGTGGCGCTGGTGGCGGCGGCTTCGGCGCGGGCCCGGGCCCCGAGCGCCCGAGCAGGTGAGACCCAGCCCACAGGGTGGCCTGCACCTGCCCGGGGGCAGGAGTGACCTATGGGGAGACCTGGGGGTCCTGAGGGGCTGGGAAGCGGCCTGGGCCGGCTCGAGGATCTTTACAGGGGCTCGGACTTTTGGTGGCCATGGAGTACTGGGGGAACTGAGGGCTGTTCAGGGGGCATCTGAAGGCGGGCTGGGAGCCCCAGGACCTCCAGGCGTCTGCATGCGGCCCTAGGGGCCCGAGAGGGCTTTGAGGGGCATGGAGATCTGAAGGGAAACTCAGGGACTCCTGACTGTGATGTGGCCTTGGGGAAACTGG
This sequence comes from Hippopotamus amphibius kiboko, assembly GCF_030028045.1. Taxonomy (NCBI): domain Eukaryota; kingdom Metazoa; phylum Chordata; class Mammalia; order Artiodactyla; family Hippopotamidae; genus Hippopotamus; species Hippopotamus amphibius. The sequence goes on along the minus strand of NC_080200.1, from coordinate 15,432,298 downwards.
GGATGCCAAGGGGTCTGGGAGGCAGGGAGGTCCTGAGTGGGGACCATAGGCAGTCTTGAGTTTGTTGAGGCTGTCTTGGGGACTCTGAAGAGGGAACTGAGGGGGAATTTGGAGGGCTTGAAGCCCAGGGCTTCCTGGAGAATGCTGAAAGACCCTGAGGTTTCCAAAGGTGGTCCTGAGGACATGCTGAGGGCACCTGCAAGCGGTGAGGACTGTAGAAGGTTGGGAGTAGGAGGCTCAAGTGAACCTGAGGGCCTGAAGAGCCCTGAGGGACCTGGGAGAACCCGAGAGAAGAAGCTCAGGGGCCCTGGGGGTCCCAGTGAGTCGCAATGGGCAGGGGTCTTGAGGGGCTGGAGTGGGTCTTGGGAAGACTGAGGATGGTGAGAGTCCTGAAGGTTTAAAAGACACTTGAGATGGGTGCGTCCTTGTGGCCCCTCCCTCCAATCTCCGTGGAGTGTAAATCCCATACACCCCCAGGGCAGAGAACTTGAAGCAAGTTTCTTACCCTCAGATCAAGACAAAGAATTCACCCCTTTTGGTCTGAGAGTGGCCCCTTTTCCCTTTGGCCAAGTCCTGAGACTGGATGTTTGAATCCCAGAATTGGCGTAGCAATTGAAGGTGTTTATGTGCATTGTTCTGGGTTCTCAGAGGGAAAGAACACCTGCCTTAGGGTGCAAGGCCTCCCTCCCTCTTTCCATTGCACGAGGCCAGAGTGGTCTAGACCCTCTCATCCCGGTCCCTCAGGATAGCCTTCTACCCTTGGCTGGCCAAGGAAGAAATTCGGGCTTTTTCTTGCTGATGATCTTATGGGAGCAAATAATTTCAGTCAACGTGATAAATGATGAAGTGGTTGTTACTCCTTTGCTGCAGAGTCAGTCCTTGTTGTGGGGACCTAGGCTGGTGCAGGCCAGGAAGGCCTGATGGTCCGGGTGCATGAGTTGGGCTTTGGAGGCCTATAGTGGGGAGCAAAGAGAGATCAGAGGATTTGGGAAGACATTCAGAGTGGACAGGGCTAGGTGACTGGCAGGAGGTGTCATGTAAAGGACAGATAAGAGGGCATAGTGAACCCTAGTCCCTGCTTTGGGCCCTGGCTAGGGATAACCTGGGGCAAGAGCGAGATATAATTAGTTAGATGCTATATACAATTCACTTATTTTAGCTGAAATGAATTTTAATAAATTTATAAAGTTATGTGTCCATTAACACAATTCAGATTTTCAGAACGCGTCCATCACCACAGTGAATTCCTTCAAGTCTGTTGCAGTCAGCCCTTCTCCCACCCCTGGCCCTAGGCACACTCTGATATGCTCTTGCTCTCTATAGTTTTGTCTTTTTTTTTTTTTTTAAATAAATTTATTTATTTATTTAACTGGCTGTGTTGCGTCTTCGTTGCTGCACATGGGCTTTCTCTAGTTGCAGCGAGTGGGGGCTACTCCTCCTTGTGGTGCACAGGCTTCTCATTGCAGTGGCCTCTCTTGTTGCAGAGCACGGGCTATAGGCGCCTGGGCTTCAGTAGTTGCGGCACATGGGCTCAGTAGTTGCGGCACATGGGCTCAGTAGTTGTGGCTCACGGGCTCTAGAGCGCAGGCTCAGTAGTTGTGGCGCATGGTCTTAGTTGCTCCGCAGCATGTGGTATCTTCCTGGGTCAGGGCTCAAACCCGTGTCCCCTGCATTGGCAGGCGGATTCTTACCCACTACGCCACTTAGGAAGTCCTATAGTTTTGTCTTTTTAGAGACTTTATATGAATGGAATCATATAATATGTGGCTTCTTGTGTCTGGCTTCTTTCCCTTAACAGAATATATTTGAAGTTTCATCTGTGTTGTCATGAGTAGCGGAAGTTCATTCTTTTTCACTGCTAGCTAGTATTGTATTGTATGGGTAGACACAATTTGTTTATCCATTTACTGGTTGATGGACATTTGGGTTGTTTCCATTTTGACAATTGCAAATAAAGTTGCTGTGAACATCTGAGTATACGTCTTTGTGTGAGCATGTATTTTCATCCTGTTGGGTGAATACCTAGGAATGGAATGACTGGGTCCTATGGTAGATGTAGGTTTGAATTTTTTTTCTTGTTTTCAAGGTAAAATGGATCTTTTATTTATTTGTACTTAAACTTATAAAGCAGCCAGTCAAACCAGGACTATTATTATGATGATGTGAAAAAATACAAAACATCTTTCTACAAATACTACATGATGAACAAATTAGGGGTTGTAATAAAACAGAGCAAGGTGCAGAAGAAATCAGAGGCATGCTGTAGCATAACCCGTCACCTTCACAATTGAGGTTCTTAACAAGTAGGGCCTACCCGTCCCAGAAAATATAAAAAATCCTTCACCACATCTTTGTACTTTTGCTTCCTATTTTTGAGGTGAGATTAAAAAATATGGAACGCTTCACGAATTTTGAGTGTCATCCTTGTGCAGAGGCCATGCTAATCTCTGTATTGTCCCAATTTTTTTTAATTTTAATTTTTTATTTTTTTCTGGCTGCATTGGGTCTTCGTTGCTGCAAGCGGGTTCTCTAGTTGTGGCGAGTGGTGCTACTCTTCGTTGTGGTGCCTGGGCTTCTCATTGCACTGGCTTCTCTTGTTGCAGACCACAGGCCCTAGGCGCCTGGGCTTCAGTAGTTGCGATGTGTGGGCTCAGTAGTTGTGGAGCACAGGATTAGTTGCTCTGTGGCATGTGGGATCTTCCTGGACCAGGGCTTGAACCTGTGTGCCCTGCATTGGCAGGTGGATTCTTTTTTTTTTTTTTGTAATAAATTTATTTATTTATTTATTGGATGCATTGGGTCTTCGTGGCTGCATACGGGCTTTCTCTAGTTGCGGTGAGCAGCGAGTGGGGGGGCTACTCTTCATGGTGGTGTGCGGGCTTCTCACTGTGGTGGCTTCTCTTGTTGCAGAGCATGGGCTCTAGGAGAGTGGGCTTCAGTAGTTGCAGCACATGGGCTCAATAGTTGTGGCTCATGAGCTCTAGTGTGCAGGCTCAATAGTTGTGGCGCAGGGGCTTAGTTGCTCCAAGGCATGTGGGATCTTCCTGTCCCAGGGATCAAACCCTTGTCCCCTGCATTGGCAGGTGGATTCTTAACCACTGCATCACCAGGGAAGTCCCAAGATCATGGCCTCTTAAAGCCCCCTGCCTGACCCCTCAAGCTCAACTAGCCCCAGGAACACTTTTTCTGGTCACCTTTTCGTGTTGGTTTTTTTGGGGTAAAATTTATATAACATAAAACTCAGCAATTCAAAGTGTACAATTCAGTGGTATTTAACACATTCACAATGTTGTACAACCATCATCTCTATCTAGTTCCAAAGCATTTCCAAAGCACCATCCCAAAAGGAAATTCTGTACTCATTAGCAGTCACTCCCCATTGCCCCAGCCCCCAGCTCCTGACAACCACTCATCTACTGTCTGTGTCTATATAAATTTACCTTTTTTTTTTTTCTCTGCCAAACCACGTGGCTATGCAGGATCTTAGTTCCCCGACTCAGCATCGAACCCATGCCCCTGCAGTGGAAATGTGGAGTCCTAACCACTGGACCACCAGGGAATTCCCTAAATTTACCTGGTTTATAAATAGAATCATACCATATGCGACCTTCAGTGTCTGGCTTTTCACTCCATATTAATGTTTTCGAGGTTCGTGTAACATGTATCAGTACTTCATTTCTTTTTATGGCTACATAATGTTCCATTGTGTGGACATATCACTTGTCGTTTATTCATTCACCAGCTGAAGGACATTTAGGTTGGTTCCACCTTTTGGCTATTTTGGATAATGCAACTATGAACATGCGTGTACAAGTTTTTGTCTGAAGACCTGTGTCCAGTTCTTTGGGGTATATACCAGGAGGAGAATTGCTGGGTCTGATGGCTGTCGTGTGTCCTCGAACATGCAGTCACCACCCAACACTACTTGGTGTGTTTATTAGTGGAAATGCCTTGAGGTTAGAGAGCATGTCTGTCTCGTGCAGTCTTGGTCTTGTATGCCTGGAGCACGGGGCAGCCCAGAGGAAAGAAGTGTTCAAGAAATATGGCTGGGAGGGAGGGAGGGAGGGAGGGATGAATGGAGTGTGGAAAAGCTCTCTAGGGCTTGCAGTCTGGCTGATAGGAAGTCCCTTCTAGGTGGTCACGTCTGTCCCTTGCCTTCTCGGGGAGACTTGTGGGGCTGCCAAGGACTGGGGGAGGCTGGCCCTGTCTGTGAGGCTGGTTTTCCAGCCTTCCAGGTGGTGCCTGCATCTGCCTTTTTGTCCCATGAAGGGTTTTGTCATTTGGCCAGGGGTGGGGGCGGTTCCTGTCGTCCCCTTGGCCCTTCCAGCGGTCCCACAGCTCGGAAAAACTGTCCTTAGGAGGGACTGCATTTCCCCCCCCCACCCCCCCCCCCCCAGCATTACATAACTTGTTTGTTCCAACTTCACTTTTCTTCAACCAAGGGGGAAATAAGAAAGAGAAAAGCTTATTCTTCTTCCTTCCTATCTCGAGGGATCAACAAAAAACCCGTTGCCTAGTAGAGATGGTCGTTAATGACCAAGCCGAACCGCCAGGATGGACAGAGCATGGCTGCCTTGGCCGAGGGCTTGCTGAGGGGAGGTGGGGTCCTAGTTGCAGGCTCACTCACACAAAAGATACTTGTTTTGCAGCAGGCCCCCTCCCAGCTCCGCCTCAGGCCCTCGAGGGGGGTCCAGGCCCCTGGAGAGAGAGGAGGTTTGCAGGGTGTTGCGAGGGGGCGGAGGAAGTCTCCTGGGAGTTGCACCTCCCCAGCTAAAATTCCATGGCTGTGAGATACCTGGCCGGCTAGTTCTGGAGGAACCTTCTCTCCACGGAGGCTCTTCAGATGTTGGGCTTTTGGCATCTTCTCTTCTCAGCCTATCTTTCCTAAAGGTGTCTGGATGGGGCCCAGTCTCACTGATTCACGCTGCTTCTGGGGGTGAGGCGGGAGTATCTGGGTGAGGGCCACGCTGACCACAGGTGTTTCCCTGGAAGTCGTGACTGGGACACAGCGTGACTGGGTTTGGCACAGTTCAGCCAAGGCGTCTACTCCTGGCTTGGTGGCCTTTGCTTGTTTAAACTTTCTTTTCTTAATATTTATCTATTTTTTATTTGGTTGCGCCGGGTCTTAGTTGCAGCACGTGGGCTCCTTAGTTGTGGCATGCATGTGGCATGTAGTTCCCTGACCAGGGATTGAACCTGGGCCCCCTGCATTGGGAGTGCAGAGTCTTAACCACTGTGCCACCAAGGAAGTCTCTAAACTTTCTTTTCTTTTAAGAAAAGTTATTTATTTAATTTCTTGGCTACATTGGGTCTTCGTTGCTGTGCGCAGGCTTTCTGTAGTTGCGAAGAACAGGGGTTGGGGGGCTACTCTTCATTGCGGTGTGCAGGCTTCTTATTGTGGTGGCTTCTCTTGTTGCGGAGCACGGGCTATAGGCATGTGGGCTTCAGTAGTTGCTGCACACGGGCTCAATAGTTGTGGCTCACGGGCTTAGTTGCTCCACGGCATGTGGGATCTTCCTGGAGCAGGGATCGAACCCATGTCCTCTGCATTGACAGGCAGATTCTTAACCACTGTGCCACCAGGGAAGTCCCTGTATATTAGTCTTCGTCTGGGAAGTGGGACCCGAGACCCACTGGGCAGGGTAGCTGGAAAGATGCAAACTAGGGTGTGCTCAGAGGGCACCCAGCATGTTGCGTGTGTGTGTGTGTGTGTGTGTGTGTTTGTGTGTTAGCTGTTGCCCTGCGGTCCTGATACTGTTAGCATTCTGTCTGCTGTGCCTGCGTGGGCCAAGAAGGGGTCATGGTGTGTTTGGCAGGTCTTGCTAACGAGCCCATGCGGCAGGTTGGGAAGAGAAAGTTGGTATCTTAGTCTGTTCAGGCTGCCGTAATCATAGACTGGAATACCGAAGACTGAGTGGCTTATAAACAGCAGAAATTTAGTTCTAGAAATTCTGGAGGCTGAGTAGTCCAAGATCAAGGCGCTGACAGACTTGGTGGCTGGAGAGGCCACTTCCTGGTTCATAGACACAATCTCTTTCCTGTGTCGTCACATAGTGGAAGGGTCTAGGGAGCTCTCTGGGGTCTGTTTTATTTATTTATTTTTTAACAGTTTTTTTTTTTTAAATTTATTTTTGGCTGTGTGGGTCTTTGTTGCTGTGCACCAGCTTTCTGTAGTGAGCGAGGTGAGCAAGGGCTGCTCTTTGTGGCAGTGCGTGGGCTACTCATTGCAGTGGCTTCTCTTGTTGTGGAGCACAGGCTCTAGGCCTGCAGGCTTCCGTTGCTGCAGCACGCAGGGTCAGTGGTTGTGGCATGCGAGCTCTAGGGTGGACAGGCTTCAGAAGTTGTGGCGTGGACTTAGTTGCTCTGTGGCATGTGGGATTTTCCCAGCCCAGGGGTCAAACCCGTGTCCCCTGCATTGGCAGGTGGATTCTTAACCACTGTGCCACCAGGGACATGGTTGGGATCTCTTTTATGAGGGCACTGATCCTGTTCGTGAGGGTCCCATCCTCATGACCTAATCACCTCCCAAAGGCCCTACCTTCTAATATCATCACATGAGGGAATAGGTCTCAGTGAGTCTTGGGGGGATACAAGCACTGTGTATGGTTGTCAGCTTGAGCAGTTCAGAGGACCGTGGTGTGATTACGTGGTGGCCACGAGAGGGCCAGTGGGAGAATGGAACATGGCAAGTCTGCGCTGCTCCTGCAGCATCGAGAGGACAGATGCCGACGTGAGCCTAGCACCCAGGAACAGAGTGTGGAGCATGAGCTGATGGGTGTTGGCAAAGTATTGGGGTGGGGGCAGTTGAGGCTGGGACGCTCTGGAGGGAGCGCTGGGCGGGGGTGCTGGGGGAGGGCGGGGCCACGCAGCCCAGCTCTTCCTCTGGGAATGAGGCGCCCCTTTCCTCACCTTTTCGCTGGCAGGGTCCCTTGAGCTCACGATGTGAAATTGCTCTGAAAACTGCACGCTTCGCCCTGAGTTGTGCAGCCTGACTGTCTCACAGCTGGACCACTTCCACCCAGTAGCTGCGACCCCCTGGGGACGGCCTTCTTGTTGTCGGCCACAGTTACGTGGTGGAAAGGTTTTATTAGCCTCCGCTATCATCGCGCCATCTCTGGGGAGTGGACACAGCGTGTCATCCCACTTTCCTCAACTGCTTATTTTTTATTGCCGATCCTCACGGGAGTGCTCAGCGAGGCCAGGTCAGAGGTTTGCGCCTGCCTCCCCGCCACCCAGACAGTTTTTTTTTTTTTTAAATGTTGTTCTTGACATGACTCATCTCTACTGTTTTTTTAAAATAAATTTGTTTATTCATTTATTTATTTATTGGCTGTGTTGGGTCTTCACTGCTGCGCACGGGCTTTCTCTAGTTGCGGTGAGCGGGGGCTACTCTTCGTGGCGGTGCGCAGGCTTTTCACTGCAGTGGCTTCTCGTTGCGGAACATGGGCTCTGGGCATGCGGGCTTCAGTAGTTGTGGCACATGGGCTCAATAGTTGTGGCTCGCGGGCTCTAGAGCACTGGTTCAGTAGTTGTGGTGCATGGGCTTAGTTGCTCCTCGGCATGCAGGAATCGAATCCATGTCCCCTGCATTGGCAGGTGGATTCTTAACCACTGTGCCACCAGGGAAGCACCCTGCCTCCCCCCTCCCCAGACACTTTAAAAGTGGGGCTTCTCTGCACTCCTGCCCTTTGGTCTCAGGGCATGTTTCAGACTTGGGGTTGAAGGCCCAGGAGAACGGGGAGGTGGGAGAGTGGCTTCTTGGCATCCCCGGCTCCTTCCTCCTGTGGATGGGACTCATTTGACACCTCTCTCTTCCCCTGTGACTGTCGATTGTCACATGCCTCCTGTGTGTCTGCAGCTGCGCTTGGTGTAGGGCATATGGGGCTCCTGGACAGAAGGGCCTTTCCCATGTTGGGCGCTTACATGCCAGCATGAGAAACGGTTGGGCCATCATTTCCCCACAGTTGCCATAAATGATCCCGAGGCTGAGTTAGAGGTTCCTGCCTTCTCTGGAAGGTTCTGGGAGTCTCCTTTACAAATGAAGTTGAGCAGAGTCTGAAGGTTACTGCCATCAGCTCGGGGGAAGGGAGTCTCAAGACTGTTTTCTGGGTACAGGGAAGTGGCTTGTGCAGGTTCTGAAGAGGGAGGAGCCTGGCTTTTTAGGGCTTCACAGGGCAGAGAGGAGCTGGAGAGGGTGAGAGGGAGGAGTGGGGAGGCTGGAGGCTGGTGCTGGGTTTGGGTAAGGGGGCACCTGGGTCAGATTTGCGTTTTGGAAGGATTCCTCTGGCGGGCGATGAGGGGGCCAAGACCGGGGGGGGGGGGGCGGCATGGAGATGGTGAGGCGGGCATGGGTTTGGGGAAGATTCCAGGTTGAACTTGTGTGATATGCTGACCCCACCAGGCGGCCAGGTGGGGAGTCACCGGCACTCGGGGTTTCTGCCAAAGAGTGAGTGATGGGGGAGGACGCATCAGGCAGGAGGATGAGGCCCCACTTGGCTTGAGAGGCTCTGCTGCCTGAGAGCATCCAGTGGAGGCAGGGAGCAGAGACAGACAGCTGGTCTGGAGGGCTCAAGGTCCCGATCCCCCCGGCCCCCGCCGCTATTCTGAAAAGTCCTCATGCGTCTCCTTGCTCGAGGGCCCCTGGTCTTCAGACAACCACGACCTGGTCCTTCCCGGTTCGATTCCTCTCCCCTCTGAACTCCTTGAGAGCGCTCACTGCCTTCACACTTATTTGCTCTCTCTTCCTTTAATCTATTGGCACATCCTGTTGCTTCCATCTTTGAGCCACATCCCCTTCTGGCCCCTTCTTCCACCTCCTCCTCATCCTGGCTCTGAGCCGCCATCGATTCTTGCCCTCCTGGCTGCTCCCCCCCCCCACCCCTTCAGTTGGCGGGACCCTCCCAAGGCAGGCATCAGAGCAGACCACGCCCTCGCCTGACACCTGCCAGGGGCTTCCTCGCTCTCAGAACAATCTCAGAACGAAACCCACTTTGCCACATGATCCCCTAGGCCCCCACGGCGAGCTCCTGCCCACCCCCGGCCCCCGTGCTTCCACAGCCCACATCTCCAACAGCACACCGCTGCCCCTCCTGAGGCCTCTGACCTCACCCTCCCTGTTCCAGAGCTTTGCACAACTCCAGTGTTGCCTCCTTGGGGCCTGGCCACTCTGTCCATCACGACCCTGCTGCCTGCTCCTCTTGGTCCTCTGCCCTGGGCTTGTGGTCCAGTCTGTGTTCTAAAGGATTTGTGTCTGGTAGAATGTGTGCTCCCCGAGGGCAGGGCTTCACTGTGGAGACTCCGATACAGTCTAGCAGATATTCTGCATTCAGCCTGCGATGGATTTGCAAGGAGAGCTGGCCTGACTGCGAGGCTTCTGGAACAGCCCTTCACAGCCAGCCAAGCAAGGGTCACTCTTCTTCTTCTTTCTTTTTTTTAAAAATTTTTGGCTGCATTGGGTCTTTGTTGCTGCATGCTGGCTTTCTGTAATTGTGGCGAGCAGGGGCTACCCTTCATTGTGTTGCACGGGCTTCTCATTATGGTGGCTTCTCTTGTTGCGGAGCTCGGCTCTAGGTGCGTGGGCTTCAGTAGTTGCGGCACATGGACCCAGTAGTTGTGGTGCACGGGCTTAGTTGCTCTGTGGCACGTGGGATCTTCCTGGACCAGGGCTCGAACCCGTGTCGCCTGCATTGGCAGGCAGATTCCTAACCACTGCACCACCAGCGAGGCCCAAGGGTCGCTCTTCTCTTGGTTTTTGTTAATGGCAGGGTCCGAATAGAGAAACAGAAACCCACAGGCGTGTTGTCGGTGAATCAGCCCCATTAGAGAGAAGCCAGTGAGCAGTACCCTTTCGCATGCGCTTCATTTAGTTCACGGACAGGATCTTAGCACTGTGTTGAGGACGGGAAATGGCCAGCCGCCCTCCCCATCCAGCTGCCTGCAGGGGGAAGTGGGGGCTGGGGCCCGCTGGGTCCCCACCGCGCCGACCCGCCCTCCTCCTGTGGTAGCCGCTCCGCAGCTGTGCAGACGGGCTCTTAACACTTGTTAACCCCGAGTCTCCAGTCCCTTCCTCCTCCCCCGCCCCCTTCCCATTTCCCTCCAGAGAGGGCTGCTCAGGACTCGCAGAGCTCATCCCCCATGGCTATGAGAGCGTTTCCCTAACATTCCTCGGCGGAGTGGGTTTTTGGGGCGCATCCAGCGTGATTTCAGACCCCTTGCCAAGCAGCCCAGCCACGGAGCTCTTCCCGCGGACCACCTCGCCGCACACTGAAAATATTGTGATTCGGGAGGAAGTAACCAGCACCTTTGGGGAATCACAGAACTTTCCTGTGAGAGAAGCAGCTTCCGGAATTGAACACGCTTGGCCTGGAGGAAATCTTGAGGGGTGGACCTTTGGGCTTTTAAAGGCCTCAAGGGGGGGTCACCCGAGGATCGAGGATCGAGGCCGAAGACGTTTTTTTTGACGCCACAACTGCGAAATTCCACAGGGGTCAAAGACGGGATCCTACCGGGAGCGGGCTGGGCTGGGCTGGGCTGGATATCCGGAGAGCTCGCCTCTCAAAGGGATGTTAGAATTTGAAGCAGTCTGCGGGAGGAAGCAGGAGCAGGGAGACGTGATCGCCCTGAACCTTCCGTGACCGTAGCTGAGAGTGGGGCATTTCTCCTGTGGTGGGGTTTGGGCGGGGGGGCGGTGACAAAATGTCCGTGAAGCAACAGTCCTGTAGGGGAGCCTCACAGTGGACCCCCGAGGCAGCCTCCACTTGGAAAACTTCCAGGACTGCAGTTAAAGTCATAACTGCGTGCTTGCCTTGGTGAAGTCCTGTGGATCCCAGGAGAGCTTCTCTTGCTCTCTTTTTCCTCCCCGTCTCTGTCCTGCGAGGGGTAACGGCAGACCGTGTGCCCGTGAGGCAGGGAGGCTGGAACACACAAATGTGTATGCTGCACCTGAGTCACTTGCAGAAACTCTGGGTGGTGTTTTCCTTGCCAGGGCTGATGGCATTGGGCTGCCATGCAGCTCCAGCCTTAGGCGTGCTTCCAGCATTTTCGCATTTAGAGTTGCTGAACTCTCACAGTAGGGGGCATGGGCAGCTTGCTGACCTTTCACAAGGAGATGGTTGGGCTGTCGCGTTACAGGCAGGCAGGGCTCAGGCTGAGTCTGGTCACCACCCACTCGCCCCGCAGATCCACCAGCGAGGTTTCCGCACCTCCATTCTCACGGTAGGAAGCCTATGTGCATTGCAGGGAGAGGTGGTAGCTGGAGAAGTGTTAACTCCACAGTGGGTTTTCCAGAGGCTAGAATTCGAGCCCTGGATCTGAGGCTTCTGACATTGAAGGCCCCCTTTGGTTATGAGAGCCAGAAACTCAACTCAACTCACTGCCTTCAGTTAAAAAATAAAAGTTAATCGTTCACGTAAAAAATAAGCTCAGGGAGAATTGCAGTTTTTAAATTCATTAAATTCAGGGCTCAGATGATGCCTCTGGAGTCTGTGACTTGCATTTCTCAGCTTTTGGCTGGGCAAGGTGACCTCACCTTGCTTCCCACCATCCCAGCAACCGTAGGGGGACATCAAGTGTCCATCCTGGTGGCTGCAGCAAAAGTCCCAGGAAAGGCTCTGATTGGGTCAGATGGGTCACACCCCCTAACCTGCGATCAATCAGCATGACTGGGGGCCTGGGAGGCTCTGGATGGCCAGGCTGGGTTATGAAGTCTCCCTTTTCAGCCCAGGGGTGGGTCTCTTGATCCTTACCACTGGGGCTGGGAGTGAAGGAGGGTCCCTGAGGAAAACAGGGGGCCCTTAAGAGAAGAAGGAAGGGGTGTTGGCAACCCTAACATGCAGATATTCATGATAGACCCCTTTTGATGCCTAAGTTTGTGTTGCTGTTGGAAGCTCCTTGTTGAGTCATACCCATACTATGTCTGCCTGCATGTGGCCTAGCACCATGGGGCATGAGCACGTGCCATTTGGCGGAACTGTCCCTTTCAGAGCCTCAACACCTGCCCTGGCAGGGGAGGCAGCTGGGCTGAGCCCTGAGATGCTGGCATTTGCAATGCTGGAATCTCACTGGATTTCCGAGCGGTGTTCTAGGGCCATACAGTCATGTGCCTACTTGCCTAATTTGTAGAGTGAAGGGATTCTGCTCATTCAGGTGGCCCCACCTCCCAGCCCAGTGCAGCAGGGATAACGTGGGGGGATGGGCCCTTACTGGAATCAGCCTCTTGTCAGTGGGTGGAAACAAAACAGGCAAAGCTTCAGCCTGAGATCTGCTTATTAGCCCCCCTTGCTGCCCCTGGCGTGGGGGCCGTGGCTGCGCTCTGAGGGGTCACAGAGGCTGTGGGGAACCCTGGCCGGGCCGCGAGGGCAAGGGAGGTCATGGGGGAGACCTTCTACTTTGAGAAGGCTCGGAAGGGAGTGTGATGGAGGAGTGTGGAAGAGCTGGTGGGCTTGAGAGAGTGCAGCATAGGGAGGAGCGGTGGAGGTGGGAGGCAGGAGGAGCTGGCCTTCAACATGGGGAGTAGCGTGAGCAGAGTGTGGAGGCCAGGCATCCAGAGAGGGGCCTGCCAAGGGTGTCCTGGTTGAGCCCAGTCAGAGGATAACACACCCAGTCCCAGGACTTGGACCAGGAGGTTGAGTGGAAGGTGTAACAGAGCAGATATATACAGCAGATATCTGTAGCAAGCAGAGATAAGAGCCAGGACCCAGCCACTACTGCCATCTAGCAGCCATCCACCTACCACCTTACCCATCCATCTACCCACCTATGCATCCATCCATCCATCCATCCATCTATCTACCCATCTACCCACCCACCCACCCATCCACCCCTCGACCCATCCATCCATCCATCCATCCACCCACCCACCCACTGATCCTTTCATCCACTCACCCTTCCACCCACCCACCCTTCCATCCAATCATCCATCCATCTGTCCATTAGTCCATTCATATACCCCATCACCCATTGTCCATCCCTCCATCTACCCACCTATCCATCCATCCCTCCATCCATCATCCATCTACCCACCTATCCATCCATCCATTCATCCATCTATCCATCTACCCACCCTTCTACACACCCACCCTTCCATCCAGCCATCCATCCATCTGTCCATTCATCTGTTCATCTACCTCATCACCCATTGTCCATCCCTCCATCCATCTATCTGCCCACTCACTCAGTCATCGAGCTATCTAAGCATGACTGAGCTCTGAGCACATGCTTGGCATGGTGCCAGGTCCTGGAACACAGCAGGAGGCAGAACCCACCCTGCCCTGCTTGGTGAGGGTCCTGTTTCAGCCTTGAAGAAACAGGCTGGAAACAGATGGATGGTTTCCCAGATGGAGCGATGGGCAGGGAAGACAAATAGAGCCGGGTTGGGGGTCAGAGAGGTGTGGAGGCCTGGGTGGGGCTTTCCCACTGTGACCTGGCAGAAGGGGTTACCTCCCTCACAAAGGCCAGAGGGTTAGTGGGATAGTCCACACCCTTGCCCTGGCTGCCCTACTTGCTGTCCAGCTCCACGTCCACGTTCTGGCTTGGCCTTCCTGGTGAGTGGTCTCAGCTCTCCTGGCCTCAGTCTCCCCATCTGCATCATGGAGGTGATTGGGGGCCCATCTACAATGGCCAGGCCTCTTATGTGCTGTGTGGCCTTGGGTGGGTGCCTGAACCTCTCTGTTCCTCAGTGTCCCCATCTATGTGATGGTGATGATAGTGGTGTACCCCTCTCCAGGCTGCCGTATGAGAGGTGAGCTGAGAGCCAGGTCAGCACGGCCCCGGCCTGTAGTCCTGCGTGGAGTGGGTGCTTGCTTGCCAGGGTGGGGAGGGCTGCGAGGACCGTGGAGGCAGAGAGCTTGCTGATGGCGAGGGAAGGGGGGTCTGGGTGTCCCTTTCCTTCTTCCTAGCCTTGAGAAGTTGCTGGAGTTGGGCAGGTCTGGGATTGGGGAAGTGCTGCCTACAGGGTCCTCTTGTCCATCAGCAGTGGCCAGACCCCTACACATCCTGGGCTCCCTGGAGCACCAGTCAGAGGCTGGGCTGAGGGCAGAGAGCCTGGGCAAGAGGTCACGGCTGGGCTTCAAGGGCACAGGGCTCACTGTGGCCCATGAGGAGCAAGACTGTGGAGAGCCACAGGGGGCTTAGGCAGGGGAGTCATGGACTTTGATGTCTTTGTTGCCTTCCACTGGTGGGAGGGCGGGCTGTCGCTGCAGAGTTCTGGGCTGTAACCCAGTGAGTATCGCGGGAGTGGGGGGATCCACGCGGTCTGTCCCTGACACAGAAGGGCAGCATGACGGAGCTGACAGGGTCGTTCTGCTTGCCTTGAGTGGAACCGGCACTGAGTGAGGTCATCTGGCGCCAGGCTCTAGGCGCATAGGATCTCAGACGGACTTTGGGGCGGCTCGCGGGGTCTCACTGTGAGTCTAGTGACTTGTGGGGCCAGACAGACTCCCGTCTCTGCTCCCAGCCCTTAGGAATTTGCTTCTCTCACCTCTCTGGGTCCTTGGGAGAAGTCACGATGGCTCTTCTGAGGTGGACGTGGGTTCTAGAACCTGCCTGCCTGCCCTGCCACCCTCTCGACCCTCAGTCTCCCTGGCTGTCACGTGGGGGCCCTGGCTTTTAGGAGCCACCAGTCCTGGGTGCCAGCAGGTTACATGGTTCCCTCCTGCTGGTACTCCTCAGCGCCGCCTCTCTTCTGTCACCCTGTCACTGTCCTGCTGGCACAGACAGGCAGGAGCCAAGGACATATGCGTGGGGGGTGGCCCTGCCTGGTGATGCCCTGAAGATGAGCTGGGCAAGTGTGGCCTGACACTCCTTTGCAGGGCTCAGGGAGAGCATCCCTGTGGATAAGGTGCTCCCAGGGTGGGCTCACAGTGGGCTCCAGTTGTGTCCGCGGTCCTGGCTCTTGGAGGAGGCAGGGCAGGTGGGAAGGAGTGGATGAAGCTCCGCCCCTGCCTGGCGGCCTGCCTCACCCTGGCCTTCCACGGGGCACACAAATCTGCCTTGGCACTGGGCATCCTGATTTAAATTATCACAGAAGATGGAGGAAATAAGCAGCATGATGACCAGGAGGGAGAAATAAACCATGTAGCTGCTGATGCTGTGGAGGAAGCCCAGGCTCAGGGGCACATGCGATCTGGGGCCCTGGCCAGATTTTCTTTTCTTTCTCTCTCTCTCTGGGTCTCTGTCCCCGCCCCCAGTCTCTCTCAGTGGTTTGGTGTCCTGGCCTGCTGGGAC
The DNA here is from genome assembly GCF_030028045.1 of Hippopotamus amphibius kiboko. Classification (NCBI taxonomy): domain Eukaryota; kingdom Metazoa; phylum Chordata; class Mammalia; order Artiodactyla; family Hippopotamidae; genus Hippopotamus; species Hippopotamus amphibius. The sequence continues at coordinate 15,417,076 of NC_080200.1, read as the reverse complement.
ACTGCTGTGAGGACCTTCATCTGCTCCTGGGTTCCACACTTGTCCACCCAGGAGCCCTGCTCTTTCTTCTGCTCCCCAGAGGGCCCAGGGATCAAGCCCCACGAGAGGATCGGATCGCAGCCATCTCCGAAGGAGCTGCCCCTTATCATCGCAGGGCTGCAGCTGCCTGGGGGAGAGGAGGGCGGAGACGGCCTGGGGTGAGCGGTCCCAGGAGAGAGCGTGCTGACGTGAGCGTGGGGGCCGCTGGCCAGCCTGAGCGTTTGAGGCTGCTGCCAGGTGCCAGAACATGGTGACTCCATCCTTTGGGCTGGGAGCACAGTACCCGGAGCTGTGAAATATTGTGGTAACCACAGCAACAGTGGCTTGGGGTGTCTGCCTTTGTGGGGTGTGTGGGACCCTGGCTCAGATATACCTTTGATCCATGGAGCTGCGTGCCCAGAAATCAGAGCGGCGGCCTTGGCAGAGTCAGCAGGCTGCCGTAGAGCGGGAAGTGGGAGCCGGTACTGGAGCTGCCTGCAGCGGTAGCAGGGGCCGTGCTGGACCTCAGTTTCTCCATCTTGAAGGGGACACTTGCCGCACTGACCTCCTGGGCTGGCCGGGGATTCATGAAGTTCTTTGTGAAGGGCTGTGCCCAGCATGTGCTCTGTCAGTGAGCCTGCTTTGTGAAGGGTCAGAGGTGGGCAGGAGGGGGAAGCCTGAGAAGCTTCCAGGGTGGCTGGGTAGGAGGTGAGGGATGGTGGTGTGGGAAACAGGACAGAGAGGTGACTGGCGGGCGGGCTGCTGGTGCCTCTCCCTCTGCAGCTAGAGCGTCCCATCCCTATCCCCCACCCCCTGTCCCCCTCTCTGGGTCTCTGTCTCTGTCTCTCTCTGGGTTTCTGTCCTCCTCTCTCTAGTTCTCTGTTCCCCACCCTGGGTCTCTCCCCCTCTTTGGGTCTCTGTCCCCCTTTGTCCACCAAAGTGCAGTGTCTTCCCTGCTGATGCACCCAGGACCCCGGAGCGGAGTGGCCTGAAGCTCCCTGGTACTGCATCGGCCGGGGCGCGAGCCAACCAGCTGTGCTGCGCCGCTGTGCTCCATCGAGCCACATGGACAATAAAACCAAAATTGGCTTTGAAAGTGGAAGTGCTCTCCGTTTTGAGGGGAAGTGAGGGAATTTGCATGTCAGAACAGCATGTTAAAGGGGCAATACCGTCAGACTCTGTTCTGGCCTGAGTTTTGGGCTCCATGTGGGGGTGGGAAAGGAGTTTACAAAACCCCAAAGAAATGTTTCCATGAAATTCTTTCTTGTTCTTGCCTTTTCTCTCTCTCTCTTTTTTTTTTTTTGGACATTCCAATGAAAAGAACTTTCCGGGGCTTCAGATCTCTCCTATGGGCTTGGGAAACCGACCGTGGAGACGAGAGCCAGCAGCCGGGCGAGGGCAGGCAGAGGGGAGTGCCCGCCCCACCAGGTGCTGCGCCCAAGGCAGCCCCTACGGCCACCACGAGGCCCTGTCACTGTTGGCGTGGCCGTGCATCTCCTGGGGCCGTCCCTCACTAGGCAGTCCTGCCTTGGATTTGGGTCCCCCTGAAGCAGGCCCTGAGGCAAGGACTCTAGTCCCTGGTGTATTTGGGGGGCGACGCCATGAAGGACAGGGTGGGGGGGTGGGGGGCGGGAAGGAGCCCGCGCCGGGGGTGCCCGCGAGGATCTGGCACCAGTGCGGGCAGTGGGCCCAGTCAGCTGGGGACTCCTGGAGGTTGTGGGGATCCTGCCACAGGTGGTGCCCCGGTGGGCATTTACCCCACCCAGCCCCACTGGCCGTGAGCCCCTGTGCCGGGACATCCCGAGGGAGGCAGCAGCCGTGTCCCCGTGTCCAGCACGGGGCTGCACGTGGCTGGGAGTGCCCGATGACAGCGCTAGGGAGACACAGCGCGGGGGTTGGGGTCAGGACAGCGGTGGGGGGGGCACGTTGTCAGAGGCCACATCCAGGCTGAGGGTGCAGCCTGGGAGGCCGTGAGCGGCCTCCAGTGACGCCCTGACCCGCCTGCTGACGCACTGGCTGCGATGACTCAGCATGGGTGACCGTGGCCCGGGTGGCCGTCTGGAGACTCGGACCAGCTCAAGGGCTGCCGCCGCCGCCTTCCTGGGGGCCCACGGCCCCGCCTCGCCCGGCCGCCCCCTGTCTGGGCCAGCCTGAGTAATGGGTCCTTCCCTTAGTCATCGGTCCCAGGCCCCAGGCCTCCCTCCTCCTCCTGCCCACCTCCGCCCAGCCAAGCCTGCCTCTGTCCAGGCTGGGGACTCCAGCCCCTGCCAGCTGCCTCCCTCCCTCCCTGAGTTCCCTGGAGGCTGTGAGGTGTGTGGGGGGGTAGCAGTGGGGGGCTTCAGAGACAGTTGTCCCATGGGTGAGATGGGAGGAAGAAAACAGCCTTGTGAGGTGCTGTGAGCCTTGCTGGGGGCACGAGGAGGAGTGCCTGGGGCAGGATGAGGCATGTGCAGAAAGGGGCTCTTTCCTACCCACTTGGTGCAACTTGGGCTCCACAGCCTATAAGCATCAGTGCTGTGGGCTTGGTAGGGGTTTCTGGGCCAGGGTGTCCTGACTCCTGCAGAGGAGTGTTTTAATGCTCAGAGTATGCATGGCCTCTGTGCTCAGCCGGAGGGCAGCCTTTTGTACCCCCTTAAGGGGTGTTCAGCATATTTCCCATCTTCAGCCCCCAGAAATGGTATTTGGTAAATATCCTCTCAATTTGCACATGCAAGTATATCTTAGGTAAATCCCAGAAGTAGACTTGCTAGGTCAAGGATGTGAGCCTTTAGAATTTTGCTAGGGCTGCCAAACTGCCTTCCTGGGGATTGTCCCACTTCACACTCCTGCTGGAAATGGACGAGAATGTCTGCTGCCAGACGGCCTGCCCCGTGACTCTGCCACCTGAGGGGTGAAGCCAGTCCTTTGGCAAGCACACTTCCCTTATCGTGAGCAAGGCTGACTCTTAGGTCTCTCCAGCCAGCTGTGCTTCCTTTCCTGTGAACCATCAGCCTACATCCTTTGTACATCTTTCTGTGACATTGCTGGCTTTGTATTGATTTCTTAGTGCTCTTTATTTATGGAGGACCACAGTAAATCTATGTCCAGGGACCAAGCAGCCCCAGGATAAAGTTGCCTCTGGTGTGAGATCTTTCTTCTGCTGAAAACATGCCAGTCCCCAGAGCTCAGAGGAAGCACAGGAAATCCACTTTGCCTCACACTCAGAGGAACTTCTAAGAAAAAACTGAGGCCAGCTAAAAGCAAAATGGCAAAGGCCGAGTTGGGGGAGTGTATGAAATCTGTGAGACAAAGTGTCCGCAGAGAGGCCAGTCAGGCTTACTTGGCACCTGCCATGGGCTGGCGCTCTGTGGGTGGTTCCAAATTCAAGCTCCCAAGCACTTGGCCCCATTCAAAGGCATGCGGGTGGCTTGTATGGGCGGCGGCAGGATGCAGGCCCCCACTGGGCCTTGCCAGTCCAAAGTGAAGCTGGGGCAAGTAGCGGGTCTGTGGTCGCTCATTTCCCAGGAGGTGATGGGGACCGGGGAGCCTCATGGCAGCCCTGTGATGTCTGCTTCTGCCTGCCCCATTTGTTGTTGTTGTTTTTTTAATTTTTATTTTGGCTGTGCTGCTCGGCATGCGGGATCTTAGTTTCCGACCAGGGATCAAAACTGTGCCCCCTGCAGTGGAAGCATGGAGTCTTAACCACTGGACCACCAGGGAGGTCCTGCCTGCCCCATTTGAGAGCTGAGAAAATGAAGACCCAGAGGACCGGGGAACATGCCTGAGTCACACAGTTGGCAGATAGCAGGGTGGCCTCGGAATCCTGCCCTCTGCTTCTCACACCAGGTGCCGGAGCCTGGAGCAGTGGGGGCCGTGGTGCAGCCCGGGCAGGCTTTCCGAAGTGGGTCTGGCCAAGATGCATCTCCCAGGCTTTGGGTCCCGGCCCAACCTTCCAGACACCCTGCTCAGGGCCAGGCTCCAGGTTTGGATGACTCCAGGGGATCCTGGTGATGAAAGTGGCACTCTGGTGCTGTCTGCGTGTCACCTCCTCACACCCGGCAGCCCCTGCTGTGCTGAGTGGCATCTGCTGAGAGCCGCATTGCTATCCCCGGGGCCACCCAGACTGGCCAAGTCTGTGTCTGCGTCTGCATCTGCATCTTAACGCGCATCTTAATGTGGTCCCTGGTTTGAGATGCACCTCTTCTTCTCCGCCTCCGGGCTCTGGCAGAGAGGTTCCAAGGGGTCACACCAGCCATCCCTGATCCCAGGCCACTGTGGTGCACAGGGAAGGTGGAGCTCCTGGCCCTAGGCAGGAGGGGGCCCGTTGTGGAAGGGGAGGTCACTCCGCACAGGGACGGCCCTTTGTGGAAGTGGGGCCTTAGGGCCAACACCCAAGATGCAGCCAAGCCCTCTGCCCCCAGGGAGAGGCTGGGCGTTACTGTCCAACCTCAGGGGTGGCAGAGCTGGGAGGAGAAGCCGGGGACCCCTGCACTCTCTGGCCTCTGCACCTCTCTGCTCCTAGCTCCTGTCCCCACCCCCGGCACACTCACAACTTTGATGCAAAGCCAGTTCTGGGATGAGTTGACCACTTTGGGTCCCCATTTCCCGGCCCACGTGCCTGGCGAGGGTAGGTCTACTCTGTCTCATTCATGCTGTGTCCTCATCCCGGTGAGAAAGGGACAAAAAAGGCTGACAAAAAAGTCCATGAGGAGAGTGGGGGTGGGGGTGGGGATGGACCTGAGCACCTCGAGGGTCCTTGGAGGCTCACGTGGGAAGTGCCTTTGGCTCAGGTGGTCCAGAGGCCCGTCACAGGGTATCGCCGAGAGGACACAGTGAGACCCTGTCCCTGGAGATGTCCTGGCAGGGCCTGTACGGCTGAGGGCAGCCCTGGCCAGTGGGTGGGTACAGTCTGAGGCCTTCTGAATCCTGAGGGTCCAGGAGCCAATGACATTCTCTTCATGATCTTCCGAACGTGGGTCCGTCGGGGGTCTTGGGAAACCGAAAAAGCAGAGACCTGGGTCCGAGCAATGACCGGGTCAGGAAGGGTGGGCTGGATGCAGCAGCCCTGGCTGCTTCCTGCCTGGGAGAGGAGAGGGGCATGTGAGGTGCGTGTGCCCTCCCCCTGGTGGGGAGAGGCTCCTTAGCCAGACTAGAGACTCAGGGTCCTCCTGGGCCCCTTTCCTTCCCTCCCTCCGCGGTCTGCACACCCCACTTCCAGGACAAAGCCAGGATCTGGCTACCGGCACCATTGGCACCCCGGTACCACCAGCTCAGACCACCATGGTGCTGGGCTCTGAATCACATGTGTTCCTGCCTCCCAGGGACAGGAAGGCTTTTCCACTTAGCACAGGTGGTGTCCCCCTCTGCCACGTCCCCTGTCCCCCCCGCCACGTCCCCACATCTTTGGAACCCTGAGCACCTCGCAGGCTTGTAGGCAGCGCCCAGGGCCCTGCAGCCCCTCTGCCCATGGGTTGGTTTGCCCCCTGTCCCGAGGCTCTCCAGAAGCGCCGCTGAGGGGAGCGGCCTGTGCGGGCCGGGGACTCCCGTCAGCAGCAGCTGTGTGTCTTGTGCTCAGCGTCAGCGCTTTTACCCCTGGTCGTGTGTAGGGAGCTGGTGGGCTGTGGGAGTCCAAGAGCCTTCTTTCTCCTCCTGCTTTCTTGGAAAGACCAGTGCCCACATTCCTGGCCCTCATTTGTGGGCAGGCATCCGTCCCAGGAATGGGAAAGCGAGTTCCAGAGAGCCAGAGGCCATGGGGAGAGAGCAGAGGGCTAGGGAGGATGGCCTTTGCCTGTGGTGGGGTGGGGGCTGGGAGAGTCCTGGGAAGCTTCTTGACGTCGTGGAGGCTGATGGGCATTGTCTCCTTCTGTCATATTTGGAGGAAGACGTGGTATATGAGGGCCTTCTCAGCTATTCATCTATTGACGTGTTTTGACAAAAGTTTTCCGAGATGAAACAGCAAAGGGGACAGGGGCCCAGGCGGAGGAGGGGTTGAGGGGAAGTGAGTGGGGGTGATAGGGGCTGGGCCACAGAGGACCTTATAGACTGTGAGGTCCTGGAGGTCGTGGCAGGGCTCAGATGTTCTTGAGTTTTGTTTTTGAGGTGAAAGTCATATAACATAAATTCACCATTTTAAAGTATGTAATTCAGTGGCATTTAGTGCTTTTACAAGGTTGTGCAACCATCATCTCTGTCTAGTTCCAGAACATTTTCATCACCCCAAAGGGAACCCTGTATCCACAGGCAGCCACTCTCCACCCCCTGCCCCCAGCCCCTGGCAACCACTTATCTGCTTTCTGTCTCTGTGGATTTCTGGACGTTTCATGTATGTAGAATCACACAACACACAGCCTTTTGTGTCTGGCTTCTTTCACTCGGCCTGATGTCTTCAGGTGTCTTCCACGTTGCAGCATGAATCAGCTTCACGCTTTTTTAGGCCTGAGTAATATTCTACTGTATGCATACACCACGTTTTGTTTATCCATTCATCCATTGATGGGCATTTAGGTTATTTTCACCCCCCTCCTTTTCAAAAGTTCATTTTTTAAAAACTTATTTTATTTTTTGGCTGTGTTGGGTCTTCGTTGCTGTGCGAGGGCTTTTTCTAATTGCAGCGAGTGGGGGCTACTCTTCATTGCGGTGCACGGGCTTCTCAGTGCGGTGGCTTCTCTTGTTGCGGAGCATGGGCTTTAGAGCGCAGGCTCAGTCGTTGCGGTGCACGGGCTTACTTGCTCCGCGGCATGTGGGATCTTCCCAGACCAGGGATCCAACCTGTGTCCCCTGCATTGGCAGGTGGATTCTTAACCACTGCGCCACCAGGGAAGTCCTCAAAACTTTATTTTTATTCTAAGATAACCTTTGCCTTGGGCATCCTCATTCTGAGGGCTAGGAATCTGTTTTACTTGTCCCATCGCCCCAGCGAACTGCCTCCATAGGTAAATCCATCTTCTTAGGGCAGTTATTCTTGGTTTAATGGCTTCCTTACGTTGGTGACAGGAAGACCCCATGCAAGCTGCTCTTTCCTGGGCCCGGGTTCGATCCTCCTGTGTCATCTTACAGCTCCGGGGCTGTGGACAAGCTGCTCAGTGTGTCCCTGTCCCTGAAAGGTAGGACTGACGGGCGTTTCCTCTCTACTGGGTGTCCACCAAGTGCACCCAGAACCGAATTCTTCTGTAAACAGCCAGGGTGACTGTATGGTCATGTGGCTGCCCTCCCCTGGTGTTCAGGGCACAAGAAGTGTGCTGGCTGGTGTCAGAGTGGCTGGGCCTCAAAGGCCAGCATGTCCTGGAGGTGGTATTCCCTCTCCCACAGGGAGAAACTGGCCGGTGGCACCCCCGTCCCTGGGGCTTAGTGCCACCTGGGAAGTTGCAGGTTTCAAGTTCTTCCTTCATACCCGTGCTGGAGCTCCGTGCTGGCATCTAATCCCACCCTGCCTCCTGCAGGGGAGAGAAGAGGGGCTTACTGTGGGGATGGCTCGCTAGGGCACAGGGGGCAGTGAGGTGACATGGAGAGTCCTATACCTCAAAACGAGCACTCAATAGGCATAGGTCATTTTAGAATGAAAGCTAATGAAATACATTAAAAAAATAAATTTATTTGTTGGCTGCATTGGGTCTTCGTTGCTGTGCATGGGCTTTCTCTAGTTGCGGCGAGCGGGTACTACTCTTCATTGTGGTGCACAGGCTTCTCAGCATGGTGGCTTCTCTTGTTGTGGAGCATGGGCTCTAGGCACGCGGGCTTTAGTAGTTGCGGCATGTGGGCTCATTAGTTGTGGCACATGGGCTTAGTTGCTCTGTGGCATGTGGGATCTTCCTGGAGCAGGGATCAAACCTGTGTCCCCTACATTGGCAGGTGGATTCTTAACCACTGCACCACCAGGGAAGTCCCTGAAATACGTTTTTAAAGAGGAGAAGCTTAGAAGCAACCCAAAGGTTCATAGATGGGTGAACAGATAAAGGAATTGTGGTGTGTCCACACAGGGGAATATTACTCAGCCATAAAAAGGAATGAAGCACTGATCCCTGCTACAGCAGTGATGAACCTTGAAGACGTCAGGCCGAGTGAAAGAAGCCAGACACAGAGGACCACATGTTGCATGATTCCATTCATATAAAATGTCAAAATAGGCAAATCCATAGTTATAGGAAGCAGATTAGTGGTTGCCAGGGTCTGGGAGGGGGATGAGGGGGCGACTGGTAATGGGTATAGATCTCCTTTCATGGTGCTGAAATATTCTGGAACTAGACAGAGGTGATGGTTGCATAACATTGTGAGTGGATTTTACACCACTGAATTGCACACTTTTTTTAAATTTAATTTTTAAATAAATATTTATTTATTAATTATTTTATTGTCTGTGTTGAGTCTTTTTTTGCTGTGCGCGGGCTTTCTTTTTAGTCACGGTGAGTGGGGGCTACTCTTTGTTGCAGTGCATGGGCTCCTCATTGCTGTGGCTTCTCTTGTTGCGGAGCTTGGGCTCTAGGCACATGGGCTTAGTAGTTGCAGCACATGGGCTCGACAGTTGTGGCTCACGGGCTCTAAAGCGCAGGCTCAGTAGTTGTGGTGCACAGGCTTAGTTGCTCCGCGGCACGTGGGATCTTCCTGGAGCAGGGATCGAACCCATGTCCCCTGCATTGGCAGGCGGATTCTCAACCACTGCGCCACTTAGGAAGCCCCTGAATTGCACACTTTAAAATGATGAATGTTATGTGACTCTCATGTCATTAAATACAAAAAGGGACACAGGAGCCTCTGCAGGTCTTGCATGAAACCCTGCCCATTTCACAGGTGGCACATGGAGGCTGGAGAGGTGCATCTGTTGCCAAGGCCAGTCAGTGGGCAGGTGGCAGACACCATGGGGACCCAGGTCCGGTTTCTGCTTCTCCAGGGTTGGTTTCGCCTCCGCCTGGGGCAGCTTCTGAGCCCTGCCAAGCCTGCCCAGGGTCCCTGCGGGGGGGAGACTGGATGGCCCTGAGGCCTCTGAGCCACCTGCCCACCTCTGCTCTCCCGCAGCATGGCCGACAAGAACGGGGCCCTCAAGTGTACCTTCTCAGCCCCTGGCCACAGCACCAGCCTCCTGCAGGGCCTCGCCGCCCTCCGCGCCCAGGGCCAGCTCCTGGACGTCGTGCTCACCATCAACCGAGAGACTTTCCACGCGCACAAGGTGGTCCTGGCTGCCTGCAGCGACTACTTCAGGTAAGCATGGGCCCCGGGGGCGGGGTGGAGGGCACCTGCCTTTCTAAGAGGGAAGATCTCAGGGCGAGGCATCCGGCCAGGACAGCTCTATGGCGGCAGAATTGCCGCATCTTTGGATTTAGAGAGAAGCCAAATGTCCAGTAAACCTACAGGGTTTTCCAGGTTTGCTGCTTATTCAAACTTTTGGCGGACACTGAGCAGACAAGCAGAGCATGCCTGGGGGACAGAGGTGGGTGCCGGATTAGCAGCTTCTGCCCTGCGAAGGTTTTCATTCTAAATCTTTATTTGATGCCTGCATGTGCCAGGTGCTGTTCTAGGCCTTGGGGATTTAGCCCGGATGAGACAGGCATGATCTCTGCCCTCGTGGCGCCTGTGCTGAGGCCGAGGGATGGGAGGAACACCTGGTTGGCAGCCCTTGTGTGTTCCGGGCTCTGTCCAAGGCCCCACGTGATGAGTGAGGCCTTGCTGGGTGTATGGGCCTCTCTGCCCCGAAGGCCCTTTCCTGGAAGCTCCTGCCCTGTGCCCAGCTGGACAGGGGAGTGAGGGCCCCATGGAGCAGGGCTGGGGGCCGTTCTCTCCAGCTGGGCGCTGTCACAGGCTGGGGACAGTCTCCCTCATTCCCTTAGTGACCAGCTGGCAAGCTTCCTCCTGCCACCAGAGAGAGCTGGGGTGCCGCCCTGGGGATGGTTCTTCAGCCCACTCTGCCTGGAATGGCTGTAGCGTCCCCACCTGCCATCTCTCCAAGCCCTAGCCCAGGTGCCCGCCTTGGGCTGCATGGTCCTCGCAGCCGGGGTGCCTTGCTCAGTGCGCCCCCTGGCTGCCCGCCCCATGCGCTCAGAGAGGCCATTCTGGGGAGTTGGAGCAGCCAAGCCATCTGGGGCGCCGCTTCTATTTTTATTCTGGATTTGGGGACGGGCGGGAGGGCCCAGCCAGAACTGCCCTTTAAAGGCTCCTCTGCGCTGGCACTGCAGTCAGAAAGGCCTTAAAAGGCAACGCTCCCTCCCGTCACCATGACTGCTTCTGCCTTCGATGGGCTGACGGGACTCATGGGGACAAGAAGGAGCAGGGTCCAGGGGGCTGGGGGAGCGCTGCTGTGGGCAGTTGGGGGGTTGTTAGTCAGTGGCCCCACGGCAGCACCAAGCTCAGCTGTCCCTGCTCTGGGGCCTGAGCCGGGCGCACTGGGTGTGTGACTAGGGCGTGGGCACCTGTCCGGCGATGTCGGGAAGTTCTCTCCCCTCAGACGGCTGTCATGGATGTGAGCTGATGGTAGTTATAGTTATGATGAAATGCCATGAAAGGAGCCTGCCACAGGCCATCTTCTAGAAACTGCCATGAACTCTGAGCAGGCACGGGGGCTCTCGTCTCTCTTCCTGGTGGGGGGCTCGCAAAGGCCATAAGGGGCTGTGACCCAGGGCCTACATCTCTCAGCACTGCTTCTCAGAGCAGGATAGGATGGCTGACAGAGCTGCTGGGGGGGCAGGTCTCACGATGGGCTGGTGTTCCTTTGGTTCCTTCTCGGGGGACTTCCGTGACCACCTAGGCCTCTGGAGATGGCAGGGACCCTAGCACAGCCCCCTGCTGGGCACTCTGACCTGGGGACCCTCACCCCTCCCCAACCCCTGTGAGTGACCAAGACCCAGGCTGGGGAAGGTAGAGCCACCTGCCCAGGTGAGGGGCTGGGCTCTGTGACCACGGTGCATAGTGCCCTTGGGGGTCCCTGCCTTCTCTCCAGAACTTGCCACGGGCGTGGTCTTCCAGGGCTGGGTGTTAAGTTGGGGCTGGAGGCCTGTCCCCAGAGCCAAAGCCAGAGCCAACGTTTGGTCTCTTCTTACACAGCTGCACCCGCCCTGCAGCGAGCAGCCCCCAGTCCCCACCCTCTGACCCAGCTGGGCCCCAGCACCACACACCTCTGGCTGAGGCTGGGCAGGGCCCCATGTGGAGGGGCAGAGTGGGGAGTTGCTGTTTGTAGGAAGATGCATGGCTAGGGGTGTATTCAAAATCTTTCTTTTCCTTTTTGTGTGTCTTTAATGAGCATCAGGCTTTCCCCTGGCCGGACCTGCCCTGCTCACGGTGTCCCAGGGCGAGGAGGTTCTCGGGCAGCCACAGTGCCCCTTGGCTGCCCCAAGCCCACATGCTGTGTTTCTGACCTTCAGGGCCATGTTCACAGGCGGCATGAGGGAGGCGAGCCAGGACGTTATCGAGCTGAAAGGTGTGTCGGCCCGCGGCCTGCGGCACATCATCGACTTCGCCTATAGTGCCGAGGTGACGCTGGACTTGGACTGCGTGCAGGACGTGCTGGGCGCGGCCGTGTTCCTGCAGATGCTGCCCGTGGTGGAGCTGTGCGAGGAGTTCCTCAAGGCCGCCATGAGCGTGGAGACCTGCCTCAACATCGGCCACATGGCCACCACCTTCAGCCTGGCCTCGCTCAAGGAATCAGTGGACGCCTTCACCTTCCGGCACTTCCTGCAGATTGCCGAGGAGGAGGACTTCCTGCACCTGCCGCTGGAGCGCCTCGTCTTCTTCCTACAGAGCAACCGGCTGCAGAGCTGTGCCGAGATCGACCTGTTCCGCGCGGCGGTCCGCTGGCTGCAGCACGACCCCGCCCGGCGGCTGCGCGCCAGCCACGTGCTGTGCCACATCCGCTTCCCGCTCATGCGCTCCTCGGACCTGGTGGACAGCGTGCAGACGCTGGACATCATGGTGGAGGACGTGCTGTGCCGCCAGTACCTGCTGGAGGCCTTCAACTACCAGGTGCTCCCCTTCCGGCAGCACGAGATGCAGTCTCCGCGCACAGCCGTGCGCTCGGACGTGCCCTCGCTGGTCGCCTTCGGCGGCACGCCCTACACCGACAGCGACCGCTCGGTCAGCAGCAAGGTGTACCAGCTGCCCGAGCCGGGCGCCCGCCACTTCCGCGAGCTGACGGAGATGGAGGTGGGCTGCAGCCACACGTGCGTGGCCGTGCTGGACAACTTCGTGTACGTGGCCGGGGGCCAGCACCTGCAGTACCGCAGCGGCGAGGGCGCTGTGGACGCCTGCTATCGCTACGACCCCCACCTGAACCGCTGGCTGCGCCTGCAGGCCATGCAGGAGAGCCGAATCCAGTTCCAGCTGAACGTGCTGTGCGGCATGGTGTACGCCACGGGCGGCCGCAACCGCGCAGGCAGTCTGGCCTCGGTTGAGCGGTACTGCCCGCGGCGCAACGAGTGGGGCTACGCCTGCTCGCTGAAGCGCCGCACGTGGGGCCACGCGGGCGCCTCGGCCGGGGGCCGTCTCTACATCTCGGGCGGTTACGGCATCTCGGTGGAGGACAAGAAGGCCCTGCACTGCTACGACCCCGAGACCGACCAGTGGGAGTTCAAGGCGCCCATGAGCGAGCCGCGGGTGCTCCACGCCATGGTGGGCGCGGGCGGCCGCATCTACGCCCTTGGCGGCCGCATGGACCACGTGGACCGCTGCTTCGACGTGCTGGCGGTGGAGTACTATGTGCCCGAGACGGACCAGTGGACCAGCGTGACCCCCATGCGGGCCGGCCAGTCGGAGGCCGGCTGCTGCCTGCTGGAGAGGAAGATCTACATCGTGGGGGGCTACAACTGGCGTCTCAACAACGTGACAGGCATCGTGCAGGTGTACAACACCGAGACGGACGCGTGGGAGCGCGACCTGCACTTCCCGGAGTCCTTTGCCGGCATCGCCTGTGCCCCTGTCCTGCTGCCCCGGGCCGGGACCAGGAGGTAGCTCCCCGGACCCCTGCTCCCGGCCTGGCTGTCTGCCGTTTCTGCCAGGGGCTTGGCGGGCGCGTGCCTGGGTGGAGAACTTCGACCCCCCACCCCTGGGGGCTGGCCTCGCATAAGGCGCTCTCCTTCCTGCCCCCCCTTCCTGAATCCTGAAGCACATTCTGGCTCCGTGCCCTCTGGGGGAGCCTGCCAGCAGCAAGGCTGATGTGTCGTGGCAGCAAACTCACACCGAAGGCGGTTTCCTCGCCCACCACAAGTTCCTGCTGGCTGGCTCTTGGGCGGGAATTGGGGTCTCCTCTGGGGTGTCATTGTGTGGCTTTGCCCTGTGTCTCCCCCCTCCCCCTGCCCGGAGGTCTGAGACATTCAGAGGCAAACTCATTAAGGGTTGATCCCCAGATTCCCCCCCACCCCCGTGAGTTGCATGCATCTCTTTTTTAAATAAACACACCCCAAATCTCTGTAACATATGGACCTCCAGGAGCAGGAGAGGCAGGCAGCTGGCAAGTACCTGGCTCTGGTTGGCCAGAAGGGCGTGTTTCCACCTCCCCAATAAGCCCGGGCTGCCGGGTGGGAGGAGGCCGGCACTCATTCCCCTTCCCGGCCTGGGTCTTAGCACCTTCAGGGTGTTTGATCTTCTGCTTTCAGGAGGAGAAGAATACAGCCAGCTCCCAGAGATGGTCCTCACAGGCATCCGGCCTTCCATTGGGCCCTGGGTGACGTGTGGGGCCTGAACAATGGGGCTGACTCTTCTCATCCCTGTCCCTGTCCCATGAATGAAAGGGGATGCCTGCTTCAGAATCTCACAGTGCGCCTGCATTCCACAGGGCCTGTCCCATGATTTTTATCTCCCTCTGCTCCCCCCTCGCCCTGTGTTCAGGTTGACATGCCGCCGGGCCTGTGCCCGGCCGGGGTGGGAAGTTAGGCGGGCCGCGAGGCCTCTCCCTTCAAGGGCTTTGCGGCATCTCCGGCCACATTTGTTTTGGTGTCTAAACCTCAAAACCTTTTTATTTTTTTTTGTTTTCTTTGGCTTTTTTTTTTTTAAGAGGCCAGCGTGGCTGTCTTATAAACGAGATTTGTACCCTCGGGGCAACTTAAAGTGTCTCTTTTGCTGCTAATGGACGATTAATGTCGTGTCTCTGTGACCCACTCGCCATGTAAAGAATTAACCTCATACCTTAGCAGACGTCGTCTCCTAATATTTTCCTTTTATTTAATAAAAATGTTATGGTAAAGACCTGGAGTGGGCCCAGTGCTGAGCTTGTGGGGTTTGATGGGTCGCAGATTTCTCGTGCCCTTGCATGTTTGGGGGCTCCTCTCCCCCCTCCCCCTCTTCGAGCATTGCAGAGGAGCCAGAAGAGGGGGCTGGCCTTTGGCTCTGGGGTGTGGGGGCAGCGGGAAAGGAGGCTAGGACTTCCACCGGGTGCCCGGAAGACAGAGGGCAAACCCATCTGGGGCAAGGCAGCCATTAAGAGACTCCTTCCAGGTTGTGCCTTGCGCCTGGTGACCCGGCCCCCTGCCATCAGCCAGCCTCACCGCCCCTGGCATGTTCTGTCTCCATCTGCTCAGTCCTGGGACTCCGGGTTGGGAAGCCGGGGAGCCCCTCTGTCCAGAGGCTGCGATAGGGGAGAAGAAGGGCAGGTCCTAAAGGAAGCATGAAGTCACTGCACTTCCATTTGGGCCCAAGAGCTCCTCAAATTGCCCCAGCCCCTGCTCTTGCGGCAGGCCTCTGCATACCTGACTACAAATTGGTGGAGAATGCAGCCGGGTTCGCGCTGACAGCCTCCTGAAAGGGCAGTCTTCCGAGATCACCCTCAGAACGTAGCCACTGGCCTGGTGCTCCTGTGCAGTGGCCATCAGGGCCCGGGGTGAGGCTGGGTGTATATGCGTGTGGGGGGGCGTGGGGTTGAAATAGGAACTTGGTTGGGAACCAGTAAGGAGCCCACACCGCCAGGGGCATAGAAATGAAAACAGCCTCCCTCAGGGACTTACCAGAACATTCCAGCCCCTTCTTATCCCCCCCAACCTGAGCTCCCCCAAAGAGAACCCTTCCCTGCTGGAGTGTCGGCCCCTTCAGGGGGGCAGGGAGAAGCCTTTGCCAGCTGCAAGTCCCCCCAGATCAGCTCACACCTCAGAACATCTTGTCCCCAATGAGCTGGCAGGGGTGCCGGCGCGGAGCGGGGGTGGGGGGGCTGCCGCCGTATCTAACCGGGTCGATTGTGCATAACCGTCTGGGCTGGTTCATGGAATGTTCTCGGGGGCCCCCTGCCCCTCCCTCTCCACACCCACCCCCCCCACACCCCCCCCGGAAGAAAGGAAAATTATTTTTCGTATTGTAAACTTTAAACACGAAAAAGCTGTTTTTAATTTAGCAGAAACTGGCTTGAATCTTCACTTTGTGCACATTTGTGTCCTTCAGAGAGAAGCGGAACACACGTGCACACAGGCATGCAGACGTTCACATGCACACCTGCACTCACGCATCCGACACCCACGTCCACGTGGTCACGCTCACAGGTAGCCTTGCTCACGGGCCGTGTAACGTGCTCACATGCTCGCTCACGCACAATTAAACACGTGCTCACGTGTGCACACTCTCCCGGACCAGCCTGGCCCTCCTCTGTACGGCACCCTGCAGAGGTCTGGAGCTCATCACCTCCTTCACCTTTCGTCCAGGGCAGCTTGGGCATGTAGGCACTGAGCTTGTGGAGAGCGCGTCTGCTTCCAGATGTCCTGCTTCCCCGCCATGGCCCTGGATGCGGCCAGCAAGGAGCCTCCCTCCGCACCTGGGCTTGGGCTGTGGGAAAACACCATCTCCCGGGACGGTGGGATGGAGGCCCGCGAGAGGGAGGCCAAGTGTGACTTCTGGGGCCTCACAGCGAGCGAGGGCCAAAGGGGCCTCAGGGGAGCCGTGTGAGGTGGGAATCTGCCCCAGACCTGGCCAGCTTGGAAACCCGCCCCTGGCTTCATCTCTGAGAACGCAGCTCCAGCTCCTCTGTTCTCACGGGCCCTGGAGATTTTGCTTCTCATGGTGGGGCCTCGGCGCTCCGGTTTTATTAGGGGCACCTGGCCATGTATCCCAGGAGGCGCAGCCTGAATGTCTCTTGCACAAATGAGAGCTTTTGGGGTGGAGAGGTGGGAGCAGAGTCTCATCCACTCCAGCATCCGTGGGCATCACTGGCCTGTGGACCCCAAGAGCAAGAGGTCCACGAAGGCGTGCTCCTGCCCACAACAAGGCCCCAGTTAGTTCTTGTGGCTGACCCTGTTGTTGCCATCCCAGCGGCCATTTCACCCTCCTCACCAACAGAGCCATGATTTGGTGCCCAGCCTCGGGGGTTAATTTAGGATTTGGCTGAGCCATTCTTGGCAACGTCTTTTGTGTGGGTTGTTTTCGATCTGGGCACGTTTCCCAGTTCTGGCCAGCAAGTTTTAAGGGGAGGTCTGGAGTGGGGGTTTCTGGACACAGGAAAGGTGTTATTGCCCCCTTCCCTCCCTTACTGTTTCCTACGAGGACATGATGCCAGGAGCTTCTGCAGCCATCTTGTGGCCATGAGGAGCAAGTTAAGACAGGCACAGAGATGCTGCTGCCTCCCAGAGCCCTGAAACCATGGGGACACCAGTCCCACCCTGGAACCTCTTACCTCCAGACTCCTTGTTATGAGAAATCACAATGTCTGTGCAGCTTAAGATACTAGTGGTCAGATATTCTGATAATTGTAACCCAAACAGTTCCAAAATTAGAATATAAATATAACAGATGCTGGGGTTTCCCCATCTTATGTAAGTCAAGGTTTTCATTTGCAAGCAGCAGAAACACTGGCCAATTTAAACAGCAAAAACGTGCATTGGAAGGCTGTTCAGTTCCCCACAAAAGTGGCAGGAAGGTTGGAAAACCAAGCTCAGAAAGTCATAGAAATCAAGGGGGTGAGGGTGATCAGCTGAAATCATGCCAGGGAACTGGTTGGTGAGGTCACTCCTGCCACCACCACAGAATTCAGATGCCTCAACTGGCACTGCCATTGGCACTCTGCCACAGCTGCCCCTGGAAACCAGATGCTCCTGCCCCAATGCTGTTTCTTGGCATCATTTGGAAACACCCTGTTGGCCCAGCCCATGTCCTGCTCCAGTGCCCTAGGGAGTGGGGAAAGTTAGTACATCAATTTATTAGTCACCTGTTGCTGCTGCGTAACAAGGAATCCCAAGACTCAATGGCATGCAAAAATAAATATTTTTCATGTGTATGTGACTCAGCTGTGGGTGGATGTCTGTTCTAGGCTTCCATTGGCTGGGCAGCTCTGCTTCCAGGTGCAAGACTGTGGAGTAACCAGGAAGCTCAGCTCCACCTGCCTTGCATCCTCCTGGGACCAGCAGCTGGTCCACCTATGTTCTCCTCCTACCATGGTGCCAGAGGACAAGTGGGATCACATGAGGCTTCCTAAGGTCCAGATTCGGGACTCTTGTGCTGTCTCTTCTACCCATATTCCCTTGGCCAAAGCAAATGATGTGCTCAGAATCAGGGCTGGGGAAATATCCTCCCGCCTTATGCAGGAAGAATGAGCAACAGTGTGGCAAAGGGCGGGACGCAGAAATGAACTAGAGGCCCATCACTTGACTGATCACACCATTGGCTTTGGAGCCTCTGTTGTCAGTGGGGGGCTGAATTCCTATTATGGGGACTCCCCAGCCTCCAGATGCTGGACCACCAGAAAGAAAATCCAGCTGTCTCTCTTCTGCAGCCACTGCCCCCTAGAAGTTGGGGAATTCTCCTCTTTTATTGTTGAGTAGATTGGGGCTGGAAGTGTCCTGGGCTTTTGGACAGCGGCGGTCGGGTGGGGGGGGGGTCTATGTGAGGGAGTTTAGCTGGAGCTCAGCCAAGTCTCAGGGCATTGTGGTGTCATTGGAAGGCCTGCCCCAGATGTCCCTTCAGCATGCTGGCTGTGGGGGGTGGGGACTAGACTGCTGGCTCAGCCCCACTGTACCCTAGATCCATCCCCCTGGGTTCCCGCCCCCCCCCCCCCCCCCCCCCCGCTCCAGCCTCCTTGGCAGTCTGCCCTGTCCTACCTTCCATCCCATACTCGGCCTGGGGTGGGGGGCTGAGGGGGCTGGGTCCTCATCTAACCTTTTGTTCAGTTGTAAGGAGTGAGCTCCACGTCTGGGCCGTTCTGGCTCCCATCGGGTTCTTCCCTTTAGCTTCATAATCAAACCTGGCTCTTGCTTTGCCTTTCAAAACTCTTGTCTGATGAAGGCCTGGTTTGGAAGTCAAAGACAGGCCCTGGATGGTTTTCCTCTTTGCCTTCCCGCTCCAAATGGCCCGAGTTCACCTTCATGCAATGTGGGTACCCTGGATTGACTGAGATTCCATATAAGGCAGTGCAGAAAAGCAAGCCATGAAAACTAACATCTCGACGTAGGGTTTTGCTTCCCTAACAGTTATTGAGTGCTTGCGAGGAAGCAGGCGCTGAGCTAAGTGCTTTACCTGCATTATCTATTTAATCTTCCCAAGAGCCTGCTCTAAGGAGCACCATTATCCACATTTCACAGGGGAGGACAGTGAGGCTCAGAGAGATGAAGTCACTTGCCTGTTGCCATACAGCTGGAGGATCGGCAAGGGCTGGGCCACGCAGAAGCACTTAGGAATTTAGGTTTTAATTTAGCTTGTATTTGGAAGCTTTATGTTGAGGGGTGCTGTGGCCTGGATGCAGGGGGAAAGACATTCGAGGCAGGGAGACAGCCTGTGCAAAGGCCCAGGCAAGATCAGCAAGGCTGGATGGCAGACATGGGAAAGGGAAGGGTGGGAGAGGATGCTAGGGAAGCTGGTGGAGAACAAAAAGGGAGCCAGGCAGAGTCACGGAGCAGAGGAGAGAAAACTACATCACGGAGGTAGCAAGAAGTAGCTTACAGGACTTCCCTCTTAGCACACATTTGGATATGTTCTGTAACTCAAGTGAAGCTGTTTAAGAATGGGATATGCCTGGGACTTCCCTGGTGGTCCAGTGGTTAACAATCCGCCTGCCAACGCAGGGGACACGGGTTCGATCCCTGGTCCGGAAAGATCCTGCATGCCACGGAGCAACTAAGCCTGTGTGCCACAATTACTGAGCCTGAGCTCTAGAGCCTGTGAGCCACAATTACTGAGTCCACAGGGCACAACTACTGAAGCCCGCATGCCTAGAGCCCATGCTCTGCAACAAGAGAAGCCACCGCAATGAGAAGTCTGCACACTGCAACGAAGAGTAGCCCCTGCTCACTGCAACTAGAGAAAGCCCATGCGCAGCAACAAAGACCCAACACAGCCAAAAATAAATAAATAAATAAATAATAAAATAAATCTACAAAAAACAACAAACGCAGAAGAATTCGCCTTCCAATGTAGGGGACGCTGGTTTGATCCCTGGTCAGGGAACTAAGATTTCCACATGCCGCGGGGCAACTAAGCCCATGTGCTGCAATTACCAAGCTTGCGTGTTGCAACTGCTGAGCCTGCATGCCACAACTAGAGAGCCCATGCACAGCAATAAAGATCCAGCACAGCCAAAAAAAAAAAAAAGAATGGGATACTCCTGATCTCCTTTGGGTCAGGGTTGGCTGGAGAAGGACCCAGAACAGCTCTGCTTTGGGGTCAGGAATGGCTGTCTGGAGGAGGGCTCATTTGAGGTGGGTTTTGAGGGATGGATAGATAGGAGTTTTCCAGGCATACAATGATTCATTCAACAAGCACTTAATTCCCGCTCTCTGCCTAGTTGTGTGTTAGCTCTGGGGATCCAGGGAAACAGAATGAACACAGATGAGTATAAAATGAGGCCTAAAGTGCTTAGAGGCGTCAACAAAGAACAAGACTTAGGAGTACGGAATTGGGTGTGCCTGTGTTCTTTCTGCATCACACAGGAAATTCAAGCCCTGGAGTGTTTGAGAAGGGTGAACATACTTTTAGCTTCTCATCTCTGCTCAGTCTATAGGGGAGCAGACAGTACTCCACACCCAGCTGTTTTCAGAGGGTGGGATGTTCCTGGATCATGGGACCCACATTCGAGGGTACACTTTAGATAGGGCCCTCAGGGAGGGTCTGTCAGAGGAGAGGCCTGAAAGATGAGAAGGTGCCAGCCATGAAAGGATCTGGGGGGAGAGCAGTGCGGCCAGAGGCGACAGCACATGCTAAGACCTGGAGGTGGAGTAGCAAGGAAGCCGGGGTGACTGGAGTGAGGGACCAGGGTGTGTGAGGACCCTGCGGGCCACTGGACTTTTTTTCCTGAGTGTGATAGGGAGTGTGAGATCCGCCCAGCTTTACAAAGACCGTGAGCTGCTTTAGGAGTCCTGCCTGGGTCACACTGGGTGGCGGAAGCTGCCTTTGATGAAGGGAGAAAGTGAAAAAGTCAGGGCTGGGTTCTGCCTGGGTCACCAGACGCCCTGGCCTCACCCTCCTCGGGGCTGGGGGTCAGTGGAGTGGGAGGAGGGCTTGGGTCACTGTCTGGCCATTGCGCAATAAGCAGGCTTGTGGCTTCCTCTGACTCATCACCGGGGTTTAGCATGGATCGAGTTACTGCCGGAGTGTGGGGTGAATGGGGGTGAGTAGGGCGAGCACCGGCCCCTCACCTCTGCCCCGCGGGCACGGCCTCCTGCTGTGGCCCCTGCTACCCCCCAGATCTTTTCTTTTCCATCTTCCTGTGCAGAAACTGGCTTAATGCAGCCATATGTAAATGATCAGGGTAACCAGCATTTTTCGAGCACTTATGATCCAGGCACTTGACATGCATGAACCTCATTTAAACCTTACAAAACCTGGTGTAGAGAAGGAAGCTGGCCTCTGCTGCCGGGCCTGAGCTCCAGTCCTGGCTCTGGTGCCTAACTTGCTACGGGCAGCTGCCGTCCCTGCTCTCTGTCGCGATGTCCTCTCCAATCTCACAGGATGGTGGCAGGAACTAGCAGTCACATAAGTAGGATGTCCAGTCCCTTACCTGACTCCCAGAAGTTGCAGTCTCAGTGCCAGGGAGAGAAGATGGACTTCAAATCGACTTCAGCAAAAAAGAGAATAAATTATTGGCTCGTATAATTGAAAAGGCAGGAGCGTCTAGCTTCAGGTTATGGCTGGATGCAGGAATTCAGAGAGTGTCTCTGTCTACCTTTGGTTCTGTTCTCCTTTGTGTGGGTTCACTCTCGGGCCACCTCTCTTCTTCTTCTTTTTTTTTTTTTTTCGGTTCGAGCACACTGCATGACTTCCAGGATGAACCCAGGCCACGGCAGTGAAAGCATGGAATCCTAACCACTAGACCACCAGGGAATTCCCCAGGCCACCTCTCTTCAAGTGGTGACCTCTGGCTCTGCACACCTGTGTTATCCTTCAAATCCGCCACCCAAGCAGAGATGGTGCTCTTCTTTCCCATGCTTCAAAGAAAAATTCCAGACTTGCATCTCATTGGGAGATCCAGACTTGCATCTCATTCGGCAAGCTGGGTCACATGCCTGCCCTGACCCAACCGTGATGGTCAGAGCAATGGCTCTGCTGATTGGCCCAGCCTTCCACTTTGAAGGGGAGACGCTGTGGGGAGAGTGGTGAGACCAGCTCTACCACGAACCAGGGGCTAAAAGTTGGAAAGGGTTCCCTGAAGGGTAGTTGGTTGTTGACACCCTAAATACGAGGCTGATGCTCTCTAGGCAAAAAGGCCAGAAGTCCAAGAAAGTGCTCAAAACCATATGAACAAGAAGGACAAAACAGAGCAGTGGTAGTACCCAGGGCACTCCAGATTAAAATCTATGTATGTGTATGACAAAAATAAACTCAAAATGGATCAAAGACCTAAATGTAAGGCCTGACATTATAAAACTCTTAGAGGAAAACACAGGCAGAACACTCTATGACATACATCACAGCAGGATCTTTTTTGACCCATCTCCTAGAGTAAAGGAAATAAAAACAAAAATAAACAAATGGGGCCTAAGGAAACTTAAAAGTTTTTGCACAGCAAAGGAAACCATAAGTATGACGAAAAGACAACCCTCGGAGTGGGAGAAAATATTTGCCAACGAAGCAACTGACAAAAGATTAATCTCCAAAATACATAAGCAGCTCATGCAGCTCAATATCAAACAAACAAACAACCCCATCCAAAAATGGGTGGAAGACCTAAACAGACATTTCTCCAAAGAAGACAGGCAGATGGCCAACAAACATGTGAAAAGATGCTCGACATCACTAATCATTAGAGAAATGCAAGTCAAACCCACAATGAGGTATCACCTCACACCACTTAGATTGGCCATCATCAAAAAATCTAGGAACAATAAATGCTGGAGAGGCTGTGGAGAAAAGGGAACCCTCCTGCACTGTTGGTGGGACTGTAAAGTGATACAACCACTATGGAAAACAGTATGGAGGCTCCTCAAAAATCTAAAAATAGATCTACCATATGACCCAGCAATCCCACTACTGGGCATATACCCAGAGAAAACCATAATTCAAAAAGATACATGTACCACAATGTTCATTGCAGCATTATTTACAACAGCCAGGACATGGAAGCAACCTAAATGTCCATCGACAGATAAATGGATAAAGAAGATGTGGCACATATGTACAATGGAATATTACTCAACCATAAAAAGGAATGAAATTGAGTTATTTGTAGTGAGGTGGATGGACCTAGAATCTGTCATACAGAGTGAAGTAAGTCAGAAAGAGAAAAACAAATACCGTATGCTAACACATATATATGGGATCTAAAAAAATGGTACTGATGAACTCAGTGGCAGGGGAAGAATAAAGATGCAGACGTAGAGACCAGACTTGAGGACACGGGAAGCGGGGGAAGGAGAAGCTGGAACAAAGTGAAAGAGTAGTATTGACATTTATACACTACCAAATGTAAAACAGATAGCTAGTGGGAAGAAACTGCATAACACAGGGAGATCAACTTGATGACTGGTGAAGAGCTAGAGGGGTGGGATAGGGAGGGTGGGAGGGAGGCTCAACAGAGAGGGCATATGGGGATATAAGTATAAATACAGCTGATTCGCTTTGTTGTACAGCAGAAACTGGCACAACAGTGTAAAGCTTTATACTCCAGTAAAGGTCGAAAGAAAAAAAAAATCGATGTATGTGTATGTATTTAATGTGGACATCTCATCAAACTGTTGTAATATGTAAATAAAAGCATGTTTGGAAGATGTTGGTGTCCCCCTTTGATCTCCATCAATGTCCCCTCCAGCCATCCCCCGCCCTGGTGAAAAGTGTTTGTTGTGCAATTAGAGGTGCCTCCAGTTCCCCTGGCTGCCCCTCCTGGCTTCTGCCCCTCCCATGCCCCGAAATCCCTGGGCCCTCCTGAATACAAATTTTTGACAGTGGTGGCTGGGATCCCGCTGCTTGGGGATGGACACACTAGACTGTCAGGACTCTTCTTGCCTCCCTAGGTTCTCCTCCACCCCCGTCACTGGGGAGACTCTGCTATCTCTTTCACTGCTGCGTCTAGGTGAGATGTCTGGACCTGTCCTTTAGCATCCCACGGCAAAGCTGGCTTCCTTGAGCAAAGCTGGACTGGAGAAATTCGCAGAGAGGAGGCTGAAGCTCTGTAGTTCTAGTTCTCCGAGTTTAAGGATCCAGAGAATAGGTACTGGATAGGGAATAGGAATAGAGAAAGAAAGGTGTTAAGGATGACACCAGGATTTTGGGCTGGGGATTGATCGCACCCCCAAAACCATGTTGGCCATAGGAGGCTCCCTTCCTCACATGCCCTTCCTCCTGGCCCATCACTGGTTTTACTTTCCACATCACATGTCTCTCCATCTGAAAAGTTCTTGGGTCATTTGTTGGTGGGTTATGTTCCATCCCCCCGCCCCGACTGTGGACCCCGTGAGGGAAGGGACCAGGTCTGCTTGCTTACGCCGTTCCCGCAGTATGCTTGGCACCTACGGCGCTCAAGAAATGAATGAATGCATGCGTGGATGAGCAACGCCCTGAACTGGTCTCTGAGCTGAACTGGTCCGAGCCCAGGCTCAGCCTCGAGTGCTACCTGTCCTTGGGGTGGGTGCTGGCTCCATCCTGGTGACCTGGAAGAGTTTGCGTCCAGGAGTCTCTCTCGGGGACTCCAGAGCCCCAGGCTGTCCCTTGCCCAACAGCCAGGCGGCCGCTGTCCAGCGGGCCAGGAGGCGGCTCATTGCGCCTGCGCCGAAATCCCCACCCTCCCTCTCCCGCCTCCCCTTCTGGCCCCCGAGCGCGCCGCCGAGGCGCGCGCATGCGCCGTCGCCCCCGCGCGGCGCGCCACTCCTGTGCGCATGTGCCGCTCTCACGACCGCCGGCGCGCCTGCGCACTGCCCGCCGCCCGCGGGTCTGGCCGGCGCTTGCGTGGTGGCACCGGCGAGTGGGGGGGCGAAGAGGTGGAGGAGGAGGAGGAGGAGGAGGAGGCGGCGGCGAGAAGATGGCGACTTCGAACAATCCGCGGAAATTCAGCGAGAAGATCGCGCTGCACAACCAGAAGCAAGCGGAGGAGACGGCGGCTTTCGAGGAGGTCATGAAGGACCTGAGCCTGACGCGGGCCGCGCGGGTAAGGGGGCTGCCCGTGCCGACCCCTCTGGGCCGGGGAGGGAGGCAGGGGGCGCGTGTCCGGCGCGTGCACGGGGTGGGGGGCGCGCGGCGGGGGCGGGGCGCGCGCGGCGGGGGCGGGGCTTGGCACGGCCCAAGGAGACAGGTGTCCCCACGCCCCGGGCGTCGTGGGCGGGACAGGTGCCCCCACATCATCGATACCTGAAGGGGTACAGGTGTCCCTACATCACGGCTGCCTGAAGTGGTGGACAGGTGTCACCGCATCATTGTTACCTGTGGGGGCAGAGGCCTCTACATCATTGCTACCTGGAGGGAGCAGGTGCCACTACATCATTGTTACATGAGGGGGGAAAGGTGTCCTCACATTGCTACCTGAGGGGACTAGGTGCCATTATATCACTGCTACCTAGGGGAGTGATACTGAGGTGTGTGAACTGGTTTCTGCTTGCAAGCATAACTGTTACCTGGCGAGGAGGGATAGGTGCTCCTGTATCACTGGTATCTGAGGAGCCCGCTGCCCCCACACCATTGCTACCTGAAGGGACAGGTGTCTACATCATTGTCACCTGTGCACTCGCTTCCTGAGTGCTGGAGGAAGGACAGGTACCCCCACTTGCAGACCTGAGATGGGATCGATATCTCTCTCTTTTGGGTACCTGAGGGAGAGGTCTGGCTTCCCCGGTGGGGACCTGCGTGGGATCAGGAAGGCAGATCGGGCTGTCTTGGAGCTTGGAGTGGAGACAGCTGCCCCTTCCGCATGCGGCCCATGTGGTGGGGACCAGGTGATGTTCGTTCCACTAGGACAAGGGACAGCTGGCCACAGATGGCCCGTGGCCCCTCGGGACCAGGGTGAAGGGATAGTTCTTCTTCAGATGGCTGGGTGCTTTTGATGTGCAGGGGCAGGCCAGGTTCCCTGCTAACCTCACCTGGGAAGCCGCTGTAGGCCTGGAGCAGGGGCTTGGTCGTGGCTGGGGTCAGGGGCCTTCTTATGGGCCCTGGCTCTCTGGCGACCACCGTGAAGTGCCAAGCTCCTCGGGTCTCGGTGTCCTGCCTCGTGGAGTGTGTCTAGCAAGCCCTTCCTCGTGAGTCAGAGAGGGGAGCCCGCTTTGCACAGGTGGCAGTAAATCACTGCTTTGAGCCTGCAGAGTGTTGGAACCCCGGTGCTGCACGCTGGGGCCTCGGGGAGGGGTTGAGTGGGAGCTGCAGGCACCCACCTTGCTGGTTTCTGGATTTGGCGTCTGGTCTGACTGTCCTAGGCAGGCCTGCCTCCGTGACGTGGGCCTCAGTCTCTGATTCCTCAGATGGCATTTTGGGGTGATGTTACTTTTTAATTAGTTGCTTGTTTCTCTTTGAGATCATGACCTCAAAGCCTAGAATGTGTGTCTTCATTTCCATGCACTTGTTCAGCCATATTGATCGGGTACTCACTGTTGGACAGGTGCTCCTTACGCCTGCTGCAGCAGCTTGTGGTCTCACGAAGGATGTGGTTGGTGAAGGAATGAATGAATGAAAGCGTGGAACTTGCGTGTCCCCCATAAGTCAAGGCTTCTGAGGGCAGGAGCATCCACTTCATCTCGTCTCCAGCATGTAGCGTGTGCTAGCATGCAGTAGGTGTCAAATGTATGTGGTATGACAGGAAGAAGGGGTCACGCTGGTTCATGGCAGTCTTCACGATCGGAGGTCTGGTTTCTGCTTTGGGGTTAGAAACGAATTATCGTTGTTGAAAGGATTTCTTTAAAATAATAGCTTTATCGAGATAATTCATGTACCATATAATTCACTTGTTGAAAGTGTACAATTCAGTGGTTTTTAGTACATTTACAGTTTCGCAACCATCACCAGTGTTAAATTCCAGAGCATTTTCATCACTCCCCAAAGAAACGCCACACCCAGTAGCAATCACTTCTCATTTGCCCCTCCCCCAGCCCCTGGAAGCCACCAGTTTTTCTGTGTTTATGGATTTACCTGTTCTGGACATTTCTTATAAACGGAATCATACAAAATGTGGCCTTCTGTGTTGGGCTTCTTTCACTCAGCCTAATGTTTTCAAAGTTCATCCACACTGTAGCGTGTATCAGGAAACTGCTTTCCTTTTTATGGCTGAGTAGTATTCCTTTGGATGGATGGACCACATTTGTTTCCCCGTTCATTGGATGTAGAAAAGATTTTTAAGATGCGCAGACAGCAGTTCTCTTGGCCCCTGGTAACCATTTCCCGTCTCCTTCCTCCCTCTCCCTGTTGCCTTCCTTTATAGCAGGAGCTGGGGAGGTGGGGTGGGCTTGGGCCCTGGGCAGAGGTGAGCTTATACTAGAATTTTACAGATAGCGCAGTGTTCTCTGTTGGGGGTGATTCTGTGCTCAGGGGGCATTTGGCAATGACATTTTTGGTTGTCTCGTCTAGGGGAAGGGCTGCTCCTGGCATCTCGTGGGTAGAGAGCAGGGATGGTGCCCAGCACCCCACAGTGCACAGCGGCTCCCTCCGTAGGCAGTGATCCGGCCCCAGGTGTCAGCAGTGCCAAGGCCAAGAAGCATTCAGTTTGAAGGAAACGTTGCGTGGGCAGGGGTGCGAGGTTTGCACCTGGGCAGATAGTTCAAAACCCCGCACCCACTAGTACAGCTGCGCCAACTGTGGGCAGGCTGATGGCTTTGCCTGCACCTGAGACCAGGATGGGCAAGCTCATTCCCAGCCCGTTCTGGCCATTGCATGTGGCACGTGGTACATCTGCAGCGTCTGGTGCAGGTGAGTGAACCCGCCTGATGCAGGGTCCCCTCCTGCCCACCCTCTGTGGCTTCATCCTTCCGCGCTGCCTCCCCCTGAGGTAGACACCAGGGTTTCACCTGCGAACAGGTGGGACGTGGCCCAGTCGGTACCTGCTCTTCTCGGGAATTCCACAGGTCAGCATGCCCGCTTCTGGAGCGAGTGGTTGTGTTGATGTGTGTCTGTTCACAGTCCTTGGTGGTGATGGGTGCACCCACGGTGCCTTCCCTTGTGAAAGGCCAGTCAGCAGGTGTCGAGCCTGATAAGTAAATCCATGCTGTCACATCACCTGGGGGCAGGGACCCCAAGGACTAGGTCGGGTGGGGGGATGTGGTGTGATGTCTGATTTCGGGTCTCAGGGTAGGGGGCTGAGTACACGAGGGGTTCTTTTCTCATCCTCACACTTGGGCAGTGTGATGTGCAGGGAGGGCCGTGGCACTCTGCTGTGTGACTTCGGGCAGGTTTCTTAACCTCTCTGGGCCTCAGAATCCTGATCCGTAGCAAGGGTAGCTTGCTTATTCCACAAAATGACATTTTTATTTGCCCAGCATGTCCCAGGAACTGTATTAGGTACTAGGGAGCCAGCAGCATAAGAGACATGTGAGGACCGTGCTCTCAGGGAGTCGGCACGGTTTTAGTGCGGACAGGAGAGAATTGCTACAAGTCAACGAGGCAGATGCTCTCAGAGAGAAGAAGCAAAGCAATGTGCTAGGACTGCCTAGGGAGGGAGGCTGACACCTGGACAGTGAGACAGAGTCCCCTCCCACCCCCCCCCCCCCCCCACCGCCCTATGCCGGGGAAGGGTGTCCCTTGTGAGGGAGGCAGGTGCAGAGGCCCCGAGGTGGGAAGGGCTAGGCGAAGTTGGGGCTGGCATGTTGAGAGAGAGAGAGAGGAGAGATGAGGCTGGCCCCTGAGGGAGGGGCCCCGGGAAGGTTTGTGACAGTCAGTGGCCTGATCCTTTGCTTGTTTTTGTAGCAGCTTTATTGAGGTATCATTCCCAATGCATTCAAACCACTCACTTAAAGTGTACCATCCAGGCATGGCCCTGGTGATCCAGGGGCTAAGACTCTGTGCTCCCCCAGCAAAGGGTATAGGTTTGATCCCTGGCCAGAGAACTAAGATCCCGCAAGCCATACAGCATGGCCCCCCC
Organism: Hippopotamus amphibius kiboko; assembly: GCF_030028045.1. NCBI lineage: Eukaryota > Metazoa > Chordata > Mammalia > Artiodactyla > Hippopotamidae > Hippopotamus > Hippopotamus amphibius. The sequence goes on along the minus strand of NC_080200.1, from coordinate 15,388,719 downwards.
CCCCCCCAAAAAAAAGTGTACCATCCAGTGGTTTTTAGCATATTCACGGAGTTGTGCAACCATCACCAGTCAACTTCAGAACATTTCCATCACCCCAAAAGAAACCCTATCCCCGTTAGCAGTCACCCCCTCATTCCCCCTCCCACATCCCTGGCAACCACTAATCTGCTTTCTGTCTCTATCTCTATGGATTTACCTGTCTGGACATTTCATATAAATGGAATCACATAACATGTAGCTTTTTATGTCTGACTTCTTGTAGTCAGGGTGATGTTTGCAGGGTTCGTTCATATTGTAGGGTGTCAGTTCTTCCTTCCTTTATTAAGAATTGTGGTAAAGTATACAAAACACACAGTTTATCATCTTTTAAAAAAAAATATATATTTATTTTATTTTGGCTGTGCCAGGTCTTAGTTGTGGCACGCATGATCTTCATTGCGGTATGTGGGATCTTTAGTTGCAGCATGTGGGCCTCTTAGTTGCGGCATGCGGGATCTAATTCCCCTACCAGGGATCGCACCTGGACTCCCTGCACTGGGAGCGCATTGTCTTACCCACTGGACCAACCACCAGGGAAGTCCCTAATTTACCATCTTAACCATTAATAAGTGTACAATTCAGTGGTATTAAGTACTTTTACAATGTTGTGTAGCCATCACTGTCTGTTACTTCGTTACTCTTTAAAGCTGAATAATATTCAATTGTGTGGATACATCGCATTTCGAGTATCCACTTGTTCGCCAGTGGACACTTGGGTTGTTTCTGCCTCTTTGGCCACTGTGAATAGTGCTGCCGTGGATGTTCGTGTCCAAGGGCTTGTGTGGACGCAGGTCTTCCTTTTCCCTTGGGTGTAGATGCCGAGGAGTGGCGTTGCTGGTAACTCTCAAGTGGTAACTCTGCACTTAATCATTGAAGGACCCTTCGTGTCTTACAAAGATGGCTGTGAGCTAAATGGGCAAGGGGGTGAGAAGGGAAGCAGACGGATGGCGAGAGGTCGCTCTCGCATCCGGGTTGGGGAATGGGGAAGGTGGCTTGAGCAGGGATGTGACCATGGCAGTGACCCGGAGCGGTGGATTTGGGGGACATTTTGGCAACAGAGAGGACTGGACGTGTGGGTGGATCGGACGTGGGAGGTGAGGGGCAGGGGTGGGGTGTGTCACCCACTTGCCAGGGGCTCAGGACACAGGAGGCTCTGCCTGTGACTGATCACTGAGCCTCCTAGAGAGCAGGACCTGGGCCAGAGAAAGCCCGCATGCAAAGCAGTCCACGGCGGCCCGGCCGGGGCTGCCGGCTCTGGCTGCACCAAAGGAGGGTGTTCTCCCGGCCCTACCCTGTGACGGGGGTGGCTCTGCACAGGCTGTTGGAAAACGCGCCCCTGGGCTGCAGGCACAGCGCAGCAGTGCCTCGGGTGAGCTGAGCGTGGAGGCCGCCCCCAGTCCTGGCCTCCATCCTGGCTTTGGCACCGTGTGCCTCTGTGCCGGCTGCTTCAAGTGTCTGGTGCCATCTGCAGCCTTGACACACACGCCTGCATGCAGGACGCGCCGAGCTGCTCTGTTGAGAGAATGGGGGGCACCGTCTCCCGCCTCCAGAAAGCCCCAGCAGTCTCAGTGCTCGCCAGCTTGTGAGCTGCCCGCCCAGTAGTAGGTTGAATGGGGGCCCCTAAGAAGATAGGCCCACATCCTGACCTCTAGAACCCGTGACTGACCTTTTTTGGGAAAAAGGTCTCTGCAGATGTGAGTAGGGTAAGGATCTCGAGGTGAGGTTTTCCTGGATTTAGGGTGGTCAGATGACTGGCGTGCTGACGAAAAGAGGAGAGGAGCAGACTCACATGGGAGAGGCAGCGTATGGTGGAAGCAGAGGTTGGAGCGTTGTGGCCACGAACCAAGGATGTGTGGAGCCCCCAGAAGCTGGAAGAGGCAAGGGAAGATCCACCCCTAGGGCCTCCAGGGGGAATGTGACCCTGCCTACCCGTCGATTTTGGGTGTCTGGCCTCCAGAACTGGGCAGAAATAAATGTGTTGTTTTATGCCTTCCCCTCCCCACTGGCGGTCGTGTGTGAAGGCAGCCCCAGGACACGCTCCCCTGGGCTGCGACAGAGCCCGCGAGTACCATGTGGAAGCCCCTTTGGGGTGGTGGGCCTAGGGCTCGTCTGCAGATACGCACATCGGTCCTCCTCTGGCAGCTCACGCAGGTTGTGTTCTCTTCGAGGCCTCAGGTGAGCCCATTGTGCAGCCCTTGTTGGGAACTGGGGATGCTCACGCTGTACTGGGCCTGGTGGTGATGGTGACCACCACCTGAGAGCCAACAGCTGGAGCAAGGGCCCTGGGGCAGGAGGGGGCATGTTGCTGTCGGGAGCTGGCCAAGAGTACGATCCGAGTGTGGTGGGGGTGCAGGGCAGGGATTTTGGGTGGGGGTAAAGTTTGTCCTTTGCACTCCTGGTTCCTGCTCCCTGCTGGGCACCGTGTGGCTTTCACTCCATCCCATTCTTTTTTTTTTCTAAGTAATTAAGTTGGCTGCGTTGGGTCTTCGTTGCTGCACGCGGGCTTTCTCTGGTTGTGGCGAGTGGGGGCTCCTCTTCGTTGAGGTGAGCAGGCTTCTCATTGCGATGGCTTCTCTTGCGGCAGAATACAGGCTTTAGGCACGTAGGCTTCAGTAGTTGTGGCACGTGGGCTCAATAGTTGTGACTTGCGGGCTCTAGAGCCCAAGCTCGGTAGTTGTGGCGCACGGGCTTAGTTGCTCCGTGGCATGTGGAATCTTCCCGGATCAGGGATCGAACCCGTGTCCCCTGCATTGGCAGGCGGATTCTTAACTACTGCGCCACAAAGGAAGTCCCCTCAACCCCATTCTTGTTGCTCAGACCCCCTCACCCCCTGAGAGGAGGTGTTGTCTTTGCTATTGCGCTGATGGGGAAACTGAGGCCCAGAGCAGCATCCCAGTTGGGAAGAGGCAGAACTGGTGTTCAGCCCTGGGGTAAGCACACACAATGTGTCCGAAACAAGGAATGAAGAACACAAACTAGAACCTTCTGTTGTGCGCCAGCCACTGCTTGGCCCCACGTGGACCTCGGTTTCTCTGAAACATGACCAGTTTCTCCAGCCATGCTAGTGTTTCTCCTGTGACTTGGACCCTGGACTCCATATGTCCTGTCGTTAATTGTCCTTATCTTGGAGGCGGTAGTCTTGGGACACCATCACACACACCTTTGTGCATGGCCCATGGCTCTTTTCCCCATAAAAGCTACGGTCTTGATCAGGCTGAGTGCCGAAGTCTCTGTGGCTGGCATGGGACATGCTTCTGGGTTAATTTGTCCGCTTGTCATTTGCAACGAGGCTTTCTTGGGGAACCCTGGTTCTGTTCCGACCTTTCCACTCACACATCCCACAGGGGACTGCCGAGTGGCCCTGCCAGCCCGGGGTCCTGTGTAGAGAACCCTCCCAAAGCTCATGGCCAACCTGGGACCTCAGAGCCATGCTAAGTGACCTTTTTTTAAAAAAAAAAAAAAAGCTTTTAAATAATTGAGGTGAAATTCACATAAAATGAACCATTTTAATGTACATTTCAGTGGCGTTTAGCACATTCACAGTGTTGTACAACTATCACCTCTATCTAGTTTCAGAACATTTCCATCACCCCAGAAGGAAACCCCGTCCCCATTAGCAGTCACTCCCCACCCTCCCCTCCCCCAGCTCCTGGCAACCACCAATCTACTTTGTCTTTGTGGATTGGCGTGTCTGGACATTTCATGTAAATGGGTTTATAATAACATGTGGCTTTTTGTGTTTGGCTTCTTTCACTCAGCATGATTTTAAAAAAATTTTTTATTTAATTAATTAATCAATTTTTATAAATTAATTTATTTATTAGCTGTGTTAGGTCTTCATTGCTGCGTGTGGGCTTTCTCTAGTTGTGGTGAGCGGGGGCTACTCTTCATTGTGGTGCGTGGGCTTCTCAGTGTGGTGGCTTCTCTTGTTGCAGAGCACAGGCTCTAGGCACACAGGCTTCAGTAGTGGTGGCATGTGGCCTCAATAGTTGTCACTTGTGGGCTCTAGAGCACAGGCTCAGTAGTTGTGGCACTCGGGCTTAATTGCTCTGTGGCATGTGGGATCTTCCTGGCCCAGGGATTGAACCCATGTCCCCTGCATTGGCAGGCAGATTCTTAACCACTGCGCCACCAGGGAAGCATGATGTTTTCGAGGTTCATCTACTTTGTAGTGTGTGTCAGAGTGTCATTCCTTTTTGTGGTCAAATGATATTCCGTTGTGTGGATGGAGCACATTTAGTTTATCCATTACCTGCTGGCAGGTTTATGGGCTGTTTCCACTTTCTCACAGTCATGAATGGTGCTGCTGTGAACATGTGTGTGCAAATGTTTGCACAAGCTCCTGTTTTCACCCTATGGGCACATGCCTGGGAGTGGAATTGCCGGGCATATTGATTTTCTAGGTGGTGGCCGGTGGTCAGGGTGTGCAGTGCTGGGGCCTACCTGCTCCGGGGAATCCAGGAGGACTTCCTGAACCTGCAGTAGGTGTGGAACCAGGGGTGTCTGTGTCATTGGCTGAGGGACAGGCACGGGAGCCAAGGGCTTAGTTCTGAGGCTGCCTTCTCACTTCCTTGACTGTGACCCACTGTTAGAAATTTGTGTTTCATGATATAGCAGCCACCAGCAAACATACAATTGAAACAGTTTTCTCCAAGGAGTCCAGCCTTCCCCGTGTGTGTGGAAAGTTGATATAATTGATTCCCTTCTGTTTATTCTAAAATGCCAGCAGGGACCCACTGAATTGATTTCATAATCCACTAATCTAAGGCTCAGCAAGCTACGCCTGTTTTTTGTAAATAAAGTTTTATTAGAACACAGCCATGCCCATTCATTTCTGCCTTGTCTGTGGCAGTTGAGTCATTGTGACAGAGACCTGCTGGCCTAAAGAGGTGGCGATGTCTACCGTCTGGCCCTTCACAGGAGTTTGCCACCCCTGGGCCAGTGGGTCTCACCCCCAGTTTGAGCCCCACTGACCAAGAGTGACAAGGAAGGTCGGGAGGATGGTGACAGGGGTTCTGCCACTCTTGGGGGTGTCTGAACCACCTTGGAGCTAACGGATGCAGACTCCTGGGCTCCCCCAAGATCCTGCTTCTGCAGGTCTGGGTGGGGACCTGAGGGCTCTGCCACGGCGGCCTTGCTGGGAGGCCCAGGTACTGGGGTCATCAGGGCTGTGTCGGGGGGAGGGACAGGGTCGGCCTCCATCAGGGGTGTAAGCGGGCTCTCTGGCCCTTGGTTGGTGGCCTGGTGGTCATTGTTGGTCCATACCGCCAGGGAGGGTTCTGCTGTCCCTGTCCCCAAGGCTGGTCGGGGGGCACAGTGCCAGGTGACTCTTGTCCATGCAGTGGGCCTTCTGGTCCTGCTCGGGGTTACTTAGGTTGCTCTGGTTCAGAGCTGGGCTGTTGTGGGCGTCCTGGAAGGCCAAGTGCTGGGCCTCATCTACCCTTCTGGGCCCCGGGAGCCTCTGGTTTTAGCTCAGTGGTACGGGCTCGGGTTCCTTTCCATGCTGTTCTGCAAGACAGGGCACCAGTGTGTTTGGGGTTGGGATTCAGAGTCCTTGGTGCTGGGGATTTCTTTTTGAACAGAGACCCTCTGGAAAATGCCATGCGGATGTCAGGGGTCGGGTCTGGCCTGGGGAGAGACCAGCCTGAGCGCAGTGGCAGGGCAGCGTCAAAACTGGGTGCTGCAGGGTGCTTACCCCAGCTGGTTCTACCTCTGGGGGCATTTGGCAACATCTAGGGACATTTTGGGTTGTCATGACTTGGGGCGGGGGATGTTCCTGGCACCTGGTGAATGGAGACCAGGGGTGCCACTCAACAGCCTGCGGTGTGCACGAGGCCCCCGATGTCGGCCGTAGAGGCCCCCGGTTCCATGAGGTGCAGACCTTGAGCCTGGTGATGTGACAACACCCCAGGCAGCCGATGGCCTCCTCCTGGGTTTACTGCGGGGGAAAGCACGGCTCGGAGAGCAAATGTCACAGAGCAGTAGAGGTGGGAGAGCTGGGATTTGACCCCAGTCGGACAGACCCAGGCCCCCACACGTTTTCTCCTGTCTCATGCGGCTCTGGGAGTTGGCCAGCTGGTCAGGGTGGGGAGAGCCTTCCAGGCTGCTGGAACCCTGTGCATGGAGGGAGTGGCTCGAGGAGCATGGACTGCACGGGCAGAGGGCCAGGGAGGGAGGCGGGGCGGGTGGTGGAGGGCCCTAGGCCAGGCCCTGGTTGTGGGCCAAGGGGTGTCATGGAAGGTTCCAGCAGGATGACGATGTGAGTGACACGAAGGTGTGTGGGAGGGGCAGGGGCTATACCTGCTAGAGCCCAGGTACATACACCCAGAGAGTTGTGGTGGTCAACCCTCGGAAAGAGCCTGTTGCTTCCCTGATACACACATGAGACATTGAGGCATGACAGGTCACGTGGTTTGCTGTGTGCGGAGGTGCTGGGATCGACGCTGTGTCTGAACCTGGGGCCCACATTTTTCTTAACGCAGCCAAAGGACGACCCTGTCGGAGGCTGAGCTTCCATTCATGTCCATCTGTTGAGGACCGTAGAAGTCATTCCTGGTGTTTTGCAAATCAAGCATTCACCGCGCCCCTCCCGGTGCCGGCCCCACCCGTGTGTGTGTGTGTGTGTGTGTGTGTGTGTGTGTGTGTGTGTGTGTGTGTGTGTGTGCGTGTGTGTCTCTCTGTGCCCCCTGCAGCCGGGAGGGGACTGCAGCACCTTGGGCTTGGCCCCTGTGAGGACAGAGGGAGGGCCGATTTGGGGCATTCCAGAGGTAAGAATGACGGTTTCTTCAGAGCTGAGCAGGAAGGAGAGTGAGGTGGGGCCTCGCCAGCTGTGATGGGGAAACCAGCGAGAAAGGGCTGGGGATGGGAGAGCCTCACCTCACCCTGGAGCTCGTAGGATGGCTTGGCTGCCCGTTTCTGGCTGGGGCGTATCTGACCCCGTCTCCTCATCTCCCTCCCTCCACCGTGTCCAGCCCTGCCCCAGAGCAGAGGTGGGTGTGCCCTGCCCTGGCCAGATGTGGCTCTGGTGCCACTGGCCGGATGGGGTCCAGGTGCGCAAACAGGGAAGCCACTGCGTGCCTCGCAGGCCGAGGATTCAGAGAGAGTCAATATTTATTATTTGCCAGATGGAAATGAAGCGTGGCCCGGGCTTCCTCCTCAGGGTTCTCAGATGGGCAGGGAGGGGAGAAAGTGCTTGCGGAGGGGCGGGGTGAGGTGGGGGGGTTCTGTAGCACCTGTTACCCAGCCTGGGGCCAGGCTGCTGGGTGTCTTCCTGCTTCCTCCTGGGTGAGTTTAGACCTGGGAGTCCCCTCTGGGCTCCTCTCCCTCTCCATGAAGCGGGGGTCTCAGTGGTGTCCGCCTCATAGGGTTGTGGTGAGACATAGGTGGATTAACCCATGGAGTGTGTCCAGCGTGAGGCTCGCACCTAGATGCTCACGGCGTGCTTGCTGCTCCGAAGACCGCGGAGGCGTGTGCAGTGAACGCACGGTGGTACGGCGGTGCTCAGCAGGGCTGGATGGGCAAATGGCAGGCATGCAGCAGGCGCTAGCTTGTGCTCAGCAGGCGCAGAGCGGACCATGTGTGGGTGCACGGCAGGCATTCAGCAGGCACACGGTGTACCCAGCAGGTGCTCAGCAGGCACTTGGCCGCAGGCGTAGAGTGGACACAGCAGATGCTCAGCGGGCACGTCGTGGGTATTCACCAGGCACCAAGCAGACACTGGACTGTGACCCCCCTGAGGGCAGGCCTATCTCTAGTTCATTCTGGAATCTTCTAGGTGCAAGTGTCCTTTAAAAGGGCCTGTTTCCCACCACACAGTCAGACTTCTCCGCTTAAGTAGTGGGAACGTGACATGGGGTCCCGTTTTCCATCTGGGAGTGTGTACCAGATACTGAGGGGCCATGGAGCCAGGCGGGTAGTGGGATCTTCCCGGAGCTCCAGTTTTTCTGAGCAGTTTTAGGGAGAAACTTGGAGTGTGTATTGACCACGCACAGTGTGTTATGGGGTGGACTGGCAGACCCCTCTGGGCTCCGGGCGGTGGGCCTGGGTCCTGCAAGTCCTCTGGAGGGGGGATGTGGGAAGCACCAGGTCCCCCAATGGGATCTCGCTGCAGCGGCCAGGGTTTGGACGGGGGAGTCCAGTCCTTCAGTCAGTATTTATGAGCAGCTACTTGGTGCTGGGTCCTGAGGACGCCTTGCAGAACAAGTCACCAGGAGCCCCTGCCCCAGGGGGCAACCATGCCAGCAGCCAGCTGGTCCCTGGCCTCAAAGTGGAGGTGAGCCGTGGGGGTGGGGGGACGTGAGGCCTGTGGTTGGCCGAGCTCCATGGGTGATGCGTCATGGGCCCCCGTGAAGGGTCGGAGTCTGATTCTGGGGTGGTGGGGTGTCCAGAAAGGTTATGAGCAGGGCAGTGACGTGCGATGTAGATTTTGCAAAGACCTCTCCAGTCACCACGTGGGGACAGGCCTGGGGAGAGTGAGGGCAGGGGCCGCAGGGACCTGGGAAGGGACTGGGGCAGGCATTCCCGAGGGGTGGTAGGGGCCGAGGGAATGAACCCCGACTCCTTACAGACCAGAACTTGCCGACGTGCCAGAAGTTCTTGCACCCAAGAATCAGGAATCTGCTTGCCCAGAGGGGTGACGGGGGAGGTTTATATTAAATAGCTTTCACTTCGTGCTCTGGTGGCCCCTGTAATGAGGAAAGCCACCTCTGCCGCAGAGAAGAGACCTTGAGTCCTAATTTCATATGTGAAATTGCTTCTTCTCTGTGAGGTGGTCCCATCCTGACACCCCACTGATCACGGGGGTTTCACCCCAAAGCCGGTGGGGGCATGGCATTCTGTCCAGAGGGGTGAGTCTCTGCTGCGAAGGACAGACCTTTTCCCTTGTTAGCTGTCGAGCGTTTGACCCTCCGTTCCTGGATCCAGCCTGGGAGCTTGGTGGTCCTTCCCGAGTTGCCCCGCTCCCTTGAGGACGCTCAGAAGGGAAGAAGCCCTGTGGAGCTTTTGCAGGCTGCCCTTCCCTGCCAGCTGGGGTGGCAGGGATGCACTGTGCCACACATTTTTTTTTTTTTTTTTTAATAATAAAAGAAATTGTTTAGGTCTCAAAACTTGGATGAGAATTGAAAACAAAACCCAAAGCACTTCCCATTTCCTCCATGCCTCTGACACAGCTCACCTGGGCGCAGAGGGTGGGTGGGTGCATGCCAGCTGGTCACTCGCCTGGAAATCTCAGGGAGGAAGTGTCGGCCCAGCCAGGCCGAGCGCCCAGGGCTGGCTTTGCAGGGCTGGCTTTGCAGGGCTGCCCAGTCCTCGGGCTGGGGACCCGGGGAGGTGGAGCATGCCCCACAAAGACCGAGAGCCGTCCCCCCCTGCCGGAGCCTCCGAGGGGCCTCTGTGTCCATGCCCGGCCGGCTGAAGAGCCTCCCTCACATTGAGATCAAGTTCAGGGTTTCTCACTGAAGAGACAAACTCCCGCGGCCCTCCTCTGTGGGTCCTTTTGTAGCCGTGAGCCTTGTGCTGTCTTGATCCTTTCTGTCCTCCCAGGCAGGAGGGCTTTGATAGCTGTAATTAGGATGGGAGCGGCTCATTAAATCATCACAGAATCATTGCACAGCCTTGGGAGTGATTTATGGGCCTTGGCAGCCGGGGTGCCGAGGAGATGCTAATTTCATCCCTGCTGCCTCAGCAGATGCAGAGGGAGGAGCCCCGAGGGTGAGTAGCAGGAGCCTGCTGGAGGTCACCTGTGCCCAAGAGTCCACTCCAAGGCGACACCCCCTCCCCACCCCATGCAAGGCCAAGTGGCTCTTACTGTGGCTCAAAGCCCTGCCTTTGCCGGCTTCCCCCAAAGGATACCTCCTCTTGTGCCTCAGTTTCCCATGTGTAGAGTTGTACAGATTAAATGACGTGCCTGGTGGGCATCAGGGTGCCCCACAGGGCAGCCATGAGGGCAGGGTCTTACCCTTTGCACCCACGTGCCCTGGCTTGACATGTGACAGATGCCAAGAAACAGCTTAGGAATCATGTATTCAGTTTTACTTGGGGGGCGGGGGCGCGGTATTCATTTCTTTTCACTTCTTCTTTTGAGAGAGTTTTAGATTTAGTGATAAGTTGCAAAGACAGTACGGTTTCCAGAGCCCCTCCCCGTGAACGTGCCACGGGACCAGGACAGCAGCATCGTCACAGGTCTATTAACTAGACTCCAGCCTGCGTTTGGATTTCTCCAGTGTCCCCCAGTGATGTTTTTCTGGCCCAGGATTCTGATTCTGTCCAGGCTCCCACGTTACATTTAGTCTTTGGGTCACCTCAGTCTCCTCCAGGCCGTGATGCTCATCGTCCACGACCTTCATCCCTTGAGGAGAACCGCTCAGTCTTTTTGTGGAATGTCATTCAGGGCGGTTTGTCTGTTTTCTTGCCATTGGGTTGAGGTGGTGTGTTTTTGGCAGAAATTCCAGAGGAGTGAAGTGCTAATTTTCTCTATGTGTTTTTCCTTTTTAAAAATTGTGGGAGGGAATTCCGTGGTGGTCCAGTGGTTAGGACTCAGCGCTTTTAGTGCTGGGGCCTGGGTTCGATCCTTGGTCAGGGAACTAGCTAGATCCTGCAAGTCATGAGGCGTGGCCAAATAAATAAATAAATAAATAAATAAAGATTGTGGGAAAATATACATAACGGTTTACCATCTTAACCATTTTTAAAAAATTAATTAATTTATTTATTGGCTGCATTGGGTCTTCGCTGCTGTACATGGGCTTTCTCTAGTTGCGGTGAATGGGGGCCACTCTTCATTGTGGTGCGCGGGCTCCTCATTGCGGTGGCCTCTCTTGTTGCAGAGCACAGGCTCTGGGCACATGGGCTTCAGTAGTTGCAGCACACGGGCTCAATAGTTGTGGCTCACAGACTCCAGAGCACAGGCTCAATAGTTGTGGCGCCCGGGCTTAGTTGTTCCGTGGCATGTGGGATCCTCCTGGAGCAGGGCTCGAACCTGTGTCCCCTGCATTGGCAGGCGGATTCTTACCCACTGCGCCACCTAGGAAGCCCCCATCTTAACCATTTTCAGGTGTACGGTTCGAGGGCATTGAGTACATTCCCACTGTGGTGCTCTTGTCCTCACCATCCATCTCCGGAACTCTTTTCATCTTGCAAGATCGAAACTCTGTCCCGTATCGAACGCTTTCTGTCTCTATGAATTCAGCTAGTGTAGGGACCTCGTGTAAGGGGACTGACTCATATTTGTCCTTTTGTGACTGGCTTCTTTCACTTAGTGTCATGTCCCCAAGGTTCGTCTGTGGTGTAGCAAATGTCAGAATTTCCTTCCTTTTGAAGGGTGAGTAGTATTTATTGCGCGGATGGGCCACACTGTTTATGTGTGTATTCTTCAGTGGACACTTGGGTGGCTTCCACTTTTTGGCCATTACGAATAATGCAGCTGTGAACATGGGTGTACAGATATCTGCTGGAATCCCTGCTCCCATTTGCGGGGGGTGGGGGTGGGTGGTTGCTGAGTCACGTGGTCATCCTATGTTTACCTTTTTGGGGAACCTCCGTCCTGTTTTCCACAGCCGCTGCACATTCCCTCAAACAGTGCACAAAGGTTCCAATTTTTTCACATCCTCACCAATACTTTTTATTTTATGGCTTTTTTTTTTTTAAATTTTATGGCTTTTTGATTACAGCCAGCCTTGTGGGTGTGAGGTGGTTATCTCATTGTGGTTTTGATTTGCATTTCCCTGATGATCAGTGACGTTGAACATCTTTTCATGCACGTGTTGGCCATTTGTATATTTTCTTTGGAGAGATATCTACTGGGTCCTTTGCCCAAATCTTTTTTTTTTTAATGTAAGTTTCAAGGGTACAGCATTGTAATTCAACATCTGTGTACGCTGCAGAGCGATCACCACACAGTTGACCCCTTCACCCATTTTTGTCCACCTCTAACCCCTTTTCCCTCTGGTAACCGCTAATCTGTTCTCTGTATCTATGAGTTTTTGTTTTATTTTGTTTGTTCTTTTTTTTTTTTTAGATTCCACAGATGAGTGAAATCATACGGTATTTGTTTAACATAGCATAACACTCTCATATCCATTTATGTTGTCTCAAATGGCAGGATTCTTTTTTATGGCTGAGTAGTATTGTGTGTGTGTGTGTGTGAGAATATATATGTATGTATAAAACATTTTCTTTATCCATTCATCCATCAGTGGGCACTTAGGTTGTTCCCCTATCTTGGCTATTGTAAATAGTGCAGAAATGAACGAAAGGGTGCATATATAGTTATATCTTTTCGAATTAGTTTTTTGGTGTTACTTTGCCCATTTTTGAATTGAGTTGTTTTTTTGCTGTTGAGTTTTAGGAGTTCCATGTATGTACATTCTGGATATTAATCCCTTCTCAAATACATGATTTGCAAATATTTTCTCACGTTCCATGGGAATGGGGCCTTTTCACTCTGTCGATGGTGTCCTTTGATACACAAATGTTTTCAATTTTGACAAAGTCCAATTTATATATATTTTTCTTTTGTTGATTGTGCTTTTGGTGTCATAGCCAAGAAGTCATTGCCAAATCTAATGTTATGAAGCTTTTCCTCTGTTTTCTTCTGAGTTTTATAGTCTTAGCTTTTATAGCTTTAGTTATATAGTTATAGTTTTACAGTTTCAGCTTTAGGTCTGGATCCATGCTGAGTTAATTTCTATATATGCAATAAGGTATTGGTTTAGCCTTGGTCTTTTGCACGTGGAGATCTAGTTTTTCCAGCACCATTTGTTGAAAAGACTGTCCTTTCCTTATTGAATGGTCTTGGCACCCTTGTCAAAAATCATTTGAGCATGTAAGGGAGAGTCTATTTCTGGGCTCTCTGTTCTGTTCCGTTCGTGTATATGTCTTTATGTCAGTACCGCAGTGTCTTGGTTGTTGTAGCTTTGTAGTAAGTTTAGAAATCAGGACGCGTGAGTCCTCCAACTTTGTTCTTCTTTTTAAAGATGGTCTTGGCTATCGGGGAATCCCTTGAGATTCCATATGAATTTTATAGTGGATTTTCTCTATTTCCGCCAAAAACGTTGGGATTTTTTTTTTTTTTTTTTTTACCCTGCTCTGCGGCATGCGGGATCTTAGTTCCCCCCAACCAAGGATCCCACCCACTGCCCCCTGCAGTGGGAGCGTGGAGACTTAACCACTGGATCACCAGGGAAGTCTCTGTTGGGATTTTGATGGGGATTGCATTGAGTCTATAGGTTGGTTGCTTTGGGTGTTGTTGCCATCCTAACAGTTATGAAGTTCTGCTCCCCTCCTGCCAGCTGTGTGACCCTGGGCAGGCACATAACTGGCCCCTGTCAGTGTTTCCATCCCTGCTCCTCAGATGCGCGGTGGAGGGGGCTGAACCATGTCAGTGTATGAACAGCCCTTCGGACTCTGCCTGCACACAGTGGGTGCCCCGTGGAGGGAATCACGTCTGCCGATTGCCCTCAGGAGCTGCTGACTTAGAGGAGAGAAAGAGGTCACTGGACGGTGGGACCAAGCTGGGAGGGCTGCCTGGAGGCAGAGAGCTCTGTGGTGCAACAGGAGGTGGGTAGGGAGCGACAGTGTCTTTGGGAGCAGGAGGAACAGCATGTCCTGAGGCAGAGAGGCCTGGAGGGGGATCGTCTGGGGCACGACTGTGGGGTGAGGGGTATCTGGGGGCTCAGGAGCTGTGGTGGAGAGGTGACCGCCAGGCTGGCCATGGCAGGGAGGCACGAGGGAAGAGCGGAGCCACCCCTGGGTTCTGGCTGCTGCACTGGGAAGATCATGGAGTCATCTGCCAGGGCCAGGAGGAGCAGGGGTGTGGAGTGGAGGACTTGGGAGGACACGAGCCTGGTGAGGGGCTGCTGAGATGGAGGAGGTGGCTGTGAGCATCGCGGAGAGCATTCTGAGCGCAGGCCAGGTGGCACGCTGGAGTTGCTGGCTGACTTGGCGTCCAGGGCCACCCCGGAAGGGGTGAGGCATGAGAAGCAGAGGCCTGAGTCCTTAGAGAGCCATGTTGGAGAGAGCTGGGAGGGGACCACAGGGCGGAGGCTGGAGGAGGAGTGAAGTAGGGGGGAGGGAGGGGGGTCCCCTTGTAAGGGCAGCCACGGGCTGGAGAGGTGCCACTGACCAGCAGTACCTGCTCTGAGCCTGCACGGTGCTTGGAGGTGCAGGGTTACAGCTGCTTCTGGAGCAGGGGGTGCTGGATGGGACATGGCGGGAGCCACACTGGGCCCAGTGCTGCCCCGAGTGAGGTTTTCCCAGGAGTGCGGGTGAGGGTGCACCTGGCAGAGGGCACAGCAGCTGCAGAGGCTTGGCATGGGGGGGCGGGGGATGCACGGGAGAAGGTGGGGACCAAGGGGGCAGGATCCTGAGAGCGCCTGTCCTGGCGTCATGCACCTGTGGGCACATGGGACTTCATCCTGAGGGCGTGGCAGGAAGCCTGCAGTGAGGGGTGCAGCCGCTGGAGCAGGGGACCAGTGGGCTGACTGGCGCTGGGGACAGCTGCGGCACTTTTCATAATCACCCAGGGAGTGGCCGCATGGCCTGGGTTGGGGTCTGGGTGAGAAGGGGGGAGACGGGAGGAAGGCTGGCCAGCACCTGCCTGGGGGCGAGAGAGGAACGGATAGAGCCTGGGGACCCACCAGGGGCCACGGGTTGGAATTGGGGTGAGCCGCTGTGCCTGTCAGCACCCTCCTGGGACCTGCTGGGAAGCTGGAAGTGCACCCAGGGGTGCCTTCTGGGAGCGCTTGGTCCCTGGGACAGGTGAGTCTCCAGGTCCCGTCTGCCCTGGGCGATTTTCCTTGTGCCTGCACAGCCACTCATCTGTCCAGGTGTCGCGTTGGGCCCCATTCCGGAAGGTGGCTGGGTTAGGGGGTCTAATCCCACCTGCCCAGTGCCCCACCTGCTGTGGATCGGCCCTCTGCTCCCCTATCACTGGCTCCTCTGTCCGTTTCCTCCCAGCACGGGGATTCTGTGCAAGGGACACTGCTCAGGTTACTGGCTTTAATTCTTCTCGTGGCATCTCATCACGCTCAGAGTGAGATCCCATGAGGCTCTGAGCCCTCCTCCCCCTACCTCCTTGCTTCCTTGTGGGTGGCCTTGCCTGCCCCCTTGTCCCCCTTCACATGGGCCCTCTGCCTGTCATTGCTCACTCTGACCCCAGGGCCTTTGCACTCGTTGGGCCTCCTGCTTGGAGTGCTCTTCCCAGTTCCAGTGTCACCTCCTTGGCCACGTGCACCCCTGCCTCCCACCCCATTTCCTGCTTCTTTTCTGCACAGCCTGTCTCCCTTGGAAACCCTCAGCCTTCACCCAGCCCGATGCCTGGAGCACCCCCAGACCTCTTTATGCTGGTGAGTGGGCACGTGAGCCACAGAGCTCATCCCCGGCCCTGCTGGCTTCCCTGACAGCCTCCTTTCCAGCTCCCTCCGGCGACAGGCTCCTCGTGTCTCCAACTGCCTACTCAGGCCTCCTGTCCTACTGGCCCCGGGAGGGGACCCTCCCTGGAGGGGGCCAGCCGTGACGGCTGGGCCAGACATGCAGGGTTTTCTGGGACTGCTGGAGGGCAAAGACGGGAGCCTGTGAGGGTGGTGGGGCTCCTGGGCTGTGCTGAGCTGTTTCCTCAAGTGGGGGCTCTGGGTGGGGGTGTCTGGTGGGCTTTCCCCCCAGGAAGCCCTGGCTCTTGAGCAAGCCTGGGCCTTGGCCTGGGCCTGGCTGCCGACCCCTTGCTTTTGCCACTGTCCCCTCCCCAGGGCTTTGCAGGCCTCTAGGTGTCCATTTTGACTGGGGCTGCTAATGGTTAAATGCTGGACAGGCAGCAGTGGATTTCTTTGGGGTCTGGCTCAGGGTGAGACCTGCCTTCTGGGCCTCACTTGGCCCACATGCAGCATCGTAGCTCTGTACCTTCTTGTCCCAGTTGGCCTGCTTCTGGGGGTGGGGTGGGGCCTCCTCCCTCCAGGCCTTGGGTCCGTCCATGCAGCTGCTGAGCTGGAGGGAGGGACAGCGGGGACAAGCTGGGCTTGGCAGCCCTGTCTCTGCAGCCAGCTGGGTGACCTCAGGCTGGCCGACCCTCTCAGAACCCAGGCTCACGTGTGGGGCGTGAGGGGACCCACGCAGCCCCCCACATCTCAGTGCAGGGAATGTGGCCCTGCCCCGGCTGATAAGAAATCGCGAGCCAGGAATCCAGGCCCCAAGTTGTTGGCACTTTCCGTGTTTCAGGAGGAGCCAGCAAGTCTGATGTTTAAGTTAATTTCAAAAAAAAAAAAAAAAAAAAAATTTAGAAGTTGGCCACTAGTTTGCATTTTTTGAAATGCTTCTTAGACCTCGGGAAGGCCACAGCTGCGGCCGTGGTGCTCCTGCCTGCCAGGTCACAGCTCTGATGTGGGCCGATGGACCCCAAGGCACTGTGACTTGGCAGCGCGAGGGCGGCTGTGCCACTCCTGGGAGCGGTGCCTGGCAGGTTGACCCTAGGACGTCCCACGGCCAAGGAGCCTCGCGGCCCAGGGTCTCCCGTCAGCAGCCTGTGTTCCTCCTCTGCGTACACGTGTGGGGCCGTGGTGGCTCCCCAGTCAGATGACACTGCTCTGGGGGCAAGGACGTGGTCCTTGGTGACCATCTCCCACCCACGCCATTGTTCTGTGGGCGGGGGCTCGGGCCAGGTCGCTCTGGGCCTGACCCGTTGCTAGCCTCCACGTTGCCATGCACTTTGCCCTTGGCCAGAACCTTGGGAATGCTTTTCATTTGTCTTACATGTTGTTTTATTGTGGTAAAAGTCACATAACATAAAGTTTACCCTTTTCAAGTGCACAGGTCAGTGGCGTTGAGCACATTCACATTGTTCTGCAGCCGCCGCCTCTGTCTGGTTCCAGGACCTTTTCATCACCCCCGAAGGAGACCCGTCCCCAAGAGCAGTCACTCCCCCACTCCCTCCTTCCCCTCATCCCCCAGCAGCCACTCATCTGCTTTCTGTCTCTCTGGATTTGCGTGTTCTGGACATTTCATATAAATGGGATCATACATTATGTGGCCTTTTGTGTCTGGCTTCTGTCTTTTTTAAAATATAATTGTATTTTATTTATTTGCTTTTTAATATTTTTGGCTGCATTAGGTTTTCGTTGCTGCGCACGGGCTTTCTCTAGTTGTGGTGAGTGGGGGCTACTCTTTGTTGCGGTGCGCTGGCGTCTCATTGCGGTGACTTCTCTGGTTGCGGAGCACGGGCTCTAGGTGCCCGGGCTTCAGTAGTTGTAGCACGTGGGCTCAGTAGTTGTGTCTCACAGGCTTAGTTGCTCCGAGGCACGTGGGATCTTCCTGGACCAGGGATCAAACCCATGTCCCCTGCATTGGCAGGAGGGTTCTTAACCACGGAGCCACCAGGGAAGTCCCTGTCATGTTTTCTTTTTAATTTATTTTTTATTGAGGTAACATTGGTTTATAACATTATGTAAGTTTAATGTGAACAATATTATATTTCTACTTCTGCCGGCCCTACAGTGTGCTCACGGTCAAAAAGTTAGTAACCATCCGACAGTAGGTCCTCTTTACCCATTTCACCCTCTCTGCCTCCCACTCCTTCACGTCTGATAACCACTACTTTGTTCTCTGTATCTGTGTGTTTGTTTTTCTTTGGTTTGGTTATTTATTTATTTATTTAATATTTCACATATGAGTGAAATCATCTGGTATGTGTCTTTCTCCATCTGACATTTCACTTAGCATAATATCCTCAAGGTCCATCCATATTGTTGCAAATGACAAAATTTTATTCTTTTTTATGGCTGATTAGTATTCTGTTGTATACATGCACCACATCTTTTTTTTTTTTAAGATTTATTTATTATTCATCTATTTACTTTTTTTTGGTTGCGGTGGGTCTTTGTTGCTGTGCATGGGGTTTCTCTGGTTGTGGCGAGTGGGCACTACTCCTTGTTGCAGTCTGTGAGCTTCTCATTGCAGTGACTTCTCGAGATTGTTGCGGAGCACGTGCTCTAGGCACGCGGGCTTCAGTAGTTGTGGCACGTGGCTCAGCAGTTGTGGCTTGTGGGCTCTAGCGCAGGCTCAGTAGTTGTGGCGCATGGGCTTAGTTGCTCCACAGCATGTGGGATCTTCCCAGTCCAGGGCTCAAACCTGTGCATTGGCAGGCGGATTCTTGTTTTTTGTTTTTTAAGAGCTTTTATTGAGATACAGTTAACATACAATAAAATCATATATTTAGAGTGTACAATTTGGTATTTTTTTTCTTATTAGTAATGTGTATATGGCAATCCCAGCCTCCCAATTAATTCCTCCCCAACCCTCCCTGCTTTCTGCACTTGGTGTCCATATGTTTGTTCTCTACATCTGTGACAGGTGGATTCATAACCACTGCGCCACCAGGGAAGTCCACCACATCTTTTTTATTCATTTGTTGACGGGCACTTCAGTTGTTTGTGTATCTTGGCTGTCGTGAATAATGCTGCAGTGAACATAATGTGTGTTCAAGCAATATACATATTTATATTTTGTTTAATTGAAGTATAGTTGATTTACAATATTGTGTTAGTTTCAGGTGTACAGCAAAGTGATTCGGTCCTATTGCATGTATATTTTTGAATGTGTTTTCAGTATTCTTCGGATAAATACCCAAAAGTGGAATAGCTGGATCATACGGTAGTTCTCTTCTTAATTTTTTTTTAGGAACTTCCATGCTGTTCTCCATAGTGGCTGCACCAATTTACATTCCCACCAACAGTGCACAAGGGTTCCCTTTTCCCCACACCTTCGTCAACACTTGTTACTTCTTGCCTGTTTGATAATAACCATTCTAACAGGCGAGGTGATGCCTCCTTGCACTTTTGCATTTTCCTAATAAGTAGTGATGTTGAACATCTTTTCATGGCCTGTTGATCATCTGTATGTCTTTGGAGAAATATCTATTCTGCTCCCCTGCCCATTTTTAAATTGGGGTTCTTTGTTGTTGTTGTTGTGTTGTTTGAGTTCTTTATATATTTTGGATATTAACTCCTTATCAGATACAGTTTTTGCAGATATCTTCTCCCATTCGGTGGGTTGTCTTTTCATTTTGTTGATAGTTTCCTTTGCTGTGCAGAAGCTTTTTAATTTCATGTAGTCCCATTTGTTTATTTTTGCTTATGCTTTCCTTGCCTATCTAGAGACATATTTAGAAAAATATTGCTAAGACTGGTGTTACGGAGCGTACTGCCTGTGTTTCTTCCAGGAATTTTATGCTTTCAGGTCTTACATTCAAATATTTAATCCATTTTGAGTTGATTTTTGTTTATGGTATGAGGTGGTGGTCTAGTTTCATTTTTTTGCATGTGGCTGTCCAGTTTTCCCAGCACTGTTTGTGGAAGAGACTATCCTTTCTCTGTTGTATGTTCTTTGCTCCTTTGTCGTAAATTAATTATTCATATATGCGAGAGTTTAATTCTGGGCTCTCACTTCTTTTCCATTGAACTTTCTGTTTTTCTGCCAGTCCCATAGCATGATGTTTTCGAGCTGTGTTATAGCGTTTATCAGCGCTTCATCCCTTTTCATGGCTGAGTAATACTCCACTGTATGGATGGATTGGCTTTGTTTATCCCCTCATTAGTCAGTGGGTGTTGCTGCCACCTTTTGGTGACTGTGACTCGTGCTGCTCTGAACACGGGTGTACAAGTTTTGTTTGAACACTTGAGCTCTTTGGGTCTACACCTAGCAGTGGAATAGCTGGGTCATGTGGTCATTCTCTGTTTCACTTTTCGAGGACCCACCAGACTATCTTCCAAGAGCCAACTGGTTTTGCAAACCACCTTTTCCATGTTCTCTGTTGCACCCGAGCTTGGGAGCTAGGGCTCTGTGCCTATTGATGGGTCCCTCCCCTCCCCGCTCACTCCCCATTTTATTGGGCTTTTCTTATTGTACATTGTGGAGGTTTGAGTTGTTTGCACACAGCCCTGTAACCACGAGGCTCACCACTGGTTGCTTCTAGCTCAGTGTCTGGGGGCTCAGTGCATGCTGGGATTCCTGTCCTGGTCCATCCGGGATGTTCCATGTATATGTGAAGATGTGAAGGCACAGGGATGTTGTGTAACATGTGCAGGCGCAGAGCCCCGGGGCGTGGGCCAGAGCAGGGAACCCCTTTGTGCACACCTCACTGCGTGGCCAGGGAGGTGCCCTGACACCTGTGCCATGGATGCCAGCGGGTCCCCCGCCTAGTTGTGCCCTGTCCCCACACAGTCCACTCCCTGTCCCGGCGGCTCAGCCTGCGGGTGTGCAAACCCACCCTGGAAATAGCAGCCACGTGCCCCCTGTGGGCAGCATGTGCTGGCCTCCCCCCTCACTCCCAGGCCCGCCCAGAGGCAGCAGAGTGGCAGTGTTCACTGGGGCCCACGCAGTTCCCCCACTGGCCTCCAGCCTGACACCAGGCAAGCCACACACATCCAGAAAGACGGAGGAGCAGGGGGCCAAGGGTGCTCCAGACGTTACCGGGGATCGTACTGGCTGCATTTCTTTTCCTTCCTTCCTTCCTTCCTTCCTTCCTTCCTTCCTTCCTTCCTTCCTTCCTTCCTTCCTTCTTTCCTTCCTTCCTTCCTTCTTTCCTTCCTTCCTTCTTAAAAAAATTTTTTTTATTTTTGGCTGTGTTGGGTATTCGTTGCTGTGTGTGGGCTTTTTCTAGCTGTGGTGAGCGGGGCGGGGGCTACTCTTCATTGTGATGCACAGCTTCTCACTGTCGTGACGTCTCTCGTTGCAGAGCATGGGCCGTAGGTGTGCCGCCTTCAGTAGTTGCAGCACACGGGCTCATTAGTTGTGGCTCATGGACTTAGTTGCTCTGCACCATATGGGATATTCCTGGACAGGGGATCGAACCTGTACCGCCTGCATTGACAGGCGGATTCTTAACCACTGCACCACCAGGGAAGCTCAGCTCCATTTCTAGGAAGGCATAGTGCGTGTGCAGACATGTGGCGTCTGGGCATCCTCATAGTATGTACCGTGAGCATGTTCTCAGCAAAACTGATGCTCTGTGAACAAACAGGTAGCCTCCCATCCTCTGATCATGTTACTGCTGGCAGGCCTGTACCACGCTCACCGGAAGGGTCTCTGCAGAGCTTTTGTATTTCAGGATGGTGGGCTAGGGATGGGGGTGTTATTCCCATATCCAAAGGGATGGAGATGCCCTGGGGGGCCTCCCCACTCTGGCTGCATCCTGTTACCCGCACCTCCATACTTCCCTCGGCACCTTCCCAGGGCCCTCCCTGCTGCTCCTGGGCTCTGGTGCCACTGTACCCAGCTGGAGGGTGATCTTGGGGGGGCAGCCCTTGAGAGTCTTCAGGGACAGTTCAAGCACTGTGTTTATTAGTTTCTTGGGGCTGCCACAATGAATGACCCCAAACCTAGTGGCTTAAAACACCAGGAGTTTGTTCTCTCCTAGTTCTGGAGGCCAGAAGTCCACAATCAGGATGTGGCCAGGGTTGGGTCCTTCTTTGGGCTCTAGAGGAGGATCCTTCTTTGCCTCTTCCAGCTTCTGGGGGTGTCTCTGAGAGATGCAGTCCCAGGTGGAAGGGGTGTGAGCTTGTGCACGTGTCGGTGTGCACCAGTGAGTGAGCACACGTACGTGTGGGCAGGTGTGTACACGCACGTGTGTGAGTGCGTGCGTGTGTGCGGGTGTGTGTGGACACATTTGTGTGAGTGTGTGCGCCCAGACGTGCATGCCTGCCTCTGCACACGTGTGAGCAAGGTGTGTGCGTCTCACTTGTGATGTCTGTGCGGTCTCTCTGTGAGGATGGTGGGCGCTGGGTTGAAAGTCAGAATTTGGGGGGCTTTGAGGGAACCCTGACCAGCGTGAGACGGGGGCTGAGAAGAGGCTGCTAGACTGGAGAGTCGGGGTCCGAGTGGTCCAAGTGGCTCCTCCCCCTTATTGGCCTCTGGGCCGTGGCCCTTGGGGTCGAGTGTGCCCTAGAGCCCGGCTCTGTCTTCTCGGCCGACGGTGAAGAGTGTCAGGGTTGCAGCCGCATGCCGCATGCTGCGGTGAGCTCACTGCGGGCTGGCCGAGCCCCGTGGCCAGGCCTTCCCCTCCTCATCGGCAGCCCCACTTGACCCCAGGTGGCCCGGAGGCCTGCAGGCGCTGCTGCCATCCTCCCAGGCCCAGGGGAGGAGGCAGAGCCGCGTGCTGGGCAGGGAGCAGATCAGGGCTTGAGGGGAGCTGGAGCTTCTTGGAGGAGGGGGCTTGGCGTGTGACCCCCTGGTCGGGGCGCAGCTGTTCCCAGAACTGGGGGGAGCCTGGGCGGGAGGAGGGGCTGCACAGACAGAGGTTCTGAGGGGAGAGGGACTCGGCCACCTCGGGGAGCAGGAAGAAGGCCCGGGTGGCGGGGGAGAGGGCAAGGGAGAAGCTGGCACGGCACAGCCAGCCCTCGTGATGGGGTCGGGTTCGAGTTTCACTGATTGATTGATTATTGAGGTGAATTTCACAGAACATAAAATTAACCTTTTAAAGTGAGCAATTGAATGGCATTTAGTATATGTACAATGTTGTGCAACCACCACCACTATCTAGTTCCAAAATATTTCCATCACCCCCAAGAGGAGACCCCAGCCCCATTAGCTGTCACTCCCTACCCTCTCCCCCAGCTCCTGGCCACCGTGAATCTGCTTTCTGCCTCTGTGGATCTACCTGTTCTAGACATTTCGCTTAAGTGGAATCACACACCATGTGGCCTTTCGTGTCTGGCAGCTTTCACTCAGCGTGATGTTTTTGAGGTTTACCACGTTGTAGTGTGAGTCAGCGCTTCGTTCTTTTTATGGCTGAGTCATATTCCGTTGTGTGGATGGACCATGTTTTGTTTATCCATTTTTGCATTGATGGACGCTTGGGTTGTTTCCACCTTTTTGGCTGGTGTGAGTACGCGTGTGCAAGTGTCGATGTGGACGTAAGCGTTTGTTTCATTGGGGCACGTACCAAGGAGTGGAACCGCTACATCCCGAGGCAGTTCTTTTTAACTTGTCCAGGGACTGCCAACCTGGGGTCGGCTTTGATTTTTAAATAGGATAGCAACCTACGGGTGTGTTTAAAACAGGAGCATGAAAAAATAAGTAAATAAAAAAAATAAAACAGGAGCATGACACGATTGGAACTTAAAGAAGGAAAGAAAGGAGTTCCTGGCAGTGGTGTGCGGAGAGGGCTTTGGGCGAGGGGATCGGGGAGGAGGTTGTGCGGGCGTCCTGGTGCAAGATGACACAGGCTGGGACCGGGGAGGGGGCGCACAAGGGCCCTGGAGGGGGGCTGCCGGGACTTGCGCACAGAAGCGACAAGGGGGAGAGGGAAGGGGGAAGCCGGGGAGACTCTGGGATGCCCCCCTGCCCACCCCCACCTCCTCGACCTTGCAGCCAGGCCCTCTCTCGCCTGGCCTAGCCCCATCTCTGGCCTGGCCTTCTCGAGGTCTCCTCGCCATGTCAGCCTGTCCACCTGCTTGTCCCCACAAGCCCTTGGCGTTCACCTTTCCCGGCCCTTGTCTTTGCTTTCTTTTCCCTTGGGGCGCCGGGGGGTGGGGGCACGGCCCCAGGCTGGTGACCGTTCCTGCGACATGTCCACTAGACACCACAGTTCCGTGTGGGGCCCACCCCACCAGCGTGAGAGCGGTCTGAGGGCAGCGAGGCAGCCCTAGGGCTGACCCTTCCCGTCCCCATGCCCGGAGCAGGTGCCAGCCAGGGCCCCGCTGGGGCCTGAGGGTCTTAGGGGCTCAGGCAGGGCTGTGAAAGCGCCCGAGGGGCACAGGCCCAGGATCCTACCTCCCAGACCACAAAGCGGCGTGCAGCGTGATTATGTAACTCCAAAGTTGTGCTGTGTCTAAAAAATGGAGCATAAAAGCTATTTTGGGCCCGTGGTAATGAGGGCATCTGGCTTTTGTCTTATCTTCCCGTGGCCCCTGCCATCCTGGGGGGAGGCAGCATTGAACGACTTGCTTGTGGGAGGCGGTTTCAACCCAGAACCTGAGTTCTGCGTGGAGGCCGTTTTCAAAAGTCATTTGTTTGGCCTCGGCCCGAAGCAGCTGCTGGCAGACTGCCCCGCGGCGCCGGGGATCCCGGGGGCCGGCAGGTGCGGACCCCCACAGCGTGCCGAAGGCCGTGCTCCCTGCCGCATCTGGGACCCCACTCCCCCGAAGCGGGGCAGGCACCTGTCAGAAGCTCAGTCTGATGTGTTCAAGGCGGACCGGGCAGAGGGAGGTGCGGGACCCGTCACGGCCCCATCTGAGTCTGGCTCCCTCGTCCTGCCTGGGCCAAGGGGCCACTTGCTGGGAGGCAGCCCGGGTTCCCAGGGGCCGATGTCCCGGCTGGTGGTTTGTGTTCTCCCATTGGTGATGAGATTTAAGATTAAACCGCGGGGCTTCCCAGGGGGCGCAGTGGTTGAGAATCCGCCTGCCAATGCAGGGGACACAGGTTCGATCCCTGCTCCAGGAAGATCCCACATGCCACGGAGCAACAAAGCCCGTGTGCCACGACTGTCGAGCCTGTGCTTTAGAGCCCGTGAGCCACAACTATTGAGCCCATGTGCTGCAACTGCTGAGGCTCACGCACCTGGAGCCCATGCTCTGCAACAAGAGAAGCCATGGCAATGAGGAGCCCGCGCACCACAACGAAGAGTAGCCCCCGCTCACCATAACTAAAGAAAGCCTGTGCACAACAAAAAAAGACCCAACGCAGCCAATAAAATAAATAAATAAATAAACAAATTTATTAAAAAAAATAAATAAAATTAAACCGCGACGCGTCCATCCATTCTTTCAGCTACAGAGACACGTGCTCATACGTTCCAGAAGCCATGTGTGTTCAGAATCAAGGTGGAGAAACTATGAGTTTCAGTGCTCCCCACCCCACGTCTCCCTGTGTACAGCACACACGCACGTGTAGGACCTCAGGCCTGTCTTCGTGTTCTCCGGCTGCTGTAACAAATGACCATGAACTAGGTGACTTCACAACAGATGTATATCCTCTCACGGTTCTGGAGACCAGAAGTCCCAAGCAAGGGGTGGGCAGGGCTGTGCTTCTTTCAAGGCTCCAGGGAAGGAGCCTCTCTTGCCTCTTCCAGCTTCTGGTGCCTCCAGTGTTCCTTGGATTGTGGCCGCATCATCCCAGTCTGCCTCTGTTTCCACAGGGCCTTCTCCCTGTGTGTCTGTGTCACTTCTCAAATTTTTTTTTTCCTTAACTTTTTTTTTTTTTGGAGGGGGCCTGTGTTGGGTCTTTGTTGCTGCGTGTGGGCTTTCTGTCTATTTGCAGCGAGCGGGGCCTACTCTTTCATTGCAGTGAGTGGGCTTCTCATTGTGGTGGCTTCTCTTGTTGCAGAGCATGGGCTCTAGAGGCACGTGGGCTTCAGTAGTTGTGGTGCACAGGTTTAGTTGCTCCGCGGCATGTGGGATCTTCTCGGACCAGGTATCGAACCCGTGTCCCCTGCATTGGCAGGCAGATTCTTAACCACTGCACACCAGGGAAGTCCAAATGTGTTTACATTTGACCTTCAGTCTCCACACTTCCGTCTCCATCTATCCTAGTGTTCCTGACTCTGGAGCAGTGCTCAGGAAGTACCTGGGAGCAAGGAACGGATAAAAGAGGCCCCGGGAAGGATGGGTGTGCACGCTGCCAAGTTTGCCAGGTGCTGGGCCGGATCTAGCTGTGGGGCTGTCTGACCTCTGGGGACAGCCAGTCGGAAGTTCATGGCTGTGGTAGGTTCAGGGCAGTGTTCCTGCAGTGGGCTTGGTGCCTGCTGGACAGAGGACCTTGTGGGGAACTCTGAAAGGCCAGGGGCATGTGCTTTCATCTGGCTGGTGTCCTTTGCCTCTGGGCCCTTTATTTTGGGACAGAGGGTGAATAAGAGAGCCGTGTGACCTGGATAGTCAGAGGGCCCTGTCAGTGAGAGGGGTGTTGGGCCCTGATGGAGCTAGATGGTCCCTGCCTGGTCTCTGTCCCCTCAGAGGCCCTGGTGCTCTCAGAGCCCATAGAAGGCAGGTTGTGAGTCTGTGCGTCAAGGGTGATGGCGTCCTGTGTTGCCTGGAGGGAAACATGGCAGGAATATGGGTGCCCTGGTGGTATCCTCAGGATCCCTTTTTCCACTTTGCAGAGTGAGAGGCCAAGATGATGGAGCAGTGACAGCTGTTAGGTCTTGGACTGAGGGGGTGGATGTGTGGCATGTTGTTCTTTGTGCTTGCTGGAGTTCAATTTCATTTTCAAGTTAAAAGAAAGAGGTAATAGGGCCCTGTCTGTGCGTGGGGGAGGGGTCCAGGGCCTGCTCACCCAGCCTTAGCTTCCCCTGGGAAGGGAAGATGGCTGTACCTGTCCTGGCTTGGATGATCTGTGGGTATCAGTGTCCTGGGGCTGCTGTAACAAGTACTACAGACTGGGGGGCTTCAAACAGCAGGAGTTATTCTCTCACAGCTCTGGGCCAGAAGTCTGAAATCAAGGTGTCAGCAGGGCCATGGCTCCCTCTGAAGCTCTAGGGGAGGAGTCTTCTTTGCTTCTTCCAGCTTCTGGGGGCTCCATCGTTCCTTAGTGTGTGACTGCATCACCCCAATCTCTGCCTCATCTCCATGTGTCCGTCTCCCTGTGTGTGTCTCCTCCTCTCTCTCTCTCTTTTTAATATATATATTTATTTTTTAATGTTTTATTTATTTACTTTTTTACTTTTTGGCTGTGTTGGGTCTTCTTTGTGGCACGCGGGATCTTCGCTGTGGCATGCGGGATCTCTAGTTTCAGCACACGGGCTTCGTTGCCCTGCCCCATGTGGGATCTTAGTTCCCTGACCAGGGATCAAGCCAGCGTCCCCTGCGTTGCCAGGCAGATTCTTTACCACTGGACCACCTGGGAAGTCCCTTCTCTGTCTCTCATCAGTACACCTGTCTTTGGATTTAGGGCCCACCTGGATGGCACAGGGAGATTTCTCCATCCCAGGATACTT
Organism: Hippopotamus amphibius kiboko; assembly: GCF_030028045.1. Lineage (NCBI taxonomy): Eukaryota > Metazoa > Chordata > Mammalia > Artiodactyla > Hippopotamidae > Hippopotamus > Hippopotamus amphibius. The sequence continues at coordinate 15,361,772 of NC_080200.1, read as the reverse complement.
ACCTTAATTACATCTGTAAAGACCCTCTTTCCAAATAAGGTCGAAGTCACAGGTTTCTGGGGTGAGGATGTGGACTTAAGTTTTTGGGGACACAGTGAACCCCCTGCGTGTGCCTGAGCTGACCTGCATCAGGTGCTTGGATGGCGGCCGGGCAGGGTGTGGGAAGGAGCTGTTGAGGTCTCGCTGTCACCATCTCCGTTGCCCTTGTCAGTGAGGGGCTTCCGACCCTGCCGCCCAGCCAACCCCCGCTCATGTCACCCCAGCACACCTGCCCTGTGCCTCCTGCCTCCCACGCCTCTTGGGGGGACCTTCCTGGAGCTGGGGGTTCCTCTCAGCATCCCCCAGGTACTCTGGGCAGACGTGACCCACCATCTGCGTGTGAGATCACGCGCGCACCGCTCCCCAAGCCCCTTGGCCTGAGTGGGAGGAGCTTCCTGTCTGACCTCTGACCTCTGCGGGGCCTCTGCACTTCAAGCAGCCTCCCCTTCCCCAACTCTGTCCATCTGGGGCGTCCCTCCCCGTGGCCCCCGCGGCGCCCCCCACCCTCCCAGAACCTCTCACCGTCAGGATCGTTGTGTTGGCCTGTTTTCGGGTTCACGTCGGTCTCTGGCCTGTAGAGGATGAACCTGGCGTGTTGGGTCCCTGCCTCGAGCCCAGGTGTGCTCAGTCACCCTCCTTACGTGCTTGGCCGTGGCCCTTCCTTTGACCAGAAATTCCTCTCCCGTCCCATGGGGTGTTTCTGGGGCCGCCGGCCACCCTGCAGCCTGCGCACTCCAGCTCCTGTTCCCACTTGGGGATGTCCCTGGAAAGGGGGTGGCCCGGCCTGTGCCTGCACGGACCAACCACAGAGACGGTCCAGAAATCGCGACAGGAAGGCGGGTTCCCCACCTCCAGCCCTGGGGCGCATGCGTCCCCTGCTCTTCTCCGGAGGGGAGGCCCCGGTCCTGCCGCACGGCTTGGGCTCCTCGCTGTGCGTATTGACGCTGCAGGGACATCCTCGTGCAGAAATCTGCCTTGCGGACGATCTTCCTCAGGAGAGCTTCCCAGAAGTGGGATTACAGGTCGCAGGGCAGGAACATCGCCCAGGCTCCCGATGGACGCAGCCAAGTGGCTCTGCAGACGCTGCCGGCCACCTGCCTCTCAGGGTCTGGGTCATTTCCTCTGTGGCTGACGTGTGCTGGGCGGGTCCGCGTGCCGACCCGGCTTCACCCCTCGGCCCTTGGGTGACAGTGGAGGAAATGAAGGAGAGCTCACTGCCTGGGGTGGGGGAGGGCAGGGGCTGCAGGAGCAGGGGTGGGGCTTGAGCCTTGGGGTGTTGCCACTGTAGGACGGCTCTTAGCGTGGGACTCATGGGGACACAGGATTGACTCTGAGGGGTTCAAGACTGTCCCCTTCTGCCCTCAAGTTCATGTTTAACCAGAACCTGTGAATGGGACCTTATTTGGAAATAGTCTTTTTTTCTTTAAGATTTATTTTATTATTTATTTATTTATGGCTGTGTTGGTTCTTCATTGCTGCACACGGGCTTTCTCTAGCTGTGGCGAGCGGGGCTAGTCTTCGTTGCGGTGCGTGAGTTTCTCATCGCGGTGCCTTCTCTTGCTTCGGAGTACGGACTCTAGGCACACAGGCTTCAGTAGTTGTGGCGCACGGGCTTAGTTGCTCCGCAGCATGTGGGATCTTCCCGGACCAGGGCTTGAACCCGTGTCCCCTGCATTGGCAGGCGGATTCTTAACCACTGCACCACCAGGGAAGCCCCAGAAATAGGGTCTTTGCAGATCTCATCAAGTCACCGCGAGGTCATCCTGGAATTAGGTGGGCCCTAAATCCAGTGCCTGGGGTCCTTACAAGAAGACACAACAGAGTCACGCAGGGAGAAGGCCGCGTGAAAGTAGACACAGAGATTGGGGTGACACGTCTACAAGCCCAGGGACGCCATGGACTGCCGAACGCCACCCGCGGCCCGGAGAGAGGCCCGAGACAGAGGCTCTCTCAGAGCCTCCCGAAGGGCCAAACCCTGCACACACCATGATTTCAGACTTCGGGCTTCCAGAACAGTGAGGGAATGAATTCCTGCCTTTGAAGCCCCCTAGTTTGTGTTCATTTGTCACGGCAGCCCCAGGAAACTTGTATAGTGGCCCAGAGTGGGGGGTGGACATAGAAGGCCCTGGGGTCAGGGCTCCTGCTCCCATAGACGCACCCCTCCCGCCGTGTCCTGCCACCCGGCGAGGCTGCCGGGGTCCGGAGTGTGCACTGTCCTGAACACCCCCCCGCCTTCTTTTCTTTTCTTTCTTTTTTTTTGTTTTCTCGTTACGAGGCAAGGAACTTTATTAACCTGGTTCCACACTGTATTCCCAGGCTTCTCCAGCTTAATTAGCTGCACAGAATGAACTGTGGATAAGCAAAACCAGGAAAGAGCTGCCGTGTCTAAGGGGTTTGGACTTAAAAATATCAGAGATCTAGATCTTCTCAGCTCCAGAAATCGAGTAACGTTCGAACACAGTCATCATAGAAACGGGCAGCTCCGAGTATCTTCTTCAAGCCTGATTTGCTTTCGAAGTTCCCCTGATTCTGTCGGCCTCGCTCTTGGAAGCCCCTCCGGCCTCGAGCCCCCCAGCTCCGGGGCCTCCCCCAGAGCCCCCTGCTGGGCCCTGGGCTGAATAGCCCCCATGGAGGCCAGGAGAGCTCCCTGAGGTCCCAGGTGGAACCAGGTGTCCTTGGCTGTTTGGAAGGGGTCTCACTGTGCGCTGGGCTCTGCTGCCTGCCTGGGGGGAGGCTTGGCCACGCCGTGCAGACCTGGTGCCCAGACAGATGTGTTCGGGGCTGGCGCTCACGCGCAGGCCAGCCCGTGCCTGTGGGGCAGCTGGCCTCCCCTCCCGTGGACGCCAAGCGGTGGAACCAGGGGAGCAGCGTCTCCACTTGCCCTGTTGAGCTTTGCCTGTGGGCTGCATTTGGGCCTGCAAAGCCTGGCTCCCCTGCGTCCCACGTGGGGCCCCTCACACCTTTCTAGGACCTGTCAGGGCTTGTGTCGGGCAGGGGCGGGGGAGCAAACACGGGGCCCTCCTGGCCTGCTGTGCACAGACACCCGCCTCCCCACTGTGGCCCTGACAGCGGTAGGCTGTGGCCCTGCAGCCACGTGTGGGTGCAGGGGTTGGGGGCAGTCCCACTGCCGAGGCCCCTGCTCACGTGATCGCAGCCCAGCCCCCTCGGCATGCGGTGCCCAGGTGCAGGCCAGCGGGAGGTGTGCCGTCCTGACTGAGCTCTGTGCCTGGCAAGACTCCACATCCCTGTTGTCCCACTTAGTGTAGCGCCCGGGACCTTGGGGTGGGGTTGGTGCATCTTGAGGACCTCCTGGGGGGCGTGTCTTAGGGAGGGGCCCTTCTGCAGCGCCCAGGGTGCAGAGACCACCTCCACCCGCCCACCACCGACTCCTGACACTCCCCCCCCCCCCCGCCTCCTGGTGAGTCTACGGTGGCATCACCAGCCCCTGGGTCTCCAGCTGGGCGTTCACTGCCTCCCTGTGCTGTCCTGGTCTGGGCACCTGTGCTGCCCTCCCCGCCACTCTGCAGTGACCGCCCATCAGAGCTGGCCTGGCCTTGTCGTCCCTCTCTTCCTGGGCTTCCACTTCTGGCCCTCATGTTCCCTCTGCCTGGATGCTTGCTAGCTCATCCTCCACCCTGGAGTATCGACTTGAGGGTCCCCATCATCGGCCGTCCCTGGTCATCCGTGCTCAGGGTCCCCGCCTCTCCCAGGCTCGGCTCTGAGTGGCCCTGCCTCCTCTCTGGGCCCCCAGAGTTAGTTTCCTGGGGCTGCTGCAGCAAAGTACCTTAAGCTGGGAGGCTTAAAACAACAGAAGTCTCTCCTGGGCATATATCCGGAAAAGATGAACTCTGATTAAAAAAGATACACCCCAATGTTCACAGCAGCACCGTTTGCAATAGCCAAGACGTGGAAGCAACCCACGTGCCCAGTGACAGACGATTGGATTCAGGAGATGGGGTGTATCTGTACACAGTGGAATACTACTCAGCCATAGAAAAGAACCAGATGAGGCCATTTGCAGCAACGTGGATGAACCTAGAGATTATCATACTAAGTGAAGTAAGCCAGAGAAAGGCAAATGTCATATGACATCACTTATACGTGTGGAATCTTAAAAAATGATACAAATGAACTTACAGAAATAGACTCACAGACATAGAAAACAAACTTTTGGTTGCCAAAGGGGAAGGGGCGGGGGTGGGATAAATTAGGGGTTTGGGATTAACAGATACACACTACTGTATATAAAATAGGTAAGCAGAGACTTCCCTGGTGGTGCAGTGGTTAACTCTGCACTCCCAATGCAGGGGGCCTGGGTTTGATCCCTGGTCAGGGAACTAGATCCCACATGCATGCCGCGGCTAAGAGTTTGGATGCCAAAACTAAGGAGGCCATGAGCCGCAACTAAGGAGCCTGCTTGCCGCAGCTAAGACCCGGTGCAACCAAAAAAATAAATTAATTTTTAAGAAGTTTAAAAACAGATAAACAAGGACCTATTATATAGCGCAGGGAACTGTATTCAGTATCTTGTAATAACCTACAGTGGAAAAGAATATGAAAAAGAATATACAGTATATATATATTTATATAACTGAATCACTTCGCTGTACACCTGAAACTAACACAACATCGTAAATCAGCTGTACCTCAATAAAAAAAAGTTGTTTGTTTTGGAAAAAAAAAATTTAATCACAATTTAAGTACTAAGTAATAACAAACAGAGATTCAAAACAAAACCAAAAACAAACAGGAAAAACAAAACAAAACCAGAAATCGAATTCCTGGTGGTTCTGGAGACGAGAAGCCCCAGATCAAGGTGTGGGCAGGGTTGGGTCCTTCTGGGGACTCTGAGGGGGAATCCATCCCAGGCCTCTCTCCCAGTTCTGGCAGCTGCTGGCAACCTTTGGCTGTAGCTGCGTCCTCCGATCTCTGCCTCCACCTTCAGATGGCCTTCTCCCTGTGTGTCTCTGTGTTCTCTTCCTGTAAGGACACCAGTCATTGGATTTAGGGATCTCCTGAAATCCAGGATGACCTCATCTCAAGAGCTGTAACTCATCACAGCTGCAAAAACTATTTTCAAACAAGGTCATATCCTGAGGCTTCTGGTGGGCATGCAGCCCCCGTGTAGCGGCTGCACCAATTCACCCTGGGCTGTTCCTGCTTCTTCGTGCTGCCTTGTGTGTGCCCCGCCACCGGCCCCCAGCCCGTGACCCTGGTGTACAGGCACAGGACTTTACATTTGGGCAACTGATTCTGGGAACGCCAGCTGTGATTTTTCCACCCATCACGTCTCTGTCTCCAGCAGCCCCAGGGCAGCACGCACCACTTGTCAGCCCCCGCCTCACTGACTCCCGGGCTCTCCGGGGCCAGGCCCAGAGAAGACCCTTCCTCACAGGCCACCCCACCCTGCACCCTGGAGGCTCCTGCTGGGAGAATCCTGGGGTCCCTGGCTTTGCCTGGGCCTGGCTGCCTGTGGGTGTTCCCAGAGGACTTGGGGTGGGGGGCGATTCTGGCCTTCCCAATTCCAGATACAGCTGTTGGGAATTCCCTGGTGGTCCAGGGGTTGGGACTCTGTCCTTCCACTGCAGGGAACTGAGAATCCCGCATGCCGTGCAGTGCGGCAAAGAAAAAACCAGCCTCCCCCCCCCCCCCCCAAAACCCACCACCACAACAGATACAGCTGCTAATGGTCACTTCCTCAGGATGGAAACTGGTCCCTGAGGCACCTATAGAGGCCAGGCAAGCAGGGCCCCAGGGATCAGCGGGGCTGACACAGGCCGGCTGCTTACCCGTGGGAGGGTGCCACAGACTGAACTGTGTGCCCAGATTCCTGTGTGGAAGCCCTGGCCTCCCGTGTGACCGTATGTGGAGATGGGGCCTGCGAGAGATGATTGAGGTGAAATGAGGTGATAAGGGAGAGTTCCTGGTCCCATAGGATGGGTATCCTTATAAGAGGGAGAGAGAGAGAGACTTCTTACTGAGCACACCCCAGGGAAAGGCCACAGGAGGACACTGGGAAAAGACGACCTTCTGCAGGCCAGCGAGAGGGCTCTCCCCAGAGGCTGGGCCAGCACCCTGATCTCGGACTCCAGCCTCCGGAGCTGTGAGAAGTACACGTCTGCTGCTTAAGCCGCCCAGTCTATAATATTTTATTACGACGTCCCAAGTTAACACAGAGGGTTATTTTGGAAGTAAGGGATCAGAGGAGGCTTCTTGAGGATGTCATGTTTGAGCTGAAACCCAAAGGATGAGAAGTAGCTCCATGGAAATTTCCGGAAAAGGGTGAGGTGTGTGCAAGGGCCTGGAGGCAGGAGGCAGGGGAGGGCCTTGTGGGCCGCCAGGAAATTGAGATTTGCCAGGGAAAGAGCCTGGATTTTAACCGAGGCCCTGACCTGTTTCGCAGGTGACCTCAGGGTGAGCGTGTCGTCCCCCCGGGGCCTCAGTTTCCCCTCTTGTAAAACGGAGATGAAACCGTGTTTCCCCATCATCTCAGGGCTGCTTCGAGGCCCCACCCCGAGTGGGCTCCCGGCTGGCGGGCAGGGAAGCGAGGCCCCCAGGAGCCAGCTGTGCTGCACTCAGACCCCGAGGGACCCTTCCCACATCCCAGCCCGCACGGCTGTGCTCCACAACCACCACCAAGGAGGGAAACAAAGCGTGTTCACCGCGGCCCCTCTGATTCAGCCGGGCTTGGGGATTTGGCAGCGGCAGCAGAGCCTGATTAAAGGCATTCCGAGGCGCACTCAGTGTTTGTGTATCTGGTTCTGTATTTACACTTTGGGAACGAGCGAGGAGGCAGCTGGGGAGTGTCTCAGTTGGCCAGGGGGCCGGGGGCCGGGGTGACTCAGCCTGGAATCCACGCTCGGCCACATGCCTGTGATGCTTTCATTCATTCCCTGATTCATTCATTATTCCTCCCCGTGCTCGATAGACGTGTGTGATGAGAAACTCCAGTGTGCCGGGCACGCTTGGCAGGGGGGTGCAGCCTGGCTCTTCTCACTGTGGAGCCGTCAGCTGGCGTGGGCGCCCGTGGTGAGGTGGGACTGAGGCAGCAGCGGAGTTAACAACAGTGAATAATAATAATAATAGTAATTGTTATTATTATTGGCCACACCACATGGCTTGTGGGATCTTAGTTCCCCGACCAGGGATTGGATCCAGGCCTACGGCAGTGAAAGCAGAGAGTCCTGACCACTGGACCACCAGGGAATTCCCAACAAGAGTGAATTAAAAATGTACCAACAGCCTGAATGTAAGAGCTCAATCTATAAAATTCCCAGAAGGTAGCATGGAGGTAAATCTTCCTGGCTTTGGGTTAGGGATGGAGTTTTAGATGTGACACTAAAAGCACAAGCAAAGAAAAATAGGTTAATTGGAGCCTATCAACATTAACAACTTTGATGCTTCAAAAGACTATAAAGAAAATGAAAGGAAAAAACAAAGGAAAGAAAATACGCAAACCGTATAGCTGATAAGGGATTAAGATCCAGAATATAGAAAGACCTCTTACAACTCAGCAAGAAAAAGACATGCAACCCAACTTTTAAAAATTTATTTATTTATTTATTTTTGGGTGCATTGGATCTTCATTGCACTATGTGGGCTTTTTCTAGGTTGTGGTGAGCCTGGGCTTCTCTTGTTGCGGTGCACGGAGTCTGGGTGAGTGGCCTTCAGTAGTTGCGGCGCACTGGCTCAGTAGTTGTGGCTCACAGGCTTAGTTGCTCCACGGCATGTGGGATCTTCCCGGACCAGGGATCAAACCGGTGTCCCCTGCATTGGCAGGCGGATTCTTAACCACTGTGCCACCAGGGAAGTCCCTAACCCAATTTTTAAAAAAGGCGAAGAACTTGAATAGACATTTCTCCAAAGAAGATATACAAATGACCAATAAGCACGAGAAGATGCTCAACATCACTAGTCATCAGGGAAATGAAAATCAGAACCACAATGAGATACCACCTCCTACGCATCAGGAAGGCCACTATCAAAACAACAGAAACTAACAAGCGTCGGTGAGGATGTGGGGAAATTGGAACCCTCGTGCACTGCTGGTGGGAATGTAAAATGGTGTGGTGGCTGTGGAAGACAGTCTGGCAGTCCCTCAACAAGATAAATATGGAGTTACCATATGATGCAGCAGTTCTACTCGTAGGTATATGCCTGAGAGATTTGAAAACAGGTACTCAGATACTTGTACATGCACGTCCACAGTGGCACTAGTCACGATCGCCAAAAGGTGGCACAACACACGTCTGTCAGTAGGTGAATGGACAGGCAAAATGTGGTCCACCCATGCAGTGGAATATTATTCAGACATAAAAAGGAGCGAAGCTCTGACACGTGCTGCAGTGTGGCTGAACTCCAAAAACGTCATGCAGAGAGGAAGAAGCCAGGCACAAGGGGACAAATAGCGTGTGATTCCATTTACATGAAACATCAACAGCAGGCAAATTCATAGAAACAGAAAGCAGATTCGTGGTTGCCGGGGCTGTGGGGGGGCAGGGGAGCAGGAGCTAATGGGCGCCGGGTCTCTGTTGTGGTGATGGGAATGTTCTGGACCTAGCTAGATGGTGATGGTCGCGCAACGTCGTGAATGCCCTAGATGCTACTGAACTGTACAATTTCAAATGGTTCGTTTTATGTTGTGTGACTTTTACTTTGATAACAAAGAAAAAGAAAACGTTTAAAAAGGGAGAAGAGTAGTCCCGGGCCTTCCTGGTTGGGCACCTGTGAAGGCACCGCCGTCTCCCCCAGAGCCCCGGATTTCCAAGCCTTTCCAGAGTGGGCAGGAGAGGTGCGGGGAGAGACGGCGTGTCCCACGGATGCTGTGAATGGAGCCTGGGAGAAGCTGTCTCCCCTCACTGAACTCACGTCTGGTGCCTGAGCTGAGACCAGGCAGCTTCTTGGGGCCAGGCCTGGGAAGGAAACTGGAGGCACACAGCCAGACAGACTGGGGCGCACACACCCAGCAGGGACCGCTGGCCCCGGAAGAACGCACTGGCAGCTCCTTGTGCCTCAGAATCAGATCCTTTCAGGGGCTCCCCAGGGCTCCCTCCACGGGCTCCTGCAGCTGCTGGAGAACCTAATGAAGCCCTGTTCTCTCCCTCCCAGGGAACAACCCTCAAGGGTGGCCGCTTCATGTACCCCCTGCTGTTGGCAGCCTCCCGAGGACTCCACCTAGGGGAGCGCTGAGCGGCAGTGCTCGGGCCAGGGTGTGTGAATCCCTGGGGATCCTGCTCAGCACTCAGGTCCCAAAAGGATCGTGCAACTTGAGATGGGGTTTGCTCTCCACCTCTCTCACGAGTGGCTCTTTGTGTGTGCATTCGGGAAGCTGTCTGTTCTTCCTTGGGCCTCAGTTTCCCCAGAGGCGGGGTGGGGTGGAGTGGACAGTCCCATGTGGGCACAGGAGAAACATGGTCCCTGCCTGGGATTCTGAGTGCACTGAGCAGTTGTTCCTGCACTCACATGTTCATCCGTTTTCTGGTCTCTCAGTCCCCACGTAGGTGCCAAGCTACTTCCATTGTGCCAGGGTCCTTGCAGGGCTGACAGTCTGATGGGAGGAGATGGGCCTTGGTCAGGTGGTTTTGGATAGTGAGCCGTGGAAGAGGTGACCCCATGGGGGAGAGGTGCACAGTGTTCGGCTGGCCCAGTAGGAAGAGCCTTCTGGAGGAGGGAGTGCCAGTGCAAAGGCCCTGGGGCAGCTACCTCAGCTGGTAGAGTGCAGTGGTTTGGGGAGAGCAGGGGGCCAGACTGTGCAGGCCTTCATGGTGAGAGAAGGAAACAGGTCTACTCAGAGCTCAGAGCTCCTCCCCGGCGCGCTGCCGCGGCCCCCATGCCTGCCCTGGCTTTGCAGGACAGAGCTCAGCCTTCAGCTACTCCCTTTAATCTCATTAGAAGGCTGGCCAGTTGCCACGGTGGTTGCTGATGGGCCTGACCAAGGCCGGCTCCTTCTAGACAGCGAGGCCTGGGAGGGGTTGGCAGATGGGAATTTGCTGCATCCTGTGGGGGCCCTGGAGGATGGAGGCTGCCCTGGAGAAGTGACGGCGTCTGCCGTGCTATGCCTTCCCAGGGCCACTGGCCCCCGTTCTTCCCTGTTGCGGCCGCCACTCCTCCCAGCCCCTTGGATGCTGCCAGGATGGGGGAGGGGCGTGCCCAGCAGGGATGTGGACACAGACTGGGGATGCACGTTGTGCTGGGGAACGCTATCCCTGTGGGGTCTTGGCAGCAAGGGGGTTGGGAGAGGCTGGAGAAGCCACCCATTTATACGCGGTTCTGTAGGGGGCGTGGGGGGAGGGTGGGGGGAGAAGGACTTTGAATGGCAGTGGGGGGGCCAGTCCTGGCTCAGGCTGTGTCATGGGCTGGGGGTGGGAACCCTGCATGGAAACGAGGGGCCCAGGGCGAAGGCAGGGCCTGAGGTGGCTTTTTATAGTGAGACTCGTGTTGAGTCCCCCCTTGACAGAGCAGAAATGGTTGGGTTGATGCTCTGCCTGTAAGCTCCCGGAGGAGCTGGCGTGCTGTGATCTGAGATGTGACGCGGCCCCCATGACGCTCTGCAGGCCCAGCCGCCCGCTGGTCCACAGGGTTATATGAGAGTCAGGTTCCGGGAGTGGAGTCTCTGCCCCACTTGGCCGCTTCTGAGCTGGGGGGCCCCGGGCAGTTCCCTTGCCCGCTGTCTCAGTTTTCCCTTCTGGAAAGCGGAGTGTGCTGGTAACCCCCTCGAAGGGCCTGTTTTATTACTGTTGCTGTTACTGCTACTATTGTTATTATTATTTTCATTTTTTTGGCGGCACGGAGCAACTTGTGGGATCTTCCCCAACTAGGGACTGAACCTGGGTCACAGCCGTGAAAGCCCGGAATCCTCACCACGAGGCCACCAGGGAACTCCCAAAGGGCCTGTCTTAGGTTGAATTGTGTCCCCTCAAAAGGTGCGTCCTGGGGGACTTCCCTGGTGATGCAGTGGTTCAGACGCCACGCTTCCGCCGCAAGGGGCATGGATTCGATCCCTGGTTGGGGAACTAAGATCCCGCGCGCCTCATGGCACGGCACCCCCCCACCCCCCAAAAAAGATACGCTCACCCCTGGAACCTGGGAATGTGACCTTACTGGGCAGGAGGTTCTTTGCAGATGTAATTAAGGGTCCCAAGGTGAGATTAATTCCGAATTAGGATGGGCTCTGAATCCAACGACAGGTATTATTCTAAGAGAAAGGACGGGGGATTTAAGACACAGACACAGAGGGGAAGACTGTGTGGAGACGGAGGCGGAGCTCAGAGCGAGGCTGCCGTGAGCCGAGCCGGGGACACCTGGAGCCCCCTGAAGCCAGGAGGGGCCTGGGAAGGGTCCTCCCTCAGAGCCTCTGGGAGGAGCCAGCCCTGCCCATACCTTGATTTTGGACTTCCACCTCTTGGACTGTGAGGGATTGAATTCCTGTTGCTTTAAGCCAGCCAGTCTGTGGTCATTGTTATGGTCGCCCCAGGACACTGAAGACCGGTAGTTCATATTCAGAATACGACAATGTGAAAATAAAACGTATGCTATTATCTGCAAAAAAAAAAAAAAAAAAAAAAGACCGGGTAGTTGTGGGGACTTCCCTGGTGGTACAATAGTTAAGAATCCACCTGCCAATGCAGGGGACACGGATTTGATCCCTGGTCCAGGAAGATCCCACATGCCATGAAGCAGCTAAGCCCGTGTGCCACAACTGCTGAGCCCACGTGCCACAACTACTGAAGCCTGTGTGCCTAGAGCCCGTGCTCTGCAACAAGAGAAGCCACTGCAGTGAGAAGCCTGCGTGCCCAAAGAGTAAATGGCCGCTCGCTGCAACTAGAGAAAACCCGTGCACAGCAGCAAAGACCCAACACAGCCCAAAAAAAAAAAGGGCAGTTGTGATGCTTAAATGCACTGAGGCTTGAGAAGGGCTCTGTGCCTCATGGAGGGGGCTCAGGGGTGCCGTCTGCAGCACTTGGGGTGGGGAGATGCTGACCAGAGGGCGGCTAAGGTCAGTGCTGTGCTTCCTGGTCATCCGTTGTGGCCCCGTCGGCCTCAACCCTGAAACACCTCTGACCCCTGGGGTGCGGCGTCACGTGGTTGCTTGATTGGTTCACACCTGAGAGCAAGAGGGTTTGAGAGGCACGAACTGGAGCGTTCTGGAAAGGTCCGGGGCTTCAGGGTGCTGGTGGGAGGCGAGGCCCGACATGCAGCAGCACTTCCTGGGGGTCCAGAGTGGCCCCATGCAGTGCTGGCATCGGACACATGGTGACCAGCAGCCCGTGGCTCTCAGGTGCCCGCCACCTGGTGGGAACAGGATGGGGTGGTGGACAGGGACACAGGCCAGGCGTTTTGGATGGGGCGAACGTAGGTAGACAAACCAAGAGGCGTATGGAAGGGGCCTGGTTCAGTCAGTGGTGCTCTTACCGCTGTCACTTTCTTCCTTTTGAGCCAGTAAAGGAAGAGGGTAGCTCTAAGGAGAGCTGGGTGGGACGATTCAGGAACTCCCTGTGCCATCTGCGAACCTGAAGCTTTATTAAGAACAGTAACAACAAAGCCAGAGGCCAGTGTGAAGATAACTTGGGTGTCAGGATGGGTGTGGGGGGGCAGCTGTTGCAGGCTGGGGCCCTGGGTGGGGGTCACAAGCTCCAGGCACTTTGGGATCAGGGGGCCGGAGGGAACGAGGAGTGGGGCGAGCAGAGGGCAGGGAGGCCACAGGGAAAGTGTGGTAATGGGGCACCTGCCCGCCCTCAGCATCTGGAGTGGGGTTCCCTCTCACGGCCGGGGAGCCTGGACGTGGACCCCAGGCTGTCCGACCCACAGGCCAACAGCAAGAGGGGGCCTCCGGAGTCGCACCTCCTTTGTGCCGGTGGGTCTTGTCCAGGCTTCACTGCCCTGTCTGCGCCTGCTTCTGCTAAAACCCATGAGGGTGGGGTGAGGGGAGGGGGAGGCCCAGGCCTCCTGAGGGCATCAGGAGTTGTGTTCGTGTCCTGAAAGGTTCTTTTTGTAAAGTTAGTTAATTAATTTTTTATTTTGGCTGCATTGGGTCTTCATTTCTGCATGCGGGCTTTCTCTGGTTGCGGCGAGCGGGGGCTCCTCTTCGTTGAGGTGCACGGGCTTCTCATTGCGGTGGCTACTTTTGTTGCGGAACGTGGGCTCTAGGCATGCAGGTTTCAGTAGTTGCAGCACATGGGCTCAGTAGTTTGGCTTGCAGGCCCTAGAGCGTTCGGGCTTCAGTAGTTGTGGCACACGGGCTTAGTTGCTCCGCAGCATGTGGGATCTTCCCGGACCAGGGATTGAACTCGTGTCCCCTGCATTGGCAGGCGATTCTTAACCACTGGACCACCAGGGAGGTCCCTGAAAGGTTCTTATATGGCCTCCAAATGGGACTGTGACCTGGCTCATGAAAGTCGGCTCCCGAGAGTGGGAACAGTGGTGCTCATTCATTGATACTTTCATCCAATCACGTGTTCCTACGCTCCTCTGTTCCACCAGCAGGTGCTGCTGGGTGTTAGACCCTGGCTCGGATGCCAGGTTTATGGCGAGCTTGGGGGTAGGATAGGGTAGGAAATGCCATCGAGGGGTGTAGAGAGAGGACCACTGGGCGGAGGGATGCATGAGGGAGTGTGGCTTGACAGCGGGGAGAGGCATGAGCTTTGGCGTCAGGCAGCTTGTCAGACCCTGCCCGGTGGCATCAATCTGCTGTCCTCCTCGTGGACCCTCTGAGGCACCAAGTCTGTGGGTGGAGCCCAGGCTGGCACCTCCTCACCCCAGGACCCTACTTCTGGGGTTTCCTGGCCAGGCCTAGATGGCACTCAGCCCTTACCAAAGTTAAGGGGGTCCCTAAGACCACCTTCGCATCTGACACCAACTGCAGAATTTGAGGTTTCCCAAGACTTACACTCAGCTCGGCAGTTCACTGGAAGGACTCAGGAGTCACTGAGAACCATCACAGTCATGGTCACTGTCTGTTACAATGAAAGGACACAGATCACAGTCGACGTGGGGCGGCGGTCAGACTTCCAAACACAGAGCTGCAGGTTGTCCCTTCCGTGGAGTCCCGAGGACAGTGCGTGCTTCTCCCAGCACCAGTGTGTGATGACGTACATGGGGGTTGTGAACCAGGGATGCATCCCAAGCCTTGGTGCCTAGGGTTTTTATTGAGGTTCGCCAGGCAGACTCTGCTGACTGCCGTCTCCAGCCCCTGCGGAGAGAGCGAGCTGATACCGCATTGGCCCGAGACCCCCACCCTCAATCACACTGTTGGCATAGATACCCAGTGTGCCCCAAGGCCCCAGGCAAACAAAGACACTCTTATCAGGCAGGGCTTTCACTTCCCAGGAGCTGGGGGCAAAGGTCAAACTGCCCTGGGCCAGGTTAACTCTTTCCGCCGCAGCCCCACATACAACCAAGGATGGGACATGCAACAAGGGTCCCCCAGAGGAAGAGTAGGGCCCCCCCACGATGTCCACTCCAGAGGCCGCACCCCAAAGCCTGACATTCCCATAGCAAAGTCAGCAGGGGGGTGGGAACCATCGCGGGAAAGAAAGGCCCTGACAGAGATGGGGCCTGGGAGTGCCCGTGTTGCAGCCTGTCCCCAGTCTGGGCTCCTCCTGGCCCGGAATGTGCAGCTTTGCCGAGTGATTTCCTGGATGCCGTGGTTTCCAGAGCCGGCAGCACAGCCTGTGACAAAAGCACGTGTGGTGTGAGCACTTCCTGTATCACACGCCCGGCGTTGGTTGGTTGGTGCACACGTGCTCACCTGCACGACCCGCTCTAGGGAGGGGGCAGTCGAGGCCCAGGAGGGGGCTGTAGCCCCCGCCCCCCAGGGCCACATGGTACTTGAGAGGTGGTTCTTGAGAGGCGGATGTAACGCGAATTCCTGCCACATGGCTCAGACCCAAGAAGGGCCTGGCGGGGCAGGTCTCTGGTCCAAGGTAACCCGTGCCCACCCTGCTTGGCCTCCCCCTCCCTCCTGACCAGGGGCTGGCCTGTTTCATCTCATGTGACCACAGGGAGGGACACAGTGGGCTGTGTGTCTCCAGACATTGGAGACAGAGCCTGGGCCGGGCCCTGCAGACGCCTGAGAACCACCCGTGGAGGAAGAGAGCAAGGCCAGTCTCCATCCCAGCTCCACTGCTGTTCGCAGGAAACAGCTGTTTACCTGGGTGAGGTGCTTGGCCGGGCGAGCGGCCAGTTCCTGAGCTTCACTTCCCCCTCCGGTGTCCGCGGCCCCCCAGGAAGCTGGGGCTGGCCTGGGAGAGCGGGGCGGCGTGGGCGGCCAGCAAACGGAGCGCTGCCAGGAGCTGTTTGTGAGGGAACGTGAGCCGGTCTTGTTGTGTACACAGTGCCGACCCTAGCAACCGCCCCAGCCGGCAGGAGCGGACGCCCACCCCTCCCCGTATGCCCAGCCGCCGCCCCTCCCTCGCGGCACCTGCATCCCAGGGCAGATTTACCAGCCTCGGGGACCTGGCCGACGGCGGTGTCCACCAGGTCAGGGGCATCTGCTGTTCCTGGCAAAGTGGAGTCTATGCTCCTGCGAGGAAAGGCCAGGCCCCAGCCCCGCTCCGAGGCAGCCGTGGCTGGTCAGGGAGCCCCAGGCTCCTGGTTCTGAGACCTGGCCCAGCGGGACAAATCCCCACGCGAGAGGTGGGGGGAGGACCGTGCAGGGATGCAGCCGGCCCAGCTGAAGGCTCAGCCCTGGGTGCGGCTGGCGGGACACGCAGGAGGAGCCTGGGGGCTGGGCCGGGACTCCTTAGAACTCAGGCGGGGTCTGGCAGACCCTCTTGCCCTCTCTGCGCCGTCGGAGGGATTGTACACGCTGCACTTTGAACGCCGGCGCTGCACTTCTGAGCCGGCCCCTCTGATTGAGGCCAGTGGAAAGACAGTTTCTCCCGTGTCCGGGCGTAAATTCGCAGCCTTTGGCCCGCGCCCCAGGAACGCAGCCTTTGGCGTGATAAGAAATGGCTCCCCTGGGTGGGTGAGGGGCCTCCTGCACAGGCTCCAGGTCTGCTTGATACTCTTGCCGATTCACAAATTGTCCCAATCAGCCTCGGTCAAGTTCACGGAGGCAGCACCCCCAGGGTGACTTTCCCCGCCTGGGCATCTCAGGTCTCTGATTTTGCTGGTTTTGGTGGAGCGACTCATGGCTCCTTTGAGAATCTGAGCCATGGGGGTCCCACACCCTCTGTACCTGGCACCCCTGACCCCGCTACTTGGGGCCCTAGGGAATGGCGCTCTTCAGGGTGTGCTTAGAAACAGCCCCCCACCCCACCCGCCCGCTCCCCGCTATAGCCGTCGATTCTCTCTTGCAGCTCCAGCTCCAAAAGTCCCAGTACCTGCAGCTGGGCCCGAGCCGTGGCCAGTACTACGGCGGGTCCCTGCCCAATGTGAACCAGATTGGGAGCGGCACCGTGGATCTGCCCTTCCAGGTGAGCCCCCGTTCCTCTCTCACACCACCTCCCACCTGGGGTGTGTTGCAGTCTGGGCCCCGCCCTGGCCACAGAGCAAGAGAGCGTGCATGACAGCCTGTGAACAGCTGGGGTCACCAGACAATTGCCGCCGCCCCCCCACCCCTGCCTACTCCTTCCCCCGGGGTGGCCTGGCCAGGCCTCACCCGGATCCCCGCCTGCCCATCCCCTGTCAGCAGACCCTGCAGCGAGGCCGAGGTCTGGCCGCGAGTGTTTCGGCAGCCGCTACACCTGTTGGCCGGCTGTGCGGCAGCGGGAACCGCTCAGGGCCTCTGGGGCTTGGCTCCGTCCCGCTTCACTAATCCGCAAGCCCAGCAATTCTCAGAAGGAGGCCCCTCAGCCTGACCCCACTTGTCTGCAAACGTTTCTTGGCAGAGACCCACACAGCGCGGCTCCCGCAGGCCGCATAGCTGCCGCGCACGTCCTTATCATAAATAAGAAGAGATAAGGTCCACCGCCCGCCGGGCGCGCAGGGCTGGCCTCTTCCCCCAGGTCACGTCCCTCGACCCTGGTCTGCAGGTGGAACTGGGGGCAAGGTGGGCCCAAAAGCTGGCCCGATAGCTGCCCCCACCCCCAGCACGACGTCTGGACTCTGTAGGGACGGGTCCACTGGATAGCCACACACTTGTCCTGTTGCTGGGACAGAGCCCCAGAAACAGCCACGTCCGTTAGTGTGTTGACAGGCCAGGTGGAGCTGGGTCGGTCCTGCAGGGAGCTCAGTCCTCCCTCCTGCAGCCATTCCCCAGCTTGTACTACTCCCACACTGCTGCTGGGATGTGGCAGGGCACCAGCCCAGGGTCCCCGAGGCTGGCCTGGGGTCCAGCCGGTTCAGCTCTGAATCCCCAGGGCCCCTGGGGGCACAGCCCTCCTCAGATGGCCTCCACATCAGAGCCGATGCGTGGGGCTGTCGTGCTGGTCTCCGTATGCTCCAGAAGCCTCACCTCTTTGTCAGGGCCCTTTCTGGTTTGGATTTTCTCCTCTCCTCCCCGGCTCTCCCCTTTCTCCGTGTCCCCATCCCCTCCTCCCGCAAGGAGAGTGTCTCTCTGGGCAGCCCCAACCTTGCCCCCCGCCTGAGGCCGCCACAGAGCCCCCGAGGGCCGAGGGTGCACGGGGGCCTGTTGGGCTTCCCACTGGGGGGCCGGGCGAGGCAGGAGCGTCTCAAAGTCTCGGTTCTTTGCATTTTCAGCCCAGCGGATTTCTGGGGGAGGCTCTGGCAGCGGCTCCTGTCTCTCTGGTAAATGAGCCCCTGGGCTGAGGCCTCGGCATCCCTAGCACGTGTGCGGGCGCTGGGTATTCCTGCGCGGCCACCCCCATGGCTCAGCGGGAGGTGTCCCATCTGCCAAACGGGAGCAGATCCGCGCTGCCCCCCCTTGTCTGGGGAAGCGCGCGTGGTCGCGTCGAGAGACGGCGTCCCCGGGGGACCCGCGCATGCGCGCCGACGCTGCATGGTCCGTCCCTGGGACGCACACGTACACGCGCGCGTGCGGGTCCCAGACCCGGCCTGGCAAGCGGGGCTGCGGCTGGGCCCGAGCTTCCCTCTGCCTCTGGCTCTGCTTCAGCCGCCTCGGTTTCCCCTCTGGGCTTCCAGGCATCTCTGGGAGGAGATGCATGGCCCCTGTCCTCTGGTGTCTGTGCCTGGACAGCGAGGCTCCTACCTTCCCTCGGTCACTGCTGTGTACTGGGCCCACGGTCTTTTGGAGGCAAAAGCACAGAAAGATCCAAGCTGGCAGGGTCTTTGCTGGGTCAGAGAAAGACCAGGGTCCCGGGATGCCAGGGGAGCCGTCAGCCCTGAATGCTAGCTGAGGTGTTCGGACAGGTGGGGAAGTCTTCCAGAGGAAATTGCTTTTTGCCTGGCTGCCCAGAGAAGGCAGAAGGACCTGAGGGCCAGATGGCCGGGTAGGGGGCTGGTAGCTGCATCCAGGGTTAGCTAAGGCTGCCAGTCTTGCCCCAGTCAGATGGTGAGGGGCCCCGTGGCGCCAGGGCAGGCGGGGAGCAGGCTCCCGGGGGCCTCAGGAGTGTGGAGCCAGGAGCGGGAGCAGGGCCTGACCGGGGGCCTCATGCCAGCCCCAGGTGCTGGAAGGGAGCCCTGTCCGGCCAAGCTGTGGGCCAGGGCTCCGGAAAGCGCCTGCACTTGGCTCCCGGTGGTGTGGGACAAGCCCGTGGGGGAGGGCGCATGGGGGCTGAGTCTCAATCAGGACCAGCCCCAGGCTCAACGAGGAGCCTCCAGGGAGCCAGCACTTGGCCAGGTGGGCCCCTGACGTCCTGGGCTGGAAGCCCTGGGGCTGTCTCTTGGCAGGCCCCTCCAGGGATGACGTAGGTGGGGAGAGGAGGCCGGCCAGGCCCGGAGAGAGAGGGCGGAGGCCTGTCTGCACCTGGCAAGGCTGGGGGGGTGCTCGGGCCGTCTGTACCCCTGGCACCCCGGCCGGCACCGGGCCCCGAGCTTGCGCCGCTCTGCCTGGCCCGTGCATGCCGGCTGCACTGCACGCCTGCCGCCCCGGCACCTGGGACCCCCGGCTCGCTGCCACCCCCACAGTGCTCGGAGGCTGGGGGCAGGGGCCTCAGAGGAAAGGAAGCCCGTTTGGAGTAGCCGAGGGTGGCTTCAGAACTGGGCAGGAGGGATTGTGGGGGGACTCTCAGGTCAGATCCTGGGGGCAGAGCTGGGGTCAGATCTTGGACCACAGCTGATAACCATGGTTGGGTTCTTCTCTTTTTTTCCATCTCTTCCTCTCCTCCCTCCCCACGTCGGTCCCCTCCCCACCCCCAGACACCCTTCCAGTCCTCGGGCCTGGACACCAGCCGAACTACCCGACACCATGGGCTGGTGGACAGAGTGTACCGGGAGCGTGGCCGGCTTGGCTCCCCACATCGCCGGCCCCTGTCAGTGGACAAACATGGAAGGCAGATATCCTTTTCCCAGAGGATGTGGGGGTGGGGGAGGCGGGGACCACCTCATCCAACTGATGTAGCTGCCTGGTGCCAGCTCTGTGACAGAATCAGGGCTGCTCCAGTCCTCTGGGGCTACCAGGCAGCACCAAGGGGTGGGGGGGCACGGTGCCATTGCATGGCAACCTCGGAAGGCTTCCTGGAGGAGGCAGTGTGAGCTGTGGAGCCTTTAGCCAGGAGGGGGCTAGGAGAGCGCAGGGAACAATAACACAGAGGAGGCCACTGGAGCACACAGCCCAAGATGAGAGTTGGGAGGATGTGCTCAGATGCCTGGCTGGGCAGTGGGGCCCAGGAAGGCTATGAGCAGGGCACCCACACGTCGAGGCCACGTGGAGGGCAGCCCAGCCAAGGCAGTGGGGCCGAGGGGGGTCTGAGCCAGACCTAGGCGGATCAGAGAGAGGCGTGATCTAAAGACACGAAATTTGCCTTTGCACCTCCGCCAAGCAGAGGGATTGTCAGGAATCTCCCCCAACCCCCACCGACTTGGCCGCCCCTTGGTGCTTAGCCAGCCAGGCTCCCCCACCGCTAGAATCTGAGCGGCTGCTCCTGGGAACCCCGGCTCTCTAGAACAGAGAAGCCTGTTCTTTCCTGGTTCTTGTTTCCGTGGGCTGGGGGAGCCTGAGCAGCTGGGCCCTGGACCAAGCCCTCGGGCCCTGGGAGCCACCCCGTCAGCCCCACATTAAGAGTCAAGACCGGGGTCAGCTGAACTAGACTCCCTGCAGCCCCCCTCTGGGCCCCCGTTTCATGGCCGAGGCCCCTCTTGGAAGGGGTGCAGCCCGCACGTGCGCCTGCAGGGGGTGAGTGCTGAGTGCTAGGTGGACGGGGCTGCACCCTGGGGGCTGCTCGCAGCCAGGCAGGAAAGGCCCCCGCCCCGAGGCCCCAGCTGTAGCCGGCTCCCAGCAGCCTGGCTACTCAGGCTGGCCAGCGCGGGGTTCCCAGGGCTCAGGGCAGGGCCTCAGCCCACAGCACCATCGCCTTAACTCGTACGCACGCAGACAGCTGCCCATATGGTACCATGTACCTCTCGCCACCTGCGGACACCAGCTGGAGAAGGTCAGTGACCCAGAGCCAACCCCCCGCCCTCTCATTGGAAACAAAACCATACTTTCATCGTGGCTGTGCTTGGAAAATCAGTACGCAGTCACTTAAAAATGACAAAACTTGGAAGCATCCAGAAGTTTCTAGAAATCAGCTCTATACCCGTAACAATGAAGTCACAGTGTTTGGGGTCTTCCAGGGATTTTTTTTTTGCCTCTATTTATGAGGTTTTTTTCCTTTTGTTTTTTAAACAAAGTTGCGATTGTGTTGAATATTCAGTGTGGTCACTTGTTTTATTTCATTTAATGCTCTATTGTGATGGGTTCCCATTTTCCTAAAAAGCCGTAGAGAATGTGATTGGAAAGATATTATATATTTATTGCTAGATTAGGAAAATACGTAAACGCATCTAGAAGATGAAAAAAATCTATTAATGCCGTCATCTAGGAAGATCTGAAATAATGATAATATAGTTAATATAAATACCTACAAGTAACGCAGGTGATAGTCGCACACTAGTGTGAATGTACTTAGTGACACAGACGTGTACACTTAAAAACGGTTAAAAAGGCAAATTTTGTAATTATCTTACTCCACATACACAAAAAAATATATGTAGGTGATTTCAGTAAACAAAGACCAAAAGTAAACGAGCTGTTAAAAAAAAACCCAGCACAACGGAAAGTATATAATTCAGTAACATAATTAAATGTCCACCAAGGACGTATTCATATACCAGGTCCTGTTTCAGCCATCACATACATTAACTGATGTAAGGTGCACAGAGCTCTGTGGAGTTGGTGCTGTTATCCTCCCCATATTAGGCATAAGAAAGAGCACAGAGAGGTCAGAACAGCTGCTCAGGGATACACAGCTGGTGAGGGGCCGGGATCCCCCTAGCTCCTCACTGCTCAGCTGGCCCCAGGGTCAGAGACAGCCCAGTCCTCTGTAACCTGCTCTTGTGCTTGAAGCAAGTTTCCTCCACATCCTCAGTGTCTGGGACATCCCCAAGTCGGCTGTGCAGCGGGACCTGCCCTTTGTGTCTGCCCAGCTCCCCATCACTGCTCCTGGTTTCCTAGGCAGCTGAGGGGTTTTTCTGGCGACCCTCCCTCCAGACACCTGCAGCTGGGGGCAGATTGTGTTCTTGGGGCAGAGAGTGGAGCCTCTCTCAGGATCCTGGCAGCATTGAGATCCCCCGTGGCCATTTGTCACCAGTAGGGGACTCCTCGATGGGCTCGTGCCCCCAAGGCTGGTCCACTGTGGGACGTCAGGCCCTCTGTCTTTGGGGTTTCAACAGGAAAGCACCACCCTTTCTCTAAAGCTGAGAAGTCTGTCTAAAGGGGCAGGGAGGGGCAGGGGCTGGTTAGGAACAGAGGGACAGCTCTGTTGCAGCCTTTGCAGACGAAAACCACAGTCACTGTTGTGGTCCTTTAGGGTTTCGCTCAGGTATGCAGCTCACACAAGTGGCCCATGACTGCCACCCTATTACATCGGGTAGGTCCCGGATAGAGTGGAGCCAGGGCTGTCCCCTCGTCCCCTTTGGGGCCAAGACTCACCGTCTCTCTCTTCTCCCCAGGACCAATTCTGACTCTGCCCTGCACCAGAGCACCATGACTCCCACCCAGCCAGAACCCTTTACGGGTGGGTCCCAGGACGCGCACCAGAAAAGAGGTATTGACAGGGCCCGTGGGTGTCTTTCCTGGGATCCTGAAAATCCAGTGGGTGACCGCTGTGCTCTCAGAGGTCACAAATATGTAGGCGGGCAGACCTGAGAAGGAAGACTCAGCAGGTGCTACGGGATGAGGGGAGGGGTTCAGGGAAACTTTGAGATGGCACTATTTGAGTTGGATTTTGAGGATTGCAGAGGAGTTTTCTAGGCAGAGAAAACAGTCCCTGTGAACTCACATTGGCTTCTGTTCGTGGATGCAGGGTATGGCCATGCAATCTGGGGGCCTTGCAGATTCTTTCAAATGTTGGGAGCAGCAGTCCCAAGCAAAAAGGGCATTTATCAGCTCATGACCAATAGTTGGAAGTAGATGTTCAGCTTCAGGTACCGTTTGATCCAGGGCTTCACCCTGGATCGTTTCTTGGCTCTGGTGCTCAGAACCCTCTTGGTCCACAGGGTCCTTCCTGGCAGCAATGGGTGGAAAAGAGGCTAACTGTTCCCTAACTCTTGCCTAGAGCCTCCTTTCCAACTGGGTCACGCACACATCCTTGCAACTGGGGTAGATCTTTGCCCAGGTCCCAGTCCCTCCTTGGAGCCAGGTATGGAGGCAGCATCCCTGGGACTTCCCAGGAAGGTACATGGCATCTTAAAAACTGCGGCAGTGTCACCCAGAGAGGGGAGTGTGATGCTGTGAGGCCAGCCCTAGAAATGCACATGGGCCTGATCTGCTCCAAGACACTGAAACCAGACAGTTAATCACATACACTGAAGGTCCAAATGCTTACCACAGCATTTCACTCTGCGAGTATGTAAACATATCAGGGAGACTTTGCTGATGAAAGAAGGATGGTCAACCAGAACTGCACCCCTTGGTGGGCAGGGGCTCTCCTCCTGTGATCTTTCCAGCTCACTGGGCATCAAAGGCGAGATTGCAGAAGGGAATGTCTCCATAATAAAAGTAAGGATTCCAAACACCTAGGGGTGAGGAGAATGGACCTGGCGCTTCCCTCCTGTTCCTGATGCTGGGAGCAGTTCAGAGGGTGCTGTCCACCCTGAAGGCTGTCCCACAGGGGCTTGGAGCTTTTGGGGTGGGCGCGGGGGGCTTCGCCCTCCCCAGGGACTCTTTGTGACCTTGGAAGGACCCCTGGCAGCTCAGAGTCCAGTTGGCCTTGGGGTGGGGGGGGGGGGGACATGTCATCTCTCCCCTTTCCTCCAGGAGGGGCCCAGGCAGTAACGAAGTCTGGGGTTGGCCTGGCTGTCTTCCCATCCCCCAGCCCAGGTTTCGAGAAAGAGGAATTAACCTCCTCCTTTTAATTCTATTCGTAATGGTGCTATTGCAGGTGAAAAATTGAACCTCCAACAGGCATAGAGAAATTGGGTCTCATAAAGAAAATGTTTAATCTCACCTTAACCAGAAGGTTTAAGGAAAGGGGCCTTCAGGCACAGCTGGTTCCAGGGCCTCATATGATACTCATCCAGCCCCTCGACCTTCTCTCCCCTCCTTTCCTCCTCTGGGGCTGGTTGGCATTGCAGCTAACTCATGGGGTCGTAGCTACCATGGTTGGATAGACCGCAGCCCATGTTGAGCCACGTGACTTGGTGCCACCAGCACAAGAGGGGCCCGGCCTCTGGGTGATGACAGCCCAGAGGAGGAGGTGGGTGGCCACAGGGCTGCAGGTGGGGTGCACAGGGCGGGGCAACGAGTCATAGGAGACGGGGAGAGATTCTTGGCTATTCTCTGCAGCCCAAGGCCTCCAAGGCCTGAGTGGGTCCTGTGAGAGGCAGAGTCGACACACAGCTCTTAGCTCCAGACCTTTCATTTTCATTTCTTTTTAAGTTACAGATTCTCTTTTTCTTTTTTTAACTTTTCTTTTTCTTTTTTCCTTTTTTTTTTTTAACAAAACTCTTTTGTACTTTAGTACAACCCCCAGAAGTTACTGTTGAGGCAATTACATTCATATCACGGTCGTGACTGTGTATGTCAGGGAAGTGCCCTCCTGGTGCCACCACGCAGCTGCAAAGATTCCTTTTCTGCTTCTCCTTCTCCTCCAACCCCACCCCACCCCAGTCTTACTATTAACAGTCCCAGGAATGGAGGAGACCACATCAGAGACGGACAAGAACCTTTCCAAGCAAGCATGGGACACCAAGAAGGTAAGAGCCTAAGGGCTTTCAAAAGTGGTTTTCTTCCTTGATCTTTTTTTTTTTTTTTAGGAGCACAACCCAGGTGAAGATGGTGAAATAGCAGATTGGGGGAGCGTCGCCTTCCCTGAAGTGTGAACCTCATTCAAGTTTTTTTTGGCCGTGCTCCATGGCATGCAGGATCTTAGTTCCCCAACCAGGGATAGAACCTAGGTCCTTGGCAGTGAGAGCTCGGAGTCCTAACCACTGGACCGCCAGGGAATTGCCCAAATCTCATTCACTTTTTACTTTTTTTTTTTTTTTGGCTGTGATGGCTCTTCATTGCTGCGTGCGAGCTTTCTTTTATTTGTTTATTTTTGAATTTATTTATTTATTGGCTGTGTTGTGTCTTTGTTGCTGTGCACAGGCTTCTCACTACAGTGGCTGCTCGTTGCAGAGCACGGGCTTTAGGCACTCAGGTTTCAGTAGTTGTGGCACATGGGCTCAATAGTTGTGTCTCATGGGCTCTAGAGCACAGTAGTTGTGGCGCACGGGCTTAATTGCTCTGTGGTATGTGGGAATTTTCCTGGACCAGGGATCAAACCCCTGTCCCCTGCATTGGCAGGCGGATTCTTAACCTCTATGCCACGAGGGAAGTCCCCCTTATCCAGTTTTGACTAGTTGCATAGGCCTTGAACACTAATGGCAGGCCTGTTACACTGGTGAAAACCATGTAAAGAATTAAAATCTATGTTCACTTTGGCAGCATGTATATTAAAATTGAAACAATGCAGGGAAAATTAACATGGCCTCTGTACAAGGATGACACGCAGATTCACAAAACGTTCCATATTTTTAGGTGTAGCGATGGATGTCGGTAGTTATTGTGGTGATCACTGCAGTAGATACACATATTGAATTACACCTGTAACTAATGTTATCTGCTAATTATACCTCAATTAGAAAAGAAAAACTGAAGCCAGGGAGGTTAAGTGATTTGCCCAAGGTTCTTAGGGTTTAGAATTTATACCCCCTAATTCTTAGCCTGTGATTGTTCTACTAACCCACAGTATTGGGTAATTATCATTGTTTTTTGTCTTTTTTTTTTTTTTGCCACGCTGCACAATATGTGAGATCTTAGTTCCCCAACCAGGGGTCAAACCTGTGCAGTGGAAGCACGGAGTCCTAACCACTGGACCTCCAGGGAATTCCCTATCATCATTCTTAAATATAAACTTCCATTCACTTGCACAATAATTACAGCTTTTTATTAGAATACAGAGTCTGCTTGGAATTCCTAGTTGGATTGGAATTTCTGTGTTATTTCCAGGTCCACAAACAAATTTCTCAAGTTCAAGCTACAAAAATGTCAAGTGATAAGATAGAATTTATGCCATGGATACAGATTTCAAAGAATTCGAACAGAACAAATGCATTTAACACTAAAGCAATTTTGATTTTTTTTAATAGAAATTTTTTTTAGGATTTATTTTGTTATTTATTTTATTTTTGGCTGTATTGGGTCTTCATTGCTGCGCATGGGCTTTCTCTAGTTGTGGCGAGCAGGGGCTACGCTTCACTGCAGTGTGGTGGCTTCTTTTGTTGCGGAGCACAGGCTCTAGGCACGTGGGCTTCAGTAGTTGCAGCACATGGGCTCAGTAGTTGTGGCTCGCGGGCTTAGTTGCTCCGTGGCATGTGGAATCTTCCCGGCCCAGGGATCAAACCTGTGTCCCCTGCATTGGCAGGCGGATTCTTAACCACTGCGCCACCAGGGAAGCCCTTGAATTTTTTTTTTTTTAATTGAAACCCATTGCTGGTCAAGTTGCAGTGAAAGGGGCAGCAATGCGAATTACTCATCCCCGTCAGAAACTCGGAGGGAGATGACGAACAAGCAGACAGCACTGTGTTCCTCAAAGGCGTGTGTTCAGAGCTTTTGAAATCAACTGGAAACAACCTGCGTGTTCGACAGTAGGGGCTTTATAAGGAAATTGGCCTCAGTCCCTCGTGTAGAAAGCTCTGTGTGTATGACTTGGGATCTTTGAAGGAATTTTAAAGGCATGAGAGACTTGTGATAAAACTGGTATGTGGAAAGAGCAGGATGAAGCTGTATAGAAAGGCACAAGACACGTAAAGATGCCCACAGATCCCTGGGTGTGCAGGACCAGGCCCCAGGGGAGACACGGGTGCAGGTGTGGGCAGCACTGTTGGCCTTTGTTTGGCTGTGTTGGGTCTTAGTTGTGGCACAAGGGATCTTCGTTGAGGCACACGGGATCTTTTTGTTGCAGCTCGCGGGCTCTTCATTGTGGTGCGCAGGCTTCGTTGTGGAGTGTGGGCTTCTCTCTAGTTGTGGTGTGCTGGTGTTGTCTCTCTGGTTGCAGTGCTCAGGCTGCAGGGCACAGGGGCTTTGTAGTTGTGGCACACGGGTTCCAGAGCATGTGGGCTCTGTAGTTTGCGGCACGCAGAATCCCTCATTGAGGTGCGTGAGCTCAGTAGTTGTGGCGCACCAGCTTAGTTGCTCCGCAGCATGTGGGATCTTCCTGACCAGGGATCGAACCCTCATCCCCTGCATTGAAAGGCAGATTCTTTACCACTGGACCACCCAGGGAAGTCTGGCCTTTTAATCCCCGTCTGCACATTCCAGTTTTGAACAAGGAATGCATATGATTTTCATACTCGGGGGGAAAACTTAAAAATCCTAACAACCCAAAGTCAAAAAGTAACTGAAACGTCTAGTTGCAGAGAGGTGCATCAGTAAGGCCAACAGGGTCCCTCCACATGCCGGAACGCGGTGCTGCCATAAAGAAAGCGAAGATGGCGCATGTCGTGACTCTGGGGAGGGAAACGGCCCCAGCATCCTGGGCGTGAGAAGAGGGTGGCAGAGCCCAGCAACCTGGCCAGACTTCCTTTAACTGCCGCTTGAAACGATGCATCTGTGAGGATGTCAGTAAAGGAATGCCTGTGGATGCGTTGGGGGTGGGGTGGGGGGTGATGGGTGATTTTTAATACTGTTTAGAAATCCATTAGGATCCCATAACATTCGTGGAATGCTTTTGAAAAGATTCTTTAGAAAGAGTCATTGTCAAAGTACTTTGCAAAAAAATCTGTTGATGAAGGGAGTGTTTACTCAGGGAATTAAGGAGCCTGTGGCCACGTAGAAACCCGTCTGTCCTTCCTCCAGCATTCCCTGCAGGGGCTAAACGCCTGCGGGTCACGTGTCACCCCTCGGGCTCCGCAGTCACTGCCGGTGGGGCCTTCCCTCCTCTCCCACCAGCTCACTTGGTGTGTGCATGGGAGGCAGGCCCAGCCCTCTGCCGGTGCGTCCACGTGCTCCCCTGTTGCTCCCTGAAGAGCGCATTGGCCGGGAGTGTCTGCCCGAGGGCCCGAGAGGCGGAGGGGAGTAAGCAAACGTGACACCGTCGAGCCCTCCGCTGGCATGCGGGGTTCTGTCCGATCACGCCTGCTGCTGTCGGACGAGCACTTCCTCCTTTGTCCTTGAACAAGTCTAGGGACCCTGCCTGGAGCCTGCAGTTCTTGGATGGTGATAGCGTCCGAGGGTCACAGACGAGGAGGCGGTTTCTCTGGGACCCTCTCCCCGGGGCTGGACGACAGGGCAGCCGCGGTCTCCGTCCTCTGGCAGCGTGGGCCAGGGAGCACGCCAGCACCGGGGTCCCCGTGGGAGCCGCAGCTCTGGGGCACCGCGCGGCTGGAAGGCGGGTCAGCAGGGGGCGTGGGCAGCACCCTCCGTGTTATTCAGGGCATCCGGTTTCAGCCTCCTCAGGCTTCTCCACGCGATGTCCTTCCTTGCCGTGGACGGAGGCACACTGAGCAGAGGCAGCCCCCGCCACCGCAGCCTCGCCTTGCCATGGTTCAGGAGTGACACAGGGTGTCAGCCTGGAGGCACCTGGCTGTTCAGGGGCCCCGCCCCCCAGCTGGCTGTGAACAGCCAGGGTACAGCCCCAGGAGGCTCCGATGTGAAGAACAGGCAGGCTGCTGCTTCTTCCCCAGTGCCTGGTCTGACAGGACCACACCACCCGTGGGCCGTGCCCACCTTAGAGGTAGACAGAGTAAAGCTGGGAGGGGGCTGTTAGAAAGACCCTCTCGACACCGCTCTTGGTTTTGTCCTTGGGTGTGTCTAGGGCAGACCCCCCCATCCCATGGGGCCACGTGTTCATCTGCAGATAAACTCGATTCTCTCTCTTTTTTTTAAGCTCTTTATTGGAGTATAATTGCTTTACACTGTTGTGCCAGTTTCTGTTGTACAACAGAGTGAATCAGCTGTATTTATACATACATCCCCATATCTCCTCCCTGCCATGACTCCTTCCCACCCTCCCTATCCCAGCCCTCTAAGTCATCACCCGTCATCGAGTTGATCTCCCTGTGTTATGCAGCAGCTTCCCACTAGCCATCTCTTTTACATTTGGTAGTGTATATATGTCAATGCTACTTTCTTCGTCCCAGCTTCTCCTTCACTCCCCTCCCCACCGTGTCCTGAAGTCCATTCTCTACATCTGCATCTTTATTCTTGCCCTGCCATTGGATTCATCCGTACCATTTTTTTAAGATTCCGTATATATGCATTAGCATACAGTATTTGTTTTTTTCTTTCTGGCTTACTTCAGTCTGCATGACAGACTCTAGATCCATCCACCTCACCACAAATAACTCAATTTCATTCCTTTTTATGGCTGAGTAATATTCCATTTAAACTCGATTCCCATTGAGCATTTCTTAGCCCTTGCGGGGAGATCCGCTGTGTTGTGAGAAGGTGCAGTGCACACGAGGAGGCCAGCTCAGCCTCTGCTGTCTTCTCTTTCAGACGGGGTCCAGGCCCAAGTCCTGCGAGGTCCCCGGAATCAAGTAAGTCTCAGCTGGGCCCACCTTGTGTCCCCAGGCCACCATGGGCTGCTTGGACGACCCCAGAGCTTCCCGTCCACGCATGAGGCTACACACCCTGACAAGAGGGGCGCTGTGCCGCTGGGCGCCACCCATCAGGCCCCACCACGGGGGGACCTTCCTACCCCTCCCTGCCTGAGATGCCAGAGCCCTCGTCCCAGCCCCAGCACACTCACCTCTCAGACACACCCTGTTCCTGGTCGGTGGGAGGCCCCTCACCCCAGCCTCCATCCCACAGGAATAGGCTGCTTCCTGAGGTTGCGTTGGAGGTGCTGACAGTTGTTTCTCGAGCAGGGCAGCGCCTAGTTTTGGGGTGTCATCTGGCATCTGCTAATTTTTTTGCACCGGCCTTCCGCCCCCGCCACGGCTTTTGGGGGAGAACAGGCCAGGCGCCATCCCGAGAGCTCACGTCCCCCTCTGTCTGGTCTTTCCCCTCACAGCATCTTTCCATCCGCCGACCAGGAAAACACTACAGCCCTGATCCCCGCCACCCACAACACAGGGGGCTCCCTGCCTGACCTGACCAACATCCACTTCCCCTCCCCCCTCCCGACCCCGCTGGACCCCGAGGAGCCCACCTTCCCCGCGCTAAGCAGCTCCAGCAGCACCGGCAACCTCGCAGCCAACCTGACACACCTGGGCATCGGTGGTGCCGGCCAGGGTAAGGCCGGGCTGGGCGGCGGGGGCACTGCCTACCCTGAGAGCACGCTGGCTTGTGAGGATGACGTGTGTGTTTGAGTGATGACTTGGCAGGGTCACGTCCAAAAGGTCGGGCACGGGAGTGGAGGGCAGAGTCCACCATGGAGGTTCAGGGTTTCCAGGCTGACTCAGTGGGAAAGGCATCTGGGCAGAGGCCTGGGGCCTGGAAGGCTCATGCCCCCAGGGATTGGACCATATTTCTTAGGGGGGCATTGGGGGCTTCAGAGAGTTGGGATGGGCTTTCCTTGTGCCCCTCATCAAGGGGCAGACCTGATCTGTTCCTCTTCCGCCACCTCCCCCCCGCCCCCGCCGGCCTTGACTGTGACTGCCTGCTTAGGATGCTCCAGCCCGGCCCCTCCCCTGAGGATGTTTTGTGGGCCCCTGGGCCATCCCAGTATCCCCCGGTGCTGCCCCAGCCCTGTTCCTCCTGGGGACTTAACGGCGTCACCATCCCCCTGCGACTTAGGCGGGAACCTTGGAGGTGTCCTCCTCGACTCAGGCCCTTTCCCCTGTGTGGCCTCTGCCTGCTGGGCCCCCCGCCCCAGCCTCTTCTCTACCCAGAATGGCCATCAGCTCATGGCTCTCCTCTGGCCAGGACCTTGCATATAGCCCCTCAGTTTCCTCCTAGTGAAAGCTTGAGACCCCCAGGCCCTCTAATTCACGCTCCCTGTGCCGACTCCTCTCCAGCCAACGAGCTAGCTTACCGCTGCCCTGCTTACTGTGGGGCCTTTGCACGTGCCGCCCCTCCCCCGAACAGCCCTCCTCCTCCAGGCTGCTCACCCCCTTCCCTGCTGATTCAGCCTCCCCTCCCCTCTGCAGGCCTTCCTGACTCCTTGCCCGTGCCCCTGGCCCCTCTTGTACGGGGTTGCTTTTCTGCATTCACTCTGCGGCTGTTGAGTCACTCTTTTGCTCTCGTCTGTCCCCTGGGCTGAGCCTTGATCTCCCACGTCCTTGCTGTGACCCCTGTACCCATGTTGACGGTGGGATATGTGGGTTTGCGTCCAGGGAGGAGACAGGACCGGCCCCCAGCAGCCTGGTGGTGGGGTGGGCAGGAGGGGCCGTGGGGACTCAGGTGTGTCCCCACATGTCGGGACTCAGCGGTCGATGGAAGCACTCCCTCCCCGTGCGCTCCATCTGTCCTGGAGCCCCAGCACAGGCCGGTGCTCACCCCGTCCGCGGGCCCATCGCACCTCCGCCCCGAGCGTGGTGGGTAGCGCCGTGCGGGATTTTCTGAGAGAGAATCACACCCACGTGCATGTTTGCCACAATCCCTCTGACTCCCTGGGGAGAGCAGCTGTAAGGAGTGGGAGCCAGCGCCCGGACCAGGGCGGAGCCCCACTGGGAGATGTGCAGAGAAATTTCAGGGTGAAATTGGCCAGCCTGGGAGCTGCGTTGATTCGGGGAGTGAGGGAGAGCTTGGAGCCCTGCGTCACTGCTGGCGTTGGTGCCAACAGGGCCGGGGCAGGTGTGGGCGGTGGGGGGGGGGTGCAGATGTTCCCTAGGTTTTTAGGCGAGGAGCTGGAGGCCAAAATGGTGAAGAGGGGAGCGAGATTCCGGCTTGATGACATTGAGGTGTGCGCTTTTCTCCACGCGCCTGGCCCTGTGCCCGCTGAGGCTCAGCCATCGGGCAGAGGAACCGGCCCTGGCCATGTGCAACCCCCGACGCCCCACCTCCAGGGAAGGCCCAGAGACAGAGCGAGCAGATTCAGGGGAGCCCAAGATCCATGGCCCCCCAAGAGGCCAGCGGGTGGGCAGCGTCCACAGACGCCTGTACAAGGCAAGAAATCAGAAGGTCGGCTCTGGGGCTGCTGGGGAGGGCCCTCCGACGGAGAGTCGCTGTTCCCTGGCCCCCGTTTTTCTCCTCATGCCTTGCACAGCCTCCAGAGCACCACCCCCTCCCCCGGAGGGTCCTTGGCAGCCCCCCAGCGCCCGCCTGGGAGCCGCGCACCTCCAGCCCGCGCCGAGTCTAAACAAGCACAGGAAAACACAACACATGTGAAAGTCGTAGATGCGGGAACGAGCGCAGACCCCGAGCGTGGGGCCCAGACCCCAGCCTGCCTGGCCCGGAGCATCGGCCCAGTGATGTCTGACATGTGTTCGGTTGTTTGCGAACCTGCCTCTCCAGCAGCTCGCCTGGCAGGGGCCTCACTTTCCGGGCGCGTTTTACATCAAGCGGAGCCGCCAGCCCCTGGCACACGTGGAGATCGCCCCCCACCGCCGCCCGGCCCACCCTGCAGTCGGGACGTGAGCCGCTGGAGGAGGAAGAGGGAGGCCTCTGCCGCCGGGCAGACAGTGGCCTCTCACCTCTCCTTCCACGTTTTGCGGAAGTCGTCTCCCTGGCTGCTGGCCGGCAGCGGGAGGTGGGCAGGCTGGGGTCCTCCTTCCCTGCACAGCTGTGTGGCCGGCCAGCCGCGCACGCAGGCCTTCCATGCCACGGGGCCGGGCTCCTGCCACCTGGCCTGCTCTCCCCTGGCAGCTCTCCCTGCCCGCGCTAGGCTTCCCTTCCAGCTGGCCCCGCTTCTTTTCCCAAAGGTGATCCAGGTTGTCAAAAGGAATTCAACAGCAAGGCGTCCCTCGGCCCTCCTGGCTCAGCTGGTGTTTCGGGGGTGCCGGCCGCCCCACGTGAGGCCAGGAGCTCACTTTACAGCCTCGCCGAGGATTAAAAACTCCTTTGTCTTCAAGGCAGACATCAGAGGCTGGCAGCCGAAGGGCCAAATCCAGCCCCCGCTCCGGCGTATTTTGGCTGGCCCACTCCTTGTGTGTGTGATGCTTTGAGTCGGCATCCTGACGTGCGCGTAAAAGCCTAGATTTCTTGCTTCTCTTGAAGAGTCAGGCTCAGCAGTGGTCGGTCGAGGTCCTGCGCCTCAGGCAGGGCCAGAGCACCGCAGTCTGCTGTGGGGGCCTCTCCCATCCCTGTCGCCCCTCTGTCCCTCTCACTCCGGCCTCTGCTGCTCACCGAGGCCCGGAATCTGCTCCCGACGTGGGTGTCGGCTGCCCGGACGCGGGAGGCGTCAGGTGCTCAGAGACAAGGGAGCAGCGTAGGGTCCCGACTCGCAGGGCACTCTCAGCAGGCGTCTTCCGGACGCCTCCTGCCTAGGCCTCTGTCCACGTCTCCCTTGACGCTGTTGTGTTTGCAGCAGCCTGATTCCGGGGCCACGGTCTGTGCAGAAGCTGGCCCCCGGGGGCTCTCGTGCAGTCGATGGTGCCAGGCCCCCCCCGCGGTGCACATCTGAGGGGAAGTGCAGGCGTGACCAAGCTCGCCTTGCACAGGTGACACAGCCCCAGCGAACAGCTGCCCACTGCCCGTCGAGACGGTCTCCCCTCAGTATGTGCTGGGTGCGTTCTCTCCAGCCCTGGAACCTGCTGCCTCACCCACTGGAACCAGGTTGATCTGGTGCCCTCCAAGGCGGGGGCCCAGCTCCCCCGCTGAGTCAGGCACCTTCACCTGGGCTTGGCCACGGGCCAGACTCTCTTCTGAGCCTGCTCACGACCTCATTAGGGCCTCACGGTGAACTGGAAAGGACAAGGAAACTGTGTCTGCGGGGATCGGGCCAGGCCCGCCGGGCTCCCCCCCTGCCCCAAGCATCAGGGGGCCTGTCGCTTCCCTGGCATGGTCCCCAGGATCATCCGGCAGGCTCCAGCTGCTGCCACGCAGAACTTGACCTCACTTAGCTCCTTCACAACAGACACATCAGGGATCAGACTGCCTGGGGGAGGGGGCAGGGGGAGGGAAGGGGCAACTCGGACTCCCCCCCACCCCCAGCAGGAGCTTCGTCAGGAAGAAGATAAAGTAACAGAGTTTCTAGCTTCGTTCCTCCTGGCTGGGCTGGTGCTGCAGCAGGGGGGCGGTGCATGAGATGGGGGGAGGGGCCGCCAGAGTCAAAGGTCAGGGGCCAGGAGGAGATCTGGCCGAAGGGGCGGTGATGGGAAGGGGCACGTTCACGGAATGAGGGTGAGGAGAATGGTGGGGCTCAAGAAGGAACTCCAGCATCAGGCAGCACCCGCTTGGTTGGAGCTAACCAGAACCCAAGCCATTTTAGGGAAGAAAAAAAAAGGGGGTGGGGCCACTGATTATCTCCCGAGACCAGGAAACGCCAGCGTGCCTGGGTCTGGGGCTCAGGTGCTACCTCTGCCCCTCAGCTCCCTGCTCTGTGGTTACCAGGACGCCCCCTCACACAGCTCTGGACCTCCCCTTCTGGAGTTCCATCGAAAGCCCCGGGGCAGGGTCTCACTTGGCCAGCCTGGTCCCCGTCCATCTGGGGGCCGATCATGCCGTGGCCCGGAGGTGGGGAAGCGCTGATGGGCAGGGCCTGCAGGACACGCCCTTCCTGGAGGGATGGCGGGATCGGTGGGGAGAGCGGTGTTCAGCACTGGAGGTGGGAGCCCATGCAGAACTGGGGGAGCCTGAGGGCGGGGTATTGGGACCTCAGAGGGGGGGCGTCCCGGGCCTGGCAATCAGGATGTGCCTGCCGGTGTCTCTCTGAGAGGTTGGACTGTCCCAGCCGTGACCCCACGTGTGTGAGTGCCCCCCTCCGTGATCCCAGTGGCTGGACTCACGCCCACCCTCCCTCCGTTGCAGGGATGAGCACCTCTGGCTCCTCACCACAGCACCGCCCAGCCGGCGTCAGCCCGCTGTCCCTGAGCACGGAGGCGAGGCGGCAGCAGGCCCAGCAGGTGTCGCCCGCCCTCTCCCCGCTGTCACCCATCACTCAGGTGCGAGGGCTCAGTGGGGCACGGGAGGCGGGGAGGCCTCACGCTTCTTCCGGGGAGCAGAATCCTGCAGACCCTCCCAACATTTTGTTGCTTTTTGTGGCCAAGTTTTGAAACACGGGCAATGCAGAAATCGGTGGCCTGGGGCTCCCTGTGCACGTTACGGCCGTTAGCTTGTGCCCCTGTGACGGGGCATTGTTTCTATTATGCTGTTCTCTTCTTTAGGATCTTGTTGAAATTTCCCAAAATAAAATGTTTAAGAGAGGGATTTTTTTGTTTGTTTTTCGTTTTTTCCCAGTTTACCGTATTTGCTTCGTCTGCTTCTTTGGTAGTTTGTGTGTGTCTGGGAATTGGTGTGTTTTATCAAGGTTATCTCACGTGCCGGCAGACAGGTGTAGTACTCTCTCGTAATCCTTTTTATTTCTGTAAAGTGCTTAGGAACATCGCCCCTTTCGTTTCTGATTTGTGTAATTGGAATCCTCTCTTTTTTACTTGGTCAATCCAGGCTCACAGAACGAGTTAGGAAGTGTTCCTTCCTCTTCTGTTTTTTTTGAAGAGTTTGAGAAGCATTGGTGTTAATTCTTCTTTGAACATTTGGTGGAATTCAGTGAAGGCGCTGTGGTCTTGGCGGATCCCCACCTCCTTACTAGATATTGGTCTACTCAGACTT
This sequence comes from Hippopotamus amphibius kiboko, assembly GCF_030028045.1. Lineage (NCBI taxonomy): Eukaryota > Metazoa > Chordata > Mammalia > Artiodactyla > Hippopotamidae > Hippopotamus > Hippopotamus amphibius. The sequence continues at coordinate 15,326,536 of NC_080200.1, read as the reverse complement.
CCTTTTCCTTCTTGGCTCTGTTTTGGTAGTTTGTGTGCTCTGAGGAATTTGTCCGTTTTGTCTACTTTTCAGTCCCTAATAGATGATGTTGTTTCTTTGGTTTTTAACGTGACCTTGACGGTCTTATCCACTCACAACAAAATTAATAGTAGTTCCTCTATACCTTCTGATGCCCAGCCTGGGCCCGGCTTCCCCGCCGTGTGTCTGTCTCTTGTCCAGTTCTTGTTCAGATCAGGATCCAGACAGAGCCATGGGTGGCTCCTGGCGGCTGTGTCTTCAGTCTCTCCACCTGTGACCCCTGCCTCTTCTTCCCTCCCTGCCACGCCCCACGCCTGAGACCAGCCTTCTTTTTCCCGAAACTCCTTTCTGGTCACAGACTGCCCACCACTGATGAGAGGCTGGGCATTCTGCTACGTGTTTACCTCCTGTAGCTCCTGGGCACATCCAGCCTCCCTTAGAGGGCAGGAGCCCTTGCTTGCCTGCCTGAGGAACTAGTCATGAGCCTGGAAAACTTGCCTCTGGTTATTTTTCTCTTTCTAATTCTAAGAGGGCCCAGGCTGGTCATTGCCGAGTGACCACACCAGTGCCTGCATCACCCACGCTGTCTGCAGCCTCCACTTGGTGGCCAGGCTGCAGGGTGGTAGGAGGGGGTTCCTTCCCCCCACCGCAGGACCCCACAGGGGCTGGGTGCAGGCTCCCCGCTGGGCTACCAGAGTGTGGCTCCCCGTGCCTGCCCACAGCAGGGAAACTCCAGCTCAGAGAGGCAGGGGACAGGGCGGGAGGTGAGGGGCCGGTGCATCCCGGGTCTGCAAGTGTGGAAGGTGGTGCCGCCTCTTGGTGTGCAGTGAGAAAGGCTCCCTGGGGGCAGGCCCATTGAGCTGCCGCCCAGTCCTCCACGGGCCTCGGGGGGAGGCCTGCCCCCTAAGCCTTCGCTTCCCCGGTCCAGGTTCCGGACCTCCCTCTGTTCACCCGTCACTTCGATGTCGGTTGCGCCAGGCCGTGGGAGTCCCCTGGGGACCAGGGGCTCGCAGCCCGGCCCCCTCCTCGGAGCATGTCTCCCACCTGATGCCCTCCTCTCCCTTCAGGCCGTGGCCATGGACGCCCTGTCTCTGGAGCAGCAGCTGCCCTACGCCTTCTTCACCCAGGCGGGCTCCCAGCAGCCGCCCCCGCCGCAGCCTCAGCCCCCGCCGCCGCCGCCGCCTGCGTCCCAGCAGCAGCCGCCCCCACCGCCCGCGCAGGTGCCCGTCGGCCTCCCCCAGGGCGGCTCCCTGATGCCAAGCGCCAGCCTGACCCGGGGGCCCCAACTGCCCCCGCTCGCGGTCACAGCACCGTCCTCTCTCCCCCAGTCCCCCCCAGAGAACGCGGGCCAGCCGCCGATGGGGATCGACATTGCCTCGGTAAGCCCGGGACGGGGCCTGGCTGGGGGGCTGTGGGAGACCCCCATCGGACCTGCAGGAGGAGTGTCAGGGCGCGTGACTTCATCTGCAGCCACCTTGAGGCTCCACTTTGAGGCCAACTTGGCCAGGGGTCGGGGCTGAGGCAGACGCTGCCTGGTGCCGGGAGCTCAGTGGGGGATTCCACCTGGAATCCTCAAGACAAGCTTGTCGCCCTGGTATAGATGGGGAAACTGAGGCACAAGCAGGGGTCCGGTGCCCCAAGCACCACCCACCCCCCGTCTGGCTGCCACACCCTCCCCCAGGGCTCTGATTGCCCCTCTCCGCCCTTCCCACCCAAGAAAAGGCTTCCTCAGAGGCAGGGTGAACACAGCGCTCTCAGGGCCTGGGGCATGAACTTCTGAGAGCCAGACGGATGGAGGTGAACTTGGAGGAGTAGAAGGGATGAAGCCAGTTCTGTGGTTCGTACAGCACAGTGCCCTGGGCCCGGGACCTGCATCTCAGACCATGGGCCCCCTTGCCTGGGGCCAGGCTCGGGGTAACAGGCTAGGTTTTGACCCCTGCAACCCAAACCTTCCTGACTGTTCAGACTTTCACCCCAGGGTGCCCTGATGGGAAGGGAGTGGTCACAGCTACCATTGGCCGTATCCAGAGGAATGGGGACCCCTGTTTGGGGCCCAGCCAGCCCTCCCCACTCATTTGGCCCATGGCCGCCAGCCCCAGGATAAATGTCATCAGAACATCACGTGCTCTGCAAAGAACAGGCCCCCCTGAGCCGGGCAGGATGGGCAGGTAACCCAGCAGGTAGAGACCCACATTTCCAAGCTGCTCTGATCCCTCAGAGGGCAGACCTCAGGGGTCCCCTTGGATGGGACCGCACCCAAGCCTTAACATAGAAGGTGTGGGGGTGGCTCTGACAGTGGGGCTGCCTGGGGCACCCAGTTGCATGACACCCTGCGATGGAGGTGCCTCGCTGTGGAGCTGGGAGGGCGTTGGAGGCACGGGGTAACCAGGCCAGCCTCCCAGGCCCGGCTCTCAGGGCACCATTGTCAGGCAACCCACCCCGTCCCCCCAGCAGCAGAGTGGTGGCTCCTTCAGGGCTCAGGCTGCAGTGGCCTCCTCTGTAAGTTTCTGCAGGTCCACCCAAGGGAGGAGAATGTCCCTCTGGTCATCTTCCTCTTTCCAGCCCCGAGAAGGCCTGAGCTGGTCATTGGCGAGTGACCACACGGGTGTCTCTGACACCTCCACCCTGCCACGCCAGCCCCCTGCCCCATCTGGGCTTAACCCCCATCCCAGACTGCTCAGAACAGGCCGCTAAGGAAATGAAGGAGACGTAGTACTTAGGGGGCCCTGGGTCTCTTGGAACAGCAAGCTCAGTCAGGCAGCTTGCCCAGAGGCACACGACAGGGCCTCACTGGGTGGGACCAGAGCAGGGTTTCAATCCAGGTCCTGGCCTAGCCCACCCTGGCTCCTGGGGGTCTGGGGAGAAGCCAAGACCTTTGTTGTTTGAGTGAGGAGGTGGCCGTCGTTTCGAAGTCTGTGGCCAGCGTGACCCGTTGGGCTTGTCCTAGACAGTACCTGTGAGAGTGCCCGCCCGGTGCCGGGAGCCCTGCAGTGTGCCCCAGACGGCCTTTGCTGTTGGTCCAAGGGCATCTGACTGGCCCTGGGCCTTCCCTGCCCATGCGGGTGCGTGTGTTCGCATGTGTGCACACCTACGTGGGTGTGCATTCGTGTGGGTGCTCTGAAACCTGCCGCGTAGAAGCCGATCCCTCTGCCCCTCCCTAGCCCCCCGGGGTGGTTCTGTGAGGCTGGGTTCCAGACCCTCTGACACACGGCCCCACCCCTCCCAGAGCTGGGTTTGGAGGCCCGACCTCTCGAGGCCCTGGGCTCAGGTGCCCTCCTGCAGGTGCCCTGGGTGTTCTGCTTCTCTGAGGGGTGGGGGCCCTGGCGGGGGGGCGCAGTGGAGACCAGCCAGGCCTGGGCCCCTCGAGCGTCCTGACCTGTCTGTCGTCACAGGCGCCGGCTCTGCAGCAGTACCGTACTAGCGCCGGCTCCCCAGCCAACCAGTCTCCCACCTCGCCCGTCTCCAATCAAGGCTTCTCCCCCGGGAGCTCCCCGCAAGTAAGGGACGCCGCCTCCCCTCCCCTGCCGCCACCACTCCAGCCTAGCTGGCGCCCCTCCACATGTCCCCTATCCACCCGTCCACCCTCCGCGCCTCCCATCTCACTCCATCCCATCTTGTTCACTCCACCAGGGTGGGGACTGGCGGGGGGTGGCCACCCTGGGCAGTGGCCAAGGAGAAGGCACCCTCCCCTGGAGCCGCCCCATTCCCACGGCGCCTCTGTGGTCCACGCCAAGCCCCCATTGGGGTCGACCGGCTCCCCATTCACATCAGTGATGTCCGTGTCCGCTTCACCCCAGCTCCTCACCCTGTGACTGGGATGCCGAGCCCAGTGTGCAGCTCAGAGCAGGCATCGAGCAGCCTGTGATCCGTCCCCGCCCACGTCTGCCCTGCCCCGAGGTCTCCTGCTTCCAGGGTGCTTCGGAGTACCGCTGGGGTGACAGCCAGCCTGGGGTGGGGGCTCTGACTCCTTAGCCCCCTCCACCCCTTAGGCAGGCGTGTCTCCTCCAGGCCCCCAGCCCAGGAAACCAAGTGGCATGGCAGCTTGTCCAATGTCCTTGTCCTCTTTCCACAGATGAGCAGATTGAGGCTCGCCCCAGGCAACAGGCAGGGCTAGATCGTGGGTCAGACTCAGGTTTTCCTTCTATGCCAGGCACCACAGGACCTTGATCTCTGACACACACGCACGCACGCACGCACACCTTCCAAATTCCTCAGAATCCCCCTTGGCTGTGCTCCACCCATGGCTGCATTCTGTCCAGAACTTTCCGTCAGAGGAAGAGGGGTTCCTGCAGAGCTGACATCCGGGCCCCAAACTTCTCGCTGTAGCAGCAGAGCTTCCAAAGAACCCCACCACCCCGTTCCCAGAAGGTCAGCAAGCTAAGAAACCTCAGGGGCCACTGCCGTGTCCGAGACCCCGAAGGCTCGTTCTCAGCCAAGGGAAGATAGGGCTTTACTTCCTGGGTAGAGCAGGGGGAGGAGCCGTTCCTCCAGGCAGGACCCGGGCTCCCTTGTCCTCGGGGACATCCCACACTCTCCCATCTCCCCGGCTCTCGCCAGTGCACCCCGAGCCAGGCCCTGTGTGTCAAGACAGTGGGCCTACCCCTCAGGGAACCTGAGGCTGTTCTCATGGCATACGGATACAGGAGGGGCTCTCCCAGGGCGCTCCCTCCACCACCCACGGCAGCCAGGGGTCCCGGTGGGACTGTCGGCGTGCAGGCCTCCGCTCCACAGGAGGCAGGGAAAGTGTGGTGAGCCCGGGGCAGGCCAGGGGTCGGCCTGGTGTCTGCACGCTCTCAATCCATCCCTGTCGGCTCTGAGCCCTCGCGTCTGGCCTCACGTGGTGCTGAGGGGTTGCGGGAGTGGGAGGAGCTGGTCCAGGCAGGCGATGCACCAGGTGGGGCCTCCCCGCGGCAGGCAGCCCCGCTTGGGGCCGGTCCCGACGTGATGTCCTTTCTCATGAGTGAGGCAGGACGGGAATTTAAGGGTAGAGGAGATTTCTCTCAGGCGAGGTTCGCCTGGACCAGAGTGGGCCATCCTGAGCAGAAAGCACGTCGCTGTCTCCCCAAGCCCGTGTCTGTGTCGGTTTGTCCCTCTGTCCGTTGTTCACTGGGCAGGGAGGCAGGCTCTTCACTCAGACGTGAGGCTTTCTGGCCCCAGCCAGGGGCTCGCGTCGGGGCAGACCATGGTTGCCCACTGCAGCTGGAGCTCCGGGCACACAGTCATCGGCCCCGTGGGCCGGGGTCACCCCACGCCTCCCCGGCCCAGCCAGCATCTCCCCTGGACGCACGAGGCAGCCGCCTTGCCCCGCCTGGCCTCGGGCGGGTGTCATGTCCATCCAGCTGCAGCCTGACCCTCAGGCAGCTGGGCCTGGGCCTTCTGTGCTGCCTCCCCGCTTCCATTCTGGGCAGACCTTTCTGGCAAACCCTCATGGCAGCTTCACAAGAGAAACCGTATCTGGGGTCTCCTGTGCGTGCCAGGCCTCTCTGGGGCCAAGGCCGTGGGGGCAGGGGCAGGAGCCCCAGAGTGACCTGCCCCCCGGCCTCAGCCAAGGCCATTCCCTGCCTCCTTCACAGGTGAACCCAGCAACCTCACAGCCGCCTTTTCCAAACCCGAAGCTGGCGATTTTTAGGGCAAAGGTGGCCTTTTTGACACATTGTCTTTTTCTTTGCCCCCTTATAACTCTCACATTTTTAACTCTTTCCTGGTGTTTGAATGGAGCATCCATCCCCAGGAGCCACTGTACCTGCTGGAGTGGCTGTCTGTCCCTTTCTGCAGTCAGTCCACTGAACACCCAGAGGGGCTGGTGGCTTTGTGGCCCACCCCTCTCTGGGATGGAGGCCCAGGAGTCAAGCTTTAGCAGCTGTCAGAGAACGTGGGGACCTTTCTAGAACAGGGAGCTCAAAGGGAGAAAGTCCACAGCCTCTGGTCTGTGGGAACTCTGACCTGGAAATGGCTGCAGGGCAGCAGCTTCTGCAGGCCGCCCTGTTGCACAACAACAGGAAACAGGCCAGAGCTCCCAGCCTTGGGGACACTGAGGGGCCCGGGCTGCGGATGTGTTTCCCCAGGTCTGTTGCCCCCGGCGAGGCCTGGTCACACATACGGCCATCTCTCTCCTCCCTTCCGCGTCCCGCCAGACCCCGTCCTGCCATCTCCCTGGCAACATCTCAGGAGTGGGCAGGGGCTCCACGCTGCTTTTTGGTATCTCCACTGTCTCAGAGGACCCCCAGCCCCCTGTTCCTCTCCCAGGGGCAGCCCCCATCCTCTGCCCCAGCTGACGTCGGGCAGACAGGAGTGGGATTGCCTCCCGTCTCAGACAGGCAGGCAGGCAGCCACAGCTGGACAGGTGGGCAGGGGCTTTCCGTGCACCTGTCCCGTGCTCACTCTGTGTGCCCTTCCTGCCCGTGTGTGTGTGGCCTGCCTCCTGTCCCGTGTCTCCCACGTCTGACAAGGCACGCATCCCATCCGGAACATCCAGGATACCTCCCACCTTGCTCCAATCACACACTTTCCTCTGGAGCCTGTCAGGTGGGGTTCCCGATCCCCATGGCCCCTCGTCTTCCATCTGACGAAAACCACACCTGGGCTTCAGGAGAGGAGACGGGATGGCACTCTGGGGAAGCTGGGCCGCAGAGCCCCGCCCTCCCTCCAGGAGCAGACGCTGGAGAGGAGCGGTCATCCCGAGATTAGGGGTGCACCCCTCCATCCCGGCGGGTGTGGGCTCTCACAGGAGCCCTGGGGTGGACGTTGTCAGCCTCTCACGTCCTGAGCATCTTCCAGAGGTTCCAGAGGCCTCCCTCCTCTCCCAGCCCAGGCCGACAGGGAGGTCCTGGGAGAAGGGTAGGGGTGCAGCCAGCCCGTGAGAGCACCCCTCCCCAACAGCGGCCTTACCCCCGGCCTGGTTTCGGGAACCCCGACCACAGTGGGCCTCTCTTCTGTCTGCAGCACTCTTCCACCCTGGGCGGCGTGTTTGGGGACTCATACTACGAGCAGCCGATGGCGGCCAGGCAGGCCAATGCTCTGTCCCACCAGGTGAGCCGGCGCCCACCGCAGCCGCTCGCCAGACCCCGCCCCCTCCTCGGCGCGCGCGTCTCAGCCCCCCCGCCCCCACCCCGTCTCGGGCTGCAGAGGCCCAGGCCCTGGAGGGGGCGGCTTGGCGTGGCCTCCCCTGGCCGCCAGCAGAGGGGGAGGAAGGGTGGGCAGTGAACGCTGGCAGGGACGGGCGGTGGCTGTTACAGCGGTGCCTCAGTGTGGGCCGTGCACGTGGGTTTGCCGGGAGGTTGCGCGGGCTTTGCGTGGAGGCCGGGGCTGGGGGCGTGTGGGCACGGGAAGGGTCGGCTGCTGCCTGGAGCTGGTTATACACTTACCACATCATCCATCTATCGATCTATCCATCCATCCATCCAGCAAGCTCTGAGGGGGGCCGTATGCTGGCAGGCCCAGGCACGCTCGGAGACGGGGAGACCCCCAGGCAGAGGGACTCATGCTTGGCAGCCCCAAGTGTACCTAAGCATGGGTGCTGGGTGTCCTACAGGGGAGGAGGTGCTGGTGGTCAAAGGCAGGCCAGCCGCCAGCCAGGGTCCCAGGGTGGCCAGCCCGGGGGACCGGCCTCACACCTGTATGCGTCCTCTCGCAGCTGGAGCAGTTCAACATGATGGAGAATGCCATCAGCTCCAGCAGCCTGTACAGCCCGGGCTCGACGCTCAACTACTCCCAGGCGGCCATGATGGGCCTCACGGGCAGCCACGGGAGCCTGCCGGACACACAGCAGCTGGGCTACAGCAGCCACGGCGGCATCCCCAACATCATCCTCACAGGTGAGAAGCCGGGGGAGATGCAGGGGGAGGTGTGGCGGGGCGGAGGCGCCCCTGCCCAAGGACACCAGAACCCCCCAACTCTGACTCACTGCTGGGCTTACAGGACATGGGTTGCGGGGACGCACACTGGACCCTGGACCAGGTGTCCCGTGTCACGGGCTCGGAGCGAGAACATCATGGGGCCGGTCACTCACCTAGCCCTTCACCTCCTGCCCAGTCCCCGGCACCCCATTAGCTGAGTGTGCTGGAGATGCCAGTGACCGTGGGCTGGGTCCTGCCTGCTGGGGCTCGTCCTGTGCGGCTGGCAGACACGTAAGAGCGTACACTGCTGCGTCAGGCATCCCCAAGCAGCCTGAGCGCAGGGCCCGGGCACCCGGACGTGCGCACCATGTGTGAGTGCGTCTCCACCCAGCAGCGCTCAGACCTTTCAGTCCCCCACCCCCACCTCTCGTCTTGTCCCTGAAGGTTCTAGGTTTTGTCAAAGAAGGAAGTAGTTTCCTCACTGGCTAGGGCTGTGGTGGGATTGAGGGTGAGACCCTCTCAGCAGGCCCCACTGACATCTCTAGGATGGAAGGGGTCCCTGCCCAGAGTCCCCCACAGCCTGGACTCTGAGTGCAGACCCAGTGCCTCCTCCCTGTCCCGAGGGTCTGCAGGAGATGCTCTGGGTGCAGAAGCCTTGGCCTTGGAGGTTGTGTGGGAAGGATCAGGCCCCGGTGATTGTCCGACAGCCGAGAAAGACCAGAACTTTCATATCCACTTCCCAGATGGGGAAACGGAGGCCCAGGGTCTCACCACAAGAAGAGGAAGGAGCCCAGGTTTGAACCTGGGTCTCTGAGGGGGAACCTGGGCTTCCCTCCAACCCACAGGAAGCTCCCTGATGCACGTGGAGCAGACCGCCTGGCAGAGCCTCAGAGGCCCCTGCTCCCTCCAGGTCACCCTGAAGCTTGTGTCGCAGCCCGCGTCCCAGGGCTTCGCGGCCTTGGCACCCTGACGTCTGGGTCAGGACCGTCCCGTGTGCTTTGGGGTGCAGAGCGGCACCCCTGACTTCCACCCACCTGATACCAGTAGCATTCTTTCCAGTCGTGACAGCTAAACAGGTCCCCAGACATCACAGATGTCCTTTGGGGGACAGACTGCCCAGGTGACCTCCCCAGTGTGGCCTGAGCATTGACGGGGGCCTTGGAGGTGCAGAGTGGGGATGTGGGGAGCCAGGGCCAAGCTGAGCCTTTTGTGTGTACCCCCCACCCCCAGTGACAGGAGAGTCCCCTCCCAGCCTCTCTAAAGAACTGACCAGCACGCTGGCCGGGGTCGGTGACGTCAGCTTCGACTCTGACAACCAGTTCCCCCTGGACGAACTCAAGATCGACCCCCTGACCCTGGACGGACTGCACATGCTCAATGACCCAGACATGGTCCTGGCCGACCCGGCCACCGAGGACACCTTCCGGATGGACCGTCTGTGAGCGGCACGCCCGGCACACGGCCGCCCAGCCCCCGGGCTCCGTCACCCCACGGGTCAGTGGTCCCGACGGCGTCTCCCTGAGCCTGGGGACGGCGGCGCTCCGTCCCTCGCAAACGGCCGAGCTTGTGATTCTGAGCTTGCAATGCCGCCAAGCGCCCCCGCCCGCCCGCCCGCCCCCCGGTCGTCCACCTCCCGCGTGAGGCCGCGCGTCGTCGCCCCCGCGGAGCCCCCCCGCTCTCTCATCCCCCTGTAAGATGCGGAAAGCGTGCTGGGCAGGGCCGCCGGCCTCGGGGGGTGCCGTGCTCTGCGACGGTGGTGGGCTGAGGTGCACCTCGCGACTGTTGTCCAGCTCTCACTGCCTTCCTTTGTCCCTGGTCCCCCCACCCGCCCGCGCCCCCAGCCCTTGGTCAGGTAGCGAGCCAGCCCCACCCTGCCAAAGGGAGAAGGCGCCAGAGAGAGGGGGGTGGACGTGAAGCGAAATAAACACTATTTGGACTGCTGTCTTTTATATTTCTGAGCACACACAGGACGCTAGGCTCCATCCTATGGAGGTGGGATGCGAACGGGTGAACGGAGCATGCGAAGCAGCTAACTCTCCCCCCGGGGCCCAGTGGGAAGCCCACCACGCCCCTGCCTCGCCCACCCCCAGCCAGGCCCCTCGGTGGCCACCTTCGCTGTGAAACCCCCACCCAGGCCTGTCGGGGATGCACGTGGAGGCAGGGATTATTTCTAGGGGGGTTTGCAACTAGTTTCCATCTTTCTTTCTCTGTACTGTGGTCACTGTTACTATTATTTAAAGAATGGGGTGGGGAGGGGGCGGCCAGGGCATTTTTGTTGTGTTTCTTTTTGTTCGTCTCTTTTGGTTCGTATTTACATTTTGGTTGTAGACGAGTAACTGACTCTTTCAAGCCAACACTTGCCTGAGAGCATGTTTTTATTCTAGAAATCCTCCGTTAAAATATTTGTAAGCTAACTGGAAGCAGTCTGCTGCCTGCCGAGGTCTGAGCTGCATCTCTGGCCTTTTTAGTTTTGCTCTGTTATCCCCAAACAGAAGGATGTGAGGTTGGGCTGGGCTGGCTGCGCTGCCTGGGCACTCTGGCAGAAGCTGGCGGCAGTGGCCAGAGGTGCCTCCGCTCTGGTCCCATGACAAGCCTTCTGGGAAGGAGCCACGGCTCTCATGAGGGGTCTCGCGAAGACCCAGCTCTGACCAGCCCTCCTGAAGGTGCCAGCCAGTCCTCAGGGCGGGCCCGTCCCAGACCCCGTGGCCGGCGGCAGCTGCAGCCCCTCTGCTCTGAGATGCCCTGGAGACGAGCCTGTCCTCAGCGCCCGCATCCCGAGAACCAGCCGACATGCGTCCCCTCCCATCATCCCGCCATCTCTCTTGTAGCCCTTCCTGGCAGGGCTGGATTTGGAAGCAAAGAGCAGTGTGCATTTTAGCCGCTGGTTTCCAGGTGCTTCTCAAAGTGCCTCAGGAGGCCCAGGTGACCATCCATCGGGGCTCACTGGCGCACCAGAGGCTGTCCCTCTGCCCTACAGGCCCTGCGAGGGGGCAGCAGGGCTAGCTTTGTGTTCTGTCGGTTGCTTTGGAATGGGAACCTCCGTTTCATTCCCTCCGACCTCACATCTCGAGTTCTTACTTGCTTCTCCACCTGCCAGCCAGGCTAGCACCTCCTGCCTGGCACGTTTCCGCCCCTGTCAGGGTCTTGGGAGCACCCGCCTCTGTCTGTGGGAGCCAGATTTAATCCTAGCGACCGTCCGCCTCTCTTGTTCCCCAGCCGGGCTGTTAGCATGTGGCCATGTGGCCACACATACGGGAAGCCGCCCGTCCTCGGTCCCTTGGCCTCCGCCGCTGTTGTCTGGACTGGGGGACACAGTGTCAGTCCATCCAGGTCAAGGGCCTGTCTTCTTTCCATGGCAGGGGCTGGGGGCAGAAAGTGGGGACTCTTTTTTTTTTTTTTTTTTCTTTTTAAAGAGAAACTATGTGTACATAGAAGGGTTTGATTACCATTAGACTTGTATGTAGAACTTTTAAAAAAAATGGCCTTAATAAAATTATAAGCAACCTTCCTGGATGCAATCTGCAGACAAGGCACTGGGGACCCTGCGAGGGAGCCCCGTCAGCCCACACTTCCCATCTGCCCAGCACTGGGTTCTTGGTGCAGATGGGCAGGGAAGGAGGGGTGGTCCAGCCTCGTAGGCCGTTTCTAGCATCCCTCGGCCAGGAGCACAGGTGACGTTGTGTTAACACGCCAGCCTTGGCCCATGAGGGACGTAGGTGCAGAGCTTTCCTGGGGAGGGGACCCAGCCAGGAGCCCGCGGCCAGGCGTCCTCAAAGGGTCCACCACCCCCTCCTGGGCCTGGGCAGGCCTCTGGGGGGTCTACAACAGGGGATTTTGTTTTTTTTCTTAAATATCGCTTCTCTACTAAATATTGGATGTGAATTGCCAAGACTTTTAGAAACAGGACAGCTTAAGGGAATCAGCCCTTTGACTTGTGATGTGAAAATACTGTGATTTCAGGCGAGCTGTGCCGTGCGGGGTCCGCCGGGGCCCCTGCCTCATGTATGTAGATAGACCCACCGCCTGCGTCCTCACTCGCTGTGGCCGAGCCCCCCCTCAGCTGTGACCTTTCCTCTGGGAGCACGAGCCAGCTGGCGTGTCCCCACCTGCCTCAGTTTACCCTCTGTCCTCTGAGCCCGCAAGGTGGTGAATTTGTTCCCCCACAAGGCTCTTGGGCCGAGGATGAGACCCGGGGTCAGCCCCTCTCTGTCCCCCAGAGAGGAGAGGTTATGCCTCTGCCCTCTCCCCCAACCCGTCCAGCATCGCCCCCTGCAGTGCCCAGGATTGACTTGGGGGGGGAGAAGGAGGAGTCTCATGGGGTCACATCCCTGTCACAGGTACCCATGAGGACCTCCACCGCCACCGTGCCCTTACCAGAGGGAAGACAGGCTGCAGTTTCTGGGGTGGCCTACAGTCCTCTCCCTGCTTTTCTTGCACGCCTTGTTTCCCCCCAGCACTCCTCCCTCAAGAAGGGTGGGGGCCGGTCCGTGAGACCCTCAGTGGAAAGCTCAGGGGGCAGGTCGACCCTTCAGCAAAATGTGAGGGCTCACTGCCCACGGTACCCAAAAGCCAGTCAGGCTCCCCTGTGGGGATAGATGCACAGCAGAAGGGACCCTAGTTGCATTGGGTCCAGCCTCCACCCTCACTGCGGTCCACAGAGCTCCCTGGGACCAGGCCTGCGAGGCCGGAAGGCAAGGCAGGGGTGTTGTGTTTGCGGCCCTTTCCCTGGCGACGCCTCCACACTAACCTCCAGCCTTTGCGCTGGCCTCGGGGCCACCTTCCTGCCCGGTGGGTGTGCCGTGGGGGGTGCTTGGCCGGCCTTTGCAGCCTGTGTGCTGTTATCTCCTTGTGGGTTTTTGAGGGCCGGGCAGGAGGGTTCTGGGGTCTTGGTGTGTTTGGCCTGATTTCTTCAGGCGGCTGACCTCCCAGGAGGACGGCTAGCCAAGCGGGACCCCATCACGAGGCCCGTGTGTCACAGTGGGGTGGGCGAGGACAGCTGTCCATCTGCCTGTCCATCAGATGCTGTGAGACCCCTGTGTGGAGGGCGAGAGGTCCCATGTCGTCCATCCATCCTGCCGGGGTGAGGGCTGCCTGCCGGGTGCTGGCTGCGGCCTGGTCAGGGTGTCGGGAGTAGGTGCAAGGCCCCTGGGGGGCTGGGCAGAGCTCAAGCAGCAGGGGTGACCCCCCCTCTGTCTGTCATCCTGGGCCTCATGAGCCCCCATGATCACCTGCTCCTAGAGGAGACTGTTGACCCAGAGGCCTCCAGGGGGCCGAGGACGCGTGGGACGGTGCAGCCCTCCCCAGACGTCCATATCGTGGCCGAGCCTGAGCTAGTTCATAACCAAACATGCTGCGAGACTGCTGCGCCCGGCTGCATTCTGCGTCTTCTGCGTTTCCAAAGAAGGCATCCCCTCCCCAGGGTGCAGGCTGGGTGTGGTGAGGCCCGGTGGGGTTGGGAGACCCACCAGCTCCCCCGCTCCTGCCCCCAGTCCTGACAAAGCAGCAGCAGCACCCATCACCCTCACTGGGTTCTGAGGGAGCTGCAGTCGGAGGCCTCAGGGTGCCCTTGGCGTGGGGTTGGAGCACAGGGGTGCGACGTCAAGGGTGCCTGGTGCCCTTGGGCCTGGCTGCCACCCCTGCAGGGGACACTACAGGTGAGGGAGCTGTGGCCACCCGAGCGCCCCCCGCCCCCTAGTATGTGACCTGAAGAGCTGGGGGAGGATTTGGCGCCTCGCCCACCCTGGGAGGCCTGCCTGGGGTGAGTAGGCAGCCAGGTCTGTTTCCGCCTGAGTTCTCCGTGGACCCTGGGCCCCCGCTCCCTGGGGGTTTCACAGCATGTGACGGAGGTCCCTGAGACGGTCCTTTTTCAGGCCGTGCCCAGCCAGCTTGGCCTGAGCCAACTCTTTTTGGCTTCCCTTGGCTTTTGGGGGTCCTGGCTGGGTGGGGCTCAGGCATCTCTCATAACCGTTGGCGTGCCACAGACAGGAGTTCTCCCCTAGCGGAGGTGGGGTGACCTGCACCCCCCCTTGGGCACTGGGGTACTCCTGAAGGCACCGGGGGGTGGACAAGACTCTTGTGACCTGGGCCTCAGTTCCCTCTCGTCATTAGCTCAGGCCCACGGGTCTCAGGACCCCAGGCTCGTCCCAGGCAGGGTAGGGGCAGGGGCTGGACAGTTCTGCCTTTCGCCCTCCTGCCAACACACTGTCCCAAGGAGCCAGTGACACGGGGGTTGCCCCCATCTCGCAGGGTTGTGGAATTTGGGGGTAATCGATGCCCAGCCTGTCATTTCTAACCTCCCGCCAACTGGGGACAAGGGGACACAGCTGTGGCATTTGCCACCAGACTCCGGGAGGGAGGGCTTTGGCAGTCGAGGTCCACTGGCCCCGCCGTGCCCTCCGTAGGAGACTGCCCCTCCCCCTCCAGGGGCTGGGCGGTACCACTGATATATGCAAACCCGCCAGTCCAAGCCCTGTCCCACCTGTGTCCCTCTTTCCCCAGGCTGGCTCTGCCCCCCCTCCCCCAGCATGTACAGTGTGCTGTAGGTGTCCCGTGGGCCGCACGCGTGGGTGCCCATGGCGGGTGGGGGCGGGCGCTCAGGGCGCACTTGGCCGGCCCCTGCCCATCCTCTCTGGTGTGGACGCTGTCGTCTTTGTACCTTTGCATCCTTTGTAATGAAACGTAATAAAAATCCAATGTTTTCGTCTCTGCCTCCTCCCCTTTTTTCCTGTCCTTGCTTCCTCCCTCAAGGATGAAACAATATTGCAGGTGCACCAGGCAGGAGCCACACAGAGGCCACACACACACATATACACACACGTGGACATGGACATGCAGGTGTGAGCCCCTCACACCCACCAGGATCCCCGGGGTAGACACTCCAGGGGAGCGGGTGGGATGCAGCAGCAGGCCTGGGGCCTGAAAATCAGGTCCGGACACTCCTAGTCAGACTCCTAGGGCCCCAGCCAGTCGGGGGGCAGACAGTGGCAGGCCCCCACTCTCCCAAGGCCTGAGTTTGGGGTCCCTGGCCTCCCCTCAGAGGCTCAACGCTACGATCACCCTGCAGCAGAGACCACAGCTGGCCACTCCGCCACACACACACTTTATTTTGTCCTCTCTGAGCCCCTCTCCCTCCCCCCCAGGCCAGCTGCCTCTTGGGGCCGGGTGTGGATGGCCTCCTATGGTGAGGGCAGCCGTGAGGGTGGCTGTCATCCAGTGGCGGGTCCCCACCGTGTCCCTAGGCCTGCTGCAGCCTCTGGACCTCGTAGTCCTCGGGGATGGTGTCTGTGGAGAGAGGGTGAGCAGGTGAGAGGGGGGCCAGGCGTAGCAGGACCAACTCCCCACCTTCCCTGGCAGGGTCCTCTTACCGTTGCAGCGGTAGCGCAGGTTGGCCCAGATGATGTTTTCCTGGGAGAAGCAGAAGACCCCCAAGCGGCCTCCCCGCATGGTCGTGTCCAGGACCACATTGCTGTCTGCCACCAGCTCCGGGCCCTCGTAGAACCTCACTCTGGGGGGCAGGAAGGGACTGTGATTCAGGGCCCTGGGCCAGCCACCCCCCCCTCCCCCAACTTCAGCAGCCTGCCTCGTGAGCTCGGCCCCCTCCTTTGTCTCCCTGCCTGGGCCATGCTCAGGGCAGACAGGGCTCCTGACCTGAGCCTCCGTTTCCCTGTGTGAGAGGATAGACATCTAGGGCCCTGCACACAGTAGGTGCTAAGCGTAGCACCTGGACTTCCTGGCAGCACAGAGTGGGGAATGAGAAACCGGTTTGGGTGAGACCCCACCGTCTGCTGTGTGCAGAGTCCAGAACCCGCGGACCCCCCTGAGCCCCGACCAACTAACCTGGCCCCGCCTTTCCTGAGTCCAGGCCCGCCCCTGTCCCACCTCTCCTCTGGCCCCGCCCCCTGAGCAGCAGCTCCCTGCTGGGCCTGGCCCCTCCCCATGTCCTGGGAGGGGGTATCATGCCCCAGGGCCAATCAGGTATTTCTAACTGCCTATATTAGTCCCATTTTACACATAAGGGGACCAAGGTCCCCTGAAACACCCTGCCTTCCCTCAAGAGCCAGGATAGAGCAGGGACTCCGTGCCCCCTGGCAGAAAGCGGTGTCTCACCGGATGTAGCCCACTTGGGGCCGATGCTGCAGGAACCAGCGGTAGGATGTCTTGTCCTTCCAGCCCACGTTGCGGGGGTCCTTCCACAGCAGCCGCACCTGTGATGCTGTGTCTCCCGTGTGCCACAGTGCGTTCCGAAGCTGCTCCCCGGGGCCTGTGGATGACTTCACAGCCTACCATGCCCGGGAAGAGGGGAGCGGGGTCAGAGACCACACAGGTCACCAGAGCCCCCAGACAGGCTTTGAGGAACTTTGCGTGGTAGAGGAGTGGTGGTAGGGGCCCAGGTATGCCTGGATGGGAGACCCACAAGGAAGCTTTGGGGGGCACATAGTGTTTTGCAGATAGATTGTGGCGCGCAGCAACGGTCTGTGGGATAAAGTCTAGAGGACCTGGGGAGTTTTAGGGTTTCAGTGGAATACTGACGTCTGTGGGGTCTACAGGAGGATTTGGAATCAGGGAAATTTTGGGGCTCTGTGAGAGGGTTTTGAAGCCCACAGGAAGATTGGGGGATCCCTGGGGAGTGTT
Source organism: Hippopotamus amphibius kiboko (assembly GCF_030028045.1). Lineage (NCBI taxonomy): Eukaryota > Metazoa > Chordata > Mammalia > Artiodactyla > Hippopotamidae > Hippopotamus > Hippopotamus amphibius. The sequence continues at coordinate 15,310,052 of NC_080200.1, read as the reverse complement.
TGAGGACCTGTGGGAGGACCTGGGAGGATTTAGGTGGAAAGACCTTGAGGTCCGTAGAGTGATGCGGGGAGGGGCCGTAAGCCTGGGAATGTGTGGAAGGATTTGGGGCCTCCGAGGTGGCATTGAGACCAAGTTCAGGTAGGGCCCAGCACCTTGAGCTGGATGCCGGGCTCTGCCACCGCGCGGAAGGGGTTTGCCTGCCAGTATGTCTGCTCCATCTGCTTCCACATGACCACGTAGAAGCTGGAGCTGTCCTGGTAGCCAAAGATGAAACCCGCGTAGTCGTCATCCGTGGCCGTGTTCACGTGGAACGTGCCTTCGAAGTCCACGCCATTGAAGGCCGTGTAACCTGGGAGAGGAAGGGACGCTAGCCCCTGCCCTACGGGGGGCCCAGATCCGCCCCCGGACCCTGTCCCTCCAGAGCACAGAACGCCCGCCCCCCTGAGCCCAGACCACCCAACCGGGCCCCGCCTTTCCTGAGTCCAGGCCCGGCCCTGCCCCACCTCTCCTCCAGCCCCGCCCCACCAGCAGCTCCCCGCAAGGCCCGGTCCTTCCCCGCGTCTCACCCACAGCCAGGCCAGGGTCGCTGTTCATGGTCTGCACGATCTCCATCCCCTAGTGGTGTTCAAAGGAAGAAGGGCCTCAGGCCAGCCGTGTGGGCCCTCGGCTCCCCCGCCCGCACCTTAGGACCCGCTACGGCGGTCCTGGGCTCCCCCCGCCTCCCGCCTGAGCCCCGCCCCCACCTGGTTGAGCACCACCCAGTTAGGGTCTATCTGCGCGTCGCCCTCGGGGTCCAGCACGACCGTCTGGAAGGCCCGGAAGTCGGTGAGGGTGACCTCAGCGTTCTCCGGACACACGTCGATCTTGTCCACCACCTTGTCCGCGTCGAAGTCGTCCTGGCACGCGTCACCCACGCCGTCCCCTGAGAGGAGGTGGGAGGCCCCCCCACCGCGGTAGAATCAGCTCGAGGCCCCGCCCCAGGGCTGGCCACGCCCACACAAGCTACCAGCCCTGCCCACACCACGCCTCCAGCTCCGCTCACACGTGCCACCGGCCCCCACCATGCCCCCCCCAATATCACCCTAGTGGCTCCACACTAGCCCGCCCCCACCACAGGCCCTGCACCCTGCCTTACGGTCCACATCTTCCTGGCCCGGGTTGGGCACCAGGCGGCAGTTGTCCCGACTGTCGGGGACCCCATCATTGTCATCGTCGTCGTCGCAGACGTCACCCTGGCCGTCGCGGTCTGAGTCCTGCTGGTCGCTGTTGGGCACTGTGGGGCAGTTGTCGCGCGAGTCCTGGTGCCCATCCCCATCCCTAGAGTGGGTGGGTGGGGCAGAGACAATGAGACCTCAGAAAGCTGCGTCAGGGGCTGCCCACCCCTGGGTCCCCACCTCAGCCCCAGACGGCCTCCTTACTGGTCCTGGTCGCTGTCACAAGCATCTCCCACAAAGTCGTGGTCCACATCCCTCTGGGGGTGGGGGGTGGGGGGGCAGGGAGGATGTAGGTGTCCATAATCAGGGCAGAAGAATTCAGAAGCCCCCCACCCACACCCAGTTCCAGAGCCAAGGTCCTTCCTGACCCCAACATCCCCCGCCCCAGGCTACTTAGACTGGGCTGGAGTCTCTTTAAGCAGCTTGGGGCTCACCCCAGGGGTCTGATCCAGCTGGGGTCTGGCCTACACCCACCTGGTCTGCGTTGCTCTTCTGAGGACAGTTGTCGCAGGCATCCCCTACACCATCACCATCACTGTCCTTCTGGTCTGAGTTGGGCGTCCTGGGACAGTTGTCCACCGTGTTGCGGATCCCTGCGGGAAGCAGAGGGACAGAACGGGATCCCAAGATGGGGACAGGGCCAGGCTGACTTCAGCAGGGCAGGTGCAGACCTGGGGCTAGCCTGGGACAGAGTCCCACCCCATCTTTAACTACAAAGTTAAACCAAGTATTCGTGCACAGTCCCCAGCCTCCTAGAGACTAAATGAATGGATGGCAGTGAGGGGACTGGCTCTGTGAATGCACCACCTTGAGTCTCTGCCCAGATGTAAAAATGGTACCTCCTCGGCCCTAAACCCCAGGCTCGCATCTCTGTCCTCTTACTTCCTCCCTGCAGCATCTAACACATGGAACACCTTCCCCTCCTCCAAAAGTTCCCTCCTTTTCGCCTTGGCCTCACGTCCCAGCTTGCATTTTTCTGAGGGCGGGAGCTTGGTCCACGATCCCTGGCGTCCTCGGCGAGCATACCGCCTCCGGCTTCCAAAAGAGGCAGAGCCCTGCCCCTTGGTGCCCGCCCTTCCCTCTCCACACCCCCTGCCACAGAGCTCACGGTCGCCATCTATGTCGTCGTCGCAGGCGTCGCCTTGGCCGTCCTTATCGGTGTCTTTCTGGTCGTCGTTCTTCTGGGAACGGCAGTTGTCGCACGCATCGCCCCACTTGTCGCCATCCGCATTGCGTTGGTCTGGGTTCTGCACCAGCGGGCAGTTGTCCTAGAGGTCAGGGCCGGTTGGGGGGCGTGGTCAGGTCTGGAGAGGCAAGGGTCACCCCCCAGACTGTCCATCTCCGAGGCCCCACCTCCTCTGTAGGGAACCCCCTAGCCCTTTGGGACTCGAGAGATCAACCTCTGAGGCCACACCCCTCACCTGAGCCACGCCCCCACCTAGCCTCACCTAGGTCCCCGCTTTTGCCCCACCTTCTCGTTGGGGACGCCGTCCCCGTCGGCATCTGGGTCGCAGGCGTCTCCGATGCCGTCGCGATCCACGTCCTCCTGCCCTGAGTTGGGCACCGTCACGCAGTTGTCCTAGAGGTGGGAGCGGCGGGCATGAGGGGCGTAGTCAGGGAGCCCCGCCCCCCCCACCAGGCCGCGCCCTCCAGACCCCGCCCACCTTTCGACACTGGCGCTCTGAGCAGCGCAGCTTCTCGTCGGGAAAGCCATCCAAGTCTGTGTCGCGGCCACAGACGAGCCCGTTGCCAGCCCAGCCGACGGCGCACTGCGGGTGGGAGAGTGAGTAGGTGCTCCGGCGTGGCCCCACCCCAGCACTCTCATCCCACGCCCCTCCTGGCCCCCTCGCACTCACCACGCAAGATCGCGACCCATCACGCTCCAGCACGCAGTCGGCCTTCTCGTGGCACGGGCTGGGCGTGCCGTCGGGGCAGAAGCGCTGTGGGCGCCGACGGCAGCCTGATGCCTGGTCGCCCACGAAGCCGGGCTGGCACGGGCCGCACTGGAAGGAGCCCTGAGCCCGGGCCACAGGAGGTCAGCCGCCGCCGCCTGACACTCCGCGCCCCACTCTCCATCTCTCAATCCTTCCCCTCGCCTCCCAGGTCTTACCAGGGTATTGACGCATACGGAGTTGGGGACGCAGTTATGCTGCCCGGTCTCACACTCGTTAATGTCCGTGCAAACCTGGGTGGGAGGGAGCGCAGAGGTCACGGCTCCCTCGCAGATACCTACCCTGACCTCCCACCCGGTTCACGTCTCCTCTTAATCCTACCTGTCCCGTACATCTTGCCTCCAACCCCAACCGTCCCTGACTTGGACCCTTAACTTCTATTCCCCAGATTCCGGTCCCCGTTTCCTCCCGCTGGAGCGAGGCGGGGAAAGGCTGCGAGGCTGGAGGTTGAGCTTACTCAATAAAATGCCTCCCCCCGCCCCCAGTGCTCCTCCTGGCTCCCCATCCCAACCCCCACGGCCCTCACCTGCTTGTTGGCCTTGGCGAAGGCCAGCCCCACGCCCTCGTGGGTTGGGCCGCTGAATCCCGGCGGGCAAGCCTCGCAGCGGAAACCCGGACTGGTATTGATGCAGCGGACGCGCGGGAAGCAGGGATGGGCGGTGCACTGGGGGAGGAAGGGCCCGCGGAGGGTCAGAGGACGTGGAGCGGGGCCTCCCTGAGAGAGGCGACTCGGGGCTTATTGGACTTGTAAAGTTTAAGGGCCATCAGCTAGCTCTTGGTGGGGGGGGGGGGGGGGTGTGTGTGCCAGGGGTCACACAGGGCTTTGCCTTGATGTGGGAAGGGGCAAGACCAGGCGGGGAGAGGGGGGTGCCTGGAGCGGGCTGTTCCTGGGACCTGGTGGGCTGGGGGCTGATGGGCGGGGGAAGAAATTTTGAGGGCGGGCGTCCCCAGAGGAGGGGGGAAGTGGTCGTCGGGACGTGAGTGCCCGGCGGTGAGGAGGCTGTCGCTCCCCGGTGGTACAAGGGTCGCTGGAGTCGGCGACCCCCGGCGGTGACGGGGGTTGCTGAGGCGGATGTCACTGGCCACGGAGGAAGTTGTCGGGATGGGCGTCCCAGGTGGAGAGGGGGGTGGTAGGGGTGAGTGTCCCCCGGTGGTGGGGAGGTCGTCTGGACGTGCGCCCCTGGCGCTGAGGGGGTCCTCCGGGAGGGCGCCCCCAGAGGATGAGGAGGTCGTCGGGGCGGTGGGGAGTTGTGGGGGCAAGCGTTGGGCGATCGTCGGGGCGGTGGTGGCGGACGCACCTCGTTGACGTCCTCGCAGTGCGAGCCGTTGCCGGTGAAGCCGGCGGGGCAGGGTCCGCAGCGCGCGCCGCTTGCAGTGTCGGTACAAGCCACGCCGGGGAAGCAGAAACCCGGCGCGCACTGGCTTAGGGGCCGCACGCTCAATCTGGGGGTGCGCGCGGGCTGCATCCCTGCGGGGGGTGGGGCGGGAGTGGTTAGGGCCACGCCAAGGGGTGGAGCCTATCGGGACCAAGCTTCCATCCAGGGGATGGCCCCCGGGAGCGTGGCAAGATCCCGGTTGTTCAGCGGCCCCGCCACGTACTGAGCGCTCTGCCCGCCAGGTCTCTCCAGCCTCGGACTCTCTGCGCCCCGCCGTTTTTTGCTTCTCCCTCCGCGACTCTCCACCACCTCCCCAGGATCTCTCGCATGGTTTCTGGCTCTTTTGGGGTCTCCCCCTCCCTTAGTCTTTGTCTCCCCTTCCTGTTCCTCTCTCTATATCCCTCATCCAGTCTCTCCATCTCTGTCAGCCTCTGTCTTCTCCTCTGTCTCTTTTCCTCCCGGTCTGTCCTTCACTCTCTGTTTTTGTCTCTCCATCTCTTCTCGCTCCCCCGCCATCCCGTCTCTGCCGCCCCAGCTGCGCTCACCACACGCGTCACACTCCATCACCGTATTTTTCAGGAACGTGATCTCCTTGACCTTTGGTGCAAAGGGGATGGGGTGTGGTCAGCGGGGCTCCATCCGCCTTCTCCTCCGTCGGATCTCCCCTCTCCCTCTCTCAAACTTCCTTCCCACAGATCAACCCACTCGGTCCGGACCCTCTCCCCACAGACTCCCTACCCTCAAGTCCCTACTCTCCCAGCCCCTCTCTTCCTTCCCTGGATTCCCTTGCCCCCCTCACGGATCCCTACCCTCTCCCGCGGAACCCCCTGTCTCTGGGACCCCTCTTTTTCCTCTTCCCTTTCCATAACCCTGGGCCCTCTTCACCTCCACCAGGATCCCCTTCTCCGGTCCTCCTCCCACTCCCCCACACTCCCCTACCTCCGAGACCCCCTTCTCCTCTTCCAAGCCCCTCTACGCTAACCCCGCACGCCTTGTCCCCCCAACCCCGACCGGCACCTGCTGTCGAAGCAGCTCCCGCACATCCTGCAGCGCCGAGTTGGTCTCCTGTAGTTCGCGTAGCATCTGCGGGCCCAGGTCTCCACCTGCGCTGACAGGGGGCGCTGGTGGGGCGTCGGGGACCGGAGACCCCCATCACCACTCCTCACACCGCCGCCGCAGGGACCCCTGACGCCCACTCCATTTCTTGAGCTTCTGCCCCGCTGGCTGCCTTCTCCGCCCCGCACGTCCCGGCGAACAGTCCCCAAGCCCCAAGGAGCCGCGACCCCAGGCCCCCCGCGAGTCCTGTCCGTTTGGGGGTCAGGGGCACTGCGTGGGGGAGGGGGCGGCTTACCCAGCGGGATCTGCCCCTGGCCCGATGCGCCCAGGGCAGCCAGGGTGAGCAAGAGAACGCGGACGGCGGTGAGAACCATGACGGCGGCGGGATGCTGGACGGCGGCTCGCTCTCTGCTGCCCACGAGGCCCGCGTGGCCTATTTATCCCGGCGGCGCGGCCGGCCCCGGGGACGGCCCACCGGGCCCTGCCCAGCGTCCAGCCACAAGGTAAACAGACGGCGCTGGCCTCCGCGTTCAAGGCCCCGCCCAGCGCGGCTAAACCCGGATCCAGCGGGGAAACTGAGTCACGGGGGACTTGCGCCGGCGTTGGTGGGGCGGGGAATCAGGCGGGACCGCCCTCCAGACCTCTCATTCACTTGTTTGAGTGACGGTGGCATGCCCAGATTCGGGCATGGCCGGAAAAGAAGGGATCCCCACAGTGGGCCCCCTCAGCTCACCCTTGGGGAAACTGAGTCAAGAGTGGCTAAAGATTAGGATTCACCTCCTCTCCCCCACCCCTTTCTGATCTTCCCTCTCTGCGGTTCTCTGGCTGGTGAGGAGGGGACAGGGACAGCTTGGTCATCCAGGGGCCGGGTGCCCACTCAGTCTCCCAATCCGTGCACTGGAGTGTGTGTGTCCATGTGTCCCTCCCCAGCAGGAGGGTGAACAAATTAAAGGTCTCCGGCTGGAGGAGGTCTGGAGCGGGGAGTGCTGTACTTCTGTTTGTCTAGACTATGCCGTAGCATCCAAGCTCCAGTCCAGCTCTGTGGGAACAGCCTGTCATAAAAATAGAAATTACTGCTAATCAGGAAAATCCTCCCAGCCCAGCCATGCCCTTAAGCTACAAAACACTTCTGTTTTCTGGAGTTAACCCTCTCTCTCCACCCCTACCTTCCAGTGTTTGCAGCCTCTACTCTATAGGCAGGGAAACAGGCCCAGAAAGGGGAAGTGACTAGCCTAAGGCCATGGCGAGGGGCAGGGATGAAGCCAAGGTAGATTATTTCCAGATATGTTCTCATGGGAGGTTGCGGGAAAAGTCACTGAGGGCTTCCTGGAGGAGGTGGCAAGGAACCCTAAAGGCAAGGAGGACTCAGATCAGCAGAGAAAAAAGGTGAGGACCGTTCTGGCAGAGGGATGCATGTGGAGCTTGGAGGTGGGGAAATTTCAGGCACATTCATTTATTCCACAAACATGTATTGAGCGCCTGCTGTGTGCCATGTCTGGGGCAGGACGCTGGGGACGCAGAGTGAACAAGCCGGATTGGGCCCCTCCCTCATGGGGAGCCCAGGTTTGTGGGGAGGCAGCTACATGTAATCATCCCAAGGGGCCAGGACTGTGGTGGGGCACAGGCAACAGTGGGAGCTCCAAGAAGGTGCTTGACCCAGCTTGGTGCAGCAGGGAGAGTCTGGGCAGGCTTCTTAGAGGAGGAGGGAACATTGGGCTAGGACCAGGAAGGTGAGGAAGCCATGGCCAGATGAAGAGATGGTGGAAAGGCATTCCAGAGAGAGGAATAGCATATGCAAAGGCCCTGAGGCAAAAATGAGCCTGGTCTGCTGGACAGACTGATCTCAGGGTAGAGAAATCTTGGGGCTCAGGGGAAGTAGTACCAGTGGTGCAGGGCTTGGGCTGTCTTTTGAGGGCAATGGGGAGCCACAGAGGGTGAATGAGGAATGGTGGGTCTGGAGAGGAGGCTGGATATGAACAGCCGATCCCAGCCTGGGCCCTTCCAGTGAAGCCCGTGCCCTGATGCCTGTGGCAGGGCCATGAGCTCACCTCCTGTTTTCCTTGGCGTCCGGAACACCTGAGGGCCGCTCCCGGCTGGTACTGGAATTCTTGGGAAAACCACGGCTGCAGCAGGGCCTGTGGGCTTGCGTGTGCCTCATGCAGCTGGGACAAGGGCACATGGAAGTCAGGCCCTTGCCACAGGCTTGGCGCGGGGCTGTGGCTTGGACACACGTGGTCTTGTTCATGGCTGGGCCATGAGGAGTTGCGGGGAAGGACATTCTAGGCAGAGGGAATGGCAAAGGCAGAGCTCTAAAGATGTTCCAGTCTGCAGATCAGACAACAGTGGCCTGGAGACAGGCAATCTGATTTCATGCCTTGTCTCCTGGATGCCATTGACCCTGAAATCCCTCTTTCCACACAGACCTCGGCAGCCTCACATCACATAGTAACTCACTCTGGGTGTCCTTCTGGCCTTCGTACCTGCTGTTCCTCACCATCCTGGATACCTTTCTCCATCCTCCAAGTTCTGGCTCTGATGCCCCTTCCTTCAGGAAGCCCTCCCTGCTCTTCTTGGGCAGGGCTTAGGGGCTGATGCCTGTGTGACATTCTCCTAGGATGCCTGACAGAATATTTCTGGCAGAGAAGGTTGGGATGGTCTCACTTGGGGGATTGGGAATGTCTGTATTTTGTTCTGTTTCTCCTACCCTGGGGGCCCCTGGGCCTGCAGAGAGCACCTGCCATGATTAGTGTAACATTGTTATTATTCCTTATAACTAAATTAATGTAATGTAATCACTATTAATAATAGTAACCCCTGCTACCACTGTACTTTAGGACAGACTCAGGAGCCACATGGCCTGGGTTCAAATGTCAGCTGGGCATAACCTTGCTGTGTGACCTAAGGCAAGTCACTTGACCTCTCTGTGTTTCAATTACCTCACCTAGAAAGTGGGAATGATCACTGTTGAGAGGATTGAATGAGCTAACACATGCCCTGTGTCTGCCTCCTGACATAGTGTATAAACACTATATCACTTATACCTCAGATCGTTCTTATTCATATTTTCCTCAGAGAGGCCATGAGACAGCTCAAGGCCACACAGCCAGGATTAAAACAGGAGAAGACAGGACCCCCAAGGTCTTCATACTACCCCGTCTCTGCCTTTGGCCACCGATTCCACATGAGAAATGCTAGCCCAGGCCCCTCAGTAACTATGAAGACTCTGCTGCCCAGGTCCTTCTGGCCTGAGCCCTTGGCTGGCTCCCCAGACAACCCCCCTTCCCATGATGCTAAACCCAGTAGTTCCGGGAACCTGGCCAGGCTGGGGCAGAGGGGCTGGTGCCTATGTGATGGGGCCCCTGAGCCCTTCCTGGCAGAATCCTGCTGGGCCAGGAGACATGTGGGCGCCCCCAGCTTGCCCAGCCGCCTCTCCTTGTGAATCCAGAGGGAAAGTATGTCGGGAAGGCAGCCGCCCTGCCCTGGGCGGGCCCGGCCACAGGCCCAGGGTCTGGGGAATTCATTAGAGCAGCGAGGGAGGCCACTTAGCCACTGCTGCATCTGCAGCTGAGCAGCCTGACCCAGCCTGCCTTGGATGGCCCAACTGGACCCCTCTCTCCAGAAGGACCAAGTGGTGGGAAGAGGGGCAGGGGGACAGATAGGGTGCCATTTGGGCACTGGCGTCTGGCAGACCCACCCTGACTTGCTCTGTGAACTCCAGCAAGCCCTGCCTCCTCTCCCACCCTCCATTTGTCCTGACTCTATCATCATTCCGTCTCAGGCTCTCCAAAAGGTATGATAAAGAAAGAAGAAAATAACAATAAATATAGTGGCTACAATTTTATTGAGCAAGTGCCAAATGCTCGAAACATTGCCACATCACTGTCGTGGGTTTTCGCTTTTTGTGTCCTCTCCCCACAGCCTCGGGAGGCAGGAACTCATCATCATAGGACACAGCAGGACACAGCCATGAAGGTCTTGGTCTCTGGCACCAGGACCCTGAGTTTCATATCCCAACTCTGGTGTGCACCTTGAGACAAGTTGCTTAACATATCTGTGCCTCATGGTTTTTTGTCTTTGTTTTTTTTCTTTTCTTTCTTTTGCTCTCTCTCTCTCTTTTTTTTTTTTTTTTTGGATGGGGTTGGGGAGGACACCTTCAAAAGTTTACTATAATGTAGATTTTTACTTCTCCAGTTTAGAGAATGGACTACAGAATTGCCTCAGGGGAGAAAGGACTTCACTAGGAACCGACTGGAATTTAACAATGTGGCATTCTACGGGCACTGATTTCTGAGAATAATTTTACACCACCATTATCTTCATAATTTTCCAGGGATAACTGCGGCAGGACAAATGACCGCCTTGCTTTTTTCTCCTTTCCTCTTGCATTTAGTGAGAGTTTTGGAGGTAACAGCAAAACAAACCTGTGTCTGTGTTACAGAGAGAGAGACTGCCTGCGGGCTCACTACAGTAGTTTCCTTCTCTCCCTCAGTCTGTCTGTCTGTCTCTCTGTCTGATGAAGTAAAAATTGGAAATGCCTAAAGTTTTTTCACATGATACCAGAAGCACTAAAAATCCCGGGTGAAATGGGGACAATGAGACCCTTAACGTCTTAGGCTCATTGCGAGACCTGAATACATTAGTCCATGAAAAGTGCACTCGGCACGTTTTGATGGTGGTTTCCAACATCCCCACTCTACAGATAGGCAAACTGAGGCTCAGGGGGGCAGGCTCGTGGTGCCTCCTCGATTTGGGCACTGGATGCTCAGAGAGGGAAGGCACACAGCCTTGCCGTGGGGAGAAGGCCCCCCCCCCACTCAGTTTTCTGTGGGTGGGTAGGCAGCAGAGAGTGCAGGAACCAGAGCCCTACCCCCAGTTCCTCCTCCCCTCCACCCCAGTCCCCACCCCAGCTCATTAACAGGAGGCCCTTGTTCAAGCTAGTAACGGCGGGAGGCCGAGGGCGGGGTGTGTTTACCCACTGGCCGCCTGGCAGGCAGAGGCCCAGGTGCGCACGGGCCAGTGGGGGAGGGAGGCTACCGGGCTGGGAGGGGAGCCCCAGCCCTGAAGTGGAAGGACAGCACATAATAGGTGCCAAATAAATGCTTAGCAATCAAGAGGATGAAATTAAATAACTTCATCCACTGCGCAAGCACTGACCGCTTGCCGCACAGCAGATGGGATGGAGGTGGTCTTGGCCTCTCAGCCCTGCGGTAGGTGGCCTGGAAGGTGGATGAGTGCACACAAGCTGCATGGAAGTGGGGGCTGGCTGGGCTGTGGAAACGGAGCCCAGGGGTCAAGGAGGTCACTCTTCAGGGGGATGTTAGTGTCAAGACCCGAACAGGTAATTGGGTTCCAGCTGATGAGGGGTGTCCCGGGCAGAGGGCACAGCAAGGGTGAAGGCCTGGGGGAAGGATGTGCCTGATGCATGGGATGTTCAGAGAGGAGGCAGGTGTGGCTGCAGCAGAGGGGCGAGGGGGCGATGGAGGCGGAGAGCGCTGGACCACAGGTGATGTGGTGATGGGAGCCCTGTGCAGGGACAAAGCTGTGAGCCATGTTTGGGCTTCACAGGCCTCTCCATTCCCATCTCTCTCTGCCCTCAGGCCCTTACTTGGGCTGTGACTGTTTCCTGGTGCACCTTCCCCTTTAACAGCGCTCACTCCTCCTCGTCCCAGCTGGGTTAGTAGCCTCCTCTGACCTCCAAAGTGCCCTGAGAATCATCTGTCACAGCTCTGACCACACTGCATGGGCACAGATGGCTGTATGGCTGCATCCTCCTTCACAATGAGTCCCACCATGTCTCCAGCATCATGCACATGTTAGAATAAATAAATGATGGGTGGATGGATGGATGGATGGATGGATGATGGATGGGTGGATAATGGGTGAGTAGATGGATGGATGGGTGGATTGATGGACAGATAAATGAGTGGGTAGGTGGGTGGGTGGGTGGATAAATGGGTGGGTGGACAGATGGACTCACAGAAAGGAAGCAGATGGTTGGATGGATGGATGGACAAATGGATGGATGGTTGGGTAGATGATAGCTGGCTGGCTGGATCACGGGATGGATGGATGGATGGATGGACATGTGGTTGGACAGGCAGGTGAATGACTGGGTGGATAGATGGATAGATGATGGGTGGATGGATAGATGGCATGGCTAGGTGGGTAGATGGTTAGACAGCCAGGTGAGTGGGCAGATGGATGGATGGGTGGGTGGGTAGGTGGCTGGTTGGGTGGATGGGTGGATGATAGGTGGATGGATGGGAGGATGGATGGATAAATGAATGGACGCCCCCTTGGAGCCTCTCTAGCTATGTGGCAACCCCATTCAAAGGTCACTGTGAGAAGTCAGTCAGAGAGTGAAGGTGAAACCCATAGCAGGAGCCTTTGTCCATTCTCTGTCTCCCTTGCCTTACACGAGACAAAGAAAAGTGAACTGGTGTCGCTCACTCCAGCCACACTGTCTGCCTTTCTCTGTGCCTCCTACTCTCAGGCTCCTCTCCACCCCAGGACACTTGCACAGGCTGTGCCCTCCACCTGGAGCACTCTTCTTTCTGCTCTTTACCTGGCTGATCCCTATTTACCCTAACTTAAAGGTTAATCCCTCAGGCCGGACCAGGCTGGCTGGCCTGTGTGTCCCTGTTCCCACCCCACAGAGGGAGACTGAGGCGTTTAATGAAACCCTCCCAGGAATGGCCAAACTGCAGCAGCTCTTGGGGTCACCTCTGAGAGAACTATGGGACGATGACAGGCATATGGAGCCCTCTGGAAAGGGATGATGTCATTGTTGCTGCTGGCCCACGTGGTGCTGGGGCGGGGGTCGCTGCAACACACACCCCAGGGGTTTTCCTGAGTCTTTGTCCCACTGGGTTGAATGATTTACCCTTTTCTCTTTTTTCTAAGTTTCTTAAATTTTTAAAAATTTATTATTTTAATTTTATTTACTTTATGTCTTTATTTTGATTGTGTTAGGTCTTCATTGTTGCACGTGGACTTTCTCTAGTTGTGGCAAGTGGGGGCTACTCTTTGATGCAGTGCGCGGGCTTCTCCGTGTGGTGGCTTCTCTTATTGCAGAGCATGGGCTCTAGGCCCGCAGGCTCAGTAGTTGCAGCACGTGGGCTCAGTAGTTATGGCTCGTGGGCTCTAGAGCACAGACCCAGTAGTTGTGGTGCATGGGTTTAGCTGTTGTGTGGCATGTGGGATCTTCCTGGACCAGGGATTGAAGTCATGTTCCCTGCATTGGCAGGTGGATTCTTAACCACTGCACCACCAGGGAAGTCCCGATTTACCCTTTTCTAAAGTCAGGAAGTTCCAATGACTCCAAGAGTCATAAGACCACAGAACAAGGAGCCACAGAACTAAGGAATGACAGAGTCATGGCATCACGGGTAAATGGAGCCATGGGACCAGAGCATACCCAAGCCATGGCACTGTGGGATCCTAGGGCCACGGGACCACGGTGCTAAAAGCCACAGACTCAGGTGATGTGGCCACCAGTCAACAGAAGCACAGAACCGTGGGATGGTGGAAGCCACAGGAGCCCAGGGGGCCTGAGACATGGCACTGATGAACCCCACATCTGAGTTGCCACAGGATGGAGTCTCAGAGGTGACCCCATCAGAATAACCCCCTTGGCCCCACCCTCACCTGTCGGCTGTCCAAGGAGGCTCCCAGAGGCCACGGGAGCTCTGAGGCGCTCTCTCCCCGCTCTCTGGCGCTCCACGCCATCACCCATGCCTGGAGCCAGCCAGCCGCCAAACACTCAGCAAGTCCCTGTTACCAGGGCCAAGCGAGGCTGTCCAGGTGCCGGGAAACAGTGCCAGCCTCCGGCCAGGCGCGCCGGGACGCCGAGTGCTCAGCAGCAAGTGGAAAAAGAATCAACGAGTTCCTTCTACATCCATATCCTCTTAAAAGCCAACAGCAACACGGCATGGAGGGGAGGCTGTACCCTGGCTGCGTCGCCTCCGGATGGTGGTAAACTGGTAAGCTGCCCCCCAAGCACCGGCCTCTGCCCACGCCAGGAGTCATAGCCCAGCTCGGATTCCACCAGACACATCCGTGTGTTAATGAGCTCCCCTGGGACAGCAACTGTTCACCCAACAGACCTGGCACCTGATGCCCAGAATAACCAGTCTGTTTTGGAGAGGGGAGAGCGAGGCCCAGAGGTGAAGACCGCTGGCCTGGGATCACGGAGGGCCAGAGCCGAGACTCGAACCCAGGCCTGTTGGATGCTAAGAGGGAGCTTGTCACCACCCAGCTGAGCTTCCTCTCGGGAGCCCCAACCCCCCCTCCTCCTGGGGTCCCAGCTGTTTGCTTCCAGATGTGACACAGCGTGGAAGGCAGGAGCTTGGGCCTCAGCAACTTCTTCCCTTTGCTGAACTCAGAACACCTTGTTCACAGGGTTGCCGTGGGGATGAAACATGATCATACATGATCAAACATAAGTGCACAGTGGGACCTGGTCTTGCTGGTGTGGAAGAACTTTCCCCTCCTCCCATTTTATAGATGGGAAGGCAGAGGGCCTGAGAGGGGATTCCTGGCCTCTTTCGAGGCTCCTGGCTCCTTCAGTGAAAGCTGTTCTCATCATGATGGAGATGTGGGTGTGAACAAAAGCAGTTGATTTTCTGAAACACCAGGTTACAGGGAGAGAAAGCCCATCTCTTGCTGCCTTACATTAGCATCAGGGTTGCCTTCAGGTATGGCTGGATCCAGAACCCCAAATGATGCTTCAGGCTCTGTTTCTCTCTGTCAACTGTCTTCTCCCTTTTCTGAAAAACAATCGTGATAAAATACACATAACAAAACTTATCATTTCAACAATTTTAAAGTGTACAATTCAGTAGTTTTTAGTACATTCGTGATGTCATGCAATCATCACCTCTATCTAGTTTGAAAACATTTTCATCTTCTCCCAAAAGGAAACCCTGTCTGCATTATCAGTCACTCCCGTTCCCTCTTCCCCACTGCCCCTGGCAACCACTAATCTGCTTTCTTTCTCTAGGGGTTTGCCTGTTCTGGACATTTCATATAAATGGAATCATACACCATGTGTCTTTTTGTGTCTGGCTTCTCTCACTCAGTATGTCTTCAGGGTTCATCCCCGCTGTAACGTGTATCAGAGCTTCATTCCTTTCTATGCCGGAATAGCATTCCATTGTATGCATGGGCCACATTTTGTTTATCCATTCACCAGTTGATGGACATTTGGGTTGCTTCCACCTCTTAGCTATTGTGAATAAAGAACCCTATGAACATGTGCGTGCAAGTTTTTGTTTGAACACCTGTTTTCAATTGGGTGTATACCTGCCAGTGAAGTTGCTGGATCTTGTGATCAAATGATGAACTGTGTTTCACTTTCTGGGGAACCACCACACTGTTTTCCACAGCGGCTGCAACATTTGACACTCCCATCAGCAATGCACAAGGGTTTCAGTTTCTCCACATCCTCGCCAACACCTGTTTTTTAGATTTTCTTGATTATGACCATCCTAGTGGGTGTGAGGTGATGTCTCTTTGTGGTTCTGATTTGTGTCTCCCTGATCAGCCCTCTTCCTGCTTGGAGTGGCAAAGATGGGCCCGGCTTAAATTTCTCCGGCCCCATGGTCCAGCGGAAGCAGAGCACCTTTCCCCCTGCTAGGTCCAGCAGCGATCACAAAGCTGAGGCTCGCTGGTCCAGCCCGGGTTCTATGCCTTTCCCGGAACCAATCACTGTGGTCTGTGGGTGGAGGGCTTTGATTAGACAGGCCAGAGGCTTAAGTCATCTTCTCGAGAGGTAGGGGAGGGGGTCAGCCCCTGCTGGATGCTGCGAGATGCAAACGGTAGAGTCTGGTTCCCCCACCTGCCTCCTGATTCTGTGGGCATCCCGGATTACAGGCTGTTGGACACCACCGGCTTTAATGGAGGTGATCCTGGCAGTGTGCCAAGCCTCCATCCTCTGCTTGCATCTCCAAACACTACATTCAAGGCCCGTCTTGTTACCCTGTGCCTGCAGGAAGGGTAGCGGTCCCAGCTCTGGCCCAGGCTTCCCTGGAAGGCTGCCACTGGGGGCAGCTCCAGGCCCAGCCATGGCCCTTCCTTACTCTATTGGCCTCTTGACCTCCCCTGGGTACCAGGCAACGTTGAACATCACAAGGAAACAGGCTTTGCCTGGAATGGCTGCCGCTGCCAGCCTGTTATTTCCAAATGCCTGGCGGGTGGCAGAGGACCCCGTACTTACCAGTTTCTCACCCCATCACTTGTTCCAAGGTTGCTCAAGTGACATTTGTCTCCCTTGCTCCCCCAGCCCCGCTTCAAGCCCCAAAGAGTTGAAATGCAGGAAATGCAGAAACACGGGGAATTATCAAGATCAGGGCTGCAACTATGATCCAAAGCTGGATGGCAGGAAGGTAAGGGAGCAAACAGAAGCCCAGAGAGGACAAGACATTTGCTCAGGGCCACACAGTAAAGGAGGGGCAGATCTGATTTCAGTCTTCACTTTTTCTTTTTTCTTTTTTTTCTTTTCGTGGACTGGTGGACACGGGGGGAGGGGGAAGGTGAGATGAGTTGAGAGAGTAGCATTGACATATATACACTACCATGTGTAAAATAGATAGCTAGTGGGAAGCTGCTGCAGAGCACAGGGAGATCAGCTCGGTGCTTTGTGATAACCTAGAGGGGTGGGGTGGGGAGGGTGGGAGCGAGGCTCATGAGGGAGGGGATATATGTACACATAGAGCTGACTCACTTTGTTGTACAGCAGAAACTAACACAACATTGTAAAGCAGTTATAATCCAATAAAGATATTAAAAAAATAAAAAATATGTCTTATGGTGGTTAAAACACATAACATAAAACCTTCCATCTTAATCCGTGCACAGTTCGGTGGTGTGAAGCGTGTCCGTGTTGTTGGGGAACCATCCCCACCGTTCATCTCCAGAACACTTCCAGCTCGAAAAACTGAAACTCTGTCCCCATTAAGCGACTTTCCCATCCCTCCCCCGGCCCCTGCCACCTGTCCCCACTTCTTAAGCCACATTTGAACTGCTTTCAACCCGGTTCCCACCCCACCTGATTTTTATTTATTTTTTTATTTACTTATTCATTCATTCATTTACTTATTTTTGGCTGCATCGGGTCTTCGTTGCGGCACGTGGGATCTTTCGTTGCAGCACGCGAGCTCTCCGCTGCAGCGCGTGGGTTTCTCTCTAGTTGAGGTGTGAGGGCGCAGTTGCCCTGCAGTATGTGGGGTCTTTGTTCCCCGATCAGGGATCGAACCCACGTCCCCTGCATTGCAGGACGGATTCTTTAACCACTGGACCACCAGGGAAGTCCCCCACCCCACCTCATTTTAAACAACTGACTTGTATCCCTGATCTGGAAGATTTGGGACCGCTGGAGTCTTGTCCATGACACCCCAAGCTGGGTCAGGAATGGTCCAACCAGAGGAAGTTGTCATGGAGATAATGCTAACTCCCTGAGGTGGGGGCTGTTTTTCTCCCCATTGTAGAGATGGCAAACTGAGGCCCAGGAACGTGACAGCCCTTATCTAGCAAATCCCACACCCGTCCCACTGGCCTGGGAGCCCCTCTGGGCAGGGCCGGCCATGGCTTGTCTGAGGGCTTGGTCTCCAGCGTGTGGCCCTCGGCTGAGCACACAGCTAGTGCTTCAGGAGACCTTGAACGTGGATGAGAGTCTAGAGCAATGTCCCCTTTCCCAGGTGGAAAAGTGAGTCACCTTTCATGGCTAGAGAAATGTTCAAGCCAGTCTTTTGCCCTCCTGACCGCTGCTCCTGCTCCTAAACAGGTCCCTGGGCGGGTCTCAGACCTGTGGGTTGGCGGGGGGCCCGGGGCCTGTTTTTCCGCCTGGCGCTTGGGTTGACACTGGGAGGGCTAAGCCCTTAGTGCTGGTGATTATTTTTTTAACCTTTGCAATTGCAGCCAGAGACACATAGCTGAAAGCATCCTGCCCCCGACACCCAGCCGGGCCATGGCCAGAGAGGCCACACGGAGGCCTGACCCGCGGATGCCTGGATGCTGGGCCTCCCCAAACCACACGGTCTCGGGGCTGCATCCAACCTCACATCTGGATTTCTCAACTTGGTCCTGGTTTCCAGCTGGAACAAAAGGACCCGGATGGGGAAAACTCGGGCCCTGCCTGCTTGCACAAAGGTTGAGGGTTAAGGGCTCGGCCCAGGCCCCTGCCTGCCTTTCCCTGGTGGACCCGGTCCAGGCCTGGACGTCAAAGGCCACTCTTTGCCCACAAGGTCCACAGTTCCATCTGGAGCTCGACCAGTCTGGCCCAGGCATGAGGTTCCAAGCAGACACCTTGACCACACGGCCAAGACATGGCTGTTGGTACCCTGATGTCATCTCTTCAAGGCTTTCTGTCTCAGGCAATGGCCCTACCCACCATTCCGTGCTGGGCCTGAGACCTGGGCAGTGTCTGAGATTCCTCCCTCCACCCCCCACCATGTTCAGTTTGTCAGCAGCTCTTGTGCCCTCAGCCTCCAAAACATACAAATCCAAACACTTTGCACCTCCCTGCAGCCCAGCCCTGGTTTCCACCTCTCTGACTCCTGCCTGGACACTGCCCCTGCTTCCCCAGGGTAGCCACAGGGGATGTCTCAAATTCATAAATCAGACCATGTTCCTCTCGGCTCACACACCCTCCATGGTTCCCTGTTACTCTCAGAATAAATTCCACTTCCTCTCAGGGGCCTGCGAGGCCCCACATGATCTGACTTCATCCCATCCCTCCCACCGTCTCCTCGTTCCCTCACTGTGCTCCAGCCACACTGGCTTCCTCACTGTTCCGCCAACAGCCACACCCTTTCTTACCAGGGTCTTTGCACGAGCTATCCTTTCTGTCTGAAATTCTCATTCTCCATATTTATGCGGTACTTTCCTGTCCTTCAGATCTCAGCTTAAATGTCACCAACCTCAGGAGGCTTCCCCAACCCCTGAGCAAAAATACCTTCACTCAACTTTCTTCCAGACACTCTTCACTCTTTGAAATTATCTTCTTTGTGTGTATGTTCATACAAATACAAACTGTATTTTACCCCCAGCATGTACCATCATGCCCAGCTCAAAGTAGGTGGGGTCCTGTCTTCTTGGGGACAAAGGGACATACCAGCCCCAATGACAAGGTTTGACAAACATCTACCCCTCTGAGGCCCCGACCTCCCCCAGCAATGCCCCAGGATTTATAATCAAGAACTTCACCCTCAATACATGACGTGGTGGTTGGAGATGTGATGGGGGGGTGCACAGGCAGCTATGGGGGGGCCAGGAGGAGGGATCTCTAATATTCAACTGAAGGAGGTATGAGAATAAGTCAGTCAGAGGCCACAAAGGGTGCTGGGGTGGGGGGGGCTGTGTGGGCAAAGGCCAGGGGGTGACGAGAACAAGGCAATGTTCCTGGACCTGGGTGTGGTGGGGCCCAGCTCACATGGGGGCAAGGGAGACAGGACAATACAACTAGACAGGCCAGACAATGAGGTCTGGACTCCATCCTGGGACAATAGGGAGCCATGGGAGGTGTGTGGACCCCCCTGCCCTTGGGTACCAGGAGGCTCCTTCCTCAGACGTCAGCACCCTGTGGGTTGCTCATGTTTGCTGGGAACATCTCGAAGCAGCTTTATACGAATTCCTGTGGAGAACTGTCTCTGACCAGCGAGGCCACCCGCCATCCCCTCCACCACAGGACTCAGGGAGGTCTGTCGGTCTGCAGGAGCCTCCCAGACCCAGATAACATGCTGACAGCCCCCCAGCCCTGCCAGGGCCCCTCAGGCTCTCCCAAGAACAGCTGGGTCCCCCCAAGTCTTTAGGCCTGACTACCCCCTCCGGGCTCCCAGTGGACGCCAAAGACCTCTCTCCTTATTCCCCTGGAATTTTCCTCGCACACTCTGCCAACGCCTCCAGGAATATATTAAAAGAAAATTCCAGTCCGAGCAAGGCTGTTTTATGGTTCTTGGGGCTGGGAGTCTGACCGCAGAGTGGAAAGGCCACATCACGACGCTGTTCCTTCTGCAGAGTGGCTCGGACCCTGCTCGCCTCCTGTGCCCTCCTTAGAGACTTGGGTTCTGCAGGCACTTCCTAGCCAAGCAAAGTCCCCCTCGCCCCCATCCCCCAGACTGGGGAGAAATTCCCCTGCAAGATAGAGATTTAGGATAAAGCCCCGAGCTAATGCATTTTCCAACATTTATTCATTCAGCAAACATCTGCTGTGCTCCTGCGGTCTGCTGGTCTCTGCTGAGTGCTGGGGATACAGCAGGAACAAGGGGGACCTGTCCTGCCCTAGAGTGGGGACCAGAATCAGGTGGGAAGGGGCGCTAGCGTACTCCCAGGTCACGGGGCTAGAAGGGAAGCCAGGGAAGGTGGCAGCTTGCCCGAGACGCCACAGGGAGTAAGCGAAGGGGCCGAGCCCAACACAGGCAGAACAGTTCCAAAACCGTCTTTCTTTTGTCTAATTGAGGTGAAATTCCCCAAATGTAGACATCACCATTTTAAAGTGAACAATTCAGTGGCATTTAGTACATTCACAATGTTGTGCAACCATCACCTTTGTCTCATTCCAGAACTTTTTCATCATCCCAGAAAGAAATCTTGTCCCCATTAGCGGTCACTCCCCACCCCTCTTCCCCAGCTCCGGGCAACCACTAATCTGCTTTCTGTCTCTGTGGATTTGCCTGTTTGGACATTTCACGTAAATAGGATCGTACAACACGTGGCCTTTTTGTCTGGCTTCTTTCACTCAGTATAATGGCTTTGAGGTTCATCCACGATGTAGGGTGTGTCAGGGCTTCATCCCCTTTTACAGCTATATAATATTCCACTGTACAGTTGTACCATGTTTTGTTAATGGACATTTGGGTTGCTTCCACTCTTGGCAATTGTGACTAGTGCTTCTCAGGTCCTGGAGTTTTGTTTGTAGGGAGTTTTCATCTTTTTTTTTTAAAGCTCTTTATTGGAGTACAATTGCTTTACACTGTTGTGCCAGTTTCTGCTGTGCAACAAAGTGAATCAGCTGTATTTATACACATATCCCCATATCCCCTTCCTCCTGCAACTCCTTCCCACCCTCCCTGTCCCACCCCTTTAAGTCTGTAGGGAGTTTTTTTTTAAATTACAGATTCTATTTCACTTCTAGTGATCGGTCTGTTCACATTATCTGTTTCTTCTTGATTCAGTTTTGGTGGGCCGTATGTTTCTAGAAACTTGTCCGTTTCTTCTAGGATGTCAAATTTGTTGGCATAGTATTCGCTTTTTTCTTTTCTTTTTTTTTGTATTTGTATTTTTTTGCAGTATCGGTTGTTATTTCCCCTTTTTCATTTCTTATTTTGTTTATTTGGGTCCTCTCTCTTTTCTTCTTGGTGAGCCTGGCCAGAGGTTTGTCAATTTTGTTTACCCTTTCAAAGAACTAGCTCTTGGTTTTGTTGATTTTCTTCTATTTTTTAATCTCTATTTTATTTATTTCCTCTTCGATCTTTATTATTTCCTTCCTTCTGCTGACTTTAGGTTTTGTTTGTTCTTTTTCTAATTGTTTTAGGTGGTAGGTTAGGTTGTTTGTTTGAGATTTTTCTTATTTTGGGAGGAAGGCCTGTATCACTATGAACTTCCCTCAAAGAACTGCTTTTGCTGCATCCCATGGATTTTGTATGGTTGTGTTTTCATGGTCATTTGTCTCTAGGTATTTTTTAATTTCCTTTTTTGTTTCATCGTTGACTCATTGTTTTTTTAGTACCATGTTGTTTAGTCTCCATGCTAGTGCTGCTCTGAACATGCTTGTGCAAGTTTTGGTTTGAACAGCTGTTTCCAAGTCTCTTGGGTCTATACCTGTGAGTGAAATTGCTGGATCACATGGAAATTCTATGTGAAACTGTTTGAGAAACCTCAAACCTGTTTTCCTCAGCAAAGCCAGGGTTATTGTGCTAAGTTTGGTAAACCAGGAACACACAGACCTTTCTTTGGACAGTCCAGACCTAGAAGCCACCTTGACCCATGCAGAACCAGTTGCCCAGGAAATCAGCTGACGTGCCCCAGGATGATGTGCCTGGGATGTGTCCGCATTAATTCTCTCCACACCTCAGCAAACATTCTGCTGAAACCCTGTTGGCACAGGGAGCTCTTAAGCCTGGGTGATTGCTGTCCTGTCCTACTGACTGGAGCCTACATCCTGGCTCTGGAAGGCTGGGGGAAAAGCCAGATTCACAATAAGCCTGGGGCCTTAGGTTAGTCCAACCTGAGGCCCAGAGTGAGCCCTTGGTTCACCTCCCACCTGGAGATCTCTTTGGGGGCACTGGCCACGTGGGTCTTGCTCCGGCAGGGCAGGCACGAACCTCTGGTTTAGTAATTCCCACCCACCTCCATGAAGTACTTCCATTGTTCATTATAAATACGTTCAGGGGACTTCCCTGGTGGCGCAGTGGTTAAGAATCCGCCTGCCAATGCAGGGGACATGGGTTCAATTCCTGGTCTGGGAAGATCCCACATGCCTCGAAGCAACTAAGCCCGTGAGCCACAACTACTGAGCCTGTGCTGTAGAGCTGGTGCTCCGCAGCAAGGGAAACCACCACACTGAGAAGCCCATGCACCACAATGAAGACTAGCCCCGCTGGCCACAACTAGAGAAAGCCCATGTGCAGCAATGAAGACCCAATGCAGCCAAAAATATAAATAATAAATAAATAAATAAATATCCCACCAGTTTAAATAAATATGTTCAAACACACTCTCAAATTGAGAGAATCATGCATTACCCCTGCCATGGACCCATTTCTCAGACTCTAAATTATCAAGTGTTGGCCTCACTGAATTCCTTGACCCTCTTCATTATTTTTAGACAGCTTTCTTGAGATAGATTTCACACAGCGTACAATGCCGCCCTCCTTTTTTGAATTGAAGTACAATGTTGTGCGAATTTCTGCTGTACAGCAAAGTGATTCAGTTATGCATATATATGTATACACATATATACACATGTGTGTATTTTTTATATATTCTTTTCTATTATGGTTTATCACAGGATATTGAATATATGAGGGTGAGAAAAATTATCCGCACTCTGGCTGTAGAATTTATTTTAATTAACTTTTACAAAAGACACATCATTTTTCGACATAATCTTGTTTTTCAATACACTTTATCCTTCTGTCAACAAGCTTTCGTATTCCCTCGATAAAAACAGATGATTGAACTTGGTGTACCCCCCCCAAAAAATAATAAATAAATAAATAAAATTAAAAAAAAAAAGTTTTAGGCTGCGCTGCGAGCCACGAATGCACCGCTGTCTTCATTTCTTCCTCAGAAGCAAAGCTTCGTCCTCATAGGGCTGTTTTCAAGGAACCAAACAGGTGAAAGTCCAATGGAGCAAGATCAAGACTATAGCGAGGACGCTTTGACACCTCAAAACAAAGTTTTTGCAGAGTGTGGGCAGAAGTGTACAGACGTGCACACCCTCAAAAAAATGAATCACTAAACGCTGTTCTTCTTTCATGCAAATCACAAATGGGGCATCCATTTTTGCTCACACTGCAGTTACAAATGAACTGATGTAACACGTTCACACCTGCACAGCAGTGACTGGGGAGACAGTAGCCTTGAACAGAAAGTGCTGATAAGACAGTGTGGCCAACAGAAGTTTTAATACAACTGGAGTGCGAATAATTCTCGACTCACCCTCGTCGTTCCCTGTGCTATACAGTGGGACCTTGTTGTCTATTCATTGTATACGTAATAGTTTGCACCTGCTACTCCAAACTCCCAATCCACCCCTCCCTCACCTCCTCCCCCTTGGCAACCACAAGTCTGTTCTCTATGTCTGTGAGTCTGTTTCTGTTTCATAGATAAGTTCATTTGTTCGTATTTTAGATTCTACATATAAGTGATATTATATGATATTTGTCTTTCACTGTCTGACTTCACTTAGTATGAAAATCTCTAGGTCCATCCATGTTGCTGCAAATGGCATTATTTCATTCTCTTTTATGGCTGAGTAGTATTCCATTGTATATGTGTGCCACACACATCTTCTTTATCTATTCATCTGTCTATGGACATTTCCATATCCTGGCTATTGTGAATAGTGCTGCAATGAACATAGGGGTGCATGTATCTTTTCGAATTAGAGTTTTGTCCAGATATATGCCCAGGACTGGGATTGCAGGAACATATGACAATTCTATTTTTAGCTTTTTGAGGAAACTCCATGCTGTTTTCCATAGCAGTTGCACCGCTTACATTTCCACCTGCCGCGTAGCAGGGTTCCTTTTCCTCTCCAGCATTTGTTATTCGTAAACATTTTAATGATGGCCATTCTGACCAGTGTGAGGTGGTACCTCATTGTAGTTTTGATTTAATGCACCCTTTTTAAAGTGTACAATTCAGCGGTTTTTAGTATATTCACAGTGTTATGCAGCCACTACCTCTATCTAATTCCAGAACGTTGCCATCATCCCAAGAGGAAACCCAGTTCCCACGAGCAGTCACCCCCATCCCCCTCCCCCAGCCCCTGGCAACCATGAATGTGCTTTCTGTCTCTGTGGGTTTGTCTGTTGTGGACATTTCATACAAGCGGATCCTTACATTATGTGGGGTTTTGTGGCTGGTTTCCTCCACTCAGCATGATGTTTTCAAGGTTAATCTATTTTCAATTTATTTTTACTTTATTTTGCTGAAATATTTTAAAGCACTCCCAGACCTCGAGTCATTTCTCTGTTTCTCTGCCACTTGGCTCCAAAAATGATGGGGATTTTCACAGGCATCCACGGTGCATCACGCATCTCCCAATTTCCTGAGCTGTCTCAAAAGATGACTTTTTACAGTTGGTGTATTAGAATCAGGTTCCAAACAAAGTCCCTATTTGGTTGCCATCTCCCTTAAGTCTCTTTCTATCCCCTCTCTTTTTTTTTAATTTTTTGTTTTTGGTGCGTTGGGTCTTCGTTGCTGCGTGCGGGCTTTCTCTAGTCGTGGCGAGCGGGGGCTACTCTTTGTTGTGGTGAGCAGGCTTCTCTTGTTACTGAGCATGGGCTCTAGGCCTGAGGGCTTCAGTAGTTGCGGCACGTGGACTCAGTAGTTATGGCTCGGGGGCTCTAGGGCACAGGCTCAGTAGTTGTGGCTCATGGACTTAGTTGCTCCAAGGCATGTGGGATCTTCCCGGACCAGGGATTGAACCTGTGTCCCTTGCATTGGCAGGTGGATTCTTAACCACTACACCACCAGGTAAGTCTTTCTTCTTCTTCTTCTTCTTCTTCTTCTCCTTCTCCTTCTCCTTCTCCTTCTCCTCCTCCTCCTCCTCCTCCTCCTCCTCCTTCTTCTTCTTTCCTTCTTCTCCTTCTTCTCCTTCTTCTCCTTCTTCTTCTCCTTCTTCTCTCCTCCTCCTCCTCCTCCCCTCCCCCTCCCCCTCCTCCTCCTCCTTCTTTTATGGCCATGCCACACAACTTGCAGGATCTTAGTTCCCTGACACCAGGGATTGGACCCGTGCCCCCTGCAGTGGAAGCGTGGAGTCCTAACCACTGGATCAACCAGCAGGGAATTCCCCATCTTAACCATTTCTAAGGGTCCATTCCTGTGGTAGTAAGTACATTCACATGTGGTACTACCGTCATCACCATCTTCCCACAGAACGTTTTTCATCTTGCAAAACTGAAACTGTCCCCATTAAACACTAACTCTGCGCTTCCCCTCCCCACCCCACCCCCTGACATCCATAATTCTGCTTTTTATCTCTATGAATCTGACTACTCTAAGGACCTCATATAAGTGGAATCATACAGTATTGTCCTTTTATGACTGGCTTATTTCACTCGCCATAATGTCCTCAAGGTTCAACCGCATTGTAGCATGTGGCAGAATTTCCTTCCTTTTTTAGGCTGAATAATAATATTGTGTTTAACGTGGATACACCACGTTTTGCTTACCCAGTCATTTGCGTTGTTTCTACCTTTTGGCTTCTGTGAACGATGCTGCAGTGAACACAGGTGTGCAAGCATCCATTCAAGTCTCTGCTCTCACTTCTTTTTGAATGTGTTTGGTCCAGGAGCCAGAATGTAAGACCAGAGGAACGAGAGTGCACTGACTTGGGGGCATCTTCTTGGGACACAGGATTTCACAACCTGGCAAGGACTCAGGTGATGATGGGGCAGCCGGTTGCTGAATTGGCTCTTAGAAGCCTGAAGAAAGTGCTGGCCCAGGCTGAGAGGAGTGGAATTACCTGCATGAGCTGTCCTGACAGAGGCCGAGGGCAACGGAAGCATATGTGGAAGCATCCCATAGGATGGTGTCCCGTGGGAGGGCCCAGAGGACACGCCATCTCCCAAGGCTCTGTGCACCCAGAGCCGTGGGCATGTTGTTCCACATACAAGGCTGGGTGGGCACTTCACCACCAGGAGCCAGAACCCTCAATTATCCTGAGACAGGACCACAGTTTTACATGTCAGCTTGGCTAGACTGTGCCCAGGCATCACTTAAGCCCCAGTCTAGGAGTTGCCGTGGAGTGTTGTGTAGATGTGGTTGACATCCAAACCAGCTGACCCTAAGTAATCAGGCGGGTTTCATCCAATCAGCTGAGAGAATTTAGGAGCAAAACTGAGGTTTCCCTAAAGATGGAGAAAGTCCACTTTGTCAAAGATATAGCCAGACACTAGTTAAAGCGATCAGGACATACTTATGGTTACCAAAGGTGGGGAGTAAATTAGGAGCATGAGATTAACAGATACAAACTACTCTATATAAAATAGATAAGCAATAAGGATGTACTGCATAGCACAGGGAATTAATTACACCCAATATCTTGTAACAACCTATAATGGGATATAATCTGCAAACAATCAAAGGAAAAAAAAACCCTTAAACACCATGCTGTACGCCTGAAACTAACACAGCGTTGTCAATCAACTATACTTCAATAAAAAATAAATAAATAAAACAAAGCGGTAAGGGGAGATTTTAAGCTGTAACATACTATTGCCAGAAGGAAAAAGGTCCAGTGTGGTGTAAATTCAACTTTGATTTGACTTTTTAAAGGGAGCATGAGGGAATGGAAGTGGGGAGTGAATGGGGGCTCTGTACAGTCAGGGTAGTAAAAAAAATTACAAAAAGCAGGAAAGAGGGGGTTGGTCCATGTGAAACCCACCTGGGTTTGCAAACGGGTGCTTCTCAAAATTCAGCCCCTACCCTCCCACCGAGGCCGGGAGGCTGGGCTGCCTTCTCCCAGAGTTGGCTGGAACAAATGGTCAATTCTTTGGGCAACCCTGAGTTTTCTCAGGCAGGCACTTTAGGAGGGGCTGGGGTCATCCTAGAGATGTGACCTTGAGCTGTTAGATACCACGTAAGTGTTTTGTTCCAGTCTTTATAGGTCAAGGTTAGGGCCTAGTTGAGAAGAGGGCTCAGAGGAGTTTGGCTTGAATTTGGTAAGGAGACTGTCTTTGCTGGCTCCTGCCTGAGTCTCCAGTCTGCCAGCCTAGATTTCAAATGCACCAGCCCCCATAATTGCATAAACCATCCCTGGCAATAAGTCTCTTGATGTGCACATGTCCTAATAGCCCCATCTCTGGGAGAAACTGGCTGATACAGACAGGTAAGGTGGAAGGGTCTTGACCCTGGGGAGTGGTGGAGATGATTAATAAAGCTAAGAGATGTCCCTTGGGTGAGATGGATGGGCAGCTACCAAGAATATCGCTTAAGGGACTTCCCTGGCGGTCCAGTGGTTAAGACTTCACCTTCCAACGCAGGGAGTGCATCTTCGATCCCTGGTCGGGGAACTAATATCCCACATGCCTTACAGCCAAAAAAATCAAAGCATAAAACAGAGGACTTCCCTGGTGGCACAGTGGTAAAGAATCCGCCTGCCAATGCAGGAGACATGGGTTCAATCCTGGTCCAGGAAGATCCCACATGCCATGGAGCGACTAAGCCAGTGCACCACAACTACTGAGCCTGTGCTCTAGAGCCTGTGTGCCAAAACTACTGAGCTCCTGTGTCACAACTACTGGGGCCCTCGTGCCTAGAGCCTGTGCTCCGCAACAGGGGAAGCTGCCGCACTGAGAAGCCTGCGCACAGCAACGAATAGTAGCCCCCACTCGCTGCAACTAGAGAAAACCTGCGCATAGCAACAAAGAGCCAAATGCAGCCCAAAACAAAACAAAACAACAGAAGTAATATTGTAACAAATTCAATAAAGACTTAAACAAAAAAAAGAAAAGTGCTTAATTAACAACCACAATCTGAAAACACAAGAACAGAGGACCGGGGTGCTTAGGGTTTATGCCCCAGTTAAGAGTCTCAATCCCAGAACTTCCCTGGTGGTCCAGTGGATAAGACTCTGCGCTCCCAGTGCAGGGCACCAGGGTTTGATCTCTGGTCAGGGGACTAGAACCTGCATGGTGCAACTAAGAGCACACATGCCACAACTAAGACCCAGTGCAGCCAAATAAAAAAAGAGTCTTAATCCCTTTGCCCAGTTCTCAGACCCAAGCTGACCTGAAGAGCTAGCTGGTCAGGTGCCAAGAGGGAAGCCTCTGTGGCAAATTTTTGCTGTGACAACCCTCCCAGTCCTTTCTCATACTGTGGTCCTATACTGTCTGCCCGCAGACAGACAGCTGGGGGGCCAGGTAATGGACAAAGTCCTGGAGAAAGTCTATCTCGTGGTAGACCAGTGGTCCCTGAGTATGTAAGTAGAACTGATGAGAACAGATAGATAAGGGTGAGTCAAAAATTATCCGCACTCTGGTTGTAGAAATTCTCACCCTCGTACTTAGAAGTTGGAGGAATTTCCTCTCACCGTTGAGGCCTGAAGGATAAGAGTGGGAAAGTCCACAGGAAACCTCTGAATCTGTCCCTGCCTGCAGCCAAAGCAGTAAAACACAAACAATATCGCATCCATGGAGATCCACCACCACCAAAGGACACAGGGGAAGGTCCCTATCATATCTCTGTCGAATTCTCCAGCTAAATTCTCCAGTCAGCCTCTGAGGATGCAAGATGGGCCCTAGAGAATGACTGTGGACTGCCTCAGGCCTGACTGAGTGGGTGCCCCATCCAGCTGCTGTGCAGAGGGGGTGGCCCTTAATGAGGCTTCAGGTATGTCCCATGTGTCCATGGATTTGGTGGACGCATTCTTTTTTTTAAAAATTAATTAATTAATTAATTAATTTATTGGCTGTGTTGGGTCTTCGTTGCTGCACAGGGGCTTTCTCTAGTTGTGGAGAGCGGGGGCTACTCTTTGTTGTCGTGCATGGGCTCCTCATTGCAGTGGCTTCTCTTATTGTGGAGCATAGGCAGGCTTTAGTAGTTGTGGCACATGGGCTCAATAGTTGTGGCTCATGGGCTCTAGAGTGCAGGCTCAATAGTTGTGGCACACAGGTTTAGTTGCTCCATGGCATGTGGGATCTTCCTGAAGCAGGGATCAAACCCATGTTCTCTGCATTGGCAGGCGGATTCTTAACCACTGAGCCACCAGGGAAGTCCCGGATGCATTCTTTTCCATTCCAATTAAAAAGAAGAACCAGAAACAGTTCACATTCCCACAATATAGACAGGATATGCATTTACAGTTTTGCCCCAGGGCTAGGATTGCCCAAAAAGTTACAGATACCCGTTCTGTTTGAGGAGGTGATTAAAAAGTTCTGGAACTAAATAGTGATGGTGTTGACACAATATGGTGAATATACTAAATGGCAATGAATTTGCATGCTTAAAAGTGGTTTAAATGGTAACTTTATGTATATTTTATTGCAACTAAAAAACAAACAAACGGGACTTCCTTGGTGGCGCAGTGGTTAAGAATTCGCCTGCCAATACAAGGGACATAGGTTCGAGCTCTGGTCAGGGAAGATCCCACATGCTGTGGAGCAACTAAGCCCACGTGCCACAACTACTGAGCCTGTGCTCTAGAGCCCGTGAGCCACAACTGCTGAGCCCATGTGCCGCAACTACTGAAGTCCGTGGGCCTAGAGCCTGTGCTCTGCAACAGAGAAGCCACCGCAATAAGAAGCCCAAGCACAGCAAGGAAGAGTAGCCCCCACTCTCCACAACTACAGAAAGCCTGCACTCAGCAACGAAGTGCAGTCCATAAATAAATTAATTAAATTAAAAAACAAACAAAAATATAGGATGCCCAGTTGAATTTGAATTCAGATCAACAATGAATACTTTTTTAGGATAAGTTTGTCCTAATATTGCATGGAATATAGTTGTCCTAAAAATTTATTTGCTGCTCAACATGACTAGTCATCAGGGAAAGGCAAATCAAAACCACACTGAGGTATCATATCATCCCCACCAGGATAGCTCATATTTAAAAAAACAAGAAGAAAATAGCAAGCGTTAGTGAGGATGTGGAGAAATTGGAACCTTCGTGCACTATTGGTGAGAATGTGAAATGGTGTGCAATATGACAGTTCTCAAAAAATTGGAAATGGAATTACTATAGGATCCAGCATTTCCACTTCTGTGTATATTCTCTGAAGAACTGAAAGCAGGGACTCAAACAGATATTTGTACACCCCTATTCATAGCAGCATTGTTCACAAACCCTAAAAGGTAGAAGCAACCCAAGTGGCCATTGACGCATACATAGGTAAAGAAAATTGTGGTATATCCATACAATGGAATATTATTCAGCCTTTAAAAGGAAGGAAATTCTGAGACATGGATGAACTTTGAGGACATTAAGAAGACAGACACAAAAAGACAAATACTGTATGATTCCATTTATATGAGGTCCCTAGAGTAGTCAGATTCATAGAAAGTAGAATGGTGGGTGCCAGGGGCTGGGGGAGGGGGAATGGTGAGTTTGTTTTTAATGGGGTTTCAGTTTGGGAGGATGACACAGTTCTTAAGATGGATGGTGGTGATGGTTACACAGCAATAATGTACTTAACACTACTGAACTATACACTTTAAAATGGTCAAAGTGGCTTAAATTTTATGCTGTGTATATTTTACAGCAATTAAAAATTTTTAAAAATTAAATTTGCTGCTTCTGTGAAATTCAAGTTTGTGTCCTTTTTAAATAATTAATTAATTAATTAATTAATTAATTAATTGGCTTGTTGGGTCTTCATTGCTGCACATGGGCTTTGTCTAGTTGTGGCGAGCAGGGGCTACTCTTCACTGTGGTGTGTGGGCTCCTCAATGCGGTGGCTTCTCTTGCTGCGGAGAACGGGCTCAATAATTGTGGTGCACAGGCTTAGTTGCTCCTTGGTATGTGGGATCTTCCTGGAGTAGGAATTGAACTGGTGTCCCCTGCATTGGCAGGTGGATTCTTAACCACTGCACCACCTAGGAAGTTCCTCAAGTGTCCTTTATTTATTTATTTTAAAGGTATTCCTCTTATATTCTAAGAGTTTTAAAGTTTTGTTGTTTACATTTAATCCTTAATCTGTCTAGGGTTGTTTTAACTTTTATAAGCTTATTTATTTATTTTATTTGTTTATTGGCTGCATTGGGTCTTTGTTGCTGCACGTGAGCTTTCTCTAGCTGCGGCGAGAGAGGGCTACTCTTCATTGTGGTGCACGGGCTTCACACTGTGGTGGCTTCTCTTGTTGTGGAGCACGGGCTCTAAGCACGTGGGCTTCAGTAGCTGTAGCATGTGGGCACAATAGTTGGGGTTCTAGAGTGCAGGCTCAGTAGTTGCGGCACACTGGCTTAGTTACTCCACGGCATATGGGATCTTCCCGGTGCAGGGCTCGAACTCATGTCCCCAGCATTGGCAGGCGTATTCTTAACTGCTGCACCACCTAGGAAGTCCAGGTGTCCTTTTGTAAAAAAAAAATGTTTTATTTTCTGGCTGTGTATTTGTCTTGATGAATTTGGCACGCCTATACCCAGGGGCATGTTCGCTCTCCCACTTGGGTCTGTGGTGGGTTACTTGGTACACAGGTGTGAACCAGTGGCTGCAGTAGAGCCTCGTGCAGGGGTGGCCCCAAAGGACAGTGGAGGGGCATTCTCCCCTGTGGGCAGAGCTGTGAGAGAGTCCCTGACTAGCCACTCTGTGGAATGGAGAGGTTACCTGAGGTGAGAGTATACACAGATTCCTGGGCTGAGGCCAGAAGGAAAAGATCTGGAAGATCAAAGGCAAGCAGGCGACTTCCCCGGTGGCGCAGTGGTTAAGAATCTGCCTGCCAATGTAGGGGACACGGGTTCGATCCCTGGTCCAGGAAGATCCCACATGTCGCCGAGCAACTAAGCTTGTGTGCCACAACTACTGAGCCTCCGCGAGCCACAACTATGGTGCCCACGTGCCACAGCAATTAAAGCCCTCATGCCTAGAGGCTGTGCTCTGCAACAAGAGAAGCCACCGCAAAGAGAAGCCTGAGCAATGCAACAAAGAATAGCCCCAACTCGCCGCAACTAGAGAAAGCCTGCACAAAGACCCAACACAGCCAATAAATAAACAAATAAATAAATAAATTTTAAGAAGATGCAATTCACCATTTTAAAGAAGATGGTTCAGTGGCACTCAGTACATTCACAATCTTGTGCAACCACCAGCTCTCTCTGCTTTCCTTTTTAAAATATTGTTTTGAAGTATAGTTGATTTACAATGTTCTGTTAATTTCTGCTGTACCGCAAAGTGATACAGTTATACATATATATATATATAACATATTGTTTTCCATTCTGGTTTATCACAGGATATTGAATATAGTTCCCTGTGCTGTATACAGTAGGACCTTGTTGTTTATCTCTGCTTCCTAATCATTTTTATCAACAAAAACACCCGGTACCCATGAGGAGTCATGCCCCCATTTCTTTCTTCCCCTCATCCTCTGAAAACCACTAATCTGCTTTCTGTCTCTGTGGATCTGCCTGTTCTGGACATTTCATGTACATAGAATCACACACTATGTGGCCTTTTGTGTCTGCCTTCTTTCATTCAGCATGATTTTTTTTCAAGAGTCATCCACGTTGTAGCACGTGTCAGTGCTTCATTCCTTGTTTATGGCTGAATGATATTCCACTGTATGTTGTACAAGGAAAAACCCAGTCCTTTCCTCTTATGTGTCTCCTTTACTCAAACACTATGATCACACTTACAACACTTCTGATATCAGCTGTGTGTGTCATTTTTCCCCAACACTGAGCAATTCTGTGATACCAGCTGGGTGTACTACAATTCAACTCAATTCTCACACTATCTATCTGGAGAAAACATCGGATCCCACAAGTTAAGGGCTCAGTTCCACAAGACTGCCACCCCCTCATTTCATCTGTCTTTTTTAAAAAAAATTTATATTTATTTATTTATTGGCTGCATTGGGTCTTCGTTGCTGCACACAGACTTTCACTAGTTGTGGTGAGTGGGGGTTACTCTTCGTTGCGGTACTCGGGCTTCTCATTGTGGCAGCTTCTCCTTTTGCGGAGCACAGGCTTTAGGCGGGCGGGCTTCAGTAGCTGTAGCTCACGGGCTTTAGAGAGCAGGCTCAGTAGTTGTGGTGCATGGCCTTAGTTTCTCCGAGGCATCTGGGATCTTCCTGGACCAGGGATCGAACACATCCCCTACATTGGCAGGCGGATTCTTAACCACGGCACCACAGGGAAGTCCCCACCCCACCACTTCAGATGCCAGTCTCAAGGAGTAGTTCCCCCTGGTACCCATAACTTCTGACTGACTTGGCTACAAATCAGAGGTTTCCATGACTTGGATTCAACTGCGTGCTAGAGAAGCTCACAGAGCTCAGGGAAACACTTCTGTGTACCAGTTTATTGAAAGATGTGATAAAGGATGCAGATGAACAGCCAGATAAAGAGAGACATAGGGTGAGGTCTGAGAGCATTCTGAGCGCAGGAGCTTCTGTCCTCATGGAGTTGGGGTCCATCATTCTCCCGGTGTGGATATGTTCACCCACCTGGAAGCTCTCCAAACCTCATACTGTTGGAATTTTTATGGAGGCTCCCTCACATAGGCATGGCCAATTATTAGCTACATTTCCAGCCCCTCTTCCCTTTCTGGAGGATGGAGCATGAGACTGAAAATTCCAATCTTCTGCTCATGGCTCCATCTTTCTGGAGACCAGCTTCCACCCAGGACCCCAACCAGAGTCACCTGATTGGAACAAAAGGTGCTCTTGGTGATCTTATCATCCAGGAGATAACAAGGGTTTCAGGAGCTCTGTGCCAGGAATTGGGGGCAGAAACCAATCTGTATATTTTCTATTATCTCACATATGGATACATCACAATTTGTTCATTTGTCTGTGGATGGACATTTGGGCTGTTTCCACTTTTGACTTTTGTGACTAGTGCTGCTATGAATATTTGCTCCCAAGTTTTTCCTTTTCTTTTTCTTTTTTTTTCTTTCGTTTTTTTTTTTTTTTTTTGGCTGTGTTGGGTCTTTGTTGCTGCACGCAGGCTTTCTCTAGTTGTGGCGAGCAGGGGCTACTATTCGTTGCACAGCCTTCTCATTGTGGTGGCTTCTCGTTTGCAGAGCATGGGCTCTAGGTGCACAGGCTTCAGTAGTTGCGACACATGGGTTCAGTAGTTGCGGTGCATGGGCTCAGTAGTTGTAGCACATGGGCTTAGCTGCTCCGCAGCACATGGGATCTTCCCAGACCAAAGATCAAACCCATGTCCCCTGCATTAGCAGGTGGATTCTTAAGCACTGCGCCATCAGGGAAGTCCTCTACCTCCTTTTTAAAAGCTACATAATATTCCATCATGTTGGCACACAGCAGTTGACTTACCAGACCCTTCTGATTAAGTACCTTCTGCAACATGTAGCTTCTGGTTTTTCCATACAGAGGTAGAGGTACCCAGTACCTCACCCTGTGGGTACCCGTGTGACTTCATCTGAGTAAATTTCTGGATGTGCAAAGCTTCAGCCAAATGGTTTGTACATCTCTACTTTGAGTCACTTTCCCCAAATTGCCCATCAGGAATTTCACATACACAAGGTCCATCCCTGCATCCTCACCCACCCAGTGCTGTCACCCACCTTTTGACCAGGGCTAATGTGAGGGCTATTATCAACCTTTCAGTTTGTATGCTTTTCTATTTTGCTTGAGATCTCAGCCTTTTTTCGTTGTTATTATTGTAAGTTTTCCTATGAGATATTGGTTCATAGTCTTTTCTGGTTTGGGGGTAGTTTTGGCTTCCCAGGCACAGTTCAGATATTGCTGAAATTCACTCAGGTTGGGGAGAGAGCAGACCTCGAGTTTCACACACAGAACCTCCAAGGTCGTGTCCTGGGATCCAGTGGGAACCTGGAAGGGAGTGTTAATATTGGGTCAGTATAATATCATTTACTTGTTCAACCAACGTTCAATGAGCCTAACTGTGTGGTAGACCTTGTTATAGGTCGAACTTGGCCCCCAAAATGGTAAGTTGAAGTCCTAACCCCTAGTACAGTACCTGTGAATGTGACCTTATTTGCAAATCAGGTCTTTGCAGATGTCATCAAGATGAGGTTACACTGGAGTAGGATGGACCTTAATCCAACAACTGCTGTTCTTACAAGAGGAAGAGAGGACACAGATACAGGGAAGAAGTTTATTTGAAGACGGGGGCAGAGATTGGAGTGATGCAGCCACAAGCCATGGAATGCTGGAGCCCCTGGAAGCTGGGAGAGGCAAGGAAAGCGCCTCCTCTAGAAACTTCAAAGGGAACCACCGCCCTACTGACACACTGATTTTAGACTTCTGGCCTCCAGAACTGTGAGAGAATAAATTTCTTTGGTTAGGCACGACTTGTGGTGATTTATATGGCAGCCTCCAGAAACTCATATAGACTTCATGTCAGATTTTCACAGGACTTCACAAGGAGGGAGGAAGAGAAATACAGTTAAACATACCGAGTAAAGTTACATCTGGGAGAAGAGAGAATAAGGCCATTGACATGTGCAAAAGAGAGTGATTTGATCATCTTGAGAAAGTCAGTGAAGTCTTCCCTGAAACTTGACATCTGAGCCAAGATCTGAAGGTGTTAGTAGGTCAGGGGTGTGGAGAACACCATCCCAAGCAGAAGGAACAGCCTATGCAAAGGCCCTGAGACCAGAAGGGGATGTGTCGGGTTTTTTGTTTGTTTGTTTTAATTTTTGGCTGTGTTGGGTCTTTGTTGCTGCACACGGGCTTTCTCTAGTTGTGGTGAGTGGGGGCTACTCTTCGTTGCAGTGCACGCACTTCTTGTTGCGGTGGCTTCTCTTGTTGTGGAGCACTGACTCTAGGGACATGGGCTCAGTATTTGTGGTGCATGGGCTTAGTTGCTCTGCAGCATGTGGGATCTTCCCACATCCAGGATCAAACCCATGTCCCGTGCATTGGCAGGTGGATTCTTAACCACTGTGCCACCAGGGAAGTCCTAGGGCTGTGCACTTTTGAAGAACAGTAATAAGGTCCTCTGGGAAAGGTGAAGAGAGCTGGTAACTAAACTGTAGTTTCCATGAGGCATTCGACAAGCATGAAATTTCTGGATGCTAAAGGCATCCTTCAATCCAACAGATCTACACTGATATCCCAGCTTAGACACGCCCCAGCTGTGTGGCCTTAGGTAAGTGACTTTGCCTCTCTGAGCTTCAGTGTCTGTATGATGGTAACCATGCAAGTCCCTGCCTAGTCAAGGAGAGGGAATAAAATAACCATTGTGAGGTGCTCAGGGCAGAGAAATAACAACCTCTCAATTAACGGTCACTGTAATTAACAAGAAAACTTGTTTGTGTGATATCAAGAACTCAAAATATCTCCTTTAGCTCTTGACGGTTAATTTCAAGTGTCAATCTGACTGGGCTAAGGGGTCCCCAGAGAGCTGGGGAAACATCATTTCCAGCTGCATCTGTGAGGGTGTTTCCAGAGAGCTTAGCTTTTGAATCAGAGGACTGAATCAGGAAGTTTACCCTCACCAGTAAGGGTGGTCACCACCCACTCCAGTAAGGACCTGAATGAAGCAAAAGCTTGGAGCAAGGGCACATTTGCGCTCTCTCTCTGTTAAGCTGGGCTCCCCATCTTCTCCTGCCTCCACACATCAGCACCTTGGTTTTCAAGCTTTGGGTCTCAACTGGAACTTCCACGGTCAGCTCCCCTGGTCTTTGGGTTTCGACTGAACTACACCACTGGCTTTCCTGGGCTCCAGTTTGCCCATGACAGATTGTGGGACTTTTTAGTTTCCACAATCACGTAAGCCAATCCCTCATGATAAATCTCTTTCTATATATCTGTATGTAACTGACTGGTGCTGTTTCTCTGAGGAATCTTTTTTATAAATTTATTTATTTATTATTCATGTATTTATTTATATTTATTTATTGGCTGCCTTGGGTCCCCGTTGCTGCGCGTGGGCTTTCTCTAGTTTTGGCGAGCAGGGGGTGCTCTTCGCTGAGGTATGCGTGCTTCTCATTGTGGTGACTTCTCTTGTTGCAGAGCACGGGCTCTAGGCACGTGGGCCTCAGTAGTTGTGGCATGTGGGCTCAAGAGTTATGACTCTCAGGGTCTAGCGCGTAGGCTCATAGTTGTGGTGTACGGGCTTAGTTGCCTTGCGGCATGTGGGATCTTAGTTCCCTGGTCAGGGATTGAACCCGCGTCACCGCATTAGAAGGTGGATTCTTAGCCACAGGACCACCAGGAAAGTCCCTCCTCCACATCGTTGACAGCACTTGTTATTTTCCATTTTGGATAGTGGCCCTCCTAGCGGGTGTGGTGTGGTCCGTTTTCCTTTGCATCTCGCAGTCCCGTTCTCACACACCACACCAGCTACTGATTTCTTTAATACACTTATTTATTTAGTTATTTATTTTTAAATTTTTATTTACTGGCTGTGTTGGGCCTTCATTACTGTGTGTGGGCTTTCTCTAGTTGCAGTGCGTGGGCTTCAGATTGAGGTGGCTTCTCTTGTTGCGGAACACGGGCTCTAGGCACACGGGCTTCAGTAGCTGCGGCATGTGGGCTCAGTAGTTGTGGCTCGTGGGCTCTAGAGCGCAGGCTCAGTAGTTGTGGAGCACGGGCTTAGTTGCCTTGCGGCATGTGGGATCTTCGTTCTCTGACCAGGGCTCGAACCCATGTCCCCTGCATTGGCAGGCAGATTCTTAACCACTGCGCCACCAGGAAAGCCCCACCAGCTACTGATTTCTGATGACTTCTACTTATCATCCATCTCCCTGCTATGAGAGGCCACATAGCTATCTGTGAATTGGGGAGAGTGACCTGTGTCGGGGCCCAATGGGAGGTGTTATTTAGTTTCCCACCCCAACACCTTCTAGAACAGCCACAGCGAAATTCCACCCACAATATATCCCAGCATGCAGGCTGGTGTGGGAATAGAAGGGGGTCCCTGAGGGCTGACTTCTACCACGGAGCCTCGCCACCCACAATAGCAGCTTTGAGTCTCTTTGGGAACCAGAGCTTTGAGGCCAGGCCAAAAACCCACCTTTCCAGACACCCGCGCATATCCCCCCAAAAAGCAGCCTGTGGTTAAATTAGAATCAAGGTGGCCACTCGCCGTCCCCCCCACCCAAGGCCTGCTGTGACCTATCGTCACCTTCAAAGAGGCTGTTCAGAGAGCAGTGGAAGGCTCTAAAATATACACACATGCCTATTTTTCTTTCCCCACCAGCATCGCCGGGGCTTTGGCCACATATCCGTGTCCCACAAGAGGCTCCTTTGAAGCGAGAATGGGGCCGCGAGAGAGGCCCACAGAAACCCACAAGCGCGCACTGTTCCCAGGGAGAGCCCCGAATGGGGTCTGCAGTCAGCCTGGGTTGGCCGCATCTCAGCAAGGCGTGGCTGGTGAGGGCCACTTCTGTGGGAGCCGGGAGCCCAACAGATGGGGTTTCTAAGAAGCTGGGCTGAGGGAAAGCTAAGATCCTACACGTCTTTTTTCCAAAGTCGTGGAATTTCTCTGCAGTAGCCACGGCCGCTGCTTACCCTCGAGGGACCTCTCTTGGTACGAGAGAAGAATTCCATTTTCCTGGACTCAGAGGCTGATATGGAACTCAAGGAGGGGCTGGACCAGGACATGGGGCAGAGCTGTGAATTCAGAACTGGCGGGTGAATTCCAGAGTGCGACCATGCTGCGTTAAATGGGACAGACCTGGGATTGGCTGAGATCTTCCTGGGACCCAGCCTGGGCTGTGGTTGGAGGCCTGAGGGGACTTCGGCACAGTTTGAAATAATTTTTTTTTTTTTAATTTTCAATGATGAATTGTGAAAATGTAGACGAAGTAAAGAGCACTGAGAACTGGCACTAGATGGCTGCTGGCCAGATACTGCCCTATGCCCTTCAAGTAACACATTGTGGGGTATTGGGGCCGCTAGAATCCTATTTCACAGGTGAGGCACAGAGAGGCCAGGACATTTGAAAGAGGTCACACAGCAAGCCAATAGCAGGACAGGGATGTAAATCCAGACCTGCCTTAGTTAACCCAAACCCATCAACACAGCCATGTGTTGTATCTTTCTTTTTAATTGAATTTTATCTTTTTAGACTTATTTTGTGAAAAAATATACCTAACATAAAATTAGTCATTTTACTGTACAGTTCAGTGGCATTAAGTACATTCATGAAATGTTGTGCAACCATCACCATTATTTACTTCCAAAATCTTTCATCTCCCAAAATAGAATCCCAGCGCCAATTAAGCAATAACTTCCATCTCCCCCTCCCCTACCCCCTGGTTAATCTCTGATATCTGCTTTCTGTCTCTGTGGATTTGGTCGTTCTGGATATTTCATAGAAACAGAATCATGTGGCCTTTAGGGTCTAGCTTCTTTTACTCAGCATAATGTTTTCTAGGTTTATCCATGTAGGGACTTCCCTGGCAGTTCATTGGTGAAGACTCCATCCTTGCGCTGCAAGGGCCGCGGGTTTGATTCCTGGCCGGTGAACTAAGGCCCCACATGCTGCATGGTGCGGCCAGAAAAAAAAAAAAGGTTTATTGGTGTTGCACCATGAATCAGTGCTTCATTCCTTTTCATGGCTGAGTAATATTCCATTGTTTGGATGGACCACATTTTGTTTATCCATTCATCCACTAATGGACCTTTGGGTAATTTCCCCCTCTTGGGTATTGTGAATAGGGCTTCTGTGAACATGTCCATACAAGTGTCTGTGAGTCCTAACTTTGAATTCCTTTGTTATGTTTTTTTCTTACACCACACACACACACATGTTTTTCATATAATACCATCATGGACATTGCTTTTTAAAGCAGGAACATTTAGTTATAACTGACATACCAAAATCTGCCCATTTTTAATGTGCACAGTTTGATGCATTTGATATGTGTCTACACCAGTGAAACTGTCACCACATCAACACAGTGAACATAACTCTCACCCAAGGGACCTCCCTGGTGGCACAGTGGTTAAGAATCTACCTGCCAATGCAGGGGACATGGGTTGGAGCCCTGGTCCGGGAAGATCCCACATGCTGCAGAGCAACTAAACCCATGTGCTACAACTACTGAGCCCACGTGCCACAACCACCGAAGCCCACACACTCTAGGGCCCACGTGCCACAACTACTGAGCCCGAGCACTGTAACTACCAAAACCTGCGTGTCTAGAGCCTGTGCTCTGCCAAAGAGAAGCCACTGCACTGAGAGGCCTGCGCAGGGCAACCAAAAGCAGCTCCCACTCACAGCAATTAGAGAAAGCCCGTGTGCAGCAAAAAACAGCCAAAGCAGCAATAAATAAATAAATAAAATTAAAAATTAAAAAAAAAACAAACCTATTGCTCTAAATGTTCCCTCCCACCCTTTGTCATCCCTCTCTCCCTCCAACCCCTCCCCTTGGAAGCCCTGACCTGTTTTCTGTCTGTTTACATTAGTTTGCACTTTCTAGAATGGCATATAAAAGGAATCATGCAGTATGCAGCCTTTTGCATCTGGATTCTCTCACGCAGCATAATGGGCTGGAGGGGCATCCCTGTTGCTAGAGAGTCAACAAGTCACACCTTTTCATTGCTGAGATATCCCACTGTGTGTTCATCTGTTCCCTTGATGGTGGACATTTGGATTACTTCTGGTTTGGACACACATTTAATTAATTTATTTATTTAAAATTTGTGGCTGCATTGGGTCTTCGTTGCTGCATGTGGGCTTTCTCCAGTTGTGGCGAGCGGGGGCTAC
The DNA here is from genome assembly GCF_030028045.1 of Hippopotamus amphibius kiboko. Lineage (NCBI taxonomy): Eukaryota > Metazoa > Chordata > Mammalia > Artiodactyla > Hippopotamidae > Hippopotamus > Hippopotamus amphibius. Next base: position 15,269,420 of record NC_080200.1, on the reverse strand, counting down.
TCTTTGTTGCAGTGCACGGGCTTCTCAGTTCAGTGGCTTCTCTTGTTTCAGAGCATGGGCTGTAGGCACATGGGCTTCAGTAGTTGTGGCATGTAGGCTCAATAGTTGTGGCTTGCAGGCTCAGTAGTTGTGGTGCATGGGCTTAGTTGCTCCTCGGCTATTTTATTTCATTTTATTTTTAATTGAAAAACATTTTTTTTTGACTGTGCCACATGGCTTGTGGATCTTAGTTCCCTGACCAGGGATTGAACCTGGCCCTGGCAGTGAAAACTCGGAGTCCTAACCACTGGACCACCAAGGGAATTCCCCATTTGTATGTTTTTAAAAATGACTACTAACCAAGTAAACGAGAGTGGCATGGACCCTCCAGTGATGAAAATGTGGCTAGATCAAGCATTATTTTATTTTTTATCTTCTCCATATGACATCCTAAAGAAGCACACTGGGGTGGTGTGTGATTTTTGAAATTTTATTTTATATTAGAGCATAGCTGATTTACAATGTTGTGTTCGTTTCAGGTATACAGCAAAGTGATTCATTTATCCATATACATATATCCATTGTTTTTCAGATTCTTTTCCCATATGGGTTATTACAGAATATCGAGTAGAGGTCTGCCCAAGATCTTCTCAGGCTGTGTTTGGCAAAGATGGTGGGGGGGCGGCGGGGGATGGGCTCCTTGAAGATTGAGCTGAGGTGCCTGCATCCACAAGGGGCAGCCCAGGCCCCTTTGAAGAGCCCCTTTGTCCCTTTTGGGATAGATTTTCCTGGATGATTTTTTTTTTTTTGGCTGCATTGGGTCTTTTTTGGGGGGCTTGTATGGGCTTTCTCTAGTTGCAGCGAGCGGGGGTTACTCTTTGTTGTTGTGGTGCACAGGCTTCTCATGGCAGCTACTCTTGTTGCGGAACACGGGCTCTAGGTGCACGGGCTTCAGTAGTTGTGGCACATGGGCTCAGTAGTTGTGGCTCAAGGGCTCTAGAGCTCAGGTTCAGTAGTTGTGGCGCATGGACTTAGTTGCTCTGTGGCATGTGGAATCTTCCCGGCCCAGGGATCGAACCTGTGTCCCCTGCATTGGCAGGCGGATTCTTAACCACTGTGCCACCTAAGAAGTCCCTCCTGGATGATTTTTAAAGAGAATCCAGGTGAATTCCCAGCCCCACCCCCACGGCTTCCCATGCTTGCTTCACCTGCTCTGAGCCTCAGTTTCCACTCCTGGAAAATGGGCAGATCCCACCTACTCTCAGTGTTGTTGCGGTGCTGGTTGTCAAGTGAATGCTATCCCTGTGCTTGTTTCACACGAGGTTTTCTCAACCTCAGCACTATGGACATTTTGGATAAGATTTCATTTTTTGTGGAGGGCTGTCCTGAACGTTGTAGGATGTTTAGCAGCATCCCTGGCCTCTACCCACTAGATGCCAGTATAGAGTTGCCAGATTCAGCACATACAAATGCAGGGCACCCAGGTAAATCTGAATTTCAGATAAACATAGAAAAAAATTTTAACCTAAGTTTGTCCCCAATATTGTATGGCACACATATACTAAAAAGGCATTTGACAAGGGTGCCAAGACCATTCAATGGAAGATGAACAGTTTTTTCGACAATTGGTGCTGGGACAATTGGATATCTACATGTGAAAGAAAAATGTTGGACCCCTATCACATATAGGAATAAATATCTGTGACCTTTGAATAAGCAACAGTTACTTAGCTATGATGGCAGAAGCACAGGCAGCGAAAGGAAAAATAGATAATTTAGATTTCATCATAATTTAAAACGTTTGGGAACTTCCCTGGTGGTGCCTGCCAATGCAGGGGATATGGGTTGGATCCCTGGTCCGGGAAGATCCCACATGCCACAGAGCAACTAAACCCATGCACCACAACTACTGAGCCTGCGCTCTAGAGCCCACAAGCCACAACTTCCTGAGACCACCATGCACCTAAAGCCTGTGCTCTGCAACAAGAGAAGCCACCGCTATGAGAAGCCTGCACACTGCAATGAAGAGTAGCCCCCACTCGCCACAACTAGAGAAAGCCCATATGCAGCAACAAAGACCCAACACAGCCATAAATAAATAAATAAATAAATAAATAAATAAATTAATAATAAAAATACTCTGCTTTCAATTCTTTAAAAAAAAGTTAAAAAATTAATTTTTTGTGCTGCAAAATGAACAGACAACCCACAGAATGAGAGAAAACATGTGCAAATCATGTATCTGACAAGGGTATTGTATCCAGTATCCAAAAAGAACTCTTACACCTCAATAATAAAAATATAAGTAACTCAATTTAAGAGAGCAAAGGACTTGAATAGACATTTCTCCCCCCGAACAACAACCTTGAGAAAGAAGAACGAAGTTGGAAAACCATACTTCCTGATTTTGAAAATTATTCCAAAGCCACAGTAAACGTGACAACATGGTACAAACATAAGGATAAACAAATATATCGATGGAATAGAATTGGGAATCCAGAAATAAAGCCATACATTCACGATAAATTGATTTTTAACAAGGGTGCTATCTTAGTCTGCTTCGGTTGCTGTCACAAAATACCACAGATTGGGTGGCTTAAACAAAAGACATTTATTTCTCATAGTTCTGGAGCCTATAAGTCCAGAATCAAGATGCTAGCCAATGTAGTTCCTGGTGAGAGCTCTTTTCCTGGCTTGTAGAGGGCTGCCTTCTTGCTGTGTCCTCACCTGGCAGAGAGAGACTGAGCAAGCAAGAGAGGGAGGAATATCTGGTATGTCTTCTTATAAGGGTACTAATCCCCATTATTCAGGCCCCACCCTCATGACCTCATCAAACCCTAATTACCTCCCAAAGGCCCCACTTCCTAATACCATCACATTGGAGGTTAGGGCTTCAATATACAAATTTAGGGGGGACACAAACATTCAGTTTATAACAGATGCAAAGACCATTCAAGGGGGAAGGACTAGTCTCTTCAGCAAAAGGTACTAGAACAACTGGATATCCATGTGCAAAAAAAATGAAACTGGACCCCTACCTCACACCATACACAGAATTAACTCAAAATGGATCAAAGTCCTAAATGTAAGAGCTAACATCATACTACTCTTGGAAAAAACATATGGATTAATCTCCATGACTTTGGATTAGCAATGGTTTCTTGGAAATGACACCCAAAGCACAAGCAACAAAAGAAACAAGTAGGTCAATGTGCCTTCTTTTTCAAGGAGCCCTTGGACTCCATATGCTCAAAGCATATGAAGGTGTGGTTGGATCTTGAGTTTGCAGGAGAAACGTGCCAGAGATGACTGGGAATGAAAGATTTTGAAAAAATGTGATGATTTTTTAGCCACCCCTTCAACCTATAAACTTGGGTAATAGGACTCCTCCTTGTTCTTCCCAAGCAGTAATGTGGGTTCACAACTTGGCCACTGAAATATTTATTGAGCACCTACTGTGTGCCCAGCCTTGTGTTAGGCCCTGGGCATACAGCAGTGAATGAGACTGGCATAGTTCCTGCCTTCAGAGAACTGATTTCTGACCCAACTTGGATTGGGTACTCTAGAAGCTGAGCCTGAGATGGAGATTCAAGGTTGCGAGAGTTTGGGGGAAACTTGTGAGGGAGTGAAGGATGCCAGACAAATTAGGGAAGGAGCAGGCAAGGAAGTGGGCTCAGCTGGTGTCAGGCCTCCACTGATCTAGGGGGGACCCTGGGGCATGATGAACACCAAGTTGGTCCTATTTTGGTGCAAGATGTCTGGCCTATGGTTCCCCATGCCAGTTGGTCCTTGGTGTGGGCTTCCTTAGGATGTGTGTGTTTTGGGGGGGCATCACCTCCCTTGTGAGGCAGTTCAGATGAGGGCAATCCACAACAGGTGGCTGTGAGCTGTTAGCAGACAATATTTGCAGCTGTTGGGGTAGGGGCACACCAGGCAGTAAAGGAGATCTGTGTGGGGCACCCACAGTATCCTCTCCCCTAAAATAATGTACATTAAACAAAGAATCACACTGACAATAATTTAATTACAATTATGATCAATGTGTTACCGAACCAAACTTGGGTCCACTTGCCCACTCATAGTAAAGCCCATCTACTGACACCAGTTGTGGTGAAGGAAAGTGCAGCATTTATTGCAGGGTGCCAAGCAAGGAGTGCAGGCAGCTAAAGCTCAAAAGGCTTGAACTCCCTGATGGCTTTCAGGGAAAGGTTTTTAAAGACAGAGAGAGGAAGGGCGGTTGTGGGGTGTGTGATCAGCTCGTGGACATTCTTCTGATTGGCTGGTGGTGAGGTAATCGAGTGTCAACATCATCAACCATCTGGTTTCAACTGGTCTGGGGGTCTATGTGCTTGTGGGTAGCGAGCGGTTAACTTCTTCCACCTGGTATGAGTTTCAGTATCTGCAAAACAGCTCAAAGGACATGGCTCAGAATATTACCTATAGCCCTTGAGGAGGAACTAAAAGTCCTTGACTTTGTTTAATGACTAAACTATTACTATTTTGTCTTGCTTGACGATTTTCCTTTCTAGCTGCATTTTCTCATTTCTCTGATTAAATTTATTCTTTGGAACTCAGGGAAGGCCTAGGATGCTAAAGGTTTTTCTACAGACAAGAGGCAGGGAGAGGACATGGCGGGGGGTGGAGGGGGTCTGTCCTGGGAAGGCCCCATAGGGTCCTGCTCGGTTACAAATGCTGGCTGTGAAAAGGGCTCCATCAGAGGAAGGGAAAGGAAGGTCTTGGGGTAACAGGGAAAGGGGGGATAAGGCTTGGGTCTAGAATTCTGTCTACCATATCTCCAGCTTTGCTGGAGAACTAAAGTGCAATGGAAGGGCTTAAGGCTCAGCTGCTCCAGACCACATTCTAGGGCCAGCTTCCCTCCTGAGGCACCTCAGCCAGGATATCTCCTAGCCCATGACAGCTGAGCCTGTCTTGACCTTAGGGGTGTGACAACCCAATCTGAGGTTGGGACAAGTCATTTGTTACTAGTGATGGACACCCAAGTTGTTTTGAATCTTTTGTTTTTACCAACTAACCTGCAATTAAACATCTTATATGTCTGTATCAGTTATCCATTGCTGTGTAACAAATTATACCCAAAGTTAATAGTTCTAAAAAACAATAAACACTTTTTATCTCATAGTTTCTGTAGGTCAGGAATTCAGGAGTGGCTTGCCCAGGTGGATCTGGCTCAGAGTCTCTTAGGAGCTTGTGGTCAAGATGTTGGCTAGAGCTGGAGCCAGAGGAAATTCTCCTGATGCTGGCTGATGGTGAGAGGTCTTAGCTCCTTTCCCTGGAGGCTTCTCCACAGCAATATTTGAGTGTCCTTATGACGTGGTAGCTTGTGTCCCCTTGATTGAGTGACCAGGAGAGGGCAAGACAGAAGCCCCAATTCCTTCAGTAGCATGCAGTTACTTCTGTCACTTTCTGTTTTACTTTCTATTCATTAGCTGCAAGTCACTAAGTCCAGTTACAATCAAGGGGAGAGCAATTGAAAAAAAGTGTCAGACTACCCTGGTGGTGCAGTGGTTAAGAATCCGCCTGCCAATGCAGGGGACACGGGTTCGATCCCTGGCCCCGGAAAATTCCATATGCTGTGGAGCAGCTAAGCCTGTGCGCCACAACTATTGAGTCTGCGTGCCTTGAGTTCACGCTCTGCAAAATAAGAAACCACTATAATGAGAAGCCCGTGCACCGCAACGAAGAGTAGCCCCTGCCCCCACTTGCCACAACTAGAGAAAGCCTGTGGGCACCAACAAAGACCCAATGCAGCCAAAAAAAATAGTGTCAAAGGATTTGAGGACATATTTTAAACTTTCGAAATGTTGAGGAGGGGGTAACTTTTAAACTGAGATAAAATCCCATAACATAAAATTCATCATTTTAAAGTAGACAAGTCAGGGAATTCCTTTGCAGTCCAGTGGTTAGGACTCTGAGATTTCACTGCTGAGGTTCAATCCCTGATCTGGGAACTAAGATCCCACAAGCCGAGAGGCCAAAAAGAGAAAAAAATAGTAGACAATTCATTGATTTTTAGTATATTCACAATGTTATGCAACTACCACCATTATCTCATTCCAGAACATTTCCATCATTCCCCAAAGAAACCCACTACCTGTTGGAATTCCCCCTCCCCCGCATCCTGGCAAACACCATTTCTACTTCCTGTCTTTATGAATTTGCCTACTCTCGGTACCTCATACAAGTGGAATCATGTAGTATTTGTCCTTCTTGGCCTGGCTCATTTCAATGCTAATCTTATCTAAAAAATACCTTCACAGAGATCTAGAATAATGTTTGACCAAATGTCTGGATACCATGGCCTAGTGACGTTAACCCCCAAAATTAACAATTACAAGTCCACCCCTTGTCAACTTGGCAATCATACATATCTCCTTAAAACGTATTTAATTTTCAAATAAAGACACTAAGCAGGTCATAATTTTGCCTGACACAATACAACTTTCCTATGTACAATGAAAATGTGCTAACCCTTTCTCCAGTGGAGAATGCAAAGTCCTTGGGTGACATTTACTTTTGTCCTTGATAACCTTAAAGTTAAATACTACAATGTAAAGCTAACGATACTTAAATACTGTGCTATAAAGTCAATACATCTCATGTTACATGATAAGAGAGTAAGAGAAGGAAGAATATGTAGCTATTACACACACAAACATAACAAAAAAAGGAAGAAACACTCATGACAATTTCAGTCCTCACTTCTGTAACTGGTTGTGTGGTCATAGCTGGTATTGACTACTTTCTTCTACTACCTGTTCCATATTCCCTTTGCCCTCAGCAAGCATCTGAGTGGTCATGGTCCTTTACCTCATAGGGTGACCCCAAACATCATTCTTGAAGAGTCCTGACTGAACTAAATTGTTGTAGTTTTCCATTGACCTTAATCCCAGGACCATGGTAACACTAAGAGATGCCTTCAGGGATCTCCTGTGGTCCCAACATGCTCTTCCTTACCTCCATTGTGGAGTAGAAGGCTAATTTCCCCCTTGGACATCACGATCCATCACTTCAGGCAGCACAGTAACCTCCTTCCTTGCCTGTTGAGTCAGAGACAGGAAACTGAGAACCGTAACTGAGCCTTCTTATTGCCCTATCAAACCAGCTGCTTCGGGATGATGGGGAACATGGTAAGACCAAGGAATTCATCACCACACTTCCTTTGCTGTGAAGTGAGTTTCTTGATTAGAAGAATGCTGTGTGGAACACCTTGATGGTAGACAAGGCATTCTGTAAGTCCCCAGATGGTAGTTTTGGTAGAAGCATTCCACGCAGAGAAGGCAATTCCACATCCAGAGTAAGTGTCTATTACAGTAAGAACAAAATGCTGCTTCTTTTATGATGGAAGTGGTCCAAAGGAATCAACCTGCCATTAAGTAGCTGGCCAGGGAATGCTGCCTGCGGGCTCAGTGTTGGTCTCTGTCGTCCGCAGATTGGGCACTGGGCAGTGGCCACAGCCAGCCTGGCCTTAGTGAATTGAAGTCCATGTGGCTGAGCCCATGTATAACCTCCATTCCTGCCACCATGGCCACTTGTTCATGCGTGGTCCATTGGGTGGTGATAGGAGTGGCTGGGCAAAGAGACTGACTGGTGTTCACGGAATGGGTCATCCTGTCCATTCGATTATTAAAATCCTTCTCTGTTGAGTTCACCCTTTGGGGAGCATTTACATGGGACACAGATATCTTCACATTTCCCCTCTATTCAGGGAGGTCTATCCACATAGTCTTCCCCAGACTTTCTTGTCCCCAGTTTTCCAATCATGTTCCTTCTAAGTCTCTGACTATCCAACCAAACCATTGGCTGCAGCCCATGAATCGGTGTATTTGGCCATTTCTCCCTCCAAGCAAAATGAACAGCTAAGTGCACTGGTTGAAGTTCTGTGCACTGGGAGGACTTCCCTTCTTGGCTCTCCTTCAGGGCTGTCACAGAGGGGCTGTAGTTTTGCAGCTGTCCATTTTTGGTGGTGCCTGCATATTGCACAGGACCATCTGTAATCCAGGCCCAAGATTTCTCTTCGTCTGTCGACTGATCATAGGAAACTCCACATGAGGCCCTAGGTGCAGGATGGGAGAGAGAAGGCAGTATAACCAAAATGGGAACCATAAGCACTTGAACCACATTTTCAGGTAACTTATGTGTGCCTTCAGGGTCTGCTTGGGTCTGATCTTGTATACATACCCCTTCCATTTGATGATGGAGTGTTGCTGTGCACATTTTTGCGGGTTGATGGGTCAGACAGCACCCAGTTCATGATGGCAGCTCAGATTCCATAGTAACTTCGTGGCTCATGGTGAAGGGTTCAGTCTCTCTGAAAGCCCAGTAGCAGGCCTGAAGCTGTTTCCTGAAAGGAAAGTATTTACCTGCAGAGGATGGCAGGGCTTTTCTCCAAAATCCCAAGGGCTTGTGCTGCAATGCACTTATATGGGCTGCCAAGGCTCCATATAGCATCTCTATCTGCCACTGACACTCTGAGCACTGTTGGATCTTCTGCATCTTACGGTCCAAGTGGCAGAACAGTTTGCCCAGCATCCTGGACCTGTTGCAGTGCCTTCTCTTGTTCTGGGTCCCACTCAAAACCAGCAGATTTTCCAGGTCACTTGGTAAATGGGCCAGAGTAACACACGTAAATGAGGAATATGTTGCCTCCCAAATCCAAAGAGGCCCATGAGACTTTGTGTCTCTTTCTTGGTGGCAGGTGGGGACAGATACAACAATTTAGCCACCTCAGAAGGGATACCTCGACACTCCCCACACCTCTAGATCCCTAAACATTTCACTGAGCTAGAAGGCCCCTGAATTTTTGTTGGATTTGTTTCCTACCGTCTGACATGCAAATGCCTTACCAATAAATCCAGAATGGTTGCTAGGTTCAATCAGCATAATGTCATTACTATAATGGACCAAGGTGACATCTTGTGAAAGGAGGGAAAGGTGATTAAGATTCCTGTGGACTAAATTATGAAATAGGGCTGGAAAGTTGATAACCCCCTGAGGTAGGTCAGGGAAGGTGTGTTGCTGGCCTCTCTTGTGGTCTTAGACAAGAATGGAGAAAAAGGCATTTTCCACCTATACAGCTGCATACCAGTTACTGAGAATGTGTTTATTTGTTCAAGGAATGTAACCACATCTGGTAGGGCAGCTGCCACTGGAGTCAACCATCTGGTTAAGCTTGTGATAACCCACTGTCATTTTTCAAGCTCCATGTGTCCTCAGCACAGACCAAATAGCAGAGTTGAATGGGGATGTGCATTCAATTGCATCTTTCAAGTCCTGATGGTGGCGCTAATCTCTGCCATCCCTCAAGGAATGCGTCATTTTTGGTTTACCACTTTCTTAGGCAGAGACAATTTTAGTGGCCTTCACTTGGCCTTTCCCACCATAATAGCCCTCACTCCACAGGTCAGGGAACAAATGTGAGGATTCTGCCAGCTGCTAAGTGTATCTATTCCAATTGTGCTTTCCAGAACTGGGGAAATAACCAGGATAGGTTCAGGGATCCCCTGGACCCATTGTGAAATGGACCAGCTAAAACTCCACTGATAACTTGACTTCCATAAGCCCCTATTCTGTTTGATGGACCACAGTGATGTTTTGGGTCTCCCAGAATTAGTGTTGGTTCAGAGCCACTGTATTCCTGAAAGGCCTAATTATTTCCTTTTCCCCAGTGCACAGTCACCCTGGTAAAGGGCCACAGATTCATTGGAGAAGATTGGGAGAAAGGTTAACATGCAAATTTTTGGTAGGGTACAGGGGTCCTTCCTCAAGGGGACTCAGCTTCTCCTTCACTAAAGATGTTCTGGGTTTGTGAACTGGATCAAGTCTAAGGATTGACTGAGGCGTTACAACTCTCTCTTTTTATGATTCAAGTTAGACTTTTGTTCACTTGACCTAGAATTTTTCTGCACAAACAGATCAAATAAGAATTTAGTAGGCTTCCCATCTATTTTACTTCTAGGAACACCATGATCAGCTAGCCAATGCCATAGGTCTCTGTGAGTCAGACTATTCTGATTGCTCCTTTTTTTTTTCCTCATTGGTGCTTTGACTCTGATGTCCATTATGGTAACCACACCCACCTTTCTTTGGTGTTGGAGTGCCACCACTTGACATGTGCCAATCTCAGATTCAATTACTCTTGTTGCATTTAGGTTTCTCAATTCAGTGGCAGCAGTTACTGCTACAAGTTCTGATCTACAGAAAAGAGAAATCATAGAGGTACTCCAGGATGTTGGGGTTCCCCTCAAAAATTTATTTCTCATAGTCATGGTGAAAGTCATATCCTTGGGACCTCCCAGGATGGGTGAGTAGGTCTGTCTTAAATGACAAATCCACTCTAACATTTTCATCTCCCTAAGCCTTTGACTCCTTTCCTCGTTAGGAAACCATAGTTACTGTTGAGTTGTTTATTTCTCCTTTCAATTTATCACATTTTGCCTCATGTATTTTGGGGTTCTGTTGTTAGGTGCTTTCATGTATATAATTGTTATTTCTTCCTGATAGATTGAAACTTTTATCATTATATAATGTTCTTAGTCTCAAGTAACAATTTTTAAAAATAATTAATTAATTAATTTATTGGCTGCATTGGGTCTTCGTTGCTATACACGGGCTTTCTCTAGTTGATGCGAGTGGGGGGCTACTCTTCATTGTGTTGTGCAGGCTCCTCATTGTAGTGGCTTCTCTTGTTGTGGCACATAGGCTCTAGGCACGTGGGCTTCAATAGTTGTGGGACACGGGCTCGATAGTTGTGGCTCACGGGCTCTAGAGCACAGGCTTAATAGTTGTGGCACACGGGCTTTGTTGCTGTGCAGCATGTGGAATCTTCTCAGAGCAGGGCTCAAACCTGTGTCCCCTGCATTGGCAGGTGGATTCTTAACCACTGCACCACCTAGGAAGTCCTCAAGTAACAATTTTTGTCTTAACATCTGTTTTATCTGATATTAGTATAGCCAACCCAGCTCTCTTTTAGTTACTATTTGCATGGAGTAATTTTTTCTATCCATTTACTTTCAACCTTTTTGTCTTTGAATCTAAAGTGAGTCTCCTGTAGACAGCATAGTTGAACCGTGATTTAAAAAAAAATCAGTTCTGACAATCTCTTTTAAGTGGAGAGTTTAATCCACTTACATTTAGTGTAATTACTGATAAGGACTTATTTAAGCCATTTTTCTATTTGCTATCTATATTTCATGTCTTTTTTTTTCCAATTCCTCCATTACTGACTTCTTTTGTGTTAAATAGATGTTTCAGTGTATCATACACAATGTTATTTTGCTAATATGAGTGTATGTAGGAACTAAGAGGAGATCCTTAGAAGTGGAATTGCTAGGTCAAAGGCAGGGCAGGGCATGCCTTTAAAACACTGGTATGTTTTACCAGATCAGTCTTAAATGCTTCTACCAATTCGACTGGATATTTTCCATAAAGGGCTTTGCATTTTATTGAAAGCATCTGTTGGCTTGTTAGGATTCTCCCTTCAACTGTCTTCCTGGAGAGGGGGACCTAATTATTCATTTTTTTTTTTTTTTATATTCCCACAGTTTAGTGCACAGGAAGCCAAAAAAGATGTGAAGAAGGAAAAAGGAGCCTCTCATCATGTTGTGACAGGAATACTGGAAAATCAGCAGCATCAGGAAATTTTGGTGTAGCCATGCAAACCAGAAGCCCTGTGAACTGACTTAGTACTTAGTCCCAGAATCTTGGGAAGTGGGGAGTTCTTTAAGACACTTTACAAAAAAGGAAACTGAGGCTAGGAGTTAGGAGATTAACGCTCATAAACTAGTAACTGGACTTTTACTGAGCACCTGCCGTGTGTGTGGGCATTATTCTCCCCACGGGGAGGATCATGATCACACCGTCAGCCCCTGTCCACATGGAACTTTCCTTTACAAATACTTATTAAGGTAGTAAATAGTAACTCATGTATTCCTCTTCCCATCTTAATGGCTATCATTTCCCTTTCCCAGATGAGGAAACCCTAGGCTCAGAGAGGTGAAATCACTTGTACAAAGCCACACAGCCAGTAAGTGGCCAGGTCTGGATTTCAACCCAAAGAGAGTGCTCCCAATCGCTTTGTTATATACTGCCTCTGAATAATATTATTGTCCAGAGCAGCAGCAACCATCATTTTCGCGTGCTAGGCTCTGTAGTAAGGGCTGTCCCCATTCATTTATTCAACCAATGCACACTGAGCAGCTACTATGTGCCAGGCGCCCCCATTTTAGAGATGCGGAAACGGGCCCAGGGAGCTTCTCCGAGAGATGGGGACGCACCGCACCATCCTCGCCAAGCCTCCCTGGCTGTGTGTTCCACCTATGTAAGGCATTCAGTTGGTGCTCAATTAACCAGAGACACTGTCGCCGCCTCTAAGGGCACTGACGACCACGTCCACACCTGCCGCTGCCCCGGGGCCACAGAGCAGCGGTTGGGGCGGTGGAGCGTAACAGAGCGGCCGCCGAGACGGCTGTTGGAAGCCCCGCCCCCCACGCGTGCGCGCTGGGCGTCCCGTCTGCCCGCTCGGCTCCGGGAGTCCGGGCGCGGTTGGAGGCGTCCTCGAGGAGCGCGCGCGCCTGCGCCGGCGTCGGGCTCGCGCACGCGCACCTGCGCCGGCGTCGGGCTCGCGCACGCGCACGGCGGCGACGGCGGCTGTGGCGGCGGTTCCTGCCGGGGGCTGCGAGGGCGGGCGGCTCCGAAGGAAGCGGCGGCGCTGAGGGGCTCAGCGGCAGCGGCGGCGGCTCGGCGCGCGTGACTCTCGACCCGGCTCGCTCTGTGGCGGGCGTTTTGATCCGGTCCAGGGGCGCGGGTGAGGCGGCGGCGGCCCGAGGCCTGCGGCCTAGGCCTCAGCGCGGCGGCGGGCTTAAGTGCGGCGCGGAGTCGGCCTGAGGGCCCTAAGCGGCGGCACCATGAGCGTGGAGGCGTACGGGCCCAGCTCGCAGACGCTCACCTTCCTGGACACCGAGGAGGCCGAGCTGCTCGGCGCCGACACCCAGGGCTCCGAGTTCGAGTTTACCGACTTCACCCTCCCCAGCCAGACGCAGACGCCCCCCGGTGGCCCCGGAGGTGGTGGCGCGGGGGCCCCGGTCGGCGCGGGCCCCGGCGTGGCGGCCGGACAGCTCGACGCGCAGGTGAGCGGCACATGGCGGCGCCGGAAGCCGGGGCCGGGCCTCGGCGATCGGGAACTTGCCCCGGTTTCCCCTCCAGCCGGGCCCGGGCTGATCTATTTGGGTCCCGCAGTCCGGCCGGGTCCGGAGTAACCTGGTCGGGGATCTCCCGGCTCAGAACGTGCCCGAAGTAACCTCCCCCAGTTTCCGCTCTCCAGCCGGAGTCGGGGAAACCTATTTCAAGTCCCGCTTTGGTTGCGTCCGAGTGATCTCAGGATCTAGATCGAGGTAGGTCTTAGGTGATCTGTCCCAAATCCCCTTCCGGGCCTGTCCGAGGTGACCGGCCCTGGGTCAGTCTCTGGCCAGGTCTGGGGTGACTTGTCCCCGAGTTCTTCTCCAGCTGGGTCAGTGCCTTGCTCAAGCCAGCTCCAGGGCGATCTGCTCCGGTTCCCCCTCTGGCTGATCTGACCGCCCTGCCCCACCTCCTTACCTGTGGTCGCGGCCATCAGGGCACCCCCGCCCCCATTCATGCCCACTGTGTGACGGGTTCAAATTTCACCGAGGCCTGGGATGCTGGCGAGAGGAGGGTCGAGGCTTCCCCAGCAGAAACGGAATTTTTGCATCCTGTCGAGAACCCCACACTCGCTGGCTTTTAAGATTACTCATGAGGCAGTTTGCGTTTTGTTTTTCCTGCTTGCATTGCCTGTTGCTGAAACCGACCTGTTACATAACTCCGCAGCCCTGCCTTGGAAAAGTTGGTTTTGAGTTTGTTCCTCAACAAACAGTGGTAGTGGGTTTTGTATAAGTGGCTTTGCCACGTCAGAAACTTTTGTTCTTAATGATGTGAACATTTAGCGAAGGCTGCTTAGTTATTTTAGATTTGGGTTTGTGTTGTGAGAGTGTATTGGGCATACACTTCCTGGACCTGAGTCCCGGCCGCGGGGTGGGAGAGGGGGCTGCCTGTGGTCTAGGGCTGGGCTCCCCAGGAATGTAGCCATCATCCTGTGGATCTCAGATTCCATTCCTGTGCCCAGCACCTCCCTCAGGTTTATTTTCCGGAATTCTCAGCCAGGGAGGAGCTGTAGGGTTCACCTTGTCACAGGTGTCCCTTGGCATGAGGACCCACTGCCAGGGTCGGGGAAGCCAACCCATCCTCCGATGGAATGAGCTCAAACCCTGTCCTGGGGGAGGGGGCTCACATTGTAGTTGGTTGAGTCACTCCCGTGGGTAGACCACCCACTTGGGGTTTCTTTTAGACCCTAATAGAAGCAGAAAACATTTGACTCACTTTAACCCCAGATTCCTTAAAAATAGAAGCTTGATGGGTGGGGCATCAGGGAGAACAGGTGTGCACATTCGTATGTTTTTTTCAGTTTTGTTTACATATGGTGAGGGAAGGTAGGAGAGGGGGGAGTTTGCATGGAGAAGTGAATGAGCCACTGGAGGCTGGTGATAACACTAACACCTCATACTCTGTAGATCTGTTTCCACAGCTGTAAAATGGGGGTGATGTTTTTGTTACTTTTAAACATATGTGAAATCTGGACTCATGTATGAATGGGTAGAGCAGATAGTGCTTTCTGTAATTGGTGTCCAGCGTGTCTGCAAAGCTGAGGATAAAGATCTCTTGGTTGAGCGGTGTGCCATGACCCGTGGCAACTCAGCGTTGTGAAAAGGTAATCATTTTATTGCAAGTCCTGTTTCAACTGTGGTCTATAAAACAGCAAGCCTGGGGCAGCTCTGAGTTCTAGTCTTGTCCCTCAGGTTCTGTTTCTGATTAATTGTGGGGGCATGTCTTTCTCTTTTAGTTGAAATAACTGGTTTCTTTTCCTGTACCTGAACACTAAACTGTACTAAGAGCAGTAAACATTCCACCAAAGGGAAACAGTACAGTTGAGCTCACTTGAGTTCTGATGACATCGAAAGGGTTTGTACTTCCTTACTTTTAAGTAACTCTGATCATCTACCCACCTGTAGCCTCACTTTGGATTTGTATTTGGGGAAGTGGAGTGACAGCCTTCATGTCACAAGAGGAGGCCTTGAATTTTGGGACAGGAGAGTCTGACTAGAACTGGAGAGTGGAAAAAAGTTGATTATCTCCTGTGCCAGTTGGTGGCATTGGCTGCCTATAGCATTTGGGAAGATTTTCCTTATGTGTCCTCAAGACTTGCCTGTATAACCAACTGTACGATGGGGCTTCTTTTCTGAGTGCCTTTTGAGGTTTTTGTTTTTTTTTTTTTAATATTTATTTATTTATTTATTTACTTACTTACTTACTTACTTAGCTGTGCCAGGTCTTAGTTGCGGCATCTTTGTTGCGGCGTGCTGAATCTTTAGTTGCAGCGTGCGGGGTCTAGTTCCCTAACCAGGGATCAAACCCAGGCCGCCTGCATTGGGAGTGTGGAGTCTTAACCACTGGACTGCCAGGGAAGTCCCTGCCTTTTGATTTTATCTTATTGGATGAGTGGCTGTGAATTGTGAAGTGCTGTGCAACCACTTTTGTTTCACAGCTTTATTGAGATAGAATTTAGATACCATACACCTCACCCATTCGAAGTATGTAATTCGGTGGCTTTAGCACATTCAGAGTTGTAAAGCCACCACCACAGTCGACTTTAGGACGTTTTCATCACCCTAAAAAAGATTGTGTGGATGTAAGCCTTCAGTGAAATTGGTGGGTGGTGTCGTAGCAACTGCCTGTTACCTTTTCCCGGGCTGCCAGACTGTTTTCCAGTGCGTAGCCACTTTTGATATCAGTCTTGACTGCCAGTTTTGCACAGTTAATTTTACCTGAAAGTTTGTTTAGGTAACACATGTGTCTTGGCCAGGGTGGGAGAATGGCAGGCAGAGGTGGCTCCTGCTGAGCTCTGAGTTGGTTCAAATAACACTTGTTTTCTTGTTTATGAAATGAAACTGATATTTATCAAAGCCCTGTCAAGTGTCCTTAAGATAAAGGGACAGTTTTCTTTTGAGTATTTGACCCTTTCTTGGGCCCATCCCCCACCCCTCAGAGGACAGGGAAAGGTAATTTCAGGAGTCCTTTGTGTAATAGCTGGTGTTACGGACCTTCTGGTCTGCCTAGTTGGAATATTTCTCCTTGACCGTTGCTACTATCGTGTTTCCTCCAAACATTGGAATTACGGTAAAATCTTAAGAGTTGGGAATACCACCAAACAACAGAAAAGGAATGAACCATCAATACACACAGCAACATGGATGCATCTCAAAATAATTACTTTTTTAAGTGAAAGACACACTTAAAAAAGAGTGTGTACTCTGATTCTGTTCATATAAAACTCTAGAAAGTGCTAGGTGACTTGTAGTGACAGAAGGCAGATCAGTGTCTGTGGGGAAGGGAGGAAAGGAGAGAGGGATCACAAAGGCACGAGGAGACGGGGTGATGGATTCACAGGTGTTTATGTACATTGGTGTGTGTCAGTTCATAAAATTATAAAGAGTTGCTGCCTAGTCTTCACAACCTGGCTGCCTTCAGAAGTCAGGGAAGGCTGTTCCAACATATCCATGACGGTCCAGGTAAACAATCTTCTGCTTCCTGGCCCTTAGCTTATGATGAGGGGTGAGTACCATACAGTCCCGGGTTTCCTAAAAATGGTGAGTTTAAAATCTGAGAGGGCCTTTTTTTGGTTTTGTGAACACTCGGTTAGTACAGCTGTGACGTGAGTGCGCTTTGAGAAAATTGGAGGTAAGATGCTGCTAACCTCACACGAGCTCTGGCAAGTGTTCCACCGGTGCTTTTCTTCTGTTGGATTTCCAGGGCTTGAAGGGAGGGCTTATGTCTCAGCGCTGAATAAGCAGAATAACTTCTAACTCTATTTACCCAATTAATTTCTTTACCCAGATTCAGTGTGATTGGGGGAAAAGTTAACACTATTATAATACCAATATTAACAGAAGAACAAAGTTCTGTCAGTCTAGCTCCCACAACTGAAAAAGAGAGACATTTTTCTGATTGCTTTACTGAGGTATGATCATATGCAAGAGACCTCTTGTTTGTTTGTTTTTTATAATTTTTACAAATTTGCACACCTTGATCTGGGTCATGGATATAAACAAGTAAGCAGGTAAGACAAACTTTTTTTTTTTTAGTAGATTTACTGGGCTGTATGACCATCACAACTGTCACTCATTGTCTTGAGTTCTCTTTTATGCCACCTTTCCTTTCCTCTTCTATTTTTGCTCCTTCTAATCTTGGTAGTCTCTTGTTAAAGCTCTAAGATAAGAAAATCGGGTGACCCCAAGCTTAGCCACTCCAGGTCGCACACTGGGGAGATGTGCCGCCTGGTGTGCTAGGTTGCGTGCAGGGGTTCAGAGGCAGGAGCCGACCCCTGGCCGCACTGCTCATGTGGTGAGCCTGGGGGCGCTCATGTGTCTGTGCACATTTTCTTTTGCTCCCTCTGCACAGGCTTTCAGGCTGACCTCTTCAGCCTGGTTCTCGACTCCCATCCTCTCGGTACTTCTGTTTCCCCGTCTTGTTGTACACTGGGAGTCAAAATGAGTCCTTTGCCAACTGCAGCTGCTTTGTTAGAAATGGCAGGTGCTGCCCAGTCTGCACTTGACCCTCTGGACAGTGAGGGCCCAAAGGAAGGAGTGGCCTGCGCTGCCAAGGGAAAGTTTTTGTGAGTGGTGGTCCTTGAGTTGTTCGGGAAGGTGCACGCGCTGGGCAGAGAGGTGGGCACAGAGCTTGGCCTGGAGGGAAAGGGCTGCTGTCCACGCCCAGGGGCTCGGGCTGGATCCTGGAGCTTTGTGTTGCTGCTGAGGGGTGTCGTGACCTCACTTGAGAGGAAAGACCTGGAAGAATATGGCCGAGGCTAGAAGGGGAGCTCAGGCAGAGAGCGCTGGGGTCGGATGTGTGCCTTCTCGTGCGCACGTGTGTGTGTGTGAGTGTGTGTGTGTGAGAGAGAGAGAGAGAGTGTGAGAACTGCCACAGTACCAGGTAGCCCGCAGTGGCCACTCCTCCGCTGGCACGTGCTCATCACTGCCCTGGGCACCGCACGGTCCCTGAGTCCTCATGACTCCTCTAGAGCAGACATGAGCTCCTGTGTGTGGTGGTTTTCCTCAGGGCCCAGGATGCCCCTGGGCTGAGGCAGGGCTCCCCTCTGATGGGGAGGTGTGAGTGGGGGCAATGCTGGTCAGCAGACCTTTTGGAGGTGCTGCCCTGAGAGCTGGGCAGGAGGCCTCGCAGGAGCGAGAGGCCGCACCAGAGCGCCATGCACTGGGGCTGGAGGGGCAGGTTGTGGGCAGTGGCTCTGAACTGAGGGACGGTCATGGTGGTTAGTGTGGTGGGGTGGTCTTTCAGTGGTATACGGCAGTCCAGCTCACAGAGAAGGGCCAAGATGCCCACTGTGTTCACTGGGACCCAGAGCAGAGTGTGGCCTGGGAGGGGCGGGGCGGGGGGGCGGGGCGCAGTGAATTGGGCCAGGTCTCCAGTGCTTCCTTTTCCAAGTCATAACGGGGTCACCCTTGGGGGACTTTGCACTCATCTTGCCGGAAGAGCTTTCCTTTAGGGCAGAATCCTGCTTCCTGTGACAAACAACTGGAGTGCTGGATCCTGGGAGCCCATCGCGCGGGCATAGGGCCCTCATGCTTCTTTACGCGTGTTGGTCCAGTAGCAGCTTGCCAGCTGGACAACCGAGCCAGGCTTCTCAGGATCCCTGTGGATTGTTGCCAGGATGGCTTCAGTTGCTGCCTGCTGAGCTGTGGGTAGCCCTTTGTCATGACTGAGGATAGCACCTTCCTGTCTACTCTAGCTCCTTGCATGGCTTGGCGGCCAGGGGTGACAGTGAACCTGGAGGGGTCGCTTACCTCATCCCGGGGCAGAAGCCGTTTGGTCAGAGCCATGCTCGTCTTCCATCACTCCTTTCGCGTGCATGGTTCCACAGAGCTGACAGATTCCAGGCAGCCACCTTGTCCACCTGTGTTGTGTAAAAATGTTTATTAGGAATTCTCTCATGTATAAGTAGATAAAGCAAAGCCTGCCCATCTGCCTTCGCGATTTGATGGTTGTGAAGATTCTCCTTTCTCTTTTTTCTTTTTCTTCGCTGAAATGTTTTAAAGCAAATTCAACTTGTCATTCATTCTTCTGAGGTTGAGCCATGTGAATTAGTAATACTCAACCATTTAGACCTACGATATTTAGAATGCATTTCTCAAGACATGAGAAGGGCATCTTTTGTTCATAGTCACGCTGCTGTTGTCAGATGAACAGCACCAACGATAGTTTTTCAGGATCATCCAGTATTGAATACATGGGGTTTCCCTTCCTCCCCAGTCAGATCATTTACCTGGTCTGCATGCCTGCACGGCCCAGTGTTATTGCAGTTGATTGCCATGTCTCCGGCCCTGTCCCTTTCTTCTTCTTTTCATGCCACTGAGCCAGGATCCAGTCCAGGTCATTGTCCTGTGAAGTGTCCTGCCTTCTGGACTGACCCTCTCCTCACAGTCTGGCTTCCCCCGGCAGATGTGGGTGGATTCCATCGCAATCTGTGAGCTCCTTTGAGAGTGGCTGACCCCAGAGTTGAGCAGGCAGGGGCAGCCCAAGGTGAGCTGTAGACATCCCAGACAGGTTGAGGATACTCTTTTTTTTTTTTTTTAAACTCTTTATTGGAACATATTTGCTTTACACTCTTGTACCCGTCTCTGAGGAGGATACTCTTGAGCTTCGAAATGAACTGCAGAGGTGGACTCAGCACTTGATCAGAACAAGGGTCCACTGAAAAGAGGGAGGCAGGTGGGGCTCCTTTAACCCAAAGCTCAGGGACCACTGTGTTGGGTGGGACCGTGTGAAGTCCCCCTCACTGTAGGTCAAAAATGGTCAAACCTCAACAGTTTCTTGTGGCTAAAACGAATGGATTAAAGAAAGCTAAGAGATTACATCACAAATAATGTGTAATTATTAATTGGATCTTGGATTAAAAAAACTGTGAAGGACATTATTAGGATATTGGGGAAAAGTGTCTATGTATATTAGATATCAGTATTATATCAGCATTATTCCTGAATGTGATGTTTGTATTGTGGTTATGTGGGGAAAGCCTTTGTCCTTGGACCCATGATTCTGAAATGGACCAGGAAAATAA
The DNA here is from genome assembly GCF_030028045.1 of Hippopotamus amphibius kiboko. Taxonomy (NCBI): domain Eukaryota; kingdom Metazoa; phylum Chordata; class Mammalia; order Artiodactyla; family Hippopotamidae; genus Hippopotamus; species Hippopotamus amphibius. Next base: position 15,249,223 of record NC_080200.1, on the reverse strand, counting down.
AAGGATTGTGTGTGAACGCATGCGTGCATGCGTGTGCAGAGCAAGAGAGAGAGAGAGCAAGTGTGGCACAATGTGAGTGGCTGGTAGATCCAGGTGGTGGTTGTGTGCATCATTCATTCTCTGTCGTTTTGAAACTTTTTCAAAAGTTGAGGGAGAGCGGATCTTCTGTTAGCCTTTTTCTGAGACGGGGCTCAGAGACCTGGTAGCTCCCCTCTGCCTCAGGTCACGTGAGGAAAAGGCAATTTCCCACTCGCCCTTTTTTATTTGTCATGAAAGAAAAGAATAAATGATGAGTCATTTTACATCTCAACCTTTGTATTTTGGATGAGAAGGTATATTCATTTAGCCGGCACTATGAGAATCTCCTGGGGTGTGGGCTCAGTTCTAGGTGCTGACGTCATAGCAGGGAGCAGGACAGGCAGAGTTGGCCCCCCTGGCACCCCTCAGATGGGATCGGGGAGGCCTCCCTGGGAGGTGCCCTGTGGACTGAGACCAAAGGACCAGGAGCCGTCTGTGCAGAAGCCAAGGAGATAGTGAGTGCAAAGGCCCTGGGGCATCGGCATAGTCAGGGATTGAGGGACAGAAAGGTCCATTTCATGCTGAGTAGTATGATGCTTACAAGGTTTGGGGTAAAAATTTGTGGTCTAAAAGTTCTTACCAGCACAGTTGGTGACAATTTTTGAAATGACGTGCTTTTCTTCTGTGGCAATGAAGTGACCTCTCTTCCTGCTGCTCTGATGTGCAGTGGGTGGTAAGAAACTCTCTGGGCAAAAAACCCCTGCAAGGCCTTGATCAGCTCCGTAGCTCATAGATGGACTCCAGTAATGAGTGTCCAGAGCAGGGGTGGAGAGGGAACTCTTTCCTTGGCTTTCTAGACCCAGTGACATGGTGCCTGGGGATGGGCTCAGGGAGCCTGGGGTGCAGAGAGGCCTTCTCCGATTGAGCCCAGCAGGACCCAGGGGTCCTGGCTGGAGGTATTGGGTTGAAAGCCTCAGTCCTGTGCCAGACAAGGACCCTTCCCGTCCCCCATCCCCTCCTCTCCACTCTTCCATTATGTCGCCTAGCTTGGATTGTGGGCTTTCTCTGTGCCAGGCACTCTTTAGTGCTTTAACTCATTTAATTATAGTTTCTAAGGTCAAATGTATTTTTGAAGTTAATGTTTATCTTAAAAACTTCCCAGAAAGTAGAGGGAGAAACTAACAACCCAGCTATAGAAGTCTGTGTTGTGGTCAGGTCACAGCTGGGTAGGAGCCGGGCCAGGCTGGGGTTAGACATGCGCATGTGTATGTACTTATGCGTAAGTACTTGTGAGGAGGGACACACCCATGCTCCCCAGCCACACAGCTGCAGGGCCTACTGGAGAATCTGGACTTCTCTCTCTGGTCTTCCTGCCTTCAGTGGGGGTGAGGGAGAGTTCCTCTGACCTTGTATCGTGTTGGTATTGTGTTGTCTCTTGAGATTCCTAGGGCAGGTCCTAGAGTGGACTTAACATTTCCTTCTCCTTATTAAGCCTGAAGGAGTACGAGTGATGCAGAGAAAGGGTCAGCACAGGGTTGTCAGGCTCTATTAAGAGCCATTCCCCGTGTTCCCTCTACTGGTTCACTCCTCCCTCTGTGAGGGGAGGTGAAGTGTGGGCTCTGAGGCCTGGATGAAGCAGGAATGGAATGGGTAGAATGAAGGCACGTGGTGACACACAGGTTTCTGTATTACTCCACATACTAATTTTGATGTTTCAGGAAAGTAAAGATTCACATATCACTATGGATATTTCTTTACACATAAAAGTTTATACAACCTGCTGAAACATTTTAGGAATTCTTCTAGGCTGGGAGTTGGCAAGCATTTTCTTTTTTCTTTCTTTCCATTTTTTAGAAATATTTTATTTATTTATTTATGTATTTATTTATTTATTTTTGGCTATGTTGGGTCTTCATTGCTGTGTGCGGGCTTTCTCTAGTTGTGAGTGGGGACTACTCTTCATTGTGGTGAGTGGGCTTCTCAGTGTGGTGGCTTCTCTTGTTGCAAAGCACGGGCTCTAGGGTGCATGGTCTTCAGTAGTTGTGGCACTTGGGCTCAGTAGTTGTGGCTTGCGGGCTGTAGAGCACAGGCTCAGTAGTTGTGACTCAGAGGCTTAGGTGCTCCGCGGCATGTGGGATCTTCCCAGACCAGGGATTCTGCGCCACCAGGGAAGTCCCTGTAGACTTTTTAATTGTGGCCATTCTGACTGGTGTGAGGTGATACCGCATAGTTTTTATTTGCATTTCTCTAATAATTAGTGATATTGAGCATCTTGTCATGTACCTGTTGGCCCATCTGTATGTCTTCTTTGGAGAAATGTTGGTGAGCATTTTCTTAAAGTGCCAGGTAGTAAATGTTCTAGGCTTTGTGGGGCAAGAAGCAAATACCTACTATTTGGTATTTAGTCCAACCCTTTAAAAATGTAAATACCATTCTGAGCCTGAGATTGTGGCCCACACCCTCTCAGCCCTCTCCTGTAGCATGGATATGTGGCTCTTTCATTGCCGTGAAGCAGACACTTTCAGAAAACAGATACGTATGTGCTGAGGCAGTCACACTGAGAGATGTCTTGGTCCCTGTCAGCAGCCTCATCCCAGCATTGCTGCTGCAGGTGTCAGGAGAAATGTTGCCCAAAGGAGAGGTGACTTTTTGAAGTGATAACCTGCTATCAAAATTCCAAACAAAGCACAAGAAATTTAACAACCTGATTAAAAATGGGCAAAGTACTTGAATAGACCTTTCTACAAAGAAGATACACAAATGGCCAACAATCATAGGACAAGATACTTAGCATCATTATATCCAGGTAATGTAAATCAAAACCACAGTGAGATACCCCCTCACACCCATTAGGATGGCTACTAACAAAAACCAACGGTAAGGGACTTTTCTGGTGGCGCAGTGGTTAACAATCCACCTGCCAGTGCAGGGGACACGGGTTCAATCCCTGGTCTGGGAAGATTCCACATGCCATGGAGCAACTAAGCCCATGTGCCACAACTACTGAGCTCTCATGCCACAACTACTGAAGCCCATGAGCCTAGAGCCCGTGCTCCAAGAGAAGCCCACGCACCACAACGACGAGTAGCCCCGGCTCACTGCAACTAGAGAAAGCCCGTGTGCAGCAACAAAGACCCAATGCAGCCTCAAAATAATAAATAAATAAATAAATAAATAAATAAATAAATAAATAAATAAATAAATAAATAAATCTCTCTTTAAAAAAAAACACAAGTGTTGGGAAGGATGTGGAGAAATTAGGACCCTGTGTACAGCTGGTGGGTGGGAATGTAAAATAGTGTAGCTGCTGTGGAAAACAGTATGGCAGTTCCTCAAAAAGTTAAACATAGAGTGACTGTATGATCCGGCAACTCCACTTCTGGGTGTACACCGCAGAGACTTGCAAACAGGGACTCGACGAGATGCTTGTACTCCGTGTTCATAGCAACATCATTCACAGCAGCCGGAAGGTGGAAGCAACCCAAGTATCCATTGACTGGTGAGTGGATAAACAAAATGCTGTGTGTCCGTACAGTGGAGTAGTTCAGCCTTAAAAAGGAAGGAGATTCTGACACAGTTATGGCATAGATGAACCTTGAGCACATGATGCCAATTGAAATGTCAGTCACAAAAGAACAAATACTGTATGATTCCACTTATCTGAGGTTCCTACAGTAGTCAGATTCATAGAAACAGAAAGTAGGATGGAGGTTGCCAGGGGCTGAGGGAGGGGGAATGGGCAGTTTCCATTTGAGAAGATGAGAAAGTTCTGGAGATGGATGCTGGTAATGACTGCACAACTATGTGAAGGTACTTTAATGCGCAGAACCACTTAAAATTTTTTAAAAAGGGAGAACAGGGATTCACAAAGAGGTGCTTGTGATGATGTTGATAATACTGTCTTCATTACGTTAAAATCCAAAAGTTGATACTGATTTTTCATTTTTGAAAAAAAAATTTTTTTCCCCCCAAACAAAGCGTACAGTCTTCTTGCATTTAACCTGGAGGTTGCCTTCTGAAAAAAATTATATGAAAGTGGTGGCAGGCACTGAAATGGGGTGCTGATCTGGCTGAGACCATTACAGAGGCACGTGTTCCTGTAGTGGGTTCTAGGCTTCCTTGACAACCCAAATGCACCTTTGAAGTTTCTGGGATGCTCTCTTCAGGAGACCCATAGTCCTTAGGCCCGTAGAGGTGACTGGAGCAGTGGATGGGGACTGGCCTGAGCCGACCCCGCGTGGCACGGCTGTGGGTTTCTGTTTCCCAGTTCTGCGTGTCTGATGCAGTCTTCCAGCTCAGAGAAACCTGGCGCCTGCCCTGGGGCTCCTGTCACTCCTTCCGTCGTCCTTCCTTGCACGATGCTCCCACTGCTTGAGCCAGCCTCATGTGGGCCGTGGCCCATGGGGGTGATGATGGGGACTGTTGGCTGCTGTCTAAGGGGGCAGTTCCTGGGGGGCAGCGTTGGGAGCACCTGTTCCCCTTGGACAAGCTGAGTCTGTGCACCCGTGAATGGATGTGTGAGCTCAGTGGAGGTGCCTGTGAAATTCATCACTTAGTTATTTAAAGTTGTCTCTTTGTGTGTTTTTGCTGTTATAACATGTAAAAGGTAGTACATTTAGTAAGATTATATCCCGAAACTGGAAGATTATCCTAACATTCAATTTCTAGTTCATAATTAAGAAGGGCTGCCTTCCGGAAAGGGGAACTGACAGTGAAGGAAGTGTGTGGACTAACAAGAGACCTGCATTCCCACATCTGCAGGGGTCACAGCCTTTACTTCTGGTGCTTAGGCTTTAAAGGGGGCGGACCTTCACTGTGGTGGGATTCCAGGCCCTCTGGTCTGACTTTGTGCAGCTGTCCCCAGGGGGGACTGTACCTGCTTTGTAAAAGTAACCTTGCTTCTTGTGGCCCTCAGCGTCCTGGTTGCAGTTGTGGCTCTGGGACTAGATGGGGTTGGGCCTGGCTGTGCAGGTGACCGTGCAGATGACCTCGGCCACCCGTACCGTTTTTGGCCAGGTAGGTTTGATAGGGAAGAGAGTATGAAAAGTCAAGTCAGAAGAAGCTGAACTGTCTCAAAATGGAGAGCAGGCCAGTGCTTCATGGCTGCTCATATGGGGAGAAGCTACGTGCCTGGGCCGAGGCCCAGAAGATGCAGTCTTTCTTGGTGATGCTGCCGGTTCTGCCGTAGGTCGGTGGACCCGAGGGCATCCTGCAGAATGGGGCCGTGGATGACAGCGTGGCCAAGACCAGCCAATTGTTGGCTGAGTTGAACTTCGAGGAAGATGAAGAAGATACATATTACACGAAGGACCTCCCCATACACGCCTGCAGGTGAGCATCTTCAGTGGAGGAAGGACTTGCCTCCCAGAGCATCCACATTCTGCGGGCGTTTGCTAACTTTGCAGAGACCCATCTGAGACCAGGGACTGTGGCTGTTGGAAACACTGTCCCTGGAAATAAGGAGGTTGCTCGAGCCCTTGTACACACATAAGTCCCTGTTACTGGGCAGGAGAGTGGGATCAGCGCCCTCTGTCATCCCTGATTCTCACAGCTGGAGGGGAAAGGTTCCTCTTCTTTGCCTTCCTCAGGCCCTAGGGTTGTTGCCTGGTACCTGCCCCACTCACTCATCAGAAAACATTCATCAAATCGGGTGAGCATTTGGGTCTAGAGGGTAAGTAGAGCAGCTGAGGTTTGTCTTACAAAGAGATTACTGTAGGCTTCTTTAAAATATCTGCCTCCCTGATGCGTTGAAGATTCCTGAAAAATTGAAAGTGAGTAGTCAGTGGATAGACCTGCATGTTGACCAAATTTGGAATTCTCATCTAGAGGAGGACCCATCCCTTATGTTTGGACTTACTCTTGTTTTTTTGTTACACGCACACGAGGCAATTGAGACCAAAAGAGGTGAAATGATCTTGCTCAGGGCACCCCGCCAGTCAGGGCAGTGGGCCTGGGCCTCTACTCAGTTCTGCCCGCCCCTCGGGCACGCTGCCCCTCCGAGGCCTGCACCTATCACGGGACAGAGGGCCGCTCTTTCCCTGCCTGGTGGGCAGACTTTTTTTCTTTGTTGGCTTTGTTTACAATACATTTTTCCATACGTATTGTCGTTCCCGTTATGTACCAAACATGCCTGTGAAATGGTCCTGGTGATGTTGCAGATGGTTAAAGTCTGCACATCCCCTTGCCCTCCTGCTGTCCCCGAGGAGTGGAGTAGAGAGAGCCCCCCTGGCGTGAGGTGTTGCGGAGAAGGTTCTTGGCCAGAGCACATACTGGTTTGAGACTGAGTCTTGGCTTCATCCACATACAGAACCCTGTGGAGAGCCAGTGTTTTTGTTTTTGGTGTGTTGATTTTCAGAAAAGTGAGGCCAGAGGTCTCTCCTGAGGTGCTCCTTGTGAGCTGAGCTCAGCTCAGTCCGCAGCCCAGGACCCTTCACTGCTGGGTTGAGCTGAGTGTTCCCAGGAGCACGGCGCCCTCTGCCGGAATGTGGGAGGCACTGTGAACTCAGCGTGGTATCAGCGCACCTTCTGTGTGCCCAGAGCTAAGGATGCGGATTTCACCTCTTATAAGTCACGGTTCCTGAAACTTGAGGCCAAGAGGAGTGATTAGATCACCTTGGGGGGTGTTAGGACTCCGTTGTTGGGCTCACCTGGCACCTTGCAGGGCTCCCGCCCCCCCACCCCCATCCCCACCCCAAAAACCCGTCTGAGGAGTCTCCACAGCACCCCTAACCCCTTCCCTGCGTTCATAGGGTCAGGAAGCCTCTGCAGTTAACTGATTGGATTTTGTTAGTGGGATCGTTGGGTTTGAGTATGTGTTTAATGAAAAACTTAAAAATGTTGTAAGAGGAAAAAATTTTACATCCTGCCAAATTAAAACCAGAGAGCTATCTTCCAACTTTAACTGTTGATGTTTTGACTTTTTTAGTTACTGCGGAATACACGATCCTGCTTGCGTGGTTTACTGTAATACCAGCAAGAAGTGGTTCTGTAATGGACGTGGAAATACTTCTGGCAGGTAGATAATCAAACCGCGCATGTGTCTTTAATCAGTGCTGTGCTCAGATTTGTGTGTAAATTATGGAAATGTTGAAGTGAAGCACAATATAAAATCACGCTAACAAACCTGGTTTCTTCCCTCCTCTGTGACTGGTTTAACTTGAAACAGATGGTGGTGTGTGAATGCCTTAATGTATTTACCCTTGATTTATTCTCTGTGGTTCTTTTTATTATGCAAGTAGGGTTGGTTTAATTCTCTTTCCCAGTTTTTATTTATCTTTCTCTGCAAGATGAGCTCCTGGCATGCCCGTTCATCTTCATTACTGGGCGCCCGGGGAGGCTGTTCCCAGGACAGTAACGGGCATCCGTGGAGCCGCTTCCTGAGAGGGCTCCCCCCGGCTTTAGCTCCTCGGAGCAGTCCTGGGGCTAATGTGGGCCAGATCCTGAATCATCAGAGTAAATTAAGTCCACTTGACCGGCGGCTCTGGGCTTCCCTTCCTGCTGTTGATCAGCAGCAGCTGTGACTGGGTCCTTTGCTTTGTGTTTGGGGTAGACCAGCGTTGTGTGGGTGCTTGGATTCCAGGGGAGAGTCCATTGGTCTCAGCCCAAGTGGTGGGACGCCTCAGCCCCCACCACTGGCACGGGGTCTGGTCCTGGTGGCTCCTTCACGGCTGCCGTGATGTGCGACTCACTCCATTGCCACAGAGAAGCAGAGCAGAGTCTCCGTGGGACAAGGCTCCAGGTTGCCAGCAAGAAAGCGGCATCTTCCTCTGAGGTTCATGTTTTATAGAAGTAAAGTGACAGAATTCCGCAGGCAGCTTTGTTTGTACAGAGCCGCTACCCTTCCTTTGGCAGCCGTGGACCAGGGCTCACCATCTCATGCAGACTGAGGACACAAAATAGATCCCGTGTCACCTTGTAGTTAGTAATGTGAATTGCGGAGTTTTGAGTGAGGCAAGAAAGGGAGCTGGTGTTTGTTAGAGATTTGAAAGGAAAAGCATCTTCAGGGTACCCGGAAGAGACTGGTATCTCATTTACTGAATGTTCTGGGTAATTTAAGTGTTACCGTGTTTATATTAGTTCCTCTCCAGCAGGAAAAGCAATTAAATAAAACTTGCCTTAGCTGGCAACCCCAGCTTCCGGTCAGCAGAGCCAGGATCAGGGAAGTGAGCGGAGGGCCTCTAAGAGAAAACAGACTCAGTCAACCAGCATTATGTGTTCTGTGCAAGGTCAGATTGTGAAGGTGACGGGACAGCCACTCGCCTTCAGAAAGCTTCCAGTGTAAATGGGGTGGGGTGGATGTAGAAAACACGAGAGGAAATCACGGATCCTGGTGGAATGCCCAGTGATGGCAGGGGCAGGGTGGGGGGGCGCTTTGGAGGTACCGATAGCGGTGATGATTAGTTAGGTAATCTGACAGTCTTCGTGGAGCCAGAGAGGATTAGGATGTTAGCGTCTGATCTGGGGCTTGCAACAGGAGGGCTTTCCCAAGGTGATGCGAGGGCGGCAGCAGGGAAGGCTGGAGGCCCGGCAGGTGTGCTCAGCGTGTGACAAACCTGCAGCAAGACTGCGGATCACTGGGGTGTCTGGGAGAGCCTGAGGCAGAGCTGTGCACCACCCGTGGGCCCCGAGTGAGGCTGGCATGGCGGAGGGCGGAGTTCAGCGGCTGGGGGACTCGGGCCCTGGTTTAGGTGAGCTGTGTCCTGGAAATGAGAAAGGCGTCAGAGCCCTGGCCACGCGCAGCGAGGAAAGAGCTGAGACAGCGGGGCTTTCAGGGGCTTCAGAGCTGGCCCTGTGCTTCCGGAGAGTAGCCCTGAGCCCCCCTACTCGGTATTTTTTACTGTCCTCAGGTTTCTAAATCATTTGGTTATCAGGTTTCCTGGCCTGTAGCAAATGAGGAGGGAGGTTGCTCCTGGAAGCAGGCACAGGGACCCTGAGAAGTGACTTTGAAAGGAGCAGCAGAGAAACTGCAGCAAGCAGAGAGGAGCAGTGAAAGGGGTGCGCCTCCTGCCTCTCCAGGACAGCAGCCTTGGCCCCAGCGTTAGATTCAGTTAGGCCCAATAAGTTGGGTTTAAGAAAGGAACTGGGGGGGGGGGGGGGGGGCGGGGCGGGGGGGGGCAGGAACTGTGTGAAATGTGTTAGGAAAGTTTTCCTTAAAAATGGTTCAAGTCGGATTGATTTTTGCGCTCAGCGGGAAGCCGGTTCAGGGGTGGGCTGGCCCCCCGGGATGCCAGATGGATGAGGTGTGACCGCTCCTGCTAATGGACCGTGAACGGTACCGGAACTTTTAACGGAGCTCGAAAATTGAAAGTGGTGAAAAGCCAAACTTTGGGTGTTAACTATTTATCATTTCCTGGTTTCAGCCACATTGTAAATCACCTCGTGAGGGCAAAATGCAAAGAGGTGACTCTGCACAAGGATGGGCCCCTGGGGGAGACGGTTCTGGAGTGTTATAACTGTGGCTGCCGCAACGTCTTCCTCCTCGGCTTCATCCCTGCCAAGGCTGACTCGGTTGTGGTGCTGTTGTGCAGGTGAGGGCGGGGCCCTGATTTCCTGGGGGACCGCCTTTCAGCCCCAGTCACCTACCCAGAAGACTCCACGGCTCTGACTCCGTAAAGCTTTAAAATAGTTTAAAATGGTTGCTGCCGACTGGCGAGGTGTAAGGAGGTTCGGGGGTGGGGGCTTGTTAGAGAGCTGGGAATGTCGAGTAGCCTTTTTGGGGTGTGTTCTGGTTAAATCATAAAAACAATTCTGTAAAAGCAAAGTCTTTTCAGAGCTTTAAGAGTTCAGAGCTCAAGTGCGTGGGGAGATGCAATTTATTGCTAACAATTTAAAGGTAACGTGATCATACAATAAAATGTAGGGAACACCACTTTGAGGTGAAAGGTAATAAGCCTTTGGGGGGCAGAGGTCATCCTCACCTGGGCTCTCCCCACCCTTGGGGCCTCTGCAGGCAGCCCTGTGCCAGTCAGAGCAGCCTTAAGGACATCAACTGGGACAGCTCCCAGTGGCAGCCCCTGATCCAGGACCGTTGCTTCCTGTCCTGGCTGGTCAAGATCCCTTCTGAGCAGGAGCAGCTGCGGGCGCGGCAGATCACCGCCCAGCAGATCAACAAGCTGGAGGAGCTCTGGAAGGTGAGGGCCTGCTCACGTCCGCCGCAGCACTGTGTGTGTGTGTGTCTGTGTCTGTGTCTGTGTGTCTGTGTGTGTGTCTGTGTGTGTGTGTGTGTGTGTGGTGGGTCTTCCAGAAACAAGAGATTCCGGAAGCAGCTCAAGGGAAACTCTTCAGCATCTACCTGGAGTGGCCCCTCGAGCTCCTTCCGGAAGTAGGAGCGAGAGTGCCACGGGTACCTCCTGCCAGGCCTCTGGGAAAGGAAAGCTCCGGCTGTTGGAATTTTTCTCTTGCTGAGGGCAGAGGTGGGTGGTGGGAAGGAAGTGGATGGGATCTGGCCGCTAGTGACTCTGGGGGGACATGTCAGGAGGAGCTGGGCCTGAGTAGACAGACGGGACTGCAGGTACACTCTTAAAACTTGCTCAGGCCTGTGACATGTTGGAGCCTGGGGGACACCAGGCTGGGGGCTATGGCCCTGCCCACAGACCATTTCTCCAGGGAAGCCCTTCTCTGGTTCTGGCTGTTTCTGATAAAGTTTTAATAACTAGGCTAGAAATTTTAGTTAGATACCCATATAATCAAAAATGTGACTTTATCTTCACTTCAGGTGCAAGTCAAAATATTTTTGAAGCATTGTCTAGCAAGGAACCTTTCCACCTTGATTTTCAGGTTGCCACAGTTATTTCACTGTTCCTGTTTGCATCCAAACAGCCCACATACTGTTTTGTCCCTGCCAAGGAAGAGTGCGTTGCTCTTGTTGCTGCAGCGTAGGATCAGGAGGAAATGGGGAGGTGGGCCTTCCTTTCTGTTTACACAGCCAGGGAATCCAGTGGTCTTTCTGGCAGCCGGGGAGGAGTGTGATCTCTCCCATTCTCCTAGACCTTTGTTGGAGAATGCAGCCATCTGATGGTATGGGTGTGTCAGGCTGTGTACCTGGGGTGTCCACCTCTGGGTGCCACGTGGACTTCCTGATATGAGGACTGTCCTTACAAGGTGGACACCACTGACCACCGGGTGCCCTTCTCTCCATCGGCCCAACATCAGCTCGTTCTGAGACGTGATGGGCATGCACTGTGCCTCTGGTGACCAAGCAGCTTGCATGTAGTTCGTTTTAAGTAGAGGTGAGAACAGAGAAGAACGTGGTACCGGTTCTCATCCTCTAGGAGAATCCTTCTGCCACCTTGGAGGACCTCGAGAAGCCGGGAGTGGATGAGGAGCCGCAGCACGTCCTCCTGCGGTACGAGGATGCCTACCAGTACCAGAACATATTTGGCCCTCTGGTCAAGCTGGAGGCTGACTACGATAAGAAACTGAAAGAGTCGCAGGTGATGTGGTGTGTGCAGGAGGGTTTGGTCATTTTAACAAAGCATCTCTCCGAAGGTCTGGGGAGGGCGGTTTTCTTTGCAGACTGCGGATGCTGGGCCGAGGCGCAGCCCCTGAGAGACGGAACCGTGGATTGAGGACAGGCCTGTGGGCAGACGCCCTGTCACTCAAGGCCAAACATCCGCCTGGGTGTTTCCTGATTTTAAATCCAACAAAAACTCCTTACAGTCGGGTTTGTAGCCTTTGCCACAGCCGTGAGAGTCAGACCCCAGGAGCCCACGGCGCGCTGAGGATCCCCCTCGTGCCCATGCTTCGAAGACTGTGCTTAGGAATCGGCAGCACTGAGGCTCACGGGTGGTGCCCTCAGCCATTGGCTTCCTTCTCTCCCTCCGCAGCCACAGAGAAGCTGCCTCCAAGAACAGACGCCGTGTGGGGGCCTCCTGGTCATCCTGTGCAGGTTTTGGGGGCCTAACGACTTCTCTGCTGAATGTGCCCTTGTTGGTGTTTCAGGCTGTCGCGTGCTGCTAGCCATCGGGCATGCGGCTGTGGAAACCCAGACACGAGGAGTCCAGGCCTGTGTCTATGTTGCAGGCTAACAGGGCTCTTATTTTTTATGTGCTCAGACTCAAGATAACATCACGGTCAGGTGGGACCTGGGCCTTAACAAGAAGAGAATCGCCTACTTCACTTTGCCCAAGACTGACTCTGGTAATGAGGATTTAGTCATAATTTGGTTAAGAGGTGATTTTAAGTTTTAAAATATTTGTGACCATAAGTAGCATAAAATTCCTAGTTTCACCCTTGTAAAGTGTCCCTTAATTTGAACTCTTCACGGTGGCGTCTGTGGCGCAGAAAACGCTAACTTTCTTGGTCTCTTCTCCCTGTAAGACATGCGGCTCATGCAAGGGGACGAGATATGCCTGCGGTACAAAGGGGACCTGGCACCCCTGTGGAAGGGGATCGGCCACGTCATCAAGGTCCCTGATAGTATCCTTTGTGTAAAGAAGGACTGGCACAGGCACCCTCTGCCCAGGTGATGAGCTTGTCCTGAGCGCAGGAGACCTGTGTGGGGGTCACTGGGAGAGCAGTTTGGGCCTGGGGCTGAGGGAGGGTGTGCACAGTCACGGCTGAAACGGCCCCTTTGAGTCACGTTGGTTTCGAGCCGTCAAGCCCTTTCTTCAGTTGTTCTCTGAGGGGGCACCGTTTATATAAAACTGATGAAAGAGCTGCTTAGGCAGAAGCCTGGGTGCTCCGAGCTTTGAGATTCACAGTCAGGGCCTGGAACCTGGGTCCTGGGCGCTGGGTGCCGCCCCAGGGCTCACGGGGAGAACGCCGCTGGCTGCGGTGGGCCCGGACACGGTGGGCAGACTCTGTCCCTGAGAACATGGTCTCTGGCTGCATTTTCTGTGTTTGGTGCAGAGGAGGGTCTGTCTCTTCAGTAACTGAGTGAGGGCCCCTCAGAAAGGCTTTCGGCAAGGATGAAACTTAACTCGGTGGCATAGATTATGGCGATGAGATTGCTATTGAGCTTCGGAGCAGTGTGGGTGCGCCCGTGGAGGTGACTCACAACTTCCAGGTGGATTTCGTGTGGAAGTCAACCTCATTCGACAGGTGTGTCCGCCTCCTTCCCCGCCTCTGCTTCCCTGCACCTGCTGGGCCGTCACCTGCCTCTGGCGTAGCTGCTGCCTCCGGCGTCCCCGTGCTTCTCCCTGTCACGGGGCAGGTCTGCACAGCAGCTCCACGGTGGCGCCCGTCCCTGACCCAGAGCTTTCCTTTCAGGATGCAGAGTGCGTTGAAAACCTTTGCTGTGGACGAGACCTCCGTGTCGGGCTACATCTACCACAAACTGCTCGGCCACGAGGTGGAGGATGTGATCATCAAGTGCCAGCTGCCCAAGCGCTTCACGGCACAGGGGCTCCCTGACCTCAACCACTCTCAGGTTCTCACCCGTCCCGGGGGCAGGAGGGTCCCGGACCGCAGAGCCTGCCTGACGAGCCGCCCTCCGCCGTGCCTGCACCCCTAACGGCCACTTGTATCTGAAGGTGTACGCCGTGAAGACTGTGCTGCAGAGACCCCTGAGTCTGATCCAGGGCCCACCGGGCACAGGAAAGACGGTGACCTCAGCCACTATTGTCTACCACCTGGCCCGGCAAGGCAACGGGTAGGGCTCTGCACGGCCCAAGGTGGGGAGGGAGGGAGGCCTGTCTTGCAGGAGGCCTTGGGGCCCGGGGTACCTGGCATGCTGTGTTCTACGCCATTTGTATTAGATCTGGCCTTTGTGGTTGCTTTTAACAAGCAAAGCTGCCATTCTTGTAAAGGCTGTACGGGGTGGGCTCATCCTGGGTTGCGTTGTGCCTGCATGCACCTCGGAGCTTTGAAAGTCTTTACCGTGTGAACAGGAGGCAAGGGTCCTGGACTCAGGTGTTAGTGGTGGGTCATGTGAGTAGCGTGAAGATCAAGAAGCCCTAGACTGTCCGACTTTTAGCTCCCTCAGCAGTGGGTCGCTCCTGGCTGTCGTCTTAGAGGTTGAGCGGGCTCTGCTGCCTGTGATTCAGGACAGCAGTCTTGGCTAATCAGACTCTCCTCTGGGCGAGCACTGACACCTGCTCACATTGTATTGAAGGCCCGTGCTTGTCTGTGCTCCAAGCAACATCGCCGTGGATCAGCTGACTGAGAAGATCCACCAGACCGGCCTGAAAGTCGTGCGGCTCTGCGCGAAGAGCCGCGAGGCCATCGATTCCCCAGTGTCGTTCTTGGCCCTGCACAACCAGATCAGGAACATGGACAGGTGGGTGTCGGGGAACCGGCCTTAGGTGAGGCGTGTCTCCCCGGGGAGGCCCCCCGCTCACGCCCCTGTATTTGCAGCATGCCGGAGCTGCAGAAGCTGCAGCAGCTGAAGGATGAGACCGGGGAGCTGTCGTCCGCGGACGAGAAGCGGTACCGGGCTCTGAAGCGCACTGCCGAGAGGGAGCTGCTCATGGTGAGCTCCTCACCAGCCCTGCTGCCTGGGGGCGGGCCTGGGCCTTTGGGCTTTTGCCTTCGTTCATTTGGGCCAGAGGACCTGTTTGAAGACGTTAAGCCCACCACGGCGTAACCTTTAGTTAGTGTATTATTTTGCATTTGAGGAGAGAACTCTGATGCCCTCCTCCATATGCTTTCTCTGAGATCACACAGAGACATCTTTTTGTCTGAAATGCACAGTTTTTTGAGGTAGCTTCCACTCCCTGCCATCCTCCTTGCTGCTGGGATCTTGGGAACCTGGTTCATGCCTGGGGCGGGAGTGGGTCTGGAGTGCTGTCTCCTGCTCTTTGCTGGTGAACCCGCCGAAAGTGGATCTCAGGGTGAGAATGGTTTCCCTGGCTCAGCACTGCCCCTCAGAGGCTGTCTCGAGGCGCCAAGCCTCTTCTTAGACGTGAAGTCTAACCACTCAGGATCTCAAAAGTTAATGTCCCCGCAGCCTGGATAGATGTTGTCTGAGAAGGACCACTTATTTCCATGATTGTTGGGGAGGGCGTGGACCAGAACGGTGTCTGTGTCCCATCCTGCCGGCCTTTTGGGGTCTGGGAACATTGACAGTGCAGGTGCCCTGATGCCTGGCGCACTTTCTTCCCCAGAACGCAGATGTCATCTGCTGCACGTGTGTGGGTGCAGGGGACCCGAGGCTCGCCAAGATGCAGTTCCGATCCATTCTAATCGATGAAAGCACCCAGGCCACTGAGCCCGAGTGCATGGTCCCTGTGGTCCTTGGAGCCAAGCAGGTGGGTCGCAGCACATCCATCGCAGTCTTGTTTGAGGATTGGTACGCGTTTTCTTTTGTTCCAGTTCTGTGTAATTCTTAGTGGTGGAGGCTTGTTTTTAAGTGCCGTGTGGTGCTGTTTGATGCCCTGGCAGAGTGCAGAGGGATGTACAGCAGACCCTTTGAGGGGGTCTTTGAAGGGTGGCCTTGACACCAAGTGCCTTCGTGTGGGTTCTGGGCGCAAGTTTGTGTTTCATCGTGTATGTGGTGGGCAGTTTTCCCACCCCCAGTCAGTATCTGGCCACTTGAATTTGCATAGCCGGGTGGTTGCCTGGACCCCGGCCCTCTCAGTCCCCTGAGTGGACATCTAGGCTGTTCCATGCTTGAGCTCCTTACCTGTGTGGGCCTTTCACCACAGCTAATCCTCGTGGGCGACCACTGCCAGCTGGGCCCCGTGGTGATGTGCAAGAAGGCGGCCAAGGCCGGGCTGTCCCAGTCGCTCTTTGAGCGCCTGGTGGTGCTGGGCATCCGTCCCATCCGCCTGCAAGTCCAGTATCGGATGCATCCTGCGCTCAGTGCCTTCCCATCCAACATCTTCTATGAGGGCTCTCTTCAGAACGGCGTCACTGCAGGTAATGCTCGGCCCAGAGCGGAGGGCCTGGGGAGACAGTACTTCCTGTTACTTCCTTCTTAAGTGGCCTTACGTGGTGACTGTGTGTAGGGGGCACCTTAGAGAGGTGCAGTGGTCAGTGGGACAGAATGTGCACTCTGGAGTGTGGGACATTGTCGGGGTATGGGCGGGGGGAGCCTGCATCCGCATAAAATTGAGTCACTGTGAGGATTCCCACCACTGGCGCATCACACAGCACACAGAAGGGGGGTGGCAGAGCGGACTGCCTGTCCCGCCTCTTCCTCTGTCACTGATTCTCAAGGTTCGGGCCCTGGGGGTCTCAAAGACCTCTGCATGACCAAGGCAAGGCTACCTCCGTAGTAGCACTGGGGCGCCGTGCGCCCTTTGGCTGTGCTGACACTTGCACTAATGGCACAGAAGCCTCAGCATGAGTCGGTGGTGCGGCCAGACTGCTGTGTGTCGTCGGCACCACGTGCCTGCGGCAGACACCGTCCTGGGTGCACAAGCGAAGAGTACTCAGTTTACTAATCCCTGAGTGTGCGTTCTCGTGATTCTGTGTGTGATGGGAGAGGACATTCTTGTAAGAAACTTGGCAGGGTGTGAGGTGCTTGAAGGAAGGACTCACACACTGGCTATACACACTGGGGTATTTAGCAGGCATTTTCCCAAAAGTGACCAAAGCGAGCCTGTGGTTTCAAGGAAAACAACTGAGAGTATTCATGACTTTTGATAAAAGCTGAGAATTCACACCAAAATTAGCATTTTGGAAAACCCATGTCCCGTAGCATGAGCTGACCAAGTCTTCCCAGAGCTGAGTGGATTTTCTGATGAGATCTTTGGTGGTGACAGATGTCGGGTGCGTCAGCCTTTGGGAGCTCTGCCTGACGGGGTGAGCAGGCACTTCCCATATCAGCGGCCAGCAAGGGCGCTACCAAGTCACTGGGGGTCAAAGGCCACGCAAGTGCAGGGCAGAGCAGAAAGGCCATCATCACTGACCTGCAGGGTGACCTCCCATCCAGCTTGCCTGTAGAATTGGGCAGAATTCCACGAGCGGGAAAGGTCATAAAACATGCTTCCCTTTTCCACCCACACGCATCTGTGAGGCCTGACCATCCTCACATGCTGCAGGGGCTCATGGGAGACTGGGAGCAGGAGTAGAGCGAGCCGGATAGTGAGGTGAGCTGCAGAAATTCACTAAATATATATTTTAATGGAAAATATGGTTATTTTTCATAAAAAATAATTTTAAGTTAATATGTTTGTCTTTAAATGAATTTTAAAATATTTTAGATTTCTGGGTTTTAACATACAATAAATATCAGTAGATGTCACCCACGAAAGCAATCGTTGTTTAGATTCCTCAGCTTTTCAGAGTGTAAAGGGTTTCTGAGAGCAGCATTCGTTCACGAACTGCTGACTTAGTATCTCATTACTGCCAGCAGCTTGCCACGCCGGCCTTGCTTAGCCCACTTTATAGGTGAGAAGACTGGGGTGGAAAGTGTGCGTGCCTGTCCTGGGCCACGCAGCTGCTGGGCAGTGCAGTCTTGACACTTAGAATGCTGTTGGTCTGTTGGGTGATGGGGCTAAAAAAGGCCAGGCTGTGAGGAGCTTGTTTGTGATTCTCTGACGTGGTTGACACTTGCCGGGAAAGCTACCACCTAACAATGATTCGGACCCTCGCCCACCTTGCCCCACCTACCTCCGCGGCATTGGCTCCGTAGGGCAGGGGTTGGTGGTGGTTGTTCACTGCTGAACCATCAGTGCCCAGGACACTGGACCCCATAAGGATCTTTTTTTACGCTCTCTGTTAAAGTGTAAAGTGCCTAGATCCATGTGTAACCAGCACTGTATCTAAAAGCACACCTTGATCAGCTGCCCGCAGCCTTGAAGTGACCCCTGTCCAGGGCAGTGCTGGCACCTGCCCAGACCCACGGACTCAGGGTAGGCGGACGTTGGTAGTGGTGGGAGTGTTTACAGGAACTGGCCAGCACTATAGATGAGGCCTCGCCCTGCCCCCAGCAGGTGGTTAAATATTTGCCAGCAGTGGGTCCCCGAGCGTGCCAGCCACTGCCCTCACTTGAAAGATTGAGACTTTGCCTCATCTTCAGCTTGACATAAAAGGGGTCATACAGCGTGTCCTTGTGGGTCAGGCTTCCTTCATCAGTGTTAGGCTGTTTTGATGCAAAAATACCAGTTTTCTGACACTGATCTGTTGATTAGGTACAACTCCAATCAGAATTCCCAAAGGTGTGGGTGGGGTGTATGTTTTTTTAATCGTAAGGACTTGCCCAGGACCAAGCACCCAAGACAAACTTGAAGAGCCTGATGAAGGTGGCAGCTTCTACTAGGAGACCTCACGAGTCACTGTAAAGCTGCAGTCACAGAGACACTGGGCGCAGTGCCCAGGATAGAGTCCACAGGCAGACCCACCTGTCCACAAGCCCTGGTCTGTGACAAGATGGGGTCGGCTCAACAGTGTCATTCTTTTTCTTTTTGCCGCAATGCTTGGCATGTGGGATCTTAGTTCCCTAACCAGGGATCAAACCCACACACCCCCTGCATGTGAAAGTGCGGGAGTCTTAACCAGTATGCCGCCAGGGAAGTCCCAACAGTGTCATTCTTAAAAGCAAGTTATAGGGGCATAAGAGTCCCTTAAGGTGTATCATAAAGCTTCTGGAAGGAAGTAGAATATCTTCATTACCCTGGGGCAGACAGAGGTTTTTTAAACAGACTGCAGAAAGCACTAACCAGTGAGATCTGTTCAGCCAGTAAGCCGGCTTCGTCCCAGGCACAGTGCCGGGTGTTCCTGGGAGTTTCGGTCAGAGGATCTACTCAGTGGCCTGACCTGGGCCCCGCAGACCTGGGTCTCTTGCCTGGAGCCTGCCGTTTTCTGCTCCGCCGTGTGCCTCTGCCCAGGATGGCATGGTCTCCGCTCAGCTCTCCACCTTAGCTCAGTCCAGACTGGCTACACTTTCTTCTCTGATCGGATATTTTCTTTTTTCTCCTCTACAATGACAGCGGATCGTGTGAAGAAGGGGTTTGACTTCCAGTGGCCTCAACCAGATAAGCCGATGTTCTTCTATGTAACCCAGGGCCAAGAGGAGATTGCCAGCTCAGGCACCTCCTACCTAAACAGGTGAGCAGAGACTCATCTGTGGAGTTGCCTGGCTTCAGTGACAGCTTGTCCACTGACTGCTAACCTGTGGTTTTGTTTATTGTGGTGAAACTTTTTCTTGTCCTCCTCATCCTCATTCTGTTCAGACACTTAAACCAGCAGCATATGTCCAACCTCATCTTCTTAGCGTGTGTTTTTACGATGAGCAGGTCCTTTGTAAGCCCACGCGTCAGCCTTTTCTGTCTCTTGTGACTCCCTTGGTAAAGGATGGGCAGCCTAGCCGTGGCCACCCTGGGCAGGGCCTTCACAGGGTTGTGCTGGAGGCGGAGCTGCCCCTGAGCCTCCCACAGCCTCCAGCCTTGGCCGGGGGGGGGGGGGGGGGGGGGGGGGGTGGCGGCGTGTCTCAGGAGCGCACAGGTAGAGGCTGGAAAGTGAAAGCCTGACTTTCTTAGGACGGAGGCTGCAAACGTGGAGAAGATCACCACGAAGCTGCTGAAGGCGGGGGCCAAGCCGGACCAGATCGGCATCATCACGCCCTACGAGGGCCAGCGCTCCTACCTGGTGCAGTACATGCAGTTCAGCGGCTCCCTGCACACCAAGCTCTACCAGGTGCGCGCACCCAGTCGCTCTGCTGCGTCCTACCCCAGGCACTGACCTTTGACCACCTTGCAGCAGAGGCACAGTGAGCCGATGGCCAGCAGCTGGGGGCTCTGCAGGCGTCAGGGCCCAGGCTCATCAGTGGGATTTGATGGTGCATCTTAACACCAGGCGGAGGGGTCCTTGAAGGAAGCCAGTCGGCTGACTGTGACCATTGCCCCTGCAGGAGGTAGAGATCGCCAGCGTGGATGCATTCCAGGGGCGCGAGAAGGACTTCATCATCCTCTCCTGTGTGCGGGCGAATGAGCACCAAGGCATTGGATTTTTAAACGACCCCAGGCGGCTTAACGTGGCCTTGACCAGAGCACGGTATGGAGGACTGGGTCCTTCTGGGCCTTGCTGGGAGCCCCTCTTGCACAGGAGTCCTTCTTAGGCGCTGGGAGGGGTTGGCCCAAGAGGCTGCTCACTGCGCTGGTTCTCTTCCTGTTAACTCTCGCAGCCCTGCTGCAGCCTGGGCTGCGGCACAGGGCCTGGTAGAGGGGCTTCGCCAGTGTCTGCGGCCAGGGGGCTCCTGGCAGCAATTTGGAAAGCACGTCTCACCCATGGGTTGTCTTTCTTTCTGTGTCCTGGTGGCTTTCTGCAGCCTCAGTCTCGAGGGAAATTCAAACCCAGCAGCGGAGTATGTGTCCCTGTCATGTTGTTTAACCCACAAGTCTGATGTTTTAGTCCTGTTTGCCTTGTTTATTAGCTCTGGGATTTAACTTTTCTGAAATAGTGAGGGACCCAGAGGATAAGGTGGACCCCGTGTCACCTCCACGTGAAACCAGACAGCAGCCACCCTTGTACCGGCCACAAACTAGGCTCACATTCACATGTTGGTTCCTTCCCCACTGAGGGCACCTTGGTTTTCGTTTGTCATCCCATTTGTTTGGTGGCCAGCGGGGGCCGGGGGTCCCGACATAGCCAATGAGCGTGAGCCTCCAGCAGGAGCTCAGTTTGGACATCGAGCTACGTGCCTGGCCCGTCGGGGTCCCGAAACTGTTGTGGAGCCTGCCTGGGCCACTTAGGACATGGTGCCCAGGAGGCTGCCTCATGGCTGCAAACAAGGAGACTCGTCTCAGCTCATCTGCCCACAGAGGTGTTTCGGCATCTGGGCTGCATGGAAATCTGCCCCCAAATAAACCTGAGTGCATGATAGGTGGCTTACAGGGGGGCCGCCATTAAAAGTCACCTTGGCTCGCAGTTACCCCCGTTCCCAGCATTCACGGTGGGCACTGGCACAGGCAGTCCAGGTATCTGGCCAGGGAGGTCGAGGGTGGTCCCCAAGGCTCCCGCGCGGTGAGAGGAGGGGCTGTGTGGTGGGCGGGGTGCCCGGAGAGCTGCCCGGCCACCTTTTACTTTGGACTTGGGTTTTGCGTTTGTTTGCTCTCGCCTCGGACTGATCTGCGTAGTGCTCTGCTCACCGTGCGGCCCTAAGCACAGCGCTCTGTGCCCGTGTCTTGCAGATACGGGGTCATTATTGTGGGCAACCCGAAGGCCCTGTCCAAGCAGCCGCTCTGGAACCACCTGCTGAACTACTACAAGGAGCAGAAGGTGCTGGTGGAGGGGCCGCTGAACAACCTGCGGGAGAGCCTCATGCAGTTCAGCAAGCCCAGGAAGCTGGTCAACACCATCAACCCGGTGAGGGCCGGCGCAGGCAGGGCGCGGGTGGCGGGGGGAGACTGCTGGGAACCCCCTCCGCCCCAAGCCAGCATCGTGGGCACGCGGCACGGAGCGATGGCAGGTGTGACTCGTGATGCGTATGAGCTGAGGGTGGGCTGAGAGTGTCAGTGGGTGAACTGGAGCCATGCTTGCTGGCCTTGGACCTTATGGGATGCTGTGTCACGGGTGCACCTAGGAGTCAGAACCAAGCAGTTAGGGAGCTTGGCACACCCAAGGTGCTTTGGGGGCTTAGGGAGTGCCTGAGCTGAAGACCAGAGGTGGAAATGTTTGGCATCAAAGGCCAGGTCAGGCGGGGAGGGGCAGGCAAGGCCCGAAGCACACGAGCCGGCAGGCCTCGGGGTTGTTCTCAGTGCAGCCCGGCCACCTGTCAGGCCACCCGATCTTTGGAAAGTTCTTCCTTGTGTCCACATGATAAATTCCTCACTGACCTGAACCCTTTGCAGGGAGCCCGTTTCATGACAACAGCCATGTATGACGCGCGGGAGGCCATCATCCCGGGATCGGTCTATGACCGGAGCAGCCAGGGTGAGTCTCTGGGGGGGAGCAGCCCGGCCCCACAGTTGTTGACTGTTCCCACGCCCACAGCTTCCAGCCCTGTCACTCCTGGGGTGGCCTCCCGAGCCTCGGTCCACAGAAACCTGCCTGACAACGAGAGTTTTCTCAGCTTCCCTTGTCTGAAGTCAAATAGTTGGTCTTAAGCAGTTTCTAAAAACCAGATGTTTTAAAAATAACGTAGCTCAATGTACAGCGGTTGCTCAACACGTACTGTCGCTCGGCCAGTTTGCCCCCGTGCTCCACCCCACCCTGCCTGCCCTTTGCTCGCCTTCTCAGTGGGAGGGTCACACCCACAGCCTCGTTTCAGGTTTCGCTGCTTTGCCCAAACTTCAGCCCTGTCAGACCTCAGGGTTGGGCACATGCCCTCTCTTCCTGTGTGAGGCTTCTTCCTGTGTGTACTAAGGCTGAGCCTTGCCGCGCTGCCTGGGACTCCTCCTCTTGCCTGAACCAGTCTGTAGATGGTTCCCATTCATCCCCCAGGTCCCTGCCTCCTGGGACCCTTGCCTGCAGCAGCCCCCACAAAAGATGACTGGCTCGCCCATGGCTTGACTTCATGCCATCTGCCTGAGTTTCACATTGGCCTAAGACCTCTCATGTGTTTGCCATTCACCCCGAGGGCAGGTGCACCCCAGCTGCTACTTTTCCACATTAAATTGTCAAGACCCCTTTCCCCAGGCTTGTGTTCCTGAACAACAACAGATTTCTCTTGCCATATCGGGCGAGTCCCCGTGTGGCTGGGGCTTTCCCGGGTCCATCCTTCATCCCTGAGGCCGCTGTGGGTCTGGTTAGACCCAAGATTGCCCTGGGGGCTTTGCCTTCGGTGAGATCCCCTGGTCTATCAAGCTTGGACTTTTTCTTTTGATTGGGGGTGGTCGGGTGGTCGGGTGGTCGGGTGGCAGTGGTAGCGTGTAATATGAATGTAACATTTGCCATAAGAAGGGCTATTTTAAAAAATTAGAAATGCAGTGTGGTTTCAGTTTTTCAGATCCCCATAGGTCAGTGATTCTTAGAATCCCCGGGGAGAAAAGGTGCATTCCCAGACACCAGCCCCGAGGAGGCTGTTGGGGGCGGGGAGGGCGGGGCTTGAGTTGGGAGATTCTGCATCAGGTGATGCAGGGTTTGCGTAGGGGCGCACCAAGAGACGACAGCCTTTCCAGCTGTGGGCAGACTGCCTGGTTTGGGGGAGGGCCACAGACCCACGTGGATGCCACGTGACGCCTGCTGTTCACCTGGTGTCTTGTAGGCCGGCCCTCGAACATGTACTTCCAGACCCACGACCAGATTGGCATGATCAGCGCGGGCCCCAGCCATGTGGCCGCCATGAACATTCCCATCCCCTTCAACCTGGTCATGCCGCCCATGCCGCCACCGGGGTATTTTGGACAAGCTAACGGGCCAGCCGCAGGTGAGCACTGAGCAGCGTCCCGTGGGGGAAGGCAGTTCGGCCTTGGAGGTTGTTCACATCCAGGCTTTGAGCAGGCGTGCTTGTCTCTTGAGGCTCAGGACCTCCTTCGAGGAACCCTGGACTGCTGTCTTTCAGGCCGGGGCACCCCAAAAGGCAAGACTGGTCGTGGGGGACGCCAGAAGAACCGCTTCGGGCTTCCTGGACCGAGCCAGACAAACCTCCCCAACAGCCAGGCCAGCCAGGATGTGGCGTCACAGCCCTTCTCTCAGGGCGCCCTGACCCAGGGCTACATCTCCATGAGCCAGCCCTCCCAGATGAGCCAGCCCGGCCTCTCCCAGCCTGAGCTGTCCCAGGTGAGCCCTCTGCCACTTTAACTGGAGGCATCTCGCACCCACCCGCAGAAAAGTCAGCCCAGCCCAGGGAGCCCTCTTCATACACACAGACCCCGTGACACTCACCCCTAAAGACCTTAGCAGTGGGACTGTAGGTCTTGAACATTCCATCCACAATACTGTCCTGGGTAGTATGTCTCCAGTGGTGAGGTAACCAGTGTGGGTTTCCTGCCACTTAGGCTTGAGGATAAGTTTCCAGATTATTCCCTGGGGCTGGTGACGGGCTGGCCACAGAGCAGTTCTCAGGGCTGGGAGGGTGTGTGCGCATCTCTCCAACCTTGTCTTCCAGGACAGTTACCTTGGAGATGAGTTTAAGTCACAGATCGATGTGGCGCTGTCGCAAGACTCCACGTACCAGGGAGAGCGGGCGTACCAGCACGGCGGAGTGACGGGGCTGTCCCAGTACTAGAAGGCAAGCTGGCCTCTGGAGGAGGTCTTCGCTGGGATCTGGACTTGTAGGAAAATTCAGGAAAGATGGTGGGATTCTCAAGTCCTCGAGGGGCCAGCCCATCCTGTCACCCTGGGTCCCTGTGCCTCTGCTCACAAGTGTCTGGGGGACATGAACTTCACGCGCACCTCTGTGCCCTGGTCCTCTCCAGAGAGAGTCTTAGAGCAGCTTCTGGTGGGCGGCCGGGAGGCGGGCATAGCCCTCCCTCTGATGAGGCAGGTCATGAGGGTGGCAAAGGCCCCAGCTCCTGGGTGCACGGGCGCCTCCGGGGGTGCTTCTAGGTGCCTGCAAGGCCCCTGCCTCACGGTTCTCTGTAACGAGGCCAGAGCAGGGCGAGCATAGGCCTGGGGCCTGCCCCTTTGCCCCTACCTCGGCTGTGTGCAGGGAAAGTGGGATGTGGTGATGCCGGGAGAAAGGGCACTGCTGTTGAACAACAGAGGCTCAGCAGCCGTAACTCCTGGCTGCCTTCTCTGCGGGTGGGAAGTCACTGGTCTGGGCAGGCCTCTGAGGTCTCGTTTAACACGTGAGGATGCAGGTGCCAAGTGGAGTCAGGGGGACAGCTGGTGCCTTCCGGGTCAGGCTCGGGAGCTGCCCGGGTTTCCACCTTCTCTGAAGCCTCTTGCCCTCCCTCCCTCCCCAACAGGTGGCGGCAGAAGAGCTAAGCTACGTGGCTTAGTCCATCAGCATCTTATTCTGGGTAATAAAAAATAAAAATAAATGGATACCTGTTTTCCACTGCTAAAACTGAAGCACCACTGTGAGCAACAGGAGAGGGAGAGGAGCACCCGAGGGAGAGAGGAGCCCGAGACGGAGCGAGCGTCCACGGCTGGCACGAGGCGGCGAGGAGACGGAGAAGGGAGAGCGGGAGGTGGGGCGGCCGCGGAGGACCGCCCGCCAGCGAGCCCCGCAGCCCCGCTCGCCGAGGAGCCCAGCGCTCGCCCGCCGCGTCCACACCTGGGTCTGCGACCAGGGCGGAGGGAGGAAGACCCTCATCTCAGAGTAGCCCTTTCCTCTGTTCTTTTCTTTCTTTTTCTCTTTTATTGAAAGGGGACTACGTTTTAGCAGGAAAAAACTACGCATTTCTGTGCCGAGCAGGCTGCTTGCAGTGGCGGCCGCGCCGGGAGAGCCCTTCAGAGTGCGGGTTCTGTCCACGCCGGCTCCGATATCGCCGCGCTCATGCTGCCTGTGTTCTAGGAGGGTTTATCATTTAAAGAAAATATGGTGGTTTGTGTTTTTCTGTTTGTTTTTTAAAGATTTTTTTCAAAG
Organism: Hippopotamus amphibius kiboko; assembly: GCF_030028045.1. Lineage (NCBI taxonomy): Eukaryota > Metazoa > Chordata > Mammalia > Artiodactyla > Hippopotamidae > Hippopotamus > Hippopotamus amphibius. The sequence goes on along the minus strand of NC_080200.1, from coordinate 15,223,908 downwards.
GCATACTGAAAAATATACTTTCCTGAGTTTGTCTCTCAAATCTTAGTGGTGGACCTGGGAGATTCGAGAAGCTTCCAGAAACGAAGTTTAAACATGCCAAAACAACTCAAGATTAGGATCAACACCTGTGACGGGAGGAGGATTTTTTTTTTTTCAGTTTTAGCTTCCAGCGGCTTCTCCCTATGCCTCAGGGCGGTGAGGGAGCACGGTCCCGGGCCGGGCAGGCAACTCCGTGGTCTCTGCTGGACTCCAAGAAGCAAAGCGCTTCCCGTGCGCTGTGGACTCGGCCCCGCAGCAGGGGCCTCGGGCAGGACTGGCCGTCAGGCCAGAGGGCAGGGAGGTGGCTGTTCCCCGGCCAGTGGCTTCTTCCCCGGGGTCCTTCCTGAGGATTTGGCGGAAAGCAGCAGCCAGGAGGATCCGTCCCGGTCCCCAGGGAGGCTCCCACCATCCCTGTGGCCAGTTAGACTCACTGAATGCCCTGTACTCCCTTGTTCCCCACCCTACCCGACTAGTTTGGAGCCCCTCTGCCTGCGGGCACAGCTTCAGTGAGTTGGGGTCATTTCTACTTTGGGGGGAAAAGGGAATGAGTTTCTGAAATAAGTTGGTTCCTTGCCGAAGGGCTTGAAGGAGTTTGTCACATCAGGTGGTGCAGGAGGCCTCTGCCTGGGTCTGGGCTGCAACTTGAAGACACTGTTGCTGGTGGTCACCCCCAGCTCTGTACACTGTGGTGGGGTATTGGCTGGACCTAGTTGGTGACCACCTAATCCTAACCCTGCCTCTCCAGGCCCTGATGACCCTGATGACCCCCTCCCATGCGCCTTATCCCAAAGCCTCAGGTTCCAGCTGGTACGTGGGAGAGATGGGGACACACAGGCCACCTTCCTTCTGGCAAGGCCCCTTATTTATTACCATTGCTGCAGTGCTTTCGGTTCGCACTTCTTTTGGTAGTTGCATAGAGTTTGGATAGGTTTCTGCTATGACCCCTTGTGCACCATCCCCGTGGGTGACACATGCACCCATCCTGTTCTGTTCCTTGGAATGCTTTGCCTCTGCTTTGTGCTGTTTGCTTTTTTCTCCACCTTCTTAGCAACAGTTAAGAGTCCCCCCCAAACCAAGAAGCATCTGTACGAAGGCAATGTAACATTTTGATTTTTGGTCAATTTGTTTTAACCTCTTTTGTCACCAATAAAATCTTAATAAACAATTCTTACATTCACACTGGGGCTGGATAACTACGCGGGGGGGGGGGGGTGGCTGGTTGGGGATGGGGAACTTGGAGCCACCTTGATGGCAATGCCAAACCTGCGCAGCAGGGACTGGAAACGGGGAAGGTGGGCCTGCGAAGGGGCACGTCCCAGGGCCCGGGCGCATTAGATGTTGGGCCCCCTAGAGATGGCGTTCTGGGAAGGCTGGGCCGGTGGCGTCCGTATGGGACCCCCCCACCCACCATGGTGGTCGATGGTGACGGACTTAGCTGCTTCCCTCCCCCCTCCAGGTGACAAGACCCGAGGAGACAGAAGAGCGGACCACGCAGTGTTTATTGTTGCCCCCGCCCACCTGCCCCCCGGTCAGCGGCAGCCGCACTCATCCACCACCATGTCTTCGTAGTGCCGCAGTACCACGTTGTCGCTGTTGTCGAAGAAGAGCACGGAGATGGGCGACAGGCGCGCGGGCACGCAGCAGGGCAGGCCGGCGGCGGCGCCGCCAGGGGCGGCCGCGTGCATGAGCGCGCGCAGCACCGCGTGGTTGAGCGCGGGCGTCCCGCCGGGTTCGGACAGCGCCGTGGGCAGCCCGCACTCGCCCTGGCAGTAGTTGGCCAGGAAGCCGCGCGGCGCGATGACCCAGCGGTGCCAGCCCACCTCGCGGAAGCTCACGTAGAGCCGCCGCGCACGACACGCGCCCCCGGGGCCGCCGCCGACTGCGGGCTCGGCCTCGCGCCGCGGCCGGGTCAGGGGGTGGCACAGGCGCGGGTCGAGGGTCACCAGCAGCAGCGAGGCCTCGGCCAGGCGCGCGCAGGCGGCGGGGGCCCGGGGACGCAACGCCAGCGTCAGGCGGAGGCTGCGCGGCGCCGAGGCGTTGCCGGCCCAGGCGGCGCCCAGCAGTTCGGCGCGCACCGGCATCCCCAGGGCGGGCACTGCCTGGCGGAGCAGCACCTGCCCGGGGCCCGCGCCCGCCGGCGCCACGCTCAGCTCCCAGCTGCCCGTCGTCCCCGCCGTCGCCTCCGCAGCCGCGAAGCGCAGTTCCAGGCGGGCCTGGCTCGGGCGCTCGGCTGGCTCCACGGCCGACAGGTCGAAGACGACGGTCCACTCAGGGCACTGCCCCGCAGCTGAGGCGGGCTCCGGGGGCCGGGTGGCCGCGCCTGAGGAGGAAGGGCGAGGGCTCGGCTGGCGCTGGGTCCCCACTCGGTGCCGGGCGGCCCGCGAGGGGTCTCGGTTGGGGACAGCGGGGGGGCGGGGAAGGTGAGCGTCAGGGGCTGGGGGGCGCACCATCTGTTAGAAGGCGTCAAATGGTGTGAAGCGGCGGAGGGTGGGGGAGATGGAGTGGGGGCAGGGTATCACTTGCAAGGAAGAGGCCCTGCCCCGTGTAGGGCGGCCAGCCCGCGCGGCAGGGGACACAGGCAGGCGAGGGTGGGGAGGTGGGAGGGCGTAATGAGCGAAAGCCTGGGGCCCGTGGGGAAGCGATGCTGGGGCAGGTGGCATCTGCAGGAAGGCATAGAGTGGTATGAGGTGGCAGAGGGGGTGGGATGCAGTGGGGAGGGGTGGGGGCAGGGCTTCAGCTGCAAGCAAGGAGCCCGGCTCGGTACAAGGGAGCTTGGCCTTCGGACCACTCCTCCACCCCATCCCCTGTCCCGGCAGGTGTCCACGCGGAACAGCGGAGGGAGTTCAGAGGCCCAGGTGGCTTGCGGGCTGGACGGGGCGGCTGGGGACCCTCAGGGCTCTCCAGCCTTCCTCACGCGCCGCTGGAGGCTCGTGGCGGGGCCGGGGCGCCCAGCAGGGTATTGGTCTCCCAGACCCATGCCCCCAGCGCAGACCCCACTCACCGCGGTCCGGGACGTGGCGCACGATGTTTCCGGCGACCCCCAGCTCCTCCATGTGGCACGGCCGCCGGGTGGCCCCCAGGGGCGTCCTCCGCGGGCCGGCCCTGGCTTCCTGGTGGTCCCGGCGGCGGAACAGGCGCCACATGACGGGGGGTACTGGCCGGGACTTGGGGGCGTCCCGGGGCACGTCGGGCAACCCGAGAGCCTGGAGCAGGGCGGCGGTGGGGCCTGGGGGCGCGGGAGCGCAGGCCGGGGGTGACGAGGGCAGCAGCAGGGCCAGTAGGAGAAGGACGTGGCGGTCCGGACGCCGGCACAGCGGTGGCATGTTCCTCACAGGCGGCGGCCGGGCGAGTGCTCAGGGGCTGCCCGGCTCCCCGACCTGTGGGCTGGGGGCGGGTCCAGGGTCCCTGGAGAGACCTGGGCCCGGGGGGCGTGGCCGCGATCCTGAAGCCGAATGGGGACCAATCCCGGGGGCGGGGTCTCGAGGGTGCGGGGCAGGGGTCCTGGGAGTGGCCAGGGCGGGGTGGGTTGGGGCGGGGATGAAGCCTGATAGGGCCAGGGTCCCGGGGGGAAATGGGGGAGCCGCATGGCTGGTCCCCGAGGGCGAGGTTTGGGGGGGCTGGGTCCTGGGCGGCGGGGCCGGGGTCGAGGGGTTCAGAAGCGCTTGTCCTTAACCAGGCCATTCCTCAGCGGCTTCCTGCGAGCCAGAACCGGCGCAGGTTAGCCTGGAGACCCCACGCCCCCCCCTCCACGTAGCTCCCCGCACCCCCGTCCCGCCCTCCTGGCCCTCCACATCCCTTTTCCCAGCCCCGCCCCCATTCTTCCTCCCAGCCCACAAGGCCAAAAGACCCTGCTATCTGCCTGCTGAGCAAGTGGTCCCTGCTCCTCCCCACAATTAAACCTTCCTCTCCCCTCCCAGCTGGGCCACCCGCGGCAGCTGGAGAGCAAAAGTCACCTACTAACCTCTGCCTGACTTCACCCCATCGCCTGGACCTGGACCAGCTCCTTATCCTCCTCCCCTCCCAGGGAAGCAGAGCTGGCCAGAGGCGCGTGCCACCGCACTGGGCAGGCTCCTCTCCAGCTCCAGCGGCCCCGCCAGGAAAGGCTTCCCAGCCCGTGATTCTCCATCCACTGCCCTCCATCTACATCTACCACAGCCCCTACTTTGCTTCCATGTCCTTAAAACAAGTTATGTGGCGTTTTAAAACAAATCAATACTGTAAGCTGAAGATCCCAGAGAAAGACCCCTAACTTCTAAACGACATGCACGGTCTGCATATTTCAAACTGTCTATAACGTCTTCTGAACCTCACTTTTCCAAAAATTTGCCACGGAGATCGCGCCCGTGTGCACTGCTGCACTCCTTAATCCCATCTTCCCTGACTGTGTTAGTGGCAGGTCTCTGGGGTTCCGACTGGGGGGAGACCTGCGCTCTGGGGGTCTGCCCAGGCCCACCTTACTGGACCCAACAGGTCTGCCCCTGCTCCTCGCCACCTGCTCGGCATCGCATCCTGTTTAACTGGCCAACCTGCTGGTGTCAAGACAGCATCTTCCCACAGCCTTATGGTCACGGACACTGGCCATTCACCATTCCTATTCCCACCTATGAGAGCTCTTCGTGCCTTTGCACATGGTCCATCAGTCTCTGCTGAAGTGAGTTCTACTGTCTAGTTTACGTACAAATGTATTAAGTTTTTTGAGCCAGTAATATATTCTCACGATCTAGACATCAGAAAGCACGGAAAACTCCCAGTTCTACCAAGCGGCTCATAAGGTTCTATCACCGTTTGACTTCTGTGTATCCTCAGATACTAGCGTTATGTGCATGACTGCCCCCTGCAGCCCTTTGGTTTGTGGAGCACTCTAGGTCAGGGACCCTTCCATATGAGAACGTAGAGACTTTCCTGGAGAAGTTGATCTCAGTCACTTTAATTCACTCTTCCCTTGGGCTGGAGCCACCGGATGCCCCTTCCTGGGAGCACCCTCCCCCCCCCTTGCCCACTTCTCCGTGGGAAGATGCTTTCTCTCTCTGGCTGCCACCGCAGGAGCCCTTTATCTGGGAGATCAGAGATAAGCCCCCCGTGGACCTTCCATCTGTCCCATATCTTCAGCTTTGCCTGTTGGTCCTTTAGACGGAGAGGTGGGGTTCCCAGCTTCTCATAGTTCAATTGTTAGATGACACAGTCTCTTATTTCAGCTCTTGTCTGATTTCACAGCTTCCACTTCCGCACCGACATCTTTGATCCTTTGGGAGATTGCGCTGGGGGCTGATGCGAGATAAAGATGGTTACCAAGCCAGCGTCCCACTGACAGTTCTTCCTTCCCTCCCGGGATCCTTCTTTGCTAAAGTTTGATGGGCTCAGCTCTGTTCCTGCTGTTTTAATTCCTATCCTTTTATAGAAGGTTTAATACCTCCAAGGATCTGTAACCCTGCCCTGTGCCTTTTTATCAGAGCTTTCCTGTGGTGATTCTGGTTTGTTTTCCTGCACAAGCTTCCAAGTGCCCCCTCCCTCCTCAAAAACAGTGTATGGGTTGGGGGGAGGGGAGTACCCAACTTGGGCGAGATGGCCTCTCTGAAGAATCAGATTTACAATTTTTAGTCTCAGGGCACCACGGTGGGGAAAGAGAAAAGCAGAGTGAGGGAGATGGGGGCAGGCAGAGCTTCAGGTGGATTTTGGATGTTTCCTTGAGGATGAGGAGGAGAGGGAGAGAAGGGGGGCTCCCTAGGGTTCTGCAAGGTTTCCACCCTGACCTGCCATCAACTGTGATGGACAAATGTTCAGGAGAGGTAGTTTGGGGGTGGGGATGGGAGATGATCTGGGATATTTTAGAAGGAGCTTGGAATGTCAAGCTCCTTCTAAAAGACACTGACACAGAGAATGGCGCTCAGAGGAGCCATGTGAGCTGGGAGAGGAATTTGGAAGTCAGGGTGGATTAAGTGAAAGGGCCCTGGGAGAGGGGGAGGCCAGACACGGAACAGGAAGGCACCAGAAAGTGAAGCGGGGAGCAGATTGTGAAAGGAGGGGTTGGGTTGGGTTGGGTTGGGTATGGGATTTCTTTTGGGGGGGGTGACAAAAATGTTCTAAAACCATGGTGGATGGCTGAACTCTGTGAATGGACTAAAAACATTGAATTCTACACAATAAAGGGGCAAACTGCAATGGTGTGTGAATTCTCTCAATAAAACTGTTTAAAAAAAAAAAGGGTGGGGGTGTGACTGCCAGGTTTGTTTAGCATCGATGGAGCAGACAGGAGGGGTCTCAGGGGGTGGTGGGGGGAAGACCTGCAGAGGGAGCTGGGGTTGAGAAGAGGGGAAGAGGGCGCTGTGCTCTCAGGAGGGTCGGGGGAGAAGCTGCCAGGCCGGCAGAGGGGAGGTTTCTTTCCTTGATCAGAATGTCCCTGAGCAGGCAAGGGGGTGGACGTCGGTGGACTGGGAGGTGGCCTCAGAAGAAGATGGACCATCTTTCAAAGCAGCCGGCCAGTGCAAGAGGGTGGATGTCCTCACCCGGCTGGCCCCTGCTTTCCTGGGGACACAGAGGCCAAGTCGTCGGGTGAGGGGACGCTGGTGAGGACAGTTGGCGGCCGAGGAGGAGGGAGAGTCCTAGGAGAGCAGCCTCTGCCCGGGCATCGCTGAGGACCCCTGGCCCACGTTGGTGCTGCAGCGAGGGTCAGAGGTGTGTGTCATGGCTCTTCAGATACAGCGAGGGCAGCTGGCAGTGTGGTGGAGGCAGATGCAGAGGGGTGGGGGAGCCTCGGGCAGGTCAGCAGACCCAGAGCGGGGGGAGGGCCCCCGATGGATGGCGGTCCCGACAGGATGATGGGGGCTTCAGACCGAGGTCGTGACCAGGGTGCAGGGGCCACTGCAGGGGGCCAAAGACAGAGGTCCAGGCGGTGCCCTGTGGAGGCGGGGATCAGAAGAGAGAACCAGCAGGAACAAGGAAGGCGTTGGTGCTCCTGGGCCACGTGATTTGTTTCTCCAGTCCGAGTCCTTCAGAGTGGTTCTCAGTTATTGTTTTCTATTTTTTTTCTTTTTTTAAAATAATTAATTTATTGGCTGCGTTGGGTCTTCGTTGCTGCGTGTGGTCTTTAGTTGTGGCAAGTGGAGGCTACTCTTTGTTGTGGTGGCTTCGCTTATTGTGGAGCACAGGCTCTAGGCATGCAGGCTTCAGTAGTTGTGGCACGTGGGCTCAATAGTTGGGGCTTGCGGGCTCTAGAGCACAGGCTCAGTAGTTGCAGTGCATGGGCTTAGCTGCTCCGGGGCATATGGGATCTTCCAGGACCAGGGCTCGAACCTGTGTCCCCTGTGTTGGCAGGGGAATTCTTAACCACTGCGCCACCAGGGAAGTCCCAGTCATTGTTTTCTTACTGTCTTCAAACCTAACTGAATTGTCATCATATATGGTCTGCAACGATCCTGGTTCTGAGCACCTGGGGTTGCCCCTGTGGCCTGTTTCTTTTTCAATTTTGAGACATGTTCCTGTGCTTTAAAAGAACATCTATTCCTGCTTCTGAGCTGCCTGATGACGAGCATGGACTTAACCTCCTGTGGGTCCGTCTCACCATGGTTTAGGGCTGCATCGTGCGGATCCTTTCACATCAAAAATTACACCTTTCTCTTCTTGTCCTTTTAATCGCAACCTTTATTTATCCTGGAGTTGAAGTCTTTATTTATAAACTTATTTATCTATTTATTTATTTATTTATTGGCTGCATTGGGTCTTTGTTGCTGCAGGCAGGCTTTCTCTAGTTGTGGAGAGCAGGGGCTACTCTTCCTTGCAGTGTTCAGGCTTCTCATTGCAGTGGCTTCTCTTCTTGTGGAGCACAGGCTCTAGGCACGTGGGCTTCAGCATTTGTGGCATGTGGGCTCAGTAGTTGTGGTGCACAGGCTTAGTTGCTCCACAGCATGTGGGATCTTCCCAGACCAGGGATCGAACCCATGTCCCCTGTACTGGCAAGCGGATTCTTAACCACTGCACCACCAGGGAAGTTCCCATGTGTGTTTATTTGGACGCCCAATATTTGATATTCTACCCTCTTATTTTGCATTGCTTATCCTGCTTTTTCTTTCATTTACTTATTTATTGGCTGCGTTGGGTCTTCGTTGCTGCACACGGGCTTTCTCTAGTTGCAGTGAGCAGGGGCTACTCTTCATTGTGGTGCGTGGGCTCCTCACTGCAGTCGCTTCTCTTGTAGTGGAGCATGGGCTCTAGGCGCACGGGCTTCAGTAGTTGCGGCACATGGGCTCAATAGTCGTGGCTCATGGGCTCTAGAGCACAGGCTCAATAATTGTGGCACACAGGCTTAGTTGCTTCGTGGCATGTGGGATCTTCCTGGAGCAGGGATCGAACTGGTGTTCCCTGCATTCGCAGGTGGATTCTTAACCACTGCGCCACCTAGGAAGTCCCATATCCTGCTTTTTCTAACTTTCCTTTTCTGCATTTACTTTGTTGTACCTGTTTTTTGTTCCATTCTCCCCTCTACACCCTAACAGTGTTAACATAAGTTACTCAATATAGCCTGAAGGTAATCCCCTGCCCTCCAGCAAAATGCAAAGCCACCAACCCGTTTCAGTAATGTTGAATACTTCGGCTCTAATTTTTTTAAATCTCTCAAATTGGGCATTTCAAAAACTTTACCCAGGTATGCATCAATTTCTCTGCTGATCTGTCTCTTGGGGTAGTTTTCTTGTTTTCTAAAATATTCTCCTAGAGAAGATCTGTGAGTGGTAAGCCTTCTTAGTTTTTGTTCCTGTAGATATCTTTTTTTTTTTTTTCTCTCTTGGTGGGCATGCCGGGGACCAAACCCAGGATCTCATACAAGCCAACAGGTATCCTTTCTCTTGTTTCAATTTTTAAAAAATTTTTTATTTTTTAATTTTTTTTGTTTTTAATTTTTTAAAATATATTTATTTTGGCTGTGCCAGGTCTTAGCTGCAGCACACAGGATCTTTTTAGTTGTGGCGTGCATGCGGGATCTAGTTCCCCAACCAGGAATTGAACCCGGGCCTCCTGCATTGGGAGCACAGAGTTCTACCCACTGGACCACCAAGGAAGTCCCTTGAGTGATTGTTTTTAAAGTTGTGTACAAGAGTCCCGGTTTCTTGTTACTTCCTTTCAGCATTTGAGGTGATAGCTGACAACACAGTCTTCCAGCCTGCCTTGCTGCTGTTAGTCTGTCATTGTTTTGTAGGTCATCTCTTCTATTCTGTGGCTCTGTTACCTTTTCACTATGATGTGTTTGGGACCTGGATGCCTTTTTATTCACCCTGCTTATGATTTATATCTTGTCACTTTCTGGAAAAATTCTCGGCATTATGTCGTCTCGTGTTATCTCTCCCTGTCTTAGAACTCAGACAGATAATTCTTTTTCTAGCTGTCATAGTTTCCACTTGTTTAGGCTGCATTCTAGGTAATTTCTCTGCAGCTTTCAATTCACTGATTCTCTTTTCAGCTGTATCTCATCATTGGAGACTTAACATCTATAGTAGGTTGAATGGTGTTCCCCAAACGGGTATGTTCTCATCCTAATCTCTGGAACTGTGAATGTGATTCTATTTGGAAGAGGAGTCTTTGCAGATGTAATTAAGTGAAGGAATTTGGGATGAGATCGTAGTGGTCTAAATCCAATGACAAACGTCCTTATAAGAGAGAAGAGCCAGAGAGATTATGTGAAGACAGGAAATGGGGATTGGAGTGATGGAGCCACCAGCCAAAGACCATCTGGAATCCCCAGAAACTGGAAGAGGCAAGGAAGCATCCTCCCCTAGACCTTCAGAGTGAGCACAGCTCTGCTGCCACCTTCGTTTCAGACTTCTGGTCTCCAGAAATGTGAGAGAACAACTTCCGCTGTTTCAAGCCCCCTAGTTTGTAGTACCTTGTTATGGCAGCCCTAGGAAAGTAACATATTTAACATCCAATGATGTTTTTGACAGTCTCTCATGCCTTTGACATTTTCAATACACTTTTCACTTTAGAATAATTTTAGATTTGCAGAGGTAGCATAAAGAACTCCAGGGTAGCCCTCACCCAAGCTTCCCCAAATGTTAACATTCTATATCTCCACAGTGCATTTGTCACAACTAAGAAACCAATGCTGGGACACTGCTATGAGCTAAACCGTAGCCTTTATTTGAATTTCACCAGTTTTTCCACAGATGTCCCCGTTCCGGTGCGGGATCCCACACTGCATTCAGTCAATCTGAGCTGGGACGGCTCCTCAGTCTCATTTTCCATGACCTGACAGTTTAAAGGTGTCCTGACCAGCTTTTTTGTGGCACATTCCACATTCTTGTGGCTTTTTATCCTATCTTGTTTTATACCCAACTGTGCTAACTCTTTAGCCATCCTTAGGGATCAGGTTCTGCAGGTGGTGCCCGTGGCGCCAACCATGGCAGCATGTCCCCTGGTCCCCTGTCGTTTCTGTTTGGAGTTTCTTTGCCATCCTAGTGGGAATGCTGTCATTTGGGGCTGGAGGTGCCAGGCCCCCAGCTCACACTCTGGCTGGACATTCTTGTGGGAGACACAGCAGGGAGCAGCGTGGAGCTAGGGGGTCTTGCTTGCTCTTTGCCTTGGGCTGGGCATTTACAAGGACATTTCTAGGAGTTCACTGCTTTACAGCAGAAAGGTCTTTTAGAGATTTAGACTTGGCAAAGCAGATGCCTCCCTGATCTTGCCTCTGGAGTGCGGAGTTCTCTTTAGTCACTGCTTCTTCTGGAAGCCTCTGAGGGTTGGTCAGACTCCTTGGTGAGAACTCACCAATCTCTACACACAATTCCCACCTCATGTTTGCTGGCCATCGACAATCTAATACCCTCAAAACTAGACTCCCCCCCGCCCCCAAACTGGTGCACACGGCCCTGCTCTGAGTCCCATCTCGGTAAATGGCAGCTTGAGCCAGAGGTCTTCGGTCATCTTTGATTCTTTTATTTGTTTCACCTACACCCAAAGCAAGTCTGGTTAGTTCTACAACAGAGCTGGGATCTGACCACTGGGACGACCTCATCTGTTGCCCAGCCCCCTTGTGTCCACAATCCCCGCTCACCTGTCTGACTCCTCTCTACTGCTGGCTTCTCGGCCACTCTGGCAATCCCCTCAGTTCTCTGTGCCCCTTCCATGTCTTTCAAGGAGATTTTTAAAAATCTCTGCTTCTCGCATCTTCCTCGTCGCCCATGCTAACCCACACCTCACTGTGCTCTGAGCTGCTTCCCCGAAACCATCTTTCCCAGCTTGGTCACTGATGACCTCCCAGGGGCCAAATCAGAGGGTCTGCTGGGGAGCACCCTGTAAGCCTTCAGCAGCCCCCACCTCACTGCTGCTCAAGCACTCCTCACATTGCCTGTGGGGCGCTGCACACCTTGGACCCTGCTGGTCATCCCAACCTGCCTCCATTATTCCCTCCTGGGGCCCCTCCAGGCCAGGGGCTTTGGGTACCATCTGGCTCACATCCCAGGGCTGGCAGTCCCGAGGGCCCTACCGCCAGGATGCTTGAAGAGGCCCCCTTTGCTCTCCATCCCTATGACTCCCACCTGGGTCTGAAACCCCGGCCCCATCTCCTGCTTGGCTCACCAGTGGTTGCCCCGCTGGACCTTGAGGCCAGGGAGAAGCAGCAGGAACAGAGCAGGGGCTCTCTGGGCCGCCCGCGGCACCCCCTCACCCTCACCCCCGCCACTGCCACCTGCTTCGAGGTGGCCGTCAGGCCCGGCCAGTGACCGCTCCTCAGCACTGGGCTTGGCCCTCACGGCTCCCACCACTGAGACCCTGATTCCCGCCCCTCACCACTCTGCCCGACCCCACACCTCTCTACCCCCACCCTCCTCTCCGTGTGTCCTGACAGCATCTAGCTCTGCTGATACATCGTCCATGCCCTTATTGCAGTCTCTCTCCTGGACGTAGGCTCTGGGGGGGTGCGGGGTGAGGTGGGCGGGCATCGGCCTGCCGTGTCTCCAGGGCCTGCCCACAGAACGCGCTCGGTCAGACAGACAGACAGACGTGGCTAAAGGAATGAACCAGGGCCTGCGGCCCCTCCACACTCACTCAGCTTTGCCGGGCTTGAGGCTCAGGGCCTCTGCCGAGTCGTATTCCCGCAGGTCCTTCAGCTCGCGCACCTGGCCCGTCAGCACCTTGGCAGCAAAAGCCACGATGTACTGTGGGAGGCGGAGGCAGAGGTGAGACGAGGGCCCCGTCGCCCACCTCGCCGCCCTCCTGATGGGTGCCGTGTGCTCGGGCCGCAGGCCCTCTGCGGGCTGCCTACCGTGCCCCTCCTCCCTGGGCGGCCGAGAGAAGGGCCCGCACCCGGGGCGGGATCCGGACGGGCCTGGCGTCCCAGGAGGAGGGGGCGGCGCGGAGCGGCGGGCGCCCGACTCACCAGGAACCAGTAGAGGTTCATGAGCGTGAGCAGCAGCAGGAGTGCGTTGAAGAAGAAGTAGAAGGGGATGTCCGGCGCCGCCCGCAGGCTGCAGTGGCTCGTGGCGTACAGGACCTTGAGCGGGAACCAGTAGAGGCGGAACCAGAACCTGCAGGAGGGAGAGGCCAGTTGGGGCGGCTGTGGGGGAGGGGGAGGGGGGAGGGGGGAGGGGGAGGGGGGAGGGGGGAGGGGGGCCCCACCCGGTCGCAACTGGTCCTGTCTGGACTCATCCACCTGTCCCTTCGCATCCCCACCCGCCCCTGTCTCCTTGCCCCACCCTGTTCATTCCCACCCATCTGTCTCCGTTCCTGCTCTGCCCTTTCCCGCCTACTCGCTTCTTCGCAGCGCTCACCCTCTGCGCCCAGCCAGGCCCCGCCCACCTCGCCAAGCCCCACCTCCTTCCCTGCAGGGCTCTGCCCCTGCCACCAGGACCCACCCCTTCCCTGCCTACCCACCTCTCTAGGACCCAATCCCTTCCCGGCCTGGCCCCGTCCACCCCCACCAGGTCCCCTCCCCTTCCACCAGGCCCACCCCCTTCCCGGCTCACCAGCTGAGGCTGAAGCTGAGGCAGCCCAGGTCTGCGGCCACTGCGTGCAGGCGGTAGTGGGATCCTCCGCGGGTCTTGAAGTAGACATTGAGCTTGGTGAACTCCAGCTGCACGTCACTGATGTCATGCAGGAAGAGCACAAGGATGCCCACCTTGTGGTACCTGGGGAGGAACACAGGAGAGAAGGGATGGCTGGTTACACTGGGACCCCTACCCGCACTGAGGCTCCCCTCCCGGCTTCCCGTGGGTCCGTTCAGAGCTGTCCTCCCTGGCCATCTGGCCTGCCCACCTCCTCACGGGGCTAGGTCACCAGCAGCGCCCAGGCCTTCACCCTTCCTGTCGTGACTCAGGAACCTCCCTGGAAGTGCCTGCTATGATCCTTCCTCATCTCTGTGACCTCTGCCCCTCCATGAGGCCTGGGTCATTCTGTGTCCAGATCCCCCCCACTTTAAACATGACCGCCTCGCTGACGCTCCCAGGTTTACACATTTAACCTGAACACTGCTGCAAACTGCAAACTGGCCTGGGAAAGGCTGCATCCCCACCAGGATCTGAAGAAGCCTAGAGCCCCACCCCTACCCAGCCTTCCGCCTCACAGCTGCTTGGGCCAAGGGGCCTGAGTTCAGCCCGGATGTGGCTGTGCTCCTCTGTCACCATCTCCATCCCCACTCTGCCCTCCTGACAGCTTAGGCTCCTGACAACCACGGGCTGTTCTCACCACCTGACATCCCCGGTGTTCCCGGAGCCTTCCTTCACCACCTTTCAGTCTGCTCACCTGTCACCCCCAACCACTTCACCTAACCTCACCACCTCTTGCAGTCCTTATCTTCCGACCTGAATTTTCCAGTTATCACCTTCAGACTGTTAGTTCTTTTCTTTCATTATTTGGGGCAGGGGGTGGGGTGCTATATGATTCTACCCTCTAGAGCAGAGCTGTCTAATAGAATTTTCAAGAAGGACAGAAATGTTCTAAACCTGCACTGTCCAAAACAGGAGTCACAGGCCACATCCTGGGGCTGACGTACAGAATGTGTGATTTTATTTAAGTTTAATCAAAGTTGACACGGCTGCCTGTGGCCAGCAGCTACTGTACTGGACCAGGGCACAAGCTAGTTCAATAAGGATACAATATGAGCTGTATGTGTCATTTAAAATTTTCTCTTTTGTTGCTTTATTGAAGTATAGTTGATGTACAATATTGTGTTAATTTCTGCTATCCAGCAAAGTGATTCAGTTATATGTATACACATTCTTTTCCATATTCTTTTCCAATATGGTTTATCACAGGATATTGAATATAGTTCCCATGCTACACAGTAGGACCTGGTTGTTTATCCATCCTATAGAAAATAGGTTCCCTCTGCTAATCCCAATTTCATTTAAAAGTTTCTATCACCCATATTTTTTTAAAAAAAGTAAAGTGGAAGAGGTAAAATTAATTTTAATGATACATTTTAATCAATTCAGTATATGCAAACTACTGTCATTCCACATGTAGATGACAGAACAAAGGGATTGCAAGATATTTTCACTCTCCTTTGCCCTTGGAATCCGGGTGGGTTTTACACATACAGCATGTTGTGGTTTGGGCAGGCTCTGCCTTGAAGCACTAGGACCATGTGTGGTGGCCACAGTGGGCTCTGGAACATCATGGTTTGTCTACTGTGGTCAGGGCTGTGCCCCCCAGCAGCACCTGCCACGTGGCAGGTGCTCAGTAAACACTCGCGTTGTGACCCGGCCAAGGGCGCCATCCGCCATCCGAGGGGGACAGATGGGGTGGGGGCAGGGTGGCACCTCTCTGCATGTGTTTTGCCCCATCACTCCAGAATCTCTCTCCAGAATCCTCCCCCACTGACACCCCTGGGCCCCCCACCCAGGCATTAGCCTCTGCCCTGTGTCAGCCTCCTGCCACTTCTCATGCCAGTGCCTGCCACCCTCCTGTCCCCTCCTGGACTCACCGGAAGGCGTAGGAGGAGACAATGAGGACCAAGGTGACCACGTGGTGGATAAGCATCACCACTGAGTCCTTGCGCCAGGCGTCCAGGTACAGCGTGGCATAGATGGAATGGCCGTAGAAGCTTCCCTGTAGTAGGTAGGCGACTGCGATGTCCCGCGGTACTGGCATGCCCGTCTTCCAGTCTGGGGAGGGCCAGACCATGCCATCAGGGACCTGCAGGGCCTCCGGGACCCCCAAGTGACCCCACACCCCCCCCCCGCCCAAGCTGGGCGTGTGTCTTCTGTGTGCTGAGCGTGCCACATGTCTCTGCAGGTGCTCTGGTCACTGGTTTTCTGTTCCCCATTCCCCACCCGTCATTGTTTATGAATAGCCATTGCTTTTTAGACCAGTTCCAGATCTACGAAAAAAGGTGCTCCTACCCTGAAATTGGTCCTTTGCGGAATTTCCAGCGCTGCCCAGGCCCCCTCCCTATCTTCTCTTATTCACCAGGCTCCCTTGAGACACCCGGTCCTGAGTGCTCCCCTCCCAGCAAATCCCCATACTGGCAGAGGCTGCCGCCTGCCTCACTGTGCTGGCCAAGCAATTGAGGCAGAAACCACACACTTACCAATGCTCGTGAGTGTGGGCTCTCCCGCAGAACGGGCCTGGCTCCACTTCCCCTCCTCCCGTAGCCACCTCCTGCCCCCGCCCCGGCCCCGCACATGCACCTTCCCAGTGACACTGACCCCCATTCCCTGCCTCCCCTCCTCAACCCATCACCAAGGGCTCTGCCCAAATCGACCTAGAACTCCAGATTGTGCCCTGCTGTCTGTGGCTCCTTCTCTGTCCACCCTCCGAAATGGCCTCCCTGGGCTCCATCCCAGGCTTCCTGTCCCTCCCCATCCAAGCCATCTGGAGCTAGACCCTCAAGTCCCCATGGAACCTGGCTATCCCCTAGGTGCCTCCTGTGCTGCCACCTCAGTGACAACCCTTCATCTGTGCCCCGGCCCCGCCTGCAACAGAGATCCACTCGGACTTCTTCAGTCCCCGCCTCCACTCACTAGCCCTGCCCCCGCTGCCCCCACCCTGGTCCAGGCACCGCCATCTCCTCCCAGCACTGCCCCAGCTCCTCCCGGCCTCCAAAGCCTATTCCCGACGGTCCACTTTCCCCGCAGCAGCCCTGATGGCTGTGAATACACAGACCCCATGACCCGGCAAGTCCGCCCTTGGGCTGTGTCCAAGGAAACTGAAAATGGGGACTCAGCAGACCCCTGTGTACTCCTGTCCACAGCAGCACTAGTTCCAGTCATCAAAAGGGGAACAGCCCAAATGGCCACCAGCAGGTGACTGGGTATACACGATGCGGTGAATCCACACAACGGAATATTATGCAGCCGCAAAAAGGAAAGAAGCCCTGACACACACTACCTCAAAACAAACCTCAAAACCATTACACTGAGTGAAAGAAGCCAGACACAAAGGCCACGTGTTGTAGGACCCCGTTTATGTGCAATGTCCAAACAGACAAATCCACAGAGACACAAAGCAGATTAGTGGTTGCCAGGGGCTGGTGGGGGGCGGCGGGGG
Organism: Hippopotamus amphibius kiboko; assembly: GCF_030028045.1. NCBI lineage: Eukaryota > Metazoa > Chordata > Mammalia > Artiodactyla > Hippopotamidae > Hippopotamus > Hippopotamus amphibius. The sequence goes on along the minus strand of NC_080200.1, from coordinate 15,207,399 downwards.
GGATGGGGAGTGACTGGTAATGGGGACAGGTGTCCTTTTGGGGTGATGGAAATGTTCTGGAACTAGACAAATGTGGTGCTTGTGCAACACTGCAGATGTGCTAAATGCCACTGAGTTGTGCACTTTAAAATGGTGAATTTTTAAAAGTTGTAGTAAAAATGTATATCCCGTAGAATTCACTATCTTAGCTGTGTTTCAGTCCAGTAGCACTAGGTGTTATTCACATGGCCGTGCGACCAACCTCCAAAACTCTTTCCATGTTGTACAACTGAAACTCTGTTCCCGTTAGACACTCCCTGTTCCTCACCCCCCCAGCCCCCGACACCCACCATCCTACTTTCTGTCTCTGTGGCTTTGACGACGCTAGGTGCCTCATATAAGCAGAATCACACAAAACTTGTCTTTCTGTGACTGTCTAAAATGAATGCTGGGAATTCCTTGGTGGTCCAAGGGTTAGGACTCTGCGCTTCCATTGCAGGGGCTGTGGGTTTGATCCCAGCAAGCTGCATGGCGCAACCAAATAAAATAAAATTAAAATAAAGTAAAATAAAATAGTGAATTCTATGTTATATAAGTTTTACCTAATTGAAAAAAAATGCAAAACACCTGACAGATCATTCCTCTCCCACTTTAACCTGTCCAGGGCCCCCCAAGGCTCGGCAGCAAAACTCACGCTCCTGGCTGGGTCTCCCCCCATATTCCCGGTGCAGCTGTGTGGCAGCACTGCAGTCTGTGGAGGGGCCCCTCCACACCTGCCAGGTGCCTCTGTCCCTCTTGAGAAAGAGAGGACACGGAGGCACCCTCTGTGGACACGGGATACCCACTTTTCCACCTACTGCACTGGCAAGACTGCTACAGTGGCGAGCACCCCCTCTCCAGCCTTGGGCCACAGATCTGGGGCAGAGGGAAGAGGGGGCAGACAGCTCCCCATCCAGGCTGCGTCTGTACCTCCCTGCACCTTGGGGTGGGGGGCGGGGCTCTGTCTGTGGACCTCCAGCCTCCCCTCCACACACACCCTGCCTGCTGTCCTGGCGTCTCCATGTCACCCCCGCGTCGTCCCCCTGCCCGATTCCAGTAGCAGCCCCCTGGGCATCCCACACCTGGCTGCTGGTCTCCCCCAAACCTGCCCCACCCCCAGCCCCCCAGACCCTTGCGTCAGCCCCACCCTCCTCTCTCACACCCGCCTCTGGTCTGGCAGTGAATCCTATAGATTCTGCTTTCAAAACATTTCTTAAGTCAGACACTTCTCTCCCCACTTCAGCCCTGACCTGGGCAGAAGCCCCTGGCTCCTGCCCTCAGCCCCACCCTTAGGTCATCCTGTCAACATCCCCCCTCTGCTCATGGCCCTCCGGTAAAGACCCCCCCCCTGCCCCTGCCCCGGCTCACTGGGCTCCTTGCTGCTTCTGATCGGCCAGTAGTGTGTCTGTCCCACCACGGTCTCTGCATTTCCCATCTGCCCCAGGCTCCTCCCAGTCCCCATTCAAAAGTCATCTTTGGTGGGACCAACCCCATCCCTGTAGAAAATGCCCCCCTCCCCACCTCCCAGACAGCCACATCCCCTCTCTTCTCCTCACTCGTTTACTCATGTGCACTTACTACCATTAAACAGATCTCTTATTTCATGGTCTGTCACCCCAAAACACAGGGATGGGGGCTTTCTTTGCCCTGCTCACAGTTGTGTCAGCACAGGGCCTGGTACATAGGAGGTGCTCAATAAATGCATGCGAAGAAGCAGCTAACTTGCAAGTATGCCGTCAAAGCATAAATTATAAGAAGGAACCTGAGGCGAGTAACTCCATGCTCAAAGCTTCAATTACAGAGAGAGAGAGTTCAATTACAGTTCATTCTCATAAAAGAAAACTGAATGACCGCTAAAACCTCCTCTCTGGGGATTTATGACATGGGAGCTGTGGCCATGCGGGCGGCAGGATCACACAAAGACAGACAGGTGCAGTCCCGGGGTTCCATGCCCAGCTCCCCAGTGCCACCAGGTGCCCTCTCAGGACGTTTACATCACACGCCGGGAAACATGTCCATGTGTGTCCCTGATACACGGCCTGGGTGGTCAGCACAAGAGTAGAGAAGCCTGACCCCTCATCGCAGACCGAGTTTTCTATATCGGCCTGCCGGTTAGTGACAGAGGACACTGCAGTCACCTTCCTGTGCATCCCACCCAGAGCTCAGGCCTGATGACCCCCACATCGAATCCAATCAATCGATGCAGACATGTCGCACCACATGTATCTCCTTGCCAAGATGGTCCAAGCCACATTGGTCCCTTGCCTACCTGCTGGGCCCCGCTCCCCTACTTACCCAAGATTCATCTGTCTCCACATTGGCAGCCAGAAGATTTTTTATAATCCACAAACCTATCCCATTTAGGGTGAAACTCAAGCTCCTGCCATTCTCCTCTTGTCCTCACGTATCAAGCTCATGCAGGCCCCAGGGCCTTTGTATGTGCTGGACTGCTCGCCTGGGCCCACACAAGGAGTCCCCTCCTCCAGGAGGTCTCCCTGAGTCCTGACAAGGACAGATGCCCCCTTTCCTGGCCTCAGGGCCCCTTGATCGCCCTTGTTTCTGGGCAGACATCCAGCATGCGATGTCTGATGAGTGTCCAGCTCCCCCACGTACCCTTCTCTGAGTTCAGAACAGAGCCCTCCCCCAACGTGCCCCATCCCAGCAGGTCCCCTACCATGGAAGACAGAGGGCGGGTCGTGAAAGAAGGGGTAGTCAGTGCCGAAGAGCAGGTAGGCGCTGTAGCTCCAGGCACCCAGGTAGAAGAGAAACTTCCAGGCACTCTCAGGCATCTTGGCGGCATCTCTAGGCTGGAGGCGGCACCACTTGGCTAGGGGCTACGGGTGAGAAGGCGGGCGGCCATCAGCACTGGGAGCCAAAGGCCGCTCCTCCAGGGTAGGGAGACCAAGGCCCAGGGACTCCCCAGGCCAGGCAGCACTGGGGAGGGCCGGGCCTGGTACCCACAGCCTCCTGGAACGTAACCAGAGCCCATGTGTGCCTGCCAAGGGCTAAACTTAGGGCCCAGCTGTCCAGCCGCAGCGGCACGGGGAGGGGAGTGATGGGAGGGACGTGAGAGCAGACGTGAGGGGAGGCTGTGAGGGGAGGAGGGGACACGTGGGTGTAAGGCAAGGGAGACCAGCAGGGGTCAGTTCAGGGGACTGGGGGATTGGGCGGGGGTGTCTCGGGGGAGCTAGAGGATATGACAGGGAGGCAGGAGGATTAAAGAGCAGGCTTGAAAGGGGCTGTGAGGGTGAACCTGTGAAGAGAACACGGAGGGGAATATGGGAGCATCTGGGGGAACATGGAGGTCTGGAACTTGAGGGGAAGGGGGTCCCTCAGAGGAGGAATGTGGGGAGACCAGAGAGGAACAGGGAGCTGGGGAAGATGGGGTGGGACATGGGAACACAGGGGGACAAAGGAAGAGAGGATGGGGCAGAGGAAGAGAGAGGGTCAGGGAAAGGGCATCACCGATGCAGGGACCTGAGGGGACACCAGGGAGGGCACAAGAGAAGTGAGGGCATGCAACGGTGAGGCATGGAGGAATTGGAGGGGCCCAGCGCCCCTGGAGTCCTGGGGGCAGAGCCTCAATCTCCCTGGGGGTGGGGCTCCAGAGCTGCCGGCCAAGCCCCGCCCCCTTCCCTAGGAGAGGCTGAGGGGGCCGGAGCACCAACAGTCGCCATGGAGACAGCCAGAGCCAGCTCCGGTAACCCCTGGCAACCAGACGACTGCCAAGAAGATGAGCTTTGGAGGATGAGGCAGCCCCTCCATCCGTTTCTTGGAAAGGGCGAGCCAGGAATTGGAGTGAGGGCTGGACCTCCGGGGATTCCAAAAGTGAGGGGCCCGTGACCTTGTTGTCCCCTACCCAGCTCCCTCAGGAACATAGGGAGGAAGTCTGCTCCACCCTGGTAGTCCCAGAGCGCCCATATACCCCTCCTGGGCTCTGGCCCTCGTCCTCCTGGACCTCCCACTTCCGAGCTGGAAACTGGGAAGGTGGGGGAAGCAACAAAGCCAGACTGGGACCAGGGCTCACCTATGCAGACGCCCTTGTCATGCCTGCCTCTCCCTCCCTGGAGGAGGGTGGTGGCTGCGGTCTCTTCCCCCCGCGTGGGTCATATGGGGGTGGGAGTGGGGACAATGGCAGCCAGACAACACCCCATCCCTGACTTAACAAGGGCCAGCCTCTTCCCAGCCAGCAGAGAAAGGCCCCTTTGTTGGCTCCGGGCACTCTGTCCCTACACCCCCTGCCACCTACAGTCAGATGGGCGGAGTGACCCCAGCTGGTCCTCAGGGGAGTCACGGCCAAGCTAGGAGCCCAAACGCCTTCCAACAAGCTCCCTTAGCAGCGACCCCTCCCCAGGGATGGGAGAGAGGCCAGGCGCCAATGTCACCCCCACAGTCACTCTCCAGCTGGGGAGGTGGCCTTCCCAGGCTCGCCGGAAACTGAGCAATTCGGTCGAGACCGCTTGGAGTCCGCACAGTCCAGCTTCGAAGACCCAGGCCGCGCCACCTCCCCCAAAGGCTGCGAACACGGCGTGGCCAGGCAGACCAGGCCTTTGCATCCCTTGATCGGAGGGTGGCGCTGACTCCAGACAGACGAACGGCAGCGACTGGGCAGCTCCTGCTTTTTCCCGGTAGCAGCGGACAAGCCAGTCCCACCGCCGCACCGACCCCGGACACCGATCCGGTTCTGAGCGCGCCCCGCATGAGCCGGAGGCGCAAGGCGCAGGAGGCCCCTGTGCGCCGAGCCTTCCCCGCCCGTGTCCTCCGCTCTTCTGTCCCCGGCTCCGCTGGGTCCGAAAGAGTGCGCAGCAGCCAAGGCCCTCCCACCGCTCAGGGCCCCCCGGTCCCGCACTGACCGGACCGGTTTCCCCACATCTTGAACATCCTACCCTTGTCGGGGTCCCCGAGATCCGGGCTTCCCCCAGCCCGGCCACACCCCCACTAACACCCCCACCCCGCCCCAACCGATAAGGGCACGCGGCGGCCCAGGATTCCGCGTCCCGAGCTCCTCCAGCCCTAGGCCCCCCACGCTCCAGTCACCCTGGTCCGCAGAGACAGAAAAGGGCGCGCGGCGGCCCTGAGTCCCCGCCCCAGAGTCCCTAACATCCCACCCCACCCCAGCCCGGGGCCCCCACGTCCCACCCCCCGGCAGCACTGACCCGAAAGAGGCGCGAAGTGGCCGCCGAGCGCAGCGCGGTCCAGCCGAGCGCGCCGAGCGCCAGCAGCAGCAGCTCTGGAGGCGCCAGGTGCGCGTGCTCGGCCAGGCCGCGGCGCGCCAGCCCCCAGCCGCAGTCCGCGCAGCCCCGAGCCGCCGCCAGCGCGCTGCCCCAGCCGCGCTGCACCAGCTGCGCGTAGCTCGGCATGGGCTCGGGCCCCGCCGGCCCCGCCGCGGTCCCCGCCGCCGCCATGCCGCCCGCTCCCGGCCGTCCGGGCACTCTGCGCCCGCCCACGGTGGCCGCCGGAGCCGCGCGCCCCGCGTCACGCGCCGCAGTTGGGCCGGGGGCGCGCCGGCCGGAGCTCGTGGGACGGAGGGGCGGGGCCGGCGCGAGCTCCGCCCCGCAGCGAAGCGGGGGCCGGGGCGCGGCGTTTACGATTTCGGGGCGCGCGGGAGCTGGGTCCCTCGGAGGCAGCGGCGGCGACCTCGGGCGTAGGCGTACAAGTCGCGGCGTTGTCGCGCCGCGTCCTGGAGGCGGGCCAGCGCTCGGGCTCGTTTTCCAGTGGAGGAAACCCAGGCGCGGGGGGGAGGCGGGAGTGGGTGGAGGGGGTGTCTGCCTGGCGCCCGACTGGCTTGAACTAGAGCAGGGTCGGAGCGGCCCCGTGTCCCCATCCCTCCAACCCGCTTGGATGCCCTTGCTCACCCTGGGCTCTTTCACCCCACCAGGCTGTGTCCGCGATATGGGGCACGGTGAACACCGGTAGGCCGTGCCCAGGACTGGCGATTCTCCCTTTCCCAGGCCCTCCAGCGTGCCTCTCTTGCCCTGTCCCACATTCAGACCTCACCATTCCCCGGCCTCAGGGCCACCTGCTGCTCTCCGTGTCCCTGAGGACCTGGCAGGCCTCTCTGCAGCTGGTTAACACAGGCCTTCATGGAGGCCAAGGGAGTGGGTGCCCAGGTGGGGGAACTCAGGCTGTATGCAGACTACCACTTCATTGGGATCACCCGCGGTGGTCTTCCACTATCCATCAACCAGGCCCTGTGTCCAAAGCCCCCAATGGCCATCACTAATGGCACTGGTCACCACCCTGGGGACCTCATCTCGCCTGCCACTGAAGCCTTCATCCCAGCCCCCAGGACTCCCACACACCTGTGCTCCTCTCTACCTCCAACCCAGGGGTCCTTCCAACAGCCTTTCAAGGTGCAAGTGCAGGAAATCAGTGTGGGCCCTGCAAGAGCCGGGCTGGGTCCCATATGGCCACCAGACTGTCCTGAAATTCAGGTGCACAGGTGAAAACGGGGGTGGGGTGGGGGTGGGGGAATCGAAAGGGCCCTCACCCCTCCTCCTTTCCCTCACCCCTCCTCCTTTCCCTCACCCCATCCTGCAGCATCCAATTCGCCCACCTTCATGTGTTCCCGGAATCCAGCCACTTCTCTGCACCTGTACAGCCTTATGCAGCCCTCGGCCACCCTCGTGCCTCCTGCCTAGTATCCTGGCTTCCTCCTTACCCAGGCAGAGAGGCCAGAGGAAACCTACCTGTCCCTCCTCTGTTCACAGCCCTCCATGGCTCCCATCACTCAGGGTAAAAGCCCACCTCCTCACTGAGACTCACAACCCACCCCCACGGCCTCCTCTCTCCACCTTTCTCCTTCCATTCCAGCCACACTAGCCTCACAGCTGGAGGTGGCTCTCCAACACCCCAAGCAGCCCTGCCTCAGGGTCTTTGTACTGGCCGTTCCCTCTGCCTAGAATGCTGTTCCCCAGGTATTGGCAGGGCTCCTGCTTCACCAACTTCAGGCTGTACCTACAAATGACACCTTGCTTGTTGCACCTCCCTGATCCTCCCCCATCAGTCTTCTCCTTGGCACTTGCCACCATCTGTCCTGCTGTACCCTCCTACTCATTATTTTTGAATGTGCGCTCTATGTGGGCAGGGGTTCACCTGTCAAGATAACGAATGCCACAGCCAGTGTGGCAAGCAGACAGGGGCTAAGGGGTCCCGCGCAGCTGGGCATGCCCTCCTAGGTCAAGTCGGGCCTGAGGCGCCCTGTACTGTCCCAACCACCCACCTCTGCCCTCCCACCCAGGCTCTATCTGGTCACTATGACACCCATCAGTAATGGGAGAGGTGCCGCCACTCACCAGCCCCAGCTCAGCCTCGAGTTTCATTTTGGCACAGCCCAGGTAGGCTGCCGCCGATGCGTGGGTGCAGAGCAGAAATGGGAAGTGGTTCCTGGTGCTTGCAGCTGGGAACCAGAGCTCCCAGGCACCAGGGGCTCCGTGAGGGGCTGCCGAGGTCCCAGGGATGGCTCCCATACCCTGCCCCACCTGAGCAGCCAGGCCTCCTCTTCCTCAGGGAGCTCATCCCAGCACTCACTCCCCTTACACATCACCGCCCCTGACGGATGCCCCTGCCCCGGAAGGCCTCTGCCGCATCTCTCCCCTGCTGAGCTCCCCACCAGGCTGGGAGGGGTTGGGGGCAGGTCCTGACGCTGGGGGTCCCTTGCTCTATGTCCTGTCTTGGCAATCAAGGACTGGGTTTCCCAAGGCCACCTCTGAGGCAGATGAGGCCAGGCTCTCGGAGCCCAAGTATCTTCTTTCTTTCTCCACCCAGACACTGGCCCAGAGACAAAGCCCTGTCCAGCTCACTGAGTCCAGTGTGGCCTCAGGGTCTTTGCACGGGCCGTTCCTACTGCCCAGGATGCTCGTCCCCCCAGAACCTGGTTTGGCAGACCCTTCTTGTTTGGGTGGACGCAGCTTGATGGTGACTTCATCCCAGAGGCCCCGGCCACTCCCCGCCCTCTCTGCTGTTCAGCTGCTTCTCGTCGAGAGGCGCTCACTATGCATCTCCCTCCCTGGGCAGGGAGCGCGATGCTGCGGCCACAGCAGCGCTCCAGGACCCACGGCCTCGACCACAGTGGGTACGTCCCGGCTCACGACTCACCACAGGGCAGCAAGGAGCAGGGGCCTTGGGGGGGGTTGATGCTTCCTCCCAGGGGGACCCGGCACACACCCTCCTCACTGGGCTGAGCTGAGGCCTGAGTGCTTCTGGCACCTTCACCACCACCCAGGGGTCCTGCGTTTAAATCCTGGTGCCCCTTGTGATGGCTGTGACTTCTCTGTGCCTCAGTTTCCCTGTTGCCACCTGCAGCTCGGCTGTTTGAGGGCAGGGCAGTCTGCTCACAGACCCTGGTCACCAGGGCCCCCTCCCATCTGAGCCCTGGTTCCCACCTGCTCCCTCAAAGTGGCTATAGCAAAGGTGGACCCAGCGGGGATACCTGGAGTGGAGACATTTATTGACAAAAGGGGGCCGGGCTGGGCTTCCAGTCTCTGCTTCTGGCCAGACAGCAAGTGCCTGATGGAGAGGGCAGCACAGCCCTGGCCTTGGGTCCCCGCAGCTCCGGAAGCGCGTCTGGGGCCGGCCTCAGGCGCTGGGGGCGTACTGCAGCACCAGCCGGTCAAAGTCGTTTTCCTTCAACATGAATTGGGGGCGGGGAAGCGTGGTGGGGGTGGGCAGAGAGAGAAAGGGGAGAACTTGTGAGCCAGGCCCCGAGTCCTGCGCCTTGCCTGGCAGGGCCTGAGGGGGCCTTGGGCTCAGAGATGGGCCGCCTGCATGGGCTCACCTTGGCCTGGTACTCCTTGATGAAGGGATGGGACCTGTGGGCGTCCTTCAGCTGGGACAGGTAGCGGTTTGTCACCTGTGGGGGAGGCAAGGTTAGCTAAATATGGGGACCCCGTGGTGACTCTGACCTACAGAGTAGGGAGTGTGGTGAAACAAGGGCCGCCCAGCTAGACCCAGGCAAGAGCCTTGGTTTTCCCACATTTTCTCCATTACTCACCCCTGGACCCTGGGGACGGGAGCACTCCCTGGCACAGAGCCTGTACTTGGCACATGGTTGAAGACTGCACCAGGTTTAGGGATGTGGGCTGGGCAGGGACCCAGGCCCTGGGAGAGGCAGGGGGCCAGAAGGAGAAGGCAGGTCGGGGGGCTGGGGCTGGGAAGGAGATGGATTTGTTCTGGGCACACTCTCTGGAGACGCCTCAGAGGCTTGGGGATTGGAACCAGGGTCCAGGCAGAGCCCACGCACCCAGCCTTGCCCTACCCCCAGGCCCAGCCCTGATCATATGGGGCTGGGGGCATCTGTCTGGCTGTTTCTCCAAAACTGGTAGCCTGGGGTTGTTCCTGCAGTAAGTGGGAGAACTGTCCTATCTGTCCTGCACCACCCCAGCCCTGAGGCTGCGTGGGTGGCTCTTTTACAAGCGACTGGTGACAGACCATCACAAAGCCCCAGGATGGGTCCCTGGCCGGCTGGGCCAGGCACCCAAATGGGACAGTGCCCCAGCATCCTCCTCCCCGCCCTCAGACAGGCAGGCTCACCAGGACTGCTCGCCTGGGCCCTGTTTCTCTGTCTAGTTGCCCACACCCAACCCTGAGGTGGCACAGGCTGGGTCCCAGCTCGGGAGCCCTGAGCCTCCGTCCACTCATCTGTAGGACCCACAGGGTAGCTGACCTGCAGCCCCAGCCAGGGTGGGGGCCCTGGGGGCGTACCTGCGACGCCACCTTCCCAGGGCCGATCGCAGCTGCGTCCACGCATAGGGAGCAGGTTTCTGCCCCAACCCCAGGCCAACCCTGAAGTCCAGACTCTGAGGCCCCGGCGCTCCCCCTGGAGCCGGGGCCACACCAGAGACCCCTGCCCACCCCAGGCTGGCAGCATGAGGGCCGGAAAACCCTCCTGCACCTGGCTGGGGGTGGGGAGGGTCCTACCTCAGGAGGCTTGCCCAGGTGCTGGGACAGGACAACGAGGTTGATCAGCGTCTCAGGGTGGCCGCTGTCCTGGCAACACAAGGGGACACCAGACAGGCAGGGTCAGCTCCTCCAGGCCCCTGGACTTGGCCCGCTCACCCCCATCTCAAGCAGGGCTGGGGCTGCAAGACCCAGCGTGCCCCCCTCACTGGCCACGCTGCAAGGCGGTGATCTCAGGGCCCTCCCTTCTGCCTCCCCACACCGGCTGCTTTCCCACTGAGCTTGTTGCTTCTTGTGCACACCAGACTGACACAGAGAGGCCCCTTGCTTGTTGCAATCTGGGAGGGGTGCATTTATTTATCACAGGTCTCAAAGTAACACAGCCCAGACCAAGGCGGGCCTCAGCCTATCACGGCCGAGCTAGCTGCTCCTCCTGCTGCAACCACGAGGCCTGAGACCGTGGGGCAGACCCCGCCCGCCCCGCCTGCTCCCTGGGGACCTTGGCAGGAAGCTGCGGGAAATTACCAGAACCTTCAGGCGGGTGACCTCACCCCACCCGCCCATATTGGGCTGAGGCACAGGGAACCCTGGGAATCGGCTCGGCCGCTGCCTTGGCCAGAAACCCCAGCCAGAGCCCCTGGGAGGGGTGAGGCAGCGACACGGCACTCAGGACACAGGGCGCCGCAGGCTTGAGGGACTGCATGGACCCCCGCCTCCTGCACAGACCTGGCTGCACCCCACGCTGCCCTTCTCTGCAGGCACCTGAATTCTCCCCACCAGCGCGGGGCACCTTGGTGGGGGAGGCAGCCCCATACGTGCAGCCTGACGACACCAGCCAGTGGGAGCACCCGACGAACTCCCCGTGGCCTGACCCCACTGGGCCAACAACCTTCTGATGACAGCGCAGCGCCACGCAGAGATGAGCAGGGAGAAAGCTTCCCATCGGTGTCACTTTCTCATGACATCCAAAAACGTTTCAGATGTTGGTCGGGGGAAGGCAACTGCGGCAGCCCCCAGAGGGCAGCGCTCTCAGGCCCTCGGCTCACCAAGGATGGACACAGGCGACACCTCCCGTCTGCGGCCTGCTCTCCTCTCGGCAGCAAACTGGAGGTGTCTGCCCCAAGCACAGACCCAGGTGAGGGATCACCTCAAAAGGCCCCGGGCCAGGAAGCCAAGGCATCAGTGAGGAGATGGGGCAGGTGTCCGCTCAGCTCAGGCAAACCAGGGACCAGGGTAATAGGATCCTCCCACTTTCGAGAGACGTTAGAAGGACTGTCATTTGCAATCCCGATTTTTAGTTGATTCGGCATTGAAATCCCCACGTGGCCACAAGGCAGGTCACGGGGTCCGTACCGCACCTGTTTCTCGGGTGGGGGGGGTGTGCCTGCCCGTACCTTGTCCAGCGCCTCCTGCAGCACACCCTCGGCGGCCTCCCACCGGCCTTGGGCCATGTGGCAGGCTGCCTGCCCGTTGAGTAGCAGCAGGGTGGATGAGCACTTATCGGCCATCTCTTGGAAGATGTAGTAGGCGTCCTGCAGCTTCTCACCACCCTGCAGGGACAGTTCTCACGTCACCACTTTGTCACCCCGCTGCCCGGCCCTACCCCCGCCTGCTCCCTCCTGGAGGGATCCCAGCACTTTGTGGAGACGACCCCCAGGGCGGCTGGCCTACGGCAAGCGGTCTTTGGACACCACCCCCCTTCCCTGCAGAGACCCCCGTGCAGCTTGTGCTGTGAAGGGGCCGAAGCAGCGTGCAGACCCCTCACACCCGGCTCCCCAAGCCCTCTGTTTACGGATTTGAAAGCCTCGGCTTTGAGAGGGAGGATCGGTGCACGGGCAGCTGGGTCGAGGTCTGAGCTGGGACCACGGGGACACATGGCCCATTGGGGTGGCCTCTGCTCCATGACCGGCAGCCCGGACCCCGACCACCCGGATTCTGAGTAGAAGGTTCTGTCTGCCTGGCAGACACAGCGTCACACTTGCAGGGGAGCCTGAGACCAAGATGTGCTTGTGAAAAAATGCTAGGCAACGGGAGAGGGCTGTTGGGGTTTGTCCCACTAAACTGAATGGATACCGCGGGGCGAGGCCTGAGCCCTGCAAAACGATGTGCGGATGCACGCGCACGAGGGGCACATTTTAATGGCCCACACAAAAGACCGACTCAGAGGAAGGACGCCAAATGCCCCAATCCAGAAACGGGGCTGCTGCCAGGAGAGGGGTGCCCAGGCATGCGGTGGGGGCGGTGGGAGGGCTGTGCTCGACTGGGGGAAAGCGCGAGGGGGACGTGGACACAGGGTGGGCGCCAGCCCTGTGCCGGGAGCCAGGGGAGGAAGCTGAGTGACCGCCAAGCCCAGGCGGGACCCCAGAGGAGTGTGCGATGCCAGGCTGGCTGGCTCCGTGCACCCTGGGGGGGCGGGTACTGCAGGGAGAGGGACACCGAATCCGGCTCCAGAGCCCCCCAGTCTGTTCACGCTGGCTCTGGCCGAGCCACTCGGCTGCAAGAAGCCAGAAGGGGTCCAGCCTGAGTGAGGCGGGAAACGTGCTGGGTCGCCCCAGGCTGGCGCTTCTCTGGGGGACTGGCCCCCAAAGAAGCAGGAGGTCCAGCGTGCCCGGGGAGCCCCACACCCGCACCCTCCCCACTGGAGCAGCCAGTGCTGGGCGCGGGCGGTCGCCTCCACCTCCCGGCTCCCTGGTACTCCTGTCCCCTGTGCCCCCGCCCAAGCCAGGCGCTCACCACAGCCAGGTTGACCCAGGCGGTGGCCAGCTGGGTGAGGGTGGCGTCTTCGTCCTGGTCCTGCATCTTCTTCAGCTCCTTCCTGGGGGTGGAGGAGAGAGGCGGGAAGGTGCCTAGTGGCTGAGTGGCCCATCACTGCCCCTCACCCGCGCCCTAGTTCCTCACGAGGCCCGGGACGTCGGGCCCCAGCCTGGCCACCCCCCACCCACGGCTGCACATGTCTCTGCGTGCTTGTGAAGCCCACCCCGACCCTGCAAGATGGGCCCCACTGCCTGCCTCGCAGAAGGAAACTGAGGCACAGACCGTGATGCCCCTTGTCCCAGGCAACACCTTGCACAGAAGGGCAGGTAAACAATGGTGCAGTCACCCCAATGGACTAGAATGAAATTAATGGAGAAACGTTCGTGTCACTGATAACCTGAGCCATGGGGAGGGCTCCGGGTGGTCCCCATGCCAAATGCCCCCTTGAAGACAGAGGCCCGGCTGCTGGAGAACACAGGGTCCCAATACGGCCTGGTCATCGCTAAGGAACCCCCAATGGCACAAGCCACAGCCCCGCGGCCCCAGGTCGGGAGGGGCTTACCGGGCAAGGTCCAGGCGGTCTAGCTTCAGCAGGATCTGCACCGTCGTGGCCATGCTGTGGAAAGGGTGGGTGGTCGGTGAGCCCCAGCCCCACTCCACCCTCCCAGCAGGAGCCCGCTCCCTGTGAGCACCACTTCTCAGAAATTTCTTAGGAGTGCTTGGGCCACCAGCCCCGCCCTACAGAGGGGAACACTGAGGCTGACCACCAACCTGGCGGGGCTGAACTCAGACCCGGGCGCCGCGCACTGCACGGAGCACCCCGTCGCCGCCCAGGCCCTGCACTCCCGCCTGTCTCTGCTGAGCACGCGCGGGCCAGGAGCTCCCAGGGGATCCCCAGGCCTGCGGCCCGCTCCCTGCCCACCCTGCGGCCACCCATCCCGCCTGCACCCTCCTCCCCTTTTCAAACGCAGTCCCAGATGAAGCGCCGCGGGGAGCACCTGCTCCCCACCTTCAGTGCCCACACCCACTGACCCCTCTCAGGCCCAGAGGGCTGTGACCGCGGATCACTAATGCGGCCACGTGTTTCCGCGTTTTCCCACCACAACATGACCCGGTACCCAGACCAGCCCGAGGGGGAGCCTGAGAAACATGCGTGGGGTCCACTGCCTCGTCAGCCGTGCACCATGCCTACTGAAAAGCCCCCTCTGGATCGAGGTGGGACATAAACGGATATGAAGGAACACGTGGTGACCAACTAACCAAGGGGAGGCAGAAACCAGAGCGCTCACGGGGGGAGACCGGCTGCGCCCTCCAGGGCTGGAGCCCTGGTCGCGGAGCGCTGGACACAGCCCAGCCCAGAGCCACCTCCTGGGGTGGGGGTGGGGCCGACTGCAGGCCGCACGGGGCCCCAGCGCCCAGGCCTGGTGTGTCCCGAGGACCGGCCTCAGGGGAGGGCCTGTGGGGGCCCGGGGAGGACACAGAAAGGCCAGGGCCCAGGGCACAGAAACACAAGGCTTCATGGGGGAAGGGAGGGGACAGAAACCTCGGGCAGAGACAAAGGTGCTTTCTGCTCTGCTGCTGGGAACAGAGGGCTTCCAGCCCTGGGTGCTGTGTCCTCGGGGCAGCGGCCCAGCCGTGCGGAAAACAGTGTCTCCTGGACTGAGAACAAGAGCTGCAGCCTCAACAGGAGCCCTGCGCCCCACCCCAGCCCCGCTCTTTCAGAGCAGCCCCCCTCGCCGTTTCTATGACGATGGCTGATGAGGCCCTGAGCTGCCTGGACACCAAAGGGGCCGCTCACGCTGGCCGTCCCCCGGGTGCAGGGTGGCCACTCACCACTCCAGGCTGTCCCCTTGGTGCAGGGTGCGCAGGGCTGCATCCGGGTTCTGGTCGTGGAAGTAGACGGAGGCAGCCATGATCAGGAAGGTGGTGTTGGTCACGTCCACGCTCCGGCTCATCTCTCGGTCCAGCTCGGCCACGATGGCATCCCTGCAAGACAGGCGGCTCAGGGCCAGAGGCAGGGGCGGCCTCACCCCCGTGGGAAGAGACAGGCCCGGAGAGCGCGAGTCAGGCCCCCTGGGGCACAGAGCGACAGCGGGCAGGGTGGGCCCAGCGGTCCCTGCCGAGCTCCCTGGGTGCTGGTCTCGCCCCCTTCCCACCAGGCACCCCCAGCCTCTCACACAAACAGGGAAACCGAGGCCAGGAGAAGTGGGGTCGGGTGCTCCAGGCCCCGTGGGGAGATGTAGGGCACGAAGGGCCACGCCTGGCTCTGCCCACGAAGCAGCACGAGTGACTGGCCAGGCCTCGAGCTCCCCCGGCCTTCAGTGCTCGGGGGCAGAGGTGTCCACACGGCCCTGCGTGCAGAGGGACATGAGGCCACACAGGTGAACCTCACACTGGCGACGTCACCAACTATGCTGAGGAGGCCGGTGGTCTCAGCAGAGGGGCCAGCTCCACCTCGGTCAGCATCGGGCCTGGGTCCTGAGGGCGGCAGTGCAGGGGGACGCCCCAATGCCAGGGAGGCTGCCCCCGGTTCCCGAGCCTGCTGTGCTGGCTGCCCCCAGCACGTGGGCGCTGTGCTGGGTGGGGGGCCGGCAGTGACCCGCCGGGCACCCCCAGACGCCGCAGGGCACCACAGCCTTCGTCTGCTTGACTGAAACAAGGAGCTGTGACCCCTTGTACCAAAGGGCTGCAGAGCGGTTAATGAGAGAAGGGCCCGGCCCCGTGTCACCGCTGGATAAACGCTGTGGCTTGCGACCCACACAGTCTCAACAAACGTTTCATGCGGGTTGCTGGGGGCTGGCGGCCAAGTGCCTGTGTCCCTGAGGGCCCCTGCAGGGCAGGGACGTGCCTGTCCCTCTCTCTGCGCCCACCAAAGAGGTGCCTGATGGACAAAGGACTCCACATCTGAGTCTGTTCCCCACGCGGCACGGCAGGACCGTCTACAGGGATCACACGGGCTGGGTGTGAGGAGCCCAGGGCCACCTCACAAAGCTTCCTGCCTGGTTCGGGGCTCACAGGCTGTGAGCACTCTGCTTGCTTGTCCTTGTGACATTCGTGTCCTACGCTGTTACTGGAACACGTGGTTGTCCTCACGGGCTCTGGGGCTTTCTCTGCCACCTGCTTGCCGGGCGGTCTGCATGGGGCGGTGGCCAGTACCACCAGGACAGGTGCGCCGAGAGCCACTCTGCTTTCCTGAGCACCTGCTCCACGCCGTGAGCTTCCTGTGGGCTTTCTGGAATGCTCACAGCAGCCCCGGGGCTCCTTCCCCTTTCGAGAGGAGCATGGGGTTTGTCACCCCGGCTAGAGAAGTGCAGAGGGGGTGAAGTGACGGCCGCAGGAGGCCACCTGTCTTAGCATCCCGGGGCTGCTGTCACCACAAGCACCACAAACCAGGGAGGGGATTAAAGCAACAGGGATTTATTCTCTCCCGCTTCTGGAGGCCAGTCGTCTGAAATCAAAGTGCCAGTAGGACTGGTTCCTTCTGGAGGCTCCAAGGGAGGATCTGTCCTGGGCCTGTCTCCCAGCTCTCAGAGCTGCGGCAGTTCCTGGCTCGTGTCTGTTTCACCCCAGTCTCTGCCCCCGTCTTCGTGCGGCCTCTGCATCTGTCTTCTCTTCCATCTCTTATGAAGACACCAGTCACCAGATTTAGGGCCCACCTTATACCCAAGATGATCTCAAGATCCTTAACCACTTCCATCTACAAAGACCTCCATTTCCAGTGAGGTCAGGTTCACAGGTTTTGGGGGTCAGGACACGGACATGTCTTTTCAGGGTCCTCACTCAGCTGCCACGGCTTAAGCCTCTTTGGGTAAATCCCCCACGTCTCTTTGTGGATGAAGGAGCCTGATCACAGCGGGTGGAGCGCAGGGCGCTGCCCCCCGTGAGGAGCAGAGGTGGAGGGGGTCCCAGCACACAGCTCTACCCACACCTGGGACTCACGATGGCTGCAGCAGCCCCCGAGGAAAGCGCAGTGTCAATAAGGTCATAACCACCGCCTGGGCTAATAAGTTCCACAGGGCAGAGAGCAGGGGAGGGCCCAACTGTGAGGCGTCACCGTGCTGTGAGGGGTGGCGTGGAAGGGCCCTGGGGCTGGGCTGGGCCAGCGGGGCTGCACGCACAGAGCAGAGTGTCTCCCTGTCGCGGGCTGGGCCACCCCAGCCTTCTATCCCAGCCGCCCTCTGCGGAGCGTTTCACCTCCGAAATCCCAGGGGGGCCTCATGACCAGCCCATTCCGGGGAGGCGGGGAGGGGGGACCCGAGGTGCAGAGGGGCCGCGGGGCCCGCTGGGTCAGGCTGGGGCTCCACGCACAGGTGAGGCAGGGCCACACGCCTCCCACCCGCAGAGGCTGAGCTCGCGTGCACCTGGGCGAGCACCCCAGCTGGCGAGGAACAGCCCACGCACCTGCCTAAGCAGAAACCACCTGAGGCCAGCAGGGCTGGACCGTGAGCTGTCTCAGACCCCACACTGAGCAGCAGAGCACAGGCGGGCCTGGTCCTGGGATGCTCAGTGCCTCCGGGTCCCCGCAGCCCCGAGCCCTGCCTCTCCTGGCCATCGCCCGAGGGAGTCTGATGACTGCTGGTCTGTGGCACGAGGTGGACACCCAGCTCAGGGTGAGGACCTGGCGTCCCCTCCCACCCTCCACCTGGGCAGAGATGAACGACGGGTGGTGTAGCCGCCGCTCTCTCCCTGGCGCAGTGGGTGAGCAGCATTGGCTGGAAGACTGGATTCAGGGTCCCCACCCTTGTGTCCCGGGGAGGCCCTCTTGGCAACGATGAGGCCCTCACAGTCCCCAGGGATCTGTACACAAGTCCTCTCTTTCTGATCCCCACCCCACCCCTCAGAGACCCCTTTGAAGCAGGGTCCACTGCTGCCCCCCACCGTGCAGGTGAGCAAAACCAAAGCTCAGAGAGGTAAGAGGGCAGAGGAGGGATGCCAACCAGACATCCTCTGCCCGCCCAGGCCCATCCACTGTGCCCCAGGCCCGCCCCCCGACTCAAGCTCACCTCCGGCTGTCGCTGGCCAGGTACTCGGCAAACATGCGCACGGCCTGGAGCTCGGGGGCCGAGGAGGGCTTGATCTCATCCAGGACCACCCCGTACTTCTTCTGTGGGCAAGACAAGCACGCGGTCAGCCCCGCCCCACCTCCCCACGGGATTTACCTGCTCTCAGACCCCGGGAACACGCGAGGGCTTCTTGGCTCCAGCATCGCCCTAGTGGAGCCCCAGATCGGAGGCCGGTGCCCACTCCTCCCAGGGACCCGCCCGGCCCGCAGGTGCCGTGCCCACCGGAGCGCACCGCGGAAGCCTGCACAGCATCGCCCGTGAGCGGTCGGGCCACGCTGCCCACCGCTCTAGCTGGAGACCCCGGCAGGTCACCGTCCAGCTGCCGGTGGTGAGGTGACAGGGTGAGGGCCCCGCCAGCTCTGAGGGGGGCGTGTCACCGGAAGCAGGGGGTCTGGGCATGTGCTTCTGTGGAGCAGAACGTGCACCCCGCCGACAGACACCCGGCAGGGAGGCCACTGCAGGGAGAGGAGTTGGAATCAGGGACCAGTTTCTGTCCCTGATTTTTCAGTCTTCCTTTCTAGGTAATTTCAGTATTTTCATTGCCATCTACACGCGTTCATCTTTTAAAGATACACACATGTCTACGTGAACATATTCAAGGAGATTCTGGGGCGCGCTGGGGCACCCTTCTCTGCTGGGGGCCACACACAGTGTCTGGGCCCCGGCTCCACCCGGGAGGTTGGTTGGGGGAAGGTGAGGAGGGCCTGGTCCACAAGGGGGACGTCCCATCAGGCTCCAGAATGCTCTGCAGAGGGAAAGATGCAAACAGATCTGGGAAGCCACCCGAGGCCTGCTGTGAGGCAGGGGCATCTGTGGAGCCATGTGCCCATGACAGAGCCATCTAGGGCCATGGCTGGGGGACAAGGCTTGCAGGAGGCTGGCGGCCATACCTGTGTTGGTGGGCCTGGGGTGGGAACGGGGCAGGGCACAATTCGATCCTGTCTGCAGAGTCCACATTGTTTTTAGAACAGGAGAATGCAGTCTTACTGTGTTACCAAGGTAATGCTGCTTTTTAAAAACCCTAATATCTATGGAAGCAACCTAAATGTCCATCGACAGAGAAATGGATAAAGATGTACATGTATACAATGGAATATTACTCAGTCACAAAAAAAGAACAAAATAACGCCACTTGCAGCAACACAGATGGACCTAGAGATTGTCATACTGAGTTTAGTAAGTCAGATGTAGAAAGACAAATATCATATGTGGAATCTAAAAAAAGGCTACAAATGAACTTATCTACAAAACCAAAACAGAGTTACAGATGTAGAAAATAAACTTATGGTTACCAGAGTGGGGTAAGGGTGGGGAAGGAGGGATATACTGGAAGACTGGGATTGACACATACATACTACTATATGTAAAAGAGATAACTAACAAGGACCTACTGTATAGCACAGGGAACGCTACTCAATACTCTATAAAGGCCTATATGGAAAAAAATATAAAAAATGGTGAATATATGTATTTGTAGAACAGATTTACTTTGCTGCACACCTAACACAGCACTGTAAATCAATTACACCCCAATTAAAAACAAAACCAAAATCTAGTGTCTAAAACTGTGGGTTCTAGTTAGTAACAGGATCAATGTGGGTGCATCAATGGTAACAAAAGCACCCCACCAACCTAAAATGTTAGTAAGAGAAAAGGCCTGTGGGGTGGGGGTGGGGATTTGGAATTCTGTTTACCACCTGCTCAGTTATTCTGTAAACCCAGAACTGCACTGAACAAGTAAAATCTATCGATGAAGTAAAAAAAAAAAAAAAAAAAAGCAAGAAATCCCAACAGTGGCCCTCTGGCCTGCTGCTCCAGGGCCTTAGTGACACGGCCACTCACTTGTGGTGGCCACACGGGCGGCTCGCGTTCCCTGCCCCCACCGGCACCCTGTTCCTTACTCCCCTTTCCCAGGGCGTTGGCAGTCCTGGTCGAGGGGCCACACTCACCTGCGCTAGGTATGCCCTGTACAGGAAGACATCCCTCTCCACATCTCTCTCCGGGCTTGACGGCTGCGGAAACAAAGGCAGGTCACAATTCTGGGGGGCTATGTGACCAACAGGCCCTCAGAGGCCAGACGTGAGCAGCTCTCCCAATGGAGTCTGGGCCCTAGTCCCGGACCTGGCTCTCAGCTGCCTGTGACCTTAGACAGCAGGACAGCAGCCTCCACGGAGGGCACGCAGTGTGCCGGGCACCTCATTCTGTCCCACTGTGGCATCCCCCCTGGGAAAGGAGGCTCGACCGTCACCCCCATCTGTCCAGGAGAGGATGCGGGCACCAAAAGCGTTGAAACCGCTCCAGCCACACCACACAGGCCAGGGCAGAGCCCACGCTTCCGACCACTGGACACGTGGCTGCTTGTGCCAATGGGGAAGGACCCCAGGTTGCAGCGGATCACAACGGAAGCTGCTCCACGGTACGGGTGGTCCACGGACGGCAAGGGGTGGGGGTGGGCGTGGGGACGGGAACGCCCTGATGCCCAGGTTTGTACAAGCTTAGAACACAGGCCTGGGGGGATTTCTATCCGGAGACGGATGGTTGATACTGGAGAAGAGGTGGGACCCAGCGGCAGATGTGTGAAAGAGACTTTATTTTCTGAAACAAACACTTCCATGCTGCTTTTGTTTCAAAACAGTCTTTTTTTTTTCTTTCTTTGGCTGCACTGGGTCTTTTTGTTGCTGCGTGCGGGCCTTCTCTAGTTGTGGCGAGCGAGAGCTACTCTTGGATGTGGTGTGTGGGCTTTTCAGTGCGGTGGCTTCTCCTGTTGCAGAGCATGGGCTCTAGGCACGCGGGATTCAGTAGTTGCAGCACGCAGGCTCAGTAGTTGTGGCACGTGGGCTTAATTGCTCCGAGACATGGGATCTTCCCAGACCAGGGCTTGAACCCGTGTCCCCTGCGTTGGCAGGCGGATTCTTAACCACTGAGCCACCAGGACAGTCCCCTTTAAAAATTCTTTAAACATGACAAACAGAAGAGATGAAGGTTTGCCTCGCTCAGAGGACCCTTCTGGGAGAGCTCAGCTTGGCTGCTGCAGCACAGCGATGTCTGGGTCTAGCCAGGCTGGGTGAGACCTTGGGGACTGCCCTGTACTTGGGGACGAGGTTCACGGGCCACATTCCCTCAGCCCAGGCACTGCACAGAACCCAGAAGCAGGTGTGAGGTGACCTCACACAGGGTTCGCTCTGAGACTGTGAAGAAGGCCCCCAAGAGGCTGTGGGAGACGAGGGACCCTTCTCCAAAGGGAGAACAGCTTTGGACTATGCCCCGGGGTGCTGGCTCATTTTCTGTAGGCCCCATAGTGCCTGGGGTGGGCAGGCACAGAGCAACTCAGCCCAGAGGCTGTGGGGGTGCTGGGACAGGCCACCTGGGGGCTGGCAGAGGAAAGTGACATGGGAAGGGGCCCTGGCCACCTCGGAGTCACCACTCCAACAACCTCCAAACCACAGGGCCTGGGGAAAAACACAGAGAGAATGAACGGCCTGTCCAGCTGCCACAGCACAGGGACAAACAGTGTGAAGCCTCACCAGTGGAACTACGCCAGGACTGCCCTCCCCAAGGCTGAGAACCAGACTCCCAGTCCCCAGGCCTTCTTCCCAGCCTGAGGGGGTGAGGGCGGTGAACGTGTCCTCCTCCCAGGCCAAGGGAGACTGTGAACAAGAAGCCTGGCTCCTGGTGGCAGCTGGACTCAGGCCAACTTCGCTGCAGGGTCCTAACAACTTGCTCTGGCCTTGGTGGCCAGACTGGGGATGCGGCCATGATTTGGAACACAGTGTCTTCCAAATAAGTGACTTTCAAATGACCCTCAGAGGTGGACATGGGTGAGGACAACCCACCTGCGGTCTGCACACCACCTTCAGTAAAAAAAAAAAAAAAAAAAGAGAGAGAGACAAATGCTGGCTCTTGGTGCCTTTGAAGCAGGGATACAGTGTGATGCCCTGCAGGGGACCAGGGTCCCAAAGGCAACTCTGAGCCTCCGCTGCCCTCTCTGTAAAACAGGCACCACCACTGACCCTGCAGGACTGCTGAGGGGGTCACCAAGACCCCACATGCGGACACTCAGGACTCTCTTCTCAATCAGCCAAAGCGAGAAGAGCTTCCGGGAGGCGTAAGCAGGACAGATGTACAGATCAGGGAACCCCAGGGGCTGTGATGCATACCACCAGGTGAGCGGTCTGATCTCCAGTCCTGATAGCTCATCACAATTATCCGGGAGCTCAGAAACCAGAAAAGCCAGGAGGCTCACGTGCACCAATGACGTCCTACCCCGGGGTGGCCTCAGACTGCCTTCAAACAGCTCAGAGGTGTGGTCAGACCTGACAGCAAGGGGTACCGTCCAGGGAGGTCAGTGATGGGGTGTGGGAAGGGGCATCACCTCCCCTCCCCTTACCGGCCATCAGTGTCACCTGCCCACACTACAGGGTCAGCTCCCGGAGGCTTTCTTAGCTGCTTCATCCCTAACACCTGTGTGATGCCTGCCACCTGGTGGGCACTGGAGAAACGTCTGACAAGTGGGGAAACAAATATGACGGTGCCAGCACTGAGACGCACCAGGTGTTCTACAGAGAGGCACATCAGGTGCCTGTGTGAGGTTGCTGGGGCTGCTATAACTAACCACCAGCTGGGGCTGGGGTGGGGTGATGGTCCTTAGAACAACAGAAACTTATTCTCTCATGGTTCTGGAGGCCAGAAGTCCCAGATCAAGGTGTCAGCAGAGCTGTGCTCCTTCCACAGGCTCTCTGGGAGGATCCTTCTTTGCCTCATCCAGCTTCTGGGGGCTCCAGGTAGTCCCTGGCCTGCGGCTGCATCACCCCAACATTTGCCTGAATCTTTTCTGTTTGCCTCAAGCCTCTTCGAAGGACACCAGGGCTCCCCTGGTGGCACAGTGGTTAAGAATCCGCCTGCCAATGCCAGAGGACACGGGTTCGAGCCCTGGTCCGGGAAGATCCCACATGCTGTGGAGCAACTAAGCCCACACACCACAATTACTGAAGCCTGCACACCTAGAGCCCTAGCTCCGCGACAAGAGAAGCCACTGCAATGAGAAGCCCGTGCACAGCAACGAAGAGTAGCCCCGACTCGCTGAAACAAGAGGAAGCCCATGTGCAGCAACGGAGACCCAACGCAGCCAAAAAAAAAAAAAAAAAAAAAAGGCTCAGCAGGGACAGGACGCCCACTCTTCTGGATGCATGAGGGAGAATCTCTTGGTTTGGTGCCAGCACATCTTTACCATGTTGCTAAAGAGGGTGCAGTTGCCCCAGCTCTGAATCTGGGCCACAGTGTGCCTCGAGCAGGAGTGACTGCTGATCGGGTTTCCTTTGTTTTCCATCACTCTCTACGTACAGCAGGTCACACTGGTTCTTTCAGCAGGGAGATAAAGTCTGCATGTTATGACACAGTGAGACTGAAAGAACACGCTGCTGTAATGTAAGCAGAACAGACACGTGGCAGAAGGTGGGAGGCGGATCGTGAGTGTAACGCCGAACCTCACAGGGACGCTACTGAGATGAATGTCATCGTTCCCATTTCACAGCAGGGGAAAGTGAGGCTCACACAGGTGCAGTGACTCAAGCCTGGCTGCAGAGAGAGCACAGAAGAGCCAGAATCTGAGCCCAGGTCTGTCTCAGTCTTCTCATGGTCTACACTAGGCCAGCAAGGAGGCACATGACAACCATGGTGCTGAACGGAATAAGGGCCCCCAGAGATGTCCACGCTAGTCCCTGGGACCTGTGAACGGTTTACGTTACATCACAAAAGGGACTTCGCAGGTATGATTAAGATTACGGACCTGGGACTTCCTAGGTGGCGCAGTGGGTAAGAATCTGCCTGCCAATTCAGGGGACAGGGGTTCGAGCCCTGCCCTAGGAAGATACCACATGCCGCGAAGCAACTAAGCCCGTGCGCAACAACTATTGAGCCTGTGCTCTAGAGCCCGTGAGCCACAACTATTGAGCCCATGTGGTGCAACTACTGAAGCCCACGCACCTAGAGCCCGTGCTCTGCAACAAGAAAGGCTACCACAATGAGCAGCCCCCACTCGCCGCAACTAGAGAAAGCCCGTGTGCAGCAACGAAGACCCAACACAGCCAATAAAATAAATAAATAAGTTTATTAAAAAAAAATAAAAATTATGGACCTGAAAATAGGGAGACTATGCTGGGTTACCTGGGAAGGTCCAGTCTAATCCCAGAAACCCTTAAAAGCAGACGACTTTTAGACAAAAGGAATGAAGGAGAAGGGGAAATTTGAGAGACTCCAAGTGAGAACCCTGTGGCTGGTTCTGAGATGGAAGGGTGATGTGCGAGGTTGAGGACTGGAGAGAAGAATCTAGAACCCTCCAGGAGCTAAGGGTGGCCCCTGGACAACAGGCAACAACTTGAATAAGTTAGGAAGGTGGTTCTTCCCCAGATCCTCCAAAAAGGACAGAGCTGGGCCAACACCTTGATTTTAGCTTGGTGAGAGCGGTGTTGGACTTCTGACCTATAGAAGCTGCAAGGTAATAAACATGTGTTGCCTTAAGCTGTCGTCTGTGGTAATCTATCACAGTGGCAATGGAAAGCTAATACTAACGTGCAAGTGTTATTTCAACGAATCCTAACCTTTTACTGAAGTCTGTTTGAGGTTTTAACCCCCATCACACAGAAGACATTCAGGGACGTGGGGGTCACTGCCAAAGGCCAGAAGGGAAGACAAGCCTTCTCAACTTCAGAATCTAACTTCCTCCCAACCCTCTGACTGCCTGTGTGAAGACATCTGCCACTCCTTTGCCTGGTGCTCCAATGGCCTCCCACACCTCCAGAATAAAATCCAAACCCCCGCTGCAGCCCCCCAGGCCCTGCCCCTCGCTCTGCCCACCTCATTCTTCATCTCCCCCACCGTGGTTGCCCCGCTTCTGCTACACCAGCCTCTTACGCCTTGACTACATGGAGCTCACCCCTGCCTCAGGACCCCTGCAGCAACTTATGGGGTTAGATCCTTCTCAAGGTTTGGTCACAGGTTCAAACGACAGTCAGAGAGGCCTGATCTGACCACTCCCACGTGAAGCAGCCCCGCCCCCATTTCTGATCACCACTTTTTTTCTCCTGGTACCCCTTTGGGCTCAAGATGTAATTACATATTCACTTGATTTTTTACGTGTTTACTCTCTTCACAACACTAGACCATGAGGGCAGGCAAAGACCCTGTCATGTTTACTGCTTTAAAATATTCTCCAGTGGCTCACTCTCAGAGTAACAGGACCAGCCACGTCCCTCCCCAAAAGGTGCTAGTAGCGGCCCCTGGTGCCCGCTCTCCTGTCACCCACTCGCTGCCTGGGCCCTGCCTTGCAGAGCTACATCTTCTAGCTCTCAAACAGCCAGGCTCCATCCCACCACCTCCTGACATCTTGTTTATTTACTTGTTTACTGTCTGTCTCCCTTGAGAGCTGAGGTTTCCAAGAGAGCTAGCTGGGAGTTTTGTCTATGTTGTCACTGCTTTGAGCCCAGCACGAATACAGTGCCTGGCCCCTACAGATGCTCAATGAGGAATGGATGAATGAATGAATGACCAAGTTAGAGGAGAAATAGCCTGGCTAGTGGGGGAAGGTAACGAGCGAGAAGCCATTCCTCTCTTCAGCCTCCCCGTTATCACCTGTAAAATGAGGATAAACAACAGTCCCTACTGCACGGGTATGGAGGGCATGGCGGCACAGTGTGGGCGCTCAACAAATGAAAACTACTATTATTGTTGCTGTCGTTATTATTACTACTTTACCATAGTATCATCACCATTGCTATTAGTACTATAGCGGTATAAACCCCTCTTCCGCAAACGCCTCCCAAGGCACAGAGGGAGCGCTCAGAGAAGTATCATAACGCGTTCCTGCTTTGAATTTTGTCACGGGATAAGGATAATTCCTCACCGCGCTCTGGAGAAATGTGGGGGGTGAAACGGCGCGAGGAGAAGAAGGGATTTTTTCAGTCAGAGCGCGACCCGCAGCCACCAGGAAGCGTCTTCCGCCTCCGCCCCCAGCGTCCCCCAGCCCCGGAGCCGCCGCACCTTCACCCGCTGCGCCTCGTTGATGCACTGCTGGTAGCTGCCAATATAGAAGGCATTCTTCACGTCGAACAGCTCGTCCACCTCACCGGAGCCGCCAGAGACAGGACCAGGAGCCGGAGGAGCCATGTCCCTGCCCTCTCACTCGCTCCTCTTCCTGAGAGACACGTCGGCCGGAAGGAGGGAGCCACCCCGGGGCACGCCGGGAAATGTAGTTTACTCGTCACCCCCCCCCCCCCGGAGATGAGCCAATGGAAGACTCTTAATGGGAGTAGAGGGGCGGGAGACGCAAGTGCGTCTCGCAGGGCATCTTGGGAATTGTAGTTTGATTCGCTCCTGAGAGCCAATGGGATTCGGGGAAACATGGTAAGGCTGTGGTCGAGGCTAGGAATGGCAGTGAGTTGGAGAGGGTGGACCAAGCAGGAGGCAGATCCAATAAACGAGAAGGTTTTCCTGACGTCATCGACACGCGCCGGAAGCACCGCTCACACGGGTGCTCACACCGGGCTGCCTGCGAGGATGGCTGGCTTCGCGGAGCTCGGGCTGTCATCGTGGCTCGTGGAACAATGTCGGCAGCTGGGTTTGAAGCAGCCCACACCCGTGCAGCTTGGCTGCATCCCCGCCATCCTGGAGGGTGAGTGTGGCTAGGACTCTTCTCTCCAGGAGGCGTCCCCGCTCCTGTCACCTCCCTTAGCCTTCTCACAGCTTTTGCCCACGCCGGTCCCTTGAGGCGAAGGGCAGCTTTGGGTCTCACGGGCGATCCTGGGTTCCGGAGGCAGACTAGACAGTGTTGGCATTTAGGCTGTACGACTGACTCGCCGTGTGTCCGCGCACAAGTTATGTACTCTCTGAAACGTTAATAGCCTCAGAGCACTGAGAGGGTTTGATGAATAACTAATAGATAGTACTGGGAAAATTCGGTAGAGCTTGCATTGCTGTCTTCATTTTACAGATGGAAACTGAGGTTGTCAAGATTACTGGTAAATCAAATTACTTGTCCCTAAACTGCTCTTCTCTCCACTCCTCTGATCCAACCCAGTTTTGCCATTAAAGACATGCCTTCAGGAACCCTAGGATGTGACAAGTTGAGGCATTAAATAAACAAGGATGAAGGAGTCAGTAGGGAGCATAGGATGCAGGTTGGAGGAGGGCATTCTGGGTTTCCCAAGCTCCGATCCCCAGGAAGGAGTCATAATGAGGTCGTGGTTAGTAGCAGATATCTCAGGTCAGAGGGATGTGCGTTCCAGTCCAGCCTGTTACCCACTGGCTGTGTGTCCAGGTCAAATCTTTGAGACTTTGTTTCCTCTTCTATTAAATGGGGATGGTAATGGCCTCGCCCTCCTAAAATGTGTCAGTTGCTCTAAATGGAAAGTTGTCAGAATGCCTGGAATGGAAAGGGCACAGGCAGTACTGAGCATACAGTAATTGCTCATTAAATGTTAGCTGCTGTAAACTGTGCCCGATAGAACACCTGTCTACACCTGTGACACTGCTTTACCCTCTGCCCAGGTCGGGACTGCCTGGGTTGTGCCAAAACCGGCAGTGGCAAGACAGCAGCGTTTGTCCTGCCCATCTTGCAGAAGCTGTCTGAGGATCCCTATGGCATCTTCTGCCTCGTCCTGACACCCACCAGGTGAGCCCCCCAAAGGCCTCTTGGGTGAGTTAACCAGCTGTGTTCTCTTGAGCAAGTGCCTTTACCTCTCTGAGCGCACTTTCTCTGTGTGCAAAATGGGGACAGAAATTATGTCCACTTCTTAGAGGTGCTGAAGAATTAACAAGATGGTGTGTGAAAAGTGCTGAGCACAGGCCTGGACTCGGGGCAAGCAGGAAGGCCAGGAAGTAGGGACACGGGCAGAGGAAAGGCCTGAGTGGAGCTGGAGCCGGGGCTAGGGGAAGAGAGGAGGGGACTTGGACATTGACCAGCCCTGGGAAAGGAGGGACTGACACTTGGGTCTCAGGCTTTAATGACTGTGGTGTTGAGGCCATTGCTGAGGACGTGGGAAGAGGAAAGGCCAGTTTGGATAAAAGTGGCAGGGAACGAGCCATGGGCTATTCGGGGACCCAGCCTAGTGAGACAAGATGGGCCACAAGGGGCCTCCAACACTGAGTATCAGAACTTTTGTCCAAAGGGGACTGAGAGCCTTGGAGGGTATGTGAACAGGAGAGGTCCAGGCAGGAAGCCCTAGGGTGGAGATGAGAATGAGAGGCAAGCACAAAACTCCCACCTGACCCAGCCTGGCCCCTTCATGCCCACAGGGAGCTGGCCTACCAGATCGCAGAGCAGTTCCGGGTCCTGGGGAAGCCTCTGGGCTTGAAAGACTGCATCATCGTCGGCGGCATGGGTATGGGGGGCCCAGCGAGGCTCTGGGCATGGGACCGCCCACAGCCTCAGACCATCCACCCAGCCCCACCTCTCACCCTCCACCCACAGACATGGTGGCCCAGGCCCTGGAGCTCTCCCGGAAACCACACGTGGTCATCGCCACACCGGGGCGCCTGGCCGACCACCTCCGCAGCTCCAACACATTCAGCATAAAGAAGATCCGCTTCCTGGTAAGGCAGCCTGGGGCCCTGATTCATCCAGTTGGGAAATGTGTGTCCCACAGGCCGTCTAGTACCACTTTAGGAATGGTGACAAGGACAGCTCCAGGACCAACAGAAGGGGGCCTGTACTAGCCAAGATAGTTGCAGGCAGGGCCTCTCTGAGGAGGTGACATTGGAGCTGAGATGGGTGAGGGAGCAGGCCTCCAAGACCTAGAGGGAGAGCGCTCCAGGGCCCACGTCTAAGACCAGGAAGGAGGCACATGGGGAAGGTGGGTAGGGCCCAGGCATGTGCTCAGCCCTCGGACAGGGCCCTCACCCCAGATCCCTGCCCCCTGCCGCCGGTGCTACAGGTGATGGATGAGGCGGACCGGCTGTTGGAGCAGGGCTGCACTGATTTCACCGTGGACCTGGAGGCCATCCTGGCGGCTGTGCCGGCCCGCAGGCAGACGCTGCTCTTCAGCGCCACGCTGACCGACACGCTGAGGGAGCTGCAAGGCCTAGCTACCAACCAGCCCTTCTTCTGGGAGGCTCAGGCCCCGTGAGTCCACAGCCACGTTCCTGGGGGAGCAGGGCAGGCGGGGGGGCCGGGGGCGTGTGTGTGTCACACCCAACAGTGGTTATTGCCCATGCGTGGGGCGGGGTATTGGCCTCATTCAACAGAAGGGGGAACAGGCCCGCCCGTTCCCCAGGGTGCGTACAGTAGAACAGCTGGACCAGCGCTACCTGCTAGTGCCTGAGAAGGTCAAGGATGCCTACCTGGTCCACCTGATCCAGAACTTCCAGGACGAGCACGAGGACTGGTCCATCATCATCTTCACCAACACATGCAAGTGAGCGCGGGCAGGCCTGCCTCTCCCATCCCTGGGCACCCCTCCCAGAGCCCTTCACAGAGGCCCAAGAGGTGGCCCGAGGTTGGAGGTATGAGGCACACAGTCTGTCTTGGCCCTCTGGGGCCTCTGCTCAGACCAGCGGTTTCAGAGGATTCACCCACGGGGGCTCAGGGAGGTCAAGCAGTTTGCTAAGGTCACCCCTCCTAAAGGCAGAGCCAAGATTTGGCGTTCCTCAGACCTGACCTTAACCGGAAGGGCTGAGGGCCTCAGGCTCTCCCCAGGAAACCCCTGCAGCAGCTGAAAGGCCCTCGAGCAGCCTATTCGCTGTGGTTTCAGGGTGTCACTGAGGCCCCGCACTTCAGCACCAACACCCAGGCTGTCCTCTCCGCAGGCCCAAGGATTTCACAAGCCTTTCACGCATTTGGGGAGAGGGTCAAGGAGCTGTAGGCTAGTCTAGCCTGAGCCAGTGAAGAAGGGCAGTCCACAGCACGCGGAGGAGACCTCCCAACTGACTGCTGCTCCCCAAGAATTTGTTGGCTACCAGAAGAGAAAAGTCTGGGTGTAGGGCCCACTCTTGTTGGCTTAGGCCAGGGGAGGAGTCAGCGGGCAGGACACTGTACCGCTGCCTCTCCTTCCCCAGCTGTGCAGGGCCACCTTGGCTTGGGGGTCTCGGGTGGGAGGGGCAGGAGCGCCTTCCCAGGACCACGGCACTAGATGGGCTGACGGTGCGTCCTTCCTGCCAGGACCTGCCAGATTCTTTGCATGATGCTGCGGAAATTCAACTTCCCCACCGTGGCTCTGCACTCCATGATGAAACAGGTGCGGCCCCACAGATCCCCTCACCTTCCAGCCTTGCCCCGGGGACTCCTCCCAGCCTCAGGGCTTTCGCCCAGGCCCTTTCCTCTGCCTGGAACACTCTTCCTGCCATGTGTCTGCCTCAGCCTGGCCTCTTCAAGGTCATCTCTCTCACTGGACTGTGCGCCCCTTGAGGGCAGAGACTGTCCTGGCCTCTGCCCTGTCTCCCCAGGCCTCACACAGTAAGCACTCAAATGTTGAGATGCTACCTGACCCCACCCCCTACCAATTCTCTCCCCCATCCGGCACAGAAAGAACGCTTTGCTGCCCTGGCCAGGTTCAAGTCCAGCATCTACCGGATCCTGATCGCGACAGATGTGGCCTCCCGGTGAGCAGCTCTAGGCTACTCCCTCCCACGTGACGCCCCCACAAAAGAGCCAGAGGGGGAGGCTCGTTTCAGGCATGGGTCAGGCGGCCCCAGCTTCACTGCTGAGTGACCTTGAGTGAGTCCCAACCTCTGTTTCCCCACGTGGACAGAAGTGCTGACCAACTTCTGCCTCCAGGGGCCTGGACATTCCCACCGTACAGGTCGTCATCAACCACAACACCCCCGGGCTCCCGAAGATCTACATCCACCGAGTCGGCAGGACAGCCCGGGCAGGTGAGCAGACAGGGCAGGGCAGCCTTTGGGCACCTGTCCCTCCTGCCTGCCCACACCATGAGGAGCCAGGGTCACGAGCTGGTGGGACACGGGAGGGCTACAGGCCACAGGCGAGAGATGGTAGAGGCAGCACTTGCAAGTTGGGGGAATCGTCCTTTCAGAACCATAGGCGGGGGTGCTTTGTCTTCTCCACGTGACCCAGGCAGCACTAACAGCGATGTGCACGGTCCCTTGGGGACACGGCACACACTGCTCCCATCCCCATCACTCCCGGTTGCCTCACCCCAGCCCCCTTCACCCGTCAGGGCTGCCAGTCCATGCCTGGCAGCAAATGGGTGTACTAGTCCTGGTGGGTATTATGCTGCCCTGTGGGATTTGGCGTCCAAGTTCAACCCCTCACTGGGACTCTGACTAGAAGCCAAGGAGGCATCTTTGTGTCTGCTCCCAACCCCACCCAGGAGTGGGCACGGAGGCCAGGAGATTTTCTCACACCTGGAGCAGGCAGAGACCTGGTTTCTGGGGCCGGACTGGGCCTGGCCCTTCTCTCCCGCCCTGTGGCCTCGGGTAGGTCACATCAGCTCTTTGGGCCCCCACTGCCTCATCTAGCAATGGGTAACAAGAATGTGACACCTGTTTGGGGCTGCGCTGAGGGTCATGGGCCTGGTCAGCTGTCAGTGCCGTTCCAGCAGTGGTCACTGTCACAGAAACAGGGAACGGAGAAAGCTGCCTGCAGAGATCCGAGCTGAAATCCGTCTGGGTTTATTGCTGACAGAACTCGGCCTGGGCTCCCTGGCAGCCACATCAAAAAGGGAAATCAGCCACATCACCTGTATAAGGCCTTCCCCTGGAGTCCTGCAGCTCCCATGGGACAGACCTACCTGCTACACAGAGGTCAAGCAGGGGGTTGAGCTTACTTCGTTTCCACCCACTCCCCCACTCACCGAGTTCCTATACTGTTCCCCTTGATTGAGAGGAACCCTGAGCCACCTGCCCCCCATCAGGACCCGCTTTTATTGGCCTCTTGTCCTGGTCTCCGGCACACAGCCTGGGTGTGTCCCCACAGGGCGGCAGGGACAGGCCATCACGCTGGTGACACAGTATGACATCCACCTGGTACATGCCATCGAGGAGCAGATCAGTGAGTGGGGGGCAGGGGAGGGGAGGGGAGGCGGGTGTTCACTTCCCTTCTGATGCAACCCCCAAAGAAGTTTCTTTTGCCCAGTTGTTGAAACAGAAGTTCCATAATGGCCTTCAGCAGCTGAAAGCTGGTGGGAAGGGACTTTGGTTTCTCAGACCAGGGTGTGTGGGTGGTCCCTGTGGAAGAGCCAGAAGCCCCAGGGATGGGGTCTGGGTATGTTTTAAAAAAACCCCCTTGGGTGGTTTAACGAGTAGCCAAGACCGAGAACCTCTGGGGCATCTCCAGTCACTGCACAGACTGTCCTAAGATTTAGAAATGTCTTGACTTTTAAGGATACTGTTTCCAGGAAAAAAAAAAATACCCCTAGTCAAATTCATAGTATTGCTAACAACAAAGAAAAAGAGCAGTCTATACCTTCCTTGGGTCTGAAATCCTAGATCTTGCCCACCTGACTCTTATCTGATGTGACCCTGGATGGCCTTGCATGCCCTACCACACGGGGAACTCACTACATGGTTGAGATCCCTCTCCATGTCATGCCTGCCCTCCCCTGCCCCTCTGCTGTCCCCGCAGAGAAGAAGCTGGAGGAGTTCTCGGTGGAGGAAGCCGAGGTGTTACAGATCCTCACACAGGTCAACGTGGTGCGGAGGGAGTGTGAGATCGTGAGTGTCAGGGAAGCGGCTGGTCCTCGGGGCCCCGGGGTGCTTCCTTCAAGATGGTGACCCCCGTGACGGCTTCTCCCTCTCCCCTCAGAAACTGGAGGCAGCCAACTTTGATGAAAAGAAGGAGATTAACAAACGGAAGCAGATGATCCTGGAGGGGAAGGTGAGGGCTGAGCTGGCGGTGAGGTGGGGGCAGGGCGCAGGCTTCCCCGGGGATGATCAGCTTGGCCACCTTCCGGTCCTCCCCGTGCCAGGACCCCGACCTGGAGGCCAAGCGCAAGGCCGAGCTGGCCAAGATCAAGCAGAAGAACCGGCGCTTCAAGGAGAAAGTGGAGCAGACACTGCAGCGGCAGAAGGCCAGCAGGGCCGGCCGCAGGGGCCGTCCACCCAGGGCCCAGCCTGAGGCCTGCTCGTCCCCAGCACCTGCTCAGGGCCCGGCCTGAGTTCCACACGGCCCCCACCTGCCCAGCCCGGGACTCCTTCATCCAGCTGAAGGTTGGAGGGTCCTCCCCTCCTCCCAGTCTGCCCAGTCCCCCTCAGCGGAGCCCACGGACACCCACGTTGTGCAGCACACAGCCCTCCCCGCTGCAGCCCCTGGTGGCCCCTTTTCAGAACCTCGGGCGAGAGGCAGGCTGCAGAGGAGGAGAGAACGCTGACTGCGAGGTTGGGCCCAAGTCCACGGACAGGGACCCCAGCCCAGGGTCACCATGGGGGTGCCGTGGGGCCCCAGAGGGGAGGTGTGTCACTTGGCAGGAGGTGCTCAATAAATGAATCTTTTGACTTCCCCAGTCTGATTCTTGGGGAGCAGCATTAGAGGGAGGAGGATGTGGCTTCCTGTACTTCTTAAGTCCCCTAGAGCATCATGTTAACCGCCCCCCCCCCAAGTCTCCTTTCCTGTTGCGCCAGGCCCAAAGCTTTGAACTGCAGTGCTGACCATTCCAGCCTCCAGCTGAGTGACCTCGGGTTGGTGAAGCCCCTTATATGGGCCTTAGTTTCCTCATCTGAAACATGGGTATCGCAACTGCCCTACTCTGCAAATGCAGACATGATGTTTTGGTGAGTTCATGCCCAACGAACACAGCCACATGCTAGCACCTTCCCCTCCTGCCCACCTGGTTGCATTTGGGGTTTGTGGCCAGAGTGAAGTGGGGGGAGGAGGCTTAACCAGGGTCCACCTTCGTGCAAACTGGTCCAGACAACATGGGCAGAGCCCGAGGTGATGGGGCGGCAGAGCCCGAGGTGATGGGGCGGCAGAGCCCGAGGTGATGGGGCGGCAGAGCCCGAGGTGATGGCGCGGCAGAGCCCGAGGTGATGGGGCGGCAGAGCCGTGTGGCCTGGACATGACCCTGAGGCTCTCTGAGCCTCACCCTCATCTGAGTGGCTTACCAAACCCTACACCAACTGAGAGCAGACAGGGTCCAGTGACGGCGACTAGGTACCTAGATGCTCACACACCACACACACAGCCACGCTTAGAAATGTAATTTGGGCACCAGCACGTGCCCTGGGGAGTCTAGAAATTCTACACAAGGAAAAGCTCAAAAACAGCCCCTGAGCTGTGAACAGCCAGGGCCAGATGGAGTACTTGTGAACAGGCCCTCCCCGGGCTGAGTCGGGCCCCAGTCCCTGCCAGGGGGAATGGCCCTCTGTGCCGCCTGCGGCCCGGCCCGTGCCCCAGGCGGGAATCGTTCATGTAAAACTAGCTCCCGCAGGCCCCTGCTCCCATGGAGACCCGGAGGTGGGACTCAGGGTGCGCCCTCGGCCAGGCGGGCCAGGCCCTCCCGCAGCTCGCTCAGCTCAAACAGCCTGACGTCCAGCAGCTGCGCGGCCCGGCCCACCTCGGCCCGTGCCCGCTCCCGCTCTACCCGTGCCTCCTCCAGGCTGCGCTCCGTTGCCCGCAACTGGTGCTCCAGCTCCGCGTTTCGGGTCTCCAGTTCCTGCAGGGAGAGGGCATGCCGGGTTGGGGGGACCCCAGCAAGTCTCAGGGGTCCCGCATCTCAATGCTATCCCCACAGCCTCCATTCTGGTCCAAGCCCTCTCTGTCTCCTTGCCTCCTCCCTGCCACCTCTACCCAAGACACTCCCTGGTCCCCTGGCCAATTCGAACACTATTGAACTGACCACATTCCAATTCTGCTGAAAACCCTCTTGTCAACCCCATCATGCTGGGAATGAAATCCACACCCCTCCTCTCCTTACTCATTCCAACACAGCCTTGCTGGCTTCCTTGTGGTTCCTTGAACATACTTTCTCCCCACCTTGGGGCCTTTGCATGTGCTGTGCACTCTGCCCAGAAGACAACAGGGAGCACTCCCCCAACTTCTCTCTCTTTGGGGGAATCAGCTCCTTTAACTTCTCCCCCTGCTGCACTCACAGGACATGCCCCCGCGAACGTCTCTCAGATAAACTCTTCAGTGAGAGCCAGGCCAGCCACACTTGGGGCCAAATGCAAGCTCCTGACCTCAGGCTGGGCATGTGTGAGGATTTGATGGGGTCAAGAATGGAAATTTCACAGAGACTCAAAAAGTGCTTATTGAATGAATGGAAG
This sequence comes from Hippopotamus amphibius kiboko, assembly GCF_030028045.1. Classification (NCBI taxonomy): domain Eukaryota; kingdom Metazoa; phylum Chordata; class Mammalia; order Artiodactyla; family Hippopotamidae; genus Hippopotamus; species Hippopotamus amphibius. Next base: position 15,172,459 of record NC_080200.1, on the reverse strand, counting down.
GAGATGAAACATTGTATTAGCAACCATCTTTTATAAACCACCGTGACTCAGTCCTTCCATGCACCTGGTCATCCAAATCCTTCACAATCTTGGATGTCTTCCTGACTCCACTTATAGGTGAAGACACTGAGGCTCAGGGAGGCACCTAACTGCCCAGAACCCACTAGGAAGGGAAGATGCCAGGCCTGTCCCATATCAGAGGCTGGCTGCCCTGGGTGGTCACCCCACCCCGCCCCACAGCAAGTACACACACCTGCACCTTCTGCTGCATCTCCTCACGTTCGGCGGGGTCTGGAGCCTCACGGGGCCCAGCAGTCTGGCTCTTCAGTGTCTGGATCTCCTAGTGGAGAAGTTCCCAGAATCTGTTCTGAGGGTCCCAGCTCCCCTCTATGGGAGATCAGGGAAGGCAAGACCCAAAGAAACACACACGCGTACAGACATGCTTACACACCTGGTCTTTAGTTTGCACTAGTGCCTCCAGCTGCTCCAGGGACTGGCCGGGTCCCTCCTTCTCGCTGACTGCAGGTGGCTCGGTGGCAGCCTGGGCCTCCAGTTCAGCCACCTGTGCAGACAGGAAGGTCAGCCCTGACGCCCCTCTCTTGACCCCTGGGGAATATGCCTGACCAGGCCACCACCCCGCCTCTGGCAGGTAGGACTTTAGGGTCTGACAACCCTCTGAGGCTGACATTATTCAGACCCATACTACAGAGCGAGAGACTAAGGCTCCGGGAAGTGACCTGCCGAGATCACACAGCCAGCCCGTGAACCCAGGACAGACAGGAGGCAGGGGCTTCACAGTGGCCCGGGCCACTTGGGGTCTCCGGGAGGGAGGGGCTTCCTTACCCGCTGCCGCAGCCTCTCGGCCTCTGCGCGCTGGGCCTCCAGCTGCTGCCTCCACTGGGCGGCGGCGGCGTTGGCCTCCCGCAGGGCGCCCGCCAACTTGTTGTTACTGTCCTGTAGCGCGAAGAACTCGGCCTCCCACTGCACCTCGCCCACCGAGCTGCGGGGACGCTGCAGTCAGCAGAGGGCAGGGCGGGGCCTCACTGGGCAGGGGGCGGGGTGACGGAGGTGCTGGGTTGGGGGCGGGGTTATGGGCGGGGTCGGGATATCTCGGGACTAGGGGCTGGGGACGTCCCGGGGAGGCGGGGTCTTGCCGGGGGTGGGGTCAAAGTAGCCGCTTCGGTGTCGGTTCAGTGACACAGGGTCCGAAGGGCGAGCAGGGTCAGCCCAGGGGATGTGGACAGAACAGAGTGGGTGGGGAGGCCCCCGTGGGTTTAGAATTAGCCGGGGGAGGTGTGGACAGGCCAGGGTGAGCCCCGAGGAATGGATGAGGCAGGAGCGGGGTCGGCTCTGGAAGGGGCATAATCTCCTACCCCGGGCCTTGGGGCCCGTGTCAGATCCCGCAGCTGGAACAAGTCCTTACAGTTTCTGAGGACATCCTCTCCCCTCTTCCCCCACCCTTCGTCCTGCCACGCCCCTGTGCCCCGCCCTACCCCCTCACCCCTCGGACAGCATCTTTTTGAGCCGCTCGCGCTCAGTGGGGCCGGGAGCGTCTGCGCTTTGGCTGCGAAACAGCTTCTCGTCGCCGGGGCCGTTGGCGCTGACGAGGGGGCTCGGGGGCACCTAAGGGCATGGGCAGAAGTGAGGGCACAATAGCGAGTGGCTTCAGTCAAGGGCCAGTTAGAAGGGCACGCTTGGGGTCAAGGCTGATGCTACTTGGGTCGTGACTAAGGGCAGGGGTCCTTCCCAGCCCTGGGATCCGATTGCTCCTCTCCCCTCCCCACCCACCACCCATGGCTCCCCATGGCTCCCCATGGCCCCTGAGCTGGAGTTCTGAGCCCTGCCTCCCACACTGCCTGCTGGGCTCTCCCCCAGGAGCAAACCTGAAGCAGCTGGCCTAAACCCAGGGAGATACTTATAATCTGCAAAGCGGGGAGCAATCTGAAACCTCTGTGCTCTTCCCTCATAGCAATGACCTTCCCTGGGGCCAAATTTCAACATCCATCTAAAATTCCTACAGGAGACCCACCCATCAGGCTAAATTCACCATGAATCCACCTGTTGCCTGGACCACAGCCCTGAGGGCAGGGACCACACTACTTTTTCATCTTAATCCCTGTGCCCAGCTCTGTGCCCGGCACACAGTAGGTGGTCAATAAATGACGCTGAATAAATTAGTGGGGGAAAATGCCCAGAGACAGTTTATTACTCTGTCCCTCTACTTAGCCATTTCAGCTTCCACGTTTCGACTCTGCCGTGTGAGCTGGCTCTCTGGCCTTCCTTGATCTAATGCTTGGACAGGCCTATGACAAGCTCCCACAGCACCCACAGCCCTCTTCCATGGTCTTTGCCATGGATCTAGTTTTACATCACCTGTGAGCATTTGGTCGTGGGCACTGGCCCAGCACCTAGACCTCCCAATATCAGATGAGTTCCTGGCAGGCATAGGATAGGGAGTGCTGACCTGATGGGCAGTGAGGCCCAGGGCTGGACTGGTGAGCTCTCCCCCATCCTGAGACTTCTCCCGTGCCAGCCTCGCTGCTTCCTTCACTTCCTGGAACTTCTCGGCAAACTGAGGAATGAGAGACAGGAACAGACGGTCAACAAACTCCCAGCCCCCTCCCCCAGGGTCCCACCACATCAGCCCCACCCAGCGCCAGCTCTGTCACTTGGGAAGGAACTTTAGAACTGAGTGCATCCCCTCATCTCATGAACAGGAAGAGTGGGAAGAAGGCTTGGAAAAGGAGGCCCATTGAGCAGAGTGGGTATTAGGATGGAGGGTGGGGGTGGGGTGTTCATGCAGGTGAATCACATTGAGCCACCTTGAAAAAGAGACCCCCTTTCCCTCTCAATCAGGCTTATTTCAGCAAGGAGAGCCTCAGGTGGGTGTTAATCTGTCTTTCATGCCTGAGACACTTGTGAATATCCTTTTATGACAAAGAGAAAGCAGGTCTTGGGCTCAGAGCCTCTGAGAGTCACCCATAGCCAGTGAGAAAGTAATCACCCTGCTCTCATTTCTGTTATGTTATAGTTTACATGTACCTCCCATAACAGTTTTCCAGCTAGGGTAGGATACACTTTTCCCCCCTATTTTATTTACTTATTTGGCCATGCCCCACAGCTTGCAGGATCTCAGTTCTCTGACCAGGGATTGAACCTGGGCCGCAGCAGGAAAAGCCCAGAATCCTAACCATTAGGGCACCAAGGAACTCCCCCCGCCCCTTTCTTTTTCCATTTTAAAATAAATTTCCTTACTTGAAAGTAATTTTTTAAAGAAGAATATTTACAGACATACAGCCACTTGATTTGTGCAAAGGGGCCGGTGCAATTCATCAGGGATGGGGGAGGTGGAGATGTTTTTTTCAAAAAATGGCCCAAGAGCAACTGAATACTCATGTGCGAAAAAAATACTCCTACTTTATACCGCCCGCAGAAATTAATTCAAAGATCTAAATTTGAAAGGAAAACTAATGCTTCCAGAAGAAAAGAGAAGAAAAGCATCATGAGCTCAACAGGACTCAGAGAGCATGAACCATAACAGGGAAACAATGGATAAGACGATCCTGAACTGTAGAAACAGCAGAGGGTGGAGGGAGGTATTGTTAGGGGTGCGGGGCCCATCCCAGGCACCCAGAGAGGGGTAGGGTGTGTCCAAAATCAGAGCAGGTGGCCAACAGATGTGAACCAGGGAAGTGGGAAGGGGCTCCTGGCTTGTCCAATTCTGTATGCCCATTCTGCAGCTAGGAAGATGGAGGCCGGGCATCTGTCCAGGGTCCCCCAGTGCACCCAAGAGAAGACCCAGCCCCAGCCCCGTTCCTCCCACCATGTATCCCCGCAGGCCCACCTGAGTCAGATGCTGTTCAGAAGCAAAGCCAAGGCCATAGACAGTGTTGGCGCGACTGTCTGCCCACTGCCCGAACTTCTGGGAGGTTTTGGTAAAGGTCATGTTGGGGGTGACAGTGCTGTTGATGATGGCCTGGGGAAAGTGGGGGGAGGGGGGAAGTTCATGGGTGATGGGACTGATAATAATGAACATGAAACCCCCCCCGCCCCGAAGGTATAGCTTTGTATTAGCATCTCAGAGGTCCTTGGTCTGAGCCATTTCAGGAGGAAGATTGAGACCCAGAAAGACTCAGGGCACCCACTCCCTGGCCCCCAAGGCACACAGCGAGGCAGCAACAGAACCAGGTTTGTCCCTGGGATCCTTGGCACCTGCCACCCCACCCAAGCCCTGCCAGGACCTTGGCACCCCCAAGGCTGATGATTCGGTAGACATTGCGGGTGGCATCGTAAAAGTAGGAGACAGTGAGTGCGTGTTTGCCCGCGGGGATCCAGTTCCGCTTGGTGGCTGGGTCGATCTGGAACACATGCGCCCGTGTGCTGAAGATGGGCTGCTCCCTGTGTGGGGAGAGGGGGCTCAGTGGGGGCCAGGCACGGGGCCCCCAAGGGACTCATGGTCAAGTTGGTAGAAGCAGGGGCTCACCTGGCTGTGGACATTGGTCAAGTTGGTCTGGGTGGGCTCCAAGGGACAGCCAGTGGGTTGGTAGGAACTGCTGGTTTGGCCTCTGAGGGGAGAGGAGGTTTGTGAATGTCCCCCCAGACCAGGCTGAGGGAGGCCAAACGTGTCCAACCCCAGGACCCACTACTAAGTACACCATTCATAGAACTTCAATCCAAAAGTGAGGGAATCACTCAGCAAAAAGACCGCAACTCTCTCCACTGGGAGGAAGCTCTTGCAACACCCTGGGCAGGAGACGGCCTCTGATAGGAGCCAGGTGGCACCTAACATCCCAGCATAAACCTCACATTTTCCTGGTTACTGGACCCTCAGTGAAGTTGTCTCAAACTCTGGGCTGGGCTGAGGAAGCGAAGGCCAACTCCTGTTCAGTACTTTCTGACACATTTGTCCATCACTCCTCAAAGCAGGGCCTCCAGCAAAAAGTGGGGCATTGCCAGGTGCCCACTGGGAGACCAGTCCCTCCCTCCCACCCCCACCCCCGGACCCACAAAGACACACCTTGGAGTCAAAGTCCAAATCCCCAGGGAGCCTCCTGCCCAGTTAAAAAGACAAGATGTGGCTGAACACGTCCACCGTGGTGCCCACCCATCACCACTCAATCCCAATACCACGGAGCTGGGCGGGACCCAGGTCCAGGACGGACCTGGGGGAGGGGGAGGCAAACCGAGGGAAGGGAGGCCCGGACTCAGTAGCCTCCGTGGTCAGAGCGGGGAATGCCCCCCCACTCTGTCCTGGGCAGCTGCTGTCCCGGTCACAGGGTCTGAAACCGGAGCCCCTGGGTGGGGGAGGGGCAGCGACTTTGACCGGGGTTGGGGGTGGGTCCTGGGTCACGCCAGGGTTCCCGGGCTCAGGGGTCCTAGAAACTCAGGCCCCTCCCGCCCGGACGCTCCTGCAGAGACTTGCGGCATTGGGGAAAGTTACTCACCAACTAGTCATGTGCCTCGGACGCTGCCGGCCGCGGGGCTCCCAACCGGGAGCCCAACCCCGCCCGGCGTCCGGGATCCACAATCGAGTGCGGGGGCGAAACCCCACCCCAAGAGCCCCAGTCCAGGGATCGGATATTCACTCAGATCCCCACCCGCGTCAGGACCAGGGTGCCCTATGAGCACCCCACCTTCGGGAAGTGCCGCCCCCGACCCTGGAGCTTCCAAGCTCCCTGAGAGCCGCCGCCTCTCCGGGTCCAGAACTTCGGGGACACGTTATCTATCTCCTGCAACCGCAGGTCCAGGATTTAGGGGATCCTCCTCGCTGTCCCTGACTCCTGAACTTCGGGGACCCCTTCCGCCACCCTTCCATCCCCAGGTCCGCAATTTCGGGGTCCCCTCGCGTCGCCCCTCCAGCCTAGGTCCGGAACTTCGGAGACACCTTCACAGCCTCCTCCAACGACAGGTCCGGAACTTCGGGAACCCCTCGCACTGTCCCCTCCCCGACCCCGACTCCGGAACTTCGGGGTCCCCGCGCCATCTCAAGCCCTGGAACGTCGGGGCTCCCCCACCCGCCCCCAGCCTCCGTATCCGGAACTGCGGGGACCCCCAGCGCCCCCTCCCCGGCCCTGGAACTTCGGGGCCCCCCGCGCCCCCAGCGCTGGCTCGGCTGGCCGGGCTCACCCTGCCGGCTCGGCGCCCCGCAAGTGTCCGCGCGCGAGACGGGTGCGGCCCCGCGGCGCCGACTCCCCGCAGCCGGGCGCCCCGCTCGCTCGCTGGCTCCGGGGCCCGCGCCCTCCGCGCCGCCCTTCGCACCGCCCGCGCCTTTGTCTGCGCCGCCGCCGCCGCCCGCGCCGCCTCCGGTCCCATCGCGGCGGGTCCCGACGCGGCCGCCGCCCGCCCCGCCTCCCCGGGCCGCCGAGGCCGCCCCGCAGCGCCCCCTGCCGGTCCTCCGCGGCGGGGGCGGAGAGGGAGAAGGAGGGGCGGGAACAGGGAGGAAGCCGGGAGGGCTGGGGAAGAAGGGTGAGGAAGCGGACAGGGAATGGGGTAGAGACAGAGACCCAGACCCAGGGACAGAGAGATGGAGGAGAGAGGCAGAGACACAGGAGACAGACAGACAGACAGACAGACCTAGGTGGACAGTGGAGAATGTGGCCTCATCCTCTTCAAGGGGGGCCCTGACCCTCCCGGCCACTGCTGCTTTTACCTGTGATGCGGCATCAGGTCTCTCTTCACCCGATGGGAATCCAGGGGGAAGGCACATCTGCTGCCTTGGTGGGCCCAGGCGCCTGCGCACAGTAGGTTCTCAGGGTCTGTATCCAGCAAATGAAAGAGACCTCAGCAGAGAGGGGACTGGAAGATGAGAGAGAGGCAAACAGGAGGCATTTAATGGGGCTTGATCCCAGGTGCCCTGCTCAGAAGCCTTCCTGCCTGCTCTCCCACCCCACCCTGATCCCCAGGTGGGGGCTCCTGTGTCCCCCCAAACAGCTATCACGGTGCTACTGAGGTTGGATTAGAATTATTGCTGTGTGGTAGGGTCCCCAAATCCAGGGTGGTGGGAATGTCAGTGTCCACTTGCCACCAAATGGGTGAATTGCCTGGAGGTCCACAGGCATGGGTTTGCCACCTATAGTCAGAGAGAATCCACTCCTTCCTACACTTGCTGGGAGAGGGTCCTTCTGGAGCTGAGCCAGGATCTCCTGGTCCGAGCCTGCCTGTGGAGCCCACTTGTCAGTGCCCTTTCTCTGGGGACTCCTCCAAAGTCACACAGTGCTGTCGGGTTCATGGACAGTCGCTGGGGCGCCTCAGAACCAAGGCCGCACGTCCCTGAAGCTCTGAGCCTCACATGCGAGGTTTTCGCTTTTCCTCTCCTCTGTCTCCTTTCCTTGTTCTTGGCTGTCTGGCTCCCCCAACAAGAATCACACCTCTCAGCTGGTCGCTCCCTTCAAATTACTTTTAGGTGAATCCCACGTCATGTCCTATCTGGAGACTTATTCCCAGGCCAAGATCTGAGTTTTCCTCCCTCCGGGCCTTTGCCCAAGCTGTTTCTTCCACCTAGAATGCCCTTTCCAAAGGCATATATTCTGTTTTGCCCTTCCAGGCTCAGCTGCACTTCCTCCCTTGCCTCCCAGAAGCTTCTCTGACTATCCTGGGCTTGGAAGGGATCTCGCCCCCCCCCCCACTCCATACCCCATCCCTTTCTGTGGGATCCCTGATCTATTTATTGGTTTGATTGTGGCTAGAGCTGGCCCATCCTGGAGCCCCAGCTTCACTCAGCGTGAGAGGAACTATCACTCCAGCTAGGGAATCGGAGCTGCAGACTCAGTTTCCCCAGCTGCCTTTAACTTCACACAGCATCTGCATAAGCAAAGGATTTGGCTTCGCTCTCAGGCCTGAAGCCATGAAACGCTTGAACACTGTAGGGAACAAAGAAAATACCGTCTGTTCTGTGCAAAGAGTGACTTTTCCTTATTACCAAAAAAATAATTAAAAAAAAGTATCTGGAAAGGTGCCGGCAGGGCCGAGGCTTCTGGAAGCTGCTCAGCATGTGCTCAGTGCTGGCCGGCGGTGGAGCTGGGGCAATGTGGCTGTTCTGTGGGGGTGGCCAGGCAAGGAGCATGGGCAGACTTTACCCTTTATGTGGACAGGAGCCAACAGCATGAGGGAGAATGGGGTCCCTCTCAGGTCTCCAGGAAGGACTGGGATGGGGCAGGCCTTGAGCAGCCCTGACCTGAAGTTGTCTTAGTCAGGTTCAAACTGAGGGAGTGATTTTGTCAGTGTAGACCTCAGTTTTCTCACCTGGAGAATGGGCTGATGCTCACAGGGCTGGGGGTGGGGGGAGGAGGCTGGAAGGATCCAGGCAACACCAGCGGCTTCTCACTGTCCCCTGGGTATAAATGGGTAGGGGGCTGCCCTGAGCTGCCACTCCCACCCCAGGTTGAGCCCTCTTCTGCCTGGTCCTTTGGCCTCTCTTACAAGGGACTGGGAATGTCTTTTAGGGGCTGAGGCCACCAAGCCAAGATGGCTGACTAGAAACGACAGCTTTCTCTTGGGACTGAGGAAAGACATGAGGGAATGAGCTTCCTGTCATAGGAGGAACCAAGCAGGAAATAGAACAGTTAGTTCGGCTCCAGGGGAGCTACATTTACAGAGTGGCTCTTATAGGTCAGGCTCTGGCCTCTGCCTAGTTAAATCTGACCCAATCTTTGGGCTGAAGTTATATTCTCTCTCCTCCCTGGAGGGTTCCTGTCCCACCGGAGCAGGGAAAATCTGTCACTTTTCCCCAGAGCCACGTGGCCAACCTCATGGCATGGGTCACAGTGGCCACTCTGTTTATGTCATGATTTGGTTACTGCTTCTTCCATGGCTCTGTCCCAGCACCTAGAGCAAGGCAGACTTGCAGCAGGCACTCTGTAACTGCTTCCAGAAGGAAGGGGTCCCAAGGGCCCCACCTTGGTCCTTGGTGGCCTCCAGAGTCATATGAGCTAGGGATTGAATCCCAACCCTGCCTCCTCCCAGCAAGGTGACCTTAAAACAGTCACTTTCCTTCCCTGTACTTTGTTTCCCCACCTATAAAATGTGTATAAGAATGGTGCCCACTCCTGAGGTTTCTTGTAAGGCTCCAACATGTCCTGGCGTGAAGAGGGCATGACCCTAGGAGCTTAATAAATGCTTGCTGTTATAAACATTATAGTTATTCTTGGCTGTCCAGGCATGTGGTTTCGTTCCTGGGCCAAGTTCTTAAGATTTTTTCTTTTAGGGTTTGAAGGGTCTCAACCAGGCGTGAACTCTTGAGGACAGAAATGGGTCCAACCTGGCATAATATCCTCTAAATCTTTAGCTCTGCGCTCTTCACATGCCTCTCTAACCACCCTCCTTCTCCTACTCTCTATTTGCCCAGGCTTGCCAGTTGGGCCATCCACTAGACCTTATCTTCCTGGCAAACTCCTATTCATTCCTCAAACCCCCACCACTGATGCCCTCTTCTCTAAGAAGCCCTTTTTCCTCTCCTGCCAAACACTTCCCAACACCCTCCCTCCTTCTAGCCCAACACTGACCACAGGGGCTGGGGGTGTCTGTGTCCAGCACTGATTCCCCCAGCCCGAGGGCATCTCAAGGGCTGGACCCAGGCCTCTCTTGGGCTTGGCATCTCCCAGCATGAGGTGAACACATAGGGTTATGGAGGAGAGTTTGGTGATTCAGTATTGGTGATTTTTTACCACTTGAAAGGGACCCCACCTAAAATTCAGATCCCATTCAATTTTTGCCCAAGGCCAAGGTTAATTAATTAAACAAACAGCCCTCAGGAAGTAATGGAGCCAGGCCCCTGAGGTCCAGGCATGAATGGGCTGGGGCGGGGGGTCTGGTCCTGGGTTAGGGACTCAACCTCCCAGGACCAGGGCGGGTTGGGGGTTGAGGGAGGCGACCCTTGAGCCCCCTCCAAATTCCAAACCTGGATCTAATTACCCTCATTTGCCACGTGCACTAATTACCTCCGCGGTACCAGGTGGCTGGGCAGGGCTGCCCCACTTTTGGGAGGTAGGTCGGGGCCCGATTATTTTTGGCTGTGTTGTCCTTGAAGGCTCCACCATCCGCCCATGTGAAGGGCAGAAAGTGGGGCAGAAAAATCACGGTCACATCAGGAGGGACAGTGGGAGACTTGAGAGTCAGGTTGGCCCAGGGGCTCCCTGAGCAGGGGGTTTGGGCCTAAGGACTGAGGGTCTTTGTCACCCACCTGGGGCAGCAAAACCTGGAGAGGCTGACAATCATTCAGCTCCACGGTGGACTGGTCTGGAGAGGCCTGTTTTGAACGTGACACAGTCTGTGGGAGAGAGTTTGGACTGGGGGTAGTCAGACAGGCCTGGGTATAAATCCTGACTCACACCAACTTGATGTGTGTTTCTGGCACATGAACCCCTCTCTCTGCACCTTTCCTGAAGGATCAAATGGGGTAATAAGTCACAAAGAGTGCTCTGGGCAGAGGGCACAGCATGTGCAAAGGCCCTGAGGTGGGGGGGGATGGGCTAGGTGTGTTGGCGGAAGAGCGGGGAGGCCAGCGTGGTCAGAACAGAGTGAGTGGGAGGAGAGTAGGGGGATGCTGAGGGCTAAGCGGATCACAGGAGCCAGGTGGGAGCTTGTGCGTGGCAGTGAGATATCGAGGGTACTGGGGAGCCATGGGAGAGTTTGGAGCCAGAGAGGGAGGGATGTGATCAGATCCCTGCAGGCTCCAAACAGGATTTCAACTCTTTTTTCTTTTTTGGTGGTGGTGGGGGCAGAGGGGAGCGCCACGCTGTGCAGCTTGTGGGATTTTAGTTTCCTGAGATCTTAGTTTCCTGAGCAGGGATTGAACCCAGGCCCTCAGCAGTGAGAGTGCAGAGTCCTAACCACTGGACCACCGGGGAATTCCCCAGGGTTTCAACTTTTAGGAGAGAACCAGGTATCTATACACTGTGCAGAATAGGGGCAGATCCTGACTTTCTCTGAGCTTCAGTTTCCCAATCCCAGACAGAGTCCAGAGGCTTTGGCAGCCCCAGGACACTCCAGACCCTCAGTCAGGGAACCTTCCCTTCCCCAAGCTCCCAAATTCCGGCCAAGCAGCCCACATGGCCTCCCCTTCACCTGCCCTCTCCTCCTACTTGCCTTCTGTGGCCTTGAAGGAACAGCTGTGGGAACAGAGAGCGGGAGGCCTCGGGGAAGGCTGCGTGGAGGGGCTCCGGGGGCAGTGTTCCTGCTTGGTGACAGCCCACGTGGGGCCTCCGGGTGCCGAATGTTCTTGCAGGAACCGGGTGACTCAGATGTTGCATCCTCCTCCTTCAGTCTGCCAGGGGAGGTCGTTCCTGGTCCCCAGGCACAGGCTAGAGTCAGGATTCACCCCTCTGGCCCGCCCCCAAACCATCATCCCCACCCCCGGGATGCCTTAACCGGTGGCATTGCTCACTTTTCTGCTCCAGCCCCTTCCATGACTCTCTTGCAGATTTCAGAGGGAGAATCCAGTGCCTTGTTTCCGTCAGCCAAGCTGCTGAACCCCATCTCTGAACCTTTGCACTCAGCCTCATTTCTGAGCCTTTGCACTTGACCCCACCTATGGCCTGGAATGCCAGCTCCAATGCTTCCTCTTCCAGGAAGCCTTCCCAGACTCCCTCCACTACCCCAACCCTAACGCTACAGGATGAGAGGGTACCTCTGTCTGGCTCTGCCGCCACCCCATACTGGGAGTCCCTCAGAGTCCCGACTTGGGCAAAGGTCTCTCAGGGGTCCCATCGTCACCCAGGGTGGAAGGACACAAAGAGGGAGAGAGACACCTGCTGTGGTAGCCCAAGGCAGGACTCCACAGGCTGCCTCCTTGATCTGACCTCTAACTTCACTTTTTAAAAAATATTTATTTATTTATGGCTAGGTCAGGTCTTATTTGCGGCATGTGGGATCTTTCGCTGCAGTGCACGGGCTCTTAGTTGTGGTGCGCGGACTTCTCTCTAGTTGTGACTTGAGGGCAGACGTGTGGGCTCAGTAGTTGCAGCACACAGGCTTAGTTGCCCCACAGCATGTGGGATCTTAGTTCCCCAACCAAGAATCGAACCCACTTTCCCTGCGCTGGAAGACGGATTCTTTACCACTGCACCACCAGGGAAGTCCCTCTAACTTTATTTTCATAGAAGAGGAAACTGAGGTTCAGGGGGCTTAGTCCAGTTTCCCCAAATTAAAAACTGGCCAAGTGGAAAATCTTGACCTTGAACCTGGATCTGACAGGCCAGGCCCTGCTCCCTGCGGCATTTGGAGCCTTATTTACCCATAGGAGGGCGAGGAGGGGCATTCACTTGCCTGCAGGTAGGTTTGATACAATCTGGGCTCAGTCTCAAAGGCTCCAATGGCCCATCTCCATGGATGCACTGGGGGTTTCCCTGGGCCTCTGTTTCCTCCTTTTTTTTTTTTTTTTTAATTTTTGGTCGCACCTCGCAGCTTGAGGGATCTTAGTTCCCTGACCAGGGATTGAACCCAGGCCCTCACCAGTGAGAGCTCAGAGTCATAACCACTAGACTACCAGGGAATTTCATGTTTCCTCCTCTTTAAGATGGGGGCTCTTCATTTGTTAACTCCTGCTTATTGAGCACTTACTACCTGCCAGCATTGTGGGAGGCTCTGCCCTCAGGCACTCACAGCTATCTGGTGGACAAAATGGATGACAAACAGAGGACAGAGTAGGCTGGCTTCTAACAGCATTATGCGAAGGAAAGAAAACCAAGCAAAGCAACAGGCAAAGATGGGTGGTTGGCAAAAGGCTGCTCTGAGGAGGTGGTGATTCAGGGGGAACAGCATGTGCAAAGGCCCTGAGGTGGGAACATACTCAGCCCCTTGGAGCATCATCAAGAAGCAGATGTGGCTGGAGCGGGGTGAGTGGGGGGCACAGTTGGGGGCCGTGTGGGCAGAGAGAGTCATAGGCTGGGTCAGAAGGGGCCTTCTGGGCCCCAGTGAAGAATGTGAACTGGGGGCAATGGGAGGCTTTTGAGGAGGAGAGGGACAGGATTTGCTTTTACGTGTTGAGATAAGATTTGCCAGTGCGCCACATGGCAAATAAACTGAAGAGGGTGATTATTATACTTTCCTCTTCTTTTATCAGGAAGCAGAGGTTATCCTGGTCTGTGCTTGGTGAACAAATGATATTGTTATCAGCGCTATCATTATATCTTTGGGGATGGTCACAGGCTCTGAGCATGTATCCCCCAGGGCTTCCGGGAGGAAGCTCATCTCAGCAACCCCCTTTCTGCTTTGTCTGGCCTTCCTCTTTCTCTCTCTCCAAAGCTCTAGACTCTGGCCCTGCTCTTATCACTGAAATCCCAGGCCTCCAACAGGACGGAAACATCTGGTTTCCGGAGAACAAGGATCCTGTAGCCCCAAGGGAGGTCACAGAGGAGCCTGCTTTGCTCTGGGCTGGAGGAGGGGGACCACAAAGGGACAGAGAAAATGTCATACATTGGACACCAACTGCATACACAGGGGAGACACTACCTCCAGGCTGCAATCAGAGGTTTGGGTTCAAATCCTGCTTTGTCTTATTCTGGCTGAGAGGCCTGAGAGTAGCAGCCACACACTTCCAGGGCAGCAGGGGTGGGGGGTGGGGTGGTGGAATCATGGCCTGGCTTTGCTTGCATTCACCTGGTGCAGCATAAATGCTTGATTGATGCAGCAGGAGCAGTACAGCCTGCGTGATTTATAAGATCCATTGAGAAAGGAAAGTGCAGGGCCCCTTGTCAAAAAATTATTCAGATCTTTAAGACTGATGTCAGAGCAGTAAACTTAGAAGCTGGTCCCAGGTGGGAGCTTTTGCAGCCACTTAAAAAAAATAAATTTATTTATTTATTTTTATTGGCTGCATTGGGTCTTCGTTGCTGCGTGCAGGCTTTCTCTAGTTGCAGCGAGCCGGGGCTACTCTTCCTTGTGTTGCGCAGGCTTCTCATTGCAGTGGCTTCCCTTGTTGCTGAGCATGGGCTCTAGGTGCGCGGGCTGCAGTAGTTGTGGCTCGCAGGCTCAGTAGTTGTGGTGCACAGGCTTAGTTGCTCCATGGCATGTGGGATCTTCCAGGACCAGGGACCAAACCCACGTGCTCTGCACTGGGAGGTGGATTCTTAACCACTGTGCCACCAGGGAAGTCCCTGCGGCCACTTTTTACAGCTGGAGAAACAGTCTGAGAGAGGGAGGGGGCATGCCCAAGAGCAGAGGGACACACGGGGACCCTCCCACCTCCCCAAATGGTGGCACGTGTGATAAGTGCAGTGGTGACAACTGGGACTCAGCCTCCTCATCACATCTTAGGGTCCCCAATAGGGGGATTGTGGAATTCTGGGGACTGTGATCCCCACTTCTCAGAATCCTTTAATTCTTTGTATAACAAATCCCAAAGTGAGCACAGACCAGGGGAACTCAGAGTCTGGGGAAGGGGTGTCAGTCTCGTCACATCTTGGGATCTCTCCTTGCACCTTGGGGCCGAGGCAGGAGGTGTCTAGTGGCTGAGCTGAGTCCTTGGGGATGTCTCTGCTGTTCTGGGGGCACCTTTCAGGGAGAAGAAGAACAGAGACAAGAGAGAGGAGGGGCTGAGAGTTCCCTACACAGCATCAGCCAGGTGGTGAGTGGTTCGGAGTGGCCTGCCCTGTCTTATTCACCCGTCGACTCATCCACCCACCCACCCACTCACCCACCTGCCTACCCATCCATCTACCTAACCTCCCAGAGAGGCAAGTATCATCCATGATCCACCTCCAGCATCTCCATCTGTACATCCACCCAGCTAGTCTTCTGCTTCTCAGCCTAGCACACTTCCGCTCATTCTTCAAGCCCCAACTCTGTGCCCCCTCCTCTGCGCAGCCCTCCAGATTTTTCAGACAGAGCACCTGGCTCAGTCCTGGTGCAGAGAGCAGATGTCTCTGACTTGGTATCCCCAGCTCTGTGGCTGAGGCTCTTGGGGAACCAGCAGAACCAGTGTGAGGTGTATATGAAGGAAAAGACCAAGTCATCATCATATAAGCTTAATAAAGCGGCTGCAGGGAAGGAAGGAATCCAGGCTTGGCCCGAGTCCACTCCAGGGAGCAGAAAGAGCTCTGGGGGTAGACAGCTTCCACTGACACTTATGTGCTGTGTGACACTGAACAGGTCAACTTACCTCTCTGAGCCTCAGTTCCCCTATGTGGAAATCTCTCCATCCTGCAACTTGTCGGATCTTAGTTCCCCAGCCAGGGGTTGAACCCAGACCATGGTGGTGAAAGCGCTGAGTCCGAACCACTGGACTGGCAGGAAATTCCCTCTCCATTTCATCTTTTTTTAAAATTATTTATTTTATTTTTATTTTTTATTTATTTTTGGCTGCATCAGGTCTTAGTTGTGGCACACGGGCTTCTCTCTAGTTGTGACGTGCAGGTTTTCTCTTCTCTAGTTGTGGCGTGCAGGCTCCAGGGTGCATGGGTTTCTGTAGCTGTGGCACAGTTTCCAGAGCACATGGGTGCTATAGCTGGCGGCACGCAGGCTCTCTATTTGAGGCGCGTGAGCTCAGTAGTTGTGGCTTTCGGACTTAGTTGCCCTGCGGCATGTGGGATCTTAGTTCCCTGACCAGGGAGCGAACCTGCATCCCCAGTGGTAAAGAAGGCAGATTCTTTACCACTGGACCAACAGGGAAGTCCCTCCACCTCATCTTAACTGCACATTTTCTAGGAGCCCAACCCAGCCCCAGACCCCAGGAGTTAGGCTGTATCAACTCTACTCTCCCTGAGAGGTCAGGAGGAGCCAGACTGGAGGAAAGGAGGGGCAGTTGGGAAGATAAACAGCCGTGATGAGGGGCAGGGGTGGGCGTGAAATATGCACGCATATGATTTCTAATGGAATTTGCTTTATGTGTTTTCTATTCTGATTGCCAAAGTAATATGCTCAGTGTAAACAGTTTCAGAAAATGCAAACAAGCATAACGTAAATAATCTAAATAGGTCCTTTGTTATAGCATTTAATTTCCTAAGTGAATTTTTATTATGCATCCATGATGTGCCTGGTGCTCTCTGTTAAGTTAAAACTGGCAAAGGAGGGCTGGCACACACCAGGTGCTCAGTAAATATCTATTGAGTGAATGAAATTTTAAACATAAAAGTCCAGAAACCATTGTTACTAATGCGATCGTCCATTTCACTCTAGATTCTTTTTTCTTTATTTTTCTCAGCCCCAGTGGAATCACACGGTACACGTGATTTGTCCGTCAAGGCCCACTTTCCACACTGATCAATACTACTCTACCCTCTTGTGTTGAAAGACTTCATCATTCTCCAGCTGGGGGCTGTTCCATGATTTATTAAACTGATCCCCTGTGGTTGAGCATCTAGGTTGCTTCCTCAGGGGATGCTTTTTGGAGACAGCCTTAAAAGTGGAATCACATGTTTTCAGCGTTTCTCATGGATACTTAGGGCCACACCAGCTTCCATATTTCTTTATGGGATACCCATATCTCACTCTGCTCCCTGCAGCAGTAGATGTGTCCATTTCTTTGAACATCTGACATTTGCAAATAAATATTAGAGACATTTACTTCACGAAATGTGGATTAAAATCGTGTGACTGCTTAATAGGTATGGGGTTTCCTTTTGGGGGATGCTTTCATCAATGTTCTGGAACTAGATAGAGGTGATTGCACAACATGGTGAACGTTCGAAATGCCAAAGGATTGTACATTTAACAATGGTTAATTTCACGTTACGTGAATTTTACATCAAAACCAACCGACCAACCAACCAACCAACAAAACAGAGGCCCCAACCTGGGGTCTCTGGCTTCCAGAAAGTCCCCAAGACTCTGCTCAAATGTCCTCCAGGAAGCCTCTCCTCACTACCACACCCAAGCCCCTGCGCCCCTTCCAGCATTTTCCATCTGTCCTCTTACTTGAGTTCACAGCTCTCATCACTCCCTGGCATTCTTTCACTCATTCACTCACTCACTCACTAGCTGTGCTGGGCGCACAGTAGGTCCCCAGCAAATATTTGTTAAATCAGTGATTATGAAACAATAGTCACAACCCAATGATTGCTATCTGCCCAGCAAAAGGGCCAGGCGCAATATACAACAGAGAAATCCCAGCCAGGCAAGAAAACGCAAAGTCCACCCAGAAAGAGTCATTATGACTAAGGGGTGGGAGTGGGAGGCTCCAAGGGAGTGGAGTTGGCACACACAGTTCTCAGCCCTCCCTGATTGTCTGTATTTTCCTCATTTCCGTCTTTATAAAAAGCCAAAGGCCAAATGAATTGTGTGCATATAATCGCACTGAGTATGGGAGATGGGCAGAAATTTTTCCAGAGTGACTTTCCAAGGTTAAAGGGGGAGGAAAGAAAGTGTCCTTGGTGACAACTTGGGGGGCTCCGGCCCAAGGGAGGGACCTCTGCGTCTTGAGTGGCTGGGCAGCAGGGCTCAGCAGGGGGCAGCAGCCAGAGAGAGCAGGGTCACCCTCTCCCATAGCTTGAGATGATACCCACATGGTCCTCAAACACAAAGCCCAAGCCCTGGGGCCCTTTGATTATTTTTTCCTGGTCCCTGGTCGGCATTTACATTCTCCGGACAGAGGTGTTTTTTTTTCCAAACCCAACTTAAACCTCTGATGTGACTAGCATGGAGGTAGCAGAAGCGACTCTCCGTGCATCAGCCAGGGGACAGCTGGATACACCTCTCTGCTGGATGCCTTGAATTAACATCCCCCCCCCCAAAAAAAGGGAGGAAGCAGGCTGAGGGGTGGGGTCCCATTTCCATCCCACCCTTGCCAGTTGCAGGATGGTGTGTTCCCCGTCTCAGTTCGCTTGTGTGAAAAGTAGGGATCAACACAGGCTTCTAAGGGCAGCCTGTGGAGTCACCACATACAAACAGCACTGAGTGCCAGGCGGCCAGCGTGCAGTAGCTGTTCAATTGATTCTGGTAGCAGTTATTTTTTTTTTTCAGTTATGGTTTTTAAAGGCATCAGAAGCCCTCTGTGATCCAGCTCAGCTCTCCTGCCATTCCCTACAATGAAAGTGAAATCAGGGGACTTCCCTGGTGATGCAGTGGTTAAGAATCCGCCTACTAATGCAAGGGACACGGGTTCAAGCCCTGGTCCGGGAAGATCCCACATGCCGCAGAGCAACTAAGCCCATGAGCCACAGCTACTGAGCCTGCACACTACAGCCTGTGAGCCACAACTACTGAGCCCACACGCTGAAACTACTGAAGCCCGTGTGCCTAGAGCCTGTGCTCCACAAGAGAAGCCACTGCAACAAGAAGCCCACGCACTGCAACGAAGACCCAATGCAACCAAAGATAAATAAAAATTAAAAAAAAAAAAAAAGTGAAATCAGGCCAAGTACCAGCCTCAGAACCCCTCCAACCTCTTCCTACCACCACACCTTTGCCCACGCAGTGCCCTCCGCTGTGAATGCCTTTCTCCTCCCCCCACTTGCAAAACTGCTCAATCTTTGAGGCCACTCAATGCCTGCTCCTGAAACACACAGGATGTCCCTGGCGTTGAGGCCACTCGACGCTTTTCAGTTCTCATGATGGGCTTATAGCAGAGTGGTTAAGACAGTCGAGGACCCTAAATTTAGAGTTCAAATCCTAGTGTGCTGTGACACCTGGATTCCCTTGCCTGTGAGTTGGGAGTGAGGGAGGCCACTGGTCCCTGCCTCAGTGGGCCAACCAGCACTCGGGGAGGGAGGCCAGGCCAGAGTGCCAGGCCAGGAGGATGCAGTGGGCAAAGTGTGGGGCCCTGGAACAGTACGGAGAGGACTCAGGCCAGCACTTGGTCAAGGCAGAGCTGGTACTAGCCTCAGGCCACCAATGGAAGCTGCACGGCTCAAATCTGTAAGGACACAAATACAAAGTCTTGGGGGACAGGACTGGGGAGCTACTGAGCTACAGGCTGCCTCTAACCTCCAAAAACAGGCTCCCTCTTTGGCCCAGCAGCCTCAAGATGGGGTAGGTGATTGGCAAGTACAGGAACCCCACAGCCTCTTCTCTGGCCTCCTCCTGGGCCTCCTGGCCTGGGCAGGGCCTTGAGGTGGGCAAGGCTGAGACAAAGGCCCCTTCTAGCACTTGAAGGTGCTGGGGAGACATGACCCTCCAGTGTGAGCCCAGGCAGGGTCTGGGCAGGAACCAGGGAGGCTGTGAGGACAGCCAGCGAGATGCAGCTGAGAACTGAGGAGGGAGAACTGTCAGGACCAGAGGCCCGAGTGAATGTGGGTTTGGGGGTGAGAGGCATCGGGGCTTCAGTCCTAGGGGCCGGGAGTGGATAAGAAGGATGGCCTGAGATCAAGGATGCTTTGGGGACATATGGACTTGAGAGAGGGACATTCAGGGAACTTGTGGCCTGAGATTCTGGGATGCAGGTCCTTTCCCAGCCTGCAATCCTGCAGATCACGTGGGGCACACAGTCAATAAACATTTGCTAGGACAAAGAATGGAGAGGGCCATGTACACAGGGAGGTCCAGGCCTAGAGGTTGGGGGAGTTTTATTCAGCACGCATTGAGTCTTATTGTGTGCCAGCCTTGGGTTGAGCCTGGGATTCCACTGGGGACAAGTAGAGACCTGGGCCTATTCTCATGGAGTAACGATCCAGTGCAGAAGATATAGTCAGAGAAATACATGTCTAAGTCTGAATGGAGCTATTTGGAAAGAAAAGAACGAGTTCCATGAGAGCTTTATCAGGGAGCCTAACCTGGGCTGAGGAGTTGGGGAAGACGTTGGGAGGATGGCAGGAGCTAAGGGATGGAGAACTTGGTGAAAGGGGCAGGCACAGGAGAAGGTGTTTCTTTTTTCCTTTTTTTAAAATTAATTAATTTATTTATTTTGGCTGTGCTAGGTCTTCGTTGCGGCACTCAGGCTTCTCTAGTTGCAGTATGCGGACTTAGTTGTGGCGTGTAGGATCTTAGTTCCCTGACCAGGGATCAAACCTGGGCCCCCTGCATCGGGAGAGCTGAGTCTTAACCCCTGGACCACCAGGGAAGTCCCAGAGAAGGTGTTTCTGATAGAGGGCGCCGCGTGTGCAAAGGCCCAGCAGTGGGGATGAGGTAGATGTCAGTGCAACCAGAGGGAGGCAGAGAGTGACCTGAACTCCCTTGGGTGTGGGGCCATCTGGAGGGGCAAGATGGAGCAAAGTCTTGGTGGGGAGTTGGGGTTTTATTCCTGGTGGGCTGGGGTGGGGATGAAGGAGGATTTGGAGAAGTCCCCTGTAGCCGAAGTAGGGAGGAGGAGGAGGAAGCAGCCTTGGGGCCTCCAGGAAGAGACTGGAGCAGCTTGGGTGGGAGCATCGGGGCAGAGAGAAATGGGTGGACTCAGGATGTCTTTGGGATAAGATGTCTTACAGTCATCCCTTGGTATCCTTGGTGGGGATTCATTCCAGGACCCCCCTTGGATACCAAAATCTGTGGATGCTCAAGTCCCTTATATAAAATGGTACAATATTTGCATATAAGCTATGCACATCCTTCTGTATATTTTCTTGTTTTTAAAAAAAATTATTTATTTATTATTTATTTATTCACTGTCTGCATTGGGTCTTCGTTGCTGTGTACAGGCTTTCTCTAGTTGCAGGGAGTGGGGGCTACTCTTCATTGCGGTGCACGGGCTTCTCATTGCAGTGGCTTCTCTTGTTGGGGAACACCGGCCCTAGAGGCATGGGCTTCTGTAGTTGTGGCACTCGGGCTCAGTAGTTGTGGCTTGTGGGCTCTAGAGCAGAGGCTCAGTAGTTGTGGCACACGGGCTTAGTTGCTCCACATCATGTGGGATCTTCCCGGACCAGGGATCGAACCTGTGTCCCCTGCATTGACAGGCGGGTTCTTAACCTCTGCACCACCAGGGAAATCCCCCTCCTGTACACTTCCAATCATCACTAGATTACTTACAATACCTAATACAACATAACTGGTATGTTAGTGGTTGCTGATACAAGGCAAATTCAAGTTTTGCTTATTGGAACGTTCCGGAATTTTTTTCTTGAATGTTTTCAATCTGTGGTTGGTTGAATCCAAGGGTGCAGAACCCATGGGTATGGAGGGCTGACTGTATAAGACATCTTTGGGGATAAGATGTCTGAAGGGATAAATTGTTTTAAGGGAGAGGCTGGTCGTGGGCCAAGCCAAAGACCGAGGAGGTGGTGGCCTTCCCTTCTGGGAGACACCTTCATGGAGCCCATGCGCTGGGAACCATGGGGCCTCTTCCATGATGGCCATCTCCATGGGCTTGTGCAGGTGCCCATCATCTAAGAGCAGGACACAGCAGTGGGGCAGTGCTTGGGACTTTGCTGTGAGCCAGACTGCCCCACAGAGACCCCAGGGTCGGGGAAACCTCGGCCTGTCCCAGCCTGGCTGTGTGAAGGGGCAGGTGTGCACCCTCTCTGGGCCTTAGTCACTTTATTTTTTAATATTTATTTATTTGGTTGCACCGGGTCTTAGCTGCAGCAAGTGGGCTCCTTAGTTGTGGCATGCGAACTCTTAGTTGCAGCATACATGTGGGATCTAGTTCCCTGGCCAGGGAATGAACCCTCCTGCCTCAGGAGTGCAGAGTCTTAACCGCTGAGCCAGCAGGGAAGTCCCCTCAATCACTTTAGCTACAATGAAGGGCATCGACGCCAGGCTCCAGGGTCGGGTGAGGATTCACTGAGATGAGGTGTGAAGAGCAGCCGCTGCTCGGGACTTCTGTGTACCCCTTGCACCTGCCAAGCTCCCAGCGCCGTTGCTTTGCCACTTGTGGGGCCGGCTGGAAGTGCCAGGTCAGTGACACCAGGGCAGCCCAAGCCACTGTGACACATCACCCCTGGGGTGGGACCACTCTGCGGTGTGCTCTATGCTGTCTCTCGAGGTCCTCAGCGGGGCAGAACCCCAGTTGCCCACAGCATTGCCTGCAGAACTCCCTCCCCATCCTGTCTTAGGTCTTTACCCCCAACTAGGTCGTCCTGGGGTCATCTCCCACGTAATCCAGGGGCCCTCAAGTCTTCATCCTGGAGTGAGTTTTGGGGATCCCCAAACTACTACTGATAATGAACAGTGACTGAATTGAATGGACTGGATTTGCTGATTCTACATTCATTTAAAGAGGACTCCCCAGCCCGGGGGGCTTCCCTGGTGGCGCAGTGGTTAAGAATCTGCCTGCCAATGCAGGGGACATGGGTTCAATCCCTGGTCCAGGAAGATCTCACATGCTGGGGAGCAACTAAGCCCTTGTGCCACAACTACTGAGCCCACACGCCACAACTATTGAGCCCACATGCTGCAACTACTGAAGCCCATGTGCTCTAGGGCCTGTGCTCTGCAACAAGAGAAGCCACCGCAATGAGAAGCCCTCGCGCTGCAATGAAGAGTAGCCCCTGCTCGCCACAACTAGAGAAAGCTCGCACGCAGCAAGGAAGACCCAACACAGTGAAAGATAAATAAATAAATAAAAATTTAAAAATACATAAAGAGGACCCCCCTCCCCATCCCTGCACCCTCTAACACTTCCCCGTCTCTGGGGTATTTGAACCCAAGGACTGTGATGGCCATGGCTGCGGGCCCACAGGGCAGGAGGCACAGGGGCAGTGCAGGGGTTTGAACGTGGACCTGGCTCCAGACCCCTCCTACCCTCCCAACTCTCCCCAATGGCTTAATGTGTATGGGGCTTGGGGTGTGAATTGGGGTGAGGTGTATTTTAGGAGACAGATGTGAAGGGAGCCAGGCAGACTCCAGGCCAGGACTCAGTTTCCGGAGTTGGCTTCTCAACTCACCACGTGTCCCATGAAACTGCAGGTTTAATACATTCTTCTCCTCCCTGACCCATTTCAGCTTGGCCCACATGGGGAGGGTGTCCTGCTAACAGGAGGATCTGGGCTAGCGCCCCCCTGCCCACACACCTCTTTGGCTTTTAGATGCTCAGCACCTGCCCCTCTCCAGAGGGGCTCAACAGTCTCGTCCTGAAAAGCGCCGAGCAGGGACTTTCCTTGGTGGCCCAGTGGTTAAGGCTCCGTATTCCCAATGCAGGGGGCCCGCGTTCCATCCCTGGTCGGGGAACTAGATCCCACATGCCCCAACTAAAAATCCGGCATGCAGCAACGAAGATCCCACGTGCGGCAACTAAGACCCGGCACAGCCAAATAAATAAATATTAAAAGAAAAAAACGCCAAGCTTATTTCAGCCTCCATGCCTTTGCCTGGGCAGTGTTCTCTGTGGGAACACCTGGGGTCTGTTGGAAGCCAACAGTCGATGTTCCTAGAGTAAGGGGTGGACCAATAGGGAGTGGCTGAGTAGTAACTACTAGAGGGAAATCCTCATTTCTAAACCAAAGAAACGAAGTTTCTGTCTCAAAGCCCAGGCTGGTGATTCTCCCTTGACCCCACCACAGCCTCACAGGCCCACTCTGCAGATAAGGAAACAGGTTCAGTGCTGGCCCTGGCCCCCGACTTGCTGGCTTCTCCCATCAACCACCGCCCCCCCAGCCACCACCTCTTTCCACATCTGCTTACCTGGAGGAACTAAGCGAACAACCCCAAACATTTATTGAGGGCCAGCTGTATGCTGAGCATCCAACGTGCCTCCTCAAAGTTCTCCCAACAGCCCATTATGAGTGGGTAAACTGAGGCACAGAGCCGTTAAGGTCTTTGCCCAAGTTGACACAGCTGGGACATGGAGGGGCTGGGTTTTGAGGAGGGTTCCAACGTACAAATTGTACAGAGAGGAAAACTGAGGTCGCAGAGGTAAAGTGACACGCCTAAAGTCACACATCAAGGACGTGCCAGAGCAGGTTTTGGGGTGACACTATTCCTGAGTCCACTGGATAGAGGGGGAAAGTGAGGTTAGAGGTCAGTGGGGTGCCAGAGGACACGTAGATGCGGACATCATGGAGAGGACTTGAATCGGGGCCCACCAGGGGGGTTGAAGCGGGGCTACCCCGACAGGTGTGCCGGCTGGGATGTATCTGTGCAGGGGTCATGCGCAGCTTGGAGGATGGGCTTAAGGGAAGCTGGTGGGGCGGGGCTACTCACAACGGGTGGGTGGAGCCATGGAGTGAGGGGGTGGGATTGCCCCCCTTGGTGGGTGGGGCTGGGCGGAGTCACACGTGGTGGGCGGAGCTGGGGCATCAGTTGAGTGGAAGGGCATTAATGTGCCACAAGGTTGAGAAGGTGCTGGGGGTGAGGTTAGGCAGGCCAGCCAGCCATGGTTGTGCACGAACTGTTGTGTCTGCTCTGGCAGCTCCAGCGAGAAGCTGCAGGGCCGCGTGGTCCACGCACTGTGGAAGGGAGGGGGCTACAGGCCTAAGCTCCTCTTCAGGGAAATGGGACTGCGATCCCCACCCCCTATATGAGCCCCACTCCCCTTGGTCTCTCTAAGCCTCTTCAAGTCTGACAAAATATTTGCAACTTATATCACAGACAAAGGGTTAATATGCCTAATATAGAGTTCCCCCAAATAAAGAAGAAAATCAACTACCCTATATTTTAAAATGGACAAGAGATCACATTAAATAAATGCACTAGCCGTGAAAACACGCTCAACCTTGTTCTAATAAGAGAAATGGAAACTGAATCTATACAGAGGGCACTCTCTTTGCTACCTTCTCTAGCCTTTCATCATTCCTATACCTGGAATGCAGATGTGATGGCTGGAGCTGAGGCAGCCATTTTGAACCAAGAGACATTGGGCATAGAGGCCACCAGGGAACAAGGCTGAATTACAGAGGACTTTGTGAAGCAGTCACCATGCCTGCCCTGGAACAGCTATCTCTGAACGTTTACAAGACAGAAAATAAGTTTCCATTTTGTTTGGGGAAAAAAATACATGGAAATAGAAATATGACCCTATATCATTGGTGAGACTGTGGAGAAATGGGTACACTTGTTCATTGCTGGTGAAATGCAGATTAGTATAATGGCATGGTGGAAATATGTAGTAAATCTACATGTTCATTTACCCTTGGAGCCAGCAACCCAGCTTTTAGGAATCTTGTCCAAAGAGATGTGTAGGAAATGCATGGTAATAACAGAGACTGGAAATGACCTAGAGGGGATGATGGGATGAACTATCCGTACATCAACACAATGGAATACATCACTGTAAAAAGCAAAGAGAAAAGCTCTGTATTACTGGAGTCATCTCCAAGGTATGTTATAAAGAGCAAAGGGCAAGGTAGAGAAAAGTGCATGTAATACGCTATCATTTATCTAAGGGGGATTATGAATGTATATTTACTTATTTATATTTAAAATGGAAGAACAAACCTCAACATTTAAAAGGAAGAAATAGGATGAAGGGGACAGGCTTAAAGCTGATTTCTCTGAGTTTATCTTGTTTTGTAAATGTGACTTTGGGACCATGTAGATGTTTTGCATGGTTACAAAACAAAATTAAATGAAAGCATGAGAGAGCCAAAAAACTTGAAATCAAAATGAGACAAATGAACCTAATTGTGGTTTTGAGTTGGTGGCTTAACCCCACAAACAGGAATTATTTCAGATGACTTTAGAACACAGTCATTTGAACACAGTATACAGTACAGAAAGCACATTCCCTGGTGGGGGAGTCATAGCATTAATAATAATATTGGTGTTGCTATTCTGAAACTATTATATATATTTTTGGTTAAAGCAAATAAGTCATTTTGTTAATGTTAGAAACCAAGATTCTCAGTGTTAGAGGAAAGATGTACAAATAAAGCAAAAAAGTTAAGAAAAATTCTGTGATCCTAAATAATTGAATAGGAAAATCAGAAAGAATACAGCATGGGACTTCCCTGGTGGTGCAGTTGTTAGAAGTCCACCTGCCAATGCAGGGGACACGGGTTTGAGCCCTGGGTGGGGAAGATCCCACATGCCACAGAGCAAGTGACCCCCACATGCCGCAACTACTGAAGCCCGCATGCCTGGAACTGGAGCTCTGCAACAAGAGAGACCACTGCAGTGAGAAGCCCGTGCACCGCCGCAGTGAGTGGCCCCTGCGTGCTGCAGCTAGAGACAGCCGGCGAGCAGCAATGAAGACCCAACGCAGCCAATAAATAAATTAATTAAAAAGAAAATAATACAGCATGTATTGTCTCTCAAACAGAAAAGCCACTCTCACTCTGTTCACTGAAATGGTCTACAAACAGTGACCAGATTTGCAGCAGTGAGCACCACTGATGCCAACTGTGGTCTCTAAATACCATTTCCCACGAAAGAAGCCAGGGCTCCTGGAGGAATGGCTGATTCCAGGTCTGGGCAGGAAATGGGCCAGAGGACCCAGAAGCATCTTGTGAGGCCAGAAAGTAAGGAAGCTTCTAAAGACCTTCAGGGTCATGTTGGAGGGAAGGAGGGAAGGAGGGAAGAAGGGAGAGAGGGAGAAAAGAAGGCAAGGAAAAAGGAAAGGAAGGAAAGAAGGAAGGGAGGGAGGGAGGCAGGAAGGAAGAAAGGAAGGAAGGGAGGGAGGGGGAGTTTCCTGGGTCTCTGTTAAAAAGTGTTCAGAATCATCTCGCTATTCTACCATCTGGACTCTCATACACTTGACACTTGTCAGCATTCAGAAGCAGGAGTGTTTGGGCTGATTTTGCTATTGTCCTGCAGGGCACAGAGCCAGCCTGGGCCCCCCTTGTCTCAGGAGGACCCCAACTTTGCCTGTCCCCACTCTGCCTCTGGGTGGGCAAGGTAATCTCCCTGAACCTTGGCCCCCTGGTGCTGCCCTCAGCCTGTACTGGAGAGGTCCATGAGGCATAACTTGAAAGACCCCCATCTTAGTTCCCTTCTCAAAGCTGGGCAAGTAGGGAAGCCTCTCTGGGCCTCAGTTTCCCCTTCTGGGCTGCCATGAAGCTCACGGTCCTGTGGATGTTCCCTCACCGGGGTGAGGTGGATGTGGGGCCCAAGTTTCCCATCTACTCTCCAGTCCGGGGCTTCTAGGGCAGAGATGACATATCCCCCAGGAGGGGGAAGGGGAAGCAGAGAGAAACACTTGGAGCTCTGCCAACTAGGAGCCCAAAGGACACATGAAGTGTAACCATGGCTCCACTCAGCATTGATTAGGTGCCAGCTGTGGCACCCAGGCCTCCCAGCTCCCCAGTCATCCCGGCAATGACAGCAGCTGATGTGCCTGGACTCTGCCCTGGTCCAAACCAGGTAGAGGAGAGCAGAGGAAGTCAAAATTATTATTATGCCTGTTTTCCAGAGAAGGAGACTGAGGCTCAGAGTGCTGGGGTTGCCCCAGGGCATGAAGCCAGGTGCAGGCAGGGCTGGGCTGCATCCTCATATCTGATCCCATCCTCACATCACATCTCACATCCCATCCTAACATCCCAGTCCTGGCCCCTTCCAGAGATGCCCAGTGACCATGTCTGGGGTCATCTCCAAACTGGGGAAGGTGTAAAAACAGTCTATCCCATAGCTGGACCTCAGAAGGTGTTCTTGTGTCTTCTGGTCCCTTAGCCATTTTGGTCCATTCATTCATTCATTCACCCATCCATTCTTTCATTTTACAAAGATATGTTGATGGCCAACCATGTCATGGGCCCTGGACTGGGTATGGAGGGTACAAAAAACATAAAAGGCAAATATGTAAATAAGGAGAGGTCACATGGCAATAGCTACTGAGAAGGAAATCAAACAGGAAAGAGGAGGTGGCTGGGAGAGCTTGTGGGGAGTGGTGCATTTGGAGAGACGACATTTGAACTGAGAGCAGAAAGAGTAGAAGGAGTCGGACATGCTGAGATCAGAAGGAGAGGCAGTCCAGGTGGAGGGCACAGCACATGCAAAGGCCCTGAGGTGGAAAGGAGCTGGGAGTATTTGAGAAATATCAAGGAGGGTGCTGAGGCTGGAGCAGGGTAAGCAAGGGGGAGATGGAGAAAGAGGAGGTCAATGAGATGGGTAGGAACTGGGCCTCCTTGAGGGGCTGCAGGGAGTAGGATTCTAGGGTGATGGTATCCATGGGTGAGTTTTGAGCTGGGAGTAACTTGGTATGGTTTTTAAGTTCTGGAAATCTCCCAGTGGCTGCTGTAGGGAGAAAGGACTTGGGGACAGTGGTGTCAGGAGGCATGGAGTATAACTATGGCTCTGTTCAGCATTTACTAGGCCCCAACTGTGGCCCCTAGGCCTCCCGGCTTCCTGACCATCCCCAAACCTGCTGAGGGAGAGATGGCCTGCCTGAGCAGGGGGAGAATTTGGCCAGTGAGAGGAATGTTCTAGAGGTTGAGGGCAGTAAGAAATCTAGGGAGACTCCTCGATATTTGGGTGTTTGATTGAGCCTCCCCCTGATTTGGGGAGACCTGGGTGGGGGACTGGGCTGGTTTGAGAGTGGCCTGGGAGCCTCATGTTCACCTCTCCCAGCAGATAAAAGTGCTATATGTAGGCATGAACTTGAACTTCCCCTTGGAGAAGACATGCTGGACCGTCCCCCTAAGAAGAAGGCAGGAAAAGGAAAAAAAATTTTAAAGGTGGGGTCAGGGCGGACAGGAGACAGAGTGAGATGTTTCACCATCCCTGCAGGAAGGAAGCGAGTTAGAGCTGGCCTGTGCCTCCCCACCCTGCTTCCTCTGGCAGATGCTCTAAAAAAGTCATTCCATTTTGCTGACAGGGCAGAGCTTGCTTGGCTGGCTGGCACTTAGGACAGGCCCACAGGGGACCTGGAGACTGTTCTGAGTTGAGTCAGATGTTTCTCAACTCAGAATCCCTGCCCCATCCCTGGTTACTTGTGTGAGCTTGGGCATGGATGGACTTTTTAAGAAAATTTCTGGAGCAGCTGAATATCCATGTGGGACAAAATGAACCTTGATCCCTACCTCATGCCATATACAAAAGTTCACTTTTGTTTTTACTCTGAGCCTCTTCTGGGAGATGGGCCCTACCTTGCAGAGCTGTTGTAAGATTGGGTCCCAGTCAGCCTGCTGTGCAGCTGGCATTTAAACTACTGTCATTATTATTTCTTTAAAATTCTATGAGGCATGGAGTCTTCCCTGGTGGTGCAGTGGTTAAGAAGCCGCCTGCCAATGCAAGGGACACGGGACCAATCCCTGGTCCGGGAAGATCCCACATACTGTAGAGCTACTAAGCCCGTGCACCACAACTACTGAGCCTGCACTCTAGAGCCTGTGAGCCACAACTATTGAGTCCATGTGCCACAACTACTGAAGCCTGTGTGCCTAGAGCCCGTGCACCACAACAAGAAGCCACCGCAATGAGAAGCCTGTGCACCACAACGAAGAGTAGCCCCTGCTCTCTGCAACTAGAGAAAGCCCGGGTGCAGCAACAAAGACCCAATGCAGCCAGTAAGTAAATAATTAAACAAATAAATACATTAAAAAAAATTCTATGAGGAACACAGGAGTGCATGTAAAACTGGAAAAATCTGAATAAAATCTGATTGTATCCATGTCAATTTCCTGGGTGTGATAATGTATTCAAAACTACAGTCATGCAGGATGTTCCCATTGGTGGAAGTGGGATGAAGCGTACCCTAATTTTTTCTGTATGTTTTCTTTTTTTTTTTAACAGTTTTATTGAGATATAATTCGCATGTCATACAATTTGCTCTTTGAAAGTGTTCAACTCAGTGGTTTTTAGTATATTTGCAAAGTTGTACAATCATCACCACTATCTAACTCCAGAGTATTTTCATCACCGCCAAATAGAAACTCCGTGCCCATTAGCAATCACTTATTTTCCCCTCCCCCAGCTCCTCTCAGCCGCTAATCTACTTTCTGTCTCTGTATATAGATTTGCCTCTTCTAAACATTTTATATAAATGTAATCATATATTATGTGACCTTTTATTTTATGTCTGGCTTCTTTCACTTAGCACAATGATTTTAAGATTCATCGAGGGTGTGAAATGTATCAGTATTTTCATTTCTTTTTGTGGATGAATGATTTTTCCACTGCATAGATATTTCACTTTTTATTTACCCATTCATCAGTTGGTAGACATTTACATTGTTCCCACTTTTGACTATTCTGAATAATGCTGCCATGAATATTCACAAACAAGTTTTTTATGAACATACGCTTCCAATTCTCTGTCGACAATTTCTTATAATCGTATGTGAATCTAGAATTACTTAAAAATAAAAAGTCTAACGAAGATAACCAAAAGGACCTACTGCATAGCACAGGGGAACTCAATACTTTGTAATAACCTATAAGGAAAAAGAATCTGAAAAAGAATGTATATATTATTATAGTATATATATATATACCTGAATCACTGTGCCATACAGCTGAAACTAACACTACACTGTAAATCAGCTATACTTCAATTAAAAAAAAAAAAAAGAGGGACTTTCCTGGTGGCGCAGTAGTTAAGAATCCACCTGCCAATGCAGGGGTTTGCACCCCAGGCGAGGAAGATCCCACGTGCCAAGGAGCAACTAAGCCCATGCTCCACAACTACTGAGCCTGCATGCTGCAACTACTGAAGCCCATGCACCTAGAGCCCATGCTCTGCAACAAGAGAAGCCACTGCAATGAGAAACCCATGCACCGCAAAGAAGAGTAGCTCCCATTCACCACAACTAGAGAAAGCCCGCTCGCAGCAACAGACCCAAGGCAGCCATAATAATAATAATAATAATAATAATAATATAATTAAATTTTTTTTAATTTTAAGAAAAGAAAAAAAGAACTTGCAAATGAAAACAAGAAAGTTTAATGAAAGGGAGAAAAAAGACTTGCAACACTGAGAAATTAAGATCACATAGTGAAAATAATGGAAAACCAGAAACTTATTTTTTAAAGTGGGGGACAACCTCTATGAAGATAGTGGAACGCATACAGCTGTTGGAAACATGATGTACTGGGAAGGGCACCAGGGGACCTGTCAGGTTGACTTGGGTGGTGGTTACCTGGGTGTGCCCATATCAAAAATTAACTAAAATCCACACCTAAAATTAATGCGCTTTACGCATATTCCTGGGTGTGAGCCATACTGAAATAATAAAGAAAAAAGAAAAATACAAATTTACATTTCTCAAAAAATTTGAAAAAATAGTACAAAAATTGCCAATGGGGGATTGAAGTGGTCCATTTAAGGAAAAATAATGAGGCAGATCTATGTGTATAGATGTGCGCATATGTTCACAACAGAGTGTGTGAACAAAACATTTTGCAGATTAATATGTAGAGTAGAATCATTTCTATAAAAATAAGAAAAAATATATGACATATGTATAATATATATATAATTTCTGCATCTGTATATTTATACCTGGCAGGTGTAAACTACCTGGAAGGATGCGTGTCAAACTGCTCTCAAAAGGGCATAGATGGGGGTTCTCTCTTTATTCAACAGGACCCTTTAAATTTGAATTTTTCACACTGAGCATATACTATTTTTGTATTTAAAATAAAATAACAAAAGGAAAAAATTTTTGTGAATTTGTTTTTTCCCTAATCACTTGCCCCTTTCATCCACGTCATGGATCAAATCTGGACTCTGGACAAGTCACCTCCCCCTTTCTGGGTCCCAGTTTCCTCTTCTGTAAAATGGAGAGAAATAATAGCCCCTGTGAGGGCGGATTTGGATATTTTAGCCCAGCCCCCTCTCCTCTGGGAGAGACAAGCTCTGGGGTGCTGTTCACGCTCCAGGGCTCCCCGTGGGATCAGGCTGAGGCTGGACGTCTGCTTGTCTCTTGCTCTAACTTGCTTTAGGCTGGGCTTTGCTGGGTGGAGCTGCCAGCCTTTCCCTTCCTATTAGCTGTTGCTACGTGTGTGCGTGCACGTGTGTATTTGTGTATACGGTATGCACATCTTATCTTTGTAAGCAGAGGAAAGAAGTACAAAAGTCAAGTTGTAAAAACACATTCTGGGCACAGCAAGCGCATTATCGCAATTTTGGAAATTTGGAAGCACAATGATCATCCTTCCTGTTGTGTAGATGAGAACACTGAGGCCCAGAGAGGCAAAGCTATTTGTCTAAAGTCACACAGCCAGTGGATAGAGCTAGGATGTGAACCTGAGCTGTCAAGGTCCAGAGTCTTTGCTCATAACCATTCGCTGTTCTTCAGCTCACGAGTATTTGTAATATGAAGAAACCATAGAACTGAAGTTGACGAGACTCATCTCTGGGTGGAGGAATGAAAAGAAATTGTCCTGCCTTTGGTTTAGCTGCATTTTCTAAATCATTTGCAGTAGACACGAAGTGTTGTTGCATACTAAGAAAAATAAATACTTTAAAATAGTAAGAGTTCTTGTTTTGGAAATGATAGGTAATTTCTGCTTATGTTTTCTTTCTCCTTATCTCATCAGTTGCTTATTCTCCGGGAGAGTCACATTACTTGGATAATAACAAAAATATAATAAGGCCATTTTTTAAATGCTGGGAGGCAGTACATGACATGCGAGAGGAGATTATCTCTGAGCTGAGTGATTGTGGGAAAGGTTGTATCTTTTTTTTTTTGTTTGCTTCTTTTCTTTTCTGCTTCTTTGAGTCTCCATCAGGAAATTGCTCAACCTTTTTATAATTAGGGGGAAATGATCCTGTAAAACCCTGGGGTGGGGCAGTTGCTCCAGGTGCTCCCTCTGGCAGGGACTGGCCTTGAGGGTGGGTCTCAACCTCCTGCCAGTTTGAGCTCGGGGTAGGGGGAGATGGATGCAGGAGGGGGTCGTGGGCTTCCTAGCAGGCGCCAGCACTGTGAATCCTCAAGCAGAAATCCCCTCATGGAGGTTCAACCAATGGAGATTAGACTCTCTCCTCCCAAGTATTGGGGTGAAGATGAAATGAGGTGATTTAAGGGATGGCCCCGCCTGGCCCAGGTCTGCAGCCGAGGGTTCAAATCCAAAGCCCTGAACCTTCCTGAGTTGCTGTTTTTGCCTCTGGCAATGAGGAGTTGGCATGCAGTGGGTGTCCAATTATTGCTCCCAGAGGCACGGAGATGATGCCCACTTACACTGCAGAGTAAGTTTCCTGTAAGAGAAAGTTTCTCTCTAGTCTTTAGTCTTGCAGGATGTTGACATGGAAGCCAGTCTTGGGATGGAGCATATCAGGCTGAACTTGAGGAAGACTGTCCATTGCTTCTGCAGGAGCTGCTTCCCTCTGAGGTCACTCTGTAGATGGGGATCCCTGAGCAGTGTCCCCAGCTGCCTCTCTATGCCCACCTCCCCTCAGTTCCCCATGGTGGGTCAATGTCCTTGAACTCATGCTCTTGCAAATTCCCTCTGTCAGAGTCACTGCCATCTCCTTCCCAACTGCTGACCTCCTATTCATCCTTCAACACCCAGCGTCATTGCTCTCTCCTCCAGGAAGCCTTCTTTAAACTCCCAGGCAGGGCCCAGCTCCCTGTTCTGGGTCCTCCAGCCCTAATTCCTTCTTACAACACAGCCCTGACCCCGTGGGGCTGAGGAAATCTGTGTTTGCTTTTGCTCCCCAGACTAGGGAGAGCTTGAGGATTGAGGATTGAGTCTTCCTGAGTCCAGCATCATTTAGTGTGGGGTCGTGCAAAGCATGGCATCACAATATTTGTAAACAAATGATGTGGATATGAACATAGTGGCCTCAGCTTCCTGGAACTCCCTTCTCTTTTGGGAGAAGATCAAAACATTCATTCATTCCAGGCTAAGTTCAGAGCACTGGTAGCTAGTAATTTTGTAGTCAGAAGTGGAAGATTTGAGGAATTCCCTGGTGGTCCAGTGGTTAAGACTTCACACTTTCACTGCCAAGGGCCCAGGTTCAATCCATGGTCAGGAGACTAAGACCTTGCAAGCTGTGTAGTGTGGCAGAAGAAGGAGAAGGAGAAGGAGAAGAAGAAGGAGAAGAAGGAGGAGAAGGAGAAGAAAAAGAAGAAAGAAGAAGAAGAAGAGGAGGAGGAGGAGGAAGAAGAAGGAAGAAGAAGAGGGAGAAGGAGGAGGAAGAGGGGGAGGGGGAGGAGGAAGAGGAGGAGGGGGAGGAGGGGGAAAGGGGGAGGGGGAGGGGAGGGGGAGGAGGAGGGGGAGGAGAAGGAGAAGGAGAAGGAGAAGGAGAAGGAGAAGGAGAAGGAGAAGGAGAAGTAGAAGAAGGTTTGAAGGGAAATCAGGAAATCAGCTTGCAGGAACCCTGTGATGTTGGCCACCGGGGATGGGGACTGTCTGGAGGGAAGTGGGTATCAAGGACTCTCAAATGCCCCTGCCCTGTCATTCCTCAAGAAGCAGTTGTGAAACTTTGGCACAGTAATGCACAGCTCAGTGACATTTCCAATACTGGGGAAAATTGGGAGCAGCCCCGAGATCCAACCCAAGAGGCCTGGTTAAGTGAGTGTGTAGATGGTGAACCATGGTGTGGGGAGGGCTGGGATCAAAACACCCCTTGCTTGCACCCATGCCCATGCCAGCATCTCCACTCCTGTGACTTGTCCCATAGAAATGTGACACAAATGTTCCCAGCAGCATAATTCCTACTCACCCCAACAAGAAGCCACCCAAAATAACCATCCACAGAAGAATGGAGACACTGTACTTGAGGCATGCTGTGGAATACTATACAGCCATGAAAAAGAGCCAACTGCCAACCCACAACAGCGTCTGTGGGATTAGTTTTGCTTCCATTTATGTGAGATTCTGCCACAGGCAAAACCAATCTGCATATGAAAATTGATCAGTATGACACACAGCCTTAAAAAAAGGACAAAAATCACATGATCTCCTGGACTTCCCCGGTGGTCCAGTGGCTAAGACTCCATGCTCCCAATGCAGGGGACCCAGGTTCCATCCCTGGTCAGGGAACTAGATCCCGCATGCTGCAGCTAAGACCAGGTGTAGCCAAATAAATAAATATTTTAAAGAAAAATCTCATGATCACCTCAGTTGATGCAGAAAAAGCATTTGACAAAATCCAACCCCCTTTCTTTTTCTTATTTTTATTTTTATTTTTGGCTGCGTCGGGTCTTGGTTGCGGCCCTCAGGCTTCTCTCTGGTTGTGGCGTGTGTGCTCCAGAGCGTTAGGGCTCTGTAGTTGCATCACACAGGATCTCTAGTTGTGGCTCAAGGGCTTAGTTGTCCTGCGGCATGTGGGATCTTAATTCCCTGACCAGGGATCAAACCCCCGTCCCCTGCATTGAAAGGCAGATTCTTAACCACTGGACCACCAGGAAGTCCCCCCAACTCCCTTTCATGGTAAAAACATTCAACAAACTAGGAATAGAAGGGGACTTCCTCAATAGAATAAAAACCATGTATGAAAACCCCACAACTCACATCATACTCAGTGGTGAAAAATGAAAAACGTTTCTTTCAATATCAGGAAAAAGACAAGTGTCAGTCAGTTTGGGCTGCTATAACGAAGTACCATAGACTGGGTGGCTTAAAAACAACAGAAATGTGTTTCTCACAATTTGGAGGTTGCAAGTCCAAGATCAGGGTGTCGGCATGGTCAGACTCTGGTGAAGGCCCCCTTCTGGGCTGCAAACAGCTGCGTTTTGGTTGCGTCCTCACATGGTGGAAAGAGAGCAAGAGAGCTCTCTGGAATCTCTTTATAAAGGCATGAATCCCATTCATGAGGGCTCTACCCTCATGACCTAATTTCTTCCCAAAGGCCTTACCTCCTAATATCATCACATTGGGGGTCAGGATTTCAATATATGAACGTGGGTGGACTTCCCT
This sequence comes from Hippopotamus amphibius kiboko, assembly GCF_030028045.1. NCBI lineage: Eukaryota > Metazoa > Chordata > Mammalia > Artiodactyla > Hippopotamidae > Hippopotamus > Hippopotamus amphibius. Next base: position 15,136,987 of record NC_080200.1, on the reverse strand, counting down.
GGTGGCACAGTTGTCAAGGATCTGCCTGCCAATGCAGGGGACACGGGTTCGATCTCTGGTCTGGGAAGATCCCACATGCCATGGAGCAAGTAAGCCTGCGTGCCACAACTACCAAGCCTGCGCACACACAGCTACTGAAGCCCATGTGCCCTAGAGCCCGTGCTCCACAACAAGAGAAGCCCCCACAATGAGAAGCCCGCTCACTGCAATGAAGAGTAGCCCCCACTTGCAGCAACTAGAGAAAGCCTGCATGCAGCAACAAAGACCCAATGCAGCCAAAAAATAAAATTAAAAATTAAAATGAACATCATTAAAATATAGATACTAATATGAATGTGGAGGTGGGCACACTCAAGTCTATAACAACAAGGATGTCTGCTTTCACCAATTCTATTCAACTTAGGACTAGAATGCCTAGCCAGAGCAATTAGACAAGAAAAAGAAGTAAAAGGCATCTTAAATTGGAAAGGAAGGAGTAAAATGATCTCTCTTTGCAGATGACATGATCTTATATGTAGAAAACCCTATAAAGACCCCACATACACCAAAACAAAAAAAAATAAACAAAACAAAACAACAAACAAAAAACCCTTGTTAGAACTAGTAAACAAATTCAGCAAAGTAGCAGAATATAAAATAAACATGTAAAAATCAGTTGTGTTTCTATATACTTACAATGAACAATCCAAAAAGAAAATTAAGAAAACAATTCTACTTACAACAGCATCAAAAAGAATAAAGTGCTTGGGAATATAGTTAACCAAGGAGGGGAAAAGCTTGTACATTTAAAACTACAAAACATTGCTGAAATAAATTAAAGAATATATAAATAGATGGAAAGACATCTGAGTTCATAGATTGAAAACTTAATATTGTTAAGATGACAATACTACCAAAGGAATCTAGATTCAATGCAACTCCTATAAAAATTGCAATAACATTTTTTTTGCAGAAATAGAAAAACCTATTCTAAAATTTATATGGAATCTTGGGACTACCCTGGCAGTCCAGACTCCACACTTCTACTGCAGGGGGCATGGGTTCAATCCCTGGTCAGGGAACTAAAATCCCGCATGCTGTGTGGCATGGCCAAAAAGTAAAAAAGTAAAATAAATAAAATATATATGGGATCTCAAGGGATGCTGAATAGCCAAAACAATTTTGAAAAAGGAGAACAAAGTTAGAGGACTCACACTTCCTGATTTCAAAACTTCTTACAAAGCTACAATAATCAGAGTAGTGTGGCACTGGTATGAAAGCAGACAAATAGACCAATGGAATAAAGAGGCCAGAAATAAACCTTCAAATATATGGTAAAAATTGATAGAGATGCTAAGATCATTCGATGGGGAAAAGGACAGGTTTTTCAACACAACAGCTGGTTCTGGAAAAACTGGATCTCCACATTCAAAAGAATGAAGTTGGGCACTTCCTAGGTGGCACAGTGGTAAAGAATCTGCCTGCCAATGCAGGGGACACAGGTTTGAGCCCTGCCCTGGGAAGATTCCACATGCCACGGAGCAACTAAGGCTGAGCGCCACAACTATTGAGCCTGTGTTCTAGAGCCCATGAGCCACAACTATTGAGCCCATGTGCCGCAACTATTGGAGCCCATGCGCCTAAAGCCCGTGCTCCAAAACAAGAGAAGCCACTACAATGAGGAGCCTGCGCACCACAATGAAGAGTAGCCCCTGCTCACAGCAACTAGAGAAAGCCTGTGTGCAGCAACGAAGACCCAACGCAGCCAATAAATAAATAAATAAATAAATTTACAAAAGAATGAAGTTGGAACTTTACCTAACACCACATACAAAAATTAACTCAAAATGGGACTTCCCTGGTGGTCCAGTGGTTAAGACTTCACCTTCCAATGCAGGGGGTGCAGGTTTGATCCCTGAATGGGGAGCTAAGATCCCACATGTCTCATGGCCAAAAAACCAAAACATTGAAGAAAAAAAAAACAATATTATAACAAATTCAATAAAGACTTAAAAAAAATTAACTCAAAATGGATCAGAGACCTTAAGGTAAGAGGGGAAAAAAAATAAGAAAACATAGGGCAAAAGCTTCACAACTTTGGATTTGTCAATGATTCCTCGGATATGGCTCCAAAAACACAGCTAACAAAAAGAAAAAATATATCAAGTGAAATTCATAAAAATTAAAAACATTTGCTCACCAAAAACCAAGAGAGTAAAAAGGCAACTCACATAATGAGAAAAAAGATTTGCAAATCATATATTTAATAAGGGATTAATACAGAAAATATATAAAAAATTACAACTCAAAGTTGAAAAGACAAACAATCCCATTTAAAAATGGGCAAAGAATTTGAATAGACATTTCTTCAAAGATGATACACAAATGGCCAATAGGCACATGAAAAGATGCTCAACATCATTAGTTAATCAGGGAAATGCAAATCAAAACCACAGGGAGATACCACTTCACACTCATTTGTAATAAAAACAAAGGGAAGATAATGGGGAGGATGTGGAGAAACTGGAACCCTTGTGCATTGCTGCTGGGGATGTAAAATGGTGCAGCTGCTGTGGAAAACAGTCTGATGGTTACTTAAAAAATTACACATGGACTCATCACTTGATCCAGCAATTCCACCTCTGGGTGTACCCAAAGAACTGACATCAGGGACTTGAGGAGATATATATAGCAGCACTTTTTGCAAAAAACAAAAGATGCAAGCAACTCAAGTGTCCATTGATGGATAAACAAACATAGGATCTCCAAACAGGAGAACATTAGCCTTCAAAAGGCATGAAGCTTTGACACATTCTACAATATGGATGAAACTTGAGGACATCACGCTGAGTGATGATAGCCAGTCACAAGGGGACAAATACTGCATGAATTCCACTTAACATGAGGCACCCAGAATGGTCAGATTCATAGAGACAGAAAGGATGGTGGGTGCCAGGGGCTGAGGAAAGTGGAAATGAAGAGTTGTTTAATGGGGACAGAATTTCCATTTTGCATGGTGAGAAGAGTTCTGGAGAGGAATGGTGGTGATGGTTTCACAACAATGTGAATATATTGTACTTAATAGCTACTGAACTGCACACTTTAAAATGGTTAAGATGGTAAATTTTACCAAAATTTTTTAAATTTAATTTTAGATTTTATATTGGAGTATAGTTGATTTACAGTGTTGTGTTAGTTTCAGGTGTATAACAAAGTGATTCAGTTATACATACACATATATGTGTTCTTTTTCAGATTCTCTTCCCATATAGGTTATTACAGAATATTGAATAGAGTTCCCTGTGCTATACAGTAGCCCAAAAAAGTTTTAAAGGATAAATACTCAATGATTCCACTTATGTGAGGTACCTATAATAGTCAAATTCATAGAGAGAGAAAGCAGAGAAGTTACCAGGGGCTGGAGAGATGGAGGTGGGAAGTTACTGTTTAATGGGGACAGAGTTTCAATTCAAGAAGACGAACAAGTTCTGGAGATTGATGGTAGTGATGGTTGCACAAGAGTGTGAATGTACTTAGTGCCACTGAACTGTACAGTTAAAAATGGTTAGGATGGTAAATGTTATGTTATATATGTTTTACCAATGGACAAACTAAAAACAAAAGTAATAATGTAAGAGCAGTATGAGGATTGAGGTCCTACTGTGCGCTGCCTGGTATGGACCCACACAGCATCTCCTCACCAAGTCTAACCACGGTTCCCATTGCTCAGGTGAGGAACACAAGGCTCAGTGATGTCCCGGGTCCCACAGCAGGTGGGACAGAGTCCAGGCCGGCATCCTACCCCCTTTGAGGTACCATCAGGTGGACGGTCTCCCCGAGCCTCCAACTTCTCATCTCTAAGGTAAGCCCCCATCACCTCACCTTATGCAAGATCCCTCCATGTCATCAATACAATCTCTTGCAAGAATGCTTGGCCTTCCAATTCTCATCAGCCTTGCAGAGCAGCTAACTGTCAAAAAGAAAGAACATTCCTGAGAGGAGCTGAATTCTCTACAGCATGTCCCAACGATTCCCCTTGGCTCACATGCAGCTTTTAAGCTTTTTCACATTCCCTGAAGGAGAGCAGACAAATCTCAACAAACTGGAGAAGAATCCCAACTTCTAAAAGAATCACAACTCCTAGAATCCAGTCCCAAATGCAGAAGGGAGGGACATGCTGGGGGGCTGTGCAGCACCAAGTGAAACATTTGAACTCTCAAGTTCATGTAGAAATGTAAAAACGCCTTACAAAGGTGGAGCTGTACTGCAGAAAGGAGTCCAAGAGGCATCTGTCCCAGCTCTCTTTGGCTAAGCTAGCCAGATGCATATCCATATGGTTGAGAGTCTGGACCCAACGTGGAAAGCAAGAAGAGGTGACTCAAAATGTGACTCTCAGACTTCTGACTACACGGTTATCCGTGTTAATGATGGAGTGTGTACTGGTCTTTTCATTAAATAAGTGATAACAGTGTGAGCCATCTTTCATAGGTGATATCAGAGACTCCCCAAAACTCCACAACCTTTGGGAGACAGAACTGGATGCAGATATCCCCATAGAGAAGTAAGGGCTCTGTTTGAAGGTAGGGGGTGCTTCTGGAAGAGGGGCCCTTTGAATGGGGTTTTGAAGGTTGAATAGGAGTTCACCAAACAGAGAGGCAGGGAAGAGCAAACTAGGCCAGGGAACAACTTGTGTTTGAAAAGCGTGAGCAATGAGACAGGACCCATGCTGAAGGGCTCTGGAAAATGAGTAGAAGGGTTGGAATGTTCTCTTGAGGGCAACTGGGAGCCACAGAGAGTGAGAGAGCAGGAGAGGCCCATAGCCAGAGTTGCATGTTTAAAAGATTCCTCTGAAGGCTGCTGTGGGGGATGAACTGGATGGAATGAGGGTGGAGCCTACAGGAATGGCTTAGGCAAGCAATAGGAGAAGACCAGGAAAGCAGTGGGATCAGCATCTCCATGGTGACATCAAAACTCTGTGGAGAGGAGAGGAAGGAATCCATGAGTGCGGAGTCATGGTTTAAAGGGTGAGAGAATGATGAGAAGGGTATGTGGCTCTTTATTCATTCACACAACCAGCAGTTACTGAGAGACAGGTATTGTGGGAACTGTGGATGTGGCAGTGATCAAGGCAAAGAAATTCCCACCTTCATGGCTCCACACTCCAGAGAGGGAAGCATAAAATAAAATAAAATAAAATAAAATAAAATAAAATAAAATAAAATAAAATAAAATAAAATAAAATAAAATAAAATAAAAAAGTTTCAAATCTTGGGAGGTAAAACAGGTGATGTCATAGAGACTGACAATAGTGGAGAGAGATTTCTGGGGGTGGTGAAAGTTAAGTTGAGCCTGGTGACGAGGAGAAACTGGCCATGGGGAAAAATGGTGGGAAAAGCACGAAGTCAGAGGAAACCACCAGTGCAAAGGCCCTGGGGTAGGAAGAAGCTTTGCTTGTTTGGGGAATGGCAAGATGAAGCCCATTTTCCCTGCCAGACTGTCTGCCAGGAGAGAGGGGTTGGCTTTCCACTGGGAGCAGGGAGAGAAGGCAGCCATCTCAATGCAACAGCTCCTCAGTGGTCCCACAGCGGGTAGGAGGCATTGGGGCCACAGACATTCAAGGTCAGGTCATTGACCTTGTGCAGCCCAAGGAGGTAGTTTCTGACATAACTTCTGGAAGAGAGAAGAGGCCTGAACCGATGGTTGGAGCTCAGCATGACAGTGTAGCAACTCACACTCACCCCAGACTTATGTACCTGGAACCTCTTAAACTGGCCCCACCTTCATCCCCACAGCCCTTGGCCCAGACTGGGGGTTTCAAGAGACCCATATCAGTCAGTGACAAGTCTTTCAATGGTTAGCGTATCCAACCACACCCTTCCCCTGCTCTAACACCCAGAGTGGCTCCCCATGGCCCTGGGGCAAAGTCCAGATCCTTGGCTGGCCTTGGAGCTCTCAGCTTTGCCGACATCGCCGCTGCCTTCCCATAGATACCCCACATGGCTGCCCTGCTTGCTTCCCTTCTGGCTCCCGCCATCCAGATGCAGCCAGTCACCATGCCTCCATGTTCTCTCCTTGGTGGCTGGGAAGCATCACAGAAGTCTTCTCAGAGGATGTGGCATTCTCATGGATGGTTTGTGGTGGGGTGGGGATACGGAAGTATGTTGATGGTTTAAATTTATGTCAACTTCATCAGGCAACAGTGCTCAGTGGTTTAATCTAAATGGTGGTGTGAAAGTATTTTCTAGGGACTTCCCTGGCAGTCCAGTGGTTAAGACTCTGCACTTCCAATGCAGTGCGTGTGGGTTCAATCCCTGGTCATGGAATTAAAATCCCACATGCAGCGCTGTGCAGCCAAAAAAAAAGAAGGGAAGGAAAGAAAGAGAGAGAGAGAGAGAGAATTTTCTAGATGTGGTTAACATCTCCAATCAGTTGACATCTCCAGAAGTTATCCTCGAGACTCTGGGTGGGCCTTATCTAATCAGTTGGAGGCCTTAAGAACAAAAACTGAATCTCCTGGGAAAAAAGAATCCTCCTCAAGACTGCAGCATAGAAACCCTAAGACAATTCCTTAAAACAAATCTTCATATATGTATAATATACATATACCATATTGATTCTGTTTCTCTGGAAAGCCCTGACAGATACAGGGACCCAGAGGCCTGGCAGTGGGGGGAGGCAGGGCTTGCTTTTTATTTATTTTCTTAAATTTTGAGGGGCTGCGCAGCATGCAGGATCTTAGTTTTCCAACCAGGCATCGAACCCATGGCCCCTGCATTGGAAGCATGGAGTCTTAACCACTGGACCACCAGGGAAGCCCAGGGCTTGCTTTTTAGAGACGGGATTTCCTTGACAAAGTGAGAGCATCTAGAGGCAAGAACCGCCTATCTCAGCCTTTCCCAACTGGACACAGGTCAGGCCCTCGGCCTCGGATGGCACCAAGACACCTGCAGGCCAAGGGCATGCATTTGAGTCCTCAGGTTTCACAGTCCTGGGCACAGGCCACCCCCAACGTGCTGACCCTGCCTGCCACCCTCAACCAAAATAAACCCAGGGCAGGGTGCCTTGAGACCAGCCACTGCCAAAACCCCAAGGTCTGATCCTGATCACAGATCTGGGCTGTCTTTTTTCCCCAAAGCCCTGAAGGATGGACCAGTTGGCCTCAAAGAACAAAAATTTCATTTTGGAAAGATCCACGAGAGAGGAGGTGATTATAACAGCTGATAATGAAAGGGCATTTTCCACTCACAGGGCCCTGAGGTCCCTATGAGGCAGTCTGAGGAATCCAGGAGCCTCTGTGTTCCCCTTCACAGATGAGCCAGTGGGGGCAGATTCTAGCCCACATTCCTGATTTCAAAGCCTGTGGGGTTGGATTGTTCATTTATCCAACCCAGGTGACTATTTGCAGTTTAACAGGGTTCAGTGTAACCATGAAACTTTTACTGTCAGTCATCAGGACGTGCCCAGGAGAAGTGAAAACATCCATCCACACAGACACTTGGACGTACGTGTTCACAGCAGCGCTATTCACAGTAGCCAAAAGGTGGAAACAACTCAAGGGTCCATCAGCAGAATGGATGAACAAAATGTGGTCCAGCCGCGCAATGGAATATTATTCAGCCATCAAAAAGAATGAAGCACTGATACATGCTACGATGTGCGTGAACCTCGAAGACATGCTTAGTGAGAGATGCCAGACTCAAAAGACCACACGTAGTATAATTCCATTTATATGATCCTATTTACATGAAATGTCCAGAACAGGCAAATCCACAGAGACAGAAAGTAGATTAGTGGTTGCCAGGGGCTGGGGGAGGGGGGAGTAGCAGTGACTGAAATGGGCACAGGGTTTATTTTGGGGGTGGTGAAAGAGTTCTAAAATTGATCGTGGTGGTGGCTACACACATCCGTGAATATCCTAAAAACTATTGAACTGTATATTTTATTTTTATTTTTTTAATAAACTTCTTTTTAAGGATTTATTTTTTATTTATTTTTGGCTGCATTGGCTCTTTGTTGCTACATGCGGGCTTTCTCTAGTTGCAGCATGTATGCGCCACTCTTCATTGTGGTGTGTGGGCTCATTGCAGTAGCTTCTCATTGCAGAGCATGGGGCTCTAGGCACACGGGCTTCAGTAGTTGTGGCACTTGGGCTCAGTAGTTGTGGCTCGTGGGCTCTAGAGTGCAGGTGCAAGGGCTTAGTTGCTGCAGCATGTGGGATCTTCCTGGACCAGGGATCAAACCCATGTCCTCTGCATTGGCAGGCAGATTCTTAACTGCTGTGCCACCAGGGAAGTCCCCAACTATATATTTTAAATGGGTGAATTGCATGATATATGAATCATATCTCAATAAAGCTGTATTATAAAAAGCTCCCCCACAGCTCCACATTTACTGAGCACCCACTATATGCCAGGCACTGAGTTGGGTGCTAGAACAGAGCCCAGAGTGGGAGACAGAGTCATAAACAGATGACCATAATACCGAAGGATTCCTCTCTTATAGCACAGAGAGGAGAAAGATGTACATGTGTGGACACGTGAAGGATGGAGAAAGGAGTCCATGTGTAGGGTTTTGAGGGATGAATAGGAGTTTGCCAAATTGAAGTTGGAGACTGAGGGTGAATTCAACTTTATAAAATCTAATAAGCAGGATAAAATAAACAATTTTAAAAATGAAAATGAATACATCCTTATTTGTCTGCATGAACTGAATGAGTGTGTATTTGGACACTTTACAACCCACCCCAAACCATGTCTGGCTCACCCATGTCAATTTCTGTGTGACGCTGTTTATGTCCACAGCAAAGACAGTGCTATAAACTGGCATGGTAGTCTCTTCGTTCATCAGGAGTGTGGAGAAATCCAAAAATTCAGCCGCCCGCAGTTGCTGTCGATGAGGATAAACAAAAGATCAAGGGCCAGGCATGAGTATGACCAAGACCCTCCCCTGAGGACTCACCCCCTCTCAGCTAGGCTGGGTTCTCTCTGGCCTTCCTTCTCCTAGTGTGGCCAGAGTGTGGCTCTGGCGGGTGGCCACGAGAGTGAGGAGGACCGATATTCTCATCCAAAAATAAATCGTGGCCCTGAATGAGTAAACAACAAACTAGGGCGCAGAAGGGGGCCGGGGAGGGGCTGAGGGGAAAGAGAATTGTGATTTTCCGGGGAAGGTGAATGCAGTTTTCAGAGGCTGACCTCCCAAGGCTGGGCTAGCAGCCACATGCTGAGCCTCTGCTGTGCCCCCAGCTGCTCCCAACCACCTGACACCCTCCCTGCTGAGTCTTGACCCCCTGAGCCTGTCACCTCTCCCAAGGTGGGCCTCAGCAGCACTCAGAAAAGTCCTTTCCTTGCACTCTTTTCTTTTTAAATTTAAAAAAAAATTTTTATTTTATTTTATTTATTTTGGCTGCATTGGGTCTGTTGCTTTCTCTAGTTGCGGCAAGTAGGGGCTACTCTTCATTGTGAGATTCTCATTGCCGTGGCTTCTCTTGTTGCGGAGCATGGGCTCTAGGTGCGCAGCCTTCAGTAGTTGTGGCACATGGGCTCAGTAGTTGTGGCACATGGGCTCAGTAGTTGTGGCTCGTGGGCTCTAGAGCTCAGGCTCAGTAGTTGTGACGCACAGGGTTAACTGCTCCTCAGCATGCGGGATCTTCCCTGACCAGGGTTCGAACCCGTGTCCCCTACATTGGCCGGTGGATTCCTAACCACTGCACCACCAGGGAAGCCCCCCTTGCACTCTTAATGTGGATCTTACTTTTTGTAAAGCCAGGGTGACTTTTGATTGTTCACTGAATGCAATATGCTCCCTTCCTATGACCCATTTTACAGAGGAGGAAACTCAGAAAAGGAGAGAGAGCAGAGACTGGGATTCAGTTTTGAGGGGCCCCAGGGATCCTCCCCAGGTCTGATGGTTGGTGATTTTGGAGTGGGAGGCATCTGAAGGGGCGGATGTGCTTGGTCAAAAGCAGCTGAGGTCTAGATCGCTACAGCTCTGGGTGAAGGCTTGGGTTTCAATGCTGGCTCTGCCCACCTGCAGCCTATGTTCCTGGTCCTTCTGGGAACAGCATGTTGGCACGTATAGGGCTGACCCCCTCCCCTCTCAGTGGAGTCTCCCAGACCCTGACAATCAGTATATTTGGGCCCTTTAGCCACTGTGATTGGTTTGGAGAGAAGCATATGCCCCGGGCTGGGTCAATAAAATGCAATTCTAGTGCTTCTACTGTAGCTATCAGAAAACAGAGCTCTTTTAGGTTGCTTAAGTGTGTAATTGTCAGCTCAGAGTTGCTGGCCATGATCTTGCCTGAGTGGAAATGCGGCTGACACAAGGACAGCAGAGCCAAGAGATGGAGAAAGAATTGCCCAAGTGAGGTTGAAGTTAAGCACCTTGGTTCAGTTGAGCTTGAAGCTATCATTTTCAATCCTATTAACCAATCAGTTCCCTTCTGGCTTTATGCAGCCAAAAGAGTTCTCATGGATACAGCCCTTAATCGTGCTATGGGATTTCCTTGGTAGCACAGTGGTTCAGAATCCACCTGCCAATGCAGGGGACACAGGTTCGATCCCTGGTCAGGGAATATCCCGCATGCCGAGGAGAAACTAAGCCGCTGTGCCACAACTACTGAGCCCACGCACCTACAGCCAGTGCTCCACAACAAGAGAAGCCACCACAATGAGAAGCCCGCTCACCACAACAAAGAGTAGCCCCTGCTCGCCACAACTAGAGAAAGCCTGTGCGCAGCAACGAAGACCCAACGCAACCAAAAATAAATAAATAAATAACATCTTAAAAAAACTTGTGATATGATAAGGGTTGTTAAACAATTTCTCTGGGCTTCAGTTTCCTCATCTGTAAAACAGGTTGTACTTGTCTACATTGAAAGGGGCATGCATGGTGAGTGCCCTGTGCCGTGCCTGGTGTTATCTAGGACACCTCAGCTCACCCTGGGCTCCTCCTGTCTCAGATACAGGAAGGTTTTTTTGAGGGCTGCAGGTGAGCCCGGCCATTTCTGCCCACTGGGACAATCCACAAAGAATGCTAAAAGCCAGAAGGATGGAGGGAGTGGACATCTCAGGCTGGGCTTTGGAGTTAGAGGTTCCAGGGTGGGCAACGGGAGAGATGAGCCATTCCCAGAAAGAAAGGGCAGGCTGGCTCCGGATTCCCCGGAAGTGACTTACCTGGGGCTCGGGGCTGGGGTGGAGCCTGCCATGTTGTCTGTAGCCCTGTTTCACGCAGCGGCCTGAGATGAAGGCTGTTCTGACACAGCCTCAGTGAAACAGCGGCATCAGTGAGACATCAGTGGAACTGCTTGAAAAATCCTTCCTGGTGGTTGTTTTGCCAAACATTGGCTGCGCCGCTTGGCTTGTGGGATCTTAGTTCCCTGACCAGGGATTGAACTTGTGCCCTTGGCAGTGAAAGCACAGAGTTCTAACCACTGGACAACCAAGGACTTCCCAGCACATAGAGTCTTTTGCTCTCTATCTCTTGGACCACTTCGGGGAAGGAGTGGTTTGCACATTGGCCTGGAGGACATAACACCCTCTGCTCTGGTGTCTTGCGTCTGTGACTGGCCCTGGAGAGAGCCTGAGAGGAGGATTTGCAGGTGAGTGATTTTATAAGAAAATCCCAGAAGGACAGGGAAGGGAAGATATGAGCAGGTGGAGGGAGGGGAGAACAAGTAAGGGCATGCATCCGACAGAGTCCCTGGAGGACGGTTTAGCTCTATCCTGCTGGGAGATCTGGAAATGCCTCATGTCATTGGTCAGGGCTGCCCCGGGGGATGTCAACTTAAGGCACTTCTGGCCTTCTGGAGGGCATGCAGGCAAAGTGTGCTCCAGCAGCCTAGGGGAGCCCCTGGCAAGCACAGGCAATCACACAGATGCCTGTTATTAAACAAGGAGAGAAACAGATGATTGAACTTTGTGTACCCCCCCAAAATAATAAATAAATAAATAAAATTAATAAAAAAAATAAATTAAAAAAAAACAAGGAGAGGGATGGAGGGGTGTGGATGGAGTAGTGCAGTGCCTATTTCTATTCCTGTCCAAGTTTCTCTTTTAAAAGTATATATTAGAGGGGATTTCCTTGGTGGTCCAGCGGTTAATAATCTACCTTCCAATGCAGGGGACGTGGGTTCGATCCCTGGTCCAGGAACTAGTATCCCACATGCTGTGGGGCAACAGAACCCCTGCACCACAACTAGAGAGAAGCCCGTACACCGCAACAAAGATCACGTGCAGTGCAACTAAGACCCGAAGCAGTCAAAAATAAATAAATAAATATTTAAAAACAAAGAATAGGGAATGGTTTAAAAAATAAATGAATAAACGTGTACATTGGAGAAGTCAGACGCAAAAGTCCGCATGCTGCATGATCCCATTTATACGAAATGTCCAGAAGAGGAAACTCCATAGAGACAGAAAGTAGACTGGTGGTTGCCAGGGGCTGAAGGACAGGGAATGGAGAGCATTCCCTAACGGGGACAGGGTTTCCTCTTGGGATGATGAAAATGTTCTGGAACTACATAGAGCTGATGGTTGTACAACATTGTGAATGTGCTAAATGTCATGGAATTAAACACTTTGAAATGGTAACTGTGTTACGTAACTTTTACCACAATTTTAAAAAAGCGTAAATAGGGCTATGCCCCTCCTGTGCTCTGAAGCCTCCTGGGAGTCCCCATTGCCTTAGGACAAAATCTATACTTGTCTGCCACCTCAGAAACCCCTCACCTTTGTCTCCCTCCCACCTCTCTTCATTGCCCTCGTCTTGCCACAGCTGAGATCATTTGCACCTCAGGTCCTTTGTACATGCCATTCTCTCTGCCTGGCATGCTCTTATTCACCCTTCAGGTCTACAGTGAAATGTTACCTCCCAGACCGGGTTCCAGTACAGCCCTTTCTTTGTACCTTGGATGTTTCCTTCAGATTACTGACTGCAGTTTGTAATTTCACCGTGGTTTTAGATCTTGGATGGAAAGTTCCACCAGGCAGGAGCAGTTAGGTGTTTCTCAAATGTGTAGTGAATGAATGAGTGAGCGAATGAATGAGTGAGGGAGCGAGTGAACCAACAGATAGATGGACAGAGGCTACCGAGAGATTGTCAGGGAGATGCTGGAAGGACTTTCATGGCAGCCTACAAACAGCGGTCCTGGAGGAAGCGATGTTTAATCACCCATTTGACATGGGAAGGGACTGTCTAGATTTACATCTGGTGCTTTTTTCTCCTAAGACCACAGCTGCCTCCGAAACAAAGACCAACAAATTGCCGCCAGCACATGCTTCGTCATTTTCACTTCCTTTGAATGTTCTGCAATGGGTTTTCTTTTCAAACTGCATAGGCGTGCACTCTTGGTGTGCCCAGGCACGTGGCTGGGGAAGGGATGGGAAGAGCTTCTGCCCCGCCCCCACCACTTTCCCTGTGAGTCAGACAGTTTGGAACAGACCCTTCTCTCTCTTTACGTGGGGGGGATCTGTCTACATTTTATATATTTTCTACAAAAAATCACATTGCACTTTGCAATTTTATCCTTCCGGATCCTGCAAAAATCACATCGTGCTTTGGATTTTGTCCTCCGGGGTCTAATTCCTTTGTGAAAAACTTCATCATATTTCACATCCAAAGACCCCTTAATGTCTCCCTTCCTTCCTCTATTTGCTTTGTTCCCAGGCTTCCGCCTCACATCTGTGGACATAGAGTCATGCCTTGGGTTGACCTCAGTGGATTTGCTCCATGAGGGAGAGAATCATGGCTTTTAAAGACACTGGCCCAGGTCAGTTGGCAAAAAAGGCTGGAGTATGGGGCAACCCTGTGGAAAACCGCTTGGCAGTTCCTCAAAAGATTAAATGTAGAGTTGCTATAGGATCCCGTTACTCCACTCTTAGGTATAGACCCCAAAGAATTGAAAACAGGTGTTCAAACCAAAACTAATACACGTTTCGAGCAGCACTATTCACAATCGCCAAAAGGCGGAAACGATCCAAATGTCCATTGACAGATGAATGAACAAAATATGGTCCAGCCACGCAATGAAACATTACTCAGTCATAAAAAGGAATGAAGCATTGACACACGCTACAATATGGGTGAACCCTGAAAACATCATGCTGAGTGAAAGAAACCAGACACAAAAGGCCACATCGCATGTGATCAATTTCTATGAAATGTCCAGAACAGGCAAATCCATAGAGACAGAAAGCAGAGTAGATAGAGATTATTAGGGGCTGGGGGAGAGGGGACTGGGGAGTGACTGCTACTGGGCATGGGGTTTCCTTTTGGGGTGATGGAAATGTTCTGGAACTAGATAGAGATGGTCCTTGCACAATGCCATGAATATATTGTTACTGAATTGTTCATTTTAAAATGGTGAAGTTTATGTTATGTGAATTTAACATCAATAAGAAACAAAAAAATTGGGGCGGTCCTCATGGAAGCCAGTGAAGAGGGAGGTGCTGTCCCTGCCAACGCAGGCAACCACTGGGCATTAGTAATTCTAACATTTGTCTGGGCGTGTGGTCAGCAAAGACCCCTCTTCTCAGGTACTTATTGGCTGCCTGCATTGCTTTCTTCCAAATCCCTTGCTTATACACACTTCTCAGCTGATGCTCCAGTACGGGGATAATATCCTTATTCTGCAAATGAGGGAACTGAGGTTCCAAGGGGTGAAGTGAATTTTCTAAGATCACTCATTGTGGCCCTTTCATCACATCACGAACTTGGGACTTGGGAACTTGGGACTTTGCTTTTTTATTTTTTTAAAAAAGAAATTTATTATTTTGGGACTGCATTGGGTCTTTGTTGCTGCACACGGGCTTTCTCTAGTTGCGGCGAGCAGGGGCTTCTCTTGTTGCAAAGCACAGGCTCTAGGTACGTGGGCTTCAGTAGTTGTGGCATGCAGGCTCAGTAGTTGTGGCAAACTGGCTTAGTTGCTCCGTGGCATGTGGGATCTTCCCGGACCAGGGATCGAACCTGTGTCCCCTACATTGGCAGGCAGACTCTTAACCACTGCACCACCAGGGAAGTTCCCAGGACTTTATTTTTAGGAGGAGCAGACTGACAGGAAGCCTCAGTGACAGGCTCAGGGTCACAGAACAATGGAAACAGTACAGAGAACATTTGTGAGCGACGAAGCATGCTGGTGCTGATTCTCAGAAGCCTGGCGTTAAATACTACCGTTCTCCCAGTTCATAAATGAGGAAAATAAGGCTCAGAGAGGTGGATCACTCCCCCAGGTCACACAGCACAGGGAGGACACATAAGGACTGAGGATTCAAACCCTCAAGTTCTGCTTTGCTCTGAGCTGCCTCTGGGCAAAATCAAGTCATCAAGATGTGGACACCGAAATCTTGAAGCTGAAACCTCAAATCTCACACCTGGACTGGGAATTCCAGGAACTGGGAGGTGGCGCTCCCACGAGTCCAAACAGAGGAATTTCTGGAGAAAAATCAAGCAAAGAAAAGTTTGGCTCGTGAGGTCCCCCTCCTGGGGTCCTGAAGGAAGCAGCTGGTGTCAGATTCACTGTGGAGCTGCAATTCCTGAGTGTCAAAGTTCTCAGGGCAGTGAGCATGGTCTTGGTGGGAAACAGGAATGGTGCATATGCATGTGTGTGTGCGCATGTGCGTGCATGCACCTGTGTCTGTACATATACACGTGTCTTTGAGCTTGCACATGCACACGTGTGTCTTTGTACGTGTGTATGCATGCATGTACATGCACACGTATGTGTATATGGGGAGCTTCAAAAGCAGATGAGAGGGACTTCCTAGGTGGCGCAGTGGTTACGAATCCATCTGCCAATGCAGGGGACACGGGTTCGATCCTTGCCCCAGGAAGATACCATGTGCCATGGAGCAACTAAGCCTGTGTGCCACAACTACTGAGCCCCTGTGCCGCAACTACTGAAGACTGCTTGCCTAGAGCCTGTGCTCTGCAACAAGAGAAGCCACCACAATGAGAAGTCTGCGCACTGCAATGAAGAGTAGCCCCCGCTCACCGCAACTAGAGAAAGCCCGTGTGCGGCAATGAAGATCCAACAAAGACAATAAATAAATATTAAATTTATAAAACAAAACAAAACAAAACCAGATGAGACCAACTGGAAATCCTGGCATTTAGTGGGTCTCTGGAGTCAGACTTCCAGTCCTCAGTTTCTCCACTGGGAAATGGGTCAGCTTCTTCTGGATGTGAAGATTAGAGTCTAGAGAGACCACTGTCTATCAGAAGATTTGTCACAGTATACAGTCTGAGCTACAGGGTGTGAAGCTGATACCTGTGATCTCCTTTGATTCTCAAAGTGAACCCAAGGCTCAGTTTATCATCCATGTTTTCGTAGACGATCAATTTTTGTCACGCTAAAATCACGCAAGCAAAGATTTCAAACCACACAAAAATGTATGAGGTAAACAGGGAAAATTCCAGCTGCAGCTCAGCCCGCTTCCCAAGGAACCCCTGTTGATAGGTGGGTGTGGGATTTTCCAAAATTTGCCTGACATTGCAGGTATATATTTTGAGTTTGTATCTCTATTTCCATATAGTCCGATACAGTGTATTAAAAAGGCGAAGTATGGGAATTCCCTGAGGGTCCAGTGGTTGGGATTGGGCACTTTCACTGCCGTGGGCCTGGGTTCAATCTCTGGTCGGGGAACTAAGGTACCACAAGCCATGCAGAGCAGCCAAAAATTAAAACAAACAAAACAAAAAAAGGGTGACGTAAATACTAAAGAAAAGTGGCTTTTCAATTAATGGTACATTTTGGACTCCCTGAGCTCACACTTCATCATCTGAGGTTATGGACGAAGGAGATGGAGTCCCACAGGTCATGGGGCTTGCTCAAGGTCACCCACTGTCATGCCCCTGGTCTAGGACTTGACTTGGGTCTGCCTGTCCCACCCCAAAGCAGGTCTCTTTCGGACACTGTACAAAGTACACTTGTTCATTGTCCTTTTGTGAAACACTCATTCAATGCTGGGGTTTAAAGACAAGAAGGCCCAGGTGAAGGAGCCCTTAGCCAGGCTGAGACAGGGCCGGACTTGGACACCCCAGGCCAGGGGTGTGAGGGACAGACCTGGGGAAGCCAGAGGGGCAGCCAGGGCCTCTGTCAGGGAGAGCAGGGCGGGCTGCCTGGAGGAAGAGGCTTGGGAGGTTGAAGGTTGAATGGTGGTCCCGCAGGCATAGTGGAGCCTGAGGGCAGGGTGAAGAGTCACCCCCACTGCTGGCCCAGTTGGGCTGCTTAGGAGTCTCCCTAACACTTGACATCCAGGAGTAGGATCCAATACTTGACCCTGGGGCTCAACTGTAAGCTCCAACATCTGGCTCAAAAGTTTGGTGCAGCACAGAGCCAGCCCTACCCAGATGGGGAAACTGAGGCTTGAGCAGGTGCTAAGAATTTGAAGAACTCATTGTGCAGCCTGGGACCAGGCTTTTCCCCTTTCTGGGCCTCAGCTTCCCCATCTGTACAAAAGGACAGGACAGCTGGCAGAGTTGCGTAGCCGGGCAGGAGTTCGGCTCCAGCCCCAGCAATAACTGTCACCCCTCCTCCTCCCTTCTGACCAACCCCATGCCCCAAACACATGGGAGGTTTTTTTAAAAATATTTATTATTTTTAAAAATTATTTATTTATTTATTTATTTTGGCTGTGCCAGGAGGCACACAGGATCTTTAGTTGCGGCATGCAGGCTTCCTAGTTGCGGCATATGAACTCTTAGTTGCAGCATTCAGGATCTAGTTCCCTGACCAGGGATCAAACCTGGGCCCCCTACATTGGGAGCACGGAGCCTTACCCACTGAATCACCAGGGAAGCCCCCACAAGGGAGTTTGGCAACTTACCCCTCTCCTAGGGGCTGGACTCTAGGCCTCAGCCCCTCTTCAGTGGAAGGGGGACAGTTTGGGGGTGTGGCCCCACGCTGGGGCTGGCCAAGAAGGGGCGAGGGGGGCACACTGTGAAGGGGTTGGGGATCCTCACAGACAATGCCTACTTCACAGGTGGGGAAACTGAGGCCCAAGAGGATGGGATGTGGAAGGATCAGTAACAAAACCAGTGCCTCTAAACCCTCTCAGGAGTGGTCCTGGATGACCCTGCAAATCGGCTGTACCATTTCACTGGAGGAAACCGAGGCCCATTGTCCCACCACCTGCTGCGGCAGGCTCCCCTTCCACTCCACCCCACTCCCAGCTGGCACATTTCCAGCCCTCGCAATGCCCCTTGGGTGGGTGTTGGCCAGTGATTGGATAGAAGGGGAAGTCAAGGCCTGGAGAGGCAGGGTCCCCTGCCCAGGCCAATGGCCCCCAGAATGGTCAAAGTTGGAAGGAGGGGGTGACGGGGTTAGAGGGATCTGGGGATGCAGAGAGGGGTGGCAGCTGGACCTGTATCCTGAATACAGTGCAAGCACATGGTCCGGAGGGGTGAGGGCTGCAGGCTCTGGTTTGCAATGGAGCACTTTTCCCGGGGTCCACAGCCCCACTATGCCTTGATGAGGCAGGTATGGCTGGGGAAACAGGGGCACCCCCAGGGTTGCCCCCAAAGTTGGATAATACAGGAACACTGTGGAGGGAGGCAGTGAGGTGAGGCAACCCCAGGGAGGACCCCAGAAATGCCATATCTAGTGCTTTACTCACAAAGGTGTTGTACAGTGTCAAGGCCAAAGTTTCACATCAACCCATATGGCTATGGGTGGGGAACTTTTATTTTTTAATGTTTATTTATTTCACTGTGCCAGGTCTTGGTTGCAGCATGCAGGACCTAGGCTGCAGCATGTGGGTTCTAGTTCCCTGACCAGGGATCAAACCCAGGCCCCCTGCATTGGGAGTGTGGAGTCTTAACCACTGGACCACCAGGTTCCAATTAGCCCTAAGGTAGCAGAGGAAATTTTACCTTCCAAACTGAAAAATAATCCTTCCCAGATCTCAGAGGGGAAACTGAGGCCTGAGGTGGCAAGACCTGCTGGAGGACAAAGCCTGAACGATGTCCTGGGCTGGAGAACCCATTCTGTGTGCCTTTGTCTAAGTGATCTTCCCCAGCCCTGCGCAGTGGTAAAGAGGAGCTGGGAAGGGGGTCTCCCAAGAGGGAGAAGGAGAATGGGTGGGGTCCTGTAGATTCTGAGCAACTTTCTCAGGGAGTGACACTAAAGCCCACGGTCAGACACCCACCTCCAGGGCTCTGGTGAAGACGATAGCAAACGCGCAGGAGGTTCTTGGCTGACAAGAGCACCCATCATGATCACATGGGTCCCCGTCACTCCTGAGTGTCCTCTGGGACACAGCGAGCGGAGAGGTTCAGGGGTCCCACACCAGCTTCCTAAGGGGCCCTGTCTCCAACCCCCTCTAACTTGCTGACAAACACCCCCAAGCCCGTCCTGGGCTTCCTGCTACCCTGGGCACAACCATAGCCCAGGCTCCTGCCCAATACGCTGTGCTCAGGTGGAGGTCCCTGCAGGTCCTGTGGGTGCCAGGCTTGCCCATCTATGTGCGCTTTACCCTCCCTCCTCACCAGAAGGGCCAAGGGGCTGCTGATGGAGGGATCAGACACAGGCCGGGAAGCATGTGGGAACAGCAAGAAGCTCTAAAGACATCCCATGGCCAGCTCCGAAGTCAGGGGGAAGCCCAGATGGGCCTTGGTCTAACTCTGGCAGCTGGAACCCCGACCCTTGAGGTGGGCAGGTGAATTGTAGGCAACTCAGGTAAAGCTCCCATGTCCCGACCCCCTCTCAAAGGCAGATTTCTGTACCCAGCGATAAACCTCCCTCTCCACAGAAAACAGGGTGGACCCACCCACTATGCTTGGCCCTGATCACTACCTGCTCTCTGGCGCCCTCTAGGCTTTCCCGGTGGCTTCCCAGGCCCCCCAGCTGCAGCAAGCCAGTCAGAGGCCCCTGCAGGCAGAGAGCACACCTGGGAGGCAGCAGGGCTTATGCTCTGCTTCCATGTAGGCCCTACAACACCTATCACGTGTTCCCCGACCAGTCTGATTTAAAAACACATCAATGGAGACCATGGAAAATTGCGTTTCCTCTACATTTATTTCAACTGCTAAATGATGAACAACATCCACAACTTCTTAGATTAAAAAAAAAAAAGAAAAAAACCCAAAACTTCCATTCTGTAACATCACAAACGTCTTCTAGGTTTTACCAAGGACCAAAAATGCTAAAATTCTCTATATGATTTCCAGTGATGGAAACAAGGCAGAGACAGTAAGCACCCAAAGTGGCGAGATAGCACTTTCCGGATGCCTGTCGTCCTCGTGGAAGAGACCCTGGAACTAGAATGACAGAAAAGACACTGTGACTTTAACAAGGCTATGCAACTGCACAACGCGCTTGCTCGCACGCATGCTCCCTGCAGAGTGGCCGCTGCCGGAGAGCGCCAGGGCGGGCACAGAGGGCCAGCGCGCTCATCCTTGGCTAACCGCTGGCACAGGGACGCATCACCATGCTCCTCCCTGGCCCACGCGACGCCTTCACTGCCTCAATGCCAACTCCACAGAAGCGTCACCTGGGACTTTGCAGGCTCAAGAAGTACGTGTTCCCTTTGATGTTTGCCAAAGGCTCAGTGTCAGCTCAAAGCAGGACACCCCCAGGAGGAGGAGTGGCAGGAGGCTGTGGGAACAGGGCTCAAACCCTGGGAACTCCTAAAGTATTTTACTTATAAATAAAAGCAGAGAAAGCCAAGAATGAGCATACTAGGAGAAAGTCAATATGATGGTCAGAGCTATGCTTGAAAAGAGCCGGAACCCATGCTGGGGGTGCACGCTCAGGGCCAATGGGTGCTTCACGAAAGCCCATGGGGGACTCAGGCCCTGTTCTGAGTTCTATCATTTTGCCTGACCCACAGCCAACATGGAAGGCTGCTGGAAAGATTAGACGAGGTGAACCCCCACAACTGTGGTTCCCCCAAGCCATACCACCCCTGCAGGCTATTTCAACTCTGCTGAAGAACCTCCAGCATGTCTGTGGCCATAAAGATCTGCCAGTTGCCAAAGCAACAAAAGTGACCAGAAGCAAGCAGAGCCCTGGGGAGGACCCGTGACATGAAGAAAGGCAGCATCAGGTGGGCACGTGAGACGCTGGCACAGGCCCGTGACGCCGTGCAGATGAGTGAGGGCCAGACAGACGAGAGAGATCCAGAGGAGCTGGGACTACAGCTCAGGAGGTCTGTGGCTTTGAGAAAGCAAGCATTTCATAACAGCCAATAAAAGTGGCTGACAGGGTAACTCGCCGCTGTGTCCCCCAAGCTTACAGTATCAGCAGGATCCCGTTTTCCAGAATTTAGCACATATTTAAAACTTCAACACTGCTGCTTTATGAGGAAGGGATGAGAGATTCCCACAGCCTGAGAATTTCACATGTAGCTGCAAGAGGCAGAGTGCAAAAAGCTGGAAGGGGCGGCAATCATACGCCTTGAAATAGCAAACAGCTGCAGAGCCCACCCCAAGAGGATCTTTTCTGCTCTGTACAAAGGCCCTAACAAAACAATTCTATACACTGCCACACATGCAAAAAATGAAGAGTCTTGGAGTCTACACCTCCCACCCCTTTGTAGGAGAGACTCCATATGTGGTTAAAAAAAAAAAAAAAACTCCAGTCTGCTTTGTGGATTCTAAAGAGACGTAAATTTGGGGAAAGTTTCATCCGTGTAATGATTACTCCCCACTGAATATAGCTGCTGAATACATTGCTGAAATTTCTTTAAGTCTCTTGGGATGCATTTAAGAGATGAGACTCCATAAATAACACGTTCATGGAATCCAGTACCTCCACTTGTTTAAAGAGCTTCAGCACTCTGACCGACAGGCCGTGGTACCAGAGCACAGACCTCATTAATACTGATTTATATTCCCTATTTCAATTTGTGAAGATACGATCTGTGACTTTCGATATCAAGTTTGCCAACAGATGACTTAAAGAGCAATGTGCCCTGGGACAGGAAAACCGACAGGAGCTGGTTCCTGAGCACTTAACGGGCGCTGGTACTTTCAAGGGCAGCCCCGCCTTCTGAGAGGAACCAGGGGAGACTCGGAGAAGACTTGCTGCCAAAAGCATTTGGAAGAGGGGGGAAAGGCAAAAGCAGATTGGAAATGGTGCGTCCTCCTTTTAAAAAAAAGAAAAGCCAGCGGGTGGAACCTCCGCACCAGAAGTTGCAGAGACCTTTGCTCTTCGTGTGCACACCAAACCTACTTGGGCACTGGTTCCAGGGCAGATCCGGGGCAGAGGTGGCGTTTTAAGAGTAATTGCTGCTTCAAGCCTTATCTGTCTCACCAATGGTTTTCATCTATTCAGGGAGAGAACGATTTTGTTCAAAACTGAGTTGGAAATTATGGGTGGGGAGGACAACTAAAAGGAGAGGAAAAAGAGAAGGATATTTATAAGGCCAAAGGACCTTCAGAAAGAAAAGGATCTGGAGACCCTCAGAAAGGGATGAGGCATAGTGGCGTCCCCTGCGGCGTCAGCTTCCAGGTCACCCTTACATTGCCAGGACACAAGGCCACTCCCGTGGTGGCCTGTTTCCACAAGATGGCCACATGCAGTCACACCTGGGAGGCCAGTGTTGAGGCCCCACCATGGGCTGCATGCAGCAGCGCTTGGCAAGCGTGGGGCTCGCGCTTTCAGCCAAACCTGGAAGGTGAGAGGTGGGACACATCCACAACCAAACACTCTTTTCATTTCCCTCACAGAATTTTATGATTTTTTGAGGGGAGTGATATTTTGATGTTTGGGTTTGAGGAGTGGGGGACACTGACTTTTCTGGAGGAAGCTTCTCTGGGAACTAGAACGTCCGCTTAGGCAGAACGCCCTCTGCACCAGCTCACACACATACCTATTTGTTGGCCCGTTTGTGTCTGTACATCTGCATCATCCTCTGACGGAACACATCAAACGTGTCTTCTTTGTGCTCCTGCCCGTCGGCACCCAACCCCTCCCCTTCCGAGGCAGTTCCCCTAAGGAGCGAAATGGAGAGTTAGCCACACCTGAGCCCAGAGCTTGGCCACCAGGAGATGGAAAATGGCCTGAGCCGTCAAGAGTGGGACAGAGGTAAGAGGGACACACAACAGTGACAGCAAGGAAAAGGGAAAATAAAGACACAATTCACAGTGGGGAACAAGGGATACTCACCCGTGCAGGTGTGCGAACCTTCTGAGAAGTGTGCTCAGAAGCCAGCCCTTGATTACGGCAGAAAGCCTCCCCAGCAGGTGCTAAGCTCAGTTTTAACTGAAATGCTTGCTGGATGTTAATGGGGCCTAATAAACTCCAGGCCGTGCTCTCCCCTGGCTGGTCTGCATGTAGGTTCCCGGAAAAGGGAAGTGGCTCTTAGTGTAACTACCCAGAATTACCACTCGGCTTTTATGATAATAATGGATGTGGCCAAATGCCAGGGATCAAGTCTATGCAAGTGCAGCAAGGAGCTGTGTGAACACTTGCATATGTAAATGATCTGCTATAAGCCATGTTCAACATGAGGGAAACCAAGAATCAGGCTGCAGGTCAAAGGACTTAGGACCAGAAAGCCATAGAAAGCTTCATCTCCCCAGGCACGGCTGCCCATCCCCACCCCTGGCCCCCAGCGCCTGCCGCGTACACGCTGACGGGCTCCCTGATGCCCTTCCCACAGGAGCCCAGGCCATGGCCCTCCTTCCAGCCCATCTTTTGTAGCATCTGGAACCCCAGGTTCTTGTCGGTCAGTTTCTGCTGGGCGAAATCAAAGTCCTTGGGTTTCTGAGGAGAGAGAAGAGTGCGGTACGTGAGGTGCAGCAAAGTGCCTGGAGCAAGGGTCTGCCCTGGGTTGCACTTGGACATGGTCCAGTACTAACACCCTCCCTGACTCCCCAGATGCCCAAGATCAAGCCATGGTCCTGGCAACATTCCCTGGGTGGACTGAGACCTCTAAAGGTTGGAGGTCACCAGCTTGAGCTGTCCCCACAGAACCGAGCCAGACCAGCCTCTCAGACTTCACTGTGACCACTCTTATTGCAATGTTAAGACTGTGAATTAAACTTTGTGAGGGGATGGTGGGTCCTGGGACCAAAGGGTGAGTAGGAAGAGCCCAGAGTGGAGACCTGGATAAAGAGAGTGGACCTGAGGGGTCCTGAGGGGTCCACTCAGCTGGATAGATCTTTGTGAGTGTTCAACCGTGTCTAAGAATCACCCTGCCTGGTCTCCTGGGGCTGGAGCAAAGCCATGCACCACAGGCCAGGGTGAGGTGTGCACAGACAGCTACAGGGGACACCTCCTCCCTGCCTGCAATCACCCCAAAGAGAAACCCGTGTTTGCAGAACACCAGCTGGCTGCATACCAGGTTAACATACATTTCATTTAAAGCTCAAGGTATCTCCTAACTGCAGGGTAGGTGCAACTGTCCCACTTTACAGATGTATAAACAGAACCTCGGGATTCACATGCCAAGATTAGATGGCCAGGCTGAGCCTGAAACAGCTGCCTTCTCACCAGGCTGTGCCTCACCCAGGCCACCAGATGGGTATCTGGGTACTGGCTCAGCCTGAAACCCAACACAACTGTTAAGACCACGAGCTTCGGGCACAGGAAGGTCCCTGCTCCCAGCTCTAAGTGGGGTCACACTGACGATTCATCTGGCTGTTGATACTGACACAATGCATTCAGAACAGGTCTGAGCCACCACATGGGCGTTCCTCACCACCTGAGACTAGCAGAGACCTCACCTGGTTCCCCACTCACCTCCTGACCTCTAGGGACCTGTGATGTCCCCACGTATCCCAGGTGACCTTCTCTAGCCTCACCTGCCCCAACATGTGTCAACCCAGCTGTCTGGAGTGTGCCCGGATCTCCTTCCAATGACCTGCCCCCACAAGGGCTCCCCATTTTAGTCAGTGGTAGCTCCATTCTCTTAACTGTCCAGGCCGAAAACCCTGGAGTCACCCTGGACTCTTGGTTTTATCTGTTTCACATCCAATCCATCAGC
Organism: Hippopotamus amphibius kiboko; assembly: GCF_030028045.1. Classification (NCBI taxonomy): domain Eukaryota; kingdom Metazoa; phylum Chordata; class Mammalia; order Artiodactyla; family Hippopotamidae; genus Hippopotamus; species Hippopotamus amphibius. Next base: position 15,112,085 of record NC_080200.1, on the reverse strand, counting down.
AAGTCCCACCAACTCTACCTTCACCCCTCCTGGCCCCCCACCCCACAGGCTGCTCTCAACACAGCAGCCATAGTGGCCATGTCTTCCACCCAAATCCCCACCATGGTTCCCAGACACCTCTCCTAGAGAAGAGGCCACAGTGCTGACATCCGTCTACAAGCCCTATGTGACCTGGGTGCTTGCCACCTGTACTTCCTCACCTCCCCACCACCATCACTCCACTCTAGGCACCTGTGACTGATCTGGGGCTTCTCCTAGGCCTCCCTGGTTAAAGGGTACCCCCAACCCACCTTACTGTTCATCTCCCTTTGACCTGCTTCTCAGCACCCACAGCACCCACCATTTCCAGTCCTGCACATTTCTGTTGCCGCCAGCCCCGGTCACTGCTGCCTCTAGGGGGCGCAGATGGGGCTGGGAGCACAGGAGGTGCTGACCAATTAATGAACGCACGCACGCCGGGATTACTAGCAAAGTAGCACACTCTTTTAACCACAACTATACTCTACTAAATCTGAACTTCTCAATGGCTGAGACATTATCTTGTTCATCTCTCCAATCCACTGCACAAATCAGGCCTCACTCATCCATTACATACGTTAATTACTTCCTGCTGTGCTTTGGGACAATGCAAAAGTTTTAAGAAGTCCTGGAAGAGAAAAGGCGGTGTGTTGTCCTCTGTATGTTGACACCTGGCCTGAAGTATGAGTATAGCTTAGTCACAGCCAATGCCCTCTGGAACTCTGGCAAACTCTGACTGTGTCACACATGAGGACTCACAGCCATGCTCACCTTCTTCTTGGACACGGGACGACCCCGAGGCCTGTCATAGGCAATTCGAACCGGTTCGTGAACTGGAAGACAAAAGAAATGTATATATACACAAATACGTGCTTCCCCCAAATTACTGAGAAGATGAGGGTGCTGTAGTCTTGGCTAATAGCCCCTCTGCCGACAGAAGGTGGCTGGGAGCCGCACCACTGGGCCAGCCGTTCGGCCCCGGCTCCTCTCAGGAATCCTGTGACCCCCAGAGCGCAGAGGCAGAACACAGAGGCTCCACTGAGGTCTGCCTTGCTGTGGCAGAGTCTACCTAAGCGTGCCTCCCATGTTTATGATGAAGGACCTGACACGTGGCTCGTTTTCCATGACCGCAGGAACACACTGTGCTTCCACAATGAGCTATGTGCAACACTGTGCCCTCCTCGTGTCTCTGTGACAGTGCCATAAGGAACTAAAATCCGCACAGAAATTTCTGGTAAAGACAACCATGCTTCGCATACAGAGCACTACATCACATTGCTGTTGTTGTTGTTATTATTGTATTTGATAAAAGAAAAATCAGCAGGTCTGGTACTATCTCATCAACCACCCTATCCAATAACTGAGAACTTCTAAAATGGAAGGAACTCCACTCTCTCCCCGTGAAGGCCATCTTAACAAGCATTCTGATGTGCTACCACCCTCTGAGAAGTTCTGAAGGACATAAGAGTTTAGTAGAACAGTTAGCAATCCAATGCGACACCAAGGCTTCCAAACACAAACCATGAGAACTGTTCCATTAGCAGGAGGAACTATACTGACACTGTTGGGTAAAAATATGACGGTCTCAATAACGTAGAACACACAGGTTCTCCACACACGATGGAGCACTGTTCACCAAAACCACCTCCCATGCAGGCATCGAAGCATCGGCCCCACATAGGCCTGGCTGGGTGGAGACCTGCACGGGCAGTGAGCAGTCCAACAAAAGACGGCCCATGATGTGATTCATCTACTGACAGTCTAGAAAAGGCAAAACCACAAGGCCAGAAAATGGTCAGTGGTTGCCAGGGCCAGGTTGGGGAGGAGACCACAGAGACATTTCTGGGACAAGCTCTAGTTTGGCCGTACCCAGGGGCTCATGCCTATACGCCTTTGCCAAAACTCCATGAACTGTCCACTTGAAAAGGGTGCACCTTTATTACTGGTAAATTGTACCTCAGGAACTTTGACCCTCCCCACAGGTAAGCAGGAGACGGCCTTCCACGGCCAAGGCTGGCAGAGCATGGGCTGCACAGCTCCCACTAACCACTGCCCAAGATTGGTCCCACCTCGTGTCCTCCTGCCTCATCGTCACTAAGGAGGTATCATTACTCTGGGGCCGTCGGAGGGGGCTGAGGAAGCTGGACACCCCTCCAGACCACAGGCAGGAAATAGCCAAGATGACCCAGACCTGTTCCTTCCACAGCCAGGACTTCTCTGTTGGAAGCTGAACAGTAACAGAAAATAACAAGCAGCAAGTGGGGCGCTAGAAGCCAAACGCAGCATGTCCTTAGAGTGCCAACTTTAGACCAACTGGGAACGTCACTTTCATGAACATTTTGGACTGTGTGCAAAACCAATAGGACTATTTTGGGTTAAAAACACAAGACCAAAGAACCCCATGTTGTGTAGGCCCTGGGGGGATTCTGGAAGGTAATGTCCAGATTAGCCAGAGTAATCAGAGGCAGAAAGGGGGACAGAGGCCAGCTAGTCATCTTGCACCTGAATTGGGCTGAGGGCCGGGTAAATTCTTCAAAACAGCCAGGCAACGTCTCCACAATTTTCCATGGCCTAAGACCAAGCAGCATGACCTCCTCAGGTGTTAAACAGAAGACTGTGCTGGGGGCACTGTGCTGATAGCCAGGCACTCACCTTTGGGCTCCTGGATGAGACACAGCCTCTTGGGAGCCGGGATCATGCCGACCTTCAACGACTTGCTGCTGACCCTCTTCCGGGGAAAGCAGGTCCCTGAGGAGGACTGTGACAGGGCAGGCGCACCAGCCGGGCTGTCCTCGGCCACCTCACTCAGGAGGCCATCAGCAGGGGGGCTCCCCTCCGAGCCCTCACACTTGGTGGACCCTCCTGCCAGCCTGGAGGCCCCTCCAGGAGTGGAGGCCTCCTCCTCCTCCTCTTCGTCCTCCTCCTCGTCCTCGTCCTCCTCAGGCATCACCTCTGGGCTCTCCAGCTCAGCCTCGTGCTGAGAGGGCTCATCCTCAAACTCTCCTTCCCCTTCCATGGGCTCCAGGGGGCTCTCCTGAGAATCAGCACTCTCGCTGGCGTGGAGGTTCAGTGGAGATGACGTAAAGCAAATCGATGGGCACAGTTCAAATACTTTCTTTCGATAGAATTTGAAAGCTGAACTGTTTTGGTCATGTAGAAACCTGGGATAAAGATGAAATACATTGGTTAACCACAGGGTTCTCTAAACATCCCTATTTTCTGAAACTGTCCAAATGGACCTGACAAAACTGGGGGTGGGACAAAGAAGTGAATACATGATCTCCTCCCACCAGCTGTGGTTGATGGTCAGCTTTACAATGAGACAGAAAGTTTGAGGAGTGCTCGGACTTCCCTGGTGGTGCAGTGGTTAAGACTCTGCACTCCCAATGCAGGGAGCCTGGGCTTGATCTCTGATCAGGGAACTAGATCCCACATGCATGCTGCAACTATGAGTTCGCATGCTGCAACTAAGGAGCCCATGTGTCACAACAAAGGAGCCCACCTGCTACAACTAAGGAGCCAGTGAGCCACAACTAAGGAACCCATGTGTCGCAACTAAGGAGCCGATGAGCTGCAATGAAGACCTGAAACAACCAAATATAAATAAATAAATATAAATATTTTTTAAAAAGTCTGAGGAATATTAGTAATTTAATGAAAGAGCCAGAACATAAGAGGCCTAGTTGCTTTCTCGGGGAGGGAACTAGAGGAACAAGCTATGCAGGGATGACCAGGGAACATGCTAGAATAAGCCCTAACACTACAGCCAGGAGATCCAATCTGAGCCTTACCTCATCTCTTTCTGATTACATCACCGGCCAGTATGGGCCTGCGAGTGCTCACTGTGACTTTCTGGCTCCTCCCACACCCCAGCCATGGATGGAGAAAGGTGTGTCACCACCTGCCTCATGTCCTGCAGCACAGCTGCATGAATGTGGTGGCAACAAGGCCTCTCTGTGCCTCGGAATCCAATGGCCCTAGCCACAGCTTGGAGTTGTAGCTGGTGTGAGAAACCGAAAACACACAATACATACTTGGGCCAAAGGAAAGACAGCCCTTGTTCTTGGACAACTCAGGCTCAAAATGAAGTCAATTTTCCCCTAACTAAATATTAATGTACAAAAGCAAAGCATCATTTTTTTCTGGATCTGAACATGATTCCTTAAGTTCATATTAAAAACATAAGTATGCAAGACTATCTACGAAACCCCTGAACAAGACCAACAAGGGGCCCAGCTCCACCAGATATTACAAGCTATGTGAAGCCTCTCTAGTTAAAACAGCATCGCACTGGTCTATGCACAGACAGACCAAGAGAAAGGCCAGAGACACAGCAGTTGATGAAGGTGGCCTCTCAAATCACTGTGAAAAAGAACAATCTTTTCAGTGAATGGTGTTGGAACAACTGGGCAGCTTTTTAGAAAAATATTTAAATTGGATCTATGCTCTACTCTCTGCTCCTGAAAAACCCCACACTGATCAGAAATCTAAATGTAAAAACCAAGCCATACAAGTTGAAGAAGAAAATACATAAATATCTTTATAATGTGAGTGTAGGGAGATTCTTTCTAACTACAGCTCAGTGCTGGTGAGGATGGGGAGCAACTAGAACTCTTATCCAAGCTGCTGGAAATGCAAAAATTTGAAAGACAGAAAGACAGTTTGGCAGTTTCTTCAAAAGTTAAACATGGACCCACCATGTGAGCCAGTCTTTCTCTACCTCAGTGTTTTCCCGGAGAGAAAGAAAAGCAGACCTGGTACACGATTGCTCACAGAATGTCTACCTGAAATCGTCCCAGACTGGAGACATCTCAATACCATCAGCAGCTGAACAGGTAAATAACTGTGGTCCAGCCATACAATGCAATATACTTGGCAGTAATAAAGGAATGAACTACGGATACACACAACATGGATGAATCCAAATAATTATGTGGAGTAAGAAGCCAGACAAAAGAACGGCATTTACACAAAATTATAGAAAATGCAAACTATTTACAGTGAGAGAGCCCTGATCAGCAGCTGCCTACAGGCTGGGATGACAAAGGGCACAAGGAAACTTTTAGTCATGGATGTGTTCATCATCTTGATGGTGGTGATGGGCGCAAACATGCATTAAAACTTATTAGATAAACGTGTGCAGTTTATGGCACGTCAGTTACACCTCAACAAAACTTTTTTTTAAAAGAGGGCAAATGATATGAACCAGTTTATAGAAAGATATTCAAAGGACTCAAGTTTATGAAAAGAGGTTCAATTTCATTCATAAGAAAAATGCAAACTAAAACTTCACTGAAAAAATTAGAAATTTCTCACCAATCCCATTGGCTCAAAGGCATGCCAAAAGGTGGGGGTAGGGACAGGCACTCATGACACTCCTAGGAGAGTGGCCCTCAGGGAGGGGAATTTGCACTAACAAAACTTAGTTTGCATTGAATTTTGATTCAACAACCCCCCTTCTGGAAGATACCCCAAAATTCTCACCACAAAGAGATTGTGCGTAAGGCCAAACTACAAGTGTGTGCTTAGTCACTACTGGATTCCAGAAATGCTCCAAGAAATGTAAAGTTTTTAACTGTATTCTTAATTAAGCTGAGGCACAACTCTCTAGCACATTGGGAGCAGGGTGAGATGTGGAGGATGGCTGCATGTGGAGGATGACACAACAGACAAGAGAATACGGATATAGATGTGTCAGGCAGAGTGGGACTTCTGGATATGCTATGAAGGGAAAAAACAAGGTACAAAAGAATCTATAATATATAGAAGGCTACCTGAGCTGTAAGAGCCAAAAGAGAAACACACACATACACACACTAGAAATGAATGCAAATAGTTTCCTATTGATGGATGGGGGCAATGAGACTTTCCTAAGCTTACCTTTCGTAATTTTTACTTTAGAGCCATACAAATGCTGTATTTTAAAAATTAAATTAAAAGGGATAAGGAAAAAAGCCCCCAAACGGAACCTCAGCAGAAACAAAGGAACTTGACTGTGTGTCAAACTGATGACATAACCACAAACACAAAATGAATAAATTCAAGCACCTACTGAGCACATGAGAAGTATAATTTTTCTAAGGGAAAGAAACACAGTCATCTTGGCCTTTACTAAATACGTGTGCTGTTGGGTGCAGTCATTTTTAAACTATTCTACGAGCACTGGGGGAGGGGCTGAATCACCCCACCTGATGCTGCTGTGGTTTCCTGGGCTCTCTCTGTGGGGGAAGAAGGGGACAGCACCTTCTGAGGAACATTGCTCAGGAAAGGCTGTCACAGAAGGTGAGGAATAACGCCAAACCCTGCCAGTGCCAAGTGTGCAGGATAACGCAGAGTTCTCTTTCAAACCGTAGTTCTCATTGGGGAAAAAAGAAAACTGATAACATGTTCCTGCTGCCCTTCACTGAGTTGTCCCCTTTGCCTGGCCCTGCCAGTGTAAGGTCCTACATGCAGTGGCAGCCAAACTCTGAGATCTGTAAGGCCCAGAAGCTCCCAAGCCTGTAAAAAGCAGAACTAGGCTGAGTACCTGCAAGGCTGTCAGTGCTCATGTGGCTGGTCTGGGACTTTCAGGAAGCAGGAGTCACCCCCAGTGCAGGACCCATTCAAGGTTCCAAACAAGCTAGAAGAGTGCGCTTAGTCGCTACTGGGTCCCAGAAAGGCAGCCTCTCCCTGAAGAAGAACCCGCACCCCACAGGCAGAGCGGGGCTCTGGTTCTGGGGGCTCTGGGCTGTGCGGTGTTGAATGGTTACGCCATCTGAAGAATGGAGAGGATAATGGCACCCCCTTCCGGCAGAAGGGTGCCAAACCACCACTGAGTGGAAGTGCTTGTTGCTCACACGTGGACCAAAACCCACCATCATGCTACGTGAGCAGCATATTCTCGTCCTGCACAGCACAGCAGCACGACCAGGGACAGTGCCCTCTTCCTCCTCAGACTCACAGGTGAGGACACACACTCCTCTCTGCCTCTGCTGGGAACTTGTAAGTCAGTCCCTCTGCCGGGGCATTCTCTCCCCCTCCCCCTGGCCAACACCCACTGAGCCTTTGGATCCAGCTTAAACCTCCCTGTGGAGGAGGCTCTTCCTGATGCCCCAGACGAGGGCAGGTCCCCAACAACCCAAAAGAGATGCTTCTCCCTAAAAGCCCTGAGCTCAGTGGAAGTGAAGTCATGATTTATCCGGGGGCAACCCCATGCAGGCTCTCAGAACACTCATTGGGTGAACACACTCGGGGTGGGGGGTGATGGGTACATACCAAAGGTCGGGGTTGTCAATGCTGTTTTCTATGCTGAATTGTTCAATCTCTGGTCCCACCTGAGCAACGAATTTGGCCAGTTTCTCTGCAGTCTCCATTGTCTTCATATCAACTACAAAATAAAGCAACTGTCATGTATTGGTTCTGAACTGCTTATTCCCACGTGACCATCATGGGGTTGTGGAAACTGATCACAAAGACGGCCCCTCACTGTAGCCTTGCCCTTTGCCATGTGACTTGGCAGCTCCATCCAGTAGAGGTGGACTCTCTTTTCTCCCCTTGAATTGGGGCTGGCCCTGGGACTGTTGCGGGCTGAGAATGTGACAGAAATGTGGAGCCCGGGCCTGAGAGGGCTCAAGCACCTCCCCTGCCTCTCCTGGATGCCCAAACCCAACCATCAGGTGAACTGCTGGGGGGTGACAGGCATATAGCCCACTACCCCCATCACCTCAGCCAACTGGCTGCTGCCTAAAGACAGTTTGCGGGCCCAGCCCAGCTGACGTGAAGCAACACTGAATGCCTCCTATCTGAAGCCACAGTTTGGATTGGCTTGTTACATAGCAATAGCTAGGGAAATGCAGCAGTTGTGTACATTTTTTCCCTCTACATTCCCACCTAGTGCTGAGTGGGAAGACTGGCCAGAGGGCAGGCCTGTTGCAGAAGGAGAAGGTAATGGCTGGGAGAAACAAAAGAAACCGCAGGTCAACTAACTCTAAGGAAGGAGACACAGAGAACTTAGCGGGGAAGAAGAAGCAGAATGAGAACAAGGGCAGCCGTATGGAATGTACAAGGCGCAAGAAAGAGAGAAATGGATCAAGGAGGAGCTCAAAGCCTCAAGCACAGGCACATGGCACACCCTGCTGGCCAGCAGGAGGACCTTGCAGGGAAGCACAGAGTCACCAGGCAGCACCTCGTGTCAGCTCCACACTCAGGACAAGAGGAAGGGTGCAGCAGGACTCTATGGCCAGCCCCTTGAGGAAGCAAGAGGAGAAAGAGTGCCTCTGCATGCGCCACCCTGGCTAGGTCCCTTTTGCTGCTGCCTGCTGCCTGGCCGAGCCTAGCCCATCCCACCAAAGCCACCTGTCTCTGCAGAGACCCCTGGAGATCGATCAGCATTGGGGCTGGGGCCCAGAGGAGGGGGACAGGAGTGAGCACTCACCATCAGTAGACGGGCAGGGAGAAGAGGTCTGAGGGGCTTCGGAGACATTCACTCCTGCTGGCTTGGGGGATGGGCCTGAGACTTCTGGGCTGGGGTCCCGAAGAGAGGGTCCGGCTGGGTCTGGTGGGCAGTCCTTGGCAGCATCATTTCCGTCTGGTTGGGGCGGCTTTCCCTGCAAGGAGCCTGGAGCCTGCCGGCCATGGTGTTTCAGCCTGGTGCCTGAGGAGAGGAGGGTCTGGGTCCCGGTGGTTGCTCTCCTCACTTTCCAGCCCCGGAGTCCTTGAGCTCGAAGCAGCCCCCGCCGCCGCCCTGGTAGGAGCCTCTTCTTGAGGCTCCGGACTGCCCGGGCATAGAGCATGGCCCGGACTGCACACTCGGCCGCCATCGGCTTCTGATCCGCTCCTGGTAAGGTCTGGCTCATCCGCTGCATTTCTGCCAGCTTCAGCTTATAATATTTATACTCCAGACTACTGTCATCAGACAAAAACCTATATAACAAAACAGAAACAGCAGGACATTTGTGAATACACCAGTATGACCAAATTGTTGCTGTAAATACACTTGTGCAAACCCTTTCTACTTGGTGGCCTCCCTGCTGTTGGAGAGGCTCTGTCCAGCTCCACCAAGGACCCAGAACTGGGCCCTGGTCATCTGTCCTGCTGAGAGTGACCACAGGGTGACCAGGAGCTTTGACTGAACACTGGTCGCTTCCTCCTCAATTTCCGTCATCAGCAGCCATGAAGGAGCTCGCAGCTCCTGGTGGCCTCACGATACAAACCAGTTACCCTGGAACCAAGAAAGCGCTCCGCTGCCAGGGAGTGGCAGGCACTGCTCCTGGACACCATCTTCGGGAGCTGATGCCCTTCAAATGGTGGATACTTCAGTGACCTTTTAACGACATCATTAAGGCCAGCGTGCCACCACTGTGAAATCACCTGCCAGAGTCATAATGAGTACAGAAAAGAGGAGTTTGAGTTACATGTACTGACACAGAAAGAGAGCCGTAACACAGCCCATGGAGAGTAAGCTACAGAAGACGACCAACATCGACACGTACCATATGAAACTGCTCTGTGTACATAGCATCCACACATATTTGTTTTCACATAGGTTGAAAGAATATAAAGCAAACTTAAGAATTTGCTCTACGAATAGGTTAGAAAGGTGAATGGAGGGGGACTTTCACATTATTTACTTTGCTGACCATTTCATTAGCACCTTCTTTCACCTCTACTAACCCTTCCCTTCCAGTCTCTGGGCTTTTTTCCACCAACTCTTTCTTGCTTCATGAGTTGAATGCTTATCTTCACTCTTTATGTCTGATAAACACATGGAAGGTCGCACCTTTCCCCCAACTGCTGTTGTGGCTGCATTCTACATGCAATGCTCTCCCTGCGACTTCCTTCTGAAGACTTTCTAATTCCAATTCTAATTCTCTTTCATACAAAAGTTATTTAGAAGCCTGTTTTATTTTGGCTGTTGCTGGTTTCAACTTTTATGCATTGCACAATGTGGCCCACGTGATTCTCCTTTCCTGGGATATTCTGTAATTTTCTTCATGACCTCATTCATAAGATGGTTTTTGTGAACGTTCAATTCCAGTTTGTGTTAAAGAAGAATGAGTACTGTTTGGTGAGTATGGCAGTATTTCCTGCGGTTTTTGGACTGTTTGACATTGAGATCATATATTAGATGAGGGTCCCAATTAGCAACAACAGAAGCTGATTGGCCGCGATGTGGCAGTGCACAGCAGGATGCCTGCAGCACCGTGTGACGTGGCATGCCCCCGCTGGGCAGCTCCACACGAAGCTCCTGTTGATGCTCACCACACAGTCAAGGTCTGGCTGGATCTGAGGAAACAGGCCATGTGCTGGCTTCTCTGCTGCCCTGGACACTCTGCTGGGCCAACAGCAGCATCCTGCAAGATTGCACCCTAACAAGCAAGGGTTCCCATATAAGGGAAAGCTGACCAACACGGACGCTCCAGTTCTCAAGTCAAATACAGCCCCTCATCCAGGGTGTAAAGTGAAGTCAGTGCCCAGGTGACCTGGATCCCCACGATGTAAGTCCCCTTCCCCTGGTCGGGTCTAATGCCAAGCACAGTGAGGACATCAGTCACAAACCCATCTCCCCTAGTTCTAGTGGAGCATAACATCAAGAATATGGAATACTCCCAAGCTAGCCTGCCAGGTTCAAATCCCATGGTAGCCACTTATTAGCTGTGAGATTTACTGAATCTTTCTGTGCCTCAGTTTCTCCATCTGTAAGATGGGATAGATGACAAAAATAAGCTACTTCAGGGACTTCCCTGACAGTCCAGCGGGTGAGACTCTGCGCTTCCAATGCAGGGAGCCTGGATTTGATCCCTGGTTGAAGAACTAGATCCCGAATGCATGCCATAACTAAGAAGTCTGCATGCTGCAACTAAAAGATCCTGCGTGCCGCCAACTAAGACCCAGCGCAGCCTAAACAAATATTTTTTTAAAAATAAGTTACTTCACCATGTTGCTGTGAGGCTTGAATTATACACTTTTCTTTATAAGGACAATGCTTTGGGGAATTCCCTGGTGGTCCAGTGGTGAGGACTTGGCGATTTCACTTCCGGGACCCAGGTTTGATCCCTGGTTGGGGAACTAAGATCCCACGAGATGCGAGGCGTGGCCATTTAAAAAAAAAGAAAGAAAGAAAGAAAAAAAGAAAGAAAGAGCAACATAGGCTTATCATCTCCAGATGGTAAGTAACTGTTAAAAGTAGTTTAAAGAACTGGCTTCAAGGAGTGGAACTGGGGTCTTCTCTGGCAGTCCAGTGATTAAGACTGTGCTTCCACTGTAGAGGGCCCAGGTTCGATCCCTGGTTGGGGAATTAAGATCCCACATGCCACAAGCCATGGCCAAAAAAAAAAAGGAGTGGAACTGGCATGGGAATGGATCATGGCAGAAACATTTTGCCTTTTGTGATTACTTCAATTGATTTTTTTGGTAAATCACATAAAAGTACTACTTTGACTTAAGAATTCAAACATATACACCAAAAACCTAAGTTTACTAATTCTTTAACATTGTTTTTTGCACACTCTTTCTTCTTATAGTCTCTGGGTAATTCTTTCTGAAGGAGTTCACAGGTGATCAAGTCTCTAACTCCCTAATCTGTTCTTCATTCAGGTCAATTCTATCAGTCAACCACTGAGACTATTTCAACAATCACATTTTTCAATTTCAAGATCCTTAATTGGTTCTTTTCCATAATAAGCAGTTCCTATTTCATGGACACAATATGCTATTATCTAAGATTATCAATTACACATATATTTTTTTATTTTTTAATTAATTAATTAATTGTCTGTGTTGGGTCTTCATTGCTGCGCGTGGGCTTTTTCTAGTTGTGGAAAGCGGGGGCTACTCTTCGTTGAGGTGCATGGGCTTCTCACTGAAGTGGCTTCTCTTGTTGCGGAGCACAGGCTCTAGGCATGTGAGCTTCAGCAGTTGTGGCACATGAGCTCAACAGTTGTGGCACACAGGCTTAGTTGCTCCGTGCATGTGGGATCCTCCTGGACCAGGGATCAAACCCGTGTCCCCTGTATTGGCAGGCAGACTCTCAACCACTGCGCCACCAGGGAAGTCCCCACATATGTATTTTCAGACAATCTTCTTTTTCTTATAGTAACTGTCTTCTTCGGTGCCTGATCCGTTGAGTCTGGTGATCCTCTTTCATGATGCTGATTTTCCTCAAATACTTGGTTTATAGCTCAATGCTTATTTCTGATTTGCAACCCCCTCCCACCACCACCACACACACCCCCAACTCTGACTATGGTTCTGTCCACCACCGCTGGCTGTCAGTGAACATGAACCTGCTGGGTAGTGTGTGGCGGTCATGGGCAGAGACACACGCCCCTAGTCCTCTCAGGGTCCCCCTTCTCTCCAGCCCAATCACCTCGGCAATCACATGGAAAGTGCCCCGGGTCTTCCAAGACTAGATGACATCTTACCCAGAGGATTTGGTCTCTGCTTTCATCTGTCAATCTGAGGCTACCTAGCCTCCTTCCTTTGGTATGAGCACCGGTTGAGACCACAGAGCCTGAATGTGAATCTCAGCTCTGTCTTATACTAGCTGTGCATCCTTGAGGTAAGAGGCCTCTTTTGAACCTTGTGTTTTCTGTCTGTAAAATCAGGAATGACAATATATCTACCTATAAAGGTTTTTATGAGGGTTCAGACAGCTAGAGCTTAAATCAGTAAAATGCTTAGAATGGTACCAAGTGCACAGAGAGCAAAAGTGTTTGCTAAATAAAAAGTATTCAATAAATGATACTGGGGCAATTAGGTTATTGGGTGGTTTTTTATATAACTTTTAAGTTACATGCCTATCTTATTCAACACATAAACATAATCTAGATGAATTCAAGAATTCTGAAAAAATAAAACCATAATAAGTTCCAACTCTTCTCCTAGAAATTATGCTGGTTAGGACCAAAGCCCTGGTACCTTAACACAGAAATTTATACCTTTCAAGTATCTTTAGTAATTACAACAGCAAGAATAGAGTTTGGTATGGGTACAATATTGACTACACCAGACCTGACCAGACCACTCAAAAAGAGGAACTACAACTAGAAGTCCTATGAGTAAATACATAATCTCTTTAATTAACAAAAGAATATCCCCCCCAAAAATAAATAAATAAAAAAGAATATAACATAAAACATCACATTATGAAATTATCTTTAAGTCAAAACACTCAGGACACTTCCCTGGTGGCGCAGTGGTTAAGAATCTGCCTGCCAATGCAGAGGACATAGGTTTGATTCCTGGTCCGGGAAGATCCCACAAGCCACAGAGCAACTAAGCCCAAGAGCCACAACTACTGAGGGAGCCCATGTACGCCACAACTACTGAGCACACGCGCTCTAGGGCCCACGTACTACAACTGAGCCCGAGTGCTGCAACTACTGAAGCTGCAAGAGAGAAAGCCCGCGTGCAGCAATGGAGACCCAATGAAGCCAAAAAATTAAAAAAATTTTTTAAATTAAAAAAAAAGAGATGATTCTAAAAAAAAGAACCAGAAAAACCCACAACACTCACATGAGGGCATGGCACATGTACACAGTGGCAGTGAGGATATCAACAGGACAAATAACTCACAGAAAGTAACCTGATGATAAAGATCAATGGTCTCCATCAGGGACAACTCTGCCCCCCAGGGGACACTGGGCAATGTCTAAAGGTATTCTTGGCTGCGATGGAGGATTCTATTGGCATCTAATGAGTGGAGGCCAAGAATGCCTAGGACAGTCCCCACCAGAGAACTACCCAGCCTCAAAAACCAATAATGCTTGAAGCTGAGAAACACTGACACAGATCAAAAGCCTCTAAAATGAGCTTTCCTTTTAAACCAGCAACTTCACTCCCAGATATTACCATAATAAACTGCCAGAAATGCAGACATAAATAAAAGCAAAACATCATTCATCATAATGCTATTAGAATCTAAGAATCCACCAATGGGCAATGCTTGAGTGTAGTGTACTATGTACAAAGGAACCGGATGCATTCATCGATAATGAGGACAATTATGTTAAGTTTAAAACACAGGGGACTTCCCTGGTGACACAGTCCAGGTAGGCTAAGAATCTGCCTGCCAATGCAGGGCACACGGGTTCGATCCCTGGTCCAAGAAGATCCCACATGCCACAGAGCAACTAAGCCTGTGCACCCACAACTACTGAACCTGCACGCCAGAACTACTGAAGCCCATGTGCTCTATGGCACGCATGCTACAACTACTGAAGCCCATGCGCCTAGAGCCCACGCTCTACAACAAGAGAAGCCATCGCAACGAGAAGCCCATGCACCACAACGAAGAGTAGCCTCCGCTCGCCACAACTAGAGAAACACCCAAGCACAGCAATGCAGACCCAATGCAGCCAAAAGAAAAAACAAAGTTTAAAACACAGGACACAACTACAGAGCACACCTGGGGGGGAAAGTGGGAGAGCTCTGAGTAACTCCATCTTTGCCTTTTCACTTTTCTCTATTTTTACAAAGGGCATATGTCACTTTGATCATTTTTTAAAAAGTTAACGAAATATAAAACCTTTCCACTTCTAGCAATCTAGAGATAATCCTAAACACACACATAAATGTGACACATTAAGCTATTCACAGAAAAAAATTAAAATACAATCAAAAGCATTCTAAAAATCCAACAAAAAAGGAATGGCTAAATAAACTGATCACCTACTCTGGGGACCGGTAAACCCAGCCGTCTGAAATGTTTATAAAAAGTAGGGAATGTGAGCATTTTTCTGTTATCTAAAAGGAACAGGGTACATCACAGCATAATCACAACGATGTTAAAAACCAAACAGCTTGCAATGAGCAGAAAGATTGGAAGCAATTACCAAAAATGTCAGTGAATGTCAGTCAGCACACAGGTGGCTTCACCCAATTTTCTGTTCTCCTTTACCTTCTCTAATAAGCAAATACTGTATTTATGGTGAAAAGAATAATTAAAAAAAAAATTGTTCTATTCAAGTGAAGAGGCAATAAGGCAAAAGGAAACGACAGTTTAACAAACAGTAGCAATAAACAAACAATTTCTGTGATTATTCCTTATCTCACACCCACTCTTTGCATGCACCTCTCATCTCATCCTCAAACCAGCACAGCAAGGACAAGGAGCTCCATGCCCAGATGAGAGAAGGCCACACGGCAGGTAAGCAGCAGGTCTGGAGCTTGAACCCACATGAACCTGACCCGCCCTCATGCTCTTCCCACTGACTGACACCACAGTTCAAAATAAGCACCTCATCCTCTTCTCTGGATACCATCGGAGCAACAAAAACACTGCCGTGTACTTTATGGGAGGGATTCGGAAGAGTAACATTTAAAGACCTACCAGTAAGCAGGGTCCTCCTTGAGAAGAGCTCTCTCTTTGGGAGACAGGCTGCCTTCAACGACACGTGTGACCAGCTGGTCAATGGTGTCCACCACCTTGTGATCTGCTCGCTGGGGGACCTCTGGAACACAAAGAAGGGCTTTTCTGAGAAACATACTGGACCACATGGGAAATGGGAAGATCAGGACAGAATCAGGGGCTTAGGATGGAGTCTATGCAGGCACCAGCAACTGAAACCCTCGCTCACAAGAGACCAGTATTGAAAAGAGGAAAGGGGCCTGTTATTCTAGAAACCAATACACAAAATATCCTCTCAAAAACTGTAACAGCATAATCGCTAGGAGAGAAACAGTTGCCAACTTACATGACTGTACAGAGCAATATATGTACATACTCTATAGCAGGAAATGGTATGTAGCAACTCCACACCACTTTTTGCATACAGTTTAACTTGAATGTTCACACTATTAAGGGGAAAATAGAAAGACACAAAATATACGTAGGTATAAAATAGGTAAAAAGTATATCTAAATTGTGATTTGCAATAAGAAAAAAGAAAGAAAAGATACATAAATACAGATGCATAGAAAAAAGATTATTAGGAAATATACCAGAAAGGTAACAGAGGTTATCTATGGGTGGCAGATTTATCAGGGATTTCATATGCGGTGTGTGTGCTTTAAAAAATACACATGAGGGGGATACATGTATATGCATAGCTGATTCACTTTGCTGTACAGTAGAAACTAACAACGTTGTAAAGCAACTATACTCCAATAAAAATTTAAAAAAATTAAAATAAACACACGTGTTCTGTAATCAGAAAACATATATATATATATATATATATATATATATATTTACAAAGAAAAAATTCCCAATTAAAAAAGTCAATAGTTCCAAGGCAGGTGAATATATGAAAAGAAAACATTTTTTTAAAGTGTGAGTTTCCTCCAACATGACTTGTAATTTACAATGCCACCAGAACCACAGAAGAGCATTATGTATGTCCTTAAATACTAAGATTGTTTAGTTTTCTGATATTTGGTAGTTTTAATAGCACAGGTGATCTATTTGTTCATTCATTTAATAAAAATCACCCCTGAACTGGAGATGTTTTCCAGTTTGTCCTGTGGAATGGTATTTTAAACATCGATGTGAGTTCTTAACACTGGATGAGTCAATCTTTCAACTGTCATTTCCCCTCTAAAATAACTTTCCTTTTTTTGTTGTTGACTCTCATTTTATAGAACTGCTAGTTTTATATGCTTTTACAAAAAAATAAGAGGTTCAAAGTCAGAAGCTTTCAAAGACAATGAAATTTGTACATCACTGCAACCATCTCTGGAGAAGATGACCATAGTAAGGGCCAAAAAGTGGGTCCTACTTTTGGCCCAGCAATCATTCTGTGAACATCTTTAAAGGAGGATTTGAAATTTTTTTTAATGAAAATAACAGTAATAATAAACTCAATCAAAGATGTCATCTCAGCATTTCTAACAGTAATGGAAGTAGTGGCAGGCAGTGCCCCATAAAATGTGGGTGCTGCTGCCATCTACCTGCTGACCAGACAAGGAGCCAATGCTTTGCAGATGCCAATTTCATGGGAACCCAGCTCTGCTCAGCCTCAGAAACCTCCAGTAAAGGCACTATGAGTCCAATGGAATACTACTCAGCTTTAAAAGTAATGAAACTGGGACACCTGTAGAGACATGGATGGACCCACAGACTGTCATACAGAGTGAAGTGAGTCAGAAAGAGAAAAACGAATATCGTATATTAACACATATATGTGGAATATAGAAAAATGGTACAAATCAACCGGTTTGCAAGGCAGAAATAGAGACACAGATGTAGAGAACAAACATATGGACACCAAGTGGGGAAAGTGGGGAGGGTTGGGGGGGAATGAATTGGGAGATTGGGATACCAAATTGTACACTCTAAATATATGCAGTTTATTGTATGTTACCTGTATCTCAATAAAAGTTCTTAAAAAAAAAAAAGGCACTATAAGTCCAACATCAAGGGAGAGATGAGGTAAATTTACATTTACATTTACATTTATTTAGTCATGATGTCGCAAATGCTGCAGAAACACAGAAAAGAGCCTTTGATAATCCTGTAAAAGAGCAGACTGTAGTGTTTTCAGTACAGCAAGACTGCAGCTACAGGCACGCCTGCAATAGCAGCACAACCAGATGGTGGCAGGCAACTTTAGGTTATGGGGGACTTTTTCATCCTTCTTACAGTTCTTCAGTATCATTGTTACACTGACTTTCCACCCCACTACTTTGGGGGATGTGGAGAAGAGAGGTCCCGCTTCAGCCCTGAACCCACTTCTGGAAGCCTCCCTCTCTGGGAGTAAGTGTGGCTGCCCATCCCAGTGCCTGCTGCAGTCAGGGCTCCACCAAGGTGGAGAGGATTGAAGAGATTCAGGGACAAATGAGTCTTCCCAACTTGGCTGGGGCAATGGAAGCTGAAAACTACATCACAGGGAAAAGAGACTTCCTCAATGGCCACATGGCCACTATGTGTGCCCATGACCTCTGGGATGTGTGGGCTGTGAGAACATCCATCCTGGGCGCTAAGGGGGAGGGAAAAGGGACACCAACCAGCCAGTCATTTCTTTTTCTATTATCTTCTTCTTGGTCTTTCCCCTCCCCAGTAAGCCAACTCGTTAACTGCAGGTTACCAGGGATGCCTAAGTGACCTCTCAACCATTAACCAGTCTAGAAAAGTGAGCAGGTGAAAGGTGCCTCCAACATCCACCCCTCAAAACAGCCTTCCTGACTTCCCAGGCTGGGCTGAGCTGGGGCCTCTGCTATATCCCCCTTAATCCCAGCATAGGAGGGGCTGGGTTTTGTGACTTCTTTCCCTTAGAAGCCTGGGGAGTCCTTAGAGACTATACCCAGCAGTTACTCTCCCTTCTACTACCCCTTCTCGGGGTGAGAGGAGGGAGGCCTTAGAGAACAGGGACACTGTTGGAACAAGGCTTCTTAACTTGGCTGCAGGATGGTACAAACACCCCAGAAAGTGCAAGCAACATTGTATACAAACATATGTACTTTCCCTGGCAAGGACCACAGCATTTCACCAGATTCCCAAAGGAGTCTGTGACCCAGAAAGCCTAAAGACTTCTGTGACAGACATAAGATTCCCAATACATGCTTACATGTTTATAGAATGAATGGCAGGCATGTATATTGGTCACTGTGAGTTTTCTACTAACATTCTGATTTGTTTCCAACTGGCTAAACAACTTCTCTGCACAAATATCAAAGAGAATGAGAGACATTACAAGAAAACAAGAAAAGCAAACAAATCGCAACAAACAGAAACTTTTGCTGCTTTACTTACCATCACTCAGACCACTCAGAGCTTTGGCCTGAATTTCAGGTTTGGTAGCAGGAACAGTCTTCTCCTCATCTCGACTTGGCTCGGGTTCGGCTTTCTTGACCTGGAGTGGACACCCACTGCTGACCAGCCAGGCCTTCAGGTGATCAATGTACTCTCTCCCGAACAGAGTAGAGTCCTCGAAGTTTGGAAATGCAGCGGGAGAGGGAGCTATATCTTGGAGGCCGACGGCTTCCAAGATTTTCTCTTGCCGGAAAGAAGAGGCCAAGGAGAATGTCTGTCCCAAAAGAGCTAAAGACTTCCGGCAGAGAGAATTGGTGGTCTCCAGGGCAATAGCCAAGTCCAAGGGGTTACTGAGGGTCTTCATTTTGACACTCAGCTCGTAGGCATTGCAGGCCATGAGCAGGGGTGTGACACTCTTCAGCAGCCGGTCTTGTAGCCTCATTATGTATTTATCAAAGGGCTTTATGATTTCGAAAAAGCAATTTTTGGTCTTCACAGCACCTTTGTCTAAAAGCATGTTTAAAAACTCGTTATCAACTCTGGGTGTTTTCAAAGCAGAGTGCTTTAAAAATTTGATAGTAAAAAAGCAAAAATCTCTGTGCTCTGGTTTTAAGGAGCATTTGAATGAGGCAAGCATTTTAGCACAGGTCTCGGTTTCAAGTTCAAAAAGACTCTGGAAAAGCTGGGAAAATTTAACATCATCTTTTATGGTGTGGAATCCCGCCCATTTGATTATTTCTATCCCGAACCTTGAAAAAACATCAGATTTATCTATGAGCTCGAAGCTCATCTTTCTTCTCGGGAGCCGAATATCCTTCAGATTAAGCCCCAAAGGGATTTTCTGAGTGGGGAATTGGACGTCTTCCGTCCCTGGGTTTGTCCCCAGGGTCACATCAGGACTTGGGGTAGTTTTCTGGATTTGGTTAGTGCCCTGAGTTTTGGGAGTGATACGACTTATAGTGGGTACCTTTTTCGTGCTCACGTTTCTCAGTGTGACAAGCTTCCCGACCCCTCCTTTAGGCGTGAGCAGGCCTTGAGTCTCCCCCTTTCCTAGGAGGGCACCCTCCTGGTCAATGACGTTTAGACCTCGGCCTCTGCCCTGGACTTGGCTGCTGCCCCTGAGCACAGAATCTCCCTCCCCTGGATGGTCCACGTCGTAATCCCGACTCTCTTTCTCCAAACACTCTTTCTCAATCAGCCTGGAGGAGCCAAAGTCCCCCAGTAATGCAGAAGGACCAAAACTATACTCCTGTGACCAAGAGGATTCTTGAGAAACTGAGTGGCCAAAGTCTTGTTCCCAAGAGCCACGGAGTGGAAATTTCCAGTCCTGAGAACGGAAATGTCCCAATTTCCGGTGGCCAAAGACCTGGTCTCGGGAGTCAGGGTGGGAAAATTCCAGATCCCGATTACATTCTTTGCGAAAGTAGCTGTCGTCACTTACAGAAGGGTTGCTTGATCTGAAGGAAGGTCCTGGAAATATATCACCTCTCAGGGCTTCTCTCCCAGTGTCTCGAGGATGAGCTACAGATCCGCCCAGAGTGTATCTGCTGTCACTGTGAATGTCATCATACATATCTGCTCTGGCTCTTGGGACTGTCCTTAGAAGATCTGAAATAAACAATTTGAAAAGAAATACAAAGGTACTTTAGACCAGAGCTTGCAAAAAGATGATCCACAGACCACTAGCCAGCAGAGGTGCTTCATCAGAGTACATTTTAGGAACTCATTATTTGCTGCCAACATTTAAAATGTGTGTAGTTTCACTTAAAAATCTAGATTTACTACTTATAAAAACAGAAGACAGGACTTTCCTGGTGGCGCAGTGGCTAAGAATCCGCCTGCCAATGCAGGGAACACGGGTTCAAGCCCTAGTCCAGGAAGATCCCACATGCCACAGAGCAACTAAGCCCGTGCACCACAACTACTGAGCCCACGTGCTGCAACTACTGAAGCCCACGCTAGAGCCCATGCTCGGCAACAAGAGAAGCCACCGCAATGAGAAGCCCACGTGCTACAACGAAGAGTAGCCCCTGTTCGCCACAACTAGAGAAAGCCTACTCACAGCAATGAAGACCCGTTATAGCCATAAATAAATAAATAAATAAATCTTAACCAAAAAAACAAAAACAAAACCAGAAACCTACAAGTACTGGGCCTGCCCTGGTCCTCTTTTAGATTCAGGGAAGTGTATTTGGTCCCCAAATAACCTGGATTTCTTTACTGTGGCTGGAACACTTGTGTATTTCCACTTCTATGACACAGCAGATAGGTTTCCTAGAGGCTGCTTGCTTCACCTGCTTCCTATGAGGAACTCTTGGCCCACAGTGCCACTGAGGCAGGAGCCACATCTGACACTGAACCCACCACGGATGGCTGGGCCTTGGCCGAGCACCTGACTCAAAGCTGGCTGATAGACTCCCTCAGAAAGGTCCAGTAGGGCAACTGATACCTGAAAAAAACAGACACTGAGGCAGATAAGAGGGAAGGCAGAAGCTAAACAAGCCACAACAACAGAGGCCACAATGGAAACTGAACAGTGTGTACTTTTGTCCTCCTCTTTGTAGAAGTGAGAAAAATAGGAAACTAGGTTTCCACTTGCTCATTCATGCATAAGAAACTGTAAGGGGAATTCCCTGGCAGGCCAGTGATTAGGACTCCATGCTTTCACTGCTGAGGATCCAGTTCAACCCCTGGTTGGAGAATTAAAATCCCATAAGCTGCACAGCGTGGCCAAAAAAAAGAAAAAAAAAAAAACAAAACTGTAAGAAGCCAGGAACAGAAGTGAACTATGGGCCTATGGAAACAGTGGGCCTCAGGGAGACTGCACAGAGTGCCTTTCTTACTTTCTAGCTTTTGAATCAGAATCTATTACCTAGTCAAAAAGTCAAATGCAAAGAAAAGGGAGAGAGAGATGCCAGGAAGGAGAGATGAACCGAGAGGCCAAGGAAGCCAGGGCTTTGTATAAATCCAAGTTTATTTGTCCAACAAGTACTTACTAAGCACCTACTGTATGTGCGCTCTGTTCTAGGCCCGGAAGTTACAGCAGGGAAAGGAGACAGCAAAGACCCTAGTTTCCTGGACTCGTCAGTTGAGGGAGCAAAACAATAAACAAAAAAGCCTTCAGGTGTAAGGAAGTGCCACTAAGAAATATCAAACAGGTGGGAACATGAAGAGGAAAAGCCATTTTTAGGCTTTTGGTCAAGGTGGGCAGCTCTGACAACAATGTATCTGAGTAGCAGAGGCCTGGTGTCAGAGGTCAGAATGTGCAGTTATGGGGAAAGCATACCAGGGAGAGAGTGTGAGAACAAAGCCCTGAGGTAAGATGAGTAAGGGACAAATGTGGCCAGAATGGAACAGAGGGAAGGAGGGGCGAAGTGGTAAGATGGCAGCACCTAAACTCTGCTGCACACTGAAGTCCCTGGGGCATCCTGACTTAATTAACTAGGATGAGGTGTGACCTGGGCATTAGGGTTTTTAAAAAGCCCCCAAATGATTCTAATGTGCAACAAAATTAGGGAACTATTAAGATACGAGATGGAAACAGGAAGTGGGTACCAGATCAAGCCAGGCCCTTGACGGGACTCTGGAGTTTACTATGAATGAGACAGAAAGCCCGGGGGGTTTGGAGCAGAGGGACGACCTCAGTGGCTGCTGTGTGGGAAACAGACTCAAGGGACAAGAGTGGATATGGATGTTCCAGCAAGGAGTCCACCAAGATAATCCAGATATTGATGGTTACTGAGGGCCTGGTTAGGGAGGTAGCATTAGAGGTAGAGTGGTGGCTGGATTCTGCACAACGGGATCTTCCAATGACTTGGTTTACAAGGCATCAGAAAAGTGCAGAGTAGAGCACACACACAGAGAAAGGCTGACGGATGGACCATGCAGCTCTGTGACAAAGAGATGGTTCCAGAACCACCTAGCACCCTACCGGGTTCTTAGTCTCCCCCTCTCCCAATCTTTCTTGAGGTAACTTAAGATATGTATTAATGCTTGAGTCTCTAGGTAAAGATAAACCAAGATTCAAATCTCCATCTATATACACACACGTGTTCAAATATATGTATGTACATATGCACACATATATATGTGTACATATCAAAAAACACATTAAGTATTCAGAATTCACATATAGCTAAAAGAATTAATGGATGCGCAAAACACCACAGATATGGTTACCTCTATGGGGTAAGGAAGCAGCAAAGAGGCTTTTTACATCCTATTCTTAACTACTTAATTCTTCCAATCTTTTGTAACAGGAATAGTATTGTCTGCTACTCATATAATTTTTGAAAACTCAGAATCTGGAGACAGTCTCTCAGCCTGTTTCTCCAGTCTAAAGCAGATAATAACAGTTATCCCTACCCAAGCACTTAGGCTCATCCAGTCAACAATGAGAAAGTCTCCTCTACACTGAGGTTGGCTCATGGGCTGGTGGAGCAGCAAACTGCACAGGCCCAAAGGAGGCCTAGAGGAGGCCAGCCCACAGCAGAGGAGCAAGTACACAGTGTAAAATCAATCTCCAGGCCTACTAGGGCCTCCTGGGAGAAGGAATCTGTCAGCTGGGTCTTAGTGCCTGAGGGAATTAACCACAAACAGCTGGGATGAGGGATTCAAAACATAGACAGGCACACGGTATCACTGAAACAATAGGCTCAAGGCAGGGGATGAGGGCTAGGAGCCTCGTGTGCTGTGGTGAGAGACCTCCATGTTGTCCTACAATCTGTGCGGGCACCAGTTTTAATTCTGCTGGCATGATGCTTCAAAACTTTGCAAAAGGAATGTTTTCAGGCCAGGCCTATATTCAGCAGCTCCACAGGCCCCACCCCCCACCCCTCCCCAGGCCCTCCTGTCTTGCACATACCAGTTATCTGGCTGCTCCTGCACTTGTCTGAGGATGTAAACCCAAAATGGGGAGCCCCAAGAGTCCAAGCAGGGCCTTGGCCCAGCAAGGTTGGCATTAATAGATCTGTAGGGAGAGCAGATTTGAGGGAATGAAGCCAGAAGCTGAAAGACATTTCAGGAGGAGATTACTGCAATAATCCAGGTGAGAACTGATAAGAGCTCAAACTTGGGTAGCGATGGTGGGGATGGAGCCAGGAGATTTATTTAAGAATCCTTCTTTAGGTGGGGGAGGGTGCCTGGGGAGAAGCAGCTTGGGATAATGACAATATGTCCTTCTACATAATGATTTGACAGGTGGACCAAGAGTAAAGTTTATCTCCCCTTAACAAATAAGAAGTTAGGATCTGAGAAGCTGCAGGTTGGGGTCTTGCCCCAACCCTAAACACATCTTGCCCCAACCCTAAACACATGCTCCACCCCCCCCAAAAAACAGGCACTTTAATTTACCTTGAGCTTTAAACTGAAGAGCTTCGCCTACAGCCTCACCACTGGGGTCCATATGATATCGGTTAGCCTTTTCCTGCAATACAGCATCAAAAGTCTCCTGTGCAATTCTCCTTGCTGCCATGTTTCTCTGACCTGCAGTGAGAAGGGAAACAAAAGACACTAAGAGGGACAACTAGTGCTCGCAGAGCATAATCTATTTCACCTAATCCTCAAAGTAACCAGGCAGTAATCCATAATCTGGCATGGTACTTCAGAGGGAGGCCGGATTATTTTAAGGGGTGCTCTCCCTCCTGAACCTCACAGGTGTGTGTTGGCTGAGAAGGAGTAAGACAAGCATGTTGATCTTGGACAATCTATTTTACTTCTCTGAGCCCATTTTCTCTGAATCCCTTAAAAGAAGCTCTACAAAAGCAGTCCTATCTCCTGGGGACTGCATGAAGCAATACACATAACTGAACACAACAGTGTAGGGCAGCAGGAGTATAACCCTTGCAAATGGTGGTTAGGAAAGATGGTATCTTTCCCATTTCACAGACATGGCGAAGAGGCTCTGAGAGATAACTTCCCCTTTGAGAGAGGTGTCTCCACAAGTGAGTGGAGAAATCTCTGACCAGTGACAATCACCTACTGACAGAGCTCACTCTGTGCCAGGTCCTGCTGTAGGGGAGGGACTCCCACAATCCCATTTACTTCTTGTAACAACCCAATAAAGAAGTGGGTTCTATTAGGAATGAAATTACACAAAAATGCAAAAGTGAGATTCAAGCTAAGTGACCCATCCAAGGTCAGCCAGCCGGTACTGAAACCTGGCAAACAGGGCACTGGTAAGTGGGGACAAAGCCCTGAAGACTGAGTAGAAAAAGACTGAGAAGCAACACTGAGGAGTCCAGTGGTGGTGTCCTTACCCACCAAGACATCTCTTCCATCTTGAAACCTCCAACCTCAAAACCCAATCCTGCCCCTACCGTATAGTCACTTCCTATAACCATCACCCCCTTTTCCTGCCCTTCAGCCCTTTTTCCGGGGCCCCTTGTTCTCTGCTACCGAAGGGCAGGGTCTCCCGGCCAGTTGGCCCGGGATCAATTCAAGTGACCTAACCTTTCTGTGCCTCCGCTTCCCCATCTATGGAATGGGCCGCTCATGGTGGGGGTTGCTGTGGGGATGAAAGCAGTTAAAAAAAATGGCAAAGAGCCGGATTCAGCGCCCCGCCGCCGTTATCGCCCCACCGAAGGGGCAGCGCCCGCCGCGGGCTGAATGAATGAATGAACGAACGAACGAAGGAACCCCTTCGGGCGCGGCCCGCCTCCTCCCGGCCTCCGAGGATGAAGAAAAGGGGGCGTCGGGCCCGGGAGGCCGCAGACCGCCCCAGGCCGCGACGCTGCCGCCGCGCAGCCCGAGGGTCGAGCCCGCTGCGCCATCGTGCAGACCGGGGTTCCCGGGGTCGAGCCCAAACCCCCAACCCCAGGGCCCACCCGCCGACGACGCCCGGACCCGGGCCTCACCCCGGGCCCACCGCGCGCGGAGCCGCCCCCGCCGCCGCCTCAGGCTCCTCACCCGCCGCCGCCACCGCGCGAGGCGGGGACATGCAAATGAGCCAACGGTCTCCGCAGCGCCGCGCCGCGCAGGCGCAGGCCGCCGCCGAACCTGGATGCACAAGCGCAGGCAGCCGCCGCCAGACCCTCTTGCGCAGGCGCACTGCCTCGTCTTCAGGGCGGACACTCCCGAGGAAAAAATTTCTCTGCCTGGAGCGACGGCCACGGGAAGAGGCCCGAAAAAGGAGACAGAGACGCCGCCGCCGCCGCCGCACACCTGTTGGCTCTCTCGGCTTTACCTGCACTCGCGGTCACCCTTGGTCACCCCGGGAGCGGTTCACAGGGCTGAGGGAGGCCGAGACGAGGCGGCGCCAAGGCGCCTGCGCAGGTACGGCGGCCGGAAGGGACCAGAGGCGGCGCCGCAGGTGACAGCCGGGAACCCCACCCTTTCCTCACGTGGCCGCGAAGACCGGGTGAGAAGCGGCGGACGCCGAGCCCCTTCACGCGAGAAGCAGAGAGTGGACGCCGCGGGGTCGGACTAGTGACTGCAGCGCGCCCCTCAGGGACTTGGTTTGGGGGGAATGAAAGACTGTTACGGAAGCCGCCCAGGGACAAAATCACCCACTTCCCTGCCCTTCGCTTTTTTCATTGATTCTTTCTTTCACCACCTATGTATGTACTGAGGGCCTGCTGCATGTCCGGCCCCATCCTAGGCAGTGAGGCGGAAGGTGTTTAACAAAACGGGCCCCAGCTCTCATGCAGGTTAAATTTCATTGGGGGAGGAGGCTAGACAGTAAAAGCAAATAGGTGAATCATTTCGCTCCATGTTGAGGTAATATTAAAATAATAAAAGAGAGTGATACGATAGGAGAGCGGGGCTGCTTTAACCAGAGTGGTTATGAAGGGTGCCCGTTGGGTAGCTGGGAAGAGTGAGAAAGAAGCGGGGAAGCACAGGTGAGAAGATCCAGGCAGGGAAAGTGCTGGAGACTGGGTTTTGTCCTGAGAGGGTTGGGAAGCCACTGCAGAATTTTGAAGAGGTGAGTGAGGTGGTCTCTGTGCTTTCAAGTCTCCCTTTGGCTGCCTTGTGGCGAACAGAGGCACAGGGTGTGGCAGGAGGAGGCAGGTGAGACCACCTGAACCAGGGTGGATGTGGCAGGTGGAGGAAGATGAATCATTCAGGGTCCCTGGTTTGTCAGGACTCAGTGTTCTTGATAAGCAGAACCATGGCTTAGAGAGGAAAGCAGGCTGTCGGTTGGGAACCTTGGTAACTCCCTTCCCCCCAGCACGCCTCAGACATGGTATGGGGCTGGTAATGCTGTTTCTCTCCTCTCCTCTTCCCCAGGTGCCTCCCAGATGACCATTCCCAGGCACCATCTTTCTCATGAGCTCCAGATCTGTACTTTCATCCCTGCCCCCACTCCCCCCACCCCCACCCTGCCCCAGGCCTGAGCTGAGCCTAGGGGGACCCTGAAGGACTGTCCTAAAGTGGTGGTTCCAGAGCCAGATGCTGACCTCCCCCGCTCAGGAATCTCAGGGCTGAGCAGAGGGAGATTCTGGGGGCGGGCCGTGGCTGGAGTGGGGGTGGGGGGGTAGGGAGCAGGGAGCACACAGGCTCTGTCTGAGTAGCCAGGGAAGGCTTCCATGACGAGGCGGCCTGGAAGGGCTGGTGGAAGCTCTGCAGAGGACCCAGCTGGAGCGACAGTGTTAATGAGACAGGCTAGGGTCCTGGCCAGGCCTCTTGCCTCTCTGAGCTTCAGATTCCTCATCCTTAAAGAAGGCACAATGACATTCCCCTTTAAGACTGTGCTTCTGTGACCAAATGGCCACTCATCATTGGCCCACTTGGGTCTAGTAGTGGAAGAAATGTCTGGTGGTAGAGCCAGAAGCAGAGTGCCTCTAGCAGCACCCAGCCGCTCACAGCTACCACCACCATCCCGGGCTCCCAACTGAGAAACTCTTTATCTTGAAACAGAAAATACTTATTCTTTTCCTCCACCTTTGATTTGGAAATCCTTAGCAACCCCTAAACGGGATCCCTGTTCTGGGGAATAAAGAGGGGGATATCTATAAGAGAGTAAGGTGAGGTGTTTGATGCCCTTACATCCCCTACCCCCCAATAAACTGGCCAGATGACCTCTTAAGCAACGAAGGAGAAGAACCACTAGGTGATGTTATTGAGCTCTGTGCCAAATCCTGTTCTGAGTGCTTCGTGGGAATTGATGGGTCGAATTTTCACTGCAGCTCTGTGAGGTAGATTCTGTTTGTCCCTGTGTCACACAGGAGAATTGACCAACAGTGAGGTTACATGGAGGGCTGAGGATGTGAGCCCCTCTGGCTGGCCCTGGAGCCTATCCCCCCCCCATCACACCCCCCCCCCCCCCCCCCCCCGCCTAGCATCTGCACAAACGCAGATGGAATAGTCACATCCTGTGCTGCCTCCACAGAGGGAAGTGAGGGCTTGAGTGGCTTGTTTCCCCCACAGCCCAAATTTGCACATTCCTATGCCACTGTCCTAGTGCCCTCTGTGCTCTTTCTGTGCTTTCTGTGATGCATGATTCTGGAATGGACCCGGGACCAGGAAAAAACAAAATTGTTTTAGAAGACAGTATTACAACAATCAAGAAAGTCCATCGTGTACCATATATTAGAACATAGCATTGTATCAGTGTTAAGTTTCTTGTGTTAAATTTTAGTTTTGCTGTGAATGTATAAGAGAGTGTCCTTTTCTTGAGAGAGTCATGCTGACATCTGTAGGAGGAAGGGGGCCCATGACTGGAACATATTCTCAAACAATGTTCATGTCACACGCTCGTAGGCACACACTCATATAGAGAGGTTAACGTGGCAAAATGTTAACAGTTAGTGAAGCCAGGAGATCCTTCTGCTTATACAGTGCTCCTTGTACTATTCTGACAACTTTAAGTTTGAAAAGTGATGTTTTGTTTTGTTTTTAATTTTTATTCACCACGCAGCATGACCCCAGTAGTTTTTAGAAGGTTCTTTGCTTTCTGGTCTCATTTGATGCTCCTGGCTCCTCTGGCCCATTTCCTGCCCACACCTGAAACCAACTCTTACTCTGACAGCCCTGGCTTCATTGGTGGG
Organism: Hippopotamus amphibius kiboko; assembly: GCF_030028045.1. NCBI lineage: Eukaryota > Metazoa > Chordata > Mammalia > Artiodactyla > Hippopotamidae > Hippopotamus > Hippopotamus amphibius. Next base: position 15,083,411 of record NC_080200.1, on the reverse strand, counting down.
AAGTGGTATTTAGAGATGTTAGTTGGTGTTCAGGGTGTTCATTGCTGCCGTGGTATTGTTTCCTCCAGACATTTTCAGTTCATATTAATAGAAAATTGGTTCTTTATTTGCTCAGAGAAAATGCATCATGAATTCATATCATATTTCCAGTTCAAATTTAGGCATTCTGAGTTTTTACTTCTTTAATTTTATGTTAGAATCTTTTTTCTTTTATGCTCATTCCTAATGATATAACCATTATTACTTATTTCCTACAGCTATAATTGTTTCCGAATAATATTACTAATGTGATTTCCAGTAATGTGATTACTGAAAACTGTTGAAGATTTTCTTTTGCAGTTCTATTCTTAGGGTAGATCGCAGTAAGAATATATAATCATATTACTGTGTTTTACTTTTTTTTAATTAATTACTTTTTATTAACTTATTTATTTTTTGGCTGCATTGGGTCTTCGTTGCGGCGCGTGGGCTTCCTCTAGTTGTGGAGAGCTGGGGCTACTCTTCCTTGAGGTGCGCATGCTTCTCATTGCAGTGGCTTCTCTTGTTGCGGAGCACAGCCTCTAGGCACTTGGGCTTCAGTAGTTTTGGCGCATGGGCTCAGTAGTTGTGGCTCACAGGCTATAGAGCACAGGCTCAGTGGTTGATATCACCGTGTTTTAAAATTGCATGAAATGATCTGATCCACGTAGATATACTGTTAGGTTCTTGGCTTTCATTTTGCTCTTGATTTTTAGGGATTGCTTTTATTTTTATTTTGGTTATTTTAAGTGCATTTCTTTTCCTAATCACACAAAGCATTTACTTGAGTTCCAAAATCAAACCTGTAAAACAAGGTACATTAAGAGACAATAATCCAGCTTCTATTCCTGCTCTCACAATCCTTTTCTCTACTTCCCCTTGCAGGTAACTATTTCTATTAGCTTCAGATTTACTTTTCTTTTTATTTATTATTATTTATTAATAATAATAAATATTTTAGTAATAGCAATAAATAATATTTAATTAAATAACTAATTTTAATATCATTATTAATTTAATTTTATATTTTGTTAGTGCATCAGTATGCTATCATAACATTTTATTGTATAACTACATTTAAGTACCTAACTATATAACAGAGTAATATGTGAGTAATATTGTTTATATTATATTATTATAGTATATTATAATCATAAAACATACAACATAATATTAAGATATTATTTATTATTTATTTTAGTGTTACTACCTTTTACTATAAGGACATACGTTATATTAACATCTCCCATTTTTTAGATGAAATATACTAAACTACCTGCCCTCGTCTCTACTTTTAGATATTCTGTGGATGTTGGGATATCACCCTTTCCTGTGACTCAGGTTGTAAGCATTTTTCCAGGGCGGTTATAGGCTCTGTTCCCTTGGTAGATGCTCTCTAAATGGTGGCCAGGTTCTCAGTTGACCTCTGACCCTCGATGAAGCTTACTTCTCACCTTCTCAGCTTGGGAGCAACTATTGGGTGCCCTTGGCCCCACTCGGAGGAGATGAAGATGGCCTCCAAGCGCATCACCCAGGAGACCTTTGATGCGGCCGTTCGGGAGAACATCGAGGAGTTTGAGATGGGGCCAGAGGAGGCAGTGAAAGAGGCCGTGGAGCAGTTTGAATCACAAGGTAGGGCAGTGTGGCTCGGTCTCAGCGCTGGTCTGGTTCTTTGCCCAAGAGTCATCTCCAGTCCATGGCTCTTAACATGTAAAAGAGTCGTGCCTGCCATAACCACATCCCTCCTGGCATGATAGCCCTGGCCCCTATCCTCTCTCTACACTCTGCCCCAGGCACGCTGGCCACCCACTCCCACCTCTCTGGTGCCCACCCTTTATTTGCCTGGACCTCACCCTAACATCTTCAGGGCTGGGTCCTTCAAGGTGGGTCTCATTTTAACTGTCGCTTCCTTGAAGAGACTTTTCTTGACCACCTCCTGAGAAACAGGGCCACCTGTCTTCCTGCCCCACCTGTATCCCACTTGAGTTCATGGAGGCAGAAGGTGTGTCAGTCACCAGCCTCTGGAAACAGGTGGCATGTTCAAGCCAGGCCGTGGAAGAGAGTGGTTAAGAGGGAGAATAGGGACTTCCCCAGTCCTCTGCCTTTCAATGCAGAGGGCATGGGTTTGATCCCTGCTTGGGGAACTAAGATCCCACGTGCCACGTGGTGTGGCCAAAATAAGTAAATAAATAAAATAAAACAAATATCACCTTATAAGAGAGAGAATAATGTGGGCAGGGTTAGGAGAGCCTGCTGGCCACAGCAGGGACCTCCCCCTTCCCATGGCAGGCCAAGGCAAGGGATGAGGGTCACCTAATAGAGGCAGAGGCGGGAAGCTGGCAGTGGGCACCCTACCCCCCCACTCCTCCTGCCCCTGATCTCGAGCCTGGCTTCCCATTGGCCAAACCCAGTCAGACACTGGAGGGCAAGGGAGTCCTGGGATCCAGCCTCCGAGGTCAGAAGCTGGTGTCCCGGGCACAGAGTAACGTATAGACACTGGACAGGGGCTGGAGGGACACCTAGACGTGTTCTGCACAGTGAGGGCTTCCTTCGGGTGCCAGCAAGCGCAGGGATGCAGCCAGGGTGAAGAACAACGGGAGCCCCAAGGAAGAAGGCCATGGGTTCCCCTCCCTTCTCAGCCCATCAGGCAGAGCCTGTCTCTCTGCTCCCATTGGCTGGACAGGGCCAAGGTGCAAAGACCCCCACCCCACACCCGTGTGTGGGCATGGCTGCTGGGCCCTGCCCAGGCAGGGGGGCGGGTGGGGTGGGGAGCTGGGCAGATCCCTGAAGGCTCCCAGAGTAGGGTGGTCCCAGCTGAAGGGACGTGAGGTGTGACTCCAGCAGGCCCATGGGGATGGTGGCTGTCACTTGCTTCCTATCCCTTGTTCCCCTGCCTCCTGCAGGGGTTGATCTGAGCAACATTGTAAAGATGACGCCGAAAGTCTCTGCAGATGGACCCCAGGAGCCCACACATGACATCCTGCAGGTAGGAGAGGGCACCCCGCGTGGGCCTTACCTGCATGGTCCTGCATCAGCTCGTAATTCTGTCGGGGGCATCCTTTCCCTGGTTCCCAGACGGCAGCCACAGACTCAGAAGGTCCGAGCCTGCCCAGCAAGCACAGGCAAGCCTGAGTTTGCAGCTGGGGCTCCTTGAGTACATGTCTGAGGGCCTCTCAGGGGCCACTATGCTCTGCCCACCCATCCATGAGCCACATTCTGGGATTGGAGCTGACAGAGCAGACGGAGTGGATAGCACTCCAGGCCTAAGGGGCGGACAGCGTTCATGTGTGTCCTGGTGTTGGAAGCCTTGGGGTAGAGGGCGTCTCGGAGGAGCCTCTCTCTGGCCTCCCCACCACTGAATTTGCTCAGAAAAATGGACAGGAATCCCAGCAAAAGAGAGTGCAGTCATAGTAAATCAGTAGCTTATTGAGCACCGACTCTTTTTTTTTTTTAATAAATTTATTTATTTATTGGCTGCATTGGGTCTTCGTTGCGAGTGGGCTCCTCATTGTGGTGGCTTCTCTTGTTGCGGAGCACGGGCTCCAGGTGCGTGGGCTTCAGTAGTTGTGGCACACAGACTCAATAGTTGTGGCTCACAGGATCTAGAGCACAGGCTCAATAGTTGTGGCACATGAGCTTAGTTGCTCCGCAGCATGTGGCATCTTCCTGGAGCAGGGCTCGAACCCATGTCCCCTGCATTGGCAGGCAGGTTCTTTTTTTCTTTTTTTTTTCTTTTCTTTTCTTTTTTTTTGTCCAGAACTAGCAGGCAGATTCTTAACCACTGTGCCGCCTAGGAAGTCCCGAGCACCGACTCTTTACTGGCATGTTACAGCCCATCCCCCATAGCACTTAAACAGGCCTGTGAGGTAGGTGGCATCATCCCTGGCTTTCTGATGGAGAAACAGAGGCCCAGAGCCTGCCCTTGCTCTCCAGTGACCCAAACAAGAAAAGTACAGCTCACAGAGATTAAGTCCTTTACTTAAGACCATCCATCAAACTGGTAAGCTGTTGGTAAAACAGCAGAAGGTTCTGGTGTTTATTGAGAACAGGCTGTGGACTCAGTTCTGTGCCAGGTGCTTTCCTTGTGCAGTTTCAGTTATTCGCCCAAAGACACCTGTGAGGGTAGGGTTATCATCCCCATTTAACAGATGGGAAAATTGAGATCCAAAGAGAAAAAATGATCCCGCAAGCCATGTGGCACAGCCCCCGCCACCCCAAAAAATAAAAAAGAGGAAGGAGGAGGAGGAGACAGCCCTGGATGTGAACCTAAGGGAAATCATACAGCATTTGTCCTTTTGTGACTGGCTTGTTTCATTTAGCATGATGTCCTCAAGGTTCATCCATGTTGTAGTATTTGTCAGAATTTACTCCCTTTTATGGCTGAATAATATTCCATTGTGTGGATATACCACATTTTGTCTATCCATTCATCCATTGATGGACACTTGGGTTGCTTCTGCCTTTCGACGGCTATAAATAATGCTGCTGTGATTATGGGTGTGTGGATATCTCTTTGAGACCCTGCTTTCAATTCTTTTGGGTATATACCCAGAAGTGGAATTGCTTGATCTCTTGGTTTAATTTTTGAGCAACCACCCTACTGCTTTCCACAGTAGCTGCACCATTTTATATTCCCACCAATAGCGCACAGGGTACCAGTTTCTCCACATCCTCACCAACACTTGTTATTTTCTGTTTTTCTTTTCATAGTAGCCACCTTAATGGCTGTGATGGTGTCTCGTTGTGGTTTTGATTTGTTTCCCTAATGATTAGTGATGTTGAACATCTTTTCATGTGCTTAATGGCCATTTGTGTATCTTCTTTGATGCACAAATTCAAGCCACACATTCTGGTTTAAACTGTTTCTTAATATCCTGTTTCATCCTAATGTATGCTTAGTTAAGTCCACAAATCTGAGCTCAGCAAGGGCTGGCTGACAGGCATTCTTGACTTTCATGGCAGTCGAGATCAAATCAAAGCCCTTTGGGCTGATGGTATCTGTAGACCCACCCTCACCAGGGCAGGATGCAAATGATGTCATAAGCTCCAGGGGCATGGGTTTATCTTGGGCTCAAGCTGAGGCAGGTCCTGAGGTCGTGGCATTGAGTGGCCACTAGACTTGTGTGCCCTGTTCAAATTGTTTTCTCTCATTATAACATTTTCCCCCAGGAGCTTAGAGTTGAACATGGGTGTACAGTGTGCTTTCATTTGGCAGGTGGTCAGTAAATATTTGTGGAGTGAATGAGAGAGGCGGCAGGAGGCATGTGATATGGGCAGGACTGGTGAAGGTGGCTTTCACCTTCCTTAGAGAGGTGGCCATTGGTGGCTGTGTCAGTTAGTTAGGGCTGCATAACAAACAACCCAAGGGAAATTCCCTGGTGGTCCAATGGTTAGGACTCTTTGCTTTCACTGCCGTGGGTCCGGGCTCCATCCCTGGTTGGGGAACTAGGATTTCATGAGCCATGTGGCATGGCCAAAAAAAACCCCAAAAAACAAAAACAAAAAAACACACGAAACAACCCAAAACAGTGGCCATTTTATTGTTTCTGACTATTTTGCTGGGTTGACTGATCTCAGCTGGATGGTTCTCCTGCTGGTCTCACTTGGGGGCCTCTCTTGTGATGGCAGCTAGGGCTAGAATGTTTAATGTCTATACTCATTTGTGTATGGCTCCTTGTTAGGGACACTGAGATGGCAGGGTCTCTCTCTCCCCCTCTCTCCCTCTCTCTCTCTCCCCCTCTCTCCTTCTCTCCCTCTCTCCCTCTCTTTCTCCCCATGGCCTCTCAAGCTCAAGGCTCCTAAAAGCACAGGTGTGGAAGCTGCCACAGCTGGAACTGGCCCCACAGAACTTCCACCAAGGCCCAGATCCCAGGCGAGGGAGTCCCATGGGGTGCAGCACTGTCACTGTGACCCTCTTTGGACAGAGCTGCACAGAGGTTTCTCCCATGTCCCCTAGGCCCTGGATGACCTGCAGGAGTCTGTGGCCCGCTCTCACCCCCAGGAGGCATCAGCACACCTCGCCCGCTTTTGTGAGCAGTGCCAGCAGCAAAAGGCCTGCCGCTTCCTGGCAGCTGAGAAGGGGGCCTACCCCATCCTCCTCGCCACCTGGAAGTTGGCCGCAGCAGGTGACCAGGGCTTCCTGCTCCAGACCCTCAATGCCCTGTCAGCCCTGACTGATGGCCAGCCCGACCTCCTGGACTCCCAAGGCCTGCAGCTGCTGGTGGCCACATTGGCCCGGAATGCCGACTCAGCTCACGTGGTCTGCTCTGGGATCCGCTGCGTGCGCCACGCCTGCCTGAAGCATGAGCAGAACCGGCAGAGCCTGGTGAAGGCCGGCGTGCTACCCCTACTGACTGGCGCCATTGCCCGGCACAGCCGCTGTGCTGACGTGGTCAGGGAGGCCTGCTGGGCCTTACGCGTCATGACCTTTGACGATGACATCCGTGTGCCCTTCGGCCATGCTCATGACCATGCCAAGATGATCGTGCAGGAGAATGGAGGCTTGAAGGTGCTCATTGAGGCCGCCAAAGGTAGGAGTGGATGTGCCAAGAGCGAGAGTCAGGGTTGATGACTGCTTCAGGCATGGCTGGCTCCAGGCACCACTTGTATCTGTCAGCTTGGTCCCACCTGCATGGCAGCCCTAGCAGAGCAGTGTCCTTACTCCTAGTTGCCCCAGGAGAGTTCCAAGTCAGCGCTCATTGGCCCGGACCACATCCCATGATCATCTCTAGAACCATTTGGGGAGGGGGCTTGACTCTGTCCAGCAACACAGACTGAGAGTGGGAAAGAAGGGCTCCTCAAACGGAAAAATAAGGGTGCTATTTCCTGGAGGTGGGGGAGTGTTGCTGGCACTCACGGTGGCAGCTCCCAGGTGAGGTTTACAGTTTGGTTCACACTTGGCCACTAGTTCTGGTGCATGTCCATGTGCCTGCCTCCAGGGTGACCCTGATGAACCAGCCACGGGAGGTCACAACACTGACATCTGGGCACCAAAGCCCCTGCCCTCTGTCCACTGCATCCACTGGGGTCTGGTGCACAGAAGATGCTGGAAGAATAGTTCCCCTTCCTAGCCTGCCCTGTGGCTTCAGCTCTGTTGCCAGGACTGCGTGTGCGATTCTGGCTGTCTGCAGCATTGGGGGCTGCCTGAATCTCCCCTCCACACCTCCAGAGAAGGTGAAAATGGGGCCTGATCAGCTGCAAAGTTGGGCTACTTTTCCAAGGGGTGGTTTGCATCTTCGTTTGTTTACAGAAGCTCATATCAATGAGAGTGCTAACAGAGAGACAGAACCAGTAGGGGGTGTATGTGTGTGTATTTTTGTATATATGTGTATATACATTCATACATATGTGTGTGTATATATATATATATATATATATATGGAGAGAGAGAGATTTATTGCAAGAATTGGCTCTCATGGTTGTGGGGCTTTTGGGTCTGAAATTTGTGAAGCAGGCCAGAGGCTTGGGCAGGAGCCAATGCTGTAGTCTGCTGGCAAGCCTCCTCCTCTTCAGGGAGACTTTAGCTTGCCTCTTAAAGTCTTCAGCTGATTGGGTGAGGACCACCCAGACCACGGAGTGTCATCTCCTTAAAGTCAGCTGGTCATGGATATCACCGCATCTAAAGAATACCTCCACGACACACCCAGATTACCGTTCACGTAGTCCCTGGGGGCTACCGCCTGGCCGGGGGGCCTTATAGACTGACCATCCCTGAGCTCTGTGTCATTATGGCTCTCCATGCCCCACCCCCAGCTCCCTAAGCCTCCTCCCCACCATCATCCTCAGTCATGCCTCCTCCCTGGTGCCTCTGAGCTTTGTCTTCAGCATCTGTGTTTAATTTTGCTTGGGTCAACTCTATCCATATGTCCCTCTGCAGCTTCTAGGTGTCCTGTTGCACTTAGAAAGGTCATTCCCTACCCAAGATCATAAAAATAGTCTCGGGTGTCTTATTATAGCACTATTACGGTTTTCTTTTTTCAGTCGAGATCACCAGTTGGTCTGGAATGTATCTGGGGCACAGTGAAGGGGAAGTTACATTCCTGTGTCTTCCCTGGAAGCCAGCAGAGGGCAGCGCAGGCCCGGGCAGCCCTCAGTGGTCCCTGGGGCCTTCCTGGTACAGGCGGCCACCCCGCCAGGCAGAGGGGACAGGCTTCCCTGGTGGAGCGGAGTTCGGGATTCCTACCAGGGCTGCTGGCTCGGAACCAGGACTAGTTCTGCCCCCCTCACCCTGGCGGTTCCTCCTCTTCCCTCCGCAGCATTCCCCGACAACCCCAGCATCCTGAGTGAGCTCTGTAGCACCCTGTCCCGCCTGGCCGTCCGCAACGAGTTCTGCCAGGAGGTCGTCGACCTTGGGGGCCTCAGCGTCCTGATGGCCCTGCTGGCCAACTGCAACGACCACCAGGTGGGCATCCAGAGCTGTCTTAGGGGGTGAAGTCCCCACGCCTGAGTTTCGATCTGTCATTTCTCTCGACACCTGGGGAAGGCTCCGGGCCTCCCAGTGAATTCCGCCCAGGTCAGCCGGACAGGCTAGAGTCAGAACACGCTGGCGCTGTCTGCTGAGCCCAGGACCAAAGTTCGGTTTTCACTTCTCGTGACTCATGAGAAGGAACTAAAGGTTGGGAGGAAAACAAACCCACCCACTCTCTCTCACTGTCCTTTAGCACCTTTGTATTTTCAACCAGGAGTGGGAGGAGCAGAGTGGGTGTGGTCGGGGGCTGGCCCGACACCAGCTCAGGTGTGTGACGCCTGAGTGAGGCCACCTGTGCTCTGGTTGCTGGCCTGAGCCACAGGCCCCTCTGTGTGTGTGTCCGGGGCGGGGCAGCAGTCAAAGTCATCCAGACGCCTGGCCTGGACACAGGTGGCCTGAACCACAGGGTCCACTTCCCCGAGCCTCCCCTGCCTTCTCTTTACAGCAAGTGACAAATAACCCTGCTCTTTCATGCCACCTGCACACCCTGGGGTGGCCCCACCTGTTGTCTAGACAGCAGACATTGAAACAGCCCCAGATCCTCCCTCGAGACCTCCCTCCCACAATCCAGCAACCAAGCACTTAATGCCTGGGTGCTGCTCAGGAGAGGGGTGGCTGGGGGTGACCTGTGCATCGCCCTCTCTTCAGGACCTTGTGAAGCAAGTGCTGAGCACCCTGCGGGCCATCGCAGGCAACGATGATGTGAAGGATGCCATTGTCCGCGCTGGCGGGACAGAGTCCATTGTGGCCGCCATGACCCAACACCTGGCCAGTCCCCAGGTACCCACCCCGGGGCGGGGGGCACACGGGAGGTGGGGCAGCGTGGCTGGAATCCCAGATCAGTATCTGTATCTACATAACGGTCTTTCCCATCTCCTGAAGCAGGGCCAGGCCTAGGGTGAGGTCAGCCAGCAAGAGGCTGGGGGCAGGGTGAATGAGGGCCGGGGTGGGGCAAGCAAGGGGCCTGGGATGAGACTGTCACCCCCAGGAGCTCTGTCAGTGCACCCTAGTATCGTATCTGTTACTTCCGGTCCAGTACACACGTGGGCTGACAGCGGTCTGTCCAGGTGAGGTGGCAAGGCCGGGGGAGCTGGGGATGGTGGGGACGTCTGTCTGCCTCCTCACAGCCATCCCCGTGACCCGCCCTGCAGGTGTGTGAGCAGAGCTGCGCGGCCCTGTGCGTCCTGGCCCTGCGCAAGCCAGAGAACAGCCGGGTCATCGTGGAGGGCGGCGGGGCCCTGGCCGCACTGCAGGCCATGAAGGCGCACCCGCAGGAGGCTGGCGTGCAGGTAGGTGCAGGGAACACGAGGAGGGGACAGGAGCCTGGTGGGCAACTGGGGCAAGAGGCCAGCGTGCAGGTTGTGGGGATGAGGAGGGGAGGGTGCAGGTCCTCTTTGTCCCTGTCCCATCCCCATCGTGACCGAAGACTCCAGGGTCTCCTTCTCAGCCCCTGATGTCTTGCAGCTACTTCCCATCCTCCAAATATGTGCTGAATTCTGCCCGCTGCTGTCTTCTTTGCTCTTCTTGCATTTGATGTTTTCCTTTCCTAACAGTCTCTTTAGAGGGATCTGGGGAGGAGGAGGAGTTGGGGGTACCAGCAGATGGGGATCTGCCGGGGTTGGGGAAAGGTTCCCTGCCCACCCCCAGGCTGCTGCTTTGGCTTTTGCGTGTGGGGCCACTGTCCATATCTTGCTGAGGAATCAGCAGAGCTGATGTGTAGACAGCGTAATGCACACCCCTGCCAGAAACCCACACTCCTCCCCGCAGCAGCCCCCAGGGTGCCCCCTGCCTCGCGCCTTTCACACCCTCCCAGCACAGCGCCTCTTTGTTGGTCCTGAGACACACTAGGCTTGGTCCCACTGGGGGCCTTTGCTCCCTTCCCCAGGACGCCCATCACCTTCTCCACTCCTGACCACCCTGGCCGGGCGAGCCCTCACACCTCACCGGCTTCTCATCTGCTCCCCCCGCTGGTGGCGGACACCACGTTGGGGTGCTTCTCAGCACCCACACCCAGCAGAGACACAGCACAAATGCTGACTGAGTGAATAACAGTATAATTGACAGGTGGAGCCTGTGCACAGCTCCGGTCTTCCCACTGTCTCCCTGCCCTCCTCCCCTGCCGCCCCGGCCAGGCTCTTGCCAGCATCAGGGGATGTTGCTCTGAGACTTTGGGTCCCACACCGGAGGAATCAGCCCCACCTGCCAAGCACTTGGCTGCCCTGAGCTACAGTCTCCTCACCTGGCAGCTGGGGGGGATTAGCCCTGCCTCCCAGGGCTGCCAAGAGGATGAAGTGGAGACATGAGTCTAGCCTGATGAGTCATAGCGGAGGCACCTGCTGAATGTTGGCTGCGGTCATGTTTTATGATGATGACTCCGAGGTCAGAGTGGACTCCACCCCCAGGCCCCGCCTGCTGGGTCACAGCCACTCACCTTCTGCTCTCCCTTCCAGAAACAGGCCTGCATGCTGATCCGAAACCTGGTGGCCCGCAGCCAAGCCTTCTCACAGCCCATCCTGGACCTGGGGGCTGAGGCCCTCATCGTGCAGGCCCGTGCCATCCACCGCGACTGTGAGGACGTGGCCAAGGCCGCTCTGCGGGACCTGGGCTGCCACGTTGAGCTCCGAGAGCTGTGGACTGGCCAGAAGGGCAACCTGGCACCGTGACCTCAGGCTCAGTGTGAGCTGTGACTCTGGGTGAGTCATGTGACTCAGGAACAACTGGGGATTGGGGGCAGGAATCCATGTCCTGCTCTTCTGCCCCCAGATTCCTCCCCCATCAACGGGACGCATTCTCTGATAGGTACCAGGTATAGGCCAAGGGGTGGGAAGGGAGCACTAGTGAGGCGCCTACGCAGCAGAAGGCGGCCCCTGGGTCCCGGCCTCCGCGCACGCTGTTCTGCTCACCGTCTGACAACACCGGCTTCATCCATCGTGTGCCACCCCACCCCACCCCACCCCACCGCCCTTTCCAAGTAGAAGCACCCCCTTAGCATTACTCCGGGCCAAAGGTCAGTCTGAAACCCGGAGACCATACTGGCCAGTCTCAAAGCAGGGCAGGGATCCCGCTTCTGTTCCTACAAGTCTGCTCTCATCCCAGTAGCTGTAAAATGGGTCACAGGTGCCTTGCTGTGCTGAACAGAGGGCAGGGACCAAGGCTAGTGTGTCTGCAGGTGTCCCAGGCCAGCCAGTGGTGCCTGGTAATAAAAGACTGTTGTTGAACGATGGAGGCGTCTCTTTTGTAGCACCGTTGGGCACAGAAGCCACAGCCAGTGGCCTCAAAGAACAGGGGAGAGGGGTGCATATTTGGGGAGGTCATGGGTTCACTGAGGAAAGCGAAGGGGTTCTGAGAGCAGCCTGGGATATATGATTCACTGTCCCCCTCAGAAGGGTGGGCTGCTGGGGTCACTGTCAGACTTGGGATCTGCGGGGGCCAAGGTCACTGTTCCTGAATGTGCATTGCCTTCAGGGGGCGGGAGTGCTCAGTGTCTAGCCCCCATTCAGCTCTGTGGCCTTGAGCTGATGACATAACCTCTCTGAGCCTTGATTTGCTCCTCAGTAAAACGGGGAGAGGGGAGGGATAGAGCCCCCTCTGAAGGGTGTTGGAGCAGAGCTGGGCATATGGGAGACACCTGATTGTCTAGCTTCAGCACCCGAGTCTCCCCAGGAGAGCCATCCCGCACTCTCCCGCCTGGCCATGTCAAGGTCCTTGCTCACCGGCTGGCTTGAGCAGCCTGCCTTCCCTCTCTGAGCCTCAGTTTCCCCATCTGTAAAGTGGGCATCACTGTTGCCGACCCTAGTGCCCTCCCTCCCCACGTGTCTTGAAGGGGTCGCCAGATAGCGGTGCCTGGCAGACCCCAGCTCTGCTTCTCTGCATTCACCCTTGGGGTCACGTGTGGTCACTTGGCAGCTTGTGCATCCCGCGTGACCCAGTCAGGGTCAGGGCAGCCTCAGGCCCCCTGGTGGGCTCCAGGCACCATGCCTGACACCTCCAGCCCACACATCAGGAGCCCTTCTCACCTCTCCAAGTCCCCACCCCCCTGCTGGTCATTCGCCTCCTCTAGGCTAAAGAATGTCTGAATTCAGTCCTTGACATCAGCTCAAGCCCTTTCCCAGAAGGCTTCTGGTTTCTATGGAAACTGGCCTAGGCGAATAGCTGTGAGGGGAGCATCACCCTGGCCCCACCTCCCTGTGGTGTCCAAACCTCCCCCACCCCTGGATGGGGGGGACGCTGTCAGCTCAGTGGAGCTGATGAGAACCTCTGACCCAGTCATGCAGCCCTGACTCGACTGGGGACTCAGCCAGTGCTCCAGGCTGCCCTGACTTGACCCCTAGGTTGGCCACCCGTGTGACCTTGGAGCAGTCCTCAGACCCCGTGAGCCTCATGTTTCTTCATCTGTCTCATGGCGGATGGGTGCTGCTAGTCCACTTCTGGGGAAGCCTGAGTTGCCAGCCCTGTAATTTCTGCCTCAGCTCTGCTCTCAACCTGCCCATGGCTCCCCATTGCCCTCCCCGTAAAACCAAACTGTCCTCCAGGCCCTACCCACCTCCCACCCACATCTTCCCCATGCTCCCCTTTAATCACAGTTTCAGTCACTCCAGCCTCCCTACCTCAGGGCCTTTGCACATGTCATGTCCTATGTGGAGCATCTTTCCCCAGCCCTCCCCATGGCTGGCTTCCTCCTCGCACCAGGTTCCAGCTCACACATTGCCTTCTCAGAGATTCCCTATTGTTCCCCTGCCCTGGCACCCTGGGCCCATCACCACTTGTGCTGTGTCCCTGACCTCTGACCCCATCTGAGGTCACTTGTGTGCTTTTCTCCTTTGTCTGCCCCACCCCCCTGCACCACACATGAGCGCCATGTGGGCAGGCTCCTGTCTCCCCATTCTGCTCCAGCTTCCTGTAAATGTTTTTGAACGTACACCTGAGTAAATTAATAGGTACACAGGGTGGTTAGAGGGAAGGCCTCTGCCCCTGGACCCCCAGTCCCCTCCCCTGGGCTTCCAACCAGCCTTCCTACAGCTGCAGGCTTCTTCCAGGAAGGGTAGCTCCTGCTTATCAATCCTCCCCACCTTGCTTGAGGGTGTCTTAAGTGGGTGTGGGTCAAGGCCTGTTTGGACATCCGCAGGCTGGGTGGGGCCCCACCTCCAGCTGAAGACACCACATTTCACTGAGGTCTGCCAGGCCTGTGTTCCAGTCCCTCCTTTGCCACCTCAGGTGAGCTTCCACCTCCTCACCTGGAAATGGGCTAAGTGTGTCGCTGCACAAGACCACAGCCCCCAGCAAGGCCTGGCTCAGGGGATGCCTGGCACATCACGCTCTTCTAAAGAGCGCTTGCCGTCCTGTCCTTGTCAATGACATGGAAACATGGGCTGAGTGGGAAACTGCTACAAGGGAGGGGCCAGCACATCTGGTTCTGCCTCTACTGCTGTGTGTTTTAGAGGAGGAGCCTGACCTCTCTGAGCCTCTGGAAGGCTGCCTTGAAACCAATCCGTCTTGACTGTCGTCTCTGTTGTGTACAGGATGTCAAGGATGTGTCCCTCCAGCCAAGGAAGGGACACTGTTGCTTTTTCACTGCAAACACATTTGAGAGGCAGGGCCTGTGAACCCCACTGATGAGAAACAGGCTTGCTGGCATTCGAGGGGCTGAGATGGGATGAGAGCCATCCCACGGTTCCATGCGCCTCCTCCGTTGCCAGTGCTGCTAACCTGAACTTGGACAAATGGCTCTCCAGCCTTGGTTGATTAAGCCCTGTCACTGTGCCCAGGCCTGGCTCACGGCCGTCGTGTCAGATGATTCCTGGGATTCCCGAGAATTAGTGGGAACTGGGGGTGCAGAGAGTCAGCGTCCTGCCCAGGGGAAGCCAGGCAGACAGGGCAGACCTGGGATCCCCCAGACACCTTCTTACTGCCGAGGTACCCATAGTGGGGGGCGTGTCAGTTGCTGATGCCAAGAAGCACTGTCTGCCACTGTTGGGAGGTGGCAGGGAGGTCGGCCAGCGCCAGCTTGCTGATGAGCGAACAGAAGCTAGAGCCCAGCCAGCGCCGCTGGCACCATCAGGAGAGGCAGCCCATGCTGGGCCACTGCCTGACCCTTGCCTCAGTTGGCACTGTCCCTGGGGGTACTGTGGGACTTTCCAGGAGCTTGCCTCCCTCACAGGACCTGGCAGGTGGGCGCCGGTGGGGGGGGACGCCTCCAGTATAAATATCTCCCTCTTTGGGTGGCAAACCACGCCCATAGTTGGTCTGTGTCTACATTCCATCATGTGCAATTTACAGAGAGGGAAACGGAGGCCCCGAAAAGAATAGTTTATGCAGCCAGCACTCAGCAAGCACTTGCTGTGGATCAACATGGTGGTTTGTGTTCCATTCATTTCGTTAAGGCTCCCATCAGCCCTGGGAGCTACTTGGAGAAACTGAGGCGGGGACTTTGAGTCACTTGCCGAAGGTCCTGTGGCCAGCAAGTCAGGAAGAGCGGGGATTCAAAACCAGCCCTGGGGGCCCTTCCAGCAAGAAACACTTGTTGCACGAAGCTCTGTTTTCCCATCTGCAAAGTGGGCACCATGACCTCTATCTGGAAGTCAGG
This sequence comes from Hippopotamus amphibius kiboko, assembly GCF_030028045.1. Classification (NCBI taxonomy): domain Eukaryota; kingdom Metazoa; phylum Chordata; class Mammalia; order Artiodactyla; family Hippopotamidae; genus Hippopotamus; species Hippopotamus amphibius. Next base: position 15,068,343 of record NC_080200.1, on the reverse strand, counting down.
TCATGAGATGGTTTAAGGAGTGCCTGGCTCAGCAAAGACCTGACACCCAGCAGGTGTTCAGCACTCAGCTCCTCCTCTTCTCCAGAGGGCAGAATGGAGACCAAGGCCTGGAAGTTACAGGGAGGCAAACCAGTAGGGAGATAGGGCTCAGGTGGGAATATCCTGGGACTATCAGGAGTCAGACGGTAGCCCCAAACTAGTGACTCCCACTTGTGAGAGTCACAAGTCTGGGGACTCCCCATTGTTTCCTCACAGGGGCCCTTTGAGAAGTTATGGATTTTACACACTTAGCAGGGAACTTGCACATTCCTGAAACGTGAGCCATTATTAGGGCAGAGATCAGCCTTGCTCTCTCTCAGGATTCCCTGGTTCTGAACTTGATCTCCACCAAGCCCAGCCCACACCTAGAGGAAATAAGAGCCAGTATCTGGGAACATTTGTAATCCTCTCTGCCCTAGTAGTTGAATTAGAGAACGGGGTGGGTTCAGAGGAGGTGCCAGTGACACAGTCTAGCACTGGACAGCAACTGCCTCCCTATCTGCAAAGAATTCCATGATGGCACACCTCACAGAAAAGCTGGGGTTCACAAGCCAGATGTGACCTGCGGAGGGTCAGAGGCTTTCACCAGAAGGTCAAGGTGAGGGCTGGAATATAAGTTCTCCCAGGGGAGCAGCCCCGGAGATGAAAAATGAAGGTGTAGGAGTCATTGTCCCCTGAGGAAACTGAGGCTCACAAGTGCCTTGCTCAAGGTTGTGCAGACAGTGGCTGGATAAGTTTTCAAACCCTGGTCACTCAGGCCTTCAGTGGCTGTGCTCTGACACTGCCTTACCCTTTGTCCAAAGAGCAGGCCAGTTTGGGGCCTGCTGAAGTGCTGTGTGACCAGGGGCAAGGAACTTGACCTCTCTGTGCTCTGGATTCTGAAAAAATGGTCGCTTTTGACCATTTTACAGTGGTCGCTTTGACCTCATGGGCTTGTGGTTAGGATTCGGTTAATTCACCAAAGGCTTAGCAGGGAGGTGGCCCAACAGGGAAGTCACTTGATCCTGTGAAGGAGAAAGCTTGAACTCGGAGAAGTCAAACATTTCCAGAAAATCACAAAGCGCGTGAGTTGGATTCCACCTATTTCCACGTCTTTGCACTACCCGGAGCTGCAGCGGAATGACCTCCAGCGAGTCTCTGCCCTCTCCGTATCATTTATAGGGGATTAGTGGGGAGTGAGAAGATGAATTATCCAAGAGTCCTTCGGCCGTGATGGCCAAGTTCACGACCCAAGTTGGAGGTCCTGCTTCTGCGCATGGTGGTCAGAGGATCTGACTTTGCCACAGCCTCAGGGGACCCTGCGCGGGGCGCCCGAGGCCACCTCCGGCCACCACGCTCAGTGCCAAACTCCGCACCTCCTTTGCTCCAAGTCCTGTCCAGGGCGCACGGCCCACGGCCCCTATGACTGGCCGCCGGCCCTGCCCGTCTTTGGCTTCGCAGCCAATCTCTGTCGGTCTTGGGGCTACGCCCTCCGTTCTTGTTGCGCCGGTAGCGCCAGCTTCTTCAGAGCCCCGCCCTTGCTCCCCAGCGATTGGTCGTCAGGGCTGCCCGTCTTCTTCCAAGGCTCCAGTCTTCGCGGGCCTCCAGGCCCTAGCGTCCCAGCTCCTCTAGCCCAGCTGGACCACCCGGGGGACCCGCTGTCTCTCCCAATATCCCCGCCTCTACCCCTCAGTGATTGGCTTCAGGGGCTGCCCGTCCACTTCATACTCACCAATCCCTGCTGTCTCCGGAGATGGTTGGCCAGCACGCAGCCAATCGGAGTACGGCGTGGACCCCTCCCGCGGCGCGCGCGGAGGGTGCGCGAGGCGGGACTGTGGCAGCTGGAGGTGGCGGCGGCAGCGGCGGCGGCGACACGTCCCAGCCGGTGAGGGGGCGCGGGGGGCGCGGGGGGGCGCAGGCGTCGAAGGGGCCCGCGCTCCTCGGGCCGACCTAGGGCGAGGCACAGTGCTGTCATGGCCCCGGGGCGGGGGCGGGGGCGGACGAGGCGGGGCGTGACAGCATCGTCGCGGGGACTGGGAGAGGTTAAAGCCCACCCCTCGACCCCCGCGTCTGGTGCCCCCTTGGGGCTCCCCACAGCCAGATCCGAGACCCTCACCGTCAGCCCGCACATACCTGACACCACATCCCTTCTCTTGGCATCTCCCCTCATACACCTGAGACTGTCTGCCTCGCTGACATCCCCTACACTCCTGGGGCCATGCCCCCAGGCGTCCCGCACAGCTGACTCTGCACCCCTCCACGCACCTGACTCTGTGCCCGCACCTATATTCACCCTCACACACCTGACGCCGCGCCCCCGCTCATGAACACCCCCCCCATATGGCTTGAGACCTTCCCTCGATGACACCCCCACAACACAGGGCGGCCCCCCGTCCCCGCGCCACCACACCTGGGCATGCACCTCCACACCCACACCTGAGCCTGTGACCCCAAACTCACCATCCCCTACTCACATCTGTTCTTGTTCCCATCCCCTCACTGGCTTTTTCTCACGCCCAAGTCTGTGCCCCTATCACTGCCCTCCACCTTAAGTAATCTGGGTCAGTGCCCTCAGGTACTCGCGCCACACATGCACACACTTGCCCAGTGCCCCTGGCAACCCCTTCTGACTCGAACATCCCCCAGTCTGTGCACCCACCCATACTTTCTTCCACATGCACCTGTGTTTGTGCCCCCTTCCGTAATCCAGGTTTTGTTTCCAACATTCACCCAAGCCTTGCTGTCTCAGGGTCACTCACCCTCATCCAGCCCTCCCCGCCAAAGAAAAGCCCACCCAGATGTTATCTGTTCATTTATGACCGTCTGTAAAGTGATTTCCGGGCTTAGGATAATCCCATCGGCCAGAGAAAAGCAGCATTATCTCCATTTTACCAGCAGCAAACCTAAAGCGATTTGAATTGGGGTGGCATTGCCCACCCCTTCCTGAGCATTGCCGCTGACCGTTCTCTGTGTACCTCCCCCACTTTTGCCCATCCGTTGTGTTTATCTCTGAGGGGTTGGCAGGGGAGGGGACCCTCACCCTCCTGCAGCTGTTCCTCAGGAGTCATGACTTTGACTGGGTCCGGAAAGGCTGAGCTGGAAGGGGCGGCCCCTGGTCGCTTTCTGAGCACGTGTCTCAGAGCCCTGGTGCTGGTGGGGGCGGGGGCGCTGTTGCCGCTGGGCTTCAATACCTAGGGTGCCGCTGGCCCCGCTGGTAGGGGCACCTGGGGGTAGGGGGGGCGGTTTCCCGGCTCTAGCTCTTACTGACCGAGGTCCCTCGCTGACTGGGAGAGCTCCTTGGGCCTTAAAGCCAATACACCGAGAGAGTCATTGAGGCAACACTGTTTAGAGTGAGAAAGCTACTGTTTCAGCGGCTTAGAGATAAACTGCAAAACTGGAGCCTGGCATGGTGCTGAGAATAAAGATTTTTCTGGAACTTTTCAAGTTCCCTGGAGTGTGATTTGCAAGTGTGCAGTGTGGAAGGAGGCTGGTGGCTTTACTGTTAAAAAAAAAAAAATGTACCGTTTCCTGTAAGGCTTGTATAGTCCTTACAGCCCCACCCACCCCACCCCACCCCACCCCCGCCATGTCTCCCTGAAAAGACGGTGCTGGAGTGTTCTGGAGGGTCTTGTCATCTTCAGCTTCTGCTGTGGAAGGAAACTGAAGCCACGGGCGTTTTCTGTCCAAATTCAAAAGGAGTCATTTAAAATGCCCGTGTATGTTATGTGTACGTATATGCATACATGCAGAGGTTGTACATATATACACATGCACATATGTTATATATACACATGTACATGCATATATTGTATACATATATACATGTGCGAATATGTGAATAAACTTTGACAAGGTCATCCATGTACGTGATAAAACATAAAGTCAAACAGTACAAAAAGGTGTAACAGTAAAAACCAGGCAGATCTCCCCATACCTGTACCCCACCCCCCCTCTGGAGACCCTCGTTGTTAATAGTTTCTCCTATATGATAGCATTCCCTTCCAGAGATAGTCTATGGCTGTGGGGGAGGAGTGCATATCCCCCCTCACCACCCCTTTTAAACCACTGGTAAATTTGTATCAAATTTTATCAAAAGGCTGGGTGATTTTATAACCATTCCCTTACGGATGGCCGTTTAAGTTGTCCCTGGTATTTCGCTCTTACACACGGAACTGCAATGAATGGATAGAACCTGGGCTGAGCAAATATGTAGTAAACGGGTGGGGGGCTCCAGCAGCGCACAGACACTTCAAAGCCTCTCAGTCTTCCCTGAGTTTAACATCCAACGGCAGCAACTTCCTAGGAACAGCCAGGCCAAAGGGCATGTCCGTTTAAATGGTTAATGTTCTTCCACCGAGGCTGTGCTGTCATCATTATTCTTTCAGCTGTGAAGTTGGAATGCCCGTTTCCTCCCCCAGCGGCCAGGATGGTTATTATCAAGTGTTCTGGTCTTTCCAGTCTTCCTATCTGTCTCTGAGGTGTTCTGGCCCGTGGGAGTGGTGATTAAAACTATTAGATTTCTGTTTCTCTTCCAGAGTCTAAAGTTCAGTCCAAGAAAACTTGAGTCCTTCCTCTGCAAAGCTCTGAAGGGAACCTTGGGGTTTGGGGGGGTGGGGAGGCGGTCCTTTCTAGAGAAAGAGATGGAGGCATTGCCTGGAGTCCCAGGAGGGGAGGTCTGAGATATTGGTTGTTGCTTTTTTTTTTTTAGCACTTGGATGCGACAAAAGAATGAAGGTGTCAGATGAGATTGAGGCAAGTCAGATGTTAAATCTATTTGGGAAGTTGTCTCGAGATTTTCCTGAGCTGTCGGTGATTTCCCACTGTTGATGCCAGATGTCTCCAGACTGAGGGCAGGTCTTCTCCCATGTGTCATCCTGTTTTTTCATTCTTCTCTTCTGTTTTGGCAATTATATATTAGAGGAATATTGAAATGATCACAGCTGTTAGGTTGCTTGGGGTTTGCAAGCCAGCTGTTTGAAAAATGCATTGTGTTTTTTAAGTGTGAAATACTTCTTAATAAAAAAAATATGTAATGTGTATATGAAAAGAAAGAAGGTAGGCAGAATGATGAAAGCAACACCCAGTTTTAAGAAGTAGAATGTTGCCCCAACACAGGCCCCTCCCTGGTCCCTGTGCTATTTTTAAAATCTGCTTGTCAACATTTTTCTTCACTGAATCCCTCTTGCTGCAGCTGAGTGCTGGGGTTCCAGGGTCTCAACAAAGATCAGGAGAAGCCAGGTTTTCTTTTGAAGTTCTGCCAGCAGGGCAACAACCTGTGAGGTCCAGAGAGAGGAGCAGTGACCTCAGGGCCATGGGCAGGTCACTAGCCAAGGGACAGTACACACTTGAGAGGCTTGGTTTCAGACTCCTGCTGTATTAGTTTCCTGGCTACTGTAACAAATAACCCCAAAGTGGGTGGCTTAAGACAACAGAAGTTTGGGACTTCCCTGGTGGCGCAGTGGTTAAGACTCACACTCCCAATGCAGGGGGCCCGGGGTCGATCCCTGGTCAGGGAACTAGATCCCACACACCATAACCAAGAGTTCGCATGCCGCAACTAAGGAGCGCGCCTGCCACAACTAAGACCAAGCACAACCAAATAAATAATAAAAAATTAAAAATAAATAAATAAATAACTCTACTTAAAAAAAAAAAAAAGACAACAGAAGTTTATTCTGTCACTGTTGTGGAGTTCAAAAGTCCAAAATCAAGGTGTTGGCAGGTGCTATAGACTGAATGCTTGTGTCTCCGCTAAAAATTCATATGTTGACACTTAATCCCCAATGCGATGGTGTTAGGAGGTGGGGTTTTGGCAGATGATTCGGTTCTGAGGGTGGAGCCCTCATGAATGAGATTAATGGCCTTATGAAGGAGGCCCAAGAGAACCCCCTTGCTCCTTCTGCTATGTGAGGACACAGAGAGGCGGCCATCTGTGAACCAGAAAGAGCATTCTGAACAGATACCAAACCTCCTGGCACCTTGATCTTAGACTTCCCAGCCTCCAGAACCGTGAGAAATATATCCCTATTGTTTATAAGCCACCCAGCCTGCATTGTTTCGCCACAGCAGCCAGAACTAACACAGCAGGGTTGGTTCCTACTGAGGGACTTTCCCTGCCTCTGGTGGCTGCCAGAGGCAGTCCTTGAGTTCCTAGGCTTGTGGCCACATCACCCTAATCTCCATTTCCGTCTTCACGTGGCCTTCTTCCGTGTGTGTGTGTGTGTGTGTGTGTGTCTCTTATAAAGACACCCATCATTGGATTTAGGATTCACCAAATCCGAGATGCTCTCATCTTGACATCTTTTACTGATTACACCCAAAAGACCCTATTCCAAATAAAGTCACTTTCTGAGGTCTTGGGGGGACATGGACTTCAGGAGACCTCATTTAAATCCTACAGCTGCAAAGCCAGCATTCCTGTCAGGGCACTATTGAAGGAGGTGCTTGTCCAGCAGCCTCTGCTGTTTCAGACAAGATGAGGCCGTCAGGGTCAGGGTACACTTCTCAGCCCCTCCACATGGCCCGTGTGCACAGCCCCTGTGGGCTCCCTCACTCACCTGCCTCCCTGCTGGAAGATGGGGGCATCTGCTCAGAGCTGGCAAGGACCCAGACTAGTGAAAGTTATGTCTTCATTTTGCTCTTTGCCACCCTTTGGCACGTGCTTCCCAGGCTGTGAGCTTGATTCCTAGATCATCCCAGTTTCACAGAAGGGTGACCAAGGCTTCAGATGACCTTTGAGTGAAGGGAGAACATCGGGAAGCTAGGACAGACCTAGGTTGTCCTGAATCCAGATCTCTGTCCTCCTTCAAACAAGTCACCCATAGCACCGTGCTTCTAGCCACTGTTAGACATGGACATTTTGGGGTTTTTTTTTTGTTTTTGTGTGTGTGGTTTTTTGTTTGTTATGTTTATTTGTTTGGGGTTTTATTTATTTATTTTTTTTGGCTGTGTCGGGTCTTAGTTGCAGCACGAGGGCTCTTTCGTTGCAGCACACAGGCTTCTCTTTAGTTGTGGCACGTAGGCTCCAGAGCACATGGGCTCTCTAGTTGTGGTGTGCAGGCTCAGTAGTGGCGGCGCGCAGGCTTAGTTGCCCCGCGGCACGTGGGATCTTAGTTCCCCAACTAGGGATCGAGCCGGCATCCCCTGCATTGGAAGGTGGATTCTTAACCACTGGACCATCAGGAAAGTCCTGACACGGATGTTTATAGGGTGTCCTGGAATGCCACTACCAGCAAGGCCTCCAGGAATGGGGCAGACTTGAAGCCTTACAACACAATTTTTCTACAGTCCGTAAATCTCTGTGTGCCAGGGTCTGGGATAGGTGCAGGGGAGGCAGAAACACCGGCTTAGAAGGATACAGGACATGGATGTGGCTCAGACCTTCCGCAACTGATTGGGGCGCTGTAATTGACTGGTCCTGAGCAGAGGCTGGGGGTGCTAATTCAGGGAGCCAGCAAGGAGTTAGCTAGGTTACAAAGCCTTATAAGCAGAGGAAACGAACAAGCCTGGATTTTGTGGGGCCCAAGAGAAGGCGGAGGGGCTGGGGAACACGAGAGGGTCCTGAGACGGAATTGGGTTGAAGGACCTGGTCCATGATGCTGGTAAGAGATGTAGGAGAAGGCCTCACATCAAGGCCAGGCCGCTGTGGGCAAGCCATGGTCAATAGACCCAAGATCAGAACCTCTGACCGCCTGTGCCTCCCCGACTGTGAGATGAGGACCTACCTTGTGAGTGGTTTTGAGATTTCCAAGATGAAATGTGCCAGGGACTTCCCTGGCAGTCTAGTGGTTAAGAATCCTCGCTTCCACTGCAGGGCGTACAGGTTTGATCCCTGGTGGGGGAACTAAGAGCCCATATGCTGTGTGGTGCGGCCAAAATAGGAAAAAAAAAAAAAGAAAATGGAATGTGCCAGCACAGGACAGATGTCAGAGCCATTGCTCTGTCTCCAGGCTGTATGCCTTTGCCATGCAATGAGCTGAATAGGTATTAGTTAGCCACACCAACCCAAGACCCGCCCAGTCTGCAGTATTTGTCAGCACAGCTAATCTCACTCTCCATCCTGTCTAAAGGGCTGATTCCTGGGTCTCACTCTCTAGTGGCTCTGATTTAGGTCTGGGGGCAAGAGTCCTGCACAGGGATGTCCTAGGTGGCACAGTGGTTAAGAATCCGCCTGCCAACGCAGGGGACATGGGTTCGATCCCTGCTCCAGGACGATCCCACATGCCGCGGAGCAACTAAGCCCGTGAGCCACAGCTATTGAGCCTGCGTTCTAGAGCCCATGAGCCACAACTGTTGAGCCCGTGTGCCGCAATTACTGAAGCCCATGCGCCTAGCGCCTGTGCTCTGCAACAAGAGAAACCACCACAATGAGAAGCCCGCTCACCGCAACGAAGAGTAGCCCCTGCTCCCCGCAACTAGAGAAAGCCCATGCGCAGCTACGAAGACCCAATGCAGCCAATAAATAAATAAATAAATTTATTTAAAAAAAAAAAAGAGTCCTGCACATGTGTCCCCAGAGCTTCTGGGATAGGCGCTCCTTAGGTTTTATGTGAGACCCCGCCCCTCCCCTTCTCTGGGCAGGTCTCTGCAGCCATGAGAGTGGAGGGGATGGGGTGGAGCACGTGGCTTTACAACAGTGCTGCTCACAGCTTAGCACTGCTGGTCTAGCCTCTAATGGGAGTGATGGGTTGCATAAGAGCTTGAAGAACAGGCAGGCTCGGGGCCTGTGAGCCCCTTTTGTCTGGAGAACATTGGTCAGAGCCAAATGTTGACCAGCCCTGAATGTCAGAGTTGGAGGTTGCACTGCTGGCTGTAACTGGCAGTGGTGGTGGCATGGCCAGCCAAGCACTTGGTGGAGAGCAGGTGCTTCCTACCATCATTTGATGGGCAATGGGGCGCCACTATCCGAATTTTGTCCAACACTTTGGGGAGATAAACCTGGAGGAGGCAGAGTTGGGGGCTGGATGTCACAGACCAATGCTCAGCCCTCTTGGAGGCCCCAAAATGGGGGCGTGCGGGCTAAAAGGTGAGAAGGGAGAGGTGGCGAGGGCTGCTCAGTAGGGCAGGGTGGCGTTAGCCCTGTCTGACTCCTCATTAGGGAGAATGATACCAACACCGGTGACCCTCTTGAATAGCACCAGCCTTGGAAGATAGTGACAGGTAAGGGCCAGGGAGGTTTAGTAGCATGTCCAAGATCACATGCTAGACTCCATCTTCCCACAACATCCGCTTGGCATGGCAGGGGGCCTGGACACGCTCCCATTTGGGGAATGAGGCAGACAGTGATGGAAGAGGTGTGTTCCTGCTGCTGGGTGCGTGATGCCTGAAGGGCAGGAAGACACAGCAGAAGCTCCTGTCTTCAGGTGTATACCTCTGACTCTTTGCTAGGCACAGACACGCATTGTGACCCAGGCCTTTCCAGGGACCCCAGGCTATTGGGAAAGGTGTGCGGGAAAACAGCCCCTCCCAGTGCAGCAGAGAACCACAGAGTGCTCATCACAGGTCAGAGCAGCTAACCTTGGGAAGCTGAGGCCAGGACATTTAGGATGGGCTTTGAAGGATGCAGAGGAGTTTGCCAGGCACAGGGAGTAGGACAGGGAGTGCAGCCAAAGCAGAATTAATTCACCCGTCCAGCAAATAATTGAGTAGGTGCAATTGAGTAGCGCTGTGCTGGGCTCCACGTGTCAAGAACACAAGCCTTTGGGGTAAGGATGTTACACAGGTGCACCCTCTTAGCAGAGGAGATGAGGACGATTAAGTGCCTCCGTGTGTTTTAGGTCACTTCACACACAGTCGGCCACTCGGCCACAGGCGCTGGCAGCGCTGTCTGCAAGGACCAAGGACAGTGATCACCCATAGAATGTTCTGGGTCTTTCAGGATGTGGACATCTGACTCATAGAGACGGCAGCACAGGGTTGCAGTGACCCGAGTTTGTCTGAAATGCATGCGATCAGAAGAATGTGCCCCAGAAAGAAACACGCAGCAGCCAGTCGGGTCGGGGTTAACAGGGAATGGCCGTTATGTAAGGTGCTTCCCCTCCCTCAGGCCCATTAACTGGAAAAGAAAACAGCCTTTATCAAGAGGCACATAGGATGTTAATTGGCTTCCGTTTACCGAGAGATTATGGGATCTGTTCTGTGACTCCATCTCCCGAGAAACTGCCCCCTGGTTTGTGCACACATTGACCTCTTCCTGCGAGGTGGAGCACACAAGCTGTGCGGTCCCCTGCCACACACTGGCATGACCGGTGGGCCTGGTCAGGGAGGTGTGTGTGTGTGTGTATGTTAGGACGGCCTTGGACATGGAGCAGCTGCAGCGTGGGCTCCATAAACTGGGCCATCTAAGATCCTGTGACCCCCAAGTTCATGTTTCTTAGTGCTGTTCAGTAAGGTATATTGCTACATCACGCCCCCACCCCCACCTATTCCACTTCACTTTAATTTTTGTTTGACGAGTGGCACCAAAATAGTGTGTGAAAAGATGAACATTGGTTATTTGGGGCTGGCCTGCAAATGTCACCCGCCTGTGGCGTGTGGGGGTGGCCCCTCTGCACCTGGCCCCTGGTTCTCACCCCACTGCTGCGGAAGACTCTGGCACCTACATCCCCGCTGGTGGATACTCGCTAAAGGTACCTCGATGAGCCTGGGCCTGCTGGGGCCACAGGATGCCATCCTCTGTGGTCGGAAATACAGCACAGGGCTGGAGGGGTGTCAGGAAAGTATCCAGTTCAGGACTCTGGGAGGTGCAAGGGACAGAAACTCATCCCAAACTGGCTGAACTGAAAGGGGGCTTTGTGGGCTCCAGGGTGGGAAAGTCCACGTGCTTCCGGCACCCTCCAGATTCTCTTGGCCCGTTGGATCCCAGGACACCCTGAGTCTGCAGGGTGTCTGCCCCCCTCTCCTGCCCTTGGCCTACCCACTTCCCCTCCCCAGAGACAGAGGACTTACCTAGCACACAGGGCTCCGTCAAAAGTCTCTCTTGGGGTCTGGCACCCCGAACCCAGGAGTGTGAACTCTCATGAGCTGACCAGCGTCACTCAGGTCACCCTGGAGTCAAGGGGAGGGTCAGCGCCCCCTCCTCCAAGGTGATAGAGGGCGGAGTGGGTGGCTGCCCAGGCTGCGGTCTCCAGGCGGGGGCCGGTCGTCTGCTGCACTTGTGGCCCACCTTCCAGGAGCGTAAACATCTCCTCCGGACTTTTAGTCATTGCCAGGGTCATCAGCAGGTATTCTCTGCAGCCGGGGAGGAAGGTGAGCAGTAGTGGGCGGGGCCACATCGCCGCACCCACCTCCCCCCCCCCCGCCCCCCGCCCCGCCCCAGGTGCCATCAGAGTCCCCTGGGAATTAGGAACCAGCTCTCAGGCTCAGAGTCAGTTTGGCCTGGGAGGGGCCGGGAAGATTCGTTTTTGTTTTGTTTTACTGTTTAAAAAAATGTTATTGCACTATAACCTACATACAGTAAAGTGAGTAACTCATAAGCATACAGCCCAGGAATTATACGTTGATTCACATGTGAAATGTGATCAAGATACAGAGCATTTCAAGCCCCCCAGCCGGCCTCTCCACATCCCCTTCTTGTCATACCCCCCAGAGGTAACCCCATTCTGATCTTTAATTTTTTTTTTAATTTATTATTTTTTTCTTGGCCATGCCGCACAGCTTGTAGGATCTTAGTTCCCCGACCAGGGATTGGACCACCGTCCCCTGCAGTGGAAGTGCAGAGTCTTAACCACTGGACCGCCAGGGAAGTCCCAACCCCATTCTGATCTTAACACCACAGATGCATTTTGTCTGTGCTTGAATTTCTTTTTTAATTGCATTAAGATACATACAATGTGAACTATACCGTCTTAACCTTGTCTTAGTGTTCTGTTCAGTGGCGTGAAATGCATTCACACGGTCGTGCAACCATCACCACCATCCAGCTCCAGAACTTGTTCATCTTCCCAAACTGAAACCCTGTCCCCATTAAACACTCACTGCCCAGCCCCCTCCCCCAGCCCCTGGCCCCCACCGCTCTTCTATCTTCTCTGTCTACGAATCTGACTGTTCTAGGGACCTCATGTTAGTAGAATCGTTCGGTGCTTGTCCTTTTGTGACTGGCTTATTGCACTTAAAATGATGTCTGCAAGGTTCACGCATGTCGGGGCATGGATCAGAATGCCCTTCCTCCTGAAAGCTCAGTAACATTCCACTGTTTGTATGGACCACATCATGTTACGGTGCTTGGATTCTCCTTGGAGTCATCTGGTACGGTCTTTTGTGTCGACTTCTCTCTCCACTGCTCTGTGAAATCTGTCCCTATCGTTGCACATAGCAGGAGCTTGTCCTGTGTTGTCACATGGTCCCCATTATGTGACCCTACTGCAGACGCTGAGGTCCAGAGGCGGGAGGTCTGGCAGCAGTGCAGGGGGTGGCGGTTTGGGGGGACTCGTGCTTTCCCGCAATCAGAGTCTTGGATGGTCCACGCGCATTCAGCCTGCCTTTGTTTCCTTGATTAGCCTGCACTCACTCCACAGGGGGGTGTGCCAGGGGGTGGGGGGGGTCCTCCTTGCTGCTGTCACATTGGATCCCAGGAAAGACCCCAGCCTTACCCCTCATCTCTCCCTACACACTCAGAGCTCCGCTCAGTGTCCTCCCCGTGTGGGTCATCTGCCCGTGCTCCCTACCCTCTCGATGCTGCCACCTCCCCAGAGCGTGTGCACAACAGGCACTCAGTTAACCTGACTCAAAATAACCTAGTAGGGACGGGGAGGCTTGGTGAGGAAAGGGAGGCCTGAGGCATGACCGGGCTCCTACTGCCCTGCGATCCTGATGGATCAGAGGAGGGTCTCCCAGGGCAGGTGGAGGGCAGGTCTGTTTTTGTGTATAAAATACACATAACTTAAAATTTACCATTTTACCCATTTTTTTTTTTTAGAACTTTTATTGAGATACAGTTAACATACAATGAACTGCATATATTTAGAGCATACAATTTGGTATCCCAATCTCCCAATTCATTCCCCCCCAACCCTCCCCGCTTTCCCCACTTGGTGTCCATATGTTTGTTCTCTACATCTGCGTCTCTATTTCCGCCTTGCAAACCGGTTGATTTGTACCATTTTTCTGTAGTCCGCGTATATGTGTTAATATACGGTATTTGTTTTTCTCTTTCTGACTCCCTTCACTCTGTATGACAGTCTCCAAGTCCATCCATGTCTCTAGAAATGTCCCAGTTTCCTTGCTTTTTACAGCTGAGTATTTATTTATTTATTTTGGCTGCCTTGGGTCTTAGGTGCGGCATGCAGCATATTCATTGCGGCACGCAGGATCTTTTTTTTTTTTTTTTAGTTACAGCATGTGGACTGTAGTTCCCAGACCAGGGAACGAACCTGGGCCCCCTGAGTTGGGAGCATGGAGTCTCAGCCACAGCACCACCACGGAAGTCCCCCATTTTACCCATTTTGAAGTGTATACAATTCAGTGGCCTGTGGTGCAAACACAGTGTTGTGCAACCACCACTTCAAAGGGACCCTCTTCATCACCCCAAAAAGAATCTTTGCCTTCCCATTAGTAGTCACTCCCCGTTCCCCTCCCCCAGCCTCTGACAACCGCTACGCTGCTTTCTGTCTCATTTCATATATATGGGATCTCATAACATGTGGCCTTTTGCGTCTGGCATCTCTCACTTGGCATAAGGTTTTCAGGGTTCACGCATGTGGTAGCACATGTCAGTGCTTCATCCCTTTTTTATGGCTGAGTAATAAACCGCTTAATGGATGGATGACATTTTATAGACCTGATCTTTTTTTTTTAATAAGTTTATTGATTTATTTATTTTATCTATGGGTTGCGTTGGGCCTTCGTTGCTGCGCCTGGGCTTTCTGTAGTTGTGGAGAGCGGGGGCTACTCTTCGTTGCTGTGGGCGGGCTTCTCATTGCAGTGGCTTCTCTTGTTGAGGAGCATGGGCTCTAGGCGCATGGGCTTCACTGGTTGCAGCGTGTGGGCTCAGTAGTTGGGGCTCACGGGCTCTATAGCACAGGCTCAGTCGTTGTGGCGCACTGGCTTCGTTGCTCCGCAGCTTGTGGGATCTTCCCAGACCAGGGCTCGAACCCATGTCCCCTGCATTAGCAGGTGGATTGCTAACCACTGCGCCACCAGGGAAGCCCTACGTTTTGTTCTTCCACTCATCTGTTGATGGACATTTGGGTTGTTTCCACATTCTGGCGATTGGGACTAGTGCTGCTCTGGACATGGCGTGCAAGGGTTTGTTTGAACATCTGTTTTCAGTTCTTCAGGGATAGGCCTGGGAGTGGGGTTGCTGGGTCACATGGTACCCCTATGTTCAACTAGTTGGGGAGCCTCCAGACTGATTTCCACAGCGGCAGCCCCATCTCACATTCTGGAATATGAGGGTTCCAGGTTCTTGGGGCACGTTCAGGCAGACCTCGGCAGGATGAAGTCTGGAGAACGTGGTTCTTCGTTCGGGCTCGCTCATCCCAGGCGCCATGCCCAACTCATGGGTCAGGGAACCCAGACCCCCAGGAACTGGGGCATCTGCCCCAGGGCGTGCAGCTGGTGAAGGACGGAGCCAGCCCTGAACCCGTGACTCCGCCTTCCCAGTTGCACAAGGAGACCCTTCCCTGACAGGTGAGGGGTGGGGTGGGGAGGCCAGGGTGTGGCTTTCCACCACTGGACAGAGTGGGTGATGAGGCAGAGTGTGGGGGGAGTGGGTGAGAGAAAGCAACACCCCCGGGCAGGACTGACACTAGGTGGTTTCCAGTGCGGATCCGCTGGGTCTGGGTTTGTTTTGTTTTGGTTTGGTTTGGTTGGTTGGTTTTGGGCTGCGCTGGGTCTTTGTTGCCGCGTGGGCTTTCTCTAGCTGTGGTGAGCGAGGGCTACTCTTACTTGTGATGCGCGGGCTCCTCATTGCAGTGGCTTCTCTTGTTGCTGAGCATGGGCTCTAGGCATGCGGGCTTCAGTAGTTGCAGCATGCGGGCTCAGTAGTTACGGTGTGCAGGCTCAGTAGTTGTGGTGCACGGGCTTAGTTGCTCCATAGCATGTGGGATCTTACCGGCCCAGGGATCGAACCTGTGTCCCCTGCATTGGCAGGCAGATTCTTAACTACTGTGCCACCAGGGAAGTCCCACTGGGTCTGTTTTTAATTAAACTTGGGTGTATTGTATGTTTTGCCCACATATCCTCCCTGGTGATGTAATGGGACCACGAGGTGTTACCAGAAGTTTTGGCAAGCTCTCCTCGTTTGGGAAGCTCGGGGTGGGGGAACAGAGGCCACCTGCCCTGCTGGTCTCCTTCCCCCCACGTCGGCCCTACCCAAGTCTCCTTGTCCCAGAAAACAACCCCATTACTCCTGGGTCTCAGGCAGAACTTGGGCAGTTTCCTGGGTCTCCCTCAACCTCCCTCCATCTCACCTGAGTGACCCCCAGGCGGCCTCTCCAGGCCTCCCTGCCTGGTCCCTGCCTTCCCTGCTGCCTCTGTGGATCCGCAGTCACTCCTCTCTCACTGGCTGACTCATTTCTGCCCTGAGGCCTTTTGTACATCTGTCTCACTGCCTAGAAAGCAGCACCTGCCAACCCCTCCCCAACACCCCCCCCCACCCCGTTTATTCGAGCCTCAGCTCCAACAACCCCCCCCCACCCCCCCAGGGAGGCCAGCTTGCCCACCAGTCTCGAATCTGGGCTCCCATCTCCCTGTTCGCTTCCTTCATAGCATGTGACAGTTCAGTTCCCTGAATTGTCTCGCTTGCCTCTGCGGGAAGGCTGGCTCTGGTTCGCTGCCGTGCCCTCGGAGCCCCGCAGGGCCTGGCATGGAGGACGCTCTGGGTACCTACCATTGTGTGAATGACTGTCCTCCCCGGGGGCAGCAGTCGTGCTGCGGGCAGTACTGGCTGTCATGGTTTTTTCATCATCTTATGTTGACTTAGAATCGGTCTCCCTGGGACTCCCCTGAGCTGACCCCCAGGGCCACTGCCCCAGCTTCCTTGTGACAGTCTGTGTCAGTTTCTTGCGGCCGCTGTAACAAACTGCCACACACGTGGAGTCTGAAAGCCACGCAAGCTTCTGATCCGTCGGTTCTGGAGGTCAGACATCTAAGATGGGTCTGCAGGGCTGTGTTCCTTCTGGAGATTCCAGAAGAGAATCAGTTTTGCTTGCCTTTCCCGGCTTCCAGAGGCCATCTGTGTGCTCCCGCCAGTGGCCCGGCCCTTTTTACCTCCTTCAAAGCCAGCGGTGCAGCATCTTCACCTCTCTCTGAAATCTGCCTCCGTCATCACATCTCCTCCTCTGACCTTCCTGCCTCCCTCTCTTACGGGCTTATGATGACATTGGGACCATCTTGATACTCCAAGGCAGTGTTCCCATCTCACAGTCCTCACCTTGATCACATCCGCTACGTCCCTCTTGCCCTGTAAGGCAACGTCCACAAGTTCCAGAGGGTTAGGACAGACATCTTTAGGAGCCATCATTCAGCTCACCACAGCCTTTTACATCTTGGACCAGGGCAGTCTTTATGGCTCCACTTTCCAGGACCATTACCCCACGTGTCAGGGCAAGAGGGTTCCAGGACCTTCGGTCCCTGCTCATGGGCCTCCTGCCCTGGCCCTGCTTGGTGGCATTGTTCCCCCCTGTCTGAGGTCCTCTTGCCAAGAGCGAAGGAGTAAACCCCCCTCAGTTCCCACTGCCCAGGTGCTGGGGCACGGGGCGTGGTGGGTGTCTAAGTGCCCTTCAGAGAGCTGTCTCCTGAGCCAAACAGCACAGTGAGCCTTGCAGTGGAGGGGAGACGTGGGAGCAGCAGCACTCCACCTCGGACAGGGGCACGCACCCTGCCCTGCCTCCCGCCTGCATCTGTATCGTCAGGTTTGGGGCCCATAGGTGCACATTGATGTTTGTCCCTTAAGCACATCCAGTTTTGGCTCCTGCCGCTGCTGGGATCTTTTGGACCACCGTTTCATCGTCCTCGGGGTCTCCATCCCTCCCCCCTCCCCAGACCTGCCCTTCTACCATGGCCAGTGCCGGAAGATCAGAGCGGTAAATTAGTAACAGAGCATCTGATTCAACCCAGAGTGTAAACTGATCGCAATACGTGACGGAATAAGTAAATGAACAAGGAATCGGGGGAAAGAGCACTGTTCTGGAAGGATTCTGAGTTGTGTATGAATATATTCTCCCCTCTCCGCCTCTTGCTTACCTCCCCCACCCCCGCCCCCCGCCCCATCTCTTGCCCAGGGTGGGCTGGTTCCAAAGAGAAGAGTCTGGAAAGGGGAAGAGGGTCACTTGACAGGGGGACACGTGACAGACCCCGTTTTAACCAGGAAGCCCAGTCATCTTAAACCAGCTCCAGCTCTTCCCCACTGGACAGCCCGTCGGCATTTTCAAACACGGCATCTGCCCAGCCCGCCTGTGCGGGGTTCTTCTCCTCCTTGCACGTGGCATCTGGTGTCCCCTTGTGCCTCGTTATCTCAGATTGGGTCCAAGATATTCGATTTTTTAAGTCCTGCAAGGCCCAGGATATCATCTTTTCCCAGACACGATTTCCACTGGCTTTTTCCAGGCTTGAGGGAGCCAGCAGACCAGGGCCACCTTCTTCCACGTTCCAGACTGGAAGTTCTCAGGCTGCCAGACACCAGGCCTCCGTCCCACGGGGGCTTTCGCCGACACCTTCATTCTACCGAGCAGCCCCTGGTGTCAGCCTCCAGCAGGGACTAGTTACCCAGGGTCCCCACGTCATTGGGGCAGACTCTGACTTCTGTCCCTGCTGACTGCTCAGCTAGCCCCTTGGCCGCCTCTTCCAGGTTCAATCTCAGGGACAAAGCCTCAGGTGCTGAGCTTGGCCCCTGAGGTCCCAGCCCCCTTGGATCTCAGGGGTCCATGCACTTTAGCGTCAAGTTCTGCGTGGCTTTGAGAGTTGCCTCAGGAGCTGTTCACGTGCAGCCAGACCCTCACCCCTGCCTCCCCTGCACTGTTGTTCCTTCAGGTTAAGCAAAATCTTTTTTGTTGTATTTCATGTTTTATCTGCATAAGTTACTGAAATACTTTGAATTAAATCAAGACAAAAATGAAATCTGTGTTGTTGTTGTTTTTTAATATTTATTTATTTGGCTGTTTTGGGTCTTAGTTGCAGCAGGCGAGATATTTGTTGCCGTGTGCAGGTTCTTTTTTTTCGGTTGCGGCATGTGGGATCTAGGTCCCTGACCAGGGGTCGAATCTGGGCCCCCTGCATTGGGAGCAGGGAGTCTTAGCCACTGGACCACCAGGGAAGTCCCAGCAAAATCTTTTTTCAGGGGCACATTCTTCTCTAGAAGAATCGTTCAGGATGAAATGGTATTGAGGTCACCTGCGGGCCAGGCTCTGTGGAGAAGGACTCGGCCATGGCTTTGGAGTCCTGTGTCAGGACTGAAGCTCCCCCTCCCCTTGGTCTGGCCAAGCTTCTCCACATCTCATCGGCAAAGTGGGGAGATAAACCAGTGACTGTGACACCCCCAGTTGTGAGCTGTTGTGACTATCCGCATAGCGGTCTCCAGCAAGGACTCATGCTGCCTCAGCTTCCCCATCTATAAAGCAGCACCCCCATGCGTTGGTTAAGGCTGGACGGGTTAGAGAACACAGGGGCAAAGGGATTTAAGAAACAATAGCTGCTATTGTGCCACTGTATCGAGCATCTGCCTTCACCCCATTCTCACCCCCACGTGCAGAGTTCGAGGCAGAGGGTGAAGGCCTTGACCTGAGGAGAGGGTCAGGCTGCGCCTGCCAAGAAGGGCACCAGTCTCCTTCAGACCAGGCAGCGCTAACCCCTCCTATGGGGCCATGACTGCCGGCACCCTCCCCCAGCCCGGGACTCAGAGACCCTGGCTCAGAGGCACCAGCTAGACAGGGAGGAGCCAGGTTACCATGCCAGCCCATCCGTAGCCACAGACATCTGAAATGTGTTTCTCTGAAACCTTTGGCACATCCCAGAAACTCCTGATTTTCTCAGAAGGGTGTGTGTGTGTGTGTGTGTGTGTGTTTTAAGCTGTGTATTTTGAAAGAACTTTAGACTTACAGAAAAATGACAGGGACTTCCCTGGTGGTCCAGTGGGTAAGACTCTGCACTCCCAATGCAGGGGGCCAAGATTCAATCCCTGGTTGGGGAACTAGATCCCGCATGCATGCTGCAACTAAGCGTCCACATGCCGCAACTAAGAAATCAGCATGTCGCAACTAAAAGATCCCACGTACCACAACAAAGATCCCGTGTGCCACAGCTAAGACCCGGCGCAGACTAAATAAATAAAAAATAAATATTTTTTAAAAATAAAGAAGAAAAATGACAAAAATAACTGAGATTCCTGATACCCTTCACCCAGCTGCCCCCATGGTTAGCATCCTACACGATAGTTATCTGAACCAGAAACTGCCCATTGATGCAACACTAAGAACTCATCTCTAGACCGAATTCTGATTTCACCAGCTCTTCCCCTAATGTTCTCACTCTGGTCCAGGCTTGTATGCTGCATTTAGTCCTTGCGTCTCCTTAGTCGCCTCCGAGCGCCTCCGATCTGCGATGGTTCCTCCGTCTTTCCTTGTTGTCCACACGTTCACGCTGAAAACGGCTCAGTTGTTTGTAGAGTGTGCCTCG
Organism: Hippopotamus amphibius kiboko; assembly: GCF_030028045.1. Classification (NCBI taxonomy): domain Eukaryota; kingdom Metazoa; phylum Chordata; class Mammalia; order Artiodactyla; family Hippopotamidae; genus Hippopotamus; species Hippopotamus amphibius. The sequence continues at coordinate 15,048,714 of NC_080200.1, read as the reverse complement.
GTGTGGTTTGTCAGATGCTCCCTCACCATCAGATCAGGGTTGTGCATCCTTGGCACAAACACCACAGGAGTGACGCTGTGTGCTTCCTCGTGCATTGCATCAGGGGTACGAGCTGTCACTATGTCCTGTCATCAGTGGTGCTGCCCTTGATCAGTTGGTCAAGGTGGGGTCTGTCAGGTTGCTCTGCCCCGAGAACTTACTAAGTGTCTTATGCAGAGATGCTTAGCGACCACACAAATACCCTATTTTCTTTTTTTTTTTTTTCTTTCTTTTTTTTTTTGGCTGCGTTGGGTCTTCGTTGCTGCCCATGGGCTTTCTCTAGTTGTGGTGAGCGGGCTTCTTAGTGTGGTGATTTCTCTTTTTGCGGAGCACAGGCTCTAGGCACGTATGCCTCACTAGTTGCAGCACACCCGCTTGTTAGTTGCAGCACACAGGCTCTATGGTGCATGGGCTTCAGTAGTTGTGGCGCATGGGCTCTAGAGTGCAGGCTCAGTAGCTGAGGTGCACGGGCTTTGTTGCTCCGTGGCATGTGGTATCTTCCTGGACCAGGGCTCGAACTGTGTCTGCTGCATTGGCAGGCAGATTCTTTTATTTATTTATGTATTTATTTATGTATTTATTTATTTATTTATTGGCTGCATTGGGTCTTCATTGCTACATGCGGGCTTTCTCTAGTTGCAGTGAGCAGGAGCTACTCTTCATTGCGGTGTGCAGGCTTCTCATTGTGGTGGCTTCTCTTGTTGCGGAGCACGAGCTCTAAGTGCACAGGCTTCAGTAGTTGCAGCGTGTGGGCTCAGTCGTGGTTCACCGGCTCTGGAGCACAGGCTCAGTAGTTGGGGCACACGGGCTTATTTGCTCCGCGGCATGTGGGATCTTCCCGGCCCAGGGCTCGAACTTGTGTCCCCTGCATTGGCAGGTGGATTCTTAACCACTGCGCCACCAGGGAAGTCCCACAAATACCCCATTTTCTCATCGTATTTTCACTCCCTCGTGTCAGTGTCCACCCACCCGTGGTTGTTGACGGCAATTGTGAACACCGACATTTTCCTGTTGATGAATTTTCTGAGTCCATCATTCCTTATACATTTGTTAATTGAAATTCTGCCATAAGGAAGAGCTGCCTCTTCTCCCCCATTCATGCAGTTACCTGTGGAAATAAATGAAGGCCACCCCAAGGAGAACAAACAGAGGCTTGCTAGAGCCAGGGGGTCAGCTGCCGCCACTGCACTTGGCAGACGCTCAAAGACGGGAGGGGGAGGACGGAGCTTTACGGTGGAGAAGGGAAGGCTCAGGTGTGCCTGTTGGAGGCGGTTGGCAAGAGGAAGCCAGGGGTGGCTGATGAGAAGCGGTTGCCCTCTGTGGTTGGTCAGGGGGGCATGTTGTTTTTTTCTGGTTGTCCTGAGTGGGAAGCAGGAACAAAAATTAGGGAGGCTGCATTTCCCAACCAAGTCCCACCTGTTTGGGGCCAGTTGCTGGCAGGCTTGTGGTTTACTCCCCTGGCTGGTTATAGCAGAGGTGGCGGGTCAGAGCTCCACCATCATTCATCATCTGGCCGTTGTCCCTGTGTACGTTCTGTCTCTCTTCCCTGAAGGTTTTTGGGTTTTGTTTTGTTTGGGGTTTTTTGTTGTTGCTGTGGCTGCTGTTGTTTGACTGAGAACTTTTTTTTTTTTTTAAATAAATAAATAAATGTATTTAAAAACCAAAAAAACATATAGGCTTCAAAATTATTTTTTAAAAAATATTTCAGCAGAGTTGGTTTCTGGTGAGGCATTCTTCCTGGCTCACAAATGATCACCTTCTCACTGTGGCTTTTTCTCCGTGCTTGCACAAAGAAAGAGAGATCTCTTGGGTCTCTTCCTTTTCTTTTGAACTTTTTTTTTTTAATCAAGGCATAGTTGATTTGTAATGTGTTAGTTTCAGGTGTACAACGTAGTGATTCAGTTATATATTTTTTCTGATTCTATTCCATCATAGGTTATTACAAGATATCGAATATAACTCCCTGTGCTGTACAGTAAATCCTTGTTGCTTATCTGTTTTATGTATAGCAGTTTGTTAATGGGTTTGGGATTTTTTTCTTTTTTGCATTTTTATTTATTGAGGTATAATTGACATTAACATTATACTTGTACCTTGGTCTCCAAGGAAGGGGGGGAATTGGTTCCAGAATCGCCCTCAGATGCCAAAATTTGAGGGTGCTCAAGTCCCTTATTATAAAATGATGTAGTGTTTGCACAGAACGTCCTCCAATATACTTTAAATCATCTCTAAGTTACTTACAATACCTAATAGAATGTAAATGTTATATAAATAGTTGCCTGTGTACAGCAAATTCAAGTTTTGCTTTTTGGAACTTTCTGGATTTTTTTTTTTTTTACTATTTTCAGTCCTCGGTGGAATCCATGGATGTAAATCCCACAGATACGGAGGGCCGACTTTGTATTTCGTTTCAGGTTTACAACATAATGATTCAGTATTTGTGTATATTGCAGAATGAGCGCCACAATAAGGCTAGTTAACATGGGTCACCATATGTAGTTATGAATTGTTTTTTTCTTGTGCTGAAGATATTTTTAAGGAGCAATCTCAGATCCCACTCCACCCCCACCCCCCAAAAAACAACCCAAAAACCCTCACCTAAATCCGATTCCCCACGCAGTGTCCTTCAGGGGCGCTTTAGTCCCTCTGCACCACCTGAAACCAAGCCAGTGGCTCACTTTAGAGGTCGCTCGGCTTCCCCTCTGGATTGAGGAACGTGCACTTGAATTTAAAACAGATTCTGTCCTGGAGGGAGAAGCCACAGGGCAGTGTGCTTGGCAGAGTGTCTGGCAGGGCATCATTCATGGTAAATACTAACAGAAGTAACCTCTGGCCGGAGAGCCGCCGCTGGTCATGGGGTGTTCTTGAGCTTCGGGAGGCAGCCGGAGCGTTGAGGGCGAGCGCAGGTCTCCCCGGGAACAGGCATCCAGAACGTGGGACTGAGAGGTGGGCTCCCGGGCTGAACGCGGAGACCCACAGAGAGACGGTATCACCAGCACGGGGAATGGGGGTGTGTGTCCCTCTGGTCCATGAGATCAAAGCGGTCGTGCACCAGACACAGTGTCACAGGAGGTCAGAGATTCCAACAAAGGAGCTGGGAGAGAGACCTGGCAGCAGGATGTCTGTACTGCTGGGGAACACCAGGAGCCAGAGCTCTGAGCTCTCCTCCGTCTTTTTCTTTTTCTTTTTCTTTTTTTTTATATTTATTTATTTATTTGTTCGCACTAGGTCTTAGTTGCCGCAGGTCGGCTCCTTATTTGTGGCATTCGAACTCTTAGTTGCGGCATGCACGTGGGATCTAATTCCCTGACCAGGGATGGAAGCCGGGCCCCCTGCGTTGGGAGTGCGGAGTCTCAACCACTGGACCACCAGGGAAGTCCATCCTCCCTCTTTTTTCGAAAGATCGTATTTTAGGAGCAAACATTTCCAAGTAGCCTAATGTTCCATGCCCTCTCCCTGCCCCAGATACTATTTTATATAAACACATCTTTGCACTTGGGAGCGGCATTCATTTTGAGAAGGTCACGTGTGGGTTTTGAAGCAAAACCTAAGTTCTCTCTCTGTTGCCCGCCTAAATGATGCTTGTGAGGTCCTGTCCGGGCCAGATGCACATTTGTTTGTTAAGGAGCAAAATTGTCACCCTGAGCAAGTGGCTGTCGTGATCTTCCCTCGCCCTTATCTCCAAGGCCATATCGTGGTTGTTCCCCTTGAGCTCCTGGACCACAGAGAGCATCTCTCTACTATGGTGAGAGACCCAAGGGTGACTCCTGGGACTGGCTCCTCTGAGATCCCCAGGGAGCTCCTCTCCCAGTTCTGTCAGCCGCACCTCCTGTTCTAGGATTCACTTCACAGTTTTCTTTTCTAACTTAATTCATCTAAAGGATATTTTGTATCACTCCCCTAGAAAGAAATTCAGATTTAACTCTGAGGTTAGAGTTTGAAATGTGTGTGTATGTGTTTGCGTGTGTACACATGTATTCATATACAAAATACATAAGACATGAAGAAATGAAGATCACACCCAAACCACAGCCTCTAGCACAATTTTCCTTCAGTCTGCTGCTTGAGACCCCTTATTCATGAAGTCCATATAGTTGATTGTGATAAGCTTTATTGAAATTAAATAGAGGGCAAGGGAGGGGAGATGGCAGAGCAGATCGCATTTAAAAGGGCTACCTGTGGGAATTCTCTGGCGCTCCAGTGGTTCCTGCTTCCATTGCAGGTGGCACAGGTTCAATCCCTAGTTAGGGAACTAAGATTCCACATGCCACGTGGTGCGGCCAAAAAAATAAATAAATTTTTAAAAAATAGATACATAAAAATACAAAGTAAAAGGTCTACCTATTGCTTCCCGAAACTCCTGTTGCACTTAGGGCATGTGGGCAGGTGTGTCTGTGAGTATAAGTGAGTGTCTAGTGCAAAGCATATTTCTTCCTTCCTTCCTTCTTTCCTTCCTCCCTTCCTTCCTTCCTTCCTTCCTTCCTTCCTTCCTTCCTTCATTTATTTATTTATTTACTTTTGACTGCATTGGGTCTTCATTGCTGCGCACAGACTTTCTCTAATTGTGGCGAGTGGGGGCTACTCTTCGTTGCAGTGCACAGGCTTCTCACTGCGGTGGCTTCTCTTGTTGCGGACAGGCTCTAGAGCAGAGACTCAGTAGTTGTGGCACTTGAGCTTAGTTGCTCCACAGCATGTGGGATCTTCTCGGACCAGGGCTGAAACCCGTGTCCCCTGCATTGGCAGGCGGATTCTTAACCACTGGCACCACCAGGGAAGTCCCGCAAAGCATATTTCTGAATGTAGATTACAGTCAAAAAGATTTCACAAATATGGGACTTCCCTGGTGGCGCAGTGGTTAAGACTCTTTGCTCCCAATGCAGGGGGCCCGGATTCGATCCTTGATCAGGGAACTAAATCCCATGTGCATGCTGCAACTAAGAGTTCACATGCCACAACTAAGGAGCCCACCTGCCGCAACTGAAGAGCCCTCGAGCCACAACTAAGGAGCCCGCCTGCTGCAACTGACCTAGCGCAACTAAATAAATAAATAAATATTTTTTAAAAAAAGATTTCATAACTGGTCAGCTAACAAACATAAAAATTTTTAAAAAGAAGGAATTTTGGTATAACTGGCAACAACAGAAGGGACGAGGTACAGTAGAAACAAAAAAATGTGAAGAAACCATCCCGCCCAGTTGCATGCCGTGGCGTAGAGCCCAGGCCTCTTGCCCTGGAGAGAGGGAGGCAGCAGGGGCTGCAGGGGCTAGAGGAAGTCGCGAGCTCCAGCCACTGGGTTTCAAGCGCCAGCTGAGGCTACCTGCCATATACTCTGGGCCTCACCCTCAGTCACATGGGCCATTGGTCACCATCTGACCAATGAGGGACTCTAGACAACACCCAAAAGAGCCCATGTTCTTGGGCACAGATAGGAGGGCCTGACCGGAGGGGCTGGGCACAGAGAAGTCCCGGCCACGGTGACCCCACGCTGGTGGCAGAGGGGGCGTGGCGACTGTCCTGAGTATGATTGCTGTGTGAGCAGTGGGACCCTCAATTCAGTGAGGTGGGGCCTCTCGGGGCAGCTGGTGGAGTAAATTCAGAATCATGTGGAGACGTCCCTGGTGGTCCAGCAGTTAAGACTCTGCAATCCCAATGCAGGGGGCCCCGGTTCCATACTTGGTCAGGGAAGTAGATCCCACATGCCATAACTAAGAGTCCTCATGCTGCACTAAAGATCCTGCATGCCACAACAAAGATCCCGCATGCCACAACAAAGATCCCACGTGCCACAACTAAGCCCTGGTGCAGTCAAATACATACATAAATATATGTTAAAAAAAATAGGGGAGCTGGGGGCAAAGGGGAAGCTGGGATGAAGTGAGAGAGTAGCATAGACATATATACACTACCCACTGTAAAATAGATAGCTAGTGGGAAGCTGCTGTATAACAAAGGGAGATCAACTCGATGATGGGCGATGCCTTAGAGGGCCAGGACAGGCAGGGTGGGAGGGAGTCGCAGGAGGGAGGGGATATGGGGATATATGTATAAATACAGCTGGTTCACTTTGGTGTACCTCAAAAACTAGCACAAGAGTGTAAAGCAATTATATTCCAATAAAGAGCTTAAAAAAATAAATAAATCATGTGCTTTCTGTGGGTAGTATCATGATTTATTTAAAAAGAAAAAAGGAAAAAAAGGACTTCCCTTGTGGCACAGTGGTCAAGAATCTGGCTGCCAATGTAGGGGACACGGATTTGATCCCTGGTCAGGGAAGATCCTGTAGAGCAACTAAACCCATGTGCCACAACTACTGAGCCCAGGTGCTGCAACTACTGGAGCCCATGCTCCCCAGCAAGAGAAGCCACCAGACTGAGAAGCCCATGCACCACAACAAAGAGTAGCCCCTACTTGCCACAACTAGAGAAAGCCTATGCGCAGCAAATAAGACCCAACGCAGCTTAAAAAAAAAGAACCATGCGTTAGTTTGGGGGAAAGAGGCCAGTAGGGAGCATGGAGGGGGTGCCTGAGTGCAGGGGGAGGGGGTCTGACCAGGGAAGGGCACTGCAGGGGGAGGGGGCAGTCACACGTGGGTTGTGGCCTCTCCCCCTTATTCATGAAGAGGTGAGTGGTGGCGGGGAAATGCCAACTACTGGAAAGTCTACATCCACCGTCAGGCTCCCTCCATACCCTTGTCCCCTCCTGTGCCTGGCGAGTCCCCATCACTGTTGACAGCACTCTGTAACCACCTGGTCTGCTTCGGGTCTTTGCATCTGGACATCCTCCCACCTGGGTTCAGGTAGGTTCACTCATTAGTGACAGGCTGGGTGGTGTCCTCCTGTGAGGGAGTAGGTCACCCATTCTCCCTGTGCCCCTCTCCTCGCACCCCCGGAGCTTCCCATCCAGATGGGCATACTTGCACTGGGACCAGCACCTGGCCGTGGCCTTACTGGCCCACAAGGCTGCGTGCTTACCTGTCAGGGTCACAGCACATATTCCAAGGCATTTGCAGAGAGGTGCTCCCCGCGGCCTGCCTCCCTGCCCGCTCTGTCTCATCTACCAGTTGCATTCCTGTCCCCCCATACACGCCAACAGCCCCCCACCTAAGGTTAAGCCCGCTTCTCCCCTTGAGTGAAGTCTAGTACCTGTCATATTTTTAAGTTATTTTTTTACTTCCCAGTGACCTGGCTTCTTCGCCTTTGTCTCGAGTGTCTTTGTTTTTGGGAGGACTGAGCTCTTTATTTCCTAGGAAATTAGCCTTTGGCCTGAGAGGCAAAGTCTTGAGACCTCCCCCACCACCCCCTCAGGGCAGGATTCTCTTCCTCTCTGCTCTGCAGTCCTGGGGAGCTTCCTGGACCCTGGCAGGAGCAGCTTGCAAACTCTGGCTGCCCCTTCTGCTCGGGGCTGGGGGGCCTGAGGCATCCCAGGTTCTCTTCCAAAAAGGATCTTAGTTTCCTCTGGCTGCTGTAACAAATCACCACAAACTGCAGAGCCGCTCCTAAGGCTCTAGGGGAAGATTCTGCCTTGTCTCTTCCAGCTTTTATGCTCCAGGTGTGCCTTGGCGTGTGGCCTGTGTGTATCATTCCAATCTCTGCCTGTCTTCACCCGGCCTCCCTGCCTGTGTCTGTTTTTCTGTCTCTTATCAGATCACCTGTCACTGATGTTAGGACCCACCCTCAACTAGGGTAAGGATCTCCAGATCAGCCCCTACCACTCAACCCCCCGCAGGCACCTTCCCTGTGACTCAGCCTTGGCACTCCGTCACGTGTAGTGACACACTTTTGTAGGTCTGCCCTGGTTTGTTTGGTGGCTTTGTTTGTGTCTGCAGCCGCTACACCAAGGCCCGGTCTGAGCTGCAGAGTTCCCAGGGCAGGCCCTTGGCCCCGGCCAGAGGTTGAAGAACAATTCAGAGGGCAACAGAAGCAGCCTGCACTGCCTGCCTGGGGGAACTCGGTTTCCTCCTGGGGAGCTTGCAGCAGGAGTCAGAGGGAGGGAGAGAGGCCAGTCCTCAGACTCTAGACTGTATGAGGCAGGGACCAAAGGGCTGGATCCCTTCTCAGGAGGGCAGTCTTGCAGAACGTGTCCACATTCACCAGCCCTGACCCAGCCCTGCACCAGAACTTCCCTGGCGGTCCAGTGGTTAGGAGTCCGAGCTTCCACTGCAGGGCGCACGGGTTCGATCCCTGGTCGGAGAACTAAGATCCCGCATGCCGCATGGCATGGCCAGAAAAAAAGAAAGGCTGCACCATCTGCATCCGGGCGCCCAGATGGGAAGACCATGGTCCATAGTGTTGGGGGTGACCCTGAGTGGCAGCCGGACACACTGATGGTGATATAGTCCCAGTGTACCCCACAGACTGATACCCTAGCAACTGGCTGGAAAACATCCTGAGGGTCTAGTTTCTCTTTGTTTGTTTGTTTGTGAGCAGTTTTAGGTTTACAGAGAAATTGCAAAAGTGATACAGAGTTCCCCTCCACAGCACACACTCAGTTTCCCATATTAATAACGTCTTCCATTAGCATGGTACATTTGTCACAACTAATGAACAAATACTGATACATTGTTGTTTATTCAAATTTTTATTTGCATAAAAAGTCCATTGGGGTTTTTTTTGGGTTCTTTGTTGTTGTTTTTATTTAGTGTTTTTTTTTTTTTGGCTGCGTTTGGTCTTCATTGCTGCATGAGGGCTTTCTGTAGTTGTGGTGAATGGGTGCTGCTCTCAGTAGTGGTGCACGGGCTTCTCATTGTGGTGGCTTCTCTTGTTGTGGAGCACGGGCTCTAGACATGCAAGTTTCAGTAGTTTGCAGCACCCAGGATCAGTAGTTGTGGCACATGGGCCCTAGAGGGCATGGGCTCATTAGTCGCGGCTTGCAGGCTCTAGAGTGCAGGCTCAGTAGTTGTGGCGCACGGGTTTAGTTGCTCTGCGGCATGTGGGATCTTCCCAGCCCAGAGATCAAACCCATGTCCCCTGCATTGGCAGGCAGATTCTTAACCACTGTGCCACCGGGGAAGTCCCAAATACTGATACATTATTATTAACTGAAGTCCATTGTTTATTCAGATTTCCTTAGTGTTTCCCTAATGTCATTTTTTCTGTCCCAGGATCCTCACGTTACGTTGAGTTATCATATCTCTTTAGGCTGCTCTGGGCTGAGATAGTTTCTCAGACTTTCTTGGTTTTAATGACCTTGACGGTTTTGAGGAAAACTGGTCAGGTGTTCTATGGCCTTTGGCCCTTGGTTGGGATTTGTCTGGTGTTTTTATCATGGTCGACCTGGGCTTTGGAGAAGAGGACCACAGAGTGGTGCCTTTCTCATCACACACGTGTCCAGGCCATGTGCCATCAGTGTGACTTACCAGTGTTGACCTTGATCACCTGACTGAGGTGATGTCTGTCAGGTGTCTTCACTGCAGACTTACTCCCTTCCCCCCTTTCTGTGCTGTGCCCTTTGGAAGGAAGTCACCACCTGTGGCCCACACCTAAGGGGTCGTCTTCCTCCAGGACTGAGCATCTGTGTAAATTATTGGGGATTCTTCTGCCAGGAGATTTGTCTCTTCTCCCCCATTTATTTATTTATGCAATCATTTATTTACATCTGTGTGGACTCTGGCATATTTATTTTACACTTTGGGTTATAATCCAACACTGGTGGGACTTCCCTTGTGGTCCAGTGGTTAAGACTCTGTGCTTCTGCTGCTGGGGACGCGGGTTCGATCCTGTCTGGGAACGAAGATCCCACTTGCCACAGTGCAGCCCAAAAAAAAAAAGAAAAATCCAACACTGCTTTACTGCTTTTGTTGCTCACAGCGTTCCTGCTTTGGCCACTGGGAGCTCTTTGATTTGCCTTTGTGTCCCCTTGTCACAGTCCCATTGGCTTTGGTTCCTCCCTGGCACCTCAGGGTGGTCCAGGCTCATCCTTAGGTTTCCGACCCCATCTTAGCGGCAGTCTGGGAGGACCCAGGGAGCAGGAGGGGCTTCCACCGCTGGCTCAGGGGGCATCTGCCTCATTTGCATCATTTTACAGGAAAACATACTGATTCATTGGGTGGTTTTATTTTATTTATAAAAAATAATTTAGATAACTGTTAAAAATATGTATTTATTTATTTATTATTTAGGCTGCGCCAGGTCTTAGTTGTGGTACGCGGGCTCTTCGTTGCAGCATGGGGACTCTTAGCTGCGGCATGCAGACTTCTTAGTTGCGGCATGCATGTGGGATCTAGTTCCCCAACCAGGGATGACACACAGGCCCCCGGCACTGGGAGCACAGTCTTACCCACTGGATCACCAGGGAATTCCCTCATTGGGTGATTTTAAAGTGTGGGAGCTAAGGCCTCCAAGCACACTGGTGCCCAGTGGCATCTCGGTGACACCAGTCCTTCATCCTTTTTTTCCTCCTGGTCCCCTCCCTGTGGTTGGCTGAGCTTTGAGTGCGCTTCCATTAGGAGGTTACATGTAGGTTTGTTACCTGAAAACTGGGTTCACCTCTTGGTGGGTGTCGAGTGAATAGACACAACCAAGTCAGAAATGAGAAGGAAGGATTTATTACTTGAGGTTGTAGAGTGGACGCTGATCCAATAGGACTGGTGTCCTTACAAGAGGAAAAAACATTCTTTCATAAGAGGAAAGCTGGACACAAACCTGTGTTACCTGAAAATTGGGTTTGCCCTTTCGTGGGTGTCAAGCGAATAGACACAACCAAGCCAAAGATCGGGAGAAGGAAGGATCTGTTATCACTTGCAGCAGCTAAGGGGGACACTGGGGCCCTTTCCCAAAGCAGTGTCTCCCTGAACAGCAAACTTGGGGAAGTTTTAAGCTAAGGGTACATGTATATTCATGACGGGGCTTGAGCAGAGGAGAATTCAGCCTAGAATTGGGGTAAAGGTGCACAGAGTCCAAGCTTTAGTTGATTGAAGTCAGGAGGGTCCACATCACCATTCCGTCCTTCACCTGGGTGGGGGCCTTAGTTCCTGCAGAACTCAAAGATATATTATTATATACATATATTTCTTGAGGGGCGACTAGGACTCCGCTCTGTCACTGCACTACTATTTGACTGCCTTTTCTCTGTCCCTGCATTCCTTCATTCCCTTAAGATCATTAATTACTGAGACCTGTTCAAGGGCAAGCATTGCCTCCAGGCTTAGATCACAAAATGGCTTAGGCCAAAATGGCTTCCCTTATGTCAAGAGAGCCATTCCTGTTTCTTTCCTCCGGGGACCCCCTAACTTATCTGCTTACAGGTTTTCAGGGAGGAATCCTCAAGTATTAGGACACTTTAATGTAACTTGTCCGCAGAGGGCAGGCAGTCACGCAGTAGGACAAAGATTAATTTTCTAAAAGTATTTCTGTAGATGGAGTCTGAAGTCTAAGCTGGCCTAAGCCCAGAGCGCATTGGGCTCCAAGGCAGGTGGAGCCCTCCAGCCTCCACACCCTGTAGCTCACCACGCCCCGCCTCCTGCTGTGTGACCTCGATGGCAGCTTAACCTCTCTGAGCCAATCTGGGCGGTTGGTACTAGGTTAAAAAAACAGAGGACTCATTCTGACTTAGTGCAGTCTGTATGACAGACTCTAGGTCCATCCATCTCTCTACAAATGACCCAATTTCGTTCCTTTTAATGGCTGAGTAGTATTCCATTGTATATATATACCACATCTTCTTTATCCATTCATCTGTCGATGGGCATTTAGCTTGCTTCCACGTCCTGGCTATTGTAAATAGTGCTGCAGTGAACATTGGGGTACATGTGTCTTTTTGAATTATGGTTTTCTCAGGGTATATGCCCAGTAGCGGGATCGCTGGGTCACAATGGTATATATACACTACCATGTGTAAAATAGATAGCTAGTGGGAAAAAAAATAGATATCTAGTGGAAACCTGCTGTATAGCACAGGGAGCTCAGCTCTGTGCTCTGTGATGACCTAGATGGGTGGGATGGGGGGGTGGGAGGGAGGTCTGAGAGGAAGAGGATATATGTACAGCAGAAACGAACACAACATTGTAAAGCAATTATACTCCAATTAAAAGAAAAAAGGCAGAAAAACCCAAAAACAAACAAAAAAACCCAGAGGACTCAGAGGCCTGTTTGTGACGATGAAATAAAAGAGCTGATGAGAACGTTTTGTAAATGATTAAGCAGTCCGAGCAGGGGACTGTGGTATCCAGATGCAGGTTCCGGTGTCTTTCTCCTGCGGGGAAGACAGAAGCCAGGTGAGGAGAAGCGCGCCGCGGGCGCAGTGCTGGCATCGGGGAGCTTGAGGATGGCTCACAGGCCCCAGGCTGGTGGAGGCGGCCACCTTCTCACCTCGCCGCCCTCTCGCTCCCCAGGACCGAGTCCCCCGCCGTCCTGAGCAGGCCTGGAATGGGTAATGGTGTGAAGGAAGGCGTGGTGCGCTTGCGTGAGGATGCCGAGCCGGTCCTGCCCGCTCACGTCTCTTCAAAGGCAAGTACCCCGGTCCCCCTCCGTGGGCGTTCTCACCCGGTCGCTCTTCTGTACTTGCGCCCCGTTACAAATCACCCCCTACCACGCTGAGGGCAAGGCCGGGGAGAGGGGGCAAAGGGAGGGTGACGCAGGCCGCCTCCTGATTCCATTTCTATAGCCCCGTTTGTGCTGAGGATCCGGCCGCCCCACCACTCGGCAAGAAGCCTAAACCTTGCCCACATCTGGCTGGGACGTCAAAGGTGTCCTTGAGCCCTTTTTTCTGACTCAGATTTGCCGACCCAGAAGAATTAGCCAAAGGTGGGGTGGGCTGCAGGGGAACTCCTGGCCCCAGGGAGGAGTTTACCCTCAGCTCTGAAATTCATCTCCGATCACAGCCGTCAACGAAAGACGAAAGGTTTATTCCCACGTAAAGAAATGGGATCAGCCCCGCGCTTGTGTACCATAGAAGGCGACAGAAGTTCTTCCAGCTGAACCTAGGACATGGACTGACCCAGCACCACGTGGAAACCTGCCTTCACTGTCAGGCCGGCTCAGGTGCCCACAGGCAGTTCTCAGGTCCACAGGCTCAAAGGCCGAAGAAGCACCATCCTCTGGCCCTCCCGACCTATCCCCAAATTCCAGGTCCTGTGGAGCGCCAGGCAGGCAGGAGGACTGATTCTTGGGGCTACCGTCACCACGCTGGGGGCAGGGGGGCGAGCCCCAGAGCAGGCACCCCCCCCCACACACAGCTTAGGGACCTTTGAGGCAGAGTATGAGGGAGACGTGGCCTGCTCTCCACTGGCCCAGGTGGATCTCGCCAAGCAGATGTGCCCAGCAAAGGCCCCTGTGCCCGGAGCATGCTGGGACCCACACGGTGCCGGGTTTCCGCCGTGTTGGCTGGCACGACCCACGTCAGTCTTGGCCTGCTTGGCCGGCCCAGTGCAGCGAGCTCACTCTGCAAAGTCCCATTTCTTTGGTTAAGGCGCCAGGCGTCTTCTCATGGTGTTCACCTCTGCTGTGGACTCTGAGGATCGCCCATTTCCTCTCCGTTGGGCTGCCTGCCTCCTTCTTCATTTGCAGAATCTCTCCGTAGGATGGATATGGAAACTTTGACCTTTCAGTGATGCCTATGCCAGCCACTCTCTTTAAAGAATAAGCCTGCTGTGGTCATTTAAGGGTCACTGGGGGACTTCCCTGGTGACGCAGTGGTTAAGAATCCGTCTGTCAATGCAGGGGACATGGGTTTGAGCCCTGGTCCGGGAAGATCCCATATGCCACGGAGCAATTAAGCCCGTGTGCCACAACTACTGAGCCTGCACTCTAGAGCCCGTGAGCCACTGCTGAACCCATGTACCACAACTACTGAAGCCCACGCACCGAGAGCCTGTGCTTGGCAAGAAGAGAAGCCACCACACTGAGGAGCCCATGCACCACAATGAAGAGTAGCTCCCCACTTGCCACAACTAGAGAAGGGCTGTGCACAGCATTGAAGACCCAACACAGCAAAGAAAGAAAGAGAGAGAGAGAGAGAGAAAGGAAAGAAAGAAAAGAAAAGAAAGACAGACAGACAGACAGTCAGTCACTGGGAGCATCGGCCAAAGGCGGCAGCCTCCTCCACTAAGCGTGTGAAGTGGGCTCCCAGCAGGTCCCAGGGCGCCATGTCGAGAGTCAAGGTTTAAGGACGTATGTTCCCGATGTGCAGAGCTGGCCTTGTGAGGGTAGGAAGCACAGGTTGCACCAGAAGTAACGTGGTGAAGGAAATGAAAGGGACACATCGGCTCGGCTTCTAGGGCCCACAGGGCCATGGACTCCCCGCAGGGCATTCTCTCCGCTCACAGCGGCTCAAGGTCCAGGGTCACCACATTGATTCACAGAGAGGAAACAGGCAGAGGGCTGGTCAGCCTCGGAACTGGTGCCAGAAACACCACTGAGCCTCCTGGCATCAGATGTCCACACCCCTCAAGGCCAGTGGGACCAAAGGGCAAGAACCTCACTGTGTGACCCAGAAAAGGCAGGGGACCCCAGTGACAGGCCTCTGTGAAGCAGGAAGTCTGAGTGGACTTCACAGATTCCCGGGGTCACTGAACCACCTGCTCCTCACCATCCTTGCTCGCTGCAGATTGAGGACAGGTGGGGCATGTCCAAAAGAGCGCTTCCAGAAAGTTCTGTGGCTGAGTGAGCAGAGGGGATAGAGACTCCAACCCGGTGAGCAGACAGCTCCCTGTGTGATGACTCAGGGCTCCCTGGGCCTCAAGGGAAGGAGGGCTGATGAAGCCAGGGAGCCACAGGAAGACTCTGGAAAGCGCTGGCTCTGAGGCTGGCTGCAGGAGTGCACAGTGCTGGTCAGCCACGTGCATCACCGTCACCACAGATGCCAGCCAGGCCCTGAAGTCCTGATAGAGAGTTGTGGAAAGCGGACACGCCGAACAGAGTCAGGGTCTGCTTTCCTGATACCCCCCACCCCACCCCCGACGCTCCCTAGACCACAAGGAACCTTGACCCTGAAATGCTGCAGCACGGGAGTCCCTCGCCCACAGGCGGTGGATGGAACCAAGGCTTCAAAGTAGGACAGGTCAGGGGTGACTCTTGTGTTTGAAGTTGGTCCCGTTGTAGGCCATCCCCAAGAACTCGGAACCTCATGGGACTGCACCCAGCCAGTGCATTACCTCTCACGTGGATGGTCCCTGTGGCCCAGGAGGTTTTCACTGTGTCCCACCGGGCTCTGGGGCCACTGGACCCACACGGCTCACTCTGTGCCCCGGCAAGCCCAGGGCCCAGCAGGGCTGTGTCACGCCAGCCACCGTGTGTCTGGCAGCCCTGGACCAGGGGGAGAAGGAAGACACTCCTCCCGGAAACTGCCTCGAGCAGAGCACATGCCTCCTCTCCCTCTCTGACAACAGACCGCGTGTTCGTTCGTGTGTTTTCTTGCAGAGTGATCACAGGAAAGTCCTCAGCTCCCTCCTGTCCGGGGCCCTGGCTGGTGCTCTTGCCAAAACGGCGGTAGCTCCCCTGGACCGAACCAAAATAATCTTCCAAGGTAAACGCTGCCTGTCCATCTATCACATGCAGTAGAGGAGCTGCCAGGCAGTCACCCTCCTCCTCCACGGTCCCCCAGACTGCTCTGCGAAGTGGTTTTTAAAATGCCACCACTTGGAAAGTTAATGTTTAGGACTGGCATCACGAAGTACCACCAACCAGGTGGCTTAGAACAACAGGAATTTATTCTCTCACTTTCTGGAGGCCAGAGTCCAAATTCAAGGTGTCTCGAGGGTTGGTTCCTGCTGGGGCCCTGAGGGAGGACCCTTCCTTGCCTGCTCCAGCTTCTGGTGGCCCCAAGCATCCTTGGCTTGTGGCCGCTTCCCCCGACTCTCCGCCTTCCCCTCTGTGTCTGGGTCCTCTCCTCTTATAGGGACCCACATCATTGGGTTAGGGCCCAACCTACTCTTGTATGACCTCAGTTTAATTATGTCTGCAAAGACCCTGTTTCCAGTTAAGGTCATGTTCACGGGTGCTGGGGGTGAGGACGTGGACATATCTTTGGGGAGGACACAGTTCAAGAATCCATCTCCCTCCCTCCTTAGGGTTAAGCAGGCTCAGGGTCCCCTGAAGATGAGGCCTTTCTGTCCTGCAGATGGTGGCCAGTGCCTGCGCGGCGCCAGGCAGGAGGTCGGTCACAACCTGGCACCCACGCCCCTCAGCTCTTTGGGAGGAGAGGACTGCAGACGCGAGCCAGGCCCCTCCCACTTGCTCAGGCTGGTCCCTTAGCATCTCTGGGCCTCTGTTTCCTCATCCATATGACAGGACTGTTGATATCAGCTTCCTCCCTGAGGGGGAGGAGGGGAAGGAGGAGGAGGAGGAGGGGAAGGAGGAGGAGGAGGAAGGGGAGTGAGCTGACCTGGGAAGGGCTGTCGTGCAGCGGAGCACACATCTCCCCATCAGCTGTGTTGCTCCCGGAGCAGATGCTCAGGGTAGCGCCCCGCAGGGAGCTGGCATTAACTCGGAAGGCAGGAGGTGTGCATACGTCCACGCAGATGGGCGTGCAGGCCTATCCTGGGCACGCAGCAATACTTGGGAAGTGGGGGTGGGGGGGTGGGGGGGTGAGCCAGGCAGCCCTGGAGGGCTGGAGAGTGGGAATTAGGGCTGTCTGTGCCAGGCCATGGAAAAGAGAGGGCAGACCCCAGGTGTCAGACACCCCCGTGGCCTTGTTCTGAGGGAGCCGGAGCCCCTGGGCTGACCCCCGCATGGCTGGTGCCTGGGATGCCTCCCCCAAAGGGGTTTGGTAGAACTGGAGTCCAGCCGGGGTGGGGGCTGCTGGGTGTCAACCCCCGAGAGGCGCGTCCTTCCACAGGCCCCTGCGGAGACCCTCGCTGTCCTAGGGGGTCAGGGGGCAGCTGGGCTTCCCTTCCTGGGGAGAAGCTGATGTGCAGAGGGCATGGGGCAGGGGTGGCGAGGAGGCTCCTGGGAAGAGGGTGACTTTGCTGGAGATGCCCCCACCTCGGCCCTTGTAGGGGGAGGGGGGCATTCCCAGGGAAGGTTCTCCCTCCCCCTGCTCAGACCAGACCCCTGCAGTGGGAGGTCATGCAGACTGGGGGGGTCCCTTCCTTCATCTCTCACACTCTCTGTTGTGTTTTGTTTTGTTTTTTTCCAGTGTCCTCAAAAAGATTTTCTGCCAAGGTGAGTCACTAGGTCATGGATCCCTGGCTCTGGGGCCTTCACCTCTGCCCTGCTGGGCTGGTAGAGGCAGAGGCTGACAGTGGTAGGGGTTGGGCAAATGCTTTTCAAGGTGCTTTTTTCCCATTGGTTCCCCCACCGCCACCCCAGGCCAGCTTTAGGGCTGCTGGGTGACCAGGGCCTCCCCTGCCAGGTGCCAGGGCCAAAGCCACCTGCCTGCACCCTGAGCTCTGCCTGGACTCAGGCCGTCCCCGCACCCCCACCCCGCAGAATTGGAGGGAGACCCACCCATCCTTGGGGTAGTGGTGAGGGGACGTGACAGTCTAAACTCACAGGTTTCATATGTGATCTGTTTTTAAACACAGAACAGGTGTTACCTTCTTCATAAAGGAAAAGAAAGACTATTTCTAAAAGCCAGGCTACCAAACACCCGCAAAACACCCTCTGTGGGGCTCTGAGTCTGTTTTGCAAAAACCTGGTTTCCCCTGGCTCCCTTTACAGTGCCCAGGGTCGGGGGACTGGGGGTGGAGGTGGGGGGTCCTATCGCAGAGCCCAGAGAATGGGGGGAGGGAATGATATGCAAAGTAAGCCGGGCGGGGAGGTCTGCGCTCTGCCCCGCAAAGGCGCTGCCCGGGCGGAGGCGAGGCGGCAGAGGGCACTGACGTCGCCCCTCTCCCCTGCCCTCCTCCCAGGAGGCCTTCCGGCTCCTCTACTTCACCTACCTCAACGAAGGCTTCCTCAGCCTGTGGCGCGGGAACTCGGCCACCATGGTGCGCGTGGTGCCCTACGCCGCCATCCAGTTCAGCGCGCACGAGGAGTACAAGCGCATCCTCGGCAGCTACTACGGCTTCCACGGAGAGTGAGCCCTCGCCCCAACAAGAAAACCCTCTCAGCTCTGTCGCATCGCCCCGTTCTCCTGTCTTCCACCTGCTCCCCGTGTCGGAACTTCTCTCGTTGACCCGGTCTCCCCTCAGCACCTAAGTCCCGGGACGGCCACGGAGCCCACCTGTGTCCCAGAGCGGGTGGGGCGGGTGCACGTCGTTCATTTATTCATACAGGGAAGGGGAAAGGCAGACCCCCCCCCCCGCCCGCGCCCCGCCTGCCCCGCCCATCAACTCGGCTGCAAGGAAGCAGCCTCTGTCCGGTCCTTCATCCCTTCCCCCCACACCTCTGGGCACCCGGGGCCTTAGCGTCTGACCTTCTCCCCCGCCCCCTTTCAGAGCCCTGCCCCCTTGGCCCCGCCTCCTCGCGGGTGCCCTGGCTGGAACGACCGCTGCTTCCCTGACCTACCCCCTGGACCTGGTCAGAGCGCGGATGGCCGTAACCCCAAAGGAAATGTGAGTCCTACCACGCACGGTGATGTTTTCACCAGCACCGGGGGCTCTTGTGTCCACTGGGGCCCCTGGGGTTTGGATCTGGGCTTCCGCATCTAGCTGCAGGTGAAGCAGTGCTGAGGTTTTGCCGCCCTGACTTCACCGGGTACCGCAGGGCAGGCCAGGTGCACGGCTTGGCAGCTGTTCCAGAAAGGCAGTCACTGGGTCTGTTAGCCTGGGGGTCAGTTTCTGCTTCCGTGAAACCCAAAGTCTTCCCGCTGAGTTGGACACACGTGTTAAAAATGCATCGGAGTAAAAGCCACGGGCTGAGCACAGCAGGGTGACCCCAGTGGGGAAGGTGGCCTTGGGCGTACATGGCCCCCTGGAATGCCAGAACTTCTGCGAGGTGGTTCTCTTAACAGCCAGGCCCGCCCCCTGCTACGGTGGGAAGAGGTGAGAACTAGTAAGTTGCGCCCCATGACCCTCCCACCTCCCCCCACCCCCCACTCTGTCCTGCAGGTACAGCAACATCTTTCACGTCTTCATCCGCATCTCCCGAGAAGAGGGGCTGAAGACTCTCTACCACGGATTCGTTCCTACCGTGCTGGGGGTCATTCCCTACGCCGGCCTGAGCTTCTTCACCTATGAGACACTCAAGAGCCTGCACAGAGGTCAGGGGGGTGGAGCCAGGGCACCACCTCTGCAGGTCCCACGGACCTGGAGGCGGGTGGAGGCAGAGAGGCACTGAGACCCCCGTGGGAGGGGCAGGCTGGGAGTCCAGGGTCTGGGTCAGGAGAAGACATATCCAGCCAGCCCTGAGGAAGCTGGACTCCTGACGTTTCATGCCTCATTTTGAGAGCAACCCTGCAAAGACCAGAGTGTCACCCAGAGGGCTGCCGGCCACTGGTGCGCACACCCGCCTACAGGTGAAAGAAGGGAAGTGCCCTTGTGTGTTTTGGTAATTTTGAGACAGTAGGAAAGTACAAAGAACAGTATAACCCCACCCATACCTGCTACCCGGTCCAGTCAGGCATGAACCATCTGCCTTATTTGCGCCAAGGTGTTTTTTTGTTGTTGCTAAAGAAGGAAAATGGTCCAGGGAAAGCTGAGATCCCTTGTACCCAACCCCCAGGCCCACTCCCCCGAGGCCTCCCTATTAGGGGTGCGGCTCCACCCCTCCTCTTGGTTGGAAACCCTTCTACCTGCGCTTTTGTGTAAGGGGAACACGCGTTTGTTTCCTGATTATGGGAAGTGAGTGGTCGCCTCCTGCACTTCCCAGTAGTGCAGCTCTGATTCATCCTTATAAGAGTGGGAAAGTGGGGGGTGGTCCTCCGCTGGTTGAGGGGGCGTGAGGCTGTTTGCGGGTTTTCTGTGATCAGCTGACATCAGGAGCCCTCTCCTTGTGCGGGTGTGAGACCCCGTCTTTTTGGTTTTACTCTCCACCTTCTGCTCTTCCAGCAGCTGTGCTTGCCCTGGGGCCCTGCCCCCTTCTTACCCCTAGTGGTGCTGGCAGGTTCCTTAATGTCTGGGCAATCTGCTCCGTGAATAGGGCGTCTCCCTGTTTTTAATTACTGATTTCAAATATACAACAACGCATGTTTAAAGAACCCCTACTGATCCCTTTTTGAGGATGCCCTCGGGCAGGCCGGGCGGTAGAGAGGCTTCCGGACACAGGGATGTTTTCTTTCTTTGCTAGACCGGAAACGAGTGACTGGATGTGATCTGGTTCTGGGTCTTAGGACTCGGTTATATGATTCTTGGTGCTCTTCTGTCTTATAAAAATGTTTTATTTCTCAAATTTGATTAAAAACAAGGCACCAGTAGGTAAGGAAGTAGGGGAACCCTAGCCCGGCTGGGAAGGCCCAGGAGAGCTGGTCAGGTCCTGAAATGCAGGTGTGACACTGCGGACGCGTGTGAGCGCGGGGCGCAGGGGTGCGCGGGTGCGTGCCAGCGCCTGTGGGAGCCAGCGCGCCGTTGGGTGTGCGCCCCTCCCATCGCCCTCACGGCCCCTCCCACCCCTCTCCCTGCAGAATACAGCGGCCGCTCGCAGCCCTACCCCTTCGAGCGCATGGTCTTCGGGGCCTGCGCCGGCCTCATCGGGCAGTCAGCGTCTTACCCGCTGGACGTGGTGCGGCGGCGCATGCAGACGGCCGGCGTCACGGGCCACCCGCGTACGTCCATCCTGCGCACGATGCACACCATCGTGCGGGAGGAGGGCGTGGTGCGCGGCCTCTACAAGGGCCTGAGCATGAACTGGCTCAAGGGCCCCATCGCCGTGGGCATCAGCTTCACCACCTTCGACCTCATGCAGATCCTGCTGCGGCACCTGCAGAGCTAGGGGCTGGTGGGATCGGCCACTCTCGAGCTTCAGTTCCCGGTGGACCACTGCCCCCTTCGGTTTCTGAGCCCAGGGAGCAAGGGTGCGCTGGGTTCCATCCAGGAGGCACACGGATGTGCCTTGTGGAACAAGCTGGGGGACCTGGGGGGCCTGGGCTCCGCGTGCGCAGGTCTGAGAGGAAAACCAGTGGCCCCCGAAGTGCATTGTTGGGAAGGCGAAGGGGGCCCGAGGCTCCCGTGCTCTCCTCTTCCTGCCTCAGCAGGGCTGAGGCTGCCCCCTGAAGTATGACCGTGAACACCCTGGGTGGGGAGTGGCCAGCACTGCCTCCTGGTCCTTGAACAGCCTCCTGGTTCTAGTGACCTGGTCCCTACTGGGCTCAGAGCCACACCCAGCCTGTCCCTTGTCGTTCTGAGTCTGTGTCCTCTGGCAGCTGGAGGAGGGGGCAGGGGGAGCCCCAGACAGTGTGGGGCTGAGGCCTGGCCTCCTGCCCTGTCCCCGATGAGATCGGCCTCCTGCTCAGCTGTGGCTACAAATGCAGCCTCTCGCCCCACCCTGCCCGCCCCACCTTTCCTGCCCTCACCATTGCTCCCCAGGTCACAGGACTTCTAGGGCTTGGGAACAGCCTTCTCCTAAGAGTGTTATCCCGATTCCAGACTGTATCCCAGGCCCCTGGATTGGGTTTTCCCCTCTGTGTCCCCCCCGCCCCCCAGTTTGTAATGTTCCGAGGAGGGTCACACCTCCTCCAGGCAACAGGGTTTGAGGAATCGCCGTGGGTTTGGGTCTCAGCCCCAACCTGGGGGCATCTGCCTGGGTTGCCAGGAAACTCTTGTCCCCGCCCCACTGGCTGCACTCATGAAGGCTGAGCCTCAGGCCCCGACCCTCTGCCCATAGGCACGGGGGCTCGTGGGGGGACCCA
Source organism: Hippopotamus amphibius kiboko (assembly GCF_030028045.1). Classification (NCBI taxonomy): domain Eukaryota; kingdom Metazoa; phylum Chordata; class Mammalia; order Artiodactyla; family Hippopotamidae; genus Hippopotamus; species Hippopotamus amphibius. Next base: position 15,027,015 of record NC_080200.1, on the reverse strand, counting down.
TGGCATGTGGCACATTCCTGGCTTCTCTCCTGAGTGGTTGCTTGGCCGGGACATGGGGCAATTTAAGGCCCGTGGGGTTGTCTGATTTCCCGTGAATGGAGTACCCGGAGGCAGCTGGCTGCCTTGATGCTCCCAAAGTGAGAGCCTGAGACAGTGTCTGGCCTGGGGGCAGGAAGTTTGGAAGAGTCAGAGTACCCCAAGGAGCTAGTCTCACCGAGGGGCCCCCCGGGAATCACAGGGACTCGGAAACGCCTGTTTCCTAATGATGTTTGGAGTTTGATTTTTTTTTTTGGTTTTGTTTTTTCAATTTGGCTGGCCCTGGGTCTAGACACCATAAACCCTGACCAGTGCAATGTGGTTCCAGGACCAGGACAACCAGAGGATCGGTTTTCGCAGTGGGCTCCGTAGCCATGATGTGTGCAAGGGTCTGAGAGGGTGTCTTTGCTGCCACACGTGCATTTCTAATTGTGACTTTCATTTCCTCCCTTTATTCTGTCCTGTTTCTGTTTTTCTTGCCTTAGTCCCGTGGGTGTGAAGACCCCTCTTTCTGTCCTTCCTGCATGTTTCCACCAGTCAGTCCTAGTCTTGTCTCCAGACTCTCGTTCCCGGGGGCCCAAGCAGCCTGTGATGGCTGTCCTGTTGGGTCAGCCTCCAACCCGCCATCTCTCCCAGCCTTGCCCGGCACTCAGGAGAGGCAGGGGCGCCCCCACAGAGGGACAGGATGGGAACATGAGAGCCCCCACGTGAGAGCAGGAAGGACTGGGGGTCCACTCCAGGCGGATGAGACCAAACGGATACTTAGGCAGGGCCCTCCTTTGAGCTGTAGGCTGGACAGGAGTGGGGAGGGTCCCGCAGGGTTGCCGGCCCCCGTGCGCCCCCCCGTGGTGGCTCCCAGCTAAGTGCGCCTCGGCAGCGCCCCCCCCATCCGCCCCCATCCCCCAAGCCCTGCGCACAGTCGGACCTGTGCCCTCGGCAGTCACACCCCTCTCACTGGTTGCCTGGCCTGATTTGGAGTTACATTTTGATGCCATGAAGACACTTTGTTTATATATAATGTTTATATATTTTAAAGATTTGTGCCAAGAGAGTATATTTAATAAAAACTAAAATGACTTTTTCTCCTGCCCGTGTCTCTTCTTTGGCTCTGACCCTCACCCCCTAAGAACCAAAAACAGGGTTGACGTTATTTTGACAGATTTTTTTTGTGTGGGGGCAGGGGAGTAGTTTTTTGTTTTTTGTTTTTTGTTTTTAATGTCTTTATTGGAGTATAACTGCTTTACACTGTTGTGCCAGTTTCTGCTATACAGCAAAGTGAATCAGCTGTATTTATACGTACATCCCCATGTCCCCTCCCTCCCACCACTCCCTCCCACCCTCCCTATCCCAGCCCTCTGAGTCATCACCCATCATCAAGTTGATCTCCCTTGACAGATTTTTGAATAAACTTTTTTTTTAAATGTGACTGCTGTATGGAGTGTTAATCCCCATGACGATTTGCTAGAAAATAGAAACCGCACCAAGAGTTTACCATGAAAATTAGGTCTGCCTCCCAGTTCCCTTTGCAGGGGCACCTCCCATTACCAGTTTCTCGTGTCTGCGTCTGAAGAGATCCTGTGCACACACACGTGTCCCTTTGGGGACGTCAGTTGGGATGGGCTGTGTCCTGCTTCAACCAGCACTTGCCCCGAAGTCCCATGGTTTCTCCCCAAGCCCTGTGTCTTCTCCATGACTGGCTGAGGCTTTGGGCGTGAGTGTCACCATCTGCAGGGGCAGGAGGATGAGGCCACCAGAGGCCTCCCAGGGGCCACTGAGACTCACTTCACCTGCAGCCCATTGTCCAGAATGACTTGCAGGGCCCACCCAGCCAGAGACAGGCAAGTGGAGCCTCCGTGTGCCCAGGGGAGGCGGGGCCAGGTGAGCACATGTGCTGCGTGTGCGCATGCGCGGGGGTGGGGGTGGGGGTAAAAGGTGCCAGGACGGTCCACTGAGCTGCTCTAAGTCCTGCTTTCATCCAACAGTATTTCTTTCTTTCTTTTTTTAATTTATTTATTTATTTATTTTATTGGCTGTGTTGGGTCTTTTTTGCTGTGCGCGGGCTTTCTTTTTATTTATTTATTTTTATGGCGCACGGGCTTAGTTGCTCCGTGGCGTGTGGAATCGTCCCAGAGCAGGACTCGAACCCATGTCTCCTGTCTTGGCAGGCGGATTCTTTACCACTGCGCCACCTAGGAAGTCCCGGGCTTTCTTTTTAGTTGCGGTGAGTGGGGGCTACTCTTCGTTGTGGTGCACGGGCTTCTCATTGCCGTGGCTTCTCTTGTTGTGGCACACAGGCTCTAGGCGCTTGGGCTTCAGTAGTTGCAGCACATGGGCTCAATAGTTGTGGCACATGGGTTTAGTTGCTCCGTGGCATGTGGGATCTTCCTGGAGCAGGGATCGAACCCGTGTCCCCTGCATTGGCAGGCGGATTCTTAACCCCTGCGCCACCTAGGAAGCCCCCAACAGTATTTCTTGAACGTTTGGTCCCTGTCACCTACAGGCCTCATTTTTTAGCAGCAGTTTAGTATTTCCCTGGGGGATGACCTGTGATGAGACCCACCCATCCCTTATTGATGGGCAGCTAGGTTGTTAGGGAGTCGTTGCCTCGACAACCCGGTAGTGACTCCCGGGGGCTCCTGAGCTCGGCCCCACCCCCACCCCCCAGCCTCTCCAATTTCTGGTCAGTCCCATTTCTTACACCACCTCCTGAGCCTGGGAGGTGATGTCAACCCCTCCCACTCCCCTTCACCTCTTGACCCCATTTGGGCCTGTGACGGCAAAGGTGTCTGCTAACCCTTCCTCTTCCACTGGCCCCAGAGGAAGGAACCCCAGCCCTAGGTAGTCGCTGGCGCTATCTTGTGACTTCAAGGTAGGAACCAACCCAGGGTGAAGCTGCCGCTGCAGAAAGTAGACCAGAAATGAGCAGAGAAGCTGGATTCTTGGTGACATTGTCTAGGATGCTGGATTCAGCTTTGCCTGAAGTTGAACTGCCTCTCACCTTCCAGCAACACGAGTCATTTTATCCTCTTTATTTAAGACAGAGTTGAGTTTCCTGGCACTTTCCGAAACAAACATCAAACAAACAAACATACAAGTGTACCTCTTTGGGTTCATAATCTAGCGTGCCTGTGGCATAAGCGCCTAGGAATGAAATTGCTGGATGAAGATCAGGGATATCATAGTATAGTTGATGCCAATGGCAAGCCCAGAATTCATGGTTCACACCCACTGTTTTTTGCTGTAAGCCCCTTGGACCCAGCCTGGGGTTCCCTGCAGGAACACAGTCCGGGAGCCAATGACTATGGACAGCTGGAGGGTATGTGGTACAGCCCCTCGTCACCTGGGTGGGACCGCTCTCAAGCTGTGTGCTGTGTTAGCCCCCTCTGAGATCCCCAGCAGGACCCAGCCCAGATTGCCCAGAGTCGCCTGCTCATTGACACCCCCTGCAGACCTCCTTCCTGCCCTGTCTCACATCTCTACCCTCATAGGGGCTTCCCAAGGTCACCTCTCAGGCCGAGGGCCCTGAGTCCTAGAAACAGGGTCATCTTTGGGGGGGGAATCTATCCAAAGATGAACAGAAATGTCAGCTACTTCTGCAAAGAGATGTTACCCATTTACACCACGTGCCCTCAATGTCTGAGTTTCCTATGGCCACCGTAACAAAGTACCATGGACTGGGTGGCTTAAAACAACAGACGTTGATTTTGTCAGTGTTAGAAACCAGAGGTCAAAAATCAAAGAGCAGGTTTGGTTCCTTCCGAGAGTCACGAGGGAAGGATGTGTCCCAGGTCTGTCCTTGAGTTCTAGCTGTCTGTCTTCTCCCTGTGTCTTCACCCCGTCTTTCCTCTGTGCCAGTGTAAGCAGATAAGTTAGGGGGTCCCCGGAGAAAGAGAACTAGGAATGGCTCTCTTGACATAAGAGAAGCCATTTTGGGCTTAAGCTGTTTTGTGATCTAAGCCTGGAGGTAATGCTTGCCCTTGAACAGGTCTCAGTAATTAATGATCTTAAGGGAACAAAAGAATACAGGAACAGAGAAAAGGCAGTCAAACAGTAGTGCAGTAATAGAGTGGAGTCCTAGTTCCTCCTCAAGGGATATGTATGATAGCTTTTTAAAAAAATTTTTAATTGAAGTTTACTTGATTTACAATATCATGTAAATTTCAGGTGTACAGCACAGTGGTATACACACACACACGTATATTCCTGGTTTTCTCTCTATTTACTTATTTTTAATATTTATTTATTTATTTATTGGCTGCGTTGGGTCTTCATTGCTGCACATGGGCTTTCTCTAGTTGCGGTGAGCCAGGGCTACTCTTTGTTGCGGTGAGTGGCCTTCTCATTGCGGTGGCTTCTCTTGTTGTGGAGCACAGGCTCTAGATGCGCAGGCTTCAGTAGTTGTGGCATGTGGGCTCAATAGTTGTGGCTCACAGGCTCTAGAGCACAGGCTCAGTAGTTGGGGTGCATGGGCTTAGTTGCTCTGTGGCATGTGGGATCTTCCCAGACCAGGGTTCAAACTTGTGTCCTCTGCATTGCGGGACTCTAAACCACTGCGCCACCAGGGAAGCCCTCTCTCTCTTTAAAAAAAAAAAATGGCATCCCACGATTTAACACTATCTGCTTTTTTGATTCTCCCCTGAGTCCATCTGGGAGATCTTTCCTCCTAAGAAGAACTCAATTTTTTGTGTTCCTACCAACTATATAGTTTTCCCTGGTTTATTTACTTGTTCCTACGTCAGCTTTCTACCGTCAGAAATAATTTGGTACCTGCTGCCCTTGCACGATTCACCAGGAATCTCCCCAGGATGTATTCCTAAGGAATCCACTGGCTGTGGGGTCACCTCTTCTAGGTGCTGCCAAAGTGCTCCCCAGCGAGGCCGTGCAACGCAGGCACCATCTGTGACGTGCAGAGTTCATACATGCACTCCCCCCCACTTCCCCTTTGGTAACCATGTTTGTTTTCTATGTCTGTGAGCCCATTTCTGTTTTGTGAATAAGTTCATTTGTATCATTTTTTTTAGATAAGTGATATACGATGTATGTCTTTGTCTAGCTGACTTCACTAAGTACAATAATCTCTAGGTCCATCCATGTTGCTGCAAATAGCATAATTATATTCTTTTTTATGGCCAACTAATATTCCATTGTATATGTATATATGTACCACATCTTCTTTATCCATTCATCTATCCATGGACATTTAGGTTGCTTCCATGTCTTGGCTATTGTAAATAGTGCTGCTATGAATATTGGGTTGCATGTATCTTTTTTTTTTTTAATTTTTGGCTGCAATGGATCTTTGTTGCTGTGCGTGGGCTTTCTCTAGTTGTGGTGAGTGGGGGCTGCTCTTCGTTGCAGTGTGCTGGCTTCTCAGTGCAATTGCTTCTCTTGTTGTGGTGCATGGGCTCTAGGACATGCAGGCTTCAGTAGTTGTGGTGTGCAGGCTCTAGTGCACAGGCTCAGTGGTTGTGGCAAACGGGCTTAGTTTCTCTGTGGTATATGGGATCTTCCCGGGCCAGGGATTGAATCCATGTCCCCTACATTGGCAGGCAGATTCTCAACCGCTGCGCCACCAGGGAAGTTCCACATGTATCTTTTTGAATTAGAGTTTCTTCTTTTCTGGATATATGCCCAGGCATGGGATTGCTGGATCATATGATAACTCTATTTTTAGTTTTTTAGGGAATGATCTTGCTTTTCTTTATGCTGTCTCTACCTTCCTATGTGTCCCTATGTGTTGAACTCCAAGAGTAGAGAGTACCTACAGCCCTGGCTGAGCAAGTGAAGGTCCAGGTAGCCTGAGGCACCACTGCTTGGGGGGCTGTTCCTGGTGGGCTCAGGCTTTGCCTGTCAGGAAGTCCCAGGGGGTGCTAGGGGGATAGAACTAGGAGACAACACTCCATTATCTCTGATTCCTGAGCCACTAGATGTCACCTGTTGTGTCCTTATTGGAAGCTGGTCTTCATTCTGGAACTTCCCAGAGACATGCATTGGGATGGTGCTGTTGTCACTGAGCCTCAGGCACCTGGAACCTTTTGGTCCCAGGGAATTCCCTTCTTCAAGCCAGTGTCTCCAACTATTTGCCTGGATCTCTCCTCTCAGAACTCTCACTGTGAAAGATTATTCTGAATCAATCCTTTCATTTCCTTTTTGTCCTCTGTTGTTTTCCATATATTTTACCTTTTTGTTCCTTTTGCAAGATTTCCACAACTTTATCTTCCAAGAGCTCAAAGACAAATAAAAAAGTTCCTTAGCTGTTCCTTTTTGTAGCATTCTGTTCTTGTTTCATGAATATAATCACTTCTTCCTGAGAACATTCTGGACTGTTTGTTTGTAAGTTTTCTTCTCCCTGGAAAGTCAATTCCCCCAATTTGCTTTTTTTGCTCTTTGGGTCTGTTTTCCAAACTGGATATTTCCTCAAACCCCTGGACACCCCTGGACATCTGCTCATGACAAAGAATGGGGACTGAAACCGGCAGATTGGAAGACCAACTGTATTGGGGGGGGGTACACTGAGGGTACACTGACAGCTGATGAGAACTCCATGATGCCAGTGTCTTTAGGTCTTTCTTCTCGGGCCATTGGATTCCCCAGGAGTCTTTCATCTCATGCCTGTAATGTGCACACAGGGTAAGGGATGGTGGCTCTCTCCATTTATCTTTGTGTGTAGTGTAATCCCATTTGCCACCACACTCCCTACCAAACCTGGCTTCCCTGCTTCTGGCTGCCCAATGGCATTGTGGGAGGAACACAGGCACCTGAGAACTTTCCAAATAGCTTCCATGGCAACAGCCTCCGTATTCCACTGCCATCCTTAGCCCAGCCCAGTGGAACCTGGTGCAGTCAGTGCCTATGGAAGGTTCTACAGGTAAATATGGCTGGGCTTTGGGTTTGACATTCATGGACCAGGCAGTTAATTGTGGCTCCTCGCTTAATTCCCACCTTCTGGAATGTTCTGTAGCCTCTATTCTTTTACTAGGGTTTTGAGAAGGATCAACATAAGAGGATTCATTTAGTTTGCCTTAAGCCTTATTTTTATTTTTATTTTCTAACAAGACAGGCTCAAAATGGAGTCACTTATGCTAAGGCTCATGTCACTAAACAGAGACTTAATTACAGTTTCAGTTCATCCAGAAACAGACTCTGAAACCAGTCAATCAGAAATCACCTAAGACTTCCCTGGCAGTCCAATGGTTAAGACTCTGCGCTTCTACTGCAAGGGGCATGGGTTCAATCCCTAGTCAGGGAAAATAAATAAACAACCCTAACCTGCATGTTATGTGGTGCAGCCACATAAATAAATAAAATCTGTGGTTCTTTGATCTAACACGATTGAGTAGATGGCAGGATTGCATTTAAAAAGACATTTAAAAATAGGGACTTCCCTGGTGGTCCAATGGTCAAGAATCCACCTTTCAATGCAGGGGATGCGGGTTTGATCCCTGGTCAGGGAATTAAGATCCCACATGCTGGGCTTCCTAGGTGGCGCAGTGGTTGAGAATCCACCTGCCAATGCAGAGGACATGGGTTCGATCTCTGATCCAGGAAGATCCCACATGCCACGGAGCAACTAAGCCCGTGTGCCAAAAAAAAAAAAGATCCCACATGCTGAGGGACAACTAAGCCAGTGCACCACAACTACTGAGCCTGCGCACTCTGGAGCCCACGTGCCACAACTTCAGAGAAGCCCGCGCCGCCATGAAAGATCCCACGTGCCACAACTAAGACCTGAAACAGCCAAATAAATAAATAAATAAAGATATTTTAAAAAAAAGAAGTGACCTGATCAGCAGGAGTGAGGTGATCTACCTGATAGTTACCTGCCATTCCCTAAGGAAAAGGGACCTTGCCACGAGTCCGCTTTTCACTAGTATAACTCCCTTGTTTCCACTCCCTTCTGCCTTACAAAAGTCTTTTTTTTTTTAATTTATTTATTTTATTGGCTGTGTTGGGCCTTTTTTTTTTTTTTTTTTTTTGCTGTGCATGGGCTTTCTTTCGTTGCGGTGAGTGGGGGCTCCTTTTCGTTGCGGTGCGCGGGTTCCTCATTGCCGTGGCTTCTCTTGTTGCAGAGCGCGAGCTCTAGGCGCATGGACTTCCGTAGTTGCAGCACATGGGCTCAATAGTTGTGGCTCACGGGCTCTAAAGCACAGGCTCAATAGTTGTGGCACACGGGCTTAGTTGCTCCCCGGCATGTGGGATCTTCCTGGAGCAGGGATCGAACCCATGTCCCCTGCATTGGCATGCAGATTCTTAACCACTGCGCCACCTAGGAAGCCCTACAAAAGTCTTTTGTATTGTACAGCTCCTCAGAGTTTCTTTCTATCTGGGATTGGATGTGGCCCGATTCGTGAATTGCTGAATAAAGCCAATAAGATCTTTAACAGGTACTCAGTTGGATTTTGTTTAACAACATGTACATTAGAATACACACATGCACGCATATCATACAGGTTTTCCACTGCACAGCCACAGCTACAGGAAAATGCCAGAGTCAAAGATTGCCCCTCATCCTCCTTCCCCTGGGTCACCACAGCCTCAACAATGTGCCCATTTGCTGTGTGTGACTTTGATATGAAAGCAATCCCACTGTACTTGTGAAAGAGGGTGGTAGCCACTGTGGCCCCCTGCCCAGATCATGGGCTCACCCACCTCCCTCTCCCCCCGTTTCTCTCAATTCTCGCCCTTGGTCCCTTTCTTCTCAACTCCCCTTCCTCTTCTGTTCGCTTCTTCCTCCTTGCTATGCTCTCCTTCCTTCATTCTCTTCATTCAGCACTGAAGCCCCACCCCAGTCCCACCCTGCACCACATAACCCGACAGCACGCAGGGAGCCGCCTCCCAAACCGCTTGACTCCTAGTCGTAAAAAGCGGCTTGCTTCTTTATTTGTTCAGAAGAATGACCCCTCCCACCCTCCCTGCTCCCACTGTAGTCAAACTGGGCACGTGTAATCTGGGAACTACGGCTGGCCGGCCGTGGGACCCTCCGCCGCTGGGGCGTCAGTTTCTAGGCAGAAGCTCAGGGTCCAAGGACATGGCTCAGGCACTGCGGTGAAGGGGACCGGCGCAGCGGGCACAGCAGGAACTCCCAGGACCACCTTGCACCTGGGGACACTGAAGGGGTGGTCTGTGCCCTGCTGGTCCAGGACCAGACCTTGGGGCCGCTGGAGTGTCTGCCGGAGAGCTAGGAGCCCGCCAGATGCTGATGGATGTACAGGCCGAAGAGGCTGGCGAGCAGTTGGCAGGCGGCGATCCACCAGATGAGGAAGGCAAGGACGCCGCGCAGGAAGAGTGGCGTGAGCAGGCTGCCCAGAGCCCCAGCGATCAGGGCCGCGGTCTGCTGGGCCTCGTCCTCCTCGGGGCTGACTGGGCCATCGCGGGCTGGGGACGGGGTGAGGGACAGCTGGGGGACCGGGCCCAGGCCCCAGGAGTAGCCGCCTGCGAGAGAGAGAGGATGGAGGGAGGGATGGGTGGAGGTACAGGCTGAGTTGGCCTCCGGGACCCTCACCCATGCTGACACTCACCCGCCCCGCCCCAGCCTCTGCCTTCCGCCACCACCTCGGCTACCCCAGGCTCTGCCTCTACCTCATATTCGGGGCCCACCCCTTCGCCCCACCTCACGGCCCTCCAGCATCCGCCCCGCCCCCTCTATAGCCAGGCCCGAACCTCGCCTCGATCTAGGTCCTGCCCTCCCCTCTCCTCCCGCAAGCACCTACAACTCCAGCCCCTCGCTCCAGGTTCCGCCCCGCCCCGCTCCAACTCCAGACCCCGCCCCAGACTCCGCCCCCGCCAGGCGGGTTCTTCTCACCCAGCGTCTTGAGCAGCAGCGTGCAGTTGAGTGTGAGGACGAGCGGAGTCAGGTACTGCAGGCTCACAACTGTCACGTAGCAGTACACCCGCACCACCTGGTGGACAGGTAGCAGGGGCTGCAGCCGGGGACCTTCTGGCTCCGGGTAACCCCACGTCCGAGGGACCCCCACCCCCGCCCCAGCTGCGCCCCAGGGTCCCTCCTCGCCCGCGCGGGTACCCGCCGCTGGATCTCGCGGGCCTCGATGCGGCCAGCCTCCCTCCGCAGCTGCTCCACGTGAGCCTTGGCCAGGCACAGGTAGGCCTGCAGGTGGGGCCTGGTCACCGCCAGCCGCAGCAGGCACAGTGCCACCAGCACCCAGAGGCGCAGCGAGTCGAAGGCCGAGTCGGACAATCTGTGCCGAGGAGGGGGAGGGGGCTCTTGAGGCTGCCCTCTACCCCAGGATCCTCCCCCAGGACCCACGCTCCCTTAGCCTCAGAGTCTGGCGTATCCAGAGGGGGCCCCAGCTGCCCTGCCTCCCAGCCCCACTTCCATACGCACAGGGAAAAGGACGTGCTCCCAAAGGGAGCCTGGTGCAGGAAGTCCCGTGCAATAGGCTTGGTCCAGAGCCACAGGACAAACAGGGGGGACAGGAAGCTGGTGTGCAGAAGGAACCTGAGGGCAAGGGGGCAGAGCGGGTAGGCTTGGACACCCACCATCCCCACTGGCCCCTCCGCTGGGCTCCCTAACCCTCCACCCATCCGGTCCCCCACGTAACTGCAGCATGGGCCGGTCTTCTGACATGGTCAGTGCATCATGGTGAGTCTGGGCCAGCCGCAGGCCTGGGAAGGTGAGGAAGGCACCCAGCATGGAGCCCACCGCTGCCAGCCCCATGTGGATGGCCAGCTTGACCAGAGGAAGACTGGGGAAAAGAGAAGGGTCCCCACAGCAGGGCCCCCACAGCAGGTCAGCACCCTGCCTGCAGGTCGCAGCCTGCTGCTCCCCCTCCCTTCCCAGGACTCACGCCCAATCCCAGCCCTGTGTCTTCAGAAGTGGCTCCAAGTTCTGAGTCATACTGGCCAGGCCTGGGGAAGACAAAGAGAGGGAGGTGTCCATAAGACCCCTGGGGCCTCAGAGCCTACTCTGCCCCCCTCCCAGACATCCTTTTTCTCCCCAGGTAGGAACACACTAGTGGCAGCCAGGCCCTGTGACAAGCAGGAGGACAATTGTGTTCTCCAGTTATGTGCAGCTCAGGAGAATGTGCTCGGCAGACACCCTTGATTGGACTAGGGGACATGGGGGCAGAGGGCCCTAAGCCTGAGCTTCCTGGAAGCTGGAGGGTCATGAAGGTCTCCACAGGAGGAAATCAAGGTCCTGGAAAGAATTCTCAGTTCAGGCCCCCATATTTTTCATGGTGTAAAAGCAAATAAATATGAGCTCGCAACCAAAATCACCAAACACACAAGGAAACAAATCACCATAAAGGAGAGTTGGCAGGAAAAAACCAAAGGACAAGTTTAGACCCCAAGGATTCTGTGTGAAATGACTGAGGAAGATAAAAGTTGGAATCACAGAACAGGTGACATGAGACTACCTCAGAGGACCAGGTGGATTTGCAAAGGAACCAATTAAGCTCTTCCAAAAGGAAATTATAATTATCAAAATGATAAGTTGTTAAACAGCATATTAGAAAGAGCCAAAGGAGAAACTAATGAATTGGATCTGAAGAAATCACTCAGATTACAACTTAGAAAGACAAGAAGGTGGGAAATATGAAGGGAGATTAAGAGATGAGGACAGAATAGAAAGTCCAGTATAAGTCAAGCTAGAACCCCAAAGGGAGAGAAGAGAGAGAATGAAGGAGAAGAGATATTGGAAGAGAATGACTGAGAAGTCTGCAGAAAGGTACAAAGGGTACAAAACCAGATAAATACAAAGAAATCCATACCTAGACACACTGTGTTGAAACTGAAGAAGACCAAAAACAAAGAGCTCACAAGCAGTCAGAAGTTATGACAGATCACCTAAAAGGAAGGACAATTAAGCTGGCAGCCACTGTCAACAGCAACAACAGAAAAGGAACAAATAGAAAGTGAAAATGTAAGGTGGTAGAAACAAAGCTAAACATGTCAGAAATCACAATAAATGTAAGTGGATTAAACTCTGAAGTTAAATGATACAGACTGTCGGACTTGACAGAAAATATCCAGATAGGGAATTCCTTGGCGGTCCAGTGGTTAGGATTCCATGCTTTCACTGCCAAGAGCACGGGTTCAGTCCCTAGTCAGGGAACTAAGATCTTGCAAGCTGCACAGCACAGCCAAATATATGTATATAATTTGTGTATATATATACACACAATATATATATGTAAAATTATCCACACTTTGGCTATAGAATTTATAGAAGTTTTAATATAACTGGAGTGCACATAATTTTTGACCCTCGTGTGTGTGTGTGTGTGTGTGTGTGTGTGTGTATTTTTTTTACAGTAGACATACTTCAACATGAGGTCACTGGAAGGTTGAAAGTAAAGGGATGTTAAAAAGATATAACAAGTACTAATCAAAAGAAAGAGTATTGTATATTTGAAAGTTGCTAAGCAAGTACATCTTAAAAGTTCTCATCACAAGAAAAAAAAATTGTAACTATGTATGGTGATGGATGTTAACTAGACTTACTGCGGTGATCATTTTGCAATGTATACAAATATTGAATCATTATGTTGTACACCTGAAATTAATATAATGTTATATGTCAAGTATATGTCAATTTAAAAAGAAAAGAAGGAAGGAAGGGAAAGAAGGAAGAAAGCAAGCTGGAAAGGCTGTATTAATACCATGCAAACTAGACTAAGATGGAAGTATTATTAGAATCAGAAGTACTATTTCAGAATACATCATGAAAAAAATGGCTGATTTGCCAGGAAGATGTAGCTATTTTAAACTTGTAAATACCTTGTCAATTAGCCTCAAAATATATAAAGAAAACCCTGACAACACTACCTGGAGAAATTCAGACTTACACCATTTCAGAGGGAGATTAACCCTTTATTGACTGATATGTCAGAAACAAAAAGCTAGGAAAGATGGAGATTTGAATTTATTGGACACACAGAGGCAGTGAATATATGTTAACCAGAACACATGGAGCACTCTTACATGGTAAATTAATTTACAACAACAGAGGCAAGAATATACGATGGGGAAAAGACAGGGTCTTCAATAAATGGTGCTGGCAAAACTGGACAGTTATATGCAAAAAAAATCAAAGTGGACTACTTTTTCATACCATATACAAAAATAAACTGAAAATGGATTAAAGACAAATGTAGGACGTGAAACCATAAAACTCCTAGAAGAAAACATAGGTGATACACTCTTTGACACTGGCCTTAGCAATATTTTTTGAACACGTATCCTCAGGCAAGACAAACAAAAGCAAAAATAAATAGGACTACATCCAACTAAAAAGATTTTGCACAGTGAAGGAAACTATCAACAAAACAAAAAGGTAGCCGACTGAATGGGAGAGGTGGACTCAGGGGTATTTATATTATTTGGCTTTGTAATTTATATATATATATGTTCTTTTACACATATATTCATTATAAAATTTAAAAATTGAAAGGCGGGAAGAATTGGTTATGATAAAGCTCAAGGAGTCAGCAGGGCCATATGGTCCATGGTAAGGATTTTTATCTCTATCCAAAGACTACTGGAGTCTGGTGTCAGGCAGAGAAGTGATCCAAATTATGTTTTTAAAAAATCATTCAAGAAGTAGAGAAAGTCATAACCATTGCTAGGTTAGGTCAGTGGGTAAAGAAGGAGTGTGCATGGCACTGGAGTGAATGTAGGGGAAGTGGAGGGTACCTGAGAGCCTCAGAAAAGGGGGATTGGAAGCAGGAGGTGAGTGGGGATAGGGATCTAGAGTCAGCTATTTGCTGATTCTGTATCCTGAGCATGGCTAGTTCAGATAGGGTTTTGCTCCTATTAGTGAATTGATGTGGAATGACAATGACAAAAAGCAGGAAACTCAATTGTCAGAGCCAAGAGGAGGCTAAGAAGACATGACCAATAAATATTATAAGGTATCCTGGAATAGAAAAAAGATCTGAGACTAAAAACTAAGGAAATCTGAAGAAAGTATAGACTTTAGTTAATAATAATGTGTTTTGTTTTGTGTCTGAGTCTATTTCTGTTTTGTAAATAAATTCATTTATATCATTTTTTTAAGACTCCACATATAAGTGGTACCATATGATACTTGTCTTTGTCTGTCTGACTTACTTCACTTAATATGATCATAATATTTATTGTTTTTAAAGGAAAAAGGCAAGGTGCAGATAGATATATAAACTACTGTTTTATGTGAATGTGGGAATGTGGTGCCCTAGGTTTCCTCTGGGGAGGAGAACCAGTGTAGAAGGATGATTTTCATTCTATATCCTCTTGTACTTTATGAATTTTATACCATTTATCTATTTCCTCCCCCAAATTAAATTAAAATAGGTGGGACTTCCCTGGTGGCACAGTGGTTAAGAATCCACCTGCCAATGCAGGGGATATGGGTTCGATCCCTGGTCCGGGAAGATCCCACATGACGCAGAGCAACTAAGCCCTCGAACCACGACTACTGAGCCCATGAGCCACAACTACTGAAGCCCGTACTCCACAACCAGAGAAGCCACTGCAATGAGAAGCCCACGCACCGCAACAAAGAGTAGCCCCTGCTCACCACAACTAGAGAAACCCTGTGCTCAGCAGCGAAGACCCAATGCAGCCAGAAATAAATTTAAAAATAAATTTATTAAAAAAAATTAAAATAGGTTAATATTAAATCACCGGGGCTGCTGGGTAGAGGACAGACTGGAGGGGGAACAGGAGTGTCTGTGTGAAGTTCCAGCCGCAGGCATCCACCAGACAGTGAGACGGGATGTCCTCTCCTCCTCAAAGCCCAAGGGGGCACCCAGGGTGTCAGGCACCCGTGGAGACTGCTCAAGCCCCAGGGGTCCCCTCCTTCACCTACTGTGTGCAGGTGGAAAAGCCACTTAAACCCCACCCTCACCAGCTTACACGAGGGCATGACGGAGGCGGCGACCCCAGGCCCCAGACTGCACGTACCTGGCTCCAGGCCCAGCTCGAGGATCTCCTCTCGCGCCACCTGCACCAGCATTGCCAGGAGCAGGAAGAGGAAGGCGAAGGTGAGGCAGACGGAGCGCTCGCCCCCCTCTTCCGCACTGAAGTACAGCCGAGTCACGGTCAGGAACATCCTGCTGGGGGCAGGGCTAAGGAGGCCTCCAGTGCCTGTAGTAGCCACCCCGCCATCAACCACCCCCCGCCCGTGATCCCCCAACTCCGGAGCACACACACGGAAGTTCAGGTTTGGAGTCCTGGGGAGCAGGGGCGGGATCAAGAGTGAGCCACTGGGCAAGGCCAGGATGCGAGGCTCACTGCTATTCAGGCCCGTGGCAGCAGCAAGTGGGCGGCCCTGAGCCAGGCCTCCAGCTTGGCCTCATCACGCTGCCTGTGGTCAGTTAGAAATGGCCACCAACTCTGTCTCTTCAGGAGGTCGAGCCTCCGTGACCCAGCCTCCCGGCTGCATTCACAGCTGCTGAGTTTCCTGCTCCTCTGAGAGGCTATGAGAGATACAAGGCTCTAGTGACACCTCCTAGGGCTTTCAGGAACCAGTGTGGGCTTCAGGATGGGCTTCCCAGGCCTTCCTTGGTGGTCCAGTGGCTAAGACTCCACGCTCCCAATGCAAGGGGCCCAGGTTCGATCCCTGGTCAGGGAACTAGATCCCGCATGCTGCAACTAAAAAAAAAAAAAAATCCTGCATGCCACAATGAAGATCCCACACGCAGCAACAAAGATCCCTCATGCTGCAACTAAGACCCTGCACAGCCAAATAAATAAATATTAAAAAAAAAAAAAAAAGATGGGCTTCCCTTCTTTGCAAGCCCATTCCGCAAGGACGTTGTCTCCGACTTGGGTCCTCAACGTCACAGTTTTGCCTCTGCTCTCTATGCAGCTTAATAAAAAATTTACAGAGGGGGTGTCTATTTGCCAGCCCCTGCACCTGTGCCGGCCTGCTGAGTTGCTTTGACCCAGAGAATGGACAGGGGTGGTGTGGACCAACTTCAGGCAAAGCCTCAGGAGGCCTGCAGCGCCCCCTTTTCCTTCCTGGCCGCTGTGGTGAGGAAGCTTGCTCTAGTTGGCTAAAAGGCAAGCCCACTTGCAGCAGAGATGAGGCAACCCAGCTGAGTCCCAGCTCAGGAAAACATAAAATAGCCACCGCTTTACCCCACTGAGTTTTGGGGGGACAAGGAGCCTGGGGTCCAGCTTCCACAAGCCTCCGCCTCCCCCAGCCTAAGGAGCTAGGAGGAAGGATACATAGAGAAGGCGATGGTGAGCAGGCACCAGAACACGGCGATGTTGGTCTCCTTGGCGGGGCCCAGCACGTAGTAGTAGGCCTCTGTGAAGAGGTACACGCCACCCGAGTACACCGCGAAGTCCACAAACCACTGGTACTCCAGGAAGAAGCGCAGGACTGCGGGGAGCGTGCAACTCAGCCCCCACTTGGCCTGCCCAGGATGCTCCTCCCACCAATCCCATCGAGGCCAGGGGAGTTGGGGACCCGGCTGTTACCGAGGGCATCAACAGCTGTGAGGGGACAGGTCTCCAGCTGGAAAGGGGTGTCTCGGGGCACAGATAACGGCTTCTCCTCACTGTAGCCATTGGCCCACCTGGGAGGAGGGGGAAATGTGTCAGAACAGCATCCTCCATCCTCCCCTCCCCAGGCAGCCATGGTGGCCCACCCCACCCCAGCCTGGGAGGCTTACCATGTCACCCTCAGAGCACAGGAAGAGCTGGAGGTACATTCCCTCCCAGCCTGGGCATCCTCTGAATGCCAGGATGGGGCCACCACCCACCCACAAGGCAGGCCCAGAATAAACTTCCTATAAGCTCTAGATGCCAACCGGAGGCAACCAATGAATGCCAGGGACCATCTCCTTAGCCTGCAGTGTCCCCAACTCTCCTGGGGTGTCCCCAGTTCTCCTGTGCCCAGAGCAGTGCCTGGAAGTGAGCAGGGCAGGCCCTGTGCCCTCATGGCCTCCCTAGAAGGGAGCCACTTACCTAAGGCTGGGGGTTCACTCACCGCTCCTTCCTGCCTCTGGGCCTCTGCTTCCCCGCCAGGGCCCGAAGCTCTTCCTCGGAAGGGTGCTTGTATCGGAAGAGACTGAAGGCAAAGACAGGCAGTCAGGAAAGCTTGGGCATGGGAGGGGTGAGGGGGATTAAAGCAGTGAACCTCAAAACTTGGGACTGTAGTCAGAGGGAAGCCTGGCCCCAAAAAGCTTGGGATAAGGTGGCTAGGGGCCATCGAAGGCCAGACAAGGGCAGGGAAGGTGGGCTGGGGGTTGGTTAGGGGAGTGCAGCAGGGGTCCTAGGCACCCCGGAATCTGCTGGCTAACTCTCCTGGTAGAACCGGCATGTGAATTGCCCTGGAGAGAGAGTTCACAATTTCCACCAGATTCTCAGAAAGGGTCCCAGACCCAAACAGGGGCAAAGAGTTTCAGGAAATAGATCTCTAGCTCGAGTAGGGAGGAAGGGGAACAGGAGTTGGGGAAGCAGCTGCTCTCCTGAGTGTGGAGATGGTCCCAGCAGTGTGAGCAATGTCAAAACTGATCCAACTGTGTACTTCAAATTATTGCACGTCAACTATATCTCAATAAAGTTGTTTAAAACAAAAAAACAAAAAACGTCGCCTTGCAGGGCGTGAGGCGGGGCTGGGGGGGACCCAAGGAGGGCGGGGCCTTTGGGGGCTCCGCCCACCGCTCGGGGAGAGGGTGTGGCTTACCTGCCGTTGCAGAGCAGCCAGCGCGCGAAGGAGCAGTGCGGCGCTAGCCTGTGCATGAGGGTGGCAGTGAGCAGCGTCACCACCAGCTGCACTCCAAGGACCGCCTGGGGGGAGGAGACGCGAAGGGCAGTGCCTGCCAGAGGGTCACAAGCGCACGCCTCGGAAGCCCCGCTATTTATAGAGAGACGCTGGGGCCAGGTGGGGGAGCGAGGACCTCGCTGGTTCCAGCTGCTCTTGGGGATAGGTCCTAGGGTGGGCTCAGACCCAACCCTGAGAGCCCCAGCAAGGCGCGGGTCCCTCCCCACCCCCTGGCTGGGGTGTGGGGTGGCAGAGAGCACGTGCTGGAGCAGAGACTGGGGCTCGCTTTCGTCCTGTGCTAAGCATTTAAGGTATTAATTTCCCCGAGCCTCAGTTTCCTCATCTGGAAATGGGGTGCTTCCTATTCTGTTTCATATACTCTCAAGACCACCTTTCAGACCCGGTGAAAGCGGCTTTTCTCCCACGGTCCCACTCACGCACCAACTGTGTCTCAGGTGAGCTTGTAGCTTCAACGTTCACCCAGGTGACTCTGTCCCCCAAGTCTTTCCCATCTGAAATTGTCCCTGATAATTGAAATGGTCCTCGCTCCCTTTCCCTCCCTTTGCAATCAACCAAGGAGGAAAGCAGTCTATTTCTGGCCACTACCTGTTGCAGCATAAAGACTTACACATTTGAGTGGGATGCCTTTTTTTAACCAGGAATTTTCTTACCAAGTTCTATTAACAACTATTTAAACAAGCCACAACACACTTTCATGTACTTATTTTAAAACGTTTTAGAAAAAATGTTTTTGGTAATCAGTCTGAAGCTGGGTTTTCCTGCTTGAATGCAGTAAATACCAATTTGCTATCAGTAATTATGTAAAATTAAGTGCTCGGGAGGGCTGTCTGCTAATATTATGATATTAACAACTAAAATGAAGATTATGTTAATATTAAAACTAATCATTAAAATTATCCTTTCATTAGGCAAAAAGAAGCTAACTTTAATAGGAAAAGCTCGAATGGGATGGTTTTCAGGCCTGGCACTGTAATTCAGAATGGCTGCTGAGAAATCCATCATTAAAATAAACGACTAATGGGATATTTTCTCTATGCGGCGACTTGTAAACTGAGACCAGGAACATTTTTTCATTTATGAGGTGGGGCAACATCCTTCTGGTCTCACTGCTCATCCTCCCCCCCACACACACAAGCGCAGACTGGCTAGCAGGCATTAATGACCAAGGGCACAGTTGGGCCGCTTCAAACTCCGTGGGAGGGGCCTCTAAGGGGCCCCGCCCTTCCTCCCAGGACCCCTTCTCCACTCCTCCTCAGGAAACCCAGCACCTCCCAGCAGCTGCTCTCCAGAGTCTCCTTGGCTCTCCTGACACCCCTCCCTTGTGACCCATTATCTGCTGGCAGGGTTTTAACCACCAACCCAGCCCAGCGGCACCTCCGGCCAAGACCTCTCTACCGAGCTCCCAGACCATGCCTCCTCCGGGCCCTTCCCTGGAGGCCCCAGCACCCACCCATCACTCCCGTGGACACGGCTCTCGGCTCCTCTAGGCGGCCCAGACCCTTCTCATAGTAAACGTCCAGCTCCGCTTCTCAGCCCGCAAGGCCCGGCGGACCCAGCTCAGGACCAACCCGCCTCACTGGCCGGCTCTCCCCCGGCGCCCTCTGCGCCCAGCCATTCGGGTCTCAGAGACCCTCCCAGACCCCCAGGCTCTCCATCGCTGACCCCATTACCCTCGGACAACTCCCAGGGAGGAGACCCACGTTTCAAACTGCGGTCCCAGCACCTAGGAGAAGGACGGAAGAAAGGGTACAGAGGGAAAGAGAGGAAGGGAGAAGAAGAGGGAGGAAGGATGGAAGGATGGATGAAGAAGGAAGAGAAGGGAAGGAGGGAGGAAGGCATGCATCCCTTCACCTAAGGCTGCCGAGGTCCGTCCAGGGATGTTTCTCACTGCCCGCCCCCAGCAGCCTCCGGTCTTAGGGTCTACGCTCTGCAGATCTCCAAAGATCTCTGAAGCCTCCCACCAGCCTATGTCCCTCCTCTGCTCAAAGCCCTTCCCTGGATCTGTGATCCCAGAATCCTGCTAAGTAACATCAATGAGACTTTCCTGCACTCTGTTTCCGAGAGCCCTTCCCCTCACCTCCCACGATGTCCCGCACCCTGGAACAACATCCACTTTCATCAACGCCTTCCATCAATGCTCTTACTTCAGACCCACCTCCAACGCCCTTCCTCAGGGACACCCCCCCACCCCAGACAAGGTCAAGCCGCCTTCCGGGCCCCTCCAGCCTGTCTGTCTCTCCCTCTGTCCAGTCCTAGGGGCTGGGGGTCTTCACCCTCGACCAGCACCAGCCTGACCCACAGGTGCCAGGCTAACCTTGAAGAACAAACTCAATGGGTTGGGCCCAGGACCATGGGAGATCTCAGGGTTCCAACTGTGCTGTCTCCAATTCCGGGACCCTCCCTCCGCCCTGAGCCCACCTAGATCCCCTCCGCATGGCCTCCTCCTCTCAGGATTCTCCCTGGTCCTTCGGCACACCCCGTACCAGTAGGAAGCCCCGATGGACACTGTCGGTTCAGCGCCCACCCTCCCGCAGGACGCCATCCCAAGAATGGGCCTCAGCGGGAACCCAGATCTCCTTCGCGGAGCTCCGAAAGTGTTCAGATCCCCAGTACCCTCCACGGGACGACCCCTCAGCAGGACCCCAGGCCCCTAGAGGGCCACCCCCCCCCCCACGGACTTGTCATTAGCCCAGAGTGCTCAAGGCCTTCCAGTGCCCTAGCACAACCCCCGACCCCCCCATAGGTCCCGCAGCGAGACCCTGAACCAAGAGAAGGAAACACTGCACTCAGCGCGATCCCGAGTCCCTCAGAGCCCTCAGTCCCCACAAAGAGATCCCCGTCTCCTCGATGTCTCCCTGGACCCCCCCATGGCAGAACCCCTTGGCCTCTCAGCGCCCCCCATGCTAAGAGCTGCGGGC
This sequence comes from Hippopotamus amphibius kiboko, assembly GCF_030028045.1. Taxonomy (NCBI): domain Eukaryota; kingdom Metazoa; phylum Chordata; class Mammalia; order Artiodactyla; family Hippopotamidae; genus Hippopotamus; species Hippopotamus amphibius. Next base: position 15,006,324 of record NC_080200.1, on the reverse strand, counting down.
TTACCATGTTGCCTGCTTGAGCGCGGTGCCTGGACCCACGAGAGCCCGGAGCACAGCCGCGGAATTCGACCAATCAGAACCCGACTTTGGCCTGACAAGCAGCCCATCCAACCAATCGTCAGGCTTGGAGCCGGAGCAAATCAGGAGGACAAGGAGTAGCTCGCATTGCATGCTGGAAGTTGTAGTCCAAAGATGTTCGACGAGCACCGAACAGGGTCCCTGGGACCCCGGGGTGACCGCTGTCTCTGAGACTCAGTCTCCTCCCTTGCACTTTTTTCGCACGTTTGAGGCGAATACACGTATTCTTCCAATCACTGTCTCCAGCTGGAGAGTTCTGAGCGTGGAACTCCCTTGATCAAGAACTTTCCGTGGCCCCCACTGACTAGACTCCAATTGCTCAGATTGAATTCACACCCGTCTGCCTGCCTTCAATCTGCAGCCAACACTACTGTAAGCGCTATAGTTCAGCTAGACACCAGACAGGCTTTCTTATATCTCCAGACCTCTATAAATGCCATCTTCCATCTTGAAGTGCCTCCTTTGCCCACCCCCTCCTTTTTTTTTTTTTTTTTCCCCACCTGGCAAAAGCCTTATTCATCTCTACCAGCCAGAACCCTGGTTGCAAGCCAAAACAAACAAACAAACAAACCCCCCCCCCAAAATCCAAGTTGAATGGGCTCCAGCAACAAAGGGAAAAATTTGGCTCATGCAACAGAAAACTCCAAAAGCACTGTCAGCTTCAGGCATGGCTAGATCAAGGACTAAATGTCAGCCTCAGGAATCTGATGTTTTCTATTTCAAGGCCTGGAGAAAAGGGCTTTGAGCCCAAGTTTTGTAGCTGTGTTTCTATGGATAAGCATGTCTGCCTGAGCATGGATGAATTAGGTGGGTGTGACTGTCTGAGGGTCTTTATGGGGCCTGTGAGTGGATCGTGTATAGTTGATTGCCTTGTCTCTGTGGTTGTTTTTGTCTTTGTATATGAGCACATGTGGATGTCCGTTTCCATGGGATTCACTGTTTGTGACTTTGGTCCACTGAACTCAGTGTGTTGGCTTGAGAGAGTGTGGGTGACAGTGGCAGTGTGGGTCACCGGGATTCCCCAGGACCTACATGGGGGTCATGAGACACCTCCCAGGGCTACAGCATCCAGGTGGGATGGAGGGAAGCTGGGGTTTGGGGAGGGTGTCAGAAAAGATGGACCAAGAAAAAAAGGGGGACATTTGCCGCAGGCCCAGTGCTCCCCAGGCTGGGGGTCTCACTCAAGTGCTTTCTCCAGCAGATTAGGGTGCTGGAAAAATTGTCTCCATTAAATTGATGAAGATACTGAGATTCCAAGAGGCCCAGATCTCTAATTCACACCCTGACTTCTCCTGTGGGCATAGAGTTTATGAGTCCAGGCATCACAGCACCCCCATGTGGTGAGCCAGAGGCAGCTCACACGCATCCTGGCCCCAGGAGCTCTGCATCTTCCCTCTGCAGCCTCCCCATTGCAGAAAAGGCAGCTCCATCTTCCAGGTGCTTATCCCCAAAGTAGGTGCTTCTCTGAAGTTGACCTGGAATCCTCTCTCTTGCTCCATACCTGACCTGTTAGCCCCTCCTGATGGCTTCACCTTCTACGTGTAAACATTGTTCCAACCAGCCTCCTTCCCTTCACAGCCTCCACGCAGTCCAGCCTCCATCACCTCCCACCTGCAATCCTCTCCTCCCTGGTCTCATGTGGCTTCCATTGCCTGCTGCCCACCCCACCCTGCACAGTCTGTTTTTCCCTGAGCAGCTTGAGGGCACCTGTTAACACTTAACCCAGACAGTTGTCTCTCCTCTGCTCACAACCATCGATGGCTCCCACCTCATGCAGAACAAATGCCACATCTTCTCTTGGTCCACCCTTTTTTTCAAATTAATTAATTAACTTTATTTATTTACTTATTTATTTTTGGCTGCGTTGGGTCTTCATTGCTGCATGGGCTTTCTCTAGTTGCAGCGAGTGGGGTACACGGGCTTCTCATCGTAATGGCTTCTCTTGTTGCGGAGCACGGGCTCTAGGTGCACAGGCTTCAGCAGTTGTGACACAGGCTCAGTAGTTGTGGCACACAAGCTTAGTTGTTCCGTGGCATGTGGGATTTTCCTAGACCAGGACTCGAACTCATGTCCCCTGCATTGGCAGGCGAATTCTTAACCACTGTGCCACCAGGGAAGTCCCCATGTACTCCATCCTTCATTGTTTACTCAACATCTCAGTTCTACATTGACTGTTCCTCACTGCCTATTCTACGTTTCATGTGCTTTGTTGTCTGTTCTCCACTGGACAGACTTTGTTGTCTATTCTCCACTGGATGCATCCACATTCTCTTTCCTACACTGGGTATTTCATTTTCCCTGATCCTCACTGGACACTCCCTATGTTTGTTTATGCTAATGTCCCAGAGTCTCTGACTACCCTGAGGTCTACACTCTCATTCCCCACTGTTTCACCATCTCTATTTACGGTGCTCTCAAAAATGCATCTCTCAGATCTCTGGTTTCCGTTACCATGTTTGTACCCAGACCATACTTCCCTCAATGCTTCCAACCAGTGACCAGGCTCCTGGGAGACTTGGAACCCCTCTGATGGTGACATTGGCCCTGGCCAACATCACCGTGGTGTCCTTAGAAAGACTGGCAGTAGGACACTTCCAAACAACCTCTTTGTTTTCTACCCCCCACCCCCCCACCCCAGCCAGCAGGGGCAGAGCTAGGGTCTGGACCCAGAGGCCTTTCTAGAAACTGGTAGCTTGCCAACTCTCCCCTTATGGCCCAGGACACCTCAAGCAATACATGTATAGTCACACACACATGACATGTGACACAGCCCTTTTTGGTTCCCCAGGCGTATAGACTAACAACATGGGGCAGACTCCCTGGAAGCCAGGATAGATCTTATTTATTTGTTACTATTACCACTTTATTTTTAAATTTTGAGTGGAGAGTTCAGAATCCAAAGGGTACTACTGGGCGCCATCTAACGGCAGATACTGAAAGTGCAGCCTCCCAGGGATGAAGACACAGAGCCACACCCAATAGCCCTGGGGCCCCCCAGCGTCTGAAAGCAGCCCACATTTTTATGTACTCCACACTGGGCACGTACCCTGTGGGCACTGACTTCAGGGACTGGCCCACCTTCTACCATGTGGGTAAGATCCAGAGGCTGAAAAGAGGCCCTTTCTGGCCATGCCTCAGTTTCCCCCAGAGGACCAGCTGCCTTGACCTCTCTCCTCCTCCCAGATCCCTGGTCCTGTGTCTTGTTGGCTGGGGAGCCGTGACTGCAACACTATGGGGGGCCGCCAGGTTGGCAGTACATCCACTCCGTGTGCACGGCCAGGGTTCTTGTGACCCGAGGAAGGGGCTCCCAGAAGGGTAACCCAGATGGACAAATCTGCACCTGCGTGGTGACCCTGGTGCATGTGGCGATGGTGCTGCTGGGGGTGGCAGGGGCTGTGTGCTCAACTGGATCCCTAGAGTCCACTGTTATGGGCTGGGGTGGAGGCAGGGGCTCACCCCTGCTCTGAGGGCGGAAAGGGACAGAAGGGAGCAGGTGGGGAGGATTTAGGACCCGAGTCTGAGTTGGGTGAGAGAGCGCTCCAGCCTAACTTAAACACTCCACAGAGGCCTTGAGTTCACCCCACACCCTCTGCCTTCTCTGCAGGTTTCCCCGTGTAAGAGGGGGCTGCAAGTTCCCTGTGAAGCCCTTTACCCCATATCTGAGCCATTTGCAGGTCCTGGTGGCTCCACCTCCAAACACACCCTGGTGTGTCCCTCCACTGTTCCTCGGCCTCCTGCCTCTTTTACTCCTGGACCCCACCTCCACCTCCCGCCACAGAAGCCCCAGGGAGGGAGGCTTTCACTAACTTTGATCATGCCATGTTTCTCCCCTGGAAACTAGGGCTCCAAAGCCCCAGCTTCACTGGGGATGAAGGCATCAAGGACTGGGAAGGTCAGAGGACAAACCTGAGGCTGGATCTGGCTTATGAATGGTGCTAGATATATGGCTGCCCAAGGAAGTGCTCTCACTCCACAAAAAAAGGTCTATCAGTTTATACATTTTCCCCTCTCTCCCTACCCCTCAAAGGAGTCCACCCAAAGTCTTTTTTTTTTTTTTTTTTTTAGGTTTCGTTGGGTCTTTGTTGCTGTCCATGGGCTTTCTCTAGTTGTGGCAAGTGAGGGCTACTCTTCATTGCGGAGCATGGGCTCTAGGCAAGCGGGCTTCAAGAGTTACAGCACATGGGCTCAGGAGTTGTGGCACACAGGCTTAGTTGCTCCACAGCATGTGGGATCTTCCTGGACCAGGGCTCGAACCCGTGTCCCCTGCATTAGCAGGTGGATTCTTAACCACTGTGCCACCGGGGAAGTCCCCACCCAAAGTCTTGGCTGGGAAGGGGGACTACAGGAGAAAGGGAGGTGACTTATTTTGAAGCCTGCACACATTTTTGCCTCTGTATCCACATCCAGGTCTGTGTGTGCTAGTGGTGGAATGCAAGGCATTGAATTTTACTGAAAAATTCTTCTGTGGAGTGCTGCAGTGACAGGGGACAAGGGTCTTGAAATTATTGGTCAAGCTGACTCGCTTGCCCCCACCCAAGCTGGACCAATCAGCTTTGGATCTTGGTAGAATGACGGTGGGGTAAGGGCACAGAAATCTTATAAACACAGATACCAACACCATGTATTTTTCACATTCTTGTCCAAGTCGGTGATCTCCACTAAGCAAACCCTTTGGGAATTGTCAGAGTCATTTCTCAGCTTAGGGCAGTGCAGAGAGCTTCCTGGAGGAGGGGACACTGAGCTAGGCCTTGGAGGATAAGAAGAAGTCTAAAAAAGGAGGCCAGGTGGGAGTTGCAGGACGTAGCCCAGGAGAAAGGACCAGCATGGCCCTAGCTGGGAACAGCAAGTATTTCTAGGGGTCTCAGGGCAGGGGACAGAGTGGGTCAGGGCAGCTGAGGAGCTTGGGAAGGTCAAGGGTCAGATCTGAGTGTTAAAAAGATCCCACTGAGGGACTTCCCTGGTGGCACAGGTGTTAAGAATCTGCCTGCCAATGCAGGGGACCTGGGTTCGATCCCTGGGCCAGGAAGATCCCACATGCCACAGAATAACTAAGCCCGTGTGCCACAACTACTGAAACCACGTGCTGCAACTACTGAAGCCCTCGCACCTAGAGCCAGGTGCTCAAGAGAAGCCACTGCACTAAGAAGCCCGAGCACCACCGGCTCACAGCAGCTAGAGAGAAAAGCCCATGCCGCAGCAAGAAGACCCAACACAGCCAAAAATAAATAAATAAAAATAACAAACTTAAACAAAAAAGAAAAAGATCCCACGAGACCCCCTGGCAGGTGGCTGGAGGGGAGTAACTAATGGAGCTCCCTCTGGCTCCCTCCTGGAACCCCAAGTCAGCCCTCACACAGGACAGGCCAAAGTGGAGGGAGTTCGCACGACCCCAAAGTGGGTGAATAAACTCCTGGCTCCCTCCTCCACCGGGTGGAACGAAACGGTTAGGTCAAGAGATCAAGGGATATGCCCATTTAAAAGATGAACAGTGTAGCGGCCGCTCCGGCGTGCCCACTGTCCTACATTCACAGTTCCCGACGGCTTCTCCCTGCAAGTGATTGCAACCCAGCCTGAGCCCTCGACCCAACACCCCCAGGATCTGGAGGGTAAAGAGCCCAGCCCGTCACCCCTGGGGTGGAACCACTCTAGGTGCGCACTCTAAGCTTACGCTAGGGCCGCCCGGTCACCTGCTCGGTGGCGCCCCCTACAGGGCTCCTCCCCTTACGTCCTCCCCCCTCCCCCCCCCCCCGCTCCCCGGCCCCGCCCCCTTCCCAAGCCGCACCGGAGTCCTCCTCTCAGGGTCAGATTCTGGATTTGGTATCCAAGCCAAGACAAGGCAAGACTGAGGCCGCTGGGGAAGAGATGGGAGGACCCGGGCGGGGGTGCGGCTCTGAGCGGCGACAGTTTCGTTCACGGGTGCCACGTGTGTTTTATTGATGGATACACACACGGGAAGGGGGAAAGGAGCACCCCAATCTTAGATCCGAACCCGGTCTTCCCCCCTACAGGCCCCCACCGCGGAGAGGGTCGTAACTGCTGGGTCTTCTCCAAGGACGTAGGGACGGAGGTTGGGACCCCACGTGGCCTCACCCCGCCTGGTGTGAGGGGCAGACTCGGTTCCACCCCCCCGGGCCTACTACCGGGGCCAGCCATCGGTAGTGGGCAGCCGGCGCACTGGGGGTCCAGGCCGTAGGGGCTCTGCCAGGGGCCGGGCCAGGAGCAAGGGGTAGGGGAAGGTCTTTGGAAAGTCGCCGGGGCCTCCAGGCGCCGGCGAGAGCCGCTCGGACTTGATGCTGACTGGTGGGGTGGGCGAGGAGGCGCCGCGGGCCGGGGGGCCTTCCTCGCCCAGGCTGCGGCCCCCACTGCAAGGAGGTGGGGAGGGGGAGGGAGGGAGAGGGAGAGAGGAGAACAGGGCCGTGAGCTCAGTGACGGAAGCCAGGGAGGTGACATGGCTTGGGCAAACACTGGGCGGGAAGACTTTGGGAAAAGAGGGGGTGGCGATCCCTCTTGGGGCCTCCAAAATAGCCGCCCATCCCCACCAGGACCAGTCGGAAGGGGCTAAGTGCAGAACCGGGAGTGGCCACCAGGGGTCAGCAGTGGCTGAGGCGTTGGAAGACTTGGAGGGGCCCCACTGGTGAATCCGAACGAGGCGCGGAGAGTGGATAAGGAGGCAGTCGGGGCACTTACCTGGGCGGGGCGGGGGTGGTCGGGGTGCCATCACCCCTGGAGGGCTGCCAGGGGGCCAGGGTGGGGGGCTGCAGCAAGCCTGGGGGCGGAGGGGGGTCTCCCAGCCCATATTCTGGCGGGGCGGGGAGGGAGGCAGGAAGAGTACACTGAGGCCCTGACCTCAGGGAGCCCTTTGCCCAAGCCTGACCCAACCCACCCGCCCGTTTTCAGTTCTGGTGGGTGGGAGAGTGCGCACCCCTCCCCCACAGGCAGGTGTGTGCTTGCCTCCCGCAGTGGGTGCATACCTGGGGGACCTGCAGGGAGGAAGGGGAAGCTCCCGAGTGGGGGTCCAGGGGTGGCACTGGAGCATGGACTCTGCAGGCTACCATAGAGGCCTCTCTGTGGGGAGACAGGGTAAAGGGGACACGGAGGGCCACACCCAGGCCACCCGGCCCCCACAGCCCTTCCACACCTTCCCCTCACTCACTGAGGTGCTCAGTCCCCCTCGGGCTCCAGCCAGGCCACCGGGCAGGTCTGGCCTCCTCCCATCTGCTGCCAGGTACAGGGGAGGTGGTGTCTTGCTGGCGAGGTGGCTCGGTGAGAAGAGAGGGTGCGCCAGGCCTGGGGAGCAGGAGACCCCCAGAGAGGGGGTAGGTGCCCATGTCATCTAATGAAGTCTGAGGTCCAGAGTGATGCCCACAGCCAAGCAGGACCAGAGCGACTATTTCCCCCTTGCACCGTCCCCCTGGGACTGCCACCCCTCCTCCCCCAGGGCCTATGCCCCATGCTCACCTGGGGGCCCAGCTTTGGGGGCTGCTGGTCTGAAGGGGGATGGGCGGCTCTGGGCAGGCAGGGCCTCCCCAAGCCCACTGGGGTCACAGCCTGGTGGGGGCAGGGCCCCATATACCATGTCAGGGCTGGGTATAGTGGGGGCTGCTGGCTGAGGGCAGAGAGGACAGGATTGGTTGAGGAATGTAAGGATGAGGGCATCAGGTCCAAGAAAGAAAATTCCAGTGAGTTCAGGGGCCAGCCTCTACCTTCTGCAAGTCCTCACTCCTCCTCCCCCTGCCCTAACGCCACATGGCTGGGGGAGCCTGTGTCTGCCTCTGTCGCTCCTTGACAACTAGAGCTGAGGCTTCTTACTTAGTACAGGGTTGACCCTGAGGGGGCTTCCCAGGGTGTTTGATGAATCAAAGAAATAAAGAAGGAAGGAACTGTCTGCCTGTTGAACTCTTTTCCATCCTTCAAAGCCCCTGCTATAATGCCCACTCCTCCAGGAAGGCTTCCCTGCCCACCCAGGTAGAAACCTTCCCCCAAACTCTAGAATTCCTGGTCTTAAGTCCCTCTCTCAGTCTCAGCCTCAGCCACTTGGGCCTCGGAAGTGGGGGGAGGGCCCCATTCATGTTAGGGCAGGGAGTCACTTACATAGAGCCGCGGTCGGGGCAAGGCTGGGTCACCCCCATCACCTGCCAGCCTCCGCAGCTTCTCTCCTGGCCCCTCAAGCCCCTCATCTGGCTCCAGCTCTGGTCCATCAAGGCCCACGCCCCTCCGCTTCAGTGTCTGTGGGAAGGGGAGACAACAGGGTGACACTCTCCACGTCCTCACCAAGGAACCTGGTTCTACGGAAGAGGGGAGCCCCTATCCCACCCAGCTCTGTGGGCAGGCAGGGTGCAGGCACAGCCTGCTCCAGCCAAATCCCATTGATCCAAAACCCTAGTGTGTTACCATCTAGTAAGTTCCAACTGTGTGTGAGAGAGGGACTCTCCTGCCCTGGGACAAGAAAGCCCTGGGTCACACAGCAGGGGCCCAGATCTACCCAGGCCTGCTGGCATTATCCTCACACTCCTCCTGAATGTGATTTTGTTCCTCCACTCTGTGCGCACGCGCAGCCTCGGAGCCTGGCATGCAGTAGATGCTTAATGAATGATGGCTGACTGAGCACCTGAGGACATCTTTATAGGCTCTCCTAAGCTGCCACCCCCCTGGGACCGGTGACCTGCATACTCCTGGACCCCTGCCTCTCCTTTGCCGGTTTCTCCCCACCCTCTGCCACACTGGGGCTTCCAGGCGCAGTCGTAGCCCATTGCTCTCTCCAGCCCCGTGGCTTTAGCTTCCCATCCTGGGTAAAGATGCTCACATCCAAAGTGACCAGGGATCTTGCCCATCCTGGGTGGTGGGTGTGAGGGCTAAACCAGCTAGCGCAGGGGCTGTGCCTGCCTCTTTCTCCTGAGGATACAGTGGCTCAAATAAAAACATTCCTGGACCTCAGTGAGGTCTGTTTGCCTTGCGGTACATTTCCTTCTCTGTGTGTACTCACCAAATGGGTGACGGGAGCAAGTGAGATGACGTGTGTGAGGGGCACATGGTACAGCCCTCGATGTTTTTTATTTCTACTCTCCAGGCAGCTGCATCTTTACCCCAAACCTGCTTTGACTGGCAGCAAAGCCAAATTGCAAGGCTCTCTTTTGTGCAAACCAAGAGTCCCTAGGCTCTGAGCAAGCAGAGTGTGCTGGGCTTTATGGGGCCTGGAAGGAGGGTCCCAGGGGTACCTCGAGGATGTCAGTGTTGGTGCGGCTCTCATGGGGCTCACTGTACTCTGTGTACTTCAGAAGAACACGGTCCATGTCCGTGCTGGCATACTGGAAGAGGCGGTTGGCGCTGTTGAAGATGATGAGGGCGATCTCACAGTCGCAGAGCACGCTTAGTTCATAGGCCTTCTTCATTAGCCCAAACTTCCGCTTGGTAAATGTCACCTGGACCCAGGACCCACAGGCAGGGCAGGAGAAGACAAAGATTTGGGATGGTGAGAGGGCAGGTAGAGGGGCCTAATTGTTCTCTGAACATGCCTTGTGATTCCATGCATGTGCTCTTCTTTCTGGCTGTACTACTCCTCACTTCTTAACCTGGCAAACTCCTATTGATGCTTCAAAACCCAGCCCCAATATCCTCTCCTTTGGTAAGTTTACCTTGGCCTCCAGGCAGAGCCCACACTCCCTCTCTGAGCTTCCCCAATTCTGGGACTCCTTCTGGTCCAGCGCTTTGAGTTGGGTGTGTTTGTGTTGAGTTCCATCTCCCCTGTGACTGGGGCTCCAGTCATCAAGGAGGATCAATGAATAAATCACCGTGAAAACGAGTAAATGCTACATGTCAAACTCCAGACACTGCATCAAGTTCCCTTTGCCCAGGCCTTGTCCCCTGCCAGGAATGCCTTTCCCCCAACCGCTGTTCCACCCAGTGAACTCACCTGCCGATTCCTTTGGTCCAGAATGCGTGAGATCTGAATTTTTTTCCTCCCCATTGTCCCAGGCTGGGTGGAGTGTCCTTGGTCTGGGGGTTGGGGAGGAGGAGAAGAGGACAGAGTAGGTGGGTGGGGAGCAGGGACAGGCACCCCAGTCTACCCCCTATCTTTCTCCTGCCCCTGACAGGTGCTGAAAGGTGGGGGAAGATCAAGGCAGGCTGGGTCACCCCCACAGCCCCCACGCTCGACCAGCCCAGGGAGCAACAGATGCTCACTGAACACCTTCAGACCAATGCCTTATAAGGAGAAGGCTGACCAAGGGGGAAAGATTGAGAGGTAGGGGTGCCCCCACCTGAGGCTCTAAAGCAAAACAAGCTGGTAGCTGTGGGACCTCGGGGGAGCCTGACCCCTGTTTGTGCAGCAGGTTAAGCGTGTGGTGCGCTGCCCAGTGCTGCTAGAGCATAAAATGAGTGAACCCACACAGGGCATTCAGATCTGCCTCGCAGACAGCAGGTGCCGGGTACGCACGGCTGTTACGAGTACGGGCGATGGTCTAAAAGTCCTCGACAGGCCAGGTTGGAGGGCCATCTGATGCTGGTGCCCAGCGGTGCTCAGTGATCCCGAGCCTCTAAAAGTAAGCCTGGTCCACGCAGCAGACACTTTTCAACGCATTCAATCCCACCCACAACAGCCCTTCGCAGAGCAAGGCTGAAGGTGGTGGTTACCAGAAAACATGTATTAAAATATATATAAAACATATATTGAAAAATTGCAGTGAGAGTGGTAAAACGCCCAGCAGGAAACGCTCAAGCTGGGTGTCAGCACTGGGTGGAAATTTATGGGTGGGTTGTTTTCCCCTGTTTTTAAAACTTGAGATGCAATTCACATAACATAACATTCGCCATTTTAACGTGGGCAATTCAGTGGCATTCGTGACGTTGTGCAACCATCACCTCTGTCTGGTTCCAGAAAATTTTCATCCTCCCAGAAGGAGACCCCAGCCCCATTAGCAGCCACTCCCATCCCCCGCCCCCAGGCCCCGACCACCGCTAATCTGCTTTCTGTCTCTGTGGATTTGCCTCTCCTGGGCACTTCTTATAAATGGAATCATACAATGTGTGGCCTTTTTGTCTTTTTTTTTTTTCTTCTGAATTTCCTAACTTTTCTCCCTCCGTGATTATAGATTTCTATTTTACAAAGTGTTGGGGACACTTCCCTGGTGGTCCAATGGTTAGGATTCGTGCTTCCAACCCAGAGGGCGCAGGTGTGATCCCTAGTGGGGAACTAAGATCCCACATGCTGCGCAGCTCAGCCAAAAAAGAAAAATAAAATAAAAAGTGGGGGTGGGGGAGCATAATCGAAACCCCCTCCCTGCCCCACTTTCCAGTGGGAGGAGGGGGGATGCCCTGGAAAGACTTTTGCTTGGAGCCCTCAGACTGAGAGGAGGGGTGGCCCCAGGCACATTGGAGAAAAACCTTGGACCCTCCTCATGGGGTTCTTGGATCTCCCTGGTGGGGGCCCCAAGGGTGAAATGGGCAGCTCAGTGAGGGCAGCCTGTACCCAAGACATGGTCCAGGACTTTCCCGGCAGCCCCCATGCAGGGCTCCTTGGAATCAAAGAATCGTACTGACCGTCCTGTAGCACCCAACCCCCACTGTACAGACAGCCACCCCTTGGCCCCCGAGACACCTTCCACCAACTCTATGACCACACTCCACCCTCCCAGCCCTCCCATGTCATAGGTGACTGAGGCCATGCCACAGGCCTGCCCAGGGTGAAGTGGGCCTGTGCTCAGGTCTCAGCCAGCCTCTGACCATAAGAGTGGTCTTTAGCAACGGAGGCCTCTCCCTTGGCCTCAGTTTGCTGTTCTGTGAATGGGGTGGGTATGAAATGCAGAGTATCTGGAACAAGGCCTGGGAATGAGCTCTTGGGAAGCGCAGGGAAATGTAGGTCTGTCTCCGGGAGTAGCCATACCTGCTTCCCACACCCCAGCCCGAGGGGTCTGGGTGGGGCCCCCTATCTTCCCAGAGACCCAGGACGGGGAGTAGAGGTGCCCTAGTCTGTCACATGCGGCCTGCTGTGTGACCCCAGACACGCCCTCCACCTCCTCTGGGCTGGGTCTCTGAGCGGTCACAACCACGCAGAGCCCAGGCCGATGAGAGCTCCCCATCTCGGCCCCCCAGCTCCAGCCTGACTTGCTAAATTTAACCTTGGGGGCTAATTTTAGTCCCAGGCCGGAATCAGGCTAGTTCCCACGGCTGGGATGTGTTATCCCCGCCCTGACGTGTCCCTGGGGACAGGAGGAGGGCACTGGCCCGGAGGTCTTGGTGCCAAGATGACTCCGGAAATGCCCCCCACGCCTGGGGTCCCATGGGAACATGGGACTTGGACGTGAGTCTCTGGGCCTTGAAGATCCAGCTCTGGCCCCTTCTCAATCCATCCCCGTTTTAGACAAGAACATCCTGGCTAGGGCAAGGTTCACGTAATGGGGGAGCTCCAAGAGTCAGAAGGTCGGGGGGGGGCTCTCTGAACTGAGACCCAAGAGCCAAGAGAGGAAGTAAGTTCCAGGCAGAAGGAATGGCAGGTGCAAAGGCCCTGAGGTGGGAGGAGATGCATCGACAAGGCTGGAGTGAGGAGGCTAGCGGGAGAGGCTGCAGGGGCAGGGCCACTCTGGGTTCTCTGAGCTGCAGGGAGGCCTGTGGGTTTTGGTCTAAGAGACCAAAAGGCTCCATTGAGAGCCATGGGAGGGTTTTGGGCAAGAAGGGATAGGACTTTAAAACCTTGGCCATGGCTGTCATGGGGAGCAGGACTGTTCGGGGCAGGGGTAGAGATGACAGGAAACTGCAAGGAGGCCAGGGCTGTGTCCATATGGGCAGAGACTGGGGGTGAGCCCCGCTCTGTGCTATGCCTGCATCATGCACTTTAAGTCTCTGTACTCTAGGGCTCTTTGGGTCCTCTAGAAGCCACCAGGTCCTCTGCCATCTCTGGAGCCAGACCTGACAGGTGCAGATGGGCTCATGCAGGGGTTTGAGTCTTCTGACCCTTGATGACCTTGGAACCCCCAATCCTCACCCAGAAACCAAAGTCATCCCCTGCTCTGGTCCTTGAGGGATCTCCCCAGCACACAGCTCTGATCATGCCTCTTCCTGCTCACATGCTCCTCACGGCAAACCCCCTCCCCTCAGGAGGAAGGAAGTTCCAGTCCCCAGCCAGGCATTCAAGGCTGTGCCCCAATCAGCTCCTGCCCGCTCTTCTCTACCGTCAACAAAATGTCTCTGCCTGAAAAGCCCTGTTGCCCCTTCTGCACCTAGCCAACTCCTATTCACACTTCAAAACCCAGCTCAAAAAGCCCATCCCTCCAGGACACCCTCCCTGCCTTCACTCTGGTCTCCCACAGCCTCCATTCTTCCCCTCTAGTTCTGACTCTGTGGAGCTGGGGGGTCATATATCCAGCTCTCTCCCTCTCCCCCAGACCAGAAGACCCTCAGGACCAGACACAGGGGTGACTGGGAAGATTTGGTGAATGCAGCAGGTCAAGAGGGACACGTCTGAACTCCCCCCCAGCTTCCCTCAACAACTTCCTCTCAGACTCCCCCAGCTGACTCCCTACCCAGAAATACATGCGCATGCAAATCCAGCCACTCAGCGTTGACCTGCCTCAGGCCCAGGTGTGAAGGGCCAGCCAAGGAATGCGGAGGCGGAAGGCCCAGGGTGTGCATATATATTTGTACTCACATGCAAATCCCCAGCCCGAGCCGCAGACAGACCAGGCGGCCAGCTCTCCAGATGTTGGCGTGATCGGAACTGCTGGGGGGAGGTGGCGGCGTGTGCTGAGTGTGCAGCGCACGAGGGGGGAGGCTGAGGTTAGGAGAGGCTGAGGTTGGGGCAAGCTGAGGTCGGGGGAGGCCTCTTCTGTGCACATCTTTCCCACCTCCACCCCACCAACGTCCAGCTAGAAAGCAGAGAGCTTGTGGCATCTGCCCAGCAGAGAGGCAGAGATGGACCAGGAATGGAGCAGGGAAGAAGGGGCAAGGGAAACCCAAGATGGCATCTCAGAGGAGGAAGCACGTAGTTGGGCCTCAGTGGAAGGGCTGGATGGGGGCCTGAGCAGATGGGCAGGGGAGTGGGCATTTGAAGACAAGAGTCCAGTACCTCCCCACCCCCTTCTTTGCACCCCATACTTAGCATTTATCGCGTATCAACCATGTGCCAAATATCGTGATAAACTGACCTCAAAAGAAGTACAACGCTTAAGAGGACCAATGACCATAGAAGATTAGAAAAGTGACTCGAGACCTACTATTAAAAGGACAACAGGCGCCCATGGTTTTATGGATGTTTTACCAAACCTTAAAGGACAGGAAAGTGAAATGTTCTTTAAACTATCTCAGACCTTTGAAAACAATGGGAACTGCCCAAGTCATTTTTAAGAAACTCTTGTAGATCAGATCCTAAGCCTAAAAAGAGAGAAGTATTGACCACAAAAGGGGCAACGTCCGTAGTCAGGGATTTCAAGGAAGACCTCTCTGAAGAGGTGATGTTTGAACTGAGACCCGGAGCACGAGAAAGACACAGCCAAGCAAGGGAAGAGTCAGTTATGAGAAGATCTGGTGGAAGTGTGTTCCTGGCAGGGGAACTGCAAGGGCAAAGGCTCAGAGTGATCATTTTGAAAAAGCAAAGAAGACTGTATGGCTGGAAAATGTGAGCAAGCGAGGGAGGGGTGGTGGGGACAGTTGTGGGATTCAGATCACACAGGTCCTTGTGGGCCACAGTGAAGAGCATGGGCTTTACTCTGAGGCCAAGAGGGAACTGTAGAGAGTTTGGTGCAGGAGAGGGTCAGGATATGATTTTAGTTTAAAAAATCCCCTTGTACTTCCATGCATTGCCGGTGGGAGGGGAAAGAGGTAGAGCCACTCTGGAAAACTGGCATCTACTAAAGCTGCACATGCATCTACCCTCTGATCCAGTGATGCTTCTCAGTATTCACCTAAGAGAAATGGGTCCATGTTCTACCAAAAGACACAGACAAGAATGTTCTCAGCACCCTCATTTGTCATAGCCCCAAACTGGAAACGACTCAAATGCCCTCAGTGGGAGAATTGGTAAATACTTTTTGGTAGAGTCTATGGTGGACTACTATACAGCACAGAAAAAGGAATGCATTGCAGCTGCATGCAACCACACAGGTGAGTCTCCCAAACTATGCACCCGTTCAGCAATTCTGGGCTCCATAGAGAGGACACACCATGCAATTCCATTTATATCAAGTTCCAGAACAGGCAAAACTCACCTACAGTGATGGATGTGAGCACAGCGGCCACCCGGAGCAGGCGCTGTGACAGGCCAGCAGGCGTCCAGGGGCTGGGGTGTTCTATTCCCCGGTCCAGGACCTGGATACACAGGTGTGTTCAGTTTGTGCAAATTTTTTAGCCCTATTCCAAAGATTTTTGCATTCTTCTTTATGTGATTTAATCTCAATTGAAAGATTTTTGTAAAAAACCTCATCCCTGGGGACTTCCCTGGCTGTCCAGTGGTTAAGGTTCTGCACTTCCAATGGAGGGGGCGCGGGTTCGATCACTGGTCTGGAAACTCAGATCCCACATGCCGCGGGGTGTGGCCAAAAAATAAAAATAAAATAAAAAACCTCGTCCCTAGTCATGGCTGCCCTGAGAAACAGCACCTGTCTGGGTGGGAGTGAGGTGACTGGGAAAGGCTGGGGCAGGTGTCCAGGTGAGGGATGTGGGGCCTGAACCAGGACAGGGGCTTCAGGCAGGCAAAAGAGGATGCATTGTTTGGTGTCCAAGGGGACAGGACGTCCTGGTGGCATGTGCCTGGGGTTGGGAGGGAGCCTGGGGGGTCTCAGGCCTGAGCGTTGTGCGGGGTGTGGGGGAGGGAACTGGGGTTCGAAGGAAGATTCCATGAGCGCCTCCAGCATCATAAACTCTCTAAGGTGATACCGGGGGGGTCACTAAATCCATCAACAAACAACGGCTGTCCCGCAGGGCATCACTGTCACCTCTCTCTAAGAGGCCTCTTAGCCCCCTGGTGATGGAGATGGGGGTCTGGAAGGAATCCCAGCCTCCCGCTGACCCTTCACTGCTGGCCTCTCCCTGTAGAAGGACTTAGTTTTCTCACCTGTAAATGGAAGCGTGAATCCTCCCATGAGCTGGGGAGGAGGGGGCAGTGGAGGGGTCCTTCAACCCTGCCTTCCGGCCTCCCAGAAGCCAGAAGGAAAAGGGGCCTTGGAACTGGGGATGCTGAGTCAGCGTGCCATCTTGCAAGACACTCACTGTGACACACTGGGCGACAACAGACCCCTACTTCCTCCCCCCATAAAACGGGTCACAGAATTCTGATCTCAAAGGCTCTGCAGTGAGGGTTTGAGAAAAAAGATCAGGAACAGTCAAGTTCCCCTTCTCGGCTCCCAGTGGGGCTTTCGTGGAGGGACGAGTGGCAGAGTCACGCTGCCAGGCCCTTGAGCCCAGAGGCCTCAGCTTAACGGGGGGACCTTGGCCGGGAAAGGAGAGAAGGAAAGGAGAAGTGAGAGGCAGGTGGGTGGTGGGGGGAGGTGAGGGCCCGTGGGACGCGGCGAAGCGGGGAGGGGGCGCTGCTCCTGGGCCCTGCAGCAAATCAGGCCTGCGGCCCCGCCTCACGCAACCCAGGCGGTGGTTTCATCACCTGCTCCCCAAGTACCTCATTACGGGCAACAGGAAGAGCCCCTTGGAAAGTCGGGACCCCCCCTCCCCTCTCTTGAGGGCTCCAGCGGCTCCGACCCCAGCTGCTGGCGACCCCCTCCCCCCCCCCCACCCCCGGGGAGGCCCTGGGTGACCTCCTCCCCTGGGAGCCTGGGGAGATGGTGGCCCAGGTGGGGGGGGCGGGGGCCCTGTGGGTGACCTAGGGGCTGGCTCAGCCCACAGAGGCCCCTGGAGCCCCTCACCTGCGCAGGAGATAAGGCAGGCTCTCCTAGTGACTACTGCGCGACCAAACTTCTCTGGACCTCAGTTTCCTACCCCCAAAGATGGGGAGAGTCAGGAACAGGGGACACCTCCCTGAGTTGGGGGGCTCTCTGAAGTAGGGGCTTTGGAGATGATATAATCCTCTTTCTCTATGCAGGCAGCTTTTGCCATCACTGGGCCCTGACCCCTCCCAGAAGGCCTTGGGGTCACCTCTCCTCAGCCCTGGGGTGCCCTGCTCAGAGCGAGGGCTCTGGGCAGACCCAGGAAGGGTGCTGGGGACAGGGGGTCAGGGAGAAAGCCCCTTCCTCATATGTACAGGTGGGGGGGGGCGGCGCTGGGAGATTCCCTTCACAGGGAGACCCCCCCAAACACAGGCATCACCCCCGAACATACCCGCATATATAAGTCCCCCAAACACACGCAGTCCACAATATATGCAGACCCCTCCCAAACCCACGCGGCTTGGCAAACACACATCCTGAAAACACGTGGATGCCCAATTACGCGCAGACCCTTCAGACACACACAGGGTCCCCAACCAATTCCCTAAACGCACACACCCCCCCCATATATGCAGACACCTCCAAACACACCATGACCCCCAACAACATGCAACCCCTCCAGACACACACGGAGCTCCCCAAACACATGCAGGCTCCCCAAATCCACACTAGACGCCCCTGACAAGCAGGCCCCCAGACAAAGATAGGGCCTCTACCCCCTGCAGTGGTATTACCCACTTTCTGGCTTCCTGAAGCAGGGCGGGAGGACCCCCCCCCCAGGGGAGAGACGTGGGTTGGAGGTGGGGGTTCTGAGGGTGGGGGCATCACATGTGCAGACACTGCCTGGGGACCACAGGCTATGCTGCTGCAGGTGCCAGGGGTCGTGGGGATCTTTGGGGTACTCCTGGGGACTGTGGGGGTCTTAGGGTGGGGTGTGTTACCCACTTGTGGCTCTGACTCCCAGAGACCCAGAATGTTCCAGCTGGAGAAGGCCCTTTGGGAGTCCCTTTGTTCATAGGTCCCTCTGGCACTCATGGGGAAACTGAGGCCCAGCGCGGGACCCTCAGATCCACCTCCACAGACCCCTCCCCAGGTCTGCTCCTAGAGGGCCCAGTGTGACCGTGTGCTGAGGGGTATGTGGGCCTGGCTGTGGCCGTGGGCCCGGCCAGACCAGGGTTCTTATCCTGACTCCACTATACACTCACTGCCTGACATGCTCCAAGCCTCAGTTTCCCCATTTGTACAATGGGCCCTGGGGGCTCCTCAGGACTCACCCACCTGTCCCTCCACTTTAGAAAGGCCTCATCTACCAGCAGATTCTCAGCTCACCTTCCGCCCTTTCCCAGACATCTGAAACACCCGCCCCAGACAGACTGGCCACTTTCCCATCGCCTGACTTTTGCCCCCTGCTGTGTCCTCTCCCCGGAATGCCCTTCTCAGATTCACCCAGGTCTGAGAAGCTGCTACACGTCCTTCAGGCCTGGGCAGAAATCTCCCTTTCTAGAGGCGCTCATTTCCCCAGACCAGATTTCTCTTTCCCTGTATCACTTAGTCCCACCAGATATTTTTGGTGCTTCTTCATTACTTTCTTTGATGATCACATCGCCCCACTGAGAATGACCGTTCCAGGAGAGCAGGGATGGAGCCTTTCCCAACACCCGGCACACAGTAGGTCTGCAATCACCCTTCCTTGAATGAATGAGCAAACGACTGCTTCACAAATGGAAGAAACATTGGCAACTGGTTCCTTTCTTCTTTTAAACAGCTCATGGCTCACAAAACAAATCTGAGGCCCCATCTGGCCTACAGGTCGCCCGTCTGAGAGGGCCTACCCCTCACCCTGCTCTAAGCCCACAGCACCACAGCCCACTGGACGGTGTTCATGATTCTCTCGGGCCAAGAGGCTGACCCTCTGAAGGTTCCAGTCCCCTCCTTGGAAAGAAACTATGCCCCAAGGTCATGCAGGACCTGGCTACCCTCACTGTCCACTGCAGGTCCTGCCAGGAAGGCCAGTTTCTCTGTCATGGCCACTGCAAATGGAGACTCACTGCCCCATTCCACCTCCCATGGGGCTTGGGACCCATACCCCTGGGGATGGGAGAGACTGTACATTCAGAACCCAACTCTGCTATCTCACACAGGTCAGAGCCCTCAGCCATCCACGGTCCCCAGTGATGTCCCCTAAGCTGCACTGCCAGCTGCAAGAACAGCCCAAGGCTTCTCTCTCTTTGTTTCAGAGAACGATCTCCCTGTAGGGCCCCAGAAATTTGTCCCCAGAGGCCGGGGCCTCCCTGCTTGGGAAATTAGCACATCTGTCAGAGCTGGGCGGAAGGGACTTAGCCCGTGGCTCAGCAGACCCAAGATGCAGCCAGTGGGGGGAGGGGGGTCTTTGGGGCATCCCTGGTCCCCACTTTCTTCCCCCAGAAATGTCTGGGAGCTCACCAAGGTGCCAGGGATACAAAGGCAGGGAGTGGACAGCCCAAGCCTGGCCCTTCCCATTGCCCAGTCTGGTGGGGAAGACAACAGACACGTAATTGTGTCAGGGACAGAGGACTTACCAATGAAATTCTATAGGGGGAGGCGGAGGGGGAAGTGGTAGGGGAGGGAGCTGCTTTGGACAGAGGGGCCAGAAAGGACTTTTTGAAAAGGGGACCTCAAGGATGAGAGGACACCAGCCATGAAGGGATGTGGGTGACAGACTGCCTGGTGGAAGGAATGGCAGGTGCAAAGGCCCTGAGGTGAGAATGTGCTGGGTGGGTTCCAGGTATGGGGGTGGCTGGTATTGCCGGGTATGGGTGAGCAAGGGGCATCTGGAGACAGACAAGGGCAGGGAGGCCACAAGGGGCCTCAGGGATCAAGGTGAAAGAGTGGGCTGTAGAGCATGAGGGTCACGGAGGGTGTATGAGCCGGGAGTGGGGGGGGCTGTGGTACGATTCAGGATTTTCAGCTGACCCCATGGCTGCTGTGGGGAGAAGTCCTTCGGGAGCAGGAGGCCAGGACAGTGTCCAGCAGGAGATGGTTGGGGCTCTGGTTGTGGAAACTGGACAGAGAGGCGCCTGTGCCCCTACAGTGACTCATTACGACAACTCGTGTGGACTGCTCCCTTCCGAGGACCCCACCTCAACCACTGCTGAACCCGAACCTGGAGGAGATCAGGACAGGGAAGCTGACAGGACTGAGGCCTGCTTGGTCCCCGGTGGAGGGTGGACCTGGATGGGGCTCACAGGCACGTCCACTCGGTTATAGTTCGGATGGCACCTCCTGTTACCAAGGGCCTGCTGTCTGCCCTGGGCCCGCGCTCCACCTCGTTTACACACAGGACCAGCCTGACTCAGGTAGCCCAGTGAAGCGGAGACAGCTGCCCTGCTTTACACAGGAGGAAGCGGGCTCCTTCCCAGGGCCACACGGCAGGACCCTAGATTCTCACTCAAGCGTGGGCTTATACCCCAGGGTTGTCCGGTTATGCCCCAAACTTACCCCCCACCCCGCCAAGCCAGACTGGGAAGTGGGGCTGGGCACCAGTGGCATCTAAGACTCTCATCCCTGGGTCACCTGGGGCCAACGGGCAGCCTCACAAGCCCCCGCAAGAAACAGGCCCAGGGAGGACCTTTGAGGGGCTGAGAAATGGGACCCAACCTCTGTGTTCACCCCACTTGGATTCATGGGCCTCGGCTGGGGTGACCTCTCCAACCCCAATCGGGATCCCAGGCGTGTGATAAATACTCTCCAAAAAATGACATCTGTCTCCAGGTGCATATGTGCCTCAAATCTTCCGGAAGGTCAGACCCCCAACATGTCTACACTCATTGCATCTGAGTTGGGGTGACAAATGATTTTAATTCCCTTTCTCCTCTAATTTGCATTTTCCAGATGTCTGCCTGGTTGGGTAATGATTTAATGAAATCAATCATTAGTTGGAGACGGGAAGTAAGATCAGGCTCTAATTGCTCAGGTCACGGGGCAGCCAGAGAGCTCAGAAAGGGGCAGCGATCTCTCTCAGGTCACACAGAGAGGGGAGAGAGGAAGCTGGGGCCCCTCTCTCCTGGCTTTTGTCCTCCTGGGGGCTGAGGGGCAGCCTGGAGCCCATCCTTTCTGAGGAGCCAGGGTGTTTCCACCTGGCCTCAGTCTTCCCTCCTGCAAAGTGGCAGCTTCAGACCAGATAGTGAGTTTCCAGCTCTCGCACGTGAGACCCCAGGATTCTAAATGTCCCCAAATTCCAAACCCTGGAGGCCAAGATTCACTCATGCAACTCAGACAGGTGGTGAAAGGCAGATATGGGGACAGGAGGCAGCAAGGGTGACTTCTCCCAAAGCTCCTGTGATCTTTGGAATCAAACCCCACACACTTGTCCTTCCGAGTCTAAATACTTTTTTGAACCCTATTTCCTTCACCCCAAGGGTCTGAGAGTTCTCATCCCCAGACGCCAAAAGTTCAGAGGTCCTGACCTTCCCCAGTGAGGATTCTCAGCCAGGTCAGGCAAAAGGCCTCAGCTATTTCTGACTTCTTGGGTCTGCAGCTTGGGGACTGGGAATAGCCAGGGACCCCAGTTGGCGACATCTGCTGACCCCGACACTGAGAGAGGCAGAGGATGGGGACCATGATGGTGAAAGTAACTGACAACCTTGGAGGGCTGTGATTATTGTTCCTATACCCATGTCTCAGATTGGGGCACTGAGGCAGGGGAAGGAAGTGGCCCAGGCAGCTGTGGGCCCCCTCTCAGGACTCCATGCACACCATCCTGCCCTCAGCCACGGAGGCATCTGTGGACCCAGCTGAGGCCCCACATTCACTGCATGAAGTGCAAACCCCACGGGTGGGTGAGGGTCATGGTGGTCACAGGCACACGTGAATGTCATCCACATGCAGGTCTGGGGCCATGACACACGAGGGCACATCCACAGCAGGAAGGCATGGGGTTGTGGTTGTGTACAGGGGCCCCCAGGATGCACAAAGGGGTGTGCCCCAGGAAAGGGGACCACTGGGACTCACAGATGCGTACCAGGGGCTCATGGCACACAACTCCCCAACTGATAAAACCTTCAGACACATGCCCTTTGGACACACAAGCCCTCAGCATGCCACACGCTCATGGACATGCAAGCCCTGGGACGCTCACCTTTTCAGCTACCCTTTCAGACACACAACCTCTCAGAAACACAACCCTTGAACACCTCCCCCATCCCCGAACACACCCTTCAGACTCACACCCCTTGGACACACAGCCTCTCAAACTCACAATCCTAGGACTGCACACCTCTTAGACATAACTCTCCCGCGTATAGCAGCACATGCCGACCTTCAAACTCAACCCAGCCCACAGATGCCATTCAAAGGACACCGCCCAGACCTCGGCCCGACGCGACACGCACCTGCTCCACCTGGACTCTTGAAGGCTCGCGCACCGACCAGGCGGCAGCGGCTCAGAACTCCGAGCTCCGGGCGGCCACAGGTGCCTTCAGAGCGGGCGGCCCCGCCCCCGGGAGCTGATCGGGCGGGGCGTAAATTTGCATAGAGGGCGTGCCCGTGGGCTACGATGGGCGGGCCCTTGGGCGTGGCCGGGTCCCGGGAGTTCTGGGGCCCAGGACTCAGACGCGGGAAGACTGAGGTGGGAGAGTAGTATAATGAGGGAGGGGTGTCCGGGAGAGAGCTGGATCAGACTTGCCAGGCTTCCCCCGCTGTCAGTGGGCGACCCTGACCTTACTGCTGAGCCTGACCCTAATTCAGACCCTGTCTGCAACCCCTGCTTATCTCCTACCTTGTACTTACTCCAACTTGAGAGAAATGTAACTCTGACCCGGGACCCTGAGGTCCCAGGCACTGAGACCTTCTCGAAGCCAACCCTGACCCTTGCTCTCACCCAAACGGAGGGACTGCAGAAAGGGGCTCTGGGGTCGCTGAGGGGCCCCACCCAGCTGTGTGCCTCCTGCAGCGGGATGTGTGACCTGCGTGCTTTGATAGGAGGGTAACAGACCTCTGGGTTTCTGGGCGCCCTCCTCCACTTCAAAGGTCAGCTTCCAGGACTGGACCCCCTCCCTGGGATCCCAGCACCACCCAGCACAGGTCCAGACCCAGAGTGGGGGTCAGAGCAGGATTAATGAGTGAATCAAAGTGGAAAGAATTACAGGATGAAGATGACTTTGGACTGGGCAATCCTGGAGAAGCCCCCAGTCTGGAGGAAGCAGAGCTACCACACACTCCCCTATCCCTGTGGGATCAGGACTAGGCCAGAGAGGTCAGGGAGGGCTTTGCCCAAAGTGGGGGGCGGGCATTTGTATTGGGCCTTGAAGCATGCATAGGAGTTTGCCACTGGTAGAAGGGTTTTCCAGGAGGGAACAGGACTTGCAAAAGTGCAGAGAAAGAGTGCGGAACACTCTTTCGTGGGGGAAGATGAAGCCAGAGCAGTGAGTGGAAGTACATTGGGCTGGGCACCCAAAGTGAGGCTTGGAGATAAGGGGAGGGGGTCCATTTGGGGAAGATGGAAGGGGAGAGCAGGTGGGTTGCAATGGCTGCCTGGTGTCCACCTTCTCAGAATACAAGAGATGACTGGATCCCTGGACTCAGGGGGGAATATATGGAGATATTAGTATGTGCGGGACACTGAGGGAGGGAACAGAGATCCTGGGAGGCATGTGCCTCTCCCCACACCTCAGTCTCCCCATCTGTGACATGGGCAGTTTGGACCCTTAGTCTGGGCACCGATGTCTCTTTGGACAAAAAAAACTAGGGTTCACACTGTGTCATAAAGGTGGGGATCAAGGTTCCTGCCTCTCCCACCCCATCCTTGCCGCCCTTCAGTGCCCAATACCAGACACTGAGGTGTCCCAGGAACACACCAGGGCCTAGGCCACGTTGGGGGCTTCTGCCTGCGCTCCAAGGCACAGAACAAGGCTTGGGGAGTGTGGAGGTGGCTGGGGAGCCCTGGGCCCCTCGAGGGCCGCTCTGTTTACCCGAGACCGCCCGCCTGCCTCTGATGCAACAGGCAGGCTCTGGTTACGTGAGGGCGGCAGCTGGAGCAGCTCTGGGAGCAGCCTGAGCTGAGCCAGCTGGGGCTGCCCACTATGCCCCACACCTCTTGCCCCCTCCCACCACGAGGGCTCCCTCCTGTGTTCTTGCCCCTCCCACGTTGTCCCCTTTCCACCACTCATGTTCCCAAATGCCCTCCCCATTCCAGCCCATACCATCTTCTATCATTCACACCGTTTCCTATGACTCCTTTTTTGCCTTTACCCCTCTTTCTGTCCTATACCCCTCCCCATCACTGGCTGTGTTACCCCGTGTGGACCCACATCCCCCACCGGGGCAGTCAGGAATCACGACCTCAGTCTTCTCAGATGAGGGGACACTCTTAGGTGCTGGAGTAAGAGACTGGGGATTGAAAGGGAGATTTGGGGGAAGAAGGGAATGGAAAAGGCCAGAGGGGAAGATCTGGAAAAGGGGCCTGAAAGATGGGGACGATGGAGACAGGGGTGAGGTGAGGAGATGTAGAAGCTGCTCCCCCAAGTCTTCCTCCTCCACATCCTCTCCCAGGATGTCAGCAGGGGGAGCCTTTGAAGGATCCTCCATGGCAAGGACAGTGTTGTCCAGTGGGTAGAGCTTCAGGGTTTGAGGACCCTGGGTTCCCATACTAGCTCCAACTCCCACTCGCTGTGTGATCTCAGGCCAGTCACTTCACCGCTCTGAGCCTGTTTGCTCATGTGAAAAGTGGGGACAACACAAGTCTCTCCTCTGAGTGGGGAGAAGCATTTCAAGGTAAGCCTCCAATGCCCCCTCCTCCTCCAGAAGCCTCCCCTATCCCCCTCCCATTTGGTGTTCTGACACCCCATCCCTCCTGCCACCTCAGCGCTGACCCAGAGGTTTAGAAATGTCTGTGTCCAGCTCTGTCTCCCAGAGCCTGAGATCTCCTTGGGGCTGGGCCATGTGTTGTGGTAGCACAAAAGGGGTGTTTCCATGGGTTTCTTGAAGAACTAGAGTCCTGGAGAGGGTCTGAGTAGTGTAGGGGCATGCAGACCAATCTTGGGGCATCCAGAGGCCTTGCTGGTGGATGAGGCAGGGGCCAGGAAAGGATTTCCCAGGGGCAGAACCCTCTGAGAGTGCAGAGCAGGTCTGAAACAAAAACTAGGACTCAGATCAGGGGCTAAGACAAAAAGCCAAAACTCAAGTCTGATTCACATCCTGACCACTGTGGACCAACTAGAGGCAAATCACTGCCCTCTTGGGACTCCTTTTACTCCATCTGCAGATTTGAAGGAGCCTAGGAGGGCAGGGGGCGCTTCCCACACTTTACCCAGGGAGCCCTTCCAGGTTACCCCCACCCTCATGGGTGCTAGGCTCCCTACTTTAAATATATATATATATATTTATTTATTTATTTAGGCTGCATTGGGTCTTCGTTGCTGTGCAGGGCTTTCTCTAGTTGTGGTGAGCGGGGGCTACTCTTCGTTGTGGTGTGCGGTCTTCTCTTGTTGCGGAGCACGGGCTGTAGGCGTGCAGGCTTCAGTAGTTGCAGCACATGGGCTCAGCAGTTGTGGTGCACGGGCTTAGTTGCTCCGTGGCAAATGGGATCTTCCCAGCCCAGGGATCAAACCGGTGTCCCCTGCATTGGCAGGTAGATTCTTAACCACTGTGCCCCCAGGGAAGCGCTAGGCTCTCTACCTGAATGCCCCGGGGCACGAGGAGTTCCCTGTCTCTCTCCGGCTGCCCACCTATTTCTGAGTGTCTTAGTGAGCCAGGTTTAGGAATGCCCACACCCTTCATTCCCAGGAGGGGGTAAGGCTGCCAGCGCGTTGGGGCAGATGCGAGGTCTTGCTGGGTAATCTGGCCTTGCGGAGCCTTAGTTCGCTTTCTGAAAAATAGGAGCAAGGACGTATAAAGTGAAAAAGGGCGGAGGGTCACGATGCACCCTCTAGGATCAGCCAAGACTGCGGACAATGACCGCTTGGAGGCGGAGTGCCCGGCCAAGGCTTTGCCTCTTGCGCCCCCTTGCGGCCGCCAGGGGACCGACGTACGCCACGCCTGAAAGGCAAGCCGACCATGCAAATAAAACGCAAATTAACCAGCACCTCCGTGAGCCCTAGGACTTGCGGTGGCGGGGGATCTGACAACCCACAGTCCGGCACAGACCTCTTTGAGAGGACTACTAGTCGCTGGCTAAGGTCGTGTTCAGGGGCTGTGGGTGACAGGGAGCCCTCAAAAGGTCTAGGGCACCTCATGACTGCCCCCCACTAGCTCACAGCGCCTGACCCGTCCAAAGCTGTCCCTGGGATACATGCAGTTATCTCACTTAGCTGCCTGTCTGTCCAGTGTGTCTGAGACCTGGGGCCAGGGTTGGTCTCTCTGACTTACCAGGGCATCCACTGGCCAGGCAGAGCCTGGCTCAGAGACAGCAGTCAATGTCTGCTGGATAAATGGCTGCATGGTGGAAGGAGGCATGCACGAGAGGTGCCTGCAGAGTGGGTGAAGAGTGGGAGATGAGTTTGTGGGGGCTACACACCAGGCAGGGCCTAAAATAGTGTGAACATGAGGCTCCTCCCTCCACTCAAACTGAGCTGGGGCAGAGGGAAGGCAGAATGGTGGCACACAGGCCCCCAGTACACCCTAGGAGAGGAGAGAGGGCTGACCCTGTTTCCTGGTGGTGGGAGGCAGTTATTTCTCAATACCTCCTGCACCTCTGAACCCCCTCCCAGGTCCTCAGGCCCCTCTACAGCCCTGATACCCCACCAGGATCCTCTGTGTCTCCTCTAGGAGACAGGTACCCTTGGCCTTCGCCCACCCCTCTCTCCCAACCACTTCTCTGTGCCAAGCTGGGGGAATCCTCCCAGAGCAGTGGTCCTGGACCCACCCGAGCTGTACCCTCAACAACTCCATTCTGATCTTCCTGATACATTTTGCTGGGCACTGTGTTGGCACGCAGCTAACCTTGGAGGTGTACAACCACGGGCCATGATCTCCCAGGCTTGGAAATCGCAGAGATCACATCAGTGTGGGCTCGTCTCAAGTCAGCAGAAACAGACTCAAAGCAAATTTTGGCAAATACAGTAATTTTAGGGACTCATGAAACTGAAGAATTGAGATTTTCTAGTGTCAGGTACAGCTTGATCCAGGCCCCCAGGCATTGTTCTCAGGTACCCCATTTCATCACCAACCCCAGAAGGAAGATGGTACTTTTTGCACTTTTCCAGCAAAATCCTCAGGGAAGACCTCTCATTGGATTACATGCCCATCTCAAACCAATCACTATGACCTGGGAGATAGGGGGATTCTGATTAGCCAGGCCAGGGTCCCACATCCACCCCTGGAGTTAGGATGGCTTCTCCATACGGCGTGAGCCTGGGGTGGGCATTTCTGCTTGAGGCAGAAGGCAGTCCAGGCAGGCAGGTACACAAATGTCTGCCTCAGCCTGTAGAGAAGGTCCAGTCCAGCCTTCCTTGTTGAGATGGAGAAAGGTAGGACCAGAGAGGGTCAGCGCCAGACCCATGTCACACAGCATGTCAGAAGCAGGGCTGGGACCAAACTAGGCTGAAGTCTACTCTTCTCTGTGTGATCTCACACAAATCATGCCACCTCTTGGAGCCTCTCTTTTCCCATCTGTATCTGGGGTGACATCTGCCTGTGTCACAGGGCCATCTGAAGATGAAAGATGACCCTTGTGAAGCCCCCAGCACGGATCTGGGCACACAGCAGGTGCACGATCAGGACTGTCATGGTGGCAGTTATAGGTCTGAGGGGCCATGGCCATGTCCATGGCCAGTGGGGGGTGGGTAAGAATCCAGAGGCAGTGAAGCCTTGTCTCAGGACATTCATGGCTGACCCGGAGACTCCAGGCTGGAGCAGGAGGAACGCGCTGGCCACACTTGCTTGGTCTTCCGTCCCTGCCAAGTCCCACAAGGCTGTGTCTGAGGGCCCAGCTTTGGTCGGGCTGGGAGGCAAGAGATGAGGGTTAAGGCGGTCTGAGAGACCCCCCAGGGCTGCAGGGTAGCCCTGATGAGGTGGCATCTGAGGCAGGATCCTGGGCGGGGCTGAGGGAAGAGGTGATGCGCTAGGAGTTAGAGGGTCTGGATGTGAATCCTGGCATTTCCAGTCACAGGTGGTGACCCTACCTCGCCTCTCGGAGCCTCAGTTTCCTCTTCTGTAAAATGAGGCTGTGTAGGACTCTGGGCCTGGAGAAGCAGGAGAGGCCAAGACTTGACCCTGTGAAGCTCACCTACAACCCTCGGCGGGGTGCAGTCTGGGGAAGAGTGAGAGTGGAGACTCTGAGAGCGGGGAGTGGGGTGGCAGTTCTGGCGAGGAGCAGAGCAGGGTCTGTAGGGCAGAGGTGGGGTCAGGAGGAGCCACAGGGCATTTTGTTCTGAAGGGGCACAGCAGTGGAGGGACTAGAGGGCGAGAGGGACCTGGGCACAGGGGATAGAATGGGGGAGATGGTGGGGTGTGGGTCCAGGGCTGGTGGGCAATACTGGGTGGGGAAGGGGGGTGGGTTGATGACCCCCTTGGTAGCCCCTCTTGCTCCAGGCCCTCCCAGATGTCCCCCAAGCGATGCCACAGTCTGTGGGATTGCTCACCACCCCTACGCCCAGAGCGAAGCCTGGCACACAGCAGGTGCCCGGTAAGAACTGACAGCACACCCATGTACTCTGCTGTGTCCTGGCTCTCAGGGCTGCTGCTCTATCTGCTGTGGGGGCCCTGTCCCCACCCATGCCTCCCCCGACCCCCTGAGAAGGCCTCCAGAGCAGAGAGCACAAGCAGTTGCTCAGTCAGTCCCTTGGGCACCTCCAGTCTGCCTGTGTCTGCCCTGCATGAGCACAGAATAACAAGACACGGCCTTTCTTGGTGCCTTGCTCTCCTCAGGTGGTCAACCACACCTCCCAGTACTGAAGCCCTCCTGCAGTCCTCTCCCATCTGGTCCTGGTCCTGGCCACATGACTGGCCTTGACCAATGGGACACCTGTAACTGAAGCAAAGGAAGGCTGCATGAACACATGCACACCAGGCACCCAAGAACCAGGAGAAGCCTGGACTGTCCTGCTGGAAAGGCCACGTGGAAGAGAACTAAACACCCACCTCCCCCTGCCGCCCACAGCAGCAGACAGCACTATTCAAGGGCCAGATGTGAGGCTACCTCTGACCATCTGGCCCTATCCAGCTCCCACATGAGCCATGAGTAGTACCAGGTGAGCCCAGCAAAACTGCCCAGCTGAGTCCGACCCAAATTGCAGAACTGTAAGCAGGCAAATGATTGGTGTCATCCGCCACTAAGTTTTGGGATAGTTTGTCATGTAGCAGTAGCTGACCACTACAATATACATCACTGTATGCAGCTGCGCCTAATGAAGCACTTGGACAGAAGGGAAAAGCAGAGGCCAGAGTGGGGAGGGGCTCGCTCAGGGTCACACAGCAGGTCAGCAGTAGAACGAGAATTCCAGAGCTGGATGGATAACCGCCCTTGCTGGGCTCTGCCTAAGATAATGTGTGTGGATAAAGCAGGCAGCGGCATGTGGCAGGGTGGGGGCCCTCCTCTGTCTTGGGGGGCCTGTGGGATCCGGACAGGGCCTGTGGCCTGGATAAAGGGCAGGAAGATGACAGAGAGCACAAGGGAGATGGGCTGACAACAGGCCTGAGCAGCAGAGGGCAAGAGGTTACCCCACCCTCTAGCCTCCCACGGATGAAACCATCCTGCAAGCCCAGGGAGAAAACCCGAGTGGTTAGTCAAGCACGTCCCTTCTTGGATGCCGTGAGGGTGGGTTAGTTTGGAGCATGGAGCACAGAGAGATTCACCACCCCACTTGGCACTGACCTGGGTCAGAGGAGCCAGAGCACCTCCAAGTCTCTTCCAGGATCAGGCTGAGGAGGGCGGGGGCGGTTCCTCGGGGCTGGAATAAAACATGTGCAGCGTCCATGAGGCTGAGGTCAGAGGCCATGAGGCCTGCTTGGCTAGGCTGGATTGTGCATCAGGGTCACGCTCCAGTCCCCCAAGACCCCTGGCCTGAGCCTTCAGGGCATCCTCTGTAAAAGTGGGACCAGCCACCCACTTCAGAGGTCATGGCTGGGGCTCATGGAAGACTGAGAGCTTCAAACCCCTGGGGCTTGCAAAGAGATGCAATAGCAGGTGAGCAGCTACAACGGAAGCTGCTACTGGTGTCTTTCAGAGGCACGTTGCATTTTCGTGACAGCAGGCACAAGCAAGGCTTTTGGAAGCACCTGGGAAACTGAGTTAAAAGTAAAAGCTATGGTTTCTGAGGCCGTACTGGGTAGTGGGGGAGGGCACTGTGCAAGGCTTGACACAGTAAACTCCAGTCCCAATGGCTGTCACCCACCTGAGGCAGAACAGCCAGAGCCAGATGGTTACTTAGTGCAAATGAACCATCGTGAACCCCTCTCACGCCATCCTCAGAGGGCAGGTCGCTGCTGCACACCCCTTCTTACACATCTGCAAGGCTTTTTTTGGTTTTTCGTTGTTGTTTTTTGTTTTTAAGGCTTTTTTGGTTTTGACAGTTCTTGTGTCTCAGTTGTCACAGGCAGCAACACAGGGTTTTTTTCTTTCTAAATGCCTGGTGGGGGACAGGCACACCAGAACCCCACAGTGCAGGAGCCAGACACATCTCAAGGTCCAGTGACGGCTTACAGCATGTGCGTATGTGTTCAAATGCATGTTTATTAAGTTATAATGAAAATAAAAACAAAAAGAGCTACTGCTCCAAAAACTTTCTCCCCAGTACGTAAGAACTGTAAGCACTTCTCGTTTTCAGACCGTCTGGTCATCGGCTCAAAGCCTCTTTCAGCTTCGGGGGCCCTCCCTGCTTCCCTTGAGGCCCCTGACAACCTCCCTGACCCTGTCTCCTCTTCACTCACCCACTGCAGCCACACCTGCCTCAGATGCTTCTCCAACACCCAGCTCATCAGGCCCAGGGCCTCTGCCCTGCCCCTGCCACGCCTGGAACACCAACCCCGGGCCATCTCTGTCTGGATGTCATTCAAGCCTCTGCACGCACCTCTGCCACCTCGAGAGGCCCCCACAGCCCTTTTCCTCCTTCCACGTGTCTGAAATGTTCTTGTCTGTTCCATGTTTACCTGGTTGCTGTGTGTCTCCCCGTGAGGCCATGAGCACACCTGTCTGTCACTGCTGTGTACCCAGCCCTCAGCCCAGGGCCAGGCACACGGCAGAGCTCAGGAGCTGGGTGCCGAGTGACAACTCTCCCGCTACAGACGCCAAAGGACGAGAGGAAGTCACTGGCCACCGTGACATGAAGAAAGGGCGTTGTCTAAGGAGCGAGAAGTGGCAGTTCCTGGCTGAGCAGCGAAGGTCCTTACAGCAAGGAGGCTGAAAGCAGCAGGGACGGGCGGTCCCAGGAGCTACCTGTGGCCCTGGGCTGTGGCATTCATGTGGTCCCGGATGCTGATGGCTTGTTTGAGGAGACCCTCCACGCTGCGGAAGTAGACGCTGCTGTCGACAAGGTTCTTCACGGCGCTGAAATGGGAGGATGGACCCAGTCAGCAGCACCACGCTCTCTTCACCCCCCAAGCAGAGCTCAGCGGATACCTGTGCAGGCCAGGTGCTCATCAGGCACCTAGAGGATTCCATGTGCCTCCCTGAGGGTTCACTGTGGGCTTAAAGTTTAGATTTCCCTATGCAACAGAGCACTGGATGGCAAGAAGCAACTTTCGCTCCACAGCTGCTAGACCACCGAATGCTTTGAAGGAGCTACACGCATGCAAAGATGACCTCACAAATATCTTGCTCTCCTCTTAGGTAATCTATTCCTGCCTCTGAAGGAAGTTTGTCAACTGGACTGTGAAAAGCTCTAGAGGTGAGTTTAGACTCACTGCTGTTAGAGAGGCACTACGCAAAGCTATGCTAAGCTCTGGTGTTGGTGCTACACTGATGAATGTCTAATGAAAATGTCCCTTCCAGGGACTTCTCTGATGGCACAGTGGTTAAGACTCCATGCTCCCAATGCAGGGTTCAATCCCTGGTCAGGGAACTAGCTCCCACGTGCATGCGGCAACTAAGAGTTTGTGTGCCACAACTAAGGAGCCCGCATGCCTCAACTAAGGAGCTCACGTGCCACAACTAAGGAGCCTGACTGCTACAACTAAGACCCAGTGCAACCAAATAAATAAATAAAAATTAAAAAAAATATATATATACATTTAAAAAAATGTCCCTTCCAACAGCACTACAGGAACATATTCACCAAGACACTCGGGGCCTTGCTAACACCAGAAAGTTGCCTGTGCAACAACACTTGCAGTAAAAATAAATGGGTGGTGCGGTGGTTAAGAATCCTCCTGCCAATGCAGGGGACACAGGTTCAATCCCTGGTCTGGGAAGATCCCGCATGCCTTGCAGCAACTAAGCCCATGCGCCACAACTACTGAGCCTGTGCTCTAGAGCCTGTGAGCCACAACTACTGAGCCCACGTGACACAACTGCTGAAGGCTGCACACTTAGAGCCCATGCTCCGCAACAAGAGAAGCCACTGCAAAGAGAAGCCTGTGCACTGCAACGAAGAGTAGCCCCTGCTCGCCGCAACTAGAGAAAGCCCGCATGCAGCAACAAAGACCGAGCGCAACCAATAAATTAATTTCAAAAATAAATAAATAAAAGGGTTGTTTTAAAGTCCTTCCATTAAAGACAAAGAAATCACTCCCATTTATTATCAGTCAGGGACCTGCTTGAAAACAGGCATGAGATCAAAGAGGGGAGCCTTGGCTGCCCCGCACTCTGTTAACTTCCTCATCTGACACCACCAAGTGTAGTCAGCTTTCCCAGTGTCGATCCACCTCGATAAAAAGCTGTCTAACACAAGCTCGCTGCTGAATAGTTCACCCCAACCAATATACCAATTTAATACCTTTTAGTTTTACACCAACTGTTAACACTATATAAAGCATTTCGACAACTAAAAGGGCACTTTCATGTCCATAAAGGAAACAGTCTTTCAACATTAGAGAAATTCACATCTCACTAAAGAGAAGGGCTCAGAGAAGACTGGCCCCCTGCCTGGCCTAGGGCAGTCCAGTGGAACATTCTGGAACATGATGGACACGTTCTTTATCCACTGAGATGGCTGCTAAGCAACTGCAATGTGGCTCATGAGACTGAGGAGC
Organism: Hippopotamus amphibius kiboko; assembly: GCF_030028045.1. Classification (NCBI taxonomy): domain Eukaryota; kingdom Metazoa; phylum Chordata; class Mammalia; order Artiodactyla; family Hippopotamidae; genus Hippopotamus; species Hippopotamus amphibius. Next base: position 14,973,283 of record NC_080200.1, on the reverse strand, counting down.
TGAATCTTTCATTTGATTTCATTAAAATTTAAGTGTAAACAGCCACCTGGGATCTGGGCTCCTGCACTGGACAGCATGGCTAGAGGAACTGGGAGAAAGTACAGACTTTGACTTGTTCCTTGAACCTGGACCTTTCTGATGAACTCTTGGCTGTCCAGGAGCCATTCAGCAGCTGTAGAAAAACTCCCATTTCTTTTCTACTCTTCCTGGAGCGAAGGAGAGTGTCTGTGACCACCATCCTCAGGAAGATGCCATCTGTCTGGGTCACTCACTTGTCCCAGCAGGCGGGTTAAGGCTGGTGATGGCAGAACTTGGCTCAGTGCCCCTGGTGGCAAGACTTCCTGTCAAGGAACCTTGGACCACACAACAGAAACAAGCAGGGAAACCCCACGGTGCCACAGAGAACTGCTGGGGAGCGTCTGGCCCCCACCAAAACAATCCACAGCCCACGCCAGGGGCACACAGTACTCCCAAGTAAAGTCACTAAACTCCCAAAGCAAAAGGAAAAAGCCAGGGCATGAAATTCAGTCATGGGGAACCAACAGAAGCACAGGAGGCCAGGCTGGCAAAGCTGCAATAATGGAGAGAAACACCAACTCCTGCTTTCTATTCTCAGGCACATCTTTCACTGGGGTTAAGAAAAAAATCTGAATATTTAGAGAAAGGTAAACAAACAAACAAAAATAATAAAAGGTATACCCATGGTCATAGCAGCTTTATTCAATAGTAGCCAGCACATGGAAGCAACCCAAATGTCCATCAACAAATGAATGAATAAATGGATAAAATGTGCTCCATCCATACAATGGAATATTATTCGGTCCTAAAAAAGGAAGGAAATTCTGATACAGGCTACAACATGGATGAACCTTGAAGACATTACACTAAGTGAAAGAAGACAGTCACAAAAAGACAAATACTGTGTGATTCCACTTATGTGAGGTCCTTAGAATAGTCAGACTCTTAGACAGAAAGCAGAATGGTGGGTGCCAGGAATATGGGGTGGATGGGTAGTTAGTGTTTATGGGGACAGAGTTTCAGTTCTGCAAAATAAAAAGAATTCTGGAGACGGATGGTGGGGGTAGTTGCACAGTATTATGAATGTATTTAATACTACTGAGCTGTACACTTAAAAATGGTTAAGGTGATAAATTTTATATGTGCATCTTACCACAATGTAAAAAACCAGAATGAAATAAAAATTTAAAAATAAATAGTCATATTCGTGTTTTGGCCCTCCCCTCCAGCTGCCATCCACCCCACCAGCCAGTCTGTGGCCCTGACTGTGGGTGGGAAACATTGGTCCCTCGAGACACCTCCCGGAGTCCTTAACACCTCCTCCTGTGACAGATGAGGAGGGGCCGAGGGCAGGGAAGAAGCCTGCTCAAGACACACACGGTCAAATAGTGAGAAGCACAGGTATGGGCTGGAACTTTACCCTGTGGCCAGGTGAGTCCAGATCCACATGTCCCTGCTCAGGTGGGTTCGGCAGGGCAGGGCTCACCGGGCAGCTGGCTGAGATGCCCCTGAATGCCTGGGGCATAGTAGGGCAGGCCTGGCAGTGGGGGGGCTGAGGCGCTCACCTGCAGGCGTACTCCACTGTGTAGATGGCTCCCTGGCTCTGCTCCTCCCACCGCTGCATGTCAGCCTGTGGGGGGTAGGGGGCTGTCAGCAGGGCCGGCTGCTACCTCCATCCTCCCAGCTCTCTGGGGATGGAGCACCCGAATACCAATCACCATGGCTGTAGAGACCGGCGCCCTCCAGCCCCAATCTTTCCTCCTGCAACTCCCACCCCCCATCAGTCTGGGCTGTGAACACGTGGCGACTATGGCTCAGGGCCTTCGTGCAGACTGTTTCCTCTGCCTGGCACATCCTTCCCCTGGTCCTCGTACAGCTGCCTCCTTCTCACCACACCGGTCACAACTAATACAGACCCTGCTGTCCCCGTCTATCAAATGTGCCCCATATCTGTCCATCCAGCCCCAACCTGGGTTGGGGACCATGTGCCTCCTCACTGGTGTCCCAGCCTTAACTCCTGCACCAACAGCCACTGCTGCACGCAACAGGCTCCAGTTCACAGGTGCAGACCCTGGGAGAGGTGGGTGGCTGGGGCACGGTGGCGGGGGTCTCACCTTATGCTGGGCCAGCTCGGGCAGAGAGCGGCGCACATGCTCCTGCAGCCGGTACAGGGCCACGGACGGCTCATTGGCCAGGACGTAGACACTCTCGGTGAACTTGTCCGTGACTGGGTCCAGGATCGACAGTGGGCAAAGTTGGGTGGGGGTAGGGGGGTTAGGGTGGAAAGGGGGTCAAGGAGAGAAAGCGTCAGACTCCTGGTTGCTCAACCCATGAGTCCAGCCAGAGTAGAAAGGAGTGTCCGGTGTCCCTCCCAGCAGCTAGGGCACCTGTGGCCCCGGTAATGGGTTGCAGGAGATGGTCACAGCAGGGCTGAACAACTCCCTCCGGGAGTCACAGAAGAGCCTCAATCTTGATGACATTATCGTGTGGAATTATTAACATGTGAATTTATGATCTTTCCCTTTCCAAACCCACTTGTAGTGGGCACTGCTGCCACCTGCTCAGATCCATTCACATTCCTTTAACCCCAGGGACAAAATCCAAGATTCTTCTTTGGATACCCACTGGTTACTGGACCCAAAAGTGCCTGGAAGTTTACATGGGTGGCTGGTTCTCAGCCATGACTGATCACCAAGGGGTAGGACTGACCACCCATGTCCTGTGCTGTGTGTCAGAACAACTGTAGGAACAGATTGTGGCTTCCTTCTGCAGGATTTTACCTGAGGTCGCTCCTTGCTCCGCCTCCTCCCCGGCCCCATCCTATGTCCCCCCCCTTCCTGTGGGGTTCTCTTGGTAAGTTAATTACACACAAATCCTCAGCCCAGGGTCTGCTTCAACAAACAGCAGCCAGCAGGCTGTCCCTGCCCTTCCTACCCCATCAATGAGCAGATCCTGCCTGTTCAGTGGCAAAACAAAGCCCAGAACTCACCCATTCTTAACACTGTCCTGCCCTCCCTGGTCCAGGCATAGCCATCTCCCACCTAGATGCCAAACTCAACGGCTCCCTGGTCTCCCTGCTCTCCCTCCTGCCAACAATCCAATCCCCACAAAACAGATGGCTTGAGCTCCTGATGAATGTATCAGACATGTCTCTCCCTTGGTTGAAACACTCCTATGACTCCTGTCAGCCAGAGAATTAAATCTGCCTTCCTTAACATGGCCCAAAAGGTCCTGTATGTTCTATCTGCTGTTACCCCCTCTCTGCCCTCCTCACCCTCCGCTCCAGGCACAATGGCCTCCTGGCTGGTCCTTGGACACTCTCAGCACTGTCGAAAAGAACTTTCTGCAATGATGGAAAGGTTCTATAATCTATACCGCCCAGGGACTTCCCTAGTGGCACAGTGGTTAAGAATCTGCCTGCCAATGCAGGGGACACGGGTTCGAGCCCTGGTCCAGGAAGATTCCACATGCCCTGGAGCAACTAAGCCCAAGCGCCACAACTACTGAGCCTGCATGCCACAACTACTGAAGCCTGTGCACCTAGAGCCTGTGCTCTGCAACAAGAGAAGCCACCACAAAGAGAAGCCTGCTCACTGGAACAAACAGGAACCCCCACTCTCCGCAACTAGAGAAAGCCTGCATGCAACAACGAAGACCCAACACAGCCAATAAATAAATAAATAAATACTTTTAAAAAAAGTTTATACTGTCCAATATGGTAGTCACTAGTCACATATGGCTACTGAGTGCTTGAAATGTGACTGATGTGACTCAGAAACTGAATTTAAAATTTTACCTAATTGTAATTAATTTAAATATGCATAAGTACTGTGACCAGTAGCAACTGTATTGCAGCAGAGCTCTGAACACTTTGCCACCTTGAGGCCTTTGTACCTGTTGATCCCGCCACTGACATTCCCTGCCACACCCCCATTTTTCTTCATCCCTCATGTCTCAGCTCAAATGTCACCTCCTGGGGAAGGCCTTCCCTGACCACCAAGCTTTAATCAGATGTCCCTTCAGCCTCACTCTCAACCTCAGCACTTTGTTAATTTCCCGTATACTTAAATTCTCATTTTTTAAAAAATTTTATATTGGAGTATAGTTGACTTACAATGTTGTGTTAGTTTCAGGTGTAAAAATTCTGATTCTTTATTAGGTTACATGTTTACCTAAAATTTGATTTGTGAGGGCAGGGGCTTCTCTGAGCCTGTTTCCTCATGTGCAAAAATGGAATGATAGCAGTACCCACCTCAAACTTTGCTACAGAGTTGGACCCCACGCTCTTGCCCGGGGCAGTGTAGCTGGTGAGGGAGAGAACCCATGTGTGTCTGGGAGTCAAGGGAGGATGTGCACGAGTCTGTCTAGTTTGGGTCCGTCCAGCTCACCACTGTGCCCTGACTCAGGCAGAGCCCAGCCTGCCACCTCCAAACTACGTGTCGTCTTACCTTCTTAGGCCTCCTCATTTTGAAAATGAGCACAGTAGGTAACAGCTTACACTTCACAGTGCTGTTATTAAGGATGTGGAATTAAATGTACCTGTGACTTCTAAATAATTAACTAGTGGGAGTTGCCTGTTGGCTTAGTGGTTAGGAATGCGGGCTTTCACTGCTGTGACCAGGGGTTCGATCCCTGGTGGGGAAACGGAGATCCCGCAAGCTGCCTAGCGAGGCCAAAAAAACCAAAAAACAAACAAAACACAAAAAAACTATAAACAAATAAATGTGTAGGAAAAAAATTAACTAGTAAACGTATATAATAAAGTAACAAAGACATTTATACTTTAAAAATAGCTTGTAGCATTTTGTAACTTGTAACTGTGATTTACAAATATTTTATAAATCGAGGGAAACGTAAGCAAATACGTAAATACAAAGGCAACAATACACACAGCAACTGCCACGCCCCAAGCGCTCTTTCAATGCTTTACAAATCTCACGTTACTGAATTCTCACAAATATTCTGTGTGGGGAGGTAAGGAGACTATTATACTCCCCATTCTACAGATGACAAAACCGAGGCACAGAGATTTTCTAAAGGTTTCAAAACTAGTCAGCGGCCGAGCCGCGATTCCGTGGCAGTTCAATCACAGTTCCCAAACGCTCCCTCCGTGCCCCTGGCCCCCTCCCGCTCCCAGTCAAGCGCTGTTCTGCGAGGTCCTGACCCCTCCGCCCCGCCCGGGGCCCAACACCACCTTTCTTCCCCTTGAGCTGCATCTCGGGTTCCTCCATAGCGGCTGCTGCCCTATTCCGAGGACCGGAACCGGAAGTCCGGAAGTCGAGACAACTGCCTAAACCTTCCCTGCGAAACTGGTGGCGACACTTTTCCAGTTCCGGCACTAATTGGCCTGCCCTCCTCGATCCTTCGTCTACCCCGACAGGAGGAGGGCCGTGAAAGAGGCAATCGGGAGGTGGGTAAAGAGGGGCTGGAAACCCCTTGAAGTTCCAGGAGGGACGCTCAGGCGGGGTAGGGGCAAGGGCATCATCCTTTACCCAACCCCTTTTCCGGGGGCAGACAAATTGCGGGAGTATGCCACACACTGCCCACTTCGGGCTGTATAAACTCCCTTCTTGTGCCCCCGTGCTGCCACCAAATCCCTGCACATGCTCCTGAGCCCCCAGGAGCGCATAGGAGACATTGTTATGGACGGGGTCGGGAGTAGTATCGCTCCTTTAAGTCCCCGACGCCCTGCCTACTTCCCTCCCTCCTGGAGAAAGCCCGGCGCGTCTGTCCGAATGTGGAGCCGATTGGCTCGGTCTAGAGAAACCTGTGGGCGGGGCTGTGGGGGGGTGAGGGAGGACAGGGTCAGTGAACGCTTCAGGGCCCTCTAAGGCCCCGCCCACCCCTCGCGTTCCTACTAGGCTCCCTCCCTTTCAGCCGGACGAAAAAGCATAGGCGCGATTGCCTAGCTCGCGCCCCAGCGGAAGCCACGCCCCTCCCCAAGGCTTAAAGGGCCAGAAACAGTTCCTACAGTTCCAGCCCTTCCGCACTTTTGGGGGGCGGGGTGCGCAGGCGCATTGAGGAACTCCGGGGTGGGGGTAGCGGTCGCGTATCAAGTTGCTCTCTGTCCCGGCAGAAGCAGCCAGGGCGCAGAGGGTCCAGGCTCCATCTTGCTACCCATTACATCAATTGGAAGAGCAGAGTTTGTGAGTTGGGCCCCCAAGTTTGGGGGGACCCGGGCTTGCGGCGTGGGGTGACAGAGGAGGCTTGTTGGAGGTGAGTGGACCTCCTGGATTGGCTTGGGAGGGGCGGGTGGGATGCAACCAATCACATCTTTGTTGAGCTCTCACTCATTCTAGGGATACCTCCCCCCCAAAAAAACAGAGCGAACGTTTATTAAGATCTGCCCGTGTATCAGGCCTCCTGCTCATATATTTACAGACATGATTTTTTTTTAAGTCTCATTTCCCCATTTTATTAATGAAGAAACTGAGGCTTAGAGAAATTAAGTCATGTGCCCAAGTTTTCACAGCCTCTAAGTGGAGGCATTCAAACCCAGACGGCTGACCCCAGAGCCAGGGCTTTTAAGCAACGCATATTGTATGTGCGCCAGTGGTAGGGAGGAGTGGGCCTGAGAAGCAGTTGCACTCTGGTTTTAATTTCCTGGCTGAGTCTGAGTTTACCCACTCTCACTGTGTAAGGCTGGGTATGCAGTCAGTGTCTACTTAATGAGTTGATAATTATTGCCTTCTCTCCCCATTTGGCCTTCCACGAGCTTCCCCCATGGAGCCCACCCAGCCTGTAGAGGATCTCAGCCTGACCCAGCAGCCTTCTACCCCAGAATTCGGGGACCCTGAAGACCCCAGGGACGAGGCCCTTGACGGCTCAGACACTGTGGTCCTCAGTCTCTTCCCCTGCACCCCAGAGCCTGGGAATCCTGAACCAGATGCTGGTACCTCCTCACCTCAAGGTAGGATACTTACCCTGGACTCCTGCTTCTGGGATGCAAGAATGGTGGAATGTCAGGCCCAAGATGGGACTTCTGTCTTTGTGTCCCTTCACCTTGGATGTGTCTTCCATCTCCACCCTGTGCTTTTTTTTAAAATTGTGGTAAAGCCCACATAACATAAAAGTTACCATTTTAACCAGAATTGCTTACAGTTCAGTGGCAGTAAGTACATTCACAGCGGTATATAACTTCCACCTCTTTGTAGTTCTAGAACATTTCCATCACTGCCAAAGGAAACCCCAGGCCCATTAGCAGTCATTCCCCATTCCCCCCCTCCAGCCCCTGGCAAGCAAAAATCAGCTTCCTGTATCTATGGATTTTCCTGTTCTGGACATTTCATATAAATGGGTTCACATAACATGTGGCCTTTCCCGTTCTGGCTTCTTTAACTCAGCAAGCTGTTTTCACGGTTCATCCACATTGTATGGTGTGTCAGTGCTTCATCCCTTTTATAGCTGAAAGATATTCCATGGTAGGGCTGGACCACATTTAGTTCATTCATTTATGCATTGATGGACATTTGGGTTGTTTCCCTCTCAGTGACTGAACAGTGCTGCTGTGAACGTGCATGGACAGGTGTTTGTCCGAACACGATTTCACCTCTTTGGGGTAGATATCTAGGAATGGAACTGCTGCGTCAGATGATAATTCTCTTTGACTTAGTGAGGACCCAAGGGTTTCTTTTGACTGGAATCCTTGAACGTGTTAAACTCAGTCCCTCTGGGGCCTTTGTCCCTGCCATTCCCTGTGTGAAATGCTCTTCCCACACCTCTCCCCAGGTTTCTTCAACTGGCCAAGCTCTCAACTGGTGTCACCTCCTCCCTGACCACTTTCTCTAAAAGGGACTCACCCCCTGCCCTCCCTTCTTTCCACCCCTTTGCAGCTACTTTTCATTTCTCCTGAACACGTATTTCAACTTAAGCTTTCATTCTATTTCTCTGTTTCTGTCTGACTCCCCGGCTTGTGCATGGGCCCCTTGAGGGCAGGGACTGTCTCGTTTGTGCAGAACCTCACAGGGGTGGATGAGAAATCCACACCCTGGGCACCTGGGAGGGTGGAGTGAGTGGGTAGTGGAGCCAGGCACTGTCTCTGGTAGTTCCAAGCCCCCAGCGTCTGGCCTGAAGCCCAAGGCGTGCTGAGGAGAAACGGAGGCCCTTTCTCTCTCCCAGCAGGCAGCTCCCTAAAGCACTCCACGACCCTCACCAACCGGCAGCGGGGGAATGAGGTGTCAGCCCTGCCGGCCACCTTGGACTGTGAGTGGGAGCCCCATCCCCAAGGGGGAAAGAAGTAGCGGGCTGGCAGGGGCTGAGAGGAGCAACTTTGGACAGGGAGTAAACAGGGGCGTGGAGCACAGATGGGACAGGTGAGGACTCTGCCTCTCCCTGGCCCCCAGCCCTGTCCATCCACCAGCTCGCGGCCCAGGGGGAGCTGAGCCAGCTGAAGGAGCACCTGAGGAAAGGTGTGTGCCCACACTCCTGCGCCGGTGTGTCCGTGCCTGTGTGACCTCACGTGCTGGCGTGTGCATGTGGCTGCCGACGTGACCTGAGTCTCCACACGTGTACCCATGTCTGTCTGTCTGTCTGAGCATCTCTATGTGTGTGCATCCACGTGTGCTTCCCCGCCCCACATCTGACCCCAGCCGCCCGCCCCGCCCCCAATTCCGCAGCGCTGGGGAGAGTGGGCAGGGGTGCATCCCAGTGGTACCACCCCCCTCCTGCCAGGCGACAACCTCATCAACAAGCCGGACGAGCGAGGCTTCACTCCCCTCATCTGGGCCTCCGCCTTTGGAGAGATCGAGACCGTCCGCTTCTTGCTCGAGTGGGTGCGTCCCAGCCCGGCTGGGGGCTTCCTGGGGACTCGAGGGCGGGCCAGGGTCTCAGCTGAGTCTGCTGGTGCCGTGTCTGTAAGATGGAGCTGACACGGGGTCCCCAGGATTGCAGGGGATGACCCCACCCCTGCCTTTGCCCCCCCTTCTGTCACTGCCCCCTCCGTTCCCCCCAGGGTGCCGACCCCCACATCCTGGCCAAGGAGCGGGAGAGTGCCCTGTCACTGGCCAGCACGGGTGGCTACACGGACATCGTGGGGTTGCTGCTGGAGCGTGATGTGGACATCAACATCTATGACTGGGTGAGGTGCCACCCACTGGCCCTGGGCACCTCACAGGGTACCAGGCCTATTCTGGGTGCTAAGAACCCAAGACAGACCCATCCCCGAGCTTCACAGAGCTCCCAGTTTTTTAGGAGGGTGGGGTTAGCTGACACATCAACAGCTCAGATGTAGTGAATAACACTGTGTTGGCAGGTACACAGAGACCTAGCTGCAGAAGCCCAGAGGCCACCTGTAGAGCCAAGAGAAGTCAGGGCAGGCTTCCTGGAAGGAGGGGCATCTAAGCTGAGACCCATAGGAGAAGATAGATGGGCCAAGTGACAAGCAGGAGGAGGAACCACATTAAATTGGAGGGTGTGGGGTGTCATGAGAACCTGGAAAAGATAGTGTTGGTTGCCTTCTACCCCTGTCCCTGACAGAATGGAGGGACACCACTTCTGTACGCCGTGCGCGGGAACCACGTGAAGTGCGTGGAGGCCTTGCTGGGTGAGTGGGAGTACAGGCTGGCCTGAGGGGCCCCAGAACTCCAGTTAGCCCTGCATGAATCCTGAGGGCCAAGAAGGGTCTGAGCTCTGCTTGAAGAGCTCTTGGGATGGGTGGTCACTGCCTGCTTTTCCCAGAGGATTGATGTGGGGACAGGAGGTGGTAGGAATAGCACAGGGGTCTGGCCAATTGGGATGAGAACCCACACCCTGCGTGCCTCAGAGACCCTGGAGGTGGAGATTCTATTGGCCACATTTATCAGAGAGGTCAGGCTCTTGTCCAAGGCCACACAACAACCAGCAGACCTGTGGCTGCACTGTGGGTCATCACTGGACCTCCCGAATCTCCATGCCCCACCTGGGCTCCCGGTCCCCAGGTCCAGCCCGCTCTGCAGCATCTGCTCTGCTTTGCAGCCCGAGGAGCTGATCTCACCACTGAGGCAGACTCTGGCTACACCCCAATGGACCTCGCCGTGGCCCTGGGATATCGGAAAGGTCAGCTTGAGGCACACGGAGCCAGTGACAGGGTGCTGTAGGTGGGGTAACCTGCAGAGGGGTACACGGGACATCCCTCTTGGATGTCAGATACTAGCAGCGAAAGTGTTCACATTAGCAAACATCAAATGCCACTGTGGACTTGGCCTGGGCACGTGTTAGCCCCAGCTCTCGGGGCTCCCTCTGTGCCAGGGCAGGAGGCTGATGTCTATCAGTGACAAGGGCCGTAGTGGGGGGACAGGTAGGCACTGAGAGGCCCAACGGAGGCCCTGACAGGGTGAGGATATCAAGAGGGCCACAGTGCACGTGGCCATGGAGGCCAACCCCCTCCATGGCAAGAGGTGGGTGTGAGTAGGGGCTGTAGGCAGACCCCAGTTTGACTCCCCATTTCAGAAAATGGGATCCTAACAGAACCGACCCCTGCGGGCATGGGGGGTGTGGGAAATATCCCACTCCCTCCTTGAAGGAGTTTTATTCCATTTGAGACAAGTAATTCCTCACAGTCCCTCTCATCTTTTCATAAAAGTCCCAATTTGCCAATTTTGTTTGGTAAGGAGTATTTTTATAACTCTAAAAAGCCTCCAAAAATGCATTTTACAAACTTAGGGGAAATTGTGGTTCCTAGGAGGGGGGCCTGTGTCTTCCCAGCTGTGCTCTGGCAAGGACCTGGATTTCGCTGTGTGTGAAATGGGTCCTCCATCCAGGCCCCAGGGCTGAGGCCCCTATTTGTACCTTGAGGAGAAGGTACAGATGGGCCTCTGCAGCCGCTGTTCAGTTCATGGCCCACTTTTTTCCCTGTTCTGTTTCCAGTGCAACAGGTGATCGAGAACCACATCCTTAAACTCTTCCAGAGCAACCTGGTGCCCGCTGACCCCGAGTGAACACCGTCTGTCAGGGACTCAGACACTCAGGGAACACAATGGTCAACCCAGAGCTGGGGGAACCCAGAACTGGCTTCAAAGGCAGCTCCTGGACAGACGGTGGGAGGGGGCCCTTTCCAAGAGGAACCAATAAACCTTCTGTGCAGTACTTGAAGGACTTCACTGTGCTTCCTGGAGGACTTCCTGGAGGAGGCAGCCACCCAACGGCCTCAAGCCTTCTTCTCCCCTAGTACCCGCAGATGGTAGATGACCACTCGGCCAAAGAAATCAGTGGCATCCTCAAACGTCACTTTCAGCCGGTCCACCTCAGCAGGTGGCACAGAGAAGGTGTAAGCAGGGCAGTCAAGGGAAAGAGATGCCTTATCTTTTCCCACCCGCCAGCCCCAGCTCAGATTCTACAGATGTGCTGGGTGACCAGGCACACTGTGGGTCCCTCTGAAACTCTCACACAGAACAGTTTATCATCAGTCCATTTTACAGGTGAAACAGTGGAGACCTGGAGCCCACTTGCTCAACATTCACATGCCAGGGCCCCCAGCTTTCAGAGGCACAGACCACCCCACCCAGAGGCTGGGGCAGGATATCTGAAGTGAGTTGTTGTCCTCAGGATAAAAGTCCACAATCTTGCTAAGAGCCTCACTCCCCTGAGAGCCTGCAACAGAGAAAGGGGCAGTGAGGCCAGAGTGCCCCTTCTAATCCCCTACCTTCCAGGGCCTTCCAGTACCTTCGAGGTGGCCCTGGCGACTGGAAAAGCCCCCCTGGAACTGGATCTGCAGCTGGGAGACACAGATGCGCTGGGGAAACTCCAGTATTACCCACTGGGAGGGGCCCTGGAAGCAGACAGAGAAACAGAGGTCCGTGCTATGCCTTTCTCATTCACAGAGTCCACGGTGGGTGGGGAGCACGGGTTCCGTCCCTGGCCAACCTGATTGCCCAGCTGGCGTGCCCCCAAATTCTCAGGGCGCCCCAGACCCCTGATTCTGATTCACGCTAGGGTTGGAGGGTCCAGGGAGAGAGTGCCTTACCTGGTCTGAGTTCCAGCACGTCTCCTCGTTCTGGTCGAACAGGTGCTTCTTTCCGAACTGCCGGGTGTCACGATTCAGCACCGAACTCACCCTAGAGGCAACCAGAATCAGGGCGTGGAGAGGTGCTGAGCCCTGCGTCGAGGGCCCGCCCCTCCCTCGCCACCAGTTCCCCCATTTCTGTCCACTAGGAAGGGACTACACCACAGGCCAAGGGCCCCTCCGCTACTGCCCGCCCCGGTTCACAGCCGCATCCCCGCCTGGGGCTCTCACCTGCTCACGGTCTCTGGACAAACCAGAGAGTGGGTCATCTCGGCTCCACGAGGCCTGGAAAGTCTCAGAGCTGGGCTCGGTCCGGGTTCGAATCCCGGCCGCCAAAGCGTGACCTATGTTCACGCCTCAGAGTCCTCACGTCGTCACCTGTGGTCACCTGTAGCACGGCACAAGGACAGTCACTGCCTCGTCACTTCAGTCCTAAAACTCGCCTTGACCACCCCCGAACTGGAAAAATTTGGAGTTGCGAGGGCACTGCCAAAGACCCGAGGCCAAGCCTTTCCAAGTAGGTCCAAGGAAGGGAAACAGGTTTCCTGTTGGTTTCGAGAGCACTCGCTCCCTCTCGGAGCCTCAGTTTCCCTGCGGACAGCCTAGGGCGACTACAGCAAGACCCGGAACCGCGTGGACGCCGCGCAGGCGCAGAGGGACTCAGGCCCTCCCAGCCCTCGCTCCCGGGGCGCGGTTTAACTTGAGCCCCGCCCCCTCAGAGCGTGCCTCTTAAAGGGCCGCGGTCCAGTGATTGCGTGTCGGTCGGAGCTGGAGGAAAAAGGCTGGCATCTAAAGCAATTGTGTGCCTACTGTGTTCGGGGCGCGTCCTTTGGTGCCCACGGGTATAGAGCCCTAGTTTTGGTGTCCGAGAGACTTATAATGATGTCTTCCTACCAGCAGAATGAAGTTTGCCGAATTCATTCCCTAATTTGCAGTTGCAGCCTGGGAACCCCTGCACTTCACTATCTGCCTCCCAGAGGCCAAAGGAAAAGTTGAGGAAGAGGCTACGATGGTGCTAATACTGTACTGGGAGTCTTTATCAGCCTCGTGTGTTCCAAATCTGTCTTCTCAGTAAAACCTGCCTGGGACAGGTTTCTTGGAGGAGGGGTAATGTGAGGTGGGTTTTGAAGAATGAAGAGGAGTTTGCCAAACTGGATCATACAAAGCCTCAGATACATGGCTAAAGGTTTGGTTCTCTAATTCACTAAACAACTTCTGCCACTCCCTACTGCCCAGTCCTGTGCTGAGTGATGCTGCGGACGGTGAGGGGCCTCAGTTCCAGCCCTATATCTGAAGATCTCCCAATCTGGAGAATACAGAATTTGATACATACATGCCCAGCCCCATGGGGCCAGGGCTGGGCCAGGGCTGAGCCAGGGGGAGAGATAGGGCTAGGGAAGCAGAGGGTCTACCTGGAGGGAGGGCTTCCTGGGAGAGGGGATGTTGTGCCTGCACCTTAATAGGTGAGCAGGAATTCACCAGGGTGAGAAAAATTGGGGAGTAGGGGGGCAGGCAGGGTGAACAGCATAAGCAAAGGCCTAGTTGGGTGAAAGACCATGAATTTGAATAAAATATGTGGAGCCAGATCCTGCTGGGCCTAAAGCAGTCACAGAAGGTGTTTGAGAAAGGGCGGTACACCATCCAAGCTGCATGAATGGAGGGTTCTGAAACAGAGCAGCCACTGGCAGGAGGCTGCAGTTCCTGGCTTTAACTGAATGGTCTGGGATCCAGCCCCTTTCTTCAAGGACTAGGGGAATGGTCCTCTTGGCATCCTACTAGTGTCTGCCCAAGTCCACATCAGGGGTGGGGGCTGGCTGGGAAACTGGGACATCAGCGGAAGGGCCGCCCCATTAGCCCCTGCCTGCCAGGACTTCCTGCATTCAGTCATGGCCTGGTGCCATCCAGACCTGGGCTCAGGGCCGGGGCTGGGGAGCATCAAAAAACACCTCCCTACCCCTAGAGGAATTTAGGAATAGCATGGACCCTGGAGGGCCCAGATCCAGTTCAAATCCCAGTTGGACCACTCGCTCATTGGCTGTGTGATCTTGGACAAACATATTGACCTCTCTGAGCCTCAGTTTCCTCATCTGTGAAATGGAGAGAAATCTATTTATAGGACTGCTGGAGAATTCAGTGGGCTCTTCAGGCTGACACACAACAGTAGCTGACATTTGTTGAGAGCCTATCCTGTGTTTAACTTGAAGCCCTGTTTATTTCCATCCATTGGATTATTAAATCTGCTGTGCTGATCTCTGTCACTCCCGTTTTACAGCTGAGGATGCGGCCACTCAGCCACTTGGCGGCCAAGGTCCCCCAGGGAGGCTGTGCATGGCTCCAGGACCCCCCTTGCCACTCCTGGTCTTGGCATGGAGCCACCTTGCCCACTGGGATAAAGCCAGCTTCGTATCCTCTTCCCGCCTCCTCACCCCACCGGCGCCTGGGCATGAAAGGGCCTCCTGTTTCTCCAGGGAATTAGCAACTCTAAGCTCCCAGCAGGGCAGCCAAAAGTGGTCCATTCATTTGCCTCAGTGAGAAGAGACTAGGCACTGCCTCCTCCCTCACCCCAGGGGATGAGGCAGAGGGAGGTCTGGAAGAGCCAGGAGCTGTAACTGTGGTTGACTGAGGGAAACTGAGGCATAGAAGTCATTTAGCTAAGGTCACCCAGGGGAACCGGGATGCAAACCCCAGTCTGACTCTGGAGCTGAGTTGAGCTCAGCTCCATTGAGCTGAGTTCTGTATTTTTCAGGAGAGGAAATGAAGGCTCAGAGAGGGTCAGGGATTTGCTGAAGTCACACAGCAAATAATGGGTCAGCAGGGACCCTCTCTGGGGAGGCAGCCACACTCATGGCAGAAAACAGGTCCCACTTCCCATGAGTTTGTCATCCCAGAGTAGGGCAGGGAAAAGCCCTCAGATTGCTTTGAGCCTCAGTTCCCCCTGGGGAATAAGTGTAATGTTTGCCCCAAGACCCCAGCCTGGAGGGTCTGTGGGGTGGGGGTGATGGAGTCCCCTAGGGCTGGCAGCCCTCCTATGGGGCAGGTTTGGGTCTGATTTACCCACCAGGACCTGCATGGGTATCACAGGCCCAGCTCAGAGTAAACAGATGCTCACTTGTTTCCAACTAGACTTGTCAGTCCTGGCAGGGGGCAAGCCTGGGAGCCTGGAAGTGGTAAGTGGAGATGACAGTAGGCGTGAGAGGGGGTGGCCAAGCATGAAGGGACTGAGCTGAGCTCACGTGGGAACACCTCGGGCCAGGAATGGGTGTGTTGCATGGTAAGCATGAGTGGCTATGCTTTGAGTATGGCCCCTGAGGGACTGTCTCTGTTTTGGTGACTTGGTGTCAAGTGATCGTGGTTGGGTGCTGGCTGTCTGTAGGTATGCCCATGGCTGTAAACATAGTAGGGTATAAACAACCTGGGGCAAATGCCAGGAAGGCTAGGTTTCAGTGGGTGTGCACAGCAATGGGTGTGTTTGAGTGGGAAGGGACTGGGTGCAGCCAGGCTCACAGCTGTGAGTCTGGTTGTGCCACAGGCATGACTTGTGCATGGCCAGTGTGACTTACATGTAGCCTGGCTGGGTACGGTTCTTTTTGAGCTGCCTGTGCTGTCACTGTGTGTCTGGGATATGACTTTGTATTAGCGGTTGTTGGTGACATTGTATGTGACAGGCGTGAATATGGTTACAGGTGCCCTGTCGGTATGTCACCTTGGGTGTGTGAGAGGCACTTCGGGGGACACTGTCCACCCCAGATGTCCAGCTCTCCTGGAGGGTCCTGCCTCCTTGCTCCTGCTCTGGCTCACCAGCTCCCTCCCCTGCTTCCTCCCCCTACTCGCAGCAGCCCCTGGCCCAGGCCCCAGTGTGGGGGAGACAGAGAGGGCACTCTGGGATGGAGGTGAGGGGCGGCTGGCCCATTCCCAGTGCAGGCCTATAAATAGCTCTTTGAGCCCAGCAGATTCCCAGGCAAGGTTGCCTCATTCAAGCCCCCAGCAACAGCCTGCCCCTGGGCCCCTGGCCAGCCCCTCTAAGCTCAGCCCTGGCACCAGCCAGGGGAGGCTGGGGGTGGGGTGGAGGGGGGAGTGAAAGGGTGGGGGGAGTCAGGATGGGGATCAGCTTGGTTCTGAAGCTACAGACCTGAGCTCCCACTTGGGCCCTACCCATACTCTGCAACCTCAAGCAGGTGGCCCTGTCTCCCTGAGCCTCAGTTTTCCTAGCTGGAAAATGGGTAGTGGAATGATAGCTCCCAGCTTGTGTGTTTACTTCCCATTTCATTCTTCCAGCAGCCCTGTAAGGTGGTTACTCTTAATTATCCCTGTTTTCAACAGGGAAATGAGGCACAGAAAGATGAAATAGCTGGCCCAGAGTTACACCACTGTTCGGAGTTGCAGAGAGCGTTTTGTGGGGTTTTTGGGATTTTGTTTTTTTTTGGTTTACCCCCCCATACCCGGCTTGTGGGATCTTAGTTCCCCAACCAGGGATTGTACCTTGGCCATGGCAGTGAAAGCGCTGAATCCTAATCACTAGGCCCCCAGGGGTCTCCCCAGAGAGGGGTTTTGAACTCTGGATTTGTGGAGGCCAAGCTACTGCTCCCACACACACCACCTAGACCCCTGTCCCCTGCAGACACCTGTCACCTGCAGATACTTATATCAGTGTGATCCCCGACCTCCATCCCTCCTCTATGAGGAGAAGTTGGACAGAGAGCATAGTTCCCCAGTGTGTCACTTTGGCCCCTAGGGCCACCACTAGCCCACCCCCTGGAACAGCAGGCTATCACTTACAAACCTTCCAATGCAACCTTGCTCCCCTGGGGTCTTCATCCTTCACTCATCCTCAGCCCCTTTCTGGTAATCTTGCTGAAATGATCTAGTTCCCTGTTTGTCTGGGCCCTCACCAGATTGAGACCCACCCTCAGAGATGCGCACACACACACACACACACATGTACAAATGCCGGACCCAGGTGGAGTGCACAGACCCTCTTACCAGTGCAGCACATTCTCAGTGCTGAGAAACTAAGACCCTGGGAAGGAAGGCCAGCTGGACAGAGGGCTGATTTCTTTAAGTTTTTGTTCTTCTTCATTTCCATTTTTCATTGTGGTAAAATACACGGACCATAAAATTTACCATTTGAAAGCGTACAATTAGTGGCATTAAGTATATTTACATTATTGTGCCGCCAGCACCGCTATCTTGTTCTAGAACATTTCCATCACTCCAAAAGGAAACCTTGTACCCATCCGCAGTCACTCCCAGTTCCCCCTCCTCTAAGGCCCTGGTAAACACTAATCTACTCTCTGCCTCTGTATTGTCTGTTCTGAACATTCCATATAAATGGACTCATAGTGTGACCTTTTGTGTCTGGCTTCTTTCACTCAGCATAATGTTTTCAGAGTTCATCAATGTTGTAACATATATTAGTACTTCATTCCTTTTTATGGCTGAATAATATTCCATTGTAGACCTTTTAAGATCAGGGGTCTCCCTGCAAAGACAGGCACATGCCCCCATGCTCAAGGCAAAAGTATTTCTGAAACAACAGCACCTGGTCCATAGCAGGTCCATAAAAGTTGACTAGATAAGGGAATGAATGAATGAATGAACGAATGAAAGTTCTGGCTGGCGCTGGCGGAAACAGCTCTGCATGTGACACACGTGGTCATTGACTCTGCAAGTCTCTTACCAGCTGTGTGACCCAGGGAGCTTTCTATCCTCTCTGAGCTTCAGCTTCCTCTCTATACATGGTGTAAAACAGTAACTGTAGCCAAAACTGCTTCAGGTGTGAACCTGAAGGGTCAGGCAGACCAGGGTTGGAATCCCAGATCAGCCCTTCCCCTCTACGTGACCTTGGGAGAGACTTCATCTCCCTAGGGGCTCAGTTTCCCCATCTGTAAGATGGAGCAGGCCCCACCATGGGGCGTCTGGGGACACTTAACGTGGCACCCGGGGCGAAGTGAGTGGGAAGAAGTCAGGCACAGTCTTCCCCGGGGTGGGGGAATGGTCGTAGGAGGAGGGAGGGGGTTTTAGGCAGAGGGAGCCCCCTCCCTCGCGCAGTTGGAGGCTTCGGGCTGACAGGGGCGCATGCGCAGAGCAGCCCCGCAGCCCCTTTATAAGCGCTGAGGCGGTGCTGGGGCGAGCGGAGCGCAGGGCGCAGGGGTGGACCCGGCGCGGATTGAGCCCAGTCAGAGCGTCCTTTGTGCCGGTTGACCGCCCCGGGATGCGTCCGAGCTAGGAGCCAGGTGGGGTTCCGTCGTGGGGAGGGGGCCGCGTTGAGGGAGAGGTCCTCGGGAACAGAAACAGAGCCCGAGATTGGGGAGGGAGCCTGGGATCAGAGAGAAGCCCCCAGAATGGGGAGGGGGCTTAGAGGGGGAGGGAAGCCCCGGGTTGGGGAGGGAATGCAAACTGGGAGAGGGCTTGGGAATGTCACGGCGATTCGGATTTTGGGGTAAGGTTGTCTGGGGAATGCGGAGACGACCCCGCGATGGGGAGGGGGCCGGGCTTGGGGGTGGGTCTTAGAATTGGGGAGGCACTGAGAACCAAGGCTAGGGGGCACCCCGAGTTTAGAGAGAAGACGGGGACACCCACACGCTGTGTGTGGGACGCCGGAACAGGGGACCCCGTGTCTGATCTGAGACACCCCAAGATTTTAAGTGGGGATTCCCAATTTGCAGATGAATGCAGGATTCCAGGCTGGACTGCAGCAGGGAGGGGGTCCCCAGACCAGCCTGAGCCCCATGGAAGGGGTCCGCACTGAGAGTGAACCCCCACAGGGAAGGGGCGCCCTGCGGTCCCCCTCTCTTTTTGGTTCAAGTCTTGTCACCACATCTTGACTCAGGGAGGAGGCTCTGGGGGGCTCCATCTCAGGGTGGTCCCTGTTGTTCCCTGGAACTCAGAGTTGGGGTGCTGTCCCTTCTCCCAGGGAGCACATTGTGTCTCCGAGGTGAAAGCTAGGTGAGAGCCTCTTAAAGCCCCCAGTTATGGATCCCCAGGACCCATAAAGAGCACCGAGTGTCTAGAGGGGAGCCACCCCCAGTACTTCCACATCTGGCCACGTCCTCACAGCTGGACACAGACCTTTGCCTCATCCCTTCAGTGCGATCTGGCCATATGGATGCATGGGGAAGTCCTGTCTTGGTTTGGGGGCACAGGCACTGGACAGTAGGGGGCTGGGACCCCAGGCCCAGCCTGAGCAAGAGCGACCCCCATCCCTGTGCGCGGGGCTTTGTTTCTCTCGGCAGCACTAATGGGAGACAGCCAGGCTGAGGAGAGGGTTGGCGCTGGGCCCCAGCGGGAGATGTGGGGGAAGGGCAGGGAGGGAGGGCTAGGCAGACCGTGGGACCCCAGAACCCAGTGGCCTCACTGGCTTGTGAACGTTTCCAAATGGAAGGTGTCCCCCAGGATGTAGGGACACTTAGTGTGTGTGTGTGTGTGTGTGTGTGTGTGTGTGTGTGTGTGTGTGTGTGTGTGTTTATCCCATGCTGGGAGAAGCTGTGTGCTTATGGAGGGACCTGGGGTCCTCTGTGAGTCTACTGTGACCAAGGTTGTGTCTTTGTCAGGAAACTTGTGCTGGGGGGCATGTCACCAGGTTGCAAAATGATGTGTGCCCACCAGTCACCAAGGCCACCATTTATCTAGCCGGGTCTGTGCCAGGGGCTGGCAGCTACGTGTGTGAGTGTGTGTGAGAAACTGTCTGACAGAGTGGCCTCATTGAGGGGTTTATGTGGGGAGCCTGAGACTGTGGGTGTGTCTTTGTGCAGAAGACTTGCTGCCTGCCTTGTAAGTGCCCATATTGTCTCTCTTTGTTAATGTCACTGTGAATCTGTGAGTGTGTGTGTCTCCTAGGCTCTGAGCCTAGAGTGTATGGCTGTGTGTGTGTGCAGCAAAGGTCCTCTCCATGTGATTGGCAGTGTGGACCCTGGGTGGGTGAGTGTGAGATGTGGTCTGTGTACAGAGTTGGGGAGCGAATGGGGGAGACATTGACAGGGGGTTCAGGTCTCCAAGGGGCAACCCAGGATGATTTACTGAGCACAGTTTCCTTTCTTCTTCAAGGAGTTCCATGCTCGAGCCCATGCACACAAATACGCCCTGACTCCAAGGCCAGTAACACATACACACATGTGCTCATAGCCCCTGCTGAGGGGTACTTGAACCCACACATGCAGAGACCACACTGGGTCCCCTACACCCCACCCAGTGCATATTGCTGCTGCAGACCCTCGTATATGTTCACATACCACAGGATATCCTTGCATGGACACAGCACCCCAATGCACACTCAGGCACAAACACACAAAAATGCCTGCTGGGAAACTCACCCTCACTCAGTGCCTTCTGAGACAGGAGGTGGGTGAAGGAGGGGGACACACACACACACACACACACACACACACACTCTCTCGCTCTCTCTTTCTCTCTCTTTTCCCGGGCCGCCCCTCCCCCAAAGCCCCACGGGCCCCCACTTGCATATGCATGAGGCTCATGCATTATTAATGAGGGGACAAGCCCCAGACAGCTGTGTAAATGCTCACCTCTGGTGGCCCTGGGGAAGAGGTATTTTAAGAGAAGGGATGTGGGTGTGTGAAGGTGCAATTGGAGGGGATGGACTGTGTGTGGGAGGGCTTGGGGGGAGGGGGAGGGTACTCCTGAGCCTGTGTCTGTTACCTTGTCGGACCACCATTGTATATTTGAGTGTGTACACAAGGCTTTGTGTATAAGAAGCTGTTGTTTAAGTGAACATTTCTTGGACTTCACGAGTCTTAGCTCACTCCATTCTCACAATAACACTGTGAAGGATGTGCTGGGTGATCCCCATTTTACAGGTGGGAAAACTGAGGCACAGAGTGATGAAGCAACTGTCTAGTGTCATGCAACATGTAGGGAGTAGAGGCAGGGCTTGAAACCAGGTCATGTGGATATAGTCTGAGCTCTTAACCGTACAGAGTATGTGTGTGTGTGCACCTGCGTGAGAATTCTCTGAACTTGCCCCCTCCTAAGGCTCTCCTGGGGCAGGCGCAACCCAGAATTCTGCTCCACCCTCGAATACCCATCCAGGCCTTCAACAGCCATCAGGGGACCCCGCCCCGCTCAGGGTTCCGAGGGGGAGAAGCGAGGACAGCCTGGCAGGGAGGCAGAGGTTGCTGAGGTTTACAGGTTGGCAGTTAGGGGCACTGTCCCAGGACCTGGCCTCTGCCCTGCTGTGCAGTCCTAGGGAAGCCGCTCACCCTTTCTGGACCCCGAGGTGTTGCCTTTAGAAGGCAAGGATACCAAGTGGGCATTGCCTCTGCATTGCCGCCCAGAGTTCAGCACCACGGACAGGTCCCTGGCCTGCCTCCTTACGGGGGCCGCTGGGAGCTGGGAGCTGGGAGCCGGGGGAACTGGCGGGCCCAGCTGTCCCCCACAGGACCCTATTCTGGACTCCACCCACACTCCCCTACTCAGGGATATTCTTTTATTAGGAGCAGGGTGCAAGGGCTGGGTTTGTAGGTGATGTTCTAAAATCCCATCTGCTCCCAACTTCTGAGCAGCACCCCTCCCTCCCCCGGAGAGGGGTACAGAGAGGGGGGTTCCAGAGGGGTGGGAGGCGCCACCACCCCAAGGTTTCTAGTCTCTGGAAGAATGTGAGGTCTGGGAGGGCACTGCTATGTCCCAGTGTCTAGAATGGGCCTTGCTCTCAGGTAGTGCTCAATATTTGTCCACTTTATGCTCACGTGCCACAACCCCTATAGAAGTCTAGACCCACCACCGGAGTGTCTCTGTGGACCTAGAAGGCATCTTCACCAGTCAGTATGAATTCAGGGGGAGGATGGGGTGGGCAAGGGTGAGGCCCCTTCTTCCAGCTGGGACTTGGCAGCTCTTCAAAAATCCCAGAAACCAGGAATAGAATCTTGGCAGCAACCAAATCCTGGAATTGAAGCTGAGAATCATGTCAGTGAGCAAACCCAGATTACAGGCTGGCTTGGAGTCCAGCCTGCTGCCAGAATTGGGGACCCCTGGCAGACTAGGGCTGGCTCTTGCCCTGTAGGAGCCCCCAATTTGATTTGGGAGGCCAACTTGAAAAATGGGATTTTGATCTTGGCTATGTTAAAGTCAATAATAATAATAACAGCTGAAATGTACTCCTTCATGCCAGGCAGTTCTAAGCATTTTATATGTATTGACTATATTGGCTCATCTATTCCTTCCAACTACCTGATGTTATCCCCATCTGACTTGCAAAGAAACTGAGGCACAGAGAAGCTAAGCTACTTGCTCAAGGTCACCCAGCAAGGAACAGGCAGAGGCAACCCCAGGTTTGATTCACTCCAGCACCCATGCTCTGACCATAAGACTTCACTGCTCGGATTCTGAAGTCAGTTGGTCCTGGGTTCAGATCCTGGCTCAGCCCTTGCTTGCAGACTGAGTGACCTTGAGTGACACACTGGCCTCTCTGAGCCCAGGTTTCCAGATCTGTAGAGTGAGAGGAATTGGTCCTTTCATGCTGACTGTCTAGGAGGGTTGTACTCACCCCTTCCTTCCTCTCCATCTTGTTTCAGGTCCAGGATGGGGACCGTGTCTGTCTGGGTCTCAGGCCTCCTGATTCTCCAGATGCTGCTCTTTGTGGCTGGGGAACAGGGTGAGTTGGCTTGTGGGGTGGGAGAGGTTGGGGTCTGGAGAGTTGACAAGAGGAGGCAGCTTTTTAACTTGAGAGCCTTCTCCTGCTGGTTCTCTGGCTTGGTCTGGAGAATAAAATGAGAATAGATGAAAAAAGTCTTTGAACAGTCAAAAGTGAATAAGACACCTGAGAGGTTATTTTTAGTCATTGCCAGCGGAGGCTAGAGGTTCCCGCCTCTCACTGTTTTGCTGAGATGAGCTGAAGAGAGAGAGAGGAAAAAAAAAGAGGGGGAGAGAACAGTACAAAGATTGATTAGTGATGCCTGCCATGGGTGGGGCAATAGAAATAAAGGTCTGTGTGCCTCTGCCTAGCGTCTCCCAAGTAGTGGTCAAAAGTCCAGACTTTAGAAATGCCTCCTGTGGCCTTATGCAATTATAATGATGTCTCTGAGCCTCAATTTCCTCAACTCCCCCAAAAGAGGATGAGACATGGCTACCTCTGCAGATGGTTATGAAAATCAAATGAGCTGATTGCTATTTATAAAGTGCCTGTTATATAGAAGGTACTCCACAAACACTGTTTCCTTTCCAATGGCTGCCTCTCGTTTAACTTTTGGGGAAACCATGGCTCAGAGCAGAACAGTGACTTTCCCATGGTCACATAGTGAATCAGTGACACTGAGAGTCAAATCCCTGGCCTTTGATTGGAGGCAGAACTATGAAGGAATTCAACCCCATTACCCCTCTTCAGCTCACAGACTGGGGTACAGATCAAAGATCTGTGTACTGCATTGTGATGTTGTGTAGGCAACGCAATCTCTCTGGCCTCAGTCTTCCTATCTGTAAAGTGAGGAAAATTGCAGTCTCTGCTGGTCCTTGCCACTCAATCAGGCTCTCTTTCCACCTTCTCCACCCCAGGCACACAGGACACCACCGCTGCTGCCGCTGCTGAGAAGGGACTCCATATGCAGAAGGTGGGGTCTGGGTCGGTGCGGGCTGCACTGGCAGAGCTGGTGGCCCTGCCCTGTCTCTTCACCCTGCAGCCACGGCCAGGTGCAGCCCGAGAAGCCCCTCGGATCAAATGGACCAAGGTGCGGACTGCATCAGGCCAGCGGCAGGACTTGCCCATCCTAGTGGCCAAGGACAACGTGGTTCGAGTGGCCAAGGGCTGGCAGGGACGCGTGTCGCTACCTGCCTACCCCCGGCACCGGGCCAACGCCACATTGCTACTGGGGCCACTGAGGGCCAGCGACTCCGGGCTCTACCGCTGCCAGGTGGTGAGGGGCATCGAGGATGAGCAGGACCTGGTGCCCCTGGAGGTGACGGGTCAGTTGGGGGAAGGGGAAGGGCCAAGGCTGGGACGGGGAAGCCCATCCACTGAATGTCACCTTAGAAATTACTCCCTGGGGAATTCCCTAGTGGTCCAGTGATTAGGACTCCGAGTGTTCACTGCCAAGGGCACAGGTTTGATCCCTGATCGGGTAGCTAAGATCCCACAAGAAAAAAGAAAGAAAGAAAAAGAAATGACAGAAGGAAGGAAGGAAGGAAGGAAGGAAGGAAAAAGAAAAGGAAAGGAAAGGAAAGAAAAGAAAAGAAAAGAAAAGAAAAGAAAAGAAAAGAAAAGAAAAGAAGAAAAGAAAAGAAAAAGAAATCACTCCCTGATCACTGATTCGCTTTCAGTTCTTCTGATAAAGTCATGCAGACAGTCTCCATGGGTACTCCTCTCTCTTAACCTCTGTCTCTCTCTTTTAGCTAAGAGAGAGCAGTCTCTGGTTCAGTCTCTTAGGGACCACATCATTTCACAGGATGTCTTTTCTTTTTTCCCCTACAGGATTTCATAACCTCGTTTTAAGTCCATTTCATGGGTACCTACTTTCACATAAGGCAAAGGATATTGGCTTTTTATTTAAAATAGGAATACAAATTTCCTTTTAAAAAAATACATGTTTTTAAAAGTGAAGTTCTTTTTAAAAAGTTAATTGAAAATATATATTAAGTAAATAAAATGCTTAAATACCTGCTTAACCAATTCCTATATTAAGTTCTTTCTGTTGAAATATTCAGTATAGTTTGTTTTCCTTAATGGAACAAGATGAACAAGGCCAAAAAAAGTTTTTTTTAATTGTTAAAGCAAAGTCCTAGGACAGGGCATGGCACACAGAAGATGCTCAATTGATATTTGATGACTGAATCAATGAATGGATTTCTGGGTGGAGAATATCCTGTGGACTACTACTAGAAGGTCAATTTCCCTTAACCTATGTTGGCCATGAGCAAAGTCCCTGCACCCCCTGTTCTGCAGCACAGTCTTTCCTCACCCAACAGTGTCTCACTGCATATTTTATGGGGTCCACCAGTCATCCCCTTTCCAAGGCCTTGTTCTCAAATCTGATAAACCTCAAAGAAAACTGATAAGTGGTGAAAGAAGAGAATTCCACCTCTGGGTTTGTTTAGTCCATTCATTCAGCCAAACATTTATTGAGCAGCTACCCCATGCCAGCCTGGTGCTGACGACACAGCCATGACTGAGACATAGCTGCTGCCTTCTGGGAGCTCTCAGTTTGATAAAATGGAGCAAAATGTTTAATTCCTTTGTTTTGCTCAGCCATTTCTCTCATCCCTCAATCAGAATTTGAGTCACAGTGTGCTTATTGATGCTTCATGCCCTGGCTTACATGTCACCTCCTCCAGGAAGAACTTTGGTGACTGCATTTCTAAGCTGGTCCAGAACCACATTTGATCACCCATTGCTGCCTTTTCTTCCCCTATCAGTGCATGTACTTAATTCCTTAAAGGCAGAATCTCTCTCTCACTCTTCTCCATGCCTCCTGTCACCTCCAGAGCCTAACCCTGGGCATGAAGAGTGCTATCTTTGGAGTCAGGTCTTCCAGGATATAAATTCTGGCTCTCCCTTATTCAGGTTATGTGGCCCTAGACCTGTCCCTCAAGCTTTCTGAGCTTTAGTTTTCTCCTCTGGAAATGGGGATAATCATAGGGTTGTTGTAAGATTTCAATGAGATAATGCTTATAAATGCTTTTTACATAGCAAATATTTAACAAATTCTAGCCCTTTATGGCCATTGCTATCAGTTTCATCATCTGTAAAATGGGGACATATCAGTCTCATTCCCCATCATCGCCCTAGTACTGTGCCTGTTGCTGAGTGAACAGACATGGTACAGGGCAGCGTAGGGCAGCAGGTCAGTTATTATCAGACTGGCTGGTGGGGGGGCATTCTGTAAGAGGGAGGTCTGTTCTTGAAGATTCCAGCGTAAATCAGCCCCCTATCCTGGATGTTTCCACATAGGTGTTGTGTTCCACTACCGAGCAGCCCAGGATCGCTACTCGCTGACCTTTGCTGAGGCCCAGGAGGCCTGCCGTCTCAACTCAGCCACCATTGCAGCCCCGCGGCACCTGCAGGCTGCCTTTGAGGATGGCTTTGACAACTGTGACGCCGGGTGGCTCTCTGATCGCACGGTTCGGTGAGGGGGGTACACAGGGTAGGGAGATGGGGAGCTAGCCCCTGGAGAAAGATGGTCCTTGGGGGCCCCAGGAGCACACATCTGAGAGGGACCCCCACCTTGTCTTGTCAGGTATCCTATCACCCAGTCCCGTCCTGGTTGCTATGGTGACCGTAGCAGCCTTCCAGGGGTGAGGAACTATGGGAGGCGAGACCCACGGGAACTCTACGATGTGTATTGCTTTGCCCGTGAGCTGGGGGGTAAGTCTGGGGCTGGCAGAAACCCCACTTCCCTGAGCCCATTTACCCTCTCTAACCCCCATTCTTCCCGAAGTCCTTGCCTAGCTCTCTAGTTTCATCCCTCTCTAAACCTGCAGCCAAGACCTGGGTCCACCGGTTCCCTCAGCCTTCCTCCACTCCTTGAGCCCCTCTCCTCTGTGCCCCTACCCTCTCTCTGAGCCTCTTCCCTCTCTGAGGCCTTGTCCCCTTCTCTGAGTCTCTCCCTGTCCCTGGCCCCCTCTCCCTCTTCCTACTTCCCTCCTCCTCACTGAGCGCCCCCTCACCAAGGCCCTCCCTCTCTCTGAAGCTCAACTCGCTAAGGGGCCTGAGTTACCTCACTTGTAAAAAGAAAGTGAAGCCCCCTCTTAGCACTGCAGGAGAAGAAACGACAGTGATGTCCTGGCGATGGGGGCACGCAGCTGCGGCTCCCATACCCAGCCAGATCAGGACTATTCGGGGTGGGACCCCCTTCCCGGGCTCCGTGGGAGGGTCCCTGGGACCCCCTCTGACCTTCTCCCGCGCCTTCCCGCAGGCGAGGTCTTCTACGTAGGCCTGGCCCGCCGCCTGACGCTGGCCGGCGCGCGTGCCCAGTGCCGCCGCCAGGGCGCCGTGCTGGCCTCGGTAGGACAGCTGCACCTGGCCTGGCATGAGGGCCTGGACCAGTGCGACCCGGGCTGGCTGGCCGACGGCAGCGTGCGCTACCCGATCCAGACGCCGCGCCGGCGCTGCGGGGGCCCAGCACCCGGCGTGCGCACCGTCTACCGCTTAGCAAACCGCACAGGCTTCCCGGCGCCGGGAGAGCGCTTCGACGCCTACTGCTTCAGAGGTGCGTGTGCGGCCACGCCCCTTGGGGGGTGCGTCCCCTGGTGGCCACGCCCCAAGGGCAGGCACCTTGATAACGGCCACGCCCCTGGGAGCTCGGCTTTCTAGTGGAGGTTGAGGCCAGGCAAGGGAAAGACAGGTGAAAACTTGCTCCGCGGTGTGCCACGGCCCCAGAGAAAAGTCATACCCTGAGACAAGCTTTCGGTGGGAGCCCCGCCTTAGAGGAGGATAAGCCCCAGAGAAGGCCAAGCTCTGGGGGGAAGTCCTATTTAGTGGGTGGGCTATGTCTCCCGAGATCTCTGAGAGACACACCCCTGGATGGAGCGTTTCTTACCTGGAACCTTGCCCATGAGCACCCGCTGGGGAGGAAGTGATGCCTCCACTAGCCGTGCCCCCTGATCAAGGCCACACCCCCAGGGATGGGTCCAGGGATGACCCTCACCCTTGGGGTGGAGCCACACCATCGGAAGGTGCAAACCTCAAGTCCAAGGAGCTGAGTCTTATATGTAAAGGGGGAAAAAAATCTCTTCATAGGAAGGCCATGCTTTTTCTTCCGGGGAAGAAGCCACAGCCTGGGTCTGACCTGCCCCCCTGAGAGTTGGCCTCTGCCTGAGCTTCACCCACCAGCCAAGCTGCCTCTTGACCCTTTACTGTGGCCAGTTGACTCTGACCTTGACAGTGAGCCCCAGCCTGAACAGTGGGGATGATAACTTTGCACCTCCATCTCTCAGTTTGGGGGATCCCAGAAGCAACCCAGAGAGACAGAGGGGCACAGAGAGACAGAGATACATAGAAGATCTCTGCTGTAGCATGCTAGAATGAGGGTAGACTTCAGGCAGAACGTCCCAGCCAGCCCCCGGGCCTAACACAACCTCTTCTACTTTCTCTCACAGCTCATCACCCTGCATCACAACATGGAGACCCAGACACCCCCTCATCTGGGGATGAGGGGGAGATTCTGTCCGCAGAAGGGCCCCCCGCCCGAGAACTGGAGCCCAGCCTGGAGGAGGAAGAGGTAGTCACCCCAGACTTCCAGGAGCCTCTGGTGTCCAGTGGGGAAGAAGAGCCTCTGGTCTTGGCAGAGAAGCAGGAGTCTCGAGAGACCCCCAGCCCTGCCTCTGGGGGCCCCACACTGGCCTCAAGGCCTGCTCTGGAAGCTGAGGAGGTGTGGTTGAGCACAGTGGCCCCCAGCCTCAGCAGCGAGGAGGCAGGCCCTTCGGTGGGCATGCACACAGAGGCAACCCCAGCCAGCACCACACCCAGGAGGAGGGGGCGCTTTAAAGGGTTGAATGGGCGCCACTTCCAGCAACAGGAACCCCAGCGAGGGCTGAAGGGGGTGCTCGAGGCCAGCGTCCAGCCCCCCACCCCAGAGGCTGCTGGGAATTACGTGGAGCCTCCCCTGGCCACAGGAGCCACAGATGCCTTGGGGAGTGGCCGGAGCCAAAGCCCCTGGGCTGTGCTGACCAATGAGGTGGATGTGCCTGGAGCTGGTGAGTGGGGATCAAGGGGGAGATGGGACCTGCCTGGGGATCTAAGGGGGACAGGGGAGGAGGCTGCAAATCACCGTTGGGTCCCCTGGCCTCATCAAGCCTCAGAAGACCCCTCTTCCTCGGGCCTGGAGCCAAGGAGACAGTCCGCAGAAGGAGCTGCTGAGAGATAATTATAATTACTGTTGATATTGTTTCAGGTTCCCCTGGTGGCAGGAGCCCCCCAGAGCCCTGGCTGTGGCCCCCAACCGTGGTCCCACCCATCCTCCCAGACCCCAGCAGAACCCTTGGCCTGGAATTAGAGGAAGCCAAGGGCCCCAGTGTGAGGCCAGACACCCCTGACCTGCCCTGGTCCCCCTCGGAAGCCACTGCCTTGGCTCCCAACCCCTTGAAGGGCCCCAGCACTGCCCGCTGGGAGGCTTCTCCAACAGTCACTTCTTCAGACCTCCCCGTCATGGCCATGCTTCGTGCCCCCAAACTGTGGCTCCTGTCACACCCTACACCCCTCCCCACCGAGGCCCGTGGGGTCAAGGGGCATAGGGAGGCCGTGGCTGCTGCCCCACCCTCCCCTGCCTCGGAGATCGAGGCCAGCCCCCAGGATCCCATCCATCCAGAAGTGCATTCCCCGCCCTTCTCCTCGGGCCTGACAGTGCAAGGTGGAGAGGCCACGTCCCCGACCCCCAGCAGCCATGGAGAAGAAAGTCCTACAGCCCCTTTGCAGGCAGCCACAGACACACAAGCTGGCGTCCGTCCTAACTCCCTCAGAGCAGACTTTGGAAAAATTGAGGGGACCCGCCCTACTGGGCTCAGCAAAGCTGAGCGCCCCAGATCCAGCCCACAGCTTTCTGTGGATGGGAATGTGGTGGCAAACGTCGCTCCCACAGAGACTGCCACCGAGCCCATGGGAGCCGGAGGCATCTCGGGGTCTGAGTCTGGGGTCTTCAACACAGCAGAGAGCCCCACTTCCAGCTTGCAGGCCACCTTGGACGAGGCACAGGGCACGCGGCCATCGCTGCGCAGTGGAGGGCCAGACCCCCACTCCCCATCTGCACCCTTGGGGGTTCCTGGAGTCTCCTTGATGCCCAAGGTCACCCTGCGTTTGGAGCCTTGGGCTGCTGCAGATGGAGGAAACGTGGATCCCATGGATTCCACGACCACACTAGACACCAGCGATGCTGGGGGGAATTGGGAACCTGGATCCCACGTGGTTGAGGGAGCTGAAAGCCCCACCTTGAGCCCTCAAATGGCTGCGGATACAAGTGAGGTGATGTCCCTCGTGTCCCTGGACCTGGGGGAAAAGGTTGGGGTCCTGGCCGTGTCCACAATGGCCTCCTCAAGCTCCCAACCACATCCAGAGCCGGAGGGCCAGATAGTGACCCAGAGAACCTTGGGAGCCTTGGAGCCTCCATTTGAGGGCATCCCCTCAGGGGAGCCCGTTCTTCCTCCTTGGACACCGACAGCAGCCAGCAAGGACGAACCCATTTCAATTTCCTCGGGGGAGCCTACAGTGCCGTGGGACTCCCCCAGCACCCTGCTGCCTGCCTCCCTGGGCCCAGAGGAGTTTGAGCTGGAGGTCCTGGCGGGGAGCCCAGGTGTGGAGAGCTTCTGGGAGGAGGCAGCAAGTGGAGAGGAGCCGGCCCTGCCAGGGAGCCCTGCAAATGGGAGTGCAGAGGAGGGTGAGTTCCAAGCTCGTGGTCTCATCCAGGCCACTGTGTTTGTGCTCGGGGACCAGGGGCTGGGGGTGGCCCAAAGCTGGGGGGAAGGATTGTTCTTGGGTGCCTGGGAAGGTTTCTAGCAGGGGGTGATGCTGAAGGTGGGAGCTCATTAGGCAGAGTTGAATTACGGAAAGTGTATTCCTGACAGAGGGACTAGCCTGGGCAAAGGCCAGGAGGTAAAGTTGCATTTGATGTGTTGTACGCGCAGTGAGTCATGAAGCAATGATAGGTGTTGGGCGGAGTTTGGTTCTGGGGATGAGGGGCCAGTAAATCACATTGGTGACCATTCTGAGCTGACAGTGCTGTGCGATGCTGGGGTCCTGCCTTCAGCGACGCCCCAGCCTGGGGATGACAGAGCTGGATACAGGTACCCGCACCCTGGGGTGGGGCCGGAGGGAGGAGGCATGGCAGGGAGGCCTTTCTGGACAAGTGTTGAATTGCAGCTGAAATTCAGTGGTGCAAATTGTAGGGGGCCTCAAGCCACAGGGAAAGTGGGTGCCCGGAAGGGGTGGGAGTGGTGGGCGTGACCCCCATTTTGTAGACAGCAAACTGAGGCTCAGAGAGGTATATCTCTACCAGCTAGTCCGTGATCAAACCTCAGTTGGCACCCACACGCACATGTGTCTTGGTTGCTCTGTGCCCAGCGGAGTCCAGAAAAAGCCACCTCCTTGTTCTCCTGGGGCCAGATCTGCCCATAACTCAGCCTGCAAATTCCAGCTCTTTATGTTTTAGGTCCTGCCGTATTGAGCTATTTTTTTTGGTCAAGTGAGCTTTGAAAACAACCAAAAAAGGAGAAGCGAATGAAAAGGCACTTTTTCTGAGTCGCAAAACACTCTTATTAACACAATTGGTTTTACACTTGCTCCTTTTTTTTGAAGGCAAAGTGTCGCGGTGATGGAAATAGCGCATGCAGGGTTTCATCACCCACCCTGTCATCTCTGGACTGTGTCCGGGGCTGCATCTTCTTTTCTTAGATGCCCAGCGGGCAGGCGGACCCTGGGCAGGGGCACTCACATCAGTAAACGTTGATGCTTATTGGTGGCTGCCCTTGTGCTTGGGTTGTTCTGAGCACTTTACTGGAATCCTCTTGGTTATTTTTTTTTTTTTTGGGGGGGGTACACCAAGTTGGTTATTCTTTTTTAATGTCCTTGAAGAACAAGTTCTAGTAGGATCCTTACTTTACAGACGGGGAGACTGAGGCACAGGGAAGTCAAGTGACTGGTGCAGAGTCGTGTTGCTGGGGCGTGAGAGCCATAAGATCTGAATCCCGGCCGTCTGACAATAGTCTCTGTCTCAATCGCTGGGCTCTAAGTTGCTTATTTCATTGGCGTAGAACAAAACAAAACGAAACGCCCTGAGGTCTTGGGGAGGGGGACAAGCTCACCCTGGGAGGGGCAGAGAGGAGACTGGTTGGGGGGGATGGGCAGAGGGAAGGAGGCTCAGTGCCAAAGGAGCTAGAGAAGGAGTGGTCCGAACGGTGGAAGTGAGACCACATAGAAGGGTGCTAAGGAAAGTGCGTTGAGAGGAGCCCCTACGGCCATGGCTGGATCCGTCTTGGACTTTGTTGGTTTTTTGGTTCCAGACGCAAGCCGTTGGCAGCCGGGGTGGAGGGAGGCAGCCAGTGCTGGGGGAGACCCGGCGCCTACTCACCTACTGCTTGCAGCAGAAATGCTAATGAAGCCAAAAATAAATGCAGCACCAGCAAGCGACTGAGTCACCGCCAGTCTGTGGGCAGGTGTCAGCAGCTCGGGGCACCTGGTGGGGCTTACACGTCCCAGCGCCTGGCAGCCCCACGCGTGTGCCTGCATGTGCCGAGGTGGCACCAGGCACAGACATAGCCACAGGCCTCTCTGGCCATCTGTGGGGGTACACGCCACGGTCCCGGGGACAGGCTTCAGTCACTGCAGGCAGGCCAGTGGCTACCTTTATTCGGTTAGCAAGCAACTATTGAGTGCTTGCTGTCTTCCAGGCACCATGCTGAGACCGAGTCCCTTGTCCTCTGGAAGCTGACATTCTAGAGCAATACTCTAGA
The DNA here is from genome assembly GCF_030028045.1 of Hippopotamus amphibius kiboko. Lineage (NCBI taxonomy): Eukaryota > Metazoa > Chordata > Mammalia > Artiodactyla > Hippopotamidae > Hippopotamus > Hippopotamus amphibius. The sequence goes on along the minus strand of NC_080200.1, from coordinate 14,940,909 downwards.
ACTTTCCCAATGATGGAAATGTTCTCGATAGCAACCAGCCGTCGGAGGCTACTGGGCACTTGAGATGTGGCTAGTGTGACTGAGGAACTGCATTTTAACTTTAATCCATTTTAATTAATTTAAACTTAAATAACTCTGCGTGGCTGCCATGGGGAACATCACCGCTCTGGGGGGAGGCGTGGATAAGAAACGATGGTTCTAATAAATCATATTGGAGGTTAGAAAGTAATAAAGACAAAAGAGAAAAGTAAAACAAGGGATGAGGGATGCCAGTGGGTGGGTTTTGGTTTTGGTTTTGGAAAGGGGGTTAGGATGAATTTGAGCGAGACTGAAGGAGCTGAGAGAGGAGCCATGCAGAGATCCGGGGGAAGAGCAGTTCAGGCAGAGGGAACAGCTTGTACAAAGGCCCTGAGGCAGGACTGTGCTTGGTGTGTAGGAGGAACAGCAGGGCCAGTGTGGCTGGAGCGGAGTGAGTGAAGGAGGGAGAGGAGGATCAGGCAGGGAGATATTGGGGAAGATTGCACAGAGCCCTGTGCGCTGAGGTAAGGATTTTGGCTTTTCCTATGAGGGCAATAGGGAGCCATGGAGGAGTCCAGGCAGAGGAGGGACATGACCTGAGTCAGGTTTACATGGGCTCCCTCTGGCAGCTGTGAGGAGAACAACCTGTGAAGGGTGAAGGCAGAGGCCAGAAGACCAGGGAGGAGGTGACTCTTTGTTATCATGTCAATCTCTTGTAGGGCCCCAGACCAAGACAAAACAGAAACAAATTCTAGGTTCTAGGGGCTGGAGAGAGGGCCTTAAACTGGGCTTCCAGAGCCCCATAGGCCAGTCTTGGCTCTTGTACTGTACTGCTGTGTGGCTTTGAGCTAAGCCCTGCCCTTCTCTGGGTCTCAGTTCTAGAATCTTGCAGTGGAAGGGTTGACACTGTCCTGACAGGGGATGGGGGTCATCTGGGGTACATGGGGCTTCTTTCTCTGCCCCTCCCAGTCTCCAGGGTGGAGACCACCCACCAAGGCATCTGGGCCTCTGAGATGGGAAGGGGGGACCCTCCTGCCTCCAGGAAACCCAGCTGAGGAATGAGAGAGGGGGACAGGGCCTCACATTCAACTCCCCTTGGGTGCCCTGTCCATGTTGAGACCCATCAAGAGGCCCCAGGCTGCTATACAGAGAGCCAGACATGGCATTATGGTCAGGACTGGGAGAGTAGGATGAGCTATTTTTATTTTCATTTTGTAAACAAGGCAACTGAAATTCACAGAAGTAATTTGCCCAGGGTTCCCTAGTGAGTGGCAGAGGTAGGAATTGAACCAGCCTCTCTGACTGCACAGCCTTTGGTTTTGACCGCTATAATTCATCACTTCTCCACACTGTAACCACTGAGGTTATGTCAGAAGAGGTTGAGCCATAAGGATGAAGGAGGTGATTGTTTCCACTGGTCCCAGTGCTGTTCATACCCCATCTGGAACCTATGTCCTATACACACTACCAAATGTAAAATAGATGGCTAGTGGGAAGCTACTACAGAGCACAGGGAGACCAGCTTGATGCTTTGTGAAGACTTAAAGGGGTGGGATAGGGAGGTTGGGAGGGAGACTCAAGAGGGAGGGAGGGGGACTCGAGGGGGGGGAGTCAAGGAAGGGAGGGAATACGGGGATATGTGTATAAAAACAGATGATTGAACCTGGTGTACCCCCAAAAAAATAATAAAAAAAAAAAAAGAGGGAGGGGATATGGGGATATATGTATACATGTGGTTCTTTCACTTTGTTGTACAGCAGAAACTGACACAATAGTGTAAAGCAATTATATTCTGATAAAGATAAAAATACAACACAATACAATACAATACAATACAATAACCTCTGTCTACTTCTTTGCCCCAAAGTATGAGAAGCACAATGACCAGCTGGGTATTTCTAGAAGGGGGATAAGTCAAGGAGGGCACTTTTAAACCATGTTCTAGAAGAAGACTTCCTAAGTGAAGGTGCAGGAATCCCATTCTAATTCAGTCCAAGGAAGGACTTTGCCATAGGCAGGGCATCCTACGGGTGCTTTGGGGCAGTTCCTGGAAAGAGTCAGCTCAACACTGGAGCATGTGAGAGGAAGTTGGCAGTCACTTATTGGGAAGTTATAGAGGGGACTCCACAGAGAGGGGTTGAATGAGAGGGCCTTTAGGGGTCTGAGGTCTGGATTCCCTGGGAGGCAGACTTGCTGGTCTGACTCTTTCCTGTACTCCTGTCCGTCTTGCAGTCCCCTCGGATCCCTGTGAGAACAACCCTTGCCTGCATGGGGGCACCTGTAAAGCCAGTGGCACCATGTATCGCTGTAGCTGTGACCAGGGCTTCACCGGAGAGAACTGTGAGATCGGTGAGTACCCCAGACTCAGGATCTGAAATAGACTTGTTTGACTCAGAGCCCTGGGGTCTATCCCAGCGGCCGTCCCCATGAGGACTCAGGGATCACAAGATGCTCGCTTCAGATGCTCCTTTCGCCTCTCTCTCTCCTTGGCTCCAGTAAATCAGCCCCAGCACCAACCATCTGAGCTTTCATCCTCCGGGCTGAGGCTCTGGTCTGCTGTCTTCCATTACTACCAGGTAGGGGTGGGGGAGGGGAAGACAAAGGGATGGTAAGGCTCAGGCTCCCACCAGCAAAGGGCCCCAGGGGATCTCCTACCCTCTCCTGGGTGGGCAGGGGTATAGGCGCCACTACCAGAACTGTCAGATGCTAGCCCCAGAGCCCAACGTAAGATATATGACACATTATGAAATTATAACAGTAAGTGATATAATGTCTTGAGCTCTTCCATTGACTGTACTCACAACCACCATTGAGGGGGTGCTGTTATTATCACCACTTTGCAAAAAAAAAGGAAACTGAGTTTCAGAGAGGGCACGTGCCTTGCCTGGCCTCATACATGCCTCAGGCACTAACTACACAGGGATTGGTACAAGAGGGGCTTGGCCAATAGCTCCCTGTACCTACACACAGCTTCATGACTCTGTGCAAATCCTTGTACATGCTCTGGAACCCAGTTTCCCTAGGTTCCACATTCTGAAGCCCCTTCCGCCTCGACATTCCATGGGTCTGTTTTCTAGACCCACCCTCACTGTTCTGGAGTCAGGGGGAATGTTGGACACGCTGTAGCCTTCAGCCAGCCCAGTGGCATCTGCTCTCATCGATGCTAATTCATGTCAATTGTGTGAGGTTCCACCCCCTTGACCTCCAGAGTCATTGGGCCATCAGAGCAGACCACCGCTGTTGTCCTCAGGTCTGGGATAGATTTTTTTTTTAATATATTTACTGATTTATTGGCTGTGTTGGGTCTTTGCTGCCCGCGGGCTTTCTTTAGTTGCGGTGAGCAGGGGCTACTCTTCGTTGTGGTGCACAGGCTCCTCATTGCCGTGGCTTCTCTTGTTGTGGCACACAGGCTCTAGGCGCATGGGCTTCATTAGTTGCTGCACATGGGCCCAATACTTGTGGCATATGGGCTTAGTTGCTCCGCAGCATATGGGATCTTCCTGCAGCAGGGATCGAACCCGTGTCCCCTGCATTGGCAGGTGGATTCTTAACCACTGCACCACCTAGGAAGCCCCTGGAATAGATTTTAAAGTCATGAGCTAATCTTCTGCCTGGTTCTCCATGGTGACTCGGAGCCAAGGGGAAGCTGACCTCTGACTCGGCCCCACCTTCTCCTCCAGATATAGACGACTGCATCTCCAGCCCCTGTGAGAATGGAGGCACCTGCATCGACGAGGTCAACGCCTTTGTCTGCCTTTGCCTTCCCAGCTACGGGGGCAGCCTCTGCGAGAAAGGTGAATCTCTGCCGAGACCCCAGAAACAGTACTAGGAGTGGGGTTGTGTGCTGGGCCACAAGCTTCCCACACAGGAAACTGCAGGTCTCTGCCTCTGGTTCCATGGCTGTGAGTCAGACAGGCAGGAGGCGAATTATTTTCTTGAGATAAAATTCACATAACACAGAATGAACCTTTTTAGCAAGTACAGTTCAGTGGCATTCAGTACATTCACGAAGCTGTGCAACCACCACCTTTAGCTAGTTCCAAGACATTTTCATCATCCCCAAAGCAATCCGATACCCATGAGCCATCACTCCCCATTCCTCCCCTCCAGCTCCTGGCAACCACTAATCTACTTTCTGTCTCTATAGATTTGCCTCTTTTATATGTTTCATATAAATGCAGTCATACGCCATGTGTCTTTTTGTATCTGGCTTCTTTCACTCAGCATGATGTTTTCAGGTTTCATCCACATTGTAGCACGTGTCAGTGCGTCATTCCTTTTTATGACTGACTCATATTCCATTGGATGGGCCGCATTTTGTTTATCCATCCATCACTTGACGGACATTAGGCTTGTTTCCTCCTTGTGGCTAATGTGAATGGTGCTGCTATGAATATTCACGTACAAGTTTTTGTGTCAATACATTTTCCGTTCTTTTTCTTTCTCCCATTCTTTTTGGTGTATCCAGGAGTAGAACGGCTGGGTCATACGGTAATTCCACGTTTAGCTTTTCGAGGAGCCGCCAGACTGTTTTCCACAGAGGCTACACCATTTTACATCCCCACCAGCAAAGCACGAGGGTTCCAATTTTGCCATATCCTCACCAATGCTTTTTATTTTCCTTAAAAAAAAAATTATAGCCATCCTAGGGGGTATAAGGGAGTATTCCATTGTGATTCTGATTTGTGTTTCCTAATAATTCACGTTGTTGAGCATCTTTTCATGCGCTTGTGGCCATTCGTATACCTTTTAGGGAGAAATGTCTATTTGAGTTTTTTTTCCCAAGAAGGAAATTTTAGACCTTCCCCAAACCCTATCCTGAGTTCCCAGGATGTGGCCAGATCAGAGAAGGAGACCTCGGAGCTGGCATGGGAGGGGATGGGTGTAATGATTTTCCAGTTGAATCTCTTCCTGCAGCAGAGCAAAGAAGTGCATATGGGAAGAGGGAGGTGAGAGGATGGGGGGACAGAGCGGGGAGTGGGGCATGGGCCCAGGGAGAGGGTCGATTTAGCCCCGCAGTGACCTTGGAGTGGGCCCTCTGTCTGGTGGGCTGGCTGTGCTCATGGCTGGCAAGGCAGACCTCGGTCTGGGCCCAACCCCCCTCATTCTCCCTTTCCACCTCCCAGACACAGAGGGCTGTGACCACGGCTGGCACAAGTTCCAGGGCCACTGCTACCGCTACTTTGCCCATCGGCGGGCATGGGAGGATGCCGAGAGGGACTGCCGCCGTCGAGCCGGCCACCTGACCAGCATCCACTCACCTGAAGAACACAGCTTCATTAACAGTAGGGACTCTGGGGTGGGCAGGTTGGCCTTTACAGCCCCTTGGTCAGGGGATCCCCCCAGGGTCCTGAAGACACCACCTTACTTTTATATATATATATATTTTTTGGGGGGGGAGGCGGGGTGCTGTGTGGGATCTTTTTTTTTTTGTGTGTGTGTGTGTGTGTGTGGGATCTTTGTTGCTGCGCGCAGGCTTTCTCTAGTTGTGGCGAGCAGGGGCTACTCTGCCACTGCAGTTTGCGGGCTTCTCACTGAAGTGGCTTCTCTTGTTGCGGAGCATGGGCTCTAGGTGTGCGGGCTTCAGTAGTTGCAGCATGTGGACTTAGTAGTTGTGGCTTGCGGGCTCTAGAGCGCAGGCTCAGTAGTTGTGGCATGTGGGCTTAGTTGCCCCGCAGCATGTGGGATCTTTCCAGACCAGGGCTCGAACCTGTGTCCCCTGCATTGGCAGGAGGATTCTTAACCACTGAACCACCAGGGAAGTCCCCTGACTTGTCTTTATTGTTTCCTCTGGCCTTTTGTTTAAGCCACAAATTGTGACAAGGCCAGGAGCCTCATTCCAGCCCTTTCTGTGCCCCACCCCCACTCCCCAAGTATGAGGGCAGCCAGAGTCTCAGCCTGCTAGGGAATGGGGGAACGTGGCCTCTAGCCCATTCCCCCCAGGCTGGCAGAGGGGCTGGTTCCTCCCATCCAACTGAAACCCAAAACTGGGGGAGGGGCTCTGGGTTTCATTCTCACCTTCCTCCCCTCCATTCTCATCTTCATCCACTTCCCCTTCCAGCTCACCTTCAGGCTGGGGAGGGGGCTGAGTGTCCCCTCCCACACCCCACACCTGGCCTCCAGCCAGCAACCTAGGCTGGGGGAGGTGCAGGTCCCCAGCCCTCACGACCCCCCTACCCCACAGGTTTTGGGCATGAAAACACGTGGATCGGCCTGAACGACAGAATCGTGGAGAGGGATTTCCAGTGGACGGACAACACGGGGCTGGTGAGTGGTGGCAGCCTGGGGGCCTGGGTCCCTGCAGTCAGATGGTTGACTTGGGCCCTGCCTAGAATGGAGAGTTCTGGGTAAGCTGCCGTGGCCTGGTCCTCTGGCTTTACGTCACTGTCTTGTGCAAAGTCATCACTGCAGGTGGCCATCGAAGGTCCTCAGTGGTTTTGAGTTGCTGGAGTTGGTAAAGGAGCTTCAGGGAAGTCCCACCTCACCCTTGACTTCCCAGCCTTGTAAACAGCCGCGTTGAGGCTACAAACCTAGGACTCAGTTTGACGCCCCCATCTGGTCCACCAGCCATGGACACTCAAATGTGCCCATCTCCCTCCATCCCCCTGCCTGTGCAGCCTCCCTTAGCACTCACTTGGACGCCTGAAGCAGTTTCCTCAACCACCACTTCTTGTTGCCTGCACTCCTGCCCCTTTACCTGGCGGCTGTGGGGACTTTTTAAAAATTTGTGGTGAGATTCACATAACATAAAATGAATCATTTAAAAGTAATTCAGTGGGCTTCCCTGGTAGCACAGCGGTCAAGAATCCACCTGCCAATGCGGAGATCACGGGTTTGAGCCCTGGTCCGGGAAGATCCCACCTGCCGCGGAGCAACTAAGCCAATGTGCCACAATCACTGAGCCTGCGCTCTAGAGCCCATGAGCTGCAGCTAATGAGCCCATGTGCCGCAACTACTGAAGCCTGTGTGCCTAGAGCCCGTGCTGCACAAGAGAAGCCATCACACCAAGCAGCCCGTGCACTGCAACCAAGCGCAGCCCCTGCTCACCGCAACTAGAGAAAGCCCGTGTGCAGTAAGGAAGACCCAACACAGCCAATAAATAAAAATAAAATAAATGAGTTAATTAAAAGAAAAACAAGAATTTGCAGATCTTAAAAAAAAATTCTTAAAAAATAAAGTAATTCAGTGACTTCAGTACTGTCACAATATTGTACAACCACCATCTTGATCTAGCTCCAAAATATTTCCAGCATCCCAAAAATGTAACCCTGTACACAGGGGCCTTTTATTCATTTTAAAAATTTATTTATTTATTTATTTTGGCCACGCCGCATGGCTTGTGAGATCTTAGTTCCCCAACCAGGCATTGAACCTGGACCCCCCAGCAGTGCAAGTGCAGAGTCCTAACTGCTGGACCGTCAGGGAACTCCCCATAAGAGCCTTTTAAAAATCCTACATCAGATCAGGATTCTCCTTGCTTCAAGCCCTCTCAAGATAAAAAAATCTACCTCCTCCTGCTGTGAAAAACAGTCTGGCACTTCCTCAAAAAGTTAAACCTAGAATTACCATATGACCCAGTAATTCTACTGAGCCTGCACTTTAGGGCCCACGAGCCACAACTACTGAAGCCCACGTGCCTAGAGCTGGTGCTTCGCGACAAAAGAAGCCACCGCACTGAGAAGCCTGTGCACCACAACGAAGAGTAGCTTCCACTCGCCACAACTAGAGAAAGCCTGCGCACAGCAGTGAAGACCCAAGCAGCCAAAAAGTAAAAAAAAAAAAAAAAAAGCACTGATACATCCCACAATGTGGATAAACTTCAAAACATTATGCTCAGAAAAACACCAGACCTAAAAGGTGTCACATTGTATGATTCCACTTACATGAAATAACTAGAATAGACAAATCCACAACCACAGAAAGATCAGTGGGTGCCAGGGACTAGGAGGAGGCTGGATGGGGAGTGACTGTTTAATGGGTACAGAGTTTCTGTTTGGTATGATGAAAAAGTTCTGGGAACAGACAGTGGTGATGGTTGCACAACATTGTGAATCTAATTAATGTCGATGAACTGGACACTTAAAAATGGTGGAAATATTTTATGTTGTATATTTTTTACCACAATTAGAAAAAGAAAAAAAAACCACCTCCTCTCCTCTACCATGAGAACTAGTCCTGGCCCACTTTCTGACCACACTCGAACTGTATCAAGCAGCTCCAGCCCTCTCAGTCTCTGTCCTGTTCCTCAGACAGGACGAGCTCAGTCCTGCCTCTGGGCTTTTGCACTGGCTATTCCCTCTGCTTAGAACTCTGTTCCCTGCCTGCATTATTCTTATCCTTGGGTCTTCAGCTCTCCTGTTGCCTCCTCAGGATCACCTTTTGTTCAACTCTTTATCTAACAATGAGTGACCCATGTGGAAAACAGACGGTCAGGGAGTGAGACAGGAGGCAGGAGGACCAGGGAGGAAGGGACCACAGCCTCGCAGCTAGAGGAGGGTTGACTCACACTGCAGTGGCAGCCACCCTCAGGGCAGGCAGAACAGTGCCCATTGTAGAGATAGGAACACTGAGTCCCTAAGAGTTTGAGTGGTCTGGGTAGGGGAGTCCCACAGTGCCAGTGCCAGAGCCTGGGTCAGGATGCAGCTCCCCTGAGTACCCCCTGCTCCCCACTCTTACAGCAATATGAGAACTGGCGGGAGAACCAGCCGGACAATTTCTTCGCGGGTGGGGAGGACTGTGTGGTGATGGTTGCACATGAGAGCGGGCGCTGGAATGATGTTCCCTGCAACTACAACCTCCCCTATGTCTGTAAGAAGGGCACAGGTATGCTGCTACTCTCCCTGCCCCCGCCACCTTCCCTCCTGCTTGTCACATTCACTGGTTCATTGTTTTATTTAAGTTTGTAAATGTAGGAGACAGTCCAGACCAGTTTTCACTCTTCAGCACTATGTGGGGGTACCCATCCCCCTCAACCCTTGCCAACTCTATGTGTTCTCAAACTTTTTGTTCTTTGTTCATATAAGTCCTGAAAAATCAGTATCTCATTGTTATCATAGTTTACGTGTCTTTGAGGGCGAGAATAACCAGCTCTTCATATGTTGATAAGCTACTTGTATGTATTTGATTTCTTGTGACCTACCCGTTCATCTCCTTTGCCTAATTTTCTGTCGGTTCATTGGTCTTATTGATTTGTAAGAGCTCTTTACATATTAGGGAACCATATGTGTGTGTGTGTATATGTATGTGTATATGTATTTTTCATGTCCACCTTTCTCGTATACTTTTCTTCATTCTCACGTCTGTTTTTTTGCCAATCTTCCTTTCCTTTCTTCCTTTCATTTGCTCAGATTATCCTTGTCTCCCATCTTCTTCATTCCCATCATGCACAAGCATTAGGGAGTAGGATGTGTACAGAAGGTCCCTGCCCCTCAGGGGCTCCTGGTTGGGTGGAGGAGACAGACACATTCACTTCTAGCCCTTTGAGGTCACAGCTTGGCAAAGGGTGGGACCTGTTGAGGGTTCATCTCAACAAGAGATGCAACCAGTTCAGCCCCAGTCCCGTCCACTTGTCTAACTGGAGGTTCCTCTGTCCCCAGTGCTGTGTGGTCCCCCTCCAGCAGTGGAGAATGCCTCACCCATCGGTGCCCGCAAGGCCAAGTATAATGTCCATGCCGCTGTACGCTACCAGTGCGATGAAGGGTTTGTTCAGCACCACGTGGCCATCATCCGGTGCCGGAGCAATGGCAAATGGGACCGGCCCCAAATCGTCTGCACCAAACGTAAGTGCCTTCCCCCAGACATCCCAACACAAGTTTTCAGCTACTTGTAGTCTGCAATTAAACATCTCACGTCTACACACATTGATCTGGCTGAATGTCTGCCCGCTAATATGACCTCTGCAGATAAGTGAGAACTTCCCAGCCTGCCTGGTGTTCCCTCCATTTCCCTCTCCCTCGAGGAGGCCCGCTCCATCAGGCCACCCACCTCTCACCAGCTTTTGCCACTTCCCTGTCCTCCCTCACTTCCCTGCAGCCAGACGGTCCCATCGGATGCGGCGACACCATCACCACCATCACCACCACCACCAGCATCGCCACCACAAATCGCGCAAGGAGCGCAGAAAACACAAGAAGCACCCAGCAGAGGACTGGGAGAAGGAAGAAGGGAATTTCTGCTGAAGAAGCAGGCAGAAGAAAGCACAATCCCCTTCCCACACCTCCCCTGGAGCCTTCACCTGGGGAGACAGAGCCCAGAGAGAAACAAGAGGGTCCGGAAGCCCCTGAGCCCCAAACCACATCCCCCCATATATAACCATTTGTAAAAAGCTCCTCTCTCCTCTTTCTTACATATACAAGGTCCTCTTGGCAGGTGCAGCCATGTGTCTGAAAAGTCAGTTCGAGTCAGGCTGAACTCTGGGAGCATCTCCCAGTGGAGGGAAGCACAATTGTCAAAGATCATTCTTTCCACTGGTTTAGTCTTTTGTTGGCAAGGCTGATTGCCACTTGCAGAAGTAAGGCTTTGATGAGGGTGCAAGAATGTGTGTTTGGATGTGCATTAGGAATTACTTTTACCACCAGAGTTTCAGATTTAGTAAACTGTCAGATGTCCTAAATGCAGGCTGAAGCCCTTAGTGAAGGTCATTGGCTTTGGGAGTAGAAAATTACGTGGAAGCACACTGCTTGAACTTGATGACTGCTCTTCCTTCACCTTGGACCTCAGCCCAAGTTCGGTCCTTAATCTTGGTGGATAAACCCAGTGCGGGAATCCTTTGTACTGAATTTTAGGAATGTTTTTTAGAACAACAGCCCTCCGTGCCCTCAGAGTTAGAGGTCAGAAGAGTCAGAGAAATTTGTGGGCAATGAAGGGAAGTTGTATTGTTTTCCCTCCCAGGTCTAGTCCAGTGCTGAGATTTGGTGGTTCTGCATGTGTGGTGAATTTTATATACACATACACACACGCACACACACATGAAAGGATGTTTAGGGCTCGACCAGCTCAGATTTCCTCCCCCTCCATCTCTCAGGGAGACAAAGAACCTCCTTCCTGGACCAAGGAGGTGCCAAGTTTTCTATCTCAGTGCCCATATCCATCCTTCAAGCAGACATTGGTAGTGCCCCTGCCCTGGGTCCCACCCCTACCCTCACCCCATCCCTGTCTCCATTCATTGCCTGGTGGACTAGAAATGCTTAAAACTTGAAGTAGTGACATCTACCCGCAGTCATGTAGAGAGATGTGCAGTGTTAAAACTGAAACATACACACATTTTTCTCTCAGTTTTTTAATTTTTTAAGTGCTACAGAACTCACCTTGCCTTCCTCCCCGGAACCTGCAACCTATAAAAGTCTCCCCAAGCCAGAAGTCAGGATTCAGCTTCCTGATCTCTGGCAGGCAAGATCCATAGCTTTTTCTTCATGTCTTTGTCCACTCTCAACCTCTCTAGTTTGGGTAACATTTGTGGATTAGTGTTTAAAACCACAGTGGAGGATAGCCCTCTGCAGGAAAGAAAAATAAGCAAATGTACGCTCCATCTAAGGGTTCAGTAGAGAAAGAAATGTGTTGCCTGAGCCTAGATCCCTCCTGGGAAGTAATAATCACAGTAGACACCTGTGGAGTAGGTATCATGCTAAGGACTTACACTGCCTCCTCAAATCTTCTTAGCCCGGTGACTTAGGAACCATTATCTCCCCATTTTACACAAGACAAAACAGAGGCTCAGAAAAGAGAAAGGCACTGGCTAGCAAGACAGGAATAAGGATTTCGTCCTGCCTCTGGCTAACTCCAAACCCTGCTCCCTATTTTAGGGGAAGGAACTGAAACCTAATCATGCTCTAACACACAGGATGGTTTAGGAAAAGACTGAGAAGTGCAAACTAGACCTGCATCCTTAACCCTGCTCTAGACATTGTCCACTGTTCCATCTTATGGTTATTGTTGAGAAACTCCAGGGATATAGGTCTGCCTACCTTTGATAATTCCTCTTGGTTTAGAAAATATAAAAACAGTAACATATCTTCAGTCATCCATGTCGTAAAAGGATTTTCCTTTGTTTGGAGTGGTGGGGGGGCTCTGGGGATGCAACTTTTTTGGAGGGTGTTGGTTTATGCTCCTTGCCCTTGGCCCCCTCAGCCCTTTGCCCGGCCCCCACCCCAGCTCCGTGGTGGGAGGGGGCTCTGATCTTTTCTAAAGTGGGTAGTTTGTCTTTTGGTCTTTCCCTTTGAGATGTGCGTGTGTGTTTGCGTGTGCTGCGTGCGTGGCATGCGTGTGAGTGTGTGTGCGCGTGAACAGCTTTGGAGCCCGTTGGTTTTGCTGTCAGCTGCAGTGTTCCGTGGGTCTGTGGTATCTGACACTGTGGACATTAATGTACTTCTTGGACATTTTAATAAAATTTTTTAACAGTTCAAGCTGCCTCCTGTTGCCTTCCTTCATCCATTCAGTCAGCAAGGACTTACTGAGCAGCTATTATATGCCACGTACTATGCTGGGTGCTGGGGAGATAGTGGTGAACAGAACAGATGTGGGGGTTGGTCAGAGAAGGCTTCCTAGAGGAAGTGAAGGGAATCTAAGGGAGGAAAAGCATTAACTAAATGAAGAAGGGAAGAAAGGAAGAGAGTTTCAGGCAGAGGGAAAAGTGAAAATGAAAATCTTGCAGAAGGGAACATGGTTCATTTGAGAAACAGCAAAGAGTCCATAGTGGCTGGAGTAGAGTGACAGAGGTAGACAGTGGAGGGAGATGAGGTCAAAGAGGTAGAAGATGGATCGCCCAGGGCAATATGGGTTGTAATGAGGCATTTGGGGGCTTTATTTTAAAGCAGTAGTGGCAACAAGCAACATAAACAAGGTCAAGAGGCAAATGTCAAGCTTGGAAACAATTTTGCAAGTGAGAGCTAAAGGAATTGTTGCCTTAATATATAAAAAGTGCCTACAAATCAATAGGAAAACACCCCCCAATAATCCAATAGCCAAATGAGCATAGAATATGAATGAAAAGCTTGAAGAAATGGAAATACAGATGGCTTTTAAACTACAACGTACGCTCAACAAAATAATACACAATTTTCAGATCACCAAGATACACGAATACGGATATAAAAATAAAAGAAATAAACAAATAAATCTCACAAGAGAGGGGCCTTGCATAACTCAGTGATGACAATGTACCTGAACTGAGAATGATTTATGATTTACCCAACAGCCTGCACGTAAGGTCAAAGTAGAGGATGGTCAGCTTCACATAACAAGTGAATTGCAAGTGATAGCCACAAGGTTGCCTGAGGTAACAAGTGATAACACATGATGCTGGTGAGGATGTATGGAAATAGGCAAGTACATCTATTACCGATGGGCTATAAATTGGCCCCACCTCGAAGAAGAGTTGGTGATCACTATCAAAAAAGCAAGTTTTGACCCCTTGATCAAACTATTCCTGATATCATCCTCCAGTTACACTTGTACTTGTGTGATGGCCATGGTACTTATTACTAATAACAAAATATGGGAAACAAAGTAAACGTGCACCATTAGGAGACTGATCATAAAAATTATGGTGCACCCAGTGACTTCTTTGCCAACCTTCAAAAGAATGCTGGCAGCGGGGGTGGGGGGGTGGGGGGGTTGTGGTTGTGTTTTTACATGCTGAAGGAAACTAGCTCCCCAAAATATTACTAGGTAAAAGAAGAGTTCCTTTAGGGAATTCCCTGGTGGCTCAGTTGTTAAGAATCTGCCTGCCAATGCAGGGGACATGGGTTCAATCCCTGGTCTGGGAAGATCCCACATGTCGCAGAGCAACTAAGCACGTGTGCCACAACTACTGAGCCTGTGCTCTAGAGCCCATAAGCCACAACTACTGAGCCCATACACCACAACTACTGAAGCCCGCGTGCCTAGAGCCCAGTGCTCTGCAACAAGAGAAGCCACCAATGAGAAGCCCTCACACCACAAGGAAGAGTAGCTCCCGCTCAGCACAACTAGAGAAAGCCCGCACACAGCAAGTGCCACCCCCCCCACCGCGCCCAGGCAGCAACGAAGACCCAATGCAGACAAAGATAAATAAATTAAAAAAATAATAAATAAAAAAAAAGAGTTACTTTAAAAGTATATACGGCACACAAATGTTCATAGCAGCACTATTCACAATAGCCAAAAGGTGGAAACAACCCAAATGCCCATTAGCTGATACAAGAATAAACAAAATGTGATATATAGATATACATATGAATATTATTTAGCCATAAATATTATACTGACAATGAAGCTAGACACAAAAGGACACATATTGTAGCGTTCCACTTATATAAAATGTCAAGGCTAGGCAAATCCATAGAGATGGGATGTAGATTAACAGTTGTCAGGGCATTTAGGGAGGAGGGAAGAATGGACAGTGATTACTTAATGAGTATGGGATTTTCTCTTTTTTTTAATATTTTATTTATTTATTTATTTATATTCTTTTTTTTGGGGGGGACATCAAGTTCAATCATCTGTTTTTATACACATATCCCCGTATATATTTTATTTATTTATTTATTTTTATTTTTATTTTTTTTGGCTCTGTTGGGTCTTAGTTGCGACATGTGGGATCTTGGTTGAGACATGCGGGATCTTTCATTGCGGTGCACGGGCTCTTCGTTGCAGGGCCAGACGTCTCTCTAGTTGTGGTGCACAGGTTTTTTCTTCTCTAGTTGTGGCGCATAGGCTCCAGAGCATGTGGGCTCTGTAGTTTGTAGCACGCGGGCTTACCCGTTGAGGGGTGCGAGCTCAGTAGTTGTGGCGCATGGCCTTAGTTGCCCTGTGGCATGTGGGTTCTTAGTTCTCTAACCGGGGATCGAACCTGCATCCCTTGCATTGGAAGGCAGATTCTTTACCACTGGACCACCAGGGAAGTTCCGAGTATGGGGATTTTCTTTAGGGTGATGAAAATGATAGAGGTGATGGTTGAACAACACTGTGAGTATACTAAATGCCACTAAACGGAAGACTTTAAAATGTTTACAATGGTGAGTTTCATATTATGTGAAGTTTTACAACATAAAAACTATATGTTGCATATTTTCATTTGTGTAGAAGCGGGGTGAAAATGACATATGCATGTTTGCTTGAATGAATATAAAACATCTTCCGAAGGACATGTAAGAAAATTTAGATGTCTCTGAGAAGTGCACTGAGTTCAGGAAGACAGGAGTGAGATGTTTTTCTGAATATGTAGCTTCAGGAGGTGCTCTACCTGGGTTGCCATCGTTAGGTCTCCTCCAGGTGGACCCTCAAGACCTCCACTCCAGCAGTTCAGAGACCCAGCAGAAAGAGGGTTCCCTTGGTCCTATTGGTCCATCAAAGTCCCAGGGACTGTGTCTCACTGGTCTGCCCGGGTCCATGTCCACCCCTGGACCAATTAGGGTTGCCCAGGAAGATGAGCTACAGCACTCATTGTCCAGTGGAGTCAGCCCCTCTGACTCACAGAATGAGAGGAGGGAAACTTACACACCCGAGGAAAAACCAGGATGCTGGAACCCACAGAAAGGAGAAAAGACGTCAGCAGGGCACAGAGGGGATGACAGAAATCTCATGCACTCATCTCCAGAAAAATGCCCTTTATCATTCCCCTATTCAAGGAAGCTAAGGCCCAGCTGGAGCCCAAGGCAGCCTAAGCAAGGGGCTGGACCCTGGCTTCAGATGAGTGGTTGGAATCTCTAGGAGCTCTGTCCCCTCTGATATTGAAGTATGAGCAGTTAAACTGACCATCCTACTTCTACAACCATATCAGACATTTACACTTTTTTTCTCTTGTCCCTTTCTTTGTATCCCAGAAACCTTCAGTACTCCTCAGCCCACACTTCCCCTACTCCCAACTCCACCCCCACCCCAAGGAAAATTTCTGCCTTTGTGATGCAGGAACTCAACTTCCAGTTTCACACACTCCATTCCCAGGGGACTGAGAGGAACCGCTGGACTGATTAGTGACCCAGTTAGGACAGGGCTGAGATGGGCCAGACCTATGGGAGGTGGCTCAAGGGAGAGAGTGAGGGCACGATGGGAGGAAGGGAGAGGAGAGAGAGACGGGAGAGGGAATGGTCCTGAGGAATGAGGTGCTTCCCAACCGAATCATCACCAAGCACCCTCAGCTGGAAGACATTTCGCCCACCAAAGTGCATTTTTGAAGTAACTACCCACCACCAGCTGCCTCATTTTCTCATTCATCAAAAAAAAAAAAAAAAAAGGTTTATTGAGCCCCTGCTGCACACTTTGCACTCTGGGACCTTAGAACAGCCCTGGTACAGAGGAGGAAACAGGATCAGACGTTTTGTCACTTGGTCCCAGAGGCAGGATTCGAACCCAGACACACCTGGTTCCAAAACCCACAGATGGGTTTCCTGTAGATGGATGTAACAATAAGGAGGGCTCCAGGAGGGACCCCAGTGCTACTCCAGGCAAGATCTTGAAACCGGGGTCTCCAACAAATGGGATGGCCTTGTTCATGGACAGTCTTCCTGAGCTAGCTATTAACACCAGGGAGTTTGACTGGGTCCTGACTTCTTAGCATGAATTGCCCCTTAGAACCTGGAGCTCAGAGTGGATTCTGAGGTTTAAAGACAATTGCATCTCTCCTGGATATGTAAGAAGGAAAATGGGGGGGGGGGGAGGGCAGATTAGAAAAGGAGAGAGGAGCTCAGTGAGAATGCGGATGTGGTCTCAGAGAGGAAAGGGGGAGCCTAGTGCTTGTGCAACTCAAAGGGTAAGGGCACGCCAGAGCCTCAGTTTGCTCACCTGGGTGTTGCAAGGGTGTTTTGCGCACAGCTGTTGTCTAGGATATAGTGAGCGTGCAAAAGGAGCATACCCAGCAGCTCCAGAAGTCCACCTGGGTCTGGGATGCTGCCTGGAGCTGGGCCCATCTGGTGAAGGGGCAGCCATTAAGCTCTATGGGGCACAGTTCAGGCCCATGGTAAGAAGTTCCTGAGAACTGGGAAGTCGGTTGTTATGGGGATGACGTTGACAGTCTCTATGGTGACAGTTTGGAGGGGCAAGCCCTACTGACAGGGGAAAGCCTAGGGGGACAGGTGTTCTGTTACCTCAGATACTGGTTTGGTCTCCATGGCAACAGCTGCCGGGGGTCCAAGCCGCTTGGGGGTGGAGCTTGGAGGGTGGCAAGGAGCTGGGGCACCCCATGGGAAGGCGCAGCCTGTTTCCATGGTGAGAGCTGGAGACCGAATGTTGGGTCACTCTCAGGACAGTTAGCGAGGGTGGTCTCCATGGCTGTTGGTCAGGGTGAGGACAGTGGGAGTGAAGTTGTAGGTCTCTGGGATGAAGACAGGTGAGATGGGAAATGCGTGGTATCCATGGTTACAGCTGGAGGTGGGAGGCAGTAACTCCATGGGTGTGACTGATGAAGGAAGGTCTGTGTGACTCTAGGTGACAGGTAGAAGCTGGGCTGGTCGCCTTGGTAACAATGGGAAGTGGGGCAGCTTGTTTCCATAGCAAGTGACATAGATTTTATGGGTCCCTGGGTCTGGGAGATGGTATCTTAGGTGACAACCAGGAAAGGGGCCATCAGGTGAAGGCGGATTTGCCCCCTCAGAGAGATACCTCAGGGATGGGCCACGGCCACCAGCCATGCGAGCCAGCTGGGCTGTCAATCCATCAACGGTGACAGACAAGGGTGGTCTTCCCTGAAACTGCAGGGGTGGGGCTGTTCTCCGTAGTGACCTGGGGGCATGGCCTGTTACTCTGGAAACTTTGGGGGACTTGTGGAAGAAGCGGGGAGAATGGGAGTAACCAATCTCCAGGTCACCCTAGGGGAGAGGACAGGAGTCCACAGTCTTCATGTGACCAGGGGGCATGGTCATCTGACGAACTCTGAGGTGTCTGGTTTCTCTACAGGTGATGGGGAGGAGGGTTCAGTGTCCAAGTGACCTTAGGCGACCTGTCTTCAGTCTCCAGGGAGATGCACAGGACGTGTGGCCAGTTTCCAGATAGTCCTGGGGGTCCAGCCTCCAGGCGACCACGGCGGTAGTTCCAGAAGACCTCGGGAGACGTGCAGTGTTCAGGAGACCTCAGGGTCTGCTGGTCTCCAGGGGTTCTCAGACTGTGTGCCCCATCTCCTGGAGAAAGCTGGGAGAGGAGAGGAAATCCACTGTCCAGGAGAGGTGGGGCTTGGTCGATCTCCAGGGCACTTGGTTCCCTGGACTGGTCAGTCTCTGGGGACCTCAGAGGGTGTGGCCAGGGTTTAAGGACCGCAGGAAGTCTGGGCAGCTTGCAGGGCACCGCAGGGTGCATGGCCACTCTCCAGGGGTGTGGTCCGTCTCCAAGCAGTCGCAGGGCGCTCAGCCAGCCGCCAAGCGCCCCAGCGGTCCACGGCCTGGGCCTAGACGCGCAGCGGGGTCCAGGCGGCGGGGTCTCGCGCGCCTCCGGCCCACCCGCCGCCTCCCGCCCAGCCCCAGCCCCAGCCCCCAGGTGCTGGGTCGGGTGCGCCGGGTGCGCGGTAGCAGTAGACGCCGAAGAGGCGGCGCGTGGCGTCGGGAAAGCCGAGGCTGCGCACACCCGGCCGGCGGCCGCCGCAGCGCGCGCGCGGGTTCACGATGGGGTAGCGTGCGCTCCCGTCCGCCAGCCAGCCTGCGGTGCAGCGGTCTAGCAGCTGCAGTTTCCACGCGGCGAACAGCTGCCCCACCTTGGCCACGGCCGCGCCGCGCGCCGCGCACGCGCGCGCTGCTCCCGCGAAGGGCACGGGCCGCAGCGGCTTCAGGAAGAACACGCGCCCTGCAGTGGGGTGGGGAGGAATGGTTAGGGCCGCTCTTGGGACCAGGCTTCCTCAGGATTCAGGACACCCTCCCGCCTGCAGCCCAGGACCTCAGCCTCAGGGCTCAGAAATACCCTGCACCCCGGGGCCACAGGCTCATCTAGAGCAGTGTTGCTGCCAGGCGATGTTTGACTGCCGCGCCTTGGCAGTACTACGGAAGGGATCTCCTGGTCCGGACCCCCGAGGGCGGATGTGGAGAGGAAGGACGAGGAGAGAGACCTGGGCTGAGCGGGAAAGAGTCGGGGACGGAGGGGGGCACGCCGGAGAGGCCTGTCTGGGGGTGGGGTCTCATGGGCGGGGCGGGGCCCGGGCCAGCGGTGGGCAGGACCTTTCTCCCAGAGGTGGGGCCAACGCACCCGGGAGGTTTGATGTGAAGCAGAAGGCATCGTAGCGTTCCTCGGCGTTATGGCGGTAGCCGTAGTTGCGCACACCCCCCGAGGCTCCACCGCCAGCCCCGGCGCTCCCGGCCCCGTCCAGGCCGCCACAGGGCTCCCGGGGCTGGCTCACCGGGTACTGCACCGAGCCGTCGCGCAGCCAGCCCGCGTTGCACCAGTCCAGGCCATCGCGCCAGGCCGCGTGCAGCTGCTCAGCCGACGCCAAGATGCCGTCCTGCTCAGCGCACGCGCGTTGCGCCTCCATGAAGGTCAGCTTGTAGCGGCCTCCACGCGGATGGTAAGGGAAGACTACGCCTGAGAGATACACGAGGGTCAGCTCGGACCCCCCAACTCACACCCACCTACCTGACATCTGCGGTGCCATGTGACTCTTCAACCTAGACCTTTCAGTCCATCCCTCACTATGGCCTCAGACCTGACCATGGCTTTCCCCAGCTCACACCCCTCATAGACTCTCTTTGCCTTAAGCTTGGGATTCACTTGACCCTCCCCCTTGACATACTTAATCATGTCCATCTCCTTGACACCACTGGAGACCTTTGTTCCTGTTCTTTCCACCTTTCCACCTGTCCTACTGTTTATCTGCCAAAACCCAGCTTCCACAACCCTCCTCCAGTCAGTTCTACCTGCTTCTGACATTCTTCCAGCATTCTTGCTTCTGGTCAAATCTTGAGCCCACAGAGCTCACTCCCCCACATTGGGAGCCCATGAAAGTTTGGCCCCAGGCAAAGACCTCTTTGATCTCCAGCGTCATCCAGGACAATTCCTATTGGTTTCCCTCCTACCTTCAGTTCTTATAACTTGTCCCTCATCGGAATCACAGTCAACTCAGCTCACTAGCATTCTGTGTCTGTGTTTGCAGGGCAGACCTTGGGGATTCAGATGCAGGTGCATCTCTTGGCAGATGCAGGAAGTATCAAACAGGAGCCAGGGAGAAGAGCTGGAGCCTGACAGACTGGAGTTCAAGTCCTGGCTCTGCCTCTTACTGGCATGTGCCCTGATCAAGGCTCAAATCTCTCTGAGCCATTTGCCCATCTGGTAGTAATAGCGTCTATTTCAGGGTTTTTAGGAAAATTAAATGAAAATTCAGAGAGCTCTTCAACCAAGCTCCTGGCACACAGTAAAGGAGAGCTGCTTCTATTACTGTTGTTATTCGCTATTGTTGGGAAGTTCAGCAAGTTGAGGGCTCTGAAATTTCTCCTAGCATCTTCTAAGGTGAAGTGAAGAAGGCAAAGATGGGAGGGAATTCATCAGACAGAAACCCCATCCCCCAGCTCCATGATCAGCCAATCAGAGCATCCCGTCTCCCAGGCACAGTGATTGGTTCATGGATAGGCACATGACTCAGCTGGGCCAATGAGGGACAACTCTGGGACTCTAGCTAGCATTCCTAGGAAATCAATTGCCAAGCTGGGAAGGTGGAAGCCTGGCACTCCTATTCGGTTCCATCAGGGGAAACTTGGTCCCAAGGAAAGCCCACCCAGGAAACAGAGCTGAAGGAAGGGTTCCTGACATGATGTTAATGCCTGGGTCCTACAGCAGGGTTTCCCAAGGTCTTCACTTTGACATTTTGGACTGGAGTATTCTTTGCTGTGGGGGGACCGTCCTGTGTCTTGTGGGGTGTTTCACAGCATCCCTGGCCTCTACCCACTATATACCACCACAACCTGCTTCTAGGCATTGCCAATATCCCTGGGTAGCAAAATCACCCCAATTCAGAACCATTATCCTATCCCACCAAGCCACTAAATTCCTTCAGGCCAACTTGGTTTGGTTTCTGTCCTTTGCAATACCCTCCTCTCTTCTCCCTTAGAAACGCGCCTCATCCTGCCCACAGGCTGGTCACCTTCCAGGTCCAGCTTGACCATGCCAGTGTCATCCTCCAGCTCGTTGGTGACCTCGCACTCATAGCGCCCATAGTCCTGGAGCGTGACGTTCCGGAGAACCAGGGAGGCGTCCCCGGGCCCATCACCCTGCAGCTCAGCCCGCCCGCGGTAGCTGCCAAACGCCCGCTGCTGGGGGCCAAGCGCCACGAAGACATCGGCAAAGGCCAACGGGTCCACCACCTTGGTCCACTTGAGGCGGACGCTGTCGTGGCCGTGGGCAGCTGCCTCGTAGTGGTAGCGGCAGGGCAAGACGATGGTGCCACCGCGGTGGCTGACCACCTGTCCCGGCGCTGTCTGTACCACCACGGAGCCCGACTCCCCCTCTGTGGGCGACCAAAGAGGGTTAAGAAGAGGTCCTAGGGGCGGGGCAGGGGAACCTGGGGAGGGGGACCCAAGTAAGGGGATGTGGGAAGAAAACTTGGGTGAGGGTCAGGAGATCAGAAGGGTAAGGGGGTCCCGGAGGGGACTAGCGAGGGGGCGGGAACTCAGAGCGGGAGGAGCTGGGCGGGGACTGTGGCCATCAGAACCGCCTAGCACCCTCCCTCCTCCCCGCTCCATGCACTCTGGCGATCCTATTTGGCGACGGCTTCTGGGGGCAAGACCCGCTTCCACTGCCCAGACTCACCCAGCACGTGCACAACCTTCTTCCGGCCGCGCTGCGCCTCCGCGGCGGCGGTGAGCAGTAGGACTCCCCATGCAGCTGCCCAGAGCGCGCCGGGACCGAGGGCCGCCCGAGCACACACCTGGGGGCACGGAGCGCTCGGTCCAGCCTCCTGGCCTTTGCCTTTCAGAAGACTAGCCCCCCTGGCCTTCCTTTCCCGCGGTGAGGACTTCTTACATGCCCAGATCCCCAACCCAGCCAGGGTCCCAGAGGACTCCCTGGAAGAGAAGGCTAGCAGACCCCACCCACCCACCCCCTGCTGTCTAGGGACCTCACAACCCTTGCCCTTGCGCAAAGCCCACGCCCCTGGACTCACTCTCCCTTAGTTCTGCACGGGCAACCCAAGTGACCCCCTCACCCCAACACCGGAGACTCTGAGTCCCGCCTCTCTCTCTCTCTCTCACTCGCCCCAGCCAGGGACTGGGGAGGAGGGAGGAGGAGCAGAGGAGCTGGAGCAGAGGCAGCGGCAAGGTTATCCGTGCGCCAGGAGACTGCAGCAAACCCGTGCAGGTGGGGGTGGGGGGTAGGGGGGTGGTAGAGAGAGGGAGAGACACAGGAAGAGGGCGAGAACAGGGAGAGAGACTGAGACAGAGAGAAAAGCAGGGAGAGGCAGAGACAGAAGGAAAGAGACACAAACAGGAGGAGGGAAAGATGGAAAGGGACAGAGATAGAAACGGAGAGACAGAGACTGAAAGAGAGAAAGGAGAGGGAGCAAAAGGGAAAGAGATACAGAGAAGAGGGAGACATGGGGGTAGAGAGAGACAGAGAGACTCAGAGAGAGGTGGGGGGCGGGGATAAGGAGAGAGAGAGAAGGGACTAGAAAAAAAAAGAGGGAGAGAAAAGTAGGGAGAGACAGAAGAATAAGAGAAGGAGAGGCAGAGAGCGACAGAGTGGGAGGGAAACAGATACAAGAAGGTGAGACAGAGAGATGGGAGAGACAAGAGGGAGAGAGGCACTGAGGAGAGAAACACTGAAGGATGTAGATTCAGAGACACAGAAAGAGACAGAATCCCAAAGAATGACCTAGCGAACCCCTAGCCCCACTCACCATCCTGCTGGTGCGGCTCTCGCCCAGCGGCCCCTATGCGCCGGGACTGCGCTCCCCGCACACCCAGGAAGAACTGGGCAGGTCCCTGCAGGCGGCGCAATCCCGGCGTCTGCCTGCAAGGGGAGGAGGGAGACGGATGGTTGTGGGGGGGGAGCCTTAAAGGGGACGCAGTGGCTCTGGGGAGAGGTGATGATGGGCACAGACGGAGGAAGGACCACCCTGAACAGGGAGTTCAGAGCCGGGTCCCACTCCATGCTCGCTGACCTTGGGCCAGTGGAGGAAACTTTCTGGGCCTGTTTAACTATCTTTAAAATGGAGGAGGGGGGGCACCTGATGATGCCCTGTGTGGGCAGAGGGGCTGAGTAACCTGGGAAAAGGGCTTGGCTTGCAGGTCTCAGTTTTCCCCTCTGTCACTGGGTGACCATCAAAGGGTCCTGGGCTCTAGCAGCCAAAGGGTGCTCTCTCTGTGGGATGGGGGCCATACAACAGCCACACACTCTGCAGAGGGACTCTGCCACTCACTGCATGCCTCAGTTTCCACATCTGAGATATGGAGTGCCAGGTCTTTGGTGAAGATCTAATGGCTAGACATACAATAGGTGCCTAATAAGTGTTGGTAGGGACAGCTAGCAGGGAGATCAATCCCCTGGCCCAGAGTGGTCTGCGCAGGAGTTACCCCTGAACCTGGACCTTCACTCAAGGTCAAAAATCAAACCAGGAGACAATGAGCCCTTTCCCCAACTTCCTGGCTGCCTCCCCAGCTTCAGTTTCCCCCAAGTATGAGCCAGTCAGACAGCAGAGGCAGGGTTATGGGCTCTGTGGTTGAAGGGACCAGGGCTTGATGCCTAGCACAGCATCCAGCAGTTGTGACTTCAGACCAGGACCTTCACCTCCTGCGGGCTCAGTTTCCCCATCTGGAATATGGGGTGAGATCCAGCATGTAGCATGTGAGGTTAGCCATTGGCTTGGTATATGACAGGTGCTTAATAATTGTGCCACACTGTTAGTTATAATAATTTATTGGTGGAGCTCAGACTTTGGACTCTTCTCTCCTGACTGTGATGTCAGGTGGGTCTCTGGTCCTCTCCGAGCCTCGGTTTTCCCTATCTGGAAGATGAGGCTGTGCGCACCAACCAGAGATAGACTTCTGCTGTCCAGCGCCTCCAGCTCCTGATGGTTGGTGCTGGCAGTGATGAGTGGGCCCTCATGGGTTCTGAGAAGAGGGTCCCTTGCCCCTGCCCCCCCCGAAACACTCAGAGCAACATTTTATGCATCAAAAGGGCTTTTACTAAAGGGATCTGTGGGGGGATGATGGATAAATTCTGGGTGGGTGCCAGCGTGGAGTCCGGGTGAGGCGACAGCTGAGCATGGCTGTGGCCCTCTCTGCTGGAACACCTGGACCTTGTGCCCCTCCCATCCCACCCTGAAATCACCATAGCCAGGACTGAAGGCACCCCAGAGACACATCTCCTGCCTCTAAAAAAAACCCAACCCACCCTTCCAGGGGCAGGGCTCACTGGGCATGTAAACAGAGTCTTGGGGAGTCCCACAGCCCCTTCAGTGCTGCTTCTCGTGGTGGGCTGGGGGGCCAGGAGGAGGGCGTAGGAAGAAGGCAGGGCGCCACAGGCAGCGGCAGGCCAGCAAGTGGGGGACCAGCGCATACAGTAGGTTGCACACGAAGAAGGTGGCCCAGGCATCCTCAGGCACACGGTAGGTGAAGGGCGTGCGCAGGTGCATAGAGGCACCCATGTGTGAGAACTGTGCCTGGAGGCCAGAAAGGGAGGATGGATGTCACAGACCGGGAGAGAACAAGTCCCAGCATCGCCAACATCCCACCCTGGGGAGCCCAAAAAGGTCCCCATCCCTATCTTGCTGGCTCTGCTGACATACTTATCTCCCCTCTTCAATCCATCTGTCTCTAAATATCCCTGTCCCCACATGTCCTGTCTACCCGTATCCATCTATCTGTGAGCCTCTCCCGAGCTGCCTAACCAGAACCATCTTCATTCTGTCTGCTGGACCCCACACCCTATCTCTCTGACCTGAGTCCAGCTCCTTCTCCTGGTCTTCCCCACCCCAGGCAGCCTTGATACAAATCCTCTCAATTCTACCCCTAATAGATAAAATAAGAATACATCTAACCGATGTCCTCCTGGTCCCACTGCCCTGGCCAGGGCCCAGCCTTTATCACTTCCCATCAGAAACCTAGAAACGTGCCCCCAGCTCTGACTGGGCCCTCCACTGCTCCAACACCTTCTATGGCTCCCCACTGTTCTCAGCACAAACCCAGAGTTCAAAGCCCTTCGCATCTAGCTGTCAATTTATCTTGCTTCCACCTTTACCCATGTTATGGCTCTCTAAATCATGTCCCCCTCTGTGCGTTTCCTTATGCTGTTCTCATTCCTGGAATGCCCTTCCCTGCCTGAAGAACTCATATGCATACATCAAAGCCCATGCCCCTTCTTCTAAGAAATCTGCCTCCTCTGGAATCCTTCTCAGCCTCTGTACCTCCCTCTATTCAGTTCTAACCTCTTGGGGTGGGGGGTGTCTGTGTCTGGCTCTTTCTCCCCCGCACTAGGGAATCCTGGGGTACTGAGCTGGGGGGTGGAGCCTGTCAGGGGCCTAGTATCACCCTGCCTAGGGTGAGTACAAAAGCAATTGATGAGCAGGCGGAAACTTTCATCCCTATGCACCAGCCCACCCCACCTCACCTGGCCGATGGCTCCAGCAAACACCATGGTCCAGTCAGGTAGCCAGGAGCAGCCAGGAAACATGAGGGCATAGATGGCCAGGCCATAGAAGGGCAGCACGTAGAACATATTCACCAGCATCTGGGGGGCACACAGCTGATGGAATGAGCAGCTACCCCAGTTGGGTCTCCTGATACTCCTCAGGTGGTGGCCCCAAAGAGGATCTGGCCAGCCTCAGACCCCACCCAAGACTGGGGCTCTGCACATCCTACCCCTGTGCAAACTGCTCCTTTATTTCCCTTGGGTTTCCACCCCCACCCCACTGCCACACACTGAGCCCACCCACCTTACTCCAGAAGTAGCATCTGACCCTGGCCTGGCCAATCAGAACACCCCAGCCCCCTGGCCATAATAATCAGCTATGAGCATGTGATTTAAACTTGGCCAATCAGAGCCTGTCTAAGACTTATACTCAAGCAGTGAGGAATTAAGGGCTCACACTCCTCTGTGGCAGCTAAGCAGGGAGAAGAGAAGCCTAGAGCTACCCAAGGCTAGCTCTGCCATACCACAAAGGCACTACCTGGAAGCGGAGCACATACAAAGAAAACCAAGTCTAGAGACAGAGCTATCCTTGAGCTCCTGGATCCAGCCATACCTGAAGACTATATCTGTACGTATTTGGTAGGACAATAAATTCCATTTGTGCTTCTGCCAGTTTGACTTGTGTTTTTGGAACCTGCTTCAAAGGGGTCCAGTAGATCCCTAACCATGGTAGGACTGTGTCCCTCTCCTCCCACCTACCCTCTCACCTGCACCTTCGGATAGGCCACAGGGTCCCGCAGGTATGGCTCATACTGATAGATGTAGACAAAGCAGGCATCCATGGGGCAGTCAAGCACCACCTGGGGGCCACAGACAAACCAACAGCCTCAAACATCCCTCTCACAGGAAGCCTTCTGCACCCTTGGTTCTTGGTTCTCTCAAGCCCACACCCCTTGCTCTGGCCTGCCCCAGCCTCAGTTCTCTCCTCTGGCTGAGAATCCATAGAACTTGAGCTGGGGAGAAGGCTACAGGGAATGGGACTTTGTGATGGACCACTCAGGTTAGACTCAATGAACTTCGCTGGATGATCAGATGGGAGAGCAGTGGCCTTTTTGCACTGGATATTGAAGATAAAGGAGGGAGGGATGGACTGGGGAGTGGGGCTGGAGGCAGGTAGGCTGCCAGTGCAGACTCACCAGGCCCCGAAAGAGGGTGAAGAATGCAGCAAAGATGAGGTAGATGATGAGGGCCAGGTCAACTGGGCGCTGCAGAAGGCCCTTTCTTTGTTCCTCCTCCACCTGCCCCATGAGAAACAGCATGAGAAGTCTGGTACCCAACAGGCACTCAATGAAGGCTCATCCCTTCTTCCCTAATCACCAAGGAGATCTTTCTAAGGAGGTAATGTCTTTGACCAGAAGCAACTCAAATGGGGGACATTCAGGCATTTGGCATGATGCCTACCTAGGGGCAAGGGACTCACCATGTTGGGAGTGCAGCAGCTTGGCGCCTGGGTCTGCCTGAAGACCCTCAAGCCAGCCCAGCATGGGATCAGCAAGTACGGGATGGTGAGGAAAAAGGCAGGCCTGATCTCTGAGCTGTATTTGCCTGCCACGGTAGGAGAGACAGGGTGTCACGCAGCGAGGATCTCCCAGGCCTGGCTGGACTTTTAAGCTGGGCCACGTCAGAGCCCCTGGCTGGCAGTTGTGATTCACAAATGCCATCCTAGCTCATCCCTAATGACTCCGCAATGACCATAAGATGATGTCCATGCTCCTCAGCCTGGCCTGCCTCAATTTACCTTCCGGACAGGGTTCCTACACTTCAGCTGTTCTTTGCTCCCCCTGGATATTCCTCTTGCACAGCCATCCCCACATCCCTGGCTGCCTTTTCTGGCCCGCCTCCCAAGACCTACCTAAGAAGCTTTCACTCTGCTCTCTGAATCCACCTTAAAATTCCCTTCTCGTGTCAGAGCATTCTGGACCCAGTCCCTGGGGTCAGGGACCGCTAGCTGGGAAGGAAGTGAAATATGCTTCCACTCCTCCAAGAGGAAAATGGGGGAGAGGTGGGGAAAGGCTGTTGGCTTAGGCTGTGGATGGAGAGGCATGTGGTGGGGGGGGGGCAGGTGTGCCCTCTGCAGACATTGGGGAGGGTATGGAGGACCCAGCGGGAGCTTCCAGACACAAGGCAGTGACCCAGCCCAGGGAGACAGATTCCTCAGAGCCAAGTCCTTACCAAGGATGTTTCCTGGGAGGAATACCAGGATGCTCATGACGAAGGATCCCAGCCAGTAGAGTCCAAGGTTCCGGTACCTCTTCCTGGGCAGGGGATGGAGGGGTGACTTATAGATACCTGTCCCCCAGTCTCAGAGCCCCAGACAGGCTCCAGAGACCAATCTGGGCTCCCCAGCTCTGGATCCCTTCAGTGTCACCCAGGACAGAAGGGACAACAGGGAGTTGAATGAGGGAATGAACAGTGATATCCTCTGTCCAAGGACAGTAGTGGTTGCCCAGGCACAGGGTGGTATAAGAGAAGAGAACTGACCACCACTGACACCTGTGACATTCCCTGGATCCTTTCCCGGCCACCCCTGTCTAGAGCGCTAGCAAGCCGTCCTGATTTCCCCTACAGATACTTCTGGCTTCACCCTGGCCTGGGACCTCCCACCTAAGGACTCAACCTCCTTCCCAGGGGTGCCACCTGCCCGCCCCACACACCTTTTACGGATGGCACCAGCCATGGCCAGGTAGAGGAGGTAGTGAACAATGCCATCCCAGTAGCAGATGAAGACTCCGTGTGCTGTGCGCAGGTACGGCTCACCCTGCAGGGGCAGATGCAGGGCTCAGACTGGCAGTAGGGCTGCGGGCATCCCAGACCGCTCCCTACATACCTCCTTGGTGTAGAATGCCATGAAGCTCCCCATGTAGCCATCTTCCTGGAGAGCGATAAGGAGGTCCACCACCGAGGTGAAGGAGAAGACTGCAAAGACTGTGGGGAGAGTAGGCGGGGCATGGGTATGGTGTGGGCGGGGCATAGACCAGGTGTGGGTGGGGCCAGAGACTGCAGGTCGCGGGACCCAGTTTCCAGGCAAAGCCTCTGCACAAACCTGCCCCCAGGCCCCACCCCACAAGTCACATGACTCACAGCCCTGCCTAATAGGGAGTCACAGTCCTGGACTTTAGGGGTCCCCAGGAGGATGGGAAAAGCACTGTCCCTGCACTCAGGAATCCCAAGTCAGAAAGGGGAGCCCCCTTGAGGTTCCCCGATCAGTGGGATTTCTCCAGTCTGATGAAGGCCCTTCAAGGGCTGCCAGTCTGATGGAAGAGGCCCTTGCCCAGACAGTTCTCTTCCCCAGGACCCTCCCACCAACTTACCAGCATAGAGTGGGTCATAGTAGATGTCACTTCGGGACAAGCTGTATACAGCCAAGAAGAACAGACCCAGGATCAGGGCACTCGTCAACACCACCCCCAAGGGGCTGTGGAGAGGAAAACCAAGTCAGGGAGGCCCATTACTGAGGCCCCATCCCACCCTGGTGAGGGTAAGAGCAGACCCCAGGAAGCTCCAGGTGACAAGGCTGAAGCATCTGTCCATCAGGAAAGCCATTCCCTGAAAAACTCCTCTTTCCCAACACCAGGCTCTTGCCCCAGCTGTTTCAACCCTCTACCCCCACCCCGACCCCCTGAAACTCCTTCCAAAAATCTTCTTTTCACTTGGCAAACTCCTATTCATCCATCATGGCCCATCTACATTGCTTCTCCTCCAGGGAAGCCCTCCCCGACTCCTCAGAAAAGATCCTTGCCTGACTTGGGCCAGGTACAGAAGGAGCACCTGTCAACCCTTCTGACTATATGATTTATCCAGTCACTTGCTGATGTGTGTGACAGTTTGCTCAGTCATTCAACAACTTCAAGACCGTCCGTGGCCAGTCCCAGTGCCCACACCTGCCAGAGGGTCTCTAGCGCTCAGTTCTGTACACTTCATTGTCTGAAGCTGCTGATTCCTCCCAGGTAAAGTCCAAATGTTTCCATCAACTCCACCCCACTCCCTGCCCTGATCTGTTCCCATCAACCTGATAAGGCAGGTCAACCAGCTGCAGAGATAATAGAGGCCAGGTCTCTGGGCAGCCCCCAACACCTGGCAAACCAAGGCCCAGAGAGGGTGGGAGACCTATCCAAGGTCACACATTCTCCCCCACACTCTGTCCAGGTCCCTACCTTCTCCTGAACCCTTCTGACCCTAGGATCCCCTTCCCTGTCCCCCTTCTAACCAACAATGACAATGATAGTAATCAGATGAGACCACACCAGCCGTCTTGGCACACAATTTGTAATCATTAACTGTAGCGATGGGATGAGATCTAAGATTATGTTCATTACACAATGAAGAAACTGAGGCTCCCAGGGGCGACCTGGTTCACTCAAGGTCTAGGGGGATGGAGCCAGGAATTTGCAACCAAGAAGCCAACTCCACTGTTAAGACTCCCTCTACCCCATGTCTTGGGTTGTGCTGTGTTTGGGAGTGTGAGGGGTTTGTGGATGCCTGGTACCCAGTGGGTGGATCCACAGGGTTGAGGCCTAGGGTTAGGAGATAGGGACAGGGGAGGTCGAGGCATGTGGGGGAAACGGGCTAGGGACAGCGTGGGCCAGCCCTGAAGAGAAGAAAGTCCCAGGCCTGAGAGAGGCGATGGAGGGACCGTCTGGTAGGGGTGGTGCAGCAGAGCGTGCGTGTGGCAAGAGCCGGGTTACTGGGGCCTTATCTGGGGCAATACTTTGACCCTTGGCGACTTTGGAGCCTGTGCTGGGCACATCTCTGGGAAAACTCAGAAACCCTCCAAAACCCTGCCTTGTTAGGGGCTCTGCTTCTCAAAGTTCCTCCTCCCCAGAGCCCAAAGCTCCCAGGATAGCCCCAGCTCCACCGCACAGCTCCAGGACGGCTGGAAGGGGATCTCCGGTTGGAAGTGGGGGTTCTTCTGACCCAGCCCCGCTCCTCCCGGGCCGGAGCGGTGCGGGGCCTCTGGGCTCGCGGGAGCCCGCTCATCCTCCTCCATCCCGCCCCCTTCGCACCCCCGCACCCCAGCCCGGCCCCTCCGCCCCCGAGGAGGCCGCCCCGGCCCCTCCCCGCACGCACTACGAGAGCGCCGAGACGTGGTTGAGCGCGTAGGACAGCGGGAGGGCGGCCAGCGACAGAACTGCGATCTTGCCCGCCAGCGGCGGGATGTCCATAGCGGCGGCGCCGGGACCCCGGCTCGGTTCTTGCGCGGCGGTGCCTCTGGGCGCGGAGTTGCCAGGGACCCAGCCCGGCTCGGCCCCGCCTTGCGCAAAGGTCGCCCCCCGCTGTGACCGCCCCGCGAGCTCCGAGGCCCCTCCCTCTCGCCGCGGCCCCTCCCCTCCCCCCGCCTTGGTAGCCTCGCCGGACTCTGCGCGGTCCCCAGTGGCAGTCCCCGCCGCCCGGCCGGTTTCCCTCTCTACTAATGCCAGCACACGATGCCTCAGGATGCTTCCGCTTCTGCGTCCTGGAGGCCCCGGGCCAGCAACTTCATTCTAAGGGAATTCGTTCTCCAGGCATCGTTTTGCACTTCTTTCTTCACCCTAAGGCACCGGCGTCCTTTCCTCCACCCCAACCCTGAAAGGGGCCCTTTTTAACTCTTCACGTTCCCTAGACCTCCTTCCAGCCCAAGATCGAGTGGGCATTGTTTCTGCGTACTGACAAAGGGACCTCATACGCCTGGGTGCAGAGTTTCACTTCGTGCCCTTGGATTTGAGTTTTCATGCGGTGGTCACAGACAAATTTAAACACGTGTGCAGGTGTTACGTTTTGACTGGGCCTGGGGGCCAACTCAAGGCAGACGGCCAGGGCCCAGGTTTGGGGACACCTTGAAGGACCCGGTGATTCTCTACCGTGTTCCTTCCATCTAGCCTGAACTACATGTGGGTGGAGCCCAAGGGGCGGAAAGGATTATAAAGTGGGGATGGAGCCAGTTTGGTGAGGAGTTTGGTAACGGTGTTCCTGGCAGGGAGAATAGCTCAGGCTTGGGGCTGAGCAGCAGAAAGGAGGCACCGAAGGCTGGGGGGGGGGGGGGGGGGGGGTTATGGAGCAAGGTGGGGTGGGCTTGGGAGGGTTCTCAACAGTCTGGAAGAAGCTGGGCTCCATTCAGGGGCAGATGCAAGCGGGCAGGGCTGGACAGGGGAGGAAAGAGAATTGGGAGGCAGCTTTTTGTCAACCCCTCCAACTAGCCTAGAATTCGTCTCCTGCCCTGGGGAACCCAGAGTCTTTTTTTTTTTTTTTTTTTTTGGCCCCGCCATTGGCTTGTGAGATCGTAGTTCCTCAACTAGGGACTGAACCCAGGCCACAGCAGGAAACACTGGGCTGCCAGGGAATTCCCTGAGGGAAAATTCTAACCTTCATGTCCCCACAACCCCCATCCCAGCCCAGCTAGGGCCCCTTCTCTATGGGCCAGCGGGTCCCATCTCTGAGCCTGGGTGACAAGACGGTCTTCTGGCCACTGACCTGAGAGCCTCCCTCCCCAGGTGCCTGTTGCCCATGGGGTGAGGTTCAGGTTCCTCTGGGCTGATCTGAATCTCCAGCCTCATTTCCTGACTTTTCTCAATTCTAGTGGTGCCAACACCCTGCATGCCTCTCCTATCTGCAAAATGGACCCGCTCATATTTCCTCACTCCTTAAAGCAGGCCCGAATGTCCCCTCCTCCAGGCAGCTCTCCCTGTCACTCCAGCCCCACTTCTCCCCCTGGAGGGCCAGGGATGTCTGCTGCAGTTCTAAGGGTCTGGCCTTACACCCTGTATCTGGGAGATGCCTGCACACCCACTCAGCATTTGGAGGCCTCCTCTTCCAACTGTCCCCCTGACTGGGGCTAAATAAAGTTCATGGTCTGAGACTGGCAAGCCTTCTGGTCACTGAGAATTAGAGGGGGGACCTTGACATGGACAGCTAGGTGTTTGAGATTGAGGCCCAGGGTCCCCATCATTGGAACCTCTGGCTGTCCAGAACTATACCCTTGTGCTCAGGACTCTGGCCCTCTGGGCAGGCTCCACGTCACCCTCTTACCCTGCCCTGGGTACAGTGTCCATGGAGGGGAGACAGGGTAGTGTGTGTCTCCCCAGCCAGGGGTCTGGTTGCTTAGACTCCCAGGCCCTGGATTCCCTCACTGAGACACTCCCCAGGCCACCTCCACCATAAGTCCCAGTTCCTCTTTCTAGCATTTATCAGTCTCAGATAGTTAGGGGTTCATGGCCATGGGCCCCAGCAGACTGTGGCTGCCCAGGGGCAGATGCCATCTGTCTGGTTCACAGTCAGTGCTCAGTGTTTGCTGAATGACTGTGTGAATTACAGGCTGGCCCAGGAGCCTGACGCCAGCTTGAGTCCTCAGACCCCATGAGTTCACAGGGACCCACTGGGTAGGTGGATGGGGCAGGGGGGTGAGTTGTAGAGCCCCCTCAGTTCCCCAGGCCCTGAGACTCCAAGCATGGCTCACAGATTTCCGAGACCCTGCCCAAGCTGCTCACTCAGCAGCTGCAGTCGCACAAGATCCCCAGGTGGTTTCTGTGCAAGTGTGAGGCACAGGCTCTGCAGATGTGCTGAGCTCTCCTTGGTCTGGGCTACCCACTAGCCTCCCCCTCCTCCAGGAGCCGTGTGATATCTTAGTACAGTCTATCTGTCCATGAAGCTGTCCCCCAAAGGCATAAGCCCTAAGGACTTGTGTGGCCACCATACGTGTAGGACCCATGGTAGCTGGGGTAGCTTGGGCTACAGCCATCACCAGCCTGGTTTGCTGGGGGGCAGGGGAGCTGTCAGTGCCACCTGTCAGAGGTGAAGGGCATAGATGTGCCCTGGGGTGACCTGCCTTGTGGGTCTGAGGGAGGAATGGGCCCTGCCTGGAGCCCCTCCCTAGCCTCCTTCTGCAGTGCACTGCTAGGCTAGGAGGTCCCTGACGCCCCTGGCCCACGTGCAGCCAGGTCTTGGCTGGCTGGCCGCCCCTCCCCTCTCCAAAGTTCCTCCTTTCAACTCCAACCCAGGCCGACGGGAGATCCCATGAGCAGACAAAGGCCCAGGGGTTTTCCAGGATTCCTTGGGCGCTGGGCAGCCTTCACAGCAGCATCCTGTCCCCTCCGTCCAGCCCAGCCCTGCTGCTAAGGAACAGGAAGGATTTCTGGTGATGGCAAGACCAGGCTGCCACAGCAAGCAAGCACTGGGATTTTAATACACAGCACAACACTTGCAACAACGGGAAGGGCGGGC
Organism: Hippopotamus amphibius kiboko; assembly: GCF_030028045.1. Lineage (NCBI taxonomy): Eukaryota > Metazoa > Chordata > Mammalia > Artiodactyla > Hippopotamidae > Hippopotamus > Hippopotamus amphibius. Next base: position 14,907,132 of record NC_080200.1, on the reverse strand, counting down.
AGAAATGCAGGCCGGAACATTCCACAGTCCAGGGATGGTCGGGCTTTTAGAAAGTACGTTTGTGCGTTTCTCTAGAATACTCAGTAGTAAGGCCGTCTGGGGTTGTTCTGTGGGAAGCAAGAAAGATAAAAGGGGAGATGGTTATGCTATATGCTAAAGGAAGACAGCTGTTCCTCCTGTCTAGAACCTACCAGGGGCAGCTAGCTCACATCCTCTAGAAGGGAGGGCAAGCTTTGTTTTGGGGAGGGGAGGAAGGCTCAAACACAGGTGGCGAGGTGGAGGGTGGGTGTGCTGGTGAGCTTCGCTGGACTGCGGAAGGAGGAACACCTGGTACCGGCACCACCACCCGCCTACAGTGGAGGAAGTGCGGTGGCCCAACCAGAAGCAATATAGGGGAGAGGGAAACACGCACCAGGGGGTTGGGCCGGAAACGGTAGGCCAGCATCATCCTCTTGCGGAAAGCCTCGTACTCGTCATCTTCCTTGGAGAGCTCGGCTGGTCGGTCAATGCCAAAGCCAGCGCCGTCTACCGTGGTGGTGCCCCTGCATTGGGGCAGTGGGGGGTGTGAGCAGGGAAGCAGGCTGGTGCCGGCGGGAGAGGGGGGTGAGGGGCCTGAGCTCGGGGCAGCGAGGCCTCACCCACTCTGGCTGGGCGCAGCAGCGGCACCCCAAGGCAGCTCAGTGGGGGGCCAGGCCAGGCCGGGCCGGGCCGGGCCGGGCAACATCTGTCTGGGACGCTCCTGGCACCAGGGGAAGATGCAGAGCCCAGGACGGCCCAGGCGCCAGAGTCCATACCAGGACGGCCCAGGCACCAGAGTCCATACCAGGACGGCCCAGGCACCAGAGTCCATATCAGGACAGCCCAGGCGCCAGCGTCCACACCCGACGCCCAGCCCGGCGACAGGACGGGACCCAGGCCCCGGGGCTACGTCTCCACGTGGGACGTTTCCTCTGCCCCAGCCCCTCGGCCCACGCCGAGCACTGGAGGCCACACTCACTTGTTGACTGGGTTCTTGATGCCCTGGCCCTCTGAGCCCAGGCCATCGCCCTCCTTCCAGCCCATCTTCATCAGCATCTGGTAGCCAATGTTCTCTATTGTCAGCTTGAACTCCTTGTACTCTGAGTAGTCAGGCTCACGGCCCTCCTGCAGCAGGAAGAGGCAGCGGTCATTCACCAGGGCTGCAGCCATCCCCAGGGACAGCTCTGGCCTGAAACCCCACCCCCCCAAGCCCTCACTGGCCGCTGGGACCACCTGTCCATCTGCCTCCCCACCACCAGGTCAGATTCCTTGAGACGAGATCAAGCTGCCCTTCTCAGGGTCTCCAGGGCCAGAAGCAGTGCTGAGCTCCCTGGTGGCCAAGTCAAAGAGCTCAAGATGACCGGTCACACAGGCCTTGTCCACCATGAGAAAGATGAATGGTTCATCACTGAAGAAAAATCCCATGTTTCAAGAGCAATTTGTTACACAGAATGCTAAAAAGAAGCTGTGGTCAATGAGGTGACCACTTCATTGATGAGATTATGTCATACAAAGCAGTTTTACAAAAACCCTTAAAAGATGATGTGCAATGTTCTATGTCAGTCCCCTCCTCTTGAGCACAAAGGCAGCATGGGAAGATCGTTTTCATCCTGGAGAGCCCAATACGTGGGGGCGTCTGCCTGAGAAATGCTTTGCCTGTAAACTGCACTTAATTGGCTCCACTGGAAGCAGAATTTCCCTAAAGCCCCAGAAAATGTTTCTAAAGCGGCAGCTGAGCTGCTGTTTGCTAATTCCCTACACAGATGGCATCTGTCATAAGCAGATGCCACCCGTGGCAAGAGGGCCCTACTTCTCCTGTGAGCGAGGGGGCCCCTGAGGCCACTGCAGGCGCCTGCCACATGAGGAGGCCACAGGAGGGGCTGGGACTCTGCGCAGGCTGCCTGCTAGACAGACCCACCGCAGAGGCTGGTGCCTGGGGCCCCTCCCAGTCTACCTTCAGGGCCTTGAAGGTCTCCATGAACTTCTCCAGCTCGTCAGGTGGCAGGAAGTCTCCAATGAAGTGTTTGCCTCGGCCCATCTTCGTCAGCTGCTCCGCCCATTCTGCCCACAGATGGGGTAAAGGTGAGAGGAGGGAGGAGGGTGTGGCGGCCCCACAGCACAAGTATGAGTCTCGGGGGGCAGTCTGGGGCTGTGCAGAACAAGGCAGCTGGCTGACACCTCGACCCTTGCTCTCCCACACAGCCCTTCTGTGTACCGTGTCCAAACGCCACTGAACACGCAGAGGACCATCCTTTTACCACTGAAGAAAGGCACAGAGAGGCCAATTCTCTTGCCCAAGGCCTTACAGGCTGGACAGGTGGCTTAAGACCCGAATGTGATGCCTCCAAGCACTTCTGGGCCGGTGAGTGGGCTTCCTAAGCCTGCAGTGCCCTGAAGGCAAGGCCTCACCCCGGCACCCCCCTCCCCCCGACCGGTGTGACCCACTCCTCGGCCCACCCCTGGTCTTGTCCATCTCCATGCGCCGCAGCTGGTGCTCCCAGGTGCCCAGCTCGCTGTCCACCTCCTCATCGCTGTCGTAGCCGTGCTGGTGCTGCTGCAGCGCCTTCTCCCACAGCAGCTGCATGTCCTGCATCGCTCGCTTGTGCTGCATGATCATGTCGTACATCTGCTGCATCTGTGGGCGGCACACGCCAGTGAACAAGGCCACGCATTGCCTGTGCAGGAGGCGAGCCCCCCGCCTCCCCTGTGTACGCTGGGCACTCCTCCTCCTCCCTCCTCAGAGCACGTGTTCAGGAAGGCACAGAGTCCTGTGTCAGGACAAGCCTTGGGTTCCCTGAATCTCTATTTGGAGCAGGGAGGACCCCCCTCTGTTTGGCCCAGAGGTGGGCCTGGAATCTGGAATATCCTGGGCACCATCGCTGTGGACCAAAAGAGGGCGACGTGGGCTCCTGACCCCTGGGAGGGTCGAGGGTGATGTGACGTGGCTGCCAGCCTGGAGGAGGTGGCCCGGGGAAGACGCTGTCCCAGCCCTCTGTGTCCTGGACACAGAGCTCCCTGCTGAGCCAGCCCTCGCTCCAAAACTGCCCAACACCAACTGAACAGCTTCACATCGTCAGGGCACCCAGAGCCAGACAGGCTTACCCTGTACTGAGTGCTGGAGGGAACTGTAAGGAAAACTTAAATGGAGACTGTCCAGTCGGGACCAGCCCACGAGCGTTGGGGGGAGGAGCTGCGGAGCATCGGCTGCAGCGGCTGCTCAGGCAGCGTAACAAGGCCTGGGCTCTGGGCCCGACTGTGGGCTGGGGAGGGCCCTTGGGGGGCTGGCATGCCATTGACGGGGGGACCTACCTGCCCAAGAGCCTCTCCCCTGACTGTGGGATCCACCTGGCACAGGGAGGCTCGGAAAGAATACATGTGACCACTGCACCACAGGGCGGGGCAGGAGACAACACTCCACCAGCCCCTCTGGAGCCTGCCTGCTCTGCCCACCAGGGCCTTACCTCCTGCTGCTCCTTCAGCTGCTTCTTCTGGGCATCCGAAAGCTCTGTGACACCCACCAGACCCACGGGCTTCCCCTTCTCGTAGCCGAGACCCTTGAGGTCCTGAACTAGAAACGAGACACAGGACGGTCAGCAATGGACACGTGGGCCCAGCCATGCGCCACAGTCCACGTGTTGATGACACCTGAGGCACCTGCTGCATATGGCAGGACCCTTAAGTCGGAACAGTTAGTATGCATGTCACCTGACGACCTCGGGGGGCTTTGCTCGCTCTGTCAGGTGCACTCAGTTCCACCCCCATGGGACCGCTCCAGGCAGGCTCTATGACCCTACAGTGCAGGTGCGGATGCCAAAACTCAAGAGGCCTAGGGCCTCATCCAAGGTCACACAGCTAATAAGTGACAAGGCACGGAATCTGCAAAGCTGGAGATGTGACAGCTCAATATGTGTGCGCACGCGCGTGTACACAGGCTCTTGGAAGTAAGCCTTACGGTGAACAGACACCCAGTGTAGACACACAGGTTTGGAGTCTGGCATGAGACTCCGCTGCATGGCTCTGTTAGCTCCTTCTGGGGAGGCAGCCAACCATCTTTAAAGCAACTGACATTTAAGTTGGCATCACCTTTGAAGCTTGGCTGGAGCCTGCAACACTAATTCACAGGAAGATGCTGCAATGGACCCGTCTGGGGGATAGAAACAACCACCCCTCAGGTGGTGGCTTCCTGGGGAAGAAGCCAGGTGGAACGGGCTGCAGAGGCCCCTCTGGGAGGATGGAAAGAGCCAGGTCTTCCCAGCCCACCGTGGCTGGGGCTTCGCCTGTGAGAACCACCCGCAGGTGCTCCTGGACCCTAAGATTGCATCCCAATCCCTCCTTGGTCTGTGGGGGCTCTGAAGGATGTTGGGGAGCCCCATGGAGAGAACAAGGGGCCAAGGTCTGAGCAGTCTCCTGTGTGCTTGGATCATACCCCAGTCCCTTTCCTCCTCAGGCCACTGCACCAGTGAGCAGGCAGGAGGGGGCTGCTCACGCTCCCCTGGGGACAATGTGGGCCAGTGGGACTTGAATCTGAACCTGAGACCTCAGAGCTTATACTTGTCCCCTAGACCTGAAGGACCTGGGAGCTGGGGCGGGACCTCAGGGACACGATCTCAGAGCTGGGGTGTGCACGCATCAGAGCAGCCCTCACATCTAAGCACCCTCCTTTACACTGGGCACCAGGTTTGGCACTTGAGCAGCAATCCGACCCTAGGCACCCTCAGCCCTGGGCAGAGGTGCTATCTAGAGCCCCAGTGAGTACTAGACTCTTCAGTCAGTAGCTCTTCTCTTTGGCCAAGGGAGGCACTGAGCAAGAGACCACTGTAAGAGCTGGGTGGGCAGGGCCAACAGGCCAGGCCAGCCCTGTGATCTGGGTGAGATGCCTTCCCTCTCAGCCCATCTCATGTGGCACATGTAGGTGTTGGTGCCAGGGCAATTGTGACCTCTGTGTGCCTGCGTGTCCAGCTCCCGTCAAGATGGGGGTGAGGGAGGCTGAGAGGGTTCTGCCCATGGTGCAGGCTGCGTGGTGAAGGAGTCAGACGGAGGGCGTGAGATGGCCCATTATCAGTCACCAATATCATCTGCAAAATGTGATGACCACAGACCCCTGCCCCACCTTGTGGGTTTGCGGTAGAAAATAAGAAATGAGGCCACACTTTGGCTGTCGCTGAAACTGCTGTCAAGGAGGGAGAAGCTGGAGATAACTGTGCAAAATTGACCACAGCAATTATTGTGCTTATCATTGTGCATTTCCTGAGCTTTCTGTGACAAAACTGAATCCAAGCACTTTAAAGCTTAAGGGAGAAAACAGGATTATCTGTATGTTGCCTATAAGAGACTTACTTTAGATACAAAGACACAAATAGGTTGAAAGTGAAAGGAAGGAAAAAGATATTTCATGCAAATAGAAACCAAGAAAGAGCTGCGCTGGCCGTGCTAGTATCAGACAAACAGGCTTTAACTCAGAAAAGGTTACAAGAGACAAAGAAGGGTATGATATATATTTACAAATGATTTGCTACAGAAAGAAGATACAACTATTAAACATATAGGCACAGACTTAACAACAGAGCCAAGATAAATGAAGCAAAAACTGACAAAACTGAAGTGAGAAATAAACAGTTCAATAGTATGAAGAGGAGTCAAAAATTATCCGAACTCCAGTATTAAAACTTCTATAAATTCCTTGGCCAGAGTGCAGATGATTTTTGCCTCACCCTCGTAATTGCTGGAAATTTCAATACCTTATTTTAAATACTGGACAGAACATCTAAACAGGAGATCAATAAGGATATAGCAGACTGAACAACACTATAAACCAACCAGAGCTAATAAATATCTATAGAACACACAATCCAACTACAGCAGAATACACAGTAATCTCAAGTACAAATGGAACATTCTCCAGGATAAAGCATATGTTAGGCTACAAAACAAATTTTAATGAATTTTAAAAGACTTAAATCATACCAAGTACCTTTTCTGATCACAATGCAATGAAACTAGAAATCAGTAACAAGGAAAACTGGAAAACTCGCAAACATGGAAATTAAACATACTCTTAAACAACCAATGGGTCAAAGGTTAAACCACAAGAGGTCAGAAAACGCTTAGAGATGAATAAACACTAAAGCACAACACACCAAAATTTATGGGGTGTAGCAAAAGCAGTGCCAAAAGGGAAATTTATAGCTGTAGATGCTTACATTAAAAAAGAAGATAGATCTCCAATTGATACCTAACTGTACACCTTAAGGAACTAGAAAAAGAAAAGCGAACTAATTCCAGAGCTAGCAGAATGAAGGAAATAAAGATTAGAATGCAGATAAAAGAAACAGAAAATAGAAAATACAAAAAAGAAAATCAATGAAAACAAAATTTGGTTTCTTGAGAAGACCAACAAAATAGACCAACAAAATCTTTAGATAGAGTGCCTAAGAGAAAAAGAGAAAAGACTCAACTACTAAAACAATAGGGGGATACAGCAGTATCCCCTTTATCTGCAGGGGATACATTCCAAGATTCCCCTCAGTGGATGTCTGAAACCACAGATAATACTGAACCCTGTGTATACTATATACATACATACCTATAACAAAGTTTAATTTATAAATAGGCACAGAAGAAATTTACAATAGCTAATAATAAAATAGAACAGTTATAACAATATACTATAATAAAAATTATGTGAATGTGGTTTTTCTCTCTCTCTCAAAATATCTTATCACAAAGGTAATGCCTTTTCCATCTTAACTAAGCACTTAGCACACACTGTGGCCGTAACTTTTGCAGTTTGAGGTAAGACAGCAAAGCTAGCATAAATTTCTTTTTCCTTCTTCACAATTTCATGGATAGATGATTTGTTCTTACTATAGATCTTGGCGACCTCAGCTTATTAAGAACTTTTTACCTTTCCTTAAAGGAAATACTTTATGGCTTCTCTTTGGCATGTCTAAATTGCCAACGTCACTACTCTGCGCTCTGAGGCCATTACTAAGTAAAACAGTAGAGTAAGGGCTATTGGAACATGAGCACTGCAGTACCATGACAGCGAATCTGATAACCGAGTGACTACTAGTGACTGCTGGGTGGGATATGCTGGACAAAGGGACGATTCACGTCCCAGGCTGGGTGGAGTGGACAGCACAAGATTTCGCCACAATACTCAGAGTGGCTAACAATTTAAAAACGTATTAATTTTTTATTTCTGGAATTTTTCATTTAATATTTTTGGACCACAGTTGATGGCGAGTAACTGAAAACACGGAAAGCAAAAGCATAAATAAGGGGGGACTACTGTATTACTAATGACTTTACAAAAATAAAAAGGATTCTAAGAGAATACTGTAAACAGCTGTACATCAACAAACTGGATCACCTAGACGAAGTGGACAAATTCCCAGCATGGCCCAAATTACCAAAACTAACTCAAGGAGTGACGAAAAACTTGAATAGACATAACAAGTAAGGGGATTGAATCAATAATCATCCCTCCCCCACCCCCCCCGAAAGAAAGGCCCGGAACCAGATGGTGTCACTGGTAAATTCTGCCCAAGATTTCAAAGAAGAATTAACACCAATTCTTCTCAAATTCTTCCAAAACAATTAAAGTAGGAAACACTTCCTAACTCATTCAATGAGGTCAGCATTACCCTGATACCCAAGGCAGACAAAGACAATATAAGAAAACTACACACCAATAATCCTTATGAGTATAGATGCAAAAATCTGCAACAAAATATGAGCAAACCAAATCCATCAGCATGTTAAACTAATTATTTACTACAATGGAGTGGGATTTATCCCAGGAATGCAAGGGTGGTTCAACATACAAAACTCAATCAACATGGGACTTCCCTGGTGGTGCAGTGGTTAAGAATCTGCCTGCCAATGCAGGGGACACATTTTTGATCCCTGGTCTAGGAAGATCCCACATGCCACGAAGCAACTAAGCCCATGTGCCGCAACTACTGAGCCTGCGCCCTAGAGCCCATGAGCCACAACTACTGAGCCCGCGTGCCACAACCACTGAAGCCCGTGTGCCTAGAGCCTGTGCTCCATAAGAGGTGGAGAAGCCACCACAATGAGAAGCCCACGCACCTCAATGAAGAGTAGCCCCACTTGCCACAACTAGAAAAAGCCCGTACTCAGCAACAAAGACCCTACACAGCCAATAAAAATTAATTAAAAAAATCACAACCTTAAAAAAAATCAATCAACATAATACTCCACATTGATAAGAGTATTATCAATCAGGGAAGGGAAAACCCCACATGATCATTTCAATTAATGTAGAAAAAGCATTTGACAAAATCTAACACTCCTTCATGATAAAAGCACTCACTAAACTAGGAAGAGAAGGGAACTTCAATATGACAAAGGCCATCTATTAAAAACACACAACAAACTCGAGGATGGAAGATGCCTTAGAGGACTGGGACAGGGAGGGTGGGGGGGACTCGAGGGAGGGTGGGGGGGGGAGTCGAGGGAGGGAGGGAATACGGGGATATGTGTATAAAAACAGATGACTGAACTTGGTGTACCTCCCCCAAAAAAATAAATAAATAAAATTAAAAAAAATAATAAAAAAAATAAAAACACACAACAAACATCAAACTCAACGGTGAGGACTTGCTAGGTGGCGCAGTGAGTAAGAATCTGCCTGCCAATGCAGGGGACACAGGTTCGATCCCTGCCCCAGGAAGATCCCACATGCCATGGAGCAACTAAGCCCGTGTGCCACAACTGTTGAGCCTGCGCTCTAGAGCCCGTGAGCCACAACTACTGAGCCCATGTGCTGCAACTACTGAAGCCCATGTGCCTAGAGCCCGTGCTCTGCAACAAGAGAGGCCACCACAATAAGAAGCCCGCACACCATAAGGAAGAGTAGCCCCCGCTCACTGCAACTAGAGAAAGCCTGTGTGCAGCAACGAAGACCCAACACAGCCAATAAAATAAATAAATTTAAAAAAAAACAAAAAACTCAATGGTGAAAGACCAAAAGCTTCCCCCCTAAGATCAGGAACAAGGCAGAGATGCCTCCTTTCACCACTTCTGTTCAACTCTGTACTGCAAATTCTAGCCAGAGCAATTAGGCAAGAAAAAAAAAATAAGAGGCATCCAAATTGGAAAGGAAGAAGTATAACTATTCTTATTTGCAGATGACATTATCTTGTATGTAGGAAATCCTAAAGACTGTTATGCTAATAAATGAAATCGGCCAAGTTAAAAGACACATAATCAACACACAAGAAAATCAGCTGTGTTTCTATATACTAACAACAAATAATTCAAAAAGAAAATTTTAAAAAAATTCCATTTGCTATAGCATTGAAAAGAGTAAATCACTTAGGAATAAATTTAAACAGAAGTACAAGACTTGTACAATGAAAAGACAAAACACATTGAAAGAAATTAAAGAAAACCTAAGTAAATGGAAAGCTATCCCATGTTCTCAGATTGGAAGACTTAAATGTTAACACGTCAATACCACCCAAAGCAATCTACAGATTAATATAGTGCCTTCCAAATCCCAACAATGTTTTCCGTAGAAATGAAAGAGCCCATCTGAAAATTCATTCAAAAATTCAAAGGACCTTGAATAGCCAAAGCCTGAAAAACAAGAACAAAGTTGGAAGACTGACACCCCCAATTTCAAAAGTTACCACAGAGCTACAGTAATCAAAACAGTGCGCTACTGGCAAAAGGAGAGGTATACAAACCAGTGTAATAGAACAGAGAGCCCCCAAATAAACTTTTACATCTATGGGATTTTTGACAAGGGTGTCAAGAGACCATTCAATGGAGAAAGAACAATAGTCTCTTCAACAAATTGTGCTGGGAAAATTGGGTCTTGACATGCAAAGAAATGAAGTTATATCCTTACTTTACATCATATATAATCATTAATTCAATTTAAGAGCTAAAACTATAAAACTCTTAGAAGAAAACATACGGGTATATAGTCAAGACTTTGGGGCTTCCCTGGTGGCACAGTGGTTGGGAATCCGTCTGCCAATGCAGGGGACACGGATTCAAGCCCTGGTCTGGGAAGATCCCACATGCCGCAGAGCAACTAAGCCCATGCGCCACAACTACTGAGCCTGCGCTCTAGAGCCTGTGAGCCACAGCTGTTGAGCCCAAGTGCCACAACTACTGAAGCCCACCTGCCTAGAGCCCGTGCTCTGCAACAGGGGAAGCCACTGCAATGAGAAGCCTGAGCACCGCAATGAAGAGTAGCCCCCGCTCTCAGCAACTACACAAAGCCTGTGCGCAGCAATGAAGACCCAAGCAGCCGATAGATAAATAAATAAATAACAGAATTAAAACAGAAACAAAAACAAAAAAAGGACTTTGGATGTGGCTATGGTTTCTGAAGACCAAACTCATAGGCAACAGAAGAAAAAATAAATTGAACATTAAAATTTAAAACTTTTGTGTATCAAAGGACATTAAGAGAATGAAAATACAGCCCATAAAGCTAGAGAAAATATTTGCAAATCATGTATATGAATAGGGATTAACATCTAAAACATATAAAGAACTCCTACAACTTGATAACAAAAAACACAAACAACCCAATTAAAAAACGGGCAAAGGACTAAAAAAGACATTTCTCCAACTGAATGATCCAAATGACCAGTAACACATGAGAAGATGCCCAACACCATCAGTCACTAGGGAAATGCAAATCTAAACTACAACGTGATTTCACTTTACATTTACTAGGATAGCTATAATCAGGCGAGAACGTGAAGAAACTGGAACCCTTGTGCACTGCTGATGGGAATGTAAAATGGTGCAGCTGCTGTAGAAAACAGTTTGGCAATTCCTCAATAAGTTAAAACAGAATTATCGTAAGACCCAGTGATTCGGGACTTCCCTGGTGGCGCAGTGGTTAAGAATCCGCCTGCTAATGCAGGGGACATGGGTTCGATCCCTGGTCCGGGAGGATCCCACATGCCACGGAGCAACTAAACCCGTGTGCCACAACTACTGAAGCCTGCGGGCCTAGAAGCCTATGCTCCGCAACAAGAGGCCACTGCAATGAGAAGCCTGCAGACTGCAACAAAGAGTAGCCCCCACTCAACACAACTAGAGAAAGCCCGCGCACAGCAACAATGACCCAACGCAGCCAATAAATTAATTAATTAATTAATTAAAAAAGTAAAAATAAAAACAAGGCCCAGTGATTCCACTCCTAGGTATATACAAAAAAGAATCAAAATCAGGGATCAAAATTGTACTTACATGTAGGCCAACGTTCACAGCAGCACTATTGACAATCACCAAAAGGTAAAATCAACCCAAGCTTCTAAACAACTGATGAATGGGTAAACAAAAATGTTGTCTATCCATACAGTGGAATTCTATTCAGCAGTGGAAATAAATGAAATTCTGACTTGTGCTTCAACACAGATGAACCTTGAAAATGTTATGCTCAGTGAAACATGCCAGGCCCTCCCCAGCAGGCTCGGGGAGGGGGTCTGCCCACCTGACAGAGGCGAGGGCGAAGCGTCCACGTCCCTCTGCACCAGTTCGGCAGGCGGGAGCTCCACCTTGTCCTCTTCAGGCCCCCACCGGCTCTTTCGCTTCCTCTTCGTGTTGGCTGTAGTGGCCAGCTTCCCTGGGGCAGCTGAAGATGGGCTGACGTTGGGCAAGGGGGCAGATGAGGTAGGGCAGGTAGTGGCAGTGGGCATGGACCCCAACGGGGTCTCAGGAGGAGATCTGCGCTTCAGTCCGAGGTCAGGTGCCATGGGGATGCCCATGGGACCAGCCTTGGCTTTCCGGAACTCCTCCAGCTTCTGGCGATAGTACTTGTACCCTTGGCTGTTGGGTTCATATAGAAAGCTGCAAAAGAGAGTGGGCGGTACACCATCATTGGGCCTCAGTCCCCTACCCCAGATTTAGGACAGGAGAAGCTTGGGCCTTGTGTAGGCACACTGGGGTCGACCAGGGTCACTTTAGGGTCATGTCAAGATGGAGGTCTCTACCACAACCCCTGCCCTGCCAGGCCTCTGCAGCTGCTGGCGCTAGTGGCCCAAACTTGAGGAACAGTGTGATCTGCCCACTGCCTGTCATGACGCTGTTCCTGTGAGCTGAGGGCCACTCCAAGCCCCTACCCCACCTTTACTGGATGCCCATCACACTATCACTGATCCCCTGCCTCGAAGGAAAAGGTGCAGGCTCTCTCAGACCTTCCCCATGCTCTGCCGGGCTTCTTTCCCTGCTGTCCTAGGTGAGTGCACCGGTGCCTACAAACCAAGAAATCCTGAGTTGCAAGAGACACCTGGTGCCAGAAAGCACAGGATTTGTCCCAAACCTGACAGCTGAGCACACCTGTGCTCCTTTCTGATGTATCCTTGAGAGACATCAACAGTGGAGAGAGACAAAACAGAGACACTGAACACTGAAACAGACAGGGAGCCCACTAACAGCCTTGCTAGAACCTGTGGGTCCCCAAGTGCAGAGCAGGGGATGCTGCGTTCAGCGCTGACAGAGGCTGCAGCTCCTTTTGCACCTGCCTGGAATCTCTCAGACTATGCACGTACTGCAGTCCCACCTCTGGAGTCCACACCAGAGGGAAGAGTTACAGCCCAGTTCCACACAGCAAAACCTGTGCACAGCAGAGATTACACATCCCTTGACAAGAAGGGGCTAGACCTGCACTCATGAACCTGGAATGACAGTCACAGCACAATGCTGTACTACAAAAGCAACATGCAGGCCCAAGAATGCTATAAATTCCTTTTATATACAAGGAAGTTAGCAGAAAAAAGTCCACAGACTATTCCTACACATCTACATGAGAGCTGGGAGAGGGATGGAAGAACTCCCAATCCTGTTAACACTGGTACCTACGGTGGGATGGAGGGATGGGGAGATTGTGTCATCTTCTTTGTATTCTTGGGTCGTGGTACAAGCATGTACACCCTTCAGAAAACCCGGTGATGAACATTTGTAAAAATTAAAAGAAACAAAGATCAACAAAATCATTAAGCCTCTCTAGTCAAGCTAAGAAAAAAAGAGAGAGGATACAAATTACTAATAACAGAAAAGAAAAAAGGGCCATCATTACAGATCCCACAGACATTAAAATTACTACGGATTACTATGAACAACTCTATGCCCACAAATTTGATACCTCAGATGAAATGGGCTGATTCTTTGAAAGATACAATCTGCCAAAACTCACACAAGAAGGAACAGACAATCTGAACAGGCCTATTTCTATTAAAGAATTTTAATCAGTAATTAATAATCCTCCAGAAGTTCACTGGTGAATTCTACCAAACATTTAAGGAAGAGATTATACCAATTCTGTACAATCCCTTTCAGAGGATAGAAGCAGAGAGAATACTTCTTAACTTACTCAATTACCCTAATACCAAGAGCAGACAAAAACATTACAAGAAAAGAAAACTACAGACCAACATCTCTCATGAACACAGATGTAAAAATCCTCAACAGGGGCTTCCCTGGTGGTCCAGTGGCTAAGACTCAGCACTCCCAAAGCAGGGGGTCTCGGTTCAATCCCTGGTCAGGGAACTAGATTCCATGTGCATGTTGCAACTAAGAATTTGCATGCCACAACTAGATTCCCCATGCTGCAACTAAAGATCCTGCACGAAGCAATGAAGATCCCGAGTGCTGCAACTAAGACCCAGTGCAGCTAAAATAAATAGATATTTTTTTTAAAAACTCAGCAAAATGTTAGCAAACCCAATACACCAGTGTATATAAAGAATATACACCACAACCAAGTGGGATTCATTCTAGGCAGGCAAGACTAGCTCAACATCTGAAAATCAAGTAATGTCAACAGGCTAAAATCCATCAGGCCAACAGGCTCAAAAAGAAAAACATCACACGATCATATCAATTGCTGCAGAAAAAGTATTTAACAAAATCTAATACCCATTCATGAGAAAAAGTCTCAGTAAACTAGGATTATAGGGAACTTCCTCCACTTGATAAAGAGTATCTACAGGGACTTCCCTGGTGGCACAGTGGTTAAGAATCCTCCTGCCAATGCAGGGCACATGGGATCGAGCCCTGGTCCAGGAAGATTCCACATGCCGTGGAGCAACTAAGCCCGTGCGCCACAACTACTGAATTCACATGCTGCAGCTACTGAAGCCTGTGTGCCTAGAGCCCATGCTCCGCAAACAAGAGAAGCCAGCACAATGAGAAGCCCACGTACTGCAATGAAAAGTAGGCCCTGCTCGCGAAAGCTAGAGAAAGCCCATGCACAGCAATGAAGACCCAATGCAGCCAAAAAAAAAAATTTTAATTAAAAAAAAAAAAGAATATCTATAAAGAACCTACAGCTAACCTCAAGTTTTTCCACTAAGAACAGAAACAAACCAAGAATATCCCACCTCTCCGATACTTTTCATCATCATACTGGAAGTTCTAGGTAATGCAATAAGATGAGAAAAGGAAACAGAGGGCACACTGAGAAGGAAGAAACATGACATGATCGTCTACATAGAAAAAACAGATGAAGAAATTCCCTGGTGGTTAGGACTCTGCGTTCTCACTGCCAAGGGCCTGGGTTCAATCCCTGGTTGGGGAATTAAGATCCCGCAAGCCACGTAGCACAGCCAAAAAATAAATAAATAAATAAAAAACACAGATGAAAGAACAGACCAAAAAACCCTGGAACTTAATAACCTATTATATAGCAAGGTTGCGGGATACAAGGTTAATCTACAGAAGTCAATACCAGCGATGAACAAGTGGATTTTGAAATTAAAAACACACTATCAGGACTTCCCTAGTGGTCCAGTTGGTAGGACTCCACGCTCCCAAGGCAGAGGGCCCAGGTTCGATCCCTGGTTGGAGAACTAGATCCCACATGCATGCCACAACTAAGATCCTGCAAGCCACAACCAAGCAGCCTGCATGCTGCAACTAAGAAGTCCGCATGCTGCAACTAAGAAGTCTGCATGCTGCAACTAAAGATCTCACATGCTGCAACAAAGAGCCCGTGTGCCACAACTAAGAACCAGTGCAGCCAAAATAAATTTTTAATAAAACCAAAAACAAACCCCCCACAATACCATTTACATTAGCATTCCCCCAAATGAAATACTTAGGTATAAGTCTAACAAAATATGTACAAGATCTATATGAGGAAAACTAAAAAACTCTGATGAACGAATTCAAAGAACTAAATAAAGTTAGACAGATTCCATGTTCACAGGAAGACTCAGTGTGGCCAAGATGTCAATTACTCCCAACTTGATTTCTAGAATCAATGCAATTCCAGTCAAAATCATTTATTCTGTGGATATTGACAAACTGATTCTAGAGTTTTATTATATAAGAGACAAATGACCCACGATCGCCAACACAATAATGAAGAAGAACAAAGTTGGAGGACTGACTGTAAAGCCACAGTAATCACGGCAGAGGGGTTTTAGTGAAAGAATGGACAAAGAGATCAACAGCACCGAATAAAGAGCCCAGAAACAGATCCACACACATACAGTCACACATTTGACAAATGGAGCAAAGACAGTCTTTTCAACAAATGGTGCTGAAACTGGACATCCACAAGCAAAAAACCCCCAAAAAACAAAGAATGTAGACACAGACCTCATAACTTTCACAAAAAGCAACTAAAAATGTATCACTGACCTAAAATATAAAACATAAAAATATAAAACATAGGAGAATACCTACGTAACCTTGCGTATGGCTTTTTAGATATAACACCAAAGGCATGATCCATGAAAGCAGCTGATAAGCTGGACTTTATTAAAATTAAAAACTTCTATTCCTAGCGGCTTAGTGTATAAGTAAAATGAATAAGTACTTGGAAATTTGACTGCGTTATAATTAGGCAAAAGCCTTGAATGTAAACACGTAAAGCATGTAACAGATGCTCTTTAAAGGTAGGTTTTCAAGTGTTAAAAAAAAAAATTAAATTAAGTTAAAAACTTCTGCTCTGGGACTTCCCTGGTGGCACAGTGGATAAAAATCCACCTGCCAATGCAGGGGACACGGGTTCAATCCCTGATCTGGGAAGATCCCACATGCCACAGAGCAACTAAGCCCACGCACCACAACTACTGAGCCTGTGCTCTAGAGCCCGTGAGCCACAACAAGCAAGCCCATGTGCCACAGCTACTGAAGCCCACATGCCTAGAGCCTGTGCTTCGCAACAAGAGAAGCCACTGCAATGAGAAGTCCATGCACCACAACGAAGAGTAGCCCCTGCTCTCCGCAACTAGAGAAAACCCGCATCCAGCAATGAAGACCCAACATAGCCAATAAATAAATCTAAAAATATATATATATATATATATTAAAAAAAAGAAAAAAAGATTCTGCTCTGCAAAGGACAATGTCAAGAGAATGAGAAGAAAAGCCACAGACCGGGGAAAATATTTGCAAAAGATACATCTGATTAAGACTATTATCCAAAATATACAAAGGACTCTTAACATCCAACAATAAGAAAATAAACAAGTCAGTTAAAAAATGGGGGACTTCCCTGGTGGCGCAGTGGGTAAGAATCCGCCTGCCAATGCAGGGGACACAGGTTCAATCCCTGCCCCAGGAAGATACCACATGCCACGGAGCAACTAAGCCCGTGTGCCACAACTATTGAGCCCATGTGCCACAACTACTGAAGCCCATGTGCCTAGAGCCCATGCTCTGCAACAAGAGAGGCCACTGAATGAGATGCCTGCGCACCACAACGAAGAGTAGCCCCCGCTTGCTGCAACTAGAGAAAGCCCATGTGCAGCAATGAAGACCCAACACAGCCAATTAAATAAATAAATAAATAAATAAATAATGGGGGACTTCCCTGGTGGCGCAGTGGTTAAGAATCCGCCTGCCAATGTAGGGGACACAGGTTCGATCCCTGGTTGAGGAACATCCCACACGCCGCGGAGCAACTAAGCCTGCGAGCCACAACTACAGAGCCCGTGTACTGCAACTATTGAAGCCCACATGCCTAGAGCCAGTGCTCTGCAACAAGAGAAGGCACCACATTTAGAAGTCCAGGCACCACAACGAAATGTAGCCCTCACTCGCCACAACTAGGGAAAGCCCACGTGCAGCAATGAAGCCCCAATGCAGCCAATAAATAAATTTATTAAAAGAATAAAAAACAAATAAAAATAAAAAACAGGCCAACGACAACCTTAACACACACCTTACCAAAGATTTACAGATGGCAAATAAGCATTATGAAAAGATACTTCGCACCATGTCATCAGGGAAATGCAAATTAAAACAATGAATATCACTACACACCTGTAAGAACAGCCAAAATCCAAAACACTGACAACATCAAATGTTGATACAGATATGGAACAACTGAAACTCTCATTCACTGCTGTGGGGAAAGCAAATGGTACAAGACAGTGTGGCAGTTTCTTACAAAACTAAACATACCATACAATCCAGCAATCACACTTCCTGGTATAAAAGAGTTGAAATTTTATAGCCACACAAAAACCCTGTACCCTGATGTTTATAGCAACTTTATTCATAATTGCCAAAACTTGGGAGAAACCAAGATGTCCTCCAGGCGGTGAATGGATACATAAATTGTGGTTTACCCAGACAATGGAAAATTACTCAGTGCTATAAAGAAATGAGCTACCAAGCTAAAAAAACCACTCAGAGCAACCCTAAATGCCTATTACTAAGTGATGGAAGCCAATCTGAAAAGGCAACGTACTATGATTCCAATTATATGACATTCTGGAAAAGGCAAAACTACGTGGCTGCCAGGGGTTGGGGAGGAAGAAGGGATGAATAGGCAGAACACAAGGAATTTTAGGGCAGTGAGAATTCTCTGTAGGATATCATAATGGTGGATACATGTCATTACACATTTGCCCAAACCCGCAGAATACACAACACCAAGAGTGAACCCTAACTATAGATTTTGGGTGATTATGATGTGTCAACATAGGTTCATCAATTGTAACAAATACACTATCCTGATGGGGGATGTCGATAATAGGGGAGGCTGTGCACGTGTTGGGGAAGGGGGCACATGGGAAGTCTCTGTACCTTCCCCGCAATTCTGCGGGGAACCTAAAACGGCTCAGAAAGTAACATTTAAAAAAAAAATTAAGAGACCAAAGCAAGAAGTCGTTCAAAGAGGGAAGGGAGCAGATGGCTGAATTTAAAAAAGACTTGTGGCAAACAGGACATGGATTTAAAGTGATCTGGTTCCTCCAAGAGAAGCAGACTGGGGAATTTGCCCACCCCGGCAGGGGGGCAGCTCCTAACAGGATGGCTCTCCTCTAGGCTCACAAGCCTGCCTCCTCCTGGCCTCACCTGCTGGTTCATGCTGAGTCTCCCCTGAGCTGCTCTGAGAGGTAGCACCCAAGAGCCCCCCAAGGGTATGCCTGTCCGCAAGGAGCGCCACAGTTCACTGCGGGCCCCAGGCCCAGGTGCAGGGGATTCTACAACAAAGACCCCCTCTGGTTGGTGCGGTCCCACCCGCAGGGTTAACCAAAGTTAACAGTTGGTGTCTTTCCTTCCAGACTTTTTTTCAGTGCAGATTTATTTGAATAGAGCTGTGATTCTATTTTCTGTATCCTGATATTTTAAGAGTTTCTTAACCCAACAACATAAGGCTTTCCTGTTAGAATGCAGCATATAGCATGGTGGGTGAAGGCATCTCCACCACCTGGCCTCCTTGCCTTGCTCACCTGTTAAAGGCCAACACGCCAGGTTGCTGTAAAGAACAACATGGTTCACCCAGGTGATGTGTTAGGGCCACACGTGGCTTGAGGTGTGCTGGCTGCTACCACCTTCGACAACTTGCCTTCTGATGGCCACGATTCCACTGGGGAGATGCAATTATAAGAGTTTAGCCCACTGGGGCTGGACTTTTTTCATTGTGTTACCAATTTTTCATGACTATGACAGTGCTACATACAACATTATTTCTGGGGATGGCATCTCAGAAGTGGAATGACTGGTCAAAGGAACAGGTATTTCCAGCTTCTTTACAGATGAGCAGAGCTATTACGGTTGTTTCCCAAAACACACAGCTGCTGGGAAATCAGAAGGGTGGGGAAGGGTCAAGAGCGGCAGGAACGTGGAGCGGCTGTTAGATGTGGGGGAGAGAGGAGCTGCCTTGCACCCGATCCCATGTGGAGATGAAACAGTCTGCCTGGTATGAACCTGCATGCCTTGCCCAGGCCCAGACACCGGATCCTCCCTCATTTACTACTTCCCCAACGTGTGCAGTTGTTGACTGTGGTTCAGCTCTGGTGCTGAATGAGCTCTCCCAGACCACGCTGCTCACCTTCAGCTACTTCTCTGCCAGACACTCCCAGGCTCTGTCCTCATCTTCTAGACTGCTAGGTGGCAGTCACCCTCTAGCCTCCATCAAAGCCACACCCAACAAGCTGGATGCCAACCAGTAATGCCCCGACAAGGGGCAACCGCTGCAGGGAGGGCGTGGAGTCACTTGTGATAACGTCTCTACGCTTTGACCCCAGGGGAAAGGCTTGGTTGGAGCTGCTGAGCCCTGGAGCCCTCTGACCAGGGAGAGCCACCTGGGCTGGGGGCTTCGCACAGAATTCCATTACCTCGCCCACTTTTTTGTCAGCTCCTGTCACATGACAGTACACTAAGATTCCTGTTTAAATAAACTTACTTAGGTAAATGAAGGAAAAAAAGACGTAGTGACTGTTAAGTAACACTGGTCTGGGTAGTGTGGAGCGGTGGCCGATATCACTATGTTGTGAGGGGATCCTGGGTCTCCTGAACTCTAGACCCAAACACCCCACAGCCCCCAGGAAAGCGCCTAGCTGCCCCGGTACCAGACACAGGGACACCTGAAACCCTCAGTGGCCCTTCCCCACTCCACCCCTTGGCTCCCTCTGCCCCCACGTACCTCGACCTGGTGTGCCTGACCACCCTCCACAACTGTGGCCAGATGAGCCTGGAAGAACAGTTGACCCTGTCACTCCCTATGCAGACCCTCCAAAGGCTCTCAGTGAACACCTGAGCCTCTGGGACCCAGCCCTGCCCAGCTCCAGGGCCCATCTGCACCACGTCCATGCTCACCCTGCACCCCTGCCACGGTGGCACAGCGCCCGCCATCTCTGCCGCTTCACTCCTGCGTGGCAGTCCCTCCAGACGCCCTTCACTTTGTGCCGTGTCTAGCTCACGCTGGCTCACATGTAGTAGATGCGACTGGCCGCCTGCCCAGCATCCACTCCTGCTTCCTTCTTCCTGAGTCCCTGATGGCGTCTAGAGCTGCTGAATCAAGCAGCCCAGATGGCTGCTGCTCCGGCACTTTTTGTTACGAGCGCCATCGCATCTCCTCACTGACTGAGTGGGGACTTGTGTTACTTGTGGCCAAAAGTGTCCTCGTGGGTATATCACCTCCACAACAGGTTCGGCGTCCAACTCACAAACCTCTGTCAGTCCCTGCCCTGCAGCAGTGACTGCCCCACCCACACCCCAACATCCTGCCCCCACCCGATCAGTCTTCCCCCACTAAGAGCAAGGGCTGAACCCACCCAAGGAATGACAGAGTGGGTGAGTACAGACCCAGCCCAAGGGAGTGGTGTGTGACTTCATGGCTGGGGACAGCAGGGAGGCCAGGCTGCTTGTCCCACACGCTCTGTGGAACCTGCACACAGGCTGAGGGTTTCCCCTCCCCAGAGCCTGAGGCATCACATTCCCCACTTTCCTGCCATTTCCCTTGTGGTAAAGATGAGACCCTAAGGATGCACACAGGGAACAATTCTGTGAGTTTCTGCTCAGAGAGCCTGGCCTATTCTGTTTCAAGGGAGCAAGGCAAGTGCCAGAGACTTTCTCCACGAGGCACCTGGAAAACACAAGGCCCCAAAGGGCCCCACACACCTGCCTCAGAGATGATTCAGGGCACCAATGTGCACTTGGGGAACGCCTACGGGGTGGCAGGGCTAAACTCTGTGGTCAGAAAATCCTGGACCTGAGTCCTGGCCCTGCCAACTTCTTGCCATGGGACCCTAGCATGCCTCAATACCAGGCTGAGTCCATTTTCTCAGCGGGGGAGCCGTGACTAGGGTGAGAGGTTACCTCCCCAGTGGGTACCCACCCCCTTACCTGAATGCCTGGTTCTCGCGGTTGTTCTGGAGGGCAATGGTTTCCACCTCGGGACCCCCATCCGCTATGAACCTGGCCAACTTTTCTGCGAGGTTCTTGACCTCTTCGTCCTCTGGGGGTGAAACTTTAAGCAGGCTGTCAGTACTGAGCTCAACTCACCACACCCAACAGCCTAATTTCTGCTAAGAACCCCACAGGCAACAAGAGGGGTTTATTTTAGGAACAATACAAAGAAAAACAGGCAAATGGGAATCAGATTACTTCACTGGAACCAAACACCAGAACTAATATTATTAATATACCTTGAGCCTCCGCCCTCCCCCCCATACCCCACCCCTTCCCACCCCACAGGCGTGGGGGTTTTGGACACATGCTGGGTCGTGGGAACAGAATGTGAGGGATGGTCTGGGTCCAGGCTGGAGGAGAGATGGGAATCCCCATCTCAGTCTTTCTGCAGGCAGCTACCCGCCCCAGGTCACATTCGGGGATGGGCCTGGCCCATCTCTCCTGGGAAGAAGGTCAGGGCAAGGGGACTGCAAGCGACTGCACGTGACAGACATGATGAACCAATGTCTGTGGCCCACATCTGGCTTAAACATCAATCCCCCTGCTGCCCACCAGCACCTGACTGGGCTTTCACTTCACTACAGCTGGAGACTGGGCAGCATCCTCCCCTCCCGACACTCATCCCACCAGGATCTCACCAGCTGATCGTTTTTGTCTCCTGCCCCCCTCCATAAGTGTCAGGCACTGCATTTGCCTCTAGGTGTCCTCAGTGCCCAGCATGTAGCAGGTGCTCACTAGCACTTGTGAAAATGACCATGAACCAAGGGGCAAGTGTCCCTCCCCTAGGCCCCCTTTACATGCACAGGGCTGAGGTCCTGGACATGACCCTGACCTTTACCTTGACCCTTAGATTTCCCCACTCCTCAGAGCACTGGCAGGGAGGGCAGTGCTGGTCCCAGCGTGACCCCAGCAGCCTGGGTGGGCACAGACCTGCACTGTTGATGCCACCCCATGCCACGGTGGGCTCCAGGAAAGGAACCCCGATTCCACATGGGGTGTGGTTTGTCCACACGCCTCCCTAGAACCTCCCACTCCCTTCACCCACCTACCTTTCTGAGAGACTGCCTGCAACTTCTGTGCTTCCTTTCTTATCTCAGCCACTTTCTTTCTGTAGTAGAGGAACTCCCTGCTATTCTTATCGTGCAAAAACCTGGAAAGGAGTTTTGCAGAACAGAGAGTGGAAAATGAGTGGCGGGGATGGGTGGACCCATGCAGCTTGTGAAGACATATTGTGCAAAAGCAAGCTGGTCAGCAGAGACGCCTTGATGGGGCCCAAAAGTAAGTCTCCACACCACACTGGAGCCCCTTGCAACCTCTGGTGTGAGTTAGAAAGCGCTCGGAACAGTATCTGGCCCACGCAAGTAAGCACCCAGCCCCGGCCAGCCTCACTCACCACCAGGGCTTTACAAGAACATCTGCACGTACTAACGTGTGGCAAGAACATTAAGTAGCAGCGGCCTTCCCCTCCCAGAAATACTTACGAAAATGCCGGGTTATCCTTGTAGTTCTCCATAGCTACTTTTTCTAACTCGGGGCCTCCTTCTGCCACAAAGCGGGCCAATTTCTCTATCACTTTCCGAGTCTCGGCTCCCTCTGGGGGTGAAACTTTAAGGAGGCTGTCAGTACGGGGGTTCAACTCACACACCCCACAGTCAACAGGCACACTCTCTCTATGGACCACAAGGACAGAGGGGTGGGGGGAGAAGAGGGTGAAATGTGGGAGGTTGTCGGGCATCCCGGGTCCATGCACAAAGCACCATGATGAGGGGTGAGTCGGTCTAGACAGCCTTTGCGAGACACGCTGGAGGGAGAAAAGTGTGTGAGCCTCCCAAAGGCCAGGCCAGTCCCCAGGCTGGCAGGGAGACACTGGGAAACATAGCCAGCCTCCCCTCTCCTTTTCTGGAATGCTCAATTCCTTTCTTTGCCAGTGTTTAGTACAAGGATGAATTCCCTCTCATCCTCTAAAGACACGTTCTTTTTTAAAATATCATTACAAACTCTGATTTAAAGACATCAGTGGGTTTCAATCCAAGGCAATTAATGTCATCACAGAAGCTCAATGATCCCCTCTGTGGCCGGTGGAGCCTCTTCAAGCTAGCTCCTGAGGCCTCTGGGCATGACCCCAGGCATCTCCACATCTGCTGGGACAGGGCGCTTCAGGATCATCTCAGACACTTCCTGCCCAGACCTAGAGCCACATTTCTCCAAGAAGTCCTGGGTTCCATGAGTGACAAAGTGTGTTTCCAGACCAACATCTGGGAGCTGGGGACACTCACTGCAATGGGCTTAACTGTTACCTCAGAGCATTTTCAGTGAACCAAGCTAAAAACACATACTTTTGTATTTGTATCAGCCTCCACTTTGAGCCACGTGGAACTTGCTTTTGTATTTACTACTGGCCGGTTTCTGAGACCGTCGGCCACCATACAGCTCATATTCCTCGTATGAGAACTCCCAGGAAAAATTTCTTGATGTCAGTCAGTGCTTAGGAATGTTTGCTACTCCTGGCAATGGGGCCAGACACTGAGCCAGTGGCCACTCTTATTCCTCCTGTTGCTTGTACTGCCAGGAAGTTTCGGGGGCAGGGGTGGGTGGGTGGGTAGGGAGTGGTGCAAACATGTGACCTAAGGAGGACCTATAAGAGGTCTCATGGACGTTGTGTCCACCTTTCCCCTTAGCCTCACCCTCCTCCCACATACCTGGCAACGACTCTGACCTGGTCACTTTACAATCACAGGTGCTTTGCTGAGGTTATATCAACAGCAGGCCATAAAAGCCCTCAAAGGCCTTAAGACACCCACTGCCCCTCATAAAGTGGCAGTTCCCAGGAGCGTACCATCTGAGGAAACTCTACACTCACTGGCTCCATTCTGACTAATGCTCCAAGGTTCAAGGTTGGCAACTGATCTGCTTAGATGCACGGCCTGAAGCCAGCACCCTCATCCAGAACAAGAGGTCTGGAGGCTGTCATGACATGATTATATGGTCACTTCAGTCTGTCCTGTCAGGGAGACATGACTGTACCAGCCATTCTGGAGCAGAGGTGGCCCACATAGCTCAGGTGGCACCGAAGTCTCATTCTGAATATGAACATGGCTGGATGCACTAGGAGTGCTACCGCCACCACCCTCCTCTGCCCTCCTCCACCATGGGGCCTGAACTGGCCACCCAAGACCAATGACTGTCCTTCCCTGGGCAGGAAAGCACACCATCCGGCCCGCACACTCATACCTCTGGCCCAAACTAGGGGAGACAAGTAACCCGCTTTCAGGAGCTCCTCTTCTAGTACTGGATGAGGAGGGTACAAGAGAATGCTCCCCTGAGAACACCCCCCAATGGAGACCAGCCCCCACACAAGTGGACAGCTCCCAGGATGAACCCACACTCTGCAGCCCCTCCACGCTCCCCAAGCTCTGCTCCCCGCCCCTTCCTTCACCTCCCTCATCCTGAAGGGCCCCACTCTGACCCCTGGCTCAGCCTGGAGGCCTGACAGCACCCCTTGACCACAGCCCCAAGCACCCCACACCCCTGGCTTTGCTTTCCACGGTGACCATGGATCCTGCCTGTGGAGCTGGAGGAGCAGCTGTGGAAGGAGGGCAGCAGTCCTTGAACCTTACCTTTGATCTCCAGCCACTGCTCATAGTCTTCCTCCTCGTCCTCATCAGGAGACTGGAAGACACTCGGGCGGCTGGCTACGGGCAGCTGTTTGGCGTGTACGTAGTTCTTCACCTGGCCCAGCGGGCTACTGATGAGGGGGGGCCTCTTCCCGGTGCGAGGGAGCACACGAGGCGGGGCAGTGGGCGCACTCGGAGGGGCATCTTGGGATACGAGGAAGGATACCCATGTTCAGGGTCTGTGGCGCAGCTTTCCTCACCTTCCTGCCTAACCTGCATGCCCTGAGCCCCCAAGTGGCTGGGTTCTTAACTTCCAGCACAGCACTGGCAGGCAGCGGGTGCTCGGAAGGACTCAGGGAGGACGCCACCCCCATTTTACAGATGAGGACCCTTGAGGTTCAGAGAGGAATAACCTATTGTGGTCACCCACCCCAGGACTCTGCAGGTGGCAACTTTGGCAGTAGGTGCCTCTGATGTCTGTGTCATAGACTAGGGATGCAACAACTCTTCCAGATGAGACTCGAATCCCCACGTCCAGCTTACACTCACTCCCTCTGGCAGTCAGTGGCAGGCTGGAGCCAGCCTATTCGGGACTTTTCAAACACAACTCATGATCTGAGACCCTGCAGTGAAGAGCTCATATAGCCCTTCCTCCCTCTCTGTGGGCAAATTTGGCCTTGGGTTAACTTTCTTAGCTGTTACCTGGGAAACCTGACAAAGGCTGAAGGTCAGCTATTTCCCCAGTAACTTTCTTACAGTAAAAATGAGACTGGTAAACAGCACAGGCACAGACATAGGTGGGCTTCCTACAGGTGGTGATTATCCCACCTGGCATGTCCCACGGGGCTCCCATGGGCCAAGCGACCCTCCCTACCCCCGCTCCCACGCACAGAAGAGGGTCCTGTTCCTTGCACCTGGGCTGCTGCTCTAATTCAAGCCTCAGTACCACAACCCTGGGGCGTCCTTAGTCCTGGCCCCTATCCCCCCGATTGTAACCTGGCTTATTTGTCTTCACTACTTGGGGGTGAGCGCCAAGAGGGCAAGATAATGCACTCTCTCCCTGGGCATTTAGTGTGAGGATGAGCAGAATGAGGGCACTCAATGAACAAGCGGTGGGAGGAAAAAGTCTAAGGTGGGACCTGCCATTTCTGAGGTGCTGAGGGACCCTTGGGAGAGAGAGCTGGCAGGGGGAGCTCTAGGAGGAGGTGACATAGGACAGGGGTGACCGCACTCACCTGTGCTGGTCTGTGCCTTCTGCAACTTCAGAAACTGCTGCAAGAAGCTGCCATCGTTGGCGAACTTGTTGGAAACGTTAGAGTTGTGTGCGTTTGCAATTCTAGACCCGAGACAGAGAACAGAGAGGGTAAGCCTTGAGAAGAGGGGAGGGAGCATGCCTTGCGGGCCTCAGTCCCACCCCCACCGCCATTCTCACCTAAGGGGACTAAAAACAGGCCCCCAAAGGTGCCAGGGAACTACTGAGTGCACAGAGCAGCCTTCAGAGTAGTAAGATGGAAAAATCTTGTTCTAGTCAAAGCAGCCCTACCTGTGCTGATGTTCTCTCTACCCTACCCGCAGGTTGACCCTCCAGGTCCAAAGGGCCTCCCCAACAAGATGGCTCAGAAGCACCTGCCCTCTTCCTGCACAGCACCTGCCGTACTTACTGTTAACAGATCATCTGGGCTATCACTGGCTCCCACGTCTGCTTCCCCAGCTAGACTGCAGAGTTCTCAAAGGCAGGGCCTGTGTCTGTACCTGTGTGTGACCGCAGATCCAGGCCTGGGTCAGCCAGCACTTCTGTGGGCTTCACATGGGCACGGGAAGACACCCAAAGCAATCTCTTGGTGGGAGAATTACAGGGGCATTTTATATTTTTATTTCTCTCTTTTCTTTTTGCAAAGAGTATATTTTATTTTGAAAAAAAGAAAAATTTATTTTTAATGAAGCACAAAAGCAAACCCGGAGGCATAAATGTTTAATTCAAATTCATTTTTTTTAATTTAAAATTTTTATATTTATTTATGTAATTAGGCTGCACCGGGTCTTAGTTGTGGCACACAGAATCTTTAATTATGGCATGTGGACTTCTTAGCTGTGGCACGCAGACTCTTAGTTGCAGCATACACACTTTTTTTAAAAATAAATTTATTTATTCATTTATTTATTTATTGGCTGTGTTGGGTCTTCGTTGCTGCACACGGGCTTTCTCTAGTTGCAGCGAGCGCGGGTTACTCTTCCTTGTAGTGCATGGGCTTCTCATTGCATTGCCTTCTCTTGCTGTGGAGCTTGGGCTCTAGGTGCACAGGCTTCAGTAGTTGTGGCACATGGGCTCAATAGTTGTGGCTCACAGGCTCTAGAGCGCAGGCTCAGTAGTTGTGGCGCACGGCCTTAGTTACTCTGCGGCATGTGGGATCTTCCTGGAGCAGGGATCGAACCTGTGTCCCCTGTACTGGCAGGTGGATTCTTAACCACTGTACCACCTAGGAAGTCCCCAGCATACAGACTCTTAGCTGCAGCATGAGGACTCTTACTTGCGGTGTGTGGGATCTAATTCCCCGACCAGGGATCGAACCCAGGCCCCCTGCATTGGGAATTCAGAGTCTTATCCACTGGACCACCAGGCAAGCCCCCAAATTCATTTTCCTTATCATAAAAGTGATAGAGGCTCATTATGAGCAAATGGGAATGTGAAAAAAAAAAACAGAAATATAGAAAGCAAGGAGAAAACCGCAAAAAAGTCTCATCGCCTCACAAGAGCCACTATTAATACTTTGGTATACTTTTTTCATTTGCCCCTTAGATTAGAAATAGAAGGAAACAAGGCTGTGATCACAATATATATTCTACTTCTTCCATCTTTTCCTATAGCATACTATCTGCTCCAACCTCAGAAACTCCTCATATGTGCTGCTTTCAGGGCCACATCCACCATACAGACACACCCAATAACTGGAAAAGCACAGGGAGCGCACAGGTCTGAACTTTTTCCTTTAAAATAAAGTTTTATCCTCCTAGAAATCTGTTCTAATGAAGTAAAAGTGAAAAAACCCTAAGCAGCCAACAAGCGGCACTGGTTACATAAATTACGGGATATCCATAGGGCAGATGAAGTGGCCCTGAAAAGTCAAAGTCTTATAAATAAAACAACTAAGCACAACGTTAAATGAAAAACAAAAAGGCAGGATGTAAAACAGTATCTACAGTGTGGTCCTACTTATGTCAAAATATGTTTGACTGAAAAATTGTTACAAAAATCCATCAAACTGCAACCAGCACTTGCCTCTGGGTTGCAGCGTTACAACTGAGTTTATTTTTTCCTCATTTTCTTCTCCTCTATTTTCCATGTTTTCTACCACATATATGAATTATCTTTAAAGTTTAAAAAAAAAGAGAGAGAGAGAAGGCAGTAGAAGTTATTTTACATGAAAGAGAATGTTCTGCTGATAACCAGCCTTGGCATTAAACAAGCAGGGCCTTCTAGTATCCCTGGCCCTATCCTCACACTGTGTGCACCTCCCTTAGGAGGGACAGAAAGAAGGCAGAGACAACGAAAGACAATAAAACACTTTGGGGGGAAATCCCTGGCAGTGCAGTAGTTAGGACTCTGCACTTTCCCTGCTGAGGGCCCTGGTTCAATCCCTAGTCAGAGAACTAAAATCCTGCAAGCCACATGGTGCAGCCAAAAAAACCCCCCAAGAAACCACTTCGGGGGACTTCCCTGGTGGCACAGTAGTTAAGAATCCACCTGCCAATGCAGGGGACACAGATTCGATCCCTGGTCCAGGAAGATTCCCACATGCCGCAGAGCAACTAAGCCGGCGTGCCACGACTACTGAGCCTGCGTGTGCCTAGAGCCCGTGCTCCACAACAAGAGAAGCCGCTGCAATGAGAAGCCTGTGCACAGCAATGAAGAGTAGCCCCTACTCACCGCATCTAGAGAAAGCCTGCGTGCAGCAATGAAGACTCAATGCAGCCAAAACAAAACAAACAAAAAAGCACCCTGGGGCAGCAGCATGTCAGCAAATGAATCCCACTTGAAAACCACCCATGACAAATGGCAGGGGGTATCACATAGCTGTTCCATGATGGCGCTTAATGAACAGATAAACAAAACATGGTCCATCCACACAGTGGAATATTACTCAGCCACAAAAAAGGAATGAAGTCCTGACACACACTACAAAGTGATGAACCTTGAAAATATTATGTCCAGTGAAAGATTCCAGGCACAAAAGGCCGCTTATTACATGAACTACCTAGAATAGGTAAATCCACACAGACAAAAATATATTAGTCGCTGTCAGGGGCTGGGGAAAGAGGGAATGGGAAATGACTGCTAACAGGTATGGGTTTCTTTTTGGAGTGACAAAGTATTCTGGAATTAGTGATAATAGTTGCACAATGCTGCAAATACACTGAAAGATCACTAACTTGTACAGTTTAAAAAGCCAATTTTATGGCATGCAGGTTATATCTTAATAAGAATAAATAAAACTTTAAAACTATGATGGTTCTAAAGAGTTGTAACGCAGGGGTGGGGGGGGAGCTTTTCCTTTAAACAATGGGGGAGTGAGAAAGCCACACACAAAATTGATCACAATTTAGTGAAATAAAGAAATGACATGGGAAGGGAATATATCAAAATGGTTGTCTTGAGGCAACCTGAATACTACTTATTTCTGCAGCAAAAAATTCTAAGGTTCCTAAGCTTTTACAACGGGGAAAGCAATCTTACTTTCAAAGCTACTTGTACTCTGCACCCACCCACCTGTTGTTCCTTTTTGGCTGCCTGATCTATGCACTGAGATCCAGCAGCCTCCAGGGGGCCCTCTTGGAAGCAGTCCTACAGGCCTTTCCCATCTTGGTGCAAGTCCTTCCATAACCCCACGGATGACCGCCCACAAGCCCACCCACAGATCACTCAACATCCAGTCCCCACGTTCCTGAGCACCTTGGAGGTTCCAACAGGAATAAGGTCTAAGTCTCTCCCTCAAGGAGAAGCCACGGAATCTTAGAAAAAATGGGAGCTGGAACAGACCTTTAGTGAAGGCCTAAACACTTCACACCGCAGAGGAAGGGGCTTGCCTTTGTCAATCTCCAGCCTGAAATTCTTGGATCTTGTCACCCTGATCACACCACCCCTGAGCAACACTCTTGGGTGACCTCAGAGTTTCTTAGGAAAGTCAGGAGGAAACCCTGCCCAAGCTACCTCTCGCCTGGCTCAGAAACAGCCCCTTTGGTGCAGCAGCTTGAGCCGCCTGACACACGGGGGTTCGCTTGCCTCTCTTCCTACCCTTTGCAGTCCTTTCCTGCTTTCTCAAAGGGCTGGCTCTGCCTGGGGCCTTCAGAATGCAGAGCCTCTTCCGCAACCCGACGGCAGCTGCTGCATCTGGGAGCACACTGCCTCCTCATGTTACCCACCAGCAGCTCTAGGGGTATAATGGCGACTCCCCTTCACTAGCAGACTATGAGCCCCATAAAGGCAGGGATGGAATCTGGGTTTCTGCTCCGTGCTATATTCTTGGCCCCTGGCCCACAACTGGTCAGCAGTAAATAACCGCTGAGTGAGAAAGCTGGCAGCTATCCTCTGGGCTCCCGCACACCCCTTGTTTCTCTCCTGCCACCCTGAGCCTCCTAAAAGAGTGCACCTGCGTTCCTCCTTGCACCATCAGGCTGTGGCTAGATTCAGGAACACCTCGATTGCTCTCACAAGCAAAACCCTCTGCTGGTGACCCTCTAAGACCCTAATCCAGCCTCAGGGTAGACTTACTCGTTAGGATGTGGGGGCTGAGGGCTGGCCACCTGATTCTGCTTGGCTTTCTGCTCCATTTTGGCTTCAATTTCCCGTTTCTTCTGAGCGATGAGCTCCTCCTGGTGAAGGATGTTCATGTTCATTTTTCCAGACTTGGGAGGAGCAACCCCAAACCACCGGTTAGCCTTTCCTGGGGAGGGAAAAAAAGTACATCAGAAATCATCTTTTCTCCACAAACATGCCCAGCAGCTGCTATGGGAGCAGCCCAGATGCTGCTGCCTGCAGCAACTGACATTCAGACTGACATTCACACATCTGTTCCTTCATTTATTTAGCAAACATTCACTGAGTTATGTACCAGGAGCTGTACTTGGTACTAAACAAGACAGATGGGGCCTCTGCCCATGTGGGATTCACCTCTGGCTGAGGAGACAGCAGACTTGTAACAAGAAAGTAGTTGCAAAATCATGATAAGCGCTCTCTGCTGGAAACAAAAAAAAGGTAAGAAAGCATAACAGAAGAGAAAGCATAACAGAAGAGCACCTATACAGTTAAGGCAGCCAGAAAATAACCATCAGAAGAGGGGACATTTAAACTAAAATCAGAAAGATAAAGCGCCAGCTTCCTGAAAAGCCACATGGGGAGTGATCTGGGCAGAGTAAAAAGCAGAGGTAAAAGCCTAAGGTAATGTGGTCAGAGTGGACAGTTCCAGGGGTGGGGCTAGTGAGGGTGGGGCAAGATAGGGAGTCTGAGTTTTACTTAAAGGGCTTTAGGAAGCCACAGGGGAGTATTAAGCTGATAAGATCCAATTGCTATTTTTATTTTTAAGATCATTCTGGCTACTGATTGGGCAGAGTGCATAAGCAGCAAGGAAACCAATGAGGAGGCTTACTGGCTCCAAGCAAAGATAGTATCTTCAGACAAGGCTGGTAGCTGTGGAGATGGAGGAGACACCTCAAAGGTTCCCCATGGTACTCAAAATAAAATCCAAATTCTGAAAGCTGATTTTCAAGGCCCTGCCAGAGGTGGCTCCCCTCCCCACTTCCACTTCATCCCTGACATTCTTCAAAATGACAAGCTCTCAAGGCCTTTGCAAAACTTGCTGTCCCCCTCTGCATAGAAGGCTCTGCCTTCCAGGCCTTCCAATAGTTGGCATCTTCTCATCTCAAATATCTTTTGAGCAAAAAGGCCTTCCTTGAGCACCCAATATCAGCAGTCTCCACCTCCACTCTCTTATATCATAATTCACTCTCTGTATATATTTTGTGCAATGTCTGATGCCCCAGTAGAAAGTAACCTTCAGGAAGGCATGGTCCCGTTTTGGTTACCACTGCATCCTCAGCAAC
This sequence comes from Hippopotamus amphibius kiboko, assembly GCF_030028045.1. Classification (NCBI taxonomy): domain Eukaryota; kingdom Metazoa; phylum Chordata; class Mammalia; order Artiodactyla; family Hippopotamidae; genus Hippopotamus; species Hippopotamus amphibius. The sequence continues at coordinate 14,875,258 of NC_080200.1, read as the reverse complement.
TAGCACAGTGCCTAGCATACAATGAATATTTGCTGAATGCATCTCAGTCTGGGGCGACTAGAGCTGGGAGAGAGGACAAGGCTTGTGGCAAAGTGGGGATTCTAAAGACCCAGGAAAACGTGTACAGGAAGGCCGAGTGCAGTTCGGAAAAGCAGCTTTTCCAGAAAGCGGGATACAGGCCAGGCAGGAGCTACTATGAAGAGAGGGGCGCAGGACAGCCTAAGGTTGCCACTGGCTCGGAGAGCAGAGCTCAGAGCAACCCTGAAGGCGATTATTTCGGAAAGCAGGCGCAGGGAAGATCCCGGTGGCAGCCTGTAAGGAAAACCTGGCGTCCTCAGCAAACCAGAGTGGGAGGGAGGAGGGGTAACTGGGTCTGGGGTCTCGGGAGACTGGGGTGGTGCAGAAGCCGCCTCTTCCAGCCACCCCAGAGTCTGAGGCTAAGGGCCGGAGGCCTGAGGTAGGCCCGACAGGAGGACGAAGCAAAGATGCGTAGCCCGAAGACTCAGGCAGACGCTAGAGGGGAGGCGGGGGCTGTTACCTGCAACATCCCGGTTGTCCATCTTGAGACTCATCCAATCCCACAATGCTCCGGCGCCACCGGAGGGGAGGGGGCTTGTTATATTGCATATGGCCTGATGGGAGACGTAGTCCACGTTGGAAAGACACGCCCTGCCATTGCTTGAACACCTGGGGTCTTCCTCCCAGGAATGCAAACCTCTGCCCATCGGCAATCCCTAGTCTCAGTCCTGCGCACCAGAGGGTGTCGCCTTTTCTCAGACTTTCCCCGGAGCCTGGGCCACTCCAAATACGGACTACATATTCCAGGATACTCTCTGCAACAGCTCTCGCGAGAAACGCGAGGAGGTTCCCGGCCCCGCCCCGCGCGCCTGCTTCCGCCTCCCTGTGGCGGCGGTTTGTTGTTGTGGAGGCCAAAATGGCGGCTCAGGCGGCGGCGGCGGCTGCTCAGGCGGCGGCGGCCCAGGCGGCGCAGGCCGAGGCGGCTGAGTCGTGGTACCTGGCGCTCCTGGGCTTTGCCGAGCACTTTCGCACTTCCAGCCCGCCCAAGATCCGCCTGTGCGTGCACTGCTTGCAGGCCGTTTTCCCCTTCAAGCCTCCGCAGCGCATTGAGGCCCGAACACACCTGCAGCTCGGCTCGGTGCTCTACCACCACACCAAGAACAGTGAGCAGGCGCGCAGCCATCTGGAGAAGGCGGTGAGCGCGGGCCGGGCCGCGAAGGAGGAGGCGCGGGCTCCTTTCCGGGCTTGGGCTGACGGGTCGCGACCCTGGCGGGCGGGGGCCGCCGGGGCCGCTCTTCTGGGACCTGGGGCGTGACTTCCGCATCAGCAGCAAGACCCCGAAGCCGTGAGCCTCTCAGGGGACCCGAGGGGCTCGCCCCGCACCTTATTTGATGTCTCTGACGACAGGTAGAGGCCTAGGACTCCGCCCAGGGTACTCCGAGAGTTGCCTCTTTCAGGAGCAACAGGGTCCCCAGGCTCTTCAGGTTTTCAGCAAGGTGTCACTTTTTGGCATCTCTGGGGACGCCCCCAGATCGGCCAGTGAGTCCTGCAGCTTCTAGCTCCTCAGGGCTCAGCCCCCCGGAGCATCAGCCTGAACGCTCCCTTCTGAAGTCACTCGGGATAGGGCAAAGTCCAGGGAACAGTTCAGGCATCCTTTGAGAATCAGAAGTTTGGTCCCTGAGGACATCTAGGAAGGCATCCTCCCCCAGAACACGGAGGTCTGAGAAGGGTCTGGAGGGTATTGTGCTCCCATCAGTGATTCGGGGAGTCATAGGTGAGAGGCAAAAGCCCAGAGCCTAGAGGCGGTCATTTGAGGTCCAGTATAAGGCAGAGCAGAATAAGGTCTGGATGCCAGGGCTCAGGGTTCCTGCTTTCTCCATATCCACCTGTGACTTTTCTTCCTCCCACCATCCACTTGTCCATCCCCTTCAGAGGGCCGGCCCCATCTTCCCATGTTGACTTGTGGGACCTTGGTGCCTCAAAGAATGTGGGAAAGCGGCCTTCATTCTGCCCTTTCTGGCTGTGGAGTTGTTTCTTCTCACAGCAGCACTGCGCTCCTGTCAGACAGTGTCTCCATTTGCCATTTACCCAGCTTTATTCTGCTCAGAGGAGAGACTTCTTGAATAGAATCAACTCTGATTTTAAAAATGTTTTTTGAGACTTCCCTGGTGGCACTGTGGTTAAGACTCCTCACTCCCAGTGCAGGGCGCCCCGGGTTCGATCCCTGGTCAGGGAACTAGATCCCATATGCATGCCTCAACTAAGGAGCCTACCTGCTGCAACTAAGATGCAGCACAACCAAATAAATAAAATAAATATATATATTTTTAAATGTCTCGATCTGAAGTAAATCTGAACTCACCTGTAGCTAGTAACAGATTGCATTTGGGAGGATAATCAGATCTTTGTTTTGCAAACTGTAAAGAGTAGGAAGGGGACTTTAGCCCTTGCTTGCTTGATCCACTTTGTGTTTCAGGAGTGAGGCAGTATAGACCCAGAGAGGTGAAGTGATTTGCCCAAAGGCACAGAGCAAGTTACTGACAAAACTGGGCTCAAACCTGGGCTCAAGATGGCCAGGGTCCATGGCAAGACCATAAGTTGTTTTTGTGAAGTTTCTTTCTTTCTTTCATTCAGCAGATATTTAAACAGCTCACACTAGGTGCCAAGCTCTATTCTAGGTGCTGGGGATCAGTAGTGACTAAAACAGTCCCTGCCCACATAAGCTTATGTTTTTGTGAGGGAAACAAACAATGAACATGTGGTAAAAAGTTAGGCAGTGATAGAAGAACCATGAAAAATGTGGACTAGGGTGAAGGTTGGATTTGACAGCAATTTTTGGCAAAGATAATGAGGGAGACTCTATTTGTGGGAGTCACATTTGAACAGAGGTCTGAATGAGGTGGGGGAGCAAACCTTGAGAATCGTTCAAGGTTTCAGGTCAATCCCTAGGAGTTCCCAAGTTGTCGGTGACCAGTTGATATCAGGGTCTCTCCTGGGCAGTGATGAGGCTTAGATCAAATGAAGTGTCAAGCGTCCTTGGGTGTGGGAAGGGTGGAGGCTGTGACTGCCCAGGGCTGGCGGTGCAGTGCCTTCAGTGGATGTGCTGTTTCTGAAGCTCTCAGTTAACAAATCCTGCTACCTCCTTTCCCTTATCTCCAGGCCATTTTTCTTTTCTTTTTTTTAAATTGAAATATCATGGGGGTGTTTTTGTTTTTGTTTTTGTTTTGGCCATGCCTTGTGGCTTGCGGGGTCTTAGTTCCCAACCAGGGTTTGAACCTGGGCCACAGCAGTGAAAGCACTGAGTCCTAACCACTGGACTGCCAGGGAATTCCCAATTGAAGTATAATTGACATACAATATTGTGTTAGTTTCAGGTGTACTATGTGGTGATTTGATATTTGCATGCATTATGGAATGATCACCATGATAAGCCTAGGAATCACCTGTCCCCACACAGTTATTACACTACTATTGATTGTATTCTTTATTCTGTGCATTACATCTCCATGGGTTGCTTATTTTCTAACCCAAGGTTTGTACCTCTTAACCACCTTCACCTATTTCGCCCATCTGGCAGCCATTGTTTGTTCTCTGTATACATGAATATGTTTTCATTTCGTTTGCGTATTTTGTTTTTTAGATTCCACATGTAAGTGAGATCACACAGTATTTGTCTTTGTCTGGCTTATGTCACTTAGCATGATACTCTGTAAATCCATTTACGTTGTCACAAATGGCAAGATTTCATCTTTTTTAATGGCTAAGTAATATTACTTTGTATGTACATACCACAATGTGTCTGTACATACCACAATGTTTTTATTTATTCGACAATCTGTGGACACTTAGATTGTTTTCATATCTTGGCTATTGTAAATAATGTTGCAGTGAACACTGGGGTGCATGTACATTTTTGAGTCAGTGTTTTTATTTTTATCAGGTAAATAGCCAGAAGTGAAATTGCTGGATCGTGTGGTTGTTCTGTTTTTAATTTTTTGAGGAACCTCCCTACTGTTTCCCATAGTGGCTGCACCAATTCACAGTCCCACCAACAGTGCACAAGTTCCCCTTTTCTCCACATTCTCACCAACACTTGTTATTTGTTGTCTTTTTGATCACAGCCGAATACTCTGACGGGTGTGAGGTGGTATCTTACGGTGATTTTGATTTGCATTTCCCTGACGATTACTGTCTTTTCATGTGTCTTTTCATCTTTTCATGGCCACCTGTAAGTCTTCTTTGGAAATATGTCTCTTCAGGTCCTCCTCCCATTTTTTAATTGGGTTGTTTGTTTTTCTGATGTTGAATTGTAAGAGCTTTTTATATATTTTGGACATTAATCTCTGATCTGATGTATCATTTGCAAATACAGTCAACCCTCCAAATCAGTGGGTTTCACATCCTTGGATTCAACCAATCCAAGGGTATGAGGGCTGGCCATATTCATTGTACGTACTATGCCATTTCATATAAGGAGCTTGAACCTAAATAGACATTTCTCCAAAGGAGATATACAGATGGCCAATAGGCACATGAAAAGATGCTCAACATCGCTAGTTGTTAGAGAAATACAAATCAAAACTACAATGAAGTATCACCTCACACCAGTCAGAATGGTCGTCATCAAAAAGTCTATCAATGATAAATGCTACAGAGTGTGTAGAGAAAGGGAAACCCTCCTGCACTGTTGGTGGGAATGTAAATTGGTGCAGCCACTGTGGAGAACAGTATGGAGGTTCCTTAAAATAGAGTTGTCATACGATGCAGCAGTCCTAACTCCTGGGCATACATCCGGAAAAGACGAAAACTCATTCACAAAGATACATGCGCGGAAATGTTCAAATCAGCACTATTTATAATAGCCAAGACTTGGAAGCAACCTAAAAGTCCATTGACGGATGAATGGGTAAAAAAGATGTGGTATGTGTATACTACTTATATTATACTACTACTTATATTGTACTATAAGTGTGCTAGTATACCCCTACTGATATATAGTATGTATGGAATACCACCTAGCCATAAAAAAGAATGAAATAATGCCATTTGCAGCAACATGGATGGACCTGGAGATTATCATACTAAGTGAACTAAGTCAGACAGAGAAAGACAAATAACATATGCGATCACTTATATTGGAATCTAAAATATGATACAAATAAACTTATTTCAAACAGAAACAGACTCACAGACATAGAAAACAATCTTATAGTTACCATGGGGGAAAGGGAGTAGGGGAAGGATAAATTAGGAGTTTGGGATTATCAGGTACAAAGTACTATATATAAAATAAACAACAAGGTATAGCACAGGAAACTATGTTCAATATCCTGTAATAAGCTATAATGAAAAAGAATATGAAAAAGTGTGTGTGTGTGTGTATATAAAAAAAACTGAATCACTTTGACGTACACCAGAAACTAACATAACGTTGTAAGTCAACTGTACTTCAGTTAAAAAATAAAACAAATAGGGCTTCCCTGGTGGCTCAGTGGTTAAGAATCCGCCTGCCAATGCAGGGGACACGGGTTTGAGTCCTGGTCCGGGAAGATCCCACATGCTGTGGAGCAACTAAGCCCATGTGCTATAACTACTGAGCCTGCGCTCTAGAGCTCGCGAGCCACAGCTGTTGAGCCCATGTGCCACAACTACTGAAGCCCGCACGCCTAGAGCCTGTGCTCTGCAACAACAGAGGCCACAGCTATGAGAAACCCGCACACTACAACAGAGAGTAGCCCCCGCTCACCCCAACTAGAGAAAGGCTGTGTGCAGCAAGGAAGACCCAACGCAGCCAATAAATTAATTAATTTATTTGTAAACAAAAGAAAAAATATATAAGGGCTTGAGCATCTGTGGATTTTGGTATCCTCAAGGGCCCTTGGAACCAATCCCCTGAGGATACTGAGGGACAAGTGTATTTTTTCCCTTTCAGTTGGCTACCTTTTTGTTTTGTTAATAGTTTCCTTCACTATGGAAAAGCTTTCTAGTTTGGCGTAGTCCCATTTGTTTACTTTTGCTTTTGTTTCCCTTGCCTGGGGAAAATATATTGCTAAGATTGATATCAAAGCGTATACTGCCTGTGTTTTTTTCTAGGAGCTTTATGGTTTCAGGTGTTACATTTAAGTTTTTCATCCATTTTGAGTTTATTTTTTTATATAGAGTGAGAGAGTAATCCAGTTTGATTCTTTTGCAGGTGGCTGTCCAGTTTTCCCAACACCATTTATTGAAGAGGCTGTCTTTTCCCCATTATGTATTCTTGCCTCTTTTGTTGTAGATTACTTGGCTATATAAGTGTGGGTTTATTTTATGGGCTGTCTGTTCTCCTCCACTGATCTATGTGTCTGTTTTGTGCCAATACCATATTGTTTTTATTACTGTCGGTTTGTAGTATAGTTTGAAATCAGGGAGCATGATACCTCCAGCTTTGTTCTTTCCTCTCAAGGTTACTTTGGCTATTCAGGGTCCTTGGTGTTTCCATACAATTTTTAGAATTATTTGCTCTAGTTCTGTGAAAAGTGCCATTGGTATTTTGAGAGGGATTGCATTGAATCTGTAGATTACGTTGGGTAGTATGGTCATTTTAACAATATTAATTCTCCCAATCCATTTGTTTCCATTTGTTTCTGTAGTCTTCAGTTTCTTTCATTGATGTCTTATAGTTTTCAGAGTGCAAGTCTTTTACTTCCTTGGTTAGATTTATTCCTAGCTATTTTATTCTTTTTGATGTGATTGTATTCTTTATTTTTCTGATGGTTCGTTATTAGTGTATGGAAACACAACAGATTTCTGTATATTAATTTTGTATCCTGCAACTTTACTGAATTCATTCATTCTAGTATTTTTTGGTGGCATCTCTAGGATTTTCTGTATATGATATCATGTCATGTGCAAACAGTGACAGTTTTACTTCTTCCTTTCCATTCAGCCTGTTTCTACTAGTGATTCATAGTCACTGTATATCGTGCTTGTCATATTTTGTCCACTCAGTGCTGTCGAGGAGAAGATGCCGTGTCTCAGATTGCTTCCTTGTAGCTACTTAGCTTTTGGACCCATAATTTAAATCCACATCCTCGTGGAGGGTTTTCCCTCAGTTTTACAGAACCCTAAATCTTCTGGGGTCTTCCACAGAGCCACAGGGTACCCTTTGTAGCTCACACTGTCATTACACCTGGAAATCCTTTTCTCTCTGTCGGGTGCATTCCCACTGAAAGTTTGTCCAGATTTCAGTTAAAGTGACATTCTCTGTACTGTTTTCCTTCTGTGGTTGTTTCTGATCTCCTTTTGTGTTGCAATGCAAGCATGCTTTTTTTTTAAACTTCATTCTTTATTAGTTGTGCATGTTTCCAAATCAGGCAGCTGTCAGCGTTTATTCTTTCCTTTCCTTTCATTCGTTACTAGGTGAGAAATCATGTAAGTGCTATAGGTAAAACTTTTAATTGACCTCTGAACTTAGTACTACATTCCTCTTCCCTATTATTTTCATCATTTTTTGGTTTCCCTGTGAGAGACCCTAACCTCATTTGTAACCACTTTTTTACATATATAAGGTTAGGTTATTATTTCTGTTTCCTCAACTGTGTTTGTAAGCTTTCCAGAAGGAATGTGTAATATACTCACCCATCTGCTTCATCAGTTCATTTGTGAAGGGTTCCCTTCAGCAGCATGGAGGGTGTTTCTCCCTTTCCTCAGCAGCTTTAGCTAGGTTGCAGCCATTGGTCTCTCAGTGGCACCTGCCTCTGCAGGCCTTCGGAGTACCTGCTGGCTGCCTCATTCCCTGGATCTACTCAGCAGATCCTGTGGCTGGTATAGTGCATGGCAAGGCACTTCCCCTGAGAGGCTTCCCTTTTTGATTATGGTTTCGGCAGTGATGTGGATAAATCAACAGAATTCTTGACTCCTCTGGGACTCCTTAACTAAATCATTCATGATTATAAGAGATGTCGCTTTACACAGAAACCTCGTGGCTAGATAATTTTGTGAAGCCATTGCTACAGATTCTGTCAGATTGTATTCTTTTTCATTTCATTTCTGCCTTGTTATCTTTCCTCTTGGTGCACACCTATCCCTATGTGAATTTTCAGTCTTCTCATGTCTGATAGTCACTGTTTTTCAAGGAGACAGTTCCGTTTCAGTTATTTGTGCTTCCACTGTGGAATCAAGAGTCTATATACCTGTACTTAGATGTGTATTTGTTTCCCCCTTAACTTCCTTACTTTTTATTACCTTACTTTTTAATCCCTTGACCGGGAAAATGCATCATCATCCTTAGACTTTCCTGGTTTGAAAGCCACGGAGGGATAAGTGCTACTTCTCTGGAATGGATTGTTCATTATTTGCTGTAATCCAGGCAGTCATTCTTTGGACAGTGGTCTTTTCAGACTGCACCATCTGTGTTGATGCCATGTTTGCTTTCTCTCTGTGTTTGCAATGGGACTACTTTTTAGTGGTTGTTCGTCTGACTTAGAAAGCAGCTCCAAACTGTGCCAGTCAGACACTCCTTAATTCTGCTTCCAGGTTTAGCCTCTCGGCTCTATGGCTACCTTCCCAGCAAGTGATTAAAAGCTTCTCTTTCTTTTCTCAAGGCTTGAAAGGGCTCACTTCTGGGCCTTTCATCATCAGGCACAGCTGGAGCAGATCGTTCATCCTTTAGGATCACGACCATGTCCTGGTAAATTCCATGCCACATCAGTTGGGGGCAGAACCTGGTGCAGAAGCTGCATTTGCAGAACTTGGTGTAAAGCATTTTCATGGAGGAGTATCTGTGCTTCCTCCTGTTTGCATTTCCATTTTCTTCACTCATTCTCTGAGTCTTCTCTGACTTCAGGATGTGAAATGTGTTTAGGAGCCATTACTTCATGATTCTACCAACTTGCCCCCTGCCTCCCCTGCAACCCCTACTTCTTCTTGTTCCTGCCCTGCAATTATTGTAGTGTTGTTGGCGCCTTCTACAGGCCAGGCCCTGTGTTCATGCTTCTTGGAGCACTGTCTCTGGATCCTCACCAAACCCACAAGGTAGAGACCACTTCTGACTTGCCAGTGACTGTACTGACCAGGCTGCTTGTAGCCATGGTGACATGGCAGAGAGAGGCAAGGCTGGCTCCTAAATGCTGTGCTTCCATCCCAGAGGAGTTGCAAGTGATAACTATTTCTACACATTTTGGGGACTTAAAAAAAAAAAACAAGCTGACTTTTTAAAAAAAGTTTCCTTGGCTATGAGGTACAGGAAGCCTTGAAACACTCTCAGCCCTGAAGTGAATGCCCTGGGAACGAGAGGTGTGCTGATTCCAGCCCTTACACCCCTCAGGGTGCGTGCTGGCCCTGTGGCGACCCTTGCTTTTCCTGAAAACCCCAAGGTGACCCCAGAGGCTTCTGGTAGGGTCCTTCACATCTCTCCCTCACACCTGCAGGCTTCCTGGCAAGTGAGGGGACTCTTGCTTTGGCTGCTTTCCCATGGTGAGGAAGAACACATAAAAACTAATTTTAATGTTACAAAGTAAAACATATAATGAGGTAGCAACCTTGGGTAAGGTATACTACATTATTTGTGAGATGGAAATATTTTCTAATATCTATAGATTTCTGATTATGAATTTATGTTGCAAGTGTTAAGGTACAAAAGCAAAGCGATTTGATTGGTTTCTGACGGACAGTCCTGGGGAAGTGACTGGCTCACCTTGACATGGAGCTAGTCCTACAGCTTCAGGAATGGGTCCTCTCAGGGGAATGAGGCCTGAGCAAGAAGCAGTGATGTTTGAAGACGAGGAGATGTCTGATGCCATTTAGGAATTAGACTTTTGCGTTTAAAAGGCGTAAGCCTCAGTTCTGTGGCGATTTGTGCAGAAGAAGGCCCTCATTTCCTGGTGTTGATAGAGTCATCATTCGTGCAACAAATGTTTCCCGAGAACCTCCCGTGTGTCAGCCCGTTCCGGGCACTGGAGACACAGAACCATGATGAGACACATATGGAGCTTTATCTAATGTCCCCCATATGGGGGGGAGGGGGCACAGTGCATGCATGAGAGAATGGTGGCAGGGCATGGCTCTGGGAGGTGGATGCTGAGGACCTCTAGGATCCAGCTCCTCCAGGACTTGGAGTGTTGCTCACTCTCATGTGGGTCCACACCTCAAACTTTGTCCTCTGGCCCCTAGAACAGGGCTCCTGACACCCTCTCACGCTGACAGACAAGGCCTTCCAGAAGGTTTGAGTCTTAAACCTCTGGACACATTACTTCCCAGCTCTCCCCATGGTCATTAAAGGCCCCAGGGGGATGTGATGCTCTTTCTCCAGCCCTTAGGTCAGAAAACAGATAAAACTGGCAGAGAGAGAAACTGATCATTAACAGACACATCTGGTTCGTAGAAGAGATGTCAGTGGGGTCCAGCCCAAGTGTCTGCCAAATAGATGTTAACCGCACAAAAGCCCCAAATGAGGAGACATTTGACTGGCCCGTGGAGGCCTGGGACCAGCAGCACAGGTCAAGGCGCTGGAGAAGTGGGCATGGGGGGACCCTCCCCTCCCCTCCCCTCCCCAGGCAGTAGGCACCTGGCTGTGTCGCCTCACAGTCCACCCACTGTGGATGTACTTTCGTGGACTGTCCTCACCTCTGAATTTGGAGTATGCCTTGTGCGGTGGGGCGGGCATCCCTGGGCCACAGACTCAAAAGGAAGGCTTCTTCACCCCACTGGAGGATTTTCACCTCTTGTCTTGTTGCCCTCTTCAGCTCTGTTGGGGGGCAGTGACACAGATGTAGTCAGCTTTACACCAGGTCCTGAGGCATGGCCAAGCTTGACTTGGAAACTCAGCTGTAGGTAGTGGATTTACTGAGCCCTCTCCGCCTTGGCTACCAGGCTGGGTTGTTGAGAGCAAGCCACACAGCTCCGAGTGGAAGGCAGATGCTTCTCATGTGTGTCTTTATCCACCCTGTACGCTCTCTAAAGGGCTCCCCTTGAGCATGGAGGCCTTGTCCAAAATAAGTCTTGCATATGGAGATTAAGTTATGGAACTGCGGAATCTCAAGGTTGGACCAGATGTTACCATGTCCCTAATCCAGCTTTTTGGTCGCACAGTTTCCTCTGCAGTATCTTGTTCCTCCTCCCAGTTGGTGACCTTCAGGAGTGTCTCCTTCTGGACTGCCCTTCCCGGTGAGGAGGAGTGGCTTCTGTAGAAAGAAAGCCCCTAATTCTGTGTCTGCCAGCCTCGTGACATCACACAGTGGCTGGAGCTAGGCCTGTCCCCACTATCCCTGTAGACAGCCTTCAGCCAAGGAGCCTCCCCTCTGGGGCCACACTGCTCACAGTAGGCACTGGCCCTGTCCCTCTAGGGACCCTGAGCTCCTCCTGACCCTGTTGCAGGGGAGCTTTGGGAGAGGACACTCAGGCTGGCTGCAGAGTGCCTTTTGCCTGGGCTCTATGCACACGTGCACGTGTGTGAGAGAGACAGAAACAGACGTGATAGGAGTCTGGTGGCTCTCCAGTGTTTTCTCTTTCTTGCTGTTTGTCTCCTCCAGTCCCACAGCCCTGGCCCACCTGTGTCTTTCAGGCAGCTGGTCTCCAGATCAGCTGTAAGTCTTCCCCAGCCTCACTAGTGACTTCCCTGGCTACCACTCAGCATCAGGGACATTTCTAGCCCCAAGGCTGCCCCGCTGGCCTCACTGGCCGTTCTCACTGGCGGCCAACAGATCCATGGGCCTTCAGCCTCTAGCTTCTCTTCCTCCTCCTCCTCCTCCCTCTGTATTCTTTGCTGCATCTAGGATGCTCTTAAAATTTGGATCTGACTGGGTGCTTTTGTTTTATGCCTCTGACTGGGTCGTGCTCCAGGGGTAGCATTGGGCATTCTTACCCGCAGTCACCACTGCCATATGAATGGCACAGAGACCAAATGGGCCTTCCAGCCTCACTTTCCTAGCCCTCTGCTCTTCTTTGCCTGGAGCGCCTCGTCTTCCTTCTTTGTCTGGCAACACCCCTACCTGTATCCTGGTCCTTCAAGGCCCAGCCCCAGACACCCCAGCGCCTGCCACCACCCTACACGCACGCACGCAGTTCACCCACAGAGCATGGCAAGTAGGAGTCTTCTTTTGGGCTCTGGATCTGCCTTCCAACAACCGCTACATCTCTGAGAATGTTTGCAGGACGAGCGGGTCAGCAGGAACAGCAACAGGTGTATGCTTGCGTCCTGGATGGTCTGACACACTGTGGTCCGTGTGCTGGTGTGGTGGACTGCCCTGGGACCTCACTGCCTCCTGTTGGAACGTGAAACTCCAGGGCACAGTTATGGCCAAGTGGGAGCTTGTCGTTGTCTGAACTGTGTCACTCTGTCCCACCCAGCATGTGTACTAGCACAGAGGGATGGTGAGCTCAGATCTCAGAATCATCCCTGCTACCCCTGGCCAGGTGCTGCCCACACCAGTCCTTCCCGGAGTGCTCCTCCTTCCCCTCTGAGGCTAACTTGCTCATTTCCAAACATCTTTTAAAGGTCACTTTTCCAGGAAGGACTGACACCCACAGACCTACTCTCTAATTGTAATTGATTCCGCATGTCGTGATTTGCTGTTGTGTACTGCAGTGAGTGGCATGTGGTGGCCCCTCTGTGCTCCTTCCCCTGCCGAAGCATTGCTGCCCCAGTGGGAGAGGGCTCCTCCAGTGCCCGTCATAGGGGCACATGCATATTCCCTTCCCCCCAGACACACCCCGGTTGCTGGATTAGAGGAAGAGCAAGCCCACCCTCTTAGGCTGAGCAGGCCATCTTCCCGCTTAATTGAACACCTGCAGCCTTTGGTGACAACACAACCTGTGTAAACCCCGAAGTGGAGCCAGTCAAGCAGGCACAAAGCATGTGGCTGAGAATTAATCCTTTTTTTCTTTCTCTTTCAGTGGTTGATATCACAGCAAGTATCCTTTTCTTGATACTGTTCCCTTTAAGAAAAGCTCCTTCTAAATTAAAACATGTGTTGTAAACTTCAATCCTACCTGTAATGTACACCTTGGGTTTGGGCTTTGCCCCACTGATTACCTGGAGCATCCCTTCAGACCAGTAGCTTCTCCCTGGGTGTTGTGCTCCTCTTCATGCCCCCGCATCTAGCTCCACACCCAGTCAGCAGCAAGCTCAGGGATTTCTGGGGGAATATGTGAACTTGGGGTTTTAGAGCTGGTGGGGATGCTCCCGTCTGGCCCACGTCTGCAATGTAAGAACGCTGAGCTGTGGCCCTTTTACACTGACCGTTCTGCAGTGTCTCTGCTTCCTTAACCGGATGTCACTAGATCCCGCAGTTTGAAGATGTTAAATTTGAAGCAGCAAGTCTTTTGTCTGAATTATACTGTCAAGAGGTAAGAACATATGAAGGTGTCTGAAAGCAAACTCCCTCTCCCTGTAGCAGAGGTACAGTGGCCCATTGGCGCTCTCAGGAGTGGATTCCGTCCTGGCTTTTAAGACGTCTCATAATTTTCCCATCTCCCACACCTGGCAGGGGGCAGCCACGGGTAGTCACTTGCTAACAAAGGCTAGCAGAATCTTTTTCTACTGAAGACTCTTGGAAAACAGCCGTGTTCTTAGGCTAAAGATGATTAGTTCCTGAACAAGTTCATATAGTTTACCTTAAGCTGGTTCCTGATCTCAGGTGTGGCTGAAAATTGCCTTTTCCCGCTTTAAACTGTGGCCCGGTTCATGCCCCCGACCCCTCTCTCTGGTTGCAGAACAGGAAAGACAGCAGTTGTAATCAGTTTGACTATTCAGGGTTTTGAACGAAAGCTACTTGCAGTTTAGTTGAATGGGGAGTTATTTTAAGATCGATGCAAAAACTTCCCAGCCAATGAGTCTAATAAAATATCTTTTCTTCTTTAATCAAGCACATTGGCAACTTACAAATCCTTTGGTAAGTGTGAACAGGAATGGCCTTCTGGCTCCACAGCTGCTGCATAAGGAATCCGGCTTGTTTTTTCCTCCTCAAATTTGACTGTTTCCTTTCAGAATTCCGTTGACGCAGCAAAGCCACTACTGCGGAAAGCAATCCAGATCTCACAGCAGACCCCGTACTGGCACTGCCGCCTGCTCTTCCAGCTTGCTGTGAGTACTGCAGACCTGGCTGAGATGCGTGGGTGCCTGTTGGGGGTGGTGACCTTGGGGCACAGGTGCCCCAAGTACAAATAAACAGACTCTGTGACACACAGGTCTTCCTCAGGCTGCTATACTGAGCTGATGGGGACACAAATATTTCTTTGACCCGCTCACAAGTCCCCTCCAGACTGTCGCCAGGAGGCAGTACTCCTGGCATGGGCCTCTCACTCAGCAGCACCTGGGGTGATTGGTGGGCGTGTCCTTCCTCTGGAGCTGACTCAGGGCCCAGTCTTCATGTTCCCCTCCCTCCTTATGCTCCCTTTGGTCTGCATTCATCAAAATTTAGGGAGCATTTCTTGCCAGAGGTCCATTCTGTTTTCTAAGAGATGTGCTGAGATTCCAAGGGACTGCTTATTGGGCAAAAAATGCTGGAGTCAAGACCTTTTCTCCTAGATCCCACTTTTGGGGCCTGCTGGAATATAGCCTCACCCTGGGCTCCACACAGCCCCTCTGCCCCCAGCCTCCACACAGCCCCTCTGCCCCCAGCCTCTCTTAAGCTCCTCAGATGTAGGTAGTGCCTGATCCCAGCACCCTGAGATGCTCAGCTGGTGGGGGTGCTCTCTGGGCTGGGCTTCCCTGGCTACAGTGGAGGAGCCTGCGGGCCGGGGGCTGGGTAGGCTCCTCCGTGTGGAGTGCCTCTTCGTCCTAGGCTCTGCCCACACTTCCCTGTCACTGGCCAGCCTCTAGCCTCTCCTGACCCTGACACAGCCTGCCCACCCACCAGGCCACCTCTCGCCTACCTTCCGTGATAAAGCCCCATCACCTGCCTGTGCATACCGTGGGTGTTTGGCTGCAAGTGTTCCCCTGCTCCCTGGGGGAGCCCCTTAATGCTGGGAGGATTTCGCTCAAAGGGTCCCCTGCTGAGAAGAGCTCACCTAGCCTGGGCTCCTGCCTTCCCTCCAGGCTCTTTCCTGCCCTGCACATGTGCTGTCTTCCTTGTATCCTCCCGTGTGCTTTTGTGCCTGTTGGCAGAGGAGGAGGCAGGCCAGGCAGTGAATCACCTGCCTCGGGTCACAGAGGTGGTGGGTGCTGTGAGCACGGAGCCCAAGATCTCATCTGAGGCCCCACAGGTGTCCCTGTCTTTCAGCCTGTGAAGGCTTCTGGGTTTGAAATTCCCATAGATACTTACCTCTGAAAGAGTCCCTCCTTGTCTGAGGCTCCTCTGGCTGCTCCCCTAGTGACCACCCCCGAAGGCAACCTGCAAAGCATTCAGACATGCTCGCAGAGCCCTGGAGGGGTCTGCGCCTGTGAGTGTTAACTGCTGGCTCTGTGCACCATGAAGCTTAGATGACGTGCACTGTAGACGAAGTGGAGTTCTGTACCCAGACACTGTTGGTGAGATAATATGCTTAATTTAGCTCAAAACTGACACTAAGGCAGTTTTGTTGACATGGGGAGGTTCAGTTTAACACGCCAGCAAAGCAGTAAGGTCAGCTACTGTAAAGCAAGCAGTTTGGAAGTGAAGGTCATTGCTCTTTCTTCTTTTCAGCAATTGCACACACTTGAGAAGGACCTGGTGTCTGCCTGCGACCTCCTGGGTGTAGGCGCCGAGTACGCCAGGGTGGTGGGATCTGAGTACACACGGTAGGCACCCTTTCCCTGCGCCCCTTCTCATGTTACTTGGAAAGAGTTTGGCCATCTTGATCCTGGACAACAAATAGAAATGGCACATCAGCGTGAAACAGCGGCCACTCTTGTACATAGTAAGAAACATGCAGATTAAGGCAGCCCTGAGATGCTTTTGCTCCATGGCTTCCTGACATGAGAAGTTGTTGAGTTGACTCTGAGGGTGCGGGGCAGCTGGCATTCTCCACGTCATCAGTGCTTGCACATTTCTAGTATTTCTTGAAAGGGCTCATATGACTTGCTGGGCTGATCCCCTTCCTGGTGCACTGGGAGAATGGTGCTTGTAGAGAGTGTGGGCAGTGTGCTTGGCAACCAGTGTCCCCACTCAGGGGACACCCAGGCGCTTTTAGACATGACAGGAGACAGAGTAAGTGGACATTTGTGTAAAAGAAGGGACACAGATTTGTGTTATGCGTGAAACTGCTTAGACTACCTGGAGGCTAGTGCCCTGGGGTTGGTTCAGGGGTCAGAGGCCACCAGTGCTTCACTGTGCACCCTCTAAGATGGCCTCCAGTCTGTCTCTTTTTCCCCCCAAAAGAGAAGAATCCTCTGTAGTAGGAGTCTAGACTCCAGGTAGCAGTGCTCTTACTCTGTTGTGTCCCTTGGGATTCTGAAAACACAGAATCTAAGCTTGTCCCACGGGGTTATTAGGACAGAACAGTCCCTAACTCCATTCTCTGAGCTCTTGACTTGCAAGTGCTCATAGGGGTCCACACAGTTCCCTACGGGCTGTCATCCCTTGACCACCCTGCCCTGGAAGGCACACCATCACACAGTCTGGCCTGTGATCCTGGTCTGTCTTGTCCTCCTCGTGCTGCGGCCATCACTGGGCTCGGGGTGGCACTTATGCCTTGCAGGGCATGGGGGTGGCCGCACACTGCACGTGTTCACTCACAAGTGTCCTCAGACAGGCCTCTGTACCACGGTGGGCGGGTGACCTGGGGGGTCTTCACTAGGGCATGGTGTCTACAGGTTGCCTGACCCAGAACTTCTGATCTCGGATATAAGGCCTAGTGATGTGACAATATGGGAACCTTGACATGAAGTTCTAGGCCTTAGATTTCAACAGTCAGTCAGTAGACCCTCACAGTCCACACTGTGAGGTAACAGCAAGTAATGGCAAGGTGGCTGGGAGCGTAGACACCTCTCACCATGTGACTGGGACCCCCCTTCACCTCAGTCTCCTCACCTGGAACGATGCCCACTTGATGGGGTGTCAGCTGCAGCACATGGGGACTCTGTACAGACTGGCGGGACAAAGACCTGGATGTTGAACAAACTGTGACCACAGCCAATCCTGAAAGCAGGGGCCCTACCCCAACGCCAGTGCACTGAGAAGCGCCTAGGCACGGGGGTACCCGGGTTGCCCCGGCTCCCTCCTCTGTCTTTTAGCAGCTTCCTAAACGTTTCATGTGTTCACTTCTTCTTCTTCTTGCTGATGACCAGCAGTATGTGCTTGTTTAGAAAGTGCAGAAAGATTTAAGAGAGACAGTAGAAATCTCCTGGCCTCGCTACCCTCGAGAGTGGGGACAGCGGGCAGTGAGGCTGCTGAGGGCCTAGGCTTCCTGAGTTTCATGCCCTTAAGCCTCAGGGGAGCCCGAGGGGGCTTGGCTGGTTACAGGCAAGGAAGTGGGGGCACAGAGGAGCCAACCGTGAGGTGCAGATTTGGGTTCAGGCACCTGAGCCTGTTCACGTGCCCCCCTCTTCCTCTCCTTGCCCCACCCTGCGCTGTCCACAGACGTGGAAGCTGTGATCTGCCGTGTCAGCGAGAGTGCAGTTGTGGGGGATGTGCTGTCCTGTACCCTGCCCCTCCATGCTTTCTGAGCACCTGTTTCTGCCTTCTGAGGTTTTGAACCACATGAATGTCTAAACAAGGGAAAAGCTAAAGAAAAATAGAATAGAACAAAATAGAGCACTCTTATAAATAAAACGAACCCAGTTGGCCAGGGTCCAGTGTCATCCATTTAACTGTCCCAGAGGTGGCTCATTAGGTCCCCGTGAATGTTGAGGCGGCACAGTCATCCCGGGGGTGCCTGGGCCTCCCAGACCTGACTACCCCTCTCTTTTCCAGGGCACTGTTCCTGCTCAGCAAAGGGATGGTAAGTGGAGGCTGGACAGGATAGGGCTGGTGTGGTGGATGCGAGGCTGGGTCCCCACGAGGTCTGCGAAGGCCTCACCTGCTTGCCCTGTTGTAGCCCCTCAGGCGCCCAGACCCTCATGCATGGCGGGCAGCCGTGAGGGGCAGGCCCCTGTCCCCCAGCTGGATTCAGAGGTAAAATTCAGGTTCCAGGTTATGGGATTCGTGCTGATGGAAGAGCAGCCTGGGTTGGAGCTGCCTAGATTTGGGTTCCAGCCCGGCTTCGCACCCTTCCTTGGAGGTGCCAGCAGTCCCACAGCACGTGGGCAGGTGGGCGGCAGCCCTGTGTACCAGGAGGGTCTCCCACCAAGTGCACCTCTCTCTCCCCAGCTACTGCTGATGGAGCGCAAGTTGCAGGAAGTCCACCCACTGCTGACCCTTTGTGGACAGATAGTTGAGAACTGGCAAGGGAACCCCATCCAGAAAGAGTCTCTGCGTGTCTTCTTCCTGGTGCTCCAGGTGACCCACTACCTGGATGCTGGGCAGGTACGGAGTGCCTCCCACATGAGGGCTGCTGGGGAGTAGGCGGGTAATGGGTGGGCTTCTGGCCAAGACATCAGCTCTGCTGTTGCCTCCTGTCCCTCACCACCGGGCACGTCTGTCATTCAGGGCCTAGTTCCCCCACAGCCCTGTAGTACTCTGGCATGAGTACTGTGCCCTTGCGGGCAGAGGGCACTCTAAGAATGGGTCTGTCCCATTCCTGCCCTACAGGGGGAGTAGCTGTGGCCTCACACACATCCACTCAGTGCGTGAATGGTCAGATGGCCTTGAGGACGGTGTAGGGAATCCAAGAAAGTAAACTGGGGATTCTAGTATAGTGCCTGGCATACAGCAGGTGCTCAGGCAGTGTCTGTCCACCCCCACCCCCCCCCAGCTAATGACAGCTTTGTGGGGGTTGAGTAGGCACTGACAGGATCAGCTGTGTCCGAGACACAAGTGTGTAACCCTCATGTGGTTCAGGAGCAGCTGTACCTGTACGTACATGGGTGAGTGCCTCAGCCTTTTGGACGGGTGCTGCCCCGTGCACCCTCCGCACCCTGTCACACTTCCTTGGTTCCCCCACCTGCACCCGCCTTTGACTGTTGGGCCAAGCACTTCACTTAACACAAAGGAGCACAGGGCAAACTCTCACCCTGACAGCTGCAGAGACAGCCCCTAGGGCCTCGGGATGGGGCTTCCTGGTGCAGAGAGGCCAGTCTGTACGAACCACAGCACCTGCAGGACTCCGAGTGGCCACTTCCCACCCCCCAGGGTAACCAGCTGTGACCTGCTCTTGGGGTCACTGCAGGAAGGAGAAGCTGCAGCTGGAGCGAGGTCTTTGAACAGGCCTTGGTGTTGGGCCCAGCGCTGGGTTGTGGTGGAGCCTCAGTCCCCCAGATGACCCACCTGGCCCTGCCCTGTGCCCTGAAAGTTGGCTGACCCAGCCAGGGGTGGGCCTCCTGCAGGTGGTGGGTGTGGCAGGAGTTCCCAGGAAGGAAGGGCTTAGGGGTCGATGGGCAGGCAGGACCTGGCCAGCTGCCACTGTGGGGGTCTGCCTCCTAAGGGTGGTTGGCATCTGGTGGGAGCAGATGGGTGCTCAGGTGTGCCGTGCTGTCTGCCTGCTGCAGGTAAAGAGCGTGAAGCCGTGCCTGAAGCAGCTGCAGCAGTGCATCCAGACCATCTCCACACTGCACGACGACGAGATCCTGCCCAGCAACCCTGCCGACCTCTTCCACTGGCTGCCCAAGGAGCACATGTGCGTGCTTGTCTACCTGGTGAGTCCCAGGAGGGGCTGAGGCCTGGCGGCCCAGGCTAGAGAGGAGAGGGCCCCAGTGACCACCACTGTCTGATCTCGTCACCAGGTGACTGTGATGCACTCCATGCAAGCCGGCTACCTAGAGAAGGCGCAGAAGTACACAGACAAGGCCCTCATGCAGCTGGAGAAGCTCAAGAGTAAGTCAGGCTCTGTGGGTCTCAGTGGGTCAAGTAGCCCCCTGGTGGGCAGCCTGACCACCCACAAGATAGCCATGCGGGTTGGTGGGACCCCATCAGGGCCTGCTGCGACAGCAGTGCTCAGTTGAAGCAGGCGGTGGCTGCTTTTGCTATCTGTTACCAATATTGTGACGTGGATTGTGCTCAGGGTGAGGTTGAGATTGGAACTGACTGACAGCAGGACCTCTGGAGGTCCTGGGTTCTTCCTGGATGCTTGACTAATCCATCCTGTGCGATCGAGGACCTTTGACTCGCAGGAACCCAGAGTCCTATGTATCCCTGGCTGGCTCATGCCCTGGTTAACCTCATTTAGTCCTGTGCCCTTGTCAGTGCTGCTGGGGAAGAGCCTTAGAGACAGAGAACCAAAGCCCATGGGGACTGCTGTTTTTTCCCTCCAGATACACTGGGAAAGTGCTGTCTGGTTCCAACGTGAGGACAGCTGTTTGGGGCAGCCAGAAGCTGGGGTCCCCCTCACTGTTGTTTGAGGCCTATCACATAGTCTCAGTCTCCCAGGCAACTTCAACATTTCTAGAACCTGTTGTGTCCAGAGGGCCCTTGAGCACTCAGCTGGGTCGGGGTGGGGTGAGAATGGAAGACAGATCCCTCCAGATATTTCTTGCTCTTACAGTGCTCTGGTCACCAAAGCCTGCTATGAGCCTGTTTCCTCACCTAGACAGGGAGATGAACCCCCTCGCTTGAGGGTGCTGTGGGCACCAAGGAAGGTGACAGACCAGGTGCTGGGCGCTGGCCCAGCAGACCAAGTGTGCTCAGACCCAGGTAGCTGAGGGGCCGGTGTGGCAGGAGGGCTCAAAGGCCCCAGGAGGCAGGGCCAGGGGTCAGCGTCTCCGCCACCCACACTTTAAGTGCTCACCCCGCCTCTCACCCCCAGTGCTCGACTGCAGCCCCATTCTGTCCTCCTTCCAAGTAATCCTACTCGAACACATCATCATGTGCAGGCTCGTCACAGGACACAAGGCCACTGCGCTGCAGGAGGTGAGGCCACTGGGCGCTGCACACACGCGGCAGGGGAGGGCTGAGGGGTCGGGTGGTTTGAATTTGCTTGGTCTCGGAGGGTGTCACATGGGAGAATGTAAGAGTGTCAGCAGGACATCATTTATGCCATTTGACTGACTTGGCAGTCCATGACCCTGCATGGACACAATTGATCAGAGGCTTTTACCTAAAAGTTTGCATGCCCAAGGAACATGGGGTCTGGGGCTTTAGGGTTCCCTGATGGCAGTTCCAGCACCCCTCCTGCCCTGTGACCCATAACCTCTTATGCCCACCTTCCTGAAAGGGCACGGGGACCTTGATAAGGGTGAGAGTACTGTATGGCTGAGACACAAGTTGGAAAGGGAGAAGGTGGGTAACAGACAAGGGTCGCCATCCTCAAAGAGGTCAAGGCTGCGCCTGGTCCTCACAATGGCGCATCCATTGGGACTTTGTGCCCAAGTTAGACTGGGCGGGAGGTGGGCATACCCTCGGCTTTGGGGTCTCTCCTCAATGCTGCCAAGACACTAGGTCCTGAGTTACAGGCCACATGACATCAGACATGCTCTTTCCGGCAGATCTCCCAGGTCTGTCAGCTGTGCCAGCAATCCCCCCGGCTCTTCTCCAACCACGCAGCACAGCTGCATACACTGCTGGTGAGTGCATGAGGGCTGCCCACCTGCAGCCCCATCCCTGTGAGTAACCCCGTGACCACCACCCCAGACAGGATTCAGAACCTTCCCAGTGGATTTCATACTGACAAGCATCTCATCAGGTCCAGGTTGAGTTAGGTCCCAGGAGGCAGGGATAATTAAGCATGCCATCTTTCTCCCTGTTTGTCAGGGTAGAGCTCAGATACAGCTGGCTCGTTAGAGTCACTTGTCAGGCTTGCCTGGGTGCAGCTGTGCAGCGCCGGGCACGCTGCCTGTGGCTCTGAGCCCTCAGCACCTTCTTCTTCCAGGGCCTGTATTGTGTCTCTGTCAACTGCATGGACAACGCTGAAGCCCAGTTCACCACAGCTTTGCGGGTAAGGTGCCGGCCCTCACTTCACGGGGCAGGCAGTGCTTCTCAGTAAGGAGTCGGGCGTGCTCTGTGATGAGGACAACAGCCATACAAAACCATGGTCAGCGGGTGACTCCGCAGCATTCAGCCTGATGGGGCTACACCGTTTCTCCAGGGCTTTCTGTGTCACGTGTTGTGCTGCTCAGATGCGGACCAGGCCAGCATTGGCAGCACAGCTTGATGAGGGGTCGCTGTGGGCAAGGGGGCTGCTGGCCAGCCTGGGGTGGGGCTTCCCCAAGCCCTCCCGATAGCCCGCCAGGTGGTGCTGACTTGTGTCACAGCTACCTGGGGCCCTGGTCAGCTGGTGCTGCTCACTGCACCGGCTCCTGGACCACCCCACATTGCCCGTGGCCCTGTGAAGGTCTCTTGGATCCTCCTTCCCCATCTCTCTTCCTACACAAGTGGCTGCTGCTGCTTTGGTTCAACATCAGCATTCCCGACAGAGGGTGTGCGCCCCAGGGAGTCCTCCCCACCGGCTGGGGGGCTGGGGGGAGTGGTGCAGCCAGGACTCGGGCCCAAACCCCTCATGACCCCAAACACATGCTTCTCCTGTGGTCCCATGACAAACATATTGGAGCATCTTTGCTCAGATCAGAAGACCCTCTGGACCTCCTTGGCACCTGCCAGGGTCCTCCAGGTGGGGTTTGTGCTTCCCAGGCAGCTAGGCCTCTATATGCAGCTGCGCTCGCTCAGCCCCATTAGGAATGCCCAGCCTCACAGGGTCTGAGCAGTACTCAGGCCACTCTGGTACCTCTCATGACCAGTCTTGTTCCCCCAGAAGAACGGGAGACAATGGTCTGTCCACCACCAGCCATCAGCAACATTTCTGTCCTCTAACAGCTTTAGCTGCCTTCCAGGCAGGGTCCCTGCCTCCCCCAGGGCCAGTGTGTTCATCTTCTCTGTCAGCACACGCTGGGGTCCTGGGGTTACTGCCTGTGGTGTAGAGGGAGGGGCCACCCAGGTCTCAGATTGAGAGACAGTGGAGAGTAGACCAAACTGTGTTGTGTTCTGAGCACAGGATCAGGGGTGGCTGGCTTTTCTATTTCCTGAATTTCCCGTAATGGATGATTGTTTTACAGTGAAAAGAACTAACAGTTTTGTTGTCCTTGGGTTTAGGAGGCAAGGGGAGTGAAAAGAATAAGGAGATTCCAAGGTAGCCACTGTGGAGCGTTTGGGTGGCTCTGATGCCACCAAGTGGCCCCTGTGTGACGTGACGGTGTCCAGCCCGGCCCCCTGACACCCTGTGTCTCCCATTCCAGCTCACCAATCATCAGGAGCTGTGGGCCTTCATCGTGACCAACCTGGCGAGTGTGTATATACGGGAAGGAAATAGACACCAAGAGGTAGTAGGTGACATGCTTCATGTTTGGTATCCTTTTTTTCAACTCTTACTTGGAGCGGGGTGTATGGGGAGTGTTGTCCTGGGCACCAGCAAATCTCATCCGCCGTAGGGTATTTGCCCTCCAACAGGGTATCCCACACAGTGGAGTGTAGGCAGGGCTGGGGGGAGGCCAAGTCTAGGACAGAAATGTTTCCACAGCCGATTAACACCTCTCCTTACTGAAAACGAGCCGAGCTTTACTGAATCCCTCAGAGGGAGAAAATTTCTCCTACCCTGAGATGTCTGCTCTAGAACATCATTGAGGCCTCATGGCTCAGTTATGAGGAGCAACATCTTGGGCAGCTGTCTGCACTAGGCCCCTAGGTGGTTCTGGGGAGGCGGGCCAGAGTTTGCTCTCGTAGGATAAGTCCCTCCCACCAGGTTCCCCTCGCGACATCCCCTTATCCCTGCAGTTCCCCCCGAGCCCTGACCCCTCTGTAGTGTCTCTCAGATTCAGCCACTTGTCTCCTGCGGCCTTCATTGTTTAGTTCAGGCCACTATCATCTCTTGGCTACAAAAAGCGTAGCTGACCTCCCAGATGATTGGTTTGTTGGAATGCTTTGGGCAGAAGGCCCAGTGCAGCTGCTCCAGTAGTTAGGAAGCACAGTGGGCAGGGCCATGAGGGCCTGCTGTGGCCTTGGTGGGTCTCAGAGGAGTTTGGTGCCCTTGTGTTTCCCCACCCAAGCACCGCACCCTAGTGTCTGCCTCCTGAAGGGACTGGGGGGGTATTGGATGCAGCCTCAGCCCACTTTAACACTCATCCAACCCACCCTCCAAATGACAGCCGAAGGGGACCTAAGATGTCTGTGACTTTGCAGGTCCTGCCCCTTCTCCCGGCAGGTTGCTCACAGGCATGGGATTTGAGGTATGGGCACGTGCCCTGAGATTGGGTCAGGAAGTTGCAGGACAGCCCTCGTCAATTTACTAGTATGTTTGGGCCGAACTCTGTCATATTTAGAAATGCAGAATTATTCTAACTTGCAGATGTTTCTTTCACAGCTGTACAGTTTGTTGGAGAGGATCAATCCAGACCACAGCTTCCCTGTCAGGTAGGCGGCCCCAGGCCCGGAGTTCCACTTTACCAACTGTCTTATGTTTTCTCTGCTCCTTGGGGGTGGTGTGAGCACCCACGGGTCCCAGACTGCCTCATGTACCCCAATGCCTCACACACACCCCGCCCACTCCCCTTTTGTAAATCTGATGCTTTCACAAGAACCCTGCCAAGGTGTGATGCTCCGCTCTCCCCTCAGCTCTCACTGCCTCCGAGCAGCAGCTTTCTACGTGCGTGGGCTCTTCTCCTTCTTCCAGGGACGCTATAACGAGGCCAAGTGAGTACTGGGAGAGGGCAGGTGGCCCTGTAACTGGCACCTCCCAGTGTTTCTCTTCCCCCAACAGCACATGCCCAGGTCCCCTGTCCCTGCCCTCCCTGCCCCCCGCCAGGTGGACTCTGCTCAGGGCCCTAAGGCCACTGCTGCCTTTTTTTCCCCAAAGGCCTCCCAGTGGGGCCTCAGCATCTGTTTTTCTCATGAAGGCGATTTCTGCGGGAAACCCTAAAGATGTCCAATGCAGAGGACCTGAACCGGCTCACAGCCTGCTCCCTTGTGCTCCTGGGCCACATCTTCTATGTGTTGGGAAACCATAGGGTGAGTGTCAGGGGCCAGGTTGAGGGGCGTGGGGCCAGGGTGGTGCTTATTTGGGGGGGGGGGCACCTAGCAGGGGAGTGCCTCCCATTCTATGCCCCGCAATGATCACATCTCAGTGACCCTCACCCCCCATTGCTCCATGAGGCTGAGCCAGGGCAGAGGCACCCTGGCTCAGACAGCCTGGGCAGGCGGGGCTGGGGGAGCTCTGGATCTCTGGAAGGTGCATCTGTGGGGCAGACAGGGCCAGTGTTGGCCATGGGCAGTTGTCAGGCAAAGCCCCAGAGCTCAGTGGAGCTAGAGCTGGTCGGGCAGCCCAGAGCTGGCAAGGCTGAGAGCAAGTTCCCTTTCCTGTGTTAATACTTGAGGAGAAGAGGTGTATTCTCTCAGTGACAATCCCAAGGATTCCATCTCTGCCCATCACACATGGTGTCCTCAGGGCCCCCTATGTTTTTACTCACCAACAGTGCCCCCCGGGCCTGGTCCCCACCCATGCCAGCTGGTCTCTGGTGGGATCAGTTGAGTCTGAGTCTCCTCATCTGGGAGTATATGTACATGCAACCTGCTCCAACCCATCGACCTTACAGGGTCTTTAATTTTTTTAAAGGAAGTATTTGTCAGTATAAAACAGGGCATTTTCATCATAGAAAGTCTGAGAAGCAAAGGAGAAAATCATCGCCTGTCTTCTGTCTTCCAGCTCTTTCCACTGCCTGCCTCTGCGCTTGCATAGGTTTTGTTTATCAGGCTGTTTTATAATTTTATGTCTTGTCTTTCTCTGCACTACTGTGTTGGAGCTTTTTTCTGATGGCAGTGAGAATTTTTAAGCAGCATCAGCTCCATAGTTTAGCCCGACTCACTTTAGCTGTTTTTTCAGGATAGATAATGCAGGGTACTTGTCTTGGTCCAGAAAGTTTTATCTGCTCAAACCCAAGAGCTTCTGAAGAGTGAGTGTTTTTAATGAGCCTGGTGCATCGCCTTCCCCACAGTCATGTGACATGCCAACATGCCCTGCAGCTGTGGCCTGAACTCCGGGGGGATACCATCACCCTGACAGGAGGAGGACCAGTACTGGGCTCTCCCTTCTGCGTGTAGCTCCACTCCTTCTAAAACACCTTGTCACATTACTCACTGAGCACAGTGAGGACAGTGGCCTCTCTGCATCCAGGGCTTAGGTAGGGACAAGGGGCTCAACATGAGGGCCCACTGAGTGCAGGCCACCTGCCTTGTGTCTTGGTGCTGTGGCTGTGATTACCTTATTGCCAGATGCGGAGATTAAGGTCATACAGCCCCCAAATGAAAATAATAATAATAATTTTAAAAAAGGGACTTCGCTGGCAGTCCAGTGGTTAAGACTGTGCTTCCACTGCAGGGGGCACAGGTTCGATCCCTGGTCGGGGAACTAAGATTCTGAATGCCACATGGCGCAGCCAGAAAAATAAATAAATGAATAAATTTAAAAAGAAAAAAAAAGATTACACAGCCCCAACCTGCAAACCCAGGCTTAGAACCCAGACCTTGTTGGCTCTTACTTGTCCAGAGGCCACATTTAGTGGGGCAGCTCTTCAGCTGCAGCTTCTGGTTTGAGTTTGGGGCAGTCCCGGAGCAAATTATAGAGCTTGTTAGGGAACCTCTGCTGCTCCCTGTGTGCCTGGGCCCACATGGGGTAACATGGGGCCACCAAGAGCCCTCAAATCCAGGTCCCACCTCAAGCAGCTCCAGGTCTGGGGGAGACACTGCCCGCCCTGGGCCTGCTAGGCCAGAGTGTCCTCGGGAGTTTGCGGTGGCCTCGTGCAGGACGGCTCTCACGATCACACCAATCTTCAAACCCAGGTTCTGTGGGGCGGCCCAGAGCTGGCATGGGGGAACCTGAACCAAGGAGGACTCTTCCTCACGGCAGCTCCCTCCCAGCCCCAGGCCTAAAGGAAGAGACTAGTTTTTCCCCTTTCGGCCGCGCATTCTGAGGTCTTGGGCGGGCTTGGTTCAATTTTGAAAAGTTTTGAGACCCACCTGGAGCTCATTTTCGAGGTGCTGGCCATAGGCATTGTAAAGTCACTGGGCTTTGGTGTCTGTGCGGGGGCATATCCCGCATAGCCGAGGCCGTGTTGAACTTGGGCCTCTGGAGTCGGTTTTGAGGATTTGTGTGTCTCTGGGCTACATGCCAGGTGTCCCCCCAGGCTGCAAGGGGTTGCCGCATAGGGAGTTTTCCCACTGTCACCCTGAACCTCACACCTAAGCCAGCAGGCTGTGGTCCGTGGACTGGGTGGAATCACAGCAGTGCTGCTGGTCACTGCGGGGTCAAGGATGGGTGTCTACAGCCCCCAGCGGCTCTCACTCAGCTCGTCCAGGGGATTGAGGGGGTGGCGCTGTTGCAGTCATAGGGCAGGGTCAGGGTTGGGGGATTAACACATCCTGGTGCCCCATATCCCCATGCGTCTGAGGTGGCCCTCTCACAAGAGCAGGCTCTCTTGTAGAAGAGAAACTTCTCTTCCTTTCTTGTCCATTCAGCCCTCATTGCTCCCACCAGGACAGACTGCTGCCTTTTCCCAGCCCCGGGACCCCTGAGTCAGCTCCTAATATGAGTCCAGGGCTGGCTGCCACCAGTGCCTTTTTCTCTGGTTAGAAAGACAAAGGCACCTAGAGGTGCCCGTGGCTGTGACCCAGCGAGGAGGCACATGTGCAGCTGAGGAGTAGGGGCAGTTTACTTTTCCCCAGGGTGGTCAAGGAGTACTTCAGAGAGGGTCATTTGAGATAGGCTCTGAGGTAGGAGTAGGTATATGCCAAGCATCAGGAGGTCACAGGTGGGGCCCAAGCGGCCCCTGCCACCACCCCCAGCCACCACCACCACCACCCCACCCCCGACTCCTCTGCTGCTCTTGATTGACAGGAGAGTAACAACATGGTGGTGCCCGCCATGCAGCTGGCCAGCAAGATCCCAGACATGTCAGTGCAGCTGTGGTCATCGGCCCTGCTAAGAGGTGAGTAAGAGATCAGGGCTTCTGGGCAGAGCCTAAAGCTAGAAGATTGGTAAGACCTGCTAAGACTCTGCTTCAGACTAGGCTTCTGCAGGCCACAGCCCCAGTTCTAGCACATTCTCAGGCTTCTCAGGAAACCCTATTTGAGGGCAGTGGGCTTGTTCATGTAGTAAGATCTACACAGGATCTGATTCTGTCTTTCTGGGACCCACAAGTTCTTGGCATCTGAGTGAAGAATGGGCTGTGAGCCCTGGAGCTTGGCCTCAGTTTCCTTCCCATGAATGGGGAAGGCAGTCATCCCTGTCAGGCAGGACGAGCCAGGGTGCTCTGGGTACAGAGAGGGTGCTCAGCAGGTGTCATTGTTGTTACTGCTGCTCTCCCATTTACAGATTGTGAAACTGAGGTCCATAGACCCACCCAGGGCCCTGGGGAGGAGGTGGAGGGCAAACTGCACCCATGTGCAGTGGACTTTGTGCGCCCATTCAGTCCTCCTGCCTCAGCAGTGAGCAGTGGGTGCCATGCTCCCAGCGGGCTCCTGGGTGCCCAAGAGCTGCTCAAGAAATTCCTGGGAGTGCTGCATCCACAGGGAGCCCCAAGGGTTTTCACGCCCTACCAGCCCTTATATCTGCCCCTGTGGGCCTTGCCACTCTTCCACCTCCAAGGACATAGGACTCAGGAACATAGGAGGGTGTGTGTGAGGGCTGCTGGCAAGTGGGCTTTGCTGACTCTGACACAGGGCTCAGGGCCAGTGATGTGCCAGGCACACAGGAACCCACTGGTGGAGCTGGGGTTTGACTTCAGGGCTTCACCCACACCCGCGGGGAGGGTGTAGGGGCAGTGGCAGGCCAAAGCAGGCCCATCCTTTGTGCGTATCCCACCCTCAGACCTGAACAAAGCCTGCGGGAATGCCATGGATGCCCATGAAGCTGCCCAAATGCACCAGAACTTCTCGCAGCAGCTGCTCCAGGATCACATTGAGGCCTGCAGCCTCCCTGAGCACAACCTCATCACGGTACGGGCACAGGGTGGGGGAGACAAGATGAGGGTGCTGGTTGGCTCCTGGGGGCCAGCTCACCTGGTCTGTAGCCCCTGGGGGCCACGCCTCCTGAGGAGGGAAGTACACACTTGGCTGCCATCTTGCATCTCTCCAACAATCCCTAACTCAGCCTGGCCTCAGGAGCCCCCTTGGATGGGCAAGATACACCAACCCAAGTGAGTGATGCAGGCTGTTTCCTAGGGGCCCTTCTGACTCAAAGGTGGAAGACGCAGGGTCCTGGCTGGTGACCAGCCTGAGGAGGGCGGCTTTCCAGGCACAGACGTGTGGCCCAGCACACCCCTGCTTCTCTCTAAGAAGGACCTCACCTGTGTGTCCTCTTCCCCCGCAGTGGACCGATGGCCCGCCCCCTGTGCAGTTTCAAGCTCAGAATGGACCCAACACCAGCCTGGCCAGCCTCCTGTGAGGCCCCTGGACGGGGCCACTCAGCTTCTCCAGGCCTCTGTGGGGCCTGGTGTGTCCCCGACTTCCACCCAGATGGCACTTGAGCTTCCCTTTGAGACGTGCTGGCACGGCTGTCCCCAGGCTTCTTTCCCAACTGTCTCCAGAGCTTCTAAGTCCCTGGGGAGTGTGGAGGGCCGGCTGGCCATTCTTGCAGACTACCAGGACCCCAGGTGCTGAGGCTCGCAGGTGGGATGTTGGAGCTGACTTTCCAGAGCCATCCTTCAAAGTGGACGTGAACTGCCAGTCCTGCCTCCGCGTCTGAGTCATATCTTCAAGAGAGTGTCTGGGCGGGGAGTGGAGTGCTGGCCATCAGCTGGGTCATGGTCCCGCACGCAGGGGTGGTCACTGCCACCGAGGTGCCATGTGACTTCCATCGCCTGGGCGTCTCTGCTGGGCTGGAGTGTTTCCTCTGCTCATGGCAGCTTCCAGTGCCCAGAGGCAAGACACCGGTTTCTGGCCCAAAGTTAGGGAAGAAGTGATTGCGCATGTCAGGCACAAAAACGCACGTCCCACCACAATGTTTTCCCCAGCTTGCCTTTCTGTCCAGCATCCATCCTTTTGGCAGCTGCGGCCTCTAGCTAGGGGCCCTGGGGGACCCAGGAACTTGGCTTCCAGACATCCGCACCTTGACTGGATTCACTGTCCAGCTTTGGGGGTGCATGTGCTTGTGTGGGGTGTGCGTGTATGGGTGTGCGTGTGTGTGTGTGTGTGGTGCATCACAGAGTGGGTGCCCCGAGCTGAGACGCCCGTGTTTGCACCAGCCACCTTCCCCTGTTAGCGTCCATAGTGCGGGGCAGGAAGCAGGGGAGAGGGAGGGGACCTTCCTCAGCCCAACTCAGGGTGCTGGATTGAAGGGGCTTGCTTTCTGGCAGCTCTGTAGCCTCCTTTGCAGAGAACGTTTGCAGATGCCTGGAGCTCCACCAGCCTGCAGGCCACCACTCCCTTGGCTGCCTGCCCTGTTTTCAGAGGAAAGGAGGAGGAGACCTACCTGCCTTGGGTCTCAGGACAGTGTTGCAAACTTTTCCTGAGCTAGACCCCAGGAGGCTCTGCCAGGCCCAGACAGCCATTCTTGGTTCTGTGCTCCTCTTAGATAGTCGAGGAGGTGCCCCGGTGATGGTGACATTGTGGGCAGTCAAGGCAGCTGCCCCTTTAGCTTCCGGTGCCTGGGAGCATCTCCCTGATGAGGAGTGGTGGGTGGTTTTGCTAGTCACAGTTGCTTGTTGGTTCAAGTCTCGTTACCCAACCCTGTGAAGGCTGTTTCTCCAAGCCTCCGTGTCTGTGACGGAAGGAATGTTGGGATCGCTCAGGTCAGCCGCTTGGGCCCTGAGGCCTGGGTGTGCCTTAGCCGCAAGCAGGGCTGTCAGCAGAGCTCCCTGCTCTGGGCCACTGCCCACATCAGCACCCTACTGCCCTCTTGGGGGCCAGCAACAGGCATGCAAGTGGGCCCCTGGTTGAAGGGACAGGCTGGCAGAGTTGTCCTAAGAGGACCCACCCTCTCTGTCATCCTGGGTCACTCGAGAGAGTCCAGCCTTGTCCCTTGCTTCCTGGGGCTGCCCCCTTGATGACACCCCTGGCCCTGTGAGACCTGCAGAGGTGGGTTTGATGTCCAGTCATGAGCTGTCCCCATCCTCTCTTCCTACTCGAGGGTGCCCCCCAGGTCCTCCCCTCCACCCAAGGGACAGAGCACCTGTCTCGCTACAACCTGTGCATGTAGGCCTGGACCCCACACCTCTCTAGACCCACATTTCTTCAGTCACGCTTTACATCGTGTTTGTCTCTGTATTTATTTAAACCTTTGTTTGCTTCTAAGGCATTTTGTATGTAGAGTAGTTGAAATAAGAACCTCAAAACTTAACGTCTGTCCTGATGACCACTTTGTTATCTATGTATATGTAAAGTTAAGGATAAGTTCTTAAGTTTACAGTTAAAAATTCAGTACTCGATATTTAATATTTCACTCTAGCTTTACGGAAGCCAACCCGTGTGTATGTGCGTGCGTGCGTGCATGTGTGCGAGCTCTGAACCTCCCCTTCAACGGCAGCACCTTTCAGTTGCATTAAGCTGTCATGAATACCTTCCTGCGAGTCCAAATTCAGTGCCTCACAGTTTCTCAGTGATGAGAATTTAATACAGACAGCAAGCAAGCCCCCAGGGAGACGTTACAGCTAGTGTCATGTAGCTAAGCATTCGGGAAAAAAATAAATAAATAAAAGCTCCAAACCCTTAAGCATACATGGGTGCGAGGGAGTAGCAGAAAGATTCCTGTTGGCAGGTAAATTACTGAAAACTGGGCAGACCCCTTGTGAGCGCCTCCCATTTCCTCCTGTGAACAGTGGTGGCCCTTAGGGCCTGTGGTTCTGGGGACGCTGGTCCAGGAGGTGCCAGGTTCCCTTGCAGACATGTAGCTGCCTTCCCCTGTTGGATCCCCCCAGTCACTCATGGGTGAGGCCAGGGTCCTCTCCCTTAGGTAAGCACTCCCCGTCCTATTTATTGGGAACATAGGCAGGGAAATGAGAAAGGGCTGCCTGGCACAGTTGATAAATTTGTTGGTTGCATTGTCTTTGTTTCTTTCAAGGGTTTTTAGTACGTATGTTTGGCGTACTGTCTTTTAATGGGTTTGCAGTGTCTTATGTTTTTAGCAGCCTGCGTCTTCAGCTGGTGCTTTTAATCAAGAAAAAAAATATTTTGTAAATACAAAAATTGTTTAAAAGACATAACCATAGAACATAGCTTCTCGTTTGTAGATTTCTTTTCCTATATGTTCAAAGTAAAACAGCTTGCAGGAGCCATCACTCATTGTGTCTTTTTTGTGCCACCTGCCCCTCACATTGCCATCCCAAAGACTCTAACTTTCCCCGCCCATCAGCCAGCGGGGCCACAGGGATTTCTGCTATAACCTGCAGGGCGTGAGGATGCAGAGCCCCATACCCTGGACTGGAGGACCTGGTGGAAACCTGAATCTTTTCCCCTCTAGTGATGATGTTCCTCAGTCCAGCCCTGCCTAGAGGTGAGGGAACCCCTGAGACATGGCATGCAAGGCCCACAGCACCGCCTGTTCCTGGCTCTCGCCACAGACATACTTCCTTGCATGCCTGGTGTTCTTAGAAAATACATGGGTCAGCTTTCATGTGCTTGTGTTTTTTTTTCAGGTTTGGTGTTTCTGTTTTTTCCTTTTTTGAGGTGAAAGTCACATAACAGAAAATTAACGTTTAACATCTACAATTCAGTGGCATTAAATACATTAATTATGTACAACCAGCACCTCTGTCTACTTCCAGAATGTTTTCATCGCCCCAAAAGGAGACCCCATCTCCATTAGCAGTCACTTCCCACTCCCATTCCCTCAGCCCCAGAAAACTACTAATCTACTCTCTGTCACTATGGATTTAACTGTTCTGGGTGTTTCACATAAATGGAATCATGTAACGTGTTCTTTTGTGTCTGGCTTCTTTCGCTCAGCCTAATGTCTTCAAGATTTTTCCACGTTGTAGCGTATGTCAGTGCTTCGTTCCTTTTTATGGCTAAATAATGTTCTATTGGATAATGGATGGACCACATTTTATCTAGTGATCCATTGATGGGCTTTGGGTTGCTTCCCCCTTGTGGCTATTGTGAGTAGTGCTGCTGTGGAGTTTGAACACGTGTTTTCAATTCTCTTGGGTTGTGCGGTGCTTTTAATGTGCATGGATTGTGCCAAGCTGCCACCCATTCTGCATCAAGGCCCTTGTGTTGCTTTTGTCCCTGTGCCCATGTGGCTTTGACTGCTCCCTTCCAGGGGCACTTCTGAAGACTCCTTTGGGCCATCGTCCCAGGGTAGAGCTGCTGGCCTCTGGATGTGTGAGCAGTTCCACAAAGTGACACAGTGCAGAGAACATACTTGGGAAGTGGGTGACAGGAACTCAGCCAGGAGGTGGCCACAGGGCTGAGGGGACGACAGGAATGGGCCTCACAGAGGCTAGCAGGTGGCCAGGGAAGCTGGCCCGAGCATCGAATGCCTGGGGAAGGGGTCGTTACTAGTCTTTGACACACACATCCCCAATCCTCAGAAATCCTACCAGTCACTCTGCCCATTCCTGGCCATCTTCTCTATCTGTCTGAGGCCCAGTCATGTCTCCCACCTGGCTGCTGCCCAGCCTCCTAGCCTCCTCCCCAAATGGTCCCAGAACATTCTGTGCTCACTCCCACCTGTGAGGGGCACTCTCCTCATGGCTGCTGGGTTTCACTGGGGAATGTCCTGGCCCAAGCCTGGCATAGGGTGAGTGGGTCCATGGGGCAGCCCAGAGGAAAGAGCACATGGCCCAACCCCAGATAGGTCCAGCAGATGCCACTGTGGACAGCTGCCCACAACATGCAGGTATCAGCACATCCAGTCACTGTGACCAGTTCCCCGCCCCCCCCCCCCCCCCCCCCCCCGCCGCCCCACTTCCACCAAAATGCCAACAGGTCCCTGCTGTCCTGCAGGAGAGCCTGGGACTCATACCTCCAGGCTGATGGGCTCCTGGGAGCCTGGGAATTTAAAGTATTCCCCATGTGTATTGGCTTCTCCCTTGGCCTCCTTGAGCTCTTTGGGTTTACATTTCCCCACAAAGAAAGCTATTCAGGGAGATTCCTGCCATGTTTCAGTCTGTCCAGCACCTCACATCGCTTCTTCCATTTGAACCATGCTGGCTTCTTCCATAGGATCCTGGTCAGCTCAGAGGTGCCTGATGGAGCCTGACCCCTGCCTCCTCTGGGGTCAGAGGAGGTGCCTCCCTCTCATCTCTCTCCACTCCCCACCCCACCCCACCCCTCGCTGGTCCCCAGAGGGTCTGAGAGGGGAGGTGGGGATTGCTGACAAGTTTAAAAGTATCAATCACCACAAATCCACGCTCACTTGGTGAGATTACAATGCAATTGGTTGGGGAAAAAGAAAAGATTCATTTCTATGTGAATTTGATATTCTTAGCACGTTGATATTTCTCGATACTTTTTTCAAGGACTCGAAAATAAAGGAACGATAACAGTGATGCTTTGTGAAAAATATGATACTCTCAATGCATTATAGCTGCTTCAGCAAATGTCATTTTAAAAATCACCACATTCTTCCACTACATTATGAGTGTGGGAGAGAGAGGAGCACTCATTTGTCCTATCCCTATCATGTATGCAGAAAAGCTAAGACAGATCCTTAGCAGTGAGCCACTTTGTAAACGTGTGTTTTGCTTTGAGTGTTGTTTCTAATGACAATTCTGAGCATCACGTGCCTGTGCAACTTGGAGTTCAGGCTCAAGCTGCAGTTAGGCGTGCTCCGCCCAGAGCGACTGTGTGGCCCTGGAGGATGTCCTGCTACTACAGGGTTCTGAACTCAAATGCTCCCCTAAAGGGTTAAGTACAAACTGCTCAGAAGTAACATGAACCGGAAGTAAATCTCCCACCCTGTCATCTGTGTGTCACCGGCTGCTGCCAGTGGCTTGGCCGGCTCCATCCTTAGCCACCAGGGGGCGCGGACACCCCGGGCGGTGTCCCCATCAGGTGGGGCACGCAGGCTGGGAAGGCTGGGCTGGATGTCACCAGACCCCAATGTAGCCTGGCTCTGTCCTCATCTGCAAGGATGTGGGCTGACCTTTACCTCAGGGCCTCTCAGTTCCCCTCCTGTAACATGCAGGTCGGAGACGCTGATCCCCATGGTTCTCTAAGTGTCAGGGCTGCACCATTCATCCCCTCATGTACTTGCCAAACATTTATTTGGCACCTACTGGGTGCTGGGGACACAGCAGGAACCACATCAGACAAAGTCCCTGCCCTCAGGAAGTGGACATTCTACCAGGAGCTCTATGATGGACCTCAAATAGAAGTGAGTGCTGACCTGCCTTTGAGAGAGGAGTAGCACACTGTAGGATGGGACAACCAGAGGACTCTGGGGGTGGGGGAGCTCTGTGACAGGACAGAGGGGAGACCTCCCTCAGCCAAGCCAGTCACAGCTGGGCAGCTAGATGGTGTTTCCAACTTCTGCTTACATGGCCACCAAGGCTGTGGGAAGGGAAGGGGCAGCCCTCATGTTTGGCCACTCCAGAGAGGATGCTGGGTGGGCATCTGGGCTGCCTGTGGCATTCTGGAGGGCACGGGCTGCCACACGTGCCCACCACCACCTCAAGCACAGCTGATGCCTGCGTCATGTCAGGAGGACATTGATGGATGGGGAAAGTGACAGAGCCCCCTTACCAGGGGAAGGATCGAATCCCCGGGTCTTCTCAGGTTCTTCTCCCCCCACCACACTTAGGCCCACATCCCCGAAGTGAACTCTGGTAGGGGTGGTACAGACAGGGCTGAACTGAGGCAGGAGCATGGGTCAGAGAGTGACCATGACAGAGGGGTCCCTAGCCCTCCTTGTATAACCTGGACTCCAACAGCAGGTGACCAAGGGCCAGAGCCCTCCTGACACCACCACGAACTAACCAGAGTAGATGCCTCAGAGCTGGGTTCCCAGTCCGAGTACTGTATACCTAACACCCTGCCCAGAATCCACCACAATGTTTCCTGAGGCACCCCCTCCCCAGGAAAAGGGACTTCATCTCTCCAAGTAGTCCTTCCTGCCTCCGGAAAGTTCTTCTGTCTTCTGGCGTCAACAGAAGGAAGTCCCAGCAGGGTCAGGGCCACACCCAAATCCCTCATTCACAGGATCTGTTTCTCAGCATCTAGTTTTCCTGAGACCCAAAACCTTGACTTAAGGAAATTGTTTTTCAGGGATTATTTGCCCCTCCCTGGCTGTGTTCTGGAAAGGCCACAGGCCATGCCCAAGACACATGTCTTGTCTGCAGAGTGCAGGGCCGGGTGGGCTTTGCACACAAACAGACCCCATGGCTGTGTCAACTCATTCCCCATGATGGGACAAGGAGACCCTCGCCACATCATCTCTCTCTGGATTCTTCCAACGTTCAAATTTTACCTCCGGTCTCACAGCCACACCCTCGGTGAGGATAATGGGTGGGTGCTGAACACGGTCCCCTCCCTTCTCATAATTATCATGAAAAAGGCCAGAACCTCTCTGGCCTATCATGAGAAAGGCCCAAGAAACCTCCCCACACAACACAATACATGTTCGTGATGCAGGGGATGTGGAAGGCATTTTGATCAATGCCATGTGGGCATCTAACAAGAGTCAGGGCCCCCAAAGGAATCACCCAGTTCAAGGTCACGATTTGGGGCCAAGGACGATTTTTGAAGCCAGTTAATCTCTCTCCCAAGCCACATCAGACTCTAACTTTCATGTCTGACTAGTTCCTCCGAAGGTAGTAGGCTGTGGGGTTGTGTGAAGTGAATTATTCAAACCTGAGCTGACTCCTAGCGGGGCCCTGGCACGTGGAAGATACTCTGACACTCTGGGATCAGCTTATACTACAGGAGAATTGGTCATTGATCTGAAATTCAAATCTAACTGGGCGTCCTATGTTTTCATTTGCTAAATCTGGCCACCCTGGAGGCTCAATAACATCTTTGAATAAAAGAACGTAGGCATGAACCCAGAGAGTTGGAAGATTACCGAATCCAAACAGGGAATTTTACCAGTGGGAAACAGAGCTCACAGAGCTTTGTAGCACGCTTACTTCTTCCCATCAGAATAAAATCCCACTTCCTCCCAGGGCTGCAATATCAGCTGACCTCTCCCACTTCATCCTTGCCACCAGCTCTCCAGTTACTCTCTGCCCTGTGCTCAGTGCCCTCAGGGCTGTGGCATCCACTGCGCCCCTCTGCCCAGAACGCTCATCCCCAGGCTCAGTCCTTAATAAGATTCAGGTCTCTCTTCGAGTCCACCTGCTCACAAGCCCCCAACTTCTGCCCTGGCCAGAGTCCTTTCCAGTCACTGTGTCACATCCCTGGTTACTTGTTTTCATCAACATCATCAGGGATTGAGGGACTTCCCTGGTGGCACAGTGGTTGAGAATCCGTCTGCCAATGCAAGGGACACGAGTTTGATACCTGGTATGGGAAGATCCCACATGCCGTGGAGCAACTAAGCCCACGAGCCATGACTACTGAGCCCATGTGCCACAACTGCTGAAGCCCATGTGTCTAGACCCCATGCTCTGCAACAAGAGAAGCCACCACAATCAGAAGTCTGCACACCGCAACGAAGAGCAGCCCCTGCTCACCACAACTAGAGAAAGCCCATGCACAGCAACAAAGACCCAACACAGCCAAAAAGAAAGAAAAAAAAAGAAAAGAAAAAGAGTAAATAGAGTATAACCTATAAAAAAAATCATCAGGAGTTGAAATAACCTTGTTCGCTTTGTTGTCAGTCTGTCCCTCCCCACTCGACCTGCTCACCACAGCATCCGGACCTCTCACCATGTCCACAGGCCTCTGACAGCTCCGGTGGGGAACCTGGACCCTTGCACCGAAATCCCTGCCACAGCCCCATCTCCCCCTACGCTGCAAGCCCCCAGCTCTTAGCATCATTTGGAGCAGGAGTGAAGGTTTTCAGACCGGGGGGCACTAGTAATTCCTGCACTAGGGAGAAAAGTTAGTTTCCAGATTGAAGCAAAAGTTGAGATTCAGCCTTTCCTAACCCATGACATGTAGAAATACCCCTACTCCAAGGATCCAAGGACTTTTCCCCTCAGGCCCTAATGGAGGGGTTTCCAGGGCTTTCTGTACTGAACAGCAATGTTGGACTAAAGGTGCCCGGTTCTCAGGAACATTCTAGAGCAGTCCCAGGTCACTGATTGAGGGTGGCAACTTGCGTCCATGGCGAGAATTGACCATTAGAATACTTGCTTTCAGTTTAAAAGATCAGAGTGTGTACACCATGCTGTGTGGGCACAAAATCGAAGTGGACCCCCGCATCTGCACATGGACTAGAACCTCTCTCGAGGGATATTGGAGAGACCGGTGATGGTGGCTGCCTGTGGGGGAGGGAACAGCAGGCCAGGGTCAAGGTGAGAGAGAGATGCCTCATCCCTGGCACCTTTGTCCACCGCTCTCACCAACAGGGCCCAGCCCTCCTTAGGGGCCCATTAAATATTTGTGGAATAAATGAATACACCTATGAATGAGGGAACTTTTGAAAGGTTACTTGTCCAAAAGAACAAAATAAGATGGAAGCACTAAGCATCCTCTTTCATTCCATCCTCACCACTCACCCCGCTACCCGCCCAGTGCCAGCCCCATGCCCACCACAGGGGAGGAAGGGGGGAGTCTCTGGGCTGACCAGACACGTTTCTCTAGTTTCTATATGTCTCAGGGTGTCTCTTTCTCTCCCAGCTCGCTTGTCTATGCTTCGACAACAATCCAGGAGAAAATTCTCATAATGAGGACCAGGGCCTTCGTGAGCAGATGTGTGAGAAGCCGAGAAGCAGCAGGAAGGATGAGCCTGGTCCGGTCTGGATGGTAGCCAAAGGCAGGGAGCCCTGATGGCTGCTTCCCCGCAGACTGGCCTGGAGGCCTTAACATGGAGGCAGGAAGCAGCTGAGCAATGACAAGGAAACTTCCCTCACAGGGGCACACGAGTGACCCACAGGGCGCGGCCGGTGACTGCCCAGAGCTCCCCAGGGACTCCTGAATTCCACCCAAGACAGGAGACCGGACGCCGGTCTGTGGCTGGAGTTTAACAAACACGAAAGAGCAGTGAGTCTCTGTGGCCTTTGAGATTCAGGCTGGCTCTGCCAAGAGAGCAGCTCGGCTCTCGCCTTGAGGCTGAGCTTGCTCACATTGTGCCCTCCCTGCACACTCTGCATTTGGGAAATGTTGAAGATGGACTAGTTGATTGCTTAACTTCCTCTCTGGTTCTGACCGTTCTTAACATGCCATTATCTAAAAGAAGAGGGGATGTGAAGGGGAGAAACGAGCAGGCGTTCAGAAAAGGTGGAGGACCCAGGCATTTATTGTTTAAATGTAGCCCACTGTGTATATATTAAATGTGTGTATCTACTATGTGTATTTTGAAGAATGTAGTTCTATCCTCTGGGAATGTATTATCTAGTGGAGAGAGAGAGAAAGAGAGGGAGAAAGAAAGAAAGGAAGGAAGGAAGGGAAAAAGAAAGAAAGAAAGAAAGAAAAAGAAAGGAAGAAAGAGAAAGAAAGAAAGAAAGAAAGAAAGAAAGAAAGAAAGGAAGGAAGGAAGGAAGGAAGAAAGAAAGAGAAAGAAAGAAAGAAAAAGAAAGAAAGAAAGAAAGAAAGAAAGAAAGAAAGAAAGAAAGAAAGAAAGAAAGAAAGAAAGGAAGGAAGGAAGGAAGAAAGAAAGAGAAAGAAAGAAAGAAAAAGAAAGAGAAAGAAAGAAAGAAAGAGAAAAAAGAAAGAAGCAAAGAAAGAAAGATGGAGGGAGGAAGGGAGAAGGAAGAAAAAGTGGAAGGAAGGAAGGGAGGAAAGGGGCCGAAGGGAGAAAAAGAGGAAGGAAGGGAGGGAGGAAGGAAGGAAGGGGGAAAGAAAAGGAGGAAGGAAAAACAAGCCAACCTATCTACTCCGTGTAGTGACAATACAAAATGCACAAAAATGAGGATTATAAACAGAAAATGTTAGGGACTTCCCTGGTGGCACAGTGGTTAAGAATCCTCCTGCCAATGCGGGTTCGATCCCTGGCCCAGGAAGATCCCACATGCTGCAGAGCAACTGAGCCTGTGAACCACAGCTACTGAGCCCACGCTCCGCAACTATACCGAAGCCCATGCAACTACTGAAGCCCGCGCGCCCAGAGCTTGTGCTCTGCAACAAAAAAAGCCACCGCAATGAGAAGCCCATGCACCGCAACGAAGAGTAGCCCCTGCTCGCCACAACTAGAGGAAGCCCCTGTGTGTAGCACCAAGGACCCAATGCAAGAAGGAAGGCAGGAAGGAAGGAAGGAAAGGAAAGAGGGAGGGAGGAAGGAAGAAAACAAACAGAAAACGTTAGTTACCAACCTGCTAGTGGCCTCGACAAGTGGAAAGACTCTATGGGAGTCGGATTTTGTTCAGAATTGGAATTGAAACCTAGGTTTTGGTTTTATTTATTTGTAACCCTAGCTGAATCAAAAACCCTGAGCCTCAATTGTCTCCCCTCCAAAATGGGGCAAAGTACCTTGATCTCCTACAATTCCTGAGAGAGGGAGATGCAATAAGGGAGGCAGAAGCTGGCTTAGACAAAGGCAACATGCCAAGCCAGCTCCATTCAAGCCACGAACCACTTTCTACTGAATGTGAGTTTGCCAGGATTTTTTTCTAACTAATTTTTATTGGAGTATAGTTGCTTTACAATGTTGTGTTAGTTTCTGCTGTACAGCAAAGTGAATCATTTATACGTATACATCATATATCCCCCCTTTTCTGGATTTCCTTCCCATTTAGGTCACCACAAAGAATTGAGTAGAGTTCCCTGTGCTATACAGTAGCGCCAGGATATTAATGGGTGTTCTTAGAAAAAAAGGAAACATCATGTGTTCAAGGGGGAATTGTAATATAACATAACAACATGTATTATCAACATTAAAGGTTTAGTAAAATCCTCTGGTTGCAAAAAAAAAATTTTTTTTTTTTTTTGGCTGTGCCATGCGGCATATGGGATCGTAGTTCCCTGACCAGGGATCAAACCTGCACTCCCTGCATTGGAAGCACGGAGTCTTAACCATTGGACTGCAGGGAAGTCCTGAAAATTTTTTTTTTTAGGCAGGGAAACTCATCACAGAATCTCTACTGATAGTCTTGAGTCATTCTGATGTTCCGGGGAATTCAATGTGGGAAATTTTGCACTAATCAGTGTAAGGTATCATTCTTGAAGAAAGCATCCCAGGAAGAAATTGTAGTGAAGGGAGGGGCAAGGAGAGGGCTTCAAACATTAAGCCATTAAGCTAAGATTCAGTCTTTACCTTTGGATGATGGAGGTCTTTTTTTTTAATTTTTTTTTCTTCCTGATTACAAAAGCAATACAATACAGCCTCCTTAATAATCGACATTTTTGAGTAGTGGTGGCACATAGTCCATGATTTAAGAGCAATTAGTCTGACAGTTTGCATATAATAGTCCAGGCACGGGTGGTAGAAATGGAAATCAAAAAGAGTAGACAGAAAAGTGAGGGGAAGAATCACAATGTTTAGCAACTAAGTTTGAGCTTGAAAAATGATGTTAAAACTTCCAAAGGTTTAAGAGCTTTCAGCCTGGAATACTGGGAGAGTGACATTGGTGCAGGAAAAAAGAAAATGACGAAGGACAGCTAGTTTAGAGAACACGAGATAGGTCAAAGAGATACCAAATTTGGTCTCATATTTGGTCAGGCTTGAGTCACATCTTCGTGGAACCATCT
Source organism: Hippopotamus amphibius kiboko (assembly GCF_030028045.1). Taxonomy (NCBI): domain Eukaryota; kingdom Metazoa; phylum Chordata; class Mammalia; order Artiodactyla; family Hippopotamidae; genus Hippopotamus; species Hippopotamus amphibius. The sequence goes on along the minus strand of NC_080200.1, from coordinate 14,833,607 downwards.
GGAGGCAAAGGACCCTGGACAGGAACTTGGGAAAGCTGGAAATGCAGATCTGAGAGTTCTTATAGAGTTCCACCTCAAAAAGGGATTTATTCTCTGATGAAACATACAGGGCAAGGAATGGCAAGAGATGAGCAGCCTGGCAGAATTTCCAGGTCGAAGTTGCACAGAGACTGAACAGGAGACCGGAAAAGTCAAGTTCCCAGGAAGCCAATGGAAGATATTTTAAGGAGGAGGGAGTGTCCTCTAGATGCTAGAGGTTGGGGAAAATACACACTATGAAGAGTTCCGGAAATGGGAACTTAACTTGAGAGAGATTTTAGTGGCAGGATAAGACACCAGGCTGACAAGGAGGAGAGAATGAATGGTGAGGGAATGAAAGCAGTGGGCTTTGACCACAGGCATGACACATGTGCCACTTGGAGTCACTTAAATCCCTGGGCCATTGTCTCAAGGCAGAGAAAGATCGAGGGAATGAAATGCAGCAGGATGAAAGCCCTGACCTTGGTTTTAGGCTCAGGTGTAAGTGCGTGTCTGGGATACTAAAGGCCTTCAGATCCAACAGAATCTCAAGGTGAATTTTCTGAAGGCAGCAGTAAATCTGCGTTCAGCTCTTCCCTTCTGCACACAGAGTGTTTAAGATGAACTCTCTCCTATTCGGAAATGCTTTCCTTCCTGGTTGGGGAAGTTACCGTTTTTGTTGTTGTTGTTGTTGTTTTGTTTTGGTTTTTTGTTTGTTTGTTTTTGGCTATGTTTGGTCTTCATTGTTGTGTGCGGGCTTTCTCCAGTTGTGGCAAGCAGGTGCTACTCTTCGTTGTGGTGCATGGGCTTCTCATTGCGGTGGCTTCTTGTTGCGGAGCACAAGCTCTCGGCACATGAGCTTCAGTAGTTGTGGCACACAGCCTCAGTAGTTGTGGTACAGAAGTCACCATTTTGATTTAGAAGTCTTCTAGGCTGTAGGCAGGTAGGTGTAGATAATGCTTTTTGTCTCAGAAAAGGGTTATCACTAATTTCACTTAATTGTGTCAATATGAACCAGGTAAGATTTATTACTAGAGTCCAGGTTTTTGACCTAGAGGTCTATAAAAAAAGAAGTCTGGTTAAAAGGACTCCTGAACTCCATCTGCACTCAGTTCTAGATTTTCTAGCCAACCAACACCAACAATGCTACACTCTGCTCCCCACACCTGGATAATTAAGGTGCTATATGACTTTCTCTTGGGGAAGCAAAAGGATATCTTAGGCCAACCTCTTGATTTGACGGTGTCTATATTTCTCTCTAGAAACAGGCACTGACTTTTTTTTAAATTGAAGTATAGTTGATTTACAATGTTGTGTTAGTTTCAGGTGTACAGCAAAGTCATTCAGTTATACATATATATATCTATCTATTGTTTTTAAGATTCTTTTCCCTTAAAGGTTATTACTATTACATATTTTTTAAACATTTATTTAAAACATTATTTATTCACTTGACTGCATTGGGTCTTAGTTACGGCACACGGGATCTTTGTTGTAGCACGTGGGATCTTTAGTTGCAGCAGGCGGGATCTAATTCCCTGACCAGGGATCGAACCTGGGTCCCCTGCCTTGGGAGCTCAGAGTCTTAACCACTGGACCACCAGGGAAGTCTCCACAAAATATTGAGTATAGTTCCCTGTGCTATACAGTAGGTCCTTGTTGTTTATCTATTTTATATACAGTAATGTTAAATTAGGAGTTTGGGATTAACATACTCCTAATGTATCCCTCCTCCCAGGCACTGACTTTTTACCACCCTCTTCCTGGGAGAAGCAAGGCTGATTCCAATGGACCTGCCAAAGGATGCAGGTTTCAGTAGACTAGCAGTTCACGTATGTGAACTTCATAGTGCTTGGCAAACCCAAATGAGTTAGGCAGTCCAAGAATGGAGGGGCACTTTACTGTGTGTACCTGAACTGCCACTATCACCGAGTGACACTAGCGGGCTTTAATATTTGCACTTAGTATCCTTCCCACTGATATTAACCGGCTGTCATTCTTCACTGTCAGTGGGCACTCTTGCTTGTCCAAGGCCAAGACACCAAGAGAAGGTCTCTGCAGGCTAGCACCCACCAGGTCCTTATTTTTCTAACTGCCGTTGAGGCCCTGCCTTCCTTGCTGCCTGTGCATTCACCTGGCTCAGTTCCCATTTCCCTATTTGGATGTGAATGTCACTTAGCCAGTTTGCCCACATGATTTCCCAGACCTAGGAAGGGACACGCCTTGATGCAGAAAGATGCAATCGCTGCTACCACTGGGGAAAGGAAAGCCCATTCTTGGTACGGGTCGTGTGCTCTTCTTTCCTTTTCTTTTCTTTCTTTCTTTCTTTTTTTTCCTTAATGTCAGAAGCTGTGCTCCCGTCATCCATTTTGGTGGGGCGTTTCACTCTCTCCAGTGAACACCCATTTGCCTTTGATTCTTCAGAGATTCAATTTTCCAGCCAAATGGGACTTTTGTTTATGCTTAGGATTCCAGACTTCACGGACATCCCTTAATCCAAAATCTCTGCCTTCAGGCAACGCTTTTTCCCAGAGAATTAGAGAAATTCTGTGCATTCTTAAAACAAAAAGGTGAGACGTAATTATAGGTCCTGACATTTCCAGGGATTGGTCTGGAAATTACATAGAGTAGCTCTGAAATAACCTCACTTCATTTGCAATTTCCCTTTGATAAAGTTAATTTAGGTGGCCTCGACCCTGGTCAGGGCCCCCACTTGCCTTTTGCTCTTGAGTTTGGGCACTCTGTTAGAGCTGTATCCAGAACTTTCTCCCAGCTTGCCTGGGAGAGATACAAGGCTCAGGGAATTTTGGGTTCTTACCTGACTTTGCTTTGCACAGCTCAAGGGCACAGGTCTCCCTCCTTCTTATCTTTCCTGCATAGAGGCCAAAAGTGAGATTAAGACAATGCAAGTTTAGGATTCAGCCATAAAATAGCAGTGGGATGTGAACAGGCTACAGTTGCCCTCTGGGCCCCTCAGTTTCTCACGTATAAAATGAAGGGGTTGGACAATGAGCTGCTCTTTGATCCCAGTTCAATTCAGAACTATAAAAGGACTGAGGGATTACTTAAATGAATAAGGCTGGATTTTTACTCTCAGAAAGCATCCTGGTTAGTGACTGGAATGAAACAGAAAGCTCCTGAGTCCTACTGCACACCAGGTACCATGCGAGACACTTTGAGCTCACAATTCTCAGTGCAACCTTTAGAGACTGGTGATCTCATTTTGGATATAGCTAAGAAAAGTAACTGGCCTAGCTAGGGAGTGGCAGGCGTGGGTTCGACCCCAGTGCTGCCAGTCACCAAAGTCCAAGGGTTTATTGTCCACCCAGACCGCCTTAGACAGTTGCAGAATGTGGTAGGTGCTACAACAGAGGTACAAACGAGGCACTCTGGGAACACGGTGTCTTCATGTTTCCAGTGGCTTCCTTCCCTAGCCAAGGACTCTGTCAGCCTTGTCACTTGGGTCCAGGCTGAGCTCACTTAGGGAGTCAGGCCCCACAGGGCTCTCTGCCAACCTCCCACTACTCTGACTCTCAGAATTCTTTACTTTTCTTCCAGGAAGGTCAGCCCACTTGTAACAATAACAATAATCCTTTCTACAGGGGAACACTGCTTCAGGGTTTACAAAGCACTTTCACATCCATTATCTCATTTAATCACTTCCTCGTCTACATTGCTACAACAGATTCTTGGTATCTCTTTAGTATAACAGTCTGCCTTGTCTAATAGGCCTATTTCCCTTCATTGTGTTTATCTTGGCTCACAAGTTCCATCCCATAATTCAGGTATCTCAGCATCTTGCACACATCTGTGCACAAAGTTGGGGGGAGATAAAAGTCTGCCATATTGAATCTTCAGAGTGTTGTGAATCTTTCTCATTGCTGCGTTCTTCAGCCCTTCAATGCAATGGACGTCTGGTTGCCTATGAAGGGTGTAACTGGGTTCTTTGCCGTAAACCAGGGGAGGAGTTCAGACCAGCTGGGGGATGACAGATGTGAAGGCCTCCGATGCCTGGTAGACCATGGTGGATGCTGCAGCAGAGTTTGGTGACTGTTTAGTTCTGTCTGGGGACAGACAGGTGGGAAGCAGGATTGCTTCTTGGCAGGGCCCCACTCAGCAGAGAAGAAAAGTGGGACTGAAGAGCCCCACAGGGGACAGAATTAGGAAGGGCCACAGAGTGGACAGCTGCTTGGAAAAATGCTCCTCAAAAATAAATAAATAAATAAATAAATAAATAAATAAATAATAAGAAAAGGAAGGAGGGCTACATGGGTAACTTTTCTAGGGCACAGGAGTCAAATGTTTGCAGTTCTTAGGAAAAGAGGAACTCTTCCTGCGACACTCAAATACTGCTTAGAAAAAGCTCAGGGAGCGTGTAACTCCCTGGCAATTCTTGACTTTAGAAGAGTGAGGGGCCATCGGTTTCCTGCAATTCGTCTCTGGAGAGAGGAGGGGTGCATTAAGTTCCAAATTTCTCCTCTGGTCGGAGGAGGGACATGCAAGTTAGGCATTTCCCGAGTTATCTTTAGAAATGAAGGCCAGGGACATGCAGCCCCCACTGCCCCTCAGATCAGGGAGGAGGAAGGCCAGCGGCCCCCACTAGTGCTCAGAAAAGAGGCAGGGTGTGTTCTCTAAATACTCTCCAAGAAAGGCAGTGGGTCCTGAGCTCCCCAAATTCCCCTTAGGAAAGGCGACAGGGGACCGAATCCTAACAGGTTTTCTTAGAACAGAGAGCTGGGGGGTCCCGAGTGTACAAAATCATGCTCATCCCGGCAATTCTCAGAAAAGTGGGCAGCGCAAGAATCGCTAAAACTCTTCTCAGAAGAGGGGCAGGGGGCAAGAATCCCCAAGATTCTCCTGAGAAGAGGGTCGAACCCGTGACTCTCATCAGAAGAGAGCCCAGGGGCAACGAAACCCCTCGGGAACAAGGCCGGGCCGCAGCTCGCCGAGTGCCCTTAGAGCGCGCCTCACGCGGCCCCGCCCACTGGCCGGCGTAACCGCCTCGCGCCCGCTGGCCCCAGGCCGTCTCCGGTGCATTGTGGGTGGGGCGCCCCTGCTGAGCACTGCGGGGAACCCCCTGCCCAGCCAGTTGTTGGCCGCCGGGCAGCCCGGCGGAACCCCCAGCGAGTGTCCGAGCTAGCCGGCCACGCATTGACGCGTCCTCATGCCCCGCCCCTCGAGGTGTTCCTGCCCCAAAGCTAAAGCCCCGCCCTCGCAGCGCCCTGACTGGACCTGAGGTCCGCTGCACTCTCCCATTGGCAGGCCGCCTGTCAGTCACCTCGTCCCGCCTCCTAGGTCCCGCCCAGGCCCCCGGCGCGATCCCGAGGGCCAGCCGGCCCGCGCATTCATTGGCCCCTGGGTGCTGTCCGTCATGAGTGTGGCCACGCCCTCTCCGGGGCGCGGATCCCGGGAACCCAGGCTGGACCTCATTGGCCTGCGGCGCCGCCACTCGATGAGACGCGCCTCAACCCGGAAGTGTGCGAGGCGAAATCTGCCTAGCAACCGGGGAAGCCGGGCTGCGAAGCGGGCAATTTCAGTGTGAGACGGAGCGGCGAGACCGAGCGGCGGCTTCCAGCGCGGCGCGGCGGCTCCTCCCGCCCAGGGTCAGCGCCCCGGCGCGCGCACGCGCACCCCCGCCGCCCGAACGCGCTCCGCGCCGCCCGCGCAGTCCGTCGGTCGACCGTCCGTCGTCCTGTCGCCGCCGTCGCCGCCGCCGCGGGCGCCACCTGAGGGAGCTGCCGCCGCGGGACCCGAGCGGACGGGATCCGACCCCGCCACCCGAGGCCGTCCGGGGCCCAGCGGCCTCCCGCAGAGGCGCCGAGCAACTTCGGTGAGTGAGGGGCGGGCGCCGCTGGTGGCGGGTCCCCGGCTTCCGGTGCCCCGGGCTTCTCTGGGGCTTCCGCTTCTCTGAGGGGGCCGCTTCCATGCGTGGACCCCTCGTCTGAGGGGCCCCGCTTCTCTAAGGGACCCCGCCTCACTGAGAGGAGCCTCCCTTCCCTGAGGGTGCCCCATCTCTTTGGGGGACTGCCTTCCTCGCTGAGGGGGCCCCGCCTCTTTGAGACTCCCCCTCCCAAGTTCTCTGAGGGGACCCCTGCTTCTCCGAGGGGTTGCTTTTTCTGCGGGACCTCCTGCCTTTCTGGGACCCCCTGTCTTCCCTGAGGGACCCCCACTTCCCTCAGGAGACATCTCTGCTTCTAGGGGATCCTCCCCCTCACTTCTCTGGGGGGACCCCCACCTCTGTGAGGAGACCCCCACTTCTCTGAGCTGTTGTCCCACTGTTCTGTGTCCCTTTTTTGGCCCTTGCCTTTTTAGGGTGTCCGCCGCTTTTCACAGGTCCCCCTTTCCCCCACCTTTCTGCGTTGCTCTCTCTGCTTTTCTGTCCCCACTGCTTTGGGTGACCTCCTCCTTTTCCCGAGCGGCCCCCAACTAATCTGAGGTGTTCCTGCTTCTGTCAGAATCCCTCTTGGAGGTGTTCCCCACTTTTCTGAGTTGTCCCCACATTTGATGGGACCCACTACTTTTTGATGAGTACCTCCATTTTACTGAGGGGGCCCACTGCTCTGAAATGCCCATATGTCTGACTGGATCCTTATTTACTTGAGGAACTGTTCCCCACGTTCCCAAAACGGTTTCCATTTTGGGGGGACCCCTACTAATCTGTGGATGCTGCAGTGTTTGGAGGGGTCCCAGGCTTTTCCAGAGGTTCTCCCCCTAATATGAGGTGTCCCACTTCTGTTAGGCTCCTCACATCTCTGAAATGTGCCTCCACTCTTTCAGGATACCCCCTCTCTGATGGAAGACACACTGGATTTCTTCACTTTTCTGAAGGGTCCCCCTGCATTCCCAGGGGTTCCCCTTTCACTTGCCTGAGGACATTCCCCCTTTCCTGAGGTTTCCCTCCTGATTCTCTAAGGGAGAAACTCTTCCCTCATTTTCCTTTCCAGCCCCCAACTTCAGGCTTCCCCTGTTTCTGTTTGTGGTACCCACTTCTCTCTATTCTGGAAGGAGAGACCAGAAATATGTCCCTCCCACCTTCAGTCTTCTATTTTTGCCAGATTAGGGGTATTCTCTGAACTTTTACCTCGGTTTCCGGGGTCCTGGAGGAATTTATGGTTGGAAGGGAAATTGGGAGACAGGCAAAAAAAATGCTGTTTTCTCTCTTCCTTTAAGACCTGTTAGATTTGGGGGAGCAGGAACTGTTGTCAGATGACAATCTTGGTTACTCCATTTTTGAGTCATGGGGCCACCACAGTGTTGTCAGGCCAGTGTAGACTAGGCAGGAGGGACAGGGCTGGAGCATTGTACCCGATTATCATGCTTTCAAGTTGTGGGACCGACCCACTTCCTGTCCCATCCCTCAGCCCTCCCACTGTATAGTATAACTGCCCCCCACCCCCTGCCGCCCCCAAAAAAGGAGGAGAAAAATGCTCTTTCAGGTCTTCCTGCTGTGCTTTCTCTTCCTAGGCCCTCTGATTTACCTCTTCATCTCTAGTGGATCCTCAGTTTGTGGGCCACTCTGGTTTGAAAGGCAGGGTAAGAAGCAGGAAATGGGTCACCTGAGATCCAGGAAGGGTGGAAGGGAGGCAAGGAACAGGGGATTTGAATTCATTTCGCTAAGTTTTTGGTGACTTCAGCTTGGCTCACAAGAAGTTTTTACGTGGCTTTTATAAATCTCATGTGTACTTTTTTTTAATGGCCCACCCTGGATTCCAAGTTCACTCCAGTAGCTAATTTTATCTGTTTCGCCAAACGCAGAGCTCTCTGGAGCCCAAGTAGATGAATGCTGGCATTGAGAGATGGTCCACAGGACAGGAATGAACTCAGTTTGAAACCTGAGTAACTTGTAACCACTTCGTGTCCACACACAAGTCTCAGGCTAAGGACGTGAGGAGAACGTTCCTGAAGTGGAGTTCTGAAATATAGGCTGAACTTGCTTGGTTTAGCATTTCAACCACTTCTTCCCTCTGACTCTGCTAGAACTGCAGTTCACTTTACAGTTTGACTTAAGACTGTCTCTCTCTTGTTCATTTCCATCTGGGTCTTGCTTAATTTGAGTCCTTTGTGAAGACTCCTGCTGAGGCTATAATTTGAGTTCTAAATCTGTCGGTGGACCATGTGGACACAAGTTTCAACTCGAGCTATTTTCTTCTGTGGAGAAGCGCTTGGAGAGTTTCCTGGGCCCTCTGCTCCTGGGGTAGTCAAGTCCAGGCAGGAAGCTGCTACAGACCTGCTTGCTCCTCTACTGCCTCTTCCTGGTCAGCTGTAGGCACTGCCCGGAGGGGAAGAGGAAAGATGGTGGGGAGCTCGGGGCTTAAGATGTCTTCATGCAGGGCAGAGAAGTGCTGGCATATGTTTATTATTGGAAGTGAAACCCACAGAACCAGCAAGGTGAGGTGTTAGGAAAGGGGGAGCTTTGATGTCAGAAGGACCTGATTCAGATTCTGGGTCTGTCCTTCCTAGCTGTGTGGCCTTGGGTAAGTTATGGCACAAGATCAGCACGTTACTAAATATCTGAGGAGTCACATCTCTGAATGTGTGTGAAGGCGCCTACAGATGGGAAGAAGTGCTTCCTGGATGCGTGAATGAATGAATCTGAGATAACAAATAGGAGGCAGCCAGCACAGCGCCTGGCACATGGTTGGTGTGCAGTAAAGGCTGGTTGTTATGCTCAGGAGATTATGGTTCTGGCCTGGACTCCCAGACCAGGAAGCGCTTGACATTTTGCCAAGACCAAATACGCCCAAAGAATGAAGAGAAAGAAACTTGGAGTGTCTCTTGCAAAACCCACTGCCCACCCGTGTCTAGTATCATTCTTCTGTGCTCAGATAGCAGATGTGAGATGGATTTGCTGTCTTACAGGGGTTTATGTTTGCCTTGGCCTTGCTTTCTCCCTCTGTAAAATAGGGTAATTTGTGAGTTAAGGCCAAGGAGATGTATTACTATAATTAGACCACAGGCGAAATAGAAGATCGTTACAAACTTGAATTATGGGAAGAAAAAGAAGCTGAAGCATAAAGGAGCATGGCCATATTTTGGGACTGCTTGACTGAGTGATATGCAGCAGTTACCTGAGGAGTGATCTATTCTTACGCATTGGAACCTTGGAAGAGAAATCATTCTTTTAGGGTAATGGATCAGATTCGGGGACAAAACACTGGAAAAGTGATGTGCAAAGAAAGGCATTTGTTGCCACACAATAATAGTACATTGAGTGTGTGGCTTAGTGCCCATGAGGCGATCAGAATTCACCTCGAGGTCCCAAGGATTCAGAGAGCTGTGGAGATGCTAACTCAAACTCCGGGGGTAGAGGCTGGGGTGGGCAGGACCCTTGTGTTTTGTTTTTCTTTTTTTTTTTGAGAGGGTTTTTTCTTAGCAATTCGTGAAAGCCTTAAAATCATGGCTGGTGAGTTGGGCCAGCCTCTTTCACTTATTCATGTGGGATGACACTTGTCCCTGAGAGCTCAAACCTGGATTGGGGGGGCATTGTGGGTGAAAAATCTGAGCTAGGCTGCCACTTCACCACTCTCAGGTTTGAAGAAAAGGGTTTTCGACCCCTCTTGAATTATCCCTTCTCTCTCCCTCTGCCCTGTTCCCTCGCCCCCCCCCCACAGTGAGTTTACTATCGAAGCCAAGAAATATCTGCCAGTCTTAAATTTCTCTTAATTCTTTTAAGGACATTTATTCCATTATATGGGAAAGGAGCAAAGTTTATTATTTTTAAAATGTAAAACATAGGGCAAACAACTTTAAAGGGATTATTATTCCTTTTGAAATTACGATGTCTCTTGTGTGCCACAGACTTCACTCTGGTGGATGGTGGCGCCACCACCAAGTCTCTTTCATCTAACAGGAAGTTTTTTAAACTTTTTTTTTTTTGAATCGAAAGATCCTTACAGCAATAAAAACCCTTGGGTAGTTAGAAATGATATTGATCTAGGTACATTTATTAGATGTAATGTAACGTGGTTATCCGTTGGTGGGCAGCTCTAAAAGGCATGTGGGTCCCAACACTGCCCAGCTTCTAACTCTGCACAATAAACTGTTGATTTATATAACTGAAATAGCTGGGGAAGTCAGGGTTTCCTTCCTGTTGGAGACAGCACTGGGGGCATTAAATCCCTGTGGGATTTTGATGATAAGAAAGAAGCTGACCTCTTTCGGAATTGGGACATAACTACTATATGGAGTCGTTCCATCCAAATGAGTGGATGTTGTTATTTTGAATTTCTAGTATTAAATTTGGCTTTATCTTCTCCGCAGCCTGGCTGCCTTTGTTTATATTGGTGCATTGTTTGAATACTCATTTATCCGTCCAAACTGGCATATGAGGAACGCTTGAACACTCAAGTAAGGGCTTAACTTGCCACAAGTTTTCCTGTGTGGCCATAAGGTAGGGTTTTTATTTTAAATAAATAAATAAATAAATTTGTTTATTTACTTATTGGCTGTGTTGGGTCTTTGGTGCTGCACGAAGGCTTTCTCTGTTTACAGTGAGCGGGGGCTACTCTTCGTTGTGGTGCATGGGATTCTCGTTGCAGTGGCTTCTCTTATTGCGGAGCACGGGCTCTAAGTGCATGGGCTTCAGTAGTTGCGGTGCACAGGCTCAGTAGTTGTGGCACATGGGCTTAGTTGCTCCTCAGCATGTGGGATCCTCCCGGACCAGGGATCGAACCTGTGTCCCCTGCCTTGGCAGGTGGATTCTCAACCATTGTGCCACCAGGGAAGTCCGTTTTTTGTTTTTTAATGCAACTTAAATTGGATTGAAAAATAGAAAGTGTTAGATCTTCTGGCTCATATAACTTCCTATGCCAGCAAATAATTCAGCCATAAATGTGCGCCAGTGATGCGCCAGGTACACCATGCTGGGTGTTGGGGGCCTAGCAGTGAGCTGACTAGACAGATGCAGTCAGCCCTCAAGGATGTTACATCCCAGTCACAGACAAGTAAACAAACGAATGAAAGAATATTTCAGGGCTTCTTTGGGAATATCCCTGGATAGTGGGAGCTTGGGGTGGAGTTTCTTGGAGGTTTGGAAGTGAAACCTTACTACCCTTCTAATTTTCCTCACTGGACTCCTTGCTTCTGTTTCCTCCCTCTGAAAGGAAGCAGAAATTATGGTGTTTTCCCAGTTGATTGTTGGCTTTTGGCACTAGTTGATCCAGGATGACTGTGGCTGTAGTCTTGAAGAAACAAAAGAGAGTCGGGAATGGTTACTGCCAGGAGCATTTTCGGCTTTGCTTTTCTTGAAGTTAGTGGCAGTGTGTTTTTGGAATCCTGCATTTCTTCATGGCAATGTATATCATGCAAAGAGATAAACAGCTTTAAAAGCCCTTCCTGCCTTGTTTGAAATCCTAAAAAAAAAAAAAAAAAAAAATCAGACAAGGGTAGCGCTTGGCTGTTTTTCATGGCATAGGAAAAGTGAGATTTCAAATAGATAGACTGCTTTGTCATGTATTAGTAGGTTCTTGGTGCACAGAGTTCCCTCTGCCCCAGGGTTCCCTCTTGTCCTGGGACTGGGGAAGCACTACTTTGATTTTCCTATTTGTGGCCTGGATTTGATGTTAGTCCACATAGATCAATTATGTGACAGGTGCTTTTCTTAAGAAAGTGTATTTGTGAGGGGTGGAGCCAGAGAGCAGGGAGGATACTCATTCAGGACCCAGGCTCCAGGGGAGAGGGAGCCATATCACAAGGAGAGTTTCTGGTAGTCTGTCTTCTTTTCCTTTCCCTTCACCCAAGTACTGACTCCTGAGGTAAAGAGGAAGGCCCAGGCCGGAAGTGGGCGTGGACAAGCAATGCAACTGTGCATGTGACCAGACTCCCACCTCTGGGCTCTGCTGCCCTTGGGAAGTGGATGCTTGCTCTCTCTTCATTTCCTGTTCCCCGCCCTCCAGGTCGAGTTCTTGGGCTTCAGTTTGAGCATAGAAAAAATGTTCAGATTCTCACTTTTTGCTCAGTAAACTGCTTTGTCAGGGCTGGGAGCTGTCAGTGGACCTGCACTTAGCAGTTCTAGGGGCTCAGCTAATGTACCCACAAACTCAGGACTATCTGGCAGAGTGGTTAACAGGATGGTTTCCTGTTACATTATCACAATGTTCCCTGCAGGAGCTTGCCTGAAAAAGGCTGCTCTGGAGATGTGTATAGAACTTAAGGAAGCAGACAGTAGACAGATCCTTCTGCAAGAGTGTGCTCTTGAAGAATTGTTTGCTGTTATTTGTCTTTGTTGCTTTGTAAAAGTGCCCTGTGTGCAGTAGAAACTTTAGAGCCAGAAAGCCAGATTCTGCCACTGGCTGGCTCTGTGACCTCAGGAAGGCCTAACTGCAAGTGGCCTAACCTCTTTGAGCCTCAGTTTCTTCATTTGTTGGGTGGGGATGGTAAGCACAAAGCAAACAGCTGGATTGTCGTAGGTTCCTAGTAAAGGCAGTTGTTACAGAATCATATCAAGGCTGACTATGCCTCTTGAGGTTGGCACCCAGGTTTGGATAGCTGTCTATGGCAGTTAACACTGCCTAAGAGCAGATCAGTCCGCATTGGGGCCACAGGCTACTGTGTATGACTGAGGGCTGATAATCTAGAGGTCCGTGGATTGGCTGATTTTTCCCAGTGGATTCTCTTAGTTCATCATAGCCTTACGCTGCCACCGCCGCCGAATCACCTTGGGGTACCATATGGACGTGCAGTGCCTCCTGAAGCATGACAGGCTAACCAGGAGAAGGGCTCAAACCTACACTCTTATGTGGCTGCAGTATGTTGTAGGAAAAGCCTTACTTTCGAGTGTGGTGGAAATAGTCATTCAGCTTGCTAAAGGTAACGCACCTGGCTGGACACAGGAGCTCACATGCTACTAGGAAAAGACAGGTTCATGAACTGCTAAGTGCAGCAAAATGCCGCAGTTGGATTGCGGAAGGAGGGATGGCTTGGAGAGCCTGAAAAGGAGGGGGCGATGGGGAGAGCTACTTTTTAGGTGGCTAGGCATTCCCAGGAGGTGAACAGCGTGGGCACCGTCAGGGACCTGGAGGTAAAACACAGTCTGGTGAGTTCTCTTGACCTGAGGAGCCTATGCTCATCTAAAAATCAGAGTTTGAACTGTGCACCATTGGCAAGAAAAGCCCAAAGTTACCTTCAAAGGTAGAGAGTCTTATAAAATATGCCATAGTAGGATTCAAGATTGAACTCTAAAATAATACTGAAATTGAGCTCTGAATAAGTATTTTCAATCAGAAACCGATGATGGCCAGTGAAATCAGATCGTGCAGACACTCTTTATAATAGTATGCAGTCTACAGAGAGTTTTAGGAGAACAGATAATGGGGGCTGCTTCTGAATTTTTTTCCTTTGAGAATTGTCATTTAAGCTGGTCTAAAATTCTTAATGCAGCAGAACAATTTTTTAATGTGCATGAAATTTTCATGGTTTAGGCTTCATATTTATAAAGCTTTCAACTTTATATTTAACCTCTTTTAAGAGGTTAAGTATCTCTATTGAAGGTTGATTTTTTTGACCCAAATTTGAGAAGAAGATTTTACTGCTCCCAGACCAGGAGTTGGTAGAATTGTAGGCCTGACTAGGTCAGCATGCAAGAGGGCATGGTGTTTGTTAACAAGCTGTGAAGGAGAAAACTGGGAAGACCCGCCTCCTGTATTTCCTATAGTGAAATGCTGGGCACCAGTGGAGGAGGGGAGTATTCATCGTATTAGGAAAACTTTGGGGAGGAATGTTTTCCTCTTTCCTTTGTTAGGTTGGAAGATCTGCCATTTAATAACTGGGAAGGGGGGTGTGGACTGGGTACCAAGTTTTTAAAACATGTTTTTCTTCGTGTCTAAACCAAGGATGTTTATTAGCAGACCACTGATGTGACTAATACTCTTTCTTTGTTAAGCAAGTTTGAATAGGTTGATCTCTAGACTTAAGACTGTCATATAGCATTTTTTTTTCAGTAGTTTTCTGATTTTTTTCCTTTTAATTCTTTCATTCATAGAAAACATGGTTCACTTACTAACTTTGTAAAGACTTAAAGTTGATCTAAATTAGGTGTGCTTTTTTTTTTTTGTAAGCCATGTATAGACACAAAAGAGATATTCCTTGCCAACTGGTGACACATGCAGATGAAGACAGAGTGGGAGATACACTTCCGGTTCATGATGATACTTCTGAGCAGTTAGTATTTAACCCTTTAGGGAAGCATTTGTGCTCAGAACTCTGTAATAGTGGGATATGTCAGGGCCACACAGAGACTAACTGCAGATGGAGCCTGAACTCCATGTTGCATCCACACTAAGTGTTCAGAATTGTGGTTAGAAACGATACTCAAAACAAACACATGTTGACAAGTTGGCTCATCTCTGGAGAGCTGTGCTTCAGAGAGCTGCTCTGCATACACGGCAGAGATGTGGCAAATGGGTGCTGATCTGTCTCCCACAAACTCCTAATCTAGTGTTAAAGTGTTGTGGTTTAAAAAGACATTTGTTGTAGCAGCTATAATGTTTTGGGAGTATTGTATTTTTCATAAAGCATAGTCCCCTTAACTATTTTCTGGTTGAAAAAAGTACCGAAAATATAAAAGTACTAGGGAAATCAAATTCACATATAAATGAATCTTTTCCTTTCCTTTCCCTATGGATTGCTTTGTAATCTCACCATCTGAGAGTGAATTTGGGGTGAAATAAGAAACTTTAAAATAATCCTCTTAGAGATTGTGGTTATATTGTCCCTAAACTCAATGAAAATAGTTTTAGACTTTCCACACTGCAAAGTGTGGAAAGTAGTCAATGCTCTTTTTCCTAAGGGTCCTTTTTTTTTTCTTAAAACTTGGTACACTTTGGAATGAACAGCCTGTTTATTCTTTGGAGAGCTTCTCAGAAAACAAGTGGGAACCTAGTATCACTTTGATAGCAGTACTCTAAAAATTGGTTAACGTCTACGTAACCAGGTCTGCTTAGCTTGTGAATTTAAGTAAGTGGTCATTCCATGTTCTGAGAGAGAAAGCCACTTAGAAAGTTTAAAGGTAAATGAATCCATCCCTTTGCAGCTCTGTCTGCCCCAAAGCTCTGACACTCTGGGAGTAGCCAGCTCTGGCCTTTGCCTCTGCTGTTCTGGATGCCTGGCATGTTCATCCATGAAGAGCTGGCTCAAGTGTCACATCTACGAAGATTTCCCAGACCCTCCCCAGGGAGGGGAGCAGCCCCTTCTTCTGTGATTCCTGTCTTTTCTATGAATGCATTTTCTGCATTGAAATCATTGTGTGTCTTTCTGTGCCACCAGCTTGTGAACTTCTGGAGCTGGTGCCTACAGGCTCCCCAGCCTACAAAACCCTTTTGATGAGTGGTCTCTTACACAGTTCTTGTTAATCAGTGTTTATCACATAAGACATCTTAAATTTTGTCCACCAGGAACTTTAAAGAAATTTTGTGATTAAAACCCCTAAAAGTACAGTACCTTAAACATTCAGTAGGTGATGCTACTCCTTTTCAGTCAGTTCCACACTACTGTTGAGCCTTTGACCAATTTCTGCTTTATAAAAGAGGACATGAACATGGAATTTGGCCCCCAATTTTTCTTTTTTCTTTTTCAGTCTCTCTGTTGTACAGGAATTAGCTCAGATGGTGTTTGGAAGTTTATCTAATAGTACATTAGAAAGATAATTAGAGTATTTCTGCAGTGGTTAGGGTGGAAGGGGGCTTGGCTGTTATTAGCAAGGATCTGGTCTGAAGGATATGAAGTGAATTTGGAAGAAAATTTTGTTTAACTTCATAACAGAAGTGTTTTTACGGTATTATGTTAACTGGTATCCATAAGTTTTAATTGCCTTGTTCTTAGGGCAGAGGGAAAAAACTTCAAGAGAAACATGGTTCTAGTCCTAGTTGTCTCTTAAATTAGAGTTTTTTCAGTTTTAGAATGGCATCTGAAGGCGATTGTGTCATATTTCATAATCACCCAGCTGAACTGTTTGCTGTTTAGTCCAGTACTATAGGCACAAGGTCTTTAGGCCAAGCAGCCTCAGCATTCACCCTCCTGAGCATCCAGGACCCCAAACAAGTCTGGATTCACTGTCGCTTTTTTCATCTACACACTTGGCACTCTCTTCCTATCACAAGAATAAACTCTTAACTATTCAATATTTCACCCTTTCCCAGCTGGAGAATTTGGCACTGTCCTCTGGAGCAGCCCACCTGTCTGTCACCAGTGCACACACCCGTAGGGGTGTGTCATTAATATGTCACAGCTGATGCCTCCTTCTTTAAAACAGGATGGTTGTCACCTTGGTGACTCACACAGCGTTTGCCAGCTCAGACTCTGGAATCCCTACGTCAATCTCACGTGGGTCTCCCACCTGACCATACTCTGCTCTGTTTGTAGTTAATTAAGTTGGCATTAACCAAGACCCAGGTGAGGAGCAGTGAGGTAATATTTTGCTTGTATTGCTTTAATATACATCATCTGATTAATCATTGAGTAAAGCAGTTCTCAAAATATACAGCTGCTGAATTAGAGTGAAAATCATATTTGCTTTAAACTATCTTTGCATATGGGATCAGGGAGTTTCCTGCATTCCTGTACCAAGTCACCTGAGAATAAGCTGTTTGAGAATAAACTGTTTTTGTTTGGCTTTTGAATTTGAACATTTGAATTTCTTTGTAGCAAAGCAAATTGCTCACGAAACTGGGTCGGGGTGGTGTTTGGGGGTCAGCAAATTGTATTTTGTATCATTTTCAGTTTGAAGAATGCTTCTCTTTTGGCCCTGGGGAGGTTGTGCCAGATGTTGGCATGAAGCTGTTAGATTTTGGGGGTAGGATTGGGGGTGGAATCAACAACAAAAAGTTGCCAATTAGGTGTGGAATTTAACACAATTAAAATGGGCTTTTTTGAACTTCTTGTTGGGGTGGGGGCACATAGCAGAACATTTTATTTGTAAAACTTATTCTACATTGAGTGTTTTTAAAGTCTGGGGTCAAGACCAATTGTGGGTTGGAATTACATTGATTCTCTTTTAAAAAATGAAATAGAAAATATCAGTACATTGCAAGTGGTAAAGGTATGTTTAGTGAAACTTGTTTCACTTGTATTAGGATGTGTTACCTAGGTGTCTCATCGTGAATTATTTGTTTTAACGCTGTAAAAAGAACATGGAAAGGGCCTTTTCTGGTGGTTCTTTAGAACCTAATCTTGATATTTAGAGCTTCTTGTGATACTAGATATTTTATTTTCCCTATTAAAATTGTGTTTTGTTTTACATAGCTGAACATCTCCAAAACCCATCCTCTCTCAGGTTAGACTGTTTCCTGTGTTTCCTCCAAGTCACTGGAGAGGGAAGGGTGCAGATTTGTTTTCCTGGGGGGTTTCACCTTCTCCCTGAGGCATGGGGGCAGATTGGGAGGTAACTGGAGAGGGAGAACAGTCATCCCCGAAGTGTCTTTTAAGTGGGTGGGTCTGGAGCTTACTTTGTAGAACTCTCTTTACTGCGCTGGAGGAATTCTGGTTTTGCCTATCCCCTGGAGGGGGACTTCTGTGTGGCGACCCCGCGGGGGTGGCATTCTGACCTTGGTTTTCAGAAGCAGTTGCTCGAGGTCTCGCAGCTCAGTTGGAGCGAGGTCAGCAGTGAGCGCGTCGTGAGTCAGCCCTGGGCGCGGCCCGCCAGGCTTTGCCGCGAGTGAGCTGGCGACGACCCCTCGGCCCTGCAGCAGGAGCCCGACCCGGGCTCTCGTGGGAAACCGGCGCGCGGGGCAGGGCGTCCCGTGGAGCGCCGTCGGGAGGGGCGGTGCTTCCGGGGCGGTGCCGGTCGACCTGGCCCCGCCCATCACTATCAGGACCCGCCCACCAACCGCCTGGCCCCGCCCAGCCGGGCGCGGGCGGGCGGCGTCGCCTTTAAGAGCTCCCCGGTGTTTTGGGGGCCGCGGGCCGGGCGCGCTGACCTGGTGCGCATGTCCCGGGCGGTGACGCCGGCGCCGGGCTCCATGTGTGCGGCCGAGGGGCGCATTATCTGGCCGGCGGCGCGGGCGGGCGGGCGGACCGGCGGAGCGAGCGCCGCGGGCCCGGGCGGCCCCACAGGCGGAGCGAGCGCGCGCGGCCCGGCGCCCCCAGCCCCTCGGCCGCCCGGCCCCGCAGGCGACCCTGACCCCGGCCCCGCGGCCCCTTGAACCCGCGCGCTATCCTAGGGCCCGGCCGGCCCGCGGCCCGGTAAGTTCCGGACCAAACTTGGCGAGGGGCGGGGGCTGGGGTCGGGGCCGGGGTCGCGCGGGGGAGACTGGAGCGGCAGGGGCGGTGCGGGCTGGGCAGGGTCGGAGGGTCGGGGGGCTGTGAGGGGACCCCTGTGTGAGCATGGAAAAGTGAGAGCGAGGGAGTACTCCTTGTATTCCGGGAGCGTCTTTCTCGCGCTGCCCTGGAAAGTTCCGCGCTCCGACGCCGCCCCGGCACGTGGGGGCCGGGCCAGGCGGGGGTCCCGGAAAGTCGCGTCGTCGTCCCTCTTCCTCCGGCGCTTCCTCTGGGGTCGGGGGAAGGGCCGGGTCGTGAGGCGCAGCTTCCCAGCGGCCGGGACGGGTGGGGGGGGCGGTGGCACGTGGACGCGCGGGGCGGGGGTCTCGGGCGGGGGTCGCGGGCGGGCCGGGCCGCGGCGCTGAACCCCGCGGCGACGGCGACGGCGGCTGCGGATCCCGTGTCAGAATAAGAGTCCCCGCGCGCCCACGCCTGCAGGGCTGGCCCTCCCCCCGCTCGCGCCCTTCCTGCCTGACCCCCTGGAGCCGCGGGACCCTTCCCCCTCTGTGGGTTCCGACCTTTTACAGGGCCTTACACTTTAAATGGGCCTCTCCATCTAGGCGTTGGCTGTATTGATTTCTTTTTTCCCACCTGGAGAAAGGGTCGGCATCAGTGACTAGACAGCAGCAGCTGGCCTTTTAAAGGGATTATTGCCAAGAATCGGAATTGATCACTTCAACAAGGGAAGGCTTATGGGCAGGGCCCTAGCCTAGAGCGTGATTGACACTTCAAGTGCGCAAACGCTGGGACTCAGAAATGAATGGGGACCCCTCCTTTAGGAACTGAACGACACGTTGGGTGCACGTTTCTGCCCTGCCCTGGGAATTTTGCAGGGACTGCTTAATTTTGTGTATCTGACCCTACGCCTTTAGGTGTGTAGTGCATCCTTATCTTTAGAGCTTTGGATTCTTTAGCTCAAAGTCCGAGTGAGTCACTTGAGCCTTTAATTTTCTCTCTTCCTTACCTTTTTACCTCTTTCAGTTTTCTTGGAGTACACAGTACTGGTTATGTCTCTGATTCTGTTTGTCCATTTCATACAGTGACACCTTCTGGCTGTGGTAGCACAGAGAAACTGAGGGACAGACAGTCTTCTGTGCAGTTGCTTCAGTCTTGGACCCACTGTTCTGTTGATGTTCTTTTTCTTCTGGTAGTGGTTGCAAGTTTTCTTTTAAGTTAGATTATGTGACGTGTTTGCTGGCACCAGATCAGTAGGCTAAGATCAGTAGCTTGTTGGACCTGACAGCAAGCTGTGGAGGAAGGCTAAAAGATCACACTGGCCCCGATTTGAAAGCCCACTCGCTAAGCTCAGTGCACAGCCATATCTCAGTGCCCCTAACAATCTGATGGGGGAAGGGTGAGTACAGTTCCCACTTTACAGGTGCGGAAACTGGGGCTTCTGGAGGCGGCTAGGCTGCTTGCCCAAGACTGCTGAGTAGTAGAGAGGCAGAGCTGGGCTTGCGCCTGCTCTGTGGGGCACCAGAGCCCAGGAGTGCTTCTGTTTGCAAGCCCAGTGTGTGAGTGTTTTCTGGGAGCTCCTGAAACACAAGGCCGTTTACTTGTCCAGGCTCCAGTATGCCTCTGCTTGGAGTTGGGGGATGACCTGGTAACACCATTTCTAGCCCTGCTTTGTCCCCAGAGAGCAGAGTTACCAGCTGGCTTTTAAGAACCAAGCCACAGAGTCTCCGCTTTGCTTCACTTCCAAAGCTTATAACTCAGAAACGTTGGCCCTTTTCTAGAGGAAGCAGTTCACATTGGGGATTTTGAGAGTTATTTGCTGGACCCACTGCTCACTTACTCCCCTACCCTTCATCTTTCATCCCCTCTTCCTCCCCTAAAATTCTGAAGCTGGTTTTTTTGCAGAGGATTGCCTCTCATCTTGGATGTGATGTGAAAATGGGATTAATGTATTAATGATTTGGATGCATTGTTATTTCCATTCAGATGACATCATTTTTTTTTTTAATGTCAAGTCATCTCTATTAATGCACTATCATTTGGCAGATCCTACAATCTTATGTTTTGATAGAGAGGAAAGAAATAATGCTGCTCTTGGTAAAAAAAAAAAAAAAAAGTCCTGGAAGGATCTGTACCAAGATGTCAACAAAATCTTTGGATTAGGGTTAGCAATCTTTTTTTTAAACTTTTTGGTATCTGTATTTTATGTTTTTTTTTTTTTTTTAAAGAAGGAACATTTTAAGTTTAGGTAATAAAACACGTTAAAGACTCCCAATTCTCAACTCTTCAGTAGTTCTTCTCACTTGTTTTGCATCCCTTATTTTGTGACTTTGTGGCATTGCAAGTAGTGGTTTCTGTATTGATTTATTCAATAAATATCAGCGTGCATACTGTGCCTCTGGCAGCATGCTAGGAGTCCCGGCTCAGTGGCGTGTACTGTGAGGTTAATGGGAGAGAAATCATAACTGATCTCAGAAACTTGGGGGAAAATTACAAGGGCTGAAGAGAGAAGGATGCTGTGACCTGGTGAGCAGGACTCGAGGGGGTCACCTGGGGTCAGAGGACACGGAGGAGCTAAATAGATACAGTGAAACAGGGAGAGCATTTCTGGCAGAGAGAGTGCTTGGGACTGAAGGAAGATCAGTGTGGTTGGAGCAGAGAGAGACAAATGGGTAGGCTCCAGAGCTGAGGGGTCTGGAATTTACCTTGAGAACAGTAGGATCCCCATTGAAGAGGATAATGCAGGGACCCGTGGGATGAGGGTGCATTGGGCCTTAGATAGCAGAAGACTGAAAGATGGAGCTTGAAAGACATGAGTGGGAGAGTAGTGAAGCCGTTCTGAAATGCTGGCATTTTCTGGTGTTCTGTTGGGAGAAAATCAAGAATGACCTGCAGAGTCTTGAATGTGTCAGTCTCCAAGAGACAAAAATGTAATGCCCTTACCACTGAATCCAGTTAAGGACTGTCGATGTGGGTGTGCTAACCTCTGAAAGCATAGGCAACTCAAATGCTTGCCTGGAGAACTACCTGTTTGGACTTGGGGTGTTTCTGTGCCATCAAATGGAACGGACAAGGCTATTTTCCCTAGGCTTATTTTTTCCCCCGTGATGATTGAGGTAATTTATGCTTGTTGTAGAAAACTAGGAAGGTTAAGAAACAGGTGAGTAGGTGAGGTCTTCATGAGCAGTCCTGGGGGTAATAGAGCATCGTTGGGATTTCCTTGTAATAGTTGTCAGGTTGGGAAGTGCAGCAGAACCAGAAGAACGAGTTGGCAGTGTCATAGTTTGAGGCTTACAGAACTGTGCAGCCTGCTAGAAGTGTGGTTGTTTGTTAGAATGGATGCTTTTGAGTTATTTGAACTGTTTTAGGAGGTGAGTTAGACAGTCTGGCCTCAGATTGCTGTTCTTTCAGGTAATGAAACTTACTTTATGTGCCAACTGTGCGAAGCTACATCTTTGCCTTGAATTAGGAAGGCAACATGTTAAGAAGGTCGAAGTAAAAAAAGACAGGGGACCTGAAGTGGTGGCAGTGAGGTGGAAGTAGTGAGACTTGTGTTATTAGAAACAAAAGTACCAGCTGGGGACAGATCTCGCATACTTGTGGATTTCGGCAAACATGATCCAGGACTTTTTAGTCAAGAGGAATGTTAGACCACAGGCTTCTTGCCCCTCCCCTTGCTTTCTAGGCTGTGTTTGTGACCTCTTTTTTTGTCTGATGAAAATGTAGGTTAGTCTTTGAGAAGACAAAGAAACTTACTCTAATTGAATGCCTGCAGGTAGCCTTAGGAAGTGACTAGAAATCCTCCGGAACCCTCCAGGATATGTGGGAAAGGGTTTTTGCAGCTTCAGTTCACTGCACCATTTTCTGTTTCTTGATCTTCCCAGAAGTACTTGTTTCACCCATGAGTTTGACAGGGGGCTTGCTTTCCTGTTCTCCTGATTCCCAGTTCTTGGATTCCTTATATGAAAGGACTGAAGACTTGATTTTGTGTCCAAGGAACAGAGGCCAGCATCTGAGGTTGAGTGTGCTAGCAGGGGATGGGCTGTACCCAAAAGGGGGCTCCCAGCAAGTTGAGGCAGGAGTTTGGGGAAGGTTTGATGAGCCTGTGGGACTTTGAGGCTGCTTGGCCCCAAGGATAGCCAGGTACAGCTATAGCTGGGGGCGGGGAAGGGGAGGGCAGAGGTGGAGGCAGAGGCAGCAGCAACATGGGATTGGAGAGAAAGTCTCCACTTGTTTGAGACTGAAGAATCCTTCAGCCATTCCTTCTGCGTCTCCATCTCTAGACTTGAAACCAGTTGACCTGCCTTGCTGCTCAGGCCTTTTGGTTTGAACCTTCAAACCTAATTCATCCTAACTGAGGTAATGCCTTTGAGTACACTTTAAAAAAATACTGCTGCATTATAGTGGCCAGCCAGCTCCTCCTGGTGCCAGGGAGGCAGTTCCACAGCCAGTGCTGCCTGCTGTTTGCTGAGTGAGGCCGTGGGCCTGTTCCTGGGCAGCAGGTCCCTGTAGTGGCATCAGGGGCCAGCCCTGGCTTTGCCTTAGGTTGAGTGTGAGCTCTTCCCACCCACTTCCTTGTGACTTGACCCTGGTGAACCCCATCCTCTGTTTCCCATTTCTAAAAAGGAGGTAGTAATGTCTACCTTAAATGGCTGAGTTGGGAGTGAGGTAATAAATGCAAGTGGCATAGCACAGCACAGAGTGTGTGTACCTGCTCAGTAAATTGGAGTTCAGTGAGCCTACCAGCGTGACTAGAACAGGTGAGGCGGATCCCAGAAGCGTTAATGACTTCTCTGCTTCTCATGTGCGAAGCACCTCTGTGCTTGTGGGACACACCATCACTGTCTGCCCCTTGGAACCTCGGCCTTGTCCCCACATTTCAGATGGAAGAAGGTG
This sequence comes from Hippopotamus amphibius kiboko, assembly GCF_030028045.1. NCBI lineage: Eukaryota > Metazoa > Chordata > Mammalia > Artiodactyla > Hippopotamidae > Hippopotamus > Hippopotamus amphibius. The sequence continues at coordinate 14,810,489 of NC_080200.1, read as the reverse complement.
AAGTCCCTGCAGCGGATGGTACTTGTCAGGGTCACCTTGCTGATTTTTCTACAGCTGGGACTGGGCCCCCGCCTTTCTGATTTCAGACTATGAATGTTTTTCCCACCAGCCTTGGCACCTCCCTGGAGATATGGAATGGCTGGGTTGGTGGTGCCTCACCCGGGCAAAGGAGACACAGCCCCTTTTCCTGATCCTGGGCTTGTTGAACCCCACGTTCTGATTTTCAGGGGCAGCCCTTCCATTTGTAAGATGTTTGCCAGGCAGATTCTCATGGGGTCCTGCCTTTGAGAACCAAGAGGGCTCCGTACTTTATCACTGAGTGGACTCTGGTCAGGGGTGAGAAGTAGATTGCTTGAAGGTGCTGGCAGTGGCAAATGGGAGACTTTGGGCTCGAATCCTGTCCTTCTTTTGCACTTACAGCTCTCTAGCCGGGAATTTGAGAATTTGACAGATCTGACTACAGCTTACCATTCTTCAGCTTGGGGCAAGTTTTCTGGCCACCTGCCCTCAGCTTTCCCATCCATAGACCGGGACTGTATCTTTAACCTCATGGGATGGCTGTGAGGACAATTGGGAAATGTTTGAAAGTAGTCAGGGGTATCCCAGCCCTTGATCCTCCTCCATTTACCTCTGAGACAGAAATCCTTCTCCGGGGGAATTCCCTGGCGGTCCAGTGGTTAGGACTCTGAGCTTCCACTGGAGGGGGCACAGGTTTGATCCCTGGTGGAGGAACTTTGATCCCACATGCCTTGTGGTGGGACCAAAAAAGCAAAACAAAACAAAAAAACACCCAAACCAAAATCCTTCTCTGCCAAGATGACAACTACACGATGATTCCCCTGGGTCTTACATCTCAGTTATCACGCACAATGAAAACACTCAGGAGGAGGAGCTAGATTTTCTTTGTAACAGAATTCCCCCACAACCTAACGGTTTGGAGGTCTTCAGAATTCATTGTAAGGAGATCTCACCTAAATAGGTCAGTCAGGTTATCCGGAAGGGAAGTGAAAAAACCTTGTGGTCTTAAATCTGCATATAATCCTTATAACATTTCCTCCAATCGCAGTTCTGTGCAATTAGCCTTTGAGTCAGTGGCTGTTAAACTTGACTCAACACATTCTTACCTTAGAGGCAGCTGCTCACCTCGACCTTGAGGGTGAGCAGGTTTCTGGCCAGTATCTTCATCACTTGAGTTTACATTTGGTGGACTTTTGTGTCAGTGACAACAGATTTTTAGCTTTCTTGTGTGTTTTGGGCAGGCTCACTCTGCCAGCCAGTTCTGAAAACTTTGCTACTACAACCTTCATTCATCCACAGAGGAAACATATATTTTTCCCCCAGTTGCTCAGTGGTGTGGGGAAAGTAGGAGCATGGGAAACTGAACCTTTGATTTGAAGGTGTTGATTGAATTGGCTGAGTCACTCCAGACCTGTGATAGTCTCAGGACTTGCATATCATTGATAGAACACCTAAACCTTATTTTCTCTTCTCTCTTGTATTTTTCTTGTGCATGTAAAGGGTTAATGCCCACCTCCTTCAACAGCAGGTGGTTCTTTCAGAGGATTCTGGAGTCAGATCCCTCCCTGGGATTCTCTTACACCCACTGGAACCTGGGGAGATTTCGAGGGTTTGCTAGTATTTTCCTTAACACTTCCGTTGATTAGCTGACTTTCTCAGCAGTTTGTATGTTGGTCATCTGTCTCTTGCCTCTCTCCCCAAACCTTTAAAGTTTTTATTGTGAAGCCTTTTTGTCTCTTTCAGTCTTACAAGTGACATTTCCTGATGCTAAAGACTGGGGAGGAGGTGGGAGCTTCAGGTGTCAGTAGTAGGCAGTGTCTGGTCTGCTTTTTGAAGTTTTCTTCGTTAAGGATATTAACAGACTGAGTCTGGATTGAAATGTGATTGCAGCCTTACTGTCAATTTATATTTGTCAGGCAGAGCATTAGAAATGTAACTATTTTTGGTCCTTGGGCAGCAGACAGATTTAACATTCACCTAGGACTAGCTTGCTTCTGTGTACCATTTTGCTGAACTCAGCAGGCAGCATACAGACTTCCAGATGAACAAACTGGAAACTGAGGCCTGAGAGGAGTGGCCTGCCCTGGGTTGGCTTGCAGAATAGAGATCATAGATCTCTGTTCCCTCCTAGTGCTTCCTGGTCTGATCTCTGTTATCCTTATTTCTTTATGGCTTGGTTAGGTTAGAATTTTTTGTTTTGTTTTAGATTTCTCTTCCCTTTACTTATGTAGTGTGGGCCCATTGGCAGGTTTCCTTCCTCAGGGCCTTGTCTTTGGAGGTCATCATGGTATCTGTGGTATGAGGATGGGACAGGATACAGGGAAGAAGAGCTCAGGGCTCCTTCTGGAGTCTCAGGGCTGCCTTTAAAAAAACCCCCCAAAACCAAAAACCAAAAAACCCCCAAAACTGTAGCTGTGTTTCCTGTTCTGGAATCAAGTGGTTGATGGGTTTCCATTTTAAGAGCATTAAACCATTAAACTGCTTTTCCCCATCCTTTTTTTTTTTTTTTTGTGGTGAAGGAAAGTACAGTGTTTATTGCAGGTGTCCAAGCAAGGAGAATGGGCAGCTCATGTTCAAAAGACCCAAAATATCCAGTGGTTTTTAGGGAAGAGTTTTTAAAGACAGTGTGAAAAAGAGAGTCAAGAGGTGTGTGATCAGCTTGTGCACAGTTATTCTGATTGATTGGTGGTAAGGTTATAGGATGATGTTTTTGGAATCACAGTCATCAATCTTCTGATTCCAACTGGTCTGGGGTCTTTGTGCTCATGGTCAAGCATGCAATTAATATTTTTCACCTGGTGGAGGTTTTAGTCTCTGCAAAACATCTCAAGGACGTGGTTCAGAAATTATTTATAGCCCTTGAGGAGGAAGTAAATGTCCTTGACTTTGTTTTATGGTTAAACTAGTATTATTTTGTCTTACTTGACTGTTTTCCTTTGTTTCTGCATTTCCACACTTCTCTGTTGCCAAATATTAAAAAAAAAAGTAATGGCACGTATTATTTAGTCATCCTTCAGGTGAACAATTTTGGGTGACCGTTTCATGATTCAAAAAAGCTAAACATCAGATCCTCTACCAGGCTCTGACTGTCAGCTGTGCTAGTCTGGGGCAAGAGTGAAGGGCCTTAACACTCAGATAAGAGTGAGTCTAGAACAGCACAAGCTGGCTGCTAAAAAGCTTTGAGGGAGTTTATTTCTTGCATATCCTTTATATGTGGGGAAGTCCTTTCTGCCTGCTGAAGTAGTCTTTAAACCGTTTCACAGGAGAACTGGTTAGAGGGATTGACCATGTTCTTGGAAGAGAGAAGATTAGGGTGGGGGGTGGCAAGGGGTTCCAGGAGGCCCGTTGGTGAGTTGGGATCTTGGCTCAGGATTGGACCATTGGCCTTTCCTGATGCTGGTGCCATCAGGTACCTACTCACCCCCCCTCAGGGAAGATGGAGGGGGTTCCTCTGACTTTCCAGAGAGAAGATCAGGTCACCCTGCCACAGAAGCAGCAGAAGTGGACAGTTCGCCAGCTGGGGAAGGTACTCAGTATTGGGTGAACAGATGAGAGACATGCAGCCATGTTCTGTGAAGTTCAAGATGGTGGGAGCATGCCCACTTTGTTGCCTTGGTTTACTGCAGAAGGGAGAAGGAAATGTAAATTACTTGGAAAAATTATGGTCACTTTGAATTAGTTTAACCAGTCTTCTAAGTCTATGAACCAGTGCTATATATATATTTTTTTAAGTTATTAAAAAAAGGTAACCCATTGACATTGAAGAGCCTAAGCTACTCCAGTAGATGGCCCATGGAGCGAAATGCAGTACAGGTGTCTCATCACCACACAGTGAAGTGACCAGAGCAGGAGATGCTGGCTGTGGGATTCTCTAAGCAGAGCTTCTGAGCCGGCTGGCTGAGATGGGTGACAGGGATGCAGAGATGTCCTTGCGGCCAGGTGGCCCCAACCCAACTCTTGAGTAGCCCTCATTTTACTGAAATGCACTCTGCAAGTACAGTTTTTGTTACGTCGTGAGGCGAGAAAGTTGGGGCATCTGATTTGTGCCCTCCATGCACACTATTCTGAGAAGAGATGATTCCCTTGGTCTCAGAGGTCTACAGCTATTGTGAAGAAGGTTCATTGTGCTGGACTAGACTGTTCACGAGAGTGTTCCTGCACTGGTGTGTCAGGGAGGGATGGAATTGGCAGGACACTCTCCTGGACCTCAGGGTTTATGGAAAGTCTTAGTGGAAAATAAGGTTGAAAAGTGATTATTGTTGATGACCTTAACTGGAAGGCTGTTAATACTTCATCCTATAAAAGAATGGAGAGCCCTCGGGTTTGTGAGGAGGAGAATACCGACTTGAATTGGACAGGGAAGCCAGTGGGGTAAAAAGGCCACTGGTGAGAGGCAGACGTGAGCTAATACGGCCTTGAATTTGCCTGATGGGGAATAAAAAGCAGGGACAGGTGCCAGAGACACTGTGCGTGGAGATTGGGTAGGGATTAACTGGATACTAGGGGCTGAGGACAAGTCATCTGTTCATTCAACAACTGGGGTGCCTTCTCTGCTTGGCCTGTGCTGTGACCCTGGATTCTGGTGATGGGTGGGATGGCCTGTTCCTCTCCTCGAGGGTCTTAACTCTGCCTGGGGGAGACAGGGCACGATGCCCTGGGAAAGAGGAAGGATGGGCAGGAGCATATCTGAGAGATGGCACCTGAGTGAGGACCAGAAGGTGACACAGACCCTGAGAATAGTGGATCTTCGATTTTAGGGGTGCTGAGTGTGAGCATAGGTGAGGTGAGCTGGGTTCTAGAGAGGGTGGTCTGAGATCGTGTCTCCTGCCCAGAGGGGCATGTCTTTGACCCTGCTAGATTTCTGCTGGCTCTGGGGGCTGGGTGCAGAACTTGATTCGTCCTTGTGTCTCTTCCTCCCCAAACTAATAGCCCTTTGTGTTAGCTGAAAGTGTGATAAATAACAGGTAAAAGAATAAAATATCTGAGGGACTGTCTCCTATATCTGAGTTTGTTCTGTTTTGTTTCCAAGAGTGAAGTAGTGATGGATGGATGGAAATTAGAAGGACATGGCCCTTAACTTGGCCTGAGAAAGAGCCTTGTAGCAATTAGCGGGACTGGGAAAAGGCTCGATGTGATTCCTGTGCCCTGGGAGCTGGTTGGTAATCAGCATTTTCTAGAGTCTGAGAATTTTCCAGCTTGAGGTTTTGGACACTTTTCCAGACAGACCTAGAGCAATTTAAGACGCTTCTCTGAAACATTCACATGAATTTTTCCAACAGCTGCTGCTTCCTAGTTTGAGAAAGTTTTCTTGTTTCATGCATTGCTTGAATGTTCTCAAATCCTGACTCTTGTAGTGGAGTTCAGGGGAGAAGACAGGTGGAGTGTGTTACCGAATGACAGTGCTGGTTTTGAGAGTAGGGAGTGGGGTTGTGGACAAAGGAAGGGGCCTTGGGGACCTGGCACTTGGAAAGAAATGACTTAGGTGTGAGAGTGGCATCTGCCTGATGATGACCAAGACACCATCAGGGTCCTAATTTTGAGGTCAAGGGTGGGAGTGAGGAATCAGGTGAGTTAGGTGAGGGCAACAGCCTGGTGTCTCATATACAGAGCTGGGAGGGCCAGCATGAGCCCTGGCTACCACCCACTTTAGGAAGCCTTCCTGTAGGGCCTGGGCCCTGCTCCAGCTCCATGTCCCCTGGGCCGTGTGTCTTCTGCTGTCCTCGCACTTTCCTTGCTGTGTCAGTGGCCAGAGGACCTGTCTCCTTCCCACTGGTCTGTCTGCTCTGTTCCCTGCCTCACACGTAAGTGCTGTGCTGTTCCGATGGAAGGAAAGAAGATAACCCTGCTCACGTGTTTCTTGCCAAGGACCCCTGGTCTGCTCTGTGGAGTGCTAAGAGTGTGGTTGGCTTGTGTGTACAACTCACACAATGGAAAAGAAGATGAAAAGGTCCTAGTTTATGACCCAGGCTGGCAGTGTTTTGTTTTTTTGTTTTTTTTTTTTAAACATTTCCCCCCCCTCCCCTGCACCTCACAGCATGCAGGATCTTCATTTCCAACCAGGATCGAACCCACGCACCCTTCAGTGGAAGCGTGGAGTATTAATTAACCACTGGACCACCAGGGAAGTCCCTGGCAGTGTTGATCAAGTCCTTTAAGCCCCTTCCCTTGGCTTATATGTACCCTGCCTGGCAGGAGGTGAAGATGCACACAAGTTATTGAATCTACTGTATGGTTCATGGAATGAGGGTTTGCACAGCAAGGCTCACTGCTCCACGAAGTTTCCAGTAATTCAGTAAAGGGTTAAGTGAATGTGCTCTTATAAGAGGAATCGAGGGTGTGCTGACCTTTGCTTTAGGAAGTTTTCCCAGAGCCTTGGGAAGAATCCAGCCTGAGGATGCTCTTAGAGTCAGGTGGTCCTCGAAGGTGCGGTGGTTCAGATTTGAGCCTGGGTCTGGGAGATGGCTGACCTGCGTCTGTATCCCCATTTAACTTCTTAACCCTTTGACCTTGGCCAGTCACCTTGACTTCTCTCAGCCTCTGTTTTCTCACCTGTCAAGTGTGGGCATCAATGGCAGTGCCCCTGTGTGAAGTGTGGGTAGTAATAGCAGTCCCCCGTGTGAAGTGTGGGTAGCGTTGGTAGTACCTCATTCTGTGATTATGAAGATTAAATGAAATCAGGCATGTAAAGTACTGGCACCACGCCTGACACCAAAAAAAAGAATTTAACAATTGTTAGCCACTGTTACGCTTTTCCTCCTTTAGTAAACAAAATCTCTTGTCAGTGTGTTAAAGGTAATTCTTTGGATGTTCCTGCCTCTGTCAGCAGTGGGTTTTTTTTGTGTGTAGCAGTTTGAATCTGTGTGCTCACTGGTAGCTTTCTCAATGAAGAGTCAGTCCCTCCTCTTCCTGTGCCACCAAAGCCTGATGAACACTGATGAGTCCTGGATCATGGGGGACATCAGAGCCCCCACCTAGCAGCAGTGTCCCTGGGGTCTTGAGGACAGACCTACAGTGCCTGGGGCTCAGGCTGGATCTTGGTGCTGGGTGGTTAGGTAGGACCTAGGTCTGTGTGAGGTGGCTGGTGACAGAGCATGGCAGTGGGGTGGGCCTCGGAGGAGGCCAGAGGGTCCCTGCAAGGCTGGCCCGGTAAAGGTGAGGTGAGTGTACACCCCTACCCTTGCCTCCCTGGCTCTGCCCCTTCTCCCCCCTCCTCTCCCCTTTTGGTCTGAGAGGGCTGGTGGTCTGGGACTTGAGGCGACTTGCCAAGGAATTTCTTACTTGGGTTGGGTTGTATTGGCACGTCTGTGCTTTGAAAACATTGGAATGAGGTGGACTTTGTGGGCTACTTGGGAACCTGACCCCACTTAGGACAGTTTTTCTCTGGAATGTGGGGTCTGCATTCTGAACAGCTGACACAGGCAGGCACTCTGGTGTGTGCAAATGGAAGAAAGACATTTCAGTCCGTGTTGGACATGGGCTTTGTGTGACAGAGTCCTGCCTTTTTTGGGGTCCCCGGCTCACTCTGGGTCACCTGCCAGTCTCAGGTACAGGCAAAGTCCCACTGAGGGCAGAGCGCTCAGGTTTCTTCGGGCTTCTTATTTAAGATTTGAGCAGAGATTCACATGACATTTGCATTGTACCTCATAGCACATCGGTTTTAGTACTAAAATCTTCTACCAGCAAGGAAATCTCCAACTTGCCTCGAAAGCCAAAGCAAAGCGTATTTCAAAATTCTGGTCTCCTCACCATTGCACTCTGGGAGGCAGGCAGGCCCTTCACTGCTAAAGCTTTGGTGGGGGGTGGGGACTTGGGCTTTGCTGCCTCTCTCCTCCTGGAGCAGGCTTCTCCAGGTGTCTGACTCCCTAGCACAGTTTCCTTCCTGCTTGCTCCCTAGATGCTGGCTCTTTGGCCGAACTCTTCCCAGCCAGCGAGGCCCTGTGTCTGCCCAGCACCTCCCCTCCCCAGTGGCCCTTCTGTGAGGATAAAGTGATGGGAAGTGTCTATGCAGGGTGCTTGGAAGCTCTCATGGCCTAGGGAAGCCTGGTGTAGCCCACCCTCCCCTCCCCTCTTCCCTGCCTCCTCTGAGACCTTGGGGAGGCTCTGCTTCTTCCGTCTTGGGCTCAGTTTGGCTTATAAAGGCTGAGGGCAGTGAGGACATTTTGACAGTTCTCTGTAACACCCTCCCTGAGGAGCCCCTCTGTTCCTGACCACCTCTGATCATACTTTTATTGTTAGGTACATTGTCAGGAAGATGTGGTTCATGACGTTTGTCAGTTTGTTTTTTTTTTTTTACATCAATTCCCATATATTTAATCCTTTTTTTTGGTAATACCAACAGTAAAATCCATTTTCATTGTATTTCCCTGTTATATATCAGTACATTTACTGATACATATATAATACAATGCACACGTGTGTGTATATAATATACATAGATACCTACAAATTTTTTGGAATCAGTCCTGCAACTAAACTCATTATTTCCATTAAATATTTAGTTAATTTCCTTAGATATTAATGTTTATTTATTTGGCTGTGCCAGGTCTTAGTTGCGGCACGTGCTATCTTCATTGCCGTGTGTGCAGGATCTTCGTTGCGGCAGGGGGGATCTAGTTCCCTGATCAGGGATTGAACCTGGGCCCCCTGCGTTGCGAGTGCGGAGTCTTAGCCACTGGACCACCAGGGAAGTCCCTCTCAATATGTTCTTAATGGGCTTGTGTAGTGTAAGCCACAATTTACTGACAAATGTTGCCATCGTTGTAGTTTCTCCCTTTGAACTTTGCAGCATTTTAATCAGTCATGAAATTTTTGTGATTGTTGTGATACATCATCAGTGTTTGTGGCACTGATGAAGCATCTGGGACTGGGAACTGGCTTGTTGGCCTGGACCTTGCCGTGAGGCCTCAGGACTCCTGGGCTGAATACGTGGACTCAGTCAGGGCCATCAGGGCTGTGATATGGTTGTTAGATGGCTCCAGCCACTTGTCAGAAGTTACTAGATGGATTTGACAGTTAGACCTGGTTCCTGACAGATGGTCAGAGAAACTGAATTCTGTCTGTTAGGAAAGCTTAGTTGCTCAGATGGTTGTAGCTTGTTTTTGTTTTGTATTTGAAGACCCAACATCAGACTGGATTTCCACAATTCTACCAAGGCCACCCTTCTGTCCAAAACTCAGCTAGGGGGCATCTGGAAGATTTGTGGGTGGACAGCTCTGACCTTGCCGCCTGTCTGCGTACTCACTAGCTGCTGTGGATTTGGATCTAGGGGGACCCTTTGGTGTTCTGGAAACTACCACCTTACGTAGACCTCAGTCACTTGTTCTCAGTCTCCCGTTAACAGCCTGGGACCCTTCATGAGGATCAAGGTGGCAGAGGCCAACTGAGGCTCCAGGTCCATCCAGCAGCAGTGGGACAGCTGGTGGGTGTTTTCCTTGGCAGTGAGCAGGCAGCAGCCCTGCCTCCCAGGAAGTGCCCAAGTGCCACTGGTGCCCTTTTGGGCAGGGGTCGGTGGGGGGTGGGGGGCAGGTAGTAGGGGAGTGGGTTTTAGAGGTGAAAACTGGAGGTCCTCTCCCATACTGTGTGGTCTGCCCAGTTTACATTTCTTTGGTACTATTTCTGCCATCCTACCTGCTGCTATATGACCAAAATAGTCTTATCTTGGACCTTACAAGGATAAGCTTTGTGAACTACTTTGGGTAGATTTTGTTTGGATTTCAAGATCATGAAGTTGTTTTCCTTTAGGCCCAGGTAGGTCTTCATTTGTATACAGTGCGACCAGCACAGAACACTGCTCCCTCGGTGCTCTTGAACAGGTTTTCCCTTCTCTATCCCAGTTCTGGAAAGTGAGACACTGGTTCTTAAACTTGTGGGGAGCACCAGCCTTAGTTACCAGATTGCACCAGATTTAGCTGCTTATTCATCAAGACCACACGTTTGAAGATGGCTGGTGAGGAAGTATAAACTCTGGGCTCAGCCTATGGCCTTCATGTTGCTCCTAGGAGAGACTTGGGGTGATTTGCTGGTCTTTGCCCCGTCTGTAGACACGCAGATCATGGTTAGTGCTTGTGTCATCAGAGTTGGGGGGCTGTCTTCACGGCATGGAGAAGGTGCTCAGCTGGTGGCTTCGCGTCTGCTTTCTCAGCACACACAGGCACATGACCATAGGACCTGGCTTGAGGCAGCACATGGCGCCTGTGGCCAGGGCCCGGGATCCCTTAGAGGCAGTGGAGGATGCCTAGTCCGCTGGCGAAAGGATTCTTGCTTTTCCAGGAGATTGTGTGATAAATAAGGTGTTGCTTCTTTAAAAACAGACTCAAGAAAACTTGCCACAGGAATAGAATGGCTGGAGCTTTTATTGCTTGACATGAAAATAAATACGAATACAGCTGGTTGCGATGCTGTGTGTTGTGGAGGCCACCTGGATGGTGCCTTCTTGAGAATGAGGCCCATGGCTGTGGGACCCTCCTGTTCAGGCCGCTTGCTGTGATGGAGATCTTCTGCAGCTGGGGATTTTTGTGATCTTCACACTCAGAGTTTTCTGTTCTGAGTGGTCCTGGAAACTCAGTTACCCTCTCAGCCTCCCCCTTGTTGGTTGTCCCAGGAGGACACTGTGTATTTTGCAGTCACAGGTCACACAGGGACATGTCTGTTTGGAAGGGAGACAGCCTGCTTGCCCAAGCTAAACTAGGTGGGGAACCCCAGAAAATCATTTTTACCCCCTCCTTATTCTGGAGCGGTTAACCAAAGTGATAATTGTGGTGCTTCATTTCTATCTGAAATTATTGGTAACAAACAAAATGCCCTCCTCCTGTTGGAGTTGGATATCTCATGTGGGGTCATTTGGTGTTACTGTTTTTCCACACAGCATCCATGGACTTGGCCAGTGTGGTAACTGACTCCCCTGGGCCTGACTCTGTGTCAGCCTCACAAGGTAGGTGTGGGTATGGTGCTCACACCTTGTGGAGGGGATGTGGTGTTTTCAGTGATGTTGATTGGTGAGTGCACTTTTGGGGCTAGTTGTTTGTATCTCCGTTGTCTTGAGTTTGACATGTCTGGACCTCAGGGCTCTCACACTGCCAATTGGGCCTGTGTAAGTGTTCCTGAGTCTAGCTCAGGTGCTCCAAGGAATAGGTTTGGGTTGTGCTGTGATATCTCTGGCTTCCACTTACAGCAAAAGATTGTGCCCAAGACAAGCTAGTCATCTTTATCCTTCATCTGACAGGCATTTCTTGACTCCCTTGGTTCATGGCTGTGAGATGGGGCTGGAATAGGTGTGTCCTGGGGAGATAGAGTGCTCTGGGAGGCAAGAGCTGGGGTGAGACTTGGCATGCTTGAAATGCATCTGATGTATAACATTTAATTCTGCTTTCAACTCACTATTCTAAGTCTTTCCAGTATCCTTTTGTGCTGTTATATATTTGGGGAGTGGAGGGAAGGACTGGTTGATAGCAGAACATGTCAGGGACATTGGTGGTCTGGGAAACAGGATTCTAGAGGCGTAATTTTTGGCTGGGCGTGTACCAGGCCCATGGGCCTTGTTCTGTACGCACTAAGGCCTCAAAAGGTTAAAATAATTTGTTGTTCTACCTCGAAGAGACATTGTGCTGAGTGAAATAAGCCAGACAGAAAAGGACAAATACTGCATGATTCCATTTATCTGAGGCACCTAGAGTAGTCAGATTCATAGAGACGGAAAGTAGGATGGTAGTTGCCTGTATGAGGATGGGAGGGAGGGAAAAATGGGTAGTTAGTGTTAATGGGGACAGAGTTTCAGTTTTGTAAGGTGGAAAAATTCTGGAGATGGATGGTGGTGATGGCTGTACAACCGTGTGAATGTACTTACTGCCACTGAACTGTGTGCTTAAAAATGACTAAGACAAAAAAAATGACTAAGACAGTAAATTTTATGTATATTTTACCACATTAAAAAAAAAAGAACCTTTCTGAATTCAGAAATATCCTGCACCCTTATGAGAGCATGCATTTTCATCCTCCAAGTGTTAGCTTAGGGAGAAATGAACAGAGGCACTCACATTTTGATGGCCTACCCTTTGCCAGATACTAGGGGCTTAAAAAAAAGAGATACGCGTGATTCTAGAAGGCTCATTGTAACATCATCTTGGGAGCATGATTCCGTGGGTGTTCTTTGGTCCCTAGAGGAGTGGGGCCTGGATATGCTTCCTCCCCTCAATAGGGTGACACAGAACTGGAGTCTGCAGGAGATGTAGAGGGAGCAGGGTCCAGGCGCATTTGAGATCTCCTCTCCTCCAGTGCTCAGCACAGAGATTGAAGGTAATCCTTGTTTCTCTGTGGCTCTTTGTTAGAGAATTCCCTTAGTGTGGCACACGTTGGTGTGTGTGCACAGGAGGGGAGACTCCCGTGCGTAGGTCCTTGTTACTAACAGAAGTCATTTCCTCTTTTGTTCTTATGACATGTTCTTCCGGGTATCCTTTAATATCGTAGTGCACTAGTGATAAACATTTCAAACACTTACCAAAGTCTCAGACTTGCCTAGATGTGGACATTTGATTCCTGGGCATTTTAAACATGGGGGTGTATCTGAAGTTTTGAACTGCTGAGTGGACTGCCTGGGAGTCACTGCTAGGGAGCGAGGGTGGAAATACTGAAAGGAATCTCGTTATGAGGAGTCAGAACATTTTGAGGAACAGCATTATTGGTAATAGTCAAAGTAAGAGCTAGTTGCTTCTGTTTGAGAGCCTCCCTGGAGCCACGGCCTGTCACTTGGTCCTCAGGATAGTCTTGAGTCCTAAGGGGCTAGGTGGGCTACCAGGGGCACAGTTGGATTTGGCCCCAGGCTGGGCGGCCTTTTTAATTGCCAGCAGGGTCATGGCTGAGCAGTGGGTGTGTGATTCATCGGGAGGACTCTGCTTGTCATCATCAGGATGGTCTGGTGGGGTTGGGGTGGGGGGCTGAACGCTCAGGAGAAAGGAGGGGCGTGGTGGAATCACGTCTCTGAGAGGGCAAGGGTCTCTTGGAAGGGTTGTTGCTGGGTTTTTATGGAGGGGTGTGAAATCTTGGCAATAGAAAGGGGGAGGAGAGCACAGGGTGAGGGTTAATGGGTGCTGGGGTAGCTCACACTTCTCAGTGGTGACCTGGGAGGCCCTTCTAGACATAAGGCCATTGAGGCCTATGGGACTCTCCATGCACCTTCTCCAAATAGCCATGTGAGGGAGTTGGGGAGAGTTCCTCCCCTGGGAAGCTCTGGGCCCCCCAGGGGCTGTGGCGGTGCTGTGGCCTTGCCTGTCTCCATGGTGTTTCTTCCTGATGTTATGTTTATATTGGTATGTTTTTGCATCGAGTTGGTGGTGAAAACACAGTAGGTGGGTATTTATGACTCAGAGAGGACACCGTTTTGTCATTTCTTCTCCATGCCTCCTTGGGCCTTGGATAAGGAGATGAGCAAGAGCCCTTTCTCTTTTGGACCATAGAGTGTTTGGGGGAGAGAGCCTCGTGGGATGCTTGATGTCGTGTCAGGATCAGTTGTGCCGAGTGATGGGGCTGTGGTCCTCGGGAGTGGAAGGGGAGAGGGTGCCTAAGGAACACATGTTTTGAGTTTGAAAGATGAGTGGAGGGGAAGGAAGGACTTTCCTGGCAGTGAGAACAGCATATGCAAAGGCCTGGTCGTGGAGGAAGGCAGATGTGGTGGGTAAGAGGAATCAAAACAAGGCCATTGCGGTTGGAGCCAGGAGCATGGTGTGTGTACACATACTGTGTGCGTGCCAGATGACTTCATAGGGTCACCTGGGCCTAAACAGGCAGGGCCTTAGGTAAAGGCTGTGGTGAGGTATTGAGGGTGTGGGGTGTTGAAGGGTTTTAAGGAGCTTTAGGAACAGCTGCATTGGCACAGGGTGGGGAGTGGACAGTCTGTCTTGGTGAGGCCACGGTTACTGTGGCTGAGGGAGGACAGGCAGGGGCAGATGGGGGGTCTAGAGGGCACATACTGGTTATTACCCTGGTGGGTGCTTTGGCTTGACAGTGGAGACCGGCCAGCTCTGGTTGCCAAGGATAGGCTTGTGCAGCTGGCCTTACTGTCGGCTCCTTGGCCCTCATGGGGCTGGTTCTTTGCCTCTGTCGTCTGCCTAGTCATGCTCTCCCTCCTCTGTGGGGATATAGGGTTAATGAGGCTCTGTGCCTTGGGGAGAACAGGTACTGCTTGGTCCCCTGGGGCTGACGGAGAGCCAAAGCACCTCCTTGCTGTGCCTCTGCCTTGACTTCTTGTCTCTGGCGTGCTGCTTTGCCTCAGGCACCTCTGTCCTTTTAATGGTCAGCAGAACCCATTAGGGCCACGGTTCCCTCCTGCTTTCAAGGATCAGGTAGTCAGTATTTTCAGCTTTGGGGGCCGTACTGTCTTTGTCACTACTATTCAGCTTTGTCCTGTAGGTGAAAGCAGCCAGTGCAAACAGTGCAGACTTCGGTGGGCGTGGCTGTCTCAGGAAAACCATTTGTCAGAGCAGGCCCAGGCAGTAGTTCTCTGACCCCTGGATTAGGGAATCGACTGTGACCCAAGTTAATCCTTCCCTAACCAGCCAGCACATGTTGGAGCTGTGTGACCTCTGGGCTTCCTTGAGATAATCCATTATTGCCCTGCCTTATTTTCTCCCTATCTCATAGGGCTGGCTGGGGACTTCCTCTCCTTGAGAGCTGGTAGTGCAGTCACTAAGACTGTTGGCAGAGAGGGTCTAGGGTGATCCTTTTTTTTGGTGGGGGGAGGTGCTCATTTTGTGTGGAACAAGTGTGCTTTGTGGACCTAGGGGTGGGAGAAGGTGAATAGTATTGTTGGGTTTCATCTTGGAGGCTTTTTGGCTTAATATCATGTTTCCAGGACTGGATTGGAGTCAGGGTGATAAATATTTGGGAGCAGACACAATTGAATTTTAGAGACAGCACAAGCATTTGGTGAGTGCAGATGGTGGTAGGAGACCGGAGGTGTGCAGCTTCCACAGGAGCCAGGCCTCAGAGGGGATGATGGGGCCCTCTGGGGGGGGGGCACCTTGGAGAACCCAGGCTTCCCCATCAAGTGCCTGTGGCCCCCGAGAGCTGTCCCTGGGCTGGCCATGGGCACTGCAACTTGAGTGTCTCTGAGGAACTGGAGCTCCCTAGACAGCAGCCAGTGTCTGGCTGGGGGCACCTCCCCTCAAGTTAAAAGGAAGTGGACTTCTCATGCCTGAGCTGGAGAGGATGAAATGACAACAGTTGACTTCTGTTGCCCGAAGTGCAGTGACTTGATTTCATGTAAATCACCAATCACTGCCTCCATACCAAGTGTGATCTCCCTCAGATTGGGAAATTGTTGTGGGGTAGGTCAAAGATTCGGGATGTGTGTGTGTGCATGTAAGTGGAGTACCCAGGTGCAGGGTCAAAGCCAAACCATAATGATTTATCAAGGGAGTGGAAGAGTCTCTTATGAGTTGGTAATTGTGTACTTAAGGGTTACTTGATACTGTTTTAAATATATGGGTTGGAAATAAAAACAGTAAAAGCTCTCTAAACCCAGCCAGTGTGGGGTAGATGGCACAGCAGCCCAAATGATATATCAGCGAGAAGCGATTACAGTTTATTTTAGACAAATGCTCCCAGTTCTGATGGTGCTAAGTGGTCTCTGCTTAGTTTTTGCTCCTTTGTGAATTTTGCACTAATTGTATCAAGGGGTTGTTGCTGTGTGAACTCCTCAGATTGGTTCTTTCTCCTTCAGTGTTAAACCATCTCTGCTCATTCATTCCATAAATATTTATTGAGCACTGGACGCTATTGGAGGTACTTGAGAGGAAATCAGGCACCAGGCAGACACCCCTTTCCTTGTGGCATCTATATTCTTGCCGGGTGAGAAAGACCATAGATACAGTAGCTGTGTTGTGTGGAGTTTGAGGAGGGGCCAGGGCTGTGGGAGAGAAGGGGCAGGGTGGGCCTCTTTGAGGGAGACATTTGAGTCGTGATTTGGGGGTACACAGAGGAGACAGCCATCGGGGTGAGAGTGATCGAGGCAGAGAGAGCAGCTAGGACAAATGGTCTAGCAACTACTGTTAGAACAGGCTGTATACAGACATTTCTGAGAAATCGTGTGAAGCTGAATATGGGCTGGGCATTTGTTGACATTTAGGGATTGTTGTATGGTAGTTATGTTTTCAAAGGTCATTTTCATCTTGGGATGCAAATTGAAGAATTGATTGTTAAAATGATAAAGTATCTGGGATTTTGTTGAAAACCTTCAAGGGGACCCCAAGTTGGGAGGGTGCCTGATGTGTTGGAGGCCAGCATGGCTGGAGGAGGGTAGACATGCGTCTGGGGTCAGGAGAGGATGGGGCTTCACTCTTGACTGAATGCAGGGCCTTTGGAGGGTTTTGAGCTGAGGAGTGAAAGCAGGGGGTCCAGTATGCAGACCTCTGTCCTATTGAGGGAGGATGGTATGGCTAGTGGAGGGGGGTGAGAGGTGGTTGGACCCCAGATGTGTTTGACGGCAAAATCAATAGCATTTCCTGATGGACTGGATGATGGGTAGTCCCATCAAGAAGGCAACTCCAGCCAAAAAAGATAAAAAGGAACTTTCCTGGCCGTCTAGTGGCTAAAACTCCGCGCTCCCGGTGCAGGGGGCAGAGGTTTGATCCCTAGACTTGGAACTAAGATCCCACATGCCTCATGTACCCATCCCCCCCCCCCCACCCGAAAAAAGGGCAACTCCAGATTTTAATCTGAGTATCTTGAAAGACTGAATTTGCTGTGAGCTGAGGTGGGGGAAGATGTGGTGGAGGGTGAAAGTCTGAGGTGATCTTAAAACTTCTTGTATATTGTTGCATACTGCCCCATGATGCACTGTATGCATTATGATAACCCGTTAAGGTGACCTTCCTTGCAGGGTTAACCCCACGGAGTTAGGGTACTTGGGTCTTTGTTGAAAATCATTTGTCCACATGTGCATGGGTGTATTCTGTTCATCTGTCTACTTGTCTGTCTTTAGGTTCCTATCATACTGTCTTGGTTACTGTAACTTTACAGTATATCTTGAAATCGGGTTGGGTAAGTCTTCCAAATTTGTTTCTCTTTTTCAGTGTTTCACTATTCTAGATCCTTGACGTTTCCATAAAAATTTTGGAATCAGCCTGTTTTTTCTGCAAAACATTTGGCAATTTTTGATTGAGGCTTTGAATCTATGAATCAATTTAGGGGAGAATTGACACCTCCTGACCTGTTGAAAAGTCATATTTCTCTGTTTGTTTAGGTTTTCTTTCATTTCTCTAAGTGAAGTCTTACTGTAGTTTCAGGTTATAGATCTTGTGTGTTTTTTTTTAAACATCATATTTATCCTTAAGTTTCGTATTTATGCTAGTATTAATTGATTTTTAGAGCTTTGCGTTTTGGTTGTTTGTTGCCATTGTTTGGAAATACTGCTGCCTTTTGTATATTGACCTTGATCCTGAAAAAGCCCAGGACCCCTACCTGAGGCTTCCCGTCCGTGGCAGAGAGAGGCCTTGGCTCGGGAGGTAAAAGAACTAGGATTGGGACTTCCCTGGTGGTCCATTGGGTAAGACTCTATGCTCCCAATTCATGGGGCCCAGGTTTGATCCCTGGTTGGGCAACTAGATCCCACATGCGTGCCACAACTAGACATGCAGCAACGAAGATCCCACGTGCTGCAGCTAAGACTGGGTGCAGCCAAAATAAATAAATATTACAAAAAAAACAACCCCAAATCTAGGATTAATGGCATCTACTGCATTTCCCAGCCTGAATGGGGCCAAAAAGAGTGGCAGAAAGGGCCCTCTCCCTAGGAGCTAGCCCTGGTGGTGGCTGGAGCAAGCCCTGGGCCTCGCTGAGAAGGACGCTGTGTGCTCCTTGGCGCCCAAAGGTCTTTCCATAGAGTTCACTGATATTTGCTTGTTTTGCAAGTTCTCCCGTGGGAGTATTTCTCGCCATCCATGAGCTGTGAATTGCTGTGAACCCAGTTTAAAAATAAAGGTTTCATATCAGAGCAAGCTCCTGGTGGTCATGTGGGTGCAAAGAATGACAACAGAGGTGATACTGACAATATTCGGCAAGCTACAGCTGACAACTGCCTGGGAGTCTGAGATTTGGCTCATTCACTGGGTTTAGCCTCTGTGCCAGAGCCCTGGACTTCTGACGTCACAGAGGAGGACAAGTCCTGGGGCCATGCTGTCTCTGTGACCTTGGGAGAGTTCCTGAACTGTCTTGAGCCTTAGTTTTCCTATCTGTAAAATAGGCAGCCCCTTTCTGCCTGGGCAGTGTAAGACCTTTGGAGATGATCCCTGGGTGAAACTTCTAGTTGCCCTATGGCAGTGAAGCTGCCTCCATGTGGGAGATGAAGTTTGTCCATCCCTGGGCACCTCATGCCCTCAGCTTCTTGAGGGCAAACTCTGCACTTCCTGGGCAGGGTGGTTTCCTTGGGGTCTGTGTTGGGAAGTGGGCACTGGGGAGGGGAGAGGTCACCTCTGGAGAGGGAGACTGGGTGGCCCTCGGTAAGTTCCTGAATGTCAGACATGTCAGGTCCCTTATCTGTAAACTGGGAGTGATCGTGTAACTTATCCCTAAGATTGTCCTGGGGATTCAAAGAGATACTGAATTTTAGCATGGTACCTGGAGCTCACTACTAAATATCTGTTAAACGCTAGTATTTCTGTTTCTGCTATTAATGTCATTAGTGTTATAATCAAAACATTGAACCATTTTCTGTGTGTTCAGTATGTTGGCTTGTGATTGCGTACCACCTTTTGTTTCCATCCATATTGCTAAAGATGGGATCTTTAGCATCTGAGATGTGTTTATTGGTTAGTGCACCTTATTGGGTCATACATCAGAGACTGATAGAAATTGATTTCCTCAGCTTGCCCTCCTGTGGAAGGTAGCAGACACAGAGCTCTGATTAAAATCTAGAATTTCGCTATGTAATTCCAGGGATTGGAGACATTTAAAATTGTTGGTACGTTCCAGAAATTTTCCTTGGAAACTCAAGTGTTTCTTCTTCTGTTCTTTGCTTTTAGGCTGGCCAGCACGTTGACAGAAGTTGCCTTTTGACATAGCTCCCACCATGGCCGGCTGGTAGGACCACTGTCCCATGCCCAGAAGCCAGGTGAGTGTGCAGTATCTAGTATCTGTGGAATGGAGGCAGTGACTTACCCAGTAGACCTCGTTCAGGTCCTTGGACATTTGAGACAGAGCACTGCTTCAGAAGCCGATGGCCACCTCCTAGAGGAGAGGGAGGAAGGCAAGTACCTCTGGGGTTGCACACTGGGCCATCTGCACAGGGCTGCCCAGGCTCTGCGTCCTCCAGGATGGCCGTTGCTCTCCTCTTGCATCTCAGGGGTCACTCGTTTGAAAAGCCCAGGCCCAAGTAGGATGAGCTGCCCTCTGTGAGGATCAGGGGCAGAGGATAATCGTGGCCAAGTGGTCTTTGCCTTCTGGCCATTCCTGTGATTTCCCAGTGCTGACGGAAGCGGTTAGAATTTATCCTCAACCACCAGTGCTTGGAGCTCATTGTCCTTACCCCCCCTTGCCTGTGGGGAAACTGAACTATCCACCCACTGCTTAGGGCTTGCAGGTGGCAACTATGTCCAGGGCTTTTGGGACTCAGCAGTACAGAGCTCAAAACCCAGGCGGATTTTGTCTGTTACTAGCCAGGGCCTGGCCAGTGATGCTTTGTGCCAAGGCTGCCTATCTGGAGAAGAATGTAGGACTGAGAGACACCTTAGAACATGGAGACAGCTTGGAGACCTCCTGGGTCGGTTAGCTGCTTCCTCTTACAGACCAGCTGGCTGGTGATTTTCCGAGGGGTGTATGCCCTTCTAACAGTGTCACAGCTGCACAGGGTGAGAACTGGCTGCTTTGGCTCCCCTGCTGGGCTGAGCAGGGTATGTGGCAAGGGTTGGGGGTCAATTTGTGAGGTTTTGGGTCTTATCTGTATATAGCAAGATAGTGTGGGCATGGTCAAGTAATCCTGTTGTTAGGAAAACATCTCCAGAATGTTTTCCCAGCAAAGATAAACTTTACTGGTGTTAAAAAAAAAAATTTTGTTTTTCATACTGAGATAATTTGCATACCACTTAATTGACCCATTTATAGTATACAGTTCAGTGATGTTTTTGTATATTCAAGAGCTGTGCAACTATCACCTTTATCTAGCTCCAGAACACTTTCATCACCCCCCAAAGAAACCCCACACCCATTAGCAGTCCCTCTCCAGTCCCCTCTCCTCAGCACCTGGGAACCACTGATCTTCCTCCCTCCCTCCCTTCCATTTTTGGCTGTGTTGGGTCTTCGTTGCTGCACTAGTTGCTTTCTCTAGTTGTGGAGAGCAGGGGCTGCTCTTCGTTGTGGTGTGTGGGCTTCTCATTGCAGTGGCTTCTCTTGGTACGAAGCTTGGGCTCTAGGCCTGCGGGCTTCGGTAGTTGTGGCACACGGGGTTAGTTGCTCCTCGGCATGTGGGATCTTCCTGGACCAGGGATCGAACCCATGTCCCTGCATTGGCAGGCGGACTCTTAACCACTGCGCCACCAGGGAAATCTTTGGATATTGCTTATCAATGACATCATATAATATATATGATCTTGTGTGTCTAACTTCTCATACTCAGCATGTTTTCACGGTTCATCCACTCTCTAGTGTGAGTCAGTGCTTCATCCATTTTTGTGGCTGGGTATATATCCATTGCATGGATAGATCACATTTGTTTATCCATTCATCTGATAGATTTGGACTATTCCACCTTTCAGTAATTATGAATAGTGCTATGAACATTTATGTGCACAAATTTGTGTGGACTTGTTTTCAGTTCCTTTGGATATATACCTAGGAGTGGAATTGTTGGGTCATGAGTCTTTAATAGTCTGAAGAACTGCCAGACTGTTGTCATGTCAGCTACACCATTTTACATCCCCCCAGTCCTGCCTCAGGCCCCCAGAGCTCTCTGGAGACAAAAAAATGACTCAAAGTCTGTGTGTCGGTTTCCTAGAGCTAGTTCAGGATCATCAGTATTGATGGAGCTCATTACCTGGTGCTGGTGGCAGCATGCAGTGGGCCAGCCACCTAGAAAGTGAGTTTGGCACTCTGCTGTCAACAGGCTCTCTTTGGACATTAGTGTTTAAAAATTCTGGTGCTTTACATCTCAATAAGGTCTTACCTGCAGCCCAGAGGGGTGGCCATCCGTTACCCTATAGCCCAGGGCATTGTCCGAAGACAGCAGGCTGGCTTAGGGTTCTCTGAGGTCCTAGGCTGAGTGACCCTGCTTCTGCCTGGCCCTTTGTAAACTAGGAAGTACATGGTCTGAGCAGTAAGTACTTGCTGAATGAATGAATGAATGAGTGAAGTGAATGGATGAATGAAGTGAATGAATGAAAGAAAATTCCTCCTTTCCTATCACAAGGCCAGCAAGGAAGACACAGCCATAACATTACAAAGCAGTTAGTTTGGGAATTCAAGAGGGAATTTCTGGCAGCCACCTCAAGTGTTCCCTCTGGCCCTGCCTCTCCATACCCGGTGTGTGAAGGGGTAAAGGACTGATGGGAAAGGATGGACTGCGAATGCTTGTGGCAGGTGATGGTCAATGTCAAACAGGCAAAAACACCCTTGAGCAATTTTTTGTTTTTTTGGCCGTGGCTCTTGGCCTGTGGGATCTTAGTTCCCTGACCAGGAGTTGAACCCGGGCTCTCGGCAGTGAGAGCATGGAGTCCTAACCACTGGACCGCCAGGAAATTTCCTGAGCAATTATTTTTAAAAGATGTATAACTATGTCAGCATGTGTACTTTTTGTCGTGGGTGTAAGCCCACCCAGCAAATTGATTGATTGTTCCACTTTCAGTTCAGCCATGGCCTGAGGTCAGCTGGGGTCTCCCTATTCCTACTGCTCAAGACTCAGCGGGCACAGAGGAAGAGCAAGGCAGGAGGAGGGCTGGGTCCTGGAGAGTCTTGAGGCACATATACAGCCCCCACACAATGCTCCACATTGTACGTG
Source organism: Hippopotamus amphibius kiboko (assembly GCF_030028045.1). Classification (NCBI taxonomy): domain Eukaryota; kingdom Metazoa; phylum Chordata; class Mammalia; order Artiodactyla; family Hippopotamidae; genus Hippopotamus; species Hippopotamus amphibius. The sequence goes on along the minus strand of NC_080200.1, from coordinate 14,788,495 downwards.
GTTGTTGGTTTGTATAGTGAGGGTCAGACTGTCTGCTTGGCTAATGGAATTGGTGTCCACCCTTGAATTTTGCCTGTCAGGGATTGTGTTTGTTCAGCAGCTGCATACACTGCTTGTGTGCTGAGAGACTGGCCTTGTGCTTGGTGTTAAGGATCAAAAATGGGTATAACTTATAGAAAAACAAACAGGAAAAGCAAATACAGATGACCTTAACCAAGGCATAAAAGATACTCAGTCTTTTCTGATACTGAGAATAATGCTCATTGGAGCTTCTCTAAGACATTTTTAACCCTTTTCCTGACAGGTGGACACCGTTCTCTTGGTGGGAATCAGGCACCACCATATGTCACTCTTAGAGGTTTGCAGCTCCTCAGAGGGGGATTTGCTTACCCTTTCTCAAGCAAGTCCACTTCTAGAAATGTATCCCAAAGATAGACTGTCAAAAGTAAGGGTTGTGACAAGGCTGTTCATTACAACATCCTGAAGCAGCAAACTGGAAATAATTTAGATGTTTGTCAGTTGGTGCTGGAACTGATGGTGCTGGATCTGCCAGTGGGGTGGAGCCGAGCCCCTGAGCAGAGGAAGGAGGGATGTCTTCTTGTCATGGTGATGGGATTTCTAGGGCGAAATGAGTAGACAAAATAATAAGGTGAAGAATGAAGAGATGTATTGCATTCACTTTTATCTCACCTAAGGAAAGGTAGAGGTGGGATGGGATGTAGACATATGTGTATTTGTTTATATTTTATTTTTTTTGGCCACGCCACGTGGCATGTGGGTTCTTAGTTCCTCCACCAGGGATCGAACCCCTGCCCCGGCAGTGGAAGTGTGGAGTCCTAACCACTGGACTGCCAGGGAATTCCCATACGTTGTGTTTTTTAGAATGGAAATACAAACCATAAATGAACCACCTGGTCACCTCCAGAAGGAGGCATGAGAGGGGATAGGGTTATCGGGAGACTCCTCTGGGTTTCCTTTCTATGTAGCACTGGATGCATGTTTTACATAATTAGAAAACAAAATTATGTCATGTATTGCGGGAGGGAATCCCTAAAAACCCAAGAGCAAAAGCAAGCTGAAATAAGTGAATCTAGGTCCATGTCAGTTGTTACTCAAGTTGGTGATTTAACCTCTCAGAGAAGATTTATTTCATATGGCTTTAAAACAGTAGTTTGGGGACTTCCCTGGCCGTCCAGTGGTTAAGACTCAGTGCTTGCAATGCAGGGGACGTGGGTTCGATCCCTTGCTGGGGAACTAAGATTCCATATGCTGTGTAGCGTGATCAAAAAAAGAAAAAAGAAAAAATAGTAGTTTGATTTTTTTTTTTTTCTTTTTGCCTTGGTTCGCGGCAAAGGCCTTGTGAGCTCTTAGTTTTCTGACCAGGGATTGAACCCAGGCCCTCCACAGTGAGAGCGCAAAGTCCTAACCACTGACTGCCAGAGAATTCCCTAAAACATAGTAGTTTGATTGTAAGGTATGAGATATGCCATAAAGGCAAAAATTAGAAAAAAAATCTTTGTTTTTAGGAATCATATTTTTGCTTTCAGGTCAACAATGCCAGTAGTCTTGTTGAATGCCACTTCTCCTACAATTATATATTGTAGGAGAAAACAAGTAATTGATGTCTCTGAGAACTAAAATGGGAATTCCCTGGCAGTCCAGTGGTTAGGACTCCGAGCTTCCATTGCTGGGGGCCTGTAGTCGATCCCTGGGGAACTAGGGCCCCACCAAAAAAAAAAAAAGAAAGAAAGAAAGAACTGAAAGTTTTAGGATGAAAGACACATGCAAATAAAAGATCAAAACACTTAAGTGAAAAAAACAATTTTTTAAAAAATATTTTTAATTTTATTTATTTGGCTGTGCCAGGTCTTGGTTGAGGCATGTGGGATCCAGTTCCCTGACCAGGGATTGAACCTGGGCCCTCTGCATTGAGAGAGCGAGAGTTCGGAGTTCTAACCACTGGGCAACCAGGGAAGTCCCAGAAAATGTTTTAATTCTAAATCTGCATTGGAATGTACCAGTTGTGTAGGACAGTACAAGGGTTGTGTTAGAAGGACAACCCCCATTGTCAGGGGTGGGGCAGGTGAATGAGAATTAGTCCTTGAGTTGGAGCATCATGTGTTTAAAAAAAAACAAAAAACAAAAAACCAGGGTTCATATTGGTGTTCAAAGGAAAGGAAGAAACTCACTGGTGACCTTTGGAAGGTGTTAGGGAATCAACTCATTTTGAAAATTGGTAGATAGAAGGAAAGAAGCAAGCATTTATCCTACCTCTACTCTATGGACTGTACTTGCAAGGAACAAAATAGTGGGTAAGGGCTAGTTTCCTTCGAAGATAGATCAGTGCTGCTAGAATTTTCCAGAATGCTCTACTCGCACTGTCCAATGTGGTACCTGGAATATTGTGATTGAGTAAGTCAAGTTTTAATTTCATTTGATTTAAATCTTTTAAAATAGCCACATGTGGCTAATGGACAGTGTAGCTATTGACATTTTTGGCTAATTAGTATGAAGTGGTGGAATTATAAGTTCATACATTTGCAGGCATCTAATGAAATGGTGGGTCTAGACAGTGGTCCTCAGTGGCTTCCAGCCCCCAAGGAAGGGTGCAAATGCTTCCAGAGGGACATATGCTTGGTTGGTCCTCAAAATCTGGTTTATGGGAAATTGGGGTCGTATTATATTATACCACAGGGACACCACTGGCAAAACCCAGTTGTGGGAAACAGGGCAAATGGCCTGATTTCTTCAACATGATTGAAAAGAAAGTGGTGGGGGAACCTATAGATTTCAACCATGTGTGACTTTGACAAAGACTGAGGAATGATTGTTTAATTGTTGATGGTGTGATCATGAGATTGTGGTTTTGTGTCCTGTAGTGATAAGCACTGAACTGTTCATTCATAATGCATGCTGTGTGGCGTTTGCTTCATAGAGGCTAGTGGGTGTGAGGTGTGTGAAAGACCAAGGTTGGTCATCTGACGACCATGAAACCTGGGTGGTGGGCGTGAGCGGGTTAATTGTGCTGTTCTCTGTGCTTCTTTGGGTATGTTTGCAATTTTCCATAATGGAAAGTTTGGAAGATGGGTTTGACCCAGGCATTCCCTCAGGGAACTTTATGATGCATGTCACCCAGAGCACGGGAAACACCCGTTAACAGAAGTGAGGATGGTGGTCACTTGTGGTTAGTTTAAGTTCAAGCAGAAAACCTTCAGCAGAGATTCTGGAATTGCTCTGAGGGGCTGTGACCAGTGGCCTGTCAAGCGGGACACCCTCGCGTTACAGCATTCTCATTTTCTGTGATAACGACACTTCCAGTACCTTCATGGAGTCCTTGGAGGACACTAGCGATAGAGTGGGTGCTGATCCCATTTCACAGGTGAGGAGGCTGAGGTGCGTGGAGGTGAACCAGGCATTCTGGAGGTGAACCAGGCATTCTGGTTTCCACCTGATGTAGTGTGATGCTAATGGCACCTTCTGTTCTGTGAGCCCTCTTCCCGCCTCCCCCAGTACCCAGAGAGCATTTTATCACATGTGCTTCTTCACTTCAATACCTCAGCCCCATGTTTCAGCCTGCTCTGTCCACTGCCCACCCCACACATCTGTGTGTGTCCCACAGGGGCTTCCTAGGACTATGCTTCTATGGGTGGGAGGCCTTTTGTTGAAACCTCAACGGTGTCCCTGGGGCCCAGTCAGACCCTGGTTGAAACTAAACAGGTGTTTGGGTGAATGAGTGAGTGAAATGTCTGTGAGACTGAGGCGTCAGGCACAATCCCATTGTGAAGCCCGTGACAGGCCTGACTTGAATCCTGCTCTGTGGCGGTGGCCCGTGTGACCCTTGCCATCAGAGGTCTTGCCCTGTCTCCAAGTTGGCTCCCTGTTGGTAAGTTGTCCCATTTGTGTCCCACATGGTCACACTCCCATCTGTACTGTGGGCTTGCTGTGGTTCCCTTGGTTGCTGTGAGAAGCTGACACTTGTTGCTCATGGAGGGACTGCACCCCAGTGGACAATGGCTCTTTGATTGTTTGGGATCTTGTTACACAGAGGAGTCTTTCCTTGAGGACCCTATTCAGTCCTCTTGGGGTCAGAGTAAACCTGCTTTTGCCTTTTAGTAGTTTAGCAGCTCTAGAGGAGTTGTGACTCTTCAGGTTAAGGTTATTTTGTTTTTTGTCTTCCTGCCTTGAAAATAGTAAGGTAAAATTCACATAATATAAAATTCACCAATTTAAACATTTTAAAGTGTACATTGGCATTTAATACAATTACAGTGTTGTGCAGCCATCAGCTCTAATTCTAGAACATTTTCATCACTCCAAAGAGAAACTTGTACGTATTAGCCTGTACTCTCCCACTCCCCTCTGTGGCCCCCCCCCCCCCCCCCGCAGTGGCGACCGTTAATCCATTGATACTTTCTGTCTATAGATTTACTAATGTTCTGGGCATTTCAGATAAATGGAATCATATACTGTATGGCCTTTTGTGCCTGGCTTATCTCACTTAGCATGTTTTCATAGTTTATCTGCATTGTGACATGAATCAGAAACTTAGTACTTTTTATGGCTGAATAATATTTCATTGTATGGATATACCACATTTTTTTTATTATTTGCAATAAACTGCATATATTTATTTATTTTAATTAATTACTTTTATTTATTTATTGGCTGCATTGGGTCTTTGTTGCTGCACGTGGGCTTTCTCTAGTTGCTGTGAGCGGGGGCTACTCTTCATTGTGGTGTGTGGGCTCCTCATTGTAGTGGCTTCTCCTGTTGTGGAGCACAGGCTCTAGGCACGTGGGCGTCAATAGTTGCAGCGTATGGGCTCAGTAGTTGTGGCTCGTGGGCTCTAGAGCACAGGCTCAATAGTTGTGGCACACGGGCTTAGTTGCTCTGTGGCATGTGGAATCTTCCCAGGGCAGGGCTCGAACCCATGTCCCCTGCATTGGGAGGCAGATTCTTTACCACTGCACCACCTAGGAAGTCCAAACTGCATATATTTTTTTTTTTTTTTTCTTTCAAATTTTTTTTTTTTTTTTGGCACACGGGCTTAGTTGCTCCGCGGCATGTGGGATCTTCCTAGAGCAGGGATCGAACCCATGTTCTCTGCATTGGCAGGCGGATTCTTAACCACTGCGCCACCTAGGAAGCCCCAAACTGCATATATTTAAAGTGTACAGTTTGACATTTTTTTCTTGTTAGTAATGTATGTATGGCATGGATATACCACATTTTGTTTATCAGTTCACCCATTGATGAACATTTGGGTTGTTCTTACTTGGCTGTTGTGAATAGTGCTGCTTTTTAACATTTGTGTACAAGTTTTTGTTTGAATAAATGCACATCTCTCAGGTATATATCTAGGAGTAGAATTGCTGAGTCATATGGTAATTCTGTATTTAACTTTTTGAGGAACTGCCAGACTGTTTCCCACATCACTGTACTGTTTTACATTTCCACCCAGCAATATATGGTGGTTCCAATTTCTCCACATCCTCAACAACACTTATTTTCCTTTTGTTTTTTTTTTTTAAATAGTCATCCTAGTGGGTGCGAGAGGTGGTATCTCATTGTGGTTTTGATTTGCATTGCCCTAATGACTAATGATGCTGAACATCTTTTCATGTGCTTATTGGCCATTTGTCTGTCTTTGGAGATATGTCTTTTCAGGTCTTTTGCCTGTTTTTCTGAATTTGGTTTGTTGTTAAGTTATAAGAGTTCTTTATATATTCTGGACACCAGACCCTTATTAGAGATATGATTTCAAATATTTTCCCCACTCTGTTGATTTTTTTCACTCTCTTTTGCACAAAATAATTTAGTTATGATGAAATCTAATTTATCTTTTTTCTTTTGTTGATATTGAGCTTTTGGTGTCATATCTAAGAATCTCTTGCCAAAGTGAAGGTCATGATTTACCCTTATATACTCTTAAGAGTTTTGTAGGTTTACCTTTTTTTTTAATCTATATATTTAAAAAAATAAATTTATTTATTTGTTGGCTGCATTGGGTCCCCGTTGCTGTGCGAGGGCTTTCTCTAGTTGCAGTGAGCGGGGGCTGCTCTTCGTTGTGGAGCACAGGCTCTAGGCACATGGGGTTCAGTAGTTGTGGCATGCGGGCTTGGTAGTTGTGGCTCATGGTCTCTAGAGCACAGACTTAGTAGTTGTGGCACACGGGCTTAGTTGCTCTGTGGCATGTGGGATCTTTCCTCGACCAGGGCTTGAACCTGTGTCCCCTGCATTGGCAGGCAGATTCTTAACCACTGGGCCAGGAGGTCCCAGGTTTAGCTTTTAATGTTTAGGTCTTTGACCCATTTTGAGGTGATTTTCATATATGGTATGAAGTAAGGGTTTTTATTTGGTTTTTGATCATTGTATTTTCTGTTGACATGAAGACTTTTTGGTTTATTTAACCAGGAAAAGGAATGCCATAGCTGGAAGTTCTGAAAGTACTTTTTCTCACCTGTTTAGTAAGTATGTATCGAACACCTATTCTGTCCTGGGCCCTGGGACAGTAGCACTGACTGTTCTTGTGGGAGATGTGGTGGGGACAACACACAAATGGAGAGATGAGTAAATAGGATGTCAAGTGGTGATGAAGTGGGAAAGGGGGTAGAGACCCCCTGAGGTGCATATGTGGAGGGGAGATACATGTCATTTTGCTCTTTTGTCTGAGGAAGAGGGTGGTATACAGAGACCTGGGGGAGGACCTTCCAGGAAGAGGGAGCAGGAAGTACAAAGGTGGAAGTAAATTTGGCTTTCCGAGGAGCGCCTGGGATGTTGGAGTGGCTGGAGCTGAGAGAATAGGGTCGAGGGGTAGGGGGATGTGTGGGGATGGTAGTAGACAGGTCAGAGAAGCTGGCAGGGCCTTGGCTGGGGTGAGGCCTTGCCTTCACCTTGAGTAGCATGTTTTACAAAATGACCACTAATGTGACATCCTCTAGGTCAGCCTGGCTGGAGGTTGTTGTAGGTGTCTATACCCAGAACAACCCCCTGTCCAAGGGGAAGATTTCCACTTACAGGGTGGAGGAGAGAAGTAAGATTTCTGTTCCAGCTCTCACAGCTGTGCAGGAAGTGCTGCAAGAACTGTTCATCAGTAGGAACTGTTTCTTAGGCCCATGGGCTTCATTGAGACCAGAAACTTATTTAGTTCTAGATGTAGGTTTCCCTGCTGGCTCTGATCCTTTTGGGGTGGCTGCCGGCCCTGCTGCCACAGGATGTGTGCAGGGAGAAGCTTGACAAAAGAGCCCAGGCAGGGCCTCGGGCCGTGGCGTCTCCACATTGCTGGGTGTCCTGATGAAAATGACAAAAGATGCACATTTCCACTCACATTTCCTCCCAAGAATGGAGAAAGCTTTTCTGGCCCTTCCTGGAATTTTCTGCTTAAAACCTTTTGCCATTTCCAGCTCTGTGGAGCTGGTGGTCAGGGCTGGATTCTTGGTCAGGCCCTGAGGGAGTCAGTCCTGGAAGGGTTAAGGCCTCCCATTTTGTGATGTGACACCCGATGGGCACATTGCAGATGGCATGGAAATGGCAGTCGTAACGCTTTGTGGGCTGAGCAGGCTCAGCCCGGGAGGCAGCTGGGAGGGACAGAGGACTGGTCCTTTGCCGTGGGAGGGAAACTCAGCCAGACATCTCTCATAGTGACGTCCCACACCAGGGGGGACTCCTGGTCACCATTTCCCTGTGGACATTTAATATTTTTCAGATTCCCCTCCACAGGTGGCACCTTTATTTCTGCGTTGCATTCTCCTCTGGCACCATTTGTTTCTCTCTCTGGTGCTTCAGGGGTTGGGCTTTGGGCACAGGCCCCAGCCATCAGCGGCTCGGACACCCATGTGGGGCCACTTCCAGGTGGCAATGTTGGGTGCTTACTGAGCACTTCTGAGAGCGTAAACACAAAATGCAAGTCCTCATCTCCAGAGTGAGTCTGGAGGGTGCTATCAACAGTTTTAAATACACTTGCTACCAGTCTCTCCCTGTCTTAAAACGTCATCTGTTTAGGTGTACTTTGTCCTGCGTGCTTTGACCTGGAGGTGTAGACAGGCTTTCGTCTCATGTCACTGGGAAGGGGCACTCAGAGGCCAAAGCATGAGGCTGAGGTGTAGATGGAGCTTAGTGGGATCTGCGTGGCCTGTCTGGTTAGTGGTATTCCCTGTTTTCAGAAGTTTTTAGGATCGTCTGTGTGTGGGAGAAGATAAAAACATATTCCCTACCTACACCACCTTCCCCGACAGGATCTGTGCTTTCTCTAGCTGCCTCTCCCCCATGACTCCTGGGAGGGAGGATGGTTGTTGAGGTCAGGGGACTTGGCTGTCCCAGGCCTGGCCCTGTTTGTCCCTGAGTGAGCTTGAGTGTCTGGGCAGGCCACCAGAGGGCTGGCTGTTACTGTGGCATGAGCCTCATTGAAGGCAGTGACCATCGATTTTTCTGGAGATGACTGGTCGCAAAACTTGCTCTGTTTCCACGAGCGGTATTGGGGTAAAGTGCTACCCGCGCCTTTCTCCACAGTGCAGGTCTACATGGGATTTTCCTTTAGGAATCTGAAGACCATTAAGGTTTTATTTTTAAAATGTTGGGTGGTTGCTGCTTGAGTGTATTAAAGTTTCTACTTTCTAGGTTGATTTTGTTAAATATATCCCCAAAAGCATTATTTCAGAGGCTGTATTTACATGTTCTCCACCTTAAAAAAAACAGATTGTAAATGTGTGTTTATTTGTAAATGTAAAAGCCCAAAGTGCTGTGTCTGTGGTTTTTTTAATTTTAATTTTTTTTTTTTACTCTTTTCAGTCTTAACAGTCTATATACCTACATATCTGGGTGGTTCTTGAATCAGGGACTGAAGGTGACCCGAGAGGATGGCTGCTTTGGTCTGACTTTACCTTGCATGACTCCTCTGGGTGGCGATGGCCTTATAGATGGGTCATTAGCATTTCAGATGGAGTACAGCATTTGGGCACACCTGGCATGGTAGAAGTGCCCTGTTAGGAGGAGGCTGAGATGCTCCCGAACTTAACCTTCCCCTTTGACTCCTGTGTCTGAGCTGACTGCTATATTTGCAAATGGTGTGTCTTCCCTGAAGGGTTAGGTAGAGCGCACCTGTGGGGGCTGGGGGCAGAGCGCTCCCTGGGGAGAGTGCCAGTGCTCAGATTGATTTGTTTGATGAGTGCCTGGAAGCACTTCATTTCAGTTGTGTGTGCACATGTGTCTTTTTGGAGCATACTCAGTGCCATTTCACAGCTCTTGGAACTTCTCTCCTCTGTCCTTCAGGCCCTAAGTAAAGGTTCCAGCTCTTCTCACTCTCACAGGCTGATGGTGGGCTGGTCAGACCCCTACCACACCCCCAGTCCCTGGACTCCTGCAGGGCACCCAGAGCCCAGCAAAGCCTGTGGAAGGCCTGGTCACCACTGCTAGGGTCTCACACTGTAATTATGGGGGAATGTTTTTTCCTTCTAAGCCACCTCCTCCATTTAAAAAAGTTGTTAAAAGTTTTGATCTCCTTTTATTTGGTTTCATCTACTTACTTTTGAGATGGGTTTTCACGTGCCTGTATATTTCTGCCACTTCACCTTTTGTGCTACCATTTCTTTCTCCCTCTTCCGTCTTTACAACTCAGATTCTACTGTTGGGGCCTAGTTCAAATGAAGCATTTCTATATCCACTCCTCTGGACCAGCAGGGTGGATTTCTTTTCCATTGTTAATTTGTAGCAAAATGGTGATTGACACACACACCTCACAGCCCTTACTGGTCTTTGCTCCCATGAAGGCAGGGACTCCCCCTCCCCCACAAGCTGCTCTTACTGCCCTCCACAGAGGTGGTGCCCCCAGGTCACTGGCCCCTTGGAGGTCACCATCTGGTGCAGAATCACTGTTTGGAGCCTGTCAGTGTCCACATCCTGGGCCAGACGGGCTATGAACTAGGAGAAGGGTGCCCCTGGTCATTAGTAACTGACCAGGCTCCTCAGTGCCACAGAAATTCTGTTGTGGGTTCAGGCATCTCTCAGGTAAACATCAGTAAACAATAGTTCTTTGCCTTCTCTGGAAACTTAAATTACTGTGTGCACAAAGTAGCAGAAATGAGCATGGTTGCAGTGCTAGTGATTTTAAAATGCTCTGCTGCTCCACCCAGGTGTGAAATTATTTATCTTGGAGGAAGTATGGGTTGAAGTGGCAGAGGTGTGCAGGGATCCACACAAGGCCCTGCAGGGCTCTCTGCAAGGCCCTCTTGGCTCCTTCACTTGCTTTAGAAGTTGGTGATTCTGGACCCTGTGTCTAATCTCATTTACAAACTACATGGTTTGCCTTCTTGAGACAGTTGGATCAGGAGCCCAGTGGATATGGGTCACCCATAAGAACTCCTGTTCCCTTGCTCATAAATGGACAGAGAAGACCCTTTCTAAGATAATTTCACAAGATTTGGGAGTGGGAGGAGGGGATGAAAACTGTGCACACTGTTGAATGTATGTGGTGTGCATGTGTATGCGGGCGCATATGTTTGTGTTCGCGTCAGTGTGGGTAGACACATGCGTGTGTATTTGTGTGTGTGGTGCAAGGTTGCTTGGTGTTCAGCTAGCCTGATGTGCTGCATTTTGGGGAGCAGGGAGGTGTCTACCGACACCCCTGTTTCTGGTGTCCATCAAGTGGGGTCAGATGCTCCCAAGGCTGGAGCACTGTGTGTTCCTCATCCCTTTTACTCCCTTTTCACTGCCCCAGCTTACCCAGAGTCTAGGTACCACTGGCCATCATTGGAGGCCAACAGTGAAACTGCCCACCTTGTGAGAAGCCTTTGAAAGAGCAAGTGAGCCCATTCAGCAGGACAGAAGAATTTGTTGGTCAAGTCTTTCATTTTTGTTAAGTGACTGTTTATCTGGTGAGCAGCATTGGCTTCTCTTAACACTAGGCAGAAGGCTCAGAAAACCTGCATCAAGTCCCCAGGTCCAGGGAGCTCCAGTGTGGGATGAACATGACGCCACCAGGCTGGGGGCGAGGTGATGTGCCTACCAGTCAGGCCCAACATTCACATAAAGGTCAGGAGAATTGAAGGACCAAGGTGCTGACTGGGTGGAGGCTGAGGCTGACTGCTGTGTCTAAGGCTCTCCTGGTGTCCCCAGGCTGGGGCTGAGCTGTGGAGCTACAGTTGCAGGCAGAATGCACCAAGGTTCGTTCAGGAGCAAGGTGCAGGGCTGTGAAGGCACTGGGGTGGGACAGTTGGTGGCAGTATGGTGTGAACCTGTGTCCTCCTGGATCCCAACCCCTGCAACCAGGTAAAGTGCCCTTCTCAGGGTTTCTCTGTCGCAGATGAGACCCTCCTCTCCCCAGCCCTCAAGGGTAAAGGTGAGTCCTAGTTACCTGGAGAAGCCTGGCCCTGTGGCTCTTCCCAGGGACCCCCAGGTCTCCAGCCACTCAGCCCCAGTGTACTTGATTCATACTTTCCTTCCCGGCTTAACCCCCCCACCCCCTCCCCAGTCAGGTCCTTCTCAGCCCCTGTGCTGTTCCTTAGAGCTTTGGTCTGATGCTCAGGCACATGTGCTTAGGAACCGCTTGTTTCTGTAACTGGGTTAAAGTTTCATCTAGTGCAGTAATTGAGTTTATAGCATGTAATTTCCTTCTACGAGGGACCTATTTATCTTGAGTGTGTAGGGCTTTTTGGATGGTATAATATTGACCCATGTCGTGGAACAGACTACCCTGCAGTAATCAGTCTGCACTCGACACTTTTTAAAACTAAATTTCTTCTGACTTGTCAAAGGGTTAACCTTGAGTTCTGGGCTTGGATTTGAATTTACACATTCACATCTTTTTTTTTTTTTATTTATTTGGTTGCACTGGGTCTTAGTTGCAGCAGGTGGGCTTCTTAGTTGCAGCCCAAGGGCTCCTTAGTTGCGGCATGGAAACTCTTAGTTGTGGCATGCATGTGGGATCTAATTCCCTGATCAGGGATTGAACCCAGGCCCCCTGCATTGGGAGGGTGGAGTCTTATCCACTGCACCACTAGGGAAGTCCCCTTCATGTCCTGTTTTTGAAACTGATTTTTCTTTGTAGTTAGTTCTGCTATAATGCTTGTTTGGAAAAGCAGGTTTGTTCCAACACTATTGATATATTAGGGTATACTGTTTGGTTATGTGCGATTTTGTCCGGGAGAAATGCTAGGTCTAGGGGTTGGGAAGCTATGGTCCACAGGCTGCTGGCCTGTTTGGGTAAATAAAGTGTGATTGGGACACAGCCGTGCCCACTTGAGAACGAACTGTCACAGTTGCACAGCTTGAGTAATCAGAGCAGAGACTGAATGGCCTGCAGAGCTGAAAATATTTACTGTGTCCCTTTAAGAAAAAGTTTGCTGACTCCTGTATGAATGAATCCAGAAAACTGCTCCCAGCTGAAAGAGCACCTGCTGGTACCCCAAAGCAAGTGCACACACCTTAGATGTCCATCACGACCCCCCCCCATCCCACCCCTCCCCTTGTGGGATCAAACAGCCTCCTTCCACCATGTCACAGTGACTTAGAAACTGCACCCCACCCACAGTCACAGCAAACACCAAATCTTCCCTCAGGTGAGGCATAAGGCTTCAGGCAGCATTTGTGTATTTCTTAGCTGTTTAACATGCTGTCAGTTAAAAATCAGATTCCTGTCTTTTTTCTTTATGTTGCTGATGAAGTTTTAGGGTATTGTGCCCTAACCCCATTATTCCTACAAGCCCTGTGTATTTATTGTATGATTTTGCACCATGTGGCAGTTTTTAGGAATGCATATGTTGTGCTCCAGCAGAACTTACTGTACTCTGAAAGCAAACAGCAAAAGGTGTGGTATCACTCATAACACTCAATAAAGTTGTAAACATTTAATATCTCATCTGGACCCAGTGGGACCAGAGCAAGTGGTCAGGCCCAACTTCCTGCTTGTGAGGAGCTCCCTGTGTCCTTCGGAAACCTCATGCCTGACTCTGGGTAGTTGATGGGGTATTTCAGTGGGTGCTGTCTGGAGAAGCATGGGCTTCAGTTTCCAGCACTGTCCCACTCATTGCTGTATGACCTTTACTTGCCTCAGTTTCCCTACCTGTAAAACAGGGGCTGATGATAGCATTCACTTTGCATCTGAGAGGATTCATGTGGGGTAAATGCTCAGTAAGTGTAAGGTGTTTTGTCTGTAAAAGAAGACCCCACGTTTCTGTTAACAACAGAGGAGCATTAAACTTGGATTGAGATCTGAGAATCTCAGTGTTGAAAGGGAGCCTGTGCTCACCAACCCCTCACCCCACCCCTCAGTCCCTGAGCTCCTCTCTGCAAAACCTACATTTCTTCATTCATCAGGTGTTTGAAGTGCAGCTACTATGTGGTTGGCATTCTTCTGGAGCTGGGGATACATCAGGATCATTGATGGCGTGACCCTGCTGTCACATGGCCTGTTACCTTGTGGGTGGCAGTGACCTCTGACAACAGGGGCCTTGTAGGTTTTGGTAGCAGTGGTCTTCCCTGGCAGGGCAAGTCTTCATTCTCTGAGGTGAGGCTGCCGCGGAGGCATTTGAGGACATCTGTTCTGTCCTCCTCCTCACTGGGAAGTATCATTTAAGCCCCACCATGTGCTTGTCTCTCTAGGTGAAAACAAACAATTTAAACATGATTAAGAAAAGGCCTTAGGATTGTACAGTGGAATGTTCCACAGTGGGCAGCTTGTAAGAATGCCAGGTAGAAGGAAGAGTGTTGGACCTGGATTCCAGGCCCACTAGACTTGGATTTCCCCACCTTGTGGGATGACAGGTTAGTCTTCTACCCCCAGAGGCTCTGGGTAATGGCACCTGTCCCCCAGCCCCCACATGTATGGGTGTGGCGAGTCCCCACCCAGGTCACAGGACTGCTGCAGGGAGAGTTTGTCCTTCTCTTCTTAGTTCAGGTCTTTGAAAGCCTGAGGAGCTGCAAGCCAGGTGGCTGGGCCAGGGAGCCTTCTGATGATGTACAGGAGAGAAAACACCTGTATTTCTGGAGTGTCTTAAGTTTTCAGACAATTAAGTGTTCAGAACCCAGCTTCAGTCAATGACTAACACTTAGCTCTCTTTTTGAGGAAACAGGACTCACTGTGGCCTCCCTTCCTCTGCTGAGACTCTCCCAGCTCAGCGACTTGGCCCGGGCTGTTCCTCTGCCTGGACCGTCTCCCTGGATTCCTGTTCCCGCCTTGGCCTCAGTCTGTGAGGCTCCATCTCAGTACACTCGCCTTCCAGAAAGTGAGAATGCAGGAGTTTTTAATGAGAGCACTTGACTTGCTTGCTACATTTTGCCTTGTAGGGTAACCCCAGGAATCATACACTTTATGAGGCTAATTTAGAGAAATGTAGGTTTAACTCAGTAGCACATACTGAACCCGTACTGTCTGCTCCACACTGCAGACGGAGATGAATGGGAAAAATCTTCTGCCGTGGAAGAGTTTGACGTTGAGCTGAAGCCGCCGAGCTGTGTGGGGTTGTTGCCGTGGGACAGCGTGGGCCGTGGGCCCTCTTAGAGTGAGCCCACGCTGATGCTGTGGCCTGATGTCCACTTGGGACGGCTACCGACCAAGGCAGAAGATGGGCTGTGCGGGTGAGCTGAGGGGTTTGGGTTTACTGCTTAGAGCTCGAGCTCAGGAGTTGCTGTAGCAAGTGTTACAGAAGGTGGACTTTTAAGCTGCCAACAACACATGGGAAAGTGGCAACGGCATCCCCTTTGAGTCCAGTGAAGGTCACAGTTCATCTTGGGTTCTTTGTTCTGCCTGTTGGAGGAGCTGGCCGTGGGTCCTCCCGCCGCACAGGGCCTTCTCCCCTCACCCTCACCCCACACCACTTGTTCTTTCAGTTCTCAGCCTCTGTAGGTGGGAGTGTTATTTTATCTAACTCTCCTTTTAATCTTTGTTTTCTTTGAATACAAAGAAACTGATAGTCACTGTTAAGAGAAATAATTTAATACAGAAATGCTTAATACAGACAGTGAAAGTTTCAGAGATGAGTGTTGTGGAGTTTAGTCCAATTTCTTTCAGTTTCGATTTTAGTGAGCTTTCTTTCAGTATTTTTTCCTGCAAGTTGTAAGCATTTTAGAACTGTGAATGGTATATCATTCTGCAACTTGGTTTTCTCATTCAAATTTTTACTAATGTCACTCTGTCTCTTCACATAGCGCATCTATGAGGTATGGATGGGGAAACTGAGGCTCAGAGAGTGACAAACTCCCTTAGCCAGTTGCTCTCTGAGGTCCATCCTCTGTTCTCTGCTGTATCTGGTGGTGGGGGCAGGCTGTTGGGATCAACTTTCTATTTCCCAAGTTAAACTGCATCCCTTATACTCGGCCTTAACGAGGTTTGACATTATTTAAAATTTGAGAGCTGGTGTTTTTGGTGTGAGTTCCTTCCAGAACACAGCTGCTCTCTCCCTGCCACCGTCAGTCAAGGATATGCATCAGGAAGTAGCTCAGGCCGAAAGCAGAGTGAGGTTTCTGGTCTGGAAGGGAGGGCGTGTACCTGTCAGCCAGGGGCTGTGGAGAGTGTGGAGCTTGGCCACTGGCTAGAGAGGCTGGCGCCTGGAACCTCTCGTCACTCAGCTCTGCGTTGGTTGCTGCACAGGCCCAGGCCCTTCTTTCCATGCAGCCCTGAGGACAGTGGCTTTCCCGTGAACGGGCCTCCACCTGTTAGCAGACACTTCTCAGCCTCTCTGCGTGCCAGACTATCTGCTCCTTCCCCATCTCAGAAAGTCAAGTCCATCTTTTCCCAGTTGCTCAGGCAGAAAAAAAACAAAACAAAAAACAAAGCAACCCTCTCTCACCTCATGTCCAGCTGTTGATATGCTGTGTAGTCTGAATCCTCTAAAGTACACGCAGCGTTTGGTCATGTCTCCCCACTGCTCTGTCCCCTTTCCATCCTGAGCCACGAGATATAGAACCCCCCCGACTGTTGCGCCTGCCCCAGTCTGTCCCCAGATCAGCCACATGATCCTTTAGAACAAATTGGATCCCACTCCCCCTGCAACACAACCCCTACCCTCTGTGCTCCAGCTGAGGTCAGTCTACACCCAGTATCCTCCTTCTGCCACCTCCTTGAGCTCATTCTGGAAAAAGCACCCGATGTCATATACATTTCAGAGCATCACTTATGTCACTTCTCCCAAACACATGTTCCTAAGCCTCACTTTCCCCATGCCTGAACAGGAGCATTATTAGTGGTGTTCCTGCTGTTTTGTTAGTAACCGTGTGGTGTATATAAATAGCATTTCCTATTACAGAGGATTAATGATAACCTCAGGGTTATGGCTCTAGAACTTACGCCTGTCTAACTGCACCCCCCCCCCCCCATGTGGGGTCAGCGTTGGTCTCCTCAGTCCTGTTTAAAAATATTGGTTCCTGCCACCGCACAATTCACCCTTTTGGAGTTGTTTTAGAGATTTTCCACCTGAGGTCTTCAGACCATTTGGAAGGTGACATTTTACTAAAAGAAAGCATCTTTTGGTAGAAGCAATTGAAATTCTCGTCCGACCCAAACAAAGCCCCGGGTCAGC
Source organism: Hippopotamus amphibius kiboko (assembly GCF_030028045.1). Taxonomy (NCBI): domain Eukaryota; kingdom Metazoa; phylum Chordata; class Mammalia; order Artiodactyla; family Hippopotamidae; genus Hippopotamus; species Hippopotamus amphibius. The sequence continues at coordinate 14,771,987 of NC_080200.1, read as the reverse complement.
ATTGTGCTTGGGACTTGGTAGCTCCTCATCCTGGGATTGGTCTGTGCTGTGTGCTCGCGAACCTCCGGTGTGGCTGGAACCTGTCCTTCTTCGGCCTGAGGAAGGCTTGTGCTGCCTCCTGGCCATCCAGCCAGGTTGTGTTTGCGCAGCCTGTGCCTCAGGCAGCCTTGCAGCCCTGGTGGCCGCATCTTTACGGTGGGCCTGCTGCTGGCCGGATCTGCCCCTGCAGGCAGCAGCCGGCACGGGACCCTGCCTCGAGTAGAGGCGCTGCTCTCTGTGGGCCAGCAGCCCTCCTCGGGCCTGTGGCGGAACTCACGCTGTTGCCGCTGCGATTCCTCCCTCACTCGCCAGGAGTTTTGAAGCAGGTCCTAATTTGCCAGGTGGGGTAATCCAACCTCCTCACCTGCTCTTTAGAAAGTATTCTAATGCACCTCCCCACTGCATTTTGCAGAAAGTGTCGGTTGTGCTTCATTCCTAGGTCACACGTCATTCCTTGAGGCTGATTTCTTCCTCACAACTTTTTTTTTTTTGCTGTCCCTGCTTCTGTGCCCGTAGGGTGGTGGCCGCCAGCCCTGATGTGCTAGGTTGGGGCACAGGTCCTTCCTGCTGAGAGGAGGGAGGGGCCGCTCCTTACCAACACCGGCCCTCCCCTGGAGCAGTCGCCTGGCGGAGCAGTCGCCTGGCGGTGTCTGGGATTGGCTGGTGGCAGGCCCCTTGTGGGCACTAAGGCAACCGCCTTCCCAGAGGAGGAGGCTCCACCCAAGGAGGGGTAGGTCACAGCCTGAGGCTCCGTCCCCATCGCTGGCCCCGCCCCCTCCAGCTGTGCTCGTCCTTCGTGTGGTGGGGGAGGGGTGCAGCAGCCGTGCCCCCCCTCCCCCACTCAACAGTCTGCCAGAGGCACAGGGCGTGCCTGGGGTTGGCAGAGTTCCAGCCCCTCAGCTTCCGAGTGAGCTGCCCTGACACTGCACACAGAGTGCACGCAGACGGTCTCCTGGGTCTTCTGCTGGGGACCCTGACCAGAACTGAGGCACCACAAGGGCCCTGTGGCCTAGGGTGGTCTCTGGGGCTGGAGGGAGCAGCCCTATGGGTGTGAGGCTCTACTCTGGCCCCTTGTGACCGCTTGTCCTACGCCAGTGACAGACAATAAAGTGAGGTCACTGGGGCACCAGCTTGCTGGTCTGATGACCTGATACACAGCGACCTCCTTGGTCAGCCCTCCTCCCCCCATCCATGTAGGCATTTGGGAAGAAGGAAGAACTTCCTGCAGGGTCTGGGGTTCAGATGAGGTTCATGGATTGGAGCTTGGGGCTCACAAGGCTGGAGGCTGTGCTGGGGGTGGGGGCTCTGTGGGCTGGGCTGGAGCAGAAGTGGAGTGGGGAGGCACTGGGGGGGTTCTGAGTACAAGATTGGGGGATGCATTCTCACTGTTCACCTTGGACCCCCCTTCCTCCCCCAGGGTACCAGGCCAGGCTGGGAGCTTCTCCCTTAGGGACAGAATTTCCTCTGACTCCAGTGGGGGCCCTCCTTGCCTGAGGTCCTGGATTCCCCTCATCTTTTACCCCCAGTAGGTTCCCCTCTGGTCCTGGGAGCACAGGTACTTGCCATTCAACATGGCTGCTGAAATCACTCCTCTCATCCAGTTCCCCAAGCATTGGAGCAGCTCCCGTTGTTTAGGTGGTGCCCAGAAGGAAAGTGACCCATCCCTCCCACAATGAGGGAGAAGAGGGGAGGCTGACCAACATTCAGGGCAGTGACTTGTCTGCAGCTCATGGGGAGATAGGACAGACAGACTCAGTGAGCAGGCTGACAGCATTTGTGATGAAAGCATGCTGGAGAGGGACAGAAACTAAAACTTTAGGCTAAGAGGGACATAGGAGCATCCCTCACTTCCCTCTGGGACAGTGAGGAGATGACCTCTACACAGGGAGGTGGAAGCGGGGTTGGGGAGATCTGGGTGAGAGCAGAGGGATGGGATATGGCTGAGGGCTGAGGTGTTACGGGGTGGGCAGCAGTGCCGGCTGGGATGCCAGGAGGGCTTGGGGGCACATGGAGGCCAAGTTGATAGCCTGTGCCTCTGAGCTTCAGAGTTCTGAAGCCCTGCCTGGAATGGGAAGCACCCAGGGGGGTGACATGGCCACAGGCGAACATGCTTGATTCAGCCTGATTGGACTGCCCGTGGGAGCAGATGTCTTGAGTGCCCAGGCTGGGCCACGCTGGCCTAACACGTGTCAGACGGACGCTCTGCCTCCTGTGCCAGGAGCATAAAGCAGCTGTCACTTTCCTTCCTTTCAGTTTGAGTCCGAGGCAGGGCCCTGCATGGTTGCTCACTTGTGATATCAGCTCCTTTAAGGAGGTTGCAAATGAGTCAGCTCAGGAGGGTGTCCCATGTACAGTGATATGGCCCCTTTGTTGCCCTGTGCTCCGCCTCACCCACCCCCCCCCCCCCCCCCGCAAGTGTTCAGAAGGTGGGCTGCTCTGGGACTGGTTCTGCCTGGCCCTTGCCAGGGTAGGCCTCCCAGGGTGTTTTCTGGGGAGGAAACTGAGGTGTTGGGTGCCCTGCCTGCTTGGACACAGAGCCAGGAGGTCTTCAGTGTAGGCACACTGCAGGTGTGAATTGGGATTCTCTGAGGGGCTCATGCATTGTGCTCCTCCCCAGGGCCCCACGTTGGTAGATGTGGGTATTGACTGTCCGGTGGAGAACTGGTACTTTGGGAGTTCAGGAGCCTGGCAGCTAAATTCCTTTTTTGTCCTGTGATGAGCTCTTGCATGGCTTCTTAGACCCTGACTGTTGAAGTCTGGTTTCCCATGTCCTGCCCCGTTGGGACATCAAGGCTGGGCTCCGAGCAGCCCCTTTAAGAGCAAGTACCCGTGTCCCAGACTCGGTTGTGGAATGTCAGCAGTCTCCCTGCAAACAGACATCACCGCAGTCTTCCCTCCTGTCTCCGTGAGGGTTAACAACACTTCAGCTTGTTGTCTGGAACCGGTTCAGACTGGTTTTCTGGAAAGTGCTTTGTCTCTCAGACTGAATCCTGGGAAGGGTCATGTGGAGCCCAGTGATGTCATGGGATCAAAAACTGACTCAGCTGTTTTTTTCTTCTTTTCTTTCTTTTTTCAATCAAGATAATGTGTATGTTGCAGGTACAGGGTGCCGGCATAGTGATGGGCCAGGCCTCACCCCACTCAAAGTTCACCTCAACCTCATTGGCAGTCAAAGGGTTAAATGTGATTTCCCCACCCCCACCCCCCCACTCCTCACCCCCCTGAGGTGAGCAGGGAGTGAGGAGGCTGTCCCTCACTGAAGGGGGAGAAGAACGGGCAGCCCTCATCAGCACAGTGCAGGGCTGGACCTTCTTGGATTCCAGATGCCTCCAATCCAGTGTAGGTGCTCAGGATCCCATAGGCAGGGAATTCAGATCTAGAACAGTTTCCTCTATCTGCTTTTGAGTCTGGAGTGCTGGGATTTCCTCCTTCTTTCTGATAAGCAGTCACTTTCCATTGTTCCTGTCCAGGTCCTTGCAGGTTTCTGGCCCCGGATGGGGAGATGCATAGCTTGGCTTCCCAGATGCGCTGTTGCTTCTGCCCTGTCCTTCCCCAAGGCAGTGAAGAAATGTCCTGGGCACACTTTGTGGGCCCTTCATTTGTTGTACCTACTTCTGCCATTGTCACATGGTGAGGAAAACACTGAGCTGACATTGTGAAAAGTTGCAAAGAAGATTGCAACTTTGTTGTGCCAAGTTTAAATGTCATGTTTTTTCCTCCCCCTAAAATTCAGAATGACTGAAGAAGCATGCCGAACACGGAGTCAGAAACGAGCACTTGAACGGGACCCAGCAGAGGATGATGTGGAGAGCAAGAAAATAAAAATGGAGAGAGGAGTGTTGGCTTCAGATTTAAATGCTGATGGAGACATGAGAGTGACGCCTGAGCCGGGAGCAGGCCCAGCCCAAGGCTTGCTGAGAGGTGCAGAGACAGTGGCCATGGGCAGAGGCGACGGGCAGGTGGGCGACGGGCCCGTGGACATGCGAACCACACACAGGTGAGCAGGAGGGGCTGGAACCAGGGACAGGCCTGGGTGTGAGGAGGTGGGGGTGAAGCTGCCTGACAGGCCTGCAGGAAGCAGCTTTTGGTGGCTTATCATGGAGATGGCTGTGGGCTCCAGCCCTGGCACCTCCCCCACCATCCTGGCCAAGCGACCTCCCTCTTAGGGCCCAGACATCTGTAGCATGGGGTGTGGGTCTCACAGGATGGGGGAATGGTAGCCTCTGTTGGCTTTTCTGCTTGGCAGCAGGTCTTCACTAAACTTGTACCTGCTGTGCAACTCTGTGCTTCTGATTTATAAGAAAACTTTTCATTTGGTCTAGCCTCCCTCCTTTTCAGATCTGGGGCATGGGAGGCCAGGGATGATGCTACACTCTGCCTGGGTCACTTGGCTAGGGGCAGAGTAGGGAGCCCAGCCCTCTCACATGCGCCATGACTGCTTCCAGGAGGTGCACCAGGGAGGGAGGGCCCCTCTGTTCGGGGCTTCTGTGATGTGCTCTGTTGGTTCCTTCTTAATCGATACTGATTGCTTCAAGATTAACTTTCTTAATCCTTAGCTTTTAAGGAAAAAGCTTGAAAGGAATAAGACTCAATGTGCCATCCCATTTCTTCACTAAGAAACCCTCTTTCTACCTATAAAGAGAATTGCAGGCCTAGCTCCTGCTGCTGCTGTCACCCCTCCCTTCAGAGCTCTGGTGAGAGCCATTCTTTACAGAGTCTTCTCACCCTGATGTTCCTTGAGCCAGCAGCCGGTGGGCATGTGGGTGTGGCCATGGCTTCCTGAGAAGCCCCACAGCCCCTCTGTGGTTCATCCCTTGGCTCCCTCACTGCCTCCTCTGCAGACTTCCTTCCGTGTCTGTCTGCCCCGGGGTGGGGTGAGGGGAATTAGGTACAGGTCTGGAGAACCTGGGTGCCCTTTGCCTTCTTGTGTTGACTGACCCCACAGAGGGACCCCAACCTGCAGTCTTTGTGTTAAATTCATTTGGGGCCCAGACTGTTGGCCTCCTGAGGACTTCAGAGATTGTCTGACTTGGTATTTCCCGGCTTTAAAAATTCTTACTGCCTCGAAATAAATGGGAAAATCTAACCCCCTCTTACTGGGGAAGGATATTAGTCTGAGGTGTGTGCTTTGTGTTCTTGCTACCCAGAAAGGCCTTTTCTGTCTGGCTCTGCTTTCTGCAGTCCCTAAACCAGTTTCTAAAACCAGAGGCCTCTTTTTTAAAGTTCTAGAAATAAAATTTTAAGTTTGAGTCTGCTTTCCCTTCCCTTTCCCTTCAGCATTCTCACAGGTGAGTGACTAAAGGGAGGAGCCCACATTCTGGAGATTTGCTGCATCTCTCTTGTGTTCCCAGGTTCTGGGAAGATTTTTCCTGTAATCGCCATGCTCTCCTGTAGGGCAGGCCAGTGAATTGTGAGCGAGAGGTTAAGTATTGAAGGAGCATAAAAGAACGTACGAGAGTGAGAGACAGAGACTAACCCAGGCACGCAGAGCATGGGTCCTCCTTTGGAACTAGAGACACCCCAGGGCACTCATGAAACAGTGTGAGATTGTGGAAGGAGCCCAGCTTCGGCAGAATGGAGGTCAGATCTTACTCCCTGACTGACCTTGGGCAGATGATCTTGGCATGTGCTTCTTCATTTGTAAAATGGGTGCTAATCTCTACTCTGCATCTCTGGGTGACAGATGTATACCCAGAATTGACCCTGGTCCATGGCCTGTGAGGGAAAAAGGTGTTGGTAACAACTACCCTTTAGTCTTAAGCGTCACTTAAAATAAGATAGAGCTAGTGTCTCCTTGAGTGCCCACGTAGAAAGTTCTTTCTAGTTTGTTGAAGTACAGTTGTGAATTTTGACAAAATAATAGGATCAAGTCCAGCTCAGAGCCAGTTCTAAAATAATCTTTTTTGGAGTGAGTGACCATGGTTTGTGTTATAAGCAGGCAGTCTTTGGATCCTCTTTGAGAGTGTCTGGCGCATCGCTTGGGAACCTCCATGTAGAGAATGTCATTTAATTGAGGTATATAATGAAAAGTACACATGTGCCACGTGGTACATTTCACACACAGAGTACATCCTTGTAGCTCAAATCAAGAAATAGAATGTTACTAGCACCCTCATGCCCACTTGTCGTCAGTACCCTCCGAGTAACCACTTTCTTGGCTTTGAACAGCATAAATTAGTTTTTCCTGTTTTTGCACTTTCTTTATTTTTTTATTTTTTGGCTGCATTGGGTCTTCGTTGCTGCACACAGGCTTTCTCTAGTTGCAGGGAGTGGGGGCTACTCTTCGTTGTGGTACGTGGACTTCTCAGTGCTGTGGCTTCTCTTGTTGGGGAGCACAGGCTCTAAGACATGGGCTTCAGTAGTTGCAGTGCGTGGGCTCAGTAGTTGTGGCTCTCGGGCTTAGTTGTTGTACAGCATGTGGTATCTTTCCATTGCAGGGATAAAACCTGCCTTGGCAGGCAGATTCTTAACCGCTGTGCCACCAGGGAAGTCACTGCACTTTGAATAATTAGAATTATATAGTCTGTACCCTTTGCTTGCTTTCATTCAACATGATATTTGTGAAATTTACTTATGTTGTTGAATATAGGTACAGCTGATCTTTTTTCAGTGCTTTATAGTATTTTTTTTTAAAGAGTTTCTATTTGGCTCTTTTTTAAAAACTGCTTCTTTCTTTCATGCTATCCTATTCTTATGACCCAGTTTTGGCATATTGAAGACTACAGGGGAGTTTCTGGTGGCTTCTAGCAGAGAGAATTTCCTTTTTCTTTAAGGAAGTTGCTGGCGAATTTAAATCAGCAAGATACAACTTTTTTTTAAACCACACTGGGGAGATTTAGAGCATGCAGAGATCGATAAAAAGGTATGATCAATTCTCTCCTCAGCAGTTACCCTCTTCATCTCTCTTTGGCATTTTTCTAACTTAGTCTGCCAATGTGTGTGTGTTTTATTTTCAAAATAAATCAAGGCTGGAGGGCAACGTCCAGCAGTGACTGAGGAGAGATTGTCAAATCCTTTCCCCCCAAAAAGCAATTGTAAAGCAGGACAGAAGTGACCCCCCAAAATGAACCATTTCAGCACTCTGGAAATTGACCAGAAGCATACAACAATCTGAGAAGTGCTTGTGCATAAGAATCTGCTGAACTTTGGGTAAAAGTGGTGAGAATCTGTGGCATTTGACCTGGGGCTCCTCTCATGCTCTCTCCCCAGCTCTCTTGGTAGGGAGGTTCTGCCTAGCCACTGCAGGCTGTAAGGGCCAACAGCTTCTCTGCAGGGGTAAGAAGGGGCTCACTCAATTTCGAGTGGGGGACAGCAGCCCTGCCCATGGCCTTGTTGGTTGAAGGGACAGTTTTGGAGATGGGCAAGTGAGGAGGGACAATGACTCTGTTAGCTCAAGGTTGCAGGCGTGTTTGGGACAAGACAGAAAAACTGTTTGAAGAAAGAATGGCCAAAAATGTATTTGAGGAGAAGCTTATCCGAGAAGCTCAACAGACCTCAAATAGCATAAATACAAAGAGATCTATACCTAGACACATCGTAGTCAGACTGTTACAAGCCAGAGAAAAAGGGAAAATGTTGAAAGTAGCAAGAGAAAAACAACTAATCATGTATAGGGGAAGCATTAATATAATTAACAGCTGACTTCTCACCTGAGACATTCAAATGGAAACCAAAAGGGAACTGAATGGCATTCAAAGTGCTCAAAAGAAAAAAACTGTCAACCCAGAATTCTTGATGCATCAAAACTGTCCTTCAGAAATGAAAGGAAAAAGACATTTTCAGATAAACAAAGACTGAGAGGATTTGCTGCTGGCAGACCTCCTGGTTCTTTAAGCTGAAAGGAAGTGACATGTTGGTAACTTACGTTCAAAGGAAGAAGTAAAGAGCACTGGAAGAATGGTAAATATGTGGGCTAATAGAAAAGACATTTTTTTTCCCTCTCATTTCTTCTTAGTTAAAAGACATAACATCATATAAAGCGTTAACCATGTAACACTGGACAGAATTAACTAAAACAACCATACCCCTTTGGCCATTGACCAAAGGCATAGAGCAGTCTGTTGTATTTATAACATGTGGATATATGATATACAAAACAGGAGGAATGAAATGGAGCTGTATTAAAGTTTCTACATTTTATCGGGATCCAGGTTAGTGTTAATCTGAAGCAGATTGTGATGTTAATAAAATGCTTATTGTAATCCCTAGAGCAACTATTAAGAAAATAACTTTAAAATATAGTTTAAAAAATCAACAGAAGAATTGTGGTACATTAAATATTTAACACAAAAGAAAGCAGTCAATGATGAACAGAAGAACAAAAAAGAAGGAAGACGTAGAAAACAAATAGCAAAATGATAAATGTAAATCCAACCGAATCAATAATTGCATTAAACGTGAGTAGTCTAAACACCTCCGTCAAAAGGCAGAGATTGTCAGACCAGATTAAAAAGGCAAGATCCAGCTTAATTATATATCGTCTGTAAGAGACACCCCTTAGATCCTTAGGTAAAAGGATGAGGAAAGATATACTGTAAGTAACCACGAGAAAACTAGAATGACTGTATTAATATCAGATAAAATCAACTTTAAGACGAAAAATACTCCTAGCGCCAAAGAGGGACATTTTTAATGGTACAACAGGAAGATGCAACAGTCACAAATGTTTATGTCCCTAACAATAGAATTCCAAAATATCTGAGGCATAAACTGATGGGATTACTGATAGAAATAGTCAATTCATAAATTATAGTTAGAGATTTCAATACTTCTCTCTCAATAATTGGTAGAGCAACTAAACAGAAAATCAGCAAGATTCTAGAAGATTTAAATAGCACTGTTGATGTGTTTGGCTAAAGGGCATCTATAGAATACTGCAGAATACATCTCATGTGTATGTGGAGTATTCTCCAGAGTGGACCACATGCTCGGCCATAAAACAAGTCTCAAGGGTGGCTGATCCCTGGTCGGGGAATTAAGATCTCACATGCTGCACAGCGCGGCCAAATAAATAAATAAATAAATAAAAACTCTTTTAAAAACAAATGAAAAAAGGACAATAACAAGTGTTGCTGAGGATGTGGAGAGACTGGAACCCTGATACATTGCTGATTAAAGTGTAGAATGGCATAAACAGTTTGGCAGTTTCTTAGGAAGTTAGACATAGACTGACCAAACGACCCAGCAATCTATGCAGGGAATGTACACGAGAAAAATGAAAGTGTGTCCACACAAAGACAGGTACATGGGTGTCCATAGCAGCGTGGTTCATAATAGGCAGAAAGGTGGAAGCCATCCAGATGGTCACGGATCAACAAAATGTGCTGTATCCATGCAGTGGGTTACTAATCAGCAACTTAAAAAAAGCGAATTACCAGTTTGCGCTGCAACATGGAGGAAGCTCAGACTCACCATGCCACGGAGGAGACACCGGACCCGGAGACACGTATTGTATAATTTCATCCACAGGGAGTGTCCAAAAAAGCAAACTTACGGAGACAGACGACAGTCAGTGGTCTGAGGCAGAGGTGGGGGTAGAGTTCACAGGCGCAAGGGAACATTTTGGGGTGATGGCAGTGTTCTAAAATTGTATCGTAGGGATGGTTGCACAACTCTAAATTTACTAAAAAATTGTTGAATTTACTCTTACAATGGATGAATTTTGTGGTATGTAAATTATACCTCAATATGGATGTTAAAAAAAATAAATGAGGTTAAAATAGTTTGGTTTCCGTTCTGGCATCCATAAATGTGCTCATGGAAAAACAAAAACCCACAGAGGTTGAAGTTGAGCCTGTTGGTCTTGTGAGACCAATCCAAAGGTCATGAGCATGTGTTGCCCTTCCCCCCACCCCAAGTTGGGTCTGTTGGTTGAGGCTGGAGCTGGGACAGGCAGAGGAGGCTGTTTTGGGTTCTCTGTTGTTTCTGAGATAAATAGATTCCACTCCTGCACTTTCCTATAGAGGAGACTATCTGTCACAAATTGTTGATCTTCAGAAATAATCTGGGCCACACACAGGTGGAAAACAGCTTTGTTTTTCCCCTCTTGGGCGGAGGAACATTTAACTCAGTAAAACACGAGCTTCTTCTCCAGGGGTTCTGCACCTGAAAGGTTAGGACCGGGTCCCTTGGTTTTCCTGGGCCTGTGTGGGGTGGGAACTTCATGAATAGCCACCCCCATGCTTCACTGAAAACGTGCTTGTGTGTGCCTTTTTCTGAGGCGCCAGCTCTCTCTGGATTGTCTGTGGCAGGTACCATGCTGGTCCCGGGGGGCAGAAATGATAGGATCTGACTTAGCTGTTTTTTTAGGGTACTGTATCATGAAAGAACATGTAGGGGTGTTGGGGAGCCTCAACTTCAGGGGTGTGGCTCACTAGGGGTGGAAGTCATTGGGTGCCTAAGCAGACCATCTCTATTTCCTCATTTTACCTGGGAGGAACCAAGACTGGGGCTCCCAGGGTCGCACTGGCAGGGTGGGGGGCAGACTTGGAGCCCCATTTCTGCTTAACAGCCAGCCACGTGGGTTTTGGGTGGATGTGCGGGGCAGGTGTCATGCTGACTGTGTCTCCCTGGGTTCCATTGGGGTGCATGGTCTTCAGGCAGTTGCCTGTCACCTCTTCCTTCCCCGCTTTGCATCCTGTGTCTCTTTTGCTGTGTGACAGGCTTTACTTAGACCAATGGTCTACCATGGTGTGAGTGGGAAGGACTCTGATGTATGTTCCTATCCCTGCCGAGGGGCCTGTGGCCTGTTGGGGGCTGGCAGGAGCATCCGAGCCATTAGAGCTCTTCTTGGCTTTCGTTTTTCTGGCTTTCCAACTTCTTGCAAGCTTTAACATTTATAAAATGCACCAAAAGTGCATCCTCTGTTTACCAAGCCTGAAAAAAGCAGGACAGCTTTTCTTAAAGCTAGTATCCTTGATGACAGAATCACTGCCCCATCTTTCTTTGGGAACTTTGGTAGTGGAGGGCGACACTCTGTATGGAAGCCAGGATTCTCAATGGCAGGCCATTTGCTGTTAAGACAGGGCTTGGCCACCCACAGTGGTGAGTGTGGTGTGTGGGACACGTCATCCACACTCATGTTAACGCCCGAGTCCTCTTCCAAAGTGAAAATGAATCTGAAAGTAACATGATAGTGTTTCCGCCTGTCGTCTGTATTGTGGGATTGTGTGAATGGCCTTATTTTGTTCTGTGTAGAAATGTAGAGGCACCACAGGAAAAGGTATGTGCATCACTGAACGTTTCCAAGATGACTCCACAGGTTATAGAGTCCTTGTTTGGGTCGACATGCTTTACAGGCGGCTTTTGGGTGAGGAAGGATACAGTAAACACCAGGGTTGCATTGCCTTGCTGGGAGGTACTGCTCGTGCCTGCCGTGTATGCCTCTCCTGCGTACGCCTCTCCCGCTGCGGTTTTCACGCATGTATCCACCTGTGTAGTCAGGATGCAGAACCATATCACCCCAGAAAGTTCCCGGGAGCCATCCATACATTTCCTGCCCTACCCTCCCTGGCTGGGTGTATTTTCCCACTCTTGACCAACTTTCCTCTTCTCAAACTTCCTAGAAATGACATTACAGAGTATGTGCTTGGTGGGGTCTGGCTTCTCTACTCCACGTGATTGGGACTCATCCCTGGTGTGTGTATCAGCATTTTGCTAAGTGACTCCTGCGTGGATATACATAGTCATCTGCTCAGCTGTCCACAGATACCCGGCAGCCTCCAGTTTGGGGTGCTGTGAGCGTTCCTGTAAAAGTCTTTCGAGAGGACATCGATCATCATTTCTCTTGCTAAATACCTAGGGGTCAAATTGCTGGAGTCATGGGGTAGATGGATGTTGAGTTGTTTTAAAAGAAACTGCCTTGCCTTTCCTCGAAAATCTGTGTGGTTTTACTCTCACAGGTGTGGAGGTCCGGCTACTTCATCTTCACTTGGTGTTGTCAGTCTTCACAGTTTTAGCCGTGGGGTCTTCAGAGAGGTCTGAGTCCACGTCCTGACCTGCTTGTGTGACCATCACCCCTTTCCCTCCCGTGACAGAGAGTGAGGCCAGCAATGGTTGCCGTGCCAGCTTCCTGCGTGTGGGTGGGGGTCCTCCACAGCCGTGTGCAGACCTGAGCCCCCTCCTACTCTGTTCTCCCCACCGTGCTCCACTGCAGCTGTGCCTGACCCGCCGGCCAGCTGTCTGCTGGAATGTGCGTCCTTGAGTGATTCGAGGGAATGTTACACAGCTGTGGGCGTGATGGCTCTGGAAAGGGTTCTGGTTCTCTTACAGCCTGAGTAGGTGTGATTGTGGCCCTCACCCTGGCTCTCCTGCAGTCACCAGCGATTGATACCCACCCCTCTTCAATGTGTGAGCCCTTTGGAAGTTCCTCAGCCAGGAGGCTGTTCCTTCTGTGTGACCATCACTTCCCTCAGTGGGGTGTGGTGGGGGGGGGGCCCTGGCACTCTGCGGAAGGCTCTCTGGGAGCCCAGCCCCTCCCCAGCACCTGTTGTGGGCTGGCCTTTCTCTTGCTGATTCTCTGTCTGCTGCTGGGCAACTTCCAGGAGAGGCCAAGCAGCCTTGGGGAGCAGCTCCATCAGTTCCAACCAGAAATCCACAGCCTGCTTGCATTTCAGCACATGGGAACTGAACTGAGAGGTACGTTCCTTCAGGAATCGGTTCCTCGTTCTGTATTCCCCTGCCTCGGCTGCCACGTCTCCATACTTCTGTGACTTCTCTCCATTTTCTTCTGATTCTCTGCCTCTCCCCTTCTCTCAGAGCTCCTCAACCCAGTTCTTCTCTGTCCACCTGTCTTTATTCCGGGCCATATCTTATCCCAGGTTTGTAATAATTGTGATTTGAGGGGTTCACCTGTGCTTTGGAAAATTACTAGATTATTTTTGGGTGGCAGAGTGACAGACTCTGGGTGTTCTGTTTCTAACTCCCAGAGTGGCCCGGCTCATGTGGGGCATATTGAGAGCCAGGCTGGTGACAGCTAAGGAGCGCCACAGTTTGCCCCTTCCCACTGCCTTCACGGTGCCCTCCTCTGGCCACGGAGGGGATGGCTTGTCACTGGATCGTGTTGGCCTTCTCGGGGTGTTACTGCATGGCTACCCTGACGGGAACCAGAAAGCCACTGTATGCAGTCACAGGGTAAGTAGCTGTAAGCGCCTGTTTGTTTAGCAGTCAGGAACTCTTCTCTTCACACATGTGTGAGTTAAGCAGATTGGCAGATTAAGCAGATCATTTCCTTATTTTGAAGTTATTCAGTATAATTCTGCAGTTGCATTTTCTGATACCCTCTCATAGCGTGTCACATGCTGACAGGCTGTGCCCTCATTCTACCTATGGGGGTACATGAGGGAGGGTCTCTGACCAGCCCTCTGCCGTGGTGGCTCTGCTTTTATGTGCATTGCTTTTTATCTGGCAGACGGTTTCTCTGACGTGAGGAGAGCAGGTGTGCCAGAACGGTAACCAACCCAGGGGATGGGAATGGCGAGTGTGCTGGCCCGAGGGATCCCATCCTGTCCCTCATGGCCACCTAACCTGGTGAAGAAGTAGGATGAGAGGAGCTCCGTGTGTAGAACAGTTAGAAACAGGTGTGAATACCCAGCACTTTGCACACATACCACGTGTGACCCCAGGTGGGACAAGCAGGAGTTACACCAGGAGAGGAGTATTTTCTCAGCAGAATGTGCCCTGGAGGAAAAGGAGAGCTGGCCTGATTGTAAGAGATTTCTGGTTTTTTTCCTCAAGAAGATAAGCACTTGGATTGTAAATTTGTGAGCCTGAAAGGGGGCGAGGGATAGCAGGTGGTAAAAAAAAAAAAAAAAAGAACGTGGGTTCGATTTCACTCACAACCGTATGTAGCCCAGGACAGTTCACGCCACCCACGGAGCCCACCATCTCCTCTGAAGTGAGGCATAGCCCAGTAAGGTTTGTCACAGCACTGATGGGCAGGAGACTTGGGACTCATGGGTGTCCAGGAATGAGGGAGTGGGGAGCTGAGTTCCCTGTGGCTGATCCAGCTCCGTGGATGGGCTCGCCTGGGGGAGGGTGAGTGCAAAGCAGGAGGGGAATGTCTGATGGGTGGAGAGATGGGAGACATACCAGACGTTACTGCGTGTCCCCTTCCTTGGATCCCAAGCCGTAAGAGTGCTTATTTTTAGAGCTTAAATCTTAAAAATAGTTGTGATGTAATCACATTGAAAAGCTTCGGGTCTTAGGGGGACTGAGACCTGGTGACATGCAGAGTTCCCTAAGGTAGGCCCTTGACAGCTTTCAAAAGCACATGTAACACAGCAGCTCTCTAAAGAGAACAACCAATTCAGGCATGCAGCGTTTCCTTCCTTCAGGAGGACGTGTGGTATTCGTGGGCAGTGTGGGAAAGAGCTGTCCGGGTGGCATGTTCTGGGGAGCTCACGGCCCAGAAATAGGGGTGCTCAGGCATCCAGGTCCCTGGAGCCATTGGGTTTGCCTGAAGTGAGAGCCTGAGAAGACCCACGGTGGTGGGAGCAACGCCACGTTGTTGGGCTGGGAAGCACAGGCCATGGACCACCCTCTGGAGGGGGTAGAGTTGATGCTCTGGAGGTGGGTGGAGCTTGGAAGCTTCCTCGATGCCTGTATGTGAGAGCAGAGGTGGACTTGCTAGAGGAGGGAGCAGATGCCTTTGCCTGGAGGGCTGCGTAACGGGGGAGTGGGCATGAGATGCAGGATAGTTTCCTGGCATGGGGGCCTTGGATGCTCAGCCTGCCTCTACAGGAAGTCTGTGCTTGGCCTGCCTATCTGCAGATGCAGGGTGTCGAAGCTGCCCTGGGCAGTGGCAAGTTCTCTGTGGACTGGGTAACTGTGGGGCTTGTATGGTTGCCGCTTTTTAAGGCCACAAGAACAGGGTTACCAAATTTTGTTGTACTATAATTGAATAGGTTTTATAGGGAAATTACGATGTATGTGTGGGGTGAGTCCTATTAAATTTTTAGTACATCTTCCTTTTCAAAACACAACTTTGGCAGCAAGAAAAAGTCATGTGGGTTGTGGCGTGTCAGGAGGACTCCACTTAGGAACCTCTGCTCAGACTGGCATCTGCGATGGGGACAGGAAACCCTTTGCCAAAAGCACTGACGCGGCCCCTTTTCCATCTCTGGGCCCCAGAGAACCTTTGGTTGTGTGGAATATATGTTGACATTTACTATGTTAGAAAATTTGAAAATATTTTTTTAAAGATGACAATAATAAACCCATTACATGTTAGCATAAAGAACATTTTTTATTAAACCTGTTTTTGCAAATCTCTTTAATAAGTAGACAGCTGGATTCTCATATTTGCTTCTGCATCTAGTCTCTTGTGGTAAGTTGTTTGGGATGAAGCATGTGAAGAAAATCCAGCCTCACAGAGAGAAGCAGTTGGAGCGGGGAGGAGCGTTTGGTTAGTCTTTTTGGATAATTGTGTGTTTCTTCCTTTAATGCAAGACCAAAACACAAAGTGGCCATTCCTAACGGTTAGTTGTACTGTGGACTGTGAAACCTTGATTATCAGTGAAGTCTTTATACTCTGTTACATTAAAATCTATCAGTATCAGTCTCTCTTGCGCTTTGAAATTTTAGGGTTGTTTTAGATTTACAGAAAAATTGCGAAGATCATCCCTGCACACCCCTTCCCAGTCTCCCCCAGTGTTAACAGATTACCGTGGAACGTTTGTCACAAATAGTTACTATTAACCAAAGTCTCTACTGTCTATTCCGATCTCCTATTTTTTACTTTTTTTGTCCCAGGATCCCACATGACATTTTGTCACTATGTCTCTTCAGGCTCCTCTGGGCTGAGACAGTTTCTCAGACTTGGTTGGTTTTGATGACCTTGACAGTTTGGAGTCAGTGTTCTGTAGAGTGGCCCTCAGTTGGAATTTGTCAGGGGTTTTTCTCATGGTTGGACTGGGCTGTGGAGAGGAGGAACACAGAGGGGAAGTGCCGTTCTCATCACATATGTGTCCAGGGCGCGCGCCATCAGTGTGATTTGTCCCACCTTGATCACCTGGGCGTCTGTCAGGTGTCTTCACCGCGCAGTTGCTTTCTTCCTCCCTTTCCGCGTTGTGCCCTTTGGAAGGAGGTCGCTGTATACAGCTCACACCTGAGGGATGGGGAGTCATGCTCCGCCTTGAGGCTGGAACATAGGCACAAATTATTTGGGATTCTTCTGCCTAAATTTGTTTTTTCTCTCCCTGAATGATCTTTTACTCATGTTTGAGTTTGTAATACTGTTGAAGATAAGAAAATATTTACTGAGTTACAGAGATCTTTCAAATGCTGATACATTTCATTTTGCAGTATCGCAAAATCAGATTAGTTAACTATCTGATCTGTTGGGAAGCTGTTGGACTCACAAATTTTCCAAAATGCTACATTTTGCTTGTTGGAAGCTCGGACATTATCATTGGTGACATATTATTGGTTGTTTTCCTTTAAGTGAACAGGCTTTGCTTTGACCATTTTGGGGAAAATGTGTGCCAAACACCCAAGTCTAAATAACCACAGCATGTTTGTCCATCCTTCCTTCAAGCATCGTGAACCCTCAAAGGTGTGATTTTTTTTCCTGCATGGCTGTTGTGCTTTGGTATGCAGCAGGAGTGCTTTATCTTGTCACAGAATGTTAAAAAGGCATACTCAAACACTGAGTTTTAGTAAATAAAATCAATAGCTTGTACTTCATCCAGGACGTTGCCTGCAGCGTGACGACAATGTGAGTCTTGGCACAGTTTGGTGCAGCTGTCCTGACTTGGTGAAAAAGGCAAATGTCATCTCGATGTTACAACAGCCTGGCAGAGCCCCTGAAGGGGTCCTGAGAACCACGCTGGGAGGAGCGCAGGCAGGCTGTCCGTTGTGGGGCACAGGCAAGGATGCTCGGCAGGACTCTGAGCTCGCATCTCAGGCAGGGCAGTGGTTAACGACCTGATGGGGTCAGACAGTGGGAGTAAGTGAAGCCCTCTGCCTGGGACCTTGTCCCCAGAGACCTCAAATTGCAGGCCACATGGCCAGATGAATCACTTCAGAGCTAAATTATAGCAGAAAAGGTGATGGGGGCTTCCCTGAGTGTGCATGTTATGTTATGCGAGGATGAGGGAGAGAGGTGGGGTCATCATCCATTGATTGGATGCACTTTCTGTGCCTTTTACGGTTCACAGCATCCTTTCAAGGTCAGTGATGTCCCATTCTGCAGATGAAGAAACTGAAGCTCTTTGAGGTTTAGTGACTGGGCCAGGTTCCTGCAGCCACTGAGGAGTGCCCATCCCCCCATGGTCCTCATGGCTGACCTGGGCAGATTCTCACAGCTGCTTTCCTCAGAGCAGCTGGAGCAGGTCTGGTGGTGGGTGGGGGACACCCAAGCCATGCTGAGAGGACTTCTCCTGGGATTTACCAGGGTGTGGTGGGGGAGGATCCAGCAGTTTGAAACACAGACGGGAGCAGGAGACCTCCAGGCAAATAGAGCACTTTCCACTTATCACAAGAGTTTGTGGTCATTGCAAGCTGGAAAGCAATGTTTGTTTCTTGAATGTGGCTTCAACTGCACACAGCTGACTTTTCTTTTGCTTTGAGTTGGTGAGGAAGCTGGCATCCCAGGAGGTGTGTTTGGGTTCATCTGATGTAGGGAGTCCCTCCGTGCTGCAGAGTGTTCCTGAGTTTTTCCCTGCGGGAAGGTTGGCCTGACCAGTCCAGGGAACACTCCCTTCTGCCCATCCTTGGCTTGTTTCACCTGAGACTATGCAGCCCCCAAAACTGACCCTTGTCCCTGCTTCCAGTCCCAGTGAGGTCCTCTAGGTCTCCCCGGCCAGGCTGTGTGACTTCTAGCAGCTCCTGTGTTCCTAGAAGGAGCCCCAGCAGGAGAGGCTGGATGCCTGCTGGTCTTGCTGAGGGCACACTGCTCTTCTGCTGCAGCTGCCTCTGCCCTGGGACTGCCCGCCTCTGTGCTGGGGGCCCTGGTTGGGGGATGGGCTCTCAGGGCCGGACCCCGGTCACACGTGTTCCCTTTCTTTCTTCTGAGATGTTCGGCTGTCGCTGTGGCAGGGTGGGCCATAATGGAGTCCCAGAGAGTTAGCTGGACCTGGAGTCTCCAGGAAGAATTATGGCTGGATTTAAAAAGTCCATTCCCAGCTGCTCACCTCCATGGCCTCTGTGGCCTAGAAGCAAAATGTTTTCTGACTTCCTGGCCCCCACAAAGCAGGCTCTGGGCTTTTGTCTTGACATCCCAGCGAACAGAGTGTCAAGTTACAGGGCTGGGAGAAGTGGTAATGGATGCCAAGAAGGGGGAATCGCAGGGGAGCCGAGGGAGCAGAGGGAATCTCTGAGGGGCTGGAGCAGGCGGCCTGGCAGCAGGTGGGCTCCGGGGTTGTGGCCAGGACCAGGCACCTGTCAGCGCCCACCAACCCCCAGGGCAGGCAAGTGTTCGGCTTTGGGGTGCAGCCTGTGTCTGCATGCAGCAGCTCCCTTTCTAATCACATCGAGTGTGTCTGAGTGGATGGTGCCCCTTGGGAAAGGAGGGTGGGGTGTCGTGGGGTTGCAGCGAGCAGCTCCCATGCCCAGATGGCTGTGAAAGATCCCAGTGGTGTGTTCCTGTTGAGATGTCCAGTATGCAACTGGGAAGTGCCAGTGAAATGTTACCAGGCAGTAGGGCTAACCTGGGAACTGGTGATAAATGTCTTATTTTTCTCTCTTTAGGACTTTTCTAGAAGTATTTCTGGAATGGGGGTGCTCATTGGGTTTAGTATATAAAATTGCTTTCCTGCGTTGACTCAGACACCATTCCTGGTGGTGCCTGAAGCCACAAGTGGTGACTCCCAGGCCTGAGGATGGCCCCCTCCTCTCCTGTGGGACCTTCTGTACACCCCTGCTTCTTTGTTGCACAGCTCTGTGCTCCTGCTGGGCCATCCTAAAGCTGTGCTCCAATCTCCTCCCAAGTCTGCATATGACCCGGGCAGCTGCAGAGAACTGCTGCTGGTCCTTTCGGGGGCTTTGAGGTTCAGCAGGGATGGTTACTTGGGTAAACCTTTTCTTTCCCGCCTTCTCTCTCCCAGGGGACCGTAGTATCTAGAGTGGGTAGCCTTGTTGGGTACAGTCTCAGAGGGGCCATGGAGTTATAGCGGCGTGTAGGCCAGCTCGCTGGGGACAGAGCTGGGCTGCCGGCTCCATTAGTTTAGTGGTTTAAAGTAACTGTATTGGCGTAGCGTCGTCTGTCAGGTCTGCTGGTTGGCTCGTCCCAACTGGGTGTAGCTTCTTGGATTCTCATCTTTGCAGTCCCACGTCAGCTGGACTGGGTGTCCCCAGCGGTTTTGTTACTCAGGTGGGATGGCTGGGCCCTTCTCCGTGTCTGTCTCTGTGACCCTCTTTCCAAGCAGCTAGCTTGGCATCCGACTCTGTTATGGTCTCTCAGAGCACTTGTTCCGAGGGCCCAAGCAGAAGCTTTTGAGGCTGTGAGCTTGCTTCAGAAGCTTGTATCGTTGCTTCCCCTATGTTCCTCACTCCTGGCCTCAGAGAGTGAGCCACAGAACTAGCCCAGGTCCTGGGGATAGGACTGGACACAAGGACGTGCGCCTGGGGAGGCGTGGATCAGCTGGCGTGAGCTGGCCCCATGGTGCTCTGCACTGCCGAGTGGGTGGCCTCGTAAGGGTGTCGTGCGGTGGTCCTCTGCACAGGGTTTTGTCAGCTGGGAGTATTAGGACTCCTCCTTAACATCCACCAGAGTCCTGGACTCGTAGGTTAGGAGCTGGACTTCCAGGGCCTGGTGCTTGAAAAGACGTGATGACACAGAATTCAGAAATCCTCTTAAATGACTTGGCACATTCTTTAACAATGCAGCATCTGTGTGCGTGTGGAAAGAGCTGCCCACACGTGCAAGGTGATCAGTGTACAGGCACTGTGGATTCCTCGTGAACTCACAGATCCCATCTTGGAGTCAGGTGCAGCGAAGAGGGGAGGAAGTAGGTGCAGACCAGCTGTGTGATCTGAGCACCAGCAGAGCAGGCCTAATCCCTGTCATCACCGGGTTTGAGAATATTCAAGTGTTACCCAGTTGTCTGCTGTGTGCCGAGTTCACCTTCACAGTGAGCAGCCCCTTACTGCCTCCAGAGAGGTTGGGGCCTGAACTGGCCTCCTAGGGTGTCTGAGCCTCCTTGGCACTGAGGTCTCATCTCACCCAGCAAACCTTTGGGGCAGTGGGGCAGGAATTACGGTCCCCATCCTTGTAGGAGGCACAGAAAGAGAAGTGTCCTACCCTGGGCTTCTCACTTGCAAGAGGCAGAACCACGTGAGAGGTTTTGTAAGGGTGTGACTCCCTCCTCCCCTCAGTGTGTGCAGGCTTGGTGCACAGTGCCTGCTCTGGGAGGAGGCCCTGTGGCCTGCCCACCACCCAGCATGGCACTAGGAGGAGAGAGTCCTGCCCCTCTGGCTCTGGGTAGGTGGGGAGCCCTTTGCTTGTCGGGCCACCCTGGGAACATCCTGGCCCTCACCGGGAGCTGTCGGGCCACAGCCTTGTGGAGATAGGCTCGAGGTGGGCCCATGGGTCCCTAGCTGCTGTGCCTGTGAGGCCTCCAGCCCCGGCCCTGGGTGGGGGCCCCACGTCTCAAATGGGCAGTGACAGCATCATCCTGGAAGGCTGGGGGAGGGTGAGCTGAGCCGGCGCAGGGCTGCCGTTATGGCACCTTGTGGGAGGGCAGAGGCTCGTTCCTTGAAGGAGTTTGCTGAGGTGAGGGTGAGTGAGCTGGTCTCTGGCAGGGGAGTGCCTCTGCTCAAGCTTGTGCCGCCCTTGAGTGGGAGACCCCAGAGTTTTGCCCTAAGCTCTCTGCCCCCCAGGATGGACAGCTGGGGGCAGGGCTAAGAAGGCTTCCCCAGACACGCACGCTGTTTTGGGTGTGGGTCCCATGAGTACCGTGGAGTAGTGCTGACTCTGCACCCAGGGCCGGGGGTGGGGGCGGGCGGGGAGCTGGGGCAGCCCCCCAGAGGATTTTCTGAGGGCACAGGTGGTTTGAAGTGCATCTTGAAGCGTGATTTGGGCCTCACAAGGGAGATGACAAGTATGATGGAGGGACATTCCTTGGAGGGGATGGTGGTGAAGTGGGAGGAGCCCACGACAGGACGAGGACGTGCATGTGAACAGGAGCTTGGAGTTAAGAGCCTGGGGACTGGAGAGGCCTGTGGGCCTGGGAGGTGTGAATGGGCTCCAGTGGGAGGAATGTCCTGGGAGAGGGTCTGGTGGGGGCAAGACTAGTGTTTGCTGAAGGAGCTGGTAAGACTGGCGCTGGGTCTAGCAAAGCACTTACTGTGCCGCCCCCACATACACACACCAACAGTTAGCAACCACCTGCCTCTCCTACCAGCCAGGCCCAAAAGATGAGAGGAAGAGGGAGGGTTCTGGCAGGGAGTAGTTGGCCACCAGCCCTGTTTGTCTCCCCCAGGTTAGCCCTGAGGAGCAGTTTGTTGTCCCCAGGCTTCATTGGGCCCACAGTTGTCCCCAGCTTCCCTAGTGTGTGCAGGCATCTTAGGGATCTCATAAAAATGCAGGCTTTGATCAAGCAGGTCTGGGGCAGTAGCATGCCTTGGAGAAGCTTCTCTGCTGCTCAGTGAGCTGAGGATGGTGGTGGTCTACTCCCACCTTCCCCTCTCCCTCATGGTTTTGCGTCTGTCTTCCTGATCGACCCTAAGGACAGAAGGGCTTTTAGCCAGGGGTTTCTCCACACTGCCTGACACAGCTCCTGCTTCTTAGGTTGGGTTTTTAGCAGATAGGAGTGAGTAAATAAATGAATGAGTGTGGATGAAGCGTGTCTTCCCTGGACATCAGGCAGGCCCGTATAGAGAACAACAAAGGTCAGAGCCGTGTTCCCTTGATGAGACTGCTTCCCCTGGCATAGGCCAGTGAGACACTAAGTATTAACCTCACACTGACCGCTGATTGGTAAGCAGCTAGGATGGTAGTCTGGTGCTGTGGATGGAGGGATCTTGTCATGAGCTGAGTTTATAATCCCTGCCTTCTCTCCAGGAAACTTGATGGAAGTTCTGGGCAGGTAACAGAACTTTTGTTTGTTTAGCCATGGCTGGCATACAGGGGAGGGCGTAGTGAGACCGTTTTTGCTAACAGCCTGGCCTGCTTCCAGGGATTTTCGTAGGTCATGTAAAATCTCTTCTGATTATGTATATATACATATGTATGTATGTGTATGTGTCTGTATTTTTTTAATTTGGCTGCTCTTTGTCTCAGTTGTGGCACGTGGGATCCTCATTCGTTGCGGCATGTGGGATCTTAAGTTGTGGCATTCGGCGTGTGGTTGGCCCTGACCAGGGATCGAACCTGGGCCCCCGCATTGGGAGTGTGGAATCTTAGCCACTGGACCACCAGGGACGTCCCCTGATCATAATATTTTATATAAGGTTCCCAGCAGGATAGGCTTAATGAATTTGCCCTGAAATCATATAGTTTCTAAATAAACTTGGTGCCCAGGCAGCCGCCCTGGACTGAAGCAGTACACCTGGCCCCTATACTGTTCTCCTGGCATGTTGGGCTAGATTTCCTCTGCTTTGTTCTCCTGGCCTAAATGGTTTTATAATTTAAAATACTTTTTAAAAAAAAGAATGCCAACAATAATTTTGAGCCTTTGCCAAATGAATGTTCTTTTCCCTAAATTAAAAGAACTCTCTGGGAAAGTAACGAGACTTGAAACACCTTTGCTTTAAAATTGAGCTTAGGAAAGTTTTTCATGTTGGAAACTCGTGGGACTGGTGGCCCTTCTGTGTTTGGAGGAGGTGACTCAGGTCCCTGTAACACACGAACAGTCCCCTGTGGGCCGGCACCGCACAGGAAACGCCTGCAGCCCGGCAGCCCCAGGGTGTGCTGGCGCCTCCATTTCCTGACAGCACCTGAACCCTACCTCACTTCTCAAAATGAAGGCTGCGTGTCACCAACTGGTTAGAACTGGCTGTTGCCATGGTTTTCACGTTGGAAGGCACAGTTAAAGGGTCACATGACCAAAGAGGGAAATGCCTTTGTCACGTGACTTTTTGGTGGCCTGATTAGCATACAGGAAGTTCACTCCCTGCTGGCTGCTGGGATGCTGAGTGATCACTGATGGGAGGTGATGTCATCTCCTGGACGAGTTATTGATTAGTCTCAGTCCAAGATGGGACTTGGGAGTGCTGTGGTCAGAGTGGCCATCTCAGGAGCTTCAGCTTCCACATGGTCCCAGTCCCTAACCCTGCCCTCTTCCTTCAGGCAGATTTGAGCTTTATTAAACATCTCGCCTTTGAAAGATGTGCACGTCCTCAATGAGATTATAAAAAGTGATAAATCCCTGTAGGTTGCCGTTGTCTCTGCGCTCTTGCTCAGGAAGCGCCTGCAGTCTGTAACTCTAGACGTGGTTCTGCCTGGGCTGCTGCTCCAGTCTGTGTGCAGCTGCCTGGGAGCCCACCTGGGCTGGGAACCAGCGGCTGTAGCTCCTGTGCTGGAGCCTCGTGTCTGCTCATTGCCTGCGTGCATGTCCACAGAACCTGGAATTGGAGCCCCGAGGTCATCTTTAAAGTTGATCTTGGGCAGAGTTGGCAGTCAGCAGGGAGACACAGAGACTTGAAAGAGTGGTGGTTCCCACATTGCATTGGTTTTTAGTTTGATGAGGCCCTAGTGAGACATCCCGGATTACTTTATAGACAGCCAGCCAATTTCTGCACTTGAGAATGTGGGCTTGATAACCCCAGTGAGGGGATTCGATACCTTGAAATGGAAGCCTTTTTGTTCACTCTCCTGGGCTCTTGTGGAAGATCTTCCAGCAGCTGTGCTGGTTACATTGGATCAGGGCTGGGATTGTTGAGGTACAGCCATGCTGCTCTCGGAGGTGGGATTATGGGAGGCCAGGGGAGAGCTCTGCGAGTTGAGGGGCTGGGGGAGTCATTGAACCCAGTGTCTGGTCCTCTGTGCCCATCTTTCCCTGAAGATGCAGTTCACTCTGGGAGCGGGCAGTTCAGTGAGCTGTTAAAACACCAGTTCTCCATCTATAACTCTGTCCCCGCTCAGCTGGAACGAGTGGGACAACTTTGAGCTGTTACTCCCAGTTAACTTCGTTGAGTTTGTTCTTTGGGTCACAGTGCCATCTAGCGGATGAATTCAGTCCTAGGCTGGTTTTCCTGCTGATAGAAGGATTTGATTCCTTCAACACAAATGCTGAGGCCAGGTTTTAAAGGAAAGTTTACATTGTGCCCTCAGCAAATGCAGCTGTTTGTAGGGGGCGGGGGGAGGTTTGAGGCTAAGCACTGTCTCTGGGACCCGTTGGTCCTTAAGTGTGGGGTCAGCAAGGTCATAGCAGAAGCCCAGCATCACTAGATCTGCATATATATCCTAGGGGATTTGGGTGGTAGGGTTGGGGTAAAAGGGCAGAGGGTAATGGGTCGAGGTGGCTGGGAACTGGTTTGTGAGCGGATCAGGTGGGTGGAAAGTACCCAGATCTGTGAGGGAAAATGTATCCTATGTTCCAGTTGGTTTCAGAACATGCAGCCACTACTGGCGCGTTGCCACTGGCAGGATGAAGAAGCCACGTGTAGCCCAGGAAGGACTGTCCAGCAGGCAGCCTTGGCCACCTTGTGAGGTGGTGACACCCCATGCCAGGGAGCTAGAATGCAGACTGACAGCATGTGCATCAGCCCCTGTGTCTCCTGGGGATGGGCAGGTGGGGCTGTCCAGGTGCAAGGGCTGTCAGGGAGTCTGGGTTTAGCACAGAAAGGCTAATTTGTGTGGGGGCTGGACTCCCCATCAGGTGGCTTCCAACATGGGCAGGTAGGGGCCCCAACAGCAGGTCCAAGATCCAGGACCAAGCATTTTTATGCAATACTGGGCCACATGGTAGAGAAAGGAGGTGTGGTGTTTTCCAAGATGACTGTGTCACCTTCAGACACATAGGTTTCCTCAGCCTGGGAGACACAGAAGTGGTTACCAAGAACAGTCCCGGCCTTTGAAGGGCTCAGCCACAGACTGGCAGATTTGAGTACCACGTGGTGAGTGCGGTGGGAGAAGACAGCCCTGCTCGCTGCCACTTCGCTGTGTCTGTGTCTGAATCCAGGCATCCGTGGGGTGTGGGTGTGGGGCTCTAGGGAGCACAGTCAGGAAACGGGTGACAACCGCTGTCCCTGCTCCACAGTGACATGAAGTCTGAGAGCAGAGCCCCCTCGCCAGACGTGATCGTGCTCTCTGACAGCGAGCAGCCTGCGAGCCCGAGAGTGAATGGGCTGACCGAGGATGCCTTGAAGGAGACCAGCACTGAGGCCCTCATGGTGAGCCTTGTCCCCGTGCTGGGGAACCACCTCTCAGTGGAGCAGCCTGTGTTCCCTGGCCCCCAGCCCTCCCCCTCAATCCTTGTTCTCTTGCCCTTGTAGAAAAGCAGTCCTGAAGAACGAGAAAGGATGATTAAGCAACTAAAAGAAGAGTTAAGATTAGAAGAAGCAAAACTTGTTTTATTGAAAAAGTTGCGGCAGAGTCAAATACAAAAAGAAACTACCACCCAGAAGGTATGTGTGCATCTGTTCCCTCCTCAAGGGTCCATGAGAGCTGTTTAGAACTGGGGACAAAAAGCCATGGTCATTTCCTTGGCCCATTGCTGCCCCAGGAGCCAGGAAGACTGGTCGTGAGGGGTCAGGAAATAGGGACAGTTAGAAGTTTGCAGACTCAAGTTCATGTTTTGGATTTAGCTTAAGAGTACATTTCAGTCTAGTATATTCTGGATCCTAGTATGGAAACCTCATTCCCTGTAGACTCCATCGAGGAAATAAGAGCAGACGTCTTTGAATGTGCCGGAAGCTCAGCTCTGTCTCGAACCACTTTTCAGAAAGGCTTCCGGCCCTATGAATGAATGTGCTGGCCAGCAGGGGCCGCTGTGGTTTTGTGGACAGGTTGCTGAGTGCCACGGGGTGCTCTGTAGCCCCACCCCAGAGGCTCCTGCTCCTGTTACCTCCCCTGAAGCCTCAGCTGCTTGTGTTGTTTCTAAATGCAGCTTACCATGTAAGGCAAGGTCACGTTTCTTTTGTTGGCCTTTTTTGTTGTCCCATTCTGGGAAGGTTCCTGATTGGTGACAAAGCTACCCTTCCGTATAGTCTTTTTATTTTATTTTATTTTTTTTATTTTTTTTGGCTACACTGCACAGCATGTGGGATCTTGGTTCCCTGACGACCCCTGCAGTGGAAGCGCGGAGTCTTAACCACTGCACCACCACTCTCTTAGTGAACCAGAAAGTAAATGCATCTTGGGCAGTACAGGCTGATGGTGACAGTGTGTAGAACATGTGTCCCCTTAAGGGAGCGGGACAGGAGGACACTCACTGGTCTGACTTTGAAATTTACCTGAACTCCTACCCCCTTCTAGTAAACAAGTGGGCCAAACCTGGCGTCTGTTAATATCCTGGTGGACAGAGCCTGCTCATTACTTGTTTCCTTGTCAGTTGCTTCTTAAGAATTGATGGTGTGAACCAAGTCTGTCACTGTCCCTTCTCTGGTGGAATATGTGACTTTAAGAAGTGCCTGGACCCAGCATTTTCTCACCAGGGTTGGGATTAACCTGTCTAAGCCCCAGGCCCTTCACCTCAGCCTCCACCACCAGCCTTTTTTGTCCCCTGGAGGGCAGAGATGGCACCTGAACCACAGCGATGCCAAGCACCCTGGAGCAGGGTGGGAAAAGGGTGCTGGAAAATCTGTCCTTTGTCTCTTTTGGGGGGGGGGGCTGGTTGCTGTGACTTGTCTTAGTTTCAGCTCACGAGATCTTTAGTTGTGGCATGCAGGATCTAGTTCCCTGACTAGGGATCAAACCCAGGCCCCCTGCATTGGGAGGAGTCTTAACCACTGGACCACCAGGGAAGTCTCTTTTGTTTCAAACATGTCAATTCCTGCCACAATGAATGTGGTAGGCAGCAAGCAGAACCTTTGAGAGCCTGATGCCTTTTGAGGAGGAAGAAGAGCAATGCTCCTCTGTCAGAATTACGTGTGGGAGGAGCAGGGTTGGTGGCCCTCTCATCTCTTGTGTGTCCTGCTCTCTTGCAGCCCGCGGGCTCCGCTGGGAGCTCTGTGACCACCCCTCCCCCGCTTGTACGGGGCACCCAGAACATTCCTTCCGGCAAGCCATCACTTCAGGTCAGTGTTTCCTCTGCATCATGCTTCTGAGCAACCCTGATCCAGTTTCTGCAAAAGGCTGCTCGTTCTTTCTGATTAGACTAGAATGAGGCCTTCCAGTGGGAGCCCAGAAAATAAAGTGTGTTTGCGTTCCCATACCCAAACCTCCATGACCACCGCTAGAGAGACTGGAGAGGGAGGACCAAGATCCTAGGCAGACTGGGCTCCCTTCAGCCCGACTCTCTGAGGGCAGTTGTGGGGCCCAGCAGGGCCTTGTCCTAGCCCAGCTCACAGCCTCCTCTGCCCACAGGAGGAGATGGGCAGAGCTCCCACTCCCAGCCATAGGACAGAGGTCAGGCCAGGGGCCCACCTCCCTTCAAACAAGCCCGAGCCCCCAGCTCAGACCAGCAGGCGGCTGGTACTGGTCCCAGTTAGCTAGACTCTTGCTGTGGTGAGGCCCGCATCCTGAGTGAGCCTGGGTTTGCATGGCTCTTGTCAGACCCTGTTCCTGGTTCTTTTGTGTTTTGAATAAATAGGCATTTTAGCTTTTCTCTACCACCACCTTTTTGGGGGTAACGAGGATGTGCTTTTACAAAAACAGCAAACCTGTTTGTTTAAAAAGCCATGTGAGATCTGAGGGTTGGTGTTCTTGACAGACCTCTTCAACTCGGATGCCTGGCAGTGTCATCCCACCGCCCCTGGTCCGTGGCGGGCAACAGACGTCCTCAAAGTTAGGGCCACAGACGAGCTCACAGGTCGTCATGCCCCCACTTGTCAGGGGGGCCCAGGTGAGCAGAGCAAGGGCTTAAGGGGCAGCCCCAGGTTACCGTCCACCTCACGAGAATGACCCTTCCTAGTTCTCGGGTTGGGGGCTCTTTCCCTGTGCCTCCCTCGATCGTTGTTCTCGTTGTCTTGTCTCCCCGCCACACCCTGACAGCAAATCCACAACATCAGACAACATTCCAGCACGGGGCCGCCACCGCTCCTCCTGGCTCCCCGGGCATCCGTGCCCAGCGTGCAGATTCAGGGACAGAGGATCATCCAGCAGGGCCTCATCCGCGTCGCCAACGTCCCCAACACTAGTCTGCTCGTCAACATCCCACAGGTGAGGCTCGTGTGTGTGACCTGCCTGCTCCCTTGGAGCCAGGTGAGGTCTTGGATAATCCAGCCCTGCCGACAGTGGTACTGTGGCTCCTTGGAGCTTGTTGGGGCATGAAAGTCATGAGCAGGAGTCTTTGCCACCTGCCATCTAGCAGAGGTGGGTAGCCGCTGAGAGGGTGAGGGCTGCAGATCTGAGCTGAGAGATGGGAAGGCTGGAGGGTTGGGCACCAGAGCCCTCCACACCCTCCCCCTTCACAGGCACAGCATGTATGGAGAATGTCTGCAAATGTCCTTTCAGCACCCGTGTGTCTGTTTTTAGCCGTGCATCCCTTCACCTCTGTACAGAGCCTCTGAGATGAGGAGGGTTTGTCCCCACCCAACAGAGTGGGGCAGATGGGACCAGGGGTGGCAGGCTGAAGCATGGTCCTCACTGACATAAAATTACTGGGGTGTGCAAGGGCTTTTGTTGATGTGCAGGCTAGCTTCTCTTCCTCCTTTGGCATGGTGCATCCTTTCCCGCCTTTCTCAGATAAGATCATGGCCAGCAGGGCTCTGGACTGCATTCAAGTACGATCTTGCCACCCAAATGGAGTTGTCCTGGGCAGGCAGTTTCATCCACTCCATAAACACAGATCAGATTCCTGCTGTGTGCCATCCATACCCTGCTTTCATGCCATGAGGATGGGAACCAGGCGGGCAGTGGTAGATCCTGTGGCTGTGCTCCCTGTGGGGCCTGGGGAGCCTGCAGAGGGGGCAGGGAGGATCTGGCTGGTGAGAGACTGGGGTGGCCAGGTCAAGGTCCTGTGATGGCATCGTCTGCGTTGGGGAGTCCTGCTCTGCTATGGAGACCCCGTGGCTGGGGTCCTGGGGCAAGCGTCCTGGGCTCCTTGAGCGCCATGATGTGTTGCATACAAATTGTCAGGTGTCTGCATTTTTCCTGGGGATGGTGTACACAGCTTCCCTCCTATTTCCAGAAGGGTCTTTAATGCCACAAAGCTAAGGGCGCTGGCATGGTCAGCTCCTGCTTTTGGGGGGAGAGCATTTGATTGTGTTGGGCGGCAAGTGGACTGGAGCAGGGAGATGGTGGAGGGGCAGCCTTTGGGCTCCAGCAGTTGATGAGTGATTTAGGAGCAGTGAGGATCGGGGAAGGTGAAGGGCAGGGACACACAAAGGTGCTCGTGAGGGAGATGCCGTTGATGCCACAGTGAGCCATTTGTGCCACCTTTTGGGGAAGGAGGCCACCCGGAGCTGTGCTGGGAGGGGAGAGCCAGGACATAGTGACAGGACAGTGGCCATGCTGCCTGGGTGGGGGACACTTGCCGAGGGGGTATCCACTGTCACGGTGATGGCTTCGTGGGTGTCCTCCAGTGGCAAAGTGTAGCAGATTACAGATTTTAAAGTTAATTGGATAGCAGCTAAACCTCAACAAGTGTATTTATAAGATTGGTCATCTCATAGAGCAGCTAGTTTAATGGTGCTTACCTCAACAAGTGTATTTATAAGATTGGTCATCTCATAGAGCAGCTAGTTTAATGGTGCTTTTCCTGTTGCTCGTAGATGTCAAGCACCTCTGAGTTACTTTCATAAGGACTTGTTAGTACAGCTAGTGGTGCTGACCTGGAGTTACCTTTATAAGGACTTGGTGTAGCTATTGCTGCCGACCTGGGCCATGGGTGCCGTGGTGGGGCTCTCCTCAGGGTGGGTGCCTCAAGCACCCTGATCAGGTCCTTGTCTCCCAAAAGCCCTCCCCAGCGTCGCTGAAAGGAACGACAGCCACCTCTGCTCAGGCCAACTCCACCCCCACCAGCGTGGCCTCTGTGGTCACCTCTGCTGATTCTCCAGCCAGTCGGCAGGCAGCTGCCAAGCTTGCACTGCGCAAACAGCTGGAGAAGACGCTGCTTGAAATCCCCCCACCCAAACCGCCTGCCCCCGAGATGAACTTCCTGCCCAGTGCTGCCAACAACGAATTCATCTACCTGGTCGGTCTGGAAGAGGTGGTGCAGAACCTGCTGGAGACACAAGGTGAGCAGGCCCTGGGCCTGGGCCCGGGCCCGTTTTTCTCTTGCCGCTGAAGTTTGCATCATGTAGGTTGTTTTTGATGCATAGCACATGTTGGCACGTCTGCTGTGTACCCACAGCTGTCTTGGGGCGCATTGTGGATGACGTCTTGTCATTAGTTCTTTGCTTACTGTGAGGTTTAGTTTTGTTTTTTTTTTTTTTAATTTTTATTGGAGAGTAGTTGGTTTACAATGTTGTGTTAGTTTCAGGTGTACAGCTAAGTGAATCAGTTATACGTATACATATATCCACCCTTTTTTACATCACTTTCCCGTATAGGTCATTACAGAGTATTGACTGGAGTTCCCTGTGCTATACAGTATGTCCTTATTAGTTATCTATTTTATGTGTAGTACTATGTATATGTCAGTCCCAATCTCCCAACTTATTCCTCCCACCCTGAATAATTTCTTAAACATATCATTGGCACCTTCTTTCTGATGGGGCCGCCTCTGAGAGTTGGGCAAATGTGGAACTTGGTAGATCCTTGAGTGCTATGAGTCCCCAAAGTTGGAGAGGGACCACCTATACCTGGGCCAGGCTCACTTTATTACCCTCCTTGGAAGCAGTTTGGAAAGCACACCTGCATGTTAGGAGGTTTTGGGAATAAAAGAGCATATATAGGGTAGTGAGCAAAAACAATATTAGGTAGGAGGCCAGGTTGGCCCTTAGGGAGCCTCTAGCAGATGCTGAACTGAGGACCCTTCTGCCCTAAGATTGAGCTCGTGGTGACATTTATTAGGCAGCCAGCCTGAATCCCCTCCCTACCTGATGCTCAGAGCTGAGGAGGGGGCAGAGCTGTAACCTCTTCAGGACAGGGGACGGCCAGGTGGACTCCACCGAGGGACTGGGGGGCGTCAGAGCCAGGCTCAGTGGGGAGAGATGTGGGCTCTGGCACTGCCTGGATGTGTCTGGATCCCTTTAATGACTCCTTTATGATGAGGTTAAGTTGGCAAAAGAGCTGCTACAAGGCCAGTGCAGTGGGGCAGACAGGAGGCCGGAGTCAGGATGCGACGCCCGCCGTCCTGCACTTGCCTGCGCCCAGCACCCGCTCTCCCAGACCAGTCTGTCTCCGCTTATCCTCATCAGGGGTTAATCTTCCTCTCCTGTTGTCAAAAAACAGGACCTAACTGTGGGAAGAGGCTCTGAGTCCAGCTTGAAGTGTCTCCTGACACTTCGCAGAGCCCCAGGTGGACACTGAGTGCAGCCCTGCACTGGTGTGTCTGCTCTGGCACTGGTCACGCAGACCACAGCTGCCTGGGAAGCAGGTACCACATCCTTTGGAGCTGGACGTATGGAAGGAGAAGTGCTCTTGTTACCAGAGTGTGTTAGCTATAGGCTGGGGGCTGGAGCTGACAGCCCAAGGTAGACCCCTGGTCCTTGTGGCTTGGGCAGGTGACGTCCCATCTGCTCTGTAGAGTGACAGGTCCTGCCTAGAGTCAGATCCTGCACAGCCCCTCAGCAGTTAGGGGCAGCTCGGCCAGGCCCACGGTGGGATGGGCAGCCTGTGGGTCTCTCAGCATCGTGGTCCATAATGCCAAGAGGCATTAAACTCCTGAATGCTGGACACAGAAAAAATAGGAACAGAATGTAAAAGGTGCCCCTTACTGCACATTGGATGGCAGATACATATACACTGAAGAAAGTATTGACCCCGCACTGCAGCAGGTGCTTTTCGTAGCTTCCCCAGTCACCCCTACTATAGCCGATCAAGGAGCCACTGAGTTCCCATTTCCCAGGGCAGCCAGGTATGTGTCCTGGCCCAGGCCTCAGTGTCTTCCTCAGGACAGTGGGGTGGGGGTGGGGGGTGCCCCTCAGAAGCTTGTTGTGAGAATTGGACATCCTGATACCCACAAGGCACCAGGCACAGCGCTTGTCGGCATGAGCCCTCACCTAGGTGACTGGTCCTCAGTTAACTCGCCCACAGGCTGGGGCCTGGAGTGGTCACCATCTCCTCTCCACTGCTGACGCAGTACGGGAGGGTTGGAAATGTCTGCACTGTGGGTAGGAAAGACGATTGGGAGAATCCAAGCTGACAGCACTAATGTCTCTGAGAGTTGGTATCAAGGATGCCTAATCCACAGTGTTTTCTGAAGTGCTTCAACTTTGCTTCTGCCAGCAAAGCTTCCCGAGGCTGGCCCAGTGTCCGCATGTAGTTGGCACCCAATAGGTGTTTGGTGAATGAACAAATGTTGACTGAGGCTTTGGTGTCCTGATGCCTGTTGGGCCACGTGGCCCAGGACGCTGCCCTTGCTCTGTCCACATCCACATCCCACCTAGGGGTAGTCTGGGCTCTGACTGTGGTATTCCTGTTCCTCTGACGTGCACCACATCCATCTCTCCCTGCAGCGGGCAGGATGTCAGCCGCCGTTGTGCTGTCCCGGGAGCCCTACATGTGTGCCCAGTGCAAGACGGACTTCACGTGCCGCTGGCGGGAGGAGAAGGGCGGCGCCATCATGTGTGAGAACTGCATGGCATCCAACCAGAAGAAGGCACTCAAGGTGGAGCACACAAGCCGCCTGAAGGCCGCCTTTGTGAAGGCGCTACAGCAGGAGCAGGAGATCGAGCAGCGCCTCCTACAGCAGGGAGCTGCCCCCGCACAGGCCAAGGCCGAGCCTGCCGCCGCCCCGCACCCGGCGCTGAAGCAGGTGAGAGTCCTGGTATGGGAGCCAGAGCCGTGGCCTGGGAACATGGGCTGGGGGGGCCTTGCCTCCCAGGAGAGGGGGCCTTGTTCCCTTGGCAGGGAGTTGTCGCCAACAGGCAGGATGTTCAGACATTCTCTCCCACACTCGGCGATCATCTCCCTGGTCATTAACTGTGCGTCTAAATTGCCTTTAATGGTGGTGTTTGGTGGCAAAAATACTAATTTGCAGTTTCTTTAGATTTTGTAGCTTTCACTTGCAGTGTGCCGACTGACAAGCACTTCTTGTCTAAAAGGACTTTTCTGAAAGCCACATTGAGATACAAAAGGGGCGTTTGGAAGAAATGTTCTAGCTAAATTAAGGAGAGAAGCAAGTTTAAAATCAAGTTTTTTTGGCTGCCTTTTTTTTTTTTTTTAATGGCTTTGCTTTCTCAGCCCCTATAGACCCAAAGCTCCCTGTTGGCAATTTTTTGTGTCCTTGGAAGTCATTTGTAATTCACTAATAAACACATCTTCTCAAGATCCCTACATAGTGGGTGGCTGCGCTGCCCTCAGGAAATTCCTGTCCTGTGGGGACTGGGCCTCGAGTGGCCATAGCTGCTGCCCTTTGGTCACTCTAGGTCACCGTAGGCCAGCCTCTGGACACTGCTGACCTCGATTTCAACCCCCATTTGTGTAGGTCATAAAACCCCGGCGTAAGTTGGCGTTCCGCTCAGGAGAGGCCCGCGACTGGAGTAACGGGGCTGTGCTACAGGTCAGAACTGCGGTGCCGGGAGCCCCCTGCACCGCACCACCAACCAGCCCTCACGCCCCAGACTGTGACCACGTCAGTCGCCGACTGTCACGCTGCCTGCGTCTGTCTGTGTGTGTCTCTCTTTCTCTCTCTCATTCTTTCTCTCTCCCTTCCTCCTTCCCCTCGCGCCTCGGTGTAACTTACCTAGTCTCCTGATTTTGGACTTTAGGGATCCCGTGTGGGTGGGAAGAGGTCGGCCAGAGCAAGGAGAGGCTGCACTGAGCACCTTGCCCTCCGCTGCCCCCTTCCCCACGTGAGCTGCTGCACCCTCTCTCCCCTGTAGGCCTCCAGCCAGCTGTCCCGGGGCTCGGCCACGACACCCCGAGGCATCCTGCACACGTTCAGCCAGTCACCCAAACTGCAGAACGCAGCCTCGGCCACAGCCCTCGTCAGCAGGACCGGCAGACATTCCGAGAGAGCCGTGAGTGCTGGCAAGGGCAACGCCACCTCCAACTGGAAGAAGGCGCCCCTGAGTGCAGGTGGGCAGCCCCGTGGGGCTCGGAGTAGGGACCTCACTGGAGGTGGGCCCACCCCTTCCTTATTTTTAGCAAAGACGTGCACATGCACAGGTAATGGCACAAGGGGCCCGAAACCTGCAGACCTGCTGCCTCTGACTCTTCAGCCTCCTCTCTTCCGTTCACTACATAGGATGCCCTGGACAAATACTAACCACCCTCGCTGTCTCCACCTTCTGTACCCAAATTCTCAGCTCATGACCCAAATTGTGGGACAGAACCAGTTCAGGCAGTGCCCCTCAGCCAACCCCACCCCACCCCACCCCCATGCCATCAATGCACCCTATAAGCATAGATGCTCATTTTGCCAACTCATCCCCTCCCCCTTCCGAAGGGCACGTCTGTTTCCACTGTTGTAGTGTATTGGGACCTTTCATGTCACATTCACTTCATTTTTTGCTCAGCTGGTGTCCTTCATTCCCTGCTCCTTGGGAACTCTTTTCCCACCCCCTCTGGCTTGGACAGGTCAGATGGTACAAAGTACAAAACGAATGAGAAAGCAGGCAGGAGTTGGGGGACCCTGAGGCAGGGGCTGAGGTGGGCAGAAAAGGCCTCTGAAGAGATGGCATTTGAGGAACAAGGGGGGGAGGCAGAGCCCCTCAGGTGGTCATTCCCCAGTCTGCCACAGCCTCACCTTCCCTGGGTTGTCCTTGGGCCATCCCCTGCACCATTTTTCCTGTTTTTTATTATTTATGTGCTGGTCTTAAGTTGAGAGTTAAATATTTCTTGTGTCCACCAGTAACTGGAAAGTGAAACGTAGGCACAGAGGGCTGAGAGGAGGAGATGGGTGAGAGCTCCCATTGGACCGAGTGTGCCACCTCCCTCCCCACCCCCATGCCTGGGTCTCTGTAGGAAGAAGAGGCATCATGAGATCCATCTCACTAGTCAGAACTGGGAAAGCTGGGCTGTCTGTGGAAACAAACACAGAAAGCCGGCTGTGCACGCAGCTGACCATGAGTTAGAAGCATGGCCACATGTCAGAGCCTTCCAGAGGAGAGTCAGCTCAGGGGAGTTCATCCAGCTGCAGAAGAGTCTGGTCCTCCTGGAGAGCAGAGCGCATTTGTAAACAAAGCAGACACAGAGACTTTTGCTCAGCATGTTGAAGATGACAGCTCAGAACTCATAGGCTGGTCAGAAATTCCTTTTCTGGGAAATGTGGAAGTACATGAGATAAGTGGGGAAAGTCAACTACCAGAGTATGTGTGTATGCATGCTGATAGCACCGTGGGAAAACTGAGTAGTAAGGGTAACATTTGGAAGAGGATATGAAGGAATAAATAGTTGCTGTGTTCAGCTGTTTGTGGCATTAGACATGAAAGTGGCACGGCTTAAGAGCAGCGTTTCTCAGAAGAGTTCTGTTGGCACTCCTGGTTGCCTGGGGTTTCTGGATGGTGGCTTGAGGGAAACTGGGCAGGACCTAGCAGCAGGTTTCTGGAGTGCTGGCCTTGAATGCGCAGGAAAAGTTCTGCGGTACATTTGACTTTCGAACGTTTATTCCACAAAATATATCAACCCACCAAAAATACTTTTGGGTAATGCAGTGACTCTGTGCAGCTGAGTCTCCAGGGCAGTCCTTTCCCCAGGCCAGCCCCAAACCTAAATGTGCTGGTTGGAGGGTGGTGGGGTGGCAGGATGTGTGTGTGTGTGTGTGTGTGCGTGTGCGCACGTGCATGCACGTGTGCGCTACTTGGGGAATTCCCTGGCAGTCCAGTGGTTAGGACTTGGGGCGCTTTCACTGTCAGGTCCTGGGTTCAGTCCCTGGTCGAGGAACTAAGATCCTGCAAGCCACGTGGTGCAGCCAAAAATAAATAAATAAATAAATATTTTTTAAAAAGTGATACTTGTTCATTGTGGAAATTTGGAGACTACAAAGAGAAGATAATGGCAGTGGCCACTGTCTACCCTAGGAGAACAAATATGACACTTAGAGACTCCCCGCCCCCCAGTCTGCCTCTTTACTCATGTGTCACGTGTGTGTAAAGGCCAGCACATAGAATAAAAATAGGAAGAGTCCTACAGAGGAATCATGCTGTATTTGCCATTCTGTGTCCCTTAATGTTTTAAGGAGAGAATGTTACCACATCATTAAAAAACTCTTTGAGGACGGGGTCAGTTGTAATGACTGCATAGCGTTGCGTCATACTGGGTTGCCGGTTGCACAGTTCAGTTGTTTGTAGTTTTTCACTGTTCTAAATAGCACTGCGGTAAACACCTCAGTTTTCATAGTTTTCATAGTTGTGGTAGCTGACAGAATCTCTGATTATTGCACGTGTAAGGTTACCGTGGCAGAGGCTGGGAACATTGTCAAAGTGAATGAGTTATTAAATTCTCTTCAGCTTCAAGGCTGGCATCTGTACCACCTTTGCTCAGTGGGCCCAGCTGAGGCTGGGGTCCTCCCAGGAGCCTCCCCGTGACTGAGGCTGTTGTGGCCTGTTGCTCTGTTCTGTTGCAGGCGGGGCCCTTGCGTTTGTCAGCCCGAGCTTGGCAGTGCACAAGACCTCCTCAGCTGTGGACCGCCAGCGGGAGTACCTCCTGGACATGATCCCGCCACGCTCCATCCCCCAGTCGGCCACGTGGAAATAGTGCGAGCCAGGCCCAGTGGAGAACAGGCTCCCTCCTCCCTCCCACCTGGCCCCACCACCCTCCATGCGGGAAGACACCCTGCTCCCCGAGAGGGCGAGCAAGCGCGGGCCGCGCTGCGGAAGTGAGAGCTCCGATCTTGGCTGCAAAGTCTCGTCGGGCGGGGGGGACCACTTCACAGGTGGACCAGGAATATCACTGGGGACCTTTCCCGTGGGCTTTCTTCCTTTCTTTGCCTTTAGTTTGCCCAACACCAGCAGAAAAGCGGACCTCGGGGGCTGGTTCTGCTCCTCGCCCTCCCCTTCGGCCCCCTGCAGGGCCCGTGGACGGCTCACCCTAGACACTGTGACACGCTCGGGCATTGGCGCCCGGGGCTTCTGAAGTTGAGTGGAGCATTCTGTTTTGTTTTTGCTTTTCCCTCCGTCTTAGCCTCCTAATCTTTGACTGCCTTCCTTCATGGCAATCTCTAGGTTGACAGATTTTTTTTTTTTTAATCACCTCACGATGATGGAGTTTAATGTAAACCGTGCAGACCCAGGGTTCCCTGCCAAGCACGGCCCCCATGCCCTGGAGGGTGGGCCGCAGACCACCCAGCCCTTGCTCCAGCAGAAGGCCTCTGCTGCTGCTGCTTGTCCCGGAGACCCCCGACCTTCCACACCTACGCAGAAGAACAAACTGCAACCCAGACCCAGCCAGAGAGCCCGGGATCCTGGAAGCCGAGGACCGCCAGCAGAGTGGGGAGGAGAGAATCGGCGGCAACATCTGGAGGCTGAGCAGGAAGTTGGAGGGGGCTGGCCGTTGTGTTTTTTTGTTGTTGTGGTGGTTTATTTTATTAAATTTTTTCCTTTTCTTTTCCTTCTTACTTTGATGGACAACATCCTAAGCCCTGGCCTGTCCTTCTGTCAGGTGTGTCCAGGTGGGGAGGCGCCCCGGCGCCCCCCAGACTTCAGGGTTTATGTTTGGGTCTAGTTTAGAACCTTCCCTTAAAGCAGGGCCATGCTGCCAGGGTTTGCCTTCAGACTTTTTTTTCTTTTTCTTTTTTAAACCCTCTAGAGTCTACAGAAATGTCTTATAAAGGATCAGGTCTGCTCTTAGTTGTGTTTTGTTTTGGTTTCTCCCACTCCTTAAAAATCAGTCCATGAGGAAAGGCAGAAGCTGTTGTGTGCATGTTGCACACAGGCCAGCTCTGTGCGGGTGTGAGGGTGTCACGTGCACACGCACTCACGTGTGGAGAATGGGGTATGCTGCTCCTCACTTAAGCCCCAGCCCTGGTTTTCCTCTCCATGCAGTTAGGGACTTAATTTAAAATCCTTATTTTGTAGGGCCACCTTCTTCGAATACACTGCTGCAACATTCTAATAAAGGCTCATTTAACACCCCCCTCATGTTGTGTGAATATCAGTGTTTAGAAGACATTTTTCACATGCTGTAGAAGATCTAGTTTTGCAGAGCATTCTAATTTTTTGTTGTGTAAAACCCTAAATTTCTCATTGATTTTTTTGTTTTGAGTGCATAATGTAGATGGGCTGAAGGAGGGGAGGGTAGGAGAAGGGTGGCTTTCATTCCAGGATCCAGGGATTTGGGGAAGGGGGAAATTGACCTTCAGGAGGGGTGGGGGAGCGGGGAAGGGTGTGTTTTTACACCAAAAAATCAAGAGTATGCAAGCATTTCTATTCCTCGCATTTTTCTGTGTGCCTGGCAAATAAATACCTGTCTTATACTACTCTGAGCTGTTAGCTCTCTCTGTTCAATGACATGGACCAAATTCTCCAAATCCTCCAAGAAGGAGTGCCTGGCTGGCCTCCCCGGCAGACTGACCTCAGTTCTATGCAGCAACTCAGGTGTCTGGGTCAAGGTCACCTCTGTACTGGGGGAGTGCACCACGGTTGTTGCACCCCCACAGGGGTTGACTGGGTCTGTGACTCCAGGGCTCAAAACCGAGCCACTCGCATTGGCCCCAAACCCTGTCCCTTTCAGAACCTCACTCTCCACCATGCTCAGGAAGCACCTCTCCTCACCTCACCTGGCCATACTTCTCCAGGCTGTTGAATAGGCCTTGTGAGCTCAGTACAAACTGACTACCACAGGCGGAGGACGGGATGGCCGGGCCCTGACCCTGTCTCTGGCTCTTCCAGCCCAGCATTTGCAGGAACATTCCCATAGGTAGGACTTACTGTGATGTAAATGTAGCTCTTAAAAAAGAGGTCAAGAAGGTGAGATGCCTTAATCTTTATTCATTTCTACTGTCTGCAAACTTCTATCCCCCCAATTTTTTCCTTTCGTTTCCCCTTTGCAGTGTAATTTCTATCAGCCTCAAGTACGTGGTTCTGTGCTGAAATTTAAAATGTTACAAGAAAAGGCATTGAATACCTCTCTGAGTATGGGGAAGGATATTAACATTAAGGATATTCTCCCAGCCCCAAAGCCCACCCCTCAAAATTGGCTACAGTTCTGGGAATTTGTAGGCTGAGAGGATCTGGTTCTCAGGAGAACCAGAGAATGTGCGAGCCCCCGGTCCCAAATGACAATTGTAACTGCCTGGGAGTCTGTGACAGGAACTCCCATGGCAACTGGAAACTTCAAAACGTCAGCTGTCCTGTGGACTGGGGTGTGGGGTTCACCGAGCCCATTCCCCCATCTGAAATGGCTGCGTGCGTGTGTGGGCCCGAGTGCACGTGGACACTCCCACAGGTAATAGTGCGTCCACTTGGAGCTGCCCACGGCTCTGGCCATCCTGACCATGTCGTGGGGACTCCAGTTCTCAGTGTCCCATGTGTACTGTTGGGACCTACGCCTTTCACAAGGTCAGGAGTGGCCTTTCTCCGAGAGGTGGCGGGGTGGGGCAGCTCTGGTCCTGTCTGTACTCCTAAGACCTTCAGGAAGCTAAAGCTCACTCCAGTGCAGAGGGAATGAAAGAGGCGACAGTACACCCCTGCTGTCTTGTGGCTCCTGTGTCCCACAAGTCACTCTCCTGTGCACGGAGAGACATGGGGAGGAGTTTTCGATATAAATAATGTTATCACACGGAGAGGGGTAAATGATGGAAAAGATGGTCCTTATTGCTCTGCCATAGGGTTCTTTGATGCCTAGCTATGCTGCATGTGATGTTTGCCTAAAGAACTTGGACTGAGCTTTTTTTTTTTTTTTTTTTTTAAAGAACAGCTAAGGTTTTATAATCCTTAACAAAGAAAGTGTAATAGTCACACTAGTGTAGGGTCTTTGGGAGGTGGTTTGTTTTGGTTGCGCGGAGGAGGTTGTCACTTGTATTTATTGTGACTCTAAGTCTTTGATAATAAATGTTTAAAAAAAAAATTAAAAGTCTCCCACCAAACCGGAATAGAAGTTCCAATAAACAAAGACGCGGGAATCAATGACTACACCTTGTGTCATGAGGAAGTTTTAGAATCTGAAGGACAATAAAGAAATGGATGATGTGTTGGCTATATCTTTCTTTCGTCCCCTCGGCCCTGGTATCCCACGTTGTTTTTGTCCCAGCTTCGGGACAGCTTGGAAACTGGGGAAGGGACAGCAGGGTGACCCTTTGTTAACAGGGAGGCAGAGGATAGGACACCTGCTTCTTGGGCTTCTTTCAGACCTCACTTGCCACAGGTAGTCTTCCCCAACTGGGTGCTGCAGCCTTGCCTCTGGACCAACATCTCCACCACAACCTGGGGCTTTGTGGCCTGTTTGCCCACAGTGCTGGGGGAGTGTGGTGAGAATGCCGTGGGTTTTGCCCGTTGACCTGGCTCCTAGCCACCACCAGCCTCCATCCCAGAGCGGTGGGCTGTGCTGGCTTGGCCCGGCATTGGGTGCCAAGGACATGATGTTGCAGATGTAGATTCTAAGCACAGAGGGTGGAAACCACCTGGCTGGCTCTGAAATGAACAATTCCTGGTGAAAATGTGCTTTCAGAGGTTGACACTTTCAAAATTTTATTCACAAAAATGAGACTTGAGAGCACTTTGGTGAATTCCAACATGCATAAAAACACCCTGTTTTCCTAGGTGCTTTTATTATTTATGTATTTTGCTTTTATTGGGGCATCTCTGCCTCCAGCCTCTCCAGAGGCCATGACTGGCCTAATCTCACCTGGGCAAGG
Source organism: Hippopotamus amphibius kiboko (assembly GCF_030028045.1). NCBI lineage: Eukaryota > Metazoa > Chordata > Mammalia > Artiodactyla > Hippopotamidae > Hippopotamus > Hippopotamus amphibius. The sequence continues at coordinate 14,731,065 of NC_080200.1, read as the reverse complement.
CATAAAACTGGTAGAAGACATGACTGAAATTAAACCCAAGCCTGTCCTGCTCCACCTGTGACACATTCTGACTGATGCCCCACACCCCAACACTGGCTGAGAGAAGCCCACTTCCAGGGTTCTACAGCCAGCCTTCAAGTGAGTCTTTCCTAGATCAGGCACAAGCCCCTCAGTGGATGGAAGGCAAGTCTCAAGCATCTTCTCCAGCTAACAAATGGGACACCAGCTCTGGTCCCTGAGACCTTGTCCCCTGTGAACTGAGTTGTGAGTGTGGCCATGGGGTGGGAGGACCCCAGGCCCATTGCTTACACAGATTAATCTGTGGGCAGAAAAAGGCATGTGTCACGCCCCAGGCGTTGGGATCACACCTTGTGACAAGGACGAGGAGAGAAAGAATGGGGTGTCGGGGGAGGTGACCTTTTTTTTATGAAGAGAGGGGAAAAGTGGTGCAGGGAGTGGGAGCAGCCTGTGCAAAGCCTCGGAGGTGAGACCAAGCAAGGCAAGTTGAGGACAAAGGAGAGTAGTGAGGCTGGACCTTGGGGGCAAGAGGAAAGGATATGGGTTTTTTTCTGAGTGAGCATGGCATTTCCCTTTTCTTAGCCTGTTTCTTTCTCTGCACAATGAAGGGGTTTGGGCCACAGCCTATTTGAAGGGAGTGAGGGGAGAGCTGGCACATAATCCCCAGGGCACCTAAGAGCCATGGAGGGTGGGAGAAGGGGGTGGGTGGGTGGGGGGTGGAGGTATGGTCAGACCCATAAACTGACCACCCTCCTCAAGGACTGTGGCGCTTGGATGGAGGCAGGTAGGATGAGGGCTTAGGCAGGTGTTTCCCATACACCCCAAATGACGACAGCCAGTCACCAAACCCAGTAACCTCATCACAGGCAAAATAACACCCAGTCTCCCCCAGACATTGTGGGGTCCCTCTCCAGACACCACACACACCTTTAACCTCTCCACCTCCTTTCCCTCTCCATTGCAGCTACAGGAGTTCCTAGTATTACTCAAACATACCAGCTCCATCCTGTCTTGGGAACACTTGGGACACTTTTGCTGTTTCCAGTGTTTGATTCCTTCTGGGCTCAGCTCAAATGTCGTTCCCTTCAGTCCCTCCTTGCTCACCCCCACCTGGCATTTAGCACAACTTACAATCATTTCACTTTCATGCCATTTTTTTATTTTACTTTTCACTTGCTCCCGCTGAGAACAGGGATGGATCCAAGCCACACTTGGCCGAGTCCCAGAACCTGGCACACAGCAGGTGCTCAAAAAATGCACGAATGAGCAGCGTACAGAATGAACCTGGCAGACTCATGCCCCACCCTCAAATCTCTCCCCAGACTCTCACCCTCACCAAGGAAAGGGTCCTCACTGAACTAAGGAGAGCTTCCACCACCTCCCCGCCCCACTTTAGACGTATCTGGGTGCAAATCCTGACTGTGCAAGTGATACCCCTGTGTGGGCATCAATTTCCTCTTTTGTACATGCTGTTTCTGTAGGGACAGGCGCCCCCCGCCCCTTGCTGTTCCATCCTTGAACCAGAAGGGTGCTGGCGTCCTTGCTCCCCAGTCCAGCACTTCCATTCCCAGGACCATTACGACGCCGGGGCCGACTCCAAAGTCCCTTCGAGTCTGTCCAGGATGGGGAGCCCGAAAAGATTCGAATCCTCCCAACTCCCTTTTCAGACCTGGGCAAGAACCTCCACAAGCCTTTCTCTAAAACGGGGCGCCCGCGCCTGCCTTCCTCCGGGGAGCGATCCCCTCCCCCCTGCTCTGTAAAAGGGGGCCATCGCTAGAGCCAGGTGCGAGAAAGAGCGAGTTTATTGCAAGTTCCAAGGGGGGCAGCGCCTGGAGCGCGCCTTCCCTCACCAGCATGCGCGGTTGGCTGTGGACCGACGCCCTCCGCGCGCGTCCGCTCGCCAGCAGCCTCTCCAAGCAGCCACCGCCCGCCGAGTAGCGGTCGCTCATTCCGCACGGGCGCATCGTTTTCATCTCCTCTCCTCCCGCCCCCTCCCGGGGCCTTCTCTCGGGGAACAGAGGAAGCGCATGCGCCCTCCTGCTCTTGGGATCGTGGGGTAGGAGCTGAGTTCCAAACAGGGGCGACTGCGGCACCCCACGTCGAAGAAGTGGGGAAGGGGGAAGGGCGCGTGCACAGCGGCGCGCGGCGGCTTCCCGGAACCCCGGAAGCGCGCTTCTTGCGCGTGCGCTGCGCTTGCGCAGTGCTCGGGGCGGCGGGAACTGTGGGAACCCCGGCTTCTAGCCGGAGTCCCCCGCGCGCAGCCAGCTGTTGCGCGCTACTTGGCCCGCGGAGGGCCTGGCCGACGGGCTGAACTGCAGCAGCTCGGCGATGAGGGCCTTGCAGCGCTCAGACAGCTCGAGGCCGTCGGGGTAGAGAACGCCGCGCTTCTGGCGCCGGGGCAGGCCGGCGATGTCGGAGTCGTCGAAGGGCATACACCCGGTGACCATGACGTAGAGCACGACGCCCAGGCTCCACACGTCGTACTTCTTGGGGTCGTAGGGGATGCCCAGGAGTACCTCGGGCGACGCGTAGGCGGCCGAGCCGCAGTAGGTGGTGCTCAGGTCGGGGTAGCCGTGTGCTTGACGGCCGAAGCCGAAGTCGGTGAGCTTGACACGGCGCTCATCGGGGCTCAGCAGCACGTTTTCGCACTTGAGGTCGCGGTGCACCAGGTGGTGGTCGTGCAGGTAGCGCACAGCACCGGCGATCTGCGTGAAGAGGTCGCGCGCCTGTCCCCCGGGAATACGCCCATTTCGCTGCACGGCCTGCAGTAGGTCGGTGGCGGCCGCCTCCATCACGATGTACAGCTTCCCGTTGCACACCTCGATGAACTCGAAGACGTGCACGATGTGCGGGTGCCGCACGCCCCGAAGGATGGACAGCTCGCGTGGCAGGAACTTGTTGACGAAGTCGGGCGGCGCACGCCGCCGGTCCACCACCTTGATGGCCACCGTGCCCTTGTATTTCTTGGACGTGGCCATCTTCACCTTGGAGTAACTTCCTTCACCTATCGTGCGGCCCAGCTTATAGCCGAGTTCGCTCAGAAGTTTGTCGCCCGACATGGTGGCGCCTGGGGCGCGTGGGGCGCAGGAGGCGGCTGCTGTCGGGGGGCGGCCGGACTCCGATCTCGGGCCTAACCCATGGCGCTTGGCACCTGCACCCCCGCACCCCCATGTGCCCACTCCCGGGCCCCCGCCGCCGCGGTGCCCTTTATTGCCCAGGTAACAATTTCTGCCTTGTGAAGTGACCGCGGGCGTCACCCCGCCTCCGGGTGAGGGGTGGGGGTCCAGACTCCGCCCCGTGGTGCCCGTCCCCCTCCCCAAGGCGCTAGGGCTTTGTGACTCATAATCGCTCTGAATGGTCCAGTTCCCGATGAGAGGACACTAGCAAGGCGTCCAGACCACCACCGGGAGTGGAATCCGTGCCTGGGATTGGGGCGGCTCTTCATGAGTCCGAATCTGAGCAGCAGCCGTCCCCCAGCTTCATGTACTCAGCCCTGACCCTGTACAGCCCTGGGCTGCCCGCAAGGTCCCCCGAGAGGGAGAAAATGGGAAAGAGACCTGGCTCCCTCGGGAGCCTGGGGTTTCTAACTGGCCTGCACATCGCCCCAGAAGGCAGGTGAATGGGTGGTCCTTTGGTGCAAGGACGGGCTGCAGGCTTTGACACCGACTGAGCCACGCCCCATCTGAGAGAAGAGAAAATAAGGACTCTTCGGCCGCAGGTGGGGCGTGCAGTCGATCCCAGGCCTAGCTATCGGAGCTCTCCCCACTCACTGGAATAGGTGCACCAGAACCCTAAGTTCCCAGCCGGGTCCGAGACCTGCGCGGCTGCTTCCGCCACACTCCTCATGGCGTCGATCGCCTTTGCGCAACTTCCTCCCGCGACCGGAAGTGCAAGGTCCTGTAAGCATGGCGGCGTCGAAGGTGAAGCAGGACATGCCCCCGCTGGGGGGCTACGGCCCTATCGACTACAAGCGGAACCTCCCGCGTCGGGGACTGTCGGGTCAGTGTCGCCCTGCGCCGAGGTGTCGGGGTCTGGGCCTTCTGGGCGCCGCGGCGGGGTCGGGACGCCGGGGAGTCTGGCGGGCCTCAGTTTCCCTGGCCATATGACGGGAGGCGGAGCCCCGGGATCCCCAACAGCTTCAGTACTAACAGTAACGACAACTGCTGCAGTTTGTCGAGCGTTTACTAAGCCCTTTGCTTCCTTCTCGTAACAGCCCAGCAGCTTGGTCCCGTTAGTTATTCCCATTTTACAATTGATTAAACGGAGATTAATTTAGCCCGCGCCGCGAGCCTTCCGCCACTTGCCCGTTTCACAGGTGGGGAAAACTGAGGCCCGAGAGAGGATGCTACCTCCCCACAGGGCCACCCAGAGCAAAGCTGAGGCCGCAACCCGGAATACCGAGGGAATTTAAAAGATGTTCTGGGAAAAAAACAAAAAACAAACAAAAAATTGTGCAGTGGTTCCTCACTGGTGGCCCCCACGTGCAGGATATCCCAGGATTATGTATTCTTAAAATTGTCAAGGGCTCTAAGTAACGTTTCAGAAATTTTTGTTAGGTTCAACACAAAAAAATGTAAGAGAGAGAGTTAAAGGCGCCCTTAACTTACCTAAAGTTAAGAGAGAAATACAAAAAGTGTAAAGTAAGTTAAGAATGAATACTTTGCTAAGTTTAACCCTGTATATGTTATGCAAATTATGCCTCAATTGCAAAAAAAAAAAAACTTCATGGTCATGGTTTAAAAAAAAAGTTATAAGTCAGACAGTAGAAAAGTTAATGGCTGGTGAAAACTCAAGCCCTTCCCTGCCCCTTCTTGGCTTTTTTGTAGTCTGGAACAAAGGTTGGCAAACTTTTTGCGTAAAGAGCCAGATAAATATTTTGTGCTTTCTTGGCCAGGTGGTCTTTATCCACTGTTGCTGCTTTTTTTTTTTTTACAACTTTACAAATCTAAAAGTGTTCTTAGCCTGAGGGGCATACAAAAACAGGTTTTAGGCTAGATTTGGCACCACTGGGGCACTTGACTCATTCCTAGTTTCGGGGAATATAATGCCATCTGAGTCTCTTCTTAACACCCAGGCCAGTGCACTCCTAGGGTGTGTGGCATGAGGTCTGCTTATACATGTATATTTTTGTGACCTGTATCCAGACCAGGCTGCAGAAGGACCCCAGCCCTTGGGTCTCCTTGGGCTTCCCACAGTTAGCATCTCTTTTATTTTTAAGTCACAAATGTGGCCTGTATTCCAGTCCTCTTCCAGTGCATAACACAGCAGTGCCTTCTGTGTGCCTTAAATACCACTGACTGGGGTTGGGTCTCCTAATCACAGCCCTTTACACCAACTTTCGCTGTAGCACATATAGACCTGACCTCCCCCCACCCCCCAGTCTTTCCTTGCTGAGGAGAGGTGAGGGATATAACCGTTTCTGGGGGTGTGGTCTTTGTTTCTGTACCTGCATTTAGTAGTTGTTTGTTGAGTGTGTCCATGGGGCTGGGCTGTGTCCTGAGGAGCTCACTGTTTTGCTGACGAGACAGGCACATCATTCCATAATTTCCCATTGTGGCCAGTACTGAGGCCCAGGATAACTGGGGCTTGCTTGGGCCAGAATGGACAAAAGGACCTCTCTGCAAAGGAGTTCCCCAGGCAGAGGGAACAGTCAATGCAAAGGCCCTACACGCTATCCTGTACCCTGCCCTCATCCTCTGTCCTTCAGCCTCACCCACAGCTGCCCTCTCCCAATCAGTCTTGCTCTTGTCAAGGCATTGTGGCCGCAAGTCTGGCACCCACTCCCCTTTTCTCTATCTGGACCAGTCATTGCCAGCATTCCAGACATGCCAAGCTGGCTCAGGCCACCTTTAATCCACGCTGCTACCAAAGTGACTACTACCCCCACCTTTTCCCCTCATCTTTCTTACCCAGCTCTCCTCTCTCCACTCCCTGCTGCACCCAGCCAGTGGCCCTTTCTTTTTTTCTGGTATCTTTAACATTTTTATTAAGATTCACATGCCATACCATATAATTCACCCATTTCATATGTGCAAATCACCGATTTTTAGTCTGTTCACAGTTGTGCAACCACTTCCATGATCTAAATTTACAACATGTTCATCACCCCCCTCCCCAATCCTGTACCCATATTAGCATCACTCCACATTCTCTCCCAGCCCCTGACAACCACTAATCTGCTTTCTGTCTCTGTGGATTTGCCTCTCATATAAATGGCATCATTCACTATGTGTCCTTTTTGTGTCTGACTTTTCTCTGCACGTTTTTAATGTTTATGTTATAGTATGTTTCAGTGCTTCATTCTTTTTTATGGCTGAATAAGGTCCTTGTATGGATGGACCACAGTTTGTGTGTCCATTTACCACCTGATGGACGTTTGAGTTGTGTCCACCTTTTGGCTGTTAAGAACAGGGCTGCTGTGAACATTCTTGTACAGGTTTCTGTGTGAACATAACGTTTCCTTTCTCTTAGATGGAGTGGAATTGCTAGGTCGTGGTACTTAACTCCACACTTAACATTTTGCGGAACTGCCAAACTGTTTTCCGAATTGGCTGTACCATTTTACATTCCCCCCTGCAAAGTATGGGAGTTCAAATTTCTCTGCATCTAGACAACACTAATTATTTTCCATTTAAAAATTTTTTAGCCATCCTAGTAGGTGTGAATTGGTATCTAGTGTGGTTTTTGATTTGCATTTCCCTCGGGACTAACGATGTTGAACATCTTTGCATATGTTTATTGGCCATTTTTATAGCTTCCTTGAAGGAATTTCTATTCAAATCCTTTACACATTTTTTAAATAAATAAATTTATTCATTTATTTATTGGCTGTGTTAGGTCTTCGTTGCTGTGCGTGAGCTTTCTCTAGTTGTGGCGAGTGGGGGCTGTTCTTCATTGCAGTGAGCGGGCTTCTCATTGTGGTGGCTTCTTTTGTTGTGGCTCACGGGCTCTGGAGTGCAGGTTCAGTAGTTGTGGCGCACGGGCTTAGTTGCTCCACGGCATGTGGGATCTTCCTGGACCGGGGATTGAACCCATGTCCCCTGCATTGGCAGGTGGATTCTCAACCACTGTGCCACCAGGGAAGTCCCCTTTACACATGTTTTAATTGGGTAGCTAATAATTTTTTATTGAGTTTTAAGAGTTCTTTATATATTTTGGATACCATTCCCTTATCAGATACATGATTTGCAAATATTTTTTTTTTAAATAAATTTATTTATTTATTAATTTATTGGCTGCATTGGGTCTTCCTTGCTGCACATGAGCTTTCTCTAGTTGGGGCAGGCGGGGGCTACTCTTTGTTGTGGTGTTCGAGCTTCTTATTGCTGTGTCTTCTCTTGTTGCGGAGCACAGGCTCTAGGTGCGTGAGCTTCACTAATTGTGGGCTCTAGAGCGCAGGCTCAGTAGTTGTGGTGCACGGGCTTAGTTGCTCCGTGGCATGTGGGATCTTCCTGGACCAGGGATTGAACCCATGTCTCCTGCATTGGCAGGGAATTCTCAACCACCGCACCACCAGGAAAGTCCCTGCAAATACTTTCTTCTGTTCCGTGGGTTCTCTTTTCAGCTCATTGGTGGTGTCCTTTGCAGCACTAAAGTTTTAAGTTTCAGTGAAGTCCAATTCTAATTTTTCTTTTGTCACTTGTGCTTCTGGTGTCAAGTCTAAGAAACCATTGTCTTATTCAAAGTCACAGAGAATGACTTCTCTGTTTTCTAAGAGTTTTGTATTTTAGCTCTTAGTACATTGAGGTCTTTGATACATTTTGAGTTAATTTTTGTGTATGGAGGGAGGAAGGAGCACACTTTATTTTTTTGCATGTGGCTATCCAGTTGTCTGATTTGCTGAAAAGACTGTTCTTTTCCTATTGAGATATCTTGGCACCCTTGTCCAAAATCAATTGACCATAAATGTGAGGGTTTATTTCTGGTCTCAGCTCTGTTCCATCGATGTACATGTCTGTCCTTATGCCAGTGCCCACTGTCTTGTACACACAGCTGCGTGGTAAGTTTGAAGCGTCCTTCAACTTTGTTTTTCTTTTTCAGAACTGCTTCAGCTCTTCCGGTCCCTTGCATTTCCATATGAATTTCATGATGTGTTTGTCTGTCTCTGTGGGACTGTGGGGGGGAAGGTTGGGATTTTGATGGGGACTGTTGAATCCGTACCTCAATTTGGAGAGTCCTGCTATCTGAACAAGTTCCCATCCATGAATACAGGATGCATTTCTATTTATTTAGGTCTTCTTTACGCGTGGCCCGCACCCCCTTCTGGGCATGCCCCTTGTTGGCCTCTCCCACCAGATTAGCAGCTCTGGAGGCACAGACACCCGCTGAGGGCCTGGGGCCTTGGCCTCACCACTGTGAGGAATAGATGAGTTAGAGGTGCATCATCTTAAAGGCCACCTTACCTTAGTCTTGGAATTTATCTTACAGATGGGCCCTCACATGGGTGCCCAATATTGAGGGCAAGAGGGCCTCACGAGGACAGTCTCTCAGTCTGTTCCGTGAGGCTGGGTCAGAAAAAGAAGCCCCTGGGCCTCCCTGCAGTTGTTGCAACGAATGGGCAGCCCTGATGAAACACTCCCACCAATGGAAAGAATGTCAAGTGCCCAACGCAGGTGGTCAGCCATTGTGTAAGAGCCACGCATGCACTGGGAGCTGGTCCTCGGCACTCAGGCCTCTCAGGAGAGGTCCTACTTCTGAGCACAGGAAGCAGGATGCTCTCGCTACCTTGTCCCCCAAACGTGGAAGTGTCTTAGCTTGAGCTCTGTTTTTAACAGGTTGAACTAAAGGTGTAAAAAGTTGAGTCAGTTTCTCATTTATCTCTGGTATCTCTGGGTCCAACAGAGGTGCCAAATGAGCCTTGTGCTGGAGCCGAGCTGAAGAAGAAAGAGCCCCCACTTCGTCCCCCCACGAGGCCTAGGGAGTGGCTTTACTCCCTCCCATTTGTCGGTCCTTTACTAGGTGTTAAATGGAGCTCCATCTGGCTGAGTTTGCCAATACATCTCAGCAATCATGAGTTCTGTCCAGAGGAGAGACTGAGGCTTGAAAGATGAGGGGGTGTGGAACGAGCCAGCCCCAGCCAGGCCCCAGCCAGGCCCCAGGTGTCCAGACCACTCTGAAGACCCCAGCAGGCCCACAGCCTGTCAGTCAGAATTACAGCGCAGGTGCCCACGGGTACTCAGTAAATATTCATTTTGGCCTCTGTCTCCTGGGGTCCTGGGAAGCAGGCTCAACCCCACTGGGCCAGGAGGCAGCAGCTCCCTGGGAGCCCAGGGGGTGGCTGGGCAGCCCCTGTAGGGCACTGCCTGTCTCCAGCAGCCCCATCCAACCCCCTGTGGGCAGCACACAGGGAGGTGGCCCAGGCAGCCGGGACCTCCATGGAGCTAGGACCCAGCGTGGACACCGTCCTTCCCCACGGGGACCAGCTGGCTGGAGGGAACCAAACAACCTTCTAGTCAGTGGTGGGGTCAGGGCCACCCAACCATAAGCATTTAGGCCCTCGGGCCTTCCCATAGCCTCTGCCTGGCCTGTGCCTTCCAGGAACCCTGGCGTGTGTGGGGGCAGAGGTGTTGCAGCCTCGGCAGCCTAGCAGATTGGTACCCTGCCTGCAGAGCGAGTGAATGGGATAAAGAGTGGGCTACAGCTGTGGGGGGTGTGTGTGTGTGTGAGGGAGGGGGCCTGTGGACTTTCCACAGAGACAAAAAGTAGTCTGAAAAAATAAGCATTAGAGACGGTACTGGCCACCTCTGGGAGCGGGTTTGTGAGGGCCTTTGCCTTCTCCCTCATTTGTGTTTCTGGAGTATTTGCACAACGAGTGGGTTGTGCTTGAGAAGAAACGACAAGGTGGCCTGTCCCACGTGCATGTGCTGAGCGGCGCCCGCTCTGCCCACAGGCTACAGCATGTTCGCCGTGGGCATCGGGACCTTGCTCTTCGGGTACTGGAGCATGATGAAGTGGAACCGCGAACGCAGGTAGGCCCGCTGAGTACCCAAGGGTCCAGGTTAGCACGGCCCGTCGGGCAGAGGTGGAGTTGGAGGGACAGGGCCGGGATGCACTCTTCGTAGTGGGTTTTTGTCTCTGGGCGGTGACCAAGCAATGATGATATAAGGGCTTAAAAAGCAGATCATGCAAGACAATGGCTGGGCCAGCCATACAGGGCCTGATGGGCCTAGGTCTGCAACGGCCTCAGTGTGGACTCTGGCCGCCTGTGAGCTTGCCCAGCACCCCACCAGGTGGCTCCTTCTCATTGGCTCCCAGCTAGCTGGGTCCCTCCACCCTCTCCCACTCTGTGTCCTTAGCACCCACCTTGAGCTTGCTCACCCCCAGCAAGGGTGGTACTGGAGAAGGCCCAGCTCGTGGAGGGCGCTCAACATTGTTGAGTGAACTCAGGAGCACCTGGTGGGTACTGGATGCTAGGGCCCCCACACTGGACACGCAGGACCAGGAGGACACAGTCCTAACTACGGTGTGTGACTGTGGTGAGGGCAGCAGCCTGAAGGCGGGCTGCTACCCTGGGTCCTGGGGGATGGGGAGGGAGTGGGAGGGTTGCGGTGGGGGCTGAAGTTCACCCAGACCCTTCCTTGTGCCACCGTGAGGTTCCTGGTGATGAGGGGACAGGGCCAGAGGCCACTCCCTGGGCCACATCACTGGGCACCGCTCTCCCCACTCTCCCCCAGCACAGACGGGGCTGGTGGCTTGGAGATGCCGAAAAACAGGCAGAAGAAAGGAGCTGCCCGTGATGCTCGCCCCCCATGGTTATTTTGAGATGAAAGGGAGGTGGTTTTGTAAGGCCCAGAACCCCATGATGAATGTTCCCCCGGTTCACTGCAATCATCAGGCCTGGGCTATTTTTAGGATTTAAAAAAAGTTTTGAACTGAAAAGAAAGTGTGAAGCCAGCAGTCTTGTGGACTGACGCTGCCTGTGCCAGCTGCATCCCCTCCCACCCCCCATCTCAGGCTGCTGGTGGGCAGAGCCCACCGCCCAAGCCCTTCCCCCTTGCTTACCTCTCTCCCAAACCCCTTTCCAGGGAAATACATGTCCAAGGGCCTCATCCTGCCCCCCACCCCGCCATGGTCTGATCTGAGTGTCGGTTTTGGGGTTTCACAGGCGCCTGCAGATCGAGGACTTCGAGGCCCGCATTGCACTGATGCCTCTGTTTCAGGCAGAGAAGGACCGGAGGTGGGCCGCTGGAGCCGGCGTCGGGAGGTTACAGGCCTGAGTGCCGCAGCCTGTGGCGCGGGAGAAGTCCAGGACGCACATGGGGACCGACAGCCATGACCTTGTACATGGCTCCAGGGGCTGCCGTTGTCTTTGGAGAGGGCCCCAAACTTGACTCGTAGCAGAGACCCATGAGGGAGAATGGAAAGGTTTCTGGAAGCAGCGGCATTGGGGCTGGGGCAGGAGGACAGTAAGAGTTTGCCAGTGGAAGAAAGGAAAGAAGAGGGGTCAGCACGTGCAGGGTTGGGGAGATGGAGCAGGCCCAGGTCTGGCCGCTGTGTCAGGCAGGGGCCCCTCGGGGTGGTCAGGCCTGTCCCCCACCTCCCGCCTTGTCCCTGCAGGGTTCTCCAGATGCTTCGGGAGAACTTGGAGGAGGAGGCGATCATCATGAAGGACGTGCCGGACTGGAAGGTGGGTCCTCAGCAGGGCGGACAGGGGTCTAGGCCACTGCAAAAGCATAGCTGCCCACTGAAAACCTGGGGCAGGGGGTAGTGGGTGCCAGGTGTGAGGAGGGGAAGGCAGTTTTGGGTATAGGCACGGTGGCTACCAGGCCTCGGGGAGTCCCAGCAGGCTGCATGGACCTAAAGGCTTAGCTGCACCCCCACCCGTACCCTTCTGTTCCCACAGGTGGGCGAGTCTGTGTTCCACACGACACGCTGGGTGGCCCCCATGATGGGTGAGCTCTACGGGCTGCGCATGAACGAGGAGATTCTCAGCTCCAGCTATGGCTTCATGTGGTACACGTAGGGGCCTGCACCCCTCAGACCACTGGACCCCCGCTCCCTCCCCACCAGGAGAGAATAAATGCTCTGGAGACTGACCTGCCTGTGTCCCAGGGACTGAGTGATTGGGGGTGGGGGGCTAGGGGATGTCACAGGAGATGTAGGAACTAAGCAGAAGATGCCGATGGGATGGCCCCAGGATCACCCTCCAGCGTTGGCTGCCAAATGTGCCTGGACTTTTTCCTACCTTTGTTGAAACCCTGCTTGTCAGCAGCCAAGCCCTGCAGACTGGGGAGCTACTCCACCTGGGCATGGGGTGGGTGGGTGACCTGCCTAAGAGCACCAGCGTGGAGAGGGGCGCAGCGGATGCGGACCAGGATCCCATAGCAGGGGTAACCGACCCATCACTGCCCCTCCAGACTTTTTTTCCCTGCCAATATTCGCAGCTCTGGAATTCCCGCCATCCCATGAGGCAGCTCCACCCCTGGCACAGTGGGGTTAAGTTCACTTGCACCTACCGACCAATGGCTGTGCGCAGCGCCTTCGCGGCGTCTCCTGATTGGTGGACACGCAGGGTGGGCGGGAGGAGAGGACTCCCCCCCCTCTGCCCAGGGATGCACTTAAAAGGCTGTGGCAGTGGTGGCTGCCTGCGTGCACAGATCACCTCCGCCATGAGCAGCGCGGCAGGCCCGGACCTAGCGGAGGCGCCCGAGGAGCGGTGTTTCCTCAGGTCAGCCCGGGAGAGGGACCGGAGGCCGGGGCATGGCTGGAAGAGGGCCTGGGGGACCAGGGACTGTAGGGCAGAGGCAGAGGCATGGCCGGGAGGGGGCGCGGGGAGAATCCGAGGCCCACCCTGCACTTCGCCGGAGAGACTAAGCCTGCGGCTGCCAACACCTCCGGAGCTGCGTTGCCAGGGAAACGGCATCCGCAGCAGGCCCGCTCCTTATGAATTATTCATCAGCACCGCTGGTGCTCAGCCGTCACCCCACAGCCTAAGCCGGGCCCACCCCCCCTTTCCGTCTTTCCCAGGGACCCTGGAGCCCATGCCCCTTGTCTCCCGGCCCGGAAGAGCTGAGCTCTTTTAGCTCCTCAAATGCTCACACCCTCTTTGATAGGGCACCTGCTGCTAACCCCTTGTTCAGAGAAGAAAACTGAAGCCTGGGCGGGGGAGCCACTGGCTGAGCCAGGGCTAAAGCGATTTCTAAATACATGGGCCGCTTGCCAGTGGGCTGATGAATTTGGGGTCTGGCAGCTGTGGCTGTGCCTTCCCCCTTGTCCTAAGTCATCCTCTTGTGTCCTCCTCTAAGCGCTTGTGACATGGGTCCCCAAGCGGGGCTGTGGACCTCGCTGCGAACCAGACCCCACAGCCCTTTGTGCGGCCACCTGCCCACTGTCCACTCAGCCCCTCTTCTCCAGGCAGGTACCTCGCAGCGACTGGCTGATGTCCAGACTCTGCTAGAGAGCCGGCACATGCTAGGGAGGGGGAAGAAGATGTTCTAGAAGCTGGAGCTGTGACTTCACCTGGTGTGGGGGACGGTGGGCCGTCAAATGCCCACGGAGGAGTGATGGGGTGCTGTGTACTGGGTGGGAGTGAAACGTGGGGAGAGACGGCTGAGGTGGGGGACACCACGGGGGGCACGTAAGCATGCAGAGGCATTTGAATAGTCTCTGAAGACTGGGGACCCACGAGAAGGTTTGGGACGGGGGTAGTGAAATCTGGTGTTCAAGTTTTCAAAGCCTCCTCGCCTTGTGTTGCGTTTTGGGGGATGAGGGTGCAGTAGGCAGCCAGGTGAGCAGTGAGGAAGGGCTGGTGGGCAGAGGCATGAGGGTTGGAGAGAAGCAGATGGAGCTGAGAAACCAGGGAGTGTCTGGCACAGGCACCCTGGCCTCAGAGCTTCACCTCTGAACAGCCCCCTCCCGGAGCATTTTGACACTTCTGGGGCTGGTGGGCAAAGCCTGGGGCCTCACAGCTCCTCTCACCTGGGGGCTGAGGTCTGGAGAAGCAAGGGGCACCCTCATGAACGGAGCACCGCTCCCCAGTCCCATGACAGCTTTGCCCCATCCCCTCCCCAACCCGGCGCAGCTGCCCCCTTCAGGCTCCTAAGCCTGGACTGCCCTCTGCCTCTGGAGTGCCCGTTATCACTCCAGTGACCGGTCAGGCAGGAAGATAATGTTCCGAGTGGAGGTCAGAGGCCAAAGCTTTGGAACCGAGGGTGAAGAGGAGGAATGGCTGACCCTGCCCCAGCCCTCCTGTGGGGGCAGCAGAGCTGTCACAAGACGAAGCTAGAGGAATGAGCCACATTCTTTTTCTTTTTTTTTTTTTATTATTTTATTTATTTATTATTTTTTTGGGGGGTACACCAAGTTCAATCATCTGTTTTTATACACATATCCCCGTATTCCCTCCGTCCCTCGACTCCCCCCCACCCTCCCTCGAGTCCCCCCCACCCTCCCCGTCGCACTCCTCTAAGGCATCATCCATCCTCGAGTTGAACTCCCTTTGTTATACAACAACTTCCCACTGGCTATCTATTTTACAGTTGGTAGTATATATATGTCTGTGAGCCACATTCTTAAAGCGCCTTCCACGTTCTTTCCCAGGAGCTGGGCCGGCCTGCCCTGGGGGTGCTCTTCATCTAGCCCCACCGTGAGCTCTTTTTCCCCACCTGGTCCTTCACCCTCATGCAGCATCAGCCTCAGACAAGCTGGGAGTTGCATCTGGCTCTGCTTGCTGGGCTGACAACGCATGTCGCCTTGCCCTAAGTCTCCACCTCCCCCATCTGTGTGGGACCCTGAAGTATCTTTCTGACCAAGTTTCTCAGCCTCACTCGCTCTGACTCTCTTCTGTCCCTTGAAGCTGCCAAGTTCATTTCCACACAGGGCCTTGGCCCTCACTGTTCTTGCCACTTGGGTTACCTCCCACAGCACTCCAGGCCAGCTCCTCCAGGAAGCCCTCCCTGACTCCCCAACGCATAGCAGTGCTCGCTTCCCACCTCCACCCCTCCTACTGCGTGGCCTGGTGATGCTGCAACATTGGCCAGAAGGTTGTGGTTTCCCGCTCACAGAATCAAGAAAAGGAACCTCAGGATTCATCCCAACAAACCTCTGCCCATCTGTAGGTCTGCCTGTGCTTTGTTCACACCCCATCCGTGGCTCTGGAGACAGACACCAAGGGTAGAAGGCTCAGTTTTCCAACTTGCTTCCTACGGGACTCTGGGCACGCCGTTTTATTTCTCTTGAGTTGTTATATGTTCTTCCAACTCTTCTGGGCCTGGTTCTTTTACAATAATAATAATATTATCATAATAATGATCATATTAACTGTTATCATTACACTGTAGGGTGTGCTGAGCTGGGGCAGGTGCTGTGCCCCAGCTGGAAGGGGTCCTGGCTAGCGGATGCTGGCCTCAGGCTATAGACTCTGCCCAGCTGCTCTAGCCCGATTCTGGAGTGAGGAACATCTTCCAGTCCTTGATGCCAGCTCTTCCTCTCTGTAGCCACCAAGTCCATGCCCCTTGGAAGGCCCCTAAACCAGGGCCAGCTTGGGTCCTGCTCTTAAAAGGGCTCAACACTTGGTTTAATGCCCTGACACCACCATCTGAAATTCTTAATAATTATTGATCAAGGGGCCCCACATCTGCATTTTGCGCTGGAGCTCGAAAATTATCTAACCTGTCCTGCCTTCTCTTTTGCAAAGGAGGAAGCAAGGCTAAAAGAGATGAGATGCACCCCAGTCACTCAGCGAGCTGGGGGCTGAGCTTCACCTCAAGCACTTTGGCTCCATTTCTCTGGCCACAGTTATTTGAATTTTATCACTGACCCTGAAGAGGGATCACCAGTGAGTCTCATAGCTGCAGGCCCCACATCCACCTCGCCATGTGAGCCATCAAACTCCTCTGCTGCCTTTAAAACCCACCGCCCCCAGGCACCCCCAGTCCAGTCCTAGAATTCTTTCAGTGGTTTCCACTGCCTGAAATCCACACATCGCCCCCAACAACTAAGTCCTTCATGCTCTGTTCCCCACTCTGGGTTCCTCCCATCTTGGGGGCTGGGAGCATCTGGGTGAGGCTCTATCTCCCATACTTTGGGACAATAGAACCAACACTCACTGCCATGCGCTCCTTCTACCACCAGAGGGCTCCCGCGCCTCAGGCTTGTGCTCAAAACTCCCGCTGCCTGCCAAGTTTCCATTCAGCTGTGTGCGCTGCAGTAAGGAAACTGAGGGAGGGTCTTTGGCTTTGGGCACGGGGTGGGGGTGGCATCCGGGCCTGGCTCGGAACGTTGGTGGCACATTTCTGGCCCCAGTTGAGTCTCTGTCTCTAAGTATTTCTCTCTGTCTCTCTGTGCCTCTGAGCATCTCTCCCCACTCTAACCCCCAGCACCGCGGAGGCAGCTGCCCTGGAGCGGGAGCTGCTGGAAGATTATTGCTTCGGGCGGCAGCAGCTGGTGGAGTGGTGCGGCCATGCTAGTGCCGTGGCTGTGACCAAGGTACCTGACCCCGATCCTCAACCTTGACCCCAACCAGATGGCCAGCTCACCAGAATGGAGGCCAAGCTGCATGACCCCCATGGCCAGGATGGTCATTTCTGCCTCCAAGAAGCCCCTCTTTGTTTGGGGCCACCCCAGCCCATCACGCAGCTGGGGAAAGGGAGGTCAGAGAGGATCATCACTGGCCCAGGCCAGGGTGTTGGTGAGCATCAGGACAGAGATGGGGTTCCTCAGAGATGTGGAGGCAACCACAGAGGTGGGTCTGGGGCCCTTGACTACCTGCCTCTGCCCCCTCCTGGGTCTTGAGCAGAGGGGACGTCAGCTCCCGAAGTCCGAGCACCGCCAAACAACTCCCTGCCACAGGTTGGGGAGCTGAGGCCCAGAGGTGGGGAGGCGTCTGCACAGGGTCCCAGGGGTTTGGAAGTAGAGCTATGTTTGGCTCTGAGGCAAATCCCCAGGCCTCGAAGTGCCTGCAAGAATAATAGCAATGACGATACTACTGTCTAGTGTTTCGTGTCATGTTGCCAAACCACACGGGGCCTCAGTTTCCTCCTCTGAGAAAGGGTAATAAACTGACACCAATTAATAAACACAAACGGCTTAGAAAAGTGCCCGATTGAGTCAGGGCTCCAGCATGTAACCCTTTCCCTCTTCCTCCCCTTCTTCCTCTTCTTCTCATTATACTTTTTAAAAAAGTGAATGTCTTTCTTTACGTGAACTCCATTTTTTCACTTAAATATTCCTATTTCCAAGTGAACCATATCCTGAGTGAGATGCTCAGTGGAAAAGAAAACAATGAAAATCAAAGCCACAAAAGTAAACCCAGTGTAGTAAACTCACTGCTGGCCATTGGTGACCAGCCATCCAGTTTTTGCATTGAAAGCTCTGTGTTTGTCCAGAGGCTTCTCGGTCCTAGCCAGCCGGACGTTATCACTCTCCCTGACTGGGTTATGTGTCTAGGGCTCTGGGCATGGTGTGGTGTGGTCATAGGTACGACCAGGTTGGGTCAGGACCTTGCTGAGGTCCTGGGGAGGAGACTCAAAAAGGAAATAACGTTCCCTCGGTGTGGTTGGAGGTTAGAGTATAATCGGGTCCCCTGGAGCCACCCCGGGTCTGGTAGAGACCCCACGAGCCTGTCAGAGCCATTGTTACTCCCATTTGATAGAGGCTGGGGGAAGGAGAGCGAGCTGAGGCCACACAGAATCCAGGTAGGGCTGAGACTCTTAGCTCCTGCATTAAAGAGAGGGAGATACACAGAGACGCAGAGAGTCAGAGAGATAACAGAGGTGGAGAGAAAGAGACACAGAGGCGAAGACAGAGACCAGCGAGAAACAGACGCGGAGAGACACAGAGAACCTTTGAGAGAAACAGACAGGGAGGTGAAGACAGAGGCCAATGGAGAGGGACAGAAGGAGAGAGACAGGGCATGACGGGTTGGAAAAAATACCCCCCTCCTCTCCCCACCCCCCCCAACTTTGGGGCCTCTGAGAGGGACTGAGGACTGGAAACATGGGCGGGGGAGGGGCAGCCACTGCAGTGGAAAAAGGTGGAAGAATGTCTGCAACTCAGGCCGAGAATAAACAAACCGCACTCTGGGCTCGGGTGGTGGCGGGAGGCACGTTTTTCTGCTTGGGCTTGACAGAGCCTGAGGCAAGGACTCTAGGTCTCCAGCAAGGAAACTGAGGCCCCCAGAGGCCCCGCCCCTCACCCAGAACCCCTCTCCTCCAGTCCTGTCCTCTTGCCTCCAGGCCCGGGCCCCATCCCATCCTCTACTCCAGGCCTCAGTTTCCCCACTGGAGTAAGGAGTCCCGAACACCATGCCTTTGCCTTTGCTGTGCCCCCGCCAGGTGTTCCCTTTGCCTGCTCTCTCCCGGAAGCAGAGGACGGTGCTAGTGGTGTGCGGCCCGGAGCAGAATGGGGCAGTGGGGCTGGTCTGTGCCCGGCACCTGCGGGTGTTTGTGAGTAGCAAGGAGTCCCTCGGCCTCCTAGGGTCACACTCCTACCTCATCCCTAAAAATAAGTCACTTTCTCCTGTTAGTGTCCCAGGGGGAGGTTGAGGCATGTCCGTTTACAGAATATGCCCAGGGCTTGCCCCAGGCCGTGTCTGCTGCCTTGTACCCAGATCTGGGGGCAGAGGCCCAGAGAGGGGCCTGGGCTCACCCCTTCCCGCTCCCTGCAGGAGTACGAACCAACCATCTTCTACCCCACACGCTCACTGGACCCGCTGCACCGGGACCTGACTACCCAGTGTGAGAAGATGGACATCCCCTTCCTGTCTTATCTGCCCACGGAGGTCAGCGTGGGTGGCAACTGATTGGGGTGGTGGGGCACAGTGCCCCAAGGCCACCCCCTGACCCTGCCTGCCCTCCCAGGTCCAGCTCATCAACGACGCCTACAGGCTGGTGGTGGATGCCGTGCTGGGCCCCAGTGTGGAGCTGGGCGAGGTCGGGGGCCCCTGCACGCGTGCACTGGCAACGCTCAAGCTGCTGTCCATCCCCCTCGTGAGCCTGGACATTCCCTCAGGCATGCCAGGTGGAGGGGGGGCATGAGGACCCGGGGGGCTTGGGTGGAGGACCCTGTACCCTGGCTTCGGGTGGTCCTAGCCTGTCTGCTCACTCTGAGCCTCAGTTTCCCCAGCGTGGCTGGGTCCTGCACTCCGGGCGAGGCTGAGGGTCATGTCCATCCCTCGGCTGGGAAATACCCAGGCTGGTGCCCAGGTGATCCTGGGCCCCCTCCCCCTCCCCCCGGTACAGCGTGCCTGCTGCCCACCCTGGCCCAGTCGCCTGGGCAGACGTGAGCTCACTCGGCAAAGGCCTCGCCCATCCTGGCCGCCGCCCCATGCCTGCTGGAGCCATTAGGCAACGGGCAGACGGAACAAACAGCTGCTGGCCAGCCGGACCCTCCATGGGGGCGGCCAGACTCAGGGGGACTTCTCCTGGCTTACAGGACCCCAGGGTCATAGCAGCAGGATGCCACAGAGCTGGGGGTGGTGCCTAAGAGAGGAGGTGGGCTGCTTGGTCTGAGGGGGCAGACCTCATGCTCACGTCTGAACAGAGAGCCTAGGACAGAGAGGGTCATCCTGTTAGGTAAGAAGGGGTTTTTAGTGGCCCCTTGTCTGAGGGTGGAGGCTAGGGTCAGAGAAGGAAGCATTAAAGTCAGAGGGAGGAGGCTTTTAGTTAGTGGCCCCAGACAAGTCAGAGGTAGGAGAGAAGGCAAGGTCCCTAGTCTGAAGGTGGAGGCTCATGTGAGGGATGGCAGAGGCTACGACTCAGTGAGGGAGAGGACAGGGTCCTGCCAAGTCAAAAGGCAAGATCTAGTCTGAGGATGAAGGCAGGGATGTCAGGTCAGAAGAAAGGGTCTCTAGTCAGAGGGAGGAGGATGCATCTCAAGTTGGGAGCAGGGGCACATCTTGTCAGAGGCAAGGAGACAGGTCTGATGGGGGAGGCTTGCCTGAGGATGGTGGCAAGCCTGTTCTCTGAGTAGAGAGTGGGGATCTGGTCAGAGAGAGAAGGCTGGGAAGTCTAGGTGGAAAGAGACTTTAAGTGGGGGAGCTCAGGATTGATAGGGAGGGAGGTAGAGAGACAGACACCAGGTCAGAAGGCAGACACAGAGGTCTGACTGAGAAACGGCAGCAGGTAGAAATGATGTAGTCTGAAGGCAGAGGCTGAGTCAGATGGAGGAGGAAGACTGGGTCGCAGGATGGGAGCAGAAGCAGACAAGTATGAGAGCAGAGGCTCTGGTCAGGGGGGAGGGAAACATCTCCTAGGAGGGGGAGAAATTGGTCTGAGGCAGGGGCTCAAGTTCACCGGGACGCAGGTCAGACCAAGCAAGACTCACGTGTCAGAGCAGAGGCTGTGTCTGATGGGGAAGGGGCATTGGGTGGTGGGCCGGCAGTACTCTTGTCTGAGAGACAGCACCCCTCCCAGCTCCTGATCCCCGCCTCCCATCCTTCCTCCCTCAGGCTGGGACCCAGAGACCGGCAGCCACGCCGAGGACGGGCTACGACCCGACGTGCTCGTGTCGCTGGCGGCGCCCAAGCGCTGCGCCGGCCGCTTCTCCGGGCGCCACCACTTCGTGGCCGGCAGGTTCGTGCCCGACGACGTGCGCCGAAAGTTCGCTCTGCGCCTGCCGGGGTACACGGGCACCGACTGCATCGCGGCGCTTTGACAGCCCCCCGCGCCCACGCGGCTTGGGCCCGCGCCAATAAACAGACGTACCACCACCACCTTGCCTGGGCCTCCTCTGTGCGCGGGGTCTGCCGCGGGGGTGTTCACACTCGGGGCGGAACTTCCCACCCGTACCCTGGTGGCTCAAGGCGGGAGGGACGGAGGGCAGACGTAAATGGGACTTCCCGCTGGCCTCCGAGAAAACTGGAGCCAGCAAAGTGGAGGGTAGATTCAGGGTGGGATTTCCAGCCTGCTCGGGGTGGCCTAGAGCCAAGACAATCGAAGTTAGACCCGATGGAGGATTTCTAGCCGCCTAAAGGGCGGCCTAAAGCGTGAAGGTTCGGACAGCTTCAGGCTCGATTCCAGGAGGCGCTTTCCGACGTGGAGGATGGAGGGTAAGCCAAGGAAGGGACTTCCAGCCGGCGGCGAGGGGACGCAGGCCAGCCCGAGGGCGGAGGTACAGCCGGACGCACCGAGGGGGGCAACCCACAGAGGTTGTCTGCGCACCGAAGTCACCTCGGGCCAGGGAGCTTTGCTTGGACGGGGCGTGGCCTGGACGGGGCGTGGCCTGCAGTCTCGTCCCTCCCCCATCCTCGGCCCCAGCGGCCGCCAGACCCGCGGGAGTCCGACCCGAGTGCGCAGCGGAGCCGGGACCCTTCCTCCGACTTTCAGACCTGGCCATGGCGTCACTGCCGACACTGCTCTGCCTCTGTGTCGCCGCCGCACACCTGGCGGGGGCCCGAGGTGAGGCTCCCCCAGACCCCAGCCCAGCCCCCTAGGCGCCCGAACGTCTGGCAGAGGGCCTGGCAAGCAGCCCGAGTCTGGAGACAGAACCAAAGGACCCACTAGCTTCCCCAGACCTGCATCCCCTTTGCCAGCCTCGGGGGTGGAGTGAGGGGGCAACGAAGAGATGGAGCTCTGGGACTGCCTGGGGGCGGGAGCGAATCTCAACCACTCTCTTCCCTCCTCCAAGGGATTTTAGGGGCACTGGGAGTGTGGTATGAACTTCAGGCTCCTCTGGATTCTGGGGACTGCAGGGTGCCCATCTCAGCCACAGCCCTTGGACCTTGAATCACCCAGTCTTGGCCTCAGGATGAAGGGGTCAGAGCTGTCCCCTCTCGCCTAACTCCTCCCCTCTTCCACACACACACATATACCACTCAGAAAAGAAATTCCCATCTCTGGAACATTCAGTGGAGTGGGGAACTGGGCCCATTTCTCAGATGGGGAGACTGAGACTCCAAGAGGGAAGGGACTTGTCTGAGGTCACTGACCAGCCCAGCTATCTTAGACAACTCGAGGCCAGAGAAGCCAGGCTAGATTCCAAGGACTTCCCACTGGTAGCTTGGGCCCCAAGTGCAGGGATGAAAGGTAGACTGAGGGAGGGACTTCCAATCAGCCTATGGATGAAGGAAAATTCAGATCAATATGATGGCAGGGAGGGGCCCAGCCAACTGAACTCATGGCCACTGGACACAGTGGGAGAACTGAGTCTGGGGGAGCAGAGTGTACACAGACTTCCCCAACCTAAGGGGCTGTGTCTGAGTGAGGGATGGGGCTGTGGGAGACGGGGGGTAGGGAGCTCATGGGGAGGGTTCCTGGAGGAGGGGGTGCTGCAGTTCTTGGGGTGAGCCCGAGCTGGATACTGGCTTCTCCCCTGCGAAACAGGGATGATCGTGGCAGCACCTTGCATACCCGGCGCTCACAGAGGTCCTTCCCCCCACTCACCCCTTCGACAGGCACCGCCACCCCTGAGGAGCCCACGGTGACTGCGTGGGGCCTTGAAGGTTCATCGCTGCGCCCTGGCCGGCCCTCGCCAACCCTGGAGGACTGGGAAGGTGAGCCAGCTTGGGTCTGAGTCCTGGTTCTGCTGTGGACTCCGTGTGAGCTCTGGCGGGTGGGGTCATGCGAGGAGGGGATCCAAGCTGGGTGAGGAGCCCAAGACGGTCCTGGTCCCTGGGCATGGGTGGCAGCCCGTGGAAGTGGTGCCCCAAGAGGTCTGAGGTTGAGGAGCAGGGAGGTGAGAGCCCAGGCTGTTTGTCCATGAGGAAACTGGGGTGGGGTGGGGTGGGGGGGTGGGGGGTGGGGGGACAGTCAGCTCAGTTCAGTCAGGGGAGCAGGAGGTCTGGAACCCGAGTCTCTAGTTTCCCAGCTAGGAAGGTTCTGTTTGACTCCCTCTTGAATCAGGAAAGGAGTGAGAGCCCCTTGGGGGGTTGATGGAAACAGAAGCTAACCTGTGAGAGGCCAGACCCGTCCCACCTCTGGCTTCTGTGACGCAGAGGTTACCTGATAGGTTCAGTGGGCAGTGAACAAGGTCCCAGCTGGCACAGGGCTGGTCTCAGGCCCGGCTCCTCCTGCTGCGTTTATATCTCCTTACACCTCAAGGCTTCTGAATTATGAGGGTGGGGGCTGGTGAGACAGTGGCAAGATCTCGCCGTGCACCCATGGGCCGGCTCAAGTACTGAGCAGTAGAGCTAGGGCCGGTGCAAGAGAAATCCAACCTCCCTTGATCCCTTTAGAGCTTCCTTCTGTCCGAAGGCTCTGGATGTGGGCAGGCTGGGTTAGCCCATGCACTTCTGGGGGAGGGGGACCCGGCTGAAACACGCAGATGGGGGTGGGCGGGCCACAGCCCGGGCCCCTGCAGGAACCGATGGGGCCCCGACCGGCTGCGGCCCGGGTCCCAGCGCGTGCGGTGCCCGCAGAGGCCAGCGAGTGGACGTCCTGGTTCAATGTCGACCACCCTGGCGGTGACGGTGACTTCGAGAGCCTGGCGGCGATCCGCTTCTATTACGGGCCGGCGCGCGTGTGCCCGCGGCCGCTGGCGCTGGAGGCGCGCACCACAGACTGGGCCCTGCCGTCAGACGTCGGCGAGCGCGTACACTTGAACCCCGCGCGCGGTTTCTGGTGCCTCAACCGCGAGCAGCCCCGAGGCCGCCGCTGCTCCAACTACCACGTGCGCTTCCGCTGCCCGCTCGGTGAGGGCGGGGCTCAGGGAGAGGCGGGGGACTGGCCGTCGGTGGATGAGGCCCGAATGGATGGTGTTGGGGGTGGGGAAGAGGGCCGTGTGGATGTGGGCGTGGCGAGGAAGAGGCGGGGTCCTTTACGAGCAGGGCCACGGGAGAGGGCGGACCCCGATAGCAGAGGGGCTTTGGAAGGGAGGGGCTCGGAACGGCAGGCGCCCAGGTGGGGGGCAGGAAGGGGCCCCCAGGAACTTCTCTCCCTCTCGCTGTCCTCATCTGCTCATTTATAACAGCTCCGTTCTCTGGAGGCGAGTTTTGAGCCCAAGATGTGTGTGAGACGCAGGGACAGCAGCAGGGCTTATCTTGGCGGGGGAGGGACGGTACCTCAGCTGCACATTCGACTGGTGGGCCTGGGGGGAGCACCGACTGAGGCAGTGGGCCGGCCTTCTCTCTGACTCGGATGCACGTGATGGGAGTGTCCTCCAGTCCTACACTGTCACCAGAATTCCAGGTTCCTCGGGTGGGTGGTTACCTGACGCCCCCATTCCTGCCCTCTACCCAGAGGCCACGTGGGCTGCGTGGGGCCCCTGGGGTCCCTGTTCCGGGAGCTGCGGGCCAGGCCGTCGCTTGCGCCGCCGCCGCTGCCCAAGGCCCGCTGGGGATACGTGTCCCGGGCGTCCCTTGGAGGCGCAGAAGTGTGTGAGGCCTCCTTGTCCAGGTAGGAGGGGCGGGGCCTGGAGGAGATAGTTGGGGTAGAGGCGGGGCCTGGGTGTGGGGGCGGGGCCAGTTGAGGGAAGCAATACCTGGAAGGGCTAGTTGGGGTGGGGCCTGATGGGGAGGTGCCTGGAGGGAGGAGGCGGAGCCTGGGTGTAGGGGCGGAGCCTGGAGGGCCAGAACTTGGACCACGTGGAGACTGGCTTTTCCGTCCCTTCCCGGCCGCCGGGGAACGTTGGTAAATGTGTACATCTGGACGGGTGGACTTCATAGGAGTCGTGTCCAGTCATGGGCAGATCTGAGGAGGTGCTTCCTCTGTGGGCATGTTGGAGTGCGCGGACGTCCCAGTGGACGTGGACACACGCAACAGCTGGCTCACGCCCCTGGGATGCACACACGTGTGGCATTTGCAGGCCCCGCCAGTCCCCCACGCCCACGCGGACACGCGCTCACACCCTGGCAGACACGATGCCCAGGCCCTCCCAGGGCCGGACACCAGGCCAGCCAGGAGGCGACTGGAAATTCCAATCAGGCCTGGGCTCCACAAACACGGTCTGGAGACTGCCCCGGCAGAGCCCGCAGCAGGGTGGGGGAGCACGGTGGCCAATGGGGTGGTGGGGTCCCCACCCTACCCTGCCTGGCTCTGCCTTCTCCATGCCTCTGCCTTGAAGTTTCCAGCGGAATTTTCCATTTTATGGCGAAACCGCAGGATTGGGACGGGAGGGAGATGTTCTGGGCCCAAGACCCAGCCCCTTGCTGGGCCCCCGGCCCCAGCCTGAACATTTTCTCTCATGCTAGAAGGAGCCTCTCTGCCCTAAGAGAGTCACCTCTCCTGTCCCTTCCTCCAGGGCATCTTCCTCACACTCGGACCCCAGGTCCCTCCCTTTGGCCCAACCCTGACCACTGAGCCCCATGTCCTTCACACTAGGGGCTGCTCCAAGCAGGTCCATGCTGACGACTCTGAGGGGCACATGGCGGGCAGGGTGTCTAGGTGCCTTTGCTGAGTGACTGATAGAGAGGAAAGCCCTCCCCAGGAAGGGGTCAAGAGTCTCCTCTGCCTCCCTGTGTGTCCCTAGGGTGTGGCCCCAACACCTGCGGGTGCCCCAACCACATCCTCCTGGGCTCGGTGGTCACCCCATCTGGGCGTCCGCTGCCAGGAGCCAGGGTCTCCTTGAGAGACTGGCCTGGAACCGTGGCCACTAGCGATGGTCATGGAACCTTCCGGATGCCTGGAGTCTGTGCCAGCAGCCGAGCCAACGTCAGTGCCCAAATGGATGGCTTCTCTGCAGGCATGGCCCAGGCCCAGGCCAACAGCTCCGTATCTGCTGTGGTTACTGTTGTCCTTAATAAGTTGGGTAAGTGCCTCGTGGCAAGAGGGATGAGGGGGCTGAGGAGCTGGGGAGGAAATTCTGGGTGACGCCAAGCACTTGGGATGATGTGATGCACAGTGAGGTCAGTGGGGCAAGAAATAAGATGAAACGGTTACTGGAGAATGTGAAGCGAGATGTGGATTTGCAAAGGGAAGCATTAAGATTAAGCATTAAAGGCACAGTCTCCAGCAGATGTGGGGTGAACCTGAGTGGGGGGAGGTTCATCAGAAAAGGTCCAGGTGAAACAGGGCATCGCTCTAAGGGAAAGGATGGGGCCCTGCTCTTAGGAAGGGTCATTGGGAGAAGCTGGGATGGGTCAGGGCCCTGACCTTTGCTGCCTTTACCCCCAGAGAAGCCCTACCTGGTGAAGCACCCTGAGTCCCGAGTTCGACAGGTTGGCCAGAATGTGACCTTCTGCTGCAAAGCCTCGGGCACCCCCATGCCCAAGAAATACTCCTGGTGAGTTCCTTGCCCCATGTTCAAGGGTCTTGCCCCCAGTTTGGGGGTTGAAACGGGCTTCCCGTGATATGTGGTGCCTCAGAGACCCAGAGGAAGCTGCTCTGCAACCTCCCTGTGCTGCAGGTGGGGCGGGACGGATGCAGCCCCTCTAGGGACACCCATGGTGTTGCTCACCCGCCACCCAGGTTCCACAACGGGACGCTGCTGGACAGGCGAACGCACAGGTATGGGGCCCACCTGGAGCTACATGGGCTTCACCCAGACCAGGCAGGCATCTATCACTGCAAAGCGTGGAATGACGCGGGGGCCGTGCGGTCGGGCACTGCCCGACTCACTGTGCTTGGTAAGCATCCCCTGCAAACCTATCCCCAACCCTGAGCAAGCCCTGACACCAAACTGAGCCCCAATTCCAGCTAAAATTCAACCTCAAATGTACCCCACCTTCAGACTGATCTCTGACCTTGCTCAGTTGGATCCCAGGCTCCCACTACACCCCTGGGTTGAGCCTCTGACCCCAATCCAGGCCCCCAACCTTGGCCTCCTTGGAGTTCTCCCCCTTACCCTGATCTGGCTGATTGTTTTCTTGCTGCACAGCCCCAGGCCAGCCAGCCTGTGACCCCCAGCCCCGAGAACACCTGATCAAGCTTCCAGATGACTGTGGTCAGCCGGGAAGTGGCCCCACCTACCTGGACGTAGGCCTTTGCCCTGACACTCTCTGCCCCAGCTCTTCAAACTCGAGCCCCCGGTGTGCGGATGCAGGCTCCCGCTGCTGCTCAGTGCGCCGCCTGGAGAGCAGGAAGGTCCATTGCTCTGGCTACATCCTCCCAGTCAAGATAGTGGCTGAATGTGGCTGCCAGAAGTGTCTGCCCCGTCAGGGGCTGATCCGGGGACGCGTGGTGGCCGCTGACTCAAGGGAGCCTTTACGCTTTGCCCAGATCCTGCTTGGTGGGGAGCCCATTGGCTTCACATCCTACCAGGGTGACTTCACCATCGAGGTGGCACCTTCCACTCAGCGGCTGGTGATTACTTTCGTGGACCCCAGTGGCCAGTTCGTGGACACTGTCAGGGTCCTGCCTTTTGACCCTCGGGGTGCTGGCGTGTACCACGAGGTCAAAGCCATGCGCAAGAAAGCCCCTGTCATCTTAGATGCCAGCCAGAGCAACACCATATCCCTCGGGGAGCTGGAAGACAGGGCCCCCTTAGGCGAGCTGGTCATCCCCCCCAGGGCCTTCCGCAGAGCTGACGGTGAACCCTACGTGGGGGCTGTGGAAGCGCGGGTGACGTTCGTGGACCCCCGCAATCTCACCTCGGCGGCCGCTGCCCCCAGTGACCTGCGATTTGTGGACAGTGACGGGGAGCTGGCCCCACTGCGCACCTATGGCATGTTCTCGGTGGACCTCCGTGCCCCTGGCTCCACGGAGCAGCTGCAGACTGGGCCGGTGGCCGTGCGCGTGGCTGCCAGCCACATCCGAATGCCCGGCCACGTGGAGGCCCTGAAGCTGTGGTCGCTGAACCCTGACACGGGTCTGTGGGAAGAGGAGAGCGGCTTCCAGCGCGAGAGGCCGGCGGCCTCACGGGTCCGCCGGGAGGAGCGGGTCTTCCTGGTGGGCAACGTGGAGATCCGGGAGCGGCGTCTGTTCAACCTGGACGTGCCTGAGCGCCGCCGCTGCTTCGTGAAGGTGCGCGCCTACGCCAACGACAAGTTCACCCCCAACGAGCAGGTGGAGGGCGTGGTGGTCACGTTGGTCAACCTGGAACCCGCCCCCGGCTTCTCGGCCAACCCCCCCGCCTGGGGCCGCTTCGACAGCGCTGTCACTGGTCCCAACGGCGCCTGCCTCCCCGCCTTCTGCGATGCTGACCAGCCAGACGCCTACACCGCCCTGGTCACGGCCACCCTGGGCGGAGAGGAGCTGGAGCCCGCCCCGTCTCGGCCCCGCCCGCTCCCGGCCACCGTGGGCGTGGCCCAGCCCTACCTGGACAAGCTGGGTTACCGTCGCACCGACCACGATGACCCCTCCCTCAAACGCAATGGCTTCCGCATCAACCTCGCCAAACCCAGGGCCGGCGAGCCCGCCGAGGCCAACGGCCCCGTGTACCCGTGGCGCAACCTGCGGGAGTGCCAGGAGGCCCCGGTGACCGCCAGCCACTTCCGCTTCGCTCGCGTGGAGGCGGACAAATACGAGTACAACGTGGTCCCCTTCCGCGAGGGCGTGCCCGCCTCCTGGACTGGAGATCTCCTGGCCTGGTGGCCCAACCCGCAGGAGTTCCGGGCCTGCTTCCTCAAGGTGAAGATCCAGGGTCCCCAGGAGTACATGGTTCGCTCCCACAATTCAGGGGGCAGCCACCCTCGGACCCAGGGTCAGCTCTACGGGCTGCGGGATGCCCGCAGTGTCCGAGACCCCCAGCGCCCTAGCACCTCTGCCGCCTGCGTGGAGTTCAAGTGCAGCGGGATGCTGTTCGACCAGCGTCAGGTGGACAGGACGCTGGTGACCGTCATGCCCCAGGGCAGCTGCCGGCGCGTGGCGGTCAATGGGCTCCTGCAGGATTACTTGACCCGGCACCCCCCACTTGCACCCACCGATGACCTGGCTGCCTTCTCCATGCTGGCCCCGCTGGACCCTCTGGGTCACAACTACGGTGTCTATACAGTCACTGACCAGAGCCCAAGGCTGGCCAAGGAGATCGCCATCGGCCGCTGCTTTGACGGCTCCTCTGATGGCTTCTCCAGGGAGATGAAGGCCGATGCTGGCACAGCCGTCACCTTTCAGTGCCGGGAGCCACCAGAGGGCCGGCCCAGCCTCTTCCAGAGGCTGCTGGAGTCCCCATCAGCAGCCCTTGGTGACATCCGCAGGGAGATGGGCGAGGTGTCCCGGGCACAGTCCCGAGCCTCAGGTCCCCTCCGCACCCGCCGTGGCAGGGCACAGCAGTGACCTGGGCCCCAGCCTCACTCCTCTGCCCTGCTCCAGACTCCTCTGTCCTTGGGAAGTCTCACCCCCCTTCTCCAGATGCTCGCTGTCTCTTCAGGTTTCTGGGCACCCCCCTCCCCTGCCCAGAATTCAGAGTCAGGTCTGATGGTGGAAACGCAGGTGGAAAATCATTGCTGTGTTGATGTGAAGTGGAGTGTGTCCTGATTGTGGGAGCCAGTGTCTTGGGGTGATGGTTGGGGCAGGTGACCAACTGAGGCCCAGAGGGGATCATTTCCAGCTCGCATGCCAGCTCTGATTTCATGTGTGTTTTGACCCTGATTTCAGATAATCAGCCCCTTCAGTTTTCTGTGCTGAGCTGGGTATTTTATTGGGTCCTCTACCCTGAGCTGTGTTCTTGGGGTTATTTATTGAAACAAAGCTTGCAAGGCTGGTCACAGGTGTGAGTGGGGGGTCCGGATGTGGCCCGTTGAAGATCTGAGGAAGAGGCTTCTTAGCTCTGGGGCTGGGGGGCACAATTCTCACATGTTTGATGCTTGGAGATTCCCCAGGGGGTCGGGGCAGGGATTCAATTAAAGATGCTTCATTTCCAACTCATGGTGTCGGCCTTGGGGAGAGGAGGATGGAGGCTGGGCCTGCTGGATCCAGATGCACCTTGGCAGCCAGAAACAGGCCCAAAGCACATACGGACGTGGGTGTGCAAGCGGCTTGCAGGCCCCCATGAGGTCCTGGACACTCCTCAGGCAGGCATGTGGGCTGCAACCGATGCCCGCAGAAGTGTGTCTGCAACACGTGTATACAGAGCCGACTCCTGAGTAGCCCAAGCCTGTGCAGTCCTGACCGCTAAACACAGTAGCAGCTGCTGCGCTGGCCCTCTCCTTGCCTGGCTGTGGTCAGTGGCTTCCTCCTGGCCACATGCCCAGGGGCTGCAGTGGGCAGGGAGGGGCCCTGGCAGGGCCGCTTGCCCCAGGAGGCAGGAATTGAGGCTGCCCTGGACTTCCTCCACCGGGCCCACAGCTGCCCTGCCCGGAGTCCCACCCGGCTGAGGCCTGGCCACGCCTTGACCGCATGGTGATTTGGCTGCCGGAGGCCATGGTCCTGAGCCCTCTGACCTCACGCGGACTCTCAGTCTGGAGGCGCAGAACCATTGTTTGCTTGCGCTCTTTGTGCGTGTGGCCAGGCACGTCACCCTGACACCCCATGTTCTGACCATGCCCCCACTTTCCCTGGAGTGAATCCCAGCAGAAGCGGGGGCTCCCTGGATGGCCCAATAGTCCCCTCAAGAACCTGCGTGAGACACCCCTGGCCTGGAGACATCGGCCCACGGAAGGCATCGATGCGGTGTTTCCGGAGGCCTGGAATAGGGACCATTGTGCCTGGCTGATTGCCCCGGGAAAGGGGGAGAGCAGGGGGTTGGAGTGTGGTGTTCCCTTATGCAGTGCATGCCTCAGGCCTTCTGCACACCCATCCACCCACTTCCCCTTCTGTCACCCCCCCAACTCACCCACCTGTCCCCTGCTCAGTCCACCTTACCGTTTGCCCATCCAACATTTAGAGGTGTCAGCTCTGTGACAACAGTGGGGGCCCAGAGAGGGCCTGGCCTTGGAGGGGAGACAGGCTCACACACACAGACCCCAACACCCCTGTAGGGTCAGTGCTCGGCCCGCATGGCCTGCTGGCTCTTGTCCATCTGGAGAACTCTCCATCTAACAACCCCTAACCTCTCCAGCCCTCACTTTTGCTCAGGCCATGGCTTTCATGGGAACATCTTCCCTTGCCAAGGGGGCAGACTTAGGGGCCTGGAGGGTCTGGGAGAATCTGGCAAACCTGAGGGTATCAGCCCCAGTCTCTGAGGGTGGGCCGCAGGGCTCTGCTTGGAGACAAGGTTTGGAGGCCCCGGTGCTGACACCCCAGGCTCTGCTTGGATGGGCTGTGATGGACAAAAGAGGGGAGATGCTTTGAGAGTGCTGGGAGCCAGGGGCATGTGCATTTATTCAGACTTACTGTGTCTACACCCCCAGCTGACAGGGAAGCTCAGAGGGGTAGGCCCTCACGCAAGGCAATGCAGACTCTGGGCCTGCCTGTCGGGGTTCTGGGGAGCAGCAGGAGTGGGGGGCCTCCCCCTGCAGCCAGCAGGAGAAGCTGGCTGCCAGGCTGGGTGTGATGAGGTGTCAAGTTCTGCTGCCAAATACCTTTCATTGAGAAAGTGCTGGGGCCGCGGCCACTGCCAGGCCTGGGGCAGCTGAATTTGGGACGGGCTGCTGGCCTCCCTTCGCTAGGGTGGGGCAGGGGTGGGTGGGCGTCATCCTGAAGCCCCCGTTCCAGCTGCTGTGGCTGCGCCAGGCGTGAGCAGGGGCTCCTAGAGGGAAGCGGGCCAGGGAGACTGTTCCAGGCAGAGGGCAGAGCCCAAGAAAATGCTTGGCGCAGGGCAGTGGCTGTAGCCCCAGTGCCTCCTCATCTCTGCTGACAACTCTTCAAGAGGGCAGCACTTGGCCCCAATGTTCAGATGAGGAAACTGAGGCTCCAAGAGCAGGAAGCCATGGCTCTGAGCTGACAGCCCTGTGCTTCTTGATGCTCCCTTGTGACCCCATTCTAGCCTCCGAGCCAGAAGTCCCGCCCCTTCCCTCCTGGAATGTTTGCTCTCCACCTCCTGGTAAATCCATTGCTCTCCCCCTAAAACTGGGGCTGCCAGACCACACCCCATTAGCTTGGGGCATGGGGAGGTGCACAAGGCCCCCACAGAGACCCCAGCTCCAGCCACCCTGGGGTCAGCTCAGGGCACAAGGAGTCCCGTGGTCCTGCCCACGGCATTTTAGACATAATTTTAGAACCAGGGGTTCTTAAAATTCCTAGTACTGTGAGTGGGAGAAAAATCTTGGAACAGTGCTTAAAACAAGAGAGTCTTAAACCTGTAGAATCCAAGAGGAGGAAGATAAGAATGAACACACATTGAGCACTGACTGGATACAAGCCCTCCCTGCCCGCCAAGCCCTAACTCACTTTGAGGGCATTTAATGTTTATTTATTGCCTTGGGCCCCCAAATATGTTTTAGGGAGGGTGATTTTTCACACACATACCCCCCCCCTGTTTCACAGCTGAAGGGACTTGCCCAGGGTCACACAGCAAATGGGGACACCATAGGCTGAGGGGAAGTGCAGTGTTTCCCAGAGAAAGGGACATAGGCAGTGGGTCTTGAAGGATGTATAGGAGTTTGCCATGTGGGCAAGATAGGAAGTGCATACCAGGCAGCTGGAAAGGTACATGTGAAAGCTGAGGAGGGAAACTCAGGTGGACATGGAGAAGGGAGACACACAGAGGAGGTAAACAGAGCCTTGAATGCCGAGCAAGGAGCTGGAGAGTCTCTGGTGGGTGATGGGGAGCCACAGAAGATGCTGGAGCAAGGAAAGATCACACACTTTCTCATAACAAAGACTCCTCTAGACGTGGTGCGGGATTCAGCGTTGTTGGAAAGTGTTTCTTTTATGCAACTGGGGTCTGCCTCGTCCCACGTGGCAGCCCTTCAGGGTCCAAACCTGCAGCCCAGCGCCCCCTCCCCTCCAGCTGCCTCTTGTTTTGGCTGAACATTGCTGGCTCTTCCATCGGGGCCTCGTGGCCCTGGCGTGGCCACCCACCACTTCCCCAGCCCTGTCTGTCTCCCTCATCAGCCCTCAGAGTTGGGTATGACCCAGTCGCAGACCCCAAAGACTGGAGCCAGCCTGGCAGGGAGACCTGGCTTCAGTCGGGTGGGGGGAACGCTTGTACTTTAATGGTGGAAACAGAGGCAGGGCGCCAGCAGAGAAAGAACAGTCCAGCTGAACACCGATGTCCTGCTGCCTGATCCCCTCCCAGGGCAGGAGCTGAGGCCAGACCCCAGGGCCCGGGGTGGGAGATCTGGGCAGACAGGAGGGAGGAGACCCCAGGGATCAGGGGAGCAACAGACACGGACATTTTGGGATGGATACAGGGAAGTACCCACTGCCCTACCCAGGGTCACAGGCACCGTGCAAAACAGCGGATGTGGCACATGGAGTCAGGCAGCCATCAGTCCCGAGGTCACACCGTCCTGGTCACGCACTATCCCTGTCCTCCCCAGTCAGACACTCCCTCCCACGGCACCAGGCCACCTTCTCGCCACTCATTCAGCTACACTGTCACTCTTAATCGCAGCCCCACACGCAGTCATCCCCCGCAAAGTGCTCGCGGCTGGATTTGCTGGTCATTCTGGATGCAACAGCCTAGCCGGTGACTATCCCACCCCTCACAGCAGCCCAGGTGGATGAACCCCGACATACAGGCCTATGAGGCAGGGTCCTGCGGGGGTGCTGGCAGCTAAGAGCACCCGTGCGCAGTGGAGTACCAGCACCCACAGTCACCCCTCGTCACCCGGCACCTGGGGACACCCGACACTCAGATGCCCAGATCGCCCAAGTCAGGGCTGATTCTGACCTGCCACGAATGTCCACAGTTCTGTCCCTCAAAGCACACCGGGCGCGGCCTGGTGCACGTGGCACCTCCCTCTGTCCGGCGGCCCTGGGGAGGGTGTGGGCTGGGGGCCGGGGGCGCCTTGCAGTCCTGGATGCTTTTCCTAGGAAGTCCTGAATCCCTCCCTGCTGACTCAGCCCTGGGGGCTGGCTGGCTGGTGCTGCCAAACCTCAGGTATGTCCTCGAAGGCTGCCTGGCGGGGCCTCTGTCAAGGGAGTGGGGGGAGTCCACTCAGGACGCGGCCCTCACCCAGGCCCCAGCTGCTCCTTTGCCCCAGATGGAGTTTGAGCTTTAACGATGGGTCACAAGGCAGGGGGCCGGCACCGTGGAGGCTGAGGTCGGCTCCTCACACCCCCAGCTCTTCCAGGCTGAGGGTCGGTGGACAAATGAGCTCCCAGCCAAGTCAGGCTGCCTCGTAAAGGGGCCCTGTTCAGTCCACGCTCCATGCCTTGTAAAGATGCCTCTGT
Organism: Hippopotamus amphibius kiboko; assembly: GCF_030028045.1. Classification (NCBI taxonomy): domain Eukaryota; kingdom Metazoa; phylum Chordata; class Mammalia; order Artiodactyla; family Hippopotamidae; genus Hippopotamus; species Hippopotamus amphibius. The sequence continues at coordinate 14,697,079 of NC_080200.1, read as the reverse complement.
CTTGGGTGGTCTGGGGGGATTTGGCTTGGCTGTCCCTCCTGGGGCCCGGCACAGGGACAGGGACACACACACACATGTGCACACATGTGGTCTCACATGATGTCTACATGCAGACCTGTGGGTACAGATATGCTTGACTGTGCCCAGATTCAGCCCTGGACTGGCCTTTCCAGAGCCCCATTCTGCAGAGGGAGGTAGAGACAGGCACAGGTGCCATAGCCTGTGGAGGGTCAGATTTGGGCCAGCAGGAGGGTCAGGGGCTGGAGAAAACCAGAGAAGGGCTGAAGGAAGGCTTTCTGGAGGAGAGGGCATTTGCTATGGGCTTTGAAGAGTGAATAGGAGTTTGCCAAACCAAGATCAGATGTCCAAAGGTCTTGAATGCTGCTTTTAGAGTTTACCTTTTGTCTGTGAGGATTTTGAGCAGAGAAGGAACACAGACAAACACCAATTCACTACCTCCTCTTGAAGACCCAGCCTCTCCCCCTCAGCATGCTTTCAGTCAGATGGGGGAGGCAGAGCCAGACCCAACCTGGAGGCATAGAAGAGTTCTCAGGTTTGTGAAGCACCTGCTAGGCATTGGGTTGGATCTTGTCAACAACCTTTTAAGGCAGGTTCCATTATTATCTCTAGTTTTCAGCGAGGAAAGCAAGGCTGAGAGAGGGAGGTACCTTTCCCAGGGTCCCACACAGAGGTAGGGCAGTTCACACACAACCCTGGCTTCCGACTTGCAGTTGTGGCTGCTGACCTGGTCCCAAGCTGACCCTAAAGTTTGAAGGCCGGCACAGTGGGGGTCCAATAAGTCAGCTTTGCCAAGGGTCGTGTCTATGCACCTGGGGTCCTGGCCTGGGCAGGGAGGGCCCTGCTCACGGGACACAAAAGCTCCCCCTGGGCCTCAGCATAGTTGCTCCTCTCCCACATCCCTTGTCATTGGCTGCTGAGTGGCTTTAATGAGCGGCTTCTAGGCAGAGGCATGTCTGAGTAGGAGGCTGGGGTGCTTCTCCAAGCCTCCTGGGAGGCCAAGGCCACGGGCCCGCCGTCTGGCCCAGCTGAACACAAACATTTGGAAATGGCCGACCCGACGGAATCTAGGTTGTGGTCAGGCTGTGGCTGAAGAAGCCACTGGAAAAACACGCAGTCCACGCGGCCAGACCCAGCTTACGTTTCACCAGGCAGGAGTGGCCTGCCTGGCGCCTGGAGCTGAGGAATGTTCGTTCTCTAGTTCTTTGGAACCTGCTGTCTCTGACCGGGGAATCCAGCCTCTGGGCGGTGCCACTCTTGGTCTCCTGTGGTCAGGCTGTGACCCGCCTCCTAATGTGTCCTTGGAGAATCAGGCCTCTTGGCTTGTCCCCTGGACCAGATGCTGTTGGAAACCATTCGTTTGTTTGCATGCCCCTGACAATAGGGAGCTCACTCCTTTACAGCTGTTGTACCCGGTAGCCAGGAGCCTTAACTGGACCAGTTTCCCACAGGAAGCTCCAGCTCCTTTGACCACATGGAGGGGAAGTCACTGCAGCCTGAGCATCCTCCACCCTCAACCCTCCATGGGTTCAGCCCCCTCCAAAGCCTCCAGACCTCCCCCATGCCCTTTGGATTCAGCGTGTCCTAAGTGGACCCAAGTGTCTTGCCCCAGAAAGTTTTCCTTGCCCTGTAGTCATGCTTCAGCACTAATCTCTCTGTCCACCTGCCTGAGCCATGGCCTGGGCAGGTGGCTCACACATCCATTGAGCACCTACTGGATGCTGAAGCACTTTACTTGCATCTCTTCACTGACCCCTCCCAGTTAGGCTGTTCCTATAATTGTTCTACTTTACAGATGGGGAAACTGAGGCTCAGAGGGTTTACTTGGCATCCTGGGCTACCAGAGGCAGATTCTGGAAGTAGGAGCCATTCCCCTGCGGGAACAAGGATAGGGCCCTGGCAGCCTTGTCTTTTGGGCTGGAGCGGCCCCTGGAGGCCAAAGGGGGAAGCTGCAGCCTCAGTCACACCTGTGGGCCTGAGAGTCCCCGGCTTCCCACAGGCTCTGGTCACTCCCCTGCTCACACATCCTCCGTGGCTCTCATGGTCCCTGTCACTGGGGGCAGGGACTCTGGGTGAACACTTGCTGGGTCACAAAAGCCAGCCTCTTGTGTCAGACCCAGACTGGAGCCAGGGCTGGGGAGGGACAAAAAGAGGGGAGGAGCCAGAGTCAGGGTCTGAATGTGGTTGACACACTGAGGTCCCAGGGAGGGGATGGTTCAGGTGAGGGGTGGGGTCCGGGTGGATCGAGAACACGTGCCCGCCCACTTTCCCGATTCTACCCCGCCTCAGGAGAGATGGTGAAATTAAACCAGAGGCTTTGGGGAGACTTTGACGAATGACCAACATGGGGTGACTCCCCTCCACACAGACCACAGCTCTCCTCACCTCTCAGCCCTCCCCAGGACTCTCTTTGGTCCAGAAAATCCCCATCGGCCAGGCAGGAGTAAGATTGAGGACCAGAGGGAATTCCCTGGTGGTCCAGTGGTCAGGACTCTGCGCCCTCATTGCTGAGGGCCCAGGTTCAATCCCTGGTTGGGGAACTAAGATTCCTCCCAGTTGCACAGCGCAGCCAAAAAAAAAAAGGGGACAGATCATCCCTGGGGACATACAGCCCAGTCCCATCCTGTGCATCGCCGTCCCCACCCCCCATCACTGGGCAGCGATGGGGTGTGTGTGTGGCTGGGTGATGGGCCTAGAGCCAGAATAACTGGAGACTCTCCCACAGCTGCAGAGTTGCCCAATCTACCCCGCCCCCACCATGGTGCTTCCTGGCTTGTGGGATCTTAGTTCCCTGACCAGGAATCAAACCCCCGGCCCGGCAGTGACAGCACCAGGGAATTCCCTTCTCCTTTTCTTTTCTTTTTTTTTTTTGAGCTGCCCCATCTCTATTCCAGAGGAGAATGAGGTGTCAGGCAGGAGAGACCAAAACGCCCCGGCCCCTGAGCTGGCCCTAGCCCGTGGACGCTGGCTGGCTGGTGAGGACGGGGTGGCTAGGGGGAGAAGAAAGCTGGGGAGGGGGCAGTAGTGAGTCGGAGACCTTGCGGGGTCAGGTCCTGGGGAGGGGGGCTGTGGGGGAGTAGGCTGGGGGCGGAGGGGAGGGGGTGGCGTCTTGGGGGGATGGGTAGAGCAGTTCGCTGGGCAAAGAGGGCGCCCAGGCAGAGGCGACGGCCAGCGCAAAAGCCCTGGGGTGGAAACTTGTTTATGGGGGGGTAGCGAGGGGGGCCAGTGAAGAGGGAAATGACGTCAAAGACACACCTTGTGCTGGTCGGGGAGGAAAAGGGAATTGGTGTTTGAGGGGGAAGGGAAACCAGGACCTGGATCCACGTCACGTTGTAAGATCGCCCCCTGGCGGCCCGGTGAAGAACGGGCCGGGAGACGGGGTCGGTCCATCCTCAAGCCTACCCTCTGGCCCTCACAGGCCGTCACAGAAATTGTGGCAAGCCTGAGCCAGGCTGCCCTTGACCAGACCGCCGCCCTCCTGTCTTCCTGTCTCAGCGTCCCCCTTCAGCAGAATGGGGACAAAGTAACCCCGGACTCTCCAGGAGCAGGGACAGCTTGCTCAGTGCTTTGGGTTCTCAGTGCTCCCGTGATTCCCACCAAGCCAGCTGGGGCAGGAGCCAAGTCTATGTTCATGTCACAGCGGGGCTCAGGGAGGGTAGCACATGCAGGGCCTCCTCACACCAGGGATACCTGTCAGGAGAGACTGGACCCTTAGCAGGGGCCAGCCCAGCTGGCCAGAGCCCCAAGTTCAAGTTCTGCCTCTACACATCTCCCTGTGCCTCGGTTTTCTCAATTCTTCCGTGGAGGTAGGCTGGCAAGACTAGCAATAAGTCCTTCTTCAAACTTTCTCTTGCTGATGTTGGTGTACGCTGGCGATTCTTTGTTTTTCTTTTCTTTTCAGAGTGAAGTTTAAGGCTGTGAGTGTTCACACACCAAAACTATTTCCACCAACATAGGAAGTGTAACTTGGGCTGTGTATTTCCTCGAGGGCCTGGGCTGTTCCAGATGCAGCTGGAAGGAGGCAGCACCACCACATACCAGAGGGGTTTGAGGGATGTCAGTTTAATTAATCATCCTTGGGACTTCCTATGTGGCACAGTGGTTAAGAATCCACCTGCCAATGCAGGGGACATGGGTTCAATCCCTGCTCCAGGAAGATCCCACATCTCGGAGCAGCTAAGCCTGTGCGCCACACCTATTGAGGCTGCACTTTAGAGCCCGTGAGCCACAACTATTGAGCCCACGTGCCGCAACTACCGAAGCCCGCGCACCTGGAGCCCGTGCTCCCCAACAAGAGAAGCCACTGCAATGAGGAGCCCACACACCGCAATGAAGAGTAGCCCCCATTTGCCACAACTAGACAAAGCTCGTGTGCGGCAACGAAGACCCAACACAGCAATAAATAAATAAATAAATAAAATAAATTTATAATTAATCATCCTTTTTTTTTTTTTTAGCCATGCTGCATGCGGGATCTTATTTTCCTGACGAGGGTCCGAACCCCTGCTCCCTGCAGTGGAAGTGCGCAGTCTGAACTCCGCCAGGGAAGTCCTAACCGTCCTGCTTAAACTTGCCGTTGATGTAGGGCTCCCAGACCAGAGTGAACCACCAGTTGGTGGCCCACACCAGCCCCACAGTGCCCACATGCCTGCTGTAGGAATCCGATTTCTGGTCAGTTTGCCATAGCGCCGGCCTAGGAACCAGCTCAGTATCCTGGCGCTCACTGGAGATTCTTGTGTGAATCAGTGCCATTACGGGCCAGTGGGAGGCCCTTCAAAGCTGCTCCTGTGTCTGTGATTTACTCTAAAATTCAGGACATCGGAATCCTACACATTTGGATGTGCGTTTGAGACTGAAGGTGCCATCCCTCATGCCTGAAGAAAGTCCCTCATCACCTGGTTCTACAAGGATCCCAGGGTCATTAGCCACTGCAGTTGCTCACCTTCAACACATCCTGAAAGGACTTCGGGGTGGAGTCAGACACGAGGCTCTCAGTGCTCTGGGAGAACTGGCAGGACAGGTCTTCAGATGGGTAGATATTTTCAGGAGAAAATTTTTATGAACCCAATTTCCTGCATCTTCTCGCACTTAGAAAAGCACTAAAATCATTACCTGTGACATCTGCCCCTTGTGACCAGCAGTCATTTTCTACCAAGATGTGTGTGATTGCACGTCCCCTTCTCCAAAATCTCCTCTATGCTGACCTCCTCCCCACCTCTTCGGAGCAGTTGCTCAGAGCTCTCTGAGAGGCTCTCTCCAGGGCTATAGCCCTCAGTGTGGCCCCAGATAAAACTGAAACTCACAGCTCTCATGCTGTGCATTTTTATTTCATTCACACTCTTTTTCCAATTTATTGCTATTCCAGACTAAGGAACGCAAGGAGCTGACAGCCCAGCAGCACCCTGTCTCAGTTGGCCCCAAGGGAAGGTTGCCGTGTGCAGGGTCCACACCCAGGAGGGGCAGTTAGCCCAGTCAGGCTCACACATTCCAGGTATATGGCTGCCACTTGCAAAACTCTAACCTAAAGCCAGCCTATTTTTTTTTTAAATCACCAATCCACCCCAGACACATTGCTAATGAATTAGTATGATGCATATTAGAAGGGATTTTTCCTCTGGTGGGAGCACTGGGGTTAAGATGTGTGGATCAGAGAGAATTGTAGTAGCTCTCCTGCCCAGACATCTGGCCAGAATGCCAGCCTTGTCTGGGAGATGGTGAAAATGCAGATCCCCAGGCTTGGCCCAGACCTGGTGAACCAGAACCTGCATTTAAACCCATCTCTGGCCTAGACCCCTCGGAGTAGCCCCCTTGACTTGAGACTCTGAATTGGCCTTGAGTCCAGCTGCTTGGAACCCTGCCCAGGTTACGTGGCTTTTGCCTCAGTGGCTCTGTGGAGCTCTAAGCAGATAGAGGGTGCCTTCCTGGGGCTCCTGACCAGGTGATGGAGATGTGATTTCACGGAACCTGCGAAAGGTGCCCACTCATCTCTCAGAGGCAGCCCAGGACATGGATCCCCCAGTCTCTGTCTCCCACCAACCTGGCTCACAAGGGCAAGACAAATTTCTCAAAAGCTACACAAATAGCGTGCAAAGGATATGCAAATCCCACGTATATTTAATTCAAACAAAGCAAATCATGCATATTATATGCAAACAGCAAACACATATGCAAATATCATGAGAGGGCGGGCCCCCCTGGGGTCAAGGGTGAGGGTTGTCAGACACTTTGCAAGGCACACATCGAATATAAGCTTAACTGCGGAGGTCTTATTTCCTGCCCCGAGCCCCGCCCTTTACAGGGATCAGCCCTTGGACCCCACAGCTACAAGGTGAGGGGCTCTTGTATCCCTGGGTCTCCAGCCCAGGAGAGGCAGGTCTCCAGGCCTCCAGCGCTGTAATCTCTGCAGGGCCACAGCGACCCCTGGTGGACAGTAGTGGGACACCGCAGCTGGACCACGCACCCTACTCCCACCCTTTTCTCCCTGTGTGGTGGTCTCCAGATCCCCTACCCCAACCCCCCACCCTGCCCCCGTGGGCCCCTGATCATGAACTGCCAAGCCATAGATTAGTGGGGGGAAAAAGAGCAGGACTGGCTGAGGGGAGTGGTCAGTGTTCCAAGGGGGCTGCTCCTCCTTTCCCTGCACAAGCCTCTTAGGGATTTCTAAAATGCAGGCTGTCCAAGGGTTTACTGCACAGAGAAATGAGAGACTGCTTCCCCCAACCCCCAGTCCTTGGTTCCTTCCCCAGTGGCCATGGCTGTGACCTGTGTCACCTTCCAGAGATATCTGGATACCTCCCCCCCCGCCCCCCGCCATTTCAAAATGTGCACAAATTGTTATCCTTCCTACTCTTTACATTAATGCATTGCAGAGAAAAGTTGCTTCAGCCTTTTTCACGGTTGTATACTATTCCACTATGGCTCAACAGCCTAATTTAAACAGTCCCCAATTGACAGACATTCATTTTCATTTTTTTTTTTTGCAATTACAAAAGTGTAGCAGGAAATGCATCATTTTGCGTTCATTTGCATGTACCTGTAGAAAAATTCTTAGAAGGAAAACTAATGAGGGAAAGGGTATGTGCGTTTGTGTGTGTGTGTTTTATTTTTATTTTCATTAATTTTTATTGGAGTATAGTTGCTTTACAATGTTGTGTTAGTTTCTGCTGTACAGCAAAGTGAATCAGTTATATATGTACATATATCCACTCCTTTTTTTATTTCTATGTCTGCGAGGCTGTTTTTTTTTTTTAAAGAACTTTTATTGAGATACAGTTAACATACAGTAAACTGCATATATTTAGAGTATACAATTTGGTATTTTTTTTCTTATTAGTAATGTATATATGGCAATCCCAATCTCCCAATTCATTCCCCCCCAACCCTCCCCGCTTTCCCCACATGGTGTCCATATGTTTGTTCTCTACATCTGTGTCTCTATTTCTGCCTTGCAGACCGGTTGATTTGTACCATTTTTCTATATTCCGCATATATGTATTAATATACGATATTTGTTTTTCTCTTTCTGACTCACTTCACTCTGTATGACAGTCTCTAGGTCCAACCATGTCTCTACAAATGTCCCAATTTCATTCATTTTTACAGCTGAGTAATGTCCACTCTTTTTTAGATTTCCTTTCCATTTAGGTCACCACAGATCATTGAGTAGAGTTCCCTGTGCTATACAGTAGGTTTTCATTAGTTATCTATTTTATACATAGTAGGGCATGTGCATTTTTTTTTCATTGATAATATTTTTATTTGACATCTGGATTCAATTTCACATATACTTGCATAAATAATTAAAAAGTATCTCTAATGATTAAGTGTGTGCAACTGTATGCTAGTTCAACTGGTCCCAGTTTCATTCTCCACTTACAATGCAACCCTCACTCTGTTGTAGCACCAGAAAGAAGACAGCTGCTGGTCCCTTTCCTTACAGCAACACGGGGTTTGCACTGCGTAAAGCTGCGGGGCAGGTTCTACCTGTTTTAAATTTTAATAATCAGGCCAATGATTTTTTATTTATTACTAAAAGATAATACCAAAAACCGTTAAGGCCAAAATAAAATGGTGCAGTTCCAGCATCCCAAGCTAGAAGGAATGATTTTTTCAGTGAAGGGGAATATATATAATCCAGAGAGCTGATATTATTAGACAGAAGTAGCGTTTGGTGTCAAGCATTTAAGAACGAACAGGAGGGGGAGGTTTATGTGCTGGACGTCACGGAGCCTCAACAGAGCTTTCTCAGCTTCAAAATTAAAAACAATTTTCTAGGATACATGAAATGATGAATAACAGAAGAGTGATCAGTACTGAATTTAGAGTGGAATGATTCACATTAGTTCTCCAAGTGAATGTAATAGAGCATATTTACTTTCTTAACAAATGTTGATTTCTCCCCCTCACTGTAAAATTGAGATCCATCATTCATAATGTTACCTGGATGATCTAAACATTAATGTATTTAGAATTAGTGGGCTTCCCAGGGACCGGTTTAGATTCCTTCCAGCCAAGGGGAACTGTTCTTGTTGAGCGTGAAGTTGTTGGCAAGAGGTAAGTCAGAGGCACAGCTGTGGAGGTCAGTCATGGGTCAGTTTTTGATGGCCATGGTCCAGAGGAGGGGACGGTCTGTTTCCACAGTCACAACACCAGATCCATCGTACGTATTGGAAGTGCTGACCAGTGTTCCAAAACTAAGCATATGATTTGTGAGGTTCCACTTTAGGCCTGTTGTCATAACCCGATTGCATGGCTGTCCAACAGGAATAAGGCCACACCAGTCACCTTCCATTCCAGTGTCTACGTGCAATTTGTGCTTTCCTGGTTGGAGCAGGTAGATGAGAGATTCCTCTTGGATTATTATAATTGGCAAAGGAGTGATTCGAGTTGCTTGGAACAAAGTGTTCACAGACGCCATAATCTGGTCAAAGCGCCCAGCAAGTCCTCCCAAGGTCACAGTCATATCTACCTGCAGGTCTTTTCCTTCTATCTTCTTTTGGAGCACTTCGAGGCACTTGGTAAAGTCAGTATGCTCTTGATCAGGAGTTGAAATAATTTCACATCCCTTGGTAGCATAGTATTCTCTAACTTCAGGCCTAATCGAATCAAAGTCTCCACTGATGAATTCAGGCAAAAAGCTTTCCCTCTCTCCTTCAGTGTTGTCATATAAGCGGTTGGCACCTCCATCAGCACAGGCTCTTAGAAGAGCTGCTGGTGTTGGAGGGTTGCCTGCAGAGGTGGGGGACAGCTGTGGCTCACCGAGGAGACAGGGGCACTGGCAGCAGGGGTTCTGAGAAGTGCTCATTGGCGTGAGCCCTTCCAGAATCCACCATTAGCTCCACCAAAGAGCCTCTGTGTGCATTTTTAATATTAATAGATTTTAGAAAATTGCCATCTTGAGCAACCATACTTATAAGCAGTCTACCCAGAACTGCCTTCAGGCTCACAGCCTTGGCTCTGCCTGGATCCCTCCTGAATGGGGGCCTGGGGTGCAGGTCACGAAGCCTCTGAGCCTCAGTGTCCCCACCTGTCTCGTGGAGGTGCCACCAGCCCCCACTCTGCCAGCAGGATGGGCTCAGGGGGTTTCTGGTGACTCCTCAGGGCTCCTGTAATCCTTACAGCCCGCTTACTGTCGTGTGGCCACATTTCAGGCATTTTTTGAACAATGCAGTATGAAATATTGTAAAGTGCAACTGTATGTGCAGAATTTGACCTAATTTCCTCAAATTAAAACCCTCCAAGAGGGACTTCCCTGGCGGTCCAGTGGTTAAAGATTCCGCGCTTCCGCTGCAGAGGGCGCGGGTTCCATCCCTGGTGGGGGAACTAAGATCCCACATGTCGCGTGGCGCGCCCCCCAAAAAACCCCCAAACAAAAAACCCCCCAAAACTTCTGAGACTCAGACTCAGCCTGAAGCTGGCGACCAAGCCAACCACGAGCTGCATTCTCGCCACAGCCACAAGAGGGCGCAAGTGAGCGGCTGGCTCCAGGGCCACCTGGGACCCGCAACTTGTCTGTCTCCTTTGGGACCGCCTCGCCCGGTTGTCTCCAGCGCCCAGGCTCTCCACCTCCTCTCCAGTGTCCAGACGACCCGTCCTGGCGCATCCCACACTCTTGCTCCCACAGGACCTGCCTGGCCACTCTCCGCGGGCACTGCCTCAGTTTCTCCGCAGAACTCTGGTGACCTCTTTGCTGTGAATCTCCTCGAAAGCCGACTGTACCCTCTGATTCTCTGAGTCTCTGATTGTCTCTCTCTCTCTTTTTAAATAAATTTATTCATTTATTTTTTTATTGGCTGCATTGGGTCTTCGATGATGCACACTGGGCTTTCTTTAGTTGCAGCGAGCAGGGGCTACTCTTCGTCGCGGTGCGTGGGTTTCTCATTACGGTGGCTTCTCTAGTTGTGGAGCACGGGCTCTAGGTGCTCAGGCTTCAGTAGTTGTGGCACACGGGATTAGTTGCTCCATGACATGTGGGATCTTCCCTGTTCAGGGATCGAACCCATGTCCCCTGCATTTGCAGACAAATTCTTAACCACTGCACCACCAGGGAAGCCCTGCGGTCTGTTCTTTTTTTTTTTTTTTTTTTAATAAATTTATTTATTTTATTTATTGGCTGCGTTGGGTCTTCATTGCTGCACACCGGCTTTCTCTAGTTGCTAAGATTGGGGGCTACTCTTCATTGTGCTGTGCGGGCTGCTCATTGTAGTGGCTTCTCTTGTTGCAGAGCACGGGCTCTAGGTGCATGGTCTTCAGTAGCTGCGGCACATGGGCTCAACAGTTGTGGCTCACGGGCTCTAGAGCACAGGCTCAATAGTTGTGGCGCACAGGCTTAGTTGGTCTGCGGCATGTGGAATCTTCCCGGAGCAGAGCTTGAACCCATGTCCCCTGCATTGGCAGGCAGATTCTTAACCACTGCGCCACCAGGGAAGTCCTGCAGTCTGTCCTTGATGCAGCAGTGGATGGTGAAGATGTGCGTCCCCCCTGGGGTGCCCCCTGCTCACACCGGCCTGGCCCCTTCTAAGGGCTGGCACCTCTCGCCCTCCTGCCGGTGTGGGTACCTTGGGCAGTGCTCACCCTGCACCTTTGCACACTCCCTTGCTCACCTCCCTAAGGCTTTGTCTCAAAGGTACCGTCCGCGATGGGATGTTGGCTGTAGAAAGCAATGAAGCACTGACACATGCTGTATATACTATAGTGAACCTTGAAAACATGCTGAGTGACAGAAGCCAGACAGAAAGGGCCACATGTATGATTCCATGTACCTGAAATGTCTGGAACAGGCAAATCCATAGAGACATGAGGTAGATTAGTGGTTGCCAGGGGCTGGGGAGGGGGAATGGGGAGTGACTCCTAATGGGGACGGGGTCTCCTTTTGGGTGGGCTGTACAACAGCCTTGACTGCCTGAGACTCCCCAGGCTGTGGTTTTGCGGTGCCCAGCCTCCTAACAGCTCCTGCTGGGGCAGGGATGAGAAGGCTCGGTGGAAACATCACAGGTGCAGGGGGAGGTCCTGATGGCTGTCCCTGGCTACCCTGAAGGTTTGCAGGGCCGTGAGGGGAAGAAAAGAAGCGCCAGCTATGCAGAAAGCCTGGCTGGGGGTGGGCTCGCAGAACAGCACCGCGGAGATGCAAGCTGAGGGGCATCGTGGGCTCAGGGCTGCAGAGATGGGAACTACCTAAAATATCCAGGCCCCAGCACTGGGGCCGAGGGGCTCCTGCCATAGCACTGCATTCACCGGGGGAAGATCCTCGCAGACACAGAGGCAGTGGCCACCCTAAGATGCATCGTGTAGAGAAAGGCAGGGCGTGCCAAGGGGGGACAGGTATGCAGGGACACCCTCAGACCATCATAGACCATCTTGGCCGGACACCCTGAGGACCAGCCTGCAGTGGTTGCCGGTGGAGAAGGGGCCAGGGCCTGGACACCGTTGGCTGACGTTGTGTTACCTGCATAGAAATCCATTTCTTGGCCCTTAAAAGCAACAGAAATGGAGACGTGGAGGGCAGTATGGTAACACGGCAGGTGAGAGCAGCCAGCTGCTGCCTAGAGGCCCGTTGGTGTGACGGGTTGGGGTGGGCAGATGTGCAGGGTGGATGGGAGCCAGAGGAGGAGAGGGGCTGAGGTCCTCTGATCCCTGGAGACCCCCGTGCTCAGTCTTTCGGGGTGCAGGCCGGGATCCTGCTATGCTGCACGCCTGTGACCCGGTGGACCCTCACTCTCGTGACCTGTTTCCTGTCTGCAACCCTCTCTAGGGTGTCTGCGTCACAGTGGTGGCACCTGCAGGGGCTGGAGACAGGACAGAGGGATCTCTCGGGCATGGGGGGCCTTGCGGCTGAGAACCAGGAAAGGCGTGATGCATCCAGCTGGCCAGGATCTGGGGGTGCGCTGGTGTGGAGGTGCACGGGGGTCAGGACACTCTGTGTCCAGAGATGAAACACTCCAGACAGAAGCTCAGATGCTGGTCATGGTGGCAGCGGACAGTGTGGGGTCAGGGCCACGGTGATGCTGACTGACAGGCCGATGCAGTGCATTTGCTCAGGGCCCCGAGCTGGGCTGAGCCCAGGCTCATTTAATTCTCCCAACAGCCCGGCTCTACTATCTGCATTCCCAGTGAGAGGAAGAGGAGGAGGAAACGGAGGGAAGGCCCCACCTGAAGGCTGACCCAGAGGAGGAAGTGGGTGAGGGGACAGAGAGGGAGCTGGGGGATGCTACGCGCCCAGCCTTGCGCCAGCAGGATTTCAGGAACACAGACGCACGAAAGTGTTTGGGAAGTTAATCCTCTTTAATAATGACATTTCAATTGAAAATGGTGGAATTTATATTAACAGAGAAAAGAAAAGTGCCAAACCAATTCCCAGTAAAATTCTGAGCTCACAACAGACTTAAGTCTAAACTGCACGAGATGACACAAGAGAAGAGAGTGTGGGAGGCGGTGTCCGGGCGAGTCGGCACACGGATGGACTCGTGAGCAGACAGAGTCACACCTCGCACAACTGCAGGGCTGCAGCCCTGCGCCTGCGCGGTCTGCGGGACCAAATTTCCAGGAGCAAATCTGGGAGTGAAGGACGTTGAAGTTAAAATCAGCGCAAAATTTTTATGCGAGAATCTGTGCCAGGTCCCAGAAGAAACAAGTCACAGTCTTCACCATAAAATTACTATTAAAAAAACCAGATGGAGTTGGCAGAACGTGCAGCACCTCCGTCCATTTCCAATCCCAGCTGATAAGCCAGAGGCGCCGCCTGCCGTCAGCTCAGGGAGCGCCGTCTGCTGTCAGTTCTGGGTTTTCGGAGGCGACACGAGTGCCAGGGAACCACGGCGGGTCACACCTCGGTTCTGCTCACCCCAACGCTCAATTAGATGCATCTGAGGTGACACTGCCGGGGTCTCCAGCAGGGGAAGCAGTCACCATTCGCTTCACCTGAAAAGACAGAGACAGAGAGTCAGAGGGGGGCCATGGGACCGATGACCCGTCCCGCCCCCCGGATCCCCGAGGCGGCTCAGAACACGCCAAGAACCATGAGAGGCGCCAAGGGGAGGGACAGAGGGGTCTGTCCTGGGTCACAGCTGGCCTTGCACATGGAACCCGCTTCCTTGGCAGGAACTGGCCTCCGCGGGCCAGGCCCTGGCACGGGACTGATGGGGCACCGTGGCACATGCTCTGAGGGTGAGGGAGACCCGGGCAGGCCCGGAGCTGACGGTGGTCCCCAAGACATCGTGGTGAGACTCAGTGAGTCGTAAGAGGCCCAGGAACCTGGCAGGGTGTGGGCCTGGCTGGGAGTCAGGAGGGCAGGGCCCATGGCTGCCGGCGTGGGGGCTCCGTCTGCAGTGCGGGGCCGTATCAGGCACACGTGACCCTGGGATGTTTGTCCACAGGAGTCCCCCACAGGGGACACTGCTACTGGCAACGGCTCTTCTCAGCCTGTCGGCTCCAAGGTGAGTCCTGTTTGCAGCCCACGAGAGCAGGGCTTGCAACTCACAAGCTCTCCTTCACCTTCCTCACTCTCGAACTTTCCTCAACAGGATGAACTGCACCTCCTGCCTGCACCCTCTACCCCATCCGACCCCATCAGGCCCGAGACCCTGCTCCTCACCCCATCCTGTCCCCTGCCCCGGTCTCAGCTATTACCTCCCACACGTCCGTCCCAAGGAGCTGCCACAGAGGACAACTGAATCAAGACACGTCCTGCAGGGGCTGCCTCACCGTGTGGCACAGGGACACCGAGAGGCCGGCGTGGCCCTGCCCACCTTCCGTCTGAAAGCGGCTGAGACGAGGACACTGGCCTCAGGGGGACACGCTCTGCCCTCGGACGGAGACCACAGGCCGACACTCCCAGAAGGAGAACGTGGGTGGTGAGGGGAGGGGTCCACTCGTAGGCCTGGGAGGTGACAGGCTGGGGCCCAGTGTGGGACTGGGAGCCAAAGGGCAGCTCAGGGCCGAGGAGATGGCTCCCACCTGGGGTGGCCTCGGCCCCGAGACCTGCCCTCTGGAAGAGCCTCTGTGCCTGCCCAGGGCAGGGGACGGTGCCACAGGCCGGTGACCATGCCACAACCCCGACCTTCCCGCGTGTGATGTGGGGGTGACTGGCGCCCCGCCTCGCAGTCCGTGGAACCCTCACCCCGATTCACGCTCACACGTTCGCCCCCACTGTGCTTGGGGCGCTGAGCCCTGGGCAACAGCAGAGCAGCGCGGGGCACGTCTGGCCACCTGGTGGTGTCAGAGCGCTCGCTGTGCCCAGGTGCTCCCTGTGGGCTGTGGGGTTGCCATGGTGATGGGATGTGCACCACCCGCTCCATTGCCTGCACCTTTAAGAGGGGCTGGGGGTAAACGGGTGGGGAGGTCGACTCTGAAGGAAACAGGCGGCTGAGTAAGGCCCTGCCCACTGCTGCACCGCCCTGTCACCCCCGCACCCGTGCAGCCTCTTCAGGACAGCCCTGCCTGTGGGGTGGGGCCCTGAGACTGCCGGTGGGAGGCTGGGAGGCCCCGGGGACAGCGAGAGCGATGCCCGCCCCCCCCCCCCCGATCCTGGCTGGAGGGCACGTCCCGAGACAGCTGAGACCCACGGCTCCAAAATGCAGCTTCACTCTGGCCCAGCTGGGCGGCAGCCGAGGGGGCGGCCGGGCTGGTGAGGCCGCGGCACGAACGCGCTGCAGGGTCCGAGCCCGGTGGAGCTGCCCCTGCAGACAGTCGGGGCCTTGTCTGCCCACCCCTGCCCTCCCCTGATGGGCACGGGCACCCTCGGGGAGGGAGGGCTCCTTCCCAACAGGCAAAGCCCTCAGCGGCCGTCGAGTTCCGTGAGGGGTGCAGGTCTTTGCCGAGCGGGCCCCACGGAGCTGTGCCCCCGGAGGTGGCTCCGCTGGCCCGCATCCGTCCCCGTGGTGCACTGAGACACGGCCGAGGTGGCCGGTTCCGAGGACCTGCCACCCACCTGGGCTCCGCGTCTGCCTTGTCGCTGTGTCGGGGACCCCACAGGCGTGCTTCGGATTGTGCCCGAGACTCACCTGGGCCAGGAGGCTGCCTCCCCCAGGGGCGGGCCAAAGGGAGGCCAGCACCGCAGGGTGGTACGTGTGTCATCGTCATTGGGGCTGGTCACGGGAAAGGGGCCAGAGGAAGCTGGATGGGCGGGACAAGCGTTCCTGCCCTGGGAGTCGCCGCGACTCCGCAGGTGGGATCTACCAGCCCCCGGGCCCAGGAAGGGGCTGTGACGGTGACTCCCATGGCTCCCCGCCCCTCCTGTGCGGGTGGGGAAACCAGCCTTTTGGGTGAACTGTCTGTCCCCACAGCACCCACGCAGCCTGCAGGGGTGTGTGGATTTGAGTGGGATAATCACCAACGGAAACAGAAGCCTCACAGTGTCAATAGAGAAAGAGGCGAACGCAGGCCCCAGGCTGCTTCCCCGGACGCAGCTCAGCGGGCCCGGCCACGTGGCAGCGACGGACCCTGGGCCGGGCGGCCTCGCTTACTGCAGCTGGGCATCGAAGGGCAGCTGGCCTGGCTCCCCGGGCCCCCGACTCGGGTGGCGTCCTCTGTCGTCTTAGCTGTGTAAATGGTAGCCTCTTCTTGAAACGTCCCTGTGTTCTTTTTATACCGGATTCTTTTGTTGCTGAACCAGTTGGAGACCTGTGGACACACAGAGATGGAAGGCACTGGAAAAGCTGACCTAGCGATGAGACACGGCGTGGACAGACTGCCGAGGGGCGGGGGAGGGACATCACCGAGTGACAGTGCGTGGCCCTGGGGCTGGGTGAGGGGCTGGGTGAGAGGCCGGGACCCAGGAGGTGGTGCCGATGAACCGTGTGCCCAGGGAAAGGTCTGCAGTGTGTTGGGGCCACTCTGGCACTGGCGTGGCTTATAGGAGGGGGAGGAGCTGGAGGGAAGACAGGATGCGTGTGACACGCTCGGAGAGATGAGTGGCAGGGAACAGCCGGGATAGTGGGAGACACGCGTCAGTAACCGCATTTCTGGGAATGCAGTTTAAGCAGAGAACACAATCGAATCCAAAACTTATCAAAGGATAAGGACCATGTGACAGGGCAGGGGAAGGAGCTCAGCACTGAGCTGAGTGCCTGTGTTTAGTCCTCAAAGCCAGCTGGGAGGGAGCTGCAGTCACACGCATCTTGTAAGCAAGGAGCTGGTCCAGGGCCTAGAGGCCTGAGCCCAGCTCTGACTCCAAACCTGCACCGAGACCTCCAGGGCGGGCTTCTCCCTGTGGGTCACTCTTTGGGGGGTGTCCTGGGCACCGAGCGTGCTCATCCCTGGCCTCTACCTACCAGATGCCAGTAGCGTCCTCCCCTCTCCCCAAGAGCTGTCACAATGAAAATGCCCCCTGGGGGCAGAATCGGCTGGGTAAGACCCTGGGCAGTGCCTTCCTACGAGCGTGGAGACACATCCCAAAGTAAGGCACCTGGCCCTGCAGTGAAAGTGTGTATTTTAATGAACAGAAATATACTTGAGTTATGTGGCAGGACTGTGGATGACTTTTTCTTCCTTAAAAATGTGTTTCTTTAATGTCCCTCCATAATCCTCTCACTGTCAACCACGAAAAGAAAAAGCCCCACGTGTTCCCTGTTCCTCCACTCTCCTGCCCTCGGTGTGAGGGCCACCTGCTCTCAACCACGCCAGGTAAGCACCTGGTTCCCACTTACCTCCAAGGAACATGCTGACATGTCTGTGTGGGACTAAGTTTGCAGAAGAATGGCAGAGGGGACTTCCCTGGTGGCGCAGTGGGTAAGACTCCGTGCTCCCAAATGCAGGGGGCCCGGGTTCAATCCTTGATCAGGGAACTAGATCCCACATGCGTGCCGCAACTAAGAGTTTGCATGCCACAACTAAGGAGCCTGCGAGCTGCAACTAAGATCTGGTGAAATCAAATAAATATTTAAAAAAAGAAAGAAAGAAAGAAAAGATTTCCATGTTGAATTCAACTGACATTTTAGAGGGACAAAGAACAAGCTGCCCGTGTGGGTGAGGGAGGGCGGCTGTGGCGAAGCGGGTCCAGGCCAGGGTCTGCCCTCTCCACGGGGCACGTCCCAGCCCCTCATACAGGAGCGGGATGTCCTCTCCACCAGCCGTAGCTCGGGGCCACCGACCACTCCCTGCCCAGTCCCTCTGGCCTCTTTGGCCCATACAGCTGCAGACCCCCGGGGTTTCCGCCCATCAGGCTGTCCGTGGGCTCAGCTCTCCCGCCCTCTCCCCCTCGGGCCTCCTCCGCCTGGAGTTGCCGCTGATCCTGTCCGGAAAATGTCTGTTGCCTCATCTGCAACAGGCTTTGCCCTAAGGGTGCTCTCCCGTCCCACCTACTTTCTGCTTAGGCGAACCTCACAGCCTACGCGACATCTGTACCCCACACTCGGAGCCCTCCCTCAGCCGTCAGCCGTTTCCATCTGCAGGACCCGCCGGCGTGGGGAGGGGCTCCCAGCACAGAATTCTGCTGCTGGTGGGTGGGGGTCTCAGGACCCTGCCCCAGAGCAGGAGCCACTGGAATGTGGCTGGCGCTTTTCATCCTTTTGTTTGCAATGAACCCGCTCCTCAGATGGGTGCTCTCTGGCGATGCCAGGCCCCCGAGTGACTCTGGCCGTTTTCAGACCACTGCTGGTGGTGACCAATGAGCTGCCACGCCTCCCGCTTCTTTCGGGCCTCGAAGCCCCAGAGGCACAGCCCCCACTTCAGCTCCGGCCAAGGTGCTGAGGACACCCCAGCCGTTCCAGGGTGAGTGAGGTCAGATGTGACTGGGACACCTGAGTGACCCTGTGGGGCTCCCGAGTGCCCTTGTCCCCAGGTCACGGCTGGACTTGGCAGGGACCGGGGCCGCGGGTGGTGACCGAGGGCACAGGCTGACTGGGCTGGAAACGTAGTCCCTCCAATGGCACAGCGAGAGGAGGCGGCTGCCGGCGAGGGGGGCGGGGGTGGGGATACCCAGCGAGCCGGTGTCTCTGCCCGCCCTCCCTGCTGCCAGCGAGGGGGGGTCTTGCGCCCCGACCCCCACGCTGCTCCGTGGGTGTTTCCTGATCCTGCCTCTTGCTTGTGGGCTGCCTGCACTTAACCGTTCTCACTTTAAAACCTTCTGGGGGCTTCCCTGGTACCCAAGTGGTTAAGAATCTGCCTGCCAATGCAGGGGAACACGGGTTCGATCTCTGGTCGGGAAGGATCCCTCATGCCACAGTGCAACTAAGCCCGTGGGCCACAACTACTGAGCTCATGTGTCAGACCTACTGAAGCCCGCGCGCCTAGAGCCTGTGCTCTAGAAGAGAAGCCACCGCAATGACGAGCCTGTGCACTGCAACAAAGAGTAGCCCCTGCTCTCCACAACTAGAGAAAGCCTGTGCGCAGTAACGAAGATCCAACGCAGCCAAAAAATAAAATAAATAAATAAATTAAAAAACAAAACAAAATAAAAAACCTTCTGAAATATTTCTTGGGCTCTTGCCTTCCCCTGCCCCCCCATCCCAGTTCCCGTGAGAACAGTGGTAGCCCCGACTACCAAGGGTGCCCAAGGTTGTCTGGGTCCCTTCTCTAATCTGCACCACTGCTCCCCATCTGGAGACAGATGTCACCTGTCTTGCACCTCCAGCCACACACACTGGACTGTCTGAGAAACAAGCAGGCAATGCACATGGCTGAATTTATCCCAGGATAACTGAACTTGTACTTTAGCAAGAGAGCTGATCTATCACTTTAAGTCCCAATTGTGCTCCGAGTTCTTTCTTCTCCTAAAGCTTATACCCCACCCCTCTTATGCAACACAGCACATCCCTCTGATATAAGAATATTAAATCCTAAATACTACAGTTCACTGAGTAGGTCATGATACAGTCTGTAGTGTCACCTTAGGGACCTCACACTCCACACCCATTGCCTCAGGGAGTCCCCACACCTGGTGTTCACAGCCCAGACCCGGGACCTGGGCCCACCCGGCTCCTGCTCCACACATTTCGTGAACTTCCCTGGGTGCCCTCCTCCCTGGGCTGAACCTTCTGGGTTCAGGGAGGTGTAGCAGGCAAGGACCGTCACCTGGGAGACCATGATGCCACCCTTCCTGGCCAGCTCCTCTTTGGCTTCTTCGCTGGGGTAAGGATTGCTCAAATGGGAATAAAAATATTCATTCAGCCCTTCTGTGGCCTGCTTGCTGAAATTCTGCCGCTTATGTCTGCAAAGACAGACAGCCTCAGCTGGCGACCACACACGGGGTCTCATCCGCAGCTCTGATTCTCTAGAGGTTGTAACGGCAGCAGTCAGCACTCCAGTCGCCTTCCAAGAGGTGGTGTGAGGGCTACGCCTGCAGCTGTGGCTGGAGCCCCTGCACAGGCTCTGGGGCCCCCAGAACTTAGACCCAAGCCAGCACCAGCTTGGTTCCTCTTCTTAAGGGCTGACCCTGGCGGCCTTCCCTGGTGGTGCAGTGGTTAAGAATCTGCCTGCCAATGCAGGGGACACGGGTTCGATCCCTGGTCGGGAAGATCCCACATGCTGCGGAGCAACTAAGCCTGTGCGCCACAACTACTGAGTCTGTGCTCCACAAGTACTGAAGCCATGTGCCTAGAGCCTGTGCTCCGCAACAAGAAGCCTGTGCACTGCAACGAAGGGTAGCCCCCACTCACTGCAACTAGGGAAAGCCCACGCGTAGCAATGAAGACCCCATGCATCCAAAGGAAAAAAAAAAAAGCTGACCCTGGGATCAGCTGGGGTCCTAGGCCAGGGATAGGTGGGGCCTGACCTGGCATCGAGGAACCGCGAGCACAGGGTCATCACGGCCTCGCAGGTGCTCTGCTTCAGCTGCACCTGGATGCTGTTGAACTTGGCGTGGATGACACCCACCATGTGCTCGATCTTCTTGGGCGAGACAGGCCTCATCCTGCTCTGCTCCCGGAGAAGCTTGGTGACACACGTGGTGAACTCACGGCAGGCCTGGGGTGGGGACACACATGCCAGCCAGTGACTACCAGTGGCTGGCCCGGGGTTCCGTGCGGGACCGGCCACCTGCCCCCCGAGGCTCCCACACAGGCTGGCTACTGAGGAGTGAAGGCCAAGGGCTTCCGGTAAAATTGGCCGCCTTCGCTGTGAGACCGAGTGCGCGCACTCCCTGGTCCTCGCCACCAAAGGAAGGCAGGGAGTGCTCCACGTTTTGCTTTGACAAATGCACATTCACAGGACAGAAACTCTTCCATGCAGAAAGATCACCTGTTCACATTTCTCTAGCTCAGAGGGGTAAATCTGTCGGGTCTGGGACAGCTTGGCCCTGTAGTCAGAGTGCTCAAGGCCACTGTCATTTGGACAGCCACCTGGTGTTGCTGGGCCGGCCGCCTGGACACGCCCTCGGCATGTTATCCAGCCTCAGGAGCTGAGCGTCGGGCGGGGGTGCCGGGGGGACCTCCTCCTGAATGCCACGAACGCTCAACACTGGATAAGAGAGAGGAGACCGAGTAAGCGTCTGTTGTCGGGGCAAAAACAACCACAACAGGGCGTTAGCGCTGGTGTCATATCTGAACATTCTTCACGGAAACCCTGAGGGGAAAGAAAGACTTTATCTGCTAACAGATGTCGGGCAACCCGCCGTGATGCTGGTGCAGGTGCCGCGCTCAAGGGCCCAGTCGAGGTGGCAGGGATGTGGGGGGCAGACAGGCCACAGCTCACAGCCCACAGGTGGGTGCACGCCGGGCCCCGGGCAGGGCAGGGGCGGGGTGGCACTGGGTACTGGAAAGCCTGAAGCCCCGAACCACGTCTCCAGGTGGGAGGGGAGGCGCGTTCCAGACGCTCACACTGGGATACGAAGGCCAGTGGCAGCCTGGCTTCGGGCAAGGCTGTGCTGCTGTGTGTCTGAAACGGAGGCCCCACCCCGCGCAGACCGAGTTCCCTTAGCGAGTGTGATTAATTTCTCTACCTAAAACGTTATTCCCTTTCCTGTCCCCTCTGACCTCAGTCCTGTGCTAAATGAACACGAATCGACCAGTCAGACGACTAGAACTGCTGTTGTCGAGAACATCGTTAATGCACTCAAATTGCTATTATAGATGTCGTCGTTAATGTACAAACTCAGGTTGCGTCTCCGGGCCAAGATGAGCTAACAGACCCCCAGGCCATGGACCACCTGGTCAGCGAATCGTAAGCCAGAGACATCCTGACTCCCGAAACTACGGTTATGATGCTTCCAGCCTCTTTGTTCTTCCCCTTGGAAAACAAAACAAAACAAAAAACAACCCTCACTCAAAGACCAAGGTGGGGTAGGTCTAAGACCCGTCTCCCACTCCTCTGCTTGGCGCCCTGCAATAAGCTGTACTTTCCTTCACCGCAGCCCGGTGTCAGGAGAGTGACTTTGCTTTTCAGGCGACTGAACTTCGGTTTGGTAACATGCCTGTTATGTCTGTTTGTGTCTGCTGTGTGTGTGTTGAGGGGAAGGTGGTTGCTATAAAGTCAGGGAGGAAAAGACTGATCCAGAGGTGCCAGAAAAGATGAACTAATCCCCCAAGAGATTTTAAGGAGAGAAACAAGACGATGGGCTTTTACAACAGCATCAGGGACCGGTTTCGTGGAAGATAATGTTTTCATGGACAGGGTGGGGGGTGGGGATGGATGGTTTGGGGATGACTCAAGGGCGTTACATTTATTGTGCACTTTATTTCTATTATTATTACGTTGTAATATATAATGAAGTAATTATACAGCTCACCATAATGCTGACAGGAGGCGGAGCTCAGGTGGTAAAGCGAGCGGCTGTAAATGCAGATGAAGCTTCGCTCACGCACTTCTTACCTTTTGCTGTGTGGCCCAGTTCCTAACAGGCTGCGGACCGGTACTGGTCCGTGGCCCGGGGGGTGGGGACTCCTGCTTTACAGCATGGAGAAGCCGTCCCAGATGGGCTGAGAGGGTGACGTGCTCGAGGGCAGGGCTGGACGGGCAGTGGACGGGCAGGGGAGGCAGTGGGGGAGGCTGGCGCTGTCCGAGGGGATGCAGGTCAGCTACGGGGCGGCCAGAGGGAGAGGCCCCAGAATCCGTGACCACCGGATGTGGGCGTGAGAGAGAGGAAGAGGCTGTGACGACTCCCACCTTCGCCCTGGAAGGTGCCACTTTTTCCTGAACAATAGCACACAAAGCAGCAGGCAGGCAGGTGAAAAGATGGCATCAGCCTGGTCCCTGACCCAGCTATGCACAAGGTACGCACCAATGTCCAGGCGGCTGTGAGGCAGCTGCTTCCTGGGGGCCGCGGCTGAGCTGACCACTCGGGTGGGAGACAGGTATTCATGACTCATTGGCATGTGGTGTGTGGGAAATCCGTCTGTATCCACCTGTACCTGCAGCTACACCTATGAGAAGGCCACGCCCCCTGAAGGCTAGAAAACCAGCATTTAAAGGAACAGGCAAAGGAGGTGACAGAGTTATCAGGCAGGTGGAGGAAAAACCAGAAGTAGTCACCGGGGGGTGAAAACGTGGGCTTGGTCATTAGGGGAACGCTGTTAACTTCTGTAAAAGCAGCTGCTGGGGAGGGTGGGGCAGAGCCTGACTAGCAAGTTCCAGAGGAACATGGGAGGCAGGCAGGGCAGGCAAGAGGCCGCTGCGGGGCTTACAGAGCGAGGCTCGGGTCTGAGGGTGGTCTTGCAGGACCTTTGTTTTCTTTGCTTTCTTAGTGATAGAAGAAACATCTGTGGGGACTTCCCTGGTGGTGCAGTGGTTGGGAATCTGCCTGCCAAGGCAGGGGACACGGGTTCAAGCCCTGGTCTGGGAAGATCCCACATGCCGCAGAGCAACTAAGCCTGTGTGCCACAACTACTGAGCCCACGTGCCACAACTACTGAAGCCCGTGAGCCTAGAGCGCATGCTCCGCAGCAAGAGAAGGCACCACAATGAGAAGCCAGCGCACTGCAATGAAAAGTAGCCCCCGCTCGCCACAACTAGAGAAAGCCTGTGCACAGCAACAAAGGCCCAACACAGCCAATAAATAAATAAATTTAATTAAAAAAAAAAGAAAGAAAGAAACATCTGTGGCTACAGAGAAAGGAAGATTGGCGGACGGTTCCTGAGGGGATGGGAGGCAGGGAACGGGGAAGGAGGTAATGATACAGGATATCTATCTAGTTCTGACTTTCTGGGAAAACAAAGTTTAAAGTGTTTTCTTGCAAACAGGCTCTCAATGCTATCAGCGACTAACTGATTTAAGTGCTTAAATAAAAACTGAGTTTAGGGAATTCCCTGGTGGTCCAGTGGTTAGGACTCAGTGCTTTCACAGCTGTGGCCCGGGTTCAGTCTCTGGTCAGGGAACTAAGATCCTGCAAGCCGTGTGGTGCGGCCAAAAAAAAAAAAATTTGAGTTTAATCCTATCACGTGGATATTTATTCATTAATCACGTGCCGTTTCTTGTTCCCTGTGTACCAGGTAAACCTTTTCCATCAAAAACTCACTAGTGAAAACTGAAGGAGCTCAAGAGATACCCATGCAGGAATTTTCCTCATTTGCAGGGACTTTCATCTCCTTAAATCTGGGGACCCTCAACTCACCCCAAGGAACCCTCGCCAGTCCCACTGGGTTACAACGGGGCTCTTTCTGAAAGAACTAAAGGAAAATGCCCCTTTTATCAGTTGCTGGCCTCCCAGTTCAGAGACCCAGTTCTCTAACGCCCTTACTTGGGTTTCGAGAAGCACCAGAGGTAAACGCTGGGCACTGCTGGACAGTGCTGACCTGCGCGGCCTGATCCCTGCAAAGGCCCACACGTCCTAACCACTCCTAACCCGGGGTAGACAATGGAGGTCCTCCTCCCTCCAGCCCTCTGTTTGCAAATCGTATTGATTCCACCTCCCGGAGCCCGTCCCCTCCCTTAATGCCACTCCCAGAACCCTGCTGCACGGACCCTTCTCCTGCCCTCCGTGCCCTGTGAGGAAACCCCTCCCCTCTGATCCGTCATGCACACCTGCACGCTGACTGCCTTCAAACGCTGTGTTCATCATGCCAGTCTTTCGTTCAAAGACTTCGACCAGACCCTGCGTCCACACTGAAAGCCTAGACTCTGACACCTGGCACTCAGGGCCTTTCGTGACATCCTTTGAAACCCCCTTTCACGAGTTTCCCTCTGCTGGGCCTTTCATGGCCCTGTGCAGCACCGCAGACGCTCTGCGACTGTCTCAGGCTCGCTCGGCAGCTCCTCCCTGAGCACTCACAGTTGCGGCCGGGGCTCAGGAGTGGACTGAGAGGGACACACAGCACCCCGTCCCTCCCCAGAGGGCCCCCAGCACGCCCTGACTCCCGGGGCCGGAGAGGCCACCTCCACAGCTTCCATCACAGCTTCCCTCATCACAGTGAGGAGCGGTCCAGGCTGGACATGCGGCTGAGTGAAAGGGTAGGTGGGGTTCCTGCACACCTGTGTGTGTTCAGGCGTGTGTGACTCTGGGCTGCCGAGGGGTGCGTGGCGGTCTTTCATTCTTTTTTTTTCAGCCGCGCTGTGTGGCTTGCTCTGGGATCTCAGTTCCCCAACCAGGGACTGAACCAGGGTCACAGCAGTGAAAGCACCGAATCCTAACCACTAGACCACTAGGGAACTACCCTTTTGTTGCTTTATTTACCCAACAGTAGGCACCTGAGAGTCTATCACAAGCCAGGTACCCAACCGGGTGCTGGAGATTTAAAAAAATACACCAAAAAACCATGGGACTTACTGTTCTCAAATGAAAGCTCTCAAATTACAAAGAGAACACCCTTTTCTCATCCACATCTCTTTATGGGGTACGCGTTGGTGCGGCCTTTTCTGGAGGGGAGGTTTGAAATACTGATAAACACTAAAAAAGCACATATCCTGTGATCTTCAAATTCTGTTCTGAGAATTCACCCTACAGGAACCCTGACACCAGCAGATGCTGTATTTACAGTACACACTGTGACTGTGAAAAACCAAAACCACCCAGGTGCCCTTGAATAAGGAGGTAACATGCCTGTCACACCCCAGGCCCTGCGGTGCCCACAGTGCATATGTTACCCTGTGCCTTAGTCACCAGGACTGGTCCCGGCTGCGGACACGGCCATGCTGTGCGCCTCTGCCCTCTGTCCGCGGCCCCTCGCGTGCAGCCCTGCGTCCCCTTCAGCACCGCACGTCTGTCTCCCAGCGCACTGTCCCTGGCCTGATTATGGTCATTAGACACTCGTTACCGTCCAATACAACAAGCTCATTTCCGGTCCCAGTGGTGCTCTTTAGCTCCCCCAGGGCCCTCGACTGGCGCGTGGCAGGCTTCAGAGACCAGGAGCTCAGCTCAGGGACACTGTCAGTTGGAGGCACTCAGAAGAGGGGGTGGGATCTAAAACAGAGGCACTCCCCTGCCAACCACCAAATTTCCTTACGTTTCCAATTTACTGTGGGTATAAAAACCCCAGGACACCAAACTGATGTAAAATAAAATTATGAATATCAACACATCATGTTTTTTTCTAAGAAACAATATGGAACTGCTATGGATGGAAATGTGTCCCCCCCAAATTCACAAGTGGAACCCCCAATGTCTTTGTGGAGTGGGGTGTGTGAGGGTGTAATTAAGGTCAAATGAGGTCATGGGGTGGGGCCCTAATCCCATAGGGCTGTGGCCTTCTGTGTTGGGCCTTCATTGCTGCGTGGGGGCTTTCTCTAGTTGTGGTGAGTGGGGGTTACTCTTCGTTGTCATGCGTGGGCTTCTCATTGCAGTGGCTTCTCTTGTTGTGGTGCATGGGCTCAGCAGTTGTGGCTCGGGCTCTAGAGCACAGGCTCAATAGTTGTGGCGCACAGGCTTAGTTGCTCTGCGGCATGTGGGATCTTCCTGGACCAGGGATCGAACCCAGGCCCCCTGCATTGGCAGGCAGATTCTTAAGCACTGTGCCGCCAGGGAAGTCCAAGAGAGACCTCTTCCTTATCCCACTCCCCTTTGTGGGGACACAGCGAGAAGGCATCTGCCTGGAAGCCAGGAAAAGAACCATTAATAGGAACTGAACCAGACCCAGACAACAGTAAACCAATGAACAGCGGCGTTCCAATAAAACTTTATTTACCAACACTGTGGTCTGGGACCCTGCTCCACAACATGCGTATCACAGGAAGGACTAACGTGTCTGAGGAAGAACCTGTATGCATGCAGGTCCAGGAAGGTCAACACAGCCACATCACTGCCTTCAGGTCCCCCCTTCCTTGGAGTCCCCACTGGATCCTTCCCCTTCCCTGACAGTTTTTCTTCTGTGGGTGCAGTACGAAGGGTGAGATTTTAACTTGTTTCGTTCAGTCCTAATCTAGATCAGGACTCCTTGAAAGGTGGTGCCTGGTTTGCGCTCTGAATGGAAAGGCCAACACAGACAGAGAGGATGCACACAGAAACCTTCACAGCAACGTGACAGAGTAATTTTATGTCTGTTGAATCTAATGAGACTTTTGGGCTTATTCTTTCGTTTTTGTTTTCAAATATTTATTTATTTACTTACTTGGCTGCTCTGGGTCTTAGTTGTGGCATGTGGGATCTACTTCCCTGACCAGGGATCGAACTCCGGCCTCCTGCATTGGAAACACGGAGTCTTAACCACTAGACCACCAGGGAAGTCCCGGGCTTATTCTTTTGTATGTCTGCTTCATTTTTACTTTCCTTTTCCTAGTTCATGTTGTTTGTACGTCACACTGGTGCTGGGCAGTGGTGGGCCAAAACCCTGTGACTGGGACTTCCCTGGTGGTGCAGTGGTTAAGAATCCGCCTGCCAATGCAGGGGACACGGGTTCGAGCCCTGGTCCAAGAGGATACCACATGCCGTGGAGCAACTAAGCCTGCGAGCCACAACTACTGAGCCTGAGTGCCACAACTACTGAAGCCTGCGCGCCTAGAGCCTGTGCTCTGCAACAAGAGAAGCCACCACACTGAGAAGCCCATGCACTGCAATGAAGGGCAGCATCTGCTTACCCCAACTAGGGAAAGCCCGCACAACAGCAACAAAGATCCAATGCAGCCAAAATAAATAAATAAATAAAATTAAAAAAATAAAACAGAAAACAAAAACCCTGTGACGGGAACAGACTGTGCCTGGGTCACTGCCAGAGGCTGTGAGTATGTCCTGGAGACGCCCCAGCCCCAGGTGCAAGCTCTGGGTTTGGGATGGTCCAGAAGTGACTGCCCCACTGTTACTCCTGGGGAGTAAACCTACGTCCTCTCACACATTTGTAGGATGCCTGCCTCCCTGTGCATCTCTACTGTCATGAGTCTTGGGGCAGAGAGGGTGCTGCCACCTGGAGAGAGCCTGTGAGGGTGTCCTGTGTTCCAGAGATGAGATGCTGAGGGAAAGCCCTGGGAATAGGGCTCACTGCAGGCGCTACACGGAGCGGACAGAGATGCTAAGCGAGGAGGACGGGGCCAGGACCGGGTTGTAAAGGAAGAGCCATCCATTCTCATGGGAAGATCCACTTCGTGAGGAAGAAAGGCCCCTCAAACAGCGAGAACACCAGCTTGGTGGCATCACAAATGTGGCAGGAACCCAGACCGTGGGCACTTCCTTCACAGAGGAGGCAGGCCAGGTTCCGGGCCCAGGAGTGAACACCTTAGCCAAGGCAACAGCATGGGAACAGGAGGGGGTGGCTTCTGAGCACCAGGGGGACCCAAGTGACCACGGAGGTGAGAGACTGATGAAGGCAGCCAGTGGTGCCTGTATGTGGAGGAGGGGGCCGGGTGCGGTGAGGAAGCTGCACGGAGGGGAGGGAGGCCAGCGCAGCAGGACACCCAGCAGGAGGCCCGGAGAACACACACTCTGAAGGTGCAGGGCCAGAGCAGGAGCGGGAGGCGGCCCGCCTCCCCTCAGAGACCTCAGGCCCCCACGCCCTTCAGAGCCTGACTCCAAGAATCTCCCGGGCATCCCCTGTCGCTGCCGGCCCCCATCGCCCGCTCAGCTCCAGCCGGGCTGCCCTCGGGCCTGGACACCAGGCCATTCCTGCCTCAGAGACACTTTCCCAGCAAGGAAGCAGAGATGTCCCATCGGTGAGGTCCTGGCTCAGACATCCCCCCAGAGACTGCCCTGCCCACCTGCCCACCCCACTTCTATCCAGGGCCCTGAAGGCCACATCTGTCTCTGTACGGCTGTCCCTCCCTAGGGACCGTGGCTGTCTCATCCAACGCCATGGCTCTGGTTCCTGGAACATGCCTGGCCTCACAGAATCATGACCCAGAAACAGGAACTGGTGCTAAGAAACCTCTCCCCGAAGGCCACCAGGACATTTTATGGACCAGAGCTACCAGGCCCTCAAGGAAGAGAGAGAGTCTCTTTCTGCAACACACTGTTTTGGAGACGAGACATGGGAAAAGCCACCCACTCACCACACGGAGGCCTCAAGGCGGGCGCTCCACAGGGACGTCACAGCCCCGCACATTCATGACCAGAGAGCCGAAGTGGTAAAACAAACCCGAAGTCAACAGCATCTATGTGCACATATGCGTGCAGATATATGAATCATAACCAAGAAGATTTATCTCTGAACAAAGGTACTTTCAAAATCTGTCAGTGAAAATCATCGTGTCAATGAAAATCAATGTAAATGAATGTAAGTGGAAATCTATCAACACAAAGCATCAGGGTAACCACAAGGAGAAAAACTACAGCTCAAAAGATGCAAAAAGAAACAAACCGATTAAAACAATACCCATTGGGACCTCCCTGGTGGCGCAGTGGTTAGGAATCCACCTGCCAACGCAGGGGACACGGTTTCGATCCCTGGGCCGGGAAGATCCCACATGCCGCGGAGCAACTAAGCCCGTGCACCACAACTACTGAGCCTGTGCTCTAGAGCCCACGAGCCACAACTGCTGAGCCCGTGAGCCTAGCGCCTGTGCTCTGCAACAAGAGAAGCCACTGCACTGAGAAGCCCGAGCACCGGAAGGAAGAGTAGCCCCTTCTTGCTGCAACTAGAGAAAGCCTGCAGGCAGCAACGGAGACCCAGTGCAGCCAAAAACAAACAAACAAACAAACAAACAAACAAACAAACAAACTAACGTGATCTTATTTCTCATCCAAAGAAATACTCTAATTTCAACTGCGCAATACCTAGAAGCTTCTGAAGCTGGGCTACCATCACCTGAGGTACGATCTTTATTTTGCCAAGTCCTGCACAGGGAGGTGACCAGCCAAGCAACATGCACAACCACGTCCTACCCAGGCTGGAAATCAGATTTTGAGGCCCGCCAAAGCCCTAACTGCCCTAAGAGGGACTGTCCCGGGACTGGTGTTAATCAGGTTCTAGGTGACAGGAAAAAAGGAGCATTTTCTGTTAAGAAAGATTAGTCACTTTCGCACCATCACCAAGTTTACCGATAGCTACTGCGTGCCAAGCCCATAACAGGGTTTTGGGACACACTGCGGGCCCGCCCGCGCTTTCGAGGGCTGCCGTTCTAGGGAAGGGATCAGAAAAGAAACCAGAAACAAACACACAGGATAATTTCAGTGGATGGTTAAGTCCTAAGAAGAAACCTGAATAGGATAACAGATGCTGCAAGAAAGCACTGCTTCACAAGAACCTGTGGGCCCCCAGCCGAAATCCTTCAATCCTTGAGTGGTTTTTATAACAGCTTTATTGAGAAATAATTCATGTGACATACAATTCACCCTTTTCCAGTGAATAATTCAGTGGTTTTCAGTACATTCACCAGGTTGTGAAACCACCACCTAACTTTTTCACTGCTTCAAAAAGAGATCCCATCAGCAGTCACTCCCCACTCCCCCACCCCAGTCTTCTGGACATTTCACATACATGGTACCACATACTATTTTTTTAAACTAAATTTATTTATTTATTTAATTTTATTTTTCGCTGTGTTGGATCTTTGTTGCTGTGCACGGGCTTTCTCTAGTTGTGGTGAGCGGGGGCTACTCTTTGTTGTGGTGCGCAAGGCTTCTCTTTGCGGTGGCTTCTCTCCTAGACCATGGGCTCCAGGTGCACGGGCTTCAGTAGTTGCAGCACGTGGGCTCAAGTAGTTGTGGTGCACAGGTTTAGTTGCTCTGTGGCATGTGGGATCTTCCCGGACCAGGACTCAAACCATTGGCAGGCGGATTCTTAACCACTGTGCCACCAGGGAAGCCCTAAACGGTACCACATAGTGTTGTGAACTTTTGTGTCTGGCTTCTTCTCAGCATAAAGGCTTTTTTTTTTTCTGTTTTTCTTTTTTTTATTTGAACTGTAGTTGATTTACAGTGTTTCAAATGTACAGTAAAGTGATTCACACACACACACATACACACATATTTTTTCCTTTTCCAGATGCTTTTCCATTATAGGTTAATACAAGATACTGAATACAGTTTCCTGTGCGATACAGCAGGGCCCTGTTGTTAGCATAAAGTATTTAAGGTTCATCCATGTTGTAGCTTGTGTCAGAAAACTTCATTCCTCTAAAAAAATGGTACTGATGAACCCAGTGACAGGGCAAGAATAAGGATGCAGATGCAGAGAATGGACTTGAGGACATGGGGTGGTGGGGGGAGAAAAGAGGAAGCTGGGATGACGTGAGAGAGTAGCACTGACATATATGCACTACCAAATGTAAAATACACAGCTAGTGGGAAGCTGCTGTATAACATAGGGAGATCAGCTAGACGATGGGTGATGACTTAGAGGGGTGGGATAGGGAGGGAGGGAGGGAGTCGCGGGAGGGAGGGGATAAGGGGATATATGTATAAATACAGCTGATTCATTTTGTTGTGCAGCAGAAACTGGCACAACAGTGTAAAGCAATTAGACTCTAATAAAGAGCCTTTTTAATGGCGGAACACCAGTCTGTTTTACGGATGGACCACATCTTGTTTCTCTAGTCAGCATTATGGACATCAGATTTTTTTTTCCCATAATCCTTGATTTGTCTATCTGTCTACACTAATCCACCTGTCTGTCCAAGAGAAATTTCTCAATGATGGAATGTTCTAGATCTGCACTGTCTAATATGGGAGCCGCCAGCTACATGTGGCTGCGGAGCACTTGCCATGTGGCTAGTGTGGCTGAAGAATGCCTTATTTTATTATACTGGATTTTAATTAATTCAAATGTAAATCACGCCTATGGGATGGACTACAGTCTGTAGCTGCAGAAGAGCTATGATAGGCTGATCAGAATCGGAGGCTCGATTCACGAGTCACCCTGAGGCTATGGGGCTGAGAAAGGACACTCCCCAGCTCTAGGAGATCTGCTCCCTGCACAGCCACAATGAAACACTGCACAGGGGTCTCAGCCCCGGGTCCAGCCAATCACAAAAGGGATCTGAATTCAGGAAGTCACACGCTGGCCCAAAGGGTAAGTCGGTGGAAAGACCGGACCAGAAGGCTGAAGCTACTGGTGATGATGTTGCAATTACAACAGATCTGAGAGGCTGAGGAGGAAGGGAAACAGACGTAAAAACAACAACGCTGGATGACTTATGCCTGACAGCTCCCAGCCAGACCCAGGAACAGCGGTGAGGAAATAGGAGGGCGGACCCTTGTACGATAAGTTATTTATATCCACTCCCCTGACAGCAGCTGCCTGTGCTCCTTGGCACTAGAGCAAGGCTGGTAGAGCCGGGATTTCTCGTTCCTCAGAGAGAAAGCAAACCCAGAACCGACCAAAGGGAGGCACAGGTGTGTACCTGAGGCCAGCACAGGGGACAGGCACGGCTTGGAGAAGACGGAGCAGGCCCCTCGGTGTGAACTGCCCAGGACGCCATGCAGCTCTTCGAGGGGCTGCCCACCTGCAATCCAAGAGCCAAAGGCTTTGACACAAGTTGGTGCTCAAGCTAATCTGGAGGCAAAGCCTGAGCCACACCAGGTATGCGACCATTCCTTCTCCGAGGCTAAGTCACTAAATGCAAGGTTCTGCCTCAGTCCTTGTCAACTCCACATACCTGAAACCTGAACAATTCTGAGTTCTATAATGCAGCCAGCCCCAAGGGTTTCAGGAAAGGGACTGAGCCAGTATTGGGTCCTCCCAGGTAAATTCAAAGCTCTCCAGAAAGGGTTTATTTGTTCTCCTCAGGACAGCTCCTCCAGATACCAAGAAGGATGGCTGTTTCAAGGGAAGGGTTCGGGAGGTGGGTGTACGCCTAGGGTATCCTTGGCCTTCAGGGACTGCTGCAGGCAGGACCACCCAAACACCACACAGAGGAGAACACAGGTGGACCGCCTGCATCTCAACGCTGGAAGATGTGCCTGCATCCTTCCCATAGCCCACGTCCCCCCCACAGGCTGCAGGAGGCATAGGAAGGCAGTTCCTGGAACCCGTAAGGTAGTGCTTCCAGGAACACTCGACAACACAGTTTACATGGAGGATGGCTTTCTTTTCAGGATGATACGAATGATAAGCCTGGTGTTCTAGGTCAGGCCCCAGACACTCAATCTTCCTGAACCCTGTAAGGGGTACAGAATAAAAAGGATTTCACTCAATAGGTATCAGTTACCAGAAACAGTTCTTCATTCAACAAAAATATAAGGAGTGTACACTGTGAGCCAGGTACCAGGGCAGTCCTAAGACAGGGCTCGTCCTGGATCCTGCACTCACGGGAGGAGACAGATGGCAAAGGCCAGGAGCCATCATGGATGCAGTGAGAGCAGCGGATGCACGGGCAGTCCCTGGGGCCTGTGGGTGCAGGGTTCCCTCCCTGAGCCAGAACAGGGCGTGCGGGGGCAGCACACAGTCCGGCTGACAGTTACTGGGGTGCAACCCTCCCTCCGGAGCTTTACTCTGCACATCTGTAAAACAGGAGTAAAGTAAACGTCTGCCCCAGGCCACTGCAAGGTTGGGCAGTGGTGCTGGGACGCTCGGAGCTGTCTGGCCGCAGTCCATGCTCCATCAGTGTCTACTGGGCTTTATATAGATATCCTGTGCAGGTTCAGCGCTTATCCTAAAGGCCTATCGCAGACATTAGCCAGAGGGGAATGTGAGAAACGTGGGTTAAACCAAGAAGCCACTGTGCCATCTCCCGGTGTGGGCACCCCTGGAGGCCCAACCCACAGGATGGCTCATCGGGCAGAGGCCCATGGGAACCCGGTGCAGGATCGGGACCCCGAGTGGTTTTCTTTGGGCCAAGACTTGGTTATTCCTGGTCATGGGTTTGGGGGAAGCTGAAGCAGAACTGAGATCTTGTTTACTTTCCTCGTGGCCCATCCTGAGACTGGAAAGCCTGCGGCCCATGTGTTGGACACACAGTGCTCCCACGACTGCACTTCCGAATGACAGGAAAAGACACCTGGCCACACTGAACTTGACGTTCAGGCAGCTCTCGGCAATTGTGATGGCTTGCGTTTTTCAAGGCTGAGTGGTGATGCTCTATCTTGCTGCCGTGCCCCCAAAGGTAGCGGGCACCCCAATGTTTGAGCCGACCAGTGGAAAGGAGGCATGATTTTCTGAAGAGATGCCCAGATCTGATGCATGGCCTGTACTCTGAGCCCCACAGCCGCCTTGGGACTCAGCCTGGGTGGAGTCAGAAGCCCTGAGTGTGGCCCTTGCAGCCTGGGAGGATGGGGCAGCATGACAGTGTGGGCTAAAATGGACACCACAGCTTGTCCTAATGGCAGTAGGTATCAAGCCTTTCTTTTTCTCCTAAAACTACTGAGTTTGAAGCTGACTGATGGCTGTGGTCACCTATGGACGTACAGCATCAGATGAAACAAAAGGAGATGTGCCCAGGACTTCCCTGGGGGAGCAGTGGTTAAGAATCCACCTGCCAATGCAGGGGACACGGGTTCGAGCCCTGGTCCGGGAAGATCCCACGTGCCTCGGAGCAGCTAAGCCTGTGAGCCACAACTATTGAGCCCACTTGCCGCAACTATTGAAGCCCGCGGGCCTAGAGCACATGCTCAACAAGAGGAGCCACTGCAATGAGAAGCCTGTGTGCCACAACGAAGAGTAGCCCCCGCTCTCCGCAACTAGAGAAAGCCCGCGCACAGCAATGAAGACCCAAGGCAGCCAATAACTTAAAAAAAAAAAAATAGAGAGAGAGAGACATGCCCAGACAGTATAGCCACAGCTCTCAAGAACTGGTTTCCTGATCAGTCCCAGCATCTCACTGATAGGAAAAAGGTCATCGAGAGTGACACCTTCCTGAGATGACAGCTGATTAAGCCACTTTTAAAAATTGCTTTTTTTTACTACTAAATTCCTTACTTTGCATAGCTAAGTCGTCAATAAAAACCTCAAGGAAGCACACACCCAAGGGGCTCTGATGACAGAGCAAGTGCTGGGGGCAGTGAGGAGCCACCCAAAGGGATGATTTTTCTCCCTGGGGGCAGGTGGGTGCCGGCAGGGGGACAGCACGCCTCAGAGAGAGGCACCAGCACTAACGGTGATCAACATCACACAGTTCAATGGTACCAAGGAGCACGTGACTGTAGCCAGTGTCTCCGGGGGCTGGACACACACTGGCGTGTCCGCTGCAGGTGGTTTCTTCCAGCCCACAGGATTCTCAGGTTGTGAGGCTCATTCAGTTCCAGGAATGCTGCCTATCCGGTTCACACAGAGCACGGAAGGCAGTGCTGCGAGGGGTTGAGGCCAAGCTTGCTTAAACCCCCATAATGCCCAACCTTTGCTTACTGGAAGTCATTAATATCTGCTCCCCATAATTTAAATAAGGAACAGACAGGACAGGCCAGTAGACATTCAGACACCTGTGAGAGGCACTGGAGTAGGAGCTTAGGGTAGGATGCTACAGCCCTGCAGGGCAGGGGGCCGTCTGCAGAGGAGGGGACCTGGCTCTGGGTGCTGGAGCCTAAGGAAGGTGAGGCGGGCACCCTGTGGGAGCTGGCGGGGACCTGGGTCAGGGGCTGAGGCGGTGAAAAGGGATCCACACGAGGGAGGAGGATGGGATATGCATGAGAGGGGAGGGAATGACTGATTAAATAAGTGAAAGTACTGAGGATGATGTGAGGAGGTTCTTATTGTCAGAGTAAGGAGTTACCAGTCTAGAGAGAGAGAAAAATAGAATGAACCCTGTGGTGCTGAACTAGAATTAAAGACACTGAAACGAGGGGATTCCCTGGCAGTCCAGCGGTTAGGACTTGGCCCTTTCACTGATGGGGCCCGGGTTTGATGACTGGTTAGGGAACTAATATCCTGCAAGCTGCCAAAAAAAAGATACTGAGGGACTTCCCTGGTGGCACAGTGGTTAAGAATCTGCCTGCCAATGCAGGGGACACGGGTAGGAGCCCTGCTCCAGGAAGATCCCACATGCTGCGGAGCAACTAAGCCCATGGGCCACAATTATTGAGCCCATGTGCTGCAACTACTGAAGCCCACGTGCCTGGAGCCTGTGCTCTGCAACGAGAGAAGCCACCGCAATGAGGAGCCCGTGCACCACAATGAAGAGCAGCCCCCCGCTCGCCACAACTAGAGAAAACCCATGTGCAGCAACGAAGACCCAACACAGCCAATAAATAAATAAGTAGGAAAAAAATATTAAAAAAAAAAGATACTGAAATGAACTCATGGTTTTCAACATATTCAGATACAGTAAAAATAGCTGTGAATGTGTGTGTGTGTGTGTACATACATATGTATCGCCCATGAACACTCCTTAGCTCTGTGCCCTGACAGTGACCACAGCAGGAACACCTCAATAGCAATGAGCACACCCAGGACCGAGATCTACTCTAAATGGAGCCAGGGCTCCCGGAGAAATAGCTGATCCCGGCTGGGGCGGAGAGGGAAGAACGCCAGTCTGGAACATGTTACGGCAGCAAGGAAGGGAACGTTCAAAGGCTGATGGAGACACGTCCGAAGGACACGAGCCAGTCTGAAGGGCCTCGCCCTGGCCCGGCCAACTCTGGGACAATGTCAGCATCCCAATGAGTGATAACGGTAACTGACTGTGAGGAAAGTAAGACTCCGTGAATCTATACTGACACAAAACACGGAAATGAATAAAAGGGAAATTTAATGAGAGAGAGTCTCAGAGGACCTCCGACAGAATACGTATTACAAGGGAAGAGGAGCAACTTGGAAAAGGAGAAGCCTGGCCGCCACTGTCTCACTTGAGTGATCAAAGTTAATGTCACCAACAAGGGACAGAGCAAATGTGGACACCACTGACCAGCCTCGTGTGAGAAGAGGCGTTGCTTCATTTTGAGGATGTAGCGGAAATCTAATCATGTGGAAGCACCAGATGGAGGGGCCAGGCTGTGATCTTCCAGATGGTCAAGGTCATGAAAGTCAGGGAAAGACAGGGGCTTGTCACAGACCGAAGAGATGTGAGAACTAAACACAACAGGAGATTTTGACCTTTCTGCTCTTTTCTAGAAAGGACATTATTGGGACAACTGTCAGAGATTGAATGAGATCTGCAGATTCCATGGTGGGTGGGGTATCAGTGTTCCTTTCCTGACCAAAAAGGTCGTTCTGTGGGTAAACAGGAGACTGTCCCTGTTCGTTGGAAACTCGCTCAAGTGTGCGGGGGTCCTGGGGCATCGTGGTTGCAACTTCCTCTCCAGTAGTTCAGAGAGAAAATGTATTTGCAGGGACTTCCCTGCTGGTGCAGTGGTTAAGAATCTGTCTGTCAACACAGGGGACACAGGTTCAATCCCTGGGCCGGGAAGATCCCACATGCCTCGGAGCAACTAAGCCCGTGCGCCACAACTACTGAAGCCCACGCACCTAGAGCCCATGCTCCACAACAAGAGAAGCCACCCAAATGAGAAGCCCTCACATCGCAAGGAAGAGTAGCTTCTGCTCACCACAACTAGAGGAAGCCCACGCGCAGCAACGAAGACCCAACACAGCCAAAAATAAATAAATAAATAAACAAATAAGAATAAAATAAATCTTAAAAAAAAAAACTGACACCATGGAGATCCATAATGAGATATTCCTTTGAACTAATATGATTCCCCAAATCTGCCGTCATCAAACAAAGAGTTTTTAGAACACAAACAAGTGTAAAAGAATATCTGGGACTTCCCTGGTGCTCCAGTGGTTAAGAATCCACTTTCCAACGTAGGGGACACAGGTTCGATCCCTGGTCGAGGAACTAAGATCCTACATGCTGTGGAGCAACTAAGCCTGAGCACAGCAACTACTGAGCCCATGCACCACAACTAGAGAGACTACGTGCTCTGGAGCCAGTGTGCCATAGCAAGGAGTCCACACGCTGCAGCAGAGGGTCCTGCATGCTGTGACGAAGGTCCTGTGTGCTGTGTAACTAAGAACTGATGCAGACAAAAAAATAAAACAAATAAATATTTTTAAAATATATAAATAAAATAAAAGAATATCATGTCCACTACAATGGGATACCACTTTGCACCCACTAGGATGGTTATTATAAAAAACAAAACAGGACTTCCTAGGTGGCGCAGTAGTTAGGAATCTGCCTGCCAATGCAGGGGACACGGGTTCAAGCCCTGCTCCAGGAAGATCCCACATGCCAAGGAGCAACTAAGCCCGTGCGCCACAACTATTGAGCCTGCACTTTAGAGCCTGTGAGCCACAACTATTGAGCCCATGTGCTGCAACTACTGATGCCCACATGCCTAGAGCCTCTGCGCCACAACAAGAGAAGCCACAGCAATGAGGAGCCCACGCATCACAATGAAGAGCAGCCCCCACTCACCACAACTAAAGGAAAGCCCGTGCACAGCAAAAAAAAAAAAAAAGACCCAACATAGCCAATAAAATAAATACATAAATTAAAACAAAACAAAACGAAAAACAATATGGGGATATATGTATAAATACAGATGATTCACTTTGTTGTACAGCAGAAACTGGCCCAACAGGGTAAAGCAATTATACTCCAAAAAAGAGCTGAAAAAAAAAGTGCCCCTCTTAAGATTTTTGTGTGTCTATTTGCCTATTTTTTACTAGTAGAGAAATTTGATTGGCAAAATGTCTTAAAAAAAAAAAAAGAAAAAAACCCCAACAAAACAAAACAACAGAAAATAAGTTTTGAAGATGTGGAGAAACAGGAACCCTTGTGCACTGCTGGTGAGAATGTAAAATGGTGTAGCTGCTGTGGAAAATAGTCCGGTAGTTCCTCAAAAAGTTAAATATACAATTACCATGTGACCTAGCAATTCTACTCCTGTGTATATACCCCAAATAACAAAAAGCAAGGTCTTAAACAGATATTTGCACAGCTATTAGCATCAATATTCACGATAGCCAAAAGGTGGAAACAACCAAATGTCCCACAACGAATGGATAGACAAAATGTGGTCCCTCTATGTGATGGAATATTATTCAACCATAAAAAGGAAGCAAATTCTGACACAGCCTACAACATGAGTGAACCTTGAGAACATTATGCTAAGTGAAATAACCCAGTCACAAATGGACAAATATGATATAATTCTACTTACATGAGGTACTTAGAGCAGTCAAATTCATAAAGACAGAAAGTAGGATGGTGGTTACCAGAGGCCAGGGGAGTGGGGAATGGGGAGTTAGCGTTTAATGAGTAAGGAGTTTCAGTTTAGGAAGATGAAGAAGTTCCGGAGATGGATGGTGGTGATGGTTGCACAATGACGCGAATGTACTTAACGCCACTGAACTGTACACTTAAAAGTGGTTAAAGTGAGGGACCTCCCTGGTGGCACAGTGGTGAAAAATCTGCCTCAATGCAGGGAACACGGGTTCAATCCCTGGTCCAGGAAGATCCCATATGCTGCAGAGCAACTAAGCCCGTGCGCCACAACTACTGAGCCTGCACTCTACAGCCTGTGTGCCACAATTACTGAGCCCACATGCCACAACTACTGAAGCCCGTGAGCCTAGAGCTCCTGCTCTGCAACAAGAGAAGCCACCGCACTGAGAAGCCTGTGCACTGCAACGAAGAGTAGCCCCCGCATGCAGCAACAAAGACCCAATGCAGCCCAAAATAAACAAATAAGTAATAAATAAATAAAAAAAATGGGTAAAGTGGTAAATTTTATGTTATATATATTTTATCACAATAAAAAATATTCAAACTGTGGGGGGCGAGGTGGGATGGGGGAATATCATGTCCTTACAGCATTTGGATGAAACTCACATGTAAGTTTAAAATTGAGTTTCTCTTTCAGTCACCAGATAACTACTGGAGGCCGGCAGCACAGCCACAGCCTTCCATGTACGAACTCATGGTCTTCAATAACTATGAGCTAAGTGTTGTCACTGTTCCCAATTCACAGAGGACTGGGGACAGAGAAAGTTTCAGTCACCTGCCAGGGTCTTGGAGCCAGAGGCAAAGCGGAATTCAGACCCCGTCACTGCTCTCTGCCACCATCTTATGTCAAGTACATGTCAATCTTGCACCAAAACCGTGTTCTGAAAGAAGCAAACCTTTGTATCACATGCGTGCTTCCCACAAGCCCCAGCATAACTCAAGCGCTATGCTCCAAGGTGACACACATGCAACATTCAAATCACTGATCTCGAGACCAGCTCACTAAGAAACCAAGTGACAACACTTCTCTTGATGACTTGGTTTCAACGATGTCTTCACCATATTTGTGGCTTCTCTTGTAAACCATATTCAAATTGCTATTAACCTTGGAATTCCTAGGTGGTGCAGTGGATAAGAATCTGCCTGCCATTGCAGGGGATACAGGTTCAGTCCCTGCCCCAGGGAGATCCCATATGCTGTGGAGCAACTAAGCCCGTGCGCCACAACTATTGAGCCCACGTGCTGC
Source organism: Hippopotamus amphibius kiboko (assembly GCF_030028045.1). Classification (NCBI taxonomy): domain Eukaryota; kingdom Metazoa; phylum Chordata; class Mammalia; order Artiodactyla; family Hippopotamidae; genus Hippopotamus; species Hippopotamus amphibius. Next base: position 14,656,988 of record NC_080200.1, on the reverse strand, counting down.
AACTACTGAAGCCCACGTGCCTAGAGCCAGTGCTCTGCAACAAGAGAAGCCACCGAGCCCGTGCACAACGAAGAGTAGACCTTGCTCGCCACAACTAGAAAAAGCCCGTGTGCAGCAATGAAGACCCAATGTAGCCAATAAATAAATAAATTTATTTAAAAAAATTGCTATTAACCTTGACCAAGTGATAAGGTCAGCACTCACATTGATAGGACTTACTGACAGCACATAACTCTGACACGATGCACTGAGAAGGACACAACACTGCTTCTGTGGGATTCCTGCCAAAGATGCACAACCTCAGTCTAATTATGAAGAAACAACGGACAAACGACACTGAGGGACTCTCTATAAAATGAGCAGTTCTTAGCAAAAGTATGAAAATCATGGACGATGAGGAACACTGGAGGAAACTTCACAGATGGGTGGTGACTAAGGAGACACGATGGCTAAATGCAATGTGGGATCCTGGACCAGAAAAGGGGTATTTAGGACACAGCCCAGGGAAATTCAAATAGGACCTGTTGCTTAGTTACAGAGCATTGTACCAACACCAGTTTCCTGGCTTAATCACTGCACTGTGGTTCTGAAGGTGTTGCCATTAGAAGCTGGGAGAAGGGTATATAAGAACTCTCTGTACTAGTTTTTCAACTTTTCTGCAAGTCTAAGTTAATTCAACATACAAAGATTTTCTTTTTTTTAACAGAAGAATTTGCAGTGGCAGGAGTTTCCATGGGGATTACTTTGGATGCTTAAAGCAAACAAAACAAAATCATGATTCTACTTTCCTACTTCTGTCATCTTAGATCCTTTTGTAAAACAACTGAATGCCGCGATGCCTCTGAAGGCTTATACCTAGAATGCAGCTGCTTGTCACCACTGGCATCAGTATTTCTCTAGTTACAAACTACAAAATAAATGAGTGTGATACACCAGGAAGCAGTGGGGCTCTGACAAGGCAGAATAGAACCATCTGAACCGTTGCCGCCAGAGACGGATGTGAAGAGCAGGGTGGCTCATAACGCACGTTAGGGCTGAGCCAGGACCACAGGTGCGAGGCTGTTATGGTCCTGGGTCCACAAAGAAAGTGTCTTCTAAATGGCCTACCTGTCTTTTCCTTGATCTCACAGAGCACACCGAAGAGAGCAGGCTTCATCGGATGGCAGCTCAGAGCGTGCTTTCTGAAAGAGAGATGACAGAGGAGCAGGTGAGGAGGAGAAGAATCATTCTCTGCGTGAGAGTGATGATCTTTGGTATCGAGTCTGCCAGTTCTGTTGAAAACCCATCTTATGAGGGTGGTGCAGTGGTTAAGAATCCACCTGCCACTGCTGGTGTGAATGTACATCGATACAGCCACTGTGGAGAACAGTATGGTGGTTCCTTGGAAAACTAAAAATAGAGTTACTATATGACCCAGCAATCCCACTCCTGGGCATATACCCAGAGAACACCATAATTCAAAAAGACACATGCACCCCAATGTTCATTGCAGGACTAGTTACAATAGCCAGGACATGGAAGCAACCTAAATGTCCATCAACAGATGAATGGATAAAGAAGATGTGGTACATATATAAAAGGGAATATTACTCTGCTGTAAAAAGGAATGAAATTGGGACATTTGTAGAGACATGGATAGACCTAGAGACTGTCATACAGAGTGAAGTGAGTCAGAAAGAGAAAAACAAATATTGTCTATTAACACACATGTGTGGAATATAGAAAAATCAACCAGTTTGCAAGGCAGAAATAGAGACATAGATGTAGAGAACAAACATATGGACACCAAGTGTGGAAGGCAGGCAGGGTTGGGAGGGGATGAATTGGGAGATTGGGATTGCCATATATACATTACTAATAAGAAAAAAAATCAAATTGTACACTTTAAATATATGCAGTTTATTGTATGTCAATTGTATCTCAATAAAAGTTCTTAAAAAAAAAAAAAAGGAATCCGCCTGCCAATGCGGGGGACATGAGTCCAATCCCTGGGCCTGGAAGATCCCACATGCTGTGGAGCAGCTGAGCCTGAGCACCACAACTACCGAGCCTGCACTCTAGAGCCTGTGAGCCACAACTATTGAGCCTGAGTGTCACGACTACTGAAGCTCACACGCCTAGAGCCTGTGCTCTGCGACGAGAGAAGCCACCACAATGAGAAGCCTGTGCACCACAACGAAGAGTAGTCCCCACTCCCCACAACTAGAGAAAGCCCGTGCACAGCAACAAAGACCCAAGGCAGCCAAAATAAATAGATAAATAAATGAATAAATAAATAAATAAATATATGGGGAATGAGGAAGAATTAAAAAAAAAAGAAAAAAAGAGGAGGGAAAAAAAGAAAATCCCTCATGAAAGAATAGAACTATAGCATTTCAAATGAATTCAATTTGTACCAAATTCAGAGTAATATTCAAATATTCAAAACATTTCTCTTTAAATACTGCAAATGTAAATAATGCAAATAACTCATCAAGAACCATAAAATCTCAAGGTCCAATAATTTGAAAGCTGTGTTCATACTATTGCCCTACGGTAGCACTTTTGTGTATAAGCAGAAACCCCAGCCATCCTATCCCAGTGTCCTGCAACATTAACTTAGCAGGTGGTTACTGAGCAGCTTCTAAGTGCCACACACCATTCCAGTGTCACAGAGACACAGACCGATGAGGTCCCTACCCATATGGCAGTTAGGATGGAGAAAGTGAGGCCGCACACACACACACCATCAGTGGTGGCAGTTGCTTTGTGGCGACTTAAATTAGCGTGAGGACTAGAAGGCTTATTGGCGTTTGCATGTCTCTAAGGTGACATCAAAGCTGAGACCAGAGTGACGAGGAGAGTTCAGGCAGGAAGAGGTCTGAAGAGAGAAAATATTTAGGCAGAGGAAACAGCCAGTGCAAAGGCCCCGAGTGAGAACACACTTGGCTTTTTATTTATTTTTTGCTTGTGGGATCTCAGTTCCCCGACCAGGGATCAAACCCTCACCCCCTGCAGTGGAAGCAATGGAGTGGTAACTACTGGACCGCCAGGGAAGTCCCCACACTTGGTTTTTTAAGAGACCAGGATGCTGTAGAATAAGGGGTGAGGGAGAGAGCCATGTGGTAAAGTTAGAGAGTCAAGTGAGGCTGACTGGAAGAGTCTTGTAAGTCAGGGGAATGACTCTGGCTTTTGCTCACCTGTGATGGAAACTGTGGTCAGTAGAGCAATGGCCCCCAAAGACGTCCACATATTAATTCCTCAGAACCACTTACAAGGGAAAAAGAACTCTGCGAGGACTTCCCTGCTGGTCCAGCGGTTAAGAATCCATTTTGCAATGCAAGGGACGCTGGTTCAATCCCTGGTTGGGGAATTAAAATCCCACATGCTGTGGGGCAACTAAGCCTGCGTGCCACAACTAGAGAGTCCATGCATCACAACTGGAGAAAAGCCCATGAACCACAACAAACAGCCCACATGCTGCAACTAAGACCCAATGCAGCCAAAAAATAAATATTTAAAAAAAGTCAACCTGAAGCAAACTTCATTAAAAACAAACAAACAAACAAACAAACAAAGAAAGGCAACACTCTTGCACTGTTGGTGGGAATGTACATTGTTACCGCCACTATGGAGAACAGTATGGAGGTTCTTTGAAAAACTAAAAATAGAGCTACCATATGACCCAGCAATCCCACTCCTGGGCATATACTCAGAGAACACCATAATTCAAAAAGACACATGCACTCCAGTGTTCACTGCAGCACTGTTTACAATAGCCAGGTCATGGAAGCAACCTAAATGTCCATCAACAGATGAATGGATAAAGAAGATGTGGTACATATACACAATGGAATATTACTCAGCTGTAAAAAGTAAGGAAACTGGGACATTTCTAGAGACATGGATGGAATTGGAGACTGTCATACAGAGTGAAGGGAGTCAGAAAGAGAAAAACAAATATTGTATATTAACACATATATGCGGAATATAGAAAAATGGTACAAATCAACGGGTTTGCAAGGCAGAAATAGAGACACAGATGTAGAGAACAAACATATGGACACCAAGTGGGGAAAGCGGGGGTGGGGGTGGGGGCGTTGGGGGAAAATGAATTGGGAGATTGGGATTGCCATATATACATTACTAATAAGAAAAAAAATCAAATTGTACACTTTAAATATATGCAGTTTATTGTGTCAATTGTATCTCAATAAAAGTTCTTAAAGAAAAAATAAATAAACAAAACAAAACAAAAAAAGTCAACCTGAAGCAAACTTCATAAAAAAAAAAAAAAGCACTCTGCAGATGATTAATGTTAAGGACTTTGAGGTGGGAAGACTGACCTGAATTATACAAATGGGCCCAATCTAATCATGTGTCTTTGTTTTTTTTGTTTTTTTTTAATTGAACTGTAGTTGATTTACATCTTTTTTTTTTTTTTTGAAGTTTCTTTCTGCTTTTTTTTTTTTTTTTTTAAATTATTTTTTTGGGGGTAGTTGATTTACATCTGGACAGACTCTTCTGGCTGTGGTCAGTGAAAGAGAAGAGATGCACCGGCATAGGGTCAGAGACAGTACGTTGTGGGCTTTGAAAATGGTGGGACTGTGAGCCCAGGAGTGCAGGTGGCCTCAGCAAGCTGGAGAAGGCAAGGCAGTGGACTCTCCCCAGAGCCTCCAGAAGGAATGCCCTGCTGACACCTTGATTTTAGCCCGGTGAGAGCCAGGGGCTTGGAACCTACAGAAATGCAAGATAACAAATTGTGTTTTTTAAGCCACTAAGTCCGTGGTCATTTGTCACAGTTGGCGACAGAAAATACAGGAAGCAATGGAGGATATTACAGAGTGGTTTTCACATGACACGTACTGCATTTTTATTAGTGTTGATTTTTTTGAGATGTGATTCACACACCGCAAAGTTCACCCTTAAGCGTATATATAATTCAGTGGCTTTTAGCAAACTCATGACGTGCAGCTATCACCACTGCCTAATTCCAGGAAGTTTTCGTCACCCCAAGAAGAAACCCTGTTCTCATTAGTAGTCATTCTACATTTCCCTCTCCTGCTACTCAGCAACCACTAACCTGCCTCTACAGATCTGTCTGTATGATTTCATATAAATGGAAATCATACAGTACGTGGTCTTTTGTGACTGGCTTCTTTCACATAGCATGTTTTCATGGTTCATCCAAGATGCTGTGTATCATTGCTTCATTCCTTTTTATGGCCAACTAATACTCCATTGTTTGAATATATTTTATCTATTCATCACTTGATGGACATTTGGGTTTTTTCCACCTTTTGGCTATTATGAATAATGCTGCTATTAACATGCGTGTACAAGTTTTTGTGTGAGCATATGTCTAGGGAGAATGGCTGGGTCATAGGTGACTCTGCTTAACTTTTTTAAAAAATTAATTAATTAATTTATTGGCTGCGTTGGGTTTTTGTTGCTACACCCAGGCTTTCTCTAGTTGTGGTGAGCGAGGCTTACTCTTCGTTGTGGTGTGCAGGCTTCTCATTGCAGTGGCTTCTCTTGCAGCAGATCATGGGCTCTAGGTGCACGGGTTTCAGTAGCTGTAGCACACAGGCTTAGTTGCTCCAAGGCACGTGGAATCCTCCCCGACCAGGGATTGAACCCGTGTCCCCTGCATTGGCAGGCAGATTCTTAACCACTACACTACCAAGGGAGTCCCCCTTTGTTCATTTTTAAACTGGGCTATTTGTTTTTTTATTTTTTAGTTGTAAGAGTTCCTTATATATTCTGGATACTAGACACTAAACAGATATATGATTTGCAAATCTTTTCTCCCATTCCATGAGTTGTCTTTTGACTCTCTTTATAGTGTTCTCCGAAGCACAAAAGTTTTTCATTTTGATGAAATCAAATTCATCTATTTTTCTCTTTTGTTGCTTGTGCTTTAGGGGTCATATCTAAGAAGCCATGGAGTAATTCAGGGTTACAAATGTTTATGCCTATGTTCTCATCTACTAGTTTTTTTTTTTTTTAAATAGGATTAGCTCTTTTACTTAGGTGTTTCATCCATTTGAGTTAATTTTTGTACAAGGTGTAAACTAAGGGTCCAACCTCATTCTTCTGCATGTGGAGATCCAGCTTTACCAGCACCATCTGTGGCTTCTTTCCCCATTGAATGGTTTTGACTCCCTTGTGAAAAGTCCGTTGACCATAGATGTGTGGGTGTATTTCTGCACTTTCAATTCTATTCCATTGATCCATTTGCCTATCCTTAAGCAAACTGCATTTTATTTTTTAAAAATTTATTTATCCGTTTTATTTATTGGCTGTGTTGGGTCTTCGTTGTGATGTGTGGGCTTCTCGTGGTGGCTTCTCTTGTTGCAGAGCATGGGCTCTAAATGCACGGGCTTCAGTAGTTGTGGCACGTGGGCTCAATAGTTGTGGCTCGAGGGCTCTAGAGCGCAGGCTCAGTAGTTGTGGCGCACGGGCTTAGTTGCTCCAAGGCATGTGGGATCTTCCCGGCCCAGGGATTGAACCTGTGTCCCCTGCATTGGCAGGTGGATTCTTAACCACTGTTCTCTGGAGACTGGGCCAGAAGGCAAATGTGGAGCCAGGCTGGAGTAGCCTCCAGCCAAATCTGGAGGCTACTACAGTGACAACAGTCCAGAAATGCTGCTGGCTTGGTTTAGAGTTATGGTAGTAGACATAAAAAGTAGATGGACCTTTGGTTTGGGGAATGGAATCAACAGGACCTCCTGATAAACTGGTGTGAGGTTTTAGGGAAAGAGGAGGTTCAAGGATAACGACTAGTTTTAGGTCTGAGCAACTGGATAGTTGGAAATACCATCAACTTCAATAGGAGAGACTGGAGGGCAGCAGGTTTGGGGGAGGAGGGTCTGGGAAGGAGGGCTGTGCTTCAATCAGGTTACACCTGAGATCCCTATGAGTTAGCCAAGAGGAGGTATCAGGTGGGCACACGGACACAGACTCAAGGCTGGAGATAAACAACATAAAGACAGAGTCCTGGGCATAGAGATGGCACTTAAAGCCACAAGACTTAAAGGAATCACCATAGGAGACTGTCGATGGAGAGGTGCCCAGGCCCCAGGCTCAGGCATCTGGGCTTGTAGGGGTCAAGCAGATGAGAAAATCCTGCAGAAGAGACTGGGACCCAAACTCCCAGTGGGGAGGAACCAAGAACAGTTTCAAAGAGAGAAGAGTAATCTGTGAGAAATGCTTCTGAGAGATGAAGTGGGGGAAGAGACCTTGGATTTAGCAACATGGAGGTCACTGGTGACTCAGCAGAGGGAGGAGAAGGTTGGGAGAGGGAGGGTGGAGGTGGGAGAGGGAGTGGAAGTAGCAACCACAAAGTCTTTGACACTTGATCACAAAAGAAAGTAAAGACAGGCAGCAAGTGCTAAAAGAAAGGGTGTGTATTAATCAGCTTTAAAATTTTTCTGTCTTTGACAGCCTGGGGCAGGGAGAGAGGGTCCTTCCCAGGGCTAGCTAAATCCAGATGGAGCAAACAACTTGCCTGAGGGCATGCCTTTCCTATGCAAACTCAAATCCAAAGCTTACACTCCCAACTATCTTTTTTTAAAATTAATTTATTTTTATTTATTGCCTGCTTTGGGTCTCTGTTGCTGTGTGTGGGCTTTCTGTAGTTGCGGTGAGGGGGGCTACTCTTCGCTGTGATGCACGGGCTTCTCATTGCAGTGGCTTCTCTTGTTGCGAAGCACGGGCTCTAGGTGCATGAGTTTCAGTATTTGCAGCACGTGGGCTCATTTGTTGTGGCTCATGGGCTCTAGAGCACAGGCTTAGTGGTTGTGGCACACGGGCTTGGTTGCTCCGCGGCATGTGGGATCCTCCCCAACCAGGGATTGAACCTGTGTCCCCTGCTCTGGCAGGCAGATTCTTAACCACTTCGGTACCAGGGAAGCCCCCAACTACCTCTTTTATCTAACTCTCAGCACCCGTCAGGATGCTCCCAGCCCTGGGACCTCCCTGGTGGTCCAGTGGCTAAGACGTCGCACTCCCAAGGCAGGGGACCCAGGTTCAATCCCTGCTCAGGGAACTAGATTCTTGCATGCCGCAACGAAAGATCCAGTACTCTACAACTAAAGCAACTAAGACCCAGCACAGCCAAAAAAAAAAAAAAAAAAAAAAAAAAAAGATGCCCCAAGCCCTAAATCACCCCAGGGCCAGGTACCAAATAAGGAGAGACCAACTCTATCACCCAGAGCCTGCCAAAATTATTGAAACTTTCCAATCCTAAACTTGCTCAGATTGTCTGCCCTGCCTTGCCCTTTCCTTCCCATGGAAATCACAATAAAGTTTCCAGGTCATGCTTTCGCCTCCCTTCTTCTGCCTCCCTAAGGACCTCCTCATGCAGTGCTTCCCCAGGTGGCCCTGCATGGTGTGGCCTGCCTCCTCCTCTCAGGAAGTCCAAGTGATAGACTCTTCTTTCAAAGTTGTCTCTGTCTTTCATCTTACCATACCTGATTAAAACAAATCCCAGGTACAAATCAAGATAGGGAGAGTCAAGGGAGGTTTTTGTGTCCTTGTGTGTTTTTAAAGATAGGAGACTCTAGTACACCCAGTCTAGGGAGGGGATTTGATAATGCAAGAGACAGAGTGAGGAGAACTGCAATTTCAATTGTGTGTACACGTGTCAGAACTTCGGTGAACACCTTTGATGCGTACTATGTCATTTTTTTAATTTTAATTTTTTAAAATTTATTTATTTAGGTTGCTCTGGGTCTTTCGTTGCAGCAGGTATACTCCTTAGTTGCAGCTCACAGGCTCCTCTTAGTTGCGGCACGCATGTGGGATCTAGTTCCCTGACCAGGGATCGAACCCGGGCCCCCTGCTTTGGGAGCATGGAGTGTTAACCACTGCACCACCAGGGAAGTCCCACTATGCCATTATTTTAACATTTACTGTTATTATGATTTCAAATCCTGTAATGCTGTCATCCAAGCATCTGTACCTGAAAATCAATAACTTCATGACTGAAAGTCAAATATGATTAATACCATGAGAAAAGTCAAACATCTGCCACAACTCACTGTACTGTAAATTTATGGGAGGATGTCCTTATTTCCAAATGCCTTCCAAATTCACCCTGTGCCCCTGTGGGCTGCCTTTCAAAAGGCTTGGGTTGGGGTGCAGAAGTCAGATACATGTTTCTGAATCCCAAATATGAAAATGTTAATGGGGGATGAGACTTGGTGTTCTGTAAAGCTGAACCCAAACGTTGGGCTTTCTTATACAGTATACAGTAATTGCTCACACAGGATATAATGCCAAAATGTTTTCCTTCCACACAAGCAGTAATTACCATTAATGAAAATGGACCCCAGTTACAGCTTGTTATCCTCTGTAAATGTACCTCTAAAAATACCAGGACAGAGAATGAAGCTGGCTGCTCTGCTTCTCAAAGGGGCTTCTAGAAATTCCCAGGTCAGTTTCCTGCTTATAAAACCTTTTACTTTAGATACAGTATAAAGCACCTTTGAATGAACATAAAGTAATTTCACAGAATGTTTCTGTGGTTTATTATGAAAAGTAAACAAATGTCTAACCTTTGAGCATGTTCTTGGCCTAGAGGCGAACAAACAGCTGACAGCAAACCATGAATGATTATGTAAAGTATGACAGACCAGTGACTTCACAGCATCACCAAAGGGGATGAATTAATTTCTGTGACAGGCACACCCTAAGGGGACCCCCACTGAGTATAATCCTCTCTCCTTGAGTCTGGGCAGAATCTGTGACTTGCAGATTGGCAAAGGTGATGGTACAGTCTCACCCGTGGTTAGGTTACATCATCTATGACTGGACCTTAGAGGACTGGGGAACGTCACCTGTTGGCCTTGACACCAACTGCCATGTTGTGAGAGCGCCGGTAACGGGGAACTGCAGGCAGCCTCTTGGAGCTGAGAGCAGACACCAGCTGACAGCCAGCAAGAAAAACAAGAACCTCAGTCCTGCAACTGCAAGCAACAGTTCTGCCACAACCCTGCGAGACTGAGAGGCGACCCCGAGCTTCAGATAGGAACACAGACCAGCCAACACCTTGACTGGAAGCCTTGTGAGACCCTGACAGAGGACCCAGCTCAGCTGTGCCCAGATTCCTGCCTGTGGAAACAGATCATAAAGATATGTTGTTTTCAGCATTACGTCTGTGGTAATTTGCTTCATAGCAACAGACAGCTGAGATAACTGAACAGATGGTAAGGCAGTGAATGAGGAGTGTGGGGAAAAAAAAAAGTCTGTGCTGGCACCTCTAGCAAGTACATGACATGTTCTACCCAACCAAGGATCGGCATTAAAACAAAACAAAATGTTAATGTTTATGAAGAAGTAAAATGCCACTGAAGGAGAAATCATAAATCCTTTAAATAAAGACACTTACGAGGATAATCTAAATTAAAGAACACATCTGTGAGTATCCTTTCAAAACCAATGCTAAACAAAACCAATCTGTAACAAACCGACTGAGTCACATAGAATCACGCCAGAAAATGCACGCATACAACTTTATCAACCTCCAACTCCACTTATTCAATATTTATAGGACAAACATTTTTTGAAGTGCTAGTATATACTGGCCACTGTATAAGGAAAAAGGAAGGTGGGAATGAATAGAAGGTACGTCACCTCCTGGCTTCTATCAACAGTGTACTATAGCTTCGAATTTTAGCTATAATTTACTTTTCCAAATGATGGAACAATCTGCTTTCCTGAACAAGGTATTGTTTTACTTATTTATTTATTTTGGAGGTATTTATTTATTTACTTATTTTTTATTGGCGTATATTTGCCTTACAATGTTACGTTAGTTTCAGGTATACACCATAGTAATTCAATATTTTTATAGCTTTTACTCCAAAGTTATTATAAAATATTGGCTATATTCCTGTGCTGTACATTACATCCTTGTAACTTATTTTATACCTAGTAGTTTGTACCTTTTAACCCCCTTCGCCTATTTCACCTCTCCCCCAGCCCTCTCCCCTCTGGCAACCACTAGTTTGTTCGCTGTATCTGTGAGTCTGTTTCTGTTCTATTTGTTTTATTTTTTAGATTTCACATATTAGGAAAAACATACATTATTTGTCTTTTTCTGTCTGACTTATTTCCTAAACAAGGTATCATTTTAAATTACTGAGGAATTTGATTTAGAGATATATTCAGAGACCTTATCCTTTAGGATACTTTAAAAAAATAAATTTATTTATTCATTTATTTATGGCTGCATTGAGTCTCAGTTGTTGTGCATGGGCTTTCTCTAGTTGTGGCGAGCTGGGGCTACTCTTCGTTGCGGTGCAGGGGCTTCTCAGTGCAGTGGCTTCTCTTGTTGCAGAACACAGGCTCTAGGCATACAGGCTTCAGTAGTTGCAGCACAAGGGCTCAGTAGTTGCAGCACAAGGGCTTAGTTGCTCCATGGCATGTGGGATCTTCCCAGACCAGGGATTGAACCCGTGTCCCCTACATTGGCAGATGGATTCTTAACCACTGTGCCACCAGGGAAGTCCCTAGAATAGGATGCTTGTTGAAAAAGCTTCCCTGAGAGAGACAATAATTCTAATACCTCAACAAAAAATGGAATCAAATCGCCTTAATTATTCTCAGTCCTAGAAGGACTGTTCTAGCTGACAAAACCAGTCAATAATACCATGCATCTCCTGCAGACAGACCTAGGTAAAGAATAAAAATCAGAAGACGTGTTCCCTACCCTGAGGAAATAAAGTCTTGATGGAAAACCTAGAAATTCACAGAGGATGCCAAGTTCCAGAAAGGAATGTAGCCCAGGAGGCAAATGCCCTGGCATTTTAAAATAAGCTTCTTTGTAAAAGTAAAACTGGGAAAAATCAAACCATAGTCGGTGCCATCAATCATTAGTAGAGTCATTCTAAAGACAAACCTACAAACAATGAAACAAAAACAGCTACGTAAATGGGGGTTGAGAATATGAACTGATACGCAAGTTCAACCATAGAAATGATTACAGTAGCAAAATGAAGCCTTGGGTCAGGAGGTAGCTTTGGCATCAGGAAACAAGGAAAATTATTTAATACAACACAAAGAAAACTCTGCGGACTTGAATGAAAGTGCAACCTTTAAATGGAATAAATTTAAGTCTGTGAAAAGCTCATTATAATGTCCTTATTTCCTAATTTGCCCGTGGATTGGTCATGATCAACACTACTGCCAGGACTTCCCTGGTGGCACAGTGGTTAAGAACCCGCCTGCCAATGCAGGGGACGCGGGTTCGATCCCTGGTCCAGGAAGATCCCACATGCCTCGGAGCAACTAAGCCTTTGTGCCACAACTACTGAGCCTGCGCTCTAGAGCCCACAAACCACAACTACTGAGCTCTTGAGCCACAACTACTGAGCCCGCGTGCTGCAACTACTGAAGCCCGTGCGCCTAGAGCGTGTGCTCTGCAACAAGAGAAGCCACTGCACTGAGAAGCCCACGCACCACAACAAAGAGTAGCCGCCGCTCGCCACAACTAGAGAAAGCCTGCACGCATCAAGAAAGACCCAACACAGCCAAACAAACAAACAAACAAATCCACTACTATTAAATTTCTTACTCAAAACCACAGAGAGATCAGAATCTCTCTCCTGCGTAAAAGGTGAAATGGCTTCTCAGCACCTGCTCCAATAAACTCAAACCCCTTAGCAAGGCCTTTGAGGATCTTCACCAGCATCTTTCTGACCTTCTTCCTTCTCTGGACTTGGGGAAGTCCTACTTCTCTGTCAAGTCCAAGACTCTGATGGGTTGGCCTGTCCTAGCCTGGATTCATTCCTCCCTCCTCTGTTCTGTTTAAAGCATTTACCACGCCTGGCCTGGGCATGATGACGGCCTCAACTTACTCATTTCAGAAACTCCAGGCCAGTCCCATACTTGGCACGCTAACTGAGCAAAGATTTTTTGAACTGAACTGAAGGAAAGGTAGAGGCTAGAGATGTCAAACTAGCAGAGCAGAAATGGAGAATTTGAAGGCAGAGCTCTGACATCTCTAGACTTAAGTGGGGCAAGTGGAGGATCAAAAATTAGGGTGAGAACTGCTAGGTGCCACAGTCAAAGAAGGGAGCAGAGGCCAAAGGCACACAGGGCTGGGCTGGCAGCCCCTCTCCTTGGTCTCTGTTCTAGGGCTGAGCCCACAAGGGGCACTCATCCACTCTAGGAATGAAAAGAAAATATTAGGGGTTTAGTAGTGCTGCATGACAAGAGAGATGATCAAAAAGGATGATGGCTAAGACACTAGATTTGGAGAATTCCCTGGCGGTCCAGTGGTTAGGACTTGGTGCTTTCACTGCTGAGGCCTGGGTTCAATCCCTGGCAGGGAAACTAAGATCACACAAGCCATATGGTACGGCAAAAGAAAAAAAAGAAAGAAAACGAAAAAAAGACACACCAAAAAAGACACTACATTTGGGAAGAAAGAAGTGATGAACAAAGGAGAATGCTGCTTCAATGAGAAATAGGATCAGGAGCCTTTAACTCACTGGAGGGCTCGATCTGAAAGAGAAATGAATGTCTCAAGACATCTCTGAAGAATGGATGGTAGAGGCGAGCTAATTTATTTTTAAAAAATAAATGTTTAGGGGCTTCCTAGGTGGTGCAGTGGTTAAGAATCCGCCTGCCAATGCAGAGGTCACGGGTTCGATCCCAGCTCCAGGAAGATCCCACATGCTGCGGAGCAACTAAGCCCGTGTGCCAAAAAAAAAATAAATGTTTATTTATTTATTTATTGGCTGCATTGGGTCTCCATTGCTGCACATGGGCTTTCTCTAGCTGTGGCGAGAAGGAGCTATTCTTTGTTGCGGTGCGCAGGCTTCTTGTTGCAGTGGCTTCTCTTGTTGTGGAGCATGGGCTCTAAGCACACAGGCTTCAGTAGTTGCAGCACGCAGGCTCAATAATTGCGGCTCATGGGCCTAGTTGCTCCGCGGCACGTGGGATCTTCCTGGAGCAGGGATCAAACTCGTGTCCCCTGCATTGGCAGGCAGGTTGTTAACCACTGCGCCACCAGGGAAGTCCCAGGAGTTAATGACTATTGAACTTTCTCCTGATCCAGGACCAGTACCTTGGAAAGGCTGGAGTACTTCGAGAAGTACTTATACAGAATAAACTTCACGCTCACTCCTTGCTTGGCAAGGAGTTCAAGGCCATGCTCAATTGGACAGCAGCTAAAGAAGGCAGTCACCCCACCGAGTCCCCCCTTGAAGGCACACTGCCTGACAGAAGGACACTGCATGCTTTCACGTTGCACGCCTTCCCTGCACACATGCTTGCCCCAGCCTGGAATGCCATTCCTTCTTGGGCTAGGCAAAGCCTCTCATCCAGATCACAGTCATCTCTTAGGGGTGTGCTTCTGTCCCAGCCCAACTTCAGTTGGCTTCTAGTGTCCCATGGTGCACATTCCATAGGCTCTCATCTTGCTGACAGGTAGTCTCCCTTGTCCTGGCTGATCGAACCCTCGTCACCCTCTTTCTGGTCACCCCTGTGCTGCGCTCTCCAGTGTCTGCCTCTCCTGCACTGTGAGCTTTTGGGACTCACTGCTGCATCCCCAGACCTGGCACAAAAGGAAGGTTTAGTGAGAAACTGAGATTAAATTCATGACAAGGAACTTTAAAAAACATCTTCTGAAGCCTTCGTCCAGCTTTCTAATCTCCCACGGCACTACATCACCTCTGAGCTCCTCTGAGCCGGAATGATGTCATGTTCTAGTGAGCCCACGTGCCACAACTCCTGAGCCTGCGTGCTGCAACTACTGAAACCCGCACCCCTGGAGCCCGGCTCCGCAACAAGAGAAGCCACTGCACCGAGAAACCCGCGCACCGCAACGAAAAGTAGCCCCTGCTTGCTGCAACTAGAGGAAGACTGTGCGCAGCAATGAAGACCCAACACAGCCAAAAACAAACAAGAAACAAAACAAAATTTATAAAAAATAAAAGAGAGAGAGAACAAGACCAAATCTCCATCCAACCACCCCCTAGTTGTCTGACCTCAGGCAAGTTCTTACTCACTCAGGTCCAATTCCTCATCTAGAAACTCAGTGAAACCACTCACTTCCTAGGGTTACTGGGAGGTTTAAATGAGAGAAAGAAATGTCTGTCATTTTCATCAACAACCACTGTATTCTGACAGCGGCACTCAGTAACTGTCACTTAAACGACTGAGTGAGACCTGCTCATTTATGGAACTTTTCTGAAATGTTCTGCATATCGCTTTACCTCTTGATAAAACCACTTCAAAAGGGATTTTGCTGTGATCCTAGATAGCTTCAGGAAATTGTTTTAAAACCAACAAAATCCAACTCTTAGGGAAAGAACACCAAGGACAGCAAGACTTTCCTTTGGCACTAGACCAAGCAGAGCTAAGCATGTTAACCTAGGAGCAGAGCTAAAACCTGTAAGCAGGCTAAGAACACAGGCTGCTGGGCACCAAGTTGCCTGGTACCTACAGAACCTCCTTAAGGGTGACGAAAAAGAAAATTTCAGTTCTGAAATTTTACTTCCTGGTTTGGACTAATATATCCTCTCATGCTAATGCTATCTAGCTTTAGGAAATTCCAAACCATAAATTCCTCTTCTGACCCCTTGCACTCTTCGATGGGTGTGCTGAAAGCTGAATGCTCTCTGATATGCATTAATGTGCAGACTTCTACAGGCCTGTGTTCCCATATTTAGTATCCCAGAGGTACCAAGGCGAGGGGCACACCATTCACTTGACAGTACCTGCCTTGCCAGCTGAGTACGTTCTAAGGATAGTCAAACTTCTGTCATCATCGCCTTTTAATATTCAGAATTTAATCCACATTCCAAGCAAAGTCTGCAGAAATACTGGAGGAATTAAGAAGAAAGTCATGCAAATTTTGACTAGTAGAAAATACATAACGAGTCATATATGTAAAAATCAAATTTAAAAAAAGTTCAGAGAAATCGTTTCTTCCTAAGGAAAGCTATGACGGCCCTAATTACAGTATCTGCTATGTTGCCTAAAAGCCAACCTCTAAATATGGTCTTTTTAGTTTTAGGTACACCACCCCACGTGCCCTATAGTTTATTCTTAACACATGCATAATAGTGACCATTCTCCATCATATTTTTATTCGTTCTATGTAAAGTTTTTTTGGCCCTAAAAACCTTATTACCATTCCCCAATGATCATTTTCTATTATACTCAAGTTCAACAAACCGACACAAATTTGAGCTATGGTTTTATAGACTATGTAAAGGAAATATAGAAACAACCCTGGGACTTTTGAAACTCAGTTTCCTTAGGTTGAAAATATAAACAGATCCTGAAACAACAGGGCCCCATGGCCCCAAATCAAATGTTTCATCTAGAGAAAAAAAAATCAACTATTTTCTGATTTTTATTTGTTCATTGCTAATTTTCTTTCTTTCTACATTAAGTAGGAAAAACAATGCTAATATGTTACCCTTGTGATTAATTTAAAATTCCTTATGCCCACAAACACAACCTAAGGACAAAAATAATTTCTGCTTGTCAGATTAACCATTTTTGAGGTAAAATGATTCATGAAAATTGAAATGTGACACACTATCATCTCCACTTAATTTATTTATTTATTAACATTTTTTGGCTTCGTTGGGTCTTTGTTGCTGCATGTGGGCTGTGGCGAGAGGGGGCTACTCTTTGTTGCAGTGCGTGGGCTTCTCAATGCAGTGGCTTCTCTTGTTGCAGACCATGGGCTCTGGGCGCATGGGCTTCAGTAGCTGTGGCTTGAGGGCTCTAGAGCACAGACTCACTAGTTGTGGCTCAGCAGTTGTGGCACAGGGGCTTAGCTGCTCCATGGCATGTGCAATAAGATTTCTGCAGAGACCTGCTGCAGGTCCAGCTAAGAGACGCATTGCTCCAGAGCACCGCTGTCTAGAATTTCCTGCAATGATGGAAATGTTCTTTACCAGCACTAATACAGTAGCCACTAGCCACATGTGGCTACTGAGTACTTGGGATGTAGCTAGTGTGACTAAAGAACTGAATGTTTAATTTAATTTAATTTTTTAAAATATTTATTTATTTTGGCTGCACACATGGGATCTTTTTTTTTTTTGGCTCACGGGCTTAGTTGCTCCGTGGCACGTGGGATCTTCCTGGAGCAGGGATCAAACCCATGTCCTCTGCATTGGCAGGCGGATTCTCAACCACTGCGCCACCTAGGAAGCCCAACACACATGGGATCTTTAGTTGTGGAATGCAGGCTCTTAGTTGTGGAATGCAGGCTTTTAGTTGTGGCATGCATGTGGGATCTAGTTCCCCGACCAGGGATCAAACCCTGGCGCCCTGCATTGGAAGCATGGAGTCTTAACCACTGGACCACCAGGGAAGTCCCTGAGTGTTTACTTTTAATTCATTTTAGTTTACAGAGACACATGATAAGCGTCTACCATATTGGACACTGTGGCTCTCTAGAGTATCTGCATGCCTTGCAAGCAAAAGGTCCAGAAATGACCACAACAGCCAAATCTGCCAATCTGGTGGCACAACCCACCTGTCCTTCCAACATGTAGAATGACTTGAAGGGCCTGTCCTCTTCAGCTGCCTCTTCCAGAACATCAGGTCTGGAGACCAGGTCTCCAGGATGACACTGTTGATCATTCTGCTTCTTCTTTTTTTTTTTAAAGGAGGATTTTTTTGTTGTTGAAGAGGCAAAGATTTTTTTTTTTAATAAATTTATTTATTTTATTTATTTATTGGCTGTGTTGGGTCTTCGTTGCTGCACACAGGCTTTCTCTAGTTGCTGCGAGTAGGGGCTACCCTTCACTGTGGTGTGCGGGCTCCTCATTGTAGTGGCTTCTCTCGTTGTGGAGCATGGGCTCTAGGCACGTGGGCTTCAATAGCTGCAGCACATGGGCTCAATAGTTGTGGCTCACGGGCTCTAGAGCACAGGCTCAGTTGTTGTGGCACATGGGCTTAGCTCCGTGGCATGTGGAATCTTCCCAGAGCAGGGCTCGAACCCGTGTCCCCTGCATTGGCAGGCGGATTCCCAACCACTGCACCATCCAGGAAGTCTGAGGCAAAGATTTTTAAAAAGATTTTAGCTGTGTTGCATCTTTGTTGCTACGCGCGGGGTTTCTCTAGTTGTGGCGAGCGGGGCCTATTCGTTGCCATGGTGCACGGGCTTCTCAGTGCAGTGTCTTCTCTTGTAGAGCACGGGCTCTAGGCATGTGGGCTTCAGTAGTTGCAGCATGAGGGCTAAGTAGTTGTGGCACACGGGCCCTAGTGCATTCGGGCTTTAGTAGTTGCACTGTGTGGTCTCAGTAGTTGTGGCTCGTGGGCTCTAGAGCACAGGCTCAGTAGTTGTGGCACATGGGCTTAGTTGCTCTGCGGCATGTGGGATCTTCCCAGACCAGGGGCCAAACTTGCGTCCCCTGCATTGGCAGGTGGCTTCTTAACCACTGTGCCAACAGGGAAGTCCACCTGATTCTTTTTTAAATCAGGTTTCCAAAACTCAACCCTAGCCTTCCCAGCTGTAGAGTTTTCACACTGACTTCTTAGGAATCTCACTACTAGACAAAAAGTGAGTCCACCACTGCTAAGTGGCAGCATCCAGGCCCCAGGACACCTGAGGCCTCAGGATTCTCAAAGGTGTGGTACATAAGCACACTGTCAGGGGGCATGGTTGGAGGGGGGTGGAACCCAGAGATGGCACCAGATTTTCAAAGGGTCCCATAATTCAAACACTGGTTAAGAACTCTGGGAGGGGACTTCCCTGATGGTCCAGTGGTAAAGAATCTGCTTTCCAATGCAGGGGACGCAGGTTCGATCCCTGGTCAGGGAAGTAAGATGCTGAGGGGCAACTAAACACCTAAGTCCATGTGCCACAACTACTGAACTTGTGCACCTCAACTAGAGAGCCTGCATGCCGCAAACTAGAGAGCGCACGCGCCCTGGAACCTGTGCGCTGCAACTACAGGAGAGAAAACCCACTCGCCACAACTAGAGAGAAGCCCGCACGCCACAACTAAGAACCCGTGTGCCACAATGAAAGATCCCACACGCCTCAATGAAGATCCCCTGTGCTGCAACTAAGATCCGACACAGCCAAAAATAAATAAAATAAGTAAATAAATAAAATAAATATTAAAAAAAATAACTCAGGGAGGAGGGAAGAACTTTGGAGCCTGACCGTCCTGACAGAGGACCCCTCAACCCTAGTCTGATAACCTCATAAACCCTTCATAAAGGTATTCAGAAGAAGCAAATGAAAAAAAAAAAAACTATGTACACTTCGCAATGTTGTAAAATTTATTATTATAAAAAATAAAGCTACGCATGATTAGAGTGACATACTCAGAAAATCCTTGGCAAATGAGAGAAATTTTTCTGCCTTCCTGGTCCCATATAAGAAATGAACGAGAATGTGATCAGTGAAAGGTCCAAATCAGAAAACACAAAACTGTCCCTTCTCCAGGAAGAACTCAGGGTGTCACCAAAGAAGGTCATAAGGTCATTGAAGGGGATAGACTGGTTATCCCTCACACAGGAAGTCTCCAGCTGACGTGGGTTGAATTTCA
Source organism: Hippopotamus amphibius kiboko (assembly GCF_030028045.1). Classification (NCBI taxonomy): domain Eukaryota; kingdom Metazoa; phylum Chordata; class Mammalia; order Artiodactyla; family Hippopotamidae; genus Hippopotamus; species Hippopotamus amphibius. The sequence goes on along the minus strand of NC_080200.1, from coordinate 14,637,471 downwards.
ACCAAGACAGTGCACTCCAAAGCCCCCAGTGTCCCTTCTACTATCCGTGTAGCCAGAAGGAAGAACAATACACAGTTCACTATTGCAAGACTATTCAGCTATAATGACAAAATGAATTATGTACAAGCATGTGAAGCTGCCTTCCTAACTACGGAGAAAGGTGTAAGAAAGAATCCAGGTTTAAGGAGGGTAGGTGTGCTTTCCTTCTTAAACACACGAATGGTGAGCAAGTAGGCTGGGAGGGCCTCACATCTGAGATGAAAAACTCTTTCTTGCTATCCAGTTGAGCTAAACTCACTCCAGGGGCTGTGAAGCGGTCGGCAGGGCACAGAGAGAGGGCAGGGTTGGAAAGACTCACAAAGGCCTCACCTAGTTGGCTGATCAGGAAAGACACCCTGCTTCCCCGCCCAGGTTGATAATCTACCAGGCTGTGGGGCTTTCTATGAGGAACAGACCCACCCAAGCTCTGTTTTCTCCAGAGTGGAGTAAGTGGCCCGCCCACTTTAGGACTGAAGACTGGTGTCTGGACTTGGGTGGACCCTTAGGGCCTTGGATTTACCTAAAGGCTATGCAAGAAGTGGGGCAGATGTGAAGCTTCCAAAGTCTCAAAATAAAAGCCCCAGGGATCTTTCTACCTCAGGGAGAAACCAGGAATCATTTACCTAACAGCTATGTTGTAAAGCAAGTATAATGCCCCCCATTCAGTTTCTTAGCCTTAAAAGAAAATGGACTCTGAGAACAGCAGAAAGAGGTGACTGACTGCATTTCATTCTAAAGCCTACCTAGGGGAGTCTAGAATCTCAAGAGATGGCTACAGGAAAAAAGTAGCAGCCTGGAGACTGTGCAGGGTGACACATAGAGGAAGGCCACACCTGGGCAGAGTTCGCTTCTTAAGCAACTCCTAGCCTAGCACAGAAGGAACACGGGTAGCTCCACAAGCACCCAGAGCACTGCTCCTGTGGTTCCTGGGTGTGAAGAGCCCATTTTCCCCCTCCCCAGCTCCTACCAATCCTTCCAGAATCTAAATGCCATAAAACTTTACTGAATGCTAGGGCCAAGCACTGTGCACAGCCCTCGGAATACAAAGGAAAGTATTCCCTTTGCTCTCAGACTGGCTTAGCAGACAAGGCATCACAGAAGGGCACCTTCTCCTGGCCCAGCTCTTTTGTGCAGGAATTATCTCTACTGGGCACACTCCTATTATGATGACTTGTCTGCCACACACCCTACTTCTGAATGAGCTCGGAGAAGGCAGAAAACATCTTAGCCATCTTGGTTTCTGTAGCATCTAGCACAGTGCTCCAGTGGTGTGGGGGTGGGGGTATGTGTGTGTGACACTCTTAACTTTCCAGATAGAGGCCATGAAACTGCGGAGAGAGTCGACATTCCACAAGAAGCAAAGGAAAGAAAGTTAGAAGAATAAATGCCTGCCATATCCACCTTTTCCTTGCCTCTTCCTTTCCTGGGGCTGCTGTTCACTTGGCTTTGTAACCCCTCCTCACTGGAAGGTTCTAGGCACTGCACAATCCACACCACCAGACCCTGGTCCCATCTACAGGGACCATCCTTTACCCCCAACCGAGTCCCATTCAACAAGACCTCATCTTCCAAAAGGATGTCATTCTGTGCTTTACTACTGTCTAATAATTCAAGCTGGCCCCCAAACACAATGGGCCGCCTTGTGAAGCACGCTTTACCAATCCTGGCTGGCTGACAAGTGGTGGGTGGAGGTAAGTGGGACAGGTGGTCTTAAAGCCACTATAATTTCCCCACTGCAACTGAAATAAAATTCAGACTCCTTCCTGAGACTTGGCCCCATGTGATCCTGGTTCCAGACTCTCTCTGCTCTACTGGGGACTTTCCGTCCCTGGCTCTACTTTCTTCCTACCCTTCCCCACCCTGGGGCCTCTGAAGGTGCTGTGCCCTCTCCTGGCTTCCCACAGCTTGCCATCTCTTTACTCACGGCTTTTCTCACAACTTATACTTATTTTTGCTACTTACTTTCTCTCCCTCAAACCATGAGCTTGAGATCAGCACCCAGGTCCGTGCTCCACCCATAGTGTCTTATAAATATTCGCTGACAAAAAAAAAGGGGTCCTCCGTCCCCCACCCAGCTCCCCCACTAACCTTTTTTCTGGCTGTCTCCCAAACCAAATCACACCATCTCTTCAATTCCCGATTCCCATTTCCCACAACTCATTCTCCATTACCAGCCCCCCAAACTTCCCATCCTCATAAACACCACCGATTCATTCAGTTGTCCATTCTTCACAAATCCCGTGTGCACCCATCTCTCAGCCCTTACACACCCCCAAACTCCTCTTCCCCCTTACATCCACAAACCCTGAAACCACCGTTCACCATAAACCTCTCCATCCACAAACTCCCCTTAAATCCATCCCTCTTCCCCCAGCACGAGCTCCTAAAACCCATCCCCTACTGCTAAGCCCCCTTTGAATCCGTTCCATTTTAACCCCAAACACCCCTTCGGCCTCAGAACCCTCCTTCAGTCCTACTCAAGCTCCACCCCCCCATCCGCCCCTCCCTCTCCGCACAGAGACTCACCCCCCCATCCCTCAGCCTGCACCCTGCTCACCCCTCACGTCTCCAGCCGCCCCGGCCCTGGCTCCTCGGCCCGCCCCCTTCCCTAAAGCGACTTCGGGTGGCCCCCGCCGAGCCCGCGCCAGCACCTGGCCTGCGCCTCGTCCAGGCCCTGGTCGGTGATGGCCATGATCTCGCGAGGAGGTCGCCCGTGTCGGAGCCCGGCGGGGGCCCGGGCGGCGAGCGGCGTGAGGCAGGGAGCGGCGGCGCGGGGCGCGGCGGGCGCTGCGGGAGGTCCATGAGCGGCCTGGCCAGGCGGGCGCTCCACCGGGATCCACCTAGCCGGGAGAGCTCGCGTGGGGGTCTCAGCCAACTGCCGCCGTCGGTGCGCCGAGCGTGCGCCCCGGGTCCCGCCCCCCACCTCGCCTCCGGCCAATCGCCGCCAGCCAGGCGACCGTGCCCCGCCCAGGGACTCGTCCTACCATCTCCATTAGCCAACCGCCGCCGCCCAGGCCGCCGCGCCCCGCCCATAGGCCCGCCCCTAACAGCCCCTTTCTTCTTCCTGAGACCCTGTTGAGGGTTGCTGTGGCAACGGCGCTTTCCACCCCCACCCTCCTCCAGCGTGACAGGGCAACGCCGGCTTTACGCTGCTTCAGAGACCCCCACCTCCCACACCTCCTCGGAGCAACCACGCCTGCTCAGAGTCACCTTACTCCTTAGAGCCCGCCCACCTCCTTGGAGCTACCCGCTTCTCAGAGAGCCCCCCACACCTCCTTAGATCCCCCACTCCTCAGGGACCTCACTTCTCAGAGCCTCCCCCGCCGCACTCTTCCTCCCAGGCTCTCATGTCTCAGAGCATCCCACTCCTCAGGGACCTACACAACTCAGTCGTAACTGCTCAGAGCACTCCACTCGTCCTCCAAGCCCCCTCCTTCCTTCTCAGACCCTCCCTTGCCTTTCTGAACCCCATCCACAGGGCCGCCCCTATTCATCTCCAGAAGCCCTGAGCCCTGACCCCTGCTCAGTGCGCTAAGGCTCCCCTCAGCTTCAGTGCCATCAGGTGGGTCACTTGGGCTTCCAGTCTCCTGGCTCCCTCTCCCCCCACCTCTAGTGTTCCATAGGGGGCACAGGTTATGTGTGGTGATGGTGGCTGGGAGGTTAACACTGAGTGATTTTCTCAGTTGCAGAAATCAGTTCTATTCACCTTTCAAGGTCCACCTTAAGAGTGACCTTGCTTTATTCATTATTTTGCTCTACAGCATTCCGCTAGCACGTGAAGGATGCTTTCTGAGGACCTACCCTGTGATGCATCCCCGAATCAGAGCAAATCTTCACAGGCCTTTGTTTCTAGCTGTTAGGACTCCAGGCATAAGACCATTCTTGTGTGAGTGAAAAGGATTTATTCTTGGACATAAATCACTTCTCCAAAGTCATGGGACCTCCTAGAGCCTGTTTGTTCTGGGGACAGACTCCAGATGCAGGCTGCTAAAGGGACCTCAAACTCCTGGGAACGCTTCAGGACAGGGCCCATCTTCTTCCCATTGCTGCTGGAGAGGAAATGCAAACACCAGCTGGTGTGATTGGATTCAGGCACTCCGAAGGGAATGGAAATGAATGATGTATGCTAGCGTAATAACCACCTGGGAAAGCTCCCTGAAGAAGGAAACCCGACACATGGCCCTAGTAACAGGAAGTACTAGAACATGTGGGAACCATGCAGAGTCGGTACACTGTACAAAAGGTCAGCCACTAGTGCAGCACAACATAGGAGACCTGAAAAGTAGTGGGTAACTTTGGCATCTTTCAGAGAACAGTGGTGCGGGGAGGGGGTTCAGGGACCACCTGAGACAAAAACCTGAAGTCACATGGTGGAGAGAAGAGACCTACAAGAGAGGGAAAAACTGATGGGACAAGATCCCAAAGATCAGAAGAGTGTGGGTTAGAACCTGGAAGATGCTGAGGCAAGAGCAGCCAGCTCAGAGCAGGTGAAACAGAGCTACCTTTGGAGAGCACTGGGGGTTCCCACTGCATAGGAATGGTTGGCTGCCTTGGCACCCAAAGTGATGCTTCTGTCCAGCCGGCCATGGAGACGAGGACTATGTACCCACCCATGTGGTAGAAGGTGCTGGCCTAGGTCATCACTTCCAGAGATTCAGGCCCCAAGCTCAAGGAGCCACACTGCCCACCTTGGACCCTGGAGAAGTACCTCAGTTTATTCCTGCCTCCTCACAGAGCTGATGTAGGGCAGGGAGAGTTTTCCCAGAGGGAAACCCAGCCCCATTTAATGTAGAAAGACCTACATGTTTTTGGTTCTTTGGCAATGCATGCTTTAGTTTAAGAATTCAGCTTCTGATGGGAGGCCTGGGTTCAAATTCTGGCTAGGTGTGGAAGCAGAGAATCCAGATTCTGGTTTACTCTGTGCCTAGCATCTGAGAGGGGACTCATCATGGGTCTAGCACATCTGAGACCATAGCGTGAAGTGGGGAAAGCCAGGCTGGGCTTGTGACCAACTCCGGACTTTGTGGAAATCTGAAGTCCTTTCCTCAGGGGCCTCTCTAGTCCCTTGATGCATCTCTAATGCCCTTTTGAAACTATGTAACCATAGGCCAAATCTCAATCTCGCTGAGCCACTGTCCTCACCTGAAAATATATATAATACCTATGCCACAAGATGCAGGTGGTGATTAAATAATGCACCTAGAATGCTTACCAGTGTGCCGGGCACATCAGAGGAGCTTAAGAAATGGCAGTGCTAAAATCCTGCATTCTGGTCCATGGAGCCCACTACCCTTAGCCCACAGGTCTGTATCTCGGTGATGGAATGGGCAATGGGATAGACACACCTATTAATCTGGACTCAGACAAAGGGGCAGGCAGGAGAGGGAAGGCTCACACAAGCCAGAGATCACTCTGGGTTCCAGAGGATGGAGACAGAGAGGCAGGTGACAAGATGAAGGCAGGGGAACAGGTGGAGGAGACAGAGGCAAAAGGGAACAACAAGAGAGATGGAGCCATAGCCATGCAAACACCAAAGGGGAATGGGAACAGGGCCCAGGAGATGCCATGATGAAGGATCCCAGCTCAGCCTGAGCTGAGGTAGACAATTCTGGGACATAGGGACAGAGAGATTAAGCTTACAACAGAAAAGGCTTTGGAGACCTCAGAGCGAAAAGGTTTACTCCTTATATCACACCCTCCTTGTAGACCCCCTCAGTTCTTATGGGGACAGGCAAGACCCCTGGAGGCTGCAAGGGGCCATAAACCTTTCCCAGTTCACGCTCAGCACTCCTCAGTCTGTGCCCCTACACAACCAGCCTTAGGCAGATGGGCCACCCATGGTCCGTCCTTTTTACACTGTTGCACTGGGCAGCGTGGCCTGAGAAAGCCCTCATCTCGCCCACCTTTATTTACCCATACCACCATGGACAAGGAAGCAGTCCATAGGGCTTATCAGGCACGTGCAGTAAAAATAGGAAAAAAGGTCCTTTAAAAAGCCCCACAACCTGAGATGGCTGAAGAGCCGGATTCCTGTACCTCATTCAACTCTCTACCAGGTGCTTAGATGACAGCGACCTGCAGGCCCTGAGACACGCACAGTTGTGTGCCTGGGTAGGGGGCAGTGGTTTCATGCCACGCCAGACTGAGGGTCTGCCTTTAAGTCTGGCCCACAGATTGGGTAGAGCCAGGAGCATCCACAAGTGGCCAGGGGCGGCGATCTGGCATGTGCTGTACGGCGCTGAAGTCCAAGGTTAGCTAAAGGGTGGAGTCCATCAGGGAATGGCCATTCTCAGGAAGCATGATGCGAGTGCCTGTCTGGGTGGAGGGCATGTAGCGAACAGACTTGTGGGTGGACCGGCGGAGGCACAGACAGCAGAGGAGATGGCGGAAGGTACGGCGCATCTCAGCATCTCGGCATGAGTACACCACGGCGTTGACCAGCGAGTTGACCTCGGCTAAGAGTAGGAAATATTTCTCCACAGCCAGGACGTTGCAGGACTTGCAGTCCAGACCATCCAGGAGCAGCACCACCTGGCCCGGCGTCCAGCAGACCACAAATGCCCCTGTGGGACAGAGCCTGATGTGAGCAAGGCCAGCTGTTGCAATGGCCCCAGAGCTTGGGCAACAGCTGTGCAGTTTGCAGGGAAGAGCTGCCTATCTGGCTGCCTTTGCAGCAGGAGGGTGCAGAACTGCTAAAAGGGGAAACCGTTCTCTGATTTGTCTGCCAGAGGGACACCCTTCCTAACTGGTACATGGTGGACAGGACCCTGGACATTTCTACATGGAGATTTGTTCTTTGGGGGAAAGGATGTCACCATGGGACTGGCTGGTTACTCAGTGGGGGAAAAAGAATGGTTGGGAAGAGTTGCTCTTTGTTTCTTGGGGGTGGTGTGTGTACCTCCCCCACCCACAGCATTCCACATTCAACAGCCAGACTTTATTACTCCTGGCTAAGAACTCTTAAGGGCTTCGCATGGAACTCAGAGCAAAATATGACTCCTGTCTGTGTCCTTCGAGGCCGTGCTGACCTTCTCTCCTCACAGGCCAGTCACGTGGGCCTTCTCCCCTCTTTGGAGGCACAGGGCTGGTCCTGTTTGGGGCGCTCACATTCTGTTCCCTCTGCTTGGAACTCTTCCCTTGCCTCTGCTCAGGTATTAATTACCTCCTTGGAGAACATTCCCCACCCAAATCATCCCCTCCCATCACGCTCTATCAGTCCTGCAGGAGTTGGGAAGCAGGGTGCCACTCACCCAGGATGATGACAACGGTCTTGACCAGGCTGAGCGTGGTTTCATGGTAGCGGGGGTGGCAGCTGACATGTTCTGCCATGCGTTGCACCCGCCTCCTCACATAGAAGAAAATGCGCGTGTACACGGCCACCATGAGCAGGAAGACGAGCAGGCTGGACAGGGCCCAGACGGCCAGGTAGGAGCGGCTGAGCAGGGGGGCCATGCGTGAGCAGCGGTCCAGGGCGCAGAGGCAGTGCCAGAAGTGGGCGGGCAGCAGCCCCAGGCCCAGCGCGGCCACCCACACGCCCACGATGAGCATGACGACCCGGCCTCGGGGCAGGCTGCTGTGCAGCTGCACGGCCATCACACTGCGGTGTCGCTCCACGGCAATGGCCAGAAGGGTGGCCACGGACGCCGTCAGGCTCGTGTCCAACAGGCCCTGCCGCAAGAACCAGCACCGAAGTGAGAGCCGGGCTGTGCGCGGGCCTGTGTGGAACATGAGGAAGAGATAGGCGACCCCGGCAAAGAGGTCGGCGGCGGCCAGGTTGCCGAGCAGGTAGTAAATGGGCTGGTGGAAGCGGCGGTTGGAGGCGATGGCCGCGATGACCAGCAGGTTGGTCAGAAGTACCAGCACGCTGACAGTCAGCCCCAGTGCCACCACAACCACATCTTTGGGCCGCCAGTGGGAGCTGAGCTCCTTGCCACTGTTGTTGTAGAAGAAGCCGACGCTCTCATTGTAGTAGCACTGGCCCATGGTGACCATCTGGGGGCACAGAGGGAGAGGTCAGTACAGGCAGCCCTTGTTGGAAGGACACAGGAGGGAGCAGTAGCCCGTGGGAGGGTTAGGACAGGAAGGGCCAAGGTCTCAAACTCAAGATGTGTCAGAGCAAAGTGGCAGTGGCGGGGGACCAGGGGGACCTGGAAAAGCAAGCTCCATGAGTTGGGAGTGGGGTCGGCGTGGGGTGGGGCAGTTGTTGCTTAATTACCAAGGCTCTTATGAAGATATCTCCCAAATCAAACGACTGGGTGGTTTTGTGTCTTAACTTAAAGAATCAAAACTCATTTGCCCACGCGGCGCCAATCTGTGTGTGTCTGTGTGTGTGTGTGTGGGGCGGCGGGGGTCGGTTAGGGCAGGACAAAGGGGTGTGAGCTGTGCAAGTAGGCCGGGAGGATCAGTTTGGTGCTGGGGTCAGGGCGGGAAGCAGAGTCCGGGGGCGTGTGCACGCAAGGTGGGGCCGCTGCTAGGAACCTTGCAGGAGGTCGGTGCCGGGGCGTGGAGGTGACCCGGGCGATCAGACTGGGCAAGTGAGCAGCCCCCTAAGTTGGGCGGCGGGCTTTGGGCGCGAGCGCTTCCGAAGCAGGCGGGGCATCGGGCTTGTTCCGGGTGGGACAAAAGGGGCGGTCATGAAGGCGACGGCAGGCCGGGCCTCCCCGGGGCCCCCAGGCTGGGGGAGAAGCAGGAGGTAGGAGAGGAGGGGGCGGCGCCCGGGCCCCGCGGCACGTGCCGCGCCCTCCCCGGGCCCCGCGCCCACCCTCTCCGGTCCGTGCCGACCTCACCTGAGCCGCCCGTCACGCCGCACACAGGGCGGCCTCGCGGAGGAACCCCATGGCCCGGGGACCAGAGCCGGAGCAGAAGAGCTTCTGAGCGCGCCGGGCGGGAGCTGCCCAGAGACGGCGGGAGGCGGTGTCCCGCCGCCCCGCCCCCGCCGCCGCGCCCCGCCCCCACCACCTGGGGGAGCCCCGCCCCGCCCGGTCCCCACCACCTGGAGGAGCCTCTCTCCCGCTGCCCCGGTGAGGACAGGGTCTCCCGGAACCGCAGCTCCCCTAGTCCCTCTCCGCCTGGCGGCCCCTCGGTCGCCCCTTTCCAATTCCCGCGCCGGACCCCCACCCCCGGTCCCCGCACACCTCACGCGCCCGCAGTGGTGGGCCTTCGCGGGGCTGAGTCACTCGCTGCCCGAAAATTCCCGCCGCGACCCGGCGCCGCCGGGGCCCACCTCGGGGTGGTCTCAGGGTCCGCGCCCCCGCCCCGGCCCCACCCCACCGCTCCCTCGCGTCCAATCCGTCGCCGACTTCCAAGCCACGCCCTGATCCGACCAGGCTCCCACCGCCGCGACCCCAGCCCCTCCTCGGCTTCGCGGGCCCAGAGCTGTGCGCCGCGGCCTTCCTTGCCCCGCGCGGACCTTTCTGGCACCAGCTCAGGTTTCTCGAAATCCGCCCCCACCCCCTCCGGCAGCGCTGTTCCCTGCCCTGCCCACGCCTGTGGCGGCCCAGGACTCCCACGGCCCAGAGCACACAGCCCCATTGTCTCGGTTATCTGCACTTTGTTATATCTGTTTGATTATGCAGGACCGGATTGCACGCGGAGCTCCGGGAGGGCCGGCCTGGTGTGACTCAGCCAGGTGCCCAGGCCCAGCTTCTACTGCCTGTAGGGGCTCAGGGGGTGTTCTGAGATGAAAGAAAGGAGGCTTTGGTTTCCCTGGTCCGCAAAATGGGGCGGAAGGATGCTGCCTCACCAACCTCTCTCCTGTCCCCCTCCCCTGGCCAAGAAAGACACTCAGGGTATAAGGGACACAGTTTATTCAGAGGCCACCAGACCCCAGGCACCACCAGGGTATTGAGTCTGGGTGGCCCACACCCTCCAAAATCTGGTCACTTGGGATCAGCTAAAGAGGCAGACAGAGATGGGGGAGTGGCCACAGCCAATGCAGCAAAAAGCACCCCTATCCCAGGGGTCAGAGACTAGTGTGGACCTCAAGGATTCCATGACCTTTTATTGACCCTGAGTTTTGACCCTGAGTGACCTCTGAACCTGAGCGGCAATGTCACGCATCAGTGGCAACCTGATGCTTAACACTGACCTGTGTCTAGTTGGGGAGATCCTGGTACATTGCCGCCAAAAGGGTTTTAGTTCTCCCCTAGGCCATGTAGTCTTTCCCCACAGGAACTCTCCAGACACCCCAACATTGAACTCCTGGGAAGTTGGCCCCATCTTCTCAGTCCTGGGCTTCTTGGTCAGAGTGCTGGGGTAGTCAGAAATGGTCCTCGGCTTCCTCAGGTTGGGGGTCTGGGCAGCAGGTGGCCTTGGGCACAGACTCATTGGGCAGCTTGGAGAGTAGCCGGGCTGTCTCCTGGGTGATCTCAAAATGTTTGGGCAGTGGGGTGCGGTGCAGAGGACTACCCTCATGGGAGGTGGCAGCAGGGCCAGGTCCTCGCCTCCGCAAGCTCCCTTGGGGCACTGATGTGACAGGGGTCTCTTCACACAACTTGGAAGCCACCAGGGCCAAGGTGGACAGCTGGTGGGTGACAGGTCGCACACCCCCCCGGGGATACTTCACTGGCTGGCGGCTGAAGTGGCCACGGGGCTGTGTTCCCAGGGGTGAGTCCTCAGGGCCTTGGCTGGACACTGCGGGATACGGTGGTCAATGCTGAACACCCCGAAGTCTTTGGCTACCTCCCTCCCTTGTCATCACTCAGCCAAGCTACCCCAGGGCAGGGGCAACCCCAGAACCCCTGGGCTACCTCCCAACACACTCACCTTCCTCTCCCTCATTTTTGGTGTCTTTGGTTACCTCCTCTTCCTGGTCACTCTGCAGAGTTGGAATCTGCAAGAAGAAACCCAAGAATGAGACGTCCAGCAATAAATTCCCAGTTCTTTGAGACTCTTGGACATGCAAAAGTTCCTTTGCAGTTTTGGTATCTGGGGAGAGATGATGCCCTTGAGAGTGTACTGCTTGCCCTCCAGCAAAGAGCAGTGTCATTAATGTCAACTGTGGGCTCTCTGAGGGCAGGGATGCCTTTGTTCAGCAGAGGACCAGCCTGGAAAGTGACAGCCAGCTCTGTATTAGGAATGGGTGAACTACTGGTCTCCACCCTGCTCTACTTTCTGCAATTGCAGGCCTGCTTTTTAGCTTATCTGTACATCTTTCAGTTCTTCCTTTAGCTAAATGCTAATAGCAGTTGGAATGTTTTCTCTCTGTCCTGAGCACTTTCTGAGGTATTCCGCTTTTCAGAGTCCCACACCTCACCAGCAGCCCCTTTCCCAGCTCTGGGGTGCTATAGGGGAGATCCAGGTTCTCAGGAATGATGAATGTATCAGGATCTGAGGGAAGCCTCTCCTAAGAGTCTCATCTGTAAATGGTTTTCATGAACAGCCTTTACCTCTCAGGGCAATTACTATGCAGGCACCCCTGCACTGTAGGCATGCAGTCAATGGAGGCTTGCACACCCCCCTCTTTGGCCTCACTTCCTACCACCTTCCCCTCACTCGTTTATTACAGCTGTGCCCTGAACACACCAGGCATGGTCCCACCTCAGGGCCTTTGTACTGGCTCTTCCCTTTGCCTGGAACGCCCTTCCCCTGATCTCCACCTGGCTGACTCCCCCCTCACATCCTTCCAGTCTTTGCTCACACCCATCTTCTCCATAAGACCCAGCCACAATATCCTATTTACTGCTACAAACTGCCCACCACTTCTCACCTTGGTGCCCTGATGTCTCTTACTTTACCCTACCCTTTCTTTTTTCTATAGTACTCATCACCTTGTAACATCCTGTATGACTGACTTTGTATCGTATTTCTTGTTTATTGTTGGTTTCTTTCCCACTAGAAGGTAGGCAACCAAGAGGATGGAGTCTTTGAATATTTTGCTCACTGACATATCTGTAATGCCCAGAACCGTGCTTGGCACATAGTAGGTGTTCAATAAATATTCTACGGAAGGAATGAATGGTACTCGTGTTAGTATCTCTGCAAGGCTGTACCCTGTTGTTACTCCATTATCTCCCACCACTCCTTACCTTTCCTTTCCGAAGGAGCAGAGGGTAAATAAGGAAAGGAAGAAGGGAATGAGATAGAAAATTTTAAAGGGAAAGGAAGGAAGGAAGGAAGACAGGAGAGTGAGAGGGTTAAATGGAGAGAAGGCTCTCCCCATGTCTGTGGGCCCAGCAGCTTCCTACCTCTGGAGGCGTGGCCTCAGGATGCTTCTCCAGGGCACTAAGGGGCATGGTGTCTGGGCTGGGGTCCGAGGCTAGGGATATGGGCAGGGCGTCCAGGGCAAGTTGTGAGTGTGGTGGCTGGGGGCTTGTTGGGAGAGTTGTGGGGGGTGGGCTGGGGTCTCGGAGCAGGGGCTCAGTGGCCGGGAGGAGCTCCTCAATCCCGAAGATCTGCTCATAGTGTACAATGAGGAACTCGATGAGCTGGGCCTGGTGCGCGGAGTCCAGCAGGCAGGTGACAGGGCCGGCACTGGCTGGACCTGGACCATCCGGCAGTCGCAGCAGGGTCGGCCCAAACACAATGCCCAGGTTGTTGGCAGACATCTTGTTCTCTTCATACTGTGCAGCCACCCTGGGGACAGTGTGAGGAGAAGGGTCAGGGCACAGAGTGTGTGGTGACTGGTTACTGGGTAGGACCTGCAAGCCAGGCTAGGGGCGACTTGCCCCAGTCACAGGTAAGTAGTCCCAGTCATTGTCTGCGACCAGCAGCCACATGCCTGGCCATGGGGGTCAGGGGTCAGCATCCAAAGTCAGGAGTCATGTATTAAGTTTCAGAACTCAGAAAACACATTCAAAGGTCAGAGGTCAGTGTTGGGTCAGTGGTCGCATGTCCAAGGACGGGGTCCCGGACCCCTGCCTTGGGTCAGAAGTCACATGTCAAGGTCAAGGACAGTGCACACCTGAACAGATGGGCCACCAGGTGCCGCAGGGTGTTGTAGTTAGAGTCAGGCAGCTGCACCAAGAGGGTCTTCAGCGAGCGGATAACCTCAGGGCTGGGGCTGGGGGTCCCAGGGTCGTGCCCAGGGTCTGCATGCAGGGTCTTAGCCAGAGAGATGAAGGCGTCGTAGAGGTGGAAGGGGACCACGGGGTCAGTGAGCTGGGGGTGGAATGGCAGGGGGGAGATGGGTGTGGGTGGGCTGCAGAGGGTCCTCAGCCTGAGCCCACCCGGCCCCGACTCCTGAGCCGCTGAGCACTCACCTCCTGGAGGAATCGCTTGAGAACACTCGAGACATCGTGAGGCGAGTTCCCCGACAGGTCAACCAACGCTCGGCCGTTCTCAAAAGCCTGGCATAGCCGTTCCACGCGGACCCGGGACCCGCTGACCCGATAAATGCCCTGCTGGGCAGAGGTGGGAAGTGGACAGCTGGCTTGCAATCTGGCCATTGAGAGGACTGGGTCACTTTGGGGGGTGGTCAAGGGTCAAGGGTCGAGGCAGCACCTGCACACTCAGGGCGCGCTGTTCTATTTCGGCTGTGCACCTGGTGATCACAAAGGGCACCTCCTCTGGGAAGTCCCTGGGCAGTTGCAGGAAGTTGACCCCAAAGAGGGGGGTCCGGGCTGGGAGCCGCTTATGTCCGCAAAGGATCAGTAGAGTCTCGAGGCAGCGCTTGTGGCAGGTCAGAAGGCACTGAGGGAAAGGTTACAGGGTCAGAGAGGTCACTGGGGGTCAGTGGGGGGAAGAGTGGGTCATAGGGATTCTCAGAGAGCAGGGGCCTCATAGGAGATCCTCAGATCAGGGCAAGTCCCGGGGTGGGATGGTCTTAGGGATCTCAGGTAAGGGAGAAGCCTGGGGTCTGAGAGGTCATTGGGGCTCAGCAGAGGTCATTAGGTCACTGGCCCAGGCCACACCTCCTCGCACTCAGTTCCGCTGACCATGAAAGCCTCACACTCTCGGCACTTGGCTGGGCCCCGCAGCCGCCGCAGCCGGTGGGTCTGGGCCGCGTTGGACAGTGTCCACTTCTTGAAGGGGGTGCCTGGCCCATTCTCCAGCCCATCTCCTAAGTCTGCAGGGAGACAGGGTCAGGAGTGCCTAGTCCACCCCCACCCCACCCCCACCTGCGTCCAGCCTCACCAGGGTCTCGCTCCTCAAAGTCATCTGAAGATTCTGTGCCAATGGACGAGACCTTCACCAGCCGCCTCGTGCCAGAGCCTGGAGTCAGAGGGTTACAGAGGTTGGGGGTCACAGAGGTCATGGGGAGGCTCCAAAGCTAAGGAGACATTCCTGGTTTTCAGCCTTCCAAAACCACCCACAGAGGCCCTTGGGGAAAGGGTCAGAGGTCAGGAGGGGTGTCAGACAGGTCAGGGATCAGGGGTTGAAGAATCTAGGGGGTGGTTCAGAAGCTGGATCGAGACAATGGGTCAGAGGTTGAGAAAATAGGTCAGGGGTGTGGGGTAGGTCAGAGGTCAAAGAATGGGTTTGAGATTGAGGGTCAGAGCCTGGCCAGGGGCTGGAGGATGGTCCCACCTGGGCTGGAAGTGGGAGAGTCCAGGGACCGAGACTCGCTGCTACCACTTATGCTGTCCACATCACTGGCCAGAGTGGGGCCCAGAGCTCCTAGGAGGGGACAGGGTCAGTTAGGTGTGGCCTCCTGCCTGAGGCCTGCCTGCCGTTCACTGCACTCACCCTGCCAGCCTGTGCCAGTGTCCTCCCAAGGGCCTGACTCAGCTACAGTCTCATCCAGCTGTGGAAGTGGGGCTCCAGAGAGCTTCTTTTTTGTATCCACAGGGGAACTGAAAGAAGAGGTTTGGGGGAACTGAAAGAAGAGGTTTTAGGGCTCTGATAATCAGGAAACTGGCTGGGATGACATCACCCTGGCATCCCGTTAAGGACCCAACTTCACGAACTTGGGTCTGGCAAGCCCTTATGGCCATGAGCATTGTGGGCCCCCAGTGCAGTAACCCCAAATTCCCAACCCTCTCGCGACTGGAACAACCCCACCCAAATGCTTGGCTTCTACCGGACCCTGCTTTTGGGAACCCACTTGTACCTGAACTCCTGGAAACAGAAGGCGGGTGGTGGGGGTGGCGGGGCGTCGGGTCGCAGCGTCCTCACGAACTCCTGGTATCGCTGGCCGGGCTCAAAGGGCGCGCAGCACTCGGCCAGGGCAGCGAAGGCGCGGGGGCCGCGCTCTGCCTGAGCCCCTCGCAGCCCGAACAATCCCAGGGTCACCTGTGGGGCCGAGACCTTGTGTGAGAGAGAGGCGTGGCCTGGGCGTCGGGGGCGTGGCCTGACCCTGAGAGATACCAGCTTGGTCAAGGCTTGCGACGGGAGGCGGCTTAGGGACATGAGCACGCAGCTGGGGTTGGGGGTGTGGTCAGAACCCCGGTGGGTCATCCTGGGGGTAGGGATCCCTGGGAGGGGGCCGAGGAGGAAGTGCAGTCAGGGTCTCGAGGAGGGAATTGGCTGTCCAGGGAGAGGGAGCGGGTCCTGGGTGCCCTGGAGGTGGTTTAGGGGCAGGGGGCGCCCAGCCTGGGCGAATGAGTGTGGCGGGCAGGGGTCTCACCCGCCTCAGCACTTCGTCCCCCTGCAGCACCAGTTTGCGCACGTGTGACACGATCCGCTGCTTGGCGGCCTCCAGGTCCTGCTGCCGCGCGTTGGCCTCGCGGACGCAGGTGTGGTACAGCGCCTCGGCCTCCTGCGCCTGGAGAAACCAAGGCAGGGAGCGTGTGTGGGAGAGATCGTGGGGCTGGGGGCGCCGAAGCACAGGGGGGCACGGGGTCGAGTCCCCACCTTGGCCTGAGCCTCCTCTCGCGAGCGCCGCCGCCGCTCCTGCTGCTTGTTGGGTCCCGGCGAGGCCTGGGGGGCCGGGTCTTCGGGAGACACCTGGGAGCGCACCCGCAGGTCTTCGCTTCGCTGCACGTACTGGAGCTGGGCCCGCCGCAGCGCCTGCACCGCCTCGTTCTGGAGGAGGAGGAGAGACGCGGTCATTGCTTCTCCATCTCCACCCCGAGCCGGCTTCCCCAGCCCCCCACCTTAAGCCTTACCATTCGCTTCTGCTCTTTCATCCACTGCTCCTTGAACTCCTTCCGCCACTTCTCAATCTCAGTCCGTTTGGCAGCCAGGGGCTGGGAAGGATGGGGAATGGGATGCTGCCTCAGGGCTACTCCATCATTCCATTCACTGGGGCCATGTCTTTCATCCTCTGGACACTTTTCTGGGTGTGCTCTCTCTCTCCTAGGTCTTCTCACTCAGATCTGCCCTCTCCTACCCCTGTGTCTCCACAAAAAATCTCAGTGGTCACCTCCATCCTTTGTGCCTGCACCCGGAGATGCTAAGGCTCTCTCCTCCTGGGCACACTTGGCACCTTGCCCCCTGGCCCGCAGACAAACAAAAGCACAGTTTTGCAACAGCACAGGAAGCCTGGTTCGAATCTCTGCTGTGTAACCTTGGGCAAGTTCCTCAGCATCCCTGGGTCTCAGCTTCCTCATGAGCAAATGGTGCTGGTGGTAACCGTGCCTTCCCCCAGGTGGTTATGGATGGAATGATGCACGAAGGGCCCCCTCACCTGGTAGTAGTCTCTTTTCTGCTGGGCCACTGTCTCCACAGCCAGGTTTCCCAGGCTGAGGTCGTGCTCCAGAAACAGGGTGTAGATGTACTGCAGTGGCATGTGGCTCTGGGGGTGGGGAGAGGGTAGCCGGTGTTGGAGGATGCGGAGAATCTAGGGGGATCCGCTGGGGTTCTGGAGGGCCTGGGCTCTGCAGGGGTGGGGGTGGGGGGTGTCTGCTCATGGCTACCTGCTGGTGGATTGACACCTTGCCAGCCTCAGCGATCTTCATGACGTTTTTGGCAAACTCCAGCTCTGGGGGCAGACAGCAGGGGTCTGAGTCAGGCAGGGTGTGAGCACTGCAGGGTCCAGGGCAGGGTCTGGGACTTGGCAGAGGGGCCCTCACCATAGCTGGCTCTCTTCTCAGTCCAGGCCAGCAGCTCCTTGGCGTAGCGGCTCCAGGTCTTGGCATACTCCAGGGCTGCATCCACGCCCCCCTTGGTCCGAATGAGTCGCAAGTCCAGTTCCTCCCCTGCGGTAGACGGGTGGACCTCTAACCTTTGAACCCTCCCTCAGAAGCCTTCCCTGAGCCCTCAAAGCAGACCAGTGAACACCCCATGGCTTCCCCAAACGCCCCCTTGCTTTCACTTGTCCAGGTTGTTTTACACTGATTCTCCATTCGGACTGGGGGCTCCCTGAGTACAGGGGTTCAGACCTGTTGTGTGCACTGCCGTGTCCCCTGTGAATGGAACAGGCAGTTGATGATGGAAGGACTCCTTTCTGCCCCCAACTCTCCTGGCCTCAAAGTCCCCCTACCTGTAAGGGGTGTGCAGTCCTCTGGGGAGGGGCCACTCCAACGGCTGCTTTCACTCTTCTGAGGGGGAGGGAGATAGCATTCAGGAACAAGCAAGGGCAGGGGCCCCATCTTCCTCAGAGCCCCTCCTCCGAGGTTCCTTCCTCCCTGTCCCCTTGGTCCCGTCCCTCACCAAAGTGGCTGTGGGGGTCTTGTCAGGTTCTGGGTCTCCTGAAAGCACAGGGTCTCCAGCCAGCATCTCAAAGGTCCTGGGAGGTAAGGGTGTCAGGATGCCACCCTCCACCCAGTCTGTCCCACTTAGGGGTGCTGGGGACCCCAGGGCAGTTTGGGGGTGGTCCTAGATATCACCTCTGTGACATGTGTTGGATCTGGGAGTACTGAGAGGTGGGGCTTTAGAGGGGGAAGTAGGTGAGCTTTTTTTAAGGGACTTGAGATAGAATTTGTAGACTCCCAGGTAACTTTGGGGTTCAGAGTGGGGTTATAAAACTCTCAAGTGTTTTAAGGGGTCACAAGGGTCACAAGGAGGATACGTGGGGGCCCTAGGATCACTTTGGGGATTTCTGGTGGATTTGGGGGGTTGAATTTGGGGATATTCAGGTGTTTTGAGGGCCCTATCTTCTTGGGTTATTAGGTAAGAGGATCCAGAAGTTGCAGGTTCCTAATGGGGCTTCAGGCACCTAAATGGTTAGGGGTTTGGGAGATTCTGGCAGAATTTGGGATGACTCAGGCTCAGACTCACACGTTCCCAAGTGAGATCTCGAGGTTGTCCAGGCTCCGGAAGATATCACTGTACCTCTTCCTGTTCTCAGGAGCTGGGAGTAGCCCTTGGGGAGGGGAGTATCACACATGGGCCAACGGAAGCCTCCCTCCACCCACCGCACCTTGGCAGGTAGTTTGGAGGGTGGGGGTGGGGGGGGGGAGAGAGAGAGAAAGTGATGGGGGGGTGGGGGAGGGAGAGGGAGAGAGGGAGAGGGTTCTGTCTGTTCCCATGGGGAGTATGGGATGGGGTGGGTGTCTGAGCTGGGATGGAGGGAGTGTGGGCTTGGGTGGGGCCTGCCTTAGGACAGGCAGATGGACTCAGGCACAACCCAACACAGAGACAGCTGCTTAGAGGAGCAGAGACACCCACACATGCATGGGCCCAGAAGCAAAGCGACAAAACAGATGTCCTAGATACAGCCACACTGTCTCCCGGGACAGAGCCGGCTGGACAATGGAACCACATGGACCTCAGGCCAGACAGATGGAAATACACGTGGGACAGACCGGCACAGGGCCTGAGGCAGAAACACACACAGGCAGACTGAAACCACGAGAGGCATAAAGACCAAATGACACTCAGTATGCAAAGCAAGGACACAAAGACAGGCGGAAACAAAGTCGGACCTTGCCACATTTCTGCCGCAGGCTCCCCTTCTAGGGGGCCCAGATCAACATGTTTCCCTCCCCGGGCAATGGAGTAGCCGGGTGGGGATCCTGCCGCGTTGCCCTCTCCATCCGCGGTCGTGACACCCTGCCCCCATCACAAATATCAGAAGCAGAAGCGGCCACTTCCCCTTCCTGGGCCCCCTCCCCCAGGCATCCGGGGTGAAGACTCCAAAGGGGGAGGGGGGATCAGGGACTGCTGTCCCGGGCCCCTCGCAGCTTGGGGGTTCCTACAGTGGAGCATCCCCGCCTCCTCCCCATTCAGGAACTCCTCTCCCGGCTCTCTGGGCGGAGAGGGATAGGCGGGGCCCCTCATTGATTTAGGAAGTAGAATATGGTCGGGGGAGGCCCCTCTCGGATCCCGTATCTCGGACCGCCTACCCGGCTCTGTTGAGTCCATGGTCCGGCCCTAGGATCGCTCGGCTGGGACCTGGACTGGGATGGAATCGCGCGCCGGTGCCGGCGGGGCCCAGCCCCAATTTCCTTCCGTGGTCGCTGCGGCCCGGGATCCGCGTCGCCCCGCCTCGCGGAGGCCCCGCCCCCGGTCGGCCACACCCTCCAGGCGAGGACGTGCGGACCACGCCCCCTGCCTGAGAGGCTGGGGATGCGGTTGAGCCTGGACCTCCTGAGTGTTCGGTCGAGATGATTCCATCCCGGCCAGGGTTCCTCTCCCCAGATCTCTGGGGGGTCCCCAAACCCCAGCACACTCCCCTTGCACTGAGCCCACAGAGTCTGCCTGGCCCGAGGAGTCGGTCCCAAACCTTTCACATTCCACGACCCAGTGACAGCCCTGCCCAGGGGTCTCTAGGACCTCTGAACCCATCCCAACCTGGCTGGGGCGATGGGAGCCCCCTGGTGGAGGCCTGACGTCCTGCCTGATTCCAGTCGAACCTGAAGTCCCCTGACACGCTGGGGCTGGAGACACAACTGGGGGACTGCTGTGTGCTGTGTGTGGGATGCTCAGTGCCGGATCAGGCTCTTGAGGACCCAGTTTCAGTGGAGCCAGAGCACCCCTAGCACATCTCTCAGGCACGGAGGGCACAGAGACCCTTGCCCTGAGACTCCAGGCATCAACCCCAGCAAACCGAGTCCAGAGTGCTTCCCCTCTGGTGGCCTCAGGTTGTCTCAGGGATTCCATGTGACCCCAGCAGTCCCTCTGCTGGATGGGGTCTGGCACCCCTACCCCTCTGGAAACCTTGGCCAGTGTTCAAGGCCTATGGGATGTTCACAGCTGGTCCCAGCCCCTTCCCCACTTTGGCTCCCTGGGGCCTTCCTCAGGCTGTGAACCACACTCCTCCTGATGGGAAGCCAGTCAGGCAGGGGAGGAGGGCGGGGGGTTGGGGGTGCTGAGGATGACCAAGGGACAAGGGCAGGAAAGGGTAGAGAGCTCCCCACTGAGCATCGGTGGGGAAGGGGAAGTTGTCCAGAAGCCCGGGCCTGACTTCCCTGGCCTGAGCGCATCACATACAGCTTGTCAAAGTTATAAAGATGCACCCATGCCCCACACTCTGTAATTTCTGATAGGCAATTAAGTTTTTTTTTTTTCCTAGTTTTTGGCTGTTGAGAAGCCAACAGAAGGCTGTTGGCTCTGACTGACTGTGCCTCTTAGCTTTCATGCTACCTACTCCACAGCTGCTGAGCTGTAGTGAGTGAGCACTTTTTGAAAGGAAGGACAGTGTCTGTATGACAGCCAGGCTGCAGGTCAGACCCTGGCTATGCCATCACAGGGTGAGGGCACCTGTGTGGTACAGGATCCCAATGAGTGTGACTCGAGTCAGTATTTGTAATGATTTGGATCGAACTTCCTCATATCTGAGACACAATGAGACAAAGGCATGCCGTTATTTTGCGTATTATTGAAAAGGGAAAAATGGCATGGATCTTAACACTCTTCTCAGTTCCTGAGGTGTCAAAACGTGAAGCTGCAAGGCCATAGAAACATGGGGGCGGTTGGAAAACCAGGAAAAACGCAGAGCTCCCTGGGCTCTGAGCTTGGCCTGTCCAAGTGCTGAATGAGTTGGAACCTCACAAAGTCCATGAGGAGGGTGCCAGAACCTTCCTCGGGGACTACCAGCCCCCAACGACCCCTTCTGTGGCACAGAGATGGGAGACGAGGCTTCTTAAAATCACTGATGCTGCTTTATTTACCAAAGATGCTGGCCTGGGACTGGTTCCGCAAGCCAGGCCCTCAGACAGCTGTAGGGGGTGCGGTGGGGGGAGTCCCAGCTCAGTCTCGGTGGGCAAGGCCAGGCCAGCCTCACCGTGGGGGCAGTGTTCCCTCCTAGGGCTCTCGCGGGGCTCCTGCCCAGCGGCAGCAGGGTGGGCAGTAGGTGCCAGCACCGCCGTCTCAGGAAGGCACTTTCAGCTTTGGGGTCCCCAGGAAGAACTGCAGGACGCGGTCGGTCAGGAGTGCCAAGCAGAAGTCCAGGAGTAGGACCTGGGCGATGACCAGCTTGAACTGTGGGGCAGGGAGGGCTGGTGAGTCAGGTGCCCGCAGACAGGTCCAGGCCGAGTCCTGGGACCACGTCTACAGGGCCACTCACCTCCACAGGGATGTCCACGAGTCCAAACTGGCTGTTGAACTCAGGTGAGGAGCCAAGGAGCAGGCCCACGATGGCCAGGAGAGACACGGCCAAGCTCCACACCAGCGGCCTGTTCTCAGGCAGGCTCTCCATGAAGGGTGGGCCCTGTGGGGATAGGTGGATGGACAGCTGTGTGTCGTGGACACCCAGAGGGTGGGCAGGGTGTGCTCGGGTGGGGGCCGGGCCTCACCTTGTAGTTAATGGCGAAGGTGGCCATCTGCATGGCCATGGCCATGATGTACACTGTGCTGTTGACTAGGCTTGGCTCAAACTCTTTGTACAGGTCCACAAACTGCTCCTGCCTGCAGGGACACATGCGGAGCAGGGCCCCTGCATGACTCCTGCTGCCCCCCCCGCAGAACCAGAACTCTGCCTGGCGGACTCTGCTGGCCTGGCCCTGGTCAGCCCAGGCCAACGTCTACGTGTTTTTCTCCTGCCACCCCCCAGCTGCAGGGATGCTGCCTACTCTGGGAGCACCCTGTCCACCCCCACGCTAGGTGCGCACTCACTTCTCGGGGCTCCGGGCCTGGGCCTCTCTGTACAGGTAGACGAGGCTCATGAAGTGCACGCAGAACTGGAGCAGGACAGTGAGGATGGTGTAGAGGTTGAAGATGTTGGGCAGCGGCCGCTCTCGGGAGAGGGTCTTGAGGGGCTGCGGAGGCAGGGTGGGGGTCAGGGCCCAGGCTCATCCTGGGGTCACCCACCTCCCCTGCTTTCTGGCAGGCCTTGTGCAGAGAGGGATCACCAAATTCTGGGGGTTACGGGTCAGCACCAGTCCCCAGAGCCCTGCGTGCACCCCCATGCCCTCAGTCCAGATGCCACCCCAGCCTCGCTCAGTGTTCACACTCTGCAAAGGGGTCACCGCCACAGGGGTCTTAAGATCCACCCCGCCCCCGCCCTAGAATAAACTTAAAGCCCTCCCCGTTGCTCAAGGGGCATGCACGCTCAACCCAGACCAGCCTCCACCCGCTCTGGCCACCAGGGCTTCCTTGCATGGGCCCATGACCACCTGTGGCCTTTGTGCCTAGTTCCTGGCTGGTTTTCTTGTTCTCTGCGCGTTGGCCTGAACGGCAGCATCACACAGGCCTCCCTGACTGACGCTGAGGCCACTCCCTACAGCCCGTGTGACCCACTTGGTGTTCTCCTCAGTCCTGCATGGTCTTGATCATCGTTTCCCCATCTGTCTCCTCACCTGTGTGGCCCAGCTGAGAACCCAGCCTGGGCCCATGCTGTGGCACTCTGCAGAGCCTCAGTGGGCACCTGCCCTGCCTCCTGATCCCCATCTATAACTTGGGGCTGACACGTCCCACCCCAAGGGCTGCTGTGACAATAAAACAGACACGTGGTGGCGCCTTTAACAGCCTGCCCAAGTGTCGCCAACCATCCAAGAAGAGCCTTCCAGCACTTCTGGGGCAGCAACCGTGGCTCAGAGAAGCAGAGGGCACCCTTGGGCTGGGGTGGGAGTCCCTGCTGTGCTCAGGGTCCAGGCCCACCTTGGAGCGGGAGATGAAGAGGAAACAGCCAGCCAGCAGCAGCCCCTGCAGCGTGGCCTGGAAGTCACTGAACTTGACACCCTCCAGGTACAGGACACTCTGGCTGTAGGCCAGGATGAGGGCATTGAGTGCCAAGATCTTGAACATCTGCAGCGTGGTCACCAGCGTGCAGCGGCCCTGCTTGATCACGTGGCAAACTGCGGGGGACGGCAGGTGTGGGCGTGGGTGCCAGGCAGGACGGGCCTAGGGATGGGGCAGGGGGGAGCAGCAGGCAGCAGGACTCACTGCACTGGATGGAAGAGAGCTTGGAGGTGAAGGGCGCGGCGATGCTGGCATCCCCCAGCTTCACGATGGGCGTGCTCTCGTCCTCGAGGTCCCGTAGCACCTGACTCAGGCGGTCCTATGAGGCAGGCAGCAGGGGGGTGAGACCTTACCCCCAGGGGATGCCGGTGCCCCCCCTTCTGAGACTCACCCGCTGGGAGGCCAGCTGCTCCTCAGGGGGTGGGAGCCCCGACCTCTGCTTGGCCGCCCTGGAGGTGGCCCTGATTCCACTGTTGCTCAGGACGGGGCTGTCCCGGGGTCGCCGCCGCCGCTCGATGACCCGCTCAGGGGCGTTGGCCAGGAGGGCCACACCTGGTGGGCGAGCGTGTCAGAAGCCCGAGGGAACCTGCCACCCCAGCACAGAGCAGGGAGGGTCTGCTGAACACAGCTAACCCCAGGGCCTATCTTACTTTCCACAAACTAAACAAAGTGACAACAAAAAAACAATACCCACATAAAGTATATAACGCTATACAGGTCGAAACTAACTGATTTCCAAAGAAGTTTATTGCTAAGAATCATAAGATAAATGATGTCATAAACATCCTAGTTGACAAATCAAATAAATATTGGAAAAGCACTGAAAGAAACTAACTTAAATTGGTCTTTAAACCTCAACTTGACACCTGTGTTCTGTTGACACAGATCTGAGGCTATAAACCCTCCCTGGCTGTGGCCCTCGGTGCCCATACAGCACCTTGGGGGGCCTGAGAAAGCCAAGTTGTGTCTGCTCCATGGAGCCTCCCTGGACCCTCAAGAGAGGTCCTGGTGGCCCCTGCCACACTGTTCTTCAGACATTTGCATCTCTTCCTGGCCTTGGAGCCCTTTGGATCCCCATCCCCACCAGTCCCTGCCCCATCCCTTCACTACTGCCTCCTTACAGGACGTGCTCAGTGGCGCGTCCCTGCTGCTAAGCCGGTGCTGGCAGAAGAGCCCCCAATCCCAGGGGCTCACCCACGTCAGCGTGCTTCAGGGCTCCCACGTCATTGGTGCCATCCCCACACATGAGGGTCACGTAACCTAGCTCCTTCAGGCTGGTGATGACAAACTCCTGTTTGAGGAGAGATGGGCTGAGTGAGGGCTGGTGCTATCCCCAGGGCCCCGCCTGCCCTCCGCCACCCCCGTACTCACCTTCTGTTTGGGGGCCACTCGGGCGAACACTTGCACGCGCGGGATGAGGCGAAGCAGCAGCTGGGGGTCCTCGGCCTGCAGGTGGGCCAGGCCATCGCCCGTGAGGCACAGCGCGTGCTCCAGGGCCAGCGCCTTCAGGGAGCCCTGGGCCAGGGGCAGCGTGATGCTGCCGTCGATGGAGCGCCACTCGCACGGCTGACCTGTAGGGCCAGCGCCTGGGGTCAGGCATGGGGCGCAGATGCTCAGGTAGACCCTCTCACTCAGACCCCACGTGTGCAGTCCTAGTCTCTCCTCTCTGGAGCACCTTCCCGGCCCCCACCCCTTCTTATCCCTCCCAACCGAGGTCTATTCCAACCTGTACCCCAGACCCTAGGCACCCCACAGAGACCAACCACAGAAGCCTCCGATACAAAGGATCTGAAAACCCAGGGCCTAAGCCACTGGCCTGAGACCACGTGATGGGGCCAGATTCAAACCCGGGCAGCCTTGAGCTCAGAAGCAGCCCCCCTACCCCCAACCTCTCACCTCATGAACCCCCAAACCCTGGGGGCCTGCCTGAAACTCTGGTCTCCTAGGCCCAGGGCACCCCAGCCCCTTCCTCAGGCCAGACACTGCTTGCTATCCACTTCCCCTTCTAGCTGCTTGGTCTAGGTGCAGATGCTGAGCACTGAGGACAGCTGAGGGCAGCCTGTCAGCCCTCTCAGCGCTGGACGGCTTGCTCTGAGCTGTCACGGCTTGAATGGAAAGCAATCTCCACCTGGCTGTTGTTGTGGCTGTTCTGTTAGGGCAGTTTCACTTGCTAATCAAGTCTTGGCAGCTGCCTCTGGGTCACCTGCCTATGATCCTCAGGCTCTGGAACAGCCCAGTGCCTGGGACTGGGACAGAGACCTGGCATCAACAGCGCAGACTGAGAGAAGGGCTGGGAGGTTCTGGAAGCCCCCTTGGCCGGACCACACCAGCACCCTCCTCTGTCCTGCAGCCCAGTGACATCACTGGGACACGCTGCCCCCAAGCCAGGCCCTGCGCCGGGTGCTGTCCTACGGCATCTGACAGACTCCACCCCATGAGCCAGAGATGCTGGGCCTGGATTCACCCCTTGATACGTCTGACTCTGAGGCATCACCTGCAACCCA
Source organism: Hippopotamus amphibius kiboko (assembly GCF_030028045.1). Taxonomy (NCBI): domain Eukaryota; kingdom Metazoa; phylum Chordata; class Mammalia; order Artiodactyla; family Hippopotamidae; genus Hippopotamus; species Hippopotamus amphibius. The sequence goes on along the minus strand of NC_080200.1, from coordinate 14,612,047 downwards.
TCTGGTTACTCAGGAGAGGCCAGAGACCACGAGTTCTGGAATGAGGACATCTAAGTTCAAATCCTTAGTCACTGTGTCTCCAACTGACCCAGGTGGATGGATTCATTTCTCTGTTTCCTTGTCTACAGAGCAGGGGCCCCAACAGCTGACCTGGTTGGCTTCCTCCTACGTGGTGCGGGAATGGCAAGTCCTTCCACGTGGGGCAAAGGGTGGTAACGCTGACGTGGTAATGCAAATTAAGCCCTCTGCCCCGGGGTCTGCCCATGCCACACACGAGCACCAGCAGTCCTGGTGCCCAAAAGGGGAGCACTTGCCATGCACAGCAGCCAGCCAGGCCCAAGGTGGGTGGGAGGCTGTGAAACGTGGGCTGGTGTGACTACAACCAGCTGTGCTTTAAAGACTGTAAGCTGTTGCTGGTCCTGGAGCCAGTGGCCGCCTGCACAGGTGGGGTGTGGAGCTCCCTGGCCAGACAGCCCATGTGTGCCCACGGGCCAGCGCTGTGATCCACAGGCCTGTGTCACAGGTACTGGATGACACTAGGCATGCTCACTCAGGCCTGGCAGAGAGGTGAGCCACCGCACGGGAGCTGTTCTCGGACCCAAGGTGCCCCCAGCCCGTGACCAGGTGGGGCCTCACCTTTCTCCGTGGGAGGCTGCAGGATGAGCGTGTGAGCCTTTTCAATGAAGTGCAGCTCCTGAGCCACGTGGCAGGCAGTGAGCGGGTTGTCACCCGTGATCATGACCACCTGGGGAGAGGGCGGAGGCTCAGTGGAGCAGGGCTCAGCAGGTCAGAACTCCAGCCTGGAGACATGGGGGCCAAGTCCCTTCTAAGGAAGGCAACAGAGGCAGGGCTTGGCCCCCTAATGGGGACTGGGCTTCCAGGAGCCACAGCCTGCCTCACCTGGTGGTGTTTTCTGCAAATGATAATGTGTACGTGTGTCTTTCTGAGAGCACCCACAGCCTTTATTTGCAATACAAACTTAAGAGCCAGCCCTTGGTGTGGACCTTCTTGGCTTGGTAGATGCTCCAGGCAGGAGACTGGGGGTGTGTGACGTGTTCTAACCTTCTGGCTTAGAGCCTGGTGATGGGAAGATGGGTCTTGACTGCTGATGGCCAGGTAAGGACTAATCATGTCACTACCCTGACACGGCCAGCTCACCTCCCACACCCTAAACCGAGGCCCAAATTAGAAAACAGAAACTACCAAGACTGACAGAGAAAAGCCACTGGGGCAGCCACGGCCTGTCTGGGTGATGTCTTCACAACCTCCGACCGGCCTCAACTTTTTCTTAAGATGGGGTGGAGTGGGGGAATAGCCCTCATCTCCCAGGGATGCTGGGGGCCTGAGGAAGTGATGCGCGAAGGGTGGGCACACACTGGGTCCCAGAGCATCCTCAGGCACGAGGGATAGCACGAGCATCCAAACCATGGTGGAGCTCGATCAAAAGCCGTGGAAGCTTTGCTTCCAAGACCCGATACCCACCCCTGAGCGCCCCACAGAGGAAGGGGTACTGCCCACCCATGGGGTCTGCTGGGGAGGGGACCAGGGGCTGTACCCGATGGGAGGCGTTCTGGATCTCGCGGATCACAGCCTTGGAGTCAGCCTTGAGTGGGCAGGAGACCACGATGAAGCCGACGAACTTGAGGCTGCACTCCAGGGTCTCCCGCTTGACCTCCCGGGCCTGTGGATGGACACAGCAGCGCCTTCACGAACTGACCTGCCCCCTTCCCAAGTTCTGGGGTGGGGAGGTCAGAGAAGGCCCCATCCTTGGAGGAGGGACACTCAAGGGTCAGAAGGTGAGAGGTGTGGGGAGGGTGAGAGGCACGCTGGTGGCAGAGGGGCTCAGCAGTGGCTGCGTGGTCCTGGTCCCCCAATGGTGCCTCCACCCCCATCATGGACAGCAATGTGGCACGAAGCCCCTGTAATTCAGCTTCTAGGACAGGGAAGTCGGGATTCTCCTTTGATTACCACTGAGCGCGAGCTCACCCTCTCTACCTCATACCAGAAACCAAAATTCTCTGCCCTCATGGGGCTTGCCTCCTACCGGAGGAGGTGTGTAATAAAAAAGTCACAGAAATCAGAGCACTGAAATCAGAGCACAAGAGACGAAGGCAGAGGAATGGGCCAGAGAGGGTCGTGGGGTGGCACAGAGGGGATCTGTGACTAGGCTCAGGGACGGGCCTTGAATGAGGCTCTGACTACACAGGTGTGACCTGGTGTGCATTCTGGAAGGATCTCATGGCCACTAGGTGCAAGCAGATGAAAGCCACTTGGATGAGGGCCAAGGCGGAAGCAGGTAAAGGAGCAGCATTGGGGACGGAGGTGGGAGGAGAGCCAACAGCCGATGGGACGTGGGGTGTGACCGAGGGCTGGGAATGCCCCAAGACCACGCAGTGACCAGGTGGTTGGGCAGGGCAGGGGTGGAGCTGGGGAATCCAAGGTGCCCCAAGGCGTTCCCCAAGGGGGTGTGAGGACCCATGGGTGTGAGGATAAGAGATGAAACCTGGGTGTCCTCTCCAGGAAGCGGCCCTGGGTTCTGGGATGGGCTGGGGTCCCATGGGGATGGTGAATGCAGGGGAGGAGAAGAAACTGAGGACTGAGTGCCACCTGGGGCCTCCAAAGGCAGAGGCCAGGCAGGAAGATGAAATTGTGTCCGCTCGTGGTGCTGCTGCAGGGGACAGAAGGTGATGTGGACAAGGGGCTAGTAGGTGGGGGACCTGGGCCCTTACCTGCTGGTGAGTGAGGTGCCCCAGCTCCTTATACCCCAGCGCCAGGACACGGGCTCCTTCCCGGGAAATCTCCGTGTGGATGTGGTGGTAGTCAGATGGGCACTGGGCGAACTGCAGGGAATGCAGGGGGACGTCACCAACCGCCCCGCGCCCCCTCCCCACCCTGGGCCGGGGCTGGCTCACCATGGAGTGCAGGGTTTCGGGGGCCCCCTTCACGGCCGCGATGTAGCAGAGATCGGTGGAGCCAAGCTTCTCGTAGGAGGCGAGCACGGACATTCGCTTTAGGGCACTGGCAAAATGAAAGCGCTGGTGAATTTTCAGCCCCTGAGTTTTAATACTTCGGGGGAATACTTTCTCATCTGGAAACAAATAAGCACGAGTCCTGAGGGCCTTCGCTCCAAAGAGGCAGCCAAGCCCCAGCCCGCCCCCTCCTGCCCCCTCCGTGCCCTTCCTCCCCCCGCCCCCTTCCTCCCCCCACCTCCAGAACCGGGGCCTGCGGGAACTCCTGGCTCCAGGAGGGGTCAGAGCTGGGAGACCTGGGCATGGAGGACCCTGCCCCAGGTCAGAGCTGAGGCTGTGCCCACCCCCCTGCCCCTGAGTTGAACACACAGGTGTCTGAGAGGTACATCCCGCCTGCCCAGGGATGTGAGAGCTGGTGGTATGCCCGAGGCTCCAGCCCCTCACCTTTGGTCAGCGTCCAGTCTACGGCCGTCAGCATGGCTTTCTCAAGGGGGTCACCCACAAGGGTGCCATCATCCAGCTGCATGAGGGAATGGCATGAGGCCAGAGCCCTGTGCGTTTCTATGGGGATGTTGGACACAGGGGTCACCTCCTTCCCATCTCTGCAAGGATGAAGAACAGCTAGTTACGGAGCGGGGGTGAGTGGGTAGAGGGACCCCCTGGGAACTGCCAGTCAGGACGAGGGATGGCACCCGCACTCCAGGGCAGTCAGAGTGTGTGGGGGGCCGCAGGGTGTTGTCTTGGTCCTTGTGACACCTGCACCTGTCTCGTGAATGCCCCCAGAGGCTCCATGGGGCCCAAGCTGAGCCCCCGCCACTGTTGCTCACACTGAGGACTGCTGGGGGGTCCCCCGGAATGGACCTCTGTGGTAGGGCCTGTGAGAGGCCCTCACTTTGAAGGCTTGGGCTGGGCAGCTGTCTGCCCCACGCTCCCACAACCCCCCCACCCCAGGCGCCTCGTGACGCAGACCCCTCACGCTCACCGGAGCCCGGCCACACCGCGCACCACCAGGCTGTCACTGGTCAAGGTCCCTGTCTTGTCAAAGCAGCACACTTCCACCTTGCCAGCGAATGGGATCCGGAAGGGCTCCGTGCAGTACATGTCTGGGTGGTGGGAGCCAGGGTCAGGGGTCCTGTCGGGTCCCAGCCCACTCGGCACCCTGTCCCTGCCCCAGAAACTTACAGAGCTTGGCTAGAGCAATGAGGGAAGTGTTGACGGCCAGAGACAGCTCAATGGGCAGCTCGGGGGGCACGACAGAGGTGAGGATCAGCGTACATTCCAGAAATAGCTTGTAGCGGTTCCGGCTGGGGTCCTTGGTACCTGCAAAGACAGGGCCTGCCAGCCTGGGGGCCACGGGCACGGGGTCCAGCAGATGGGGGGGTGGGAGTGGTCATGGGGCTTACCTTCGATCCACACGTAGGCGGCTGCCGCGATGGCAAAGACCAGGAGGAAGAGGATGAAGATGAAGGTCTCCAGGTTGTTCGCGGTCACTCTCTTGACCCCAAAGAGGATAGTGCGCAGCAGCTTGCCCTAGAGGGACGGAGGGACCGAGGCCTTTCCTGGGAGGGTGGTGGCCTTTCCTGACTGAAAGCACCAAAGCCAGACTCTCTCTCTGCTGATGGGGAGCGCCTGCCTGACCCACAGATGCTCCAGGAATTGCACAGCTATATGGGCGGCTGCAACTCAGCCAACAGCTAGAGTGACGGAGACCAGTGACTGAAGGCTGGGGATCAGGGAAGGAAGTGGCGGAGGGATGAATTTTCTGGAAGGAGATCTGGGCATCCTCTCTACCAAGGAATCCTCATGCCACTTTAGTGAAGCGTTTCTGGCCCAGGCTGTGATCCCCAAGTGTGTGGGATGAAAAACAGGCTGCTGTCCGTGGTCCTCATGAGAACCTCAGCCGGGGCGAGCAGGCCTATCTGGGGCTTGTCTCTGCACTCCGGCCCCAGCCCAGGACCTGCTATCAGAATGAGCCTAGTGGGCGGATGTTCTGGGGTCTGAAAAAGTTGCCACCTCGGCTGTCCACCATACGCCCCAGGGACCACCACCCTCCTCAGAACTGGGCAAGGTGCCACACCTGGGATGTGTTGAATCCGGTCCTCAGGACGTAGGCCACACACCCGCTGTCCACCGCTGGGGAGACAAAGAGCCAGCGTCATTCATGTCTGCTCATCCCGACTCTCAGGGCCAGGCAGACCTTGGGGGTTTGGGGGTGGCAGGGCTAGGACACCCCCAGACACCCCCGAGGCACCTACGCTTCAGGCCTGTGGTGGCTTTCTGGGGAGGGATGTGCTGCACCACCTTGGTGCCCCCGAAGATGACGTGGAGCCGGGAGTCGGCCTGGAGGTCCAGGACCCGGCTGGGGCTGAGGTCCTCGATGGGTTCCTGGGGAGGACGGTAAAGTCAATGGCTAGTCTCCCCTTGGCCTCCTTCTCCGTTCCCAGTCTAAAGAGCTGGACCCTGGAGCCGGGAGGAGCCTACCTCACAAGGCTCCCCATCCGACCTGCTTTACCTCACAGGGACAGGGGCCCCACCGTGTCTTCTTTCCACCTTCATGTACAGCATAGACTCCCTGTGACCCTGTACCTGGCTTCTCCCTGGATTCACAGCTTTCCAGTTTCTCTCAGTCCATCTCAGCCTGAGATCCCAGGGTGCCTGACACCCCACTGATGCTCCTGGCCTCTCTTCTCCTTCCCTTTCCTTATGACCACCTGGCTCCCCTTAGTCCAGGGCACGGACCCTCCAGGAAACCCAGGATCTCCATCCAGATGCTGGGCCCCCTCCAGTCTCCTGGCCCGTTTCCTCCCCAGTGAATGGGACAGTGACGCGCCTGATAGACTGAGGACCAACCCCCTCCCTCTACTCCCGACCCAGCACCTTCATCTGGGGCACCGACTCCCCGGTGAGCATGGCCTCGTCCACGATGCAGCGGCCCCGCAACAGCAGCACGTCGCATGGCACCAGGTTCTCCTGGGGGGAGCGGCCTGCAGGGCAGGGGCAGGAGGGTTGGATAGAGCCCAAGGCAGGGGCTCCCACTGGGACGGAGAACTGGGCCTCACCGATTGAGACGATGTCCCCAGGAACAATCTCATCGCTGGCGACGGGCCTCCACTTTCGGCTTCGGTAGACCTGGGTGGGGGTGGGGTGCAGTCAGCTCTGGGGATGTGCCTGTGCCATGCCCACCCCAAGACCACAGGGACCCTCCTACCCACCCGTGGCCCTACTGGCCACACCTGGATCATGTGGGGCTTGTTGCCCATCTTCCGGATCTCCGACATGTTCCGCATCTGCTGCTGCACCAGGGAGGCCTCGAAGGCCACCAGCATGGAGAGGGTGAAGACACTGTAGTACCAGTACTCGTCCAGACACCACAGTCCCACGCAGAACACCTGCGGGACACGGGCCTGTCTGTTCCTGGGAACGCAGGGAGAATGCCTACGGAGGGCTGGATGGCACACCGAGTGAGGGCCGTTCCGCCCGCGGGCTCTGACCACGAGGACAGGGAGAGGTTTTCACGTTTGGAGGCGGACTGTGAAAGCCCCAAGGAACAGGGTGGGGAGAAGGACCGGAGCTGCTGTTTTACCTGGAACACAAAGAAGGGCGCTGTGGCTCTCTCCTTGAACAGCTCCGAGAAGTCAGGCACCACCATCTCAGCCCTGAAAGAGATCAGATGCCACACTCTGTTCCCGGTGGGAGGCCCCAGAGGCCTCACCCTGATACCTCCATTTGGGGGCACCAAAGGCCTCCCTGGCCAACTAGGGGCCCTGGTGAGCTTCCAGACACTGGGATGCTCAACTATGGCTCTCCCTGACCGTGTGGCACTGAAGCAGGCACGCTGACCGCCCACAGCCCTCTGCTCTGCAGAACCCCGAGGAAGCTTCTGAATCAGCACTGGGCTCTTCAGGCAGCCGTCCCCGAGTGGGGCAGGTGCAAGACGAGAACCTATCATCTGGTTGGGTGACAAGGGGAGAGAAATGGCTGACTGTGGGACCAGAGGCCTGAAGCTGCACAGAGGAGGCCTGGCAGCTGGGTGCTAGAGTTCCCCGGGGCCTGAAATACAGTGTCTGAGCCCCATCCTACTATGGAGAGAGGTGGTCTGAGCTGGGATTTTCCAAAGACTCCCTGAATAAAAGCCCTGGAATTTGAGAAGCAGAGCCGAAAGGTGCGCTCTACGGCACTCTGGGTGGTGGCCCTGTCTGGCCAGGGGACCAGCCAGGTCCCTAGGGCCAGCCATCCTTGTTTTGCCCTGCAGGACTGGAGTGATATCCAGGACATGAGATTTCAGAAATCCCACAGTGGCTGCATTGCAATAAAAACTGAGCCCCACCCTGGATTGTGCAGGGTACCTTTGCATAAGCGAGGATGGTGTGAAAGGGGCATCCCAGGCTGCCACCATGGCTGACCTGGGTGGGGGAGGGGAGGAGCAGTAATTCTTTCCTATAAACCTTCCTATTAGATTGCTGGTTGCGGTAACATGTTTATAGTTTTTGAAAAGCAACTAGGTCAAGAAATAATTTCTGAGAGATTCTGAGCGTTTTTGAGTCAAGGACAATTATCACCATGACCAGGACAGGGCCTCTAAAGTCCAGCTCTGACCCCTCCCAGCTTCATGTTAACACTGGCGTTTTTTGTGAAAATGAAAGAAGAAAGTGCTAACAGAGCTCCTGCATTCTACCTGATACAAACAAAAGCTATCCTGATCACCACCGTCTTTTTTTATCACCACTCATAAAGTGCTGGGATATGTATGAGACGAATGACAAGAATTCACACTTACAGAAAAAATTTAAAATAAAGAAAAGAATACAAGTTACAAACACAAGACAAGGATGGACAGCCCCGGGTCAGGCTCTCAGCTGCCGGCCCTCCAGGAGGTTCCTAGCAGCAGGCAAGTTTAGGGGAGATTAGACTAGAACACGTTTCTCAGAGGGCGCCTGCCACGTTCACCTGAGATGTTCTGTTAAAAAGGTAGATTCCTCCAAACCACAGGGCATACACAAATGGGGAAGGAGCCACTAGCTGGGACAGGGACCCGGGCTGGTGACCACAGGCAGAGCCCCAGGCTTGTTTCAGCAGGGGCGCGGCACGGGGATGCTGGGACTCACTTGTTGCTCCCAAACTTCTTCTCAGCTGCGCGGATCTCCGAGTCCTCCTGGAACCCTCTGTTGCTCTGGTAGAATGAGAAGGGGTTTCCCACGGGGAAGGCCACGGGGAGGAAACGCTTCTTCTCCAGGGCATCGTAGGAGTACTTGATCTTCTGGAATTCGAAGGACAGCACCTCCTGCCCGTCTTCGCCCTGTGGGAGGTGTGTCTGTGGCAGAGGCCCCTGATCTGGGAACGTCAGGGCCTGGGGATCCCACCCAAGCCCGTGCTGGAGCAGGTGGTCCCTACCTCGTCACGGTGCAGGGCCACCAGCTCAGTGGAGCCATTGTTGGGAGTCGGCACCACCTTCACAAAGGTCGCTTTGCTGGGGTCGTGCTCCTGTGAGAGGCAAAGTGCTGCCGCTGAGCCCTTTGCAAGCCCCCCAGCTCCACGGCCCCCACTGGGGAGGTCATGGGCGCTGCAGCCCTGTGGACACGTTCTGGAACATGCACTGGGCTCTGGGTGCTGATGGGCCACTCCCCAGTCTGTCACTGGGACGAGGGACGGCACTTCACCGGGCCTCTGGTCCCACCCAAACTGTAAAGCCAGGGTCACGAGAAGCGCCCAGGGCACAGGGCTCTGCTGACGAAGTTGAACTCTAACAGGAAGAATGCTGCCCGGCACGAGGTGCACTCTCAACCCACGTGAGCCAGGCCCTGCCACAGCCCACCTGGCCTGCCGCTCCCGCTCTGCCCCCCGCCCCATCACTATTCCTGTCGTGTCCTCGAGTGACAAGGGACAACGAAGCTCATCCCTGCCTCAGCTGAGGGCACCTGCTGTTTCCTCTGCCTGGAACGTGGGGTCACACAGCTGCCTTCAGGCCCTCGCTCACATGTCACCTTCTCAGGAAGCTGCCCCTGGATGCTCTGTCTAAAGATCCCTCACAACATCTTCGCCCTGGTTTTCCCTCTTCAGCGCTGACTGCTGAGTTCCATCTCCCCCACTAACACCATGAAAACAATGTGTTTCATCTGCTTTGTTCAGCGCCACAGACGTGGAGACACTGAATGGAGCTGCGGTCGCGCTCCCTGACTCCTGTGAGCTGCACCCACACCACCTCTGCTCCACCAGAACCCGTGTTGCCATGTGTGTGGTTTCTTTTTTTTGGGGGCGGGGGAGAGGGTGGGGGAACACGGCAGTGACCCTGACAAACAAGGACCCTCCAGAAGTTCACAGGCCCCAAAGCAGTCAGAAAATAACGACAAAAGACAGAACTTCGAACTCAGGAAATGCCAGCACTCAGGAAAGCACTACAGGGGGCCAGCCGCATGTAAGGTGCTTTGCGGATGTCATCTAAGTTTCTTCTCACAATGGCACCGAGGGAGGTGTTGTTACGGTTCTCATTTTACACAAGGGGAAAGTGAAACCCAGAGAGCAGAAGCACCCCTGTTTGAGATCTCTAATGCAAACCCAGATCTGCCTGTCCTAATCCCATAGCTGCTTAGCTCTTCTTTCTTCTCCATCCCTGGAGAGGAGGTTAATAGTCACACTTTTTTAGCTGCAGGCCAATAGGCAACTGCAAATTTGGAGGTATTACCCCCCAACTTCCCTCCATTCTTTTGTCCCTCACTGGGATCTTTCATTGTACTGACTTGAAGCCACCAATCCCAGAAGTTTGAGAAGTCTGAGTCTCTCCCCTGGGATAAGAGAGATTTCACTTTCTCAAAAGAGAAAGAGAATTCAGTCCACATGTGGAGTCACAGGTTGAGGGATGGGGTGGGGTGGGGAGAGAGTAGTGGTGGTGTAGTTTCCCTTTCTCTTTCTGCAGCCCTGGATGCTGTTCCCTTTCTCTCTTCTTTTAGCAAACCTATCTGCGATCAGGGGGGAGGCTGGCTAGAGGCTGACCTCAGCGCCCACAGCTCCATAACCTGCTGGTGTCATCTGAAGCAGGCCCAGAGGGCAGTGGCAGAGTCACTGATATCAACTGCTAACCCAGCGCAGCTCTCACTCATCCAGATCTCACGACTAAGGGTCATATGCGCTATCTTGCTGTTGTATTCTGAGGGCAGCCCTCAATACCATCACCCCTGCAGACAGACATAAAGAGACTCCAAGCAGTTAAGTCACTTGTTCATAAATAGCCATTGCTTCTCTTAAACGCTGCAATTAACTGCATTTCAAGCTCATTTTGGCCGTTGTAGGGTGGGGGTAGGGGGCTCTGAGCACTGGCCAGCAGGACTGATGCTCAGTTCTCAAACCAAGCTCCACAGACAGGGAAACCCATCCCACAGGTCTAGCCTCACACTTCGAAAAACAAGGTAGGAAACAGACAACAAAGAAGGTAGGGGTGTTTCCAGGAAAAACACCCAAGTACTCCCTAGTATGGGAGCTAGCAAACGGTGACATAGACCGCACCCCGCGCTAAGCTTTTTTACAAGTATCACCTTATCCAAACTAAATGACCACACCACGGAGGAATTCCAGAGAAGGGAAGTAACCTGCGTCAGGGTCGCACAGCCAAGTCAATAGCGGGGCCAGAATTCAGCGCAAAAGGGTGGAGGGCGCCGCTAGGGACCCGGGTCCAGCAGATGAGGAGGCCCCGGCTGGGCTGGGGACGGACACGAACGCAGTGGCTGGGATCCGCGGTGAGGCCGGACCACACCGGGGGTCGGTCTCGTGTGCACACACTTACCGGGGTGCAGGTGAGCGCGCAGTGCGCGTGCACGGACCAATGCCCCGAGAGGACGGTGAGCGCGTGCGCGAGGCAGATGGTGGCGAGCACAAGCAGAGCGGCCTCGGGGATCTGCGTCCAGCTGCTGCCCCAGCCCCAGCAGCCGGCAGCCGCGGCCCCCAGCCAGGCCGGGTAGAGCAGCCCCACGAACGGCAGCACCGTGAGGCGCCGCAGCAGCACCAGCCGCCGGCACGGCCACACGGAAGCGACCAGCTCGTCGCCGCTCTCTATGAGCGCCGGCCCGGCGGCAAGGGGAGCGGACGGCTGCGGCCTGGGCTTGGGCTGCCCGGCGGGCTGGGCCCCGCAAGGCCGGGCCCCGCAAGGCACCGCATTGCCCACAGCCGCCGCCGCCGCCGCCGCCGCCATCTTTCCCAGCGCGGCGCTCGCTTCCGGACAGAGGCACCGGCTCACTTCCGATGTTTTACTTCCGGTAAGCCCTGGGCGCCGCCATAGCAGCCGGGAGTAAGAAAAGCCAGGGTAACGTAGGGGTCTGGGTCCGGAAGTGGCTACTTAGGGCACCGCCATGACAGGGCTGTGGTCGGAAGGAGAGGCAGGGCACCGCCATGACAGAGAGGGCTTGAACGGGCTAAGGCGGCTTGCCTGTTCTGCCACGCCGGACTGAGACCGGAAAAGGCCGGGGCAACCAAAATCGGAAGAGACCAGTCCTAGGAGACTGCCTGGTCTGGGTCACTAGGGGCGGAGCTTGGACACTGCGGAGGCGGGACCAAAGAAGCACTGTTGTTCAGGGGGCGGGGTTTATCATGAGGGCGGGGCTGGGGGGGTGGGGTGTGGGGCGAGGTTTCCCTCCCACCCGGCCTGGACAGGGCTCGTGGCTGGTGGGCTTAGAGAGTCAAGACTGGACACGCTGAGAAGAGGCATCATGTAATAGCTAGTAATTACACACCCACAAAGTTACTACTTTAACATAAGAATATCAAAAATTGTTTATTTACTTATTGGTTATTATTTACTTTCCTGTTACATAAATGGTATTGTTTGAGCAAAACCACAATAGGACTAATTAACAGTGGCAATTAGTATCTCAGTACTTAGTAGTATTACTAACAGAAAACACAACAAAATATGTTTGAGAAAAATGTATATTGATATGTTTATAATGTTTCTTTCTGTTCTCTGATACAGCAACTTATTTGAACTACTTTTTAAACTCTTTACTCCAGTAATATCCATATTAAATTTGTAGCTTATATTGTTGCATATTCTTAAGATTCTTGAAGTATATACATGTAAGACTGCAAAAGGAGAACGTAAATGCAGTAGGACAGATGATATTCTATGTTTAATGAAAATAACATGACCTTTCTTTCTGTCCCATTTTACACAGCAGGCTATCTTTACTCTTTCAGTTTTCTTTTCCAATGATACCTCTTCGAATGGACTGCCACCTTTAGAACATCCTTTTCTTTTATGCGGTGATAAAACTGACAAAGATGACATCACTTTGACTTGATTCTCTGCCCTTAGTGAGCCCACAATCACTCTGAAACTTTTTTAAAAAAATTATTTATTTGTTTATTGGCCGCATCCTTCGGCTCAAGAGATCTTAGTTCCCCGACCAGGAGTGGACATTTGGCCCCTGCATTAAAGTGTGAAGTCCTAACCACTGGACCCCAAGGGAACTGCCTACTCTGATTCTTGTCATTTCAATGTGAAGACATCAAGTTAAATATCCTCCCACCTAAAGCATTTCAGCATGGATTTTACGAACAACAAAAAGCCTTTTGACTCATAGGAATTTGTTTCTAGCTCTCCAGAACAGGTTTGTTTTGTAGACCAACAGGCCTTCAGGTCTTTGCAGCTATAAATTTATCATATGCCACTATTGGTGTCCAAGATGTTCATTGTTTTTGAACATTCTGAAGCACATTCCAGTGTTAACTTATCATAAGTTAAACCTCCCTTGCTCAGGGAGAATAGTTTTAAAACATAGAGGTAAATTGTGAAATCAGAGTTTGGATTCCAAATAGTTACATGTTTAGGAAAGAAACAGAAGGTCCGGTTTAATTTGACTTCCCCTTTCTGGTGACATTTTGAATTCTGAAGCAGTCTTAGTTCAGAAAAATGAGTCATTGTTTTGCTGTATGAGTTTTTGTTACAACTGTCTCCATAGTGTTGTCTTTTCCAGAATATTATGTAGTTGGAATCATGCAGTATGTAGCCTTTTCAGGCTGGCTTCTTCACTTAGTACTGCATTTAAGGTTTCTTACTGTCTTTTAATGGCTTGATAGCTCATGTCTTCTTAGCACTGAATAATATTCCATTATCCGGATGTACCATATTTTATTTATCCATTCCTCTACTGAAGGACATCTTGGTTGCTTCCAGGTTTTAGCAGTTATGAGTAAATATCCATGTGCAGGTTTTTTTTTTTTTTTTAATGGCAACATGGTGACATTCTTTTTTTCTTCCTTTCTTTCAAGAGTTCCAGCTTTATTGAGACATAATAGAGACATAACATTGTATAAGTGTAAGGTATACAACATGGTGACTTGATACACATATATATTGCAAAATGATTACCACAATAAGTTAACATCTCCATCACCTCACATAGTTACCTGTGCGTGTGAGTTTGTGTGTGTGTGTGTGTGTGTGTGTGTGTTGAGAACATTTAAGATATACTCTCTTAGCAACTTTCAAGTATACAGTACAGTATTGTTAGCTGTAGTCACCATGCTATACGTTACGTCCCCTATGTTACATCCCCAGAACATAATCATTTTGTATCTGGACGTTTGTACCCTTTGGCCAACATCTCTCCATTTCTGCCACCCCACAGCAACCACCATTCTACTCTCTATGAGTTCCATGTTTTTAGATTTCACATGTAAATCATGTGATCATGCAGTATTTGTTTTTGTCTGACTTCTTTCACTTAGCATAATACCTTCAAGGTCCATCCATGTTGTCTCAAGTGGCAGGATTTCCTTCTTTTTTTTATAGCTGAATAATGTGTATGTATATATGTCACATTATATTGATATATGTATTTGTAATATATACATTTTATAAATTATATAGATATATATGAAGGTGAGTCAAAAAGTATCCCCACTCTGGTTATGTTAAAACTTCTATAAATTCTTTAGCCAGAGTGCGGATACTTTTTGACTCACTCTTGTATTTGTAATATGTATATATATCACATTTTCTTTGTCCATACCTTGTCAATGAACTGTTAGGTTGTTTCCATGTCTCATTATTGTCAATAATGCTGCATTGCACATGTGAGTGCAGATATCTCTTTGAGATACTGATTTCATTTCCTTAGAGATAGTGATTTCTTTTGCTTTGGGTATATACCTAGACGTATGATTGCTGGATCGTATGGTAGCTCTATTTTTAATTCTTCGAGGAAGATCCATGTGCTGTTTTCCATAGTGGCTGCACTGATTTACATTCCCACCAATAATGCACAGTTTTCTCCACTTCCTCACCAACCCTTGATACATCTCTTGTCTTTTTGATAATAGCCTTTCTAGGGGTGAGGTGATATCTCATGATAGTTTTGATTTGCATTTCCCCAATAATTAGTGATGTTGAACACCTTTTCATGTACCTGTTAGCCATTTATATGACTTTGGAAAAATGTCTATCCAGACCAGGGATTGAACCTGCATTGGGAGTGCAGAGTCTTAGCCACTGGACCACCAGGGAAGTCCCTCTTGGGAGTTTTTAATTACTGATTCAACCTTCTTACTTGTTATTGGTCTGTTCACATTTTCTATTTCTCCTTATTCAGACTTGGTAGGTTGTATGTTTTCTAGGAATTTATCAATTTCTACCAGGTTGTCCACTTTTTTGGCTATTATTATTTTTATAAATTTATTTATTTATTGGCTGCATTGGGTCTTCATTGGTGCACATGGGCTTTCTCTAGTTGCGGTGAGTGGGGGCTGCTCTTCATTGTGTGTGGGCTCCTCATTGTGGTGGCTTCTCGTTGCAGAGCACAGGCTCTAGGTGCGTGGGCTTCAGTAGTTGTGGCATATGGGCTCAATAGTTGTGGCTTATGGGCTTTAGAGCGCAGGCTCAATAGTTGTGGCTCACAGGCCTAGTTGCTCTGAGGCACGTGGGATCTTCCTGGACCAGGGCGCAAACCCATGTCCCCTGCATTAGCAGGCGGATTCTTAACCACTGTGCCACGTAGGAAGTCCCTGTTGGCTATTGTTTATAGTAGTCTCTAATGATCCTTTGTACAGTTGATGCTTGAACAACTTGGGAGTTAGGGGTGCTGACCCTCCATGCAGTCAAAACTCTATGTAAACCTGAGAAAACCATAATTCAAAAAGATACATATAGGGAGGGAGGGAATATGGGGATATGTGTATAAAAACAGATGATTGAACTTGGTGTACCCCCCCCCAAAAAAAAGATACATATACCACAATGTTCATTGAAGCACTATTTACAATAGCCAGGACACAGAAGCAACCTAAATGTCCATTGACAGATGAATGGATAAGGAAGATGTGGCATATATAGACAGTGGAATACTAGTCCATAAAAAGGAATGAAATTGAGTTATTTGTAGTGAGGTGGATGGACCTAGAGTCTGTTCTACAGAGTGAAGTAAGTCAGAAAGGGAAAAGTACTCTATGCTAACATGTATATATGGAATCTAGAAAAATGGTAGTGATGCACCTAATGGCAGGTCAGGAATAAAGATACAGATGTAGAGAATGGACTTGAGGACACAGCAGGGAAAGGGGAGGCTGGGATGTATTGAGAGAGTAGCATTGACATATATACACTCCAATTATAAAATAGATAGCTAGTGGGAAGCTGCTGCATAGCACAGGGAGATTGTCTTGGTGCTTTGTGATGATCTGGAGGGGTGGGATGGGGAGGGTGGGAGGCAGGCTCAAGAGGGAGGGAATATGGGGATATATGTATACGTATAGCTGATTCACTTTGTTGTACAAGTAGAAACTAACACAACATTGTAAAGCAATTATACTCCAATAAAGATGTATAAAAAAATCAATGTATAACTGTAAGTCGGCCCTCCATATCTGTGGTTCTGAATTCTTGAATTTAACCAACTGTGGATAGTGTAGTGCATATCTAGTGAAAAAAATCTCAAATAAACAACCTAACTTTTCACTTCAAGAGATTAGAAAAAGCAGAACAAACTAATTGCAAAGTTAGCAGAAGAAAGGAAATAACAAAGATCAGAGGAGAAATAAATGAAATAGAGATTAGGAAAACAACAGAAAAGAAAATGAAACTGAGTTTTCTTTTTGAAAAAACAAAATTGACAGATCGTTAGCTAGATTTACCAAGAAAAAAGGAGAGGACTGGAATAAATAAAATTATAAATGAAAGAAGAGATATACTAACACCACAGATATACAGTTGACCCTTGAACAACACAGGTTTGAACTGAGTCCACTTATACATGAATTTTTTTTCACTAGATATGCACTACAATATGACACTATCCACAGTTCAACTCAGTTCTGACACTAGCCACCTGGAGATAGCATCAGATCCCACAGGATAAAGGCTTGGTCCTACAAGGCTGCCCACCTCCCACTTCAGATGTCAGTCAAAAGTCTAGGTTGTTATCTGTGCTTCTGATTGATTAGCTATAGATCAGAGGTTCCTATGATTCCCCTCTTCAGGTTCAGTTAATTTTCTAGGGTGACTCACAGAACTCAGAGAAACATTTAAATTACTAGATTACCAGCTTATTATAAAAGGATATAACTAAGGAACAACCAGATGGAAGAGATGCATAAGTAAGTTACGGGGAAAGGGCTTGGAGGACGGAGCTTCCACGTCCTCTCCCAGTTTGCCACTTTCCCAGCACCTCCAAATGTTCACCAACCTGGAAGCTCTCCAAACCCATCCTTTTTGGTTTTGATGGAGACTTCATTAAATGGGAATGATTGATTACATCATTGGCTGTTGGTGATCAATTCAACTTCCAGCTCTTGTCCCTTCCCTGGAGGTCAAGGATGGTGGGACTGAAAGTTCCAGCCCTCCAATAACATGGTTCTGCCGGCAACCACCCCTCATCCTTATGTGTGGTCCAGAAGTCACTGCATTAACAGACTCAGGTGTGGTTGAATGGGGCTTTTTATGAATATCAGCACACCTTTATGGCTCTTACAACTTAGGAAATTCCAAGAATTTTAGGAGCTCTGTGCCAGAAATAAGACGAAGACCAAATTTATATTTCTTTTCTTTTCATCTTTTAAAAAAATTTTATTAGAGTATAGTTGATTTACAATGTATTAGTTTCAGATGTACAGCAAAATGAGTCAGTTATACATATACATGTATTCTATCTTTTTCAGATCTTTTCCCATATAGGTTATTACAGAATGTATTTCTTATTATAAAACACAATATCGCAAAGTCCAATGTTTCCTTACTGATTTTCTGTGTGGATGATCTGTCTTGTGAAAGTGGGGGTATTGAAGTCCCCACTATTATTGAATTGTCATCTAGTTTTTCCTTCAGATCTGTTGGTATTTGTTTTAATATGTATTAAATATTTAATATTTATTTAATATTTAATATTTAGGTGCTCCAGTGTTGGGTGCATATATATTTACAGTTGTTATATCCTCTTGATAAATTGACCCCTTTATCATTATATAATGGCCTTCTTTGTCTCTTGTTACATTATTTGACTTAAAGGCTATTTTGTCTGATATAAGTGTAGCTACCCCTTCTCACTTTTGGTCTTCATTTGCATGGAATATATTTTTTCATCCCTTCACTTTGGGCCTATGTGTGTTCTTAAAGGTAAAGTCAGTGTCTTGTAGGAAGCATAGAGTTTGAGTCTTTTTTTTTTTTAAATACATACAACCACTCTGTCTTTTGATTGGAGAATTTGATCCATTTGTATTTAGAGTAATTATTGGTTGGTAATGCCATAATATGGTCTTACTAATGCCATTAAAAATTATTTACTTATTTGGCTGCATTGGGTCTTCGTTGCTGCATGCAGGCTTTCTCTAGTTGCAGGGAGGGGCTATTCTTTGTTGCAGTGCTCGGGCTTCTCATTGCAGTGGCTTCTCTTGTTGCGGAGCGCTGGCTCTAGGTGCTGGGGCTTCAGTTGTTGTGGCACGAGGGCTTCAGTAGTTGTGGCTCTCTGGCTCTAGAGCATAGGCTCAGTAGTTGTGGCACATGGGTTTAGCTGCTTCACAGCATTTGAGATCTTCCCAGACCAGGGCTCGAACCCATGACCCCTGTATCGTCAGGAGGATTCTTAACAACTGCACCACCAGGGAAGCCCTGAGCTGCAAGGTTTCTACTGAGGAATCTGCTGATAGCCTAGGCAGTGGATGAGTTACCTTGTATGAGAGAAAATTTTCCTTTTCTGCTTTTAACATTCTCTCTTTACTTTTGATTTTTGATAGTTCTATTATAATGTGTCTTGGTGAATATAGTTTTGGATTGAAATTTTGGGGGTGATCTTTTAGCTTTATGAATTTGGGTGTCCAAATCTCTCCCTAGGTTTGGGAATTGCTCAGCCATTCTTTCTTTTTTTCTTTTTCTTTTCTTTTGCCTTTAACATTTTTATTTATTTATTTTTATTGATGTATAATTGACATATAACATTATATTAATTTCAAGTGAACAACATAATGATGTGATATTTATATATATTGTGAAGTGATCACCACAATAAGTGTAGTTAACATCTATCACCACACATAGTTAATTTTTTTTCTTGTGATGAGAACTTTTAAGATTTACTCTCTTAGCCATTATTTTTAAAAATAAGCTTTCTACCCTTTTCTTCCTCTCTTCTCCTTCTGGGACTCCAATGATGTGTACATTGCTCTCTTAATGGTGTCCCATAAGTCCCATAGGCTTTCCTCATTCCTTTTCATTCTTTTTTTCTTTTTGTTCCTCTGATTGAATAATTTCAATTGACCTGTCTTTGAGCTCACTGATTCTTTCTTCTGCATGGTCAAGTTTCATTGCTGAAGCTCTCTGTACAGGTTTTAGTGTGGACATAGTTTTCAGTTTCTTTGGTTAAATACCACAAAGTTGGATTTCTGGATTACATGTTAAGAGTATGTTTACTTTTAGATGAAACTACCAAACTCTTCCAAAGTGGCTCTACCATTTTGCAGACCCACCAATGATGTATTAGGTTCCTGTTGCTCCACATCCTCACCAGCATTTGATGCTGTCAGTGTTCTGGATTTTATCCATTCTCATAGGCATGTAGTGGTATCTCATTGTCATTTTAAGCTGTATTTCCCTGATGACATATGATGTGGAGCATCTTTTCATATGCCTATTTACCATCTTTATTTCTGCTTTGGTGAGGTATCTCTTAAGTTTATTGGTCCATTTTTTAATGGGGTGGTTTGTTTTCATATTGTTGAGTATTAAGAATATATTTGGTTAACAGGCCTTTATCAGATGCATCTTTTGCAAATAGTTTTTCCCAATCTGTGGCTTGTCTTTTCATTCTCTTGACATTGTCTTTAGTAGAACAGAGGTTTTTAATGTTTTTTTTTTGGCTGCACTGCACAGCTTATGGGATCTTAGTTCCCCAACCAGGGATTGAACCCTGGCCCTTGGTTTTGAAAGCATGGAGTCTGCTAGGGCATTCCCCAGAGGTTTTTAATTTTAATGAAGCTCAGCTTATCAATTATTTCTTTAATTAATTAATTAATTAAGCTGTGCCGGGTCTTAGTTATGGCATGCGGAATCTTTAGTTGTGGCATGCAGGATCTAGTTCCCTGACCAGGGATTCAACCCAGGCCCCCTACATTGGGAGCATGGAGTCTTAACAACTGGACCACCAGGGAATTCCCTCAATTACATCTTTCTTTGGTGTTTTATCTAAAAAGTCGTTGCCATACCCAAGGTCATCTAGGTTTTCTCCTGTATTATCTTGAGGAGTTAAAAGTTTTGCATTTTATATTTAGTCCTGTGATACATTGTGAGTTAATTTTTGTGAAGAGTCTAATATCTGTATCTAGATTCATTTTTGTGTGTGTTGATGTCTAGTTATTCCAGCACCATTTGTTGAAAAGACTATCTTTTCTCCATTGTATTGCTTTTGCTCCTTATAGTCAAAGAACAGTTGACTATACTTCTGTGGGTTTATTTCTGGCCTTTCTATTCTGTTTCATTGATCTCTTTGTCTGTTATTTTGCCAGTACCACACTGTCTTGATTACTATAGCTTTAGAGTTAAGTCTTGAGTTAGGGTAGTGTCAGTCTTCTAACTTTGTTCTCCTTTAATATTGTGATGGATATTCTAGGTTTTTTTGCATTTCCATATAAACTTTAGAGTCATTTTCTTGATATCCACAAAATAACTTCCTGGGATTTTGACTGGAATTGTATTGAATCCATAGGTCAAGTTGGGAAGAACAGACATCTTGTCAATGTTGAGTCTTCCTATCCATGGACATGAAACATCTCACCATTTACTTAGTTATTTTTTGATTTCCTTCCGTAGTGTTTCATAGTTTTCCTCATATAGCTCTTGTACATATTTTGTTAGACATATGTCTAAGTATTTTCTGGGGGGAGGTGTTAATGTAAATAGTATTGTGTTTTTAATTTCAAATTCCACTTTTTTATTGTGGGTATATTGGAAAGTGATTGACTTTGGTTTATTAACGTTGTATCCTGCAACCTTGCTATAATCACTTAGAGTTCTAAGAGTGTCTTTTGTTGAGTCTTTTGGATTTTCTATACAGATGATCATGTCATCTTTCAACAAAGATGGTTTCATTTCTTCCTTCCAACTCTTTATACCTTTTATTTCTTTTCTTCTTTTATTGAATTAACTAGAACTTCTAGTACATGTTGAAGAGCATTGATGAGAGGAAATATCTGTCTTGTAAGTGATCTTAGTGGGAAAGCTTTGAATGTCTCACCATTAAGTATGATGTTAGTTGTAGTTTTTTTTTGTGTGTGTATATATATACACACACACATGCATGTATAATCATTATATGTATATACATATATATATATACAGATATATAATCAAGTTGAGGAGGTTCCCTATATTCCTAGATTACTGAGAGTTTTAATTATGAATGGTTGTGAAATTTTGTCAGATGCTTTTTTTGCATCTATTGACAGGATCATGTAATTTTTTTTAACTTGTTGAAGTGATGGATTACATTAATCGATATTTATTTATTTAGCCATGCTGTGCGGCTTGTGGGATCTCAGTTCCCCGACCAGGGATTGAACCCAGGCCATGGCAGTGAAAGCCTGGAATCCTAACCATAGGACACCAGGGAACTCCCTGGATTACATTAATTGGTTTTTAAATGTTGAACCAGCCTTGCATACCTGGGATAAGTACCACTTGATCATGGTGTATAATTGTTTTTATACATAGTTGGATTTGATTTGCTAATATTTTGTTAAGGGTTTTTGCATCTATGTTCATGAAAGAATATTGGTAATAGTTTTCTTTTTTTGTAATGTCTTTGTTTGATTTTGGTATTAGAGTGATGCTGGCCTTATAGAACGAGTTAAGAAATAGTTCCTCTGTGTCTATCCTCTGAAAGAGGTAGTAGATAGTTGTTATACCTTATTCCTTATAGGTTTGGTGGAATTGCCAGTGAACCTGTCTGGACCTGGTGCTTTCTGTTTTGGAAGGTTATTGTTAATTCAATTTCTTTACTATATATAGGCCTGTTCAGATTGTCTGTTCCTTCTTATGTGAGTTTTGAGAGATTACATCTTTCAAGGAATTGGTCCATTTCATCTAGGTTATCAAATTTGTTCATCATAGTTTTCCTTTATTATCCTTTTAATATCTATGAGCTCTGTAGTGATGTCCCCTCTCTCATTTCTGATGTTAGCAATTTGTGTCCTCTCTCTTTTTCTATCACTTACCTGGTGAAAAGCTTATCAATTTTATCGATCTTTTCAAAGAACATGGTTTTGGTTTCCTTAATTTTCTCTATTGATTTTCTATTTTCAATTTCATAGATTTCTGCTCTAATTCTCATTATTTCTGCTTACTTTGGATTTATTTTGCTCTTCTTTTTCTTTTTATTAATTAATTAATTGGCTGTGTTGAGTCTTTGTTGCTGCACATGGGCTTCCTTTAGTGGCAGCAGGTGGGGGCTACTCTTCATTGTGGTGCACAGGCTCCTCATTGCAGTGGCTTCTCTTGTTGCAGAGCACGGGCTCTAGGCACCTGGGCTTCAGTAATTGTGGTGCACGGGCTCAATAGTTGGGGCTCACGGGCTCTAGAGCACAGGCTCAGTAGTTGTGGCTCATGGGCTTAGTTGCTCTGCGGCATGTGGGATCTTCCTAGAGCAGGGATTGAACCCGTGTCCCCTCCATTGGCAGGTGGATTCTTAACCACTGTGCCACTTAGGAAGTCCTTTGCTCTTCTTTTTCTAGTTTATGAACGTGGAAACAGATTACTGATTTTGGATCTTTTTTTTCTAATATATACATTCAATGCTTTATATAAATTTCTCTTTAAGTACTGCTTTCACTGCATCCTGCCAGTTTTTTTGGCACCTTGTTTTTTTCACGTTTATTTAGTTCAGCAGTGGCTATTGGCTATTGAGTGGCTGTCTACTGGGTTATAGTCATCAGTCTCTGTCCTATAGAAATTATTCAGGATTTAAGTCCTGAATAAGACTTAAACTCATAAGTCTCGTGTTGTGTGTTTTTTGAAGTCGATATGACAGCATCATACTGTTGCCGTGTAATCCGTCTAGGGGGGCAGATTTGTGATCTCCGGAAGAAAAGAATTTCTCCTGGGATCAATAACAAGCCACTGCTCAGGTTTAAGTAGCAGAGTAACAGTTGATTAGGGAGAGAAAGTACAATAGCTTCTGGCTCAGACACCAGGAGGGGGTGGAGAGACCCACGATGGAGTTGTACACATGTCTTATATACCCTAAAAATAGAGGAGTTAATCCTAACTCCCACCTAGTTACCTCTAGCAGTAGGAATTTACAACAGCAATGGATTGATTACTAAAAACCATGACTTTAGCCCGAGGGTTAAGGATTGATGGTTCCCCAGAAGGGTCATGATTCTCATCAGAATTTAAAATTTCTTGACTCAGCCCTTAGCTTACAATCAAGATTACAAAGGGGAGTTGCAAGAATCAATCTTAAAGGAAGAAGGTGTTTTAAGCTTTAAATCACATTCTCAAGTCTTCTGCCCTTTCCCTGGCTGGTGAGGCCCGGGAGCTCTCACTGAAGCTCTCGATATGGGCTGTAATCCCAGGGCTGCATGGCTCCCTTCGACTGGGTCAGCAGCCACCATTAAAGAGGTGCTAGATGGCAAGAACCGCTGCCTGTTCACCGGGTGCACACCAACACCCAGGGTTTTGCATTTCAAGGCAACAAATACGACTACTAAGGTCATCCCAGCTTTTTAGAATTTTTAAGGCTACCCACCTTCCCCCGCATCACAGGAATGTTGTGGGGCCCAGCTACTGGAGGTGCCCCTGAAAATATTTTCAAGCCTCTCTCCGATAGCCCTGAGAGGCCACACCAAGCTTGGCTCCACTAATCTCCCCCTGGGCTCCAGGTCATGTGTTGGGCATCCTCCTGGGGGTTGGTGGCAGTTATCTCCCTCCTTGGGGCGTTCAAGACAATCAGTGCCCTAAAATAGATGCCTCTGACGGATGCTCTCTGGTTGGTGCCTCCAATGGATGCAGTGACTCTGTGTTCTCCTGGGCAGGGCCTAGGATGCCCCAGAGTACGTGCACGTTGGGGCTGCTCTTCCTGCTATGCCCCCTCCCATCACCCTATCCCTGCTTCTGCCCTCTCTGACGTGGCTTCGGTGAGCTAGAGTCACCCCTGACCCTTTGTGTCTCTTGTGCTCAGCCCTCCCTGGGGAAGGAGGATCCTCCTGTTGTCTCCTGCATCGCCCTTCGTGGCTCCGGACCATCCATCAGGCACCACCCCCCCAGGGTCTTTCTTGCTCACAGGGCCCCACCTGTCCCCGCTGTGTGGTGTGTGACAGGAGGGTCACACCTTGACAAGTAGTAGAAGGACCTTGAGAGCATGTCCCACTATGAGAGGGGCTGAGGAGAGTACTGGGAGGTGACTATATCAGCCTAGATGCTGGATGGTCCTGTTGGGCCGAGCCAAGATGCTTGCCGGCTTGGAGTCCTGATGCTGCTCGGAGTGAATATTTGCACCCTAAATTCCCGGGCATGTGCCCTCCTTCTTGTTGCCCATGACATTCCTGCCATGTAAGACAACTCCCCAAGCCTGTATGGAGCATGGGGGGTCTCGCCCAGCTTGATGGATGCAGCACATTTCATGCTTTGATGCCAGGAATTGCCTGACTTCCCCTAACCCTCCTCTCCCACCTCATCCTCTAAACTGGGCCTACCCAGGACAGCAAGTGGGACTTGGGTCCCCTCCATGGCTGCCCCAGCCTGTTTCCTGCAACCAGAGTGGAACTTTGAAAGATTTTGGGGACTACCTCCTAAAATGGGCCCAATGCAGGCCTGAAACAGGGCTGGAAACAATCTTCCTGGCTGCCCTGTCCAGACCAGGCTGGTTCTTGCCATGGGAATGGGGTTTAGGGATATTTTGTGGGAGATCTTCCAATGATGGACCCTATAGGAGACTGTAGCTGGGCCAGGAATGCCCTCCCTGGACATCCCAAGCTGGCCCGAGCCAGGACCCTCCACTGGAAGGAGACTTTGAATGTTCCTGGGAGGTTCATCTGATGAGCAGTGCCCAGGGAAGAGGGGGCCAAGCTTGGGATGCTTTCCTGCCTCCTGACTGGGCAGGGCAAGTTCTCTCCTTTAGAATGGGATTTAGAAAGATTTTTGGGGGTTGTCTCCTACCACTACGCTCTGTGTGGGACTGTGGCTGGAGCCAGAGGCACCTTTCTGGATTTCTTTCACTGGCTTGAGCTGATCCCCACTGTGGAAGGAGACAGAAAGTTTTGAGAGGCTTGTCTGGTGACTGGGCCCCCATGGGACACTCCTTGGGCCTCAGTGTCTGGTTTGGGCTGGTCCAGGTCTTAGGAGACAGACGTAGAAGACTTTCCAGGAAGTGTTCCCAATGACCAGGACCTGTGGGGAACCAAGGTTCAGCTCTGGGCACCTTCCTGGGCTCCTGGCTGAGCTGATGTGCCCATCCTAGAGGGTATGGAAGTAAATGAAGACCACCTGAATGAGAACAACAGAGGCTGCTTATTCAGAGCTTGCTAGAGCCAGGGGTCAGCTGCTGCCACTGCACTTGGCAGAGACCTAAAGGCGGGGGAGGGGAGAGGGAGAATTTTACGGTGGAGAAGGGACGTCTTCAGTGTGTCCATTGGAGGCTGTTGGTGTGAGGAAGCTAGAGGTGGCTGATGAGAAGCAGGTGTCCTATGTGATTGGCTAGGAGGGCATATTTGGCTTTTGGGGGGCAAATATTAGGGAAGCTGCAGTCATCAACCAAGTCTTGACTCTCTGGACCAATTGCTACAGTGTTTGTGAGTCAGAGATCCCTTGTCATGTATGGTCTGGTCTTTATCCTTTTGTACTGCCCACCTTTCAAGAGTGATGTGAAAATCTTTTGGGAGGCACATCTAACAATTAGGACCTGCCTGGGACTTCGGTCAGGCCCAAGGCCTTCTCCCCAGACTTCTGTGACTGGCTGGTCCTCACCATGAAAGGGGGATTGAAAGGCATTTCTGAGAGGTAAATGTGATGAATGGTGCTCACGTGGGGTCCCACGTTGGCACAGCATGCCTCCCTGGATGGCTCTGGATAGTTGCCTCCTCTGGAGGGAGACTTAGAAAAATTTGGGGGAGGCTTATTCAACAACTGAGCCCCATCTGGGATGCTGCCAGGCTCTGGACACCTTCTCAGGGCATTCTACCCATCCCAAGTCAGTGCCCTTCCTCTGGAGGGGGAATTGAAAATGTTTTAAAAAGTATTTTTTTGTTTTTTTAAAAAAATACACATAACATAAAATTTATAATCCTTATAATAATTTTAAAGTGTACAGTTCAGTAGTGTTAAGTATATGAAATGGGGCAATAGCTCTGCCCATGAAAGATCTGGAATCCATAGTTAACTGAGACTTGACTTGTGACTTATTCCCCAATCCATGACGACATGTGAACAAAGACTGCTGAGAAGGCTGAAAAAAAATGACTGTAATTTAACTGATTTATTTTGTAAGATCTCCACTTATAATGAACCACATTTTGGTGTAATACTGGTATAGTTAGTAAGGTAAATTTGATTTTACTATTAAAAACGGATATCAGTGATCAAATTTATTGGGAGAATGAATTAAAATCCCCACAAGCTGTTCTTCTGATGAAAGCTGATTAGCTAGAGAAAGAACAGATTTTCTTAATAATCAGTTGACTGTTTCATTACATCAGTGTATTGATACTTTTCATAAAGTTCATGTTTAATCATGGAAGGAAGTAAAAGTTGTCACGTTTGTACATAGTTATGAATAAGTCTGTGTTGGAATATTTGGTAAACAGAAGTGTTTCTTTCATACAATATCTATCCTTTGTTGCAAGATACAAATAATTAGTAATATCTTTCTACTTCTTTTGTTCTGTAAATGTTGAATGATTCAGAGGGAAGGATAATGATAAGTAGTTTGTAATTCAAATGCTTGACTAAGGGTCAGAGGCTTGGACTGTGTAAATACCCCGTCTAATCTCAGCTACTCTGTTTCAATCCTTTGTTTATCTTTGAAACACCAGTGTCTTGAGGCTGGCTCTTGGCCAAAACTGAATGAAATGTGGCTAGCTAGTGATTGATGTAGATCTGTGCTAGGATCTGCAGAACGTGAGGGTGCAACCTTAGCAGTTTATCAGCATAGGTTTTAGAAAACCTACAGACTGATAGTTTGCACTTGGTTTCAGTTATGTTCTTTGGTTTCTACTGTTGAGACCGGTTATGCAACCTCTTTGGTGGTGTGCTCAGAAGAGCTTTGAAAACTATTCCTCAGATGAGACTGTGGCTTCACTGAGACCAAGATGTCTCACAATTTTGGTGATTCATGATTTGAAGGTGAAATATGTTCTGTGAGTCTGAGAAAGGACCCTGTGGGTTACTACTGGATGTCTCTCTGATGTTGGTCTGTGCCTTATTTTTCCTCCTATACCGTATAATGTCTTTAAGTGTCACCCATGTTTTAGCTTGTGTCAGAATTTCATTAATTTTTAAGGCTGAATAATATTCCATTGTATGGCTATATCACATCTGTTCATTCATCAATCACTTGTGTTGCTTCTACTTTTTGGCTATTGTGAGCAATGCTGCTATGAATGTGGGTGTACAAATATCTTTTTGAAACCTTGTATTTAATTCTTTTGGCTACATACAGAAAGGGAAATTTCTGGATCATATGGTAATTCTATTTTTATTTTTTTGAGAAAATGCCAGACTGTTTTCCATAGTGGTTGCACCATTTTGCCTTCCTACCAGTGCAGGAAGGTTCCAATTTCTCTATATCCTCACCAACACTTGTTATTTTCTGGTGTCTTTTTTTTTTTTTGGCTGCGTTGGATCTTCGTTGTTGTGCACAGGCTTTCTCTAGTCGTGGTGAGAAGGGGGCTACTCTTCATTGTAGTCCACGGGCTTCTCATTGTGGTGGCTTCTCTTGTTGCAGAGCATGGACTCTAGGCACATAGGCTTCAGTAGTTGCAGCATGCAGGCTCAGTAGTTGTGGCACGCAGGCCCTAGAATG
Organism: Hippopotamus amphibius kiboko; assembly: GCF_030028045.1. Lineage (NCBI taxonomy): Eukaryota > Metazoa > Chordata > Mammalia > Artiodactyla > Hippopotamidae > Hippopotamus > Hippopotamus amphibius. The sequence goes on along the minus strand of NC_080200.1, from coordinate 14,584,599 downwards.
CCAGGGCTTCAGTAGTTGTGGTGTGTGGGCTCAGTAGTTGTGGCACACAGGCTTAGTTGCTTCGAGGCATGTGGGATCTTCCCGGCCCAGGGGCTGAACCCGTGTCCCTTGCATTGGCAGGTGGATTCTTAACCCCTGCGCCACCAAGGAAGTCCCTGGTTTCATGTTTAATAGATTAATCATAATGCTTGGGGCCTTGCATTGGTGTGTGCTCATTTGAAGAAGTAAGCACCTCTTCTAGGCTTTACAGATTGGGTTCAGCAGACAAAGCTGTTCACCAGTCAGCCCTTCACAGAGATTCTGGGTGGGATGCTGGGTGGTGTCTGTGGGTGGACTTGTTGATGGAGTCCTTGGATGAGCAGGTCCTGGAGTCGGTCAAAAGCCTAAACTGCTGTAGTCAGCCTTGCAAGGGGCTCAGCTGGGATACTGCGTAAAGAGGCAGTACTACAGCCTGAGTTTGTGGGCGCTGTTTGAGAATGTGGGAAAACAGGAGCCACCCAGAGCTATAGGACACCATTGGTGCTGGGGTGTGTCACAAGACTGGGTTCATGGGACCCCACTTGGGAGCCTGGTGCCATAGGAGCCTCTGTGTGTGTGTGTGTGTGTGTGTGTGTGTGTGTGTGTGTGTGCGTGCGCGCACGTGTTTGATTGCATGTGTTCCTTTCCTTTCTCTATTTACTGCAGGAAGTGCAGTACATTGTCTTAGCCCTCACTCTTTCTGGAGAGCAGTGTCTGGGAAGGGCGACCCTAGCTGCCTTTGGACCACCTGTAGACCACGTACACATTAGTATACTTTGGGTTCCAGGTGTAAGAACCCCTTTTTCCCTTGGATCCTACAGGAGCTGAGAAAGCCATTTTATTCAATGGGATAGGCTTCAGGTCTAGTTGTGAGAATGTCTATGCTGCCACAGTTTGAGAATATCTACGCTGTCCAAGACATTGTTTTGGACAATTGTTGTGTGCTTGTGAAATGTGCAATTATGGCTTTTGCCTGTAAGTGGATTCCTTTTACAGGGGAATGTTGTGCAGATGTGTGCACAAGACAGTATCTATATGTGTGTGAATCTGGGCTGATAACATGTAGACATGATATATATGTGTGTATATGTATACATGTAGATATATATTTACCCACAGGTGTATTTATACTTGTGTGTTTTATGGCAAATGATGGTTTAAGTGTTTACCAGGCTGTAAGGTTGGGCATATTCTTCTCAGGATGGACACTGGGTGTGGACACTGGCACAGCTAAACTCAGTAGTCCCACTGGTCCTCTGTTATGTCCGTATGGGCATTCACAGGGTGTGTGTGCCCATGGCAGTGGCTTGGGGAGAGGGGGCAGAACACAATTGTCGTTTCAGACCCTGTGATGGTCTTCTAGCAGGCACACGTGCCCTCTGGTTTAAGACAGATTTAAGATCAGACCTGGGGTGGCTTGGGGGATTTGGTGATGAGTGTTTATTGAGACTGTTAGGTGCCTCTGTTTTCCCTGAGAGCCCCCTGCCAGGCAGCTCAGGGAGGCACTGTCCAACTGTTTTAGAGGAACTTGATTCAGGGACATTTAAGGAACTTGCCCAGGGGCACTGGGAGGGTTTATCTGACCTGGAATCCAAGTCAGGCCTTGGGCACCACAGCCATCCTGCAGCCTTCATGTTGGGTCATTTGACCTACCAGGTACTGGGCTGTTCAGGGTCTCTCCTCTGCCTGCCAGTGGCCAGGGCTGGAGCTAGATTCTTGGCTGATGGAGGGGTGATAACCCAGCTGGGGGGTCTGCCCTGGACTTATCTCCAGTTTATCCTTCCAAAAGGACATGACTTGGTTGGGAATCACAAGTGGACTTGTCCTCAGTACAGAGGGGCTGAGATCAGAGCTACATGTTTTCACCCCAGGGGCTGTGGGGGCATCAAAGACACACCCCATCCCACTATAACCCATCCTCCATCCAGCACCAGAGTGGTTGAAAAGATGTATGCAACCCCATGTGTTGGGAAAATTAGTAAAACTAGTAAAAAAGCAGGCCTCTAACCGAACTGTGACCTTGCCTGGACTGTGTGCCGGCTTGCACACCTAACAACTGCTGCTGGCCAGTCAAGCAGTGCTTACGATAAGAAGGTGAGTGGGTCTTGGAATTTCTTGAGCCCTGGGGACCTGGCCAGTCCCTTGGGGTCTGGAAAATCTTGTGACTGACATGGTGAAACAAACAGAATTGTTAAAGTAAATCTGGAGCTGCATGTTTGCATGCGAACTGATGATATCACTTTGCAGCCTGGAATTATAAAACGGAAGCCCCCAGAACTCCAGTCTGAAGTCTCACCCGTGGAGTGGATGCACTGCCCAGGACCCCTCCCAATCAGGGCTCCAGATTGCTGTCACTCGGGACTTCCCAGCTACTGTTTGGATCTGGAAGTGGATGTCGGCCCAATTCGGTGATGTATACCTTGTTACGTCTCTCTGATATTCTTTCCTTCTAATGGTTGTATGTTGAAATTAAGCTAAATCACCTTCCATTAAAGAATTGATTAACACTGTTTGTGTAAAATGAGTGATTATTTTGCCAGTGAATCCAATGAACCTTAAAACCGAAAGCAGGCTTTTGGCAAAACACCATGTTCATTGCAGTGTTATTTACTATAGGCAAGACATAGGAACAACCTAAGTGTTCGTTGGTGGATGAGTGGACAAAGAAAATGTGGAATGGAATACTATTTACCCATAAAAAAGAGTGAAATCTGGATGGACCTTGAGGGCCTTTTGTTAAGTGAAATAAGTCAGACAGCAAAAGACAAATACCATATGATCTCACTTATATTTGGAATCTAAAAATCAAAGAAAACCCGCCAAAACTGAGCTCTTGGGTATAGAGAACAGATTGGTGGTTGCCAGAGGTAGGGGGTGGGCAAAATGGGTAAAGGGGTTAAGAAGTATGAACTTCCAGTTATAAAATGAATAAGTCATGGGGATCTAACATACAGCATGGCGATTACAGTTAATAGTACTGCATTATATATTTGAAAGCTGCTAAAAGGCCTCATCACAAGAAAAAAAATTTTTGTAACTATGTGTGGTGAAGGATGGTAACTAGACTTATTGTGGGGATCATTTTGCAATGTATGCAAATATTGGATCATTATGTTGTACATCTGAAATGGAAATAATGTTATATATCAATTATGCCTCAATAAAATAAGCCAACAAACAGCAACCAAAAAAACCAAACCAAAATCAGGCCTTGTAACCCCTCTGCTTGAAATCCTCCCAGGCTTCCTGCCAAAGTGAAAATAAAATCTTTCTTAAAAAATTTTTTATTTATTTATTTATCAGCTGCGTTGCGTCTTCGTTGCTGCACGTGGGCTTTCTCTAGTTGCGGTCAGCTCGGGCTTCTCATTGTGGTGGCCTCTCTTGTTGTGGAGCACGGGCTCTAGGACATGTGGGCTTCAGTAGTTGTGGCACATGGGCTCAATAGTTATGGCACGCAGGCTCTAGAGTGCAGGCTCAGTAGTTTGGTTCACGGGCTTAGTTGCTCCGCGGCATGTGGGATCTTCCTGGACCAGGGATTGAACTCGTGTCCCCTGCATTGTCAGGCGGATTCTTAACCACTGCACCACCAGGGAAGTCCCAAGAGTTTTTTTTAAAAAAGATCAACAAAATTGACTTGCTTGATTAACTAAGACAAAAAAAGAGAAGACTCAAATAACTAAAATCAGAAATGAAAGGGGATATACAGTCAATGCCATAGAAATATAAAGGATTATAAAAAAGTACTATGAACGCAACACACAAAGTGGATACCTAGAAGAAACGCACTAATTCCTAGAAATCCACACCCTACCCAGACTGGATCATAAAGAAACAGAAAATATTTGAAGACCTATAAGTAGTAAGAAGATTGAATCGGTAATAAAAAAAATCTTCCAACAGAGAAAAATCCCAGTCATATGACTTCATTGGTAAATGCTTCTACCAAGTATATAAGGTAGAACTAAGACCTAACCTTCTTAAGTTCCTTCCAAAAAAGAAGGGGAGAGGACAACCCCAGACTCATTCTATGAAGGCAGCTTCACCCTAATACCAAAGCCAGACAAAGACACTTCTGGAAAAGAAAACTACAGAACAAGATCCCTGATGAATATTGATGAAAAAACTCTCAACAAAATACTAGGAAACTGGGACTTCCCTGCTGGTCCAGTGGTAAAGAATCCGTCTTCCAATACAGGGGAACTGGGTTCGATCCCTGGTCAGGGAACTAGGATCCCACGTGCTGCAGGGCAACTAAGCCTGTGAGCCACAACTGCTGAGGCCACGTGCCTCAACTAGAGAGCGAATGTGCTCTGGAACCCACACACCACAACCACAGAGCCCACGTACCCTGGAGCCTGTTTGCCACCACTCAAGAAGAGAAAACCCGCATGCCACAACTGGAGAGAAGCCCGTGCACTGCAAGGAAAGATCCTGCATGCCTCAATGAAGATCCCATGTGCCGCAACTGAGACCTGACGCAGCCAAAAAAAAAAAAAAATTGCAGATTAAAAAAAAAATACTAGGAAACTGAATTTAATAGTACATTAAAAAGATTTTACATCATGACCAAGTGGGATTTATTCTTGGCATTGCAAAATGTTTCAACATATGAAAATCAATCAATGTAATACACCACAAAAGCAGAATGAAAGACAAAAAGCACATAATCATCTCAATTGATACAGAAAAAGCATTTAAGAAAATTCAACACCCTTTTGTGATAAAAAAACTCATGAATAAAAGGAGACTACCTTAGCATAAGAAAAGCCATAAACAAAAAAAACCTGTAACTTACATCACACATATATTTCTTGCAGTTAGGCATGGAAAAGAAAAAAAGACACAGATTGGAAAGAAAGAAGTAAAATTATCTGTTAGCAGATGACATGATCTTATATACATTTAAAATCCTAAATATTCCACACAGACAAAATCTGTTAGAAGTAGTAAACAAATTTGGTACAGTTGAAGGATGCAAAAAACAGCACGCAGAAATCACATTTCTATGCAGTAACATACAGTGCAACACACTGTAGGCATTTTAAATGCAGGTCAAGGGGGAAAAAGATGATGGCAAAGTAGAAGGATGTGGAATGCTTCCCTCTCCACAGGTGCATCAGGAATAGATCAAAAGATGCAATAATTCCCACAGAAAACCAGCTGAACACCAACAGAAGACCTTGGACACCAGAAAGGACTGCAAAGATAACTTGGGTAGGACAGAGGGAAAAAAAAAAAGGAGAAAGAGAAGGAGAAGAAAGGAAAGGGACAGGTCCTACACCCTGGGGCGGGGCAGCGGTGGGGGAGGGGGGAGCTGAAACAGAGAAGAGATTGCCAACTTCGGGGAAACGTCCCTTATCTGATGGGGAAGCCCCTTCTCCAATGGGGAATTTGATTGGGTCAGAAGGGAGGCATTTGGGACTGTTCAAAGAGGGTGAAGCGGCTGAGCTGTGGCAGACGGGAAAGAGTGAGAAACACACAGAAGGTCTGCAGCACAGCTCAGTGTGTCCGAACTGAGATGTGGGTTCACAGCTGAACAGGGGGTCTGGGAGCTGGAACGTGGGAACTGGAGAACTGGTTCAGGGTGAGAAATATTGTTGGCAGTGGGGAGATGGACTGAGGGGACAGGAGGGAAGAAATCCGCAGTGGAGAATGCCTATCGCAGAAAGCTGGATGGCCATGGTGGCAGCTCACTAGTGCTGACTCATAAGCAGGGGGGAGGAGCCATGGGTGTAGCCTCTCTTTGGTGCCTGAGGCGAACAAAGGGAGCCCCCCCCCCCGCCCCCCGCCCCAGGCCTGGCTTTCACAGCCGACAAGCGAGAGAAAAAGCCCCCTGATGGGGCTGGCCTGGTGTGCCTGCAGCTGAGAGCCAGGAGTTCGCAGAGTGGCCCAGCTCTGGAGACATTCTGCTTACACCTGAGCCTGCCAGCTTCCCTCTGCAACAGGCACTGCCACCGCCTCCAGGGCTCCCACAACCTAGGTAGGGTGCTACTGCTCACTCACTCCCAGGGGAAGGAACCACTATTGTACCCTCTCTCTCCTCCAACACACTGGCACCTACAGATGAACAATAAAGGAAGCTCTGCTGGTCGCAGGGTGATACAAAAAGCCCCTGAAGGCTGCCCATCAGGTGCCTTGCACTGGGCACCAGTAAAGAACCACACTAAGGCCAGATTTTCTATACCCATGGCTGCCTGCATCCCTGCACATTTGGCATCACCCCCGGGGCTCCTGCAATCCAAGCAGGGTGCTACTGTTGAGCCACATACAGGGAGAGAAGCCAGTATCAAAGCCTCTCTCTCCCCACACACCTGTGTCTGCAGATGAACAATAAAGGAAACCCTCCCTGAGGCAGACCCAAAGAGCTCCAAGGCAGCCTCAGGACCAGACTCTGGTGGTTAGATCACATGCAGAAGCAGGGACAAAAACCAAAGCTGAACACCAGGGACAGGGGGACGAAGGAAGAGGTTCTAAAAGCTTTCTATCAGATATACATGCTGTAATCTAAATCCCCGTGATCAGCTAGGTAGACCCTATGTCTCTGGAATATCAGAGTAGACAATGAGTGTTCCCACAAATCAAAAAGGTCTAACTCTGGCTGTGGATTGAGGGAGCAAGGACACACAGGAACTGGGCCAGATTAGAGCCTAAGTGGACCCTATAGGACCTACAGCAGATCCAGAGTCCAACCCAGAGGCAGGAGAGGGCCTCTTGGGGAGGCGAAGGTGGCCTGAGGCTCAAGGCAGGGAGAAGGACACTTATAGCTGAGACCCCAAGGAAACAGGATTATTATTATTAATTCCATTGATCTGGTCCATTCTTTGGTCAGTTTTAGCTTTTTTTTTTTTAAATTACAATCTTAGTCCTTAGGGATCTACAGGTTTTATAATGTATTTTTTCTTCTATTTTTAATTTTAGCCTTTTAATGTATTTCTATTTCTAGCCAAGATTTTTGCAGTGCTGACTTTATCTCTCCTATCTTCTTTTCTTCTTTATCTTTTATACATTTCTATTTTTTTCTTTTTCTTTTCATATTTCCAGTCATACTACACTCTTCTGTTGCTCTCTCTTCTATCCTTTTTAAGCTTATGTTATCTTAATATACTTTTAATCAATATTATTGGTCAGCTCTGTTTCCTTGCTTTATTCTCCAGATGACACACTGCTTTGGTTTTTCTTATTAGGTTTTGTTATCTTAGTTCTAATTATAATTGTCTGATTTTGTTTTGGGGATCTTCAATCTGTCTGTTCTCCTGCTCTTTATTATATTTGACCCTCATTTTCACAATTTCCCTGGTTTTGTGTTTGTGTGGTTTTTTTTTTTTTGGTATTGAATTTTTATTTGATTTCTCTTTGATTGTCTGATTGCATTCTGGGGTTCTTCTGTCAGATTTCTCTAGTGCTTTATGTTCTATTGGGTTCGGTATTTGTGTGTCTTATGCATGTACATGTTTCCTTGATTTAGTATTTGTTTAACTTAACCCTTTGCCACTAGTCTGGAGCTTGGATAGTCTTTTTTAATCTCCTTTATTGCTGGGACAAGTGACTTCTGAAGTCTCGATTACTGAACCAGAGTCAAATTGGAGACTTTGGGGAGGGAGCACTGAATCCAGGACGCTAGACCACTAGAGAGTCCTCAGCCACAAGGAAGATTAACTGCAGAGAACTCTCACAGAGGCCTCAGTCAGAGTCTAGGAGCCAGCTTTGCCCCAACTGTCTGCAACTGCTAGTGCTGGATACCTCACACCAAACTACAAACAAGACAGGAACACAAACCCACCCATCAGCACACAGACTACCTAAAGCCATATTAACCTCACAGATACCCTAAAACACACCAGCTGACACAGCCCAGCTCATCAGAGAGAAAAGACTCAGATCCACACCCCAGAAAGCAGGCACCAGACCCCCCCCACCAGAAAGCCTACTCAAGACACTGGACTAACCCCACCACAGGGGGCAGAGAGCAGAAACAAGAGGAATCACTACTAGGCAGCATAGGGAGGAGACAGCAAATACTATAAAATAGACAAAATGAGAAAACAAAGAAACACCTTGCAGGCAAAGGAGCAGGAAAAAAACCCACAAGACCAAATAAATGAAGAGGAAATAGGAAAATTGCCTGAAAAAGTATTCAGAGTAATGATAGCAAAGATGATCCAAAATCTGAAAAAGAAAATAGAGAAAATACAAGAAATACTTAATAAGGACCTAGAAGAACTAAAGAGCAAACAAACAGTAATGAACAACACAATACCTGAAATTAAAAATACTCTAGATGGAATCAACAGCAGAATAACTGAGGCAGAAGAACGAGTAAGTGAGTTGGATGATAGAATGGGGGAAATAACTGCCACAGAGCAGGAAAAAGGAAAAAGAATGAAAAGAATGGGAAACAGTCTCAGAGACCTTGGTGACAACATTAAGCACATCAACATTTGAATCATAGGCATCCCAGAAGAAGAAGAAAAAAAGAAAGTGTCTGAGAAAATATTTGAAGAGGTTATAGTAGAAAACTTCCCCAACATGGGAACGGAAAGAGTCAGTGAAGTCCGAGAAGCACAAGGAGTCCCATACAGAATAAACCCAAGGAGAAATACACCAAGGCACATATTAATCAAACTAATGAAAATTAAACACAAAGAAAAATATTAAAAGCAGCAAGATAAAAGCAACAAATAACATATAAGGGAAAACCCATAAGGATAACAGCTGATCTTTCTGCAGAAGCTCTGCAGGCCAGAAGGGAGTGGCAGGAGATGATGAAAGTCCTGAAAGAGAAAAACCTACAGCCAAGAATACTCTACCCAGCAAGAATCTCATTCAGATTTGAGGGAGAAATCAAAAGCTTTCCAGACAAGCAAAAGTTAAGAGAATTCAGCAGCACCAAACCAGCCTTACACCAAGTGCTAAAGGAACTTTTCTAAGCAAGAAACACAAGAGAAGGAAAAGACCTACAAAAACAAACCCAAAACAATTAAGAAAATGGTAATAGGAACACACATGTCAATAATCACCTGAAATGTAAATGGATTAAATGCTTCAACCAAAAGACACAGACTGGCTGAATGGATACAAAAACAAGACCCTACGTATGCTGCCTACAAGAAACTCACTTCAGACCAAGGGAAACATATAGACTGAAAGTAACGGGATGGAAAAAGACATTCCATGCATATGGAAATCACAAGAAAGCTGGAGTAGCAATACTCATATCAGACACATTAGACTTTAAAGTAAAGACTATTAAAAGAGACAAGGAAGGACACTACATAAAGATCAAGGGATCAATCCAAGAAGAACATATAACAATTGTAAACATCTATGCACCCAACATAGGAGCACCTCAGTACATAAGGCAAATGCTAACAGCCATAAAAGGGGACATCAACAGTAACACAATAATAGTAGGAGACTTTAACACCCCACTTACGCCAATGGACAGATCATTGAAACAGAAAATAAATAAGGACACACAAGCTTTAAATGATGCATTAGACCATCTCGACTTAATTGATATTTATAGGACATTCCATCCAAAAACCACAGAATGCCCTTTCTTCTCAAGTGCACATGGAACATTCTCCAGGATAGATCACATCTTGGGTCACAAATCAGGCCTTGGTAAATTCAAGAAAATTGAAATCGTAGTAAGCATCTTCTCCGACCACAATGCCAGGAGACTAGATATCAATTACATGAAAAAAACTAAAAAATACAAACACATGGAGGATAACCCATGATCTTCAAATATTTTTCTGCTCTCATTATCCTGAACAAAGTGCCATCTATTAAGTTGATTAATAATAAAAAATAAAAGTGTTTATTTTACTTTAACTTATCCCTTGTCTAGTGCTTTTGCTTTCAAGTCCATCTGAATTTCTATCATGTATAATTTTCCTTCTCTCGGAAGAACTTCTTTTTAGCATTTCTTGCAAGTTAGGGCTATTGGCCACAAATTACCTCAATCTTTATTTGTGAGAAAGTCTTTAATTCACCTTCACTGTTGTAAGATAAATTCTCAAGATACAGAATTCAAGGCTGGCAGGGTTTTTCTCTCAAAACATGTATTTTACTCCTCTCTCTTGTTGCTTGAATGGTTTCTGAGGAGGAGTATGTAGTTCTTAAATTTGCTCCTCTATAGGTGGGGTTTTTCCCTTCTCTAGCTTCTTTCAAGTTGTTTTTAATGTATGATTTTCTGAAATTTGAATATGATATGTCTAAATGTAGTATTGTTTGTTGTTTTTATTGTTTAAGGATTTATCCTGCTTGTTGTTGTCTGAGCTTTGTGACCTGTGGTTTGGTGTCTGAAATTAAATTGGGGAAAATTTCACTCATCGATTCAAATATTTCTTCTATTCCTTTCTATATTTCTTCTATTTTTGGCGTTGCAATTACCCGTATATCATACATGTTGTAGTGGTCCCACAGTTTTTGCATATCTGTCCCTTTTATTTTGTCTGTATTTTTCTATTTTTGCCAGATCCCCTTGGATATTTTCTTCCTTGATAATGCCTGGAAGCCATTATGGAAGTTCCAGTGACCTTTATGGTTAGTATACAATCTCTTGCATAGGGCCTTGTTGGCCAACTTGAGCTTGAGGTAAGCATTTACCTTGCAGGAATCCAAATATACGGACTACACTAAAATGCACCATGTATAGTAATAGTGAAATGTTCATATACATACTTTATTATATTTTATCCTTTAATATATATAGATTACCTTTGTGCCTCATAAAATGTGCAGGTATTTACATATAAAATTATAACGCTCTGTTTTCAATAAAAGAAAGTTTTGCTTACTATTGTTTCAAACCGAAATGCTTCTCTGAGAAGTGATTCTTGGGTTGCACTTCCAGCTCCAAATTGTATTCAATCTGGGAAATGAATTTAAACTTCCTCCCACCATGTTACACAGGTTTGAGATTGTGGACGGTTTGAATCTACATGGTGCCAAAAGCTAAATTGTAAATAATGGAATAAATTTGGGAAAGAAATGGGCTGATTACTGTTCGTGGCACTGTCTGTAGAGTTACAAAACTTCTAGCTCTCCCTACATGGTATTGCCAGTGTACCCTTACAAACGTTACCCACACTGTGCTCCTCTCAAGGACTCTCACCAAAGTTCCACCTCCTATGCTCTCTGCCCAGCCTTCATCCTCTGAAGCATTTCCCTATTGCCCTCTGCCCCCTTTCGCAGCCTTATTCATGAGCCGTAGGAACACAGTTTTTAAATTTAGTCTTTACCCTGGCTGCTGACGTTGGATTTTTGATTCTTCTCAGTAAACTGCACTGTACACAAATGCCAGGCTAGCCCACTACGGAGCCAAACGAGCTTCTAGAATCCTCCTCAGGGTAAGACCAGAAATCTTCAACTATACAGAGCTTCATATTGTTCTCTTATGTATTAATGATTCATCTGCTTATCTTGGTCCAGAAGCACTGAATGTCTCTATCCCGTTGCCATGTCCAAATCCTAAAACTCATTCAAAGATGAGGTAACTGTCTCAAACTGCTAGTAATTTTCCTCCAACTAGCTAAGGTAAGGTATTATACTGTTCCTGAGTTATCTTACCCAGTTTTCTTTCATGACTTATCAATTCCAATCCTCTTTAAGTGAAGATTTAGGTCTACATTATCTATCTCCAAATGTAATCTATTTCAGAGCAGCTTCTGTGTCTGCCATATTTTCTATCCCTCATAATGCCCAGTATTCGCTAGAAAATTTCAGCTCTAACAATCTCCTGGGAATATGAACAAATATTGAAAAATATCCAGATACAGATTTTGAGGACAGCATAAATGTGAAGGAATGCCTGTATTCTGAAATTTCTTTCTACAGCTATGATCACCATTGTTGATGACAATAATGTTTTATTTAGGTTGTATTTAGTGCTCGCTTTATTTGTCTTTGAATCAATTTGGCTGAATCTGAAAAGAAAACTATCTTTCCTGTCATTAATCCATTGTCTACGTAATTTGTATGACCCTAATTACAGGAATTATAATATCTTAAACGGAATCGTTCCAGATGACTTTTCTAATTGCCCTCTTTACATCTTTGTTCCTGAGTGTATAGATTAGTGGGTTCAGGGTGGGGGCAACAATGGTATAAACAAGGGCAAGGACCTTCCCCTGATTCTGGGAGTAGTTACTCTTAGGCTGAAGGTACATGAACATTATGGTTCCATAGAACAGCAAGACCACCATCAGGTGGGATGCACAAGTCCCAAAGGCCTTTTGTCGTCCTTCAACAGAATGCATCCTCACCACAGCCATGGCTATGCAGGCATAAGACGTAAGAATGATGCATACTGGAATGGCAAGAATGATCAGGCGAGCAATTAACATCTTCAACTCAGTTGGACCAGTGTCTACACAGGACAACTTGATAATGACCAGGACCTCACAAAGGAAATGGTCCACATGGCGGTGGCCACAGAGAGGCAAAACAATGGCCAGTGAAGAGTGAAGGAGAGAGTTGGTTAACCCTGAAAACCAAGACACGGCTGCAAGAAGGTGGCAGATTCGTTGGCGCATGATTGTAGCATAGCGGAGGGGCCAACAGACAGCAACATATCGGTCAACAGCCATGACAGCAAGAAGCACACACTCTGTGGAGCCAAGAGCCAAGGCCACAGAATACTGAACCATGCAGCCTACATAGCTGATTTTCTTACCACCACCCCACATGTTTACCAGCATCTGAGGAACAATGCAGGTAGTGAAACACACGTCCAGAAATGAGAGGTTCCGGAGGAAGAAGTACATTGGAGTGTGGAGCCGGATGTCCAGGAGGGAGACCAAGATGATGAGTATGTTTCCTATGAGGGTCATGGCATAGAATTTAGATACAAATAGAGATAGGATAAACTCAGCCTGCGGATACTGTGAGAAGCCAACTAAGATGAAGTCTTCTCCTGAACTGTTGTTTATTTTCATCATATGTTTATTTCATAGCAGTTGAAATAGAATCAAGTGTTCTCTGTATATTCCCAAAAGAAACAAACCAAAAAAGTTAGTCAATTTTTATATAACAGTTACCATCATTTCATAGGTTTTTGCAAATAAATCCAAATATGGGAACTCAAATTTCCTGATGTATAAAATTATTTAAATGATTTAAATGTAAATACATGTCACAAATAATCAGAAACTGGTTAGAAGTATCCTAAAAGTATATTAAGAATTTTTTTTGCTACTTCTCTTTGTCAAATTACTTAATTATTTAACTGGGCAGAATATAGTTTCTCTCTCACATATATTTCCACTCAACATCTACACTTGCTTGATAGAGTAAGTACGAAAGGAAGGACAAAGTGGTAAGAAAAAAGTAAAACCTTGGATATGGTAATTGATGTTAATAGATTAGTTTGGGAATTAGATGATATAACTGAATGTGGTCGTTAATGAAAGAGTGAGGGTGGACTAAATTGATACTTAAAATATTAAAACATTTTTACATAGTTACAATTGGTTCCACGGAACTAATAAGGTAAATGATGGTTTCATCCTCACAGACACTATTTTTACTTAATGTTCTCTCTCTCTCTGTCCATCACCACCCCCACCCCCGGCCACCCACACACACACCAAAGGAGAGAGTGCTTCTGAATAATGGAATGAGGATATCCAAATACTGCTCTTTCATAAAAATAAAAACATTGACAAGTATTGTCAAAAATCATTTTTTCCCAGAATTATGGATATTAACCAGATGATTTCATCAATACAAGAGTACTTATTCAAGAAAAGTGGCTTGCCACAGCAATCAGAGAAGAAAAAGAAATAAAAGGAATCCAAATTGAAAAAGAAGTAAAATTCTCACTGTGCAGATGACATGATACTATACATAGAAAATCCTAAAGATGCCACCAGAAAACTACTTGAGCTAATCAATGAATTTGCTAAAGTTGTGGGATATAAAATTAACTCCCAGAAATCTCTTGCATTCTCATACATTAAAAACAAAAGATCAGAAAGAGAAATTAAAGAAACAATCCCATTCACCATTGCAACAAAAAGAATAAAATACTTAGGAATAAACCTAACTAAGGAGATAAGAGACCTGTACTCAGAAAACTGTAAGACCCTGATGAAAGAAATCAAAGATGACACAGATGGAGACATATACCATATTCTTGGATTGGGAGAATCAATATCATAAAAACGATTATACTACTCAAAGCAATCTACATATTCAATGCAATCCCTATCAAATTACCAATGGCATTTTTCACAGAACTAGAACAAAAAATCCTAAAATTTGTATGGAGACAAAAAAGACCCCAAATAGCCAAAGCAATATTGAGGGAAAACAAACGGAGCTGGAGGAATCAGACTCCCTGACCTCAGACTATACTACAAAGCTACAGTAATCAAGAGAATATGGTACTGGCACAAAAACAGAAATATAGATGAATGGAACAGGATAGAAAGCCCAGAGATAAACTATGGTCAACTAATCTATGACAAAGGAGGCAAGGATATACAATGGAGAAAAGACAGCTTCTTCAATAAGTGATGCTGGGAAAACTAGACAGCTACATGTAAAAGAATGAAATTAGAACACTCCCTAACACCATACACACAAAAAAAGAAAAGTGGCTTCATTTCAGGTAGAACAAGGTTTGTGACACTTTAATGTGCCCTAATCCCATTGCCCGTCCTCAGCTCTGCAGTAGACATGAAAACCAGCAGTTAGCAGCTACTGGAAGGTGGGAATAATGAATTGGAGTTCCCCCCAAATTCCCATTCCCAGAGAAATGTCATTATTTGATTTGTCTGGCACTTCCCTAACTCTCCCCCCCCCACCCCCAACAGGGCTTATCTTTATTTGATGTCATCTATGCAAACAATTTCCATGCCCCAACCAGTGTGATTGTTGAAAACATTCAGCAACTTCCTAAGGAACTGACAACAGTTGTATCAAAGGAGTAGCTGAGCAAGAAATTTAAAAGAAAAAGCTGAGGAAATACCAAGTGAGATTTGAAAGGGTCCAAAATATTCCTGGGAATCTAGAGAGCCATATGCATGTGTAGATTTATGTGAATGCCTAAAATAATCCTGACAAGGAGCTAACCTCTCACCTCTAGCTTATCTTGAGAATTAGTGCAATTAGGAATTTAAAGATAAGGCCTAGTCTAAACTGGCTGCCAAAGTGCTAAAACATGCTCCAACACACCCAAGAAGCCTCTTGCGAAGGCTAGGGTAGTTATTGTTTCAAGTCACTTGAGGAAATCTCTGGCCAATCATTAGCTGACCACTAAGTTAACTGAGCAGAGACTTCAGTGACCACACACAATGATCATACAGACTTTACATAATTAGTTAAAAAAAAGTAAACAAACAACTAAAACAGCAAGTACAAAAGCCTTGGGGGTGGTCTGATTTTCAGATTTGCCACAGTGTATAATTTAAAATGATTTTCAACAATCATTTTATAGGACAACCAAAGACACAGGAAAGGCCATGTTAGAACACAGTAAGGATGTGTATCTGCAAGGCAGTATGAGACCTGTCACCAGAACACAGTGATGCTTGGTTCCCTGATCTTAGATACAGAGCCTCCAACTATGAGAATTATTTTTTGTTGTTTATGACATCCATTTTAATGTATTTTGTTATAGCAGCATGGACTGACACAGGAAAAAAAGCAGTCAGTAAAAACTGTCCTTGAACTTGGCCAAATACTGGATGTTTAGAAAAACATCATCAATTAAAATTTTTTAATATATTGAAAGAACTGAAGGAAGGCATGTCTAAAATACTAAATGCAGGTTTGAAACCTGTGTCTCTCTATATAGAGAACATCAGTCAATAAATAGAAAGTATTTGTAAAAGTAGCAATTGTGAAGTTAAAATAAATATGCAATATTTAAATTCTGTAAAGGGGTCAAGAGTAGACTTGAGCAGGCAGTAGATAGAATATGTGGATTTGAAAATAAATTTATTGAGATTATCCAGTCTGAGGAGCAGCCAGAAAACTTAATAAACAATAACACATTCTCAGAGAAATGTGGGATACTATTAAACACACCAAATATAACTAATTGGAATCACAGGAGAAAGGAGAAGAAGAATATTTAAAGGGATATGACTGAAAATTTACTAAATTCAATGAAAACATGCATTTATCAATACAAGCTCAGTGAATTCCAAGTAGGACAAACTCAAAGAAATCTATACAAGAACACATTATAACCAAACTGTCAAAAACCAAAGACAAGGAGAGAGATCTTGAAATCAGCAAGGCCAAAACAATTCTTAGGTACAATTGATCCTCAATAAGATTAGCAGCTGACGTGTTGTCAAAAACTACAGTAGCTTGAAAGCAGTAGGAGGATATATTAAAAGTGCTGAAAGGAAAAACTGTCAACCAAGAATTCTACATACAGCCAAATTATTCCACAATAATGAAGGAGAGTTGAACATGTTCCCAGAAAATAAAAAACTGAGTAAGTGTACAACTATCAGAAAATACTAAAGGGTGTTCTCAGGTCTAAATGAAAGGACAGGAGATGATGTAAATCTTCATGATCATAAAGGGAAACCAGTAAATGTACATAGATGAGTTAATATAAAAACTGATATGAATGTCTTTTATTTTCTGACATATAACACTTTTTTCTTTTTGTATTATTAAAAAGACAGTTGCATAAAG
Organism: Hippopotamus amphibius kiboko; assembly: GCF_030028045.1. Classification (NCBI taxonomy): domain Eukaryota; kingdom Metazoa; phylum Chordata; class Mammalia; order Artiodactyla; family Hippopotamidae; genus Hippopotamus; species Hippopotamus amphibius. The sequence goes on along the minus strand of NC_080200.1, from coordinate 14,567,916 downwards.
CACAAATTATAAAACTGCTGAGAGGCTTGTAATACATAACATGTAATTTTTATGGACATATTAGTGCAAAGGAGGGGAGATGAAGAAATATATATGAGCCAAAATTCTGCATATCATTGACATTATCTGGTATTAATCAGAAATAAATGACAGGCGTACCGCAGAGGTATTGTGGGTTCAGTTCTGTACTACCACAATAAAGTGAGTATCACAATAAGGCAAATTACATGAACTTTTTTTTCCCTGCATATTAAAAAATTATGTTTATCGTATATTGTAGTTTATTAAGTGACACAAAAGATACAAAATTGCTAAAGCAATCCTGGGGAAAAAGAACAAAGGTGGAGGCATAACCCTGCCAGACTTCAGACAATGCTTCATGCTATAGTGATCAAAATAGCATAGTATTGGCACAAAAACAACTATATAGATCAATGGAACAGAACAGAGAGCCCAGAAATAAACCCACACACCGATGGTCGATTAATCTTTGACAAAGGAGGCAGGAATATACAATGGAGAAAAAGTCTCTTCAGCAAGTGGTGCTGGGGGCGCAGGACAGCAGTATGTAAATCAATGAAGTTAGAAAACACCCTCATACCATATACAAAAATAGACTCAAAATGGCTTAAAGACCTTAATATAAGACATGATATCATAAAACTCCTAGAAGAGAAGATGATAGGCAAAACATTCTCTGACATAAATCTTAGCAATATTTTCTTAGATCAGTCTCCCAAGGTAAAAGAAATAAAAACAAAAATAAACAAATGGGACCTCATCAAACTTAAACACTTTTGCACAGCAAAGGAAACCATCAACAAAACAAAAAGACAACCTATGGAACAGGAGCAAATATTTACGGACAATGTGACTGACGAGGTACTAATTTCCAAAATATACAAATAGCTCATTCAGGTCAATTAAAACAAACAAACAAACAAACAACCCAGTCAAAAAATGGGCAGAAGACCAAAACAGACATTTCTCCCAAAAAGACATACACATGGCCTATAGGCCCTGTGCATGGCAACTGACTAATTATTAAAGAAATGCAAATAAAACCACAATGATTTATCATCTCACACTGGTCAGAATGACTGTCATCTAAATGTCTGTGAATAATAAATGCCGGAGAGGGTTTAGAGAAAAGGGAACCCTCCTCCTACACTCTTGGTGGGAATGTAAATTGGTGCAACCACTATGGAAAAGAGTGTGGAGTTTACTTAAAAAGCTAAAAATAGAGCTACCATATGATCCAGAAATTCCACCCTTTTCTGGCATATACCAGAAAAGATGAAAACTAAATAAAATAGACACATGCACACCAATGATCATAGGGGCACTGTTTACAGTAGCCAAAACAGGAAAGCAACCTATGTGTCCATCAACAGATGAATGGATAAAGAAGATGTGGTATATATTTATCAGACTAGTTTCCTGTGATTTATGTTGACTTGTGCTTGAGAATAAAGTCTTCTCATTTTTAAAAGAAAAAAAAAAGGTGGTATTATAGATATATATATATCTATAATCTATATATCTATATATCTATATCTCTCTCTCTATATATACACACATACACACCCACCCACCCACCCACCCACAGTAGAATGTTACTCAGCCATAAAAACAATGAAATATTGCCATTTGCAGTAACATGGATGGACCTAGAGAATGTCATGCTAAGTGAAGTAAGTCAGATAGAGAAAGACAAATATGATATCATGTATATGTGGTTTCTAAAAATAATATAAATGAATGCATTTGCAAAACAGAAGCCGACTTGGAATCATAGAAACCAAACTTATGGTTATTAAAGGGGAAAGGTGGGGGATGGATAAATTAGGAGTATGGGATTATCAGTTACACGCTACTATATATAAAATAGATAAGCAGCAAGGATTTATTGTATAATACAGAGCAACATTCAATATCTTGTGAAAACCTGTAATGGAAAATAATCTGCAAAAAAAAAGTAACCGAATCACTTTGGTGTACACCTGAAACTAACACAATAGTGTAATTCAACTATATTTCAATTAAAAAAGAAAAAAATAGTGGTTGTCTGAGAGGGACTAATATACTTCAAAGGCACATGGAAACTTTCTATAGTGGTACAAATTCTTTATATCATGACTGAGCTACATATCTCAAAAAGGTACAATGTCCATTTGGACATCAAAGCTGTATACTTCAAATCTATATACTGAAGCGGAGCGGGGGGAGGATCATGTTGGCTTTGTAAGAAGTTTCTGAGCTCACCTCTTCTCTTAAACACATCAAATCCACAGCTATATATAGAACAACTCTCTCTGAGGGTGACTTGAAGTGTTGTAGAACAGCTCTTCCACAATTAAGGATATAGGAAAAATAATCAACCCAGGAAGGAGGGGCAGGGATGTGGTCTAGTCAGGACCCCCCCTTTTGGCACAGCAACCCACAAGCAGATGGGAATATAAAAAATGTGGAGGATCTCCCTGAAAACAGAGAGGTTCAAGTTGCACATGAGACACCTCAGCCCTTCCTTGAGACCTGCACCAAGAAGAGAAGCCCCTACAATGTCTGGCTTTGAAAACCAGTGGGGCTGATGTCTAGGAGAGCAGGAGGGGTGTAGGAAACTGAGACTGTGCTCTTCAAAGGCTCTCCCAAAACTCACTCTCGCTGCGTCTCAGTGTAGAAGTAGCAGTTTGAAAATCGCCTGGGTGATACATGAAGAAGCCTCGTTGACTTCTTTTAAGGTGAGTGCTGCCAACGGGACAGGGAACTGTTCTGAACATTCTCTGGGAGCTGAAGTATTGCCAGGCACCATTTGTGACATGTGTCATCTAATTGCCAGCCCTGTTTGGCTGCCCTTGTGTTCCTTTGTGGTCCTGGCCCACCCAACTCACGTGCTCCTGCTGTTACCCCCAAAGCAACTCCTGCACCACCACACCCAGAAGCAGTCCTATCTGGATCAACGCCTCCTCTCAAAGATGCTTTCACCCTGCCAAACCTAGCAGGAAGCCTCAGCTGGGTCTGGTCCCTCCCCAAAGCAACTCAAGGCCTGTCACAGCTGTTGTGCCTAAAACTGTTGTGGCTGGGCCCAGACCACCAACGCACCTACAGCGGCCGTGGCTGTGCTTTTGTAACCTGCTCTGCTGAGGGCCAGGCCCACTTACCAACATACCCACAGCAGTTGCTGCTGGGCCTCACAGACAGCTGCACCAGTAACCAGCCCCATCTAACTGCCTACCTTCGATAGCCATGGATGGGCCTCAGAGCCGTCTAGCCTGGAGGGTCCTCCCCGCCCCACCACCAGTATGCCTGAAGCACCTGTGACATTGACATTCCAACCGGTCACAAGCAGTGCACATAGGGCACCCCTGAAGCACTGCAGCCTGGTGACCAGGAGGGATTGATCTTCTGAACCCCATAGGAAACTTTCTACATAAAGCCACTCCTTCAATACCGGGAGACGTGGCTGATCTACCTAACATAGAGAAATAAACACAGATAGGCAAAATGAGGAGACAGAGGAATATGTTCTGAAAGAAAGAACAAAATAAAACCTCAGAAAAAGACCCAAGAGGATGAAGGTAAGAAATATACCTATTAAAGAGTTTAAAATAGTGGTCAAAAAGATAGTAAATTCAGGAGAAAAATGAATGAACACATTGAGAACTTCTATGAAGAGATAGAAAATATAAAAGAAAACAATTAGAGCTGAAGAAGATAATAAGTGACATGAAAAATACAAGAAATGGAATCAACAGTAGATAAGATGCTCAGTGATTTGGAAGGCATGGAACTAGAAATCACATGTTCAGAACAGGAGAAAAATTAAAAATAAGGATGCTTTTCAAGATCTCTGGGGCAACCCAAACATAGTAACAGTCACATTTTATGGGTCCCAAAAGGAGAAGAGAGAGAGAGAAAAGGACAGAATACTTATTAGAAGAAGTGATGGATAAAAGTTCCCTAACCTGGCAAAGGTTTCAGACATTCAAGTGCAGGAAAAAGAGTCCCAAACTAGATGAAGCCAGAGAGACCCACACCAAGGCATATTATAATTAAAATGTCACAGGTTAAAGAAAAGAGATAATCTTAGAGGCAGCAAGAGAAAAACAACTAGTTATGTACAAGGAGACCCCCACAAGACTTTGAGCTGATATTTTAGCAGAAAGTTTACAAGCTAGAAGGGAGGGCATGGTATATTCAAAGTGCTGAAAGGAAAAAACTTACAACCAAGAATACTCTACTCAACAAGGTTATCATTCAGAATTGAAGGAGAGAGAAACTTTCTCAGACAAGCAAAAGCTAAAGACATTAATTACCACTACACAAGCTGTACAAAAAATGTTAAAGGAACTTCTTTCATGGAAAATAAAATGTCATAACTAAGAATAGGAAATTATGAAAAGAAAATTCTCACTGGTAAATGCAAACATATAATAAAGGTAGTGGGTCACCCACGTACAAATCTAGTATAAAGTCTAGAGACAAAAGTAGTAACATCAGCTGTAACTACAGTAATTAGGGAAGGGTGCCAAAAGATGTAAAATATGATGTCAAAAATGTAAAATGTGGGTTTGGGTAAGGAAAAATTTAGTGTTTTTAAAATGTTTGTACTTAAGCGATCAACTTAAAATAGACTGCTATGTACATAAGTTGTTTTACATGAACTTCATGTAACCACAAACCAAAAACTTATAATAGACACACAGAAGTATAAAGATAACACAAAAATAACCATAAAGGAAGTCATCAAATAACAAAGGAAGAGGACTAAAGGTAAAGAAAAATGAAAGAACTGCAAAAATGACCAGAAACCAATGAATAAAATGGAAAGAAGTCCACACCAGCCAATAATTTCTTTAAATGTAAATAAACGAAATGCTCCAATCAAAAGATGTAGGGTGGGTGAATGACTTGAAAAATAAGACCCTTATGTATGCTACCAAAAAGAGATCACTTCAGCTCTAAAGATATGCACAGACGGATAGTGAAGGGAGGGAAAAGAAAAAGAAAGCTGGGGTAGCGATACTTATATCAGACAAAGTATTTTCACACAGAGTTTAACAAGAGACAAAGAAAAGCATTACACAATGGTAAAGGAATCAATCCAACAAGAGTATAACACTTGTTATATTTATGCACCCAACATAAGAGAACCTGAATATATAAAGAAAATATTAACAGACAAAAAAAGAGAAATTGACAGCAGTGAAATGATAGCTGGGCACTACAGTACCCAACTTACCTCAATGAATAGTAATCCACATAGAAAATCAATAAGGAAACATTGGCCTTAAAGGTCACTTTAGAGCATATGCATCCTAAAACAAGGAATAGACATTCTTTTCAGGGAACATGGAGAAGTCTGCAGGATCAATGTGAGACCACTAAACAAGTCTCAATAAGTTTAAGAAATCTGAAGTCATATCAAGCATGTTTTTCAATCGAAATGGCATGAAATTAAAAATCAACTACAAAAAGTAACATGGAACCCCTCTCCCCCAACATGTACATACTAAAAAACAGCCTAGAAAAGTCAGTGGGTTAATGAAAAAAATCAAAGAGGAAATCAAGAAATACTTTGAGTTATATTACAATGGAAATGCAACATTCCAAAATCTATGGGATACAGCAAAATCTGTTCTAAGATTGAAATTTGTTATGATACATGTCTACATCAAGAAACAAGAAACATCTTGAGAAATGAATGAATTTTAAGAAGTGTCATATGCACACATTAGAATATTATTCAGCCTTCAAAAGGAAGGAAACCCTGTCATTCGCTGCAACATGGATGAAACATGAGGACAGTAAGCTAAATGAAATAAGTAAGAAAAAAAATAAATATTGTATGATTCCATTTTATATGAGGTATTTAAGCAGTCAAATTCATAGAAACAAAAGGTAGAATGGTGATTACCAGGAGCTGAAGGAAAGGGGGAAATGGGAAGTTATTGTTTAATTGGTTATACAGTCTCAGCTTTTCAAGATGAAACGTGCTGGGGTTCTATTGCACAAAATGTGCATATACCTAAAACCACTGAACTGTACACTTAAAAACAATTGATGTTAATTTTAGTGTTAGTGGTTTTTACTTTAACTAAAAATGAAAATTACAAAATTTAGTCAAAGTGATATGAAGATGAATTAGAATTTGTTTTTTACAGATATCATTCTAAGTAAATAATGTATTTTATATGAAAAATCTGCATTTTGAACTGTATGCTAACACATATATATGGAATCTAAAAAAATGGTACTGATGAACTCAGTGGCAGAGGTAGAATAAAGGCACAGATGTAGAGAACAGACTTGAGGACACGGGGAGGGGGGAAGGAGAAGCTGGGACAAAGTGAAAGAGTAGCATTGACATTTATACGCTACCAAATGCAAAATAGATAGCTAGTGGGAAGCAACTGCATAACACACGGAGATCAACTTGATGATGGGTGATGATCTGGGGGGTGGGATAGGGAGGGTGGGAGGGAGGCTCAAGAGGGAGGGGATATGGGGATATATGTATAAATACAGCTGATTCACTTTGTTGTACAGTGGAGACTGATACAACAGTGTCAAGCGATTACACTCCAGTAAAGATCAAAAGAAAAAAAAAAAGGAAGTGGGCAACCTGTCTCTACGTGCAGCAACATGGATGAATTTTATAAACATGATGTTGAGCATGAAAAGCAAAACACAAAAGTATTTTGGTAGATCAAGTTCAAATAAAAAGGTAAAACTAAAAAAAAGAAAAGAGTCCTGCATTTTGAGACATAATCAAGTGTCGGGGGTGGGGGTCACGTAATAGTGATGGGATGGACGCTAGAGAAAGGATATAAGGCATATGCTTGTGTCTTACATAAGCTTGTCATGACCATGTGCTGCAAACTGCACATGGCATTATCTCAATCAGAAAAAAAAAATATGTTACAGTTTTCTAATAAGATCAAGAGTTAGTAAAATCGGTAAAAGATCTGAATAACAACAGTAACAGAGGTGTTGAACATATAGGAGTAATCTCCACAGGAAACAGAACTCATAGATAAATTTTTAAAAAAATCTGAGGAACATTAACTATTTTAATACATGGTGTTATATACTTCTTTAGGGAGGGAGAAATTTTCCTCAGTCCCTTCTGAGATTTTTGGGTGCTCAAACAACTAAATTGATACAAAATATTAACAGGCATTGTTTGTTTGTTTGTTTGTTTTTGGCACACAGGCTTAGTTGCTCCGTGGCATGTGGGATCTTCCTGGAGCAGGGATCGAACCTGTGTCCCCTGCATTGGCAGGCAGATTCTTAACCACTGCACCACCTAGGAAGCACTTAACAGGCATTAAAAACAAATTTCATTTATATGTACAGAGGTCCTATAGAAATAGGACCCTCAAAGTGACCAAAGCATGCTGTTTATATATCATTTTTAGACAAAGAAACAATTATTCGTGAAGATTTAACAAAACAAAGGGATTTGTGCTTGGGGTAGCAAACTAATGAAGAAGTCATTAAGTTTTCGATACAGATTTCTTAGCCTTGAATTCCATAACTCTGGTGATAAGGATGCTTTCTATCTTCCCGGTGACTTCATGTGGGAGATTTATTTCCTGATTCAAGAGGGTAAAGGGGGTCACAGTGTTTTTTTTTTTTTGAATAGTTTAATATTTGGCAATAACTGGCAAAAACTGGAGTTTTTCTAATAAATACAAATAGCTGATTTTATTAGGAGCATATATTACCTATGAGGAGACCATTAAGGAGAGTGCTATGAAAGAAAGCTATAGAACCAACTTGCTCAAGAGGCTTTCACAATAGAGCACATACCCTTAGTGAACGTGCCTTTAAACTCATAACAGAACTTAAAACACTTTGTGTCAGAAGACAGTGAATGGTAATTGGCATATTCACATGCTTTTATTAACCTAATTTTAAAATTTGATTTTTATAGTGTTTCATGGTGCTATGTCTTTTTTTTTTTTTTTTTTTGCATTTTCCTGAAAGAAGCAAAATCTGTTCCATTCATCTAATTATACAATACAAAGATATAAACACAGCCATGGAACCTGAGTGCTTTTTTGTGTAGTATTTTTTTCCCACCAGTTGTTTATCAAATAACTTTAATTAAAAATAATCAATATGCCACGGTGGTACATCTTGAAGAGGCCTGTCCTGAGCTCCAAAAACTGCCTCTATATAGGAATAACTACATGTTTTAAAGATGGAAATTCTTTTACATTCATCAATAAATGCCAGACAATCGCAACAACATTTTCAACACTTTTTTTTTTTAAACTTGACTAAATGATTCTAAAGTTTCAAAAAAATCTGTAAGAAATGACTTACAGGGGCAGGGAGTGTGTGAAAAATCTCTGTAACTTCTCATCAACTTTGCTGTGAACCTAAAACTGCTATGAAAGATAAAGTCTTAATTTATTTACTTATGTTTTTGACAGTCTTAATTTAAAAAGAATAAGCTAGAGGACTTCCTAGGTGGTGCAGTGGTAAAGAATCCGCCTGCCAATGCAGGGGACATGGGTTTGAGCCCTGCCCTGGGAAGATTCCACATGCCACGGAGCAACTAAGCCCGTGCACCACAACTATTGAGCCCATGTGCTGCAACTATTGAAGCCCACGCGCCTAGGGCCTGTGCTCCACAACAAGAGAAGCCACTACAATGAGGAGCCTGCGCACCACAATGAAGAGTAGCCCCTGCTCTCAGCAACTAGAGAAAGCCCGTGTGCAGCAAAGAAGACCCAGCACAGCCAATAAATAAATAAAATAAATAAATAAATTTATAAAAAAAAGAATAAGCTAGAATCATCTAAACCACTGATTTATTTTTATTATTATTAAGAAATACTATCTGTTGTGACACTAGTGTGACAGTGAGCCAGGAAACCTGTGAGAAAAAATTTAAAATTCACAAATGAGCCGTGTCTATTATATATGTATATATATACACACACACACATATGTATACACACACACAGAAGTATATTTCAGTTTTTTTATAACATGAAATTCCATTGTTCACTAGAACTTTGTCTTCCATTCAAACATCCTTAATATATAAAGACCCTGTGTATGACCTCTCTCATGTTCATGCTGAACATCACCATCCCAGAAGGACTCACCATAGATGTTTTACCGAACAAATAGAAGACTTTGATCCTGCTTTGTGACTGGGTGTTCCTGTCTGAAGGGTTGAGCTCAGGTTATCAAATGCCTTTTATTTTACCCGAGGACATGGGGAAAGAAACAGCATAATGGTGGCTGCAGAGGTCTCTGCCTTACTCTGCAGTCTCTTGGGCTTCAACCTTTTATGGATGAATAGTGTGAAGAATAGAGGATCCCCGAGGGAGAAAGCCAGAAGAAATTATGGGGGAAATCTCCGGAGGCCTAGAACTAATTTTTATCCATTTTACCATTGTTACGTTTCTCTCTGTTTAGTATCACTGCATTTCGATATTTGAGGTTCTTGGGAAAGAAATCAGATATCCAGAGCAAAGTTGATACACAACTGCATATAATATCAGGTTGTCATTAAATAGATGTTTCTAATGAATGCTGTATTGCACACTTGAAAGTTTGTTAAGAGGGTAGAAACCATCTTAAGTGTTCCTAACATAATAAAAAATTCTCTAAAACATCTAGTCTGGCTTTTAAAAGTTAAAGTATAATTGATTTACATTATTATATTAGTTTCAGGTGTCTAGCACAGTGATTCAGTAATTTTTTAGATTATACTTGATTAAAACTTTTTAAAAGATAATGGTTATATTGCCCTGTGCTATGTAACGTATCCTTGCTGCTCATCTATTTTATACATAGTAGTTTGTGTCTCCTAGTCCCTTATCCCTAATTTGTCCTTTACCCCTTTCTTCTCTCCTTTTGTAACCACTCCATATCTGTGAGTCCCTTTCTGTTTTGCATACACATTCATTTGCATTATGTTTTAGATTACATATATGAGTGATATAAATATTTCTCTTTGTCTGGCTTATTTCACTAAGCATAGTATTCTCTAGGTCCATCCATGTTGCTGCAAATGACAGAATTTCATTCTTTTTTTTTAATAGGTGAGTAATATTTCACTGTTTATATATGTCAACTCTTTATTTAAAATTTAATTTCTATTTTATATTGGAGTATAGTAGTTTTACAATATTGTGTTAATTTCAGGTGTACAGCAAAGGATTCAGTTGCACATATACATATATTCATTATTTCTCAGATTCTTTTCCCATATAGGTTATTACAGAATATTGAGCAGAGTTCCCTATGCTATACAGTAGGTGCTTGTTGATTATCTATTTTTTTAAAAAAAAATTTGTTTAGTGTGATGTTATTAAAATTCACTACAGTCTTTTAAAAAATTTTTTCTCCCTTTCTTTCTTTGTCTTCCTTCCTTCCTTCCTTCCTTCCTTCCTTCCTTCCTTCCTTCCTTCCTTCCTTCCTTCCTTTCTTTCTTTCTTTCTTTCTTTCTTTCTTTCTTTCTTTCTTTCTTTCTTTCTTTCTTTCTTTCTTGCTGCACCGGGTCTTGGTTGTGGCACATGGGATCTTTCCTTGAGGTGCATAGACTTTGTTGTGGTGCGCCGGCTTCTCTCTGGTTGTGGCATGTGGGCTCCAGGGTGCATGGGCTCTGTAATTGTGGCATGTGGGCTTAGTTGCCCTGCAAAATGTGGGATCTTAGTTCCCCAACCAGGGATAGAACCCTCATCCCCTGCATTGGAAGGCAGATTCTTAACCACTGGACCACCAGGAAAGTCCCTGATTATCTATTTTTTTAAGCTCTTTATTGGAATATAATTGCTTTACACTGTTGTGTCCGTTTTTGCTGTACAACAAAGTGAATCAGCTGTATTTATACATATATCCCCATATCCCCTGCCTCCCGTGACTCCCTCCCACCCTCTCTATCCCACCTCTCTAAGTCATCACCCATCATTGCATTGATCTCCCCATTTAATCAGCTTCCTACTAGCTATCTATTTTACATTTGGTGGTGCATAGAGTAGTGTGTATATGTTAATACCAAACTCCTAATTTATTCCTCTCCTGCCCCACCATTCCCCTTTGATAACCATAAGTTTGTTTTCAAAGTTTGTGAATCTGTTTCTGCTTTGTAAATAAGTTCATTTGTATCATTTTAATTAGATCTCACATATAAGAAATATAATATTTATCTTTGTCTGACCTACTTCACTTAGTATGATAATCTCTAGGTCCATCCATGTTGATGCAAAAGGTGTTATTCATTCTTTTTTATGGCTGAGTAATAGTCCATTGTATGTATGTACCATATCTTTATCCATTTATCTGTCAGGACAATTAGGTCGCTTCCGTGTCTTGGCTATTGTAAACCGTGCTGCAATGAACATTGGGGTGCATGTATCACAGCTCCCTCCCAGGGGCAGAGGTCCCATCCTGATTCCTTTCTCTCTTCTTTTCTTTTGTCCTGCCTGGTTATGTAGAGATTTTCTTGCCCTTTCAGAAGTCTGAGGTCTTCTGCTATCGTTCAGTAGATATTCTGTGAGAATCATTCCACTTGTAGATGTATTTTTTGCTGTATTTGTGGGAGGAGGTGAGCTCCATGTCCTACTACTTTGCCATCTTGTAATTCTATTTTTAGTCTTTTGGAAAAACTCCATACTGTTTTCCATAGTGGCTGTACCAACTTACGTTCCCACTAACAATGTGCAAGATTTTCCTTTTCTCCACATTCTTGCCAGCGTTTGTTATTTGTAGACTTCTTGGTGATGGCCATTCTGACAGATGTGAGGTGATATCTCATTGTGGTTTTGATTGCATGTCCCTGATGATGACCAGTGTTGAGCATCTTTTCATGTGATTGTTGTGCATCTGCACTTCCTCTTTGGAAAAATGTCTGTTTAGGTCCTTTGCCCATTTTTGATTGGGTTGCTTGCTTGTTTTTTGATATTGAGCTTTATGAGCACTTTATATGTATATATGTATATATATATATATATTTAAGCTTTTTATTGGAATATAATTGCTTTACACTGTTGTGCCAGTTTTTGCTGTACAACAAAGTGAATCAGCTGTATTTCTACATATATCCCCATATCCCCTTCCTCCTGTGGCTCCCTCCCACCTTCCTGATCCCAGCCCGCTAAGTCATCACCCATCATTTTGGATATTAACTGCTTGTCCCAGGCAGGGTCTGATCCCAAGATGCTGGAGCAGAAGCCCTGAAGGTTGGGCTCTAGTTGGCTCCATTTCCTTTAAGTGTGTGTTTTCCCCTCTCCCTACACAGGGACTTTTGCCCCAAGGGAGGGGAGTGATGAAGCAAGGGTGGACTGTGTACAAACAGAGGTTCGAGGCACTGCCTGTGTAGGCATCTGCAGCTCTGCTCATATGCAGACTCAGGTGCAAGCCCCCTTTGTCTCTCATAGCTGCTCACTTGCCCCTGCTCTGTTGTGGGACCACTTGCAGGGCTAGCGGGGGCCTGTGTGGTTTCTCAGCATGTGTAAGGAGGTTAGCTGTGGTAGAGTGGCCACTGTCAGAGATCTGGGAAACTTCTGAGATGTTATTTAAGTAAATGCCAACAATGGCAGTTGTCCCACCCCAGCTCTGCTCTGGGACCATGTCGCCTCTGTGTCCCACGGTCATGTCTTTCCCTGATTCTGGCTGCCCCAGATCCAATGCCTCATAGTGGCATAGAATGAGTGGGGCTGGAGCATTTGCTCTCCTCAGGTTTGGGAACATGGTGAGATAGCCACTAGAGCAGACATCTCTCCATGCTTCCTCAAGGACTAGCCAGCTTGCATATCCTTTGCGAGGAGTCCAGGACTCTCCAGTCCTTCTATTTTTTTTTTCCCCAGAGGTCCTCCAACCAGCCATAGGGACTTATCTTCTCTATGTAGGTTCCCAGTCATGGGATGCCCAATCTACGACTCAACCTGCTCACTCCCTAGGGTGGATGTCTGCTCGTGCAGTCTCCCTTTTCCCTTGAGTCCCCTCCCAAGGGCACTGGCCCCAACCCAATCACGCTTCTTCCCTTTCTACCCAATTATGTGTGTATCTTTTGCACAGCCTTGGTTGTACAGGAGTCTTCCTGCCAGTCTCATTAGTTTTCAGTGAGAATTTTTCCACATCAAATGGGCAGAAGACCTAAATAGACATTTCTCCAAAGAAGACATGCAGATGGCTAACAAACACATGAAAAGATGCTCAACATCACTAATTATTAGAGAAATGCAAGTCAAAGCCACAATGAGGTATCACCTCACACCGGTCAGAATGGCCATCATCAAAAAATCTAGAAACAATAAATGTTGGAGAGGGTGTGGAAAAAAGGGAACTCTCCTGCACTGTTGGTGGGAATATAAGCTCGTACAGCCACTATGGAAAACAGTTTGGAGGTTCCTTAGAAAACTAAAAATGAAACTACCATATGACCCAGTAATCCTACTCCTGGGCATATACCCAGAGGAAACCATAATCCAAAAAGAAACATGTAGCATAATGTTCATTGCAGCACTATTTACAGTAGATGTATTTTTGATGTGATCAAGGGGAGAGGTGAGTTCACATCCTCCTACTCTGCCATTGTGAGCTCCCTCCTCTAGTCTGACTTAATTAACTTTGGTTGGATCACAGCTGTGCTCTTTTCTGTATGTATTACCTATGGTTGTTTTCATGATACCGTGGAATGGTTGAGTAGAAGCTACAGAGAGTGCATGACTCAAATACCTTAAATATTTATTCTCTGATATGCATATCAATACTTTGTGGATCTCTGTCTTAGAATCTGCAAATTTTACTCTAGTCCACCTAGGACCATTTGATAACCTAGGACGGGGATGAGGGAAGTTTTGCAAACTTGATAAGATTTTAGCCACTATGTTTTAAAATATTCTTTATCCTCTTTCCCGCTTTGCCTTCTTCTGGGACACATATTATGCATGTGTAGAAGCATCTGATGGTGTGCCACAGGTCTCTTCGACGCTCTTCCAATTTCTCCATCCTTTTTTTCATGCTTTTCCTCAGACTAGATAATCTCACGGGATGTTTCAAACTTGCTGATTCTTTTATCTGCCTGCTCAAATCTGCTTTAAAGCCCCTTAATGACATTTTCATATAGAGAGAGAAAAGAATGAAGTAAAACGAGAAGAATCTGAGACCTGTAGAACACCGATAAGTGTCTCAAGGTAAATAAAATGGGAACCCTTGAGGTGAAGAGAGAAAGAAGAAAAGGACAGAAAGAATATTTTAGGAAATAATGGCTGAAAAGTTCCCGAATTTCAACAAAAACATTACGCTACAAATCAAAAAAGCAGAAAGAGGTCTATGCCAAGATAAATTACATTTAAACTGTAGAAAGACAAAGAGAGACTTGAAGCAGCAAATGTGACTCATCATGCAGAAGGAATCCTCAGTGAGATTAACAAAATTTCCCATCAGAAAACATGGAGACCAGAAAGTAATGGAAATCATACTTAGAATACTACAAGAAAAAAAAAAACACCTGCCAATCATTAATTCTTTTTTTTTTTGAAGTATAATTGATTCACAATATTATTAGCTTCAGGTGTACAACATAGTGATTTCAATAGTTTCATAGATTATACTTCACTTAAAGCTATTAGAAATAAGGGCTATATTTCCCTGTGCTGCACTGCATATCCTTATCGCTGATTTATTTTATACATAGAAGTTTGTACCTCTTAAAACCATACCCTTATCTTGTACCTCCATCCTTCCCTCTCCCTAACTGGCAACCACTAGTTTGTTCTGTATATCTGTGGGTCTATTTCTTTTTTATTATATATGTTCATTTCTTTTAATTTTAGATTCCACATATAAGTGATAACTTAGAGAATTTTCCTTTTTTTTGTCTGATTATTTCACTAAACATAATACCCTCTAGGTCCATCCACATTTTGCAAGTGGCAGAATTTCATTCTTTTTATGGCTGAGGAATATTCCATTGAATGCGTATACCACATCTTCTTTACTTAGTCACCGGCTGATGGACACGAGCTGCTTTCATAACTTGGCCACTGTGCCTAACTCTACTATGAACGTTGTGGTGCATGATTGTTTTTGAATTAGTGTTTTCATTTTCTTTGGATATATGCCCAGGAGTGGAATTACTGGATCACATCCTGCTCGTATTTGTAGTTTATTGAGGTACCTCCATACAGATTTCCATAGTCACTGCACCAATGTATTCTCCCACCAGCAGTGTATTAGTTTCCTGTTTCCCTACATCATCATCAACATTTGTTATTTGTACACTTTTTGATGATGGCTATTTGACAAATGTGAGGTTTATCTCATTGTGGTTTTAATTTGCATTTCCCTGATAATTAATGATGTTGAACATTTTTTCATGTTTATGTTGGCCATCTGTATGTCTTCTTTGGAAAAATGTCTTGATCTTCTGCCCATTTTTTAATCAGGTTGTTTTTTGGATATTGAGTACCATGAGTTTTTAATATTTTGGATATTAACCTTTTATCAGTCACATCATTTGCAAATTTTCTCCTATTCCATAGTTTGTATTCTGTTTTGTTTGTGGTTTCCTTTGCTTAGCAAAAGATTTTAAGTTTAATTATGTCCCATTTGTTTCTTTTTTCTTTTCCCTAGGGAGACAGATCCAAAAATATACTGCTACTATTTATGTCAAAGAGTATTCTGCCTGTTTTCCTCTAGGAATTTTATAATTTCACTTCTTCCATTTAGGTCTTTAATCCACTTTGAGCTTATTTAGGTATATGGCATGATAAAATGTTCTCATTTCATTCTTTTACACGTAGCTGTCCAGTTTTCCCAGCACCACTTATTGAAGATAGTGTCTTTTCTCTATATGCTCTTGCCTTGTCATAGACTAGTTAACTATATGTGTATGGGCTTATTTCTGGGCTCTGTATTATGTTGCACTGATCTAAGTGTTTTTGTGCCACTACCATGGTGTTTGGGCCCTGTATCTTTGCAGTATTTTCTGAAGACAGAGATCGTGATACTTTCTTTTCTTTCTCTCAATATTGCTTTGGTTATTCATGGTCTTTTGTCATTCCATATAAATTTTAGGATTATTTGTTTCAGTTCATGGGCATTTTGATAGAGATTGTGTTAAATCTATAGATTTCTTTGGGTAGTATGAATCATTTACAATATTATTTCTTACAATTTATTAACACAAGTTATCTTTCCATTTCTTTATATCATCTTCAATTTACTTTATCAGTGTTTTATAGTTTTCAAAATAGACTTTTTTTACCCCTTGATTAAGTTTATTCCTAGGTCTTTTATTCTTTTTGATACAATTTTAAATGGGATTGTTTTCCTGCTTTCTCTTTCTGATATTTCAGTATTAGTATTTAGAGTAGCAACAGATTTCTGTATATTAGTCTTGCATTCTGAAACTTTGTGGAATTCATTGAATAGTTTTAATAGTTTTGGGTGGACACTTTATGGTTTTGTATCATGTTATCCCAAATAATGACAATTTTACCTCTTCCCTTCAAACTGGATGTCTTTTATTTCTTTTTCTTTTCTGATTGCTGTGGCTGAGATTTCCAATATTTATTTTGAATAGAATGGCAAGAGAAGGCATCATTGTCTTGTATTGATTTTAGACGAAAAGCTTACAGCTTCGTATGATTCAGTATAAAGTTACCTGTGGGTTTGTCATAAATGGACTTTAATATGTTGAGCTATGTTTCTTCTATATCCACTTTGATGAGATCCACCTTTACCATGAATGGATGTTCAATTTTGACAAACGCTTTTTCCGCCCCTATTGAGATGATCATGTAATTTTTATTTTCCCTTTGCTAATGTGGTGTATCACATTGATTTGCAAATATTGAACCATCCTTTCATGCCTAAATTATCATGGTTTATGATCCTTCTCATACATTGTTGAATTCAGTTCGATTTTTGTGGGTAATATTTACATCTATATTCATCAGAGAAGTTGGCCTCTAATTTTCTTTTTTCATAGTGTCTTTATCTGATTTTGGTATGAGGGTAATGGTGGCCTCATAGAATAAATCTGAAAGTGTTCATCCTTTTCAATTTCTTGGAATATTTTGAGAAGGCTAGGCATTAACTCTTCTTTATATGTTTTTTAGAATTTCCCAGTGAAGTCATCTGATTCTGGACTTTGGTTTGCTGGCAGCTTTTTAAATTATGATTCAAATTCACTAATATTGATTGGTCTGTTCAGATTGTCTAATTCTTTCTTATTTAGCTTTGGAATGCTACGAGAAAAAAAATCCTGGCATTCAAGAAGTGTATCTTGCAAAAAAAAAAAATTCTTCAAATTGAAGGAGAAATTAAGACATCTGCAGATAAATACAAACTGAGAGAGTTTATTGCTAGCAGACCTGTTCTATGAGAAATGCTATCAAAGTCCCTCAGCCTAAAATAAAAGGACATCGGATAATAACTTAAATCTATGTAAAGAAATAAAGAAGATTGATAATGAAACCTACACAGGTGAACATAAAAGTCAGTTTTATAGTACTTTTGGTTTGTAACTTTTCTTTTTCTCCTATGTTACTGAAAAAAGGTAAGCAGTAAATATAAATCTATGTCAATGGGAACATAATGTATAAATTCTTAATTTGTGAAAATAACAAAAGAGGAAGAACAGAAATGTATAGACGTAGTAACTACCTTAGGTTTAACGTAATTGTAATACCCAATTTAATTACTGGGTATCATAATAAGTAATTAAAATACACAGAAAAGATAATGAGAGTGGAATGAAAATGGTTCACTACAAAAATTAAGTAGACATGAAGAAAAGTTATTATTGGAAAAATTGGTAAAGAAAAAAATGCAAGATATCTAGGGAACCAATAATAAATGGCAGGAGTAAGTAAGAAATTCCTTATCAGGATTTCCTCTAAATGTAAATCAATTCAACTTTCCAGTTAAAAGGGAGAGACTGTCACGAAGTGAGAGAGTAGCACAGACATATATATACTACCAACTGTGAGATAGATAGCCAGTGGGAAGTTGCTGTATAACAAAGGGACTTCAGCTCGAGGATGGATGATGCCTTAGAGGACTGGGACGGGGAGGGTGGGGGGGAGTCGAGGGAGGGAGGGAATACGGGGCTATGTGTATAAATACAGATGATTGACCTTGGTGTACCTCAAAAAAATAAAAATAAAAAAAAGGGAGAGATTGTCAAAATTACCTAAAGAAAAACAATAATAAAAACATGATTATTCATGCGATGTCTACACAACTAACTTTAGATCCAAAGAAACTAATAAGTGTAAAATAAAATAACATAAAAGGTATTTCATGCAAATTGTAGACACAAGAGTGCTGGAGAAGTTATTTTAATAAGAGATGACCTAGACTTGGAGAGGTCACCGAGATGGTAGATTAGGAAGACCCTGAGCTCAACTTTGCTCATGAGCACACCAAAATCAAAACCATTTGCAGAACAACTATCAATGAAGAAGACCAGAACCTACCAGAAAAGAGATTCTACAACTAACGATATAAAGAAGGAACCACAATGAGAAGGGTAGGATGGGTGGACTCACGATATACTCAAGTACCACAGGTGGAGAATAAATATATTGCCGAGATTCTCTCACAGAAGTGAGAGTTCTGAGCCTCTCATTGGCCACCCCAGCCTGGTGGTCCTGCACTGGGATGATGAACCCTCAGAGTATTTGGATCTGAGGGCCACCAGGGCTTATTTTTTTCTACTCCTACAGGACTGGAAGAAATAAAGACTTCACCCTTAAAGGGCACAAACAAAATCTCACACACATCTGGACCCAGGTGAAAGCAGTAATTTGATAAAATCCTGCACCAGATCTACCTGCTAGTCTTGCAGATTCACCTGGAGAGGCAAGGGGCAGCTGCAACTCACCCTAGGGACATAAATACTGTTGGCAGCCATTCTTGGGAGCTCCTTCTATTGCATGGACACTGGTCCTTATGGATGCCATCATGGAATCCTCCTTTTAGCTCATTAGTGCCCAGACCTGGCCCACCCAATAGCCTGTAAGCACCAGTGGTGGAATGCCTCAGGCCAAGCAACAGACTGGGCAGGGACACAGTCCCACCCATTAGCAGATAAGCTGCCTAAAGATGTGCCCACCAGGGGCTCCAGGGCCCAGTTCCACCAACCGGTGTGGAGGAACCAACCCCAGAATCACCTGGGCCCTGACCTTGCCCCTAGAAAAAGCCTGCACTAGCCTCTGGACAAGCCTCACCCACAAAGGGGCAGACACTAAACACAGAAAAGCAAAATTCCACAGCCTGGGGTTCTAGTCTATGCACAGCAGGCTAGACCCTGTCCTGGGACAAGTTGCTCCCCAGCCCTGCCCACTAGAAAGCCAACACAAGCTTCAGGACACCCAGGAATTTTCCCCATCATTTTCAGGAACTGGCCACCCCCACCAATGATTGGACACCAGTTCTGGGATCCCTGGGCCCTACAACCAGTATCCAGGACATAGCTTTGCATGTCAGCAGTCTGGCACTAACCCTAGGACATGGAATCACCCAGCAGTGGTTGGTCCACAGCCCCAGAGTCTTCTTGATCCTGACACCACCCAACAGTGAGCCAGCACTAGCCCCTGGGTCTCCTGGGGTTCTGCAGTCAGTCACCTTGTGACCTGGCCCCATCAACCAACAGCCAGCAGCCTCTATACAAGGCAGGGCTTGGCAGCCAAAAGGAACAGGGGCCAACTAAGCCTATCAGACTGGTTAGCCAACCTAAGCTTACACCTAAAGGAACTAGAGAAAGAAAAACAAACAAAACCCAAAGTTAATAGAAGGAAAGAAATCATAAAGATCAGAGCAGAAATAAATGAAATAGAGATGGAGAAAACAATAGCAAAGATCAATGAAACTAAAGGCTGGCTCTTTGAGAAGATAAACAAAATTGATAAACCTTCAGCTAGGTTCATCAAGAAAAGAAGGGAGAGGATTCAAATTAATCAAATTAGAAATGAAAAAGGAGAAGTTACAATGGACACCACAGAAATACAAAGGATAGTAAGAGATTACTACAAGCAACTATAAGCCAATAAAATGGACAACCTGGAAGAAATGGACAAATTCTTAGAAAGATACAACCTTCCCAGGCTGAACCAGGAAGAAATAGAAAATATGAACAGATCAATCACAAGTACTAAAATTGAAACCGTGATTAAAAATCTTTCCACAAACAAAAATCCAGGACTTTTGTGAACCAGATGCTTCACAGGTGAATTCTATCAAGCATTTAGAGAAGAGCTAACACCCATCCTTCTCAAACTCTTCTAAAACATTGCAGAGGAAGGAACACTCCCAAACTCATTTTATGAAGCCACCATCACCCTGATACCAAAACCAGACAAAGATACCACAAAAAAAGAAAACTACAGACCAATATCACTGATGAATTTAGATGCAAAAATCCTCAACAAAATACTAGCCAACAGAATCCAACAACACATTAAAAGGATCATACACCATGATCAAGTGGGGTTTATCCCTGGAATGCAAGGATTCTTCAATATACGCAAATCAATCAATGTGATACACCATATTAACAAACTGAAGGATAAAAACCACATGATCATCTCAATAGATGCAGAAAAAGCTTTTGACAAAATTCAACACCAATTTATGATAAAAACTCTCCAGAAGGTGGGCATAGAGCGAACCTACCTCAACATAATAAAGGCCATATATGACAAACCCACAGCAAGCATCATTCTCAATGGTGAAAAACTGCAAGCATTCCCTCTAAGATCAGGAACAAGACAAGGATGTCCACTCTCACCACTAGTATTCAACATAGTTTTGGAAGTCCTTGCCACAGCAATCAGAGAAGAAAAATAAATAAAAGGAATCCAAATTGGAAAAGAAGTAAAACTCTCACTGTTTGCAGATGACATGATACTATACATAGAAAATCCTAAAGATGCCACCAGAAAACTACTTGAGCTAATCAATGAATTTGGTAAAGTTGTAGGATACAAAATTAACACAGAGAAATCTCTTGCATTTCTATACACCAACAATGAAAGATCAGAAAGAGAAATTAAGGAAACAATCCCATTCACCATTGCAACAAAAAGAATGAAATACCTAGGAATAAACATAACCAAGGAGGTAAAAGACCTGTACTCAGAAAACTATAAGACACTCATGAAAGAAATCAAAGAAGGCACAAACAGATGGAAGGACATACCATGTTCTTGGATTGGAAGAATCAATGTTGTGAAAATGACTATATTACCGAAAGCAATTTACAGATTCAATGCAATCCCGATCAAATTACCAATGGCATTTTTCACAGAACTAGAACAAGAAATTTTATGATTTGTATGGAAACACAAAAGACCCTGAATAGCCAAAGCAATCTTGAGAAGGAAAGATGGAGTTGGTGGAATCAGGCTTCCTGACTTCTGGCTATACTACAAGGCTACAGTGATCAAGACAGTATGGTACTGGCACAAAAACAGAAATATAGATCAATGGAACAGGATAGAAAGCCCAGAGATAAACTACAGTCAACTAATCTATGACAGAGGAGGCAAGGATATACAATGGAGAAAAGGCAGCCTCTTCAATAAGTGGTGCTGGGAAAACTGGACAGCTACATGTAAAAGAATGAAATTAGAACACTTCCTAACACCATACACAAAAATAAACTCCAAATGGATTAAAGACCTAAATGTAAGGCCAGACACTGTAAAACTCCTAGAGGAAAACATAGGAAGAACACTCTTTGACGTAAATAACAGCAAGATCTTTTTTGATCCACCCCCTAGAATAATGGAAATAAAAACAAAAATAAATAAGTGGGACCTAATGAAACTTCAAAGCTTCTGCACAGCAAAGGAAACTATAAGCAAGACAAAAAGACAACCCTCAGAATGGGAGAAAATATTTGCAAATGAATCAACAGACAAAGGATTAATCTCCAAAATATATAAACAGTTTATCCAGATCAATATCAAAAAAACAAACAACCCAATCAAAAAACGGGCAGAAGACCTAAATAGGCATTTCTCCAAAGAAGACATACGGATGGCCAAGAGGCACATGAAAAGCTGCTCAACATCACTAATTATTAGAGAAATGCAAATCAACACTACAATGAGGTACCACCTCACACTGGTTAGAATGGGCATCATCAGAAAATCGACAAACAGAAATCCAACAAAATGCTGGAGAGGGTGTGGAGAAAAAGGAACGCTCTTGCATTGCTGGTGGGAATGTAAATTGATACAGCCACTATGGAGAACAGTATGGAGGTTCCTTGCAAAACTAAAAACAGAACTACCATATGACCCAGAAATCCCACTACTGGGCATATACCCAGAGAACACCATAATTCAAAAAGACACATGCACTCCAATGTTCATTGCAGCACTATTTACAATAGCCAGGACATGGAAGCGACCTAAATGTTCATCAACAGATGAATGGATAAAGAAGATGTGGTACATACATACAATGGAATATTACTCAGCTGTAAAAAGCAATGAAACTGGGACATTTTTAGAGACATGGATGGACCTAGAGTCTGTCATACAGAGTGAAGGGAGTCAGAAAGAGAAAAACAAATATTGTATATTAACACATATATGTGGACTATAGAAAAATGATACAAATCAACTGGTTTGCAAGGCAGAAATAGAGACACAGATGTAGAGAACAAACATATGGACACCAAGTGGGGAAAGCAGGGAGGGTTGGGGCGGGAAGGAATTGGGAGATTGGGATACCAAATTGTACACTCTAAATATATGCAGTTTATTGTAAAAAAGAAAAAAATAAAAAGTTAAAAAAAATTCTTTCAACAAACAAAAATCCAGGACTTTCGTGAACCAGATGCTTCACGGTTGAATTCTATCAAGCATTTAGAGAAGAGTTAACACCTACCTTTTGGAAACTCTTCCAAACAAATGCAGGGGAAGGAACGCTCCCAAGCTCATTCTGTGAGGCCACCATCACCCTGATACCAAAACCAGTCAAAGATATCACAAAAAATAAAATTACAGGCCAATATCACTTCAACACCTTTTTATGATTAAAAAAGCCCCAACACACTAGGAACTAAAGGAAACTATCTCAACATGGTAAAAGCCGTAAATAAAAAATCCACTGCTTACATCATACATATATTTCTTGCAATTAGGCAAAAAAAAAGAAAGACATACAAATTAAAAAGGAAGAGGTAAAATTGTCTCTGTTCACATATGACATGATCTTACTTATAGAAAATCCTAAAAATTCCACACACACACTCAAAATCTGTTACAGCTAATAAAAAAATTCAGCAAAGGTGAAGGACACACAAAATCAACACACAAAAGTCACATTTCTGTAAACTAATCATTAAAAATTTGAAGAGAAAAAAATCCCATTTACAAAAGCACAAAATAGAATAAAATGTTTAGGAATAGAGTTAACCAACATGGCGTACACTTGAAATTACAAAATATTGCTGAAGTAAATTAAAGAAGACAAAAACAAATAGCCAGCAAGCATATGAAAATATGCTCAACATCACTAATCATTAAAAACACAGTGAGATATCACCTCAACCCATTAAGATGGCTAGTACAAAAATAGACAATACAAAGTGTTGGCAAGGAGCTTTGTATATTGTTTGATAGGAACGTGAAATGGTGCTGGCACAATAGGAAACAGTATGGTAGCTCCTCAAGAAGTGAAAAAATAGAATTATTATATTATCCAGCAATTCCGCTTCCATACATCCAAAGCATTGAAAGCAGTGTCTTGAACAGGTATTTGCACATCAATGTTCTCCTATTCACTTAGAAATGGAAGCAACAGAAATGTCCATTGATGGATGAATGAAGAAACAAAATGTGGTATATACATACGATGGAATATTATTTGGATTTGAAAAGGAAGGAAAACCCTTCACATGCTACAACATGGATGAATCTTGAGGACATTAAGTTAAATGAAATAAGCCAGTCACAAAAAGGTAAATGTTGCATGATTCCAATTGTATGAGTTACATAAATTAGTCAAATTCGTAGAAACAGAAAGTAGTCTGGTGGTTACCAGGGACTGGGGGACAGGGGAAAATGGTGAGCTGTTTAATGGGCTCCAGAGTCTCAGTTTTACAAGATGAAAAGTTCTGGAGATCTGTTGCATAAAATATATTGAAAACTACTAAACTGTACACTTAAAATTAGTTAAAATGTTAAGTTTAATCTTAGTGTTTTTTACCCTAATTAAAAATAAAAGTTTAGAGACAAAGTTATTTAGAGATGAATTAGAATTTTTTCATTTAAAATAATTTGTTCTAAATAAATTATTATTTGCTTTCCCATGGGGAAAAACATGATCACTGAGACATGATCAAGTGTGAGTGGAGGGCATGTAACAGCTATGGGATAAAGGAAAAGAGGAGGAAATAAAATAAGGCACAAAATGCTTGTGTGTTGCATAGACTAATCATGATGATGTGCTACAAAGCACACATGGAAGTAGCTCAGTCTTCTGCACGTGAAATTCCAAACCAGAAAGCTAGGAATAAAATTGAGTTATAGATTTCTAATATTAGCCACATCTAATTTAATGGAGAAGAAATCTTAATAACAATGATAACAAAAGATGTTGGATATATAAGAAGAGTCACTACAAAAAATAAACAGGTCTCAAATAGACATTTTTTAAATTCTGAGGAATATAAGATTTTGTTTTGTTTTGTTTTTTGTTTTTTGTTTGATATTTTAATATATGGTTTATATACGTTGATGAGGAGACAGAAAATATCCCCACTACCCTACTTAGTTTTTCAGTTCGTCTAACAACCAAATGGACAAAAGACAGGTTAACAAGACAAGAAAATCAAATTTGTTTATTTTTCTAAAAATTTTTATTGGAGTATAGTTAACTTACAAGGTTGTGTTGTTTTCAGGTGTACAACAATGTGAATCAGAATCAGATATGTATATATCTCATGAATATATATATATATCTCCATTCTTTTTCAGTGTCTTCCCATATAGGTTATTGCAAAATACTGACTAGAGTTCCCTGTGCTGCTTGCTATACAGTAGGTCCTTATATATATTTTATATATAGTAGTGCATATATGTGTATATGTTAATCCCATCTCCTAATTTATCACTTTCTTCAACGTAGCATCTTTGGTGACCGTAAGTTTGATTTTGAGATTTGTGAGTTGATTACTGTTTTTTAAATAAGTATCTTTTTTATTAGAGTCCACATAGAAGTGATATCATATGATGAGGTCTTTTTATGTCTGACTTACTTTACTTAGTATGATAATTTCTAGGTCCATCCATGTTGCTGCAAATGGCATTATTTCATTCTTTTTTTATGGCTGAGTAACATTCCATTGTATATATGTATCACATCATCTTTTTTTTCTTTTTAAATTAATTTTTATTGGAGTAGAGTTGATTTACAATATTGTATTAGCTTCAGATGTACAGCAAAGTGAATCAGTTATATGTATACACATATCCACTCTTTTTTTTTAGATTCTGTTCCCATAACGGTCATTACAGAGTACCGAGTAGTGTTCCCTGTGCTATATAATAGGTTCTTATTAGTTATCTATTTGATATATAGTAGTGTGTGTACATCAATCCCCATCTCCCAATTTCTACTCCCCCCCTTCCCCCTTGGTAACCATAAGTTTGTTTTCTACATCTGTAACTCTATTTCTGTTTTGTAAATAGGTTCATTTGTACCATTTTTTTTTAGATTCCACATATAAGCATATCATATGATATTTGTCTTTGTCTGACTTACTTCACTCAGTATGACAACCTCTACATCCATCCATGTCACTGCAAATGGCATTATTTCATTCTTTTATATGGTTGAGTAATATTCCATTTATATGTATGTATCACATCTTTTTATCCATTCCTCCATCAATGGACATTTAGGTTGCTTCCACATCCTGGCTATTGTAAACAGGCTGTTAAGGTGTTTTTTTCCCTGTAATTACTGTTGATTTCTGGAGGTTGATGTACAAGTGAAATAACAGAATAATTAAGATTTTTGAGTTCTGATTTGTTGAGAAGTATATGTTGTTCTTTAAAGAGATGGATTAAAAATTGTTCTATTATAAATCTACATTCCGGAAGGCCCTTATTCAGATTTATACTGTGTTTTTTTTCAGAACTATTGTTAGATCTTTATTTTAAACACATTTTTTCTTTTCTCTTTTTTTAAATTGAAGTATAGTTGATGTATGATACTATATAAGTTACGGGTGTACAATATAGTGATTCACTATTTTTACAGGTTATATTCCATTTATACAATATAAAATATTGGCTACATTCCCTGTGTTGTACAGTATATCCTTGTGGCTTATTTTACTTTATTTTTTAAGCTCTTTATTGGAATACAGTTGCTTTACACTGTTGTGCCAGTTTCTGCTGTACAACAAAGTGAATCAGCTGTATTTATACATATATCCCCATATCCCCTTCCTCCTGTGACTCCTTCCCATCTTCCCTATCTCACCCTCTAAGTCATCACAGATCGTTGAGTTGATCTCCCTGTGTTATGCAGCAGCTTTCCCCACTAGCTCTCTATTTTACATTTGGTGGTTTATATATGTCAAGGCTACTCTCTCACTTCATCCCAGCTTCCCCTTCATCCTCCTCCCCTGTGTGCTTAAGTGCGTTCTCTACATCTACGTCTTTATTCTTGCCCTGTCACTGGGTTCATAAGTACCATTTTTTTAAGATTCCATATATATGTGTTAGCATACGATATTTGTTTTTCTCTTTCTGGCTTACTTCACTCTGTATGACAGACTCTAGGTCCAACCACCTCACTACAAATAACTCAGTTTCATTGCTTTTTATGGCTGAGTAATATTCCGTTGCATATATGTGCCATATCTTCTTTATCCATTCATCTGTTGGTGGACATTTAGGTTGCTTCCATGTCCTGGTTATTGTAAATAGTGCTGCAATGAACATTGTGGTACATGCATCTTTTTGGATTATGGTTTTCTTAGGGTATATGCCCAGTAGTGGGATTGCTGTGTCATATGTTAGTTCTATCATATTCTTTTTTAAAAATAAATTTATTTATATTTATTTATGTATTCATTGGCTGTGTTTGGTCTTCATTGCTGCACACAGGCTTTCTCTAGTTGCTGGGCGGGGGCTACTTTTCATTGTGGTGTGTGGGCTCCTCATTGTGGTGACTTCTCTTGTTGGGCAGCATGGGCTCTAGGCGCGTGGGCTTCAGTAGTTGTGGCACACGGGCTCAGTAGTTGTGGCACATGGGCTCAGTAGTTGTGGCTCACAGGCTCTAGAGCACAGGCTCAGTAGTTGTGGTGCATGAGCTTAGTTGCTCTGCGGCATGTGGGATCTTCCTGGGGCAGGGATCGAACCCATGTCCCTTGCATTGGCAGGCAGATTCTTAACCACTGCACCACCTAGGAAGTCCCTATCATATTCCTTTTTTAATTAAATCAATGGAGACATAGATGCTCCAATATAATTATGGATCAATAGAAACCTCAGAAGAAAGAAATTACTCTCCAAAGTCTGTACTCTGCCTAGAGCAGTAAAAATTTCCTTTGTTTCCTAGCAATTGAAATTAATTAACACTCTGAGTCACTTTGTGCTCTACTGCTGTAGGACTCAGCGGAATCACTTCTAATAAGATTTAGCAAGAGATATTTGTGACCTCAGGTGGTGACTATAATTAAAAACATTTGTAAGTTTGTCTAGAGAACTCTCTGCAACAAAGAGAGTAATTTGTTATTCCTTTGGACAAATCAGAAAGTTCACTGTGTCTCTGGACAAATCAGAAAGTTTATGGTTTACAGCCCATGGGGATGAAGCAACTGGTGACTCCTATATCCCTGTCCCAGGCATCCACCTATATCCAGCTGCAGAACATCAGAGGAATCCCCTGAACACTGAGGGCTCAGACTCAGTAAGTCCCTTCCCTTTCCGCAGCTCTTACATGAAGGAAGAGAACTGCCCATTTTTTGCCCATTTTGCAAAAAGGGACTGATAACTCAGCCCAAGGAGTTCTATTTTTCATCAAGGGACAATTTTGTTTCTCTCATTGTTTTATATATTTTGTTTCCTTCCATGTCCTTGTTCTCTTGCCCTGTTCAGTTCCTTCCCTTCAGGGTAAGCTCTTATTTAGAGCTGTGAAATTCTTACTTTTGTTCTGTTTCTGTTTTTGTTTGTGTTAATCACTGTCTTTTGTTTCCCTTTCTAGTGTCTTTCTCTTCCTTTTTTTTCTGTTTTAATCATGCCCACTTCACTTCTTTCATCCTCTCTCTATTCTCACAAAACTCTTTGTTGATTTAGTCTTTTGATTTTTACTCTCTTACCATAACAATTTCCTTTCATTTACTTGCTCTGTTTCTTCTTTGTTTATTTTGTTGTTGCTGTTTCTCTGTTTCCCATTCCATTCTCATTCTACGTCTATTACTTATAAGTGCTTTTGTATATGTAAATTATACAAATTTATATCTTTTTTGAATTTCAGGATTTTCTGTTCATCCTGTTGGAGAGGAAAAACCTTTTCCTTTAAGCACTTGTATTTCTGTATGGAGGCCTGCAAATTTAAACTATAATATATAAGACAGATTAATAGGAATAAAACCCAACTTTATTCTTATACATATGAGAGTTCACAAAAAAGTAGTTAGTAGATGGCTAAAATTAGAAGCTTTTATATTTAATGAAACAAATGAAAAGAAGGAGGGAGAAGAGGCTTCTTTAGGATGAAGAAGTGGATTTCTCAGGGAACAAACAGGAGATAGAATAGCTTGTGATAATCATTGTTTATGCAGGCATAAGTGGTATTTTCCATCTTTTTCAAGGCTATAAAAAGTCTTTCAGACAAGAGAATTGATGACAGTTTTATTCCCAGAAGTTTCTGCTTTTATAGAAGTGAGGTCTAAGGATGCTCCTTTCTGCATCTGTTGAAGCTACAATGACTTTAAAATCATTTGTATTTAACTTTGAGGGTTCCAGGGGACCCCACAGTCTTATCTAAATGTCTTATACCAATGTCTGTCAGAAGACAAATGCTTCTTGAAAATTAATTTTTTTCTTAAAAAAAAAATCACCATTCCATGCATTTTAATTTATTCTGACAGTCATATATTCTAATAGTTTTTCTATTTCTTATCATGGTTCACATTTTCACAATCCTTACTGTATATCTGTATCTTTTTTATTTGAACAGTTTTCTTTTTCTTGCCTGCAGCCACTTGTGTTTCTTTGTCCTCTTTTCCCCCTCATTTGGTTTGGCTGATTTCCATGGATGGCACGACATTCATCTTCCTATTTCTAATTTCATGTGTATCTTCATATTTATTGTCCCTCCCATTACCTTACCACGTTGATTAAACATTCTCTTCTGGTCTTAACTCTCTTTCTCATTTATTTGCCTTTCATGTCTTCCATCATTTATTTTAAACATTCTCTCCATATACTGCCTTGTTTTTTGCTTATTTGCATGTCTGAGATCTTCATGCTGCTGTGATCTAACAGACACAATTTTATTTTACTTTTTAAAAAATGGAATAGATTATTTTTAGTGGCTGCTTACAGATCTCATTTTCTGCACATCACCTGAAAGAAAACGGCTCACCTCACACAGCAGAATATTTCAACAGTCCTCAGAGAAAGGCAGTGGGGGGGGGGAGGGGGGGAGTCTTAAACAGCTGGCAGGTGGGTAATCCATGTAACAAGAAACCCACAGGGTACTTTTCATGGGGATGGTCTCAAAACCAACCTTCTGATGTCTTTTTCATCCTTTTCCCCTGCTCTGAGGACCTGCGATTCTTTCCCGATGCTCAGGTAAAACTGGCTTCTATCACCAGATGAAATGCTTAACAAACACAACTTTAGAAGCATCTTGTCATGGTCAATGTAACACAGTTGTGTACATTTTGTTGGGTATGACATTAAATTTTAAATATTGTTGAAAATGACATTTCATGATACTGGATATTCTGATTCATGCGTTCTACGTAGTACTATGTATTTCTGTCTTTTTAAAGATATCGTTCAGTTGATTTGCATAATTTTTGCCAAAAAATCCTTGCATAATTTTGAGGTTATCTCAAAATATTAGTGTTTTGTAAATCCAACACTTTCTAAAGTTACATTATCTAACTAAAAAGTAACATTTTCGTTTGAGATAAACTGCATTACCTATTATGTTCTAGAGTTTGAACATTACGTTCGTTGTAGGCAATCATCATTCATGACTAGTGAGGGTCTCATTTTTGTTTTATGGATTGCTTATTGGTGTTTTGGTCCTGTACCATATAGGGTAGAAGCCAAAATGCAGAAAAAAAAAATGGGAACAGGATAATTGATGCACTGCTTACATTTCTGATTTGCAAAAGAATTATACTGGGTTCCATAATTTGTGTTTGTTCTACATTAATTAGCTACCTTATGTAAAGGAAAAATCTTCTTCATAGTTATAATATATTAAGGGCCTTATCATAAATTGTTGTGAGATATATAAATGTACCATTGTTATTTACAGAGATAATTTGGCATAGTTTCTGGCCACAAATAAAAGCTTTCTTGAGCTTAGTAGTGAGGAATTTGATCTAAGTTCAGTTAACATGTTTTGGTGTTTTTCTTTAGCTTTGTTTATCTGAGCAGGTTGCCATAAACTAGGTAGAGTATTAGCTTTAACTAGGGTTGTTTTTTTGTATGGTGAGAACAAACAGTAGGAAAAAGAAAAGCAGTGGAGTCAGCTATCTTTATCTTTACTATTGATTAAAATGTGGGGTTATTAAAGTTTTGATAAAGAGTAGAGAAAGATTATGTTAGGGTTATGGAGAGTAAAGAGATTAATGTTTTCTAGATAGTGATGAAGTCAAATTAATTTTGAGTCAGAGAATAATATAGAGTAAGCTGGAAGTAGTTGGTAATAAGGTAATGAGATGCTTGAAAGTAAAATATAAGGAGTTTAGAATTATTGATAGTGACAGTCTCTAATATGTGAGCAGGAGAAAGAGTGGATGAGCTGGATAGGGGCAAGAGTGTTGGAAGAGAGGAGTTCAGAAAAGTGAGAGGCTGAGAGTACTGGGCATATTAACTGTGTGAACACTAAATCACCAAGATCATAACAGGACTTGAGTTGAAGAGTGTCACAGTGAGTTGGCAGCTATGGAGGGAGCCAATTGGGGTTAGCAGATGATTTCCACAAGGTCAACGATGTATGTTGCAGATTGATAACAAATGTTTCAAAGCTACGGTGATGGAGAATTAGCTGGAAGTATGCTGTGGATCAAAGAGGACATACCTAACTTCAAAATTGGTGGTATAAGGGGCATGGAAGAGAAATATTCCAGTACCTCCAGAAATTTCAAGAGAAGCTGTGACTTCAGTGTAAAACAAAGAGAGGAAATGAATTTTCAGAACAGAGATGAAAGATGTAGTGAATGGAACTATAAGCTGATACAGTATTCATTGTGGCATTGGGAGGGATTGGACATGAGGAAGAGGGAAGGAAAGTGTCCTAAGACAAGATTGTACAGAGCCAGATGGTCCTCTGTGATTCTAGGGCTGGGATTTATGTCTGGTGAATGACAGTAACATTAATGGGTGTCAGATTCAGTAGAGAAATGATGATATGCATTAAAATACCTTAATAATTTCCTGATGTTTATGAGAGAAGAAAGAAGTACATTCAAAATTCAAATGAAATTCAGAACATACATAATACATAGAGAGAAACTAAATAGAATCTTTATAAGTCTAAAATATTATTATTATTTTTAAAATTTTTTCTTCATTGGAGTATAATTGCTTTACAGTATTGTGTTAGTTTCTGCTGTACAACAAGTGAATCAGGTATATGTGTATATATATATCCGCATACCCCTCCCTCTTGAGCCTCCCTCCCACCCTCGCTATCCCACCCCTCTAGGTCATCACAAAGCATCAAGCTGATCTCCCTGTGCTCTGTAGCAGCTTCCCACTAGCTATCTATTTTACATTTGGTAGTGTATATATGTCAATGCTACTCTCTCACTACATCCCAGCTTCCCCTTCCCCCCATGTCCTCAAGTCCATTCTCTACATCTGCATCTCTATTTCTGCCCTTCCATCAGGTTCATCTGTACCATTTTTCTAGATTCCATATATATGCGTTAGCATATGGTATTTGTTTTTCTCTTTCTGATTTACTTCACTCTGTATGACAGACACTAGGTCCATCCAACTCACGACAAATAACTCAATTTTGCTGCTTTTTATGGCTGAGTAATAGTCCATTGTATATATGTGCCACATCTTCTTTATCCATTCATCTGTTGATGGGCATTTAGGTTGCTTCCATGTCCTGGCTATTGTAAATAGTGCTGCAATGAACATATGGTACATGTATCTTTTTGAATTATGGTTTCCTCCAGTAGTGGGATTACTGGGTCATATGGTAGTTTTATTTTTATAAAATATTATTATTTTTTAAGCTCTTTATTGGAATATAATTGCTTTACACTCTTGTACCAGCTTTTGAGGTACACCAAAGTGAATCAACTGTATTTATACATATATCCCCATATCTGCTCCCTCCCGCGACTCCCTTCCCCTCTCCTTGTCCTGGCCCTCTAAGGAATCACCCATCATCGAGTTGATCTAAAATATTATTTTTAATGAGAAAAATGTCCTTCAAGATACTTAATGTATTTTTCAGGAAATAGGTTACAGTAATGTTTTTATAAATATCGCACACCTTATCTCAATCCAATATTCCTCTGAAATGCCTTAAATAGTGCCTTAAATAGTCCTTGACATTTGCCTCTAGAACTAAATCTTAATTTCCTGCATATTGTTATGGGACATTTGCACATCCTACTGTGGAGAGTGATAGCACATCAGATACTCTAGATGTATTAGGACCTGTTACTTCTAACAAAGTTACAAACCATTTGGGTTTCTTTTTGGCTGTGCAGGAGTCCTTCCAAAATATGAGAAGACAATGAGAAAAACAGCTTCACAAGATGCTATTTTGGGAATATTCTTTCTCTCTCAATTTGGGATCGGTTTTATTGGGAATGTGTTGCTATTCATGTTACACATCAACACCTTCATATTTCAGCCCCATAAGAAGAAGCCTATAGACTTTATATTTACCCATTTAACTTTGGCTAATGTCATGACAATCCTTTTTAGTGGGATCCCAGAAATAATATATTTCTTTGGAATAAGAAAATTTCTGAATGACATTGGTTGTAAGGCAGTGCTGTACGTGTACAGAGTCTCCCGGGGCCTTTCCCTCTGCACAATGTCTTTTCTGAGTATGTTTCAGGCCGTGATTATCATTCCCAGAAACTCTAGATGGGCATGGCTCAAATCCAAAATTTCCGCACGCATTTTTCCTGCCTTCTCTTTTTTTTGGATCATCAACATGCTGATTGACAGCTGGCTCATCATAAATGCTGCAGCCCCCTACAACACCTCTCAAGTAGGACATGTATATTCTCTAAAATACTGTACTGGGGGAGCATATGATAGGCTTCAGAGATCTTTTTTTCTAGGGGGCATGATGATACGAGATTTCCTCTGTGTGTTCATCATGATCTGGACCAGCGTGTACATGGTGGCATTGCTCTTCACACATAAAAAGACAGTCCAGCATGTCCATAAGAGTCTTTACCCACAAGCCTCTCCAGAAACTAAGGCAACCCACACGATCTTGGCACTGGTCATCTGCTTTGTTTCCTTTCACTGTATCAACAGCTGCCTTACCGTTTGTGCAAGTTATGGAAATTATGTACAAGGATTGGAAAACATCATTATTTTCTTCTCCTCTTGTTATCCAGCGGTCTGTCCTTTTCTACTGATCAAAAGTTATAAGAGATGATCCTCTCTGAACTGTGTCTTTGTAAAGATGAGAAAGCCCTTTCCGCAAAATATTTTCCTTAGAGGCTTGAATGACCTCATACATGTCTCTGACACAAAGGCACATGATTAGAATTCCTTACTACATATATTTAGTGAGGTAAAATTCTGAGAGCATTAATGATTTTTACTTTGGACATTTCTTCAAATATCCAGCTTTGTGAACATACTGAGATAAATGACGAGGCTTATGGAATGAAGCATGTTCTAGAATGTTGCACCTGGCTTGGGCACACATTCACTTTTTCTTCTGTAATTCTCAAAATTCATACTCACAATTATCTGGATGCCCTATTTTTTTTTGATATCTATTATTATTATTTAAGCTCTTAATTGGAATATAATTGCTTTACACTCTTGTACCAGCTTTTGAGGTACACCAAAGTGAATCAGCTGTATTTATACATATATCCCCATATCCCCTCCCTCCCGCGACTCCCTTCAGCCCTCCCGGTCCTGGCCCTCTAAGGCATCACCCATCATCGAGTTGATCTCCCTTTGTTATACAGCAACTTCCCACTAGCTATCTATTTTACAGTTGGTAGTGTATATATGTCTATGCTACTCTCACTTCGTCCCAGCTTCCCCTTTGCCCCCTACCCCCCCAACCCCATGTCTTCCAGTCCATTCTCTGCATCTTAGATGCCCTATTTTTTTGTTTGTTTGTTTTTTTTGGCGCACGGGCTTAGCTGCTCCGCGGCATGTGGGATCTTCCTGGAGCAGGGATTGAACTCATGTCCTCTGCATTGGCAGGAGGATTCCCAACCACTGTGCCACCTAGGAAGCCCTAGATGCCCTATTTTTAAGGCATCTTCTCAATGTGATATTTCCATCATTTCAATTACAGAAACTACACTTGCTAAATTATGAAACTACACTTGCTAGATTATGCTAGATAGCCTTCATTAGATCAAAAGATTTGCTATCCATACTGTCATATACTTTAGACATAGAAGTCAACATTCGAGTTTATATGCTGTCAGTGATATCTGATTTATTCATAAAGAGTGATATGTGTTAATATAACTGTGCTTCCCTCTCCCCTTGAACATTATTCAAGAATCCTGAAAGCAGAAATATATTACTCATCCTCAAATGCTTAATGAAGTGTACACTTTACTTTCTGTATGTACATATTTGTATTTATGTGAATCATTTCAAGTACTTCTTGAATTTTCATTTGTTTTTTTAAAGGTATAATTTGTCTGTCAACAGCAGACACTTTGATCATTGTAGCTTTGTACTTTTTGAATAATTATTTCACAATCCCCACATATAAAACTGTGATATCTTAGAAAATCTGAAAAATTCAGGTAGAAACAGCTAAGTTCTCAATAAAATTTTTGTTGTTGTTGAGAACTATGTTCACATAAGTGTAAGGCCAATTTCTGATGAGAAGAAAAGGAGTAAGCTTAGCATTGAAAGTGCAGCTGCTCTTAGTTTATGTGGGATCTTACAGCACAGAACTTAATGTGTCATAGCTTCTTCGAGAGAAACCTGGGTATTGGAGTCATAGAACAGAGACTAACTGGTGAGGTAGAAAAAATTCAGCTATATTCTTTTATAATAGATAAAACTACTCCATTGGCACACTCTAAAATTGAAGCTAGAAAGGAAAAAACAACAACTGGCAATTACTAATTTTTAAAATGTTAAATTAAGTACATGTAAAGTGTCAGACAACACTTGTACTTGTAATGGAGAGGGTACCACGATAATGATCATACCTTAAGATAACTGAGAAAAAAAATCTGTTATAAAAATTTTGAAAATTAAAATAATAGCTCCAAATATGTATGTGGGGAAATTATAAACAAAAGTGATCATATCTATGATTTTAGAGGGAGACTTCAGTACAAATCTCTCAACTATTGATACAATTACCATGAAAAATTATACACAATTAAATACATACCATTTAGTAATATAATTAAAATTTAATTTAAAGTACATGTAAAAACTATTTTGGATTAAAAATTAGAGAATATACATTTATTCATGTATACATTTAGAATACTTAGAAACTTGGAATATTTAGAAGATTTTCCTGGGTGGGGAGGGCAACACGTTTTCTAGAGAAAGGAGCAAAATTGTTGTCACACAGATCACATT
The DNA here is from genome assembly GCF_030028045.1 of Hippopotamus amphibius kiboko. NCBI lineage: Eukaryota > Metazoa > Chordata > Mammalia > Artiodactyla > Hippopotamidae > Hippopotamus > Hippopotamus amphibius. Next base: position 14,531,923 of record NC_080200.1, on the reverse strand, counting down.
CTCTGGATGTTACCAAAACAGTGTAGCAGGACAAGATACAACATAAAATTTTGCAACATGGTTGGTATTGCAAAATACACTTAAAATAACATTGATAAAATAAAATGTATGGGAAATGATGGGTTATTTATTCTTAAATAATAATGAAAGACTACTTAACAAAATTGAGAAATGCAGCTCAAGGCATAAATGGAGGATACTTCATTACCTGAAGATCTTTTAGTATAAAAGGAGAAGGCTGAAAAGTTAATGAAATTGCCATAAAGACATATAATGAATAAAATGCTAAGAAGAGGAAAAGGGAATAAATAAATAATACAAGAGCAAAAATAAAAGAAAAAAATTAAGAAAAATAGAAAGAAGAAAGACTAAGGCTTTACTTTGACTCGTAATATGGAATATATTTTTTCAAACACGGACCAAATAGAAATGGACATAATCAAATAAAAGTGAATCAGGATGAGAGTTACTTTGTTGTGAAAATGGAGAAGTGTCAGAAAAGATAAAAAGTATGAATGAAGTAATCAATAAATGAGGGTTCATGAATATGACCAAAAAAAAAAAAAAGTGGGTCAGGAAAGAGAATCTCTGAATAGATCAAATGTGTAAACAGAGAGAGCAGTCAAGATGGTGGAACAGGATGACCTAGGGTTCACTTATCCCCACAAGTATATCAAGAATACATCTACAAGTGGAACAATTCACACAGAGAATCTGCTGAACACCAGCAGAGGGCCTCAGACACCTAAAAGGACAAGAAAAGATCCCCATGTAACTGGGTAGGATGAAGGAAAGAAAAGGAAGAAAAAGAAAAGAGGAAATGGGATCGGACCCGCACCACTGCGGGGGTGGGGGTGGGGAGCTGAAGGAGAGGAGAGGTTACCACACCCAGGGATGCTCATCAAAATACACTGAAATAAATGGGGGGCTTTGGGGGCTATTAGAAGAAAGTGCAGGGCTGATCTGTGGCTGGCAGGACAGAGGGAGACTCACATAGACGGTCTGTACCAGAGCCCTGTGTGCCCCAGCCTGAGACAGGTGTCCAGCCATGTGAGCAGGGGCTGGGCCTGGGTGCTGAAGTGTGTGGTTAGGAGAGAGGACATGGGGAGAGGACTGCTGTTGGCTGCATGGAGATAGCCTGAGGGGACAGGAGTGAAGAGCTCTGCAGCTGGGGATGCTCTTGGCAGAAACACAAACTGCCTTGGAAGGGAGGTGCCATTGTTGAGTGGCATGCAAGGAGAGGGGCTGTCATTGTGGCCTCTCTCCCCACTTGCCAGCCGCTGCCTCCGCGGGCACTGGGAGGGATACCCAACAGAGTGAGAGCAGGTGCCCCAGTTGTGGCCACCTTATCCCCCTCATGCCTGAGCAAGCACATATACCCCATTTGGTCACCATTCCTGGCCCCTCCCACCTAAGTGAGCAAGTGTGCCCCAGTCAGTCCTGCCTTTGCCGCCTCTCACCTGGGTGGGGAACAGATGCCTGAGGGTGACCCACATGCAGAGGTGGGCCCAAAACCAAAGCTGAGTCCCCGGGGCTGTGTAACTAAGGAAGGGGAACTGAAATCTCTGTGTGCAGCTGTGCAGGCCATGGCTTAAACCCCTGCGATTGGCCTGGTATATCCCATGCCTGAGCACCCTCTGAATGGACAATGGGTACTCCCACAAATGAGACTGATCTCCCTTTACCACTGTGGAATTTGGGGGTATGTACACACAGGAGTTGGTCCAGGTCAGAGTCTGAACTGTCACCACAGTGCCCACAGCAGGTACAGAAACCTACCTAGAAGTCTTGGAGTGCCTCCTGGGGAGGAGGGAGTTGGGTGTGGCTCACTGTGGGGACAAGGACACGGATAGTGGAGGCCCCAGGGAATTGTTTTGTTTTGTTTTGTTCTGTTGTTCTAATTTAAAAAATTTAAAAATTTATTTTATTGTTAAATATATTTTTATTTGTCTGTTTTTATTTTTCTTTGTTTTTGCTGTCATTTGTTTATTTAGATTTTTGTTTTTGGTATTTTTGTTTGTTTTTTGTCATTTTTGTGTTTTTTTGTTGTTTTCTTTGTTTTTTGTTATTTTTGTTTTGTTTTTATTGTCTGTTTTGGTTTTTCGGATATTTTTGGTTGTTTTCTTTTTTGTTGTTGTCTTTGTGTTTTCAGGTTTTTTTGGTTTTTGTTTCTGTGTTTAGTTTTTTTTATTATTGTTAGTGTTGGTTTTTGTCTGTTTCTTTTCCTTTTTTTGTTTTTTGTTTTGTTATTGTCATTTTTGCATGCTTATTTTTTGTTTTCTTTGCTTTTTTGTTGTTTTTATTTTGTTTTTGCTAGTTTTGTTTTTATTGTTTATTTTGGTTTTGGGTTTTCTTTTTTGTTTGGTTGTTTTCTTTTTTGTTTTCTTTGTTTTCTTTTTTGTTTTTGTTTGGTTTTGATTTTATTGTTGTCTTGGTTTATCTTTGTCTGTCTGTTTGTTTTCATTTCCTGTTTTTTCTTTTTTTCTTTTTTTGCCACAATGCATGGCTTGCAGGGTCTTGGATCCCTGGCCAGGGGTTGAACCTGAGCCCACATGGTGGGAGCACCAAGTCCTGGCTGCTGGGCTGCCAGAGCATTCCCATTCCCAGGAAATATTAATTGGTATGAATTTCCCAGAGATTCCCATCTTGGCACCAAGACCCAGCTCCACAGAACAGTCAGCAAGCTCCAGTGCTGGATGCCTGAGGCCAAACAACCAGGAAGACAGGAACACAGCCCCACCCATCAGCAGATAGGATGCCTAAAGTTGGATTAAGCTCACAGACACCCCAAAACACAATCCTTGACACAGCACTGCCCACCAAAGGAACAATACCTAGCTCCACCCACCAGAACACAGGAACCAGTCCCTCCCACCAGGAAGCCTACACAAGCCCCTAGACCAACCTTGCCCAACAAGGGGCAGACACCAGAAGCAAGAGGAACTATGGCCCTGTAGCCTGCAGAAAGGAGACCACAAACACAGTAATTTAGACAAAATGAGATGACAAAATATGCTGCAGACAAAGGAGCAAGGTAAAAACCCACAAGACCAAATAAATAAAGAGGAAATAGGAAATCAACCTGAAAAAGAATTCAGAGTATGATAGTAAAAATTATCCAAGACTCATAAGTAGAATGGAGGCACAGATCAAGAAGGTACAAGAAAATTTTAACAAAGACCTAGAAGAACTAAAGAATGAGCAAACAAACAAAAAGAATGAACAAACAGAGATGAACAGCACAATAACTGAAATGAAAAATACTCTAGAAGGAATCAATAGCAGAATAACTGAGGCAGAAGAATGAAAAAGTGAGCTGGAAGATAGAATGGTGGAAATAACTGCCACAGAGTAAAATAAAGAAAAACGAATGAAAAGAAGTGAGTACATTCTTGGAGACATCTGGGACACCATTAAATGCACCAACATTCAAATTATTGGGGTCCCAGAAGAAGAAAAGGAAGAGAAAGTGTCTGAGAAAATATTTGAAGAGATTATAGATGAAAACTTCCCTAACATGGGAAAGGAAACAGTCACCCAAGTCCAGGAAGCGCAGAGAGCCCCATACAGGATAAATCCAAGGAGGAGCATGCCAAAACACATATTAATCAAACTAACAGAAATTAAATACAAAGAAAAAAGATATTAAAAGCAGCAAGGGGAAAGCAACAAATAACACACAAAAGACTCCCAATAAGGTTATCAGCTGTTTTTCAGCAGGAACTCTACAGGCCAGAAGGGAGTGGTAGGATATACTTAAAGTGATGAAAGAGAAAAACCTATAATCAAGATTACTCTACCCTGCAAGGCTCTCATTTACCTGTCCTTTTGTTTGAAACATATTCTTTGCTCTCCTCATCTTGCCTGATTCTCTCTGTGTGTTTCTATGTACGCGGCAAGTCAGCGTCCTCTCCTGGTCTGGAAAACAAGCATTTTTAGGAGATATCCCATAGTGCCATGAGGTGCAATCTCCCCAGGCCACCAGCAATAGGTACTAAATGTGTGTCTCCGTGAGCTGCGTGTGGCAGCCCGCTGTGGTGGGGCCATTGCTGTAGTCTGGAAGATGGCAGGCTCTTGCCAAACCTAACTGTGGGGTGTGGCCTTGGTATGGGTGTGGGTGTGAAGCTTGTTATTAGTGCTTGAAATAAATTTCAGGTATTCTAGTAAATTGGTGATGATTTATCAGTATTTGAATTTAGCACAATATTGATTACAAAAAAATGCTAAACATTTCCTATATTATGTTCCCATATTCTTAAGTAAAACATTGTAAAAATCTCTTAACGCCTCAGAAGGCCATGGGCATTCAGCCCCTCATGTGCTTATTTTCAGAATGGAAAATTTTCAACTTTAGGGAGATAATTACTCCCTTTAGTAATTGTACTTTGAGTATTGATCAACATACAATCCCACTGGTTGCACTGCAAAATGAAAGAATGCAAGGTATCTTCTCCACTTTTTGCATTTTCACATATACATAAGCTAAATACATGGAAATCTAGCAATCCGCCTGTCCAATGGGGGGAAAAAGAAAGAAAAAAGGTGACCAGTGCCATGAATGTGTGGTGGCTTTGGTTTCAGGAGAGTTTGTGAACAGAGGTTGATCCTGTGGACATGCTGGACTGATTTCTGACATGTGGCAAAGATAATCACCATGTAGACCATAAAACATGTTAAGGGAAAGATACAGGGAAAACGTGTAAAAGCATAATCTTTCAGAATGTTATTGCATTGCAGGGCAAACCCTTCAGCCAAAACTTGTTCCAATCTACATTATTCTACTCAGTACATCACGGTTACAGGACTTCTCCACTCTCTCAGCATTCTTTCTCTCTCTACTGCATATTTTACATGTGTTTTATTTTATTTTATGTTTTGATATTTGTGTATATTGCAAAATAATCACCATAATGTCTTGTTAACATCCGTTACCATACACAGTTACAAAACTTTTTTTTTCTTGCGATGCAAACTTTCAAGATCTACTCTATTAGCAACTTTCAAGTATGTGGTAAAGTGTTATCAACTATAGTCACCATGTTGTACATCACATTCCCATGACATTTATTTTAAACTAAAAGTTTGTACCTTTTGACCCCCAAAATGTTTTCTCTTCTTTTTCCCTTTTAAACAGTTTTGAGATATAATTGATATATAATAAACTGCATATATTTAGAGTGTATAATTTGATTTTTTTTTCTTCTTAGCAATGTATATATGGCAAGCCAAATTTCCCAATTCATCCCATCCTAATCCCCCCCCAACCACCTCCCCCACCGCTTTCCCCACTTGGTGTCCATATGTTTGTTCTTTACATCTGTTTCTCTATTTCTGCCTCGCAAACCTGTTGATCTGTACCATTTTTCTAGATTCCACATATATGTGTTAGTATTTGCCTTTCTCTTTTTGACTTACTTCACTCTAAGTCCATCCATGTTTCTACAAATGATCCAATTTTGTTCCTTTTTATGGCTGAGTAATATTCTATTGTACTCGTATGTACCACATCTTCTTTATTCATTTGTCTGTCAATGGACATTTAGGTTGCTTCCATGACCTGACTATTGTAAATAGTGCTGCATTGAATATTGGGGTACATGTGTCTTTTTGAATTATGGTTTTCTCTGGGTATATGCCCAGTAGTGGGATTGCTGGGTCATATGGTAACTCTATTTTTAGTTTTTCAAGGAAATTCCAAACTGTTCTCCATAGTGGCTGTATCAATGTACATTCCCACCAACAATGCAGGAGGGTTCCCTTTTCACCATACCCTCTACAACATTTATTGTTTCTAGATTTTCTGATGATTCCCATCCTAATCAGTGTGAGGTGATAACTCACTGTAGTTTTGATTTGCATTTCTCTAGTAATTGGTGATGTTGAGCTTGCATGTGTTTTTTTATAATTTAATTTTTTAAGCTCTTTATTGGAATATAATTGTTTTACACTCTATTACCAGTTTTTGAGGCACACCAAAGTGAATCAGCTGTATTTAGACATATATCCCCATATACCCTCCCTCCCGTGACTTCCTCTCACTCTCCCTGTTCTGCCCTCTAAAGCATCACCCGTCATCGAGTTGATCTCCCTTTGTTATACAGCAACTTCCCACTAACTATCTATTATACATTTCATAGTGTGTATACATCTATGCTATTCTCTGACTTCATCACAGCTTCCAGTTCGCCCCTCCTCAACCCTGTGTCCTCCAGTCCATTCTCTACATCTGCATCTTTATTCTTGCCCTGTCACTGGGTTCATCAGTACCATTTTTTTAGATTCCATATATATGAGTTAGCATAGGATATTTGTTTTTCTCTTTTTGGCTAACTTCACTCTGTATGACAGTCTCTAGGTCTATCCACCTCATTACATATAGTTCAATTTCATTCCTTCTTATGGCTGAGTAATATTCCGTTGTATACATGTGCCACATCTTCTTTATCCATATATCTGTTGATGGGCATTTAGGTTGCTTCCATCCCTGGCTATTGTAAATAGTGCTACAATGAACATTATGGTACATGCTTCTTTTTGGATTATGGTTTTCTTCGGGTATATGCCCAGCAGTGGGATTACTGGGTCATATGGTAGTTCTATTTTCAGTTTTTTAAGGAACCTCCAAACTGTTTTCCATAGTCGCTGTACCAGCTTACATTCCCAACAACAGTGCAGGAGAGTTCCCTTTTCTCCACACCCTCTCCAACATTTATTGTTTCTAGATATTTTGATGATGGCCATTCTGACCGGTGTGAGGTGATACCTCATTGTGGCTTTGACTTGCATTTCTCTAATGATTAGTGATGTGGAGCATCTTTTCATGTGTTTGTTAGCCATCTGCATGTCTTCTTTGGAGAAATGTCTATTTAGGTCTTCCACCCACTTGTGGATTGTGTTAGTTGCTTTTTTGGTATGAAGCTGCATGAGCTGCTTGTATATTTTGGAGATTAATCCTTTGTCCATTGCTTCGTTGGCAAGTATTTTCTCCCATTCTGAGAGTTGTCTTCTTGTCTTTTTTATGGTTTCTTTTGCTATGCAAAAGCTTTTAAGTTTCATGAGGTCCCATTTGTTTATTCTTGATTTTATTTCCATGATTCTAGGAGGTGGGTCCAAAAGGATCTTGCTTTGATGTATCTTAGAGTGTTCACCTATGTTTTCCTCTAGGAGTTTTATAGTGTCTGGCCTTACATTTAGGTCTTTAATCCATTTTGAGTTCATTTCTGTGTATGGTGTTAGGAAGTGTTCTAATTTCATCCTTTTACATGTAGCTGTCCAATTTTCCCAGCACCACTTATTGAAGAGGCTGTCTTTTTTCCATTGTCTATTCTTGCCTCCTTTGTCAAAGATAAGGTGCCCATATGTGCTTGGGTTTACCTCTGAGTTCTCTATTCTGTTCCATTGATCTACCTTTCTATTTTTGTGCTAATACCATACTGTCTTGTAGTATAGTTTGAAATCAGGAAGCCTAATTTCACCAACTCTGTTTTTCCTTCTCAGGATTGCTTTGGCTATTCGGGGTCTTTTGCATTTCCATATGAATTGTAAGATTTCTTGTTCCAGTTCTGTGAAAAAACCCATTGGTAATTTGATAGGGATTGCTTTGAATCTGTAAATTGCATTGTGTAGGATAGTCATTTTCACAATGTTGATTCTTCCAATCCAAGAACATGGTATGTCCTTCCATCTGTTTGTATCATTTTAAATTTCTTTCATCAGGGTCTTATAGTTTTCTGCATACAGGTCTTTTGCCTTCTTAGGCAGGTATACTCCAAGGTATTTTATTCTTTTTGTTGCAATGGTAAATGGGAGAGTTTCCTTAATTTCTCTTTCTGCTCTTTTGTTGTTAGTGTATAGGAATGCAAGAGATTTCTGTGCATTAATTTTGTATCCTGCTACTTTACTAAATTCATCGATTAGTGCTAGCAGTTTTCTGGTAGAGTCTTAGGGTTTTCTATGTATAATATGTCATCTGCAAAGAGTGACAATTTTACTTCTTTTCCAATTTGGATTCCTTTTATTCCTTTTTCTTCTCTGATTGCTGTGGCTAAAACTACTAAAATTTTGTTGAATAATAATGGTAAGAGTGGACACCCTTGTCTTGTTCCTGTTCTTAGAGGGAATTCTTTCATTTTTTCACCATTTAGAATGATGTTGGCGGTTGGTTTCTCATATATGGCTTTTATTATGTTGAGGTAATTTCCTTCTATGCCCATTTTCTGGAGGGTTTTTATCATAAATGGATGTTGAATTTTGTCAAAAGCTTTTCCTGTGTCTATTGAGATTATCATATGGTCTTTATCCTTCCATGTTTTAATATGCTGCATCACATTGATTGATTTGTGTGTATTGAAGAATCCTTGCATTCCAGGGATAAACCCCACTTGATCATGGTGTATGATCTTTTTAATGTGCTGTTGGATTCTGTTAGCTAGTATTTGTTGAGGACTTTTACATCTATATTCATCAGTGATATTGGCCTATAATTTTTTTTGTGTGACATCTTTGCCTGGTTTTGGTATCAGGGTGATTGTGACCTCGTAGAATGAGTTTGGGAGTGTTCCTCCTTCTGCTATATTTTGGAAGAGTTTGAAAAGGATGGGTGTTAGCTCTTCTCTAAATGTTTGATAGAATTCGTCTGTGAATCCATCTGGCCCTTGGCTTTTGTTTGTTGGGAGATTTTTAATCACAGCCTCAATTTCCATACTTGTGATTGGTCTGTCCATATTTTCTATTTCTTCCTGGTTCAGTCTTGGAAGATTGAACTTTTCTAAGAATTTATCCACTTCTTCCAGGTTATCCAACTTATTAGCATATAGTTGCTTGTAGTAGTCTCTCATGATCTTTTGTATTTCTGTGGTGTCAGTTGTTACTTCTTTTTCATTTCTAATTCTGTTGATTTGTGTCTTCTCCCTTTTTTTCCCTGATGACTCTGGCTAATGATTTATCAATTTTATTTATCTTCTCAAAGAACCAGCTCTTAGTTTCATTGATCTTTGCTATTGTTTCCTTCACTTCCTTTTCATTTATTTCTGCTCTGATCTTTATGATTTCTTTCCTTCTGCTCACTTTGGGGTTTCTTTCTTCTTCTTTCTTTAATTGTTTTAGGTGTAAGGTTAGGTTGTTTATTCAATATTTTTCTTGTTTCTTAAGGTAGGACTGTATTGCTATAAACTTCCCTCTTAGAACTGCTTTTGCTGCGTCCCATAGGTTTAGGGTTGTTGTGTTTTCATTGTCATTTATTTCTAGGTATTTTTTGATTTCCTCTTTGACTTCTTCAGTGACTTCTTGGTTGTTTAATAACGTATTGTTTGGCCTCCATGTGGTTGTATTTTTTACAGTTTTTTTCCTGTAATTGATATCTAGTCTCATGGAGTTGTGATCAGAGAAGATGCTTGATATGATTTCAAATTTCTTGAATTTCCTGAGGCTTTATTTGTGACCCAAGATGTGATCTATCCTGGAAAATGTTCCATGTGCACTTGAGAAGAAAGTGTATTCTGTAGTTTTTGGATGGAATGTCCTATAAATATCAATTAAGTCGAGATGATCTAATGTGTTACTTAAAGCTTGTGTGTCCTTATTTATTTTCTGTTTCAATGATCTGTCCATTGATGTAAGTGGGGTGTTGAAGTCTCCTACTATTATTGTGTTACTGTCGATGTCCCCTTTTATGGCTGTTAGCATTTGCCTTATGTACTGAGGTGCTCCTATGTTGGGTGCATAGATATTTACAATTGTGATATGTTCTTCTTGGATGGATCCCTTGATCATTATGTAGTGTCCTTCCTTGTCTCTTGTAATAGTCTTTACTTTAAAGTCTAATTTGTCTGATATGAGTATTGCTACTCCAGCTTTCTTTTGACCTCCATTTGAATGTAATATTTTTTTCCATCTCTTTACCTTCAGTCTATAGATGTCCCTTGGTCTGAAGTGGGTTTTTAGTAGACAGTATATGTAAGGGTCTTGTTTTTGTATCCATTCAGCCAGTCTTTGTCTTTTGGTTGAAGCATTTAATCCATTTACATTTCAGGTGATTATTGACACGTGTTTTCTGATCACCATTTTTAAAATTCTTTTGGGTTTCTTTTTGTAGGTCTTTCCTTCTCTTGTGTTTCTTGCTTAGAAAATTTGCTTTAGCACTTGTTGTAAGGCTGGTTTGGTGGTGCTGAATTCTCTTAACTCTTGCTTGCCTGTGAAGCTTTTGATTTCTCCGTCGAATCTGAATGAGATTCTTGCTGGGTAGAGTATTCTTGGCTGTAGGTTTTTCTCTTTCAGGACTTTCATTATCTCCTGCCACTCCCTTCTGGCCTGCAGAGCTTCTGCAGAAAGATCAGCTGTTATCCGTATGGGTTTTCCCTTATATGTTATTTGTTGCTTTTCTCTTGCTGTTTTTAATATTTTTTCTTTGTGTTTAATTTTCATTAGTTTGATTAACATATGCCTTGGTGTATTTCTCCTTGGGTTTATTCTGTATGGGACTCTCTGCGCTTCTTGGACTTGATTATTTCCTTTCCCATGTTGGGGAAGTTTTCCACTATAACCTCTTGAAATATTTTCTCAGACCCTTTCTTTTTTTCTTCTTCTTCTGGGATACCTATGATTCGAATGTTGGTGCACTTCATGTTGTCACCAAGGTCTCTGAGACTGTCTTCCATTCTTTTTATTCTTTTTTCTCCTTCCTGCTCTGTGGCAGTTATTTCCCCTATTCTATCTTCCAACTCACTTATTTGTTCTTCTGCCTCAGTTATTCTGCTGTTTATACCATCTAGAGTATTTTCAATTTTGATTATTTTGTTGTCCATTACTGTTTGTTTGCTTTTTAGTTCTTCTAAGTCCTTATTAACTGTTTCTTGTATTTTCTCTATTTTGTTTTCGAAATTTTGGATTATCTTTACTATCATTTCTCTGAATTCTTTTTCAGGCAATTTTCCTATTTCCTCTTCATTTTTTTGGTCTTGTGTATTTTTACCTTGTTCCTTTATCTGTGACGTATTTTTTTGTCATCTCATTTTTCTCCCACTTTGGATGGGCGGGATTGTGTTCCTGTCCCACTGAGTATTTGGCCTGAGGTTTCAAGCACTGGAGTTTGTAGGCTGTTGAGTATAGCTGGGTCTTGGTGTTGAGGTGAGAACCTCTGGGAGACCTCACTCTGATGAATATTACCTGGGAACTGGGCTTTGCTTTTAGTCCAATGTTTTGGACTCAGAGCTCCCACCTCAGGAGCTCAGGCCTGACCCTCGGCTTGTGAATCAAGATCCCACAAGCTGTGTGGAGCAGGAAAATGAAAAAAAAAATTTCGGAGAACAGCAGAACAATAGCAACATAAAAAATATGATAAGAATAGAAACTAATGGATGTGTTAGAAAGAATTAAAAAAAAATAGGTGGAGCAACAACTGGAAGATAAAATGATTGTAACAGCTGAAGTGAGGAGGTGGGGAGAAAAGAAAAAGAAAAAGAAAAAAAAAGCCAGAAAAGGCCTTGGCTGTGGGGCCGGGGCTTAGACAAGGGCCGGCAGCAGGGTGGTGGGGGAGGATTAGGCAACAGGCAGGGCCTATGCTTAGAAAAGGCCCTGGGGGTGATGAGGAATGGGGCTTAGGCCCAATGAGGCAAACGGGCCCAGGAATGCCTCTGGTCCTGGGGGCAAAGGACCAGGTCCAGGTACCCAGCAGGCTCCTTGGCCCTGAGTTGGTGGGAGAAATGCTAGGCACCTTCCCTAGTCCTCCAATCTCGGATGGTCCCTCCCCCTTATTTCTCTTCTTCCTCACCCCTCCCTCCTATTCCCCTAGGACCCTCACAGCTGGAGGGGGCACTGGAAGGCAGAAGACCAGACTCTGATGCCCAACAGGCTTCCTAGGGCCAACTGGGCTAGGGTAATGCCTGTGGCACTACTCCAGATCTCCCAGTCTCATACGGTCCCTGTCCACCTCTCTTCCTCTCCCCGCCCCCCACTCTCCTAGGTCCCAAGCAGATGGAGGGGGCCCTGGAGTGTGAAAGACCCAGTCCATGAGACTAACATGCTTCCCAGGGCTAGTGGGCAGGGGAAATACCTTCCCTGTCTCACTTGATCCTCCAGTCCCAGAAGGCCCTCTCCACTGTCCACCTCTCCTCTTCTCCCCTACTTTCCTTCTACACCCCTAGGACCAGTGAGACCTAGAGGGTCCCCTGGAGGACTGAAGAGCAGGCCTGGGGGCACCACAGGCCTCCCAGTGCCAAGTGGGTAGAGAGATTTCCTGCAGCATCTCCCCTGATTCTCTGGTCCTGCAAGGTTCCCCCACCAATGTCTGCCTCTCCTTCTCTTCCCCTCTCCTCCCTCCCTCCCACAGCTGTACGACCTGCTTACTGGAGAGGGCCCCAGAGACTGAGGGACCAGACTTGGGAGCCCAGCAGGGGCTGGTCCCAGGCCCAAGTGGGTTAGGGAAAGGTCCCCTGATCCTGGAATGTCCCACCACCAGTCTGCATCTCTTCCCCTTCCCCTGCCATGCTCCCATGCCCCTGGGACCAACGCATCTGGGAGGGGACCCTGGAGAGTTGGAGACCAGGCCCTGGAGCCCAGCAGGCTTCCTGGGCCAGTGGGCAGTGTAAATGTCTTCCGCTCCTCCCCCATCCTCTGATCCCAGAGGGTCCCTCCCCACTTCTGCCTCTCTTCTTCTCCCCCCACCGCTTCCCTCCTGTACTTCTAGGACCAACGGCCCGGAGGGGCCTTGGAAGGTTGAGCACCCTCACAGAAGAAATACCCGAGGTGCCTCCCCTAGTCTTCCCACCCCTGGAAAAATCCCTTCCCACCTCCACTGTCTGCCTCTTTCCCTCTCCCCGTCCCCCTCCCCACCACGCCCCCAGGACCCAAGTGCCGGAGGGGAGCTCGGAGAGTGAAGGACCAGGCCTGGGAGCCCAGTTGGCCTCCCTGGCCAAGAGGGCAGGCGAAACGCCCTCTCACCTCCCTGTCCCCAGTCTCAAAGCCCCCACCCCCACCAGTCGGCCTCTCCACCTCCTAGCCCTCCTCCCTCCCTCCCACACCCCCAGGACCCAGGCAGCCCAGAGGGGGCCTCGGAGGGTGGAGGACCCCACTAGGGAGCCCAGCATGCTACCAGACCTCCTGGCCTCCTGGGCAAGAGAAACCCAGTTACGGTTTTGGATCTCCCCAGCCCCCAAGGGTCTCTCCAGGTGGGAACCTCCCCCCTTAGCCAGCCACCCCCAGGGGCGCCGGTCCTGTCTGGCTTCCCCTTCCTCACCCCACTGAATTCCCCCAGGTCCTACCCAGTTGCTCTGGGGTTCCTCCGGTCTTCTTGGGCCTCAGGTCCCCCGCCGGCCTCCGGCAACAGATCTGTTTTTGGGGAGACGTGATTTCCGTGTCTTCCCATGCCCCTTGCATGTGTTTTTAAATATGTTTTAATTTGTGCTACTATTTTTTTTTAATACAAAGGGCTCTATTCATTTTCCTTCATCTCCAGATGCCATGCCACATTTAGGCCTCTATTTAAAGATATTGAAAAGCCCCTGTGAAGACTGTCTCTATTCAAGGTCTTTATTTCTACATTGAACTCTTATCACAAGATTTTAGGTGTATTGCCAAACTGCTCTATTGTAGAGACTCTAACCTCTGTGTTGGTAAAACCAACATAATTCTCATCTCCATCTTTTCTGTACTTTCTTTTCATGTACTGTTACTCATTTTTTCCTTTGGAAAATCACAATTCATTTGGCCATCAAGAATGATATGCCTTCTTTTTCCTCTGACTTCACTAGACACTCTTTCTTGGGTTCTTTTTCTGGGTTCACTTCTTCTGGTGATCTTAAAATCATACCCTCTTGTCTGCTCAATCCACAGTCACTCCTCTGGTATTCTCATCCACAACATGGTTTTCCATAGCAAATATAAACTGATAAATCCTTTTGCCAATACACTTCATCCAAATCCAGAATCATATACCCAAGAAGCTCTTTTATGTCTCCTTTTGAATCTGTAATAGAAATCTTGAAATTATCATGTCTGAAACTGCATGTTCTCTCATTCTAAAGCTACTCCTCTTGGACTTCTTGTATAAGATAGCAGCAATTCAGTATAAAACCTGGAGACGTCCTTGATATCTCTTGTTCACTCAATTCTACATCTACTCCATCAGGAAAATTTGATGGCTGCATTTTAAAATTAATCCAGAATCCGAGCAACTGTTATCACCACGAGTATTATTGTAAACCTCAAACCTCATTGTCTTTTATGTGGATTATTCCAAAATTTCTTTTTTTTAAAGAACTTTTATTGAGATATAATTGACATACAATAAACTGCATATATTTAAAGTGTACAATTTGATATATTTTTTCTTATCATTAATGTATATATGGCAATCCCAATCTCCCAATTCATCCCACCCCAACTCCCCCCCCACTCCCTGCTTTCGCCCCTTGGTGTCCATGTGTTTGTTCTCTACATCTGTGTCAAACAACTTCTCAAATAGCTCTGCTGAATATACATTCACCCCACTACACTCTAAGATCAACACAGCAGCCCAATAGTTCTGTGAAAATAGAAGGAACATCATGTCACAATATGCAAACGTATATATTGTCCACCATCTTCTCTCAAGATTAATAGCCAAAGTCCTTTTCATGGTTTACTAATCCTGGCAGCACCTAGCCTGCTGAGCCCATTGCACTGCCTTCACAACACTCCCTTTGTGTCATCCCCTTAGTATATATCTGCTAATATGTTCCTTCCCTCTGCCTGGAATACTACCCTCGCAGGTACCCATGTCCCATTCCCTCATTTCCTTCTAGTCTTTGTGAAAATCTCAACTTTTTTTTTTGATCTTTATTGGAGCATAATTGCTTTACAGTGTTGTGCCAGTTTCCGCTGTACAACAAAGTGAATCAGAATCTTGAGCCTCCCTCCCTCCCTATCCCGCCCTTCTATGGTAGAGGAAGAAAATCTCACCTTTTAAACAGGACCCTTCCTGACCACTCCATTAAAAATACAATTCCTCTTGTCTCCACCTTCAAAACATTTTATCCTCCACTGACTTTCTTCTTCCTTTCTTTCTCTTTCTTTCTTTCTCTCTCTCTCTCTCTCTCTCCCCCTCCCTCCCTTCCTTCCTTCCGTCCTTTCTTTTATTCTTTCTTTCTGCTGCATTGGGTCTTTGTTGCTGCATGCAGTCTTTCTCTAGTTGTGGCAAGCAGGGGCTACTCTTTGTTGCAGTGTGTGGGCTTCTCATTGCAGTGATTTGTCTTCTTGTGGAGCATGGGCTCTAGGCACACGGGCTTCAGTAGTTGCAGCACGCTGGCTCAGTAGTTGTGTATGCAGGCTCTAGAGCTCAGGCTCAGTAGTTGTGGCACATGGGCTTAGTTGCTCTGCGGCATGTGGGATCTTCCCGGACCAGGGATCGAACCCGTATCTGCTGCATTGGCAGGCAGATTCTCAAGCGCTGAGCAACCTGGGAAGTCCCCCTCCACTCATTTGTTGACATGCTAAATATTATGCTCATTTCACTGAAAAATATATTCTCAACTGCAACACTATTTGTGTCTCTTTTGGTCACTGACCCGTGGCCAAAAGCTGAAGAGTGTCAGTTATGGATACTTAGCCATGTGAATTGTCACTGATTTTTAAACCTTGGATATTGAAAATTGGACACTCTATAGATATTTGTCAAATGATTAATTAAGATAAGAGATCCAAACTTCACATGTGATATATCAGGGTTGAGTGCTTCTGTGTATTCCTGATGAGGGTATAGTGGAGGCATATGAGTAGAAAAGAAACTGTCCTCATAAATTACAACATAAACATGGGTCCAAACCTATAAAGCTCACGTCCTACATAGGAACGCAGGTTCTGTTGATGTTTTTCTACAAAGAAATCTAAAATCAGCACTTACCTTACTGACCTAGGCACTACGTGAATTTTAGCTTCATTTTGTTTTTCAGGGTTACTGGTTTATTTCAAGATGTAACATTTTGACAACTGTACCAAATTTCAAAAAGATAAATAAAAATCATAAAGTTGCTTAAATTATCAAGTGTATTCATTATAGCATTTACTATCTATTAGGTATTCAATTAAAATTCAGTTTATTAATCCCTGATCCTAGTATTTATATCTTTTTTTTTAATTGTTGGAGACTTGCAGGCTCCAGGATTAATAAAAGCCTCAGAAGATAGAAAATATTCTCTGGAATGCTATACTTTGACTAGTGAAATAAAAATTTCTTTTGGCTTTTAGCAACTGAAGGTAATTAATACTTTGAGTTTAATTCTCATCTTCTGTTGTAGACCTCTGTAGAAAAACTTCTTAAAGAAATTAGGAAGAGATATTTGTGGCCTCATGAGGTGACTAATTAAAACTCTAAGTTTATCAAGAGAACCCTCTGCAACTAAGAGAGTAATTTGCTATTCCTCTGGACAAATCAGAATGTTCACTGTACACAAACCTATTTACACTCCACAAGGATGAAGTAAACTGTGCCTCCTATAACCCTGGATCCCAGCACACACCTGCATCCTGCTGCAGCCCATCAGAGGCACCCCCTGAACACTGAGGGCTCAGACTCAGTGAATTCCCTCCCTGTCTGCAGCTCTTACACGAAGGTAGAGAACTGGCTATTCTTTGCAATAATTTACTCTCCCCTATCTCTTCTTGCCTTGAGATTCTTCTAATGCTAAATTCATTGCCTCTGCTTAAGTGTAAGTCTCTTCTCTCCTTATTCTTAAACCCACACTCCTCTATTTTTTTTCTTAGCATTTGTTATATATCCCATTTCTCTCACCTCTCTTTACTGCCATTCATTTTATTCTCCTATTTTCTCCCTTTCATTCTCTTAATCTGTAGTTCTCATTGTTATATGAATATTATTTAATTTTTTTTTCACAAAATACTTCAAACTCACTTCTTTTATTGATATTTTTCTTTCTAATTTATCAACTTTTTATAAATGTTTATTTCTTTTCTAATTTTACAACTTCTGAGATTGTTCTCATCCTGTATTGTTTCTGCCCTTAATTTACTTATTGCTTTTGTTACTCTACTTTAAATTTCTTCTTGAATTCTTTCCTGTTTTTCCTCTAGCCTTTCAGTGTTAATGCTTGCTTTCTTTCTTCTGTGTATTCATTTACTTTCTTAATTGTATATACTTTATTCCTTTTTACCATTTATTTCATGCTTTACCATAGATTTCTATATTTTTTACTCTTTTATAATGCCCTATCTTATATTACTAACCATTTTTCATATCATTCATATATATTGTTTACTCTTACAAATTTTGTAATTGTCTGATATTCAAAAATTTTAGTAAGTTTATTTTCACTCTGATCCTTTCCTGTATATTTTTCCTTTTATGTTCAATTCTTCTAAATCTCTCAATGTAAGATATTATTAATAGGCTGTTAAAAACAAATTTATGGACAAATATTAAGCAGTATGCAATTTGGAAACTGTTGAAAAAATCAAGGATATTTGCTGTAAAATTTTTAATTTTTTCCTAATTTTATATGTATATTCTATACACAATTTTTTGTTTGAATGTGGTATCCCAAATTCAGATCCATACTATTTTTTAAAAAATAAACTGCTGATTTTCCTTTAGGTGCATTTCCAATAAAAATTTGTGTCTATTATTCTTACTTATATAAATTTGTATAATTTATAGTGATTTTATCACGTGTACTACAAGCAATATTAATGAGGAGTGATTTCAGAAGCAAGTGTTTAACTCAGTGAATAAACAAATGAAAATCACATATAGTTACATATATTACAAGTATACAAAAATCACATATACAATTATATATATTACAAGTATAAATACATATAAATAGATAGATAGTAGTAGAACAAAATAGAGTGATCAACAATGATTTTCCAGTAGAAACTAAACTACTTTCAGTAAACCTTTAACTGGAGAAACAGAATCAAAGCATATGTTCAACAAGTATAAGAAATGATGTAAAATATTTAATTCATATATTCTATAAGGCTGAATTATGAGAGACATGAAAGTATTTCATGTAATAGGTCAGTAATCACACACATCAGAATTAACATGTTTTACAACTATGTGAAACAATAGTAAAGCATTTATGTCAACTTGATAACCCACGAGGGGTCATTTCTTATAAAGCATTATAAGAAAATATGAGGCATCTGAAATGGACTCAGGACATCGCTTTAGGGAGGGGGTGAACTGATCTGGAAATGGACAAGAGGGGCAGGAGAAAGCTCCCCCAGCTCCAGGGCTTGTGAAGTAATGAGAGAGAACCAAGTGCCCCCTCGGAGGGTTGTGGATGCAGAGTCACAGCGTGGGAATAGGGAACTGAGGAGCACGGAGGTCCAGACAGTTCCAGAGGTTCTGGGACCAAGCAGGGAAGCTTGAAGACCGGAGGGCTTTGCTGATGCCTGATGACTCAGCCCAGGGAGCTCTGCTTTACCAGTGGATACTGTTATTTCTCTCCTTGTTTTATACACTTTGTTTCCTTTCATGTCATCCTTCTCTTGCTCCTTTCAGTTTCTCCTTTTCACCTACTCCTACTTACACCTGTGAAAATTTTACTTTTGTCCTATTTCTTATTTTTGATGTTAATCATTGTTAGTTTCCTGCCTCTCATCTGATTCATATTGTTAATGTGATGTGACCCACTGCATCTTTGTTTTCCGCTATACCTCTTCCACTTTCAAACTCATGTGTCTTTCATCTTGAATAGTCTACCTACAAATAGATTTTAAAATAATGTTTCCTCTTCTCCTCATCTGTAGAGGATGTGTTTTTTGTCTTGTCTATCATCTTAAAATTTCATTGCTTATATTTCTTATCAAATTTCTTCATGAATCATTCAATTTTTCATTTTGACCCCATTCAGTATTGAAATAGTTTTGCCACTCTTTCCAAATTAATCATTTTCATTTATTTTTTAAAATTTTCAGTCTAAACTATTCTGAATTTTTTTCTATTTTAATAACATTCACATATATTCTTCTCTTTCTCTTTTCTCTCATTATTTTAGTATCCTTTACACATCTTTTTTTTTTTCTTTTCTGTTGTAAGTGTCCTTGTTTCTTTTTTCTATTTCTATCATGTCCAGGTGCTTTCTTTCCTCTTCTCTTTCTCTATCCTTGCAACTATTTTGGTTGATTTGCTGTTTTGGTTTTTAATTTACTCTCCATTTGTTTCATTATACTGTATTAACTTCCTTTCCATTTACTTTCTCCTTGTTTTGTTGGTTTATTTTATCTTTATATTTTGATTTTCCACTGCTTTGTCATCCTATTCCTCTCACATGTAAGTGCTTTCTGATATTTAAACTCTACAAATGTTTATCCTTTTGAACTTTAAGATTTCTTATAGATCCTGTTGTAAAGAAAAACCTTTTTCTCTGACCTCTTATATTTTTGTGTGGAGGCTTGCAACTGAAACTGACAAAAGATAGGTTGACAAACAAAAAAAATTATGTAGATCCTGGGAGCTCAGAAAATGGTAGCTAGTAAATGGCTAAAATTAGATGCTTATATATCCAGCTTCAGAAAGGAAAGGGAGGGGGAACAAGAAGCTTATATGGGAACTAAAAATGGGTTTCAAAGGGAACAAACAAGAGATAGTAAGTTTGTGATAATCATTGTTTATGCAGGTACAAGTGGTATTTGCATATTTTCATGGCCATAAAACTCCCTCCAGATATAGGAGTTGATGACAGCTTCACTCCCAGAAGTTTCTGCTATTAGTGAGATAAGGGAAGCTCTAAGAAGGTCTCTGTATCTTTTGAATCTCAAATGTCTTCCTTTAATTTCAAATAACTTTCCTATTGACTCTGAGTGTCTAACTGTATTTCTTCAATCTTATCTATGTGTTCTCATGAAAATTTCTAAGAAAACAAATGCTTCTGGAAGGTGATTCTTTTCTCTTGCCTTCCATTTCATACCTTCTAATTTATTCTGACAGTCCTATAGCATAATATATTTTTATTTCTCGTTACTCTTCCCATTTTCCATAATTCTTTCTTTACATCTGTGCATTTTAAAAACAATTTTTATGTATTTTATTTATTTTTGGCTGTGTTGGGTCTTCGTGGCTGTGTGTGGGCTTTCTCAAGTTGTGACAAGCAGGGGTTACTCTTTGTTGCAGTCTGTGGGCTTCTCAGTGTGGTGGCTTCTCTTGTTGCAGAGCACACGTTCTAGGCGCGTGGGCTTCAGCAGTTGCTGCATGTGGCCTCAGTAGTTGTGGCTTGTGGGTTCTAGAGCGCAGGCTCAGTAGTTGTGGCATGTGGGCTTAGTTGCTCTGTGGCATGTGGGATCTTCCCGGACCAGGGATTGAACACGTGTCCCCTGCATTGGTGGCAGATTCTTAACCACTGCACCACCAGGGAAGTTCCTATCTGTACATTTTTAATTTGCACAATTTCTTTATTTTCTTGCCTACTTACTTTTGTTCTCTATTCCCCCTCACTCTATTTAGCTGATTACCTGATCTGACTCATTAACTAAATGGTCAAGTGCAATTATTGGCCAGAAATATGTGTTCAATGGGGTTTATGGCTAAGAAATTTGATATATATTCATTTACCATGGTTTTGATTTCTACAACCTTGTGTAGCTGAACAGGAAGCCATGAACTAGGCATAATATTAGATTTAACTGCAGTTGATTTTTTATAATGAGGACTCTGTAGGAGGAAAAAGAAAAGCGACGGATTCAGTCATTTTTGCAGGAAATGATTAAAATATAGATCACGATGTTTAGTTAAGGAGGAATGAGGCTATGG
The DNA here is from genome assembly GCF_030028045.1 of Hippopotamus amphibius kiboko. Lineage (NCBI taxonomy): Eukaryota > Metazoa > Chordata > Mammalia > Artiodactyla > Hippopotamidae > Hippopotamus > Hippopotamus amphibius. Next base: position 14,511,177 of record NC_080200.1, on the reverse strand, counting down.
GAGAGTTACAGAGAATAAAGAGATCCATTTTTTCCAGACTCTGATAATGTTATGGCCATAATGCCCCATATAAGGGAATTTAAGAAAGTCTCATTCCCAGAAATTTCTGTTTTTAGTAAAGTAAGGAACCTCTAAGAAGTGTTATTTCTGCACCTTTTGAATGTTTGATGTCTTTAGTTTTCAATAAGCTTCACATTATTGGAAGTCAGAGAATAAGATAGACAAAGCCGGAATTGTCTGGTAATACGAGAATGAGATGCTTGAAAGTGAGATGAATGAGTTTCAATTATAGGTCATGACAATCTCTAATATGTAAGTAGGAGAGAAAGAGTGGATGATGTGGGTGGGGGCAAGATTTTTGGAAGTGAGGAAATCATAAATGTGAGAGACTGAAGGTATTGAACAGATCATCTGCATAGACAGTATAATCACCAGGAACGTAACAGGAGTTGAGTGGTAGAGTGTCACAGTGAGTCCAGAGCTAGAGAGCAGAGTGACATTGGGTCAGCACGTTAGTTCCACAAAGGCAGGAATGGATGTTGTAGACTGATGACACGTGTTCCCAAAGCTACCACGTTGGAAAATCACCTGCAAGTATGCTGGGGATCAAGAGAACATACCCACTACAAGCATGGACGTATAAGGGGTGTGAGATTAAAAGATTACACACTACTTAAGAGTTGCAAGAGAAGCTGTGTCTTCAGGTTAGAGCAAGGAGATGAAGTGAATTTTCATAGCAGATGGAGGATCCAGTGAACTGACCTATGAGTAGATCTGATGTCTCTTCTGTGCGTTAGAAGGAACTGAAATTTGGGAAGAATGAGACAAATGGTCTAAGGGATGTGAAAAGGTGGTTTACATAGTCAGATGGTCCTTTGCTGTTCTGGGGATAGAATCTTCTTCTGGTGAATGACAAAAACCATGACGTATGCCACGTACAGTAGAAAGGTAATAATTTGCATTGAAATACCTTAATAACTTCCTGTTTATGTCAGAAGGTAGACGTGCATTCAGAAATTTTAAATGAAATGTACAGTATATATGTAGAACTTAGCGTTTCTCCAAATCTGAAATATTTTTAATGACAAAAATGTTGTTGTTCGGGAAACTGAATTTACTTCTCTGCAAGTAGATTACAGTAATGTCTTTATAAATGAGGCAGGCTTTGTCTCAGCCCTCGTATTCCTCTGAAGTGACATACAGAATCCTTGACATAGGCCTCTGGAACTAATTCTTAATTTCCTGAATGTTGTTACAGAGCATTTGTACATCGTACTACAGAGAGTGGTCACGTATCATCTATTTTCCATAGACTCCCATTATTTTCATAAAGGTTACAAACCACTGGTGCTCCTTTTTACGCCGTGCAAGAGTTTATCCAAAGTGTTAAGAGGCCAATGAAAACTACCTTTTCAAATGATGCTATTTTGGGAATATTCTTTATCTCTCTACTTGGAATTGGTTTTATTGGGAATATATATCTACTAGTGTTAAATATCAATATCTTTTTATTTCAATCTCATACAAAGAAACCCCGAGATTTTATACTCACCCATTTAACTCTAGCAAATTTCTTGACGATTATTTTCATTGGGATTCCAGAAATAATAAATTCCTTTGGAATAAGAAATTTTCTGGATGATGTAGGCTGTAAGGCAGTATTGTACACTTACAGAGTCAACCGGGGTCTTTCCCTCTGTACAACGACTTTCCTGAGTATGTTTCAGGCGGTGATTATCGCTCCCAGTAACTCTAGGTGCGCGTGGCTTAAACCCAGAATCTCCACGTACATCTTTCCTGCCTTCTTTTTTTTTTGGGTTACTAACATGCTGATCTACATTTGCGTCATCATAAACGCTGTGGCCCCCAACAACACCACTGCCGTTGGACAAATATTCTCTCTGACATACTGTATTGGGAGAAAAGGCAATAGACTTCCAAATGATGCTTTTCTAGGGGCCATTATGGTCCGAGATTTCCTGTGTGTTTTCCTCATGCTCTGGACCAGTGTGTACATGGTAATGCGCCTCTTCGCACATCGCAAGACAGTTCAGCATGTCCACAGGACCAGCCTCTGCCCACGACCCTCTCCTGAAATCAAGGCCACCCACACGATCCTAGCACTGGTCATCTGCTTTGTTTTCTTTTATTGGACCAACAGCTGTCTTACCGTTTATGTAAGTTGCAGAAGTCATGTAAGAAGCTTGGAGAACATCACTGCTTTTTTCTGCTGTTGTTATCCAGCCATCTGTCCTTTTCTGCTGATCAAAACTCACAACAGACAATTTTTTCTGAAATGTACCTTTGTAAAGATGAGAAAGTGCTCTTCACGAATGGTTTTCCTCAGCGGCTTGAACGACCTCACACAATTCTCTAACACAGGGGCCGTGTGATTAGGATTTCTCACCCCGTAACTTTAGTTAGGTAAGATTCTAAAAGTGCATTAATAATTTTTCCTTTGACTGCTTCTTTAAACCTTCTACTTCAGGGAACATACTGAGATAAAAGTCACAGCTTATTGAATAAAATATGTTTGAGACTGTTGCATGTCGATGGGGCCTTCTTTTACCTTTTTTGCAGTGATTGTCAAAAATTCGTAGCTCTGATCATTTGGATGTCTGTCTTGGTGCTCAGGATGGGCTGCCCCAAGTTATGCTACAATGGTATATTCAATAGAGTAAGTTAAATTTCCTTGAGAAACAGCTGATGAAACAACATTATATTTATAAGCACCCTCTGCCCCTCTTTCCTGGGAGAGGAAATAAAACTCCCGTGTGAAGGTATTCTCAGTATATCAGGAGAATAGAAAGCATCCTATTCACCAGATTTAGGAACTCTAGGCTAAGAAAGCTATGTAAACAAACTTTGTTACTTCTTCGAAGATTTGCTGCCCCAAGCACAAACCCCTGTGTTTTGTTAAATCTTCACAAATAGTTTCTTTCTCTAAAAATGATATATGACTGGCTGCTTTAGTCTCTTCAAAAGTCTCATTTCTATGAGACCTCTGTTCATATAAATTAAATTTGTTTATTTCTTTGTTAATCTGTCCTGTGTCAATTTAATTGTTAAACCAGCTGAAAGAACTAAGAAGGATTGAGGGCAAGCTTTCCTCCTCCCCAACAGTTGTTTTAGTTACCAGGATACCAGCTGGGCCCCACTCTCTTCCCCTAAGGCTACAGAACTGAGAGGTACTGTGACCGCAGGCTTAAGCTGGCAGAAGGTAAACGTTCTTAACAGATTAGACTTCTGGATCTCTGCCTGGAAATGCCAGTGGAGGTGAAACTGAGAAAAGTCATTTTTTTCCCCTATAAATTTACATTCGCAGGAGAAAATATGTGTGGAACTTGCTCCTTTGTCATAGCAACTCAAATAAAAACATGGTAAATGAATGAGGTTCGTTTTTACTGAGCATTTCCTCCCACAAAAGGCCTCTGCTTTTCTTTGTCTCAGTCTGTTGTGTCATTTGTCCCAAGCGGGAAGAACCACAGGGAAGAACAGCAGGCATAGGCTCTGTATAAAACTGCAGTTCAAGCCAGCCTCACAGACTGGTGAGTTAATGGTGTCACCCACCTGTGTTTGTTTAGACAGATGTTGCTGTGGGTCCCCCGTGTAAAAAGCAGAAGAGTTGATTCCTTTCATCTTGGTCGATAGTATGAGAGCTTGCCTTTATGACCAGTGAAATAGTCTATCTGGTCACTGCGTTCTAGAAGGTGCACTTAGGTGTCCAAATAGACTGGGGCATGAAACAGGAAATCGTAAGCACGTGCCAGTTTTCACAGGTATTTGTCATAAGGGGTCCTAGTCTATAGAGGCGTTTCTTCTCTCAACGTTCATTGCTTTGTGCTGAAAAAGTCTCATTCCAGTAGCACTGCCTGGTGTCAAAGACGAATGGTTTTATGATTGGAGGCATCTCACATTTTCATGACAGAACAGAGACAACATTTGATTACATCATTCTTACCACAGGTGCAACAAAAGTCTTTATTGTCTTAAACTTTATTGAGAGAAAACCTTTGGATCATGGGGGCTACATCATTTGCACCCACATTAGGGATGCCTGTTTTATCCATGGTAAAGATTTATTCTAAGCCTAAAAATTTACCTCTGTATCTTTCCATAAGAAGTCTTACAAGATTGAGTCACTGTTGAAATAAACATGCTAATGGAAATCCCATTCATCAATGGATTATGAATCGTTTTAATTTGAAAAACTTCTATGTCTGAAAATCTTTTAAAGACCCTTCATCGTAAACTGTCATATTGGTATTTACAGGAAGATCAGATTGAAAAGAGAACACAAAATAGAATGATGTTATTCTTCGGGAATCCTTTAATAGAATGAAAGAACAGAAGCCAGACTTAGAACAAATTTTAAGGAACAGATCTGATGTAAATCCCCCTTCTCTTCCCTTTTATAATCTTCTTCATTCCCAGCTTCCTGCACCTAGCCTTTATAAGATCATTTGGACCTCTGGGGTCCTGATATAACCCATCCCTCAAAACCCTGCTCTATCAGCTCACCCAGTTCTCTTTTTTTTTCTTTAAGAACTTTTATTGCGATACAATTGACATACAATAAACTGCATATATTTAAAGTGTACAATTTGATTTTTTTTCTTATTAGTAATGTATACATGGCAATCCCAATCTCCCAATTCATTCCCCTCCAAGCCCCCCTGCTTTCCCCACTTGATGTCCATATGTTTGTTTTCTACATCTGTGTCTCTGTTTCTGCCTTGCAAACTGGTTGATTTGTACCATTTTTCTATATTCCGCATATATGTATTAATATACTGTATTTGTTTTTCTCTTTCTGACTCACTTCACTCTGTATGACAGTCTTTAGGGCCATCCACATCTCTACAAATGTCCCAATTGCGTTCCTTTTTACAGCTGAGTAATATTCCATTGTGTATATGTGCCACATCTTCTTTATCCATTCATCTGTTGATGGACATTTAGCTTTCTTCCATGACCTGGCTACTGTAAATAGTGCTGCAATGAACATTGGAGTGTCACCCAGTTCTCTTAAATCTTAAAACTCCTCCAAGATGCCTGTAAAGCACTCACCTGGTTGTCTTGATTTCTCTTTTTCAAAAGATTTGCAGTAGAGCACTTTGGCTGACCTCTACTCCTGGGGAATGTAGATTACCTTGTAACGGCCGACAGTCAGCATTGTACTTGAGAAGCACAATCAAGCTCACTTTTCAGTCCCTTATGACTCCTTCTAATTTCCAGGATTTGGTAACCAGCCTCTGCCAGCTTCAGGCATTCCTGTGCAGTGTCCTTTGCAGAAGTATCCTGTACCCCATCCCTAAAATTTCAGATCCCCTGTGAAACATCAGATCTTTAAATTATAAAATGCTTTATCTCCACCCTCAGAAGATCCCACCAATTCAAGGCAGAATTAGAAAGATTGGTGGCTATTCACAACCCCAATCGTAGGGACCTTAATTGACTGCTAGAGGGTTTTCTTCTAGCCCACAATTGTACTGTATCTATTAGGTAGGCCAGATGACCCTCTGGGTAAACAAAACTCCTTCAGAGAGGAACAGATGGCCAGCACCTCTCCACTCAACTGAAGTAGAAATGACTTAAGTAGAAGCTAATTGCAAGCTTTGATAGGAACTATATTGGAGGCCTTTCCTCATAAATTTAATTGGTCTAAGTTTGAATTGTGTCCTCAGAAAAAAGGAAAAAATCCAAAACCTTTTGTTAAATGTTTTATACAATATTTTCAGCAGAAAACTGCATTGAAAACAAAAGCCCAGAGTACAGGAACCTTTGATACCTGCTCCAGTGAGGATTTTTCTCCCTAATACTGAATAGCAAATTCAAAATAGTGTGGTTGATTTGTCTGGGTAACTGCAAGTGTGATAATTGAGGCTACAGCTCAATTCTTTGAAAGCAGCTTCTAGGAATGCAGGAAAAAAAAAACCATTTAATAGTAACAATTCTTGCTTTACAACTTGAATATTTAGAGGAACAAAGACATAAGTTGGAGAATAATTTGAAGCCCTCTTCCTATTTGCCTCCAGACCACTGGAGATATTATAAGCAATCAGGAGGTTGTAAGAGAAATTGTCCTGCAGTTAAGAGAAAGAAAGTTTTAAGAAGCAATCCCTTTAAGCCCCAGGACTGCCAGAAGGGTCATTTTTCTCCTCCTGAGGGACAATTCCCCCTCAAATGACAGGGTCAGCAGTTCCTCTGTTGTACCCCATAGCTTATCGTTAAACCTAAAATACAGAATCAGGCGCTGGATTCTTGACTGACACTGGTGCAACTTCCTCTACCATCTGCTCAGTGGCGTTGTCGCCCCAGTCGCTTGTGATTTTGTTCAAGCAGTTGGAAACTCTGGGTAGACTATTCCATTGCCAATATTTCAGCCCACTCCAATATCTTCAGCCTCCCCCCGCCCCATAACATACATTAGGCCTTTCTAATTTCCAACTGTTCACCAGTAAACCATCTTGGTGGAGCTTTTTAATGTAAACTTAATGCCACTATAACATGTAATGGGGGGGGTGTTTATTTCCCTGCCCTCAGATAAAGCCTCACACTGTTACCAAATGCAAGTTCATGTGCCCGTTGCACAGTGAGGCCAAGCAAACTAAAACATTGTAATCTGGAGCAGAGAAAGGTTTATTGCAGGACCATGCAAGGAGGGGGTGGCTCGCAGCACCCAAACCCCGAACTCTCTGAGAGGTTTCAGCAAAGCACTTTTAAAAAAAATTTACTATTTGCTTTTTTTTAAAACTTTTTATTTTTTAATTTTTTACAATAAACTGCATATATTTAGAGTGTACAATTTGGTATCCCAATCTCCCAATTCATTCCGCCCCCAACCCTCCCCGCTTTCCCCACTTGGTGTCCATATGTTTGTTCTCTACATCTGGTTCTGTATTTCTGCCTTCAGCAAAGCACTTTTAAAGGCAAAGTGAGGGAGGGGTGTGTGGTTGTTGCAAACTTCTTGGTGGCGAACTCTTTTGTTCTTGCCGTTGTCCTCGTAAGTCAGCTCATGATGGTCCTGTAACCTCCCAACAAGACACATGCTATTCTCTGTTCTGCAACTTTTTAACTCTGTATGAATGGACTCTTAAGAGTCCGAGCCCTGAGAATAGGCTATCCTGTATATTTAAGGCTATAGGTAACATTCAAAAGGTACAGAGCCAGCATGACTAAGTACAGGCAACGAGGCACAATGTTTAAAGTAAAAAGGAACAGATCTAATATGGAGTCAGATTTGTTCTTCCCTATTACAACACCTCCTACTTTCCTTAGTGGAAAGTCAGCCTGATTTAAATTCTAGGGACTTCCCTGGTGGCGCAGTGGCTAAGAATCTGCCTGCCAATGCAGGGGACACGGGTTTGAGTCCTGGTCCGGAAGGATCTCATATGCTGTGGAGCAACCAAGCCCGTGTGCCACAACTACTGAGCCTGTGCTCTAGAGCCCATGAGCCACAACTACTGAGCTAGTGTGCCACAACTACTGAAACCTACGTGCCTAGAGCCCATGCTCCGCAACAAGAGAAGCCACTGCAATGAGAAGCCTGCACACTGCAAAGAAGAGTAGTCCTTGCTCGCAGCAACTAGAGAATGTCCGTGTGCAGCAACGAAGACCCAGTGCAGCTGATAAAATAAATAAATAAATAAATAAATAAATAAATAAATAAATTCTGCTGAGTTGGATGGACCTTTAACAGATGTCCCGATAAATGTCTGAGCCACACAAGCAAATGAATTTGAGTTGCTACTATATAAAGGGACTGTGCATGTTATCTGGAAGAAAAATACACTTTTCCAGCAGTAGCCTAATAAGGTGTACAGATTAAAAACCAAGCAAACAAACAAAACAAACATACAAACTTTCTCTTAGTAATGAACATGTTACCCATATTTATTAATCAGGTATTAGGAAACTGCCTGGAGAGTACTTGTCTCTCACTGTCCTACTTCACTCTCTAAATCTCTACTATGGACTCTTTTTCAACCTGTGTGTGTGTGTGTGTGTGTGTATGTGTGTGTGTTTTAGAACTTTATTGGAGTATAATTGCTTTACAGTGTTGTGCCAGTTTCCGCTGTCCAACAAAGTGAATCAGCTGTATTTATACATATATCCCCATATCCCCTCCCTCTTAAGCCTCCCTCCCACCGCCCCTATCCCACCCTTTTAGGTCATGACTAATCATTGAGTTGATCTCCCTGTGATATGCAGCAGCTTCCCAATATCTATGTATTTTACATTTGGTAGTGTATATATGTCAGTGCTACTCTCTCACTTCCTCCCAGCTTCCCCTCCCCCCAACCCTGTGTTGTCAAGTCCGTTCTCTACATCTGCTTCTTTATTCTTGCCCTGTCACTGGGTTCATCAGTACCATTTTTTAAAGATTCCATACATATGCATTAGCATATGGTATTTGTTTTTCTCTTTCTGACTTACTTCACTCTGTATGACAGACTCTAGGTCCATCCATCTCACTACAAATAACTCAATTTCGTTCCTTTTTATGGCTAATGTTCCATTGTATATATGTACCACATCCTCTTTATCCATTTCGTCTGTTGATGGACATTTAGGTAGCTTCCATATCCTGGCTATTGTAAATAGTGCTGCAATGAACATTGTGGCACATGTATATTTTTGAATTATGGTTTTCTTAGGGTATATGCCCAGTAGTGGTATTGCTGGGTCATGTGGTAGTTCTACTTTTAGTTTTTAAAGGAACCTCCGTACTGTTTTCCATAGTGACTGTATCAATTTACTTTCCCACCTGTAGTGTAGGAGGGTTGCATTTTCTCCACACCCTCTCCATCATTTATTGTTTCTAGATTTTTTGGTGATGGCCATTCTGACTGGTTTGAGATGTTACCTCATTGTGGTTTTTATTTTCATTTCTCTAATGATTAGTGATATTGAGCATTTTTTTCATGTGCCTCTTGGCCATCTGTATGTCTTCTTTGGAGAAATGTCTATTTAGGCCTTCTGCCCATTTTTTGATTGGGTTGTTTGTTTTTTTGATATTGAGCTGTATGAGCTGTTTGTATATTTTGGAGATTAATCCTTTATCTGTTGCTTCGTTGGTAAGTATTTTCTCCCATTCTGAGGGTTGTCTTCTTGTCTTGTTTATGGTTTCCTTGCTGTACAAGTTTCATTAGGTCCCATTTGTTTATTTTAGCTTTTATTTCCACTACTCTGAGAGGTGGGTCAAAAAGGATCTTGCTGTGGTTTATGTCATAGAGTGTTCTGCCTATGTTTTCCTCTAAGAGTTTTATAGTGTCTGACCTTACATTTAGGCCTTTAATCCATTTTGAGTTTATTTTTGTGTATGGTGTTAGGAAGTGTTCTAATTTCATTCTTTTACATGTAGCTGTCCAATTTTCCCAGCACCACTTATGGAAGAGGCTGCCTTTTCTCCATTGTATGTTCTTGCCTGCTTCATCATAAATTAGGTGACCATATTTGTGTGGGTTTATATCTAGGCTTTGTATCTTATACCACTGATCTATATTTTAGTGTTTGTGCCAGCACCATACTGTCTTGATTACTTTAGATTTGTAGTATAGCTTGAAGCTGAGGAGCCTGATTCCTCCAGCTCCATTTTTCTTTCTCAAGTTTGCTTTGGTTATTCAGGGTCTTTTGTGTTTCCATACAAATTGTAAAATTTCTTGTTCTAGTTCTGTGAAAAATGCCGTTGGTAATTTGATAGGGATTGCATTGAATCTGTAGATTACTTTGGGTAGTACATTCATTTTCATTTTCACAGTATTGATTCTTCCAATCCAAGAACATGGTATATTTCTCCATCAGTTTATATCCTCTTTGGTTTCTTTCATCAGTGTTTTACAGTTTTCTGAGTACAAGTCTTTTGTCTCCTTAGGTAGGTTTATTCTTAGTATTTTATTATTTTTATTGTGATGGTAAATGGGAATGTTTCCTTAATTTCTCGTTCTGATTTTTTTCATTGTTAGTATATAGGAATGCAAGAGATTTCTGTGCATTAATTTTGTATCCTGCTTACGTTACCAAGTTCATGGATTAGCTGTAGTAGTTTTCTGGTGGCATCTTTAGGATTTTCTATGTATAGTATCTTGTCATCTGTAAACAGTGACAGTTTTACGTTTTCTTTTTCAATTTGGATTCCTTATTTGTTTTTCTTCTCCGCTGTGGTTAGGACTTCCAAAACTATGTTGAATAAGAGTGACAAGAGTGGACATCCTTGTCTTGTTCCTGACCTTAGTGGAAATGCTTTCAATTTTTCACCATCGAGAATGATGTTTGCTGTGGATTTGTCATACATGGCCTGTATTATGTTGAGGTAGGTTCCCTCTATGCCCATTTTCTGGAGAGTTTTTATCATAAATGGGTGTTGAATTTTGTCAAAAGCTTTCCATGAATCTATGGTTTTTATTCCTTAATTTGTTAATATGGTGTATCACAATGATTGGTTTGATTATTTTGAAGAATCCTTGCATTCCTGGAATAAATCCCACTTGATCATGGTGTATGATCCTTTTAGTTTGTTGTTGGATTCAGTTTGCTAGTATTTTGTTGAGGATTTTTGCATCTATGTTCATCAGTGATGCTGGCCTGTAATTTTGTTTTTTTGTGTGTGATATCTTTGTCTGGTTTTGGTATTAGGGTTATCGTGGCCTTGTAGAATGAATTTGCGAGTGTTCCTCCCTCTGCAATCTGAGGTTCTCTGTTAGTCTGGTGGTTCGGACTCAGAGCTCCCACCATAGGAGCTCAGGCCCAACCCCCGGCTTATGAACCAAGGTCCTACAAGCGGTGCGGGGCAACAGCTGGGAAAAAAAAAGAAGAAGAAAGAAAGAAAAGAAAAGAAAAAAAGCAGAATAATAACAAAGAGTAAAAAACAAGATTATAAAATTAACATATATGTTAGAAAAATAAAAATATAGATGAAACAACAACTGGAAGGTAAAACAGAACCACAATAGCAAAAAAGAGGAGGGGGAAAAAAAGCTGTGAAAGGCCTTGGCTCTGGGGGGGTGGGGCTTAGGCAGGGGTGGTATTTAGGTAATGGGAGGGGCCTACTCTATGGACCCATAGGGCCAGAAAAGGCCCTGGGGGAGGTGGGGGGAGGGGCTTAGGTTCAAGGAGGCAGGAGGAGCCCAGGAGTGCCTCTGGCTTTAAGGGTGGAGGACCAGGTCCAGGACCCCAGTAGCCTCCCTGGGCCCCAATGGGTGGGGGAGACGCTAAGCACGTCCCCCCCATCCTCTGATCCCTGAAGTTCCCTCCCATTGGCCTCTCTTCTATGCCCCCCCCCCATGCTCCCAGGACCCATGAGGCTGGAGGGAGCCCCTGGAAGGCAGGGGACGAGACCTGGAAGCCGAACAGGGTTGGGCAAGGGAAATGCCTGCGGCACATCCCCTGATCCCCCATCCCAGAAGGTGCCCTCCCTATCTGCCTCTCCTTCTCTTCCCCACACCTCACTCCCTCCTATGCCTCTAGAACCCATGCAGCCTGGAGGGGACCTTGGAGGGCAGAGGGCCCGGCCTGGAAGCCCAGCAGGCTTCCTGGCCAGATTGGGCAGGGGAAATGCTATGTGCGCTCCCCCTTGATCCTCTGAGCCCCCGAGGGTCCCTCCAGATGTGGGAACTCCTCCCTCTCTCAGCCACCCCTCAAGAGCACTAGTCCTCTCTGGCCTCCACTTCTCCTCCCCCCTCACAATCCCCCCAGGTCCTACCCTGTCACTCAGGAGTTCCTCCCAACTCCTTGGGTGTCAAGTCTCCCCACCAGTGTCGGGCAGGTGCCCTAGTTGTGGGGAGCCGCAAATTCTGCGTCCTCCCATGCCGCCATCTTGACTCCTCCCCCTGGAAGGTCTTTAATGTTGAGAACTTCCCAACAATATATATTCTACCATAACTCTTCCTTCTCAGGTAGAGACAGAAGGATCATTTTCACTAATTGAATAGTATACATAAACAGCTGACCATTGTTCCAATCCTTCCCATCATACACAAGTCCACTTGGAGCTGATAACATGGCCTTTGTCTTAACAAGAGCAGGATGGCAAGTTAATAATCTTGCAACAAAGCTTTCATATAATGGTATTACTAGTAATCACTGTAAAGTTTAACTACAGAATACCTAAGAGCTTTACTAATTCCATTTATTTAGTCAGTATTTGCATAGGCTTGTTTAGATCTACTCACTGAAGAAGAATTGACTGTACTTCTCTCCTATGGAAGATTTCTTTTTTTCTAGGCAGAGGAGATATGAAGATTAAGAAAAGGCAAAATTCCTGGCCATTATGAAAATGACTATTTAGATTATCAGGAAAAGGATCACTTTTTGTTGATTTAGCATCTCGTAAAAACCCTTCTAACAACATACATTAATGGCAATAATGATGTTTTGTGGGGATTTTGATGGTGTTCTGAGATTCTAGCTAACAAAGTGAAGTGACAGCATTAGTTTAATTCAGAGGCCAGCAAACGTTTACAGCGAAGGGCCAGGTAGTAAACATTTTAGGCTTTTTAAACAACTACCCAAGTCTGCTGCTGTAGCATGAAAGTAGCTATATAAAGTATGTACACAAAGGGGTGTGGCTGTATTCCAATAAAACTTTATTTAGAAAACCATAAAAAGGCCAGAGTTTGGTGTGTAGGTCATACTTAGCACTTGAAGCTAGACATGATGAAACTGTCCTTTATGGGCTGAGTTATGTCTACCAGAAATTTGTGCTTCGAAGTCCTAACATCTAGAACCTCAGAATTTGCCCTTATTTGGAAATAGGATTGTTGTGGATGTAATTAGTCAAGTTAAGGCAAGGTCTAAGGTGGAATAGACTAGGTCTGTAATTAATTTGACAGGCTTTCTTATAGAAAGGTGAATTTGGACATAGCTGCACATACAGACACACACACAAACACACACATACACACACACACTCACACACACACAGAGGGAGAACACCATATGAAGATAAATGCAGAGATTGAAGTCAAGCTTCTACTTGCTAAGGAATTCCAAAGATGACCAGCAAACCAAAAGAAGCTAGACATGGAAACAGATTTTTCATCAGAGCCCTTAGGAGGAATGGACCCTGTTGACTCCTCGATTTCAGACTTCTAGTCTCTAGAACTGTAAGATAATTAAGATGGTTATTTATGCCACCTGGTTTGTGGCACTTTGTCATGGCAGCCCTAGAAAAATAATACTCTGTCTTTAAACATGGTCAAAATCAAGACACAGAAAGATTAATGGTTCCAGGACTAGAAGAGAATAAATTGACATTTGGATACATCCAAGATCCATGAAAAGTGTTGGCAAAGTTTGATCCTTGCTACTTATGAGAGGCCTGCAACAGCCCTGTCACTGAGAGATGCTGCCCTGCTGAGGAGTCTCCCCAGGGCCCCCTTCATGTCCCTGTTCCTCAGACTGTAGATGAAGGGGTTCAGCATGGGGGTGACCATGGTGTACATCACCGAGGCCACTAGACTTGTCTTAGAGGATGAAGTGGCTGCAGAACTGAGGTAGACCCCAAGGCCTGTGCCGTAGAACAAGGAAACCACTGAGAGGTGAGACCCACAGGTGGAAAAAGCTTTGAACTTGCCCCCAGCTGAAGAAATCCTCAGTATGGAGGAAACAATCTGATGGTAAGAGAAAAGTATTCCATTGAAAGGAATCACGGCCAGAAGGCCAGTTGCAAAGTATACCACTATGTTATTGGTGAGAGTGTCAGAACAGGAGAGTTTCAGGACTTCAGGAAGATCACAAAAAAAGTGTGGGATTTCCAGATTTGTGCAGAAGGATAGCCTCAAAATGGGCAAGGTCTCAATCAAGGAGCCCATGACACTGAGGCACCAGGATCCCAGGGCTAGCAGTCCACAGAGGCAGGGGTTCATGATGACAGTGTAGTGCAGGGGGTGACAGATGGCCACAAAGCGGTCATAGGCCATCACGGTCAGCAGTAAATTGCCCAGGCATCCAAACACAATGAAGAAAAATATCTGGCTGAGACAGGCTTTATATGTTATGACTTTGCTCTGTGTCCGGAGGTTCAGCAGCATCTTTGGGATGGTGGTGGAAGTGAAACAGATGTCAGCAAAGGACAGGTTGGAGAGGAAGAAGTACATGGGGGTGTGGAGGTGGGAGTCTGAGATGATGGCCAGGATGATGAGTAGGTTCCCAGTGAATGTCACCAGGTACATGGACAGGAACAGCCCAAAGAGAATGAACTGAATCTCTGACTTTGCAGAAAATCCCAAGAGGAGAAATTCCAAAGCATGTGTTTGATTTCCTGATTCCATGTAGATGAAAGAGCTGTCAGGATATAGAAAAAACAACAACAACATTCAATTGTCATGATAATAACAGCACGGTAATGTGGTTACCTTAATTTCAGGTGAAAGAATTAATAAAATACTGCCTTTTTCTAACTGTCTTTAGTTGGGGAATTTGAAATACTTCCATCCTATTCTTTGCTGTCTCTATTATCTGGAAATGTAGTCTTAACTTCAAAGTATCCATACCGTTTATAACCTGGCTACTGAAGGTGTGGCATGTAGACCAGCAGGTCATGTTACTCAAGAGCTTCTTTGTTATTTTTGTTTTTGTTTTTTTAAATTTATTTATTTATTTATTGCCTGCATTGAGTCTTCATTGCTGCACATGGGCTTTCTCTAGTTGTGGCGAGTGGGGGCTACTCTTCATTGTGGTGCACGGGCTCCTCATTGTGGTGGCTTCTCTTGTTTCAGAGCATGGCTCTAGGAATGCAGCTTCAGTAGTGGTGGCCCATGGGCTCAATAGTTGTGGTGCCCAGGCTTAGTTGCTCCACAGCATGTGGGATCTTCCTGGGGCAGGGATCGAACCCATGTCCTCTGCATTGGTAGGTGGATTCTTAACCACTGCACCATCTAGGAAGTCCCAAGAGCTTCTTTGAATGCAGAATCCAAGGCCCCACTCAGACCTGCTGAATCAGAGTCTACATTTTAACAAGATCACCTGGAGTTTCACATGTGCATTATGTTTGATTAATCATCACAATTAGTGTTGTAATAATAATAATGTTCATACATTGGTATTATCTATTCCAAACATTGTTTCTGTACCCAATGTTTAATTTTCCAATGCAAATATCTACAATATACACAATTTGCATTGCTTATATGATCATATATTATATCATTTTACATTTTTATTTGGTGACACTCTGTTCTGTGTCATTGCAAAACCTGTCACACATTATGGATTTTTTCTTATATTTCAGTAGGATTTCTGAAAGTACAGCTTAAAAAATTAATATAAGCTCTGCATATTAGGCTAATGGTATATTAGGAAACTTTTTGAGATTAGGATTCAGAGTTCTTGCACATGAGCATATCTATACACACATACTTTAAAAAGGCTTTCAAGCTAGTTAGAGAGTGACGTCAGAGGAAATGGTGGAGTTGGAAACTCCATTGCCACTCCACAAAAACATTGAATCTACTGGGGAAAACTGTCAGTATCAACTTTATCATGAATATGAAAAATAATTGATGGTTTACAAAAAGAAATGAACCCTTAATCAAGAAAAAAGTGACTGACGGGGACTTTCTAAGTGGCACAGTAGTTAAGAATCTGCTTGCAAATGCAGGGGACGTGGGTTTGATCCCTGCTCCAGGAAGAACCCACGTGTTGCAGAGCAACTAAGCCCATGTACCACAACTATTGAGCCTGTGCTCTAGAGCCAAAAGCCACAACTACTGAGCCTGTGTGCTGCAACTGCTGAAGCCCACACACCTAGAGCCCATACTCCGCAACAAGAGAAGCCACCACAATGAGGAGCCCGTGCACCACAACAAAGAGTAGCCCCTGCTCAATGCAACTAGAGAAAGCCCAAGTGCAGCAACAATGAAGACCCAACACAACCAATAAACAAACAAACAAACAAACAAACAAATAAATTTAAAAAATACTTTACCATTAAAAAAAAAAGAAAATGATGACTGAAATCAGATTAGAAAGCTTTTTGGTAATTTAGGTTATTATTTCCCTAACATCCCCTTCCTGGCACAGTGGCAGTGTTAAAGATGGTGATCCACAGTCCCTGTGTGGATTCCTACTGCTGGAGGAGCAAACAAATGTGTTTTCTGAATTATCCTGTCTTATGGCTCCTTGAAGGACTAACAAAAAGGACTTACTTTTACTTTGCCTAATGTGAAACTATTCTCAAGGTGGGAAAGCAGCGATGTGGAGTGCAATCATCAGGCATAATTAAAGACAGATGAACTACCTGCTGGTGTGTGGGGCAAAAGATATGAGTTGGGGCAAACAATAGGCACACTGAAATTCCTGGAAGGAAATGCTGGGGAGTGAAATGGTTTGGACATATGACCATAAAAGTGTTCACATATTGTTTGGAATTTAAAAGGCTAGACACATATCCAAGGTAGAAAGCCTGCTCAGAAAAGATCAAAAAGCCCCGATATCTCATCTCTGACTGATATTCAAGGCTCTGGGCAAGTAACAAGTGAAGATAAAGGCAAGAGTTATAAAATGTCCAGCTGGGTATGAAAAGAATGTACACACATGCGCACACACACACACACACACACACACACACACACCCAAACAGCAAAGACTGGGAAACTTTGGTCTTTGATTCCAAAGTTTAAGGAAATCTCTCTATCACTAGCTGACCACTAAGATAACAGAACAGAGACTTCAGTGATCACACATGACAAAAAATACAGTCTGTAAAAAATTAGTTT
Source organism: Hippopotamus amphibius kiboko (assembly GCF_030028045.1). Classification (NCBI taxonomy): domain Eukaryota; kingdom Metazoa; phylum Chordata; class Mammalia; order Artiodactyla; family Hippopotamidae; genus Hippopotamus; species Hippopotamus amphibius. The sequence continues at coordinate 14,494,459 of NC_080200.1, read as the reverse complement.
ATAAAAGTCATTAAGCAAACAAACAAATACAATCCACAATAAGCAGCAACAAAATACTCCAAGGAGGAGGGACAAATCTGATTTCCAGAATTGTGACAACAATATTCAAAATATTTAGTTTGTAACAACAACTATGATAAAAACTCTCCAGAAAGTGGGCATAGAAGGAAGTTATCTCAATATGATAAAAGCCATATATGACAAACCAACAGCCAACATCATTTTAAATGGTGAAAACTGAAAGCATTCCCTCTAAGGACTGGAACAAGACAAGGGTGCCCACTCTCACCACTATTATTCAACATAGTTTTGGAAGTTTTAGCCACAGCAATCAGAGGAGAAAAAGAAATAAAAGGAATCCAAATTGGAAAAGAAGTAAAATTGTCACTTTTTGCAGATGACATGATATTATACATAGAAAACCCTAAAGACTCTACCAGAAAACTGCTAGCACTAATTGATGAATTTAGTAAAGTAGCAGGATACAAAATTAATGCACAGAAATCTCTTGCATTCCTATACACTAACAATGGAAGAGCAGAAAGAGAAATTAAGGAAACACTCCCATTCACCATTGCAACAAAAAGAATAAAATACCTAGGGATAAACCTGCCTAAGGAGGCAAAAGACCTGTATGCAGAAAAGTATAAGACACTGATGAAAGAAATCAAAGATGATACAAACAGATGGAAGGACATACCATGTTCTTGGATTGGAAGAATCAACATTGTGAAAAGGACTATCCTACCCAAAGCAATTTACAGATTCAAAGCAATCCCTATCAAATTACCAATGGTATTTTTCACAGCACTAGAACAAGAAACTTTATGATTCGTATGGAAAAGCAAAAGACCCCAAATAGCTAAAGCAATCTTGAGAAGGAAAGATGGAGCTAGAGGAATCAGAGAGACTTCAAACTATACTAAAGGCTACAGTGATCAAGACAGTATGGTAGGGCACAAAAACAGAAATATAGATCAATGGAACAGAATAGAGAGCCCAGAGACAAACCCATGCACATAGAGGCACCTTATCTTTGACAGAGGCAAGAATATACAATGGAAAAAAGACAGCCTCTTCAATAAGTGGTGCTGGGAAAACTGGACAGCTACATGTAAAAGAATGAAATTAGAACACTTCCTAACACCATACACAAAAATAAACTCAAAATGGATTAAAGACCTAAATGTAAGGCCAGACACTATAAAACTCTTAGAGGAAAACATAGGCAGAACACTCTATGACATAAACCAAAGCAAGATCCTTTTTGACCCTCCACCTAGAATAATGGAAATAAAATAAAAAATAAACAAACGGGACCAAATGAAACATAAAAGATTTGTACATCAAAAGAAACCATAAATAAGACAAGAAGACAACCCTCAGAATGGGAGAAAATACTTGCCAACGAAGCAACGGACAAAGGATTAATCTCCAAAATATACAAGCAGCTCATGCAGCTTCATACCAAAAAAGCAACTAACACAATCCACAAGTGGGCGGAAGACCTAAATAGACATTTCTCCAAAGAAGACATGCAGATGGCTAACAAACACATGAAAAGATGCTCAATATCACTAATCATTAGAGAAATGCAAGTCAAAGTCACAATGAGGTATCACCTCACACTGGTCAGAATGGCCATCATCAAAAAATCTAGACACAACAAGTGCTGGAGAGGGTGTGGAGAAAAGGGAACCCTCCTGCACTGTTGGTGGGAATGTAAGCTAGTACAGCCACTATGCAAAACAGTTTGGAGGTTCCTTAAAAAACTGAAAGTAGAACTACCATATGACCCAGTAATCCCACTGCTGGGCATATACCCAGAGAAAACCATAATCCAAAAAGAAACATGTAGCATAATGTTCATTGCAGCACTATTTACAATAACCAGGACATGGAAGCAACCTAAATGCCCATCAACATATGAATGGATACAGAAGATGTGGCACATATATACAATGGAATATTACTCAGCCATAAAAAGAATGAAATTGAGTTATTTGTAATGAAATGGATAGACCTAGAGTCTGTCAGACAGAGTGAAGTAAGCCAGAAAGAGAAAAACAAATACTGTATGCTAACTCATATATATGAAATCTAAAAAAAAAAATGGTGCTGATAAACCCAGTGACAGGGCAAGAATAAAGATGTAGATGTAAGGAATGGACTTGAGGACACGGGTTTGGGGGGAGTAAAGGGGAACCTGGGACGAGGTTAGAGAGTAGCATTGACATATATATACTACCAAATGTAAAATAGCTAGTGGGAAGTTCCTGCATAACATAGGGAGATAAACTCAATGGGTGATGACTAGAGGGCCAGGATATGGAGGGTGGGAGGGAATTGCAGGAGGGCGGGGATATGGGGATATATGTCTAAATACAGCTGATTCACTTTGGTGTATCTCAAAAACTGGTACAACAGTATAAAGCAATTATATTCCAATAAAGAGCTTTAAAAATAAAACAAAAGCAAGAAAAAATATAATGCATGCAGAGAAACAAAAATATATGGTTCATTCACAGGAAAAATGAAATAGTAGAACCTGAATTTGAGGTGGCCCAGGTCTTGTACTTACCAGAGAGAGACTTAATATCAACTCTCTTAAGTATGCTTAAAGAATTAAAGGAAGCCATGCAGAGTTAAAGGAAACCAGGTTGTCTCACCAGCGAACATATACAAACAGATATAAATTATGAAAGCAACCAGATAGAAATTCTAGAGTTTAAAAGTGCTGTAAAGGGAACTCTCCTGCACTGTTGATGGGAATGTAAGCTAGTACAGCCACGATGGAAAACAGTTTGGCGGTTCTTTAAAAAACTAAAAATAGAACTACCATATGATCCAGTAATCCCACTACTGGGCATATACCCAGAGAAAACCATAATCCAAAAAGAAACATGTACCGTAATGTTCATTGCAGTGCTATTTTCAATAGCCAGGACAAGGAAGCAACCTAAATGCCCATCAACATATGGATGGATAAAGAAGATGTGGCACATATATACAATGGAATATTACTCAGCTATAAAAAGGAATGAAATGGAGCTACATGTAATGAGGTGGACAGACCTAGAGTCTGTCATACAGCGTGAAGTAAGCCAGAAAGAGAAAAACAAATATTGTGTGCTAACTCATATATAAAGAATCTAAAAAAAAAAAAAAGAAAGAAAAATGGTGCCAATGAACCCAGTGACAGGACAAAGATAAGGATGCAGATGCAGAGAATGGACTGGAGGACATGGGGTTGGGGGGGTGGGGGGCGAAGGGGAAGCTGGGACGAAGTGAGAGAGTAGCATAGATGTATATACACTACCAACTGTAAAATAGATAGCTAGTGGGAAGTTGCTATATAACACAGGGAGATCAACTTGATGATGGGTGATGCCTTGGAGGGCCAGGATGGGGAGGGTGGGGGGGAGTCGCAGGAGGGAGAGGATATGGAGATATGTGTATAAATATAGCTGATTCACTTTGGTGTACCTCATAAGCTGGTACAAGAGTGTAAAGCAACTATATTCCAATAAAGAGCTTAAAAAAAAAGTGCTGTAACTGAAACCAGAAATTCACTGCTAGTCTTCATTAACATATAAGGTCAGGAAGAAGAAAGAATTAGTAAGTCAATGAAGGTAAGTCAATGGTGATTATGTATTCTGAGGAGCAAGAAGAAAAGAGAATGAGAAAAATAAACAGAATCCAAGAAACCTAGGAAACCCATCAAATATAGTGACATATGTATAATTGGAGTCCCAGAAGGATATGGGAAGGAAGGGGGTAGAACAAATATTTGAAAAAATAATGATTGAAAAATTCAAAAATTCCAAGCTTGATAAAAGATATGCATCTACGTGTTCAGGAAGCTCAACAGACTCCAAGCAGGATAAACTCGAAGAGATCTATACTGAGACACACTGTAATCAAACTGTCAGAAGCCTTAAAGGCAAAGAAGGGATCTTGAAAGCAGCAAAAGGGAAGCGACTCATAACATAAAAGGGATTCTTAGTAAGATTAACAGTAGATTTCTCATGAGAAATATTGCAGTCATAAGTAGTGGGGCATCGTATTTAAAGTGCTGGGGGAGAGGGGGAAGATATCAACCAAGAACTGCATATTCAGCAAAACAGCCCTTCAAAAATGAAGAATATAATCCATAAAAAGAATCTAAAGAAATACATGCTACAACTTGGAAAAAAATGCAAAACATTATGTTAAATGAAGGAAATTCAACACAAAAGGCCACATATTTATATGATTCCTCGTATACAAAGTATATAGAATACATAAATCCATAGAGACATACATGGAATAGTGTCTTTCAGGTACTAGGGCAGGAGGTAATGGGGAGAAACTGCTCTTATAATACATAAATGATTTTACTTTGGTATGATGGAAATGTTTTAGAATTAGATAGAGGTGGTGGTTGTATAATACTCTGAATGTTCCAAGTGATACTGACCTGTTTGCCTTAAAATGGTTAACTTTATGTTATGTGAATTTCAACTCAAATTATTTTCTTTAAAGAAGAAGAAATTAAGACATTCCCAGATAAACAAGTTGAAGGAGTTTGTTGTTGGTAAAACTACCCTATACATAATGCTAAAGGGAGTCCTTCAGGCTGAAAGGAAAGAACATGGTTCAATAACTGGAAACTACACGAAGAAATAAAGAACACCCATAAAGATAACCATATAAGTAAACATAGAAGTCAGTATTATTGTGTTGTTGGGTAGTAACTCCTCACTTATGAGTACAGGAGATGAAAAGATAAAAGAAAGAAGAGCAGCTGACTCTTGTAGGAAGAATAGAAACCCTCTAGAGAATGGTAGTTCTAGATCATGAAAAAAAGCTCTTAGAATTGAAATTGTGAATGAGAAAGGCTTAAAAGAGGAATCAAGGGAGAATGAAGAGAGGATGTCGTGAATGCAAAGATCCACACACAGCTAAAGACTTAAGTGGAATAGGAAATGGACTTTCCCTCTCTTTTTGCCCTCTTCTGTCTTCTGGGAGTTAGTGCTTACCAAAACTTCCACTACTTCAATACCTGTATACTAGTGTTTCTCTATCCATTTTCATTTTTTGCCCCTTCAAGAAACTTTTTAGGGCATTTTTTTTCAAAATGCCTCCCCATTCTTGAAATGCTAATACCACAGATATATCATTTTTCTGTTAACATACAGTGTGCATTAGAGAGCTGCAAATCATTGCAATATCTATGTTTTTTCACTCTGTGGAAAAATATACTTTTGCCTCCTTGCGGTGGTTTCACCTCCATTAAGAATGCATGCTCTTGGGCTTTTCCAGCCCAATAATTCCATGACATAATTCAAGGGATGCATTTCACTGGTGATTTTATTGTTTTATTTTTTTGGGGGGGGGGCGTTTGTGGGTGGGGATAGAACTTTGCCCTCAGGATGGGAAGGAGATGATGACAGGCACGCTTTAGCTGGGCCACAGGAGTGTCTCTGAAGGCACAAGTACGTTCATTCTCGTTATTGGATTTGTAGTCTGCAGAATAAGGGCATGGGGTCATATCTGCAGTTTTAGGGCTTCTATAGTTATATTCTCTTTTCTACCCAGCAAATAACTTGTCCTGGTGTTACTATAGTCTTTGAGTAATGTAGCTTATGGGGAACAAGTGGACCTAAGCAGATAGGAAGTTTGGTTACTCATTGAATTCTTCTACTTACTTATGTAAATCCATAAGCACAAGGTTATTTTATGGGCATCGCTTCTTTAGTTTTGACCTCCACTCTTAAGAATTCCTAAAGAAACAATCTCAGAGTCCCTGAGCTGGTGTTTCTCTACAATCGAAGGGAAGGAGACACACGTTGGTTCAAGGATCATTGAGATTCTGATGACTTCATTCAAAGATATGGCAATGCCTCCCAAACACACCCAACCTCACTTGAGACAACCCCAAGAACATTGCATGTCTCTCATGTTGATCCACTGAGGGAGGACCCCCAAAACAGGGAAATCATTTCAGGTGTGAGAGACTGACTGGATTCACTGGAAGTTCTTAGGACCTCCCAAATGAGGTGACCACTCATCTGGAATCTGGTAATGATGTTTTGTTTTCCAACTTTGCAGGGTTGGGGGGGTGGGGAGAGATTTTTCTTATCAAATTCATATAAGATGGTATGTAAAAACAACAGAGCTCCAGGAAATATGCAGAGACAGGTCATTCCAAAATCTTAATTTGAGTATTAAAGCAGGATCAGATGGAGACATGTTATTTGAAGCCACCAAATTAATGTTAATACAGGAAATTATCCTCTATCTAAGGCGATGCAATAAGTCTTTACTATTCAGGAGTCTGAAAGCTCTTGTCACTTAGGTGGGATTTGCACTTGTAACTCTGGTCAGGGTATACTGTTGACTTTTTTCCAAAACACCTTAATACCTGAGCCATGATGTAATGTCTCAGCCTCAGCTCTACCCCAGTGTGGGTATTAGCACATGTGATGTCTCTAGCCTATGTTAAGAAATACTTCAAGAACCTTAAAGAGTTTCTGGATTCCTTGAAGGGAATTGGCTGGAGACAGTGCTCCCTTCACCACACAATGTGACTGTTTTACCAGAGTTTGAAGATCAATGTCCTTTTGGCTTTAGTGTCAAGAAAGGTCATGCTCCTATCAAGCAATTGTTTGTTTTGATGTTGTGGGTGCTGTCAATCTTGTGATTGCTCACTACAGATTGGCTACACAACTTTTCCATTCCCCTATTCCCAATGAACAGAACCCGATTACCTTTGGAAGTGGTCATATGCCCAGCCAAGATACCGTATTTTCCATATTCTCTTCAGTCATGGACAGTCATGGATAGTATAAGTTATTGGGTGGGAATATTGAAATGCTCTGTAGAAGCCTTTCCCCTTTTTTTCTCTTTTTTGTCTGGAATGACACTCCTGCAGCTGACATATCTTGGAAAACCACACACTATAGATGGGGGAGCAGAGGGACAGAATGAACCCTGAACCTCTTGTTAGCATGGAGACATCATGCTGGCCCCCCTTTTTATGAGGGAAATAAATTAAACCCTCATTGGATAGTAACACTTTTACTTTTTCCATAGCCAAATTTTATCCTAACAGTACAGAGTCTTTTGTCTTCACCAGAATTCTCAGAGTCATATTAGGAGCCCAGTTTTGGCAACTATGTAACATTTCATAGTATATATTTTGTTTGCTCATTTAGTTATTCACCTAGTTTTTTTTTTATAAATTTGTTTATTTATTTATTTATTTTATTGGCTGTGTTGGGTCTTTTTTTGCTGTGCGCGGGCTTTCAGTAGTTGTGGAGAGTAGCGGGGCCTACTCTTCATTGCAGTGCGTGGGCTTCTCATTGCTGTGGCTTCTCTTGTTGCAGAGCACGGGCTCTAGGCACGTGGGCTTCAGTAGTTGTGGCACATAGGCTCAATAGTTGTGGCTCGTGGGCTCTAGAGCACAGGCTCAGTAGTTGTGGCACACGGGCTTAGTTGCTCCGTGGCATGTGGGATCTTCCTGGAGCAGGGATCGAACCTGTGTCCCCTGCATTGGTAGGCAGATTCTTCACCACAGTGCCTCCTAAGAAGCCCGTTATTCACCTAGTTTTATTTCCTCTTTTCTTACTTCTGCCACAATATTTCTCTTGTCATATACATTTAAGGTGTTTTGCTTTGTTTCATGTACTGTATAGTTTCCTTAAAATTCTTTTAAACCATGTTATGTGAATGAGCGAATAAATAATGATGTTTTTCAAATGACACCAGGTCCTAGACACTTGTGCCATTATATTCATAGTTTCACAAGAATTCTCTCAAATCTCCTTATACACGCTTTTGTGCTGATGAGAAATCGATCTGCAAAATGTAAGAAATATTTCCAGATCTCACCATGTGCTAGATATAAAAGGCTGAAGTAGAATCGCTCCTCCCTGACTCCAAATCAGGTCCTTTCTCACTCCGCAGGGCTGCCTCACTCAGTCAGTCATGCTTCTTAAATAAGAGTAAATATTAATGTTGAGGGACTTCCCTGGTGTCACAGTGGTTAAGAATCTGCCTGCCAGTGCAGGGGACATGGGTTTGAGCCGGGAAGATCCCACATGCCGTGGAGCAACTAAGCCTGTGTGCAACAACTACTGAGCCTGCGCTCTACAGCCCATGAGCCACAACTACTGAGCCCACGTACTGCAACTACTGAAGCCCTTGCACCTAGAGCCCGTGCTCCACAACAAGAGAAGCCACAGCAATGAGAAGCCCACTCACTGCAACAAAGAGTTCCCTGCTTGCTGCCACTAGAGCAAGCCCACTCACAGCAACAAAGACCCAACTCAGCCAATAAATAAAAAATAAATAAATAAATAAATTTATAAAAAAATATTAATGTTGAAACACAGCAGAATCGTTAAGAGTTGAGCAGACATAAGGGAGGGTCAGTTCCTGCTACGGGAGGAGAGAGGGCTTGAAATTGTGCTCCAAGATGGGAAGTGAGAAGAAAGGGGCTCAGAAGGAATGTACTATAAGAATTCCCTTCAGAGCCAGGGATATGAACTGTGAAGGATCTTGAATTTATCTTTTTCACAATCTCATCAACATGACTGTTCCTCCACAATGAATAAAATATTTCCTTCCATCCACGCTGCTTTTCCACAGTACTTACTGGACTACTGTGGTATCCTTTAGTAGCATCACTTGAAGAATTTGGCCCTACTGGCCCTTCCCTCCTTGGACAATGGATGCAGAGAGGGCAGGCAGTGGGTTTCCTGTGCTGGTTTTCCGGAGTGATTGCACATCTCAGAGAGGCACAGAGATGCTCTGAGCCTGGGGCTTATGAGCTGCAGGTGAGCTCTACAGAGGCTGAATTCTCAGAGCTCATCCTTAAATAAATTGCTTCATTGTTGCTCAATTCCCTAAGCAATTCAGCTCCCTTGAAGCCAAGAGACCATAAGAAAGGAAATTTTTTTTATTTTAACAACTTTATTGAAGTACAACTGAATGCAATTTACTGAATATATCAAAGTGTACTATTTTTTTAACAGACAATAAACTGCATATATTTAGAGTGTACAATTTTTCTGCTAGTTCAGTCTGCATGGGTTCACCTTGGGGGCCAGATGCATATTCCTTTCCTACCAATGGGTCCATCTCCCCTGGGATGAACATCTCCCCCATGTGTATAAACTCTCATGCAGGATATATTGAAAAGATCATCCCATGAGCTTCTGTGCTACCTGTGAGTGACACTGAGTCTCCAGATATAGTGTTGCCTGACCACACCCATCCCAAATTAGATCCTCCCTGGAACTTCAATCTGACATCTGTTTTGAAAACTGGAGATAGATTTTGAAGAAAATGCATGGGCTATTTCCCTTGATGCAGAGTAAATTTTGTGGCTGCAGAGGTAGAGTGTTTTTTTTTTTTTTTTTATACAGACCCAGTTATTCAGTTTTTTCTTTTCTTTTTTTTTTCCCAATCAGGGGTAAAGGTACTCACATGTTTAAACTCCCACGGGTAATTTTTCTGGTTATATACCCAGGTATACTATTCAGAGCACTCTTTTTCCAATGAAGAAAGAGTACTTTGAATATAAAATCAGTACTGATAGTGATTTAGAACAGGCATTGGCAAACATATTCATAAAGGCTAGATAATTCATATTTTAGGCATTGTGGGGAATCAGCTGCAATGGAGTTAAATCCGTTGCAGGGACATTAAGGCTCCCCTATTTTAGTGTGAAAATAGTTGTAGGCAATGCCTACGCAAGTGGGCTTGGCTGTGGCTGCTGTGACAACTAACCACTAACTGGGTGGCTTAAAACAACAGGAATTTTTTTTTTTTTGGGGGTACACCAGGTTCAATCAACTGTTTTTATACACATATCCCCATATTCCCTCCCTTCCTTGACGCCCCCCCCTCGAGTCCCCCCCACTCTCCCTGCCCCAGTCCTCTAAGGCATCTTCCATCCTCGAGAAAACAACAGGAATTTATTCCATCACAGTTCTGGAGGCTGGAAGTCTAAAATCAAGATGTCAGAAGGGTTTCCCTTGCTTCAAAGGCTCTATGAAGACTTTGCCTCTTCCTGCTTTTAGTGAATCCATGCATTCCTAGATTTTGTGTCTGCAAGACTTCAATCTCTGCTTTCATAGTCACATGGTCTTCTTATTTCTGTCTCTCTGCTCTGTGTCTCTTTTATTTTTAAGCTTTTAAACTTATTTTTTATTTTTTTGGCTGTGTTGTGTCTTCTTTGCTGCACACTGGCTTTCTCTAGTTGCGACAAACGGGGGCTACTCTTCACTGCAGTGGGCAAGCTTCTTATTGCGGTGGCTTCTCTTGTTGCAGCGCACAGGCTCCAGACACGAGGGCTTCAGTAATTGTGGCACTAAGGCTCAGTAGTTGTGGATTGCGGGCTCTAGAGAGCAGGCTTAATAGTTGTGGCACACGAGCTTAGTTGCTCTGCGGCATGTGGGATCTTCCTGGACCGGGTATCGAATCCATGTCCCCTGCATTGGCAGGCAGATTCTTAACCACTGTGCCACCAGGAAAGTCCCACTCTATGTCTCTTTTAAGGGCACTTGTCATTGGATTTAGGGTCCACTTGGAAAATCTAGGTTGATTTCACCTGGAGATCCTTAATTATATCTGTAAAAAGACTTTTTTTTTTTTCCAAATAAGGTCACATTCATAGGTACTGGGGGTGAGAATGTGGATATATCTTTTGGGGGAGCCACTATTCAACCCATGGTGCTGTGTTCCAATAAAAACTTTTTACAAAAATAGGCTGTGAGTGAAATTTACTCCGTGGATAACAGTTTTCTTAATTATGATTTAGAGTGTAGATCAGTCAATGGGAGTAAGTAAATCAGAGACAACACTGTAAAATGGAAAGGAAGTTAAGTATGGCTTCTTTTCTGCTAGTGGATTTCACCTACTAGGTGTGAAATTGAGCAGACCCCTGAGGGCTCTCCCAGGTACAAGCCCTTTCATGTCACTTGCTTCTTGTTGTAGAAAAAAGCCTTCATCTCCTAGGCCTTCCCCATATTCCAAAGGGTAGACTCAAACAGTTAATGATTAGAGAAGTGGAGGATGTTGACTACGTGGTGAGCACAAGCAGGCAGACCCCAAACGGTTGGAACCAGAAGACTGATGGTTAAGATTCCCAAAACATCACCCCGTTACCTATAGTTGCTTTACAGCATTGTGTTAAGTTCTGCTGTATAACAAAGTGAATCAGCTATATGTATACATATATCCCCATGTCTCCTCCCTCTTAAGCCTCTCTCCCACCCTCCCTATCCTACCCCTCTAGGTTGTCACAAAGGACTGAGATTATCTTCCTGTGTATGCAGCAGCTTCCCACTAGCTATCCATTTTACATTTGGTAGTGTATATATGTCAATGCTACTCTCTCCCTACATCCCAGCCTCCCGATTCTGCCCCGTGTTCTCTAGTCCGTTCTCTACATCTGCATCTTTATTCTTGCCTGCTGCTAGGTTCATCAGTACCATTTTTCTAGATTCCATATATATGCATTAGCATATGGTATTTGTTTTTCTCTTTCTGACTTACTTCACTCTGTATAACAGTCTTTAGGTCTACCCACCTCACTACAAATAACTCAATTTCATTCCTTTTTATGGCTGAGTAATATTCCATTGTATATATGTACTACATCTTCTTTATCCATTCATCTGTTGATGAACATTTAGGTTGTTTCCATGTCCTGGCTATTGTAAATAGTGCTGCAGTGAACATTGTACACTGCCTTTAAAACCTTTGCCTAAAATCCATCAGGAAGTTCTGGGTCTTTGAGCATTAGCTGCTCATCCTCCTTGCTTGGCGCTTGGCAAATGAATGTTGTACTTTTGTTCGCCACTACCTGGTGTCAATAGACTGGCTTTGCTGCGCAGCAGGTGAGCAAACCAGAGTTTGATTGGGTAACAGAAGATCCAGGAGGTTTATATCACTCAGGCTTTACACAATCTCCTCTGACCATGGCTGATCTAACTGTCAGACCCATCCACCATCCTGACCCTCCTCCCAACACAGCTACTCCCTATGCCAATGTACCCCATTAAAGTCAATCTAAAGTGTGTCAGATCTTAACCCTAGGGGAGGTATGATGGAGAACCAGCATAAGCTGTCCTTAGGTTCTTTTGCTGATGGTTCCAATAGCCAAACAAGCAATTCTGTCACTAGAGTACCTGGCTGTAGCCCTCCAGGCCATCACAGCCTAGTGTAAGGAGCACAGACTACCTGCTTTAATCTATGGCAGCCCTGACACCTGTGTATCTTTGGAGATGGTTTGTAACCTCTGAGCCTCAGTTTCCTTATCTATTAATGGGAATTAAAATGATCTCTACCTTTTAAGGTAAATGTGCGCCTCAGTAAAGATGTACTAGTAAAATGGTTTGAGCAGTGCCTACTGCGTTATCACCATTCAGTAAATTATTTTTTTTAAATAGGATTTATTTATTTATTTATTTTGGCTGCTTTGGGTCTTTGTTGCTGTGCACTGGCTTTCTCTCGTTGTGAGTGGGATGAGGATGGGGGGTGCTTCTCATTGCGGTGGCTTCTCTCCTTGTGGAGCATGGGCTCTAGGTGCGTGGTCTTCAGTAGTTGCAGCACTTGGGCTCAGTAGCTGTCGCTCACAGGCTGTAGAGTGCAGGCTTGGTAGTTGTGGCACACGGGCTTAGTTTGCTCCACGGCATGTGGGATCTTCCTGGGCCAGGAATCAAACCCGTGTCCCCTGCACTGGCAGGCAGATTCCCAACCACAGTGCCACCAGGGAAGTCCCTTACTTACATCTTTAAATTTATTTATTTATTTATTTATTTATTTAATTTATTTATTGGCTGCGTTGGGTCTTCGTTGCTGCACACGGGCTTTCTCTAGTTGCTGCGAGCAGGGGCTACTCTTCATTGTGGTGCGCAGGCTCCTCATTGTAGTGGCTTCTCTTGTTGTGGAGCACGGGCCCTAGGTGCGTGGGCTTCAATAGTTGCGGCACATGGGCTCAGTAGTTGTGGCTCATGGGCTCTAGAGCACAGGCTCAATAGTTTTGGCGCACGGGCTTTGTTGCTCCATGGCATGTGGAATCTTCCCAGGGCAGGGCTCGAACCCGTGTCCCCTGCATTGGCAGGCAGATTCTCAACCACTGCGTCACCTAGGAAGTCCCTTCAGTAAATTATTTACTAGTTTACATCTGTGGGCAGTAGGTGCCATTTTTCCAGCTAACTGATGGGTATTGTTCAGCAATTACTCCAGTAACTGGGGCAGCTCTGTTTCCTGCTGGGATGCCCTGGAGGAGCTCTGCTCCATGTGTCATCAATGGGCTTACCAGGGCAAGTTCTTCTCACTAAAATGGCAGAGTCTTTAGAGTACAGTAGAAATATGCAAAGCACCTTAAGGGCTATTCTCAGATTCAGGATGCTTGGTGGAGAAGGCTTCAAAATATATGCACCCGACACTAACACTGGACCGTAACCTTGGTACTCAAAGAATGGTCCACAGACCAATTTGCAGAATTGATATCAATTGGGAGCTAGTTAGCAACGCAGAATCTCTGGGCCCCTGTTAGACTCGCCAAATCAGAATCTGCATCTGAACAAGATCCCCACGTAATTCCTATATAAGTTGATGTTGGGGAAGTCACGATCTGTTTGTCACCTCCTCACTGTTGACACTTGTGCTGGATAATTCTTTGTGGTGGGGGCCATCCTGAGCATCTAGGGTGTGTAGCAGCATCCCTGACCTCAATTCACTAGGTGGCAATTGCAACTCCCAGGTTCTGATATCCAAAAATGTCTCCAGACAGTGTCAGGTGTTCCCTGGAGGAAAATCACCCACTGGCCTAGAGCATGAGAACTGGAAACATCTTGAGGAGGTTCCAATCAAAGCCAATCCCTTTCCCAGCTCATAACTTAGGGCATATCAGTTAACCCTTGTGAGTCCATTTTCTGCAAATTTCAGATGAGATGCATATTAGTACTGACTATGCAGAATGGACTTTTGTAAAAATAAAATAGGAGAATCCAAATAAAATTATATCTTCCATGCATGACTTTTAAAAATATCTAAATATGTCTTATAATCAACAAGCTTTTTAAAAGAGGAGTAAATGACAGCTCCAAATTAGAGTTACAAGCGTAAATTCCCTGATTTGTCAAAAGTCACATGAAGCCGAGGATTATATAATGTTTTGCAGCAAACAACACGCCTCCCTCTCTTGTTGCAGGGGGGTTACCAATGATCTGGAGATATCAGGAGCTGTTGATCCCTGGAATAAGACAATAATTTGGAAGTCCATGGAAACTAGTCAAAATAGGTTCCTCATCTGCAGATGAGGAGAAAATATTAACTCAAGGTTAGAATAAAGTGCAAGGAGGTTAGACCTCTGGAAGGCTGGAGAGTTCATGAGAGAAAGTGATACAAACTGTATTCACCTGGCTTCTAACCTGGTCTCCTGGGAAAAGAGTATCAGCAGGAAATTTTTTCTTTGTTTCCAGTGTCCCACAGGGAAGTGGTGTACGCAGAGGTGGGAATAACAAAAGAAACAGTGCGTAGTGAGCAGACAACAGGAAGCTGTAGATATCTCCTCTGCTGCAGTCCATCAGGCTGTACAACCTTGAGCTGTGCAGGACATGGTTGATGCTTTTGGCATCATACCTCTGGTTGGGGGACCAATGCTTCACTCCTTCCTTCTGAACTGCCTGGGGAAATAGTTCCCATGGAGGAACACAGGTATCCACGTAGAGATTTTCCTCTCATAGACTCCATCCAGGTGAGTCTGAGGGTTCTATAGGTACTTCAGGAAAGGTTCAGAGAGAATGGAAGTGGAAAATTTTTATCTGAAGTCACCTAAGAGCCTAATCAGTCTAGTCCAGAGTTGAGATATTTGCCATGTTTGTTTTCTAGGTTTACTTATAATTCATTATTTAATATGTTAAAAAGAGAAGGGTGTGATGGACTCAGCAACACAAGCATCACTGTTGACAATCAAATGATGGGAAGGGAAGTCCAATTGGATGAGATGTGAATGAGGAAGGATATGGGAGCATAAAGTGGTTCCAATAAAATTAGAACATATTAGAGGAGTTTCCTAGTTAAGGGGAGTAAGAACGGTAGGTTTGGAGGCATGTGCAATGAACTAAAGGCATTTTTTAAAAGATGGGATGCATTTAAGCATGTTCTGCATGTATTAGAAAGACAGTCCCATGGAGGTAGATACTTGGGACATAGTTTGCAATAGAGTTCTCGAGACACTTTTCACAGTATCTACTCTTATGCTGGGTATTCACATGAAAAAATTGGATTTAATATGCAAAGGGGTATGCTATTGAGCTTTACTTTGTAATTCTTCATTAGGAAGAGGTGCTAAAGCTAGGAAGACATTTGTGAGGTGGAAGAAAATCAGTCAGATCTCATTACCAGTGATAATCATTCACTTAGTAACATGAAAGAACTATGCTAGATTTTTTTTACATACATTAGCTAAAATTGTTTACCAGTGTAGAAGGATGGATACCACTATTCCCACTATTTGAGTGAGGATATTAACATTTACAATGGATCTATAGTCTTACTTAAATTCAAACAGCTAATATTGTGGTAGATCCGAGATTCAGACGGTTTTCTGATTCAAAAGATTTTTAAAAAATTTAAGTTCATTTAGAAAAGTCTTTTACCATTTATGTTTTAAATACTCTTCTATTGTTGTATATTGTATATTTTCTGTTGTTAACTTTTCTAACATGACAGTAGTTTTTAATAATTTCTAATAATTTTCAAATTCTAGTGCAATGTTCAATCAGTATGATTCTTGTCATCACGAAGGTAGTGACCCATTTTTCCTTTGATAAATTTCTGTAGGCTGCTTTTTTTAGGTATTCTGGGCATCAAGGGGATATAACTGGGGCTGTAATGCTGCCAGAACTAAGGAAGCTTTGACATCACAATCTCTCAGGGACCACCTGTGCTTATTAGATCTTGTTTTGTACATGAAGGGGTTTAGCACAGGGGTGACCATGGTGTACGTCACTGAGGCCATCGGACTTGTCCTAGGGGATGAAGTGCCTGCAGAACTGAGGTCTACATACCCCAAGGCCTGTGCCCTAGAACAAGGCAACCATGAAGAGATGTGACCCATAGGTGGACATTTCTTTCCTTCATGTGTACTTTTTTGGCTTCTCTGTCATTTTTTTTGAACTGCTTTTTATTTCTCTTTTAATACAGAACACAAAATGGTCATGTTAAAATGAAGCCCCATGAGAGGCTCACCAACTAGAATTTGTGTACTATTTCTAAATTCTCTAGGGAAAAGATCATTTGATGTTGACAGCTTGCCTTGTATCATTCCTTTCCTATCGTGGCTGGAAGTGAGAAGAGCCAGAGAGTAACAAGCTCAGTAAGTCATAATGTGCTCTGTGTGGGGTGTGGGGTGTGTGTGTGTGTGTGTGTGTGTGTGTGTGTGTGTGTGTGCTGGAAGTGAGAAGAGCCAGAGAGTAACAAGCTCAGTAAGTCATAATGTGCTCTGTGGTGTGTGTGTGTGTGTGTG
Source organism: Hippopotamus amphibius kiboko (assembly GCF_030028045.1). Taxonomy (NCBI): domain Eukaryota; kingdom Metazoa; phylum Chordata; class Mammalia; order Artiodactyla; family Hippopotamidae; genus Hippopotamus; species Hippopotamus amphibius. The sequence continues at coordinate 14,477,928 of NC_080200.1, read as the reverse complement.
TGTGTGTGTGTGTGTGTGTGTGCGCGCGCGTGTGCATGTGTTGTGGGGAATGAGCAGTTCTCTGGGCAGTGGTACTTAAGTTTACTCCAAAATGTGACCCTTAAGAGACAGACACAACTGTGTTAACCAGCAGATGGAAATAAAGAAGGGATCTGTTTCTATTCACAGGAATCATTCTCAATTTTAAAACAAATTTAAAATGTGAAAGGGCCAACATGTGAATAAGAGACTCCCTCCCTGTGCCTTTTTTTTCCAGATCTTTATTGGAGTATAATTTCTTTACAGTGTTGTGTTAGTTTCTGCTGTATAACAAAGTGAATCAGCTATATGTAGACATACATCCCCATACCCCCTGTCTCTTGAGCCTCCCTGCCACTCTCCCTATCCCACCTCTCTAGGTCATCACCAAGCAGATAGTTGATCTCCCTGTGCTATGCAGCAGCTTCACACTAGCCATCCATTTTACATTTGGTAGTGTATATATGTCAATGCTACTCTCTCACTACATCCCAGCTTCCCCTCCACCATGCCCCCCTCCATGTCCTCAAGTCCATTCTCTACTTTCTTGCTCTGCCACTAGGTTTATCAGTACTGTGTTTTTTGTTTGTTTGTTTGTTTTAGATTCCATATACCTCTCTGTGTCTTGATGTTTCAGCTGTAGCAGGGAGGCCCCCTTGTTCCTCAGCATCCTTGGACACCATCTTCCTCACTCTCCCTCTTGTTCATTCTCCTGGACACTTTGGCTTCCCTCTGAGTCTTGAATATTTGAAAGAAGTGCCATCCTTAGGCCCTTTGCACTGACCCTTTCCCCAACAGGACACACTTGTACCCCAGATAACGTGGTATCTCTTCTTCATCTTCCTTCAGGTCTCTGTTCAAAATTCTTCTTGTTTGCAGGTCTTCTTGAACTCCCAGTAAAATATAACACCTCCATTTACTCAATTTTACACCTGCTTGTTTTTTTCCATAGAATCTGTCACCATAAGACATTGCAATATGTTTTTATATTTGCTAATTTATATTTTTATTAATTATTGGATTGTATGGCGTTTTTTTCTTAGCGTCTTATATTTTTACCCCTGAAGACAGTACTCAACACAAATTGCTCAAATGCATGAAATAATTTTGCATTTGAACATGTAATACATGACCTGTTGGCAGAAAACCTGAGTGTGGGACAGAGATTTCTAATCAGAGATGTCATAGAAGATCCCTTAAAAATGACCAAAATATATCATTTACAGCTTTTCACTATGTTAATGCCCACATGTGTAAAAATTAATCATGTTCTTTTTTCTTTCCTGGTAGTGAGCACCACCACTGGTACCACCATCATGGTACCAGGCAACAATACACAAATTTCAGAATTTATTCTTCTGGGATTATCAAATGAACCAGAACTGCAGCCCCTCATATTTGGACTTTTCCTCTGCATGTACCTGATCACTGTGTTTGGAAACCTGCTCATCATCTTGGCTGTCAGCTCAGACTCCCACCTCCACGCACCCATGTACTTCTTCCTCTCCATCCTGTCCTTTGTAGACATCTGTTTCACCTCCACCACCGTCCCAAAGATGCTGGTGAGTATAGTGACTCAAACCAAAGTTATTTCCTATGAAGACTGCCTCACCCAGATATATTTTTTCCTACTCTTTGTACAATTAGATGACTTCCTTCTAACTGTGATGGCCTATGACCGCTTCATAGCCATCTGCCACCCCCTGCACTACACAGTCATCATGAACCCTACTCTCTGTGGACTGCTGGTGCTGATATCCTGGGTGATAGGTGCCCTGAATTCCTTGTTACAAAGCTTACTGGCACTGAGGCTGTCTTTCTGTACAGACTTGGAAATCCCTCACTTTTTCTGTGAATTCAAAGAGGTAATCCAACTTGCCTGTTCTAACACCTTTCTTAATAACACCATGATGTATTTTGCAGTTGGGTTGTTTGGTGGTGGTCCATTCGTTGGGATATGTTACTCATACTCTAAGATAGTTTCCTCCATACGAGGAATCTCATCAGCTCAGGGAAAGTATAAAGCATTTTCCACCTGTGCATCACATCTCTCCATTGTCTCCTTATTTTATTGTACAGTCTTAGGAGTGTACTTTACTCCTGCTGTTACCCACAGCTCACACTCAAGTGCAATGGCCTCAGTGATGTACACAGTGGTCACACCCATGCTGAACCCCTTCATCTACAGTCTGAGGAATAAAGACATAAAAAGGGCTCTAAGAAGCTTCTTTGGGATGGTGTGTAAAAGGCCCAATTGTCCTGGGGCTGAATAAATGTTGGTTATTGCAGGGCTCAAAGCTCTAGAGGCTGAAATTGTGATTATCTGATCAGATTGTGGAAATAGCACTTGCTCCTTCAATATACTTCCTGGCATTTCCATTTCCTTGATTTCAACTTTTTTTTTTAAATTTAAATTTAAATTTTTAATTTTATTTTATTGGCTGTGTTGGGTCTTTTTTTTTTTTTTTTTTTTGCTGTGCAAGGGCCCACTTTCAGTTGCGGCGAGTGGGGGCTACTCTTCCTTGCGGTGCGCGGGCTCCCCATTGCTGTGGTCTCTCCCGCTGTGGAGCATAGGCTCTAGGTGTGTGGGCCTCAGTAGTTGCAGCACATGGGCTCAATAGTTGTGGCTCTCGGGCTTTAAATCGCAGGCTCAATAGTTGTGGCTCATGGGCTTAGTTGCTCCACAGCATGTGGGATCTTCCTGGAGCAGGGATTGAACCCGTGCCCCCTCCATTGGCAGGCAGACTCTTAACCACTGAGCCACCTAGGAAGCCTGATTTCAACTTCTTTATACAGGTTAAGTAACTCACTTGACTAAGCTTTATGCTCTCTGTTATCTAAGTTTTTTTTTCCTTTGTCATTATTCTACTTCCCTAAATTGATTTGCAACCTTAACTGAAATATATGGAAATTCCCATTTATCTCATGACACTTCATGTATTTCTTGAGACTAATTTCTTCTGAAATGAAATATTTTATACTGAGTAGTTTTTCTTTCATTTTACTAAAAGAATAATCACGAGTTCTACTGTTCCTCAGGAAAACGAAAAACTAACTTGGCAACCAAAGCTATTTCCACAATTTTATAAGACAGTAAGATATGAAACTACAGTTTATCACCTTTTCCTTCATCATTTCTTTGTTCACCACTACCACTACCCATGCTGAACCCTTTTATCTTCTGTCTGAGCAAGAGAAACATAAAGCAGACTCTGAAGAGATTCAATGGAATGGCAGTCACAAAAGGGTCAATTGTCCTGGGGGTGATGAAGTCCCCCGGTTGCATGGCATGAAGTCCTGCAACCAGAAATTGTGATTCTTCATTCATTGTGGAATAAAATTTGCTCCTTCTCTTTGTTTCTCGGGATTTCCATTTTATTTTAATTCAAGGTCTTGATACAACTCCAGCAAATCACCTTATTAAGCTTTCTCCCCAGTCTATCACATAGGCATTTAAAAATTAATTGTGCTTTTTTCTACTTTAAAATTTTCCTTTGGATCCGAAATATTTGGGAATTCCCATTTCTTTCCTGGAGTGACATGGATTTTTTCTCAAGTGACATATATTATTCCAAGTTATTTTCCTTTGTTTTCCTGAAAGAATAGTCATGAGTTGAATTGCTCATAGAACGCAATGTACAATCAGCAACCAAGGCAATTTATATAATTTTATAAAAGGGTAGGCTGAATCAGAGGATGTGGAACGGTGGATAAGGAGGGCTGACCGCAAAGTTATATGCAGATTTGCAACTGCACAGAGTGTCATGGGTCAAGTCCTTATGTAAGTATATGCATGTGTATATATCTCCCCATGATCAAAGAAAGACTCACTAGAGAGCTTGAATACCTATCCAGTCATGTGGTTCAGGGTCACAATTTGTGCAAACAAACCTATGTGCCAATCTCCTGCTTACCCGTGAGGGAACCTCAGTGGAGTAAGTTTTTAATACAATAATCTGAAATAAACTTCATAGACAGTGTAATCTTGAATGCTATCTTTAAATATCAGAATAAATGCCTAGAATGCAAAGAAGCAGAGTATTTTAATTGCTCTCAGTTGTGTTCACTTTTATATTTTATTCAGTTAGCTATTGCTGCATAATCACTCATCCTACTAATAAATGTTTTAATATAATACCTTTATTATCCAAGGAGATTTTATTTTGAGGAATTGGTCTGATCTCTGCTGGGTTCTTCATGAGTCTGTATTCACCTGTAATTCTATGTGTTGTAATTTTAAAGCTCATCCATGATGTTGCATGCAGCTGTGTTTCAATTCTTTCTTCACTAATGTATGATAGTCTACTCCATACATGTATTTTAATCTTATAGTTCATGGAAAAAATAGTTTATCATTGGTGATGTCAGCATCATGGTGGCAGAAGACAGTCTCTTTGTGCCTTCCTTTCGTTCTACAACCGGTAAAACATCCATAACTAAACAGCTTTTCCTGTTTAATCCACCAGACCTCCAGAGATCCACACAGTTGTACATCTGAAGGTAGGTGGGTTAGAACACATTCAGGATGTTGACTGAAGGGAACAGCAGAGGCAGTGACCCTGATCCCTACCCAATGTTTGAGACAGCTGAGCCCATAGCCCAGAGAACCTGGTAGCACCAGTGAAGGTGGCACACATGACCCTGACTTCCTGGATACAGCAGCACCTATAGCCACAGGGAACCATGCAGCACAGATGGTGCTTCAATCTATGTCACCCTGGATGTGGCAATAGTGCCCACCATCCTGGGGATCCATCAGCAGAGATACCAGCCACATCAGGCACACTGCAGCACCAAGTCACCAGTGGCCCTGGAGGCAAAAACAGTGATGACAAGGGCACTGACAACACTTCTGGCAAAGGCCATGGAATGCAATAAATGTAGTTTCTCAAAGACAGCCAGAAGCAGCTCAGGTAAAAGAAACCAAATACTTGTGCTACAATGTCACCTAACTGAAAAACATAGAAGGACCTCTAGTCACCAAACTGTTGAATTGTTATAATCAAAGTAAACAAGGTTACCTAAATAAGAACGTCGTTTACTACTTCAAATGCACTGGCAGAGGAGAAACCCACTGAGCACCATGAAAAACCACAGTAAATGGAATCACAAAAAGAAAATCACAATTTTCCAGAAACCAGGCTTAAAGTCATAGAAGATTGTGATCTAACAAGGAAGAATTAAAAATAGTGTCTGGGGCCTCCCTGATGGCAGAGTGGTTAAGAATCCACCTGCCAACGCAGGGGACATGGGTTCTATCCCTGGTCCGGGAAGATCCTATGTGCTGTGGAGCAACTAAGCCCATGCGCCACAACTACTGAGCCCGTGCACCACAGCTACTGAAGCCCAAGCACCTAGAGCCTGTGCTCCTCAAGAAGAGAAGCCACCACAATAAGCCCGTGCACTGCAATGAAGAGTAGCCCCCACTCGCCGCAACTAGAGAAAGCCTGCATGCAGCAACAAACACCCAACACAGCCAATAAATAAATAAATAAATAAATAATAATAAATAAATAAATTAAAAAAATAATGTCTGGAAGAAACTCAACAAGGTACAAGAAAACTCATAAAGACACTTAAGCTCAGAAATAAAAGTAATGAACATAAAGGAACAATTTCCAAAGAGATTTAAGCTCGTGAACATAATTAAACAGAAATCCTGCAGCTGAAGAACTGAATAAATGAGTTGAAGAATGCATTAGAAAGCACTGGAAGTAGAGTAGACCATATGGAGGAGAGAAATAAGCTCAAAGGTAGCATGATTCAGGTAGAAGTGAAGAGAGAACTAAGATTTTTTTTAAATGAAGACACTCCACGAGAACTATGTGACTCCATTAGAAAAGGTAAGATGGATAATGGGTGTCCCAGAGGGAGAAGAGATGGAGAAAGGAAAAGAGAGATGATTTAAAGAAATAATAACTGAGGATTTCCCAAGCCCGGGGAAGGAACTGAGTGTACAAATTCACGAAGCTCATAGAACACCTAACTATCTCAATGCAAAAGACCTTCTCCAAGACACATTATATTAAAACTGGCAAAAGTCAATAACAAGAAAAAATGTTAATTGCAGGCTGAAAAATAGTGAAGTAAGTAAGCTTCAAACGTATCCCCATTAGGCTATCAGCAAATTTCTCAGCAGAAACTCTGCAGGTCAAGAGAGAATGGAATTACATACTCAGAATATGAAAGATAAAAACTGTCACCAAGAACACTCTATCCAGGAAAGTAATCCTTCAGCTATGAAGAAGAAATAAAGGCTTTCCCAGACAAACAAAAGCTGAGGGAGTTTAGCGCCCAGAACCCTCTTACAAGGAATGTTGAAATGCTCTCTTCTACGTAAAATGAAAAGGCACAACTATACAAAACCTTGACAAAGGAGACAGACAGACAGAATCAGAAATTTGCAATTCTGTACCAGAATAAGTTGTTTAAAAATTTCAGTATAATTCTTAAAGGTGAAAATCATTAAAAATAACTGTAGTAACTTCAGTTTGGTAACCAAATCACAGTGTGAAAAGGAATATTTTCTGAACTGGACAACTTGGTGCAAGAGAATTAAACTGAACCACTTTATTACACCATATACAAAGATAAACTCAATATAGATTAAAAACCTAAATGTGAGACCTGAAATATTAAAAATCATAAATAAAACACAGGCAGTACCTGTTTGATACCAGTCTTAGGAATATTTGGAGGGATATGTCTCTTCAAACAAGAGACGTAAAAGTAAAAATAAACAAACAGGGACTTCCCTTGTTGTGCAGTGGTTAAGAATCCAGCTGCCAATGCAGGGGACATGGGTACGATTCCTGGTCTGGGAAGATCCCACATGCTGCGGAGCAGCTAAGCTTGTGTGCCACAACTACTGAGCCTGAGTTCTAGAGCCCACGTGCCACAAGTACTGAGTCCATGTGCTGCAACTACAGAAGCCCATGCATCTAGAGCCCATGCTCCACAACAAGAGAAGCCAGAGCACTGAGAAGCCCTTGTACCACAACAAAGAGTAACCCCCACTTGCCACAACTAGAGAAAGCCTGAGTGCAGAAACAAAGACCCAATGCAGCCAAAAAACCGGAACAAACAAAAAACCCCCCAAAAGTCCAAAACCCAAAACCCAAAAACCAAAAAACCAGAACTACATGAAACTAAAAATCTTTGCACAGTGAAGTAAACCACCCACAAAACAAAAAGACAACCTTCTCATAGGTTGCATATATAATTTACAAATTATATATCTGATATGGGGTTGTTATTCAAAAATATAAAAATTTAATCAACTCAAAATAAGTAAAAATATAAAAATGAGCAAAGGACCCTCAATAGACATTTTTCTCCCTAGGAAGACATACAGATAGCCAACAGGCACATGAAAAGAGGCTTCACATCATTAATCATCAGAGAAATGACAGCCAAAACCACAATGGGATACACTTCCCATCTGTCAGAACAGCTATTGTCAAAGAGATAAAAATCAACAAGTTTTGGTGAGGACCACATGGACCAGGCAATGATACCTGAATTTCACAATTTCTGCTTTTGGGATTATCATGGAATCAAAATTACAACCCCTTATATTCGAACTCTTCTTCTCTATGTACCTGATCACTGTGTTTGAAAACCTGCTTATTGTCCTGGTCACCATCTCTGACTCTGACTTCCAACCTCATATTCATGTAATTCTTATTCTCCAACCTGTTCTTTGTAGATATGTTTCTCCTTCACCACCATCCCAAAGAAAGCAAAATCATAACCTATGAAGGATGCGTTAAACAGATATGTGTTTACTACACGTTTGCAGATTTAGACAACATTTTCTTGATCACAGTGGCCTGTGACTGCTTCATGGCCAACGGTCAACCCCTGCACTACCCTGTCACCCTGAACCCCCAGCTCTGTGGACTGTTTGTTCTGGTGGTTTGATTCATGAGTGTCTTGCATTCCTTGTTACAAAGACTACTAGCGTTGCAACTGTCCTTCTGTACAGACTTGGAAATCTCCCATTTTTTCTGCAAAATCACACATGAGGTCCAACTTGCCTATTGTGACCCCTTTCTTAGTGACATGGTGATGTATTTTTCAGATTTTATTTTATTTTTCACACACGGGCTTAGTTGCTCCGCGGCACATGGGATCTTCCTGGAGCAGGGATCGAATTCATGTCCTCCGCATTGGCAGGCAGACTCCCAACCACTGCGAGGTGATGTATTTTGAAGCTATACTACTCCTGGGTGCTGATCTCTTACCTGGGATCCTTTACTTTTACTCTAAGATATTTTCCTCCATACTTGGAATATATCAGTTCCAGGGAAGTATAAAGCATTTTCCACCTGTGCACCTCACCTCTCAGTTGTCTCCTTATTTTATTGTATGATCTTAGGAGTGTTCCTTAGCTCTGCTGCTGCCCACAGCTCACACTCAAGTGCAAAAGCCTCGATGATGTACACTGGTCACACCCATGCTGAACCACTTCATCTAAAGTCTGAGTAACAAAAACCTAAAGGGGGTTCTGAAAAGATTCTTTGGGGAGGTAGCTATAAAAAGACCAACTGTCATAGGGTTAAAGAAATCCCCATTTTTGCAGTGTGCAAAGCATTGGACCCAGAATTTGATATTCTTTGATCAGAGTGTGGAAGTAGAACTTGCTCTCTCTATTTCCTGAAATTTTCATTTCTTTGATTCAACTTCTTTGTACCATTGAAGTAACTCATATCATTGTTTCCTCCTCTGTCTGATTTATAGACAGTCTTCCCCTTTGTCTATTTTCTACTTAAAGTTTTTCCCAAACTTGATTCAAAATACTTAAAATTCCCATTTGTTTTATGGGATATCCTGGATTTCTTAAGAATAGTTTCTTTTCAAATATCATCCCAAATAATTTTTCTCTTGTGCTCCTGAAAGAATTGTCACAGGTTATAATATTACTTTGGAAAAAAAACTATGGTCAATTGCTAAGACAATTTACATAATTTTATAATAGAGGAAAACTGAGACTACAGGTTTTCACTTTTATGTGCACCATTCCTTTAGACATCACTACATTAACTGCTCTCCTTGAAAATGGAGACTTTATAGCTCATTTTATAGGTGGTTATTCAGTTCTTTTTTTTTTTAAGAAATTTTATTGAGATATAATTGACATACAATAAACTGCATATATTTAAAGTGTACAATTTGATTTTTTTTCTTATTAGTAATGATTATATGGCAATCCCAATCTCCCAGTTCATCCCACCCAACCCCCCCCCCACCGCCACCCCTGCTTTCCCCTCTTGGTGTCCATATGTTTGTTCTCTACATCTGTGTCTCTATTTCTGCCTTGCAAACCGGTTAATCTGTACCATTTTTCTATATTCTGCATATATGTGTTAATACAGGAAATTTGTTTTTTCTCTTTCTGACTTACTTTACTCTGTATGACAGTCTCTAGGTCCATCCACGTCTCTACAAATGTCCCAATGTCATTCCTTTTTATGGCTGAGTAATATTCCGTTGTGTGTATATATATATATATATATATATACACAACATCTTCTTTATCCATTCATCTGTTGATAGGAATTTAGGTTTCTTCCATGTCCTGGCTATTGTAAATAGTGCTGCAATGAACATTGGGGGTGCATGCGTCTTTTTGAATTATTGTGTTCTCTGGGTATATGCCCAGTAGTGGGATTGCTGGGTCATATGGTCACTCTATTTTTAGTTTTTCAAGGAACTGCCATACTGTTCTCCATAGTGGCTGTATCACTTTACATTCCCACCAACAGTGCAAGAGGGTTCCCTTTTCTCCACACCCTCTCCAGTATTTACTGTTTGTCGATTTTCTGATGATGCCCATTCTAACCGGTGTGAGGTGATACCTCATTGTAGTTTTGATTTGCATTTCTCTAATAATTAGTGATGTTGAGCATCTTTTCATGTGCCTCTTGGCTATCTGTATGTCTTTGGAGAAATGCCTATTTAGGTCTTCTGCCCATTTTTTGAGGTTATTCAGTTCTGTACTTCTCATTAGAATTATGTTCTCTTTCTAAGCTGTGTTCACAGTGTCTCCCATAGTCACCTACATGTTTCCGAGTGGAGTCTACACAGAAACACAAATTTGAATATATTCACTTAACATGGCGTTTGAGTCAGGGAACATCTTAAATAGGATGAGACTTTCAAACCACACTTTGTATTACTAAGTAAAGTATTTCATTTGCTTATTCTACATCTATTCATTCAAGTATGGCTTTTGGTGTCCATGTGAAAGGGTCCTATTTTCATTAGGGTGAAGCATTGGTTGGTGTGTTTATGATGATAAATTATGTGTAATCACCTATAAAGCGAGTGAAAAACATTTCTTTCCAAATTACATTCATAAAAGTTTCTTGGTGGAGAGGACTAAAACTGTGTATACCTGACTCCAACACTGGACCGCAGCCTTGCTTCTCAAGCGTGATCCACGGACAAAGATCTGCAGCTTCTACAACACCTGGGAGCTTGTTAGAAATGCAGTCCCTGGGCCCAACAGAGACTTGATGAATGAGAATTTGCATTTGAACTACAAACCTTGGTGATTTGTATGCCCACAAGTTTATAGATGGCCTGGTCTAGAATAGGTTTTCTCATCATCTTACCATTGACTTTTGGGGCATGGTAATTATTTGCATTGGGTGCTGTTCTGTGGTTTGTAGGACATTAGTAGCATCATATCGCCAAATATCCCCTTGGGCTAAATCATCTCTAGTTGAGAATCACTGCTCCCTGGGTTGGAACTGAGAGCATCCTGACAGATTCCAACCAAGATTCCATCCCTTACTTAGTTTATACCTTTAAGCAGAACATTAAATTCCTCTGAGTCCCATACCTACAATGGAGACTGGAGTTTGTAAAAGTTCGACCTCATAGAATGCTCTGTTTTAGAAAATAACATCGACAATCTCTATAATATGATAAGCAAGAAAATGGTGCATAACAATATCTAAATATGTCTTCTATAATTACAAACATTTTATAATGAGGGACTAAATGACAACTCTTAATTTGAGATATAGGTAGGAAATTCCTAATTGGCTTGGAAAACCTGTCATGAATCCAGTGAGTATAATGCCCATGGTTTTATATTACAGGAGCAAGTTATCCTCACTTTTGAAGAGGTGAATTATAATTTTTAGAGATTTCAGGGGTTGCGTCCCCACCACAAATCATAGCTTTGATGACCCAAGGGGTCTAGTCAAGACAAATCCTCAATATTATAATTTTGAGAAAATTTGAATTCAGGGATGCAATGAGGTGCTGGAGGCTTAGAGCTTTGGAAGCAGGAAAGTTAAAAAAGAAGGAGTAATAAAAACTGAATTCTCCTAAGTTATAATGCAGTCTCCGAGGGACAGAGAATCAGCAGAAAAAAAAATCCATTCTGTCCAGACCAGTGTCTCCAAGGGAAATCATGTACGTAGAGGTTTGCGTAACAAGAGGAAAACATGCCTAGTGGGCAGACATAGGAAGCCGTAAATATCTCCTCTGCTGCAGTCCCTCAATCTGTGCAACTTCTGGCTGGTCAGGACGTCGTCTTTGCTAAATCTAGCTGGGAGACCAATGCTCAACCCCTTCCTGTTTTCTTGTTTGGAGACAGAGTTTGTCCTGTATCATCAATCATTTAGGGAGGCATATTGACTTTCACAGGGAAACCTCCCACACAGAGTTCCCAAGCAGGTGAGTCTGAGAGCTCCACAGACACTGTGGGAGAGGATCAGAGAGAATGGAAGCCAAGAACTTGTACCTGAGTTCACCTGAGCACCAGTCCAGCATAGCACAGATCCCACAGATCACTGTGCTTGTTTGCTGGCTTTCCTAATAACGCATATAGTTATGATCCTGGAAAAGTAAACATTGTGCTAAGAAACGCAAGCGTCAGTGTTGACAACTGAATTGTATTAGTATAAGCCCAATTAGAAGAAGGAATGGGAGGCACAAAATACTCCCAATAAAAGTAGAAAATAAGTCCAAGGATTTTATTAATTAACAGGAGTGGACAAATAGGGTATTACCTGTGGAGGAACATGCAGTGACATGAGGGCATTTTTTGTGAAAAAAATATTAAGATGGGGCATATTAGACTCTGTTTCTGCATGGTTGAGAAGGATCCAGTCCAAGGAATGTTTGCAAATATATCCTTGCTATATCAGTGCTTGAAATGTATGCATCACAGTATCTTCTCTCACTCGGGATATTCACAATAAAAATTTTAAAAAACTTTATTACATCGGTAAATAAGGGTAAGCTAATGAGCTTTACTTTGGGATTATTTTATTACCTGTGAGGCTGAATATAATTGTGGGTTTGTTCCCCATTCAGGGTTTCTCTATTAAAAATTGTCTGCATAAGGTCTTTGCTTTTATTAGAGTGGTGTCAGAATGTTGTCGTTTCTTCTTATTAAAGTTTTTCCAACAAATGAATTGGAGTTTTTTGCATAAACTGAAAGTTTGCCATTTGGTTCTTTTGAACATGTGTAGATGTATTTATGGGGATTTTATGAGTTCATAAATTTTGTTGGTCAAACCTACAGTCAGTAATATTGTGTTTTCTCCATTGCTTTGAATTTCTTGAGATATAATTGACATATAAAATATATTAGTTACTGCTGTACAGCATAGTGATTCAATATTTGTTAATATTGCTAAGTGATCACCACAGTCTTCTAGTTAACATGTCACTATACATAGTGACAGTATTTTTCCTGTGATGAGAATTTTAATCTACTCTATCTATCTTAGCAACTTTCAAATATGTAGTAAAGTATTATTAACTCTACTCACCATGCTGCATATGACATCTCAGCTATTGGTTTATTATTATATTATTTCATTACCAATATAATTGAACTATCACTTTAATCTTCTTCATGTGTCAATTCTTGCTATAAACATAATCGAAGTGAAAGTTCTTCTGCATCCTTAGTGTTAATAAGTAGCCTTTTATACCTTTTTACAACATTTTCATATTTTTGTTATTTTGTCTCGATTTTTTTTGTGTGTGTGTGTTTGTGGGAGCATTCATTGCCAGGGTTAAAATAACATTTTGTTCCATGGCTGGAAGAGAAGAGTGAAAAAGTCATTTGTTTTTAGGCTTTTGGCTTGTCTTCTCTTTCTTTCTGACCTTTGTAATTAAATCCATTCTTAAAATTTACATCACCTTTGGCCATAATTAGGAAGGCATTCTTCTTTACCTTTGGGCTTAAACATCACCATTATATTCCAGAAGGATATTTGGATCCATATATCTCCATATAAGATAAAATTATAATTTAATTACTGCCCTCTCCTCACTTCTACGACTACAAAAATATTTTGGGAGTATTAATTTAAAACTGTGCTTCTCATCCAAGGGTGATTATGTCCCTCAGGGGACACTGAGCAATATCCATGGATATTTTTCTCTGTCACACTGAAGAAGGGTAGGTGGCAGTCAAGTATGTGTCTAAAGATCCTGCAATGCATAGGGCAGAGGCGACCACAGAGAATGATCTGGCACAGAATATCCAATACTGCAGAGAATGAGGAACCTTGAGTTAAAGAATATTCGTGTTTTTAATACTCACAGCTGTCTTGAGGTTGTTTTTCCCAATGTCCACACTTGAGAGTTATGCCAGCAAAATTAGAGAGCATCCCTTTTTCTATCTGTGTAAAAGTTTCAACACCAACCAGTGTGACAACCTTCTAAGTGTTTTCGCAGGCCGATGGTTGTGAAAGAGAGTTCCTGTTGTTTTCTTAAATTATTATTCACTTTGAGCAAATATTCTTTTTCTGATCACTGTGTCATTTACTATTATTTCTATGTGTCTGTGTATTTTACGCCTAACTCTTGACTCTTAGATGAATTACCAATGATTTTTTATAAATTAATGGTATGCAATTGACTTTTGGTTGGGTATTTTTGACCAAAAAATTATAAAAGTTTCATAGAGTTTAATATTTCATTCTTTTTACTTCTGATTTTCTAGTCTTAATTATAATAGTTTTCCTGCCTGTCGATTTTACATGAATTTTTATATGTTCATCTAAAATGGACTGTTTACTTTTACACTGGAGTCTTTAATCCCTCGGATTTTTTTAAGATGTGTTTGATAAGGAAAAACTTTATTTCCTTCCAGATAGACAGCCATTTCTTCCAGCTTATTCAACAATTCAGCCTTTCCCAGCTGAATTGAAATGCAACCTTTCCATATATTAAACATCCATATCTACTGCAACCTATTTCCTAATCAATCAACAAATAATAGGGAAGCATCTGCTATGTGCCAGAAAGTTCTAGGTATATTACATGTTATAGTCTCATAAATGAAGGTCTTAGCTAAAATAATTATCATGCATGTTGATCTTGTTCAATTACTGCTATTCTTTCTCATTTTTCAGTTAGTTTTTGATGTTCCATTTGATTTTGTTTAATACAATTGTATTAAATCACCCAATTTAGCTGGTTTTATGTTCACTGCCATTATTTTTTTCCCTTGAAGTATAGTTGATTTACAATATTACATTAGTTTCAGGTGTACAATATAAGAATTCAATATTTTTATAGACTACTCTCCATTTAAATTATTGCAAAATATTGGCTATATTCAATATATACAATATATATCGCACAATATAATTTGTGCAATGCATTCTTGTAGCTTTGTCATTTTGTTCATCTCATCATTTCTCATTTTCTTTAATGTGTTTTTATATAAACATACATATAATCACATATATTTGGGAAAAATGAAAGTGAACCATGCAAGTGAAACCCCTGCTCATTTGATGCTTGCATATAATAGTGAAGCCAGAGTAAAATAAAATAAATGTATGTATAACATAATTTCTTCATGACAACATCATATGAAGAAAGTTTTTCAGGATAAGAGGGTGAGTTATCATGATATGTGCAGGATTTATAGAGTATGGTCCAAGGAGGCCTTTGCATGTTGGACAAAAACCAGAACCAGAACTTGAGTGTGCCCATTGAACTTGTCAAAAGAGAGATCAAAACTGAAAGAACAAGAATTGCAAAGAAAAGATGCCCCTTAAGAAAGGTGAGAAAGAACCTTGCCTTATCCCCCACCAAGATATATTGAAATTAATGTCTTGACTCTAAAATATAAATGGTGGCATTTTTGCTAGGTTACTAATACATGCTTGTGTGAAAATTAGCCATGTGTTTTTCTATATCTTGGTAGTCACCACGAACACATGGGAATAAGAAATATTACAGAAGTTTCAGAATTTGTTCTCCTGGGATTTTCAGAGGCAGTTGAGCTTCAGCCCCTCATATTTGGGCTTTTTCTCTCCATGTACCTGATCACTGTGCTTGGGAACCTGCTCATTATCCTGGCTGTCAGCTCAGACTCCCACCTCCACACACCGATGTACTTCTTCCTCTCCAACCTGTCCCTTGTAGACATCTGCCTCATCTCCACCGTCATCCCAAAGATGCTGCAGAACATCCAGACAAAGAGCAATGTCATAACCTATGAAGGTTGCGTGATTCAGATTTATTTTTATATATTCTTTGCAGTATTAGATGATTTTCTCCTGAGTGTGATGGCCTATGACCGGTATGTGGCCATCTGCCACCCCCTGCACTACAACGTCATCATGAACCTCCGGCTCTGTGGACTTCTGGTTCTGATATCCTGGATGACGGGTGCGCTGTATTCCTTGATACACAGCTTAATGGTGTTGCGATTGTCCTTCTGTACAGCCCTGGAAATCCCCCAATTTTTCTGTGAACTCAATCGTGTGTTACAACTTGCCTGTTCTGACACCTTCCTTAATGACATGGTGATGTATCTTTCAGTTGTACTGTTGGGTGGCGGTCCTTTTGCTGGTATCCTTTACTCTTACTCCAAGATAGTTTCCTCCGTATGTGGAATCTCATCAGCTCAGGGGAAGTATAAAGCATTTTCCACCTGTGCATCTCACCTCTCAGTTGTCTCCTTATTTTTTTGTGCAAACCTAGGAGTGTACCTTAGCTCTGCTGCTACTCACAACTCACAATGGAATGCAGCAGCCTCGGTGATGTACAGTGTTGTCACACCCATGCTGAACCCCTTCATCTACAGTCTGAAGAATAAAGACATAAAGGGGGCTCTGAAGAGATTCTATGGGGTAGTAGCTATAAAAAGGCCAATTGTCCTGGGGGTGGTGAAGTGCCTTTGATTGCATATCTCAAAGCCTCAGAACCAGAAAGTGTGATTCTTCAATCACTGTGGAATAGAATTTGCTCCTTCTCTTTGTTTCTTGCGGTTTCCATTAAAAAAATTCCAAATCTCTATACAATGTCAGCAACTCACTTTGTTAAGATTTCTGCAGTTGGGCAGTTGTTTTCATTTGTACTTTTTCCAACTTCAACATTTTTAAAAATTTTGGATCAGAAATGTTGGAAATACTCATTTCTTTAATGGGGGACATGGATTTCTTAAGAATAATTTCTTCTCAAATAACATATGTCATCCTACATAATTTTTCTCTGGTCTTTGTGAAAGAATAATATGAGTTCTGTTACTCATATAAGAAGTACAGTTGACAGTCAAGACATTTTATATAATTTTACAGTTGGTTTGGTTGCACTAGCAAATGTGGTGCTATGGATGTGGAAGGTTGGCTGTAAAATTATATTTGGATTTCTGACTGCATAGAGGATCAGTACCCTTAACCACTGGATTGTTCAAAGGTAAACTTCATATATATGTATATCAAAGTATATACATAGAGGGCTGGGACGGGGAGGCTGGGGGGGAGTTGAGGGAGGGAGGGAATATGGGGATATGTGTATAAATACAGCTGATGACTTTGGTGTACCTGAAAGACTGGTACAAGAGTGTAAAGCAATTATATTCCAATAAAGAGCCTAAAAAAAAAAGTATATACATGATTAAAGGATGACTCACTAGAAAGCTGGAATGCCTCTCCAGTCATGTGATTCAGGGTCACAAGTTTTGTGCAAACAAACATTTCTTCCAACCTTTCCTGCTTACCTGGAAGGCAACCTCAATGTACTACCTTTTAACACAATTATCTGAGATAAACTTCAAAAACAGAATAATCCTAAATGCTACCTTTAAATATCAGAATAAATGCCTAGATGAGAAAAAGCAGATTATTATAATTGTCTTTAGTTCTGTTCAGTTTTATTTTTAATCATTTAGCTATTGCTGCATAATAACTCATTTTAGCAGTAAATGTTTTACTATAATGCTTTTAGTACCAAATAAAATTGTATAGTGAGCGGTTGGTCTTATCTCTGCTGGGCTCCTTATGAATCTATATTCACCTATCACTCTCTATGTTGTAATTCTAAGGCTCATCCATGATGTGTACAAAGCTTTATTGCATTTCTTTCTTCATGAGAGATAGCTTATTCTATTTATATATGTAGGTGAATCTTATAGTTTATCAGAAAAAAATTTATCTTTGGTGATGTCAGCATCATGGAAGCATATACCCCCATGTCTATCCCCTTCAATCTACAATTAATAAAACTTCCATAACTCAGCAAATAGTTCTCTGCCCAAGACCCTAGGACTCCAGAGATTAATACAGTTTTACATTTTAAGCTGGGTGGGTTAGAATACATAGAAGAGGTAGAACCAGGGGAACAGCTGAGGCAGTGGCTCTGGTTGCAGCCCCAAGGCTAAGGCAGCTGAGCCCTTAGCCCCAGAGACACTGGTAGCACAAGTGTAGGTGGCATACATGAGCTGGCCTCCTGGAAGCAGCAGCACTTATAGCTACAGGGAACCAGGCAGCAGTAGTGGTGGGGCCCTCGAATTAGGTTGCCCTGGATGAGGCAGTAGCACTGAACTACCTGGTGCACCCAGCTAGGTGACAGCCACAGCAGGGACCCGGGCAGCACCAAGGCACCAGTGACCATAGAGGCACAAACAGTGATGACAATTTACCAGGCATCACATCTGGTAGGGGCAGTGAAGGACAAACAATGCAGGTTCTCAAATATAGCCAGATGCAACTCAGGTAAAGGAAACCAAAACTTGTGCTACAGTGTCACCTAACTAGAAAACATTTAGAAAGGGTTCTTGTTACCAATTTGTTGAATTGTTTGAATCAAAATAAAAAAGCTTTACCTAAATAAGAACGGTGTTTGCTATTTCAAATTCACTGGCGGGGGAGTGACACATTGAGCACCATGAAAAACCACAGTAACAGAATCACAAGAAGAAAATGAGAATTTCCCTGAAACCAATCTTACTGTCATGGAAGATTGTGATCAAACAAATTGAGAATTCAAAATAGTGTCACACCACAATGCCATGAGACTAGATATCAATTACAGGAAAAAAAAACTGTAAAAAATACAAACACATGGAGGCCAAACAATATGCTATTAAACAACCAAGAAATCACTAAAGAAATCAAAGAGGAAATAAAAAAATATCTAGAAACCAATGGCAATGAAAACACAACAACCCAAAGCCTATGGGACGCAGCAAAAGCAGTTCTAAGAGGGAAGTTTATAGCAATACAGTCCTACCTTAAGAAACAAGAAAAATATCGAATAAACAACCTAACCTTACACCTAAAACAATTAGAGAAAGAAGAAGAAAGAAACCCCAAAGTGAGCAGAAGGAAAGAAATCATAAAGATCAGATCAGAAATAAATGAAAAAGAAATGAAGGAAACAATAGCAAAGATCAATGAAACTAAAAGCTGGTTCTTTGAGAAGATAAACAAAGTTGATAAACAATTAGCCAGACTCATCAGGAAAAAAAGGGAGAAGACGCAAATCAACAGAATTAGAAATGAAAGAGAAGTAACAACTGACACTGCAGAAATACAAAAGATCATGAGAGACTACTACAAGCAACTATATGCCAATAAATTGGATAACCTGGAAGAAATGGATAAATTCTTAGAAAAATACAATCTTCCAAGACTGAACCAGGAAGAAACAGAAAATGTTAACAGACTAATCATAAGTATGGAAATTGAGGCTGTGATTAAAAATCTCCCAACAAACAAAAGCCCAGGGCCAGATGGATTCACAGATGAATTCTATCAAAATTAGAGAAAAGCTAACACCTATCCTTCTCAAACTCTTCCTAAACATAGCAGAAGGAGGAACACACCCAAACTCATTCTACGAGGCCACCATCACCCTGATACCAAAATCAGGCAAAGATGTCACAAAAAAAAGAAAATTACAGGCCAAAATCATTGATGAATATAGATGCAAAAATCCTCAACAAAATACTAGCTAACAGAATGCAATAGCACATTAAAAAGATCATACACCATGATCAAGTGGGGTTTATCCCTGGAATGCAAGGATTCTTCAATATACACAAATCAATCAATGTGATACATCATATCAATAAATTGAAGGATAAAACACATATGATAATCTCAATAGATGCAGAAAAAGCTTTTGACAAAATTCAACATCCATTTATGATAAAAACCCTCCAGAAAATGGGCATAGAAGGAAATTACCTCAACATAATAAAAGCCATATATGACAAGCCAACAGTCAACATCATTCTAAATGGTGAGAAACTGAAAGAATTCCCTCTAAGAACAGGAACAAGACAAGGGTGCCCACTCTCACCATTATTATTCAACATAGTTTTGGAAGTTTTAGCCATAGCAATCAGAGAAGAAAAAGAAATAAAAGGAATCCAAATTGGAAAAGAAGTAAAATTGTCACTCTTTGCAGATGACATGATATTATACATAGAAACCCCTAAAGATTCTACCAGAAAACTGCTAGCACCAATTGATGAATTTAGTAAAGTAGCAGGATACAAAATTAATGCACAGAAATCTCTTGCATTCCTACACACTAACAACAAAAAAGCAGAAAGAGAAATTAAGGAAACTCTCCCATTTACCATTGCAACAGAAAGAATAAAATACCTAGGAATAAACCTGCTTAAGGAGGCAAAAGACCTGTATGCAGAAAAGTATAAGACATTGATGAAAGAAATCAAAGACAATACAAACAGATGGAGGGACATACCATGTTCCTGGATTGGAAGAATCAACATTGTGAAAATGACTATCCTACCCAAAGCAATTTACAGATTCAACACAATCCCTATCAAATTACCAATGGCATTTTTCACAGAACTAGAAAGAGAAATCTTATGATTTGTATGGAAACACAAAAGAACCCGAATAGCCAAAGCAGCAATCTTAAGAAGGAAAGATGGAATTGGTGGATTCAGGCTTTCTGACTTCAAACTATACTACAAGGCCACAGTGATCAAGACAGTATGGCACTGGCACAAAAATAGAAAGGTAGATCAATGGAACAGATGAGAGAACTCAGAGGTAAACCCAAGCACACATGGGCACCTTATCTTTGACAAAGGAGGTAAGAATATACAATGGAAAAAAGCCTCTTCAATAAGTGGTGCTGGGAAAATTGGACAGCTACACGTAAAAAAATGAAATTAGAACACTTCCCAACACCATACACAAAAATAAACTCAAAAAGGATTAAAGACCAAAATGTAAGGCCAAGCACTATAAAACTCTTAGAGGAAAACATAGGCAGAACACCCTATGACATACATCAAAGCAAGATCGTTTGTGACCCACCTCCTAGAATCATGGAAATAAAATTAAGAATAAACAAATGGGACCTAATGAAACTTAAAAGCTTTTGCACAGCGAAAGAAACCATAAAAAAGACAAGAAGACAGCTCTCAGAATGGGAGAAAATACTTGCCAATGAAGCAACGGACAAAGGATTAGTCTCCAAAATATACAAACAGCTCATGCAGCTTAATACCAAAAAAGCAACTAACCCAATCCACAAATGGGTGGAAGACCTAAATAGACATTTCTCCAAAGAAGACATGCAGATGGCTAACAAACCCATGAAAAGATGCTCAACATCACTAATCATTAGAGAAATGCAAGTCAAAGCCACAATGAGGTATCACCTCACACCGGTCAGGATGGCCATCATCAAAACATCTAGAAACAATAAATGTTGGAGAGGGTGTGGAGAAAAGGGAACCCTCCTGCACTGTTGGTGGGAATGTAAGTTGGTACAACCACTATGGAAAACAGTTCAGAGGTTCCTTAAAAAACTGAAAATGGAACTACCATATGACCCAGTAATCCCACTCCTGGGCATACACGCAGAGAAAACCATAATCCAAAAAGAAACATGTACCATAATGTTCATTGTAGCACTATTTACAATAGCCAGGACATGGAAGCAACCTAAATGCCCATTAACAGATGAATGGAAAAAGAAGATGTGGCACATATATACAATGAAATATTACTCAGCCATAAAAAGGAATGAAATGTAGCTATATGTCATGAGGTGGATAGACCTAGAGACTGTCGTACAGTGTGAAGTAAGCCAGAAAGAGAAAATTAAATACTGTATGCTAACTCATATATATGGAATCTAAAAAAATGGTACTGATGAACCCAGTGACAGGGCAAGAATAAGGATGCAGATGCAGAGAATGGACTGGAGGACATGGGGTCAGGGAGCAGGGGGTGAAGGGGAAGCTGGGATGAAGTGAGAGAGTAGCATAGACATATATACACTACCAACTGTAAAATAGATAGCTAGTGGGAAGTTACTGTATAACCAAAGGAAATGAACTTGATGATAGGTGATGCCTTAGAGGGCCAGGACAGGGAGAGCGGGAGGGAGTTGCGGGAGGGGGGAGAGATGGAGATGTATGTATAAATACAGCTGATTCACTTTGGTGTACCTGAAAAGCTGGTATAAGGGTGTAAAGCAATTATATTCCAATAAAGAGCTTAAAGAAAAGCACATTTAAAATTTTACACTAGGAAAGTATCTTTATGATCCTAAATTTGGGTTTTAATCTCCATGTGACATTTTGGTACATATTATTTCAGGCATTTTTTTCCTTTGCTTATACTATCTCTTTATCTCTATAAAGATATAGATATAATTTATATACCATTACAATATTTTAACATATAATTATATACAGTTACACATAATTTTATTTATATAATTTGATATATATAATATTTAATAAAGTAAACACATACTATGTAAGTGCACATTCTGTTCTGAAACATTCACTTTTCACTTAATGTATTTGGACAGGTTTCCATAATATTATATATAGATTTACATAATTTTAGAAAATGATTGTTTAGAACAAGGATCAGTGAACTATGACTCATGGGCCACCCACATATGCTTGTAAATAAAGTTTTTTTTGAACCCTCAAAAAAAATAGTGTCATGAGGAAATTCAACAAGCTACAAGAAAACTCATGAAGACATCTAAATACGTGCAGGAATAAAAATAATGAACATAAGGATCAATGTTCAAAGAGATGAAAACTTTTAAACATAATGAAACAGAAGTTCTGGAGCTGAAGAACTCAATAAATGAGATGCAGGATGCATTAGAAAGCACTGAAAGTAGAAGAGACCATATGGAGGAGAGAAAGAGTGAGCTCAAAGATAGAATGCTTTGGGTAGAAGAGAAGAGAGAACTATGTTTTTTTTTTTCCCTTTAAATAAAGAAACTCTACAAGAGCTATATGACTCCATTAGAAAAGGTAACAAGGATAATGGGTATCCCAGAAGGTGAAGAGAGGAAGAAAGGAACAGAGAGATTATTTAAAGCAATAATAGCTGAGAACTTTCCAAGTCTGGGGAAGAAATAATAGAACACCTAAATATCTCAATGCAAAAGATCTTCTCCAAGACACATTATATTAAAATTGTCAAAAGTCAGTGACAAAGAATGAGTATGAAGTGCAGCCAGAAAAAATAGTAACCTCCAAAGGTATTGTCATGAGTCTATCAGCAGATTTTTTAGCATAAACTCCATGGAGAGGAGAGAATGAAATGACATACTCAAAATATGGAAAGATAACAATTGTCAGTCTTAAATACTCTATTCAGCAAAGTTATTCTTCAGATATGAAGGAGAAATAAAGGCTGGGAGTTCAGCACCACTAGACCTGCCTTACAAAAAATGCTGAAAAGCACTCCTCTATCTGAAATGAAAAGGCACGACTACACAAAACCTTGACTAAGGTGATAAACAGAATCAGAAAATCGCAACTCTATATTAGAATAGGTTGTTGAATAATTACAGCATAATATTTAAAGGAAAAGAAATAACTATAGTAACTGAATCAGAAAATGAAAAGAAATATTTTCTTGACTGGACAGTGGAGTGAAAAGAATGAAGCTGGACCACTCTATGACACCACATACAAAAATAAACGCAACATAGATTAAAGACAAATGTAAGAAGTGAAACATTAAAAATCATAAAATATAGGCAGTACCTCTTTGACATTGGTCTTAGGAATATATTGGGGGATATATCTCCTCAGGCAAGAGAATAAAAGTGAAAGTAAAGACAGGAGACTGCATCAAATTAAAAAGCTTTGGACAGTGAAGCAACCCACCAACAAAACTAAAAGGCAACCTACTCATGGGAAACAGTATTTGCAAATTCTATATCTGATATGGGGTTGTTATCCAAAAATATAAAAAATTTAGTCAACCCAAAATAGAAAAAAAAAAAACATATAAAAATGGGCAGAGGACCCTAGACAGACAATTTTTTTTCCCTAGGAAAACATAGAGTTGGCCAACAGGCACAAGAAAAGAGGCTCCACATCATTAATCATCAGAGAAATGGAAACCAAAACCATAGTGAGATGTACTTCCCACCAGTCAGAATGGCTATTATCAAAGAGACAAAAATCAAGCGTTGGTGAGGACCACATGGACCAGGTGATAATACATGAATTTTACAATTTCTGCTTCTGGGATTATCAAAGGAACCAAAATTGCAGCCCCTCATATTAGGGATTTCTGCTCCATGTACCTGATCAATGTCTTTGAAAACCTGCTTATTGTCCTGGACGCCATTTCTGATTTTGATCTCCAACCTCATATCCATGTAATTCTTCTTCTCCAGTATGATCTTTATAGATATGTTTCTCCTTCACCACCATCCCGAAGAAAGCAAAAGCATAACATATGAAGGCTGCATCATCCAGATGTATGTTTACTTACACTTTAAAGATTTGGACATTGGCCTGTTCACAGTGGCCTGTGACTGCTTCATGAGCATCTGGCAACCCCTGCACTACCCTGTCACCAGGAACCCCCAGCTCCGTAGACTTTTGGTTCTGGTGTTTGAATTCATGTGTGCCCTGCACTCCTTCACACAGAGATGAATGGTGTTGCAGCTGTCCTTCTGCACAGACCTGGAAACCCCCACTTTTTTTGTGTGAAATCAAACAGGTGGTACAACTTGCCTATGATATCTTTCTTAGTGACGTGGTGCTGTATTTTGAAGCTGTATTGCTCCTGGGTGCTGATCTCTTACCTGGGATCCTTTACTCTTACTGTAAGAAAGTTTCCTCCATGTATCAATTAGTTTGAGGGAAGTATAAAGCATTTTCTTCCTGTGCATCTCACCTCTCAGGTGTCTCCTTATTTATTGTATGACTTAAGAGTGTACCTTAGCTCTGCTGCTACCCACAGCTTACACTCAAGTGCAACAGCCTCAGTGATGTACACCATGTTCACACCCATGCTGAATCACTTCATCTAAAGTCTGAGGAAAAAAAATAAACGGGACACTGAAAAGATTCGTTGGGAGGGTAGCTATAAAAGGGCTAATTGTCATAGGGCTGAAGAAGTGCCCGTTTTTTCCCCACTGTTCAAAGCATTGGAGCCAGAAATTTATAGTCTTTGATCAGAGTGTGGAAGTAGAACTTGCTCCTTCTCTTTATTTCCTGAAATTTTCATTTCTTTGATTCAGCTTCTCCATACCATTGAAGCAACTCACATTACTGTTTCCTTCTGTTTGATTTATAGAGTTTTCCCTTTTGTCCATTTGCTACCTTCCCAATGTTTTCCCCAAACTTGTTTAATAATATTTAAAATTCCTATTTATTTCAGGGTGACATGGATTTCTTAAGAATAATTTCTTGTTAAATAACATGTATCATCCCAAGTAATTTTTCTCTTATGCTACTGAAAGAATAGTCACAAGTTATAGTACAATACTTGTGACAATTGGGAAAAAGCTACACTTAATAGCTAAGGCAATTTATATAAACTTACAATAGAGGAAAACTGGGACTACAGTTTTTCACATTTTTGTACACTTTTCCTTTGTCTATCACCACTGTAACTGCTCTTCCTGAAAATGGAGACTTTAACTTATAGCTTGTTTAGTAGGTGGTTATTAAGTTCTATGCTCCTCATTAGAATCATGTTCTATTACTAAGCTGTTTCCACAATGCCTCCCAAAGTCACTAAAAAATGATAATCAACTGCAGGTTTCCAAGTGGAGTCCACACAGAAACACAAATTTGGATACAATCACTTAATATGAACTTTGAGTCAGGGAACATCTTTGATTTTGTGTATTTTTATTAAATGATCATTTCCTTGAATTAATTTTTAAGGCTTCTTCCAAGAATCCCTTTTCTAGTACAATTTATTGTGACTAATTGGGATTGAGCTCACTAAAATTTTCAAATGTTTGTCCTGTTTATAATAGGTTTTCCCATCCTTCAAGTGAGACAAATTCCAGGGCACCTGCTTTGTTTGTACTGCTTCCAGGCCACAGTCATACAAGTAGTAAACAGACTTCCTGCCCCCATGAAGTTTACATTCTAGTACACATGAATTTTGCCGTGTCCATCATCATACTTTTGCTAAAATCCTGACAGCATTTCTCTTTTTTAAAGCCTCTCCCCTGTGTAGATTCTACTGAATGTGAAGGTTCTGATTGAAACCTACTGCACCATCCTTACGGGGCTTCTCTGCTTTGCATTCTCTTGAGAATTGTGACATCTTGGGCTCTGCTGGATACACTGGCCATATTTGTACAACAATAGGTCTCCTCCAATGGAATTCGGATTGCTGGAAAAAACACAGCTCCCTCCTGAATTCTTAAAATACAATATTTTATAAATAGCCCCTGCTGTGGGGGTTTTCTGATGAAGATGAGACATCTGAGGTCTGAAGAACATTTTTATCACACTCGTGATGTGTACTGGATTGATCACCACTATGGACCCTCTGATGAACCTGAAGGCATGAACTCTTGCTAAAGCCCTTACCACAGTCAAAATATTTGTACAGTTTCCCTCGTGTATGGACCCTCTGATGGGCTTGAAGATGAGAGGTCTGACTGAAGCTCTTCCCATATGTGCCACACTTATATGGTTTCTCTCCCGTGTGGATCCTCTGATGAAAGTGAAGGTACAAGTTCCAGATGAAGCCTTTCCCACATTCTTCACACTTGTAGGGTTTCTCCCCCATATGGACTCTCTGATGGTCTTGAAGTTGTGATCTTCAACTGAAACCCTTCCCACACACATCACACGTGTAGGGTTTCTCTGTGGTGTGGACCCACTGGTGGTCTTGAAGGTGTGAGCTCTGACCAGAGTCTTTCCCACATGTGTCACATCTGTAGGGCTTCTCTCCCATGTGGACTCTCTGATGGGCCTGAAGATGGGAATTCTGGCTGAAGTTCTTATCACACACATTACATTTGTAGGGTTTCTGGCTGGTGTGGATTCTCTGATGGGCTTGAAGGTTTGAGGCCTTACTGAAATCCTTCCCACATACCTTGCATTTATATGGTTTCTATCCAGTGTGAACTCTGAAGAGGACCAGAGCTCTGACTGAATATTCTGTCACATGCCTTCCATTTAGATGTTTTGTTTTGAGGGTAGGCTGTCTGATAGGCTTGGGGTTGTGATGTCTAATTGAAGCCTTTACCACACAGCTCACATTTCTGGGCTTTCTCTCCTGCATTGTCTACACAGGGACTATTGAGGTCTAAGCTATCACTGGAGCCCTTTTCACACCTGCCACACCTATACAGATTCTCCCCGGGGTGAATGGGCTCATGAGCAGGAAGGCAGGAGTTCTAATTGAAGCTCTCAGCACACATCTGGCATTTGTAAGGTTTCTCCCCTGGGCTGGCTCTCTGATGGGTTTGCAGATGTGAGCTCTGACCCGAGCCTGCCCCACACTCATCATTCCCACTGTGTTTCCCTCCTGTGTGAGCACTGTGATGAATGTGGAACACTGAGCTATAAGTGATGCGCTTCCCACACTCACTACACATATGGAGCTTCTCTCCTACGTGCAGCTGCTGATGAAGTTCAAGATCAGAGCCAAGGCTTTTCCACCCTCATCAGAGTCTTTTCCACCCTCATCGGAGTTCTGCTCTCCTGAGCGGATGATGCGATTCTGGGATGTGTTCTTCATGAAACCTTTTCCATGATCATTGTGGCCACAAGCCTTCTCCTTTTTGTGTACTTCCTGATCACTATGGTGATGAGAGATCCTTCTCATGACACAGTGATCACACTGACACAGTTTATTTTTTATGTCAATTTGTTGCCACCTACTCTGATAATTCTGTGACTCTCTCAGATATATTTTGCTCCAGAAATCCCAGGAGCTCTGAATTGGAGACTCCTGATTTTTGATACTGTTGGAACTCTCCTCTTGAAGCTTTCCTACAGAGTTCTCACCTTCAGGAAACCGAGTAGATTCTCCTGCCCACACCTCACCTTGTTTTGGCAACTTCTTGCCTTGTAGATTTATTATCGAGTCCTGAGTAGGGAACATCTTTTTAAAAAATTTTATTTTTTTATTTTTAATTTTCATTGGAGTATAGATGATTTACAATGTTGTGCTAGTTTTGGGTGTACAGCACCGCAAATCAGTTATACATGTACATATATCCACTCTCTTTAGATTCTTTTCCTATAGGTTACTACAGAGTATTGAGTAGAGTTCCCTGTGCTACAGTAGGTCCTTATGAGCTATCTATTTTAATTATAATAGTGTGTATATGTCAATCCCGATCTCCCAATTTATTCCTCCCTCCCTTTTCCCCCTGGTAACCATAAGTTTGTTTTCTATATCTGTGACTCTCTTTCTGTTTTGTAAATAAGTTCATTTGTACCATTGTTTTTAGATTCCATGTATAGGCAATATCATATATTTGTCTTTCTCTTTCCAACTTATTTCACTCAGTATGACAATCTCTAGGCCCATCCATGTTGCTGCAAAAGGCATTATTTTGTTCTTTTCATGGGTGAGTAATATTCCATTGTATATATGTACCACATCTTCTTTATCCACTTCTCTGTGAATGGATTTAGATTGCTTCCATGGCTTGGCTGTTGTAAATATGGCTGAAATTAATATTGGAGTGAATGCATCTTTTCAAATTATGGTTTTCTCCAGATATACGCCCAGGAGTGGGATTGCTGGATCATATGGAAGCTTTATATTTACTTTTCAAAGGAACTTCCATACCATTCTCCATAATGGTTGTACCAATTTACATTTCCACCAACAGTAGGAGATTTCCCTTTTTCCCACACCCTCTGCAGCATTTATTGCTTGATGGCCATTCTGACTGGTGTGAGGTGATACCTTTTCATAGTTTTGAGTTGCCTTTCTCTAATAATTAGTGATGTTGCACATCTTTTCATGTGCTTTTTGGCCACGTGTGTCTCTTCTTTGGAGAAATATCTATTTAGATCATGCTTGCATTTTTTTAAAGCTGTTTATTGGAGTATAATTGCTTTACACTGTTGTGCCAAATATCCCCAGGGTCAAAGCTATCTCTGGTTGAGAATCATTGCCCCCGAGTTCAAGATCTGAGAGCATCTTGACAGAGTCCAGCCAAGACTCCATTCTTTACTTGGTTTATAGCTTTAGCAGAACATTATATCCCTCTGCATCCCATTTTTACAATGGAGAATGGAGTTCATAAAAGTACTACCTCATAGGATGCACTGTTTTAAAAACTAAATTTGACAATCACTATAATACGCTAAGCTAGTTTATGGTGCATAACAACATATAAATCTCTCTCTTTTTTGGGTTTTATTTATTTATTTATGGTATAATTGACATGTAACAGTATATTAGTTTCAGGAGTACAATATAATGATTCAATATTTGTATGCATGACATAATGATTGCCACAATAAGCCTAGTTAATATCTCTCTTATAATTACAAACATTTTACAATGAAGGACTAAATGACAGCTATTGACTTCTGATATAAGTAGGAAATTCTTAATTGGCTTGGAAAAACTATCATGAATCCAGGGAGTATAATACCCAAGGTTTTATATTAAAGGAATAAAGTTATCTTGCCTTTGAAGAGGTAAATTGCAATGTTTAGAGATTTCGGGGGTTGTGTCCCCACCACAAATCAAAGCTTTGAAAACCCATGTGACTTAGTCGAGACAAATCATCAATACTATATTTTTGAGAAAATTTGAACTCAGAGATGTGATAAGGTGCTGAGGGGCTTAGAGCTTTGGAATCAAGAGAGTTACTGGAGAAGGAATAATAAAAACTGAATTTACCTAACTTATAATGTAGTCTCCTGGGAACAGAGAATCAGTAGAAAAAAGTCCATTCTGTCCAGATTAGTGTCTCCAAGGGTAATCACCTATGTAGAGGTTGGAGTAACAAGGGGAAAACATGCCTAATGAGCTGACATAGGAAGCTGTAAATATCTCCTCTGCTACAATCCCTCAGCCTGTGCAACTTCTGGTTGGTCAGGACGTTGTCTTTGCTTTTGAAGTCCTAAATCTGGCTGGGAGACCAATGCTTGATTAGCCCTCCCAGTTGTCTTGTCTGGGGATAAAACTTTGGTCTGCATCATCAATCACTTAGGGAGGAATTTTGACTTCTACAGGGAAAGCTTTGTCTTGGAATCTGCATGCGGGTAAGTCTGAGAGCACTACAGACACTGCAGGAGAGGACCAGAGAGGATGGAAGCCAGGAACATATGTACCTGAGGTCACCTGAGAACCAATCCAGCATAGCCAGAGGTCACAGTGGTTATTTGCTGGCTTTCCTAATAATGCATTTAATTATGATGCTGAAAGAGTGAACATTGAACTAAGAAATGGGAGTGTCAATGCTGACAAGTAAATGGTATTATGGAAGCTCAATTAGAAAAAGAAATGGGAGGGAGATCCCTGGCAGTCCAGTGGTTAGGTCTGCCATGGGCTGGGGGTTTGATCCCTGGTCAGGGAACTAAGATCCTTAAAGACACATTGAGCAGCCGTAAAGAAATTAAAAAAAAAAGAGAAAGAAGAGACATAAAATGCTTCCAGTTAAAGTAGACAATAAGTCCACAATCTTATTAATTAACAGGAGTAGAAAAATAGGGAAAGGCTCAGGGAAAAGAAGTCTTCTACGGCTTCATATAAAATATTCCCCACTTTAGTTTTATTTTGTATATTTCAAGTTTTGAATTGTTAGTCTATTCCCTTTATTTATTTTACTCTTCAGATATTCAAACTATAACGTGTTTCACATCATAAATATATCACTGTTTGTGTCCTTGGCAAAAAGATATTTTATTATTTTTCCTGGGCATCAAAGAGATGTCACTGGAGTTTGAATGTTGATGAACCAAGGAAGCTTTTCTTCATTGCATTTTCTCAGGGGCCATTTGAGCTTACTGGTTATTTTCCCCCATATGTCCATTTAATTTCTCTTTCTCTCTTTCTCTCTCCCTCTCTCTCTCATCCTTTTTATAGTTCTTTAATATGGAGTGGAAAGTGGCCATACCTAAAAGGAACCTCAAGTTTATTATTCCATGGGAAGTTTATAAACTGGAATTTCTGGGTACCGTTTATACATTCTTTAGGAGAAAGATAATCTCATGTGGCCTGCTTGAGTTATAACCACTCATGGCCTAAGGATAGTATTTCTGGGTGCGAAATGCATGGTAGTAACAGTCCAGGAGGACATGGTGTGTGTGTGCCTGTGCCTTGTGAGGTGAGAGCAGTTCTTAAAGCAGAGGTACCTGGACTCACATATGAAGATGACTTATAATACAGAGGCCAGAAGTCAATCAATGTGTGGAACTTAGACTGGGTCTGTTTTAGTTCATTGAATGTCACTGCAGGAATATAATAAAGTGCTGGCAACAGCACATGAAGGAGAGATTCTCTGTGTACTGAGGTTATAGCTGTAGCAGAGAGGCCACCTTCTTCCTCAACATCCTCTGACACCATCTCTAATCACTCCCCCTCTTGCTTATTCCTCTGCCCCACTGGCTTCTTTGTTTGGATTTGAATATATGGAACAAACCTCTTCATCAGGTCCTTTGCAGTGGCTGTTCCCTTTCTCTCTCTTTCTTGAAGTCTATGTTCAAATATCACCTTGTTTACTGGCCTTCCCTGAACACAGCACAAAATAATACCTCCTACTACCCTTTTATTTATACCTGGTTTTGTTTTCTTCACTGCGTCTGTCACCACCTAACATATCATGTAATATTTTATTTGCTTATCATCTTTTACCATTCTTGGATTGTGTGAGATTTGTTTTTAGCGCTCTCTACTTATTGCCTATGTGTGCTTAGAACATGGTTGGCACTCAATATATATTTCTCAAATGCATGAAAGAATATCTCATTAAAACTGTAGAATATATGACCTCTTTGGAAATACGCTGAGAATGGGACAAAATTCCTAGTCAGAGATGAAATGGAGTATACCCTCAAGGAGAACTTATCTATACATAAAATATTAACATCAATTTCTTGAGGGCTAAATAGAAATTGTGGTATCTCAGCTATAAGAATTATGACAGTTTGTGTGAAAATTAATTATGTTATTTCCTTTTTCCTGGTAGTCACCTCCACTCCATGGACCCAGGAAACAATACACAAATTTCAGAATTTCTTCTTATGGGACTTTCAGAGAAACCAGAAGTTCAGGTTCTCATATTTGGGCTTTTTCTCTCCATGTACCTGATCGTCGTGTTTGGAAACCTGCTCATCATTCTGGCCGTCAGCTCAGACTCCCACCTCCACACACCCATGTACTTCTTTCTCTCCAACCTGTCCTTAATAGACATCTGTTCTACATCCACCACCATCCCAAAGATGCTGTGGAACATTCAGACCCAGAGCAAAGTCATAAGCTATGAAGGCTGCATCACCCAGATGTATTTTTACATACTCTTTGGAGGATTAGATGACATTCTCCTGAGCGTGATGGCCTATGACCGCTTCATGGCCATCTGCCACCCCCTGCACTACATGGTCATAATGAACCCCCAGCTCTGCAGGCTGCTGGTTTTGGTGTCCTGGATCATGAGTGCCATGTATTCCTTGTTACATAGCTTAATGGTTTTGCGATTGTCCTTCTGTCCAGATATGGAAATCACCCACTTTTTCTGTGAACTCACTCAGATGGTACAACTTTCCAGTTCTGACAACTTTCTTAATAACATGGTGATGTGTCTTGCAGCTGTCCTGCTGGGTGTTGGTCCTTTTGCTGGTATCCTTTACTCATACTCTAAAATAGTTTCCTGCATACATAAAATCTCATCAGCTCAGGGGAAGTATAAAGCATTTTCCACCTGTGCATCTCACCTCTTGGTTGTCTCCTTGTTTTATTGTACAGTCTTAGGAGTGTACCTTAGCTCTGCTGTTACCCACAGCTCACACTCAAGTGCCGTCGCCTCAGTGTTGTACACTGTGGTCATGCCCATGCTGAACCCCTTCATCTACAGTCTGAGGAATAAAGACATGAAGAGGGCTCTGAAGAGGTTCTATTTGATGCCAGGTATAAAATGGCCAATTATACTAGGGGTTGATGAAGTGCTCTTGATTGCATAACTCAAAGCTTCAGAACCAGAAATTATGATTCTTTGATCATTGTAGAATAAAATTTGCTCCTTCTACTTATTTCCTGGTTTTTACTTTTCTTTTCTTTTTTGATTCAACTTCTCTATACAGTTTTTTTTTAAATGATCGGTTCTGGTTCTATAATTCCAGATATGAATTTATTATTTATTTATTTTTTAATAAATTTATTTATTTATTGGCTGTGTTGGGTCTTCATTGCTGCACACATGCTTTCTCTAGTTTTGGCGAGTGGGGGCTACTCTTCCTTGTGGTGTGTGGGCTTCTTATTGTGGTGGCTTCTCTTGTTGCAGAGCACAGGATCTAGGTGTGTGGTTTTTAGTAGTTGTGGCACACGGGCTCAATAGTTGTGGCGCATGGGCTTAGTTGCTCTGTGGCATGTGGGATCTTCCTGCAGCAGGGATCGAACTCATGTCCCCTGAATTGGCAGGCAGATTCTTAACCACTGTGCCACCAGGGAAGTCCCTCTATATAGTTTTAGTAACTCTTTTTATTAAGGTTTCTCCTGAGTCTGATATATAGACAGTTTGTAATTTTCCCTACTTCAAAATTTTCCTACCTTTGGGTCAAAAATATTTGGAAATTCCATTTCTTTGATGGGGCAACAAAGATTTATCAAGAATAATTACATCTCAAATGACATAT
Source organism: Hippopotamus amphibius kiboko (assembly GCF_030028045.1). Classification (NCBI taxonomy): domain Eukaryota; kingdom Metazoa; phylum Chordata; class Mammalia; order Artiodactyla; family Hippopotamidae; genus Hippopotamus; species Hippopotamus amphibius. The sequence continues at coordinate 14,444,573 of NC_080200.1, read as the reverse complement.
ATCATCCCAAGTAGTTTTTCTCCTGTTTCTCTGAAGGATCATGAGTTGCATTACTTGTATAAAAAATACACTTAACAACCAAGGTAACTTATATTATTTTTATTAAGGTTGGTTGAATCAGTGATATGGAAAAATGACTGTAAAGTTATAGGAGGATTTTTGACTATACAGAGGTTTGACTATGCTAGAGCCTCTGGCCCTCTTGTTGTTCAAGGGTCAACTTTTGTGTGTGTGTATATGTGTGTGTGTAAGTGTTTGCTATTTCAAATTCACTGACAGAGCAGCAACCCACTAAGCATCATGAAAAACCACAGTAACAGAGAATCATAAAAAGAAAATGATGTTTCCATGAATTTATCTTAATATCATTGATGATTGTGATCAAAAAAGTAGATAATTCAAAATAGTGCCAAGAAGTTGCTCAACCAGCTGCAAGAAAACTCATAAAGACACTTAAATAAGCCCAGGAATAAAAACAATAAACATAAGGAACAATTTTCAAATAATAAACATAAGGAACAATTTCCAAACATAAGATGACAACTGAAACATAACCAAAAGCAATTCTGGAGCTGAAGAGCACAGTAAATGAGATGAAAAATGCATTAGAAAACACTGGAAGTAGAGGAGAACATATGGAGGAGAGAATTAGTGAGCTCAAAGATAGAATGATTTAGGAAGAAGAGAAGAGAGAACTAGGTGGTGGTTGTTGTTGTTGTTGTTTTAAATGAAGAAACTCTACAAGACTTCATTAGAAAAGGTTACAAAGGTAAAGGGTATCCCAGAAGGAGAAGAGAGGGAGAAAGGAGCAGAGAGTTTACTTAAAGAAATAATAGCTGGAAGCTGAGACGAAGCGAGAGAGTAGCACAGACATATATATACTACCAACTGTAAAATAGATAGCCAGTGGGAAGTTGTTGTATAACAAAGGGAGTTCAACTTGAGGATGGAAGATGCCTTAGAGGACTGGGAGGGGGAGGATGGGGGGTGCTTGAGGGAGGGTGGGGGGGGAGTCGAGGGAGGGAGGGAATACGGGGATATGTGTATAAAAACAGATGATTGAACTTGGTGTACCCCCCAAAAATAAATTTAAAAAAATAAATAAAAAAACAAAAAGAAAAACAAAAACAAACAAACAAAACAGATGATTGAACTTGGTGTACCCCCCCAAAATAAATAAATAAATAAATAAATAAATAAATAAATAAAATTAAATTAAAAAAAAAAGAAAAATAATAGCTGAGAACTTCCCAAACCAGGTGAAGGAATAGGATGTACCACTCCACTAAGGTAATAGAACATCTAAATATCTCAATGCAAAAGACCTTCTTCAAGACATATTAAAACTGACAAAAGTCATAACAATAAAAATGTTAATTGCAGCCTGGAAAAAAAAGAATAACTTACAAAGTACCCTCACTAGGCTGTCAGCAAATTTCTCAGCGGAAACTCCAAAGACAAAGAGAGAACAGAGTGACATACTTATAAAATGAAAGATAAAAATTGTCAGCCAAGAATACTCTATCCAGCAAAGTAATCCTTCAGATATGAAGGACAAATAAAAATAAAGGCATTCCCAGATAAACAAAAGCTGAGTGTTCAGCACCACCAGACCTGCCTTACAAGAATGCTCAAAAGCACTCTTCTACCTGAAGTGAAAAAGCACAACTACACCAAACTTTGACTAAGGTGATATACAGACAGCATCAGAAAATTGCAACTTTGCATCAGAATAATTTAACTATTATAGCATAATGTTTAAAGGAAAAAACGTTAAAAAAATAACTAAAACTACTTTAATCTGGTAACAAACTCACAACATAAAATGGAGTAATTTCTGAACTGGACACTGGAGTGAAGAGAATGAAGTTGAACCACTGTAGGACACCATATACAAAAATAAACTCAACCTAGATTAAGACTGAAATATGAGACCTGAAACCATAAAAATATAGAATAAAACATAGGCAGTACTTCTTTGACACTAGTCTTAGCAAATTTTTGGATACAACTCCTCAAGAAAGGGAAATAAACATAAACAAATGTGACTACATCAAATTAAACAAAAACTTTGCACAGTGAAGGAAACCACCAGCAAAAAGAAAAGACAGCCTACTTATGGGAAATATATTTGCAAGTTATATATCCAATAAGGTGTTATGCAAAAATATAAAGAATTCAATCAACTCAGTATAAAAAAACCAAACAACCCTATTAAAAATGGAAAGCCTGCCAATGCAGGGGACAAAGGTTCGAGCCCTGGTCTGGGAAGGTCCCACATGCCGTGGAGCAACTAAGCCCATGCGCCACAATGACGGAGCCTGTGCTCTAGAGCCCATGAGCCACAACTAATGAGCCACATTCCACAATTACTGAAGCCCGCACGCCTAGAGCCCATGGTCCGCAACAAGAGAAGCCACTACAATGAGAAGCCTGCACACTGAAATGGAGAGTAGTCCCCTACTCCATGCAACTACAGAAAGCCTGCGCAGCAAAGAAGACCCGATGAATAAAAAAAACAAAAAATAACAGAAGACGTTCAATAGACATTTTCCCAAGGAAGACATACAGATGTGCACTTGAAAAGAATGTGTATTCTTCTGTTTTTGGATATGGTGTCCCATAGGTATCTCTTAAGTCAAATGGTCTGTTGTTCCATTTAAGATCTCTGTTGCCTTATTGATTTTCTGTCTGGATGATCTGTCCATAAATATAAGTGGGATGTTAAAATCCCCTACTATTAATTATTATCAATTTCTCCCTTTATGTCTGTTAATATTTACATTTTATATTTAGGTGCTCTTGTATTTAGCACATATTTATTAAAGTGTCGTATACTCTTCTTGCATTGATCCCTTTATCATTATAGAATGCCCTTCTTTGTCTTTTCTTATAGGCTTTGTTTTAAATTCTAATTTGTCTGATATGAGTATTTCTACCCCCACTTTCTTGTCATTTCCCTTTGCATGAAATATCATTTTTCATCCCCTCACTTTCAGTCTCTGTGTGTCTTTAGCTCTGAAGTGAGTCTCTTGTAAGCATGATATTGAAGGTTGTTTTTTTTTTTAATGCAATCAGCCACCTATGTCTTTTTACTAGACCATTTAGTCCATTGACAGTTAAGGCGATTATTGATAGGTATGTACTTACTGTCATTTTGTTACTGGTTTTCTGTTTATTTTTGCAGTTCTTCTCTGTTCTTTTCTTCTTTTTGTTTCTTCCTTTGTGATTTGATGGTTTTCTTTAGTGATATGCTTGTGTTCCTTTCTCCCTAGTTTTTGCATATCTATTCTAGGTTTCTGATGTATGGTTACCACTGGATTTGTGTTATGTTGACCTACAACTATATCTATTTTATATATTGCCTCTGGCTCAAGGTTTGAATGGAAAAAGCAATTATCTTTATTCACACCACTGGAGAGGATCTTCAGTTACCAACTTTGGGGGGAAAGGAAGTAGACAGGGAAAAAATCACACTACAATATGATGGACCTCAAAATTCTGTGAGAATTCCATATTTGGGGTCCAAAGATCTCATTCAGGCCCAAAGTTCAGCGTCTGCATTTCCGCTGCCATTCTTTCAAGTATGTTTACAATAGATTTTTATATGTGGAGAAACCTGTTCAAAAGTTCTGCTGATTCACAGCAGGAGGTTTGAGCAGACGTTGTTCAGGTCTTTTTAACACTCTGGGTTGACCCCAATACAGGCTGTAGATTCAACCTAATGAGACTGGTCCCACTATAGATTTTTATTTTTTATTTTCCATATTTATTGGAGTATAATTGCTTTACAATGTTGTGTTAGTTTCTGCTGTACAACAAAGTGAATAATCTATAAGGATACATATATCCCCAAATCCCCTCCCTCTTGAGCCTCCCATCCACCATCTCTATCCCATCCCTCTAGGATGGCACAAAGCACCACCCCGATCTCCCTGTGCTCTGCAGCAGCTTCCCACTAGCTATCTATTTGACATTTGGTATTGTATATATGTCAATGCTACTCTCTCACTTCGTCCCAGCTTCCCCTCCCTCCAATGTCCTCAAGTCCGGTCTCTACGTCTGCGTCTCTATTCCTGCCCTGTCACTGGGTTCATCAGTACCGTTTTTCTAGATTCCATATATATGCGTTAGCATATGGTATTTGTTTTCTCTTTCTGACCCTTACTTCATAGTTTTTCTTACAGAGAAATTAAATGTGTTTAATGCTTTGCAGTCTGGAACAGGTAGTCTCTCAAAACCCAAGTCAGTCCTCAGCCTCAACAACACAAGATGCACTATTCTCCTTTTTAATTTGTTTTTCTCTTTGCTGACTGAATGGGTGATTTCCATTATTCTATATTCCAGATAACTTATGCATTCTTCTGTATCACCTGCTGTGCTATTAATTACTTCTAGTTGTTGCTCACTTCAGTTATTATACTGTTCAATTCTGACTAGTTTTGTTTTCAGTATTTTCTAGTTCTGTGTTAAAATTATCACCATGTTCATCAATTCTTTTCCTTAATTAGTAAGCAGTCTTATTACTAATGCATTGAAATCTTTACCTGGTAAATTGTTTATTTCTGCTTCATTAGTTGTTTTCTTTCAGGGCTGTTCTCATGCTCTTTCAGTTGAGACAAATTCCTCTGTCTTTTCACTTTGCCAAAGGTTCTCTGTCTCTATGAAACCATGTGCCACAGTTACCTCTTGTGGTCTTGAAGTGGGGTCTTTCTGTGGGAGCAGTCATGTACAGCTGGCATGTGCATACAATGGCTTTGGTGGAAGAGCTGGACTTGATATTATCACAGTTTGTGCCTTTCCTTAGGGGCTACTGGTAGTGATCATTGTGATAGGAGGTGGGGCTGGAGGTGGAGGGGCTAGGGGCGGAGCCAGGTGTGAGATAGGGCTTCTCCTTTGCTTAGTGGCCATTACTGGCCTAATGAGGGTAGAGCTAGGTCCCAAGTTGCTAGAGCAGAAACCCTGAGGGTCAGGTCTGAGCTGATTCTGTTCTCCTTAAGTTTGTGCTGCCCCTCCCAGCAGCAGCACCTTTGCCCCAGAGGGAAGCAGTGCTGGAGCAAGAGAGGCTGGTGTGGGGCACGCTGCATGGGCTGGGACATGGACCCTGCTGCAGGGCAGGCCTGAGATCCCGACTGCCTCTGATGTGCTGCCTGTGTAAGTGCCAGCAAGGATTGCCCTTGCTGTGCTCAAAAGACTCTTTGGGTCTGAGCCTCCTTTGTCCCTCACAGCAGGGCTGCTGTTCTCGCTATTTTTTGGGGCTGCAAAACGGGAGGCTGGGACCTGTGGGACTGCTGGCATGGGTAGGGGCATGGACTGTGGTGTCTAGCCACAGTTAGTGATTGGGATTGCTTCTGATGTGAAGCCTATATAAGCTCCAGTAATAGGTGTCCTGGCCCTGCTCACACATAGCTTCATGTCTGAATCTCTGCTGTGTCTCACAGCCAAGCTCACAAGCTTGGCTGGAGCATTCACTCAGCTCAGGCTGTGGAAAACACCATGGTGGCTGCAGGAAACCAGCCAGCCACCCATGAAGTTATCAATCCTCTTTCTCTGCCCTATCAAAGTCTAAAAAAGAAAATGAAAAGAAAACCACAAGCCAATATCCCTGCTTTATGTACGTGAAAATATTCTAAACACAATAGTGGCAAACCAAATTCAACACCACATTAAAAGGATCATACCCCATGATCACATTGTAATTATCCCTGGGATACAAGGATGGTTCAACATAAGCAAATTAATAAATATAATAGATAACAGTTATAGAATTAAAGGTAAATATCATATAGTCATCACAATAGATGCAAAAAAAGCATTTGGCAAAATTCAACATCCTTTCATGATAACTCTACAAAAGTAAGTATAGAGGAAATGTACCTCAACAGTAAAAAGACCATATATGACAATTCCACAACTATCATCATACTGAATAGTGAAATGTTGAAAGCTTTTAGTTTATGATCAGAAAAAAAGACAAGAGTGCCCACTCTCACCACTTCTATTCAATATGGTACTGGAAGTCCTTGGTAGTGTAATTAGGCAAGAAAATAAAGGCATCCAAATGGGAAAGAAAGAAGTAAAATTGTTCCTGATTGCAAATGATATGGTATTATATATTGGAAACCCTAAATGCCTCTTCAAAAATCATTGAACTAATAAAAAAAGTTGCAGGAAGGAAAATCAATATGTAAAAATCAGTTATCTTTGTATATACTAAAAATGAACAATCTAGAAAAGAAATTAAGGAAACAAACTTAATTACAATAGCATCAGAATGAAAGAAAATATATCCAGGAATAAATTTAATCAGGAAGTTCATATATTTGTATACCTAAAAGTTTAAGACTTCATGAAAGATGTTGAAGAAGGCACAAATAAATGGAACAATGTCATATGTTCATGGATCAGAAGAATTAATATTGGTAAAATGTTCATATCACTGAAAGAATGTATAATTTCAATGCAATCCCTACCAAAATTCCAACAGCACTTTTCCCAGACATGGAAAAATCATTTCTAAATTTTGCATGGAACCACAAAAACCGCTCCTTTGAGCAGACAATGCAATCATGGGTAGGGGAAAAAAAAGATGGAGTCATCACATTTCCTGATTTCAAACTATATTACAAAGCTGTGGTAATCAAAACATTATGTACTGGCATAAAAACAGACACATAAACCAAAGGCATATAATTGAGAATCCAGAAATAAACCCATGCATATATGGTCAACTAATATTTGAGAAAGGTGACTAGGATACTCAGTGGAGAAATGGACAGTCTCTTCAATAATCGGTGCTGGGAAAACTGGATATTCACACGTAAAATAATGAACCTAGGCTGCTATCGTACACCACTCACAAAAGTTAACTTGAAATAATTAGTCTTAAATGTAATACCTAAAGCCATAAAAATAATAGCAGAAAATATACTGAAAAATCTTCTTGACAGGGATCTTGGCAATGACTTTTTTGGATATTACATCAAAAGCATAAGCAACAATGGGACTTCCCTGGTGGTTCAATGGTTAAGGCTCCATGCTTCCAATGCAGGGGACATGAGTTCAATTCCTGGTTGGGGTGCTAGGATCCTGCATGCTGCGCAGTGTGACCAATAAATAAATAAATTAATAAAATAAAACAAAATTACAAAAAAAATCACAAGCAATAAAAGCAAAATAAATAAGCAGGACTACATCAGACTAAAAATCTTCTGCACAGTAGAAGAAACACTCAACCATATGAAAAGGCAATCTATAGTATGGGAGAGTATATATGGACAAAATATAATAATATAATTATTATAAAATAATAGTAAGTAGCAAATAAATAACAGTAAGTAGCAAAAAATAATAATAGTAATAATAATCTGATTAAAAATGGGCAGAGGGCTTAAATATAGATTTTCTGAAAAAAGACAAATAACCAACAGGCACATGAAAAAGTGTTGAACATCACTACCCTTTAGGAAAATGCAAATCTAAACCACAGCTAGTATCATCACACAACTGTTTGGAATTCTATTACCAAAATGGTAAAGATAAAAAAATGTTGGCTAAGATATAGAAAAACTGTTGGCAGGTATACTGTTGGCAGGGATGTAAATTAGTATCACTACTATGAAAAACAATATGGAGTTTCCTAAAATAATATAAAAATAGAGCTTACATATGATTCAGCAATCTCAATTCTGAGTGTATACTCAAAACAACTTGTCACTATCCTGAAGAAATATCTATACCCCCATGTCCACTGCAGCTTTATTTTACAAGAGCCAAGACATGGAAACTAAGTCTCCATCAATGGATGAATGGATTAAGAAAATATATAAGGAAATATTATTCAGCAATAAAAAAGAAAGAAATCATGTCGTTTACAACAACATAGATGGACTTCGAATGCAATATACTAACTGAACTAAGTCTGACAGAAAAAGACAGAACTGTGTGATCTCTCTTAAATGTGGTATCTCAAAAAACTAAACTCACAGAATCAAAGAGTAAATACATGGTTGCCTGGGACTTGGGGGTGAGGGAAATGTGGAGATATTGGTCAAAGGGTACAAACCTCCAGTTAAAATGTGGAAGTTCTGGGGAATTTAATACACACCATGGGGACTAGAGTTAACAATAGTGTATTACATACTTGAAAATTATCAAGAAAGTATATGTTAACTGTTCTCACCATACAAAAGGTAATTATATGAAGTGCTGGATGTGTTAAATAATCTTATTGTGGTAATAATCTCACAATATATATCTGTATCAAATCATCATATCGGGTGCTTTAAAATTACACAACGTTATATGTCAATTATATCTCAATAAGCTGGAAAAATTATTTAAAGTTTCAAAGCAAGGAGTGAGAATGTGTAATCCACTTGGGTGAATGGGAGAGTGAATCAATCATTTTAAAAATTAGAAATCTACATGGGGAAGCAGAAACACAAGCATATCATACTTCTATTGACAGCAAATATTTATACATGATATGCTATAAAATTGCATCAAAGAAGATGCAAAGATTTGGTGGAATAACTTGATTCGCCAAGAAACAGCAGCTTAGCAGACATTCCTAAGAGTAGAACATAGGTACATAGTAAAACATCATCCTGAAGAATCTAAAAATTCTTACTGTGGCATTCTGGAGCTAATGTGTGGGGCTCAGAGCTTATGTCCCTGAGTACAACACAGCATAGGTCAGTGACCTCTCAAACACTCTTCTCCATGTGTGGGGCTCTGGAAGGAGATGTCCCTGCAAGACCACAGCTCCCCACCTCCCAAGAGCGGGGAGATACTGAACTCACTTTCTGACCCTAGAGATCCTCTGATGTCACACTGAGCTTAGTAAATGCAGAATCAAGACAGTCATAGTAGCTGCTCTTGACTGACCATCTACTCTGTGCCAGGTAATTTCTTATCAGCTCTAAATGAATACTAAATATGCACACCAACTGCATAACATAGGTGGGATTTTGCTATTTAGAGATAAGGAACCAGAGACCTAAAAGATTCATTTCCTGTCATGAAGGAAATACTCAAAAAACATATGTAACATAAGCATGCAGAATCTGAACTATTGGGTCCATTATTTTACCACCTGAGGTCAAATCAGAGGTGGACGGGAGGCTCCTTTGTGAAGTAGGGCTCAATATATCTACATCTGACTGACAGTCTTTATATTCAAAGAATGGTCCATGGACCAGGACCTGCAGCATCTAGGAGCAAGATGCAAAAATAGAATCTATGGGCCCATCTTAGACCTGACAAATCAGAATCTGCATCTGAACAGGATCCCCAAATGATTTCTTTACACATTGATGTTGGAGAAGTTCTGCTCTAGAATAGTGTTTCTAACCTTCCCCTGTTGACATTTGTTCTGGATAGTTCTTTGTGGTGGGGGCCATCCTGTGCACTGTAGGATGTATGGAAGCATCCCTGTCCTCAACCTACTAGGTGGCAGTAGTACCTCTTCAGTTGTGACAACCAAAATTTTCTCAGAGAATAAATGTCAGGTGTTGCCTGGAAGCAGATCACCCCAGTTTTGAGATCCACTGTCCTAGAGCATGAGAACTGGAAACACCTTGAGGGAGTTCCAATCAGAGCTCATCCCTTACTCAGTTTATAACTTTGGGCAGATCTCTTCACCCTTCTGAGTCCCATTTCTGCAAGTGTAGAATAAGGTACATGATACAGACATCAGCGAATGGACTTTTATGAAAATAAAATGACAATCCATATAAGATTCTAAGCTCAGTGTGTGGTGCATCATAAGACCTAAACATATCACCCAAATAACATCTTAAAAAATGAAGCACTAAGTGACACCTCTTAATTTGTATCATTAACATTAATTTCCTAACTGATGTGTCAAAAACATCATGAAGCCAAGAGCTATAGTACTTATTTATAGCAAATGAACACACCTCTATCCCTTGTTGAAGAAGGGAATAACAATTTTCCCCTCAGGAGGTGTTGCCACCACAAGACAATCCTTTGGAGGTCCGTGAGTCCTCATAAAGGAAGGCTTCTCAGTCTTAGATTTGGAGAAACTGTAAACTCAAGATTGTGGTAAGGTGCAGTGAAATAGACCTCTGGAAACCAAATGAGTTCATGCAGAAGGAATAATAAAACTGAATTCACCAGTCTTTTGATCTGATCTCCTGGGAACAGAGAATCGGCAGGAAAAAAAAAATCCTTCTGTCCAGACCAGTGTCCCACAGGATAATGATGTGTTCAGAAGTGGGAGTAACAATGGAAACAGTGTCTAATGAGAAGACACAGGGAGCTATAACTATTTCCCTTGCTGCAGTCGCACAGCAAGAATAACCTTGGGCAGACAGGACATGGTTGCTGCTTTTGGAGTCGTATATCTGCCTGGAGAACCAATGCTTCACCCCTTCCTACTGTCCTGCGTGAAGACAGAGCTTCAGTCTCCATCATCAACAATCCAGGGAGGAATTGGATTTCCAAAGCAAAACCTTCCACTCAGAGACTCCATCCAGATGAGTCTGACAGACCAGTAGGAACTTCAGGGAAGATTCAGAGAGAATTTAAGTGGAGAACTTTACCTAAAGTCACCTGAGAGCTTAACTAGCTTAATCCAGAGCCAAGAGATTGCTATGTTTTTCTAAATTGACTAATATATTCAAAATTGATATGTTTAATGCATTAAAAATTAGTGTCTGTGGACTCGGTAATACAAGGATCATTGTTGACTATTAAGTGATGGGACTGGAATTCCAGTTGGATGAGAATGAAGAAGGCATGGAAGATACAAAGTGGTTTCCATAAAATTAGAACATATCTGAAAGGCTTCACAGTTCAGAGGAGTAGGAAAACAAAGCATTAGGTTTGGAGGTGTGAGCAGTGAAGTTTTTTCAAATGGGTTGTATTTGAACATGTTCTGTTTTTATGAGAAGTATCCAGATCCACGGAGGTGGATACGATGTTGCAACAGAAGTTCTTGAGACTCGCATTTCACAGTATTTTCTGGCAGATGATATTTTCATGAAAAAGAACATTGTATGCCAGGGAGCATTACTTAGTAATTATTTCATTACCTGGGAGTCTAACTATGTGTTTGACTTTGTTAGTCTTTTACTTTCTGTATGCAAATTGTTGTTGCAAGTACCTTGCTTTGTGTCCTGGGATCTGAGTGTTTTCATCATATTTTTAATTGCATTCTTTCCAAAAAATATTTAACAGAGTTTTATTTTTGGTATCATTCATTTTATTTAATGAATTGTCACCTTCTTAAAATTTGCTTCTGCTTAAATATGCTCTGTGTGTGTCTGTGTGTCTGTGTGTGTGTTTTGTGGGTGAGGAGCAGTTCTGAGAGTTGGATACCTGACCCCATAGATTCTTAAGTGACCCTTAAAAGACAAAAACCAGAATGCTAACCAATATATGAAGATAAGGAAGGGAACCATGTCTAGTCACAAGATGCCTTGAAATCAAAATTAATAAAGGGAAAAGAACATAACGTGAACAAAGGACTTCCTGTGTCTTGAAGTCTCAGCAGCAGCAGGGAGACCACCTCTTTCCTCAAAGGTCTCTGACACCATCTCTCACCACTCTCCCTCTTGCTCATTGCTCACAGCACTAGGTCCACTTTGAGCCCTGAGCATCTGAAACAAGTACCTTCCTCGGGGCTTTTGCACTGGCTCTTTTCCCTGCATAACACACACGTCCCCAGATAACCTCTTATATCCCAACCAGTTTTTCTCGATATCTCTGTACAAATATCACCTTGTTTTTAGCTCTTCCTGAATTACACACACAGATCCAGGAAAATAACACACACATCCACTCTCTTTTATATTTGCTTCCCCCACCCCCGCCACATAGCATTGTAATTGTAGCATTTCCAACATGTTACTAGTGTCCATTTATGTAAAAATTGTTTATGATATTTTAAAATTTTAATTCCTAGCCATCACCACCACCACATGGGACCAGGCAGTGATATCCGAATTTCAGGATTTCTTCTTCTGGGATTATCAAAGGAACCAGAATTGCAGCCCCTCATAGTTGGACTTTTCCTCTGCATGTACCTGATCACTGTGTTTGGAAACCTGCTCATCATCCTGGCTGTCGGCTCAGGCTCCCACCTCCACACACCCATGTACTTCTTCCTCTCCAACCTGTCCTTTGTAGACATCTGTTTCACCTCCACCACCATCCCAAAGATACTGCAGAACACCCAGACATACAGCAAAGTCATAACCTATGAGGACTGCATCATCCAGATATATTTTCCACACTCTTTGGAGGTTGGGACAACTTTCTTCTGGCTATGACTGTTTCTTGGCCATATGTCACCCCTTGCACTGCATAGTCACCATGAACCCCCGGCTCTGTGGACTGCTGGTTCTGGTGTCCTGGATCTTGAGTGTCCTAAATTGCTTGTTACAAAGCTTCATGGTGTTGCAACTGTCCTTCTGTACAGACTTGGAAATCCCCCACTTTTTCTGTGAACTCAATAAGGTGGTGAAACTTACCTGTTCTGATACTTTTCTTAATGACACCATGTTGTATATTTCAACTGGGCTGGTGGCTGGTGGTCCCCTGTCTGGTGTCCTTTACTCTTACTCTAAGATAGTTCCCTCCATATGTGGAATCTCATCAGCTCAGGGGAAGTATAAAGCATTTTCCACCTGTGCATCTCACCTCTCAGTTGTCTCCTTTTATTGTTCGGTCCTAGGTGTATACCTTATCTCTGCTGCTACCCACAGCTCACACTCAAGTTCTATAGCCTCTGTGATGTACACTGTGGTCACACCCATGCTGAATCCCTTACCTATAGTCTGAGGAATAAAGACATAAAAGGGGCTCTGAAGCGATTCTATGGGATGGCAGGTATATGAGTGCCAATTGTCCTAGAGGTGAAGAAGTGCCCTACCTTGCATGACTCAAAGCCTTGGATCACAAAATTGTGATTCTTTGATCACTGTAGAATATAATTTGTTCCCATTTATTTCCTGAGATTTCTATTTCTTTGAATTTAACTTTTCTATAAAATTTCAACAACTCACTTTATTAAGCTTTCTCCTCTGTCTGGTATATATGCAGTTTTTCTTTCAGTCCATTTTCATATGTTCCCAAAGTTTTCTTTACCTTGGATCAGATATATGTGGAAATTTCCATATCTTGCATGGACAACCTGGATTTCTTAAAAATAATCTCTTCTCAAATGACCTATCCTGTGCTGCATAATTTCACCTAGTTTTCCTGAAAGGATAATCATGAGTTGTCATACTTATATGAATAAAACTATACTTGACATCTAAGAGCATTTATGTAATTTAATTGTAGGAGAAATATGAAAGCAGAGTTTTCACTATGGGATTGTCATTCTGTCTTACATCACAGGCTTACTTGCTCTTCCTGATAATGTAGAGTGTACCATGGCTATCAGACACAGGAAAAGATGCTCAACATCGCTAATTATTAGAGGAACACAAATGAAAACAATTATGCCTCAATTAAAATTTAATAAAAATTAAACAACAAAATTTAAAAAATATTTGAAAAGGGTACCAGTAAAAGAACATTTTCCTTAGGGCAGAAGGAGTACCCATGATTTCAGACATCAAATCTTCAGGGTCAGATTTGTAATTCTTTGATCAGACTGTGGAAGTTGAACTTCCTTCTATGTATGCCTTGAAGCCTTTAAAGTAAGTAACTTAGTTTATTGAACTACTAGTTCCTCTAATGTCTATTGATTTCTCTGTGTAGGTTTCCAACTTTTAGAAATTTATTCCAGACATGAATTAAAAATATTTGTAAATTCCTATTTACCTGATGGGACAAGAAGGATTTTTAAAGAACAGTCTCTCCTCAAATAGAATATATCATACAGAATAATTTTTACTTTGTTTTAGTAAAAGGATAATCAGGAGTTGTTCTATTGCTATGGAAAAAAATACAATTGGTAACTAAGGCCATTTATGTAATTGTATATGCGAAGAAAATCTAACCACAGTTTTTCACTTATGTGTACAACAATCCTTTGTATATCATTACCTTTACTTCTCTTCCTGAAAATGTAGACTTTAGCAAATAGTGTGTTTATAGAGGATCACTGGGTTTTCATCTCTTCACTAGGACTCTGCTCTCTTACTCAGCTCAGTGTCCACAGTACCTACCATAGTCCCTGTGAGAAACTGATCATCAAATCCATGTCTCCCAGAGGAGTCCTCATTGAAAGACTAAGTTTAGTAAGTAAAGTGACCTGATATGGCCTTAGAGTAGAGGTGACCTTAAATATGATGGAGAAAATTTTAAATCATAAAATGTATTGTTGTGTAAAATATTTTATATGCTGTCCATCTACTCATTGGAGTTTGCAGGATAGATGTCCTTGGGATAGGCTGTTTCTACATATGGTGAAGGATGGATTGGTGAGTTTTTTAAATTAAGTAATTAATTAATTCATTGGCTGCATTGGGTCTTTGTTGAGGCTTCAGGCTTTCTCTAGTTGCAGTGAGCAGGGGCTGCTCTTCATTGTGGTGCGGGGGCTTCTCATTTCAGTGGCTTCTCTTATTGCGGAGCACAGGCTCTAGGCATGTGGCTTCAATAGTTGCGGCACATGGGCTCAGTAGTTCTGGCTCGCAGGCTCTATAGAGCAGGCTCAGTAGTTGTGGTGCATGGGCTTAGTTGCTCTGCAGCATGTGGGATCGTCCCCAACCAGGGCTTGAACCTGTGTCCGCTGCATTGGCAGGTGGATTCTCATCCACTCTGCCACCAGGGGAGTTCCTAGACTGGTGAGTTTTAAAGTATTTTTTATTGAACTATCTCTCGCTTTCTGCTAGATTACTGTCAATGTTGCTAATAATATGGCTCCTTGCATTGCTTTAAATGAAATGTCTCCCAGATTCAGTGTTGTCATAACCACTAAAGGAGTGGTGAATGATCCTTATCTATATCTTCCATTATATATCTTCTTTAAGCGCAGGGATCTTTTCATCTTTCTCATCATAGAATGTCTCAAGAGAGAGCTTAAATTCTTATCCAGTCATGTGAATCAGGGTTACCAATTTTCCTATACAAAAATGCATGCCCTTCCAACTTCTCCTGGTTAAGTGGAAAGGAACTCCAGTAAGATACATTTTAGAACAGTTATCTGAAATAAACTTCAATAACGGAGTAACCATGGATGTTGCCTTCACATAGGATAACATGCCAAAAATAAGGAGCGGCAGGTTATTATACTTGCCCTCACTTCTCTTCACTTTGATTAAGTATAGTTAGCTGATGTTGCATAACCCGCCATCCCCAAAGCTAACGATTAGATTGTATGGTGAAGCGTTGTCATCAGCTCTGCTGCTCTCCTCCTGAGTCTATAGTCAGCAGTGGGTCTCTACCTTGTGTTTCTATGTCTCATCCATGATGCAGAATGTGGTCATGGTGCCCTTCTCTCTTGATCCAATATACGATCAGTTTCCGCTATTTCTTTATTTTTATCTTTTATTTTATGGGAAAAAAGTGTAAGCGTATCCAGTGTTAATTGCTTTTATTTGCTACTCCTGTTCCTATATCCATATATGACATTTACTTTCTTCCCAGGTAGAGGAGCTACCTCACTGCTCCCTGTGAGTTAGCGCTAGATTCCTCTTTGATCCATGCACTGCTAATTTTTTTCCTTCTAAGTAATTTACTGACACAATTCACATATTATAAACTGCACACATTTAAAAGGTACCAGTTGACAAATTAGAGAAACCATGCGGAAATAACAGGACATACTGCATAGTTCCGTTGTTGTGGAAGTTAATAGTCTTGTTCAGGTTTCAGAGGCAATAATAGGCCTTTGACTAAAGACCCTGAAAGGAGCTATGTGCCGAACTGCTAGACTATGTGCAGGTCAGTAGAAATGGCGCTAACAAGTCTTGAGAACCAACTAGATAAGGAAGGGAGTAAGTCACGAAACTTCCTGGGCCTTGGGAATCTGGCCAGTTCCCAGGTATCAGTGAACATTCTGAGACTTACAACTAGAGAACAAAGCATTTCTGATAATAACCACAGCTACATATTCACACATAAATAAGTTTGTGGCTTGGCGTTAAAAGAAGGACTCCTTTGAGCAGTGCTCTAAAGTCTCACCAGTGGAGTGGACGCACTGCCCAGGACCTTCTAATTGGGACTTCAGATCTCTGTTCCAGGGACTTCCCAGCATTGTTTGGATCTGGATGTAGGTGTTTCCCCAATTTGGTGATGTATATACATTTATTTCTTGCTATGTTGCTTGTCCTTATGCTGTACCTTACTACAAATATAATAAATTTCCTTATTTCTTATCTGCTTCAGTGTGGAATGGTCATTTTGCCAACAGATCCTTTGAACCTAAACCCGAGAGTAAGTCTCTGAGCAAAACATCCATTCATGTATAATTCAAGAAAGTGCACAATGAACTTTAATGGCTTTTTCGTGTACTTGTTAAAAATTTAATCTCCCTGAGCCTTATCTTCCTAGTTTCTGAAGAAAGTGTGGGATAGTACAAGTCACTTCAGAAGAATGTAGCAAAAATTAAATGAAATGTGTGGGTATATTTTGCGGTTTCCAAAGAAAATACTCAAAAGTGAAGGTTGTATGTATCTAGCTGTGTTTGTATACATTTTTATTTCAAATAAACATACGCATATATATGTGTACATAATCTTATATTTTATGCTGAAAGGAAAGGAGAAAGTTGGAGCGGATAGATACAAAAAATGAATGTTTGAATTAATATGAAATTAAATAATGTGGAAATTTAGATACAAAAATGTAAATAGTGGACATAAATTTGAATGATTACTTTTCCTACTTTAATGCCTCACGGACATCACAATCTGAAGCACATTTATGTTTATTCAATGAGACAATCTCTACCAGCTAAAGAAGCTGAATATCTCCAAATCGAATTTAAATTTTTCTTTTATTTAAGATGGGATTATAACACAAAAAGTCTTAACCAGGGAAAGCTAAATGAATGAATTGAGAAGTGTAATTTCAGTTTCCTCAACAAAATTTTACTGGGTAAATATTTGGATACTATTCTTAATGCTAATGTAAAATTACCACAATTTTATAATTGTGGAGGTCAGAAGCCTGATAATTATTATAATTATAATACTCTTATTGTAATTCTGGAGGTCAGAAGCATGAAATGTGTCTCATTGGGCTAAAATCAACACAGTTACAGGGCTCGATTTCTTCTGGAAGCTACAGCGAAAAAATCCTTTTATTTTCCTATTCCAACCTCAGATTATACTAGGAAAAAAAATCTAAATATATTCCTTACAATTAACGGACATTTAAATATGAAGGAGTAAATGACAACTCTTAATTTGTGATATAATTATGAAATTCCTAATGATTTTGGCAAACGTGGCAACTGGCTGGGGTGTGCAGTGCTTAAGGTTTATGTCAAAGAACACAGTTCTCCCCCTTGTCCTTGTTGAAGAGGATGATAACAGTTTTCTGTAGACATCAGGGTGTGTGTCTCTACCACAATTCCTTGCTTTGAAGATTTAAAGGATCTAATCCAGACAAGGATGTAATCTAGTCTT
This sequence comes from Hippopotamus amphibius kiboko, assembly GCF_030028045.1. Classification (NCBI taxonomy): domain Eukaryota; kingdom Metazoa; phylum Chordata; class Mammalia; order Artiodactyla; family Hippopotamidae; genus Hippopotamus; species Hippopotamus amphibius. Next base: position 14,427,021 of record NC_080200.1, on the reverse strand, counting down.
AAATTTGGAGAAAATTTGAAATCAGGTTTGGGATAAGGTGCTGGAAGTGTAGACTTGAGATGCCAGCAGAGCTCATTAGGAAGAACTAATAAACACTGGATGAACTGATTCTAACCTGGTCCCTTGGGAACACAGAATCTCCAGGACATCTCCTTCCCTGTCCATTCTAGTGCCCTACAGGGAAATCATGTACATAGAGACTGGAATAAAAAAAAGGAAATGTGCTAATGAGCAGACATGGGGAGCTGTAAATATCTCCTCTGCTGCAGACCCTCAGCCTGTGCAACCTTGTGTTGGATGGGGCATGGTTGTTGCTTTGGAGTCCTCAGTTTGGCTGGGAGCCTAATGCCAGCCTCCTTCATGACGTCTTTTGTGGGGCCAGAGCTTCAGTCTCCATCATCAACCACCCAGGATGAATTTGGACTTTCACCCAGTGACCCTCCTCTCAGAGTTCCCAACCAGGTGAGTTGGAGAGTCCAGGAGCTACTGCAAGGAAAGGGTCAGAGAAAATCACATCCAAGCACATATACTTGAGGTCACCTGAGAGCCACCTCCTGGGCCCAAAGCTAAGAGATTTCTAGTTGTTTATCTGTCTAACTAATTAATGCATTTATTTATCACGCTGAGAAGGGAAGTGAACATGAACTCAGCAATACAGGGGTGATTGTTGACTATTAAGTGATGGTAGCCCGTTAGAGGAAGGAATGGCTGGCATACAGTGATTCCCGTAAAAGTAGAACATGTCTAAGGGCTTTTTCAGTAAAAGGGGGTAAAAAAAATATATTAGGTATGGAGATACATCCAGTGAATTGAGGGTATTTCTTTTTTCACTTTAAGATGGGACACATTTGACAATGTTTCCATATTCATGAAAAAGATCCAGATCAATGCATTGCTTGCAAATATTACCTGCAACAGCAGTTCATGAGACATTAATTTCACATTATCTTCTTTCACTCTAGGGGTTCACACGAAAAAATGTGATAAGGAAAAAAGGAGTATGCTAAACAGCTTTATTTTGCAATTATTTCTTTGCCTGTGAAGTTGAATATACGAGGGTGAGTCAAAAATTATCCGTACTCTGGCTGTAGAATTTATAGATGTTTTAATATAACCGGAGTGTGGATAATTTTTGACTCACCCTCGTATCTGTGGGTTAGTTACTCATTTGTTTTCCCTGTTATAAATAGTCTGTACAAATTCTTCACATTTGTATAGGGGAGGTCTGAGTGTTTTCACTCTTGTTTTGAGTACATTCTTCCAAACAAGGAATTGGAGTTTTTTTTCCATCAACTCTCTGTTTGCCACTGAGTTCTTTTACGTATGTATGGATGTATACGTAGGGGATCGTGAATGTTTATCAATAGTGTGTTGTCAAATCTATCACAGTCTATTGTGTTTTCTCCTTTTTTTTTTCTTACTGAAACATTGAGCTGTCAGTTAGTATTCTTTACTTGCAAATCCTTGATATAAACAAAATGAAAGTGAATGTTCTTTTGTATACTTATTGCTGATAAATCACCCTTTATGCATATTACCAACTTGTCTTTACTTTATTTCCTTATTGTCTCCTTTGTTCCTTTGTGGTTAGATGTATTCCTAAAAGTTGCATCACCCTCAAATGGGAGGCATCCATCTGGAAGGCACTTTTATTACATTTGACTAAAGGTCATCTTTACCTTTCATAAACCTAATTGAATCAGTGTATCTTTATATAAGATGAAAGGATAACTTAGATAACTGCTTTATCCACAACTTTAAAAGCTCTTCCCTTATATCCTTACATTTCCAAGTCTTTGGAAGTTTAATCTATATTTAGGGACCCATATTTGATATGATTAAGTTTGATATATTTGATATTATTAAGTTTTTGTTATGTTATTTTGATGTATAAGGTAGTTTTGGATTCTCATTCAATTTTGTTTCACGCGGTTGTTTTGAAACCACTAATCCTAACCTAATTTCATTCTTACTGACACTCGTTATACTATAATTTCTTAGTTTCTTTTAAAATTTCTCCTCCTATATATTCACACGTACATAATCATACACTTTTATACAAATGCAGGAATAGAATCCTATGCACATCATAAATGCTCTTTATGTTTGAGTGCAGTTTTTTTTTCTACCTGTCCCTGCTTTTCCTTCTTAGCAATACCTCATAGACTTGCCTCCAAGCTGTTAGTGTAATGCTTATTCATGACTTCAATGTCTGCATAGTATTTCATGGTGTGGCTATGCTAGTCAGGCTTTGAAATCTTTATAGCAGTTGCACAAAAATGTTTTGAGATTTTTATTTTAAAACTCTAGACCCCACAGAGGTAACACTATTCCCCCAGCCAGGGAACTATTAGCAATGTCCAAATACTTTTGTACAGCACATGGGGAGGTGTCAGTAGAGTCCAGGGATACGCTAAACATCCTACAATGTTCAAGAATCACACCACCACAAAGAACATTATGGACCAGATGCCAATAGTGTCAAGAATAAAGAAGATCTGCATTTTAAGTAATTATAGCTGTATTTGGATTGTTTTCCAAACTTTTCATGTTTTACATTTCAGTAATCAAATTTAGAGAGTACCCCTTTGACACCTGTTTAAAAGTTCCAAACCTAATCAATTTGACACAACTTTTCGTATGGAGTTTGTTTAAAGATTTACATATTAGGTCATCTGTATCACTTGCCTATTATTATTATGTGATCATATATCATACGCCCAGTTTTCCAATTTATCAACATTTCAAATTAGTTTTAAAATGACTATTTCCCAATTGATATTTTGTTGCATATTTTAGGCAAAAATCTTTTAAGTGCATGTAAGTATGTCTATCTTCTTGCTTCTGAGTTTCTAACCTTGTATAAGATGGTCTTCTCCACCTTTAGATATCATGTGTAGGTTTCTAGATGTTCATCAAAAATATATCGGTTACTCTTACACTGAATTTGTAATCTCTCTGATTTTCTGGAAGATGACAGGGGGTGGGGAGAAAATTCATTTTCTGCCAGATAGGTGATTACTATATTCTATATTGTTTCAGTTAGTGTTTGCCTCTTCATTCAATTAACTAAAGTTGTTTTGAAACTACTCTATTAAACTTGCTTCCATTCTCCCTTCATTCTTCTTAATTCATAAACTTTCATATTCTTAACTTTGTTTCAAATAAGTTCACATATATTCACATACTTATGTGAAAATACAAAGGTGAACACAGCAGGTGAAGTCCTCATTCTTTTGGATCATACAGTATAAAGGGGAATATAAAGTACAATGAAATAAATATGTTATGTCATAACGTCCTTGGGCATAATAATATGAATCAAGTTATTCATGTGAAAATATAGAATTGTCATGGTGTGACAGGATTTATAGAGCATGGTCTGGGGAGGACTTTGTATATTGGATGAAGCCCAGAGCCACGAGTAGAGTGTGCCCACTGGATTTGTCAAAAAAAAAAAAAAAGATAAAAACCCAAAGCCCAAGAATAACAATGAAAAGACACCACCTAAGAAAACGGGAGAAGGGGATTTCCTCATATCTTATCAGGATATAAAAACCAATTGGTCAGATAAATATGACATAGGCACAGGAAAAACAAGATTTATACGCTTGGATATGAAAATACCCAAACTTTTGTTGTATTTTATAGATTTCCATTTGCGAAGTTTTGTTTACTCTTTTTGCTCATTTTTCTCTTGGGGTGTTTATACTATAAGGTGTTTGATGCAATAAAAATATCACTGCTTTGGATTTGGGACAATTTTATTTTTGGTCTTTTATCATTTACTGGGTATCAAGGGGATGTAATAAAGGTTGGAATGCCCCCAGAACCAAGGAGGAGTTTTGTTCCTCACAGCCTCAAGAAGCCACCTGAAATTAAGAATTTTTTTTCTCATCCACTTAATTTCTATATTTCTCTCTGTGTTTGTAGAACATATTTTTAAAATATTTTTTTAAATATAGTGCAGAAAAAGGCCATACCAGTATAGAGCTCCAAGTTTATTTTTCAACGGGAGGCTTAGGCTTACAATTCAGAATTGATGGGTACCATTTCTAAACGCTTTAGGGGAAAGATAATTGATCTAGCCAGTTAGCATCAATTCCATTTTTAGCCCAATCAGTGTGCCTGGGGGTGAGAGGTCATGGTACTCTCACAGCCAAGGAGGTTGTGTGTGTGTGTGTGTGCGCGCGTGTGCGCACGCGCGCGCTTTGTGGAGAGACAGTGGTCCTCAGGGCAGGTGTACCTGAGCTTATTTATCCCTTAATCATTATGTAGTATCCTTCCTTCTCTCTTGTAACAGTCTTTATTTTAATGTCTATTTTGCCTGATATGAGTATTGTTACTCCAGGTTTCTTTTGATTTCCATTTGCACGGAATAACTTTTTCCATCCCCTCACTTTCAGTCTGTATGTGTCCCTAGGTCTGAAGTGGGTCTCCTATAGAGAGCATATATACAGGTCTTGCTTTTGTATCCATACAGCCAGTCTGTGTCTTTTGGTTGGAACACTTAATTTGTTTATGTTTAAGGTAATTATCGACATGTATGTTCTTATTGTCATTTTGCTACTTTAGATTTGTCTTTTAGGTCTCTTTTCTTCCCTTCCTCTTTGATTCTCTTCTCTTGTGATTTGATGACTAACTTTAGAGTTGTGTTTGGATTCCTTTTTCTTTTTTATGTATGCCAATTGTAGATTTTTTGTTGGTGGTTACCATGAGGTTTTGATATAGCAGTCTCTACATAAACAAGATTGTTTTAAGTTGCTGGTCTCTTAATTTCAAGTGAATTTCCAATATCCTGCATTGGTACTCTCCTCTTCTCACGATTGCTGGTTTTGACATCATATTTGCATATGGATGACTTCCTACCTTACTGTACATTTGCATTTACTGGTGAGCTTTTCCATTCATAATTTTCTTGTTTCTAGTTGTGGCCTTTTCTTTTCTGCCTAGAGCAGTTCCTTTAGCATTTTTTGTATAGCTGGTTTGTAAGTGCTGAATTCTCTTTACTTTCACTTGTCTGTAAAGCTTTTGATTTCTCTGTCAAATCTGAATGAGAGCCTTGCTGGGTAGAGGATTTTTGGTTGTAGGTTTTTTCCTTTCATCACTTTAAATATTTTGTGCCACTCCCTTCTGGCCTTCAGTTTCTGCTGAAAAATCAGCTGATAACCTTATGGGGGTTTTCTTGTATGTTATTTGTTGCTTTCCCCTTGTTGCTTTTTAGTATTTTCTCTTTGTTTTTAATTTTTGTCAATTTGATTGCAAGTTGTAATGTAATTTGCCTATCTGTCTTGGCATGTTTCTCCTTGGCTTCATCCATCCTGGGACTCTCTGTGCTTCCTGGACTTGGGTGACTGTTTCCATTCCCATGTTAGGGAAGTTTCAGCTATTATCTCTTCAAATATTTTCTCAGATTTTTTTCTCTCTTTCTTCTCCTTCTGGGACTCCTATAATGCAAATTTTGGTGTATTTAATGTTGTCCCAGAGGTCTCTTAAATGTTCCCATTTGTTTTCATTCTTCTTTCTTTATTCTGTTTTGCAGCAGTGATTTCCACCATTCTGTCTTCTGGCTCACTTATCTGTTCTTCTGCCTCATTTTTTCTGTTATTGATTCTTTCTAGTGTATTTTGCATTTCAGTTATTGTATTATCCATCCCTGTTTGTTTGTTCTTTATCTCTTCTAGCTCTTTGTTAAACATTTCTTATATCTTCTCAATCATCTTTACTGTCATTCCTCTGAATTATTTTTTGGGTAGATTGCCTACCTCCCCTTTTTTTAAAAAATCTTTTTAAAAATTAATGTATTTTTTATTGGTTGTGTTGGATTTTCATTGCTGCACATGGGCTTTCTCTAGTTGCGGGAGAGTGGGGGCTACTTTTCATTGTGGTGTGTAGGCTCCTCATTGTGGTGGCTTATTTTGTTGCAGAGCATGGGCTCTAGGCACATGGGCCTCAGTAGTTGTGGCTCACGGGCTTAGTTGCTCTGCGGCATGTGGTATCTTCCTGGGGCAGGGATTGAACCCGTGTCCCCTGCATTGGCAGGTGGATTCTCAACCACTGTGCCACCTAGGATGTCCTATCTCCTCTTCACTTAGTTGTTCTTCTGGAGTTTATCTTGTTCCTTTATCTGGGACATATTACACTGCCGTCTCATTTTGTGTAACTTTCTGTGATTAAGGTCTCTGTTCTACAGGCTATAGGGTTGTAGTTCCTCTTACTTTTGGTGTCTTCCCACTGGTGGGTGAGGCTGGTCTAAGAGGCTTGTGCAGGTAGGCTTTCTGGTAAGAGGCACTGGTGCCTGCTCACTGTTGGGTGGGGCTGGATCTTGTCCCTCTGGTGGGCAGGGCTGTGTCAAGTTGTGTGTTTAGAGGTGGCTGTGGGCTCAGAAATATTGTAGACAGCCTGTCTGCTGATGGGTGGGGCTGTGCTCCTGCCCTGTTGGTTGTTTGGCCTGAGGTGTCCCAGCACTGGAGCCTACAGGCTGTTGGATGTGGCCAGAACTTGGTGACAAAATGGCAGTCTACAGGAGAGCTCATGCCATTGAGTACTCTCCACTACCTCTAACAACAGTGTCTTTGTTTCCGCAATGGGCCAAAGCCACTCCCACCTCCTCAGGAAACCCTCCAAGACCAGTGGGTAGGTCAGGCCCAAGCTCCTATGAATTCACTTTTTTCCCCATGGGTCTCGGTACACACAAGACCTTGGCGATACCTTCCAAGGGTGGAATTTCTGTTTTTCCCAGACCTGTGGAGTTCCTGTGGTCATGTAGTGCTGGCCTTCAAAGCCAGACAATCTGAGGGCTCATCTTCTGGATGCCAGACCCCCAGGTGGGGGAGCCGGGCATGAGGCTCAGAACACTCACTCCTGTGGGAGAATCTCTGTGATACAATTATTTTCTCAGTTTGTGGGGTTCCCTCCTGGTATATGTGGGATTTGATTTTATTGTGAATACATCCCTCCCACCATCTCATTGTGGCTTCTTTGTGGATGTAGAATATCTTTTTGGTAGGTTCCAATCTTGTTTGTCAATGGTTGATCAATAGTTAGCTGTGATATTGGTGTTTTTGTGTGAGGAGGTGAGCTCGAGTCCTTCTATTCTGCCATATTGTCCTTCTAAAACCAACAACGTCCATATACTGGCCAAGACACTGTCACTGTCTTGACATACCAGATGTTATTTTTTTCCAAACTTATATTTCAAAGTGATTTTGATAATACAAAGTCTGTAGCTAAATAAACAAAAGATACTAAGGAGGGGATTCATTACAACTCATGGGGCACCTTTACAACGAGATTAATAAAGTGCAAGAGGTACACAGTGTTGATGATGGACTGTCTCTGTCTTGAAGTGCCAGCAGCACAGAGAAGCTATTTAACCCTTGGACATTCTCTCACACCTTCTATCATCACTTTCCCCCTTGTTTATTCATCTTGCAACATCAGCTTCCTTTTTATTGCTTAAACATCTGGATCAGTCAGCTTCCTCAGGGCCCTTGCCCTGGCTATGCGCAGGACTGAACAAGGAGAATCATCACCACTGACAACCATTCTTTTACTAACAGGAAGGGATGATGCTAATATTTTTGCATATATTGTCAACCACCTCAGGAGGATAAATACCACTATTCCCACAGTACGGTGAAGATGTAAACATGTATAATGGTTCAGTTGCCTCTCTAAATTCAAACAGATGCTATGCGGTAGATCCAAGCTTCAATACCAGGCTTTCTAACTTCAAAAAGTTGCTTGTAGTATAATTTAGAAATGCCTTTTACCATTTCATTTTTAAATTCTCCCACTATTTTTGTATGTTGTGCATTTCATTTTGTAAATTCTGGATTAATTCTCTTTGCTGATTTTTCTAGTGGAATGTTGAAACGATAAAATGACTTGATATCATAAAGATATCACTTTTCTCTTTTGGATATATTGGGGGTTGTTGCTTTATTAGTTATTCTGGGCATCCAGGGGATATACAGAGTGCAAGGAACAGCACATGGACAAGGGACTCCCCGTATCTTGAAGTTTTAGCAATAGGAGGGTAGCCACTTTATTCCTTAGCATTGATCTGAGCCTTGAGCCCTGAATATCTGAAAAAAAGACCTTCAGAGTCATTGCACAGGTCCTTTTCCCTACATGATGGATACTTCACTCTGATAACCTCCTGTCACCTGATGTGTCTTCCTTGAATTCTCTTTTCAAATGTCACCTATTTGCAGGTTAACTGAACTCCCAGTGAAAAACAATACTCCACCCACTCTCTACTATACCTGCATTTTTTTCCTTCATAGCACCTGACACCACCTGGCATGGTATATATTTACTTATGTTCTGTCTCTATGATTGTGATATAAGAATTCACATCCAGAGAAGTCACAGAGACCACTTTAATGTGATGAGTTCCACACAAATATATGTGTGTGTGTGTGTATATATATATATAGCTTAACTTCAAAATATTAATTGTAACATTTCACCTATTTTAGTAATGCCCATTTGTATGAAAATTAGTCATGTTATTTTTTCTTTTCTAGTCATCACATCTACCATATGGAACCACTAATAATACACAAATTTCAGAATTTCTTCTTCTGGGATTATCCAATGAACCAGAACTTCAATCCCTCATATTTGGGATTTTTCTCTCTGTGTACCTGATCACTGTGTTTGGAAACCTACTCATCATTCTGGCTGTTAGCTCAGACACCCACCTCCATGCACCCATGTACTTCTTCCTCTCCAACCTGTCCTTTGTAGACATCTGTTTCACCTCCACCACCATCCCAAAGGCACTGTGGAACATCCAGACTCACAGCAAAGTCATAACCTATGAAGGCTGCATCACCCAGATGTATTTTTTCTTATTATTTGGAGGATTGGACATGTACCTCCTGACCGTGATGGCCTATGACCGGTTTGTGGCCATCTGTCACCCCCTGCACTACACAGTTATCATGAATTCCTGGCTTTGTGTTCTCCTGGTTCTGTCATCTTATATTGTAAGTTTCCTATATTCCTTGGTACAAAGCTTAATGGTGGTGCAGCTGTCTTTCTGTCCAGGCATGGAAATACCCCACTATTTCTGTGAACTCCAGCAGATGGTCAAACTTGCCTGTTCTGACACCTTCATCTGTGACACAGTGATGTATTTTGGAACTGTCCTGCTTGGTTGTGGGTCCCTTGCTGGTATCCTTTACTCTTACTCTAAGATAGTTCCCTCCATATGTGGGATCTCATCAGCTCAGGGAAAGTATAAAGCATTTTCCACATGTGCATCTCACCTCTCTGTTGTTTCCTTATTTTATTGTTCAGCCCTAGCAGTGTACCTTATCTCTGCTGCTACCCACAGCTCACACTCAAGTGCAACAGCCTCAGTAATGTACACTGTGGTCACACCCATGCTGAACCCCTTCATCTATAGTCTCAGGAATAAAGACATAAAAGAAGCTCTGAAAATGTTATTTGGGAAGGAAATTATAAAAGGGATAACTGTCCTGGGGCGGAAGAACTGCCATTGATTGCAGGGCTCAAAACTTCAGAGCCATAAATTGTGATTTTTTATATCCGATTTTGAAAGTAGAACTTGCTCTTTGTATTTATTTATGGAATTTTTATTTTTTGACTTCCATTTATCTATACAATTTAACTCACCCTTATTAAGCTTTCTACTCTCTCTGATATTGAAAGGTTTTTTTCCCTTTGTTGTCTTCCTATTATTCCAAATTTATTCCCAAACTAGGGTATGAAAAATTTGGATATTCCCACTTATCTTGTGGGACCACATGCATTTCTTTTTTTTTTTTTAAAGAATTTTATTGAGATATAATTGACCTACAATGAACTGCATATAAAGTGTACAATTTGATTTTTTTCTTATTAGTAATGTATATATGGCAATCCCAATCTCCCAGTTCATCCCACCCCACCCCCTGCCCCCCCTGCCCCGCTTTCCCCGCTTGGTGTCCATATGTTTGTTCTCTACATCTGTGTCTCTATTTCTGTCTTGCAAACTGGTTGATGTGTACCATTTTTCTATATTCCGCATATATGTGTTAATATACAATATTTTTTTTTCTCTTTCTCACACACTTCACTCTGTATGACTGTCTCTAGGTCCATCCATGTCTCTACAAATGTCCCAATTTTTTTCCTTTTAATGGCTGAGTAATATTCCATTGTATATATGTACCACATCTTCTTTATCCATTCATCTGCTGATGGACATTTAGGTTGCTTCCATGATATTGTAAATAGTACTGCAATGAACTTTGGGGTGCATGTGTCTTTTTGAATTATGGTTTCCTCTGGGTATATGCCCAGTAGTGGGATTGCTGGGTCATACATGCATTTCTTAATAATTTTTTTCTCAAATGAAGAATATAATCCCATATAATATTTCTGTAGGTTTGCTAAGAACATAGTCACAGGTTATACTAATCCTGTAAAGAAAACCATATTTGGCAACTAAGGCCATGGATATGTTTTTAGGAGAGGAAAATCTGAGACCACAGTTTTTCACTATATGTGCACTAATCTTTGTGTATCACTAACCTAGCTGCTCTTCATAATAATATAGATTAACATAAGTGTGTTTTATAGTTGGTCCTTTGTTTTTATTCTCCTCACAGGATCCTGTTCTCTTACTCTCCTGTGTGAGCACAGTGCCAACACTAGCCCCTGAGTAAAACTGATTACCAAACACATGTCTCCTAGTCATATCTACACAGAAACAGAAATTTGAATAAAGAGTTGAATTCATATGACCTTGAATATGATGAAGCACATTTTAAATTATACTTTGAATTACTCTGCATAATACTTCTTTTTCAAGAGTGACAGTTACTCTTTGGAGTGTGAAATATGTCCCTTGTGTAAGGGGGTTTATTCTTTGGTGTGAAGTTTTGGATGGCATGTGTTAAAATTTTTCATTGAATTACCTGTTTCTTCTCGAAATCTTCCAGTCATGCCTACAAATGTGGCTGTTTCCATTGCTCTAAGTAAAATATCTCATCCTTTTCTAAATTTCATCATAAACCCTAGAGGGGCAGTGAATGAACAATGTCATCTATTATATATCTCCTAAAAAGACATTTCTTTAGTTTTCATTATTATAAATGACCCCTAAGAAACTTGAATCCTTAGTCATGTGATTCAGGGTCAGCAGTGTTTCTGTACCAACATGCAAGTCCTTCCAAGCTCTCCTGGGTACCTGGGAAGGATATTAGTGTAGTTATCTTTTAATACTGTTATCTGACATAAACATAAATAATGATACAATCAGAAATACTATCTTCAAATATCAGAATAATTGTCAAAAATAAGGAGAAGAAGATTATTTTAATTGCCCTCAGTTCTGTTCGTTTTGGTTATTTTATCAATCACTGCATCAGTTATTGCAGCATAACAAGCCAACCTAAAATAAAATGACTCATCATAATGTCTTTATTATTGAATGAGACAGTATGGTGGGGAGTTGATCTGAGCTCTGCCTGGGACCTGATGAGTCTGTATTCAGCTCTAAGTCTCTACACTCTGTTTCTAAGGCTCATCCATGAATCTGTGTGTGGCTTTTGTGCTCTTTCCTCTTGAGCACATTTATGGCCAGTTCACGCCATGTTAATCCCTAGCTTATCCATTTAGAGAAAAAAAATGAGTTTATCAAATGTCAATTCCCTTAATTTAATGCCACTCTTCGTATATTCATATATAACATTTTGTTTTTTTCCCAGTCAGAAGAACTCTCTGCCACACCTGTGCTCTACATGTTACCTGACTCATGCATCATTAGATTTTTTTCTTTGAACTAATTTATTAGGATATAATGACATACATTAAATACACATCTTATTTTTTATTTTTTAAAACTTTATTTATTTATTTATTCATTTATTTATTTATTGGCTGTGTTGGGTCTTCATTGCTGCTTGTAGACTTTCGCTAGAACAACTCATTTTTTTTAAACTCTTTATTGGAATATAATTGCTTTACACTCTTGTACCAGCTTTTGAGGTACACCAAAGTGAATCAGCTGTATTTATACATATATCCCCATATCCCCTCCCTCCCGAGACTCCCTCCCACTCTCCCTGTACTGGCCCTCTAAGGCAACACCCATCATCGAGTTGATCTCCCTGTGTTATACAGCAACTTCCCACTAGCTATCTCTTTTACATTTGGTAGTGTATATATGTCTATGCTACTCTCTCACTTCATCCCAGCTTCCCCTTTGCCCCCACCCCCCCCAATCCCTTGTCCTCCAGTCCATTCTCTGCATCTGCATCCTTATTCTTGCCCTGTCACTGGGTTCATCAGTACCATTTTTTTTTTAGATTCCGTATATATGAGTTAGCATACAGGATTTGTTTTTCTCTTTCTGGCTTACTTCACTCTGTATGACAGTCTTTAGGTCCATCCACCTCATTACACATAGCTCCATTTCACTCCTTTTTATGGCTGAGTAATATTTCATTGTATATATGTGCCATATCTCCTTTATCCATTCATCTGTTGATGGGCATTTAGGTTGCTTCCATGTCCTGGCTATTGCAAATAGTGCTGCAATGAACATTATGGTACATGTTTCTTTTTGGATTATGGTTTTCTCTGGGTGTATGCCCAGGAGTGGGATTATAGGATCATATGGTAGTTCTATTTTTAGTTTTTTAAGGAACCTCCAAACTGTTTTGCATAGTGGCTGTACCAACTTACATTCCCACCAACAGTGCAGGAGGGTTCTATTTTCTCCACACCCTCTCCAACATTTATTGTTTCTAGATGTTTTGATGATGGCCATTCTGACCAGTGTGAGGTGATACCTCATTGTGACTTTGACTTGCATTTCTCTAATGACTAGTGATGTTGAGCATCTTTTCATGTGTTTGTTGGCCATCTGCATGTCTTCTTTGGAGAAATATCTATTTAGGTCTTCCACCCATTTGTGGATTGGGTTATTTGCTTTTTTGGTATGAAGCTGCATGAGCTGTTTGTATATTTTGGAGATTAATCCTTTGTCAGTTGCTTCATTGGCAAATATTTCCTCCCATTCTGAGGGTTGTCTTCTTGTCTTGCTTATGGTTTCTTTTGCTGTGCAAAAGCTTTTAAGTTTCATGAGGTCCCATTTGTTTATTCTTGATTTTATTTCCTTTATTCTAGGAGGTGGGTCAAAAAGGATCTTGCTTTGATGTATGTTGTAGAGTGTTCTGCCTATGTTTTCCTCTAGGAGTTTTATAGTGTCTGGCCATACATTCAGGTCTTTAATCCATTTTGAGTTTATTTTTGTGTATGGTGTTAGGAAGTGTTCTAATTTCATTCTTTTACATGTAGCTGTCCAATTTTCCCAGCACCACTTATTGAAGAGGCTGTCTTTCTTCCATTGTATATTCTTGCCTCCTTTGTCAAAGATAAGGTGCCCATATGTGCTTGGGTTTACCTCTGAGTTCTCTATTCTGTTGCATTGATCTTCCTTTCTATTTTTGTGCCAGTACCATACTGTCTTGATCACTGTGGGCTTGTAGTATAGTTTGAAGTCAGGAAACCTAATTCCACCAACTCCATCTTTCCTTCTCAAGATTGCTTTGGCTATTCGGGGTCTTTTGTGTTTCCATACATATAATAAGATTTCTTTTTCTAGTTCTGTGAAAAATGCCATTGATAATTTGGTAGGGATTGCATTGAATCTGTCAATTGCTTTGGGTAGCATAGTCATTTTCACACTGTTGATTCTTCCAATCCAAGAACATGATATCTGACACCTTTCTTAATGACACAGTGATATATTTTGCAGCTCCACTTCTGGGTGGTGGTCCCCTGGCTGGTATTCTCTACTCTTACTCTAAGATAGTGTCCTCCATATGTAGAATCTCATCAGCTCAGGGGAAATATAAAGCATTTTCCACCTGGGCATCTCACCTCTCAGTTGTCTCCTTGTTTTATACTACAAGCATTGGAGTATACTTCTGCTCTGCTGCTACTCACAGTTCACATTCAAGTGCAACAGTCTTAGTGATATACACTGTGGTCACACCCATGCTGAACCCCTTCATCTGCAATCTGAGGAAGAAAGACATAAAGAGGGCTCTGGAAAGATTTGTTGGGATGGCAGCCATAAAGAGGGCAATCACATACACAAGGGCATGTGATTTTACGGTTCATAACTTTGGAGCCAGAAATTGCAATTCCAAGAATATTACCTTTTATCATTTTTCTATCCCCCCTAGTTATTCTAAACTCAGAAGAGAAAATTTGGGTAATTCTTATTTATCATGTGGTCAGAAGGATTTTTTAAGAGCATTTTTTCTCAAATAAAACATATGTTGCCAAGTCTTTTTTTTTGTTTGTTTGTTTGTTTGTTTTTGGTTTGTTTTACTAAAAGAATAGTCATGAGTTGTATATCCCTATGGAAAAAGTTAGTCTTGGAAATCTTTAATATTTTTATGTTTATACCAAAAGAAAATCTCAGACCAGTTTTCCTTTTTGGGTCCGTCATCTTTCTATGTCAATTCTTGACTTCTCTTCCTGGTAATCTTGACTATAGCACATACTGTGTACTACATGGACTCATTGGGTTTCATTCTCCTCATTAGGATTCTGTTGTCTTATTCAATTCCATGTCCACAGAGCCTAGTATGGTCACTGGAAAAATAAATTACCCAATACGTATATTCATGTGGAGTGTGCAAGGAAACAAAATCTGAAAAAAAATAAAATAACCTAATATGTCCTTAGAGTCATAGAGAACCTTAAATATGATTAGACAAATTTTTAAATTATACATTGCATTATATGAAACATATTTCTTTTTCAAGCTGGACATCTACTCATTGAAGTAGCGGAGATCCGTGTTCATGTGCAAGAGTGTTTATACGTTGAAGTGAAGGACTTGTTGGAGTGTTTTATGTGTTTTAATGGGATTGGTTATCTTCCTAATTTTGCTTGAAAGTGTCCAGTGCTGCCTACACATATAAATCCTTCCATTGCTCTAAATGAAGAATCTCAGTCTTTTCTAAATTGTGTCATTACCTGTAAAGGAGTAGTGAATTAACATATTACTCATTCCATGTCTGCTCTATGCAAATAGATTGACCTAATCTTCGTGGTCAATAATTCAAGCTCACAATAGAGCTTGGATCCTCACCCAGTCATCTAATTCAGGGACAGCAGTTTTTCTACATGGCCATGCAAGTCCTCCCCACCTCTCCAAGTCCTCTGGAGCAGAACCTCATAGAGTCACCTGTTAGTAGAGTTATCTGAAACAACTTGATAACAGAGTAATCATGAACACAGTCTTTGAATATCAGAACATAAATCAACAAGATAAGAAGCAGCAAATTCTTATAATTGTCCTCAGTTCAGATCCATTTGATTGGTTAACTATTGCTGTATAACAAGTCATTTGAAAATGAAATGGTTTAATTCAATGCCTTTATTATTACAGGGGAATATACGTGGGGAGTTGTTCTGACATCTGCTGAGCTCCTCATGAGTCTGTGGTCAGCTGTTGGTCTCTACATTGTGTTTCTGAGGCTCTT
Organism: Hippopotamus amphibius kiboko; assembly: GCF_030028045.1. NCBI lineage: Eukaryota > Metazoa > Chordata > Mammalia > Artiodactyla > Hippopotamidae > Hippopotamus > Hippopotamus amphibius. The sequence continues at coordinate 14,411,494 of NC_080200.1, read as the reverse complement.
CCATGATGCTGTGTGTGTCTATATTGCTCCTCTGTCTCCAATCAATTTATGGTCATTTCTATATTTAGTTTAAAGTTCTAAATACTGAAAATATGTTTAGCTTATAAATTACTTTAATATCATCCCACTATTATGTTTAAACATATAAATGCATATATATATATGAATTTTGCTTTCCTCACGATTACAAAACATAACTTTCACCTATGTTGTGTGAATCAATTGTCATGGCTCTATCTAAATATCACCCGGAGCATAGACTGTAAGATTATTTTTAATTTAAAGAATTCATTGTAGTATAATGAACAAAATAAACTACATATATTAAAGTGTAAAATTTGATGAATGAATGGAGTTATACAAAACCGAGTACATGTTGCATTGTTACATTTTTGTATAATTCAAGAAAGTGCACAATGAACTTTAACGAGATTGTTATGTAATTGTTAGAAATTTAATCTCCTTGAGCCTCAGTTCCCTCAATTCTGGAGGTACTGTGGGATAATAAACATGGCTTCAGAGGGATGTGTGTGAATAAATGTGACGGGCTGATTATATCATTGAATCCAAAGACAACATTCATGGTGGGGAGGTCTGTGTATGTGCATTTGTATACATCCTTCTCTCAAATAAACAAAGTCACACACACACACATATGTACAAACACAGAGACATACGTGTGATCTCTTCTTTTATTTTGAAGGGAAGCTTTAAAGAAAGTTGGAGAGGATAGAAATCAAAGAATGGATATTTGGATTAATATCAAAATTTTAAAATATAAAAACTTTAGGAATACGTTTAAAGAAGAATGGATGACCTTAATTTTAATAATGAATTACTTTTCCTATATTTATTCCTCAAAGGCCTCAAATCAGAGCTACACTTACATTTATGAATGGGGAATTCACTGGACTAGCTAAAGGGGGCAGAATAGCTCCAAAATGACTTAAATGTTCATCTTCTAGTTAAGATGGAATTTCGAGGTAAAAGGCCCTTACCCAAGGGGAGCTAGATGGATGAATGGAGAGGCTTAAATTCAGTTGCCTCAAACACAATATGATTGAATATGTTTCTATATTGCATTCCAATTGCTGGGGTAACAAATCACCACACCAGTGGCTTAAAACAAAAAAAATTATGCTCGGAATTTGGCCAGTCAGAAGCCTGTTGGGTTTTATTAGACTAAAATCAAGCTTTCTGCAGAGCTGGGCTCCTTCTGGAGCCTCAGGGGGAGAATCCACTTATTTCCATTTTCCAGTTTCTAGGAACAACCTGCATTTCTTGACTGGTGGCCTTTCCTCCATCTTCATAACCAGAAACAGAACATTCACAAAACTCTCCTGGACTGACACTTTTCCTTTCTCTTCCACATTCAGATAACTTTAGTGATTTTGTATAATTGTGTAATTGTTTACTATTTTTTTATGTAATTGTGATTACATTATGCACACCTTGAAAATCATGGCCAAAGATCGACTGATTAGCAAGTTCATTCCATCTGCTTCATTAATCCCACCCTGGTACATCAACTAACATATTCTAAGGTTCTTGGGTTTAGGATATGGACACCTTTTGGAGGTCCTTATTCTGCCCGCCACAAAGTTTTTTTCAGAAGCATATTAACTGAAGTTATTCAAGGGTCACAATACAAAAGAATTATGTACAGAATTTATAATAGACTCTGAATTGAATGAACATACTTTCATTCAAAATCTTATACAAACACAATTTGTGGTGAAGAAGACCTAAAACTACGTACACCTGACTCTCACATATGACCACAGCCTTGCTACTCAGACAGTGGTCCCCAGATCAGGACCTGCAGCATCAATATCCTCTAGGAGCTTGTTAGACATGCAGAGTCTCTGGGACCACAAGAGACCTGCTGACCAGAATCTGCACTTGAACTAGGATCCCTGGTAATTCCTGTGCACATTAAAAACGTGGAGAAGTGTTGGTCCAGAATTGATATTCTCACCATTGACATTTGGGGTTAGATGATTATTGGTGTTGGTGCTAGTCTCTGCATTGCCAGTGTTTAGCAGCCCATCCCTTCAGACATTGCCAAGTATCCCCAGGAGCAAAATTATACGTGGTGGAAAAACACAGCCCCAGAATTCAAGAACTGGAAGCATCCTGACATAATTCCAATCAAGACTCCATCCCTTACTCTGATTATAACATGGGCAGATCACTAAACTCCTCCAAACCCCACTCCTGCAATGAGGAACAGAGTTCCTAATAGTACCTCCTCATAGACAGGACTTTTCAAAATAAACTTAGACAATCCACATAAACTGCTAAGACATAAATATGTCTCTTATAATGAACAAACATTTCATAATGAGGAGCTAAATGACAGCTCTACACAGTAAGTATGAAATTCCCCATTGTTTTGGCAAAGTGCCATGAAGCCAAAGTGTGTACTGCAAAAGCTTTTATATTAAAGGGAAAAACTTACTCCCTTTGTTCAGGAGGGAAATTCTCATAGAGATACCAGGGGTAGTATCCCAACCACAAGTCAAGCCTTTGAAGATCCAAGGAACCCAATCAAGACAGGTTGTTCAATTTTATACACTGGAAAACATCAACTCAGGGTTAGACCTGTGCGTGTCAGGAGAAGTAATAGAGAAGGAGTGATAAAAGCTGAATGCACCTGGCCTATAGCCCAGTCTCATAGGAACAGAGATTCAACAGGGAAAATATTCTTTCTGATCAGACCAGAGTCCCGCAGGAAAACCAATTACTTAGAGGTGGTAGTAACAAGAGAGGAATGTGCTAATGAGCAGATATGGGGAGCTGTAAATATTCCTCTGCTGTAGTCCCTGAGGATGTGCAGCCTTGCACTGGACAGGTTGTGGTTGTTGCTTTTGGAGTCCCAAGTCTGGTTGGGTCACTGAAGCTTGACTTCTTCCTGCTCTTCTCATCTGGGGACAGAGTTCCCATCTCCATCATCTCCCATACAGAGAGGGATTTTGATTTCCAAGTGGAGATCTTCTCAGAGACCCCATCCAGGTGAGCTCTACAGCTTTGTAGATGCTGCAGTAGAAGGTGGAAAGAGTGAAAGCCAAGGACGTTTACCCGAGTCACAGGACAGCCAATCCAGCCTAGCTCAGAACCTAGAGGTTGCTGTGGTTGTTTGCTGGTGATTAATAAAGGCATTTATTCATTTAGAATGCTAAAAAGACAAGTTAATATTGAATTCAGCAATACAACGGTCAACGTTAATAATTAAATGACAATAATAGAAGCCCAATTAGTCAGAGGAATGAGAGGCATAATGGGGTTGCAGTAAAAGTAGAACATGAGACCGGGGATCTTTGTAGTCAACCATAGTAGAGGAGCAAGGTGTTAGCTGTGGAGGTGTATACATTGAACTGAAGGCATTTCTTTTTATTTTTAAGATGGGGCATATTAGACAATATTTCCATTTAATGAGAAAGATCCAGAGCAGGGGTCCCCAACCCCCAGGCCAAGAAACGGTAGCAGTCCATGGCCTATTAGGATCCCGGCCGCACAGGAGGAGGTGAGCTGCAGGCGAGTGAGCAAGCTTCATCTGCAGCCCTCCATCGCTCCCCTTTGCTCGTATTGTCACCTAAACCATCGCCCAAATTACCACCTGAACTATCCCTCCCACCCTGTCCGTGGAAAAATTGTCTTCCACGAAACCAGTCCCTGGTGCCAAAAAGGCTGGGGACCACTGATCCAGAGGAAAGGATGTTTGCAATTACATTCTTGAAACAGCAGTATATGAGACATACATATCACAGTACCTTCTCTCTGTTGAGTATTCAAATGAAAATTTTTTATTTATTATGTGGGAAGGGTTATACAAATGAGCTCACTTTGCACTTAATTCATTACTTGTGAAGCAGAATGTAGTTGTGGGTTAATTAGCCACTTACTTTTCTCTATTGAAAATTGTCTGTGGCATACTTGGCTTTTGGATCATGGAGTCAGAGTGTATTTATTCCTGTGCTGATTCCACTCTTTCAAACAAAGAACTGGGGATTTTTTCACCAACTTTCCCATTTGCCATTAATTTTTAATGTATGTTTAGATATATCTGTCAGAATTATGTGAGAATTTATAAAGGTTGTCTTACCATTCAACCTTTAACTCAGTCATATAATATTCCCTCCATTGATTTTTAATATTTTTTACTTTAGTACCTTCACTTTTGAATCCTTGCTTTCAAAAAATGAAAGTGAATGGTACTGATGAACCCAGTGACAGGGCAAAAATAAAGATGCAGATGTAGAAAACAGACTTGAGGACACAGGGTTGGGGGGGCAAGGGGGAAGCTGGGATGAAGTGAGAGAGTAGCACTGACATATATACACTACCAAATGTAAAATAGATAGCTAGTGGGAAGTTGCTGCATGACACAGGGAGATCAACTCGATGATGGGTGATGACTTAGAGGGCCAGGATAAGGAGGGTGGGAGGGAGTCGTGGAAGGGAGGGGACATGGGGATATATGTATAAATATAGCTGATTCACTTTGGTGTACCTTAAAAACTGGCACAAGAGTTTAAAGCAATTATATTCCAATAAAGCCTTTACAAAAAATGAAAGTGAATGCTCTTCTCCTTACTTATTGCTAATACATCACCCTTATACAGTTGGCCCTTGAACATAATGGCTTTGAACTGCACACATTCACTTAGATGCAGATTTTTTTCAATAGTAAATACTACACTGTTGGTAGTCGATTGAATCAGCAAATGTGGAACAGCAGGTACAGAGGGCTGACCATGAGATTTGAGCTTGAGTGGATTTTAGTATTCACAGTGGGTCCTGGAACTAATTGTCCAATAACAAAGGACTATGGTACATATTTCTATCTAGTGTTCATATCTCTATTCCTTGTTGTTACTTTTAGCCTTTTGCAGTTGGGTCTATTTCTAAAAGTTGCATCACCTTCAGTCACCATTTGGAAAGCTTTCTTTTTGTTTGACTAAAGATCTATCCATATATCATTATAGAAGATAAAATTAAACCTTAAACATTACTTACTCCCCACATTTTGAAAGACTTTTTAATGTATTATTTCTGAGTCTTTGGCAATTAGTATAAATTTGTGACCCCTGTTGATGTCATTATAGTATTAAGTTTTTTAGTATTTTATTTCAGAAGTTGATTTTGGATTTCCTTCAATTTTGTTTCACAGTTGCTTTGAACCACTCTACTTAACCTAATTGCATTTTCACCTCCCTTCTATCTTTCAAAATTCTTTGTTTCTTTGAAAACTCTTCTATATTATGAACACTTACACATTCACTCATTTTTAATGCAAATGTTTGATAAGAAACCTATGCATATCATAAGTGCCCTACTTTTTGGCACGATCTTCCTTTTTAACTTTTCTCACCCGTTCCTTTTCACTCAATACTACCTTATAGATATCCTTCTAAACAACTAGTATGCTGATTTGTTATTTCAATACTTGCATAATATTCCATGCTTTGGCTGTTCCATTTAAGTTTCTGATGGTCTTTCATATTCTTTCTCATTAAGTTATGAATATATCAAGGCTGCAAAATATTTTCAGCATAGTTAAGTTAAAACTGTGTTTCTCAACCAGAGGCAATTTTATCCCCAAGACAAATGAGCCTTGTCTGGAGATATTTTTAGCTCTCACATTGCAGAGTGGTGGATGGAGGCAGGGATGCTGCTAAACATCCTACTGAGCACAGGACAGACTCCACCACAGAAAAGGATCTGGTCCAGAATGGTGATGGAGCCAAGACTGAGAAACACTGAGTTAAAGAATATCTGTATTAAAATTTATAGATGACTTCAGAAGATTTCATCAAGATGTTGTAATACTTCACAATTCTACCAGAAAAATTACAGAATACTCCATCTGCTGCCTATTGAAAAGTCCCAAATACAATCAGTGTGACAGCTCTTTTAGTTGTTTTTTTATTTCAATTTTTTCCAGAGTGATGGGTTTGAAAGAAAATTCTTCTTGTTTCATAGACTGTTACTAAGTGGGGGCGAGTGTGAATATCTTTGGTCATCACGTTCATTTGCTTGTTGTTATTAGAAATCCATATATTATGTCTTTTTTCTATAATTATCATCATTTAAAATGATTTTTTTGCAGATAATTGTTTCTCTATTGACTTTTGGTGAGGTATTTTGGGCATAAAACATTCAAGTTTTATTTTGTAAAATATGTCTCTCTTCTTACTTCTGAGCTTCTTGCCTTAATGATGATAATTTGCCCTCCTGTAGGTCTTATGTGTAGTTTTCAAAATTTGCATCTAAAATGTAATGGTTACTCTTAAATTGAGGGTTTAAGCCATCTTGTTTTTTTGTTAGATGTGTAAGACAAGTTACCATTTTACTTTCTTCCACATAGATAGTTAAGTTAGCTTTTATTAAACAATCCAACCTTTTCCAAATGAACTGAAATACAACTTTGTCATATTTTAAGTGCCCACATATACTGACACCTAATCCCTGATTCATCCAACAAATAAAAAAAAGGCATCTGCCAAACATCAGACATTTCTAGGTTCTTTATATGTTATACAGGTATAGTCGAGGTCTTTGGTGATTCAATTATTGGTCATACTTCAGGTCTATTCACCTCATTACATATAGTTCAATTTCATTCCTTTTTACGGCTGAGTAATATTCCATTGTATATATGTGCCACAACTTCTTTATCCATTCATCTGTTGATGAGCATTTAGGTTGCGTCCATGTCCTGGCTATTATAAACAGTGCTGCAATGAACGTTATGGTACATGTTTCTTTTTGGATTATGGTTTTCTCTGGGTATATGCCCAGGAATGGGATTACAGGATCATATGGTAGTTACATCTCTAGTGTTTTAAGGAACCTCCAAACTGTTTTCCATAGTGGCTGTACCAACTTACATTCCCACCAACAGTGCAGGAGGGTTCCCTTTCCTCCACACCCTCTCCAACATTTATTGTTTCTGGATTTTTGGATGATGGCCATTCTGACTAGTGTGAGGTGATACCTCATTGTGGCTTTGACTTGCATTTCTCTAATGATTAATGATGTTGAGCATCTTTTCATGTGTTTGTTGGCCATCTGTATGTCTTCTTTGGAGAAATGTCTGTTTAGGTCTTCCACCCATTTGTGGATTGGGTTATTTACTTTTTTGGTATTAAGCTGTATGAGCTGCTTGTATGTTTTGGAGATTAATCCTTTGTCAGTTACTTCGTTGGTGAGTATTTTCTCCCATTCTGAGGGTTGCCTTCTTGTCTTGTTTATGGTTTCTTCCGCTGTGCAAAAGCTTTTAAGTTTCATGAGGTCCCATTTGTTTATTCTTGATTTTATTTCCTTTATTCTAGGAGGTGGGTCAAAAAGGATCTTGCTTTGATGTATGTTCTAGAGTGTTCTGCCTATGTTTTCCTCTAGGAATTTTACAGTGTCTGGCTGTACATTTAAGTCTTTAATCCATTTTGAGTTTTTTTTTTTGTATGGTGTTAGGAAGTGTTCTAATTTCATTCTTTTACATGTTGCTGTCCAATTTTTCCAGCACCACTTATTGAAGAGGCTGTCTTTCTTCCATTGTATATTCTTGCCTCCTTTGTCAAAGATAAGTTGCCCATATGTGCTTGGGTTTACCTCTGAGTTCTCTATTCTGTTGCATTGATCTTCCTTTCTATTTTTGTTCCAGTACCATACTGTCTTGATCACTGTGGCCTTGTAGTATAGTTTGAAGTCATACAGAGTGAAGTAAGCTAGAAAGAGAAAAACAAACACCGTATGGTAACTCATATGTATGGAATCTGAAGAAATGGTACTGATGAATCCAGTGACAGGGCAAGAGTGGAGATGCAGATGTAGAGAATGGACTTGAGGACACGGGGCTGGGGTGGGGTTGAAGGGGATGCTGGGATGAAGTGAGAGAGTAGCATAGACATATATACACTACCAAATGTAAAATAGATAGCTAGTGGGAAGTTGCTGTGTAACAAAGGGAGATCAGCTCGATGATGGGTGATGCTTTAGAGGGCCAGGACAGGGAGGGTGAGAGGGAGTTGCAGGAGGGAGGGGATATGGGGATGTATGCATAAATACAGCTGATTCACTTTGGTGTACCTCAAAAGCTGGTACAAGAGTGTAAAGCAATTATATTCCAATAAAGAGCTTAAAAATTATTAGTCATGTTGATTTGTTAACATACTTACATTGTGTTTCATGTTTCAGGTAGTTTCAAATGCTCAGTTCAATTTTGTTTAATTCAGCTTTTGAAAACCATTCTGTTTAACCTAGTTTTACGTCCTCTGTCTCACTTCATATTTCATAACAACTTGTTTTCTTAAATTAGTTTCTATATAAGTGCATGTATGTTTATATACCTTTGTAAAAATACAAAAGTAAACACAGCAGGTAAAGTACTTGCTGCTTTGTTAATTGCATCATAATGGGGAAGGCAGAGTTCATGAAATAAATGTAAGTATGATGTAATATCCTCAGATAAATCTAAAAAAGAAAAATAATCAGGTAAGAGGAGGACTATCATGAAGTGTGCAGGATTTTATAGAGTGTGGTCTGGATATTAGACAAGGAACAGAACCGTGCATAATTGTGTCCATTAGAATTGTCAAAAATGAGATCAAAACCCAAAGTCCAAGAATAACAAATAAAAGATGCCACTTAAGAAAAGTGAGAAATGGTCTTGCTTCATCCTCTATTAGACTTCATAAAGACCAAATGGTCAAATAAATATGGAATGGGCACAGGAAAATCAAGTTTTCTGCTATTTGATATTAGAAATGTCCAACTTAAAATTAAAGATATATATATATGTGTGTGTATATATATATCTATTTGTGTAGTATATATGTATATATATCCATCTGTGGAGTGTGTGTATATATGTGTGTATATATATCCCAACTTAAAATTAAATATATATATTTATATATATAAATACATATATTTATGTAGGTATATACAGCCATTTGTGGAGATTTAACCCCTTTACTAATTTATATCTTGTGATGTTCAATCTGTAAGATGTTTTACATCATAAAGATATCAGTACTTTCCTTTTTTGTAAAAATTTTTTTTATCTTTTATTATTTTCCCTGGTTATCAATGGAGCATAAATGGACTAGAATGCCATCAAAATCAAAACTGAATTTCCTTCCTCACAGTCTCTCAAGACATTTACCCTTCATGTCCATTGAATTTTGTCTCTCTCTCTCTTCCTCTGTGTATTGAACACAATTCTTTTTTGTGTTTCTTTATATACAGGGCAGAATATACCCATACCAAAATGGAGCCCTAAGTTTACTTTTCCATTGGAGGCTTAAGCCTAGGAATACCTGCATACTATTTCTATGTAATTTTTGATAAAGTTATTGTGACCTGGTAATCTTGTATACATTTGTATTCTAAACAGTCGGAGGTGTGAGAAGAATATGCAAGTAACTCACAAAAGGAGGCCGTGGTGTGCTACGGTGTATATGTGTGTGTGTGTGTGTGTGTGTGCGCCTTGTGGAGTGAGAATTGTTCTCAGACAGGAGTACATGGGCTCATATTTTCCAAGGTCATCCTTTGAACCCAATCAACAGATGACACTAAGGAGGAGATCTGTTTCAATTGACAGGAGGTCTTTGCAACCAGGTTAATAAAGTGCAAGGTGTACACTGGGTGGATGAGAGACTCCCTGTGTCTTGAACTTTAAGCAGCAGTGAGTCCCCCTTGTTCTTCAAAATTCACTGACATGATCGTTCATCACTCTCCCTCTTGCTTACTGTTCTCCCCACACTGGCTTTCTTTTTTGGATTTTCACATCTGAAAGAAGCATCCTCCTCAGGGCCTTTGCAGTGGCTCTTCCCTCTGCCAGGCACACACTTCCCCAGATATGCTCTGACTCCTGTCTTCTCTTCCTTGAGGTCTCTGTTCAAGTGTCACGTTAGTTGACTGTCTTGCCACAACACCCAGTAAAACATAACACCTCATAGCCACCCCTTGCTTTATAACTGCATTGCTTGCTTCTTAACTTCGGTCACATATGACATGCTGTGTAATTCTTGTATTTACTTATGTACTTTCACCATTATTAGATTGTAGCACTTTTCGTTTTTCAGCAACAAGGCCTTAGAAATAGTCTACTCTGAATATATATACCTCAAATAAATGAGATAATTTCTCATTGAAACTGTATATAACCTCTTGAGGGAAATGCTGATTTGGGAATGAAAAAGACTAATCAGGGATGAAACAGGGATTCCCTGCAAGGGAATGTTGTGTACGGACACAAAATACTGAAAACATTACTTCGCCGCAAAGTATAAATTGTAATATTTCAACGACGTGAGTAACGCTCATTTCTGTAAAACTGATCACGTTATTTCCCCTTTCCTGGTAGTCACCTCCACCACATGGACCCAGGGAATGATACACAAATTTCAGAATTTTTTCTTCTGGGATTATCAGAGGAACTAGAACTGCAGCCCCTCATATTTGGGCTTTTCCTCTGCATGTACCTGATCACAGTGTTTGGAAACCTGCTCATCATCCTGGCTGTCATCTCAGACTCCCACCTCCACACACCCATGTACTTCTTCCTCTCCAACCTGTCCTTTGTAGACATCTGTTTCACCTCCACCATCATCCCAAAGATGCTGTGGAACATTCAGACCCAGAGCAAAGTCATCACCTATGAAGGCTGCATCATCCAGATGTATTTTTATATACTGTTTGTATGTTTGGATGACTTTCTCCTGACTGTGATGGCCTATGACCGGTTTGTGGCCATCTGTCACCCCCTGCACTACATGGTCATCATGAACCCCCGGCTCTGTGTTCTGCTGGTACTGGTGTCCTGGATCATAAGTATTCTACATTCCCTTTTGGAAAGTTTAATGTTATTAAGACTTTCCTTCTGCACAGACTTAGAAATCCCTCACTTTTTCTGTGAACTCAAGCAGATGGTCCAATTTGCCTGTTCGGACAGCTTTCTTAATAATATGGTCATGCATTTTGCAGCTGGGCTGCTGGGTGGTGTTTCACTGGTTGGTATCCTTTACTCTTACTCAAAAATAGTTTCCTCTGTACGTGGAATCTCATCAGCTAAGGGGAAGTGTAAAGCATTTTCCACCTGTGCATCTCACCTTTTGGTTGTCTCCTTATTTTATTGTACGAGCCTAGGAGTGTACTTTAACCCTGCTGCTACCCACAGCTCACACTCAAGTGCAACAGCCTCAGTGATGTACACAGTGGTCACACCCATGCTGAACCCCTTCATCTACAGTCTGAGGAACAAAGACCTAAAAGGCGCTCTGAAAAGATTCTTTGGGAAAGGTACTTAAAAGGGACATTTTTCATAAGGTGAAGAAGTGTCATGATTGCAGTGATCAAATCCTCAGACTAAGAAATCGTAATGCTTTGACGAGACTATGGATATAGAACTTACTCCTTCTACGTGTTTCTTGAAGTTTTTATTTCAAAATCTGTATTCAAATTAAAAGAAAATAACTTTCTGGTCCTGTGATAGCCTAGTGTATACTTTTGTTGTTTTCTTACTTTCCAAAATGTATTCCTAATCTTGGATTAGAAATATTTGGAAATTTCCAATTACCTAATGGGACAAACTAGATTTTTAAAGAATAATTTCCTTTCAAATATCATACTGAATAATTTTTCTTTTATTTTACAAAAAGAAAGGTCATGAGTTTTCCCACTGCTTTGGAAAAAAAATATGCTTGGAAACCAATGTTATCTGTAAAATTTATAGTAGAAAGAAGTCTGAGACTGTATTTACTTTCAATTGTGTGTATATCAATCCTTTGTCTATCACTATCTTAACTGCTCTTCTGGAAAATGTGGACTTTAGCACAGACGGTGCTTTATAGGTGGTCATTGGGTTTTATTCTCCTCCTGAGGATCCCGTTCTCTTATTCAGCTCTCTGTCCACAAGGCAAACCATAGTCCTTGTGAAAAACTGATTATCAAATACACGATCCCTGAAGGAGTCCTCATTGAAAGAAAAATTTTAATAAATAGAAGGGCCAGAGATGACCATACATTTAACAGAGCAAAATTTTAAAGCGCACAGTGTAACAATATCTCATTTTTATGTTGTACATCTACTCATTGGAGTATGGAGGATTGCTGTCTACATGTAAGGGAGTTTACAGATATGGGTGAAGCATTGATTGGCATGTAAAAACATTTTTATTGAATTATCTTCCTGTTTCTGATAGAAAACATCCAGTGCTGTGTATAATATGACTCATTGCATTGCTTTAAATGAAATATCTCCCTTCCTTAAAATCTGGTCATAATAATTAAAGGAGGGGTGAACGATCATTATCAGAAACTTCCAACTATATATCTCCTTGATACTCAGGAATCTATTCATCTTTATGGATGGAGAATGAGTAATGGGATGAAGTGAGAGAGTAGCGTTGACGTACATATACTACCAAATGTCAAATAGATAGCTAGTGGGAAGCAACTGCATAGCCCAGGGCGATTGACTCGATGACTGGTGATGACACAGAGGGGTGGATAGGGAGGGTGGGAAGGAGGCTCAAGAGGGAGGGGATATGGGGATCTATGTAATAAATACAGCTGAGTCATTTTGTTGTACAGTGGAAACTGGCACAACATTGTAAAGCTATTATATTCTAGTAAAGGTCAAAAAAAAAGATCTAAAGAAAAAAGTGAACAACAAAAAAAGAGTAATGACAGATTTTAAATTTCTGTGCAGGGGAGGGTTGGGGGGGAATGAACTGGGAGATTGAGATTGCTATATATACATTACTAATAAGAAAAAAAAATCAAACTGTACACTTTAAATATATGCAGTTTATTGTATGTCAATGGTATCTCAATAAACGTTCTTAAAAAAATTTCTATGCAGTCATATGACTCAACATCACAGTTTTTCCTACACAAATATGCATATCTTTTCAACCTCTCCTGGTTTCCTTGAATGGAACCCCAATGTAGTCACCTTTTAATAGAGTTTTCTGTAATAAACTTCATAACAGAGTGACTGTGAGTGCTGTCTTCAAATTCAAGAGCAAATGCAGATCACAGTTAGTAGCAAGTTATTATGACTATCCTCACCTCTGTTAGCTTTCATTATTGTGCTACTCAGCTATTCCTGCATACAAGCCATCCTACAAGCAAGTGATTTAGCACAATGCCTTTATTATCAAAGAAGGATGAATGGTGAGTTGCTCTGAAATCTTCTGGTGTCCTCAGGGTCAACAGTCAGATGTGAATCTCTACATTGTTTTTCTTAGACTCATCCATCACGCTTTGTGTGGCTATGATGATCTTTTCTCTTTTTCCTTTTTTTAAAAAAAAAACAACAAAACCTGGCTAACTTTTGCATGTCCCCTCTTCTTCTTCTTTTTTTTAAATTGAGGAATATTTGACATATAACATTGTACTAACTTCAGATGTAAAGCATAATAATTTGATATTTTATATATTGAAAAATTTTCACAATAGGTCCAGTTAACATTCATACCTAAACATAGTTACAGATACTATTTTTTCTTGTGATGAGAACTTTTTAGATCTACTCATTCAGCAAGATCAAAATATGCCATAAGGGGGTCTCCTGAATTGATATATGATAAATTGCCTCCATTTCTGTATCTAGGTTAACCTTCTATTTTACAGAAAAAATGAGTTATCAAGTGTGAATTACTTTAATTTACCTCTAATGTTCCTGCATCTATATATGAAACTTTGCTTTATACCCAGGTAAAGAGATATCTTCCACCCCTGCTAAGTGTGACTCAGCTACCTGTGCTCTAGATCCTACCTGAGTCGTGCAGCATTAGATTTTTTAAGCTTCTATATAACTTATTGGCGTATAATTATATACTATAAACTGCACATATTTAGTGCAGAATTTGATGCATATAGAAGCTATACAATAGCTAAGACTATATACAGCATGTTTCCATTTGTGTACAGTTTTGAAAAGTGTATAACAAGCTTTTAAAGGCTCTTTATAAAATTTTTAAAAATTCAGCCTTTCTGAGCCTCAGTTTCCTTGTTTCTGAAGGTAATGTGGGATAGTGAACATAAGTGCTGATGGATATTGTGAGGGATAAGTGAAAGGTACAGAAATATGTTATCGAGTCCAAAGAAGTGTTCAGAGGTAAAGGTTGTGTGTGTGTGTGTGTGTGTATATGTACATTTGTATACATTTTTATTTCAAATAAGTACACTCACTTCCATATATGTCCACAAACACAAGCATTTATAATTACATCTTTTCTGTTGAAAGCAAACATGAAAGGTAGTTGGAGAGAACAAAAATGAAAAGAATGAACATTTGAATTCACATAAACTTAAAACAAGGTGCAATTTAGACAAGAAGATTTAAAGTAATTGAATGACATAAATTTAAATGATCTCTCTTCCTATAGCAATGCCTCACAAGCATCTAATCCTGAAACACAGTTACATTCGTGTGATGGGAGATTCTCTGTACCAACTAACCAAGCTAAGTATTTCCAAATTTTCTTTAGATTTCTACTTGAGGCGATATGTAACACAAAATGTCCTTACCCAAGGGAAACTAAAAGAATGAATAGCGAGGTTTATCTCAATTTCCTGAACAAAATTTTATTGGATAAATACCTGTATTATATACCCTTGTGACTAGTGTAAAAAGTTTCAACAGTAGTGGCTTACATCAAACAAAGTTATACTCTTACAGTTCTGAAGTCAGAAGCCTAAAGTGGGTCTCATTAGACTAAAACCAAGGTGTCTGCAGGGCTGCTTTCCTTCTGAAGGCTCCAGGGAAAAGTCCTTTTCTTTTCCTATTCCAGTTTCTAGTGTCCACCTGCATTCCTCAGCTCATGGTCCTTCCCTTATTTTCAAATCTCTCTCTGAGTAACAGGCATTTGCCCCTTCTCTTCCACATTTAGAGGACAATTGTGTATAATTTAGTTATCCCTGGATAATACTTGCTAACCTTCTTATGTTCAGCTGTGTAACAACCTTATTTCACCTTAACCACCCCTTGCTGCATATAATCACAGGTTAAAATGTTCTGGGCATTCTTATTTGGACATCATTTGGAAGCCTTTGTTTTGTTTCTGAACAACTTTTTAGAAGTATATTATATGATGTCACCAAAGGTGCGTATACAAAAAAAATTACAGAATATATTACAGCCTATATGTGAGTGAAATAAACGTTTCTTTCAAAATCACGCAGGGATGATTTTCAGTGAAAAAGGTCTTAATATACTTATATCTGACTAACACAGAAGCACAGACTTTTTCTCAAAGAGTAGTTCTCAGACCAGGCCCTGCAGTACCAACATCACCCAGGAGCTTGTTAGAAATGCAGAGTCTCTGGGGCAGCAGGACCTGCTGAATCAGGATCTGCATTTGAGCCAGCATCCTGGGTGACTGGTAGGTACATTGAAGTAGGAGAAGCACTGGTTTAGGACAGGTTTTCTTCACTTTCTCACTGTTGACACTTGGGGTTAATTATGTGTGTTGGATGCTGTCCTGTGCACTGTATGTATTTAGCCGCATCCCTTCACACATTGCCAAATATCCCCAATGGGCAAAATCACTTCTGGTTGAAAAATGCTGAGTTTGAGAACTGGGGGCATCCTGACAGAATTCCAATCCAATTCCCATCTCTTACTCCCGTTATAACTTTGGGCAGATCCCCTAAGCTCCTCTAAGTTCCATTTCTGCGATGGAGATGTAGCTCATAATAGTACTTTGCCAAGAGTGGACTCTAAATTGAAATTCAGACAATCTATATATGGTACAAATCTTAGGATATAGTGCCTTAAAATATCTAAATATATCACTTATAATTTATGTTTTATAAGGAAGCACTAAATGACAGCTTTTAACCAGTGATATGAGTATGAATTTCCTAATTGTTTAGGCAAATGTGTCCTGAGATAAGGAGCCTATTGCCTAAAGTTTAATATGAAGGGAACAGTTTTTCCCTTTTTTTTTTTTTTTGAAGAGGAGAATAGAAATTTTCTGGAGGTAGCAGTGTCCTTTCTCACTCTAAGAAAGGAAAGAGAAACCTCAATTAAGTAATATCAAAGACCAGAAGGGGAAGCTCTCAGGTCCTGTGATGAAAGCAGAGCCCAGCAGGAAGAAGAAAGTTTCCTCTTTTTTCCTGGCAAGAACTCAGCCAATGAAAAGCCAGCGACTTAGTGTACTCTACCCCTATTAACTTACCTTTCCCCTCTATAAAAGTTTCATGCTTTCCTTGTTGTGCAGAGACCTGCATGTGGCTTGACATGGTTGCAAACCTCAAAGTGTAATTCTCTGCTGATCCCAAATAAACCTATCTTTCCTAGAGAAATAACTCGAAGTCTACTTGTTTTAGGTCAACACCACCAGAAGTCAATGTTTTGAAGATAACAGATGTAAGCTAAACTGGCCCCTCAGGCTGAGACTTTGGCTATAACTTGAAACCAGGGCTGTGAAAAGGTGCTGGAAGGTTAGACCTCTTCAAGGCATGAGAGTTCATAGGTAAGAAATTTTTAAAAAATTCTCTTGATTTCTAACTTGGGTTCTAGGGAACAATCAGTAGGAAAAAACTTCCTTTCTGTCCAGACTAGTGTTTAGCAAAGAAATAATGTGTTAAAGCTTGGAGTGACAATAGAAAAAATGTACCTAATGAACAGATATAAGGGGCTGTAAAAGTCTCCTTTGCTGCAATCCCCCAGGGTATGTATATTTGAGCTGGACAAAAGTTATTTTTACCTTTTGAGTCCTAAGTCTGGTTGGGGGACAGACGCTGCTCTGCCTCCTGCTTTCTTATCTCAGGACAGAGCTTCAATCTCCATCATGAATCATCCAGGAGGAAATCTGACTTCCATATGGGACCTTGCTCTCAGAAATCGCATCTGGGTAAGTCCAAGAGTCCAGGAAGTATAACAGGAAAGATATGAGAGAATGGAAGTCAAGAATATTGATCTGAATTCACCTGAGAACTGATCCAGCCTCGGCAAGAGCTGAGAGACCACTGTCTTTCTTTGCTTGATTAATTAATTAATCAATGTATTTATTTATGATGCCCAAAAGAGAAGTGAATACCGAACTCAACAGTACAGGGGTGAGGCAGGATCAAGATGAAGGCGTAGAAAGAGCCTGAGCTCACCACCCCCATGAACACATCAAAAATAAAACTACATATAAAATCTTACTGAAGACGACCAGAAGAGTAGCAGAATGGCTCTTCTACAACAATGACGGTAAAGAAAGAGTCTGCTAGAAGGGGAGGAGAAGCAATCTAGTCAGGACCTTCATACCCACTGGGTGACCCAGAAGGAAAGGGGACTGTCACAGCCTCAGGGATCCTCTCTGGGGAGCAAGGGGTTTGAGCCACATGTTAGGCACCCCAACCCTGAGGCCTTTAAAACAAAGATTGTTGCAGTGAACATTGGGGTGCATGCATCATTTCAGACCATGTTTTTCTCCAGATATATGCCCAGGAGTGGGATTGCTGGACCATACGGTAGCTCTATTTTTAGTTTTTTACGGAACCTCCATACTGTTCTCCATGGTGGTTGTACCAATTTAATTTCCACCAACAGTGCAGGTGGGTTCCCTTCTCTCCACACCCTCTCTGTCGTTTATTGTTTGTGGATTTTTTGATGATGGCCATTCTGACTGGGGTGAGGTGATACCTCAATGCAGTTTTGGTTTGCATTTCTCTAATAATTAGCGATGTTGAACATCTTCTCATGTGCCTCTTGGTCATCTGTATGTCTTCTTTGGAGAAATGTCTATTTAGGTCTTCTGGCTGGTTTGTGACTGGGTTGTTTGTTTTGATGATATTAAGCTGCATGAGCTGTTGTAATTTTTGGAGGCTAATAGCCAAGATATGGAAGCAACCTAAATGTCCATTGACAGAGGAATGGATAAAGAAGATGTGGTATACAAACACACACACACACACACACACACACACACACACACACACAATGGACTACTACTCAGCCATTAAAAAGAATGAAATAATGCCATTTGTAGCAACATGGATGGACCTGGATGTTATACCGAGTGAAACAAGTCAGACAAAGAGAAATATTGTATGGTATCACTTATATGCAGAATCTAAAAAAATGATGCAAATGAACTTATTTACAAAACAGAAACAGACTCACAAACTTAGAGAACAAACTTCTTGCAGGGGGAAGGTGGGGAGGATAGTTAGGGAGTTTGGGACTGACATGTACTCATTGCTATATTTTAAATGGATAACCAATAAGGGCCTACTGTATAGCACAGGGAACTCTGCTCAGTACTATGTAAAAACTTAAGTGGGAAAAGAATTTGAAAAAGAATAGTTACATGTATATGTATAAGGGAATCACTTTGCTGTACACCTGAAAAGAACACAATATTGTTAATCAACTGTACTCCAACTAAAATAAAAAGTTTAAAAAAAAAAAAAACAAAGAATGTTTCCCACCATCCAATCCTACAAGGATTAAGTCTTTAGCCACTGCAGTCACTGACTGACAGTACCACCTGAAAGGAATTAAGAATGAGAAACTGATTAAGACACTCTTTGCTATGGAAAAGAGGCCCCTTAGATAGTTAGATACAACTCTGGAAAAATTTTAATGAAATCAGATTCTGGTATCTTCCCATACATAGGAAAAGCACAAAAATCATTAACTGAAATATCTTTGCCTCATGACTACCAGTTACCTTTCACTGAGATGCTTGCTTGAGTGCATGTATCCCCAGCTCAAAGTCAAATATATACTTGCTTCACCCTCTACCTCTTCAGACCAGTCCCTTATGGCTACTGAGAGGCTGTTTTTAGGCTAAAGTCCTCCTTAAGGTCCCCCCAAAACTGAAATTCACAACTCTTACTTTGTGTGTTTTTCTTTAAGTCTACAGGTCCAATACTGGGAAGATGTGCCCAGTTAGCACGTGTGAAAACCAATGGGGCTCACTGGAGGGCTGTAAGAAACCAAGCCTGCATTCTTGAAGGGCAGCACCCAGACGTCCTTGCCCTCAGTCCAGCATGGGGACAACAAATCGAAAAAAGCCTGGTTCCCTGGTTGGTCTTCCAGCACCATCCCATCATCCCCTTTCCCCACACAGGCTGCACCAGCTTCTGCTCCAGGATCCCCTGCTCCAGCACCAGCTGCTCCCTTCCTAGGCAGAGGCTGCCGTCGCCAATGTGCACATGTGCACCAGGGAAGAAGTGGGGTAGCTCAGGTACTGGCCCTGACTCTAGCCAGGCAGAGACTGTCATTGCCAGCATGTGTGTGCACACTTGGGAAGCAGAGCAGAGCCAGCTCAGTCTGGATTGGCCTTTAGGCAGGATGGAGATCCCCATTGCTGTTGTGCACGCACCTAGGAACCAGGGAAGGAAAGAAGCCAGCTCAGTAGTTCTGTGCCAACCCCTTCAGTCATGACCTCACATCTAACCAAGGCGCACACACTGGGGAAAATTGGAACCAGCTGAGAAGTGCAGCCCCAAAACTCAAGTGATGGTCCAGCCTCCAATAGGGCTGCAACCACCATTGAGCCTAAAAGAAAACCCAGACCCCAGCTGCCTCTAGCACTATCCTCTCTGAATCAGGGCTACTTCCTACCAAGGCAGCAACCACCAGCACAATATAGAAGATGTAGCCCATGCTCACTTTGGATCCAGCTCTTCCACCAAATCCACTGGACACATGCAGACAGCATAGAGATGCTCCCACACAAGGACACACATTCAAGAACAGGACTCAGAATAGAGAGCCCAGAGATAAACCCACATACATATGGGCACCTTATCTTTGACAAAGGAGGCACGAATATACAATGGAAAAAAGACAGCCTCTTTAATAAGTGGTGCTGGGAAAACCGGACAGCTACATGTAAAAGAATGAAATTAGAACAATTCCTAATACCATACACAAAAATAAACTCAAAATGGATTAAAAACCTAAATGTAAGGCCAGACACTATAAAACTCCTAGAGGAAAACATAGGCAGAACACTCTATGACTTAATCAAAGCAAGATCCTTTTGGACCCACCTCCTAGAATAATGGAAATAAAATAAAAAATAAACAAATGGGACCTAATGAAACGTAAAAACTTTTGCACAGCAGAAGAAACCATAAATAAGACAAGAAGTCAGCCCTCAGAATGGGAGAAAATATTTGCAAATGAAGCAACTGAGATAGGATTAATCTCCAAAATATACAAGCAGCTCATGCAGCTTCATACCAAAAAAGCAACTAACCCAATCCACAAATGGGTGAAAGACCTAAATAGACATTTCTCCAAAGAAGACATGAAGATGGCCAACAAACACATGAAAAGATGCTCAACATCACTAATCATTAGAGAAATGCAAGTCAAAGCCATAATGAGGTATCACCTCGTACTGGTCAGAATGGCCATCATCAAAATATCTAGAAACAATAAATGCTGGAGAGGGTGCAGAGAAAAGTGAATGCTCCTGCACTGTTGGCGGGAATGCAAATTGGTACAGCCACTATGGAAAACAGTATGGAGTTTCCTTAAAAAACTGAAAATGGAACTACCAAATGATCCAGCAATCCCATTCCAGGGTATATGCCCAGAGAAAACTATATCCAAAAAGAAACATGTACCACAATGTTCATTGTAGCACTATTACAATAGCCAGGACATGGAAGCAACTTAAATGCCCATCTACAGATGAATGATAAAGAAGATGTGGCACATATATACAATGGAATATTCCTCAGCCATACAAAGGAATGAAAATGAGTTATTTGTAGTGAGGTGGATAGACCTAGAGTCTGTCATACAGAGTGAAGTAAGCCAGAAAGAGAAAAACAAATACCGTATGCGAACTCATATATATGGAATCTAAAATAATGGTACTGATGAACCCAGTGACAGGGCAAGAATAAAGAGGCAATTGTAAAGAACGGACTTGAGAACACAGGGTAGGGGAGCGAAGGGGAAGCTGGGACAAAGCGAGAGAATAGCATTGACATACATACACTACCAAATGTAAAACAGTTAGCTAGTAGGAAACTGCTGCATAAAACAACTTGATGATGGGCAGTGACTTAGAGAGGTGGGATAGGGAGGGTGGGAGGGAGTCTCAGGAGGTAGGTGATATGAGGATGTATGTATAAATACAGATGATTCACTTTGCTTTACAGCAAAGTAAAGCAATTATATTCCAATAAAGAGCTTTAAGAAAAATAACAGGCCAGGTAATTATTTCACCTAATTTCATAAAGATAGAGAAAGTTAAACAAAAGGAGAGAACAGATAAATATGTTTCTAATGAAACAAGATAAAAGCTCATTAAAAAAAAACAAACAAATGACACAGGAAAAAAACAATACAATTGATGGAGTTCAAAGCAATGGTAATAGAAATACTACCTGAACCCAGGAGAATAGTAGAACACAGTTTGAATTTCAACAAAGAATTAGAAAGTAAAGGAAACAATCAGTTGGAACTGGAGAATCCATAACTGAAATGAATGATTAAATACAGAGGTTAACAGCAGATTAAGTGACACATAAGAACACGTAAGTCATCTGGAAGATGAAATAGGGGAAATCACTCAATAAGGACAGCAAAAAGAAGAACAAATTTTTAAAAAGAGGAGAGTTTAAGGAATCTCTAGGACAATATCAAGTCTACTGACATTTGCATTATAGGGATTCCATAAGGAGAAGAAAGGGATAGAAAATGTATTTGATGAAATTGTGGCTGAAAATGTTCCTAACCTGAAGAAGGAAACAGATATCCAAATACAGGAAGCACAGGGGGTCCCAGACAAGATGAACCAAAACAGACCCGCACAAAGACATGTAATTATAATGGCAAAATTTAAAGACAGAGATTTCTAAGGGAAACAAGAGAAAACCAAAGAGTCACATAAAGACAGTCCCCAAAAGGCTATCAGCTGATTTCTTTGCAGGAACATCCCAGGCCAGAAGGGAGTGGCATAATATAGTCAAGGTGCTGAAAGGGAAAACCCGAAATCTAGGATACTCTACCCAGGAAGATTATCATATAGAGTAAAAGGAGAGATAAGGTACTTCTCAGATAAGCAAAAACTAAAAGAGTTCATTGATACTAAACCTATCTTACAAGACTTAAAGGAAAATAAATAAAAATATAGAAGAAAGACAATTCCACTATGAAAGGCAAATATATAGTAAGAGCTGAGGATGAACCATCAATAAGCTGGTATGTCGATCAAAAGGTTAAAAACTGGTAAAAGCAACTATAAATAGAATAAATAGTTAAAGGATAAGCAGGAAGGTGTAAAATATGATATCAAAAATGCATCCTGTTGGAGAGGGAGAAAAATGTAGAGCATTTAGAATGTGTTTGAACTTAAGTGACTACCAGTGTAAAACAAATAGAATTATACACCAAGATATATGAGCCCCATGGTGACCACAAGTCAATGACTTAAGATAGATACACGAAAACTGAAAAGAAAGGAACCCAATCATACCAATCAAGAATATCATCAAACAACAAGGGAAGAAACAAAAAGAAGAAGAAATGAGAGAGAAGAGCTACGAAACAACCAGAAGACAAGTAATAAACTGGAAATAGGTACATACCTGTCTATAATTACCTTAAATGTCAATGGAATAAATGTCCCAATCAACAGACACAGGGTGGCTGATTGGATTACACAACAAGACCCTTCAATATGCTGCCTACAAGAGACTCACTTCAGGGCAAAACACACACAGACTGAAGTGAGAGGATGGGAAAGTATAATTCATGCACATGGAAAGAGCAAGAGGGTGGGGGTAGCAATACTCATAGCTGACTAAATAGGCTTTAAACAAAAACTATAACAAAAGGCAAATGAGGTCATTATATAATCATAAAGGAATCCATACAAGAAGAGGATATTCTGCTCAGCAACATATTTGCAACTGATACAGGAGCATCTAAATGGGTAAAAGGGGTCAAATGTATAGTGACAGATGGAAAATAAATTTTTGGTGGTGAGTACACTGTAGTGTATACAGAATTCAAAATGTGATATTGTACACATTCAACTTATACAATGTTCCAAAACCAAGATTATTTCAGTAAGAATATACTAGTTTTGGAAAGGATGTGCAGAAAAGTTTACCCTTGAGCACTACTGGTGTTAATGTAATTTATTTATAGACGCTATGGAAAACAACATGAAAATTAATCTGAAAAATAGAACTGGAATATGATCCACCAATTCCGCTTCTGGGCATATATCCGAAGAATTGAAATCAGTCTAAAATAGAGATAAAAGCGCCTGGGTCACTATAGCATCACTCACAATGTGCAGGCTGATACAATCTAAGTGTCTGTTGTTCTTGAAAGGATTTGTCCACTGTTACATATATTGGAATATTCTTAGCCATAGAAAATAATGCAATCCTATCATTTGTGACAACATGAATAGACTTTGAGGGTGTTATGTTAAGTGAAATAATTTAAACAGTAAAAAACAAATGAAGTATTGTCTCACATGTATGTGGAATCTAAAACAGCCAAATTTATAGAAATAGAGAGTAGAATGATGGTTACCAGGAGCTAGACTGTAGACAATTTCGGGACATGTTGGTCAAAGGGTTCAAACTTTCAGTTCTAAGATGGATAAGTTTTAAGGATCTAAAAGACAACTTGGTAACAATAGTTAACAATATTGTATTATATCTTTGAAAATTATTAAAAGGGTAAATCTTAATTGTTCTCACCGCAAGGAAAACATGGTAATTTTTTATGGTGATGAAAGTGTTAACTAACTTTGTTGTGGTAATTATTTTAGAATACATAAATATATCATATCATTACACTGTATATCTGAACTTACACAAAGTTATAGGTCAATTATGTCTCAATAGATGTAGAAAAATTAACATAAAATGTACAATTTATAGAAATGAAGGAACTATATAAAAATTGGGTACATACTGTCTGATTCTATTTGTACATAATTCAAAACTGCAAAATAATAATTGTTTTGGATGTAATTGTGAAAAGTTAAACTCCCTAAGCCACAGTAACCTTATTTCTGAATGTAATGTAGGACACTAAACAGAATTTCTAATGGATGTGCAGAGGAATAAATGAAATAAGTGGAAACATTCTTTTGTGTCCAATGAAAATGGTCAAGATTAAGGAGCGTGAGTGTATGTATTTGTGTAAATGTTACATACGATTTCTTTTAAATAACCACACTGACACACATACTGATTAGCAATCCAATCTGTTATGTTTGTTGGAAACTTGAGACAAAGTTGGATGCTAAAAAAGTGAGAGAATGAACATTTATATTAACATGAAATGAAGGAATGTAGAAATTCAGGCACAATGATTTAAGGTAGAATGAATGAACTTAATGTTAATAACGAATTAATTTTCCTATCTTAACATCTCAAAGTCCCCAAAGCCAGAATTTACATGATGGAAAATTCTCTGTATCAGCAAATGGACCCAAATATCTCCAAATTGACTTTAATCTACATCTACTTCTGATGGGACAGCAACACAAAACAACTATATCCAAGGAAAGCTAAATAAATACATTGAGGTTGAAATTCAGTTTTCGCAAACAAAATTTTATTGGATAAATATCTGTATTAAGTTCTTATTGCTGCTTGAACAAATTACCACAGGAAAAATGTAAAACAAATTTATACTGTTACATTTCTGAATGTCAGAAACCTGAAATTGTTTCTATTGAGCTAAAATAATAAGATCAGCATGTCTGGGCTCCTTCTGGTGGATGGATGAAAGAATTTTTTCCTGTCTTCTTCCAATTTCTAGAGGCTACCTGCATTCCTTGGCTAATGGCCACATCTTCAAAGTCAGCAGCTTAACATTTTCAAATCTCTCTGGGACTCCAACTCTTCTGCCTCTTCCACATTTAGAGGGCCACTGTGATTAAGTTATTTCCACCCAGATAATCATGGTTAATCTACTTAAGGTCAGCCTGTGAGAAATTTTATTCCATGTAGTACCTTAAACGCCCTCTGCTATGTAGAATAACATACTCAAAGGTTGTAGAGATTAGGTTGTGGACATCTTTTGGAGGCCCTTATTCTGCCTACTACGAAGATTATTTGGTATGATCCAAGGGCTCTTTTACAAAATAATTGGACACAAAATTTACCATAAACTGTGGAATGAATGAACATACTTTTCATTTAAAATTTCACACAAAGATTATTTTGGGTAGAGAAAAGGTAAAACTATGTACACATGATACTAAAACATAACGGCAGCCTTCCTTACTCAAATACTTGGCCACAATTCAGTACTTTCACCAAAAGCACCATCCTGGTGCCTCATTTCTCACCAGGGAGGATGCCCTGTATGAGAAAGTGCATTTGAACTAGCATCTGGGTGACTGGTACACACAGAGATCTGGGGAAAGTGCTGGTCTAGAATAGGTTTACTCTTATTCTCACTTTTGACATTTGGGGCAAGATCATTGCTTGTGTTTGGCGCTGTCCTGGGCATTGTAGGTGTTTAGCAGCATCCCTCCAACATGACCAAATACCACCTATGGCAAAGACAACTCTGACTGAGAACCACTGGCCCAGAGTTTGAAAAGTGGGAAAAAAACAAAACCTGACAGAATTCCTAAAAATGCTCCATGCCTTACTCAGATTATAAATGTCAGATCACTAACCCCCATGAATCCCATTTCTGCAATGGAAAATAGAGGTCATAATATTACTGTCTCATAGAATGGAGTTTTCTAAAAATTATCATATAATCCCTATAATGTGCTAAGATCTAAAATATCTCTCTTATAGTTAACAAAGAGTTTCGAATGAGGGACTAAATGACAGCTCTTAACTGGTGCTAAAAGTCTAAAATTGCTACTTGCTTTGGCAAAAATTTCATGACTCAAGGCAGTGTACTAACCAAAGATTTATATTAAAAAAAAATAAGTTAACCCACTTGTTGAAGACGGGAATGGTGATTTTCTAGAGATATCAGGGGCTGTGATCCACCAAAGTCAAAGCATTGATTAGGGACCTAATTAAGAAGGGATCCTCAATCTTAGACTCTGGAGGAAACTTGAACTCAGGGTTGGGATGAGGTGCTGGGACCTTGTCTTCCTCTGGAAGACGGGAGACGTCCTGGAAGGCGTAATAAACCCTGAATTCAATTTGGCTTGTGTGTGTCCTAGACACAGAGAAGTAGCAGGAACATTTTTGTATCTGTCCAGACCAGGGTCCCTCAGGGAAATCACTTATTAGAGGTGGTGGTAACAAGAGGGAAATGTGCTAATGAGCAGACATGGGGAGCTGTAAATACCTCCTCCATTGCAGTCCCCCAGGCTGTGCATCCTTGGAATGGACAGGATATGGTTGTTGCTTTTGGAGTCATAACTCTGACTAGGGGACCAATGTTTGACACCATTCTGCTGTCTTGTTGGGGAACAGAGCTTCTATTTCCACCATCAAGCACCCAAGATGAATTCGGAATCAATGTTGAGACCTTCTTTTCAGAGACTCCACCCAGGTGAGTCCAAGAGCCCAGTAAATATCTCTGGTGAAGGTCAAAGGGAACGGCAGCCGGAGTCCACCTGAGAGCCAATCCAGACGAGCCCAGAGCCGAGACGACTGTAGTTGTTTGTTGGCTTGATTAATTAAGTGATGTATTAATTTATGATGACAAACGTATAAGTGAATATTAAACTCAGCAATGCAAGGGTCAATGCTGACCATTAAACGGTGAAAATGTAAGTTCAATTTCAAAAGCGAATAGGAGATATAAAGTGCTTCCACTAAAAATAGAACCTAAGTCCAAGGACCTTTGAGGTGAACTGGAGTAGAGAAATAGGGGATTAGCTGTGCAGGGATGTTCAGTGATATAAGGACACTTTTGAAAATGTGGAGTTTATTGGACAATGATGAGAAATGTCCACACCAAGGAATGCTGGTAAACATTTTCTTGCAGCAGCAGTTCAGGAGACAAACACTTCATAGCATCTCCCCTCTGTTAGTATTCAAATAAAAATGTATTTATTGTATGAAAAGGGGTGTGCTCATGAGCTTACCCTGCAATTATTTCATTTCCTGTAACACTCAATATATTTCTAGATTGGTTAATCAGTAACTTTCTCTGTTGAAAACTAAGTCCTTTACTTTCGTATTTCTGATTTTCTTCTTTAAAACAAAGAATTGCAATTTTTCATCATTGCTATTTACCATTTAGTTATTTTATACATGTATACAAGAATTTGTTCAGAATGTCTGGGAGTTTATAAATTTTGTGTTGTAAAAACTGTCAATCATATTATGTTCTCTCCACCCCTTTAAATGTTTTTAACTAAAGGAATAGAGCTTCACTTAAATGTTCTTTACTTGCAAATCCTTGTTTTAAACACAAATGAAATTGAATGTTCCACTGCGTATTTCCTGATAATATATTATGCCCCATATGTATTGATATTTCTGCTTTCCACGTATCTTATTTCTTATTGTTTAATTGATTCTATTGTTACTAGATCTATTTATGAATGTTGCATTATTTTTAGGCACCATTTGGGAGGTGATCTTTACATTTGACGAAAAATCAGCTTTATCTTCCATATGCCTTCTTGAATCCATACGTATCTGCGTAAGAGTAGATTATAATTTAGATACTGCTTCCTCCCCACATTTTAAAAGACTGTCATATTCTTTCACTTTTGAGTCTTTGGTAATCTAAAAGTGAGTTAATGATCCTCACTGACATCATTACATTGTACCTATTGATATATTTTCTTTTAGAAATTAGTTTTGGATTTTCTTTCAAATTTGTTTCATATATTTTTATATTGAATCACATTTTTATATTGAATTGACAGATTACAGAGAATTATCTCATGTACAAGATATCATCATGAACATTAAATTGATTTATCCTTCTTGTCCTTTAAATTCCTCTCTCTCTCTGTGTTTACTGAACGCACTTTTAGGATGTCTTTATATACAGGACAGAAAATGGCCATACCAACGTGGAGCCCCAAGATTACTTGCCCATGGGAGGCTTAAGAATAGGAATTTCTAGATACTAGTCCTGCAGAATTGATGAGAAAGTTACTATGACCTGGCCACCATGTTGCGTGTTGTATGCATTCATATTCTAAAGAGTGGGAGGGGTGAGAAGAACATGGAAGTAACACACACCAGGAGGCCATGGTGTGCTTTATAGTGTGTGTGTGTGTGTGAGAGAGAGACTTGTGGTGTGAGAACAGCTCTCAGACAAGGGTACAAGGGCTCATGGGTTCATATATTCCAGGGTGGCAGAGGCCAGAACACAATTGATATTTGGTGCTAAGGAGGAGATCTGTCTCAATTCACAAATCCCTTTGCAACCAAGTTAATAAAGTGCAAGAGGTACATAGTGTGGATGAGGGTCTCTCTGTGTCTTGAACTTTCAGCAGCAGTGAGTCCCGCTGGTTCTTTAAAATTCACTGACATCATCAATCATCACTTTCTGTCTTGCCTATTATTATCCCAACACTGGCTTCCTTGTTTGGATGTAAATATCTGAAAGAAGCACCTTCCTCAGGGCCCTTGCAGTGGCTGTTCCCTCTGCCAGGCACACACTTCCCCAGATATGCTCTGGCCCTGTCTTCTCCGCTTTGAGGTCTCTGTTTAAACATCACCTTGTTTGACTGCCTTGACACAACACCCAGTAAAATATAACACCTCATATCCACTCCTTGGTTTAAAACTGCATTGTTTGCATCATAGCTCTGGTCACCATCTGACTATATATATTTTTTATATTTACTTACATACTTTCTCCATCATTAGATAGTAGCAGTTTGTGTATTTCAGCATCTTGAATTTATTGACTTGAAAATGCCTGAGAAATTGTCTACCCTGAATATACAAGGGTGAGTCAAAAAATATCTACACTTTGGCTATAGAATTTATAGAAGTATTAATACAACCGCAGTGCAGATAATTTTAGAATCACCGTCATATATTCTTAAATGAATGAGAGAATTTCTCATATAAACTGTAGAATGTAAAACTTCTTGAGGGAGATGTTGGTTTGGGGGTAAAAATTCCTAATCAGAGATGAAATGGGGATTCCTGTCAAGGAACAAATCCATACACAAAAAGTACTGAAATTATTTCTTGACCAAAAAAGATAAATTGTAATATTTCAATTATGTGAGTAATACTCATTTCTGTAAAATTAATTATGTTCTTTTCCTCTTTCCTGGAAGTTACCTCCACCACATGGACCTATTGAATGACACACAAGTTTCAGAAATTCTTCTTCTGGGATTTTCAGAAGACGCAGAATTGCAACCGCTCGTATTTGGGCTTTTCCTCTCCATGTACCTGATCACTGTGTTCGGGAACCTGCTCATCATCCTGGCTGTCAGCTCAGACTCCCATCTCCACACCCCCATGTACTTCTTCCTCTCCAACCTGTCCTTTGTAGACATCTGTTTCACCTCCACCACCATCCCAAAGATGCTGTGGAACATTCAGACCCAGAGCAAAGTCATCACCTATGAAGGTTGCATCATCCAGATGTATTTTTATATACTATTTGTATGTTTGGATGACTTTCTCCTGACTGTGATGGCCTATGACCGGTTTGTGGCCATCTGTCACCCCCTGCACTACATGGTCATCATGAGCCCCCGGCTCTGTGGACTGCTGGTGCTGGTGTCCTGGATCATGTGTGTCCTGCATTCCTTGTTGCATAGCTTATTGGTATTGAGATTGTCCTTCTGCACAGACTTGGAAATTCCTCATTTTTTTTGTGAATTCAAGCAGATTGTCCAATCTGCCTGTTCTGACACTTTTGTTAATGATATAGTGATATATTTTGCAGCTGTGCTGCTGGGTGGTGGTCCTCTGTTTGGTATCCTTTACTCTTACTCAAAGATAGTTTCCTCTCTACGTGGAATCTCAGCTCAGGGGAAGTATAAAGCATTTTCCACCTGTGCATCTCACCTCTCCATTGTCTCCTTGTTTTATTGTACAGTCTTAGGAGTGTACTTTACCCCTGCTGCTACCCACAGCTCACACTCAAGTGCAACAGCCTCGGTGATGTACACTGTGGTCACACCCATGCTGAACCCCTTCATCTACAGTCTGAGGAACAAAGACATAAAGAGGACTCTGGAAAGATTATTTGGGAAGAAAACTATAAATGGGCCAGTTTTCCTAAGGTGAAGAACTGCCACAGTTGTGGTGATCAAAGCTTCACACAGAGAAATTGTAATTCTTTGAAAAGACTGTGGAAATAGAACTTACTCCTTCTATGTATTCCTTGATGTAATTATTTCAAACTCTCTGTTCAAATTAAGTAACTTTATTAAGTTTCTGGTCTCATGATATCCTACTTCTTCCCTTTCTTGCTTTCCTGCTTTCTGAAATTTATTCCTACCTTTGGATTAGAAATATTTGGAAATTCCCATTTACTTATTAGACATAGTATATTTTTTAAGAATAATTTATTTTCAAATAACAAATATCATACTGAATAATTTTTCTTTTGTTTTCTCAAAAAGAATAGTAAGGAGCTGTTCTACTGCTGTGGAAAAAAAAACTACATTTGACAACGAAGGCCGTTTACAGAATATATAGTAGAATTAAATCTATCTTAATTGCTCTTCAAAAAAGGTTAACTTTGGAATACGTTGTGTTTAATAGATGGTCATTTGGTTTTATTCTTCTCATAGGCATCCTGTCCTCTTATTCACCTCTGTGTTCACAGTATGAATCATAGTCCCTTTGAAAAACTGATCATCAAATACATGATCACAAGAGGATTCTTTATTGAAAGAAAAACTTTTAATAAATAGATGAACCTAGGGCTTCCTAGGTGGTGCAGTGGTTAAGAATCTGCCTGCCAATGCAGGGGACACGGGTTCAATCCCAGCTCCAGGAAGATCCCACATGCCATGGAGCAAATAAGCCCGTGCGCCACAACTATTGAGCCTGTGCTTTAGAGCCAGTGAGTCACAAGTATTGAGCCCATGTGCTGTAACTACTGAAGCCCATGCGCCTAGAGCCCGTGCTCCACAACAAGAGAAGCCATGGCAATGAAGAGCCCGCGTACCACAATGAAGAGCAGTCCCCACTCACCGCAACTAAAGAAAGCCCGCGCACAGCAAAAGGAGACCCAACACAGCTAATAAAATAAATAAATAAATAAATTTATATAAAAAAATAAATAGATGAAGCTAGTATGATATTAGAACCAGAGATGATCCTACCTTTAAGGGAGTAAAGTTTTAAAACATACAATGTATTTCTATGTAACAGTATTTCTTTTTCATGTTGTACATCTACTCATTGGAATAGGAAGGATTGTTGTGGATGCATATGGAAACTTACAGATATGGGTGAACAAGTGATTAGCCTTTTAAAATATCATTATTGTCCTCACTTCTGTTAGCTTTGATTATTGTATTGCATACACATTTCCTGCATAACAAGGCACACTAAAAGCAAATGAGTTAACATAATTCCCTTGTTACCCAATGTGAATGTATGGTGTGGCATTGTTCTGAGCACTGCAGGTCTCCTTATGAATCTCTAGTCAACTGTGAGTCTCAACATTGTGTTTCTAAGGCTCACCCATGATGTTGTGTGTGGTTATGATGACCTCTCTCTGTCTCTATCTCTGTCTCTGTCTCTTTTATGTAACAACTTTTAGTTCCTATCTCTTTATTAAAATTGAGGTATAACTGACATGCAGAGATGACCTTAAAATATGTACACCTGAATCTAACACAAAACCACAGAATCTTTACACAAAATGTAGTCCTCAGACCTGGACCTGCAGTATCAACTCCAGGAGCTAGTCGGAAATGTAGAATTTCTGGGCCCACCAGGACTTGATTAATTTGAATTTGCATTTGGTCTTACATCCTGGGTAAATGGTACGCACATTGGAGCTGGAGATGTACTGGTCCAGAATAGGTTTTCTCACCTTCTAGCTGTTGACATTTGGGGTTAGAAAATTCTTTGTGTTGGGTGCTGTCCTGTGCATTGTAGCTGTTTAACAGCATCACTTCAGACTTTGCCCAGTATCTCCAAAGGACACAATCATCTCTGGTTGAAAAATTCTGTACAGAGTTTGAGAACTGGAAGCATTCTGACAACGAGATCCATCCTTACTCGGATTATAATTTTGGGCTAATCACCAAGTCCCACTTCTGCATTGGAGAATGTAGTTTATAATAATATTATGTCACAGAATGGATTCTAAAAATTAATGCAGACAATCTATATAAGGTGCTAATCTTAGGTGACAGAGCATAAAAATACCTTAATATATCACTTGCAACTTACAAATGTGTTATAATGAAGGTTTAAATGCTAGCTCTTAACTTGAGATATACAGAAGAATTTCCTAGTTGTTTAGGCAACTGTGTCATGAGACAAGGAGCCCATTGCATAGGGTTTGATATGAAGGGAACACAGTTCTTTTTTTGAAAAGGAAAAATATAAATTTTGTGGAGATACCAGCAGCTCTTGCCACTGTAAAATATTATTAGATAGAAAACAAAAAGAGACAGAAGACCAGAAGGTGAAGCTCTCAGGCCCTATGATGATAGCAGAGCCCAGCAGGAAGAAGAAAAATTCCTCTTTTTTTTCCTGGTAAGAACTCAGCCAATGAAAAGTCATGGACTCTTTGCTTGCTATAGCCCTCTTAAGTTCTTTCCCCCTTTATAGAACTGTACTTTTTCCTTGGCTGTGCAGAGACTGGCATGTGACTTCCTGCGGTTGCAGGTCCCAAATCACGATTTTCTGCTGATCCCAAATAAACTCATCTTTGCTGGAGGAATAACTTGAAGTCTACTTGTTTTCTGTCAACACCCCCAGAAGTCAAAGTTTTGTGGGAAATGGACCTAATCTAGTCTGGTTCCTCAATCTTAGGCTTTGGAGGTAACTTGAACTCAGGGATGTGATAAGGTTCTGGGAGGTCAGACCTCGTAAAGCATGAGAGTTTGTGGGAAGACATTCTGGAACCTTTTTGAAGCATTGAAAATGTTAATGTATGTGGGCCGAGCGATGGGATTCAGAATGTCCTGCTTGAGCAGTGGAGGAGCTGAGGGTGCGGGGCGTGGAGACTAATATCACCCTGTTTGGTCCTGAGGGATGGCTGGTTAGCCAAAGACGGGTAAGATTCCTCAGAGGAGGAACAACCTAAGACAGGCACAGCCGCAGAGGGGCCAACAGGGGTGGTGCATAGAACCTTCCTTATATCACCGTGTTTGGCCCTAGAGGATGACTGGTTAGCCAAAGACGGGTAAGATTCCTCAAGGGAGGAACAACCTAAGACAGGCACAGTCGCAGAGGGGCCAACACGGGTGGGGCACAGACCCCCAATATCTGAGAGAGGTCTCCTACCCCCAGGGCTGTTTTGCTCTCCACACCCAGCTCAAATCCACACCTGCTCAACTCAGATCCAGGAAGTAAACAAAGATAATTGCCTCAGTCATGTGAGGCCTTTGATTGTTTATGAGTGTAACCTGAGAATGTTAGCCCACGAACTCAATAAAAGAAGCCTGGGATGAGTCAGCGGGGCTCTTGATCCGAGAGGTCTTGAGCCCCCCGGTCCCACTTTTCTCTTCAGTCTGTGTCTGTGTCTTCTTCAAGCTTGCGGCACCCGTCACTCACCTCGAGTCGCCGAGCTGGTCTCGGCAAGAGTTCATGGTTAAGAAATTAAAATAAAAAAAAAGAATTCACTTGGATTCTAACCTAGTTTCTAGGGAACATTCAGTAGGATGTTTCTGTCTAGACCAGTTTCCTCCAAAGAAATCATGTGATTAGCGCTTGGAGTAACAAAAGAAAAATATACCTGATGGACAGATATAGGTAACTGTAAATGTCTCCTTGCTGCAGTCCCTCAAGGTGTGTAACCTTGAGCTCAGAAAAAGAAAACGTTTCTTTTGAGTCCTAAGTCTGGCTGGGGGGCTGATGTTTCATCCCTTCCTGCTGTTTTATCTGGGGACATAAGTGCAATCCCCATCCTCAATCATCCAGGAGGAATTCTGACTTCCATAAGGCAATGTTTCTCTTAGAAATCTCATCCAGGTGAATCCAAGAGTCCAGTAGGTATTTCATCAAAGAGTCAGGTAGAATGGAAGCCAAAAAAATTTTATCTGAGTCACCTGAGACTTGGTCTAGCCTCGCCAAGAGCTGAGAGATCCCTGTGTTTGTTTGCTTGATTAATTAATTATTGTATTTAATTTTGATGCCAAAAAGAGAAGTGAACTTTGAACTCAACAATGCAGGGGTGAAGCAGGATCAAGATAGAGGAGTAGGAAGACCCGGAGCTCAGTACCCCACAAACACATCAAAAATACAAATAAATATACAGCAACTCTGGTTGATAAAAATCTGAAGAATGGCTCTTTTATAAACAAGATTATAAAGAAAGAACATCAAAGAATCTGCTGGAAGTGGAGGAGAAAGGATCTAGTCAGGACCTTCATACCCACTGAGTGACCCAGAAGCAAAGGGGACTATCACAGGCTCAGGGATCCTCCCTGGGGAGCTAGGGGTTTGAGCCATATATTACGCTGTCCAGCCCTGAGGTTTATAAAACAAAGAACATTGCCCACTGTCTAATTCAGCAAGGATTACGTCATAAGCCACTGTGGTCATGGACCAACAGTGCACCCTGAAATGAATTAAGGATGAGAAACAGAATAAGACACTCTGTTTTAGAAAAACAAGCCCCTTAGGTACTTAGATAATTCTTAGGAAGACTTTTAATGAAGTTAGATTCTTGCATCTTCCCATAAATAGAAAAACACTAAAATCATTAACTGAAGTATCAGTTAATGACTAGCTGTAAACTTTTACAGAGATGTAAGCTTGATGGCATATATTCCCAGGCTGAAGTCATATGTGTACACAGGAGTCTCCCCGTACCTCTTTAGAGATGTCCTCTCAGAGCTACTGAGAGGCTGTTTCCCAGGCTAAAGCACTCAGTAAGGGCTTTGAAAAAACCTGACATTCACAACTCTTACACTGTGTTTTTCTTTCAGTCAACAGGTCCAACACTAAGAAGATGTGCTCACTGGGCTGGTTTGAAATCCATCGAGGTTCCCTGGAGGGCTGTAAGAACCAAGACTCCAGTATTAAAGAGCACATGCTCAAACTTCCTTACTCCCCATCCAGCATTGGGGCAACATATTGAAAACTGCCTAAGGCTCTTGCCAGCGCACCTGGAACACTGACTGTGTCCCCCCTTCTGTACTGAGTCGTGCTCCAGGCCCTCCTCCTCCAGCACTGCTCCCTGCTAAGGCAGAGGCCACCATTGCCAACATGCCTGCATGAACCAGGGAAGAAGTGGATACAGCTCAGGTACTGGTCCTGACTCTAGCCAGGCAGAGACTGTCATTGCCAGCATGTGTGTACAGACTTGGGAAGGAGTGGAGACACTTGGGCTAAATTTTCCTCTAGGCAGAGTGGAGGCTGCCTTTGCTGTTGTGCATGCACCTGTGCTCCAGCGGGGAGAGAAGCCAGCTTGGGCCCCAGCTCCGCCTGAAGCCAGGACAGAGACCACCATTACCATTGCAAATACACACACACACACACACACACCCCAAGGAAAGAGTAGAACAGCTCAGTAATTCAATGCCAACACCTTCAGCTATGAACACACTTCTAACTAAGACACACACACTGGGGAAATTTGGAACCAGCTGAGAAGTGCAGCCCCGAAATGCAGGTGAAGGTCCAGCCTCCAGTAGGGCTGCAACCACCATTGAGCCTAAAAGAAGACCTGGACCCCAGCTGCCTCTAGCACTATCCCCTATGAATCAGGCTTACTTTCGACCAAGGCAGCAACCACCAGCACAATATGGGAGAAGATGTAGCCCACGCTCACTTTGGACCCAGCTCTTCCACCAAATCCACTGGGCACGTGCAGACAGCATAGGGATGCTCCCACACAAGGACACACATTCAAGAAAAGAATATGTAATTGTTTCATCTAATTTCATAGAGACAGAGAAAATTAAAACACTTAGAAAACAGATGAATATCTTTCAAATGAAATAACAGGATAAAACTCCATTAAAAACTCATTGACATATAGATAAATAATGTACTTGAACTTGGGAAAAATATAGATGAACCCAGTGAGAATGTCAACAAAGAACTAGAAAATATAGAAAAAATAATCATCAGAGCTGAAGAATACAATAAATGAAATGAAAAATGCAATACAAGGAAATAGCAGAATCCCTAAGCCCCTCTAAGTTTCATTTCTATGATGGAGAATACAGGTCATAATAGTACTTTGTCAAGAGTGGATCCTAACATTAAATGCAACCTGTGTATGGTACTAATCTCAGGATACAGTACATTAAAATATCTAAATATATCATGTATAATTTATGATGTTTTATAATGAAGGACTAAATGGCAGTCTTTAACCAGTGACATAAGTATGAATTCCCTAATTGTTTAGGCTAATGTGTCTTGAGACAAGGCGTCTATTGCCTGAGCTTTAATATGAAAGGAACACAGTTGCTCCTGCCTTGTTATTTGCTTTTGGTTTTTTTTTTTTTTTTAAGGAGAATAGAAAGGTTCTGGAGATATAGTATCTTTTTCCACTGTGAAAATGAAGAAAGAGAAACTTCAATTAAATTGCATTGCAAATCAACTGTACTCCAATAAAAATTTTTTAAAAAGTTATAATAAAAGATAAACATATGCAGTATATTTCCAAAATATACAAACAGCTCATACAGCTCAATATCAACAAAAGCAACAACTCATTCAAAAAATGGCTTTATTTGGGATCAGTAGAGAATTCCTCTTAGAGGTCTGCAGCCATGTCGAGCCACATGCAACTCTGCACAGCAAGGGAAGGAGAAAGCTTTTATAGAGGGGAAAGAGGAGTTACAGGGCAATAGTGACCTAAGTCCACGGTTTTGAATTGGCTGAGTTCTTGCCAAGAAAAAAGAGGCCAAACTACAAACAAGACAGGAACACAAACCCACCCATAAGCACACAGACTACCTAAAGCCATATTAACCTCACAGATACTGTAAAACACACCTCCTGACATGGCCGTGCTCATTAGAGAGAAAAGACACAGCGCCACACACTGGAAAGCAGACACCAGACACCCCCACCAGGAAGCCTCCGCAAGACACAGGACAAACACCACCACAGGGGCAGAGGGCAGAAACAAGAGGAATTACTACTAGGTAGAGAAGGGAAAGGAGACAGCAAATCCTATAAATTAGACAAAATGAGAAAACAAAGAAACACCATGCAGGCAAAGGAGCAGGAAAAAAACCCCACAAGACCAAATAAATGAAGAAGGAACAGGAAAATTGCCTGAAAAAGAATTCAGAGTAATGATAGTAAAGATGATCCAAAATCTTGAAAACAGAATAGAGAAAATACAAGAAACAGTTAATGAGGACTCAGAAGAACTAAAGAGCAAACAAACAGTAATGGACAACAAAATAACTGAAATTAAAAATACTCTAGATGGTATAAACAGCAGAATAACTGAGGCAGAAGAACGAATAAGTGAGTTGGAAGATAGAATGGGGGAAATAAATGCCACAGAGCAAGAAAGAGAAAAAAGAATAAAAAGAATGGAAGACAGTCTCAGAGACCTTGGGGACAACATTAAATTCACCAATATTTGAATTATAGGCATCCCAGAAGAAGAAGAAAAAAAGAAAGGGTCTGAGAAAATATTTGAAGAGCTTATAGTGGAAAACTTCCCCAGCATGGGAAAGGAAATAAGTCCAAGAAGTGCAGAGTCCCATATAGAATAAACCCAAGGAGAAATACACCGAGGCACATATTAATCAAATTAATGAAAATTAGACACAAGGAAAGAATATTAAAAGCAGCAAGAGAAAAGCAACAAATAACATATAAGGGAAAACCCATAAGGGTAACAGCTGATCTTTCTGCAGAAGCTCTGCAGGCCAGAAGGCAGGATATATTGAAAGTCCTGAGAGAGAAAAACCTACAGCCAAGAATACTCTACCCAGCAAGAATCTCATTCAGATTCAATGGAGAAATCAAAAGCTTTCCAGACAAGCAAAAGTTAAGAGAACTCAGCACCACCAAACCAGCCTTACAACAAGTGCTAAAGGAACTTTTCTAAGCAGGAAACACAAGAGAAGGAAAAGATCTGCAAAAACAAACCCCAAACAATTAAGAAAATGGTAATAGGAACACACATGTCAATAATCACCTTAAATGTAAATTGATTAAATGCCCCAACCAAAAGACACAGACTGGTTGAATGGATACAAAAACAAGACCCTTCTATATGCTGCCTACAAGAAACCCACTTCAGATCAAGGGATACATATAGGCTGAAAGTAAGGGGATGGAAAAAGATACTCCATGCAAATGGAAACCAAAAGAAAGCTGGAGTAGCAATACTCATATCAGACAAATTAGACTTTAAGGTAAAGACTATTATAAGAGACAAGGAAGGACACTACATGATGATCAAGGGATCCATCCAAGAAGAAGATATAACAATTTTAAGTATCTATGCCCCCAACATAGGAGCACCTCAATACATAAGGCAAATGCTAACAGCATAAAAGCGGACATCGACAGTAACACAATAATAGTAGGAGACTTTAGCACCCCACTTACATCAATGGACAGATCATCCAAACAGAAAATAAATAAGGACACACAAGCTTTAAATGACACATTAGACCAACTCGACTTAATTGATATTTATAAGACATTCCATCCAAAAACTACAGAATACACTTTCTTCTCAAGTGCACATGGAACATTCTCCAGGATGGATCACATCTTGGGTCACAAATCAAGTCTTGGTAAATTTAAAAAAATTGATATTTTATCAAGCATTTTCTCTGAACACAATGCCATGAGCCTAGATATCAATTAAAGGGAAAAAACTGTAAAAAATACAAACACATGGAGGCCAAACAATATGCTATTAAACAACCAAGAAATCACTAAAGAAATCAAAGAGGAAATAAAAAATATCTAGAAACAAATGACAATGAAAACACAACAACCCAAAACTTATGGGACACAGCAAAAGCAGTCCTAAGAGGGGAGTTTATAGCAATACAGTCCTACCTAAAGAAACAAGAAACATATCAAATAAACAACCTACCCTTATACCTAAAACAATTAGAGAAAGAAGAACAAACAAACCCCAAAGTGAGCAGAAGGAAAGAAATCATAAAGATCAGAGCAGAAATAAGTGAAAAAGAAATGAAGGAAACAATAGCAAAGATCAATGAAACTAAAAGCTGGTTCTTTGAGAAGATAAACAAAATTGATAAACCAATAGCCAGACTCATCAGGAAAAAAAGGGAGAAGATGCAAATCAACAGAATTAGAAATGAAAAAGGAGAAGTAACAACAGATACCACAGAAATACAAAAGATCATGAGAGACTACTACAAGCAACTATATGCCAATAAATTGGATAAACTGGAAGAAATGGATAAATTCTTAGAAAAATACAATCTTCCAAGACTGAACCAGGAAGAAATAGAAACTATGAACAGACCAATCACAAGTACAGAAATTGAGGCAGTGATTAAAAATCTCCCAACAAACAAAAACCCAGGGCCAGATGGCTTCATAGGTGAATTCTATCAAACATTTCGAGAAGAGCTAACACCTATCCTTCTCAAACTCTTCCAAAATATAACAGAAGGAGGAACACTCCCAAACTCATTCTATGAGGCCACCACCACCCTGATACCAAAACCAGGCAAAGATGTCACACAAAAAGAAAATTACAGACCAATATCCCTGATGAATATAGATGCAAAAATTCTCAACAAAATACTAGCTAACAGACTCCAACAGCACATTAAAAAGATCATACACCATGATCAAGTGGGGTTTATCCCTGGGATGAAAGGATTCTTCAATATACACCAATCAATCAACGTGATACATCACATCAACAAATTGAAGGATAAAAACCATATTATAATCTCAGTAGATGCAGAAGAAGCTTTTGACAAAATTCAACATCCATTTATGATAAAAACTCTCCAGAAAATGGGCAGAGAAGGAAATTACCTCAACATAATAAAAGGCATATATGAGAAACCAAAAGGCAACATCATTCTAAATGGTCAAAAACTGAAAGAATTCCTGCTTAGAACAGGAAGAAGACAAGGGTGTCCACTCTCACCATTACTATTCAACATAGTTTTGGAAGTTTTAGCCATAGCAATCAGAGAAGAAAACAGAATAAAAGGAATCCAAATTGGAAAAGAAGAAGTAAAATTGTCACTCTTTGCAGATGACACGATATTATACACAGAAAACCCTAAAGATGCTAGAGAAAACTGCTAGCACTAATTGATGAATTTAGTAATGTAGCAGGATGCAAAATTAATGCACAGAAATCTTTTGCATTCCTATACACTAACAACGGAAGAGCAGAAAGAGAAATTAAGGAAACTCTCCTATTTACCATTGCAACAAAAAGAATAAAATACCTAGGAATAAACCTGCCTAAGGAGGCAAAAGATCTGTATGCAGAGAACTATAAGACACTGATGAAAGAAATCAAAGACGACACAAACAGATGGAGGGACATACCATATTCTTGGACTGGAAGAATCAACATCGTGAAAATGACTGTACTACCCAAAGCAATTTATGGATTCAATGCAATCCCTATCAAATTACCAATGGCATTTTTCATAAAACTAGAACAAGAAATTTTACGATTTGTATGGAAACGCAAAAGACCCCAAATAGCCAAAGCCATCTTCAGAAGGAAAAATGGAGTTGGTGGAATCAGGCTTCCTGACTTCAAAATATACTACAAGGCCATAGTGATCAAGACAGTATGGTACTGGCACAAAAATAGAAAGGAAGATCAATGGAACAGAATAGAGAACTCAGAGACAAACCCATGCACAGAGGGGCACCTTATCTTTGACAAAGGAGGCAAGAATATACAATGGAGAAAAGACAGCCTCTTCAATAAGTGGTACTGGGAAAATTGGACAGCAACATGTCAAAGAATGAAATTAGAACACTTCCTAACACCATACACAGAAATAAACTCCAAATGGATTCAACACCTAAATGTAAGGCCAGACACTATAAAACTCCTAGAGGAAAACATAGGCAGAACGCTCTATGACATACATCAAAGCAAGATCCTTTGTGACCCACCTCCTAGAATCACGGAAATAAAATCAAGAATCAACAAATGGGACCTCATGAAACTTAAAAGCTTTTGCACAGCAAAAGAAACCATAAACAAGACTAAAAGGCAACCCTCAGAATGGGAAAAAATAATTGCCTATGAAACAACGGACAAAGGATTAACCTCCAAAATATACAAGCAACTCATGAAGCTTAATACCAAAAAAGCAAATAACCCAATCCACAAATGGGCGGAAGACCTAAATAGACATTTCTCCAAAGAAGACATACAGATGGCCAACAAACACATGAAAAGATGCTCAACATCACTAATCATCAGAGAAATGCAAGTCAAAGCCACAATGAGGTATCACCTCACACCAGTCAGAATGGCCATCATCACAAAATCTGGAAACAACAAATGTTGGAGAGGGTGTGGAGAAAAGGGAACTCTCCTGCACTGTTGGTGGGACTGTAAGTTGGTACAGTCACTATGGAAAACAATTTGGAGGTTCCTTAAAAAACTACAAATAGAACTACCATATGATCCAGTCATCCCACTACTGGGCGTATACCCAAAGAAAACCATAATC
The DNA here is from genome assembly GCF_030028045.1 of Hippopotamus amphibius kiboko. Lineage (NCBI taxonomy): Eukaryota > Metazoa > Chordata > Mammalia > Artiodactyla > Hippopotamidae > Hippopotamus > Hippopotamus amphibius. The sequence goes on along the minus strand of NC_080200.1, from coordinate 14,369,798 downwards.
CCAAAAGAAACTTGTACCATAATGTTTATTGCAGCACTCTTTACAATAGCCAGGACATGGAAGCAACCTAAATGCCCATTAACAAATGAATGGATACAGAAGATGTGGCATATATATACAATGGAATATTACTCAGCTGTAAAAAGGGATGAGATGGAGCTATATGTAATGAGGTGGATAGAACTACAGTCTGTCATACAGAGTGAAGTAAGTCAGAAAGAGAAAGACAAATATTGTATGCTAACTCATATATACGGAATCTAAAAAAAAAAATGGTACTGATGAACTCAGTGACAAGACAAGGAAAAGGACGCAGATGCAGAGAATGGACTGGAGGACTCAAGGTTTGGGGGAGCGGGGGGTGAAGGGGAAGCTGGGACGAAGTGAGAGAGTAGCATAGACATCTATATACTACCAATCGTAAAATAGATAGCTAGTGGGAAGTTGCTGTATAACAAAGGGAGATCAGCTCAAGGATGGATAATGCCTTAGAGGACTGGGACGGGGAGGGTGAGGGGGAGTCGAGGGAGGGAGGGAATATGGGGATATGTGTATAAATACAGATAATTGACCTTGGTGGACCTCAAAAACTGGTACAAGAGTGTAAAGCAATTTTATTCCAATAAAATTCCAGAAAGCACGAAGGCTCTCAAAAGAAAAAAAAAATGTGTACCAACATACATATACACACACATACACACAACCGTTACCTTTGAACATTTCTTTGGGCTCAAGATGTATTTCTACATGTTTCACTGATTCCTCAATATATCCATCTGAAGTTATGATTGCTATCCCACATTACCTTCAGTAACAAGGAAACTGAGGCTCCACGAGGCTAAATTCTTAAAAATTACATAAAAAGCCTTTAAAATCTTGTGCACTTTCCAAAATTGTACACAAATGGAAACATGTAGTATACACTCTTAAATAGTGTAAAACTTGTATAATACACTAAATTCTGCAGTAAATATGTGCAATTTTTAGTATGTAATTATACTCCAATAAATTAGAAGATTAGAAAATCTAATGCTGCATGGTTCAGGTAGGATCTAGATCACATGTAGCTAATTTACACTTAATGGGAATGGAAGATATCACTTTAATTGGGAAGAAACCAAAGTGTCATATGTGGATTTAGGAACACTGAAGGAAAGTTAAAGTAATTCACATTTTTTTGATGATGAACTCATTTTTTTTTTTCTGTGAAGTAGGTTAACCTAGACATAGAAATGGAGTCAATTTATCACATATCGATTCAGGAGAGCCCCTTAGTACTTTATGGCATATTTGGATGTTGCTGAAAGAGATCTAAAAAGTCCTCATGACAAGAAAAAAATTGTAACTATGTATGGGGATGGATGTTAACTGGACTTATTGTGGAGAGCATTTTTCAACATACAAAAATAATAAATCGTTATGTTTTATATCTGAAACAAATATAGCGTTATATGTCAAATATGCCTCAATTTTAAATAAGGGGGAAAATACCAAAGGAAGCCACATTTAAAAAAAGAAAGAAAAGAAAGAGAAGATCATCACAGTCACACACAGCATCGTGGGTGAGTCTAAAAAGCACACGATATAGGTTCACATCTTACTGGAGACCGTGAGACCAGAAAACTCTCAGAACATCTCACCATAAATTCTTCTTTGATAATAAAGGAACTATGTTAAATTGTTTGCTTTTAGGATGGCTGTAACGCAGGAGTAGCTAAGTAACACAATAATCAAAGCTAAGAGAGGTTAGGACAATTATAATAACCCGCTGCTTTGTGTTGGCATTTATTTTTAAATTTGAAGACAGCATTGATCGTCATTCTGTTATAAAGTTTATTTTATACAACTGTATTAAAACGTGTCTATATAGGGATTCCATTCCAGGTAACCAGGACAGGTTGAAAATACATGCATATTTCTGTAGGAAAAATGGTGATGTTCAGTCATATGAGTGCATAGAAATGTAAAATCTGTCATTACTTATTCTTTCTTTTTTCATTCTGATTTATGCTCTTTTTTTTTCCAGCTCTTTATTGGAGAATAATTGCTTTATACTGTTGTGCCAGTTTCTGCTGTACAACAATCAGCTGTGTTTATACATATATCTCCATATCCCCTCCCTCCTGTGGCTCCTTCCCACCCTCCCTATCCCACCCCTTTAGGTCATCACCTATCATTGAGTTGATCTCCCTGTGTTATGCAGCAGCTTCCCACGAGCTATCTATTTGACACTTGGTAGTGTATATATGTCAATGCTACTTTCTTACTTCGTCCCAGCTTCCCCTTCCCCCCACTGCCCTGTGTCCTCAAGTTCGTTCTCTACATCCACGTCTTTATTCTTGCCCTGCCACAGGGTTCATCAGTAGCATTTTTTTTTTTTTAGATTCCATATATATGTGTTAGCATATGGTATTTTCTCTTTCTGGCTTCCTTCACTCTGTATGACAGTATTTAGGTCCATCTACCTCACTACGAATAACTTGATTTCATTCCTTTTTATGTCATTACTCATTCTTAATCCATAGAGTTGAGTAGGTTCCTGAGCATAAAGGAGAAATATAATTGGAAGATACTGATAATGATTGTTCACCCCTCCTTTAGTTGTCATGACCAAGTTTTGAGGAAGGAAGGTATTTCTTTTTTTTTTTTAATTTTATTTATTTATTTATTATTTTTTGGGGGTACACCAAGTTCAATCATCTGTTTTTATACACATATCCCCGTATTCCCTCCCGAAGGAAGGTATTTCATTTAAAGCAATGCAATGAATTATACTATAAGCAGCACTGGAAGTCTTGTATCAGAAAAAAGAAAATAATTCAATAAAATATTTTAAATGCCATCACTTGTTCACTCATATCTATATACTTCCTCATGCTTAGACAACACTTCTCCATCCTCCAATGAGAGGATGTACAACATGAAACAGAAATATTCTTACATAGTAATGTACTATATGATTTAAAATTCTGCTCCACTAAATTTAAGGTCACTTCTGGCTCCAAGATCATGCTAGTTCCATCTCTTTATTAAAATTTCTCTTTCAATGAAGAATCCTCTTGGGATCATGTGTTTGAGGATCAGTTTTTCACAAGGATTATGACTGGCACTGTGGACACAGAGCTGAATAAGAGAACAGGACCCCAATGAGGAGGCTAGAACCAAATGACCATCTATAAAACACACTGTATGCTAAAGTCTACATTTTCCAGAAGAGTTAAGATAGTGATATACAAAGGATTGCTGTGCACGTAAGTGAAACAATATGGTCTTAGATTTACCTCTCCTAAAACTTCATAAATAGCATTAGTTTCCAAGTGTATTTTTCCCACAGCAGTAGAGCAACTCATGATTACTCTTTTAGTAAAACAAAAGAAAAATTATTCAGTACAATGTTTGTTATTCAAGAAGAAATTCTTTAAAAATCTACTTTGCCTCACTAGGTAAATGGGAATTTCCAAGTATTTCTAGTCAAATATTGGGAATACATTTTGGAAAGTAGGAAAACATCAAAGGGAAGGAGGAGGACATCTTTAGATCAGAAATCTTAATAAAGTGAGTTAATTTGATTAGAGAGGTTGAAATAAAAATGTCAGTAAATACATAGAAGGAGTAAGTTCTATTTCTAAAGTTTATCAAAGAATTAGTCAATACATTTTCTCACCCTGAGAATTTTTTTTTAAATTTTATTTATTTATTTATTTATTATTTTTTGGGGGTACACCAAGTTCAATCATCTGTTTTTATACATATATCCCCGTATTCCCTCCCTCCCTCGACTCCCCGCCATCCTCCCCGTCCCAGTCCTCTAAGGCACCATCCATCCTCGAGTTGAACTCCCTTTGTTATACAGCAACTTCCCACTGGCTATTTGATCACTGCAATCATGGAACTTCATTACCTTTCGAAAAATAGACCTTTTATAGTATTTTTCCCAAATAATCTTTTCAGAGCAACATTTATGTCATTGTTCCTCAGACTGTAGATGAAGGGGTTCAGCATGGGTGTGACCACAGTGTACATTATGGAGGCTACTGCATTTGAGTGTGAGCTGTGGGTAGTAGCAGAGCTAAAGTACACTCCTAAGCCTGTACAATAAAATAAGGAGACAACAGAGAGGTGAGATGCACAGGTGGAAAATGCTTTATACTTCCCTTGAAATGATGAGATTCCACATATGGAAGAAACTATCCTAAAGTAAGAGTAAAGGATACCAACCAAGGAAACAGCCCCCAGTAGCCCAGCTGCAAAATGCATGACCATATTATTAAGAAAGTTGTCCGAACAGGCAAATTGGACCATCTGCTTGATTTCACAGAAAAAGTGAGGGATTTCCAAATCTGTGCAGAAGGAAAGTTGCAACAACATTAAACTTTCCAAAAGGGAATGTAGGATACTTATGATCCAGGACACCAGTACCAGCAGAACACAGAGCTGGGGGTTCATGATGACCATGTAGTGCAGAGGGTGACAGATGGCCAGAAAGCAATCATAGGCCATCACAGTCAGGAGAAAGTCATCTAAACATACAAACAGTATATAAAAATACACCTGGATGATGCAGCCTTCATAGGTGATGACTTTGCTCTGGGTCTGAATGTTCCACAGCATCTTTGGGATGGTGGTGGAGGTGAAACAGATGTCTACAAAGGACAGGTTGGAGAGGAAGAAGTACATGGGGGTTTGGAGGTGGGAGTCTGAGCTGACAGCCAGGATGATGAGCAGGTTTCCAAACACTGTGATCAGGTACATGCAGAGGAAAAGCCCAAATATGAGGGGCTGCAATTCTGCTTCTTCTGAAAATCCCAGAAGAAGAATTTCTGAAATATGTGTATCATTCTCTAGGTCCATGTGGTGGAGGTAACTTCCAGGAAAGAGGAAAACAATGAGATTAACTTTTCAGAAACAAGCATTACTCATGTAGCTGAAATATTACAATTTATATTTTTCAGTCAGGAAATAATTTCAGTATTTTATGTACGGATCTGGTTCCTTGCAGGGAATCCCCTTTTCATCACTGATTAGGAATTTTCATCCTCAATTCAGCATTTCCCTCAAGACCTTATTTATTCTCCAATTTAAATGAGAATGTCTTTCATTCATTTGAGAAATATATATTCAGTGTAGGCTACTTATCAGGTATTGTCTAGTCAATAATTTTTAGAAGCTGAAAAACAGAAACTGCCACAAATCTAATAATGGTGAAAGTATATAAGTGAATACAAAATTTATATAATATGTGAGATGGTGACTTCGGCTTTGAAGCAAACAAAGCAGATATAGAGCAGGGAGCATATAAGAGGTGTTATGTTTTACTGGGTGTTGTGGCAAGACAGTAAAATAAAGTGACGTATAAATAGAGATCTCAAGGAAGAGAAGGCAGAGTCAGAGCATATCTGGGGAAGTGTGTGCCTGGCAGAGGGAACAGCCACTGCAATGGCCCTGAGGAGGATGCTTCTTTCAGATGCTTAAATCCAAAAAAGGAGGCCAGAGTGGGGATAATAATAAGCAAGAGAGAGAGAGAGAGAGAAAGAGAGAGAGAGTGATGAGTGATGGAGTAAGTGAATTCAGAGAACAAGGGACCTAACTGCTGCTTAAAGTTCAAGACACAGGGAGTCTCTCGCCCACACTATGTATATCTTGCACTTTGTTAATCTGGTTGCAAAGGCCTCCTGTCAATTGAAGCAGATCTCCCTTAGCACCAAATGTTGACTGTATTATAAGCATGACCTTGGAATACAGGCGCCCATGTATTCCTGTTTGAGAACTGTTCTCTCACTATAAGGCGCACACATGCACGTGTGCACATGCACACACACACACGCAACATAGCACACTCTGGCTTCTTGGTGTGTGTTCCATGTTCTTCTCACCGCTCCCCACACAACTGTTTAGAGTACAAATGTATATAACCCATGGTGGCCAGCTTATATTAACTTTCTCATCAATTCTCATTTCTCAGAAACAGTATCTAGAAATTCCTATCTTTAAGCCTCCCATGGACAAATAATCTTGGGGGTCTATTTTGCCACAGCAATTTTATGTACTGATTATAAAAAAACACACAAAAATGTGTCCAATAAACAGAGAGAAAGAGAGAGAGACACACACAGAGAGAGATGGACAGACCGAGGGAGGAATTTTTTTTTAATTTTTTTTATTTTTTTAATTATTTTTTTTGGGGGGTACACCAGGTTCAATCAACTGTTTTTATACACATATCCCCATATTCCCTCCCTTCCTTGACGCCCCCCCCCTCGAGTCCCCCCCACTCTCCCTGCCCCAGTCCTCTAAGGCATCTTCCATCCTCGAGTTGGACTCCCTTTGTTATACAACAACTTTCCACTGACTATTTTACAGTTGGTAGTATATATATGTCTGTGCTACTCTCTCGCTTCGTCTCAGTTTCCCCTTCACCCCCCGCCCCCTCCCATACCTCGAGTTCTCCAGTCCATTCTCTGTATCTTCTTCCTTGTTCTTGTCACTGAGTTCATCAGTACCATTTTTAGATTCTGTATATGTGAGTTAGCATACAATATTTGTCCTTCTCTTTCTGACTTACTTCACTCTGTATGACAGATTGTAGTTCTATCCACCTCATTACATATAGCTCCATCTCATCCCTTTTTATAGCTGAGTAATATTCCATTGTATATATATGCCACATCTTCTGTATCCATTCATTTGTTGATGGGCATTTAGGTTGCTTCCATGTCCTGGCTATTGTAAAGGAATTTTTTTTTTAATTTATTATTATTTTTTTTTTGGGGGTACACCAGGTTCAATCATCTGTTTTTATATACATATCCCCATATTCCCTCCCTTCCTTGACTCCCCCCCTCCTCGAGTCCCCCCCACCCTCCCTGCCCCAGTCCTCTAAGGCATCTTCCATCCTCGCCGAGGGAGGAATTTAATGGACATGAAGGGTAAATTGATTTAATCTTCATGATGATATCATTATGATGATATGTGGGCAAGATTATTATCTGTAGTGGAGTCCATCAATTCAATATAAAACTTGTAATTCAATATAACAGGTAATTCAATAAAAATTTTATGAAACAAAACTGAAGGAAAATCCAAAACTAATTTCTAAAAGAAAAGATATAAAATGGGTACAGTTTTATGATATCAGTGTGGGTCACTAATTCACTTTTAGATTACCAAAGACATGGAAATGAAAGAAGATGAAGTTTTAAAATATGGGGAGGAAGCAGTATCTAAATTAACATTTCCTCTTACATAGAGATGTATGGATTCAAGAATGCATATGGAAGATAAAGGTGATCTTTAGTCAAATGTAAAGAAGATTGCCTTCCAAATGGTGGCTGAACAATACGCAATTTTCGTAAATAGATCTATTAACAATAGAATCAATTATACAATAAAGAATAAGATATGTGGAAAGTAGTTGGAAATATGTACAAAGCATAATTTATTAGCACCAAATATGCACAAGAATATTCAATTTCATTTGCGTTTAAAGCAAGTATTTGCAAGTAAAGAATATTTGACAGCTCTATTCCTTCAGTTAAACACAATTTAAAGCAATGGAGATATAATATGACTGACAGATTTTACAACACAGGACTTATAAACTCTCAGACATTCTGAACAAATTCTTGTATACATGCGTAAAATAACTGAATGGCAAATAGCATATGATGAAAAAAATTCCAATTCTTGGTTTGAAAGAAGAAAATCAGAACTACAAAAGTAAAAGACTTTAACAGGCAGTTTTTTCAATAAAGTAACAGGCTAACTGAGCTACAAATATATTCAGTCTTACAGGAAATGAAATAATTACAGAGTAAACTCATTAATACACCCCTTTTCATATAATTAACACATTTTCATTTGAATACGAACAGAAGTGAGATGCTGTGAAATGTTTGTCCCATGAACTGCTGCTGCAAGACAGTGTTTGTCTGCATTCCTTGGTCTGCATATTTCTCATCATAGTCAAATATGCTCCATATTTTCAGAAATGTCCATAAATCCCTGTACATCCTCCATAGCTAATACCCTATTTCTCTACTCCAGTTCATCTCAAAGGTCCTTGGACTTAGGTTCTACTTTTAGTGGAAGCACTTTATACCTCATATTCTCTTTTTAATTCAGACTTCCATTCTCATCATTTAATGGTCCACATTGACCTTTACATTGCTGAGTTCAATATTCACTTATACTTTTGTCATCATAAATTAATACATTAATTAACTAATCAAGCGAGCAAACAACCTCAGTGATCTCGGCTCTGGATTAGTCTGGACTGGCTTTCAAGTGAACTCAGGTAAACGTTGTTGGCCGCCTTTCTCTTTGACCTTCTGCAGTATTTACTGGGCTCTTGGACTCACCTGGGTGGATTCTGAGAGGAAGGTCTCAAAATAGATGTCCAAATTTGTTTTGGATGGTTGATGGTGGAGATAGTAGCTCTGTTCCTCAATAAGACAGCAGAATGATGTCAAGCATCAGTCCCCTAGTCAGAGTTATGACTCCAAAAGCAACAACCATGTCCTGTCCACCTCAACGATGCACAGGCTGAGGGATGTGGCAGAGGAGATATTTACAGCTCCCCACGTCTGCTCATTACCACGTTTCCTTCTTGTTACTACCACCTCTAATAATTGACTTCCCTGAGGGACACTGGTCTGGACAGATAGAGAAAGTTTCCTACTCATTCTCTGTGTCTAGGACACAATGTTATAAGCCAGATGAATTCAGTGTTTATTACTCCTTTCTCAATCTCTCCTGTCTTCCAGAGGAACAAAATTTAAGGTCCCAGCACTTCATCCCAATCCTGAGTTCAGGTTTCTTCAGGGTCTAAGATCGAGGCTCCCTTTTTGATTAGGTCCCTAATCAAAGCATTGACTTTGGTGGATTACAGCCCCTGATTTCTCTAGTAAATTATAATTCTCATCTTCAAGTAGTAAGTTAATTTTTAAAAAAATATATAAATCCTTGGGTAGCACACTTCTTGGACTTATGAGAATTTTGACAAAACAACTTGCAATTTCATACTTCTATTCCTAGCCATCAGCTGTCAGTTAGCCCCTCATTAGAAAATGTTTGTTAATTATAAAAGATATATTTAGATCTAAGCACCTTATAGGAATTGTATGATAATTTTTAGAAAACTTCATTCTATGAGAAAGTACTATTATGACCTCCATGTTTCATTGAGGAAACAGGATTCATGAGGACTAGAGATATGCCAGTTATGATCTGAGTAAGGCATGGGGTGTTTATCGGAATTCTGTCAAGTTTTTTCCAGTTTTCAAACTCTGGGCTAGTGATTCTCAGTCAGAGATGCCTTTGCCCTGAGTGATATATAGTCATGTCTGTAGGCATGCTGCTGCAATCGTATAAATAGCAAATAATCTCATTCTGAAAAAAATCTGTGTTGTAGGCACAGGTCCTCTCGTAAATGAGGATGAGAGAGGCAGAAGAGTTGGAGTCCCAGAGAGATTTGAAAGTGTTAAACTGCTGAATTTGGAGATGTAAACATTAGCAGGTGTTCTCTAAGAACTGGAATAAGTCAGGAAACAAATTCTTGCCTCCATCCTCCAAAAGGAGCCCCACACCCTGATCTCATTATTTTAGCTCAAAAGAAGCAGTTTCAGTCTTATAAATATGTTTGTTTTAAATTGCTAATTTTTTTTTCTATTTTTCTTTTTTGGTCAGGCCTTGGCTTGTGGGATCTTAGCTCCCCCACCAGATATCAAATCCACATTGGAAGTGCAGCAGGTTAAACACTGCACTGCCAGGGGAGCCCTGCTACTGAGTTTATTTGTTACGGCAGCAGTTGGAACCCTCTATGGATATTTATCCAATAAAATATTGTTTGAGGAACCTGAATTTCAACCTCTCAATTCATTTATTTAGCTTTCCTTAGATATAGTCATTTTGTGTTGATATCCCACATGAATTAGATGTAGATTAAAGTAATTTTGGAGGTATTTGGGCCCATTTGTTCCGACAAATTATACAAATGAAATGTGGCTCTGGCTTGGAGGACTTTGAGACATTCATATAGGAAAATTTATTTGTTATTAATATCAACAAGAGGTTCATCTATTCTACTTTAAATCATTGTGTCTAAATTTCTACATTCCTTCATTTCACATTAATTAAAATAGTCATCCTTTTCGTTGTTTTAACCCTCCAACTTTTCTCACATTTCCAACAAACATAAAAGATTGTAAATACTTAAGTATGTGTCAGTGTGGTTATTTAAAATAAAATGTATGCAACATATTCACGCAAATACACAATCTCAAATCCCAATGAGGTATCAGCTACACCAGTGAGAATGGCCCTCATCAAAAAGTCTACAAATATTAAATGCTGGAGAGGGTGTGGAGAAAAGGGAAGTCTCCTACACTATTGGCGGGAAGGCAAATTGGTAGGGAAAACAGTATGGAGGTTCCTGAAAAAACTAAAAATAGAGCTGCCACATGATCCAGCAATCTCACTCCTGGGCATATATCCGGAAAAGATGAAAACTCTCATTCGAAAAGATACATGCATCCCAATGTTTATTGCAGCACCATTTACAATAGCCAAGACATGGAAGCAACCTAGATGTCCATTGACAGATGAATGGGTAAAGAATGTGTGATGTATATAGGTACACACAATAGAATATTACTTGGCCATAAAAAAGAGTAAAATAATGTCATTTGCAGCAATGTGGATGAACCTAGAGTTTATCATACTAAGTCAAATAAATCAGACAAAGAAAGACAAATATCATATGATATCACTTTTATGTGGAATCTGTAAAAAATAATACGAATGAACTTATTTACAAAACAGAAATATACTCACAGACATAGAAAACAAACTTATGGTTACCAAAGGGGAATGGGGGGGATAAATTAAGAAATTGGGATTAACAGATACACACAACTGTATATAAAATAAACAACAAGGACCTACTGTATAGCACAGGAAACTGCATTTAATACCTTGTAATAACGTGTAATTGAAAATAATCTGAAAAACTTTGCTCTACATGTAAAACATTGTAAATCAACTACACTTCAAAAAAAAAAAGGGAAGGCATTATATAATGATAGATGGCAACATCAACACAAGAAGAAATTACAGTGTTTATAAACATCTGCACCTAAATAAGAACACCTAAATATATAAAACAAATATCAACTGACGTAAGGGAGAAACTGAAAGTAATACAATGATAATATGGGACATTAGCACAGCACTTACATCAATGGATAGATCATGCAGACAGAAAATCAATAAGGAGGTGTACTGATCAAGAAAGTGGGGTGGGGGGCTTCCTAGGTGGCACAGTGGTTAAGAATCTGCCTGCCAATGCAGAGGACACTGGTTTGATCCCTGCTCCAAGAAGATCCCACATGCCATGGAGCAACTAAGCCCATGCGCCAAAAAAAAAAAAAAAAAAAAAAAAAAAAGAAGGCGGGGTGGGAGTGTGTGGAGCTAACAACATCCCCACACGAACACATCAAAAATACGTCTACACATGGAACAACTTTTACTGAAAACTAACTGGAAACTGGCATAAAGTCTTCTGTACAGCCCAGGCTGTGGGAAATTACACACATAATCAAATAGGAATAGAAAAAAAGAAATCAGGTCAGGACCTGTGCCCCTCGGACAGGACTCAGTAGAAAAGGTAGATTACATGGATAGACTACTGCACTGAGGAGTGAGCCGTATGAGCACAGACTGGGCATCCCAGACCTGGAGTCCTACATCGAAGAGACAAACCCCCTTGGATGGTTGGAGGAAAACTGAGAAAGATGGAAGTGCTGGGGGAAGCCTGGCCTCTCATTGTAAGGAGCACATGCATGCTGGCTAGCTCCCTAGGCAGGATAGAGAGGGGTCAGCTCTGGTGGCTGGTGGGCACTTGTGACTACCTCAGTGAATGCTGGGGCAGGTGAACTATCCAGGCCTGCTCATTCCACGCCACACATAGCACTGGATCTGGGGCAGCCCTGACCAAGGAAAAGACTCAACTGTGGAAGGCAGAGGTGACCTGGTCCCAGGTCAGAGCCCAGGTAGGCTAGTGGCAGCAGTCAATGGTACTTTCTCAAGCAGCAGCCCCAAAGATGCCCAGAACTCTGATGGCAGGGACTCCACCACAGCTCACCCCTGATATATGGAGAGAGACCATGAAGAACAGCCTCCCCTACAAAACGTCCTACAACAAGATGGGAGCAGGGGGTGCTGGGGACAGTGATCAGTCACGAGAGACAAAAGGGACTTGCTCATAAGGCTTCATCTGAGCAGTCCTGGATGCCTACACAGGTGGGACACTGGACCTACTTCTGAGCATGGGCCCCCCTTGCTGCAGCACCACCTCCTCTGGATGCAAGATTCCAGTGCAGAGAGGGGAAAACACACATGTAAAGGGAACTGAGGTAGCTTGGTCCTAATCCTCAGGACTTCTGCTCCAGCAAATTGGGATCAGACCCCACCATTGACAGGGCAGTGATGGCCGCTGAGCAGACAGGCAGTACCGTCTCATACCCAGCATCAAATCCAGCCCCTCCGCCTCCAGCCTCACCCCATGCCAAGGTGATAGCTGCCAGCATACCCTGAGGAAAGACGTGTCTGATATCCACACCAATTCCAGCTCTCCCATCAAAGGCACTGAGTACGCCCAGTCTGTACAGGAATGCTCCCACATAAGACTTCCTTTCAAGACTGAAAAAGGTAACTGTTTTACCTAAATTCATAGAGGCAGAGAATGTTAAGCAAAATGAAAAGGCAGAGCATATCCTCTCAATTGAAAGAGCAAGAGAAAATGCCTGAGACAATAAATAATGAATCAGAAATAAACAGTGTACCAGATTAAGAAATCAAAACAGCAATAATAAAAATATTAACCGAATTAGGGAAAGGAATAGATCTAAACTGAACATTTTAACAAAGAGCTAATAAATATAAAAAAGGCAATCAAAAATGAATAATTCAGTATCTAAAATATAAACACAGTAGAAGAAATTAATAGCAGACTAAGTGATTCAGAAGAATGCGTAAATAATCTGAATGATACAATAATGAAAATCACCCAAACAGAGCAGCAGAAAGAAAAAAAAAATTAAAGCAATTTAAGAGACCTCTGTGATAAAAAGAAGCATCCCAACATTAACATCATAATCATGAAAACAGCATGGAGTAGGCACAAAAAACACATGGACAAGCAAAGGGATGAGAATAGTGAGTCCAGAAATAAACCCATGCATTTATATTCAATTAATCTACAACAAAGGAGGCAAGGATATACAATGCAGAAAAGACAGTCTCTTTACCAAGTGGTATTGGGAAAAAGGCACAGCTATATATAAAACAATGAATTAGAACATCCTCGCACCATATACAAAAAAGAACTCAAAATGGTTTAAAGACCTAAATATAAGACCTGAAACCACAAACCTCCTAGAAGACAACATAGGCAGAACACTCTTTGATATAACTTATAGCAATATATGTATTTTCTTGATCTGTGCCCTAAAGCAAAAGAAATAAACACAAAAAATAAACAAATGGGACCTAATTAAACTTAAAAGCACGAGGCAAAACATGGCGGCAAAGTAGAAGGAGGTGGAGTGCATCTCTCTCCACAGATGCATCAGGAATACATCAAAAGATGCAATAATTCACACAGAAAACTGGCTGAACATGAGCAGAAGATCTTGGACACCAGACAGGTCTGCAAAGATTCCAAAATAACTGGGCAAGACAGAGGGAAAAAAAAAAAGGAGAAAGAATAGGAGAAGAAAGGAAAGGGACGAGTCGTACACCCTGAGGTGAGGGGAGCTGAAACAGAGGAGAGATTTCCGAATTTGTGGAAAGCCCCCTTATCTGATGGGGAAACCCCCTCTCCAATGGGGAATTTGACTGGGTAAGAAAGAAGGCATTTGGGACTGTCCAAAGAAGGTGAAGCAGCCGATCTGTGGCAGACGGGAAAGAGTGAGAAACACACAGAGGGTCCGTACCACGGCTCTGCATGTCTCAGACTGAGACATGGGTTCACGGCTGTTCGGGGCATCTGGGAGCTGGAACGTGGCAACCAGAGAACTGGTTCAGGGTGAGAAACATTGTTGGCTGTGGGAAGACGGACTGAAGGGACAAGAGGGAAGAAATCTGCAGCGGAGAATGCCTACTGCAGAAAGCTGGGCGGCCACGGTGGCGGTGTGCCACTGCTGACTCACAAGCAGGGGGAAGGAGCCACTGTTGTAGTCTCTCTCTCAGTGCCTGCAATGAACAAAGAGAGACCCCCTCTGGGTCTGGCTGTTGCAGTCAACAAGGGGTAGAAAAAGCCCCCCTGGCGGGGGTGGGGGATGGTGAGCTGGCCTGGTGTGCCTGCTGCTGAGAGCCAGAAGAAGGCTGCAGAGAAGGACATCTCTGGAGACATTCCTATTACACCCAAGCCCACCAGCTTCCCTCTGCAATTGGCACCACCACCACCACCAGGGCTCCCGCAACCCAGGCAGGGCACTATTGCTGGCTCACACGTAGGGGAAGGAGCCACTATTGTACCCTCTATCTCTCCACACACCAGTGCCTAGAGACAAACAGTAAAGGAAGCTCTGCTGGTCGCAGAATGATACAAAAAGCCCCCAAGGGCTGTCCATCAGGAGCCTGGCACCAGGCACCCGAGTAAACAACCACACTAAGGCCAGACTTCCTATACCCATGGGCCCTGGCATCCCTACGCTTTTGGCATCATCCCCAGGGCTCCCACGATCCAAGCAGGGTGCTACTGTTGAGTCACATGCAAGGAGAGGAGCCACTATCAAAGCCTTTCTCTCTCCACACACAACGTCTGCAGATGAATAATAAAGGAAACGCTCACTGAGGCAGACCCAAAGAGCTTGAAGGCAGCCTCAGGACCAGACTCTGGCAGTTAGACCACACGCAGAAGGAAGGACAAAACCAGAGCTGAACACAAGGGACAGGGGGACTAAGGAAGAGGTTCTTAAATCTTTCCATCAGCTATACACACTAGATGCAGACTAAATCCCTGTGATCAGCTAGGTAGACCCTATGTCTTTGGAATATCAGAGTAGACAGTGAATGTTCCCACAAATTAAAAATGTCTAGCTTTGGCAGCTGTGGACTGTGGGAGCAAGCACACACAGGAATTTGGCCAGATCAGAGCCTAAGTGGACCCCATAAGACCCACAGCAGGTCCAGAGTCCAACACAGAGGCAGAAGAGGACCTCTTGGGAGGTGAAGGTGGCCTGAGGCTCAAGGTGTGTACAAGGACACTTACAACTGAGACCCCAATGAAACAGAATTATTATTAATTCTGTTGATCTTATCCATTCTGTGGTCAGTTCTAGTTTTTTTTTTTTTTTTTCTGATCTTAGTCCTAAGGGATCTTCATAACATATTTTTTATTCTTTATTTTTTACTTTTATTTTTAGCCTTTTTATATATTTCTATTTCTAGCTAGCTTTTTTGTAGTGCTGAGTCTATCTCCTCTATCTTCTTTTCTTCTTTATCTTTAATATATTTCTACTTTCTTTTCTATATTTCCAGTCCTACTGTGCTCTCCTGTTGCTCTGTATTCTAACCCTTTTCATTTTAGTTTATCTTATTATACTTTTAATCAATATTATTGGTTTGCTCTGTTTCCTTGCTTTATTCTTCAAATGACACATTGCTTTGGCTTTCATTATTAGGATTTGTCTTTATCTTAGTTCTAATTATAATTCTTTGATTTTGTTTTGGGGATCTTCAGTCTAACTGGTTGTTCTCTTGCTCTTTGTTATATTTCCTCCCTATTTCTATTTGGTCCCTGTTTTATTTGGTCCTCGTTTTCACAATTTCCCTGTTTTGTTTTGTTTTTTTTTGTTTTTTTGTTTTTTTGTTGTTGGTTTGCTTTTGTTTTGAATTTTTGTTGGTTTTCTCTTTGTCTGATTGCATTCTGTCAGGTTGTTCTACTGTCAGGTTGTTCTACTGCTTTATGTTCTATGTTCTATTGGGTTCTGTTTTTGTGTTTCTTGTGTGTGTACATGTTTCCTTGATTCAGTATTTGTTTGTTTGACTTAGCCTTTTACCATTAGTCTGGAGCTAGGATACTCTTTTTTAATCCCCTCTATTGCTGGGACAAGTGACCTCTGGACTCTGGATTCCTAGACTAGAAGTCAAGTTGGAGGCTCTGGGGAGGGAACACTGAATCTAGGATGCTAGACCACTATTGAGTCCTCAGTCACAGGGAAGATTAACTGCAGAGAATTCTCACAGAGGCCTCTATCAGAATCTAAGACCCAGTTTCGCCCAACTGTCTGTAATGGCCAGTGCTGGATACCTCACACCAAACTACAAACAAGACAGGAACATAAACCCACCCATCAGCACACAGACTACCTAAAGCCATATTACACTCAGATACCCTAAAACACATGACCTGACACGGCCCTGCTCATCAGAGGGAAAAGACTCAGATCCACACACCAGAAAGCAGGCACCGGACCCTCCCACCAGGAAGCCTACTCAAGACAGTGGAACAAAGCCACCACAGGGGGTAGAGAACAGAAACAAGAGGAATTACTACTAGGCAGAATAGGGAAAGGAGACAGCAAATACTATAAATTAGACAAAATAAGAAAACAAAGAAACACCATGCAGGCAAAGGAGCAAGATAAAAATCTACAAGTCCAAATAAATGAAGAGGAAATAGGCAAATTGCCTGAAAAAGAATTCAGAGTAACGATAGTAAAGATGACCCAAAATCTCAAAAAAAAAAAAAAAAACCCCCCACAAAATACAAGAAACATTTAATAAGGGCCTAGAGGAACTAGAGCAAACAAACAGCAATGAACAACACAATAACTGAAATTAAAAATACTGTAGATGGTATAAACAGCAGAATAACTGAGGCAGAAGAACGAGTAAGTGAGCTGGACTATAGAATGGGGGAAATAATTGCCACAGAGCAGGAAAAAGAAAAAAGAATTAAAAGAATGGAAGACAGTCTCAGAGACCTTGGCGACAACATTAAGCACACCAACATTTGAATCATAGATGTCCCAGAAGAAGAAGAAAAAAAGAAAGGATCTGATAAAATATTTGAAGAGGTTGTAGTGGAAAACTTCCCCAACATGGGAAAGGAAATAATTAATCAAGTCCAAGAAGTGCAGAGAGTCCCATAGAGAATAAACCCAAGAAGAAACACAATGAGGCACATATTAATCAAACTAATAACAATTAAACACAGAGAAAAAATATTAAAAGCAGCAAGAGAAAAGCAGCAAATAACATATAAGGGAAAACCCATAGAGATAACAGCTGATTTTTCTGCAGAAACTTTGCAGGTCAGGAGTGGCAGGATATACAGAAAGTCTTGAAAGAGAAAAACTTACAGCCAAGAATACTCTACCCAGCAAAAATCTTATTCAAATTTGATGGAGAAATTAAAAACTTTGCAGACAAGCAAAAGATAAGAGAATTCAGCACCACTGAACCAGCCTTACAACAATTGCTAAAGGAAATTCTCTAGGCAGGAAACACAAGAGAAGGAAAAGACCAGAAAAACAAACCCAAAACAATTAAGAAAATGGTAATAGGAATATACATGTCAATAATTACCTTAAATGTAAATTGATTAAAGGCTCCAACCAAAAGACACAGACTGGCTGAATGGGTACAAAAACAAGATCCTTCTATATGCTGCCTACAAGAAACCCACTTCAGACCTAGGGACACATACAGACTGAAAGTAAGGGGATGGAAAAAGATATTCCACACAAATGGAAGTCAAAAGAAAGCTGGAGTAGCAATACTCATATGAGAAAAATTAGACTTTAAAGTAAAGACTATTACAAAAGACAAGGAAGGACACTACATAATGATCAAGGGATCCATCCAAGAAGCACATATAACAATTATAAATATCTATGCACCCAACATAGGAGCACCTCAATACATAAGGCAAATGCTAACAGCCATAAAAGGGGACATTGACAGGAACACAATAATAGTAGAAGACTATAAAACACCACTTACACCAATGGAGAGATCATCCAAACAGAAAATAAATAAGGACACACAAGCTTTAAGTGACATATTAGACCCTCTCAACTTAATTGATATTTATAGGACATTCCATCCAAAAACGACATAATACACTTTCTTCTCAAGTGCACATGGAACATTTTCCAGGATAGATCACATCTTGGGTCACAAATCCAGCCCTAGGAAATTGAAGAAAGTTGACATCATCTCAAGAATCTTCTCAGACCACAATGCCATGAGACTAGATATCAATAACAGGAAAAAAATCGTAAAAAATACAAACACATGGAGGATATACAATATGCTATTAAAAAACCAAGAAATCACTGAAGAAATCAAAGAGGAAATCAAAAAATACCTAGAAACCAATGACAATGAAAAAACAACAACCCAACACCTATGGGATGCACCAAAAGAAGTTCTAAGAGGGAAGTTTATAGCAATACAGTCCTACCTCAAGAAATAAGAAAAAGCTCAAATAAACACCCTAACCTTACACCTAAAACAAGTAGAGAAAGAAGAGCAAAAAAAAGCTAGGTGAGCAGAAGGAAAGAAATCATAAAGATCAGGTCAGAAATTAAAGAAAAATAAATGAAGGAAACAATAGCAAAAATCAATGAAACTAAAAGCAGGTGCTTTGAGAAGATAAATAAAATTGGTAAAACATTAGCCAGCCTCATCAGGCAAAAAAAGGGAGAAGATGCAAATCAACAGAATTAGAAATGAAAAAGGAGAGGTCACAACCAAAACCATAGAAACACAAAAGCCCATGAGAGACTACTACAAGAAACTATATGCCAATAAATTGGATAACCTGGAAGAAATGGATAAATTCTTAGAAAAATACAATCTTCCAAGACTGAACCAGGAAGAAATAGAAAATATGAACAGGCCAATCACAAGTACGGAAATTGAGACTATGATTAAAAATCTCCCAACAAGCAAAAGCCCAAGGCCTGATGGATTCACAGGTGAATTCTATCAAACATTTAGAGAAGGGCTAACACCTATCCTTCTCAAACTCTTCCAAAATATAGCAGAAGGAGGAACACTCCCAAACTCATTCTACGAGGCCACCATCACCCTGACACCAAAACGAGGCGAAAAAAAGATAATTACAGGCCAATGTCGCTGATGAAAATAGATGCAAAAATTCTCAACAAAATACTAGCTAACAGAATCCAGCAGCACATTAAAAAGATCGTACACCATGATCAAGTGGGGTTTATTCCTGGGATGCAAGGATTCTTCAATATAGGCAAATCAATCAATGTGATACCTCATATCAACAAATTGAAGGATAAAAACCATATGATAATCTCAATAGATGCAGAAAAAGCTTTTGACAAAATTCAACATCCATTTATGATAAAAACTCTCCAGCAAATGGGCATAGAAGGAAATTACCTCAACATAATAAAAGCCATATATGACAAACCAACAACTAACATCATTCTAAATGGTGAAGAACTGAAAGCATTTCCTCTAAGAACAGGAGCAAGACAAGGGCACCCACTCTCACCACCATTATTCAACATAGCTTTGGAAGTTTTAGCCACAGCAATTAGAAAAGAAAATAGAATAAAAGGAATCCAAATTGGAAAAGAAGAAGTAAAATTGTCACTCTTTGCAGAGGACGTGATATTATACATAGAAAACCCTAAAGAATCTACCAGAAAACTGCTAGCACTAATCGATGAATTTAGTAAAGTAGCAGGATACAAAATTAATGCACAGAAATCTCTTGCATTCCTATATACCAACAATGAAAGAGCAGAAAGAGAAATTAAGGAAACTCTCCCATTTTCCACTGCAACAAAAAGAATGAAATACCTAGGAATAAACCTGCCTAAGGAGGCAAAAGACCTGTATGCAGAAAACTATTATAAGACACTGATGAAAGAAACCAAAGACGATACAAACAGATGGAGGGATATACCATGTTCCTGGATCGGAAGAATCAATGTTGTGAAAATGACTATCCTACCCAAAGCAATTTACAGATTCAATGCAATCTCTATCATATTACCAACGGCATTTTTCACAGAACTAGAACAAGAAATTTTATGCTTTGTATGGAAATGCAAAAGACCCTAAATAGCCAAAGCAATCTTGAGAAGGAAAGATGGAGCTGGAGGAATCAGGCTCCCTGACTTCACACTATACTACAAGGCTACAGTGATCAAGACAGAATGGTACAGGCACAAAAACAGAAATATAGTTCAGTGGAACACAATAGAGAGCCCAGTGATAAACCCATGCACATATGGGCACCTTATCTTTGATAAAGGAGGCAAGAATATACAATGGAAAAATGACCACCTCTTCAATAAGTGGTGCTGGGAAAATTCGAGAACTACATGTAAAAGAGTGAAATTAGAACACTTCCTAACACCATGCATAAAAATAAACTCAAAAAGGGTTAAAGACTTAAAGTAAGGCCAGATACTATAAAACTCTTAGAGGAAAACATAGGCAGAACGTTCTATGACAAAGAAAAATCCTTTTGACCCACCTCCCAGAATAATGGAAATAAAATCAAAAATAAGCAAATGGGACCTAATGAAACATAAAAGCTTCTGCACAGCAAAAGAAACCATAAACAAGACAAGAAGACAACTCTCAGAATGGGAGGAAATACTTGCCAACGAAGGAACGGACAAAGGATTAATCTCCAAAATATACAAGCAGCTCATGCAGCCTAATACCAAAAAAGCAAATAACCCAATCCACAAATGGGCAGAAGACCTAAATAGACATTTCTCCCAAGAAGACATACAGATGGCCAAAAAATACATGAAAAGACGCTCAATATCACTAATCATCAGAGAAATGCAGGTCAAAGCCACAATGAGGTATCACCTCACACCAATCAGAATGGCCATCATCACAAAATCTGGAAACAACAAATGTTGGAGAGGGTGTGGAGAAAAGGGAACTCTCCTGCACTGTTGGTGGGCATGTAAATTGGTACAGCCACTATGGAAAATAGTTTGGAGAGTCCTTAAGAAACTAAAAGTAGAACTACCATATGATCCAGTAATCCCACTCCTGGGCATATACCCAGAGAAAACCATAATCCCAAAAGAAACATGTACCATAATGTTTATTGCAGCACTATTTACGATAGCCAGGACATGGAAGCAACCGAAATGCCCATCAACAAATGAATGGATAAAGAAGATGTGGCATATATATACAATGGAATATTACTCAGCTATAAAAATGGATGAGATGGAGCTATATGTTATGAGGTGGATAGACCTAGAGTCTGTCATACAGAGTGAAGTAAGTCAGAAAGAGAAAGACAAATATTGTATGCTAACTCACATATACGGAATCTAAAAATGGTACTGATGAGCTCAGTGACAAGAATAAGAATGCAGATGCAGAGAATGGACTGGAGAACTCGAGGTTTGGTAGGGGGCGGGGGGTGAAGGGGAAGCTGAGATGAAGCAAGAGAGTAGCACAGACATATATATACTACCAACTGTAAAATAGATAGCCAGTGGGAAGTTGTTGTATAACAAAGGGTGTTCAACTCGAGGATGGAGGATGCCTTAGAGGACTGGGAGGGGGAGGATGGGGGGGACTTGAGGGATGGTGGGGGGGGGGGAGTCGAGGGAGGGAGGGAATACAGGGATATGTGTGTAAAAACAGATGATTGAACTTGGTGTAACCCCCAAAAAAAATTAAAAAAAAAGTCTGTTTTTTTAAAAAAAAATGACCCCAAACAGAAGATGGCCACATAATGTGATTAAGTAAGAAATGGTAGTGCCAAAAATTAGGGAAAAGAGATGGCTGTCAGCTGGGAAGTCCTACCTGGCTCTCAGGATGGAAAGTGAAGGGCTGATTGAGTAACAAGGGATGGACCAGCTTCGAGGAGTGGAGCATCAGGAGGGGGTCCCAGGGAGGAGGACAGGCTGAGCAAAGGCATAGAGGCAGCCAGACACACAATCCACGGGACTGCGGGCTGAGCAGAGTCCAGACTGGCAGGAAGGGCAGGACCCTCACAGGCGAGGGCAGAAGAAGACCGCCGACTGCGGAGACCCTGCGAATTGTTTTCTGAATTTCCGAAGAGAACGCGTTGACTGTGGTTCCCCAGGTACGAGACACTCAACAATGTAAACTGCTAGACTTCAGCTCTCTCATGAAGTCTATTTTCTTATAACATGTGTGGGTTTATTACAGAGAGCTGTGATAACTGAAGGGGGTTGTGTCAGCCTCGTCTTGTGCACCAGCTGATCTCAGTGACACTAGCATCCTGGATCCCGACACACAGGGTACAGTTACTGATCCACCAGGGAGGCTGCCCGGGGCTGGACCGCGCTGCTCTGAACAGGTTTCATTTGCCACGTGGGCCCTCTTGACCGGAGTGAAGGCAGCAGAAATGCCTCGAGTTGAAACACCACCCCAGTGTCAGTTATGCCAGAGGTTCCCAAACTTCAGCCTGTGTCTGAGTCATCTGGAAGCCTTGTTAAAACAGAGTTTATAACTACCTACCCCCAGAGATTATGATTCAGGAGATCTGGGGCAGGGATGGAGAATTTGCATTTCTAGCAAGTTCCTAGGTGATACTGATGCTGATGGTTGGAGATCACACTCTGAGAACCAGGAGCCTACTCCAAAGCCCACTGTGAACTTGTGAAGCTTTTCCTCTCCGGTTCTTCTCTCTGCAAAGGTGTGCCCTCAGGAACTTCAGATCTGGGGAGACGAGTGAATGGCTGTGCAAAGATGGAAACAGCCCTGATGTCCATCAACAGATGACTGGATAAGCAAAATGTGATCTACACATACAGCAGAATATTATTCAACCATAAAAAGGGATGAAGTACTGAGTCTGCTACAACATGGATGACCCTTGAAAACCTGCTAAATGAAAGAAGGTAGTCACATAAGGGCACATATGACATAATTCCATTTATATAGAATGTCTAGAATAAGCAAATTCTTAGAGATAGGAAGCAAATTGGTGGTTGCCAGGAGCTGGGGGTAGGAGGGAATGGGGAGTGACTGCTTGTTGGGTTTCTATTTGGGATGACGAAAAAGTTCTGGAACTAGACAGTGATGACTGTTGCACAACTTTGTGAATATACTTGGTACCACTGAACTGTGCATTTTAAAATGGTTAAGATGGTGAATTTTATGTTATGTGTATTTCACCACAATAAAAAATGAAAAGAGAAAAAAAAAAGAAGATGTGGCATATATATACAATGGAATATTACTCAGCTATAAAAAGGGATGAGATGAAGCTATATGTAACGAGGTGGATAGACCTAGAGTCTGTCATACAGAGTGAAGTAAGCCAGAAAGAGAAAAACAAATATTGTATGCTAACTCATATATATAGAATCTAAAAAAAAAAAAAATGGTACTGATGAACACAGTGACAAGAGAAGAATAAAGATGCAGATGCAGAGAATGGACTAGAGGACACGAGGTTAGGGGGCCGCGGGGCAAAGGGGAAGCTGGGACAAAGTGAGAGAATAGCATAGACATCTATATACTACCAAGTGTAAAATAGATAGCCAGTGGGATGTTGCTGTATAACAAAGGGAGATCAACTCAATGATGGGTGATGCCTTAGAGGGCTGGGACAGGGAGGGTGGGGGGGAGTTGCGGGAGGGAGGCAATATGGGGATATGTGTATAAATACAACTGATTGACTTTGGTGTACCTCAAAAAATTAAAAAAAAAAGATACTTGTACCACAATGATCATTGCAGCACTGTTTACAATAGCCAGGACATAGAAGCAACCTAAATTCCCATCAACAGATGACTGGATAAAGAAGATGTGGCACATATATACAATGGAATATTACTCAGCCATAAGAAGGAATTAAATTGAGTTATTTGTAGTGAGGTGGATGGACCTAGAGTCTGTCATACAGAGCGAAGTAAGCCAGAAAGAGAAAAACAAATATCGTATGTGAACTCATATATATGGAATCTAAAAAAATGGTGCAGATGAACCCAGTGACAGGATAAGTATAAAGATGCAGATGTAGAGAACAGATTTTGGACACAGGTTGGGGGGAGGGGGTAAGGGGAAGCTGGGACGAAGTGAGAGAGTAGAATTAACATATATACACTCCCAACTGTAAAACAGATAGCTAGTGTGAAGCTGCTGTATAACACAGGGAGATCAACTCGATGATGGGTGATGACTTAGAGGGGTGGCATAGGGAGGGTGGGAAAGAGTCATGGGAGGTAGGGGATATGGGGATATATGTATAAATACAGCTGATTCACTTTGTTGTGCAGCAGAAACTGGCACAACAGTGTAAAGCAATTATATTCCAATAAAGAGCAAAAGAAAAAAAGTGCACAAAATAAAAACCAAAAAAAAAAAAAAAAAATGGGCAGAACACCTGAATAGCCATTTTCTTGAAAGAAGGCACAGGTGGCTCAACATTATTAAACTTCAGGGAAATGCAAATCAAAACCACAATGCGATTCTACCTCTAATAGACCTGACAGAATGTCTATTATCAGCACACGAGAACCAACAATGTTGGTGAGAATGTGGAGAAAAAGGAACCCTCATGCATCCTTGTTGGGAATGTAAATTGATACAGCCACTATGGAGAACAGTAGGGAGGTTAAATAAAAAACTAAAAATAGACCTAACATATGATCCTGCAATTCCACTCCTGGGGATATATCCAGAGATCATGGTTCGAAAGTTTATATGCACCCTAATGTTCACTGCAGTGCTGTTTGCAGTAGCCAAGGCGTGGAAGCAAACTAAATGTCCATCAGCAGCTAAGAGAGTAAATATTAAATGTTCTCACACCAGGGAAACTATGGTAATTTTCTGAGGTGATAAGGGTGTTAACCAACTTTATTGGGTAATCATTTTGGAATACATAAATATATCAGGTTTTACATTGTAGACCTAAGCCTACACAAAATGATAGGTCAATTACTTGTCAGCAGAATTGGAAAATAAAATAAAATGTATATTTCATATAAATGAAAGAACCATATAAAATTGAGTACATACTGTCTGATTCTATTTGTACATAATTCAAGAGAGTACAAAATATTATTTCTTTCTTTAAAGTATAATTGTAAAAAATTTAATCTTCTTAAGCCTAAATTAATTCAAAATTTCATACAAAAATGTTTTTTTGGTGGAAAATATAAAACTAATGTACACATGATTCTAAAACATAGCCACAGCCTGGCTTACCCACAGAGTGGCCACAGTCCAGTACCTGCTTTATCAACGTCATTCAGGAAATTGTTAGAAATGCAAAGTCTCTTGGCTCCCCAGGCAGAACCTCCTGAATCAGAAACTGCATTTGAAATAGCATCTGGGTGACAGTTTGCACAATGAAGTTGCAAAAGTGCTGGCCAAGAATAGGTTTACTCATTTTCTCTGTGCTGAATATTTTTGGGCAGGATCAATACTTGTATTGGGTGCTGCCCTGTGCACTGTAGATGTTTAGGGGCTTCCCTTCAACATGACCAAATAACATCCATGGCAAAGCCATCTCTGGTTGAGAACCGCTGGCCCAGAGTTTGAAAACTTGAAACAACTTGACAGAATTCCAATAAGAGTCCTGTGCCTTACTCAGATTATAACTGTCAGATCACTAATCCCCGTGAACCCCATTTCTGTAATGGAAACTGCAGTTCCTAATAGTATTATGTCATAGAGTGGAGTTTTCTAAAAGTTAAATCATATAGTTTGTGTAAGGTGCTAAGGACTAAATGTGTCTCTTATAATAAAAAAAGATTTTCTAATGAGGACTAAATGACAGCTCTTAACTTATGCTAGAAGTATGAACTTTTGGACAGTTGTAGCAAAAGTGTCAGAAAGCCAAGGCGTGCACGGGCCAATGTTTTACATTAAAGGAACAAAGCTGTCCCTCTTATAAAGAGGGGAATAATAGTTTTTTTTCAAGCTCTTTATTGGCGTATAATTGCTTTACACTGTTGTGCCAGTTTCTGCTGTACAACAAAGTGAATCAGCTGTATGTATACATATATCCCCTTATCCCCCTATGGCTCCTTCCCACCCTCCCTATCCCACCCCTCTAAGTCATCACCAATAATCAAGTTGATCACCCGTGCAGCAGCTTCCTACTAGCTAACTATTCTACATTTGGTAGTGTATACATGTCAATGCTACTCTTTCACTTTTTCCAGTTTCCCCTTTGCCCCCACACCCTGTGTCCTCAAGTCCGTTCTCTACATCTACATCTTTATTCTTGCCCTGTCACTGGGTTCATCGGTACCATTTTTTAAGATTCATATATATGAGTTAGCATAAGGTATTTGTTTTTCTCTTTCTGACCTACTTCACTCTGTATGGCAGACTCTAGGTCCATCCACCTCACTACAAATAACTCAATTTCATTGCTTTTTATGGCTGAGTAATATTCCATTTTAAAGCGCCACCAGGGGTTGCGATTCAGCATAAGTCAAAGCTTTGATTAGGGACCTAATCGAGACCAAACACTCAAGCTTAGACTCTGGAGAAAACTTGAACTCAGAGTTGGGATGACGTCTGGGACCTTAAGGTTTATTCCTCTGGGACACAGGTGAGATCATGAAAAATAAGTAATAAAAGCTGAATTCATCTGGCTTATAACATTGTCTCTTAGATACAGAGAATGAGCAGGAAAATTTTTCTATCTACTCTGCTGGGAAATCAATTACTTAGAGGTGGTGGTAATGAGGGAAATGTACCTAATGAGCAGACATGGGGAGCTGTAAATATCTCCTCTGCTGCATCCCTCAGCCTGTGCATCGTTGAGATGGACAGGATATGGTTGTTGCTTTTGGAGTCATAACTCTGACTAGGGGACCAATGTTTGACATAATTCTGCTGTCTTGTTGGGGAACAGAGCTACTATCTCCACCATCAACCATCCAAAACAAATTTGGACATCTATTTTGAGAACTTCTTTTCAGAGACTCCACCTGGGTGAGTCCAAGAGCCCAGTAAATACTGCATGAGAAGGGCAAAGGGAATGACAGCCAAGAACGTTTATCTGAGTTCACCTGAGAGCCAACCCAGACTAAACCAGAGCAGAGATTGCTGTGATTGTTTACTTGATTAACTAAGTGTATTATTTTATGATCTTAAAAATAGAAATGAATATTGAACTCAGTAGTGCAATGGCCAATGTTGACCATTAAATGATGGACATGGAAGCCCATATAGAAGAGGGAATGGAAGGTGTAAAGTGCTTCCAATAAAAGTAGAACCTAAGTCCAAAGACCTTTGTAGTTAACTGGAATAGAGTAACAGGGTGTTAGATGTGGAGGGGTGTACAGTGATGTAAGCATATTTTTTAAGATGGTGAATATTTGACTATAATGAGAACGATTCAGTCCGAGGAACGCTGGTAAAAATTACCTTGCAATAGCAGTTCATAAGACATGCATATCACAGTATCTCCTCTTAATATTCAAATCAGAAAAATATTATATGAAAATGCTATTCTAATGGGCTTAGTTTGCAATCATTTCCTTACCCATAAGACTGAATATATTTGTAGATTAGTTTGTCAGTTACATTCTCTCTTAGACTTTTTCTCTACCTGCTTAAGTCTTGTGTTTTTTGCAGTGAAGTCAGAACTTTTTATTCCTATTTTTGTTGTATTCTTTCAAAGAATTGGAATTTTTAAATCAATTTCTTTTGCCATTTATTTTATGCATATATACAAGTATGTTCAGAATGTTTGACAGTTTATAAGCTTTGTGTGTTAAAATGTGTCATGAATTCACTCCATTGTCTTTAAAAAAGACCATAGAGCTGTCACTTTAATATTCTTCACTTGAGAATTCTTGCTTTAAACAAAAAGTAAACGTTCTGCATACTTGGAAATAAATAAATCACGCTTTATATATATTTCCAACTACCTCCCACATCTATTATTCCTCATTAGTCCTTTTCTTCTTTGGTGATTAGATCAATTGCTAACATTTGCACCTTGGTCAACCACTATTTGTAAGGCAATCTTCTTTACTTTTGACTAAAATCAACTTTGTCTTCCACATTCATATTTAAATCCATATATCTCCAAGCAAGAGGAAATTATTATTTAGATACTGCTTCCTCTCCAGGTTTTAAAATATTTTCTGCCATATTATTTTATTTCCAAGACTTTGGTAATCTAAAATTAAATTAGTGACACCACTGATATTACTAAATTATAACTATTTTACATATTTCCTTTTAGAATTTGTCTGTGTATGTTCCTTCAGTTTTATTTCATATAGCTTTTTTTAAATACTGAATTTCAAAAAGCGTCCAAAATATATGAATGAGGACTCCTTGTGACTGAAGTTTCAGCATCAGCAGGGAGACGATCTCGTTCCTCAACATACTGTGACATCATCACTTCTCACTTATCTCCTGCTCATTTCCCTCACGAGAGTGGCTTCCTTTTTTTGAGCTGGAACACCTTAAATAAGCACCTTTTTCAGGCCATTTCCCTGGCTCTTCCCTTGCCAGGCACACACGTTCTCAGGTGTGCTCATGACACTGGCTCTCTCTTCCTTGAAGTCTGTTCAAATATCACCTTGTTAGAAGTTCTTTCCTGAACATGCATAAGAAATAGCACCTTCCCTTTACTCGCTCTATTGCACCTGTTTTCTTTATCTTCATAGTGCCTATAACCATCGAGCATGCTTCATATTTTAAAACTTTGCATCTATTCTCCACAACTGGATTTTTGAGCTTTTGTTTTTTCAGAACCGCACTTTTCCTGCATGGACAGTACCTGGGCTTTGTCTCAACTCAGTTTATACTCCTCAAATACATGAAAGAATTTCTCATTAAAACTGTGACTACATGACATCTTGAGAAAAACCCTGCTCATTCCCAAAAGGGATTCAAATTCATGAACAAAATACTGAAATTAATTTCTTCATGGCAAAATATATGTGGTCCCATTTCAAAAATGTGAATAATGCCAGTTTGTGTGAAAATAGTCATGCTATTTTCCCCTCTCCTGGTAATATCATCCACCACCTGGCAGCAAGGAACCTAACAGGAGTTTCTGAATTTCTTCTTATGGGATTTTCAGGGGCACCTGGACTGCAGCCCCTCACATTTGGGCTTTTCCTCTCCATGTACCTGATCACTGTACTTGGAAACCTGCTCATCATCCTGGCCACCATCTCTGACTCCCACCTCCACACCCCCATGTACTTCTTCCTCTCCAACCTATCCTTTGTAGACATCTGTTTCACATCCACCACTGTCCCAAAGATGCTGCAGAGTATCTGGACACAGAGCAAAGTCATAACCTATGTAGAGTGCATCATTCAGATGCACTTTTTTTCACTCTTTATAGGGCTGGACATCTTACTCCTGACTGTGATGGCCTATGACCGGTTTGTGGCCATCTGCCATCCCTTGCACTACATGGTCATCATGAACCCCTGGTTCTGTGGACTGCTGGTTCTGGTGTCCTGGATCATCAGTGTCCTGCATTCTGTGTTAGAAAGCTTAATGGTGTTGCGGCTGTCCTTCTGCAAAGTCTTAGAAATCCCCCACTTTTTCTGCGAACTCAAACAGATGATCCAACTTGCCTGTTCTGACACCTTTCTTAATGACATGGTGATGTATCTCGCAGTTGCACTGCTGGGTGGCGGTCCTTTCGCTGGTATCCTTTACTCTTACTCTAAGATAGTTTCCTCCATCCGTGGAATCTCATCAGCTCAGGGGAAGTATAAAGCATTTTCCACCTGTGCATCTCACCTGTCAGTTGTCTCCTTATTTTGTTGTACAGGCTTAGGAGTGTACCTTAGCTCTGCTGCTACCCACAGCTCACACTCAAGTGCAACAGCCTCGGTGATGTACACTGTGGTCACACCGATGCTGAACCCCTTCATTTATAGTTTCAGAAATAAAGACTTAAGGAGGGGTCTGAAAATACTGAAATGCTGAAATAAACTATAAAAGGTCCTATTTGCTAAAAGCTTAAGCAGTGACCGTGATAGCAGAGCTCAAAGCATGATCCAAATGTTGCCAGCCTTTGATCTAATTGTGGGAGTAGAATATGCTTCTTCTATTTTTCTTGGAATTTTTATTTCCATTTTGACTTTATACAATTTATGTAACTTACTTTTACATTTTGCAATATCTATGGTAACCAAGATTTTTCCCTTTTTAATTGTCCTACTCTCCGGATTGTGATCCCAATCTTGGATGTGAAGTGTTTGGAAATTCCCATTTATTTCAGGAGGCTACGTGGATCTCTTAAGAATAATTTCTTCTCAAATGAAATATATCATGCTGAGTATTTTTTCTTTTGTTTGACTAAAAGTAGAGTCAACCGTTGTACTATTCCTACGGGGGTGGAAGGGGAAAACCTCCTCTTGGCAACCACAGCTATTAATACGTTCACAATAGAGAAAAATCTGAGAGCAGTTTTTCAATTTCGTGAACATCAATTCCTTTATATTTCGCTAACTTAACTGCTCTTCCTGATAACCCAAACTTTATCATATTGGCTGTTATCACTGATCATTGGGTATTTTTCTGCTCGTTAGGATCTTATTCTGCTGTACAACTTGTGTTCACCATCTACCATAGTTACTGGCAAATACTAATAATAAAATACGTCTCCAAGTGAAATCTACAGTGAAAGACAAACATGAAAAAATGTATGGATATAATATGGCCTTAGAGATGGCCTTAAGTATGATGATGTAAACTATTAAATCACACATTTATTACTGTGCAAAATATGTCTTTTCCACGCAGTTCATAGACTCATTAAGATATGGACCATCAGTGTCCATTTGTAAGGTGTATTCTTTGAAGGACTGATGGCATGTTTTGTTTTTTTATTATATTATCTTATTTCTGGTTAAAATTTTCCAGTGCTTCCAGAAAATATTATTCCTTCTGTTTCCCTTTTTTTTGTATTTTCGTTATTTTTATTTCCCCACTCCGTTTCTCTTAATGCGAGATCTCCATCTATTCATAATTTTGTCAGAGCACTCAAGGGGCAGAGAACAAACAGTATCAATATCATCCTTTCGGTCTCATCCTCATCATCAAAGGATGACTCACTAGAAAGCTAGAATTCCTGTTCAGGTGTGTGATACGGGGTCACAAGTGTTGTGCAAACATCCACATCCTTCCAACCTCGCCATGTGGTCTCAAAGCGACCTCGCTGGAGTCACTTTTTCATAGAGTTATATGAAATAAACTTGAATAACGGAGTGATCATAAATGTTACATTCAAATATCAGAACACATGTCTGGAATACGTGGAATCAATTTCTTTTGATGGCCCCTCAGTTCGGCCCAGTTTGATTAGTTCATCAATTATTGCTGCATACACACTTTCTTAAAATAAAATTGTTTAATATATTATCTTCATTTTCAAATGGGATGGTCCGGGGGTATATTGTTCCGATCCCTGCAGGGCTTCGCTTGAGTCTATAGTCAGACGTGAACCTCTGTGTTGTGTTTCAAAGGCTCATGCATGATGCTGTGTGGGGCTGTACTGCTCTTCTGTCTTGAACTAACTTGTCATACTTTTTATATGAAGGCTAATCTTTTAATTTGCAAGGGGAAATGAATTTATTAAATGTGAATTACCTTAACTTAATTCCACTACCTTAAAATACACAGATGAAACTTTGCTTTTTCCCAGTTAGAAGAGATATCTCCCAGCCCCATTAGGTGTGTGACTCAGCTAGCATTGCTCCAGATTATATCCTGGCATGCACATTACAATTTTTTAATTCTAATAAATTTATTAAAGCATAATTACACGCAATAAATTGTACTCACTTAAAGGGTACCAATTGAAGTATTTAAAAAGTCATTTAACAGTTAAGAGTATGTACTGCCCCCTCAGTCAGAATTTGTAATTGAATTAGAATCCCTGGTGACGTGTATGCACAATAAACTTGGATCAGTGCTTGTGTAAAATGGATTTGTCACTTTGGGACTGTTAACATTTCAGGCAGGATAATTACTTGTGCGGAGTGCTATCCTGCGTGTTGTAGGTGTTTGGCAGCATCCTTTCTGACATTGCCAAATATCCCCAGGATCAAAACCATCTCTGGTTGGGAACCATGAGTTTTAAGAACTGAAAAGATCCTAATAGAATGCCAATTGAGACTCCATCCCAAAACCGGCTTGTAATTTTTAGCCGATCATTAAATTCCTCTGAACCTCATTCCTGAAATGGAGAGTGGAATTATAATAGTACTACCTCTCAGAAGGAACTTCTCTAAAACCTATATCTGAAAATCCCTATAATGTGCTAAGGTAGGTTATGGTGCTTGACAATGTCTAAATAGATCTCACAACTTACAGACATTTTTAATTAGGGGTTAACTGAAAGGTCTCAACTTCAGATATAATGTGACAGTCCTATAAGTTTTAGCAAAAGTGTCAGGAAACCAAGGAGTGTACTGCCCAATGTTTCACATAAAAGGAACAAACTTGTACCTCTTATAAAGATGGGAACGATAATTTTCTAAGGGTTTCATGGGCTATGTCACCACCACAGGTCAATGCTTTAATGCTCCAAGCAACCTAGTCAAGACAGTTGCCTCAGTCTATCATGCTGGAGAAAACTTAAATTCAGGGCTGGGATAAGGTGTTGGGAGGTTTCCACCTCTGGCAGACAAGAGAGTTAATGGAGAAGGATTAATGCAAACTGAATTCTTATGGATTATAAACTGGTCTCTTGAGAACAGACAATCAGCAGGAAAACATCCTTCCTGTCCAGACCAAGTACTCAGTGATTTCATGTGGTTCTAGGTCGTTGTAACAAGATGGAAATGTACCTAATGAGAAGACATAGAGAGCTGTAAATGTCTCCTCTGCTTCATCCCTGAGCTGGTATAACATGGGCCTGGAGGAGACACAATTATTTCTTTTGGAGTCTTAAACCAGATTGAAGGACCAGTGCTTGACCCCTTCCTGCTGTCTTGTCTGGAGAAAGCTTCGGTCTCCATCATTATCCTTCCAGGAGGGGATTCAGTCTTCCACATGGGGATCTTCCTCTCAGAGTTCCCATGAAAGGCGAGTCCAAGTGCCCCAAAAGGCACTGCAGAAGAAGGTCAGAGAGAATGAAATCCAAGAATGTTTACCAGAGGTTACCTGAGAACCAATTCTGTGTAGCCCAGAGATCACTCTGGTTGTTTTCTTGTTTGCTTAAAACATCAATGTATCTTTTTTCTTTTTTTTTTACTTGGGAATGTTTAATAATACTTTCATTGCTATCAAATGCCTAAGAAACCAGAGAAATAAAACTAAAGAGTTTATTGAAGTTTCTTCTTAAGAAGTTTGTGAAACTTTGGGGTAGAATTGTTAAATCAGACACAGATCTGCGCAGCTAACACGGCACGTGTCACCGAACGTGTTCTTTGATCACTGGGTCCACGTGGACTCACCACAGCACGTACCTGTCCACCTACCTTCCCAGAGCTCAATGTTTTTCTCATTCAAAGCAATTTGGCAACTAGGACTATTTTTAGACTTCTTTTAAGAAAGGCTGTTCAGGGCTTCATAGGTGGTGAAGTGGTTAAGAATCTGCCTGCCAATGCAGGGGACGGGGGTTCCATCCCTGCTCCAGGAAGATCCCACATGCCACGGAGCAACTAAGCCGGTATGCCACAACTATTGAGCCTATGTGCTGCAACTACTGAAGCCACACGCCTAGAGCCCGTGCTCTGCCACAAGAGAAGCCACAGCAATGAGAAGCCTGCACACCACAACGAAGAGTAGCCCCCACTCACCGCAACTAGAAAAAGAAAGCCTGGGCACAGCAAAAAAGACCTAACACAGACAATAAAATAAATAAATAAATAAATAAATAAATAAATAAATAAATAAATAAATAAAAAAGAAAGAAAGAAAGGCTGTTCACAGTGACTTCACCGTCTGCTGTCCCTGCCAGGAAGTGCTCAAACCATTTACTGTAGTCCTGCATCTTGATCTGGAAGAAAGGGAACCAGCACATGCGGCACCACGGGGCACCGGGAGGCCACCTTCCAAGAAGCCGCCACTGAAGGAAGTTCCCAGAACACGGCCGACACAAAAGGAGCGAGCGGGCTGGGAGCTGGGGTCGTCGGACAAGCAGGACGACCGCCAGCGTCTCTGTCGTGCGTGGAGATCCCGTCACCGACCCCGCACTTGCTGCCTCCGCTCAGAGCCCGGCCAGCGCGCGGCCCCTGCTTCCCGAGGGCGGACCTGTGGTCACCCGCGTGCCCTAAGGGACCATGGCAGACAGCAGGGAGGGTCTGACTCAGGTGAGACTCTGCCCCCAGGGCCTGAGGCCTGCGGTCAATGGGGCTGCAAAGAAGGCAGGCAGGGCCCCTGGAGGCCCCTACCCGCCCCCCGCCCAGGACGTATCAGCACCTGACTGACCACTGCCCTTCAGAGGTTTTATAATCACATTTTCACGGGAGAAATGTCTTGATGTTCCGGCAAGGGCACAAACTAAGAAATCACCCGCAAGAGACAATGTATTTTAATGATGCTAAAAGGAGAAGTGAATATTGAATTCGGTAAAGCAATGCCCAGTGATACCAATTACAGGATAGGAATGAAAGCTCAATTAGAAAATGGAGGAGAGGCATAAAGTGCTTCCAGTAAAAGCAGCACCTATGTCCAAGTTTGTTATTAATTATCTGGAGTAGGGAGACAGGGTATTAGCTGGAGGGATATACAATGAAGTGAAAGCATTTCTTTCTAACTTTTAACATGGAGCATGTTTGACCATGTTTCCATACTGATGAAATAGTTCCACACCAAGGAGTGCTTGCAAATACCTCCTTGCAAGAGCAGTTTCAAGTGACATATTTCTCTCAGTACCTTCTGTTAAAAAAGAAAAAGAAAAAGAAAAAAGTAAAATGTGAAAAGGGGAATACTAATGAGCTTACTTTGAAATTATTTCATTACCTGTTAGGCTGAATACATATGTTGATTTGTTAGCCATTTACTTTCTCTATCTCAGATTAACTGTGTGAATCCTTTGCTTTAGTATGATTGGATCAGATAATTTTTATTCCTGGTTTTGATTGCAATCTTTCCAACTAAGAATTGTTGGTTCACCCCCCCCCCCCAAAGTAGCTGTTTGCTACTTAGTTCTTTTATATATGTTTAGATGTATTTGAGGGAAATTGCAAGTGGATATAAATTTCATGTGATCAAATCTATCAGTTAATCACATGGGTTCTCACCATTGCTTTTCTTTTTCTTTTTTTTCACAATAAATTATCTTTTTAATAGTCAAAAACTAGCATAAAAATCACCAAGTTCAGAAACATGGCATTAACTGCCTACTCATGTCTACAACACTTTTTGTCTCCATTTTTGGCTATATCCTCTTTAGTACCTCCTTTTAGGACAATAATTTTATAATATTTTCTATCGAGAAAATTGAAAGATGTTTTGGCCTTTGGCATAACTGATTAATGTTTTATCTTGCTTTGTTTTGCTTTTTTTACATTGATTTCTTGCTTGATTTATTGTTTAGCTTGTATTGACAGTTCAGATTTACAACTTAAGTTATTGGTAGTGTCATGTAAGTTATTAAGATTCTTGTCTGATTTGGAGAAACATCTATCAAGTTTCTTTGTTGTTGTTGTTTTTGGCTGGGAGTTGCAGCTTGTGGGATCTTAGTTCTCCAGCCAGGGATTGAACCCAGGCCCCCAGCAGTGGAAAGGCAGAGTCTTAACCATTGGACCATCAAGGAAGTCCCTCTATCTGGTTTCTTTCACACAGAGTTGTAAGATTTCCAGTTCTTGTGCAGTGACCATTCTTAAATAGTCTTTGAATTGATGACACTCAACAGATTGTTGTTGATGTCCTTTTTTTTTTTTTAAATTTTATTTATTTATTTATTATTTTTTTGGGGGTACACCAAGTTCAATCATCTGTTTTTATACACATATCCCCGTATTCCCTCCCTTCCTTGACTCCCCCCCGCCATTGATTTTCTATTTTTAATTTTTTTCTGAAAGAATTGAGCTCTCAGGTTAGCATTCTTCACTTGCAAATCATTGGTTTAAAAAAAGATGACAAAGAAATATCTGCATCTTTAGTGCTAATAAATCACCCTGTATAATTTCTTCAAGTTTTTATTGTACACCTCTGTTTTCCTTGCTTTGTTTTGTTTTGTATTGTTTTGTCTTTTGTGATTAGATCTATTTCTAAAAGTTGCATCACATTTGGCCATCAGGTGGAAGGCATTCTTCTTTACCATTCGACTAAAGATCGTCTGTTTCTTCCTTACGCATTTTGAAATCCACACACCTTCATGTAAGATGGAATAATTCAGATAATGCTTTCTCTCTACATTTTAAAATCCATTTTGTTATATTATTTTATTTCCAAGTTGTTGGCAATTGAATTTTCTATTAGTGACCCATGTTGATGTTGTTAAATTATTACTACTTCATATTTTTATATAACTTACTTGTAGATTTTCACTCAATTTTGTTATATACAGTTATTTTGAAACCACTTGACTTAACCAAATTTCATTCTGTGACATTTTGTCCCATAAGTTCTTAACTTATTATAAAACTTCTCTTTGTATACTATGTACACATACATGCTCATACACTTTTATAAAAATGCATGAATAGAATCCTTTGCATGTCCAAAATGCTCTTTATGTTTTGATGCAGCATTTTTCTACCTTTTATCCTGTTGTCCTTATTAATAATTTTTCACAGACTTGCCTCCAATTACTACTACAATTTATTGTTTATATGACTGTATAACATCTCATTGCATGCCTGTGCTACTCTCACTTTGATAGTCTTTTATGTCCTTTAAAATTAAGTTGCTATTATATAAATGCTACAAAAATATGATAGTGAAATTCAGACTCTTGCTCTAACTGTGGTTGACTTTGTGCACCAGGGTACGTCTAGCAATGTCCAAAGACTTTTATAGCTGTCAGACAAGGAGGGGTCAGTAGAGGTCAGAGATGGCTCTAAACATCCTATAATGCACAGGACAGACCCTGTCACAAACAATGGTTTGGATCAGAATGTCAATTGTGTCAACACTGGAGAACCCTAAGGTAAAGCATATCAGTACTTCGAATATTTATACCTGTCTTCAGATTTTTTTCCCCAAGATGTTTGCCAGAAAAATCAGAGAGCACTCCTTTGCTACTAGTTCAAAAGTTCTTAGCCCAAATTTGAAAGGTCTTTAAGTTTATCCCAAGGTAATGGTACGTAAGACTTTCTTGATCGTTTTCTTAAACTATATATTGAATTAGAGTAAAAAATTTGTACATTTGGCAACCATTTTGATTTGCTTATTACTATTATATGCACATAAATTATATGCCCATTTTTCTGCACTAAACAGAGTTTTAAGTAATTTTTACAAATGATTGTTTTTCAATTGACTTTTGAGGCATATTTTTGGCCATAAATTTTTTAAATTTTTATTTAGTTATACATGTCTGTTGCTTTACTTCTTAGCTTCTTGCCTTATTTATGATAGTTTTTCCCATCCATAGATTTTATATGTGGATTTCAAGATATTAATCTAAAATGTTTTGTTTACTCTTACACCGGGGTCATAATCCTTTTAATGTTTTATTAGATGTTTGAGGGAGGGGAGAAACTTCACTTTTTGCTAGATCGATAGCTATGCCAGCTTTTATGAACAATTCTATCTTTCCAAATAAATTTAAATAAAACCTTGACATATGTTAGATGTCCATATATAATGAGACCTAAGTGCCGATTCATTCAACAATAATAACTGAGCATGTGCTACATGCCATGACATTCTATAAACATTATATAGTATATTATTTTACTTCTAGGTCACTTTCAATTTAATCCATATTGATATCGTAAATTATTGTCATGATATTTCTTGTTCAATTAGTTTTCAGTGCTGCATTTAATTCCATTTACTTGACTTGTTTCAGAATTGTACCATTTAATCTGATTTCATTCTCTTTGTCATTCTTTTTATTTCCTTATTTTATTTTTCAAATTTATTTTTGTAATATAAGTGCACATATATTCACATAATTGGTTAAAATACAAAGGTGAACAAAAGAGGGGGAGTCTCTGCTTGTTTGCATCCAGAATCATAATTGAGAAGAGAGAGTACAAAGAAAGAAATGTGTGTATAATACAATGTCCTGAGATAACTAATGTGAAGAAATAATTCAGTGACAAGATTTGAGTTGTCACAGCATGTGTAGGTTTACGTGGATGGACCGCAGATGTTATTGATGGTAGGGCAAAGATCAGACATAGGACCAATGTGTGCTCATAGAACCAATCAAAAAAGCCATTGAAACCCAAGAATAGCAAAGAAAAGATGCCACATACGAAAATGGAGATAGAGGCTTCCCTTACCTGCTATCGGACCATATAAAACCAGTTAGTCAAATAAATATGAAACAAGAACAGGAAAAACAAGTTTTACTACCTGATATTTACAATGCCCAATAATCAGTTAACATTCACTGTACTTTATATACATCTTTTGTGGAGTGTTGGTTTATTGTCTTTGCTACTTTATTTCATTGGCTGTACAATCTGTAATGGTCTCACACTGTAAAGATATCATGACTGTTTCTTTTGGACGAATTCATTTTTGGTTTTTCATTACTTTTCTTGGGAATAAAGAAGCATAACAGGACACGAAA
The DNA here is from genome assembly GCF_030028045.1 of Hippopotamus amphibius kiboko. Taxonomy (NCBI): domain Eukaryota; kingdom Metazoa; phylum Chordata; class Mammalia; order Artiodactyla; family Hippopotamidae; genus Hippopotamus; species Hippopotamus amphibius. The sequence continues at coordinate 14,331,142 of NC_080200.1, read as the reverse complement.
TGTGGCCAGAAGCAAAGAATCTTTCCTTAACCACAGTATCTCAGGGACCATTTGAGATTATTAGATTTCTCTCTCTCTCTGTCTCACTGAATATATACACATACCTTAAAATTCAGGCTTTGAGAAAGGATATAGTTATATAGATATATAATTATACAGACATACATGTTCAATAAACATATTTTTATGTTTTTTTGTTCTTTATAACTATTTTATTTTTATTTTCTTTTTTCTTTTTTTTTACTGGGGTATAGTTGTTTTACAATGTTGTGTTAGTTTCTACTGTACAGCGAAGTGGAGTTCCCTGTGCTATACAGCAGCTTATTATTAATCTGTTTTAAACATATTAGTGTATATATGTCAGTCACAATCTCCCAATTCACCCCAACCCCCCTTTCCCACCTTGGTGTCCCTTTGTTTGTTTTCTATGTCTGTGTCTCTATTTCTGATTTGAAAATAAGTGCATCTATATCGTTTTTCTAGATTCCACATATAAGCATTATTATTTAATGTTTTTCTCTTTTTGATACACTTTACTTTGTATGACAGTCTCTAGATCTATCCACATCTCTGCAAATGACCCAATTTCATTATTTTTTATGGCTGAGTAATACTCCATTGTATATATGCACAACATCTTCTTTATCCATTTGTCTGACAATGGGCATTTAGTTTGCTTCCATCACCTGGCTATTGTAAGTAGTGCTGCAGTGAATATTGGGGTGCATTTTTTTTTTTTTAATAAATTTATTTATTTATTTATTTATTGGCTGTGTTGGCTCTTTTTTGCTGTGCATGGGCTTTCTTTTTAGTTGCGGTGAGTGGGGGGCTACTCTCCACTGTGGCGTGTGGGCTCCTCATTGCTGTGGCTTCTCTTGTTGTGGAGCATGGGCTCTAGGTGCGTGGGCTTCAGTAGTTGTGGCACATGGGCTCAATAGTTGTGGCTCCCGGGCTCTAGAGCACAGGCTCAATAGTTGTAGTGCACAGGCTTAGTTGCTCCATGGCACGTGGGATCTTCCTGGAGCAGGGATCGAACCTGTGTCCCCTGCATTGGCAGGCAGATTCTCAACCACTGCACCACCTAGGAAGCCCTGCATGTGTCCTTTTGAATTATGGTTTCCTCTGAGTATATGCCCAGTAGTGGGATAGCTGGGCCATATGGTAACTCTATTTTTAATTTTTTGAGGAACCTCCATAATGTTCTCCATAGTGGCTGTATCAATTTACATTCTCACCAACAGTGCAGAAGGGTTCCCTTTTCTCCACACCCTCTCCAGCATTTATTGTTTGTAGATTTTTTTGATGATGCCCATTCTGACTGGTATGAGGCAATACCTCATTGTAGTTTTGATTTGCATTTCTCTAATAATTAGTGATGTTGAGTATCTTTTCATGTGTTTGTTGACCATCTGCATGTCTTCTTCAGAGAAATGTCTATTTAGTCTTCTGCCCATTTTTAGATTGGCTTTTTGGTTTTTTGATATTGAGCTGCATGAGCAGTTTGTATATTTTGGAGATTAATTCTTTGCCTGTTGATTCATTTGCAAATATTTCCTCCTCTTCCGAGGGTTGTATTTTTGTCTTGTTTATGGCTTCCTTTGCTTTGCAAAAGCTTTTAAGTTTCATTAGGTCCCATTTTTAAAAATTTTTCTTTTATTTCCATTACTCTAGGAGGTAGGTCAAAAAGATCTTGCTGTGATTTATGTCAAAGAGTATTTTTCCTATGCTTTCCTCTAAGAGTTTTATAGTGACCGGTCTTACATTTAGGTCTTTAATCCATTTTGAGTTTATTTTTGTGTGTTGTGTTAGGGAGTGTTCTAATTTCATTCTTTTACATGTAGCTGTCCTTTTCCCAACACCATTGATTGAAGAGACTGTCTTTTCTCCATTGTATATTTTTGCCTCCTTTGTCATAGATTAGTTGAACATCGGTGCATGGGTTTATCTCTGGGCTTTCTATATTGTTCCATTGATCTATATTTCTCTTTCTCTGCCAGTACCATATTTTCTTGATTACTATATCTTTGTAGTATAGTCTGTTCAGGGAATCTGATTCCTCCAGCCCTGTTTTTTTTTTTAATCCCTTCCTCCACATTGCTTTGTCTATTTTGGGTCTTTTGGCAATTTTATAGGGATTGCATTGAGTCTGTAGATTGCTTTGGGTAACATAGTCATTCTCACAGTATTGATCCTTCCAATCCAAGGACATAGTATATCACTCCATCTGTTTGTGTCATCTTTGATTTCTTTCATCAGTGTCTTATGGTTTTCTGAGTACAGGTCTTTTACCTCCTTATGTAGGTTTATTGCTAGGTATTATATTCTTTTCATTGCAATGGTGAATGGGCTTTTCCCTTAATTTCTCTTTCTGATCCTTTGTTGTTAGTGTATAGGAATGCAAGAGATTTCTTGTGTGTTAATTTTATATCCTGTAACTTTACCAAATTCATTGATTAGCTCAAGTAGTTTTCTGGTGGCATCTTTAGGATTTTCTATGCATAGTATCATGTCATCTGCAAACAGTGACAATTCTGATTCTTCTTTTCCAATTTGGATTCCTTTTATATCTTTTTCTTCTCTGATTGCTGTGGCTAGGACATCCAAAACTATGTTGAATAGTAGTGGTGAGAGCAGACATCCTTGTCTTGTTCCTAATCTTAGAGGGAATTCTTTCAGTTTTTCACCATTGAGAATGATGTTTGCTGTGGGTTTCTTGTATATGGCATTTATTATATTGAGGTAGCTTCCTTCTATGTCCACTTTCTGGAGAGTTTTTTTTTAATCATAAATGGGTGTTGAATTTTGTCAAAAGCTTTTTATGCATCTATTGAGATGATTACATGGCTTTTTTCCTTCAATTTTTAAATATAGTTTATTACATTGATTTGTGTGTATTGAAGAATCCTTGCATCCCTGGGATAAATCCCACTTAATCATGGTGTACGATCCTTTTAATGTGTTGTTGAATTCTGTTTGCTAGTATTTTGTTGAGGATTTTTGTATCCATATTCATCAGTGATATTGGTCTATATTTTTTTGTGTGATATCTTTTTCTAGTTCTGTTATCAGAGTGATGGTGTCTTACTAGAATGAGTTTGGGAGTGATCCTTCCTCTGCAATTTTTTTAAATTATTTTTTTGGGGGTACACCAAGTTCAATCATCTGTTTTTATACACATATCCCCATATACCCTCCCTTCCTTGACTCCCCCCCCCCTCAGTCCTCTAAGGCATCTTCCATCCTCGAGTTGGACTCCCTTTGTTATACAACAACTTTCCCCTGACTATCTGTTTTACAGTTGGTAGTATATATATGTCTGTGCTACTCTCTCGCTTTGTCTCAGTTTCCCCTTCACTCCCTGCCCCCTCCCATACCTCGAGTTCTCCAGTCCATTCTCTGTATCTGCGTCCTTGTTCTTGTCACTGAGTTCATCAGTACCATTTTTAGATTCCGTATATGTGAGTTAGCATACAATATTTGTCTTTCTCTTTCTGACTTACTTCACTATGTATGACAGACTGTAGTTCTATCCACCTCATTACATATAGCTCCATCTCATCCCTTTTTATAGCTGAGTAATATTCCATTGTATATATGTGCCACATCTTCTTTATCCATTCATTTGTTGATGGGCATTTCGGTTGCTTCCATGTCCTGGCTATTGTAAATAGTGCTGCAATAAACATTATGGTACAAGTTTCTTTTGGGATTATGGTTTTCTTTGGGTATATGCCCAGGAGTGGGATTACTGGATCATATGGTAGTTCTATTTGTAGTTTTGTAAGGAACCTCCAAATTGTTTTCCATAGTGGCTGTACCAACTCACATTCCCACCAACAGTGCAAGAGAGTTCCCTTTTCTCCACACCCTCTCCAACATTTGTTGTTTCCAGATTTTGTGATGATGGCCATTCTGATTGGTGTGAGGTGATAACTCATTGTGGCTTTGACTTGCATTTCTCTGATGATGAGTGATGTTGAGCATCTTTTCATGTGTGTGTTGGCCATCTGTATGTCTTCTTGGGAGAAATGTCTATTTAGGTCTTCTGCCCATTTGTGGATTGGATTATTTGCTTTTTTGGTATTAAGCTGCATGAGCTGCTTGCATATTTTGGAGGTTAATCCTTTGTCCGTTGTTTCATAGGCAATTATTTTTTCCCATTCTGAGGGTTGCCTTTTAGTCTTGTTTATGGTTTTAAGTTTCATGAGGTCCCATTTGTTTATTCTTGATTTTATTTGCATGATTCTAGGAGGTGGGTCAAAAAGGATCTTGCTTTGATGTATGTCATAGAGTGTTCTGCCTATGTTTTCCTCTAGGAGTTTTGTAGTGTCTGGCCTTACATGTAGGTCTTTAATCCATTTGGAGTTTATTTTTGTGTATGGTATTAGGAAGTGTTCTAATTTCATTCTTTTACATGTAGCTGTCCAATTTTCCCAGCACCACTTATTGAAGAGGCTGTCTTTTTTCCATTGTATATTCGTGCATCCTTTGTCGAAGATAAGGTGCCCATATGTGCTTGGGTTTACTTCTGAGTTCTCTATTCTATTCCATTGATCTTCCTTTCTATTTTTGTGCCAGTACCATACTGTCTTGATCACAGTGGCCTTGTAGTATAGTTTGAAGTCAGGAAGCCTGATTCCACCAACTCCATCTTTCCTTCTCAAGATTGCTTTGGCTATTCGGGGTCTTTTGCGTTTCCATACAAATCGTAAGATTTCTTGCTCTAGTTCTGTGAAAAATGCCATTGGTGATTTGATCGGGATTGCATTGAATCTGTAAATTGCTTTGGGTAGTACAGTCATTTTCATGATGTTGATTCTTCCAATCCAGGAACATGGTATGTCCCTCCATCTGTTTGTGTCGTCTTTGATTTCTTTCATCAATGTCTTAAAGTTTTCTGCATACAGATCTTTTGCCTCCTTAGGCAGGTTTATTCCTAGGTATTTTATTCTTTTGGTTGCAATGGTGAATGGGAGAGTTTCCTTAATTTCTCTTTCTGCTCTTCTGTTGTTAGTGTATAGGAATGCAAGAGATTTCTATGCATTAATTTTGTATCCTGCTACTTTACTAAACTCATCAATTAGTGTTAGCAGTTTTCTGGTAGAGTCTTTAGGGTTTTCTATATAGAATATCGTGTCATCTGCAAAGAGTGACAATTTTACTTCTTCTTTTCCAATTTGGATTCCTTTTATTCTAGTTTCTTCTCTGATTGCTGTGGCTAAAACTTCCAAAACTATGTTGAATAATAATGGTGAGAGTGGACACCCTTGTCTTGTTCCTGTTTTTAGAGGGAATTCTTCCAGTTTTTCCCCATTGAGAATGATGTTAGTTGTTGGTTTTTCATATATGGCTTTTATTATGTTGAGGTAATTTCCTTCTATGCCCATTTTCTGGAGAGCTTTTATCATAAATGGATGTTGAACTTTGTCAAAAGCTTTTTCTGCATCTATTGAAATGATCATATGGTTTTTACCCTTCAATTTGTTGATATGATGTATCATGTTGATTGATTTGCGTATATTGAAGAATTCTTGCATCCCAGGGATAAGCCCCACTTGATCATGGTGTATGATTTTTTTAATGTGCTGTTGGAGTCTGTTAGCTAGTATTTTGTTGAGGATTTTTGCATCTATATTCATCAGTGATATTGGTTTGTAGTTTTCTTTTTTTGTGACATCTTTGCCTGGTTTTGGTATCAGGGTGATGGTGGCCTCATAGAATGAGTTTGGGAGTGTTCTGCCTTCTGCAATATTTTGGAAGAGTTTGAGGAGGATAGGTGTTAGCTCTTCTCGAAATGTTTGATAGAATTTGCCCGTGAACCCATCTGGTCCTGGGCTTTTGTGTGTTGGGAGATTTTTAATCACTGCCTCAATTTCCGTACTTGTGATTGGTCTGTTCATGGTTTCTATTTCTTCCTGGTTCAGTCTTGGAAGATTGTATTTTCCTAAGAATTTATCCATTTCTTCCAGGTTATCCAATTTATTGGCATATAGTTGCCAATGATAAAGATTTGAAATGCCGGAACAGATATTGTAACTGGTTCATATTAATTGCCCCTTGCAATCAGTGAAAACTTGATTTACACAGCTCTATAATTGCAGTATTTTTCTAACAGCCCATTTTTTAGTTTCAGAATACTTTTCAATTGAACTGACCTAGATGTTTAAAGGTGAAAAATAAGAAATTTGCACTGTTAAGTTGAATAATAATATCTAATTCACATTTCTGTTAATATAAATCAGGAACAATTTACAGTAAACACAAAAACTATTTACAATAGTAGTAATAACAGTTCACATTTTTATTGAACTCTTCTTGTGTTAGCCAGGCCCTGCACTAAACATCTGAACATGCAATTTCACATTTAATTACCTCAATGGGAAGTGTCACGCGTTCACATATTTTTCAGAACTGATGATAATGCTATGATGACAGTTTGCACTGAGCACTTGTGTCCAAACCTTTCCCTGGCATTGTAGCTAGCATGACTCCTACTGCAGCAGCTCTGGTGCACGCTTGCATGATTTTACTAATGTTACATGAATATGCAGGCCTGAGTACCCCCAGAAAAAACATGACTAAGTCTTTACTTCTAGGAGACACATCTGTAACACAGCACAGAGACAAACTAACAAAAGCAGCCGTGATCTAGGTCTGCGCTAAAGCCCCTTTTCTCAGGACTCAGAAGTGCCCCTCCAGGCCTAACTGCAGGAGGGCAGCCTCAGCCTCCTCCTCCTCTTCCTTGGCCTCCTCCTCGCGGATCTGCACCAGCAACTGGAACAAGTTAGGGGCTGGCCCTTCCGCAGCCCTGGTCTGCCACAGCTGCCTTCCGATGGCCCCACTGTGGTTGGCCCTGGCAATAACCTGTTCCAGACGAGCTTGGTTCATGCTATCTTTATCTATGGCCCCCTTCTCCACCACCTTCTGCAGCAGAGGCTCCAGACGAATGACATAAGCAGATAACTTTTCTCCTGGGTTCTGATAAGTGTTCAGAAATCTGACCTGCACATCCCTAGAGCTCTCAACGCTCCCAAACACCTGCTCAAGCACCTTCAGGCATTCGGCGCTGGTAATTGCAGGGTTGTTGGTCTTGAGGATGCAGATGACATCAGCAGCAGGGCCTCCAAGACTCTCCATCAACCGCCGCCTCTTTTCTACATCTGACACCTGCCACTCCTCTATGACCTCGTTAGTGTGCTCCAGCCAGGGATCAAATGTCTCCTCCTCAGGCCCCGGGATGTCCCTCCCCGAGAACAGTGTCAGCTTCTTGTACCATATGGACTCAACAAGAGGCTGAATAACATTACCCAAAATATAGTTTAGCATCTCTGCTGGTATATCTGGGCCTGGGGCCGGAGTGGGGTTCTGAAACCCAAGGACACGGGCAACATCTTGCACGGTCCACCCCTCTCTTGCTAGGAAGAGATGAAACCTTTCTAGAAATTCAGCATCGTAAGTCGGAGGCTTAAAGACCACCTTTCAGACGCCTCCTTTACCCGGCATCTCCCTGGGGATGGAGGCGTAATCGACAGCGCCAGTGAGCTCTAACAAGGCCGCTTTGGCATTCTCTTCCCTCCAGAACATTCTCCCAAGCACTCTATAGGGCACCTGGGGCACCGCAGCTTGCAGGGTCTCTTCAATTTCAGCCTCATCACAGTTCACTGGGATCCCCCAGACCAGCAGGGCTCTCTGGGCGTTCACGTCCAACCCCCTACACCAGTCTTCCAACAGCGTCATCGCCATTTTCCCGACTATCAAGGGCCCCGACTCCACAAATACGGGTTACTGTGGCTCCCTTGTGCTCTAGGACTTAGGACCACAGCAGACACCCCTCCGCAACACGCCAGAGGGAGTCAAGCGTCACGCAACCACGATGAACAAACGACCCCAGAGTCCCGCTCTCGTCCCTCCGCTGCCGCCCAATGTCAGTCCTCAGCGTTCTCCGAGCGACGCTCGGGGGCTGCTCAGTCACGCAGCCATCGCCATCTTGCGTCTCGGGTCGGGTGAGCGGGCCGGGTCCTCCACCTGCGGGCAGGGCGTCGCGGCGGCGCCGCGCAGAGGCGAGGGGCGAGGGCGGGTGGCGAGGGGTGAGGGCGGGAGCCGCCGGGCCGGAGAGGCCGCCGCGGTGCGATCACGGGGCATGGCCGCTCGTTCTCCGCAGCCCGAGCGCCGGGCAATCGTGGCGGCTGCCGGCGTCAACCGAGCCTTCGCGGTCAGAGCCCGGCCTTCAGGCGCGCGAGGAGCCGCCTCTCTGTCCACGGGAATTGTGCCGCGCCTGGAAGAAGAGACTGTCCTGAGGGCGCCGCGGCAGGGCCAGCCCGAGAGCGGCTTCTTCGCGGGCGCAGGTACCCCTCTGGGCAGCGAGCACGGCCGAGGACCCCGAACACAGGTAGCGGAGGTGCGGGAAGGATGCGGAAGCGAGGCTAGAGGCGGCGCAGGCTAAGGCGGGCCGCGCCGGCTGCGCCCGCCGGCTGCGCGCGCCGGCGGCCTCCTCTGCAATTTTTTGGAAGAGTTTGAGGAGGGTGGGTGTTAGCTCTTCTCTAAATGTTTGATAGAATTTGCCCGTGAAGCCATTGTTCCTGGACTTTTGTTTGTTGAAAGATTTTGAATCACAGTTTCAATTTCATTACTTGTGATTGGTGTGTTCATATTTTCTATTTCTTCCTGTTTCAGTCTTAGAAGGCCATACCTTTCCAAGAATTTGCCCATTTCTTCCACATTGCCTATTTTATTGGCATATAGTTGTTTGTAGTAGTCTCTTATGATCCTCTATATTTCTGTGGTGTCTGTTCTAATTTCCCCTTTTTAATTTCTAATTTTATTGATTTGTGTCCTCTCCCTCTTTTTTTGTCTCACTAAAGATTTGTCTATTTTGCTTATCTTCTCAAAGAACCAGCTTTTAGTTTTCCTGATCTTTTTTCTTGTTTTCTTTGTTTCTATTCCATTTATTTATGCTCTGATCTTTATAATTTATTTCCTTCTACTAACTTTGGGGTTTTTGTTCTTCCTTCTCTAGTTCCATTATGTGTAAGGTTAGAATGTTTATTTGAGATTTTTCTTGTTTCTTGAGGTAGGGTTATATTGCTGTAAACTTCCCTCTTAGAACTGCTTTTGCTATATCCCATAGATTTTGGGTCATCGTGTTTTCATTGTCATGTGTCACTATGTATTTTTTAAAATTTCTTCTTTGTTTCTTCAGTGATCTCTTGCTTATTTAGTAGCGTATTGCTTAGCCTACATGTATTTGTTTTTTTTTTACAGTTTTTTTTTCCCTGTGATTGATTTCTAATCTCATAGTGCTGTGCGCAGAGAAGATGTTTCATACAATTTCAGTTTTCTTAAATTTACCGAGGTTTGATTTGTGACCCAAGATGTGATCTGTTCTGGAGAATGTTCTGTATTCACTTGAGAAGAAAGTGTAATCTGCTGTTTTTGAATGGAATGTCCTGTAAATACCAATGAAAACTATCTGGTCTATTGTGTCATTTAAAGCTTGTGTTTCCTTATTTATTTTCTGTTTGGATGATCTGTCCGTTGGTGTAAGTGGGGTATTAAAGTCTCCTACTATTATTGTGTTACTACCGATATCCCCTTTTGTGGCTGTTAACATTTGCCTTATGTATTGAGGTGCTCCTATGTTGGGTGCATAGATATTTACCATTGTGATATGTTCTTCTAGGATGGATCCCTTGATCATTATGTAGTTTCCTTCCTTGTCTCTTGTAAGTCTTTATCTTAAAGTCTATTTTTATCTGATATGAGTATTGCTACTCCAGCTTTTTTTTTTTAATTTCCATTTGTGTGGAATATCTTTTTCCATCCCCTCACTTTCAGTCTGTATTTGTCTCTAGGTCTGAAGTGGGTCTCTTGTAGACAGCATATATATGGGTCTTGTTTTTGTATCCATTCAGCCAGTCTGTGTCTTTTGGCTGGAGCATTTAATCCATTCACATTTAAGGTAATTATTGACATGTATGTTCCTATTACCATTTTCTTAATTGTTTTGGGTTTGTTTTTGTAGTTCTTTTCCTTCTCTGTGTTTCCCACTTAGAGAAGTTCCTTTAGCATTTGTTTTAGAGCTGCTTTGATGGTGCTGAATTCTCTTAGCTTTTGCTTATCTGTAAAACTTTTGATTTCTCTGTTGAATCTGAATGAGATCCTTTCTCTGTAATCTTGGTTGTAGTTTTTTTTCCTTTCATCACTTTAAATATATGCTGCCACTCCCTTCTGGCCTGCAGATTTTTTTTGCTGAAAAATTAGGTGATATGCTTATGGGGATTCCCTTGTATGTTATTTGCTGCTTTTTGCTTGCTGCTTTTAATATATTTTCTTTGTATTTAATTTTTGTTAATTTGAGTAATATGTGTATCACCCTGTTTCTCCTTGGGTTTTTCTTGCATGGGACTTTCTGTGCTTCCTGGACTTGGATGGCTATTTCATTTCCCATGTTAGAGCAGTTTTTGACTATAATCTCTTCAAATATTTTCTCACACCCTTCTCTTTCTTCTTCTGGGACCCTTATAATTTGGATGTTGGTATATTTAATATCGTCCCAGAAGTCTCTGAGTCTTTCCTCAATCCTTTTCATTCTTTTTTCTTTACTCTGTTCCACTGCAGTTATTTCCACCATTCTCTCTTCCAGCTCTCTTATCCATTCTTATGCCTCATTTATTCTGCTTTGATTCCTTCTAGAGCATTTTTAATTTCAGTTATTGTGTTGTTCATCACTATTTGCTCTTTAGTTCTTCTAGGTCCTTGTTAAATGTTTATTGTATTTTCTCCTTTCTATTTCTGAGATTTTGTATCATCTTTACTCTCATTACTCTGAATGCTTTTTCAGGTAAACTGCATATTTCCTCTTCATTTGTTTGGTCTTGTGGGTTTTAACCTCACCCCTTCATCTGCAGCATATTTCTGTCTTCTCATTTTGTTTAACTTACTGTGTTCGGAGTCTTCTTTCCTAAGGCTGCAGGGTTGTAGTTCCTTTTACTTCTGGTGTTTGCCCCCAGTGGGTGAGCTTGGTCCAGTGGCTCGTGTAGGCTTCCCAGTGCCTGTGCCTGTGTTCTGGTGGGTGGAGCTGGGTCTTGTCCTTCTGATGGGCAGGGCTACATGTGGTGGTGTGTTTTGGGTATCTGTAAGCTTAGCATGACTTCAGTCAGCCTGTCTGCTAAAGAGTGGGGCTGTGTTCCTGTCTTGCTAGTTGTTTGGCGTGAGGCATCCAGCACTGCAGCTTGCTGTCTGTTGAGTGGAGCTGGGTCTCAGTGTTGAGATGGAGACTTCTGCGAGAGCTCTTGCCAATTAATATTCCCTGGGGCCAGGAATTCTCTGGTAGTCCAATGTCCTGGACTCAGCTCTCCCACCTCAGAGGCTTAGGCCCCACTGCTTTTTTGGAGGTCTGAGGTCTTCTGCCAGCATTCAGTAGGTGTTCTGTAGGAGTTGTTCCACATGTAGATGTATTTTTCATGTATTTGTGGGGAGGAAGGTGATCTCCAAGTCTTACTCTTCCTCCATTTTCTATCAGGTCTAAGAGTCTTTAATACAGGAATAAAATGGCCATACCAAAATTGAGCACCAAGTTTATTGGTACCTGGGAAGTTTATGCACTGGAATTTCTGGAAGCCATTTGTATATAATCTGATCTGATCAACTTGAGCTGTAGCAAGCTATAATTTAATCAGAATAGTTAAGGTTGAAAAAGACATGGGAGTAACACAGCCTAGGAAACCGGGGTACTGTGTGTCTCTGTGTGTGTCTTTGTTTTCATGCCTTGTGGAGTGTGAGAAGTCATTGGTGCAGGGGTACTGAGTTCATATATTCCAATGTGACTTATATACAGAGGCCAGAACTCAGTCAACAGATGGGATCCATTGAAACATACAGGCCACCTTTGCAACAATTTCATAAAGTTTTACAGGAGCATAGTGGATGAGGGACCCCTGTGTCTTGAAGTTTCAGCAGCAGCAGCAGCAGCAACAGGTAGGCCGCCTTTTTCCTCAACATCCTCTAACACCATCTTTCCTTACTCTCCCTCTTGCCCATAACCCTCCCCACAGAGAACATCTTAAACAAGCACCTTTGTGAAAATTACTGATGTTATTGTCCCCTGTTCTTATAGTCACCTCCACCACCTTGCACCAAGATCCTAAAAAATGTTTCAGAATTTCTTCTGGGATTGTCAGAGGAAACAGCAGTACAGCTCCTCATATTTGGGCTCTTCCTATCCATGTGCCTGATCACTATGTTTGGAAACCTGCTCACTCTCCTGTCAGCTCAGAATCCCACCTCCACACACCCATGTACTTCTTCCTCTCCAACCTGTCCTTCTTAGACATTTGTTTTATCTCCACCACCATATCAAAGATGCTGCAGAACATTCGGACACAGAGCAAACTCATAACCTATGAAGGCTTCAACATGCGGATGCATTTTTTCATACTATTTTCAAGGTTGGATGATTTCCTCCTGACCATGATGGCCCATGACTGCTTTGTGGACATCTCCCACCCCCTGCACTACACAGTCATCATGAATCCCCAACTCTGTGTAAATCTGGCTCTGGTTGGCGGGATCATCAGTGTCATGGATTCCTTGTTACAAACCTTAATGGTGTCAAGGGTGTTCTTCTGTAGAGAACTGATAATCCCTCACTATTCCTGTGAACTCAAACAGTTGGTCCAACTTGCCTGTTCTGACAACTTTCTTAGTGAACCCATCATGTATTTTCCAACTGGGCTTCTGGGCACTGGCCTCTTCACAGGTATATTTTACTCTTATTGTCAGATAACTCCCTCCACACTTAAAATCTCATCAGTTCAGAAGTATAAAGAATTTTCAACCTGTGCATCTCACCTCTCAGTTGTCTCCTTATTTTATTGTACATGCTCAGGAGTGTACCTTAGCTCTGAAACTACTCACAGTTCACATTCAAGTATAATTGCCTCAGTGATATACACTGTGGTCACACACATGCTGGACTCCTTCATCTACAGTCTAAGAAATAAAGACATAAGGAAGGCTCTGCAGGCGTTCTTTAGAATGACAGCTATAAAAAGGCCACTTGTCATGGGCTGAAGAAAGGCACATATTTGAAAGATTCAAAGCTTCAGAGCCAGAACTGACATATCTGCGGTCAGATTCTTCGATCAGATTATAGACGTAGAACTTGCTGTTTTATTTTTTTCTTGGAATTTAGGACCACAGCCCAGGATCATTGGTCAGTTGTTTCAAGTAAGATAGCAAAGAGAGATGGTGTAAAGTGAACTGAGAAAAGGAGAAAAAAATTTTTTAAACGTTTCAAAAATTAAAAAATAAAGTAGCATACCCAAAGATAATTTTCTCTAGATTATAATTTCTTTGGAAGATATTTAAAAAGAAGAATTTTATAAACAGGCAGAGCAATACCTCTGCCTTGGAAAAAATGCATTGTCTCCAAGCAGTCTATTCTGAATCTTTTCTGATTCTTTATATTTCAGCCTATTTGTGTCTTTGTATCCAAACTGAGTCTCTTGTAGAGAACACACACATGGATTACATCTTTTTAATCTATTCTGCCAGTCTTTGCTTTTTAATTGTAGAATTTATGTATTTAAAGTATTTTTGATAAAGTATTTATTATTTTGTTATTCTTCACATATTGAATATTTTTGCACTTCATTCCTTCTTTGCTTCCTTCTGTTGTGCTTAACTGATTTTTTCAAAGCTCTTTATTGCAATATAATTGCTTTACACTGCTGTACCAGTTTCTGCTGTAAAACAAAGTAAATCAGCTGTATTTATATTTATATCCCCATATCCCCTCCCTCCCGTGACTCCTTCCCACCCTCCCTATCCCAGCCCTCTAAGTCACCACCCATCATTGAGTTGTTTTCCCTGTGTTATGAAGCAGCTTCCCAATAGCCATCTATTTTACATTTGGTAGTGTATATATGTCAATGCTACTCTCTCACTTCATCCCAGCTTCCCCTTCGTCCCCCACCCCCCGCCCTGTGTCCTCAAGTCTGTTCTCTACATCTACATCTTTATTCTTGCCTTGTCACTGGGTTCATTGGTATCTTCTTTTTAGATTCCATATATGTGAGTCAGCATATGGTATTTGTTTTTCTCTTTCTGTCTTACTTCACTCTGTATGACAGACTCTAGGTCCATCCACCTCACTACAAATAACTCAGTTTCATTCTTTTTTATGGCTTAGTAATATTCCATTGTATATATGTGCCACATCTTCTTTATCCATTCATTTGTTGTTGGGCATTTAGGTTGTTTCCATGTCCTGGCTATTGTAAATAGTGCTGCAATGAACATTGTGGTATATGTATCTTTTTCTTTTTTTAAGAACTTTTATTGAGATACAGTTAACATACAATAAACTGCATATATTTAGAGTGTACAATTTGGTATCCCAATCTCCCAATTCATTCCCCCCCAACCCTCTCCACTTTCCCCACTTGGTGTCCATATGTTTGTTCTCTACATCTGTGTCTCTATTTCTGCCTTGCAAACGTGTTGATTTGTACCATTTTTCTATAGTCTGCATGTATGTGCTAGTATACGATATTTGTTTTTCTCCTTCTGACTCACTTCACTCTGTATGACAGTCTGTAGGTCCATCCATGTCTCTATAAATGTCCCAGTTTCATTGCTTTTTACAGCTGAGTAATATTGCATTGTATATATGTACCACATCTTTTTTATCCATTCATTTGTTAATGGACATTTAGGTTGCTTCCATGTCCTGGCTATTGTAAATAGTGCTGCAATGAACATTGGAGTGCATGTGTCTTTTAAATTATGGTTTTCTCAGGGTATATGCCCAGTAATGGAATTGCTGGGTCATATGGAAGTTCTATTTTTAGTTTTTTAAGGAACCTCCATACTGTTTTCCATAATGACTGTACCAATTTACATTCCAACCAGCAGTGCAAGAACGTTTCCTTTTCTCTACACCCTTTCCAACATTTACTGTTTGTAGGTTTTCTGATGATGCCCATTCTAACCAGTGTGAGGTGATACCTCATTGCAGTTTTGATTTGCATGTCTCTAATAATTAGTGATGTTGAGCATCTTTTCATGTGCCTCTTGTCCATTCGTATGTCTTCTTTGGAGAAATGCCTGTTTTGGCCTTCTGCCCATTTTTTGATTAGGTTGTTTGTTTTTTTTTGGATATTGAGCTGCATGTACTGTTTATATATTTTGGAGATTAATCCTTTGTCTGTTGATTCATTTGCAAATATTTTCTCCCATTCTGAGGGTTGTCTTTTAATCTTTTAGTTTCCTTTGCTGTGCAGAAGTTTTAAAGTTTCATTAGGTCTCATTTTTTTTTGTTTTTATTTCCATTACTCTAGGGGGTGGGTCCAAAAAGATCTTGCTGTGATTTATGTTGAAGAGTGTTCTTCCTGTGTTTTCCTCTAGGAGTTTTATAGTGTCTGGCCTTACATTTAGGTCTTAATCCATTTTGAGTTTACTTTTGTGTATGGTGTTAGGGAGTGTTCTAATTTCATTCTTTTACATGTAGCTATCCAGTTTTCCCAGCACTACTTATTGAAGAGGCTGTCTTTCTCCATTGTATATCCTTGCCTCCTTTGTCATAGATTAGTTGACCATAGTTTATCTCTGGGCTTTCTATCCTGTTCCATTGCTCTATATTTCTGTTTTTGTGCCAGTACCATACTGTCTTGATCACTGTAGCCTTGTAGTATAGTTTGAAGTCAGGAAGCCTGATTCCATGCCTTTGGTTTTTAAGTAAAAATAAAAGACACATTTTTCATTTTCACCAAGAACTTTATTGAACAATGTATTCATGCTTTTGTTCCACTACCTTCTGCCATTTTCCAGGCAACTTCATAATTCCATCTTCCCAAAACTTTTTATCTTTTTGAGCAAATAACTGTTCCAGGTGCCTTTTACAGTCTTCGAGGGAATTGAATTTTTTTCCATTAAGAAAGTTTTATGAAAACTGAAATAAATGGAAATCTGAAGTTGCAATGTCTGGTGAATGCAGCAGATGAATCAGAACTTCCCAACCAACCTGTTACAATTTTTGCTTGGTTATCAAAGATACATGTGGTCTTGCATTATCTTGATGGAAGATTATGTATTTTCTTTTGACAAATTTGGACACTTTTCATCAAGTGTTGCTTTCAATTGGTCTAATTGGGAGCAGTACTTGTTGGAATTAATTGTTTGGTTTTCTGAAAGGAACTCAAAATAGAGGATTCCCCTCCAATCCCACCATATACACAACATCACCTTCTTTGAATGAAGACCACCCTTTTGGTGTGTTTGGTGGCTCATTTCTCTTACCCCATTTTCTCTTCCATTCCACATTATTGTACAGTATCCAGTTTTTATCACCCATCACAATTTGTTTTAAAAACAGAATGTTTTAATTATATTTAAGTAGAGAATCACATGTGGAGATACGGTCAAGAAGATTTTTTTCACTGAACTTCTGTGGAACCCAAACATCAAAATGGTGAACATAACCAAGCTGGTGCCAATGATTTCCAACTCTTGATTTGGATATTTTGAGTATGTTGGCTATCTCCCCCGAGGTATAACATTGATCGTTCTCAATTAATGTCTCAATTTGATTGCTATCAACTTCAACTGGTCTACCCAACCATGGAGCACCATCCAGTGAGAAATCTCCAGCATGAAACTTTGCAAACCACTTTTGACATGTTGGATCAGTCACAGCACCTTCTCTGTACACTGCACAATTTTTTTTTTGCATTTTGGTTGTGTTTTTACCTTTCTTGAAATAACAAAATGTAATATGCTGAAAATTTGCTTTTTTCCTTCTATCTTCAATATTAAAATTCACCAATTGTGATAAATCTTTTTTTAAATGTACACTGATATGACAGCTGTCACATACAATCTAACAAAATTTTTTTAAATGAGGTTAAAGACAACCAAGTACTATGAGAGCCATCTTACAGGGAAAAAAAATGAACAAAACTTAGGGCCAACCAAAAATAACTGTCTACTACCCTTTTGTTTCAGTCTTAGTCCTTCAAGTCTTAAGGCTGTGTTCCTTTAGCATTTCTTGTTGGGAGTGATAAACCTTCTAAGCTTTCATTTGTCTGAGAATGTCTTAGTATTTTCTCTACATTTGACGTATAATTTTTCTACATATAAAATTCTTCATTGTTCCACTAACATTTTAAATATGCCATCCTATTAAATTCTGGCTTTCATGATGTCTGCTAAAACATAAAATGTATTGGGTTTACCTTTTATATGATTTGTCCTTTATCCCTTGCTGCCTTCAAGATCTCCCTTTACCATTGACTCTTGACAGTTTCATCATAATGTCTCTTGGTATGAGTCTGCTTGAGATTATCCTGCTTGGAGTTCATTGAGCTTATGTGAGTAGATTCATGTCTTTTATCTAAGTTGGGAAGTGTTCTATCATTGTTTCAAGTTTTTTTTGTCCTATTCTCCCTCTTCTCTTCTTCTGAAATTCCCATTATGTATATGTTGGTGTGTTTGATGATATAGTACAGATTGCTTTAGATTTGTTTTTTTTTTTTAAATTTATTTATTGACTGCGTTGGGTCTTCGTTGATGCACACGGGCTTTCTCTAGTTGCTGCGAGCAGGGGCTACTCTTCATTGTGGTGCGCAGGCTCCTCATTGCAGTGGTTTCTCTTGTTGTGGAGCACGGGGTCTAGGCACGTGGGTTTGAATAGTTGCGGCACATGGGCTCAGTAGTTGTGGCTCACGGGCTCTAGAGCACAGGCTCAATAGTTGTGGCGCACGGGCTTAGTTGCTCCATGGCATGTGGAATCTTCCCAGGACAGGGCTTGAACCTGTGTCGCCTGCATTGGCAGGCGGATTCTTTACCACCGCGCTACCTAGGAAGTCCTAGATTTGTTCTTATTTTTATGTTTTCTTTGCGTTCCTCATGCTGGAGAATTTCAGTTGATTTATCTTCTAAGTGGTTCTGATTCTTTTTTGTTGTTAATATTTATTTATGTATTTATTTGGCTGTGCCGGGTCTTAGTTGCCCCATGTCAGATCTTTAGTTGCGGCATGCGGGATCTAGTTCCCTGACCAGGGATCGAACCCAGGCTCCCTGCATTGGGAGCATGAAGTCTTACCCACTGGGCCACCAGGAAAGTCCCTGATTCTCTCTTCTGTATTTTCAATCTTCTGTTAAACCCGTATCGGGTATTTTTCCTTTCAGTTTTTGGAATTTTCAGCAGCAGATTTTCAGCAAGTTCATTTTTATAATTCTATCTCTTTACAATATTACCTATTTGTGGCATCATCATTAGCCTCCATTATTTCTTATTTTCCTCCCATGGTTCAGTTTAGCTCTTGGAGCATATTTAAAACAGATGTTTTAAACCTTTTGGCTAGTAAATCCAATGTCTGCACTTCCTCAGAGTAGTGTTAATTTCTGTGTTAACTACTTTTTCCCCCTGTAAATGGGCCATACTTTCTTGTGTCTCTGAATGCTTTTTAATTAAAAAAAAAACCTGGACATATTCAATATTTTGAGATGATAACACTGAGAATCAGATTCTTCATTCTCCCAAGATTTTTCTTGTCATTTGTGGTGGATTATAATTGCTTGTTTAATGATTATTCCAAACTGTTTTTGTAAAAATTGTATTTTTTTCATGTGTGGTCCTTGGTATCTCTGTTTGTTTAGATTGATCATCCACTAGAAGTTTGAAAGAGAATTTGTTTAATGCCTTAACAAACAAACAAACAAAACAGAAAGAAGGAAAGAAAGAAGGAAAAATAAAAATACTCTTCAGAATTTTCAGATTGGCTTTGCTTTGACTTTAGTTTCTGTTTATGCTGAATGTGAAGATCCATCAAAGGTGAGAGCTTATGGTCTTCTTAGGACTTTTCTGAGCATTGGTCCTGCTCTGGGAGTGTGAATGATATCCTTTATTCTGCAATATACACAATAATTTTCAAAAATCTTATTCCCGAAGGTATTTCGCTTCCTAGGTTTTTCACTTAAGTTTTTGTTGTGGCTATTTTTTTTTTTTTGGTCTTAAAGCTAATCAGCTTTCACCTCATGTTGTAGGGGCTTATTTTCCTTTCACTATTTTCAAGGAGAATCCTACTTGTAGCCACTTTTCTTTCTAGAGAGATTCCAAGTTAGTAAAAAAGAGGCAAGTCTCTCACATCATTCTTTCAGGGAACCGCTACTCAGATCAAAACACAAAAACACAGTTCTTTGGGAACAGGGTTGCTTTATTCCCTCTTGAATCAGGAATCTACACTGGTAATGTGGTCTGCTACTTTTAAGTCAACCACTGGATGGAGAGAACGATAGTGGAAGTTTGTGTAAAAATGCTTCAGGGCTCTCCTACTCAATCTGTCATCTTTCTCCTGGTTAAATCTTTACTTGGTTGCTGAAAACCTTGACTATCTTTCATACTTATGGTTAGATTTATTCTTGATTTTTTCCAGCTTTTTTAGTGTTTTGAGGGATGAGAGCACTTTGTAGTTCCCTACTCCACCACCTTCACTACTCAATCAATATTTTCCCTTATTTTCACAAATTTGTATATTAAAAATTCTATTTACCAGAATACAGATAAAAAATAATAAAATTCTAAGGATAACTTAGAGAGGCGGGATAGGGAGGGTGGGAAGGAGTCGCAAGACAGTGTAAAGCAATTATACTCCAATAAAGAGCTTAAAAAAAGTACAATGGAGTTATTTATCATTTTATGGTTTATTGAATTTTGCTAAATATTATAAAAACAGTTTTGTTGAGGTATAACTGATATATAAACTGAATATCTGATAAAGGGTAATTATCCAAAATCAAAAAAGAACTCCTACCACTCAATGACTTAAAAAAATTTTAAATGTAAGTTGGTACAGCCACTATGGAAAACAGTTTGGAGGTTCCTTAAAAAACTACAAATAGAACTACCATATGATCCAGTAATCCCACTCCTGGGCATATACCCGAAGAAAACCATAATCCAAAAAGAAACATGTACCATAATGTTCATTGCAGCACTATTTACAATAGCCAGGACATGGAAGCAACCGAAATGCCCATCAACAAATGAATGGATAAAGAAGATGTGGCACATATATACAATGGAATATTACTCAGCTATAAAAAGGGATGAGATGGAGCTATATGTAATGAGGTGGATAGAACTACAGTCTGTCATACAGAGTGAAGTAAGTCAGAAAGAGAAAGACAAATATTGTATGCTAACTTACATATACGGAATCTAAAAATGGTACTGATGAACTCAGTGACAAGAACAAGGATGCAGGTGCAGAGAATGGACTGGAGAACTCGAGGTTTGGGAGGTGGTGGGGGGTGAAGGGTAAGCTGAGAGGAAGCGAGAGAGTAGCACAGACATTTATATACTACCAACTGTAAAATAGATAGTCAGTGGGAAGTTGTTGTATAACAAAGGGAGTTCAACTCAAGGATGGAAGATGCCTTAGAAGACTGGGATGGGAGGGTGGGGGGGACTCGAGGGAGGGAGGGAATACGGGGATATGTGTATAAAAACAGATGATTGAACTTGGTATACCCCCCCAAAAATAATAAATAAATAAATAAATAAATAATCCAAAAA
This sequence comes from Hippopotamus amphibius kiboko, assembly GCF_030028045.1. Taxonomy (NCBI): domain Eukaryota; kingdom Metazoa; phylum Chordata; class Mammalia; order Artiodactyla; family Hippopotamidae; genus Hippopotamus; species Hippopotamus amphibius. Next base: position 14,310,564 of record NC_080200.1, on the reverse strand, counting down.
AAAAAAAAAAAGAATATATGGCACATATATACAATGGAATATTACTCAGCCATAAAAAGGAATGAAATGGAGTTATATGTAATGAGGTGGATAGACCTAGAGTCTGTCATACAGAGTGAAGTAAGCCAGAAAGAGAAAAACAAATACTGTATGCTAACATGTATACAGAATCTAAAAAAATGATACTGATGAACCCAGTGACAGGGCAAGAATAAGGATGCAGATGCAGAGAATGGACTGGAGGACACTGGGTTGCAGGGGCAGGGGGCAAAGGGGAAGCTGGGACGAAGTGAGAGAGTAGCATAGACATATTTACACTACCAACTGTAAAATAGATAGCTAGTGGGAAGTTGCTGTATAACAAAGGGAGATCAGCTGGATGATGGGTGATGCCTTGGAAGACCAGGACAGGGAGGGTGCCAGGGAGTCATGGGAGGGACAGGATGTGGGGATATATGTATAAATACAGCTGATTCACTTTGGTGTACCTCAAAAGCTGGTACAAGAGTGTAAAGCAATTATATTCCAATAAAGAGCTTAAAAATATTTTATTGCTTTTACACTCACAATTCTCAATTTATTTCCTCCTTTCTATACGCACCTTCAACATCTATTTCCACTTAACATTTCTCTATGGCTTTGATTTCAGCAATAGTATGTTCCTCACATTATTCTAGGATGACCTTTACACAGGGTGGGCCTAAACATGGGTATCATTTGCTGTAAACCTTGCACAGACTCTTTATGAATTTTAAAATTATTAATTCTGTAACCAGAATATAAGGTTCTCTGTTATCTGGTTGCTGCCTACATAGCAATGCTCATGTTTTGGTTTTCATCCCCTGTTCCTCATAACTGTTTTACAGTTCCTAAGTACACTTTAAAGTTTCATTATAATGCCAGATTACTCTTCTGTAGCTTCTTCTTGGTATGTGCTTATCCACTTCTATATCAGGTATAACTTCTATCCTCCTTGAAGTTTCATTACAATTGTAAGTTTTCTGTGAAGTCTTTGTGAATCTCCCCAGGAAGAGTTGACTATTTTGGGGGTCCATTTCAGCAGGACTACAGTATTGCATTTATTTATTTACATGACTTTCCCCAAGTTTAGACTGAGAACTCCTTAAGAGAAAGAACAAACGCTGATTATTCTCTTCTTCCTCATATTTTAGTGACTACCATACAGCAATGATAAAATTAGTAAATATTTGTGGAAGACTGAAAAATCAGATTGTTGAGTGATGTAAACAAATAATTCCTACATGGTGGGAGAATGAGAAGTGCAGAAACAAGGGAAAATGCTATGATTGTTGAGGCCCAAAGATTGAGGTCAACACCAGAAAAGACAGATGGGAGATAGAAGACATTTTGGTATATCCAGACTCTTCCTCAGAATCAGGGTTGGAGTAGTTATTTTGGGGTTACCTGCAGTATAGAGACCATACCTAAAGAGTGATGACCTCCTTCTGGGAGGAAAGAGCCCAAAGAGGTTAGAGTTCCAAATATGTCTCCCAGGACTAAATCTGGCACATGTTTGCATTCCGTTTTTCCCTTCTGGCTCCAGGGAGCTAAATCTCTCAGGGAGCAGTGAGACAAAACACAAAAGGAAACACCTTTAATGACGCTTATGGGAATTCATCTTCTAAAGCCACAAACTCTTTAAGTGCTTCAGCTAAACCCTCTCAAGTGTACCTTACTAACTTCAAATAATGAGAAAACGATTGTATCTTCCAGGGGCCTCATGAGTGGCTCCATCTCTCTGCTCTTTCTGGGGGCAACCCCATGAATTGTTCAAGGACAAAAAAATATGAGTGGAATCAGACTCTGCTCTGATAATATTCAGGTGAACTACAGGGTCTTCACAGGTACTGGGGAATGTGGTAAGGGTGCATGGGATTCTTTTTATTGGTAGTAACTCTATGTGATACAGAAGGATAATAAGTAACGTTAAGTGTGTTAAAGTCCCAAATTATGGAGCTTGATTCTAGGCACTTCCATTTGTCTCCTCTGGTCTTGACTGTCAATCACCCCCACCCCACCAAGAGCATGTTCTGTTGTTTCACTGTTTCTCCTTTCTCCCTGCTGTTAGAAGTATCTATTTTTAATGTCACAAGCATTTTTTCTTTTAATGGTTTACAAATATCTATTGACAAATTGCTGTATGGTAGACACTAAGTTATATTCTAGTAATAAAGAAAAGGATAAGATGTTGTTCCTCCTCTCATGGTGCTCATGGTATAAATAGGGAAAAAGACATAGAAATAAGTACATGTGATATCCTGACATGGCACTCCAATTCTGGTGAAGTGGATCCTAGAAGAGTAGCCTTTTCCCAGGGATATTTGTGATGTCTTCACTGCCCTGTTTATAAATGTACAGAGCTTTGAAGAAGGTATGGAGTTCTTCCAGGTCGGGAATATGCAAGAATCCTCCAGGAAAGACAGCAAGACAGTAAAGTGGGGAGTAAATAAACTGAATGTTGTGTTTAGGAAATGAAAAATATTTCTTAATATCTGACAAACAATGTGAGGCCAGGAATGACAAGCGAAATTTGGCCAGGAAGGAGTCACTCAATAACAGAGGGTCTTACATTCTGGCTATAGAACTGACACATAATTATGAAATTAGTGTGGAGACATTGTAGAGTTCATATCAGGTGATGATCATGACCAGACTCATCCTGTGGACTGGCCAACTGGGTTAACATGAGCAACAGATAATTTTTGCTGTGAAAGCCATAAGAAGGTAATGAGAGGTGGAAATAAGTCAGAGAAAGTAGAGGTGGGAGGTGGGAGATGAATCTATAACGATTTGAAACAGTTATACAGATGTCCACTGTTAATACTAGACCTACGTGGACATTTTATATTGCTTATTTTGTAATTATTTTAGTAACTCTAAGTAATTGGTATTATTATTCAGATTTTATGGATGAAGCATGTGACACTTAGAACAGGCATGTAATGGAGTCTGGAGCCAAGTTTAGAGATCAGTTTCCAAGGCTTTTGTATTTCACAAATAATTTTACTTTCAATGTATTTTAATTTTTGAACACATTTAGATTTACAAGGAAATTGCAATGATATTCCAGGTAGTTTCAATAAACCTGCACCAATTTCCCCTACGCATACAGAATATGTTATGTTTAGAACCTCTTGGCTATGACAGTTTCTTAGATTTTCACTGTTTTGGAGAACTTGGTAGTTGTGAAAAGTACTGATCAGGTATTTTGAAAAATTTCTTTCCATTGAATTTTGTCTGCTGGGTATCCCATAATTAGATTGCGGTTATGGACTTTATACTCCAAAAGAACTGCTTAAGTGTTCTAATTTATACAGACAGAAATTCAGAGAACATTGTGATGTAGGACAATGGTGGCAGGAACATGAAGTTGGATCAGAATTGGTTTATTGTTATGGATTCACTAAGCAGAGCTTCTGCATCTAATATTGCAGCTTGGGGACTTAAAAAACACTTTATCAGGTTGTTCGTTTGCTTGGTTGAAACATGGGCCAAAGGTGGTTCAGGGTGAGTGAGTTGGAAATGCCAACCAAAAGCTTCCTTATTTTTTTCTTTCAGATCTTTATTGGAGTATAATTGCTTTACAGTGTTGTGCCAGTTTCTGCTGTACAACAGAGTGAATCAGCTGTATTTATACATATATCCCCATATCCCCTCCCTCTTGAGCCTCCCTCTCACCCTCCCTATCGCACCTGTCTAGGTCATCACTAATCATCGAGTTGATCTCCCTGTGTTATGCAGTTGCTTCCCACTAGCTATCTATTTTACATTTGGTAGTGTAAATATGTCTATGCTACTCTCTCACTTCATCCCAACCAAAGCTTGCTTTGCTTTAATGTATAGGAAAGGATTCAAACACTTTGGGACATTGGGATGTTAGAGCGGATTTGTCATTTAAGACCTATTCACCCACACTGGGAGGGTACGGAAGACATACCTTTTACTATGACTGTGAGAAATAAATTTGTGAGGGGAGTCCCAATATCTTTGAAGAGCTCTGTGGTCACTTTTCTCTGTAGCCCAGATCTTATAGTGGAAATCCCAGCCACTGAATTGGGAAACCCAAATGCACAGGGAGTAGGTAAGTCTTGAAACGGCCTGGGCCAAGCACTGGCACTGAACCACCAAAGGCAAGGAGGGGCATGGTTCCCATAATGGACAGCAGAGTTGAAGCTGCCTTTGGAATAGTCTGACTGGTTCAGACATATGGTGTCGGCTAGTTGATCACGGTGTTCATAGATGTGAAATAGAAAGCCCATCAAATTCTTACTTGATCTGTATAAGTAGAAAAGTTCTAGGTGAAGTAAACAAAAGAATTCAAAGACTGGCTGGGTTCAAGTCCAGTTTCACTTGCTTAATGAGTAATTTGGGGAAAACAAGTCACTTTCTTCTAATAGTCAATGTTTTCTTCTCTAAGACAGAAAAAGAAAGTGTACATTGATCTGATGAAAACAAAATGAGTTAGTATGAGATGAATCTCCCACAAATATCAATATTAATAATTGTTGACAATACCTGTTTTTAATTAACAGACTAAGTTTTAAAATGTGATGCTTATTGTAGGTTAAAAAAAGAGAGAGAAATGTAAAATTAGAGATAAGTAAGGATAATTTCAAACCATATGCACGCTTGGGAGAAACTGACCAAATAAGAGGAAGTAGAACAATCTCGAAGTTTCTGAATGAGAGCAGGGAGAGTCAATTGAAATTGCCCTGGCAAGCATTTTGTTAGTTTTGCTCCTTTTACTTTATCAGATATGGAATAATTATGATAAAGTCATTGTCACTGAAGACAGCAATCATAAAAACTCCCTAACTTATTAAGCTGATAAGAAATATGTGGTTTTCATATCAAAAGAGTACGTTGTGATTAAGTGGCTTTTTCTCCCCAGAATAAACTCTCAGGCAAGGCATGTCTTTAAAAAATATTAAGGGAGTAGATACACTAGGGTACTTATTGAAATGCACAGTGATAAATAAATGCTCATCTATCATAATGCTACCTGACTTCTATGAAATGTATTTGACAAGCCAAAATTCTAGGACATAGGAATCTGGAAAACTCATTTCCTGGGATTAACTTTTCAAGGGATTTTTTTTAAGTTAATTTGGGAAATTAGCAGCATTTCACTTTACTGCAAGTCTTTGCCACATGTGACAGAATTTAGTTGTCATTTATACGTTGAAATCAGTTGTTTTTGGATACGTGATTACCCGTATTATACAAGCACAACAGGGTTTGCCCTAAAGAGTTATTGTAATAACACTATTTGGTAGCCTAACTTCATACATGTATTATTAATTGCACAAGAAGTCAATAATTTGTCACACTGGGTTTTGAATGTTTGCTTTAAGTGTTGGCTATTTCTATGTTTTATAAACCAAAACAGAATTTCCAAAAACCATGAAGGAAACCAAAATAAATATTTCTGCATTTCAAAAAAAAAAAGAAGAAAGAAAGAAAGAAAGAGAAAGAAAGAAAGAAAGAAAATGTTAAGAAAATGTTACTTAAGCAAAACCAGTGTTTATCCCATGGAACTTTCAAGTCCCTGTAAATATTTATAGTCTTGGAACATATAGTTAATTACCATAGACCTCCTTTTGCATATCCTTCTCTGAAAAACATCCCCTCTTCTTTTAAAACGTATGAAAGTTTTTTTTTCTAGAATCGTATTTGTGAAGTACTCTTGACAGTTTGAGGATGTAAATCTTTTTATGTTAAAAAGAGTGTAGATATTTATTTAGTTGGGTATTACCAATATCATGATCATTTTCCAGGCATTGTGGGGACTATAAGTAGAAACTGTAATGTTTTCATCAATTCTCCCATTCTCCAGTTTTCAATTCCATGCAAACCTTTGTCTTTTTTTTCTATGACTACCCCCATGGGAACACGTGAATTATAACATTCAACTTTCAAGGGAGAAGAAAGCTGGTTGGCTCATGTTATATAGTGTCTTATAAAGGCCGATTACCTATGCCTTATTTGCAAGAGTGCACAATGCTACTATCATTGCATTCAGTGTGTGTGTGTGTGTGTGTGAGTGTGTGTTGGGGGACCCCTACTGGCATGTTAAGTCAAAATTATGCAGATTATGACCTGCTGAATGAAGAGGCACAAGCCACCGCGTGGGATCAGCAAGTCCCTCAGCATTTGAGCTCCCACTTTGGGCAAATGAAAATTCTGGGGACATTTTGATTAATAGAGCAGTTTCAATACACTCACAAAAAGAAAGTAGAGTCCTAAGATTTATTACTTACAAATCCAAGAAATGGGATGGAATGCAATGAGCCAGGGGAAGGGCAGTCTTCTGTCCTAGATCACGAGTGACCAAGAGATAGAGCAGGGTAGAAATCTCCTATTGTTTCTAAGACAATTGGGGCAGAGGTCACCATTTTTGGGCTCATCTCTAAGTTGTGTTTTAAAATATTCCCTGGGTAAAGCCAAGTAGGAACTTATAGAATGAATCCTAAGCTTGGGTCCGTATCTAAATAAGGAATTAGTAGGGTTGTCATACTATAAAATTCCTACGCACCAACTCAGAATAGCTACTTTCTCATCACAGTGTGCATAGAGGGGGTAGGAGAAGTTATTAGTATAGAGGAAACAGGTACAACATATATCCCAACCTGAAGTTGTATTCTGAAAGTAAAATGCAGAATTTAGACCAAATGAAAATTGAAGGAGATAGAATGTAATTTATGGTAGAATGACCGCTACATTCTTATAACTATATAAATACATCATTTGCTCTATTATGATGTAATGTAATATAATATGCATATAGATATAAAGAACAGCAACTTAATATGTCAGTAGCTTTCAATAGGAGAATAAAAATCTAATCTCTTTTCTTCCTTTTATCTTACCCACAACCTTGATCCAGGTTGGTTATTTCCACTCAAGTCACATCACCTATCCTTGTTATTCCTGAACATGTTAGGAATGCTCCTGTCTCAAGACCATTAAATTGGCCATTTCTCTGCCCTAAATACTCTTCCTAAGGTGTAGGCTTCCTTGTGCCTTCATTTTGTTTAGATTATCTGATTAAAAGGCCCTAGTCAACACCTTATCTTTGACAAAGGAAGCAAGAATATACAAAGGAGAAAAGACAGCCTCCTCAATAAGTGGTGCTGGGAAAACTGGACAGCTACATGTAAAAGAATGAAATTAGAACACTTCCTAACACCATACACAGAAATAAACTCAAAATGGATTAAAGACCTAGATGTAAGGCCAGACACTATAAAACTCTTAGAGGAAAACATAGGCAGAACCCTCTATGACATAAATCACAGCAAGATCCTTTTTGACCCATCTCCTACAGTAATGGAAATAAAAACATAAAGAAACAAATGGGACCTAATGAAACTTAAAAGCTTTTGTACAGAAAAGGAAACCATAAACAAGACTAAAATAAAACCTTCAGAATGGGAGAAAATATTTGCCAATGAAAAATTGACAAAGAGTTAACCTCTAAAATTTGCAAGCAGCTCATGCAGCTCATATAAACCAACCCAATCCAGAAATGGGTGGAAGATCTAAATAGACATTTCTCCAAAGAAGACATACAGATGGCCAACAAACACATGACAAGTGCTCAACATCACTAATTATTAGGGAAATAGGGAAATGCAAATCAAACCACAATGAGGTATCACCTCACACAAGTCAGAATGGCCACCATCAAAAAAAATCTAGAAACCATAAATGCTGGAGAGCGTGTGGAGAAAATGGAGAACAGTATGCAGATTCCTTAAAAACCTAAAAATGGAACTACCATATGACCCAGCAATCCCACTACTGCACATATACCCTGAGAAAACCGTAATTCAGAAAGATACATGTACTGCAATGTTCATTGCAGCACTATTTACAATAGCCAGGACATGGAAGCAACCTAAATGTCCATTGACAGAGGAATGGATAAAGAAGGTGAGACATAGATATACAATGGAATATTAGCCAAAAAAAAAAAGGAACAAAATTGACTTATATGTAGTGAGGTGGATGGACCTAGAGTCTGTCATACAGAGTGAAGTAAATCAGAAAGAGGAAAACAAATACCATATGATAAGGCATATATATAGAAGCTAAAAAAATGGTACTGATGAACCTAGTTGCAGGGCAAGAATAAAGGCACAGACATAGAGAATTGACTTGAGGACAGGGGGAAGGAGGGGAAGCTGGGACGAAGTAAGAGAGTAGCATTGACATATATGCACTACCAAATGTAAAATAGATAGCTAGTGGGAAGTTGCCGCATAACATAGGGAGATCAACTCAATGCTTGGTGATGACTACCTAGAGGGGTTGGATTAGGAGGGTGTGAGGGAGTCTCAAGAGGCAGGGGATATGGAAATATACGTATAAATATAGCTGATTCACTTTGTTGTACAGCAGAAACTAATACAACACGGTAAAGCAATTAAACTCCAATAAAGATGGGAAAAAATGTGTGGAGATAACAGCAAAAAATAATAAATAAAAACAATAGCTGATTAAAAAAAAGGGGTGCTGAAGAATATTGGAGAAAAGACATAAAAAGGGTTCAGCAAGAGCTTCTTCCCAGTCTGCACATCTTCCCTCAACTAGCTAACATCACCCAATGTTATAACTTTCACTCTCTAATATGTTCTAAGTAGCTCTGCCTTAAAAAGATTTTTCTTCTCCTCTCTTATCCCCAACGGAGTTCCATCCCTCTGTGACATGTTTTCATACTTCTCATATATTTTTCCCCCATAGTGTGGAAAAAAAGTCACACAATGATTTGGAAGTTTATTGACAGTATTCTACCAAAGGAATACATTTGCTTGACTTTGAACATGGACCTTGTCATTGACTTGGAATTTCATTTTATCATTATTAAAAGCACTACTATAATCCTTTGAAAGTCATATGACATGTATATGACAGCACATAATTGACTTAGAGACTCATAGATGACTCTGCGGCATAGCAGATGCTAATATTCCCTTGCTCTCCTCTTACTGAAATTACCAAACTTATCTGTGGTGACCCCATGGGACTTTATCTGGCAAGCATCCAGTGATCCTTACTCCATTGCCCCACTCAATGGTGATGGTTTTCCCTTCTATTAGTGTCCACTGTCAGTTAGTCAGAAGGGACCTCACGGTAAACACACAGGTAATTCTCTCCTGTATTACATGTGATCAAAGAGTTTTCTCACATGTTTGGGTCAGAATCCCAGAGCATCAGCTCAAGGTGCTCAGTTGTATCCTTCAGTCCTTGGAGGAAGGAATTGTGTGCCACAGCCACATAAATGAACTTTTGATGCTACCCTGCATCTTGGAAGCCACTCTGAGCAGTCCAGTGAGATAGGAGACGTGAACGGAGCGTCCATGCTGCACCCTAAGGGTAAAATCTGGCAGAAGAATTTTGCTTTCTTTTAATATTCTGGAAACTAACAGTTACATCCATCAGAGAACAAGGACCAAAGAATATTTCATTTAATGAGGCCCTATGGGAATTCACATCCAGAAGTCACAAAAAATTACAAATGTTTTTCCTCAATATATTCAAGTCTATATCGCCAAATTCAGGGGATGAGAAAACACAATTGTGTTGCAGAAGCCTCATGAGTGTTTGTATCTCCTTGCCCTTCTAGGGGCAGCATCAAATTTTGTCCATCGTTCAAGGAAGTGCTGGATGGGAGAACTTGGACGCTGCCCTGACAATATCTCGGTGAGCCACAGCATCTTCACAGGTGCTGGGGGATGTGTAATAGCACAAAGGGTCCTTTACATTTGTGAATTTCCTGGGGAGCCACAGGAAAAACAAGATAAGAAAATTTTAATGATCAAGAGTGTTTCTAAGACTGATTCTTGAAGGAGATTCAGGGTACACTAAAATATTTTAACTCCCATATCTTTTCTCAAGATTTGGTTCAGGGTACTCTAACATCCTGCTTACCTCCCTCCAACCTTCTTCCCTGTTTTGTTACCTGTTCCACTCATACCACCTTCTTTCCCTTTTCCTGATGATTTCAGGAATGCTCTTATTGCAGAGTCTTTGTACTAGCTGTTACTTGGCCCTAAATGTCCTCCTCACAGATACATGCTTGGCTCCTGTGCCCACTGCCTTCAGATACTGTGCTCAAAAGTCACCTTCCCTGAGCGTCCTTTCCTGACCCCTCCCACACCATGTAAAGTTAATCATGGATTTCTCTATATCTTCCTTGTGTTCAATGTGTGTTTGTTTCACACATTTTGCAGCTCTGTTGTTTGGTCCATACAAATTTATGAGTGCTATGTCTTTTTTGGTGGATCGACCCTTTATTGGTCCATAATGCTCATCTCTGTCACTAGTAATTTCCTTTCCTCTGAAGTGTACTTTATCTGATATTAATATAGTCACTCTTCTTTTCCTTTGATTAATGCTTGCGTGATATGTCCTTTTCCATCATTTTACTTTCAGTCTGCCTATTTCATTATATTTAGAATAAGTTCCTTGTAGACAGAATATACAAGGGTGAGTCAAAAATTATCTGTACTCGGGCTGTAGACTTTATTTTAATTAACTTTTAGAAAAGATGAATACATCATTTCTTGACATGATCTCTTTGCTTCTCAATACACTTTGTCCATCAGTCAACAAGTTTTCATATTCCCTCATTAAAAAATGTTTTAGACTGAGCTACAAGCGATGAATGCACTGCTGTTTTCACTTCTTCATAAGTGAATCTTCGTCCTTGTAGGGCTGCTTTCAGGGGATCAAACAGGTGACAGTCCAATGGAGCAAGACCAGGACTATAGGGAGGATGCTTTAACACCTCAAGACGAAGCTTTTGCAGATGTCAACAGTTTGGGCAGAAGTGTGCAGACGTGCCTTGTCACGCAAATTCACAATGCCCTTGGATAGCAGTTCTCTGCTTTTAATCTGAAGTTTAGGCTTCAGCACAAACTTTTTGAAAACTAAGTCTGTCATGGATTATATCATAGGCAGAGCCATGGCTGATTTAAAAATGATTTGCCACATAATCCACTGTCACTCATCTACTTGACAGAATCATTTCACGTGTACGCTCAATATTGTCATCAGCCATGGACGTGGACAGGCGAGCAGCTCCTTCTTGATGGCTGACACTTGTGTGGCCTTCCTTGAACTTCTCTATCCATTCATACACACTTCTTTTTTTTTTTTTTTTTTTCATTTTTTTTTCATACACACTTCTTCATGGCAAAACACTTTCTCCATACTGTGCACAAAGTCTTCGATAAATAATGGTACCAGGTACACTCTCAGACCACACACACAAAAAAAACAAATCACTGCACAATGTTCTTCTTTCATGCAAATCACAAGTGGGTCATCCATTTTTGCTGACACCACAGTTACAAATGAACTGATGTAACACGTTCATACCTGTACAGCAGTGGCTGGGGAGACAGTAGCCTTGAATGGAAAGCTCTAAGACAGTGTGACCAACAGAAGTTTTAATATAACCAGAGTGTGGATAATTTTTGACTTACTCTCGTAGTTGGGTTATTTTTTTTTTTTTTTAATTCTACTCTGGCATTCTCTGTCTTTAAGAAAACAATTTATTAAGGTAAAATTCACATAAAATTTACTATTTTAAAGAGAATAATTCAGTGACATCTAGTACTTTCACAATGCTATTGCATCCCCACCACTTTCAGTTTCCAAAACATTTCCATCACTACAAAATAAAACCCATTTTCCATTAACTGGTTTCTTCCCATTTCCCACTCTTCAGCCCCTAGAAACCACCAGTCTGCATTCTTTCTCTTTTAGTTAGTGAATTTAGAAAATACATTTAATACGATTACAGACATGTTAAGGCTTAAGACTGACATTTTCCTTCTTGTTTCCTCTCTTTTCATTAGTTTCTTTCCTGCCTTCCTCCTGTATGCTTGAACATTTTTTAGAAGTATATTTTCACTAGTCTATAGTGCTTTGAGTCTTTCCCTTTGTATAGCTTTTTGTTATTGTTACTCTTATGTATAACATTATATATATGTATAATTACAATCTATTGGTGCTGACATTTTATCAGCTAGGTGAGGTATAGAAATCTTGCCTCTCTTCACGATTACTTTTACTCACATCTTCTATAATGTAGTTGTCATATATTTCCATGATACACTGAAAATCACATAAAACAGTCAAAATTTTTTGCTATGACCACCAAACGTAAGTTAGAAATTCAAGAAAAAAGTAAAGTCTATTACATTTACCCATGCCTTTTCTGTTTTCCTTGTTACTTCTTTCTTCCTGATGTTCCAGATTCCATTTAAAAATTTTTTCCTTATCTTTAGATCTTTCCTATTCTTTAGTCATTCCTTTAGGATAGGTCTGCTAGCCAAAAATTCTCTTGGCTTTCTTTCATCAGAGAATGTTTTCATTTCCCATTTCTTCCTGAATGATGTTGTCATTGGATACCAAATTTTGAGTTGACAATTCTTTTTCTGTGCCTGAAAAAAAGTTGTGCCACTTCCTTCTGGCTTCTACCATTTATGAGGAAAAGTATGCTGTCAGTTGAACTGCTTTTCCCCTGTAAGTAATATATCATTTCTCTAAGGCTGTTTTCTAGAATATATCATTGTATTTGGCTTTCAGAAGTTTGATTCTGATGTGTCTTGGCATGTATTTCTTTGAGTTTCTCTTGGTTAAGTTTTGTTCAATTTCTTGAACCAATTATAGATTTATAGGCTTTTAGGGGGTCAAATTTGAGAAATTTTCACTATTATTTCTTCAAATAAAATTTCATCCACACTTTTTCCCTCTCCTTATGAGATTCTGATGAAATAAATGCTAAATCTTTTGTAATGGTTCCACAGTTCCTTGAGGCTATTTTTCAGGTCTAAATTCTCTCTGTTGTATGTACTGTGTAATTTTCATTGTTCTATCTTCAAGTTTAATGAGTCTTCTGTCATTTCTATTCTGCTTTTTAGCTCATTCATTGGGGATTTTTATTTTCACCCATTGTAAATTTTAGTTCTATGATTTTCATTTGATCTACTTTATATCATCCACTTCTTTGCTGAGCCTTCTATTGATTTGCTTAGACTTTCTATTTTTCATTTATTTCACTCATATTGTAATTGATCATTGACCTATTTTTATCATGGCTTCTTTTAAATCTGTATTAGAGAATTCTAACATTTGTGCCATTTCAGATTTGATAATGTTGATTGCCTTTTTTTTTTTTCATTTAGTTTGACACCTTCTTGGTTCTTGGTACAATAAGTGAATTTGATTGAAACCTGGGCATTTGGGGTATTATAAGATCTTGACTCCTGTGTAAATTGTGTTTTAGCATGTCTCCTCTGACATCACTCCAGTGGATGGATGAGGGAGCTTCCCTGCTACTACCAGGTTGGGCGGAAGTCTAGATTCTCTTTTTATCCTCTTTTCACACCTGGGTAGATCTCCTTGTTGCCTTTGGGCAAAGGTTGGAGTTGAGGTTCCCCATTAGACATTTGCCAATGACTCCCAGGCTTGGATAGAGAATGCTGCCTTGTTCTTGCTCCCCATGCAGCCTCCACTGACATGAGATAGGCTGTCTTCTTACTGCCAGGAAGTGGTGAATATCCTTAGTCTCCTTGTACCCTCTTCTGGGCACACTTCACATGGGATGAAGAGAGCACATCATTACCGTTTACCTAGAATTATATTGTTTGGACATATTTATCCCCATCTAAAATGGGGATATTTTTTTTAATATTTTTATTAATATATTGATATTCTATTGCTCTACCCTCTCACTGGAATATAACTTCCTTCTGAACATGGACTTACCTTTTCTAAGAAGCCCAATGCTTAATTTCTAGTGCCTTAAACAGTATTTTGTACATGATTGAGTGCTTAAAACTATTTGTCCAATAAGGAAGAATTTCCCAGAGAATTTTTTTAAATTAATTAATTAATTATATTTATTTATTGGCTGCATTGGGTCTTCATTGCTGCACATGGGCTTTCTCTAGTTGCTGCAAGCAGGGGCTGCTCTTCATTGTGGTGTGCAGGCTCCTCATTGTAGTGGCTTCTCTTGTTGTGGAGCATGGGCCCTAGGCACGTGGGCTTCAATAGTTGTGGCACATGGGCTCAATAGTTGTGGCTCAAGGGCTCTAAAGCGCAGGCTCAATAGTTGTGGCACATGGGCTTAGGTGCTCTGTGGCATGTGGAATCCTCCGAGAGCAGGGCTCGAATCCATGTCCCCCTGTATTGGCAGGCAGATTCTTTACCACTGTGCCACCTAGGAAGTCCTCCCAGAGAATTTGTGGAGGAAAAACAGTTTGGGGAAAAGGGTGAGATTAGGTACAATGTTGACTCACAGTTGACAGTACCCAGGAGCAGCTGGACCAATTGCATTCTGCTGAACATGTTGATCCATAAGTGAAATGTCTTTTCTCCCCCCAGAAATCTCATGACCTACATGGAACCAGGAAACCATACTCAGGTTTCAGAATTTATTCTGCTTGGATTCTCAGAAGAGGCAGAGCTGCAGCCTCTCATCTTTGGGCTGTTTCTGTCCATGTACTTGCTCACTTTTACTGGGAACTTGCTCATCATCCTGGCCACAATCTCAGACTCCCACCTCCATACCCCCATGTACTTCTTCCTCTCCAACCTGTCCTTTGCAGACATCTGTTTCACCTCCACCACCATCCCAAAGATGCTGTGGAACATCCAGCTAAAGAGCAAAGCCATCACCTATGAAGGCTGCCTCTGCCAGATGTACTTTTTCATGCTCTTTGTACATTTGGACAACTTTCTGCTGAGTGCAATGGCCTATGACCGGTTTGTGGCCATCTGTCACCCCCTGCATTACACAGGCATCATGAACCCCCAGCTCTGTGGCTTCCTGCTTCTGGTATCCTGGTTACTGAGTGTTCTGGATTCTTTGTTAAATGGCTTACTGGTGTTGCGGCTGTCCCTGTGTGCTGGCCCGGAAATCCCCCACTTTTTTTGTGAAATCAATCAGGTGCTTGAACATGCCTGTTCTGACAACTTTCTTAATCACATAGTGCTGTATTTTGCATCTTGTCTTCTGGGTTTTATCACACTTACCTTTATTCTTTTCTCTTACTCTAAAATTGTTTTCTCTATTCTGAGAATTTCATCAGCTAGAGGCAAGTATAAAGCATTCTCCACCTGTGGCTCTCACCTCTTTATTGTTTCCTTGTTCTATGGAACAGGACTTGGGGTGTACATGAGTTCTGCCATGACCCCAGATTCCAAGGTCAGTACAATAGCTTCAGTTATGTACACAGTGGTGACACCCATGCTGAATCCTTTTATATACAGTCTGAGGAATAAGGACATAAAAGTTGCTTTGTTAAGTCTTGTCACTACTATAACTTTCAGAGAGTGACAGAGATGCTCGTCTTGAGGCTGAAGAAGTGCCCATGAATAACATAAAATTAAAAAATGTATTTTGAGATTCAGCAATCCAGATATTTGGTGACAGTTTCTCTTTATTGCTAAAATTCATGAATCTTTGAAATATTATTTCATGTATTTTCTAATATCTGATTTCTCAAGATCGCATTAATAATGTATTTAGATATCTGCAAATTGTTTTCACAATTTTCATGTTTTCTTTTCCTAAAGTTCATCCCCAGTTTTAGAAATGAAGGAATTTGGTAGTAATTGTTTTTATTAAGTGGCAACATTTATTTTTTGAATAATATATATTTAAACCATCCCATCAAATATAAACATATAGGTGATGTTTTCTCATTTTACCTGTCAGGTTTGTGATGAAGGCTAAAATTTCTGTAGATATAAGAGCTTGAGCTTAATTTTTCATTCAGAATTATACCATCGATTACAATGATAACATCTCATTGAATCAAACTTTTCTTTCAGTATACCTACCTTCATATTTTTTATAGTAACCCAGACCAAAGATTGCTCAACTTTTATGAAGGAACAGAGCCAAATATTTTTGGCTTTGCAGGCAACATAATGTCTATTAAAACCACTCAACTCTGCCATTGTAACAGCAATCAGTCAACAAAACCACAATAGACTCCATAAAAAAAATTGAGCTTGGCTTTATTTAAATAAGACTGATTTGATCAAAACAAGTGCTGGGTCAGATTTGATTTACAGGTCATATTTTCCCTAAGTCTTATCTAGACTATAATATACTTAATATTTTGTAAACAGATTGCTTTTTCTCTTAGTAAGTAGTGCCAAGCATGACATTTGGCACAAATTGGTGATGTAATATCTGTTGCATAGTTAATTACATTAAAATGGAATCTACTTGGAAAATAAGCATAATTGCATACATCAATTCACTATAGACCTCACATTTAAGACCACAAGTATCCTGTTGATTTAAATTCACTGTGGCCAAACTCTTGAATGGAGGAGGGAAATACATTTCACCCAATGAGTAGGATTGACTATTTTGAATAATAATACAATCTGCCACACTCCAGCACTTCTATCACTAGCTACAGGAAATGTTTAGATACTTTAAACACTATCCTCCTGGTTAATGCCATCCAAGTGCTTGTGCCCAGCTGCTCTATATCAGCTTGCTTAACAAGTTTTCTAGAATCACCTTCCTTCTTTTCAAGAGAGAAGATAGTACGTGATTTAACAGGCAGAAGTGAAGTAACAATAACTGCGCTCTGAAGGCCTTCGGCATTTGATGGGTTGACAGACAGATGCAGGTGTGCAAATGAATCTCAGCTTGACTTCACTGTATTCCGCTCTGCTCAGCTCTTCTTTCCAACTGATGTTCCAGATGATCAAGAGTGGCCCCAATTCTATCAACGTTACCAAGTGCAAGCTCGTTCCGCTTGCTGCCTGACAGGTCAATGCATTGGAGACAAGGTGTTGAGGCAAGGAATACGACTTTATTCAGAAATCCAGCAAACTGAGAAGGTGGCGGACTAATGTCTCCTCCAAAAACCATCTTATTGGGGTCTGGATGCCAGTTTGTTTTCTAGAACCAGAGAGGGAGGGGCTGTGGGGAAGTAAAGTTAAAGGGCCATCAGTCTTACAAAAGATCTCCGGGAATAACCAGCCTTAGTGAGGGGATATGTTAATTTCAGCCATTCACACAGGTGGGCAGGGCAGATTGTCCACTGATGGGCTGAACAGAGGCGCTTTAGTTCAACATTCAGGCAGAGGGGCAGTGTTCCCGGAGGCAGGCCATCATGTATGATTACAATAACAAAAGCAACAAAAACCAAAGGTTAAAGTCAAAGAAACAGATCCAACATGGAGTCCAATTTAGCTCCTCCCGGTAATATCAACAGACATTTGGCAGCAGAGCCAGAGACACGACACATCTGCAAAAATTTCGTCACAGACTCAACCTTTGCAGCCACTCTTCAGAGCAGGTAGATGTTCTCTGATTAACTTGTTGCTGGGTATTTTGAAAATCAAAACTCTGTCTTTCAAATGTTCCATCTCCCAGCTGTTTCCGCAAATGTGTAAGGTCGAATTACTATAATAAATCCATTTTCCCTCATTCATAGTAGACCTGGTTCCATGATTGAAAATGCTAACTTTTACAATTATTGGTTCCAGATGTGGTTGCAAAAGAATAGAACTCTAGGTGGGCGTCTGGAATTGGTTCTGTGATCTAATTAGATTTAAAGGCATTAATGACTATATATGTTTTTTTGTACTAAAAGAGACAGCAATATTTCACAGCATGCTGTGGCAAAACAGTAATTAAATTAAACTTAAATCGTTCCTTGCAGATAACTATAGTTAAATGTCAGTGGAAGGCAAGACACTGAGTACCCAAGTATTTGCTGTCTTACAGCATTTTAGTGAAAGAAGTATAATGGGTTGGTGACTTGTTTCTAAGGGCACCAGAGAATTTGGAGAAGGGAATACTGACCTCAGGACTTGAAATGCTTTAATTCCCAGTTCAAGTTCCAGGCAAGGAAACAGAAAGCTAAAACATATCACCCCCTCCACCTGCCCAAGCAATAGTCTGTTACTGGAAGAATTTCAGAAATTAGTTATACTATCAAGTGCCTGTAAGATGTAGAGATGTTTATTCTCTTATGTACGGTGCTAATTCAGAAGATAGATAAGGTGGAGACTGATGTCAGCAACATGGTGGAGTGAAAAGCTGATGTTGTCTCTCCCCGTCAATCTACAACCAGTAAAACATACACAATGCAACACAGGTGTCTTTGTCCAGCACACCAAGATGATGGATAATTCCACACATCTGTACATTAAAGGTGGGTGGACTGAAATACATAGAGGAGGTGAAACTGAGGGAACAATGGGGGCAGTGCCTGCAATCCCAGCACTCTGTGATAGCTGAATCTGCAGCCCCAGAGAACCTTGTAGCAGCAGAAGATGTAGAACACAAGACTCTGGCCTTCCAGCCACAAGGACATTTGTGGCCACAGGTAACTTGGTAACAGTAGCAGTAGGGTCTGGGACCCTATTCCTCCTACCATTGAGGTGCCCATGACTGTGGACCCCCATACCCCACCTAGCAACAGTGGAGCTTGTGAACCTTACAACACCGGACACAGCAGAGGCATTCACATGACCCCAGGTCCCCCAGGGCAGTGTTATCTGTGAATCATGCCATCCTGGCTGTGAGAGAAGAGCCCCCCAACCTGGTGTACCAAGTAGCAATGCCAATGACATTGGTAGCAGGAAGGCACCAACAACCATGGAGACACAAGAAGTGATAATGAGGGCCCAGGGCCACACCTTTGACAGAAGCAGTGGAGAGGCCAAAGTGCCATTTTTCTAATGTAACAACAGGCAGCTCAGGTGAGAGAAACAAACAAAAAAATGCTATATTGCCACCTACTGGAAACAAAAGAAAGGTCCCTAATTTCTAATCCGTTGCATCATTAGAATCAAGCAGAGAGGTGCTCCCTACTTCAAATGAGAAGAAGTACAACTCATCATGCACCATGAAGAACCGGATTAACACTATCATAGAAAGAAAATGACATTTCTCCAGAAACCAAGCTTAAAGTCACAGAATATCATGATCTAGCTGATAGAGAATTCAAACAGCTGTTATGACGAAACTCAACCAGCGTCAAGAAAATGCAGAAAAGTAATTGAATGAGCTCAGGAATAAAATAAATGAAAAGAGGAATACATAGAAAAAGATATTGAATCTCTGAAAAAGAAACAGAAATTCTTGAGCTTAGGAACTCAATAAACAAGACAAAGGATGCACTAGGAAGCATTGGATATTGAGGAAAGTGATAAAAATAGAATCGGGAAGCTGCAACTCTTCATCAGTGTAAGTTTCTAACACTTTATTGTAGCTAAAGGTTAAAAGGGAAATAAAGCAGAAGAAAACAACTATAGCTTCATCAATTTGTTAAACTCACAATATAAAAAGAGGTAAGTTGAGACTACAAGAACACAAAATGAAGAAGTTGGAACTCATATAGGTAGGTACAGATAGGATATTCTCAACAGAAAGAGGACAGTTTCACCTATGAGACAATGCCTACAAACTTCATAGCAACCACAAAGCATAAATCTGAAGCAGAGAAACAATACATAAAAAAGGAGGAAACTGAGAAAAACATCTAAAAAACCCCACCAAACCAAAAATGGCAGACAGAAACACAAGGAAAAAGGAAAAATGAATATATAAAATGAAGAGTTTTAAATGGCAGTATTAAGTCTTCATCTACCAATAATCCTAAATACAAATGGATTGAGTTCACCCCCAAAACCACAGAGTAGCGAGGTTGATTAAAAACAAGACTCAACTCTATGCTGCCTGCAGGAGACTCACCACAGCTCTAAACACAGACACAGGCTCAAAGTGAGGGGATAGAAGATGTTCCTTCAAGCAAATGGCAGCCGAAAGATAGTGGGTGTAGGCAAACTTACGTCAGACAAAATATACTTCAAGCCAAAAAAGTTACAAGAGAAAAATATAAACAGTATATAACAATAAAGAGGAAAATTCATTAAGAAGATATAATAGTTATTAATATTTATGCACTTTAATACAAGAGCAACAAAAAATATATAGAACAATTATTAAGAGACCTAAAGGGAGAAATTGACGGCAACACAATGATAACAGGGGATTTAATACCTCACTTACATCAAAAGATAGACCATCAAGATAGAAAGTCAGCAAGGAAACGGCAACCTTTTATTTTATTTTATTTTATTTTATTTTTTTAGGCTCTTTATTGGAATATAATTGCTTTACACTCTTGTACCAGCTTTTGGGGTACACCAAAGTGAATCAGCTGTATTTAGACATATATCCCCATATACCCACCTCCCGCGACTCCCTCCCGCTCTCCCTGTCCTGGCCCTCTAAGGCATCACCCATCATCGAGTTGATCTCCCTTTGTTATACAGCAACTTCCCACTAGCTATCTATTTTTACAGTTGGCAGTGTATATATGTCTATGCTACTCTCTCACTTCATCCCAGCTTCCCCTTCGCCCTCTGCGCCCCCAACCCCATGTCCTCCAGTCCATTCTCTGCATCTGTGTCCTTATTCTTGCCCTGTCACTGGGTTCATCAGTACCAATTTTTTAGATTCCGTATATGAGTCAGCATACAGTATTTGTTTTTCTCTTTCTGGCTTACTTCACTCTGTATGACAGTCTCTAGGTCTATCCACCTCATTACATATAGCTCCATTTCATTCCTTTTTATGGCTGAGTAATATTCCATTGTGTATATGTGCCACATCTTCTTTATCCATTCATCTGTTGATGGGCATTTAGGTTGCTTCCATGTCTTGGCTATTGTAAATAGTGCCAACAGACTTTTATTTTATTTTATTTATTTTTATTTATTTATTTATTTATTTATTTATTATTTTTTGGGGGGTACACCAAGTTCAATCATCTGTTTTTATACACATATCCCCGTATTCCCTCCCTTCCTTGACTCCCCCCCCCCCGAGTCCCCCCCACCCTCCCTGCCCCAGTCCTCTAAGGCATCTTCCATCCTCAAGTTGGACTCCCTTTGTTATACAACAACTTCCCACTGACTATCTATTTTACAGTTGGTAGTATATATATGTCTGTGCTACTCTCTTGCTTCGTCTCAGCTTCCCCTTCACCCCCCGCCCCCTCCCATACCTCGAGTTCTCCAGTCCATTCTCTGTATCTGCGTCCTTGTTCTTGTCACTGAGTTCATCAGTACCATTTTTAGATTCCGTATATGTGAGTTAGCATACAATATTTGTCTTTCTCTTTCTGACTTACTTCACTCTGTATGACAGACTGTAGTTCTATCCACCTCATTACATATAGCTCCATCTCATCCCTTTTTATAGCTGAGTAATATTCCATGGTATATATTTGCCACATCTTCTTTATCCATTCATTTGTTGATGGGCATTTAGGTTGCTTCCATGTCCTGGCTATTGTAAATAGTGCTGCAATAAACATTATGG
Source organism: Hippopotamus amphibius kiboko (assembly GCF_030028045.1). Taxonomy (NCBI): domain Eukaryota; kingdom Metazoa; phylum Chordata; class Mammalia; order Artiodactyla; family Hippopotamidae; genus Hippopotamus; species Hippopotamus amphibius. The sequence goes on along the minus strand of NC_080200.1, from coordinate 14,289,158 downwards.
TACAAGTTTCTTTTGGGATTATGGTTTTCTTTGGGTATATGCCCAGGAGTGGGATTACTGGATCATATGGTAGTTCTATTTGTAGTTTTTTAAGGAAACTCCAAATTGTTTTCCATAGTGGCTCTACCAACTTACAGTCCCACCAAGAGTGCAGGAGAGTTCCCTTTTCTCCATACCCTCTCCAACATTTGTTGTTTCCAGATTTTGTGATGATGGCCATTCTGATCGGTGTGAGGTGATACCTCATTGTGGCTTTGACTTGCATTTCTCTGATGATGAGTGATGTTGAGCATCTTTTCATGTGTTTGTTGGCCATCTGTATGTCTTCTTTGGAGAAATGTCTATTTAGGTTTTCTGCCCATTTGTGGATTGGATTATTTGCTTTTTTGGTATGAAGCTGCATGAGCTGCTTGTATATTTTGGAGGTTAATCCTTTGTCCGTTGTTTCATTGGCAATTATTTTTTCCCATTCTGAGGGTTGCCTTTTAGTCTTGTTTATGGTTTCTTTTGCTGTGCAAAAGCTTTTAAGTTTCATGAGGTCCCATTTGTTGATTCTTGATTTTATTTGCATGATTCTAGGAGGTGGGTCAAAAAGGATGTTGCTTTGATGTATGTCATAGAGTGTTCTGCCTATGTTTTCCTCTAGGAGTTTTATAGTGTCTGGCCTTACATGTAGGTCTTTAATCCATTTGGAGTTTATTTTTGTGTATGGTGTTAGGAAGTGTTCTAATTTCATTCTTTTCCATGTTGCTGTCCAATTTTCCCAGCACCACTTATTGAAGAGGCTGTGTTTTTTCCATTGTATATTCTTGCCTCTGTCAAAGATAAGGTGCCCATATGTGCTTGGGCTTACTTCTGAGTACTGTATTCTATTCCATTGATCTTCCTTTCTATTTTTGTGCCAGTACCATACTGTCTTGATCACTATGGCCTTGTAGTATAGTTTGAAGTCAGAAGTCTGATTCCACCAACTCCATTTTTCCTTCTCAAGATTGCTTTGGCTATTCAGGGTCTTTTGTGTTTCCATACAAATCTTAAGATTTCTTGCTCTAGTTCTGTGAAAAATGCCATTGGTAACTTGATCGGGATTGCATTGAATCTGTAAATTGCTTTGGGTAGTACAGTCATTTTCACTATGTTGATTCTTCCAATCCAGGAACATGGTATGTCCCTCCATCTGTTTGTGTCATCTTTGATTTCTTTCATCAATGTCTTAAAGTTTTCTGCATACAGATCTTTTGCCTCCTTAGGCAGGTTTATTCCTAGGTATTTGATTCTTTTGGTTGCAATGGTGAATGGGAGAGTTTCCTTAATTTCTCTTTCTGCTCTTCCGTTGTTAGTGTTAGGAATGCACGAGATATCTGTGCATTAATTTTGTATCCTGCTACTTTACTAAATTCATCAATTAGTGCTAGAAGTTTTCTGGTAAAGTCTTTAGGGTTTTCTATATATAATATCATGTCATCTGCAAAGAGTGACAATTTTACTTCTTTTCCAATTTGGATTCCTTTTATTCTAGTTTCTTCTCTGATTGCTATGGCTAAAACTTCCAAAACTATGTTGACTAATAATGGTGAGAGTGGACATCCTTATCTTGTTCCTGTTCTTAGAGGGAATTCTTCCAGTTTTTCCCCATTGAGAACGATGTTAGTTGTTGGTTTTTCATATATGGCTTTTATTATGTTGAGGTAATTTCCTTCTATGCCCATTTTCTGGAGAGCTTCTATCATAAATGGATGTTGAACTTTGTCAAAAGCTTTTTCTGCATCTATTGAGATGATCATATGGTTTTTATCCTTCAATTTGTTGATATGATGTATCACGTTGATTGATTTGCATATATTGAAGAATCCTTACATCCCAGGGATAAACCCCACTTGATAATCCAGCAGACTTTTAAAAGAAACTAAGAACTTATGAGGAAAAATGTCAGCGAGAATGAAACTATGTAACCAATTTGATTGAAAATCAACAACTAGCATATATATGTTATTAAAAGACATAAAATAGTAATAATTTAATATCAACATGGGTCACTAATTCAAGATTAAATTGTCAAAAACAGCAATAAAAGAATATAACAGAAAGATATTTAAAATATGAAGAGTAATCTAAGTTATAATTTCATCTCATATAAAGATATATGGATTCAGAGACACTTAAAGAGTATAAAGATGATCTCTAATCAAATGATAAAGAAGAATGCCTCCCAAAGGATGGCCAAAGGGGATGCAACTTTTAGAAATAGGTCAAACTATATGTTTGAATATATGCGCCCTGTACTGCTATAGCCAGGATATATTTGCAAGCATCCCATGGTCTGCATCTTTCTCATCAATATGGAAACATAACTAAATATGCCCCATGTTAAAAATAAAAAAGAAATTCCTCCACTTCATTGTCTATTCACAGCTAACCCCTTATTTTTCTATTCCTGTTAATTAATAAGATCCTTGAGCTTATGTTCTACTCTTACTGTAAACACTTTATGCCTCCCATTCCCTCCTCTAATTGGGCTTCCATTAATATAATTTAATTGTCAACATTGTCACTTGTGTTGCTGAATGCAATGTCCACTTCTCTTTTTAGAATTATAAGTATTGTATTAATTTATTAACCAGGCAAGCAAACAACCACAGTGATCTCTGGACTTGGGACTAGGTTGGATTGGCTCTCAGGTGACCTCAGGTACACTTTCTTGGCTTTCATTGTCTATGACATGCTCCTGTAATATGTACTGGAATTTTGGACTCACCTGGATGGGACTCTGAGAAGAAGTTTGTGCCTTGGAAATTCAAATTCCTCCATAGATGGTTGTTGATGGAGACTGAAGCTCTGTCCCAGACAAGACAGCAGAAGGTGTTGAGAACTGGTATCCCAGGAAGATTTAGGACTCCAAAAGAGATAACTGTGTCCAGTACAATTCAACATTGCAAAGGCTGAAGGACAGCAGCAAAGGAGACATTTATGACTACTTACATCTGTTCATTAGGTGTGCTTGTTGTTAATCTGACCCCCCAACTAAATGATTTCATGTATATACATACACAAACCTTTCAGCCTTGAATAATTTCTTTGGATAAGTGAAGTATTTCCACACATTTAATGTATTCCTCACAATGTCAATTTGGTGTTATGTTTAGTACTCCATGCTATCTTCAGAAACAAGGAAACTGAGGCTCAGAGAGATTGATATTTTAACAATCACAAAACAAAGTAGTTAAAACTTGTTGTGTACTTCTTCTGTTATGTACGAATAGAATCAGGAACTATGTCCTCTTAAGCTTTTTCTTTTTTTTCAGTTTGTGTCTTTTGACAACTTCACCCATTTCTCCCTGGGTTTCTCCCCTCACCCCCAGCTCTGGCAACCACCAATCTATTCTCTGTATCTATGAGTCCTTTTTTGTTTGTTTGCTGTTGTCTTTTTAGATTCCACACATAAGTGAGATTATACAGTATTTGCCCTCCTCTAATTTTTTTCAGTTAGCATAATGCCTTCAAAGTCCATGCATGTTGCCACTGATGGCAAGATTTCTTCCTTTTTTGGTTGAATAATACTCCATTGTATAATGTATATACCATATTTTAAAAATCCATTCATCCATTGAAAAGCACTCAGGTTGCTTCCCTATTTTGACTATTGTAAATAATGTTGCAATGAACATTGGGTGCATGTATCCTTTTTGAGTTAGTGTATTTATTCTCTTTGGATAAATGCCCAGGAGTGGAATTGCTGGATCAGATTGTAGCTCTATTTTCAATTTTTTGAGGAACCTCCATACTGTTTTTTCATAATGACTGAAACCATTTGCATTCCCACTAACAGTGCACAAGCTTTCCCTTTGCTCCACATCCTAATCAGCACTTGCTGTTTCTTTTTTGGATAAAACGATTTGAACCAGTGTGATGTGATATCTCAGTATGTTTATCTTTTGTTTTTTGTTTTCAGAAGTTGTATTTTTCAGAGTGAGAAAGAGAAAAACAAATATCATATATTAAACACATATATGCGGAATATAGAAAAATGATACAGATCAACCAGTTTGCAAGACAGAAATAGAGACACAGATGTAGAGAACAAACATATGGACACCAAGGGGGGGAATTGGGGGGGGGAAATGGGGTGGGATGAATTGGGAGATTAGGAGTGCCATGTATATACATTCCAAAAAAAAATCAAACTGTACATTTTAAATATATGCAGTTCATTTTATGTCAATTATATGTCAATAAAAATTCTTTAAAAAAGTTGTATTTTTATTTTATAAAAAAGTAATATACATTTATTGCAGAAAATCTAAGCAATTCAGACAAGTAAAGATCAGAAAAATCAAAATACTCATAATTTTGTGAAAAGAATGTAATCAGGAATCATTAAAGTCATTCCAGTCTTTTCCATGCACTTATAAGGTGTTTAACATTTTTTGATATAGTTAAATCAATTTTTAAAAATCAAAGTGAACTCTTTGGAGGAAGTATAATTCTTTGGCTGAATATTCTAAGATTCTCAGAAGCTTAGATTTTAGCATAAGGAGAAACTGAGAGAATAATCTTATTTCCATTGCCTGGGCATTAGGCAACAATTTGAATGTTCTAGTATATTTGTTCCATGTTGAAAACTAATTTTTCAATAACTTTTATAACTTCAGGATAGATTTAATAATATCTTACATTATCAACCTTGGATTATGAAATGTATCTATACAATTTCATTATAATATATTTTAAGGAACAGTTCAAGGGTTTAAATTGGACAGTGTTTTTCAGCTACTAGTTCAAGGTGAAGACTGCTAAGGTGAAATTTTAATACTATTCCATCCTCTCCTCAATGTGGTTCTGATTTGCATTCCCCTGATGATTAGCCATGTTGAACACCTTTTCATATATCAGTTGTTCACCATATGTCTTCTTTGGAAAAATGTCATAATTTTGTATAGCTCAGAAATTCAGAAAATGGACACTTTTAATAAGTGAAGTTTATTGCATACAATTATACTCCAGTTAGTTGATTAGAATGTAAAAATTCTAGTGGTGCATGACTCAGGGTTGGATCTGGAATACAAGTAGCTGAGTCACCATTAACAGGGCAGGGAGATGTATCTTATCACTAGAAAGTATGCAAAGTGTCATATATGTATTTAGAAACAGTGTAATTAAAGTAAGGCAATTCACATTTGACAAACCTTTTTTTGTGTGTAAACTAGCAGATTGATCTACATACGCAGATGGAGTAAATTTACCATATACTGGTTGAAGAGAAGTGCACTATAGCTTCACGCAATATCATGGATGAGATTAAGAAACATAAGGTAGAAAATCACAGCTGAATATACACTCATGAGGAGCCCAGTAGAGATCAGAACCACTCCCCACCATACAATCCCATTTGATGATGAAGGCAGTATATTACTATTTTGCTTTCAGAATGGCTTGTCATGCAGCATTAGCTAACTGATACAATAATAAAAGCAAAAAGCCCTGAGGGCAATTATAATGATCTGCTTCTTCTCATTGTAGGCATTTGTTCTGATATTTGAAAATGGAACTCTGTTATTGAAGTGTTTTTCAGATATCTGTTTTAAAAAGTGACTCCAATGAGGTGCCCTTCCAGTTAAACAGGAGATGTTGGAAAAAGATGCACATTTGAGCAAAACCTGTGACCCTGAATCTCATGACTGGACAAGAATTTATGTTCTTTATTGAGTCATCTGTTGGTCATGAGGATATAACATAATATATATCAATATCATCATTATATATGGTATATATAGTAGATGACTATATTTATATTGCTTATTCGTTGCCCACTAAATGGTTATTACAAAATTAGAAAAGGGGAAATAGTTCATTTAGAGTAATGGAAGGATCATATTTGTAGGTAGCACTGAAAGTTTTCAAGCAAAAACAAAGTAATAATTTAGTTAAAAAAGCACAAACATGTCAATCAATGCTTACTCAATGAAAAGCTCCCTTACACATGGACATCAATCTTCCATTCTTCAAAGAGTAGAGTATAGCACAAAAATGAATATTTTAATTAGTAATATAAAGTATAATTTAAAATTTTCTTCCATTGTATTTAAGTTCTCTAACTCAGAGGCAATATAATTTCAATCTATTCATTCCAATTTGTGTTTCTCTGTAGAATCCACTTGGAGACATAAATTTAGTAATCATTTTGCCAGTCACTATTGTAGGCATTGTGGACACAGAGCAGAATAGGAAAACATACTCCTAAGAAGGAGAATAAGACTCAATACCCAGCCATAGTGCACACTATGAAAGTCTATATTATCAGGAAGAGTAGCTAAGGTAGTGATACACAGTGAATGATTTACACAAATGTGAAAAAATATGGTCTTTGATGTTCCCCTATTGTAAAATTAGATGCATTTCCTTGGTTGTGAAATGTAGTTTCTTTTGTTTTTTCATATGACTACAGTTTCAGGAAAACAAGGTAAAAATTACTTGGGATAATGTATATTATCTGAGAAGAAATTATTCTTAACAAATCCTTGCTGCCTAATGAAAGAAATGAAAATTTTCAAGTATTCCTGATCAAAAGTTGGGAGAAAATCTTTGTGGGGTCGGAAAAAGGATAAACAGGGAAACTGTTTATTTGTGAGGCTGAGGCGGCATCTTAACAAAGTGAGTTACTTAAATTGTATAAAGATTTTGAAGTTAAAGAAATGGACACTCATGGAAATCAATAGCAGGAATAAGTTCTACTTCCACAGTGGGATCAAGGAAAAGCAATTTCTGTCTGGGTTGCTTATCAAGGGCACGTCTTCAGACTTAGGACATTTATCCCATTTATAGCTGCTGTCCCAAAGAATGCTTTCAGAGCCTTCCTGATGTCTTTGTTCCTCAGACTGTAAATGAAGGGGTTCAGCATAGGTGTGACCACAGGGTACATGACTGAGGCATTTGCACTTGTGTGTGAGCTGTAGGTAAGAGCAGGGCTAAGGGACACTCCTAAGCACGTACAATAAAATAAGGAGACAACTGAGAGGTGAGATGCACAGGGAGAAAATGCTTTATACTTTCCCTGAGCTGAGGCAATTCTATGTATGGAGGAAACTATCTTAGAGTAAGAATAAAGGATCCCAGTGAGGGGACCACCAGTCAGAAGCAGTGATGTAAAATATATTATCATGTTGTTAAGAAAAGTGTCAGAACATGCAAGTTGGACCACCTGACTGAGTTCACAGAAAAATTGGGGGATTTCTAAGTCTTCACAGAAGGGCAGATCCAATACCATTAAATTTTGTAACAAGGAATTCAGGACACTCATGATCCAGGACACCAGAACCAGCAGTCTATAGGGTCAGGGTTCATGATGACAGTGTAGTGCAGGGGGTGACAGATGGCCACAAGCTGGTCATAGGCCATCACACTCAGGAGGAAGTCATCCACAACTGCAAACAGTATATAAAAACACATCTGGGTGATGCAGCCTTCACAGGTTATACCTCTCCTCTGTGTCTGGATATTCCACAGCATCTTTGGGATGGTGGTGGAGGTGAAACAGATGTCTACAAAGGACAGGTTGGAGAGGAAGAAGTACATGGGTGTGTGGAGGTGGGAGTCTGAGCTGACGGCCAGGATGATGAGCAGGTTTCCAAACACAGTGATCAGATACATGGAGAGGAAAAGTCCAAATATGAGCAACTGCTGTTCTGATTCCTCTGAGAATCTCTGAAGGATCAATTCTGAAATTTGTGTATTATTCCCTGGTTCCATATGTTGGAAGTAACTACAAGAAAATTTTAAAAAAGACTAATTTTCCCATAAGCAAGTATTAGCAACCTAGAATAAATGTTCTGTTTATATTTTAGAGTCAATACATTAATTTCCATATTTGGTGTATGGTCTGGTCCCCATTAAGGGCATCCATAGTCCAATATTGTAGAAATTGCTTTTCCACTGTCAATCTGGTATCCAAGCATAATGTATACTACTGTTTTTTGAGAATATCTTTTATGCATTTGAGGAATATATATTGACTATAGACCATGTTCCAGGCACGGCCAGAGTATAGGGATGCTTAAAAAGAAGTCTCTACAAGTCAATGGTGGAAAAAGAATATAATCAAATAAAAATAATAACAACATATGTGACAGCACAGATTCTATGAAGAGAAGGAAAGCATGTGTAAAGGAGACTGAATAGAAGGTGTTCTTTTTATTGAGAGTTCAACTAAGACATGCAAACAAGGTGACACTTAACAGACATCTCAAAGAAGAATGAGAGAGAGACACAAGGTTATCTGGGGAAGTGTGTGCCTAGCAGAAGGAACAGCCAGTGCAAAGGCCCTGGGGAAGATGTCTGTTTTAGAAAATCAAGGTTCAGACTGAGCCAGTATGTGAAGGGGAATGAGCAAGCCATAGAGCGATGAGATGATGTTAGAGAATGTTGAGGAATGAGGTGGTCTGCCTGCTGCTGCTCAGATTTCAAGATATAAGGAATCAATTGTCCATACTATGTAAATCTTGCACTTCATTAATCTTGTTGCAAAGGCATCCAGTGAATTGAAAATGATCCCTTCCTTAGTACTTTACTTGATTGAGTTATGGACCCTTTATTATGAATCACCTTGGAACGTATAATTCCAGCTATCCCTGCTCTGAAGACTGCTTTAAGTTCACAAGGCGCGTGTGCGTGCACACACACACACACACACACACACACACACAGCATTCCCAGACCTCCTCATCAGTCTTATGTCCATGTCTTTTTCACTCCCTCCCACACTGTTTCACTGTTCAGGCTTTGAGCAGATACAACTCAAATTGTCCAGATCAGGTATTCTTTCTCTAAAGAATTTAGAAATGTTACCCAGAAATTCCTATCTTACATCTCCCATGGGCAGCTAAATTTGGGGCTACGTAATGGTATGTCCATTTTTTGGCTTTGTATTTAAATAAATATAAACAATCTCTTCCATAAACATAGAGAGAGGACTGAAATGGACACGAGAAAGAAAATATCTCATAAACTCAGGTTGTCCCTGAGAGACTTTGAGGAAGATAAAGCTTCATAGATTTTTGGCAGCATTCCAACCCTGATTAACTCCATCGGATGCTAAGCAAAAATAATGCTAGAGAAAAAACATTTGTCTGAAAGACAAAAGTGGTGATAAATTTATGGTGTGAAACACTACAGATTGAACCCTCAAAGTGAAAACTGATCAAAGAAAATAAACAAATAATTCTCAAAATGTAATATACGAAGTACAACATGCCCTGGCTATTGTTAATATCAAAAAGAAGACATGTTTTTCGCTGTGCCTATCCCATATTTATTTGACCAGTTGGTTTTTATGTTTACATTCTAATTACATTCTAATAACCATTCTATTACAACGAATCAGAAGGATTACCTATTCACTGTAAGAGTAACCAATACTCTTTAGGTAAACATCTAGAAAGCTACAAATTAAAATCTATGGAAGGGCCAAACTATTTTAACTAAGGCAAGAAACTTGGAAGTAAGAACTTGGACATGTAAAACATTTTAATGGTCAAATCATGCCCCAAAAGTCAGTGGAGGAAAAATAATTTAAAAAAGTAATTTGAATGGCTGATGATTGAATAATAGACATATAATATATGGCCATATAATAATAACAGACAAATGAAAATGGTGATTGAATATATGAATCTGTGCTCAAATTCAGTGATAGTTTGGAAAACAACAAAAATCTCTTTCACACCCATAAGCCTGCGCAAAATTTAAAGAGCTGTAACATTGATTGGGGTTAGAACTTTTAAAGAAGTAGCAATGGGGTACTCTGTTTTTTCTGGCAGAACTAAAAAGTGTTATAAGTTTGGGGAAACAAACTGAAGAATCATATAGATATTAAAAGCACAGATGTTCTTTAACTCAAGGTTTCTCAATCTCAGCACTATTGATATTTTAGGGCAGATCATTCTATGTGGTGGTACTGTCCTGTGCATTGTAGGATGTTTAGAACATTCCTGGCCTTCACCCACCACTTTTCAGTGTGACAGACAAATATTTCTCCAAACATCGCTCAGTGTCTCCTGGGGGAAAATTGCTTTTGGTTAGAACCACAGTTTGAATTTGATATCCCACAACATTTTTGTAGCCTTGTTATAACAGCAAGGTAATAACAAAGAACATAAAAGACCTTTAAAACTATGAGTAGCAGAGTCCCACCATGACATATACAGCCATTAAAATAATGTCATCATTACACTAGCTGATCAGAGGCAAGTTTTTGAGGTTTTATTAAGAAAGAAAATGTAGACAAGGTGAAAAAAATGCAGGAAACAAAGAGCATCTCTGATGTGCATAGGATCCTATTCATGCATTTGTAAAAAAGTGTGTGAATGAGTATGTGTGCCTGATATAGAAACAGAAGTTTTAAATGGAAGTAATAACTTATGAAAAAAATGCCAGTGAGAATGAGATTAGGTTAAGTAGAGTGGTTTAAAATCAACTGTTTGTGAATTCCAATCTCCCAAACAATTGTTCTTAACCTACTATACCTAACTATAGTTAACCTAATTTAATTCTTATTGACATTTTTCATAAGCTGTTACTTTCGTTTAAAACATATATACACTACTATGTATAAAATAGATAACTAATGAGAACCTATGGTATAGCACAGGGAACTCTACTTAATGATCTGTGGTGAACTAAATGGGAAGGAAATCCAAAAACAAGGGGATGTATGTACACATATAGGTGATTCACTTTGCTGTACGGCAGAAATTAACACAACATTGTAAAGCAACTGTACTCCAACAAAAAATTTAAAAAATGAAAACAATTGTTTGTGACAAATCAAATGAAAATCTACATCTAATTAATATAAAGACATAAAATGGTAATTATTTATTTATTTTTTATAAATTTATTTATTTATTTATTATTTATTTGTTTTTGGCTGTGTTGGGTCTTTGTTGGTGTGCACGGGCTTTCTCTAATTGTGGTGAGAGGGGCTACTCTTTATTGTGGTGTGCAGGCTTCTCATTGCAGTGGCTTCTCTTGTTGCGGAGCACAAGCTCTAGGAACGTGGGCCTCAGTAGTTGTGGCATGTGGGCTCAGTAGTTGTGGCTCATGGGCTTAGTAGCTCCGAGGCATGCAGGATCTTCCCAGACCAGGGCTCGAACCCGTGTCTCCTGCATTGGCAGATGGATTCTTTACCACTGCTCCACCAGGGAAGTCCAAAATGGTAATAATTTAATAACATCAACACAGGTCACTAATTCAAGACTAAATTATCATAGACTTGGGCATAATATAACAAAAGGTTTTCAAGAAGGGGGCAGTATCATTGTTATAACTTACAGAAAGATTCAAACATGTTTATTGAGATATAGGTTATCTTTAGTCATATGGTTAAAAAAGTCTTTCTATGGTTGAATGCCTTCCAAATGCCTAAATTGATGTGAGTTTTAGAAATAAATCTAATCCCAAAATGCCAAAAAGAACAACAAGGAATAAGGGAGATGTATAGCCCTACATAACATATATCATCTATATCTATATCTATATATCTATATTTATATCTATAATCTATCTAAGAGGGTGAGTCAAAAATTATCGTCACTCCAGTTATAGTAAAACTTCTGTTGGCTGCACACAAAGATATCTATCTATCTCATCTTCTTTATCCGTTCCTCTGTTGATGGACATTTAAGTTGCTTCCAAGTCTTGGCTACTGTAAATAGTGCTGTATTGGGAAAACCCGAATGAAATTTTTGGCCAGCCCAATATCTCTTTGAATTAGAGTTTTCTCTGGATATATGCTCAGAAGTGAGATTGCTGGATCATACAGAAACTCTATTTTTAGCTTTTTAAAGGAACCTCCATATGTTTTCCATGGAGGCTGCACCACTTTACAACCTCTCCGATGGTATAGGAGGATTCCCTTTTTTTAAAAAAATAAATTTATTTATTTATTTATTTATTTAATTGACTGTGTTGGGTCTTTTTTGCTGTGCATGGGCTTTCTTTGGTTGCTACTCTTTGTTGTGGTGTGCGGGTTCCTCATTGCCGTGGCTTCTCTTGTTGTGGCGCATGGGCTCTAGGCCCGTGAGCTTCAGTAGTTGCAGAACATGGGCTCAATAGTTGTGGCTCACAGATTCTAAAGCACAGGCTCAATAGTTGCGGCGCACGGGCTTAGTTGCTCCGTGGCATGTGGGATCTTCCTGGAGCAGGGATTGAACCCATGTCCCCTGCATTGGCAGGTGGATGCTCAACCACTGTGCCACCTAGGAAGCCCGAGGATTCCCTTTTCTACATGCCCTCTTGTGAGTTATTTTTGATGGATGATGGAAATATTTCTGAGCATGAAGGAGATATAGAATGGGTGAGCTTGATATCGTTTATTCACTGTCCCTTTATTGGTTATGACAATATTTAGAAAAGGGGAGATATTTCTTAGAGCAATAGAGTCATAATAGTTTTCACTACAAGTTTTCAAGCAAAAACAGGAAGATGATTATGTAATAGAATATAAAATACACCAAAAAATCCTTCACCTAAATGAATAAGCCACCTCACTGGTGGGCACCAATATGCCATACTTTAATGAGCAGATATACAGCATGAAAAGGAAAATATTTTGCATAGTAATGAAATGTGTAATTTAAAATTTTGCTTCTTCATGTTTAAGATCATCTCTGATACTAAGATGATTATTAGGTCAATCTGTTTATTCAAATCAATCTTTTCATGTAGACTCCCCTGGGAGATATACATTTGATATTTGCTTTTTTGTCATTTACTATGGTAGGCATTGTGGACCCTGAGGGGAATAAGACAGGAGAACCAGGCGGCCATTTAAAAAACACAGTGGCATGTAAAGTCTAAATTATCAGGAAGAGAGTTAAGGTAGCAAAATAGAAAAGAATTATGGACACAAAGTGAAAACCGTGGTTTCAGGCTTTCACTGCAATGAAATCATATAAATGGGCTAAGCTGTCACATGTATTTCTTTTTTTTCATACAAGTATGACAAGTCATGACTATTCTTTCAGGAAACCTAGAGAAAAAAACACATCAGAGCAGAAATCTTCAGCAAGTGAGTTCCATAAATTGTATAAAGGGTTAAAGTAAAAGAAATTGAAATTCCAGGAAATAAATAGGAGTAAGTTTAACCCCCAGAATCTGACCAAAGAAAAAGAATTCTTATTCTGAGGCTTTCAGCCTGCTTCAAGTGGACTTTTTTAGACCCAGAACAATTTCCCTTTTTATAATTGCCAGCTGAACAACTCTTTTCAGAGCCCTCTTGATGTCTTTATTCCTCAGACTGTAGATGAAGGGATTCAGCATGGGTGTGACCACAGTGTACATCACTGAGACTGTTGCACGTGATCGTGAGTTGCGGGGAGCAGCAGAGCAAAGGTACACTCCTATGCTTGTACTATAATATAAGGAGACAACTGAGAGGTGAGATGCACAGGTGGAAAATGCTTTATACTTCCCCTGAGCTGATGTGATTCCATGTATGCAGAATACTATCTTGGAGTAAGAGCAAAGGATGCCAGCCAGCGGAACACCACCCAACAGCACTGCTGTAACATATAGAATTGTGTCATTAAGAAATGTGTCACAACAGGCAAGTCTGACAACTTGTTTGATTTCACAGAAGAAGTGGGGGATTTCCAAGTCTGTACAGAAGGACAACCGCAATATCATTAGGCTTTCTAACAAGGAATGCAAGGCACTAATGATCCAGAACACTAGAACCAGCAGTTCACAGAGCTGGGGGTTCATGATGACTGTGTAGTGCAGGGGGTGGCAGATGGCCACAAAACGGTCATAGGCCATCACAGCCAGCAGAAAGTCATCCAACACTGCAAAGTGTATGTAAAAATACATCTGGGTGATGCAGCCTTCATAGGTTATAGTGTTGCTCTGGGTCTGTATATTCACTAGCATCTTTAGGATTGTGGTTGTGGTGAAACAGATGTCTGCAAAGGACAGGTTTGAAAGAAAAAAGTACATGGGTGTGTAGAGGTGAGAGTCTGAGCTGACAGCCAGGATGATGAGCAGGTTTCCAAACACAGTGATCAGGTACATGGAGAGGAAAAGCACAAATATGAGAGACTGTAGTTCTGGTTCATTTGATAATCCCTGAAGAAAAAATTCTGAATTGTGTGTAGAGTTACCTGATAGCATATTGTGGTGTAATGACTAGAAATGAAAAAAAAAATAACAAATAAATGGCAGTTCAGAAGACCTGTCAATGATGAAAACAAAGCTGGAGACGTGAAGATATCATGGGGAAGCACGTGCCCTGCAGTGTAAAGAGTCAGAGAAAAGACCCTTAAGATGGCACTTTCTTCAGACGCTCAAGCCTGAAAGTTGAACCAGTGTAGCGAAAGAATGAGGAGGAGGGCATGCTGAGAAATGGTGTCAGAGAATTTTGAGGAATGAGCTACCCTCTCTGCTACAGCTAAAACTTCAAGATATGTGGAGTACATTACTAATTGTATTTTCAAGGATTCATGTAAGCAGAAATCTACTTATCTTGGTTAACATTCTGGTCTCTATATTTTAAGGGTCACACATGTGCATACTGCTTTGTTTAAAGTCAATAACCAAAAAGGAATCCTATAGCACAGGGAACTCTGCTCAATATTCTGTAATAACCTAAATGGGAAAAGAATTTCAAAAAGAATAGATACCTGTATATGTATAACTGAAACACATTGCTGTACTCTTGAAACTAACACAACATTGTTAATCAACTACACTCCAATAGAAAAAAATTTTTTTTTAACAAAAGCAGCCAAAAAGAAAAAGAAAAAGAAAAAGTGCTATCTTCAAGGAGGCAACACTTAAATTGATGACTGCCTTCCTAATAGCAACAATGAAGTTCAGAGTAAAATGACATGTTAGGAGTGCCAAAAGACAATACCACTAACCTCAAACTCTATACCCAGTGAAAACATCCTTCAAAAATAAAGGTGAAATAAAGACATCTTAAGAGAAAAAAAGTGTGTGGGCTAGGTACTACACCCCTAATAACTGCTCCTGCCTCACAAAATACACAGATACCCACAAATCTGACATGCGTGCACACACAAACACCCCCACACAGTGTACTATGCCTTCTTGGGGCCATGATATTACCAGAATTTTCTCACTCCAGTCACAATCATTAGTATAACAGTGATACAAGGGACGCTTTCAACATCAAATGATCTTAACCTTAATGAATGTAGAAATATGAGTGACGGGCCTGGACAAATCAGGCTCTCTGACTTCAAACTATACTGCAAGTTTACAGTGATCAAGACAGTATGGTACTGGCACAAAAACAGAAATAATAGATCAATGGAACAGAATAGAGAGCCCAGAGATAAACCCATGCACATAAGGGCACCTTATCTTTGACAAAGGAGGTAAGAATGTACAGTGGAGAAAAGACAGCCTCTTTAATAAGTGGTGCTGGGAAAACTGGACAGCAGCATGTAAAAGAATGAAATTAGAACACTTCTTAACACCATACACAAAAATAAACTCGAAATGGACTAAAGACCTAAATGTAAGGCCAGATACTATAAAACTCCTAGAGGAAAACATAGGCAGAACACTCTATGACATACATCAAAGCAAGATCCTTTTGGACCCACCTCCTAGAATAATGGAAATAAAATCAAGAATAAACAAATGGGACCTAATGAAACTTAAAAGCTTTTGCATAGTGAAAGAAACCATAAACAAGACAAGACGACAACCCTCAGAATGAGAGGAAATATTTGCCAATGAAGCAACTGACAAAGGATTAATCTCCAAAATATACAAGTAGCACATGCAGCTTAATACCAAAAAAAACAAATAACCCGATCCACAAATGGGTGGAAGACCTAAATAAACATTTCTCCAAAGAAGACATACAGATGGCCAACAAAAAAACACATGAAAAGATGCTCCACATCACTAATCATTAGAGAAATGCAAGTCATAGCAACAATGAGGTATCACCTCACACCGGTCAGAATGGCCATCATCAAAACATCTAGAAACAATAAATGTTGGAGAGGGTGTGGAGAAAAGGGAACCCTCCTGCACCGTTGGTAGGAATGTAAATTGGTACAGCCACTATGGAAAACAGTTTGGAGGTTCTTTAAAAAACTGAAAATGGAACTACCGTATGACCCAGCAATCCCAATACTGGGCATATATCCTGAGAAAAACATAATCCAAAAAGAAACATTTACCAAAATGTTCACTGCAGCACTATTTACAATAGCCAGGACGTGGAAGCAACCTAAATGCCCATCAACAAATGAATGGATAAAGAAGATGTGGCATATATCGATATCGATATCTATATCTATCTATATAATGTAATATTACTCAGCCACAAAAAGGAATGAAATTGAGTTATTTATAGTGAGGTGGATGGACCTAGAGTCTGTCATACAGAATGAAGTTACCCAAAAAGAGAAAAGCAAATACCTAATGCTAAGGCACGTATATGGAATCTAAAAAAAATGGTAGTGATGAACCCAGTGACAGGGTAACAATAAAGATGCAGTTGTAGAGAGCAGACTTGAGGACATGGGTGGGGAGTGAAGGGGAAGCTGGGACGAAGTGAGAGAATAACATTGACATATATACACTGCCAAATGTAAAATAGATAGCTAGTAGGAAGCTGCTGCATAAAACAGGGATATCAACTTGATGATGGGCGATGACTTAGAGGGGTGGGATAGGGAAAGTGGGAGGGAGTCTTGGGAGGGTGGAGATATGGGGATATTTGCATAAATACAGATGATTCACTTTGTTGTACAGTAAAACCTGGCACAACAGTGTAAAGCAATTATATTCCAATAAAGAGCTTTAAAAAGATGTGCCAGCAGAGAAACAGCTCATCAAACACCATGAAGAACCATGGTAACACTATACCATGAAAGAAAGTGACAATCCTCCACAAACCAAGCTTAAAGTCATGGAATATTGTGATGTAACAGAGAATTCAAACAGCTGCCATGAAAAAACCCAATGAGCTACACCAAAATTCTGAAAGCTGTTCAATGAGCTCAGAGAAAAAATTCACGAAAAGAAGGAATACTTTATCAAAGAAATTGAATATCTAAAAAGAAACATACAGAAATTTTGGATCTGAAAAACTCAATGAATATGATGAGAAATGTATCAGAAAGCATTGGTAACAGAGCAGACTAATTGGTAACAGAGCAGACTAAGTGGAAAAGAGAATTATGAGCTTAAAGATAGAAATCTACGGGGATATGCGTATAAAAACAGATGATTGAACTTGGTGTACCCCCCCCAAAAAAAAGATAGAAATCTAGAAATGAAACAAGTAGAATAGGAAAGAGAAATGATATCAAAAATATGAGGAAACCCTATTAGCACCATCTGATTCTTTGAGGGAGGGCAAAATTAGGGTAATGGGTATCCCAGGAGGTAAAGAGAGGGAGAAGGGAGCAGGGAATTTGTTTAAAGTAATTGTAGCTGACAACTTCCCAAACCTGGGGAAGGAACTGGGTACACTAGTCCATAAATCGAAGAGAACACACAATTACCTCAACACAAAAAGACCTTCCCCAGGACACATTATATTAAAAGTGCCAAAAGTCAGTGAGAAGGAAAGAAATTTAAAGGCAGCAGGGAGAAAAGAAGGGTAACCTACAAAGGAACCCTCATTAGGCTATCGGCAGTTTTCTCAGCAGAAATTTTACATGCCAGGAGAGAGTGGGGTGACACACAGAAAATACTGAAAGATAAAAACTAACAGCCAAGAATACTCTATCCATCAAAGTTAAAATTCAGATATGAAGGAGAAATAAATCTTGCCCAGGCAAAGAAAAGCTGAGGGAGGTCATCAATACTAGATCTGCCTTACAAGAAATATTGAAAGGAGCTCTGCCACCAGAAGCAAAAAGGCAAAGTATAAGAAATTTGAGTAAGGTAATAGACAGAATCAGGAAGTTGCAAGTCTATATCAACATAGGTTGTTAAACACACAATTATAATATAGAGTGTAAAGGGAAAAAAAGTGGTAAAAATGGCTATAGCTACTTTAACTTGGTAACAAACTCATAGTATAGAAAGGGATAATTTGAGACAACTAAAACCCAAGGGGAAGAGAAAAAGGATGAAACTCACATAGGTAGATGGAGATAAGAGTCTATCCAGAGAAAATTTACTATTTAATGTCTGAGGTGTTGTATACAAACCTCATGGTAACAGCAATACATAAATCTAGAACAGAGACACAAAATTTACAAAAAGAGAAATTTGAGGGAAACGTCTTAGAAAACCACCAAACTAAAATGGCAGGCACAACCACAAGGAAAATTAAACAGTTGAGATATACAGCAACCAGGTAACAAAAGATAAAATGGCAGTGCTAAGTCCTAATTTGTCAATAGTAACCTTAAATGTAAATAGACTAAATTCACCAATTAAAAGACACATAGTGGTTGGGTGGAAACAGGACCTAACTCTATGCTGGCTCCAGCATCTAAGCTCTAAAGACAAACATAGGCTCAAAGTAACAGAGTAGAAGATGATACTCCAAGCAAATGGCAGCCAAAAGAATATGGGTGTAGCTATATTTATAACAAAATAGACTTCAAGCCAAAAAAGGTAACAAGAGAGAGATGGACATTGTACAATGATAAAGAGGACAATTCATCAAGAGACATAATACTATTAATATTTATGCACCTAACATAGCAGCACCAAAATATATAAAATAATGACTGAGACCTAAAGGGATAAATTGACAGAAATACAATAATAGTAGGAGAACTTAACATGCTGCTTACATCAATTGATAGATCATTCAGACAAAAAGTCAACAAGAAAACAGTGGCCATAAATCAAACATTAGACCCAATGGGCATGATAGATTTATACAGACCATTCCATCCAAATGCACCAGAATACACATTCTACTCAAGTGGACACGAAGCATTCTCAAGGGTAGAGTATAAGTTAGGACAGAAAACAAGTCTCAATAAATTTAAGAAAATTGAAATCATGTCAAGCATCTTTGATTACAATGTACAAAACTAGAAAACAATTAAAAGAAGAAATCAGGAAAAATCACAAATATACAGAGGTTGAACAATATGATATTGAACTACTACTGGGTCAATGAAAAATCAAAGGAGTAATAATAATCACTGAAGACAAATGAAAATGAAAATACAACATCCCCAAATGTCTGGAATGCAGGAATAGCAGTTCTAAGAATGAAGTTTACACAATACAGGTCTACCTTAAGAAACCAGAAAGATCTCAAACAATTTGACCTTACAACAAAAGGAACTAGAAAAAGAACAAACAGCCCAAAGTCAGTAGATGGAAGGGAACAATAAAAATCATAGTGGAAATAAATGAAACAGTGACTAAAAAGAATAGAAAAGATCAGTGAAATTAACAACTGTTTTTTTTAAAGATAAACAAAATCCAGAAACATTTTCTAGACTCACTAACAAAAGAGAGAAGTCTATGATCAATAAAATCAGAAATGAAGAGAAGTAAAAATGGATATGACAAAAATAAAGGATTTTTTTTTACAAAAGAAAGTTATGAACAACCATATGCCAACAAACTGGACAACCTAGGAGAAATAAACAAATTCTTAGAATCATACAGCCTTCCAAGACTGAATCATGAAGCAAAAGATCTGAGTAGTTTGAGAACTAGTACAGATATTGAAACAATAATCAAAAAGCTCCCAGAAAGCAAATGTTAGGTCCAGATAGCTGCACACATGACTTATAGCAAACATTCAAAGAAGATTTAATACCCACCCTTCCCAAACTCTTCCAGAGTTCAAGAGGAGGATACACTCCTATCTCATTTCATGAGGCCACAATTAGCCTGATACCACAACCTGACCAGGACAACACACACAAAACAAGAAAAATATAGTCCAACATCTCTAATAAACATATATGCAAAAATTCTCAAAATTATTAGCAAACTGAATATAATACCTCAAAAGGATCACACACCATAATCAAGTGGAATTTATTTCAAGGATGCAAGGATGGTTCAACACCTGCAAATCAATGAACATGAAGAACTACATTACAAAATAAAGGATAAAAATCATATGAACTTTAAAAAAATGTTTATTGGAGTATAGTTGATTTACAATGTTGTATCAGTTTGAGGTATATGACAAAGTGAATCAGCTATATATATATATATATATATATATATATATATACACACACATATATGCACTCTTTTTTTTTTTTTTTCAAATTCTTCCCCCATATAGGCCATTATGGAGTACTGAGTACAGTTCCCTGTGCTATGCAACAGGTCCTCACTAATTACCTATTTTATATAGAGTAGTGTGTATATGTCAATCCCAGTCTCCCAATTTATCCCTCCCCCCTCATTCACTGGTAACTGTAAGTTTGTTTTCTACATCTGTGACTCCACTTCCATTTTGTAAATAAGTTCATTTGTAACCCTTTCTTTAGATTCTACACATAAGCAATACCATATGAATTTCGTCTTTGTCTGACATACTTCACTTAGTATGACAATCTCTAGGTCCATCCATGCTGCTACAAATGACATTATTGTGTTCTTTTTTATGACTGCGTAATATTCCATTGTATACATGTACCACTTCTACTTTATCCATTCCTTTGTTGATGGACATTTACATTACTTCAGTGTCCTGGCTAATGTAAACAGTACTGCTATGAACATTGGGGTGCACGTATCTTTTCAAATTATGTCTTTCTCCGGATATATGCCCAGGAGTGGGATTGCTGAGTTATATGGTAGTTCTATTTTTAGTTTTTTGTGGAACCTCCATACTGTTCTCCATAGTGGCTGCACCAATTTACATTCCCACCAACAGTGTAGGAGGGTTCACTTTCCTTCACACTCTTTCCAGCATTTATTGTTTGTAGATTTTTGATGATGGTGATCCCGATTGTTGTGAGGTGATATCTCATTATAGTTTAGCATATGTGTTACATATACACAAGGGAATATTACTTAGGCATAAAAAATAAAGAATATCATTTGCAGCAACATGAATGCACCTGGAGATATCATAGTAAGTTAAGTCAGACAGAAAAAGACAAATGTCATATGATAACACTTATATGTGGAATCTTAAAAAATGATAGAAAAGAATCTATTTATAAAACAGAAATGAACTCATCGATTTCAGAAAGCAAACTTATGGTTACCAGGGTGGATACCGGGCAGGGGGCAGTGACAAAGTAGGAGCTTGGGATTAACATACACACACTACTATATATAAAATAGATAACTAACAAAGACCTACTGTATAGCACAATGAACTCTACTCAATATTCTGTAATTACCTATATGCATAAAGGATATGAAGAACTATTTATATATATATATATATATATATATATATATATATATAAAACTGAATCACTTTGCTGTACACCTGAAACTAATACAACATTGTAAATCAACTATGCTTGGGACTTCTTAGGTTGCACGGTGGTTAAGAATCCATTTGCCAATGCAGGGGACATGGGTTCGATCTCTGCCCCAGGAAGATGCCACATGCCACAGAGCAACTAAGCCTGTGAGCCACAACTATTGAGCCATGTGCCACAACTACCGAAGCCCACATGCCTAGAGCCTGTGCTGCACAACAGGAGAAGCCACCACAATGAGGAACCCATGCACCACAATGAAGAGTAGCCCTGCTTGCCACAACCAAAGAAAGCCTGAGTGCAGCAACAAAGACCAAATACAGCCAATAAATAAATAAATAAATAAGTAAATAAATAATTTAAAAAATCAATTATGCTTCAATAAAATTAAAAAAATCATATGATCAACTCAACAGATGCAGAAAAAGCATTTGACAAGATCAACACCCATTTATGATAAATACTCTCAATACAGGTACAGAGGGAATGTACCTGAACATTATAAAAGCAACACATGAGAAACCAACATTTAACTTTACACTCAACAGTGAAAAACTAAAAGCTCTCACACTAAGTTCAGGAACAAGACAAGAATATCCATTCTCACCCCTTATGCAAGATAGAATTGGAGTCCTAGATAGAGCATAGGCAAAAAAATAAATAAGGCATCCAAATTGGAAAGCAAGAAGTAAAACTGTCACTATTTGTGGATTATATGATTTAGTTTATATAAAATCCTAAAGACTCCATCAAAAAACTATTAGAAATAATAAAGTTGCAGGATACAAAAACCAATGCACAAATATCTTTTGTGTTTCTATACACTGATCATGAATTAGCAGAAAAAGAAATTAAGAAAACAATTGCAACAGAATAATATACCTAGGAATCAGTTTAACCTAGGTGATGAAAGTCTTGTACACTGAAAACTATAAGACATTGTTGAAAAAATTGAAGAAGACCCAATAAGTGGAACCATACTCTGTTCTAATGGATTATAAGAATTAAAATTGTTAAAATGTCCATTTTACCAGGTTCAATGCTATCCTTATGAAAATCCCAATGGCATTTTCACGGATAGAACAAAAAATTCTAAAATTTATATGGAACTGCAAAATAAAATAAATAGCCAAAGAAATCCTTAGGAAAATGAGCAAAGCTGAAGGTATCACACTGCGTGATTTCAAATTATGTCACAAAGCTATAGAAATCAAAACAGCATGGTATTGGCAGAAACCAGACACACAGATAAGTGGAATTAATTGAGAGCCTCCAGATAAATCCACACATATGTAGTTTAATTTATGGCAAAGGAACAAACAACATACAATGGAGAAAGGATAGTCTCTTCAATAAAAGGTGTTTGGAAAACTGGACAGCCACATGGAAAAGAGTGAAACTGTACCACTATATTACGCCATCAAAAAAATCAACTCAAAATGATTAAAGACTTGAATGTAAGACCTGAAATCCTAAAACTACTAGAAAAAACACAGTCAGTATACTCTATGAAATATCTTTCTTGACATGTCTCCTCAGGCAACGGAAACAAAAGCAAAATTAAACTAATGGGACTATTTCCAAGTAAAACATTTCTTAATGAACAGCATGAAAAGGGAATGTACTGAATGGGAGAAGATATTTGCAGATCAAGTATTTGAGAAGGGGTTACTATCTAAAATGTATAAGAAACTCAAACTGCCCCAAAGAAAAAGCAAAGAATGTATTAAAAAATTATCAGAATATCTGAATAGATATATTTTTCAAAGAAGACACATACATGATCAACAGGCACATGAAAAGGTGTTCAGCATCACTAATTGGTAGGGAAATGCAAATCAAAGCACAATGAGACACCACCTCAGGCCCATTAGAATGGCTAATATCAAATAGGCAAGGGATAGTAAGTGTTGAACAGGATGTAGAGAAAATGGAACCTTCTTATGCTGTTGGTAGGAATGTAAATTTGTGAGGCCACTACGAAAATCAGTGTGGAGGTTCCTCAAAAAATTAAAAATAGAACTACCATAAGATCAAGCAATTGACTTCTGGGTATTTAGCTGAAGAAAGCAAAACCACTAATTTGAACAGATATCACACACACCAGTGTTCACTGCAGCACTATTTACAGTAGCCAAAATATAGACACAGCCCGTGTGATTGTTAGATGAATTGATAAAGATGTCATACATATATAAACAATGTAATACCACTCAGCCATAAAAATGTGAAATCTTGACACTTTTGACAAGAAGAAAGACCCGAGAGTATTATACTAAGTGAAATAGGTCATATAGAGAAAGACAAACACCTTATGATTCCACTTATCTGTGGAAGATACAAAACAAAAACTACAAGACAAATGAATGTACAAATCAAATAACGTACAAACCAAACTAAATAAAAACAAACACTTAGATACAGAGAAAGAGTAGTGGTTACCAGAGAGGAGAGGAGGGGGAGGCCAAATGGGTAAAGAGAGTCAACTATGTGGTGATGGATGGAAACTAAATGTTTGGTGGTGAGCACACTGTGGTAGAATTCAAAACATAATGTTGTACATGTGAAACATATAATGTTATAAACCAATGTTACCTTGATAAATAAAAGAAATTTATCCAAATTCCAGTTGGTAAGCCTCCCATGGATATGCAAGCATGGGGATCTGTATTCATATGGCCATTTTCTGTCCTGGCTTTAAGGAAATGTAAAAGCAGTACAAAAACAGAGAGCAAGGATAGATATACACAGGAGTGGGAAAAAAGGATCTAACATGCTCAGGTGGTCCCTGAGAGACTATGTTGAAAAGAAAAGAGTTTTGGTTCTTGCAGCATTCCGACCTCAGTTATATCCTCTTGATGCCCAGAAGACCTAATAAAGCAGGAAAAAAAATCAGATATATTCTGAAGAGACAGAAGTGATATAATGTTATGACTTTTTAACTGATTCAACATCCCATTAGATAAGTGGTCATAGGAAATAAACCCTCAAACTACAATAGAAATTATACAAGGTACAAAAATAATTGAAGAGTTTAAAAGATTAAATGGTGAAAGACAAAAAATGATATTAAATGCAAACCTTTTGGCATCAGAAAACTGAGTTTTTTTTCTTTTATACAAATATTCATAGCAATTTTATTTGTATGAGTCAGAAACTGGGAAGAACTCAAATTCCCATCAGCAGATCAATGGTGAAACAAACTGGGGCATCCATCACATGGAATATTCTTTATTAATAACCGGGGATGAATGATTAATATATCAAGTTGTATGAATGTCCACATTTATGCTGAGTGAAAAAGTCAATCCCAAAGATTTCATACTGAATGATTCTATTTTTACAGCATTTTTAATAATTACACACTTTGTGTATTTCACTTTTATTTTTCTATTATTTTTTTAATTTATTTTTATTGAAGTGTAGCTGAATTACAATGTTGTGTCAAATACTGTTGTACAGCAAAGTGATTCTGTTATACACATATATACACTCTTTTTCATATTCTCTTCGATTATGGTTTATCACAGGATATTGAATATAGTTCCCTGAGCTATACAGTATAGCCTTGTTGTTTATCCATTCCATATATACCAGTTTGTGTCTGCTAATTCCAAACTTCCAATCCTTCCTTCCCCTGCTCCCAGTCTATTCCCTATGTCCTTGGTTCTGAGAAAATTGAGTCTTTATCTTGGATGTATTACATATTAGCTGTTTGTCCATGGAGAGCCAACAGAACTATTAATAACCTCATTCAAATAGTGGGAACAATGATTTCCATTCTCTGGAGGTGCTTAAAAGATTTAGTCAATATATGTAAAAAGGATAGCATTATTCCTTCCTGTAGTAATTGTATAGTTTCCTGGTGTTTGGACAAGACCAGTAATGAACATGACATTTGAACAGAGACCTCAAGGAGAAGAGAGGGCAGAAGACACAAACATAACTGGGAAAGTGTGTGCATGGTAGAGGGAATGACCGTTTCAAAGGCCTACAGGATTACAGTAGTTTTATTTATTCAACTCCAAAATTGGAAACATGTTTAGGAAGCAGAATAAGCGAGAGAGTGAGAGAGTAATCAGAGATGGTGTTAGGCAATTTTGAAGAAATAGGTGGCCTCACTGTTGGTTTTACTTTAAGACAAAAGGAGTCACTCATCTGCACCTCTTGTGTTTTATAAATCTGGCTGTAAAGGCATCCTGTAAATTGAAATGGACCCTCTCTTTAACACCATCTGTTGTTTGAATTCTGACCTCTGTATTATAAGGGTCACCTTGGAATATATGAGACCTGCTGTTTACTGCTGCCCAGAGGATTATTTCACCACACACACACACACACACACACACACACCCAAACCATTGCTTCCTGGGCTGTGTTCCCACTATACCTTTCTCATATCCATCCCCAGTGGTTAATCTATGAGTGAATATAACTCAAGCTGTCTAGATCAATTATCATTTCCCCAAAGAATGTAGAATTGGTAACTGAAATTCCAATCAGTAAGCTTCTCATGGACAAAGAAAATTGAGGATCCAGATTCGCATGCTCATTTCATACCCTATATTTAAAGAAACATAAAGAATCTGGTCAATAGAGAGAGAGAGAGAGTGAGAGACAGAGAGACAGAGACAGAGACAGAGAGAAAGAGAGAGATTGTACATGAATGAGCAGGAAGAAAGATCTAATAGCTCAAGTGGGCCCTGAGAGATGATGAGAAAGAAAAAAAAAATCTGTGTTATTCTAACTCTTGTGATAGCTCCTTGATATACAGAAAAAATAATAAAGGAGCAAAATAAATTTGGCCAGTAGAAAAAAAAGCAGTGATATCTTCATGGTGTCAATCTCTTGTAGATTCAAACTGCATGAGAAAAACATGCTAAGGGAATAAACCAACATGTCACCAAAGGAAATAGGCAAAGTTCAACCAAGTTGGGCAGGCTTTGCATGAAGCAGTAGAAGACTTGTTTTTTCTGTGCCTATTCCATATTTATGTGACCAATTGGATTTTATATGACATTATAGGAGGTGAGACAAGTCCATTTTATTTTTCTTGTGTGTCATCTTTTCTTCGTTTTTCCTGGACTTTGCATTTTCATCTCTTTTTAAAAAATCATGGGTCATAATCTAGTCCTGGTTCTGGCCTTTGTACCAAGGCCCTCTTTGACCGCACTATAAAATTCTGCACACACCATGGTAACCCATCCTCTAACTCTGAATAACCTCCTTCACAAGATTTATTTCTGAGGTTACGTGTCATATGTACATTTATTTTGTGTTGTGACTTCACCATGACAATGCAAGTCCCACAGGAGCAGGGCTTTCACTTGCAGTGTTCGCTGTAGTTTTTGAAAATAACATGTGAATATATGTGCATTTATATAAAAACAAATGTTAGAAAATGATGTTATGAAATAAAAGGACTGGCAAAGATAATGAAAACAGTTAAATATAATAGAGTCATGCAACTGCATTCAACAAAGAAATGGAGCATTAAAAACTAACTAAAATATAATGTACAATAGTAGTAATTGAACTATATATTGATCAATAATTAATTAAGGTCTCAGTGTTTATGGATATTTACCATATGGCAAAGTTATATTTCAATTTAGTTGGAAAAGGTCAAATTGTTAAATAAAATCTGGGATAAGTGACTACCTCTCTGGAAGAAAATAAAACTGGTTTCCTGCCTCAGATTTCATACAAAAAGGAACCAGAAGTATTATGTACAACCTCCAAAAGTCTATTGAGAAACAATGATCTGCAGAAATCTTTCTTTTGGCATTTTAAAAATGTGTTATTTACATCATTTTGAAGCCAAACATTGTAATGTTGTATCATTATTGGAAAATTTGGAAACAGATTAAATTTGATCACTGGTTATTATCAGGTTGGTGACATAATTCACAGTCCTGCTTATACCTCTTTGGGGTTTGAAAATGGAACTGCCAGAGTTGGGTAGGATGCACACTTGAAAAGATAAATCATGGACTATGGAGTCATTTTTTGGAATCATTTGTGAGATAAGCGCTGATCATACCAGAAGCATCCTTAAAGAAAGGACAGTTTCTGTAGAATACATTTTACCTCTGGATGAATGCTTCCTCCCGTGTCTTTTAGAACTTCCATGAGACTAAGTGAAGGCAGTATTTTAGGCTGATAGTGTCAAAGTTATGTTCTTTGGGCTCGTAGGAGTTCATTTTGGTTTCCATTAATTTGTCTTTGTAACACTGTGAATCTGAAGAGGAGATTCTGAAGTCTCTGTTCTTTCTATACCACCATAGAAGTTGAGACATGTGTATAACATATGGGTAATAATTGTTCATTCCAAACCATGTACCTAAGCAAACCACTCTAACTTCAACCATGAACGTGAGAGTTTGGTAGTGACCCTGTGGCACCTGGACTAGTGTGAACCACAGTCGTCTCTACGATGAACACAAGTTTCTCATTTATCACCATTCTTTCCTATTGCAAAACAGAAACTATTCTAAATCTTTATTTTTGCAAGATGAGCTTCTTTTCAGGTAGATAAGTGCATTTTGCTTACATTTACACAGGGCATTGATTGCAGACGTGCAGATATACTTGAACTTCTACTCATCAGTAAATATAAAAATCCCATTATTGTCCCTTTTCTATTCATATCCATCAGCCCTCTGGTTAAGTACTCTGTTCTTATCACAGTGCATGATCAAAGACACAGTTAAATTTTTTATAACAAAAGCCAGATTTGTTTGTTACGTTTTCAAGATGATTTTGTTGTTAGATAACAATCACTGATGAAGGTTTATGTCTGCAGATATCTTTTGAAATGCTGAAAACTGTATAAAAATAGGCAAATAATACCTGGACATATAATAATAATAGGCAAACCAAAATGGTGATCAGGTATGTAAAATCTGCTGAAACTGAGCAATAGTTTAAGAAAATAATAAATCTTTTCACAGCCGTCAACCTGGCGAAAAAGACTTAAAGAACTGGCATGCTACTCTTTACAATAGCCAGGACATGGAAGCAACCAAAATGCCCATCAACAAATGAATGGATAAAGAAGATGTGGCATATATATACAATGGAATATTACTCAGCTATAAAAAGGGATGAGATGGAGCTATATGTAATGAGGTGGATAGAACTACAATCTGTCATACAGAGTGAAGTAAGTCAGAAAGAGAAGGACAAATATTGTATGCTAACTCACATATACGGAATCTAAAAATGGTACTGATGAACTCAGTGACAAGAACAAGGACGCAGATACAGAGAATGGACTGGAGAACTCGAGGTATGGGAGGGGGCGGGGGGTGAAGGGGAAACTGAGAAGAAGCGAGAGAGTAGCACAGACATATATATACTACCAACTGTAAAATAGTCAGTGGGAAGTTGTTGTATAACAAAGGGAGTCCAACTCGAGGATGGAAGATGCCTTAGAGGACTGGGGCAGGGAGGGTGGGGGGGACTCGAAGGGGGGGGCGTCAAGGAAGGGAGGGAATATGGGGATATGTGTATAAAAACAGTTGATTGAACCTGTTGTACCCCCCCCCAAAAAAAAAAAAAAAAAAAAAGAACTGGCATGCTAATTGAGGTTGGAATTTTTAAGCTGGTAGCAAAAGCAGTACTCTAATTTTGCCAGCAGAAACACAAAGTGTTGCACAATTGGAAAACAACCCAAAGACAGCCGTAAGTATTAAAATAATGATATTCTTTACCCCAGGGTTTCTCAAGCTCAGCACTGTTATTTTCTGGGCGAGGTCATTCTTTGCTGTGTGCTCTGTCCTATGCACTGAAAGATGTTTACAGCATCTGTGGTCACCACCCACCCCTCCCCAGTGTGACAGCCAAAAATGTCCCTGGACATAGCTCAATGTGTCCCCTGGGGAAAAATCACCCCTGATAGGAACCACAGCTTGAACTTAACAATCTTGACATATTTTTCTAGCAATTTAATGAGAAAGAATTGTGAAAAATGATCAAAAGTGTAAACAGCACTGCTGCACTATGAAATATTATGTGACAACCTAAATAGATACATTAAATAATTAATCAAGCAAACAGGCTGACACAGCAATCTCTTGCCTCTGGGCTGAGGTGCACTGGCTTCCATTCTCTCTGATTCTCTCATGCAGGTCAACTGGGTTGTTGGACTCACCTGGGTGGGAACTCTGAGAGGAAGGTCTCCGTGGGGGAGTATGAATTCTTCCCTGGATGGCTGATGATGGAGACTAAGGCTTTGTCCCCAGATAAGGCAGCAGGAAGGAGTGAAGCTACAGCTTCCCCACACACCCTAGAATTAGGACTCCAAACAAACAAAGAAAAAAAGGGCTCTTCCAGATCAAGATCACACACACTGAGAGACTGAAGACATGGAGATATTTATAACTGCCTATATTTGTTCACTAGGCACATTTCTCGTTTTTTCAACCTCTAAACACATAATTCCCCTGTGGAAAACTGTTCTGGAAGGATCAAAGTTTTCCCTAATGATTCTCTATTCACAAGGGATCAGGGTAGAAGTCAAGTGAATCCAGTTTTGTTTTCTTTTTTTTCACTCCTTCTCCATGAAATTGCCTGCCTTTCAGATCTCTACATCTCATAGCACCTTATCTCAACTTTGAGTTCGTGTTTTCTGCAAGTCTAAGACTGAGGAACCTGTCTGGATTAGGTCTCTTGTATCTTCAAAGCACTGACCTGTGGTTGGGACACAGCCCCTGAATCCCCAGAAAATTTCTATTCTCCTTTGTGTGTGGGGGGTGGGGGGTGGGGTGTGTGACTGAGTTCTTTTGATAGTAAAGCTTGGGCACTACATGTGTTGTCTTCATGTCTTCTTTTGCCATAACAATTTAGAATTTCATACTTATGTCTCTAGTTCAGAGTCGTCATTTAGTCATTCATTATAAAATATGTGTTAATTATAAGACATATATTTAGGTCTTTTTTACTAAAACCTGAGCTTAGCACCTTGTACGTATTGTTTGATTGGTTATTTACAAATGTCTTACCTATGAGGAAGTATTGCAGAAATGGGGCTTGGAGGTGATCTGTCCAAAGTTAATATCTGACTGTGATCGGTCTTGATTGTAAATCTGTCCACATGCTTCTGGTTTTCAAACTCTAGGCCAGTGTTTCTCAACCAAAGATTTGCCCACCCCTGGGATGTTTGACAATGTCTGAAATGCTGCTGCTAAACATCTAAGATCCATGGGAAAAGCAATCCCAAAATAGTATCCTCCTGCCCCAAATATCAACAGTAAAGTGGAAAAATTTACTCTGGACCAGCTCTTCTCTAACTTCAGTGTATCTACGATCAACCACAATCCTACTACAAATGCAGAATCTGATTCAGCAGGTCCGGCTGGTCCCAGAGGCTCTGAATATCTAACAAGCTCCTGGGTGATACTGATGCTGCAGGTCCTGGTCTGTGGACCACTCCTTGAGTAGGAAGGCTGTGATACCGTGACACGGTTAGTTGTAGATAGTTTTAGTTCTTCTGCAGCAAAATCTGTCTTTGTATGTAATTTGGAAGGAGTAATTTATTCAGTTATTCCAGAGGCTGTGGTAAATTCTGTTTGTTTCTTTTATATAAGGGTTCTTGAATGACACAAAATGATACACTTTTGGAAAAGACTGTGTAGTATGCAGAATAAAGACCTCCAAAATATTTCTATATCCTAATCCCAAGTAACTTTGAATATGATATTTTTTTTTGTAGCAGGGGAGGATTAAGGTACTGGATTTATCAGGGATGCTAACCGTTGACTTTAAGATTAAAATTTATTTGTGATTATTGAGACAGGACTAAGGTGATCATGCTTGTCCTCTAAACATGGACGAGGGAGGCAAAAGAGTTGCTATCACTGAGATTTTGAAAATGCTACTCTACTTGCTTTTAAGATGGAAAAGGGGCCATGAGCCAAAGAATTCAGGTGGCCAGCAATATAAACTGGACTGGAAAGAAACACGTACTCCCCTGAGCCTCTAGGAGGAACTCAGCTCTGCAGACAATTTTTTGTTTTTAATGAGGTAAAATTGGTGAACCACATTATATTAGTTTCGGGTGTAAAAAAATAATAATTTGGTCGTTGTATACACTACAAAATAACCAACATGATAAATCGTCACCATCTGTAACATTACAATTGACACCCTTCATCCATTTTGTCCACCCACCCCAATCCACTTCCCCTCTGATAACCACCAATCTGTTCTCTGTATCTATGAGTTTTTTCTTTGCTTTCTTTGTTTGTTTTGCTTTTTAGATTCCATATATAAGTGAAATCATACAGTGTTTGGCTTTCTCTGCCTGACCCATTTCATATGGCATAATACTTGCAAGGTTCATCCATTTTTGTCTCAGATGGCAAGATTTCCTTCTTTTTTATGCTTGAGTAGTATGCCATGGTGTGTATCTCACATACTCTTTATCCATTCATATATCAATGACCAAGTATATAGTTTCCATATCTGGCCTATTATAAATAAGACTGCAATGGACATAGAGGTGCATACATCTTTTCACATACATTTACATTTTCTTCAGATAAAAACTCAGAAGTGGAATAGCTGGATCATGTGGCAGTTCTATTTACAATTTTTTTGAAAAATCTCTATATTGTTTTTCATTAGTGGCTGCACCTACGTACAATCCTAAAAAACAGTGTTTGGGGGTCTCCTTTTCTCCACATCCTTGCCAACAGTTGCCATGTCTTGTCTTCTTGATAATAGCCATCCTAACAGATGTGAGGTGATGTCTCATTGTGGTTTTGGTTTAAATTTCCCTTATAAATAGTGATGTTTCAACATCTTTTTATGTCGCTGTTGACCATCTGCATATTCTTTTAGAAAAATCTCTTTGTAAGTCCTCTGCCCATTTCACCCCCCCACCAGATCTTTACTGGTGTATAACTGCTTTACACTGTTGTGCTAGTTTCTGCTGTACAACAAAGTGAATCAGCTGTATTCATACATATATCCCCATATCCCCTCCCTCTTGTGCCTCCTTCCTACCCTTCCTATCCCACCCCTCTAGGTCATCACCAGTCATCAAGTTGATCTCCCCGTGTTATGGAGTTGCTTCCCACTAGCCATATGTGTTACATTTGGTAGAGTATATATATCAATGCTACTCTCTCACTTTGTCCCAGCTTCTCCTTCCCCCACTCCCTGTGTCCTCAAGTCTGTTCTCTACATCTGCATCTTTATTCTTCCCCTGCCACTGAGTTCATCAGTACCATTTTTTTAGATTCCATATATATGTGTTAGCATACGGTATTTGTTTTTCTCTTTCTGACTTACTTCAATCTGTATGGCATACTCTAGGTCCATCAACCTCACTACAAATAACTTAATTCCACTCCTTTCTATGGCTGAGTAATATTTCATTGTATATATGTGCCATCTTTTCTTTATCCATTCTTCTGTTGATGGACATTTAGGTTGCTTCCATGTCCTCGCTATTGTAAATAGTACTGCAATGAATGTTCCTCTGCCCATTTTTAAATCACATTCCCTTTCTTTCTTTCTTTCTTTCTTCCCTCCTTCCTTCCTTCCTTCCTTCCTTCCTCCCTCTCTCTCTTTCTTTCTTTTTTCTTTCTTTCTTTCTTTCTCTTTCTTTCTTTTTCTTTCTTTCTTTCTTTCTTTCTTTCTTTCTTTCTTTCTTTTCTTTTTCTTTCTTTTCTTTCTTTCTTTCCTCTCTCTCTCTTTCTTTCTCTCTTTCTTCCTTTCCCTTTCTTTTTTCTTTCCATTAAGGTAAAATTGATGAAAAATCTTATGTTAGTTTTAGGTGTAAAAAATAATAATTTAAATAATAATTTTATCATTGTATACACTACAAAATAATCAACAAATAATCAACATAATAAATCTGTCACATTACAATTGACCCCCCTTCCTTCCTTCCTTCCTTCCTTTCCCTTTCTTCCTTTCTTCCTTCCTTCCTTCCTTCCTTCCTTCCTTCCTTCCTTCCTTCCTTCCTTCCTTCCTTTCTTTCTTTCTTTTTCTTTCCTACTTAGTTGTTTGCCTTCTTTTTTATTATAGATATAAATCCATATCAGTTACATAATTTGCAAATATTTTCTTTTATTCTATATGTTGTCTTTTTATTTTGTTGAAGGTTTCCTTTGCCATGCAGAAGCTTTTCAGTGTGATCTAATCTCACTTGTTTATTTCTGCTTTTGTTGCTTTTGATTTTGGTGTCAGTTCAACACATCCATGCCAAGATCAATTTCAAGGAGGTTACTGCCCATGTCTTCCTCTGGTAGTTTTTTGGTTTAACGTCTTCAGTTCTACCCTTCAATCATTTTGAGTTAATATTTGTGTATGGTGTGAGATAGTGGTCTAGTTTCATTCTTTTGCAGGTTGGCTGTTTTTCAGGTTTTCCAACACCGTTTATTGAAGAGACTCTCGGTTCTGATTGTGTACCGTTGCCTCCTTTGTTATAAATTAATTGTGTGGGCTTGTTTCTAGGCCTTCTATTGTGTTCCTTTTATCTATGTGTCTCTTTTTATGCCAATACCATGCTAGATAGTATGACATCAGAAAGAGTGATGCCTGCAGCTTTGTTCTCTCTCAAGTTCGCTTTGGTTATTCACAGTATTTTGTGGTTCCATACATTTTAGAATAGTTTGTTCTAGTTCTGTGAAAAATGGCATTGAAATTTTTATTGAGATTATAATGAATTTCTAGATTGCTTTGTGTAGTATGGACATTTTAACAATATTCACTCTTTCAATCCTTGAACACAAAGTATATTCCATTTATTTGTTTCTTCAATTTCTTTCCTCAATAACTTATAGTTTTCAGTATACAAGTCTTTTAAGTATTTGGTCAAGTTTATTCCAATGTATTTTATTAATTTTTATGCAAATGTAAATGGGATTGTTTTCTATATTTCTCTTCCTGATAATTTTTTATATGTCTAGAAATTCAAGATATCTGTGTGTGTTGATTTTGTATATTGGAATTTTATGTAATTCATTTATTAGTTCTAAAAGTTTTTTGCTGGAGTCTTTAGTATTTTTAAAAATATATAGTATTTAATCTGCAAATAGTGACAGTTTTACTTCTTCCTTTCTAATCTGGAAAACTTTTATTGCTTTTTCTTGCCTAATTTCTGTGGCTAGGACTTCCAACACTATGTTGAATTAAAGTGGTGTGAGTGAGCATCCCTGTATTTTTCCTGATCTTAGAGGAAAATTTTTCACCTTTTCTTCATTGAGTATGGTTTAATCTGTGGCCTTGTCCTATGTGGTCTTTACTATTTGGAGGTATGTTTCCTCTATACCCATTAGTTGAGAGTTTTTCATAAATGAATGTTAAAATTTTAAAAATGCTTTTTCTGTATTTCTTGAAATAATCATGTTATTTTTATTCTTCATTTTCTTAATTTGGTATCACTTTGATTGATTTACTGATGTTTAACCATCCTTGCATTTCTGAAATGAATCTCGCTTGATTGTGGTGTATGATCATTTGATGTACTGATTAATTTATTTGCTAGTTTTTCATGGAGGATATTTGCTTGTATGTGCATCAAGGATATTGGCCTATAATTTTATTTTTTTGTGTTTTGTCTTTGTCTGGTTTTGAATCAAGGTAATTCCAGCCTTGTATGATAAGTTTGGAAGCAGTCTTTCCTCTTTGATTTTTTAGAAGTGTTTGAAATAGAAAGTAATTAAATCTTTGAATATTTGATAGAATTCATTGGTGAGTCTCTCTTGTCCTGGACATTTGTTTGAAGTTTTTTGATTATTTATAGTAATTGGTCTATCCAGATTTTCTCTTTCTTCATGATTCAGTCTCAGAGATTGTATATTTATAGGGATTTATCTATTTCTTCCACTTTGTTGATGTGGAAGTACTCTCATGCTCCTTTGTACTTAAGTGGTATCAGTTGTAACTTCTATTTCCATATCTGATTTTATGTAGTTGAACCCACATTCTTTTTCTCATGGTGAGTGTAGCTAAAGTTTGTAATTTAAAAAATCTTTTCAAAGAATCAGTTTTTAGTTTCATTGATCTTTTCTATTATCTTTTAAATCTCTATTTTATTTATTTAAGCTCTAATGTGCATTATTTCCTTCCTTCTGCTGAGTCTGGGCATCAATTTTTTTCTCCTTTTTCTAGTTCTTTGAAATGTAAAGTTAGTTTGTTTATTTGAAAAGATTGTTGTTTCTTGAAGAAGGCCTGCATCACTAGCATTTCCTCTTAGAACTGCTTTTACTGAATACCATAGATTTTGTAATGTATTTCTTTTCATCTGTGGCAAGGTATATTTTTACCCCCTTTGATTTCTTCATTTAACCTTGTGATTAATCTGCACATATTTGTAATAATTTTAGCTTTCTTCTTGTAATTGAATTCTAGTAAGATGCTATTGTAGGTGAAAAAATGCTAGATCTGATTTCAGTCTTCTCAAATGTATTGAGACTTATTTTGTGGCCTAAGATGTGATCTATCCTGGAGAATGTTCTATGTGCACTTGAGAGATTGTGTCTTCTGCTGCTTTGGGATGGAATGTTTTATATGCATCTATTAAGCTCCTCTAGTCAAATGTTTCATTTAAGGCCAATGTTTCTTTATTGGTTTTCTATCTGGATGATCTATCCATTTAAGTATGTGGTATTAAAGTCCCCTACTAATATGGTATGTCTGTCTATTTCTCACTTTTGGTCTATTAATGTTTGATTTCTATATTCAGTTGCTTTTATTCTGGGTGCATAAATATTTATAAATGTTGTATCCTGGCTTTGGATTGATCTCTTTATCATTATGTAAAGATGTTCTTCATCTTTTATCATAATCTTTTTTTTTTGCTTCCACATTTTATTTTATTTTTTTAGAACTTTTATTGAGATATCATTGACATACAATAAACTGCATATATTTAAAGTGTACAATTTGCTATTTTTTACTTATTAGTAATATATATATGGCAATCACAATCTCCCAATTCATCCCACCCCAATCCCCCCTCCTCCCCAGCTTTCCCCACTTGGTGTCCATATGTCAGTCCTTGTTTTTAAGACTACTTATTATAACATAAGTATAGCTATTTCAGCTTTCTTTTTGTTTCCATTTGCATGGAACATCTTTTCCACCCCTTCGTTTTCAGTCTGTGGGTCCTTATATTGAAAGTATGTCTCTTGTAGGCAGCATATAGATGGTTCTTTTTTTTTCCTATTCAGTCTTTTTACTAGAGAATTTAGTCCATTTACATTTAAAGTAATAATTTTGTTCCTTGTTTCATTGTAGTTCCTCTCTATACTTTCTTCTTCTCTTGTTCTCTTTCTTTGTTGTTTGTTGACTTTCTTTATAGTTATGCTTAGAATCCTTTTAAATTATATTTTGTGTATCTACTATAGCTTTTTGCTTAGAGTTAGTATGAGGCTTATATATATCAACCTATAACTAGAACAGTCTATTTTATGTTGCTAACAACCTAAATTTGGACACTTTTTAAAAACCTTAAATTTTCCCTCCCCATGTTGTATGTTTTTGATATCACATTTTATGTTTTTATTTGTGTATTTTTAAACAAATTATTGTAGTTACAGCTATTTTTACTATTTTATTGTTTAACCTTCATACTGGCTTATTGGTAATCACTCCATTATCTTTATTATGTATTTACTTTACCTATGAGATTTATCCTTTCATATGTTTTTCTTGTTGTTGTTAATATTGGTCTTTCTTTTCAACTTCAAGAAGTCCCTTTAACATATCTTGTAAGGCTGTCTAGTAATGATGAACTCCTTTAGCTTTTGCTTATCTATAAAACTGTATGAGTCTCCAATTCTGAATGATAACTTTGCTACGATGATAGGAGTGTCCTTCTGTAAAGCAAGTTTTTTTTTTTTTTTCTCTTGGTGCTCTTAAAACTTTACATTAACTTTTGTCATTTTAATTATAATGTGTCTTGTTCTTGATCTATTTGTGTTCTTCTTGTTTTAGACTCCCTGGGCTTCCTAGATGTGAATGCCTGTTTCCATCCCAAGGTTAAGAAAAATTTCAGCAATTATTTATTCAAATAAATTTTCTGTACCTTTCCCTCTCTCTTCTCCTTCTGGGACCTATTCTCCTTCTGACAATGCAAGTATCATTCCAAATGATGTTGTCACATATGGTTCTTAAACTAGATTCATTTTGTTTTTTCTTTTCCTTTTGGCTGCCCTGTTTGGGTGATTTCCACTACCATGTCTTCCAGGTTGCTGATCCATTCTTACATCATGTCATCTGGTCTGCTGTTGAACCTCTCTAGTGTTTGTATTTTTTTTCTTTTTAATTTAAGAATTGTGTTCTTTGGTTCTGTGACTGCTGTTTGGTCCAGTTTTGGAGATGGTGTCAAGCCTTGTCAGTGTTACAAAGGAAGGGATCTCAGTCAGTATGTAGTTTCAGATTTATTGGAAGATAGATCCTCAGGCAGCAGCTATTAAAACATGTGAATATTTATAGTTCTTTGGGACCACCATTGTAACCCCTCTACTTGGCTAGTTGCAAAAATTGGGGATCCAGATGCATCTATAAGATCCTTTTTGGAAGTATACCAGTGAGCTGTGGTGAGGCCATGGGAAAGCACAATGATAGCATCCCTGAGGTTTGTGCCCTAAGAGGTCTTCCATAGCCTCTAGAGGTGTGATTTACACAAAGCCTACCCCTCAGGCTGAAGCTCCAGGACAAGTGAATGGCCTTTTTCAAAGGAAGACTTGAAGCAGTGTTTCAGTCTAGTTTATGTGTTATGCCTTGAGGGGTAGTAGCCTGCTCAGAACTGTTTGCTTATTTCAGTCTGTGCTCTCCCCCACAGACACAGGCCCCCTGATCACCATGCCAGGCGCTCAAAGGGCATATCCTGTGTGTACTGTATGTGCTTGCTGCATGAAGGGGGTGTGCAGGGAAGTCCAGGTCTTGTGCAAGACCACTAGCTGTAATGGGAGGGGCAGGAGCATAGGGCAAGCTCACTTGAAGGAGGGCCATGGATGAGCACAAGGGTTGGTCAAACTCTCTGGTTTCAGTGAGGCTGCTAGGAATTCTGGACCAGGGGAAGCCCCTAGCTGCATCAGGGCCTTGGAAGATCATGGGTGCACACTCTCCTGCAGTGGCACTACAGGAGAGTCCAGAGCCAGGTAAAGCCCACTGGGTGTAGTGGGGATTGAGGTAGCCATGGTCAAATGAGCCCTCCAAGGGCAGTAGGGCAGTGGGAGGACCCATGGGTGAGACAAGTCCACTGACCATAGCAGGGGCATGGGAGAGTGTGGGGTGGGACCACCTCTCCAGGTTTAGTGTGGCATGCGAGAATGCAAGTTTCAGGAAAGCCTGCTGGCTTCACAAGGTGAAGGGAAAGTATGAGGGTATGACATTCCCTCGCTAGTAAGGTAGAAGGAGTGCAATAGTGGCACCTGTCAGCTATGGTGCTAGCAAGGTGGATTGAGAGCACAAAAATGATGTTTGTTTGTGTCTGTATTCCCAGAGAAAATATTAACAAGCCCCTGTATGCCCAGCAGGTGCTTTAGTTAAATAATGAATCTCCTTTATGTATGTTCTAGGTGCTTTTTAAACTGCAGCTTTTGTGCTGGGTCCCAGGATGAGTGAATCTGCACATGAGCTCTTTAAGAAGAGACTTTCCTTTCCTCATTGGCATTTGGGTCTCCTGGACATAAGCCCCATTGGTTTCAAAAGCCACACATTTTGGTGACTTTTCTCTTTGGTGTAGGTCCCAAGGGTTGGCGTGCATGATGTAAGGCACACACCCATTGTCCCTTAGCGAAACTGTGAGATCCTGCCCACTTGTGGATTACCAACCCCAGGCATGGGGTTTTTGAAGAGACCACTTCTCTGCTTCTCCTACCATCTTCATGTGGCCCTGTTAGTCTTTGTTATGAAGGAGATACTCACCTAGTTTTCTGGTCTTTTTCAGAAGAAACTGATTCACATGTAGCTGTATATTTGGTGTGTTTGTAAATGGAGGTGAGTTTAGAATTTTCCTATGCTACCATCATAAACTGACTCCCCAGACATTTAATACTAGCCCAATGAGACTCAATTGAAGCTTATAACACCTAGAACTGTGACAGTATATTTGTTTATTTTAAGCAATGAGTGTGGGAGTATTTTATAATAGCAATAAGAATCTAATATACACATTTATTCAATAAAATTTGTTTGCAGGAATTTAGTTTAAGCCTCTTCATTCATTCATTGGTTTACCTTGGATAAGGGCATTTTATGTTGAAAACCCACATGAAGGAGAAAAATATTTAATCAATTTGAAGACATGCTGTCCCATTAGTGAATTCCAAAATGCATAAATGTAAATGTTGCTTGACTATGATGTCTTTGTGACATTAAGATGGAGAGTAATCCATTATGGAAATGAAGGTCACCCATTTTACTTTAAATTTTTGTGCCTATATTCCTACACTCTTTTATTTCATGTTAATTCAAATATTCATTATTTTCATTTTTATTCTCTCCAACTTTCTCTCAAGTTTTCTTTCAACATAAAAGATAATTTACCCTTGAATATTCTCTTTGCACACAAAAAAAGAACTTCCATACATTTCATTTATTTCTCACAGCATCCATATAAAGTCATACTTAGTATTCCGTATTAATGTCAGAAATAAGGAAACTGAGCCTCAGGGGACTTAAAATGTTAAAAATTACATAGCAAAGCATCTAAAGCTATGTGCACTGTCAAATTATACACAAATGGAAATATGCAGTATGTTCTCTTAGCTTTTGTAACTCTTTTAACTCATCAAATTGTACACTTTAAATATGAATTTTATTGTGTGCAATTATACTTCAATAATTTAATTAAATTGAAAAATTGCTGCTGCATGGCTAATGGTTGAGTCTAGAGCATAGACAGCAGGTTCTCACTTAACAGGAATGAGAGATATGTCTTCTAACTGGGAAGGAAGCCAAGTGAAATTTATGGATGTAGAATCAGTGTTATTAAATTTAAGTAATTCACCTGATAAACTCATTTTTTTCCTGTAAATAGAAGGTTAACCTAGATATAGAAACATAGTAAACTAACCATAGATTGATTCAAGACAGAAGAGCATGACAGCATCACTCAACATCATGGATGCGCTTTAGAACACAAAGTAGAGACTGAGCTGATGACTCACTCATGAGGAGCACAATAGAAGTCAGCATGTATAATTTCATCTTATAGTAAAGGTATTAGGTTGTCTAATTTGACATAGAATGGCTTGTTATGCAGCAAGAGCTGACTGACACAATAATCCAAATGAACAGATCTGAGGACAATTATACTAATCTGCATCTTTTTATGTTTGGCATATGTTCTGATATTTGAAGAGAACATTCATGATAATTCTGTTACTCAAGTTTATTTCAGATAACTGTAGTAACAAGGGACAACCTTGAGGCTCCCTTCTAGGTAACTAGGAGAGATGGACAGACATTCATGTTCTGCAGAAAAACTGGTGACCTGAATCACATGCCTGGACAGGATATCAAGCTGTCTTGTGGATCATCCCCTAATCATGAAGAATGAAGAGACTCCTGGGTGTGAAGGAGATGGGAAATGGATGAACTGACATTGTTCATTCACTATCCCTTCTGTATTTATGATAAATGTTAGGAAAAGGGTAGATATTTTGTAGAACAACAGAAAGAGTCATATTTGTAGGTAGCATTAGAAGCAGAAACATGAAGATAATTCAGTAATAAAACAGTAACCAATCCCTCACCTCAATGAATAAATCCCCTCACCTATGGCCATTAGTCTTCCATACTTTAATAAATAGATGTAGAGCATGAAAAAAAATATTGTGCATAGGAACAAAATATGTGGCTTGACATTTTGCTCCCTTATATTTATGGTCTTTTCTGACACTAAGATCATATCAGGTCAATTTATTCCAATTTATCTTTCCACATAGACACCACTGGCAGATATATATTTGACAATATTTTTGCCAGTGACTAGGTTAGGCATTCTGGACACCAAGGTAAATAATTGAATAAAACCAGGAGAGAATTTATAAGACACAGTAGCATGTTTGCAGTGTAAGTGCCTTACATTAAGCTTTATGAGTGTAATATAAATGCCATACATTAACCTTTTTGATTGTAAGTGACTGAAATTCAGCTTTTGATTTCTGATGTATCCATTTCAAAGGCAATCATGTCAAATAAACATATTGCCAGCAATACGACACAGCTACTAGACAAGAACCCGGGCCACTGACACCCATGAAGTCTTCCTTTTAGAAAACCTTGTGTAGATTGATACCCAACCATATATGTGAACCTGTTTTTCCTGGATCATTTCCTAATTCCACTCTTATGTTTGAAATTCATCAGTAAAGTGTGAACTAGCTGAATCCTAGTCACTCTGCCCACAGAACCCAATAAAGGCAGAGCCCAAGTTGGCGCTCTCTCTCTCTCTCTCTCTCTCTTCCTACCCAAGACAGACCTGTATGGCCTTTAGGAATGTGTGTACCCTCCAGGACTTGTGAATAGTAAGTTTTTTTATTTAAGTTCCCCTACAGATATTGCTGAGGCAATGGATTTTAATACACATTGAAATTCTGACTTTCTGAATTTAAATTGCAGAATAAATGTTGCCCACCTGGAATGCTTGTTT
Organism: Hippopotamus amphibius kiboko; assembly: GCF_030028045.1. Taxonomy (NCBI): domain Eukaryota; kingdom Metazoa; phylum Chordata; class Mammalia; order Artiodactyla; family Hippopotamidae; genus Hippopotamus; species Hippopotamus amphibius. The sequence continues at coordinate 14,247,119 of NC_080200.1, read as the reverse complement.
GGGTATTTTAAGAAGGTAGAGTGAAACTCAAAATTATATTTGTTGCCCTAAAGTTAAGCATTTGAAATGAGCCTATTAATAAACCCTATTGTTTCATCATTAAAAAAATTATGAACTAAAGTAAAATCTGTAACTTCAGATTTTCATCTACCATGAAGTTACGTAAATGGGCTTAGTTGATGAGTATAGTTTCTCCCCCCATCAGTAATACAGCAGGTATTCCTTCAGGAAAACAAGGTAAAATTACTTGGTATGATATAGGTCATTTGAGATGAAATTGTCTCATGTAAGATATGGAAATTTTCAAATATTTGTGATCTAAGCTTGGGAACAACTTAGGGAATGTATGAATATGGACAAAGAGAAAAACTGTCTATATATCATACAGAGCAGAAGCTTAATAAAGTGAGTGACAAATTGTACAGAGGAGTTGATTTCAAAGAAATGGGAGTTCAAGTAAATAAATAGAAGAAGCAAATTCTAACTCAACTATCTGATCAAGAATAGCAATTTCCTGCAAATCAAAACTACAATGAGGTACCGCCTCACAATGTCTGAATGGCCATCATTAAATGTCCACAAATAACAAATACTAGAGAGGGTGTGGAGAAAAGGGAATCCTCTTATACTGTTGGTGTGAATGTATACTGATGCAGCCACTATGAAAAACAGTATGGAGGGTCCTCAAAAAAGTAAAAATAGAGTTGCCATATGATCCTGCAACCCTCTCCTGGGCATATATCCATAGAAAATTATAATGTGAATAGATAATGCACCCCAATATTGATCAACAGATGAATGGATAAAGTATAAGTGATGTACACACACACACACACACACACACACATATGAGGGTGAGTCAAAAATTATCTGCACTCTGGCTGTAGAATTTATTTTAATTAACTTTTAGAAAAGATGAATACATCATTTTTGGACCTAATCTCCTTGCCTTGCAATACACTTTGTCCATTTGTCAACAAGCTTTCATATTTTCTCATTGAAAAAATATTTTAGGCTGAGCTGCAGCCATGAATGCACCACTGTCTTCACTTCTTCCTTAGAAGTGAATCTTCACCCTCGTAGGGCTGCTTTCAGGGCACCAAACAGGTGAAAGTCTGATGGAGCAAGATCAGGACTACAGGGAGTATGCTTTAACACCTCAAAATGAAGTTTTTGCAGAGTGTTGACAGTGTGGGTAGAAGTGTGTGGACGTGCAATGTTATGCAAGATCACAAAGCCCTTGGATAGCAGTCCTCTGTGTTTAATCCATGGACATGGATGGGTGCCTGGCTCCTTCTTGATCTCTGACACTTGTGCAACCTTCCTTGAACTTCTCTATCCATTCATACACACTTCTTCACAATAAAACACTTTCTCCATACTGCACACAAAGTCTTCAATGAATAATTGCACCAGGTACACCCTCAGACCACAAAAAATAAATCACTGCATGTTGCTTTTCTTTCATGCAAATCACAAGTGGGGCATCCATTTTTGCTCACACTGCAGTTACAACTGAACTGATATAACACGTTCACATCTGCACAGCAGTGACTGGGGAGACAGTAGCCTTGAATGGAAAATGCTAAGACAGTGTGGCCAACAGAAGTTTTAATATAACCCGAGTGTGGATAATTTTTGACTCACCCTCCTGTGTGTGTGTGTGTGTGTGTGTGTGTGTGTGTTTGTGTATGTCTGTATACATACATACATACACACACAATGGAACACTACTCAGCCATAAAAAAGAATAAAATAATGCCATGTGCAGCATCATGAAGAGACTTAGATATTATCATACTCAGTGAAGTAAGTCCTAAAGAGAAAGACAAATACTGTGTGATATAATTTATATGTGGCATCTAAAATATGACATGAGTTCACAGGAAGATGTCAAAGGAGTAAAATATGGAGGTCACCATATTCAGATTCAATGGAGAAATTAAAAGCTTTACAGACAAGCAAAAGTTAAGAGAATTTGGCACAACCCAACAAGTTCTACAACAAATGCTAAAGGAAGTTCTCTAAGTGGGAAACACAAGAGAAGAAAAGAAACTACAAAACCTAACCCTAAACAATTAAGAAAATGGTAATAGGAACATACATGTCAATAATTACCTTAAATGCAAATGGATTAAATTCTCCAACCAAAAGACCCAGAGTGGCTAAATGGATACAAAAACAAGACCCTTATATATGCTGTCTACAAGAGACCCACTTCAGACCTAGGGACACATACAGACTGAAAGTGAGGGGATGGAAAAAGGTATTCCATGCAAATGGAGGTCAAAAGAAAGCTGGGGTAGCAATACTCATATCAGAAAAAAATAGACTTTAAAATAAAGACTATTACAAGAGACAAGGAAGGACATTAAATAATGATCAAAGTATCACTCCAAGAAGAAGATATAACAACTGTAAATATTTATGCACCCAACATAGGAGCACCTCAACACATAAGGCAAATGCTAACAGCCATAAAAGGGGAAATCAACAGAAACACAATAATAGTAGGCAACTTTAACACCCCACTTACACCAATGGACAGATCATCCAAATAGTAAATAATAAAAAAACCCACAAGCTTTAAGTGACACATTAGATCAGCTGAACTTAATCGATATATATAGGACATTCCATCCAAAAACAGCAGAATACACCTTCTTCTCAGGTACACATGGCATATTCTCCAGGATAGATCACATCTTGGGTCACAAATCAAGCCTCTGTAAATTTAAGAAAACTGAAATTGTATCAAGCATCTTCTCTGACAACAATGCTATGAGACTAGATATCAATTAAAGGAAAAAAAACTGTAAAAAATACAAACACATTGAGGCTAAGCAACATCCTACTAAATGACCAAGAGATCACTGAAGAAATCAAAAAGGAAATAAAAAAAACCTAGAGACAAATGACAACGAAAATACAACAATCCAAAACCTATAGAATGCAGCAAAAGCAGTTCTAAGAGGGAAGTTTAGAGCAATACAAGCCTACCTCAAGAAACAAAAATTTCAAATAAACAACCTAACCTTACACCTAAAGCAATTAGAGAAAGAACAAATAAACCCCAAAGCTAGCAGAAGGAAAGAAATCATAAAGATCAGATCAGAAATAAATGAAAAAGAAATGAAGGGAACAATAGTAAAGATCAATAAAACTAAAAGCTGGTTCTTTGAGAAGATAAGCAAAATTGATAAACCATTAGCCAGGTTCATCAGGAAAAATAGGGAGAAGACTCAAATCAACAGAATTAGAAATGAAAAAGGAAAAGTAACAACTGACACTTCAGAAATACAAAGAATCATTAAAGACTATTATAAATAACAATATGCCAATAAAATGGACAGCCCAGAAGAAATGGACAAATTCTTATAGAAGTACAGCCTTCCAAGACTGAACCAGGAGGAAACAGAAAATATGAACAGACCAATCAAAAGCACTGAAATTGAAACTGATCAAAACTCTTCCTACCAACAAAAGCCCAGGGGCAGATGTCTTCACAGGTGAATTCTATCAAGCATTTCAAGAAGAGCTAACACCTACCCTTCTCAAACTCCTCCAAAATATAGCAGAGGGAGGAATACTCCTTAACTCATTCTATGAGGCCACTATCACCCTGATACCAAAATCGACAAAGATGTCACAAAAAAAGAAAATTACAGGCCAATATCACTGTTGAACATAGATGCAAAAATTCTCAACAAAATACTAGCAAACAGAATCCAACAACACATTAAAAGAATCATAACACCATGATCAAGTGGGATTTATTCCAGGAATGCAAGGATTCTTCAATATATGGAAATCAATCAATGTGATACACCATATTAACAATTAAAGCATAAAAACTATATGACAATCTCAATAAATACAGAAAAAGTTTTTGACAAAATTCAACACTCAATTATGATAAAAAATCTCCAGAAAGTAGGCATAGAGGGAAACAACCTCAACATAATAAGGGCTGTATATGACAAACCCACAGCCAAAATCATCCTCAATGGTGAAAAATTGAAAGCATTTCCTCAAGATTGGGAACAAGACAAGGGTGCCCACAATTTCCACTATTATTCAACATAGTATTGGAAGTTTTAGCCACGGAATATAGAGAAGAAAAAGAAATAAAAGGAATCCAAACTGGAAAAGAAGAAGTAAAACTCTCACTGTCTGCAGATTACATAATACTATACATAGAAAATCCTAAAGATGCCACCAGAAAACTCCTTGAGCTAATCAATGAATTTAGTAAAGTAGAAGGATATAAAATTAATGCACAGAAATCTCTTGCATTCTTATACAATAACAACAAAAAATCATAAAGATAAATTAAGGAAACACTCCTATTTACCACTGCAACAAAAAGAATAAAATAGCTAGGGGTAAATCTACCTAAGTAGGCATAAGACCTGTATGCAGAAAACTATAAGACACTGATGAAAGAAATAAAAGACAATACAAACAGATGGAGAGACATACCATGTTCTTGGATTGGAAGACTCAACATTGTGAAAACAACTATACTACCCAAAGCAATCTGCAGATTCAATGCAATCCCTATTAAATTACCAATGGCATTTTTCACAGAGCTAGAACAAAAAATTATACAATTTTTATGAAAACACAAAAGACCCTGAATGGCCAAAGCAATCTTGAGAAAGAAATATGGAGCTGGATAAATCAGGTTCGCTGACATCAGAATATACTACAAAGCTACAGTAATCAAGACAGTATGGTAGTGGCACAGAAAAAGGCCCAAATGGGACCTAATGAAACTTAAAAGCTTTTGTACAGCAAAGGAAACCATAAACAAGACAAGAAGACAACCCTCAGAATGGGAGAAAATATTTGCAAATGAAGCAACTGACAAAGGATTAATCTCCAAAATATACAAGCAGATCAATATTAAAAAAATGAGTAATCCAATCCAAAAATGGGCTGAAGATCTAAGTAGACATTTCTCCAAAGAAGACATACAGATGGCCAAGAGACACATGAAAAGATGATCAACATCATTGTTTATTAGAAAAATGTAAATCAAAGCCACAATGTGGTATCATTTCACACTGGTCAGAATGGCCATCATCAAAAGTTCTAGGAAGAATAAGTGCTGGAGAGGGTGTGGAGAAAAGGAACTCTCCTGCACTGTTGGTGGGAATGTAAATTGGTACAGTCACTATGGAGAACAGTATGGATATTCCTTATAAAACTAAAAATAGAACTGGTATATGACCCAGCAATCTCACTACTGGGCATATACCCTGAGAAAACCATAATTCAAAAAGATCCATGTACCAAAATGTGCATTGCAACATTATTTACAATAGGAGGATATGGAATGACCTAAATGTCCATTGACACATGAATGGATAAAGAAGATGTGGTACATGTATATATTGGAATATTACTCAGCCATAAAAAGGAATGAAATTGAATTATTTGTAGAGAGGTGACTGGACCTAGAGACTGTCATAGAGAGTGAAGTAAGTCAAAAAGAGAAAAACAAATTCTGTATGCTAACACACACACACACACACACACACACAAACACACACACATATATATGGAATCTAGAAAAATGGTATTTATAAACAGAGTGGCAGAGCATGAATAAAGATGCAGATGTAGTGAATGGACTAGAGGACACTGCAGGGTTGGTGGGGGAGTTGAAACTGGGACGTAGTGAGAGTGTATCTTTGACATATATACACTACCAAAGGTAAAATAGAGAGCTAGTGGGAAGCTGATGCATGCATAGGGAGATTAGCTCAGTTCTTTGTGATGACCTAGAGGGATGGGCTAGGGAGGGTGGGAGGGAGGCTTAAGAGGGAGGCGATATGGGGATACATGTATACACATAGCTGAATCACTTTGTTGTACAGCAGAAACTAGCACAACATTGTAAAGCAATTATACTCCAATAAAAATGTATTTAAAATAAAATGAAATAAAATAAGAATAATATGACAAATGAATTTAACTATGAAACAGAAACAGACTCACAGACATAGAGAACAAATTTGCGGTTGCCACATGGGAGGGGGTGTGGGGGAGGAATGGGTTAGGTGTTTGGGATTGGCAGATGCAAACTCTTATACATAGAATGGATAAACCACTGGGTCCTATACTGTATATCACAGGGAACTATAGTCAATAACCTGTGATAAATCATAATGGAGAAGAATATGAAAAAAAATGTATATGTGTATGATTGAATCACTTTGCTGTACAGTAGAAATTAACACATTATAAATCCACTCTACTTCAATTAAATAAATATTAAAAAGTAATAGCAATTTCTGTTTCTGAGGCTTTGAGCCCTATAATCATGGGTACTTCTTCAGCCCCAGGGTTATTGGTCCTTGAATAAGTGCCATCCCAATGATTCTTTTCAGAGCCCTCTTTATGTCTTTGTTCCTCAGACTGTAGATGAAAGGGTTCAGTATGGGTGTGACCACTGTGTACATCACTGAGGCTGTTGCACTTGAGTGTGAGCTGTAGGCAGCAGCAGAGCTAAGGTACACTCCTAAGCCTGTACAATAAAATAAGGAGACAACTGAGAGGTGAGATGCACAGGTGGAAAATGTTTTATACTTCCCCTGAGCTGATGAGATTCCTTGCATGGAAGAAACTATCTTAGAGTATGAGAAAAGAATCCCAATGAGGGAAGCACCACCCAGCATCCCAGTTGCAGAATACAACACTATGTCATTAAGAAAGGTGTCAGAACAGGCAAGTCGGACCACCTGATTAATTTCACAGAAGAAGTGGGGGATTTCCAAGTCTGTACAGAAGGACAGCCACAGCACCATTAAGCTGTGTAACAAGGAATTCAGGGCACTCATCACCCAGGACAGCAGCACCAGCAGCCCACAGAGCTGGGGGTTCATGATGACTGTGTAGTGCAGGGGGTGACAGATGGCCACAAAGCGGTCATAGGCCATCACAGTTAGAAGAAAGTTTTCCAGTGCAGCAAAGAGTAGGAAAAAGTATATCTGGGTGATGCAGCCTTCATAAGTTATAACTTTGTTCTCCGTCTGTATATTCATCAGCATCTTTGGGATGGTGGTGGAGGTGAAACAGATGTCTACAAAGGACAGGTTGGAGAGGAAGATGTACATGGGTGTGTGGAGGTGGGGGTCTGAGATGACAGCCAGGATGATAGTAAGTTTCCAAACGCAGTGATCAGGTACATGCAGAGGAAAAGCCCAAATATGAGGGGCTGCAGTTCTGGTTCCTTTGATAATCCCAGAAGAAGAAAGTCTGAAATTTGTGTATCATTCCCTGGTTCCATGTGGTGGAGGTGACTACCAGGAAACAAAAATAGCATGACTAAGTTTCTTAAAAATTGGTGTTTCAAGCAAAGTTGAAATTCTACAATTTATATTTTGCATTAAAAATCAGTATCCATAATTTTTGTATGAAAATTTTCCCTTCAAAGAATCAGCTGTGCCATCTCTGAATAGAAATTCTTACTGTGCATTCAGCCTTTTGTCCACATGCTCATGCATTCTACACTTTTAATAAGAAGTTATGTCATACATTTTGGGAATACAACTTGAGCTCTGACCAACATCTAGGCAAAGAGTACATTGTGCTGAGAGACAATAGTCACTATAGTTCAACAATGGAGAAAGAATATAAGGAAAATATCATACAAATTATCAGATGGTGACTAATGCTATGAAGTAAAAGAAATCAGGTAGTATAAGAAGACGGTTAATGGGGGTACTGTTTTTCACTTGGTCATTAGGTTAGACTGGAAAATATTTGATTGGAGACCTCTTGGAAAAGAGGGTGGTAGACATGAGGTTATCTGGGGGAAGTGTGCGCAGGTCAGAGGGAACAAGCAGGGCAAAGGCCCTGAAAAGGCAGTCATTTCAAAAAAATCAAGGTTCCAGCTAAGCGATTGTATCCAGAGGCATGTGCAAGAGGGAGCGTGATGCCAGCTGGTGTCAGAGAATTTGGAGGAACAAGGTATCCTCCCTGTGGAAGCTGAAACTTCAAGTCACAGGGAGTCCCTAGTTCATATGTTGTTACCTGTACTTTATTAACTTTGTTACCAAGAAATTCTGTGATTAGAAATGAATCTCTTCCTTATTTTTATATGTTAGTTAATATTTTGGAACCTGTATTACAAGGGTCTCATATTGGAGAATATGGGCTCAGGTACCCCTTCTCTACCTTGAGAATGGCTCATGTTCCACAACACACACACACACACACACACACACACACACACACACACACCCCTCCTGGGCTGATGCTACTATCAGGCTACCCACAGCCACAATAATTAGGAAAACAATGACATAAGGCACGCTGTCAGTGTTAGATTATCTTTACTGTAAAATTGTAGAAATAATACCTAATTCCAGTTGTTGTCTCCCATGGACCTGTCCTTTTTAATGTGCCCATTTTGTGTCCAGTATTTAAAAAGTGGTACAAATGAACCTATTTACAGAACAGAAATTGAGTCACAGATATAGAAAACAAACTATGGTTACCAAAGGGGAAATGGTGGGAGGGGGGGATAAATTGGGAGATTGGGATTGACATATATACACTACTACATATAAAATAGATAACTAATAAGGACCTCCTGTATAGCAGAGGAAACTCTATTCAATACTCTGGAATGACCTATATGGGAAAAGAATCTAAAAAAGAGTGGGCATGTATATAACTGATTTACTTTGTTGTATACCGGAAACTAACACAACATTGCAAATCAACTATATTCCAATAAAATTTAATTAAAAATAAATAAAAAATAAGATGTTTAAGCCTGAAAAAATAAAGAAAAATAAAATGTCAGTTAAAAAATCTGAGAGGGTCAAACAGGATATGTGGGGGGAAGAAAAGTCTAATAAGCTCAGGTGATCCCCAGAGTTTGTGATGAGGATAAAGCTTCCTTGGTTTTGGCAACATTCCAGCTTCTGTTCTATCCCCACGATGCCCAGAATAGCAAAGCACACAAAGCATTTTCTTCAAGAAAGAAAGGAGTGATATATTTGTGCTATCAAGATATGTGATAGATTGAGCATTGCAGTAGAAAATAAGTGAAGGGAATAAACCCACAATTCGCAAAGTCAATACACAAATACAGCAAAACTGGAGGAGTTTAAAAAATGATTTGGTAAAAGACTTTTTAAAGTGTTATCACATGCAAAGCTTTTGTAATTTGAAACCCATTTTGAATTTTGGATCTGCACATATTTGCTGCTTGAACACAGAGAGCCAGGCGCACCATTCTAAATGTTAATATCCTTATGCAAGTATTAGAGATAGCGGTACCCATTCTAAAGTAGTTGACAGATTTAGTCAATATATGTAAAAAGCTTAGCATAGTTCCTTCCTGGTAGTAAGTGAAAGGTTACCTCTGGCAATGAGATTTGACTGGTTTTTCTTTTGTTCCTCTCAAATATCCCCATTGCTTTCCCAACTCTTGGTCCCCAATTTTAGAGTCTATTTAAGTTTCTTGTCATCTTTCCCATCTACCCCAGGCTGGTACCCCTGTAGCCTATGTTCACAGTGACCCAGAGAAATCTTTGTATATTATAAGGCATATTGTCTAACTCCCCAACTAAACACTTTCTCAGTGACTCCTCGCTAGAGAATGAACCTCAAATTCCATAGCTTCAAATTCTAGGCTTGACGCTCCCTGACCAAACCACCAACTTCACCCTCATGCTGCCCTCACCCACCTCAATCTTATTAAATATAGAACTTGAGTCACGGCTTCACTTGATGCCACAGACTCAATACTCAGAGCCTACATACACCTGATTCCCTCTTCTTGGAGAGTCAACCACTGGTCTATAATTTTTTCACCCATCTCTATCTCCAAAACTCCATCTTCTTTTTCAGACTGCCTAGATCATCTCCTTCATGAATCATTTTTTTTCTGATCTTTATTGGAGTGTAATCGCTTTACACTGTTGTGCCAGTTTCTGCTGTACAACAAAGTGAATCAGCTGTATTTATACATATATCCCCATATTCCCTCCCTCTTAGGCCTCCCTCCCACCCTCCCTGTCCTGGCCCTCTAGGTCATCACCAGTCATTGAGTTGATCTCCCAGTGTTATGCAGCAGCTTCCCACTAGCCATCTATTTTACATTTGGTAGTGTATATATGTCAATGCTACTCTCTCATTTTGTCCCAGCTTCTCCTCCCTTTCCCCTCCACTGGGTTCATCAGTACCATTTTTTTAGATTCCATATATTTGCATTAGCATTCAGTATTTGTTTTTCTCTTCCTGGCTTCCAAAGAAGACATACAGATGGCTAACAAACACATAAAAAAAATGCTCAACATGAATCTTTTTTTAAACATTCCAAAAGAAAAAGAACAGTTTCCCTTGCCATAATTTAGACATAAGGTTGTCATTGTGTAATTTTTATTTAATTCCATATTTTATTCTGTTAGACTGTGAGTGCCTTGAGGCATATATCAATATCATACATACCCCTCAACACCCCAGACATAGTTGAGTTGGGAACAGTAGCTGAATAAATATATATTGCATAAAGGGATAAAAAAAATGTGTTCTCACAGAAGTTGCCAATGATGAGAGAACAAAAAGCAGGAAACTGCTAACATAGGTATGGAAGACATGCTGGAAGAATTTTTTCCATATTCTGAGATCCAGACCTATTAGAGGATTAGATTATGGTTTTTAAGAATAAAACGGAATAAATTAAACACAGAAAAGTATCAGAGTGCATTGTACATGGTAAGGAGTTTTTGATTCTCTTTGTTCAGCTGTGAGTGTGTATGTGTACACGCATGCACATGTGTATTTCTTTTCTGCCTGTACACACATGCTAGGTCACATGTAAAAGGCATGTTTTACTCTGGGACACATTCTAAAAAGTTTCTTATCCCCTGCAGTAAATGCAAGAATACTTTTAAAAGAAGCTAGTCCCTGCTGAGGGAGAAGCAACATAAATAGAGTTCAAGGGAAACCCAGGGACTAGAGAAGAATAAGGATACAGATGCAGAGAATGGACTTGAGGACACAAGGTTGGGGGGCATGGGGGGCGAAGGGGAAGCTGGGATGAAGTGAGAGAGTAGCATAGACATGTATACACTACCAAATGTAAAATAGATGGCTAGTGGAAGTTGCTATATAACAAAGGAAGATCAACTCGATGATGGTGATGCCTTAGAGGGCCGGGATGGGGAGGGTGGGGGGGAGTCGAGGGAGGGAGGGAATATGGGGATATGTGTATAAATACAGCTGATTGACTTTGGTGTACCTCAAAAACTGGTACAAGAGTGTAAAGCAATCATATTCCAATAAAGAGCTTAAAAAAAAAAAAAGAAAGAAATGCCAGGCTGCAGAGAGGACAGGCAGCAGTGTGGGTGCTGAAGTGACCTCAGACTCAAGGGACCACACACATACTGCACTTTTATTCCTCCAGTTGCCTCATTACGTATCCACATCAGATGTCTGATTGAATTTTTATCCCATATTTATTCCCGTGTATTTGACCGTACTTGTTTTCATGTGGTCTAGTAGTGGATGAAGATGTCACTTCTCTCTTTTCTTATGTGACATCTTTGTTAATCTTGGGCTTTGAGTTTTGATCTCTTTTTGCCAAAACCATCAGTCATACTCCACTTCTGTTTCTGATTCTTGTCCCAGATGCAAAGTCCTCCCTACCATATACTCTATAAAAACCTACACATGTCACAAAACTTACTCCTTTCTCATTTGATTTATACCTGAGGATATTTTTGTCATACATGCATTTTTTTATTACATTTTTCTTTCTCCATGAAAATGTGAGATCCAAAGCATGGACCTCAGCTACTTTGTTCACTCTCATGGTTTCATAGTGGTATGCATTTACACAGAAACAAATACTTTAGAAAATGGAATTTACAAAATAAAAAGATCAGAAAGGGAAAAAACCAGATTAAATATATTGGATTCAAAACAATGTTATTAAACAAAATAAGGCAAGGTAATAAGATGAAGAAAAAATACAAAATAACAATAGTCACATTAAAACAGTTTTTAAATATAAATGAAATGGGTAAAAACCTAAAAAAAGAGACTAGAAAATACAATTTTAAAAAATAGTGCAGGAAGTGGTATCTAAGATTATAATTTCAACCTATGCAAACATAAATGGATTCAAATCTGCTTATGAAAAACATATAAGCAATCTTTAGTTGTATGCAAAAGCACGTATTCCACAAGATGGCAGCAAATAATTGCTGTTTTTTAAAACAGACCTACTCACGAAAGGCAAAAGATGGCAGAAAGGAAAAACACACGAAATAATATGGTAATACATATAACAGGTGCCCTAATACTACTACGAGTGCAGAAGAACTTTCTATGTTTAAAAAATCAATGGGAGAGTGGATAAAATATGGCTGACTGATAGATTTAAACACCCCCAAATTTATAAACTCTCACACAACCCAACAAATACATTATACAAGGTTTAACTGGTGAAAAGCAAACTTGCTTTAAAATTGCAATTCTTTGTTTGAAGGAAAGCAATAATAATAAAAGAAAGGAATAAACAGAGAATGGGGATAGAGAATCCAGCAGAGGGGAAGTGGTTGCAGCTTTGAGTAGTTTTGGATGAAATAGTGTCACAGAAATGGTGCTGACACATCTGTGTGGGGAGGGGAAGAGTGGGGAGTGTGAAGCTGCGTGTATCTCTATTTTCAATGTAGAAGACTTGGCAAGGTATTTAAAATACAGCTCACTCTCCCCTTCTTCCACATATTGGAGTGTAATTCCTGACCTTTTGTTGGGAAATAACAAAGCAAAAAAACCAAAAAACCAAAAAAACAAAACAAAAAAACAACCCCCCCAAAACCCTGGGAAGAATAAAAACTCTCTGACTCCAGTATATAAAGTGAAGAATATGCATAGACAATTTGCAAGGAAGTAAATGGCTAATAAACCCCCATATATATTCAGTTTCCTAGGTAATGAAATAATTGCAAAGTTAAACACTTTACTAGCTGCCTGTTTGCATATTAAACGCACTTTTTCCAGTGAATACTCAGTGTGAGAGAAGGTTCTGTGAAATGTGTGTCTCAACAACTGTAGTTTCCAGCAGTAGCTACTCCATTGACCTGGCTCTTCCTAATGAATACAGGATATGCTCAAATATACCCTATCTTAAAATTAAAAAAAAAAATGAATAGTGTCTTCATTTCATTGCAAATTCCTCCTCACATAGTAGTTTATTTTCCTACTCCCTAAATCTCTTTTGAAATGTTCAGATTTTACTGACACCACTCTGCCTCCAATTTCTTCTTCAATCTCATCCAGCTAGATCAGATTTTCATTCCCATCACTTAATTGTCAGTAATAATTCTTGTATTGCTGAATCTGGTAGATAATTCTCTTTTAACATATTAAATAAATTGATTATAAATCAGTCTTTTTTTAACTTTCTTTTTAAAATTTTTTATTGGAGTATAGTTGATTAACAGTGTTGTGTTAGTGTCAGGTATACAGCAAAGTAAATCAGGAAAATAAATAAATAAGTCAATCAAGCAAATAAACATGGAGATCTTTCAGCTCTGAGCAAGCTGTCTGGGTTTTCGGGTGACCTCAGGTAAATGTTGTTGGGTTTCATTCCCCCTGACTTTCTCCTGCAGTGTCTATTGGGGTCTCATACTCACCTGGATTGGTAGGCTGACAGGAAGGTCTCTATGTGAAAATCCAGTTCCTCCCAGGATGGTTGATGGTGGAGACTGAAGCTGTGTCTTGAGATGAGAAAGAAGGATGGAGTGAAGCATTGGTACCTAAGCAAGACTTAGGAATCCAAAAGCAAAAACCCCTCCCCTCCCCCCCAGCTCAAGGTTGAATGTGCTCAGATATTGCAGCAGTGGAGACATTTACAGCTCTGTATATTCACTATATCTGCTCATTAACACATTTTCCATCCTTGCTCCAACCTTGAGCATACTCCCCCATGGGAATTTATCTGGACAGAATGGAAATTTTCTGTGCGGGTTTGCTGTTCCCAAGAGACCAGATTTAGAAGTCAGGTGTATCCAATTCTTGTTACTACTCCAGGAACACTTCTGGCTTCCAGAGGTGCAACATTGAATCTTTTTAAAACCCTGAGTTAAATATTTCTCCAAAGCTAAGCCTGAGGAACCTGTCTTGAGTAGGTCCTTTGAGCCTTGAAAGCATTGACTTGTGGTGGGAACAGCTCCTGAAAGCTCCAGAAAATTACTCGTATTTATTCTTCAGTGAGGGAGTGAGCTGTGTTCCTCTGCAATAAAACCATGGTTAAAACAACCCTTAGCTTCATAATGCTTTTGACACATCAATCAGGAGTTTCATGCTTTTAACACAAGCAAAGAGCTGGCAATTAGTACTTTATTTATAACACAGTTGCTAAATAAAGATACATTGGGCTCTTTTAATACATCACAGGCTAAGCTTAGAATCTTAAATGTATGGTCCCATTCATTTTTTGCGAAAGTCCGGCCTATGAGGAATGTACAGTTATGAACCTCCTTCTAAATTTGCAGAATTGTGGTTCAGAAGGGTTAAGTGATTGGCCCAAAGATACGAACTGAGTAAGGAATGTGCTTTGTACAGAACACAAGATAATTTTAGTTCTCATGCTTTAGGCTAGGGGTTCTCAACTGGAGAAGATTTTGCCTCCAGAGGACACTTGGGAATATCTGGAGAAATATTTGACTTTTATATTTGGGGAACTGTTACTGGCATGTAGTGAGTTGAGGCCAGAGATGCAGACCAGAAAACTACAAGGCAGAGCACAGCCCCCACCACAAGGAGTTACCCAGCACGAGTGTCAATAGTTGTGAGATGGAGAAAAAACTATTCTAAACAAGCACTTCTCCCAACATCAGTGTATATATGAATCACTAGGGTATCTTGTTTAAATACAGATTCAAGTTTGGTAGAACTAGGGTGGCCTAGAGATTCTGCACTTGTAACAAACTCCCAGATGTTGTTGGTATTGTGGGTCCTATTGTGTGGACCACTCTTTCTCTATCTAGACTGTGATCCAAGCGTTAGAATCAGGTATGGGTATCTTTAGTCCCTTTCTATTAATAATCTTCCTTCCCACCATATGTCTGATGTAAGGTGGTCAGATATTAGATACAGTCATTCAGCTTCATGTACAGGTTTACAGGAGCCTCTTGAGTATCTCCCACTTGACAGGAAATAAATTTTTGGGCCTTTGTTTCCTTATCTATAAACTGGGGAAATTCCTCCTAAGCAGTTGGTGTGAAACGTTGGTAATAATGCAGAGCTCATAGGAAATTACCTGGCATGGAGCAGATGCTCAATTCACAGCAGCTATTATGACTGCGTCCAAGTTCTGCATTTACTAAGCTCCCTGGGACTCCAGAGAATCTCCTGGGGTAAGAAGGGAGTCCAACATTACCTGATCCTGGGAGACAGCGAGATGTGGTCTTGAAGATCTGCTCCCAGGGCCCCATGCAGGGAGCAGAGTCCTTGAGAGGCCACCATCCTACCTTTGTTCTATGCAGGGACCTAAACACTTGTCTCTCTCACGCTGGCTGCACATAGTTTCAGGAAGAATTTTTCTACTCTTTCAGCTATTTCACCGTGTTTCTATATCTACTTGGGAATATGTGCAAAGCTGCTGTTTCTTGGTGAATCACAGTTTCTTGTAACTCTTCTTACCTTCTGTGCTGGATGGCTGCATGTAACAGGCATGCGCCCTCTGCTGGTACCTGTACGTTCCAGCCGCCAAGGGCAGGAGGGCAGTGGTGGTGAGGCTGGTTGCACCAGACAGGGGCTACCCTCGCTTGGCCTCCTCCTCTGCCGGTGTTGCCTCATCCTCTTCCCTCCAGGACTATGGGTAGCTAGTGGCTGCCAAGTACTTCCACAGCTACCAGCAGCTGCAGATCGTGGCCCACTTTTCACAGATGAGCCCTGGCCTTGCTCTGTACTGGATGAGCCAGCTTTGGGGAAGTGGCCCTCCAGGTGAACCTGTGCCGCTGCGTCTGGGTGCAGTGTTCGCTGGGGCGGTGCACGCTGCTCCAAAAGGCTGGAAAGCCCAGCACCTCGACCGGCTCCATAAAAATTAAAGAATACAGTGAAATAAAATAAATAATGGCTGGAAGTTCTAACAATGTGGAAAGTTACAGATATGCAAGTACATGCATTTCAAAATACCCAAACGGATTCAACCCAAAGAGATCTTCACTGAGACATTTATTTAGTCAACTCTCAAAAATAAAAGGGAAAGATAATTTTGAAAGAAGTAAGAGAAAAAAAATCTCATGAAATAAAAGGGAATCCCAATAATTCTATCAGCAGATTTCTCAGCAGAATCCTTGCTGGCCAGGAGAGTGTGGCATGATATAGTCAAAATGCTCAATAAAAAATATGTCAATTGAGATTACTTTAGCCAGCAAAGTTGTACTTCAGAAATGAAGAAAAAATTTTCCCAAAAAACAAAAGCTGAGGGAATTCATCACCACTAGACCTGCCTTCCTCCAAATGCTAAGAACGTTCTTCAAGCTACAATGAAAGGACCCAAATTAGTAACATGAAACATATGATAGTTAAATATCACTGGTGAAGATAAATATATAGTGAAATTAAAAAAAATTGACATTGTAATTGTAGTATGTAAATCATATGTTGAATTCTAGTGTCGTGGTTAAAAAACAAAAGTGTTAAGAATAAGAATAGTTACAATATTTTGTTAATAGAACAATAACATAAAAATTTTGAATTGAATCACATTCCCTAAAATGTAGGGGACAAATAAATGTGTAGAGCCATTTATGTATTTGAAATTCTCAGCCTAAAATGGGCTTCCATAAGTACTATATGTATTTTGAAAGCCTTAGAGCAATCCAAAAGCAAAAACATAGTACATTCACCAAAGTATAGAAAAAGCAATAAAAACATACTAGTGCCAACAATATCACCACTTCACCAAGGAAGACAGAAAGAGGCCAAGAAAGTAACAAAGGAACTATAAAACAGTAAGGAAACAATTCACAGAGTGGTAACAGAAGGTACTTACCTATTGATAATTACACTACATAAAAATGGTTTAAATTATACAATAATACACAGAGTTACTGAATGTATTTTTTAAAAGATTTAACAATATTGCCTAAAAGAGATTCATTTCAGCTTTAGAGAAATATATACACTGACAGTGAATGGATGGAGAAAGACATTCCATGAAAATAGAAACTAAAAGAAATCAGGGGTAACTGTAATTACATCAGACAAAATACAGTAAAAGTGAGAAGCTTTAACAAGAGACAAAGAAGGATATTCTGTATTGCAAAGGAGGCAATTAATCAAAAGTGTATAAAATTGTAAATACACATACAGACGTTAGAGCATTTAAACAGTTATTAACAGATCTGAAGGCAGAAACAGAGATAATGCAATAATAGTGGAGGATTCAGTACCCCACCTTCAACATTGGATAGATCATGTAGATACAAAATTAATGAGGGAAATAATTAACTTGAACTAATAAACTTTAGATGAAATGAACCTAACAAGTGTGTCCAAAACATTCTATCCAAAGGCAGCAGAATAATTTCTTCACAAGTGCACACAAATCACTGTCCAAAAGGGTTATATGTTGGGTCAAAAAACAAGTCTTAACACAATTAAGAGGACTGAAAATATATCAAGCAGTTTTTCCAACTGCAATGGTTCTAACTGGAGAAAAAGCTAAAAATTCAAGAGTAAGTGGAAAGTTTTAAAAACTACTTAATAACCAGTGAGTCAGCAAAGAATTCAAATGGGAAATAACTTGTAACAAGCCAAAATGAAAATACAATATACCAAAACTTTGAAACACAGCAAAATCAGTTTAAGAGGGAAGTTTATAGCTATAAATGACTAAATTAAGGTAAAAGAAAGATCTCAAGTAAACAGCCTAACTTTCCACATCAAGGAACTATAAAAAGAGAAAACTAAACCTAAAGATAACAGAATGAAGGAAATAAGTATTAGAGCATAAAGACATAGCCAAAGCAATCTTGAGAAGGAAAGATGGAGTTGGTGGAATTAGGCTTCCTGACTTCAAACTATACCACAAGGCCACAGTGATCCAGACAGTATGGTACTGGCACAAAAATAGAAAGGACGATCAATGGAACAGAATAGAGAACTCAGAGGTAAACCCAAGCACATATGGGCACCTTATCTTTTTGTTTTTAAATTTATTTATTTATTTATTTAATTTATTTATTGGCTGTGTTGGGTCTTCGTTGCTGCACACGGGCTTTCTCTAGTTGCTGTGAGTGGGGGCTACTCTTCATTGTGGTGCGCAGGCTCCTCATTGTAGTGTCTTCTCTTGTGGAGCACAGGCTTTAGGCACGTGGGCTTCAATAGTTGTGGCACATGGGCTCAATAGTTGTGGCTCACGGGCTCTAGAGCACAGGTTCAGTAGTTGTGGCATATGGGCTTAGTTGCTCCATGGCATGTGGAATCTTCCTAGGGCAGGGTTCGAACCCATGTCCCCTGCATTGGCAGGCAGATTCTTTACCACTGTGCCACCTAGGAAGTCCGGCACCTTATCTTTGACAAAGGAGGCAAGAATATACAATGGAAAAAAAACAGTCTCTTCAATAAGTGGTGCTGGGAAAATTGGACAGCTACATGTAAAAGAATGAAATTAGAACACTGCCTAACACCATACAAAAAAATAAACTCAAAATGGATTAAAGAGCTAAATGTAAGGCCAGACACTATAAAACTCCTAGAGGAAAACATAGGCAGAACAGTCCAGGACATACATCAAAGCAAGATCCTTTTTGACCCAGCTCCTAGAATAATGAAAATAAAATCAAAAATAAACAAATGGGACCTAATGCAGCTTAAAAGCTTTTGCACAGCAAAAGAAACCATAACCAAGACAAGAAGACAGCCCTCAGAATGGGAGAAAATAATTCCCAACAAAGCAATGGACAAAGGATTAGTCTCCAAAATATACAAGCAGCTCATGCAGCTTAATACCAAAAAAGCAAATAACCCAATCCCCAAAGGGAGGGAGACCTAAATAGATATTCTCCAAAGAAGATGTACAGATGGCCAACAAACACATGAAAAGATGCTCAACATCACTAATCATTAGAGAAATGCAAGTCAAAGCAACAATGAGGTATCACCTCAGACTGGTCAGAACGGCCATCATCAAAAAATCTAGAAACAATAAATGTTGGAGAGGCTGTAGAGAAAAGGGAACCCTCCTGCACTGTTGTTGGGAATGTAAGTTGGTACAGCCACTATGGAAATCAGTTTGGAGGTTCCTTAAAAAACTAAAAATAGAACTACCATATGATCAAGTAATCCCACTACTGGGCATATATACCCAGAGAAAACCATAATCCAACAAAGAAACATGTACCATAATGTTCATTGCAGCATTATTTACAATAGCCAGGACATGGAAGCAATCTAAATGCCCATCAACAGATGAATGGATAAAGAAGATGTGGCATATATATATACAATGGTGTATTACTCAGCCATGAAAAGGAATGAAATGGAGCTATATGTAATGAGGTGGCGAGACCTAGAGTCTGTCATACAGAGTGAAGTAAGCCAGAAAGAGAAAAACAAATATTGTATGCTAACTCACATATACGGAATCTAAAAAAAAAAAAAAAAAAATGGTAGTGATGAACCCAGTGACAGGGCAAGAATAAGGATGCAGATGCAGAGAATGGAATGGAGGACACAGGGTTGGGAGGGTGGGGTCGAAGGGGAAGCTAGGACAAAGTGAGAGAGTAGCATAGACAGATGTACACTACAACTGTAAAATAGATAGCTAGTGGGAAGTTGCTGTAAAACAAAGGGAGTTCAACTCGATGATGGGTGATGCCTTAGAGGGCCAGGACAGGGAGAGCGGGATGGAGTCGCAAGAGGTGGGTATATGGGGATATATGTATAAATACAGCTGATTCACTTTGGTGTACCTCAAAAGCTTGTACAAGAGTGTAAAGCAATTATATGCCAATAAAGAGCTTAAAAAAAAGACAAAATAGAAACTATAAAGATGATTAAAAAAATCAATGAAACTAACAGGTTGTTTTTGAGAAGATAAAATTGACAAACTTTTAGTTAGACTAAGGATTAAAGAGTAATGACTAAAAAGAGTTTAAGTGAAAGAGAAGACATAACAACTGATACCACAGAAGCACAAAGAATCATAAGAGACTTCCACGAGCAAGTTAGGTAACTAGAAGCAATGAATAAATACCTAGAAACATACAAATTACCAAGAATGAATCATGAAGAAATAGAATATTTGAATACACCGATAACAAGTAAGGAATCAGTATTAAAAATCGCCTGTGAATGAAAAATCCTGTACCAGATGGCTCCCCTGTTGAATTATACCAACCCTTCTCAAAATCTTCTAAAAATTTGATGAGGAGGTAAAACTTTCAAACTCACTTGACAAAGTCAACATTACTCTGACACTTAAGCCAAGTAAAAATATTGCAAGGAAATAAAATTATAGGACAATATCCCTTGTAAACATAGACGCAAAGTGCTCAAAAAAAAAAAATGCCAGGAAACAATCCAAGAGCACAATATAAATATTATACATTGAAGGCAAGTGAGATTTTCCCCTGAGATTCAGGGATGTTTCAACATATACAAATCAATAAAAGTAATACACCACATTAACAGAATGAAGAACAAAAAGGAACTCGAGGTTTAGGAGGGGGCGGGGGGTGAAGGGGAAGCTGAGACGAGGCGAGAGAGTAGCACAGACATATATATACTACCAACTGTAAAATAGATAGCCAGTGGGAAGTTGTTATATAACAAAGGGTGTTCAACTCGAGGATGGAAGATGCCTTAGAGGACTGGGAGGGGGAGGATAGGGGGGCCTCGAGGGAGGGTGGGGGTGGGGAGTCGAGAGAGGGAGGGAATACGGGGATATGTGTATAAAAACAGATGATTGAACTTGGTGTACCCCCCAAAAAATAATAAATAAATTAAAAAAATTATATGATAATCTCCACATATTGAGAAAAATCATTTGACAAAATTAAGCATCCTTTTATGATTAAAAAGCTTTCAACAAAATGGTTTTAGAAAAATATACCTCGACATTCTTTCATAATAAAGGTTTTATATGACAACCCCACTCGTAACATCAAACTCAAAGATGAAAAGTTCAAAGCCTTCCCCCTAAGCAGACAGCCAAGAATGCCCTCTCTTGCCAGTTCTATACAAGATAGTACTGGAAGATTTCTCCAGAGAAAATTAGGCAGGAAAATGAGTAAAAGGCATCCAATTCAGAAAGAAATAGTAACATTAGCTGTATTAGTAGATGACATGATCTCATATACAGAAAATCCTAAAGACTCAATTAAAAAAGGATTAGAACTATAAATCAAATAAAGTTTCCCAGTATAAAATCAACATATGAAAATAAGTTGCATTTCTATACAGTAGCAATAATCTATCAGAAATAAAAAAAATAAGAAAACAATCTCACTTACAATAACATCCGAAAGTATAAAACACCTAGCAATAAATTTTACCAAGGAGCTGAAAGACACATACACTAAAATCTGAAAGATATTGATGAGAGAAATTGAAGAAGAGAAATAAATGAAAAGGTATAAGATTTGGAAGACTTAATATTATTAAAATGTTCATACTACCCAAAGCATTCTACAGAGTCAATGCAATCTCTATCAACATTTCAAAGACTTTGTTCACAATAGGGCTCAAGAAAGTGAGTTACTTAAATTGTGCAGAGGAATTGAATTCAGATAAATGGAAATTCCAGGAAATAAATAGAAGGACGAGTTCTCCTTCCCAAATCTGACCAAAGAATAGCAATTTCTGGCTCCATTTATTTGAGCCCTGCAATCACGGGTACTTCTTCAGCTACTTCTTCAGCCCCAGAACAGTTGGTCCTTTTACAGCTGCCATCCCAATGAATCTTTTCAGAGTCCTCTTTATGTCTTTGTTCCTCAGACTGTAGATGAAGGGGTTCAGCGTGGGTGTGACCACAGTGTACATCACTGAAGCGATTGCACTTGAGTGTGAGCTGTGGGTAGCAGCAGAGCTAAGGTACACTCCTAGCATTGTACAATAAAATAAGGATACAACTGAGAGGTGAGATGCACAGGTGGAAAAAGCTTTATACTTCCCTTGAGCTGATGAGATGCCTCTTATAGAGGAAACTATCTTGGAATATGAGTAAAGAATCCCAATGAGGGAAACACCACCCAGCATCCCAGCTGCAAAATACATCACTATGTCATTAAGAAACGTGTCAGAACAGGCAAGTTGGACCACCTGATTAATTTCACAGAAAAAGTGGGGGATTTCCAATTCTGTACAGAAGGACAGTCTCAATACCATTGAGCTTTGTAACAAGGAATTCAGGGCACTCATCACCCAGGACACCAGAACCAGCAGTCCACAGAGCCAGGATTTCATGATGACTGTGTAGTGCAGGGGGTGGCAGATGGCCACAAATCGGTCATAGGCCATCACGGTCAAAAGGAACATGTCCAATACTGCGAAGAGTATGAAAAAATACATCTGGGCGATGCATCCTTCATAGGTTATTACTTTCCTCTGTGTCCTTATGTTCTGCAGCATCTTTGGGATGGTGGTGGAGGTGAAACAGATGTCTACAAAGGACAGGTTGGAGAGGAAGTAGTACATGGGTGTGTGGAGGTGGGCTTCAAGGCTGACAACCAGGATGATAAGTAGGTTTCCAAACAAGGTGGTCAGGTACATGGAAAGGAAAAGCCCAAATATGAGGGGCTGCAGTTCTTGTTCTTTTGATAATCCCAGAAGAAGGAATTCTGAAATTTGTGTATCATTCCCTGGTTCCATGTGGTGGATGTGACTACCAGGAAACAAAAATAACAAGACTAGTTTTCTCAGAAATTGGCATTGCAAACATTGTTATAATTCTACAATTTATATTTTGCATTTAAAATTAATATCCATAATTTTTGTATGGAAATTTCCCTTCAAGGGGTCCTCTGTGTTCTCTCTGAATGGGAATTCCTATCCCGTATGCAGGCTTTTCCTCATGTAATCATTTATTGTAAACTTTTAATGAGAACTTATGTCACATAGTTGGGGTATCTAAATTGAGGACTGACCATCATCTGGACAAGCAGTATACAGTGCTGAGATATAATAGTCCCTATAGTTCAATGATGAAGAAAGAATATAAGCAATAAAAATATAAAAATTATCAGATAATGACAGGTGCTGTAAAGCAAAAGAAACCACATATAAAGAAGAGACTTAATGGGTGTATCTTTTTTTGTGATAAGGATAAAAATTTCCTTGGTCCTGGCAAACTTTCAACCCCGGATATATTCCCATGATGCCCAGAAGGGTAAAGGAGCAAAAACTATTTTATCAAAAAGGAAAGGAATGATATATTGACATTATTATGATAGCTGTCCAACTGAACATCCTACTAGAAAAATGGGCAAGAGGAATAAATAAAATTAAAAAAAATTCACAAAGGAATATACACAAAGTACAGTGAAAGTGGAGGATTTAAAAAAGTTAGTTGGTAAAATACGTTTCTAAGTGATATCAAATGCAAAACTTTTGTCATTTGAAACCCTGGTTTTGAATTTTTGTTCTGCACATACTTGCTGTTTGATCTTGGAGAGCCACCAGAAACATTCTAAATGTTAATATCCTCACCCAAACAGTAGGAATCTATCCTCTGAGAGTGGTGGACAGATTTAGTCAATATATGTGAAAAGCTTAGCATGGTTCCTTCCTGTTAGTAAATGAAAGGTTACCTCTGACAATGAGATTTGACTGGCTTTCTTCTTACTTCCTCTCAAATATCTCCGTTGCTTTCCTACATCAAGGTCCCCAATTCCACAAACTTATTTCAGTTTCTTGTCATCATTTCCTTCTATCCAAGGCTGGCACCCCTGTAGCCAATGTTCACACTGACCCAGAGAAATCTTTCTATATTATAAAGCAGATTGTCCCGCTCCCTGACTTAACCATCTCCCAGTGACTCCCCACTAGAGCATGAACCCACAATTCCATAGCTTCAAACACTAGCCTTGATCTCCCTGACTGAACGACCAATTTCACCCTCGTGCTGCCCTCACCCACATCAATGTCATAAGCATTGAACTTGAGACACAGCTTCACTTGATGCCACAGGCTCAGACCTCAGAACCTATGTACACCTGCTTCCAGGGTCAACCGTGTGTCTATCTGGAATTTTTTCACGCATCCCTATCTTCAAAACTCCATCTTCTTTTTCAGACTGCCTAGATCATCTCCTTCATGAATCTTTTTTTTTAACATTCCCCCAGAAAAAGAACACTTTTTCTTGTAATAATTTAGATAGAAGGTTGTCATTGTATAATTTTTATTTAATTCCATATCTTTTATTCTCTGTTAGACTGTGAGTGTCCTGAGGCATGTGTCAATATCATACATACTCCTCAAACCCCAGACTTAGTTTAGTTGGGAACAGTAGCTAAATATATATATATTGCCTAAAGGAATTAAAGAATGTCTTCACAGAAATTGCTGTGGATGAGAGAACAAAAAGAAGCAGGGAAACATTAACGTAGGTATGGAAAACATGCTGAGCTATTGGGGGTCAGACTATGTGGTTTGTAAGAATAAAAGAGAACATAAATAAAATACAAAAGAAAATAACAGAGTGCATAGTACACAGTAAGGGTTTTTTGGTTCTCTTTGTTCAGATGTGTGTATGTGTGTGTGCACACGTGCATATGTGTCTAGTTCTTGCTTGCCTGTGCACACATGAGGATCACATGTAAAAGGTATGTAGACTGCTGGAACACATCAAAAAAGTTTCTTATACACTGCAGTAAACTCAAGAATAGTTTTACAGAAGGCTAGCTTCTGTGGAGGGAAAAGCAATATGAATGAGGAACTCAACAGAGAAGCCAGGCTGCAGAGAGAACAGGCAGCAGCGTGGGTGCTGACATGACCTCAGACTCCAGGGACCACATCCGGACTGCACTTTTATTCCTCCACCTGCCTCATCACAGTATCCGTACAAGGGTTCTGATTGAATTATTCCATATTTATTCCCGTGTATTTGACCACACTGTTTTATATGGTCCAAAGGCTGATGCTGGCCCTTTTCTCACTTATGTGTCATTTTCTTTTTTCTTTTTGGGATTTGGGTTTTGTTCTCTTCTTTTGAAAAACCCATTGGTCACACTCTAGTTCTCTTTTTTTAAACTTTACTCCTTTTATTTATTAAAAGATTAAATTTTGCATTGGAATATAGTTGATTTACAATATTGTGTTAGTTTCAGGTGTACAGCAAAATGAGTCAATTACACAGTCATATGTCCATTCTTTTTCAGACTCTTCTCATGTAAGTTCTACTTCTCTTTCTGATTCTTGTCTCATGTGAGAAGGCCTCCTTACAATATACCCTATAAAATCCTCTACATGTCACAAAACCTACCCATTCCTTCATTTGATTTATACCTGAGGACATTTTGTCATACATATATTTAGTTTATTGTAATATTCTTTCTCCATGAAGAAATGTGAGAACCAAAAGGGCAGGGACCTCACCTGCTTTGTTTACTGTTGTGGTTTCATAAAGGTATGCATTTATATAAAATAAGTTTTTAAAAAGTGGAATTTATAAAATAAAAAGAATAGCAGAGGAAGTAAAGCCAGATTAAATATAGTGGGTTCAAAACAACTTTAAACAAAATTAAATAGTAAGATGAACTTTTGAAAGAAAAAATATAC
This sequence comes from Hippopotamus amphibius kiboko, assembly GCF_030028045.1. Taxonomy (NCBI): domain Eukaryota; kingdom Metazoa; phylum Chordata; class Mammalia; order Artiodactyla; family Hippopotamidae; genus Hippopotamus; species Hippopotamus amphibius. Next base: position 14,221,355 of record NC_080200.1, on the reverse strand, counting down.
AAAATAATAATAGTCACATTAACAAAAGTTAAATGAAATGGGCAAAAACCTAAAAAAAAGGATAGGAAATATAATTTTTTAATACATTGTAGTAAGCAGTATGTAAAAGTATAATTTCAACATATATATATATAAATGGATTCAAACATGCTTATGAAAAAGATATAAGCAACATTTAGTTGAATTCAAAAGCATGGGTTCTGCAAGATGGCACCAAATGACGGCCATTTTAAAAATAGATCTACTCTGGGAATGTAAGTTGGTACAGCCACTATGGAAAACAATTTGGAGGTTCCTTAAAAAACTACAAATAGAACTACCATATGATCCAGTAATCCCACTCCTGGGCATATACCCAAAGAAAACCATAATCCCAAAAGAAACTTGTACCATAATGTTTATTGCAGCACTCTTTACAATAGCCAGGACATGGAAGCAACCTAAATGCCCATCAACAAATGAATGGATACAGAAGATGTGACATATATATACAATGGAATATTACTCAGCTATAAAAAGGGATGAGATGGAGCTATATGTAATGAGGTGGATAGAACTACAGTCTGTCATACAGAGTGAAGTAAGTCAGAAAGAGAAAGACAAATATGGTATGCTAACTCACATATACGGAATCTATAAATGGTACTGATGAACTCAGTGACAAGAACAAGGACGCAGATACAGAGAATGGACTGGAGAACTCAAGGTTTGGGAGGGGGCAGGGGGTGAAGGGGAAGCTGAGACGAAGTGAGAGAGTAGCACAGACATGTATATACTACCAACTGTAAAATAGATAGTGGGAAGTTGTTGTATAACAAAGGGAGTCCAACTTGAGGATGGAAGATGCCTTAGAGGACTGGGGTGGGGAGGGTGGGGGGGACTCGAGGCGGGGGGAGTCAAGGAAGGGAGGGAATACGGGGATATGTGTATAAAAACAGATGATTGAACTTGGTGTACCCCCCCAAAAATAATAAATAAATAAATAAAATTAAAAAAAATAGATCTACTCATAAATGGCAAAAGGTAGTGGTAAGGAAAAACATGTGAAATAAGATGGCAATTCATATCAATGGCGGTTTATTTTACTAAAGATGCACAAGAATTTTCTATGTTTGAAAAGCAAAGGGAGGGAGGACAAATTGATAGATTTGTCCTACAACCAACTGATAGGTTTGACCACTTTCAGTTTATAAACTCTCCTACAACCCAACAAATACATTATACATACATACAAAAATTAAATGGCAAATAGCAAACTTCTTTTAAAAAATATAGCTATTTGTCTAAAAGAATGCAATGAGACATAGAGAACAGACCTGAGGATGGGTTGGGGCAGGGAGGCTGGGAGATAGTGAGAAAGTAGCATCGACATATATACACTACCAAATGCAAAATAGATAGCTAGTGGGAAGCTGATGCATAGCACAGGAAGATAAGCTTGGTGCTTTGTGAAGACCTAGAGGGGTGGGATAGGGAGCAAGGGAGGGAGGCTCAAGAGGGAGGGGATATGGGGATATATGTATACATGTAGCTGATTCAATTTGTTGTACAACAGAAACTAACACAACATTGTAAAGCAGTTATACGCCAATAAAGATATATTAAAAATAAAATAAAAGAATACAATAAAAAACAAGAAGAGAGACTGGGTTAAGGAATCTGGAGTAGGGGAAGCAATTGCAGCTTAGAGCAGTTTTCTTGAAATTGTGCCACAGAAATGGTGCCTGACACATCTATGTGGGGGAGGGGATGAGTGGGGATAGAGAAGCTGCATGTAACTCTATTTTCAGGAAGAAGACTTGTCAAGGTATTTAAAATACATCTCATGCTCCCCTTCTTCCACATGTTGGTGTGCAGTCCCTGGACTTTTCTAGCTGGAGATGAAATAAATTATAAAGGAAGTGGTACAGAAAAAAAAAATGAATAAAACAGAAGCCAGTACATGAAACAAAAAATCTGCATAGATAATTTGTAATGGAGAAAGTAAATGGCTAATAAGCCCCGAAATATATTCGGACTCCCAGGTAATGAACTAATTACAAAGTTAAGCCCTTTACCATATACCTGTTTGTATATTAAATGCAATTGTTTAATCAAGTGAATACTCAATGTGAGTGAAAATTCTGTGACATGGGTGTCTCAAGAACTGTAGTTTCAGAGGGGAAAAAGATGGCGGCGAAGTAGAGGGACGTGGAATGCATCCCTCTCCACAGATGCATTGGGAATACACCGAAGGACGCAATAATTCCCACAGAGAACCAGCTGAACACCAGCAGACGGCCTCGGACGCTGGAAAGGATCGCAAGGAGCCCGACATGACCGGTAGGGAGGCATCTACGACGGCTCAAAGAGGGTGAAGCAGCAGAGCTATGGCAGACGGGAGGGAGTGAGAAACATACGGAGGGTCTGCAGCGCAGCTTAGCATTCCCGGACTGGGACGTGGATCCACAGCTGAACAGAGGGTCCGGGAGCAGGAGCGTGGGAACTGGAGAGCTGGTTCAGGGGGAGAAGAATTGTTGCCAGTAAGGTGACGGACTGAGAGGACAGGAGGGAAGAGGTCCGGGGTGAGGAATGCCTGCCCCTGAGAGCTGCCCGGCCATGATGGCGGCTGGAGGCTGCAGGCTCACGGGCGGGGGGGAGGAGCTGCGCGCATAGCCTCTCTCTCTCTTTCCGCGCCTCTGCAACAGGCAGTGGAGAGACGCCCCGTTGGCCACCTAAGGCGCTCAGGGATAACAAGCACGCTCAGGCACTTGGGCAAGGCTAGATTAAAACCCCTTGGAACGCTGGCAGCAGGGAGGCTGCCAAGAAAAAATAAACAAAACAAAACAACAACAGCAACAAAAAAAAAACCCGAGAGAGGCCCAACTCTGAGACTTTCTGTTTACGCCTGAGCCACCAGCATCCCTCTGCAACAGGCACCTCCAAGCCCGACTGAAACAGTGCGCCACTGCTCACTCACTCCCAGGGGAAGGAGCCACTATTGTACCCTCTCCCTCCCCACACACCTATGCTTACAGTCGAACAACAAAGGAACCTCTGCTGGTCACAGAATAATGCAAAAAAACCCAAGGCGAGGAGAAGGACACTTACAGCTGAGACACTAAGGAAACAGAAATATTACTATCAATTCCTATTGAACTGGTCCATTCTGGGATCAGTTCTGGATTTTTTTTTCTTCTTTTTCTCTCTCTCTCTTTTTTTTCTTTATTAAATACAATCTTAGCCCTAAGGGATCTACAAGTTTTATAACATAATTTTCTAATGATATTTTTTATTCTTTTTTTTTTTTTGCCTTTTTATATACTTCTATATCTAGCTAAGTTTTTGGTAGTATGGACAATATATCTCTCATACTTTCCTTTCATCCCTATCTTTTATACATTTCTATTCCTTTCTTTTTATTTGCATATTTCCAACCACACTGCGCTCTTCTGTTCCCCTTTCTTCCAGCCATTTTAAGTTTATTTTATCTTAACATACTTATAAGCAACACTATTGATCTGCTCAGACTCCTTGCTCTATTCTCCAGATGATGCACCACCTTGGTATTTAATATTAGGTTTTTGTCTTTATCTTAGTTCTTAGTACAGTTGTCTAATTTCATTCTGAGAATCTCCATTCTCTCTGGTGGTAATCTGGCTCTTTTCTATATTTGATCCTAGCTTACAAAATCTCCCTGGATTAATGTTTGTGTGTGTAAGGTGTTATTTGCTTGCTTGTTTGCTTTTGCTTTTGTCTCTGATTTGTTCTGTTTCAGTTGTCAATTTCTGTTGGGTTTCTCTTTGAATATCTGATAGCACACTGGGGTTCTGTCAGGTCTTTCTAGAGCCTTATGTCCTAATGGATTCAGTAATCATGTGTCTTATACATGTATGTGTTTCCTAGACTTAATATTTGTTTAATTCAATACTTGGACATTAGTCTGAGGCTTGGACAGTCTTCTATAAACACCTCTATCGCCAGGACAAGCAACCCCAAAAGCTTGGACAACCATGAGGAAACAAAGAAACACCATGCAGGCAAAGGAGCAGGAAAAAAACCCACAAGACCAAATAAATGAGGAGGAAATAGGAAAAATGCCTGAAAAAGAATTCAGAGTAATGATAGTAAAAATGATACAAAATCTCAATAACAAAATAGAGAAAGTACAAGAAACAGTTCATAAGAACTCAGAAAAACAAACAGCAATGCATAACAAAATAATTGAAATTAAAAATACTCTAGATGCTATAACCAGCAGAATGACTGAAGCAGAAGAACAAATAAGTGAGTTGGAAGATAGAATGGGGGAAATAAACGCCACAGAGCAGGAAAAAGAAAAAAGAATAAAAAGAATAGAAGACAGTCTCAGAGACCTCAGTGATAACATTAAGTGTACCAACATTCGAATTATAGGCATCCCAGAAGAAGAGAAAACAAGAAAGGGTCTGAGAAAATATTTGAAGAGGTTATAGTGGAAAACTTCCCCAACATGGGAAAGGAAATAATTAACCAAGTCCAAGAAGCACAGAGAGTCCCATACAGAATAAACCCAAGGAGAAATACATCAAGACATATATTAATCAAACTAATGACAATTAAACACAAAGAAAAAATATTAAAAGCAGCAAGAGAAAAGCAACAAACAACATATAAGGGAAAACCCATCAGGATAACAGCTGACCTTTCTACAGAAACTCTGCAGGCCAGAAGGGAATGGCAGGATATCCTGAAAGTCCTGAAAGAGAGAAACCTACAGCCAGGAATACTCTACCCAGCAAGAATCTCATTCAGATTTGAGGGAGAAATCAAAAGCTTTCCAGACAAGCAAAAGTGAAGAGAATTCAGCACCACCAAACCAGCCTTACAACACGTGCTAAAGGAACTTCTCTAAGTAGGATACACAAGAAAAGGAAAACACCTACAAAAACAAACCCAAAACAATTAAGAAAATGGTAATTGGAACACACATGTCAATAATCACCTTAAATGTAAATGGATTCAATGCTCCAACCAAAAGACACAGACTGGCTGAATGGATACAAAAACAAGACCCTTCTATATGCTGCCTACAAGAAACCCACTTCAGACCAAGGGATACATATAGACTGAAAGGAAAGGGATGGAAAAAGATATTCCATGCAAATGGAAGTCAAAAGAAAGCTGGAGTAACAATACTCATATCAGACAAATTAGACTTGAAAGTAAAGACTATTACAAGAGACAAGGAAGGACACTACATAATGATCAAGGGATCCATTCAAGAAGAACATATCATGATGGTAAATATCTATGTACCCAACATAGGAACACCTCAATACATAAGGCTAATGCTAACAGCTATAAAAGGGGACATCGACAGTAACACAATACTAGTGGGAGACTTGAACACCCCACTTACATCAATGGACAGATCATCCAAACAGAAAATAAATAAAGACACACAAGCTTTAAATGACACATTAGACCATCTCGACTTAATTGATATTTATAGGACATTCCATCCAAAAACGACAGACTACACTTTCTTCTCAAGTGCACATGGAACATTTTCCAGAATAGATCACATCTTGGATCACAAATCAAACCTCAGCAAATTCAAGAAAATTGAAATCATATCAAGCATCTTCTCAGACCACAATGCCATGAGGCTAGATATCAATTACAGGAAAAAAACTGCAAAAAATACAGACACCTGGAAGCTAAACAATTCACTCTTAAACAACCAAGGAATCACTAAAGAAATCAAAGAGGAAATCAAAAAATATCTAGAAACAAATGACAACGAAAACACAACAACCCAAAACCTATGGGACGCAGCAAAAGCAGTTCTAAGAGGGAAGTTTATAGCAATACAGTCCTATCTTAAGAAACAAGAAAATTATCGAATAAACAACCTAACCTTACACCTAAAACAACTAGAGAAAGAAGAACAAAGAAACCCTAAAGTGAGCAGAAGGAAAGAAATCATAAAGATCAGAGCAGAAATAAATGAAAAAGAAAGGAAGGAAACCATAGCAAAAATAAATAAAACTAAAAGCTGGTTCTTTGAGAAGATTAACAAAATTGATAAACCATTAGCCAGACTCATCAAGAAAAAAAGGGAGAAGATGCAAATCAACAGAATTAGAAATGAAAAAGGAGAAGTAACAACAGACACCTCAGAAATACAAAAGATCATGAGAGACTACTACAAGCAACTATATGCCAATCAATTGGATAACCTGGAAGAAATGGATACATTCTTAGAAAAATATAATCTTCCAAGACTGAACCAGGAAGAAATAGAAACCATGAACAGACCAATCACAAGTACGGAAACTGAGGCAGTGATTAAAAATCTCCCAACACACAAAAGCCCAGGACCAGATGGATTCACAGGCGAATTCTATCAAACATTTCGAGAAGAGCTAACACCTATTCTTCTCAAGCTCTTCCAAAATATTGCAGAAGGCGGAACACTCCCAAACTCATTCTACGAGGCCACCATCACCCTGATACCAAAACCAGGCAAAGAGGTCACAAAAAAAGAAAACTACAGACCAATATCACTGATGAATATAGATGCAAAAATCCTCAACAAAATACTAGCTAACAGACTCCAACAGCACATTAAAAAAATCATACACCATGATCAAGTGGGGTTTATCCCTGGGATGCAAGGATTCTTCAATATACGCAAATCAATCAACGTGATACATCATATCAACAAATTGAAGGATAAAAACCATATGATCATCTCAATAGATGCAGAAAAAGCTTTTGACAAAGTTCAACATCCATTAATGATAAAAGCTCTCCAGAAAATGGGCATAGAAGGAAATTTCCTCAACATAATAAAAGCCATATATGAGAAACCAAAAGCCAACATCGTTCTCAATGGGGAAAAACTGGAAGAATTCCCTCTAAGAACAGGAACAAGACAAGGGTGTCCACTCTCACCACTATTATTCAACATAGTTTTGGAAGTTTTAGCCACAGCAATCAGAGAAGAAAAAGAAATAAAAGGAATCCAAATTGGAAAAGAAGAAGTAAAATTGTTACTCTTTGCAGATGACATGATATTATATATAGAAAAGCCTAAAGACTCTACCAGAAAACTGCTAGCACTAATTGATGAGTTTAGTCAAGTAGCAGGATACAAACTTAATGCACAGAAATCTCTTGCATTCCTATACACTAACAACGGAAGAGCAGAAAGAGAAATTAAGGAAACTCTCCCATTCACCATTGCAACCAAAAGAATAAAATACCTAGGAATAAACCTGCCTAAGGAGGCAAAAGATCTGTATGCAGAGAACTATAAGACACTGATGAAAGAAATCAAAGACAACACAAACAGATGGAGGGACATACCATGTTCCTGGATTGGAAGAATCAACATCGTGAAAATGACTGTACTACCCAAAGCAATTTACAGATTCAATGCAATCCCTATCAAATTACCAATGGCATTTTTCACAGAACTAGAGCAAGAAATCTTACGATTTGTATGGAAATGCAAAAGACCCCGAATAGCCAAAGCAATCTTGAGAAGGAAAAATGGAGTTGGTGGAATCAGGCTTCCTGACTTCAAACTATACTACAAGGCCATAGTGATCAAGACAGTATGGTACTGGCCCAAAAATAGAAAGGAAGATCAATGGAATAGAATAGAGAACTCAGAAGTAAGCCCAAGCACATATGGGCACCTTATCTTTGACAAAGGAGGCACGAATATACAATGGAAAAAAGACAGCCTCTTCAATAAGTGGTGCTGGGAAAATTGGACAGCTACATGTAAAAGAATGAAATTAGAACATTTCCTAACACCATACACAAAAATAAACTCCAAATGGATTAAAGACCTACATGTAAGGCCAGACACTATAAAACTCCTAGAGGAAAACATAGGCAGAACACTCTATGACATCCATCAAAGCAAGATCCTTTTTGACCCACCTCCTAGAATCATGGAAATAAAATCAAGAATAAACAAATGGGACTTCATGAAACTTAAAAGCTTTTGCACAGCGAAAGAAACCATAAACAAGACTGAAAGGCAACCCTCAGAATGGGAAAAAATAATTGCCTATGAAACAACGGACAAAGGATTAACCTCCAAAATATACAAGTAGCTCATTCAGCTTAATACCAAAAAAGCAAATAACCCAATCCACAAATGGGTGGAAGACCTAAATAGACATTTCTCCAAAGAAGACATACAGATGGCCAACAAACACATGAAAAGATGCTCAACATCACTCATCATCAGAGAAATGCAAGTCAAAGCCACAATGAGGTATCACCTCACACCAATCAGAATGGCCATCATCACAAAATCTGGAAACAACAAATGTTGGAGAGGGTGTGGAGAAAAGGGAACTCTCCTGCACTGTTGGTGGGACTGTAAGTTGGTACAGCCACTATGGAAAACAATTTGGAGGTTCCTTAAAAAACTACAAATAGAACTACCATATGATCCAGTAATCCTACTACTGGGCATATAACCAAAGAAAACCATAATCCCAAAAGAAACTTGTACCATAATGTTTATTGCAGCACTCTTTACAATAGCCAGGACATGGAAGCAACCGAAATGCCCATCAACAAATGAATGGATACAGAAGATGTGGCATATATATACAATGGAATATCATCTATCAAAAGGGATGAGATGGAGCTATATGTAATGAGGTGGATAGAACTACAGTCTGTCATACAGAGTGAAGTAAGTCAGAAAGAGAAAGACGAATATTGTATGCTAACTCACATATACGGAATCTAAAAATGGTACTGATGAACTCAGTGACAAGAACAAGGACGCAGGTGCAGAGAATGGACTGGAGAACTCGAGGTTTGGGAGGGGGCGGGGGGTGAAGGGGAAGCTGAGAGGAAGGGAGAGAATAGCACAGACACATATATACTACCAACTGTAAAATAGATAGTCAGTGGGAAGTTGTTGTATAACAAAGGGAGTCCAACTCGAGGATGGAAGATGCCTTAGAGGACTGGGAGGGGGAGGTTGGGGGGGACCTAAGGGGGGGGGAGTCAAGGAAGGGAGGGAATATGGGGATATGTGTATAAAAACAATTGATTGAACTTGGTGTACCCCCCAAAAATAATAAAAAAATAATAAATAAATAAATAATGAGACACCAGGCCCAGAAAAGGCAGCGGTTGCTCATTAGTTAGTGAGGGGAACATCCGGACCATCATTTTTAAAGGCTTAATGACTAACTACTCTGCCTCTCAAAGTCTGAGAGTGATCATCCCATTTCAGTTAAGAGGAAGAGTGAGACCTATGTGAGGCCTCAGATAACGGGACAAGAGTCATTTGTGGAAGTTACAGGGAGGAAGAGAAAATTTCCATGTTTACCTCCAACAATTCAACATTAAATCTTCAAATAAAGAAAAAGGATATGAAAGACATGGGACAGGGTTTCTTCTACCGTGGCACAAGAGGGGCATATGTAGGCCAACTGCCCTGCATCAGCCACAGGGAGAGACCTACTGGCCATGGGGGCCTGGTGCTCTCTGTTGAAGCTGATTTTGCTCCATACCTTCTCTATGAAAGTAAAACATTGTTCCATTCATTAAAAAAAAAAAAAAAAAAAGAACTGTAGTTTCCAGGTAGTAACTACACCCACTGATCTGAATCTTCCTTATGAATACAGACCATGCTCCGATATATCCAATCTCAAAAATTTTATATAAATAAATAAAATTTCCTCACTTCACTGCAAACCACTCCTAAATAAATAGTTTATTTTCCTGCTCCCTTAAATTGCAAACTCCTTGGAAGGAGAAGCTTGAACAAAGTGAAAGAGTAGTATTGACATTTGTATACTACCAAATGTAAAATAGATAGCTAGTGGGAAGCCACTGCCTAATACAGGGAAATCAACTAGATGATTGCTGATGACCTAGAGGGTTGGGATAGGATGGGTGGGAGGGATGCTCGGGAGGGAGGCTCAAGAGGAAGGGGATATGGGAATATATGTATAAATAGAGCTGATTCACTTTGTTGGACAGCGGAAACTGGCACAAAAGTATAAAGCTATTATACTCCAATAAAGATTGAAAAAAAAATTGCAAACTCCTTGGAAATGTTCAAATTTTACTGACACCAGTATGCCTCCCATTTCTTCCTGAGTCTCATCCAACTAGATCTTCATTCTTATAAATTAATTGTAACTATACTCCTTATATTGCTGGATCCATAGATATTTCTCTCTTTTACATATTAAATAAATTGATTATAAATTAATCAAGCAAGCAAGCAAACAAACATGGAGATCTCTCAGCAACGGGGCAGTTGTTTAGGTTTTCAGGGGACCTCAGGAAAATGTTCTTGGGTTTCATTCTCCTTGACTTTTTCCTTCAGTGACTATTGGGCTCTTGGACTCACCTGAGTGGGAAGTCTGAGAGGAAGGTCTCCGTGTAGAAGTCTAAATTCCTCCCTGGATGGTTGATGATGGAGACTGAAGCACTGTCTTCAAATAAGGGAGCAGCAAGGAGTGAAGCAGAGTCAGACCTGGGAATCCAAATGCAAAAAGCATGCTCCCTCCAGCTCGCGGTTGAACTGCTCAGACATTGCAGCAGTGAAGACATTTATAGCTCTGCATATTCGCTGTATCTGCTCATTACACCTGCTCAGAACATTTTCCATCGTTGCTCCAACGCTTGAACACATCATTTCCTCAGGGGAACTTGTCTGGACAGAATGGAAAATACCTATGCTGATTTGCTGTTCCCAGGAGACCAGGTTAGAAGTCAGGTGTATCCAATTCTTATTACTACTCCATCAACTCTCCAGTCTTCCAGAATTCTAACACTGAAACTTTTTACAACCTTCAGTCAAAGTTTTCTCCCAAATCTAAGAGTGAGGAACCTGTCTTGACTAGGTCCCTTGGCCCTCAAAAGAACTGGCTCTTGATGGGAACACAGCTCCTGATATCTCCAGGAAATTACTATTTCTTCTTCAATAAGGGAGAGAACTGTGTTCCTTTGCTAGAAACCATGCGTGAAATAATCCTTGGCTTCATAATGCCTTTGACACATCAGTTAGGAATTTCATGCTTTTAATACATATGAAAAGCTAGCATTTTGTCCTTATTTGTAAAACATTTGGTAATTATAAAAGATAAACTTAGAGCTTTTAATGTACCATGGGCTGAGCTTAGAATCTTACATGTATTGCCTCATTTATTTTTTGCAACCATCCATGTTATGAGGACTGGACAGTAAAGAGCCTCCTTCTAACTTTTCAGAATTAGGTTATTGGCCCAAAACTTATGAACTGAGTAAGGCCTGTGCTTTAATTAGAACACAAGATATTTCTAGTTCTCCTGCTCTAGGCCCAGTGGTTCTCAATCAGAGATGACTGAGAAAAAATAAAAAACTTGGAATGATATATGTCATTTGAGAAGATGTTATTCTTAAGAAATCCAGGGTCTTCCCTCTGGTGCAGAGGTTTAGAATCCACCTGCCAATGCAGGGGACATGGGTTTGATCCTTGGTCTGGGAAGATCCCACAAGCCACAGAGCAACTAAGCCTGTGTGTCTCAACTACTGAGCCCTTGGTCGCCAGGGCAGCAGCCTCTGAGGTCCGAATTAACAGGCATGGCTCCTGCTCACGTAGGTGTTGCCCTGACATCTGTGAGCCCACAAAGCAGGAAGCAGCAAAGGTCTCCTGCCTCTCCAGCAGGCCCAGGTTTTTCCCCGGACTCCTTCCCAGCTAACTGTAGCACACTAACAGCCACCAGACTGTCCTCATGCAGCCAACCACAGTCCTCCCCCTAGGGTTTGATCTTCGAAGCCCAAGCCTCAACGCCAGCCCCCACTCACTCTGGTGGGAGAGCAGACAAGTGTCTCAGGCTGGTGAGTGCTGGTCAGCACCAATCCTCCAGGCAGAAATCTCTCTGCTCTGCCTTCCACATCCCTGTTGCTGCCCTTGCCTCCAAGGCTTCGAAGCTCCCCAACCTTGTCCCCGCCAGTGAAGGGGCTTCCTAGTACATGGAAACTTTTCCTCCATCACAGATCCCTCCCAAAAGGGCAGGTCCCATCCTGATTCATTTGTCTCTCTCTTTTTTTCTTTCTTCTTTTGGCCTTACCAGGGATTTTCTTGCCTTTTTGGAAGTCTGAGTTTCCCTGACAACATTCTGTAGGAGTGGTTCCACACATAGATGTATTCTTGATGTATTTGTAGGGAGGAAGGTGATCTCCATGTCTTACTCCTCTGCCATCTTGAAGTACCTCCACTGTAAAGTTTGACTACACAATACCTAAGAGCTTTACTAGTTTCAGAGCTTTATTAATTCCATTTTAATTTATTTAGTATTTGCATAGGCTAGTTTAGATCTATTCACTTGAGAAGAATTTGTTGCACTTTCCTTTTATGTAAGTTTTTTTTTTTTCTAGGCACAGGGTAAATGATGATTAAGGAAAGTCAAAGTTCCTGGCCATTATGAAAATTATTATTTAGATTACTAGGAAAAGTATCAACTCATGTTTTATTTAGCATCTCACAGAAAAAACAAAAACAAAAACAAAACAAAGCAAAAAACAACTTCTAACCCCCTACATTAACAACAATAATAAAGTTTTATGGAGAAATTCATGTTATCATTATGGGATTTTGATGGTATTTGAGATGCTTAAAAATCGAACTCCTAAGCTGAAGTGAGAGCAATGATTTAATTGGGGTCCAGCAAACTTTTACAGTAAAGGGCCAGGTAGTAAATATTTTAGGCTTTTCACACAACTACTCAAATCTGTTGTTGTAGCATGAAAGTAGCTGTATAAAATATGCACACAAATGGCTGTGGTTATATTCCAATAAAACTTTATTTAGAAAACCAGAACAAGGGCAGGGTTTGTGTGTTGGCCATATTTTGCATTTGAAACTAGACATGATGAAACTGTCCTTTATGGGCTGAATTATGTCCCCCAGAAATTCATACTTTGAAGTCCTAACATCTAGAACCTCAGAATTTGCCTTTATTTGGAAATAGAATTGTTATGCATGTAGTTATTCAAGTTAAGACAAGGTCTAAGGTGGAATAGACTGGCCCTTTAATTAATATGACTGGCCTCCTTGTAAAAGGGGAAAATTTGCACACAGCCACACACACACACACACGGAGAACACCATGTGAAGATAAAAGCAGAGACTGCGGTGATGCTTCTATGTGCTAAGGAAGGCCAAAGATGACCAGCAAACCAAAAGAAGCTAGGTATGGTACAGGTTTTTCTTTATAGCTTCAGGATGAGTGGATCCTGCTGACTCCGATTTCAGAATTCTCATCTCTAAAACAGTGAGACAATACATTTCTTTTATTTAAGTCACCTGGTTTGTGGTATTTTTTCATGGCATTCCTAGAAAAATAATACACTGTCTTTAAATACAGTCAAAATCAAGACACAGTAAGATATAGTGATTCCAAGACTAGAAGAGATTAAACTGTTGTTTGGATACATCTGAGATCAGTGAAAAGTGCCTACCAGTGGTTTGACCCTTGATACCTATGAGAGTCTTGCAACAGCCCCATCACTGAGAAATGCCCTGCTGACGAGTCTCCCCAAGGCCCCCTTTATGTCCCTGTTCCTCAGACTGTAGATGAAGGGGTTCAGCATGGGGGTGACCATGGTGTACATCACCGAGGCCACCAGACTTGTCCTAGAAGAAGATGTAGCTGCAGAACTGAGATAGACACCAAGGGTTGTGCCGTAGAATAAGGAAACCACTGAGAGGTGAGACCCACAGGTGGAAAAGGCTTTGTACCTGGCCCTGGCTGATGAAATTCTCAGGATGGAGGAGAAAATCTGAGAATAAGAAAAGAGAATCCCAGAGAGAGGGAAAACAGCTAGAACAATAGCCACAAAATACACCACTATGTTATTGATGAGGGTGTTCGAACAGGAAAGCTTCAGGACTTCAGGAAGATCACAAAAAAAGTGTGGGATATTCATGTTCATGCAGAAGGACAGCCTCAGAACAGTCAAGGTCTCAAGTAGGGAGCCCATAACACTGAGACACCAGGACCCCAGAGCTAGCAGCACACAGAGCTGGGGGTTCATGATGACCATGTAGTGCAGGGGGTGACAGATGGCCACAAAGCGGTCATAGGCCATCACAGTCAGGATTAAATTGTCCATGCATGCAAACACAAAGAAAAAAAATATCTGGCTGAGGCAGCCTGCATAGGTGATAACTTTGCTCTCTGTAAGGAGGTTCCACAGCATCTTTGGGATGGTGGTGGAGGTCAAACAGATGTCAGCAAAGGACAGGTTGGAGAGGAAGAAGTACATGGGGATGTGGAGGTGGGTGTCTGAGACAATGACCAGGATAATAAGCAGGTTCCCAGTGAATGTGACCAGGTACATGGATAGAAACAGCCCAAAGATGAGAGGCTGCAGGTCCGGCTCCTTTGTGAATCCCAGGAGGAGAAAGTTTCTTGTTTCATTTCTTATTTCCATGTGGCTGATGGGTTTGTCCAGAATGAAGTAAAAAGCAACATGGAATTCACTCCAAATTAGAATTCCATGGAATGACAGAAATATCCTTAATCCAGACAGAGGGAATTCATGAAGTCATTCATTTGGCCTAAAAATTTGATCTCTTTGCTGACAAATTGTAGTTATCATTGCTGCTTGGAAAATCTGTTTCTAGGTTCAGTTGTTCTCTCTGAATAAAAAGTACTTGATAGAAGTAAGGGAAGAAAAGATCAATTGGACCACATTTTGAAAAATTATAAATGAGTAAATGTACCATGTAAAATTGGGATGTAAGAGTAATATATTTCACTGATCAAAATTAATATATTTAATCTATAAAACTTAATTGTAAACCATAGATGATTAATGCATTAACTTAGAAAAAGATAAAGAATATTAAATATTCATAAAAGAAAATGTGAAAAGGGTAATAACTGCTTGAGAAAATATTCTTTCTACTATTTATCTGTGAGGGATACCCCTTTCACTGCTGGAATTGTCTTTTTTTTTTTTTTTTAAGACTAAGAATGCAAAATTCTCTAATGTGGAAAGGAAAAAAAACCTTCAAATACTGCTATGAGAGGATAATTGACCTGCTTTTCTGGACTAGAGAAATTAATCAGCATGCAGATCTTTTATAATTAGACAGATATTTGCACAAACCCAAGGAAAATGACCTGTAATAAGATACGCCAAAGTGTGGACAGGGATCATCTTTGAGTGGTAATGTGAATCTTGATTTTTAGATTCATTTTATTCTACTGTATCTTTCCAAACCCACAAATAGACAAACATGTAGTCAATTCTCAAGAAACAAGCATTTTAAAATTTGAAGATGTTGTTAATAAAAGGTCTACAAAAAACTATTAAAGGAGAAAATTAAGCTAAAATCACAGTTAAATTAAAAAGAAGAAAAATTGTAAAAGTAAGAAACAAATTCAGAGCGAATTCTTTGACAAAAGTCAAATAGAGAAAATCAGATGTTTAATGGAAGCAGTAGAAAGAAAGAAAAAGAACATAAATGCATAAAATTAGGAAAGAGAAAAATGGACACATACATAAGAAAATGCTTAACTTTGCAAGTTATTATAGCTCCATGTTAAAAATCTGAAAATCTCTAAGAATGAATTGACTGATTGGTTGGTTGATTCAGGATGGAGGATAACAGATCAATAATTAAGAAAGGAATTAAATGAATATTAAAACTTACCTCCGAAAGTGCCATGGAAATGTGTGACATGAACATTAGAAGAACTCCCCTTTAAGTATTAAAGAAGAAAGGATAGTCTGCCATCATTAATATTAGTTACCACTACTCTTGAGATCTAAATATGATTTTTTTGAAGATGATAGATTGTTTGCTGATAATGAATTGGCAGCTGAAAACCTCCTTTCAATGGATATTATTTTAGTAAGGCAGTTGATATAAATCAAATATGTAAAAAACAATAGCCATTTTAAGGTGACATTCAGTAGCACACAGTACATTCATAATGTTTCTCAAAAATCACTTCTATCTCATTCCAAAACATTTTCATCACTGTGGGCAATCCCTGTACTATCTTTGTAACATTTCTGTAAATCTCAAATTATTCAAATTGAAAATTACCCAAAAAAGTGAGTGCAAGAAAAAAAACAAAACAGTAGTGTTCATCAGTACAGTTAAATCTCTTAGAAAAAAAGATCACAATTACTTTAAATAGTAGCAAAGATGGAAATCTCCTGGATCAGGAAATAGAACCTTGCAAATACAGAATAAATGAGAGTGGTAAATTTACTAATTATGAGCTAAAATTTCTTGAGGTCTATCATGTTCAAGCACTTGTGCCATGTTTGATATGCTGTAGCTTATTTTATCATGATTTTTATTGAGGTGTAATTAACATATAACATTGTATTAGTTTCAGGTGTATGACATAATGATTTGATATTTGTATATATTGCAAAGTGATCACCACAATAAATATTAACATCCATTTCCATACATAATTTCAACATATTTTTCTTGTGATGAGGACTTTTAAAATCTAGTCTCTTAGCAACTTCCAAATATGCTCTCCATTATCACTAACTGTAGTCACCATGCAGTCTTTTATATTTCCATGCCTTATTTATTTTATAAGTGGATATTTATACTTTCGACCCCCTTAACCCATTTTGCCCGCCCACTCTGGCAGCCACGGAAGATCACTATATTTTTTTTAAAGGGTGAAAATATGTTGACAGTAATGCAGTTTATAATAATTAATAGGCATAGATGTTCACTAAGTGCTAGAGTCGATTAAAAACTTAAAGTGCATTATCTCATTTAATTTAATCCTCATATTAACACTATGATGTGGATACTACCATTTTATAAATGTTGAAATCAAGACACAGCATCATTACACAACTTAATGTGAGAAGATGTATGAATGGATTTGTAAGTGATAACTATGTGGAATCCCGGGGAATGTTTCTTGTTTGAATGAATGAATGCAAAGATTTGATAGACGCAAGAATACAGGAGCATCTTTGACAGAGGGGAATATAGGCAACTGTCATGGCTTCTGAAAAATGACTAAGATGGTTGGGTAAGAACCTTTGGAGAGATGTTGAGGGCTGAGCAATCAGTTTTCATTAGGAAGGTGAGAGCTCCTCAGAATTTGGCTTCAGAAGAGAGAGGAAGGAAAATGAAAGGAAGAGAGATTGAAAGAGACTCCAAAATTGAATTGTGCAAAATGTTTTAGTAAATAGACTCTCACTATCACATTATCCCCACTGGTGTCACCAAAGTTAGTACTCTGAAAGGTCTTTCTGCCTCCATACCTGTTTCCCACAGCACATACTCAAATGCCATTGCTGAACCTCTAGCTCCCTGGGTCCTTTCTTTCCTGAGTGATGGATGTTCAACTCAGCTCCAAGAAAGTGCGGGGAGGTGGCATCAGACATCTGTTCTCTGAAAGGGCACAGCTGAACTCCCTCCTCCCTGGGACAGTGGCACTGTAGTGAGAAGAGTAAGGGGCATATTTACCATTTCTGCACCTTCAGAGATTGAATTCTAATAAATTCTCATTAAATTAATTGTTCCACTGCTCCTCTGTTCTCTGAGCAATTTGGTTCCCATGAGTGAGGGAGCCAAAATAGAAAGGAATTTCTTTTCTGCTAGTTTTGTTCCCATGGGAACATCTTGGTTGTGAGATATGTGTATCCCATCCCCAGGCCCTTAGTCATGTCTTTTCTTCATGGGTCTTTCCTCCATTGTCCTTTTCCATGAGCATTTCCTCAACATTTCAGCTGAAATTTCTTTGACTATCCAAGACATGATGGCAAATTTTTCATGACCATGATGAGTCCGAAGCACCTGAACTTGGAGTTGCCAACAAAGCTCTGGGACATGCTCGACTTCCAACAAAACTATTTCCAATGACCTCTGTTTATACTATTGAAGTGGAATCTACAGAAATTTCCAGGCATGCAGTGAGAGAAATATGGTTAGAGGTGAATGTCTGGCTGTACAGACGAGACTCTGCAGGTATCAATAGCTTTACAAGGTCAATCAAGCCCACTGGACAGTCCTTGGTATTCCAGTCCAGAGGAACAAACCATCTTTATTAATTCACAAGGGGCTGATTTTAAAGTCATAATCAACATTATTAACGCACTGTAAAAAAAAGAAAAACAGAGAAGCACTTAGGGTGACTGCTTTGAGTGACTATTTTCAGCCTGAACAGGAAACAGGCTGAGACCTTTTCCACCAGAAGAGCAGACCTTCTGTGGTGTCCACTAGGCTCATATCAATACATCAAGTGTTGTGCCACCCACCTAATCAATGCTTTATTCCTGGATTGAACAACTTCTCACCTCCATACTGCCATTCCTGTATCACACTTGGTAAGGCGACATCAGTCTTTACTAAAGCATCCTCCAAAGAAACCGCCCTGTGAAATTCACATTGAATCCAAAATAAAAATGACAATTATTGAGGATGATACTGAGTACAACATATTGTGATTTTAATTTTATTTTAAATATAGTTTAATTTAAATATAGTTGACATATAATATTGTGTTACTTTCACACGTACTACAAGGTGATTGGGCATTTGAGTACATTACAAAATGATGACCATGATAAGTCTGGTAACCACTTGTCCCCATGCAAAGTTATTGCAATTTTATTGGCCATGTTTCTTATGCTCGATATTACATCCCCATGGCTTATGTATTTTTTTTAAGCTCTTTATTGGAATATAATTGCTTTACACTCTTTTGCCAGTTTTTGAGGTACACCAAAGTGAATCAGCTGTATTTATACACATATCCCCATATCCCCGCCCTCCCACGACTCCCCCCCCTCCCCATTTATAACTGGAGATTTTTACCTTTTAATCCCCTTATCCTATTTTGCTCCTCCACCCTCTCCCCTCCTGCATCACCCATTTATTTTGTGTATCTATGATTCTGTTTTCATTTTGTTTTGTTTGCTTGTGTGTTTGACCCTTAGATTCCACATATAAATGAAATAATATGGTATTTGTCTTTCTCTCAGGTATTTCATATAACATGATGCCCCTAGATTCATCCAGGTATTGCAAGTGGCATGATTTCATTTTTTTATGACTGGGTAACACTCTACTATAAATATATAGGACATCTTCTTTATCCATTCATCAGTACATGGACATTTAGGTCGCTTCCATATCTTAGGTATTGTAAATAATACTTCAGTGAACAGTAGGGTGCATATATCCATTCAAATTAGTGCTTTGTTTTCTCCAGGTAAATACTCAGAAGTGAAATTGATGGATTATACTGTAGTTCTATTTTTAGTTTTTGAGGAAACTTCACCAAGTTAAGTCCCAGCAAAAAGTGCACACCTGTTCCCTTTTCTCCACTTTCTCTCCAACATTTGCTATTTGTTGTCTTTCTGATGATAGGCATTCTGACGGGTGTCAGGTGGTATCTCATTGTGGTTTTGGTTTGCATTTCCTGGATGATCAGCAATGTAGAACATCTTTTCATGTTTCTGTTGGCAAACTGTATGTCTTCATTAGGAAAATGTCTACTCAGGTCCACTTCCCATTTTTTTAAAACATGTTTGATTTTTTTGAATTTGAATGGTATGAATTTTTCTGTATATACTGGATATTAACCCCTTATCAAATAGATTGTTTGCAAATATCTTTCCCATTCAGGAGGCTTTTTGTTTTGTGGAAGGTTTCCTTTGCTGTGCAGAAGTGTTTGAGTTTTATATAGTATCATTTGTTCATTTTTGCTTTCTTTGCCCTTGCCTAAGGAGATGGACTCCAAAATATTGCTAATAGCAATATCTACTGGCTGTATTGCCTACATTTTCTTCTAGGAGTTTTAGTTCTTGTGGTGTTTTTAGGTCCTACATTTAAGACTTTAATCCATTTTGAGATTATTTTTGTGTATGGTATGAAAATAGTCCAGGTTGATTATTTTGCATGTAACTGTCCAGTGTTCCCCAAACCACTTATTGAAGAGGAAGTATTTCCCTTGTTTTATATTCTTGCTTCCTTTGTCATAGATTGATTGATCTTATGTGTGTGGATTTAATTCTGGGCTCTCAATTCTGTTCCATTGATCTATGTCTCTTCTTTTTTTGTCATTTGTTTGATTTTGTTGTTTTGGTAACTGTAGCTTTGTAGTATAGTTTGAAATCTGGGAGTGTGATACCTCCAGCTTTGTTCTTTCTGAATTTGTTGCATCACTGAGACTGGAGAAGATGAGAAGAAGCCAGCAAAAGACCGAAAAGGAGCTGCGAGTGAGATGGGAGCAAAATCAAGAGAATGAAGGTATCAAGAACGTGCGAACAATTGTATCAAGGAGATATGAAAAATCAAATAATATTAGAACTCAGAACTGACCATTGGTTTTGGCATTCTGAGATCTGTGGCAGTCTAAAATGTGAGGTTTTTAGGGTGAAATTCCTATTAAAAGGTTTAAAATATAATAGAGGGGAGAAAGAGGAGAGAGTGCATTTGGAATGCTCTATGGAGGAGTTGTGATGAAATGGAGAGCAGAAATACAGGGGCAATATCTGGAGGGGAAAGTGGGGTCAAGAAAATACAATTTTATTAACCTATAAATCACAGAATACAAAATTCATTCAGGAAATATTTTATATAGAGAAAATGGCAGTGTGTTTCTACTAATGACAGCAAATTTGATACTGCAGAAGAGAGGAGACTTTCTGAGGGTGTGTCCTTGGAGGGGAGGGGAAGGGTATAGGGCACATATAGAGTGTTGGCTTTCTCAGAAGCACAGTGCTTATAGTATCAGGTGGGAAGCTGGAGATTTCAGGGGCAGAGTTGTTTGATGGATAGTTATGGAGGTGGATCCCTGTGGAAAATAGCTTTCAAATTCTTCCCATTTCTCAGTGAGTTGGGAGCCAAGGGTATTGGTTCAGAATAAGGATGGGAGAGATGGTGTTTAAGGTATGAGGGTATAGAAGACAAGAGATAGTCGTCTAAGGGTAAAAAAGCAAGAGGATGGTGGGAAGAAGAGGAAATGGAAAAGGAAGGAAGGGAGGGAGGGACCCATTAAAATCCTAGTGTGTAAAAAGATTTTGGAAGGAAGGTCACTTGGCTCTTAGCATCTTCTTAACCCTAACTTCCAATATTCTACTCTTGTATCACAACCTTCCATCTGTTCTTCTTTTGCATCTCCTGACTTTGCTGTCCTGTAAAATTCAGAGCTCTGAAATCTCCCTTTTATTCTCTTTCTATTAGTTACCTGCAAGTTTCTTTTTCTTTCTCATCCAGAACACACATTTGTGGTTAGGCATCCATCCTATTTTGTACCCCTTGTCTTATCAATTTGCTCCAAACCAGTCCATTATTACCTAGCAGATATGCTCAGTTTGTTGCCAACCATTCTTTTCCATAGGTACGATCCTGTATGTCTGTTAGATTTTACTTCCTTCTCTCCATTTATCGGGGAAGAACTAGTTCCTCTTCTGCTCACGGTGGATCTGAATTCTGAAGCTGTATAAACTCCTGGGCACCTCCTTTGATTGGAAAAATGTCCTCATCTGTTTTCTCCCCCAATCTGGCTCCTACCTTTTTATACCAAGTAATCTGCACCTATATGTAGCACTAATGATCTACTAATAGCCAGATTTCATGATCATTTATTTATTATTCTATGACTGTGTGAAAGCAGAAAGAAATGTACAAAAGGAAAATCTGTTTATATATTAGAGCAGAAAACGAGATTCTTAAATGTAGAAAGAAGTTGAAATCAAAGAAAAGGAAATATCAGGAAATTATAGAAAAAACACATTCTACACTTACAATATGATCAAAGAATAGCAATTTCTAGCTCCAGTGTTTTTTGAGCCCTGCAATCATGTACTCTTCTTCAACCACAGGCAAGTTGGCCCTTTTATAGCTGCCATCCCAAAGAACCTTTTCAGAGCCCCCTTTATGTCTTTATTCCGCAGACTGTAGATGAAGGGATTCAGCATAGGTGTGACCAGAGTGTACATCACTGAGGCTGTTACATTGGGCTGTGAGCTATGGGTAGCAGCAGGGCTGAGGTAAACTGCTAGGGCTGTACAATAAAATAAGGCAACAACTGAGAGGTGAGAGGTACAAGTGGAAAATGCTTTATACTTCCCCTGAGTTGATGGAATTCCTCGTATGGAGGAAACTATCTTAGAGTAAGAAAAAAGTATCCCAACAAATGGACCTCCACCTATCACCCCTGCTGAAGAATACATCACCACATCGTTCAGAAAGGTGTCACAACAGGCACGGCGGATCACCTGATTGAGTTCACAGAAAAAGTGGGGGATCTCCAAGACTCTACAGAAGGACAGTCGCAACATCATTAAACTTTGTAACAAGGAATTCAGGGCACTCATCACCCAGCACAGCAGCACCAGCAGTCCACAGAGCCGAGGGTTCATGATGACTGTGTATTGCAGGGGGTGACAGATGGCCACATACCGATCATAGGCCATCGCAACCAGGAGAAGGTCGTCCAACCCTGCAAAGAATAGTAAAAAGTGTATCTGGCTGATGCAGCCTGCATACGTTATATCTTTGCTCTGTGACTGGATGTTCCACAGCGTCTTTGGGATGGTGGTGGAGATTAAACAGATGTCTACAAAGGACAGGTTGGAGAGGAAGAAGTACATGGGGGTGTGGAGATGGGAGTCTGAGCTGACAGCCATGAAGATGAGCAAGTTCCCAAACACAGTGATCAGGTACATGGAGAGGAAAAGCCCAAATATGAGGGGTTGCAGTTCTGGTTCCTTTGATAATCCCACAAGAAGAAATTCTGAAATTTGTGTATCATTTTGTGATTCCATGTGGTGGAGGGGACTACCTAGAAATAAAAAAGTAATGACTGATATCACAAAAAAGTGCAGTATTGGCATAGCTGAAATTCCACAATATATATTTTGCAGCCATGAAATCAATACCTATAATTTCGATGTGAAATTTGTCCCCTCAGTGCATCCCCTGTGCAACCTCCAATTACAAATTTCTGTTTATCTCTCGGCCTTTTCCCCAAGAGCTTGGGTATTGTAACCTTTGAATGAGAAATTCTGGCAAAACTTTGAGCCCATAAATTGAATAATGACCATCTTCTAGGCAAGGAGTAGAGTGTGCTAAGAGACTAAATCCCTGCAGTTCAATGATGGAGAAAGAATATAAACAGTGCAAAAACATATAACGTATCAGATGGTGATAGGTAAAATGAAGAAAAGAGAGAGGGTATAAATGAGGTCATGAATGGGGTGTTATTCTTCACTGGGTGTTCTGCTAGGCTGGCAAACAAGGCAACATTTGAACAGAGACCTTGAAGGAAGTGGGCTGGGATGTCAAGGTTATCTCGGGAAATGTGTACCTGGCAGGAAGAATGGCCAGTGCAAAGACCCTGAGGAAGGCAATTGTATATTCAAGGCTCAAAAGGAAATCAGTGTGTCAAGGGGAATGAGCAAGAGGGAGAGTGATGAGAGATGGGGCCAGAGACTGCTCAGGAACGAAGATTGCAGTGAGGCCCTCATTCACATGTTGGTCTTGTACCTTATTAATTTTGCCCCCCAGGAGTTCTGAGCAGAGGAATGGACCTACCTTTTATTTTCATATTCCGTTAAAAATTCTGGTGTCTGTATTTGAAGGAGAATAATTTGGCTGTATGAGCTCAGGAACTGCTTTGAGGAGTTCAAACACACTACACACACACACATACACACACACACACCACCTTCTCACTTCCAGCTGCAAAATTAGTACAGAAATAATACAAGGCAAGCTGTTAAAACCAGATTAGTTATACCGTAAAATATGGAGAAACATTACCCAAATGTTAGTTGTTAAGCTTTCTATGAACATTTAAACATGGCCCTCCATTTTAATATGACCATATTCTGTCTTGTATTGGATGAAACATTAAAAACAGGTCAAAAACATAGATATGGGAAATAAATTGATATGTGGGGAAAAAAAATAACCTAATAAGCTCAGGTGGTTCCTGAGAGAATGAGATGTGAAGAAAGCTTCTTTAGTTCTGGAAGTATTCCAACTCCAGTTATATCCCCATGATGCCCAAAATAACCAATAAAGCAGCAAAAAAGTCAATTTATCCTAAAGAAAAAAGAGTAACATCCTTATGATGTGAAGGTATTTAACTGATTGAATATCCCACTAGAAAAATGAGCAAATAGATTAAATACGTAATTCAGAATAGAAACTAATATGCAATAAAAAGTGCATTTTTGACTATTTACAATAGCCAGGGCATGGAAACAACCTAAATGTCCATCAGCAGATGAATGGATAAAGAAGATGTGGCACATATATACAATGGAATATTACTCAGCCATGAAAAGGAATGAAATGGAGCTATATGTAATGAGGTGGCGAGACCTAGAGTCTGTCATACAGAGCGAAGTAAGCCAGAAAGAGAAAAACAAATATTGTATGCTAACTCACATATACGGAATCTAAAAAAAAAAAAAAAAATGGTAGTGATGAACCCAGTGACAGGGCAAGAATAAGGATGCAGATGCAGAGAATGGACTGGAGGACACACGATTGGGGGGCGGGGCGAAGAGGAAGCTGGAACAAAGTGAGAGAGTAGCATAGACATAGATACACTACCAAATGTAAAATAGCTAGTGGGAAGTTGCTGTATAACAAAGGGAGATCAACTCGATGACTGGTGATAAATTAGAGGGCCAAGATAGGGAGGGTGGAAGGGAGTTGCGGGAGGGAGGGGATATGGGGATATATGTATAAATACAGCTGATTCACTTTGGTATACCTCAAAAGCTGGTACAAGGGTGTAAAGCAGTTATATTTCAATGAAGAGCTTAAAAAAAGTGCATTTTTGAAGATAAAATGATGAAAAACTTTTAAAATATTATAAAATGCAAAACTTTTGGTACCAGATAATTGGGTTTTACGCTTTGGATCTACCACATATTAGTTGTTTGAACTTGGGAGAGTCAACAGGAATAATCTGAATGTTAATATCCTCACCTGAATATTGGGAATAGTGGTATTCATATTCCTAAAGTGGCCAACAGATTTAGTCAATGCATGTAAAAAATGTCACATAGTTCCTTCCTTTTGGTAAATGCTTGGTTATCACTGGGGATGAGATTTGATGGATTTTTTTCTTCTAAATGTCATATGTCTCCATCCCTTCTCCAAATCGTGGGCCCCAATTCCTCAGTGTTATTTCAGTTCCATGTCATCTCTCCTGTCACTGCAGGCACCCCTCTTACAGACTGAGTGAGAGTTTTATACATGATGGACCGTGGAATTCCCAGAATTGAACTCAGTGCCAGTGAAGCCCCACCAAAGAATGAAGCCTACGTTCTGTAGCTTAAAAGGAGGCTCTCTCTGTGTACTTTCTGCAGGCTTCACACCCACACTGTCCTGCTCTTGCCCACGTGGATCTCATAAGCATGCAAGTTGACCTGCAATTTCACCGGATGCCAAAGCTTTAATGCTCACTGTTGTTATACACCTGCTTCCCTCTGCTTGGAGACTCACCCACTTTTTTATTTGGAATTTCTCACCCATTTTTTATCTTCAAAACTCCATCTCCTCTTTCACACCGCCTGTAGGCATCTCTTTTGTGAAAGTTATTTTTTTCTTAACATTTCCAAAGGAAAACGACATTTCATCATACGCCTAATTTAATTGTATGAGCAATCATCAGTGTGTAATTTTTATTTGATTTCATGTATTTTTCCCTATCAGACTGTGAGTACCTTGAGGCATGGAACAATTATATACGTACTCAGTGCATCCTACCCTGACCCCCGCTAGACTTAGTTGGGAACAGTAGGTGAATAAATATATATCACATGAACTTAGAATATGGTCTCGCAAAAATCGCCAATGTCGAAAGATGATGAGAGAAAGAGCAGAGGCAAAGAAATGCTAAAATAGGTGTGGAAGACACACAAGAGGAATATTTTCCATATTCTGAGATGGGGACCTATGAGGGGATTGAACTATAGTTTCTAAAAATTAAATATAATAGATTAAAGGAAGCACAAAGGAAAATATCAAACAGCATCGTACGTAGTAAGGAAACAGACAAAATAGTTTCAGCATTCTCTTTGTTCAGTCATGTGTGTGTGTGTGTTTATGAATGAGTGTATCTGTCTGTGTGTGCATGTGTGTTTATTTCTGTATTTGTGTGTGCAGACACGCTGGAACACAATGTAAAAGGCATGTCCTGCTCTGGACATAGTCAAAATATCTGGAATTCACAGCAGTACAGAAATTATTTTTAATAAGCACAGTTCTTGCTAATGAGGGAAGAAAAATATAAACAAAGAGCCCAACAGAGGAGCCAGGCTGCAGAGAGAACAGGTAGCAGTGTGGATGCTGACGTGATCTCAGACTCAAGGGACCACACACTGACGGAACCTTCATTGCTCCGCTTGCCTCACCATGGGAACCACCTCATGCCCCTGATATAATCGTTAGTCCTGTACCTGTCTAGGTTTATTTGACCACAATTAAAAAAAAATATTTTGGAATAGTGGATGTGCTGGCCCTTCTCTAGTTTTTCTTTGTGGCATTCTTTTTGGTGTTATTATTGAGCTTTGGCTTCGATCTCTTTTTTTGACACATCTGAGGGGCACACTCTAGACTTAGTTCTGCTCCTAGTCCAACATACAGAGGCTTCCCCACACCATACTCCATAAAATCATACACAGGCCATGAAAATTTATCTTTTTAACATATGATTAATCTCTGAGGACAGTATATCACATTCATGCACTTATATTATTGTAATAGGCCTTATCCATTATGATTTGTTACAAATAAAGAGACCTCATATTTCATTCAGTTTTATAATTTCAAAGGATGTGCATTTACATAGAAAAATATTAAGGAAATGAGAATTCATAAAATAAAAATGATGGTAAGGAAAATACAACCATTGAAGACTAGTGGATTCAAATAATTGTATTAAATAATATTTAGTAAAAATCTAATACTGACTGAAGAGATAAGAAGTATAAAATAAAATTTTAACCACATCAACATGGGTCTCTAATTAAAGATTATAGTAGAAAGGACCTGTAAATAAAAAATACAAAGATAGAACTTCTGAAAAGCAGCAGAAGAAGCAGTATCTAAAGTTATACTTTCTAGCAATATAAACATAAACAGATTCTTATATGTTTATGAAAAAGAGGTGATAATTAGTTGAATGCAAGAGAATGTCTTCCACAAGAGGGGAGAAGATGATTGCTGTTTTCAAAAACAAATCTAACCACAGAAGGCAGAAAGCTACCAGTAAGGAAATACAAATGTGAAATAGGAACACAATACATATAAAAGGCTGTTATTACCACCAGGGATACAGAAAAACTTTCCATGTATAAAATGTAATATGGGAGGACATGATATGATTAAGTAACAGAACTGACCACACAAAATATATAGGTTTTCACAAGTTCCTTCTAATATACTTACATATGTATATAAAAGAATTGATGCCAAGCAGTAAAGTTAGTGGGAAAAAATATTATTTTTCTGAAAATATGGAACAAAAAACAATATTAAAAATACTCAGATGTCTGTATATAAACTGTTCAAAGAACTTTCACATTCAATTGAAATAGAGAAAGTAAACATGTAACAAATCCCCCAATATAGAGAGATTCATCAGTAATGAAATAACTGCAAAGAAAAAGTATTCAGTATTCCTCTTCAAACTTATTACTTTTTTTTTTTCATGGGAATACACAACATGAGAGAAGATACTGTGGAATAGATGTCTCATGAACTGCTGTAATATCTATCTCCTTAGATATGGAACTTTTTAATGAATGCAGAGCATGCTCAAATATAGCCCAACTTAGAAATTAAAAACAAACAAAAAAACCCTCAAGCAGCTGCATAGTCCTCCACACATAATACTCTAGGTTCTTAATCCTCTAAACAGCAAAACTCACATGCATTTTAATTCTACTGGAACCATTTTATTTATCTCATTTTACAGTGTCTTTGAATTGCACTTCCATTCCCATCATTTAATTGTCAACTTGCATTGCAGACTCAAACAGACACATTCTTATTAACATATGAAATAAATCAATTATACCTTATTCGTTAACCGAGAATACAAACACAGCAATCTCTCATCTCTGGGCTAGGCTGACTTTGGGTAAATGTTCTCAGGTTCCATTTTCTCTGAATCTTTCCTGGGTACCTCCTGGGCTCCTAGACTTACCTGGATAGGATCTCTGGGAGGGAGGTTTCCTGTGGAAGTCTAAATTACTCCTTGAATTGTTGGGGGTGAAGACTGAAGCTCGGCCAGCAGACAAGGCTGCAGGGAGCAGAAAAGCATTGGCTCCTGATCCAAAAGCAACTCTCATCTACTTTCCAGCTTAGGGATGCAAACACTGAAAGCCTGCAGCAGGGGAGATATGTGCAGCTCTCTATACCTGCTCATTAGGCACATTTCCCTCCTGCTATTCCTACCTCTACATACATAATTTCTCTCTGGGCCTCTGGAATAAAATGAAGGGAAATTTTCCCTAATGATTCTCTGATCCCAAGAGATCAGGTTAGAAGTCGAGTGAATTTAGTCTTTATTACTCCTTGTCCTTGATCTTGACTATTTTTCAGAGGTCTAACCTGGGCCACCTTATCCCAACCCTGAATTAATATTTTCTCCAATGGTTGAGACTAAGGGGACTCTTAGTAGTAGTTCTATTTGATCCTTAAAAGATTAATTTGTGGTGGGTACATAGCACTTTTATTCTCAGAAAGTTGTTCTTCCTTTCTTCAACAAGAGGGAAGTCTCTGTTCCTTTGATATGTAAACTTGGGCACCACGTTCTCTGGCTTCTTGACACATTTGGCCAAAAATTTAGGGATGTCATACTGTATCACAAGTTGCGAGCTGTCATTTAGTCCCTCAATATGAAACACTTGTTAATTATAAAAATTCCACTTATATGTTTTAATTCTATTTAATCTGAGATTAGCATTTTATAGGCACTGCGTGACTTAAGTTTGAGAAATATTTGTGCTATGAAGCAGTATTATTGTGGGCTTCAATCTCCACTGTAGAAATGTGTTTAAGTGATCTGTTGAAAGGCTCAAACTGAGGAAGTAAAGGGTGGTTTATGGTGGCGGCATAGGAAGATCCTGCATTCACCTTGACCCACAGACACACCAAATCTACAGCTACATGTGGATCAATTTCTTCTAAAAAAGACCTGAAAACTAGGTGAATAATGGCCTATTAATTTGTGATAAAGTATGATGTCCTGTGTTTTTGTTGTTGTTTTTATGTTTGTTTTTGAACAAATGTGTTAGAAATAAGAAGACAGAGGATAAGGGAACTTTCATTTTTAAAAATCACATAGCAAAGCATTTATAGCTATGTGCACTGTCAAATCATACACAAATGGAAATATGCAGTAGATTCTGTTATTTTTGTGTAGCTTCTATAATTCATCAAATTGGACACTTTAAATATGGAATTTGTTGTCTGTAATTATACTCCTATAAATAATTTAATTAAATGGAGAAAATCTGATGGTGCATGGCTAAGTGAGTCTAGAGCTTGGACAGAAGATTCTCACTTAACAGGGGTGGAAGAAATGTCTTCTAACTGGGAAGAATGTCAAGTCTCAATTATGGATGCATAAACAGTTATTAAATTGAAGTGATTCATATAATAAACTCATTTTTTTCTGTAAATAGAAACTTAATGTAGATAAGATATAGAAATGTAGTAAACAGGTGATAAATTGATTCAAGACGGAAGAGAGTGACAGCCTACCTAACATCATGAATAAGACTTAGAAACACAGCGTGGAGACTGACAGCTGACTACACACTCATGAAGAGCATGATAGAAATCGGTACAACTTCCCAGCATATAATTTCTTCTGAGGAGAAAAGTATTTACCACATTTGACATCGAATGGGTTGTTACATAGTAATAGTTAACTGACACAGTATCCAAATGAACAGAACTGAGGGCAATTGTAATAATCTGCAGCTTTCTATGTTTGACACATGTTTGGCACATGTTTGAAGGGAACATTCATGGTCATTCTATTATTCAAGCTTATGTCAGATAACTGTACTAACAAGTGACTACCTTGAGGTTCCCTTCTAGGTAACCAGGAGACGTGGATGGACATGCCTGTTTCTGAAGAAAAATTGTGACCCTGAATCAGTTGACTGGACAGGACATCAAGCTGTCTTGTGCATCATCCTCTGATCATGAAGAAAGGAGGGAGTCCTGAGCATGAAGGAGGTGGGAAATAGGTGAACTGACATTGTTCATTCAGCATCCTTTTTGTATTTATGACACATATTAGGAAAGGGGAGATATTTCATAGAACAATGGAAAGAATCTTATCAGTAGGTAGTAGTAGAAGTTTTCAAGGAGAAACAGGATGATAATAAAGTAATAAAACATAAAATACAGTACCCAATCCTTCACCACCTCAATGAATAAGCCCCTTACTTGTGGGCACTGATCTTCCATGCTTTAATAAATAGATGCATAGAATGGAAAAGAAACATTGTGATGTTTGTATTGTAGGCATCAGAAATTCAGCTTTTGACTTCTGAGACACCCATTTCAGAGACAATCACATCAAATAAACATATTGCCAACTATATGACATAGCTACCAGACTGGCACCCACGCCACCCCTACTCGTGAAGCCCCGCTTTTAGATTTACCCTCTGAGTAAAGAGATACATGACCACATAAGAGAACTCGTTTTTCTTTTGTTGTATCCTAATTCTATTCTTATGTTTTAAATTCACCAATAAAGACTGAACTAGCAACATCCTGACCACCCTGCCCCTAGAACCCAATAGAGGCAGAGGCCCAGGTTGGGGCTCTCTTGCTCTCTCCTTTTCTCTCTTTCTCTCTATCCAAGATTTATGTGCATGGCTCTTGGGCATGCTGTTTATCCTCCAGGACTTGTAAATGCTAAATTTTTTTTTTATTTTTTTTTATTTTTTTTATTTTTTTGGGGGGTACACCAGGTTCAATCAACTGTTTTTATACACATATCCCCATATTCCCTCCCTTCCTTGATGCCCCCCCCTCGAGTCCCCCCCACCCTCCCTGCCCCAGTCCTCTAAGGCATCTTCCATCCTCGAGTTGGACTCCCTTTGTTATACAACAACTTCCCACTGACTATTTTACAGTTGGTAGTATATATATGTCTGTACTACTCTCCCGCTTCTTCTCAGTTTCCCCTTCACCCCCCGCCCCCTCCCATACCTCGAGTTCTCCAGTCCATTCCCTGTATCTGCTTCCCTGTTCTTGTCACTGAGTTCATCAGTACCATTTTTAGATTCCGTATATGTGAGTTAGCATACAATATTTGTCTTTCTCTTTCTGACTTACTTCACTCTGTATGACAGATTGTAGTTCTATCCACCTCATTACATATAGCTCCATCTCATCCCTTTTTATAGCTGAGTAATATTCCATTGTATATATATGCCACATCTTCTGTATCCATTCATTTGTTGATGGGCATTTAGGTTGCTTCCATGTCCTGGCTATTGTAAAGAGTGCTGCAATAAACATTATGGTACAAGTTTCTTTTGGGATTATGGTTTTCTTTGGGTATATGCCCAGGAGTGGGATGACTGGATCATATGGTAGTTCTATTTGTAGTTTTTTAAGGAACCTCCAAATTGTTTTCCATAGTGGCTGTACCAACTTACAGTCCCACCAACAGTGCAGGAGAGTTCCCTTTTCTCCACACCCTCTCCAACATTTGTTGTTTCCAGACTTTGTGATGATGGCCATTCTGATTGGTGTGAGGTGATACCTCATTGTGGCTTTGACTTGCATTTCTCTGATGATGAGTGATGCTGAGCATCTTTTCATGTGTTTGTTGGCCATCCGTATGTCTTCTTTGGAGAAATGTCTATTTAGGTCTTCTGCCCATTTGTGGATTGGGTTATTTGCTTTTTTGGTATGAAGCTGCATGAGCTGCTTGTATATTTTGGAGGTTAATCCTTTGTCCGTTGTTTCATAGGCAATTATTTTTTCCCATTCTGAGGGTTGCCTTTTAGTCTTGTTTATGGTTTCTTTTGCTGTGCAAAAGCTTTTAAGTTTCATGAGGTCCCATTCGTTTATTCTTGATTTTATTTCCATGATTCTAGGAGGTGGGTCAAAAAGGATGTTGCTTTGATGTATGTCATAGAGTGTTCTGCCTATGTTTTCCTCTAGGAGTTTGATAGTGTCTGGCCTTATATGTAGGTCTTTAATCCATTTGGAGTTTATTTTTGTGTATGGTGTTAGGAAGTGTTCTAATTTCATTCTTTTACATGTTGCTGTCCAATTTTCCCAGCACCACTTATTGAAGAGGCTGTCTTTTTTCCATTGTATACTCGTGCCTCCTTGTCAAAGATAAGGTGCCCATATGTGTTTGGGCTTACTTCTGAGTTCTCTATTCTGTTCCATTGATCTTCCTTTCTATTTTTGTGCCAGTACCATACTGTCTTGATCACTATGGCCTTGTAGTATAGTTTGAAGTCAGGAAGCCTGATTCCACCAACTCCATTTTTCCTTCTCAAGATTGCTTTGGCTATTTGGGGTCTTTTGCGTTTCCATACAAATCGTAAGATTTCTTGCTCTAGTTCTGTGAAAAATGCCATTGGTAATCTGATCGGGATTGCATTAAATCTGTAAATTGCTTTGGGTAGTACAGTCATTTTCACGATGTTGATTCTTCCAATCCAGGAACATGGTATATCCCTCCATCTGTTTATGTCATCTTTGATTTCTTTCATCAATGTCTTAAAGTTTTCTGCATACAGATCTTTTGCCTCCTTAGGCAGGTTTATTCCTAGGTATTTGATTCTTTTGGTTGCAATGGTGAATGGGAGAGTTTCCTTAATTTCTCTTTCTGCTCTTCCGTTGTTAGTGTATAGGAATGCAAGAGATTTCTGTGCATTAATTTTGTATCCTGCTACTTTACTAAACTCATCAATGAGTGCTAGCAGTTTTCTGGTAGAGTCTTTAGGGTTTTCTATATATAGTATCATGTCATCTGCAAAGAGTGATAATTTTACTTCTTTTCCAATTTGGATTCCTTTAATTTCTTTTTCTTCTCTGATTGCTGTGGCTAACACTTCCAAAACTATGTTGAATAACAGTGGTGAGAGTGGACACCCTTGTCTTGTTCCTGTTCTTAGAGGGAATTCTTCCAGTTTTTCTCCATTGAGAACAATGTTGGCTTTTGGTTTGTCATATATGGCTTTTATGATGTTGAGGTAATTTCCTTCTATGCCCATTTTCTGGAGAGCTTTTATCATAAATGGATGTTGAACTTTGTCAAAAGCTTTTTCTGCATCTATTGAAATGATCATATGGTTTTTATCCTTCAATTTGTTGATATGATGTATCACGTTGATTGATTTGCGTATATTGAAGAATCCTTGCATCCCAGGGATAAACCCCACTTGATCGTGGTGTATGATTTTTTTAATGTGCTGTTGCAGTCTGTTAGCTAGTATTTTGTTGAGGATTTTTGCATCTATATTCATCAGTGATATTGGTCTGTAGTTTTCTTTTTTTGTGACATCTTTGCCTGGTTTTGGTATCAGGGTGATGGTAGCCTCATAGAATGAGTTTGGGAGTGCTCCGCCTTCTGCAATATTTTGGAGGAGTTTGAGAAGGATAGGTGTTAACTCTTCTCGAAATGTTTGATAGAATTCGCCTGTGAATCCATCTGGTCCTGGGCTTTTGTGTGTTGGGAGATTTTTAATCACTGCCTCAATTTCTGTACTTGTGATTGGTCTGTTCATGGTTTCTATTTCTTCCTGGTTCAGTCTTGGAAGATTATATTTTTCTAAGAATGTATCCATTTCTTCCAGGTTATCCAATTGATTGGCATATAGTTGCTTGTAGTAGTCTCTCATGATCTTTTGTATTTCTGAGGTGTCCGTTGTGACTTCTCCTTTTTCATTTCTAATTCTGTTGATTTGCATCTTCTCCTTTTTTTTCTTGATGAGTCTGGCTAATGGTTTATCAATTTTGTTAATCTTCTCAAAGAACCAGCTTTTAGTTTTATTTATTTTTCTTATGGTTTCTTTCCTTTCTTTTTCATTTATTTCTGCTCTGATCTTTATGATTTCTTTCCTTCTGCTCACTTTGGGGTTTCTTTGTTCTTCTTTCTCTAGTTGTTTTAGGTGTAAGGTTAGGTTGTTTATTCGATCATTTTCTTGTTTCTTAAGGTAGGACTGTATTGCTATAAATTTCCCTCTTAGAACTGCTTTTACTGCATCCCATAGGTTTTGGGTTGTTGTGTTTTCGTTGTCATTTGTTTCTAGATATTTTTTGATTTCCTCTTTGATTTCTGTAGTGATTTCTTGGTTGTTTAAGAGTGAAATGTTTAGCCTCCAGGTGTCTGTATTTTTTGCAGTTTTTTTCCTGTAATTGATATCTAGTCTCATGGCGTTGTGGTCTGAGAAGATGCTTGATATGATTTCAATTTTCTTGAATTTGCTGAGGTTTGATTTGTGACCCAAGATGTGATCTATCCTGGAAAATGTTCCGTGTGCACTTGAGAAGAAAGTGTAGTCTGTCGTTTTTGGATGGAATGTCCTATAAATATCCATTAAGTCGAGATGGTCTAATGTGTCATTTAAAGCTTGTGTGTCTTTATTTATTTTCTGTTTGGATGATCTGTCCATTGATGTAAGTGGGGTGTTCAAGTCTCCCACTAGTATTGTGTTACTGTCGATGTCCCCTTTTATAGCTGTTAGCATTTGCCTTATGTATTGAGGTGCTCCTATATTGGGGGCATAGATATTTACCATTGTGATATGTTCTTCTTGGATGGATCCCTTGATTATTATGTAGTGCCCTTCCTTGTCTCTTTTAATAGTCTTTACTTTCAAGTCTAATTTGTCTGATATGAGTATTGCTACTCCAGCTTTCTTTTGACTTCCATTTGCATGGAATATCTTTTTCCATCCCTTCACTTTCAGTCTATATGTATCCCTTGGTCTGAAGTGGGTTTCTTGTAGGCAGCATATAGAAGGGTCTTGTTTTTGTATCCATTCAGCCAGTCTGTGTCTTTTGGTTGGAGCATTTAATCCATTTACATTTAAAGTGATTATTGACATGTGTGTTCCAATTACCATTTTCTGAATTGTTTTGGGTTTTTATTTGTAGGTGTTTTCCTTTTCTTGTGTGTCGTACTTAGAGAAGTTCCTTTAGCACTTGTTGTAAGGCTGGTTTGGTGGTGCTGAATTCTCTTAACTTTTGCTTGTCTGGAAAGCTTTTGATTTCTCCCTCAAATCTGAATGAGATTCTTGCTGGGTAAAGTATTCTTGGCTGTAGGTTTCTCTCTTTCAGGACTTTCAGTATATCCTGCCATTCCCTTCTGGCCTGCAGAGTTTCTGTAGAAAGGTCAGCTGTTATCCTGATGGGTTTTCCCTTATATGTTGTTTGTTGCTTTTCTCTTGCTGCTTTTAATATTTTTTCTTTGTGTTGAATTGTCGTTAGTTTGATTAATATGTGTCTTGGTGTATTTCTCCTTGGGTTTATTCTGTATGGGACTCTCTGTGCTTCTTGGACTTGGTTCATTATTTCCTTTCCCATGTTGGGGAAGTTTTCCACTAGAACCTCTTCAAATATTTTCACAGACCCTTTCTTGTTTTCTTCTTCTTCTGGGATGCCTATAATTCGAATGTTGGTACGTTTAAGGTTATCACTGAGGTCTCTGAGGCTGTCTTCTAGTCTTTTTATTTTTTTATCTTTTTCCTGCTCTGTGGCGTTTATTTCTTCCATTCTATCTTCCAACTCACTTATTCGTTCTTCTGCCTCAGTCATTCTGCTGGTTAGAGCATCTAGAGTATTTTTAATTTCAGTTATTTTGTTATCCATTGCTGTTTGTTTTTCTGAGTTCTTATGAACTGTTTCTTGTACTTTCTCTAATTTGTTATCGAGATTTTGTATCATTTTTACTATCATTACTCTAAATTCTTTTTCAGCCATTTTTCCTATTTCCTCCTCATTTATTTGGTCTTGTGGGTTTTTTTCCTGCTCCTTTGCCTGCATGGTGTTTCTTTGTTTCCTCATGGTTGTCCAAGCTTTTGGGGTTGCTTGTCCTGGTGATAGAGGTGTTTATAGAAGACTGTCCAAGCCTCAGACTAATGTCCAAGTATTGGATTAGACGAATATTCAGTCTAGGAAGCACATACATGTATAAGACACACAATTATTGAATCCGTTAGGACATAAGGCTCTAGAAAGACCTGACAGAACCCCAGTGTGCTATCAGATATTCAGAGAGAAACCCAGCAGAAATTGACAACTGAAACAGAACAAATCAGAGACAAAAGCAAAAGCAAACAAACAACAAATAACACCCTACACATACAAACATCAATCCAGGGAGATTTTGTAAGCTAGGATCAAATATAGAAATGAGCTGGAGTACCACCAGAGAGAATGGAGATTCTCAGAATGTAATTAGACAACTGTACTAAGAACTAAGATAAAGACAAAAGCCTAATATTAATACCAAGGCCGTGCATCATCTGGAGAATAGAGCAAGGAGTCTGAGCAGACCGATAGTGTTGCTTATAAGTATGTTAAGATAAAATACACTTAAAATGGCTGGAAGAAAGGGGAACAGAAGAGCGTAATGTGGTTGGAAATATGCAAAGAAAAAGAAAGGAATAGAAGTGTATAAAAGAAAGGGATGAAAGGAAAGTATGAAAGATATTTTGTCCGTACTACCAAAAACTTAGCTAGATATAGAAGTATTTTAAAAGGCAAAAAAAAAAAAGAGTAAAAAATATCCTTATAAAATTATGTTGTAAAACTTGTAGATCCCTTAGGGCTAAGATCGTATTTAATAAATCAAAAAAAAAAAAAAAAAAAAAAAAAAGAGAGAGAGAAAGGAAAGAAAAAAAAAAAAAATCCAGAACTGATCCCCGAATGGACCAGTTCAATAGGTATTGATACTACTATTTCTGTTTCCTTAGCGTCTCAGCTGTAAGTGTCCTTTTCCTTGCCTTGGGTTTTTTTTTTTTGCGTTATTCTGTGACCAGCAGAGGTTCCTTTATTGTTCGTCTGTAAGCCTCGGTGTGTGGGGAGGGAGAGGGTGCAATAGTGGCTCCTTCTCCTGGGAGGGAGTGAGCAGTGGCGCACTGTTGCTTCAGTCAGGCTTGGAGGTG
Organism: Hippopotamus amphibius kiboko; assembly: GCF_030028045.1. Classification (NCBI taxonomy): domain Eukaryota; kingdom Metazoa; phylum Chordata; class Mammalia; order Artiodactyla; family Hippopotamidae; genus Hippopotamus; species Hippopotamus amphibius. Next base: position 14,184,212 of record NC_080200.1, on the reverse strand, counting down.
CCTGTTGCAGAGGGCGCTGGTGGCTCAGGCGTACACAGAAAGTCTTAGAGTTGGGCCTCTCTCGGGGTTTTTTCTTTTTGATGCTGGTTTTTTTTTTTTTTTTTTCTCAGCAGCCTCCCTGCTGCTGGCATTGCAAGGAGTTTTAATCTAGCCCCGCCCGAGCGCCTGAGGGTGCTTGTTATCCCTGAGCTCCTTATGTGGCCCCTCAGGGCGTCTCTCCGCTGCCTGTTGCAGAGGCGCAGAAAGAGAGAGAGAGGCTATGCGCGCGGCTCCTCCCCCCCGCCCGGGAGCCTGCAGCCTCCAGCCGCCATCATGGCCGGGCAGCTCTCAGGGATCGGCACTCCTCTCCGCGGACCTCCTCCCTCCTGTCCTCTCGGTCCGTCACCCTACCGGCAACAATGTTTCTCCCCCTGAATCAGCTCCCCGGTTCCCACGCTCCCGCTCCTGGACCCTCCGTTCAGCCGCGGATCGATGTCTCGGTCCGGGAACGCTGAGCTGCGCTGCGGACCCTCCGTATGTTTCTCACTCCCTCCCGTCTGCCACAGCTCCGCCGCTTCACCCTCTTTGAGCCCTCGTAGATGCCTCCCTACCGGCTATGTCAGGTTCTCCGCAGCCCTTTCCGGTGTCCGAGGCCATCTGCTGGTGTTCAGCTGGTTCTCTGTTGGAATGACTGTGTCCTTCCGTGCATTCCCAATGCATCTGTGGAGAGGGATGCACTCCACGTCTCTCTACTTTGCCGCCATCTTTTTCTCTCTACTTGCCTTCCTTTCAAAAATGATGCTAAATTTTTTAAAGTTCCCTGATAGACGTTGCTGAGTTGCATCTTGCTATCACAATGTGAACCACAAGAACCAATCTAACCACAGCATAATAGTCTTAGGAAGATTTCTGTGAAGTCTTGCCATGAGTAATGCAGGCCCAGGTGACTGCCTCAGAATTCCTAGCCAATAGCATCACTATGAATAGGCTGAGACTTGAATGCAGCACTGCTAAGGTCTACAATGTGAAGAACAGAAGTTAAGTTGGTAACGAAGAAAATTATGGACTAAAGAAAAATCTGTAACTTCGTATTTTCATCTACAATGAAATTACATAAATAGCCTTAGTTGCCTAGTATAATTTTTCCCCCATATGAGTAAAACAAGTCATGATAATTCCCTCAGAAAAACTAGGGAAAATTACTTGGCATGATATATGTAATTTGAGAACAAAATTACTTCTAAGAAATCCAAGTTGACCTATGAAGATATGGAAATCTTCAAGTATTTCTCATCCAAGCTTGGGAAAAACTTTGGGAATGTATGAATACAGACAAAGGGGGTAAATGCCTATAGATCAGACAGAGCAGAAGCTTAATGAAGTGAGTTACTTAAATTGTGTATAACAGTTGAATTCAAATAAGTGGAAATTCCAGGAAATAAATAGAAGGAGCAAATTCTATTTCAACAATCTGATCAAAGAATTTGTCTCTGAGGCTTTGAGCCCTGTCATCATGGACACTTCTTCAGCCCCAGGACAATTGATCCTTATATAACTGCCATCCCAGTGATTCTTTTCAGAGCCCTCTTTATGTCTTTGTTCCTCAGACTGTAGATGAAGGGGTTCAGCATGGGTGTGACCACAGTGTACATCATTGAGGCTGTTGCACTTGAGTGTGAGCTGTTTGCAGAATCAGGGCTGAGGTACACTCCTAGCATTGTACAGTAAAATAAGGAGACAACTGAGAGGTGAGATGCACAGGTGGAAAATGCTTTATATTTCCCATGAGCTGACGAGATTCCTTGTATAGAGGAAACTATCTTAGAATATGAGTAAAAAATCCCAGTGAGGGAAATGCTACCCAGCATCCCAGCTGCAAAATACATCACCAAGTCATTAAGAAATGTGTCAGAACAGGCAAGTTGGACCACCTGATTAATTTCACAGAAAAAGTGGGGGATTTCCAATTCTGTACAGAAGGACAGTCTCAGCGCCATTAAACTGTGTAACAAGGAATTCAGGGCACTCATCATCCAGGACACCAGCACCAGCAGTCCACAGAGCTGGGGGTTCATGATGACCGTATAGTGCAGCGGGTGGCAAATGGCCAAGAAACGGTCATAGGCCATCACAATCAGAAGGAAGTCGTCCAACCCTGCAAACAGCATGAAAAAATGCATCTGGGTGATGCAGCCTTCATAGGTTATGACTTTGTTCTCCGTCTGTATATTCATCAGCATCTTTGGGATGGTGGTGGAGGTGAAACAGATGTCTACAAAGGACAGGTTGGAGAGGAAGAAGTACATGGGGGTGTGGAGGTGGGGGTCAGAGATGGTGGCCAGGATGATGACCAGGTTCCCAAACACAGTGATCAGGTACATGGAGAGGAAAAGCCCAAAAATCAGGGGCTGCAGTTCTGGTTCTTTTGAGAAACCCAGAAGAAAAAATTCCGAAATCCGTGTATCGTTCCCTGGATCCATGTGGGGGAGGCGACTATCAAGAAACAAAAAATAACATGACCAGTTTCTCAAAAATTGGCCTTGCAAACATTGTTAAAATTCTACAATTTATATGTAGTATTCAAAATTAATGGCCATTATATTTGTATGAAAATTTTCCCTTCAAGCTATCCTGTATGCCATCTCTGAATAAGGACTCCTATCCTACATTCAGCCTTCTCCCCTAGTGGTCATGTAGTCTACACTTTTAAGAGGAATTCTGTCATACATTTGGGGAATATAAATTGAGGACTGTATATATATACACACACACACACACATATACATATGAAGGTGAGTTAAAAATTATCTGCACTCTGGCTGTAGAATTTATTTTTGTTAACTTTTAGAAAAGACAAATACATCATTTTTCAACATAATCTCCTTATTTTTCAATACACTTTGTCTATCTGTCAACAAGCTTTTGTATCCCCTCATTAAAAAATGTTTTAGGCTGAGCTGTGAGCTATGAATGCACTGCTGTCTTCACTCCTTCATCAGAAGTGAATCTTCGTTCTTTCAGGGCTGCTTTCAGGGGACCAAACAGGTGAAAGTCCGATGGAGCAAGATCAGGACTATAGGGAGGATGCTTTAACACCTCAAAATGAACTTATTGTAGAGTGTCAACAGTGTGGGCAGAAGTGTGCGGGCATGCACGCCCTTAGACCACCAAAAAACAATTCACTGCATGCTGCTCTTCTTTTGTGAACATTACAAGTGGAACATTCATTTTTGCTTGCACTGCAGTTACAAATGAACTGATGTAGCATGTTCACACCTGAATAACAGTGACTGGGGAGACAGTAGTCTTGAACGGAAAGCACTGATAAGACAATGCAGCCAACAGATGTTTTAATATAACTGGAGTGCAGATAATTTCACACACACACACAGACACACACACACACACATAAAGAATCACTTTGCTGTACACCTCAAACTGACATAACATTGTTAATATCCTCCAATATAAAATAAAAAGTTAAAAAAAATTGAGGACTGACCAGCTTCTAGACAAAGAGCTTAGGATACTGAGAGACAATGATCCCTACAATTCAGTGATGGAGAAAGAAAAATAAACAAATAAAATATCAAACAAATTATCAGATAGTGACAGATCCTACAAAGAAAAAGAAATTGGGTATGAAAAAGAGTGAATGAGGGTGTTCTTTTTTCTTTTTTATTGGGTGTTCTGGTAGACTGGAAAACATTTGAACAGAGACCCTGAGGAAGAGAGGGCAGGAGATGTGAGGTTATCTGGGGCAAGTGTGTTCTGGACAGAGAAAACAGCAAGGGAAAAGACCCTGCAAAGGTACTTGCTTCAGAAAATCAAGCTCAAAAGGAAGCTGTTGTGTTCAGGTGAAAGCGCAAGAGGGAGGGTAATGAGAGATGGTGACAGGGAATTTGGAGGAACAAGGTGGCCTCCCTGTTAAAGCTGAAACTTCAGATCACAGTGAGTCCCTAGTCCACATGTTGTTGCTTGCACTTTATTAAGTTTATTTCTAAGAAATGTAAATAGATATGGGTCTCCTTATTTTTGCATGTTGGTTAATATTCTGGCACCTGTATGTTAGGGGTTTCATATAAGAGAATAGGGGGCAGGCACCACTTCCCTCCCTTGACAACTGTTCATGACCCCAATACCTACACACACACACATACACACACACACACACACACACAGTGCCCTCCTGGGGTGATGCTACTACCAGGCTAGTCTTATCTTCATCCACAATAATTAGGAAAACAAGGAAACACAGCAAGTTTCAACAATAGATTATCTTTCCCCTAAAAATATAGAAATAGGCCCTCAATTCCACTTAAGTCTCCCATGGACATGTAAACATGGGGCTCCATTTTAATATAACCTCATTGTGTTCAGTATTTAAAGAAACACTAAAAAATAGTTCAAAAAACTGAGAGAGGAAAAGAAGGATATTTTGGGAGGTGGCAGCTCAGGTGATGCCTAGAGTTTGTGGTGAGGGTAACGCTTCCTTGGTTCTGGCAACATTTCAACCCCAGGTATATCCCCTGAAGCCCAGTATAGTAAAGCAGCAAAAAGCATTTTATCCAAAAGAGAAATGAATGGTATATTTACATTACAAGATAGCTGACTGATTGAACATCCTACTAGAAAAATGGACTGGGGGATAAATTTAAAAAATCACAAAGGGAAATACACAGAAGACAAAAAATTGGAGGATTTAAAAATGATTTGGTAAAAGACTTCTAAATGATGTCAAATGCACACATTTTGTAACTTTAAATTCTGCTTTTGAATTTTGAATCTGCAAGTATTTTGTTTGAACTTGAAGGGCCACCGGAAACATTCTAAATGTTAATATCCTCACCCAAGTAGTAGGGATCGCAATGCCCCTGATCCTGAGGTTGTTGCCAGATTTAGACAATAAATGTCAGAAATTTAGCATAGTTCCTTCCTGTTAGTAAATGAATGGTTACCCCGGCAATGAGATTTGACTGATTTTTCCTCTTCTTCCTCTCAAATGTTTCCACTGCTGTCCCACCTCTTACTCCCCAATCTCACAGCCTTATTTCAGTTTCTTGCCATCTTTCCCATGTGTGACACCTGGCACCCCTCTAGCCAATATTCACACTGACCCAGAGAAATCTTTCTATATTACAAAGCGGGTTGTCCCACTCCCTGACAACGCTCTCCTGGGGACTCCCCACTGGAGACAACCCCAAATTCCACAGCTTCAAATCTACCTCTTCCTAATGAATACAGAACATACTCAAATATACCCCATCTTAAAAACTAGAAATCAATAAATCAAATGTCCTCACTTCACTGCCAACCACTCCTAAACTAGTAGTTTATTTTCCTACTCCCTTAACCTGCAAAATTCCTTGGAAATGATTTTGCTGACAGCAATATGCCTCCCATTTCATCTTGAGTTTTATCCAACTAGATTTTCATTCCCATTACTTAATTGTCAACAACGTTTGAATTGCTGAATCCAACAGAACTTTGTCTTTTAAAAGTATTAAATAAATTGACTGTAAATGAATGAGTCAATCAAGAAAATAAGCATGGAGATGTCTAGAATCTGGGCAAGCTGTTTGGGTTTACAGGTGACGTTAGGTAAATGTGTTTGGGTTTCATTCTGTCTGATGTTCTCTGCAGTGTCTATTAGACACTTTTACTCACCTGGATGAGAAATCTGAGAGTATGATCTCTGTGTGGAAGTCCAAATTCTTCCCTGGATACTTGATGATGGAGATAGAAGCTTTGTCTTCAAGTGAGAGCAGAAAGGAGTGAGGCAGAGCCAGACTTAGGAATCCAAAGGCAAAAACCATGCCCCGCTGCAGCTCAAGGTTAAACATGCTCAGACATGGAGAGGTATTGTATATAGATCCCTCTACTGGCTGTATCTACTCACTATATCTGTTCAGTAACACATTTTCCATTGTGACTCCAAACTTTGAACACATCACTCCCTCAGGGGAACTTGTCTGAGCAGAATGGAATTTTATTTCACTGATTTGCACTTCCCAGAAGACTAGATATCAGGTGTATTCAATTCTTATTACTACTCTATGAAGTCTCCTGTCTCCCAGAGGTCTGACATTGAACCTTTTTACAACCCTCAGTCAAAGTTTTTTCCAAATCTAAGTGTGATGAACCTGTCTTTACTATATCCCTTGGGTCGTGAAAGCACTGGCTTATGGTGAGAACACAGCTCCTGTTATCTCCAGAAAATGACTACTTCTTCCTCAATAAGGGAGAGAACCAAGTTCCCTTGCTAGAAAACCATGGGTAAAATAATCTTTGGCTTCATAATGCTTTTGACATGTCAAGTAGGAAGTTCATGTTTTTAACACAAGTGAAAAGCTGACGATCAGTCCTTTATAAAACATTTGGTTATTATAAGAGATACACTTAGATTCTTTTAATGCACCATGGGCTGAGCTTAAAACCTTATATGTATTGTCTCATTTATTTTTTGCAACAGTCCATCCTATGAGGACTATACAATTATGAGCCTCATTCTAAATTTGCAGAATTGTGGTTCAGAAGGGTTAGGTGATTGGCCCAAAGCGATGAACTGAGTAAGGGATATGTTTTGATTAGAACACAACATATTTCTAGTTCTCTTGCTCTAGGCAGTGGTTCTCAATCAGAGATGATTTTTGTCTCCAGAGGACACACGGAAATATCTGGAGAAATTTTTGATTGTCATATCTGGGGAAGTGCTACTGGCTCATGGTGGGTTCAGGCCAAGGATGCAGTTCAACAACCTACGTGACGCACAGCACAGCCCCCACCACAAGGAATTATCCAGCACAAGGGTCAACAGTGGTGAGGCTGAGAATCACTGTCCTAAACAAGCCCTTCTCCTAACATCAATGTATTATACGAATCACTAGGGGATCTTATCTTTAAATACAGATTCACATTCAGCAGGACTAGGATGGCCTGGAGATTCTGCATTTGTCACAAACTGTGAGATGATGCTGATGTTGTAGGTCCTGTTCAGTGGACCACTCTACAAGTATCAAGGCTGTGGTCCAGTATTAGAGTCAGGTGTGGGTATTTTTAGGCCCTTTCTATTAATAATCTTCCTTCCCACCTCAGGTCTGAGGTAAGGTGGTCAAATGTTGGACTCAGTCATTCAGCTTCTGAATACACAGGTTTAAAAGGTACCTCTTGAATATTTTCCATTTGACAGGAAATAAAAATTTTAGGCCTTTATTTCCTTTTCTATAAACTGTGGCAATTGCTCCTAAAAAGTTGGTGCCAGAAGTGATAATATTGCAGAGCTCATAGGAAGTTGGGTGGCACGGAGCAGACACTCAATCCATAGTAGCTGTTATGACTCCATCTGAGTTCTGTGTTTACTAAGCTCATTTGGATGCTAGATCACCTCTTGGGATAAGAAGTGAGTCCGGGATTCCCTGATCCTGGGAATGTACATCCCCCGCCCATTGCTTGAGTCTTAAATGTGCCTCATGTAGGAGGACTGCAGGTCTCCACTGCTGGGCCCTGAACTTGGACATGTGACATACTTGGGTTTATAGAATGTGGGCAGAGTTGACATGCTCAGTGCCTAAAGAGAAGCTGTTAGAGGCTTTGTGAGAGGCTACCCTTTCTATGAGAGTGAGTCAAAAATTATCCACACTCTGGCTGGAGAATTTATTTTCATTAACTTTTAGAAAAGACAAATACATCATTTTTCAATATAATCTCCTTGCTTTTCAATATATTTGATCCATCTGTCAACAAGCTTTCATAGTCCCTCATTAAAAAAATGTTTTAGGCTGAGGTGCGAACCACGAATGCACTGCTGTCTTCACTTCTTCATCAGAAGTGAATCTTCATCCCTGTAGGGCTGCTTTCAGGGGACCAAATAAGTGAAAGTCTGATGCAGCAAAATCAGGACTATAGAAAGGATGCTTTAACACCTCAAAACAAATTCCTGCAGAGTGTCAACAGTGTGGACAGAAGTGTGCAGACATGCATTGTGATGCAAAATCACAACGCCCTTGGATAGCAGTCCTCTGCGTTTAATCTGTGGATGGGCGTCCAACTCTTTCTTCATGCTCAACACTTGTGTGACCTTCCTCGAACTTCTCTATCGACTTATGCACACTTCTTCATGACAAAACACTTTCTCCATACTGTGAGCACAAAGTCTTTGATAAATAATGGCACTAGGTACACCCTCAGACCACAAAAACGTATCACTGCAGGCTGCTCTTCTTTCTTGCAAATCACAAGTGGGGCATCCATTTTTCCTCGCACCGCAGTTACAAATGAACTGATGCAACACGTTCACACTTGCACAGCAGTGACTGGGGAGACAGTAGCCTTGAACAGAAAGCCCTGATAAGACAGTGCTGCCAACAGAAGTTTTAATATAACCTGAGTGTGAATAATTTTTGACTTATCCTTGTAGTTTGGTCCTTCCATAGTTTTTAATGTGTAGTTTCTAAATGTTTACCTAAAAGTATTGGTTACTCTTACTGTGAATAGGTAATCCTTCTGATTCATTGTCATATGGCTGAGGGGGGATCAACTTTATTTCCTTCCAGGTAGATACCCATCTTGTCAGATTTCATTCAATAGTCCAATCTTTCCAAACATATTGAAATACGACCTTGATATATATTAAATACACTTATATATGGAGACCTAATTTGTTGATTTACTCAACAAATATAATAACTCGTATTACTGTTCCTCCCTATTGTGAGAATGGGCACCTCCCACATACGAGCTGGCCCATTGGCATGACTCCCAGAATTAAGACAGGCATGCAGCCTAGCAGAGTCAGGTCAGAGCCCTAGATAGTTTGCAGCATGTGTCTAATGTGATAATAAATAAATTTTTGTTATTTTAGGCAGTGTGATTTGTGGAATTGCTTATTACCACAGCAAAGCTGACATCTACACCCCTTTACATGATGTTTAATATTAATCTTTATCTACTGGCTAAATGGACACTGCAGGATACAGACTTGTTCAAGTCTGTGGGTGGTATGCATATGGGAATAAAATCCCCCAAATAAAAATCACAGCCTGAGACTTTTCAAATATTTTTAAAAATAAGCATGGGTACTCTCACCTATTCTCCACCAGTTTAATTCCTGATTCATAGAATTATAATAAAATAATTATATGTGTACCTTGTTTTCTGAAATTGTTCTTGATTTGCTTTCCAATATACCATAATCAAATAGATTTGGATACTGTTGAGTTACTAATCAGAAAAAGATTCCCCACAGAAAAAGTGGGGGATCTCCAAGGTTGTACAGAAGGACAACCTCAATATCATTAAGGCTTGTACCAAGGAACTCAGGACACTCATCATCCAGGACACCAGAACCACAGAGCCAGGGGTTCATAATGACTGTGTAGTGCAAAGGGTGGCAGATGGCCATGAAGCAGTCATAGACCATCCCAGTCAGGAGAAAGTCATCCAATCCAGCAAAGAGTAGTAAAAAGTATATCTGGCTGATGCACCTGCATAACTTATAACCTTGCTCTGCCTCTGGATGTTCCACAGCATCTTTGGGATGGTGGTGGAGATGAAACAGATGTCCACAAAGGACAGGCTGGAGAGGAAGAAGTACATGGGTGGGTGCGTGTGGGAGTCTGAGCTGACAGCCAGGAAGAGGAGCAGGTTCCCAAATACAGTGATCAAGTACATGGAGAGGAAAAGAGCAAATATGAGGGGCTGCAGTTCTGGTCAATTTGATAGTCCCAGAATAAGAAATTCAGAAATTCGCGTATCATTCCCTGGTTCCATTTGGTGGAGGGAACTCCCTGGAATTAACAAAGAAAAACAGAATGACCAGTTTTCACAAAAATGGGCATTACCGGCATGGTGAAATACTACACTTTATATTTTGCAGCCCTGAAATCAATACCTATAATTTTGGAGTGAAATGTGTCCCTTTTAGGGCATTCCCTGTGCCATCTCTGATTACAAATTCCTGTTCCCCAAAAGCACACAGTTGAACTCCCTCCTTCCCGGGGCAGTGGAGCTGTAGCGAGAGGAGTAAGGGGCATATTTACCATTTCTGCAGCTTCTGAGGTTGAATTCTCACAAATGCTCATTAAATTAATTGTTCCACTGTTACTCTGTTCTCTGAGCAATTTGGTTCCCATGAGTGAGGGAGCCAAAATAGAAAGGAATTTCTTTTCTGCTAGTTTTGTTCCCATGGGAGCATCTTGGATGTGAGATATTTGTATCCCCACACCAGGCCCCTTAGTCATGATGCTCTTTTCTCCATGTGTCTGTCCTCCATTGTCCTTTTCCATGAGCATTTCCTCAACATTTCAGTTGAAATGTCTTTGATTACCAAAGACATGATGGCAAATTGTTCATGACCCTGTGAGTTCCAAGCACCTTGACGTGGAGTTGTGAACAAAGATCTGGCACACACCTAACTCCCACCAAAACCACTTCCAATGACTTCTATTTACACTATTGAAGGTGGAATCTACAGGAATTCCCAGGGATGAAGTGAGAGAAATATGGTGAAAGGTGGATGGCTGGTTGTACAGGCAGGATTCTGCTGGTATCGATTTCTTTACAGGGTCAAATCAAGTCCATTGGACACTCCCTGGTATTCCAGTCCAGGCGAACAAATCATCCTTATTAATTCACAAGGGACTGATTTTAAAGTCATAATCAACATTATTAAAACATTTTCAGAATATAAGAACAGGTAAGCACTTATGGTGCATGTCAGATTTTACTTACTCTTCTCCATTCATGGGGGAACTGCTATCTCTTTTTTGTGTGTGTGTGTGAGCCATTTATTGGAGTATAATTGCTTTTCACTGTTGTGCCAGTTTCTGCTGCACAACAAAGTTAATCATCTGTATTTACAAATATATCCCCATATCCCCTCCCTCCCATGACTCCTTCCCACCCTCCCTATCCAACCCCTCTAAGTCATCACCAACTGCTATCTTTTTTTCTGCTCACAGTGGGTCTGAATTCCCAAGCTTTATAACCACTGGGCACTTGCTATGCTTGGGACACTTTCTTCGTCCATTTTCTCCCTTAATCTGACTTCCAGCTTTCATACAAACTTACCTGTACCTGTTACTATCACTAATGATCTGCTAGTAGCCAAATCTCATGATTATTTAATTATTTTCTGATGTTTGAGGTCTCAATATTTCTTCCTCGAAACTCTTTACACCTTTGAATTCAATTCTACCATTCACTCTAAACTTTTTTGCTTCTACACCTTCATTAATTAATGTTTAATATTTACTACGTAGTTTTAAAATTTTTTTTGTCCTTTTTGTTGCTGTTTTGTTTTTTTGTGTGTGTGTTTTTTTTGGCTGCGTTGGGTCTTTGTTGTGGTGTGTGGGCTTCTCCTTGCGGTGGCTTCTTTTGTTGCGGAGCACAGGCTCTGGGCGTGCAGGCTTCAATAGTTGTGGCACATGGGCTCAGTAGTCGTGGTGACATACCCATGGGCACACACACACACGCGCACACACACACACACACACATGCACACAGCCATCTTGGGCTACAGATTCTCCAGGGTATCAGAAGCATATTCTCTGATTATTGGTACACACACCTAGAGTGTTAGATACATTCTTGTGTCCCACAGTTTCAAAGCAACAATGATTGACTTGAGTGAACAGGAGGACATTGGTGCAACAGAAGTTATTGGGAAGAAAAAAGCATATAATCTCTTAGTGAGAGTAGAAGACTCATGGGGTGAAGACAGGAACAGAGTTTTTGTCTAAGAAGTGACGGTTAGTTACACAGGAAAAGATTGAAACTGGCTTATTCTTTCAAAAGAACTAAAGCCATCACAGACATTACAGAAAAGGTAATTTAACTTAGAGTAAGGGAAATTCCTTAATATTAAGAGCTGTTCAACAATGGACTGGATTCCACCATCACTCTTCTTTTTTTAGGTAGAAACAGAAGGGTCATTTCCACTAATTGAGCAGGTTACATAAAAAGTTGACCATTTATTCAGTCCTTCCCATCATACACGAGTCTCCTTGGAGCTGATAATACTACCTTTGCCTTAACATGTGCGTGATGCCAAGTTCATAATCTTGCAACAAAGCCTTCTCATCATGTCAATACTCATGATAACTGTGAAGTTTAACTACACAATACCTAAGATTTTTACTAGTTTCAGAGCTTTGAAAACTCCTTTCATTTATTTACTAATTCCATAGATTAGTTTAGATCTAGTCATTCAAGAAGAACTGATTGCACTTTCCTTCCATGTCAGAATTTTTTCTAGGAAAAGGCATTATAAAGATTAAGAAAAGGCAATTTCCTGGCCATTATGAAAATTTCTATTTAGATTATTAGGAAAAGGCTCACTTTTTGTTTGATTTAGCATGTCATAAAAACTTCTAACCACATACATTAGTAGCAATAATGATGTTTTGTGGAGAATTTCATGTTATCACTAGGGGATTTAGATGGTGTCCTGAGATGCTTAAAAATACAGCTACCAAACTGAAGTGAAAGCAATAGTTTAATTCAGGGGCCAGCAAACTTTAACAGTGAAGGGCCAGGTAGTAAATATGCGTATTTTAGGCTTTTCAGACAATTACTCAAATCTGCTGTTGTAGCATGAAAGTTATTGTAGAAAATATGTACACAAATGGGTGTGGCTATATTCCAATAAAACTTTATTAAAAAAAAACAGAAAAAACGGCCAGAGTGTGTGTTTGTTGACCATACTTTGCATTTGATGCTAGTTTGATATAGCTATTTTATGGGTTTAATTGTGTTCCCAAGAAATTCATATGCTGAATTAATAATCTCTAGATCTTTAGCATGTGCCCTTATTTGGAAATAGGGTTGTTATAGATGAAATTAGTCAAGATAAAACAAGGTCTATAGTGGAGTAGATTACCCCTCTAATTAATATAACTGGTGTCCTTATAAAAATGGGAAATTTGGATACATCCACATATACACACACACACACTTTCTCCCTTTCTCTAACACACACACACACACACACACACACACACACACAGGGAAAACACCATATGAAGATAAATGCAGAGATTGAAGTGATGCTTCTATTTGCTAAGAAATGCCAAAGATGACCAGCAAACCAAAAGAACCTAGGCATGGAACATATGTTTCCTCACAGCCCTCAAGAGGAACCAATCCTGTTGACACCTGGAATTCCAAGTTCTAGTCTGTAAAACTGTAAGCCAATAAATTTCTGTTATTTAATCCACCTGGTTTGTGGTACTTTGTCATGGCAGCCCTAGAAAAAGAATACACTGTCTTTAAACATGGTAAAAATCAAGACACAGTAAGATGTAATTATTCCAGGACTAGAAGAGACTAAACTGATATTTGGCTACATCCAAGATGCATGAAAAATGCTGGCAAGGTTTGATCCTTGCTACTTATGAGAGTCCTGCAACAGCCCTATCACTGAGAGATGCTGCCCTGCTGAGGAGTCTCCCTAGGGCCCCTTTCATGTCCCTGTTCCTCAGACTGTAGATGAAGGCATTCAGCATGGGGATGACCATGGTGTACATCACCGAGGCCACCAGACTTGTCCTAGAGAAGGAAGTGGCAGCAGAACTAAGGTAGACCCCAAGGCCTGTGCCGTAGAACAGGAAACCACTGAGAAGTGAGCCCTACAGGTGGAAAAAACTTTGAACTTGCCCCCAGCTGAAGAAATCCTCAGTATGGAGGAAACAATCTGATAGTAAGAGAAAAGCATTCCATTGAAAGGAATCACGGCCAGAAGGCCAGTTACAAAATACACCACTATATTATTGATGAGAGTGTCAGAACAGGTGAGTTTCAGGACATCAGAAAGATTACAAAAAAAAGTGGGGTTTCCAGATTTGTACAGAAAAATAGCATCAAAATGGGCAAGATCTCAATTAAAGAGCCTTTGACAATGAGGCACCAACACCCAGGCACCCACACATACTTGGGAATTCATGATGACAATATAGTGCTAGGGTGACAGATGCCCATGAAGTGGTCATGGGCTAACACGGTCAGCAGTAAATTTTCCAGGCATCCAAACACAAAGAAAAAAATATCTGGCTGAGACAGGCTTTATATGTTATGACTTTGCCCTGTGTCCACAGGTTCAGCAGCTTCTTTGGGATGGTGGTGAAGGTAAAAGAGATATCAGCAAAAGACAGGTTGGAGAGGAAGAAGTGCATGGGGGTGTGGAGGTGGGAGTCTGAGATGATGGCCAGGATGATGAGCAGGCTCCCAGTGAATGTCACCAGGTACATGGACAGAAACAACTAAAAGAGAATGAACGGAATTTCCAATTTTGCTGAAAATCTCAAGAGGAGAAATTCCAAAGTGTGCATTTGATTTTCTGATTCCATCTAGATGAAATAACTGCCAGGATATGGAAAGAAAATGCAACATTTGGGAGTTCCCTCGTGGTCCCCAGTTAGGACTCTGCACTTCCATTTCAGGGGGTCCGGGTTTGATCCCTGGTCGGGAACTGAGATCCCACATGCAGTGCGGCTAAGCCAAAAATAAATAAATAAAAACCATTCCTCTAAAAACACATTTAATTATCATGGTAATAACAGCACAGAAATGTGGTTACCTTTAATGTCAGGTGAAATAATTAACAAAGTACTGCCTTTTTCTAACTGTCCTTAGTTGGGAATTTGAAACATTCTCATCCTTTCCTTTGCTGTCACTACTATCTGGAAATGTAGTCTTAATTTCAAATTAACCATACCCTTTTTAACTTGGCTACTGAAGGTGTAGCATGTAGACCAGCAGGTCACATTACTCAAGAGCTTCTTTGAATGCAGAATCCAAGGCCCCACTCAGACCTGCTGAATCAGAATCTACATTTTAACAAGATCACCTGAAGTTTCACATGTGCATCAATGCTTGAGTAGTGTTGGTCTAGAGTATCTGTGGCTTCTAGTTCTTCAGCTTTTATGTCCTCACTTTTATTTTCCTCTGCAACTTCCCTCAAATCCCATTATTTAACATGTAGGCAAAAATAGAAGTTGAATAATTATGCTTTTTTATGCCATATCTGTGGACTGAATAAGTTCATACATTGATATTATCTATTTCAAACATTGTTTATGTATAGAATATTTAATTTTCAGTACAAATATCGATAATATTCATGATTTGCAATGCTTATATGATAATATATTACATCATTTTACGTTTATATTTTGTGACATTCTGTTCTGTATCATTGGAAAGTGTGTCACACATATGGCTTTTTTCTTATCTTTCAGTAGAATTTCTTGAAGCATAATTTCAAAAATTATAATAACATTGCATATTAGGCTAATGTTATATTAAGACAATTTTTAAGTTTAGGATTCAGCATTTTTATACATGAGCGTATCTGCACACACATACTTTAAAATGTGCTTACAAACTAGTTAGCGAGTGATGTCAGAGAAAATGGTGTGGTAGGAAACTGATGCCTCAGCACTCCACAAAAACACTGAAAATACTGGAGAAAATAGTATCACCTTCATGAATTTAAAAATTCATGATGGTTCAGAACAATGACGTGAACACAAGAAAAAGGCAACTGAAATCAGATTAGAAAGCTTTTTGGTAATTTAGCTTATTATTTCCCCAACAGCCTCTTGCTGGCACAGTGACAGTGTTGAAGATGGCAAGCTACAGTCTCTGTGTGGATTTCTAGTGATGGAGAGCAAAAAAATGTGGCTTCTGTTTTGACCTGTTTTATGGCTCCTCAAAGGACTAACAAAATATACTTGGAACAAAGAGGTTCCACATTACTTTGCCTAACCTGGAACCTCTCTCAAGGTGGGAAAGCAGCTTTGTAGAGTGCAATTGTCAAGCATATTTAAAGACAGATGAACTACCTGCTGGTGTCTGGGGCAAAAGATATGAGATGGAGCAAAAAATAGGCACACTGAAATGCCTGTGAGGAAAGACTGGAGAGTGAGATGCTTTGGACATATGGTTAGGAATGTGTTCACACATTCTTTGGAATATAAAAGGCCAGGTACATATCCAAGGTAGAAAGTCTTCTCAGAAAACAAAAACAAAAACAAACACTAACCTGAACTCTCACCTCTGACTGATATTCAAGGTTCTGGGCAAGCAACAATGAAGACAAAGGCAAAGAGTTACAAAATGTCTAGATGAGTATTAAAAGAATGTACACAAACACAGCCAAAAAGTGAAGTTTGAGAAATGTTATTATTTGGCTTCAGAGTTTAGGAAATCCCTCTAACACTAGCTGAGTGCTAAGATATCAGAACAGAAACTTCAGTGATCACACATGACAAAAAATACAGTCTGTAAAATTGTCACTCTTTGCAGATGACATGATATTATACATAGAAAACCCTAAAGATGCTACCAGAAAACTGCTAGCACTAATCGATCAATTTAGTAAAGTAGCAGGATACAAAATTAATGCACAGAAATCTCTTGCATTCCTATACACTAACAATGAAAGAGCAGAAAGAGAAATTAAGGAAACTCTCCCATTTACCATTGCAACAAATAGAATAAAATACCTAGGAATAAACCTGCCTAAGGAGGCAAAAGACCTGTATGCAGAAAACTATTATAAGACACTGATGAAAGAAACCAAAGACGATACAAACAGATGCAGGGACATACCATGTTCTTGGATTGGAAGAATCAACATTGTGAAAATGACTATCCTACCCAAAGCAATTTACAGATTCAATGAAATCCCGATCAAATTACCAATGGCATTTTTCACAGAACTAGAGCAAGAAATCTTACGATTTGTATGGAAACACAAAAGACCCCGAATAGCCAAAGCAATCTTGAGAAGGAAAGACAGAGTTTGTGGAATCAGGCTTCCTGACTTCAAACTATACTACAAGGCCACAGTGATCAAGACACTATGGTACTGGCACAAAAACAGAAATATAGATCAATGGAATAGAATAGAGAGCTCAGAGGTAAACCCACACACATATGGACACCTTATCTTTGACAAAGGAGGCAAGAATATACACTGGAGAAAAGATAGTCTCTTCAATAAGTCATGCTGGGAAAATTGGACAGCAACATGTAAAAGAATGAAATTTGAGCACTTCCTAACACCATACACAAAAATAAACTCCAAATGGATTCAACACCTACATGCAAGGCCAGACACTATAAAACTCTTAGAGGAAAACATAGGAAAAACACTCTATGACATACATCAAAGCAAGATCCTTTTTTACCCACCTCCTACAGTAATGGAAATAAAATCAAGAATAAGCAAATGGGACCTCATGAAACTTAAAAGCTTTTTCACAGCAAAAGAAACCATAAACAAGATAAGACAATCCTCAGAATGGGAGAAAATAATTCCCAACAAAGCAATGGACAAAGGATTAATCTCCAAAATATACAAGCAGCTCATGCAGCTTAATATCAAAAAAGCAAATAACCCAATCCAAAAATGGGTAGAAGACCTAAGTAGACATTTCTCCAAAGAAGACATGCAGATGGCTAACAAACACATGAAAAGATGCTCAACATCACTAATCATTAGAGAAATGCAAGTCAAAGCCACAATGAGGTATCACCTCACATCAGTCAGAATGGCCATCATCAAAAAATCTAGAAACAATAAGTGTTGCAGAGGGTGTGGAGAAAAGGGAACCCTCCTGCACTGTTGATAGGAATGTAAATTGGTACAGCCACTATAGAAAACAGTTTGGAGGTTCCTTAAAAATCTAAAACTAGAACTACCATATCACCCAGTAATTCCACTCCTGGGCATATACCCAGAGAAAACCATAATCCCAAAAGAAATATGCACCACAGTGTTCATTGCAGCACTATTTACAATAGCCAGGACATGGAAGCAACTTAATTGTCCATCAACAGAAGAATGGATAAAGAAGATGTGACACATGTATAGAATGGAATACTACTGAGCCATAAAAAGGAATGAAATTGAGTTAATTGTAGTGAGGTGGATAGACCTAAAATCTGTCATACAGAGCAAAGCAAGCCAGAAAGAGAAAAACAAATACCGTATTCTAACTCATATATGGTATCTAAAAAAATGGCACTGATGAACCTAGTGATAGGGCAAGAATAAAGATGCAGATGAAGAGAATGGACTTGAAGATATGGAGGTGGGAGGGAGGGTTGAAGGGAAGCTGGCATGAGTGAGAGAGTAGCATTGACATATATAAACTACCAAATGTAAAATAGATAAATAGTGGGAACCTACTCATAACACAGGGAGATCAACTTGATGATGGGTGGTGACTTAGACGGGTGAGATAGGGATGGTGGGAAGGAATCACAGGAGGGAGGGGATATGGGGATATATATATATATAAATACAGATGATTCACTTTGTTGTACAGCAGAAACTGGCACAATTGTGGAAAACAATTATACTCCAATAAAGAGCTTAAAAAATAAAGTAAAATCAGAGATACTTGAAAATGCTGTACTTTTGGCTTTGAAGATGGAGGAATGGCTCTGAGCCAATGAATGCATGTGGACACTAGACTCTGGATTATGAAAGAAAATAGATTCGCTCCTGCAGGAGAACCCAGTCCTGCAGATATATTTAATTTAGCCTAATGACACCGATTCCACACTTCTGACCTCCTGAACTTTAAGATGGAAGGTTGTTTCTTTAAAGTCAATAGTGTGGTAATTTGTTACAGCATCAACAAATTAGATTGGAATCAAAGGCAGCCATACACTGGAAATATTGTGGGGTTGGTTTCAGATCACTGCAATAAAGAGAATATCACAATAAAATGAGTCACATTAATTGTTTAGTTTCCCAGTGCATAAAACAGTTATATTTATACTATACTATAGTCTACTAAGTGTGCACTAGCATTGTATTGAAAATATATTGTACATATCTTAATTAAAACACTTTATTTGTAAAATATGCTCACCATCATCTGAGATTTCAACAAGTCATAATCTTTCTTCTGGTGGTGGGTCTTGTCTTGATGTTGTTGGCTGCTGACTGATCAAGGTGGTGACTACTGAAGATTGGGGTGCCTGTGGCAATTTCTTAAAATAAGACAACAATGAAATTTGCCACATGACTGATACTTCCTTTCATGAACAATTGCAGTGTAGCACGCAGTGCTGTTTGATAGCATTTTACCCACAGTAGAACTTATTTCAAATGTGGAGCGAATACTCTCAAATCCAGCTTCACTCCTGGTGAAGATGTTTTAGTATATTCCATCTCAAGAAACCACTTTGTTTGTTCATACATTAGAAGCAACTTCTCATCAAGTAAAATGTTATCATGAGATTGCAGAAATTCAGCTACTTCTTCAATCTCCACTTCTGTTTCTAGTTCTCTTGTTATTTCCACCACACATGCAGTTGCTTCTTCTACTGAAGTCTTGAACCTCTCAAATTCATCCATCAGGGTTGGAACCCACTTCTTCCAAACTCCTGTCAGTGTTGATATTTTGATCTCTTCCCAAGAATCATGAATGTTCTTAATGGCATCTAGAATGGTGACTCCTTTCCAGAAAGTTTTTCAATTGACTTTTGCTCAGATTTATCAGAGGAATAACTATTTATGGCAGCTATAACCTTACAAAATGTATATCTTAAATAATAAGGCTTGAAAGTCAAAATGACTCCTTGATCCATGGGCTACACAATGAATATTGTGTTAACAGACATGAAAATAACTTTAATCTCATTGTACATTCCATCAGAGCAGTTGGGTGACCAGGTACATTGTCAATGAGCAGTAATATTTTAAAAGGAATCTTTTATTCTGAGCAGTAGGTCTCAACAGTGGGCTTAAAATATTGAGTAAACCATGTTGTAAACAGATATGCTATCATCCAGACTTTGTTGTTCCTTTTATAGAGCATAGGCAGAGTAGATTTAGCATAATTCTTAAAAACCCTAGGAAATTGGAATTGTAAATGAGCACTGGCTTCAACTTAAAGTCACCAACTGCATTAGCCCCTAGCAAGAGAGTCAGCATGTCTTTGAATCTTTGAAACCAGACATTTATTTCTCCTCTCTAGCTATGAAAGCCCTAGATGGCATTTTCTTCCAACAGCAGGCTGTTTTATCTACACTGAAAATCTGCTGTTTAGTAGAGCCATCTTCATTTGGTACTTAGCCAGGTCTTCTGGATAACTTGATGCAGCTTCTACGTCAGTACTTGCTGCTTCATCTTGCACTTTAATGTTATAGAGACACTTTTCCCCTTAAACTTTATGAACCAACCTCTGCTAGTATCAGGCTTTCTTCTGAAGCTTTCTCACCTCCCTCACTCCTCATAGAATTGAAGAGAGTTAGGAACAAGCTCTGGGTTAAGATTTGGCTTAAGGGATTGATGTAGGTGGTTTAATCTACCCAGACTATTACGGCTTTCTCCATGTCAACAATAAGGATTTTCATATTTCTTATCATGTGTGTTCACTGAAAGTAGCATTTTTAATTCCTTCAAGAAAATTTCCTTTGCATTAACAACCTGGATGTTTGGTGCAAGAAGCCTAACTTTTGGCCTGTCTTGGCTTTTGACATGACTTCCACATTGAGCCTAATTATTTCTAGCTTTTGATTTAAATTGAGAAATATGCAACTCTTTCTTTCACCTGAATATCTGGAGGCCATTGCAAGGTTATTAACAGGTCTGATTTCAATATTGTTGTATCTCAGGGAATAGGAAGGCCTAAAGAGATGGAGAGAGATAGGGAAATGCCTGGTTGGTGGAGCAGTCAGAACACACACAACATTTATTCACTATCTTATATAGGTGTGGCTCATAGATTTCCCTAACAATTGCAACAATAATATCAAAGATCACTGATCGAATGGCCATCATGAAAAAATCTAGAAACAATAAATGTTGGAGAGGGTGTGGAGTAAAGGGAACCCTCCTGCACTGTTGGTGGGAATGTAAGTTGGTATAGCCACTATGGAAAACAGTTTGGAGGTTCCTTAGAAAACTAAAAATACAACTACCATAGGACCCAGTAATCCCACTCCTGGGCATATACCCAGAGAAAACCATAATCCCAAAAGAAACATGTACCATAATGTTCATTGTAGCACTATTTACAATAGCCCGGATGTGGAAGTAACCTAAATGCCCACCAACAGATGAATGGATAAAGAAGATGTGGCACATATATACAATGGACTATTACTCAGCCATGAAAAGGAATGAACCTGACATATTTGTAGTGAGGTGTATGGACCCAGAGTCTGTCATACAGAGCAAAGTAAGCCAGGAAGAGAAAAACAAATACCGTATGCTAACTCATATATATAGAATCTAAAAAATTGGTACTGATGAACCCAGTGACAGGGCAAGAATAAAGATGCAGATGCAGAGAATGGACTGGAGGACACAGGGTTGGAGGTGGGGTGAAGGGGAAGTTGGGATGAAGTAAGAGAGTAGCATAGACATATATACACTACCAACTGTAAAATAGATAGCTAATGGGAAGTTGCTGTATAACAAAGGGAGATCAACTCGATGATTGTTGAAGCCTTAGAAAGCCAGGACAGGGAGTGTGGGAGGAGGTCACAGGAGGGAGGAGATATGGGGATATATGTACAAATACAGTTGATTCACTTTGGTGAAACTCAAAAACTGATACAAGAGTGTAAAGCAATTATATTCCAATAAAGAGCTAAAAAAAAAAAGATCACTGATCACAGATAACCATAACACCATAATAATAATAATGAAAAAGTTTGTAATATTGTGGGAAGCTCAAGGCCCATCCATGTTCCTGCAAGTGGCACAATTTCATTCTTTTTTAGGGATAAGTATATATATATATATATATATATATATATATATATATATATATATATGTATACAGCCCACTTTATATATACATATACACCCCACTTGCCAAGAAGCATGAATGTTCTTTTTATTAACTTTTTACATTATGTTGGAGTATAGCTGATTAAAAATGTTGTGATAGTTTCAGGTGCACAGCAAAGGGACTCAGCTATACGTATACATGTATCCATTCTCCCCCAGACACCCCTCCCATCCAGGCTGCCATATAACATTGAGCAGAGTTCCCTGTGCTATAGAGTATGTCCTTGTTGGTTATCCATTTTAAACACAGCAGTGTGTACATGTTGATCCCCAACTCCCTAAATATCCCTTCTCCCCATGTTCCCCCCCAGTAACTATACATTCATTCTCTAAGTCTATGAGTCTGCTTCTGTTTTGTAAATAAGTTTATTTGTATCATTCCTTTTTAGATTCCACATATGAGGGATATTATATAATATTTCTCTTTCTCTGTCTGACTTACTTCCCTCTATGACAATCTCTAGGTCCATCTGTGTTGCTGCAAATGGCATTATTCCATTCTTTTTAATAGCTGTGTAATATTCCATTGTATATACGTACTACATCTTCTTTATACATTCCTCTGTCGATGGGCATTTAGGTTGCTTCCATGTCTTGGCTATTGTAAAAAGTGTTGCAGTGAACTTTGGGGTGCATGTATCCTTTTGGACCATGTTTTTCTCCAAATACATGCTCAAGAGTGAGATTGCAGGGTTATATGGTGGCTTTAATTTTAGTTTTCTTAAGGAACCTACATACGATTCCCCAAAGTGGCTGTGCCAATTTATATTCCCACCAAAAAGTTTAGGAGGGTTCCCTTCTCTTCGTTCTCTCCAGCACTTATTGTTTGTAAATTTTTTGATGATAGCCCTTTTGACTGGTGTGAAGTGATATCTCATTGTAGTTTTGATTTGCATTTCTCTAATGATTAGCGATGTTGACTGTGTTCTCATGTGTCTCTTGGCCATCTGTATGTCTTCTTTGGAGAAATGTTTATTTAGGTCTTCTGCCTATTTATTGATTGGGTTGTTTGTCTTGATAATATTAAGCTCATGAGTTTTTAAATTTTGGAGACTAATCCCTTGTCAGTCACATCTTTCTCAAATATTTTCTCCCAATCTGTGGGTTGTCTTTTTGTTTTGTTTATGGTTTCCTTTGCTGAGCAAAAGTTTTTGAGTTTAATTGGTTCCCATTTGTTTATTTTTGGTTTTATTTCCATTATTGTGGGAGAAGGATTGAAAAAGATATTGCTGCAATATTTGCCAGAGAATGTTCTGCTTATGTTTTCCTCTAGGAGTTCTAAAGTGTCAGGTCTCACATTTAGGTCTTTAACACATTTTGAGCTTAGTTTTGTGTATGGTGTTAAAGAATGATCCAATTTCAGTTTTTTACATGTAGCTGTCCAGTTTTGGCAGCATTATTTGTTGAAGAGACCACTGTGTAGTCTTGCCTCCATTGTGATAGATTAATTGACCATAGGTGAGTGGGTTTATTTCTGGGCCTTCTGTCCTGTTCCATTGATTTATATTTCTGTTTTTGTGCCAGTACCATACCGTTTTGATGACTATAGCTTTGTAGTATAGTCTGAAGTCAGGGGGCCTGATTCCTCCAGCTCCATTTTTCTTTCTCAAGCTTGCTTTGGCTATTCAGGGTCTTTTGTGTCTCCATACAAGTTTTGAGATTTTTTTTGTTCTAGTTCTGTGACAAATGCCATTGGTAATTTGAATAGGGATTGCATTGAATCTGTAGATTGCCTTGAGCAGTATAGTCATTTGGATAATATTGATTTTTCCTACACAAGAAGGTGGTATATCTTTCCATCTGTTTGTGTCTTCTTCCATTTCTTTCATCAGTATCTTATAGTATTCAGGGTACAGGTTTTTTTGTCTCCTCAGGTAGTTTTATTACTAGGTATTTTATTCCTTTGATGAGATGGTAATTGGGATTGTTTCTTTAATTTCTCTTTCTGATGTTTCATTGTTAGTATATAGAAATGCAACAGATTTTTCTCTATTAATTTTGTAACCTGCAACTTTACTGAATTCACTGATGAGCTCTAATAGTTTTCTGCTAGCGTTTTTAAGATCTTATATTTATAGTATCACGTCATCTGCAAACCATGACAGTTTAACTTCTTTTCTGATTTGGATTCTTTTTATTTCTTTTTCTTTTCTGATTGCTATAGCCAAGACTTCCATAACTATGTTGAATAAAAGTGGAGAGAGTGGACATCTTTGTCTTGTTCCTGATCTTAGAGGAAATACTTTCAGCTTCTCACTATTGAGTATGATGTTAGTTGTAGGTTTGTCATATGTGGCCTTTATTATACTGATGTATGTTCCCTCTAAACCTACTTTCTGGAGAGTTTTTATCATAAATGGGTGCTCAAGTTTGTCAAAAGCTTTTTCTGTACCTACTGAGATGATCATATGGTTTTTATTTTCCAATTTGTTGATGTGGTGTATCATACTGATTGATTTGCACATACTGAAAAATCCTGGTATCCCTGGGATAAACCACACTTTTTCATAGTGTATGATCCTCTTAATGTATTGTTGTATTCAGTTTGCTAGTATTTTGTTGAGGATTTTTGCGTCTATATTCATCAGTGATATTGGCCTATTTTTTTTTCTTTTTTTCTTTCTTTTTGCAATATCTTTGTTTGGTTTTGGTTTTAGGGTGATGTTGGCCTCATAGAATGAGTTTGGGAGTTTTCTTTCCTCTGAAATTTTTTCGAAGAGTTTGAGGAGGATAGGTGTTATCTCTTCTCTAAATGTTTGATAGAATTCTCCTGTGAAACCATCAGGTCCTGGACTTTTGTTTGTTGGGAGTTTTTTAATCACAGTTTCAATTTCCGTGCTTGTGATTGGCCTGTTTATATTTTCTATTTCTTCCTGGTTCAGTCTTGAGAGACTGTACCTTTCTAAGAATTTATCCATTTCTTCCAGGTTGTCCATTTTATTCGCATACATTTGCTTGTAGTAGTTTCTTATGATCCTTTGTATTTCTGCAATTGTCAGTTGTAACTTCTCCCCTTTCATTTCTAATTTTATGGATTTGAGTCCACTCCCTTTTGTTCTTGATGAATCTGGCTAAAGCTTTAACAATTATGTTTATCTTCTCAAGGAACCAGCTTTTAGTTTCATTGATCTTTGCTACTGTTTTCTTTGTCTCTATTTAACTTATTTCTGCTCTGATCCATGATTTCTTTCCTCCTACTAACTTTAGGTTTTTTTGTTCTTCTTTCTCTAGCTGCTTAAGGTGGAAAGTTAGGTTGTTTCTTTGAGATTTTTCTTGTTTCCTGATGTAAGACTGTATTGTTATAAACTTCCCTCTTAGAACTGCTTTTGCTGCATCCCATTGATTTTGGAGTTTTGTGCTTTCATTTTCATTTGTCTCTAGGTACTTTTGACATCCTCTTTGATTTCTTCAGTGATCCCCTGGTTGTTTAGTTTAGCCTCCAGGTGTTTGCATTTTTTTATAGGATTTTTCTTGTTTATTTCTAATCCCATAGAGTCATGATCAGAAATGATGCTTGATGTTATTTCATTTTTCTTAAATTTATTGCGCCTCCCCTTGTGGTCCCACAAGTATTCATTCCTGGAGAAGGTTCCATGTGCACTTGAGAAGAATGTGTATTCTGTTGCTTTTGGATGGAATTCTCTATAAATATCGATTAAACCCATCTGGTCTAATGTGTCATTTAAGGCCTGTGTTTCCTTATTGATTTTCTGTCTGGATGACCTGATCACTGAAGAAAGTGGAGTGTTAAAGTCCTCCACTCTATTACTGTGCTACTGTCAATATCTCCTTTTATAGCTGTTAGTATTTGCATTATATATTGAGGAGCCCCTATGTTGGGTGCATAGATACTTACAATTGTTATATGTTCTTCTTGGATTGAGCCTATGATCATTATGTAGCATCCTTCTTTAACTCTTATAATAGTTTATTTTAAAGTCTATTTTGTGATATGAGTATTGCTACTCCAGCTTTCTTTTGATTTTCATTTGCATGGGATATTTTTTTACATTCCCTCCCTTTCAGTCTGTATGTGTCCCTGGGTTTAAAGTGTGTCTCTTGTAGATAGCATATATATGGATCTTGCTTTTGTATCCACTCAGCCAGTCTGTGTCTTTTGGTTGGAGCATTTAATCCATTTACATTTAAGGTAATTATTAATATGTATGTTCCTATTACCATTTTCTTAATTGCTTTAGGTTTTTTTAAAGGTCTTTATTAGAATATAATTGCTTTACACTCTTGTACCAGCTTTGAGGTACACCAAAGTGAATCAGTTGTATTTATACACATAGCCCCATATCCCCTCCCTCCTGTGACTCCCCCCCATCCTCTCTGTCCTGGCCCTCTAAGGCATCACCCATCATTGAGTTGATCTCCCTTTCTTATACAGCAACTTCCCACTAGCTATCTATTTTACAGTTGGTAGTGTATATACGTCTATGCTACTCTCTGACTTCATCCCAGCTTCCCATTTGCCCCCCCCCCAACCCCGTGTCCCCCAGTCCATTCTCTGCATCTGCATCCTTATTCTTGCCCTGTCACTGGGTTCATCAATACCATTTTTTTAGATTCCATATATATGAGTTAGCATACAGTATTTGTTTTTTTTTCTTTCTGGCTTACTTTGCTCTGTATGACAGACTCTAGGTCTATCCACCTCATTACACATAGCTCCATTTCATTCCTTTTTATGGCTGAGTAATATTCCATTGTATATAT
Organism: Hippopotamus amphibius kiboko; assembly: GCF_030028045.1. Lineage (NCBI taxonomy): Eukaryota > Metazoa > Chordata > Mammalia > Artiodactyla > Hippopotamidae > Hippopotamus > Hippopotamus amphibius. The sequence goes on along the minus strand of NC_080200.1, from coordinate 14,157,694 downwards.
GTGCCACATCTTCTTTATCCATTCATCAGTTGATGGGCATTTAGGTTGCTTCCATGTCCTGGCTATCGTAAATAGTGCTGCAATAAACATTATGGTACATGTTTCTTTTTGGATTATGGTTTTCTCTGGGTATATGCCCAGGAGTGGGATTACTGGATCATATGGTAGTTCTATTTTTAGTTTTTTAAGGAACCTCCAAACTGTTCTCCATAGTGGCTATACCAACTTACATTCCCACCAACAGTGCAGGAGAGTTCCCTTTTCTCTACACGCTCTCCAACATTTATTGTTTCTAGATTTTTTGATAATGGCCATTCTGACCAGTCTGAAGTGATACCTCATTGTGGCTTTGACTTGCATTTCTCTAATGATTAGTGATGTTGAGCATCTTTACATGTGTTTGTTGGCCATATATATGCCTTTTTTGGAGAAATGTCTATTTAGGTATCCTGCCCATTTGTGGATTGGGTTATTTGCTTTTTTGGTATTAAGCTGCATGAGCTGCTTGTATATTTTGGAGATTATTCCTTTTTCCATTGCTTCATTGGCAAGTATTTTCTCCCATTCTGAGGGTTGCCTCCTTCTCTTGTTTATGGTTTCTTTCCCTCTGCAAAAGCTTTTAAGTTTCATCAGATCCCATTTATTTATTCTTGATTTTATTTCCATTACTGTAGGAGGTGGGTGAAAAAGGATCTTGCTTTGATGTATGTCATAGAGTGTTCTACCTACCTTTTCCTTGAGGAGTTTTATAGTGTCTGGCCTTACATTTAGCTCTTTAATCCATTTTGAGTATATTTTTGTGTATGGTGTTAGGAAGTGTTCTAATTTCATTCTTTTACATGTTGCTGTCCAATTTTCCCAGCATGACTTATTGAAGAGACTATCTTTTCTCCAGTGTATATTCTTGCCTCCTTTGTCAAAGATAAGGTGTCCATATGTGTGTGGGTTTACCTCTGAGCTCTCTATTCTATTCCATTGATCTATATTTCTGTTTTTGTGCCAGTACCATAGTGTCTTGATCACTGTGGCCTTGTAGTATAGTTTGAAGTCAGGAAGCCTGATTCCACAAACTCTGTCTTTCCTTCTCAAGATTGCTTTGGCTATTCGGGGTCTTTTGTGTTTCCATACAAATCGTAAGATTTCTTGCTCTAGTTCTGTGAAAAATGCCATTGGTAATTTGATTGGGATTTCATTGAATCTGTAAATTGCTTTGGATAGGATAGTCATTTTCACAATGTTGATTCTTCCAATCCAAGAATATGGTATGTCCCTGCATCTGTTTGTATCGTCTTTGGTTTCTTTCATCAGTGTCTTATAATGGTTTTCTGCATACAGATCTTTTGCCTCCTTAGGCAGATTTATTCCTAGGTATTTTATTCTATTTGTTGCAATGGTAAATGGGAGAGTTTCCTTAATTTCTCTTTCTGCTTTTTCATTGTTAGTGTATAGGAATGCAAGAGATTTCTGTGCATTAATTTTGTATCCTGCTACTTTACTAAATTCATTGATTTGTGTTAGCAGTTTTCTGGTAGATTCTTTGGGGTTTTCTATGTATAATATCATGTTGTCTGCAAGGAATGACAATTTTACTTCTTCTTTCCAATTTGGATTCCTTTTATTTCATTTTCTTCTCTGATTGCTGCAGCTAAAACTTCCAAAACTATGTTGAATAATAATGGTGAGAGTGGACACCCTTGTCTTGTTCCTGTTCTTAGAGGGAATTCTTTCACCTTTTAGAATGATGTTGGCTTTTGTTTTCTCATATATGGCTTTTATTATGTTTAGGTAATTTCCTTCTATGCCCATTTTCTGGAGAGCTTTTATCATAAACGGATGTTGAATTATTCAAAAGCCTTTTCTGCATCTATTGGGATTATCATATGGTTTTTATCCTTCAATTTGTTGATATGATGTATCACATTGATTGATTTGAGTATACCAAAGAATCCTTTTATCCCAGGGATAAACCCCACTTGATCATGGTGTATGATCTTTTTAATGTGCTGTTGGAGTCTGTTAGCTAGTATTTTGTTGAGGACTTTTGCATCTATATTCATCAGTGATATTGGTCTGTAGTTTTCTTTTTTTGTGACATCTTTGCCTGGTTTTGGTATCAGGGTGATGGTAGCCTCGTAGAATGAGTTTGGGAGTGTTTCTCCTTCTGCTATAACTTGGAAGAGTTTGAGAAGGATAGGTGTTAGCTCTTCTCGAAATGTTTGATAGAATTCGCCTGTGAAGCCATCTGGCCCTGGGCTTTTGTGTGTTGGGAGATTTTTAATCACAGTCTCCATTTCGATGCTTGTGATTGGTCTGTTCATGGTTTCTATTTCTTCCTGGTTCAGTCTTGGAGGATTGTACTTTTCTAAGAATGTATCCATTTCTTCCAGGTTATCCAATTGATTGGCATATAGTTGCTTGTAGTATTCTCTCATGATCTTTTGTATTTCTGCGCTGTCAGTTGTTACTTCTCCTTTTTCATTCCTAATTCTGCTGATTTGCGTCTTCTTTCTTTTTTTCTTGATGAGTCTGGCTAATGGTTTTTCAATTTTATCTTCTCAAAAAACCAGCTTTTAGTTTCATTGATCTTTGCTATTGCTTCCTTTCTTTCTTTTTCACTTATTTCTGCTCTGATCTTTATGATTTCTTTCCTTCTGCTCACTTTGGGGTTTTTTTGTTCTTCTTTCTCTAATTGTTTTAGGTGTAAGATTAGCTTTTTTATTTGATATTTTTCTTGTTTTTTGAGGTAGGACTGTATTGCTATAAACTTCCCTCTTAGAACTGCTTTTGCTGCATCCCATAGGTTTTGAGTTGTTGTGTTTTCATTGTTGTTTGTTTCTGCATATTTTTTGATTTCCTCTTTGATATCTTTAATGATTTCTAATTTGTTTAATAATGTATTCTTTAGCATCCATGTGTTTGTATTTTTTACAGCTTTTTTCCTGTAATTGATATCTAGTTTCATGGTGTTGTGGTCAGAGAAGATGTTTGATATGATTTCAATGTTCTTGAATTTATTGAGGCTTGATTTGTGTCCCAAGATGTGATCTATCCTGGAGAATGTTCTGTGTGCAATTGAGAAGAAAGTGTATTCTGTCGTTTTTGGCTGGAATGTCCTATAAATATCAAGTCAAGATGGTCTAATGTGTCATTTAAAGCTTGTGTGTCCTTATTTGTTTTCTGTTTGGATGATCTGTCCATTGATGTAAGTGGGGTGTTCAAGTCTCCCACTAGTATTGTGTTACTGTTGATTTCCCCTTTTATGGCTGTTAGCATTTGCCTTATGTATTGAGGTGTTCCTATGTTGGGTACATAGATATTTACAATTGTTATATATTTTTCTTGGGTTGATCCCTTAATCATTGTGTAGTGTCCTTCCTTGTTTCTTTTAATAGTCTTTACTTTCAAGTCTAATTTGTCTGATATGAGTATTGCTACTCCAGATTTCTTTTGACTTCCATTTGCATGGAATATCTTTTTCCATCCCTTTCCTTTCAGTCTATATGTGTCCCTTGGTCTGAAGTGGGTTTCTTGTAGGCAGCATATAGAAGGGTCTTGTTTTTGTATCCATTCAGCCAGTCTGTGTCTTTTGGTTGGAGCCTTTAATCCATTTGCATTTAAGGTGATTATTGACATGTGTGTTCCTATTACCATTTTCTGAATTGTTTTGGGTTTGTTTTTGTAGGTGTTTTCCTTTTCTTGTGTTTCCTGCTTAGAAAAGTTCCTTTAGCACTTGTTGCAAGGCTGGTTTGGTGGTGCTGAATTCTCTTAACTTTTGCTTGTCTGGAAAGCTTTTGATTTCTCCCTCAAATCTGAATGAGATTCTTGCTGGGTAGAGTATTCTTGGCTGTAGGTTTCTCTCTTTCAGGACTTTCAGCAGATCCTGCCATTCCCTTCTGGCTTGCAGAGTTTCTGTAGAAAGGTCAGCTGTTATCCTTATGGGTTTTCCCTTATATGTTGTTTGTTGCTTTTCTCTTGCTGCTTTTAATATTTTTTCTTTGTGTTTAATTGTCATTAGTTTGATTAATATGTGTCTTGGTGTATTTCTCCTTGGGTTTATTCTGTTTGGGACTCTCTGAGCTTCTTGGACTTGATTATTTCCTTTCCCATGTTGGGGAAGTTTTCCACTATAACCTCTTGAAATATTTTCTCAGACCCTTTCTTTTTTTCTTCTTCCTCTGGGGTGCCTATGATTCAAATGTTGTTATGCTTAAATTTGTCACCAAGGTCTCTGAGACTGTCTTCCATTCTTTTTATTCTTTTTCTCTTTCCTGCTCTGTGGCAGTTATTCCCCCCCATTTTATCTTCCAACTCAGTTATTCGTTCTTCTGCCTCCATTATTCTGCTGTTTATACCATCTAGAGCATTTTTTAATTTCAGTTATTTTGTTGTCCATTACTGTTTGTTTGCCCTTTAGTTCTTCTGAGACCTTATTAACTGTTTCTTGTATTTTCTGTATTGTTGTTGTGATTTTGGATCTTCTTTACTATCATTACTCTGAATTCTCTTTCAGGCAATTTTCCTATTTCCTCTTCATTTATTTGGTCTTGTGGGTTTTTTCCTGCTCCTTTGCCTGCAAGGTGTTTCTTTGTTTTCTCATTTTGTCTAATTTATAGGATTTGCTGTCTCCTTTCCCTATGCTGCCTAGTAGGAATTCCTCTTGTTTCTGCCCTCTGCCCCCTGTGGTGGAATTTGTCCAGTGTCTTGAGTAGGCTTCCTGATGGGGGGGTCTGGTGTCTGCTTTCTGGTGTGTGGCTCTCTGTCTTTTCTCTCTGATGAGCAGTGCCATGTCAGATGGTGTGTTTTAGGGTATCTGTGAGGTTAATATGTCTTTAGGTAGTCTGTGTACTGATGCGTGGGTTTGTGTTCCTGTCTTGTTTGTAGTTTGATGTGAGGTGTCCAGCACTGGCAGTTGCAGACAGTCATAAGAAGCCAGGTTTTAGGCTCTGATACAGGGCTCTGTGAGAGTTCTCTACAGTTAACCTTCTCTGTGTCTGAGGACTCCCTAGCAGTCCAGCATCTTGGATTCAGTGCTCCCTCCCCAGTGCCTCCTACTTGACTTCTGATGGAGTATTCCAGACTTTAGATATTGCTTGTCCTGGCAATAAATGTGTTTAAAGAAGACTATGCAAGCCCCAGATTAATGGCAGTGTGTTGAGTCAAAGAAATGCTAGTTATATTGGGATCTTTGCAGTCCTATCTGGTGTTCAAAGTCATCTGCTGGTGTTCAGCTTGTTCTCTGTGGGAATTATTGCATCTTTCGATGTATTCCTGATTTATCTGTGGAGAGGGATGCATTTCATGGCCTTCTACTTCTCTGCCATCTTTCTTCTTCCTGCCATTCTTTTAATAGAAGTTTTAGTATTTGCTGTAGGCTAAAGATGTAGTCCAGAAGATAGAGCTCAATGGAGAAATCTGGAGGAAGGACCAGGTGGTGGTGCCGGCCTCCGTCCCTACTGCTTCCCTGTGCAGACGGGTACACACATGTCCTCTCACTGCCTCTGCTCTTGGAGGGACAGCCCCTTCGGGGCACAGAGCCCCTCTTTCAGTTGAGCACCACCCTCAGGGTGGCTTGCCCAGGGTTCAGTCTCAAGTTGCTGCTCCCAAGTGCTGCTGCTGCCACTGCAGGAGCTAGGTTTGTTTTTGTCGGTCTTTTTCTTCCCTTTCTCTTTTGTTCTCTTCTCTTGTGGTTTGAGAATCATGTTAGTGTTGTGTTTTCATTGCTTTTCCTCTTGTGTGTGTGTATCATAATTTTTGGGGTTTGCTGTTCCCATGAGGTTTTTAAAATTAATTAATTAATTAATTATTTGGCTGTGTCAGGTCTTCCTTGCTGCGTGCAGGCTTTCTCTAGTTGTGGTGAGCAGGGGCTACTCTTTGTTGCAATGCACAGGTTTCTTATCTTAGTAGCTTCTCTGTTGCAGAGCATGGGCTCTACGCATGCGGGCTTCAGTAGTTGTGGCACATGGGCCCAAAAATTGTGGCTCATGGGCTCTAGAGCACAAACTCAGTAGTTGTAGTGCATGGGCTTAGTTGCTCCATGGCATGTGGGATCTTCCCGGACCAGGGCTGGAACCCATGTCCCCTGCATTGGCAGGCAAATTGTTAATCACTGTGTCACCAGGGAAGTCCCTCCCATGAGGTTTTGATATTACAGTCTATATATGTACAAGTTTTGTTTTTTGTTTTGTGGGTTTGTTGTTGTTGTTGTTGTTGTTGTTGCTGGTCTCTTTTTCACCTAGAGGATTTCCTTTAACATTTGTTTCAAAGCAGGTCTGACGGTACTGATTTCTCTTAGATTTTTTTGTCTGTAAAGCTTTTAATTTCTCCATAAAATCTGAATGAGAGCCTTGCTGAGCAGAATATTCTTGGATGTAGCTTCTTCCTTTTCATCACTTTAATTATATTGTGTCATTCCCTTCTGGCTTTTACCATTTCTGATGAGAAATCATTTGATAACCTTATGGGAGTTCCCTTGTATGTTATTTGTCATTTTCCCTTGTTGCATTTAATATTTTTTTCTCTGTCTTTATTTTTGTCAACTTGATTACTATGTGTCTCATTGTGTTCCTCCTTGGGTTTATCCTTCCTGGGACTCTATGCCCTTCCTGGAGTAGGCTGATTGTTTCCTCTCACATGTTAGGGAAAGTTTCACCTATTATCTCTTCAAATATTTTCTTGAGTACTTTGTCTCTCTCTTATCCTTCTGGGACCCCTATAATGTGAATGCTGGTGCATTTAATGTTGTCCCAGAGGTTTCTTAGGCTGTCTTCATTTGTTTTGATTCTTTTTTCTTTGTTCTGTGATAGTGATTTTGGCCATTCTGTCTTCCAGGTCACTTATCTGTTCTTGTGCCTAAATTTATTCTGCTATTGATTCCTTCTAGTGTATTTTTCATTTCAGTTATTGTATTGTTCATCTCTGTTTGTTTGTTCTTTAGTTCTTCTAGGTCTTTGTTAAGCATTTCTTGCATCTTCTCAATTTTTGCCTCCTTTCATTTTCCTAGATCCTGGATCATCTTCACTGTCATTATTCTGATTTCCTTTTCTGGAAGGTTGCCTATCTCCACTTCATTGGGTTGTTTTTCTGGGGTTTTATCTTTTTCCTTCATCTGTGACATAATCCTCTGCCTTTTCATTTTGTGTATCTTTATGTGATTGTGGTTTTTATTCTGTAGGCTACATGACTGTAGTTCTTCTTGCTTCTGCTGTCTACCCTCTGGTGGATGAGTCTAGTGAAGTGGCTTGTGCAAGCTTCCTGGTGGAAGGGACTGGTGGTGGGTAGAACTGGGTCTTGCTCTGGTGGGCAGAGCTGTACTCAATATAACTTTAATCTACATGTCTGCTGATGGGTGTGGCTGTGTTCCCTTCCTGTTTCCTTGTTTGATGATCCAGCACTGGAGCTTTGGTGACCCAGCACTGGATCTTACAGGCTGTATGATGGGGCCAATGTTGGTCTCCAGGAGGGCTCACACCAATCAGCATTTCCCAGAACGCTGACTGTGAGTGCCACTGTCCCTGCAGTGAACAACAGCCACCTCCTGCCACTACAGGGGATGCTCCAACACTAGCAGGTAGGTTTGGATGAGTCTCCTATGGGGTCACTGCTCTTTTCCCCTGGCTCCTGGTGTACACAAGATTCTGTGTGTGCACTCCAGGAGTGGAGTCTGTTTCTCCTAGTCCTGTGGACATCCAGCATTCAAATCCCACTGGCCTTCAAAGCCAGATTCCCTGGGGATTCCCAGTCCTGTTGCCAGACCCCTAGTCTGGGAAGATGAATGTGGGGGTCAGAACATTCACCCCAGTGGAGGAATTTCTGTGGTATATTTATTCTCTACTTTGTGGGTCACCCACCCAGCAGCTATGGGATTTGATTTTATCATGATTGTGCAATGCCTACCATCTCATTGTGGCTTCTTCATTGTCTTTGGATGTGGGGTATTCTCATTGGTGGGTTCCAGCATCTTCCAGTTGATGGTCATTCAGCACCTAGTTGTGATTTTGGTGGTCTTTCAAGGGGAGGTGAGCACATGTCTTTCCACTGCACCATCTTTGAATGTTCTTAAGTTATCTAGAATGGTGACTCCTTTCCAGAAGGTGTTCAATTGACTTTACCTAGAGTCATCAGAAGAATAACTATCTATGGCAGTAATAGCCTTACAAAACCTGTATCTATATATCTATATCTATATCTATCTATATCTATATCTATGTATGTATGTATATACCACACCTTCTTTTCCCATTCCTCTGTTGATGGACATTTAGGGTGCTTCCAAGTCTTGGCTATTGTAAACAGTGCTGCTATCGACATTGGAGTGCATGTATTGGGAAAACCCTAACAAGCTTTTGGCCAGCCCAATATCATTTTGAATTAGAGTTTTCTCTGTACATATGCCCAGGACTGAGATTGCTGGATCATAGAGTAACTCTATTGTTAGTTTTTTAGGGAACTTCCATAGTTTTCTCCATAGTGGCTACACCAGTTTACAATCCCATCCCATGTAGATGTGTTCTTTTTTCTACATGCCTTCTTGTGAGTCATTTTTTGATCATGAAGATTGATAGGTTTCTGAGCATGAAGGACATATAGAGTGGATGGCCTTGACATTGTTTATTCACTGTCCCTTTAGTGGTTATGGCAATATTTAGAAAAGGGGAGATATTTCATAGAGCAATAGGATCATAATTGTAGGTTTCATTAGAAGTTTTCAAGCAGAAACAGGAAGATAAGTACATATTGGGACATAAAATAAACCAACCAATCCTTCCCTAAATGAATAAGCCACTTCACTGATGGGCAGCAATGTTCCATACTTTAATGGGTAAATATAGAGCATGAAAAAGAAATATTTTGCATAGTAATAAAATGTGTGATTTAAAATTTTGCTTCTTAATATTTAAGATCATCTCTGACACTAAGATTATTATTAGGTCAATCTATTTATTCAGCATTGTCTTTTCATGTAGACTCCATTGGAAGGTATATATTTGATAACTACTTTTTATTTTTTTTTTTTGGCCAGTGACTATGGTAGGCATTGTGGACCCTGAGGGGAAGACAGGTGAATCAGGTAACCAGTCACAAAACACAGTGACATGTAAAGTCTACATTATCAGAAAAAGAGTTAAGGTAGTGAAATAAAAAAGAATTATGGACCCAAAGTGAAAACTGTGATTTCAGGTTTTCACTGCAATGAAATCACATAAATGGGCTAAGCTGTCATATATATACATATATGACATATATATATATATATATATATATATATATATGTTATACTTATAACAAGTCATGACTATTCTCCCAGGAAACCTAGAGAAAAAATATTTGGGATAATATACATCATTTGCAAAGAAATTGTTCTTAAGTAATGCATGCTGCCACATAACACAAATGAGAATATCCTAGTATATCTGTCCTGAGTTTGGAAAAATATTAGTGGAAGTAGGAAAATGGACAAATGGGATAATTGTCTATACATCAGAGCAAAAAGTTCAGCAAGTGAGTTACATTATTATATTATGGCTTAAGGTAAAAGAGATGGAAATTCCCAGAAATAAATAGAAGGTGTAGGTTTAACACCCAGAATCTGATCAGAGTAGGAATGTCTTGTTCTGGGGCTTTCAGCCTACTTCAAGGGCACTTCTTCAGATCCAAAACAATTTCCTTTTTTATAATTGCCACCTGAACAACACTTTTCAGAGCGCTCTTGATGTCTTTATTCCTGAGACTGTAGATGAAGGGGTTCAGCATGGGTGTGACCACAGTGTACATCACTGAGGCTGTTGCCCTTGAAAATGAGCTGTGGGTAGCAGCAGAGCTAAGGTACACCCCTATGCCTGTACAATAATATAAGGAGACAACTGAGAGGTGAGATGCACAGGTGGAAAATGCTTTATACTTCCCCTGAGCTGATGCAATTCCATGTATGGAGAATACTATCTTAGAGTAAGAGTAAAGGACACCAGCCAGGGGCCCTCCACCAAGCAACACTGCAGTGAAATACAGAATTGTGTCATTAAGAAAGGTGTCACAACAGGCAAGTCTGACAACCTGTTTGACTTCACAGAAGAAGTGGGGGATTTCCAATTCTGTACAGAAGGACAGCTGCAGTATCATTAAGCTTTGTAACAAGGGATGCAGGGCACTAATGGTCCAGGACACCAGCACCAGCAGTCCACAGAGCCGGGGGTTCATGATGACTGTGTAATGCAGGGGGTGACAGATGGCCACAACCGGTCATAGGCCATCATAGCCAGGAGAAAATCGTCCAACACTGAAAAGAGTATATAAAAATACATCTGGGTGATGCAGCCTTCATAGGTTATAGTGTTGCTCTGGGTCTATATATTCACTAGCATCTTTAGGATTGTGGTTGTGGTGAAACAGATGTCTATGAAGGACAGGTTTGAAAGAAAAAAGTACATGGGTGTGTGGAGGCAAGAGTCTGAACTGACAATGAAGATGATGAGCATGTTTCCAAACACTGTGATCAGATACAAGGAGAGAAAAATCCCAAATATGAGGGACTGTAGTTCTGGTTTCTTTGATAATCCCTGAAGAAAAAATTCTGAATTTTGTGTATAATTATATGATACCATATGGTGGTGAAGAAGACTAGAAATGAAAAAAAAACATAATTAATTTTTACATAAATTGCTTTTACTAAGAGTTCACATGTTAAAATTTGTATTTTACACTCAAGAAATCAGTTTTTGTGTGCAAATTATTCCTTTTAAGAGATAGTTCATGACACCTCTGGCTAAAATTCTCTTACAAAGAGGGAAAGAATACAGACACAAGTGGAAAAAAAAAGCTGTAAAATGTTCAAGTCGTCCTAGATCGAGTGTGATGAGGAGAAAATGCTCAGACTTTTCCTCCAGAGATCATATATTGAACAGTTTTAATGAGAAATGCTTTCACGCATTTGAGGCATATATAGTGAGTATTGACCATCTCCTTGGCAAAGAGTATACGATGCTGAACCAAGAATTAAGTATAGAAGAGTGAAAGAATATAAGCAAATAAATGTCATATATCATGTCATATGGTGACTGATGGGATGAAGAAAGAAAAAAATATGTATAAAACACAGTGGCTGGGAATGTTATGTTTTCCTGGCAGTTCAGAAGACCCGTCAATGATGAAGACACAGCTGGAGACATGAAGATATCAGGGGGAAACATGTATCCTACAGGGCAAAGAGCCAGAGAAAAGACCCTTAGGATGGCCCTTGTGTCAGATATTCACGACTAAAAGTTGAACCAGTGTGGTGGGGAATGAGCAGGAGGGCATGATGAGAAATGGTGTCAGAGAACGTTGAGGAATGAAGTGTCCTCCTTGATACAGCTGAAACTTCAAAACACAGGGAATACATCACTCACATATTGTTCCCTGCAGGTTACTAACTTTGGTTTCAAGGAATCTTGTGAGCAGAAATCTCCATCTCTTGGTTAACATTCTGGTGTCCGTATTTTAAGGGCCACACATGTACATACTACTCTACTTAAAATAGATACCCAACAAGGACCTACTATATAGCACAGGGAACTCTGCTTAATAGTCTTAGTAACCTAAATTGGAAAATAATTTGAAAAACAATAGATACTTGTATATGTATAAATGAATCACTTTGCTGTACACCTGAAATTAACATGACATTGTTAATAAACTATATAAATATAAAATATAAAATAAAATATAAAATATAAAATAAAAACTAGAAAAGCAGCCAAAAAGAAAAATTAAAAAAGTACAATTTATCCTCAAGGAGGCAACAATTAAATAGGCAAATGCCTCTTCAATAGCAACAATGAAGTTCAGAATAAAATGAAATGTTAAGAGTGCCAAAAGATAATACCAGTAACCTAAAATCCTATAGCCAGTGAAAACATGCTTTAAGAATAATGGTGAAATAAGGGCATTTTCAGAAAAAAAAATTGTGTAGGCTAGGTACTGCTCCCATGATAGCTGCTCTTGCTGTACAAAATACACAGATGCACAAACTGAGACACATAGACATACAAAAACACACAGGGTGTACTATGACTACTTGGGGCCATGTTATTGCTAGGGTTTTCTCACCACAGCCATGATCATTAGTGTAACAATGACACAAGGGAAGCTTTCAACATCAGATCATCTTAACCTTAAATGATGTGAAAATACGAGTGATGTCAGCATTATGATGGGGTGAGATGATCTCTTTGTCGCTCTTCAATGTACAACTAGCAAAACATCCATAACTCAACAAAGCTACTTCTGCCCAATGCACCAGGACACCAGAGAATTTCACAAATCTGTAAATCTAAAGGTGGGCAGAGTGGAAGTTATAGAGGAGGGGAACCCCTGGTTGCTTCAGTTAAGCCCACAGCCCCAGAGAACCAGGTTGGACCAGGAAAATTGGTGCACACAACTCCAGCATTCTGGCCTTAGCATAGCCCATGAGCCTATAGGGAACTGGGAAGCAGTGGCAGTGGGCCCTGTGACCCTATCTTTCCAGTCACAGAGATGCCCATGACTCTGCCCCTACCACTTACTATCCACTATGGCAGTGCCTGTGAGCCTGAGAAACCTAGACATGGCAAAGATACCTGTGACCCTGGCTACACCCTGGCTACCTATTCTTCAGTTGAGACCCAGGAGACCACAAACACAGCTAAAATGCCCACCACCAAGATGCCTACAGTGGCTATGTCAGCAACACCAATAGCAGCAAGGCCCTAATGACTCTGCAGACACATGCAACTACAAGGGCACTGGGTGATACCTCTAACAGAGGCAGTGGTGCATGGAAAGTGCCAATTCTTAAATATAACCAGAGGCAGCTTAGGTAAGAGAAACAAAAACCATGTGCTATAGTGCCTCCTACTGAAACAGAAGATGGCCTCCAATTAATAACATGTTGAATCATTAGAATAAAGTAAAAAAAAAAAAACATATTTACCTAAAGCAGGAGGGTGTTCACTATTTCAAATATGCCATAAGAGAAACAACTCATCAAACTCCATGAAGAACCATGGCAACACTGTACCACAAAAAAAGTGATGACTCTTTACAAACCAAGCTTAAAATCAGGGAATATTGTGATGTAACTGATAGAGAATTCAAAACAGCTGCCATGAATAAACTCATGAACTATAAGAAAATTCCAAAAGACAATTCAGTGAGCTCAGAGATAAAAATCATGAACAAAAGGAATACTTTATCAAAGAGATTGAATTTCTAAAAAGAAACAAACAGAAATTTTGGAGCTGAAAAACTCAGTGAACAAGATGAAGAACATACCAGAAAGCACTGGAAATAGAGTAGACTAAATGGAAGAGGGGAAGTGAGCTCAAAGTTATAAATCTAGAAATAATACAATAGAATATGAAAGAGAAATAAGATACCAAAAATATGAGGAGATCCTATGAGAGCTATGTGACACTTTGAGAAAGGGTAACATTAGGGTAATGGGTATCCCAGAGGAGAAGAGAGAGAGAAGGGAGGAGAGTTTATTTAAAGAAATAATAACTGAGAACTTCCCAAACCTGGGGAAAGAACTGGGTACGCTAGTCCATAAACTGAAGAGAACACCCAATTACCTCAACACAAAAAGATCTTCCCCAAGACATATTATATTAAAACTGTCAAAAGCCAGCAAGAAGGAAAGAAATTTAAGGACAGTAGGGAGAAGAGAATGGTAACCTACAAAGGAACCCTTATTAAGCTATCAGCCACTTTCTCAACAGAAACTCTACAGGCCAGGAGAGAGTGGTATGACAAACTCAAAATACTGAAAGATAAAAGCTGTCAGTCAAGAATACTCTATACATCAAAGTTAAAATTCAGATATGAAGGAAAAATATAAGCTTTCCCAGGCAAAGAAGAGCTGAGTGAGTTCATCAATACTAGACTTGCTTTACAAGAAATGTTGAAAGGATGTCTTCCACCAGAAGCAAAAAGACAAAGTACACAGAATTTGAGTAAGATAATACACAGACACACAAAATCAGAAAATTGCAACTCTATATCAGAATAGGTTGCTAAAAACACATAATTATAGGACAGAGGTTGAAGGGGAAAAAAGTACTAAAAATGACTGTAGCTACTTTACCTTGGTAAAAACTCACAATATACAAAGGAATAATTTTAGACAACTGAATCCCAAAGGGGAAGAGAAAAAGAATGAAACTCACATAGATGGAGATGTTACTATCAACAGAAAAATGACTACTTTTTTTGTAGGAGACGTACACAAACATCATGGTAACAAAAAAACATAAATCTAGAAGAGACATGAAATTTGCAAAAAGTGGAAATTGAGGAAAACATCTTGGAAAACCACCAAACTAAAATGGCAGACATAACCACAAGGAAAATGAAGCAATGGAGATATAGAGCAACCAGAAAACAAAAGGACAAATGGCAGTGCTAAGTCCAAATTTATCAATAGTCATCTTAAATGTAAATGGATTAAATTCGCCAATTAAAAGACACATAGTAGTTGGATGGAAACAGGACCTAACTGTGTGCTGGCTCCAGGGTACTCATCTGAGCTCTGAAGACAAACATAGGCTCAAAGTAAAGGAGTAGAAAAATATACTCCAAGCAAATGGCAGCCAAAGGAATATGGGTGTAGCCATATTTATATCAAACAAAATAGTCTTCCAGCCAAAAAAGAGACAGATAGGCATTATATAATGATAAAGAGGACAATTCATCATAAGACATAATAGTTATTAATACTTATGCACCTAAAATATGAGCACCAAAATATATAAAAACATGACTGAGACCTAAAGGGAGAAATTGACAGCAATACAATAATAGTAGGGGAATTTAACATGCCACTTACATCAATGGATAGATCATTCAGACAAAAAGTCAACAAGGAAACAGTGTTCTTACATGAAACATTAGACCAGATGGACATGATAGATTTGTAGACAACATTCCATCTAAATGCAGCAGAATACATATTCTACTCAATTGCACATGAAACTTTCTCAAGGATAAGCCATATGTTAGGACACAAAGCAAGTCTTAATAATTTTTTTAAACTGAAATCATATCAAACATCTTTTTGATCACTATGACAAAACTAGAAATCAATCACAAGAAGAAAACTGGAAAAATCACAAATATGTAAAGGCTGAACAATGTGATACTGAACTACTGTTGGGTCAAAGAAGAAATCAAAGGAGTAATAACAATCACTGAAGGCAAATGAGAATGAAAATACAACATACACAGATCTCTGGGATGTAGCAAAAGCAGTTAAAAGAGGGACGTTTAAGAGATACAGGCTTACCACAAGAAACCAGAAAGGTCTCAAACAATCTGGCTTACAACTAAAGGAACTAGAAAAAGAAAAAAAAGAGCCCAGAGTCAGTAGATGCAAGGGAATAATAAAAGTCATAGTGGAGATAAATGAAGTAGTGACTGAAAACACAATAGAAAGGATCAATGAATTTAACAACTGTTTTCTAAATATAAACAAAATTCACAAAACTTTACTAAAGGTTTTAAAAAAAGAGAGGAGACTCTCATCCATAAAATCAGAAATAAAAGAGAAATAACAGTGGATATCACAAAAACAGCAAAAAATTTTTTTAGAAAAGAATATTATGAACAGTTATATGTCAACAAGTTGGACAATCTAGAAAAAAATAAACAAATTCTTAGAATCATACAACCTTCCAAGACTGAATCATGAATAAATAGAAGATCTGAGTAATTCTAGCACTAGTACAGATATTGAAACAGTAATCAAAAAGCTCCCAGAAAGTAAATGTCCAGGACAAGACAGCTTCACAGGTGAGTTCTACCAAACATTCAAAGAAGATTTAATATCCACCCTTCTCAAAGTCTTCCAAAGAATTCAAGAGAAGGATACACTCTAACTCATCTCACGAGGCCACAATTACTCTGATACCAAAACCAGACCAGGACAACAATTCAAAGCAAGAAAATTATAGTGCAGTATTTCTAATAAACATACATGGAAAAATCTTCAAAAATATTAGCAAAATGAATACAGCAATATATCAAAAGGATCACATATCATAATCAAGTGGAATTTATTGCAGGGGTGCAAGGATGGTTCAACATCTGAAAATCAATCAACATGATCAACTACATTAGAAAAAAGGATAAAAATTATAGGATCAAATCAATAGATGCAGAAAAAGCACTTGACAAGATTCAATAAACATTTATGATAAATGCTTTCAATAAAGTCTGTAGGGAAGGAAAGTAATGCAACATAGTAAAAGCCATACATGACAAAATCACAGCTAACATCATACTCAACAGTGAAAAACTGAAAGCTATTACTCTAATATCTGGAACAAGACAAGGATAGCCACTTTCACCACCCTTATTCAAGATGTTATTGGAATCCTAGCTATTGCAATAAGGCAAGAAATTAAACAAGGTGTCCAAATTGGAAAGTAAGAAGAAAACTGTCACTATTTGTGGATGACATGATTTTATATATATATAAATTCTGAGGACTCCACCAGACAACTATTAGAAATAATAAATAAATACATAAAGTTACAGGATACAAAAATCAATGCACAAAATCTTTTGTGTTTCTATATACTAATAATAAACTAGGAGAGAAAGAAATTTAGAAAACAATTGCATCAAAAGAATAACATACCTAGGAATAAATTTAACTAAGATAGGAAGCCTTGTACACTGAAAAGTATAAGACATTGTTGAAAAAAATTGAAGACCAAATAAATGGAAGCATATTCTCTGCTCATGGATTGGAATAATTAACATTGTTAAAATTTCCATATTATCAGATTCAGTACTATTGCTATCAAAATCCCAATGGCATTTTTCACAGAATAAATAATTCTAAAATTTACATGGAAGCATAAAAGACTCCAAATAGTCAAAGCAATCCTTAGGAAAAAGAACAAAGCTGAAGGTTAGAAAGAAAAAAGACATAATAGTTGTTAATACTTATGCACCTAACATAGGAGCACCAAAATATATAAAAGAATGACTGAGACCTAAAGGGAGAAATTGACAGCAATACAATAATAGTAGGGAGCGTTAACCTGTCACTTACATCAATGGATAGATCATTCAGACAAAAAGTCAACAAGGAAACAGTGTTCTTACATGAAGCATTAGACCAGATGGACATGGTAGATTTGTACAGAACATTCCAACCAAATGCAGCAGAATACATATTCTACTCAACTCCACATGAAAATTTCTCAAGGATAGACCATATGTTAGGACACTGAATAAAAGGATAGAAAGAAAAAAAACAACAGCATGATGTTGGCAGTAAAGCAGACACACAGATCAATGGAACTGAATTGAGAGCCCCCAAAGAAATCCACACACATGTACAATTAATTTATGACAAAAAACAGACAACATACAATAGAGAAAGGATAGCCTTTTCAGTAAATGGTGTTTGGAAAACTGGACAGTCATGTGGAAAAAAGTTAAAGGAGACCACTGCCTTACACAATACACAAAAATCAACTCATAATGGATTAAAGACTTGAACATAAGACCTGAAATCATAAAACTCCTAGAAAAAACTTAGGCAGTATGCTCTCTGCAATATGTTTCTAAACATGTTTCCTCAGGCAAGGGAAACAAAAGCAAAACTAAACTAATGAGACTACATCAAACTAAAACGTTTCTTCATCAAAAACATGGAAAGGGAATGTACTGAATTGGAAAAGATATTTGCAAATCATATATTTGATAAGGGGTTAATATCCAAAATGTATAAGAAACTCAAACAGCTCCACTGCACCCCCCAAAAAAAATCTGATTAAAAAATGTGCAGAATATTTGAATAGACATTTTTTCCAAAGAAGACATGCAAATGGTCAACAGACACATGAAAAAATGTTCAGCTTCACTAATTGGTAGGGAAATGTAAATCAAAGCGCAATGAGACATCACCCCAAGCCTGTTAGAATAGCTACTATCAAAAAGGCAAGAAATAGTAAGTATTGAAGAGGATGCAGAGAAAATGGAACCCTCATATTCTGTTGGTAGGAATGTAAATTTGTGCAGCACTAGGAAAAACAGTATGGAGGTTCCTCAAAAAATTAAAAATTGAACAATCCAACAATGGAATTCTGGCTATTTAGCTGAAGAAAGCAAAACCACTAATTTGAACAGATATTATACATATGAAATTTCGTTGCAGCACTGCTATAATAGCCAAAATATGGAAGCAATATAAAGGTCCATAGACAGATGAATGGATAAAGAATTTGTCATTTCTATAAACAAATGTAATACTGCTTAGCCATAAACATGTGAATTCTTGCCATTTTTGACAACACAGATAGACCTGAGAATATTATACTAAGTGAAGTAAGCCATATGGAGGAAGACAAACACCATAAGAACCTACTGATATGTGGAATATAAAAAACAAAAACTACAAGACAAATACATGTGCAAATCAAATAATGTGATCAGGGATGGTGTTAGGCAATTTTGAAGAAATAGATGGCCTCACTGTTGTCTTAACTTCAAGGTAAAGGGAGTCACTCATCCACACCTCTTGTACTTTATAAGTTTGGTTGCAAAGGCATCCTGTAAACTGAAACAGATCCCCTCTTTTACACCATGTGTTGTTTGATTTCTGACCTCTGTATTATAAGGGTCACCTTGGAATATATGAGACCTGCTCTGTACTGTTGCTCTGAGGACTGATTTCACTTGACAACACACACACACACAAACACAAGCACACACACACACAAACACAAGCACGCGCACACACACACACACACCCCTGAGACCATTGCTTCCCGGGCTGTGTTCTTACTATACATTTCTCATATCCAGCCCCAGTGGTTTATCTATGAGTGGATATAACTCAAGCTGGACAGATCAATTATCATTCCCCCAAAGAATGTAGAAAGGTTAACTGAAATTCCAATCAGTAAGCTTCTCATGGACAAAGAAAATTGAGGATCCAGATTGACATGCTCAATTTATGTCTTGTATTTAAAGAAACAAAGAATCTGATCAATAAATAGAAAGAGAAGGGGAGAGAGAGAGAGAGAGAGGGAGAAGTTGGACATGAATGAGCAGGAAAATAGATCTAATAGCTCAAGTGGGCCCTGAGAGATGGTGAGAAAGAAAAAAAAAATCCTTGTTATTCCAAAAAAATTATAAAGGAGCAAAATAAATTTGGCCAGTAGACAAAAACAGTGATATCTTTATGGTGTTAATCACTTGCATATTCAAAGGCCTAAGAGAAAAACATGCTAAGGGAATAAACCAATATGTTATTAAAAGAAATATGCAAAATACAACCAAGTTGGACATGTTATATACGAAGCAGTAGAAGACTTTTTTTTCTGTGCCTATTCCATATTTATTTGACCAGTTGGATTTTATATGACATTATAGGAGATGAGACAAGTCCCTTTTATTTTTCTGATGTGTCATCTTTTCTTTGTATTTCCTGGACTTTGCATTTTGATCTCTTTTTAAAAAAATCAGTGGACACACTCTAGTCCTGGTTCTGGCCTTTGTACAAAGGTCCCCTTACACCACACTATAAAATTCTGCACACACCATGGAAATCTATTTTCTAACTCTAAATAATCTTCTTCATAAGATTTATGTCTGAGGATAGGTGTCATATGCACATTAATTTTATTATGTTGTAACTTCACCATTATAATGCAAGTCCCAGAGGAGCAGGGCTTTCCCTTCCATTGTTTGCTCTAGTTTTTCAAAATAGTATGTGACTATACGTGCACTTATATAGAAACAAATCTAAGGAAATGAAAAATTATGAAATAAAATGACTGGCAGAGATAATGAAATGAATTAAGTACAGTGGAATCATACAATGGTATTCAACAAATGAATGGAGCATTGAAAACTAACTGAAATATGATGTACAATAGCAGTAATTGAACAATATCAACATGGATCAATAATTAATTAAGCAAAGACTTTGATGTAAGAGAACAGAACATAAAGTATACCTAGAACTCTTCGGTAAGTAGCAGATGTTCTGTTATTATTCATTGAATGAGTCAGGAATTAGGCTTTAGTACATATGAACATTTAATACATTACAAGGTTGTATTTCAGTTTAGTTGGTAAAAGTTGATTGTTTCATTAAAGCTGGCACAAATAGCTATCCATCTAGAAGGAAATGATGTGGTTCCCTACTTCATGCATCTTCAAAAAATTTGGAAGGATTAAAAACCTCAGTGTAAATGGAAAAAAAATGTGTTAGGTGAATGTGTAAAGAACTACATAAAAGCTACAGATGGGCAAAACCATCATAATTAAGACAAGAAAATAAGATGTAAGAAGATAGATATATTTGAGTATATAAAATTTAAAACTTTTTATGGACAATATATCCAACTGAAGTCAATTAAACCATAATCTGTATAAATCACTAAAATGCTGCTAACTATAGAAGGCAAGTAATTCATGGACTTATAATAAAAATGATCATATAATAATAAACATGGTGATAAAATATATGAGTATTTGCTCAAATTGAGTAATAATTTATGAAATCAACAAAAAATCTTTCATACTCATCAGACTGTGAGATAACTTAGAGATCTCTCACATTGGTATCATTTTTTTAACACTCTGCTGTACTAACACACATTGTAAGTTAACTATTCTCCAATAAAATTTTTACAAAGATCCCTCACATTTATTGGGATTTGACTTTTTAAACAGGTAGTGAGTATTTTCTAATATAGCTGGCAGAAATGTGTAGTGTTACACATTGGGTAAACAGCCTAAAGACCACTATAAACATTATAATACATATATTTTAAATCAGAACTTCTCAGTCTCAGCACTATTGACATTCCGGGCCATTGATCACTCTTTGTGGTAAAGGCCAGTCCTGTGCATTTTAGGAGATTTAGAGCATCTCTGGCCTCTACTGATATCTCCCCAGCTGACAGCCAAAAATGTCTCTGGACATTTTTCAATGTCCCCTGGGGGTACAGCATTGCCTCCGGTGGCAAACCAGAATTTTAACTGAACAACCTCAAAAAAACTTATAATTTTAAAATTATAAATATAATTAAAAATTATAGTTGTTATAATAGCAATATTGAGAAACATGTAAAACTTTCAGTGTGGCTAGCATAGTTACACCATGAAATCTTATGCAGCCATTGAATTAATGAATCAGAATTACACAAGGGGATTAGAAGTAAGTCCATGAGGTATTATTGAGTAAGAAGGAGGAGTGGAAACTGGTAGAAAACAAAGACTGCACTGAAACATAAAGAGCATTTATGATGGACACAATCGTGTATTCATGCTAATCACGCATTTGTATCAAAACATATGTACGTGTGTATAATGTAGGAAGAGAAGTCAGAAAACTGAGTTTTTTTTACACAAATATTTATAGCAGCTATATTTATAAGAATCAAAAGCTGGAAACAACTCAAATTCCCTTCAGCAGGTGAATGGTTAAACAAACTTGGGCATCCATAGCATGGAATATTATTTAATCAATAACAAGGATGGATTATTAATATATAAACTTGGACTAATCTCCATAGAATTATGCTGAGTGAAAAAGTCAATCCCCAAAGATTACATACTGAATGGTTATTTTTACAGCATTCTTTTTCTTGTTACACATGTTATATATTTCACTTTTTATTTTGTTAATATTTTTAAAATTTACTTTTATTGAAATATAGTTGAATTACAATGTGTTAATTAATGTTATACAGCAAAGTGACTCAGTTGTACATATATATGCATTTTTTCATATTCTTTTCCATTATGGTTTATCACAGGTTACTGAATATAGTTCCCTGGGCTATACAGTACGACCTTGTTGTTTATCCATTCTATTGATATAGATATCAGCTTGCACCTGCTAATCCCAAACTCCCAATTCAACCCTCTCCCACTTCCCTCCCACTTGACAATCACCAATGTATTCTGTATGTCCCTGATTCTGAGAAAACTGAGTTTTGAATCTTGGATATATCACATATTAGCTGTTTGCCTGTGGAGAGTCAAGAGAACCATTAATATCCTGATTCAAATAGTGGGGACAGTGGTATTCATTGCCTGGGCATGCTTAACAGATTTAGTCAATATATGTAGAAAGCATCGCATAGTCGCCTCCTGTGGTAAATAAATAGTTATCACTGGTGATAAGACATGGCCGATATGTTTCTTCTACATTTCAATGTCTCCACTGCTTCCCCACCTCTCAGTAATGAAACAATTGCAAAGGTTGTTAGTGTCCCCCCTTTTGAAATATTAAGTACAATTTCTTCCCATGTGAATACCCAACATGTCGGACAACTGTGGAATGTATTCTCAGTAATTGCTGTTGCAAAGTGTTATGTACCAACCTTGATCTGGGTCTTTGTAATAAATTAAAAAACATGGTTAAATACATTCCATCTTTTTTTTTTTAATTTTTTTTTTGGGGGGTACACCAGGTTCAATCAACGTTTTTATACACATATCCCCGTATTCCTTCCCTTCCTTGACGCCCCCCCCTCGAGTCCCCCCCACCCTCCCTGCCCCAGTCCTCTAAGATACATTCCATCTTAAACATTAAAAAAATGACCTCACTATACTGCTTGTGCTTCCAAAGCAAATACTCTAGTTTACCACTCCTGTTAGCTATAAAACTCCTCAGGTATGTTCTAATTTTACTGGAACGCATTTATTTTTCATTTTCATTGCACTGGACTGCCTTTCCCACCACTTAGTTGTAACAATGAGTTACAAAGGACACTCCCCTTTAAAATATACTATATGAATTAATTCTACATTAATTAGTTTACCCAGCAAACAAACCTGACAGTTTCTCATCTTGGGGCTAGGGTTGTTTGGCTCTCAGGTGACCTTAGGTAAAAGCTCTCAGGTTCATTTCTCCCTGAACATTTCCTCACATAACTACTGAGCTCTCAGACTTACCTGAATGGGGTCTTTCAGAGGAAATTCTCAGTGCAAAAGTCTGAATTTTTCCCTGGAAGGTTGATGATGGAGACTGAAGTTCTGTTCCCGGACAGGCCAGTAAGGAGGAGTAAAACATTGGCTCCTGAGCTACAACAAGGATTCCAAATGCAACAACCAAGCCCTGTCCAGCACCAGGGATGCACACATTGTGGGACTGTAGCAGAGGAGATAGTTATAGCTCCCTAGGCTGCTCGTTAGGCACTGTTTCCATTGTTACTCCCACCTCTGAGGACAAGATTTCCCTGTTGGACACTGGACACAAAGGAAATGATTCCTGTTTATTCTCTGTTCCCAATGGACCAATTGGAAGTCAGGTGAATCCAGTCTTTATTCCCCCTTCTCCATGAACTCTCCTGCCTTCCAGAGGTCTCACCCCCTTACACCTAATCCCAACCTTGATTTAATGTTTTCTGCAAATTTAAGACAGATAACCCATGTTGACTAAGTCCATGGACCTCAAAGTATTGATGTGTGGCAGGAAAAAAATCCCATTTTCTCTAGAAAATTAGTATTACGCTCTTCAACAAGAGAGGTGTGTTTCTCTGCTATAAAATCATGTATACTAAAACCTTTGGCTTCAAGATCTTTTTGACAAATCAAATAAAGTTTTGTGCTTTTAACTCAAGTTAAGAGCTGTCATTTATTCCTTTATTTGAAAAATGTTAATTAATTATAAGATATATGTAGAACTTTTCTTAGAGAAATTTTATTATTTTTTAAGCTCTTTATTGGAGTATAATTGCTCTACACTGTTGTGCCAGTTTCTGCTGTACAACAAAGTGAATCAGCTGCATTTATACATATATCCCCATATCCCCTCCCTCCAGCGACTCCCTCCCACCCTCCCCATTTAGATATTTTTATGCACCATTGACAAACTTAGGATCTTACATGGATTTTCTCATTTAATTTCTACAAAAGTCCATTCTATACAGTCAGTGCTACTGTGATCCTCATTCTACATTTTCAGAAATTGGGCTCAGAAGGGTAAAGTGATCTTCCTAAAGTTATGACTAATGTATGACTTCCTATTGAAACTCCAGGTTATTTCCAGCTTTCATGCTCTAGGCCAGTGGTTCCACATCAAGGGTGTTTTGCCTTCAGGGACACTTAGAATTGTCCGGAGAATTTTTTGGTTGTCACAACAGGGAAAGTTCTGCTGCCACTTAAAGGGTTGAGGCCAGGGAGGCTGCTCCACATCCTACAATGCACAGGATGTCCCCACCACAAAGAATTATCCAAATGTCAACAGTAGGAAGACTGAGAAACACTATTCTAGACCAGAATTTCTCCGACATCAATGTCTATGTCAATCACTTGGGGATCTTGTTCAGAAGCAGGTTCTGATTAGGAACGTCTAGGGTGGAGTCAGTGATTCTGCACTTGTAACTAGCTGGTGGTATCTGTTGATGCTACAGGCCCTGATGTGTGGACCACTCTGAGTATCAACGTTGCAGTCCAGTGCTAAAGTTAGATGTAAGCATTTTCAGGTCTTCTCCACCAAGAAGACTCCTATGCATCTCACGTTTGACATTAGAGGGTCAAATATTGGATTCAGTAGTTTGTATCGTGAGAGGAAGTTGAATTTGTCAAAAGTTTTCCTGCATCTTTTAAGATTATTGTGTTCATTTAATCTTTAGTTCTATCAATATGGAGTTTATTTATTCATTTGTTTGTTTATTTATTATTTTTTGCTTATAAGGAACCATCCTTGAATTCTAGGGAAAAGATCCACTAGATGATGATTTATGATTCTTTCAATGTGCTGTTAACCTTCTTAAATAATTTGCTAGAGTTTGAGAAGAGTTGGCGATAATTCTTTAAATTTTTGGCAGAATCCATTGGTAAAACGATCAGATCCTTGGGGCTGTTTTGTTTGTTTGTTTTCTTTTTGTGGTGGGGCGAGTTCATGGTAACTGATTCATTCCCCTTACTCTTTATTTGCTGGTTCAGATTTTCTCTTTCTTCATGATACAACCTTCATAGGTAAAGCCCTTCAGCAGTCAGCCTGTGAAAGATACTCTGGTGGTGTCCAAAGGTGGAGGTGCTTCTGGAGTCTTTGAGTGGGAAGGCTTGGTGCCTGGCCCCACAGGAGCCCTGGTTCTTGGGTCCCTGGGGTCTGGCCTAGTGTCTGAGACCACAAGGATCAGGGGCTGGATCCTGGAATCATGGGGGTAGTCCTGGCACTTGAGTCTGTGGTGATGGGCATGAGGGCTGGTTCTGTGTGGTCGGGCATGCATCCTTGATCCAGGGTTGCTATCCAAATGCCAGGAACACCTGGGCTGGGCTTGACATCTCAGTCCTTGGAGGCTGGCCTGGTCCTGGTGAAGGCTGGGATATTTGGTTCAGGAGAGATGGCTTTGAGGCTGGGGACCAATATGCTGGGTTGGTGCCAGGGCTGGAGGTTGGGTCTCAGGACAAGCCTGGTGCTTGGGGGGCCCATGAGCATGTGTCTACCTGAACCTTGAGACCATGAGGTCCATCTTGGTGCTGGGGCGAGCTGGGAGCTTATGTGTGCAGGAACTTGTGTAAAGTCTAGACCCACAGGCACTAGTCTGGCACTACTACGGGCCCGGCACTGGAGTCTGAGATGAGTCCATGCTCACTTCACTCTACTTTCTCCACTTAGAGTTGTCTCTCTCCATGCTGGGGTGCCCAGGCTTGGGGCACAGGTGACAGAGTAAATGTGAAATTGTCCTTTCTACCTTATTCAAGGTGTCTTTTGAAATTTACTTTGGTTCATCAAGGAGCTGTAATGCCTCACCTGGAATCCTTCGTTCCTGTGAACATATTCACCAAATTGACAAATAATTCTTCAATTTGATGTTTCTGGGAGAGGACAGACATAGAAATTCCTATACTGCCATCTTGTTTATGTCCCTCTACTCACTCTATTGCCTGTATTTTTTAAATATGTGCAGTATATGACATGTCATACTCTAATAAATTGATTAAAAGGAATAAAACCTAATGATGCATGACAGGGTCAGATCTAGAGTACAGGTGGCTGAGTCACACTCAACAGGTGTGGGTGATATGTCTTCTAACTGCAAAGAAAGCTAAGTGTTATATATGGCTACAGCAACAGTGGAATAAATGAAGGCAATTTACATTTGATAAACTCATTTGTTTTTCTGTAAACTAGATTAACAAAGATATGGAAATCAAATGACTATAATTTGATTTAAGACAGAAGAACACGATAGCCAGGCACAGATTTATGAGTGAGCCCTAGAGACACAATGTAGAGACTGACAGCTGATTATAAACTCATGAGAAACCCAGAGACCTCAGGATAGCTGCTAGCTACACCATCCCATTTGATAATATGTACATTTTATTAAACCATTTTATTTTAGGATGCTAACACATGTAATAATCTAAGTGTTAGAACTGAGGGCAAAGATAAAAATCTGCTTCTAATATTTGACTGTGTTCTGGTATTTGAAGACAGCATTTCTTATTACTCTGTTACTTAAGTTTTTTATTCACATAACTATATTAGAAAGTCTTCATTTATGTTCCTCCAGGTACACAGGAGAGCTAACAAGAACATGCATGTCTGTGTACAAAAACTGTTGACCGGACACTTCCCTGGTGGTGCAGTGGTTAAGAGTCTGCCTGACAATGCAGGGGACAGGGGTTTGAGCCCTGGTCCGGGAAGATCCCACGTGCCAAGAAGCAACTAAGCCGGTGAGCCACAACTACCGAGCCTGTGTGCCGCAATTACTGAAGCTCAAGCACCTAGAGCACATGCTCCACAACAAGAGAAGCCATGGCAATGAGGATCCCATGCATCACAACCAAGAGTAGCCCCCACTCGCTGCAACTAGAGAAAGCCCACGTGTAGCAACGAAGACCCAACACAGCCAATAAATAAATAAATAAATAAATAAATAAATAAACTTATAAAACAAAAACAAACAAAAAAAACTGTTGACCATGAATCTTATGACTAGGCAGGATTTCAAGTTCTTTTATGAGTCAGTTTTAATCATAAAAATGGAAGAAATTCCTGTGTTTATGGGAGATATACAGTGGGTGATATTATTTATTCACTGCTCATTTTGTTTATGACAATATTTAGAATGGATGAGAGCTTTTATTTAGAAAATAGAAACAAGTTATATTTGTGAGCATCACTGGACATTTTCAAGCAGGAACAGTAAAATAATTCAATAACAAAACATAAAATAGGCTCATCCATCCTTTGCCGCAATGAATAAATCCCCTTACATATTGACACCAGTGTTCTATACCTCAGTGACATACAGCTTGAAGAGAAATGTCATGCATAGGAGTACCAAGTATAATTTAAAGTTTATTTCATCATATTCAAGGTCATCTCTGAGTCTAAGGCCATATTAATTCATCTAGTTCAATTTGTGTTTCTGTGCAGACTACATTGGTAGACTGCCTTGGATAATCAGTTTTGCCAGTGATTATGGTAGGCAATGTGGACACAGAGCCTAAGAAGAGAAGAGAATCCTAATTAGGAGAATAAAACCCAATGGCCTGTTACAAAACATGCTAGTGTGTTGACGTCTACATTATCAGGAAAGCCAGTTAAGGAAGTGAAATAAAAAAGATTGATGTGCACAAAAGTGGAAAACTTTGGTCTCAGATTTTCCTCTTCTATAAAATTATAAAATTGTCCTAGTTGCCAAGTTTAGTTTTTTTTCGTTGGAGTGATAAACCATGACTATTCTTTTAGTAAAACTAAAGACATATTACATGGGGTGATAACTGTCATTGAGAAGAAATTATTTTCAAGAAATCCAAGCAATTGCATGAGATAAATGGTAATTCCCTATTTTTTTTGGTAATAAACATTAGGCATAAATTAGGAAAAAAAAACAGGAAGAAAGAAAACGAGGAGAAAAATGTTGGTTACCCTAGAGAGAAGAAAGCTTAATAAAGTGAGTCACTAAATTGTATAGAGAAGTAGAAATAGCCCCAGGACAACTGGCCTTTTTATAGCTTCCATTGCAAACAATCTTTTCCAAGTGCTCTTTATGTCTTTATTCCTCAGACTATAGATGAAAGCGTTCAGCATGGGTGTGACCACAGGGTACATCACTGAGGCTGTTGCCCTTGAGTGTGAGCTGTGGGTAGCAGCAGAGCTAAGGTACACTCCTGGGCTTGCATAAAAAAATAAGGAGCTGCTTGTTGGGGGGAGTGGTGAAGGGGAAGCTGGGACATAATGAGAGAGTAGCACAGACATATATACACTACCAAATGTAAAATAGATAGCTAGAGGGAAGTTGCTGTATAACAAAGGGAGACCAACTCGATGATGAGTGATAACTTAGAGGGCCAGGACAGGGAGGGTGGCAGGGGATATGGGGATATATGTATACATACACTGATTCACCTTGATGTACCTCAAAAACTGGTACAAGGGTGTAAAGAAATTATATTCCAATAAAGAGCTTAAAAAAATGAGACAACTGGGAGGTGAAATGTACAAGTAGAAAATGCTTAATACTTCCCTTGAGCTGATGAGAGTCCATGTATAGAGGAAACTATCTTAGAGTAAGAGTAAAGTATACCAGCCAGGGTCCCACCAGCCAAAAGCATAGCCATAAAATACATCAGCATGTTATTGAGAAAGGTGTCAGAACAGGCAAGTTGGATCATCTGACTGAGTTCACAGAAAACGTGAGGGATTCTACTTCTGTACAGAAGGAAAGACACAACATCATCATTAAGCTTTGCAAAAAGGAATGCAAGATACTTGTGAGCCAGGACACCAAAAGCAAGAGTCCACAGAGCCAGGGATTCATGATGACCATGTAGCTCAGGGGGTGGCAGATGGCCACAAACTGGTCATAGGCCATCACTGCCAGGAGATAGATGCCCAACCCTGAAAAGGTTATGAAAAAGCACATCTGGGTGATGCAGTCTTCATAGGTGATAACTTTGCTTTTAGTCTGGATGTTCCACAGCGTCTTTGGGATGGTGGTGGAGGTGAAACAGATGTCTACAAAGGACAGGTGGGAGAGGAAGAAGTACATGGGGGTGTGGAGGTGGGAGTCTGAGCTGACGGCCAGGATGATGAGCAGGTTTCCAAACACAGTGATCAGGTACATGCAGAGGAAAAGTCCAAACATGATGGGGCTGCAGTTCTGGTTCCTCTGAATGTCCCAGAAGAAGAAATCTGGAAATCTGTGTATCATTGCTTGGTTTCATGTATTTGTATTGACTACCTGGAAAGAGGAAATAGATATCACTGAATTTCACACATATGGAATCACTCACATAATTAAACTGTTACAATTTTTATTTTGCATTCAAGGAATTTAATTCAGTGTTGTGTGTATGGATCTCTTCCCTTTAAGAGGTTCCCCGTTTCATCTCTGATTAAGCAATTTTATACCATTCTTAGCATTTTCCCCAGGAAGTAATGCATTCTACTGCATTATTGAGAATATCTTTCATCCTTTTGAGGAATATGTATTGAGTGTTGAACATGTTCCAGGCACTATCTAGACAAAGAGCATAGGGTGCTGAAAACCAAAAGCAACTACGATTCAATAATGGAGAAAGAATATAAGCAAATTATAATATTACATAATATGTCACATGGTGACAAGTGCAATGAAGAAAGCAAAAGCAAGTGAAAAGGAGAGAGTGCACAGGAGTGTGAATGTTTAATTGGTGTGTGGGCAAGACTGGTAATCAATGTGACATTTGAATGGTGACCTCAAGGGAGAGAAGGCAGGAACCACAAGCATATCTGAGAGTCTGTTCCAGGCAGAGGGAATGACCACTTCAAAGACCTGAAGGATTACAGTAGTTTCAGCTATTCAAGTTCAAAAATGGAAACAAGTATAGGAAGAGGAATAAGTAAGAGAGAAAGAGTGATCAGAGATGGTGTCAGGTAATTTGAAGAAACAGGTGGCCTCACTACTGGTTCAACTTCAAGATAAAGGGAATCACTCATCCATACCTCTTATGCTTCATACGAGGGTGAGTCAAAAATTATCTGCACTCCAGTTATATTAAAACTTCTATAAATTCTACAGCCAGAGTGCAGATAATTTTTGACTCACCCTTGTATATCTGGTTGCAAAGGCATCCTGTAAATTGTAATGGATTCCCTCTTTAACACTATTGGTTCAAATTTTGATGTCTGTAATATAAGGGTCACCTTGGAATACATGAGACCTGCCCTGTACTGCTGCTCTGAGGACTGATTTTACTTCATCACACATACACACACACAGACACACACACACACTCTCCCCAGACCATTGCTTCCTGGGCTGTGTTCTTACTATATCTTTCTCATATCCAGCCCCAGTGGTTAATCTATGAATGGATATAACTCAGGTTGGCCAGATCAATTATTTCCCAAAGTAGCAGCAGTAACTGAAATTCCAAATAGTAAGCTTCTCATGGACAAATATAATTGAGGATTCAGATTGTCATGTTCATTTTATGTCCTGTATTGAAAGAAACGTAGAGAATCTGCTGAATAAACAGAGGGAGAGACAGAAGAGATTGGACATGAATGAATGAGCTGGAAAAAAGATCTAATAGCTCAAGTGCGCCCTAAGAGATGGTGAGAAAGAAAAAAAAAAACTTGTTATTCCAACTCTTGTGATATACCTCCTTGATATATAGAAAAAATAATAAAAGAGCAAAATAAATTTGGCCAGTAGAAAAAAGAAGTGATATCTTTATGGGTTAATCACTTTCAGAGTCAAAGCTCCAAGAAAAAAAATATACTAAGGGAATAAACCAATACGCCACTAAGGAAAATATGCAAAGTACAATCCAATTTGGGCGTATTGGACGTCCCTGAGGGTCCGGTGGTTAAGACTTTGCCTTCCAATGCAGGGAGTGAGGCTTTGATCCCTGGTTGGGGAGCTAAGATCCCACATGCCTCGCAGCCATAAAACCAAAACATGAAACAGCAGCAATATTGTAACAAATTCAATAAAGACTTTAAAAATGGTTCACATCTAAAAATCTTAAAAAAAAAAGTTGGGCATGTTACAGTAGAAGACTTGCTTTTTTTCTGTGCCTAGTCCATATCTATTTGACCAATTGGATTTTATATGACATTATAGGGGATAATTCCCTTTTATTTTTATTATGTGTCATCTTTTCTTTGTTTTTCCAGAACTTTGCATTTTGATCTCTTTTTTAAAAAAATTCAGTGGGCAGACTCCAGTCCTGGTTCTGGCCTTTGTACAAAGGCCCCTTGGACCACACTATAAAACTCTGCACACACCATGGCAACCCATCCTCTAACTCTGAATAACCTTCTTCACAAGATTCAAGTCTGAGGATGTGTGTCATATGCACATTTATTTTATTGTGTCGTGACTTCACCATTACAATGTAAGTCCCAGAGAAGCAGGGCTTTCACGTGCATTATGTGCTCTAGTTTTTCAAAATGGTGTGTGAATATATGTGCACTTATATATAAACAAATCTAAGGAAATGAAAACTTATACAATAAAATGGCTGGCACAGACAATGAAAACAGTTAAGTAGAGTGGTGGCATACAAAGTTATTCAACAAATGAATGGAGCATTGAAACCTAACTGATATATGATGTACAATAGCAGTAATTGAACAATATCAACATAGACCAACAATTAATTAAGCAAAGACTTTGACATAAGAGAACAGAACATAAAGTGTACCTAGAACTTTTTGGCATGTAGCAGGTATTCTGTTATTGTTTGTTGAATGAATCAGGAATTAGGTTTCAATACATATGGACTTTAAATATATGACAAAGTTGTGTATCTGTTTAGTTGGTAAAGGTTGATTGTTTCATTAAAGCTGGCACATATAGTTATCCATCTAGAAGGAAGTGATGTGTTTTCCTACTTTATGCATCTTAAAAAATTTGGAAGGATTGAAAACCTCAGTGTAAATATAAATAGAACATGTTAGGTGAATATGTAAAGAACTACATGTAAAAGCTACAGATGGGCAAAACCATCATAATTAAGATAGTCAGATGTAAGAAGATAGATATATTTGACTATATAAAATTTAAAACTTTGTTAGGTACAATATATCCAACTAAAAGCCAATAAACAATAATCTATAAAGATCATTTAAAATGCTGCTAACTATAGAAGGCACGTAATTTTTCGACATATAATAAAAATGGTAATATAATAATGAACACGGTGATCAAATATATGAATATTTGCTCAAGTTGATTAATAGTTTAAGAAAGCAAAAAGAAATCTCTTTCACATACATCAGTCCATGAGGCAACTTAAAGATCTCTCACGTTGATTGGGGTTGGAGTTTTTAAACAGGTAGTAAAAGAGGATCCTCTAATTCTGCTGGCAGAAGTGTGAAGTGTTACATGTTGGGGAAGTAACTTGAATACAGCTATAAACATTAAAATTCAGATATTTTTAATCATGTTTTCTCAGTCTTGGCACTATTGACATTCTGGGCCAAATGACCACTCTATGTGGTGGGGATCAGTCCTGTGCATTGTAGGATGTTTACAGCATCCTTGGTCTCTACTGACAGCTCCACAAGTGACAGCCCAACATGTCTCTGAACATTGCTCAGTGTCCCCTGGGGGAACAATATTGCCTCTGGTTGGTAATCAGAGTTTTAACATAACAATCTCAAAATATTTTTGTATGATTGTTATAATAGCAATGTATTGAGAAAAACTATGTAAAGCTTTCAACATGTGAATAGCGCAGTCACATCATGAAATATCAAGCAGCCACTGAAATAATGAATCAGCATTACACTGGTTGAATGCAGGTAAATCCTTGAGGCATTACTGAGTAAGAAGGAAGAGTGAACCCATAAAAAAAAGACTGCCTTAAACATAAAGAGCATTTATGATGGGTACAGGATGCTATTCATGTATTTGTATAAAAGCATATGAATATCTATGTATAACAAAGGAAGAAAGTGTTAAAAGAAACTAAGAATTTGTGAAATAAAGATCATCACTAAAAATGAAATTAGGTTAAGTACAGAGGTTTCAAAACAACTGAATGAAACAAAAACAAATGAGAATCTAAAACTAGCTTATATAAAGACTAAAATGATGATAATTTAGTGATATCAACATGGGTCACTAATTCAAGAATAAATTCCTAAAAACAGGGAAATAAAAGAATAGAAGGGCTTTTAAAATTGGAGATGTAGCAGTATGTAAGTTATAAGTTATATCTTATATAAAGATATGTGGATTCAAATATACTTAAGGGAGGTGAAGGTGATCTTTAGTTAAGTGTAGAAAAGAATGCCTTCCAGATGACAGTCCGAGATGGTGCAACTTTTAGAAATAGATCTAATTGCAAAAGGCCAGAAGGAACAATAGGGAATAAGAGAGATTTAAAAACAAGTTGGAAAAAAAAAACAAAAAACAAGTTGGTAATAATTATAAAGGGTGATTTATTAGTACCAAGTATACAGGAAAACATAAACTTTAATTTTTGTTAGTAGCAAAGATTTGCAAGTGAAGAATATAAAAGTGACAGATAAATTATTTCAGTAACAAAAATAAAAAACACACAAGTATATTCATGTACGGGTAATAAAGCAATTTCAAAGTAAAGCTATTTAGCATAACCCTTCTTACTTATAAAATAAATTTGTTTTGTTTTCTTTTGTTTTGTTTTTGGCCATGCCAGGTGGCTTGTGGGATCTTAGTTCCCCAACAAGGGATTGAACCAGGGCCCCCTGAGCTGGACGACCAGGGAATTCCCTAAAATGATTTTTAATATGAATACCCAGAGTGAAAGATGATGATGTGATACACTTGTCCCATGAACTACTGTTGCAAAGAGATATTTGCATATAATACATTGGTCTAGATTTTTATTATCAATATGGGACCAAAGTCAAATATGCCCTATCTCAAAAATGAAAAAAGAAATGCCCTCACTTTAGTAGACATTCTTCTACACATAATACTCTATTTCCTACTCCCTTTAACTACAAAACTCCTAGGATATGTTCTACTTTTACTGGAAGCACTTTGTGCCTCCCATTTTCTCCTCTGGGTTTCCAGTCACTTAATTGTCAACAATTACCCATGTGCTTCTGAGTTCAATGTTCATTTCTCTTTTTAGCATAATAAATTAAGTTATTAATTAGTTAATCAGGCAACCAAACAACCATTGTTATCTCCAGGCTCTGAGCTAGGTTGCTGGCTGTAAGATGACCTGGAGAAGGTACAGAATAATTTTGAACTACTTTCATAAGTAATTGTTAAAATGTAATCACTTGGGCATCAGATCCTTATTTCTGAAGGCAGTGTGGGATAATAAGCCTACTTCTGATGTATGTTGTGAGGAATAAACGAAATGTTAGATATATTTTGTTGAGTCCAAAGAAAACCTTCAGTGTGAGTGTGTTAATCTAAACATGTGTGCATTTGTGCACATCTTTCTTTCAACTAAACACACACATGTACATATAAACATACACAGACTCATTTATAATCCCATCTACTATGTTGAAAGAAAACCTAAAAACGAGATGGTGCGGATAGAATTGAAGAGAATGATATTTGAATGAACGTAACATAGAAAAATGTAGTAATTTTTACATAAAGATTTAAAGTAGAATGGTTGACTTTAATTTTCACAAGGAAACATATTTTCTAACTTAAATACTCAAAGCCCTTAAGGTCAGAACCACATTTACATTATGTAATGAGAAATTCTCTATATTAGGAAATGGTGCCAAATATCACCAAATTTACTCTAATTTCTCCTATGTGGAAGGGATTTCAACACAGAATGACTTTCCCAAAGGTGGTAACTGAATGATTCGAAAGCCTTAAATTCAGTTCCTGGGAACAATATTCTATGGGATAAATACATGTATTAGATTCCTACTGCTGCTGTAACAAATTAACACACTAGTGGCTTTAAAACCTTCTGTCTTAAAGTTCTGGAAATCAGAAGCCTGAAATGGGTCTCAACGGGCCTAAATCAAGATGCCTGCAGCGCTTGGATCTTCCAGGATGTTCCAGGTGAGAATGAGTTCCCTCTCCTATTCCAATTTCCAGGGCCACCTGCCTTTCTTGTATCATGGTCCTTCCTGCATCTTCAAAGCCAGCAGCATAGCATCTTCAAATATCTCTCTGACTCCAATTTTTCTTCCTCTCTCTTCCACATTTATAGCATTATTGTGATTACACTTGTCCAACGTGGAAAATTCAGGCTAATTTTCTTATTTTGAATACGTGACTAGCAGCTTTATTCCATCTACTGGCTTAATTACCCTGCTACATAAACAAATAAATTCATAAGTTCTTTGGTTTGGGATATGATATCTTTTAGAATCCCTTATTCTGCTTACCACAAAATCTTTTCAATATATATTTTATTTGATGTCACTCAAAGCTATTATATTTAAAAGTTCTGACATACAATTTATCACCAGCTATAAAGTGAGTGAAAAAAAATGTCTTTCAAAATTACATACATAAAGGATCCTTGGTGGAGAAGACTAAGAGTATTGTACATTTGATTCGAACACAGGACCACTGCCTTGATACCCAAATTGTGATCCACAGACCAAGACCTGAAGCTTCAACAACTCCTAAGAACTTGTTAGAAATGCAGGTCCTGGGTCCACTAGAGACCTGAAGAATCAAAATTTGCTTTGAACCACAGACTTTGGTAATTTGTACGCACAGTGAACTTATAGATGTTCTAGTCTGAAAGAGATTTTCTTACCTTCTCGCTGTTGGCCTTTGGGGCAGGAAAATTACTTGTATTGGATGCTTTCCTGTGGTATATAGGAGATGAGTAGCATGCCTTTAGACATTGCCAAATACCCTCAGGGGCAAAATAATCTCTGGTGGAGAAACACTGCCCATAGTTTGAGAACTGGAAGCATCTTGACAAATTCCAATCAAGATTCCATCCTTTACTAGGTTAATACCTTTAAGCAGAACATCAAATCCCTCTTAAATTTCTACAAAGGAGAATAGAGTTCATAAAAGTACTGCCTCATATAACACATGGTTGTAAAAATTAAATTTGACAGTCCCTATAATATGCTAAGTTAGAGGTGCATGACAATATCTAAATTTTTTTATAATTACAAATATTTTATAATGAGGGACTAAATGACATCTCTTAACTTCTCATATAAGTAGGAGATCCTAACTGGCTTTGCAAAACTATCATGAAACCATTGATTATAATACCCAAGATTTTATGTTAAAGGAGGATCGTTATCCCCCTTTTTGAAGGGGGGATTACTAATTTTCAGATATTTCAGGGGTTGTGTTCCCACCACAAATTAAAGCTTTGAAAACCCAAGGGACCTAGTCAAGATAAATCATTACTATTTTACTTTTGAGAGTAGTTGGACTCAAGAATGTGATGAGGTGCTGGGGGGCTTAGAGATTTGGAAGCAGGAGAGTTAAAGGAGAAGGAGTAAAAAAAAACTGAATTCACCTAGCATAATGTTATCTCCTGGGAACAGAGAATTAGCAGACAAAAAAATCCATTCTGTCCAGACCACTGTCTCCAAGGGAAATCATATACTTAGAGGTTGGAGTAACAGGAGGAAAACATGCATAACGTGCTGATGTAGGAAGCCATAAATATCTCTTCTGCTGCAGCCCTTCAGCCTGTGCCACTTTTGGTTGGAGAGGACATGCTGCTTTTGGAGAGGTTGCTGCTTTTGCAGTCCTAAATCTGACTGCGAGACCAAAGCTCGACCCCTTCCTATTTTCTTGTCTGGGCCCAGAGTTTGATATACATCATCCATCACTGAAGGAGGAATTTTGACTTTCATAGGGAAACCTTCCACGGAGAGTTTCCAAGCAGGTGAGTGTGAGAGCTCCACCGACAGTGCAGGAGAGAATCAGAGAGGACAGAAGCCAGGAACGTGTACCTGAGGTCACCTGAGGACCAATCCACACCTCTCAGATGCCAGAGATCACTGTGGTTGTTTGCTGGCTTTCCTAATAATGTATTTATTTATGATTCTGAAAAAGTGAACATTGTGCTTGGAAACAGAAGGGTCAATGTTGACTATTAAATCGTGCTAGTGGAAGCCCAATAGAGGAAGGAATGGGAGACATAAACTGCTTCCAGTAAAAGTAGCAAATAAGCTGGAAGATCATTTTAATTAACAGGAGTAGACAAATAGGGTATTACTTGTGGAGGGACATACAGTGAAGTGAGGGCATTTCTTTTTATTTTAAGATGGGGCATATCAGACTGTTTCCACATGCATGAGACAGATCTAGACCAAGGACTGTTTGCTGATACATCTTTGCAATAACTATGCATGAAACATATATATTATAGTATCTTCTTTCACTCAAGTTACATAGGTGAAAAGGTGTATACTAGAAAAGTTTACTTTGTGATTATTTTATTACTTGTGAGGTCGAATATATTTGTGGATTTGTTAGCCATTCAGTGCTTCTCTTTTGAAAAATATCTCTACAACTCTTTTGTTTTAGTGGTGTCAGAGTGTTATTCCATTTTTTAATTGAATCCTTTGAAATTGTTTTTAACAAAAAATCGAGTGTCTGTCATTTCATTCTATTAAATATGTATAGATGTACTTGTGGGTATTGCATAAGAATTTATAAATTTTGTTTGTCAAATCTACCAGTCACTCATACAGCAATCTATTTATTGCTTTTAAAAAAGAATTTGAGGTATAATTGGCTATAACAATATATGAGTCACAGGTATACAGCATAATGATTCAATATTAGTTTATGTTGCTAAAAGGCACCACAGTTAACCTAGTTAACATCTGTCATCACACATAGTTACAATTTATGTCTTGTGATGAGAACATTCAGGATCTACTGTCTCTTGGCACCTTTCAAATATGCTATAAAGTATTATGAACCGTAGTCATCATGCTGTACATTACATCACATCCATAGCTTTTTTATTGTTATTTTTCCTACTGAAAGACTTTAATTGTCACTTTAATGTTCTTAATGTGTCAGTCTTTGTTGTAAACAAAAAAGGATCCTGTGAGAGTTCTTTAGCACCCGTAGTGGTAAGAAATAACACTTTATACATATTTACTTCTAGTTTCACATTTGTTACTCCTTATTGCTCCTTTTGGCCTTCAGAGTAATTCTGTTTCTCAAAGTTGCATCACTTCTGGCCATTTGACTGAACATTGCCTTTATATTCTATGAGCATATTTGAATCCATCTGTCTCTATTAAGATGAAATTGTAACTTGATACTGTTCCTCCCCACATTGTAAATGTCCTTCTGTTATATTCTTTTATTCCCAAGTCTTTGGCAATTTAATCTTGAATTAGTGACCCATGTTGGTATCATTAAATTCTTTATCTTCTCTGTCTCTTTATCACTTAGTTGTGGATTTTTGTTCAATTTTGTTACCTACTGTTGTTCAGGAAACAATATACTTAACCTAATTCACTCTTTCTGATAATTTTTATTCCATAAGTTCTAAATTTCCTTTAAAAACCTCTTTCTAAAATGTGCACTTATCCATATTTACATACTTTTACATAAATGTATTAAAAGAATCCTGAATACACCATAAATGGTCTTTATGTTTGATGTTTTCCTATATTTTCCCCTTTTGTTTCTTTCTCAATAATACCTCAGGACTTGCTGCCAATCAACTAGTATAATGCCGGTTCGTTATTTCAATGTCTGTATAATATTCCATGGTGTAGCTATGCAACTCACACATTCAGTGGTCAGTCATATTATTTTTCAATAAATCACTATTTACTGCTTCAAATACATTTTGGGATTGTTAATTTAAGCCTGTGCTTCTCAACCAAGGGTAATTGTGTCCCTCAGGGGACCTTGAGAAATATCGATAGACATTTTTCACTGTCACACTGATGTACGGTAGGTGGAGGGCAGAGATGCCTCTAAACATCCTACAATGTACAGGACAGACACCACTGCAGATAATAATCTGGCCCAGAATGTTCAATAGTGCAGAGATCGAGGAACGCTGAGTTAAAGAATATCTATGTTTCTAATGTCAATAGCTGTCTTCAAGTTATTTCCCCAATGTTCCCTACTTCACATTTCTGCCAGCAAAATTAGAGAGTTCCCTTTATGCCTGTAATACTAGTTTAAAAATTTCAACCCTAATCAACAGCCACTGTTTCCCCAGGCTGAGGGTTGTGAATAAGATTTCCTGTTTTTCTTTTAAACTATTACTCATTTTGAGCAAAGATTCATAATTTGATCAACATGTCATTTTCTGTTATTACCGTATGCCTATGTATTTTGTGCCTATTTTTTGATAGCTGCGTTTCCAGTGATTTTTTATAAATTATTTGTTCTGCAATTGACTTTTGGGTGGGTATTTTTGACCATAGAAAGCTTTAAATTTTTTTTTTTGAAAGCTTTAAATTTTATAGAGTTAAATCTGTCTTTCTTCTTACTGGTAATTTTCTCACCTTTATTATGATAGTTTTTCCCCTTGGAGATTTTATGTGTATTTTTTATATGTTTGTCTAAAGTGGACTGTTTACTTTTACACTGGGGTCTTTAGTCCCTTTTTAAAAGATGTGTTAGGTAAGGAACCACTTCATTTCCATCCAGAGAGATGGCAGTTTATTCCAGGTTTTATTCAACAATCAGCCTTTTCCAATCAAATTGAAATACAACGTTCCCATAGGGTAGTGTTAATGTCTAAGGGGACCTAATTCCTAGTCACTCAACAAATAATAACAAAGCATCTGCTATTTGCCACAAATTTCTGTGTACATTATATGTTATAGTCTCTTGAATCAGGGACTTTTCTAAATTAATTATTAATTCATGTTGTAATTGTTCAATTACTGCTATTGTATATCATGTTTCACTCAGTTTTTGATGTTCTATTTAGTTTTGTTTAATGCAATTATACGAAATCACCCTTTTAGCCAGTTTCATTTTTTTTGCCATTCTTTTTATTTCATAATTTCTCATTTTCTTCAATGTGTTTTTTCAATAAATGCACATATATTCACATACCTTTGGGAAAAAAAGAAGTGAACAAGGCAGTTGAAGTATCTGTTGATTATGACCTTTCATTATACTGATAGTTACAGTACAGTGAAATAAAACATACTGTCCTTAGAATTAAATCATGTGAAGAAATTAATCCAGAATAAGAGGATAAATTTTCGTGACCTGCTCAGGCTTTATAGAGTATGGGAAATGCCTTCGTATGTTGTTCAAAGACCAGAACTAAAAAGTGTGCCCACTGGACTTATAAGAAAAAGTAAAAAACTAAGTCCAAGAATAGCAAACAAACTATGTCCCATAAGAAAATAGAGAAAAGGCTTGTTTTGTTCAAAATCAGACCAGAAAAAAATTGGTCAAATAATATAGAAAAGGCTCAGGACAAACAAGTCTTCTACTTCTTCATATAACACGTGCCCAAGTTTTGTTGTATTTGTATATTTCCGCTTTTTATTTGTTAGTTTACTCCATTTGCTGATTTTTCTCTTGGGTTATTAAATCTATGTCATTTTTCACATCATATAGGTATCACTGTTTCTATTCTTGGCAAAACAGTATTTTTCTTTATGATTTTTCCTGGACATCCAGGAGATGTAGCTGAAGTTGAAAGGTTGCAAAACCAAGGAAGTTTTCCTTCGTCACATTGTCTCAGGGACCATTTGAGCTTGTTAGAACTTTCCCTTAATTTCAACTGTCTCTCATACTTTTTATATTTCTTTAAAAACAGGGCAGAATGTGGCTGGAGCTAAAAGGAACCCTGACTTTATTATTCCCTCGGAAGCTTATGAACTGGAATTTCTGGGTACCATTTAAACATTCTTTAGGAGAAAGTTAACCTGATCTGACCAGCTCGAGTTGTCACCATCCATGGCCTAAGGAAGGTGGTTCTGGGTGAGAAATTTATGATAGTAACACAGCCCAGGTGGCTGTGGTGTGTGTGTGTGTGTGCCTGTGCCTTGTGGAGTGAGAACAGTTCTTAAAGCAGAGGTAACTGGACTCAAATATTAAGGTGACATCATAGGGAGACAGAAGCCAGAACTCAACCAAAAATGGTACTAAGAAGGGGATAGTCTTCAATTCACAAGATAACTTGAATGCAACAAAATTCATAAAGTGCAAGGAATAACATGGAAGGAGGGATTCTCTGTGTACTGAAGTTACAGCTGTAGCAGAGAGGCCACCTTGTTCCTCAGCATCCTCTGACGCCATCTCTAGTCACTCCCCCTCTTGCTTATCCCCCTGCTACCCTGGCTTCCTTGTTTGGATATGAATATATGGAACCAATATCTTCCTCAGGTCCTTTGCACTGGCTGTTCCCTCTGTGGGGCACACGCTTCTCCTGATATTATACTAGATTCTTCTCTCTTTTGAACTCTCTTCAAATAACACCCTCTTTCCAGGCCTTGCCTGAATACTCAGCACGAAATGACACCTCTTACTACTCTCTCCTTTATACCTGGTTTTGTTTTATTCATAGCATCTGTCATGTTGTGACACATTATATGAGGGTGAGCCAAAAATTATCTGCACTCTGGCTGTAGAATTTATTTTAATTAACTTTTAGAAAAGACAAATACATCATTTTCCAACATAATCTCCTTGCTTTTCAATACACTTCGTCCATCTGTCAACAAGCTTTTGTATTCCCTCATTAAAAATGTTTTAGTCTGAGCTGTGAGCCATGAATGTACCACTGTCTCCACTTCTTCAACAGAAGTGAATCTTCGTCCTCATAGGGCTGCTTTCAGGGGACCAAACAGGTGAAAGTCTGATGGAGCAATATTAGGACTACAGCGAGGATGTTTTAACACCTCAAAATGAATTTTTGCAGTGTTGACAATGGGGACAGAAGTGTGCAGACTTGCATTGTCATGCAAGATCGCAACACCCTTGGATATCAGTCCTCTGAGTTTAACCTGAAGTTTAGGCTTCAGCTCTGCCCACACTGTCGACACTCTGCAAAAACTTCATTTTGAGGTGTGAAAGCATCCTCTGTATATTTGATTTTTCTCCATCAGACTTTCACCTGTTTGGTCCCCTGAAAGCAGCCCTGCTAGGATGAAGATTCACTTCTGATGAAGAAGTGAAGACAGTGGTACATTTGTGGCTTGCAACTCAGGCTAAAACATTTTTTAATGAGGGAATACAAAAGCTTGTTGACAGATGGATGAAGTGTATTGAAAAGGAAGGAGATTATGTCAAAAATGATGTATCTGTCTTTTCTAAAAGTTAATGAAAATAAATTCTACATTCAGAGTGCAGATAATTTTTGACTCCCCCTCATATAATATTTGCATATCATCTTTCACCATCTTTGGATTGTGGGAGATTTGTTTTTCAGTACTCTATTTATTTCCTTTATATGCTCGGAACATGGTTGACTATATATTTCTCAAAGGCATGAAAGAATTTCTCATTAAAACTGTAAATACAAGAGGTCTTTGGAAATATGCTGAGAATGGGACAAAAATTTCTAGTCAGAGATGAAATGGGGTATAATCTCAAGAATTGATGTTTACACAAAATACTAACATCAATTTCTTGCCAGAAAAAATTGAAACTATAGTAGTTCAGCTATGTGAGTTATGCCCATTTGAGTGAAAATTAA
The DNA here is from genome assembly GCF_030028045.1 of Hippopotamus amphibius kiboko. NCBI lineage: Eukaryota > Metazoa > Chordata > Mammalia > Artiodactyla > Hippopotamidae > Hippopotamus > Hippopotamus amphibius. The sequence continues at coordinate 14,115,148 of NC_080200.1, read as the reverse complement.
TCACGTTATTTTCTTCTTCTTTTTTTTTTCCATAAATAGTCTGCTCCACCACATGGAACGAGGGAACAATACACAAATTTCAAATTTTCTTCTTCTGGGGCTTTCAGAGGAACCAGAATTGCAGTCCCTTATATTTGGACTTTTCCTTTCCTTGTATCTGATCACTGTGTTTGGAAACCTGCTCATCATTCTGGCTGTCAGCTCAGATTCCCACCTCCACACACCCATGTACTTTTTTCTCTCAAACTTTTCCTTTGTGGACATCTGTTTCACCTCCACCACCATCCCAAAGATGCTTTGGAACATTCAGACCCACAGTAAAGTTATAACCTATGAGGGCTGCATCACCCAGATGTATTTTTACGTTATCTTTGCAACTTTAGATGACGTTCTGCTGGCTGTGATGGCTTATGACCGGTATGTGGCCATCTGCCACCCCCTGCAGTACACAGTCATCATGAACCCCCGGCTCTGTGGACTGCTGGTGCTGATGTCTTGGATCATAAGTGCCCTGGATTCCTTGTTACAAAGCTTAATGACGTTGCAACTATCTTTCTGTACAGACTTGAAAATCCCCCAATTTTTCTGTGAACTCAATCAGCTGGTACAACTTTCCAGTTCTGACACCTTTCTTAATAGCACGGTCATGTATTTGGCACTTGTCCTGCTGGCAGGTGGTCCTTTTGCTGGTATCCTTTACTCTTACTCTAAAGTAGTTTCCTGTATATGTAGACTCTCATCAGCTCAGGGGAAATATAAAGCATTTTCCACCTGTACATCACATCTCTCCGTTGTCTTCTTATTTTATTGTACAGGCATAGGTGTGTACCTTAGCTCTGCTGCTACCCACAGCTCACACTCAATTGCAACAGCCTCAGTGATGTACACAGTGGTCACACCCATGCTGAATCCCTTTATCTACAGTCTGAGGAATAAAGACATAAAGAAGGCTCTGAAGAGTTTCTATTTCAGGCCAGGTCAAAAGGGCCAATTATCCTGGGCATGATGACGTGCCATTGTTTCATGGCTTAGAGTCTCAGAATCAGCAATTGTGATACTTTGATTATTATGGAATAAAATTTGCTCCTTCTATGTTTTCCTTGAGATATTCATTTTTTATTATTCAATTTCCCTATACAACATCAGTAATTGTCTTTATTAAGCTTTTTCCTCAGTTTGATATATCGGCAGTTTGTACTTTTTTTTACTTCAAAATTTTTCTAACTTTGGATTAGAAATGTTTAGAAATTCCATTTTGTTGATAGTGAATCATAGATTTATGAATAACAATTACTTCTCAAATGTCCTGTATCATCCCAAATAATTGTCTTCTGTCTTCCTGAAAGAATAATCATTAGTTGCATTACTTATAAAAAATTTCAGTTGAAAATCAAGGCAAATTGTATTATTTTTAATAAGGTTGGTTGAATAAGAGGATATGGAGAAATGATTGTAAAGTTACATGAAAAACTTTTGCCTATGTAGCGGGTTGATGCCTTTAACCCTTGTGTTGTTCAAGGGTGATATCTGCATATATTAACATATATATATATATACATCATCATGATCACAGATGGCTCACTGGAGAGCTTGAAAGCCCGTTTGGTCACATGACTCAGGGTCACAGTTTTTGCAAACAAACATGTCTTCCAATCTCCTACTTACATGGACGAGAACCTCAATGGAGTCACTTTTTAATACAATTATCTAAAATAAAATTTAAAAACAGAGTAACTATGAACATCTTTAAATATCAGAATAAATGCCCAGAATCATAGGAGTAGATTGTTATAATTGCTCTCATTTCTGCTCACTTTTATTTTATATCAGTTAGCTACTGCTGTATTAGAACTCATCCTAATAATAAACTTTTTAATATAAAGCCTTTACTATTATGAGACTGTGTGGATAAGAGTTGTTCTCATCTCTGCTGGGGTCCTCATGACTCTATATTCCCATGTAATTCTCTGTGCTTTAATACTAAACTTCATTCATGATGCTGTATATTGCACTTCTTTCTTCACCCATATATGATAGTTTTCTCCACTTACATATGTTGGATAAGTTAGAGTTTATGAAAGAATACTTTGTCGTTAGTGATGTCAGCATTGTGGTGGCATAACACACCCCCTTCCCCGCTACCCTTCAATCTACTATTAATAAAACCTCCATAAGTAAACAAAGGTTTTTCTGCCCAACACACCAGAGCTCCAGATATTCACATATTTGCACATCTGAAGGTGGCTGGGTTAGAACACATAGAAGAGGGGGAACCAGGTGAATAGCGGAGGTAGCGCCCTTGATCCCAGGCCCATGGCTTAGGCATCTGGGCCCTGAGGCCCAGAGAACCTGGTAGCACCAGTGGAGGTGGCACACATGATCCTGGCCTCCTGGATGCGGCAGCACTAGTAGCCACAGGGAACCAGACAGCAGTGGTGGTGGGGCTCTCAGACCAGGTTACACTGGATGAGGCAGAATTACCCACGATCCTGGTGTCCCCAGCAAAGCTTCCAGCCACAGCAGGGACATTGGCAACACCAAGACACCAGTGACCCTGGAGGCACAAACAGCGATGACAAGGCATCAGGCAACACACATTTTAGGGACAGTGAAGGGCAAAGAGTACAGTTTCCCAAATATAGCCAGATGCAGCTCAGGTAAAAGAAACCAAATACTTGTGCTACTGCCTCACTTAACTGAAAAACATAGAAGGATCTCTAGCTACCATTTTGTTGAATTGTTAGAATCAAAGTAAACAAAGCTTTACCTAAATTAAAAAAAAAAAAAAGGTGTTTGCTATTTCAAATGCACTGTTAGAGGAGCACCACATTGAGCAACATGAAATACCACAGTAACATGGAATCGCAAAAAGAAAATGACAATTTTCCATGAACTAATTTTAATGACATGGAAGATTGTGATCAAACAAATAAAGAATTCAAAATATTGTCTAGAAGAAACTGATAAAGATACAAGAAAACTCATAAAGGCACTTAAATAGGCTCTGGAATTAAAATAATGAACATAAGGAGCAATTTCCAAAGAGATGATAACTCAAAAATAAAGAAAAAAATTCTGGAGCTGAAGAACTCATTAAATGAGATAAAGAATGCATTAGAAAGCAGTGGAAGTAGAGGAGGACATATGGAGGAGAGAAATAGTGAGCTCAAAGACAGAATGATTCAGGTAGATGTGAAGACAGAACTCAGACTGTTTTTTAAAGTGAAGATATTCTGCAAGAAAAATCTGACTCCATTAGAAAAGTTGAAAAGTGTAGTGGGTATCCCAGAAGGAAAAGAGAGGGAGAAAGGAAAAAAGAGATTATTTAAAGGAATAATAACTGAGAACTTTCCAAGTCTGAGGAAGAAATAATAGAAGACCTAAATATCTCAATGCAATATATATTCTTTTTTAGATTCTTTTCAATATATTCATATACATATGAATATATTAATATATATTTTCATATATATATATGTACATGAATCGCTGTGCTGTACACCTAAAACTAACATGATATTGTAAACCAAGTATATTTTAATAAACATTTTTAAGAAAGATAGAATATAAAAGGCAGCCAGAAAAAAAAATGAGTAACCTACTAAGGTACCCCCATTAGGCTATGAGCAAATTTCTCAGCAGAGACTCCACTGGCCATGAGAGAATGGAATGTCATACTCCAAATGTTGTAATGTAAAAACTATCAGTCAAGAATACTCTATTCAGGAAAGTTATCCTTCAGATATGAAGGAGAAATAAAGGATTTCCCAGGAAAACAAAGTCTGGAGTTCAGTACTACCAGACTTGCCTTACAAGAAATGTGGAAATGCTGTCTTCTACTTGAAATGCAAAGGCAAAAGTACACAAAATGTTCAGTAAGGTGTTAGCGGAATTAGAAAATTGAAACTATATACCAGAATAGGTGGTTAAAAATAGTAGTATAATGTTTAAAGGGAAAAAAAGCATTGAAATTAACTGTAGCTACTTTATTTGGTGAGTGAATCATAACATGAATAGAAACATATTCTGAAATGGACAGTACAAGGAAAAGAATGAAGCTGAACCAGTCTTTTACACCACATACTAAAATAAACTCAACATAGATTAAAGATGAAATGTAAGATCTGAAACATTAAAAAATCATAGAATAAAACATAGGCAGTACCTCTTTGACATCAGTCTTAGAAATATTTGGGGGCTATATCTCCTTAGGCAAGGGAATTAAAAGTAAGAAAAATCAAACAGAACTACATCAAACTGTAAAGCTTTGCACAGTGAAGAAAACCAGCAACAAAACTAAAAGGCAACCCACTCGTGGGGAAAGATATTTGCAAATTATATATCAGCTAAGTGGTTGTTATTCACAAAAGAATTCAGTCAACTCAATTAAAAAACAAAATAACCATATTAAAAAATGGGTACAGGACCCTCAATAGACATTTTTTTTTCCCAGGGAAGACATACTGATGGCCAATAGGAAAATATAAAGAGCCTCAACATCATTAATCATGAGAGGAATGGAAACCAAAACTATAATGAGATACACTTCCCATTGGTCAGAATGGCTATTATCAAAGAGACAAAAATCAGTAAGTGTCAGTGAAAGGAAATGGATCAAGATGATGGAGTAGTAGAACATGGAGCTCACCTTCTCCCCACAGATACATCAAAAATACACCTACATGTGGAATGAATCTCATAGAACATCCACTGAATGCTGGTAGAAGACCTCAGACTTCCAAAAGGGCAAGAAAATCTCCACATAACTGGGTAGGGCAAAAGAAAAAGGAAAAAAAAAAAAAAAAAAAGAAAGAGAGAGAAAGGAATCAAGATGGGACCTGTACACATGGGAGGATGATGTGACAGAGGAAAGGTCACACTAGGAAGTCTCCTCACTGGTGGGAACAGAGGGGGAGCTTTGGAACTTTGAAGGGAGCACAGCAACAGGTTTGTGGAGGGCATAGCAGAGAGAGACCTTCACAGATGGTTGGTGCCCACAGGCACTCCCCAGCCTCAGGTGCTTGTCTGCTTGCCCACTGGGGTGGGTGGGGACTGGGTACTGAGGCTCCAGTTTAGGAGGTCAGACCCTGTGGAGAAGACTGGGGGTGGCTGTGTGAAAACAGCCTGTGGGGGCTAGGGTGTTGTGTGTCACAACTGAGGGAGCCTGGAAAGAAGCCTGGGCTTGCCTGTGAAGCAAGGGAGCATTGCTGGGGGGTGCTTGAAGAGAGGTGTGGGACCAGCATAAGAGCTTCTTTCTCCAGTCTTGCAGCTGCAGAGCACCTCCTAAATGAGCTCCGGAGATGGGTGCCTTCACTGTTTCCACCACCTAGTGTCCTGTGAGCAGGTGCAGCTCACTGCCTCCAACTTCCCTGGGAGTGCACATTGCTCACTGCTGCTGCTGAAGGCCCTATGACCTGGTGCCAACCACTGCCCTTACCTGCCCTGATGCACCTGTCCAGCCTCAGTCACCACCTCAGGCTCCACGACTGGAACCAACTTCCCTAGGGGCTTGCAACCTGCCACCACTGCAGAGGGACCCATGACCAGGAGTCAACCACTGTCCCTGCCTTCCTGGGAGCCTATGTGAGCCATGCACCTGTGCACCTGCCCACCACCTATCAAGGGGATAATAGCCAGCACAAGGTGAGCAAAGAGATGACAAGCATCAAAACCAAAAATAGCACTCATGCCAAAAAATGATTAAACCCACACAAGCTACACAGGGACACTCCTGTTTATAACTAGCTCTCCAAGCCTGCAGTAGTTAGTAAAAGACCAAGAGAATTCCCTAAGGAACAAACAATGAAATAGACCTCTTCATTCTAATAGACACTGATTTCAAAAAGGGGGTAATGACAATACTGAAGGTATCAAGAAAGACTGTTGACAGAAATACAGATTTCTAGAGAAAAACAAATATTGTATATTAATGCATATATGTGGAATCTAGAAAAATGGTACAGATCCACCAGTTTGCAAGGCAGAAATAGAGACACAGATGTAGAGAACAAACATATGGACACCAAGGGGAGGGGCAAGCAGGCGGAGTTGGGATGGGATGAATTGGGAGATTGGGATTGCCATATATACATTTCTAATAAGAAAAAAATATCAAATTGTACACTTTAATATATCCAGTTTATTGCATGTCAATTATATCTCAATAAAAAAATTAAAAAATAATTTTTTTCACAACACTATGAAATCAGAAATAAACTACACACACAAAAAAAAACTTTAAAATCACAAACACATGGAGGCTAAAGAATATGCTACCAAATAACCAAAAAATCACTGAAGAAATCAAAGAAGAAATTAAAAAAAAATCTAGAAACAAATGACAATGAAAACATGATAATCCAAAACCTATGGGATGCAGCAAAAGCAGTCTTAAGATGGAAGCTTAGAGTGGTTCAAGCTCAGATGAAGAAATAAGAAAAATCTCAAATAAACAATATAACCTTACATGTAAAACAATTAAAAAAGAACAAAGAAAACTCAAAGTTAGTAGAAGGAAAGAAATTATAAAGCTCAGAGCAGAAATAAATTAAATAGAAATGAAGAAAACAATATCAAAGATCAATAAAACAAAAAGCTGATTCTTTAAAAAGATAAGCAAAATTGATAAACCGTTAGCCAGATTCATCAAGAAAAAGAGGTAGAGGAGTCAAATCAACAGAATTAGAAATGAAAAAGAAGTTACAACTGACACAACAGAAATACAAAATATCATAAGAGAGCACTACAAGCAACTATATGCCAATAAAACAGATAACCTGGAAGAAATGGTCAAATTCATGGAAATGTACACCTATCCAAGACTGAACCAGGAAGAATTAGAAAATATAAACAGACATCACAAGTAATGAAATTGAAACTGTGATTAAAAATCTTCCAGCTAACAAAAGGTTCAAAACCAGATTGCTTCACAGGCAAATTCTATCAAAAGTTTAGAGAAGAGTTAACACCTATCCTTCTCAAACTCTTCCAAAGTATTTCAGAGGGAGGAACACTCCCAAACTCATTCCACAGGGCCACCATCACCCTGATACCATAAAAGACAAAGATAACACAAAAAAAGAAAATCACAGACCAATATCACTGATGAACTTAGATGTAAAAATCCTCAACAAAATACTAACAAACAGAATTCAACAACACATTATAAATATCATAAACCATGATCAAGTGTGATTTATCCCAGGGATGCAAGGATTCTTCAATATACACACAACAATTGATGTGCTACACCATATTAATGAAAAGAAGAATAAATCCACATGGTAATCTCAATAGATGCAGAAAAAGCTTTTGACAATAATCAACACCCATTTATGATTAAAAAAACACAAAACTCTCCAGAAAGTGGGCATAGAGGGAATCTACCTCAAAATAATAAAGGCCATATACAACAAACCCACAGCAAACATCATTCTCAATGGTGAAAAACTGAAAGCAAAACTCTAAGATCAGGAACAAGACAAGAATGTCCACTCTCACCACTATTATTCAACATAATATTAGAAGTCCTAGCCACAGCAATCAGAGAAGAAAAAGAAATAAAAGGAATACAAACTGGAAAAGAAGAAGTAAAACTGTCACTGTGTGCATATGACATGATACTATACATAGTAAATCCTAAAGATGCCACCAAAAACTACTAGAAATAATTGATGAATTTGGTAAAGTTGTAGGATAAAAAATTAATGCACAGAAATCACTTTCATCCCTATAAACTAACAAAAAATGATCAGAAAAAGAAATTAAGGGAATAATTCCATTTACCACCACAACAAAAATAATACAAAACCTAGGAATAAGCCTCCCTAAAGAGGCAAAAGACCATACTCAGAAAGCTGTAAGATACTGATGAAAGAAATCAAATACAAGCAAACAGATGGAGACATATACCATGCTCTTGGATTGGAAGAATCAATATTGTGACAATGACTATAGTACCCAATGCAATCTACAGGTTCAATGCAATCCCTATCAAATTACCAATGGCATTTTTCACAGAACTAGAACAAAAAATTATACAATTTCAAGGGAAAAACAAAAGACCCCAAATAGCCAAAGCAATCTTGAGAAAGAAAAATGGAGCTGGAGAAATCAGGTTTGCTTACTTCAGACTATACTACAAAGCTACAGTAATCAAGACTGAATGGTACTGGCACAAAAACAGAAATATAGATCAATGGAACAGTATAGAAATCCCAGAGATAAACCCACGCATGTATGGTCAACTAATCTATGACAAAGGAGGCAAAGATATACGATGGAGAAAAGGCAACCTCTTCAAAAAGTGGTTCAGGGAAAAGTGGACAGCTACATGTAAAAGAATGAAATTAGAACATTCCCTAACATACACAGAAGTAAACTCAAGATGGATTAAAGATCTAAATGTAAGGCCAGACACTATAAAACTCTTAGAGGAAAACATAGACAGAACACTCTATGATATAAACCATGGAAAGATCCATTATGACCCACCCCCTAGAGTAATGGAAATAAAACCAAAAATAAACAAATGGGAGCTAATGAAAGTTAAAACTTTTGCACAGCAAAGGAAACCATAAATAAGAAGAAAAGACAACCCTCATAATGGGAGAAAATATTTGCAAATGAAATAACTGGCAAAGGATTAATTTCAAAAATATGCAAGCAACTCATGCGGCTCAGTATCAAAAAAACAAACAACTCAATCCAAAAATGGGCAGAAGACCTAAATTGTCTATTTCTCCAAAGAAGACATGCAGATGGCCAGCAAACACATGAAAAGATGCTCAGCATCACTAATTATTAGAGAAATGCAAATCAAAACTCCAATATCCATTCTGCCTTCACACTTGTCAGAATGGACATCATCAGAAAATCTAAAAACAATAAATGCTGGAGAGTGTGCAGAGAAAAGGGAACCCTCTTGCAATGTTGGTGGGAATGTAAATTGATACAGCCATTGTGGAGAACAGTATGGAGCTTCCTTAAAAAACTAAAAATAGAACTACCATATGACACAGCAATTCCACTACTGGGCATATACCCTGAAAAAACCATAATTCAAAAAGACACATGTACCCCCAAAGTTCATAGCAGCACTATTTACAATAGCCAGGACACAGAAACAATGTAAATGTCCAACAACAGATGAATGGATAAAGGAGATGTGGTACATATATAAAATGTAATATTACTCAGCCATGAAAAGAAATGAAATTGGGTCATTATAGAGATGTGGATGGACCTAGAGTCTGTCAAAGAGTGAAGTAAATCAGAAAGAGAAAAACAAATATCCTATATTAATGCATATATGTGGAATCTAGAAAAATGGTACAAATGAACATATTTGCAGGGCAGGAACAGAAAAGCATATGTAGAGAACGGACATGTGGACATGGAGGGCAAAGGGAGGGTGGGATGAATTAGGAGGTTAGGATTGACATAAATACACTACCATGTGTAAAATAGATAGCTAGTGGGAACCTGCTCTATAGCACAGGGAGCTCAGCTTGGTGCTCTGTGAAGGTCTAGATGGGTGAGTTTGGGGGGGGAGGGAGGTACAAGAGGGAGGGGATATATGTGTGCATATAGCTGATTCACTTCACTGTCCAGCAGAAACCAAAACAAAGTTGTAAAGCAATTATACTCCAATAAAAATAAAATAAAAAATAAAACGTTTATTATATGTAAAAAATATTTAAATTAACTCACTTGTTAAGCTTTCTAGTCCTTCTGATGTTTATTGTTTACTTTGTACATTTTCTACCTTCAGAGATTATTCCCAGCCACGAATTAAAAATATTTGTAAATTCCCATTTACCTAAGGGGACAAGATGGATTTTTAAAGAATAATTTCTCCTTAAATAGAATATATCATACTGAATAATTTTTATTTTGTTTTAATAAAAGAATAATCAGGAGCTGTTCTATTGCTATGGAAAAATACAGTTGGCAACATTTATCAAATTGTATATTAGAAAATCTAACCACTGATTTTCACTTGTGTACAACAATCCTTTGTATATCATTACCTTTACTTGTCTTCCAGAAAATGTAGAATTTAGCAAATAATGTGTTTTAGAGGGTCACTTGGTTTTCATCTCTTCATTAGGATTCTGTTCTCTTACTCAGCTCAGTGTCCACAGTACCTACCACAGTCCCTGTGAAAAGCTGATCAGAGAATACATGTCTCCAAGAGAAGTCCTCCTGGAAAGACTAATTTTAGTAAATAAAAGTGACCTAATATGGCCCTAGCCTAGAGATGACCTTAAATATGATGGAGAAAAATTTCAAGTCATACAATGCATTGCTATGTAAAATATATTTATATGCTGTACATCTACTCATTGGAGTTTGCAGGATTGATGTCCATGTGTAAGATAGTTTCTACATATGGTGAAGGATTGATTGGTGAGTTAAAATAATTTTTATTGAACTATCTTCACAGAAAACTGTCATTGTTGCTGATAATATGGCTTCTTGCTCTAAATGAAATATCTCCCAGATTCAAAGGATTGTCATAACCACTAAAGGAGTGGTCAATAATCATTATCTATATCTTCCATTATATGTCTTCTTTAAGCACAGGCATGTCTTCATCTTTATAGTCAAAGAATGTCTCAAGAGAGAGCTTGAATTCCTGTCTAGTCATGTGAATCAGGGTCACTAGTTTTCCTACACAAAAAATAAGTATCTTTTTAACCCTTCCCAGTTCCTTGGAAAGAAACTTCGATACTTTTTAATATGGTTGTCTTAAATAAATTTCAATAATGGAGTAATCATGAATATTGTCATAATGGATGATAACATGACAAAAAAGTGGCAGATTATTATAATTTCCCTCACTTCTGTTCATTTTCATCAGTTAGCTAATGCTGTGTAACAAGTTACCCTAAAAGCAAGTGATTAAATTATAGAGTGAGGAGTTGTTACTCTAATGGTCTCATCGTGAGTCTATAGTCAGCTGTGGGTCTCTACCTTGTGCTTCTACTTCTCATCCATGATGTAGTATGTGTCCCTGGTGCCCTTCTCTCTTGATTCAATATATGATGTTTCTGCTATTTATTTATTTTTATCTTCTACTTCATGGAAAAAAAAGAGTATCAAGTGTCAACTGGTTTAATTTACTGCAACTGTTCTTATATCCATATATGACACATCTTTCTTCTCATGTAGAGGAGATATCTCCTACCACTGCTCAGTGTGAGTCAGCTACCCATGCTCTAGATAGCTCCATGATCCATGCACTGCTAGATTTTGTCCTTCTAACTAATTTATTGGCATTATTTACATACTATAAACTGCATATGTTTAAAATGTAGTATTTGACAAATTAGAGAAGCCATTCATAGATAACAGGACATACTGCACAGTTCCATTTACATGTAATTCAAGAAAGTGCATGATAGGCTTTAATGGCTTTTTCATGTATTTGTTAAAAAATTTAATCTCCCTGACCCTTATCTTCCTTGTTCCTGAAGGAAATGTGGGATAGTACAAATAATTTCAGATGAGAGTTGCAAGAAATGAATGAAATATATGGATATATTTTGTTTTTCCCAAAGAAAATGTTCAAAAGTCATATGTACATATACATGTGTGTTTATTTGTATACATTTTATTTCAAATAAACATATGCACACATATTTGTACACAGTCTCATATTTTATGCGGAAATGAAATGAGAGGGAAAGTTGAAGAGGAGAGATGTGAAAAGAATAAATTAATATAAAATTAAATAATGTAGAAATTTAGACAAAAAGATTTAATGTAAATGGTAGACAACAATCATAATTACTTTTCCTATCTTACTACTTCAAGGGCATCAAAATCTGAAGCACATTTACATGTATGCAAAGAGAAAATCTCTACCAGATAAAGAGGCTGAATATCTCCAAATGGAATTTAAATTACCTCTTCTACTTAAGATGGGATTAAAACACAAAATATCTTTCCCCAGGGGAAGTTAATGAATGAATTGAGAAGTGCAATCTCAGTTTCCTGAACAAAATTTTACTGGATACATGTCTAGTCAATAGCTAATGCTAATATAAAATTTACTACACTAGCGATTTAAATAAATATATTTATGCTCCTACAATTCTGGAATTCAGAAGCTTGAAATAGGTCTCATTGGGCTAAAGATAACATGTTTGCATGGCTGAATTTCTTCTGGAAACTACAGGGAAGAATCTATTTACTTTCCTATTCCAAGCTCAGCTTACAGTAGGAAAAAATCTACATATATCCCTTACAATTAACAAATATTTCAACATGAGGGAGTAAATGACAACTCTTAACTAGTGATATAATTATGAAATTCTGAATGATTTTGGACAATGTGACATCAAGCTGAGGTGTGCAGTGCTTACGTTTCAAAGGAACACAGTTCTCCCCCTTGTCCTTGTTGAAGAGGAGAATAGCAGTTTTCTGTAGATGTCAGGGGCTGTGTCTCCACCACAAGTCAATGCTTTGGAGAGTCAAGGGATCTAATCCAGACAGGGATGTAATCTAGTCTTGAATTTAGAGAAAATTTTAAATTAGGTTTGGGATAAACTGCTGGAAGTTTAGACTTGGGAAGTCAGCAGAGTTCATGAGGAAGAACTAATAAGCACTGGATTCACTTGATTCTAACCTGCTCTCTTGGGAACACAGAATCTCCAGGATGTCTCCCTCCCTGTTCAGACTAGGGCCCCACAGGGAAATCATGTACATAGAGACTGGAGTAAAAAAAGGGGGAATGAGTTGATGAGCAGACATGAGGAGCTGTAAATATCTCCTCTGCTGCAGTCCCCCAGCCTGTGCAACCTTGGGCTGGATGGGGCATGCTTGTTGCATTCAGAGTCCTAAGTTTGGCTGTGAGACTCATGCCAGCCTCCTTCCCACTGTCTTTTGTGGGGCCAGAGCTTCAGTCTCCATCATCAACCATCCAGGAGGAATTTGGACTTCCACCCAGTGACCTTCCTTTCAGAGTTCCCAACCAGGTGAGTCCGAGAGTCCAGGAGGTCCTACGTGAAAGGGTCAGAGTAAATCAAATCCAAACATGTATACTTGAGGTCACCTGAGAGACACTTGCTGGGCCCAAAGCTCAGAGATTGCTAATTGTTTGCTTATCTGATTAACTAATTAATGCCTTTATTTATTGTGCTAAAAAGAAGTGAACGTGAACTCAGCAACACAGGGGTGACTGTTGACTATTAAGTGACGGCAGCCTGCTAGAGGAAGGAAAGGGTGGCATACAGTGCTTCCAGTAAAAGTAGTTTTGCACTAAAAGGGAGTAAAAAAAAATATTGGATATTGTGGTATGTCCAGTGAATTGGATATATATTTTTTAATTTTATTTATTTATTTATTTATTTATTTATTTATTTATTTATTATTTTTTGGGGGGTACACCAAGTTCAATCATTGGATATTTTTTAAAAATTTTAAGATGGGGCACATTTGACAATGTTTCCATATTCATGAGAAAGATCCAGACCAATGCATTGCTTGCAAACATTACCCTGCAACCGCAGTTCATGAGACTTTAATTTCACATTATCTTCTTTCACTCTGGGGGTTCATGTGAAAAAATGCATTTGATAAGTAAAAATGGAATATGCTAAATAGCTCTATTTTACAATTATTTTATTGCCTGTGAAGCTGAATATGTCTGTGGGTTAGTTATTCCCTTGTTTTCTCTATTGTAAATTGTCTGTACAAGTTCTTTATATTTGTACAGTGGGGCCAGAATGTTTCTACTTTTGTTTTCAATGACATACTTTCAAGCAAGAAATTGGAGTTTTTTCCACCAACTTTGCTGTTTGTTACTGAGTTATGCTGTGTATACACAGATGTATATGTAAGGGGATTGTGAGGGTTTATTAGCACAGTGTTATCAAATCTATCACTCAGTCCTATTATGTTTCTTACATTTTTTTTCTGACTGAAAAATTGGGCTCTCATTCTAATATTTTTTACGTGCAAATCCTTGCTGTAAATAAAGTGAAAGTGAATGTCCTTCTGTGTACTTAAGTGCTAACAAAAAAACTTTCATGTATATTACCAACTTTTTAAAATAAATTTATTTATTGGCTGCATTGGGTCTTCGTTGCTGCGTGTGGGCTTTCTCTAGTTGCGACTACTCTTCGTTGTGATGCACGAGCTTCTCATTTCAGTGGCTTCTCTTGTTGCGGAACACGCTCTCTAAGGTGTGCAGGCTTTAGTAGTTGTGGCACACAGGCTCAATAGTTGTGGCTCACGGTCTCTAGAGCACAGGATCAGTAGTTGTGGTGCGTGGGTTTAGTTGCTCTGCAGCATGTGGGATCTTCCCCACCAGGGATCGAACCCATGTCGCCTGCATTGGCAGGAGGATTCTTAACGACTGCTGCACCGGGGAAGTCCACCAACCTGTCTTTACAATTCTGTATTTCCTTATTGTTTCCTTTTGCCTGTGTGATTAGGTTGATACCTAAATGTTGCATAATCTTCAACTATCTCATGTAAGGCATTCTTATTATATTTCACTAAAAATCACCTTTACCTTCCATAAGCATATGTGAATCCGTATGCCTTTATACAGGATGAAATTGTAACTTAGATACTGCTTCTTCCACAATTTTACAAGCTCTTCCCTTAAATTCTTTCATTTCCAAGTCTTTGAGACTTTACCTGGAGTTAGAGACTCATGTTGATATTATTAATTTTTTTATTATCTAATATCTTTGTCTAATTAATTTTAAATTTTCATTTAGTTTTGCTTCATACAGTTGTCTTGATGCCACTAATTTAATCTAACTATATTCTTACCAATTCCTTATTTTATACATTCTTAATCTTTTATACATATAGGTGAATTCACTTAATTGTACAGCAGAAACTAATGCACCATTGTAAAGCAATTATGCTCCAATAAAGATGTATAAAAAATAAAAATAAAAATATTAAAACAAAATAAAACGGAAAAACTTATCTTTCTATATTCATACACTTTTATACAACTGCAGGATTAGAATGCTATGTACATCATAGATGCTCATTATGCTTTATGCTCATTTATCTTTGATTCTACCAGTTTCCACTTTTCCTTCTTACTCAGTAATACCTCATGGGCTTGCCTCCAATTCACTAGTGTAATGCTGATTCATTATTTCAATGTCTGCATAAAATTTCATGGTGTGTCTGTACTGCTCACACTTTGAAAGCTTTACATATTCTTCCTCAGTACATTGCTATTACAACAAATACACAAAAGTATTTTGAGATTGTTACATTAAAATTCTAGTTCCACACAGAGGCAGTATTTTTCTCCCAGTGGCCTGTGAACAATGTTTAGAGACATTTGGACATCACACGGGGAGGTGTCAACAGAGGCCAGGGATGTGGTAAATACCTTACAAAACCTGGGAATCACACACCACAAAGAACAGTCTGGCCCAGAATGTCAAAAGTGCTGGACCTGTGACACCCTGAGTAAAGGATATCTGTATTTTTAATATTTATGGCTGTATTCAGATAATATTCCAACCTTATTACATTTCACATTTCAGTCAGCAAAATTAGAGATTACCCCTTTGTTACCTGTTTACAAGTTCCAAACCCAATCATTGTGACAGCACTTTTTGTTTTCTCAGGCTACTGGGTGTGAAGGAGATTTATGGTTGATTTTGTAAACTATTACTGAGTTTGATCAAAGATTTATGTATTTGATCATATTTTATTTGCCTATTATGATTCTTTCATGCTTGTATATTAAATGCCTATTTTCTACATTTATCAATGTGTCAAATTAATTTCAAAATTACTATTTCCCAACTGATCTTTGGTTCCATATTTTTGGTGAAAACATCTTTTAAATTTCGCAAATAGGTCTACCTTCTCACTTCTGAGGTTCTTACCTTATGCAGCATGGTTTTCTCTACCTTTAGATTTTGTATTCTGTTTTCTAGATGTTTATTTAAAGTATAGTGGTTACTCTTACATTGAGAGTGTAACCTCTGTGATTTTTTTGGAGGATGTCTGAGGGTGAGGAGAAAATTCATTTTCTTCCAGATAGATTCTTGCCATTTTGTATATTGTTTCAGTTTCTGCTTTTCTCTCCATTCAATTTACTAAAGTTGTTTTAAACCCACTCTAGTAAACTTGTTTTCATTCTCTTTCCATTCTTATTATTTCATAACTTTTCATATTCTTAAGTGTGTTCAATATAAGTGCTCATATATTCACTACTTATATGAAAATACAAAGGTGAACACAGCAGATGAAGTCCCTATTCTTTTGGATTATGCAGTGTAGAGGTGAAGCTTGTATAATGAAATAAAAGTGTTGTGACATAATGTCCTTGGGCATAATCATACAGAGTTATTCATGTTAAAATATAGAATTTTCATGGTGTGGCAGGATTTATAGGGCAAGGTCTGGGGAGGCTTTTGCATGTTGGATGAAGTCCATAAACAAGACTACAGTGTGCCCATTGTATTTGTCAAAAAAATTAAAAAATAAAAGAGATCAAAACCCAAATCCCAATAATAACAATGAAAAGACGCCATTTTAGAAACGGGAAAAAGAGGCTTGCCTCAGACCCTATCAGACCATATAGAAACCAATTGGTAAAATAAATAGGGAATAGGAACAGGAAAAACAAGACTTACCCTCTTTGATAATAAAACACTCTATATTCAATATCCTGTGATAAATCATATTGGAAAAATATAAAAAAAAATAATGTAAAATACCCAACTTTTGTTGTACTTTCTTTTTGTGAAGTTTCATTTATTTTTCTCTTGCAATGTTTATACTATAAGGTGTTTGCCATCATAAAAATATAACTACTTTGGATTTTGAACAGTTTTGTTTTTGCTTTTATTGTTTACCACATGTCAACGGGATGTAATAAGGGTTGGAATGCCCCCAGAACCACAGAAGATTTTTTTTCCTAACAGCCTCTAGAGGCTACCTGAATTTAGGAGATCTTTTTTTTTTTTCTCTGTCTATTGAACATATTTTTCATATTTATTTCAGTATAGTGTAGAAAATGGCCATATCAATACAGAGCTCCAAGTTTATTTTTCAATGGGAGGCTTACCACTTGGAACTTCTGGGTACCATTTCTAAAACCTTTACGGGAAAGAAAATTCATCTGGCCAGCTTGCATCAACTCCACTCCTAGCCTAATCAGCGTGGCTGGGGATGGGAATGGCATGGCAGCCCCACACTGAGCTTCTATTCCAAAGTGACTGATAACACAAAGTGCAGAACTAAATAAACAAAAGTTACTAAGGAGGGAATTCATTGCAATTCTTGGGGTCACCTTTATAACAAGAATAATAAAGTGCAAGAGGTACATAGTATGGATGATGGACTGCCTGTGTCTTGAAGTTCCAGCAGCACAGAGAAGCCACTTCACTCTCGGACTTTCTCTCACATATCTCATCACTCCCCCTCTTGCTCTTTCATCTTTGCAACATCAGCTTCCATTTTATGACAAACATCTGAAGCAAGAAGTTTCCTAGGGTCCTTGCCCTGCCATCCACAGGATTGACAAGGAGAATCATCACCACTGACAACCATTTTTTTTAACTAACGGTTGGAAATGATGCTAATCTTTTGACATAGATTGTCAACCTCCTCAGGAAGATAAGTACCCCTATTCCAACTATTTGTGTAAAGATGTAAACATTTAGAATGGTTCCTTTGCCTCTTGAAGTTCACACAGATATTATGTGGTAGAAGTGTCTTTTATCATTTTCATTAAAAAATCTCCCACTATTGTGCATGTCTATTTGTAAATTCTGAATTTATTCTCTTTGCTCATTTTTCAAGTGGGATATTGAATCGATAAGCTGACGATATTATAAAGATATCACTATTTTCTCATTCGAATATATTTTTTTTCTGCTTTATTAATTACTCTGGGCTTAAGGGGATATACAGAGCGCAAGGAACAACACATGGATGGGACTCTCTGTGTCTTGAAGCTTAGCAATAGTGCGGAAGCCAGTTTGTTCCCCAGCATCCTCTGACACAACCCTTCATCATCCTCTGTTTTGCATTCCACCAAACACTGGATTACTTTTGAGCCTTGAATATCTGAAAAAAGACATTCAGGGTCATTGTATTGGCTCTTTTCCCTACAGGACACATACATCACCCTGATAATGTCTTGTCACCTCTGTGTCTTCCTTGGATTCTCTTTTCAAATGTCCCCTTATTTGTAGGTTAACTGAACTCCCAGTGAAAAATAACGCCCCGTCTATTCTCTTTTATACCTGCATTTTTTTTTCCTTCATAGCACCTGACACCATCTGGTATGGTATATATTTGCCTATAGACTTTCTCTATGATTGGATTATAGGGACTTTCGTAGGGCAAAGTCTGACACAAGAATTCATAGACAGAGAAGTCACAGCGACCCCCTTAAGGGGAAGAGTTCCATACAAAATATACACATATACATTCATTGCTTAACTTCAAAATAGTAATTGCAGCATCCCACCTATTTTAATAATGCCCATTGGTATGAAAATTAGTCTTATTATTGTTATTTTTTTCTTTTCTAGTCATCACGTATACCATATGAACCCAGTAATAATATGCACATTTCAGAATTTCTTCTTCTGGGATTATCAAATGAACCAGAATTGCAGCCCCTCATATTTGGGTTTTTCCTCTCCATGTACCTCATCACTGTGTTTGGAAACCTGCTCATCATCCTGGCTGTCGGCTCAGACTCCCACCTCCACACACCCATGTACTTCTTCCTCTGCAACCTGTCCTTTGCAGACATTTGTTTCATCTCCACCATAATCCCGAAGATGCTGTGGAACATCCAGACTCACAGCAAAGTCATAACCTATGAAGGCTGCATTACCCAGATGTATTTTTTAATATTCTTTGGGGGACTGGACGTCTTCCTCCTGACTGTGATGGCCTATGACCGGTTTGTGGCCATCTGTCACCCTCTGCACTACACAGTCATCATGAACCCCCGGCTCTGTGGTCTCCTGGTTCTGTCATCTTATATTATCAGTTTCCTGTATTCCTTGGTACAAAGCTTAATGGTGGTGCAGCTGTCCTTCTGTACAAACTGGGAAATCCCACACTTTTTCTGTGAAACCAATCAGATGGTCAAACTTGCCTGTTCTGACACCTTCATCTGTGACACTGTGATGTATTTTGCAGCAGTGCTGCTGGGTGGTGGTTCCCTTGCTGGTATCCTTTACTCTTACTCTAAGATAGTTTCCTCTATACGTGGAATCTCATCAGCTCAGGGTAAGTATAAAGCATTTTCCACCTGTGCATCTCACCTCTCCATTGTCTCCTTATTTTATTGTTCAGCCCTAGGAGTGTACATTAGCTCTGCTGAAACCCACAGCTCACACTCAAGTGCAGTCACCTCCGTGATGTGTACTGTAGTCACATCCATGCTGAACCCTTTCATCTACAGTCTCAGGAATAAAGACATAAAAGAAGCTCTGAAAATATTATTTGGGAAGAAAACTATAAAAAGGATAACTGTCCTGGGGTGGAAAACTGCCATTGATTGCAGGGCTCAAAACCTCAGAGCCATAAATTGTGATTTTTCAATCTGACTTTGAAAGTAGAACTCGCTCTTTACAATTCTGACTAGAATTTTTATTTTTTTGACTTCCATTTATCTATACAATTTATCTCACTTTATTAAGCTTTCTTCTCTCTCTAATATTAAAAATTTCCCTTTATTGTCTTCTTATTCCAAATTTATTGTCAATCTAGGATATGAAATATTTGGATATTCCCATTTATCTCTTGGGCTACATGCATTTCTTAATAATTTTTCCCAGATGAAAAATGGAATTCCATGTAATATTTCTTTAGGTTTCCTAAGAACATGGTTATAGGTTATACTAACCCTATAAAAAAAACACACACACACACATTTGGCTACTAAGTTCGCGTATGTGTTTATAGGAGAGGACAATCTGAGACCACAGTTTTTCTCTATATATGCACTAATCTTTGTGTACCACTAACTTAGCTGCTCTTCATAATAAGGTAGATTAATATACAGTGTGTATGATAGCAGGTCCTTTGTTTTTATTCTCCTCACTAGGATCCTGTTCTCTTCCTCTCCTGTGTGAGCACAGAGCCGGCACTAGCCCCCGATTAAAACTGATTATCAAATACATGTCTCCTAGTCATCTCTGCACAGACACAGAAATTTGAATAAACAGTTAAATTCATATGACCTTGAATATGATAAAGCAAATTTTGATTTATACTTTGGGTTACTCTGCATAATACTTCTTACTCAAGATGTACATTTATCCTTTGGAGTATGAAATATGTCCCTTATGTAAGGGGGTTGATTCTTTTGTGTGAAGTTTTGGATGGCGTGTTATTTTTCATTGAATTACTGACTATATCTTCTTCAAATCTTCCAGTGATGCCTGCAAATACAACTCGTTCCATTGCTTTAAATAAAATATCTTGTCCTTTTCTAAATTTCATCATAAACACTAAAGGGGCAGTGAATGATCAATATCAATTATTCTATATCTTCTATGCAAAGACATTTCTCTGGGAGAGCTCTCATCAATTGATATCCCAAGGGGCTGGGAGTAATCTGGTGGTCCAACCTTCTGGACTTGGATCTCCCACTTTGGAGGCTCAGGCCTGTCCCCTGGCTGGAGCACCAAGACCCCACAAGCCACCAGGTGTAAACAACACATATTTAAAATGCACAGGCGATAGTTGGAGGAGAGGCACATTCCCTGGATGATGTCAGCAAGATGGTTGTATAGAAATTTCTAACTCTCCTCCCCTCCCATCAATTTGAACAATAATCTGTGTAGAACAATCCCTTCACAAGTGTAAGGGTTCCAGGCCAGTGATTACAGCACCTGGGTGGAACAGATTAATAAGAGAAGAAAGTAGTAAAAACAGTTTTCTGTTACCCTCATCACCACATCACCATTCTTCCACAACTGGGCAGCTCAGTATGGAGACAGACACCCTCCCCATGGTGGGAGGAAACTGACGCAAGGGCCTGACTTCACCATGGACCCCTACACCAGGCCATACCAGCACCAGACCAGCTACTGCAGCACCAGATCCTGGCCCGCCCCAGCACCAGGACACACCCTGCAGCCTCAGGCTCCAGGCAGACTTCCCCAGAGGGAGGCTCCAGTGCAACAATGTTCCCACCCACCCAAGCCTGAGGGCAGCCCCGATTGGCCCAAACTGTAGGCTGGTCCTAAGAACCTAGGATACAGTATGACTGCTGATACCCCAGGCTCCAAGCTCATCTAAACACCAAGCCAATCTAAGCAGCCCCAACCTCCAGCAAGACTTGTGTTAGCCAAAGCTTTCAGCCCACCCCCAGCACGAGGCCACTACTTACAGCCCAAATGCCTGACCCATCCCACGGTTTCCTGATGCCTCATCAGCCCCCATAAACCCAGGGTCTAGGTCTGCCCCCAGGGCCCCAAGCACCAGGCCTCACCACTCACCTGCCCAGGCACAGGACCTGCCCACCTTAGGACTCCAGAAGGGAGCCTACCAAAAGACATCACCATGTGACCCATCCGGAATCATGACAGGCTGACTGGTGAAGGACTTTCCCTGCCAGAGCCAATATGCAGACACTGGAAGAGGCACCTACTTCTTTAAATGCACAGACAGACACCAATGCAAAGCCACAAGGATCACAAATAATCCGGAAAAATAAACCACTAACGGAAACTAATAAAGCTCCAATGACTGGCCCTAAAGAAACACAAATCTATAAACCATCTGACAAAATATTCATAATAATCCTCTTAGAAAAATTTAATAAATTACATGAGAAAAAAAAACAGATAACGAAGCAAACTTAGGGAAAAAACAATTATTTCTTTTGTGTGCAGATGTAATTTGGTTCATATTCTCAAGGTGACACATAATATAGAGGCCAGAACTCAACCAATAGATGGTAGTAAGGGAGGGATCCGTTTCAATTCATGCGATGTCTTTGCAACCAGATTAATAAAGTGTAAAGGTGCATAGTGTGGAGCAGGGGCACCTGTGACTTGAAGTTGCATCCACAGCAGGGAGGCCACATTGTTTCACAACATTCTCTGACACCGTCTCACCGGCTGACATATTGTATGATTACTTTTATTTCCTTGTATTCTTTCTCCATCATTGGATCGCACAGATGTCTGTTTTTAGCACCCAATACTCATTGCATAGACAGTGCCTGGAAAAGGCTTGGCACTCAATATATATTCCTCAATTTCATGAAATATATTTTCAGTAAAACATGGTATGCATTACGCTTGATGAACAGGCTGAGAGCATAAAAGGAACTCCTAATGTGCAATGGAAATAAGATACCCTTGTCAACTACAATTGGCACTTGCCATGGGCACTTGCCATCTACCTCTGCAAGGGTGAAATCATGTGCTGCTGCAGCTGCTTTCAACACCTCCCTGAAAGGAGTTCAGGGTAGAAAGCTTAAATGAGGCACTTTGCGTTCTGTGAAAAATTGGCAGAACAGGTCTTTAGATAGTCATATATTTTCAGGATCCAACTTTATGAGCCCAATTCTTGTATCCCCTCATATCTAGAGAAACATTAAAATCCTTCATGGTGACGACTGCTCCTCATAACTAGCAGTAACCTTCTGTAAACAATATGTGCTTGATTGCATGTTTTTCTCTTTCACTGAAACCAAATATATACTGATCTTCCCCCCTGCCTCTTTGGGATCATTTCTCAGAACTATCTGGGATGCTGTCTCCTGGGCTGCAGTCCTCATTTTGCCCCAAATAAAACTAAACTCACAACTCTCAGGCTGTGCATTTTTTTAAGTCGACACCCAAAAAAGGATCAAATCCAAACACAAAATATTGAAATGAATTTCTCTACTCTAAAATAAAAATGTGGCATTTATTTGAGATTAATACAAGTTTACATGAAAATGTCATTTAAACTTTAAAAAAGATTTAGTAGTCACATGAACCACATGGAACCTGGAAAAGGCACATGAATTTCAGAATGACCTCAGAACTGCACCCACTCCCCATATTAGGCCTTTTCCTTTCCATCTTCAATGCCAACTGCATAGCATCTTTTTTTAAATTTAATTTATTTTTTAATCTCTTTATTGAAATATAATTGCTTTACACTGTTGTGCCAGTTTTTGCTGTACAACAAAGTGAATCAGCTGCATTTATATATACATATCCCCATATCCCCTCCCTCCCATGACTCCCTCCCACCCTCCCTATCCCAGCCCTCTAAGTCATCACCTGATGAATAGCATCTTTAAAGGTCTCCAATGATGCCAATTCTCCTTCCTTTCTCTTCCACATCTAGAGAATCACTGTGTTTACATTAGTCTAAGGTGGATAATTTGGGCTAATTTTCTTATCTTAAGCACATGACTAATAACTTTTTTCCATTTCCTGTTTTAATCACCCTGATATGTAAACAAATATACTCAAAAGTTCTTCAGTTTAGGATATAACATCTTTTGGAATCCCTTATTCTGTCTACCACAAAGTCTTTTTAATATATATTTTATTTAATGTCTCCCAAGAACTATCATATTTAAAAGATCTGGACACAATGTATCACTACCTATTAAGTGAGCAAAAAGCTTTTCTTTCAAAACACATACATAAAAGATCCTTGATGGAGAAGACTAAAATTATGTATTCTTGACTGTAATGCAGGACCACTGCCTTACTACTCAAACAGTGATCCCCACAGCTTAAACAATACCTAAGAGCTGGTTATAAATGCAGTCCCAGGAGTATTAGAGACCTGATGAATCAGAATTTGCATTTGAACCACAAACACTGGAGATTTGTTTGCGTGATAAACTTATAGAAGTTCTGGTCTAAGATAGATTTTCTTATCTTCTCACTGTTGGCATTTGGGGCAGGAAAATTAATTGCATTGGGTGCTGTCCTGTGGTATATAGGAAATTAGTAGCATCCCTTTAGATATTGCCAAATATCCCCAGGGGCAAAATCATCTCTGGCTGAGAATCACTTTGTGAGGTTCTACATTAAATTTAAAAGGCCATTCCTCTTATGAAGAGGGAAATATAGTTTTCTGAAAATATCAGGGATTGTGTCCCTACCAAAAGTCAAAATTTGAAGTTCTTAGGAAAGTAATCAAGACAGAATCCCCAGTCTCAGACTTATAAGAAAATTTTAACTGAGGATTATATAAAGGTCATGGGGGTTTAGACCTATGGAAGGCAGGAGAGTTAATGAAAACTGAATTTACCTGGCTTACATCCTAGTCTCCTAGGAACAGAGAATCAGCAGAAAAAATTTCCATGCTCTCTAGACCACAGTCCCACTGGGAAATCATGTACATGGACGTGGTAGTACAGGAGTGAAATGCACCTAATGAGCAGACAGAGAGAGCTGTAACTATCTCCTCTGCTGCAGTCCCTCAGGCAGTACAACCTTGGCTTGGGTGGGACATGGTTAGTGCTTTTGTAGTCCTACATCTGGCTCAGGGAAGGTCCCCTCCAGCTCTCTTGTGGGGACCAAGTTTCAGTCTCCACCATCCACCACCCAGGGAGGAATTCCACACAGAGAGTTCCCATACTGGTGAGTTCTACAGCCCAACAGACACTTCAGGAAGGTATCAGAGAATATGGAAGCCAATTGTGTTTACCTGAAGTCACCTGAAAGCCAGTCCAGCCTAGCCCAGGGCCCAGAGATCACTGCGGTTGTTTGCTCGTTTGAGTGATAAATCAATGTATTTTTATGATGCTAAAAAGAGATGTGAGCATTGAACTCAGCAATGCAAGAATCAATGATGACAGCTAAATCTTAGTAATAGAAACCTAATCAGAAGAGGGAATAGGAGGCATGACGTGCTTCCAGTAAAATAAAACTTATGTCCAAGGACCTTATTAATTAATGGGAGTAAACAAATAGGATATTAGCTGTGGAGGGATGTTCAGGAAAGCGATGGAATTTCTTTTTATTTTTAAGATAGTGCCTATTTGACTCTATATAAGAAAATCAAGACTAAGTTATGCCTGCAAATGAATGTTTGAGATAGCATTTCATAAGACATATATTTCAGAGTATCTTCTGTCATGCAGGGTATTCATGTGAATAAAATAATTTTATATGTGAAAAGGGATATGCTAACCAGCTTTACTCTGAAACTATTTATTACCTGTGAGGCTGAATATATACGTGGATTTGTTAGATATCTACTTTCTTCATGCAAATAATCTGTGTCACACATTTGCTTTACTATTATGGGTTGGAGTATTTTTACTCCTGTCTTTCATTGAATTCTTCAAAACAACTGATTGAAGTTTTTCCACAAACTGACTGTCATTTAGTTCTTTTATGTAATAGAAATGTTTGAGGTGAACAGTCAGTGTTTACAAATTTTTTGTAATCAAATCAATCAGTCAGACATAGGGTGCTCTCTCCACTGCTTTTTTTGTTTAAGCTCTTTATTGGAATATAATTGCTTTACACTTTTGTACCAGCTTTTGAGGTACACCAAAGTGAATCAGCTATATTTATACATATATCCCCATATCCCCTCCTTCCCATGACTCCCTCCTTTGTCATAGATTAATTGACCATATAAGTGTGGGTTTATTTATGGGATCCCAATTGTGTTAAATGTGTGTGTCTGTTTTTATGCTAGTACCATGCTGTTTTGATGGCTGTAGCTTTGTAATGTATTTTGAAATCAAAAGGTGTGATGACTCTAGCTCTGTCCTTCTTTCTCAAGATTGCTTTGTATATTTACATTTCTTTGCAGTTTCTTATGAATTTCAGGATTGCTTATCTGTTTCTGTGAAAAATGCCATTGAAATCTTGATAGAGATTGCATTGGATTCGTAGATTGCTCTGAGTAATATGAACATTTTAGCAATAACAATTCTTCCAATACATGAACATGGGATATCACCCATTTATTTGTGTCTTCTTTAATTCCTTTCATCAATATCTTGTAGTTTTCAGTGTAGAAATATTTGACCTCCTTAGTTGAATTTATTCTAAAGCATTTTATTGTTTTTGATGCTATTATAAATGATATTGTTATCTTTATTTCCTTTTATGATAATTTGTTGTTAATTTATAAAATTGCTAACTTATTTTTGTTATTTTTGTATCCTTCACTTTTAATGAATTTGTTTATTAGCACTAACACTTTTGGTAGAATTTTTAGGATTTTATGTATATATATTATGTATATATTATAAATGTATATATATATGGAAACGTCATCTGCAAATATAGACAATTTTACATCATCTGCAAATAAAGACAATTTTACTTATTCTTTTCTAAATCTAATGTGTTTTATTTCTCTTTGTTGCCTTAATATTTTGGCTAGAACTTCTAGTACCATGTGGAATAGAAGTGGTGAGAGTGGGTACCCTTGTCTTGCTCCTGATCATACAGGTAAAACTTTCATTTTTTAACATTTAGTATGAAGTTAACTGTGGGCCTGTCATATATGGTCTTTAAGGATTTTTGGGAATTTTGTTTTTCATTATAATACACTCAAAGTCCAGACAGTACTAGGAAAAATTTCAGCAATCAATATACATTTCAGAAATAAAGGATAGAATTTCTCATTCAGGGTGGAACATGATATCTTGATGAAAAAGCTAAAATTGCAAAAATTTCCTAATCAGAGATGGCAAGAGGGAATCCCACAGAGAAACAGCTCCACATACAAAATATTGGTATTAATTTTGTGCCTGCAAAATATAAACTTACCATTTAAATTATGTTGGTTAAAACCATTTGTGTAAAAATTACTCATGAGATTTTTCTCTTTCCTTATACTCAACTCCAACACATGGAACAAGGAAATCTTACAGGAGTTTCAGGATTTCTTCTTCTGGGATTTTCAGAGGAAAGAGAATTGCAGCCTGTCTTATTTGTACTTTTCCTCTTCATGTACCTGATCGCTGTGTTTGGAAACCTGGCCATCATCATGGCCACCATCTCTGACTCCCACCTCCACACACCCATGTACTTCTTCCTCTCCAACCTGTCCTTTGTAGACATCTGTTTCACCTCCACCACCATCCCAAAGATGCTGTGGAACATTGAGACCCAGAGCAAACTGATAACCTATAAAAGCTGCATCACTCAAACGTATTTTTTCATACTCTTTGTAGGACTGGATGACTTCCTCCTAACAGTAATGGCCTATGACCGCTTTGTGGCCATCTGTTACCCCCTGAATTACAAGGTCATCATGAGCCTCCAGATCTGTGGAGTTCTGGTTTTGGTTTCCTGGATCATCAGTGTCCTGCATTCTTTTTTACAAACCTTAATGGTTTTGCAGCTTTCCTTCTACACACACACAGAAATCCCTCATTATTTCTGTGAACTTAATCATTTGCTCCAACTTGCCTGTTCTGATACCTTTCTTAATGACATAGTGATGTATTTTGCAGCTCTGCTTCTGGGTGGTGTTCCCCTGGCTGGTATCTTTTACTCATACTCTAAGATAGTGTCTTCCATACATGGAATATCATCAGCTCAGGGTAAGTATAAAGCATTTTCCACCTGTGCATCTCATCTCTCAGTTGTCTTCTTATCTTATTGTACGTGCTTAGGAGTATACCTTAGCTCTGCTGTTACTCACATCTCACACTCAAGTGCAGCAGCCTCGGTGATGTACACTGTGGTCACACCCATGCTGAACCCCTTCATTTATAGTCTGAGGAACAAGGACACAAAGAGGGCTCTGAAAAGATTTGTTGGACTTGAAGCTGCAAAGGGACAATTGTCCTGGAGTTGAACAAGAATGTGTGATTTCAGTTTTCATAACCTTGGAGCTAGAAGGTGCATTTTCAACAGTTTTACCTTTTATCATTTTCCTACATTCCCGAATTATTCTCAACCTTGGATGAGAAAATTCAGGGCATTCTCATTGATCATGTGAGTATTTGAATTTCTTAAGAAAAATTCTTTTCTCAATTAAAGCATATGATACCAAGTCACTTTTTTGTTTGCTTTACTAAAAGAATAGTCAAGAGTGGTACACTCCTTTGGAAAAAATACACTTGGAAACCATCACTTTTCTGTGTTTATATCAGAGGAAAATCTCAGACCAGTTTTCCCTTTTGACTCTGTTATTTTTCTATATCTCTATCTTAACTTCCTGCTAATCTTGATTCTAATATGTATTGGGTTTTATACAGAGTCGTTGGGTTTTTTTTATTCTCTTCATTAGGATCCTGTTTTCTTATTCAATTCCATGTCCATAATCCCCACCATGGCCACTGGCAAAAATAGATCACTAGGTATGTGTCTCCATGTGTATTCTACAAGAACACAGAAATTTGAATAAACCAAATAATCTACTATATCCTAGAGTCATAGGTGACCTTAAACACGATGAAACATTTTTTTAAAATTATACATTATATTATAGGCAATATATTTATTTTTCATGTTGTAAGTCTACTCATTGAAGCATGGAAGATTTGCATTCATTCGTAAGGGGGTTTATACTTTGGAGTGAAGGACTTGATGTAGTGTTTCATGTGGTTTAATGGGATTGGTTATCTTCCTAATTCTGTTTAAAAATGTTCAGTGCTGCCTACACACATAGATTCTCTTATTGCTCTAAATGAAATACCTCAATCTTTTCTAAATTGCATCATTATCTCTAAAGGAGTACTGAATTAACATATTAGTTATTCTATCTCTACTCTACGCAAAGAGATGTCTTCAACCTCATGATCAATTATGTCTCACAATACAGCCTGAATTCCTTTCCAGTCATGTGATTCAGGAACAGCAGTTTTTCTGCATGAGCATGCAAGTCTTTTCTACCTGTCCAGGTTTCCTGGAACAGAACCTCATATAGTCACTTGTTAGTAGAGTATCTGAAATAAACTTCATAACAGAGTTATCATGAACTCTGTCCTCAAATATCAGAACAGAGATCACTAAAATTAGAAGCAATGAATTCTTATAATTGTCTCAGTTCAGATGACTTGATTGTTATCAATTAACTATTGTTGTATAACACTTCAGAAAATCAAATGGTTTAATTTAATGCCTTTATTATTAAATGGTACTATATGATGGGGAGTTGTTTTGACCTCTACTGAGATCCATATGACTGTGCAGTCAGCTGTCAGTCTCTACATTGGGTTTTAAGGCTCATCTCTGATGTGCCTGTATCTACAGTGCCCTTCTGTCTTCAACCAATTTATGGTCAGTTTACTTCATTTCTATTTTTAGTTTAAAATTCTATTTACAGAAATATATACTTGTTTAGCATATAAATTACCTTAACTTCAATCCTATATGTATATGCCATTTTGCCTTCGTCATAATTACAAAACATACCTTCCACTCATTTTAAGTGTGAATCAGCTACCTCTGTGCTATCTAGATGCTACTATGACCATGAGATTTTTTTCATTTAAATAATTCATTGGAGTAAATGAACACAAAAATCTCCACGCATTAAACATAAAATGTAATGAATTAAGGGAGTTTTACACAATCAAGAGTACATACTGCATGGTTGCATTTGTATTTAATTCAAGAATGTGCACAATAAGCTTTAAGGGTTTTGTATGTAAACAGTAGAAATTTAGTTTTCACAAACCTCAGTTTTCTTATTTCTGAAGATAACGTAGGATAAAAACAAAACAATTTCACAGAGATGTATGATGAATAAGCAAAGTGTGTGTAAATATATCACTGAATTCAAAGAAAATCATTCAGGGGGAGTGGTCTGTGTATGTGCATTTGTATACATTCTTCTTTCAAAAAAGCACAAACACATTTATGTACAAACACACAGACACAATTGTGATCTCTTCTTTTATGGCGGAAGGGAACATGAATAAATTTGAAGAGGATATAAATCAAAATGTGAATGTTTAAATTAATGTTGAAATGGATAAATGTAGAAATTTAGAAACATTTGAAGTAGGATAGGTGACCTTAATCTTAATAATGAATTGCTTTTCCTGTATTTATTCCTCAAAGACCTCATAACCAGACCCATACTTACATTTATGGATGAGGAATTCATTGGTCCAGCTAGACAGGGCAGGATATCTCCTGAAGGACTTAAAATTTGTCTTCTATTTAAGATGGAATTTCAAGGGAAATATCCTTACCAAAGGTAAACGAAATGAATGTACTGAGAGGTTTAAACTCAGTTGCCTGAGACAAAATTTTTTTGAATAAAGTCAATATTAGATTCCTATTGCTGGGGTAAATTACCACAGTAGAGGCTTAAAACAAATTTATGCTCATAATTTGGCAGGACAGAAGGCTGATGGGTTTCATTAGATTAAATTCAAGATTTCTGCAGAGCTGGGCTCCTTCTGGAGCCTCCAGGGGAGAATCCGTTTACTTCCATTTTCCAGTTTCTAGGAACCACCTGCATTTCTTGACTGGTGGCCTTTCCTCCATTTTCATAGCCAGAAACATAAAATTCACAAATTCCTCCCTGACTCTGACCCTTTTTCCTTTCTCTTCCACATTTTTTTTCACATTTAGATGTCTTTTGTGATTTTGTATTTTGTATAATTGTGTAATTGTTTAATATTTTAATATAATTGCAACCACACACTCATAAAATCATGGCAAATCTTAAGATCAACTGATTAGCTAGCAACTTCACTCCATCTGCTACATTAATCCCACCTTGGTATATAAAGTAACACATTCTAAATTTCTTGGGATTAGGATGTGGACATCTTTTGGAAGTCCTTATTCTGCCTACCACACAGGCTTCTCCTAAGTATATTAAATCAAGTCCTTCGTGGGTCATCAAATGAATCATATACAGAATTTATCAAAGCCTCTGAATTGAATGAATACGCTTTTCATTCAAAATCTTATACAATATTTGCTTCTCTCTTTCTGGCTTACTTCACCCTGTATGACAGACTCTACGTACATCCACCTCATTGCAAATAACTCAATTCCATTCCTTTTTATGGCTGAGTAATATTCCATTGTATATATGTGCCACATCTTCTTTATCCGTTCATCTGTTGATGGACATTTAGGTTGCTTCTATGTCCTGGCTATTGTAAATAATGCCACAATGAACATTGCTAACTCATATATATAGAATCTAAAAAATGGTACTGATGAACCCAGTGACAGAGCAAGAATAAAGATGCAGATGAAGAGAAGGGACTTAAGGACATGGAGGTGGGGAGGGGGCGAAGGGGAAGCTGGGAAGAAGTGAGAGAGTAGCATTGACATATATACACTACCAAATGTAAAATAGATAGTTAGTGGGAAGCTTCTGCATAACACAGAGATGTCAACTCGATGATTGGTGATGACTTAGAGGGCTGGGATAGAGAGGGTGGGAAGGAGTCGCAGGAGGGAGGGGACATGGGGATATATGTATAAATACAGCTGATTCACTTTGTTGCACAGAAAAAACTGACACAACAGTGTAAAGCAATTATATTCCAATAAAAAGCTTTAAAAAAATCTTATACGAACACAATTTATGGTGAAGAAGACCTAAAACACCTGACTCTAACGTATAACCACAGCCCTGCTACTCAGACAATGGTCCACAGATTAGCGCCTGCAGCATCAGTATCATCCAGGAGCTTGCAGAGTC
Source organism: Hippopotamus amphibius kiboko (assembly GCF_030028045.1). Lineage (NCBI taxonomy): Eukaryota > Metazoa > Chordata > Mammalia > Artiodactyla > Hippopotamidae > Hippopotamus > Hippopotamus amphibius. The sequence goes on along the minus strand of NC_080200.1, from coordinate 14,083,564 downwards.
TCTGGGACCACAGGAGACCTGCTGAATCAGAATCTGCATTTGAACTAGAATCCCTGGTGATTCCTGTGCACATCAAAAACTAGAGAAGTGTTGGTCCAGAGTTGATGTTCTCACCATTGACATTTGGGGTTAGATGGTTATTGGTGCTGGTGCTAGTCTCTGCATTGCCAGTGTTTAGCAGCCCATCCCTTCAGACATTGCCAAATATCCCCAGGAGCAAAATCATACGTGGTGGAAAAACACTGCTCCAGAGTTTGAGAATTGGAAGTATCCTGACATAATTCCGATCAAGATCCCATCCCTTACTCAGATTATAACATGGGCAGATCACTAAACTCCTCCAAACCCCACTCCTGCAATGAGGAACAGAGTTCTCAATAGTACCTCCTCATAGGCAGGATTTTCCAGAACAAAATTAGAAAGTCCACATAAAGTGCTAAGACCTAAATATATCTCTTATAATTAATAAGCCTTTCAAAATGAAGGTCTACATGACAACTCTACAGTGTTATATAAATATGAAATCCCTCACTGTTTTGACAAAAGTGTTATAAAACCAAGGAGTGTACTGCAAAAGTTTTTATATTAAAGGAAAAAATGTATCCCCTTTGTCAAGCAGGGGAAGTTAGTCTTCTGTAGGTTTCAGGGGTTGTATCCCCATCACAGGTCAAGACTTTGAAGGTCCAGGGAACCTAATCAAGACAGGTTGTTCAATATTATACATTGGAAAAATGACAACTCAGGGTTAGACCTCTGGGAACCAGGAAAAGTAATAGAAAAGGAGTAATAAATACTGCATTCACCTGGCTTTCAGCCCAGTCTCATGGGAACAGAGATTCAACAAGGAAACAGGGAAATTATTCTTTCTGCTCAGCCCAGAGTCCCACAGGAAAACTAACTACTCAGAGGTGGTAGTAACAAGAGAGAAATGTACTAATGAGCAGAGGTAGAAAGCTGTAACTATTTCTTCTGCTGTAGTCCCTGAGCTGGTACAAACTTGCACTGGACAGGTTATAGTTGTTGCTTTTGGAGTCCCACATCTGGTTGGGTCACTGAAGCTTGACTTGTTCCTGCTCTTCTCATCTGGGAACAGAGTTCCCATCTCCATCATCACCCATACAGAGAGGGATTTTGATTTCCAAATGGAGATCTTCTTCTAAGAGACCTCAACCAGGTGAGATCTACAGCCTTGTAGATGCTGCAGTAGAAGGTAGAGAGAGTGAAAGCCAAGGATGTTTACCTGAGTCATGTGAGAGACAATCCAGCTTAGTCCAGAACCTGAAGGTTGCTGTGATTGTTTGCTGGTGATTAATTAATGTATATATTTAATTATAATGCTAAAAGAGCAGTGAATATTGAATTCAGCAATGTAATGGTCAATGATAACAATTAAATGACAATGATAGAAGCTCGGTAAGTCAGAGGAATGGGAGGCATAAAAATCTACCAGTAATATTAGATCATGAGATCAAGGATCTTTTCAGTTAACTAGAGCAGAGAAGTAAGGTACTAGCTGTGCAGGGATATACAGTGAAGTGAGGGCATTTCTTTTTATTTTTAAGATGGGGTGTTTAGACAATGTTTCCATTTAATGAGAGATATCCAGAGGAAGAAATGCTTGCAAACACATCCTTGAAACAGTAATACATGAGACATAAATATCACAGGACCTTCTATTTATTGAGTATTCACATGAAATTAGTTTTTTATTTATTATGTGAGAAGAGGTATGCAAAGAGTTTACTTTGCAATTATTCATTACCTTGAAGCTGATAATAATTGTGGGTTAGTTAGCCACTTACTTTCTCTATTGAAAATAGTCTGTAACATCCTTGGCTTTGGATAGTGGGTCAGAATTTTGTTTTCCTGTATTGATTCCACTCTTTCTAACAAAGAATTGGAAATTTTTTCCCCAACTTTGTCATTTGCCATTAATTTTTATATATGTTTAGATATCTCTGTCAGGAATACATGAGAATTTATAAAGATTGCATGGTAATATCTGAGTTAGTTGTATTATATTTCCCTCATTGCTTTTAAACATTTTTTAAAATGTTTTTTTCTTTCTATCTTTATTGGAGTATAATAGCTTTACACTGTTGTGCCGGTTTCCTCTGCACCACAAAGCAAATCAGCTGTATTTATACATACATCCCCATATCCTTTCCCTCTTGAGCCTCCCTCCTCCCTCCATATCCCACCCCTCTAGGTCTCACCAATCATTGAGCTGATCTCCTTGTGCTATGCAGCAGCTTCCCACTAGCTATCTATTTTACATTTTTCCCTCATTGCTTTTTAATTTATTTAACTGAAGAAACTGAGCACTTTAATATTGTCACTTTTGAATCCTTGCTTTCCAAAAATGAAAGGGAATGCTCTTCTGCATACTTATTGCTAATAAATCACCCTTACACAGCTGGCCCTTGAACAACATGGGTTTGAACTGCACACATCCACTTACAGGCAGATTATATTCAATAGCAAATACTACACGATTGCTGGTTGTTTGAATCCGCGTATGTGGAACCACAGATAAGGAGGACCCACTATGGGTCTAAAGCATGTGTGAGTTGTGGTATCCTTGGATGGTCCTGGAACCAATCACCCAATACCAAGGGATGACTGGATGTGTTTCCAACTAATGTTCACATCTCTATTATTCCTCATTGTTACTCTTGGTCTTTTGCAATTGGGTCTATTTCTAAAAGTTGTATCACCCTCAGTCACCATTTGGAAACTACTCTTTACATTTCAGTAAAGATCACCTTTATCTCCCGTAAGTATATTTGTATCCGTATATCTTTATATAAGATAAAATAAAAAACTTAGATATTGTTTACTCCTCACATTTTGAAAGACATTTATACATATATATTATTTTATTTCTGAGACTGGCAGTCTAATATAGTGACCCATGCTGATGTTGTTACATTATTACATTTGTAAGTATTTCCTTTCAGAAGCTGATTTTGGATTTTTTTCACTTTTGTTTCACACGGTTGTTTTGAACCACTGTACTTAATCTAATTGCATTTTCACCATCATTCCTTCTTCCAAAAGTTGTAGTTTCTTTGAAAGCTCTTCTATGTTATGCACACATACAGTTCACACATTTTGTTTTTCAGATCTTTATTTGAGTATAATTGCTTTATACTCTTGCCAGTTTCCGACGTACAACAAAGTGAATCAGATGTACTTATACATATATCTTCATATTCCTTCCCTCTTGAGCCTCCCTCCCACTCTCCCTATTCCACCCCTATAAGTCATCACTAATCATCGAGTTGATCTCCCCATGTTATGCAGCAGCTTCTCACTAGCCACCTATTTTACAATTGGTAGTGTATATATGTAAATGGATGGGAGACCTAAATAAACATTTCTCCAAAGAAGACATACAGATGACCAACAAACACATGAAAAGATGCTCAACATCACTAATCGTTAGAGAAATGTAAATCAAAACCACAATAAAGTATCACCTCACACTAGTCAGAATGGCCATCATCAAAAAATCTACATCTGCATCTTTATTCTTGCTTTGTCACCGGGACAAGGTGAATGAGTGGCATTGACATATATATATTACCAAATGTAAAATAGATAGCTAATGGGAAGCTGCTGCATAACACGGAGAGATCAACTCAATGGTTGGTGATGACTTAGAGGGCTGGGATAGGGAGGGTGGGAAGGAGTCTCAGGAGAGAGGGGATATGGGAATATATGTATAAATACAGCTGATTCACTTTGTTGTACAGAAAAAACTGACACAACAGTGTAAAGCAATTATATTCCAATAAAGAGCTTAAAAAATATCTAGGAACAATAAATGCTGGAGAGGCTGTGGAGAAAAGGGAATGCCCTTTCACTGTTGGTGGGAATGTAAATTGATACAGCCACTATGGAAAACAGTATGGAGATTCCTTAAAAAACTAAAAAATGAACTACCATATGACCCAGCAATCCCACTACTGGGCATATACCCTGAGAAAACCATAATTCAAAAAGTTCACACATTTTTAATTCAAATGTATAAAAGGAAGCCTACATACAACATAAATAGTCTCTTTTTTAGCACAACCTCTTTTCTTAAAGCTTTTCTCCCCCATTTCTTCTTATTCGGTACTAACTTAATTCAATTAACCATTGTAGCGATTCATTATTTCAATGCCTGCATAACATTCTGTGTGGTGGCCGTGCCATTTACACGTTTAGATGATCTTTAATATTCTTTCTCATTCAATTATAATTATATCAGTGCTGTAAAATAATCTCAGGATAGTGATGTTAAAATTGTGTTTCTCAACTAAAGGTGATTTTGTTGCCAGGAGACAGGAGTCATGTCTGGAGACATGTTTAGCTGTCACTCTGCAGAGTGGCGGATGGAGGCAGGGATGCTGCTAAACCTCCTACAGAGCACCAGACAGACTCCACCACAGAGAAGGATCTGGTCCAGAGTGGTGATAGAGCCAAGCTTGAGAGACACTGAGTATAAAAAATGTATATATTTAATCTTTATAGATGACTTCAGAATGTTTCCCCAAGACATTTTAACACTTTGCAATTGTACTAAAAAAATCACAGAACACTCCCTTTGTTACCTGTTCAAAAGTTCCAATTCCAATCAATGTAGTAGTTCTATAAGTTTTTTTCCCCAGGATGATGGGTGCGAAAGAAAATTTTTCTTGTTTCTTAAACTGTTACTGAGAAAGTATTTATGTATTTGGTCACCATGTTCGTTTGCTTATTGTTATTATTATAAGGCCATTTATTATATGCCTATTTCTATAATTATCAGCATTTTAAGTGATTCTTACAGATAATTGTTATTCTATTGGCTTTTGGGTCATTAAATAGTTTTTATTTTGTGAAATATGTCTATCTTCTTACTTCTGAGTTTCTTGTCTTAATTATGATGTTTCTTGCCTTCCTGTAGATCTTATATGTAGCTTTCAAGGTTTGCATCTAAAATGTGATGGTTATTCTTACACTGAGGGTTTAAGCCGTCTGATTTTTTTCTTAGATGTGTGAGATAGGGAACCACTTTGCACTCTTCCACGTATTGAGACATTTATGCCAGGTTTCATTCAGCAATCCAACCTTTTCCAAGTGAATTGAAGTACAACCTTGTCATGTGTTAAATATCCATAAATACTGAGACCTAATTCCTGATTCATTCAACAAATAATAGAAGCACTTCTTCCAAGTGTCAGAAATTTCTAGGATTTTGTATATTATTATATGTCCAGGGTTTTGGTAATTTATTAGTCATATTGATTTGTTAAAATATTTCTATTGTGTACCATGTTTCAGTTAGTTTCAATGCTCAATTCCATTGTGATTAATTTGGTTTTATGAAAGCCATGCTATTTAATCTAGTTTCATTTCCTTTGTCTTAACCCTGTACTTCATAACTTCTAGTTTTCTTAAGTTAGTTTCTAGATTAGCGCTCATACATTTACATACCTTTCTGAAAATACAAAAGCGCATAAAGCAGTTAAAGTCCTTGCTTCTCCGGTAATTGCATCATATTGGGAAGGCAGGGTTCAATGTGAGTGTAATGTAATATCCTCAGATAAATCTCATGAAGAAAACCAATCAGATAAGAGGGTGGATTGTCATGGAGTCTGCAGGATTTTATACAGTATGGTCTGGGGAGGCCTTTCAGTGTTGGACAGGGAACAGAACCATAACTAGTTGTGTTCATTGCACTTGTCAAAAAAAGATCAAAATTCAAAATCCAAGAGTAACAAATAAAATATACCACTTAAGAAAAGTGAGAAATGCTTTTGCTTCATCCTCTAACAGATTATGTAATAAACAATTGGTCAAATAAATATGGAATGGGCACAGGGAAATCAAGTTTTCTGCTGTCTGATATTAAAGTTTTATATATATATAAAATATGTATAATTTAATCATATAATATCCATTTATTTGCGAAGTGTTTCTTTACCCTCTTTCCTCATTTTTCTCTTGTGATGTTCAATCTGAAGATGTTTTACATCATAAAGGTAACACTAATTTTCCCTTTTGGAAAAATTTTGTTTTTCACCTTTTAGTATTCTTCCTGGGTATCAATGGGATATAAATGTAATTGAATACCATCAGAAGCAGATAAGCTTTTTCTTCTTCACCGTCTCTCAGGAAAATGGAGCTGATTAGATCAATTTAATCTTCATGTCCATTTAATACCTCTCCTCTCCTCTCCTCTCCTCCCCTCTTCTCCCCTCCCCTTTTTTTTCTCTCTCTCTCAATATTTTTTTGTGTGTTTCTTTAGATACAGAAAGAAAATAGCCATACCAAAACGGAGCCCCAAGATTACCTGTCCATGTGAGGGTTAAGAATAGGAATTTCTAGATACTATTTCTACAAAATATATGAGGAACAATATTACCTGGTCACCATGTTGTATTCCTTCATCTTCTAAACAGTGTCAGAGATGAGAGAGCCATGTAAGTGACACACACAAGGAAGCCATGATGTGCTGTCGTGTGTGTGTGTGTGCACACGTGTGCGTCCACGTACACACGCCTTGTGGAGCAAGAACAGCTTTCAGACAGAGGTATACAGGCTCATATATTTTAAGGTTCAGTGGCCAGAACTCACTCAAGATTTGATACTAAGGAGGAGATCTGTTTCAACCCACAGAATGTCTTTGCAACCAGGTTAATAAAGTGCAAGGGGTACATAGTGTGGATGAAAGACTCTCTGTATCTTGACTTTAAGCAGCAGTGATGCCCCTTCATTCTTCAATATTCACTGATCCCATCCTCATCACTCCCTCTCTTGCTTACTGTTCTCCCCACACTAGTGTCCTTTTTTGGATTTCCACATCTGAAAGAAACACCTTCCTCAGGGCCCTTGCAGTGGCTATTCCCTCTGTCAGGCACACACTTCCCCAGATATGCTCTGACTCGTGCCTTCTCTGCCTTGAGGTCTCTGTTCACAAGTCACTTGATTTCACTGCCTTGCCACAACACCCAATAAAAAATAACACTTCATATACACTCCCTGATTTATACCACAACACTTGTCACCATTGAATATACTACACAAATTTTATATTTACTTATACATGTTCACCATTATTAAATTGCGGCAGTTTTTCTTTTCCTGAAACATGTACTTATTGACTTGATAATGAGTGAGAAATGGTCTACACTTAATATATTCTTCAAGTGAATGAATTTCTCTTTAAACCTGTAGAATATATAACGTCTTGAGGCAAAAACTTATATTTGGAGGAAAATTCCTAATCAGAAATGAAACTAAGCATTCTCTGAAAGAAACCAGATCTATACACAAAACACTGAAATTATTTCTTCACTGAAAAATATGAATTGTAATATTTCAAGTATGTGAATAATGCTTGTTTCTGTAGAATTAATCATGCTATTTTCTTCTTTTCTGCAAGTCACGGCCACTCCATGGACCCAGGGAATGGTACACAAATTTATGAATTTTTTCTTCTGGGACTTTCAGAGGAAGCAGAATTTCAGCCCCTCATATTTGGGTTTTTCCTCTCCATGTACCTCATCACTGTGTTTGGAAACCTGTTCATCATCCTGGCTGTCAGCTCAGACTCCCACCTCCACACACCCATGTACTTCTTCCTCTCCAACCTGTCCTTTGTAGACATCTGTTTCACCTCCACCACCATCCCAAAGATGCTGTGGAACATTCAAGCTCAGAGCAAAGTTATAACCTACTCAGGTTGCATCACTCAGATGTACTTTTTCATACTTTTTTTAAGTTTCGATGACATTCTCCTTACCATAATGGCCTATGACCGATTTGTGGCCATTTGTCACCCCCTGCACTACATGGTCATCATGAACCCCCAGCTCTGTGGACTGCTGGTTCTGGTGTCTTGGATCTTGTGTGTCCTGCATTCCTCATTGCAAAGCTTAATGGTATTACGCCTTTCCTTCTGCACACACCTGGAAATTCCTCACTATTTCTGCGAAATCAAGCAGATGGTCCAACTTGCCTGTTCTGACACATTTCTTAATAACATGGTTATGTATTTTGCAGCTGGGCTGCTGGCTATTGGTCCCCTGGTTGGTATTCTCTACTCTTACTCAAAGATAGTTATCTCTGTACATGGAATTTCATCAGCTAGGGGGAAATATAAAGCATTTTCCACCTGTGGATCACACCTCTCTCTTGTCTCTTTATTTTATTGCACAATGTTAGGAGTGTATTTCAGCTCTGCTGCTACCCACAGCTCACACTCAAGTGCAACGGCCTCAGTGATGTATACCGTGGTCATACCCATGCTGAACCCCTTCATCTATAGTCTGAGGAACAAAGACATAAAGGGTGCACTGAAAAGATTAGTTGAGAAGAGTACTATAAAAGGGCCACTTTTCCTAGAGTAAAGAAGTGCCATGATTGCAGTGATCAAATCCTCATAGACAGAAATTGTACTTCTTTGATAAGACTGTGGAATAGCACTTACTCCTTCTATGTATTTCTTAATGGTCTTATTTCAACCTCTCTATTCAAACTGAATAACTCACTTTATTAAGTTTTCTGATTTCATGTTATCCTATTCCCTACCTTTGATGTTTTCCTACTTTCCAAAATGTATTCCCAACCTTGGATTAGAACTGTTTGGAAATTCCCATTTACCTAATGGGACAAAGTAGATTTTTAAAGAAGAATTCCTTCTCAAATAAGAAATATCATACTGAATAATTTTTCTTTTGCTTTAGTAGAAGAAATATTATGAGTATTTCTACTGCTATGGAAAAAAACACTTGGAAATTTATGCTATTTATAAAATTTATAGTGGAAGTAAATCTATGACCATATATTTTTACCTATGTGTACATCAATCCTTTGCATATCACTATCTTAACTCTTCTTCTGGAAAATGTAGATTTTAGCATATAGTGTGTTTTATAGATGGTCATTTGGTTCTATTTCCCTCATTGGGGTCTGTTCTTTATTCAGCTCTGTGTTCACAGTGTTGACCATAGTCCCTGTGAAAAACTAATCTTCAAATACATGATCCCTTCATTAAGAGATATATTTTTACAAATAGATGGATCTAGTATGATCTTTTTTTAATCTTTATTGGAGTATAATTGCTTTACAATGTTGTGTTAGTTTCTGCTATACAATAAAGTGAATCAGCTATACAGAGCAAGAGATTACCTTAAATTTAGTGGAACAGCATTTTAAATCCTACAATGTATTACTGTGTAACAATATTTCTTTTTCATGTTGTACATCTACTCATTCCAGCATGGAGGACTGTTGTCTACCTGTAAAGTAGTTTATAGTTATGGATGCATAATTAATTAGCATTAAAATTTTTTATTGAATTATCTTCCTGTTTCTGATAGAAAACTTCCAATACTGCTTATAGTATGATCATTGCATTGCGCTAAATGAAACATCTCCCTTCCTCAAAAGTTGGTCATGATAACTAAAGGAGTGGTGAACCACCATTATCAGTACCTTGCAATTATCTATCTCCTTGATGCTCAGGAATCTATTCATCTCTATGGATGAAGAATGAGTAATGACAGACATTAAATTCTTGTGCAGTCTTATGGCTCAACATCACCATTTTTTGTACAGAAATATGCATGGTCTTTCAATTTCTCCTGGCTACCTTGCATGTAATCCTGATATAGTCATGTTTTAAAATAGATACTGTCAAAAACATCATAACAGAGTAAGTATGGATGGACGTGAATTTTGTCAAATGCTTTTTCAAAATCTATTGAGATGATCATGTGGTTTTTGACTTTTCTTTTGTTAATGTGGTGTATTAATTACACTGATTGATTTGCATATGTTGAACTATCCTTGTAAACTTGGGATAAATCCCCCTAGCCCTGGTATGTGATCTTTTTAATGTGTTGTTGAACTTTGTTTGCTAATATTTCGTTGAGAATTTTTGCATATATATTCATGAAAGATATTGGCCTGTAATTTTCTTTTTTGGTGGTATCTTTGGTTTTGGTATCAATGTGATAGTTGCTTTAAAGAGTGTCTTTGGGAGTGTTCCCTCTCTTCAATCTTTTGGAAGAGTATGAGAAAAATTGGTATAAGTTCTTCTTTGTATGTTTGGTAGAGTTCACCTGTGGACACATCTGGTTGTGGACTTTTGTTTGTAGGAATTTTTTTAGTTTGTTTTTCAGATTTAATTTAATCACTTTTAGTGATTGGTCTGTTCAAATTATCTTTTTCTTCTTGATTCAATTTTGGTGGGCTGTATGTTTCTAGAAAGTTATCCATTTCTTTTAGGTTGTGAGATTTTTTTTGTCATATAGTTGTTCATAGTATTATTATTATTTGTATTTCTGTGGGTACTGATTGAGATTTCTTCTTTTTCGTGTTTTATTTTGTTTATTTGGGTTCTCCCTATTTTTTCTTGGTAAGCCTGGCCAGAGGTTTGTCAATTTTGTTTACCCTTTCAAAGAACCAGCAATTGATTTTATTGATTTTTTCTATTGTTTTTTAATCTCTATTTTATTTATTTCCTCCCTGATCCTTATTATTTCCTTCCTTATGCTGACTTTAGGTTTAGTTTATTCTTCTTTTTCTAATTCTTTTAAGTTATAGGTTAGGTTGTTTATTTGTGATTTCTCTTGTTTTTTGAAGAAGGCATATATAGCTATGAACTTCCTTCTAAGAACTGATTTTGCTGCATCCCATAGATTTTGTATGGTTGTGTTTTCATTGTCATTTATCTCAAGGTATTTTTACATGTGTTTTCCTTGTTGATCCACTGGTTTTTTAGAAGCATGTTGTTTTGTCTCCATGTAATAATTTTATTCTCATTTCTTTTCTTGTGGTTGACTTCTAGATTCTAGTCAGAGAATATGCTTGAAATAATTTCTATACTCTTAAATTTGCTGAGATTTGTTTTGTGCCCTAGTATATGGTCAATCCTAGAGAATGTTCCATGTGCACTTGAAAAGAATGTATATTCTGTTTTTTGGGTGATGTAATGTCCTGAAAATATCAATTAAGTCTAACTGTTCTATATTACCACTTAGGATCTCTGTTGCCTTATTGATTCTCTGTCTGGAAGATCTGTCCATTGATGTGAGTGGGATTTTAAAGTCTCCTATTATTATTGTATTCCCATCAATTTCTCCCTTTATGTCTGTTAATATTTGTTTTATGTATTTGGGTGCTCCTATATTAGGTGCATATATGTTGACAAGTATAAAATCCTCTTTTTGTATTGATCCTTTTATCATTAAATAATGCCCTTCTTTATATTTCTCTATAGGCTTTGCTTTGAAGTCTATTTTGACTGATATAAGTACTGCAACTCTTGCTATCTTGTCATTTGCGTTTGCATGAAATATGTTTTTCCATCCCCTCACTTTCAATCTATGTGTGTTCTTTGACCTATGGTGGGTCTCTTGTTGGCAACATATTGTAGGCTCCTGTTTATTTTTAATATCTAGCCTGCCACTTTATGTGTTTTGATTGGAGCATTCATTCCATTGACATTTAAGGTAATTGTTGATACATACGTATTTATTGCCATATTAAACCTTGTTTTCCACTTGATTCTTTGTTTCTTGTTTGTTCCTTTCTTTTTCTTTTTGTTTTTCTTTTTGTGGTTTCATGATTTCCATTTATTTTATGCTTGTGTTCCCTTCTTCTTGTTTTTCTTTTTAATCAACTGTATATTTTTGATTTGTGGGTACCCTGTTTTTCAAGTATGTTAACCCCTTCCTATGTCTCCTTGCTTTAGATGGGGAGAATAAAGGCTCAGACACATTCTTAAAAAATCTGTATTTTCTTACTCTCTTCCACATTTTATGATTTTGATGTCCTTTTTTACATCTTCATGTTTTTCCTTTTGCTGTTCCTTGTGTTTATTATCACTTTCACAAATAAGTTTTTTTCTTTTTGTTTGTTTCTTTTTTTTTCATCTTTATACTGACTAATTTAAGTTTTTTATTTTCCAATTATGATTTCCTCCATCTTATATCTTCTTATTTCTTTTTTATTTAGAGAAGGCCTTTCAATATTTCTTAGAGAGTAGGTTTACTATTGCTGTATTATTTTAGTTTTTACATGTCTGAGAAATTCTTTATTTATCCTTCTGTTCTAAATGATAATCTTTCTGAGTAGAGTATTCTAGGTTGCAGATTTTTCCCTTTCATGACTTTGAATATATTTTGCCACTCTCTTCTGGCCTTTAGTGTTTCTGTAGAGAAATCAGATGATAGCCTTATTGGGATTCCATTGTAATTAATTCTTTGTATTTATCTTGCTGCCTTTAGAATCCTCTCTTCATCTTTAATTTTTGCCATTTTTATTATAATATGTCTCTTTGGGTTCATCTTGTTTGGGACTCTCTGTGTTTCCTGTATCTGGATATCTGTTTCCTTCTTTAGGTTTGGGAATTTTTCAGCCATAATTTCTTCAAATACATTTTAAATCCCCTTTCTCTTTCTTCTCCTTCTGGAATCCCTATTGTATGTAAATTGCCATGCTTTATATTATCCCATATATTGTTTCCATTTGGCTTTTTGTCAGCTGTTTTGATTGGGCAATTTCCATTATTCTATCTTCCAGATCACTTATTCTTTATCCCACATTATTCATTCTGCTATGTACTGCCTTTAGCCAGGCTTTCATTTTGGCAAATGAATTTTCTAATTTTTCTTGGCTTCTCTTTATACTTTCTGGTTCCTGTTTACAGTAATCTGCGTTTCTGTCATTAGCCTTTCTTGATTCCTTCAGTATTTTCATTACCTCCTTTTTGATCTCAGTGTCTATTAGATTGAAGGGGTGTGTTTCATTGTTTGTTGGGAGTGGCTCCTCTGTTTCTTCATTTCGCTTATATTTCCCTTAGTCTGTGAGTTTAGGAGAAACAAATATCTGTTGTAGTCTTGAGTGGTTATTTATATGCAGAAGTCACCCTGCATAGCATATGTGGGTTTAATATTTTTGGTTTGGATACTTGCAGTCTGTTTCCTCAGCATGTCCTGGCCATTACCTCTTTGATAGGGGGTGTGCAGGTGTGTGGCCTGCATATGCTCCCAGGAATGCAGGGGCAGCAGTTGCCTCCTAGTCTTGTGCACTCCTGAGGAGGGGAGGTGGGGGCTGAGCCTGGCCTGGGTCACATGAGTCTTGGGAGCAGCTGCAGTCCTCACCTGCCTCTGAAGTCTGACATGGAAGCAATGGTTCATGCCTGCCCTCAGAGCTCAGGTAGGCATTGCCCTGTTCCCTGAGAGGCGCATGGAAAAGGAAGCTCCTAAGGAGGTACCACCACCTCTTCATGCACCACCATCCCCCAACAATGGCACCCTGCCTCCATGGTGGGCACAGGCCTCTTCCCTCACCACACCCTGGCTCCCTCAGGCAGGCTCCACCCAGCCAACCCCAGTCCTCTCCCCAGTTCTGACTTCCAAAGCTCGAGCCTCAGCACCCAGCCTCCCAGCCGCCTAGCGGAAGAGAGTCTCAGTCTGGGGAGTGCAAGGTGGCACCAACCATCTGTGCAGGTCTCTTTCCACTTTGTCCTCTGTTAACCAGTTGCTGCAGTTGCTGAGCTCTCCTCCGAGGATCTGAAGCTCCCCTTCTCTTCCCACTGGTCTCCTGACCAGTGAGGGGACTTCCCAGGGTGCAGAAACCTGTCCTCTTTCACAGCTCCCTCCCAGGGGAACAAGTCCCATCCAGATTCCTTTCTCTCTTTCTTGTTTCTTTCTCCTTTTGCCTTCCCCAGTTACACGGAGATTTTCTTGCTCTTTTGGATGTCTGAGGTCTCCTGCGAATGTTCAGTAGATATTCTGTGAGAGTCGCTCCACACGTAGATTTTTTTTTTTTATGTTTTCATGGGAGACAGTGAGCTATGTGTCCTACTCCTCCACCATCTGTAGACATTGTTTTTCTTAGAATCATTCACAATGGTGTGTGTGACCATGGTGATCTACTCTATTTTTCTTTTCTTTTTTTATGTGACTTTCTTTAGTATTTGTCCAACTTTTAAAAATTTGAGGTATAATTCACATAGAACATTATATTAGTTTCAGATGTAAAACATAATGATTTGATAGTTTTAAATGTTGTAAAATGTTCACCACAATAACTCCAGTTAACATCCATCCCTTTACATAGTTACAAATTCTATTTTTTTTTCTTGTGATGAGGACTTTTTAGATCTACACTTAGTAACTTCCAAATATACCATACAGTATTAATGGGGTCTCCTGAATTGATATATGATAAACTGACTCCATTTATATAACTAGGTTAACCTTCTATATTACAGAAAAAAAATGAGTTTATCAAATGTGAATTATTTTAACTTTCTTCCAGTGTTCCTATATCCACATATGACACTGTGGTTATTAAGTGTAACTCAGCTACCTGTGCTCTACATCTTATCTTAGCCTTGCACCAGTAGATTTTTAATTACCTATATAATTTATTGGGATATAATTATTTTACATGCTATAAACTGCACATATTTAGTGTAGAATTTGATGCATTATAGAAACTATATGGCAATTAAGAGTGTGTGCTGCATGTTTCCACTTGTGTACAATTTTAGAAATTTACAATAAGCTTTTAAAGGATTTTTATGTAATTTTTAAATATTTAGTCTCCCTAAGCCTCAATTTCCTTGTTTCTGAAGGTAATGTGGGATAGTAAACATAGCTTCAGGTGGTTATTTTGAGGAATAAGTGTAACGTGTAGAAATACATCATGGAAAGCAAAGAAATATTCAAAGGTAAAAGTTGTGTGTATATGTACGTACATATATATTTGTATACATTTTTATTTCTATTAAGTGCATATGTATATGTACACAAATACACACTCATTCATAATTACACCTTTATTTTGAAAGGAAACATGAAAAGTAGTTGGCGAGAACAAAAATGAAAAGGATGAACATTTGAATAACATTAACTTAAAAAATGTAGAATGTAGACAAGAAAAGTATAAAGTAAATGAATGATATACATTTAAATGATTTCTTTTTCTATAACGATGCCTCAAAATCATCTAATCCTGAAGCACAGTAACATTTGTGTGATGGGAGATTCCCCGTACCAACTAACCAAGCTAAGTATTTCTGAATTGAATTTAGATTTCTACTTCTAATTAAGGTGGGATGTAACAAAAATGCCCTTACCCAAGGAAAACTAAAAGAATGAATGGTGAAGTTTATCTCATTTGCTCTGAACAAAATTTTATTGGATAAATGTCTGTATTATATATTCTGTTGCTGTTGTAAAAAGTTACCACACTAGTGGTTTACATCAAGCAAAGTTATGCTCTTACAGTTCTAAGGTCAGAAGCCTAAAGTGGGTCTCACTAGACTAAAACCAAGATGCCTGTAGGACTGCTTTCCTTCTGAAGGGTTCAGGGAGAAGTCCTTTTTTTTTCCTATTCTAGTTTCTAGTGTCCACCTGCATTTCTCGGCTAATGGCCCTTCCCTCATGTTCGAATCTCTCTCTGAGTATCACTCATTTGCCCCTTCTCTTCCACATTTAGGGGGGAACTGTGGTTAATTTAGTCACATCTAGATAATCTTGGCCAATCTTCTTAAGGTCAGGTTATCAGCAACCTTATTCTACCTGCTACTTTAACCACCCCTTGCTGTATAAAATACATATTAAAATATTCTAGAGATTCTTATTTGGACATCTTTTGCAAGGTCTTTATTCTGCCTCCCACAAACTTTTTCAAAATGTATTATTTGATGTCACTCGAAGGTGCTTATATTAGAAAATCACTGACTATATTAGAGACTATATGTGAGTGAATACACTTCTCTTTCAAAATTATGCTGAGATAATTTTTTAGTTAAACAGATCTTAAAATAAAACATTGATACCTGACTGTAACACAGAACCACAGCCATTTTACTCAGAGTAGTTCTCAGACTGGAACCTGCAGTATCAGCACCACCCAGGTGCTCATTAGAAATGCAGAATCTCAGGACTTCCCCAGCTGTCCAGTGGTGAGGACTCCATGCTTTCACTGCCTTGGGCCTGGGGTTCATTCCCTGGTCTAGGGAACTAAGATCCCACAAGTCACCTTGTGAAGCCAAAAAAAAAAAAAAAAAAAAAAAAAGGCAGAATCTCTGGGGCCAGAAAATCTGCTGAGTCAAAACCTGCATATGAACTAGTATCCTGGGTGATTGATATATACATGGAAGTAGGAGAAGTACTGGTCTAGAATATGTTTCCTTCACTTTCTCACTGTTGACATTTGGGGCTAGATAATTTCTGTGTTGGATGCTGTCCTGTGCATTGTATGTGTTTAACAGCATCCCTTCACACATTGCCAAATATCCCCAAAGGGCAAAATCATCTCTTGTTGAAAAACTCTGCCAGAATTTGAGAACTGGAAACATCCTGACAAAATTCCAATCAAAGTCCCATCCCTTACTGGAATTATAACTTTGGACAGATCCCTAAGCCCCTCTAAGCTCCATGTCTGCGATGGAGAGTGTAACTCACATTTGTACTTTGTCAAGAAGGGACTCTAAGTTTTAACTCCGGCAATCTATATATGGGACTAATCTTAGGATATAATGCATTAAAATATCTAAATATGTCACACAACTTACAATGTTTTATAATGAAGGACTAAATGACAGCCTTTAACCAGTGATAAACATATGAATTTCTTAATTGTTTAGGCTAATGTGTCATAAGACAAGGAGCCTGTTGTCTAAAGTTTAATATAAAAGGAACACAGTATTCTCTCTTTTTTTTTTTGAGAGAGAATTGAAACTTCCTGGAGATATCAGTAGCCTTTCTTACTGTAAAAATGAATAAACAGCAACCTCAAATAAATAGCATGAGATGACCAGAAAGGGGAACTCTTAGGGCCTGTGATGATAGCAGAGCCCAGCAGGTGGAAGAAAGAGTCCTCTATTCTTCTGGTTAAAAACAGCTAAAACCACAAAAACCAAGGAAACTTAGCTTACTATTCCCCTATTAACTTCTTTTCACCCCTTATAAAAAAGTTCTCTTTCCCTTCCTGTGCAGAGAATTGCATGTGGCTTGCCATGGTTGAAAACCTCAAATCACAGTTGTCTGCTGATCCCAAATAAACCCATCTTTGCTGGAGAAATAACTGGCAGTCAATATGTTTTAGGTCAACACCACCAGAAATCGATGATTTGGAGATAAGAGATGCAATCTAGACTGGTTTGTTAGTCATAGCTTTGGAGATAACCTGAATTCAGGGATGTGATAAGGTGCTGGGAGGTTAGACTGCTGCAAAGCATGAGAGTTCATGATAAAGAAATTTAAAAAAAAGAAAAAAAAAAGAGATTTCACTTGGCTTTTAACCTGCTTTCTAGGGAACAATCAGTAGAGAAACTTCCTTTCTGTCCAGACTAGTGTTTTGCAAAGAAATCATGTGATTAGAGTTCAGGGTAACAAAAGAAAAATGTACCTAATGAACAGCTATAAAGAGCTATAAAAGTTTACTCTGCTGCAATCCCTTAAGGTGTGTATCCTTGATCTGGACAAAAAAAAAAAATATGCTTCCTTTGAGTCCTAAGTCTGGTTGGGGGATGATGCTTCACTCCTCCCTACTGTCTTATCTTGGGACAGATCTTCACTCTCCATCATCAATCATCCAGGAGGAATTCTGACTTTTATACAGAGATCTTTCCTTCAGAATCCCATCCAAGTGAGTCCAAGAGTCCAGTAGGTATATCAGGAAAGGGTCAGAGAGAATGGAAGCCAAGAAATTTACCTGAGTCACCTGAGAGCTAATCCAGCCTAGCCAAGAGATGAGAGATCACTGTATTTGCTTGCTTGATTAATTAATTAGTTAATGTATTTCTTTATAATGCCCCAAAGAGAAGTGAACATTGAACTCAACAATGCAGGCGTGAGACAGGAACAAGATGGTGGAGTAGAAAGATCCTGAGCTCAGCACCCCCATGGACACATCAAAAATACAGCTACATACAGAGCAACTCTCACAGAAAACAACCTAAAGTCTAGTAGAATGGCTCTCCTAAAAACAAGGCTGTGAAGAAAGAACCACAGGGCCTTCCTAGGTGGCAGAGTGGTTAAGAATCCACCTGCCAGTGCAGAGGACACGGGTTCAATCCCTGCTCCACGAAGATCCCACATGCCGCGGAGCAACTAAGCCCATGCGCCACAACTATTGAGCCTGTGTGCCACAACTACTGAAGCCCGCACACCTAGAGCCTGTGCTCCACAGTGAGAAGGCACCACAATGAGAAGCCTGAGCACCACAATAAAGAGTAGCCCCCGCTCACTGCAACTACAGAAAGCCTGCACGCAGCAGTGAAGACCAAAAGCAGCAAATAAATAAATAAATAAATAAATAAATTTATTGAAAAAAAGAAAGAACCACAGAGTCTGGTAGATGGGGAGGAGAAATGATCTAATCATGACCTGCACACCCACTAGGTTACCCAAAAGAAAAGGGGGTTATCACAGGATAAGTATCCTCCCTGAGGAGTGAGATGTTTGAGCTACATATCAGGCATCCCAACCTTAATGTCTTTAAAACAAAGACTATTGCCCACCATTCAATTCTACAAGATTAAGATTTTAGGCACTGCAGTCACTCACTGACAGTACAACCTGAAAGGAATTGAGGATGAGAAACAGGGTGAGGGACTCTGTGCTTTGGAAAACAGGCCCCTTAGATAGTTGGATATATCTCAGGAATATTTGTTTTTCAATTCACAGATACAATTTATTTGGGCTTTCTTTAATTTTTTCAATACTGTTTTGATTCTTGCATCTTCTCATACACAGAAAAAAATCACTAAAATCATTAACTGAAACATCTGCTCCTCATGACTAGTAGTCACCTTTTACCAAGAGGCTTGCTTGACTGCATGTGTTCCATTGCCAAAGTTATTCATATACTGGTTTCTCTCCCCACCACTTTGGAGAAGTCCTCTAAGAGCTATTGTGAGGCTGTTTCCTGGGCTATACTCCTCAATAAGGGCCATGGATAAAATTGAAACTCACAATGCTTACATTGTGTATTTCACTCTCAGTCAATGATTCCAACACTGGGAAGATGTGCCCACTTAGCTGGTTTGAAAACCAGTTGGGCTCACTGGAGGCTTTAAGAAAGAAGACTCCACTCTTCAAGACCACATGCTCTGCCTTCTTTGATTCCAGTCCCAGCATGAGAGCAACACATTGAAAACTGCCTGGAGCTCTGTCCAGCGTCCCAGGACCTTGACAGTGTGCCTCCTTGTCTACTCCAGGCTCCCACTCCAGGCTGCTAGCGGCTGCTCCCTGCTGAGTCAGAGGCTGCCATTGCCAACGTGCACATGTGCACCAGGGAAGAAGTGGAGCCAGCTCAGGTACTGGCCCTGACTCTAGCCAGGCAGAGACTGTCATTGCCAGAAGGTGTATGCACAGTTGGGAAGGAGAGCAGAGCCAGCTCGGGCTGGATTGGCCTCTAGGCAGGGAGGAGACCACTACTGCAAGATGTGCATGTACTTATGCACCAGGGAAGGAGAAGAACCATACTGGACCCCAGCTCTGCCTGCAGCCAGGGCGGAGACCACCATTGCTACTGAACACACACACACACACACACACACACACACACACACACACACACACACCAGGGTAAAAATGGAGCCAGCTCAGTAGCGCAGCTCCAACCCCTTCAGCTATGACCCTAACTGTAAGGAAGGCACACACCCTGAGGAAAAAGTGGATCCTGCTGAGAAGTGCAGCCCCAATCACTTAAGTAGCTGGTACAAAGGTTAAAAGATAAAGCAGTAAAATCAACTGTAACGAACATGGACAGTTAAGGAATAGACATGATGATGTAAAATAAGACTTCAAAAAAATGGAGGAATGGCAGAAAAAAATTTAGATCTTATATAATGTGTTTGAACTCAAATGGCTATCAGTTTAAACCAAGTATATGTAGTTATAGGTCAACATATGAGAAATCCATGGTAAGATGAAATCAAAAACATACAAGAGATACACAAAAATTAGAGAGAAAGGAGCTCAAACATAATATCAGAGAAAATTACCAACCCACAGAAAAAGACAATAAAAAAGAAGAAATGGAAAAACTCTACTAGGAAAGGCAAATAATGCAGTGAGGACTGAGGGTCAACCACCTAAATAAGGTAGTATGTAAATTAAATGACAAAATTATAAAGTAATCTAACTGGAATAAATAGCTAAGGGGGAAACTGAAAATGTAAAATATGACATCAAAAACGCAAAATGTAAGAAATGATCCGCAGTTTTAAAAAGTAGATATAATTGTAGGTTAAGATATATGAAACCCATGGTAACCAATAATCCAAAACCTACAAAGATATATGGAAACTAAAAAGAAAGGAATATAAGCATACAAATAAAAAAAAATCATAAAACCAAAAGAGAAAATAAAAAGAAAGAAAAACTATGAAAACAACCAGAAAACAAGTAATAAAATGGCGATAAGTACATACCTATCAATAATTTCTTTACATGTCAATGGACTAAATGCTTCAATAAAAAGACATATGGTGACTGATTGGATAAAATATAAGACCCTTCAATATCCTGCCTACAAGAGACTCTCTTCAGGGCTAAAGACCCACAAAGAGTGAAAGTGAGGTCATATTTCATGCAAATGAAAATGTCAAGAAAGTGGGGCTAGCAAAACTCATATCAGACAAAATAGACTTCACAGCAAAGGCCATATCAAAAGACAATGAAGGGGATTATATAATGATAAAGGGATGAATACAAAAAGATGATATTCCACTTGTGAACATATATGCACCCCATATGGGGTAAATGGTGTCAAATATATAACGGCAGAGATTGAGCAGGAAATATTCTACCTGTCCAGACCAGTGTCCCTCATGGAAATCAGTTATTAGAGGTGGTAGTAACAAGAGGAAAACGTGCTAATGAGCAGATGTGGGGAGCTGTAAATATCCCTTCTGCTGCATCCCTCAGCCTGTGCATCCTTGGGATTGACAGGTTTGTTGCTTTCTGGGTGGGAGACTAATGCGTGACTCCATCCCACTGTCTTGTCTGGGAACAGAGCTTCTATCTCCACCATCAACCATCCAAGAGGAGCTGGGACATCTATGTTGAGATCCTGCTCTCAGAGACTCATCCAGGTGAGTCCAAGAGGCCTGTAAATATAGCAGGAGAAGGTCAAAGGGAACAGCAGCCAAAAACATTTACCTGTGTTCACCTGAGAGCCAATCCAGGCTAACCCAGAGCCAAGACCACTGAGTTTGTTTGTGTAATTGATTAATAACTTTATATATTAATTTTGATGTCAAAATAGAAGTGAATATTGAACTCAGCAATGCAAAGGTCAATGTTTACAATTAAATAATGGACATAGAAGCCCAATTAGAAGAAGAAATGGAAGGTGTAAAGTGCTTCTGGTAAGAGTAGACCCAAGACCAAGGATTTTGCAATTAACTGGAATAGAGATATTGGATATTAGCTGTGGAGAGATTTACAGAGATATAAGGACTTTTTTTTTTTTTTTAATATGGAGCATATTTGACTATGAAGAGAAATATCCAGACCAAGGGATGCTGCCACTTATTTCCTTACGACAACAGTTCATGAGACATACTTTTCACAATTTCTCCTCTCTCAGTATTCAAATGAAAAAAAAAACTTTATTATGTGAAAAGAGGTGTGTTAATGAGCTTACTTTATAATTATTTTGTCTCCTATAAGGCTGAATACATTTGTAGATTAGCTAGTCAGTTACTTTCTCTATGGACAAAATAGAGACATGCTATTCATTTCCTTTAGTTTTGTATAGTGAATCTGGCATGTTTTTACTCCCGTTTTTTTATTTTATTCTTTCAAAGAATTGAAATTTTTTCAACAAGTTTTCTGTTTGCCATTTAGTTGTTTTATGTACATATACAAGAATTTGTGTAGAATGTCCAAGAGTTTATAAATTTTGTGTAGTAAAATCAGTGTCAGTTATCTTATGTTCTCTTCACTGTTTTTTTTCTTTAATTTTTAACTGAAAGAATAGAGCTATCACATAAATATTCTTTACACACAAATCCTTGCTTTAAATAGAAATGAAAATAAATGTTCTTCTGCATATGGGGTGCTAATAAATCATGTTTTTTATGTATTTCCAACTACTTTCCACACTTCTTGTTCCTTGCTGTTTAATATATTCTATTGTGACCAGATTTATTTATAAAAGTTGCATCATATTCAGCCACTATTTGGAAGGCATTCTCCTTTACATTTAAGTAAAGATAACCAGTCTTTCATGCTTGACTTTGAATCCATACATCTCTACCTGAGGAAATTATCACTTAGCTACTGCTTCCTCCTCACATTTTTTTTTATTTTTATTTTTTTACAATATAGAATGAAGCAGGATTTATTTTCACTGCATTTATACTTCAAATTGCCAAATAATGAGTATAAATACATAAAAAATATTAGCTACAGATCAAAAGCATGCCTCATCCACTCCTCACATTTTAAAAGAAGTTCTGTCGTATTCTTTCATTTCCAAATTTTTGTCATCTAAAACTGAATTAGTGACCCAGAGTGATATCTTTCCATTTTAACTATTGTATATCTTTTCTTTTAGAAGTTAGCTCTGGTTTTTCCTTCAATTTTGATTCAGATAGGCTTTTTAAGATATGGAATTTCCTAAAGCATCCACGATATATGTTAAGGACAAGGGCCCCTTGTGATTTGAAGTTTCAGCAGCAGCAGGGAGGCCACCTCCTTCTTCAACCTTTCCGGGCACCATCTGTCCTCACTCTCCCTCCTTTTGTCAACTGGAACATCTTATCAAGCACCTTCCTCAGGGCCTTTGCAGTGGCTGTTCCCTGGTGAGGACACCCTTCCCCAGGTCTACTCATGGCACTGACATCCTTGAAGTATCTCTTCAAATACCATCTTGTTTGCAGGTCTCGCCTAAACATGATAAAACAGTACT
Source organism: Hippopotamus amphibius kiboko (assembly GCF_030028045.1). Taxonomy (NCBI): domain Eukaryota; kingdom Metazoa; phylum Chordata; class Mammalia; order Artiodactyla; family Hippopotamidae; genus Hippopotamus; species Hippopotamus amphibius. The sequence goes on along the minus strand of NC_080200.1, from coordinate 14,060,638 downwards.
CCCATTTCACTCTCTCCTTTATACCTGCTTTCTTTTTATTCATAACATTCTTAAGCAGAAGACATGCTATATAATGTTTACAATTTTTATATAACTTCTTTATTTGCTTATATTTTGTCTCCACAACCAGATTTTAGGAGCCTTTGTTATGCAGTGCCCTACCCTCCCTGCATAGATAGTACCTAAAATATTCTCACAACTCAATTTATATTCCTTAAATGCGTCAAAGAATTTCTCATTAAAACTGCAGTATACATGACATCTTGGGGGAAACTGTGACAGTTGGACAAGTTTGCTAATTAGGGATGACACAAGCGGTTCCCTAAAGGGGATGAAATCCACTAACAAAATATTGAAATTAATTTATTGATGGCAAAATATACATGGTAGCACTTCTACCATCTGAGTAATGCCCGTTTGTGTGAAAATAAGTCATGCTATTTCCCCCTTTTCTCATAGTCACCAACACCACATGGCAACAAGGAACCTAACAGGAGTTTCAGAATTTCTCCTTCTGGGATTTTCAGAGGAACGAGAATTGCAGCCCAGCATATTTGGGCTTTTCCTCCCCATGTACCTGATCACTGTGTTTGGAAACCTGCTTATCATCCTGGCCGTCAGCTCAGACCCCCACCTCCACACCCCCATGTACTTCTTCCTGTCCAACCTGTCCTTTGTAGACATCTGTTGCACCTCTACCACCATCCCAAAGATGCGGAAGAATATTCAGACACAAAACAAAGTAATAACCTATGAATCGTGCGTCATCCGGATGTATTTTTTCACACTCTTTGCAGGACTGGACATCTTGCTCCTGACTGTCATGGCCTATGACTGCTTCATGGCCACATGCCACCTCCTGCACTACATGGTCATCATGAACCCCTGGCTCTGTGGACTGCTGGTGCTGGAGTCCTGGATCATCAGTGTCCTGCATTCCTTGTTGGAAAGCTTAATGGTATTGCAACTGTCCTTCTGTACCTTCTTAGAAATCCCACACTTTTTCTGTGAGACCAATCAGATGATCCAACTTGCCTGTTCTGACACCTTTCTCAATAACATGGTGATGTATTTTGGAGCTGTGTCCCTGGCTGGTGGTTCCCTCACATGTATCCTTTATTCTTACTCTAAGATAGTTTCTTCCATCTGTGGAATCTCATCAGCTCAGGGGAAATATAAAGCGTTTTCCACCTGTGCATCTCACCCTTTCGGTTGTCTCATTTTATCGTACAGGCCTGGGAGTGTACCTTAGCTCTGCTGCTACCCACAGCTCACACTCAAGTGCAAAAGCCTTGGTCATGTACACTGTGGTCACACCCATGCTAAACCCCTTCATCTACAGTCTGAGAAATAAAAACTTAAAGTGGGGTCTGAAAGTGTTCTTTGGAAAGGTAAATATAAAAGGTTCTATTGTCCTAGGGCTTGAGAAGTACCCATGATAGCAGAGCTCAAAGCCTCAGCCAAGTGTTGCCAGTGTTTGGTCAGACTGTGGAAGTAGAAAATGCCGCTTTGATTTTTCTTGGAATTTACATTTTGATTTTGACTTCTTTATACAATTTATGTAACTCACTCTTAAGTTTTGTGGTATATGTGAGAACCACGATTTTTTTCCCCTTTTTAATTCCCCTACACTCCCAGTTGAAATCCCAATCTTGGATGGGAAGTATTTGGAAGTTCCCATTTATCTCAATGCACTACATGGATGTCTTAAGGATAATTTATTCTCATATGAAGTTTATTTTGCTTACCTAAAAGAATAGTCATGAGTTGTACTGCTCCTATGGGGAAGAAAAAGAATTCCTCTTGGCCAACACAGCTATTTATATAAGGTTATTAAAGAAGAAAATCTGAGACCACTGTTTTTCATTTTTGTGAACATCATTATTTGTATATCACTACCTTAATAGCTCTTCCTAATAATCCAAACTTTACCACATTGGTTGTTTTCACTGATTATGAGGTATTTTTCTACTCATTAGGATCGTATTCTGCTATACAGCCTCTCTCCACTGTGTCTACCATAGTTACTGGAAAACGTGGATAATAAAGTACATCTCTCCAAGCAGAATCTACAGGGAACTCAAATATGAAAGAATAGATTGCTATAATGGGGCTTTAGAGTAGAACTGATTTTAAGTATGATGAAGCAAAGTATTAGATCATATATTTATTATGATGCAAAATAATTCCTTTTCCAGGCAGTTCATATACTTATTGAAACATTGACTGTGTCCATTTGTAAGGTGTGTTTGTTGAACTGAAGGAGTATTGTCATGTTTTGTTTTTTTATTAAATTATTTTCTTGTTTCTGTTTGAAAATTTCCAGTGGTTCCAGAAAATCTTATTCCTTCCATTTCTCTGAATGAAATATCTCCAACTATTCATAATATTTTACAACCACTAAAGGGGCAGAGAATGAACAGTATCAATATCACCCATTATATGTCATCCTCATAATCAAAGGCTGACTCACTGGAAAATTTGGGTTCCTGTTCAAGTATGTGATTCAGGGTCACAGATGCTGTGCAAACATCCGTGTCCTTCCAACCTCTCCATGTGACCTCAAAGGGAGTGCAATATAGTCACTTTTTTGTACGGTTATATGAAATAAAGCTGAAAAACAGAGTAATGATAAATGTTATCTGCAAATGATCAGAACAAATGCTTAGAATAAGTATTGATAGAATCAGATTATTACAGTTGTCCTTAGTTCAGTCCAATTAGATTATTGCATCGGGTGTTGCTGCACACAAACTTTCCTGAAATAAAATTGTTTAATATACTCTATTATCAAATGGGCTGGGATGGTGGGGAGTTCTGATCTCTGCAGGGCTTCTCATGAGTCTGCAGTCAGGCATGAATCTCTCTATCATGTTTCTAAGGCTCATGCATGATGCTGTGTGTGGCCTTACTGCTCTTCTGTCTTGAGCCAACTAATGTCGTTTTACTCCCTTTGTACATATAGGTTAATTTTCCAGTTTTCAGGAGAAAATTAGTTTATTAAATAGGTCTTATTTTATTTTAATTTGACGGCTTTAGTATCCACAGATAAAACTGTGCTGTTTCCAGGACTTCCTAGGTGACGCAGTGGATAAGAATCAGCCTGCCAATGCAGGGGACATGGGTTCTATCCCTGCCCCAGGAAGATCCCACATGCCACGGAGCAACTAAGCCTGTGCACCACAACTACTGAGCCTGTGCTCTAGGGCCCGTGAGCCACAACGATTGAGCCCACGTGCTGCAACTACTGAAGTTCATGCGCCTAGAGCACGTGCTCCGCAACAAGAGAAGCCACTGTAATGAGAAGCCCGCACACTGCAACAAAGTGTAGCCCATGCTCACCGCAACTAGAGAAAGCTCGCGTGCAGCAATGAAAACCCAACACAGTCAATAAATAAATAAATAAATAAATAAATAAATAAATAAATAAATAAAAACTGTGCTGTTTCCTAGTTAGAGGAGCGACCTCCTGCCCCTGTAAGATGTGACTCACCTGCCTGTGCTCCATTTCACACCCTGGCATGCACACTAGAACTTTAAAATGCCAATACATGTATTAAAGCATAACTGCAAGCACTAAACTGTGCCCATTAAAGTGTATAAATTGAAGAATTTTAAAAGTTATAAAAAATTTAGAGTACATATGGTCTGGTTCCATTTATATGTAACCTGAGATGGCATACAGTAAGTTTTTCTGCTTTGTTATCTAGTTGTGATAAATATAATTTCCATAAATTCCATTTCTTTACTTCTGAAGACATTGAAAAATAATAAATATATCTTTTGAGAAATGTGAGAAAAAAATGAAAAAAAGTAAAACTACCTGTGCAGTCCGTAGGACACTTTCAAGGGTAAAGTGTATGTGTATATTATTTATGTATTTTCTCTTAAATAAACACACTCACACACGTATATGTACATGTACACGTACATGTACACAGACTCATCATATATTGTCCTATCCATTATGTTGAAAGAAATCTTTACCGAAAATTGGAGGGTAAAGAAATGGAAATAATGAATGTCTGTATTAACATGAAATTTAAGGAATTTAGAAATTTAAGACAATTAGATTTAAAATAGAATGTGAGGCCTTATTTTGTTTTTTTGGTTTTTTTTTTCAGAGATTTTTTATTTTATTTATTTTTTTAAAATTTTATTTATTTATTATTTTTTGGGGGTACACCAAGTTCAATCATCTGTTTTTATACACATATCCCCGTATTCCCTCCCTCTCTTTACTCCCCCCCACCCTCCCTCGAGTCCCCCTCACCCTCCCCGTCCCAGTCCTCTAATGAGGCCTTATTTTGATATGAATTACTTTTCCTATCTTAAGTCCTCAAAATAGAATCACATTTATATTTATGCACTGAGGAATTTGTTGAACCAGCAAATGAGGCAGATATCTCCAAATTGACTCTAATTTTCTTCTTCAGCAAAAGTGGGATTCCAATACACAAAAAAACCTTTATCCAGGGGAAACCAGATGATTGAACTGGGAAGCTTTAACTCAGTTCCAGAGAACTGTATTTTATTGGGTAAATGTGTGTATCTCATTCTTGTTGCTGCTATAACACATTACTATACTAACGGCTTAAAACAAAATTCTAGAGATCAGAAGTTCATATTCGTCTCATTGGGCTGAATACAAGATGTCTCTGAAAGCTGAGACCCACCTGGACACTCCAGGAAAGAATGCATTGCCTTCCTAAGTCGCTTTCTAGTGGGTACCTGCATCCCTTACCTCATGGTCCTTCCTTCATCTCCAAAGCCAGCAGCATATCTTCTTCAAATCTCTCTCTGACTCCAGTTCTTCTTCCTTTCTCCTCCACATTTACAGAACCATTGCCATTACTTTTACCAACCTGGGTAATCCAAGTTAATCTTCTCATCTTAAGGATAATGATTATCTAATTTATTTTATCAGCTAGATTTACTTTTTTAATTTAAAATAACATATTCAAAATTTTGAAATTTTCAGCAGAACACTAAATACTTCTGAGCCCGATTTCTAAAATGGGAATGCAGGCATACTACACTACTTCACAGAATAAACTCCTCTAAATTTGAACAGATACTCCCCAAAATGTGCTAAGGTAGGTTATGGGGCTTAAAATATTAAATACACCTCTCATAACTTACAGGTATTTTATAATAAGGGGATAAATGACAGGTATTAACTTCAGATATAAGTATGAAATTCCTAATGGTTTTAGCAGAAGGTTAGAGAAACCAAGGACTGCACTGCCAATGTTTTACATTAAAGAAATAAAGTCGTTCCTCTTGTAAAGAGAGGAATAAAAGTTTTGTACAAGTATCATGGGCTGTGTCGCTACAAAAAAGTCAATGCACTGACAGTTGCCTCAGTCTCACACATTGGAGAAAACTTAACGTCGGTGTTAGGATAAGATGCTTGGAGTTTAGACCCCTGGCAGGCAGGAGAGTTAATGGAGAAGGATTAATAAAAACTGAATTCACTTGACTTATAACCTGGTCTCCTGGGAACCAAGAATCAGTAGGAAAAACATTCTTTTTGTCCAGACCAAGTCCCACAGGGAAATCATGCACTTGTAGGTCATTGTAACAAGAGGGAAATGTACCTAATGAACAGACATAGAGAGCTGTAAATATCTCCTCTGCTGCATCCCTGAGCTTGTATAACCGGGGCATGGATGAGGGAAGCTCTTGCTTTTGGAGTCCTAAGTCTGACTAAAGGACCAATGCTTTACCCATCCTGCTGTCTTGTCTGGGGATAGAGCTTCAGCCTCTATCATCAACCATCCAGGAAGGGATTTCATACTTCCATAGGGAGATCTTCCTCTCAGATCTGCCAGGCAGGTAAGTCCAAGTGTTCAAAACACAGTGCAGAAAAATGTCAGATAAAATGAAACCCCGAAATGTTTACATGATATCACCTGAGTACCAGCACTGCCTGCAAGCCCAGAGACCACTGTGGTTGTCTGCTTGATTAAAATATCAGTGTATTTTATGATGCTAGAAAGAGAAGTGGACATTCAACTCAGTAAGCCAATGTTCGGTGATGCCAAGTAAATGATAGGAAAGGAAGCCCAATTAGAAGAGGGATGAGAGGCATAAAGTGCTTCCAGTAAAAGTAGGGCATATGTCCAAGTATATCATTACTTAACTGGGATAAATAAATCAAGTATTAGCTATGGAGGGATATAAAATGACGTGAAGGCATTTGTTTCTAACTTTTAAGACAGCGCATATTTGACCATATATCTATATTGATGAGAAAGATCCAAACCAAAGAATATATGCAAATATGTCCTTCAAACAGCATTTTTCACAATATCATCTGTGGAAAAAATGAAGGATAATTTAGATGAGAAAAAGGGTATTTTGATGAGCTTACTTTGCAATTATTTCATTACCTATGAGGCTGAATATATATGTGGATTTGTTGGCCATTTACTTTATCTCAAATTATCTGTGTGAGTCCTTTGCTTTCCTGTGGTAGCACCGGAGAATGTTTATTTCTATTTTTGACTGCAATTTTTCAAACAAAGATTTGGAGTTTTTTTCCGCCAACTGGCTATTTGCCATTTAGTTTTTTTATTATGTATAGATGTAGTAGAGAAGATTGTGAGTCTATATAAATTTTGTGTGGTCAAATCTAGCAATCAGTCATATTGTATTTTCTCCATTGCTTTTCTATTTTTCATTATTTTCTGAAAGAATTGAGCTCTCACATTAGTATTCTTCACTTGCCATTCATTGTTTTAAACAAAAAACTATAGTGAATTTTTGGTATCTTTCCTAATAATAAATCACCCTGTATACTTTTGCCAACAAGTTTTTACATCTCTGGTATTCTTTTGTTTTTTTGCCTTTTGTAATTAAATATTTCTTCTAACAGTTGCAACATGTTTGGCCATTATTCAGAAGGCATTCTTCTTTACCATTTGATTAAAAATCACCTGTATCTTCTTTAAGCACATTGAAATCCACAAATCTTCATGTAAAATGAAATTATAACTTAGAGACTGTTTCCTCCCTATGTTTTAAAGACTCTTGTCTTATATTCTTTTACTTCCAAGTCTTTGACAATTTAATTTTATATTAGTGACCTATGTTTATATTGTTGAATTATTACTATTTCAAAATTTTATATAACTTACTTGTAGATTTTCATTTAATTTTGTTACAGTCAATTTGAAACCACTCTACTTATCTAATTTCATTCTAACAGACATCTTTCCCATATGTTCTTAGTTTCTTTTAAAAATTGTCTTTCTGTACTATGCACACAGACACACTCATACATTTTTATATAAATACATGAATAGGATCCTGTACACATAACAAATGTTCTTTATGTTTTAATGTGTTCATTTTTCTTACTTTTTGTCTTGATGTTCTTCTTACTTAATAATTCCTCACATACATTGCTCCGATTACTAGTATAATGATTCATTATTTTTATGAGTGTATAAAACTTCATGGTGTGCCTGCACTACTCTCACACTGATGGTCTAACATACTCTTTATCATTAAATTACTATTATACCAAAGCTACAAAAAATATGTTAAGATAGTGAAGTTCAAACTCTGGCTCTAACTGTGGATCACTTTGTTCCCCCAGGGTACATCTAGCAATGTCCGGAGCCCTTTATAGCTGTGACACATAGAGAGCCCAGTAGAGATCAGGGATGCTCTAAGCATCCTGCAGTGCACAGGACACCCCCACGACAAACAATGATCTGGTCCAGAATGTCAACTGTGCCAACAGTGGAGAACACTGAATTAAAGAATACCTGTATTTTGAATATTTATAGCTGTCTTCAATTTTTTCCATAAAATGCTGTAAAACCTCACATTTCTGCCAGAAAATTCAGAAAGTAATCCTGTGCTACTAGTTCAAAAGTTCTTGGCCCAAATTTGACAGATTTCCCTCCCCCCAACAGGAGGATGATATAAAAGAGATTCCATGTTGATTTCTTAAACTATATAGTGAATTAGAGCAAAACTTTATATATTTGGTCACAATTTTCATTTACATATTATTATTATACACCCATATATTACATGTCCATTTTTCTATAGTGAACAAACTTTCAAATAAATTTTAGAAAAGATTGCTTTTCAATTGACTTTTGGGGCATATTTTTGGCCACAAATTTTAAAAATATTATAATTAAATATCTATTTTATTTTTAACTTCTGAGCTTCTTGCCTTATTTAGGATGGTTTTGCCCACTCGGATTTTTTATATGTAGATTTCAAGGTGGTAGTCAATAATGTGTCCATTACTCTTACACTGAGGTCATAATCTAAATTTTTGTAAGATGTTTGAAGAAGGAGGAACGTCATTTTTATTTTTGTTTTTTTTCTTTTTTTTTTTTGAGGGGGGAACGTTATATTTTTGCAAGATAGACTGACATTTAAGCCAGCTTTTATCAACAATTCCATCTTTCCAAATAAACTGAAATACAACATTGTCATATTTTATTTATTTATTTATTTTTAAGCTCTTTATTGGAATATAATCGCTTTACACTCTTGTACCAGCTTTTGAGGCACACCAAAGTGAATCAGCTGTATTTGTACATATATCCCCATATCCCCTCCCTCCCACGACTCCCTCCCACACTCCCTGTCCTGGCCCTCTAAGGCATCACCTGTCATTGAGTTGATCTCCCTTTGTTATACAGCAACTTACCACTAGCTATCTATTTTACAGTTGGTAGTGTATATGTGTCTATGCTACTCTCTCACTTCATCCCACCTTCCCCTTCGCCCCCTGCCCCCCCAATCCTGTGTCCTCCAGTCCATTCTCTGCATTTGAATCCTTATTCTTGCCCTGTCACTGGGTTCATCAGTACCTTTTTTTTTTTTTTTTAGATTCCATATATATGAGTTAGCATACAGTATTTGTTTTTCTCTTTCTGGCTTACTTCACTCTATGATCCAGTAATCCCACTACTGGGCATATACCCAGAGAAAACCATAATCCAAAAAGAAGCATGTACCATAATGCCATATTTTAAATGTCCATATGTAATGAGACCTATTCTCGATTCATCGAATAATAACTGAGCATGTGCTACATGACAGAACATATTATGAACATAGTATTTTATTTTAACTCTAGGTCATTGTCAATTTAATTAATCCATATTGATGTCATAAATTATTGCTATTACATCTCTCATTCTATTAGTTTTCTTTTTTTAAATTAATTAATTTATTGGCTGCCTTGGGTCTTCATTGCTGTGTGGGCTTTCTCTAGTTGCAGTGAGCGGGGGTTACTCTTCATTGCAGTGCACAGGTTCCTCATTGCGGTGGCTTCTCTTGTTGCCGAGTAGGAGCTCTAGGCGAGCGGGCTTCAGTAGTTGTGGCTTGCAGGCTCTAGAGCTCAGGCTCCAGAGCTCAGGCTCCGTAGTTGTGGCACATGGGCTTAGTTGCTCCGCAGCATGGCATGTGGGATCTTCCTGGCCCAGGGGTCGAACCCGTGTCCCCTGCATTGGCAGGAGGATTCTTAACCACTGTGCCACCCGGGAAGCCCTCTATTAGTTTCCAATATTTCATTTAAATCTGTTTATTACACTTGTTTCAGAATCATACTATTTAACCTGGTTTATTTCTCCTTGTCATTCTTTTCATTTCCTTACTTTTCATTTTTCTAAATTGATTTTTGTACAAGTGCATATATATTCACATACTTGTTTAAAACACAAAGGTGAGCAAAACAGCTGAAGTCCCTTCCTGTTTGAATCTATCATTATAATTGAGAAGACAGAATACAAAGAAAAAAATGTATGTGTAATACAATGTCCACAGATGACTAACATGAAGGAGGTTACTCAGTGATAGGGTGGAATTTTCACAATGGGGGTAGGTTTTATGCGTATGAACCACGGAGATCATTGATGGTTGGACAAAGATCAGAACTAGGACTAGAGTAAACCCACAGGACTCATCAGAAAAGAGATCAAAACCCACGAATAACAAAGAGATAATACCACATATGAAAAGGGAGAAACAGGCTTGCCTTCTCTGCTATCGGACCATATAAAACCAATTAGTCAAATAAATATGAAACAGACACAGGAAAAACAATTCTGTTGCACAATATTAAAGATGGTCAACATTCAATTCATATTCATTGTACTTTATATACATCCTTTTGTGAATTGTTGGCTTAGTCCCTTTGCTCATTTCCCCCTTGGGGTGTACAATCTGAAAGTGTCACAAATAATAGTATATATTGACTGTATCTTTCGGATAAATTTATTTTTGATTTTTTACTCTTTTTCCTGGGCATTAAAGGCATAAAACAGTACATAAAATGTCACCAGAACCAAAGAAGCTTTTCTTTACAACATTCTCTCAGGGGCCATTTGAGCTTCTTAGTCTTTATTCCCTCTCATTTCCATTTTATTTCTCTCTCTCTCTCTCTGTCCCTCTTTGTCTCTCAATATACACATATATCTTAAAATCCAGGTTTATAGAAAGAATATAAATACACAGCTGTATATACAGGTATACTTGTTTACAGAAATTATTATTTATGTATCTTTAATACAAGGCACAAAATGACCATAACAAAATCGAGCTCCAAGTTTATTGGTACCTGGGAAAATTACAAGCTGGACGTTCTGGATGCCATTTGTACATAATCTGATCTGATCTACTTGAGTTGCATCAACTTCTAACTCAATCAGGGTAGGTGGGGGTGAAAAATACATGGAAGTAACACAACTTAAGAAGTTTGGGAATACTTTGTGTGTGTGTATGTGTGTGTGTGTGTGTGATGCTTTGTGGAGTGTGAGAAGTCCTCAGAGCAGGGATACTGAACTCATATATCCCAAGGTGACTCTCATATATATACAGAGGCCAGAACACAATCAATAGAAGGTACTAGAGAAGAGATTCATTTAAACATACAGGACACTTTTGCAACAATTTCATAAAGTTAAACAGTAGCAAAATGTATATGAGGGACTCCTTGTGACTTGTAGTTTCAGCATCAGCAGGGAGGCCACCTTGTTCCTCAACATCGTGTGACACCATCTCTCCTCACTCTCCCTCTTGCCTATAACCCTCCCCACATTGGCTTCCCTTTTTTTTTTTTTTGTAATTTTGATTGGGATTTTATTGAATCTCTGAGTCAATTTGGGGAGAGTTTTCTCCTTAATGGCTTCCTTTTTTAAAACTTAAACATCTTAAACAAGAATCTTCCCCAGGGCCTTTGCACTGGCTCTTCTCCCTGCAAACGCTTCATTTTTTTATATTTATTTTTTATTTTAATGTATACTGCAGCACAGTTGATTAGCAATGTTGTGTTAGTTTCAGGTATACAACAAAGTGATTTAGTTACACAAACACATGTATCTATTATATTTCAAATTCTTTCCCATTTAGGTAACTACAGAATATTGAGCAGCATTTCCTGTGTTATATACTAGGTCTTCATTGGTTATATGTTTTATTTATTTATTTATTGGAATATAATTGCTTTATACTGTTGTGCCAGTTTGCCTGCAAACACTTCTAAAGTTCATGGCTCCTGCCCTCTCTTCCTTGAGGTCTGTTCAAATGTCACCTTATTTGTGTGTCTTATCTGAACACCCATAAAAAATAGCATCCCCTCTATATTCTTTCCCTCATACCGTCTTTCAGATTTCTTCATAGCAGCAGTCACCATCTGACAAGCAATACATATATATAATTTGCTTATATTTCCTTTGTGGCTAGATTTTTGGAGCTTTTGTCTTTTAGCACCTTATATTTATTGCCTAGACAACATCTGGAACATGGTCAACATCCAATTTATATTCCCCAAATGAATGAAAGAATTTCTCATTAAATATGTGGAATACATGACAGCTTGGGGAAGAAGCTATGAGTGGGACAACTTTGTGAGTTAGAGATGACACAGGGAATTCCCTAAAGGGGACCAAATCCATAAACAAAATATTGAACTTAGTTAAACAAATATAATTAAACATAATTAGGCAAAATATAAATAAAAGTTTTTCAACAATGTAAGCAATGTCTGTTTTTGTGAAAATTCGTCATGATATTTTCCCCATTCCTTGTAGTCCTCTGCACCACATGGAATCAAGGAACCTAACAAATGTTTCAGAATTTCTTCTTCTGGGACTTTCAGGGGAACCAGAACTACAGCCCCTCATATTTGCACTTTTCCTCCCCATGTACCTGATCACTGTGTTTGGAAACCTGCTCATCATCCTGGCCACCATCTCTGACTCCCACCTCCACACACCCATGTACTTCTTCCTCTCCAACCTGTCCTTTGTAGACATCTGTTTCATCTCCACCACCGTCCCAAAGATGCTGTGGAACATTTACACCCAGAGCAAAGTAATAACCTATGAAGGCTGCATTATCCAGATGTATTTTTTTGCACTGTTTGTAGGGTTGGATGACTTTCTCTTAACAGTGATGGCCTATGACCGCTTCGTGGCCATCAGCCGCCCCCTGCACTACACAGTCATCATGAACCCTCAGCTCTGTGAAGTTCTGGTTCTGGTTTCCTGGATCATCAGTATCCTGCATTCCTTCTTACAAACCTTAATGGTGTTGAGGCTGTCATTCTGCAGAGAAGTGATAATCCCTCACTATTTCTGTGAACTCAAACAGTTGGTCCAACTTGCCTGTTCGGACAACTTTCTTAATGACATGGTGATGTATTTTGCAGTTGTCGTGCTGGGAGGTGCTCCCTTAGCTGGTATCCTTTACTCTTACTCTAGGATAGTTTCCTGCATATGTGGAATCTCATCAGCTCAGGGGAAGTATAAAGCATTTTCCACCTGTACATCTCACCTCTCAGTTGTCTCCTTATTTTATTGTACATGCTTAGGAGTGTACCTTAGCTCTGCTGCTACCCACAGCTCACACTCAAGTGCAATAGCCTCAGTGATGTACACTGTGGTCACACCCATGCTGAACCCCTTCATCTACAGTCTGAGGAACAAGGACATAAAGACAGCTCTGAAAACATTTTTTAGGATGACAGCTATAAGAAGGCCATTTATTCTGAGCTGAAGAAGGGAGCATGATTGAAATGTTTAAAGCTTCACAGCCAGAAATTGCAATTTTTGATCAGATCGTGAAAGTATTGTAGAACTTACTCCTTCCATTTATTTCTTGGAATTTTCATCTATTTTACTTCACCTCCTTCATACAATCTATGTAACTCACTTGATTAAGTTTCATGATTTCTCTCATATCCAAGAATCGTTCCCCTTATGGTTTCCCACTCTCTCAAATTGCTTCTCAAAGTTGGATCTGAACATTTTGGGAATTACTGTTTATCATATGCTTTGATAGAATTCTTAAGAACAGTGTATTCTCAAATAATATTTATAGTACCAATTGCTTTTCTTTTGTTTTGATAAATAATAGTCATGAGTTGTACTTCTCCTATGGAAAAAACTACCCCAGGCATTCATGGCTATGTATACGTTCAAGGAAAATCTCACACCATTGATTTCACTTTTGTGTAGTAAGTCATCCCTTTGTATATCACCACCTTAGCTGCTCTTCCTGATATTCTGGACTTTAACACACAGTGTGATTTGTAAGTTGCCACAGATTTTTATTCTCCTCTTCAGGATTCTACTCCCTTATTCGGCTTTGTTTCCACAATACCTCCCACAGTCACTGGTGAGAACAGATTATCGCATACATGTCTTTATGTGGAGTTTCCAAGGTAACACAAATTTGAATGAATTCTTTGGCAAAATAAATATGTGAAATATGATGAAGAAAAATGTTAAAATATACTTCATATTACTTGGCAAAAGGTTTCAATTTCATGTTGTGCATCTATTTCTTGAGTTATGGAAGATCAATAGTCATGTGAAGGGGGTTTACTTTGGAGTTAAGGAGTAGATGGCTTGTTTTACATGTTTTTGATTGGATCATGTTCTTGTTTCTGCTTGAAAATCTACAGTGCTGCCTACACATGAATCCTTCCATTTCTCTAAATGAAATATCTCCCTCTTTTCTAAAGAGCCTTAGTAATTTAAGGAGTGATGAATGTACATTATAAATATCCTCCATTATATATCCCTTTATGATCACAAATTGCTTCAATCACTATGAGCAAAGGGTGACTGAAAAGAGAGGTTCAATAGCTTCCTAGTCCTACAAATCACAGTCACAATTCTTTCTCCATAAACATCCATTTCTTTCCAAACTCCCCTGCTTACCTGGAAGGGAACTTCAATGAAGTCACATTTTAATACAGGTTTCTGAAAACAAAAACAAAACAAACGAATTACAGAATGATCATTAATGTGTCTCTATCAAAGTAAATGGAAAAAACAAGAATCAGCAAATGTCTGTAATTGCCTTCACTTCTATACATTTTGATTGTTGTATCAGTAAGCTGTTGATACATAACAAGCCACCCTGAAAGCAAATGCTTTGACATTATGTTTTACTAAATTGATACTACATGGTAACAAATTGTTCATATTTCTGCTGGGGTCCTTATGTGTCTCTATTCACCTGTAAGTCACCTGAGGAATCTCTGTTGGTCCTCTTAGATGAGAGGTCTAACATGCTGGGGGCTCAGCTGGCTGTAGGATGATCTATCATGACCTTGGCTGGGACAGTCAGGCTCTGCTCCACATGTGCTCTCATCCCCATGGATGAACCCCTCCCCTGGATTTGTTTACATTTTTGAAGTGTATTTCCTGAGGAGATCAGCAGAAATGCATGAAGTCCTCTTAAGGCACATCATCATTTTCTCCATATTCCATAAGCAAAAAACAAATAAACAAACAAAAATCCTGATTCCACAATAGATACAATTGTGGAGAAACAAACTTCATGACCTGATGCAAGCTGTTTCACTGTCACATTGCAAAATACGTGGATACAGATAAAGGTGGAAAATCATGGCTGTGTCTACAAATAGTCTAATACAAGAATAAATTTCAAGTCTGTAAAGTTTCATTGTCTTTAGAGCTGAGGTGAGTCTCCTTGAGGCAAAATGTATCTGTGTTGATCTTTTAAATCCATCCAGGTACTCTGTGACTTTTGCTTGCTGTGTTGAATCTGCTTATACTTAGGGTGATTATTGGTAGATAAGAACTTAGTCCTGCCATTTTCTCTTTTGTATTCTGGTCACTGTATTTCTCCATCATTTCTTTTTCCTTATGTTTCTGTCTGCCATTTCAAGTTAGTGGATTACTATGATATATTTTTCAGTTACCTCTTTCTTGATATTTTATGTCTCTACTGTAGACCTATGGTTACCATGGGTTAGTGTAAAATGTCTCATAGATGTAATAGTCCTTTTCCTACTGACAGCATCTTATTTTCATTTGCACATATGGTTTTGTCATATTCCTTTTCCCATTTGTGTTTTAGTTGCCTTAATTATACTTTTTATGTTGTGAGTTTGTTAACTAAAGTAGCCATAATATTTTTTCTGCTTTTTCTCTCCTTTACACTATATGCTATAATAAAGTGTTTAATAACCTATTCTGATAACGTTTTACAATTCTCTGACTCTGTCTATCAACTTGCTAAAAGTGTTCTGTTCTTTGCCTTTTTGCTTCTGGTAGAAGAACTCCTTTCAACATCTCTTGTAAGGTCTAGTATTAATTAACTCACTTAGCATTTGTTTGCCTGGAAAAGTCTTTGTTTCTCCTTCATATCTGAATGATGACTTTGCTGGGTAGAGTATTCTTGGCTGACAGTTTTTGACTTTCAGTATTTTGAGAATGGCATTCCACTCCCTTCTGGCCTATAGGCCTTCTGCTGAGGAATCTGTTGGTAGCCTAAGGAAGGTTTCATGTAGGGTACCATCCTTTTTCCCTGTCTGCTTATAAATTATTTTTCATTATTGGCTTTTAACAATTTTAATATAAAGTGTCTTGGAGAAGATCTTTGTACATTGAAGTATCAATAATTAGATAATGTCTAGTTTCATGGAGTTGTATATCCTGTTCCTTCCTCAGGTTTTGGAAGGTCTTACTTATTATTTGTTTAAATAAACTCTCTGTTCCCTTACCCCTCTTTTCTCCTCCTGGGATACTCCAATGTTGCCCTTCACAAACTATTCAAATAGCTATTGTTAAATGTCCTCATTTTTAAGTATCTCATTTATCTCTCTTCTACTTGTATCATTTGTAGATTTCTATCTTCAAGCTTGCTAATTCTCTGCTTTATTTCTAATTATTTCTAATGCTTTCTTCACCTGTTTTTTGTTTGTTTTGTTTTAGTTTTTCAGATTTAGAATTTCTGTTTGGTTCTATTTTAAAGCTTTAATTTTTTAGGTAAATCATGACTTCTGTTCATTAATTTTATTCCTGAATCATTGAATTGCCTTTCTGAGTTTTCTTATAGCTCATTAAGTTTCTTCATAACTGCTATTTTGAACTCTCTATCAGTTAGATTGCCATATTCCATGCTTTGAAGTTTTGTTTCTGGAGAGTTGTTCTTTTCTTTTTGGGGTTCTTTCTAATGTTTAATGACTTATTCATCTACTGGTGCATTTGAAGTAGGGAACGCATTTCTCTGGTTCAAAGGATTCAATAGGTTAGAAATTTGATGCTTTTCTTTCATTGTCCAGTAGATGGTGATAGAGCAATTCAAATTTTCTTCTACCTGAGCTGCCTCTGGTTATAGGTTGCACTGTCCACCCTCCACCACATCTGTCAGAGGTGTCTCCCTGTGCTCTAGCTATTGCTTTTTGTGCCTCTGGGTTTGTAGGCAACTGGCAGCTGCCAGTATGGATGGAATGCTGCCTGGGGCACTGGGATGGAGGCTTTTCTGATGTGTCTGGAATCTCCTGAGTTACAAACTCAGCTGCCATATGGGGCAGGGTGATGGTGGATGGTGGAGCTGGGGTTGTAGGTAGGGGTGGCTGTGCCATGTCCAGCGTGGTAAGGTTCACCAACTCTGTCACTGCACGCGTGGAGCTGGGGGGCAGAGTCATGGACACCTAGGTGGCTAGGGGACAGGGTCCCACACCCCACTGCCCCCTCTGCTCAGGTACCTATGGCTGCAGGCACCACTGCGGCTGGTATGCCAGAGTTGTGTGTGTGCCACCTCCCCTGCTGCTACCAGGGTCTTTGGGGCTGAATCCGTCAAACATCTAGAAGAAAATATAGTCAGTAACCTTTTTGACATTGGTTTTAGCAATATCTTCCTAGATATATCTCCCCAGGCAAGGAAAACAAAACCAAGAATAAATAATGTTACTATATCATACTTAAAAAAGCTTTGCATAGAAAAGGAAACCATCAACAAAATGAAAAGACAAACTACCAAATGGAAGAAGATATTTACGAGTGATATATCTAAGGGGTTGATATTAAAATATGCAAATAACTTACACAGCTCAACAACAACAAAACAACAAGATTTTAAAATGGGCAGAAGACCTTAACAGATTTTTTTTTAAAAAAAGACATACGGATGGCCAACAGACAGAGGAAAAAATATTCAGTGTCACTAATTACTAAGGAGATGCAAATCAAAACTCCAATGAGACATCACCTCACACCTGTTACAATGGTATTATCAAAAAGGCAAGAAAGAAGTGTTGGTAAGAATGTAGAGAAAGGGAAATCTTTTATTGAAGAGACTACCCTTTCTCCATCGTATATTATTTGCTTCTTTGTTATAAATTAATTGTCCATATATGTGTGCCTTGTTGGTTTCAATGTAATTTGGTGCAGCCACTATGGAAAACAGAACAGAGATTCCTCAAAAAATTAAGACTGGAACTACCATATGGTTCAGCTATCCCACGTCTGAGAGTATTTATCCCCAATTATGAAAGCACTAATTTTTAAAGATGCTTGCACCCCTAAGTTGACCACAACATTATTTACAAAAGCCAAGATATGGAAAAAAACCTAAGACCCATTAACAGATGGATGGATAAAAAAAAGATGTGTCACACGCATGCACACACACACACACACACATACACACACACACACACACACACAGGAGGGGGAGTCAAGAATTATCTGCACTCTGGCTGTAGAATTTATAAAAGTTTTAATATAACCATATATATATAATGGGTGAGTCAAAAATTATCCATCATATATATATATATATATATATATATAAAATGGAATACTACTCAGTTATAAAAAAATATGATATCTTTCATTTGCAATACCATGGATGAAATTTGAGGGTATTGTATTAAGGGAAATAAATCAAAGAGAGAAAGACAAATGCACTTTGATTTCTTTTATATGTGGAATAGAACATACAAACAGAACAGAACAGATAAATGAAGAATCCAAACCAAACAAAAGCAAACATGTAGATACAGAGAACAGAGTACTCTACCCGAAATCGGAGCAGGGTGAAACGGGTAAAGGCGATCAATATTATTGTGATGAATGGAAACTAAATTTTTGGTTGTGAGGTCGCTGTCCTGTATACAAAAGTAGAAATAGAAGGTTGCACACATGAAACACATATAATGTTATCTCAGTAAATGATGTCTCAATAAAAATAAATGGAAATAAAAAGACATATATACTTTGGTCTTTTCTAAGATCATTCATCTGTTGAAAATGGAAGCAAAAATAAAACTTTACTGAATTTACATCATACTTGTGTTAGACCATTCAGTGAGATGGCCCCAATTCTGAACCTTTCTCTGTACCCAGGTCTTTTGCAATGTGACATTGAAGGACCTTGCATTAGGAGGTGGAGTCTCTTTTTCTACCTTTGTACCTGGGCTGGACTTAGGATTTTTTTACTTGTTTGGGCCCATGGAATTTGGTGAAAATGATGATGTGCCTTGAGAGGGATTGGTGCCCTTCTGCTGAACTCTCCAGGAAGTCTGACTCAAAAATGTGAACAGATCTAGGTGGGGAATCAGGAGATGAGAGCACATGTGTAGCAGAGCTTGACTGTTCCAGCCAATGACATGATACATTGGCCTACAGCCATCTGAGCCCCAATATATTAGAAATCTCATCCAAGATAAACAGAGCCTCCCCAGCTTACTTACAGGTGAATAAAGACACAGGAGGAATTCAGAACAATTCACAACCATACAATTCCATTTTAATAAACCAATGTCACATAATATGCTTTCAAGATGGCTTGTTATGCAGCAACAGCTTACTGAGACAACAACCAAAATGAATAGAAATGAAGGCAATTATAATAATTTACCATTTCTCATTTTTGACATTTGCTTTTATATTGAGACACAAATGGTCATTCTGTTATTCAAGTTTATTTCAGAAAAAATTATTAAAATGTGACTCCATTGTGGTTCCCTTCCAGGTAACCAGGGCAGTTTGGAAGGAAATGAATGCGTGGCAGAAAATAATTTGTGATCCTGTATCACAGGACTAGGTGGGAATTCACCCTCTCCTGTCAGTCATCCTTTGACCCTAATGATTGAAGAGAATCCTGATCATAAAGAGGACATACAATGGATGATATTTATAATGTACCTTCATTGCTCTTTTTATTACTATGATTAACTTTAGAAAAGAGGGTGATATTTTTTTAGGGCAGTGGAAGGATTCACCCATAGGCAGCACTGGAGGTTTTCAAGCAGAAACAAGAAGATAATCTGATTTAAAAAATTAAAAAAAAGAAAAAGAAAAACAAATACCATGTGCTAACTCACATACATGGAATCTAAAAAAATAGTACTGATGAACCCAGTGACAGGGCAAGAATAAAAATGCAGATGTAGAGAACAGACTTGAGGACACAGGGTGGGGAGTAGGCAAAGGGGAAGCAGGGACAAAGTGAGAGAGTAGCATTGACATATATACACTACCAAATGTAAAACAGATAGCTAGTGGGATATTGCTGCATAACACAGGGAGATCAACTCCATGATGGGTGGTGACTTAGAAGACCAGCATAGGAAGGGTGGGAGGGAGTCACGGGAGGGAGGGGATATGGGGAGGATATATGTATAAATACAGCTGATTCACTTTGGTGTACCTCAAAAACTGGCACAACAGTGTAAAGCAATTATATTTCAATAAAGAGGTTTAAAAAATGTAAAAAAAAAAAAAAGGCTTCAACTCCTTCACTGCAAGTTAAACACCCCCTTCACATGAATACTGTTCTTCCATAATTCATGGACTAGAGGTACAGAGTGGAGGTGAGACATTTTGCACAGTAATATAAATATATTATACATTTTCCTTCATCACATTTCACATATTTATCATGTCAAAGTTTTATTCAAGTGTGTGTTATCTTGAAGAATCCTCATAGGGACATGTATTTGAAAACCTATTTCGCCAGTAACTATGGTAGGTATTGTGGACACAGAGCCTAATAAAGAAATAGAATCCAGATGAGAAGAATACAATTTAATGGCACTTTCAAAACACACTATATGTTACAGTCAAGAATATCAGAAGGAACAGAAAATGTAGTGATATACAAAGGAATGGTGCACACGAAAGTGAACTCTGTGGTCTCAGATTTACCTTGTTATAAATATATGAGTAGCTATGGGTCTCCAGAGGAGGTTTATTTATTTATTTATTTATTTATTTATTTATTATACCACAGAAGCATTGCAATTCATGACTATTGTTCTAGTAAAACAAAAAAAAGGACTTGGTACTATACATTTTATTTGAAAATAAACTGTTTTTAAGAAATCCACCTAATCATATGATAAATGATAATGCCAAAATTGTTCAGATCCAAGTTTGAGAACCAATTTGAGCGAGTAGGAAACCATAATGGGGAAAAACTAGTGGATATGTGAGAAATCACTAAGCCTAATCATGTGAGTTACATAAATTATGTGAAGGAGGTAAAGTCAAAGAAATGAAAATTCAAAGAAATAAAGAGAGGAGCAAATTCTATTTCCACAATCTGATCAAAGAATCTGATCAAAGGTTTGTAATTTCTGTCTCTGAGGCTTTGAACACTTTAATCATGTGCCCTCCTTTAGCCCACAGCAACTGGACTTGTTATACCTGCCATTCTGAAGAACGTTTGCGGAGCCCCCTTTATGTCTTTATTCTTGAGACTGTAGATGAAGGGGTTCAGCATGGGTGTGATCACAGTGTATGTCACCGAGTCTGTTGCACTTGAATGTGAACTATGAGTAGCTACAGAGCTAAGGTACCATTCTAGGCTCTTACAATAAGTAGATTCCACGTATGGAGGAAACTATCGTGCAGTAAGTGTAAGATACACCTGCAAAGGGAGCACCGCCTAGTAACCCAGCTGCAAAATATATAAATATTTCATCAAGAAAGTTGTCAGAACAGGCAAGTAGGACCTACTGTTTGAGTTCACAGAAATAGTGAGGGATTATTACCTCTCTTCAGAAGGACAGCCTTGACACCGTTAAGGTTTGTAACAAGGAATGCAAGACACTGATGATCCAGCTACCCAGAATCAACATCCCACAGAGTTGTGGGTACATGGTGACCATGAAGTGCAGGGGGTGGCAGATGGCCACAGACCAGTCATAGGCTATCAAGTTCAGGAGGAAGTAGTCCAACCCTGCAAACTCCATAAAAAAATGCATCTGGGTGATGCAGCCTTCATAGGTTATGACTTTGTTCTGAATCTGAAAGTTCCACAGCATCTTTGGGATGGTGGTGGAGGTGAAACAGATGTCTACAAAGAACAGGTTGGAGAGGAAGAAGTACATGGGTGTGTGGAGGAGGGAGTCTGAACTGATGACCAGGTTACCAAGCACAGTGATCAGGTACATGGAGAGAAAGACCAAATATGATGGGCTATAGTTCTGTTTCCTCTGAAAACCCAAGAAGAAGAAATTCTGAAACATTTCTTAGGTTCCTTGGTGCCATGTGGTACAAGGCGATGGGAAAATAACATAATTAATTTTCATAAAAATGGCCATCACAGTGTTGAAAAACCACCATCTGTATTTTGCTTACTTATTTTTAATTATATTTTCTTAGTTAATTTCAATATTTTTATGGACTTGGTCCCCTTAAGGTAATTCCCTGCATCATCTCTGCTTGTCAAACTTGTTCCACTTTTAGCATTTTCCCCAAGATGTCATGTAATCCACACACTTAATGAGAAATTTCTTCATTTGGGGAACATAAATTGAGTGTCAACAATGTTCCAGGTGCTATCTAGGCAATGTGCATAGTGTGTAGAAAAATAAAAGCTCCTAAAATCCAGTCATGGAGGAAAAATATAAGCAGATATATTAATATATATCATGGTTTGTCAGATGATGACAGGTGCTATGAAGACATTTGGAAGTAGGCACAAGGGAAAGAGTAAAGAGGGGCTGCTATTCTTTTAGAGTAAGACATACAAAAAAAGTAACATTTGAACAGGTACCTCAAGAAAGAAAGGACAGAAAGCATGACTATATCAAAAGGAGAGTGTTCCAAGCAGGAAAAACAGCCAGTGCAAAGGCCCTGAGGAAGGTTCTTATTTACCATGTATTTACCATGTTCAAGTTTACAAAAAAGAGACCAATGTGGGCAGGGTGATGGGAAAGAGAGAGAGTGAGGAAAGATGCTTTCAGAGGATGTTAAGGAACAAGGTGGTCCCCCTGCTGCTGCTGAAACTTCAAGTCACAAAGAGTCCCTCATCCACACTCTGTACCTCTAGCACTTTATGAAATTGTTGCAAAGGTGCCCTCTATGTTTAAATGGGTCCCTTCTATTGACTGAGTTCTGGCTTCTGTATATGAGAGTCACCTTGGAATGTATGAGCGCAATACCCCTGCTCTGATGACATCTCACACTCCACAAGGCATGAACACACACACACACACACACACACACAGTAGACCCTGGCTTCCTAGGCTGTTACTTCCATGTCTTTTTTACCCTAGCTACTCTGATAAGTTACAGGTTGATACACCTCAAGTTGGTCAGATCAGATTATATACAAATGGCATCCAGAAATGCCAGTGTGTATATTTCCCAGGTACCAATAAACTGCCCAATGCCCAATATCGGTATGGCCATTTTATTCCTGTACTAAAGACACATAAAAATATGATCAGTGAACATATATGTCTGTATATTGATATATCTATATCCTTTCTAAAACCTGGATTTTAAGACATATGTGTATATATTGAATAAATGTGCAAATATATGAGGGTGAGTCAAAAAATATATGCACTCTGGCTATAGAATTTAATTAACTGTTAGAAAAGACAAACATCACTTTTTTTACAGACTCTCCTTGCTTTTCAATACGCTTTGTATATCTGTCAACAAGCTTTCGAGAGTGAGAGAGAGAGCAAAAGAAATAAAATGGACAAGGGAGAAATAGAGACCCAATAAGCTCAAATGTTCCCTGAGAGACTGTGGCAAAGAAAAGCTTCTTTGGTTCTGGGGACATTTCATGTGCTGTTGTTATACTTCCTTCATGCCCAAGAAAAATATGAAAAAACAAAAATAAATGTATCCAAAAGAAAAAGTCACGATATCTTTATGCTGTGAGACAATTACAGATGGTACAGCCCATGAGATAAAGTAGCAAAAACAATAAACAAACACTTCAGAAAGGGGTGAATATAAAGTATAATGAATATTAACTGATTATTGGGCATTTTAAATACCAGGTAACAAAATTGTTTTTCCTTTGCCTGTTTCATATTTATTTGACTAACTGGTTTTATATACTCGGATGGCAGACACGGGTAGCCTCTGATTCTGTTTTCATATCTGGCATCCTTTCTTTGTTTTCTTGGATTTTGATTGCTTTTTGATTAGTTCTATGGGCACACTGTGGCCCTAAGTCTGATCTTTCCCCTACTATCAACAATGTCCACAGTTCATACACATAAATCTACACGTGCTGTGACAATTCCAATCTAGTCACTGAATTATTGTCTTCACATTAGTTATCTCAGGACATTGTATAACACACACATTTCTTTCTTTGTACTCTGTCTTCTCAGTTATGGTTCTAGATCTAAACAGGCAGAGACTTCCCCTGTTTTGTTCACCTTTGCGTGTTAAACAAGTACGTGAATATATGTGTACTTGCACAAAAATAAATTTATAAAAATGAAAAGTAAGGAAATAAAAAGAATGACAAGGAGAATGAAATCAGGTTAAATATTACAATTCTGAAACAAGTCTAGTAAACAGAATTAAATGAAGTATAGAAAACTAATTGAGCAAGAAATATAATAGCAATAACTTGTGGTATCCATATGGATTAATTAAACTGAAAATGAGGTAGAGGGAAAATAATACACTATATAATGTTTATAGGGTGTCCTGGCATGTAGCACATGCTCAGTTATTATGGTTGAATGAATTGGGACTTGGGTCTCATGATACATTGACATTTAATACAGCATTGCAACAAAGAATAGCCCCCACTGGCCCCAGGTAGAGAAGGCCGGTGCACAGCAACGAAGACCCAATGCAGCTAATAAATAAATAAATAAATTTAAAAAAAGATACATGTACTACAATATTCATTGCAGCATTATTTACAATAGCCAGGACATGGAAGCAACTTAAATGTGCATTGACTAATGAACGGAAAAAGAAGATGTGGCACATATATACAATGGAATGTTACTCAGCCATAAAAAGGAACAAAATTGAGTTACTTGTAGTGAGGTGGAGGGACCTAGAGTCTGTCATACAGAGCGAAGTAAGCCAGAAAGAGAAAAACAAATATCGTACGCTAACGCATATATATGAAATCTAGAAAAATGGTACTGATGAACCCAGTGGCGGGGTGGGAATAGAGATACAGATGTAGTGAACAGACTTAAGGACATGGCGATGCGGAGGGGAAGGGGAAGCTGGGACATAGTGAGAGAGTAGCATTTGTTGCCGTGAAATCCATCTAGGGGGGCGGATTCGTGATCTCCAGAAGGAAAGAATTTCTCCTGGGATCAATAACAAGCTGCTGCTCAGGTTTACGTAGCAGAGTAGCAGTTTATTAGGGAGAGAAAGTACAATAGCTTCTGGCTCAGACATCAGAAGCGGGTGGAGAGACCCACGATGGAGTCTTACATGTGTCTTATATACCCTAAAATTAGGGGAGTTAATCATAACCCCCACCTAGTTACCTCTAACAATAGGAATTTACAACAGCAATGGATTGATTACTAAAAACAACGACTTTAGCCTGAGGATTAAGAATTGATCCTTCCCCGGAAGGGTCATGATACTCATCAGAATTTAAAATTTCTTGACTCAGCCCTTAGCTTACAATCAAGATTACAAAGGAGAGTTGCAAGAATCAATCTTAAAGGAAGAAGGTGTTTTAAGCTTTAAATCACATTCTCAAGTCTTCCACCCTTCCCCCCACTGGTCAGGCCCGGGAGCTCTCACTGAAGCTCTCACATATACACACAGTACCAAATGTAAAATAGATGGCTAGTGGGAAGCTCCTACAGAGCTCAGGGAGATCAGCTCCATGCTTTATGTAGACCTAAGGGGGTGGGATAGGGAGGGTGGGAGGGAGGCTCCAGAGGGAGGGTTTGTGGGGATATATGCATACACATAGCTCATTCATTTTGTTGTACAGCAGAAACTAAGACAATATTGTAAAGCAATTATACTCCAATAAAGATGAAAAAAAAAAAAAAAGAACTTACGGGACAAAATATCAGTGAGAATGAAACTGGGTTAAGTTGAGTGGTTTCAAAATAACTGTATGTAACAAAGTTGAGTGAAAATCTACAAGTAAGTTATATAAAAATATGAATAAGTATTCATACTTAAAATAATACTTTAAGGACATCAACATGGGTCACTAATATAAAATTAAATTGCAAATGACTTGGAAAGAAAAGTACAACAGAATGGATTTTAAAATTCAGGATTAAAGCATTATGTAAGTTATTTCATCTTACATGGAGATATGTGGATGTCAATGTGTTTAAGGAAGACACGGGGGATCTTTAGTCAAAAGGTAAGCAGAATGCCTTCCACATGGTGGCCCAATGTGATGCAGCTTTGAGGAATAGATTTAATGCCAAAAGGCAGAACAAAACAAAGCAAGGGAAACAGAGATGTAAAAACTTGGAGAAATTATATAGGGTGATTTATTACCATTAAAGATGTGGATACCCCAAAAAAATAATTAAAAAAAAAAAAAGATGTGGATATTTCCCTGTCATAAAACAATGATTTGCAAGTGAAGAATACTAACCTGAGAGCTCAATTCTTTCAGAAAAAAGTAAAAAATAGAAAAGCGATAGAGAGAACCCATGTGATTGATTGATAGATTTCATCACACGAAATTTATATGCACTCACAATTTCCCTCAAATACATCCACACGTAAATAAAAGAACTAATAACAAACAGCCAGTTTCTGAACAACAAAAACAAAAACAACAACGATTCTTCATCTGAAAGATTGCAATCAAAAACAGGAATAAAAGTTCTCTGATCCAGGTACTCTAGAGCAAAAGATTCACACAGATCATTTGAGATAAAGAAAGTAAAAGGCTAATAAATCCACATAGTTATTCAGGCTCACAGGTAATGAAATAATTTCAAGATAAGCTATTAGTAACTCCCTTTCCACATTTTAATTTCTTCTTTCTTTTTTTTTTTCCCACAGAAGATACTATGAAAAAATATGTTTTGCAACTGCTGTTGGAAGGATGTATTTACAAGCCCTCCTTGGTGTGAAACTTCCTCATCAATATGGAAACATGGTCAAATATGCTCCATTTTTAAAGTTAGAAGGAAATACTTTTAAGCTTTTCAATTCAGCCATTTAGTTTCCTTTGCATAAAGGTATTTTGCATTGAAGTCCATCTTAATTAAAGAAGAAAATTTGGGTCAAATCAGAGATATTACCCCATTAGCTGGTGCATTGAATTACCCATTTCATAAGCACGAATGTGGTTCTGATTTTGAGGCATTAAGATAAGAATATTAATTCATGTAAAAAATGACTCACATTCTATAATACTTGAAATCTGTTAGCCAAAAATTGTATGTTCCTTGAATTCCATCTTAATTGAAACATCATTATTTCCATTTCTTTACTTTTCAGCTTTCAGTAAAGGTTTCCTTTGACATGGGATGATAAATGTATGTGTGTGCATATACGTACGTGTGTGTGAGTATGAAACCACACTCCTTTGGTTGGGACTTGAACCCAGCCAAACCTCAGACTGAGACTTGAACCCACAGACTGCGACTCAAAGGCACTGTCTTTTTTTTTTTTTTTTTCCGGAATCTTTATTGGTGTGTAATTGCTTTACACTGTCCTGCTAGTTTCTGCTGTACAATAAAGTGAATCAACTGTATTTATATATATCCCCCCATATCCCCTCCCTCTTGGGCCTCCCTCCCACCCTTCCTATCCCACCCCTCAAGGTCATCACCAATTATCAAATTGATCTCCCTGTGTTATGCAGCTGCTTTCCACTAGCCATCTATTTTCCATTTGGTAGTGTATATATGTCAATGCTACTCTCTCACTTTGTCCCAGCTTCTCCTTCCATCCCTCCCCATGTCCTCAAATCTGTTCTCTACATCTGCATCTTTATTCTTCCCCTGCCACTGAATTCATCAACCCATCAACCGATGAATGGATAAAGAAGACGCGGCACATATATACAATGGAATATTACTCAGCCATAAAAAGGAATGACATTGAGTTATTTGTAATGAGCTGGATGGACCTAGAGTCTGTCATACAGAGTGAAGTAAGTCAGAAAGAGAAAAACAAATCCTATATGCATATATAAGGAATTCACTGTCTTTTAATTAAAACCCTTCACCCAGTGTCAGACTTACTAAAGCCCCGATTCATTTGTCTGATATGGAAAGAATTCAGTGTGAGGCAAACCTATAAGGAAAGAGTGAGTTTATTAGCATCCAATGCTTGTGAGAGATAAAGGCAGGCAGGCAAGGGAATGTAACCCTGAAAACAAAGAGGGCTACATTTTTATAATCAGAGAAAAAGAGATGAGGAGGAAAGACCTCCTTCGTCCACATTCTTGGGTAGATGTCAAGGCTCACAACATCAGTTCCTCCTTTGACCCTTTATGGTCTAACCAGGATGGTCAAAGTGCTATTGAAATCATATGTATATTAACAAAAGGGTGGTGGCATATACTAAAATATGGTAATTCATCTCAGTTTTCAGTGTAATATCCCTTTTCACCTACTTTCTTTCCCCTTTCACCTATATTCCTGTCTTGGCTGCATGCAGAAATGCTACTCTTCAAGGACCATTATCTCTCTGACTTTGTGTAACAAGATGTAGACCCCACACCTGTTGTCTTGTACTTTAACTACATACATAGATTGTTGCTTGGGTACTGATTCTTTTCTTGAGTGGTCATTAGCTTACAACAGTCTCCGCATCTCCCTTAAAATTCCCTCTCTGTCTTTATTCCCCTAGTGGTATTTCTAAACTATTTTAATTATCCTACTCTATCCCTAGCAAGTGTGCTTATTTGAGAGAAAAATACATAAATAATGCACACATGTAAATGCCTCATGACTTTAAATGTGTTCTTTTGACTGCACAAGTATCTTTACAGATTTCATTTTGTCTCACAGCATCCTTCAGAAGTTATGTTTATTTCTTCACATTACCATTAGAAGTAAGGAAAGGGAAGCTAGGGGGATTACATTTCTAATAAGTAAATAACAGAGCAGTAAAATTATTGTATACCTGCTCCAGTTGTATCGAAATGGAACCAGACAGTGCATACTCTTAACTGTTAAATGATATTTTAAAATTATTCAATTGACACATTTTAAGTGAGTACAGATTACTGTGTATAATTATGCTTTAATAAATTTATTAAAATTAAAAAATGCAACGTGCATGCCAGCGTAAGCTCTGGAGCAAAGATAGTTGAGAAGCAACTAAAAGAGGTGGGAGATCTCTCTTCTAACTGGGAGAAAACAAAGTGTCACATGTGGATATTAAGGTAGTGAAATTAAGTTAAGGTAATTCACATTTAATAAATTCATTTCCCGTTGCAAATTAGATCAGCCTACATATAAAAAGTAGTACAATGACAAATTGGTTCAAGACAGAAGAGCAGTACAACCCCACACAACATCACGGATGAGCCTTTGAAACACAAAGTAAAGGTTCATGTCTGATTACAGACTCATGAGAAGCTCTGCAGAGATCAGAACAACTCCTTACTGTACCATCCCACTTGAAAATAAAGATACTACATTAAACAATTTTATTTTAGGAAACTTTGTATGCAGCAATAACTAATGAATGAAATAATCAAACTGGATGGAACTTAGGTCTATCAAAGAAATTGATCCTACGTATTCCAGCATGTGTTCTGATATTTGAAGATAACATTCAGGATCACTCTGTTACGCAAGTATATTTCATATAACTCTATGAAAATAGTGCCTCCAGTGAGGTCCCTTTGAGGCCACATGGAGAGGTTGGAAGGACAGCACCTGTGACCCCGCATCACACACCTGAACAGAAATCCGAGCTCTCTAGTGAGTCATCTTTTGATGATGAGGATGAGACTTAATGGATGATATTGATACTGTACGTTCTCAGCCACTTAGTGCTGTGACAAAATTATGAATAGACGGCGATATCTCATTAAGAGAAACGGAAAGAAATAAAAATTTCTGAAACACTGGAAATTTTAAATCAGAAACAAGAAAATAATTTCACAAAAACCAAGACATACACCAGTCCTTCAGCTCAGTGAACACACTGTATAACGGATACTGATGGTCCATATTTCAATGAGTCTATGAACTGCCTGAAAAAGACATATTTTGCACAGTAATACATGGATGATTTAATATTTTGCTTTATCTTACTTAAGGCAAACTCTAAGGCCATATGATATCAATCTATGTTTTTTCAAATTTGTGTTTCAGTGTAGATCTCACTTGGAGACACACTTTATTATCAATATTTGCCAGTAACTATCATAGACACAGTGGACACAAGCTGTGTAGCAGAACAAGGTCCTAATGAGTAGAAAAATACCCCAAGATCAGTGATAACCAGTATGTTAAAGTTTGCATTATCAGGAAGAGCAATTAAGGTGGTGATATATATATAGGAATTGACATTCACAAATGGGAAAAACTGTGCTCTCAGATTTTTCTCTGTTATACAGTTATTAATAGCTATTCTTGCCAAGAGGAGTTTTTTTTTTTCCCACATAGAAGTAGTACAAAAATTGACTCTTCTTTTAGTTAAATGAAGGAAAAAATACTCAGTGAGATTTATTTCATTTGAGAAGAAATTATCCTTAAGAGAGCCATGCAGTCCCTTGAGATAAATGGGAATTTCCAAATCCTTCACATCCAAACTTGTGATTACAATTGGGAGAGCAGAAAAATTAAAAAGAAAAAAAAATTGGTTCCCATAGATATCACAAAACTTAAAAGTGAATTATGTAACTTGTATAAAGTCAAAATAAAAATAAAAGTTCCTAGAAAAATAGAAGAGGCATATTCTACTTCCACAATTAGATCAAAGGCTGGCAACATTTGGATCATGCTTTGAGCTCTGCTATCATAGGTACTTCTCAAGCCCTTAGGAAAAATGAACCTTTCATAGCTTATTTTAATATTTCAGTATATTCAGACCCCTCCTTAGGTCTTTATTTCTCAGACTGTAGATGAGGGGGTTCAGCATGGGTGTGACCACTGTGTACATAACCGAGGCTGTTGCACTTGAGCGTGAGCTGTGGGTAGCAGCAGAGCTAAGGTACACTCCTAAGCCTGTACAATAAAATAAGGAGACAACTGAGAGGTGAGATGTACAGGTGGAAAATGCTTTGTACTTCCCCTGAGCAGATGAGATTCCACATATGGAGGAAACTATCTTAGAGTAAGAGTAAAGGATCCCAGCAAAAGGACCGCCACCTAGCAGTACAACTACAAGATACATCACCATGTTATTGAGAAAGGTATCAGAACAGGCAAATTGGATCATCTGTTTGAGTTCGCAGAAAAAGTGGGGGATTTCTAAGACTTTGCAAAAGGACAGTTGCAACACCATTAAGCTTTCTAACACAGAATGGAGGGCACTGATGATCCAGGACACCAGCACCAGCAGTCCACAGAACCGGGGGTTCATGATGACTGTGTAGTGCAGGGGGTGACAGATGGCCACAAACCGGTCATAGGCCATCACGGTCAGGAGGAAGATGTCCAGCCCTATAAAGAGGGTGGAGAAATGCATCTGGGTGATGCAGCCTTCAAAGGTGATGACTTTGCTCTGTGTCTGGATGTTCCACAGCATCTTCGGGACGATGGTAGAGGTGAAACAGATGTCTACAAAGGACAGGTTGGAGAGGAAGAAGTACATGGGGGTGTGGAGGTGGGAGTCAGAGATGGTGGCCAGGATGACGAGAAGGTTTCCAAACACAGTGATCAGGTACATGGAAAAGAAAAGCCCAAATGTGAGGGGTTGCAATTCAGGTGCCTCTGAAAATCCCATAAGAAGGAACTCGGAAACTCCTGTTAGGTTCCTTGCTGTCAGGTGGTGGATGTGATTACCAGGAAACGGGAAACTAACATGACTATTTTTACACAAACTGGCGTTACTCACATTTTTTGAAATGGACCATATATATTCTGCCATGAAGAAATTAATTACAGTGTTTTGTTCATGGATTTGAATCCCTTCAGGGAATTCCCTGTGTCATCCCTCATTAGCAGGTTTTTCTGCAAGATGTCATGTATTCACAGTTTAATGAGAAATTCTTTCATGCATTTGAGGAATATAAACTGAATTGAGATAAAGCCCAGGTACTGTCCATGCAGGAAAATCAGGGTTCTGAAAAGCCAAAATTCCAAAATCCAGTTATGGAGACTAGAATCAAATAAAAGATTATGAAATGTGTCCAGTGGTAGAGGTGCTATGAAGATAAAGTTGGTATAATAGAGAGAGTAAAGGTGCTATTTTTTTATGCATGTCCATGAAAGAACTTCGAACAAGGTAATATTTGAACAGGCCTCAAGGAAGAGAGAGCCAGTGTCATGAGCACACGGGAACGTGTGTGCCTGGCAAGGGAAGAGCCAGGGAAATGGCCTGAAAAAGGTGCTTGTTTAAGGTGGTCCAGCCCAAAAAAGGAAGCCACTCTCCTGAGGGAAATAAGCGGGAGGTGAGTGAGGAGTGATGATGTCAGAGGATGCTGAGGAACAAGGTGGCCTCCCTGCTGATGCTGAAACTTCAGTCACAAGGAGTCCTCATCCACATGATGTATTTTCAACACTTTATGAAATTCAATATTTAAAAAAAACTATATGAAACAAAACTGAAGGAACATACAAAGTCAAGTTCTAAAAGAAAATGTATAAAACAGTTATAACTTAATAATATTGGTGGGGTCATCAATTCAATTTTAGATTACCAAAGTCTTGGAAATAAAATAATATGACAGAAAGTCTTTTAAAATCTGTGGAGGAAGCTGTACGTAAGTAATGATTTCCTTTTACATGGAGATATATGGATTTAAATATGCATATGGAGGACAAAGTAGATTTTAGTCAAATGTAAAGAAGATTGCCTTACAAATAATGGTTGACCAAGGTGCAAATTTTAGAAATTGATCTAATCACAAAAGAAGGAAAGGAGCAATGAAGAATGATAGATGTGGAAGGTAGTTGGAATTATATATAAAAAGGTGATTTATTATTACCAAGTATGTAGAAGAACATTCAATTTTATTTTTGTTTAAAGCAAGAATCCTCAAGTGAATAATATTTAAGTGACAGCTCTATAGTTTCAGTTTTGTTTTTTTTTAAAGACAATGGAGTGAATTCATGACTGACATAGAGTTTACCACACAAAGTTCATAAACTCTCAAACAATTGGCACGTACTTGTATACATGCATTAAATAACCAAATGGTAAATAACCAAGTTGATTTAAATTCCAATTCTTTGAAGAATACAATACAAATAGGAATAAAAAATTCTGACTTCACTACAAAATCAAAGGACTTAAGCAAGTAGAGAAAAGGTCAAATAGAGAATGTAACTGGTAAACTAGTCTACAAATATATTCAGTCTTATAGATAAGGAAATGATTGCAAACTAAGCCCATTAACATACAATTTGCATATAATATTGTTTTCATTTGAATATTAAGAGGAGATACTGTGAAATGAATATCCTATGAACTGCTATTGCAAGGTAATGTTTATCAGCATTCCTTGGACTGTATCTTTCTTATTACAGTCAAATATATGCCATCTTAAAAAATATGTTTACATCACTGTACACCCCTCCACATTTAACACCCTGTTACTCTACTCCAGTTAACTACAAAGGGCTTTGGACTTAGGTTCTACTTCTACTTCGGACTTCTACTTTTACATTCCCTCTTCTATTTGGGCTTCCATGTCCATCATTTAATGATCAACATTGACTATTGCCTTGCCGAGTTCAATATTCATTTCTATTTTTAAGATCATAAAATAATAAATCAATTACTCAATCAGCAAACAATCACAGCAATCTCAGCTCTGATTTATTGACTCTCAGGTGAACTCCGATAAATGTTCTTGGCTGCCATTCTCTTTGACCTTCTCCTGCAGTATTTACTGGGCTCTTGGACTCACCTGGGTGGAGTCACAGAGAGGAAGGTCTTGACATAGATGCCAAAATTCCCCTTGTTGGTTGATGATGAAGAGAGAAGGTGTGTTTCCAGACAAGACAGTGGGATGGAGTCAAGCATTGGTCCTGCAGCCAGAGTTATGACTCCAAAAGCAACGACTATGTCCTATCCAGCCCAAGGTTGCCGAGGCTGAGGGATGCAGCAGAGGAGATATTTACAGCTCCCTGCATCTGCTCATTAGGTATATTTCCCTTGTCACCATCACCTCTGAGTAATTGATTTCCCAACGGGGCAGATAGGAATATTTTCTTGCTCTTTCCCTGTTTCTAGGACACAGTGTTATAAGCCAGATGAATTCAGCTTTCATTACTCATCCTCCATGATCTCACCTGTCTTCCAGAGGAATAAACCTTAATGTTCCAAACCTCATCCCGACTCTGCGTTCACGTTTTCTCCAGAGTCTAACCCTGAGTGTTCTGTCTTGATTAGGTCCCTAATCAAAGCAGTGAATTATGCTGGGTCACAATCCCTGATGTCTCTTAAAAAGACTATTATTCCCCTTTTTATAAGAGGGACAACTTTGTTCTTTAATGTAAAACATTCAGCAGTGCACTTCACTTTTGCTAAAGCTGCTAGAAATTTCATACTTATAAGTTAAGAGCTATCATTTAGTCTTCATTAGAAAATCTTTGTTTATTATGAGACATTTATTATGAGACACATTAGAGACATTTCATACTTCTAGCATGTTAAGAGCTGTCATTTAGTCTTCATTAGAAAATCTTTATTGTAAGAGATCTTAGCATCTTATAGGAACTATATGATTTAACTTTTAGAAAACTCCATTCTGTGAGGTAATAGTATCAGAAACTGCATTTTCCATTGCAGAAATGGAGTTCACAGTGATTAGTGATCTGTCATTTATAATCTAAGGCATGGGACCTTTCTTGGAATTCTTTCAGGTTGTTTCAAGTTTTCAAAATCTGAGCCAGGGGTTCTCAACCAGAGATGGCTTTGCCATGGATGTTCTTTGGTCATGTTGAAGGGAAGCCCCTAAAACATCTACAGTGCACAGGACAACACCCGATACAAGTAATGATCCTGCCCCAGAATTTTTTTGTCTACAAATCAAACATTGAGGTGTAGAGAAGCTAGGTGACAATCATCAGGAGACACAAAGTTGCATGAAATCTGGTCATCTTAGGATGTTAATTTCTTTCCTGGGACTTCTTTACTCATGAGTTGAGAGATAGTCTTGTTCCACTTGGTGTGAACGATCCAGTGTATGAGTGTCACTAGAGGTGACAATGTCATGCAGCTCAGAGAGAAAGGCCACCATGTTTGCTTTCTCTGGACACCTCCTGGAAGAAAGAGTGACCCCTCTTTCCATCAGTCTGCGTGTGAAGCCAACTTCATGTCCACCCTCAGCTGCTGAGCCCAGGTCAAAGTCAGCCAAGGTGACAGTCAAGTTGCCGCTTTACTCTTGTTTGGTACGAGCAAGAGCCTAGCTCGTCTTCACACCACATATTGTATGTTTTTCTAACTTTCTGAGTCAGCTCATCCACTCCCAGATGTCTTAACTACTCCTTTTATGCTGACCACTCTCCCCAGTTTCTGTCTCCAGACTTCTCTCTGTCGGGAGCCGTCTGGACAAGCCAATGCTGTGGCAAGGTCACCAGGCTCCAAGGAGGACCGCAAGACGAGAACTCCTTGGAAGGGCATTTTGGAACAGGAGGATCGCAAGGCGACCGCTCCGCAAGGACAGGCCCCAGACCATCTCCACCCATTTTGCATTCTGCTCTTTGTTTCTTTGTAATACTATACTTACCACCCACTTCCCCTCCCTGTTTCTATGTCCCCAGGAAAGAACCAGGGTTTGACACATTCTTTCTCCGTGTCTGCCCCACCAAGTCCCCTCCCACCACTCCTTGGTGGAAAAGGCGGGCACCTCAGGCTACTAAAAGGGAGGGGTGGCTCTTTTTGTAATGCTCATGATTGCAGCAAAGCATAAGTATAGACATAGACATTAGGCATAGGTATGGGTGCTAAGGGCTATAGTTTGCTTAGATATAAGATTAAGAAGTTATTTACATATGTTTACCTTAAAGTCACAAGGTTTGCAAACCAAACCTGACAAAAGAAAGAAACTGGTAGATGCTGAGGGAAGATATGCTCTACCATAAAAGATTTTTTCTGAGATATGTTTACTATATAAACATGCAAAGCTCTGACAATAAAGAGAGATCCTGCATAGCAGACACAGGCCTCCTCCTCTCTTCCTTGCGCAGACGCCACTCATCCCTTGGGTACTCCTGGACCCACCGGAGCTGGACTTCAGCATCTCTCCTGTGATGTGGCCCTGCATATCCCTCTGCCTTGATGTGCAATTGAAACTGCCATCCCCTTGGTCACCCACGCCGTCTTGGTGGTCTCATCCCCACCTTCTGCACATCCTCCCACCTGTGGGGTTCCGAAACTTCTAACTCTTTCCAACTTCATTGTGCAAAGCAATAACCCAGATGCTATTTCAGATACAGTTTATGATTCAGGAGGTCCTGCCTGGGAAGCCAAGAGACTTTTCATAACTAACAATTTCCTGAATGATGTTGATGAAGCAGGTACTGGACTGTGGCCACTCTGTGAGTAAGCCAGGCTGTGGTTATGTTTTAGAGTCATGTGTACATTAGTTTTATATTTTCCACCAAAAAACATTTTTGTATGAAATGTTGAATTAATTTAAGCTTAAGGAAATTAAATTTTTCACAATGACATTTAAAACAAAGAAGTAATATTTTGCACTCTCTTGAATTATGTACAAATGGAATCAGACAACATGCATTCAGTTTTTATATGGTTCTTTCATTTGTACAAAATATACATTCTATTTTATTTTCCAATTCTGTTGACAAGTAATTGGCCTATAACTTTTTTGCAGGTTTAAGGTGTACAATGTAAAGACCTGATATATTTATGTATTCCAAAATGATTACCCAATAAAATTGGTTAACACTCATCACCTCAGAAAATTACCATGAATTCCCAACTCTCCAGGTTCTGGAAGTCACCGTTCTACTCTCTGTTTCTATAATGTTGGCCTTTTTAGATTCCACATACATGTTAGATAACACAGTACTTGTTTTTCACTGTCTAGATTATTTCACACAGCATGATGCCCTCAGTGTTCACCTATGTTGTCTTTAATGGCAGAAATTTCCATTTTTTTATTGCCAAAAATATTCTAATGCATATAACACTTTCAAAGTTTATTCATTCAACAATGGACACTTTGGTTATATCCATGCCTTGCATATTGTAGGTAACATTGCAGTGAATACAGGGGTGCACACATCTCTTCAAAGAGCGATTTCAATTCTTCGGATATATGCCCAGAAGTGGAATTGCTAGATAATATCCCAGTTCTATTTTTCATTTTTTGAGTAACTTTCATACATTTTTTTTGCATTGTGGCTGTACCATAAATTAGATTAATACCAATAGTGTACCAGAGTTCACTTTCTGCACATGCATGTCAACACTAATATTTTCAGGTTTTTTTTGAGATAACATTGTTTTATAGCATTGTATAAGTTTAATGTGTGCAACATTATATTATAGTGGTGTGCTCATCACCTAAATTTTAGTTTTCATCTGTTACTATACAGTTGAGACTCTTTATCCATTTTTCCCTCCTGTTATCAATCTTTCCCTCTGGTAACCACTACTCTGTTTTCTGTATCTATGTGTTCACTTTTGTTGTTTGTGCATTTATTTTTATTTTTTTATATTCCACTTGTAAGTGAAATTATATGGTATTTGTCTTTTCCCATTTTATTTGTTTCGGTTAGAATAATACCCTCAAGGTCTTTCCATATTTCAAGATTTCACTTTTTTTATACCTAAGTAGTATTCTATATATATATATATAAATATAAATGTATATATGGAAATATATAAAAAATATCAACCTTATCCATTTTTTTGTTGAAGAGTACTTAGGTTGTATCCATAACTTGGCTATTGTAAATGTGCAGCAATGAACATAGTGGTGCATATTAATTAGTGTTTTCATTTACACACTTTTTTTTTAAATAACCACACTGACACACATACTTAGGTATTTACAATTCCATCTTTTATATTTGCTGGAAATTTGAGACAAAGTTGGAGGATTAAAAAAGTGAAAAGTTTGAACATTTTAATTAACATGAAATGAAAGATGTATAAATTTAGACATAATGATTTAAAGTAGAATGGATGAACCTATTATTCATAACAAATTAATTTTCCTATATTAATGTCTCAAAATCCTTAAAGCCAGAGCCACATTTCAATTCATAGGAGGGTGAGTCAAAAATTATCCACACTCTGGCTGTAGAATTTACAGAAATTTTCATGTAACCAGTGTGCGGATAATTTTTGACTCACCCTTATATAATCTGTATCAGCAAATGGGCCCAAATATCTCCAAATTGACTGTAATCTACATCTATTTCAGGTGGGATATCAATGCAAAACTACTACATTCAAGAAAGCTAGATAAATGAATTGAGAAATTGAAATTCAGGTTCTTTCAACAAAATTTTATTGGATAAATGTCCATATTGGACTCCAATTGCTGCTGTAACAAATTAACACAGCAGTGACTTAAAACAAACATATCTATACTGTGACATTTCTGAATATCAGGAGCCTGAAATTGTTTCTATTGAACTCAAATAATGAGATCACCTTGGCTGGGTTCCTTCAGGAGGATGGAAGGAAGAATTTCTGTCCTGTCTTTTCCCAGTTTTTAGAGAATATGTGCCAATGATTACGTCTCCAAAGTCAGCAGTTTATCATTTTCAAATCTCTCTGGGACTCTCACACTTTTGCTTTTCTCATCCTCATTTACAGGAGGACCTGTGCCTACTATAGGGATTTTTTAAGAATTAGATTCTTTGGTGTGATTCAATGGCCCTTTTATAAAATAATTGGACACAGAATTTACCATAACCTCTGAATAAATTAACATGCTGTTCATTTAAAATTTCATGCAAAGACTATTTGGGGTGGAGAAATGTAAAACTATGTACACATGATACTAAAACATAAGGAGAGCCTTGCTTACTCAAAGATTTGGCCACAGTCTATTACCTTCCCCATCAACACCATCCTGGAGCCCCATTAGTCACCAGGTAAGACCTGCAGAATCAGAAACAGCATTTGAACTGGCATCTGGGTGATTATTTTGCACAGTGAAGTGGGGAAAATGTTGGTTTAGAACAGGTTTACTCATTTGCTCACTGTTGACATTTTGGGGCAAGATCATTATTTGTGTTGGATGCTGGCCTGAGCAGCATCCTTACAGACATGACCAGATATCACCCAGGGCAAAAGCAACTCTGAGAACACTAGCTCAGATTCTGAAAACTGGAAAAAAAGCCTGACAAAATTCCCCAAAATGCCCCGTGCCTTACTTAGATTGTAACTGGCATATAAATAATCACCATGAATCTTATTTGTGCAATGGAACACTGAGGTCATAGTAGTACTATCTCAGAGAATGGAGTTTTCTAACAATTATCATATAATCCCTATAAGGTGTTAAGATCTAAATATATCTTTTTAATTAACAAACATTTTCTAATGAGGGATTAACTGACAGCTATTAGCTAGTGATGGAAGTATGAAACCACTAGTTGTTTTGTCAAAATTCTCGTGAATCCAAGCAGTGTACTACATAGGAATTCAGGTTTTAAAAAGTCAACTCACTTCTCGAAGATGGGAATATTAGTTTCTTGGACATATTAAGGGCTGCGATCCACCAAAGGCAATGCATTGATTAGATCCTCAATCTTAGACTCTGGGGAAAACTTGAACTCGGGGTTGGGATGTGGTTATGGGACCTTAAGGTTCATTCCTCTGGAAGGTAGGAGAGATCATGGTGAATGGTTAATAAACACTGAATTCAACTGTCTGGTAACATTGTGTCCTAGACACAGAGAATTAGTAGAATTTTTTTTTTTCTGTCCGGACCAATGTCCCGCAGGGAAATCAATTATTACAGGTGGTGGTAACCAGAGGGACTAGGGAGCTATAAACATCTCTTCTGCTGGGTCCCTCTGCATGTGCGACCATGGGCTGAACAGGATATGGTTACTGGTTTTCATAACTCTGGATGCAGGACAAATGTTTGACACCATTCCGCTGTTTTGTCCTGGAAAAGAGCTTCTATCCCCATCATCAACCATCCAAGACAAATTTGGACATCTTTGTGGACAACCTTCCTCTCAGAGACTCCACCCAGGTGAGCCAAGAACCCAGTAATACTGCAGAAATTCAAAGGCAATGGCAGCCACAAACGTTTACCTGAGTTCACCTGAGGGGCAACTGAGGCCAGCCCAGAGCTGAGATCCCTGAGGTTGTTTGTTGGCTTGATTAATTAACTAACGTATTAATTTATGATGACAAAAGTATAAGTGAAATTGAACTCGGCAATGCAAGGGTCAGTGTTGACCATTAAATGGTGAAAATGCAGGTCTGATTTGAAAAGAGAATAGGAAGTGTAAAGTGCTTCCACTAAAATTAGAACCTAAGTACAAACATCTTTGAGATTAACTGGCTAACTGGAGTAGAGAAATAGGGTATTAGCTGTGGAGGCATATACAGGGACATTTTTGAAACTATGGAGCATATTTGACTATGATGAAAAATGTCCAGACCAAGGAATGCAGACACTTTCTTGCAACAACAGTTCATGAGACACACATTTCACAGCATCTCCCCTTTGTTAGTATTCACATAAAAATATATTAATTATGTGAAAAGGGGTATTTTAATGAGCTTACTTTGCAACCATTTCATTTCCTGTAAGACTGAATATATTTGCAATTCTGTTAGCCAGTTATTTTATCAAAAACTGCCTAAGTCCTTTACTTTTGTATTTCTGATTTTCTTCTTTCAAGCAAAGAATTGGAGTTTTTTTTCATCATACACTGTTTGCCATTTGGTTATTTTATTCATGCACGCAAGAATTTATTCAAAATATCTGAGAGTTTATGAATTTCATGTTGTAAAATCTTTGTCAGCCATATTATGTTCTCTCCACTGCTTTACATTTTATTTAACTGAAGGAATAGAGCTTCACGTAAATGTTCTTCACTTGTGAATCTTTGCTTTAAACACAAATGAAAATGAATGTTCTTCTGCATATTTGATGCTAATAAGTCATGCTTTATACATGTTTCTAACTGCTTCCCACATATCCTATTCCTTAATGTGTAAATAACTTTATTGTTAATAGATCTATTTATGAAAATTGCATAATGTTCCGGCACCATTTGGAAGCCATTCTCCTTTACTTGTGACTAAAGATCACCTTTACCTTCCACATACGTTCTTGAATCCGTACATCTCTAGGTAAGGGGAAATGATAATTTAGATATTGCTTCCTGCCCACATTTTAGAAGACTTTCTGTCATATTCTTTTACTTCCAAGTCTTTGATAATCTAAAAGTGAATGAGTGACCCACACTGATATCACTAAATTGTACCTATATTATATCTCTGTTTTTTAGAAATTAGTTTTGGATTTTCCATAACTTTTGTTTCATAAATTTGTATAATGAATTACAGTTTTTTATATTGAATTGACAGACTCCACTACAGAGATAATCTTGCCCACATATCATCATAAAGGTGTCATAATAGAGATTAAGTCAATTTACCCTTCATGTCCATTAAATTCCCCTCTTTCTCTCTTTCTCTGTTTGTGAACACATTTTTTGTGTTTCTTTATACACAGGACAGAAAATAGCCGTACCAAAATGGAGTCCCAAGATTACTTGTCCATGGGAGGCTTAAAAATAGGAATTTCTACATACTATTTCTGCAGAATTCATGAGAAAGTTAATATGATCTGGCCACCAAGTGTTGTATGCATTCATATTCTAAACAGTGAGGGGGGTGAGAGAACATGGGAGTAACACACATCAGGAGGCCATGGGTGTGCTATGCTGTGTGTGTGTGTGCGAGTGGGCGTGCCTTGCAGTGACAGAACCATTCTTAGACAGGGATATGTGGGCTCCTGTATTCCAAGGTCATGCTTATAATACAGCCAATGTTTGGTGCTAAGGGAGATCTGTTTCAATTAAGAGGAGGCCTTTGCAACCAGATTACTACAGTGCAAGAGGTACGTAGTATGGACAAGAGAGTCCCTGTGTCTTGAACTTTAAGCAGCAGTGAAGCCCTTTGTTCTTCAAATTCACTGACTCCATCACTCACCCCTTCTCCCTCTCTCTCTTGCTTATTATTATCCCCATACTGGCCTCCTTTTTCGGATTTAAACATCTGAAAGAAGGGTCTTTGCAGTGGTCCTTCCCTCTGCCAGGCACACTCTTCCCCAGATATGCTCTGACTCCTGCCTGCCTTCTGTTCCTTGAGGTCTCTGTTGAAACGTCACCTTGTCTGACTATCTTACAACAACATCCAGTAAAACATAACATCTCATATATACTCCCTGCTTTATATCTGCTTTGTTTGCTTCATAGCCCTGGTCACATATGACATGCTGTGTAATTCTTATGTTTACTTATATACTTTCACCATTGTTAGGTTTGTGGCAATTTCTGTTTTCAGCATCTTAAACTTTTTGACCAGACCATGCCAGATAAATAGTCTACACTGAATATACATTCCTCAAATGAAGGAAATCATTTATCATTTAAATTAGGGAATATGTAAACTCTTAAGGGAAATGCTGATTTGGGGACAAAAATTCCTAATCAGAGATGAAATGGGGATTCCCTGCAAGGAACCAGATCCATGTACAAAACATTGAAATGATTTCTTGACTGCAAAATGTAAATTGTAATATTTCAACTACTTGAGTGATGCTTGTTTCTGAAAAATTAATCACATTGTCTTACTGTTTCCTGGAAGTTACCTCCACCATATGGACCCAGGGAATGATACACAAATTTCAGGAATTCTTCTTCTGGGTTTTTATGAAGATCCAGAACGGCAACCCCTAGTATTTGGCCTTTTCCTCTCCATGTACCTGATCACTGTGTTTGGGAACCTACTCATCATCTTGGCCACCATCTCCGACTCCCACCTCTACACACCCATGTACTTCTTCCTCTCCAACCTGTCCTTCGTAGACATGTGTTTCATCTCCACCACCATCCCAAAGATGCTGTGGAACATTCAGACACAAACCAAAGTTATCACCTATGAAGGCTGCATCACCCAGATGTACTTTTTCACAGTCTTTGTATGTTTGGATGGCTTTCTCCTGACTGTGATGGCCTATGACCGGTTTGTGGCCATCTGTCACCCCCTGCACTACACAGTCATCATGAATCCCTGGCTCTGCATTCTGCTGGTGCTGGTGTCCTGGATCATAAGTATCCTACATTCCCTTGTGGAAAGTTTAATGTTACTGAGACTTTCCTTCTGCACAGACTTAGAAATCCCTCACTTTTTCTGTGAACTCAAGCAGATGGTCCAATTTGCCTGTTCGGACAACTTTCTTAATAATATGGTAATGTATTTTGCAGCTGGGCTGCTGGGTGGTATTTCCTTGGTTGGTATCCTTTACTCTTACTCTAGAATAGTTTCCTCCATAGGTGGAATCTCATCATTTGAAGGAAAGTATAAAGCATTTTCCACTTGTGCATCTCACCTCTCTGCTGTCTCCTTATTTTATTGTACATGCTTTGGAGTATACTTTACCCCTGCTGCTACGCACAGCTCACACTCAAGTGCAGTAGCCTCGGTGATGTACACTGTGGTCACGCCCATGTTGAATCCCTTCATCTATAGTTTGAGGAACAATGACATAAAGTTTGCTCTCAGAAAATTATTTGGGAAGAGTACTATAAGAAGACCATTTTTCTTAAGGTGAAGAAGTACCATGATTTCAGTGATCCAGTTTTCATGGTGAGAAAATGTTCTTCTTCCATGAGATTAGAAATAGAACTTACTCCTTCTAATGTATTTTTGACATTTTTATTTCTACCTCTCTAATCGAATTAAGTGACTCACATTATTAAGGTTTCTGGTCTCAAGTTGTCCTCCTCCTTCCCTTTGATGTTTTCCTACTTTCCAAAATGTATTCCCAACATTTGATTAGAGGTATTTGGAAAGTCCCATTTACCTAATGGGACAAAGTAGATTTTTAAAGAAGAATTTCTTCTCCAAAACAAATATTGTCCTGATTAATTTTTCTCTTGTGTTGCTAACAGAATAATCATGAGTTCTTCTACTGCTATGGGGAAAATACATTTGGAAACTAATGCTATTTATAAAATTTTGGAAGAAGGAAATCTAAGACCATATTTTTTTCACTTACGTGCACATACATCCTTTGTATATCGCTATCTTAACTCCTCTTCTGGAAAATGTAGACTTTACATATAGTGTGCTTTATAGATGGTCATTTGGTGCTATTCTTATCATTGGGGTCCTGTTTTATTATTCAGCTCTGTGTTTGCAGAGCCAATTATAATTATTGTGAAAAACTGATCCTCAAATCCATCATCCCAAGAGAAATTCTTCATTGAAAGAAAAAGAATTAATAAATAGATGAAACTAGTATGATCTTAGAGCCAGAAACGACCTTAACTTTAGTGGATCAAAATTTTAAATGATGCACTGTATCACTATGTAACACTATTTCTTTTTCATGTGGGACATCTACTCATTGGAGTATGGAAGATGGTTGTCTAAGGATAAGGACGTGTACAGATATGGGTGAACAAATGATTGGTGTTTAAAATTATGTTTATTGAATTATCTGACAGAAAACATCCAATTCTGCTTACAGTATGACTCATTGCATTGCTTTAAATGAAATATCTCCCTTCCTCAAAATTTGGTCATGACAACTAAAGGAGGGGTGAACGGTCATCAGCAGAACCTTCCAATTATATGTCTCCTTTATGCTCTGGAAACTATTCATCTCTGTGGATGAAGAATAAGTAATGACAGACCCTAAATTTCTATGCAGTCATGTGACTCAACATCTCCAGTTTTCCTACAGAAATATGCCATGTCCTTTCAATCTTTCCTGTTTACCTGGAATGGAATCCCAGTATAGACACGTTTTAATACTGTTTTCTGAAATAAACTTTATAATGGAATAACCAAGAACGCTGTCTTCGAATTTGAGAATAAGTGCCCACAAAAAGCAGCAGATGGTTATAATTGTCCTATTACGCAGCTATTCCTGCATTACCAGCCATCCTATATCTTTTTTTTTTTTTTTTTGGCACATGGGCTTAGTTGCTCCACGGCATGTGAGATCTTCCTGGAGCAGGGATTGAACTCATGTCCCCTGCATTGGCAGGCGGATTCCCAACCACTGCGCCACCTAGGAAGCCCTACCAGCCATCCTAAAAGCAAATGATTTAACAGAATGCCTTTATTGTCAAAGAAGAATGTATGGTGAGGTTTTCTAAGCTCTGTTGGTCTCCTCGGGGTCTACAGTCAGATGTGAAACGCTA
This sequence comes from Hippopotamus amphibius kiboko, assembly GCF_030028045.1. NCBI lineage: Eukaryota > Metazoa > Chordata > Mammalia > Artiodactyla > Hippopotamidae > Hippopotamus > Hippopotamus amphibius. Next base: position 14,015,649 of record NC_080200.1, on the reverse strand, counting down.
AACTGTATTTCTTAGACTCACCCATGGTGTTGTGTCTGACTTTGATGATATTCTCTGTTTTCCTTTTCCTTTTTTATTTTTAATGTGGCCTCCTTTGGAATTTTCCTCCTTATTTAAAATCGAGGCATATTTGACATATAACATTATACTAGTTTCAGATGTAAAACATAACGATTTGCTATTTTTATATGTTGAAAATGTTCTCCACAATAAGTCCAGGGACCATCCATCCCCATACATAGTTACAATCTTTCCTTATGGTGAGGACTTTTCAGATGTACTCTTTCAGCAACCTACAAATATGCCAAACAGTATTAAGAGGTCTCCTGAATCGATATATGATAAATTGACTCCATTTCTATATCTAGGTTAACCTTCTATTTTACAGAAAAAAATGAGTTTATTAAGTGGAATTACTATAATTTACCTCTAGTTTTCCTATTTCCCTATATGAAAGTTTGGTTTACTACCAAAGAAATATCTTCCACCCCTGTTAAGTGTGAGTCAGTTACCTGTGCTCTATATCTTACCTGAGCCATGCATCATTAGATTTTAATCTTTTAACTAATTTATTGAGTATAATTGCAGACTATCAAGTGCACATATTTAGTGTAGAATTTGATGCATTATAGAAGATATATAACAATTAAGAGTGTATACTGCATGTTTCCATTTGTGTACAATTCTGGAAAGTGTACAACGAGCTTTCTAAGGCTTTAAAATTTAGTCTTCCTGAACCTCATTTTCCTTGTTTCTGAAGGTAATGTGGGAGAGTAAACATAGCTTTGGATGGATCTATTGAGGAGGAAATGAAACGTGTAGAAATATATCTTGAGCTCAAAGAAATGCTTATAGTTGAAAGTTATGCATATGTAGATGTACGTGTATGTTTGTATACATTTTTATTTCCAATAAGTACACTCACATCCATATATGTACACAGACTCATTTATAATCACATCTTTTATGTTGAAAGGAAACGAGGGTTTTTTGGAGAGAACAAACATGAAAGCAATGAACATTTGAATTAATGTAAAGTTAAGAGAATGTAAAATTAGACAAGAAGGTATAAAGGAATTGAATGATGTAAATTTGATTTCTTTTCCTATAACAATGCCTCAAAACCATCTAATCCTTAAGCACAGTTACATTTGTGCGACGGGAGGTTCTCTATACAACTAATCAAGCTAAGTATTTCCAAATTGTCTTTAGACTTCTACTTAACACAAAATGCCCTTCCTCAGGTGAAACTAAAGAATGAGTAGTTAAAAAAAAAGAATGAATAGTGAGGCTTATCTCAATTTCCTGAACAAAAATTTATTGGATAATTATCTCCATCATATATTCTTTTTGCTGCTCTTCCAGTTTCTAGCATCCATCTGCATTCCTAGCCTCATGGCCCTTCCCCCATGTTCAGATCTCTCTGTGAGTAACATGCATTTGCCCCTTCTCTTCCACATTTAGAGGACAATTGTGAATAGTTTAGTCCCACCTGGAGAATCATGGCCAATCTTCTTAAGGAAAAATGATTAGCAACCTTATTCTACCTGCTACCTTAGCCATCCCTTGCTATATATAACAACATGTTAAAATATTCTGGGCATTCTAATGTGGACATCTTTTGGAGGACTTTATTCTGCCTCTTACAAACTTTTTAGAAGTATGGTATTTGCTGTCACTCAGAGGTGATTATATTTAAAAAATAACTCACTGAATATCTTACAGCCTATATGAGAGTTAATGCATTTTTCTTTCAATCATGCAAAGGTGATTTTTAGTGAAAATGACCTTAAAATATTTATACCTGATTCTAACACAGAACCACTAACTTTTTCTCAAAAAGTAGTTCTCAGACCAGGACCTTGTAGTATCAACCTCACCCTGGAGCTTGTTGGAAATGCAGTCCCAGGAGGCCCAGCAGGACCTCCTGTATCAGATTCTGCATTTGAACTCGCATCCTGGGTGATTGGTGCACACATTAAAGTAGAAGTACTGTCCAGAATAGGTGTTCTCACCTTCTCACTGCGGACATTCGGGGATAGATAATTCTTTGTGTTGGGTGCTGTCCTGTGCATTGTGTGCTTAGCAGCTTACCTTCACACATTGTCAGATATTCCTTCTCAGGGGAGACATCATCTCTGGTTGAAAAACTCTGCCAGAATTTGGGAACTGGAAGCATCCTGACTGAATTCCAATCCAATTCCCATCTCTTACTGGGAGTATAACTTTGGGCACATCCCTAAGCCCCTCCCAGTTCTATTTCTGAGATGGAGAATGTAGCTCATAAGAGTATTTTGTCAAGCATGGACTCTAAAAGTAAACTCAGACAATCTATGTATGGTACTAACCTTAGGATATAGTGCATTGAAATATCTACATAGATCACCTATCATTTACAATGTTTTATAATGGACTAAATGGCAGCTTTTAACCAGCGATAAAGTATGAACTTCCTAATTGTTTAGGCAAATGTGTCCTGAAACAAGGAGCCTATTGCCTGAGGTTTAATATGAAGGGAACACAGTTTTCCCTTTTATTGAAGAGGAGAATAGAAAGGTTCTGGAGACATCAGTAGCTTTTCTCTCTGTAAGAGAAATGAATAAACAGAAACCTCAATTAAATAGCATCAGAAGACCAGAAGGGGGAGCTCTCGGGTCCTGTGATGATAGCATAGCCCAGCAGGAAGAAGAAAGATTCCTCTTTTTTCTTGGCAAGAGCTCAGCCACTGAAAAACCACAGACTTAGTTTACGATTGCCCTGTTAACTCCCCTTTCCCCTCTATAAAAGCTTTCTGCTTCCCTTGCTGTGCAGAGAGTTGCGTGTGGCTTGACATGGTTGCAGACCTCTAAGTGGAAATCTCTCCTGATCCCAAATAAACCCATTTTTTAAAAGAGTTTTTTGTTGTATTGACATTGAGCTGTATGAGCTTTTTGTATACTTTGGAAATGTAGTGTGAATCTTTGGCTTTTATTATAACTTTCTTTTTTAAAAACTTTTATTGGAATATAGTTGATTTGCAATGCAATTTAGTTGAGGTTTCTCTTTATTCATTTTTAACAGTTAAAAAAAGCTACTGATATCTCCAGAACCTTTCTATTCTCCTTAAAAAAAAAAAAAACAAACAAACAGGGTGGGGGCAACTCTGTTTCCTTCATATTAAACCTCAGGCAATAGACTCTTTGTCTCATGACACATTAGCCTAAATAATTAGGAAATTCTTACTTATGTCACTGGTTAAAGACTGCCATTTAGTCCATTATAAAACATCATAAATTATAGGTGATACATTTAGATATTCTAACGCGCTATATCCTAAGATTAGTACCATACATAGATGGAGTTTAATTTTAGAATCCACTCTTGACAAAGTACTATTATGACCTGTATTCTCCATCACAGAAATGAAACTTAGAGGGGCTTAGGGATTCTGCTGTTTCCATGTATTGTATTTTTCATTTCACTTGTCATATTCTTCAGCTCTGATGATTACTTTTTTCTATATTTTCTAGCTCTTTGTTGACGTTCTCACTGGGTTCATCTATATTTTTCCCAAGTTCAAGTACATTATTTATCTATATGTCAATGAGTTTTTTAATGGAGTTTTATCCTGTTATTTCATTTGAAAGATATTCATCTGTTTTCTGTGTTTTAATTTTCTCTGTCTCTATGAAATTAGGTGAAAAAATTACATATTCTTTTCTTGAATGTGTGTCCTTGTGTGGGAGCATCCCTGTGCTGTCTGCACATGCCCAGTGGATTTGGCGGAAGAGCTGGGTCCGAAGGGAGTGTGGGCTACATCTCCTCCCATATTGTGCTGGTGGTTGCTGCCTTGGTAGGAAGTAGCCTTGATTCATAGGGGATAGTGCTAGAGGCAGCTGGGGTCCAGGTTTTCTTTTAAGCTCAATGCTGGCTGCAGCCCTACTGGAGGCTGGACCATCACCTGAGTTTTGGGGCTGCACTTCTCAGCTGGTTTAAATTTTCCTCAGTGTGTGTGCCTTTGTTAGAAGTGGGTTCATAGCTGAAGGGGATGGCATTGAACTACTGAGCTGTTCCGCTCTTTCTCTGGTATGTGTGTGTGTTTGCAATGGCAATGATGATCTCTGCCCTGGCTTCAGGTGGAGCTGGGGCCCAAGCTGGCTTCTCTCCCCACCGGAGCACAGGTGCATGCACAACAGCTAAGGCAGCCTCCACTCTGCCTAGAGGAAAATTTAGCCCAAGTGGCTCCACTCCTGCCCAAGCCTGCACACACATGCTGGCAATGACAGTCTCTGCCTGGCTAGAGTCAAGACCAGTACTGGCTCCACTTCTTCCCTGATTCATGCATGCATGTTTGCAAGGGTGGCCTCTGCCTCAACAGGAAGCAGTGCTGGAGCAGGAGCCCAGTACAAAAGGGGAGGCACAGTGGGGTGGTCCTGCCGTGCTGGCCAGAGCCTCAGGCAGCTCTCAATATGTTGCCCCCATGCTGGACAGGGTGTGAGGAAGTTTGAGCACGTGCTCTTCAATAGTGTAGTCTTGGTTTCTTATAACCCTCCAGGGACCCCTGATGGATTTCAAACCAGCTAAGTGAGACATCTTCCTAGGGTCGGACTTGTTGCCAGAAAGAAAAATACACAATGTAAGAGTTGTGAATGTCAGGTTTTTTCAGGGACCTTACCAATTGCTTTAGCCTGGGAAACAGCCTCTCAGTAGCTCTGAGAGGACTGCTCTGCAGAGGTACAGGGAGACTCCTGTGTACACATATGACTTCAGCCTGGGAATACATGCCATCGAGCTTACATCTCTGTAAAGGTTTACAGCTAGTCATTAACTGATATTTCAATTAATGATTTTAGTGTTTTTCTGTGTATGGGGAGATGCAAGAACCTAACTTCATTAAAATTCTTCCTAAGAATTATCTAAGTATCTAAGAGGCCTGTTTTTCTAAAACACAGAGTGTCTTATTCTGTTTCTCATCCTTAATTCACTTCAGGGTGCACTGTTGGTCCGTGACTGCAGTGGCTCATGATTTAATCCTTGTTGAATTAGTGGGCAACTTTCTTTGCTTTACAAACCGCAGGTGTGGCTCAAAGCCTTAACTCCCCAGAGAGGATCCCTGAGCCTGTGATAGTCCGCTTTTCTTCTGGGTCATTCAGTGGGTATGAAAGTCCTGACTAGATCCTTTCTTCTCCACTTCCAGCAGATTCTTTGATGTTCCTTCTTTATAATCTTGTTTATAAAAGAGCCATTGTTCAGATTTTTATCAAGGAGAGTTGCTGTATAATTACTTGTATTTTTGATGTGTTTGTGGGTTGCTGAGCTCAGGGTCTTCCTACTTCTCCATCTTGATTCTGCTTCATCCCTGCATTGCTGAGTTCAAAGTTCACTTCTCTTTTTGGCATCATGAATAAATACAATAATTAATTAATCAAGCAAACAACACAGTGATCTCTCAGCTCTTGGCTAGGCTGGATCAATTCTCAAGTGACTCAGGTAATTTTTTTTTGGCTTCCATTCTACCTGACTCTTTGATAAAATACCTGATGGACTCTTGGATTCACCTGGATGAGATTTCTAAGAGAAACATTACTTTATGCAAGTCAGAATTCCTCCTGGATGATTGAGGATGGGGACTGAAGCTATGTCCTCAGATAAGACAGCAGGAAGGGATGAAACATCAGTCCCTCAGCCAGTCAGGACTCAAAAGAAACATTTTTTTTTTTTTTTTTTGTCCAGCTCAAGGCCACATACCTTGAGGTATGTAGGTATTGCAGCAGAGGAGACATTTACAGCTCCCTATATCTGTCCATTGGTACATTTTTCTTTTGTTACTCCAAGCGCTAATAACATGATTTCTCCAGAGGAAAATGGTCTGGACAGAAACAAAATGTATCCTACTGAATGTCCCCTAGAAACTAGGTTAGCATCCAAGTGAATTCTTTTTTTTTAAATTTTAATTTCTTAACCATGAACTCTCATGCTTTACGAGGTCTGACCTCTCAGCACCTTATCACAACCCTGAGTACAAGTTACCTCCAAAGCCTAAGACTGAGGAACCAGACTAGATTAGTCACAAAACTTTGACTTCTGGGGGTGTTGACAGAAAGCAAGTAGACTTCAAGTTATTCCTCCAGCAAAGATGAGTTTATTTGGGATCAGCAGGCAGTTGTGATTTGGGACCTGCAACCACGGCAAGTCACATGCAAGTCTCTGCACAGCAAAGGAAGGAGAACAGTTCTATAGAAAAGAAAGGAACTTTGAGGGCTGTAGTAATCAGAGTCCGTGACTTTTCCTTGGCTGAGTTCTTACCAGGAATAAAAGAGGAATCTTTCTTCTTGCTGCTGGGATCTGCTATCATCATAGGGCCTGAGAGCTTTACCTCCTGGTCTTCTGATATTTTTCTTTTCTGTCTAATAGTATTTTCCAGTGGGAAAAATTACTGATATTTCCACAAAATTTCTATTCTCCTTTTCAAAAAGGGAGCTGTCTTCCCTTCATGTTAAACCTTATGCAATGGGCTCTTTGTCTCATGACATATTTGCTTAAACAATTAGGAAATTCTTGTCTGTATCTCAAGTTAAGAGCTAGCATTTAATCCTTCATTATAACACATTTATAAGTTGTGACATATTAGGTTATTTTTATGCAGTATCACCTAGGATTAGCACCTTATATAGATTGTCTGCATTAATTTTTAGAATCCATTCTATGATGCAATACTATTATAAACTATGTTCTCCAATGCAGAAGTGGGACTTATAGGTGGGCTTGTCGATCTGTCCAAAAATATATTCTAAGTAAAGGTAGGTCTCACTGTCAGAATGCTTCCAGTTCTCAAAGTCTGTACAGAATTTTTCAACTAGAGATGATTGTATCCCTTGGAGGTATTTGGCAAATTCTAAAGTGATGCCGTTAAACAGCTATAATGAATAGGACAGCACCCAACACAAAGAATTATCTAACCCCAACTGTCAATAGTGAGAAAGTGAGAAAACCTATTCAGGAAAAGTATTTCTCCAGCTCCAATGTGCATACCATTTACCCAGCATGCAAGACCAAATGCAGATTCAGATTAATCAGGTCCTGGTGGGCTCAGAAATTCTACATTTCTAACAGGCTCCTGGGTGATGTTGATACTGTAAGTCCAGGTCTGAGGACTACATTTTGCATAAAGATTCTGTGGTTTTGTGTTATATTCGGGTGTACATATTTTAAGGTAATCTTTGCATGTCAATTATACCTCAATTTTAAAAAGGAGATAGGAACCAAAGGATGTTACATAAAAAAAGAGAGAGGGAAAGAGAGAGAGAAGATCACCATAGACACACACACCATCATGGGTGAGCCTTAGAAACACAATGTAGACATTCACAGTTGACTAGAGATTCACGAGGAGACCAGCAGAGCTCAGAACAATGCCACACCATACATTCACATTGGGTAACAAAGGAATTAACTTAAATCATTTGCTTTTAGCGTGACTTGTTATGCAGGAAAGGTGTATGCAATACAATAATCAAAGCTAACAGAAGTGAGGACAATGATGATATTTTAAAAGGCTAATCACTTGTTCACCCACATCTATAAACTTCCTTACGCATCCACAACAATCCTTCCTATGCCAATGAGTAGATGTACAACATGAAAAAGAAATATTGTTACATAGCAATACATTCTAAGTTTTCAAATTTTACTCCTTTAAAGGTAAGATTATCTCTGGCACTAATATCATACTAGGTTCATCTATTTATCAAAATTTTTGTTTCAGCGAAAAATCCTCTTGTGATCATGTATTTGATGATCAGTTTTTCGTAGACACTATGGTTCATACTGTGGACACAGAGGTGAATAAGAGGACAGGATCCCTGTGAGAAGAATAAAACCAAATGACCATCTATTAAACACATTGTATTCCAAAGTCAACCTCTTTTGAAGAGCAGTTGTTAGATTTACTTCTACTATAAATTCTATAAACGGCCTTCATTGTCAAGTGTAGTTTTTTTTTCCCCACAGCAGTAGAACACCTTCTTACTATTCTTTTTGAGAAAACAAAAGAAAAATTATTCAGTATGATATTTGTTATTTGAAAATAAATTATTCTTTAAAAATATACTATGTCTAATAAGTAAATGGGAATTTCCAAATATTTCTTATCCAAAGGTAGGAATAAATTTCAAAAAGTAGGAAAACAAGAAAGGAAAGGAGTAGGATATTATAAGAACAGAAACTTAATAAAGTTACTTAATTTGAACATGGAGTTTGAATAATAACATCAAGAAATACATAGAAGGAGTAAGTTCTATTTCCAGTCTTATAAAAGAATTAAAATTTCTCTATATGAACCTTTGATCACCACAATTGTGGCAGTTCTTCACCTTAGGAAAACTGGCCTATTTATAGTTTTCTTCCCAAATAATCTTTCCAGAGCCCTCTTTATGTCTTTGTTCCTCAGACTGTAGATGAAGGGGTTCAGCATGGGTGTGACCACAGTGTACATCACCGAGGCTGTTGCACTTGAGTGTGAGCTCTGGGTAGCAGCAGGGGTAAAATACTCTCCTAAAACTGTACAATAAAACAAGGAGACAACGGAGAGGTGAGATGCACAGGTGGAAAATGCTTTATACTTCCCCTGAGCTGAGATTCCACGTAGAGAGGAAACTATCTTTGAGTAAGAGTAAAGGATACCAAACAGGGGACCACCGCCCAGCAGCACAGCTGCACAATATATCACCATATCATTAACAAAAGTGTCAGAACAGGCAGATTGGACAATCTGCTTGAATTCACAAAAAAAGTGAGGAATTTCCAAGTCTGTGCAGAAGGACAATCTCAATACCATTAAGCCCTGTAACAAGGCATGCAGGGCACTCATGATCCAGGACACCAGCACCAGCAGTCCACAGAGCCGGGGGTTCATGATGACCGTGTAGTGCAGGGGGTGACAGATGGCCACAAACCGGTCATAGGCCATCATGGTCAGGAGAAAGTTATCCAGACCTACAAATAGTAAGAAAAATGCCATCTGAGTAACACAACCTGCATATGTTATCATTTTGCTCTGTGTCTGTATATTCACCAGCATCTTTGGGATGGTGGTGGAGGTGAAACAGATGTCTACAGAGGACAGGTTGGAGAGGAAGAAGTACATGGGTGTGTGGAGGTGGGAGTCTGAGCTGACAGCCAGGATGATGAGCAGGTTCCCAAACACAGTGATCAGGTACATGGAGAGGAAAAGCACAAATATGAGCGGCTGTAATTCTATTTCTTCTGAAAATCCCAGAAGAAGAATTTCTGAAATGTGTGTATCATTCCTTAGGTCCATGTGGTGGAGGTAACTTCCAGGAAAGAGGAAAAGCACATAATTAATTTTACAGAAATGAACATTTGCTCATTACTCACATAGTTGAAATATTACAATTTATATTTTTTAGTTAAGAAATTATTTCAGTATTTTTTGTGTATAAAGCTGGTTCTTTGAAGGGAATTCCCTTCATTTCTGAATTGGAAGTTTCATCCCCAAATCCACATTTCCCTCTAGAAGTTATATACTCTACAGTTTAAATGAGAAATTATCTTATTCACTTAAGGAATGTATATATATATTCAGCGTGGACTATTTCTCAGGCATTTTCAAGTCAATAAGTTCAAGACGCTGAAATATGAAAACTGCTACTATCTAATGATAGAGAAAGTATGTAAGTAAATATAAGAAAAATTATATAGTCAGATGGTGACCAGAGCTATGATGCAGACAATGCAGTTTTAAACCAAGGAGTGGATACGAGGTGTTATATTTTACTGGGTGTTGTGTCAAGGCAGTCAAACAAGGTGATGTCTAAACAGAGACCTCAAGGCAGAGAAGGCAGGGGTCAGAGCAAATCTGGGGAAGCGTGTGCCTGGCAGAGGGAACAGCCACTGCAAGGGCCCTGAGGAAGGTGCTTCTTTCAGATGTTTAAATCCAAACAAGGAGGCCAGTGTTGGGATAATAATAGGCAAGACGGAAAGTGATGATTGATGGTGTCAGTGAATTTTGAAGAATGAAGGGAGCTCACTGCTGCTGAAAGTTCAAGACAGAGAGTCTCTCATCCACACTATATACCTCTTGCGCTTTATTAACTTGGTTGCAAAGGGATTTGTGAATTGAAACAGATCTCCTCCTTAGCACCAAATATCAACTGTGTTCTGACCTCTGTATTAAAAGGGTCACCCTGGAACATATGAGCCTTTGTACCCTTGTCTGAGAACTCTTCTCACTCAACAAGTCTCTCTCTCTCTCACACAGCCCCTCCCCCCCCCCCCCCCCCCCCCATATAGCACACCGTGGCCTCCTGGTGTGTGTTACTTCCATGTTCTTCTAATCCCTCCCACTCTTTAGAATATGAATGCATACAACACACAGCGTCCAGATCACAGTAACTTTCTCATCAATTCTGCAGAAATAGTATCTAGAAATTCCAATTCTTAACCCTCCCATGGACAAGTAATCTTGGGGCTCCATTCAGGCATGCCCATTTTCTGTCCTTTATATAAAAAAACATCCAAAATGTGTTCAATAACAGAGAGAGAGAGAGAGAGAGAGAGCGTGAGGAATTTAAAGGACAAGAAGGATAAATCGATTTATTCTTCATGATGATATCTTGTATGTGAGATTATTCTTCGTAGTGTAGTCTCTCAATTCAATATAAAAATATAACTCAATATAAAAAATATGAAACAAAATTGAAAAAAATCCAAAACTAATTTCTAAAAGAAAAGACATACAATAGGTACAATGTAATGATATCAGTGAGGGTCACTAACTCACTTTTTGATTACCAACGGCTCAGAAGTGAAAGAATATGATAGTCTTTTAAAATGTAGGAAGAAAGCAGTATCTAAATCATAATCTCCTCATGCAGAGACATATGGATTTAAGAATGCATATGGAAGATAAAGCTGATTTTTTTTCAAATGTAAAGATCACCTCCCGAATAGTGTCTGAACATAATGCAAAATTCATAAATAGATCTATTAACAATAGAATCAATTAAACAATAAGAAATAAGATACGTGGAAACTAGTTAGAAATATCAATACACATGGAGCATGATATATTAGCAGGAAATACGCAGTGGAACATTCAATTTCATTTGTGTTTAAAGCAAGGATTTGCAAGTAAAGAACATGTAAGTGAAGCTCCATTCTTTCAGTTAAAAACATTTAAAACAGTGGAGAGAACGTAATATGATTGACAGATTTTACAGCACAAAATGTATAAACTCCCAGGCTTTCTGAACAAATTCTTGTAGACATGTATAAAATAACTAAATGGCAATTAGCAATGATGAAAAAATTCCAATTCTTTGTTTGAAAAAAGAAAATCAGAAATACAAAAGTAAAGGACTGAAACAGTTTTCAATAGAGAAAATAACTGCTTAACCAATCTAGAAATATATTGTCTTACAGGAAATGCAATAATTGCAGGGTAAGCTCATTAGCACACCCCTTTTCATACAATAAATACATTTTTATTTGAATACTAACAGAGGGGAGATGCTGTGAAGTGTTTGTCTCCTGAACTACTGCTGCAAGAAAATGTTTACCAGCATTCCTTGGTGTGGACATTTCTCATCATTGTCCAATAAACTCCACATTTTCAAAAGTGTCCTTATATCACTGAACATCCCTGCACAGCTAATCTCCTATTTCTCTACTCCAGTTCATCTCAAAGGTCCCTGGACTTAGGTTGTATCTTTTTGGTGGAAGCACTTTATATCTCCTATTCTCTTTTCAAATTGAACTTACAGTTTCATCGTTTAATGGTCAACATTGACCCTTGCATTGCTGAGTTCAGTATTCACTTATATTTTCTCATCATAAATTAATACATCAATTAATTAATCAGGCCAATAAACAGCTACAGTGATCTTGGCTCTGGGCTCGTCTGGATTGGCTCTAGGTGAACTCAGGTAAACGTTCTTGGCTGCCATTCCCTTTGACCTTCACCAGAGATATTTACTGGGCTGTTGGACTCACCTGGGTGGAGTCTCTAAAAAGAAGGTCTTAACATTGATTCCAAATTTGTCTTGGATGGTTGATGGTGGAAATAGAAGCTCTGTTCCCCAACAAGGACAGCAGAATGGTGTCAAACTTTGGTCCCCTAGTCAGAGTTATGATTCCGAAAACAACAACCATATCCTGTCCATTCCAAGGATGCCCAGGCTGAGGGACTGCAACGGAGGGGATATTTACAGCTCCCCATGTCTGCTCATTAGCACATTTCCCTCTTGTAACCACCACCTCTAATAAGTGATTTCCCTGAGGGACCCTGGTCTGGACAGACAGAAATAATTTCCTGCTAATTCTGTGTCCAGGACACACTGTCACAAGCCAGATCAATTCAGGGTTTATTACTCTTTCCAGAATCTCTCCCATTTTCCAAAGGAACAAAACATAAGGTCCTAGCACCTCATCCCAACCCTGAGTTTAAGTTTTCTCCAGAGTCTAAGATTGAGGATCCCTTCTTAATTAGGTTCCCAATCAATGCATTGACTTTGGTAGATCACAGTCCCTGATATCTCTGGAAAATCACTATTCCCGTCTTCAAGAAGTGGGTTAACTTATTTTTTTAATATAAATCTTTGGTTACTACACTGCCTAGATTCATGACAATTTTGCCAAAGCCAGTAGCAATTTTATACTTTTAGCACCAGTTAAGAGCTGTCAGTCCCTCATTAGAAACTGTTTGTTAACTATAAGAGACATATTTTAGATCTTGGCACCTTATAGAGATTATGTAATTTTTAGAAAACTCCATTCTGTGAGACAGTAAAATTATGATCTCCATTTTCCATTGCAGAAATGGGATTCGTGGGGGTTAGTGATTTGACAGTTATAATCTGAGTAAGGCATGGGGCATTTTTTCTTTTTAATTCTGTTAGTTTTTTTTTTTTTTTTTCTTCCAGTTTTTAAACTCTGGGCCAGTGGTTCTCAGTCAGAGTTGCCTTTGCCATAGGTGATATTTGGTCATGTTGAAGGGATGCTGCTAAACACCTACAATGCCCAGGACAGCGCCAAACACAAATAATGACCTTGCCCCAAATGTCAAAAGTGAGAATAAGAGTAAACCTATTCTAGACCAGCACTTTCCCCAGGTCTCTGTGTGTACCAGTCACCCAGATGCTAGTTCAAATGCACTTTCTCATACAGGGCATCCTGCCTGGTGAGTAATGCGGCACCAGGATGGTGTTTTTGGTGAAGGTACTGAACTGTGGCCAAGTATTTGAGTAAGCAAGGCTGCTGTTATGTTTTAGTATCATGTGTGCATAGTTTTACCTTTTCTCTACCCAAAATAATCTTTGCATGAAATTTTAAATGAAAAATTTTTATTCATTCCAGAGGTTATGGTAAATTTTGTGTCCAATTATTTTATAAAAGAGCCCTTGGATCACACCAAATAATCTTTGTATTAGCAGAATAATGGCCCCAAAAGATGTCCGCATCCCAATCCTTATAACCTTTGAGTATGTTATTCTACATAGCAGAAGACATTTAAGGTACTAAGTGGAATAAAATTTCTAATAAGCTGACCTTAAGTAGGTTAGCCATGATTATCTAGGTAGAAATAACTTAATTACAATGGTTCTCTAAATGTGGACGAGAGAGGCAGAAGAGTTAGAGTCCCGGAGAGATTAGAAAAAGTTAAGCTGTTGACTTTGAAGATGTGGCCACTAGCCAAGCAATGCAGGTAGACTCTAGAAACTGTAATAGGAAACGAAACAAATTCTTCCCTCCATCCTCCAGAAGGTAGCCAGCCATGCTGACCTCATTATTTTAGCTCAATAGAAACAATTTCAGCCTTCTGACATTCAGAAATGTAACATCATACATTTATTTCAAATTGCTACTGTGGTAATTTGTCCAAGCATCAATAAGGATTCAATACAGATATTTATCCAACAAAATTTTGTTTGAGAAAACTGAATTTCAACCTCAATTTATTTATTTAGCTTTCCTTGGATATAGTTGTTTTGGGTTGATATCCCATCTGAATTAAATGTAAAGTCAATTTGGAGATATTTGGGTCCATTAGCTGATACAGAGAATTTTCCATTATATAAATTGAAATGTAGTTCTGGCTTTGAGGACTTTGAGACAAGAAGACAGGATAATTAATTCATTATTAATATTAAGTTCATTCATTCTACCTTAAATCATTGTGTTTGAATCTACATTTCTTCATTTCATGTTAATGTAAATGTTCATTCTTCCACTTTTTTAGCCATCCAACTTTGTCTGTAGTTTCCAACAAACATAAAAAATGGGATTGCAAAGCAGTATGTGTGTCAGTGTGGTTATTTAAAAGAAATTGTATACAACATATTCACACAAATACACACACGCACTCCTTACTCTTGACCATTTTCATTGGGCACAAAAGAATATTTCCACATATTTCATTTATTCGTCTACACATCCATAAGAAATTCTGTTTCGTGTCCTGCATTACCTTTACAAATAAGGTTACTGTGGCTTAGGGAGTTTAAATTTTCACAATTATATCCAAAACAAAGATTATTTTGCACTATTGAATTATATACAAATAGAATCAGACAGTATGTACACATTTTTTATATAGCTCCGTTTCTACAAATTGTACATTTTATTTTATTTTTTCTAGCTCTGTTGAGATGTAATTGACCTATAACATTGTGTAAGTTTCAGGTGTACAGTGTAATGACATGACTTATTTATGTCTTCCAAAATAATTACCACAACCAGGTTGCTAACACTTTCATCACCTCAGAAAATTACCATGCTATTTTTGTGGTGAGAACAATTAAGATTTACTTTCTAAATAACTTTGAAGGATATAATAAAATGCTAACTATTGTTGCCAAGTTGTCTTTTAGATCCTTAAAACTTATCCATTTATAACTGGAAGTTTTAACACTTTGACCAATATCTTCCCAAATTATTTACATGTCAGCTGCTGGGAACCATCAGTCTACACTCTATTTCTATAATTTAGCTTTTTGAGACTCCACATATATGTGAGGCAATATTGTATTCATATTTTACTGTCTAAATTATTTCACTTAGCCTAACACCCTCAAGGTCCATTCATGTTATCAAAAATGCCGCATTTTCTTCTTTATAGCCAAAAATATTTCAATATATGTAACATTAGACCAATCCTTTCATGAACAACAGACGCTTAGATTGTATCAAGCCTGCACGTTGTGAGTAATGCTATAGGTACCCGGGCACATTTTTCTCTTTTAGAGAGTGATTTCAACTCTTTGGATATATGCCCAGAAGTGGAATTGGTGGATCCTATTCCAGTTCTATTTTTCATTTTTCAGATTAATTTTCATACTTTTTTACATCGTGCCTATAAATATATTATATTAAATTACCAGTAGTGCACAAGGGTAAACATTTCTGCACATCTTCTCCAAAACTAGTATTGTTTTTTTTTTTTTTCTTATTGAAGTAATCTTAGGTTTGCAACATGGTATAAGTTGAATGTGCACGATATCACATTTTGAATTCTCTTTACACTACAGTGTAGTCACCACCAAAAATTTAGTTTCCATCTGTCACTATGCATTTGTCCCCCTTTACCCATTTAGATGCTCTTGTATTGGTTGCAAATATTTAATGAGTGGAATATCCTCTTCTTGTATGGATTCCTTTATCATTATATAATGGCCTTATTTGCCTTTTGTTATCGTTTTTGTTTAAAGTCTATGTTGTCAGCTTTGAGTATTGCTACCCCCACTCTCTTGCTCTTTCCATGTGCAAGAATTGTACGTTCCCATCCTCTCACTTTCAGTCTTTGTGTGTTTTTTGCCATGAAGTTAGCCTCTTGTAGGTAGCATTTTGAAATCCAGTCAGCCACCCTGTGTCTGTGGATTGGGATGTTAAGTCCATTGACATTCAAGGTAACTATTGACAGGTATGCACCTATTTCCATTTTGTTTCTTGTTTTCTGGTTGTTTTGTGTTTATTCTCTCATCATTTCTCCTTCATTTTGTTCTTCCCTTGTTGTTTGATGATATTCTTGACTAGTATGATTGGGTTCCTTTCTTTTTAGTTTTTGTATATCTATTTTAAGTCATTGATTTGTGGTCACCATGGGGTTCATATATCTTGGTGTTTAATTCTATATACTTGTTTTAAACTGGGAGTCACTTAAGTTCAAACCCGTTCTAAATGCTCTACATTTTTCTCCCTCCCCAACAGGTTGCATTTTTGATATCATATTTTACACCTTCCTGCTTATCCTTTAACTATTTATTCTATTTATAGTTGCTTTTACCAGTTTCTAACCTTTTGATCTACGTACCAGCTTATTGATGGTTCATCCTCAGTTCTTACTATATATTTGCCTTTCCTAGTGGAACTCTTTTTCTTCTAGGTTTTTACTTATTTCCCTTTTAGAGAAGACCCTACAACAAGTCTTTTAAGATAGGTTTAGTATCAATGAACTCTTTTAGGTTTTGCTTATCTGAGAAGTACTTTATCTCTCCTTTTACTCTATTTGATAATCTTGCTGGGTAGAGTATCCTAGATTTCAGGTTTTCCCTTTCACACCTTGAATAGATTATGCCACTCCCTTCTGGCTTGGGGTGTTTCTGCAAAGAAATCAACTAATAGCCCTTTGGGGATTGTCTTTATGTGACTTTGGTTTTCTGTTGTTTCCTATAGAAATATCTTTGTCTTTGAAATAAATTTTGCCATTATAATTATGATATGTCTTTGTGTGGGTCTGTTTTGGTTCATCTTGTCTGGAACCCTCTGTGCTTCCTCTATTTGAATATCTGTTTCCATCTTCAAGTTAAGAAAGTTTTCAGCAACAATTTCATCAAATGCATTTTCTATCCCTTTCTTCTCCTTATGGAATTCCGATAATGCAAATGTTAGTAGACTTGATATTGTCCTAGAGATTCCTTAAACTCTCCTCTTTTTAAAAATCTGTTCTTTTTGCTGTTCTCATTGAGTGATTTCCCCTATTCCGTCTGCCAGATGACTTATGCGTTCTTATGCATCACTTAATCTGCTGTTAATCTCTCTATTGATTCATTATTTCACTTACGTATTCTTCAGCTCCAACTGATTGTTTTCTATATTTTCTAATTCTTTGTTGATATTCACATTGTGTTCTACTATTTTTTCCTGAGTTCAGTTAGTATTTCTATTACCATTGCTTTGAAATCTTCATAAGTTGTATTGTTTTTTTCTGTCATTAGTTTTTTTTTAATGAGGTTTTATCTTGTATCATTAGAAATATATTTGTCTGTTTTCTACTTTTGTTTAACTTTCTCTGTCTCTATGAAATTAGGTGAAACAGTTACCTGTCCTGTTCTTGAATGGGTGTCCTTGTGTGGGAGCATCCCTATGCTGTCTGCATGTGCCCAGTGGGTTTGGTGGAAAAGCTGGGTCCAAAGGGAGCGTGGGCTACATCTCCCATATTGTGCTGGTGGTTGCTGCCTTGGTAAGAAGTAGCCCTGATTCAGAGGGAATAGTGCTAGAGGCAGCTGGGGTCTGGGTTTTCTTTCAGGCTCAATGGTGGTTGCAGCCCTACTGGAGGCTGGACCATCACCTGAGTTTTGGGGCTGCACTTCTCAAGTGGTTCCAATTTTCCCCAGTGTGTGTGCCTTGGTTAGATGTGAGGTCATGGCTGAAGGGGTTGTCACAGCACTGCTGAGCTGGCTTCTCTCCTTCCCTGGTTCCTAGGAGCATGCACAACAGCAATGGGGATCTCCATCCTGCCTAGAGGCCAATCCAGCCCGAGCTGGCTCTGCTCTCCTTCCCAAGCGTGAACACACATGCTGGCAATGACAGTCTCTGCCTGGCTAGAGTCAGGCCAGTACCTGAGCTGGCTCCACTGCTCCCCTGGTACACATGTGCACGTTGGCAATGGCAGGCTCTGCCTAGGAAGGGAGCAGCCATCCCTGGAGCAGGAGGGCCTGGAGCAGGAGTCTGGTGCAGCCTGTGTGGGGAAAGGGGATAAGGAGGTGGTCCTGGCAGACCAGCCAGGGAACCAGGCTGTTTGCAATTTGTTGTCCCCATGCTGGACTGAGAGCAAGGAAGTCTGAGTTTTGCTCTTCAGGAGTGCAGGCTTGGTTTCTTATAGCTCTCCAGTGAGTCCCACTGGTTTTCACACGAGCTAACTGGGCACATCTTCCCAGTACTGGACCTGTCGACTGAAAGAAAAACACACAACGTAAGAGTTGTGAGTTGTGTGTTTTGAGGGGAATATTAAGGAGGACTTTAGCCTAAAAACAGCCTCTCAGTGTCCTGAAAAGACTACTCTGAGGAGGTGGAGGGAGAAGCAATAATATACATGACTCTGACCAGGGAACGCATGCACTCAAGCAAGCATCTCAGTAAAAGGTAACTGGTAGTCATGAGGAAAAGATATTTCAGTTAATGAGATTTGTGCTTTGCCTATGTATGGGAAGATAAAAGAATATGGTTTCATTAAAATTTTTCCAGAGATGTATCTACATAAGGGGCCTGCTTTCCAAACCACAGAGTGTCTTATTCTGTTTCTCATTCTTAATTCCTTTCAGGCTGTACTGTCAGTCAGTGACTGTAGTGTCTAAAGACTTAATCCTTGTAGGATTGGATGGTGGGCAACATTACTTGTTTTTCTTTTTTTAAAAACTTTTTATTTCATATTGGAGTACACTTGATTAATAATGTTGTGTTAGTTTCAGGTGTACAGTAAAGTGATTCCCTTATACATATACATGTATCTGTTCTTTTTCAAGTTATTTTCCCATTTAGGTTGTTACATAACATTGAGAAGAGTTCTCTGTGCTGTACAGTAGGCCCTTGTTGGTTATCCATTTAAAATATAGCAGTGTGTACGTGTCAATCCTAAACTCCCTAACTATTCCCCCCACCCATCTTCCCCCTGGTAACCGTAAGTTTGTTCTCTAAGTCTTTGAGCCTGCTTCTGTTTTATAAATGTTTATTTTGTATCATATTTTAGATTCTGCATATGTGATATCATACGGTATTTCTCTTTCTCTGTCTGACTTACTTCACTCAGTATGATAATGTCCAGTTGCACCCATCTTGCTATAAGTGGCATTATTTCATTCTTTTTAATGGTTGAGTAATTGTCCAGTGTGTCTGTGTGTGTGTGTGTGTGTGTGTGTTTGTACACCACATCTTCTTTATCCATTCCTCTGTCAATGGACATTTAGGTTGCTTCTTGTCTATTAGTCTCCAAAATTTACAAACAGCACATGCTGCTTAATATCACCAAAGCAAACAACCCAATCAAAAAATGGACAGAAGACTTAAATAGACATTTCTCCAACGAAGACATACAGATGGCCAAGAGACACATGAAAAGATGGAAAATGCTGCTAGTTATTAGAGAAATGCAAATAAAAACTGGGCATCACTTCACCCCAATCAGAATGATCATCATCAAAAAATCCACAAACAATTAATGACAGAGAGCGTGTGGAGGGAGAGGAACCCTCCTACACTGCTGGTGGGAGTGTAAATTGTGGAGAACAGTATGGAGGTTCCTTAAAAACTAAAAATAGAGCTACCATATGATCCAGCAATCCCACTCCTGGGCATATATCTGGAGAAAAACATGGTCCGAAAGGATCCATGCACCCCAATATTCACTGCAGCAATACCTCAGGGTTGGGGTGGCTCATGTGTGGCTTAAACCTCTTACTCCACAGGGAGGATCCCTGAGGCTGTGATAGTCCCCTTTTCTTCTGGGTCACCCACTGGGTAGGAAGGTCCTGGCTAGATTGCTTCTCCTGCCCTTCTAGCAGATTCTGTGTGGTTCTTTCCTTTTTTATATAAATTTATTTAATTATTTATTTGATTTTTGACTGCATTGTGTCTTCGTTGCTGTGCTCGGGCTTTCTCTAGTTGCAGCGAAGGGGGGCTACTTTTCATGGCAGTGCGTGCGCTTTTCATTGCGGTGGCTTCTCTTGTTGTGGAGCACGGGCTCTAGGTGTGTGGGCTTCAGTAGTTGGTGCACAAGGGCTCAGTACTTGTGGCTCGCAGGCTCAGTAGTTGTGGTGCACGGGCTTCGTTGCTCCGCAGCATGTGGAATCAGGGCTTGAACCTGTGTCCCCTGCATTGGAAGTGGATTTTTAACCTCTGCGCCACCCGGGAAGCCCTGTGTGGTTCTTTCTTTACATTCATGGTTGTAGAAGAGCCATTCTGCTAGTCTTCTGGTTGTCTTCATTGAGACTTTATAGGCAGTTGTATTTTTGATGTGTTCATGGGGGTGATGAGCTCAGGGTCTTCCTACTCCTCTATCTTGATCCTGCCTCACCCCTGCATTGTTGAGTTCTGTATTCATCTCTCTTTTGGGCATCATAAATAAATACATTGATTAATTAATCAATCAAGCAAAGAAAGACAGTGATCTCTCAGCTCTTGCCAAGGCTGGATCAGTTCTCAGGTGAATTCAGGTAAATGTTCTTGGCTTCCATTCTCTCTAATCTTTCCTGTTTTACCAGCTGGACTCTTGGATTTACCTGGATGCGATTTCTGAGAGCAAGGTCCCGTATGGAAGTCAGATTTCCTCCTGGATGGTTGATGATGGAGATCAAAGCTTTGTCCCGAGATAAGACAGCAGGAAGGAGTGCAGCATCAGTCCCCCAACCAGACTTAGGACTCAAAAGAAACAAATAATTTTACAACCCCTTGTATCTGTTTACTAGATACATTTTTTCTATTGTTACTCTAAGCTCTAATCACATGATTTCTTTTCCAAACACTAGTCTGTACAGAACGGAAATCATTCCTACTGGTTGTTCCCTAGAACCCAGGTCAGAAATCAAGGGAATTTTAAAAAACTTTCTTAACTATGAACTCTCATGCCTTGAAGAATTCTAACCTTCCAGCACCTTTTCACAGCCCTGGTTTCAAGTTATATCTAAAGTCTCAGACTGAGGGGCCAGTTTAGCTTACCTCTATTATCTTCAAAACATTGACTTCTGGTGGTGTTGACCTAAAACAAGTAGATTTTGAGTTATTTCTCCAGCAAAGATGAGTTTATTTGGGATCAGCAAAGAATAGCGCTTTGAAGTTTGCAACCATGACAAGCCACATGCAAGTCTCTGCACAACAAGGAAAGGATGAAACTTTTATAGGGGGGAAAGGTAAGTTAAGAGGGGTATAGTACACTAAGTCCCTGCCTTTTCATGGGTGGAGTTCTTGCCAGGAAAATAGAGGAAACTTTCTTCTTCCTGCTGGGCTCTGCTTTCATCACAGGACCTGAGAGCTCCCCCTTGTGGTCTTCTGATGCTATTTAATTGAGGTTTCTGTTCTATTTTTTAGCGTGAGAAAGGACACTGATATCTCCAGAAAATTTCTATTCTCCTCTTCACAAAAAGGTAAAACTGTTCCCTTCATATTAAACCTCAGGCAATAGGCTCCTTGTCTCAGGACACATCTGCATAAACTATTAGGAAATTTGTACTCATATCACTGAATAAAACTGTCATTTAGTCCTTCATTATAAAACATAAATTATGTGATATACTTAGATTTTTTTTAATACTTAGATATTTTGATGCACTATATCCTAAGATTAGTACCATATATAGATTGTCTGAGTTTAATTTTAGAGTCCATTCTCGCCCAAGTACTATTTTGAGCTACAGTCTCCATCACAGAAATGGTACTTAGAGGAGTTTAGAGATGTGACCAAATTTATAATCCCAGTAAGGGATGGGAATTCAATTGGAATTCTGTCAGGATGACCCCAGTTCTCAAACCCAGTGTTTTTCAACCAGAAATGATTTTGACCCTTGGGGATATTTGGCAATGTGTGAAGGGTTGTTGCTAAATACGTACAGTGCACAGGACAGCATCCAACACAAATAATTATCTAACCCCAAGTGTCAGCAGTGAGAAAGTGAAGAAAACCTGTTCTAAACCAGTGCTTCTCCTACTTCAATGTACATACCAGTCACCCAGGATCCTGGCTAAAATGCATATCCTGATTCAGCAGGTCCTGCTGCCCACAGAGACTCTGAATTTCTAACAAGCTCCTGGGTGATGTTGATACTGCAGGGCCTGGTCTGAGAACTACTCTTTGAGAAAAAGTCTGTGGTTCTGTGTTAGATATAAGTATATTAAGATCTTTTTCACTGAAAATCATCCCTGCATGATTTTGAAAGAAACGTTTATTTCACTCACATATAGACTGTAATATATTCTGTGATATCTTTTATATACACACCTTTAGTGACATCAAATGATATACTTCTAAAAAGTTGTTCAGAAACAAATTAAAGGCCTCCAAATGATGTCCAACTAAGAATGCCCAGAACATTTTAACCTGTGATTATATACAGCAAAGGGTGGTTACAGTGGAATAAGGAATAAGGTTGTTACACAGCTGAACATAAGAAGATTAGCAAGTATTATCCAGGGATAACTAAATTACACACAATTGTCCTCTAAATGTGGAAGAGAAGGGGCAAATGCCTGTTACTCAGAGGGAGATTTGAACATGGGCAAAGAGCCATGAGCTGAGGAATGCAGGTGCCACTAGAAACTGGAATAGGAAAAGAAAAGGACTTTTCCCTGGAGCCTTCAGGAAAGCAGCCCTGCAACATCGTGGTTTTAGTCTAATGAGACCCACTTTAAGCTTCTGACTTTAAAGCTGTAAGAGCATAACTTTGTTTGATGGAAGCCACTTGTGTGGTAACTTTTTACAGCAGCAACAGGAATATATAATACAAACATTAATCCAATAAAATTTTGTTCAGGAAATTTAGTTTGCCTTGGGTAAGGGCATTTTGTGTTCCATCTCACCTGAAGTAGAAGTAGAAATCTAAAGATAATTTGGAAATATTTAGCTTGGCTAGCTGGTACAGAGAATCTCTCATCACACAAATGTAACTGTGCTTCAAGATTAGATGCTTTTGAGGCATTGCTATAGGAAGAGAGATCATTTAAAATTAAATTTACATCATTCAATTACTTAAAACCTTCTTGTCTGATTACACATGGTTTTAAGTTTATGTTAATTCAAATGTTCATTCTTTTCATTTTTGTTCTCTCCAACTACCTTTCATGTTTCCTTTCAACAGAAAAGATGTAATTATAAATGAGTTTGTGTTTGTGGACATATATGGAAGTGAGTGTACTTATTTGAAATAAAAATGTATACAAATGTACATATACACACACATACACACAACCTTTACCTCTGAACACTTCTTTGGACTCAACAACATATTTCTACACCTTTCACTTATCCCTCACAATATCCATCTGAACTTATGTTTACTATCCCACATTACCTTTCAGAAACAGGGAAATTGAGGCTCAGGGAGACTAGATTTTTAAAAATTACATAAAAAACCTTTAAAAGCTTATTACACACTTTTCAAAATTGTACACAAATGGAAACATGCTCCATATAGTCTTAACTATGGTATAGTTTCTATAACACATTAAATACTGCACTAAGCACGTGCAGTTTAGAGTATGTAATTATATTCCAGTAAGTTAAATAGAAGCTTAAAAAATCTAATGCTGCGTGGCTCAGGTAGGATCTAGAGCACAGGTAGCAGAGTCACACTTAGCAGAGGTGGAAGATATCTCTTTACCTGGGTATAAAGCAAAGTTTCATATATAGATACAGGAACATTAAAGGTAAATTAAAGTAATTCACACTTGATAACTCATTTTATTCTGTAAATTAGAAGGTTAATCTAGATACAGAAATGGAGTCAATTTATCATATATGAATTCGGAAGATCCCCTTATTGCATATTTCAGTGCTGCTAAAAGAGTAGATCTAAAAAGTCCTTATCACAAGAAAAAATAGTTTTTGAAACTATGTGTGGATATGGATGTTAACTGGGACTTATTGTGGTGAAAAGTTTTCAACATATAAAATATCAAATCATTATGTTTTACATCTTGAAGCTAGTGCAATGTTATGTCAAATATTCCTCAATTTAAAAAAAAAGAAGGGGGACTTACAAAAGTAAGCCAGATTTTTTTAAAAAAAAGTGAAAAAGAGAAAAGATCATCATAGCCACACAAAGCGTGATGATGAGTCTAAGAAAAGCAATGTAGAGATTCACATCTGACTGTAGACCCTGAGGACACCAGAAAATTTCAGAACTAACTTGCCATTCATTTCTCTTTGATAATAAAGGCATTGTGCTAAATCACTTGCTTGTAGGATGGCTTGCATGCAGGAATAGCTCAGTAACACAATAATCAAAGCTAACAGAGGTGAGGACAGTCATAATATCTTGGTACTGATTGTGATCTGCATTTGTTCTTGAATTTGAAGACAGCACTCACAGTAACTCTGTTATGAAGTTTATTACAGAAAACTATTAAAAGGTGACTACATTGGGATTCCATTCAAGGTAACCAGGAGAGGTTGAAAAGATACGCATATTTCTACAGGAAAATGATGATGTTGAGTCCTGTGACTGCATAAAAATTTAAAGTCTGTCATCACTCATTCTTCATCCATAGAGATGAAAAAATTCCTGGGCATAAAGGTGAAATATAATTGGAAGTTTCTGATAATGATCGTTCACCCCTCCTTTAGATATCATGACCAAATCTTGAGGAAGGGAGATTATTTCATTGAAAGCAATGCAATGAGTTACATGATATGCAGCATTGGATGATTTTTATCAGAAACAGGAAAATAATTCAATACAGAATGTTTTTAAATGCCAATCAATTATTCACCCATATCTATAAACTCCCTTACATGTAGATAGCAACGCTTCATATTCCAGTGCCTAGATGTACAACAGGAAAAGGAAATATTGTTACATTGTATGCTTTAAAATTTTGCTCCATTAAATTTAAGGTCATCTCTGGCCCTCGTATTCTTTAAAATGTTTTTTTCAATGAAGAGTCCTTTTGGGATTGTGTATTCGATGATCACCGTTTCACAAGGACTAAGGTTTGCGCTGTAGACAGCTGAATAAGAGAACAGGATCCTCAGGAGGAGAAGAAAACCAATGAATCCACATAGAACACATGTATACTGAAATCAAGATTAACAGGAAGAGAAGTCAATAAAGTGACATAGAAAGATGATGGACCCAAAAGGGAAAACTGGTCTGAGATTTTCTTCTGATATAAACATAAAAATAGTAATGATTTCCAAGACTAACTTTTTCCATAGGAGTATACAGTTCATGATTATTCTTTTAGTAAAACAAACTGAAAAAGAATTTAATATAAGACTTTGGGCAGTGCACTCCTTGGCCCCCTGACACTTTTGCCAAAACTATTAGAAATTTCCCAGTTATATTACAAGGTAAGAGCTGTAATTTAGTCTCTCATTATAAAATGTTTGTTAATTATGAGAGAAACATTAAGATTTTATGCACTATTACCTAGCTATAGGGATTGTCGAATTTAATTTTTTACTAAAGTATAGTTGACTTACAGTATTGTATTAGTTTCAGGTGTGCAACATAGTGATTCAATATGTTTATGGATTATAATTCATTTAAAATTATAAAACATTGGCTGTACTCCCTCTGCTTACAATATATCCTTACATTTTATTTATTTTATACATAGTAGTATGTTTCTCTTAACCACCTACCCCTAATTTCCCTCCCCTAACCCCTCTGGTAACTACTAGTTTGTTCTCTATATCTGTGAGACTGTTTCTGTTCTGTTCTATTCAGTCATTTGTTTTATTTTATACATTCCACTTAGAAGTGATAACGTACGGTATTTTCCTTTCTCTGTCTAACTTATTTCACTAAGCAGAACACCCCCCAGGTCTAGCCATGTTGTTGCACATGGCAAAATGTCATTCTTTATGGCTGAGACCGGTTTAATTTTTACAGACATTTATTCCATGAGGTGGTACTATTATGAACTCCATTCTTCATTTTAGGAATGGGGCTCAGAGGGCATTAACATTCTGCTCATAATTGTAAACTGAGTAGGAGATGGAGTCCTGGTTGGAATTCTATCAGGAGGCTTCCAGTTCTCAATCTCAGGATTAGTAGTTATAAAATTATTTCTAAAATTAGCAAGGAGTCTGTGCAAGGTGATTCCCATTATAAAATTAATTCTAAAATTAGAAAAGAGTCTGTGTAAGGTTTATGGCAGGTGATTCCCATGTTCAGGCCCACCCTGTGTAAAGGTCACCCTAGAATAATGTAAGGAATATACTATCGCTGAAATCAAAGCCATAGAGAAATGATAAGTGGAAATATATGTTGGAGGTAGGTATAGAAGGAGGAAATTAATTGAGAAATGCGAGTGTAAACGAAATAAAATATTTTAAGTAAAAAAAAATATGGAGATGATTTTGTCCTTAGGGATATTTCGTAATATCTGAAGGGATGTTGCCGAACATCTACAATGCACAAGAAAGCTCAAAACACAAATACGTCTCCTGCTCCAAATATCAACAGTGAGAAGATGAGATAATCTACTGTACACCAGCATTTATCCAACTTTGTTGAGCACAAGAACACCCAGGATTCTAGCACAAATGTAGATTCTGATTTAGCACGTCCTGGTGGGTCCAGAGACTCTGTGTTTCTATCAAGGTCCTTGATGCTGTGGACTGTTCATTGAGTAGCTAGGCTGTGGTCCTGTGTTAGAGTTATGTGTATGTAAGATGAAAAAAAATGTGTTTGCATAAAATTTTGAATAAAAATACATTTACTCATTCCAAAGGCTATGATAAATTCAGTGCTCCATTCTTTTCTATAAGGCCCTTGAATGACATCAAATGATATAGTTCTGAAAAAGACATGCTAATAACTAGAGCCTTTGAATACATTAGTTTACAAAGAAGGGGGAAAGAAGATGAGCAGTGATTAATGTAGCAGGTGGAATAAACCTCCTAATAGGTTGATCTTAAAAATATTAATCAGGATTTCCTAGGTTGGACTAATGGAATTTCAATGGTCCTTTAAATGTGGAAAGTAGGTAAGGGAGAGGAAGAAGAGTCACAGACTGGAAGAAATTTGAAAATGTTATGTTTCTTCTTTGAAGATGGAGGAAGGATATGGGTCAAAGACTGCATCTAAGTCCTAGAAACTGAAATATGAAAGTCAATGGATTCTCTCTGGATTCTTCAGAAATATTCAGCCTTGAAAACATCTTGATTTTAGCCGAAAGAGGTCCGTTTCAGTCTTCTGATTTCTTGAACTCTAGGAGCATACTTTATTTTTTTTTAAGCCACTAGTGTGGCAATTTGTTTCAGCCCTATACAAATCTAATTGGCCTGTTAGATTGGCCTTCCTCAAAATTTTACAAATAATAGATGCTGGAGAGGGTACGGAGAAAAAGGAACCTTCCTACACTGTTGATGGGAAGGTAAATTGGTGCAGCCCCTATGGAGAACAGAATGGAGGTTTCTGGAAACAGAGCCACCATATGATCCTGCAATCCCAGTCCTGGGTATATTTCTAGAGAAAAACACAGTACGAAAAGATATACACACCCCAATGTTCACAAATCAGTAAATGGTCATAAACCAGTCACCAGCTGTCAAGATCAGGAGAACATCACCCAGCCCTGAAAAGATTATGAAAAAACACACCTGGATGTTGCAGCCTGTATAGATGGTGACTTTGTTCTTTGATTACTCACCAGCTCTGAACAGTGGTCAAGGTGAAACAGGTATCCATAAAAGCCAGTAAGAGAAGAAGAAGTACATAGGATTATGACGGTGGGAGTCTGATCTGATGGTCACGATGATGAGAAGTTTTACGCATATAGGGATCAGGTGCTTGGAGAGGAAATGTCCCAACATTGGGGCTGCAGTACTGGTGCCTCTGGAAATCCCAGAAGTCATTCTGAAATTCAGGTACCTTTCTCTGGTTCCAGGTGGTGCAAATGACTGCCAAGAACATTTTTTAAAAGACTCATGTTCACACAAGCTTGTGCAAATAAATGCTGCAATTTCATTTTAGAGTAGACAAATTCATTTCAACATTTTGTTTATGGGCCTGGTCCCCTTTAGGACATCTTTTTTCCATTTTTCATTAGGAATTCCTTTAATACTCCCAACCTGTTCTTTAAGCATAATATATACTACTGGTTTATTTAAAATATCTTTCATGCAATTGAGGAGTATATATTGAGTGTCAAATATTTTCCAGGCACTGTCTATGCAATGGGTATCAGGTACTAAAAAACAAATGCCTGTAAAATTCAGTGATGGAGGAAGAATAAAAGCAAATAAAAATAATCCTATACTAGGTCAGATGGTGACAAGTGCTAGGGAGAAAACACATCAGATATGGAGGAAAGAGTGGAGAACAGACATTTTTTTTTGAATGGGTGTTCTGGCAAGACTGCAGTCAAGGTGACATTTGAATGAAGCCCTCGACAAAGAGACAGCATGGGGCACGAGTGTATCTGGGGAAGTGTGTGCCTGTAGAGGGAATGGTCACTGAAAAGGCTCTGAGGAAGGTGCCTGCTTCAGATGGTCAAGTATAAAAAAAGAAGGCACTGTGGGGTAAGGGAAAGAGAGAGAGGGAGAGTGATGAGAGAGGGTGCCAGAGAATGTCCAGCAACAAGGTGGCTTCCCTGCTGCTGATGCAACTTCAAGTCACAGGTGTTCCTCCTCCACACTAGGTACCTTTACATTTTATTAATCCAGTTGCGGGAAGACATCCCAGGAACTGAAACAGATCCCTCCCTTATTGAAAATTTTTGGTTGAGTTCTGGCCTCTGTATTATAAGGGTCATCTTGAAAATATCAGCCCAGTTACATCTGCACATAAGAGAAACAATTGTTGTTTCCCTAATTTTGTATCATTTTCTCTGTTCTTGTAGTTTATTGCATTACTTTAAGATGATTATTATGCATATTTTGCCAGAAAATTTACAGATCTCTGTTTCTTTAGGGTCCGTCATTGGAGCTTTCTTAGCTTCCTTTAGGGGCTCTTTGTTTTCTTATTTGTAATCCTTTTGGCTTTGCATTGGTGTCTGTGCATTTAAAGATGTAGGTGTCTCTTCCAGTCTTTGTGGACTGGCTCTGGCAGGGAAAGTCCTTCACCAGTCAGCCTGTCATGATTCCAGATGGGTCATATGGTGATGTCTTTTGGTTGCCTTGCTGCTGGAGTTCTAAGGAGGGCGGGTCCTGTGCCTGGGCAGGTGAGTGGTAAGGTCTGGGGCTTGGGGCCCTGGGAGCAGACTAGACCCTGGGTTTGTGGGGGCTGTTGAGGCCAGGAAACCCTAGGTTGGGCCTGGCATTTGGGCTTTAAGTCTGGCCTCGTGCTGGGGTAAACCAAAAGCTTTGGTTAACAGGAGTCATGCTGGAGGCTGGGGCCACTTAGATTGGCTTGGCGCTTAGATGAACTTGGAGCCTGAGGTCTCAGCAGTCATATGGTACCCTAGGTTCTCCAGACCAGCCTACAGTTTGGGCCAATCGGGGCTGCCCTCAGGTTTGGGTGGGTGGGAACATTGTTGCACTGGAGCCTCCCTCTGGGGAAGTCTGCCTGGAGCCTGAGGCTGCAGGGTGTAGCCTGGTGCTGGGGCGGGCCAGGATCTGGTGCTGCAGTAGCGGGTCTGGTGCTGGTATGGCCTGGTGTAGGGGTCCATGGTGAAGTCAGGCACTCGCTTCAGTTTCCTCCCATCATGGGGAGGGTGTCTGTCTCCATACTGAGCTGCCCAGTTGTGGAAGAATGGTGATGGGGGTAACAGAAAGCTGGTTTTCTTCTTGTTTTTTCCCCCAGTTTCCATGTCTATTTATTTATGTATGTATGTATGTATTTATTTAATTTATTTATTTTTCAGATCTTTATTGGAGTATAATTGCTTTACACTGTTGTGCTAGTTTCCACTGTACAACAAAGTGAATCAGCTGTATTTATACATATATACCCATATCCCCTCCCTCTTGAGCCTCCCTCCCACCCTCCCCGTCCCACCCCTTTAGGTCAACACCAAGCATCAAGTTGATCTCCCAAAAGCTGTTTTTATCGCCATCTTCTCTTACTAATGTGCTCCACCCAGGTGCTGTAATCCCTGGTCTGGAACCCTTACACCTGTGAAGCGATTGTTCTGTACAGATAATTGTTCAAAGTGATGTTTCTGGGAGGGAAGGAGAGTTAGAAATCCCTATAAAGCATCTTGCTGATACCTTCCAAGGAAAGTGCCTCTCCTCCACCTGTGTATTTTAAACGTGTGTCATTTAATGTATGTCATTATACTCTAATACATTTGTTAAAATGAAAAAAATCTAATAATGCACGAATCAGGTAACATCGAGAGCACAGGTGTGGTAGATGTCTTCTAACTGGGAAGAAAACAAAGTGTTGTATAGGGATATAGGAACAGTGGCATTAAATTAAGACAATTCACATTTGATAAACTGATTTTTTTCCATAAATGGATAGTCTAGGTAGAGATATGGAGTGAACTGACCATAAATGTATTCAAGAGAAAAGAGCGAAGGAGAAACACACAGATTCGTGGAATCTTAGAAACACAGGGTAGAGACTCAGAGCTGAAAACAGACTCATCAGGGGCCCGGCAGGGCTCAGGACAACTCCCCACCATACTGTCTCATTCAATAATAAAGACGTTATGATGTCATTTTATTTTAGGTTGGCTTGTTATGCTCCAATAACTGATAACAGTAATTGATACAATAACCAAACAGAATTGAGGGCATTTAAAACAATCTGCTTCTCCTTCTTTTTGGCATTTATTCTGATATTTGAAGATAGCATTTCTCATTGTATCATTATTGATGTTTTTGTCAGGTAACAGAATTTAAAGATGACTACATTGATATCCTTTCCAGGTACCTAGGAGAGCTTGGAAGGACATCATGTTGCTGCAGAAACACTACTGACCCTGAATCAGACGATCAGGAAGCTTCAAGGTGTCTTAGGAGTCATTTATGCTAATGAAGATTGAAGAAATGTCCTTGTGTAGGAGGTATCTAATATATGATTTTGTTCACTCACTGCCCCTTTAGTGTTTATAATGAAATCTAGAAAAGGATGAGATATTTTATTTATAGCAATGGAAAGAATTGTATTTGGAGGCATCTCTGGAAGACTTCAAGAAGAAACAGTCAGGAATTCAATGCAACATCTTAAAACATGCCATCCAAACCTTCACACCAAGGAATAAACCCCCCCCCCCCCACAAGGGACATATTTCATACTTCAAAGAGTAAATGTACATTTTGAAAAAGAAATATTATGCAGAGTTATACAAAGTATAAGTTAAAACGTGCTTCATCATATTGAAGACCATGTTAATTCAATAGTTTATTCAAATATCTGGTTCCGTTCAGACATCACAAGGAGACATGTATTTGATAGGCATTTTCAGTAAGGAGCTAGTGCTGGCACTGTGCACACAGAGGTGAGTAAGAGGACAGGATCCTAGTGGGGAGAAAGACAACAAAATTCCAGCTAGAAAACACAGTATGTATTAAGCTTACATTATTATGAAGAGCAGCTATGTTATTGATACACAAACACTGGTGCACATATAAAGGAAAAAGGTGGTCTCAGATTTTCCTCTCCTATAAACTGATATAAATGGCCTTGGTTCCCAAATATGTTTTTTTTTCCTATAGGGTTAGTGCAACCTATGACTATGCTCTTAGTAAACCTAAGGAAATATTACATGGGAATATATTTGTCATTTGAGAAAAAAATTACTGAGAAATGTGTATAGCCCCATGAGATAAACGGGAAAGTCCAAATATTTAATATCCAAGATGTGGAATAAATTTGGAATAATAAGAATACAAAAGGACTTCCTAGGTGGCACAGTGGTTAAGAATCCGCCTGCCAATGCAGGGGACATGGGTTTGAGCCCTGCTCTGGGAAGATTCCATATGCCCCAGAGCAACTAAGCCCGTGTGCCACAGCTATTGAGCCCATGTGCCACAACTATTGAAGCCCACCTGCCTAGAGCCCATGCTCCACAACAAGAGAAGCTACTACAAAGAGCCCTCGCACTACAATGAAGAGTACCTCCCGCTCGCAGCAACTAGAGAAAGCCCGTGTGCAGCAATGAAGACCAAACACAGCCAATAAATAAATAAATTAAATAAATAAATAAATTTATTAAAAAAAAGAATACAAAAAAGGAAAAAGCTTTTGATATCAGAGAGAGAAGAAAGCTTAATAAAGTTAGTTAAATTGTATAGATAAATGGAAGTCAAAGAAATAACAATTCCAAAAATAAATAGAAACAGCAAGTTCTACATTCACAATATGATTTAAAAAAAATCACAATTTATGGCTCTGGGGTTCTGAGCCCTGCAATCAGTGGCAGTTCTTCAGCCCCAGGACAATCCCTTTTATAGTTTCCTTTCCAAATAATATTTTCAGAGCTTCTTTTATGTCTTTATTCCTGAGACTGTAGATGAAGGGGTTCAGCATGGGTGTGACTACAGTGTACATCACGGAGGTGACTGCACTTGAGTGTGAGCTGTGGGTATCAGCAGAGCTAATGTACACTCCTAGGGCTGAACAATAAAATAAGGAGACAACGGAGAGGTGAGATGTACAGGTGTAAAATGCTTTATATTTCCCCTGAGCTGATGAGATTCCACGTATGGAGAGAACTATCTTAGAGTAAGAGTAAAGGATACCAGCCAGGGAACCACCACCCAGCAGCACTGCTGCAAAATACATCACCATGTCACAGACGAAGGTGTCAGAACAGGCAAGTTGGACAAGCTGACTGGTTTCACAGAAAAAGTGTGGGATTTCCCAGTTTGTGCAGAAGGACAGCTGCACCACCATTATGCTTTGTAACAGGGAATACAGGAAACTCATGGTGTAAGATGACAGAAGCAGGAGACCACAGAGCATGGGGTTCATGGTGACTATGTAGTGCAGGGGGTGGCAGATGGCCACAAACCGGTCATAGGCCATGACGGTCAGGAGGAAGACGTCCAATCCTCCAAATAATAAGAAAAAATACATCTGGATGATGCAGCCTTCATAGGTTATGACTTTGCTCTGTGTCCAGATGTTCTGCAGCATCTTTGGGATGGTGGTGGAGGTGAAACAGATGTCTACAAAGGCCAGGATGGAGAGGAAGAAGTACATGGGGGTGTGGAGGTGGGAGTCCGAGCTGACAGCCAGGATGATGAGCAGGTTTCCAAACACAGTGATCAGGTACATGGAGAGGAAAAGGCCAAATATGAGTAGCTGCAGTTCTGGTTTCTCTGAGAATCCCAGAAGAAGAAATTCTGAAACTCTTGTATCATTACTGGTTCTGTAAGGTAGACGTGACGACTAGAAAGGAAAAAATATTATGACTAATTTTCATAAATATGGGCATTACTAACAGGTAATGGAATGGTGGAATGCTACAATTAATATTTTGAAGTTAAGCTATATTATATATAATATAGCTTTTATGCGTAAGTGTGAAGTTAAGCTGTGTATATATATATATATATAGTATGTATCTCATTCCCTTAAAGGGGTTTCTGTGACTTCTCTGTCTGTGAATTCTTGTCTCAGACTTTGCTGTATAAAAGTCCCTACAATCCGAGAACAGACTTGAGGACATGGAGTGGGGGGTGAAGGGGAAGCTGGGACAAAGTGAGAGAGTAGCACTGACATATACACACTACCAAATGTAAAACAGATAGCTAGTGGGAAGCTGCTGCATAAAACAGGGAGATCACCTCAAAGATGGGTGAGGACTAAGAGGGGCAGGATGGGAGGGGATATGGAGATATATGTATAAATACAGCTGATTCACTTTGCTGTACAGGAAAAACTGGCACAACAGTGCAAAGCAATTAAATTCCAGTAAAGAGCTTCAAACAAAAAAAGAATGACCTTCTTCAGAGTGATTGATAGACCATATGGCAAAATCTATGGCTAAATTGTAAATCCAATATTAAAATTTTAATAAAAGTATAAAAGAAGTCCCTACAATCCAATCATAGAGACAGAATACAAGGAAATATGTACCATGCCAGGTGGTGTCAGTGGTATGAAGGGAAATAGAGCGGGTATAAAAGAGAGATGGGTGTTACTATTTTATTGTGGATTTAGGAATATTGCAAATAAGGTGACATTTAAAAAGAGACCTCGGGCTTCCCTGGTGGCGCAGTGGTTAAGAATCTGCCTGCCAATACAGGGGACACAGGTTTGATCCTACATGCTGAGGAGCAACTAAGCCCATGTGCTACAACTGCTGAGCCCATGCGCTGCAACTACTGAACCCCGTGCCTCGAACTCATGCTCTGCAACAAGAGAAGCCACCGCAATGAGAAACCCATGCACCGCAACTAAGAGTAGCCTCAGCTTGCCACAACTAGAGAAAGCCCATGCTCAGCAACGAGGACCCAATGCACCCAAAAATAAAATAAACAAATAATAAAATAAATCTTTAAAAAAGTTAAAAATGAAAAAAATAAAAAGAGACCCGAAGGAAGCCACAGCAGCTGACAAGAAGTTGTCAGGGTGATGTGTATGTCCTTTAGGGAAAAGAACCAGTGTGAAAATTCCTGAAGATCTTTTTTTCAGGTAGCCAAGGCTCAAACGTAAGCCAGTGTTTGGGGGAGTGCAAGAGGGACAGTGATGAAGGCTTGTGTCAGAGGATGCTGACGCATAAAGCTGCTTTCCTGCTGTTCCTACAACTGCACAACATGCGGCGTCCCTCGTCCACGTGTTGTTCCTTGCTCTCTGCATATCCCCTTGATGCCCAGAATAACATATAAAGCAGAAAACAATCCAAAAGGAAAAAGAGCGATAGCATTATGATATCATGTCATCTTATGGATTCAACATCCCACTAGAAAAATGAGCAAAGGGAATAAATCCACAATTTAGAAAAGGAAATGCACAAAAGTTGCGTATTTTTAGAATCAAGAATTGTAAGTTTTATTTTTCCCGTGCCTATTGCATATTTATTTGGCCAAATGTTTTTTATATGGTCTGATGGGTATGAGCCAAGCTCCTTTCCCGCTTTTCTCATGTGGCATCTTTTCATTATCATCTTGGGTTTTGGGTTTTGATCTCTTTTTCAAAAATCAGTGGGCACACTTTATTCTTGGTTCTGGACCTTATCCAACATGCAAAGTTCTCCCTAGGACATGCTCTGCAAATCCTGCCACAACATGACAATTCTATTTTGTTTTTCACATGAGCAATTTTCTTTATATGATTATGACTGAGAACACTGTGTCATAACACATATTTCATTGTACAGCCTTCATTTCTTCAGGGCATGATCCAAAAATGCAGGGACTTCACCTGCTGTGTTCACCTTTGTATTTTCCTGTAAGTATGTGACAATATGTGCACTTATTTGAAACAAATTTGAGAATGAAAATTTATAAAATAGAAAGAATGAAGGGAGAATGAAAGCAAGTTTGAGTGGTTTCAAAACCAATTTGGTTAACTGAATGGAGAAGCAAACACTCACTGAAATAATATACAAAGTGGTAACATCTACAGACATCCTCCAAAAAGTCAAGAGAAATAACAAACTCAGCATGAGAGTAACCAATACATTTTAGATAAACATCTAGAAATCTACATACAAAATCTAAACATGCAGAAAACAGTCTTATGTAAGGTGAGAATGTCAGAGGTAAGGAGATATAGACATATTTACAAAAATTTTAAAGATCTTTTGGCCTAAAATATGCAACCAAATCTCAACTGGGCAATAGTGAGTTTAAAACTAATTTGAAATGTTTATAAATGCAGAAAACAGCATAAAATGCATGAGAATATAGTAATAATAGGCAAGTGAAAAATATAGTGAAATATGTAATCTTTGATCAAACTCAGTAATAGTTTAGGAAATCAACCATAAATCAATTGCAC
The DNA here is from genome assembly GCF_030028045.1 of Hippopotamus amphibius kiboko. Taxonomy (NCBI): domain Eukaryota; kingdom Metazoa; phylum Chordata; class Mammalia; order Artiodactyla; family Hippopotamidae; genus Hippopotamus; species Hippopotamus amphibius. The sequence goes on along the minus strand of NC_080200.1, from coordinate 13,979,881 downwards.
ACCCATTAGCCTGAGAAAACACTAAAAATGCTGTCGCATGGATTAGTTTGGAACTTTTAAACAGGTATCATAGAGTAATCTCTAATTTTTATGATGGAAATGTGAAATGGAATAAGGTTGGAAAACAATCTGAAAACAGCCATAAATATTAAAAATACAGATATTATTTACTCAGGGTGTCTCGGTCTTGGCACTATTGACATTCTGGTCCAGAATGTTCTTTGTGGTGGTGTGATTGCTGGTCATTGTAGGAGATTTAGTGCAGCCCTGGCCTCTACTGATACTTTTCAACGTGATGTCTCTGGACATTGCTCACAGTCCCATGGGAGAACAATAACACCTCTGTGTGGAACTAAAATTTTAACATAACAGTCTCAAAATATTTTTGTGTAATTGTTGTAATAGCAATGTATTAAGAAAAAATATATAAAGCTTTCAAAGTGTGAGTAGCATAGATACACCGTGAGATTTTATGCAGATATGGAAATAATGAATGAACGTTACTCTAGTGGATTGGAGGCAAGTCCATGAAGTATTGCTGAGTAAGAAGGAAAAGTGGAAACAGGTAGGAAAAAAAAAGATTACACTGAAGCATATTTAGCATCTATGATGTGCACAGGGTTCTATTCCTGCATTTGTAAAATATAAAAGTACATGAATATGTATGTGTGAATATATAGTAAGAGAAGTTTTAATAGACTAAGAACTTATAGCATAATGAATGTCAGTAAGAATGAAATTACGGTAAAATTAGTGGTGTCAAAACAACTGTGTGAAACCTAATCGAATGAGAATCTAAAACTATCAATAATTATACAAAGACATAAGATAGTAAAATTTTAACAATATCGACATGGGTCTCTAACTCCGGTTAAAGTTTCAAAGACTTGGAAATGAAAGAATATAAGGTAATTGTGGAAGAAGCAGTCTCTAAGTTATAATATCATCTCGTATAATGATATATGGATTCATATATACTTATAGAAGGTAAAGATGAGCTTTAATCGAACATAATGAGAATGTCTTACATATGACAGTTGAAGATTATGCAACTTTTAGATATCAATCTAATCACAAAGGCAAAAGGAAACAATATGAAAAAAAGGAGTTGTAAAAACAAGATTGGTAATATGTAGAAAAGGTGATTTATTAGCACTAAGTAAACAGAAGAACATTCCCTTTCATTTTTGTTTATTGCAAGGACTTGCAAGTAAAGAATACTAAAGTGAGGGCTCAATTATTCAGTTAGAAAAAAAAAATGGAGGAGAACTAATAGGACTGAGTGGTAGATTTGACAACACTGTGCTAATAAACCCTGACAATCCCCTGCATATACGTCTAGGCACACACAGCATAGCTCAGTGACAAACAGCAAAGTTGTTGAAAAAACTCCAATTCTGTGCTTGAAAGAATGTCTTCAAAAACAAAAATAAAAACAATCTGGCCCCACTATACACTTGTAAAGAACTTGTACAGACAACTTACAGTAGAGAAAAATGAATAACTATCCCACAGAAATATTCAGCTTCACATGTAATAAAATAATTATAAAATAAATCTATTTAGCATACTCCCATTTTACTTATCAAATACAGTTTTTGTGTGAACCCCCAGAGTGAAAGAAGATAAAGTGAAATTAATGTCTTGTGAACCGCTGTTGCAGGGTAATATTTACACGCAATGCATTTGTCTGGATCTGTCTCAGGAATATGGAAACATTGTCAAATGTGCCCCATCTTAAAATGAAAAACAGATATACCCTCAATTCCCTGGATGTACCTCCAGACCTAACACATTTTTTACTCTCTTTTTTTTTTTTTTTTACTGCAAAACCGCTTGGATATGTTCTACCTTGCTTGAAGTGCTATATGCCAACCATTCCTTCCTCTAAAGGGCTACCATTGCTTAATATTCAACAGTCACCCCTGTGTTGCTGAGTTCATGTTCATTTCCCTTTTTAGCCTGACCCTTTCCTTGCAGTACCTCCTGGACTCTCCAACTCACCTGGTTGGGAACTCTGATAGGAAGGTCACTAAATGAAAGTCCAAATTCCTCCTGGATGGTTGATGATGGAGACTGAAGCTTTGGCCCCACAAAAGACATCGGGAAGGAGGCTGGCATTAGTCTTCCAGCCAAACTGAGGACTCCAAAAGCAACAACCATGCCCCATCCAGCCCAAATTTGCACAGGCTGAGGGACTGCAGCAGAGGAGATATTTACAGCTCCCCATATCTGCGCATTATCACAATTCCCTCCTTTTACTCCAACCACTAAGCACATGATATCCCTGTGGGGCACTAGTCTGAATGGGGAAGAAGATGTCCTGGAGATTGTGTGTTCCCAAGAGACCAGGTTAGACTCAGGTGCATCCAGTGTTTATTTGTTCTTCCTCATGAACTCTGCTGGCTTCCTGAGGCTGGACCGTTAGGTCCAGCCACGTATCCCTAACCTGTTTTAAAATTTTCTCCAAATTTAAGACTAGATTACGCCTCTGTCTGGATTAGATCCCTTGAATCTTCAAAGCAAGGAATTGTGGTAGATATACAGCCCCTGATGTCTACTGAAAATTGCTATTCTCCTGTTCAATAAGGAGGATATAACCTTGATATAAACCTTGAGCACTGCACACCTCAGCTTGATGCCACATTTGCCAAAATCATTAGGAATTTCATAATTATATCATAAATTGAAATGTCATTTTGTCCCTCATATTGAAATGTTTGTTAATTGTAAGGAATATATTTAGATTTTTTCCTACTATAATCTGGACTTGGAATTGGAAAGTAAATAGATTCTTCCCTGCAGCTTCCAGAAGAAATCCAGCTGTGCAAACATGTTGATTTTAGCCCAATGAGGCCCATTTCAGCCTACAGAACTCCAGAACTGTAGGAGCATAAAAGTATTTATTTAAATCACTAGTGTGGTATTTTTACATTAGCATTACAAATTGAATACAAAATGCATCCAATAAAATTTTGTAGTGAAAACTGAGATTATACTTTTTTTTCTTATAAATTTATTTATTTATTTTTTTTATTGGCTGTGTTGGGTCTTTTTTGCTGTGCACGGGCTTTCTTTTTTAGTTGCTGTGAGTGGGGCAACTTTTCGTTGTGGTGCGTGGGCTCCTCATTGCCGTGGCTTCCCTTGTTGCAGAGCACAGGCTCTAGGTGCATGGGCTTCAGTAGCTGCAGCACATGGGCTCAATAGTTGTGGCTCACGGGCTGTAAAGCACAGGCTCGATAGTTGTGGCACATGGGCTTAGTTGCTCCGCGGCATGTGGGATCTTCCTGGAGCAGGGATGGAACCCGTGTCCCCTGCATTGGTAGGTGGATTCTCAACCACTGCGCCACCTAGGAAGCCCCTGAGATTATACTTCTTAATTCATTTGTTTAGCTTCCTCTGGGTAAACACATTTTATTTTGTAATCCCATCATAAGTAGAAGAAAAATTTAATTTCTGTTTGGAGATATTTAGCATCTTTACCTGGTAGAGATGTTCTCATCGCCTAAATGTAAAATATGTTTCAGATTGTGATGACCCTGAGGCATTAAGATAGGAGAAGGAATTTTTTAAACTTTTGTCTACCATGTAGTTACATCTTTGTGTCTAAATTTCTATGTTATTTGATTTCATATTAATTCGATCATTCATTATTTTTATATCTGTCCTCTCCAACTTTCTCTCACATTTCCTTTCACCTTAAAATACATGATTCCATACAAATGTGTGTGCATGTTTCTTTGAAATAAATATGTATACAAATAAACACATAGATACACATACACATTACCTTCATCTTTGAACCTTTCGTATGGACTCACCAAAATATATCCACCCATTTAATTTATATCTTGCAATATTTATCTGCAGTTATGTTTACTATCCCACATTTCCTTCAGAAACAAGGACAGTAAGGCTCAGGGAGATTAATTTTTTACTATTCATTAAAAATGCCATTAAAGCTTATTGTGCACTTTCTTGAATTATACATAAACAAACCTGGGCATTATGTCCTCTTTTGTAGGTCTTCTCTAATTTGTCAAAAAGTTCATTTGAAATATATGCATTTTACAGTATATAAATACTTCTAATCAACTAAGTAGAAGGAAATAAAATGTATCAATGCATGGATCACAGAGGAATCCAGAGCATGGGTAGGTGATTCACACTGAGCAGTGGTAGTGGTTATCTCCTTCACCTGTGAATAAAGAAAACATGGATATAGGAACACTCGTACTAAATTAAAGCAATTCATACTTGATGCTCCTTTTTCCAATAAAATAGAAGATAAAATAGAGAATTAAATAGTAGAAAATGATCATATATTCGATCAAGAGAGAAGGGCACCATGGCCACATACTACATCATGGATGAGACATAGAAGCAGAAGATAGAGATCCACATCTAACTATAGTCTCAGAAGGAGAACAGCAGAGCTCATGACAACTCTTCACCATAAAATCTAATCATTTGCTCTTTGGATGGCTTGTTATGCAACATTAGCTAACTGATATTTAATCAAAGTGAAGAGAAGTGAGGACAATTATAATCTGCCACTGCTTATTTTTGGCATGTTATCCTATGTGAAGACAACATTCATGGTTACTCTGTTATGGAATTTTATTTTTGATAGCTGTACTAAAATGTATCTTATTGGGGTTCCTTTCCAGGTAGTCAGGAGAAGTTGCAAGGACATGCATTTTCATGTAAGAAAACTGGTAACCCTGATTCACATGACTGGATAAGAATTCAAGCTCTCTCAGGAGACATTCTTTGACTAGAAAGATGAAAATATCCCTGTACTTAAAGAAGATATATAATGAAAGATACAGACAATGATCATTCCCCACTCCTTTAGTGGTTATGACAACACTTTGAATCTGGGAGATATTTTATTATTAGCAGCATTGACAGTAATCTAGCAGAAAGTGGGAGATAGTTCAATAAAAAATACTTTAAACCGCATGAATCCATCCTTCACCATATGTAGAAACCCCATTACACATGGACATCAATCCTGCAAACTCCAATGAGTAGATGGACAGCATATAAAAATATTTTACATAGCAATGCATTGTATGTTTTAAAATTTTGCTCCATCATATTTAAGGTCATCTCTACTCTAAGGCCATATCAGGTCACTTTATTTAGTAAAATTAGTCTTTCAACAACGGCTCCTCTTGGAGATGTGTATTTGATGATCAGTTTTTCACAGGGACTATGGTAGGTACTGTGGACACTGAGCTGAGTAAGAGGACAGGGTCCTAGCGAAGAGATGAAACCCCAATGATCCTCTATAAACACACTATGTGCTAAAGTCTACATTTTCAGGAAGAGAAGTAAAGGTAATGCTACACAAAGGATTGTTGTACACATAAGTGAAAAACTGTGGTTAGATTTTCTTCTAATATATAATTATATAAATGACCTTAGTTGCCAATTGTATTTTTCCATGGCAGTAGAACAACACCTGATTATGCTTTTACTAAAAGAAAGCAAAAATTATTCAGTATGCTATATTCTATCTGACGAGAAATTGCTCTTTAAAAATCCTTCTTGTCCCATCAGGTAAATGGGAATTTACAAATATTTTTAATTCATGGCTGGGAATAAATTTCTGAAAGTAGGACGTCTACCCAGAGAAAACAATAGACATCAAAGGGACTAGCAGTTTAATAAACTGAGTTACTTAATTTAAAGGCTCCAAGGCATACGTAGAAGGAAGTTCAACTTCCACAGTCTGATCAAAGAATTACAAATCTGACTCTGAAGATTTGATGTCTGCAATCATGGGTACCCCTTCTGCCCTAAGGAAAATGTGCTTTTACTGGTACTCTCTTCAAGTATTTTTTAAAATTTTATTGTTTAATTTTATTAAATTTTAATTGAGGTATAATTGTTTTAATTTGCACTCCTCTAATAATTAGTGATGTTGAGTATCTTTTCCTGTGCCTGATAGCCATGGTACACTCTACATTATCAGCAAGAGCAAGTAAGGTTGTGATGTAAGACAGAATGACAATCCCAGAGTGAAAACTCTGCTTTCGTATTTCCCCTACAATTAAATTACAGAAATGCTCTTAGACGCCAAGTATAGTTTTTTTTTAAGAAGTCTTTTTAAAAATTTTTTTATTGAAGTATGGTTGATTTACAATGTTGTGTTAGTTCTAAGTGTATAGCAAAGTGATTCAAATATATCTATCTCTCTCTATATGTAATATATATTCTTTTTCAGATTCTTTTCCCATGTAGATTGTTACAAAATATTGAGTACAGTTCCCTGTGCTTTAGAGTAGGTCCTTGTTGTTTATTTTATATGTAGTAGTAGGTTTATGTTACTCACAAACATAGAAAACAATCATAATTACCAAAGGGGAAAGGTGAGAGGGAGGGATAAATTAGGAATTTGAGAGTAAAAGAAAACTCTTTTACAAGAACTTTCCCCAATATTAACTTTCCTAACTGTTGGAAACAAAAATTTTACAAGTAGAAATATGTAATTAGAAATAGTTATGTGTAGTTCTATAGAGAGCAATGTCAACAATAGAAAAAATTATGGAGAGGGAAAAAATGATCAGATTGGTTTTGTTGTAAGAAGTGTTGCCAATTAAGCTAACCAAACTTTTTCATTTAAATATCAGACAATTGTGAAGCCAAGCATCGTTTTATTCATGTGAGTGTGACAACTCATGATTATTCTTCCAGGAAAACTAGGGGAAATTATGCAGCACAGGACATGTCATTTGAGAAGAAGATATTTGTAAGGAATCCAAGTTGTCTATGCAAAATATGGAAATTTCCAAATATATCTGATCCAAGGTAGAGAAAACTTTGGGAATGTCTGAAAATGGACTGAAAGAAAAACTTCCTATATATCAGACAGAGCAGAAAGCTTAATAAAGTGAGTTGTTGAAATTGTATAGAAAAGTTGAATTCAAAGAAATAGAAAACTCAGGAAATAAATGGGAACAAATTATCTTCCATGATGGTCAAAGAATCACAGTTTTGTGATCTGAAGCTTTGAGTCATGCAATAGAGGGCCCTTCTTCACCTCCGGTCAACTGGCCCTCATATACCTGCTGCCATCCCATAGAAACTCTTCAGAGCCCCTTTTATGTCTTTATTCCTTAGACTATAGATGAATGGGTTCAGCATGGGTGTGACCACAGTGTACATCACAGAGGCAATGGGACTTGAGTGTGAGCAGTGGTTAGCGGCAGAGCTAAGGTACACACCTAGGACCGAACAATAAAACAAGGAGACAACTGAGAGGTGAGATGCACAGGTGGAAAATGCTTTACACTTCCCCTGAGCTGATGAGATTCTACATATAGAAGAAAGTATCTTAGAGTAAGAGTAAAGGATACCAGACAGGGAACCACCAGCCAGCAGCCCAGCTGAAAAATACAACACGGTGTCACTCAGAAAAGTATCAGAACAGGCAAGTTTCACCATCTGATTGAGTTCACAGAAAAAGTGGGGGATTTCCAAGTCTGTACAGAAGGACAGTTGCAACACCATGAAGCTTTGTGACAAGGCATTTAGGACACTCAAGATCCAGGACACCAGAACCAGCAGTCCACAGAGCCAGGGGTTCATAATGCCATTGTAGTGCAGGGGGTGACATATGGCCAAGAAACGGTCATAGGCCATCACAGCCAGAAGAAAGTTGTCCCAGCCTCCAAAGAGTGTGGAAAAATACATCTGGATGATGCAGCCTTCATAGGTTATGACTTTGCTGTGTGTCTGGATGTTCTGCAGCATCTTTGGGATGGTGGTGGAGGTGAAACAGATGTCTACAAAGGCCAGGATGGAGAGGAAGAAGTACATGGGTGTGTGCAGGTGGGAGTCTGAGCTGACTGCCAGGATGATGAACAGATTTCCAAACACAGTGATCAGGTACATGGAGAGGAAAAGTCCAAATATGAGGGGCTGTAATTCTGGTTCCTTTGATAATCCCAGAAGAAGAAATTCTGAAACTCGGGTATCATTGCCTGGTCCCATGTGGTGGTGGTAATGACTAGGAATTAAAATTTTAAAATAACATGAACGATTTTTACATAAATGGACATTAGTAACATGTTGGAAATGCTACAATTACAACGCTATGTGGGGAGAAAGCAAATATAAAAGAGGGTGTGTGTGTGTTATTTTTACTGGGAGTTCAGGAAGACCTAAAAACAAGGTAACATTTGTATAGAGATATCCAGAAAAACTGGTTGGGAGACAAGAGGTTATCTGGGGAAGTTATGTGCTCTGCAGGGAAAAGAGCCAGTGCAAAAGCTCTGAGAAAGGTACTTGTTTCAGATGCTCAGGACTCAAAATGTAGCCAGCGCGGTGAGCAATGAGCAAGAGGGAGGGTGGTGAGAGATTGTGTCAGAGTGTTGAGGAAAGAGGTGGTCTCCCTGCTGCTGCTGAGACTTCAAGACACAGGAAGACCTTTGTTCACAGTCTGTTCCTTGCCCTTTATTAATTTAGATTTCAAGGCATCTTGTGACTAGACATGGTTCCCTTCCTTATCTTCATATGTTGGTTAGCATTCTGCTTATTGTCTTTTATGGGTCACTTAAGAATATATGGGGTCAAGTACGCAACTCTCAGAACTGCTCCTCACCCACAAAACACACACACACACACACACACGCACACACACAGAGCATATTTTGTTCTTTTGGGCCACATAACTACCAGGCTCTTCTCATCCTAGCCACCATAACTAGGAAAGCAACTATAGAAATCAAGCTGTCAATATCAAATTATCTTTACCCTAAAGAATGAAGAAGTAGTATCCATATTCCAATTGGTGAGCCTCCCTTGGACGTGTGAACTTGATGCTTCATTTTAATGTGACCCTATTCTTTCCTGTATTTAAATATGTATAAATATCTCAGTTCAAAATATAGAGACAAAGGAAATAAATGCACATGATGTGTGAAATGTTCTAATAAGCTCGGGTGGTTCCTGAGAGACTGTAAAGAAGAGGAGCTTCCTTGATTCTGGCAGCATTCCACCCCCAGTTATACCTCCTTGATTCCCAGAATAACTAATAAAGCAGCAAAAGCAATTCATCCAAAAGAGAAAGGAGTCATATATTTACAAGATTGAGACACCTTAATGAATGTACGTCCACTCGAAATGTGAGCATAGGGACTAAAATCACAATTTACACGAAGAAATACCTCCTTTACAAAAATAGTGGGGATTTTAAAGAGGAAACGGTAAAAGACCTTTATAAATGGTATTGCATGCAATATTTTGGAATCAGTCACCAAATTTTGAATCTTGGATCTGCCATATATTAGCTCTTTGAATTTGTAGAGACAACCAATTCTCTTCTAAAGGTTAATATCTTCCCGCAGACAGTGGGAAGAGTGATATCCAACCTCCCCAGGTGGTCAAATAGATTTAGTCAATATATGTCAAACGTTTAGCATAGCTACTCCCTATTAGCAAGTTAATGGCTTTTATTGGCATTTATTCTCTTTGTTTAGTTATGTGTGTATACGTATATGCAGTTGTATGTTTGCATGTGCTCCCATGACTGATCACTATGTAAAAGGCATGTTTACTCTGAACACAGTGAAAAAAATTGGAATCCACTGCAATAAAAGGAAAAAAAAGTTTCAAAAAAGGGTCAGTCATGCTAATGAGTGAAATGCAATAGGAATGAAGACCCCGTCAGTAGAGGCAGGTTGCAGAGGGAAAGGCAGCCTGTGGGTGCTGACATGACCTCAGACTCAAGGGACCACACACTGGCCGCTCTGCTTGCTTCATCATGGCATCTGCCTCAGGTCCCTGAGCTATCTGCTTTTCCTGATCCTATTCCACGTTTATCTGAGCACACTTGTTTTTTGATGTCCCAGTAGTGGGTGAGGCTAGCCCTTCTCTCACTTTTCTTTTTTTCTTGGGGCTTGGGGTTTGACCTTGTTTTCGAGAAATCCAATGGGCATGCTCTTGTTCTGGTTCTGTTCCTCAGCCCCCTCCTGGACAATACTTTATAAAATCTTGTGTATTCCATGACAATCTACCCCCTTTCTTTATATGATTTTTCCCTGCTACCTTATGTCATTCAGGCATTTACTTCATTGTTCTTTGCTTTCTTCATTATAATGTATTATGCAAATGAGCAGGGACCTCACCTGCTTCCTTTGCTTCTGTTTTCAGAGGTGTGCATTTAAGCAGAAACACATTTTAAGAAAATGACAATTCATTAAATAAAATGAATGGTACCAAGAATACAACTCTGTTAAATACAGTAGATTCAAATTATGGTATTCAAAATTAAATAAATATGTAATACTAACAGCTCAAAAATATATAAAGTAATAATAAGTTAATCACACCAACATGGGTCTGTAATTTAAGATGAAATGGACAATATCTTGGAAATAGAAGAATAGGAAAATATAATTTTTAATACATAGTGGAGAAAGTAGTATCTAAAGTAATCATTTCATTCTATATAAACATAAACAGGCTCAAGCATGCATATTAAACGATGTACAAGTTATTTAGTTGAATGCAAAAGAATGTGTTCCACAACTTGAGAGAAGATAATTGCCTTTTTAAAAGATAGATTTAATCACAAAATATTAAACAGTAGAAATAAGGAAAATTAGGTGTTAAGATAGCAATATGAACAGAATCTATTCCTTACTATTAAGGATGCAGAAGAACTTTCAACATTTAAAAGCAGTGAGGGTAACACAATGTGACCGACTGATAGATTTGACTACACACAGTTTATAAACTCTCACACTACCCCATAAATGTATCTATACCTACACACAAGAATTAAATGGCATACAACAAACTTGGGGAGAAAAAATCCTAGTTTTTGGAAAGAATACAATAAAAATATGATAAAAACACTCAGATCCCAGGACACAAAGCAATGTACTTGCAAAGACAATTTGCATACAGAAAGTAAATGACTAACAAAACCAAACACATAGTTAGACTCCAGAGTAATGAGATAATTACAAAGTAATGCTCCCTGGCATACCCCTTCATGCATATTAAATACAATGTTCTTTATCATGAGAATATCATCTGGGAGACAATACTGTGAAATTCAAGTCTCAAGAACTACTGTTACAGCACAGTATCTACCTCTGTGGGTCTGGATACCTCTCATAAATACAGCACATGTTCAAATACACCCCATTTGAAAAAACTTCATTGCTCACACCTCCAAACATAACACTCTATTTGCCTATTCCTCTGAACTGCAAAATCCTCAGATTCATTCTAATTTTATGGGAACCACTTGTGCCTCCCATGCCCTCTTCATCCTCATCCAACTGGAATTCCATTCCTATCATTTAATTGTCAACAACGATCCTTACATTACTGAGTCCACAGACACTATTTTTTAAAAATATATTAAACATCAATTTTGAAAATATTAGTCAACCTAGAAAAGCGTGTCAATATTGTGGCTCTGGATTAATCTGGTTAAGTTCTCAGGTGACTTGAGATAAAAGTCTCCACTTACATTCTCTCTGAATCTTTCCTGAAGTTCCTATGGGGCTGTCAGACTCATTTGGATGCAGTCTCTGAGTGGAAGGGCTAGGAGTGGATTGTTGGTGATGGAGTCCGAAGCTCTGTCTTCAGACACGACAGCAGGAAGGAGTGAAACATGGGTTCTCCAGCCAGATTTAGGAATCCAGAAGCAGTGCCCATGTCCTGTCTCCTCAAGGCTGTACTTGCTGTGAGACTGCAGCAGGAGAAATAGTTATAGCTCCCTATGTCTGCTCATGAGACACGGTTTCCATTGTTACTCCAACTTACGAGCAATTCATTATCCTGTGGGACGCTTGTCTGGACAGAAGGAATTTTTCTCCTGCTGATTCTCTGTTCCCAGAAGACCAGATCAGAAGACATGTGAATTCAGTATTATTATTCCTTCTCCATGAACTCATTTGCCTTCCAGAGGTCTAACTTCACTGCACCTTACCACCATCTTGATGTTACAGTTTCTCCAAATCTAAGACTGAGGAACCTTTCTTGAGTGGGACTCATGGACCTCCAAATGATTGTCTTGTGGTGGGATTATAGTCTGACCTCTTTAGAAAATTGGTATTCCCTTCTTCAACAAGGGATAAAGAGGTGTTCCTTTGCGATAAATACACGAGTCCTGTAGATTTTAGCTTCATGATACTTTTGACAAATCAATTAGGAAATTCATGTTAGTGATACAAATTAAGAGGTGTCATTTAGTGCTTCATTTTTTTTCTTTCAATCTTTATTGGAGTCTAATAGTTTTACACTGTTGTGCCAGTTTCCGCTGTCCAACAAAGTGAATCACCTGTATTCATACATATATCCCCATATCCCATTCCTCCCGTGACTCCTTCCCACACTCCCTATCCCATCACCCATCATCGAGCTGATCTCCCTGTGCTATGCAGCAGCTTCCCAGTAGCTACCTATTTTACATTTGGTAGTGAATAAATGTCAATACTACTCTCTCACCTCATCCCAGCTTCTCCTTCCCCTCCTCCCCGTGTCCTCACTTCTGTTTTCTACATCTGTGTCTTTATTCTTCCTCTGCCACTGAGTTTTTAAAAATAAAATGTTAATTAGGTGATATATTTAGATCTTATGATGCACCATCCGCTGAGCTTACAATCTTATAAGGATGGTCTTATTTTACTTTTATGAAAGTTCATTCTCTGATGTCTGTACTACTATGTAACTTATTCTACACTTGTAGCCATGAGACTCAGAAGTTATGAACTGAGTAAGGGATGAGCTTTAACTGGGACTCCCTCAAGCTGTTTCCAGTTCTCATGCTCTAGAACACTGGGTCTCAACTGGGGTGATTTTGCCTCCAGGGAACACCTGATATTCTCTGAGAAAGTTTTGGTTGTTACAACAGAGGAGGTGCTACTGCCACCTAGTGGGTGAAGGACAAGGATGTTGCTGTACATCCTGCAATGCTCAGGATGGCCCCCAATACAAATAAATATTCAGAACACATGTCAACAGTGTGAAGGTGAGAAATGCTATTTTAGAGCAGAACTTCTCCAACATCAATGTGTAAAGGAATCACTTGGGGATCTTGTTCAGATGCAGATTCTGCTGGGTCTAGAGATTCTGCATTGGTAACTAGCTCCTAGGCGAGGTTGATGCTGTAGGTCCTGGTCTGTGGACCATTCTTTGAGCATAACGAGTGTGGTCCAGTGTTAGAGTCAGACATAGATATTTTGAGGTCCTCTCCACAAAGAAGCCTCCCATCCATCTCAGGTCTGACCGCAGATTTTCAAATGATGGACTCAGTACTTCAGTGTCAGCATGCTTAAGTCACATATGATTTTTGAGTATTTCTTTCATGGCAGGAAATGAATCTTCTAAGACTCTGGTTCCTTATCTATAAATAGCGAAATTCCACCTATGTTATGGAGTTGGTGTGCAAATGTAATAATAATTTAGGGCTGATAGAGAATATCAATACCTGGCACAGAATAGATGCTCAATCAAGAGCAGCTACTGTGACTTTGTCTCAGTTCTGCATTTACTAAGCTCAGTGTAACATCAGAGGATCTCTGGGGTCAGAAAGTGAGTCCAGTATTGCTTTGCTCCTGGGAGACAGGAAACTGTGGTCTTGCAGAGACATCTCCTCCCAGAGCCCCATATAAGAAAAGAGGGCTTGAGAGGTCAGTGATCTATGCTATGTTGTACTTGGGGACATGAACCCTGACCCCACACATTGGCTCCGAAACGCCACAGTAAGAATTTTTGGATTCTTCAGGCTAGTTTGCTATATTTCTATGTTCTATTCTTGGGGATATCTGTAAAGCTGCTGTTTTTGGTGATCAACTTATCATGACAACACTTTGTATCTTCTATAGCATATAATTTATAAATGTTTGTTATGAAAAGACGTATGACATGCTGGCGTGTCTGTTTGCCATATTTAGAATTTTATTTTTCACAATGATTGATTCACACTCTCATTCACTTAAATGGATTGCACATTCCCACCCCTTTCTTTGAGACTTTAAATAAAAATTTTCCATCTTTATCAAGATTTAATTGATATATAACATTGTATAATTTTAAAGCACACATGATGATTTATACAGATATATATATTGTAAAATTATTACCACAACAAGGTTAGTTAACACATCCAGCACTTCATATAATTACCTTTTTCTGGTAAGAACATTTAAAATACACTTCCTTAGCTATTTTCAAGTATATAACACAGTATTGTTAACTCTGGCCCCCATGCTCTACATTAGATCCTCAGAAGTTGTACACTGGAAGATTTCACTCTTTGATTAATATCTATCCATTTTTCTCACCCCCAAGTCCCAGGCATCCATCTAGTTAATCTTTGCTCTATGAGACTGGCTTTTTCCAATACCACGTGTAAGAGAGATTGTACAGTTTGTCTTTCTCTCTCTGACTTAGTTCATTTATTATAATGCCCTCAAAGTTCATCCATGTTGTTGCAAATGGCATGATTTCTTTATTTTTTAACAGTAAATAATTTCATATATTCTTATATCTATCTATACCTATACATATGTGACACTTTTATCCTTTCACCCTTTGGTGGAGACACAGTATTTTTCCCATGTCTGTCTTGGATTTTGAAAGAAAATACTGCAATAAAGATATGAACTTGGGGGGCATATATCTTTTCAAGATAGTGGTTTCCTATGCCCAGTAGTGAGGTGGCTGGATCATATGGTAGTTCTATTTTTAACTTTTGAGGACCCTCCATATTGTTTTTTTTTAATTAATTAATTAATTAATTATTTTTGGGGGGTACACCAAGTTCAATCATCTGTTTTTATACACATATCCCCATATCCACCCTCCCAAGAGTCCCCCCCACCCTCCCCGTCCCAGTCCTCCGTATTGTTTTTAATAGTGGCCACACAAGTTTACATTCTTGCCAACAGTGTACAAGCATTCATTTTTCTTCCTTTCCCAGCAGATATTTGCTAACTTTTGTCATTTTTGTAATACAATTCTGTTTTTTTATTTTTATTGAAGTATAGTTGCTTTACAATGTTGTGTTAGTTTCCACTGTACAGC
Source organism: Hippopotamus amphibius kiboko (assembly GCF_030028045.1). Taxonomy (NCBI): domain Eukaryota; kingdom Metazoa; phylum Chordata; class Mammalia; order Artiodactyla; family Hippopotamidae; genus Hippopotamus; species Hippopotamus amphibius. Next base: position 13,964,824 of record NC_080200.1, on the reverse strand, counting down.
AAAGCGAATCAGCTATATGTATACATATGTGCCCTCTTTTTTGGATTTCCTTCCTATTTAGGTCACCACAGAGCATTTGGTAGAGTTCCCTGGGCTATACAATAGGTTCTCATTAGTTATTTATTTTATACATAGTATCAACATTGTATACAGGTCCATCCCTAATCTCCCAATTCATCCCACCCCCACTTCCTTCTTGGTATCCAGACATTTGTTCTCAACCCCTGTGTCTCTATTTCTGCTTTGTAAATAAGATCCTCTATACCAACTTTTTCAGATTCCACATATATGTGTTAATATAGATAAATGTAACAAGAGAGAGAGCACAGAGATAAACCCACACACCTATGGTCACTTAATGTATGAAAAAGGAGGCCAGAAGATACAATGGAGCAAAGAGAGCCTCTTCAATAAGTGGTGCTGAGAAAACTGGACAGCTTCATATAAAAGAATGAAATGAGAACACTCCCTAACACCATATACAAAAATAAACTCAAAATTGATTAAAGACCTAAAGGTAAGGCCAGAGAGTACAAAACTGTAGAGGAAAACATGCAGAATACTCTGACCTAAATCTCAGCAAGAGCTATTTTGACCCATCTCCTAGACTAATGAGAATAAAAACAAAAATAAACAAATGGGAAGACTTTCCTGGTGGTGCAGTGGTTAAGAATCCACCTGCCAATGCAGGGGACATGGGTTTGATCCCTGGTCTGGAAAGATCCCACATGCGTTGGAGCAACTAAGCCTGTGCACCACAACCACTGAGCCCACACTCTAAAAGCCTGTGAGCCACAACTACTGAGCACATGCACCACAACTACTGAAGCTTGCATGGCTAGAGCTTGTGCTCTGAAGTAAGAGAAGCCACAGCAATGAGAAGCCCATGCACTGCAATGAAGCCACACACTGCTCACCACAACTAGAGAAAGCCCACACACAGCAACAAAGAACCAATGCAGTAAAAAAATAATTAAAAAATAAAAAAATAAGTAAATCAGATCTCTTTAAAAATAAAAAAATAAACAAATTGGGCCTAATTAAACTTAAAAGCTTTTGCGCAGCAAAGGAAACCATAAACAAGATGAAAAGACCACCCTCAGAATGGGAGAAAACATTTGCAAATGAAGCAACCGACAAGGGATTGATCTCCAAAATATTCATCCAGCTTATGCAGCTCAATACCAAAATAAACAACCCAATCAAAATCTGAGCAAAAGACCTAAATAGACATTTCTCCAAAGAAGACATACAGATGGCCAACAAACACATGAGAAAATGCTCAACATCACTAATTATTAGAGAAATGCAAATCAAAACTACAATGAAGTATCATGGTCAGAATGGCTATCATTGCAAAATGTACAAACAATAAATCCTGGAGAGGATGTGGAGTAAAGGGAACCCTCTTGTACTGTTGGTGAGAATGTAAATTGATACAGCCACTGTGGAGAACAGTATGGAGGGTCCTTAAAAAACTAAAAATAGAACTACCATGGAACCCAGTAATCCCACTACTGGCAGAAAACCACAGTTTAAAAAGACACATATATCCCAATGTTCATTGCAAGACTATTTACAATAGCCAGGACATGGAAACAACCTAAATGTCTAGCAACAGAGGAATGGATAAAGAAGATGTGGTACATATATACAATGGGACATTACTCAGCCTTAAAAGGGAATGATAATGTGTCATTTGTAGAGACATGGATGGACCTAGAGACTGTCATACAGTGTGATGTAATACAGTTCTTAACAGGTATGAGATGATATCTCACTCTGGTTTTGATTTGCATTTACATAATAAGTAGTGATGTTGAACACTTTTTCATGTACCCGTTGGTCATGTTTTTGTGTTTGTCTTCTTTGGAAAAACCTATATTTAAGACCTCTGCCATTTTTTAATCAGATGATGATGATGATGATGATTATTATTATTATTATTATTTTTGAAGTTTGTGTTCCTTCTATAATTTGGCCATTAACCACTCATTAGATACACAATGTACATATATATTCTCTTATACTATAGATTGCCTTTTCATATTATTGATGGTTTCTTTTACCATGCAGAAATTTCTTAGTATGATGTAGTCCTGCTTGTTTATTTTTGCTTTTGTTGTTTGTGCTTTTGGTGTCATATCCAAAACTTCATTGCCAAGATCCACGTCATGAAGATTTTCCCCTATATTTTCAGCTAGTATTTTTATTATTTCAGATCTTACATTTGAGTTAATTTCATTTCTCATTATTTTTTGTTAGTGGTATAAAATAGCTTTCTAGCTTCATTATTTTACATATGAATACCCAGTTTTCCCAGCACCATTTATTACAGAGACTCCTTTTTCCATTGAGTAGTCTTGTCAGCTCTATCAATTATTAGTTCACTATATATGCATTTGTTTATTTCTGGGCTCTCATTTCTGTTGCATTGATGTTTGTGTTTGCTTTTATGCCAATACTATACTATTTTGCTTTACAGTGTAGTTTGAAATCAGAAAGTGTGACATCTCCATCTTTGTTTTTCTTTCTTAGAATTGCTTTAACTACTCAAGTGTTTTTGTGGTTCCATTTGAAATTTAGAATTAGTTTTACTTTGGTGAAAATTGCCATTGGAATTTTTATAGGGTTTACATTGAAACTATAGATGTCTTAGCATAATGTGAACATTTTAATAATATTAATTCTTCTGATCCATGAACATATGATATTGTTCCATTATTTGTGCCTCCTTCAACTTCTTTCGTGAATGACTGAAACTGTTCAATGTATAGATATACGACTTCCTGGTTAAATTGATTCCTAAGTATTTTTCTTCCTTTTTGATGCTATTGTCATTGAGATAGTTTTCTTATTTTCTTTTCTAGATTGTTCCTTGTTAGTGTATACAAACAAAAATGACTTCTACATATTGATTTTCTATCCTGTAAGTTTACTATATTTGCTTATGAGTTTAATGTTTCTTTGTGGAGCCTTCAGAGTATCCTATATATAAAAACATATCATTGCAAACAAAGACAAATTTATGTCTTTCTTTCCAATTTGGATGCCTTTATTTTCTTTCCTAGTTGCTCTGGCTAGGACTTTCAGTATTACTTTGAAGAGAAGTGGTGAGAGTGGGCACTATTGTATTGTTTCTGATCTTAAAGGAAATGCTTTCAACTTTTTACCCTTCAGTGTGATGTTAGCTGTGGACTTGTCATATATGGTCTTTTTACTGTTGCGGTGCATTCCTTTTATACTCACTTTGGTGTAGAGTTTTTATCATGAAAGTTTAATTTTGTCAAATGATTTTTTGTGTGTGTCTACTGTCATCACCATATGATATTTACCTTTAATTCCATTAATATGGTGCATTAAATGTATTGATTTGCTTATGTTCAGCCATCCTTGTGTCCCAGGGATTAATCCCATGTGATCCTGAGGTATGGTACTTTTATGTGCTGTTGAATTTGGTTTGCCACTATTTTCTTTAGAATTTTTGCTGTGTATTCATCAGGGTTATTGGCCTATAGTTCTTTTTTCTTCTTTAGAAAATTTGGACTTTCAAAAACAGCTTTATTTAGGGCTTCCCTGCTGGCGCAGTGGTTAAGAATCCCCCTGCCAATGCAAGGGACATAGGTTCGATTCCTGGGCCAGGAAGATCCCACATGCCACGGAGCAACTAAGCCCGTGCACCACAACTACTGAGCCTGTGCTCTAGAGCCCACGCTCCACAACAAGAGGAGCCACCACACTGAGAAGCCCATGCACTTCAAAGAAGGGTAGCCCCTGCTCTCAGCAACTACAGACAGCCTATGCGCAGCAGCAAAGACCCAACATAGCCAAAAATTAAATGAAAAATAAAAAAAAAAAACAGCTTTATTGAGATACAATTCACATGCCATACAATTCACCCATTTGAAATATACAGTTTAATTCTTCTATTATATTCACATATATGTGCAACCATCAACAATTTAAAAAATTTTCATCAGCTCGAAAATAAATTCCATATTCTTTATCCATCTCTTCCCCATTCCCTGCTGCCCTAAGGAGCTACTAATCTGCCTTTTGTCTACAGGTTTCTCTATTCAGGACATATCAAATAAATAGAATCATAAAATATATGGCCTTTTGTAACTGTGTTCTTTCACTCAGAACAATGTTTTCAATAGTCATGCATGTTGCAGCATGTGTCATTCATTCCTTTTATGGCTAAATAATATTCCATGTATGGATATATTATGTTTTATTTATACATTCAACTAATATAATTTTGTATGTCAATTATACCTCATTAATTGTTTTAAATGGACCAAGTAAACATATTTCCCCCAAAATATGTACAAATGCCAATAAGCACATGAAAACTTGCTCAACATCATCAGGGAAATGCAAATTAAAAGTACAGTGAATTTTTTAGTTTTCTTTTCTTATGGTGTCTTTCTCTGGCTTTAGTATCAAGGTAATAAGCTGGCTTCAAAAAATGAATTTGAAAGTGTTAATACTCTTCGATATTTTGGAAAAGTTTGAGAAGGATCGGCATTAATTTTTTTTAGGGTTTGGTAGATTTCACCAGTGAAACCATCTGGCCCTGAATTTTCCTTTGTTTGGAAGTTTTCTTCCTTTCCTGATTATGTGTCCTTGATTTTACATGTTCTTATATGAAGAAGAAGTTATGTCCTCTAGTGTTTGCTGACTACTCAGGAGAGAAAAACCTTCATCCAGCCCTGTTAAGGATTCTGATGCAGCATCTGAAGTTTTCTATGCATATGCCTGCTCCACACTTCTTTGTCCCTCTTATTTGGGTGGGAGGGTTTTCTTATAAGTGTATGCTTTTTCTGGTCCTGCAAAGCCAGTCAAGATGTTGACAGCCTCGTGTTTGCTTTCCCTAGGATGGTGATAGAAGTTGAAATGTATGTACTTTCTCCCATCACATTAGATTCTGGCTGGATTTCTGCATGTGCTCACTAACCTTCTGCAAAGCTTACTCTTGATGATCCCAGGGACATGCACAGGGAGCCCTACATGGTGAGGCAGGGGTGTTGCAGGTGAAGTACATCAACTATTCATGATGCCTGTAGGCCAGTTGGAGTAATCCAGAGTGAGGGTTCCTAGGGGTTCATTGCTGGGCTTCCTGATGGAGATCATGATGCACTTGTTAGAATCTGCTTACCTCTATGCTCTCCAAGAGTCTTGGCTGTTGTTCTTCCAGTTTCTCCTCATCCCATTGTCATAAAGCTCACATCAGTTTTCTGGTTGGACATGAAAGAACTGGGTCTCTGGCAGTGTTCTGCACAGCCAGGGAAGATGGGCACTCGTCCATATACTCTAACTTTCCCTTTTGGGAGAAATCACAGGCCAAAAACTCTCTCTTGGCACTGAGCTGTTCCATTTCACACGAGGCATGGTGCCAGAACAACCAACTAGTCTGAAACCTAAAGAAAGCCAGATGCCTCCAATGAGAGACAAGGATGTGAGAAACAGCTTGCCTGGAAAAGACCACCATACAAGAAGACAGTGTTTTGGGTAAAATATTAATGAATTTCTAGAGGTCAGGTGTGGGCTTACTGTATAAGAAGAAATACAGGCAGGGGCTATTATTTCACTGTAACTATTAGATAGCCATGCATGTTGGCAGAGGTTGACCAGACAAAGCTCTTTAACAGATAAAGCTTTTGGGCAAAGAACGCCAGGAGCTGGCAGTTTGTAGTTGAGCTGAGAAACCTCATATATGAAAAGAACCAAGGGGATACATGTGGGACACAACCAGTATCTAACATAGACATAGATAGTGTGCTTCATCCCCTGGGGCTCTGTTGAAAGCCTATTATTCTTGAATTAATTGATGCAAGGTGAGCACAATTGGTGTAGAGTGAGCACATTGGGATGGTGGGATCACACACTACTTACACAATGCAGAGACTCACAGCCATATGGTCTCATGAGTATCTGAACAGCGATCAGAACAACTCCAACCATGTAATCCCATTTGATAATAAGGCATTGTAATAAACCATATGATTCAGGACAGCTTGTTATACAGCAATAGCTGACTGATATAACAATCGAAGCAAACAGCAATGATGGCAGATGTAAAGATCTACTTTTTTTTTAAGCTCTTTATTGGAATATAATTGCTTTACACTGTTGTGCCAGTTTTTGCTGTACACCAAAGTGAATCAGCTGTATTTATACATATATCCCCATATCTCTTCCCTCCCACGTCGCCCTCCCACCCTCCCTATCCTAGCCCTCTAAGTCATCACCCATCATAGAGTTGATCCCCCTGTGTTATGCAGGAAGCTGGGACGAAGTGAGAGAGTAAGATCTACTTTTTTTTTTTTTGGCATATGTTTTAATTTGGAGATAATACTCTCCCATTTAATATTATTTAAATGTATTTCAGATAACTGTGTTATCAATTGGCTACTTTAAGGTTCTGTTCCAGGGAACTTGGAGAGGTTGAAAGAACATGCATGTTGTGCAGAAATGAATGGTGATCCTGAATCACATGACTGGGTAGAATTTTAAGCTTTCTTGTGAGTCTTCCTTTGATCATGAAGTTTGAAGACTCCTGAGCAGGAAGGAGGTATGTAATGGTTTACCTTGATATTGTTCATTCACTGATTCTGATTCTTTAGTGGTAATGACAAAATTTAGAAAAGAGGAGATCCTTTGTTCAGAGAAATAGAGGATTCATAATTGTAGGCAGACAGGAGTTTTTGAAGCCAAAAAGGAATGATCCGGAAAAAAAATAATAAAGCACACCAACTAATCATTCACTCCAAAGCATAAGCCCCCTCAAGCTTCAACACCAATCTTCCATACTTCAATGACTAGATGTACAGATAGAAATAAACATTTTGCACAGTATTGAAGTGTGAGGTTTAAATGTTTGCTCCTACATATTTAAGGTCATCTCTGACAATAAGACCATATTAGGTCAATCTCTTTGCATTTGCCTTTCAATATAGATTCCACGGGGAGATACATATTTGGTTATCAGTTTTTATCAGTGATTCTGGTAGGTACTGGGGATGTAGGCTGAGCAATTGTATAACACAGGATACCAGTTATAAAATTCAGTGGCATGAAAAAAGTCGACATTACCAGGAAGAACAGTTAAGCTGGTGATGTAGAAAAAAATGACAGACCCAAAGTGAAAACATTGGTTTGAGATTTGACTCTGCAATTGAGTTAGATAAGTTATTTAGTTGCCAAGTGTAGTTTTTCCATTTGAGTAATACAACTTATGACAATTCTTTACAGAAAATTTTAAAGAAAATGAAAAAAGAAAAGAACTTGGAAACATAGATGTCACCTAAGAAAAAATTAAGAAATTCCAATTTTTCTTATGAAATAAATGGAAATTTCCAAATATTTCTCATCCAAGTTCGGGAAAATCTTAAGGGAAGAAGAAACAGAAAAAATGGAAAACTGTCTATATATTAGCAAAACAGAAAGCTTAATCAAAATAAGTTACTTAAATTGTATGGAGAAGTTGAAATCAAAGAAATGGAAAGATCAGGCAATATATACAAGGAGCAAGTTCTCTTTCCACAATCTGATCAAGAATCACAGTTTCTGCCTCTAATGCTTTGAGCCCCGCAATAGCTGACACTTCTTCAGCCTCAGGACAATTGGCCTTTTTTTTTTTTTTTTTTTTTTTTTTTTGGAGGAGTTATTAGAGTACTTTAATATTCTTGTATTGTTTGGGAAGAGGATAGCTAGGACAACCACAAAAAATAAGCATAGAGTATATAATTTCCAAATAAATAGAGGAGAAAAAACATAGCCAATCCAAAAGAAGGTAAGAAAGAGGGAAAAATAGTGTCTCATTAAGTAAGACAAGATGAAACCACATAGCAATCTGGTCTGAATAAATCCAAATATTTTGGTACTCAGAATGTAAATAGATGAAACTCCAATGAAATGACAAAGATTGTCAGATTGTAAAACAAAACAGCATCCAGCTATATGCTGTTTCAAGAGATGTATTAACGTCATTATTATGTAGACATTTTTTTTTTTTTTTTATTATTATTTTATTTTATTTTTTTTGGGGGGTACACCAGGTTCAATCAACTGTTTTTATACACATATCCCCATATTCCCTCCCTTCCTTGACGCCCCCCCCTCGATTCCCCCCCACCCTCCCTGCCCCAGTCCTCTAAGGCATCTTCCATCCTCGAGTTGGACTCCCTTTGTTATACAACAACTTCCCACTGACTATTTTACAGTTGGTAGTATATATATGTCTGTACTACTCTCCCGCTTCTTCTCAGTTTCCCCTTCACCCCCCGCCCCCTCCCATACCTCGAGTTCTCCAGTCCATTCTCTGTATCTGCTTCCCTGTTCTTGTCACTGAGTTCATAAGTACCATTTTTAGATTCCGTATATGTGAGTTAGCATACAATATTTGTCTTTCTCTTTCTGACTTACTTCACTCTGTATGACAGATTGTAGTTCTATCCACCTCATTACATATAGCTCCATCTCATCCCTTTTTATAGCTGAGTAATATTCCATTGTATATATATGCCACATCTTCTGTATCCATTCATTTGTTGATGGGCATTTAGGTTGCTTCCATGTCCTGGCTATTGTAAAGAGTGCTGCAATAAACATTATGGTACAAGTTTCTTTTGGGATTATGGTTTTCTTTGGGTATATGCCCAGGAGTGGGATGACTGGATCATATGGTAGTTCTATTTGTAGTTTTTTAAGGAACCTCCAAATTGTTTTCCATAGTGGCTGTACCAACTTACAGTCCCACCAACAGTGCAGGAGAGTTCCCTTTTCTCCACACCCTCTCCAACATTTGTTGTTTCCAGACTTTGTGATGATGGCCATTCTGATTGGTGTGAGGTGATACCTCATTGTGGCTTTGACTTGCATTTCTCTGATGATGAGTGATGTTGAGCATCTTTTCATGTGTTTGTTGGCCATCTGTATGTCTTCTTTGGAGAAATGTCTATTTAGGTCTTCTGCCCATTTGTGGATTGGGTTATTTGCTTTTTTGGTATGAAGCTGCATGAGCTGCTTGTATATTTTGGAGGTTAATCCTTTGTCCGTTGTTTCATAGGCAATTATTTTTTCCCATTCTGAGGGTTGCCTTTTAGTCTTGTTTATGGTTTCTTTTGCTGTGCAAAAGCTTTTAAGTTTCATGAGGTCCCATTCATTTATTCTTGATTTTATTTCCATGATTCTAGGAGGTGGGTCAAAAAGGATGTTGCTTTGATGTATGTCAAAGAGTGTTCTGCCTATGTTTTCCTCTAGGAGTTTGATAGTGTCTGGCCTTACATGTAGGTCTTTAATCCATTTGGAGTTTATTTTTGTGTATGGTGTTAGGAAGTGTTCTAATTTCATTCTTTTACATGTTGCTGTCCAATTTTCCCAGCACCACTTATTGAAGAGGCTGTCTTTTTTCCATTGTATACTCGTTCCTCCTTTGTCAAAGATAAGGTGCCCATATGTGTTTGGGCTTACTTCTGAGTTCTCTATTCTGTTCCATTGATCTTCCTTTCTATTTTTGTGCCAGTACCATACTGTCTTGATCACTATGGCCTTGTAGTAGAGTTTGAAGTCAGGAAGCCTGATTCCACCAACTCCATTTTTCCTTCTCAAGATTGCTTTGGCTATTCGGGGTCTTTTGCGTTTCCATACAAATCGTAAGATTTCTTGCTCTAGTTCTGTGAAAAATGCCATTGGTAATCTGATCGGGATTGCATTGAATCTGTAAATTGCTTTGGGTAGTACAGTCATTTTCACGATGTTGATTCTTCCAATCCAGGAACATGGTATATCCCTCCATCTGTTTATGTCATCTTTGATTTCTTTCATCAATGTCTTAAAGTTTTCTGCATACAGATCTTTTGCCTCCTTAGGCAGGTTTATTCCTAGGTATTTGATTCTTTTGGTTGCAATGGTGAATGGGAGAGTTTCCTTAATTTCTCTTTCTGCTCTTCCGTTGTTAGTGTATAGGAATGCAAGAGATTTCTGTGCATTAATTTTGTATCCTGCTACTTTACTAAACTCATCAATGAGTGCTAGCAGTTTTCTGGTAGAGTCTTTAGGGTTTTCTATATATAGTATCATGTCATCTGCAAAGAGTGATAATTTTACTTCTTCTTTTCCAATTTGGATTCCTTTAATTTCTTTTTCTTCTCTGATTGCTGTGGCTAACACTTCCAAAACTATGTTGAATAACAGTGGTGAGAGTGGACACCCTTGTCTTGTTCCTGTTCTTAGAGGGAATTCTTCCAGTTTTTCTCCATTGAGAACAATGTTGGCTTTTGGTTTGTCATATATGGCTTTTATGATGTTGAGGTAATTTCCTTCTATGCCCATTTTCTGGAGAGCTTTTATCATAAATGGATGTTGAACTTTGTCAAAAGCTTTTTCTGCATCTATTGAAATGATCATATGGTTTTTATCCTTCAATTTGTTGATATGATGTATCACGTTGATTGATTTGCGTATATTGAAGAATCCTTGCATCCCAGGGATAAACCCCACTTGATCGTGGTGTATGATTTTTTTAATGTGCTGTTGCAGTCTGTTAGCTAGTATTTTGTTGAGGATTTTTGCATCTATATTCATCAGTGATATTGGTCTGTAGTTTTCTTTTTTTGTGACATCTTTGCCTGGTTTTGGTATCAGGGTGATGGTAGCCTCATAGAATGAGTTTGGGAGTGCTCCGCCTTCTGCAATATTTTGGAAGAGTTTGAGAAGGATAGGTGTTAACTCTTCTCGAAATGTTTGATAGAATTCGCCTGTGAATCCATCTGGTCCTGGGCTTTTGTGTGTTGGGAGATTTTTAATCACTGCCTCAATTTCTGTACTTGTGATTGGTCTGTTCATGGTTTCTATTTCTTCCTGGTTCAGTCTTGGAAGATTGTATTTTTCTAAGAATGTATCCATTTCTTCCAGGTTATCCAATTGATTGGCATATAGTTGCTTGTAGTAGTCTCTCATGATGTTTTGTATTTCTGAGGTGTCCGTTGTGACTTCTCCTTTTTCATTTCTAATTCTGTTGATTTGCATCTTCTCTCTTTTTTTCTTGATGAGTCTGGCTAATGGTTTATCAATTTTGTTAATCTTCTCAAAGAACCAGCTTTTAGTTTTATTTATTTTTCTTATGGTTTCTTTCCTTTCTTTTTCATTTATTTCTGCTCTGATCTTTACGATTTCTTTCCTTCTGCTCATTTTGGGGTTTCTTTGTTCTTCTTTCTCTAGTTGTTTGAGGTGTAAGGTTAGGTTGTTTATTCGATCATTTTCTTGTTTCTTAAGGTAGGACTGTATTGCTATAAACTTCCCTCTTAGAACTGCTTTTGCTGCGTCCCATAGGTTTTGGGTTGTTGTGTTTTCGTTGTCATTTGTTTCTAGATACTTTTTGATTTCCTCTTTGATTTCTGTAGTGATTCCTTGGTTGTTTAATAGTGAATTGTTTAGCCTCCATGTGTTTGTATTTTTTGCAGTTTTTTTCCTGTAATTGATATCTAGTCTCATGGCGTTGTGGTCTGAGAAGATGCTTGATATGATTTCAATTTTCTTGAATTTGCTGAGGTTTGATTTGTGACCCAAGATGTGATCTATCCTGGAAAATGTTCCGTGTGCACTTGAGAAGAAAGTGTAGTCTGTCGTTTTTGGATGGAATGTCCTATAAATATCAATTAAGTCGAGATGGTCTAATGTGTCATTTAAAGCTTGTGTGTCTTTATTTATTTTCTGTTTGGATGATCTGTCCATTGATGTAAGTGGGGTGTTCAAGTCTCCCACTATAATTGTGTTACTGTCGATGTCCCCTTTTATAGCTGTTAGCATTTGCCTTATGTATTGAGGTGCTCCTATATTGGGGGCATAGATATTTACCATTGTGATATGTTCTTCTTGGATGGATCCCTTGATCATTATGTAGTGCCCTTCCTTGTCTCTTTTAATAGTCTTTACTTTCAAGTCTAATTTGTCTGATATGAGTATTGCTACTCCAGCTTTCTTTTGACTTCCATTTGCATGGAATATCTTTTTCCATCCCTTCACTTTCAGTCTATATGTATCCCTTGGTCTGAAGTGGGTTTCTTGTAGGCAGCATATAGAAGGGTCTTGTTTTTGTATCCATTCAGCCAGTCTGTGTCTTTTGGTTGGAGCATTTAATCCATTTACATTTAAAGTGATTATTGACATGTGTTTTCCAATTACCATTTTCTGAATTGTTTTGGGTTTGTATTTGTAGGTGTTTTCCTTTTCTTGTGTTTCCTACTTAGAGAAGTTCCTTTAGCACTTGTTGTAAGGCTGGTTTGGTGGTGCTGAATTCTCTTAACTTTTGCTTGTCTGGAAAGCTTTTGATTTCTCCCTCAAATCTGAATGAGATTCTTGCTGGGTAAAGTATTCTTGGCTGTAGGTTTCTCTCTTTCAGGACTTTCAGTATATCCTGCCATTCCCTTCTGGCCTGCAGAGTTTCTGTAGAAAGGTCAGCTGTTATCCTGATGGGTTTTCCCTTATATGTTGTTTGTTGCTTTTCTCTTGCTGCTTTTAATATTTTTTCTTTGTGTTGAATTGTCGTTAGTTTGATTAATATGTGTCTTGGTGTATTTCTCCTTGGGTTTATTCTGTATGGGACTCTCTGTGCTTCTTGGACTTGGTGAATTATTTCCTTTCCCATGTTGGGGAAGTTTTCCACTAGAACCTCTTCAAATATTTTCACAGACCCTTTCTTGTTTTCTTCTTCTTCTGGGATGCCTATAATTCGAATGTTGGTACGTTTAAGGTTATCACTGAGGTCTCTGAGGCTGTCTTCTAGTCTTTTTATTTTTTTATCTTTTTCCTGCTCTGTGGCGTTTATTTCTTCCATTCTATCTTCCAACTCACTTATTCGTTCTTCTGCCTCAGTCATTCTGCTGGTTAGAGCATCTAGAGTATTTTTAATTTCAGTTATTTTGTTATCCATTGCTGTTTGTTTTTCTGAGTTCTTATGAACTGTTTCTTGTACTTTCTCTATTTTGTTATCGAGATTTTGTATCATTTTTACTATCATTACTCTAAATTCTTTTTCAGGCATTTTTCCTATTTCCTCCTCATTTATTTGGTCTTGTGGGTTTTTTTCCTGCTCCTTTGCCTGCATGGTGTTTCTTTGTTTCCTCATGGTTGTCCAAGCTTTTGGGGTTGCTTGTCCTGGTGATAGAGGTGTTTATAGAAGACTCTCCAAGCCTCAGACTAATGTCCAAGTATTGGATTAGACGAATATTCAGTCTAGGAAGCACATACATGTATAAGACACACAATTATTGAATCCGTTAGGACATAAGGCTCTAGAAAGACCTGACAGAACCCCAGTGTGCTATCAGATATTCAGAGAGAAACCCAGCAGAAATTGACAACTGAAACAGAACAAATCAGAGACAAAAGCAAAAGCAAACAAACAACAAATAACACCCTACACATACAAACATCAATCCAGGGAGATTTTGTAAGCTAGGATCAAATATAGAAATGAGCTGGAGTACCACCAGAGAGAATGGAGATTCTCAGAATGTAATTAGACAACTGTACTAAGAACTAAGATAAAGACAAAAGCCTAATATTAATACCAAGGCCGTGCATCATCTGGAGAATAGAGCAAGGAGTCTGAGCAGACCGATAGTGTTGCTTATAAGTATGTTAAGATAAAATACACTTAAAATGGCTGGAAGAAAGGGGAACAGAAGAGCGTAACGTGGTTGGAAATATGCAAAGAAAAAGAAAGGAATAGAAGTGTATAAAAGAAAGGGATGAAAGGAAAGTATGAAAGATATTTTGTCCGTACTACCAAAAACTTAGCTAGATATAGAAGTATTTTAAAAGGCAAAAAAAAAAAAAAAAAAAAAAGAGTAAAAAATATCCTTATAAAATTATGTTGTAAAACTTGTAGATCCCTTAGGGCTAAGATCGTATTTAATAAATCAAAAAAAAAAAAAAAAAAAAAAAAAAAAGAGAAAGGAAAAAAAAAAAAAAAAAAAAATCCAGAACTGATCCCCGAATGGACCAGTTCAATAGGTATTGATACTACTATTTCTGTTTCCTTAGCGTCTCAGCTGTAAGTGTCCTTTTCCTTGCCTTGGGTTTTTTTTTTTTTTTTTTGCGTTATTCTGTGACCAGCAGAGGTTCCTTTATTGTTCGTCTGTAAGCCTCGGTGTGTGGGGAGGGAGAGGGTGCAATAGTGGCTCCTTCTCCTGGGAGGGAGTGAGCAGTGGCGCACTGTTGCTTCAGTCAGGCTTGGAGGTGCCTGTTGCAGAGAGCGCTGGTGGCTCAGGCGTACACAGAAAGTCTTAGAGTTGGGCCTCTCTCGGGGTTTTTTCTTTTTGATGCTGGTTTTTTTTTTTTTTTTTTTCTCTTGGCAGCCTCCCTGCTGCTGGCGTTGCAAGGAGTTTTAATCTAGCCCCGCCCGAGCGCCTGAGGGTGCTTGTTATCCCTGAGCGCCTTATGTGGCCCCGCAGGGCGTCTCTCCGCTGCCTGTTGCAGAGGCGCAGAAAGAGAGAGAGAGGCTATGCGCGCGGCTCCTCCCCCCCGCCCGGGAGCCTGCAGCCTCCAGCCGCCATCATGGCCGGGCAGCTCTCAGGGATCGGCACTCCTCTCCGCGGACCTCCTCCCTCCTGTCCTCTCGGTCCGTCACCCTACCGGCAACAATGTTTCTCCCCCTGAACCAGCTCTCCGGTTCCCACGCTCCCGCTCCTGGACCCTCCGTTCAGCCGCGGATCGATGTCTCGGTCCGGGAACGCTGAGCTGCGCTGCGGACCCTCTGTATGTTTCTCACTCCCTCCCGTCTGCCACAGCTCCGCCGCTTCACCCTCTTTGACCAATTGGCCTTTTTATGGCTGCTATCCCAAAGAATTTTCTTAGAGCCCCCCTTATGTCTTTATTCCTCAGACTGTAGATGAAGGGGTTCAACATGGGTGTGACAACAGTGTACATCACTGAGGCTGTTGCACTTGAGTGTGAGCTGTGAGTAGCAGCAGAGCTAATGTATACTCCTAAGCCTGTACAATAAAATAAGGAGACAACTGAGAGGTGAGATGCACAGGTGGAAAATGCTCTATACTTCCCCTGAGCTGATGAGATTCTACGTACGGAGGAAACTATCTTAGAGTATGAATAACATATCCCAGCGAATGGACCACCACCAAATAGCCCAACTGCAAAGTACATTGTTGCATTATTAAGAAAGGTGTTAGAACAGGCAAGTTGGATCACCTCTTTGAATTCACAGAAAAAGTGGGGAATTTCTAAGACTGTACAGAAAGATAGCCGCAGTGCCAGTAAGCTTTGTAACAAGGAATTAAGGGCACCTATCACCCAGGATATCAGCACCAGCAGTCCACAGAGAGTAGGGTTCATGATGACTGTGTAGTGCAGGGGGTGGCAGATGGCTATGAAACGGTCATAGGCCATCACGGCCAGAAGGAAGTTGTCCAACTGTACAAACAGTAAGAAAAAATACATCTGGGTGAGGCAGTCTTCATAGGTAATGACTTTGGTTTGAGTCGCTATATTCACCAGCATCTTTGGGATGGTGGTAGAGGTGAAACAGATGTCTATAAAGGACAGGTGGGAGAGGAAGAAGTACATGGGGGTGTGGAGGTGGGAGTCTGAGATGATGGCCAGGATGATGAGCAGGTTCCCGAACATAGTGATCAGGTACATGGATAGGAAAAGTCCAAATATTAGGAGTTGCAATTCTGGTTCCTCTGAAAATCCCAGAAGAATAAACTCTGAAATTTGTGTATTGTTGCCTGGTACCATGTGGTGGTGGTCACTACTGGGACAGAGAAAAAAAAAAACGACTAATTTTTACACGTGGGCATTAACGTAGAGAAATGCTATCAATTATAGTTTCAGTCATTTTAAGGGATCTTCTGTGACATCTGTGATTAGAAATTCCTGTCTCACACTCAGGCTTTCCACAAAAAGGTCATGTATTACACAGTTTAAATGCAAAATTACTTCATGCATTTGAGGAATTTATGTTGAGTACCGATTATCATCTGGGGTAAAAGTATAGGATGCTGACAACAAATCTCCCTACAATCCACTAATGAAGAAAGAATACAAATTAGCAAATGAGAGAAAAAAACATATACCTTGACTTATGGTGACAGGTACTAGGTAAAAAAAAAACAGGTATAAAATAGAGTGAATAGAGGTGTTATATTTTACCAGGAGTTCAGGAAGACCTGCAAACTAGGAGAAATCTGAACAGAGACTTGAAGGAGAACAAAACAGAGACACCAGGTTACCTGGGGGATGAGTGTGTCCTGTTGGGGAAAGAGTCACCTCAAAGGCCCTGACGATGGCACTTATTCCAAATTCAAGACTCAATAGGAAGCCAGTGCCGAGGGGAATGAGCAACTGGGAGAGTGAGGAAGATGGTGTCCGAGGATGCTGAGGAACAAGGGGGCCTCCCTGCTACAGCTGAAACCTTAGTTCACACGAGGTTCCTTTCACATTTCTAATTTTGTTTTCAAAGATTCCTGTGAATAGAAATGGGTCCCCTCCTTGTTTCCATCTTTTGGTTGGTATTGTGGTGTTTTTTAAGGGTCACATTTTGGAGTAGATAAACTTAAGTACCACTGCCCAGAGAACTGCTCATTACACACACACACACACACACACACACACACACACACACACACACACGTTACAGAGCATATGGCCTGCTGGGCTTCTTACTCCCGGGCTTTTCCTACTTCTAGCCACAATAATTAGGAAATTAGAAAAGTTGTCAGTAGAACATTATCTTTACCATTAAGAATGTAGAAATAGAAATCATACCCAAATTCAAGTTGGGAAGCCTCCCAAGGACATGGGATTCCATTTAATATGACCACTTTTTGCCCTGTCTTAAAAGAAAAGTAAAAAAAAAGTAGTTCAAAAAAAAAGGAAAGAAAGAAAACTGATAGAGAAGAGAAAAGAACACGTGCAGGAAAATAAAATCCACCCATAGGTCCCACCTCTGGGTGTTTGCCATGTTCTAGGGCACATGCATTGGAGTATATATGCTTCACTTATGCAGACATTTCATCCTCTAGGAAAAGTCTGATGGCCTCAGTGATCTACATCATGGTCACCCCCATACTGAATCCCTTCATATACAAAACAAGATCTAATAATCTCAGGTGGTCCCTGAGAGACCATGAAAAGAAAGCTCCCTTGGTTCTGGCACCATTGCAACCCAAGTTATATTCCCTTGATGCCCAGAATACCTAATAAAGTAGCTGAAAGCAATTTATCAAAGGAAAATGAGTCATTATCTTTATGATGACATCTTTCTCATTGAATCCTCCACTAGAAAACTGAGCAAAGGGAATTAACTCATAATTTACAACAGAAAATATACAATGTACAACAATAGATGAGGATTTTAAAACATGAATGGTAACAGACTTTCTAAAAAACTGTTGAATCAGAAAACCATTGTTTGAATCTTGGATCTACCACATATTAGCTGTTTGAACTTAGTAAGACTACAGAACCTTTCTAAATGTTAACATCCTCCCTGAAATAGTGGGGATAGTGGTATACATCCTTCTAAGTGGTAGATAAATTTAGTCAATATATATAAGAAGCTTAGCATAGTTGTTTCATGTTACTAAGTGAATGATTATCACTTATGATGAGATTTGACTGATTTTTTTCTTCTACCGCACAAATGTCTCCATTGCTTTCCCACTACTTGGTAATGAAGAATTACAAGGTAAAGCTCATTAGCATACCACTTGGCATATTAAACACAACTTTTTTCATGTGAATACCCAATGCCATAGACGATACAGTGAAATGCATGTCTCAAGATCTCTGTTGCAAGACAGTACCTACTGACATAGATGTGGGTCTTTCTAACAAAAATGGAAGATGTTTAAATACATCCCATCTTAAAAAGCTGAAAAACACATGGATACTTCACTGCACATGCCTTTAAACCTCTTTTTCTTTCTCTCCTTAACTGTAACACTCCTCTAATATATGCTCGAATTTTACTAGAACCACTTTATTATCCCAATTTCTTCCTCAGTCTCATTCAGCTGGACTTCCATTCTCATCATTTAAATGTCAACAATGACCTTTGTGTTGCTGAGTTCATCAGACACCTCTCTTTCTAACATATTAAATAAATAAATTATAATTAGTCAACCTAGCAATCACACATGGCTAATATCTCTGCACTGGTGTAGGCTGATTAGGATCTCAGGTGACCTCAGGTAAAAGTTTTCCACTTCCATTCTCTCTGAACCTTTCTTGAAGTACCTATTGAACTCTCAGACTCACCTGGAGGGGGGCAGCGAGAAAAAAGTCTCTTTGTGGATAACTGGATGGTTGATGACGTTCCCAGGCAGGTCAGAATGAAGGAGTGAAACATTGGTCCCTCAACCGGAAGTAGGATTCCAAAAACAACAAGCATGCCCTGTGCAGCTCAGGGTTGTACAGACTGAGGGACTGCAGCAGAGGAGACATTTATAGCGTTCCATATCTGCTCATTAGGCACTGTTTCCACTGTTACTCCCACCTCTGAGCCCATCATTTCCCTGTGGGACACTAGATAGACAGGAAATTTTTCCTGTTGATATCCTGTTCCCAGGAGACCAGGTTCGATGTCAGGTGAATCCAGTTTGTATTATTCCTTCTCATGAACTCACCTGCCTTCCAGAGATCTACCCTCCTTGCACTTTATCCTAACCTTGAGTTAACACTTTTTCCTCATCTGCAGCAGAGGAACCTGTCTTGACTAGTTTCCATGGACCTCCAAATTATTGATTTTCTCGAGGAATCAATACTTCTTTATATCTCCAGAACACTGGTAACCCCTCTTCACCAGGAGAGAGGTGTATTGTTTGCTACAAAACCATATATAATCCTTGGCTTCATATCACTTTTGACAAATCAGTTAGGAGATTCATGCTTGTAACTCGAATTTAAAGTTGTCATTTACTCCTTTTCTTTAAAAAAATTGTTGATTATAAGACATATTTAGAAATTTTTATAATCCATGCATGGAATTTAGAATTTTATTTGGATTGTCCTATTTTATTTTTACAAAAGTCCATTCCATGTTGTCATTACTATTATGAACCTCATCTTACATTTGCAGAATTGCAGTTCAGGAGGGTTAAGTTATCTGCACTAAGTTATGAGCTGAGAAAGGGATTGGTTTTGATTGGAACTCCCTTAAGATGTTTCTAGTTCTCATGCTCTAGATCAGTGGATCTCAACTGGGGTGATTTTGCTTCCAGGGAACAACTGCCGTGTTCTGTAGAAATTTTTGGTTGTCACAGCTGGTGAGGAGTTGCTGCACCTAGTAGGCTGAGACCAGGGATGCCACCCTAAATCAGATATTACACAGGATGGCTCCTCTACAAAGAATTATCCAGCACAAATGTCAACAGTGAGAAGAAGAGAAACACTATTCTAGATCAGAACTTTTCCAACAACAACAGGTATAGGAACCACTTGGGGATCTTGTTCAGATGCATATTCTGATTTGCAGGTCTAAGGTGGGCCCAGAGACTCTGCATTGGTAACTAGCTACAGTTGATATTGATTCCACATGTTGGTCTGTGTGCCATTCTTTGAGTACCAAGGCTATGGTCCAGTGTTAGAGTCAGGTGCAGGTGTTTTGAAACCTTCCCCACCAAGCATCCTCCTATTCACATCAAGTGTGACATTAGGTGGTAAAATGCTGGACTCAGTAGTTCAGCGTCTGCAGTGCTCAAGTTTACAGGCTACTCTTGAATGTTTCCCTCAAGGCAGGAAATGAAACCTTTAGGCTTTTGGTTTTTTAGATGTTCGGTTCTTTATGTATAAACTTGGGATGTGAATTCCACCTGTTTATGGATATTGTGACTATGTTGGACCGCACACTTACTAAGCTCGTGGTATCACTAAGAACCTCTTTAGATAGGAAGTGAGTCCAGCATTGCCCTGCAGTCTATAAGTCACAAAAGTTTGATGTTCACAGAAGCATTAAATGTGTGTCTGTCTATTTATGCCTCAAGCAAAATTTATTTTATTTTTCAAAATTCCTGATCCACTCCTTTATTCTCTTAGTAGGACTGCATATTCCCACCCATTGCTTTGACTCTTAAATGCGCCTCACCTAGGAGGAGTGACTGTCTCCGTACTTTGGCTTTGAACTTGGACATGTGACTTGCTTTGATGAACAGAATGTGATCAGATATGATAAGCTCAATGCCTAAGGAGAAGCTGTAAGAGGCTTTGTGATAATCCACTTCTTTTTTTTTTTTTCTTGTACTTCCTCTCTGTTAGGAAAATGAACACTGCTTACACGGGATTCTTCCATCAGCGTGGTTCCCAGAATGGAGACACTTATGGAACAAATCACAGCTGGGTCAGAGCCACAGACACCCTGAAGCCTGCATATATTGTGTTGAGTAAGAAAAGTCTGTCCCTTTAAGTCATGGTGATGTTGGGGTTGCATGTTATCAAATATAATAATATGTAATAATGTATAATACTTAATTAGTTTTATCTATCAGCTGGACAGACACATTCACAACTCCAGATGACTTGTACATGGGAATTAAAAACTCCAAAATGAAAATAAAGCCTGAGATTTTAAAGATGCTTTTATATATAACCATGGCTACTCTACCCTAGTCTCCAGTGTTTGTAACAGAGAATCATATGAGTAATAATAAATATTTACATATATACCTTGCTTTTTGAATTGAAATAGTTCTTGCTTTTCTAAATTCAGGAATCAGATAGGTTTGAATAGTGAGGAATTACTTGTAGCATACCTTCTGCCAGATACGAAGAAAATCCCCAGATTCTCTCCCTCTTTCTTTCCCTTTCTCTCCCTCCAAACCACTTGCAGAAAGTTGCAAATTCCAGTTTCTGCTTAGAATATAGAAACCTAGAAAGACCATCTTTTCAATCCTAACAAGAAGAAGGCAGATATCTATAAAAATGTAACTTTTCTTGACACCTTCAGGGAGTTGAAATCACAGAGTGATCAAATAGCTTGAAATCTAAGAAAAGTCAAATGACTCTGACAAGGGTCTGAGAAATGAGGAAGAACTTGCCAGGGGAAGAGCAGGGGAAGACGTTAGGGCTGCCATACAAGTACACGCTATTTCAGGTAAAATCTTCATGAATTTCTAAAGGCCGGGTATGGACTGACTATAATGAAAATGTTGATTCAGGAGGTACCAGTTGTCAATTGGGCTGTAAAACCTCAAACATGAAAAGAATCAAGGTGATGTGGGTGAGACTCCTGCAGCATCTAATACAGATGCAGATAATGGTTCATCTCCTGGGACTGTTATTGGGAATCTATCATGGGGGGTTGATACAGTATGAGTACATTAAGATGGTATGAATATATTGGGATGGTATGAGTACATGACAGACAATTTGAATAATATAAGAGGTCTGTTAGCAAAGACAAAAGGTACCATTAGGTAGGCAAATAAAGCTGTTGGCATCAATTAGTGCATAGATGTCCTGTTAAACATGATGAAAATCCATTTGCGGTGTTTAATCAGAAGAATACTGCAATTCAATTCAAGTCTAAGATCCAGTTCAAATTGATTTTTGTGTAATGGTGTGATGTATGGGGAGGAGGTTTCACAGTAATTCAAATATTCCAATTTAATTATAAGAAATCCCAATTTATGCTTATTCTCTAAATGTTAAGAAAGAGACCTTTGTAGAGTTTATCAAGTTCTTTTGACAGTCAGTGGCAAATTCTATAATTTGGTAATGCCTCTTACGATATCTAAGACTTGTTCTTTCTTGGTAAGTAGGAGATTGGAATATATATTTGTTTGCACAAATTGTGACCCTAAATCAAATGACTGGACAGGCATTCAAGCTATCCAATGAGTCATCCTTTGATCATGAGGATATATACACACACACACATATATGTATATGTATATATACACACATACACACATACTTAGATGCACATATACATCCACATATACAGAGTTGACCCTTGAACAATGCAGGGGTGAGGGGTACTGACCCTCCACACAGTTGAAAATCTGCATATAACTTAACGCTCAGCCCTCCATATCCATTGTTCCAATTCTGCTGATTCAAATCACCATAAAGTGTATAGTATCGTAGGCCAGATTTTTTTTTTTTTTGGCCTCACCACGCACATGCGGGATCCCTGATCAGGGATCAAACCTGCTCTCCCTGCAGTGAAGCATGGAGTCTTAACCACTGGAACACCAGGGAAGTCCCTGTAGGACAGATTTATTTAGAAAAATCTGAATAGAATCAATAAATGTACCAGCACAGTTCAAACACATGCTGTTCAAGGGTCAACTGTATACATACTATATAAAATACTATTAAATATAATATATATTTATTACATATTATATATAATAATGGATGATACTTACATTGGTAGTCACTGAGCATTTAATGATCATAAAAATTTTAGAAAAGAGATATTTTGTTTCCAGTAATGGAAAGAGTAACATTTGTAGGCATCACTGGAATTTTTCAAAATGAAAGGTAGATAATTCAATAAAAGACAACTTAAACACGTCAAACAATCCTTCACCCCAGTGAAAAACACTCTTACACAGAGACATCAGTCTTTCACACTTCGTTGAATAATGTATAGCATGACAAATAAATAATCTACTTAGTAATTTTAAATAAAATTTAAAATTTTACTTCTTCTTATTCCTGTTCTTCCCTGACTCGAAGGCCATATTAAGCCTAATAAATAAGATTAAATAAATTTATTTATTCAAATATGTGTTTCTGTGTAGCCTCTTCATGCTGACATGTATTTGGTTAGTGTTTCGCCAGCCGCTATAGCAGGCACTGTGGACACAGAGCTGCATAAGAAAACAGGATCCTAAGGAAGAGAATAAAACCCAGTCCTCACCTATATACACGCTATTATTTAAGTCTACATTATCAGAACAGGCAGTTAAAATATGACATACAAAGGAACGATTTACACAAAGATGAAAAATCATGGTCTCAGATTTTCCTCTAGTGTAAAATTACATAAATTAACTTGGCTGTCAATTATGCTTACTTTTAAAGTGAGTAATGCAACAATGACTACTCTTTCAGGAAAACAAGAAAAAATTACTTGGGATGATATGGGTCATTTGAGAAGAAATTATTCTTAAGAAATCAATGTTACCTGATGAAGAAATGGGAATTTCCAAATATTTCTGATGCGAAGATAGGAAAAGTTTGTGAAGTAGGAAACATAAAAATGAAAAACAAAACAAAACAAAACTATCTATATATCAGTATTAGGGGAAAGCTTAATAAAGTGAGTTACTGAAAATGCATAGAGAATTTTAATTCAAAGAAATGAAAATCCCAGGAAATAAATGGAAGGAGCAAATTTTACTTCACAGTGATCAAAGAACTACAATTTCTGGTTCCAAGGCTTTGAAGCATGCAATCAAGAGCGCTTCATCACGCCCATATTTGTCCCTTTTATACCTGCCACCCCATGGGGTCTCTTCTGAGATCCATTTACCTCTTTAACCCTCAAACTCTAGATAAATGGGTTCATCATGAATGTGGCCAAGGTGTACATCGGTGAGGCTGTTGCACTTGAGTGTGAGCTGTGGGTAGGAGCAGAGTTAAGGTACACTCCTATGCTCCTACAATAATATAAGGAGACAACTGAGAGGTGAGATGCACAGGTGGAAAACGCTTTATACTTTCCCCAAGCTGATGAGATTCCACCTGTGGAGGAAACTAACAGAAAAGAATAAAGGATACCAACAATGGGACCACCAGCCAGCAGCACTGATGCACAATACATCACCATGTTATTAAGAAAGGCATCAGAGCAGAATATGACTAATTTTCACACAAAAGGGCATTACTCATAAGCCAAGAAATTAATTTTAATATTTTGTGTATAGGTAAGTTCTCCTTGAGGGTATGTCCCATTTCATCTCTGCTTAGGAATTTTTGTCCCAGTCTCAGCATATTCCCAAAGAGATCATATATTCTACAGTTTTAAGGAGAAATTCTTTCATGCATTTGAGGAACGTATATCAAGTGCCAACCATCTTCCGAGCACACACAGGCAGTAAGTAGAGGGTATTTAAAAATAAATATCCCACAATCCAGTGATGGTGTAAAAGATATGCAAATAAAATATTATATAATATGTTAGATTGTGACAAATGCCATGAAGAAAACAAAACCATGTATAAAGGAACGAGTGGTAGAAGGTGTTATTTTGCATTGAGTGTTCAAGCAAGGCTGGCAAACAAAGTGATAATTGAACAGATACCTCAAGAAAGAGAGAGAAAGGATCTTGTATGATATCAGAAGTGTGTGCTTGGCAGAGGGAACAGCCACTGTAAAGGGACTGAGAAAGATGCTTGTTCCATATGTTCAAATCCAAACAAGGAAGCCAGTGGGGCAGAGGAATAAGAGGGAGTGACTAGAGATGGTGTCAGGGATGCTGAGGAACAAAGTGGCCTCCCTGCCACAGCTATAACTTCAGTACACAGAGAATCCCTAGTTCACATGCTGTTCCTTGCACTTTATTAATTTGTTGCAAAGGCTTCCTGTGAATTCAAACAAATCCCCTTCATAGAACCATCTGTTGACTGAATTCTGGCCTCTGTATTATGTCATCTTACTATATGATTTCAGGTGCCTCTGCTTTAAGAATTTCTCTCACTCCACAGGCATATGTACATACATGCACCATGGCCTCCTGGGCTGGGTTACTACCATGCGTTTCTCACCCAGGACCACCCGCCTTAGGCCATGTGTCATTAAAACTGAGGCTGGTCAGATCAGATTATCTTTCTCCTAAAGAATGTATAAATGGTACCTAGAAATTCCATTTCTTAAGCTTCCCATGGACCAATAAACTCGGGGTTCTTTTTGCTATGGTCCCTTTCTGCTATGTATTTTAAAAATAAATTAAAAGTATGAGAGACAGAGACACAGAGAAAGAGAAACAAAATGGACTTTTGGGGAAAATGATCTAATAAGCTCAAATGTTCTCTGAGACAATGTGATAAAGAAAATTCTTCCTTGGTTTGGCAAAATTCCAACACCCATGGCATCTCCTTGATGCCAAGGGAAAGAAAAAAAGAAAAATAGCTTTATTCCAAGGACAGAAACAGTGCTTTCTTTATGATGTGAAACACCATACAGATTGAATATACAAGAAAAAAAAAAAACTAAGCAAAGGGAACAAACTAACAATTCACAAAAGGAAATACACAAATCCAGCAAAAGTTGAGTATGTCTTATAATAAACAGTAGAGGACTTGTTTGTCCTGAGCCTTTTCCATACTACTTGACTTTATTTTTTTTTGGTGGTTTGATAGGGAATGAAGTAAGCCCTGTCACTTTTCTTATAGGGCATTTTCTGTTTGTTATTCTTGGGCTTAATGATTTGTCTTTTTTAAATAAATCCTACGGGCACACTTTAATCCTAGTTCTTGTCTTTGTCCAAAATACAAAGACATTTCCGGACCATGCTCTGTAAATCTTGAACAGGCTGAAGATACCCATCCCCTTACCATGGATAATTTTCTTCAAATGATTTAAGCCTGAGGACACTATGTCACACACACATTTACTTCACTGTACTGTGCTGTGACTTTGCCACTATAATGTAAGACCCTGATCATCAGAGACTTCACCTGCTTTTTCACTTATTTTCAGAAAGACGTGTGACTGTATCTGCACTTACACAGGAACACATTTAAGTAAATGTGAAGTTATGAAATAAAAAGAAGGGCAGTTAGAATGAAACCATGTTAAATAGTAGTTTCAGAGCAACTGCATTACACAAAATTGAATAGAGCATCAAAAACTAATTGAAACACCAGTTTGTTCTCTATATCTGTGAGTCTGGTTATATTCATTTTTTTTAGATTCTACATATAAGTGATACCATACACTTTCCCCATCTGTTACCACTGAGGAGAGGGAAGAGGGAAGGACCAAGATAGAGGTATGGGATTAAGGGGTACAAACTACTATGTATGAAGCAAATAAGCTACAAGGATATGTTGTACAGCACAGGGAATGCTGTCAATATTTTATAACTGTATGTTGTATATAATCTATAAAAATACTGTCACTATGTGGTACACCTAAAACTAATATAATATTATAAACCAACTATAATTCAATTAAAAAAAACTAACTGAAGCAAGACAAAAATGGCAATAATTTAATGATGTCATGTGGGTCAGTAACTAAATTGGCAAAGGTGTAGACTTAATTGAATATAATATATAATGTTCCCAGAAATGGTGGCACATAGATGCTCAGTTATTATTTGTTGAATGAATCAGGAATTAGGTCTCAGTATACATGTACATTAAATATATTGTGAGGTTGTATTTCAATTTATTTGGCCATACTAGATTATTGAATAAAAGCTGGCAAAAGTGGATATCTACCTGAAAGAAAATGAAGTTTTTCCCCTCCCTCAATCCTATTACCAAAAAATCAGAGAGATTATCTATTCAGTGTAGAAGTATCCAATACTTCTTGGTGAACACCTGGAAAAATACATATTAAAATCTATGGGTGGGGCGAAGAATTTTAATTAAGGCAAGAAACTCAGAAGTAAGAAGATAAACATATTTAACTAAATAAAATGTGAAGTATTTTTATGGCCAGAACATCCACCAAATGCCAACTGAGAAACAATAGTTTTTAAAAACTCATTTGGAAGGCTGATAATAGTAGAATAATAGACATATAATATGTGCCCATATGATAATAACAGGCAAATTAAAATGGTGATCAAATATGTGAATCTTTGATCAAACTCAGTAGTAGTCTTTGCTATACCCATCAGCCTTGAAAAACACTATAAAGAACTGTCACACTGTTTGCAGTCGGTATCTTGAAACAGGTACCAAAGGGGTACTATCTATTTTTTTGCTGACAGAAGTATAGAGTTACAATGTTGGGAAAACAATCTGAAGAATGGTATAGATATTAAAAGTACAGATATTCTTTAACTCAAGGTTTCTCAACTCCAGAACTATTGACATTCTAAGGGCATATCATTCTCTGTGGTGGGGTCTGTCCTGTGCCTTATAGAATGTCTAGGGCATCGCTGATCTCCACCCATCCCTCCTCAGTGTGACAGACAGATATTTCTACAAGCGTTGTTCAGTGTTCCCTGGGAAACAAAGTTGCTCCTGAATATAACAACAATTTAAAGTTAACAATCTCAAATATTTTTGTAGCAATGATATGACAGCAACTCGAAGAGAAAGATTAGGAAAGATCATCTATAGTGTGAGTAGCACAGCCTCTTATGAAATACTAAACAGCTATGGGAATAATGAACTCATATTATACTAGTTGATTGGAAGAAAGTCCTTGTGGTATCATTGAGAAATAAGGAAAAGCGGACACAGAAAACAAAGACTGCACTGAAACATAAAGAGTTTCTGTGACGTGCATTGGATTCTATTTATGCATTTGTAGAAAAGTATATGAATAGATATATGCACATAATATAGAAAGAGAAGTTTTAAAAGAAACTAAGAACATATGGGAAAATGTCAGTAAGGATGAAATTAGCTTAAGTATAGTGATTTCAAACGAACTGAATGTAACACAATCGACTGAAAATCTACAACTAACATATAAAGACCTAAAGTAACAATTTAATGATATCAACATGGGCCACTAGCTCAATATTAAACTGCCAAAGACTTAGAAATAACATAAGAGAAGGGATTTTAAAATGTGGGAAGGAAGGAATACTCAAGTTATAATTTATTCTTGTATAAAGATATTTGGATTCAAATACACTTATGAAAGATGAAGGTGTCCTTTATTCCAATGGTAAAGAAGAATGCCTTCCAGATGATGGCTAAAGCTGATGCAACTTTTAGAAATACATTCAATCATAACAAGCTAAAAAGTACAATAGGAAATAAAAGATATGAAATGAAAAGTTAGAAATATGTGTAAAATGTTATTTATCTTCACTAAGTATGCAGGAGAACATTCACTCATATTTGTTTAAAACAAGAATTTGCAAATGACAATTATTAGAGTGACAGATCAATTATCTCAGTAAAATAAAAAGTAGAAAAGCAATGGAAAGAGCAACTTATGACTGAGTGATAGAATTGACCACACAATTTATATTTGATAATGTAATATTTGATTTATAGTGTATCAAATATTCTCACAAATATATCTACACATACATAAAAGAAATAAATGGCAAGAAATAATTTTATAAAAAAAAATCCAATTCTTTTTTAAAAATGTCATCAAAGACAGGAAACACTCAAACTCACTAGACAAAAAAAAAAAAGCTCCTACTGACAATTTTCGATTAAGAAACTAAACGGCTAACAACTGCACTTATAAATACAGTCTCACATGTAATAAAATAATTGCAGATAAGCTCTTAGCATACCACTTTTTCTGTATTAAAATATTCTTAGTGTGAATACCCAGAGTGAGAGAACATACTGTGATATTTAAGTTTCAGGAAATGATGTTGCAGGGGTACAGTCTCCTGCATCTTCCCTGAATCTTTCTCATTAATATGGAAACAGTAAAAATGTCCATCTTAAAATTAAAAGAACAATTTCACTTCACTGAATATCTTTCCACAACTAAAACCCTATTTCTCTACTCTTGTAAATATATAATAGTTTTAGGTATATGTTCTACATTTTCTGGCAGCACTTTATTCCTCCCATTCTCTTTTCTAATTGGACTTCCATTATTACCATTTAATTGGCAACAATAAGCTTGCATTATTGAGGTCAATGTTTGCTTCTCTGGCCAACAAAAAGGCACAGTAATCTCTGGCATCTGAGCTAGGCTGGATTTGCTCTCATGTGACCTAAGACAAACGTTCTAGGATTACTTTCTCTCTAATCCTCTCCCACAGTGTCTATTGGGTTCTCTGACTCACCTGGATGGAAACTCTGAGAGAAAGGTCTCTGTGTGGAAGTTCAAATGTCACCTGGATGGTTGATATTGGAGACTGAAGCTCTGTCCCCACAAGACAGCAGGAAGGAGTGAAGGATCAGTTTCCCAGCCAGACTTAGGTCTCCAAAGGAAACGTGTCCTATGGAGTCCAAGATTTCTAAGACTGAGGGGATTGCAGTAGAGGAGGATTTATAGCTCATTTTATCTTCTCATTAGGCATCTTTCTATTGTAACTCCCACATCTCTATTCATGATTTCCCTGTGGGACACAGGTCTGGACAGAAAGGAAAATATCCTGTTGATTCTCTGTTCTAGAAGACCAGGTAACAAGGCAGGTGAATTCAGCTTTCATCACTCCTTCTCTGTTAGCTCACCTGCATCCAGAGATCAAAACCTCCCAGCCCCTTATCCCAGCCTGAACTAAAGATTTCTCAAAGTCTAAGACTGTGGATCCTCTTTTGGTTAGCTCCCTTGGATCATCTGATCATTGACTAGATAGCTGCTGTTAACTCTTTAAAAACTATTATCTCACTTGGGATAACTTTGTCCTTTCATATAAAACTGTGGGCAGTACACTGCTTGGCTTTCTGACATTTTTGCCCAAACAATTAGGAATTTCCTGCCTATATCACAAGATAATTTAGTCCCTCATTATAAAATGTTGGTAATTATGAGACATATTTAGATATTTTTATACACTGTAACCTACTTTAGCACATTATAAGGATTATTTGATTCAATTTTTACAGAACTTTATTCTGTGATATAGTCCCCTTATGTACTTCATCCCCCAGTGTAGAAACGAGACTCAGAGGGAATGAAAGTTCTGCTCAAATGTTTACACCAAGTAAAGGATGGAGTCCTGATTGGAATCTCTCAGGATGCTTCCAGTTCTCAAACATTTGGAAGCGGTGATTCTCAACCAAAGATGACTTTGCAACTGGGGATATTTGGCTTGTCTGAAGGCATGCTACTGAACACCTGTGATGCACAGGCCAGCATCCAAGACAAATGATTATACTGCCCAAATATCAACAGTGATAAGGTGAGAAATTTGCTCTAGAACAGCACTTCTCTAAATTCACTTTTTCTACAAATAACCAAGGACTATATGTCAAATGCTAATTATAATTCAGAAGGTATGAGTCTGGGGGCCTAGGGACTCTGAATTGATAAGATCCTGAGTATTTTTTTTTCTTGGGACAAGTTGGTTTATTATGAGTCCTATAAAGTATATTATTATTCTAACATATCTATGAATTAATCTTTTTTAAGCTCTTTATTGGAATATAATTGTTTTACGCTCTTGTTTCAGTTTTTGAGGTACACCAAAGTGAATCAGCTGTATTTATACATATATCCCTATATTCCCTCCCTCCTGAGACTCCCTCCCACCATCCCCTATCCTGGCCCTCTAAGTCATCACACATCATTGAGTTGATCTCCCTCTGTTATACGGCAACTTCCCACTAGCTATCTATTTTACATTTGGGAGTGTATCTATGTCTATGCTACTCTCTCACTTCATCCCAGCTTCCCCTTCATGCCCCCACCTCCCCAGACCCATGTCCTCCAGTCCGTTCTCTACATCTGCATCTTTATTCTTGCCCTGTCATTGGGTATTTATTGACGCTGCAGGTCCTGGTCTGTGAATAACAGTTTGAATAGCAAGGCAGTGGTACTGTGTTGGATCCAGGTGTAAGTAGTTTTAAATCTTCATCAAGAATGATCCAGGTATGTAATTTTGAAAGGATATTTTTCACTCACTTTATAAACAGTTGTGAATTCTTTTTGATTTTTTTATATGAGGGCTCTGGAGTAACATCAAATAATTTCTATCTGAAAAAGACTTTACAGTAGGCAGAATAAGATGCTCTGAAATTTTAATAACAAGAACTGTTGAATACCTTAGCTTATATAGCAAGAAAAATTACATTAGCAGATGCAATAAGATTGCTTATCATTAATCTTGATATAAGAAGATTAGCACAGATTATCCAGGTTGGACTAAGGTAATTGGAATGGTGCTCTAAATGTGGAAGAGAGAGGAAGAACAATTGGAGACAGATAGACATTTAAAACTACTATGTGATTAATCTCCAAAATATACAAGTAGCTCATGCAGTTCAATATTAAAAAAAAAAAAAAACCCAATCCAAAAATGAGTGGAAGACCTAAATAGACATTTCTCCAAAGAAGACATATAGATGGCCAACAAACACATGAAAAGATGCTCAACATCACTAATCATTAGGTATATGCAAATCAAACCCACAATGAGGTATTACCTCACACCAGTCAGAATGACCATCATCAAAAAATCTCAAAAAGATAATGCTGGAGTGGCTGTGGAGAAAAGGGAACCCTCCTGCACTGTTGGCGGGAATGTAAATTGATACAGCCGCTATGAAAAATGGTATGGAGATTACTTTAAAAACTAAAAATAGAACTACCATATGACTGAGCAATCCCACTACTGGGCATAAACCCTGAGAAAACCATAATTCAAAAAGATACATGCACCCATTATCCATTGAAGCACTATTTGCAATAGCCGGGACACGAAAACAACCTAAATGTCCATCAACACATGAATGGGTAAAGAAGATGTGACACATATATGGAATATTACTCAGCCATAGAAAGGAATGAAATTAAGTTATTTGTAGTGATGTTGATTTACCTAGAGTCTGTCATACAGAGTGAAGTAAGTCAGAAAGAGAAAAATAAATACTGTATGCTAATGCATATATATCAAATCTAAAAAAAGGTACTGATGAACTCAGTGGCAGTGGAAGAATAAAGACGCAGAAGTAGAGAACAGGAGAGAACACGCGGCTGGGGGTAAGGAGAAGCTGAGACAAAGTGAGAGAGTAGCATTGACTTATATATACTACCAAATGTAAAACAGATAGCTATTGAGAAGAAACTACATAACATAGGGAGATTGACTTGATGATTGGTGATGACCTAGAGGGGTGGGATAAGGAGGATGGGAGGGAGGCTCAAGAGGGAGGTTATATAGGAACATATGTATAAATACAGCTGATTTACTTTGTTGTAGAGCAGAATCTAGCACAACCATGTAAAGAAATTATATTCCGATAAAGATCTGGAAAAATAAATAAAAATGCTATGCACCTGTATTTGAAGATGGAGGGAGGACCATGAGCCAAGAAATACTTGTGACCACTAGAAGTAAAATAGGAAAGGGAATGCATTGACTTTTGGAGGAGCACAGTCCTGCAGACATCTTAATTTTAACTCAGTGAGACCCATTTCAGGTTTATAACATTCTAGAACTTTAAGATAGGTATTTATTTTAAGCTATAAGTGTGGTAATTTTTTATAGGAGCAATATGAATCTAATACAGATATATTTGCAATTTGATATTGTCTCTCTTTGTTGAATTTAACACCTTTTTTCTTTTTTAAAAGTTTTATTGAGATGTAATTGACATAAAATAAACTGCATATATTTAAAATGTACAATTTGGTATTTTTTCTTATTAGTCATCTACTTTGTATATATTAATGTATATATGTCAATCACAATCTCCCAATTCATCCCACCCACCCACACCCCCCAATCTTCCCCCCTGGTGTTCATACGTTTGTTCTCTACATCTTTGTCTCTACTCTGTCTTGCAAACCAGATGATCTGTACCATTTTCCTAGATTCCACATATATGTGTTAATATACAATATTTGTTTTTCTCTTTCTGACTTACTTCACACTGTATGATAATCTCTAAGTCCATTCATGTCTCTACAAATGACCCAATTCCGTTCCTTTTTATGGCTGAGTAATATTCCATTGAATATATGTGCCACATCTTCTTTATCCATTCATCTGTTGATGGACATTTAGGTTGCTTCCATGACCTGGCTATCGTAAATAATGCTGCAATGAACATTGGGGTGCATGTGTCTTTTGAATTATGATTTTCTCAGGGTATATGCCCAGTAGTGGGATTGCTGGGTCATATGGCAACTCTATTTTTAGTTTTTTAAGAAACTTCCATACTGTTCTCCATAGTGGCTGTATCAATTTACATTCACACCAACAGTGCAAGAGGGTTCCCTTTTATCTACACCCTCTCCAGTATTTATTGTTTGCAGATTTTCTGATGATGCCTATTCTAACCAGTGTGAGGTGATACCTCATTGTAATTTTGATTTGCATTTCTCCAATAATTAGTGATGTTAATCAGCTTTTCATGTGCCTGTTGGCCATCTGCATGTCTTCTTTGGTGAAATGCCTATTCAGGTCTTCCACCCATCTTTTGATTGAGTTGTTTGATTTTTTTTTTCTGATATTGAGCTGCACGAACTATTTATATATTTTGGAGATTAACTCTTTGTCCATTTCTTCGTTTGCAAATATGTTCTCTCATTCTGAGGGTTGTCTTTTCATCTTGCTTATAGTTTCCTTTGCTGTGCAAAAGCTTTTAAGTTTCATTAGGTCCTATTTATGTTTTAATTTCCATTACTCTAGGAAATGGATTGAAAAAGATTTTGCTGAGATTTATGACAAAGAGCGTTCTTCCTACGTTTTCCTCTAAGGGTCTGATGGTGTTTGGCATTATATTTAAGTCTTTGATCCATTTTGAGTTTATTTTTGTGTATTGTGTTAAGGAGTGTTCTAATTTCATTATTTTACATGTATTTTACATGCTGTCCAGTTTTCCCAGCACCACTTATTGAAGAGACTGCCTTTTCTTCATTGTAAATCTTTGCCTCCTTTGTCATAGATTAGTTGACCACAGTTCATCTCTGAGCTTTCTATGCTGTTCTTTGATCTATATTTCTGTTTTTGTCCCAGTACCATGTTGTCTTGATTACTGTAGCTTTGTTGTATAGTCTGAAGCCTGATTCCTCCAGCTCCATTTTTTTTTTTCTCAAGTTTTCTTTGGCTATTAGGGGGTTTTGGGTACCCATACAAATTTTAGAATTTTTTTTTTTGTTCTAGTTCTGTAAAAAATGCCATTGGTAATTTGATATGGATTGTATTGAATCTATAGATTGCTTTGGGTAGTATAGTCATTTTCACAATATTGATTCTTCCAATCCAAGAACATGGTATATCTATCTCTTTATCTGTTTGTGTCATCTTTGGTTTCTTTCATTAGTGTCTTACAGTTTTCAGAGTAAAACTCTTTTGCCTCCTTAATTAGGTTTATCCCTAAGTATTTTATTCTTTCTGTTGCAGTGGCGAATGGGATTGTTCCCTTAACGTCTCTCTTTTTTTCTTTTGCCACTTTCTATAGAGAACCCACAGTTCAATTTTATTCAGAGCAAAGAAAAAAGAACTTTTGCTCATACTAGAAGAAATGGAGCCATAAGTTTGGAAACTGCACTGAAACTACACATGCAATGAGGACAACATTCTGCTAATACAATTGATTTGCTGCTGCCTTTTTTGACTGTTTTTCTAATATTAACAATTATAAATAAAGCAGTGCAACTAGTATTTGGAACAATCCCTACAGTGTTACAGCATCAGACACAGAATTTCACTTCTCCTCACACCACTGGTTCTCTTTGCGTACCTGGGTTTCCTCTTCTTCAGTAAAATCATTTTTGATATTGAATGTCTTTCGAATCTCCTCAGGAGTTTTCCCCTTGATCATATTGGCAACAGTCTTGCAGGTAACATCAAGCAAACCTTTGATGTCTAAGTAGTTTGCAGCCAATATAATCTCAAAAATTGTTCCTTGGTCAACTTTTAGGAATTCTTGATCCCAAACAGGGATATCATCTGTTCGCTTTTCTTTGTTCTCATCATCCTCAGGAGGAGGAGGATCATCCTTGTGGTGGGTGCACCACTGAATGACCTTTTTTAATAATGCTGCATTAACATTTGGCAAGGGGACTGGATCATCATCTCCTTCATCATCCATTCCCAAATCTTCCAACATGGTCTTGATAGTCACAGATTGTTTTGCAATTTCAACATCAACTTCGAATATCTCTCCATCAGAACTCTGCAACTTAATTGAAGGCATGGTGTTAGATCTCAAGGAGATGGCAGGCCGGAGGCTGAGCTTAACGTCTCTTTTTGATCTTTTGTTAATTTCTGTGTGTTAATTTTGTATCCTGAAACTTTACCAAATTCATTTATTAGCTCTAGTAGTTTTCTGGTGGCATATTTAGGGTTTTTCTATGTGTAGTATTACATCATCTGCAAACAGTGACAGTTTTACTTCTTTTCCAATTTATATCCTTTTATTTATTTTTTTTCTCTGATTGCTGTGGCAAGGACTTCCAAAATTATGTTGAATAGTACTGGTGAGAGTGAACATCCTTGTCTTGTTCCTGATTTTAGAGGAACTGCTTTCAGTTTTTCACTGCTGAGAATTATGTTTGCAGTGGGCTTACCATATATGACCTTTATTATGTTGAGGTAGATTCCCTCTATGCCCACTTTCTGGAAAGTTTTTATCATAAAGCAGTGTTGAATTTTGTCAAAAGCTTTTCCTGCATCTATTGAGATGATCATATGATTTTTATTCTTCAATTTGTTAATACAGTGTATCATATTGATTAATTTGCATATGTTGTAGAATCCTTGCATCCCTTGGATAAACTCCACTTGACCATGGTGTATAATCCTTTTAATGTGTTGTTAGATTCTGTTTGCTAGTATTTGGTTGAGGATTTTTGCATCTATATTCATCAGTGATATTGGTCTGTAATTTTCTTTTTTTGTAGTATCTTTGCCTGGTTTTGGTATCAGGGTGATGTTGGCCTTGTAGAATGAGGTTGGGACTGTTCCTTCCTCTGCAATTTTGTGGAAGAGTTTAAGAAGTATGGGTGTTATCTATTCTCTAAATGTTTGATTGAATTCACCTCTGAAGCCATTTGGTCCTGGACTTTTGTTTTATGGAAGATATTTAATCACAGTTTCAATTTCATTACTTGTGATAGGTCTGTTCATATTTTCTATTTCTTCCTGGTTCAGCCTTGAAAGGTTATACCTTCCTAAGAATTTGTCCACTTCTTCCAGGTTGTCCATTTTATTGTGATATAGTTGTTTGTAGTAGTTTCCTATGATCCTTTGTATTTCTGCAGTGTCTGTTGTAACTTCTCCTGTTTCATTTCTAATTTTATTGTGTCCTCTCCCTCTTGATGAGTCTGGCTAAAGTTTTATCAATTTTGTTTATCTTCTCAAAGAACCAGCTTTTAGTTTTATTGATTTTTTCTATTGTTTTCTTTGTTTCTATTTTATTTATTTCTGCTCTGATCTTTATAATTTCTTTTCTTCTACTAACTTTGGGTTTTGTTTGTTCTTCTTTCTCTAACTCCTTTAGTTGTAAGGTTAAATTGTTTATTTGGGATTTTTCTTGTTTCTTGAGGTAGGATTATATTGCTATAAACTTCCATCTTAGAACTGCTTTTGATGCATCCCATAGGTTTTGGACTGTCATGTTTTCATTGTCATTTGTTTATAGCTATTTTTTTTATTTCCTCTTTGATTTCTTCAGTAATGTTGGTTATTTAGTAGCATATTGTTTATCTTCCATATGTTTGTGTTTTTTCACAGTTTTTTTTTCTGTAATTTATTTCTAATCTCATAGCATTGTGATTAGAAATGATGCTTGATACAATTTCAATTTTCTTAAATTGACTGAGGCTTGATTTGTGACCCAAGATGTGATCTATCCTGGAGGATGTTCTGTGTGCACTTGAGAAGAAAGTGTAATCTGCTGTTTTGGGGTAGAATATCCTATAAATATCAACTAAATCTATCTGGTCTATTGCATCATTTAAAGCTTGTGTTTTCTGGGTAATTTTCTGTCTGGATGATCTCTCCAGTGGTGTAAATGAGGTGTTAACATGGCCAACTATTATTGTATTATTGTCAATTTCCTCTTTTATAGCTCTTAGAATTTGTGTTATGTATTGATGTGCTCCTATGTTGGGTACATAGATATCTATAATTGTCATATCTTCTTCTTGGATTGATCCTTTGATCATTATGTAGTGACCTTCCTTGTGTCTTGTAACATTCTTTATTTTAAAGTCAATTTTATCTGATATGAGTATTGCTACTCCAGCATTCTTTTGATTTCCATTTGCATGGAATATCTTTTTTCATCCCCTCACTTTCAGTCTGTACATGTCCCTAGGTCTGAAATGGGTCTCTTGTAGACAGCACATATACCAGTCTTATTTTTGTATCCATTCATCCAGTCTTGTCTTTTAGTTGGAGCAATTAATCCATTTACATTTAAGGTAATTAACAATATGTATGTTCCTATTACCATTTTCTTAGTTATTTGGGGTTTATTTTTGTAGGTCCTTTTATTCTCTTGTGTTTCCCACTTAGAGAAGTTCCTTTGGCATTTGCTGTAGGGCTGGTTTTATGGTGCTGAATTCCTTCAGCTTTTGCATGTCTATAAATCTTTTGATTTCTCCACCTAATCTGAATGAGATACTTGCTGGGTAGAGTATTCTTTGTTGTAGGTTCTTCCCTTTCATCACTTTAAATATATCATGTTACTGCCTTCTGGCTTGCAGAGTTTTTGCTGAAAAACCAGCTGCTAACCTTATAGGAGTTCCCTTTTATGTTGTCTGTTGTTTTACCCTTGTTGCTTTTAATAATTTTTCATTGTCTTTAATTTTTGTCAGTTTGATTACTATGTGTCTCAGCATGTTTCTCCTTGGGTTTATCCTGCCTGGGACTTTCTGCACTTTCTGGACCTGGGTGGGTATTTCTTTTCCCATTTATGGAGGTTTTCAACTATAGTCTCTTTAAAAATTTCTCAGGTCCTTTCTCTCCATCTTCCCCTTCTGGGACCCCTATAATGTGAATGTTGGTGCATTTAATGTTGTTCCAGAAGTCTCTTAAACTGTCTTCATTTCTTTTCATTATTTTTTCTTTATTCTGTTTCATGGCAGTGATTTGATTCTGTCTTACAGGTCACTTATACATTCTTCTGCTGCAGTAATTCTGCTATTGATTCCTTCTAGTGTAGTTTTCATTTCAGTTGTTGTATTGCTGGTCTCTGTATTTTTGTTTTTAAATTCTTCTAGGTCTTTTTAAACATTTCTTGCATCTTCTCCATTCTTTTTTCAAGGTCCTGGATCATCCTCACTATCATTATTCTGAATTCTTTTTCTGGAAGTTTGCCTATCTAAACTTCATTTAGTTTTTGTTTTTCTGTGTGCCCCCCACCCACACCCTGGGGTTTTATCTTATTCCTTCATCTGGTACATAGTCCTTTGCCTTTTCATTTTGTCTATCTTTCTGTGATTGTGGTTTTTGTTCTGCAGGCTGCAGGATTATAGTTCTTCTTGCTACTGCTGTCTGCCCTCTGGTGGATGAGGTTATTTAAGAGGCTTGTGCAAGCTTCCTGATGGGAGGGACTGGTGGTGGGTAGGGCTGGGTGTTGCTCTGGTGGGCAGAGCTCAGTAAAACTTTAATCTGCTTGTCTGCTGATGGGTGGGGCTGGGTTTCCTCCCTGTTGGTTGTTTAGCCTGAGGCAACCCTGCATCAGGCTCTTTGATAGGGCTAATGGCAGACTCTGGGAGGGCTCACACCAGTAAGTATTTCCTAGAAATTCTTCTGCCAGTGTTCTTGCAGCCATGGTGAGCCAAAGCCACCTCCTGACTCTGCAAGAGACCCTCCAACACTAGCAGGTAGGTCCAGTTCAGTCTCCCATGGGGTCACTGCTCCTTCTCCCAGGTCCTGGTGTGCACATTACTTTGTGCATGTCCTCCAAGAGTGAAGTCTCTGTTTCCTCCTGTCCTGTGGAAGTCCTGCAATCAAATCCTCCTGGCCTTCAAAGTCTGATTCTCTGGAGATTCCTCTTCCCAGTGCCAGCCCCTCAGGTTGGGAAGCCTGACATAGGGCTCAGAACCTTCACTCCAGTGGGTGGACTTCTGTGGTATAATTGTTCTCCAGTTTGTTAGTTGCCCTGAATTTAAGGCTTTCAATACAAGCCTTATTTAAGCTTCCCTTAAATAAAGGCTTTTTTTTATTAAACTCCTACCTTAAATAGAGTCAGTTTGGAGATATTTTGCCCCATTAGCCATTAAAGAGAATTTCACACTGCCTAAATTTAAATTCTCTTATGCCTATGATGATTTAAAATAGGAAAATTAAATCATTATTAAAATTATGATCACAAATTCTATTTTTTTGGAACCTTTATTGAGATACAGTTAACATACAATAAACTGCATATATTTAGAGCATACAATTTGGTATCCCAATCTCCCAATTCATTCCCCCAACCCTCCCTGCTTTTCCCACTTGGTGTCCATATGTTTGTTCTATTTTAAATCTTCCTGTCAGAATTTCTACATCCTTTCTATCTTATGTTAATTCTAGCATTCATTCTTTTCCTGCTGTCCTTGCAACTTTCTCTCAAGTTTTCTTTTAGCACAATGGATGGGATTACAAATGAGACTGTGTGCAAGTACATATATATGTGTAAGTGTGTTTATTTGAGAGAAAGATGTATACAAATACATACACATACTCCTAAAATTGAACCTTGTTTGTGGGCTCAGCAAATTATTTCTATACGTTTCATTCATTCCTCACAACATCCAAACAAAGTTAAGATTTTATCAGCCCACACTTCCTTCTGAAATAAGGAAAACTGATGCTCAGGGTATTTGTATTATCAACAATAACATTGCAAAGAAATTAAAACTTGTTGTGCACCTTTTAAAATTATACACAAATGGAACCAGGTACTATACTGTTAGTTTTTGAAATTCAGAAAACTGTATACTTTAAAAATGTGCATTTTATTATATGTAATTACATTCTAATGGGTTAAGAAATAAAAATTTCTCATGGTGCCTTGTTTAGGGTAGTATGTTAAGCACCTGTAGTTGAGTCACACCTAAAATTGGTGGGAGATAGCTCTTCTAACTAGGAAGAAAGCAATGTGTCATATATGGATATAGGAACAGTGAAATTTAAATAAAGCAATTAACATTTGAGAAACCCAGTTTTTTCTTGTAAACTAAAGACTAACATACATATATAAAAGGAAGAAATTGACATAAAGTGGTTCAAGACAGAAAAGCACTACAACCGCATGCGCACAACATCATAGATAAGCCTTTAAAACACAAAGTAGAGCCTGACAGCTGACAATAGACCCATGAGAGACAATTGGAACTCAGATCAACTCCCCATCATAGAAATTTATTTGATAGTAAATTCATTATATTAAACCATTTGCTTTTACGATGACTTGCTATGTAGCAACAGCTAACGGAGACAACGATCCAAGTGAATGAAACTGAGGGAAATTATAATGATATGTTGCTATTTCTAGGCATTTGCTGTGATATTTCAATAGCATTCATGATTACCCTCTTATTCAAGTTTATTTCATACAACTGTATTAAAAAGTGATTCCATTGAGGTTTCCTTGTAGGTAAAAAGGAAAGTTTAAAAGGATATGCCTGTTTGTGCCAAACTTGTGACTGAATCATAGCACTGGACAGGAATTTAAGCTCTCTAGTGAGCCATATATATATACACACACACACACATACACACACAAAGTATATGTATATTATATGTATTACATACCATATATATAATATATATTACATATCATATAAATATGAGATTTATATTACTCATTCACTACTTTTTTAGTATTTATAACAGAACATAGAATGGGGAAAGTATTTCATTTAGAGCAATGGTAGGAATAATATTTGTAGGCAACAATGAAAGTTTTCAAGCAGATATAATCACACCAAACAATCCTTCACCCTAATGGTAAAACCCTTTACACATAGACACTGAGATCACATACATCAGTAAGTAAATGTACACTATGAAAAAATAGTTTGCATAGTAATAATCTGACATTAAATTTTGTTACATCATACTGAAGGTTGTCTCTGACTCTAGGACTTATAATGTCAAACTCTTTAGTAAAATTGTGTTTCATGGATTTTCCTGGTGGACTAGTGGCTAAGACTCAGTGCTCCTAATGCAGGGGCCCTGGGTTCGATCCCTGGCCAGGGAACTAGGTCCCGCATGCTACAACTAAGATTTTGCATGCTGCAACTAAATCTAATGCATGCCTCAACTAAAGACCTCATGCACCACAACTAAGACCCAATGCAGCCAAATAAATAAACAAATAAATAAATATTTTTAAAATTGGCTTTATAAAAAAATGTGTTTCATATAGACAGCAATTGGAGATATGCATTTGATGTTCAGTTTTGCTAGTAACTCTTGGAGGCAATGTGGACACTGAGCTAAATAAAGAAAAGTAAACTATGAGGGAGTAAAACCAAATGACCTATTATGAAACACACTGTCTGTTAATGTCTACATTTTCAGAAGGAGCAATTATGGTAGTGATGTTCCAAGGTATGATAAACTGAAAAGTGGTAAACTGTGGTTTCATATTTTACTCTCCCATGAAATTTTGTAATTGATTTTGTTGAAGTTAGTTCCCCCCCCATTGCCCCATGGAAATAGTACAACTTGTGATTACTCTTTTAGTGAAATGAGAGAAAAATTACTCAATATAAAGTAATTCATTTCAGAAGAATTTATTCTTAAGAAATGTGCAAAGTCTTATGAGATAAATGGGAATTTGCATATATTTCACATAGGTTTTAAATCAATTTGGGAGAGTAGAAAAATGACAAAGAGCAAAAAAAAAAAAAACAGATGGCAGAGAGCAGAAAAGTTAATAAAGGATGTTTTTAAAATTGTATAGAGAAGTCAAAACGAAAGAAATGGAAATACCAGGCGATAAATTGCAGAAGCAATTGTTATTACCACAATCTGATCAGAGAATCACAGTATCTGGCTCTGAGGATTTGAGCCCCGCTATCACGGGCATTTCTTCAATGCCAGGACAAACGGCCTTTTTGTAAAAGTTTCCATCCCAAATAATCTTTTCAGTGCCCTCTTTATGTCTTTATTTCTCAGGCTGTAGATGAAAGGGTTCAGCATGGGTGTGACCACAGTGTACATCACCGAGGCTGTTGCACTTGAATGTGAGCTGCGGGTAGCAGCAGAGCTAAGGTACACACCTAAGCCAGTAAAATAAAATAATAAGACAACTGAGAGGTGAGATGCACAAGTGGAAAATGCTTTATACTTCCCTTGAGATGATGAGATTCCTTGTATGGAGGAAACTATCTTAGAGTATGAGTAAAGGATACCAGCCAGGGGAACACCACCCAAAAGCCCAGATCCGAAATACACCACCATGGTATTGAGAAAGGTGTCAGAACAGGCAAGTTGGATCAGCTGTTTGATTTCACAGAAAAAGTGGGGGATTTCCAAGTCTGAGCAGAAGGACAGTCGCAACACCATTAAACTGTGTAACAAGGAATACAGGGCACTCATGATCCAAGACACCAGAACCAGCAGTCCACAGAGCCGGGGGTTCATGATGACTGTGTACTGCAGGGGTTGACAGATGGCTACATACCTGTCATAGGCCATCACAGCCAGAAGAATATCATCTAATCCTACAAAGATTATATAAAAATACACCTGGGTGATGCAGCCTTCATAGGTTATGACTTTGTTTTGGGCCTGAATGTTCTGCAGCATCTTTGGGATGGTGGTAGATGTGAAACAAATATCTACAAAGGACAAGTTGGAGAGGAAAAAGTACATGGGTGTGTGG
This sequence comes from Hippopotamus amphibius kiboko, assembly GCF_030028045.1. Lineage (NCBI taxonomy): Eukaryota > Metazoa > Chordata > Mammalia > Artiodactyla > Hippopotamidae > Hippopotamus > Hippopotamus amphibius. Next base: position 13,922,240 of record NC_080200.1, on the reverse strand, counting down.
AGGTGGGAGTCTGAGCTGACAGCCAGGATGATGAGCAGGTTTCCAAACACAGTGATGAGGTACATGGAGAGGAAAAGTCCAAATATAAGGGGCTGCAGTTCTTGTTCCTCTGAAAGTCCCAGAAGAAGAAATTTTGAAACTTGTGTATTGTTTCCTGGTTCCATCTAGTGCCACTGACTACTGGGGAAAAAAGAAAATAGCATGACTAATTTTCACTTAAATGAACATAACTCACATAGCTGAAATGCTATAATTTCTATTTTGCTGGCAAGAAATTGATGTTAATATGTTGTGTATAGATAAATTCTCCTTGAGGGTGTATCCCATTTTACATCTGACTAGAAATTTTTGTCCCATTCTAAGCATATTTCCAAAGAGTTGATGTATTGACAGTTTTCATGAGAAATTCTTTCATGCATTTGAGTAATATACATCCTGAGCCAACGTGTTCCAAGTGCATATAGGGAATAAATAGAGCAAAAAAACAATTATCCTACAATCTGAGGATGGTGAAAGATGATATTCAAATAAATATATTATGGAATATGTCAGAAGGTGATAGATGCTATGAAGAAAACAAAAACAAGTATCAAGGAGAGAGTAGCAGAAGGCATTACTTTGCACTGAGTGTTCAGGCAAGGCCTGCAAACAAGTTGTTATTTGAAGAGACTTCAAGAAAGAGAGAGGAGGATCTAGTATGGTATCAGGAGAAGTATGTGCCTGGCAGAGGGAACAGCCACTGCAAAGGACCTGAGAAAGATGCTCATTCCATGTATTCAAAACCAAATAAAGAAGCCAAGGCAGCAGAGGAATAAGCAAGAGGGGGAGTGACTAGAGGTGGCGTCAGAGGATGCTGAGGACCAAGGTGGCCTCCCTGCTACAACTATAACCTCAGTACGCAGAGAATCCCTCCTTCACATGTTGTTCCTTGCAGTTTATGAATTTAGTTGCAAAGGCATTCTGTGAATTAAAGCATATTCCCTTCTAAGTACTGTCTTTGAGTTCGGGCCTCTGTCACCTTATTATGTCATCTTAATATATGAGTCCAGGTGCCTCTGCTTTAAGAACTGCTCTCACTCTTCGAGGCATAGGCACACACACACACACACACACACACACACACACACACCATGGTCTCCTGGGCTGTGTTACTGTCATGAATTTCTCCCCAAGAACCATCTTCCTTAGGCCATGGGTGGTGACAACTCAAGATGGTCAGATCAGATTAACTTTCTCCTAAAGAATGTTTAAATGGTACCCCAAAATTCCAGTTCATAAGCTTCCAAGGGAATAAAGTTGTGGTTCCTTTTGGGAACTTTCTGCACTGTTTTTAAAGAAACATAAAAAAGTATGGGAGAGAGATGCAGCAAAAAAAAAAAATGGGGAAAAAGATGCAATAAACTCAAATGGCCCCTGAGACAATGTGATGAAGAAAAGCTTCCTTGGTTTGGTGACATTCCAACTTAAGCTTCATCTCCTGAATGCCCAGGAAAAATCATAGAGAAAAATACTTTTTTTTTTTTCCAAGGACAGAAACAGCAATATCTATATGATGTGAAAAAATATACAGATTTAATATCCCAAGAGAAAGATAAGCAAAGGGAGTAAAATAACAATTCAAAAATGGATATTTCAAAATACCGCAAATGTTGGGCATGTGTTGTAAGAAGGAGTAGAAGACTTGTTTGTCCTGAGCCTTTTCCATATTATTTGACCAACTTTTTAATGAGATATATTTTGTTATTCTTGGACTTGAAGTTTTTACTTTTTTAAATAAATCCAATGGGCACACTTTAATTCTGGTTCTGATCTTTGCCCAACATGCCAAGGCCTTTGCAGACCATACTTTATAAAGCTTGAGCAGGTCATGAAAATTCATTCTCTTGTTCTGGAATAAATTTAATCACATGATTTAAGCCTGAAGACCCTATGTTTATTTCACTATAATGTGACTTTGTCACTATAATGCAAGATCCTAATCATCAGAGACTTCAACTGCTTTGTTCACATATTTTCCCAAAGGTATGTGAATATCTGCATTTATTTAAAAAAGAAACTTAGGAAAATAAGAAATTATGAAAAAAAGTGGCAAAAATATGAAAACAGTTAGAAGGGTGATTTCATATAATTCTATTAAACAAAACTGAGTGGAACATCAAAAACTTATTGAAACATTGTATACAATAACAGTAATTGAACAATTAAAACATGAATTAATAATTAATTTAGAAAAGACCTTGACTTAAGAGAATATAACATATAATGTACCCAGAATTTCCTAGCCCATAGAAGACGCTCTGTTATTATTTGTTGAATGAGTAGGAATTAGGTCACCTTAGATACAAACACTACATGGTGGGAAGTTCATATTTCAATTTGGTTGGAAAAGGCTAACTGTTGAATAGAAGTTGGAACAAATGGCCATCTACCTGGAAGAAAATGAAGTGGTTCTTTATCTAACAAATCTTTAAAAAAGGGACTAAAGACCCCAAAGTGAACAGTCCATTTTAAATGAATGTATAAAATACACATAAAATCTACAGGTGGGAAAACTATCATAATTAAGGTGAGTAAATCAGAAGTAAGAAGAAAGATTTAACTCCATAAAATCTAAAACTATTTATGGTTAAAAATACCCACTCAGAAGTCAGTTGTAGAGCATTAATTTGTAAAAATCACTGAAAGTGCAGCTAACTGTTGAGAAATAGGCATGAAATACATAGACACATGGTAATACTAGGAAATGACATGCTGATACAATATATGAATCTTTACTCAAAGTGAGTAATAGTTAAACAAACAAAAAAAAACTAAGCAATCTCATTCACAACCCTCAGCCTGGGAAAACACATAATGTTGATTGAGCTTGAAACTTTAAAACAGGTATTACAGGCATAAAAGGAACTCTATAATTTTGCTGGCAGAAATGTGAAGTGGGGAACATTGGGGAAACAACCTGAAGACAGCTAGGAACATAAGAAACACAGATATTCTTTAACTCGGTTCCTCAGTCTCTGCACTGTTGGGTATTCTGAGCCAGATCATTGTCTGTAGTGGTGTCTGTCCTCTACATTGAAGGATGTCTAGAAGCATCCTTGCCATCACCTACCCTTCTTCAGTTTGACAGCGAAAAAAGCTTATGGATATTGCTCAAGGTCGGTCCCCTGGAGTTCACAGTTACTTTTGGTTGAGAAGCACGGTTTTAAATGAATAATCCCAAAACATTTTGCAGCAGTGACATAATAGCAATTTGTTGAAAAATAATATTATGGACCACTGCATGCATGAATATCACAAGCACATCATGAAATGTTATACAGACATTGAAATAACGAACCAGCATTATACTGATTGATTGGAAGAAAATCCCTAATGTATTATTGAGAGAAAGAAAAAAGAGGGAACACAGGGTAGAAAAAATAAACCTTACTAAAACATAAAGATCATTTATGAGGTGCAGAGGACCGTATGCATATATTTGTGTAAATGTGTGTGAATACGTACATGTGCATAATTTAGCAACAGAAGTTTTAAAGGAAGCTAAGAACTTATAGAACAAAAAATGTCAATAAGAATGAAATCAGGTTAAATATATTGTTTTCTAAAAAACAGTCTGTAACAAAATTGAGTGAAAATCTATAGCTAACTTATACAAAGACATAAAAGCGTTAATTTAGAGATATCAACATGGGTAATTAATTTCAGATTAAAATTGCCAAAGACTCATAAATGTAATAATATAACAAAAGTGCATTTAAAATTTGGGAGGGAGCAGTAGCCAAATTATAATGTCATCCCATAGAGCAATACATGGATGCAAATATACTTATAGAATATAAAGGTGATGCTTAGTCCAATGGTAAAGGAGAATGTCTTCCAAATTATGACCAAAGGTGATGCAACTTTTAGAAATAGATTTAATCACAATGCCAAGAGGAACATTAAAGAATAACAGAGATGTGAAAACTAGTTGGAAATATATGTAAAGGGTTATTTATTACTGCTAAGTATGCTGGAGAACTTTCATTTTTCTTTTTGTTTATAGCAAGGAAGAAAATTAAAGAATACTAAAGTAACAGCTAAATTATTTGGTGATAAAAAGTATAAAAGAAATCCGTGTGATGTAATGTACAGCATAGTGACTACAGTGAATAATACTCTATTGCATGTTTAAAAGTTGTTGCTAAGAGACAGTAGATACTAACAGTTCTCATTGCAAGAAAAAAATTGTAACTACATATATGACAGATTTTAACTAAAATTATTGTGGTAATCGTTTAGCAGTATAAACAAACATTGAACCATTATGTTGTACAGCAACAACTGATATATTTTATATGTCAATTATACTTCAAGTTCTTTTTTAAAAGCAATGAAGAGAACACTATTGACTGACAGAGATTTGACCAACAAAATTAATAAACCCTGAGAAAGTCCCACAAATTCATCTATACATATGTAAAATAACTAAATGGCAAACATTCAGTTTTTGTAAAAAAAAAAATCATTTCTTTGATTCAAAGTATTCAATAAAAAAGGAATAACAGTGCTCTAACAACACTATATAAACAAAGGATTTGCACAGACTTTTCAAAATAGAAACAAACCCAAAAATACAGTCAGCCTCACAGGTGATAAAATAATTACAAAGTAGAACTCATTAGTATATCCTTTTTCCCTGACGAAAAACAGATTTTTTAATGTGAATACCCAGAGTGAGAGAAGACACTGTGATATGTATGTTTCATGCACTGCTATTGTAAGGAAGTATTTGCAAACATCCTTTGATCTAGATCTTTCTCCTCCATGCAGAAACATAATCTAATATGCTCCATCTTAAAATAAAAAGAAATTCCCTCACTTCACTGGATATCCCTCCACAGGTAATACTCTACTTTTCTATTCCTGTTAATTAATAAGATCCTTGGATTTGTGTAGTAATTTTACTGGAAACAGTTTATGTTCTTCTATTGGGCTTCCACTAGCATGATTTAATTGTCAACATTGACACTTATGGTTCCAAGTGCAGTGTTCAATTTTTCAGTATCATAAATAAGTGCATATTAAGAAGGTCAGCAAACAACCACAGTGATCTCTGGCATCTGGGCTATGCTGGATTGGTTCTCAAATGACCTCAGGTGCAAGTTCTTGGCTCCCATGCTCTCTGATCCTCTCTTGCATTGTCTATTTAGCTCTTGGTCTTACCTGCATGTGAACTCTAAGAGGCTTTCCTTGTGGAAGACAAAATTCCTCTCTAAATGATTGATGATGCAGACCAGTTTTGTGCCCAAACAAGACAACAGGAAAAGATAAGCATTGGTCTTCCAGCCAGATTTAGGATTGCAAAAGCAGCTACCAGGTCCTGTCTAACCCAAAGTAGCAAAGGCTGAGGGACTGCAGCAGAAGAGATATTTACAGCTTCCTATGTCAGCTCATTAGGTATGTTTTCCTCTTGCTACTCCAACCTCTAAGTACATGATTTCCCTTGGAGACACTGGTCTGGACAGAATGGATTTATTTTTTCCTGATTATCTGTTCCTAGGAGACCCCATTGTAAGTTAGGTGAATTCAGTTTTTATTACTACTTCTCCTTTAACTCTTCTGCTTCCAAAGCTCTAAGCCTCTTAGCACCTCATCACATCCCTGAGTTCAAATTTTACCAAAAATATAATGTTGATGATTTTTCTTGACTAGATTCCTTGGATCTTCAAAGCTTTGATTTGTGGTGGGTACACAACACCTGAAATCTCTAAAAATTACTACTTCTCTCTTCAGAAATGGAGATAATTTTGCTCCTTTAATATAAAACACTGGGTATTGTAATCCTTAGTTTCATGAAATTTTTGCAAAGCCAATAAGGATTTCCTACTTAGATCCAAAGTTAAGAACTGTCATTTAGTCCCTGATTATAAATTATTTGTAACTAAAAACTACATATTTAGACATTGTTATGCACCACTAGCTTAGCATGTTATAGAGACTGTCATATTTAATTTTAACAAGTATATTCTATGGGGAATAATTTTATGAACTCCATTATCCTTTGTAGAAATGGGACTCAGAGAGATTTGATGCTCTGCTTAAAGGTATGAAACTGATAAGGGATAGACTCTTGACTGGAATTTGTCAGGATGCTTGCAGTTCTCAAATTCTGGACAGTGATTCTCAACCAGAGGCAATTTAGCCCCTGGGGGTATTTGGCAATGTCTAAAGTGCTACTACCAATCTCCTATATACCACAGAACAGCGCCCAATACAAGTAATTTTCATGTCCCAAATGTCAACAGTGAGAAGGTAAGAAAACCTATTTTAGCCTAGAACTTCTATAACTTCATTGTCCATACAAATCACTAAGGTTTGTGATTGAAATGCAAATTCTGATTCATCACGTCTCTAGTGGGCCCAGGGACTGCATTTCTAACAAGCTTTTGCTGTTGAAACTGCAGGTCTTGGTCTGTGGATCACAGTTTGGGTAGCAAGGCAGTGGTCCTGTGTTAGAATCACGTATACATGCATCGTATACAGAGTACACCAAGAATCTTTTACATATGTAATTTTGAAAGAAAAGAGTCCAGATCTTTTAAATATAATAGCTTTCTAGTGATATCAAATAAAATATATATTAAAAAAGACTGTGGTAGGCAGGATAAGGGATTCCAAAAGATGTCATATCCTAAACCAAAGAACTTTTGAATATATTTGCTTACATAGCAGGGTAATTAAGATAGTAGATGGAATTAAGTTACTTGTCATGTATTTAAGATTAGAAGATTAGCCTGAATTATCCACCTTGGACTAGTGCAATCACAATGATGCAGTAAATGTAGAAGAAAGAGGAAGAAAAATTGGAGTCAGAGAGACATTGGAAAACACTATGCTGCTGGCTTTGAAGATGGAGGAAGGACCATGACACAAGGACTGCAGGTGGTCTTTGGAAATTGGAATAGGAGAGGGAGTTCATTCTCACCTGGAACATCCTCAAAGATCAAGCCCTGAAGACATCTTGATTTAGGCCCATTGAGATCATTTCAAGCTTCTGACCTCCAGAACTTTAAGACAGAAAGTTGCTTATTTTGAATCACTGGTATGGTAATTTGCTACAGCAGCACTAGGAATTGAATACATGTATTTATCCTATAAAATATTGTCCACAGGAACTAAGTTTAAGGCTTTCAAAGCATTCTGGTAGCACGTTTGGCAAGACACTCTATACTGATATTCCCCCCCCACCCTTTTTTTAAGCTCTTTATTGAAATATAATTGCTTTACACTCTTGTACCAGCTTTTGAGGTACACCAAAGTGAATCAGCTGCATTTATATATCCCCTCCCTCCCACCCACCCTGTCCTGGCTCTTTAAGGCATCATGGAGTTCATCTCCCTTTGTTATACAGCAACTTACCACTAGCTATGAAACAGATATGAGGGATTCTACTTCAACAACTAGGGAGCAGACCCCACCCCTAACAGGAAAGTGACACCACAGAGCAACGATGAGGCCCCACTCAACATCCAGGGCAGGCTCTGATCAACGTAACACCAATCAAATCCCTTATCAAGGGGAAAATGCCACAAGCCTCTGGACCAACCTCACCCACCAGGAAGCATACAACAGAAGCAAGACAAACTGTGATTGTGTAGCCTGCAGAAAGGAGACCACAAACACAGCAAGTCTGACAAAATGAGAAGACAGAAAAATACTTACAGACCGAGGAGCAACATAAAAACCTACAAGAACAACTAAGTGAGAGAAGATAGGCAGTCTACCTGGAAAAGAATTCAGAGTAATGACAGTAAAGATGATTCAAGATCTTGGAAAAAGAATGGAGGCACTGATCGAGGAGATGCAAGAAATTATCAACAAAGACCTAGAAGAACTAAAGCACAAATAAGCAGAGGTGAACAATATAATAACTCATATGAAAAAATACACTAGAAGGAATCAAGAGCAGAATAACTGAGGCAGAGAAACAGACAAGTGAGCTTGAAGACAGAATGGTTGAAATCATGACCAGAGAACAAACTAAAGAAAAAACAATGAAAAGACTTGAGGACATTCTCAGAGACCTCTGGGACAACATTAAATGCACCAACATTTGAATTATATGGGTCCCAGAAGAAGAGAAAGATTAGAAAGGGCCAGAAAAAAAAAACATTTAAAGAGATTGTAGTCAAAAACTTACCTAACATAGGACAGAAACTAGTCACCCAAGTCAAGGAAGTGTAGAATTCCATACAAGATCAACCCAAGGAGGAATGTTTTGAGAAACATATTAATCACTAACAAAAATTAAATACAAAGAAAAAAATGCAGAGCAAAAAGGGAAAAGCAACAATTAACATATAAGGGAATCCCCAGAAGGTTATCAGCTGATTTTTCAGCAGACACTCTGCAGGCCTCAAGGCAGTGCCATGATATATTTAAAATGCTGAAAGGGAAAAAAAAAAAAAAACTTCAGTCAAGAATATTCTACCCAGCAAGGGTTTCTTTCAGATTTGACAGAGAAATCAAATGCTTTACAGACAAGCATAAGCTAAGAGAATTCTGCACCACCAAAACAGCTTTAAAACAAATGCTAAAGGAACTTCTCTAGGCATGGGAATAAAAAGAGGTCACAACTAGAAACAAGAAAATCATAATGGGAAAGTTCACTGGTAAAGGAAAACATACGGTAAAAGCAGGACATCAACCATACAAAAATATGATATCAAAATCAGCAACTGTAGGAGAGGAGACTGCAGACACATGAAATGGGAATTGCATTTTAAATTAAGACCAAAAACTTAAAACAACCTTGTACATATATAGACTACTGTATCAAAACCTCATGGGGAATGAAAACCAAAAAGCTACAATAGATACACACACACACACACACACACACACACACACACACAAACCAAACAAAACACAACACTAGAGCTGGTCATCAAACCACAAGGCAAGAGAACAGCAGAGGAAGGGAAGAAAAATGACCTGGAAAAAGAAAAAAAAAAAGGTGGGAAACTGTCAATAGGAAAATACATATTGATAATTACCTTAAATGTAAGTGCATTAAATGCTCCAACCAAAAGAAATAGACTGGCTGAATGGATAGAAAAACAAGACCTGTATATATGCATATACAAGAGACCCACTTCAGACCTAGGGATATGTCCAGACTGAAACTGAGGGGATGGAAAAAGTTATTCCATGCAAATGGAAATAAAAAATGCTGGAGTAGCAATAAGCATATCAGAGTAAATAGACTTTAACATAAAGAAGTTTACAAATGATAAGAAAAGACACTACAAAATGATCACTGTTGGCAAAAAGGAGTCACACAATTGTAAATATATATCTATGCAACATAGGAGCACCTCAATATACAAGGCAAATGCTAATAGTCATAAAAGGGGAAATTGCAGTAACACAATAATAGTGGGGGACTTTAACTCCCACTTACACCAATGGAGAGATCATGCAGGCAGAAAGTTAATATGGAAACACAAGTCTTAAATGAAACATAAGAGAAGACAGACTTAATTGTTATTTATAAGACATTCCATCAGAAAGCACAGACCACACTCTCTTCTCAAATGCACGTGGAACATTCTACAGGCTAGATCACATCTTGGGTCACAAATCAAGCCTTGGTAAATTTTAGAAAACTGAAATTACATCAGGCATCTTTTCCGACCACAACACTATGAGGCTAAAAATAAATTTCAGGAAAGAATGTAAAATACACAAACACCAGGAGGCTAAACAATATGTTATTAAATAATCAATGGAACCCTGAAGAAATCAAAGAGGAAATAAAAAAATACTTAGAGAAAAATGACAATGAATATATGACAATCCCTAAACTATGGGATGCAGCAAAAGCATTTCTAAGAGGGAAATTTATAGCATTACAATTATACCTCAAGGAACATGAAAAATTTTAAATAAACAACCTAACTTTACACCTAAAACAACTAGAGAAAGAAGAAAAAACAAAACCCAAAGTTAGTAGAAGGAAAGAAATCGTAAAGATCAGAACAGTAATAAATGAGAGTCAAAGAAATCAATAGCTAATATCAATGAAACTAAAGGCTGGTTCTTTTAAAAGATAAACAAAACAAATAAAGTTTAGCCAGAGTCATCAAGAAAAAAAGATAGGTCTCAAATCGATAAAATTAGAAATGAAAAATAAGTTACAACAGACACCACAGAAATACAAAGCATCAAAAGAGATTACTACAAGCAACTATACACCAATAAAATGAACAACCTGGAAGAAATGGATGAATTTTTAAAAGGTACAACCTTCCAAGACTGAACCAATAAGAAATAGAAAATATGAACAAACCAGTCAAAAGTACAGAAATTGAAACTGTGATTTAGGAATTCCCAACAAACAAAAGTCCAGGGCCAGGTGGCTTCATAGGCAAATTGTATCAAACATTTAGAGAAGAGTTAATACCAGCCCCTCTGAAACTCTTCCAAAAAATTTCAGAGGAAATAGCACAGCGAAGCTCATTCTATGAGGCCACCATCAACCTGATACCAAAACCAGACAAAGATATCACAGAAAAGGAAAATTACAGGCCAATATCACTGATGAACATAGACACAAAAATACTGAACAAAATACTAGCAAACAGAATCCAACAACACATTTAAAGGATCATACACCGTGATCAACTAGGATTTAATCTGGAGATGCAAGGATTTTTCAATATCTGCAAATCAATCAGTGTGATACACCATGTAAACAAATTAAAGAATTAAAAAAATCCCAATAGATGCAGAAAAAGCTTTTGACAAAATTCAACACCCATTTATGATAAAAACTCTCCAGAAAGTGGGCAGAGAGGGAACTTGCCTCAAGAATAATAAAGGCCATATAAGACAAACCCAGAGCAAACATCGTTCTCAATGGTGAAAAGCTGAAAGCATTTCCTCTAAGATCAGAAAAGACAAGGATGTCCACTCTTTCCAATTTATTCAACATAGTATTGGAAATCCTAGCCACAGCAATCAGGGAAGAGAAAGAAATAAAAGGAATCTGAATTTGAAAAGAACATATAAAAATGTCACTGTTTGCAGATGACATGATACTATACATAGAAAATCCTAAAGGTGCTACCAGAAAACTACAAATGCTCATCAATGAATTCCATAAAGTTACAGGATACAAAATTAATACACAGAAAACCCTTGCATTCCTATACACTAACAGTACAAGATCGGGAAGAGAACTCAAGGAAACAGTTTTTGATCAAAAAGAATAAAATACCTAGAAATAAACCTACCTAAGCAGGCAAACGATGTGTACTCAGAAAATTATATGATACTAATGAAAGAAATAAAAGATGACAGAATAAATGGAGTGATATAACATGTTCTTGGATTAGAAGACTCAATATGTCAAAATGATTGTACTACAGAAAGCAATCTAAGATTCAATGCAATCCCTGTCAAATTACCAAAGGCAATTTTCACAGAATTAGAACCAAAACCTTTGCAATTTGTAAGGAAACACAAAAGACCACAAATTGCCAAACAATCCTGAGAAAGAAAAACAGAGCTGGAGGAATCATGATTGCTGGCTTCAGACTATACTACAAAGCTACAGTCAGGAAAACTGTATGGTGCTATCTCAAAAACAGAAATATAGATCAAGGAACAGGATAGAAAGACCAGAGATAAACCCTCACACCTATGGTTCTCATATCTATGACAAAGGAGGCAAGAATATACAATGGAGAAAAGACAATCTCTTCAATAAGTGGTGCTGGGAAAACTGGACAGCTACATTTAAAAGAATGAAATTAGTACATTCCCTAGTGCCATCACAGAAAATAAACTCAAAATGGATTAAAAACCTAACCATAAGCCTGAACACTGTAAAACTCCTAGAGGAAAACATTTGCAGAATACTCTTTGACATAAATTGCAGCAAGATCTTTTTTGATACATCTCCTAGAGTAATGAAAATAAAAATGAAAATAAACAAATGGGACCTAATTAAACTTAATGGCTTTTGTACAATGAAGAAAAGCATAAACAAATGAAAAGTCACTACTCAGAATGGGAGAAAATATGTGCAAATGAAGCCACCAACAAGGGGTTAACATCCAAAATATACAAACGGCTCATGCTGCTCAATCTCAAAAAAAAAAAAAAAAAAAAAAAATTAAATAATAAAAACAAGAATTAAAAAGAACAACCAAATCAAAAAATGGGCAGAAGATGTAAATAAGTATTTCTTTAAAAATGACACACAGATGCCAAAAAACACATGAAAATGTGCTCAACATCACCAATTATTAGAGAAATGCAAATCAAAATTACAATTAGGTATCATTCCATTTATACCTGACATCCCAAAAAATCTCTTTAAAGCTCTCTTTATGTCACTGTTCTTCAGACTGTATGATAAAAGGATTCAGCATAGGTGTGACCACAGTGTACATCACCAAGGTGATTGCATTTGAGTATTCTCAGCTAATGGAGCAAAATATCTCCAAACTGACTCAATTTTCTCCTTCTGTTTAAGATAGAATTTCAACACAAAAATGCTTTACCTAAGGGAAGCTCACTTATTGAATTGAAAGTTTTAAACTCAGCTTCTAGGAACAATATCTGATTGGACACACATCTGTATTAGATTCCAATTGCTACTCTAAAAATTACCACGTTAATAGCTTAAAACAAATACCTAAAAGTTCTATAAAATCAGAAGCCTGAAAGTTTCTCATTGGACTAAAATTAAGATGTCTGCAGTACTGTGATCCCTCTAAATGCTCCAGAAGAGGATGCATTGAATTTTCTATTTTACTTTTAGTGGACACCAGCATTCCTTAGTTTATGGTCCTTCCTCCATATTCAAATCTAAGTGCACTGCATTTTAAATTGTCTATCTGACTTCAATTTTTCTTTCTCTGTCTTCCACATTTAGAGGATCACTGTGATTACATTAGTCCAACCTGGATAGCCATGCTAATCTTATATCAAGATAAAAAATTAGCAATCTTATTGCATCTGCTATTGTATTTTCCCTTGTTACGTAAGCTAGGATATTCAAAAGTGCTTGTGATTAGGATTTAAAAATCTTTTGGAAGATCTTATTCTACCTACTAAAGAATCTTTTTCTGATACAAATTATTTGATGTCACTCAGGAGTCCTTATACTAAAAAAAAATCAAGGATTTACCACTGCTTATAAAGTGAGTGGAAAATATTCTTTCAAAATTACATACATGGAAGATTCTTGGTAAAGACCTAAAACTACTTACACCCGGATCTCACACAGAACCACTTTCTTGCTACTTAAACTGTGATCCACAGACCAGGACCTGAAGCATCAACCACACATAGGATATTGTTAGAAATTCAGAGTCCCTGGATCCCCTGAATCAGACCTGCTGAATCATAATTTGCATTTGAACTGTAATTCTTGGTAATTTGTAGGAACAGTGAATTTAGAGAAGTTCTAGTCTAGAATAAACTTTTACATCTTCTCTCTGTTGATATTTGGGTCAGTATAATTATTTGTATTGGATGCTGTCCTGTGCATTACAGGTGTTCAGTAGCATCCCTTCAGATACTGCAAAATATCCCCAGTTACAAAATCATCTCTGATTGAAAATCACTGCTCCACCTCTTCTGAACTAAAAGCATTCTGACATTTTCCAGTCAAGACTCCATACCTTTTTTGTTTATACCTTTGAGCAGAACATTAAACCCCTCTGAGTCTCATTTCTACAATGGAGAATGAAGTATATAAGAGGACTACATCACACAATGAATTTCAGTAAAAATTAAAGCAGAAAATCCCTAAAATGTGATGTTATGTTATAGTGTATAAAATATCTACATTTGTCTCATAATTACAAACATTCATAATAAGAGACTAAATGACAACTTTTACTTTCTGATATAAGCAGGAAAATCCTACTTGTGTTGGCAAAAATGTCAGGAAGCCAAGGAGTGTAGTTGCCAAGGTTTTATATGAAAGAACAAAGTTATCATTCTCATAAAATAATTTTTGGATGTATCAGGAGCTATGTGCTCATCACTGGTCAAAGCTTGGAAGATCCAAGGGACCTAATCAGGAGAGAATTCTTAGCCTTAGACTTTGAGAAGACTTTAGCTCAGGCTGGTATAAGACCCTGGGAGGTTTAGACCTCTGGATGCTGGAGAGTTATTGGAGAAGAAGTAATAAAAATGGAATTCACCTGCCTTGTAACCTGGTCTCTTAGGAACAGAGAATGAACGGGAAAATTTTCCTTTCTGTCCAGACCTATGTCCCCCAGGGAAATTGTATATAGAGAGGTGGGAGTTGCAACAGAAATATACCTAATGAGAAGATAAAATGAGCTATAAAACCTACTCTGCAGCAAACCCCTCAGCCTGAGAAATCCTGTACTCCAAAGGACATGTATGGTTTGGAGACCGAAGTCTGGCTGGGAAACTGATCCTTCAGTACTTCCAGCTGTCTTGTGGGTACAGAGCTTCAGTCTCTAATATCAACCCTCCAGGAGGCGTCTGAACTTCCACACAGAGATCTTTCTCTCAATTTCCATCCAGGTGAGTCTGAGAGCCCAGTAGACCCGGTGGATGAGGATTAGAGAGAAAGGAATCTTAGAACATTTACCTGAGGTCACCTGCAAGTCAATCAAGCCTAGCTCAGATACCAGAGGTTAGTGTGGTCGTTTGCTGTCAGATTTATGAATAAATATATTTAGTTATGACCTAAAAAATAAAGCAAACACTGTAAGGCTCAGTGTTGTGAATTAATAATAATGGAACTTCAATTAGAAGAGGGAATGAAAGGCATAAAGCACTTCCAGTAAAATTTGAACATAAGCCTAATGGCATACTAAGTAGCAAGAATAGAGAAAGAGATTATTAGATGTGGAGGGATGTACAATGAAGTAGGGTGTTTCTTTTAAATATGGGGCATATTTGACTGTTTCTCTATTAACGAGTAAGATCTGGGCCAAGGGATTCATGCAAATACATCCCTGCAAAAAAAATATATATTTCATAGTAACATCTCTTTCCTGGATAGTCACGTAAAAATTTAATATGTGAAAATAGGCACACTAAAGAGCTTTACTTTGCAATTATTTTATAATCTGTGAGGCTGTATACACACACACACACACACACACACACACACACACACACATATGTTTCTGTGTTAGCCATTCACTCTCTTAATCAAAAATTGTCTATGTGAGTATGGTGTGGTTTGAGTTCTTCCATTACTGTCTCTGATCCCATTATTCAAAAAGAATTGGTGGTTTTATTTTTTTCCACAACATGTTTGCCATTTAGTTATTTTATGTATGTATAGATATAATTGTGAGAATGTTTGATACTATAAAATTTTGTGTGGTCAAATCTATCAGTCAGTCATATGGTGTTCTTTCCATTGCTTTATTATTTTTTTATTTTTCTTACTAAAAAAATTGAGTTGTCACTGTAATATTCTTCACTTGAAAACTCTTGTTTTAAATAAAAATGATAATGAATGTTCTGCATACCTTTTATTGCTAATTAATCACCTATTATACGTATTTCTAACTTTTAATCTCCTCTCTCTTATTCGTTATTGTTCCTTTTAGCCTTTTGTGGTTAAATGTATTTCTAAACTTGTATCACCTTTGGACATCATCTAGAAAGGCATTCTTTTTTACCTTTTGAATAAAGGTCATCTTTTTCTTCCATAAGCCTATCTGAAATCATGTATCTTTATTGAAGAAAATAATTACAACTTGAATACTTCTTCCCCCTTACATGTTAAAATACCTTCTGTTAATATTATTTTATTTCCAAGTCTTTGGCAATTTACTATTGAATTAGTGGCCCATGTTGGTATTATTAAATTATTACTATTAAGTGTCTTTATGACACTTACAGATATTCATTCACTCATTACATTTAGTTATTTTGAAACCATTACCACTTAACCTAGTTTTATTCTCAGTGACATTTTCCCATGTGTTCTTGGCTTCTTTTAAAACTTCTTTTTTTATATTATGTAAACATACTAATTCATAAACTTTTCTACAAATGCATGAATAGAATCCTACACACATCACAGATACTCTTTATGTTTCAATGCAAGCTTTTTTTCTACCAGTGTCCCCTTTTCCTTATTTGTCAATAATACCTCAGGAACTTTCAATCAATTGATATAATATTGGTTCATTATTTCAATAGCTGTTTAGTATTTCATAAGGGGCTGTGCTACTCATTCTATAGAGGATCTTTCCTAATTTTTCTCTTCGCGTTGCTGTTATATCATTCCCACAAAAATAGTTGAGATTGTTAAATTTAAACTGTTGTTCTAACCAGGAGCAACTTTGTTTCCCAGGGAGCACTGGACCATGCTTGTAGAAATATCTGTCTGTTGCACTGAAAAGGGTGGGTAGAGGCCAAGGACATCCTTCAAGGCACAGGGTAGATCCCATCACAAACACCAATCTGCCATAGAAGGTCAATAGTGCTGAGACTAAGAAGCTTTGAGTTAAGGAACATCTGTACTTTTAATATATATATATATACACACCATTCTTCAGATTGTTTTCCCAATGATATAACACTTTAAATTTCTGTCTGCAAATGTAGAGAATAGCCCTTTGCTACCTGTTTAAAAGTACCAACTGTAAACTGTGTGACAGCTCTTTAAGTGTTTTCACAGACTGATGGTTGTGAAAAAACACTCTTTTTAAGTGTTACTGAGTTTGATCAACAATTTATACATTGAATTGCCATTTTAATTTGCCTATTATTATTATTATTATATGCCCACACAATCTATGCCTATTTTTCTACCATTATCAGCCTTTGAAATTATTTTTAAGTATTACTGTTTCTCGGTTGCCCTCTGAGAGATACTTTGCCATTAAAATACTTTACATTGTTTTTAGTTAAATATGTGTCTTCTTCTGAGTGTCTTAGCTTATGATAGTTTGACACACTGTAGATTTTAGTATGTGGTTTTCTAGGAGTTCACCTAAAGGGATTGGTTATTCTTATAACAAATAGATAATCCCTCTGATTTATTCAATAATCTAATCTTCCCAAATAAATTGAAGCACAGCCTTACCATATATTTAACATACATCTACACTGAGACATAATTTCTGATTCATTCAATATATAATAACTGAGAATCTACTATGTGCCATAATTTCTAGAAACACTACACATTAAATTATTTCATATTTACACATTTTACAATTTAGCTATAATCCATGTGATGTCATTAAATGTTACTATTTTAATATTGTTTCAGTTAGTGTTTGATGTTCCATTCAATTTTTTAAAATACTGGGCTTTGAAGCTACTATATTTAACTTGCTTTCATTTTCCCTGCTATTCTTTTTTATTTTGTAACTTCACATATGCTTAAATATTTTCTTATATAAGGGCCCATATATTCACGTACCTTTCTGAAAATACAGCTGTGAACAAAGCAGATGAAGTCTCTGATGATTAGGATTTTGCGTTATAATGGTGAAGCCATAGTACAATGAAATAACTGTGTGTATAACATAATGTCTTCAGACATAAATCATACGAAGACGTTTATTGAGGGCAAAGGGATGAATTGTCACGGTATCCATAGTATGGTTTGGAAAGCCCTTTGCATGTCGGACAAAGACCAGAATCAGGATTGGTGTATGCCCATCAGATTTACTTTAAAAATAAGATAAAGCATAAACTCCAAGAATAACAAACACAAGGTGCCCCATAAGAAAAATGGGAATGGGCTTGCCTCATTCCCTGTGGGACCTTAACAAAAATTAATAGATACAAATGAATAGGAAAGGCTCAAGAAAAACAAGTCTTCTACTGCTTTATATAAAACATACTCAACTGCTGTTGTTGTCACTTGTACATTCATTTTTATTGGTTTATTCACTTTTCTCATTTTTCTTTTGGGATGTTCAAATCTGTCAGGTGTCTTACACCATAAAGGCATGACTATTTCTGTCAATGTAATAAAACTATTTTTTTTATTGTTTTTTCTGGGCCTCAAGGAGAGTTAACTGGAGTTGCAATGTTGCCAAACCAAGGAAGCTTTAATTTGTCATGTAGTCTCAGGGACAATTAGAGTTTATTACATTTTTATCATCTAATGTCTATTTTATTTCTCTTTCTCTCTCTCTCTCTCACACACACACACGCACATTTTTATATTTTTTTAAATACCGAGCCAAAAGTGACCATAAAAAGGAACCCTAAGTTTATTGGTCCACACACAGTTTATGAATTGGAATTTCTGGGTACCATGTACATATTCTTTAGGAGAAAGGTAATCTGATCTGATCGGCTTGAGTTATAATGATACATGGTGTAAGAAGGAATGTTCTGGGTGAGAAATGCATGGTAGGAACACAGCCCAGGAGGCCATGGTGTGTATGCCTGTGCCTTGTGGAATGAGAGCTGTTCTTAAAGCAGAGTCACCTGGACTCATATACTACAATGCCTTATGATACAGAGGCCAGAACTCAATCAACAAGTGGTGCTAAGGATGGAATCTGCTTTAATTAAAAGGCGCTATTGTAACAAAATTAATAAAGTGCCAGGAGCAACATGTGAAGGAGGGAGTCTCTGTGTACTGAAGTTATAGTTGTAGCAGGGAGGCCACCTTGTTTCTCAACATCCTCCGACACTGTCTCTAATCACGTCCCCTCTTGCTTATTCCTCTGCCCCACTGTCTTCCTTGTTTAGATTTGAACACGTGGAACCAGCATCTTCCCCAGGTCCTTTGCAGGGGCCTTTCCCTCTGCCAGGCACACACTTCTGCTGATATCATACTAGCTACTTCTCTCTCTTTCATGAAGTATCTGTTCAATTATCACCTTGTTTGGTGGCCTTACCTGAAAACTCAGTACAGAACAACACCCCCTACTATGCTCTCCTTTATACCAAGTTCTATTTTCTTTATAGCATCAGTCACCACATGACATATTATATAATATTTTATTTGCACATCATCTTTCACTTTCATTGGATTGTGGAAACTTTTGTTTTTCATCACCATATACATGTTACCTATATGTGTTTGGAACGTGTTTGGCACTCAATATACATTCTTCAAATGCATGAAAGTATTTCTCTTTAAAACTGTAGAATGCATGATTTTTAGGAGGCTATGCTGAGAATGGGGCAAAAATGTCTAATCAGAGATGAAGCAGGGTATCTCCTCAAAGAGAACTTTTCTAAACACAAAATATTAAAATTAATTTATTGACCGCAAAATAGAAATTGTACTATTTCATCTATGTGAGTTATACCAGTTTGCATGAAAATTAGTCATATTATTTTAATTTTTCCTGGTAGTCACCTCCACCACATGGAACCAGGTAACAATACACAATTTTCCGAATTTTTTCTTCTGGGATTTTCAGAGGAACCAAGACTACAGCCCCTCATATTTGGACTTTTCCTCTCCATGTATCTAATCACTGTGCTTGAAAACCTGCTCATCATCTTGGTCACCATCTCTGACCCCCACCTCCACACCCCCATGTACTTCTTCCTCTCCAATCTGTCCTTTGTAGACATCTGTTTCACTTCCACCACCATCCCAAAGATGCTGCAGAACATTCAGACCGAGAGCAAAGTCATAGCCTACGAAGAGTGTATCATCCAAGTGTATTTTTACATATTCTTTGCAGGATTAGATGACTTCCTGTTGACTGTGATGGCCTATGACCGGTATGTGGCCATCTGCCATCCCCTACACTACAAGGTCATCATGAAACCCCAGCTTTGTGGACTGCTGGTTCTGGTGTCCTGGATGTTGAGTGCTATGTATTCCTTGTTACAAAGTTTAATGGCTTTGCGATTGACCTTCTGTGCACGAGTGGAAATCCCCCAGTTTTTCTGTGAACTCAATCAGATGGTTCAACGTGCCTGTTCTGATACCTTTCTTAATGACATGGTGATGTATTTGGCATCAGTGCTACTAGCTGGTGGACCCTTTGCTGGTATCCTTTATTCTTACTCTAAGATAGTTTTCTCTATACAAGGAATCTCATCAGCTCAGGGGAAGTATAAAGCATTTTACACCTGTGTGTCTCACATCTCAGTTGTCTTATTATTTTATTGTACGAGCCTAGGAGTGTACCTTAGCTCTTCAGCTAGCCACAGCTCACACTCAAGTGCAGCAGCCTCAGTGATGTACACGGTGGTCACACCCATGCTAAACCCCTTCATCTACAGTCTCAGGAATAAAGACATAAAGGGGGCTCTGAAGAGATTCTATGGAATTGTAGGTATAAAAAGGCCAATTGTCCTGGGAGTGATGAAGTGCCCTTGATTGCATTGCTCAAAGCCTGACAACCAGTAATTGTAACACTTTCATCATTGTGGAATAAAATTTGCTCCTTCTATCTATTTTCCGGGATTTCCATTTTTTAAAATTCAACTTCTCTATACGAGTTCAGTAACTCACTTTATTAAGCTTTCTCCTCAGTCTAATATATAGACTGTTTTTTTTCATTTTTATATCTTCCTACTTCAAAAATTTCTAACTTTTAGATAAGAAATATTTGAAAATTCCAATTTCTTTTGTGAAGCAACATGGATTTTTAAAGATAAAATTTCCTCAGTTGACATATACATTCCAAGTAATTTTTCTCTTGCTTTCCTAAAAGAATAGTCATGAGTTGCATTACATAAAAAAGTACAAAGACGACCAAGGCAAATTATGTAATTTTATAATAGGGTTGGTTGAATCCATGGATGTGGAAATGTGGATGAAGAGGAATGACTCTAGAGTTCTATGCAGATTTTCTATTTCACAGAGGGTCGTTGTCTCAACCCTTGAGTTCTTGATGGGTCAAGATATATGTACATATATAGACGTATATCTATCTGTGTACACACACACACACACACACACACATATACAAGGGTGAGTCAAAAATTATCTGCACTCTGGCTATAGAATTTATAGAAATTTTAAGATAACTGGAGTGGGGTTAATTTTTGACTTATATATAATTATATATATATACACACACACACACACATATACACACACCCTCCCCTTTTCTCCATGGCGTTAAATCCCTCAAGAGGAAACTTTTCCCTTTTTTTTTCTTTTTTAAATTAAATTATAACATACATACAATATTATACTCATTTCAAGTGTGCAGCATAATGGTTTGATACTTTAATACATTACAAAACGATCACAGCAATCAATCTAGGTATCTTTTGTCACCACACAGAGTTATTATTACATTATTGACCATATTCTCTATGCCGTACGTTACATCCCATGACTTTTATTTTATTGCTGGATGTTTTTACTGAATATGGAGTAATATTCCATTGTATAAATATCTTCTTTATTCATTTATCTATTGATGGATCCTTAGGTTGCGTCCATATCCTGTCTATTCTAAATAGTGCTTCATATTTACAATAGCCAGGACATGGAAGCAACCTAAATGTCCATCAGCAGAGGAATGGATAAAGAAGATGTGGCATATACATACAATGCAATATTACTCAGCCATAAAAAGGAATGAAATTGAGCTATATGTAATGAGGTGGATAGACCTAGAGTCTGTCATACAGAGCAAAGTAAGCCAGAAAGAGTAAAACAAATACCGTATGCTAACTCATATATATGGAATCTAAAAAAAATGGTACTGATGGACCCAGTGACATGGAAAGAATAAAGATGCAGATGTAGAGAATGGACTTGAGGACACGGGGTTTGGGAGGGGGGCAAAGGGGAAGCTGGGATGAAGTCGAAGAGTAGCATAGACATAGACACACTACCAAATGTAAAATAGATAGGTAGTGGGAAGTTGCCGTATAGCAAAGGGAGATCAACTTGATGATGGGTGATAACTTAGAAGGCCAGGACAGGGAGAGGGGGAGGGAGTCACGGGAGGGAGGGGATATGGGGATATATGTATAAATACAGCTGATTCACTTTGGTGTACCTCAAAAACTGGTACAAGAGTGTAAAGCAATTATATTCCAATAAAGAGCTTAAAAAAAATAAGAATCAAGATGAAACACTATGGGAGAAAATATGAGGACACTAAATACCTAATGAGTGGTGAATATCCAATTACATTAACAACTCATACAATTCAGCAGCATCAATATTGATAATAATTATAATCCAAATAACATGGGCAGAGGATTTCAATAGAGATTTTCCCAAAGAAGACAAACACATGACCAACAGGTACATGAAAAGGTGTTTAACATCACTACTCATCAGGGAAATGCAGATCAAAACCACAGAGAGATATAATCTCACAACTCTTAAGAAGTCTATTACCAAAATGACAAAAGATAACAAATGCTTGCTAGGATATGGAGAAAAGAGAATGTTTGTACTCTCTTAGTAAGAATGTAAATTGTTATGGTCACTGTGAAAAACAATATGGAGTTTCCTCAAAAAATTATATATATAGAACTGCCATATGTTCCATCTTTCTTGTTTATGGGTGTATATTTGGACAAAACAAAACTGTTATCTAGAAAAGACATATGCAGCCCAATATTCATTGGTTCATTGCAGTATTACTTTACAATAGGCAAGACATACATGTAAACAAACTACGTCTCCACCAATGAATGAATGGATAAAGAAAATGTGGTAAAGTGTGAATTAAATATTATTCAGTTTTAAAAATAAAGAAATCAGTGCTGCAGTGAACTTTGGGGTGCATGCATCATTTCAAATGTTTTTTTCCTCTGGATATATGCCAAGGAGTGGGATTGATGGATGATATGGTAGCTCTATTTTTAGTTTTTAAGGAACCTCTCTACTGTTTTCCATAGTGGCTGTACCAATTTACATTCCAACCAACAGTGCAGGTGGATTCCCTTTTCTCCACACCCTCTCCAGCATTTATTGTTTGTAGACTTCTTGATGATGGCCATTCTGACTGGTGTGAAGTGATATCCATTGTAGTTTTGATTTGCATTTCTCTAGTAATTAGCGATGTGGAGCATTCTTTCATGTGCCTCTTGGCCATCTTTATGTCTTCTTTGGAGAAATGTCTATTTAGATCTTCCTCCCACATTTTTATTGGTTTGTTTGTTTTTTTGTTATTGAGTTGTATGAGCTTTTTATATATTTTGGAGATTTATCCCTTGTTCATTGCTTCATTTGCAAATATTTTCTCCCATTCTGAGGGCTGTCTTTTTGTTTTGTTTATGGTTTCCTGCTGTGCAAATCTTTGAAGTTTAATTGGGTCCTATTTGTTCATTTTTGTTTTTATTTCCATTAATCTAGGAAATAGATCAGAAAAGATTTTTATGCAATTTATGTCAGGGTTTTCTGCCTATGTTTTCCTCTAAGAGTTTTACAGTGTCCTGGACATGGAAGCGACCTAAATGTCCATTGAAAGCTGAAAAAAATGGATAAAGATATGTTACATATATACAATGGAATATTATTCAATCATTAAAAAGAATAAAATAATGCAATTTGCAGCAACATGGATGAACCTGGAGAGTATCATATTATGTGAAATGTCAGACAAAGAAAGACCAATATCATATAATATTTGCTTATATATAGAATCTGGAAAAATGATATAAGTGAACTTATCTACAAAACAGAAACACTCACAGACTTAGAGAACAAATTTATGGTTACCAAGGGGGAAAGGTAGGTGGGGGATAAATTGAGAGTTTGGTATTCACATGAACACACTACTATATTTAAAAATAGATAACCAACCAGGACCTGCTGTATAGCACAAGAAACTCTGCTCAATATTCTATAATAACCTATATGGAAAAAGAATTTGAAAAAGAATAGATAATTTTATATGTATAATGGAATCACTTTTCTGTACACCTGAAATGAACACAATATTGTCAATCAACTATACTCCAATATTAAATAACAATTAAAATAAATTTAGCAAGTAAAAAAAAGTCTGTATTCCAAAGCTAAAAAATAAACAAATCATGCCATTAACAACATGAATGAACCTTGAGGGCATTATAATAAATGAACTAAGTCAGGCAGAGAAAGACAAAAGTGTGCACTCTCCCTTACATGTGGTATCTCAAAAAGCCAAACCCATAGAACAAAGAGTAAATAGATAGTTGCATGGGACTTGGGGGTAATGGGAATGTGGAGATATTGATCAGAGCACAAACTTCCTGTTATAAGCTGTAGAAGTTCTAAGGCTCTAATTTACAGCATGGTGACTACAGTTAACAGTACTGTATTATATATATTATATACATGAAAATTGCTAAGAAAGTATATTTCAAACGTTATTACCTCAAAAAGGTAAATATATGTAGTACTGGCTGTGTTAACTAACCTTATTGTGGTAATAATTTCACAATATATATCTGTATAAATCATCATGCTGTATGCTTTAAAATTACACAATGTTATATTGTCAACTATATCTTGAAGGTTCTGGAAAATTTTAATTTAGAGTCTCAAAGCAAGGAGTGGGCATATACAATCCACATGGGTGAATGGAGGAGTGAGTCAATCATTGTCAAAAATAGAATTCTAAATAGGGTGAGCAGACACAGAAGCACATCATACTACAGCAAATATTTATGAATTATATGCTATAGAATTGCAACAAGGAAGATACAAAGAGTTGGTCGAATAATTTGATTCACTAAGAAACAGCCTTTTTGCAGATATTCCTAAGAATAAAACATAGGAACACAGAAAAACAGCCTGAAGAGCAGAAAAATTCTTACCATGACCCTTTGGAGCCAATGTGAGGTGGTCAGAGATTATGTCCCTGAGTACAACACAGCATAGATCAGTGGCCTCTCAGCACTCTTCTCTACATGTGGTCCCCTTGGAGGAGATGTCTTTTCAAGCACACAGCTCCATGTATCCCAAGAGGAGAGAAACAGTGGACCCACTTTCTGTCCCTAGAGACCCTCTGATGTCACACTGAACTTAGTAAATGCAGAACCGGGACATCATCACAGTAGCTGCTCCTGATTGACCATCTACCCTGTATCAGGTATTTTCTATCAGCTAAAATTATTACCAACTTTGCACATGAGCTCCATAATACAGGTGGACTTTCCTTATTTATAGATAAGGAACCAGAAGCCTAAATAATTCATTTTCTGTCATGAAAGAAATACTCAAAAAACATATGTAAACTTGAGCATGCAGAAGCTGAACTACTGAGTCCATCATCTGACTACCTGAGGTCAGACCTGAGGTGGACAGGAAGCTTCTTGGTGGAGAAGACCTCAGAATATCTATGTTTGACTCCAACACTGGACCACAGTCTTTACACTCAAAGAATAGACCAGGATGTACAGCACCGACATCAACTAGGAGCGTGTTGCAAATGCAGAATCTTTGGGCCCATCTTAGACCTGCCAAATCAGAATCTTCATCTCAATAAGATCCCAAG
The DNA here is from genome assembly GCF_030028045.1 of Hippopotamus amphibius kiboko. Lineage (NCBI taxonomy): Eukaryota > Metazoa > Chordata > Mammalia > Artiodactyla > Hippopotamidae > Hippopotamus > Hippopotamus amphibius. The sequence continues at coordinate 13,896,846 of NC_080200.1, read as the reverse complement.
TGACTATTTTACACACTGATGTTGGAGAAGTTCTGCTGTAAAACAGTGATTCTCACCTTCCCATTGTTGACATTTCTTCTGGATAGTTCTTTGAGGTGTGAGCCATCCTGTGCATTGTAGAATTTAGAGTGGTATCCCTAGCCTCCACCCACTAGGTGGCAGTAGTAGCTCCCCAGTTGTGACTATATTTGATAATTCCAATTGCTTCCTATAGAGACCAACCTACATATAAAAAAAAGGAATAAGTTGACATAAAGTGTTTCAAGACAGAGGAGCAACACAACTGCACACACATTATGAATGTACCTTAAAAACATAATATAGAGCCTAACAGTTGACAATAGATCCATAAGGAGATACTCAGAACTCAGATCAACTCCCTATCATATAACCCCATTTGATAACAAATGCATTATATTTAACTGTTTGCTTTTAGGATAACTTGTTATGCAGTGACAGCTAACTGATACAATAATCAAAGTGAACAGAACTAAGGAAAATTAAAATAATATGTTTCTTCAGGCTTCCCTGGTGGCAGAGTGGTTAAGAATCTGCCTGCCAATGCAGGGGACATAGGTTTGATCCCTGGGCTGGGAAGATCCCACATGCTGTGGAGCAACTAAGCCTGTGTGCAACAACTACTGAACCCATGTGCTGCAACTACTGAAGCCCTTATACCTAGTGTCTGTGCTCCTCAACAAGAGAAGCCACCCCAATGAGAAGTGCACACCACAAGGAAGAGTAGCCCCGACTCACCGCACCTAGAGAAAGCCCACATGCAGCAATGAAGACCTAATACAGTCAAAAATAAAAATAAAATATATAATAAAATAAATCAAGAAAAAAGAACAATATGTTGCTTCTAATGCTAGGCCTTGGTTCTGATATTTGAAAGCACTAATGATTACTGTCATTCAAGTTTATTTCAAATGCTACAATTAAAAGTGCCTCTACTGAACAAACATATGGACACCAAGTGGGGAAAGTGGGGAGGGTTGTGGGGGAATGAATTGGGAGATTGGGATACAAAATTGTACACTCTAAATATATGCAGTTTATTGTATGTTAACTGTATCTCAATAAAAGTTCTTAAAAAAAAAAAAAAGTGCCTCTACTGAGGTTCCCTTGTAGCTAACCATAGAAGTTGAAAGGATATGCATGTTTGTGACTGTGAATTACAGGACTGAACAGGAATTTAAGTTCTCTAGTGACATACTTTATATGTATAAAATATAAAATATCGATAATGTTCATTCACTACCACTACACTTTTAGTGGTTACAACAAAATTTAGAGTAGTGGAAGATATTTCATTTAGAGTGATTGAAGGAATCATATTTGTAGTCTACAATGGAAGGTTTCAAGAAGAAGCAGAAAGATAATTGAATAGAAAATATTATTACAAGAAACGATCCTTCACTGCAACGATAAACCCCTTTACACATGGATACTGATCTCGTGTATATCAATAAGTAAATGTACACCACAAATAATACTTTATATAGTAATAATGTGGCAGAATTGCTTCCTAATATTTAAGGTCATCTCTGGGCCATATTATGTCAAATACTTTATTGAAACATATTTCACATAGATGACAATTAAACACACACATCTGATGATCAGTTTTGTCAGTGACCTTGGTAGACAATATTGATACTCAGTCAAATAAGAGAACAAGATCATATGAGGGAAACAAATTGAAATGCATGTTATGAAACACACTATATGTTCTACATTTTCAGGACGAGCAATTATGGTAGTGATGTTCAAAGGAATGATGAACAAAGAAGTGATAAACTGTGGTTCATATTTTCATCTCCTATGAAATTATGTAAATAAGTTATTTTTTCCACAGATATAGTACAGCTTATAATTATTCTTTAGTAAAATGAAAGAAAAATTACTCAGTATAAAATGTCATTTGAGAAGAGAAATCATTGTAGTCTCAAGAGATAAATGGGAATTTCCATTTATCTCTTTAAAATTTCCATTTATCTGTTAAAAATTTATCACTTTAAAATTGTGAATAAATTTGCCAGGCTAGAAAATTACAAAAGAAAAAAAAACCTAGATAACAAAGGGCAGAAAAATTAATAAATTATTTGTGTTTTATTTATTGCTTTTCATATAAATTTATTCATTTATTTATATTTGGATGCATTGGGTCTTCATTACTGTGCATGGGCTTTCTCTAGTTGTGGTGAGTGGGGTCTACTCTTCATTGTGGTGTGCTGGCTTCTCATTGCAGTGGCTTCTCTTGTTGTGGAGCACAGCCTCTAGGTGTGCAGACTTCAGTATTTGCAGCACTCAGGCTCAGTAGTTTTAGCTCATGGGCTTAGTTGCTCTGCGGCATGTGGGATCTTCCTGGACCGGGGCTCGAACCTGTGTCTGCTGCATTGGCAGGTGGATTCTTAACCACTGTGGCACCAGGGAAGTCCCTAAAGTGTGCTATTTAAATTGAATAGAGAAGTTGAGGGGACTTCAAGATGGTGGAGGAGTAGGAGGACGTGAAGTTCATCTGTCTCCACAAATGCATCAGGAATACATCTACAGATGGAACAATTCTCACAGAGCACCAGCTGAACACTAGCAGAAAAACTTGGACACCAGAAAGGACATGGAAGTTCCCCATGTAACTGAATAGGAAGAAAAAAAAGAAGAAATGAAAAAGAAGAGGAGAGGAAGCAGAATGGGACCTGCATCCCTTGCGGGGTGGGGAGCTGAGGAGAGGAGAGGTTCCTTCATCAGAGGAAGCCCCCTCACCAAAGGGGAAATCAGTTGGGACAGAAGAAGAGCATCTCAGCCTGTTGGAGGAGGATGAAACAGCCTATCTGTGGCCGAGAGGACAGAGTGAGACCTACACAGATTGTCTGTGGCACAGCCCTGCACATCTCAGACTGGGACTTGTATCCACTAATGCACACGGGGGCTGGGAGCTTGAAATTGGAGAGCAAACCCAGGGTGAAGACGGTTGTTGGCTGCAAGGAGACAGCCTGGGTGGATGGGAAGGAGGAAATCCTCAACCAGGAATGCTCATGGAGGGAAACCTGGACTGCCATAGAAGCAAGGCTCCACTGTTGAATGACATGGGTCTGGCACAAAGGTGCCTGCTGCCAGGTCCTGAAAAATGCCCCCACCAGAGCAGACCCTTATGCACCTGTTGCTGGGGACTCAGAAAGGCTCCCACTAGGGCCATGTCTCTCGTGACCGTGGCTGCCAGCTTCCCTGCACGCCTTGTCACCGACAGGACCAGATCTCTCATGGCTGATGATTCCCCCACACAGCTGTTGCTACTGAGGCTCCCACAACACTGGAAGCCAAGCAACCTCCACGCCCTGCCCTCACTGGGGCAGACCCAAGTGCTCAAGGGCAGCCTAGGGAGAAGACCCCTATGGGTGGCCCACGTGTAGAGGTGGGGCTAAAAACCACAGCTGAGCCCCAGGGGTGGGGAGACTAAGGAAAAAGAAGAATAATCTTTCTATGCAGCTGCACAAGCTGCAGATTAAATCCTGACGATCGGCTTGGCAAACCCTGCATCTGTGGAAAATCTCAATGGACAACGCGTGTACTGAAACCAGTCTAGCTTTAGCAGCTGTGAACTTTTGGGTCAAGTACACGCAGGAGTTGGGCCAGGTCAGATTCCGAGATAGCTGAACAGTACCCACAGTGGCTCCAGAGACCTACTAGAGGTATTGGAAGGCCTTCTGGGGAGATTGGCTGTGGCTCATGGTGGAGGCATGGACATTGACAGCTGAGACTCCAGGAAAATATACTTTTACTATTCTTTAATGTTTGGTTTTGTTCTCTTGTTATTTATTATTATTATTTATTTTTATTTATATATATTTTCAACTTTTAAATATATTTTTATTTTTCTATTTTTACTTTACTATGTCATTGTTTTGTGTTTTTCCTTGTTTTTTTCTCTTTGGTTTTTTTTTAATCTTTTTTTAAATCAGTTTTTTGTGTTTATTTTATTTATTTATTTATTTTAGGTTTGCATTCTGCTATTTTTGGTTAGTTTTCTTTTTAATTGCTTGATTTTGTTTTTGGCTTCTTTTGTTTGGTTGTTCTCTTGTTTTTTTGTTCCCTTTTCTTTTTTTTTTTCTTTGTGTGTGTGTGCATGTGTTTGTTTTTGTTTCTTTGGGTTCCCTTTTACTTATTTATTTATTTAGTTAGTTAGTTAGTTAGTTATTGGTTGGATTGGGTCTTCATTGCTGAGCACAAGCTTTCTCTAGTGAGCAAGGGCCACTCTTCATTGTGGTGCATGGGTTCCTCATTGTGGTGGCTTCTCTTGTTGTGGAGCATGGGCACTAGGTGCATGGGCTTCAGTAGTTGTGGCTCACAGGCTCTAGAGAGCAGGCTCAATAGTTGTGGTGTACAGGCTTAGTTGCTCCAAGGCATGTGGGATCTTCCTGGAGCAGGAATCGAACCTGTGTCCCCTGCATTGGCAGGCAGATTCTTAACCACTGCACCACCAAGAAAGTCCACAAACTGTTGTTTTTAAACCACTATACTTAACCTAATTTCATTCTCACTGACTTTTTTTCATAAGTTATTACTTTCATTTAAAACTTCTATTTCTATATCATGCACACATATCTATCCATACACTTTTTTACAAATGCATGAATATAATCCTATGTGCATCATAGGTACTGTTTGTGTTTGTTTCCTTCTTTTAGTGGCTGCATAATATGTCATGGTAGGACTCTGCTACTCATAGTTTTGAAGGTCTTTCATATTCTTTGCTATTCCATTGCTGTTAAAACAAGGCTACAAAAATATTGTGGGATTATTAAGTTTAAATTGTTGTTCTAACCAGGAGTGATTTTTCTACTAGGAGACATTGAGCAATATTTGAAAAAAATATTTTTCTATCACACTGAAAAGGGGTGGGTGGAAACTAGGGATGTTCTAAATATCCTACAGTGCACAGGACAGACCCACTGCAGAGAAGGATCTGCCCTAGAATGTCAATAGTGCTCAGACTGAGAAACCTTGAGTTAAAGAATCTGTACTATTAATATCTGTACTTTTCTTCAGGTTGTTCCCCAAAGTTGTAACATTTTACATTTCTGCCAGAAACATTAAAGTACTCCTTTGCTACTTGTTTAAAAGTTCCAATCCCAATCAATGTGACAACACTTTAACTTTTTTGTTAGAGATTTTTGTTGTTTTCCAAAGTATTCCTAAATTTGATCAAAGACTCATGTGTTTGATCACCATTTTGATTTACCTATTATTATTGTATGCCCATATACTATGTGCCTATTATCCTACAATTATCAACTTTTCAAATGATTTTCTAAAAACTGCTGTTTCTCAACTGACTTTGGAGGATGTTTTGTCCACTAAAATATTTTACGTGGTATTTGGTTAAATATGTCTATCTTCTTACTTCTGAGTTTCTTTCCTAAGTTAAGATAGTTGGCCATCCTGTGGATTTTCTGTATAGTTTTCTAGGTATTCACCTAAAAAGTATTGGTTACTCTTACAGTGAATAGGTAATCCCTCTGATTCATTGTCATATGACCAAGGACAGGGATCAACTTCATTTTCTTCCAGGTAGATATCCATTTTGCCAGATTTCATTCAACAATCCAATCTTTCTGAAAATATTGAAAAAAACCTTGACATACTAAATACACTTATATACTGCGACCTAATTTTTAATTCATTCAACTCAGTACCTACTATGTGCCAAAATTTCTAGGAACACTATATATTATATTCTTTTATGTTTATGTCTTTTTTAATTTAATTATTAATCCAGGTTGATGTCATTAAATTATTTTATATCTTGTTTCAGTTATTTTTTGATGAATCATTCAAATTTGTTAAATTGAATTCCTTTGAAACCACTCTATTTAACCTGGTTCATCCTCCTTGTCATTCTTTTTACATCATAACTTAACATTTACTTAAATTTGTTTTTATGTAAGTGTGCATATATTCACATGCATTGGTGGAAATACAAAGGAAAGCAAAACAGGTGTAACCCTGCTTGTTGGACTACAACCTCTTCGAATGTTTTCTCAGATCCTTTCTCTTTCTCTTCTTCAGGGACCCCTATAATTTGGATGTTGGTGCATTGAATGTTGTCTCATAGGTCTCTGAGACTGCCCTCAATTGTTTTCTTCTTTTTTTTTCTTCTTCTTTATTCTGCTCTGTGGCAGTTATTTCCACAATTCTAACTTCCAGCTCACTTATCCATTCTTCTGCCTCAGTTATTCTGCTATTGATTCCTTCTAGAATATTTTAAATTCCTGTTACTGTGTTGTTCATCTCTTTTTGCTCTTTAGTTCTTCTAGGTCATTGTTAAAAGTTTCTTGTATTTTGTCCATTCTACTTCTGAGATTTTTGATCAACTTTACTATCATTACTCTGAATTCTTTTTCAGGTAGACTATTTCCTCTTCATTTGTTTCGTCTTGTGGGTTTTTACCTACCCTGCTTGTTTGTATCCTACATCACAATGGTGAAGTCAGAGTACAATGGAATAAATATGTGTCCAACATAATGTGCTCAGGTTTAAATCATATAAAATTATTCAGTTATTAAAAGGCTGGAACTGTCATGGTATGTGCAGGATTTTACACTGTTGTCTGAGGAGGTCTTTGCAGTTTGGATGAAGACCAGGATTAGAGCATGCAATTGAATTAACCAAAATGAATTCAAAACCCAAAGTAGAAGGAAAACAAAGAAAAGATGCCACATAACATAAGTGAGAAAGGAGCTTTCCTCATCTTCTATTCAATCACATAAAAAGCAGCTGGTCAAATAAATATGGGACAGGCACAGGGAAAACAAGTCTTCTACTGACTGATATTAAAAATATACAACTTTTTGTATTTTGTATATTTCCTTTTGTGAATTATTGGTTTATTTTCTTTGATCAGTTTTTACTTGGGGTGTTCAATCTGTAAGAGGTTTCACACCATAAATTTCTCACTACTTTTGTACTTTGGACAAATGTTTTTTCCCTTTATTATTTTTACTTAGAATCAAATGAGTTGAATCAGGGTTGGCATGCTGCCAGAAATCAATGAAACTTTTTCTTCCTCAAAGTCACTTAGGGACCACCTGAGCTTATGATATCTCATTTCTTTCTCAAAAGCATTTTGTTCTTCTCTCTTCTTCTATGCTTATGGAACAAACTAATTATGTTTTTTTAAATACGGGCACAAAATGGACGTACCAACACAGAGCCCAAGTTTGTGTGTCCTTGAGAGACTTGAGATAGGAATCTCTGGGTACCATTTCTAAATTCTTTAGAGAGAGGATGCTTGATCTGGACAACTTGAGTTGTATCTACTCAAAGGCTAAACAGAGTGGGAGGGAGTGAAAAGAGCATAGAAATGACACAGATGAGGAGACCTGGCTATGTGGGGGATGTGTGTGTGTGTGTACGCGTGTATGTGTGTGTGTCTATGTCTGTGTGTCTGTGTTTCTTGTGAACTGAGAGCAGTCCTCAGAGTAGGGGTACCTGGACTGATATATTCCAAGGTTATTCATAATACAGGGGCCATGACTCAATCAAGAAAAGGTACTGAGGAAGGGATTGTTATCAGTTTACATGATGCCTTTTCAATGAGATTAATCAAGTGCAAAATTTACATAGTGTGGTCACTGGACTTCCTCTATCTTAAAGTCTGAGCAGCAGCAGGCAGGCCCACCTCCTTCCTCAACATTCTCTAACATCATCTCTCATCACTCTATGCCTTGCTCATTCCCCTCCACACACTGGCTCATTTGGAGCCTTGATTTTCTAAGACACACATCTTCCTCGGGGTCTTTGCATTGGCTGTTCCTTCTGCCAGGCACACATTTCCCCAGGTAACCTTGTGTCACCCTCTCATTCTTCTTTGAGGTATCTGTTAAAGTGTCACCTTGTTTGCATGTCCTGGTTGAACTCCCGATAAAATAACACTTTCTATCCACTCTCTACTTTATATATGTTTTCCTTTTCTTCGTAGAACCTGCACTATCAGATATGTTATTATTTTTATTCAATTATATTATCTCTCTGCCATTAGATGCCAGAGAATTATTTTTAATGATTCCTATTGTTGCCATGAAATCTGTCTAGGGGTGTAGATTTGTGATCTCCAGAAGAAAAGAATTTCTCCGGGGATCAATAACAAGCCACTGCTCAGGTTTAAGTAGCAGAGTAGCAGTTTATTACTACAAATAGCTTCTGGCTCAGACACCAGAAGGGGGTGGAGAGACCCACGATGGAGTCGTACACGTGTCTTATATGCCCTAAAAATAGAGGAGTTAATCATAATCCCCACCTAGTTACCTCTAACAATAGGACTTTACAACAGCAATGGATTGATTACTAAAAACAATGACTTTAGCCTGAGGATTAAGGATTGATCTTCCCTGGAAGGGTCATGATATACATCAGAATTTAAAATTTCTTGACTCAGCTCTTAGCTTACAATCAAGATTACAAAGGGGAGTTGCAAGAATCAATCTTAAAGGAAGAAGGAGCTTTAAGCTTTAATCACACTCTCAAGTCTTCCGCCCTTCTCCCGGCTGGTCAGGCCCAGGAGCTCTCACTGAAGCTCCCACTATGTTCTGCCCATGCCTGGAATATGGTCTGTATTCAGTGTATATTCCTCAAATGCATGAAAGATATTCTCAGAAAAAACAATAGTATATATTATGCTTGAATAACAGGTTAACAGTGGGAAAAAGAATTTCTATAAAAATGGACTAAGGATATACTTAATACACCAAATGTGGAAATTAATGTATTGACTCTATAAAACAAACATAGCATTTATTCTAGGTTACTAATGCTTGCTTATGTGAAAATTAGCCTTTTTAAAATTTTCTGGTAGTCACTTCCACCACTTGGAACCAGGGAATGATACACAAATTTCAGAATTTCTTTTTCTAGGATTTTCAGAGTAACCAGAATTGCAGCCATTCATATTTGGACTTTTCCTTTCCATGTACCTGATCACTGTGTTTGGAAACCTGCCCATCATCCTGGCTGTCAGCTCAGACTCCCACCTCCACACACCCATATACTTCTTCCTCTCCAATCTATCCTTTTTAGACATCTGTCTCATCTCCACCACCATTCCAAAGATGCTGTGGAACATCCAGACCCAGAGCCAAGTTGTAACCTATGGAGGCTGCATCATACAGATGTATTTTTATATACTATTTGCAGGGTTGGCCAACTTCCTCTTGGCTATGATGGCCTATGACTGCTTTGTGGCCATCTGCCACCCCTGCACTGCTGCATTGGATGACTTTCTCTTGGCTGTGATGGCCTATGACTGCTTCATGGCCATCTGCCTCCCCTTACACTACACAATCATCAAGAACCCCTGGCTCTGTGGTTCTGGTGTCCAGGATGATGAGTGTCCTGAATTCCTTGGTACAAACCTTAATGATGTTGAGGTTGTCCTTGTGTACAATCTTGGCGATTCACCACTTTTTTTGTGAACTCAATCAGGTGGTCCAAGGTGCCTGTTGTGACACCTTCCTTAAGGATATGATGGTGTGTGTTGTATCTGGGCTGCTGAATGGTGATCCACTCATTGGAATACTTTACTTGTATTCTAGATAGTTTCCTCATTCTGAAGAATCTCATCAGCTCAGGTTCCACCTGTTCATCTCACCTCTCAGTTATTGCCTTATTTTGTTGTACAGTCCTAGGAGTGTACATTAACCTTGCTGATGCCCACAGCTCACACTCAAGTGCAACAGCCTCGGTGATGTACAATGTTGCCTCACCCATGTTGAATCCATTTCTCTACAGTCTGCAGAATAAAGACATAAAGGGGGCTCTGAAAAGATTCATTGGGCTATAAAAAGGCCAACTCTTCAGGGGCAAATAAGTGTCCATGATTGCAGGGCTCAAATAAGTGTAGCTATTCTTTGATCAAATTGTGGGTGTAGAATTTGTTCTTTCTATTATTTCCTGAAATTTCCCTTTCTTTGTCTTCAACATCTCTCTACATTTAACTCAATTGATTAAGTTTTCGGCTCTGAGATACATACAAATTTTCCATTTGTCCATTCTTTTGCTTTTACACATTTCCCCAAAACTTATATCAAAAGTATTTGCAAGTGCTCATTGATTTTTGAGTCCATATGTGTCATTCACTCATATGAATAAAGACCACACTGATAACCCAGGGAATTTATAAAATTTTGTAATAGAGGAACATGAGACCAGTTATTCACATTTGTGTACATCATTTCTTTGTCTATCACTACCTTAACTGCTCTTCCCAATAATGTAGACTTTAACAATCACGCATTTAATACGTAGTAATTGAGTTTTATTCTCATTAGGATCCTCTCCTATTATACAGCTGGGTCTACACTGCCTTCCGTAATGACAGGCAAAGTTATTGTCACATACATGTCTTTTTGTGAAGTCTACGCAGGAAAATAAAATGAATAAAAAAGTTGACTTAATGTGGTTATCTGAGCGTTATGCTAAAATACTATTACCCAATCATATCAATTCTATGTTCTCATGGTTGCCAATCTACACTTGACCTTTAGATATTCTTTTAGATTTTGGCTGAAACCTTGCCTGATGGATGTTGGCAATGACTTCCTTCCATGATCTTCCCCCTGGAAAGCTCTTCCTCACATCCCTGGCTCTTATTGGACTGACTCACTTTAGATTTCAGAGTAGCTGGTTGCTCTGTAACCTCAGGTCTATGATAAGCTGAGGAAAATATATGATTTTGTAGATTACCTGTCTTTTTCCTGTTAGGGTGGGAGTGAAGTGATTTCCATATTTCTACACTATAGGCAGAAACTGAAGATACAACTCTCTCTAAAGTTGTTTGGAGAGAGAGAGGGAGAGAATGAAAATGAATGGGAATTTCTCTAATATCTAATAGTAGATATAGTACAAGTACTTCAACAGTATCCATATTTATTTGATTATATAATATCAGAAAGCAAATTAAGAACAACTTCAGAAAACAAGGTACACGTATAAAACATATAATTATTTTATTATCATTCTATGAACTAGAAATCAAACCAGTGGAGAATAGGTGAGAATACCCATGCTTATTTTAAAAAACATTTGAAGTCTCAGGCTGTGATTTTTATTTTGGGGATTTTATTCCCATATGCATACCATCTGGGAATCTGTACCTCAACAAGTCTGTATCCCACAGTGTCAATTTAGCTGGTAGATAAATATTAATATTAAATATGTAAAGGGGTGTAGAGGTCAGCTTTGCTGTGGTAATAAGCAATTTCACAAATCACACTGCCTAAAATAACAAAAGTTTATTATCACATTAGACACATGCTGCAAACTATCTAGGGCTCCGACCCGACTGTGCTAGGCTACATGCCTCACTTCATTCCGGGAATCTTGTCAATGGACCAGCTTGTAAGTGTGAGGTGCCCATTCTCACAATAGAGGGGAACAGTAATACGAGTTATTATATTTGTTGAATGAATCAACAAATTAGGTCTCCGTATATAAGTGTATTTAATATATGTCAAGGTTGCACTTCAATATGTTTGGGAAGATTAGACTATTGAACGAAATCTCACAAAATGGTTATCTACCTGGAAGGAAATGAAGTTGATCCCCCCTTAGTAATATGACAATGAATCAGAGGGATTACCTATTCACTGTAAGAGTAACCAATACCTTTTAGGTAAACATCTAGAAACTACACGTTAAAATCTACGGAACGGCCAAACTACAAGGATGAGTCAAAAATGAATTATCCGCACTCCGTTTATATTAAAACTTCTGTTGGCTGCACTGTCTTATCAGCACTTTCCGTTAAGGCTTCTGTCTCTCCAGTCACTGCTGTGCGGGTGTGAATGTGTTACATCAGTTCATTTCTAACTACGGTGCGAGCAAAAATGGATGCCCCACTTGTGATTGCATGAAAGAAGAGCAGCGTGCAGTGATTCTTTTTTTGTGGTCTGAGGGTGTACCTGGTGCCATTATTTATCGAACACTCTGTGCGCAGTATGGAGAAAGTGTTTTGTCTCAAATAAGTGTGTATGAGTGGGTAGAGAAGTACAAGGAAGGTCACACAAGTGTTAGCCATCAAGAAGGAGCTGGACGCCCATCCATGTCCACAGATTAAACACAGAGGACTGCTATCCAAGGGCGTTGTGATCTTGCATGGCAATGCACGTCCACACACTTCTGCCCACACTGTCGACACTCTGCAAAAACTTAATTTTGAGGTGTTAAAGCATCCCCCTTATAGTCCTAATCTTGCTCCATTGGACTTTCACTTGTTTGGTCCCCTGAAAGCAGCTCTACAAGGACAAAGATTCACTTCTGATGAAGAAGTGGTGGTGCATTCATGGCTTGCAGCTCAGTCTAAAATATTCTTTAATGAAAGAATATGAAAGCTTGTTGACAGATGGACAAAGTACTGTAAAGCAAGGAGATTATGTGTAAGAAGTTATGTATTTGTCTTTTCTAAAAGTTAATTACAATAAATTCTACAGCCAGCATGTGAATAATTTTTGACTCACCCTTGTAGAAAGGGTGCACTCTCACAAAGCCTCTAACAGCTTCTCCTTAGGCACACAGCATATCAACTCTGCCCATATTCTATAAACCCAAGCATATCATATGTCCAAGTTCAAGGCCCAGCAGTGGAGACACAGTGCTTCCACATGAGGCACATTTAAGACTCAAAGGAATGGGTGGGGGTTGTAGAGTCCCAAGATCAGGTAATCCTAGATTCATTTCATACCACAAGAAATGATCTAGCATCCAAATGAGCTTAGTAAATGCAGAACTCAGACAGAGTCGTAACAGCTGCTGTGGATTGAGTGTCTGATCTGTGCCAACCAACTTCCTATGAGCTCTGCAATATCATCACTTCTAGTACCAACTTCTTAGGAGCAATTGCCATAGTTTATAGAAAAGGAAATAAAGACCTATTTTTTTTTATTACCTGTTACATGGGAAATATTCAAGAGTTACCTTATAAACTTGTGTATTCAGAAGCTGAATGACTGAGTCCAACATTTGATCACCTTACGTCAAACCTGAGGTGGGAAGGAAGATTATTAATAGAAAGGGCCTAAAAATACCCACACCTGACTCTAATACTGGACCACAGCCTTGATACTTGTAGAGTGGTCCACAGAACAGGACCTACAGCATCAGCATCATCTCACAGCTTGTGACAAATGCAGAATCTCTGGGTCATCCTAGTCCTGCTGAATGGGAATCTGTATTTAAAGATAAGATCCCCTAGTGATTCGTATAATACATTGCTGTTAGAAGGGCTTGTTTAGGACAGTGATTCTCAGCCTCACCACTGTTGACCCTTGTGCTGGATAATTCCTTGTGGTGGGGGCTGTGCTGTGCATCACATAGGTTGTTGAACTGCATCCCTGGCCTGAACCCACCATGAGCCATTAGCACTTCCCCAGATATGACAATCAAAAATTTCTCCAGATATTTCCGAGTGTCCTCTGGAGACAAAAAATCATCTCTGATTGAGAACCACTGCCTAGAGCAAGAGATCTAGAAATATCTTGTGTTCTTATCAAAACACATCTTTTACTCAGTTCATCACTTTGGGCCAATCACTGACCCATCTGAACCACAATTCTGCAAATTTAGATTGAGATTCATAATTGTACAATCTTCATAAGATGGGCTGTTGCAAAAATAAATGAGACAATACATATAAGATTCTAAGCTCTGCACATGGTACATTAAAGAATCTAATGTATCTCTTATAATTACCAAATGTTTTATAAAGGACAAAATGCCAGATTTTCGCTTATGTTAAAAATATGAAATTCATAATTGCTATATCAAAAGTATTATGAAGCCAAGATTATTTCACCCATGGTTTTCTAGCAAGGGAACATAGTTCTCTCCCTCATTGAAGAAGAAATAGTAATCTTCTGGAGATATCAGGAGCTGTGTTCTCATCGCAAGCCAGTGCTTTTGAGAGCCAAGGGACCTAGTCAAGACAGGTTCCTCAGGCTTAGATTTGGAGGAAACTTTGACTGAGGGTTGTAAAAGGTTTCAATGTTAGACCTCTGGAAGACAGGAGAGTTCACGGAGTAGTAATAAGAACTGAATATACCTGACTTCTAACCTAGTCTCCTGGGAACAGCAAATCAGCAGAAAAAAATTCCATTCTGTCCAGATGAGTTCCCTTGAGGAACTGATGTATTCAGGTTGGAGTAATAATGGAAAATGTTCTCAGCGGGTATAATGAGCAGATACAGAAAATACACAGAGCTATAAATATCTTCACTGATGCAATTCCTGAGCAATTCCACCTTGAGCTAGAGCGGGCATGGTTTTTGCATTTGGGTTCCTAAGACTGGCTCAGGGACCAACGCATCACTCCTTCCTTCTTTCTGGTCTGGAGACACAACTTCAGTCCCCAACCTCAACCATCCAGGGAGGAGTTTGGACTTCCACACAGAGACCTTCCTCTCAGGCTTCCCATTGAGGTGAGTCCAAGAGCCCAACAGACACTGCAGAGAATGTCAGAGAGAGTGAAACCCAAGAACATTTACCTGAGGTCACCTGAAAATCTAGTTGGCCCAGATCCTAGTGATCTCCATGCTTGTTTTCTCAATTGACTAATTCATTTATAATAAATTTATTTAATTTTTAAAAGACAAAGTTCTGTTACAATTACAGTTCAAACATTGTTGTTGACAATTAAGTGATGGGAATGAAAATCTAGTTGGATGAAACTCAAGAAAAAGCAGGAGGCATATTGGTATCAGAAAAATCATTTCCAAGGAATTTTGCAGGTTAAGGGTGTAGGAAAATAAACTACTAGTTTAGGAGTGGTTTGCAGTGAAGTGAGGACTTTTGATTTATTGATTTTTGGTTTTTAAGATGGGATATATTTGAGCATGTTCTGTATTCATTAGGAAGATCCAGATCAGTAGAGGTAGTAGCTACTACCTGGAAACTTCAGTTCTTAAGACACACATTTCACAGAATCTTCTCTTACATTGAGTAGTCATTAGAAAAAAGGTGAATTTAATATCTAAACAGGCATATGGTAAATGGTTTATGTTTGCAATTAGTTTATGACCTGGGAGGCTGAATATATTTGGGGGTATATTAGCATTTACCTTCTCCATTGCAAATTGTCTACGCATGTTTTTTGTTTTATATACCGGTGTCTGGGAGTTATTTCTCTTTTGTTTGTTTTTGCTATATCATTTCCTTTGTAATTTTTTTTTTTCCAGCTCAGGGAGAAAAGGCCAGGAATTGCACTCCAATATGTGGAAGAAGGGGAGGGTGAGATATATTTGTAATACTTTGACAAATCTTCTGTGCTGAAAATAGAGCCAAATGCAGCTTCACTCTTCCCCTCCCCCACACCCCTGTGTCAACACCATTTCTGTAGCACCATTTCATCCAAAACTGCTCTAAACTGCAACCACTTCCCCTAATCTGAATTCCCTATCCCAGTCTCTTTTCATTATGATTTTTTGCATTCTTTCAAACAAAAGAATTACAATTTTTAAAGAAGTTTTCTATTTGCCATTTACTTCTTATATGTATGTATGTATAATATATCTGTTGGGATGTGTGAGAGTTTGTAAATTTTGAGTGATCAAATCTATCACTGGGTCATGTTTCGTGCCTTTCCCATTGTTTTTTAAACATAGGAAGTTCTTCTGCCCCTGTAATAGTATCACACCACCTTTTATATGCATCGCTATCTTATTTTGCATGTTGTTTCTCAGTGCTACCTTTTGCCTTTTGTGATCAGATCTATTTTCAAAATAGTAATCCTTTGCTCCCATCTTGTGGAACACATGCGTTTGCATTCAACTAAATATTGTTTATATCTTTTTCATAAGCATATTTAAATTCTTTATGTTTATATAAGTTGAAATTATTTTAGATACTGCTTCCTGAAATATTTTTTAAAATTATAGTTCCTATTCTTCTCTTTAGGTTTTTGTCTATTTCATTTATATTTAAAACTTCTGTTAATATGACTATTGTTGTTTTATATTTTTTCTTTCAAAAGTTTATCTTACTATTTCATTCAAGTTTGTTTAGTAAAGTTGTTTGAATCTACTATATTTAATCAGATTTTATTTCCCCTGATTTTCTTTTTTTATAAATTCCATTTTCTAAAAATGTGTTTCTGTATAAATGCACAACTTAATGAAACCACGGAGTGAACAAAGCAGGTGATGTTCTTCTCCATTCGGATCTAACATTTTAATGGAGAAAGAAGATTACAGTATAAATGCATGCATGACAGAGTGTATACAGGTGTAAATAAAATGAAGGGAAGGGTAGGTTTTTGTGGCCTGTGTAGGACTATATTGTGATGAGGGCTTCACGTGTGGGAAAAGAATTAGAAACAGAAGTAGAGTGTGGCCAATGGGTTTGTCAAAAGGAAATCAAAACACAAAGCCCAAGAATAACACAGAAAGATGCCACATAAGAAAAGTGAGAGAAGGAGCAGCCTCACCCACTAAATAATAAAAATTGGATCAGCCGTCTGGTGTGGGTAAGGAAATGAGGCAAACGGAGGAATAAAGCCGCAGTCAGTGTGTGGTCCCTTGAGTCTGAACACTCTGCTGCCTGTTCTCTCTGCAACCTGCCTCTTCTGTTGACCTCTTTATTCACGTTGCTTTTCCCTGAGCAGGAACTGGTCTTTTAAAACTACTCTTGCATTTACTACAAGTGATGAGAAACATTTTGGATGGTGTCCCAGGGCAAAACATGCCTTTTACATGTGATCCAGCTTAGGTGCACAGACAAGCAAGAAAGACACATGTATGCACTTGTGTGCACATACACACACATATACACACACATAGAGACACACACATCTGAACAAAGAGAACAAAAAAAAGGCTTACTATGCATAATGCACTCTATTTTCTTTTGTGTTTTATTTATTCTGTACTATTTTATTCTTACAAACCACATAGTCTGACCCTCTAATGGGTCTGATCCGCTAATAGAATATGGAAAACATTCCTCCAGAATGTCTTCTATACCTATGTTAGTGTTTCCCTGCTTCATTTTGTTCTCTCATCATTGGCAATTTCTGTGAGAACACGTTCTTTCATTCCTTTATGCAATATGTATTTATTTAGCTACGGTTCCCAACTAAACTAAGTCAGGGGCAGGGGTTGGTGAGTATGTATGATATTGACACATAGCTTAAGGCACTCACAGACTAGCAGAGAATAAAAGATATTGAATTTTTTAATTCAACAATGATAAACCTATAAATAAATTATTGTAAGAGAAAGTACCTTTTTTCTGTGGGAATATTTTAAAAGATTCATTAAGAAGATAATCTAGGCAATTTGAAATAAGAGATGGAGCTTTGAAGATAGAGATGAGTGAGGAATTGCAAATAGACCAGTGGTCGACTCTCCCAGCAGAGGGAAGCAGGTGCATGTAGGCTCTGAGTCTTGAGTCTGTGGTATCAAGTGAGGCTGTGACTCACGTTCAATATTTATGAGAGTGATGTGGGTGAGGGCAGCATGAGGGTGAAGCTGGTGGTTCAGTCAGGAGGAGTCAAGCCTAGGGTTTGAAGCTGTGGAATTTGGGCCTTTCTCCAGTGGGGAGTCCCCAGGAGAGCGTTAAATCAGGGAGTGGGGCAACCCGCTTTGTAACATAGAAAGATTTCTCTGGGTCAGTGTGAACATTGGCTAGAGGGGTGCCATGTGTCGCACGTGGGGAAGATGGCAAGAAACTGAAATAAGGCTGTGAGATTGGGTAGTAAGAGGTGGGAAAGCAGTGGAAACA
Organism: Hippopotamus amphibius kiboko; assembly: GCF_030028045.1. Classification (NCBI taxonomy): domain Eukaryota; kingdom Metazoa; phylum Chordata; class Mammalia; order Artiodactyla; family Hippopotamidae; genus Hippopotamus; species Hippopotamus amphibius. Next base: position 13,879,080 of record NC_080200.1, on the reverse strand, counting down.
TTTGAGAGGAAGAAGAGGAAAAATTAGTCAAATCTCATTGCCAGGGGTAACCATTCATTTACTAACAGGAAGGGACTATGCTACGTTTTTGACATTTATTGTCTAAATCTGGAACAACCTCAGGATGACGGGCATTGTTATCCCTACTACTTGGGTGAGGATATTAACATTTAGAATGTTTCCGGTGGCTCTCCAAGTTCAGACAAAATACTTGCAGATTCAAATTCAAAACCAGAATTTCGAATTACAAAATGTGTGCATTTGATATCATTTAGAAGTCTTTTACCAAATCATTTTAAATCCTCCAATTTTGTTGTCTTCCGTGTATTTCCCTTTGTGATTTTTTTCTATTTATCCCCCAGTCCATTTTTCTAGTAGCATGTTCAATCAGTCAGCTATCTTGCAATGTAAATATACCATTCATTTCTCTTTTGGTTAAAATGCCTTTTTCTGCTTTACTATTCTGCGCATCAGGGGATATACCTGGGGTTGAAAGGTTGCCAGCACCAGGGAAGCTTTATCCTCATCACAAATTCTAGGGATCACCTGAGCTCCCTCCTTCCAACATATCCTTTTTTTCCCCTCTCAGTTTCTTGAACTATTTTTTTTAATATTTCTTTAAATACTGAACACAACGAGGTCATATTATAATGGATCCCCATGTTTACATGTCCATGGGAGATTTAAGTGGAATGGAGGGACTATTTCTATATTTTTAGGGGAAAGATAATCTAATATTGAAACTTGCTGTGTTTCCTTGTTTTCCTAATTATCGTGGATGAAGATAAGACTAGCCTGGTAGTAGCATCACTCCAGGAGGGCACTCGAGTGTGTGTGTGTGTGTGTGTGTGTGTGTGTGTGTGTGTAGCATGAACAGTTCTAAAGGAAGGTAAGGGGTACCTGACCCCTATTCTCTGATATGAAACCCTTAACATACAGGTGCCATAATATTAACCAACATACTAATATAAGGAGGGGACCCATATCTATTTACATTTCTTAGAAATAAACTTAATAAAGTACAAGTGACAACATGTGAACTAGGGACTCCCTGTGATCTGAAGTTTCAGCTTTAGCAAAGAGGCCACCTTGTTCTTCCAAATTCCCTGTCACCATCTCTCATTACTCTCCCTCTTGCACTTTCACCTGAACACAACAGCTTTCTTTTGAGCTTGATTTTCTGAAACAAGTACTTCTTCAGGTTCTTTTCCCTTGCTGTTCTCTCTGTCCAGCACTGACTTCCCCCAGATAACCTCACATCTCCTGCCCTCTCTTCCTTGAAGTCTCTGTTCAAATGTATTCCAGTCTGCCGAAACACCCAATTTAAAAAAAAGCACCCTTATTCTCTCTCTTCTTTATACCTGATTTCTTTTTCTTTGTAGCTTATGTCACTCTCTGATAATTTGTTTGATATTTTATTTGTTTATTATTCTTTCTCCATCATTGAACTGTAGCGACCATTGTCTCTCAGTATCCTAAGCTCTTTGTCTAGAAGTTGGTCAGTCCTCATTTTTTTTAAACTTCTTACTTTATACTGGAGTATAGTTCAACAATGTTATGTCAGTTGAGGTGTACAGCAAAGTGATTATATGTGTGTGTGTGTGTGTGTGTGTGTGTGTGTGAGACAGAGAGAGAGAGAGAGACAAAAAGTATCTGCACTCTGGTTATATTAAAACTTCTGTTGGTTGGCCACACTGTCTTATCAGTGCTTTGCATTCAAGGCTGCTATCTCCCCAGTCACTGCTGTGCAGGTATGAACATGTTACATCAATTCACTTGTAACTGTGGTGCAAGCAAAAAATGGATGCCTCACTTGTGATTTGCACAAAAGAAGAAGAGCTTGCAGTGATTCGTTTTTTGTGATCTGAGGGTGTTCATGCCCACACACATCTGCCCACACTGTTGACACTCTGCAAAAACTTCGTTTTGAGGTGTTAAAGCATCCTCCCTATAGTCCTGATCTTGCTCCATCAGACTTTCACCTGTTTGCTCCCCTGAAAGCAGTCCTACGAGAAGGATGATTCACTTCTGATGAAGAAGTGAAGACAGCAGTGCAATCGTGGCTCACAGTGCAGCCTTAAAACATTTTTTAATGAGAGAATACGAAAGCTTAACAAATGGACAAAGTGTATTGAAAAGCAAGGAGATTATGTCAAAAAATTTTTGTCTTTCTAAAAGTTAATGAAAATAAATTCTGTAGCCAGAGTGGCTCACCCTCTTAGAGGGTGTGTGTGTATGTGTGTGTGTGTGTGTGTGTGTGTGTGTGTGTATACATGGTCCTCAATTTATATTCCCCAAATGCATGACAGAATTCCTCATTAAAAGTGTAGACTACATGACCACTAGCGGAGAAGGGTGAATGTGGGATAGGAGTTCTTATTCAGAGATGGCACATAGGATTGCTTGAAGGGGAAATTTTCATACAAATATAATGGCCATTAATTTTGAATACTAAATATAAATTGTAGAATTTCAGCGTTTTCAAAGCCAATTTTTGAGAAACTAGTCATGTTATTTTTTGTTTCCTGATAGTCACCTCCACCACATGGATCAAGGGAATGATACATGGATTTCAGAATTTCTTCTCCTGGGGTTATCAAAAGAATCAGAACTGCAGTCCCTCATTTTTGGGCTTTTCATCTCCATGTACCTGACCACTGTGTTTGGAAACCTACTCATCATCCTGGCCAGCATCTCTGACCCCCACCTCCACACACCCATGTACTTCTTCCTCTCCAACCTGTCCTTTGTAGACATCTGTTTCATCTCCAGCACCATCCCAAAGATGCTGCAGAACATCCAGACACAGAGCAAAGTTATCACCTACAAAGGCTGCATCATCCAGATGTACTTTTTCACACTCTTTGTATGTTTGGATGGTTTTCTCCTAACTGTGATGGCCTATGACCGCTTCTTAGCCATCTGCCACCCCCTGCACTACATGGTCATCATGAACCCCCAGCTCTGTGGACTGCTGGTGCTGCTGTCTTGGGTGATGGGTGCTCTGAATTCCTTGTTACACAGCTTAATGGTGCTGTGGCTGTCCTTCTGTACAGACGTGGAAATCCCCCACTTCTTCTGTGAAATTAATCAGGTGGTCCGACTTGCCTGTTCTGACACCTTTCTTAATGACATAGTAATGTATTCTGCAGCTGGGATGCTGGGTGGTGCCTCCCTCACTGGGATTCTTTACTCATACTCTAAGATAGTTTCCTCCATACGAAGAATCTCATCAGCTCATGGGAAGTATAAAGCATTTTCCACCTGCACATCTCACCTCTCAGTTGTCTCCTTATTTTATTGTACAAGCCTAGGAGTATACCTCAGCCCTGCTGCTGCAAACAGCTCACACTCAAGTGCAACAGCCTCAGTGATGTACACTGTGGTCACACCCATGCTGAACCCCTTCATCTACAGTCTGAGGAACAAAGACATAAAAAGGGCTCTGAAAAGAATCACTGCAATGGCAGTTATTTAAGGACCAATTGTCCTGTGGCTGAAGAAGTGTCTGTGATGACAGGGCTCAAAGCCTCAGAGACAAATTCTTTGATCAGATTGTTGAAATCGAATTTGCTCCTTCTATTTATTTCCTGGAATTTCCATTTATTTGAATTCAGCTCTTCTACCCAATTTAAGTAACTCACTTCATTAAGCAGAAGCTCTGTCTGATCTATAGACATTTCTCCTCTTTGTCCCTTATTCATACATTCCCAAAGTTTTTCCCAAGCTTGGACCAGAAACACTTGAAGATTTCCATATCTTCATAGGTCAACTTGGATTTCTTAGAAGTAATTTTGTTCTCAAGTTACCTATAACATGCCAAATAATTTCCCCTAGTTTTTCTGAGGGAATTATCATGACTTGTTTTACTCATATGGGAGAAAAATTATACTAGGCAACTGAAGCTATTTATGTAATTTCATTGTAGATGAAAATATGAAGTTACGGATTTTACTTTAGTCCATAATTTTCTTCATTACCAACCTAACTTCCATTTTTCACAATGCAGACTTTAGCAGTGCTGCACTTAAGTCTCAGCCTATTCATAGTGATGCTATTGGCTCGGAGTTCTTAGGCATTCACCTGGACCTGTGTTACTTGTGGCAAGGTTTCACAGAAATCTACCTAAGACTATTATGCTGTGGTTAGATTGGTCTTTGTGGTTTGCATTATGATAGCAAGATGCAACTCAGCAACGTCTATCAGGGAACTTTAAAAGATTTAGTATTTGCAAGTCCTGGAGGATGAACAGCATGCCCAAGGGCCATGCACATAAATCTTGGATAGAGCACGAGAGAGAAATGGAGAGAGAGAGAGTGAGAGAGCGCCAACCTGGGCCTCTGCCTCTATTGGCTTCTGGGGGCGGGGTGGCTAGGATGTTGCTAGTTCAGTCTTTATCGGTGAATTTAAAACATAAGAATGGAATTAGGATACCACAAGAGAAAAACGAGTTCTCTCATGTGGTCACGTATCTCTTTACCCTGGGGGCAAATCTAAAGGGGGGACTTCACGAGTGTGGGTGGCCTGGGTGCCAGTCTGGTAGCTATGTCCTATAGTCAGCAATATGTTAATTTGGTGTGATTGTCTTTGAAATAGATGTCTCAGAAATCAAAAGCTGAATTTCTGACAGCTACAATACAAATATCACAATGTTTCTTTTTCACTCTATGCATCTATTTATGAAAGCATGGAAGATCATTGCCCACAAATAAGGGGCTTATTCATTGAGGTGGTAAAGGATTGAGTACTGTATTTTATGTTTGATTACTTTATTATCATCCTGTTTCTCCTTGAAAACTTCTACTACTACCTACTGATAAGATTCTTTCCATTGTTCTATGAAATATCTCCCCTTTTCTAATATGTGTCATAAATACAAAAAGGATGCTGAATAAACAATGCCAATTCACCTATTTCCCATCTCCTTCATGCTCAGGACTCCCTCCTTTCTTCATGATCAGAGGATGATGCACAAGACAGCTTGATGTCCTGTCCAGTCAACTGATTCAGGGTCACAAGTTTTTCTTCAGAAACAGGCATGTCCATCCATGTCTCCTAGTTACCTAGAAGGGAACCTCAAGGTAGTCACTTGTTAGTACAGTTATCTGACATAAACTTGAATAACAAAATGACCATGAATGTTCTCTTCAAACATATGCCAAACATGTGTCAAACATAGAAAGCTGCAGATTATTACAATTGCACTCAGTTCTGTTCATTTGGAGACTGTGTCAGTTAGCTATTGCTACATAACAAGCCATTCTATGTCAAATATGATGAAGTAATTCCTTTCTCCTCATAAGAAATTATATGCTGGCAAGTTGTACCGATTTCTATCGTGCTCATCATGAGTGTGTAGTCAGCTGTCAGTCTCCACACTGTGTATCTAAGGCTCATTCATTGATGTTAGCCAGGCTGTCATTCTCTTCCTTCTTGAATCAGTTTATGGTCCATTTACTACATTTCTATATCTTATCTACATTAAGTTTCTATTTACAGAAGAAATGAGTTTATTATGTGAATTACTTCAATTTAACAACTGTTTCTGCATCCGTAAATGAGACTTGGCGTTCTTCCCAGTCAGAAGACGTTTCTCTCACCCCTGTTAAGTGAGAAACTATGCTTAGACTAAACCCTTTGCCAAGCACCATGAGATTTTTTCCATTTAATTAAATTATTGGAATATAATTACAGACAGAAAACTGCACATTTAAAGGATACAATTTGATGAATTAAAGGAGCTATACAAAAATAAGAGAATCTAATGCATATTTCCATTTGTGTATAATTTGACAGTGCACATAGCTATAAAGGCTTTGTTATGTAATTTTGAAAAATGTAAGCTCCTTGAGCCTCTGTCTCCTTATTTTTAATACATTTGTTCAAAAGCAAAGAAACAAACAAAAAAACAACAAAAAACAGGATGTCATACTTTATCAGAAGTTAATAGGCCATTATTCATCTAGTTTTCAGGTTGCTTTTAGAAGAAATTGATCCACATGTAGCTGTAGATTTAGTGTGTCTGTGGGTCAAGGTGGATGCAGGATCTTCCTATGCTGCCACTGTGAACCTCCCTTTACTTCCTCAGTTTGAGCCTTTCAATTGATCACTTAACTTAAGCACATTTCTGCAATGGAGACTGGAGCTCACAATAATACTGCTTCATAGCACAAATATTTCTAAAACTTAAGTCATGCAGTGCCTATAAGATGCTAATCTCAGGTTAAAGAGAAGTAAAATATATAAGTGGGTTTTTTACATATAACAAATATTTTATATTGAGGGACTAAATGACAGCTTGTAACTTGTGATACAGTATGACATCCCTAAATTTTTGAACAAATGTGTCAAGAAGCCAGAGAATGTGGTGCCCAAGTTTACATATCAAAGGAACAGAGACTTCCCTCTTGTTGAAGAAAGGAAGAACAACTTTCTGAGGATAAAAGGGCTGTGTACCCATCACAAATTCATCTTTTAAAAATCAAAGGGAACTATTACTGAGTTTCCTTAGTCTCAGCCACTGGAGAAAATATTAATTCAGGGTTGGGGTAAGGTGGTCCAGGTTAGACCTTTGAAAAACAGGCAAGATCAAGGACAAGGAGTAATAAAGACTGGGTTCACTAGTCTTCTAACCTGATCTCTTGGGATCAGAGAATCATTAGAGAAAATTTCCCTTCATTTTATTCCAGAGGCCCAGAGAGAAATTATGTACGTCGAGGTAGGAATAGCAGGAGGGAAATGTGCCTAATGAGCAGGTATAGAGAGCTACACATATCTCCCCTGCTGCAGTCCTTCAGTGTTTGCCACCCTAAGCTGGACAGGAGATGGGAGTTGCTTTTGGAGTCATAAGTCTGGATCAGGAGCCAATGCTTTCCTGCCCCCTGCAGTCTTGTCTGCTGACCGAGCTTCAGTCTTCATCCCCAACAATTCAAGGAGCAATTTAGACTTCCACAGGAGACTTCCCTCCCAGAGATCCCATCCAGGTAAGTCTGGGAGCCCAGGAGGTACCCAGGAAAGATTCAGAGAAAATGGAACCTAAGAACTTTTATTTGAAGTCACCTGGGAGCTTGATTAGCCTAGTCCAGGGATGAGAGATCACTGCATTTGTGTTCTTGGTTAACGGATAACATATAATTAATTTATTTAATATGTTAATAAAGAGGTGTCTGATTGTGCAATGCAAGGGCCATAGCTGATGATTAAGTAATGAGAATGGAAGTCCAGTTCGATGACACTGTAAAATAAGTGAGATAAGTAAAATAGTTCCCGTAAAATTAAAACACATGTGAGGAGTTTTGCTGTCCAGAAAAGTAGGAAAGTATAGCATTGTATATGTAGGACTGTGCAGCAAATTCAGAATATTTTTTTTTAATTTCTAAGATGGGGTGTATTTGAGCATGTTCTATATTCAGCAAAAAGATCCATAGCTGTGGAGGTAGATATTACCTTGTCACAACAGGTCATGAGACAGACATTTATTTCATAGTAGCTTCTCTCAAGTTGTGTATTCACATGAAAAAAATATAATAAATCTCAAGCAGAATTTCAAATATTTTCAGTTTGTAATTATTTCATTACTGACAAGTCTGAACATATTTTGGGGTTTGGTTTTACTTTATTGCAAATTGAATGTGCAAGTTCTTTACATAATTTATAGATTGGAATCAGAGTTATTGAATATTGTTTTCTATCCTATATTGTCAGAAAAAAAATGAAATCTTTTCCACTACCTTTGCTGTTTGGCATCAAGGTTTTTATATATGTATAGATGTATTTGGGGGTAATGTGTGAAAGTGTGTAACATTTTTGTGGTCAGTTCTTTCAGTTAATCATAACATGTCCTCTCCATTACATTTTAAACATAGAAAATTTTTCTGAATCCTTAGTAGTAATAATACTCTTTTCTATGTATTGTGTTCCTATTTCACATCTGCTCTTCCTTTTTCCTGTATCTTTTTTTGCCTGTTGTGGTTAGATCTGTTTTTTAAAAATAACAATCATCTCTCCCCTCTTGTGGAAGACATTCTTTTGAGTTCAACTAACTATTGCTTCTTTTTCATAAGAATATTTGAATCCATTTACTTTATATAGATAGGAATTATGACTTTAGATACTATTTTTCCGCTGCTTTTTAATAAGTCTCTTCTCATATTTTCCCATTTCAATCTTTAATTTGAGACGTGCTGATGTGATTAAAGTTTTATTTTTGTTTTATGTCATTTTTAGATTTTTATTAAATATCATTTCATGTAATTATTTGCATCCACTAGACTTAACCTGATTTTATTTTTCGTACCATTATTTTTATTTTATGTATTCTGAATTCCTTCAATTTTTTCCTATATAAATACACACATTTTAAAACCACAAAATGAACAAATGATGAGGTCTCTGGTCATTTGGATCTTAAATCAGAATGGAAAAAGCCTATTACAACAAAAAAAGTGCATGAATCTGACATAATGTCCTCAGATATAAAGCACATAAAAGATGAATTTTCACAGCCTGTGTAGGATTTTATGGAGTATAGTGTAGGGAAGCCTCTGCATGTTGGACAAGGAACAGAACCAGGTTTAGCGTGTACCCATCAGATATGTAAAAAAGAGATCAAAGCCAAAGCTCAATAATAATACAGAAAAGAATGCCATGAAGAAAAATGAGGAACGGGCCAGAACACCCACCATTGCACCATAATAAAATGTGTTGCACCTTAATAAAATAAGCGTGGCCAAATAAACATGGGTAGATCAGGGGCATGAGGTGGATACTGTGATGAGGCAAGTGGAACAAGGAAGATTCAGTCAGTGTGTGGTCCCTTGAGTCTCAGGTCACTTCAGCATCTAAGCTGCTGCTTGCTCTCTCTGCAACCTGGATCCTCTGTTGGACCCCTTATTTACATTTCTTTTCCCTCACCAGCAGGACTTAGTTTTTTAAACTATTCTTGCCTTTATGTAGTGGATTCCAGAATTTCTGACCATGTATTGAGTGTATGACTTTATTTTGTGATCTAGCATGTTTGCTCACAAAACAGAAAAACAAACAAAAACACATAAGTACACACACACAACTGAACAGAGAGAACCATGAAATGATTTTGTATGTTCTAATACTATGCAAGATGCTGTCTGAGTTTTTCCTTTGTGCCTTGTTGATTCTATTCTATTTAAGTCTTACAAACCAGAGTCTGAACCCCTAATGGGTCCTGACTTCAGAATATGGAAAACATTCCTCTGTCGTATCCTACATACCTATGTTAGTACAGCTGGTAGTTTCCACATCTGTGGGTCCACCCAAAGGCAGATCAAAAACATTCCAAAAACTACAGGAACGTTCAAAAAAAAAAAAAACAACCCATGATTTTGCCGGGCACCTCTGTTGTAAACTATATTCTACATGCTATAGTCCGGTGACATTTAATGTAACTGGAAGTTTGCACTTTTGACTCTCTTTACCCATTTTACCCACTCACCCCCATCTCTGACAACCACCAATCTGTTCTCTGTTTCTATGAGCTTGTTTATTATTTATCTGTTGTTGTTTTTTTTTTAGATTCTGCACATAAGTGAGATCATACAGTATTTGTCTCTCTGTCTGATTTATTTCACTTAGCATAAAACACTCAAGGTGAATCCATGCTATCACAAATAGCAACATTTCATTCTTTTTATGGCTAAACTATATATGAAGTTATAGTTATAGTTATATAGTTACATATATCTCAGAGCTAGTTTACCCACTGATCCATTGATGGTGATTGTATTGAATCTATAGGTTGCTTTGGGTAGTATGGCCATTTTAACAATATTAATTTTTTCAATTATGAGCAGGGGATATCTTTCCATTTATTGGTGTCTCCTTCAATATCTTTCATCAATATCTCAGAGTTTTCAGTGTATAAGTCTTACAGACTTACATCTACTTGGTTAAATTTATTCCTAGGTATTTTATTCTTTCTGATGCAATTGTAAATGAAATTGCTTTCTTAATTTCTCTTTTTGATAAATTGTTGTTATTGTTTAGAATTGCAACAACTTTTTGCATTTGATCATGTGTTCTGCAACTTTACTGAATTCGTTCATTCAGTTCAATAGGATTTTGGTGGAGTCTTCAGGGATTTCTATATATAAAATTGTGTCATCCACAAATGGTGAAAATTTTACTTCTTTCCAATTTGAATACCCTTTTTCTTTTTCATTAATTATTGTTCTGGGTATGAATTCCAATACTATTTTTAAGAAAACAGCAACAGAAAAGACAACATACAAAATGAAAAAAAATTTGGCAAAAATAAATATGATAAAATGTTGATATTCAAAATGTATTAAAATAAACTCACATAATTCAATATAAAAAAACAAAAACTGGGCAAAGAACCTAATTAGACATTTCTTCAAAGAAGTTCTATTAAAGTGCAACAGGTACGTGAAAAAATGTGTGGTATCACTAGTCATTAGGGATACAAATTAAAACCACAGTAAGATATCAACCAGCACTTGTAACAATGGTCATCATCAAAAAGATAAGAGATCAAAGGTTCTGTTGTAGATGTGGATTAAAGAGGACTCTTGTGCACCTTTGGTTGGAATGTAAATTGGTGCAGCCACTATGGGAAACAGTATGGAGGGTACTCAAAAAATTAAAAATGGAAATAACATATGATCCAGCAACTCTAATTCTGGGAGAATTAGACACAAACACATTCACTTGAAAGATATTTTGCACCCTCATGTTCATAGCAGCATTATTCACATTAGTCAATACATGGAAACAGCCTAAGTGTCCATGGATTGATGAATGGATAAAGGGCTGAGGTGACTGTATACAATGGAATACCACTTAGCCATAAAAAAACCTAGGAAATCCTGTCATTTATCATGAATGGACCATGAAAGAATTATGCTAAGTGAAAGAAGTCAAAAAGAGAAAGACAAATATTACATGATCTCACTTACATGTAGTCTTTAGAATAAACAAAAACAAAAGAAAAACTAAACAACAACAAAATGCAGAGAAAAAGAAAAATAGACTTGTGGATATCAGAAACAGAGGGTTGAGGCTGGGGAAAATAGAGAAAGTTTGTCAAATGATGCAAACTTCCAGATGTAAGGTAAATACTAGAGATGTAATGTAAAACATCATAACTATAGCTAACACTGCTATATGATATACAGGAAAATTGTGAAGAGAGTAAATTCTAAGACTTCTCATCACTGTGAGAAATCTTTTTATTTTTTTCTTTGTATTGTATCTCTATGAGAAGATGGATGTTAGCTTAACCTATTGTAGCAATCATGTCACAATACATGCAAATTAAACCTTCAGGTTTTATGCCTTAAACTTATACACTGATGTATGTCAATTATTTTTCAATATAACTGGAAAAATAAAGTCATTACCATGAATTTAAAACATGTGGTGAGAGTAGATACCCTTGTCTTGTTCTTGATAGTAGAGGAAATATTTTCAGCTTTTCACCATTGAGTATGATGTTAGGTGTGTGCTTGTCATATATGGCTTTTACCAGGGTGCAGTATGTTCCTTCTGTACACAATTTGTTGAGAATTTTTACCATAAAGGAATGTTGATTTTATCAAATGCTCTTTCTTTGTGTATTGACATTATCATTTTTATCCTTCATTTTGTTAATGTGGTGTATCACATTGACTGATTCACAGATGTTGAACCATTCTTGCATCCTTGGAATAAGTCCCACTTGATCATGATGTATGATCCTTTTTATAGATTGTTGAACTGTGTTTGCTAAAGTTTTATTGAGGATTTTTGCATCTATGCTCATCAGGGATATTGGTCTGTAATTTTATTTTCTTGTAGAGCCCTTGACTGGTTTTGTTATTAGGGTAATGTTGGTCTCATATAATGAGAAAGGGTTTCTTATTCTTCTAATTTTTGGAATACTTTGTGAAGAGTGGTATCAATTCCTCTTTGAATGTGTGGTAGGATTCACAAGTGAAGCCATCTGGTCCTGGACATTTGGTTGTTGGGAGGCAATTTACTGCTGATTCAATCTCCTCACTAGTAATTGATCACTTCAGATTTTCTATGTCATAAAAATTTAGTCTTGGCAGATTGCGTGTTTCTAGAAATTTATCTATTTTTGTTAGATTGTCCAACTTGTTGGATATAATTGTTCATAAAAGATTTTTGTGATCCTTTGCATTTCTCTGGTATCAGTTGCAACATTTCCTCTTTTATTTCTGATTTTACTTGAGTCCTGGCCATTCCCTCTGCCGGGCACACACTTCCACACATAAACTTTCATCTCCCTCCCTCTGCTACTTGAAGTCACTGTTCAACTGTCAACGTGTTTTCAGGTCTTGCCTAAACATCCATGAAAATCTGAATGCACCATTCACTCTCTCTTTATACCTGCTTTACATTACTTCCTATCACTTGCTTCAATCTGAAGTGTTATAGAACTTTATGATTCCTTTATATATTTTTCTCCATCATTGAATTCTAAGGACTTTTGCTCTCCAACATCCTGTGGTCATATTGCAATTTATATTCCTGAAATTTGTGAGGATATCTCATTAAAACTTTCTTCTTAGGGAAAAAGTTGATTGGAACAAAAACTCCATGTCAGAAGTGGCACAGGAGAGCCAATAAAGAAAACAAGATCCATAAACAAATTATTCAAATTGGCTGAAAAATATAAACTGTAGTATTTTAAATATGTGGGTAATGTAAGTTTGTGTGAATGTTAGTAATATTATTTCCTTCTTTACTGGAAGTCACCAGGCCATATGGAACCCAGCAATGATACACAAATTTCAGAATTTCTCCTTCTGGGGTTAGCAAAGGAAACAACACTGCAGCCCCTCATATTTGGACTTTTCCTCTCCATGTACCTGATCACTGTGTTTGGGAACCTGCTCCTCATCCTGGCTGTCAGCTCAGACGCCCACCTCCACACCCCCATGTACTTCTTCCTCTCCCACCTATCCTTTGTAGACATCTGTTCTACATCCACCACCATCCCAAAGACGCTGTGGAACATCCAGACTCAAAGCAATGTTATCACCTATGAAGGCTGCATCACACAGGTTTGTTTTTTCACACTCTTTGCCGTGTTGGATATCTTTATCCTGACAGTGATGGCCTATGACCGGTATGTGGCCATCTGCCACCCCCTTCACTACACAGTCATCATGAACCCCCGGCTCTGTGGACTGCTGGTGCTGGTGTCCTGGATCATGTGTGTCCTGAATTCCTTGACACAAAGCTTAATGATGTTGCGATTGTCCTTCTGTACAGACTTGGAAATCCCCCACTATTTTTGTGAACTCAATCAGATGATTCAACTTGCCTCTTCTGACACTTTTCTTAATAATGTGGTGATGTACTCAGCAGCTGTCCTGATGGGTGGTGGTCCCCTTAGTGGTATCCTTTATTCTTACTGTAAGATAGTGTCCTCCATACATGGAATATCATCAGCTCAGGGGAAGTGTAAAGCATTTTCTACCTGTGCATCTCACCTCTCAGTTGTTTTCTTATTTATCTGTACAAGCCTAGGAGTGTACCTTAGCACTGCTGCTACACACAGCTTGCACTCAAGTGCAACAGCATCAGTGATGTACACCGTGGTCGCACCCATGCTGAACCCTTTTATCTATAGCTTGAGGAACAAGGATATAAAGGGGGCTCTGAAAAGGTTCTTTGGAATGGTGAGTATAAACAGGCAATCTCTTCTAGGGCTGAAGAAATGCCCATGATTGCAGGGCTCAAACCTCATAGTCAGAAGTTGTGATTCCTTAATCAGATTGTGGAAATAGGATTTGCTCCATTCTTATTTCCTGGAATTTTCATTTTTGACTACTTTATACAATATAGTTACTCACTTCATTAAGTTCTTCACTCTTTCAGATATCCAACCATTTCCCTTCTTTTTCTTTCTTCCTGTTTTTCCTAATTTATTCCCAAACTTTGATTAGAAAAAACAGAAATTCCCATTTATCTCATGGAACTACTTTGATTTATAAAGAATAATTTCTTCACAAATGATTAATATTACCCCAGGTTAACATGTCGTTAGTTTTACAAAAAGAATAGTGATGCATTGCCATTTCAATGAAAAAAAAATAAACTTGGCAATTTGGTAATTTTTATAATTTTATAGAAGAGGAAATTCTGAGACTGCAATCTTTCCTTTCGTGTCTGTAATTTCTTCATATATCACTTCCTTCATTAGTCTTCCTGATAAGACAGACTTTAACATACAAGCGTGTTTCATAACAAGGCATTGGTGTTTAGCAGCGGTGCCCAACCTTTGTGGCACCAGGGACTCGTTTGGTGGATGACAATTTTTCCACAGATGGGGGTGGGATGGGAGGGATGTTTCAGGTGGTAATGAGAGCGATGGGGAGCTATGGGGAGCTGCAGATGAAGCTTTGCTCCCTTGCCTGCCGCTCACCTCCTGCTGTGCTGCCTGGTTCCTGACAGGCCCTGGACCAGTACTGGTCTGGAGCGTGAGGGTTGGGGACCTCTGGTGTTTGTTATGCTAATTAGAACCCTGTTTTCCTGTCAGGCTCTATGTCCACGTTGCTTGCCATAATCACTGGCAAAACTGATTAAGAAATACCTCTCCCAGGGTAGTCTGCACAGAAACACAAATTCAAATCAATAGATTGGCTTATTACAAATAACTCAATTTCATTCCTTTTTATGGCTGATACTCCATTGTATATATATGCCACACATCCGTTCATCTGTTGATGGACATTTAGGTTGCTTCCAACACAGGGAGATCAACTCGATGATGGGTGATGACCTAGAGGAGTGGGATAGGGAGGGTGGGGGGATGCTCAAGAGGGAGGGCATGTGGGGATATATGTATACATACAGCTGATTCACTTTGTTGTGCAGTGGAAACTGTGTAAAGCAGTTACACTCTAATAAAGATCTGAAAAAAATCTTTTTAAATAGAATGGCTTAGTATGGCCTTAGACACAGAGATGTCCTTGAATATGATGGAATAAATTTTAAATTATACTTTCTATCACTATGCATGACATTTCTTTTCAAGCTTTACATTACTCATTGAAGTATAGAATAATGGTGTCAATGTATAACAGAATTTATTCATTGGGTTAAAGAACTGATTAACCTGTTTTATGTTTTTTTTAAGAATTTTTATTGAGATACAGTTGACATGCAATAAACTGCATATATTTAAAGTGTACAATTTGATATTTTTTTCTCATTAGTAATGTACATATGGCAATCCCAATCTCCCAATTCATTCCCCCCCAACCCTCCCCACTTTCCCCATTTGGTGTCCATATCTGTTTCATGTTTCTCATTTAATTATTTGACAGTTTCCGATTGAAAAATTCCAGTGATGCCTAGAAATATGACTTTTTAATTGTTCTAAATAAAATACCTCATCCATTCTAAATGTTGTCATGACGAAAATGAACAGTGAATGGACAATACCACACACTGTGTATCTCACATATGCAAATGAATTTTGTGAGTTTTTATGATCGAAACTGACCCATAATAGAACTTGAATTCCTGTTTAGTTATAAGATTCACGATCAGCAGGTTTTATTCACAACCTTGCAGGTCTTTGCAAGATTTCCTGAGTACCTGGAAAGGAACATCAATGAAGTCAATTTTTAATACAATTATGTGAAAATCCCTTGAATAGCAGAGTAAGCAGAAATGCCTTCTTTAAATGTCAGAACAACAGTCAAATATAAAAATCACTGGACTATTATTTTTGCCCTCAATTCTATTTACTTTGATTATTATATTTGTAGCTTGCTGCATAACAAGTCATCTTAAAACAAAATTATTTAACATGATATATTTATTATCAAATGTGGTGGTATGGTTTGGAGTTATTCCAAGCTCTGCTGGGTTTCTCATGAGTCTGTAATTAGCTGTCACTCTCTATATTGTGATTCTAAATCTCATTTATGAGTCTGTGCATAACTATAATGGTTTCCTTTCTTAAACCAAGTTATTGTCAGTTCATTTCTGTATCTGGTTAATCTAGTTTAGGGGAAATATAAGTTTATCAAAAGTAAATTGCCTTCATGTATCCCACTGCACCTATAGCCATATATAACACTTAGCTTTCTTCCTAGTTAGAAGACATATTACCCACATCTATTCAGTGTGACTCGGATATCTGCACTCTAGATCTGATCCTGAGTCATACATCATTAGATTTTTCCCTTTTAACTAATTTATTAGAGTATGACATGTGATATACTATACATATTTTACATGTTCAGGCAATAGAGGGAGTAGAGGGACTTTCCCAGGGTGACATCAACAAGATGGCAGTGTAGGAATTTCTATCCCTGCCCCCTCCGTGAAACATCAAAATAAAAAAATATCCATCCACTAAAATACCTTCCTAGGAGCTAAGAATTCCAGGTGAGGCATTACAGCACATTAGTGAAGAAAAATAGTTTTAATATATGCACTGAATAGAGTAGGATGGACCCTTTCACATTGCACTCTTTACCTCAACCCCAAGCCTGGGCATCCCAGTGCAAAGAGAGAAACCTCTAAGTGTAGGAAGTAGAATGAAGTGAACACCTGACTTCAGCTCAGATTTCAGTTTCAGGCTCATACTAGTGCCAGGCTAACTCCTGTGGGTCTAGACTTCAGACCAATTCCTACATACACAAGCTCCCAACCCATCCAAGCACAAGGCTGGCCCCTGAGACCCAACTTCCATGTTTGGCCGGTTCCTTTGAACCAAAGTTTCCAACCTTCCCCAGGACCAGGCCAATCTTACTGACTGAGATATTAAGCCCATCCCCGGAGTTTATAGCATCTGCTCAGTGACCTTGGACCAAGGATACTTGCCTGACCACACAGAACCAGGTGTTAGGCTCATCACCACAGGCTCAAGAGCCAGGAATACCCCAGTGGCTCCAGAATCCAGCCGCTAATCCTCATGGTCTCGGACACAAGTCCAGACTCGAGGGACCCAAGCACCAGGCCTGCCACCTGCTGACCCAGCCCCCAAACCTTCCCAGCCAAGGACTCCAGAAGCCCCTTTACCTGAGGTCACCACCAGAGAACCCACCCAGTATCTTTGATAGGCTGACTACTGATGGGCTTTGCCTAGCAAGATTGAGGAGTAAGGAGATGAATCAGTAAACTAAACTTCCCAACAACAAGGAAAAACCAAGGAACTAATCATTTCACTTGTAAGTTCTACCAAAAATTTAAAGACTTAACACCAATTTGTATCAAATTCTACCAAACGATGTAAGAGGAGAGAACACTCCTAAATTCATTTTATGAGGACATCATTACCTTGATACCAAAACCAGGTAAAGACACTACAAGAAAAGAAAATGACAAGCTGATATCCCTGATTAATATAGATTCATACATTATCAGAAATACTAGCAAACTGAAATTCACAGCACAATAACAGAATCATACATCATGTTCAAGTGGAATTTATTCTCAGGATGCAAGGATGATTAACTCTAAGGAAAAAATGGTGATAGACCTCATTGACAGAACTAAAGATAAAATAAACATGACAATCTCAATAGATGCAGAGAAAGATTTTAGCAAGTTCAACTTCCTTTCATGATACTGCCTCGGCAAATGTGGTATAGATGGATCATAGCTCAAAATAACAAAGATTAAGCCAAGGGTGTCATGCTGACCACTCCAATTCAGCATAGCACTAGAAGTCCCAGCTAAATCAACTGGAGAAGAAAAAATAATTTTAAAAGCATCCAAAACCAAAAGGAAGGGACTTCCCTGGTGGTGCTGAGAATCTGCCTGCCAGTGCAGGGGACACGGGTTTCAGCCATGGTCCCAGAAGATCCCACAAGCCCAAGCAACTAAGGCTGTACACCACAACTACTGAGCCTATGTGCCACAACTACTGAAGTCCATGCACCTAGAGCCTGTGCGCCACAACAAATGAAGCCACCGCAATGAGAAACCCATGCACTGCAATGAAGAGTAGCCCCTGCTCTCCGCAATTAGAGAAAGCCCTTACCCAGCAATGAAGATCCAGCACAGCAAAAAATAAAATAAATAAATAAATTTTTTAAAAAGGAAGGAGTAAAATTGTCTCTGAAGATGATATCAGCTTATGTATAAGTCCCTAAAGACTCCACCAAAAAGAACTGTTAGAAATAGTAAAAACATTAAGTTTGGGAGTATAAAACCAACATAGAAAAATCAGTAGCATTTCTTTACACGAACAGTGAACCATCTGAAAAAGAAATAAAATAATAACAATTTACAATAACAACAAAAGCAATAATATCTAAGATTAAATTTCACCAAGGAGATGAAATGTACACACACGACACTATAAGATATTGATAAAAAAATTGAACAAGACCCTTACAAATGGAAAGATTGTCCTCGTTCATGAACCAGAAGATTTAATATTATTAAAATTTCCTTACTACTCAAATCCTTTACAGATTTCATGAAATACATATCGAAATTCCAATGGTATTACTCACAGAAATATAAACAGAAAATCCTAAAGTTTATATGGAATCACAAAAGTCTCCAAATAAACAAAGCAATCCTGAGAAAGAAAAACTAAGTTGGAGGCATCACACTTCCCCATTTTCAAAAGTTATTACAAAAATATAGTAGTTAAAACAGTATGGTACTGGTATAAAAAGAGCCACATGCACCAATGAAACAGAATTAAGGTCTGGAAATAAACACACACGTGCATGGTCTACTAATATTTAAAAACAGAGCCCAGAATACTCAATTGAGAAAAGACAGTGTCTTCAAAAACTGGCACTGGGAAAACTGGATATTCAAAAGAATTAAATTTGAGCCCTATCACACACAACTCAAAAAATTTGACTCAACTGTATTAAGGACTTAAACTAAGAACTAAAATTGTAAAACTCCTAGAATAAAATATAGAGGAGCTCTTCTTAACATTGGTAATGTCAATGATTTTTTAAATATGACACCAAAGTCACAAACAACAAAAGTAAAAATAAAAAACGTGGGACAACATCAAACTAAAAAACTTCTGAACGGCAAAAGAAACAACCAGCAAAATGAGGTGGCAACAGACAAAATGGAAGAAAAGATTTCAAACCCTATACCTGCTAATTAATTAATATCCCAAATATATAAGGAAATCCTGCAACTCAATAGCAAAAGACAAATAATACAATTAGAAAATGGGCAGAAGATCTGAAGAGACATCTTACAAAAAAGCCATACAAATGACAAACAGGTACATGGAAAGATGTTCAACATGGTTAACTATTAGATAAGTGCAAATCAAAATCACAATGAGATATCATCTTGCTTCTTTTAGAATGGCTATTATTGAAAAGATGAGATACTTTTCTAGCTCTGTCTGACTTACCTCACTTAGTATGATAATCTCTAGGTCCATCCATGTTGCTGCAAATGACATTATTTATTTTGTATGGCTTAATAATATTGCATTTTATGTATATGTATACACATACATACATATATACATATATATATGAATACACACACATAACACATCTTCTTTATCCATTCATCTATCGATGGACATTTAGATTGCTTCCATGACCTGGCTATTGTAAATAATGCTGCAATGAACATTAGGGTGCATGTGTCTTTTTGAATTATGTTTTTCTCAGGGTATAAGCCTGGGAGTGGGACTGCTGGGTCATGTGGAAGCTCTATTTTTCCTTTTTAAGGAACCTCCGTACTGTTCTCCATAGTGGCTGTATCAATTGACATTCCCAGGAACAGTGCAAGAGGGTTTCCTTTTCTCCAAACCCTCTCCAGCATTTATTGTTTGTAGAATTTTTGATGATGGCCATTCTGACCAGTGTGAGGTGATACCTCATTGCAGTTTTGATTTGAATTTTTCTAATAATAATTAGCAATGTTGAGCATTTTTTCATGTGCCTGTTGGCCATCTGTATGTCTTCTTTGGAGAAGTGTCTATTTAGTTATTCTGCCTTTTTTTTTTTTTGATTGGGTCATTTGGATTTTTTATATTGAGCTCTATGAGCTGTTTGTATATTTTGGAGAAAAGATGTCTGCACCTCCATGTTTAATGCAGCATTATTCACAATGTCCAAGCCAGGGAAACAACCTGTGTCTATCCTTGGATGAATAGATGGGGAAAATGTGATATATAATCTTAAGGATGTGATAGATTCTGGGGGGTTAGACTTATAAATGGCAGGAGAGTCCATGGAGAAGGAATAACAAAACAGGATTCACCTGACTTCTAAATTGGTCTCTTGGGAACAGAGAATCTATTGGAAAATTTCCTTGCCATCCATACCACTGTCACCCAGGGAAATCATGTACTTATAAGTTGTAATAGCAAGAGGGAAATATGCCTAATAAACAGATATAGGGAGCTAAATTCTCCTCTGCTGCAACCTGGGCTGGATAAGACACCATTGTTTCTTTTGGGGTTCTAAGTCTGACTCGGAGACCACTGTTTGACTCCTTTCAGCTATCTCATCTGGGGAAAGATTTCAATCTGCACCACCAACCAACCAGGGAGGAATTTGTGTTTCCAGTTGGAGACTGTCTTCTCAGAGCTCACGTGCAGGTGAGTGTGGGAGCCCCACAGACACTGTGGAAGTAAGTCAGAGAGGATGAAAGCCAAGAATGTTTACCTGAAGTCACCTGAGAGCCAATCCTGCCTAACCTAGAGCCCAGAAACCACTCTGGTTGTTTGCTTGCTTGCCTGATTAATTAATTAATGTGTTTATTTATGATGCCCACAAGAGAAGTGAATATTGTGCACGGCAATGCGGGGTCAATATTGACAAGTAAATTATAATAGTGGAAGTCCAATTAGAAGAGGGAAAGGAAGCTGTAAAGTGCTTCCAGTAAAAGTAAAAATAAATCCAAAGACCTAGGTAATTAACTGGTAGAGAATTAGGATATTATCTGAGGAGGAATATACAGTGAATCGAGGGTGTTTCTTTTTAATACGGTGCATATTTGGCTGTTTTTATACTAATGAGAAAAACCCAAACCAAAGAATGCGCGAAAGAATTTCTTGCAAGAGCTGTTGGTGAGATTTACCACTCAGGGTGTTTTCTCAGTGTGGGTATTCACAGGAAATAAATTTATATAAGTTGTGTAAAGGGGCATGGTAACAACCTTTACTTTGCAATTATTTCATTACCTGTGAAGTAAATATGTTTATGGGTTTGCTAGATATGTACTTTCTCTACTGTAAATTGTGGGAGTCCTATCCTTTTGTATAGTTAGGTCATAGTGGTTTGGTTTGTTTGTTTTGTTCTGTTTTGCTTTTAAAATTTATTTATTTTATTTTTGGCTGCATTGGGTCTTCATTGCCGCACCCGAACTTTCTCTAGTTGTGGCTAGCAGGGGCTACTCTTACTTGCAGTGCACGGGCTTCTCATTGCGGTGGCTTCTTTTGTTGTGGAGCATGGGCTCTAGGCACATGGGCTTCCATAGTTGTGTCACGTGGGCTCAATAGTTGTGGCTCACTGGCTCTAGAGTGCAGGCTCAGTAGTTGAGGCACACGGGCTTAGCTGCTGTGAGACATGTGGGATCTTCCTGGATCAGGGCTCGAACCCCTGTCTCCTGCATTGGCAGGCAGATTCTTAACCACTGTGCCACCAGGGAAATCCAGTCATAGTGTTTTTATTCATGTTTTTCTTTGCATTCATTAAAAAAAAAATGGGAGTTCCCCCCCCCCCCAAAAAATGCCTGTTTTACATTTGGGTCATTTATCTATGTATAGATTTCTTGGAAGGAGTGTGTGAAAATTTACAAATTTTGCGTGTTCAATTCTATTCAGTCATTCTTAATGTGTCATTCATGAAATGGAACAACACTGAACTAAAAAAAAGCTTCTGCACAGCCCTGATACACACAGAGTGGTCCACAAAACAGGACCTGCAACATCAACATCTGGGAGTTTGTTACAAATGCAGAATCTCTGGCTCACTCTAGTCCTGCCAAATCAGAATCCATATTTAAACAAGATCTCCTAGTGATTCGTATACACTTTGATGTTGGAGAAGTTCTGGTCAAAAGCATGATGAAGCCAAAGTTAGAGTCCTCATTATTATATAGCAAAGAAACACACCTTTCTCCTGTGTTGAAGACATGA
This sequence comes from Hippopotamus amphibius kiboko, assembly GCF_030028045.1. Lineage (NCBI taxonomy): Eukaryota > Metazoa > Chordata > Mammalia > Artiodactyla > Hippopotamidae > Hippopotamus > Hippopotamus amphibius. The sequence continues at coordinate 13,856,969 of NC_080200.1, read as the reverse complement.
ATACTAGTTTTCTAGCGATTAGAAAGGAGACATACCCTGTCACAAGGCAATACTTTGGAGATCCATGGGACTTAGTTGACAAAGCTATCAGCCTTAGATTTGGGGAAAGCATTAATTCAAGGTTGGGATAAGCTGTAAGGAGGTGAGAACTCTGGAAGGCAGGGGAGTTCATGGAGCTGGAGGGATAAAGATTGGAATCACTTGAATGGATTCTAATCTGGTCTCTTGGAAACAGAGAATCAACAGGAATCATTTCCTTTGTGTTCAGACCAGTGTCCCACCAGGAAATCACGTGCTCAGAGGTGGGAGTACCAATGGAAATAGTGCCTAATGAGCAGACATAGGGAGCTATAAGTATGTCTTCTGCTACAGTCCTACAGTGTGTGCATCCCTGGTGCTGGACAGGGCTTGTTGCTTTTGGAGTCTTTATTGTGGCTCAGGAATCAATGTTTTACTCCTTCCCTCTGACCTGTCTGGGAACAGACTTTTTGTCTCCATCATCAACTTCCACACAGAGATTTTCCTCTTAGAGATCTTTTACAGGAATATCTGAGAGCTTAGTAGGTGCCTGAGGAAAGGTTCAGAGAGAAATGAACCTGAGAACTTTTACCTAAGGTCACATGAGAGCCAAACCACCTTAGCTCTGAGACTAGAAATTGCCATGTTTCTTTGCTAGGTAGACTAATTAATTTAAAATAAATTTATTTAATATGTTGAAAAGAAAAGTATCTTTTGACCTCAGAAATACAAGGATCATAGTTACAACTAATTGATGGGAAAGCAAGTTCTGTTTAATGAAAATGAAGAAGGAATGTGAGGCATAAATTATTTCCAGTAAAATTAGAACATAGCTGAGGAAATGTACTGTTAAGGGGAATTGTGAACTAGAATATTTTGTTTGAAGTGTTGTGCAGTGAACTGAAGGCATTTTTTTAATGTTTAAGATGGGATGTATTTGAGTATGTTTGGATGTTTATTAAAAAGACTCAAACCAAGGAAGGTAGATATTAGTTTGCAGCATCAATTCCAGAGACAAGCAAGTCACAGTTGACTCAACATATTGAATATTCACATGGAAAACAAATTGTACGTAATACAAAAAAGGGTTATGCTAACAAGCTTTACTTTGCACTTATTTCATTATCTGAAAATTTCACTATCTTTTCAACATTGAGTATTATATTATCTGTGCATTTGTCATAAGTAGCTTTTATTATGTTGAGATATGTTCCCTCTATAACCCCTTCTGTAAGGATTTTTATCATGAATTGGATATTGAATTTTATCAAATGCTTTTTCATTTATTTCTGCTCTGATTTTTATTATTTCCTTCCTGCTACTGGTTTTGAGTTTGTTCTTTTTTTCCAACTTCCTTTAGATGTTAAGTTAAATTGTTTGTTAGAGATCTATCTTGTTTCTTGAGGTAGGTATGTATTACTGTAAATGTCCTCTTATTAACACTTTAGCAATTTAGGTTTGTTATATTTTCATTTTCATTTGTCTTCAGGGTTTTTAAAATCACTCCTTTGATTTCTTAATTGACCCAACTGTTTCATACCATTATAATAAAAATAAAAAGAATGCTTGATATAATTTCAATCTTCTAAATTTATTGAGAGTTGTAATGTGTCCCATCATATGGTCTATGCTTGAGAAAGATCCACATGCACTTGAGAAGAATGTGCATTCTGCTGCATTTGGATGGAATATTGCTCCTCAAAGAATGGTCCACTGGCTAAAATCTATAGAATCAACATCATCCAGGAGCATCTTAGATATTCATAATTTCTGGGCCCACCAGGACCTGATGAGTCCCAATCTGCCTCAGAATAACCACTCTGCATGACACTTATGCACAATGAAGTTGGAGAAATTCTGGTCTAGAATAGGTTTTCTCACCTTCTCAAGCTGACAAATGGGGCTGGATAATTATTTGTATTGAGTATTGCACATGTTTAACAGCATTCCTTCAGATATTGACAAATATCTCCAGGGGCAAAATTATCTGTGGTTGAAAACCATTGGCCTACAGTTTGAAACCTGGAAACATCCTGACAGAATTCTGATCAAAGCCCTTTATTTCCTCAGTTTGGCCTTTCAATAGATCATTTAACTGCTTCAAGCACATTTCTGAAATGGAGAATGGAGCTCACACTAATACTGCTTCATAACACAAATATTTCTAAAACTTAAGTCATGCATTGGGATTGCCATATATGTATTGCTAATATGAAAAAAATACCAAATTGTACACTCTAAATATATGCAATTTATTGTCTGTTAACTGTGTCTCAATAAAAGTTATTTTTTATTTATAAATTTATTTATTTATTTATTTATTTATTTATTTATTTATTTATTTATTTTACTGGCCATGTTGGGTCTTTTTTTGCTGTGCGTGGGCTTTCTTTAGTTGCAGTGACTGGGGGCTAAACTTTGTTGTGGTGTGCAGGCTGCTCCTTGCCATGGCTTCTCTTGTAGTGGAGCACGGGCTCTAGGAGCATGGGCTTCAGTAGCTGCAGCACATGGGCTCAATAGTTTTGGCTCACGGGCTCTAAAGCACAGGCTCAATAGTTGTGGCGCATAGGCTTAGTTGCTCCGCGGCATGTCGGATCTTCCTGAGGCAGGGATTGAACCTGTGTCCCCTGCATTGGCAGGTGGATTCTTTAACCACTGTGCCACCTAGGAAACTGTCAATAAAAGTCCTTTAAAAGAAAACTTAAGTCATGCAGTGCCTATAAGATGCTAATCTCAGGTTAAATAGAATTAAAATACATAAGTGGATTTTTATAATTAACAAGTATTTTATATTGAGGAACTAAATGACACCCTGTAACTTGTGATAAAGTATGACATCCCTAAATTTTTGGACAAATGTGTCAAGAAGCCAGAGAATGTGGTGTCCAAGATTATATATCAAAGGAACAGAATCTTTCCTCTTGTTGAAGAAAGGAAGAATAATATTCTGAAGATAAAATGGCTGTGTGCCTACCACAAATTAATCTTTTAAAGGATCAATGGGAACTACTATTGAGATTCCCTTAGTCTCAGCCACTGGAGAAAATATTAATTCAGGGTTGGGATAAGGTGGTCCAGGTTAGACCTCTGAAAAACAGCCAAGATCAAGTATAAGGAGTAATAAAGACTAAGTTCACTTGACTTCTAACCTGATCTCTTGGGATCAGAGAATCATTAGGAAAAATTTCCTTTCGTTTTTTTCCAGAGGCCCAGAGAGAAATTATGTACGTCGAGGTAGGAATAGCAGGAGGGAAATCTGCCTAATGAGCGGGTATAGAGAGCTACAAATATTTTCCCTGCTACAATCCTTCAGTGTTTGCATCCCTAAGCTGGACAGGACAACGCTGTGGCTTTTGGATCAGGAGCCAATGCTTTACTACTTTCTGCAGTCTTGTCTGTTGACCGAGCTTTACTCTTCATTACCAACAATTGAAGGAGCAATTTAGATTTCCACAAGAGACCTCCTTCCCAGAGATCCCATTCAGGTAAGTCTGGGAGCCCAGAACATACTCCAGGAAAAATTAAGAGAAAATGGAACCTGAGAACTTTTACCTGAAGTCACCTAAGAGTCTAATCCACCTAGCCCAGAGATGAGAGATCACTGTGTTTGTATTCTTGGTTAACTAATAATGTATAATTGATTTATTTAATATGTTAATAAGGATACGTCTGTTTGAATCTGCAATGCAATTTGACAATTAAGTGATGGGAATGGAAGTCCAGTTGGATGCCACCATAAAATAATTGAGATAAATAAAAATGTTTCCAGTAGAATTAAAATACATGGGAGTTTTGCTGTTCAAAGGAATAGGAAGGTAGAATATTATGTGTGGAGAACTACGAAGCAAATTGAGGGTTTTTTTGTTTTTTTGGATTTTTTTTAGTTTCTTATTTGGGGTGTATTTGAGCATGTTCTGCATTCATTAGGAAGTTCCAGATCTAAGGAGATAGATATTACCCTGCAACAGCAGTTCATGAGACATGTATTTCATAGTATCTTCTCTCATGTTGTGTATTCACATGAAAAAATGTATTTAATAAGTCTGAAGGGGAATACTAAATACTTTTTTGCAGTTATTTCATTACTGTTGAGTTTTCTATATACTCGGGGATTTGTTTCATGTTTAGTTTCTCTGTTTCAATTGAATGTGAAAGTTCTTTGCACAGTTTATATACAGGCACCTGAATTTTTTTTAATATTGTTTTTACTCCATATTTTCAGAAAAAATTATTTTTTTTCTACTAACTTTGCTGTTCAGCATTAATTCTTTTATATATACACATAGATATATTGGAGGGAACTTGTGAAAAACTATACATTTTTTGTGGTCATTTCTATCATAACATGTGGTCAGTTAATCATATTATGTCCTCCCACATAACATTGTATACATAGAAAACTTTTCTGTATCTTTGGTGGTAATAACAGCCTTTCATATGTATTGTGTTCTTATTTCACATCTGTATTTCCTTACTGGCAGCTTTCTGCCTTTGGTGGTTAGATATGTTTTTGTAAATAGCAATTGTCTTCTCCCCTCTTTTGGAAGACATTCTCTTGCATTCAACTAACTACTGCCTCTTTTTCATAAACATATTGGAATCTATTCATGTTATGCTGATATAAAGTATAACTTTATATACTGTTTATCTGGCTGCTTTTAAAAATTCTATCTTTATACATATTTTTTCATTTACAGGTCTTTCCTATTATAATCTTCAATTAGAGACCCATGTTGAAGTGATTAAAATTTTATTTTATGTGTCTTATTTCATCAGTATTAGATTTTTATTAAATAATTTGAATCCACTGCTCTTCACATGGTTGTATTTTCCTTACCATTGTATTTATTTTATGAATTCTCATTTCCTTAATATTTTTTCTATATAAATGCACACACTTTGAAATTACAAAACTGAGTTAAATATGAGGCTTCTGTTTATTTGTATCTAAAATCATAGTCGATAAGACCTTACAATCACATAAATGCATGAATGTGATATACTGTCCTCAGAGATTAATCATATGTTAGAAAGATAAATTTTCATGCCCTCTGTATGATTTTATGGAGTATGGTGTGGGGAACCCACTGCATGTTGGACTAGGAACAGAACCAGGTCTAGAGCTTCCCATCAGATATGACAAAAAAGAGATCAAAGCCAAAGCTCAAAAATAAAACCGAAAAGAATACCACAAAGAAAAACTAGAGAAGGGCCAGCACATCCACTATTGCAAAATATTTTTTAAAATTGTCATCAAATAAACCCAGACAGGCACAGGACTAACAATTAGATCAGGGGCATGAGGTGGATCCCATGGTGAGGCAAGCGGAGCAATAAAGTTTCCGTCAGTGTGTGGTCCCTTGAGTCTGAGGTCATGTCAGCATCCACACTGCTGCCTGTTCTCTCTGCAGCCTGGCTCCTCTGTTGGGATCTTTGTTCATATTTTTCTTCCCTTATTAGCAAGGAGTGTACTTATTAAAAATAACTTCCTGTACTGCCGTGAATTCCAGGTATTTTGACTATGTCCAGAGCAAGACATGCATTTTACCTTGTGTTCCAGCATGTGTGCACACACAAATACAGAAATAAACACACATGCACACACAGACAGATACACTCAGGCATGTGCACACACACACATACACACACACACAACTGGACAAAGAGAATGCTGAAACTATTTTGTCTGTTTGTTTACTATGTATGATGCTGCTTAATATTTTCCTTTGTGCTTCCTTTAATCTATTATATTTAATTTTTAGAAACTATTGTTCAATTCCCTCAAAGGTCCTCAGCTCAGAATATGGAAAATATTCCTCTCGTGTGTCTTCCACACCTATTTTAGCATTTCTTTGCCTCTTCTCTTTCTCTCATCATCTTTTGACATTGGCAATTTTTGTGGGACCGTATTCTTTCAAGTTCATGTGATATATGTTTATTCACCTACTGTTCCCAACTAAGTCTGTTGGGGGTCAGGGTAAGATGGCAGTGAGTACATATATAATTGTTCCGTGCCCCAAGATACTCTCAATCTAATAGGGAAAAATACATGAAATCAAAAAAAAAATTACACACTGGTTGCTCATACAATTAAAATAAGTGTATGAGGAAATGTCATTTTCTTTTAGTAATGTTAAGAAAAAAAACCTTCATGAAAGAGATGCTTACAGACAGTGTGAAAGAGGAGATGGAGTTTTGTAGATAAAGGGTGAAAAACTCCAGATAAAAAGGTGAGTGAGTCTCCAAGCAGAGGGAAGCAAGTGTATAACAACAGTGAGCATTAAAGCTTTGGCATCCAGTGAAACTGCAAGTCAACTTGCATGCTTATGAGATCCCTGTGGGCAAGAGCAGGACAGTGTGAGTATGAAGCCTGCAGCAAGTACACAGAGAGAGCCTCCTTTTAAGCTACAGAACATTGGCTTCATTTTTGGTGGGGCTTGACTGGCACTGAGTTCATTTCTGGGAATTCCACGGTCAGTCATGTAGAAAACTCTCACTTGATCTGTTAGAGGGATGCCTGCAGTGACAGGAGAGATGAGATGGAACTGAAATAACACTGAGGAACTGGGGACCAGGATTTGGAGCAGGGATCGAGACACATGACATTTAGAAGAAATAAATCCGTCAAATCTCATCCCCAGTGATAGCCAAGCATTTACCAACAGAAAGGAACTATGCAGCATTTTTTACATGCATTAACTAAATCTGTTGGCCACTTTAGGAATGTGAATACCACTATTCCCAAAATTCAGATGAGGATATTAACATTCAGTAATCTGAATGTTAATATCCTCACCAGTCAGCTGACTCTCCAAGTTCAAACAGCTAATATGTGGTAGATCCAAAGCGTAAAACCCAGATATCCGGTACCAAAAGTTTTGCATTTTACGGTATTTTAAAAGCTTTTCAAAAAAAAAAAAAAGCTTTTCATCATTTCATCTTCAAAAATGCACTTTTTGTTGCACTTTATTTTCTATTCTGAATTATGTGTTTATTGTTTTTGCTCATTTTCCTAGTGGGATGTTCAACCAGTAAAGTATCTTCACATCATGCGGACATCACTCCTTTTTCTTTATGATAAACTGACTTTTTTGCTGCTTTATTGGTTATTCTGGGCATTGTGGGGATATAACTGGAGTTGGAATACTCCCAGAACTAAAAAAGCTTTCCCCTCTGCTCATTCTCTCAGGGATCACCTGAGCTTATTAGGTTATTTTTCTCCTTCATGCCTATTTCTTTCCTATATTTATGTTTTTGAACCTTTTTTAATGTTTCAACCAATACAAGACAGAAAATGGTCATATTAAAATGGAGGCCCATGTTTAAATGCTCATAGAAAGCTTAACAACTAACATTTGGGTACTATATCTACAAATTTTAGGGTATAAATAATCTGGTTTTGACAGCTTGCCTTCTATTATTTCTGTCCTAATTTTGCAACTGGAGGTGAGAAGATGATGTGTGTGTGTGTGTGTGTGTGTGTGTGTGTGTGTGTGTAGTGTGTTTGAACTCCTCAAAGCAGGAGTTTCTGAGCTCATATAGCCAAATTATTCTCCTTCAAATACAGACACCACAATTTTTAACGGAATATGAAAATAGAAGGTAGGTCCATTCCTCTGCTCAGAACTCCTGGGGGGCAAAATTAATAAGGTGCAAGACCAACATGTGAATGAGGGCCTCGCTGCATCTTCATTCCTGAGCAGTCTCTGGCCCCATCTCTCATCACTCTCCCTCTTGCTCATTCCTCTTGACACACTGATTTCCTTTTGAGCCTTAAATATACAATTGCCTTCTTCAGGGTCTTTGCACTGACCATTCCTCCTGCCAGGCACACATTTCCCGAGATAACCTTGACATCCTAGCCCCTCTTCCTCGAGGTCTCTGTTCAAATGTTGCCTTGTTGCCAGCCTAGCAGAACACCCAGGGAAGAATAACATACCATTCACGACCTCATTTATACCCTCTCTCTTCTCTTCATTTTACCTATTGCCATCTGACATAAGTTTTTGTACTGTTTATATTCCTTCTCCATCATTGAACTGTAGGGATTTCGTCTCTTAGCACCCTCTACTCCTTGCCTAGAAGATGGTCGTTACTTAATGTATGAGCTCGAAGTTTTGCCAGAATTTCTCATCCAAAGTTTATAATACCTGACCACTTGCGGAAAAGGCCGAGATATAAACAGAGATTTGTAATCAGAGCTTGCACACAGGGTGCCCTGAGGGGACAAATTTCACACCAAAATTATAGGTATTGATTTCATGACTGCAAAATATAAATTGTGGAATTCCAACTATGCCAATATTGCACCTTTTTGTGAAATTAATGGCGAAATATTTTATTTCTAGGTAGTCCCCTCCACCACATGGACTCACAAAATGATACACAAATTTCAGAATTTCTTCTTGTGGGATTGTCAAAGGAACCAGAACTGCAACCCCTCATATTTACCCTTTTCCTCTCCATGTACCTGATCACTGTGTTTGGGAACCTGCTCATCATCCTGGCTACCATCTCTGACCCCCACCTCCACACCCCCATGTACTTCTTCCTCTCCAACCTATCCTTTGTAGACATCTGTTTCATCTCCACCACCATCCCAAAGATGCTGTGGAACATCCAGAAGCAGAGCAAAGGTATAACATATGCAGGCTGCATCAGCCAGATATACTTTTTACTACTCTTTGCAGGATTGGACGACTTTCTCCTGGTTGCAATGGCCTATGATCGGTACGTGGCCATCTGTCACCCCCTGCAATACACAGTCATCATGAACCCTTGGCTCTGTGGACTGCTGGTGCTGCTGTGCTGGATGTTGAGTGCTCTGAATTCCTTGTTACAAAGCTTAATGATGTTGCGACTGTCCTTCTGCAGAGTCTTGGAAATCCCCCACTTTTTCTGTGAACTCAATCAGGTGATCCGCCGTGCCTGTTGTGACACCTTTCTGAACGATGTGGTGATGTATTCTTCAGCAGGGATGCTAGGTGGAGGTCCATTTGTTGGGATACTTTATTCTTACTCTAAGATAGTTTCCTCCATACGAGGAATTTCATCAACTCAGGGGAAGTATAAAGCATTTTCCACTTGTACATCTCACCTATCAGTTGTTGCCTTATTTTATTGTACAGTCCTAGCAGTTTACCTCAGCCCTGCTGCTACCCATAGCTCACAGTCCAATGTAACAGCCTCAGTGATGTACACTCTGGTCACACCCATGCTGAACCCCTTTATCTACAGTTTGCGGAATAAGGACATAAAGGGGGCTCTGAAAAGATTCATTGGGATGGCAGCTATAAAAGGGTCAACCTGACTGTGGTTTAAGAAGTGTACATAATTGCAGGGCTCAAAAAAAATTGGAGCCAGAAATTGCTATTCTTTAATCAGATTGTAAGTGTAGAATGTTTTTCTATAATTTCCTGATATTTCCCTTTCTTTGACTTCAACTTCTATCTAAATTTAAGAAACTCAATTTATTAAGTTTTCTGCTCTAATATATAAACATATTTTGCTTTTGTACATTTTTCCTGCTTTCACACAGTCAGAGAATAATAAATAAATGATCATGAAGTCAGGCTATTAGTAGATCATTAATAATATATATACAAGTGCAGATTACTTGGTGTTAAAGAGTAGAAGCCAGATTAGGGGAGGAAATAGATGAGGACATTTTTCCAATCAAAGGAAGTACCCAGGAGTATCTACAGCTTTGGAATTCAGATCCACCATGAGCAGAAAAGAAACTAGTTCTTCCCCAATGAACAGAGAAAAGGAAGTAAAATCTAACAGGCATGCAGGATCATACCTATGGAGAAGAATGGTTGGCAATAAACTGAGCATATCTGCTAGGTGTAATGGACTGGCTTGAAGTAAACTAATAAGACAAGGGGAACAAAATGAGATGGATGCCTAACCAACAATGTATGGTATGGATGGGAAAGAAAAGAAACTTGGAGGTGACTAATGGAATGAGAATAAAAGGGAGATTTGAGAGCTTTGAATTCTGCAGGTCAGCAAAGTCAGAATGAGAAAGAAGAACAGAGAGAAGGCTGTAATAAAAGAGTAGGATATTGGAAGTTAGGATTAACAAGGTGCTAAGAGCCAAGTGACCTTCCTTCCCAAATCTTTTTAGACACTAGTATTCCAATCTCTCCCTCCCTCCCTCCCTCCCTTCCTTCCTTCCTTCCTTCCTTCCTTCCTTCCTTCCTTCCTTCCTTCCTTCCTTCCTCTTCCATTTCCTCTTCTTCCCACCATCCTCTTGCTCTTTTACCTTCAGGTGACTAACTCTTGTCTTCTGTACCCTCATACCTTAAACACCACTTCCTCCATCCTTATTCTGAACTATAACCTTGGCTCCCAACTCACTTAGAATTTGGAAGAATTTGGAAGCAATTTTCCACAGGGATCCACCTCCATAACTATCCATCAAACAACTATGCCCCTAAATCTCCAGCTTCCCACCTGATACTATAAGCACTGTGCTTCTGGGAAAGCCAACAGCTCCATATGTGCCCTAGACCCATCCCCTCCCCCCCCAAGGACACACCCTCAGGGAATCTCCTCTCTTCTGCAGCATCAAATTTGCTGTCACTAGTAGATTACATGCTGAATTATAGAAACATGCTGCCATTTTCTCTGTTTAAAATATTTCCTGAGTGAATTTTGATTTATATGTTAATAAAATTGTGTCTTCTTGACCCCACTTTCCCCTCCAAATATTGTCCCCGTATCTCTGCTCTCTGTTTCATCAAAACTCCAGAGAGCATTTCAAATGCACTCTCTCCTCTTTCTCTCCTCTACTATATTTTAAACTCTAATAGGAAATTCACCCTAAAAGCCTCACCTTTCAGGTTGCCACAGATCTCAGAATTCCAAATCCAATGGTCAGTTCTCAGTTCTAATATTATTTGGTTTTTCATGTCCCATTGATACAATTGATCTCGCATTCTTGATACCCTCATTCTCCTGATTTTACTCCCACCTCACTGGCAGCTCCTTGTCTGTCTTTTGCTGGCTTCTTCTCATCTTTTCTAGTTCTCAGTGCTGCAACGAATTGAGAAAGAACAAAGCTGGAGGTATCATACTCCCTAATTTCAAACTATACTACAAAGCTACAGTCAGTAAAACAATAAAATCAAACAAACAGCAACAACATCAAAAACAGAGACAGAGATCAATGGAACAGAATCAAAAGCCAAGAAGTCAACCCACATGCATAGGTCAATTAATCTATGACAAAGGAGGATATAAGGTGAGGAAAAGACTGCTTCTCCAATAAATGGTTTGCGGAACACTGGAGAGTTACATGCAAAATAATCAAACTAGACTACTTTCACACCATACACAAAGATAATCTTAAAATGGATTAAAGTCTTAAATGTAGGACCTAAAACCACTATGAGAACTAAAACTCCTAGGAGAAAATGTAGGCAGTACACCCAGTGAATATTGTAATCAGCAATATTTTGGGTTCCATCTCCTCAGGCAAGGGCAAAATAAAAAAAGCAAAAATGAACAAACGATACTGCATAAAACTCAAACACTTCTGCACAGCAAAGGAAACCTTCCACAAAACAAAAAGGCAGCCTACTGAATGGGAAAAGATATTTGCAAACAATTTATTTTATAAGGAGTTAATATCCAGTATATACAAATATTCATACTACTAAGATTTAAAAAAATTAAACATGTTTTTTAAAAAAATAGGAAGTGGACCTGAGTAGACATTTTCCCAATGAAGACATACAGTTTGCCAACAGAAACATGAAAAGATGCTCAACACTGTTGATCATCCAGGAAATGCAAACCAAAACCGTAATGAGATACCACCTGACACCTGTCAGAATGCCTATCATCAGAAAGACAACAAATAACAAATGTTGGAGAGAAAGTGGAGAAAAGGGAAGAGTCATGCATTTTTTGCTGAGATTTAACTTGGTGCAGACATTGTGGAAACAGTATGAAGGTTCATCAAAAATTAAAAATAGAACTACAATATAATCCAGCAATTTCACTTCTGAGTATTTACCTGGAGAGAATAAAGCAGTAATTTGAAAGGATATATGCACCCTAATGTTCACTGAAGCATTATTTACAGTAGCTAAGATATGGAAGAGACCTACATGTCCATGTATAGATGAATGGATGAAGAAGATGTGCTATATATTTACAACGGAAAGATCCAGTAAAAAAAAAAAAAAAAAAAAAAAGACTGTCTCCTTTGTCAGCCATGAGCCCCTCCAGCACAGAGATCTTGCCTCCTTCATTTTCCTAACCCCAGCACAGAACAGGAACAGAGCTGATGCTCAGGGTATGTTTGCTGAGTGAGTTGACTGATTCATAGCTTTCCCCTTAGGTCCTCCTCCCTCAAGATATTGTGAATGTGAAAACTGTTGGGTAATTTTAGGGTTGCAAGCAAATGACCTCAGTCGAGGCTGCTAATGTCCATTGCTAAAAGATTTAAGGGAAATGTTGCATACAACTTAGGCAAGACCCAATTGTGGGTAAAGGAGAATCTTCTTTCACAATAGACTGTTATGAATAAAAGACCTCCAATCATGCTCCCAAAAGGAAGCTTGCCAGGCAGTCCCCCAACACCTGGGCTGGTCTGCATGGCACTGAAGGAATCAAGGGCTGTACTTGCTTTTCCCCAACACCTGCTATCCAGGTCTGCATGCACTCAGCTGGGTGGCGCTTAAGCCATTTTTCTACCATCTGCAGAGATCTAAGAAAGGTGATTTAAAGTGCAACTTGTGGGCTTCTCTGGTGGTGCAGTGGTTAAGAATCTGCCTGCCAATACAGGGGACAAAGGTTTGAGCCCTTGTCTGGGAAGATCCCACATGCCGAGGAGCAACTAAGCCCATGCACCACAACTACTGAGTCCACGTGCCACAACTACTAAAGATTGTGCGCCTAGAGCCTGTGCTCTGCAACAAGAAAAGCTAATGCAATAAGAAGCCTGTGTACTGGAATGAAGAGTGGCCCCAACTCACCACAACTACAGAAAGCCTGCAAGCAGAAATGAAGACCTAAGGCAGCCAATAAATATAAATAAATAAATAAATAAATAAGTACATATATATATTTTTTTTAAAGTAAAAAAAAAAAAAGAATGAAATTGTGCCACTTGCAAAACATGGATGAATCTAGGGGTATCATGTTATGTAAAATAATTCAGAGAAAGACAAATACCATATTATTTCACTTATATGTGGAACCTAAGAATCAAACACAATCTAAGCAAAAAAACCACAATGAAAACAGAATCATAGATACAGAAAATAAATGGGTGATGCTAGAGGGGAGAGGCTGGGAGGAGTAAAATAGGGGAAGGGGATTAAGAGGTAAAAATCTCCAGTTATGAAATACATAAGCCATGGGGACGTAATATCGAGCATAAGAAATATGGTCAGTAAAATTGCAATAACTTTGCATAGGGACAAGTGGTTACCAGAGATATCATGGTCATCATTTTTTAATGTACTCAAATGTCAAACCACCATGTAGTACATGTGAAAGTAACACAATATTATATGTCATCTGTATTTAAATTAAAATAGAGGTCACTATATATTGTACTCAGTATCATCCTCAATAATTGTCATTTTTATTTTGAATTCAATGTGAATTTCACAGGGCTGTTTCTTTGGAGGATGCTTTAGTAGAGATCGATGTCATCTTACCAAGTGTGATATAGGAATGGCAGTATGGAGGGGAGAAGTAGGCTAATCCAGGGATAAAGTATTGATTAGGAGGGTAGTACAACACTTGATGCATTGATATGAGCCTAGTGGACACCACAGTAGGTCTGCTCTTCCAGTGGAAAAGGTCTCATCCTGTTGATATCCCTGTTCAGGCTGGAAACAGTCACTCAAAACAGTTACCCTAAGTGCTTCTCTGTTTTTATTTTCTTACAGTGCATTAATAATGTTGATTATGCCTTTAAGATAAGCCCCTTGTGAAGTAATAAAGATGGTTTGTTCCTCTGGACTGGAATACCAAGGACTGTCCAATGGACTTCATTGACCTTGTAAAGCTATTGATACTTGCAGAGTCCCGTCTGTACAGCCAGACATTCACCTCTAACCATATTTCTCTCACTGCATGCCTGGAAATTTCTGTAGATTCCACCTTCAATAGTATAAATAGAAGTCATTGGAAATGGTTTTGTTGGGAGTGTCCCAGATCTTTGTTGGCAACTCCAAGTCCAGGTGCTTGGGACTCATATGGTCCTGAACAATTTGCCATCATGTCTTGGATAGTCAAAGAAATTTCAGCTGAAATGTTGAGGAAATGCTCATGGGAAAAGACAACAGAGGTCAGATCCATGGAGAAAAGACCTTCATGACTAAGGGGCCTGGGGAGGGGATACGCATATCTCACAACCAAGATGCTCCCATGGGTACACAACTTGCAGAAAATAAGTTCCTTTCTATTTTGGCTCCCTCACTCATGGGAACCAAATTGCTCAGAGAATAGTGTACCAGTGGAACAGTTAATTTAATGAGAATTTGTGAGAATTCCACCTCTGAAGCTGCAGAAATGGTAAATGTGCCCCTTACTCCTCTCACTACAGCTCCATTGTCCCAGGGAGGAGGGAGTTCTGCTGTGCCCTTTCAGAGAACAGATGTCTGATGCTACCTCCCCTCACTTCCTTGGAGCTGAGTTGAACATCCATCACTCAGGAAGGAAAGGACCCAGGGAACTAGAGGCTCAGCAATGGCATTAGAGTGTGTGCTGTGGGAAACAGGTATGGAGGCAGGAAGACCTCTCAGCGTATTAACTTTGGTGACACAAGTGGGGATAATGTGATAGTGAGGGTCTATTTACTAAAACATTCTACACAATTCAGTTCTGGAGCCTCTTTCAATCTCTCTTCCTTTCATCTTCCTTCCTCTCTCTTCTGAAACCCAATTCTGAGGCGCTCTCATCTTCCTAATGGAAACTGATTTCAGAGCCCTCAACATCTCCCCAGAGTTTCTTACTCAACCGTCTTAGTCTCTCTCTCTCTCTTTTTTTTTTTAAATTGGCTCTGTTTGGGTCTTTGTCTTTCTCTAGTTGCAGCGAGCAGGGGCTACTCTTCATTGCGGTGCGTAGGCTTCTTATTGCAGTGGCTTCTCTTGTTGAGGGGCATGGGCTCTAGGCACACAGGCTTCATTAGTTGTAGCACACAGGCACGGCTTGCAGGCTCTAGAGCACAAGCTCAGTAGTTGTGGTGCATGGGCTTAGTTGCTCCGTGGCATGTGGGATCATCCCAGACCAGGGATGGAAACCATTTCCCTTGCATTGGCAAACAGATTCTTAACCACTGTGCCACCAGGGAAGTCCCCATCTTAGTCATTTTTCAGGAGCCATGACAGTTGGCTATATTCCCCTCTGTCAAAGATACTCCTGTATTCTTTCATCTATCAAATCTTTGCATTCATTCATTCAAACAAGAAACATTCCCTGGGATTCCACATAGTTATCACTTACAAATCCATTCATACATCTTCTCACATTAAGTTGCGTAATGATTCCTTGCCTTGATTTCAACATTTGTAAAATGGTAGTATTGACATCATAGTTTTAATATGAGGGTTAAATTAAATGAGATAATGCATTTTAAGTTTTTAATTGACTCTAACACTTACTGAACATCTCTGCCTATTAATCATCACTGCATTAATGTAGACACATTTTCACTCTTTAAATTAAACAAAAAAATAGTGGTGTTCCATGGCTGCCAGAGGTGGTGGTCAAAATGGGTTAAGGAGGTCGAAAAGTATAAATATCCACTTATAAAATAAATAAGTCATGCGAATATAATGGACTGCATGGTGACTATAGTTAGTAATACTGGAGAGCGTATTGGGAAGTTGCTAAGAGACTAGATCTTAAAAGTCCTCATCACAAGAAAAACATGTTGAAATTATGTATGGAAATGGATGTTAAGTGTATTTATTGTGGTGATCATTTTGCAATATATACAAATATCAAATCATTATGTCATACACCTGAAACTAATACAATGTTATATGTTAATTACCCCTCAATAAAAATCATGATAAAATAAGCTACAGCACATCAAACGTGGCACAAGTACTTGAACATGGTAGTCCTCAATAAATTTTAGCTTATTTTGTAAATTTACCACTCTCAGTTATTGTGTATTTGCAAAGTTCTATTTCCTGATTCAGGAGATTTCTATTTTTGTTACTATTTGAAGTAACTGTGATCTTTTTCTAAGAGATTTAACTGTACTGATGAACATTACTGTTCTTTTTTTCTTGCACTCCCTTTTTAAGGTAATTTTCATTTTTGAATAATTTGAGATTTACAAAAATATTAAATAGTACAGGGATTGTCCATAGGGATGAAAATGTTTTGGAACTAGATAGAAGTGATTTTTGCAAAACATTATGAATGTACTGTGTGCTACCGAATGTCACCTTAAAATGGCTATTGGTTTTTACATATCTGTTTTATGTCAACTGCCTTACTAAAATAATATTCATTGAAAAGAGGTTTTCAACTGCCAATTCATTATCAGCAAACAATCTATCATCTTCAAAAAATTGTATTTAGATCTCAAGGGTGGTGGTAACTAGTATTAGTGATGGCAGACTTTCCTTTCTTCTTTAATACTTAAAGGGGAGTTCTTCTAATGCTCATGTCACAAGTTTCCATGGCACTTTGGGAGGTAAGTTTTAATATTCATTTAATTCCTTTCTTAATTATTGATCTGTTATCCTCCATCCTGAATCAACCAACTAATCAATCAATTCATTCTTAGAGATTTTCAGATTTTTAACATGAAGCTACAACTTGCAAAGTTAAGCATTTTCTTATGTATGTGTCCATTTTTCTCTTTCCTAATTTTATGCATTTATGTTCTTTTTCTTTCTTTCTACTGCTTCCATTAAACATCTGATTTTCTCTATTTGACTTTTGTCAAAGAATTAGCTCTGAATTTATTTCTCACTTTTATAATTTTTCTTCTTTTTAATTTATTGACTGTGATTTTAGCTTAATTTTCTGCTTTAATAGTTTTTTGCAGACCTTTTATTAACATCTTCAAATCTTAAAATGTTTGTTTCTAGAGAAATGACTACATGTTTGTCTATTTGTGGGTTTGGAAAGATACAGTAGAATAAAATGAATCTAAAAATCAAGATTCACATTACCACTCAAAGATGATCCCTGTCCACATTTTGGTGTATTTTATTACAGGTCATTTTCCTTGGGTTTCTGCAAATATCTGTTTAATTATAAAAGATCTGCATGCTGATTTAATTTCTCTAGTCCAGAAAAGCAGGTCAATTATCCTCTCATAGCAGTATTTGAAGGTTTGTTTTTTTTCACTTTCCACATTAGAGAATTTTGCATTCTTAGTCTTAAAAAAAAAAAACAAAAGACAATTCCAGCAGTGAAAGGGGTATCCCTCACAGATAAATAGTAGAAAGAATATTTTCTCAGTTATTACCCTTTTTTACATTTTCTTTTATGAATCTTTAATATTCTTTGCCTTTTTCTAAGTTAATGCATTAATCATTTATGGTTTACAATTAAGTTTTATAGATTAAATATATTAATTTTGATCAGTGAAATATATTACTCTTACATCCCAATTTTACATGGTACATTTTCTCATTTATAATTTTTCAAAATATGGTCCAATTATTGATCTTTTCTTCCTTTACTTCTATCAAGTACTTTTTATTCAGAGAGAACAACTGAACCTAGAAACAGATTTTTCCAAGCAGCAACGATAACCACAATTTGTCAGCAAAGATATCAAATTTTTAGCCCAAATGAATGACTCCATGAATTCCCTCTGTCTGGATTAAGGATATTTCTGTCATTCCATGGAATTCTAATTTGGAGTGAATTCTATGTTGCTTTTTATTTCATTCTGGACAAACCCATCAGCCACATGGAAATAAGAAATGAAACAAGAAACTTTCTCCTCCTGGGATTCACAGAGCCAGACCTGCAGCCTCTCATCTTTGGGCTGTTTCTATCCATGTACCTGGTCATGTTCACTGGGAATCTACTTATTATCCTGGCCATTGTCTCAGACTCCCACCTCCACACACCCATGTACTTCTTCCTCTCCAACCTGTCCTTTGCTGACATCTGTTTCACCTCTACCACCATCCCAAAGATGCTGTGGAACCTCCACACAGAGAGCAAAGTTATCACCTATGCAGGCTGCCTCAGCCAGATATTTTTTTTCTTTGTGTTTGCGTGCATGGACAATTTAATCCTGACTGTGATGGCCTATGACCGCTTTGTGGCCATCTGTCACCCCCTGCACTACATGGTCATCATGAACCCCCAGCTCTGTGTGCTGCTAGCTCTGGGGTCCTGGTGTCTCAGTGTTATGGGCTCCCTACTTGAGACCTTGACTGTTCTGAGGCTGTCCTTCTGCATGAACATGAATATCCCACACTTTTTTTGTGATCTTCCTGAAGTCCTGAAGCTCTCCTGTTCGAACACCCTCATCAATAACATAGTGGTGTATTTTGTGGCTATTGTTCTAGGTGTTTTCCCTCTCTCTGGGATTCTCTTTTCTTATTCTCAGATTTTCTCCTCCATCCTGAGAATTTCATCAGCCAGGGCCAGGTACAAAGCCACTTCCACCTGTGGGTCTCACCTCTCGGTGGTTTCCTTATTCTATGGCACAAGCCTTGGGGTCTACCTTAGTTCTGCAGCCACATCGTCTTCTAGGACAAGTCTGGTGGCCTCGGTGATGTACACCATGGTCACCCCCATGTTGAACCCCTTCATCTACAGTCTGAGGAACAGGGACATAAAGGGGGCCTTGGGGAGACTCGTCAGCAGGGCATTTCTCAGTAATGGGGCTGTTGCAAGACTCTCATAAGTATCAAGGGTCAAACCACTGGTAGGCACTTTTCACTGATCTCAGATGTATCCAAACAACAGTTTAATCTCTTCTCGTCCTGGAATCACTATATCTTGCTGTGTCTTGTTTTTGATTGTATTTAAAGACAGTGTATTTTTTTTTCTAGGAATGGCATGAAAAAATACCACAAACCAGGTGACTTAAATAACAGAAAATTATTGTCTCACAGTTCTAGAGATGAGAATTCTGAAATCAAAGAGTCAGCAGGGTTCACCTGTCCTGAAGTTATGATGAAAAACCTGTACCATACCTAGCTTCTTTTGGTTTGCTGGTCATCTTTGGCCTTCCTTAGCACATAGAAGCATCACCCCAGCCTCTGCTTTTATCTTCACATAGTGTTCTCCGTGTGTGTGTGTGTGTGTGTGTGTGTGTGTGAGAGTGAGAGAGAGAGAGTGTGTGTGTGTGGCTGTGTGCAAATTTCCCCTTTTTACAAGGAGGCCAGTCATATTAATTAAAGGGCCAATCTCTCCCACCTTAGACCTTGTCTTAACTTGAATAATTACATCCACAAAAATCCTATTTCCAAATAAGGGCAAATTCCGAGGTTCTAAATGTTAAGACTTCAAAGTATGAATTTCTGGGGAACATAATTCAGCCCATAAAGGACAGTTTCATCATGTCTAGCTTCCAATGCAAAGTATGGCCAACACACTAAACCCTGCCCTTTCCCTGGTAGTCTAAATAAAGTTTTATTGGACTATAGCTACATCCATTTGTGTACATATTTTATACAGCTACTTTCATGCTACAACATCAGATTTGAGTAGTTGTGTGAAAAGCCTAAAATATTTACTACCTGGCCCTTCACTGTAAAAGTTTGCTAACCCCCAATTAAATTATTGTTCTCTCTTCAGCTTAGGACTTAGCTTTTAAAGCATCTGAAATGCCATCAAAATCCCACAATGATAACATTAATTTCTTCATAGAACTTTATTATTACTGTTAATGTAGGTGGTTAGTTGTTTCTTGCTTTGTTTTCCTTCATTTTGTTTTGTTTTATTCTGTGAGATGCTAAATAAAACATGAGTGATCCTTTTCCTAGTAATCTCAATAGTCATTTTCACAATGGCCAAGAACTTTGACTTTCCTTAATCTTCATATCCCCTCTACCTAGAAAAAGAAAACTTTCATAAGAGCAAAGTGAGATCAATTCTTCTTGAGTGAATAGATCTAAACTAGTCTAAGCAAATAAGAAATAAACAAAAATGGAATTAATAAAGGTCTGAAGCTAGTAAAGCTCTTAGGTATTGTGTAGTCAAACTTTGCAGTGATTATCAGTAATGCTACTATGTGAAACTTTGTTGCAAATTATGAACTTGCCATCATGCACATGTTAAGGTAAAGGCAGTGTTATCAACTCCAAGGGGACTTGTGCATAACAGGAAGGAGTGGAACAATGGTCAACTTTTCTATGTAACCTACTCTGTTAATGGAAATGATTCTTCAGTCTCTACCTGGAAAAGAAGAGTGATGATGGAATTCAGTCCGTTGTTGGACAGTTTTCAACATTAAAGACCTTCCATTATTGTAAGACTTCAATGTGCATGATTGGTTTAGTTCTTTTGAAGGTATAGGTGTTGGCCTGTAATATTCTCTTTTTCATAGTGTCTTTGCATGTTTTGGGTATCAGAGTCATGTTAGCCTCAGAGAATGATCTTGGGAGTGTTCCATCCTCTTCAGTTTTTTGGAATAATTTGAAGGACAGGTAATAGTTCTCCTTTATATGTTCGGTAGAATTCCTTTGGGAAGCTGTCAGAGCCTGAGTTTTTGTTTGCTAGGAGTTTTTTGTTTGGTTGGTTTTGGTTTTGGATTTGGGTTTTTTTTTTAATTATAAATTCAAATTCACTTCTAGTTATCAGTCTGTTAAAATTGTCTAGTTCTTATTGACTCAGTCTTGGAAGGTTGCATGTTTCTGGAAATTTGTCTTTCTTCTAGGTTTTCTAATTTGTTGGTGTGTAACTTCATATTATTGTTATAATGTTTTGTATGTCTGTGGTATCAGTTGTTATTTCTCCTTTTTCATTTCTTATTTTGTTGATTTGGATTCACTCTCTTTTCTTCTATGTGAACCTGCATAAATGTTTGTCAATTTTGTTTATCCTTCAAGAAACCAATGAATGGTTTCATTAACCTTTTCTATTTTTATATCTAATTATTTATTTCCTCCCTAATCTTTATTATTTCCTTCCTTCTGATGACTTTGGACTCTGCTCTTCTAATTATTTTTGGCAGTAGTTTGAATGGTTTATTTGTGTTTTCTGGTTTCTTGAGGAAGACATATGTCTTCATAAACTTTCCTCTTAGAATTGCTTTTGTTATATTCCATAGAGTTTGGAATGTTGTGTTTGCATTTTCATTTGTCTCAAGATATTTTCTGATTTCCTCTTTGATTTCATCATTGGCCCACTGGTTTTTTCATAGCATGTTGTTTAATCACCACATGTTTGTTCTCTCTTTTCTTTCCGTAGTTTTCCTTTCCTAGTAGGAGTTTCCCTTTCCTATTGAGTCTTAATTCTTTTATATTTGGAGAAGACCCTTCAACTTTTCTTTTAGGGTAAATTTCATATTGATGAATTACTTCAGTTTTTGTTTGAGAAGTTCTTTATCTCTACTTATTTTTCAAATGATAATCTTTCTGGGTAGAATATCCCAGGTTGCAGATTTTTCCCTCTCAGTGCTTTGAATGTATTGGGTCACTCCCTTCTGGCCTGCAAATTTTCAGCAGATAAATCAGCTGATAGCCTTATGGGGATTCCCTTGTACATGAATCTTTTTCCCTTGCTGCCTTTAGAATTCTCTATCTTATGCTTTTCCCATTTTAATTATATCTTTGTATGGTTCTGTTTGGGTTTATCTTGCTTGGGAACTGCTATGCTTCCTGTACCTGGATATCTGTTTTCTTCTTTATGTTTGGGAAGTTTTCATCCATAATTGCTTCAAATACATTTTTGATATACTTCTCTCCCTCTTCTTTTGGAATCCTTATAATGCAAATGTTGGTACAATTGATGTTATCCCAGAGATCTCATATTCTGCACTGTTTTATTTTGTTTTTCCATTTATTTTTGTCTGCTGTTCTGATTGGATGATTTCCACAATTCTATCTTTCAGATCACTTATGTGGTCTTCTGTGTCATTTAGACTGCCTTTCATTGCTTCTAAAGTGCTTTTTATTTTAGATATTGAATTATCTATTATTGATCTGGTGTTCTTTATACTTGTAGTTCCTTGTTAAAATGATCTGCATTTAGGTCAGTTCTCTTCCCTAATACACCTTTATTGTCAATGCATTTTTATTACCAATGTTTTGAATTCTTTGTCTGGTAAATTGTTTGTTTTATTTATATTTCTTTTTATTTTTTCAGGGGATTTCTCTTGCTCTTTCAATTGAGAGTAGTTCCTCTGCCTTTTCATTTTACTTAACTTTCTCTGTCTCTAATGAATTTAGGTGAAACAGTTACCTCTTGTAATCTTGAAGGGGTATTCTTATGTGGCAGTGTCTCTGTGTAGATTGCATGTGTCCAATACCTTTGGTGGGAGGGCTGGATTTGATGTGGATGCCAGTCACGTCTTTCCATAGGGGATGCGGGCCACTATTACCTTGGTGGTGGGTGTGGTTGGTGATGGAGGCACTACAGCCTGCATAGGGTATGACACTCTCTGCTTACTGGCCATCACCATCCTGTCAGGGGTCACATACACTCCCAAGTTGCTGGAGCAGAAGCCCTGTGGGTGTAGTAAGAGTTGGCTCTGTTCCCTTGAAGTGTGTGTTTTTCCTTCTCCCCACACTAGAGACTTTGTCCCCAAAAAGGGGAGTGCTGAAGCAAGAGGGGCTCTTGCACTTACAGAAGTCCAGTACTTTGCCTGCGCAGGCATCTTTGGATCCTCTCAGATGCAGCCCACAGTCACATCCTTTCCCCTGTCATGGCTACCCCCGACCTTGTGCTAGGCTGTAGCATCAAATGAGTGGGGCCAGAGCCTTCACTCAACTTGGGATGCAGTGGACAGCAAAGTGGTCATGTGAATTCCATAGCCAATATTTTATAATAACCTTAAATGGGGCATAATCTATAAAATTTTGAATCACTATTTGTATACCTGAAACTAATGTCACATTGTAAATCACCTATACTTCAATAAAAATTTTTAAACAAACACAAAAAATAAAAATAAGCTGGAGTAACTTGTTACAGTAATTATCTACTTGGTAATGGTAAAATGAATGATGTTGTCTTTATCTTTTTTATTTTTTAATGTTTTAAATATGCTATTAAAGCGTGTTTACTTTTTACAATCACAAATAACAACATATGCTGTGAATTAAATAAAACTAACAAAACACAGCACCGCTACATGTGAATCGAGAAACTTATTCAGATTCTAAAAAAGAAATGAATAATTGTCTTATTATATTTACATTCATGGCTGTTGAAACCAATTGCCAAATAGGGGTTTAAAAAATATCTTGTGCTCTTACAGTTGGAGATCTGAAGCCAAATATCTCAGTGAGCTGAAATCAACATGTCTGGGTGGCTGGGACCCTTGTAGACACCTGAGAGGAGAACATGTTTCCTTTCCTTTTCCAGTTTCTAGCGGCCAGAAGAATTTCTTGACTCACAGGCCTTTCTCCAGCTTCATAGACAGCAATGTAACAATTTCAAATCTCTCTCTGATTTCAATTTCTGTCTTCCTCTTCTACACTCAGAGGTGCATTGTGATTACGTTAGTCCTGTCCAGGCAATCTTGGTCAGTCTTCTTATTTTAATGTCAACTGATTAGCAACATTCCTCCATCTGCTACCTTAATCGGCCTTGATATATAAAATTATATAATCAAAGGTTCTAGGCATTAGGACATAGGCTTCATTTGAAGGCCCTTATTCTGCTTATCACAAAGTATTTTTCAGAGGCATATGATTTTGTTTCTTTTAAGGGCCATTAAATAAAAGAAACACAGAATTTATTACAGCCTCTTGAATGAGCAAATACCATTCTTTTGAAATTACATTCAAAGACAATTTTTGGCACAGAGGACCTACAATTACATAATCCAGACTCTAACACAGGACCACAGCTTTGCTAGTCAAATAATGGTCCACAGGCCAGGATCTACATATATCATCACCCAAAACTTTGTTAGAAATTTAGAATCTCACGACAACCAGAACTTAATGAATCAGAATCTGCATTATTACTAGAATCCTGTAGGGTTCTTATGTACAGGGAGGTTGTAGAAGTGTTGGTCTAGAATAGGTTTTTCCACCTTCTCACTGTTGAAGTCGGTGCATGATAATTATTTCTGTTTGGTGCTATCACATGCATTCTAGATGTTTAACAGCACACCTTCAGATATTGCCAAATAGCCCCAGGGGCAAAATTATCTCTGGTTGGGAACCAGAGAACTAGGAACACCCTGACAATCAAGGCCCCAGCCTTTACTCAGATTATATCTTAGGTGTATCACTAAGTTGCTTCAAGCCCCGTTTCTGCAATGGAGAATGGAGTCCATAAAATACAACATCATAAAACTGACATTTATAAAGATGAATTAACTATAATTTGCTAAGCTAGTTTAAATGGCGCAAAAGATCTACATGTATCTCATAATCAACAAACATTTTTAATGTGGGACTAAATGACAGCCCCTAAATTGTGATATAAGTATAAACATCCTAACTGTTTAGGCAAAAGTTTCATAAAACCAGAGTGTAGTGCTCAATGTTTCAAATTAAATGATCTCAGTTTTTTACTTTGTTGAATGGGCAAGAGAAATTTGCTGGAGATGTTTGGACTCTGTCCCACCACAAGTTAATGCTTTGAAGATCCTAAGGACCTAATCAAGACAGGCTCCCCAGTCTTAGACTTTTGAGAAAATTTGGAATCATGGTCAGGATAAAGTGCTATATTTTTTCAAATTTTTAAAAATTAATTAATTTATTTATTTATTGGCTGCATTGAGTCTTCATTGCTGCACACAGGCTTTCTCAAGTTGCAGCGAGTGGGGGATACTCTTTATTGTGGTGCACGGGCTTCTCAGCACAGTGGCTTCTCTTGTTGTGGAGCATGGGCTCTAGAGCACAGGCTCAATAGTTGTGGCACATGGGCTTAGTTGTTCCACAGCATGTGGGATCTTCCCAGAGCAGGGACTGAACCTGTGTCCCCTGCATTGGCAGGCAGATTCTTAACCACTGCACCACCTAGGAAGTCCCAGGTTAAAGTGCCATAGAGTTATACCTCTAGAAGGCAGAAGAGTTCATGGAGAAGGAGTAATATAAACAGAATTCACCTGACTTCTAACCTGACCTCTTGGGAACCGAGAATCATTAGGAGGAACTTCTGTCTAGACCCGTGTACTGAGAGAAATCACGTGCTTGAGGGTGGAGTAACAAGAGGGAAATGTGCCTAATGACCAGATATAAGGACCCATAATTATCTCCCATGCTGCAGTGCTTCAACTTCTACATCTCTGAGGTGAAGACATGCTTGTTGCTTTTGGAATCCTGCGTTTGTCTGAGGAACTGACAATTCACTCCTTTCTTCTATCTCATTTGAGAACACAGCTTCAGAATCAGTCATCAACCAGCCATAAGGAATTCAGACGTCACAAGAGATCTTCCTATCAGAATACCTAACAAAGTGAGTCGGTGGACTCACAGCTACTTCAAGTAAGATTCAGAGAGAATGGAGGCTAAAAAATTTTAGCTGAGGTCACTGGAGATCCTTATGAGCCTAGCTTGGAGCCAAGACTAGGAGATGTTTGTTTGTTGACTGGATAATTAACTTATACGCTTTATTAATATGTTAGAAAGAGAACTGTCTGTTGGACTTAGCAGTGCAGAGATCGTTGTTGACAATTAAGTAATGAGAAGTCCAGTAGATGTAACTGAGGAAGGAATTGAAAGCATAAAGTGGCTCCAATAAAGTTAGAATGTATTAGAGAAGTTTTGCACTTAAAGGGAGTAGGAAAGTTGACTAATAGGTTTAGAGGCAAGTGCAGGAAAGTGAGGACATATTTTTTTTTTAAATAGTGTGAGGTATATTTGAACACGTTCTGTGTTCATTAGAAAGATGCAGACTCATGGAGGTAGATATTACCTTACAATAGCAGTCCGTGAGGCATGCATCTCGTAGGTATTTCTCTCACATTAAGTATTTACACACAGAATAAATTTTATTGACTAGGTCATGAATTAAACTAAAAAACTTCTACAGAGAAAAAGAAACAATCAGGAAAATGAAAAGGCAACAGGTTTTAAAATTATCAATCATCACCTCTGATTTTTTTGTTGTTTTTTTGCTTTCATTTTTTTAAATTTTTATTTTATATTGGAGTATCATTGATTAACAACATTGTGTTAGTTTCAGGTTTACAGCAAAGCGATTCAGTTATACATATACATGTATCTATTTTTTTTTCAAATACCTTTACCATTTAGGTTACTACAGAATATTGACCAGAGTTCCCTGTGCTATACAGTAGGTCCTTGTTTTATCTATTTTAAACATAGCAGTGTGTATTTGTCAATCCCAATTTCCATTTTCCCTCTCCTCACCTTTCCCCTTTGGGTTAGAGTTGGGGTTAGGGTTACCATATTAAGTGAAGTAAGTCAGACAGAGAAAGACAAGCTGTATATGATATAGCTTCTATGGGGAATCTAAAAAAATGATACAGATTAACTTACTTACAAGACAGAAACAAACTCACAGTCTCAGAAAACAAACTTACTGTCACCATCTCTCATTATATGTAACATTCTTTTGCATTTAACTATGAACTGCCTCTTTTTCTAATCATTATTTGAATCCCTTTCTATTTATATAGATAGAAAGTGGTATCTTCTGTTACTGCACCCTTCACTGCTTTTTCATATGTGTACTTTTAAATATTTGTTTCCCATTCTGTACCAATTTAATTGTTATTTAGAGACCCATGTAGATGTGATTAATTTACTGTTATTTTATAGCACTTTCTTCAGAAGTTAATCTTAGAATTTTATTAAATTTCACTTAATATTTTGGATTTGATTCCACTACACTTAACCTAGTTTTATTTTTCCTGCCATCTTATTTATGAATTCTCAGTTCCATTTACTTTTTTTCTATATAACTGTACACATATATGAAACCACAACTGTGAACCAAACAGAGATTTCCTGCCCATTTGGATCTTTTGCTATAATAGACAAGGCAGAGTACAATGAAATAAATGCATGTATGATATAATGCCCTCAGGGATAATTCATCTGAAGAATGGAGATAGATAGTTGTGGCAAATGCAGGATATCATAGAGCATGATCTGGGGAGGCCTCTCCAAAATGTATAAGTAACAGAACCAGGGCTAGTGTCAAAAAGCACACCTATAGAATGTGCCAGATAAAAAAAGAGATAAAAGCTTAAAGCCCAGGAATAACAAAGAAGAATTCCACAGAGAAAAATGAGAGTTGGGCCAAACTCACCCACAAGTGGACCACATAAAAACCATTGTGGTAAAATGAACAGGAATAGGTACAGGGATAACAATTAGATCAGGGACCTGAGGTTGACAACATGATGAGGCAAGTGGAGCAAGAAAGGTCCGGTGGTCTGTAGTCCCTTGAATCCAAGGTACCTTCATCACCCACGCTGCTGCCTGTTCTCTCTGCAACCTGGCTCCTCTGTTGGGCTCTTCGTTCATATTGATTTTTCCCTCAACAGAAGGAATTTTCCTTTTAAAACTATTGCTGCCTTTACAGCAGTGGATTCCAGACATTTAGAGTTGTCCCAGAATAAGACATGCTTTCATATTCTAGCATGTCTCTACACACAAATACAGAAATAAACATATATGCACACACAGAGACAGGTACATACACATACACACAACCGAGCAAAGAGAGCCAAGAAATGATTATGTATGTATCCTTGGTAGGTATGATGCACTCTGATATTTTTTTGTGCTTTATTTATTCTATTCTATTTAATTCTTCCAAACCATAGTCCGAAGCACTAATGGGACCTATTGCATCATCTTGCATACTCTTCATGCCTATTTTATCATTTCCCTGCCTCTGTTCTGCGTCTTATCATCTTTTATTACCAGGAACTTTTGTGAGAGCATATTCTTTCAAGTTCATGCAATATGTATTTATTTAGCTGCGGTTCCCAGCTAAACCTGCTGGGGGGGAGGTGGGAAGAAGGTGGTGATTATGAATAACATTGCTACAGGTCTCAAGGTAATCACAGTCTAGCAGGGAAAAAAGACATGGAATTAATAAAAGTTACATTGATAGTCCATACAACTAAATTAAGTGCATGAGGAAGTGTTCTTTTCCTGTGGAAGCGTTAAGGAAAAAAAGGTTTTATGAAAGCAATGACTCCAGGCAGTCTAAGAGGAGATGGAGTTTTGAAGATGGAGAAGGGGTGAAAAATTCCAAATAGACCTGTGGGCAAGACTCCACGCAGAGGGACCTTGGTGCATAATGACACTGAGAATTGCAGCTGTGACGTCAGGGAAGCTGCAAGTCAGGATCTAGGTTTATCAGATGCATGTGGACAAGAGCAGGGTGGTGTGAAGGGAAGCTGGCAGTAAGGACACAGAAAGAGGCTCCTGTTTGAAGCTACAGAATTTTGGCTTCATTCTCCAATAGGGGTTCACTGGGATTGAGTTTAACTCTGGGAGTTCCAAGATCAATTTTGTCATCTAGCAAGATCTCACTGGATTTATGTGGGTATCTGTTGGGGGGGTGTGGTACCGGCTGTGATAGATAGAAGAGATGAAAAGGAACTGAATAAGGCAGTGGAATTAGGGACCAAGAGGTGGGGAAACAACGGAGGCACATGAGAGTTACAGGGAAAAAAATCAGAAATCTCATCCCCAGTGATAACCATGTATTTGCCAAAAGGAAGGATGGTTTTCACATATATTGACTAATCTGTTGACACCTTAGGGATATGGATACTGCTACCCCTAATATTCAGAGGAGGATGTTAACGTTTAGATTGTTTCCTTTGGCTCTCCAAGTTCAAACCAGTAATATGTGGCAGATCTGAACTTCAAAACCTGATTTTCCAGTACCAAAAGTTTCTCATTGTATGCTATTTTTAGAGGCTTTTACCATTTCATCTTTGAAAAGCGACCCTTTTCTTCCACTTTATGTAATTTCTTTTCTGAATTGTGTGTGTATTCCCTTAGCTCATTTTTCTAGTGGGATGTTTAATGAGTAAGGTGTCTTGACATCATAAAGACATCACTCCTTCCTCCTCTGGATAAATTGTTTTTGCTGCTTTATTAGGCATTTGGGGCATGAAGGGGATACAACTTGCTGCCAGAACAAAGGATATTTTCTCCTTATCACAATTTTTCAGGGACCACCTGAGCTTTTAGATCATTTTTTCTGCCTCATCTATTTCTTGCCTATATCTATGGTTTTGAACAGCTTTTTCATGTTTCTAAAGAAATACAAGACACACAAATCAGTCCTGTTAGAATTGATGGCCATGGTTACATGTCCGTGGCAATCTTAGCAACTAGAATTTGGGTACTATTCCTACATGCATTAGGGTGTAGATAATCTGGTGTTGACATCTTGCCTGGTATCATTTCTTCCCTAAATATTGCGGCTAGAGGTGAGAAGAGCCTGGTACTAACATGGCCCCAAGAGCCCACTGTGCTCTCTCCCACCCCACCCC
This sequence comes from Hippopotamus amphibius kiboko, assembly GCF_030028045.1. NCBI lineage: Eukaryota > Metazoa > Chordata > Mammalia > Artiodactyla > Hippopotamidae > Hippopotamus > Hippopotamus amphibius. The sequence goes on along the minus strand of NC_080200.1, from coordinate 13,827,379 downwards.
CACCCCCACCCCCACCTCTCTCTCTCTCTCTTCTTCTGTGTGTGTGTGTGTGCGTGCGTTGTGGGACATGAGAGTCCTTAGAGCAGGAGGACCTGAGCTCATATACACCAAAATGTTCCCCTGGAAATACAGAAGACAGAAGGTTAATGGAATAAGAAAACAAAAAGTGGATCCATTTCTATGCTCAGGATTCCTTGGAAATAAAATTAATAAGGTGCAAGGAACAACGTGTGAATTAGGGACCCCCTGTAACTTGAAGTTCACTTCATTCTTCAACATTCTCTGGTGCCAACTCTCACCATCCTCCCTCTTGCTTATTCCCCTTGGGAAACTGGCTTCTTTGGAGCCTGAATATCTGAAACAGGTGGCTTCTTTAGGGTCTTTGCACTGGCCATTCCTGCTGCCAGGCATGTACTGCCTTAACCTCCTGACCTCTCTTCCTTTAGGTTTCTGTTCAAATGTTACCTACTTTGCCACCCTACATGAACACCCAGTAAAGAATAACACCCCATCCACTCTCCCCTTTGTACCCCCTTTCTTTTTCTTCATTTTACCTGTCACCATTTCACATGCTATATGATTTTGTATTTGCCAATATTATTTCTTCATCATTGAACTGTAGGGACTTCTGTCTCTCAGCACAGTGTACTTTTTGCCCTGAACATGGTAAATACACAATTTATAGGCCCCAAAGTCTTGGTAGAAACTCTCTTTAAAAGTATACACTACCTGACCTCTTGGGGAAAAGGCTGAGAGTTGAACAGGAATTTGTATTCAGACATTGCACAGGGGATGCCCTGAAGGGGACAAATTTCACACCAAAATTATAGGTATTGATTTCAGGGCTGCAAAACATAAATTGTAGTATTTCACTCTGCCAACAATGCCCATTTTTGTGAAAATTAGTCATATTTTTGGTCTATTTCCAGGTCATTCCCTCCACCACATGGAACCTGTGAATGATACACACATTTCAGAATTTTTTCTTCTTGGCATATCAAATGAACCAGAACTGCAGCCCCTCATATTTGGGCTTTTCCTCTCCATGTACCTGATCACTGTGTTTGGAAACCTGCTCATCTTCCTGGCTGTCAGCTTAGACTCCCATCTCCACGCACCCATGTACTTCTTCCTTTCCAACCTGTCCTTTGTAGACATCTGTTTCACCTCCACCACTATCCCAAAGATGCTGTGGAACATCCAGAAGCAGAGCAAAGGTATAAGTTATGGAGGCTGCAACAGCCAAATATACTTTTTACTACTCTTCGCTGGATTGGATGACTTTCTCTTGGCTGTGATGGCCTATGACCGGTTTGTGGCCATCTGCCACCCCCTGCACTACACAGTCATCATGAACCCCCGGCTCTGTGGACTGCTGGTGCTGCTGTCCTGGTTAGTGAGTGTCCTGAATTCCTTGGTGCTAACTTTACTGATGTTGCGACTGTCCTTCTGTAGAGTCCTGGAGATCCCACACTTTTTCTGTGAACTCAATCAGGTGGTCCGAGGGGCCTGTTGTGACACCTCCCTTAATGACGTGATGGTGTATGTTGAATCTGGGCTGCTGGGTGGTGTTCCATTCATTGGCATACTTTACTCTTACTCTAAGATAATTTCTGCCATACGAGGAATCTCATCAGCTCGGGGGAAGTACAAAGCATTTTCCACCTGTGCATCTCACCTCTCTGTTGTGGCCTTATTTTATTGTACAGTCCTAGCAGTGTACCTTAGCCCTGCTGATACCCACAGCTCATTTTCAAGCATAACATCTTCAGTGATGTACAATGTGGCCACACCCATGCTGAACCCCTTCATCTACAGTCTGCGGAATAAAGACATAAAGGGGGCTCTGAAAAGATTCATTGGACTCTAAAAGGGCCAACTCTTCTGGGGACAGAAGTACCCATGATTGCAAGGCTCAAATAAATGGACCCAGAAATTGCTATTGTTTTTTCAGATTGTGGGTGCAGAATTTGCTCTTTCTATTATTTTATGAAATTTCCATTTCTTTGACTTCAACTTCTCTCTACATTTAAGTTACACAATTTTTTAATTCTTCTGCTCTGATGTATGTATATACATATACACACATACAATTTTTCCATTTGTTCCAGTTCCTGCTTTCCCACATTTTGTTCCCAAACATATCAGAAATCTTTGCAAATTCCCATTCATTTATTGGGTCTATGCAGATTTCTGATGAATAACATCTTCTCAAGTGACATATATCATTCCAGGTTTTTTCTTTTATTTTACTAAAAGAATACTCATAACTTTCTTATTCACATGGAATACACTCTACTTGACAAGTTCTCTATATAATTTAAGTAACTCACTTTATTAGGCTTTTTCTTCTCTCTCATACAGAAGTTATCTCATGTTTTCCTTAGTTTCACAAAGCTTTTCCAAATCTTGCTTAAGAAATATTTGGGAATTCCTTTTTTCCCCAAGGGCAACATGCCATTCTTTTTTCTTTTTCTTTTTTTAACATTTATTTTATATTGGCATATAGTTGTTTAAAAATGGTGTATTAGTTTCATGTGTACAGCAGAGAAATTCAGTTATACATATTCATGTGTCTGTTTTTTTTCAAATTCTTTGCCCATTTAAGTTATTACAGAGTATTAAACAGAGCCCCTTGTGCTAAGAATAATTTCTTCTCAAATGCCATATATTTTCCCAAGTTTTTTCCCCTTTGTTTACTGAAAGAAGAGTCACGAGCTTATAACTCATATCAATAAAAACTACACTGACAACCAAGGCAATTTAAATAAATTTGTAATAGAGAAAAATAATAAGACCACAGTTGTTCACATTTGTGTACATCATTTCTTTGCCTATCAGTACCTTATCTGCTCTTCCTCATAATGAAGAGTTTAACAATAATACCTTTCATAGGTGGTAACTGAGTTTTATTCTCCCCATTAGGATCTTGTTCTCTTATTCTGCTGTGTCTACAGTGCCTAAATTTGAATAAACAGGTTGACTTAATGTGGTTATCTGAGTGTTATGGTGAAATAACATAACCCAGTAATATCAATTCTATATTCTCATGGTAGCCAATCCACATTTGACCTTTAGATATTCTTTAAGATTTTACCTAAAACCTTGCCTGATGGATGTTGGCACTACCTCCCCACCATGATCTTCCCCCAGGAAAGCTTTTCCTCACATCCCTGGCTCTTATTGGATGCACCTGCCTCATCTTGATTACAGAATAGCTTTTTGCTCTGTGACCTCAACTCCCTGATAGTCTCAAGAAAACTTTTGATTTTGTAGATTATCTGCCTTTTTCTTGTTAGGGTTGGAGAGAAGTGTTTTCCAGATTTCTACATTATAGGCAAAAAGTGAACATGCAACTCTCGATAAAATTTTTGAAGGGGAGTGGGGGTGGGAGAATGAGAATGAATGGGAATTTCTCTAATGTCTAATAGAAGATATGGTAAAACTCCTAAGTATTCACATTTATTTGATTCTGGAATTTTGGAAAGCATCTCAAGAACAACTTGAGTTCAGAAAACAAGATATTCATATAATAATTTTATTATCATTCTGTGAATTGTAATCAAACCAGTGGAGAATAGATGAGAGTAACCAAGGTTTACATTTTAAAATATTTGAAAAGTCTCAGGCTGCAATTTTTATTTTGGAAATTTTATTTCCACAAGTGTACCACCTGGGAATACATACTTGAAAAAGTCTGTATATTATCAAACATCATGTAAAGGGGTATAGTAGTCAGCTTTGTTGTGGTAAAAAGCAACTCCCCAAATCATGGTGGCTTAAAATAACGAGAGTTTATTTTTATCATATTAGATGCATGCTACAAGGTGTCTTACCCAACTGTGCTGGGCTACATGCATGTCTTCACTCTGGGAGCCATGCCAATGGACCAGCTCCTATGTGAGAGGTGCCCATTCTCATAGTAGAGGGGGACAGTAATAGAAAGTGTGGACTTTCACAAAGCCTCTTACAGCTTCTCCTTAGGCACTGAGCACATCATGTGTGCGTACATTGTATCCACCAAAGCATGTGACATGTCCAAGTTCAAAGCTGAAGAGTGGGGACATGTACTCCTCCCACTTGAGGCACATTCAAGACTCGAAGAAATGGGTAGCGATTTCTTTCTCATTTCTCCTCCTATGAGAAAGAGGGAGTAAATCAGTAATTGTAAAGAATAAAAAAATTCTATTTGAGGCAGAAACAAAGACACAAGTATTTCAGATTTCTATTGACCTCAAATGTTTATGAATTATATGCTATATGTAGACTTGCAACAAAGGTAAGAAGAGCTGGAGGAAAATATGATTCACCAGGAAACAGCAGTTTTACATATATTTTGAGTAGATCATATAAACGTAGCAAAATAACTTGAGAGAGTCTAACAACTCTTCCTGAGGCTGTATGGAGCCAGCCTGAGGGGGTCTGATTTCAGGTCCCTGCATAGAAGGGCACAGAATGGTGGCCTCTCAAGAACTCTGCTCCCTGCGTGGGGCCCTGGGAGGAGATATGCCTTCAAGATCACAATTTGCTATCTCCCAGGATCAAGGAAATCCTGGACTGATCTCTTATTCTAAGAGCTTCTCTGGAGTCCCAACGAGCTTAGTAAATTTGGAAATCGGACATAGTCATAACACCTGCTTCGGACTGAGCATCTATCTGTGCCAGGTAATTTCCTGAGAGATCTAAAATATTATCAACTTCTCACACCAACTCCTTAGGTTGAATTTCTCCAGTTATAGGTGAGGAAACATAGGCTTCAAAGGTTATTTCCTGTCAAGAGGGAATATTAAAGAAGCACATGTAAACTTGTGTATGCAGAAACTGAATGACTGAGTCCAACATTTGACTGCCTTACATCAGACCTGAGGTGGGAAAGAAGATTCTTAATGGAGAAGAACTTAAACTACCTACACCTGACTGTAACACAGGACATCAGTCTTGATACTCACAGAGTGGTCCATTGAACACGACCTGTAACATCTGGGAGTTTGTTACAGATGCAGAATCTCTGGGCCACTCTAGTCCTGCCAAATCATAATCTGTATTTGAATAAGATGCAGTAGTGATTCATGGACACATTGATGTTGGGAGAAGTACTTGTTTAGAATAGTGTTTCTCCATTGTAAGTATGAGAGGAAAACCTGCACATTTAGATGAAATCCCAAGTGGATCTTTCAATAAAGAATCCCCTCTCCCTGCAAAAAAAAAAAAAAGACTAGTGCTTCTCAAATTCACCACTGCTGGCATTGTGCTGGATAAGTCCTTGTGGTGGGGATTGTCCTGTGCTTTGTAGTTTGTTGAATTTCATCCCTGGCCAGAGCCCACTACGAGTCCATAGCATTTCCCCAGATATGACAATCAAAAATTTCTCCAGATATCATCAAGTGTCCTCTGGAGGTAAAATCATCTCTGATTGAGAACCACTGGGCCTAGAGCAGGAGAACTAGAAATATATTTTGTCCTAATCAAAGCACAGGCCTTACTCATTTCATAAGTTTTAGGCCAATCACCTAATTCTGTAAATTTAGAAGGAGGCTTGTTACTTACTGTACAGTCCTCATAAGATGGACTGTTGCGAAAAATAAATGAGACAATACATATAAGATTCTAAGCTCAGCCCATGGTGCATTAAAAGCTCTAAATTTATATCTTAATATAATTACCAGATGCTTTATAAATAAGGGACAAAATGCCAGCTTTTCATATGTATTAAAAGCATGAAATTCCTAACTGATGTGTCAAATATGAAGCCAAGGATTATTTTATCCATGGTTTTTATAGCAAAGGAACACAGTTCTCTCCCTTATTGAAGAAGAAATAGTAATATTCTGGAGATATCAGGAGCTGTGTTCCCATCACGAGCCAATTCTTTTGAGGGCCAAGGGACCTAGTCAAGACAAGTTCCTCACGCTTAGATTTGGGAAAAAACTTTGACTGAAGGTTATAAAAAGTTTCAGTGTTAGAATTCTGGAAGACTGAAGAGTTGATGAAGTAGCAATAAGAATTGGATACAGCTGACTTCTACCCTGGTCTCCTGGGAACAGCAAACCAGCATAGGTATTTTCCATTCTGTCCAGACAAGTTCCCCTGAGGAAATGATGTGTTCAAGCGTTGGAGCAACGATGGAAAATGTTCTGAGCAGGTGTAATGAGCAGATACAGCGAATATGCAGAGCTATAAATGTCTTCACTGCTGCAATGTCTGAGCAGTTCAACTGCGAGCTGGAAGGAGCATGCTTTTTGCATTTGGATTCCCAGGTCTGACTCTGCTTCACTCCTTGCTGCTCCCTTATTTGAAGACAGTGCTTCAGTCTCCATCATCAACCATCCAGGGAGGAATTTAGACTTCTACACGGAGACCTTCCTCTCAGACTTCCCACCCAGGTGAGTCCAAGAGCCCAATAGTAGTTGAAGGAGAAAGTCAGGGAGAATGAAACCCAAGAACATTTACCTGAGGTCGCCTGAAAACCTAAACAGTTGGCCCAGAGCTGAGAGACCTCTCTGTTTGTTTGCTTGCTTGCTTGATTAATTTATAATCAACTTATTTAATAGGTTAAAAAAGAGAGGTATCTATGAATTCAGCAATATAAGGGTTATAGTTAAAGTTATAAGAATGAAAATCTAGTTGGTTAAGACTCAAGAAGAAACGGGAGGCATAGCGGTGTCAGTAGAATTTGAACAACTTCAAGGAGTTTTGCAGTTTAAGGGAGTAGGAAAATAAACTCTTTGTTTAGGAGTGGTTTGCACTGAAGTAAGGAAATTTTATTTATTTGTTTATTTATATATTTAATTATTTATATAAAATTTTTATGATTGGATATGTCGCAGCATGGTCTGTATTTATAAGGAAGATCCAGATCAATGGGTGTAGCTACTACCTGGAAACTACAGTTCTTGAGACACTCGTTACAGAATTTTCACTCACAGTGGGTATTCACTTGATTAAAAAATTGTATTTAATATACAAACAGGCATACGGTAAAGGACTTAACTCTGCAATTAGTTCATTACCTGGGGGTCTGAATATATTTTGGGGTTTATTAGCCATTTACTTTCTCCATTGCAAATCACCTATGAAAGTTTTTTATTTCACGTACTGGCTTCTGAGTGTCTTATTCATTTTCTTTTTCTGTACCACTTCCTTTATAAGTTATTTCATCTGTAGCTCAGAAAAGGCCAGAGACTGCACTCCAACATATGGAAGAAGGGGAGCATGAAATGTATTTTAAATACCTTGGCAAGTCTTCTTGCTGAAAATAGAGATATAGGCAGCTTCTCTCACCACCCTTCCCCTCCCCCACACAGGTGTGTTAGGCACCGTTTCTGTGGCACCATTTCAAGAAAACTGCTCTAAGCTGCATTACTCCCCCTAGTCCAGATTCCCTAACCCAGTATCTCTTTATTCTTGCCATTTATTGCATTCTTTTAAGCAAAGAACGATAACTTTTAATTATTGCTGTTTGCCATTTAATTCTTGTATGTATGTATGTATAATATATTTGTTGGGTTGCGAGAGAGTTTATAAATTGTAAGAGGTCAAATCTATAAGTTGGTCATATTTTGTCCTCCCCCTGTTGCTTTTCAAATATAGAAATTTCTTCTGCATCCTTAGTAAAATAAACCACCATTTTTATGAATTGCCAATTTATTTCACATGTTTTTCCTTACCACTACCTTTTGCCTTTTATGAGTAGATCTATTTTAAAAACGGCAATCACTTGCCACCATGTTGTTGAACACATTCAATGGCATCAACTAAGTCTTGCTTATATCTTTTTCATAAGCATCTTTGAATCCATTTATATGTATATAAGTTAAAATTATAATATTACATACTGCTTACTGCAATGCTTTTTAAAATTATATTTCCTATTCTTTTTTTTTCAGGTTTTTGTCCATTTCATTTAACTTGTATGAATGTGACTATTGTTATTTTATATTTTTTTCTTTCAGAAGTTCATCTTACTATTTTATTCGATTCTGTTTAGTTGTTTTGAACCCACTGCATATAGTCTGGTTTTACTTCCACTGCTATTTTTTTTTATTTTATAAATTCCATTTTCTGAAAACTTGTTTTATATAATTGCATACCTTTATGAAACTGCAAGAGTAAACAAAGCAGGTGAGGTCCCTGCCCATTTGGATCTCACATTTTTTTCATAGAGAAATAATATTAAAATAAAATAAACGCATGTATGACAAAATGTCATCAGGTATCAAATGAAGGAAGGGGTAGGTTTTGTGGCATGTAGAGGATTTTATAGGGTATATTGTAATGAGGACTTCTCATGTGGGAAAGAGAAGTAGAACTTATAGGAGAAAAGAGTCTGAAAAAGAATGGATACATCACCACGTGTAACTGAATCATTTTGCTGGACTCTTGAAACTAAAACAACATTATGAATCAACTATATTCCAATATAAATTTTAATTTTTTAATAAAAAAAGAAGTAAAGTGAAAAAAAAAAAAGAGAGCGAGAACTAGAGTGTGACCAATGGGTTTTTCAAAAGAAGAGAACAAAACCTAAGGCCCAAGAATAACAAAGAGAATGACACATGAGAAAAGTGAGAAAAGGGCCAGCATCATCCTTTGGAGCATATTAAAAATGTGTGGTCAAATACACAGGAATAAATATGGAATAAAAATTCAATCAGGAGCCTCGTATGGATACTGTGATGAGGCAAGTGGAGGAATAAAAGTGCAGTCCGTGTGTGGTCCCTTGAGTCTGAGGTCACATCAGCACCCATGCTGCTTCCTGTTCTCTCCGCAGCCTGGCTCCTCTGTTGAGTCCCTCATTCATATTGCTTTTGCCTCAGCAGGAACTAGCCTTCTGTAAAACTATTCTTGAGTTTACTGCAGTGTTTAGGAAACTTTTGATATGTGTCAGCAGTCTACATGCCTTTTACATGTGATCCTCCTGTGTGCACAGGCAAGCAAGAACTAGACACGTATGCACGTGTGCACACACACATACACACATCTGAACAAAGAGAACCAAAAACCCTTACTGTGTACGATGCATTCTGAAATTTTCTTTTGTATTTTACTTATTATGTTCTATTTTATTCTTACAAACCACATAGTCTGACCCTCTAATAGGTCTGGATCTCAGAGTATGGAAAACATTCCTCCAGCATGTCTTCCATACCTATGTTAGTTTCCCTGCTTCTTTTTGTTCTCTCATCCACAGCAATTTCTGTGAGATGACATTCTTTAATTCCTTTATGCAATATATATTTATTTAGCTACTATTCCCAACTAAACTAAGTCTTGGGGTTGAGGAGTATGCATAATATTGACATATGCCTCAAGACACTCACAGTCTAGCAGAGAATAAAAGATATGGAATTAAATAAAAATTATACAGTGACGACTTTCTATGTAAATTATTACAAGAGAAAGTGTTGTTTTTCTGTGGGAATGTTAAAAAAAAAGATTCATGAAGGAAATGATCTAGGCAGTCTGAAAAAGAAAATGGAGTTTTGAAGATAGGGATGCGTGAAAAAATTCCAGATAGACATGTGGTTGACGCTGGAAGCAGGTGTACATAGGTTCTGAGGTCTGAGCCTGTGGCATCAAGTGAAGCTGTGTCTCAAGTTCAATGCTTATGACATTGATGTGGGTGAGGACAGCACGAGGGTGAAGTTGGTGGTTCACTCAGGGAGTTCAAGGCTAGTGTTAGAGGCTATGGAATTGTGGGTTTATGCTCTAGTGGGGAGTTACTGGGAGACGGTTAAGTCAGGGAGTGGGAGAGTCAGCTTAGTAATATAGAAAGATTTCTCTGGGTCAGTGTGAATATTGGCTACAGGGATGCCAGCCTGTGATCGATGGAAATGATGACAAGAAACTGAAATAAGTTTGCAGAATTGGGGACCTCGATGCAGGAAAGCAATGGAGACATTTGAGAAGAAGTAGGAAGAAAGCCAGTCAAATCTCATTTGTCAGAGGTAACCATTCATTTACTAACAGGAAGGAACCATGCTAAGATTTTCACATATATTGACTAAATCTGTCCACCACTCTCAGAGGATAGATACCGCTATTCCTACTGTTTGGGTGAGGATATTAACATGTAGACTGTTTCCAGTGGCTCTCCAAGATCAAACAGCAAGTATGTGCAAAAGCAAGACTCAAAACCAGAGTTTCAAATGACAAAAGTTTTGCTTTTGATATTGTTTACAAATGTATTTTACCAGATAACTTTTTAAAATCCTCCACTTTCATTGTACTCTGTGTATTTTCCTTTGTGATTTTTTTTTATTTTATTCATTCCTCTTGCCCGTTTTTCTAGTAGGATGTCTAATTTGACAGCTATCATGATAATGTCAATATATCATTCCTTTTCTTGTTGATAAAATACTTTTTGCTCCTTTACCCTCCTGGGCATCATGGGAATATATCCAGGGTTGAAACTTTGCCAGAACTAAGAAAGTTTTTATCCTTATCACAAAAAAGATACACCCAATAAGTCTCTTCTTTATACCTGATTTCTTTTGCTTTATAGCACCTGTCATTATCTGATAATTTTTATAATTTTATTTGCTTATATTATTTCTTCATATTGAACTATAGGGAGTATTGTATCTCAGCACTGTGTACTGTTTGTCCAGATGATGGTCAGTCCTCAATTTAGATATGCCAACTATGTGACATAACTTCTCATTAAAAGTTTACAGTAAATGATTACATGAGGAAAAGCCTGCATACGGGATAGGAATTCCCATTCAGAGATGACACAGAGGACCCCTTGAAGGGAAATTTCCATACAAAAATTACGGATATTAATTTTAAATGCAAAATATAAATTGTAGAATTATAACAATGTTTACAATGCCAATTTCTGAGAAAACTAGTCTTGTTATTTTTGTTTCCTAGTAGTCACATCCACCACATGGAACCAGGGAACGATACACATATTTCAGAATTCCTTCTTCTGGGATTATCAAAAGAACAGGAATGGCAGCCCCTCATATTTGGGCTTTTCCTTTCCATGTACCTTATCACCTTATTGGGAAACCTACTTATCATCCTGGTTGTCAGCCTAGAACCCCACCTCCACACACCCATGTACTACTTCCTCTCCAACCTGTCCTTTGTAGACATCTGTTTCATCTCCACCACCATCCCAAAGATGCTGTGGAACATAAGGACACAGAGGAAAGTAATAACTTATGAAGGCTGCATCACCCAGATGTATTTTTTCATACTCTTCGCAGTATTGGACGTGTTCCTTTTGACCGTGATGGCCTATGACCGATTTGTGGCCATCTGCCACCCCCTGCACTACACAGTCATCATGAAATCCTGGCTCTGTGGACTGCTGGTTCTGGTGTCCTGGATAATGAGTGCCCTGAATTCCTTGTTACAAAGCTTAATGGTATTGAGACTGTCTTTCTGTATAGAATTGGAAATCCCCCACTTTTTCTGTGAAATTAATCAGGTGGTCCAACTTGCCTGTTCTGACACATTTCTTAATGACATAGTGATGTATTTTGCTGCTGGAATGTTGGGTGGTGTTTCCTTCATTGGGATTCTTTACTCATATTCTAAAATATTTTCCTCTATAAGAGGAATCTCATCAGCTCAGGGGAAGTATAAAGCATTTTCCACCTGTGCATCTCACCTCTCAGTTGTATCCTTATTTTATTGTACAATGCTAGGAGTGTACCTCAGCCCTGCTGCTACTCACAGCTCACACTCAAGTACAATCGCCTCAGTGATGTACACTGTGGTCACACCCATGCTGAACCCCTTCATCTACAGTCTGAAGAACAAAGACATAAAGAGGGCTCTGAAAAGATTCATTGGGATGGCAGCTGTAAAAGGACCAACTGTTCTGGGGCTGAAGAAGTAGCTGAAGAAGTACCCGTGATTGCAGGGCTCAAATAAATGGAGCCAGAAATTGCTATTCTTTGGTCAGATTTGGGAAGGAGAACTCGTCCTTCTATTTATTTCCTGGAATTTCCATTTATCTGAATTCAGTTCCTCTGCACAATTTATGTAACTCACTTTCTTGAGCCCTGTTGTGAACAAAGAAGTCTTTGAAATTTTATAGAGACTGCATTGACTCTGTAGAATGTTTTGAGTAGTGTGAACATTTTAATAATACTAAGACTTCCAAACCATGGACACCTTATACCTTTTCATTTATTTTCTATTCTTCAATTTCTCTGATAAATATCTTTCAAATTTTAGTGTATATTTCTTTCCGCTTTTAAAACTTATTCCTGTTTTATACTTTTGGGTGCTATTGTAAGTGAGATTTCTTATTTTTTATTTCTGATAGATTGTTGTTACTATATAGAAATGCAACTTATTTTTATACATTGATTTTATACCCTGCAACGTTACTCGATTTATAGTTCTAACCCTTTTTTAATGGAGTGTTTAGGATTTGCTATATATGATATTATGCCATCTACTAACACAGCTAATGTTACTATTTATTTCTGAATTGGATGCCTTTTACTCATTTTCCTGCCTAATTGCTCTGGAGAAAACTTCCAGTACTATGTTGTACAGAACTGGTAAGAGAGGGCATTCTTGTCTTTCTACTTAGGGGGAAGGCTTTTAATTTTTCATCTTTGAGTTTGATGTTACCTGTGGGGTTGTCTTATAAAGCCTTTATTATGAAAGAATGTCAAGGTATATTTTTCTAAACCCATTTTGTTGAAAAAATTTTTTTATCATAAAAGGATGCTTAATTGTGTCAAATGATTTTTCGCAGTCTGTGGAGATTATTATACAAGGGTGAATCAAAAATTATCCACACTCTGGCTATAGAATTTACAGAAGCTTTACTACAACCGGAGTATGGATAATTTTTGACTCTCCCTTGTACAATTTTTGTTCATTCTGTTAGTGTGATATATTACTTTTATTGATTTGTATGTACTGAAATGTCCTTGAATCTCAGGGAAAAATATATCCCTGGATTTTAATGTATAATACTTATAATGTGCTCTTGAATTCTGTCTGCTGGTATTTTTTTGAGCACTTTGTGTCTATGTTTACAAGGGCTATTGTCCTGTAATTTTCTTTCCTTGTAATGATTTAACTTGGCTTGAATTTTGGCTTTGTCAAGTGAGTTTGAAAGTTCTACTTCCTTATCAAATGTTTAGAAGATTTTGAGAAGATTTGGTATAATTCAGCAGTGGTATGTGACTTTTTGTTCACAGGAGATTTTTAACACTGATTCCTTACTTGTTGTTGGTCTGTTCAGATACTCTATTTCTCCATGATTCATTCTTGTTAAATTGTATGTTTCTAGATATTTATTGATTACTTCAAGGTTACCTAACTTGTTGGTGTATAATTGTTCATGGAAGTCTCTCTTATGATTCTTCATACTTCTGTGGTATCAGCTATTATGTCTCCTCTTTCATTTAAACTCTTTTTAGTCATGCCTCTTTTTTTCTTAGTCTAACTAAAAATTTGTTAATTTTGTTTATCTTCTCAAAAATGACCTGTTAGTTTCATTGATTTCTTTAAATTGTCTTTATAGTCTCTATTTTATTTCTTTATGTGGTAATACTTATTTCCTTCATTCTGTTATCTTTGGATTTAGTTTGCTCTTCTTTTTGTATAGTTCCTTGATGTGCAAAGTAGGGGTTGTTCATTTGAGGTCTTTCTTTTACTTTAAGTGGGTCATTTATAGCTATAAACTTCCCTCTTAAACTGATTTTTCTGCATTTCATAGTTTTGGTATGTTGTATTTTCATTTTGGCTTGTTACAAGTCAGTTTATTTCCCATTTGAATTCTTTGCTGACTCATTGGTTATTAAGTAGTTTTTAAAACTTTCCACAGTCATGAATTTTTAGCTTTTTCTCCAGTTAGAACCGTTGCGGTTGGAAAAAACACTTGAGATATTTTCAGTCTTCTTAATTGTGTTAAGACTTGTTTGTGATCCAACATATAACCCTTTTGGACAGTGATTTGTGTGCACTTGTCACGAAATTATTCTGCTGCCTTTGGGTGGAATGTTTTGGACATACTTGTTAGGTTCATTTCATCTAAAGTTTATTAGTTCAAGTTAATTATTTCCATCATTGATTTTGTATGTACATGATCTATTTAATGTTATAAGTGGGGTATTAAATTCCCTGTGATTATTGCATTACTGTCTGTTTCTGCCTTCAAGTCAATAATTGTTTAATTGCTCTGACATTGCGTGTATATGTATTTACAATTTTATACCCTTTTGATTAATTGCCTCCTTTTGCAGTACAGAATAACCTTCTTTGTCTCTTGTTAAAGCTTCTCACTTTTACTCTGTTTTGTCTGATATTATAATTACAGTTACCCCTGATTTCTTTTAGTTTCTATTTTCATAGAATGTCTCTCTCTATTCATGCACTGTCAGTGTATATGTTTCTTTATAGCTGAAATGAGTCTCTTTTAGTCAATATTGTTAAATCTTTAAAAAAAATACATTCAGTAACTCTATGTGTTTTATTGCATAATTTAAACCATTTTTATGTAGTGTAATTATCAATAGGTAAGTACCTTCTGTTGCGACTGTTAACTGTTTCCTTATTGTTTTATAGTTCCTTTGTTACTTTCTTGGCCTCTTTCTGTCTTCCTTTGTGAATTGGTTAATTTTTTTTTTTTTTGGCACTGGTATGCTTTTATTTCTTTATCTATAACTTTGGTGAATCTACTATAAGTTTTTGCTTTTGGATTGCTATAAGGCTTTCAAACTACATATAATACTTATAGAAGCCTATTTTAAGATGATAATTTTGAATGCATAAAAAGCTCTACACATTTATCGGTCCCCTATATTTTAGGGAATGTGTTTCAATTCAAATATTTTTATATTATCTATTGACAAAATATCGCAGCTATCCTTTTTCTTAACACTTTTGTTTTTTAACCGTGACGTTAGAATTCAACATGATTTACATACTACAATTATAGTATTAAATTGTTTTGAATTTGACTATATATTTATCTTCACCAGTGATTTTTAACTATCATATGTTTCCATTTTCCATGTTACGAACTTGTGTTCTTTCATTGTAGCTTAAAGAACGTTCTTAGCATTTGGGGGAAGGCAGGTCTAGTGGTGATGAATTCCCTCAGCTTTTGTATTTTGGGGAAAGTTTTCTTCATTTCTAAAGTACAACTTTGCTGGGTGGAGTGATCTCAATTGACACATTTTTTTATTGAGCACTTTGACTATATCATGCCACACTCTCCTGGCCAGCAAGGATTCTGCTGAGAAATCTGCTAATAGAATTATTGGGGGTCCCTTTTATTTCATGAGATATTATTTCTTTTTCTTATTTCAAACTTATCTTTCCCTTTTAGTCTTGAGAATTTGACTATGCCACGTCTCAGTGGAGATCTCTTTGGGTGGAATCCGTCTGGGTATTTTGAAATTCATGTACCTATATGTCTATATCTTTCCACATAGTTGGAACTTTCAGCCACTATTTATTTTATTTCATTGTATTCTTTAATTTTTATGAGGCTGGTCGGGGTGCTGGGCTTTCCGACCTTTCAGAGCAGCGTGCACCACCCCAGCAAACACTGCACCCAGACGCAGCGGCACAGGTTCACCTGGAGGGCCACCTCCCCAAAGCTGGCTCACCCAGTACAGAGCAAGGCCAGGGCTCACCTGTGAAAGGTGAGCCATGATCTGCAGCTGCTGGTAGCTGTGGAAGTACTTGGCAGCCACCAGCTACCCACAGCCCTGGAGGGAAGAGGATGAGGCAACACTGGCAGAGGAGGAGGCAAAGAGAGGGTAGCCCCTGTCTAGTGCAATCAGCCTCACCACCACTGCGCTCCTGCCCTTGGCGGCTGGAAGGTACAGGTACCAGCAGAGGGCGTGTGCCTGTTACATGCAACCATCCAGCACAGAAGGTAAGAAGAGTTAGAAGAAACAGTGATTCACCAAGAAACAGCAGCTTTGCACATATTTCCGAGTAGATCATAGAAACATGGTGAAATAGCTGAAAGTGTGGAAAAATTCTTCCTGAAACTATGTGCAGCCAACATGAGAGAGTCAGTGTTTAGGTCCCTGCATAGAACAAAAGTAGGATGGTGGCCTCTCAAGGACTCTGCTCCCTGCGTGGGGCCCTGGGAGCAGATTTTCAAGACCACAACTCGCTATCTCCCAGGATCAGGTAATTTTGGACTTACTTCTTACCCCAGGAGATTCTCTGGAGTCCCAGGGAGCTTAGTAAATGCAGAACTTGGACGCAGTCATAATAGCTGCTGTGAATTGAGCATCTGCTCTGTGCCAGGTAATTTCCTATGAGCTCTGCATTATTACCAACGTTTCACACCAACTGCTTAGGAGGAATTTCCCCAGTTTATAGATGACGAAACAAAGGCCCCAAAATTTATTTCCTGTCAAGTGGGAGATACTCAAGAGGCTCCTGTAAACTTGCACATGCAGAAGCTGAATGACTGTATCTAACATTTGATCACCTTACATCAGACATATGATGGGAAGGAAGATTATTAATAGGAAGGGACTAAAGATACCCATACCTGATTCTAACACTTGGAGCACAGTCTAGATAGAGGAAGAGTGGTCCACACAATAGGACCCACAACACCGACAATGACTAGGAGTTTGTTACAAATGCAGAATCTCTGGGCCCCCCTAGTCCTGCAAAACCTGAATCTGTATTTAAGCAAAATATCCTAGTGATTCATGTATACACTGATGTTGGGAGAAGTGCTTGTTTAGAATAGGTTTTTTCTCAATTTCACAACTATTGATGCTTGTGCTGGATAATTCCCTGTGGTGGGGGCTGTCCTCTGCCTTGCAGTTTTCTGGTCTGCCTCCCTGTCTTCAACTCACTACGTGCCAGTAGCAGTTCCCCAAATATAAAAATCAAATATTTTCTCCAGTTATTCCCAAGTGTCCTCTGGAGGCAAAATCATCTCTGATTGAGAACCCCTAGCCTTGAGCATTAGAACAAAAAATAACTTGTGTTCTGTAAAAAAAGCACATTCCTTAGTTTATATCTTTGGGCCAATCACTTAACCCTTCTGAACCACAATCCTGCAAATTTAGAAGGAGGCTCAAAATTGTACATTCCTGACAGGATGGACTTTTGCAAAAAATGAATGGGACAATACGTATAAGATTCTGAGCTCAGCCCATGGTGTATTAAAATATCCCAACGTATCTTTTTTTTTAAAACTCTTTATTGGAATATAATTGCTTTACACTCTTGTACCTGTCTCTGAGGTACACCAAAGTGCATCAGCTGCATCGACACACATATCCCCATATCCCCTCCCTTGACTCCCCCCCACCCTCCCCGTCCTGGCCCTCCAAGGCATCTCCCGTGAAGTTGATCTCCTTTTGTTATACAGCAACTTCCCACTAGCTATCTATTTTACAGCTGGTAGTGTAAATATGTCTATGCTACTCTCTCACCTCGCCCCAACTTCCCCTTTGCCCCTCATCCAGCCCCGTGTCCTCAAGTCCATTGTCTACTTCTGTATCTCCACTCTTGCCTGTCACTGGTTTCATCAGTACCATTTCTTCAGATTCCATATATATGTGTTAGCACAACTGTGTCATAAATAAGGTACTAAATGCCAGCTCTTTGACTGTATTAAAAGCATGAAACTACTGATTGACGTGTCAAAAGCATTATGAAGCCAAGGGTTATTTTAACCACGGTTTTATAGCAAAAAAACAAAAAAACAAAAAACACAGCTCACTCCTTCATTGAAGAATAAATAATTTTCTGGAGATATTGGGAGCTGTGTTCCCACCATAAGCCAGTGTTTTCTAGGCCCAAAGGACCTAGTCAAGGCAGGTTCCTCAGGCTCAGCTTTGGAGAAATCTTTGACTCAGAGTTGTAAAAAGGTTCAACATTACACCTTTGGAAGCCAGAAGAGCCTATGGAGTAGTAATAAGCATTGGATACACCTGACGTCTAACCTGGTCTCTTGGGAACAGCAAATCAGCACAGAAAATTTCCATTCTGTCCAGACAAGTTCCCATGGGAAAATGTGCTCAGGGTTGGAGTAATAATGGAAAATGTGTTAATGAGCAGATACAGAGAATATACAGAGCTGTAAATGTCTCCACTGCTACAATATCTGAGCACGTTCAACCCTGAGCTGAAGGGGGCATGGTTTTTGCATTTGGGTTCCTAAGTCTGGCTCAGGGACCAGTGCTTCACTCTTTCCTTCTTTCTTGTCTGGAGACAGAGATTCAGTCTCCAACATCAAGCATCCAGGGAGGACTTGGACTTCCACAAAGAGACCTCACTCTCAGCCTTCCCTTCCAGGTGAGTACGAGAGCCCAACGGACACTGCAGGAGAAAGTCAGAGAGAATGAAACCCAAGAATATTTCCCTGAGGTCACCTGAAAACCTAAACATCTGGCCCAGAGTTGAGAGAGCTCCATGTGTATTTGATCAATTGACAAATTCATTTATAATCAATTTGTTTAATATGTTAAAAGAGAATTGTTTATCAGATTTAGTAATGCAATGATTATTACTGACAATTAAGTGATGGGAATGAAAATCTAGTTGGATGACATTCAAGAAGAAATGGGAAGCATAGTGGTGTCAGTAAAATTTGAACATTTCCAAGGACCTTTGCAGTTTAGGTGAGTAGGAAAATATACTATTAAATGAGGAGAGATTTGCAGTGAAGTGATGAAACTTTACTTTTTCTAATTTTTAAGATGGGGTGTATTTGAATATTTTCTGTATTAATTACAAAGGTCCAGATAAATGGAGGTAGCTATTCCCTTGCATCTCTAGTCCTTGACACACACATTTCAGAGAATCTTCTCTCACACTGAGTATTCACTTGAAAAAAATTTGCATTTCATATACAAACAGGCATGTGATAAAGGGCTTTACTTTGCAATTATTACCTGGAAGGCTGAATATATTTTGGGTCGTATTAGCCATTTAATTTCTCTATTGCAAATTGCCTGTGCAAGTTCTTTGTTCTATGTACTAGTTCCCGAGTGTTTTTATTCTTTTTTTTCCTGTATCATTTCCTTTATAATTTATTTAACCTATAGCTTCGAAAAGCCCAGGAACTGCACTCCAACACGTGGAAGAAGGGGAGAATAAGATGTATTTTAAATACCGTTAAATACCAAATCTTCTTGCTGAAAATAGAGATACATGTAGCTTTACTCTCCCCACTCTTTCCCTCCCCAACACACAGGTGCGTCAGGCCCCATTTCACGCGAAACTGCTCTAAGCTGCAACCACTTCCACTGCTCCAGATTCCCTATCCCATTCTCTCTTTATTCTTGTTTTTGATTGCATTCTTTCAAGCAAAGAATTATAATTTTAAAAAGAAGAAGTCTGTTATTTGCCATTTAATTCTCGTGTGTGTATAATTTATTTGTTTGGTTGTGTGAGTCTATATATAATTTGAGTGGTCAAATCTATCAGTTGGTCATATTTTGTCCTCCCTCCCCAGCATGTCAAACATAGAAAGTTTTTCCGCATCCTTAGGAGTAGTAAACTACCTTTTTTTTTTCTTGTCAAATGTCTTTAATTTATTTATTTTAAAAATTGAATTATAATTGACCTACAGTATCATATTAGCATCAGAGGTATAACTGTGATATTTTTATACATTACGAAATAATCAACACATTAAGTCCAGTTACAACCTGTAAAAAATTGTTACAAATTATTGACTGTATTGCCTATGTTGTACACATAATGTACTTATGTCCCTGTGACTTATTTATTTTATAGCTGGAATTTTGTACCTCTCAATCCCTATCTTATCTGTCCTCCCAGCCCCCTTCCCTCTGGCAATGACAAGTTTGTTCTCTGTATCAATGAGTCTGTTTCTGTTTTGCTATGTTTGTTTATTCATTTTGTTTTTTAGGTTGCACATATTTATATAAATTGCCTTCTTATTTCACATGTTTTTGCTTACTGCTTCCTTTTGCCTTTTGTGAGTAGATCTATTTTTAAAATGGCAATCGTTTGCTGCCATCTTATGGAACACATGGTTTTGCTAAGTCAACTAAATGTTGCTGATATCTTTTTCATAAGCATGTTTTAATCCATTTAGGTTTTTCTAGGTTGAAAATATAATTTTAGATATCGTTTCCTGCATTAATTGTTAAATCATATGTCCTATTTTTTTTTTAGTTTTTTGCCCATCTCATTTATTATTAAGACCTGTGTTAATATGCCTATTATTTTTTCATATTTTTTTCTTTCAAAGTTCATATTATTTTATTCTGTCTTGTTTAATAAACTTGTTTTGAATACAACATATTTAATCTGGTTTTATTTCCATTGCTATTCTTTTTATTTCATAAATTCTATTTTCTAAAAAAGTTGTTTCTGGATAAACACAACCTGTTGTGAAACCAGGAGATTGAACAACGTAGATGAGGTGGCTGCCCACTTGGATCTCACATTTTCATGGAGAAAGAAGATTACAATGAAACCAATGCATGTACCACAAATGTCCTCAAGTATAAATCAAATGAAGGAAAGGATACGTCTTTGTGCTATGTGTAGGATTTTATAGTATATCTTGTGGGGAGAAATTCACATGTGGGGTAAGAATCAGAAACAGAAGTAAAGTGTGACCTAAGGATTGGTCAGAAAGAGATCAAAATCCAAAGCCCAAAAATAACCAGAAAGACAGCAGGTAAGAAAAGTGAGAAGGGCCAGCCTTATCCACTATTGGACCATATAAAAATGTGTGGTCAAAAACATAGGAATAAATATGGAATAAAAATTCAGTCAGGGTCCTCATGTGGATACTGTGATGAGGCAAGTGGAGGAATAAAAGTACAGTCTGTGTGTGGTTCCTTGAGTCTGAGGTCACTTCGGCACCCACGCTGCTGCCTGTCCTCTCTGTAACCTGACTCTTCCCTTAGACTCTATATTTCTGCTCCCTCAGCAAAGACTAGCCTCTTTTAAAGGTATTCTCGCATTTGCCGCAGGGGATAAGAAACTTTTTAGGTTATGTCCCAGAGTAAAACATGCCTTTTACATGTGATCCAGCATGTGTGCACAGGCAGGCAAGAAATACACGTGTGTATGCGTGTGCATACACACACACACACACACAGCTGAACAAAGAGAATCAAAAACTCCTTACTATGTACAATGCACTCTGATACTTCTCTGTGTTTAATTTATTCTATTCCACTTTATTCTTACAAGCCACATGGTCTGATTCTCTTATAGGTCTGGATCTCAGAATATGGAAAACATTCCTTCAGCATGTCTTTCATAACTATGTTAGCATTTTCCTGCTTTTTATTCTCTCAGCAACAGCAATCCCTGAGAAAACACATTCTTTCATTCCTTTATGCAATCTGTGTTTATTCAGCTACTGATGCCAACTAAACTAAGTCTGGGGATTTATTGAATATATATAACATTGACACATACCTCAACATAATCACAGTCTAGATTAGAAATATGGAATTAATAAAATTTACACAATGATAACCCTTTATCTACATTATCACTAGAGAAAATGTCCTTTTTCTTTTTTAGAATAAATGTATTTATTTATTTATTCATTGGCCATGTGGGGTCTTTATTGCTGCATGTGGGCTTTCTATAGTTGCGACGAGCAAGGGCTACTCTTTTTTGTGGTGCGCGGGCTCCTCATTGCCATAGCTTCTCTTGTTGCGGAGCATGGGCTCTAGGCCCGTGGGCTTCAGTAGTTGTGGCACATGGGTTCTAAAGCACAGGCTCAATAGTTGTGGCACATGGGCTTAGTTCCTCCGTGGCATGTGGGATCTTCCTGGGGCAGGGATTGAACCCTTGTCCCCTGCATTGGCAGGTGGATTCTTAACCACTGTGCCACCTAGGAAGCCCAAAAGTGTCCTTTTTCTGTGGGAATATATATTTTTTAACCATACATCACAGCGTTTATTTTATTTTTTTAACATACAATAAACTGAATATATTTAGAGTGTACAATTTGGTATCCCAATCTCCCAATTCATTCCCCTCTCCCCCCAACCCTCCCTGCTTTCCTGTGGGAATATTTTTAAAGTTCATGTATGATATACCCAGACAATCTAAAAAAGGAGATGAAATTTTGAAGATAGATATGGGTGAAAAAATTCCAGATAGACCAGTGGTTGACTTTCCAAGCAATGGGAGGCAGTTTCATATACGGTTTGAGTCTTGAGCCTCTGGCATCAAGTGAAGCTGTGACACAGGTTCAATATTTATGACATTGATATGGGTGAAGTTAGCACGAGGGTGAAGTTGGTGGTTTGTTCAAGAGGAGTCAAGACTAGGGTTTGAAGCTGTGGAATTTGGGGTTCATTCCCTAGTGGGGAGTCACTGGGAGAGAGTTGCACCAGGGAGTTGGACAATCTGCTTCGTAATACAGAAAGATTTCTCTGGGTCAATGTAAATATTGGCTAGAGAGGTGTCAGCCTGTGATAGATGGGAAAGATGACAGGAAACTGGAATAAGAATGTGAAATTGAGAACCAAGTGTTGGGAAAGCAATGCAGACATTTGAAAGGAAGAAGAGGAAAAGTCAGTTAAATCTCATCGCCAGAGGTAACCATTCATTTACTACCAGGAAGTAACTATGCTAAGCTTTTTACATATATTGACTAAATCTGTCAACTACCTTAGGATGGGTACTGCTATCCCTACTATTTGAGTAAGGATATTAATGTTTAGAATGGTTCCAGTGGCTCTCCATGTTCAAACAGCAAACATGTGCAGATCCAACATTAAAATCTAGGGTTTTGCATTCAATATCACTTACAAAATCTTTTTCCAAATCATTTTTGAAATCCTCCACTTTTATTGTACTTTGTGTATTTCACTTTGTGAATTGTGGGTTTTCCATTTATTTGCTCGTTTTCCAAGTGGGATGTTCAATCTGTTGGATAGCTTGATAACGGAAACATATCACTCCTTTATTTTTCGGATAAAATGCTCTTTGCTGTTTTGCTATTTTGGGCATCATGGGGATAGAACAGAGGTTGGAATGTTGCCGAAACCAAGGAAGCTTTATCCTCACTACAAACTCTAGGGATCACCTGAGCTTATTAGATCTTTTCCCTCCACATATTCTTTTTTTTCCCCTCCTCTCAGTTTTTTTAAGGGATATTTTATTTTTCTTTAAATATTGGACACAAAATGGTCATAATAAAAAGGAGCCCCATGTGTACACGTCCATGGGAGACTTCACAATGGGAATTTGGGTATTATTTCTACAATTTTACAGGAAAGATAATCTAACATTGACAGCTTGCCTTGTGTCATTGTTTTCCTAATTATTGTGGCTGAGGGTGGCCTGGTAGTAGCGTCACGCTAGGAGGTGTGTGTGTGTGTGTGTGTATGTGTGTGTGTTGTGGAACATGAGCCGTTCTCAAGCTAGAGAAGGGGTACCTGAGCCCCTATTCTCCAATATCAGATGCTTATAATGCAGGTTCCAGAACATTAACTAACATATAAAAATAAGGAAAGGATTCATTTCTAATCACAGGATTTCTTGGAAACAAAATTAATAAGGTGCAAGTAATAATGTGAACTATGGACTCCCTGTGACTTGAAGTTTCAGCTTTAGCAGGGAGGATACCTTGTTCCTCCAAATTCTCTGACACCAGCTAGCATCACCCTCCCTCTTGCACATGCCTCTGGATACAATCGCTTACTCTTGAACCTTGATTTTTTGAAATGACTGCCTTTTCAGGGCCTTTGCCCTGCTTGTTCCCTCTGACCTGCGCACACTTCCCCCAGATAACCTCATGTCTACCACCCTCTTTTCCAAGAGGTCTCCAATCGAATATTTTCCAGTCTAACCTAATGACCAAGTGAAAAACAGTACCCCCTTTAACCATCTTCTTATGCTACCTGATTTCTTTTCTTTTACTTCATAGCATTAGTCACCATCTGATAATTTGTATGATATTTTCCGTATATTCTTTCTCCATTATTGAACTATAGTGACTATTGTCTCCAAGCACAGTGTACTCTTTGCCTAGATGTTGGTCAGAGCTCAAGTTGTATTCCCAAAATGTATGGCATATCTTCCTATTAAAAGTGTAGAATACATGAGCATGTGGACAAAAGGCTGAATGCACAATAAGGATTCCTATTCAGAGATGACACAGCAGATTCTTTGAAGGGGAAATTTTCATACAAAAATTATGGATACTGATTTTTAAGGCAAAATATAAATTGTAGAATTTCAGCTTTGCTTGCAACACCAATTTTTGAGAAACTTAGTCATGCTATTTTTGTTTCCTGGTCATCACCTCCAGCACATGGACCTAGGGAATGGTACACAAATTTCAGACTTTCTTCTTCTGGGATTATCAAAGGAACCAGAACTGCAGCCCCTCCTATTTGGGCTTTTCCTCTCCATGTACCTGATTACTGTGTTTGGAAACCTGCTCATCATCCTGGCTGTCATCTCAGACCCCCACCTCCACACCCCCATGTACTTCTTCCTCTCCAACCTGTCCTTTGTAGACATCTGTTTCACCTCTACCACCATCCCAAAGATGCTGCTGAATATACAGACGGAGAACAAAGTTATAACTTATGAAGGCTGCATCACCCAGATATACTTTTTCCTACTCTTTGCTGCACTGGAAAACTTTCTTCTAACTGTGATGGCCTATGACCGCTTCGTGGCCATCTGTCACCCCCTGCACTACACAGTCATCATGAACTCCCGGCTCTGTGGACTGCTGGTGCTGGTGTCCTGGGTAATAAGTGCCCTGAATTCCTTAACCCAAAGCTTAATGGTGCTGAGACTGTCCTTTTGTGCAGATCTGGAAATCCCCCACTTCTTCTGTGAAATTAATCAGGTGGTTCGACTTGCCTGTTCTGACACCTTTCTTAATGACACGGTGATGTATTCTGCGGCTGGGATGCTGGGTGGTGCCTCCCTCACTGGGATTCTTTACTCATACGCTAAGATAGTTTCCTCTTTACTAGGAATCTCATCACCTCAGGGGAAGTATAAAGCATTTTCCACCTGCATGTCTCACCTCTCAGTCGTGTCCTTATTTTATTGTACAATCTTAGGAGTGTACCTTAGCTCTACAGGTACCTACAGCTCACACTCAAGTGCAATCGCCTCGGTGATGTACACTGTGGTCACACCCATGCTGAACCCCTTCATCTACAGTCTGAGGAACAAAGACATAAAGAGGGCTCTGAAAAGATTCATTGAGATGGCAGCTATATAAGGGCCAGTTGTCCTGGGGCTGAACAAGTACCCATGGTTGTAGGGCACAAAGCCTCTAAACCAGAAATTTCTATTCCTTTTTAATATATATTTTCTGGAAGTATGGTGGGTTTATAATGTTTTTACTAATTTCTACTGTACAGCAAAGTGATTCAGTTATACATATATACATTCTTTTTCATATTCTCTATTATGATTTATCATAGGTTATTGAATATAGTTCTCTGTGCTATACAATATAGAACCTTGTTGTTTATCCATTCTATATATGATAGTTTGCATCTGCTAATCCCAAACTCCAAGCCCATTCCTCCCCCACAGCCCCTCCACCTTGGCAACCACAAATCTATTCTTTATGTCTGTGAGTTTGTTTCTGTTTCATTTGTGTCATATTTTAGATTCCATATATAAGTGATACAGTATTTGTCTTTCTCTTTTGGACTCACTTCACTTGGTATGATAATATCTAGGTCTATTCATAATGTTGCAAGTGGCGTTATTTCATTCTTTTTTATGGCTGAGTAATGTTCCATTTTTGTATGTATGTATGCATGTACACACACACACACACACACATCACTTATCCTTTATCCATTCATCTGTCAGTGAATGTTGGGGTGCATGTATCTATTCACATTATAGTTTTCTCTGGATATATGCCCAGGAGTGGGATTGCAGGATCACACGGCAACTTTATTTTTACTTTTTTGAGGATCATCCATACTGTTTTCCACAGTGGCTGCACCAACATACCTTCACATCAACAGTGTAGGAGGGTTGCCTTTTCTCCACACTCTCTCTAGTATTTGTTATTTGCGGACATTTAATGATGGCCATTCTAACCTTGTGAGGTGGTACCTCATTGTAGTTTTGATTTGCAAGAAATTGCTGTTCCTGATCAGATAGTTGAGTTATAATTTTAAATCCGTTTATTTAGTTGAACTCCCATTTCTTTGAATTGAACTCCTCTACATAATTTGTCACTCACTTTATTAAGCATCTGCTCTATATGATATATAGATAGTTTTTCCCTTTGTCCATATTCATAGATTCCCTAAGTTGTTCCCAAGCTTAGATCAGAAATATTTGAAAATTTCCATACCTTACACAGGACAATTTGGATTTCTTAAAAATATTTTTTTCTGAAATGACCTATATCATACTAAGTAATTTTACCTTGTTTTCCTGAAAGAATTCTTGTGAGTTGTATTACTGACAGAGGGAAAAACTATACTCATCAACTAAGCCCATTTATGTAACTTCGTGGCAGATGAAAATAGGAAGTTACAGATTTTACTTTAGTCCATCATTTTTTTCATTACCACTTTAACTACTGTTCTTCACAGTGTAGACTTCAACGTTGTGACATTTACGACCCATCCTATTGGTAGCGATGCTATTGGCTAGGAGTGTCTGAGGCCCTCACCTGAGCCTGCGTTACTTGTAGCAAAACCTCACAGACATTTTCCTGACCAAGTCCATGCTGTGGCTGGATTGAACCTTGTGGTCCTTAATACAATTGCAAGATGCACCTCGGCAATATCTGTAGGGGAACTTAAAATAAATTTATTATTCACAAGTCCTGGAGGGAACACATATTCCCAAAGGCCATGCAGGTCTGTCTTGGGTAGAAAGAGAGAGGGAGAGAGAGAGAGAACTAACTGGGGCTCTGCCTTTTTGGGTTCTGTGGGCAGAGTGGTTAGGATTCAGCTAGTTCATTTGACATGGGGTAGGGGGTGAGAAAGGGAAGCTGGGACGAAGTGAGAGAGTAGCCTTGACATATATACACTACCAAACATAAAATAGATAGCTAGTGGGAAGTTGCTGCATAACATAGGGAGGTCAGCTCAATGATGGGTGATGACTTAGAGGGCTGGGATTGGGAGGGTGGGAGGGAGTTGTGGGAGGGATGGGATATGGGGATGTATGTATAAATTCAGCTGATTTGGTATACAGCAAAAAACTGGCACAACTGTGTAAAGCAATTATATTCCAATAAAGAGCTTAAAAATAAATAAATAAATAAAAACAATTATAAAAATAAAATAAAACATAAGAGCAGAATTAGGGCGTGATCTGGGGAAAACAGGTTCACATATGTGGTTGGGTGTCAATTTACACAAGGTTTTCTAAAAGGACGACTTCAAGGGTGTGGGTGGCCCAGGTGATTATCTAGTGGCTGTGTCATATCGCTGTCAATATGTTTATTTGACATGATTTTCTTTGAAATGGATGCATCAGAAATCAAAAGCTGAGTTTCACTCACATTACAATCAGAAAGGTCAATGTCTGGCATTTATATTACAATCAAAAAGCTTAATGTAAGTCACTAACACTGCAAACAGACTACTGTGTCTTATAAATTCTCTCCTGGTTTTATTCATTTATTTATCTTGGTGTCCAGAATGCCTAACCTAGTCACTGGCAAGAATATTGTTAAATATATATCTGCCAGTGATGTCTACGTGGAAAGATGAACTGGCATAAATTGACCTGATATGATCTTAGTGTCAGAGAAGACCATAAATATGGGGAAGCAAAATGTCAAGCCACACATTTTGTTACTATGCACAATATTTCTTTTTCATGCTGTACATCTATTTATTAAAATATGGAAGACTGATGGCCATAGGTGAGGGGATTGATTCACTGAGGTGAAGATTTGTTACTGTATTTTATGTTTTATTACTGAAATATCTTCATGTTTCTGCTGAAAACTTCTAATGCTACCGACAAATATGACTCTTTCTATCGTTCTACAAAATGTCTCCCCTTTCCTAACATGTGTCATAAATACGAAAGGGATGGTGAATAAACAATGTCAATTCATCCATTTCCCATCTTCTTCACGCTCTGGAGTCTCTTCATTCCTCATGGTTAGGGGATAAGCCGCAAGACAGCATGCATGTGATTCAGGTCACCAGTTTTCCTGCAGGACCATGCATGTCGGTCCACCTCTCCTAGTCACCTAGAAGGGCGCCTCAAGGTTGTCACTTATTACTACAGTTATCTGAAATAAGCTTGAATAACAGAATGATCATGAAGGTTCTCTTCAAATATCAGAACATAAGCCAAGCATAAAAATGTGCAGATTAGTATAATTGCCCTCAGATCTGTTCATTTGGAATACTGTGTCAGTTAGCTCTTGCTGCATAACAAGCCATTGTACATCAAATTAGATAACATAATACCTTTATTATCAGATGAAATATGTACTGACTTCTATTGTGCTCCCATTAGTGTGTCGTCAGCTCAGTCTCTACCTTGTGTTTCTAAGGCTCATCCATGACGGTGAGTAAGGCTGTCGAGCTCTTGTCTCAAATCAATTTATGGTGTTTACTGTATCTAGGTTAATCTTCCATTTACAGAAAAAAATGAGTTTATCATGTGACTTACTTAAATTTATTAACTGATTCTATATCCATAAATTTCACTTGGCTTGCTTCTCAGTTAGAAGACATATCTCTCATTCCTGTTAAATGAGAACATGCTGTCTATGCTCTAGACCCAATCATTAGCCAAGCAGCAGCAGAGTTTTTTCAATTTAATTAAATTATTGGAGTATAATTACACACAATAAAATTCATATTCAAAGTGTACAATTTGATGAATTAAAGCAGTTATGAAAGCTAACAGAACATACTGCATATTTCCATTTGTGTATAATTTGACAGTGCCCATAGCTTTAGATGCTTTGTTATGTAATTTTGAATATTTTAAGCTCCCTGAGGCCCATTTTCCTTATTTCTGAAGTTAATGTGGAATACTAAATATAAATTCACATGGATGCTGTGAGAAATAAGTGAAATATTTGGAAGTTCTTTTTTTGTAGAAAAAGAACATTAAAGGGTAAATTATCTTTTATGTTGAAAGAAAACTTGAGAGAAAGTTGGAGAGAATAGAAATGAAAATAATGAACATTTGAATTAACATGAAATAAAAGAGTGTGGGAATATAGGCATGAAAATTTAAAGTAAAATGGGTGAACTCCATTTCCATAATAGATTACTCTCTAAATTAATGTCACAAAGATATCATGATCAAGCAACATTTACAATTATACAATAAGGATTTCACTAATAAGACACAATATCTTCAAATTGATTACTTTTTTTTTTCTCCTTGATGTGGGTTTTCAACATAAAATGCCCTTAACCAAGGTAAGCCAAAGCATGAATGAAGAGGCTTAAACTAAATTCTTGCAGACAAATTTTATTGAATAAATGTCTATATTAGATTCCTATTACTGTCATAAAATACTCCCACACTTGTGGCTTAAAATAAATAAATATATTCTCTTAAAGTTCTCAATGTCAAAAGTTTGAAATGGGTCTCACTGGGCTCATATTAAATGTCTGGGGAGGTGGTTCAAGATGGTAGCATAGGAAGATTCTAAACTCACCTCTACTCACGGACACACCAAATATACAGCTACAGGTGGATCAGTTTCTTCTGAAAAAGACCAGAAAACTAGGTGAATATCTCCTTCATAACAAAGACTAACAGGGCCACATCAAGATGGTAGGAGAAGCAGAGAAGTAGTCTCTTCAAAAACCCCACGCCTGTGGTTGGTGACCCACAAGTGGGCAGGATCTCACATTTTCACTAAGGGACAATGGGTTTGTGCCTTACGTCAGGCATGCCAACCCTCAGGACCTCCACCAGAGAGACAAGTCATCAAAATGCATGGCTTCGAAAACCAATAGGGCTTATGTCCAGGAGACCCAAATGTCAATGGGGAAAAGAAAGCCCCTTCTGAAAGAGCTTGTGTGCAGATTCACTCACCCTGGGACCCAGCACAAAAGCAGCAGTTTGAAAAACACCTAGAACATACATAAAGGAGATTCATTAGTTAATCAAAGCATCCACTGGGCATGCAGGGGCTTGTTGATATTTTCTCTGGGAATAGAGGCCCTGGCAGGCATCATCGTGTGCTCTCAATCTACCTTGTTAGCGCTGTGACTGCCAAGTTCCACTATTGCACTCCCTCTACCTTGCTAGTGACCAAGGGAATGCCCTACTCTCATGCTTTCCCTTCACCTCATGAAGCCAGCAGACTTTCTTAGAACTTGCATTTTCCCATGCCACAATAAGCCTGGGAAGCTGGTCCCAGCCAACACTCTCCCATGCCCCCACTATTGTCAGTGCACTCGCCCCACCCATGGGCTCTCCCATAGCCCTGCTGCCCTTGGAGGGCTCACTTGCCCATGGCTACCCACATCCCCACTGCAGCCAGTGGGCTTAACCTGGCTCTGGACTGTCCTGAAGCCCCACTGAAGGCAGAAGACATCCCCTGCACCCACAATTTTCCAAGGCCCTAATGAAGCTAGGGGCTTCCCCTGGTCTAGAATTTATAGCAGCCTAGCTGAAACCAGAGAGTTTGACCCACTCTTGTGCTCATCCAAGCCCTCCTTCAGGTGAGCTTGCCATATGCTCCTGTGCTTCCCACTACAGCTGGTGGGCTTGCACCAGACCTTGACTCCCCTGCAGATGCCCTGCATCCAGCAGGCACACACAGTACACACAGGATATGCCTCTTGAGCACCTGGCATGGTGACCAGGGGGCCTGTGTTTGGGGAGCCATGGGACTGAAATAATCAGACAAACAGTTCTGAGCAGGCTACTACCTCCGAGGTACAATACGCAAAGTAGACTGAAACGCTCCTCTAAGTCTTCCTTTGGAAAAGGCCATTCACTTGTCCTGGAGCCTCAGCCTGAGGGGCAGGCTTTATGTAAATCACACTTCTAGAGGCAATGGAGGACCTCTTATAGTACAAAGCTGAGGGATGCTATCTTTGTGCTCTCCCTTGGCCTCACCACAGCTCACTGGTAAACTTCCAAAAAAGATTGTATATATGCATCTGGATCCCCAGTTTTAACCAAGTAGACACCTCTTATGCCTGGTCTGTCTGCCAGGAGGGTTTACAATGGTGGTCCCACAGAACTATAAATATTCACATATTTTAATAGCTGCTGCCTGAGGATCTATCTTCCTATCAACCTGAAACTGCATACTGACTGAGATCCCTTCCTTTGGAATACTGACAAGGCTTGGCATCATCTCCAAAACTGGAACCAAACGGAAGTCACAGAACTGAAGAACAGAAACTTGAAAAGAAAAGAAAAGAAAAAAAGAAAAGAAAAGAAAAGGAAAGAAAACCACTAGAAAGTTTCAACCACAGACCAGATGACATGATATAAGAACAGATCAGCAGCCTGGAAGACAGGGTAGTACAGCTCACCCAAACAGGGCAGTAAAAAGGAAAAGAAAAGACAAAATAAATCTAGTTTAAGATAGCTAGTGGGAAGATGCTGCATAACACAGGGAGATCAACTTGATGATTGGTGATGACTTAGATGGGTGGGGTAGGGAGTGTGGAAGGGAGACTCAAGAGGGAGGGGATATGAGGACATATGTATACATACAGCTGATTCACTTTGGTGTACCTCAAAAGCTGGTACAAGAGTGTAAAGCAATTATATTCCAATAAAGAGCTTTTTTAAAAAAAGAATAAGATACACTATAATTAAAATGACAAAAGTTAATGTAGAGCTTTAAGAGCACCAAGAGGAAAAAAAGAAAAAAGAATTGCTTCATACAAGGACACTTCTATCACCCTAGCAAAGTTATCATTCAGAATTGGAGACTCAAATAGCTTCAGAGATAAGCAAAACTATTGGTTTGTCATATATGGCTTTTATTATGTTTGAGGTAACTTCCTTCCATGCCCACTTTCTGGAGAGTTTTTATCATAAATGGATGTTGAAACTCTCAAAAGCTTTTTCTGCAATTATTGAGATTATTATATGGTTTTTATCCTTCAATTTGTTGATATGATGTATCACGTTGATTGATTTGTGTATATTGAAGAATCCTTGCATTCCAGGGATAAACCCCACTTGATCATGGTGTATGATATTTTTAATGTGATGTTGGGTTCTATTTGCTAGCATTTTGTTGAGGATTTTTGCATCTATATTCATCAGTGATATTGGCCTGTAATTTTCTTTTTTGTGACTTCTTTGTCTGATTTTGGTATCAGGGTGATGGTGGCCTCGTAGAATGAATTTGGGAATGTTCCTCTTTCTGCTATATTTTGTAAGCATTTAAGAAGGATAGGTGTTAGCTCTTTTCTAAATGTTTGATACAAGTCTCCTGTGAAGCCATCTGGCCCTGGACTTATGTTTGTTGGGAGATTTTTAATCACAGTCTCAATTTCAGTGCTTGTGATTGGTCAGTTCATATTTTCTATTTCTTCCTGGTTACATCTTGCGAGATTGTCCTTTTCTAAGAATCTATCAATTTCTTCCAGTTTATCCTGCTTATTGGCCTATAGTTGCTTATATTAGTCTCTCATGATATTTTGTAATACTGCAGTATCGGTTGTTACTTCTTTTTCATTTCTAATTCTGTTGATTTGCGTCTTCTCCCTTCTTTTTTCCTGATGAAGCTGGCTAATGGTTTATCAATTTTGTTTATCTTCTCAAAGAACCAGCTTTCAGTTTTATTGATCTTTGGTATTATTTCCTTCATTTCTTTTTTGTTTATTTCTTATCTGATCTTTATGATTTCTTTTCTTCTGCTGACTTTGGGTGTTTTTTTTTTGTTGTTCTTCTCTCTCTAATTGTTTTAGGTGTAAGTTTAGGTTGTTTATCTGATATTTTTCTTGTTTCTTGAGGTAGGGCTGCATTGCTATAAACTTCCCTCTTAGAACTGCTTTTGCTGCATCCCATAGGTTTTGGGCCGTTGTGTTTTCGTTGTCATTTGTTTCTAGGTATTTTTTGATTTCCTCTGTGATTTCTTCAGTGATTTCTTGGTTATTGAATAACGTATTGTTTAGCCTGCATTTGTTTGTATTTTTGACAGTTCTTTTTCCTGTAATTGATATCTAGTCTCATGGTATTGTGGTCGGATAAGATGCTTGATAGAATTTCAATTTTCTTTAATTTACTGAGGATTGATTTGTGACCCAAAATGTGATCTATGCTGGAGAATGTTCCATGTGCACTTGAGAAGAAGGTGTGTTCTGTGGTTTTAGGCTGCAATGTCCTTTAAAAATTATTAAGTTGTGATGGTCTAATGTGTCATTTAAAGCTTGTGTTTCCTTATTTATTTTCTGTTTGGATGATCGGTCCATTGGTGTAAGTGGGTTGTCTCCTACTCTTCTTGTGTTATTGTCAATTTCCCTTTTTATGGCTGTTAGCATTTGCTTTATGTACTGAGGTGCTCCTATGTTCAGTGCATAGATATTTACAATAGTTATATCTTCTCCTTGGATTGATCCATTGATCATTATGTTGTGTCCTTCCTCATCTCTTGTAATAGTCTTTACCTTCAAGTCTAATTTGTCTGATATGAGTATTGCTACTCCAGCTTTCTTTTGACTTCCATTTGCATGGAATATCTTTTTCCATTCCCTCACAGTCTGTATGTGTCCCTAGGTCTGAAGTGGGTTTCTTGTAGGCAGCATATATAAGGGTCTTGTTTTTGTATCCATTCAGCCAGTGTGTGTCTTTTGGTTGGAGCATTTAATCCATTTACATTTAAGGTGATTATTGACATGTATGTTGCTATACCATTTTCTTAATTGTTTTGGGTTTGTATTTGTAGGTGTTTTCCTTCCCTTGTGTTTCCTTCCTAGAGAATTTCCTGTAGCAATTGTTGTAAAGCTGGTTTGGTAGTGCCGAATTCACTTCACTTTTGCTTGTCTGTAAAACTTTTGATCTCTCCATCAAATCTGAACGAGATTCTTGCTGGGTAGAGAGTATTCTTGACTGTTGGTTCTTCTCTTTCAAGGCTTTAAGTATATCCTGCCACTCCCTTCTGGCCTGCAGAGTTTCTGCAGAAAGATCAGTTGTTTACCTTATAGGTTTTCCCTTATATGTTATTTGTTGTTTTTCTCTTGCTGCTTTTAATATCTTTTCTTTGTGTTTAATTTTTGTTAGTTTGATTAATCTGTGCCTCAGTGTGTTTATCCTTGGGTTTATTCTGTATAGGACTCTCTGCACTTCTTGGACTTGATTGACTATTTTCTTTCCCATTTTGGGGAAGTTTTCCACTATAACCTCTTCAAGTATTTTCTCAGACCGTTTATTTTTTCCTTCTTCTTCTGGGATGCCTATGATTGGAATGTTTGTAGGCTTAATTTTGTCCCCAAGGTCTCTGAGACTGTCTTCCATTCTTTTTATTCTTTTTTCTTTTTCCTGCTCTGTGGTAGTTATTTCCGCCATTCTATATTCTAAGTCACTTACACATTTTCTGCCTCACATGTTCTGCTGTTTGTATCATTTAGACTATTTTTAATTTCAGTTATTGTGTCGTTCATTACTGTTTGTTTGGCCTTTAGTTTTTCTAGGTCTTTGTTAAATATTTCTTGTATTTTCCTTATTTTGTTTTGCGATTTCAGATCATCTTTACTATCATTACTCTGAATTCTTTTTCAGGCAATTTTCCTATTTCCTCTTATTTGTTCTTGTGGGTTTTATCTTGCTCCTTTGCCTGCATGGTGTTTCTTTGTTTTCTCATTTTTTCTACTTTAAAGTATTTGCTGTCTCCTTTTCCTATGTTACCTAGTAGTCATTCCTCTTGTTTCTGTTCTCTGCCCCCTGTGGTGGGGTTGGCTTGACTGTCTTGAGTAAGCTTCCTGATGGAAGGGTCTGATTCCTGCTTTCTGGTGTGTGAATCTGAGTCTTTTCCCTCTGACGAGCAGGGCCGTGTCAGGTGGTGTGTTTTATGGTATCTGTGAACTTAATATGGCTTTAGGTAGTCTGTGTGCTAATGGGTGGGTATGTGTTCCTATGTTGTTTTTAGTTTGGTGTAAGGTATATCCAGCAGTGGCATTTGGAGGCAGTCAGTTGAAGCTGGGCCTTAGGCTCTGATAGAGGCCTCTATGAGAATTCTCTGTGATTAATCTTCCCTGTGGCTGAGGACTCTCTAATGGTCTAGTGTCCTGGACTTGGTGCTCCCTCCCCAGAGCCTCAGACTTGACTTCTGGTCGAGGAATCCAGACTCCAGAGGTCACTGGTGCCAGTTACGTCAGTATCTTTGCAGTCTTTTTTGGTGTCCAAGGTCCTCTGCTAGTGTTCAGCCATTTTTCTGTGGGAATTATTGAATCCTTTGAAGTGTTCCTGATGCCTCTGTAGAGAGAGATGCACTCCACATCCTGTTACTTTGCCACTACCTTTTCTCCCCTCAGCTGTTTTTCATATATACTTTTTTTTTCATAGCATCAGTCACCATGTAACATCATATATGATATTTATTTTTTTATATTCTCCCACTATTATATGCTTTAGTCTTTGTTGCAGTTGCTGATACCTTTTGCCTAGAAGATTGTCAACACTCAAAACATATCCCTCAAAGGCTTAAAAGAATTTCTCAAAACTGTTCAATATATAATCTCTTTGGGAAAAGTCTGAGAACTTTCTCCTCATCATAATCAATCTAGGACTAACTGGGCACTTTATATCTTTTTTTCCATTCATATCTATATCCTTTCCCTCTATCTAATAGAATCTTAGTCAGAGATGTCATGAAAGATCTCTTAAAGGGAATAATTTACACAAAAAACTGATTTCTTGAAAGCAAAATATAAATTTTAACATGTGATCTCTCAGGAATGCCCATTTGTGTAAAATTAATTAATTTTTTTTCATTTCTAGTCATCACCACCACAATATGGTATCAGGTAACTAAACACACAATTCAGAATTTTTTTCTTCAGAGATTAGTAAAGGAACCAGAACTACAGTCTCTCATATTTGGAATTTTCCTCTCCATGTATCTGATCATTATGTTTGGAAATCTGCTCATCATCCCGGATGTCACTTCAAAATCTCACCTCCACACACCCAGGTACTTTTTACTCTCAAACCTGTCCTTTGTCGATATCTGTTTCACCTCAACAAAAACCCTAAAGGTGCTAGTGAATATACAGACCAAGAACAAAGCTATAACCTATGAAGGCTGCATCAGCCAGATGTATTTTTATGTACTCTTTGCAGTGTTGAATGACTTTTTCCTTGCTGTGATGGCCTATGAACACTTCTGTACTTCTGACTTTCTGTACAGACTTGGAAATCTCCCACTTTTTCTGTGAAATCAAGCAATGTGTCTGACTTGCCTGTTGTGACAAGTTTCTTAATGACACAATTACGTATCTTACGGCAGTGCTGCTCACTGATTGTCCCCTGGCTGGTATTCTTTACTCTTATTTTAAGATAGTATTCTCCATACATGGAATCTCATGAGCTCAGGGCAAGTACAAAGCATTTTCTACCTGTGTATCTCAGCTCTCAGTTGTCTCCTTATATTATTGTTAAAGCCTAGGAGTGCACCTAAGCACTTCAGCTACCCACAGCTCATGTTCAAGTGTAACAGCCTTGGTGATGTATGCTGTGGTCACACCCATGCTAAATCCCTTCATCTACAGTCTCAGGGACAAGACATTAAGAGGGCTCTGAAAAGAGTTGCTCAGATGGCAATTAAAGAAGGGAAATTGTTCTCTGTCTGAATAAGAGCCCTTGAAAGTCTCAAAACAAGAAATTCCTATTCTTTGATCAGATTCTTGGTATGAAACTTACTCCTTCAATTTATTTCCTGGAATTTCAATTTCTTTTACTTTAACCCTTTATACAATTTACAGAACTTACTTGCTGAAGATTTCCAGTCTGATGTATAGACAATTATCCCCTTTTTCCATCCTCCTACTTTCACAAATTTTTCCTAGCCTTAGGACAGAAATACTAGGAAATTGCCATTTATGTTATGGGGCAACATGGATTACTTAAGAATAATTTCTTCTCAAATGACATATATTATCCAAAATATTTTTCTGTAGGTTTCCTGAGAGAATAGTCATGCTTTTATGAAAAAAATGCACATGATGACTCAGCCCATTTATGGGCTTACATTTATGTGATTACATTTCACTGAAAATCTTAAACCACAGTTTTCACTTTGGATCCATAATTCTTTTCTATTTTTCTACCTTAACTCTCTTTCTGATAATGTAGACTCTATATGCCATTGTGTTTTATAACTGGTCTCATGGTTCTCCTGTCTTATTCTTCCCAGTGTCCACAATGCCTACAATAGTCACTGACAAAAAAGCAGTTATTAAATATAATCTCCCCATGGACTCTATATGAAAAGACAAATTTGAATAAACAGATTTTCCTAATAATCATCTTAGTGTCAGAGATGATCTTAAATATGAAGAAGCAAAATTTTAAATCACACATTTTATTCTATGCAACATATTTCTTTTTCATGATGTATATATACTCTTTTTTTGTCTCTCTTTTTTTTAAAAGCTCTTTATTGGAAAATTTTTGCTTTACACTGTTGTGGCAGTTTTTGCTCTTTAAATTATGTAATATTGGTGCCCACCAGTGAGGGGGTTTATTTGTTTAAATGAAGTATTGTTTGGTACATTTTATATTCTGCTACATAACCATTGTCCTATTTTTGCTTGAAAACTTCTAGTGAAACCTACAATTATGACTCTATTGCTCTAGGAAATATCTCCACTTTTGTAAATATTGTCATAACTACTAAAGGGACAGTGAATAAACAATATCTATAACATTCTCTATCTCCTTCATGCTCTGGAATCTTTCAATCTTCATGATCAAAAATGACATACAAGATGGTATGTAGGAGAAGTAACTCTGCTCTACCCTTGGTGGGATTGTAATGTGGTGCAACTACCATGGAGAACAGTATGGATGTTCCTTAAAAAACTAAAAATAGAGTTTCTATATGATACAGCAATTGCAGTCCGGGGCATATATCCAGAGAAAACTCTAATTTGAAAAGATGCATGCCCCCCCAATGTACATAGAAGCACTATTTACAATAGCCAAGACTCGGAAGCAATCTAAAAGTCCATCCACAGATGAATGAATAAAGAAGATGTGGTATAGAGAACTGATATAGATGTAGATGTAGATGTTGGTGTAGATGTAGATATAGATATTGTAAAGCTATAGCTACCATAGATAGTTATTCCTTTGATGAATCTGGATAAGTCAGTTGAAAATCTCCTGGAAAGGAGTCACCATTCTAGGTGCTGTTAATAACATTCATGATCTTTGGGAAGAAGTCAATATATATGTTTGTATATATTGTCAATATATATATGTGTGTGTATATAATGCTATTTGCAACAACATGGATGAATTTTGAGATTCTCACAGTATTTCAAACTGTTTCATTATTATTATTCTGTTGTGGTTATCTGTGACCACTGATCTTTGGCGTTACTATTGCATTTGTTTGGGAATCTATGAGCTGCACCCATTGCAGATAGTGAATAAATGTTGCGTGTGTTCTGACTGCTTCACCAACCAACCAGTCTCTCTCCCTCCCCCTCTTTAGGCCTTCATATTCCCTGAGGAATAATGTAGATCTCAATATACTAGTGTGTTAAACCTGGACACTGTGTTTTATTCTCATTAGGATTCTGGTTTTGTTTTGTTTGTTTATTTGTTTTAGCTTAGTGTCCAAAGAATTTACCTTAGTCACTGGCAAATGATTATCAGCATTTCTTCAGGAGGAGTCTTTATTGCCAGAAAAATTTTAGTAAATATATTGACCCAATATGAACTTAGAGCCATAGATGACCTCAAATATGATGAAGAAAAATTTTAAATCATATATTGAATTACTATGCAAAATATTTCTATTTTCATGGTGTACATCTCTTCATTGGAACATGGATGTCTGTAGTCCATATATAAGTCTTTTTATATATGGGTGAAAATTAATTGGCACATTTTATAGTTTTATTGATTTATATTCTTTTTTTCTGCTTCAAAACTTTCAGTGTTGCCTGTAGTATGACTCCTTTGGTTGCTCTAAAGGGAATATGTTCCCTCTCCTACACTTTGTCATGACCACCAAAGGAGTAGTGAATGAACGTTATCCATCTCACCCATTATATGTCACCTTTATGCTCAGGAATATTTTCATGCTTATGTTCAAAAAGTTCCTCAAGAGAAATTGAATTCATGTCCATTCACATGAATCAAGAGCACCAGTCTTCCTACACAGACATGCATGACCTTTCAACCACTTCTGGTGACTTGGAAAGGAGCCCTGATGAGACAGTTTTTAATACAGTCATCGGAAATAACAGAGTAGCTAAGAATGCTGTTCTCCAAAAATAAAAAAAAAAGCCAAGAATAATTAGCAGCAGATTATTATCATTGTTATAACTTATATTCACTTTGATCATTGTATCAGTTAGCTATTACTGCATAACAAGCTATCCTAAAAGTAAATGATATAGCATAATTCCTTTTTTACAAAATGATAATGGATGGTGTGACATTGTTTGAAGCTCTGCTGTTCTCCTCAGGAGTCAGCTATGAGTCTCTACATCTGTTTCTAAGGCTCATTAATAATGTGTATAGCTAGGGTGCACGTCACCCTAGAATCACTATACAACCAGCTTATTCTATTTTTATATCTACATTCATCTTGTATGGTACAGAGAAGAAAGAATAGCAAGTGTGAATTCCTTAACTGGCTTCTACTGTTCCTATAACCATATATGACAATTTTCTTTCTTCCCAGGTAGAAGAGATACCTCTTATCAATACCCAGTATAAATCACCTACTTGTGCACTAGTTACTACTCAAATGCATGCAATGTTGTATTTTTCCTTCTAAGAAATTTATTGGACTATAATTGTAGCATAAAACACTATAAGCTACACGTAATTAAAATATACAATTGGATAAATAAAATGAGCCATACAAAAATTACAATACATACCTCATTTTTCCATTATTATGTAATTGAAGAAAGTGCACTAAAAACTTTAATGTCTTTTTATGCAATTGTTAAAATGTAGTATTTCTGAGACAGTTTTCTTATTTATGAACATCATATGTGATTGTAAACATAACTTCAGATGAATGTGCATGAAATAAATGAAATGTATGGATATATTTTGTTGAGTACAAAGATAATGCTCAAAGGAAAAGCTGAGTGTGTAGGTGTGTGTTTATTTGTATATACTTTTATTGCAAAAAAGGTACTGATACACATATTTGTAAACAAACACAGAATCATTTATAATCTCATATACTGTATTTAAAGGAAAATTGGAGAGGATTAAAAAGAAAAAACAATCTATAAATTAACATGAAATCAAATGAGTTTAGAAATTTAGATGCAAAGATTTAAAATAAATGGTAGGCACAAATTTAAATAATGAATTACATTTTCTTTCTTAATGTCTCAAAAGTGACAAATCTGAAGCACATTTACATTTGTGCATGAGAAATTTTCTACCTGCTAAACAGGTAAATATCTCCAAATTGATTTTTAATTTCTTCTTCTGCTTAAGGTACGGTCACATCACTAAATATACCTTTACAGGAGAAGCCAAATGAATGAACTGAGACACTTAATATCAGTTTCTTGAACAAAATTTTGTTGGGTGAAGGTCTGTATTCAATTCCCAATGCTAATGTTAAATACCACACTAGTGATATAAAACCAACACAAGCATACTCTTACCATTCTGGAGGTCAGAAGCCTGAAATGAGACTCAGTGGGCTAAAATCAAGAGGTTTGTGGGCTGTGGCTAAAATGGCAGAGAAGGAAGACCCTGAGCTCATCTCCTCCCTTGGGAACACCAAAACTACAACTACTTACAAAGCAACTATCTATGAGAACGACCTGAAGACTAGAAGAGTTGATTTTCCACAACAAACGATATACAGAAGGAAACACAGTGAGATGAGTAGGAAGGGAAGAATGTAATATGGATCTGGCTCCCACCCCTAGGGAGGTGACCCACAAACAGAAGGATAATCAAAACTGCAGAGGGTCTCCCCAAGGAGTGATGGGTCTGAGCCCCACATCAGGGTCTCCAGCCCAAGAGTCCTGCACTGGGAAGACAAGCCTCTAAAACATCTGGGTTTTGTTTGTTTGTTTCCCACATCTTTATTGGAGTATAATTGCTTTACACTGGTTGTGCTAGTTTCCACTGTAAAACAAAGTGAGTCAGCTGTATAAAACATGGCTTTGAAGTCCAGCATGGCTTGCATATGGGAGAACCAGAGGGCTATAGGAAACAGACTTCACTCTTTAAGGGTGCATACAAAATCTCATATGCTCTGTGTCCCTGGACAGAGGCAGTAATTTGAAAGAAGCCTTGGTCAGACCTACATGTTGATCATTTTTTTTTCCTTTATAAAATTATTTATTTATTTATTCATTGGCTGGGTTGGGTCTTTGTTGCTGCACGTGGGCTTTCTCTAGTTGTGGTGAGTGGGGCTACTCTTCATTGCCGTGCGCAAGCTTCTCACTGCGGTGGCTTCTCTTGTTGCAGAGCACGGGCTCTAGGTGCGTGGGCTTCAGTAGTTGCAGCACGTGGGCTCAGTAGCTGTGGCACATGGGCTCTAGTGTGCAGGCTCAGCAGTTGAGGCGCACGGGATTAGTTGCTCCAAGGCATGCGGGATCCTCCCGGACCAAGGATCGAACCCATGTTCCCTGCATAGGCAGGCACATTCCTAACCACTGCACCACCAGGGAAGCCCCCACCTGTTGATCTTGAGGAGCTTCCCAGAGAGTCAGGAGTCACCCAGGACTCCCCCTGGGGACATAGACATGGCAACAGTCATATTGGGGAGCTTGTTCTATCAGAAGGACATTTATGCTGGTAAGTACCATTTTGGAATCCTCCTCTAGCTTTTTAGCACAAGGGTCTTACCCATCCACCAATGAGCCAGACCAGCCCTGAGACCCCCCAGTCTCAGCACCAGCCACCCCAGAACATGGCTCTGCCATCTAGCGGGCCTGCACCAGCCCCAAGAACACCTGGGCCTTGAAGTCACCAGCACTGTTTGTGTACTGTTTCCCTAGAACCTCCTAAGCTGTACAGAGAGTCATGCCAGGATTCAGACCTCCACACCAGCAGGCTGGGGTTAGCCCTGGAACCCCGCAATCAGCCATGCTGGGACCAGACCAAATAGTTCTAAAATTTGTATGGGAACACAAAAGACCCTGCATAACTAAGGCAATCTTCAGATAGAAGCACAAAGCTGGAGGCATGATGCTCTCTGATTTCAAACTGTACTCTAAGGGCACAATAATAAAAAAAAAATATGATAATGGCTCAAAAACAGACACACAATTCAATGGAACAGAATACTGGGCCTAGAAATTAATCCACAGTTATATGGACAGTGAATCTATGACAAAGGAGAAAAGAATATATAATGGGGAAAAGAAAGCTTCTCCAATAAATGGTGTTGGAAAACTGGACAGATACATACAAAAGAATGAAATTGGACTACTGTCTCAGACCAGGTACAAAAATAAACTCAGGATAGTTTAAAGGCTTACATGTAAGACCTGAAAACGTAAATCTCCTAAAAGAAAACAGGGGCAGCATGTTCTTTGAAATAGGTTTTAGCAATCATTTTTGGAGCTATCTTCTTAGGCAAGGTGAACAAAATAAAAATATAGAATAAACAAATGGGGCTACACAAATCTAGAAAAGCTTTTCCACAGTGAAGAAAACTATTAAGATAATTTAAAGGCAGCCTACTGAGTGGGAGAAGATAATTGCAAATGATATCTCTGACAAGGGGTGAATAGCCAAAATACAAAAAGAACTCACAAAACTCAATAGAAACAAACCAACAAACAACCCAGTTAACATATGGACAGACGGACTGAATACACATTTTTCCAAAGACACACTGATGGCCAAGAACATATGATTCTTAACATCAGAAGTCATCAGGGAAATGCAAATGAAAACCATAACGAGACACCATCTCCCACCTGTCAGAATGAATGGTTAGCAACAAAGGGGCAAGAAATATCAGCTGTTTTGTGGATGTGGAAAAAAGAGAAAGTTTCTGCCCTGTTGGTGGGATATTGTATTGGTATATCCACTATGCAAAACAGCATGGCATTTCCTAAAAAGTTAAAAATAGAACTGCTATACGATCCAGCAATTTCACTTCTGGGTATTTATCCAAAGAAAGCAAAAACACTAATTCAAAAAGATACATACACACTAATGTCTATTGCAGCATCATGTATTGATACAATAGCCAAAATATAGAAGCAACCTAATCGTCCACAGTAAACTAATGTGTAAATATGATGCGGTATACATACACAATGAAATACTACTCCATCATTGAGGAAAATGAAGTCTTGCCATTTTTCACAACACAGACGGACCTAGCTGGTATTATGGTTAGTGAAATAAGTTGGACAGAGAAAGACAAATACTGCATGGTCTCAATTATATGTGATATCTACAAAATCAAAGCAAACAAAAAAAAGCAAAAACAGACTCATAGTTACAGAGAAAAATGAATGGTTGCCAGAAGGGAGGGGATTACAGGTGCACAAAGTAGGTGAGGGGGATTAAGAGTTCCAAACCTCCAGTTATGTAATAAATGTCTTGGGGATGTAATATACAGCATAAAAATCATGGTCAATAAAATTTTAATAACTTTGTATAGGGACAGATATTTATTAGACTTATCATGTTGATTATTTCAAAATGTATGCAATTGCAAAATCACTATGTAGTACACATGAAACTAACATAATATTGTACATCAACTATCATTTAATTTTTTAAAAACGGAAAAGATGTTTGTAACTCTAGGTTCCTCCTGGAGGCTACAGTGAAGAATCTATTGACTTTCCTATTCCAAGCTCAAATTATAGGGCAAGAAATTCCTAAAAGTATGCTACTTAACAAATACATCATAATGAGGGAGTAATTGACAGCTTTCAACCTATAATTTAAGAATAAAATTACTAATTGCTTTGCCAAATGTGCCATGAGCAAAGGTGTGCAGTGCTCAAAGTTTATATCAAAGGAACATAGTTCTCCCCTTTGTTGAAAAAGAAAACAACTTTCCATAGATATCAGAGGTTGTGTCTCCAACATGATGTTTTGAAGATTCAAGGGATCTAATCGAGCCAGGCAGGTTGCTCAGTCTCAGACTTTGGGGAAATTTTTTAAATCAGGTTTCGGCTAAGGTGATACAAGATTAGACCTCTAGAAGCCAGCAGAATTCATTAGGAAAGTTTTTTGATCTTTTCTCAATAAAACTGTAATCACTTGACTTCTAAGTTGGTCTATCGGGAACACGAAATCTCCAGGAAAGCTTTATTTTCTGTCCATACTGGTGCCCCACAGGGAAATCTCTTGCTTAGAGGTTGAAGGAAGAAGAGGGAAATGTACTAATGAGCAGACAGAGAAAGCTGTAAATATCTCCTCTGCTGCAGTCCCTCAGCATGTGTAACCATGGGCTGGACGGGGATGTGGTTGATAATTCTGGAGTCCTAAGTCTGGCTAGAAGACCAATGTTTGACTCCTTCCTGCTGTCTTGTGTGGAGATAGAGGTTGTCTTCATCATCAACAACCCAGGAGGTCGGATGTCCATATAGAGAGCTTCCCCTCAACGTTTCCAAGCCGGTGAGTCCAAGAGCCCATTAGGTGCTGCAAAAGCCCATTAGGTGCTAGACCAACATATTACTTGCAAATATTTCCTCGCAGCAGCTCAAGAGACATATATATCACAGTATCACCTTTCACTCTAGGTATTCACATTAAATTTACTTTATAACTAAGAAGGTGCATGCTAAATAGCTTTACTTTGAAATTGTTTTATTACCTGTACTTGA
Organism: Hippopotamus amphibius kiboko; assembly: GCF_030028045.1. Taxonomy (NCBI): domain Eukaryota; kingdom Metazoa; phylum Chordata; class Mammalia; order Artiodactyla; family Hippopotamidae; genus Hippopotamus; species Hippopotamus amphibius. The sequence goes on along the minus strand of NC_080200.1, from coordinate 13,782,527 downwards.
ATATACTTATGGGTTATTCATATATTTTTCTCATAAATTTTTTATACAATTTCTTTACATTTGTGTAGTGTGGTCATAGTGCTTTTATTCTTATTCTTACCTGTATTCTTCTAAATGAGAATTGGAGTTTTTCCTACCTACTTTGCTATTTGTCGCTGAATTTTTTTATGTAAGTAGAGATGTATATGTGGGGAAATGTAAGGGTTTATAAAAAGCATGTAGTCAGATCTATCACTCAGTCATATTATGTTAACTCCATTGCTTTTTATTTTTTACTTTTCTAACTAAAAATTTAGCTGTCACTTTTATATTCTTCAATTGCAAGTCTTTGCTATTAACAAAAATGAAAGCAAATGTTTTCTGTATACTTGGTACTAGTAAATCACCCTTTATAATTACTACCAGCTTGTTTTTAAACCTCTGTTATTCCCTATTGTTCCTTCTGGCCTTTGTGATTACATCTATTTCTAGAATTTGCATCATCTCTGACAGTGGTCATCTGGAAGGCATTCTTTTTTACACTAACTGAAGATTACCTTTACCTTCCATAAGTATATTTGTATCCACATATCTTTATATAAGAAGATATTATAACTTATATACCGCTACATCTCCAATTTTAAAAGCCCTTTTATTTCCATATTTAGAAATTTATTCTTGAATTAGAGACCCATACTGATATCCTTAATTAGTCATTATTTGTCTTTATATAAGCTAGTTTTAAATTCTCATTTACTTTTGTTTCATACCGTTGTTTTGAAACCTCTATACTTAACCTGATTTCATTTCTACCAACAATCTTTATTTCATCAATTCTTAGTTTCTTTTAACACTCTCTTCTTTTGTTCTGCATACATATTCATATGCTTTTATACAAATACATGAATAGCATCCTGTGCCCATCATACATGCTCTTTATATTTTAGTGCAGTCTCTTTTCTTATGTTTCCAGTCTTTCTTCTTACTCAATAATAACTCAAGGATTTACTTCCATTCAACCAGTGTAATGCTGATTCATTATTTTAGTGCCTGCTTGATATTTCATGGTATGACCGTTATTCACACATTGAAAGCTTTACTTAGTTTTCTCAATATATTGCTATTACAACAATCATACAAAAAATATTCTGAGATTGTTATGTTAAAACTGTGATTCCCCACCAGAGGCAATATTGTTCCCCCAGGGGATATTGAGCAATGTCCAGAGATATTTTGGGCTGTCACTTGTGGAGCTGTCAGTAGCAGCCAAGGATGCTATAAACACCCTAAAATGCGCAGGATAAACCCCATCACAAAGAAAAATCAACTGACCCAGAATATCAATAGTGTCAAGATTGAGAGACCATGGTTAAAATATTTATATTTTAATGTTTACAGCTGTCTTCAGGTTATTTCCCCAATGTTTAACACTTCACATTTCTGCCAGCAAAATTAGAGAATCCTTGTTTACTACCTGTTTAAAAAGTCCAACCCCAATCAATATGAGAGATATTTGTCTCACAGACTGATGGATGTGAATGAGTTTTCTTTTTGTTTTCTTAAACTATTAATCAACTTGAGGAAATATTCATATAGTTGATGACCATGTTCATTATTATATGCCCATTGTTATTATATGTCCATAAACTATATGCCTTCCATAGTTTGCAGTATTTTAAATGATTTTTACACATTATTGTTTATTAACTTTCAGCTGGATATATTGTCCTTAAATTTTTTTAAATTTTATATGGTCAAATATATCTAACTTCTTACATGTGATTTTCTTAATTATGATGTTTTTGTCCACCTGTAGCTTTTGCCTACCATGTCCTTTTTGCCTTTACACTGAGGTCTTTATCCTTGTGAATTTTTTTAGGATGCATGAAGTAAGCAACCATATCCTTCTAGATAGATAACTATTAGTGCCAGATTTTGTGAAATAGATCAACCTTTATCAAATTTGTCACATATTAAATGTCCATATGTACTGAAACCTAATTCCTGATTCATTCAACAAATAACAGAATGTCTGCTACATGCCAGAGTTCCAGGTACACTTTATGGTCTGTTATCTTATGTCAAAGTCTTTGCTTAATTAATTATTGGTCCATGTTGATATTGTTCAATTCCTGCTATTGTACATCATATTTCAGTTAGTTTTCAAAGCTTCATTCATTAGTTGAATATAGTTGTATAACACCACTCTACTTAACTGGTTTCATTATCTCTGCCAGCCATTTTATTTCATAATTTTTTATTTTATTAGAGTTGTTTCTATGTAAATGTATATATATTCACATACCATTTTGAAAAAGTACAGCAAACAATGCAAGTGAAAGCCCTGCTCCTCTGGGACTTGCATTGTCGTGGTGAAGTCACAACACAAAATAAATGTGCATATGACACACATCCTCAGACATGAATCTTGTGAAGAAGATTATTCAGAGTTAGAGGATGGGTTACCACGGTGTGTGCAGAATTTTCCAGTGTGGTCTAACGGGGCCTTGGTACAAAGGCCGGAACCAGGACTAGGGTGTGCATGCAGATTTATTTTGAAGACGTCAAAATGCAAAGTTCAGGCAAAACAAAGAAAAGATGACACAAGAGAAAGATAAAAGGGACTTGTCTCATCCCCTATAATATCATATAAAATCCAATTGATCAAAAAAATATGGAAGAGGCATGGAAAAAAAAAACAAAGCAAATCTTCTACTGCTACATACATAACATGACCAACTTGGTTGTACTTTGCATATTTCCTTTGGTGACGTGTTGGTTTATTCCCTTAGCATATTTTCCTCTTGAAGCTTTGAATCTGTAAGTGATTGACACCATAACGATATCACTGCATTTTTCTACTGGCCAAATTTAATTTGCTCCTTTATTCTTTTTCTCTGTATCAAGGAGCTATAAAAAGACTTGGAATAACAAGGAATTTTTTTTTTTGTTTCACCATCTCTCAGGGCCCACTTGAGCTATTAGATCTTTGTTCCTGCTCATTCATCTCCAATTTCTCTGCCCCCCGACCCCCTGCCACTTTCTGTTCATTGAGCAGAATCTTTATGTTTTTTTAAATACAGGACATAAAATGAGAATGCCAAGCTGGATCCTCAATTTCATTTTCCATGACAAGCTTACTAATTGGAATTTCAGTTGCCATTTCTACATTCTTTGGGGAAATAATAATTGATCTGGCCAGCTTGAGCTTTTCCACTCATAGATTAACCACTGGGGCTGGATATGAGAAAGGCATAAGTACCCATACCAGGAAGCAATGGATGGGCTGGGGTGTGTGTGTGTATGTGTCTGTGTTTTGAAGTGAAATCAGTCCTCAGGGCAACAGTATGCAGCAGGTCTCATATATTCCAAGGTGATCCGTATACGGAGGTCAGAATTCAACAACAGATGGTGTTAAAGAAGTGGTCCATTTCAATTTACAGGATACCTTTTCAATGGGATTTATAAAGTACAGGAGGTACGGATCAGTGACTCCCTTTGCCTTGAAGTAAAACTAACAGTGAGGCCACCCATTTCTTCAGAACTTCCTAACACCATCTCTGATCACTCACTCTCTTGCTTATTCTACTTCCTATACTTGTTTACATTTTTGGAGCTGCTGAAAGTACTGTAATCCTGCAGGCCTTTGAAATGGTCATTCCCTCTGCCAGGCACACACTTTCCCAGGTATGCTTGTGGCTTCTGCCCTCTCTTCCTTGAGGTCTCCTTTCAAATGTCATATAGATTACTGGTCTTACCCAAACACCAGGACAATATACATTTACTACAGGAAGAAACAATGCTATTCTGTTTACATATATTGACTAAATCTGTTAAGCACCTCCAGAGAATGGATACCACTGTCCCCACTATTTGAATGAAGTTATTAACGGTTCTGTTGGTCTCCATGGACAGCTAGTATGTGATAGATCCAAGATCCAAAACTCAGTTTTCTCAGATCAGGAACGTAGAGAAGAATAGACTGGAGGGAGGGAGGATGGGAGAGGATTGAATTGGGAGTTCGGGATTAGCAGATGCAAACTGATTATATATATATATATATATATATATATATATATATATATATACAATGGATAAACAGCTAGGTCCTACTGTGTAGTGCAGGGAACTATATTCAGTATCCTGTAATAAACCATAATGGAAAAGAATATGAAAAATAATGTTGTTTTATGTGTGTGTGTGTGTGTGTATGTGTATAATGGAGTCACTGTTGTACAGCAGTAATTAACACAACATTGTAATTCAACTATACTTCACTAAAAGTAAATCTGAAAATACTTTAAAAAAGGAAATATACAATGTGCATAATTAAAAAAAAGAACGCTATAAAAATAGAATCATTCAGTGTGGAATCTCTGGGAACTGATTTTTTCACTCAGCCTAATTCTCTGGAGATTTGTCCAAATTTATATATTAATAATTCATCCCATGTTATTGATAAATAACAATGGGGTATGGTTGCCCCAGTTTGCTTAAAAATTCACCTGTTTAAGGGAATTTCAGTTGTTTCTAGTTTCTGACTCAAATAAAGCTACTATGAATATTTGTGTAAAAAAACAATTTTCTGATGCCAAAAGGTTTGCATTTAATATCATTTTTTTTTAAATCTTTTACCGTTTAATCTTTTAAACTGTTTAATTATTTCTGTACCTTGTATAATTTCTGTTGTAATCTGAGGGTTTATTTCTTATGATCATTTATCTAATGGGATGTTGAATCAGTAAAAAGTCATAACATTATAAGATATCATTTCTTTCTCTTCGCAATAACTTGGGTTTTTTTCCTGTTTTGTTATGTCTTCTGGGCATCAAGAGGATATAATTGAGTTTGGAATGCTGCAAGAAGCAAAAAACTTCCCTTCTCGATATAGTCTCTCAGGGATCAACTGTGCATTTTAGATCTTTTTTACCACTTTCTTACCAGTCGTGTATATCTATCCATGGTCTCTGTTTTTGAGCTGCTTTTTATATTTCCTTAAATCGAGGACACAAAATGGTCGTAAGAATACGGATCCACGTGTTTACGTGTCCATGCGAGGCTTACTAACTGGAATTTGGATATGATATCTACGTTCTTTTATTTATTGAGGTGACATTGGTCTATAACATTATATGTTTCATGTGTACATTATATTTTGCCTTCTACTACAGTGTGCTCACAACCAAAAGTTTAGTTTCCACCGATCACCATACAGTTGAACGTTTTTACATGTTGCCCTCTCTTTTTCTCTCCTCTCTGGTAACCACCACTGTTTCTCTGTATCTAAGTGTTAGCTCATGTTTAGTTTGATCAGTACCTTTTTTGATTTGTACATTCATTTGTCATGTAGTTTTTGTTTTTTATGTTCCACATATAAATGGAATTATATGGTGTCTGTCTTTTTCTGTATGGTTTATTTCACTTAGTATAATATCCTCAGGTCTTTCTGTGTTGTCAAAAATGGCAAAATTTCACATTTTAATGGCTGAGTAGTGTTACATTGTTTATATACATGATGGCTTTTTTTATCCATTTATCTATTGATGGACACTTAGGTTGCTTCTATATTTTGGCAACTGTATATAGTGCTGCAATGAACACTGGTATATATAATATCTGTTCAAATTTGTGGTTTTGCTTTCTTCAGCTAAATACCCAGAAGTCAATTGCTGGAACATATGGTAGTTCTATTTTTAATTTTTTGAGGAATCGCCATACTGTTTTTCATTAGTGGCCTCACCAATTTACATTCCTACCAACAGTATAAGAGGGTTCCATTTTCTCTACATCCTCTAAAGCACTTACTATCCCTTGCCTTTTTGATATTAGCCATTCTAATGGGCCTGAGGTGATGTCTCATTGTGCTTTGCTGTGCATTTCCCTACCAATTAGTGATGTTGAACATCTTTTCATGTGCCTGTTGACCATTTGTATGTCTTCACTGGAAAAACATCTATTCAGATATTCGGCCCATTTTTTAATCAGAGTGTTTGCTTTTTGTTTCAGGACTGTTTGAGTTTCTTATACATTTTGGATAGTAACTCCCTATCAAATATGATTTACAAAAATCTTCTCACATTCAGTACATTCCCTGTTCATGTTATTGATGAAGAAATCTTTCAGTTGGATGTAGTTCCATTAGTTTATTTTTGCTTTTGTTCCCCTTGCCTGAGGAGACATGTCAAAAAAAATACTGCAAAGAGTATACTGATTATGTTTTTTCTAGAAGTTTTATGTTTTAAGGTCTTATATTCGAGTTTTAGTCCATTTTGAGTTGATTTTTGTGTATGGTAAATACAGTTGATTTTTGTGTATGGTAAATACAGTTTCACTTTTGTACATGTGGCTGTCCAGTTTTTCAAACACCATTTATTGAAGAGACTATTCTTTCTCCACTGTATGTTGCTTGCTCCTTTGCCACAAGTTAAAGGACATATGTGTGGGTTTGTTTTGGCGGCACTCAATTCTGTTCCATTGATCTACATGTCTGGTTTTTGGTCAATACCATGCTGTTTTGATTTCTATAGCTTTGTGGCACAATTTGAAATCATGGAGTGTGATAGCTTCAGATTTGTTCATTTTTTCCTAAGGATTGCTTTGGCTATTTATGATCCTTTGTGGTTCCATATACATTTTAGAATATTTGTTCCATCTGTGAAAAATGCCATTGTGATTTTGATAAGGATAGCATTGAACCTGGTAATATGGACATTTTAACAATGTTGATTCTTCTAATCCATGAGCACAGAATATTGTTCAACTTATTTGGTCTTCTTCAGTTTTTTCAACAATGTCTTATACTTTTCAGTATATAAGACTTTCAACCCCTAGGATAAATTGATTCTTAGGTATACTATTATTTTGTTGCAATTGTTTTCTTAATTTCTTTTTCTGCTAGTTCATTGTTAGTGTATAGAAACACAAAAGATATTTGTGCATTGATTTTTGGATCCTGCAACTTTATGCTATTTGTTTACTGTTTCTAATAGTTTTTTGGTGGAGTCTTTAGGATTTCATGTCTATAAACTCATGTAATCCACAAATAGTGACAGTTTTACTTCTTACTTTCCAATTTGGAGGCCTTATTTGTTTTCTTGTCTTTTTGCTCTAGCTAGGACACCAATACTATCTTGAATAAGTGTTGAGAGTGGATATCCTTGTCTTGTTCTTGATCTTCAAGTGACAGCTTTCAGTTTTGCACCATTGAGTATAATATTAGCTGTTGGTTTGTCATGCATTGCTTTTATAACAATCAGGTATATATCTTCTATATCCACTTTATTGAGACTATTTATGATAAATGGGTGTTGAATCTTGTCAAATGATTTTTCTGCATACCATTTTTTTTTAAGATTTACTTCCTTATGTATTTATTTATGTGACTGTGTTGGTTCTTTGTTGCTACACACAGGCTTTCTCTAGTTGTGATGAGTGAGGGGTACTCTTTGTTGTGGTGCACAGTTTTCTTACTGAGGTGGCTTCTCTTGTTGTGGAGCACAGGCTCTAGGTATGTGGGCTTTAGTAGCTGTGGCTTGTGGGCTCAGTAGTTGTGCCTCACAGGCTATAGACCATGGACTGAGTAGTTGTGGTACATGGGCATAGTTGTTCCACAGCATGTGGGTTCTTCCTGGACCAGGCATTGAACCTGTACCCCCTGCATTGGCAGGCAGATTCTTAACCACTGTGTCACCAGGGAAGTCACAATCATATCATTTTTAAAATTTTATTGAAGTATAGTTGATTTACAATGTTGTGTTAGTTTCAGATATACAGCAAAGTGATTCAGTTATACATATATATATATATGTATATATATATACATATATATATATATAAATTCTTCTTCAGATTCTTTTCCCATATAAGTTATTACAGAATTTTGAATAGATTTCCTTATGATCTAATTGTTGGTTATCTATTATATATACATATATATAATATATTATTTGTAACTATCAAACTATGTATAGTATAATACAATATAATAGTATAATATATAGTAATATTCCATTTTTTATATGTACCACATCTTCTAAACTACAATTAGGTATCAACTCACTGATCAGAATGGCTATCGTCAAAAAAATCTACAAACAATAAATGGGGAAAGGGTGTGGAGAAAAGGGAACCCTCCTACACTGTTGGTGGGAATGTAAATTGGTGCAGCCACTATGGAGAACAGTGTGGAGGTTCCTCAAAAAACAAAAAATAGAGGTAGCATATGACACAACAATCCCACTCCTGGGCATATTCCTGGAGAATACCATAATTTGAAAACATACATACACCTCAGTATCCGTTGCATTACTATTTATGATAGCCAGTACATGGCAGTAATATAAATATCCATCAATAGAGAAATGAATAAAGAAGATGTGGCACATATGTACAATGGAATAATACTCATCCATAAAAAAAATAATGCCATTTGCAGCAACATGGATGGACCTAGAGATTGTTATACTGAGTGAAGTAAGTCAGAGAAAGACAAATATCATATGATATTGCTTATATGTGGAATATAAAAAAAAAAAGGTACCAATGAACTTATTTACAAAACAGAAGTTGACTCACAGATGTAGAAAACAAACACGGTAATCAGGGAGTAAGTGAGGAGGGATAAATTGGGAGACTGGGATTGACATATATGCACTATGATATGTAAAATAGATAACTAATAAGAACCTGCTGTGTAGCACTGGGAAGTCTACTCAATACTCTGTATTGGCCTATATGGGAAAAGAATCTAAAAAAAGAAAAAAAAATGAGTACGTAAATGTATATATATATATATATATATATATATAATCTGATTCACTTTGCTGCTCACCTGAAACTAAGACAATATTGTAAATCAACTATAATCAAATGAAACTTTTAAAAAAGTTCATATGATTTTTATCCTTTGTTTTATAATGTATTGATCACATTGATTGATTTTTAGGTGTTGAACCATCCTTGCATTCCTGAAATAAATTCCACTTTATTATGGTGTGTGATCCTTTTGAGGGATTGTCATATTCAGTTTGCTAATAATTTTGAGGATTTTTGCATATATGTTTATAAGAGATGTTGCACTATATTTTTCTTATTTTGTGTGTATTGCCCCACTCTGGTTGTCCTATCATGGTAACTGTGGACTCATGAAATGAGTTAGCAGTGTATCCTCATCTTGAATTCTTTGGAAGAGTTTGAGAAGGGTGGGTATTAAGTCTTCTTTGAATATTTGGTAGAACTTATCTGTAAAGCTGTCTGGGCCCGGACATATGCTTTCTGGGAGCTTTTTTTTTTTTTTTTTTTAATCTTTATTGGAATATAATTGCTTTACATTGTTGTTCCAGTTTGTGTTGTACAACAAAGTGAATCAGCTGTATTTATACATATATCCCCATATCCCTTCCCTCCCATGACTCCTTCCAATATTCCCTATCCCAGCCCTCTCAGTCATCACCCATCATCAAGTTGATCTCCCTGTGTTATGCAGCAATTTCCCACTAGCTATCTATTTTACATTTGGTAGTATATATATATGTCAAAGCTACTCTCTCTCTTCAACCCAGCTTCCCCTTTGCCCCCTCACCCTGTGCCCTCAAGTCCGTTCTCTACATCTGCATCTTTATTCTTGCCCTGTCCCTGTTTTTGCCCTGTCAGTCAGTTCATCAGTACCATTTTTTAGAGTCCATATATATGAGTTAGCATACAGTATTTGTTTTTCTCTTTCTGGCTTACTTTGCTCTATATGACAGACTCTAGGTCCATCCATCTCACTACAAAAAACTCAATTTCAGTCTTTTTTATGGCTGAGTGTTTCCTTAATTTCTCTTTCTGCTCTTTCATTGTTAGTGTATAGGAATGCAAGAGATTTCTGTGCATTAATTTTGTATCCTGCTACTTTACTAAATTCATTGTTTAGTGCTAGCAGTTATCTGGTAGCATCTTTAGGGTTCTCTATGTATAATATCATGCCATCTACAAAGAGTGACAACTTTACTTCTTTTCCAATTTGGGTTCCTTTTATTTCATTATCTTCTCTGATTGCTATGGCTAAAACTTCCAAAACTATGTTGAATAGTAGTGGTGAGAGTGGGCACCCTTGTCTTGTTCCTGTTTCTGGGAGCTTTTTGATTACTGTTTCAATACCTGTGCTAGTGCTCAAACTACTCAGATTTTCATGATTCAGTCTTGGAATGTTATATGATTCTAAGAATTTATTTCTTCTAGGTTGTCCAGTTTGTTGGCATACAGCTATTCATAATATTCTTTTGTAAAAAAATACTTTTTATTTGTGTGGTATCCATGTTTACTTCTGTTTCATTTCTGATTTTGTTGATCAGAGACCTATGTTTTGTTAATGAGTCTAGTAAAGGTCTCTGAATTTTGTTTATCTAAAAAAAAAGCTAATTTCATTGATTCTTTCTATTGACTCTTTAGTCACTACTTCATTTAATTCTGACTATGATTTTTATTATCCATTTCCATCTATTGACATTGGGGTGTTTGTTGTTCTTTTTCTAGTTCCTTTAGTTGTAAAGTAGGATTGTTTGAGATCTTTCTTGTTTTTTCAGGTAGGCCTTTATTGTGTAAATTTCCCCTTTAGAACTGCTATAGCTGCATCCTAGACATTTGGGTATGTTGTATTTTCATTTACATTTCAGTGATTTTTATTAAGCCTCTAATTTCTTCATTGACCCAATAGTAGTTCAGTATCATTTTGTTCAGCCTCTACATATTTGTGATTTTTCCAGATTTCTGCTTGTAATTGATTTGTAGTTTTGTATCATTGTGATCAGAAAGATACTTGATATGATTTCAATATTATTAAATTTGTTTAGACTTGTTTTGTGTTGTAAGTTATGGTCTTTCCTTGAGGAATTTTCATATGCACTTGAGTAGAATGCATATTCTGGTGCATTTGGATGGAACAATCTGTACAAACCTGTAATGTCCATCTGGTATAATGCTTCATTTAAGGCCACTCTTTTCTTGTTGACTTTTTGTTTGAATGACCTATGCATTGAAGTAATCAGCATGTTAAAGTCCCCTACTATTATTGTATTGTTATTGATTTCTCCCTTTAGGTCTCAGTCATTCTTTTGATTTTATTTATTTCTCTCTTTATTGGAGTATAATAGCTTTACACTGTTGTGCCAGTTTCCACTGTACGACAAAGTGAATCAGCTGTATTTCTACATATATGCCCATATCCCCTCCCTCCTGAGCCTCCTTCCCACCCTCCCTATCCCACCCCTCTATGTCACCACTAACCATTGTGTCAATCTCCCTGTGTTATGCAGTTGCTTCCTACTAGCTATCTATTTTACATTTGGTAGTGTATACATGTCAATACTACTCTTTCACTTTGTTCCAGCTTCTCCTTCCCCCTTCCCTGTGTCCTCAAAGTCATTATTTTATATATTTTGGTGCTCCTATGTTAGGTGCATAAGCATTAATAACTATAATGTCTTTTTGATGAATTGTGCTCTTTATCATTATACAATGTCCATCTGTCTCTTGTTACATTTTCTGCCTTGAAGTCTATTTTGTCTGATATAAATATGGCTACACCCATATTTATTTGGCTGCCATTTGCTTGGAGAATTGTCTCTACTCTGTTACTCTGAGCCTATGTTTTTCTTTGGAACTTAGATTAGTCCCCTGGAGTCAGCATAGAGTTAGGTCCTCTTTCCATCCAACCACTATGTATCTTTCCATTGGTGAATTTAATCTATTTACATTTAAGGTCACTATTGATAAAGTAGGACTTAGCACTGCCATTTTATCTTTTGTTTCCTGGTTGATCCATATCTCCATTATTTCATTTTCCTTGTGGTTATGGCTACCATTTTAGTTTGGTCATTTTCTAAGATGTTTCTCTCAGTTTCTTCTTTTTAAAATTTCTGTTCTAGATTTATGTTTGTTCTTACCATGAGGTTTGTATACAACACCTCATACATAAAATAGTCACTTCCTGTTGATAGTATCTTATCTCCACCTACTTAGGTGAGTTTCATTCTTTTCCTCTTCCCCTTTGGCTTTTAGTTGTCTCAAATTATCCCTTTTTTATTGTGAGTTTGTTACCAATTTAAAGTAGCCATAGTCATTTTTACTACCTTTTTTCCCTTTAAAATCTGTGCTAAAATTAAGGGTGTTTAACAACCTATTCTGATATAGAGTTGCAATTTTCTGATTCTGTCTGTCTTCAGTATATTTTTCCTTTTTATCTTCTGATGAAAATTCTCCTTTCAACATTTCTTGTAAGGCAGGTCTACTATTGACAAACTGTCTCAGATTTTTCCTGACTGGAAAGCTTATATTTCTCCTTCCTATCTGAATTTTAACTTTGATGAATAGGGTATTCTTGGCTGACTTTTTTTTTTTTTCTTTCATTATTTTTAGTGTTTCACTCCACTTTCTCCTGGCCTGTAGAGTTTCAGCTGAAAAAAATTCTGATAGCCTAATGAGGGTTCCTTTGTAGGTTACCTTTTTTCTTTCTCTGCTGCCTTTAAATTTCTTTCCTTCTTAGTGATTTTTGACAATTTTAATATAATGTGTCATATGGAAGGTCTTTTTTTGTTGAGGTACTTACGTGTTCTCTTCAATTTATCGGCTAGGGTACCCAATTCCTTCCTCAGGTTTGGGAAGTTCTCAACCATTATTTCTTTATTAATTTTTTAGAAATTTTATTGGGATACAATTGACATACAATAAACTGCATATATTTAAAGTGTACGATTTGATATTTGTTATTAGTAATGTATATATGGCAATCCCAATCTCCCAATTCATCCCACCCCAACCCACACCCACCCCCCCTTCCCCACTTGGTGTCCATATGTTTGTTTTCTACATCTGTCTCTATTTCTGCCTTGCAAACTGGTTGATCTGTACCATTTTTCTATATTCTGCATAAATGTGTTAATATAGAATATTTGTTTTTCTCTTTCTGACTCACTTCACTCTGTATGACACTCTCTAGGACCATTCATGTCTCTACAAATGTCCCAATTTCATTCCTTTTTGTGGCTGAGCAATATTCCATTGTATATATGTGCCATATCTCCTTTATCCATTTATCTGTTGATGGACATTTAGGTTGCTTCCATGAGTTGGCTATTGTAAATAGTGTTGCAATGAACATTGGGGTGCATGTGTCTTTTTGAAATAGAGTTTCCATATGCCCAGTAGTGGGACTACTGGGTCATATGGAGACTCTATCTATAGTTTTTCAAGGAACCTCCATATTCTTCTCCATAGTGGCTGTATCAATTTACATTCCCACCAACAGTGCAAGAGGGTTCCCTTTTCTCCACACCCTTTGCAGCATTTACTCTTTGTAGATTTTCTGATGATGCCCATTCTGACTGTTGTGAGGTGATACCTCATTGTAGTTTTCATTTTCAATTCTCTAATAATTGGTGGCGTTGAGCACTTTTCATGTGCCTCTTGACAATCTGTATGTCTTCTTTGGAGAAATGCCTGTTTAGGTCTTCTGCCCATTTTTTGATTCGGTTGTTTGTTTTTTTGATATTGAGCTCCATGAACTGTTTATATATTTTGGAGATTAATCCTTTGTCTGTTGATTCACTTGCAAATATTTTCTCCCATTTTGAGGGTTGTCTTTTCATCTTGCTTATAGTTTCCTTTGCTGTACAGAAGCTTTGAAATTTCATTAGGTCCCATTTATTTATTTTTGTTTTTATTTCCATTACTCTAGGAGGTGGATCAAAAAAGATCTTGTTGTGATTCATGTCGAAGAATGTTCTTCCTATGTTTTCCTCTAGGAGTTTTATAGTGTCTGCCCTTACATTTAGGTCTTTAATCCATTTTGAGTTTATTTTTTGTGTATGGTGTTAGGGAATGTTCTAATTTCATTCTTTTACATATAGCTGTCCAGTTTTCCCAGCACCACTTATTGTCTTTTCTCCATTGTATATCCTTGCCTCCTTGTCGTAGATTGATTGACCGTAGTTTATCTCTGGGCTTTCTATCCTGTTCCATTGATCTATATTTCTGTTTTTGTGCCAGTACCATATTGTCTTGATTGCTGTAGCTTGGTAGTATAGTCTGAGAGCAGGGAATCTGATTCTTCCAGCTCCATTTCTTTCCCCTCAAGATTGCTTTGGCTATTGTGAGTCTTTTTTGTCTCCATGCAAATTTTAGGATTTTTTGTTCTAGTTCTATAAAATATGCCATTGTTAATTTCATGGGGATTGTATTAAATCTAGATTGTTTTGGGTAATATGGTCATTTTCACAATGTTGAGTCTTCCAGTCCAAGAACATGGTATATCTCTCCATCTGTTTGTGTTGCCTTTGATTTCTTTCATGTGTGTTTTATAGTTTTCTGAGTACAGGTCTTTTACCTCCTTGGTTAGGTTTATTCCTAGATATTTTATTTTTTTGTTGCAATAGTGAATAGGATTGTTTCCTTAATTTCTCTTTCTCATCTTTCATTGTTAGTGTATAGAAATGAAAGAGATTTCTGTGTGTTAATCTTGCATCCTGCAACTTTACCAAATTCATTGATTAGCTCAGGTAGTTTTCTAATGACATCTTTAGGATTTTCTATGTAGAGTATCATGTCATCTACAAACAATGACAGTTTTACTTCTTCTTTTCCAATTTGGATTCCTTTTATTTTTTTCTTCTCTGATTGCTTTGGCAAGGACTTCCAAAACTATGTTGAATAACAGTGGAGAGAGTGGACATCCTTGTATTGTTCCTGATCTTAGAGGGAATGCTTTCAGTTTTGCACCATTGAAAATGATGTTTGCTGTGTGTTTTTTGTATATGGTCTTTATTATTTTGAGGTAACTTCCTTCTACACCCACTTTCTGGAGAGTTTTTATCATAAATCGGTGTTGAATTTTGTCTAAAGATTTTTCTGTATCTATTGAGATGATCATGTGGTTTTCATCCTTCAATTTGTTAATATGGTGTACTACATTGATTGTTTTACATATATTGAAGAATCCTTGCATTCCAGGGATAAACCCCACTTGATCACAGTGTATGATACTTTTAATGTGTTGTTGGATTCTGGTTTGCTAGTATTTTGTTGAGGATTTTTGCATCTAATTTCATAAGTGATATTGGTTTGTACTTTTCTTTTTTTGTAGTATCTTTTTCTGGTTTTGGTATCAGGGGGATGTTGGCCTCAAAGAATGAGTTTGGGAGTGTTCCTTTTTCTAAAATTTTTTGGAAGAGTTTGAGAAAGATGGGTGTTAGTTCTGCTCTAATATTTGATAGAATTCATCTGTGAAGCCATCTGGTCCTGGACTTTTGTTTGTTGCAAGATTTTTAATCACAGTTTCATTTTCATTACTTGTGATTGGTCTGCTCATATTTTCTGTTTCTTCTTGATTCAGTCTTGGAAGTTTACACCTTTCTAAGACTCTGTCCATTTCTTCCAGGTTGTTCATTTTTTAGCATATAATTGCTCTTGTGGTGCTTTTTATTTCTGTGGTGTGTGTTGTAAGATCTCCTGTTTCATTTCTAATTGAATTGAATTGAGTCCTCTCCATCTTTTTCTTGATGAGTCTTGTTAAAAATTTGTCAATTCTGTTTATGTTCTCGAAGAACTAGCTTTTAGTTTTATTGATTTTTTGCTATTATCTTCTTTGTTTCTATTTCATTTCTTTCTGCTCTGATATTTATGATTTCTCCTCTTCTACTAATATTGGGTTTTGTTTGCTCTTATTTCTCTAATTTCCTTAGGTGTAAGGTTAGATTGTTTATTTGGAATTTTTCTTGTTTTTTTTTTTTTTGAGGTAGGATTGTATTGCTATAAACTTTCCTCCTAGAACTGCTTTTGGTGCTTTCCATAGATTTTGAATTGTTGTGTTTTCATTGTCATTTGTCTCTAAGTATTTTTTGATTTCCTCTTTGATTTCTTCAGTGATCTCTTGGTTATTTAGTAGTGTATTGTTTAGCCTCCATGTGTTTGTGTTTTTTAGAGTTCTTTCCCTGTAATTGATTTATAATCTCATAGTGTTGTGGTCAGAAAAGATGCTTGATACAATTTCAATTTTCTTAAATTTACCAAGGCTTGATTTGTGACCCAAAATGTGATCTATTTGGAGAATGTTCCGTGTGCACTTGAGAAGAAAGTGGAATCTGCTGTTTTTGGATGTAATGTCCTATGGATATATATTAAATCTAGAAGGTTTATTAGTTCATTTAAAATTTGTGTTTCCTAATTAATTTTCTGTCTGGATGATCTGTTTGTTGGTGTAACTGGGGTGTTATAGCCCCCCATTATTATTATATTATTGCCATTTTCCTCTTTTATAGTTGTTAGCATTTGCCTTATGTATTGAGATGTTCCTATATTGGGTGCATATATATTTATAAGTGTTATCTCCTCTTCTTTGATTTATCCCTTGATCATTATATAGAGTGTTGTCTCTTGTCTTTATGGCATTATGTGGTGCCTTTCTTGTGTCTTGCAACATTTTTTATTTTGAAGTCTATTTTATCTGATATGAATATTGCTACTCCAGCTTTCTTTTGATTTCCATTTGCATGGAATACCTTTTCCATCCCCTCATTTTCAGTCTGTATGTGTCTCTGGGTCTGAAGTGGGTTTCTTGTAGACAGCATATATATGGGTCTTGTTTTTGTATCCACTTAGCTAGTCTGTGTCCTTTGGTTGGAATATTTAGTTCCTTAACATTCAAGGTAATTATCAATATATATGTTCCTATTACCATTTTCTTAATTGTTTTGTTCTGTTTTTGTAGGTCCTTTTCTTCTCTTATGTTTCCCACTTAGGGAAGTTCCTTTAGCATTTGTTGTAGGGCTGGTTTGGTGTTGTTGAATTCTCTAACTTTTGCTTGTCTGTAAAGCTTTTGATTTCTCCATCAAATCTCAGTGAGATCCTTGTGGGTAGAGTATTCTTGGTTGTAGGTTCTTCCCTATCATCACTTTAAATATGTCATGACACTGCCTTCTGGCTTGCAGATTTTCTGCTGAGAAATCAGCTGTTAACCTTATGGGAGTTTCCTTGTATGTTATTTGTCATTTTTCCCTTGTTGCTTTTAATAATTTTTCTTTGTCTTCAATTTTTGTCAGTTTGACTACTACGTGTCTTGGCATGATTCTCGTTGGGTTTATCCTGCCTGGGACTCTCTGTGCTTCCAGAACTTGGGTGGCTATTTCCTTTCCCATGTTAGGGAATTTTTCAACTATAATCTCTTGCAATATTTTCTTGGGTCCTTTCTCTCTCTCTTCTCCTTCTGGTACCCCTATAATTCAAATGTTGGTGTGTTTAACTTTGTCCCAGAGGTCACTTAGGCTGTGTTCGTTTCTTTTCATTCTTTTTCTTTATTCTTTTCTGCATCAGTGATTTTCTCCATTCTGTTTTCCAGCTCACTTATTTGTTCTCCTGCCTCAGTTATTCTACTATCGATTCCATCTAGTGTATTTTTCATTTCAGTTATTGTTTTGCTTACCTCTGTTTGTTTGTTCTTTAATTTTTCTAGATCTTTATTAAACTTTTCTTGCATCTTTTTGATCTTTTCATCCAGTCTTTTTTCCAACATCCTGGATCATCTTCACTATCATTATTCTGAATTCTTTTTCTGGAAGGTTGCCTATCTCCACTTCATTTAGATGTTTTTCTGGGGTTTTATCTTGTCCTTTCATATGGTACAAAGTCCTCTGATTTTCTTTTTTTCTGTCTTTCTGTGGCTTTGGTTTTCAGTTCCACAGAACAAAATAGTGTTGATACTGCTTGATACTGCTGTCTGCCCTCTTGTGGAGGAAGGTATCTAAGAGGCTTGTGGGTGCTTCCTGATGGGAGGGACTGCTAGTGGGTAGGGTTGGGTGTTGTTTTGGTGGGTGGCACTCAGTAGAACTTTAATCAGCTTGTCTTATGAAGGGTTGGGCTGCTTTCCCACCCTGTTGGTTGTTGGGCCTGAGGTGACCCAGCACTGGTGATTACAGGCTCCTTGGTAGGGCTCGTGGTGGACTCCAGGAGGGCTCACACCAATGAGCACTTCCCAGATCCCCTGCTGCCTGTGTCCCTGTCCCTGCAGTGAGCCTCAGCTGCCCCCTACCTCTGCAGGCAACCCTTCAACACAAGCAGGTAGGTCTGGTTTAGTCTACTATGGGATCACTGCTCCTTCCCCCTGGGTCCTGGTGTGCACACTACTTTTGTGTGCCCTCCAAGAGTGGAGTCTCTGTTACCCTCAGTCCTGTGGAAGTCCTGCAATCAAATCCCACTGGCCTTCAAAGTCTGATTCTCTGGGGATTCCTCCTCCCATTGCCAGACCCCCAGGTTAGGAATCTTGACGTGGGGCTCAGGACCCTTACTCCAGTGGGTGGACCTCTGTAGTGTAACTGTTCTCCATTTTGTGAGTCGCTCACCCAGCAGTTATGGAATTTGATTTTATTGCAATTGTGCTCCTCCTACCATCTCATTGAGGCTTCTCCTGTGTCTCTGGATGTGGGGTGTCTTTTTTGGTGAGTTACATTGTCTTTCTTTTGATGCTTGTTCATCAGTTAATTGTAATTCTGGTGCTCTTGCAAGA
This sequence comes from Hippopotamus amphibius kiboko, assembly GCF_030028045.1. Classification (NCBI taxonomy): domain Eukaryota; kingdom Metazoa; phylum Chordata; class Mammalia; order Artiodactyla; family Hippopotamidae; genus Hippopotamus; species Hippopotamus amphibius. Next base: position 13,764,016 of record NC_080200.1, on the reverse strand, counting down.
GGGAGTGAGTGCACATCCTTCTACTCTGCCATCTTGAACCAGCTCCTCCTTAACTATTATTTCTTTAAATAAACTCTCTACTCCCATCTCCCTCTCTTCTCCATCTAGGATTCCCATTAACCCAGTGTGGCCCTTCCTCAAAGTGTCAGATAACTCTTATAGAGTTTCCTCATATTTTTGGTGCCATATTTCTCTTTCATATTCTAATTGTATTATTTATAGATTTCTATTTTTGAGCTCACTAATTCTCTCTTCCATTTAGTCTGCTCTGTTTCCAGCGCTTTCTGATACAGTCTTCAACTTGTTCATTGAGTTTTTCAGCTCCAAAATTTCTGTTTGATTCATTTTAGAAATTTAATCTCTTTGATAAAGTATTCCTTCTGTTCATGAATTTTAACTCTGAGCCCACTGAATTGCCTTTCACAATATTCTTCTAGCTCTCTGAGTTACTTCATGACAGCTCTTTTGAATTGTCTATATGTTACATCACAATATTCCATGATTTTAACCTGGGCTTGTGGAGAATCGTCACTTTCTTTTTGTGGTACAGTGTTATCATGGTTCTTCATGGAGTTTGATGAGTTTATTTTTTCTCTGCCATCACATTTGAAATACTGAAACCCTTCTTTTTTAGGTGTTTTTTTTTTTTCTTGCTTAATTCTAATGATTCAACACATTATTCATTGCAGACATTTTTTGTTTCAATATGTGACAGTGTAGGACAAGGTTTTGGTCTCTCTTACCTGACCTGCCTCTGGTTATATTTAAGAATGGTCATTTTCCATCTACCTCTGCCTCTGTCAGAGGTATCACCTAGTGCTCTTGTGGGGGATTGTGTCTCCAGGGTCATTAATGCCTTGCTGCTGCTTACATTGCTAACATAGCAACTGGGGGAGCTTTGATGGTGGGCACTTTTGCTGCATTCATTGTCTCCTGGGTCTCACATCCTGCCATTGCAAGGATATGATGAAAGTAGGAAGTAGCCAGAGTCATACGTATCTTTGCCATGTCTGGGTTTGCCAGGCTTACTGGAACTGCCACTGTGGGAAGGAAATGGTAGGTGCAGAGTCATGGGCACCTCTGTGACTGGAAGGATAGGGTCACAGGCTCCACTACCACTGATTCCCAGTTCTCTATAGCCATGGGCTCTGCTGAGGCCAGAATAATGGAGGTGTGTGCACACATTTCTCTGATCCTACCTGGTTCTCTGGGGCTGTGATCTTAGCTGCAGCAAGCAGGGGTCTAGGATCATAGGCACGACTTACACTGTTCCCCAAGTTCCACCTTCTCTATACCTTCCAGTCTGCCCATTTTTAGATGTAAAGATGTGAGAAATTCTCTGTTGTCCTGGTGTGTTGGGCAGAAGTAGCTTTTTTGAATTATGGATGTTTTACTGGTTGTAAATTAAAGGGGAGAGACAAAGGGAGAATCTCACTCCATCATAATGCTGCTGTCACTCCTATTTCTGTTTTTTAAGGTTAAGATCATCTGATGTTGAAAGCTTTCCTTGTATCATTGTTATACTAATGATTATGGCTGAGGTGAGAAAACCCTGGCCATGGCCCTAAGAATTCATAGTACGCAGTGTGTGAGTGTTTGTGTGTGCACAGGTGTAAGTTTTGTGTGTATCTGTTATTTTGTGGGGTGGGAGCTGTTATCAGGGGAGTATCCCCTAGCCCATACACTTTTTTATTTCTTAAAATGCCATTATTTCACAGTTATTATTGAAGGACATTTTCACTGGATATAGAATTTTAGTTTAGTGACATTATATTTTGGCACTGTTAACATGTCGTTTTTTTTGGAACATCATTGTTGCTATTGAGAAGCCAGTAGCCAATTTAATTGTTGCCTTCTTGAGGATAGATAGTGCATTTTTGTTTTTCTTTTTGGCTGATTTTTTTAAAAACAATTTTATTTTATATTGAAGTATAGTTGATTAAAATGTTGTGTAAGTTTTGGATGTACAGCAAAGTGATTCAGTTATACATTCACAAGTATCTATTCTTTTTCAAATTCTTTTCTCTTTTAGGTTATTACAGAATACTGAGCAGAGTTCCCTGTGCTATAAAGTAGATCTTTTTCATTATCTAGTTTAAATACAGAGTGTGTACATGTGTGACCCTAAATTATAGACACAAGAATGTTAACCAATAGATGGAGATTTCTGCTCATAAGGTTCCTTGAAAATAAAATTAGTGATGTACTCCACATGTCCTGAAGTTTCAGCTGTAGCTGGGAGGCCACCTCATTCCTCAACATTCTCTGACACCATTTCTCATAATGCCCACCTGCTTATTCTGTCACCACATTGGTTCAACTTTCAGTCTTAAATGTCTGAAACAAGAGCCATCCTAAGGGTCTTTTCACTGGCTCTTTACCCTGCACAGTGCATGCTTCCCCACAATATCATCATGTCTCTAATTTTGTCTTCATCATCAACAGGTCTTCTGAAATCCCAGTAAAAAATAACCTCCCCATCCACTGTTTATTGTACATACTTTTTCCTTCTTCATATAATCAGTCACCATATGACATGATATATGATATTTATTTGTTTATACTCTTTCACTATTATATACTTTATGTTTCAGCAGTTTATATCTTCTGCATAGGAGTTGGTAAATATTCAACATATATATTTCAAATGCTTGAAAGCATTTCTCACTAAAACTGTACAATATATGATCTTTTGGGGAAAAACCTGAGAGTTTTCCCCTCATCATAATCTATCTAGGACTACCTGGGCACTTTAGATCTTCTCTTCTTTTGATATCTATATCATTTCCCTCTATCTAAGAGAATTTCAGTCAGAGACATTATAAAAATCTCTTAAAAGGAATAATTTGCTGAAAAAATATAAACTAATTTCTTGAATTTAAAATACAAATTTTAACAGGTGAACTCTTAGTAATGCTCATTTGTTTAAAAATTTTTTTTTCCCTTCATTTCTAGGCATCACAACCACCATATGGTATCAGGTAACTATACACACAATTCAGAATTTTTTCTTCAGGGATTATCAAAGGAACCAGAACTACAGTCTCTCATATTTGGAGTTTTCCTCTCCATGTATCTGATCACTGTGTGTGGAAACCTGCTCATCATCCTGGCTGTCATTTCAGACGCTCGCCTCCACACACCCATGTACTTTTTGCTCTCAAACTTGTCCTTCGTAGACATCTGTTTCACCACCACAACAACCCTAAAGATGCTAGTGAACATACAGATCCAGAGCAATGCTATAACCTATGGCGGCTGCATCGGCCAGATGTATTTTTACGTGCACTTTGCAGTGTTGGATGACTTTCTCCTGGCTGTGATGGCCTATGACCGCTTTGTGGCCATCTGCCACCCCCTGCACTACACAGTCATCATGAAGCCCCAGCTCTGTGGACTACTGGTGCTGGTGTCCTGGACCATTAGCGCCCTGCATTCCTTGTTAGAAAGCTTAATGATATTGCGGTTGACTTTCTGTACAGACATGGAAATCCCCCACTTTTTCTGTGAAATCAAACAGATTGTCAGACTTGCCTGTTGTGACACATTTCTTAATGACACAATTCTATATGTTACAGCAGTACTGCTTGCTGGTTGCCCTCTGGTTGGTATCCTTTACTCTTACTCTAAGATAGTATTCTCCATACATGGAATGTCATCCGCTCAGGGGAAGTATAAAGCATTTTCCACCTGTGCATCTCACCTCTCAGTTGTCTGCTTATATTATTGTACAGGCATAGGAGTGTACCTCAGCACTTCTGCTACCCACAACTCACGCTCAAGTGTAACAGCCTCAGTGATGTACACTGTGGTCACACCCATGCTGAACCCCTTCATCTATAGTCTCAGGAACAAAGACATTAAGAGGGCTCTGAAAAGAGTTGTTCAGATGGCAGTTATAAGAAGGGAAATTGTTCTCTGTCTGAGGAAGTGCGCTTGAAGCAGGTTGAAGCCTCAGAACTAGAAATTCCTATTCTTTGATCAGATTCTTGGTGTGAAACTTAATCCTTCTCTTTATTTCCTGGAATTTCAATTTCTTTCACTTTGAGCCTTTATACAATTTATGGAACTCACTTCCTGAAGTGTTTTGCTCTGATGTGTAGATAATTATTCCCGTCGTCCATTTTCCTACTTTCACAAATTTTTCCCAACCGTAAGGCAGAAATACTAGGAAATTCCCATTTATGTTATGGAACAACATGGATTTAGGTCTTCCTATCCCTGAGACACAACAATATTGAAATTAGACACATACATCTTATACTCCTTTCTATAGCGCTATCTTAAGTGGTCCTACTTATAATGCATGTTTAAACAAACTAGTGTGGTAATGCTGGTCACTGGGTTTTATTCTCCTCATTAAGATTCTGGTTTTGTTTTTTCATTTTTGTTTTGTTTGTTTGTTTGTTTGTTTGGAGCTCAGTGTCCAAAACGCTTAACTTAGTCACTGGCAAAATTACTATCAAATACATTTCTTCAAGAGGAGTCTTTATTTCTCTTCAAGTGGAGGGTGTGATGAATTGGGAGAGTAGAATTGACATATATGCACTACCATGTGTAAAATAGATAGCTAGTGGGAAGCAGCTGTATAGCACAGTGGGCTCAGCTTGGTGCTCCATAATGACCTAGAGGGGTGGGATGAGGGTGTGGAAGGGAGGTTCAAGAGGAAGGGGATATATGCATACATATACCTGATTCACCTCCTTGTACAGCAGAAACTAACATAACATAGTAAAGCAATTATACTCCAATAAAAAGAGAGGAGGCTTTATTGCAAGACAAATTTTAGTAAATATATTGACCTAATTTGATCTTAGAGTCCTGGATGACCTTAAATGATGAAGAAAAATTTATATCATACATCAAATTACTATGCAAAGTATTTCTTTTTCATGATGTACATCTATTCATTGCAACATGGAGGACGGTTGTCCATATAGAATAGGCTTTTTATATATGGGTGAAAAATTGATTGGCACTTTTTATAGTTTTATTGATTTATATTTTTCTTTCTGCTTCAAAACTTTCAGTGCTGCCTGTAATATGACACCTTTGATTGCTATAAAGGAAATATCTTCTGCTTCCTACACAAAGGAGTGGTCGATGAACATTATCAATATCACCCATTATATGTCTCTTTTACGCTCAGGACTCTTTTCAGGTTTATGTTCAAAGAAGTGACTCAAGTGAGCTTCTATTCCTATCATACTTATTAATCAAGAGTACCAGTCTTCCTACACAGACATGCATGTCTTTTTAACTGCTTTGGGGGGCCAGGAAGTGAGCCCTAATGAGACACATTTTAATACAGTTGTCTGAAATAACAGAGTAGCCAAGAATGCTCTCTTCAAATATAAGGAAAATGCCAAGAATAATCAGCAGCAGATTATTATCCTTGTTCTTACTTCCATTCACTTTGACCATTATATCAGTTAGCTATTGCCCATAACAAGATATCCTCAAAGCAAATGGTTTAACATAATCCCATTCTTACCACATGATAATGGATGGTGTGACATTGTTCAGAGCTCTGCTATTCTCCTCATGAGTCTATAGTCAGCTATGAGGCTCTGCATCGTTTTCTAAGGTTCATTAATAATATGTGTGGCCAGGTTGTTCTTCTCCCTAGAATCAATATGCAATCAGTTTATTTTTATATGTATATTCATCTTATATTTTACAGAAAAAAAAGAACAGCAAGTGTGAATTCCTTAACTGGCTTCTAATGTTCCTATATCCATATATGACAATTTTCTTTCTTCCCAGGTAGAAGATATACCTCCTATCACTGCCCAGTGTAAATCACCTACCTGTGCTCTAGACACTACTCAAATGCATGCAATGTTACATTTTTCTTTCTAAGAATTGTATTGGACTATAATTGGAGCATATCACACTATAAACTACAAATAAGTAAAATGTACAATTTGTGAATAAAAGGAGCCATGCAAACATTATAGTACACACCTCAGGTTTCCATTTGAGTGAAATTTAATAAAGTGCACAATAAATTTTAAAGTTTTTTTATGTAATTGTTAAAAATGTAAAATTTCTGAGCCTCAGTTTTCTTATTTGAGAATATCACTTGGGATTGTAAACATAATTTCAGATGAAATAAATGATATGTGTTGATTTAATTTTTTGAGGCTAAAGAGAATGTTGAAGGGGAAAGTTGTGTTATGGGTATGTGTGTGTTCATTTGTATACATTTTTGTTGCAAATAAATGTATTAATACAAATACTTGTACATAAACACAGACTCATTTATAATATCACACTTTATATTTAATGGAAACTTGGTGAGTATTAAAGTGAAAATAATGAATCTATGACAAGAAATCTAATGAGTTTAGAAATTTAGATACAAAGATTTAAAGTAAATGGTAGACAAATTTATTTTTTCATCTTTATTGGAGTATAATTGATTTAAAATGTTGTGTTAGTTTCTGCTGTACTCAAAGTAAGTCAGATATATATATATATATATATATATATATACATATATATATATATATATATCCCCACCATATCCCCTCCCTCTTGAGCCTCCCTCACCCCATCTCTATCCCACCCCTCTAGGTTGTTACAAAGCACCAAGCTGATCTCTCTGAGCTATGCAGCAGCTTCCTACTAGTTATTTTACATTTGGTAGTGTAAGTATGTCACTGTTACTCCCTCGCTTCGTCCCAGCCTCCCCTTCCCCCACCCAGTGTCCTCAAGTCCGTTCTCTATGTCTGTGTCTCTATTCCTGTTCTGCCACTAGGTTCATCAGTACCATTTTTCTAGATTCCATATATATGTGTTAGCATCTGGAATTTGTTTTTCTCTGTCTGACTTACCTCACTCTGTATGACAGTCTCTAGGTCCATCCACCTGACTACTAATAACTCAATTTCTTTCCTTTTTTAAGGCTGAGTAATAGCCCATTGTATATATGTACCCCATCTTCTTTATCCATTCATTTGTCAATGGACATTTAGGTTGACTTCATGTCCTGGCTATTGTAAATAGTGCTGCAATGAACATTGTGGTACAGGTATCTTTTTGAAATACGGTTTTCTAAGGGTATGTGCCCAGAAGTGGGGTTGCTGAGTCATACGGTAGTTCTATTTTTAGTTTTTTAAGGAACCTCCATACTGTTTTCCATAGTGGCTGTATCAATCTACCTTCCTACCAACAGTGTAGGATGGTTCCCTTTTCTCCACTCCCTCTCCAACAATTATTTTTTTATAGATTTTATGATGATGTCTATTCTAACCACTGCGAGGTGATACCTCGTCAATGTTTTGATTTGAGTTTCTCTAATGATTAGTTATGTTGAGCATCTTTTCATGTGTGTGTTGGCAGTCTGTGTGTCTTCTTTGGGGAAATGTCTATTTATGTCTTCTGCCCAGTTTTGGATTGGGTTGTTTTTTGTTTTGTTTTGTTTTGTTTTGATATTGAGAGACTTGATATGCTTGTATATTTTTGAGAATCCCTTGTCCTTTGATTCAATTGTAAATATTTTCCCCATTCGGAGGGATGTCTATTCTCTTGTTTATGGTTTCCTTTTCTGTGCAAAATCTCTTAAGTTCCATTAGGTACTGTTTATATATTTTTGTTTTTATTTCATTACTCTGGGAGGTGGGTCAAAATGATCTTGCTGTGGTTTATGCCACAGTGTTCTGTCTATGTTTTCCTCTAAGAGTTTTATAGTGCCTGGCCTTACATTTAGGTCTTTAATCTATTTTGAGTTTACTTTTGTGTATTAGGAAGTGTTAGGAAGTGTTCTAATTTCATTGTTTTACAGGTAGCTGTCCAGTTTTCCCAGAACCACTTATTGAAGAGGCTGTCTTTTCTGCATTGTAGGTTCTTGCTTCCTTTGTCATAAATTAGGTGACCATATGTGCATGGGTTTATCTCTGGGCTTTGTATCCTGTACCAATAATAATATTTCTGTTTTTCTGCCAGTACCATACTGTATTGATTACTGCAGCTTTATAGTACAGTTTGAAGTCTGGGAGCTGGATTCCTCTGGCTCCATTTTTCTTTCTCAAGATTGCTTTGACTTTTGGAGTCTTTTGTTTTTCCATAGAAACAGCAAATTTTTTTTGTTCTAATTCTGTGAAGAATGCCATTGGTAGTTTGATAGGGATTGCATTGAATCTGTAAATTTCTTTGGGTAGTATAATCATTTTCACAATATTAATACCAATCCATGAACAAGGTATATTTCTCCATCTGTTTGTATCATCTTTGATTTCTTTCATCAGTGTTTTATACTTTTCTGAGTACAAGTCTTTTGCCTCTTTAGCTAGGTTTATTCCTAGATATTTTATTCTTTTAGTTGCGATGGTAAATAGAATTGTTTCCTTAATTTCTCCTTCTAATTTTGCATTATTAGTGTATAGGAATCCAAGAGATTTCTGTGTATTAATTTTGTATCCTGCAACCTTACCAAAGTCATTGATTAGTTCTAGTAGTTTTCTTGTGACATCTTTAGGATTTTCTATGTATAATATCATGTCATCTGCAAACAGTGACAGTTTAAATTCTTTCCCAATTTGTATTCCTTTTGTTTCTTTTTCTTCACTGATTTTTGTGGCTAGGAGTTCCACTACTATATTGAATAAGAGTGGCAAGAGTGGGCATCCTTTCTTGTCCTTGAACTTAGTGGATATGCTTTCAGTTTTTCACAATTGAGAATGATGTTTGCTGTGGGTTTGCCATATATGGCCTTTATTATGTTGAGGTAGGTTCCCTCTATGCTGATTTTCTGTAGAGTTTTTAGCATAAATGGATGTTGAATTTTGTCAACAGCTTTCTCTATATCTACTAAGACTATCTTATGTTTTTATTTCTTAATTTGTTGATATGGTGTATGACATTGATTTATTTGCATACATTAAAGAATCCCTACATTCCTGGGATAAATCTCACTTGATCATGTTGTAGGATCCTTTTAATGTGTTGTTGGATTCTGTTTGCTAGTACGAGGGTTAGTCAAAAATTATCCACACTCTGGTTATATTAAAACTTGATAAATTCTACAGAGTGTGGATAATTTTGACTCACCCTTGTATTTTGTTGAGGGTTTTTGTATCTATTTTCATCAATAGTATTGGTAAGTAATTTTCCTTTTTTTATGACATATTTTTCTGGTTGTGGCATAAGGGTGATGGCCTCGTAGGATGAGATTGGGCATGTTCCTTCATCTGCTAAAGTTTGGAAGAGTTTGGGAAGGATAGGTGTTAGCTCTTTTCTAGATGTTTCATAGAATTCGCCTCTGAAGCTATCTGATCCTTAAAGATTTTTAATTACACTTTCAACTTCATTACCTGTGATAGGTCTGTTTGTATTTTCTAATTCCTGGTTTAGTCCTAGAAAATTGTACCTTTCCAAAAATTTGTCCATTTCATTGAGGTTGTCCGTTTTCTTGCATGTAGTTGTTTGTAGTAGCCTCATATAATCCTTTGTATTTATATGGTGTCAATTGTGATTTCTCCTTTTACATTTGTAGTTTTATTGATTTGTGTCCACTTTTTTTTCTTGATGTGTCTAGCTAAAGGTTTATCAATTTTCTTTACCTTCTCAAAGAACCAAATTTTAGTTTTACTGATCTTTGCTATTGTTTTCTTCATTTCGATTTCATTTATTTCTGCTGTGATCTTTCTGATTTCTTTCCTTCTACTGACTTTGGGTGTTCTTTATTTTTCTTTCTGTAATAGCTTTAGGTGTAAGATTAGATTGCTTATTTGAGATTTTTCATGTTTCTTGAGTGAGATTGAATTGCTATAATCTTCCTTCTTAGAACTGCTTTTCCTGTGTCCCGTAGGTTTTGGGTTGTCATGTTTACAATGTCATTTGTTTCAAAGTATTTTTTTTAATTTCTTCATTTATCTCTTGGTTATTTAGTAATGCACTGTTTAGCCTTCATGTATTTTTACAGGTTTTTTTCCATGTAATTGGTTTCTTTCTTTCTTTTTTTTTTAAGAACTTTTATTGAGATACAATTAACATACAATAAACTGCATATATTTAGAGTGTACAATTTGGTATCCCAATCTCCCAATTCATTCCCCCCCAACCCTCCCCGCTTTCCCCACTTGGTGTCCATATGTTTGTTCTCTACATCTGTGTCTCTATTTCGGCCTTGCAAACCAGTTGATTTGTACCATTTTTCTATAGACCGCATATATGTGTTAATATACGGTATTTGTTTTTCTCTTTCTGACTCACTTCACTCTGTATGACAGTCTCCAAGTCCATCCATGTCTCTAGAAATGTCCCAGTTTCCTTGCTTTTTACAGTTGAGTAATATTCCATTGTATATATGTACCACATCTTTTTTATCCATTCATCTGTTGATGGACATTTAGGTTGCTTCCATGTCCTGGCTATTGTAAATAGTGCTGCAATGAACATTGGAGTGTATGTGTCTTTCTGAATTATGGTGTCCTCTGGGTATGTGCCCAGCAGTGGGATTTCTGGGTCATATGGCAACTCTATTTTTAGTTTTGCAAGGAACCTCCATACTGTTCTCCATAGTGGCTGTATCAATTTACATTCCCACCAACAGTGCAAGAGGGTTCCCTTTTCTCCACACCCTCTCCAGCATTTACTGTTTGTAGATTTTCTGATGATGCCCATTCTGACTGTTGTGAGGTGATACCTCATTGTTGTTTTGATTTGCATTTCTCTAATAATTACTGATGTTGAGCAGCTTTTCATGTGCCTCTTGGCCATCCATATGTCGTCTTTGGAGAAATGACTATTTAGGTCTGCTGCCCATTTTTTGATTGGGTTGCTTGTTTTTTTTTATATTGAACTGGATGAACTGTTTATATATTTTGGAGATTAGTCCTTTGTCTGTTGATTCACTTGCAAATATTTTCTCCCATTCTGAGGGCTGTCTTTTCATCTTGCTGATAGTTTCCTTTGCTGTGCAGAAGCTTTGAAGTTTCATTAGGTCCCACTTATTTATTTTTGTTTTTATTTCCATTACTCTAGGGGGTGGATCAAAAAAGATCTTGCTGTTATTTATGTCAAAGAGTGTTCTTCCTTGTTTTCCTCTAGCAGTTTTATAGTGCCTGGCCTTACATTTAGGTCTTTAATCCATTTTGAGTTTATTTTTGTGTGTGGTGTTAGGGAGTGTTCTAATTTCATTCTTTTACATGTAGCTGTCCAGTTTTCCCAGCACCACTTATTGAAGAGGCTGCCTTTTCTCCATTGTATATCTTTGGCTCCTTTGTCATAGATTAGTTGACCATAGTTTATCTCTGGTCTTTCTATTCTGTTCCATTGATCTATATTTCTGTTTTTGTGCCAGTACCATACTGTCGTGATCACTGTAGCCTTGTAGTATAGCCAGAAGTCAGGAAGCCTGATTCCACCAATTCCATCTTTCCTTCTCAAGATTGCTTTGGCTATTCAGGGTCTTTTGCGTTTCCATACAAATCATAAAATTTCTTGTTCTGGTTCTGTAAAAAATGCCATTGGTAATTTGATGGGGATTGCATTGAATCTGTAAATTGTTTTGGGTAGCATAGTCATTTTCACAATGTTGATTTTTCCAATCCAAGAACATGGTATGTCTCTCCATCTGTTTGTATCATCTTTGATTTCTTTCATTAGTGTCTTATAGTTTTCTGAGTACAGGTCTTTTACCTCCTTGGTTAGGTTTATTCCTAGGTATTTTATTCTTTTTGCTGCAATGGTGAATGGGATTATTTCCTTAATTTCTCTTTATGATCTTGCATTGTTGGTGTATAGAAATGCAAGAGATTTCTGTGTGTTAATCTTGCATCCTGCAACTTTACCAAATTCATTGATTAGTTCAAATAGTTTTCTGGTGGCATCTTTAGGATTTTCTATGTATAATATCATATCATCTGTGAACAGTGACAGTTTTAATTCTTCTTTTCTGATTTGGATTGCTTTTATTTCTTTTTCTTCTCTGAATGCTGTGGCAAGGACTTCCAAAACTATGTTGAATAGGAGTGGCGAGAGTGGGCATCCTTGTCTTGTTCCTGATCTTTGAGGGAATGCTTCCAGTTTTTCACCATTGAGAATTATGTTTGCTGTGGGTTTGTCATATATGGCCTTTATTATGTTGAGGTAGGTTCCCTCTATGACCACCTCCTGGAGAGTTTTTATCATAAATTGGTGTTGAATTTTGTCAAAAGCTTTTTCTGCATCTATTGAGATGATCATGTGGTTTTTATCCTTCAATTTATTAATATGGTGTATCACATTGATCGATTTGCATATATTGAAGAATCCTTGCATTCCACGGATAAACCCCACTTGATCATGGTGTATGATCCTTTTAATGTGTTGTTGGATTCTGTTGGCTAGTATTTTGTTGAGGATTTTTGCATCGAAATTCATCAGTGATATTGGTCTGTAGTTTTCTTTTTTTGTAGGATCTTTGTCTGGTTTTGGTATCAGGATGATGGTGGCCTCATAGAATGAGTTTGGGAGTGTACCTTCCTCTGCAATATTTTGGAAGAGTTTGAGAAGGATGGGTGTTAGCTCTTCTCTAAATGTTTGACACAATTCACCTGTAAAGCCATCTGGTCCTGGGCTTTTGTTTGTTGGGAGATTTTTAATCACAGTTTCAATTTCATTACTTGTGATTGGCCTGTTCATGTTTTCTATTTCTTCCTGATTCAGTCTTGGCAGGTTATCCCTTTCTAAGAATCTGTCCATTTCATCCAGGTTGTCCATTTTATTGGCATATAGTTGCTTGTAGTAGTCTCTTATGGTGCTTCTTATTTCTTCAGTGTCTGTTGTAACTTCTCCTGTTTCCTTTCTAATTTTATTGATTTGAGTCCTCTCCCTCTTTTTCTTGATGAGTATTGTTAGAGGTTTATTGATTTTATTTATCTTCTCAAAGAACCAGCTTTTAGTTTTACTGATTTTTGCTATTGTTTTCTTTGTCTCTATTTCATTTATTTTTTCTCTGATCTTTATGATTTCTCTCCGTCTACTCACTTTGGGTTTTGTTTGCTCTTCTATCTCTAATTTCTTTAGGTGTAAGGTTAGATTGTTTATTTGGGATTTTTCTTGTTTCTTGAGGTAGGATTGTATTGCTATAAACTTTCCTCTTAGAACTGCCTTTGCTGCATCCCATAGGTTTTGGATCATTGTGTTTTCATTGTCATTTGTCTCTAGGTATTTTTGGATTTCCTCTTTGATTTCTTCAGTGATCTCTTGGTTATTTAGTAGCATATTCTTTAGCCTCCATGTGTTTGTGTTTTTTACACTTTTTTTCCTGCAATTGATTTCTAATCTCATAGCATTGTGGTCGGAAAAGATGCTTGATATGATTTCAATTTTCTTGAATTTACCAAGGCTTGATTTATGATCCAAAATGTGATCTATCCTGGAGCATGTTCCATGTGCACTTGAGAAGAATGTGTAATCTGCTGTTTTTGGATGTAATGTCCTGTAGATATCTATTAAATCAAGCTGATTTATTGTGTCATTTAAAGCTTGTGTTTCCTTATTAATTTTCTGTGTGGTTGATCTGTCCATTGGTGTAAGAGGTGTGTTAAAGTCCCTCATTGTTATTGTGTTACTGTCAATTTCCTCTTTCATAGTTGTTAGCATATGCCTTACATATTGAAGTGCTCCTACATTGGGTGCATATATATTTATAATTGTTATCTCCTCTTCTTGAATTGATCCCTTGATCTTTATGTAGTGTCCTTTCTGGTCTCTTGTAACATTTTTTATTTTAAAGTCTATTTTATCTGATATGAATATTGCTACTCCAGCTTCCTTTTGATTTTCATTTGCATGGAGTATCTTTTTCCATCCCCTCACTTTCAGTCTGTATGTGTCCGTAGGTCTGAAGTGAGTCTCTTGGAGACAGCATATATATGGATCTTGTTTTTGTATCCATTCTGCCAGTCTGTGTCTTTTGGTTGGTGCATTTAGTCCATTTACATTCAAGGTAATTATTGATATGTATATTCCTATTACCATTTTCTTAATTGTTTTGTGTTTGTTTTTGTAGGTCCTTTTCTTCTCTTATGTTTCCCACTTAGAGAAGTTCCTTTAGCATTTGTTGTAGGGCTGGTTTAGTGGTGCTGAATTCTCTTAGCTGTTGTTTGTCTGTAAAGCTTTTGATTTCTCCATCCAATCTGAATGAGATCCTTGCTGGGTAGAGTATTCTTGCTTGTAGGTTCTTCTCTTTCATTACTTGAAGTATATCATGCCACTCCCTTCTGGCTTGCAGAGTTTCTGCTAAGAAATCAACTGTTAACCTTATGGGAATTCCCTTGTATGTTATTTGTCATTTTTCCCCTGTTGCTTTTAATAACTTTTCTCTGTCTTTAATTTTTGTCAATTTTACTACTATATGTCCTTGGGTTTATCCTGCCTGGGACTCTGCACTTCCTGGACTTGGGTAGCTATTTCCTTTCCCGTGTTAGGGAAGTTTTCAACTATAATCTCTTCCAATACCTTCTTAGGTCCTTTCTCTCTTTTTATCCTTCTGGGACCCCTATAATGTGAATGTTGGTGCATTTAACATTGTCCCAGAGGTCTCTTAGTCTGCCTTCAGTTCTTTTCATTCTTTTTCTTTATTCTTTTCCACATCAGTGATTATCACCATTCTGTCTTCCAGGTCACTTACTCGCTCTTCTGCCTCAGTTAATCTGCTGTTGGTTCCTTCTAGTGTGTTTTTCATTTCAGTTATTGTGTTGCATATCTCTGTTTGTTTGCTCTTTAATTCTTCTAGGTCTTTGGTAAACTTTTTATCTTTGCATCCAGTCTTTTTTCAAAGTCTTGGATCATCTTCACTATCATTATTCTGAATTCTTTTTCTGGAAGGGTGCCTATCTCCTCTTCATTTAGTTGTTTTTCCGGGGGTTTATCTTTTCCCTTCATCTGGTACAAAGTCCTCTGCTTTTTCATTTTCTCTATCTTTCTGTGGCTGTGGTTTTCAGTTCCACAGAAGGAAATACTGCTGATACTTCTTGATACTGTTGTCTGCCCTCTTGTAGAAGAAGCTATCTAGGAGGCTGTGTGTGCTTCCTGATGGGAGGGACTGATGGTGAGTAGGTCTGGGTGGGCAGAGCTCAGTAAGACTTTAATCCGATTTGGTGGGTGAAGATCAGTAAAACTTTAATCTGCTTGTCTGCCAATGGGTGTGGCTGTGTTCCCACCTTGTTTGATGTTTGGCCTGAGACTACCTAGTAGCGGAGATTACAGGCTCTTTAGTGGGGCTAATGGCAGACTCTGGGAGGGCTCATGCCAATGAGCACTTCCCAGAACCCCTGCCCCCAGTGCCCCTGTCTCCTCAGTGAGACACAGCTGCCCCCCACCTCTGCTGGCAACCCTCCAGCACCAGGAGGCAGGTCTGATTCAGTCTCCTATGCAGTCACTATTCCTTCCACCTGGGTCCTGGTGAACACACTTTTTTGTGTGCCCTCCAAGAGTGCAGTCTCTGTTTCCTCCAGTCTTGTGGAGGTCCTGCAATTAAATCCCACTGGCTTTCAAATTCTAATTCTCTGGGGATTCCTCCCCCCATTGCTGGACTCCCAGGTTGGGAAGCCTGATGTGGGACTCTGATCCCTCACTTTAGTGGGTGGGCTTCTGCGATATAACTGTTCTCCAGTTTGTGAGTCACCCACCCAGCATTTATGGGATTTGATTGTAACATGATTGCGCACCACCTACTGTCTCATTGTGGCTTCTCCTTCGTCTCTGGATGTGGAGTGTCTTTTTTGGTGAGTTCCATTGTCTTTCTGTCAATGGTTGTTCAGCAGTTAGTTGTAATTCCAGTGCTCTTGCAAGAAGGAGTGAGCACACGTCCTCCTACTCTGCCATCTTCACATTCTCTTTTAATCATCCATGTAATTGGTTTCTAATCTCATAGTATTGTGGGCAGAGAAGATACTTGACATGATTAGAATTTTCTTAAATTTTCTGAGGCTTGATTTGTAATGCTAGCTGTGATCAAGCCTGGAGATTGTTCCATGTGCACTTGAGAAGAAAGTATATTTTGCCACTTTGATGTGGAATCTCCTATAAATATCAATTAAATCTGTCTGCTCTATTGTGTCATTTAAAACTTGTGTTTCCTTATGTATATTCTGTGTGGAAGATCTGTCCATTGGTGTAATTGGGTTGTTAAAGTCCCCTACTATTGATTACCCTTTTTATAGCTGTTAGCAGTCACCTTATGTATTGAGGCGCTCCTATGTTGGGTGCATATTTACATTCTTATATATTCTTCTTGGATTGATCCCTTGATCATTATGTAGTGTCCTTCCTTGTGTCTTATAATAGTCTTTATTTTAAAGCCTATTTTGTCTGATATGAGTATTACTACCCCAGCTTTCTTTTGATTTCCACTTGCAAAGAAAATCTTTTTCCACCCCCTCTCTTTCAGTCTGAATATGCCCCTGGGTATGAAGTGGGTCTCTTGTAGACAGCATATGTATGGGTCTTGTTTTTGTATCCCTTCAGCCAGTCTGTGTCTTTTGGTTAAAGCATTTAATTCATTTGTATTCAAGGTTATTTTTGATATGCATGCTCCTATTAACATTTTCTAAATTTTTGGTTTGTTTTTAAAGGGTTGTTTTCTTCTCTTGTGGTTCCCACCTAGAGAAGTTCTTTTAGCATTTGTTCTAAAGCTGGTTTGATGGTGCTGAATTCTTAGCTTTTGCTTGTCTGTAAAGCTTTTGATTTCTCCATCAAATCTGAGTGAGATACTTGCAGGGTAATCTTCATTGTAGGTTTTTCTCTTTCATCACTTTAAGTATATCCTGCCACTGCCTTCTGGCCTGCAGAGTTTCTACTGAAAAAAATCAGCTGTTAACCTTATGGGGATTCCTTTGTATGTTATTTTTTGCTTTTTCCTTGCTGATTTTAATATTTTTTCTTTGAATTTAATTTTTGTTTGTTAGATTAATATGTGTCTTGGTGTATTTCTCCTAGGGTTTATCCTGTATGGGGCTCTCTGTGCTTCCTGGACTATTTCCATTCCCATTTTAAAGATGTTTTCCACTATAATCTCTTCAAATATTTTCTCAAAACCTTTCTTTTCCTCTTCTTCTTCTGGGACCCCTATGATTCGAAACTTGGTGTGTCTAGTGTTGTCCCAGAGATCTCTGAGATTGTCTCCAATTCTTTTCATTCTCTTTTTTTTTATTATCCTGCTCCTCAGCATTTATTTCTAACATTCTGTCTTCCATCTCACTTATTCGTTCTTCTGCCTCAGTTATTCTGTTATTAATTCCTTGTAGTGTATTTTTCATTTCAGTTATTGTGTTGTTCATCTCTGTTTGCTCTTTAGATTTTCTAGATCTTTGTTAAATGTTTCTTGTATTCTCTCAATCCATGCTTACATTCTATTTCTGAGATTCTGGGTCATCTTTATTATCATCAGTGAATTCTTTTTTCAGGTAGTTTACCTATTTCCTCTTCATTTATTTGGTCTTATAGGTTTTTACCCTGCTCCTTCATCTGTGACATATTTTTTTTTTTGTAACCTCTTTTTTTTTTTCTCGATGATGGGTAGGCCAAATAACCTGTCTTACTGGTTATTTGGCCTGAGGTTTCAAGCATTGGAGTTTACAAGCTATTGGGTATATTTGGGCCTTGTTGCCAAGGTAAAGACCTCCCAGAGACCTCACTCCAGTGAATGTTACCTGGGGTCTGAGGTGATCTGTCCAGTTGTTCAGACTCAGAGCTCCCAATCCCCAGCTCCTGAACCAAGATCCCAAAACCCTCATGGGGTGGGGGAAAAAAGGAGCAGAACAATAACAAAGAATAAAAAATACAATAAGATTAGAAAACAAACAGATATGTTAGAAAATAACTAGAGACAAGGGAAGATGTCAGAGGAGTAAGACGTGGAAATCACCTTCCTCCCCAGAAATTACATCAAGAATACATCTACACATGGAAGAGCTCCTTCAGAACCCTTACTGAACACTGGCAGGGGACCTTAGACTTCCAAAAATGCAAGATAATCCCCACGTAATTTGGTAGAGCAAAACAAAAAAGAAGAAAAAAAGAAAAGAAACAAAGGAATCCAGATGGACCTGCCCCTCTGGGTGGGAGCTGTGAAGGGGAAAATGTTTCCACACACTAGGAAGTGCCCTCACTGGCGGGAAAAGGAAGAGCTTCAGAGCCTCAAAGGAAATGACAGAAACAGGTTTGCAGATGGCAGAGCAGAGAGAATCCCCCATGGAGGATCAGTGCCAACCAGCACTTCCCAGCCTGAGATGCTTGTCTGCTCACCCACTGGGGTGGGTGGGAAATGGGCACTGAGGCTTAGGCTTCAGAGGTCAAACTCCAGGGTGAAGACTGGGGTTGAATGTGTGAGGACAGCTGAGGGGGGCTAGTGAACCACATAGAGCTGGGAGGGAGTTTGGGGAAAATCCAGGGCTGAATGAAGAGGCAGAAAACCTTTGTTTCAGGGTGCTCAAGAGGCAGACTGCCTTACAAGCCTTTTGTATCTCACTCTCACAGACAATAGGGCAATGCCTATGAGAGAACCACCACAAGCCTTGGCTGTTATATCAGAACACAGAGCCTGCTGCTGCAGCCACCAAGGATCCTGTGTGCAAGGCATGTCACTGCCCACTCCCTCCCACCAGCAGGTGCATCCTGCCATGGCCAAGAGTCCAATGATCTGGGGCCAACTTCCCCAGGAGAACACACAGCTCACTTCAGTCTCATGCCATCCACTTCAGCTGCAGGCACTCCCCAAACATTTCAACTGGACTGACCTATCCTCCCTTCCCCTGACCTGAGTAAACAAGTGAGCCCTAATCAGCTACTGCTTTTGACCCCTTTGCCTTGGTGGGGAAGTGGCACCTGAAAGCTCTCCACATGCAGAGGCTGGAACAAAACCAAAACTGAACCCCGAGGACAGTGGGACCCAAAAAAGAGAGGGGGAAACATCTCTGTACAGCTGCAGGAGAAGCAGATTAAATAACCACAAAGCTTGGTGAAACCTGCATCTTTGGAATACCCAAATAGATGAGTGTTCCTACAACTGTGGCTGTGGACTTTGGGGGCAACTGTGGACTTTGGAGGCAAGTACACAGGGCAGTAAGGCTAGATTAGAGTCTGAGCTGACACCACAGTGCCCACAGAAGATACAGAGACCTACCTAGAAGTATTGGAGGACATAATGGTTTGCTTTCCATTTTTGACTTATTTATGGTTCTATGTTTTTGTTAGTTTAGTTTTTAGTGTTTATTTTCATATGTGGGTTTGTTTATTGGTTTGGTTCCTCTCTTCTTTGTTTTCTTTTTTGTTTGTTTGTTTGTTTTCTTCTCTTTTTCTTTTCTTTTCTTTTTGTGAGTACATATGTGTATGTCTCTTTGTGTGACTTTGTCTGTTTAGTTTTGTTTTTACCATCTGCCTTGGAGTTTTGTCTGTTCTTTCTCTTTCTTTCTTTGTTTTTTCCTTCTTCTTCCTTTTATTCCCATGCTATGCAGCTTGCGGGGACTTGGTGCCCAAGCCAGGGGTAAGACCTGATCCTCTGAGGTGGGAGAACTAAGTCCAGGATGTTGGACCACTAGAGAACTCCTAACCCCATGGAATACTAATCAGAAAGAGATCTCCCAGAGGTCTCCAACTCAACACAAAGATCCAGCTCCACCCATCAACCAGCAAGCTCCAGTGCTGGATGACTCATGGCACACAACTAGCAAGACAGGAACACAAGCCCACCCATTAACAGACAGACTGCCTATAGTCATACTAAGCTCACAGACACCCCAAAACACACCACAGATGTGGCTAGGCATTTCAGAACATGATCCATCTCCACCCACCAGAACACAGGCACCAGTCCCCCCCCACCAGGAAGCCTACAAAAGCCACTGGACCAACCTCCCCCAACTAAGAGGAACTATGACCCTGAAGCCTAAGGAAAGGAAACCCCAAACACAGTAAGTTAAGCAAAATGAGAGGACAGAGAAAGATGCAACAGATGAACGAACAAAGTGAAAACACACAAGACCAAAGAAATGAAGAAGAGGTAGGCAGTCCACCTGAAAAAGAATTCAGAGTAATGAGAGTAAAGATGATCCAAGATCTCAGAAATAGTATGGAAGCAAAGATGGAGAAAATATAAGAAATGTTTAATGAGGAGCTAAAAGAACTAAATAGCAAACAAACAGTGATGCACAACACAATAACTGAAATTAAAAATCTTCCAGAAGGAAAAAAATAGCAGAATAACTGAGACAGAAGAATGAATAAGGGAACTGGAAGATGAAATGGTGGAAATAACTGCTGTGGAGCAGAATAAAGAAAAAAAAATGGAAAGAATTGAGGACAGGCTCAGTGACTTCTGGGACAACATTAAACACACCAACATATGAATTATAGGGGTCCCAGAAGAAGAAGAGAAAAATAAAATATTTGAAAAGATTATAGTGGAAAATCTCCCTAACATGGAAAAGAAAAAAGACAATTAAGTTCAGAAACCTCTGAGTCCAATATAGGATAAACCCAAGGGGCAACATGCCAAAACACATATTAATCAAGCTAAAAAAATTAAACACAAAGAAAAAAATATTAAAAAGAGCAAAGGAAAAGCAACAAATAACATACAAGGGAATCCACCTAAGGTTAACAGCTGACCTTTCACCAGAAACTTAGCAGGCCAGAAGGTAGTAGCAGGATATATTTAAAGTGATGAAAGGGAAAAACCTGCATCCAAGAATACTCTACTCAGCAAGGATCTCATTCAGATTTGATGGAGAAATCAAAAGCTTTACAGGCAAGCAAAAACTAAGAGAATTCAGCACCACCAGGCCAGCTTCAAAACAAATGCTAAAGGAACTTCTCTAGCAGAAAACACGGAGGAAGAAAGGACCTACAAAAACAAACCCCAAATTATTATGAAATTGGTAATAGGAACATAAATATTGATAATTACCTTAAATGTGAATGGATTAAAGGCTCCAACCAAAAGACACAGACTAGATGAATGGTTACAAAATCAAGACCCATACATATGCTGTTTCCAAGATACACACTTCATAACTAGGGACACATACAGACTGAAAGTGAGGGGATGGAAAAAGATATTCCATGCAAATGGAAATGAAAAGAAAGCTAGGGCAGCAATACTTGTATCAGGCAAAATAGACTTTACAATAAAGTTGATTACAGGAGACAAGGAAGGACACTACATAATGATCAAGGGCTCAATCCAAGAAGAAAGTATAACAATTGTAAATATTTATATACTCAATATAGGAGCATCTCAGTATATAAGGCAAATGCTAACAGCCATAAAAGGGGTAATCAATAGTAACACAATAGTAGTAGGGGACTTTGACAACCCACTTACACCAATGGACAGATCACCCAAACAGAAATTAAATAAACACAAGCTCTAAATGAAACATTAGACAGGATGGACTTAATGGATATTTATAGGACATTCCATCCAAAAAGAACAGAATACACTATCCTCTCTAGTACACATGGACCATTCTCCAGGTTAGATCACATCTTGGGTCACAAATGAAGTCTCAATTAATTTAAGACAATTGAAATTTTGTCAAGCATCTTTTCTGATCACAGTTCTATGAGACTAGATATCAATTACTGGAAAGAAAAACTGTAAAAAAATATAAACACATAGAAATTAAACAATGTGCTACTGAATAAACAAGAGAACACTGAAGAAATCAAAGAGGAAATTACAAAATACCTAGAAACAAATGACAATGAAAACACGATGACCCAAAACCTATGAGATGCAGCACAAGGAATTCTAAGAAGGAAGTTCATAGCAATATTATCCTACCTTAAGAAACAAGAAAAATCTCAAATACACAACCTAATCTTACATCTAAGGCAATTAGAGAAAAACAACAACAACAACAATAAACCTAAAGTTAGCAAAAGGAAAGAAATCATATAGATCAGATCCGAAATAAATGTAAAAGAAATGAATGAAACAATAGCAAAGATTAATAGAACTGAAATCTAGTTCTTTGAGAAGACAAACAAAATTGAGAAACTATTAGCCAGACTCATCAAGAAAGAGGGGGAGAAGACTGAAATCAACAGAATTAGAAATAAAATGGGAGAAATAACAATTGACACCACAGAAATACAACGTATCATGAGAGACTACTTCAAGCAACTGTATGCCAATAAAATGGACAACCTGGAAGAAACGGATAAATTCTTAGAAAAGTATTGGCTTCCAAGACTGAAGCAGGAAGAAATAGAAAATATGAACAGACCAATCACAAGCACTGAAATTGAAACTGTAATTAATAATGTCCCAACAAACAAAAGTCCAGGGCCAGATAGCTCCAAAGGTGAATTATATCAAACATTTAGAGATGAGCTAACACGTATCCATCTCAAACTTCCCACAATATAGCAGAGGGAGCAACACTCCCAAACTCATTCTATGAGGCCACCATCACCCTGAAACCAAAACCAAAGATGTCACAGAAAAGGGAAATTACAGACCAAAATCACAGATGAACATAGATGCAAAAATCCTCAACAAAATACTAGCAAACTGAATCCAACAGCACATTAAAAGGATCATACACAATGATCAAGAAGGGTTTATCCCAGGAAAACAAAGATTCTTCATTATTAGCAAGTCAATCAATGTGATATACCATATTAACAAACTGAGGAATAAAAACTATGTGATCATCTCAATAGATGTAGAAAAAGCTTCTGACAAAATTCAACATCAATTTATCATAATTGGACATACAGTGAACCTACCTCAACATAATTAAGATTGTATATAACAAACTCACAGCCAACATTATTCTCAATGATGAAAAACTGAAAGCATTTCCCCTAAGAACAGGAATAAGACAAGAGTGCCCACTCTCACCACTATTATTCAACATAGTTTTGAAAGTTTTAGCCACAGCAATCAGAGAAGAAAAAGAAAGAAAAGGAATCCAAATTGGAAAAGAGGTAAAATTGTCACTCTTTGCAGATAACATGATGCTAGAAATAGAAAACCCTAAAGATGCTACCAGAAAACTTCTAACACTAATCAATGAATTTAGTAAAGTAACAGGATACAAAATTAATGTGCAGAAGTCTCTTGCATTCCTATACATGAACAATGAAAGAGCAGAAAGAGAAATTAAGGAAACAGTCCGATTCGCCATTTCAACAAAAAGAATAAAATACCTAGGAATAAACCTGCCTAAGGAGGCAAAAGGCCTGTATGCAGAAAACTATGACTTTGATGAAAGAAATCAAAGATGATAAAAACAGATGGAGAGATATACCATATTCTTGGACTGGAAGAATCAACATTGTTAAAATGATGATACTACCCAAAACAATCTACAGATCCAATGCAATCCCTATCAAATTACCAATGGCATTTTTTCACAGAACTAGAACAAAAAAGTATACAATTTATAAGGAAACACAAAAGACCCTGAATAGCCAAAGCAATCTTGAGAAAGAAAAACGGAGCTGGAGGAATCAGGCTCCCTGACTTCAGCCTATACTACAAAGCTACAGTAATCAAGACAGTGTGGTACCAGTACAAAAACAGAAATTTAGATCAATGGAACAGGATGGAAAGCCCAGAGATAAACCCATGCACATATGGTCACCTAACTTTGACAAAGGAAGCAAGAATATACAATGGAGAAAAGACAGCCTCTTCAATAATTGGTGCTGTAAAAACTGGACGGCTACATGTAAAATAATGAAATTAGTGCACTCCCTAACACCACACAATAAAATAAATACAAAATGCATTAAAGAACTAAATGTATGGCCAGACACTATAAAACTCTTAGAGAAGAACTTAGGAATGATATTTTATGGCATAAATGACAGCAAGATCTTTTTTTTTTTTTTTTGACCCACCTTCTAGAGTAATGGAAATAAAAACAAAAAATAAACAAATGGGACCTATGAAACAAAAGTTTTTGCACAGCAAAGGAAACCATAAAAATGATGAAAACACAGGACTCAGAATGAGAGAAAATATTTGCCAATGAAGCAAGCTACAAAGGATTAATCTCCAAAATATACAAGCAGTTCAGTATTGAAAATAAACAAACAAACAAACTCATTCAAAACTGGACAGAAGACCTAAATAGACATTTCTCCAAAGAAGTTATACAGATGGCCAACAAACACTTGAAAAGATGCTGAACATCACTAATCATTAGAGAAATGCATATCAAAACCACAATAAGGTATCACCTCACACTGGTCAGAATGGCCATCGTTAAAAAATCTAGGAACAATAAATGCTGAAGATGGGGTAGAGAAAAGAAAACCCTCCTGCACTGTTGGTGGGAATGTAAATGTATACAGCCACTATAGAAAACAGTATGGATATTCCTTAAAAAAACTAAAATAGAACTATCATATGACCCAGCAATCCCACTCCTGGGCATATACCCTGAGAAAACCATAATTATAAAAATACATGTGCCACAATATTCATTGCAACACTATTTAAAATATCCAAGAAATGGAAGCAATCTAAATGTCCATTGACACTTGAATGGATAAAGAAGATGTGATATATGTGATTATATATATATATATAATGCAATACTACTCAGCCATAAACAGGAATGAAATTGAATTATTTGTAGTGAGGTCAATGGGCCTAGAGACTGTCATACAGAATGAATTTAGAAAGAGAAAAACAAATACCATATGCTAACTCATATATATATATATATATATATGTATATATATATATATATATATATGGAATCTAAAAAAAATGATACTGATGAACACAGTGGCCCAACAGGCTTTCTGGGGCTGACTGGGTGGAAACACCTGAGGCACTTCCCCAGATCCTCCCCCCCCCCAGTCTGGAAGTGTCCCCCCCACACACACATTTCCTCCTTTTCCCACATCCTCCCTTCCTCCTATACCCCTAGGATGAACAAGGTCTTGAAAGGGGCTCGGAATATGAAGAAACAGGCTTGGGGTTTTATTTGTCTTTTTGTTCTTTTCTTTAATATATTTTATACATTTTTAATATTTCTATTTGTACATTGCCCTTCTGTTTTTCTATCGTCTTTCCCTTCTCCTCCTCCCTCCTGCTTTTTAAATCATTTTTGTTGGTTTTTTTTTTCTTTGCTTCATTCTTCAATTGACAATCTATTTTGATTTTGTTTTTTTGTTCTGTGTTTTTGTTGGGCTTTTTTTTTTAATTGTCTGATATTGTTCTGTGGTTCTTTTCTCTGGTTTGTCTCTTTTTCTTGTTTGTTTGTTTGTTTGTTTTCTCTTGTGTGTGTGCATGTTTCCTTATTTCTGTTTTTGTTGGTAGGATTTATCTTTTTACCATTAGTCTGGCACTTGGTTTGTCTTTTTTTTAATCCCCTTTATTGCTGGGATGAGTGACCTGCAGGGCCATGGTTCCTAGGCCAGAAGTTGGGCCTGAGGATCTGGGGTTGGGACACATTTTTCAGGACACTGAAGCAGTAGAGCATTCCTGACCACAGGGAAGGTTAACCACTGAGAGCTCTCATGGAGGTCTCTATCAGAATCCAAGACCTGGATCGTCCAAACTGCCTGCAGCTCCCAGCGCTGGATACCTCACACCAAACAACAAGCAAGACAGGAACACAAACCTACCCATCAGCACATAGAATACCTAAAGTCTTACTAGACTCAGAGATACCCCAAAACACAACCCCTGACATGGCCCTGCTCATCAGAGGGAAAAGACTCAGTTCCACCCACTAGAATGCAGGCACAGTCCCTCCCATCAGGAAACCTACACAAAACACTGGACCAACCCCACCATCAGGGGCAGAGAACAGAACCAAGAGGAACTACAACTCTGTAGCTTAGGGAAACGAGACCTCGAATACTGTAAATTAGACAAAATGAGAAGACAAAGACATGATTGCAAGCAAAGAAGCAAGGTAAAAATCTACAAGACCAAATGAAGAAGAAAAAGGCAAACTGCCTGAAAAAAAGGATTCAGAGTAATGATCATAAAGATGATCCAAAATCTCAGAAACAGAACAGAGAAAATAGAAGAAACTTTTAACAACAACCTAGAAGAGCTAAACAGAAAACAAGTAGTAAGGAAAAAAACAATAAATGAAATTAAAAATGGTTGCAACACTCCCCTCTGATTTAAAATCCCACTCTTTGGGGGTACTAAATTCTTTCACATATAAGAAATATTGCTGGACTCTTCTTTCATGGCCACTGATGTCTTGGTCAATCTCTCCCTTCTATAAACCTAAATTTTAATATTTATTTTTCCATAAAACCTTTAGAGTCAGCTTGTTTAGTTCTATTTCCTTCTGAAAGAAAAAAAATCCTGTTTTTATTTTTGTTTAGATTACATTAAAAAAGTGATGTCAAAAAATACTTTAGATGGAAACAATAACTGAAAAACTAAGGCAGAAGAATGAGTAAGTGAGTTGGAAGACAGAATGGTGGAAATAACTGCCTCAGAGCAGAATAAAGAAAAAAGAATGGAGGACAGTCACAGAGATGTCAAGTACAACATTAAGCACACCAACATTTGAATTATAGGCTTCTCAGAAGATGAAGAATAGAACAAATGGCCTGAGAAAATATTTGAAGAGATTATAGTCAAAAACTTCCCCAACATAGGAAAGGAAATAGTCAAGTTCAAGAATCACAGA
The DNA here is from genome assembly GCF_030028045.1 of Hippopotamus amphibius kiboko. Lineage (NCBI taxonomy): Eukaryota > Metazoa > Chordata > Mammalia > Artiodactyla > Hippopotamidae > Hippopotamus > Hippopotamus amphibius. Next base: position 13,737,398 of record NC_080200.1, on the reverse strand, counting down.
GAGCCCTAGACAGAATAAACCCAAGAAGAAACACACCAAGACACATATTAAACAAACTATCAAAAACTAAATACAAAAAAAAAAAAAAGCAGCAAGAGAAAAGCAACAAATGACATACAGGGAAACTCCCAGTAGAATAACAGCTGATTTTTCAGAAGAAAATGCAGGCCAGGAGGGAGTAGCAGAACATATTTAAAGTGATGAAAGGGGAAAACCTACAACCAAGACTACTCTAATCAGCAAGGATTTCATTCAGATTCCACAGAGAAATCAAAAGCTTTACAGAGAAGAAAAAGTTAAGGGAATTTAACACCATCAAATCAACTTTACAACAAATGCTAAAGGAAATATTCTAGGCAGGAAAAACAAGAGAATGAAAATACCTACAAAAACAAACCCATAACAATTAAGAAAATGGTAATAGGATCACATATATCAATAATTACTTTAAACATGAATAGATTAAATGCTCCACCCAAAAGACACAGACTGGCTGAATGGATACAAAAAGAAGCCCTAAATATGTATACTGTCTACAAGAGACTCACTTCAGATCTAGGGAAAGATACAGGCTGAAAATGAAGGATGGAAAAAGATATTCCATGCAAATGAAAATCAAAAGAAAGCTGGAGTAGCAATACTCATATCAGACAAAATAGACTTTAAAATAAAGACTAATGCAAGAGAAAGGGAAGGATACTACATAATGATCAAGGGATCAATCAAAGAAGAAGATATAACAATTGTAAATATCTATGCACCCAACATAGGAGCACCTCCATACATAAGGGAAATCTTAATAGCCATAAAAGGAGAAATTGACAGTAACACAGTAATAGTAGGGGACTTTAACACCACACATACAACAATGGACAGATTGTACAAGCAGAAAATAAATAAGGAAACATAAGCTTTAAATGACACACTAGACCAGAGGGACTTAATTTATATTTATAGGACATTCCATTCTAAAAATGCAAAATAAACTTTCTTCTCAAGTGCACACAGAACATCTCCAGAATAGGTCACATCTTGGGCCACAAAACAAGCCTCAGTAAATTTAAGAAAATTGAAATCATATCAAGCATCTTTTCAGACCACAATGCTATGATACTAGATATCAATTACAGGTGGAAAAAAATTTAAAAAAAAACAAATGGAGGCTAAACAACATGCTACTAAATAACCAAGAGATCACTGAAGAAATCAAAGAGGAAAGCAAAAAGTATCTAGAAAAAAATGACAATGAAAACACGATGACCCAAATCCTGGGATGCAGCAAACACAGTTCTAAGAGGCACATTTATAGGTACAGTCCTACTTCTAGAAGCAAGAAAAATCTCAAATAAACAACCTAACCTGACACCTACAGAAATAAGGGAAAGAAGAAGAACAACAAAAACAAAAAAGCAAACAAAAAACTGAAGTTATCAGGCGGAAAGAAATCAATAAGATCAGATCAGAAATCAATGACAAAGAGATGAAGGAAACATTAGCAAAGATCAATAAAACTAAAAGCTGGTAATTTGAGTAGATAAACAAAACTGAAAAACCATTAGCTAGACTCTTCAGGGAAAAAAGGGAGAAGACTCAAATCAACAGAACCAGAAATGAAAAAGAAGAAGTAAAAACTGACACTGCAGAAATACAAAGGATCATGAGAGACTACCACAAGAAACTATATACCAATAAAATGGAAAACTTGGAAGAAATGGACAAATTTTTAGAAAAGTACAATCTTCCAAGACTGAACTAAAAGGAAATAAAAATATGAACAGTCAAATCAAAGCACTGAAATTGAAATTGTGGTTAACAATATTCCAGCAAACAAAAGCCCAGGGCCAGATGGCTTCAAAGGTGAATTATATCAAACATTTAGAGAAGCATTAACACAAATTCTTTTCAAACTCTTCCAAAATATAGCAGATGGAGAAACACTGCCAAACTAATTCTGTGAGGCCTCCCTCATCCTGGATACCAAAACAAGAAAAATATGTCACAAGAAAGGAAAATTAGAGACCAATATCACTGATGAACATAGATGCAAAAATCCTCAACAAAATGCTAGCAAACAGAATAAAACAGAACGTTAAAGGGATCACACACCATGATGGAGTGGGGTTTATCCCAGGAACGCGAAGAGTTTTCAATATATGCAAATAAATCTATGTGATACACCATATCAACAAATTGGAAAAAATATGATAATATCAATACATGCAGAAAAAAATTGACAAAATTCAACACCAACTTATGATTAAAAAAAAAACTCTAGAAAGTGGACATAGAGGGAAACTACCTCAACATAATAAAGGCCATATGTGGCAAACCCACAGTAAACATCATTCCCAATGGTGAAAAATTGAAAGCATTTCCTCTAAGATCAGGAACAAGACAAGGGTGCCCATTCTCACAACTATCATTCAACATAGTTTTGGAAATTTTAGCCACAACAATCAGAGAAGAAAAAGAAATAAAAGAAATCCAAATTGGAAAAGAAGAAGTAATACTGTCACGTTTTACAGATGACATGATACAATATAGAGAAAAACCTAAAGATGCTATCTGAAAACTAGTAGAACTAATCAATGATTTTGGTAAAGTAGCAGGATACAAAATTAATGCACAGAGATATCTTGCATTCCTGCACACTAGCAACAGAAAGTCACAAAGTAAAATTAAGGAAACACTCCCATTTACCATTGCAACAAAAAGTAATAAAATACCTAGGAATAAATCTATGTAAGGAGGCAAAAGACTTGTATTCAGAAAAGTGTAAGGCACAGATGAAATAAATCAAAGATGATACAAACAGATGCAAAGATATACCATGTTCCTGGATTGGAACAATCAACATTGTGAAATTGACAACACTACACAAAGCAATCTACTGATTCATTAAAATCCCTATCAAATTACCAATGGCATATTTCACAGAATGAGGACAAGAAGTTTTACAATTTGCATGGAAAAGCAAAAGACACTGAATAGCCAAAGTAATCTTGAGAAAGAAAAACACAGTGGGAGGAATCAGACTCCCTAACATAGGTAAACCAACAGACATATGATGACCTTATCTTTGACAAAGGAGGCCAGAATATACAATGGAGAAAATACAGCCCACTCAATAAGTGATGTTGGGGAAATTGTACACCTAAATGTGAGGGAATGAAACCAGAACACTTTCTAACACAATACACAAAAAATTAACTCAAAATGGATTACATACCTAAATGTAAGGCCAGAAACTATAAAACTCTTTGAGGAAAACAGAGGCAGAACACTCTATGACATAAGTCATAGAAAGATCCTTTTTGACTCACCTCCTAGGGTAAGGTAAATAAAAACAAAAATAAACAAATGGGAACTAATGAAACAAAAGATTTTGCATAGCAAAAGAAACTATAAACTAGACAAAAATACAACCTTCAGAATGGGAGAAAATATTTGCCAATGAAGCAACTGACAAATATTTAATCTCCAAAATACACAAGCATCTCATGCAGCTCACTATCAAAACAAAACACAACCCAACACAAAAATGGGCAAGAGACCTAAATAGACATTTCTCCAAAGAAGACATACAGATGGCCAACAAACACATGAAAGATGGTCAACATCACTAATCATTAGAGAAATGCAAGTCAAAACCATGAGGAGCTATCACCTCATACCAGTCAGAATGACCATCATCAAAAAATCTACAAAAAATCAAATGTTGGAGAGGGTGTGGAGAAAAGGGAACCCTCCTGCACTGTTGGTGGGAATGTAAATTGATACAGCCACTATGGAGAGCAGTATGGAGGTTTTTTTAAAAAACTAAAAATAGAACTACCATATGACCCAGCAATCCAACTACTGGGCATATACCCTGAAAAGATCATAATTCAAAATGACATATGTATCACAATGCTCATTGCAGCACTATTTACAATAGCCAGGACATGGAAGCAACTTAATGTCCATCAACAGAGGAATGGATAAATATGTGGCACATATATACAATGGAATATTATTCATCTATAAAAAGGAACAAAATGGCTTATTTTCAGTGAGGTGGATGGACCAGGAGTCTGTCATACCAAGTGAAGTAATTCAGAAAGAGAAAAATAAATACCATTTTCTAACCCATATATATGGAATCTAAACAAAGTACAGATGAACCCAGTGGCAGGACAAGAATAAAGATGCAGATGTACAGAACAAATTTGGGACATGGGGGGAAGGGGAAGCTGGGATGAAGTAAGAGAGTAGCATTGACATATATACACCACCAAATGTAAAATAGCTAGTGGGAAGCTGCTACATAGCAAAGGGAGATCAACTCGATGCTTGGAGATGACCTAGAGTGGTGGGTTAGAGAGGAGGTGAGAGGGAGGCTCCAGAGGGAGGGGATATGGGGATACATGTATAAATACAGCTGATTCACTTTGTTATACAGTGGAGACTGGCACAACATTGTAAAACTATTATACTCCAATAAAGATCTAAAGGGGAAGAAAGAAAATAATAAAACTACTCTTTATGAAAGATCAAATAATAAAGACTGTTCCTTTCCCCAAAAAACAAACAGCCCAATCAATCAATGAGCATAAGAGCTAAATAGACATTTCTCCAAAGAAGACATACAGATGGCCAAAAAACATAAGAAAAGATGCTCAACATCACTAATATTTAGAGAACTGCAAATCAAATCTCTAATGAGGTACCACCTAACACTGGTCAGAATGGCCATCAACAAAAAATCTACAAACAATAAATTCTAGAGAGGGAGTGGAGGAAAAGGTACTCTCTTAGCTGCTGTTGGTGGCAATGTAAATTGATACAACTACTATGGAGAATGGAGGTTCCTTAGAGTCTAAAAGTAGAACTACCATATAACACAGCAATCCCACTCTTGGGCATATTCATGGAGAAAGCGATAATTCAAAAAGATTATGCACCACAATATTCACTGCAGCACTATTTACAATAGCCAAGACATGGAAGCAACCTAAATGTCCATCAGCAGAGGAATGGGTAAAGAAGATGTGGTACGTACATACAATGCAATATTTCTCAGCCATAAAAATAATGAAATTTTGCCATTTGCAGCGATGTGGATGGACCTAGAGACTGTCTTACAGAGCAAAGTAAGTCAGAAAGAAAAAAAATCATATAATATCACTTATAAGTGGAATCTAGAAAAATGATACAAATGAAATTAGTTGCAGAGCAGAAATAGAGACAGATGGGATGGATTGGGAGAATGAGATTGATATGTATACAATACTATGTATAAAATAGGTAACTAATGAGAACCTGCTGTACAGCACAAGGAATTCTACTCAATGTTCTGTGGTGATCTAAATGGGAAGAAAGCCCAAAGAAGAGGGGATGTATATATATATATACACGTATAGCTGATTCAATATGCTGTACAGCAGAAACTAGCACAACATTGTAAAGCAACTATACTTCAAAAAAAAATAATTTTTAAAAAATAACAAATAAAAGACAATGCAAAAAAGTAATACTTTACAGATTTACTATTTTTAGTTCTTTATTGCAGTATAATTTCTTTACACTGTTGTGCCAGTTTCTGTTGCACAACAAAGTGAATCATCTGTATTTCTGCATATATCTCCTTATCCCTTCACTCTCGTGACTACTTCCCAGTCTCCCTATTCCACCCCTCTAAGTCATCACCAATCATTGAGGCAATCTCCCTGTTATGCAGCAACTTCCCACTAGCTATCTATTTTACATTTGGTAGTGTATATATGTCTATGCTACTCTCTCACTTCATTCCAGCTTCCCCTTCACCCCTGCCCCCCCCAACCCTGTGTCCTCAAGTCCATTCTCTACATCTGCATCTTTTTTCTTGCCCTATCCCTGGGTTCATTGGTACCTTTTTTTTTTTAGATTCCATATTTGTGAGTTAGCATACAATATTTGTCCTTCTCTTTCTGACTTACTTCACTCTGTATGACAGATTGTAGTTCTATCCACCTCATTACATATAGCTCCATCTCATCCCTTTTTATAGCTGAGTAATATTCCAATGTATATATATGCCACATTTTCTTTATCCATTCATTTGTTGATGGGCATTGAGGTTGCTTCCATGTCCTGGTTATTGTGAATAGTGCTGCAATGAACATTATGGTACAAGTTTCTTTTGGGATTATGGTTTTCTTTGGGTATATGTCCAGGAGTGGGATTACTAGATCATATGGTAGTTCTATTTGTAGTTCTTAAAGGATCCTCCAAATTGTTTTCCATAGTGGCTGTACCAACTTACAGTCCCACCAACAGTGCAGGAGAGTTCCCTTTTCTCCACACCCTCTCCAACATTTGTGGTTTCCAGATTTTGTGATGATGGCCATTCTGATCGGTGTGAGGTGATACCTCATTGTGGCTTTGACTTGCATTTCTCTGATGATGAGTGATGTTGAGCATCTTTTCATGTGTTTGTTGGCCATCTGTATGTCTTCTTTGGAGAAATGTCTATTTAGGTCTTCTGCCCATTTGTGGGTTGGGTTATTTGCTTTTTTGGTATTAAGCTTCATGAGCTGCTTGTATATTTTGGAGGTTAATCCTTTGTCCGTTGTTTCATAGGCAATTATTTTTTCCCATTCTGGGGGTTGCCTTTTAGTCTTGTTTATGGTTTCTTTCACTGTGCAAAAGCTTTTAAGTTTCATGAGGTCCCATGTGTTGATTCTTGATTTTATTTCCATGATTCTAGGAGGTGGGTCCAAAAGGATGTTGCTTTGATGTATGTCATAGAGTGTTCTGCCTATGTTTTCCACTAGGAGTTTTATAGTGTCTGGCCTTACATGTAGGTCTTTAATCCATGTTGAGTTTATTTTTGTGTATGGTGTTAGGAAGTGTTCTAATTTCATTCTTTTCCATGTTGCTGTCCAATTTTCCCAGCACCACTTATTGAAGAGGCTGTCTTTTTTCCATTGTATACTCGTGCCTCCTTTGTCAAAGATAAGGTGCCCATATGTGCTTGGGCTTACTTGTGAGTTCTCTATTCTATTCCATTGATCTTCCTTTCTATTTTTGTGCCAGTACCATACTGTCTTGATCACTATGGCCTTGTAGTATAGTTTGAAGTCAGGAAGCCTGATTCCACCAACTCCATTTTTCCTTCTCAAGATTCCTTTCGCTATTCGGGGTCTTTTGCGTTTCCATACAAATCATAAGATTTCTTGCTCTAGTTCTTTGAAAAATGCCATTGGTGATTTGATCGGGATTGTATTGAATCTGCAAATTGCTTTGGGTAGTACAGACATTTTCATGATGTTGATTCTTCCAATCCAGGAACATGGTATGTCCCTCCATCTGTTTGTGTCATCTTTGATTTCTCTCAGCAATGTCTTAAAAGTTTCCTGCATATATATCTTTTGCCTCCTTAGGCAGGTTTATTCCTAGGTATTTTATTCTTTTGGTTGCAATGGTGAATGGGAGAGTTTCTTTAATTTCTCTTTCTGCTCTTCCGTTGTTAGTGTATAGGAATACAAGAGATTTCTGTGCATTAATTTTGTATCCTGCTACTTTACTAAACTCATCAATTAGTGCTAGCAGTTTTCTGGTAGAGTCTTTAGGGTTTTCTATATATAATATCATGTCATCTGCAAAGAGTGACAATTTTACTTCTTTTCCAATTTGGATTCCTTTTATTTCTTTTTCTTCTCTGATTGCTGTGGCTAAAACTTCCAAAACTATGTTGAATAATAGTGGTGAGAGTGGACACCCTTGTCTTGTTGCTGTTCTTAGGGGGAATTCTTCCAGTTTTTCCCCATTGAGAACGATGTTGGCTTTTGGTTTGTCATATATGGCTTTTATTATGTTGAGGTAATTTCCTTCTATGCCCATTTTCTGGAGAGCTTTTATCATAAATGGATGTTGAACTTTGTCAAAAGCTTTTTCTGCATCTATTGAGATGATCATATGGTTTTTATCCTTCAATTTGTTGATATGATGTACCACATTGATTGATTTGTGTATATTGAAGAATCCTTGCATCCCAGGGATAAACCCCACTTGATCATGGTGTATGATCCTTTTAATGTGTTGTTGGATTCTGTTGGCTAGTATTTTGTTGAGGATTTTTGCATCGAAATTCATCAGTGATATTGGTCTGTAGTTTTCTTTTTTTGTAGGATCTTTGTCTGGTTTTGGTATCAGGATGATGGTGGCCTCATAGAATGAGTTTGGGAGTGTTCCGCCTTCTGCAATATTTTGGAAGAGTTTGAGAAGGATAGGTGTTAACTCTTCTCGAAATGTTTGATAGAATTCGCCCGTGAAGCCATCTGGTCCTGGGCTTTTGTGTGTTGGGAGATTTTTAATCATTGCCTCAATTTCCGTACTTGTGATTGGTCTCTTCATGGTTTCTATTTCTTCCTGGTTCAGTCTTGGAAGATTGTATTTTTCTAAGAATGTATCCATTTCTTCCAGGTTATCCAATTGATTGGCATATAGTTGCTTGTAGTAGTCTCTCATGATGTTTTGTATTTCGGAGGTGTCCGTTGTGACTTCTCCTTTTTCATTTCTAATTCTGTTGATTTGCATCTTCGCCCTTTTTTTTCCTGATGAGTCTGGCAAATGGTTTATCAATTTTGTTAATCTTCTCAAAGAACCAGCTTTTAGTTTCATTTATTTTTCTTATGGTTTCTTTCCTTTCTTTTTCATTTATTTCTGCTCAGATCTTTATGATTTCTTTCCTTCTGCTCACTTTGGGGTTTCTTTGTTCTTCTTTCTCTAGTTGTTTTAAGTGTAAGGTTAGGTTGTTTATTCGATCATTTTCTTGTTTCTTAAGGTAGCACTGTATTGCTATAAACTTCCCTCTTAGAACTGCTTTTGCTGCGTCCCATAGGTTTTGGGTTGTTGTGTTTTCACTGTCATTTGTTTCTAGATATTTTTTGATTCCTCTTTGATTTCTTTAGTGATTGCTTGGTTGTTTAGGAGTGAATTGTTTAGCCTCCATGTGTTTGCATTTTTTGCAGTTTTTTTCCTGTAATTGATATCTAGTCTCATGGCGTTGTGGTCTGAGAAGAGGCTTGATATGATTTTAATTTTCTTGAATTTGCTGAGGTTTGATTTGTGACCCAAGATGTGATCTATCCTGGAAAATGTTCCATGTGCACTTGAGAAGAAAGTGTAGTCTGTTGTTTTTGGATGGAATGTCCTATAAATATCAATTAAGTCGAGATGGTCTAATGTGTCATTTAAAGCTTGTGTGTCTTTATTTATTTTCTGTTTGAATGATCTGTCCATTGATGTAAGTGGGGTGTTCAAGTCTCCCACTATAATTGTGTTACTGTCGATGTCCCCTTTTATAGCTGTTAGCATTTGCCTTATGTATTGAGATGCTCCTATATTGGGGGCATAGATATTTACCATTGTGATATGTTCTTCTTGAATGGATCCCTTGATCATTATGTAGTGTCCTTCCTTGTCTCTTGTAATAGTCTTTACTTTCAAGTCTAATTTGTCTCATATGAGTATTGCTACTCCAGCTTTCTTTTGACTCCCACTTGCATGGAATATCTTTTTTTTCCATCCCTTTACTTTCAGTCTAGATGTATCCCTTGGTCTGAAGTGGGTTTCTTGTAGGCAGCATCTAGAAGGGTCTTGTTTTTGTATCCATTCAGCCAGTCTGTGTCTTTTGGTTGGAGCCTTTAATCCATTTGCATTTAAGGTGATTATTGACATGTGTGTTCCAATTACCATTTTCTGAATTGTTTTGGGTTTGTATTTGTAGGTGTTTTCCTTTTCTTGTGTTTCCTACTTAGAGAAGTTCCTTTAGCACTTGTTGTAAGGCTGGTTTGGTGGTGCTGAATTCTCTTAACTTTTGCTTGTCTGGAAAGCTTTGGATTTCTCCCTCAAATCTGAATGAGATTCTTGCTGGATAGAGTATTCTTGGCTGTAGGTTTCTCTCTTTCAGGACTTTCAGTATATCCTGCCATTCCCTTCTGGCCTGCAGAGTTTCTGTGGAAAGGTCAGCTGTTATCCTGATGGGTTTTCCCTTATATGTTGTTTGTTGGTTTTCTCTTGCTGCTTTTAATAGTTTTTCTTTGTGTTTAATTGTCGTTAGTTTGATTAATATGTGTCTTGGTGTATTTCTCCTTGGGTTTATTCTGTATGGGACTCTCTGTGCTTCTTGGACTTGGTGAATTATTTCCTTTCCCATGTTGGGGAAGTTTTCCACTAGAACCTCTTCAAATATTTTCTCAGACCCTTTCTTGTTTTCTTCTTTTCTGGGATGCCTATAATTCGAATGTTGGTACGCTTAAGGTTATCACTAAGGTCTCTGAGACTGTCTTCTATTCTTTTTATTCTTTTTTCTTTTTCCTGCTCTGTGGCGTTTATTTCCCTCATTCTTTCTTCCAGCTCACTTATTCGTTCTTCTGCCTCAGTCATTCTGCTGGTTATAGCATCTAGAGTATTTTTAATTTCAGTTATTTTGTTATCCATTGCTGTTTGTTTTTCTCAGTTCTTATGAACTGTTTCTTGTACTTTCTCTATTTTGTTATTGAGATTTTGTATCATTTTTACTATCATTACTCTAAATTCTTTTTCAGGCATTTTTCCTATTTCCTCCTCATTTATTTGGTCTTGTGGGTTTTTTTCCTGCTCCTTTGCCTGCATGGTGTTTCTTTGTTTCCTCATGGTTGTCCAGACTTTTGGGGTTGCTTGTCCTGGTGATAGAGGTGTTTATAGAAGGCTGTCCAAGCCTCAGACTAATGTCCAAGTATTGGATCAAACGAATATTAAGTTGATTCTGGAGTTCAGCAAGAATCCCGCCATGGTTCTAGAATGTTGCTGCGGTAGTGCTGAGGCGCCACGTGAGGACCAACTGGAAGGAGCACAAGTGCTGAAACCTCCACTGTATATTCTTGCCTCCTTTGTCAAAGATAGGGTGCCCATATATATGCAGGTTTATCTCTGGTCTCTCTATTCTGTTCCTTCAGTCTATATTTCTGTTTTTTTGTGCCAGTGCCATATTGTCTTGATCACTGTAGCCTTGAGGTATGGTCTGAAGTCAGGGAGCCTGATTCCTCTAGCTCTGTCTTTCCTTCTCAAGATTGCTTTGGCTATTTAGGGTCTTTTGTGTTTCCATATAAATTGTAAAATTTCTGGTTCTAGTTCTGTGAAAAATACCATTGGTAATTTGATAGGGATTTGTTGAACCTGTAAATTGCTTTGTGTAGTATAGTCATTTTCACAATATTCACTCTTCCAATCCAAGAATATGGTATGTCCCTCCATCTATTTGTATCATCTTTGATTTCTTTCATCAGTGTCCTGTAGTTTTCTGCATAGAGATCTTTTGCTTCCTTAGGCAGATTTATTCCTAGGTATTTTGCCCTTTTTGTTGAAATGGTGAATGGGAGTGTTTCCTTAATTTCTCTTTCTGATCTTTCATTATTAGTGTATAGGATTGCAAGAGATTTCTACGCATTAATTTTGTATCCTGCTACTTGACTAAATTCATCGATTAGTGCCAGCAGTTTTCTCGTAGAATCTTTAGGGTTTTCTATGTATAATATGTCATCAGCAAAGAGTGAAAATTTTACTTCTTCTTTTCCAAGTTAATTTCCTTTTATTTCTTTTTTTTCTCTGATTGCTGTGGCTAAAACTTCCAAAACTATGTTGAATAATAGTGGTGAGTATGGGCACCCTGGTTAGATTTAAGTTTTGTAAGAAAAATAAATAAATCATAGAAACCCTTTTGGATACTAAGCTAGGTTTTTGTGCATAAAAATTTATAGTTAGTAAGTATTTTATAATGAAGGACTAATGATATCTGTGAACTTGTGACATAAGTTTGAAACTCATACTTGTTTTGGGGAAATTATCACAAAGCCAATGAATTTAGTGCCCAAGTTTTTCTTTTATTTTTTTTTTAATTAAAGAAACAAAGTTGTCCTCCTTCTCAATGAGGAAAATAGTAATTTTCTGTATATATTGGTGCTTGTGTCCCCACCACAAGGCAGTACTTTGAAGATCCAAAGTGTTAGTCAAGACAAATTCTTCACTATTAGACTTTTGGGAAAACTTGAACTTGGGATTGTGATGAGGTGCTAGAAGGTTTACAGCTCTTGAAGACAGAAGAGTTAATGTAGAAGGAGTAATAAAACCTGAATTTCCTGGCTTCCCACATAGTCATCTAGGATCAGAAAATAAGTTGAAATTTTTCCTTTCTGTTGAAATGAGTGTCCCAGAGGGAAATCATGTGCTTACAGGTTAGAATAACAAGAGGGAAACATTCTTAATGAGCAGATAAAGGAAGCTGCCGTCCCTGGGCATGCATGACCTTAATCTGCACAGGACATAGTTGTTTCCTTTGGACTCTTAAATCTTCCTGGGTGACAAATGCTTCACCCCTTCCTGCTGCCTTGTCTGTGGATTGAGCTTCAGTCTCCATCATCAACCAGCCAGGGAGGAATCTGGACTTCCACACAGAGATGCTCTTCTCAGAGTTACCATCAAGGTGACTGTGAGATTTCAGTAGATACTGCAGGAAAAGGTCAAAATAAACAGAAGCCTAGAAAGTGAACTGAGGTCACCCCAGAGCCAATTCAGCCCAAAGGTCACTGTGGTTGTTAGTTTGCTTAATAAATTAATATATTTATGTGTGATGCTAAAAGGAGAAGGGAACTTGAACTCTACAAAGTAATTGTCAGTTTTGACACTTAAGTCATAGTAGAATATAAGCCCAAGGATGTTTTTAATTAAGGGGTGTAGAATGGGAGAATATTGGTGGGGCAAGATATACAGTGAAATTATGGTATGTCTTTTGTTTTTAAGGTGGGGCTAAATGAGTATGTTCCCATGTTGATGAGAGAGATCCATATCAGGGAATGCTTGCAAATACATCGTTGCAGTAACGGTAAGTAAGACACACATATTTCACTGTATCTATCACTCTGGGTATTCACACGAGAAAAAAACAATTTAACATGTTAAAAGGGGGTATATAAATGAGCATTAATTTATAATTATTTCATTACCTGTGAGCAGTATATATTTGTGGGTAAGTTAGCCATTTACTTTATTGTGAATTGCGTTCATCCTTTGCTTTTCAATACAAATGCTCTGAGAGATCAGAGCATTTTTATTACCCATTTTGGTTGCATTCTTTGAAAATAACAGAATTGTTATTTTGGTCAACAATCAGATAGTGTTAGTTCTTTTACATATGTGTAGAAGTATTTGTGGGGATTGTATGAGTGTTTACATCAATTGATCAGTCAGTTTTATTATGTTCTCTCTATTGTCTTTTTACTGATATACATGAGCTGTTGTTCCAGTATTTTTCACCTGTGAAAATTTGTTTTAAATAAAAATGACAGTGAAAGTTCTCTGCAACCTTGAGGATGATAAATCACTCTTTATACACATTTCCAACTGGTTTTCACATCTCTGTTATTCCTTATTATATTTTTCAGCATCTTGTATTAGATCTATTTCTAAAACTCACAAAATTTAGGCATTTGGAAGGCATTCAACCATAGAGAGACTTTTTTTTACCATATACTAAAGATAACCTATATCTCAATAAATATGTTTGAGTCTTTTTGTAAATGATGGCTGTCCCCCTCCACTTGAAAAGATTTTCTTATATTATGTCCACGTCTATGATAATTTAGCCTTGAATTAGTGACCTATGTTGATGTTATTAAGTTATTACCATTTTATGCCTTTATGTAAATTAGATGTAGATTTTCATTTGGTTTGTTACAATTGTTTTTATTTTTTAAATTTTTATTGGAGTTTAGTTGCTTTACAATGTGTTAGTTTCTGCTGTACAACAAAGTTAATCAGCTATACACATACATATATCCCCTCTTTTGGATTTCCTTCCCATTTAGATCACCACAGAACACTGAGTAGAGTTCCCTGTGCTATACAATATGTTCTCATTAGTTATCTGTTTTATAGATAATAGTGTATATATGTTTTAAATGAAAGTAACAACTTATGAAAAAATGTCTGTGAGAATGAAATTAAGTTAGGTATAGAGGGTTAAACAGTTGTTTGGGAGATTGGGATTGACAGTTGTTTTTAAGCCACTATACTTAAACAAATTTCATTCTCACTGACATTTTTTTTCATAAGTTGTCACTTTCATTTAAAACCTGTTTCTATAGCATGCACACACACTCATTCATACACTTTTCTACAAATGTGTGAATAGGATCCAATGCATATCATACATGCTCTTTATGCTTTCCTGCACTTTTTTTCACCTTGTCTACAGTTCTTTCTTACTAAAACCTTACAAACTTGCCTCTGATCAGCTAGTGTAATGATGATTCATTATTTCAATGGCTGCATAATATGTCATGGTAGGACTTTGCTACTCATAATTTTGAAGGTCTTTTATAATCTTTGTTATTACATTGCTGTTATAACAAGACTACAAAAATACTGTGGGATATCAAATTAAAACTGTGGTTCTAACCAAGAGCAATCTTCTCCCAGAAGACACTGAGCAATGTTTGGAGAAATATCTGTCTGTCACACTGAAAAGTCATGGGCAAAGGCCAAGGATGTTCTAAACGTCCTGCAGTGCACAGGACAGACACACAACAGAGAATGATCTGCCCTAGAATGTCAATAGTTCTGAGCCCCAGAAACCTTGAGTTAAAAAACTTTGGTGCTTTTATTATCTATACATTTCTTTAGATTGTTTCCCCACATTTGTAACACTTATTAGTTCTACCAGAAAAAAATAGAGTACCCCTTTGTTACATGTTTAAAAGTTCCAACTCCAATTAATGTGACAGCTCTTCAAATTTTCCCCAGGCTTGTGGGTGTGAGAGAGATTTTTGTTCTTTTCCAAACTATCACCAAGTTTGAGCACATATTCATATATTTGATCAACATTTTCATTTGGCTGTTGTTATTATATACCCATGTATTGTATGCCTAATGTTCTATCATTATCAGCCATTGAAATTATTTTTATTTATTGTTTTTCTCAACTGACTTTTGGTGGTGATTTGGCCATAAAAGTGTTTTACATTGTATTTAATTAAACCTGTCTATCTTCTACCTTCTAAGTTTCTCACCTTAGTTACAATAGTTTGACCCTTCCATAGATTTTAATGTGTAGTTTTGTAGATGTTTACCTAAAAAGTATTGGTTATTTTACAGTGAATAGGTAATCCCCCTGATTCACTATAAAAGAGTGGTTACATGGGTTTAAATATATATATATTTACTTACTTATTTATTTATTGGCTGTGTTGGTTCTTTGTTGCTGCACACGGGCTTTCTCTAGTTGCGGTGGGCGGGGGCTACTCTTCATTGCAGTGGGCAGGCTTCTCATTGCAGTGGCTTCACTTGTTGCGGAGCACGGGTTCTAGCCGCATGGGCTTCAGTTGTTGTGACACGTAGGCTCAATAATTGTGGCTTTCAGAGTCTAGACTGCAGGCTCAGTAGTTGCAGCGCAATGGTCTTTGTTGCTCCACCACATGTGGGATCTTCCCGGACCAGGGCTTGAACGCCTGTCCCCTGCATTTTCAGGTGGATTCTTAACCACTGAGCCACCAGGAAAGCCCGGTTATGTAACCATAAAAACCAACAGATCAAATAAATACTGGATAAGCACAGGGAAAACAAGTCATCTTCTTTTTGGTGTTAAGAATAGCCAACGCATGTTGTATTTTGTATGTTATCTTTTGAGAATTTTTGGTTTATTTTCTTTGATCAGTTTTCTCTTCAGGCATCCAATCCATAAGATGTTTCACACCATAAACTTATCACCGCTTTTGTCTTAGACAAATGTCTTTTCTCTATCATTATTTTTGTTTAGCATCAGATGGAGTTAATCACAGTTGGAATGCTGCCAAAAACCAATGATGCTTTAACTTCATCAAAGTCTCTCAGGAATCACCTCAGCTTATGAGATATTTTCTTTGTCATGTCCATTTCAGTCCTCTCTCTCTCTCTCTGTTTATGGAACAGATTGTTTATGCTTATTTAAATATAAAGCAGAAAAATGGACATGCAAATACGTAGCCCCAAGTTTATTTGTCCATGACACTTAAGATAGAAATTTATGGGTAACATTTCTAAATTATTTAGAGAAAGGATGCTAGATCTGGATGATCTGAATTGTATCTTCTCAAAGTCTTACAGTGAAACAGTGTTTGAGGGAGTGAAAAAGACATGGACATAACACTGGTAAGGAGGCCTGGGAATGCTCTGTGTGTGTGTGTGTGTGTGTGTGTGTGTGTGTGTGTCTATGTGTGTCTGTGTGTGTCTGTGTACCTTGTGAACTTAAAGCAGTCCTCAGAGTACCTGGAATTATATATTCTGAGGCGATTCATAATAGAGGGTACATAACTCAAACAAGTAAAGTACTAAGGAAGGGATCGTTTTCAATTCAGTGGATGCCTTTGCAATGAGATTAATAAAATGCAATATGTACATAGTGTGGACAATCGATTCCCTGTAACTTGAAGTCTGAGCAGCAGTAGCAGGCCACCTCTTTCCTCAACATTTTCTATCATCATCTCTTTTCATTCTAGGCCTTGCTCATTTCGCTCCACACACTGGCTTATTCCGAGCCTTGATTTTCTAAAACAGACATCTTTCCTGGGGCCTTTGCACTCCCTGTTCCTTCTGCCAGGCACATACTTCCCCAATAACCTTGTGTCTCTCTCATTCTGCTTTGAGGTGTCTTTTAAAGTGTCACCTTGTTTGCATGCCTTAGTTGAACTCCCAACAAAAAGAACACCTTCTAATCACTATCCTTATACATGTTTTCCTTTTCTTCATTACATCTGAGCTATCAGATGTTATATTCTTTTTATTTGATTGTATTCTTTCTTCACCATTAGACTGTAGAGACATTTTTAAGTATCCCTATTCTCTGGCCATGCCTGAAATATGGTCTATATTCAATATATATTCCTCAAATTCACAAAACATATTCTCAAAAAACAGAAGTATACATTGTGCTTGGATAACAGGTTGACAGTGAAAAGGAATTCCTATAATAATGGAGTAGGGAAGCTCTTCACGGGGACCAGACTATACATCAAATATGGAAATTAATATTGAGTCTAAAATATAAACAGAGCATTTGTTCTAGGTTATTAATGCTTGCTTTTGTGAAAATTAGGTTTTTTGCTGTTTTGTGTGTGTGTGTGTGTGTGTGTGTGTGTGTGTGTGTGTGCTAGTTAGCTCCAACATATGGAACCAGGGAATAACACACAAATTTCAGAATTTATTCTTCTGGGATTCTCAGAGAAACCGGAAGTGCAATCCCTCATATTTGGACTTTTCCTCTCCATGTACCTAATCACTGTGTTTGAAAACCTGCTCATCATCCTGACTGTAAGCTCAGACTCCCATCTCCACACACCCATGTACTTCTTCCTCTCCAACCTGTCCTTTGTAGACATCTGTTTCACCTCCACCACCATCCCAAAGATGCTGTGGAACATCCAGACACAGAGCAAAGGTATAACCTATGAAGGCTGCATCACCCAGATGTATTTTTATATACTCCTTGCAGTAGTTGATGACTTCCTCCTGACTGTGATGGCCTATGACCGGTTTGTGGCCATCTGCCACCCCCTGCACTACACTATCATCATGAACCCCCAACTCTGTAGATTACTGGTTCTGGTGTCCTGGATCATGAGTGTCTTGAATTCCTTGTTACAAAGTTTGATGGTGTTGAATCTGCCTTTCTGTGAAGACATAGAAGTCCCCCAATTTTTCTGTGAACTCAATCAGGTGGTCCAACTTGCGTGTTCTGATGCCTTTCTTAACAAAATGATGATATATTTTACATCCCTGCTTCTGGCTGGTGGTCCCCTCACTGGGATCCTTTATTCTTACTCTAAGATAGTTTCCTCCATACATAGAATTGCATCAGCTCAGGGGAAGTATAAAGCATTTTCCACCTGTGCATCTCACCTCTCAGTTGTCTCTTTATTTTATTCTACATGCTTAGGAGTATCCCTTAGCCCTGCTGTTACCCACAGCTCACACACAAGCGCAGTTGCCGCGGTGATGTACACTGTGGTCACACCCATGCTGAATCCTTTCATCTACAGTCTGAGGAATAAAGACTTAAAGAGGGCTCTGAAAGCATTCTTTGGGACAGCAGCTATAAATGGGATACTTGTCCTGAGTCTGAAGATGTGCCCTTGATAAGCAACCCAGCTAGAAATTGTTTTTCCTAGATCCCATTGTGGAAGTAGAACTTATTCCTTCTATTGATTTCCATGAGTGTCCATTTTCTTTGACTTCAACATCTGTATACAATTTAAGTAAATCACTTTCTTAAGATGCCTCCTCAGCCTGACAGATAAACAGTTTTCCCTTTTATCCTTTTTCCTACCCCACAAAGTTTTTTCTCCCTCTTTTGATAGGAAATACTTGTAAATTTTCATCTCTTTCTTTGGACAACAAGGATTTTTTAAGAAAAATCTCTTTTCAAATGATATACATTTTCTCAAGTAATTTTTCTCTTGTTATCATGAAAGGGTAGACATGATTTCTATCACTCATATGAAAAAAGAAACTACATTAGATCACCAAGGATATTTATGTAATTTAACAATAGGGGAAAATCTAAGACCACATTTTTTCACATTTGTGTAAGTCATTCATTGTGTATCACTACCTTAACTACTCTTCCTGATAATGTAGTCTTTAACAGTGTGCACTATGACTGGTTATTGAGTTTTATCTTCTCCTTATGGTTATGTTTTCCTATTCAGCTCTGTGTCCACAATGCCTACCATAGTGACTGGCAAAATGATTACTAAATATGTGTCTCCAAGTTGATTCTACAGAGGAACACAAATTGGAATGAATAGATTGAATTTATATTGCTTCTGAGTTAGAGACCTTAAATACAATGAAATGAAATTTTAAATTATACTTTCTATTACTAATTAAAATATTTATTTTTCATGCTATACTCTACTCTTTAAAGTATAGAAGATTGATGTTCATGTGTAAGGGAGCTTTTTATTGATTAAGCATTGATTGTCATGTTTATACTTTTTTATAATTGAATTATTATTTTCTTTCTGCTTGAAAACTTTCAGTGCTACCTACAAAACATGATCCTTCCTTTGCTCTAAATGAAATATTTCCCATTTTCTAATTTTGTAATAACCACTTAGAGGACAGTGAATAAACAATATAAATATGGTCATATACTATATATACCATATGTATATACACTATATTTAATAATTATATTGATATATAGTATATTTTATTATATCATATTATATTTATTGTATCCTCATGCCCAAAGGATGACTTGATACAGAGCTTAAATTCTTGTCCAGTCATGTGATTCAGGATCACAGGTTTTGCTCAAATGTGCATCTTTTTCCTACCCATCTTGTTTAACTCGAAGGGCACCTCAAAGGAATCACTTTTTAAAACAGATATCTGAAGAACACCTCAAAACAAAGTTCCATTTCCAAATATCAAAACAAATATCTACAGTGAGAAGCAGATTATTATAATTGCCCTCCATTCTTTTTGTTTTTATTATTGTATCAGTTTGCTAAGGCTGCATAACAAGCCATTCTAAAAGCAAAATAGTAATCTCTTGCCTTCATCATCAAATGGGATTGTATGGTGGGGAGTGGTTCTGATCTCTGCTGGGCACCTCATATGTGTATATTCAGCTGTGATTTTCTACTGTATGTTTTGTAATCTAATCCATGATGTTGTATGAATCTATAGTGCACTTCTCTTCAATCAATATATGGTAATTTTACTCCATCTACACATTTAAATCAATCTTCTGGCTTAGACATGCAAAAAAAGATTTGTCAAATGTGAATTTCCCTACTTTAATTCCACTGTTTCTAAATACATATATGACACATTGCATTCTTTCCAGTGATAAGATATGTCATCTCCCACCCTGTTAATGGTGATTCAGCTACTTGTGCTCCAGATCCAACCCTGAGTCATGCACCACTAGAATTGTTAAATTCTAATTAACTAATATGAGTGTAATTGCATACAATAAACATAACATCTTAAGTGTCCAATTTTCTGAATTTCTGAGTTATACAAAATTATGACATTTTTCCAAAGAAGACATACGGTGAACAACAGGCATATGAAAAGTTGCTCAACATCACTAATCATCAGGGGAATGCAAATCAAAGCCATATTGAGGAGAGAATGGAATAGCCCTGAAGTATTAAAATTTTGCCTCAGCAGTCTTCACCTTGAACTAGTAGCTGAGAAGCTCTGTCTAATTTAAACCCTAGAATTGTTCCTTGAAATATATTGTAATGAAATTATAGACATATTTCATATGCCAAGGTTGAAAATGCACTGATATTATTATCAGATATTATTATCTATTCTCAAGTTATAAAAGTTATTGAAAATCAAGTTGTTAACACTGAACACATATACTAAAACATTCAGTCTGTTGCCTAATACCCAGAGCAATAGAAATAGGATTATTCTCTCAACTTCTCCTTATCCTAAAATCTAAGCTACTGAGAATCTTAGAATATTCAGCCAAAGAATTGGAAAGAAAAAAAAAAGATACTTCCTCCAAGGAGTTGACTTTGATTTTTAAAAATTGATTTAACTATATCAAAAAATGTTAAACACCTTATAAATGCATAGAGAGGAGTAGAGTGACTTTAATGACTCCCAATTACATTTTTTTCACAAAGTTATGAGTATTTTGATTTTTCTTATTTTTGGTTATCTGAATTGCTTAGATTTTCTGCAATAAATGTATATTATGTTTTAAAAAATAAAAAATAAAACTTTCAAAAAAAAAACAAAAAATAAACATATTGAGAAATCACCTCACACCTGTTCAAATGGTTTTATCAAAAAAAAA
Source organism: Hippopotamus amphibius kiboko (assembly GCF_030028045.1). Lineage (NCBI taxonomy): Eukaryota > Metazoa > Chordata > Mammalia > Artiodactyla > Hippopotamidae > Hippopotamus > Hippopotamus amphibius. Next base: position 13,716,538 of record NC_080200.1, on the reverse strand, counting down.
AAGGAAGAAATAACATGTGTTGTTGAAGATGTGGAGCAAAGGGAACACTTGTGTACTGTTATTTGGAATGTAAACGGGTACAACCACTATGAAAAAATAGTAAAGAATTTCCTCAAAAAATTAAAAATAGAACTACCAAATGATACAACGAATCCAGTTGTGTATTTATCCAAAGAGAATGAAAAGACTAACTCAAAAAGGATACATGTACCCTATGTTCATAGCAACATTATTTAAGATAGTCAAAATAAGGAAGCAAACTAAGTGCCTTTCAAAGGATGAATGGATTTTTTAAATATTGTATATACATTTTACAATGGAATATTATTCAGCAAAAGAAAAAGAAAGAAATCTTGCCCTTAGTGGCAACATGCATGGATTTTGAAGGCATTATGCTAAGTGAAAAAAGTTAGATGAAGAGAAATACTGTATGATCTCATTTATATCTGGAATCCAAAAGGACAACATCAACAAACAAACAAAAAAATGACTCATAGATGCAGGGAATAGATTGGTGGTTGCCAGAGGTGGGGGTGAGGGTTGGAAGAAATGGATGAAGGTGGTCAATAGGTAAAAACTTAAGAAAATAATGATAAATTTAAGAGGACATAGTTCCAGGTTCTATTCATACATAACATAAGAAGGGCACAATAAGTTTTAACTGCTTTATTTTGTGATTGTTAAAATATCAATCTCCCTGTGCCTCAGTTTCCTTGTTTCTGAAGATAACATGTGGTACTAAACATAACATCAGACTGATATTATGAAGAATAAATTAAATATGTGGAAATACTTCATTTATCCAAAGAAAATATTCAAGGCTGAATAGTTTGTGCATGTATATGCATGAAATCATGTACTTGGGGGTCAGATTAACCAGAAAGAAACACACCAAATGAACAGATGGAAGTAGTCATAAATAACTCCTCTGCTGCTGCCCCTCAGCCTGTGCAATGTTGGGTTGCACTGGACACCGTTATTTCTTCAGGAGTCCTAAATCTTCCTGGGAGACTAATACTCAACACCATCTGCTGTCTTGTCTGGAACAGAGCTTCAGTCTCTATCACCAACCACCCATGGAGGAATTTGTATTTCCAAGGCACAAACTTCCTCTAAGAGTCCCAACCAGGTGAGCCCAAGATGCCAGTACATACTACAGGAGCATGTCATAGACAATGAAAGCCAAGAAAGTGTACCTGTGGTCACCTGAGAGCCAATCTAAACTAGTCCCAAATCCAGAGATCACTGTGGTTGTTAGCATGCCTGATTAATAAATTAATACAGTATTTATGATGCTAAAAAGAGAAGTGGACATTGCACTCGACGCAAGTGACAATGTTGACAAATGATATTAATGGAAGCCCAATTAGAGGAGGGAATGTGTGGCATAAGGTGTTTATAGTAAGAATAGATCATAAGTCCGAGGATCTTATTAATTAACAGCAATAGAAAAATAAGATATTAGCTGTGGATAGACAGTGAAGTGGAGGCATTTTTTTCTTTCTCTTTTTTTTAAGATGGGGCATATTTGGCTGTGTTTCCATATTGATTAGAAAGATCCAGACCATAGGATGCTTCGAGATACATCCTTGCTATAGCAGTACAGGGCACATATATTTAGACATACAGTTAGAACTATTTCTAAAAGTTGCATAAACTTTGGCCATCCTTTGGAAGGCATTCTTCTTTATCATTTGAATGAAGATCATCTTTATATTCTGCAAGGGTCTTTTAATCCATATATCTTTCTATTAAATGAAATTATAACAGATTACTCCTCACATTTGAAATATCTTTCTATTATGTTCTTTTATTGATAAGTTTTGGCAATTTAATCTTGAATTACTGACCCATGTTGATATTAAATAATTACTATTTTAGGTCTTTTAATAATACTTGTATATGTGCTAGCTGTTGATTTTCATTCAAATTATTTACATAATTTATTCTTGCTTACATTTTTTCCCATAACTTCTTAGTTTCAGTTTTTAATTATATCACTTTTTTATACATCTTCATTAGAGTATAAGTGTTTTACAATATTGTGCCAGTTTCTGCTGTACAACAAAATGAATCAGCTACATGTGTACATATATCCCCATATCTCCTCCCTCTTGAGACTCCCTCCCACCCTGCCTATCCCATGCCTATATGTCACCACAAAGGACCAATCTTGTCTCCCTGTGTATGCAGCACCTTCCACTAGCTATTTTACAGTTGGTAGTGTAAATATGTCACTGCTACTCACTCACTTCATCCCAGTCTCCCCTTACCCCCTCCTAGTGCCCTCTAGTCAGTTCTATACATCTGTGTCTCTGTTCCTGCCCTGCTACTAAGTTCATCAGTACCATTTCTCTAGATTCCACATATATGTGTTAGCATTCAGGATTTGTTTTTCTCTGTCTGACTTACTTCACCCTGTATGATAGTCTCTTAAGTCCATCCACTTCACTACTAATAATGTAGTTTCATTCCTTTTTGTGCCTGAGTAATATTCCATTGTAAATATGTGCCACATTTTCTTTACCCATTCATCTGTCAATGAACATTTAGGTTGTTTCCATGTCCTAGCTATTGTAAATAGTGCTGCAATGAACATTGTGGTACATGTGTCTTTTTGAATTATGGTTTTCTCAGGGTATATGCCCAGTAGTGGGGTTGCTGTGTCATATGGTAGCTCTATTTTATTTTTAGTTTTTTAAGGAACCTCCATATCATTCTCCATAGTGGCTGTATCAATTTATATACCCACCAATACTGCAGGAGGGTCCCGCTTCCTCCACACCCTCTCCAACATTTATTGTTTCTAGGTATTTTGATGATAATTGATGAACCTAGTGGCACAGCAGGATTAGAGAGGCAGACATGGAGAATGGACTTGAGGACATGAGAGAAACAGGAGGCTGGGATGAAGTGAGAGTAGCACTGAAATATATACACCACCAAATGTAAAATAGATAGCTAGTGGAAGCTACTGCATAGCACAAGGAAATCAGCTTAGTGCTTTGTGCTGACCCAGAGGGGTGGGATAGGCATGGTGGGAGGGAAGGGGTATGGGGATATATGTATACATATAGCTGATTCACTTTCTTGTACAGCAGAAACTAACACAACATTGTAAAGCAATTATACTCCAATAAAGATAAAAAAAACATGCACCTAATATAGGAGTACCTTAATGCATAAGGCAAGTGCTAGCTGCCATAAAAGGGGAAATTGACAATAACACAGTAATACTGCGGGGCTTTAACACCACACTTACACCAATGGATAATGGACAGGTCACCCAGACAGAGAATAAGGAAACAAAAGCTTTAAGTGACACATTGACCAGATAGACTTAATTGATATTTATTGTACATTCCATTCCAAAGCAGCATAATACACTTTCTTCTCAAGTGCACACAAGACCTTCTCCAGGATAATTCAATCTTGGGTCACAAGTTAAGCTTTAATAAGAATAAGAAAATTGAAATCAAATCAGGCATCTTTTCAGACCACAATACTATGAGATTAGAAATCAATTACAGGGACAAAAAACTGTAAAAACACAAATATATGGAGGGCAAATAATACACTACTAAATAACCAAGAGATTACTGAGAAAATCAAAGACAGAATCAAAAAATACCTAGAAACAAATGACAATGAAAACACTATGACTCAAAACCTATGGGAAATCAAAGATAACACAAACAAATGGAGAGACATACCATGTTCTTGGAATGGAAGAATCAATATTGTTGAAATGACTGTACTACCCAAAGCAATCTACAGACTCAATGCAATTCCTATCAAATTACCAATGGCATTTTTCACAGAATGAGAATGAAAAAATTTACAGTTTGTATGGAAACACAAAACACCTTGAATAGCCAAAGCAATCTTAAGAAAGAAAAACGGAGGTGGAAGAATCAGGCTCCCTGACTTCAGACTATACTACAAAGCTGCAGTAATCAAGACAGTATGGTACTGGCACAAAAAGAGAAGTATAGATCAAAGGAACAGGATACAAAGCCCAGAGATAAACTCACACACCTATGGCCACCTAATCTGACAAAGCGTGTAAGAATATACAATGCAGAAAAGACAGTCTCTTCAATAAGTGGTGCTGGGAAAACTGGACAGCTACATGTAAAAGAATGAAATTAGAACCCTCTTTAACACCATACACAAAAATAAGCTCAAAATGGATTAAAGATCTGAATGTAGGACCAGACAATATAAAACTCTTAGAGGAAAACATTGGGAGAGCACAGGAAAATCTTTTTGACCCACCTCCTAGAGTAATGAAAATAAAAACAAAAGTAAATAAATGATACCTAATTAAACTTAAAATCTTTTGCACAGAAAAGGAAACTATAAACAAGACAAAAAGACAACCTTCAGAATATGACATAATATTTGCAAATGAAGCAACTGACAAGGGATTAACCTCCAAAATACACAAACAGCTCATGTAGCTCAATATCCAAAATAAATAAATAAACAACCCAATCAAAAAATGGGCGGAAGACCTAAATAGATATTTCTCCAAAGAAGACATACAAAGGGTCAAGAGGCACAAGAAAAGATGTTCAACATCACTAATTATAGAGAAATGCAGATCAAAACTATGAGATATCACTTCACACCAGTCAGAATGGGCATCATCAGAAAATCTACAAAAAATAAATGCTGGAGAGGATGTGCAGAAAAGAGAATCCTCTGGCATTGTTTGTGGGAATCTAGATTGATACAGCCACTACAGAAAACAATATGGAGGTTCCTTAAAAAAACTGAAAATAGAACTACCATATGACCTAGCAATCCCACTGCTAGGCATATACCCAGAAAAAAACATAATTCAAAAAGACACATGTACCCAAATGTTCATTGCACCATTATTTACAATAGCCAGAACATGGGAGCAACCTAAATATGCATCAACAGAGTAATGGATAAAGATGATGTGGTACATATATAAGATGGAATATTACTCAGCCATAAAAAGGAAAAAAAAATTGGTCATTTTTAGAGATGCAGATGGACCTAGAGTCTGTCATACAGAGTGAAATAAGTCAGAAAGAGAAAAAAAAGTGTTGTATGTTAACACATATATGTGGAATCTAGAAAAATGGTACAAATGAACCTGTTTGCAGGGCAAGAATAGAGACACAGACACAGGGAACAAACATGTTGACACAGGAGTGGAGGGTGAGTGAGATAACTTGGGAAATTGGGATTGATGTATGTGCACTACTATTTGTAAAACAGATAGCTTGGGAACCTACTTATAGGGCAGGGAGTTCATCTCTGCGTTCTGTGGTGACCTAGATAGATGGGATGGGGTTGTGTTTGGGAGGGAGGCTCAAGAGGGAGGGGATATATGGATACATTGTGTTGATTCACTTCATTGTTCAGCAGAAACTAACACAACATTATAAATCAACTATACCCCACTTAAGTAAAGAATATATGAGTGTAAAATATATATATGTATATAAAAGAATATATGTATACTATATATACATATCTGAATCACTTTGCTATAAAGCAGAAATAAACACAACATTGTAAATCAAATATTCTTCTATAAAATAAATTTTTAAAACAATGAAGAAGCCTCAGACATCCACAGCTAATCCCCTGCAAATAACTAACTTTAGCTTAAATACTTTTGTGACTGTTAGCCACTGAGATTTTGAGGTTGTTACTGCAGCAAAATTTGATGAGAGCTGACATACACCCTCTATAATCTTCATTAACCTTAACCCAAAGCCACCTCAAACTTCCAAAAATTCTTTAATGTGCCCATGTGATATTTTCTTAATCTGAAGTCAAATGAGAATAAAAGCATATTATTAAAAAAAGAAAAAAAAAGTCCAGGTAGCATTTCCACATTATTTAGAGGAAAGATTATTGGTCTTGACAGCTTGAGTTGGCATACACAATGGAGGAAATACAGTCTCTTCAATAAGTTGTGCTGGGGAAAATGAACAGCTACTTGTAAAATAATGAAATTAGAACACTAACACCATACACAAAAGTAAACTTGAAATGGATTAAAGACCTAAATGTAAGACTGGACACTATAAAACTCTAAGAGGAAAACATAAGAAAAACACTCTTTGACATAAACCACAGCAAGATCTTTTTTGACCCACCCCCTAGGTTAATGAAAACAAAGAGTAAACATATGATACCTAATTAAACTTAAAAGCTTTTCCACAGAAAAGGAAACCATAAGATGAAAAGACAACACTCACAATGCGAGAAAATATTTGCATAAAAAACAATGGACAAGGGATAAATCTCCAAAATATACAAGCAGCTCATGCAGCTCAATATCAAAAAACAAGCAACCCAAACAAAAAATGGGCAGAAGACCTAAGTAGACATTTCACGAAAGAAGACATGCAGATGGTCAAGAGGCACATGAAAAGATTTTCAACATCACTAATTTTAAAGAAATGCAAATCAAAATGACAATGAGGTATCATCTCACAGTGATCAGAATGGCCATCATCAAAAAATCTAAAAACAATAAATGCTGGAGAGGGTGTAGAGAAAAGGAATTCTTTTGCACTGTTGGTGGGACTGTAAATTGATACAGGCACTATGGAGAACAGTATGGAGGTTCCTTAAAAAACTAAAAATAGAGCTACCATATGATCTAGCAATCTCACTACTGGGCATATACCCTGAGAAAACCATAATTCAAAAGGACACGTGTAGTCCAATGTTCATTCCAGCACTATTTACAATAGCCAGGGCATGGAAACAACCTAAATGTCCAATGACAGATGAATGGATAAAGAAGATGTAGTACATATATACAATGGAGTATTACTCAGCCATAAAAAGGAATGAAATTGGGTCATTTGTAGAGATGTGGATGAACCTAGAGTCTGTCACACAGAGTGAAGTTATCCAGAAAGAGAAAAGCAAATATTGTATATTAACACATATATGTGGAATATAGAAAAATGGTACAGAAAAATGCTATTTGCATTGCAGGAATAGAGACATAGACATAGAGAATGGACATGTGGACCCCGGGGGGGAAGGGGAGGGTGAAACAGGAATTGGGAGATTGGGATTGACAAATATGCACTGCTATGCATAGAATACGTAGTTAGTGGGAACATGCTATAAAGGACAGGAGGCTTAGCTTGGTGCTCTGTGATGACCTAGGTGGGTGGGACAGGGGGAGGGGAAGGAGCTCCAAGAAGGAGGGGATATAGGTATACATATAGCTGATTCACTTCCTCATACAGCAGGAACTAACACAACATTGTAAAGCAATTTTCTCCAATAAGAAAAAGAAAGAAGAAAGAAACAAAGAAAGAAAGAGAGAGAGAGAGAGAAAGAAAGAAAGAAAGAAAGAAAGAAAGAAAGAAAGAAAGAAAGAAAGAAAGAAAGAAAGAAAGAAAGAAAGAAAGAAAGAAAGAAAGAAAAAGATATATATATATATATACACATCTTCTTTATCCATCCATTTGTGGATGGACACTTAGATGTTACCATATATTGGCTATTGTAAATAATGCTATAATGCATATAAGGAAGCATATATCTTTTTGATTTAGGATTATCATATTCTTTGGATAAATACCCATAAGTGGGATAGCTGGATCATATGATAGTTTTATTCTTAATTTTTTGAGGAATCTCCATTCTGTTTTCCCTAGTGGCTGCACTAAAATATATGAGGGTTCTCTTTTATCCACATCCAATCCAACACGTGTTACTTCTTGTTTTATTTTGTTTTGTTTTGTTTTTGATAATAGCAATTCTAATGGGCATGAGGAGACAGCTTATTGTGGTTTTGATTTGCGTTACCCTAATAATCAGCACTGTTGAATATCTCTTCATGTGTCTGTTAGCTGTCTGCACGTCTTCTTTGGAAAATGTCTCTTCATTTCTTCTAACCACTTTTAAGTAGGTTGTTTGTTTATTATTGAGCTGTATGAGTTCTTTATATATTTTAGATATCAACCCTTTATCAAATATTTAATTTGCAAATAATTTCTCCCATTGGAAGATTGCCTTTTCATGTTGTTAATGGTTTCCTTCACTGTGCAGAAGCTTTTTATTTTGTTATATCCCATTTATTTTTACTTTTGTTTCCCTTGCCTGATGAGAAAAAACTAGAAAGATGTTACGAATACCAATGTCAAGGAGGTTATTGTCTAGGTTTTCTTCTAGGAGATTGATAGTTCCAGCTCTTACATTTAAGTCTTTAATTTAGTTTGGGCTTCCCTGGTGGTACGGTGGTTAACAACCTGCCTGCCAATGCAGGGGACATGGGTTCGAGCTCTGGTCCAGGAAGATCCCACATGCCAGGGAAAAATTAAGCCCGTGAACCACAACTACTGAGCCTGTGCTCCAGAACCCATGGGCCACAACTATTGAGCCCATGTGCCACAACTACTGAAGCCCATGCACCTAAAGCCTGTACTCAGCAACAAGAGAAGCCACTGCAATGAGAGGCCTGCACATTGCAATGAAGAGTAGCCCCTGCTCTCCACAGCTAGAGAAAGCCTGTGCACAGCAACAAAGACCCAAAGCAGCCAATAAATAAATAAATAAATTTATTTAAAAAATATTTAATTCATTTTGAGATGATATGTGTGTATGATGTGAGATAATGGTCTACTTTCTTTCTTGTACACGGCTGTCTAATTTCCCCAACATCATTTATTGAAGAGACTATCGTTTCTCCATGGTATGTATAATTATTTATATATGTGTGGTTTATTTGGGGGCTATCTATTCTGTTCCATTATTCTACATGCCTGTTTTACAGATAATACAATGCTGTAGTGATTACTATGACTTTGTAATATAGTTTGAACTCAGGGAATGTAATATCTCCAGCTTTATTCTTTTCTCTGAGGATTGCTCTGGCTATTAGCGGTCTTTTGTGGTTTCATATACATTTTAGAATTTTTTGTTCTATTTCTGTGATAAACGTCCTTGAGATTTTTATAGGAATTGCATTGAATCTGTAGATTGCTTTACATAATATAGACATTTTTGTTTAGTATGGACATTTTAACCATGATAATTCTTCCAAACATGAGCACATAATATCTTTCTATTTTTGTGTGACAAATTTCTTTCAACAACACCTCATAGTTTTCAGTACACAGATTTTCCCATTCTTGGTTAAATTTATTCCTAAGTATTTTTTTTTAATTTTTGTTGCTATTGTAAATGGGGTTGTTTTCTGATTTCTCTTTCTTCTAGCTTATTGTTTGTATATAGAAATGCAATTCAATTTTGTATGTTGAATTTGTATACTGCAACTTTTCTTTTGCTTATTATTTCTAATAGTTTTTTAGCTGTGTCTTCAGGATTTTGTATATGTACAAAATCATGTCACTCACAAATAGTGACAGTTTTACTTCTCTTCCAATTTGGATGTTTTTTATTTATTTTCTTGTCTAATTGCTCTGGCTAGAGTTGCAATACTATTTTGCATAAGAGTGGTGAAAAAGGACATATTTATCTTTTCCCTGATATTAGAGGGATATCTTTCAGTTTTTCATCATGAGTATAACGTCAACTGCGGATTTGTCATATATGACCCTTATTATGTTAAAGTATGCCCCCTTTATATTTACTTTACTAAGAGTTTTTATCATGAATGGGTGTTGAATTTTGTCAATAATTTTTCTGCATCTATTGAGATTATCATACAGTTTTTTATCCTTCATTTTAATGTGGTGTATCAATTGATCGATTTTCAGATGTTAAATGATTCTCGCATCCCAGCAATAAATCCCACTTGATCATGGTGTATGATCCTCTTGATGTAACTCTGTATTCAGTTTGCTAATATTTTATTCAGGATCCTTGTATCTATATTCATCAGAGATATTGGTCTTTTGCTTTATTTTTGTGTGTTGTTTTTTCTGGTTTTGGTATCAAGGTAACATTGGCCTCATAAAATGAGTTAGGAAGCATTTCATCATCCTCACCTTATTGGAAAAGTTTGAGGATAGGTATTAAATCTTCTTTAACTCTTTGCTAGAATCCACCTTGGATGCCATCTGGCCCTGGACTTTTGTTTGGGGGTAGCATTTTGATAAGGATTTTAATCTCTCTATTAATGATCAGTCTGTTAGGATTTTCTATTTCTTCATGATTCAGTCTTGGAAGGTTGTATGATTCTAAGAATTTGTCCATTTCTTCTAGGTTGTCCAATTTCTTGGCGTATAGCTGTTCATAACATTCTCTTATAATCCTTTGTATTTCTATGATATCTATTATTATATCTCCTCTTTCATCTCTGATTTTATTTAGCAGAGCTTTCTCTCCTTTTCTTTTAATTAATTGAACTGAAGACATATCAATTTTGCTTATATTTTCCAAGACCAGCTCCTAGTTTCATTGATCTTTTCTATTGTCTTTTTAGTCTTTATTTCATTTGTTTCTGCTCTGATCTTTATTACTCCCTTCCTTGCAATGATATAGAGCTGTGTGTTCTTTTTCTATTTCCTTTAAGTGTAAGGTTACATTGTTTTACATTTTTTTGTTTTGTTTTGTTTTTTTGAGTTAGGTCTTTATTGCTATAAATAAATATCCCTCTTAGTACCACTTTTGCTATATCACAGAGATTTGGGTATGTTGTATTCTTGTTTTAATTTGTTTTCAGTTACTTTTTGATTACCCATTGATTTCTTCATTGTTGACCCAATAGTTGTTCAGTAGCATGTTGTTCAGTCTTCACATATTTCTAATTTTTCCGGCTTCTTCTTGTAGTTGATTTTGAGCTTCATATCATTGTGATCAAAAAGATGCTTGATATGATTTCAATCTTCCTAAATCTATTGAGAATTGTTTTGTGTCCTAACACACGTTCTTTCCTTCAGAAGAACATGTATTCTGTTGCATTTGGAAGGAATGTTCTGTACAAATCTTTCATGCCCATCTGGCTTCATGTTTCATTTAAGACTGCTGTTTCCTTGTTGAAATTCTATCTGAATGTTCTATCTTTTGATGTAAGTGGGGTGTTAAAATCCCCTACTATTATTTTGTCACTGTCAATTTCTCTCTTTATGTCTCTTAATAATTGCTTTATGTATTTTGGTGCTCCTATATTAGATGCATAAATATTAATAACTATCATGTCTGCTTGATGAATTGTATTCTTTATTAATATATACTGTCCATATTTGCCTCTTCTTATTTTTTTTGGCTTGAAGTATTTTTGTCTGAAATAAGTATGGCTACACCCACCTTCTTTTGGCTGCCATTTGCTTGAAGTAACATCTTCTATCCATTCACTTTGAGCCTGTTTATCTTAGAGATGAGGTGACTCTCCTGCGGGCAGCATAGATTTGGGCCTTGTTTTTAATATATCTAGCTACCTGTGTTTTTTGTGGTGAATTCAATCCATTTAAATTTAGGATGATTATTGGTAGATAAGGACTTAATACTGCCATTTTATTGTTTGTATTCTGGTTGCTCTATGTATTTATTGTTCTTTTTTTCCTTATGTTTCTGTCTGCCATTTTTTATTTGGTGGTTTTCTTAGATGTTTTTCTCCATTTCCTCTTTTTTATGTTTTGTTTCTCTGTTTAGATTTATTATTTGTGGTTGCTATGAGGTTTGTATACAATATCTTATAGATGAAATTGTCCTTTTTCAGTTAAGGATAGCTCATCTATACCTACCTATACGGCTTTCATATTTTCCATTTTCTGTTCTTGTTGTCTCAAATTATCCCTTTTTGTGTTTTGAGTTTGTTACCAAATTGAGATATAGTTATTTTTTTCTGCTTTATTTTCCCTGTTAGCCTTTACGCTGTAATAAAGTGTTAGAAACTTATTCTGGTTAAGAGTTTCAAATTTCTGATTCTATTTGTCTATTTTTATCACCTTGCTCAATTTCCAGTGCTTTGTAGTGCATTCTTCATGTTGTTTGTTGAGTTCCTAAGTGCCAGAATTTGTTTGGTTCTTTTTCAAAGATTCAATCTTTTTCAAAGTATTCCTTCTGTTCATTCATTTTATTCCTGAGTTCATTAAACTACCTTTCTGAATTTTTTTTATAGCTGAATGAGTATCTTCATGGCAGCTGTTTGAGTTCTCTATAATTTACATCACAATATTCTGTGACTTTAAGCTTGGTTTCAGGAGAATTGTCATTTTCTTTCTGTGATACCATTACTCTGGTTCTTCATGGTGCTTAATGAGCTGCACTTAGGCTCATTTGAACTATGGAACACTTTTCTGCTTGATTAGAATGATTCAATAGATAAGAAATAAGAGAACTTTCTTTTGTTTTCCTGTAGATGGCGATATAGCATTTTGTTTGTTTGTTTCTCTTACCTGAGCTTCCTCTGCTTATATTTGGTTTTGCCTGCCAAGACTGAATTACTAAGAATTGGAAAGTCTGAACCAACAACTAAAGAGTAAGGAGAATACATCAGTAACCATGAACTCCCCAAAAAACAACTGCCAAAAAAAATCTGATTTTACTGTGAATTCTACCAATAATTTAAAGAAGAATTAACAACAATTCTCAAACTCCAGTAAATCATTTAAGAGGTGGGAACACTCCCAAATTCACTTTCTGAGGACAGCATTACCCTGCTACCAAAGGCAGATAAAGACACTACAACAAAAGAAAATGACAAGCTGATATCCCTGATTAACATAGATACATAAATTATCAATATAGTACTAACAACTAGCACAGTGAAAGAATTACACAACCATGATCAAGTGGGATTTATTTCTAGAAGGCAATGATGGTTCCCTATAAGCAAAGAAATAACTATGATACACCACATTAATAGAACTAAAGATAAAATTAATACAAATTCAACTTTGTATTCAACTTCCTTTTATGATACAAAGTCTCAACAAATTTGGTAGAGATGGATCATTCTTCACATTAATATGTGACAAGTCACAACTATCATACTCAACAGTGAAAGGTTCAAAGATTTCTCTCTAAGATACGGAATAAGATAATGGTGTCATTCTCACCACTACAATACAACATAGCACTAGAAGTTTTAGCTAAATCAATTAGACAGGAAAAAGAAATAAAAGGCATTCAAAATCAAAAGGAGGAAATATAATTGTCTCTGAAGATGATACCATTTTTTATATAAGTCTCTAAAGACTCCACCAAAAGCTGTTAGTAATAATGAACAAAACAGTTAAGTGTCAGTGTACAAAATCAACATACAAAAATCAGTTATATTTCTATACACCAACAGTGAACCATCAAAAAAGAAATTAAAACAAAATTTACAATAGTATCAAAAACAATGAAATACCTCAGAATAAATTTAATGAAGGAAATGAATGGTAACAAAAAATAAATTTAACAACAACAATAAAATGCCTCATGATAAATTCAACCAATGACATGAAAGACAGACATAAATCTATGAGACATTGATGAAAGAAACTGAACAAGACACAAATATATTGAAAGATTTTCCTTGTTGGTACATAAAAAGATTTAATATTTTCAGACTGTCCATACTACTCAAATCCATCTATATAATATATGTAATAACAATCAAAATTCTAATGGCATTATCCAAAGAAATATTTTTTTAAATTCTAAAATTTTTTGATGACAAAAGACTCCAAATAGCTGCATCACATTTGTGCATCATCTAGAGGCATTCTTCTCTACATTTGATTGAAAATTATGTGTATCTTCCATAAGCATACTTAAATCCATATATTTTTATATAAGTTGAAACAGTAGCTTTTAGATACTGCTTCCTTCCCTCATTTCCTCCCTTCCTTTCTTGAAAAGGTCTTCTGTTCCATTCATTTATTCCCAAGTCTTTGGCAACTTAAACATAAATTACTTACTCATGTTAATGTCATTAAATTATTAATATGTTATACTTATATAAAATTAGTTTAAGATTTTTCTATCCATTTTCTTTTCTACAGTTATTTTAAAGCTACAAAAAATTAATCTAATTGCTTTCTTACTGCCATTCTTCCTTCCCCAATTTCCTGGTTTCTTTCAAAACTTTTCTTTCTATAATAGCATACATAAATGTTCACACATTTTTAATTCAAATGAATAACAAGAATTCTGTCCAGGTGATGTGTTCTTTATATTTTAGAAGAATAATTTTCACCAACTGGCCTCCACCATTACTTAGTTTTTTAAAATTTTTATTGGAGTATAGTTGATTTACAATGTTGTGTCATTTTCAGGTGTACAGCAGAGTGAATCAGTTATGCACGTACATATATCCACCCTTTTTGATTCTTTTCTCATATAGTCCATTACAAAGTATTGAGAAGACTTCCCCGTGCTACACAATAGGTCCTTATTAGTTATCTATTTTATATAAAGTAATTGTGTATAGGTCAATCACAATCTTCTAATTTATCTCTTCGCCCCTTACTCCATGGTGACCATAAGTTTGATTTCTACATGTGAACTGTATTTCTGTTTTGTAGATAAGTTCATTTGTAGCTTCTTTTTAGATTCACATATAAGTGATACCACATGATATCTTTATCTGACTTACTTCATTAAGTATGACTCTGTATGATAATCTCTAGGTCGATCCATGTTGCTGCAAATGGCATTACTTTGTTCTTTTTATGGCTAAATAATATTCCATTGTATATATGTACCACACCTTCTTTATCCATCCCTCTGTTGATGGACATGTAGGCTGCTTGCATGTCCTGGCTATTGTAAATAGTGCTTCAATGAATATCAGGGTGCTGTGTCTCTTCAAATTATGTTTTTTTCCCCAAATATATGCCCAGGAGTGCAATTGCTGGGTCATATGGTAGCTTTATTTTTAGTTTTTTAAGCAACCTCCATACTGTTCCCCATAGTGGTTGTACCAGTTTATATTCACACCAACAGTGTAGCAGGGTTACGGTTTCTCCACACCTTCTCTGGAATTTAGTGTTTAGAGATTTTTTTTTACACTTATTACATTAATTAATTACTTTAGTTAGTCATTTTGCTATACAGTTTTTATTAGTTATCTATTTTATACATATTAGTGTATATATGTCAATCCCAATCTCCCAATTCATCCCACCACAACCCCTGCTTTCTGCCCTTGGTGTCCATACATTTATTCTCTTCATCTCTGTCTCTATTTCTGCCTTGCAAACTGGTTTATCTGTACCATTTTTCTAGATTCCACATATATGTGTTAATATATGATATTTATTTTTCTCTCCCTGACTTACTTCACTCTGTATGACAGTCTCTAGGTCCATCCACGTCTCTACACATGGCCCAGTTTTGTTCCTTTTTATGGCTGAGTGATATTCCATTGTATATATGTACCACATCATCTTTATCCATTCACCTGGACATTCATCTTGGACATCTAGATTGATTCAATGACCTGGCTATTGAAAATAGTGCTGCAACGAACATTGGGGTGCACATGTCTTTTTGAGTTATGGTTTTCTCAGGGTATATGCCCTTTGGTGGGATTGCTGGGTCATATGGTAGTGCTATTTTTAGTTTTTTAAGGAACATCCATACTGTTCTCCATAGTAGCTGTACCAATTTATATTCCCACTAACAGTGCAAGAGGGTTCCCTTTTCACTACAGTCTCCCAAGCATATATTGTTTGTAGACTTTCTGATGATGCCCATTCTAACCAGTGTGAGGTGATACCTCATTGTAGTTTTGATTTGCATTTCTCTAATAATTAGTGATATTGCACAGCTTTTCATGTACCTCTTGGTCTTCTGTATGTCTTCTTTTGAGAAATGTCTATTTAGATCTTCCACCCATTTTTTTCATTGTGTTGTTAATTTTTTGATATTCAGCTACATGAAAAGTTTATATTTCTGGGATTAATCCTTTGTCTGTTGATTTGTTGCAAATGTTTTCTTCCATTCGGGGGATTGTCTCTTCATCTTGTTTACAGTTTACTTTAGTGTGCAAAAGCTTTTAAGTTTCATTAGGTCCCTCCCATTTGTTTATTTTGTTTTTATTTCCATTACTCTAGGAGCTGGGTCAAAAAGGATATTACTGTGATTTATATTATAGAGTGTTTTTCCTATGTTTTCCTCTAAGAGTATTATAGTGTCCACCCCTACATTTAGAACTTTAATCCATTTGAGTTTATTGCTGTATATGATGTGAGGAAGTGTTCTAATTTATTCTTGTATGAGTAGCTGTCCAGTTTTCCCAGCGTGATTTATTGAAGTGTCTGTCTTTTCTCCATTGTATATTCTTGCCTTCTTTTTCAAAGATAAGTTGACTATATGTGGATAGGTTTATCTCTGGGCTTTCTGTGCTGCTCCATTGATCTATATTTCTGTTTTTCTGCCCATACTGTACTGTTTTGATTACGTTAGCTTTGTAGTATAGTCTGAAGTCAGGGAGCCTGGTTCCTCCAGCTCTGTTTTTCTTTTTCAAGATTGCTTTGCAAAAAAAAAGATGGTGAAGGAGTAAGATGTGAAGATCACCTTTC
Organism: Hippopotamus amphibius kiboko; assembly: GCF_030028045.1. NCBI lineage: Eukaryota > Metazoa > Chordata > Mammalia > Artiodactyla > Hippopotamidae > Hippopotamus > Hippopotamus amphibius. The sequence continues at coordinate 13,700,099 of NC_080200.1, read as the reverse complement.
TCTCCACAAACACATCAAGAAAACATCTACTTGTGGAAAAGCTCCTAGCGGACACCTTCCGAGTGCTGTCAGGGGACATCGGACCTCCAGAAAGGCAAAAAAGTTCCTACATAACTGGGTAGCACCAAAGGAAAAAGGGAAAAAAGAGAGATAAAGGAATCCCTAGGAGATGTACCCCTCTGGGTGGGAGCTGTGAAGGGGGAAACCTTCCACACACTGGGAAGCCCCCTCACTGACTGGGACGGACAGGGGGAGCTTAAAAGTCCCCACAGGAGAGAGCAACAACAGGTGTGCAAAGGGCAGAATGGAAAGATTCCCACACCGGAGAATTCAGGCAACACTCCCCAGCCAGAGACTCTGGTCTGCTCACCCACTGTGGCAGGTGGGGGATGGGCACTGAGGCTTGGGTTTCAGAAAATAGACAACAGGGAGAGAACTGGGGCTGACCACAAGAAAACAGCCTGGGGGGGGGGGGAGTGCAACACAGCTAGCTGGGAGGGAGTTTGGGGGAAAGCCTGAGCCTGACAGAGAGGCAGGAGACCTATGTTTCAGGGTGTTAGAGAGGAGCTTGCTGCTCCACAAACTCACAGGCTGCAAAGCAGTGCCTGTGAGAGCACCACCCACAACCCGCAGCTGCTAAATTGAAATACAGAGCCTGTCACCACCACTGTGCCCTCCTCACCTGCCACCATCACTGCCAAGGGTCCTGTGTGTAGGGCAGGTCATTGGCCATGTTCTCCCAATGGCGGGTGCAGCTGGCCAGCACCAGGGGTCCTGTGTTCGAGACCACTTTCCCTGGAAGAGAGCATGGCACACCTCAGGCTCACTCTGACCTCTGCTGCTGCAAGCACCCCTGAAAACTTCAATTAGACTCCCAGGCCCCTCACTCCCCCTGACCTGAATTTGCAAGTGAGCCCAAATCACCCTCTTTTACCCTCTCTTGCCTGGGTAGGGAACCAACTCCTAAGAGCAGTCCATGAGCAAAGAAGGAAAAAAACCAAAACTGATACCCAAGGAATGTAGGACCAAAGAAGAGAAAAGAAAACAGCCACAGGAGGATCAGTTTTAATACCCACAACAGACTTGGTAGATTCTGCATCTGTGGATCACCTGAATAGATGAATCTTTCTACAAGAGAGGCTGTAGACTTATGGGGCAACTGTAGACTGTGGGAGCAAATACACACAGGACAAAAACCAGATCACAGTCTGAGATCTCCACAGTCCTCACCACAGCAGGTGCAGAGACCTACCTAGAAGTATTGGAGGACTTCCTGATATGTTTGTCTTGTTCCTGGTTTTATGTATTTGTTGGTTTAATCTTTACTGTATACATTTGTATGTGGGTTTGTATATGGGTTTGATTACTCAGTCCTTTGTTTTCTTTCTTACTCTTCTCTTTGTTTTCTCTCTTTCTCTTCTCTTTGTTTTCTCTTCTCCTTCTCTTTTTTCTCTTTTTGCAAGTACAAGTGTGCACATCTCATTGTAAGATTTTGACTGTTTAGAGTTGCTTTTACAACCTGTCTCAGGGATTTATCTTTCCTTTCCCTTTCTTCCTATTTTTCCTTTTTTTTCATTTCTCTCTTTCTACCTCCTTTTTCTCCATGCTTTGCAGCTTCATTGGGCTTGGTGCCCCATCTCAGACCTGGACCACTGAGGCAGCAGAGCTGACTCCCGGATGTTGGACCACCAGAGAACTCCCGACCCCAGGGAATATTAATCACCAAATGCTCTCCCAGAGGTTTCATTCTCAACACTAAGATCCAAATCCAAACAAAGGACAGAAAGCTCCACTGCTGGATACCTCAAGCAAAGAAGCAAGACAGGAACATAACCCCACCCATTAGCATACTGACAGCCTACAGTCATACTAAGCCCACAGACACACCCAAACACAGAAACAGACATAGCTCTGCACATCAGAAGGATAAGATACAGCTCTACACACAAGAGCACAGGCACCATTCCCCACCCCCCCCCCCACACACACCAAGAAGCATACACAACCCACTGGACCAACCTCCCAATCAGGGACAGATGACAGAGTTAAGAAGAACTATGACCCTGCAGCCTAAGGAAATACCCCAAACACAATAACTTAAATAAAATGAGAAAACAGAGAAAGATGCAGCTGTTGAAGGAACAAGGTAAAGCCCCAGAAGACCAGGCAAATGAAGATGAGATAGCCAGTCTACCTGGAAAAGAATTCAGAATAATGATAGTAAAGATGATCCAAGATTTCAGAAAGAGTATTAAGCAAAGATGGAACAAATGAAACAAATGTTTAACAAGGAGCTGGAAGAACTAAAAAGCCAACAAACAGTGATGGACAACACAATAACTGAACTTAAGAGTACTCTAGAAGGAATCCAGAGCAGAATAACTGAGACAGATGAACAGATAAGTTATCTGGAAGATAGAATTGTGGAAATAACTTCCTTAGAGCAGAATAAAGAAAAAAGAATGAAAAGAGTTGAAGACCCTGTCAGAGACCGCTGGGACAAAAACAAATGTACCAACATTCGAATTATAGGGGTCCCAGACGAAGAAGGGAAAAAGAAAGGGTCTGAGAAAATGAAGCAGTTATACTGGAAAACTTCCCCAACATGGGAAAGGAAATAGTAAATCAAGTCCAAGAAGCACAGAGAGTCCCATACAGAATAAACCCAAGGAGAAACACACCGAGGCACATATTAATCAAACTAACAAAAACTAAACATAATGAAAAAATGTTAAAAGCAGCAAGAGAAAAGCAACAAATAACATATAAGGGAAAACTCATAAGGATAACAGCTGATCTTTCTGCAGAAACTCTGCAAGCCAGAAGGGAATGGCAGCATATACTTACAGTCTTGAAAGAGAAAAACCTACAGCCAAGAATATTCTACCCAGCAAGAATCTCATTCAGATTCGACAGAGAAATCAAAAGCTTTACAGACAAGCAAAAGTTAAGAGAATTCAGCACCACCAAACCAGCCTTACAACAATTGCTAAAGGAACTTCTCTAGGCAAGAAACACAAGAGAAGGAAAAGACCTACAGAACAAACCCCAAAGAAGTAAGAAAATGGTAATGGGAACATACATGTCAATAATTCCCTTAAATGTAAATTAATTAAATGCTCCAACCAAAAGATACACATTGGCTGGATGGATACAAGAACAAAACCCTTATATATGCTGTCCACAAAAAACCCACTTCAAACCTAGGGACACATACAGGCTGAAAGTAAGGGGTGGAAATAGATACTCCATGTCAATGGAAGTCAAAAGAGAGCTAGAGGAGCACTACTTATATCAGACAAATTAGACTTTAAAGTAAAGACTATGACAAGAGACAAGGAAGGACACTACATAATGATCAAGGGATCAATCCAAGAAGAAGATAAAACAATTGTAAATATCTATGCACCCAACATAGGAGCACCTCAATACATAAGGCAAATGCTAAAAGCCATAAAAGGGGAAATCGACAGTAACACAATAATAATAGGAGATTTTAACACCTCACTTACATCAGTGGACAGATCATCCAAACAGAAAATAAATAAGGAAACACAAGCTTCAAATGACACATTAGACCATCTCAACTTAATTGATATTTATAGGACATTCCATCCAAAACTACAGAATACACTTTCTTCTCAAGTAGACATGGAACATTCTCCAGGATAGATCATATCTTGGGTCACAAATTAAACCTCGGTAAATTTTAAAAAAATGAAGTTATATCAAAGAACTTCTCCAACCACAAAGCTATGAGACTAGGTATCAATTAAAGGAAAAATACTGTAAAAAACATGAAGGCTAAACAATACACTATTAAACAACCAAGAAATCACTGAAGAAGTCACAGAGGAAGTCAAAAAATACCAGAAACAAATGTCAATGAAAACACAATGACCCAAAACCTATGGGACACAGCGAAAGCAGTTCTAAGAGGGAAGTTTATAGCAATACAGTCCTACCTCAAGAAACAAGAAATATGTTGAATAAACAACCTAAACTTATGCCTAAATCAATTAGAGAAAGAAGAAAAAAAAAAAAACGAACTGGGCAGAAGGAAAGAAATCATAAAGAGCAGATCATAAATAAACAAAAAAGAAATGAAGGAAACAATAGCAAAGATCAATAAAGCTAAAAGCTGGTTCTTTGAGAAGATAAACAAAACTGATAAACCATTAGCCAAACTAATCAGAAAATAAAGGAGAAGATGCAAATCAACAGAATGAGAAATGAAAAAAGAGAAATAAAAACCAACAACACAGAAATACAAAAAATCATGAGAGACTACTACGAGCATCTATATGCCAAAAAAATTGGATAACCTGGAAGAAATGGATACATTCTTAGAAAAATACAATCTTCCAAGACTGAACCATGAAGAAATAGAAATATGAACAGACCAATCACAAGCAGTGAAATTGAGACTGTGATTAAAAATCTCCCAACAAACAAAAGTCCGTGGCCAGATGGCTTCACAGGCGAAACCTATCAAACATTTAGAGAAGAGCTAACACCTATCCTTCTCAAACTCTTCCAATATAAAGCAGAAGGAGGAACATGCCCAAACTCATTTTATGAGGCCATCATCACCCTGATACCAAAACCAGGAGAAGATGTCACATGAAAAAGAAAATTACAGGCTAATAACACTGATGAATATAGATGCAAAAATCCAGAACAAAATTCTAGCAAACAGAATCCAACAGCACATTAAAGAGATCATACACCATGATCAAGTGGGGTTTATGCTTGGAATGCAAGGATTCTTCAATATATGCAAAACAATTGATGTGATACATCATATTAACAAATTGAAGGATAAAAACCATATGATCATTTCAATAGATGCAGAAAAAGCTTTTGACAAAATTCAACATCCATTTATGATAAAAACTCTCCAGAAAGTGGGCATAAAAGGAAGTTACCTCAACATAATAAAAGCCATATATGACAAACCAATATCCAATATCATTCTAAATGGTGAAAAACAGAAAGCAATCCCTCTAAGGACAGAAACAAGACAAGGGTGACCACTCTCATCACTATTATTCAACATAGTTTTGGAAGTTTTAGCCACAGCAATCGTAGAAGAAAATGAAATAAAAGGAATCCAAATTGGAAAAAAAAAAGTGAAAGAATATATCTGCAAAGATTACATGATATTATACATAGAAAACCCTAAAGATTCTACCAAAAAACTGCTAGCACTAATCAATGACTTTAGTAAAACAGCAGGATACAAAATTAATGCACAGAAATTTCTCGCATTCCTATACACTAACAACGAAAGAGCAGAAAGAGAAATTAAGGAAACAATCACATTTACATTGCATCAAAAAGAATAAAATACCTAGGAATAAACCTGCCTAAGGAGGCAAAGGACCTGTATGCAGAAAACTATAATACACTAATAAAAAAATCAAAGATGTTACAAACGGTTGGAGAGACATACCATGATCTTGGATTGGAAGAATCAATACTGTGGAAATGATTATCCTACCCTGCTGAGACCAGCTCGGAAACTTGGGGTGAATGACAGGTGCCACAAAGCTTAAAGAAACACAAAGACAGACTTAAGAGAAAGATGGGACCAGGGGACTCAAGACCTCTCGGATCAAGAGCCCCACTGATTCATCCCACATTGCTTTTATTGAGCTCTCGGCATTCAGGAAGTAAGATAGCATAGGATTCCCACACTCCCAGTTTCGTCCCACAATCAATGTTTTCTTTGAAGTAACCAATTTTCTCTTTGCACAAAGGGCCTCACATGATTGGGGGCAGTTGTCTTTTGCAAGAACAGCAGAAGGACAATCAGTGCGTGTGCAAGCAGCATTCTAACTTGCGCTGACCAGGCATTCCTAAGTCCGCACTCTTAGCTCCTTCGCTGCACAAGCAGGACGTCCTGCACCCAGTTGCTTGGCCCACATACTTTAATTACTTTTAGTCATATTTTCTGTTACATTTTCAAGGCTTCAGAAAAACATCTGAATGTTTTCCCACACTACCCAAAGCAATTTACAGATTCAATGCAATCCTTATCAAATTACCAATGGCATTTTTCACTGAACTAGAACAAGAAGTCTTATGATTTGTATGGAAATGCAAAACACCCCGAATAGCCAAAGTAATCTTGAAAAGGAAAGACAGAGTTGGTGGAGTCAGGCTCCCTGACTTCAAACTATACTACAAGGCTACAGTGATCAAGAGAGTATGGTACTGGCACAAAAATAGAAATGTAGATTAGTGGAACAGAATAGAGAACTCAGAGGTAAACCCAAGCACATATGGGCAGCTTATCTTTGACAAAGGAGGCAAGAATATACGATGGAAAAAAGACAGCCTCTTCAATAAGTGGTGCTGGGAAAATTTGACTTCTACATGTAAAAGAATGAAATTAGAACACTTCCCTTCACCATATAGAAAAATAAACTCAAAATTGATTAAAGAGCTAAATGTAAGGCCAGACACTGTAAAACTCCTAGAGGAAAACATAGGCAGAACACTCTATGACATACATCACAGCAACATTCTTTTAGATCCACCTCCTAGAATAATCCAAATAAAATAAAAAATGAACAAATGGGACCTAATGAAACTTAAAAGCTTTTGCACAGCAAAAGAAACCATAAACAAGACAAGAAGGCAACCCTCAGAATGGGAGAAATTATTTGCCAACAAAGCAACTGACAAAGGATTAATCTCCAAAATATATAAGCAGCCCATGCAGCTTAATACCTAAAAAGCAAATAACCCAATCTACAAATGGGCGGAAGACCTAAATAGACATTTCTCCAAAGAAGACGTGCAGATGGCTAGTAAACACATGAAAAGTTGCTCAACATCACTAATCATTAGAGAAATGCAAGTCAAAGCCACAATGAGGTATCACCTCACACCAGTCAGAATGGCCATCATCAAAACATCTAGAAACAATAAATGTTGGAGAGGGTGTGGAGAAAAGGGAACCCTCCTGCACTGTTGGTGGGAATGTAAGTTGGTACAGCCATTATGGAAAACAGTTTGGAGGTTCCATAAAAAAACTAAAAATAGAACTACCATATGACCCAGCAATCCCACTCCTGGGCATATACCCTGAGAAAACCATAATCCAAAAAGAAACATGTACCGTAATGTTCATTGCAGCACTATTTACAATAGCCAGGACATGGAAGCAACCTAAATGCCCATCAACAGATGAATGGATAAAGAAGATGTGGCACATATATACAATGGAATATTACTCAGCCATAAAAAGGAATCAAACGGGGTTATTTGTAGTGAGGTGGATGGACCTAGAGACTGTCATACAGAGCAAAGTAAGCCAGAAAAAGAAAAACAAATAATGCATGCTCATTCATATATATGGAATCTAAAAAAAATGGTACTGATGAACCCAGTGACAGGGCAAGAATAGAGGCAGATGTAGAGAATGGACTTGAGAATACAGGCAGAGGGGGACAAGTGGAAGCTGGGAGGAAGTGAGAGAGTAGCACTGACATATATACACTACCAAATGTAAATAGATAGCTAGTGGGGCATAACACAGGGAGATCAACTCGATGATGGGTGATGACTTTAGAGGGCTGGGATAGGGAAGGCGGAAGGAGTTGCGGGAGGGAGGGGATATGGGGATATATGTGTAGATGCAGCTGTTTCACTTTGTTGTACAGCAAAAACTGTCACAACAGTGTAAAGCAATTATATTCCAATAAAGATCTTTAAAAAAATGAAAAGACAGCCTACTGAGTGGGAGAAGATAATTGTAAATGATATATCTGAAAAGGGATGAATAGTCAAAATATAGGAAGAACTCACATAACTCAGCATAAAATATAGCAAAAACAACAACCCAAATAAAAAATGGGCAAAGGGCCTGAATACATATTTTTCCAAAGACATACATTGATGGTCAACAGCCATATAAAAAGATGTTCAACATTAGTAATCATGAGGGAAATACCAATCAAAATCACAATGAGATACCACCTCGCACTTGCCAGAATGGCTATCATCAAAGAGACAAGAAATAACAAATGTTGTGAGTATGTGGAGAAAAGAGAGACTTTCTGCACTGTTGGTGGGATTGTATATTGGTACAGACACTATGAAAAGTAGTATGGAGTTTCCTAAAATGTTAAAAATAGAACTGCCATATGATCCAGAAATCTCTCTTTGGGTATTTGTCCAAAGAAAACAAAACGCTGATTCAAAAAGATACATACACACTAATGTTTATTGCAGCATTATGTACAGTACCCAAGATATGGAAGCAACTTAATTGTCCTCAATAAATGAATGGATAAATATGAAGTGATGTACATACACAACGGAATATTATTCCATCATTAAGAAAAAGGAAGTCGTCATTTTTCACAACTTAGATGGACCTAACAGGTATTATGATTAGTGAAGTTATTCAGACAGAGAAAGACAGATACTGCATGGTCTCAGTTATATGTGGTTTCTACAGAATCAAAGCAAGCAAAACAAAGTGAACACAGACCCACAGTTACATAGAAAAAATGGGTGGTTACCAGAAGGAAGGGGATTGTAGGTACATGAAATAGGCAAGGGAGATTAAGAGTTTCAAACCTCCAGTTATGTAATAAATGTCACAGGGATGTAATATACAGCATAAGAAGTATGGTCAATAATATTGTAATAACTTTGTATAGGAACAGATGTTTATTAGACTTATGTTGATTACCTCATAATGTATGCAATTGCAAAATCACTATGTAGCATACCTGAAACTAACATAATATTGTACATCAGCTATCATTTCGTGTTTTAAAAAAGGAAAAGATGTTTTCAGGGCTAGGTTCCTTCTGGAGGCCACAGTGAAGAATCTATTTACTTTCCTGTTCCAAGCTCCGATTATAAGGCAAACATTTCCTAAAAGTATTCTACTTAACAAATATATCATCATGAGGGACTAATCGACAGCTTTCAACCTGTAATTTAAGCATAAAATTACTAATTGTTTTGGCAAATGAGACAAGGTGGGCAGGGCTCAAAGTTTATCTCAATGCAACTTAGTTCTCCCTCTTGTTGAAAGAGAAAAGCTCAATTTTCAGTGGATATCAGGTGTTGTGTCTCCACTACAACTTAATATTTTGAAGATCCAAGGGATCTAATCCAGACAGATTGCTCAGTCTCAGACTTTGGGGAAAGTTTGAAACCATGTTTGGGACAAGGTGCTATGAGATTAGACCTCTGGAAGCCAGCAAATTTCTTTAGAAAGAACTAATAAGAGCTGGATTCACTTGACTTCTAAGTTGGTCTGTCGGGAACACAGAATCTCCAGGAAAAGTTTCCTTTCTGTCCACACTAGTGCCCCAAAGGGAAATCAATTATTAGAGATTGGAGTAACAAGAGGGAAATGTGTTAATGAGCAGATATGGAGAGCTGTAAATATCTCCTTGGCTGCAGTCCCACAGCGTGTGTGACCTTGGGCTGCACATGACATGGTTGCTGATTTTGGTGTCCTAAGTTTGGCTAGAAGTCCAATGGTTGACTCCTTCCTTCTGTCTTGTGTGGAGACAGAGCTTCAGTCTTCATCATCAACCATCCAAGAGATCAGACTTCCATACAGAGAGCATCCCCTTAGAGTTTCCAATCAGGTGAGTCCAAGAGCCCAGGAGGTGCTGCAGGAAAGGGTCAAAGAGAATCAAAGCCATGCATATTTATCTGAGGTCACCTTACAGTCACCAACACAGAGCCTAGAGATCCCTATAGTTGTTTGCTTGCCTGATTAATTTATAACTTAATTTATCATGCTAAAAAGAGAAGTGAACATTGAACACAGCAGCACATGGGTAACTGTAGACAATTAAGTGACTGGAAACCCAAAAAGAGGAGAGAATGGGAGGCATAAAATGCTTCCAGTAAAAGTGGAACATATCCAAGCACTTTTGTAGTTAAAGAGAGTAGGAAATTAGAGTATTATGCATGGACAAATGTCTACTGAAGTGAGGGCATTTTGTTTTTTTAGTTTTGAGACAGGGCATATTTGACTGTACTTCCATATTAATAATAAAAATCTAGACCAATGTATTATATGCAAATATCTCCTTGCAATAGTAGTTCATGAGATGCGTATATCACAGTATCATCTTTTACTCTGGCTATCCGCGTTAAAAGTTATTTTAAGGAATTCCCTGGCTGTCCAGTGGTTAGGACTCCGAGGTTCCACTGCAGGGGGACCAGATTCCACCCTGGATTGGGGAACTAAGATCCTACAAGCTGCGTGGCATGGCCAAAAAACAAAACAAAACAAAAAAATCATTTTATAAGTAAGAAGTAGTATGCTAGATAGCTTTACTTTGAATTTATTACCTATACGTCAATATACTTGTGGGTTTGTTATTCACATATTTTTTTTCTATTGTAAATTGGCTATACAAGTTCTTTCCATTTCTCTAGTGTGGTAAGTGTGCTTTTATTCTTATTCTTAATTGTATTCTTCAAAGCAGGAACTGGAGTTTTTCCAGCCACTTTGCTATTTGTCAATGAATTCTTTTATGTAAGTAAAGATGTATATGTAGGGAATTGTGAAGGTTTATAAAAAGTATGTGGTCAGATCTGTTAGTCATATTGTGTTAACTCCATTGCTTTTTTATTTTTTATTTTTCTTACTAAAAGAATTTAGCTGTCACTTTTATATTCTTCAGCTGCAAATATTTGCTATTAACAAAAATGAAAGTAAACATTCTTCTGTATACTTGGTAGTAATAAATCACCCTTTATATTTATTACCAACTTGTTAAATCTCTGTTATTCTCTATTGTTTCTTCTGGCCTTTGTGATTAGATCTAGTTCTAAATGTTGCATCATCTCTGACTGTCAGCTAGAAAGCATTCTTTTTCACACTTAAATAAAGATCATCTTTACCTCCCATAATTATCTTTGAATCCATACATCCTTATATAAGAAGATAACTTATATACTGCTACCTCTCCAATTTTAAAAGCCCATCTATACTTTTATTTCCCTGTCTTTAGAAATTCACTCTTGAATTTGTGACCCATGCTGATATCATTAAATTTTCATTATTCTAGGCTTTATATAAGCTAGTTTTAGATTCTCATTTATTTTTTATAGAGTTGTTTTGAAACCTCTGTACTTAACCTAATTTCACTTCTACCGATGATCTTTATTTCATAAACTCTTAATGTCTTTTAACACTCTCTTCCTTTGTTATACATATGTATTCATATGCTTTTACACAAATACATGAATAGTACCCTGTGCCTATCATAAATGCTCTTTATGTTTTAGTGCAGTCTTTTTTTCTATGTGTTCACTCTTCCTTCTTACTCAATAGTACTTCAAGAACTTACCTCCATTCAACCAGTGTAATGCTGATTCATTATTTCAGGGGCTGCTTAATATTTCATGGTATGACTGTGCTAGTCACACATTGAAAGCTTTACATACTTTTTCTCAATACATTGCTATTATAACAATCATAGAAAAATATTTTGAGGTTGTTATGTTAAAACTCTGATTCCCCACCAGAGGCAATATTGTTCCCCCAGAGGACATTGAGCAATGTCCAGAGACATTTGGGGCTGTCACTTGTGGAGAAGTCAGTAGAGGCCAGGGGTGCTCTAAACATCCTACAGTGCACAGGACTGACCCCCAGCACAGAGAATGATCATCTGGCCCAGAATGTCAATAGTTCCAAGACTGAGAAACCATGATTTAAAAATCTGTATTTTCTGTTTATAGCTGTCTTCAGGTTATTTCCGCAATGTGTAATGCTTCACATTTTTGCCAGCAACATTAGAGAATCCTCTTTTACTGCCTGTTTAAAAACTCTAACCCCAATCAATGTGAGAGGTCTTTAAGTTGTCTCACAGACTGATGAAAGTGAAAGAGATTTTTTTTCGTTTTTTTAACCTATTAATCAACTTGAGCAAATATTCATATACTTGATCACGTGTTCACTATTATATGTCCAAAAATTGTATGTCCAGAAATTGCATGTCTTGTATAGTTAGCAGCATTTTAGGTGATCTTTACAGATTATAGTTTATTGGCTTTCAGTTGGATGTATTGTACCTAACAAAATTTAAAATTTTATATACTCAAATATACCTATTTTCTTACATGTGATTTTCTTGTCTTAATTATGAGTTTTGCCCACCTGTAGCTTTTATGTGTAGCTCTTTACATATTCACCCAACATGTCCTTTTTAGACTTACATTGAGGTCTTTAATCTTTCAGAATGTTTTCAGGATGTGTGAAGTAGGAAACATCATTTCCTTCTAGGTGGATAGCTATTTGTGCCAGCTTTCATGAAATAATCAACCTTTACCAACTAAACTGAAATACAATATTGTCATATGTTAAATGTCCGTATGTCCTTAAACCTAATTCCTGATTCATTCAACACATAATAACAAAACATCTGGTACATGCCAAAGAGTTCTAGGTATGCTTTATGTTCAGTTCTCTTATGTCAAAGTCTTTGCTTAATTAATTATTGATCCATGTCAATATTGTTCAGTTACTGCTGTTGTATATTATATATCAGTTAGTTTTCAATGCTCCATTCGTTTAATACACATGCATTTGTGTGACACAACTCTACTGAACTGGTTTCATTACCTCTGACAATCATTTAATTTCATGATTTTTCATTTTCTAATATGTGTTTCTATATAAGTGCACTTATATTCACATCCCATTTTGAAAAATTACAGCAAACAATGCAAGTGAAAGCCTTGCACCTCTGGGACTTGCATTATAATGCTGAAGTCACACACAATAAATAAAATATGACACACATCCTCAGACATAAAACTTGTAAAGAAGGCTATTCAGAGTTAGAGGATGGATTGCGATGATGTGCGCAGAATTTTATACTGTGGTCTAAGAGGGCCTTTATACAAAGGCCAGAACCAGGACTGGAGTGTGCCGACTGAATTTTTTTAAAAAAGAGATCAAATTGAAAATCCAGGAAAAACAAAAGAAAAGGTGACATATAACAAATATAAAAGGGACTTATCCCCTCTAATGTCAGAAAATCCAATTGGTCAAATAACTATCGAATAGGCACAGAAAAAAATGTCTTCTACTGCTTCATACATAACATGTCCAACTTTTGTGAGTTTTTAAAGATTTTTTGATGTGGAACATTTTTTTTTAAATTTTATTTATTTATTATTTTTTGGTGGGTACACCAAGTTCAATCATCTGTTTTTATACACATATCCCTGTATTCCCTCCCTCCCTTGACTCCCCCCCCCCACCCTCCCCGTCCCAGTCCTCTAAGGCGTCTTCCATCCTCGAGTTGAACTCCCTTTGTTATACAACAACTTCCCACTGGCTATCTACTTTACAGTTGGTAGTATATATATGTCTGTGCTACTTTCTCGCTTCATCTCATCTTGATGTGGAACATTTTTAAAGTCTTTATTGAACTTGTTACAATATTACTTCTGTTTTCCGTTTTGGTTTTCTTGGCTGAGAGGTACATGGGATCTTAACTCCCTGACCTGGGACCAAAGTCACATCCCCTGAATTGGAAGGTGAAGTCTTTAACCACTGGACCACCAGGGAAGTGCCAACATGTCCAACTTTGATTGTACTTTGCGTATTTCCAATGGTGACGTGTTGGTTTATTCCCTTAGCATTTGTTTCTGTTGGAGTTCTGAATCTGCAAGTAATTGTCACCAGAAAGATATCACTGTTTTTTTTCCTACTGGTCAAATTTATTTTGCTCCTTTATTATATTTTCAATACATCAAGTAGCTAAAACAAGAGTTGGAATAACAAGAACCTTTTTTCCTTTCTCACCATCTCTCAGGACCCACTTGAGCTATTAGATTAGATTTTTTGTCCTGCTCACTCACTCATGTCCAATTCCTCTCTCTCTCGACCAGATTCTTTATGTTTTTTTAGATACAGGACATAAAATGAACATGCCAATCTGGATCCTCAATTATATTTGTCCATGAGAAGTTTGCTATTTGGAAGTTCAGTTACAATTTCTACTTTCTGGGGAAATGATAATTGATCTGGCCAGCTTGAGTTATATCCACTCATAGATTAACCACTGGGGCTTGATATGAGAAAGATAAAGTAAGGACATAGCCCAGGAAGTGATGGTCTGTGTGTGTGTGTGTCTGTGTGTGTGTGTATTGTGGAGTGAAATATGTCCTTAGAGCATCAGTACAGAGCAGGTCTCATGTATTCCAATGTAACCCTTATAATACAGAGTTCAGAATTCAAACAGCAGATGGTATAAAAGAGGGGATCCACTTCAATTTACAGGATGACTTTGTTCCTAGATTTATAAAATACAAGAGGTGTGGATGAGTGACTCCCTTTGTCTTCAACTGAAACCAACAATGAGGCCACCTATTTCTTCAAAATTTCCTGACACCATCTCTGATCACTCTCTCTCTCTTGCTTAATCCTCTTCCAACACTTACTTCCATTTTTGGACTTGAATAGCTGAAAGTACTGTAATCCTACAGGTCTTTGAAATCGTCATTCCCTCTGCCTTCCCAGATATGCTTGAGGCTCCTACTCTCTCTTCCTTGAGGTCTATGTTCAAACATCACATTAATTTCTTGCCTTTACGAAACACCAATTAAAAAACTAACATTCCTGTGCACTCTCTCCTTTGCACCTGTGTTTACTTTCTTCATTGCAGTTGTCACCATCTGACATATCATGTAATATGGTAATTTGCTTATATTCTTTCCCCATCATTGGACTGTAGTTGCTTTTGGTTTTCAATGCCCTATACTCTTTGTCTAGATAGTGCCTGGAACATGTTCAATGCTCAGTACAAATTCCTCAAATGGGTGAAAGATATTCTCAATAATGTAGTAGAGTGCATGACTTCCTGGGGAAAATGCTGAGAACTGGATACAAATGCTTAATCAGAGATGAAATGGGGAATCTCTTAAAGGGAACTTATCCATACACAAAATACTGAAATAAATTTCTTGAAGGCAAAATAAAAATTGTAATAGTTCACTTATGTGAGTGATGCCATATGTGTGAAGTTTAGTGATATTTATTTTCTCTTTCCTGGTAGTTAATACAAACACATGGAACCAAGCAATGATACAGGAATTTCAGGATTTCTTCTTCTGGGACTTTCAGAGGAACCAGAAATGCAGTCCCTCATATTTGGACTTTTCCTCTCCTTGTACCTGGTCACTGTGTTTGGAAACCTGCTCATCATCCTGGCCACAATCTCAGACTCCCACCTCCACACCCGCATGTACTTCTTCCTCTCCAACCTGTCCTTTGTAGACACCTGTTTCACCTCCACCACCATCCCAAAGATGCTGCAGAACATCCAGATGCAGAGCAAAGTCATAACCTATGAAGGCTGCATCACCCAGATGTGCTTTTTCATAATCTTTTCAGGGTTGGACATCTATCTCCTGGCAGTGATGGCCTGTGACCGGTTTGTGGCCATCTGCCACCCCCTGAAATACATGGTCATCATGAATCCCCGGCTCTGTGGACTCTTACTTTTGGTGTCCTGGCTCACAAGTATCTTACATTCCTTGTTGCAAAGTTTAATGGTTTTGCGACTTTCCTTCTGTACAGAAGTAGAAATCCCTCACTTTTTCTGCGAACTCAATCAGGTGGTTCAACTTGCCTGTTCTGACACCTTTCTCAATAACATGCTGATGTATTTTATGGCTATGCTTCTGGCTGGTGGGCCTCTGGCTGGTATCCTTTACTCTTACTCTAAGATAGTTTCCTCTATACGTGGAATCTCATCAGCTCAAGGGAAGTATAAAGCGTTTTCCACCTGTGCATCTCATCTCTCAGTTGTCTCCTTATTTTTTTTGTACAAGCCTAGGAGTGTACCTTAGCTCTGCTGCTACACGCAGCTCATACTCAACTGCAACAGCCTCTGTGATGTACACTGTAGTCACACCCATGCTGAACCCTTTCATCTACAGTCTGAGGAATAAAGACATAAAGAGGGCTCTGGAAAGATTGTTTGTAATGGAAGCTATAAAAAGGCCAGTTGTCCTGGGGCTGCAGAGGTTCCCATGATTGCAGGACTCAAAGCCTCAGAGACAGAATTCATGATTCTTCATTCAGATTTTGGAATTAGAACTTTCTCCTTTTATTTATTTCTTGGAATTTCGGTTTTTTCAACTTTTCTATATAATTAACTGACTCACTTTATTAACCTTTCCTCGTTCTCAGGTAACCAACATTGTTTCTCTTCATTTTCTTTCTTCCCATTTTTCTCCTAATTTATTCCTAACATTTAATGTGAAAAAATAGGAAATTCCCATTTATCTCATGCAACTGTGTGGGTTTCTTGATAATAATTTCTTCTCAGATGACAAATATCACCCCATGTAATACGTCTTTAGTTTTACTAAAACAATAGTCATGGCTTATTACTCCAATGGAAAAAAAAAAAAAAAAAACTTGGCAACGAGGACATTTTTTTAATTTATAGGAGAGGAAACTCAGAGACCATGGTTTTCCACTTTTATGCCCATCATTCTTTTTTACATCACTTCCTTAACTGGACTTCCTCATAATGCTGGTTTCAACACACTAGTGTGTTTTATAACAGGTCATGGGTTTTATTCTTCTAATTAGGTTTCTGTTCTCTTCTCAGGATGTGTCCACATTGCCTACCATAATCACTGGCAAAACTGATTATCAAATGCAAGTCTACCAGCGTAGTCTACACAGAAACAGAAACTGGAATAAATATGTTGAGTAATATGACCTTAGGCTCAGAGATAACCTTGAATATGATGAAATAAGTTTTAAATTATACTTGGTACTCCTATGCATGACATTTCTTCTCAAGTTGTATACCTACTCATTGACCTGTGGCAAACTAGCATCAATGTATAAAGGGATTTATTCATTGGGGTGAAGGATTGATTAGCCTGTTTTATGTTTTTTATTGAATTATCTTACTGTTCCTGCTTGAAAACTTCCAATGATGCTCACAAATATGACATGATCCATTGTTCTAAATAAAAGATCTCATCCATTCTAAATACTGTCATAAACAAAATGAGCAGTGAATTAATAATATCACCCACTGTATAGCTCCCATATTCAAAGGAATTTCTTCCATTTTAATGATTATACTGACTCATAAAAGAACTTGAAATCCTGCCTAGTCATATGATTCAGGGTCAACAGTTTCTGTACACAAACACGCATTTTCTTGTTAGTTGCCCTCAGTACCTGGAGGAACATAGGTGAAGACTTTTTCATGTGCTTATGTGAAGAAAAAACTAACAGAGTAATCAGAAATGCTGCCTTCAAATATCAAAACACAGTCAAACATAAGATGTAGTAGTTTATTATCTTTGCCCTCAGTTCTAACATTTTGATTACTACATGTGCTAACATCCTAAAATAAAATGGTTTAACATAAAGCATATATTATTAAAAGGGGTAGTATAGTTTGCAGTTGTTCTGAGCTCATGAATCTGTGATTAGCTGTCAGTCTCTACATTGTGTCTCTAGGTTTCATTCGTGAATCTGTGCATATCTATATTGTTCTTCTGTCTTAAACCAAATTATAGTCAGTTCATTCATTTCTATATCTAGATTAATCTAATTTACAGAGGAAAACATGAGCTTATCAAATGTAAATTGCCTTTATTTATCCCACTGCTCCTATAATCATATATAACACTTTGCTTTCTTACCAGTTAGAAGACATACCACCCACACCTGTTCAGTGTGACTCAGCCACCTGTACTTTAGATCTGACCCTGAGTCATGCATCATTAAGTTTTATTCCTTTTAATCAATTTATTAGAGTATGACATGTGATGTACTGCACATATTTAAAAGGTATAGGCAATAGATGGAGTAGAGGGACTTTCCCAGGGTGATGTCAACAAGATGGCAGTATTGGAGTGTCTAAGCCTGCCGCCTCCCAGAAACATCAAATTGAGGAATTATTCATTGGTCAAAATACCTTCACTGAAGTGAAGGATTCCAGGTGAGGCATTACAGCTTCTTGACGAAGCAAAATAAATTTTAAGAGACACATTGAATAGGGTAGGAAGAACAATTTCACATTAATTCTGTCACCTCTGGCCCAAGCCCGGGCATCCCAGGATGACAAGAGACACCTCTAAGTAGGAAAAGTAGAGTGAGGTGAGCACAGATTCACCTCAGACTCTGGTGCCAGGCCCACAGTAGAGCCAGGCTAACTCCTGTGGGTCTAGACTTCACACCAGTTCCTTCACACTTAAGCTCCTGGCTCACCCCAGGAACAAGTTGAACCTCATGGTCTCAGGGTTCAGGCAGACACATGCTCACCTCCCCCACCCCCGGCCAAGCACCAGGCTGGTCCTGAGACCTAACCTCCAGCCCTGGCACCAACCCAGCATATTGGTCCCCAGCCTCTAGGCCATCTCTCTTGAACCAAATATCCCAGCCTTCACCAGGACCAGGCAAGCCTCCGAGGACTGAGATGTCAAGCCCATCCCAGGTGTTTCTGGCACCTGGATAGCAACCCTGGACGAAGGATGCATGCCCGACCACACAGAACCAGCCCTCATGCCCATCACCACAGACTCAAGTGCCAGGACTACCCCCGTGATTCCAGGATCCAGCCCCTTCTCCTTGTGGCCTCAGACACTAGGCCAGACCCCAGGGACCCAAGAACCAGGCTACTGGCTGGGCCAGGCACCAGTCCTTCCCACTCAAGGACTCCAGAATCACCTCCACCTATGGACAGCACCAGTGTATTTTTGATAGGCTGAATGCTGAAGGGCTTTACCTACAAAAGTTGAATCATGATGAAAGAAAAAATTTGAACCGAAAAATAAAGACTAAGGAGAATGAATCAGTTACCATGAGCTCCCCTTGCCACAAAAACAAAAGCAAACAACGACAACAAAAATAAAATAATAAAAAAATGAAACTGATCATTTTACTGGTGAATTCTACCAAGAATTTAAAGAATTATCACCAACTCTTCTCAAACTCTATCAAATTATATAAGATGGTTAACAACACAATAAAATAACCATACATCATGATCTAGTGGAATGTTTTTCCCAGAGTTCAAGGATGGCTCCCTATAAGCAAAAATAACAAATAATTAAATAAATAAATGTGATAAACCACATTGATAGAAATAAAGATAAAATAAACAGAACAATCTCAATAACTGCAGAAAACAGTTTTGAAAATTTAACTTCCTTTCATGATACAAACTACTGAGTCCAACATTTGACCTCCTAATGTCAGATGTGAGATGTGTGAGAGTTTTCTTGGTGGAGAAGACCTCAAAATACTTACATCTAACTTTAACACTGGATCACATCATTGATACTCAGAGTAATCCACACACCAGGGCCTGTAGCATCAACAGATACCACCAGCTAGTTACAAGTGCAGAATCTCTGACACCATCCTAGAC
Organism: Hippopotamus amphibius kiboko; assembly: GCF_030028045.1. Lineage (NCBI taxonomy): Eukaryota > Metazoa > Chordata > Mammalia > Artiodactyla > Hippopotamidae > Hippopotamus > Hippopotamus amphibius. Next base: position 13,680,684 of record NC_080200.1, on the reverse strand, counting down.
CTGCCAAATCAGAACCTGCATCTAAATAAGATCCCCAAATGGTTCATGTAGACATTGATGCTAGAGAAATTCTGGTCTAGAATAGTGTTTCTCACTCTTCCTATGATTGACATTTGGGTAATTCTTTCTGGCAGGGACATCCTGTGCATTGCAGGATGTGGAGCAGCATCCCTGACCTCAACCCATTAAGTGGCAGCAGAACTTTCCCAGATGTGACAACCAAAAATTTCTCCAGACAATGCTAAGTGTCCCTGCAGGCAAAATCATACTTGATGTAGAATCATTGGCCTAGAGTGTGAGATCTGGACATAGCTTGGAGTTTCAATAGAAGTCATCCCTTAGTAATAACTTTAGAAAGATCACTTAACCCTTCTGAGCCCTGTTTCTGCAAATGTAGAATGAGGTTCACAGTAGTGACTATATAGATCAGACTTTTGTAGAAATTAAATGACACAATCCATGTAAGAATCTAAGTTTGTCAATGGTGCATAAAAAGATCTAAATATATCTTATAATTAAGTGACATTTTTCAAATGGAGGAATAAATGGCAGCTTTTAATTTGAGTTAAAAGCACAAAATTTTATTTGACTTGTCAAAAATATCATCAAGCCAAAAGTTATAGTATACATGATTTTGTAGCAGAGAAGCACACCTCTCCCCCTTGTTGAAGAGGGGAATACTAAGTTTGTAGAAATATTGAGAGTTATTTCCTGCCAAAAGTCAATACTGTGGAGGTCCATGGGACTTAGTCAACATGGGTTATTGGTATTAGATTTGGAAATAACATTAAATCAAGGTTGGGATTAGGTGTAAGGGGTTGAGACCTCTGAAAGTTCATGGAGAAAGTGGAATAAAGACTGGATTCACCTGACTTCTAATCTGGTCCTTGGTAACAGAAAATCAACAGAAATAATTTCCTTTGTGTCCAGACCAGTGTCCCACCAGGATATCATGTGCTCAGAGGTGGAGGTAACAATGGAAACAGTGCTTAATGAGCCGCCTAGAGAGCTATAACTACCTCTTCTGCTACAGTCCCACAGTGTGTGCATCCCTGGTGCTGGACAGGGCTTGGTTGTTCCACCTGGAATCCTTATCATAGCTCAGGAATCAGTGTTTTACTCCTCCTTACTGGCCTGTCCAGGAACAGAACTTCAGACTTAATTAACCTTCCAGGGAAAATTCAGACTTCCACACATAGAATTTCCTCTCAGAGACTGAAATCTCAATAGGTACGTAAGGAAAGGTTCAGAGAGAAATGAACCTGAGAGTTTTTACCTAAGGTCACCTAAAAGCCAAACAACCCTAGCCCCAATAAAAGAAATTGTCATGTTTGTTTGCTAGGTACACTAATTAATCTATAATTAATTTATAATACAATAAAAAGAGAAGTGTCCTTTGAACTCAGAAATACAAGGATCAGGGACTTCCTTGGTAGTGCACTGGTTAAGACTCCGTGCTCTCAATGGAGGGGCCCCAAGTTCAATCACTTGTCAGGCAACTAGATCCCACATGCATGCCACAACTAAGAGTTTGAATGCCACAACTAGGGAGCCGGTGAGCTGCAACTAAGGAGCTCTCCAGGCACAACTAAATGAGCCTGCCTTCTGCAACTGAGGAGCCCATGTGCCGCAAACTAAGGAGCTAGCGAGCCACAACTAAGGGGCCCGCCTGCCGTAACTAAGAACCGGCACAACCAAAATAAAATAAAATTAAATAAATATTTTTTAAAAAGATGAGAGCCCTCTTAAAAATTCTTTTTAAAAAAAGGAAATACGAGGATCATTGTTACAACTAAGTGATGGGAAATATAGTCCAGTGCAATGAGAATGAAGAACAACTGTGTTCCAGTAAAAGTAGAACATAAATGAAGAGTTTTATAACTAACAGGAATGATAAACTAGAGTATTACATTAGGAAGTGTGAGCAGTAAAGTGAGGGCATTTTTTAAGTGTTTAAGGTAGAATGTACTTAACCATGTTTTTGTATTTACTACAAAGATCCAGATCAAAGGAGGTAGATATTACATCGCAAGAGCAATTACTGAGAATATATTTCACAGTTGTCTAACATGTTGGGTATTCACAAGGGGAAAAAATGTATTTAATATTGCAAAAAGGGGTACTATAACAACCTTCGCAATTGGTTCATTACCTAGAGGCGGGGAAGCAATGGAGACATTTGAAATGTAGAAGAAGAAAAAAAATAGCCATGTCTTATCACAAGTGATAACTATTCATTTACTACAGGAAGAAACTATGCTGTGCTTTCTACATATATTGACTAAATCTGTTGCATCACCAGGCAATGAATACCACTGTTCCCACTATTTGAATGTGGATATTAATGGTTCTGTTGACTCTCCATGGACAAACAGCTAATATGTGATAGATCCAAGGTTCAAAACTGTTTTCTCAGAATCAGGGACATACAGAATATCCTGGTGGTTGCCAAGTGGGAGGGAGGTGGGAGAGGGTTGGATTGGGAGTTTGGGATTGGCAGATACAAGCTGGGGTATATATATATGTATGTGTGTGTATATATATATATATATATAATATATAATATATCATTAGAATGGATAAAAAAGGTCCTACTGTATAGCCCAGGGAATTGTATTCAATATCCTGTGATAAACCATAATGGAAAAGAATATGAAAAAGAATATGTACAACTGAGTCACTTTGCTGTACAACAGTAATTACCACAACATTGTAATTCAACTATACTTCAATAAAAGTAAATATAAAAAATAATTTTAAAAAGTGAAATATACTACACATGTAATAAAACAAAGAATGCAATAAAATAATCATTGTAACATTTAGGGATTGACTTTTTTACTTAGCATAATTTTCTGGAGATTAGTCCAAGTTTATATATTAATAATTCATTCCTTGTTATTGATAAATAACATTCCTTGGTATGGATGCCCACGTTTGTATAACCATTCACCTGCTGAAGAGAATTTGAGTTGTTTCCTATTTCTGATTCTTATAAGTAAAGCTGCTTTTAATATTTGTGTAAAAAAAAACTCAGTTTTCTTACTTTTCCTATGCTAAACACACATACATATGCTTTTATACATGATTAGCACAAAAACAGAATTGTGCCCATCGTAAATGCTCTTTATGTTTTAGTGCAGTCTTTTTTCCTAGCAGTTTCCACCCTTCCTTCTTACTCAGTAATACCTCATGGCCTCACCTCCAATCCACTAGTGTAATGCTGATTCATTATTTCATTGACTGCATAAAAGTTCATGGTGTAGCTATGCTAGCCAAACTTTGAAAGTTTTATATATTATTTCTCAATACATTGCTATTATAACAACTATACAATTCTTTTTGAGATTGTTTTGTTAAAATTCTGCTTCTCAACCAAAGGCAATATTGTACGCCAAGGGGACATTGAGCAAAGTCCAGAGTCATTTTTGTCTGTCAGCTGGGGAGCTGTCGGTAGAGGCCAGAGATGCTCTAAACCTCCTAAAATGCACAGGACTGACCCTACCACAAAGAATGATCACCTGGCACAGAATGTCAATAGTGCTGACATTTAGAAATTCTGATTATAAATATCTGTATTTTAATGCTTATAGCTGTCTTCAAGTCGTTTCCCCAACATGTAACACTTCACATTTCTGCCACCAAAATTAGAAAATCCTATTTTACTACCTGTTTAAAAAGTCCAACCCCAATCAATGTGAGAGATTTTTTTAAAAAATTTTATTGGAGTATAGTTGATTTACAATGTTGTGTTAGTTTCAGGAGCTCAGAAAAGTGTAAAAACAGGATACAAATATGAGACATCTCTAAGTTATCTCACAGTCTGTTGAATGTGAAAGAGATTTCTTGTTGTTTTCTTAAAGTATTAATCAACTTGAGTAAATACTCATACAGTTGATCACCATGTTCATTATTATATACCCATTATTATTATACATCCATGAATTACAGGCCTTCCACAGTTAGCAGAATTTCAAATGATTTTTACAGATATGATTTATTGACTTTTAGTTGGATATATTGTCCATAAAAAAGTTTTAAGTTTTAAATAGTCGAATATATCTATCTTCTTACATGTAATTTTCTTATCTTAATTATGATGGTTTTGCCCACCTGTAGCTTCTATGTGTACTTCTTTACATACACACCTAACATGTCTTTTTCCATTTACATTGAGGTCTTTAATCCTTCCAAATTTTTAAAACATGTGTGAGGTAGGGAACCACATAATTTCCTTCTAGATGGATAGCTTTATGTGCCAGCTTTTATGAAACAATCGATCTTTACCAACTAAACTGAAATACAACATTGTCATATGTTAAACGTCCATATGTACTGAAAACGAATTCCTGGTTCATTCAACAAATAATAACAGAACATATGCTACATGCCAAAGAGTTCTAGGTACACTTTATGTTATGTTCTCTTACATCAAAGTGTTTGCTTATTTAATTATTAATCCAAGTTGATATTGTTCAATTACTGCTATTGTGCATCATATTCCAGTTAGTTTTTCAAGCTCCTTTCATTTGTTGAATACAGTTGTATGAAACCACTCTACTTGATTTCACTATCTCTGCCAATCATTTTATTTCGTAACTTTTCATTTTCTAATATTTGTTTCCATATAAGTGCACATATATTCACATACCACTATGAAAAATTACAGCAAACAATGCAAGTGAAAGCCCTGCTCCCCTGGAACTTACATTACAATGGTGAAGTCACAACACAATAAAATAAATATGCATATGACATATATTTTCAGACATGAATCTTGTGAAGAAGGTTATTTAGAGTTAGAAAATAGACCACTACGGTGTATGCAAAAGTTCATAGTGTGGTTGAAGGGGGCCTTGGTACAAAGGCCAGAAATAGGACTGGAGTGTGCTCACTGACTGTTTTTTCAAAAAAGATCAAAATACAAAGTCCAGGGGAAAAAGAGAAAAGATGACATATAAGAAAAATAAAAGGGACTTGTCTCACCTCCTATAATGTCATATAAAATCCAATTGGTCAAATAAATATGGAATAGGCACAGAAAAAGCAAACTTTCTACTGCTTCATATGTAACATGCCCAAGTTGGTTGTACTTTGCATATTTCCTTTGGTGACCTGTTGGTTTATTCCCTTGGTATGTTTTTCTGTTGGAGCTTTGAATCTGCAAGTGATTGACACCATAAAGATATCATTATTTTATTCTACTGGCCAAATTTATTTTGCTCCTTTATTTTCTTTCTATGTATCAAGGAGCTACAACAAGAGTTGGAATAACAAGGATTTTTTTTTCTTTCTTGCTATCTCTAAGGGCCCACTTGAGCTCTGAGATCTTTTTCCCTGTTCATTCATGTCTAACTTCTCTCTCTTTCTCTTCCTCGATCTCTCTCTGTCTCTCTCTCTCTCTCTATCTTTCTGTTTGTTGAGCAGAATCTTTATGTTGCTTTAAATACAGGACATAAAATGAGTATGCCAATCTGGATCCTCAATTTTCTTCATCCATGAGAAGCTTACTCATTGGAATTTCAGATAACATTTCTACATTCTTCGGGGAAATGATAATTGATCTTGCCAGCTTGTGTTATATCCACTCATAGGTTAACCACTGGGGTTAGATCTGAGAAAGGTACAGTAAGAACACAGCCCAGCACCTTATCTTTGACAAAGGAGGCAAGAATATACAATGGAAAAAAGACAGCCTCTTCAATAAGTGGTTCTGAGAAAATTGGGCAGCAGCATGTAAAAGAATGAAATTAGTAGACTTCCTAACACCATACACAAAAATAAACTCAAAATGGATTAAAGACCTACATGTAAGGCCAGACACTATAAAACTCCTCGAGGAAAACATAGGCAGAACACTCTATGACATCCATCAAAGCAAGATCCTTTTTGACCCACCTCCTAGAATAATGGAAGTAAAATCTAGAATAAACAAATGGGACCTAATGAAATTTAAAAGCTTTTGCACAGCAAAAGAAACCATAAACAAGACAAGAAGACAACACTCAGAATGGGAAAAAATACTTGCCAACAAAGCAACAGATAAAGGATTAATCTCCAAAATATACAAGCAGCTCATGCAGCTTAATACCAAAAAAGCAAATAACCCAATCTACAAATGGGCGGAAGACCTAAATAGACATTTCTGCAAAGAAGACGTACAGATGGCCAACAAACACATAAAAAGATGCTCCACATCCCTAATCATTAGAGAAATGCAAGTCAAAGTGACAATAAGGTATCACCTCACACCAGTCACAATGGCCATCATCAAAACATATAGAAACAATAAATGTTGGAGAGAGTGTGGAGAAAAGGGAACTCTCCTGCACTGTTGGTGGGGATGTAAATTGGTACAGCCACTATGGAAAACAGTTTGGAGTTTCCTTAAAAAACTAAAAATACAACTACCATATGACCCAGCAATCCCACTCCTTGGGCATATACCCAGAGAAAACCATAATCCAAAAAGAAACATGTACCGTAATGTTCGTTGTAGTACTATTTACAATAGCCAGGAAGTGGAAGCAACCTAAATGCCCATCAACAGGTGAATGGATAAAGAAGATGTGGCACATATATAAAATGGAATATTACTCAGCCATAAAAAAGAATGAAATGGAGCTATATGTAATGAGGTGGATAGACCTAGAGACTGTCATACAGAGTGAAGTAAGCCAGAAAGAGAAAAACAAATACTGTATGCTAACTCATATATACGGAAACAAACAAACAAAAAAAGGTACTGATGAACCCAGTGACAGGGCAGGAATAAGGATGCAGATGCAGAGAATGGACTGGAGGACACGTGGTTGGGGGGATTGGGGGGGCAAATGGGAAGTTGGGACGAAGTGAGAGAGTAGCATAGACTTATATACACTATCAACTGTAAAATAGATAGCTAGTGGGAAGTTGCTGTATAACAAAGGGAGATCAACTCCATGATGGGTGATGCCTTAGAGGGCCAGGACAGGGAGAGCGGGCAGGAGTCGCAGGAGGGAGGGGACATATGTATAAATACAGCTGATTCATTTTGGCGTACCTCAAAAGCTGGTACAAGAGTGTAAAGCAATTGTATTCCACTAAAGACCTTAAAAAAAAAAAAAGGACAAAAAAAGTACTTCTTCTTAGATCTAACTTTTGTAAAAAAAAAAATTAAATCCTAGAAACCCTTTAGGATACTAAGCTAGGATTTTGTGCATAAAATCTTGTAATCAGTAAGTATTTTATAATGAAGGACTAATGATATCTGTGAACTTGTGACAAGTTTGAAATTCATAATTGTTTTGGGAAAAGTATCACATAGCCAAGGAGTTTAGTGCCCAAGGGTTTTTTTAATTAAATAAACAAGGTTATCCTCCTTTTTTAATGCGGAGAATAGTAATTTTCTATATATATTTAGGCTTGTGTCCCCACTAAATGTCAATGCTTTGTATATCCAAAGGGTTAGTGAAGACAAATTCCTCAATATTAGACTTTGCAAAAACTTTAATTCAAGGTTGTGATGAGGTGCTAGAATGTTTGCAGCTCTTGATGACAGAAAGATAATATAGGAGGAGTAATAAAACCTGAATTTCCTGGCTTATCACATAGTGTCCTAGAATCAGAAAATCACCTGGAAACTTTCCTTTGTGTCAAGACGAGTGTCCCAGAGGAAAATATTGTGCTTGGAGTTTAGAGTAACAAAAGGGAAACGTTCTTAATGAGCAGATTAAGGGAGCTGCAGTCCCTGGGCATGCGTGACCTTAATCTGCACAGGACATAGTTGTTTCTTTCGGACTCTTAAATCTTCCTGCGAGATCAGTGCTTGACCCCTTCCTGCTGCCTTGTCTGGGAATCGAGCTTCAGTCTCCATCATCAACCAGCCAGGAAGGAATCTGGACTTCCACACAGACATCTTCTTCTCAGAGTTACTGTCAAGGTGAGTGTGAGATTTCAGTAGATACTGCAGGAAAAGGTCAAAATAAATGGAAGCCTAGAAAGTGAACTGAGGTCACCCCAGAGCCAATTCAGCCTAGTTCTGGGCCCAAAGATCACTGTGGTTGTTTCTTACCTTACTTAATAAATTAATGTATTTATTGACGATGTTAAAAGAAGAGAACTTGAACTCTACAAAGTAATTGTCATTTTTGACACTTAAATGATAGTAGAATATAAGCCTGAGAATCTTTTTAATTAAGGGGAGTAGAACAGTAGAATATTGGTGGGGAAAGATACACAGTGAAATGATGACATTTGTTTTTAAAATGGGGTATAATTGACTATGTTTCCATATTGATGAGACAGATCCAGACTAGGAAATGCTTGCAAATATATCACTGCAGTAACAGTTAAGTGAGACACATTTCAATAGTATCTTCTCTCACTCTGGGTATTCACATGAGAAAAAAAAACATTTTAATAGATTAAAAAGGGGTATGTAAATGAACATTATAATTATTTCATTACTTGTGAGGCAGTATATTTTTATGAGTTAGTTAGCCATTTACTTTCTCTGTTGCTAATTGTATGCATCCTTTGCTTTTGCAAAGGGAGGTCAGAGCATTTTTATTCCACATTTTGGTTGCATTCTTTAAAAAAAGAGTTGTTATTTTGGTCAGCAGTCTGATAGTGTTAGTTCTTTTATGTATGTGTCGAAGTACTTGTGGGGATGGTATGAGAGTTTATAAATTGTGTGGTCAATCAATCAGTCAATTTTACTGTGTTCTATCTATTGCTTTTTTACTGACATATATGAGCTATTGTTTCCATTTTTTTCACCTGTGAAACTTTGTTTTAAATAAAAATGACAGTGAAAGTTCTTTGCAACCTTGAGGGTGATAAATCACTCTTTATACATATTTCCACCTGGCTTTCATATCTCTGTTATTCCTTATTTTTTTTCTTGGCATCTTGGTATTAGATCTATTTCTAAAAATTACAGTAATTTAGGCATTTGGAAGGCGTTCAACCATAGAAAGACTTTTTTTTACCATATGCTAAAGATAACCAATACCTCAATAAACATGTTTGAGTCTTTATATAAATAACCCCCCCACTTGAAAAGCTTTTGTTATATTATGTCCACATCTATGATAATTTAGTCTTGAATTAGTGACCTTCATTGATGTTATTAAATTATTACCATTTTATGTCTTTATATAAATTATATGTAGATTTTCATTTGATTTGTTACAATTGTTTTTATTTTTTAAATTTTTTATTGGAGTTTACTTGCTTTACAATGTTGTGTTAGTTTCTGTTGTAGAGAAAAATGAATCAGCTATATGTATACATATATACCCTCTTTTTTGGACTTCCTTCCCAATGCTAGAATTCCCTGTGCTATGCAGTAGGTTCTCATTAGTTATCTATTTTACACATAGTAGTGTATATATGTTTTAAATGAAAGTAATAACATGGAAAAATGTCAGTGAGAAAGAAATTAGGTTAAGTATACTGGGTTAAAACAGTTGTTTGGGAGATTGGGATTGGCAAACAATTGTTTTAAAACCACTCTGCTTAACCTAATCTCATTCTCACTGACATTTTTTTTCATAAGTTATTCTTTTCATTTAAAACTCCTGTTTCTATACCAGGCACACATACTCATTCATACAGTTTTCTACAAATGCATGAATAGGATCCTATGCACATCATAGATGCTCTTTATGTTTTCAGGAATTTTTTCACCTTGTCTACATTTCCTTCTTGCTGAAACCTTACAAACTTTCCTCTGATCAACTAGAGTAATGATGATTCAGTATTTCAATGACTGCATATGTCATGGTGGGACTCTGCTACTCATAGTTTTGAAAGTCTTTTATATTCTCTCTTATTACATTGCTATTATAACAAGGCTACAAAAATATTGTGGGATATCAAATTCAAACTGTGGTTCTAACCAAATGCAATTTTCCCCCAGGAGACATTGAGCAATGTTTGGAGAACTTTGTCTGTCACACTAAAAAGGGGTGAGTGAAGGCCAGGGATGTTCTAAACATCCTACAATGTACAGGACAGACACACCACAGAGAATGATCTGCCCTAGAAGGTCAATAGTGCTGAGATTGAGAAACCTTGAGTTAAAGAACATCTGTATTTTAATATCTATACCATTCTTCAGTTTGTTTCCCCAAACTGGTAAAACTTTTTAGTTCTGCCAGAAAAAAAGAGAGTACCCCATTGCTACTTGTTTAAAAGTTCCAACCCCAATCAATGTCACAGCTCTTTAAATTTTTTCCCAGGCTATGAGTGTGAAAGAGATTTTTGTTGTTTTCCAAACTATCACTGAGTTTGAGCACAGATCCATATATTTGATCACGATTTTCATTTGCCTGTTATTATTATATGCCCATATATTATATGCCTATTATTCAATTATTATCAGCCTTTCAAATTATTTTTTTAATTATTGTTTTTCTCAACTGACTTTTGGGGGATGATTTGACCATAAAAATATTTTACATTGTATTTAATTAAACATGTCAATCTTCTAACTTCAAAGTTTCTTGCCTTAGTTAAAATAGTTTTGCCCTTCCATAGATTTTAACGTGTAGTTTTCTAGATGTTTACCTAAAAATATTGGTTACTTTTACAGTGAATAGGTAATCCCTCTGATTCATTGTAATAGAATGGTTACATGGTTTTTATGGTTACATAAAAAGCAACTGATCAAATAAATAATGGATAGGCACAGGGAAAACAAGTCTGCTTCTTTTCGATAGTAAGAACAGCCAATGCATGTTGTATTTTGTATGTTACCTTGTGAGAATTATTGGTTTATTTTCTTTGATCAATTTTCACTTCAGGCGTTCAATCTGTAAGGTGTTTTACATCATAAAATTATCACCACTTTTGTCTTTTAGACCAATGTTTTTTCTCTATCATTATTTTTGCTTAGCATCAGATGGAGAAAATCAGGGTTGGAATGCTGCCAAAACCAATGAAGCTTTAACTTCCTAAAAGTCTTTCAGGGGCCACTTGAGCATAGGAGATATTTTCTTTCTCTTGTCCATTTCAGTCCTCGCTCTATACATATGTTTATGGAACAGATTGCTTGTGTTTATTTAAATACAAAGCAGAAAAATAGACATACCAATACATAGCCCCAAGTTTATTTGTCCGTGGGTGATTTAAGATAGGACTTTCTGTGTAACATTTCTAAGTTCTTTAGAGAAGGAATACTTAATCTGGACAATTTGAGTTGTATCATCTACACACAGCTTAAACAGTGAAACAGTGTGGGAGGGAGTGAAAAAGATATGGACATAACGCTGATGAGGAGGCCTGGGAATGCTGTGTGTGTGTGTGTGTGTGTGTGTGTGTGTGTGTGTGTGCGCGCACGCGCGCGCGCCTCGTGAACTTAAAGCAGTCCTCAGAGTACCTGGAATTATATACTCCAAGGTGATTCATGATAAAGGGTCCATAACTCAACCAAATAAAATACTAAGGAAGCGATCATTTTCAATTCACTGGATGTCTTTGCAATGAGATTAATAAAGTGCAATATGTACATAGTGTGGACAATCGATTCCCTGTATCTTGAAGTCTGAACAGCAGTAGGCAGGCCACCTCTTTCCTCAGCATTCTCTATCATCATCTCTTTTCATTCTAGGCCTTGTTCATTTCCCTCCACTCACTGGCTCATTCTGAGCCTTGGTTTTCTAAAACAGACATCTTCCCCAGGGCCTTTGCACTGGCTGTTCCTTCTGCCAGGCACATATTTCCCCAATAACCTTGTGTCTCTCTCTCATTTTTCTTTGAGGTGTCTTTTAAAGTGTCACCTTGTTTGCATGTCTTATTTGACCTCCCAATAGAACAAACACCTTCTGTTCAGTATCCTTTATACATACTTTTTCTTCATTGCATCTGAGCTATCAGATGTTATATTCTTTTTATTTGATTGTATTCTTTCTTCACCATTAGATTGTATAGACATTTTTAACTATCCCTATGCTCTGGCCATGCCTGGAACATGGTCTATATTCAATATATATTCCTCAACTGCATAAAAGATTTTCTCAAAAAACAGTAGTATACATTGTGCTTGGATAACAGGTTGACAGTGGAAAGGAATTTCTGTAACAATGGACTAGGGATGCTCTTAACAGGAACCAGACTATACACTGAATATGGAAATTGATATTGAATCTAAAAAATAAACAGAGGCTTTATTCTAGGTTATTAATGCTTACTTATGTGAAAATTAATTTTTCTGGTAGTTACCTCCAAAATATGGAACTGGGGAATAATACACAAATTTCAGAATTTATTCTTCTGGGATTCTCAGAGAAACCAGGACTGCAATCCCTCATGTTTGGACTTTTCCTCTCCATGTACCTGATCACTGTGTTTGGAAACCTGCTCATCATCCTGGCTGTAAGCTCAGACTCCCATCTCCACACACCCATGTACTTCTTCCTCTCCAACCTGTCCTTTGTAGACATCTGTTTCACCTCCACCACCATCCCAAAGATGCTGTGGAACATCCAGACACAGAGCAAAGGTATAACCTATGAAGGCTGCATCACCCAGATGTATTTTTATATACTCTTTGCAGTAGTCGATGACTTCCTCCTGACAGTGATGGCCTATGACCGGTTTGTGGCCATCTGCCACCCCCTGCACTACACTATCATCATGAACCCCCAACTCTGTAGACTGCTGGTTCTGGTGTCCTGGATCATGAGTGTCCTGAATTCCTTGTTTCAGAGTTTAATGGTGTTGGATCTGCCCTTCTGTGAAGACTTAGAAATCCCCCAATTTTTCTGTGAACTCAATCAGGTGGTCCAACTTGCGTGTTCTGATGCCTTTCTTAACAAAATGATGATATATTTTACATCCCTGCTTCTGGCTGGTGGTCCCCTCACTGGGATCCTTTATTCTTACTCTAAGATAGTTTCCTCCATACATAGAATTGCATCAGCTCAGGGGAAGTATAAAGCATTTTCCACCTGTGCATCTCACCTCTCAGTTATCTCCTTATTTTATTGTACGTGCTTAGGAGTGTCCCTTAGCCCTTCTCTTACCCACAGCTCAAGCACAAATGCAGTTGCCTCGGTGATGTACACCGTGGTCACACCTATGCTGAACCCCTTCATCTACAGTCTGAGGAATAAAGACATCAAGAGGGCTCTGAAAGCATTCTTTGGGACAGCAGCTATAAATGGGATACTTGTCCTGAGTCTGAAGATGTGCCCTTAATAAGCAACTCAGCCAGAAATTGCTTTTCCTAGATCCCATTGTGGAAGTAGAACTTGTTCTTTCTATTGATTTCCATGAGTGTCCATTTTCTTTGACTTCAACATCTGTATACAATCTAAGTAACTCAATTTGTTATGATGCCTCCTCAGCCTGAAAAATAAACAGTTTTCCTGTTTATTCTTTTTGCTACCCCACAAAGATTTTTCCCCATATTTTGATGAGAAATACTCATAAATTTTCATTTCTTTCATTGGGCAGCAACGAGTTCTTAAGAATAATTTCTTATCAAATGATATACATTATCTCAAGTAACTTTCCTGTTGTTTTCCTGAAAGGGTAGTCATGATTTCTGTTACTCATATGAAAAAAGAAACTACATTTGATCACCAAGGAAATTCATGTAATTTAACAGTAGGGGGAAATCTAAGACCACATTTTTTCACATTTGTGTAAATCATTCATTGTGTGTCACTACCTTAACTGCTCTTCCTGATAATGTAGAATTTCATAGTGTGCCCTATGGCTTGTTGTTGAGTTTTATTTCCTCCTTATGGTTATGTTTTCCTATTCAGCTCTGTGCCCACAATGCCTACCATAGTGACTGGCAAAATGATTACTAAGTACATGTCTGCAAGTGGATCCTACAGAGAAACACAAATTAGAATGAATAGATTGAATTTATATTGCCTCTGTTAGAGAACTTAAATACAATGAAATGAAATTTTAAATTATATTTTATATTACTAATTAAAATATTTATTTTCCTGCTATACTCTACTCTTTAAGTATAGAAGACATATTCATGTGTAAGGGAGCTTTTCATTGAGTAAGCATTGATTGACATGTTTATGCTGTTTTAATTGAATTATCATTTTGTTTCTGCTTGAAAACTTTCAGTGCTACCTACAAATATCATCCTTTCATTGCTCTAAGTGGATTATTTCCCCTTTTCTAATTTTGTGATAACCACCCAGTTGGCAGTGAATAAACAATATAAATATGGTCGTATACTACATATACCATATGTATAAGATATCATAGATAATGATGATATTGATTTATATTATATTATATCCTCATGACCAAAGGATTACTTAATAGAGAGCTTAAATTCTTGTCCAGTCATGTGATTCAGGGTCACAGGGTTTGCTCAAACATGCATCTTTTTCCAACCTCTCCTGTTTACCTAGAAGGCACCTCAGTGGAGTCAGTTTTAAAACAGATATCTGAAGAACACTTCAATAACAGAGTTCTATTTTCAAAAGTCAGAACAAGAGCAAAATGGTAGTTATGCCGCCTTCATCATCAAATGGGATTCTACAGTGAGGAATGGTTCTGATCTCTACTGGACTCCTCACCTGTGTATATTCAGCTGTGATTTCCGACCTTGTGCTTTTTAATCTCATCCATGATGTGTGAATCTATGATGCACTTCTCTTCAACCAATGGATGGTAAGTTTACTTCATCTGTATATGTAGCTCAATCTTCTAGTTTACATAAGAAATTATTTGTCAAATGTGAATTGCCTTAATTTCACTGTTTCTAAATACATAAATAACATTTTGCTTTATTTTCAGTGGTAAGATGTGTCATCTCCCCACCCCTGTCAATGGTGACTCAGCTACCTGTGTTCTAGTTCCAACCCTGAGTCATGCACCACTAGAATTCGTAAATTCTAATTAACTAATTGGAGTACAATTGCATACAATAAACTTTACATTTTAAAAGTGTCCAATTTTCTGAACTTCTGAGCTATACAAAATTATGACACTTTTCCAAAGAAGACATACAGTGAGCAACAGGTATATGAAAAGGTGTTCAACATCACTCATCATCAGGGTAATGCAAATCAAAACCACATTGAGGATAGGATGGAATAGCCCTGAAGTATTAAAATTTAACCTTAGCAGTCTTCACCTTGAACTAGTAGCTGAGAAACACTGTCCAATTTAAACCCTAGAATTGTTCCTTGAAATATTTTGTAATGAAATTATGTATGTATATTTCATAATCCAAGGTTGATAATACACAGGTATTATTATCAGATATTATTATATCTATTTTGAAGTTATAAAAGTTATTGAAAATTTAGTCTTTAACACTGAACAAATGTACTAGAACATTCAGATTGTCACCTAGTGTCCAGACCAATGGAAATAGGATTATTCTCTCAATTTCTCCATATCCTAAAATCTAAGCTTATAAGAAGCTTAGAATTTCCAGCCAAAGAATTAGAAACAAAAAAGATACTTCCTCCAAGGATTTCACTTCGATTTTTAAAAATTGACTTAACCTTATCAAAAAAGTTTAAAAACCTCATAAATGATAGCAAAGACTGGAATAACTTTAATGAAACATAATTACATTTTTTTCACATGGTTATGAGTATTTTGATTTTTCTTATTTTTGGTTATCTGAATTGCTTAAATTTTCTGCAATAAATGTATATTACCTTTTAAAAAATGTAAAAACAAAAGTTCTGAGAAAAGGGCTTCCTAGGTGGTGCAGCAGTTAAGAATCCGCCTGCCAATGCAGGGGACACAGGTTTGATCCCTGCTCCAGGAAGATCCCACATGCCATGGAACAACTAAGCCCATGCACCACAACTACTGAGCCTGCGCTTTAGAGGCCATGAGCCACAACAGTTGAGCCCATGTGCTGCAACTACTGAAGCCCATGTGCCTAGAGCCTGTGCTCTGCAACAAGAGAAGCCACAGCAATGAGGAGCCCGCACACCACAATGAAGAGAAGCCCCCACTCACTGCAACAAAAAGAAAGCCCACGCACAGCAAAAAAGACCCAACACAGCCAATAAATAAATAAATTTAAAAGTATGTAAATATTAAAAAAAAAGTTCTGAGAAAAAAACAAACAAAAAAACCATATTGAGATATCACCTCACACCTGTTCAAATGATTTTATCAAAAAAAGAAATAACAAATACTGGCAAGGATGTGGAGCAAAGGAAACACTTGTGCATGGTTAGTGGGAATGTAAATAGGTGCAGCCACTATGGAAAAAAACAGTATTGTGGTTCCTCCAAAAAAAATAAAAATAGAACTACTGGAAGTTGAGGAGCTGTCAAGATGGCAAAATTAGAGGACCTGGGTTTCACTTTTCCCCACAAGCACATCAAGAATACATCTACAAATTGAACAATTTGCACAGACCACTTGCTGAACACAGCACAGGACCTTGGACACCTAGAAGGACAAGAAGGGATGCCTGCATAACTGGGTAGGAAAAAGGAGAGAAAAGGAAGAAAAAGAACAGAGGAAACAGGATGAGACCCATACCCCTTGGGGCAGGGGAGCTGAAGGAAAGGAGAGGTACCGCACCTGCCCCCTCACCGGTGGCAAAATATTCTGAAATTGGCAGGGGTGGGGGGATGGAGAGACTTCACTTACCGGCACTGGGAGGAATTCCCAACAGAGCAAGCACCCAGGTCATATCTGCTTTATCCCCCTCCGAAGGGAGGCCCACATGCAGAAGTGGGGCCAAAACAAGACTGAGCCCCAGGTGCTGTGCAACTAAGGAAGAGAAACTCAAATCTCTCAGTGCAACTGCTCAGATTAAACCCTCATGATCTGCCTGGTATATCCAACACCTGTGGAACATCTAAATGGATGAGTGCTCCCACAACTGAGACTAGTTTAGTTTTAGCAGCTGTGGACTTTGGGGTCATATGCACGCAGGCGTTGGGCCAGGTCAGAGTCTGAGCTGCACCCACGGTGCCTACACTGTGTCCAGAGACCTATCTAGAGGTATTGGAGGGCCTCCTGGGTAGGTGGGGGTTGGTTTTGGCTCACAGTAGGGGCAAAGACACTGAGAGTGGAGGCCCCAGGAAATTTTTTTGTCTTGTTTTGTTTTGCTGTTGTTTTTTTTTTTACTTCTTTAAAATTTTTATGTTTTTTATTGGAGTGTGATTGCTTTACAATGTTGTGTTAGTTTCTGCTGTACAATGAAGTAAAGAAGTGAGTCAACTATGTGTATACATATATACCTCCCTCTCTTACCTCCCTCCCACCCCCCACCCCCCACCCCACTCATCTAGGTCATCACAAAGCACCGAGCTGACCTTCCTGTTCTTTATAGCGGGTCCCCACTCGCTATCTATTTTACCTACAGTAATGTATATATGTCAATCCTAATATCCCAATTCATCCCACCCTCCCCTTCCCCCTCTGTGTCTACATGTCTGTTCTCTACATCTGCATCTCTTTTCCTGCCCTACAAATAGGTTCATATATACCATTTTTCTAGATTCCACATATATGTGCTAACATACTTCACTCCGTATGGCAGACTCTAGGTCCGTCCACATCTCTACAAATGACCCAATTTCATTACTCTTTATGGCTGAGTAATAATCTATTATATATATGCACCACACATTCTTTATCCATGCATCTGTCATTGGACATTTAGGTTGTTTCCATGTCCTGGCTATTGTAAATAGTGCTGCAATGAACATTGGGGTGCATGTGTCCTTTTGAATTACGGTTTGATCAGGGTATATGCCCAGTAGTGAGATTGCTGGGTCATACGGTGCTTCTATTTTTAGTTTTCTAAGGAACTTCCATACTGTTCTCCACAGTGGCTGCATCAGTTTACATTCCCACCAATAGTGTGAGTTCCCTTTTCTCCACAGTCTCCCGGATTTACTGTTTCTAGATTATTTGATGATGACCATTCTAACCAGTGTGAGGTGATACTTCTTTGTAGTTTTGATTTGCATTTCTCTAATGATTAGTGATGTTGAGCATCTGTTCATGTGTTTGCTGGCCATCTGTATGTCTTCTTTAGAGAGGTGTCTTCTTTAGATCTTCCACCCATTTTTGGATTGGGTTGTTTGTTTCATTGATACTGAATTCCATGAGGTGCATGTATATTTTGAAATTAATCCTTTGTCAGTTGCTTCAAGGCAAATATATTGTCTGATTCTGAGGGTTCTCTTTTCATCTTGTTTATGGTTTCCTTTGCTGTGCAAAAGCTTTGAAGTTTAGGTCCCATTTGTTTTTGTTGGTTTTTATGTGTATTACCATAGGAGGTGGATCAAAACATCTTACTGTGGTTTATATCATAGAGTATTTTTCCTATGTTTTCCACTAAGAGTTCAATAGTGTCCAGTCTTACATTTACATCTTTAATCCATTTTTACTTTATTTTTGTATATGGTGTTAAGGAGTGTTCTCATTTCATTCTTTTACATGTGGCTGTACAGGTTTCCCAACACCACTTTTGAAGAGGCTGTCTCTTCTCCATTGTATGTTCTTGCCTCCTTTGTCATAGATTAGGTGACCACAGGTGCAGGGACTTAATCTTTGGGCTTTCTATCCTGTACAATTAATCTATATTTCTGTTTTTATGCCACTACCATACTCTCTTGATTACTGTAGCTTTGTAGTATAGTCTGAAGTCAGGGAGCCTGATTCCTCCAGCTCCATTTTTCTTTCTCAAGATTGCTTTGGCTACTCAGGGTCTTGGGTGTTTCCATACAAATTGTAAAACTTTTTGTTCTAATTCTGTGAAGAATGCCATTGGTAATTTGATAGGAATTGCATTGAATCTGTAGATTGCTTTTGGGTAGTATACTCATTTTCAAAATATTGATTCTTCCAATCCAAGAACATGGTATATTTCTCCATCTGTTTATATGATCTTTGATCTCTTTCATCAATGTTTTATAGTTTTATGAGTACAGTTCTTTTGCCTCCTTAGGTAGGTTTATTCCTAGGTATTATATTTTTTTGTTGAAATGGTAAATAGGAGTGTTTCCTTATTTTTTCCTTATGATCTTTCATTGTTAGTGTATAGGAAAGCAAGAGATTTCTGTGCATGTTTCATATCCTGCAAATTTACCAAATTCATTGATTAGCTCTAATAGTTTTCTTGTGGTATCTTTAGGATTTTCTATTTATAGTATTATGTCATCTGCAAACAGTGACAGTCTTAATTCTTTTCCAATTTGTATTCCTTTTATTTCTTTTCCTTCTCTGAGAGCTGCTGCTAGGACTTCCAAAATTATGTTGAATAAGAGTGGCAAGAGTGGACATCCTTGTCTTGTTCCTTATCTTAGAGGAAATGTTTTGAGTTTTCACCATCGAAAGTGATGTTTGCTGTGGGTTTGTTGTATATGGCCTTTATTATGTTGAGGTAGTTTCTCTCTATGCCCACTTTCTGGAGACTTTTTTTCATAAATAGGTGTTGAATTTTGTCAAAAGCTTTTGTGCATCTATTGAGATGGCCATATGGTTTTTATCCTTCAATTTGTTAATATGCTGTATCACATTGATTGATTTGTGTATATTTGAAGAATCCTTGCCTCTGTGGGGTAAATCCCACTTGGTCATACTATGTGATCTTTTTAATGTATTGTTGGATTCTATTTGCTAGTATTTTCATGAGGATTTTTGCATCTGTGTTCATCAGTGATATTGACCTGTAATTTTCTTTCTGTGTGATATCTTTGTCTGGTTTTGGTATCGGGGTGATGATAGTCTCATAGAACGAATTCAGGAGTATTCCTCCCTCTGCAATTTTTTTGGAAGAGTTTGAGAAGGATAGTTGTTAGCTCTTCTCTAAATGTTTGATAGAATTCACCCGTGAAGCCATCTGGTCCTGGACTTTTGTTTGTTGCAAGATTTTTAATCACAGTTTCAATTTCAGTGCTTGTGATTGGTTTGTTCATATTTTCTATTTCTTCCTGATTCAGTCTTGGAAAGTTATACCTTTCCAAGAATTTGCCCATTTCTTCCAGGTTGCTCATTTGGTTGGCATATAGTTGCTTTTAGTACTCTCTTATGATCCTTTGCATTTCTGTGGTGTCAGTTGTAACTTCTCCCTTTTCATTTCTAAATATATTGCTTTGAATCCTCTTCCTTTTTTTCTTGATGAGTCTAGCTAAAGGTTTATTAATTTTATTTATCTTCTCAAAGAACCAGCTTTTAGTTTTATTGATCTTTGCTATTGTTTTCTTTGTTTATATTTCATTAATTTCTGCTCTGATTTTTACAATTTCTTTCCTTCTACTGCTTTTGGGTTTTCTTTGTTCTTCTTCATCTACTTGCTTTGGGTATAAAGTTAGATTGTTTGAGTTTTTCTTGTTTCTTGAGGTGAGATTAAATTGCTATAAACTTCCGCCTTAGAACTGCTTTGCTGCATCCCATAGGTAATGGGACATCGTGTTTTCACTGTCATTTCTTTCTAAATAGTTTTTGATTTCCTCTTTGATTTCTTCAGTGATCTCTTGGTTATTTAGCAGCTCAGAATTTAGCCTCCACATGTTTCTTGTTGTTAACAGTTTTTTCCTGTAATTGATTTCTAATCTTTTAGTATTGTGGTCGGACAAGGTGCTTGATATGATTTCAATTTTCTTAAATTTTCCAAGGCTTGATTTGCAACGCATGATGTGATCTATCCTGGAGACTGTTCCATGTGCACTTGAGAAGAAAGTGTATTCTGCTTCTTTCAGATGGAATGTGCTATAAAGATCACTGAAGTCTCACTGTTCTGATGTGTCATTTAAGGCTTGTGTTTCCTATTAATTTTCTGTCTGAATGGACAAGTGTGGTGTTGAAGTCCCCCACTATTATTGGTTATGTCAATTTCTTTTTTTTAATGGCTGTAAGCATTTGCCTTATATATTAAAGTGCTCCTATGTTGGTTCCATAAATATAAATATTATGTCTTTTTCTTGGATTGATCCCTTCATCCTTATGGTGTATCCTTCCTTGTCTCCTGTAAGAGTCTTTACTTTAAAGTCTATTTTGTCTGATATGAGTATTACTACTTCAACTGTGTTTTGATTTCCATTTGCATGGAATACCTTTTACACCACCTCACTTTCAGTCTGTATGTGTCCCTAGGTCTAAAGTGTGTCTCTTGTAGACAGCATATATATGGGTCTTATTTTTGTACCCATTCAGCCAATCTGTGTCATTTGGTTGAAGCATTTAATCCCTTTACATTTAAGGTAATTATCAATATGTATGTTCCTATTACCATTTTCTTAATTGTTTTGGGTTTGTTTTTGTAGTTCTTTTTTCTTCACTTGTGTTTCCCACCTAGAGAAGTTCCTTTAGCATTAGTTGTAAAGCTGGTTTGGTGGTGCTGAATTCTCTTAGCTTTTCTTGTCTGTACAGCTTTTGGTTTCTCCATCAAAACTGAATGAGATCCTTGCTGGTAGAGTAATCTTGGTTTTAGGTTTTACCCTTTCATCACTTTAAATATATCCTTTGGGACTTCCCTGGTGGTGCAGTGGTTAAGAATCTGCCTGCCAATGCAGGGGGCAAAGGTTTGATATCTGGTCCAGGAAGATATCACATGCTGCAGAACAACTAAGCCCGTGCACCAAAACTACTGAGCCTGCACTCTAGACCCCGTGAGTCACAACTGCTAAACCCATGTGCTGTGACTACTGAAGCCCATGCACCTAGAGCCTGTGCTCTGCCACAAGAGAAGTCACCACAATGAGAAGCCCACACACCATAATGAAGAGTAGCCCCTGCTCATTGCAACTAGAGGAAGCCCATGTGCAGCAACAAAGACCCAATGAAGCCCAAATAAATAAATAAATATATAATATAATATATATTATATTATATATATATATATATAATATAATATATATGTAATCTCCTGACACTCCCTTCTAGACTGCAGAATTTCTGCAGAAATATCAGCTGAAAACATTATGGGGATTTCCTTGTATGTTATTTGTTGCTTTTCCCTTGCTGCTTTTAATATTTTTTCCTTTGAATTTAAATTTTGTTAGTTTCATTAATATATGTCTTGTGTTTCTCCTAAGGTTTATCTTGTATGGGACTCTCTGTACTTCCTGGACTTGAGTGACTATTTCCTTTCCCATGCTAAGGAAGTTTTCAATTATAAACTCTTCAAATATTTTCTCAGACCCTTTCTCTTTCTCTTCTTCTTCTGGGACACCTATAGTTTGAATGTTGTGCAATTAGTGTTGTCCCAGTGGTCTCTGAGACTGTATTCAGTTCTTTTCATTCTTTTTTCTTTATTCTGCTCCTCAGCAGTTATTTACACTATTCTGTCTTCCACTCACATATTTGTTCTGCCGGTTGTTCTGCTATTGATTCCTTTTAGTGGATTTTTAATTTAAGTTATTGTGTTGTTCATCTCTGTTTATTTGTTTTTTAGTTATTCTAGGTCTTTGTTAAACATTTCTTCTATTTTCTTGATCCATGCCTCCATTCTATTTCCAGGATTTTGGATTATCTTTACTATCATTACTCTGAATTGTTTTTTAGGTTGGTCACCTATTTCCTCTTCATATATTCGGTTTTACCTTGTAGGTTTTTACCTTGCTCCTTCATCTGTAACATATTTTATTGTTGTCTCTATTTTTTTTTTTTTACGCTTGGGACTGTGTTCCTGTCTTACTAGTTGGTTGACCCAAGGCTTCCAGCACTGGAGTTTTCAGGCAATTTGTTAGGTCAGGGTCTTGGTGCTGAGATGAGGACCTCCAGGAGACCTCAATCTGATTAATGTTCCCTGGGGTCTGGGGTTCTGTTAGTCCAGCAATTCAGACTCTGTGCTCCCACCACAGGAGCTCAGGCCTGACCCCTGGCCCATGAACTAAGATCCTGCAAGCCACTTGGCATGGCCAAAATAAAGGAGCTGAACAATAACTAACAAATAAAAGTAAAATAAAATTAGAAAACTAACAGATATATTAGAAAAAATAAAAATATAAATGAAACAACTACCAGAATGTAAAACAGAACCATAATAGCAAAAAAAGAAAAAAGAAAACAAAAGTTGGGAAAGCTCTTGGCTGTTGGGGGTGGAGCTTAGGCAGGGGCAAGGCTTAGGCAGAGGTGGGGTTTAGGCAAGGGTGGGGTTTAAGCTCAAGACCAACTAGGCCAGAAAAGACACTGGGAGATGGGATCAGAGCTTAGATTCAGCACAGCCAAATGGGGCCCTAGATGTCTCTGATCTCAGAGTGTGGAGGATGAGGCCTGGGACCTCAGCAGGCTCACAGGGGCCCAGGTGGGTGTGGGAAACATTAATCACATTGCACCCCCCCTTCTCCAACCCCCAGGGTCTCTCCCCATTTGCCTCTAAACTTACTGCCTCACTTCCTCCCTCCCATGCCACCAGGGCCCATGTGGCTGAAGCTGCACTCCAGCTGGTTCCCCAGGGCCTGAGTGAGCATCCTCTGATCCCAGAGGGTTCCTCCCCATTTAAGTCTACTCTTCCTCCTCACCCTCCCTACCATAACCCCAGGACCCACACAACTGGAGGGGGTCTCAGGGGGCAGAGGAGGAGGTCCGGGACCCCAGCAGGCTCCCTGGGCCCAAGTAGGCAGGGGAAAATCTAGCTGCACTCCCCTCCAATTCTCCAAACCCATGCAGGTTGCTACCCATCCCTGTTGATCCCCTCACAGTGTGTGGGCCTCTCCAAGAATGGGAACCCCTCTCCTCCCCCAGCCACCCTTCAGGGACACCAGGCCCATCCCACCTCCACTTCTCACCCCTCACTCCTCCCCACATTCTACCTTGTCATTCAGGTGTTCCTCCCATCCCTTTCAGTGTCGAGATCCCCCATCACAGTCTGGTAGGTGCCCTAGCTGTGAGGAGACACGAAATTCATGTCTTTCTGCTCTGCCGTCTTGACTCCACCCTCTTTTTTACTTTTATTAAATTTTTAATATGCTTTTCATTTCCCAATTTTGTTTTTGCTGTTTTTTTGTTTTCTATTTTTCTTGATTTTTGTTTTTGATATTTTTTCAGTTTTTTAATAAATTTTGCTCATTGATTTGTTTTCTTGTCTTTTTTGTGTTTCTTTTTTGTTTTCTTTGCCTTTTGGTTGTTTTTGTTTTGTTTCTTTTTGTTTTTGTTAGTTTTGTTTTTATTGTTTCTTTTAGGTCTTGGATTTTTTTGGTTGTTTTATTCTTTTATGCTTTCTTTATGGTTTATTTTGGGGAGTTATTTTAATTTTTTGTTTTTGTTTTCATTTTTGTTTTCTGAGATTGTTATTGGAGTATAATTGCTTTACACTCTTTTGCCAGTTTCCACTGTACAAAAAAGTGAATCAGCAGTATTTATATGTATATCCCCATATCTCCTCCCTCTTGAGCCTTCCTCCCACCCTCCCTATCCCACCCCTCTGGGTCATCACCAGTCATCAAGTTGATCTCCCTGTGTTATGCAGCAGCTTCCCAATAGCCACCTATTTTACATTTGGTAGTGTGTATATGTCAATGCAACTCCTTCAATTTGTCCCAGCTTCCCCTTTCCCCCACCATGTCCACAAGCCTGTTCTCTACATCTGCATCTTTATACTTCCCCTGCAACTGGATTCATCACTATCATTTTTTTTTAGATTCCATATATATTCATTAGCATACAATATTTGTTTTTCTCTTTCTACCTTATTTCACTCTGTATGACAGTCTCTAGGTCCATCAACCTCCCTACAAAGAACTCAATTTCATTCCTTTTTATGGCTGAGTAATATTTCATTGTGTATATGTACCACATCTTCTTTATCATTCCTCTGTTGATGGACATTTAGGTTGCTTCCATGCCCTGGCTATTGTAAATAGTGCTGCAATGAATATTGTGAGATATGTGTCTTTTTTGAATTATGGTTTTCTCAGGGTATAAGCCAGGAGTGGAATGGCTGGGTCATATGGCAATTCTATTTTTAGTTTTTTTAAGGAATCTCCATACTGTTTTCCATACTGGCTGTATCAAGTTACATTCTCACTAATAGTGCAAGAGGGTTCCCTGTTCTCCACACCATCTCCAGCATTTATTCTTCCTGGATTTCTTGATGAATGCCATTCTGACTGGTGTGAGGTGGTACCTCATTGTGGTTTTGATTTGCATTTCTCTAATGAATGGTGATATTGAGCATCTTTTCAAGTGTTTGTTGGCCATCTGTATGTCGTCTTTGGAGAAATGTCTATTTCGGTCTTCTGCCCATTTGTGGATGAGGTTGGTTTTTGTTTGTTTGTTTGTTTGTTTGTTTGTTTTCCCTGATATTAAGCTGATTGAGCTGCTTGTATATTTTGGAGATTAATCCTTTGTTAGTTGATTCATCTGCAAATATTTTCTCCCATTCTGAGGGGTGTTTTTTTGACATTTATTGTTTCCTTTGCCATGCAAAACCTCTTGTTTCATTAGGTCCCATATTTTAATTTTTGCTTTTATTTGCATTATTCTAGGTAGTGGGAGAAAAAGGGCCTTGCTGTCATTTATGTCATAAATTGTTCTGCTTATGTTTTCCTCCAAGAGTTTTCTAGTGTCTGGCCTTACATTTAGGTCTTTAATCCATTTTGAGTTTATTTTTGTGTATGTTCTTAGGGAGTTTTTTAATTTCATCCTTTTGTATGTAGCTTTCCAGTTTTCCCAGCACTGCTTATTGAAGAGGCTGTCTTTTCTGCATTGTATATTCTTACCTCCTTTGTCATAGATTAGGTGACCATATGCACATGGCTTTATCTCTGGGCTTTCTATCCTGTTCCATTGATCTATATTTCTGTTTTTGTGCCAGTATCATGATATCTTGGTTACTGTAGCTTTGTAGTATAGTCTGAAGTCAGGAAGCCTGATTCCACCAACTCCATCTTTTCTTCTCAAGATTGCTTTGGCTATTTGGGGTTTGTTGTGTTTTCATATAAATTGTATAATTTTTTTTCTAGTTCTGTGGAAAATGCTATTGGCAATTTGGTAGAGATTGCATTGAATCTGTAGATTGTTTTGGGCAGTATAGTCATTTTCACAATGTTCATTCTTCCAATGCAAGATCATGGTATATCTCTCCATCTATTTGTATCATCTTTTATTTCTTTCATCAGTATCTTAAAATTTTCTGCATACAGGTCTTTTGCCTCCTTAGGTAGGTTTATTCCTAAGTATTGTATTCTTTTTGCTTCAGTGGTAAATGGGAATGTTTCCTTAATTTCTTTTTCTGATTTTTCATTGTTAGTGTATAGGAATGCAAGAAATTTCTGTGTGTTAATTTTGTACCCTGCTACATTCCCAAATTCATTGATTAGCTCTAGTAGTTTTATGGTAGCATCTGTAGGATTTTCTATAAATAGTATCATGTTGTCTGCAAACAGTCACTGTTTTACTTCTCTTTTTCGAATTTGGATTCCTTTTATTTCTTTTTCTTCTCTGATAGCTGTGGCTAGGACTTCCAAAACTATGTTGAATAATATTGGTGAGAGTGAGCACCCTTTTTTTGTTCCTGACCTTAGAGGAAATGCTTTCAGTTTTTCACCATTGAGGATGGTGTTGATTGTGGGTTTGTAATAAATGGCCTTACTTATGTTGAGGTAGGTTCCCTCTATGCCCACTTTCTGGAGAGTTTTTATCATAAGTAGGTGTTGAATTTTATCAAAAGGTTTTTGGCATCTATTGTGATTGTCATGGTTTTTATCCTTCAATTTGTTAGTATGGTGTAGCACATTGATTAATCTGTGCATATGGAAGAATCCTTGCATTCCTGGGATAAATCCCACTTGATCATGATGTATGATCCTTTAAATGTGCTGTGGGATTCTGTTTGCTAGTGTTTTGTTGATGATATTTGCATCTATATTTATCAGTTATAATGGCCTGTAATTTTCTTTTTGTGTGACATCTTTGTCTAATTTTGGTACCAGGGTGTTGGTGGCCTCATGGTATGCATTTGGGGGTGTTCCTCCCTCTGCTACATTTTGGAAGAGTTTGAGAAGGATAGGTGTTGGCTCTCCTCTAAATGTTTGAGGGAATTCACCTGTGAAGCCATCTGGCCATGGGCTTTTGTTTTGGGGAAGATTTTTAATCACAGTTTCAATTTCAGTGCTTCTGATTGGTCTGCTCATATTTTCTACTACTTCCCCATTTAGCCTTGGAAGGTTGTACTTTTCTAAGAATTTGTTCATTTCTTCCAGGTTGTCCATTTTATTGGCATACATTTCTTGTAGTAGCCTCTCATGATCCTTTGTATTTTTGCAGTGTCATTTGTTACTTCTCCTTTTTCATTTCTGATTCTTCTACCTTTTTTTCCAGATGAGTCTGGCTAATGGTTTATCAATTTTGTTTATCTTCTCAAAGAACCAGCTTTTAGTTTATTGATCTTTGCTATTGTTTCCTTCATTTCTTTTTCATTTATTTCTGATCTGATCTTTATGATTTCTTTCCTTCTGCTAATTTTGAGATTTTTTTGATCCTTCTTTCTCTAATTCCTTTAGATATAAGATTATTTTTGTTTATTTGAGATTCCCCTTGTTTCTTGAGGTATGATTGTATTGCTGTGAACTTCCCTGTTAGAACTGCTTTTGCTGCATCCCATAGGACTAGGTCATCATATTTTCATTGTCATTTGTTTCTAGATTTTTTTTATTTCCTCTTTAATTTCTTCAGTTATGACTTGGTTGTTCAGTAGTGTATCATTTAGCCTCCAAATACATTTGTATTTTTTACAATTTTTTCTTGTAATTACTATCTAGTCTCATAGCATTATGGTCAGAATAAGATGCTTGATACGATTTCAATTTTCTAAAATTTATTGAGTCTTGGTTTGTGACCCAAGATATGATCTATTCTGGAGAATGTTCTGTGCATTCTTGAGAAGTGTCTTCTGTTGTTTTTGTATGGAATGTCTTATAAATATTGATTAAGTCCATCTGGTCTAATGTGTCACTTAGAGATCGTGTTTCTTTATTTAATTTCTGTTTGGATGATCTGTCCATTGGTGTAAGTGGAGTGTTAAAGTCCCCTACTATTATTGTGTTACTGTCAATTTCCCCTTTTATAGATGTTAGCATTTTCCTTATATGTTGAGGTGCTCCTATGTTGGATGCATAGATATTTACAATAGTTATATCTTCTTCTTGGATTGATCCCTTGATCATTGTGTAGTGTCCTTCTTTGTCTCTTGTAATAGTCTTTATTTTAAAGTCTATTTTGTCTGAGTATTCCTACCTAGCTTTCTTTTGATTTCTATTTGCATAGAATATCTTTTTCCATCCCCTCACTTTCAGTCTGTATGTGTCCCTGGGTCTGAAATTTGTCTCTTGTTGACAGCATATATATGGGTCTTGTTTTTGTATCCATTCAGCCAGTCAATGTCTCTTGGCTGGAACATTTAATCCATTCACATTTAACGTAATTATTGATATGTATGTTCCTATTACCATTTTCCTAATTGTTTTGTGTTTGTTTTTGTAGGTCTTTTCCTTCTCTTGTGTTTCCTCCCTAGAGAAGTTCCTTTAACATTTTTTGCAAAGCTGCTCTGGAGATGCTTAATTCTCTTAGTTTTTGCTTGTCTGAAAAGCTTTAGTTTCTCCATCAAAACTGAATGAGATCTTTGCTGGTAGAGTAATTTTGGTTGTAGTTTTTTCCCTTTCCTCAAATTAAATATATCTGTCACTCCCTTCTCACCTGCAGAATTTCTAGAAAAGATCAGCTGTTAACCTTATGGGGATTCCCTTGTATGCTATTTGTTACTTTTCCCTTGAGGCTTTTAATATTTTTCTTTGTATTTAATTTTGATAGTTATTAATATTTGTCTTGGTGTGTTTCTGCTTGGGTTTATCCTGTATGGGACTCTCTGTGTTTCTGGAACTTGACTGACTATCTCTTTTCCCATGTTAGGGAAGTTTTCCACTATAATCTCTTTGAATATTTTCTCTGACCCTTTCTTTTTATTTTCCTCTGGGACCCCTATCATTTGAATGTTTGTGTGTTTATTGTTGTCCCAGAGGTCTCTGAGACTCTCCTCAATTCTTTTCATTCTTTATTCTTTATTCTGTTTCACTGCAGTTATTTCCACCATTCTATCTTCCAGGTCACTTATCTGTTCTTCTGTCTTAGGTATTCTGCTATTGATTCCTTCTAGAGTATTTTTAATTTCAGTTGTTGTGTAGTTCATTGTTTGTTTGCTCTTTAGTTCTTCTAGATTCTTGTTAAATATTTTTTTCATTTGCTCAGTCTGTTCCTCCATACTCTTTCTGAGATCTTGGATCATCTTTACTATCATTATTCTGAATTCTTTTTCAGGTAGACTGCCTATCTCTTCTTCATTCATTTGGTTTCGTGGGTTTATACCTTATTCCTTCACCTGCTTCATCTTTCTCTGTCTTTTCATTTTGCTTAACTTACTATGTTTAGGGTCTCCTTTCCTCAGTCTGCAGGGTCATATTTCTTAACTCTGTTTCTGTCCCCAGCGAGGAGATTGGTCCAGATTGGCTTGTGTAGGCTTCCTGGGGTGGAGGGAAATCCATACCTGTGTTCTTTTTGTGTGGAGCTGGATCTTGTACTCCTGATGTGGAAAGCCACATCCAGTGGTGTGTTTTGGGGTGCCTGTGAGCTTAGTATAACTATACTAATGGGTGTAGTCATTCTATCTGCTAATGGGTGGGGTTGTGTTCTGTCTGTCTGCTAATGGGTGGGTTTGTGTTCCTATCTTGCTAGTTGTTTGGCATGAGGTGTCCAGCACAGGAGCTTGCTGGCTGTTGGGTGGAGCTGTATTTTGTGTTGAGATGGAGATCTCTGGGAGTGCTCTTTCTGATTATTATTCCTTGGGGTTGGGAGCTCTCTGATGGTCCAATGTCCTGGACTCAGCTCTCTCACCATGGAGGCCCAGGTCTGATCCCCAGCTGGGGCACCAATACCCTGCAAGCTGCACAGCACAGAAGAAATGGAAGAAGAAGAAAAAAGGAAGAAAGGAAAAGAACAGAAAAAGAAAAACAAGACAAATGATAAAAGCAAAACTAAATAGACAAAATCACACAAAGAGATACACACACACACACTCACAAAAAGAAAAGAGAAAAAAAAGAGAGAGAAAACAAAGAAGAGAACAACAAAACCAATAAACAAACCCACATACAAAAATATACTCTAAAAACTAAAGCAACAAATTCATAGACCCAGAAACAAGTCAAAAGCAGAAAGCAAACCAGGACGTCCTCCAATACATCTAGGGAGGTCTCTCCACCTGCTGTGGGCACTGTGGTGTCAGCTCAATCTCTGATCTGGCTTTACTCCCTCATGAACTTGCCCCCAAAGTCAGCAGTTGCCCCCAAAGTCCACAGCCTCAATTGAAGGAACACTCATTCTCTATTCAGTTATTCCACAGATGCAGTGTCTACCAAGCTGAGTGCAGGTATTTAATTTGATATTCCTGCAGCTGTATGAAGAGGTTTACTTTTTCTTCTTTGGTCCCACAGTCCCCAGAGTTCAGTTTTTGTTTTGGTCTGCCTCTGTGCATGGGCTGCTGTCAGGCATCAGTTCTCCACCCAGGCAAGAGAGGGCAAAAGTAGTGGTTATTTAGGCACACTTGCTCACTCAGACTGAGGGATGGAGGGATATGGCAGTCCAATTGAAATGTCCAGGGAGTGCCTGCAGCAGCAGAGGTCAGGGTGAGCCTGAGGTGCACCATGCATTCTCCAGGAGAAGTTGATCCCAGTACATGGTACCCTTGGCAGTGGCACAGCAGGCAGATTCTTTGTCACTGTGACACCAGGGAAGTCCCTATTTTCATTGTTATAATACCCATTATGCAGTTGAGCAAACTGAAATTCACAAGGTGAAGTAACTAAAGTCATACAGTAAGTGGAGGGTCTAGGACTCAGATTTTGGGTTGACTTCAAAATCCACTCTCTGCTTGTATCTTCTAAAACAAGTAGAAGAGTAATCCTGTGAAAAAAATCCTTGAACAGCAAGCTGATTTCTACCATTGTCTGAGTCTGGACAAAAGCACACCAACCTGAGGAATTTCTCCTTTGAGATTTATCCTCTCCACTGGGAGAGATTGCAGATTCTAAGATTTGTCCCTGTCATCAGCTGTCTGCCTATATTCTGGCTTACCTGTAGACATGTGGTTCCAGGGGGGCCATGACTGTTGGTGACTGATGCCTTGGGGAATCCCAGGAGCTGAAGGGGAAAAGTTCCATGAAAAGGGAAGGAGCCTGGTGCAGGGAGCCCCTAGGATCCTGCTGGAAAGCTGTGGGCTGCAGGACCAGAGTTACCTAGAGGAGAGGCAGTGGCCTTGGGGACAGAGGTTGAAATTGGAGCTCTACTCTACTTTCTGTCACCCCATCTTCCTGCCCCAGGGCTTTCTGTGATGCTGATATTGCCATTGGGAATTGTAGCCCTGAACCCTGAAGGTGAGTCTGCCTAGCCAGACACATAAGTGATGGAAGCTAGGGAGTGCATCCTGCAGTCTGCACACCTTCACCAACAAGGGAGTGTAGGGGAAAGGAGGCTTGCTCTGCAAATCGACCCTCAAAAACACTCTTCCCCTGGGGTTAAGAGAAAGAGTTTCTTTCTCCACAGATTCCCAGAATTTTCTGAGCACTTTCCTTTTGGACAGCAGCAATCCCTCTCCTCCTCCATTCTCCAGTTCCCAGCTGGCAGCTGGCATCCTCCGTTCCTTGGAGCTTCTGACCATGTTTTCTGTCTCCAAAGTGTGCTGTGATTGGAGGTGCCCTTCTTACTCCACATGCTTTGGTGCCTCTGCCTGTCGCTGTTATCCTGGATTCATATCTCCATATGGGGAGACCTTTATCAATCCCACAATGGGCTGTGAAGCCACAAAGGCTTGAGGGTGGTGGACAGCCACATCAGAGATTGTGGGGCACCTGCAGAGTTAGGGAGCAGCACAGAAGCACTTTGTCAAGGGAACACAGGCCAAAGGAAGAGTGAAGTGAAAGGGGCAGTGGTGCTGCCAAGAGATGTAGAGTGAAGAGCTCAAGCTGTAGAAGTAGAGGCCACCAGACACCAGTGATCTCTCTCTTTCCACATAGAGAGGAAAGGGTCATATGAGGACAGAGTGAGAAGGGGGCCTTGTACAAGCCAGGAGAGAGCTTTCATCATAAACCAACCCTGGAACTTCCCTGGTGGTCTAGTGGTAAAGAATCTGCATTCCAGTGCAGGGGACTCAGGTTCCATCAATCCCTGGGTAGGGAACTAATATCCCACATGCTGTGAAGCAACTAAGCCCATGTACCACAACTACTGAGCTTGCACACCTCTATTATAGAGCCTGTCTGTCACAAACTACAAAGCCCATGCACTCTGGACCCCTGGCACCACACCTACAGAGCCCATATGCTCTGGAGCCTGTGTGCCACAACTAGAGAGTGAAAACCCACATGCCACAACTAGAAAATAGCCTGCACACTGCAACAAAATATCCTGTGTGCCTCAACAAAGAGCCCACATGCCGCAACTAAGACCTAATGCAGCCAAAAAAATTTAAAAATAAAATAAATAAATACTTTAAAAAACTCCATTCTCAGTTTAAAAAGAAAAAAGAAAGAAAGAAACAAACCCTGCCAGCACCTTGATCTTGGACATCCAGCTACCAGAACTGTGAGAAAATAAATTTCTGCTGTTTAAGCCACTCAGTCTATATACTATTTTGCTGTGGCAGCCATAGCAGGCTAATACACATAACCATGTATAAAGCAAAGCAAAGCAAAAGTAAAAAATGCAAACAAATAAAATTACCATAATTCTACCACACAGACTCTTGGAAAATTTGAGAGGTATGTTTTTCTTATCTTTAAAAACATATCAGGAATATTTTCTTTTGTCAACAAATGTGAATATCAGACTACAGTCTTGTTGAAGAGTAAAAATCTTAGTTTTAGACCTGCCAGGGATTAGGGGTATTGGGGTGGCAGGAGGGAGATCTTTGTGGTGGTGGAATATTTATGTATCTTTATTGCAGTGACAGTTAGAGGAATCTGCACATGTGATAAAATGACGTGGAATTATACACACACATTGTACCAATGTCAATTTCTTGGTTTAGATATTGGACTATCATTACATAAAAATGTAACCTTTGCAGGAAAAAAATGACTGAAGCTTTCTCAGGACTCCTTGGTATTATTTTACAACTTCCTCTGAATCTATATTTCAAAATAAAAACTTAAAAATAAATGTCTTTTAATATATAGTAAATAGATAGTTCTAGTCATTCTGAACCAAGGTCCTCATAGGGGCAAAAAAAATGATAGAATTATTCTTCATGTTTGATATAGGAGGTCTTCCTAAATAAATATATATAAACCACCCTTTAGGAGGCTTGCAGTACAAATACTAGTAATGCTATGCACATACTTAGAATTAGAAATTTGAGAGATGTAATCATCAGGCAGAACAGGGGAAAGAAATCACCCAGACCAGCAGTTTCCATTCAGGTCACATAAAACACAAGCCATACTGAAAAATAGAAGTCCTTTGAACACACACAGACCAAGATAAGACATCCTTTGTGGCTGGGCTTGTCGGTCTCTGCACCATGAGAAACAGATATTTAAGTTTGCTGCCAGGTAGGTAGAATTATAACAATGGTGATAGGCAACTAAAGCTATCTGGGACTATTTATCCAGTTGTGAGAATTTTCTCTGTTCTTTGCTTTACTTCTGGCTTTTGCTTTATTTCTGGTTTTCCCACTATCTTCATTAGGAAGAGCTGGGAAGGAATTTCAATAAGGGTGTTAACTCAATTATATTAGGTTCTCAAAGGAGAAATTTGGTGACACTTATTCCTAGGGAAACCTGAGGACTTAACATAGATGTCTCATTTTACCACCTGTGTTAGTCCAGGTTCTCGAGAGCAACAAAACCAATAGGATATACATAGAGAGGGAAAGAACGGGATTTACTTAAGGAAATGGTTCACGAGATTGTGGGAGTTGGAAAGTCCAAAATCTGCAGGACAGGGGTACAGGCTGGAAACCCAGGATGACTTGATGTTGCATCTCAAGTCTGAGGGCCTCTGGGGTCAGATTTTTTTCTTTCTTGAAGGACGTCAATTTTTTTTTCCCTGTAAGGCCCTCAATTGATTGGAGGAGGCCCACCCAGATTATGGAGGCTGATACACTTTATTCAAAGTCTCCTGATTTAAATGTTAACTCATCTAAACACATTTACAGCTACATCTAGCCTAGTGTTGGACCAAATATCTGGGTCCTGTGGCTGAGCCACATTGAATCATAAAATTAACCATCACGCCACCTGTGCTAACTTTTTCAGACAGATCCACAGCCAAACTCTCTAAAAATTCTAATGCTCTATGAAAAACACTGTCCTTTGGTTTTGTGCTTTGTATGGGTCATGGAGTGATTGGAAGTACAATAACAGTATAATAACCCGGTATCAATGAAGTCAGCCTAAATCTAATCAGTCCTTATTTCCTTCAATGCTTAGGATAATACCTGTTCCCTAGTAGGTTGGGTGTTCCTTTTTTCAGATTAACTTTTATTACAGTATTGTTGCTTTACAATGTTGTGTTAATTTCTGGTATACAGCAAAGTGAATCAGCTGTATGTATCAGATATCCCCTCTTTTTTCTTGGATTTCCCTCCCACTTAGGTTACCACAGAGCACTGAGTAGAGTTCCCAGTGTTAAACAGTAGGTTCTCATTAGTTCTCTATTTTATACATAGTAGTGTATATATGTCAATCCCAATCTCCCAGTTCATCCCACCCACCCCACCCCCACTTTCTGTCTCTATTTTTGTTTTGCAAATAATTTCATTTGTATCATTTTTCTAGATTCCACATATCAGCAATATCATATGATATTTGTTTTTCTCTTTCTGACTTACTTTACTCTGTATGACAGTCTCTAGGTCCATGCACATCTCTGCAAACTGCACAGTTTTGTTCCTTTTTATGGCTGAGTAATATTCCATTGTACACATGTACCATATCTTCTTTATCCATTATTCTGTTGATGGACATTTAGGTTGCTTCTATGTCCTGGTTATTGTACATAGTTCTGCAATGAACAATTAGGGTGTATTTATTGTTTCAAATTATGATTTTCTCTGGATATATGCCCAGGAGTGTGATTGCTGGATCATACTATTTGAAGTACAATAACACTGAATTATCAAAAACCAGTATGAGTGAGGTCAGCTTAATTCTCATTAGTCTTTATTTCCTTCAATGCTTAGGATAATACCCATTCCCTAGTAGGTTAGGTGTTCATTATACATTGTCCTTATTCATTGTAATTTGGTTTTTATGAAAATAGCCATATTTCTTATCATCTGATTGTGGAACATGGTGTTTTTAAAAACTGGGCACATTTTGGAGGGTCTAACGTAAGATATGCTGTGGGCAGCTAAAAGAAATGAATAGCAAAGTTAGTTGCTTCAAGATATTTACACTTTTAGGTGTGCATGTACAATATACTCAGAAGACTAAATGACTTTATTCATACACATGGGACAGTAGGACTCATTTGATCCTACTTTGGATGCCACACTTTAGAACATGGAAGAGGCATAGTTGATATAGCACCTGAGACGTGAAATACCTAAACAACTCTCCCAAGGGGCAGCTCCATGCTGGGTTTTGGACTCAGGCAGTCTGGCCCTGAAGCCTGGCTCTCTTTATCATTGGAGAGAGACCTAAGAGAAAAGGAACATTTCATGGGTAAAGAGGGAAGAGTAAAAGTCTGGAACTCTGACCCTGAGAGAACCAAGGTAAGCGTATAATCCTGCCTGACCCCGGAGTCAAATGCAGACACAAGTATGTCTCCATTAATGGGAAAGTAATGGGAAGGTACTAGAGGAACTGGAGAGAATGTCTGCTCTGCATGTTCTTTGCTCTTCTTTTCTTTTTCCCCACTTCCTTCCTTCCTTCCTTCTTGCTTGCTTCTTTTACTTTTATTTGCATTAATTTTTTTGCAGCATTTATTCCTGGGTCGTAAGTTTTTGTTTCTTCAGTTTCTTCTGGGATATATTTTTCTTCTGCACAACCTCCTCTTCTGGTTTAGGTACAATCTGTTCTTTTTCAGTGAGGATCATCTCAATGTGGCAGGGAGAGTTCATGTATGAGTTAATCTGACCATAATCTCTGTAAGTCCTGCACTGCATCTTGGGGGCTTTGTTCACCTGGATGGGCTCAGTGATGGGCTCTACGTCTAAGCCCTTAAATTCAGCATTACTCTCTGCATTTTTGAGCTCGTGCAGTAAAAATTCAGCACTCTTTTTGGGCCACCCACCCTGCATCCAGCCCCACTGTTTGGCCTGGGCACACCTACCAGCTCCACCATTGTAATGAAGGAATGGCACACATTGCTTCTTTATAGTGACATCCTTCCAATTCTTGGTAGATTTTCAGATATGCACATTCTTAATGGCCTGGGCAGTTTCACAAGTGCTCTCAGTCAACATGAAGATTTGAACCTCTTGATTTGCAAGATTTTGTGAGGTTTTCTTGGTCAAGTGATTAGCGAACCATTTTTAGAGGTTGCCTCAGGCCGCTTACCAGAAAAGCTTCACTTCCTTCTTTTACTCTTTCTTTCCCTTTTGCAGACATGCGTTGCCTGTTTGCTCTGTGCCAGGCACTGTGCTAACCCCTTAGTAGTCTTCACTCATCCACAACCATAATAAAGCTCATCCTATTATTAACACTGTGTTCATTTTGCATTGGGGGAAATTGTGTTTCAAAGGATAGGTGGCATTTCCAAAGACGCATGGCCACCAGGTGGAAGTTTGGATGCAGACTTGGGCATGTCTCCAAATGCATTCTCCATCAAGGTATTTTGTCACATAACACAGTGTTGAAATGGCAGTACAGCCTGGAAGAGGAATTCATTTTTGCCTTTGCCTGAGAAGAAAGATCCTGTAAAGGTGCACAGATCTGAAAAAAAATTAATAGTGGTCATCAGCTCACCTGGATGGGTAGACTGGGTATTGCCTGTAGGGTAGATTTCATCTCTTTGCACCCACAGGCCTATTGCTGTTAAAGATTCATTTCTCAGGCAAGAACTGAGGATAGAGGGGAAAATCTGTGCCCTCAATGTACTGTAGGAGGACCAGGAGCTCATTTAGAGGGAACCATAGAAGCCATGAGTGCTGAACCTAAAGAGGTCACTAAACCAGTGTATAGTGGCTTTACCTGCAGGTGCCTTAGTTCTCATATCTCACATATCCTCAACTCCCCCTCTCCTGATTACAGGGTTCCATGCCCTGCTGACATCATTGTGACCTAGGGTTCAAACTTGGGGCTTTCTGACTCCAATACCCATGCTCTTCTTGTATGCCCTGAAACATGTATCTTGGCCAGGAGGAATGCTCCTGGAGAGAAATCCTTAAAGCAGATGTCTGCCATTGCCAGAGAACAAAGAACCTGAGTATAGATAAAGTCTTACCAGTCTGAGGACTTTCTCCTTCAAACGTGCTGCCTCCTTTGGGAGAGGTTGTGGTTTCTAAGATATGTCCACTTACATGTAGTACCTGAGGTTCCATGAAGGCTGTGCCCGTCATTGACTGATTCCTTGGGGAGTCCAGGGAGGTGGGAGGGAAAGGCAGAGTCTTGGATTCTTTGCAAAGCATAGGAACCTTGGGGATGCTGCTGGAAAGTGTTGGGCTGCAGGGCCACAGCAACTTCCCCAACAGGCAATGGCTATGCAGAAACAGATTGCAGTTGGAGCTCCACTTTCCTATCTTTGTCATCTCTGTCTTTCTGCCCCAGAACTCTTAGTGCTGCTGCTGTTTCCAATGGGACCTGCAGCCCAGAACAGTAAAGGTGAGTCTGGGGAAGGTGGGGAGTGCATGCCAGGGTCTAGGTCCTCTCACCAACAAGTGGGAGAAGGTGGCTTATTTTCAAGTGAGGTTTAGAAATGGTTCTCTGGGAATAAGAGAAGTTGTTTCCTCCCCAAATGCCCAGTGTATTCTGAGCTCTCCTCTTTTGATGGCAGTCATCTCTTCCCCTCCCACCCTCTCCCTTCCTCTGCCCTTGGACCCCCAGGTGGAAGCTGGTTTCCTTTATTTCTTGGATCTTCTGACCATGGTCTCTATCCCCACATCTGTCCCCCACAGCTTGTGCTCAGTGGTACCCTGTGAACTCCTCATGTGTCAATGGCACTGCCTGCCTCTGTGCTCCGGGATTCAGTTCTTCATCTGGGGAGATCTTCACCAACACCTTGGAGAATTGTAATGGTAGAGTGGCTTGGGGGGGTGGTAGTGGGACATGAAAAGATTGTAGGGTACATCCCAGTGCCTGTTTGAGATACAGATGTTTGTTGGGGGCCTCAGTCTTTGTCCTCAGAACTGTCATCATGAACAGAAAAAAAAATGTATAAGGAAAAGATATGAGATAGAGAAATAAGAAGTGAGTGAACATGTCTTTGTGGAAAGGAGCTCGGTCTCCAGGAGTCTGGAGTCTGTGCCTCAGTTTGTCCTTTTAGGACTGAAGAGGGGGATACGGAGCTTCTATCCACCCCCCATTTCAGCACTTCCCATTGTGTCCAAATCTGGGGTACCAGCCAGAGGGCCAAGAAGAGCAGAGCTGACTGCACAAGCTTCAGGGATGGCTTGCTCCAGCCACAGCTCAGCCTCAGCAGTATTGCCTAAGAATTTAATTCTTTCCAAAAAGACACTGATTAAGCATCACACCAAATTCTGGGGAGTCAAATGGGGATGTGGATCTCTACCCTGATGGAACTCATGTCTTTGGGAGGTGACCCTTTGCCCTGTTGTGTTCCAGATATTAATGAGTGTGCACCACCCTTGAGAGTGTCCCATGGAAGATTAGCAGACTGCCAGAACATGGCAGGGGGCTGCCTCTGCACATGCATCAAAGGATATGAGCTTATTTCTGGGGCAACAGTGTTCAGGAATATGAGTGAGAACACATGTCAAGGTAAGACTGACCCTGCATCTTCCACCTCTCCATCCATGAGGTTTGTGGTCACCACATGCTGAGTCATTCCTGCAGCATCCAGAGGTCAGGGCCTTGGTTACAGGTGTAGCACCCAGGTCTGAGTTGGGGCAGGAGTACCTGTGCCTGTCCTACCTGCACAGAAATGCTGGGTGGCATGACCCAGGGACCCAAATCCTGGCATTGCCACCTGTTAGCTGTGTGTGTGTGACACTGGCCAGTATACTTATTCAGAAATCACTGTTAACATTTGAGATGTGATAATACTATTGTGATTTTATGTGCATTTTTTTTAGAGTCCCTATCTTTTACAGACAAAAATAAAAGTAGCTTTGCCTTTTATTAACTGTGTGATCTTGGAGAAGTTACTTTGCCTTTCCATGCCTCAGGTTACCCATCTGTAAAAAGGGGTGACCATGGTACTTAACTCACAGAATTGCCAGCAATGTAAATGAGCTCACAAAGCATAAAGCAGTGATGGCTGTTGGATTTTAAATTTATAATGATTATGATCTAATGCACCCTCTCCAGGATGGGCATCCCTTGGGGTCGTGCCCCAGAGTAGGTGTTCAGAGAACAGCTGTCCCGGTCCATCCACTCACCAGGAGTGGACCCAGGAGGAGCCAGGAATCCACACATCACCAGGCTTTACCCCCTTTCCAGGGGGAGCAGGCAGTCAGGGGAAGGGGGAGATGGAGCCAGCAGTGGCCAGATGGGAGCCATGACTCCAGAGAGGGGGTTAGAGTTGAATAGTGAGAACAGGGAGGGGAGAGGAGGAGAGCGAAGATGAGAGGTGAGAAAGAGGCTGAGTCCAGGGTCCAGAAGACTCTGAAGAGTGTCCACAAGCCCACTTTGCTTCAGAGAGCAAAGCCCACAACTTTTGTCCCAGTCCCTTCCCTCCTGCCCTGCAGAGGGAGGGATAGGGGATCTGCATCTGTGTGGAGACTCTGCTGGTCCATAGGGGCCTCTGTGGGTGGATGTTGTATTTGAAACATGTGGCCTGGCCAGAAGATAGAGCCTTCAGGTGAATTGGAAAAAGGTCCATCATCTCTAGGTGAATATTCATCATACATTTAATGACATCCACACAAACCAAATAGAATGAATGGTGGAGGTACCCAGCTGTACCAGGCATTAATTCTTTTGAGGCTAAATATGAAAAGATCTGGGGGGTCCTGGGGAAGGAGCTGGGGTACCAAAGAGAAGGCTCCCAGGGACCCCAGGCAGCAGATAATTACTAGCTGGGGAGAAAGTATTTCAATATTTCCACAACCTGTATATCTGTACGGAGCTCACCTGTTTGTGTCAGAACTCTGCACACTTCCCATAGATAACCTCAGCGTCCACC
The DNA here is from genome assembly GCF_030028045.1 of Hippopotamus amphibius kiboko. Classification (NCBI taxonomy): domain Eukaryota; kingdom Metazoa; phylum Chordata; class Mammalia; order Artiodactyla; family Hippopotamidae; genus Hippopotamus; species Hippopotamus amphibius. Next base: position 13,640,487 of record NC_080200.1, on the reverse strand, counting down.
ACTCCAGGATATGCAGTCATCAAGCGGCACCAACTCCTGAGCAGGGGAGGGGGCACTAATAAGGGGAAAAGAGGGGCAGGGCATGGCGAGGAGAGGGCCCTCATCAGGGCTGGGACAGGGCCTGACCCCCTTCTTCGTGTCTCCAGATGTGGACAAGTGCAGTTCCAGGCTGCATTAGTGTCACAACTCCACTGTCTGCGTCAACACTGTGGGTTCATACACCTGCCACTGCTGCCAAGGCTGGGTACCAAAACCGGGATTCCGGAATAAGCAAATGATCGCCATCTGTGAAGGCAACTGTCCTGACCTGACCCCAAACCCCACCCACAACAAACACAGACACTCTCACACTTAATGGCCCTCTGTACTGTCCCCTGCAGAGATCTCCTTCCCCACCTGGACCGCACCCTCTGGAATCAAGAGCCAGGTGAGTGGCCCCAGTAGATACCAGAGGCAGGAAATCCCTCCGCATAGCCCGCTCATTTCCCCCAAGCTCTCCCACCCACAGTCAAGGCTCGCTGATTCCTTCACGTCCCTCCTCCCCAGACGCTCTCCAGCTTCTTTAAAAGAGTCCAGGATCTGGGTGGAAACTTCAATTCAGCCTCTGTCCAGGGCACTATCCAGGTAAGGGCAGGACCCAGGAAGGCAAGGTGGAGGCATCGCATAGAGGTCTGCTAAAGCTTTGGCCTGGGAGGAAACAGACCCCAAGACAATGGCACACTGCTCCAAGGCTTTACCTGTCCCAGGATGGGTGTGAAGAGTCGACATGCAGGTATTTGTACTCACCGTTAGATACCCACGTGCACCTTCTAACAACATTTACTCTTGCAGTTCCTGACTATTGGGTTTATATCATTCTGCATTCATGAACATGGTTGACCTCTGAGTGCCTGGATTCCAGGGGCAAAGACCACCCAGGGAATCCCATCCCATACCACCTTTATCATCCAAATAGTATCTGGGGTCTGTTCTCTGTGGTTGAATGCGTAACTTCTTCATGCAACCTCTCAGGTGCATGGGCTACTGGTTTTGTGTCGCCACCTCCCTAGGACCTCATACAGGAGGTAGATGATGTGCTGGAGACCCTCCATGACCTAGAAACATTGCCCCACTCAGAGCAGCATTATGTGGCCACTAACCTGCTCTTTGGCCTGGAGAATATCCTGAGAGGGCTGAGCAAGGCCCTTCCCAATGGGTTATTGACCTTCAGTTCATCTACAGGCACAGGTAAGAACATGGGTCTGTCCCCACTCTCCTTCTCTGCCAGTTCCTGGTTCTTTCCTCCCCAACCTCAGTGGAGCCAAGTGACCAGGCTTGTATCTCAGTGTTAATCTCATAAACAAATTAGAATGAAAGATTAGGGTGAACTAGGTAAATGGGATTAAGAGTCACATACTTACAGTGATAAAATGAGTCAAGGGGATGTAATATACAGCATAGGGAATATAGTCAATAATAGTGTATGGAGACAGATGGTAACTAGACTTATCATGGTGACCATTTTGTAATATTTAAAAATACCAAATCATTGTGTTTTACCACAGAAACAAATATAATATTTTATGTCAATTATACTTCAATAAAAAACAGAGAGAAAAAAGGTTAAAAAGAAATGAAAAAAAACTGTAAATAATATACATTTTCATTGTAAAATAAATTTTCAGTAAATGAAATAATTGCAATGAATAATTCAAGATAAAATAGAAACAGTTTCAAAAGTAAACAGATTTTTAAATTTGGAAGGATATAAATTTAGTATTATTTGATATTTAAGTATGATTTGTTTTATTGAAGTAAAATTCACCATTTTAACCAGGGTGTACAATTCAGTGGCATTTAGTACATTCACAGAGTTATACAATCATCACCTCTATTTCTGTATTTTCACTACCACAAAAGTAAACTCAGTACCCACTAAGCAGTCATTCCTTTCTCCTTTCCATAAGTCCCTGGCACCCACTTACCTGCTTTCTGTTTCTATGCATTTGCCATTCTGGACATTTTAGAGGAAATCAAAGAGGAAATTAAAAAAATACCTAGAGACTAATGAAAATGAAAACACGATGATCCAAACCTATAGGATGCAGCAAAAGCAGATCTGAGAGGGAAGTTTATAGCAAATACAATCTTACCTCAGGAAACAAGAAAAATCTCAAACAGCCTAATCTTACACCTAAAGGAACTAGAGAAAGAAAAACAAACAAGGCCCAAAGTTAGTAGAAGGAAAGAAATCATAAAGAGCAGATGTAAATGAAGTAAAGATTAAAAAAATAGAAAAGATAATGAAACTAAAAGCTGGTTCTTTGAAAAGATAAATAAAATCAATAAACCTTTAGCCAGGGACTTCTCTGGTGGTCCAATGGTAAAGAATCATGGGTTTGATCTCTGGTGGGGAACTAAGATCCCGCATTCTGTGGAGCAACTAAGCCTGTGTGCCACAACTACTGAGCTGTGCACATCAACTAGAGAGCCCATGTGTCACAAACTACAGAGCCCACAAGCTCTGGAGCCCATGTGCCACAGCTACAGAGCCCATGTGTCCTGGAGCCCATGCACCACAACTAGAGAGAAGCCCACACACCACAATGGAGGATCCCGCATGCCTCAGTGAAGATCCTGTGTACCATAAAATATAAACACATAAAAGATAAAAAATCTTTAGCCAGACGCATCAAGGAAAAAGGGGGAGGGCCCAAATCACTAAAATCAGAAATGAAAAAGAAGCTACAACCAACACCACAGAAATACAAAGGATTGTTAGAGACTACTATGAGAAACTATACACCAATAAAATGGACACTCTCGAAGAAATGGCCAAATTCTTAGAAAGGTACAATCTCCCAAGACTGAACCAGGAAGAAATATAAAATACGAACAGACCAATCACAAGCACTGAAATTGTATAAAATATAATCATACAATATTTGTATATGGATACACCACTTTTTGTTTATCCATCCATCCATTGATGGACATTTGGGTTGTTGCCACCTTTTGACTGTTGTAAATATTGCTACTGTGAATATTTGTACACAAGTATTGGTTTGAATAACCATTTTCAGTTCTTTGGGGGCACATACTGTTGCCGTGAAATCCGTCTAGGGGGGCGGATTCGTGATCTCCGGAAGAAAAGACTTTCTCCTGGGATCAATAATAAGCTGCTGCTCAGGTTTAAGTAGCAGAGTAACAGTTTATTAGGGAGAGAAAGTACAATAGCTTCTGGCACAGACACCAGAAGGGGGTGGAGAGACCCATGATCGAGTCATACATGTGTCTTATATGCCCTAAAAATAGAGGAGTTAATCATAACCCCCACCTAGTTCCCTCTAACAATAGGAATTTACAACAGCAATGGGTTGATTACTAAAAACAATGACTTTAGCCCAGGATTAAGGGTTGATCATCCCCAGAAGGGTCATGATATTCATCAGAATTTAAAATTTCTTGACTCAGCCCTTAGCTTACAATCAAGATTACAAAGAGGAGTTGCAAGAATCAACCTTAAAGGAAGAAGGAGTTTTAAGTTTTAAATCACATGCTCAAGTCTTCTGCCCTTCCCCCAGCTGGTCAGGCCAGGGAGGTCTCACTGAAGCTCTCAATACGATGGTGTGGAATTGCTGAGTGATATGGTAGTTCTATGATCAACGTTTTGAGAAACTACCAAGCTGTTTTCTCAAAGTGACTATTTTTCCATTTTCCATTCTCAACAGCAATGTACTAGTGTTCCAATATCTTCATCCTTGGGAACACTTGCTACTTCCATTTTGTTTTGATTTCATTACAGCCATTCTAGTGTACATCAGGTGAATCTCAATGTGGTTTGATCTGCATTTCCCTAGTGCCTAAAGGTGCTTAATATTTTTTATGTTATTGTTGAGCATTTGTGTATCCTTTTTTTGGAGAAATGTCTATTCAAGTCCTTTGCCTATTTTTAAATTCTATTGTCTGGCATTTGGTTGTTGAGCTGTAAGTGTTCTTTATATATACTAATAGTAGACACTGAGATATGTGATTTGCAAATATGTTACCTCATTCTACAGATTCTTTTCACTTTTTTCATAGTCTTTTCACTTTAATGAACAGATGCTTTAAATTTTGATAAAATCCACTTTGCCCATTGTTACTTTTTTTGCTAGTGCATTTTTGCCATAGGTAAGAATCCATTTCCAAGTCAAAGTCCATGAAGATTTACGCTTATGTTTTCTCCTGTTCTAGTTTTAGCTTTTAAATGTGGAACTTTGACTCATATTGAGATAATTTTTGTGTATTGCCTGAGGTAGGGGTCCAACTGCTGTTTTTTTCTGTGTGGATAGCCAGATGTCCGAGCACCATTTGTTGAAGAGGCTATTCTTTTCCCCATTGAAATGTCTTGGTACTGTTGATTGAAAAAAATGCACAAAATGAGAGTTGTGAGTTAAGTTTTATTGGAGGAAAAGTGAGGTCTATAGCCTGGGAGGCAGCATTTCAGAAACCTCTCTGAGGAGGCAGAGAGGAAAATCAGTATATAAGTAATTTTGGGTGGGGGGTGTATGTGCAATCAGGCACACATTTTTGTAGAAGTTTGCTGCTAGTTGTGAAAGTTACTGCTAGTTATGAGGAGCAGACATCACCATGAAGGATTTTAGTGCTTTCCTACATATGAGGAGATGCAAGAATTGAGCTCATAAAATCTCCTGAAAATACCTAACTATCTGAAGGCCTGTTCTGCCAGTTTTTCCCAGAGCACAGAGTGCCTCTTTCCTGATCTCTACCCTGAGCTCCTTTCAAGGGGTGTTGAAGGTCAGTGGTTGCAGCAGCTCATGATTTAATCCTTATAGAGGTAGATGGCAAGTGCCAATCTGTAGTTGGCTGCACCCATTTTGAAAATAAATTGACTGTAGATGTATGGGTTTATTTCTGAGCTCTCAATTCTATTTCATTGGTCTATAAGTGTGTCCTTTGCCAGTACCATACTGTTTTAAATACTGTAGGTCAGTAGTAAGTTTTGAAATCAGGAAGGTGAATATTCCAACTCTGTTTTTCATTTTTAAGATTGTTTGAGTATTTGGGCTTCTTCAATACTGTGTGAATTTTAGGATTAAATTTTCCATTTCTGCAAAAATAACAAAATGATGTTGGGATATTTTTAGTATTGCATTGAATCTGTAGATCACATTGGGGAATATTGCCATGTAAAAAATATTGTCTTCCCATCCATAAACACAGGATGCCTTTCTATTTATTTAGGGTGCTAAATTTCTTTAAAAAGTCTTTGATAGTTTTCTGTGTACAATTTGTGAGCCTCCTTGGATAAATTTTTTCTTAATATTTTTTTGAAGATTTTTGCATCTTTGTTCATAAGAGATATTGACCTATAGTTTTGTTTCTTGTGATGGCTTTCTTTGGTTTTGTTTTTAAGTAATGATAGTCTCATAGAATTATTTAGGTCATGTTTCTTCTTCTTGTATTTTTTGGAAGAGTTTACAAAGGATTCACATTAATGCTTCCTTAAATGGTTGGTAGAATTCTGATCTGGGCTTTTAATTTTGGAAAGTTTTGATTTCTGATTCAATCTTCTTACTAGTTTTAGGTCTGTTCCTACTTTCTGTTTCTTCTTCAGTTACTTTTGTAGTTTCTGTATCTGTAGGAATTTGCCTGTTTGAGCTAGGTTAATGTTTTGTGCTGGTCTCAGTCCATCAATAATCAATGTTGTGGTTGGGTTGGCCCTTGTGGTTCAGTTACTGAATCAAATTTGGGTCAGTTCATCCTCTCTCAGTAAAGTCAATCTACTGACACCAGGTTGTGGTGAAGGAAAGTGCAGCATTTATTGTGAGGTGCCAGACAAGGAGTCCAGGGCAGCTAATGCTCAAAACACCCAAACTCCCTGATGGGTTTCAGGGATGCATTTATAAAGGCAGGGTGAGGGAGGGGAGTGTCAGGGTGTATGATCAGCTCATGCACAATTCTCTGATTGATTGATGGTGAGATAACAGGGCAGTGTCACAGGGGTTAACATCACTCTTCAGCTGTCTGGGGACTACATGCTCACGGTCATCAAGTAGTTAACTTCCTCCATTTGGTGGTGGTTTAAGCAAGTGTAAAATAGCTCAGAAAATGTGCATCAGATACTGTTATCTAGGTTCTCAGAAAGGAACTAAAGCAGAGGATATGGGGGGAGGGGTCTGTCCTAGGATGGCCCCATAGGGTCCTGCTCCATTACGGTTCTTATTATGATTGCAAAATGCCCTTCAGCAATAACCATTAGTAAACTTTGAAAAAATAATGTTTATTATTTATAAGACCTGGAAATTACACAGCACACCTGGAGACACATAGTGAAGTCACATATAGATAGAGAGTGCATGGGCCTGGGTTTCTGCTTTTATTGTGGTGGAGGGTGGGGGTCCAGGGCTTGGGGTCACTCTTTGTTGGTGAATTTAAAAAATAAAGGCCAGAATTTAAAGTGCAGAAGAGATAAAGGCAGGTAGCTCAAATGGACGTTATTGAATCAATGAAGATCTCTGAAACAAAGGAGATCAGTAGGGGGAAGAGGCCTGGCTCATTATCTAGTCTCCTGGCTGGCAATGTGTTTGTCTTTGAAGTGGATGTTTCTTCTTTTTTTTTTTTTAATTTAAGTATAGTTGATTTACAATATCAAAAATAAACAAATGGGGCCTAATGAAACTTAAAAGCTTTTGCACAGCAAAGGAAACAATAAGCAAAATGAAAAGACAACCTACGGATTGAGAGAAAATATTTGCAAACAATGTGTCTGACAAGGAGTTAATTTCCAAAATATACAAATAGCTCATATGACTCAATATAAAAAAAACAAACAACCCAATCAAAAAATGGCAGAAGACTCAAATAGACATTTCTCCAAAGAAGACATACAGGTGCCCAACAGGCCCATGAAAAGATGCTCAACATCACTAATTATTAGTGAAATGCAACTCAAAACTACAATGAGGTAGCACCTCACATAGTTAGAATGGCCATCATCAACAAGTCTACAAATAATAAATGCTGGAGAGAGTGTGGAGAAAAGGTAACTTTCCTATACTGTGGGTAGGAATGTATATTGGTGCAACCACTATGGAGAACAGCATGGAGGTTCCTTAAAAAACTAAAAATAGAGTTACCATATGATCCAGCAATCCCACTCCTGGGCATATATATGGAGAAAACACTAATTCAAAAAGATACATGCTCCCCAATGTTCATTAGGAGCAGTATTCACAATAATCAAGACATGGAAGCAACCTAAGTGTCCATCAACAGATGCATGGATAAAGAAGATATACAATGGAATACTACTTAGCCATAAAAAAAAACAGATGCCTCTTTTAAATGGATGCCTTAGCATTCAAAGTTTGTCAAGCACTAGCATTACAAAAATAGAATATTTACATAATACTATATACAAAATAGATAGCCAATAAGGACCTACTGTGTAGCACAGGAAACTATACTCAATATTCTGTAATAACCTACAAGAGAAAGAATCTGAAAAAGAATATATATATCTGTATGTATATATGTGTGTGTTTATATATGTGTATACATATATATAACTGAAACACTGTGTTGTACACCTGAAACTAACACAACATTGTAAATCAACTATACTTCAACTGAAAAAATTTGTCATGGCTTACACTAGTTATATAATTTGCTCATAGTTTCTAACAATCCTTTGTAAATTCAGATGCTATAATATATATATACCATTATTATGTATACCAAATATTATGTGTAATGTTATAATTTATATAAAATAATAGCCTTATTTGGTATACATAATAACATTTTACATAATATGTAGTTATGTTATGTAAACCTTACTAACAGCTACAGAAAAATAAAGGACAATGATGTTATCTTTTTAGCTCATTTTAACAGTCTTCTATTTTGACTCTTGCTAAATAAACTCATAAAATTGGGATTGAACCAGCATTAACTGTCATTACACCAGCATTTTAAATTATCTGAATGAAATTATTGAAGCAGGTTTTGCAATAAAGGTCATAATTAAACAGATGAACTATAAAAATGGTATTATGGCAACCACTATAGCTACAATTACTAATCTAATTCCCTTTTATGAATCCCACAACCCTTAGAACTGTCCCTGAAGGTGCTGCAGGAAGGAAAAGGGAATATCACCTTAATTCAGAATCAGACAAAGATGCTGCTGACCTTGGATATAGTGAACGAATCTTGTGACTCAGGTAATAGCTGAGATAGGGAGAAGGTCACTGACACTTCACAGTGGGTCTAAATGCCCAAAGATGTGACAAATAGAGAATTGAATATTAAAGGGAAGTGTAGATTATGGTGGGTCAAAAGGAAAGAATCCATCTGAAGAGGAAAGTGTCCTATTGGGCACCCCAAGATGTCAACCTTGCCCTTCTTGTCCTGCAGGTCCTACTGTGGTGGGCCTTCTGTTCACTCCAAGGATGGGTAAGTTTCTGGCTGAGATCCGCCTGGTCCTGGATACTGAGGAACAGGCAGTTCTGCATGACACACACCAGGGCTTGGTGCAGGAAATCTCGCCTGTCCTGCTGTCAGATATCATCTCTGCCTTTATCAGCAACAAGGACACCCAGAACCTGAGGCTCCCAGTCACCTTTGTCTTCCAACATGTGAGTCCTGGTGGGATGAAGCTGTGGGTGTAAAAAAGGCCTGACTCCTGGGCACAGCCTTGGGCTTCAGGGGGCCCCCTTGTGGGTGCATCATATACCCAGGAAATCCCTTCATGAACCAGCTTTGAGTCAGCATTTCTGAGCTACAGAAACAGCATTTCACACCTACTTCCTGTTCCTACAGTCAGTTATCCCTGAGCCAAGGAAGATGGTATACTGTGTCTTCTGGGAGCATGGCCAGAATGGAAGTGGTCATTGGGCCACCAGAGGCTGCAGGATGGTGGGCACCAGACACAACAGCACCACCTGCCAGTGCACCCATCTCAGCACCTTTGCCGTCCTCATGGTCCACGACGATGTGCAGGTGAGAGCCCTCAGAGGGGCCACATTCAATGTCAACTGCTGTGTAAAAATTCCCACACATGTAGAAGCTTAAAAAACAAATTTATTACCTCATAGTTTCTTCAAGTCAACAAATAGGCATGGTGTAGATGGGCTGTCTGTTCAGGGTCCTACAAGTCCTACAAGCCTTTCCTCAGAGATTTGGGGTCCTCCTCTAACCCCCTGATTTCTGGCAGAATTCAGTTCTTTGTGGCAGTAGGACTGAGGTCTCATTTTCTTGTTATCTGTCAGCAGGGCACCAGGCTCAGCTTCTAGGGGCTGCCTGTAATCCTCCCTTTCTGGGCCCTCTCACAGTGCATCAGTGTCACTATGTGGAGATCAGTAGAAAAAGCTCCCTCGTGTCAGAGCTCTCTCACACTTTCAATCTTTTTCTCCATGAAGAGCCCAGATCTTCTGAGGGCCCACCTGATTAGGTCAGGTCCACTCCCTCTCTTTAAGTCAGTTGATGGAGGACTTGAATTCCACCTGAAAAAATTTCTTCCCAGCAGCACCTGGATTGGCATTTGATTGAACACCTGGAAGAAGATGGGGGTGGGGTGTGGTTGCCAAATTAGACTTCTGTTTACCACAGGGCTTTTCAGGAGAGGGGTGCTCAGGGGCTGCAGAAAGGAAGATTTGGTGATGGCAGATGTCAGAGGGGGCCAGGGGAGCCAGTGAGTACAGGTGGGTCAGAAGCCATCTTTGCCTCCTACCCTGGCTAGGTGAGCTGGTTATTTCCTCTGGATCATCAAAACCAGAGACTCACTCAGGTCACCTCAGAGCATCCACAGGAAAATTAGCATGAAAAGGTTCTTAGCCAAATGGCCAGACTCTTAGGAGTCCCCAGGAGTTTGAATAATTCTCCAAGGTGGTGTTTCTTCCTGCCACATTGCTAGATAACACAATATGAATACTTTTATTTATATACTGTTTTATATTTATTGAAGAGTGAAAATACTTGTGTTTCATAATTGAAACAGAATAAGGGAGGAAACACTGAAGATTCTCCATCGTACCCCTAACCCCAGACACCTGCTTCCCCTTGCCTCAGGCAACCAAAGTTGTTAGTGTTGTCTACACTTGTCTTTGGCTATTTTATATATTTAAAACAAATGCATGTACTTTTCTTGGTCCCCCATTTTTTCACTCTCACAGTGGCATTTTTTCACTGTTGTTTTTATTTATTACCTCAGAGAGATCACGCTGTTTCCATCCACAAAGAGACTCTTCCATCATTTTTACAGCCACATTGCCTTCTGTTGTGTGAATGTGCCATTTGTTACATATCAAGGCTCCTCATACTGAGCGTTTTTTTTTTCTCATCATTTGCTAACATCAGTAATGCTGTAATGATTTATGTATACTTCATTGTTCTCATGTTTGAGTATACAGTTAGGGTGTATACTAGGTGACATTCATAATTGTGTGTTGCTAGATAGTTCTGTTTTTCAACTTATAGAGGCTGCACCTCTGAATACTACCTGCAGCATTTTTAAAAAAAAAATAAGTAATTAATTAACTTTATTGTGGTGGGCAGGCTTCTCACAGTGATAGCTTCTCTTGTTGCAGAGCATGGGCTCTAGGCGTGTGGGCTTCAGTAGTTGTGGTGCGAGGGTTCAGTAGTTGTGGCTCATGGGCTTAATTGCTCCATAGCATGTGGGATTTTCCCAGACCAGGGATTGAACCCATGTCCTTGGCATTGGCAGGCAGATTCTTAACCACATTGCCACCAGGGAAGTGCCTCCCTCCAGCATTATATGAGGGTGTGTAATTCCTCATGCCTTTACTGCAAGATATTTTCAAAGTTTTAGATCTTTACTCATCTGAAAGGTCAATATATCCAGGAAAGATTTTGTGTTTTTCTTATTATGAATGGAATTGGGCATTTTAATTTGAGCCATTAGTATTCCTTTCTCTGGAAACAATTTATTCACATTCTTAGTCCATTTTTGTATTGGTTTGGTGATGCATTTTTTAAAATGTGTTTGGGGGGTTCTTTATGTAGTAGGCAAAGCAGGCTTATGTTATTACATCAAAGATTCTAAAATTTAGTGTGCATCAAAATCACCTGCACAGCTTTTGGCTATTTATTTTTTAATGTTTTATTCAGAAAAAATTTCAAGCTCTCAGATATGTTGCAAATTAAAAACAGTGTAAATAATACTCACTTGCTGTTTATCCAGATGCACTTCCTTTGAATGTTTACTTCCATTTTCTTTATCATTTGCATTTCTCTCTGTCCCTCATTCCCTCCCTCCATCTCTCCCTCCCACTCTCACTCTCTCTACCAGTTACACAGAAATGGAATTGGTGTCTTTTTTTTTTTCATTCTCTGCATAGATTTAGGATTATTTGCAAAAAGAGGGAGGATATTATGAATTTTAAGATACCGCCCTTGTCAAAGTGTAGTAGTTTTCCTCCTTTAACCAAGGATCCAGTTCTAAATCTGTAGGGATTAGTGACCAGCCAGGAACACATATTGCAGGGATGAGGTGAGTGGAGTCCATGGTGGGGAGTTAATACCTGGACATTGAGCCTCAGGTACACACTCTGTCACACACCATCACATGATGGGGATGGAGGATGGTGCTCAACATGGAGCTTCAGGCTTCTGTGAACCTCTCGTGGTGACCTAAAAGCTTAGTCATGCCCAAAAGTCTAAAGGAAAATGAATGCTTGTGAGTTCCAGGGCTGGGTCTTGACTAAGGACTCCCCTGTCCTGCAGTCCTTCCAAGGTCAGAATTAATTGTTTGGATCCCATAAAATTCTAACACTCAGAATCTGTAGAAAGTTATCCACAAACATAACAAATCTACCTGAATCCTCCATTCCTGATTTTTTTATGCCTAAAAATAAAAACAACAGTGGTGGGTCATTCCCCCAGAGCAGGAAAGTGTGACTGTGATCTCCTCTCTGCTGGGTCCTAGGTGAAAGATCCTGCACTGACTGTGATCACCTACATGGGGCTGAGCCTCTCTCTGCTGTGCCTCTTCCTGGTGGCCCTCACCTTCCTGCTGTGCAAAGCCATCCAGAACACCAGCACTTCCCTCCACCTGCAGCTCTCGCTCTGCCTCTTCCTGACCCACCTGCTCTTCCTAACAGCCATCGACAGAACTCAGATCAAGGTACTTATAGTGTCCCAGATTACCCTTGCCCTGCCCCAGGGGATGCTGAGTTCTTGGGGCCGTGATGCCTTGGACATCTTAATAAAATGCCCTGGGTTACAGGTAAGGTGAGATGCGTAAGTAACCAAATTCACATTGACTGACACAACTAGAAGATGAACACTCCATTGACCACTCCTTCACATACATCAGAATCTTTCCAGAGGCAAGGTATAGAAGAGGTCCAGGGGTCATGCTCTACCTTGACAGTCCCTCCTGGTGACACCTTCCTCCTTCTCCAGGTGCTGTGTGCCATCATCGCGGGTGCCTTACACTACCTCTACCTGGCCTCCTTCACCTGGATGCTGCTGGAGGGCCTGCACCTCTTCCTCACTGCACGCAACCTGACGGTGGTCAACTACTCCAGTGTCAACAGGTTCATGAAGAAGCTCATGTTCCCAGTGGGCTATGGAGTCCCGGCTGTGATTGTGGTCATTTCTGCAGCATCCAGGCCCCATCTTTATGGAACAACCACCAGGTAAAAGTAGACTCCCACTGTTCTTATCTCTTCAGCACAATTGTGGTATTATAGGACCCATGGAGCATTTTACTATGCCAGTGCATAATATAGAGCAATACTAACTAATAATCGCTAAGGCATCTTTGTAGTGGAAGGTGACAATAATTAAGGAGAATGCCTTTAATCTCTGTCCTTAATATAGCAAATATGAAATCAAAAGAAATGCTTAGGACATCATTTAGAAAAATCTAACCTGCTTCTTTATGCTGATTCTGTAGGATGTCCCAATTTTTCGTTTGTAATAGTGGAGCTGATTTAAATAAGCAAATAATAAATTGTATCATAGTTAAGATTTAAAAGGGGCATACTTTGTGCCAGACATTTTTCTAACCATTTTAATATGTGTTAATTGAATTAATTCTCACACCAATACTATGAAGTACATACTGCCATTCATCTCAGTAAACTGAGGCACAAATAGTTTAAGTAAATGCCCAATGGTGCACAGTTAGTAGGTAGCTGAGCTGGATTCAAATCCAGGGAGTCAAGCTCCTTAGCTTACACTCTTTTATTTTCAGCTTTTAATACTAGGTTTATTGTTTTTATGGAAATATATTTCACATACCATAAAATTCACCCTTTTAAAGCATACAGATTAGTGGTTTTTAGAACAGTCACAGAGTTGTACAGCCATCACCACATCTAATTTTAGAACATTTTCTACTCCCCCAAAGAATCCTCATACACAGTAACTTTCACTCCTTATTCCTGCTACCCATTCCTCTGCCCCAACCTGTGACAATCACTAGTCTACTTTCTGTCTATGAGTCTGCCTATTCAAGGTATTTCACATAAATGCAATCATACATGTGGTCTTTTGTGACTAGATTCTTTTACTTAGCCTGATGTTTTCAAGATTCATTCATGTTGCCGCTTGTATCATGACCTCACTCTTTGTTGTTTGTTTTTGTTGCTGTTGTTTTGTAAAGAACATTGCATTGTCTGGATATGCCACCTTTTATTTATGCATCCATCCATTGATAGACATTTAGATTATTCCCTTTTTTAAAAAGCTATTACAAAGGATGCCACTATAAACATACATGTACAAATCTTTGTGTGGACACGTTTTCATTTTTTCCTGGGCATATATCTACAATTAGAATTGCTTGGGTCAAATGGAAATCATACATTTAGCATTCTGACAAAACCACTACCTGTTTTCCAAAGCTTCTGTACCATTTAACATTCCCACCAGAAATATAGAAGGGTTTCAAATTCTCCACATCATTGTCACACTTATTTTCTACATTTTAAATTTTGGCTGTACTGATGAGTATGGAGTGATATTTCACTGTGGTTTCAAGTTGCAGTTTCTCCAATGACTGACCATGTTAAGCATCTTTTCACATGTTTATTGACCATTTACATATCTTCTTTTGAGAATTACATATTTACATATTTTTCCTGTTATTTTTTGATGCCTTTGATTTTATTAGTAATTGTCATTGAAAATATTACATAATGCTTTTTCAGAAACATGAAGTTGGATTGTAATTAGCAAAGCCTAACATAAAAATATCTGCCAAAGGAGAAATGTCTATAGGGTCCAGGTGAAGGAGTACAAAGCAGAACAAAGAAGGATGGAATGGCAGCTAACAGGCAAAAAGTTAATAACTGGTACAATCCACCCCTTTGGCTTCTTAGCACAATGTACACCTCTCTGCACATATTTGAAATCCCATCATCAACAACACATTGTATGTTTCTACCTGACAAGGTGCAGCCATCATCAATAAATAAAATTGTTTTTCCCTCTTCCCAGACTAGAAAGTCACATCATCCCAACAGTTATTATATTAATTACTGGCTACATCAATTATTCTATAATTTCTTTGTTTTGTTTTGTTATTTAAATTGAAGTATAATTGATTTACAATGTTTTGTTAATTTCTGTTTACAGTAAAGTGATTCATTTATGTATATACACACATTTTAAAAAATATTATTTTCCATTATGGTTTATCATAAGATATTGAATAAAGTTCTCTGTGCTGTACAGTAGAGCCTTGTTCTATATCCATTCCATATATAATAGCTTACATCTGCTAACCCCAACCTCCCACTCCATCCCTCCCCCAAACCCATTACCAACCACCTTGGCAACCACAAGTCTGCTCTCTATGTCTGTGAGTCAGTTTCTATTGCATAGATAGGTTCATTTGTGTCATATTTAAATTCCACATATAAGTGATATCATATGGTATTTGTCTTTCTGTTTATGACTTACCTCACTAGAATGATAATCTCTAGTTGCATCCTTGTTGCTGCAAATGGCATTGTTTCATTCATTTTTTTTGGTTGAGTAGTATTCCATTGTATGTATGTACCATATCCTCTTTATCCATTCATCTGCTGATGGACATTTAGGTTGTTTCCATGTCTTGGCTATTGTGAATAGTGTAGCTATATATGCACCCCTATATATGAAGTTATATATAGGGGTGCATATATATCTTTTAGGATTAGAGTTTTATCTGGATATATGCGCATGAGTGGGATTGCTGGATCATATGGTAATTATATTTTTAGTTTTCTGAGGAACCTTCATACTGTTTTCTACGGCACCAACATACATTCCCACCAACAGTGTAGGAGGGTTCTCTTTTCTCCACATCCACTCCCATATTTGTTTTTTGTAGAGTTTTCAGTGGTCATTCCAAATTCATTAATTCTTTCTTTTGCCAGCTCTACTCTGCTGTTGAACCCCTCTGGTGATTCTTTCATTTCAATTATTGTACTTTTCAACTCTAGAATTTCTCTTCTCATTTCCATCCCTTTATTCATATTTTATTTGGTGAGACATTGTTGTCAAACTTTCCATTAATTTTTTAGACATAGTTTATTTTAGTTATTTTAATATATTTATAATTACTGATTTAAAAACTTTGTCTACTAAGTCCAAAATCTGTTCCTCATCAGAGACAGTTTCTTTTGGCTGATTTTTTTTTCTCATATAAGTTGCATACTTTCCTGTTTATTTGTATATAGCACAAGTTTTTGTTGAAAACTAGATGTTTTAGGTAATACATTGTAACACTCCAGTTATCAGATTCCTCTACCCTCCGAGGTTGGTTGTTTCTAGTGGATTTTTTTTTTTTTTGAAAAATTTATTTATTTTTTTGTTTTGGCTGTGTTCACTCTTCATTGCTGCAGGTGGGCTTTCTCTAGTTGTGGCAAGCGGGGGCTACTCTTCTTTGCAATTGCAAGCTTCTCTTGTTGCACAGCACGGACTCTAGGTGTGCAGGCTTCAGTAGTTGCAGCACACGGGCTCAATAGTTGTGGCTTGCAGGCTCTAGAACACAGGATCAGTAGCTGTGACACATGGGCTTAGGTGCTCCGCAGCATGTGGGATCTTCCTGGACCAGAGATCGAACCCCTGTCCCCTGCATTGGTAGGCAGATTCCTAACCACTGTGCCACCAGGGACATCCCTCTAGCTTGTTGTTTTTTGTTTATTTAGTGACACTACGGGGCTAATTCTGTGTATTAATCATTCCCTGCTGTGCATGGCCTTTGAATTCTCTTCCAGTTTTGGTTCTTGTTTTCAATTTTTGTTCTGGGTGCCAAGGGACTCATATCTGGTTCAGTAGAATCTAGTGGCCACAAAATGTTTCCCCATAAGATTTCCTCAAATGCCTTGCGTGTGTGCTTTGCACTCTTCAACAAAGGCGTCGGTGTGAAAAGGCATATCTTCAAACTTCAGGAAGTTTACTTAACAGTTTGGGCTTTCACTTCCTGATTGCACATAATCTCTAGATCACCCACAGATGAGACTGATGTCTTCTTTTTTCCCACGGCCTTTACTGAGCTTGGGTACATCCTTTTTCATCCTTAGATTTCTGGGAATATTTCAGAGCTTTTCAAAATTCCCTATGTCGCTTTAGTTCTCTAGTATTTCCTTCTAAATTCCCAGACAAGTTCTTGTTGACTCCACCTGAAATCATAGCTTTTGGTAGCTGCAGATGTGACAGTAGTTTGCTATTGTTTTGCTAATGGCCTAAGGGTAGACTTTTTTTTTTTTTTTGTCCCCCACTGAGATAAACTCTCAGTCAAATCAAATAGCCACCAAATTTGGAGAATAAAGAATTCCAGGGGAGCTGAAGGGTCAGAAAAAAAGTATTGACTGTGCTCTGGGGGTAATGCCAGTGGTGCTGCTTTCCATGGAGCTCCAGGATAGTCAGATCTCTCTGTTGTCTGCAGTGCTGTTGCTTTTGGCTGCTGCACCACTAAGCTGGAGAGAGAAGGAATGGAAATAGCGCAAAGTTAAAATGTTACAGCCTTTTTCTTCCCCCATCTTATCAAGGTCCCATAGTTTCTCTTGAATTGACTATTTTCAGTTTGTTGGGTGGCTTTGTATAATTGCCAGGATTTTGAAATGGTTGATTGTAGTTGCTTTGCTTATATTTTTGTTGTTGTAGGAGGATATCAAGTTTACCAAAGTCCTGAGTCTTCTATTCAGGAAGTTAGTCTCCCAGAACATACACTCTTAACCACAACATGCTGCTAAAGTTTATGCTCACTGGCATCAACTGTGCTCTTTCCAGCTGTCCTTCTTGGACACTTCAGTTTTTTTCTTGCTTACTGCAATGAAGCTTACTTCATTCTTCTCAGTCTCTACTGCATAGTCCTGAGATGTCCCACCACACTCTGTTACCCTGAAATGTCTTGCCTCACTCTCTGTTTTACCCTAATCTTAGATCAAGAGTGAATTCTGTCACTGTCTATTCATAACAACTTGAGCAATAGACTTAAGCTGTTTATGCTTCTATTTCCAATCAGTTACTCAATAAGAGAATTTCTGCTTTTCACTGTTGTTAAAATTAAATTGAATAACTCAACAAGAAAAGACAAATAACCCAATTAAAAAATGGACACAACCTTTGAGTTTTGGGAGAGAAGAAAGTCTCAGGACCTCATAAGAACCTCCCCTACCACATCCTGGCTATCCGCCCATGATCCCCACCCAGACTATCCCAGGATGGGTCCACTTTCCAGGTTTATGGCAGAAACACACTCTCACTCCAGACCTGACACTGCTGGAATCAAAGACACATTAACCCACCAGGCTCTGTGGACATGCTCACTTTTATTTGCAGGACTCTTCCTGGTTGGGACTCAGAAAGGTCAAGTCCACCTTGGGTCTGACTCTAGGTCTGCCTCTTCAGGTTCTCTGCCTGTTTTCTAGTGATGACCCTCTCCTCAATCTGGTTAAGTATTCACGTCAAGTATTGTTCTTCTGAAAATAGAATTTCTAGCTCTAATATCAAGTTCAACAATGATTCCCTTGTGCTTAATAAAACACTCTCTCTGTAAAAAAAAAAAATGGATACAAGTTTTGAATGGACATTTCTCCAAAGATAGGCAAATGACCATTAAGTGCATGAAAAGATGCTCAACATCATTAGTTATTAGGAAGATGCAAGTCAAAACCCACAAAATGAGATAACACTTCATACCCTTTCAATTAAATGATTAAAGAAAATAAAGACTGATGATAAAAAGTGTTTGCAAGGATGTGGAAAAAATAGAACTCTCAAAAATTGCTGGTTGGAATGAAATTAGTGCAGCCACCTGTAGAAATTAGTTTGACAGCCTCTCAAAAGGTTTAATATATAGCTACCACATGACCCAGCAATTCCACTCTTAGGTGTATACCCCAAACACATGAAAACAGATGTCCATACACAAACTTACATGAATGCTCATAGCAGCATTATTCAGAATAGACGGAACTGGGAATGACCTAAATGTCCATCAACTGATGAATGGATAAAAAAAATGTAGCATAGCCACAGAATAGAATATTATTCAGCCATTAAAAAAGAATAACAAAGACTTTTCATCCATAAAAGCATGCTGCACTGACACTTATACACTACCAAATGTAAGATAGATAGCTAGTGGGAAGCAATTGCATAACAGAAGGAGATCAGTTCAATGATTGGTGATGACCTAGAGGGGTGGGATAGGGAGGGTGGGAGGGAGGATCAAGAGGGAGGGGACATGGGGATATATGTATAAATACAGCTGATTCACTATGTTGTACAGTGAAAACTGGCACAACAGTGTAAAGCTATTACACTCCAATAAAGATTGAAAGGAATAAAAAAGAAAGAATATATATATGTATATATATACACACATATATATGTCTATGTATAAGTGAATCACTTTGCTGTACACCTGAAACTAACACAACATTGTGAATCAACTATATTTCAATAAAATATTTTTAAAAAGAAAAAAAAAATGCTGCAATTTGGATGAACCTTGAAAACGTGACACTAAGTGAAAGAATCCAGACATAGAAGACCACATAGTGTATGATTCCATTTATGTGAAATATCCAGAATAGGCAAATCCATAGTGATAGGAAGGAGATTGCTGGTACCCTGGGGCTAGAATTGGGGCTGGGGTGCATGGAAGTGGGAATGAGGATTGACTGCTAATGTGAATGAAGTTTCTTTTTGAAGAGTTGAAAATGTTCTATAGTTAGATTGTGGTGATGGTTGCACAACTGTGTGAATATCCTAAGTATGGTTGAACTGTACAGTTTTTAAAAAATAAATTTATTTATTTATTCATTCATTCCTTAGTTCATTCATTGGCTGCATTAGGTCTTCATTGCTGTGTGGGGCTTTCTCTAGTTGCAGTGAGCAGGGGCTAATCTTTTTACAGTGCGTGGGCTTCTCATTGCGGTAGCTTCTCTTGTTGCAGAGCACAGGCTCTAAGCCTCAGGCTTCAATAGTTTTGGCACGTGGGCTCTAGAACACAGGCTCAGTACTTGTGGTGCACAGGGCTTAGTTACTCTGTGGCATGTGGGATCTCCCCAGACCAGGGATCGAACCCATGTCCCCTGCGTTGGCAGGCAGATTCTTAACCACTGCACCAACAGGGAAGTCCCTGAACTGTAGAGTTTTAACGGGTGAATTTCATGGTATGTGAAATTATATCTCAATGAAAACATAAAGTTAAAAATAAAAAAACTCAGTGGATGGGTTTTGCAGCAGATAAAAAAGTAAATTGAATAGTGCAAGAAAGGCCCTTAAAACCATGTTAGGTTCACAGGACTCTCAAAAACGTACACATTTACAGACTTCTTCCCTGCTTCAACACTGTTTATATCAGTAACATCTACTCATTGTTCATGTCTCAGCTAAAATATTTCCATTGGGAATCTTCCCTAACCATCCTAATTCCCTAGACCCAAAACTAAGCATGACATTCCATGATACATTCTCATAGTCTCCCATTTCTTTTTAATTGTCAAATTGTGTGTCTCCTACTGATGTGAGATTTGTGGGGTTTGAGAACATGTGTACTTTCTTCACCACTAGAAAGCGAACCACAGAGCCTGTCACATAAGAGACACTCAATATATGTTGATGAATGAGTGAATTTACGTAATTGTTCCAGATCCCTAAGGACAAATGCCTTCTTAAAATTAATTTTTATTGGAGTGTAGTTGATTTATAATGTGTTAGTTTCTGTTGTACAGCAAAATAGAATCAGTTATACATATACATATATCCACTCTTTTTCAGATTCTTTTCCCTTATAGGTCAGTATTGAGTAGAGTTCCCTGTGCTGTACAGTAGGTTCTTATTAGTTATTTATGTTATATATAGTAGTGTGTCTATGTCAATCCCAATCGCCCAATTTATATCCCCTTTTCCCCCTTGGTAACCATAAGTTTGTTTTCTATGTCTGTGATTCTATTTCTGCTTTGTGTTGATAAATAAGTTCATTTGTACCATTTTTAAAGATTCCTCATATAAGTGATATCATATGATATTTATCTTTCTCTGACTTACTTCACTCAGTATGACAATCTCTGGGTCCATCCATGTCACTGCAAATGACATTATTTCATTCTGTTTTATGGCTAACATTCCATTGTATATATATATACCACATCTTGTTTATCACAAATGCATTTTTAATTTTCTCCCTTGCCCAGATGCTCGTTCCAACGAGAAAAGGGATTTAAATGGGGTTTCCTTGGACCAGTCTGTGCTATCATCTCTGTGAGTGATGACATCAAAGCATCATTAATGCTCAGCTGAGGGTCATTAGAAGAGCAGACCTCCAAGTGGGGGTTGGAGAGGTGACAGGAACAGGAATGTTCCTGGGTTGTCATGAGTTTGGTTTGATTTTCTAAGACTGTTCCTAAAACTAAACTTTCTAACATTGTTACTAAACATGGAAACTACTTAAGTGTGGAATTGATGCTGGGGAGGCTGGATAACACATTGACATTTTATTCAATAAATGTTTCATGGTTTTCTGAAGGTCAATTTAGCTTTCTTTCTGATGACCCTCTGGATTTTGAAAAGCAAACTCTCTTCCCTCAACAGTGGTGTGTCCACCCTCCAGAACACCAGGTAAGATGGAGAAGAGGCTGACAACTCCACAGGTGTGTAGTCCTGAGAGCAAAGCCATGTGCCTGAGCACTTCCTGATGTCCCTTCTCAGGTTTTTCTAGGGGAACCCAGAGTAAAACACATGCAGCTGTCCTATGGCAGCCAGTTCAGATCCAGGTGTGTGCTCTGTTCATCTCTAATCCCAGCTTGTGACTCTCCCAGCAATATTCTTTGAACTTTTGTCAGCAGTCCTATGACCAAGTGCAGAGAAGAATTATGTTCCTGTGAAACACTTAGAAAAATATGTGACTGCTCCCACAAGCCAGCACACTTCCATACCCCACCCACATTTCAAGCACCTTCTCACCTCTCTTCTATTCCTCTCTTTGGAAAAAAATCCTAATCAACATCAAACCTCCTAGGAGGCTTACTTAGGCAGTCCTTTGTTCCAGGAACCCTTGTGAATATTTGATGCTCTTTCTTCCATGTTTCTATCATTATCCTTTCCAAATTTTACATCTTATTCTTTGGTTGTATTAGTCATTTGAGTACATTGTGAGCTTTATGAAAATAGAAATCTCGCCTTTGTTATTTTTGATGCCCAGACCGCAGCAAAGAGCATGATGCATGGTACCTCCTCAGTAATGTTGGTTGAATGAAATTAGGGATCTCCATGGAGCATAAAATTTTTGCAACTTAAATTATGAAGTGTCACTACCCTCTTCAGCCCAAATCCAAATGCCACCCTGGACCTGGGTGGGATTTCTATTGTGGAGAATCATTGACAGTAAAGAGGAAAGCCGATCACAACTCAGTCTGAGAACTCATTACCAACAAGGGAAGGAAGGAGCATCCGTGGGGTGAAGATGAGAATGGCTTTGATTGTGTTGCTCTGGTTCTATCAGGAGCTTCTTTTCTTCTCCTACCCAGGATTCTGACATTTAAAGCCACAGCTCAGCTCTTCATCTTGGGATGCACATGGTGTCTGGGAATCCTGCAGGTGGGATCAGCTGCCCACATCATGGCCTATCTCTTCACCATCATCAACAGCCTGCAGGGTGTCTTAATCCTTCTGATGTACTGCCTCCTCAGCCAGCAGGTACCACTGTCTGCATCCCACTCAGGACTCTTCCTAGCCCCACTCCTCTCACTGATCTGATCTAGAGCATGCCTTGCCTCTGCAGGTCCGGGAGCAATACAGGAAATGGTTCAAAAAGATCAGGAAAATCAGAGCCAAATCTGAAAAGCACACAGTCTCTAGCAGGGACATGTCTGATGCCTGCACACACAGTGATGTAAGATGATGCACTGCTCCCAGAGCACGTCACTAACTGATCCACTTGTGCAGCACATGCCTGTGACACTGGAAAACTAGGTACGAGCCGTTGATGTCCTGGGATGGCTCACACTCGGTTTACTACTTGACTCATTGTCCACGAGCAGTGGTCTCAATTTGTTTAAAATATATATTTCACTCTTATTCCTTATGGAACTGTGTCTATCTTGACACTTATATATCAGCACTCTTATTGAACACCTACTATGTGCCATGGATGGTTAACAAAATAAGCAAGAATCAATGATCTGAAGTGGTGAGGCTCATTCTACCCAGAACCATATTATCCTATCCTTTTCCTCTACATCTACCTCTGTGTAAGAGTCACTGAGCAACACCCCTCAAAAATGCAGAACTAGGGGGGGGTTAGGTACTTATTTATGCATTAAATGGAAATGTGTTAGCTGGCATTTTAGACTTTCTTAACAAGACTGCCTGATATTTTTGGCACCCTCTACCCACTGCAAAACCAGGAAGGAAAAGCAGCAATGGCATAGGATAATTCGTGGCAATGATTACCAAGAACCAAGGCTTCCAGGATTAGACTTACAAACTTTTTTTGCTGATGTTCTCTTACCTTTTTATCTTTTGTTAAATCCCCTGAGTCTTTCTTCCCTTTTAAAGATGCCTACTCTATGCCTAGAAGTCCTTCTGCATTTCTCTCATTAGCTTGTCCACCTAACCTCCATAAACACTGGTTCCACCACTGAATCTTCAACCTTTTCTCTCTTTCTCAGCAAATGTTCTCACCACTTATTTCACAGAGCAAATCAAGGTCATCCTGATGACAGTTTGTGAACTCCATGACATCCCAAACATCAGCCTGCATCCTCTTGTATCATTGAGACAATTTTCCTTCTGAAAGGAAGGTTAAAGACGATGCTTCCACCTGCACTTCGAATCCCACCAGTCATACTTATCAATTATCCTTAAATTATTGTTCACACATATTCTCTCTCTCTCTCTCTCTTTCTTCCCCCTTCCTTTCCTCTGTGCTTCCTTCCCCATCCCTCCCTTCCTTCCTCCTTCTCTCCCTTACCTTCTCAACAGTATTCTTCCCATAGTCATGGAAACATATTTGGTTCTCCTCTATCTTACAAACATGTACTACTTGTCCATCTTCTGGTGACCAGCCAAGAGTTGATTTTTATCTCTGTCTCTATTTCTTAGCCTTAAACTTACTCATTTCAACCCATGCAAATATTGTTTCTCCCACCCACCACCGCCAATCTGATTTCACCAAAGCAAATATCACTTAGACCTACAATGATCTCCATATTTCCAAAAGTCTTTTCAGAAACTTCTGATTATTCATCACTCCTTTCCCATGAAACACTCGATCCAAATCCCCTCCAGATTCTACTTATACAACCCCCATGTCTTTCTTCCATTTTCCCTTGCTTTTCTCTTTTGGTCTACTTTATAGTTCTAGCCAATGGATTAGTTCCAGAACAACTTCAATTCCCATTAAATTCTTTCCTCCTAGACAATAACATTCATTCCTTAGATTCAGCCACCATCTGGATGCAAATGATGGCCATCTATGTTTTATTTATTTATTTATTTATTGGCTGTCTTCATTGCTGTGCACAGTCTGTCCCTCATTGCGGTGAGCAGGGGTTGCTCTTTGTTGTGCTGTGCAAGCTCCTCCGTGCAGTGGCTTCTCCTGTTGTGGAGTATGGGCTCTAGGCATGTGGACTTCAGTAGTTGTGGCATGCAGGCTCAGTAGTAGTGGCTTATGGGCTTAGGTGCCCCATGGCATGTAGGATCTTCCTGGACAAGGGATCGAACCTCTGTCCTTTTCATTGCCAGGCAGATTTTTAACCACTGTGCCACCAGGGAAGTCCCATGTATGTTTCTTTACCTCTGACTTCTCCTCTGAGATCTTGAGGAGTATTGGCATCTTTGGTATCTCAAAGACATCTTCAACTCAGCCTTCCAATATAATCTTTACCCTAATCCAATCCTATTGCATGGTGTCCTTCTCCAACTTCATGGCACCACATCCATCCTGTGGCATAAGTTTGGAATCTGAAATTTACTCTCAACAATTGTCTTATTTCCCATCACAACCTACACATTTTCAATCCTTTTGTTCTTATCTTCTCAATATGTCTCCAATCTGTCCAGCTGGCTTAACCTCCATCTCCTCCTCCTTAGTCAGGCTGCCACCTTCATTTACCTGAACAACTCCAATATCCTCCTAACTGATTACTCTTTCCACCTTTGTCACCTCCCTATGCATCCTTTACACAGAAATCAGAAGGATCTTTTCCAAATACAAATAAAATCATGTCACTTCTTTGTTAAACCCATAATGTGCAGGATCAAAACCAAGAGCCATACATCAATGAGAATGTGTTTGGGTCATCTCCTGCTTACCTGCCCAGCTTCATCTACCACATACTCACCAGTATTCCAGCCACATCAGTTTTCTTTCAATTTTCTAAATTCACGGTGCCTCTCTGGGACAAAGGCTTTGTACATATTCCCTCTCCTTGAAACACTCTTTTGTCTTCTTTAAGTCAAAACTATATAAGCTGTTAGATCTCAGCTCCTATGTTGATTCCTCTAAGAAGCCTTTTCTGCCTGCTCAGGTTAGGTCAGGTTCTCATAATTTTCACTCTAGTAGCCCCTGTACCTTTCCTGCAGAGCATTTGTCAGAGTCACTGTGCTCTTGGTTTCCACTCTTTGATTAACATCTGTCCCTCCATGATCCTGAGTCAGCTCAGCCTCAGCAAAGCCATAATTGTGTCCCTGGAAGTCGCTGAACAGGATCTGAGCTTCCCTCACTCCAGAATCCCAGAAAACCGATGCTTCCAAATTTATGCTTCAATTGTGTGTTTCCTATTGCTGTTGTAACAAGGTACCACAGACCTGCTGCTAAAAACAAACACAAATTTATCATACAGATCCAGAAGTCGGAAGTCCAAAGTGGGTCTTATGTGACTAAAATCAAGGTCACCAACCTTTTTGGCCCCAGTGACTGGTTTCGTGGAAGACAATTTTTCCATGGACCAGGGCAGTGGGGATGGTTTCAGAATGATTCAAGCACATTACATTTATTGTGCACTTTATTTCTATTACTATTACATTGAAATATATAATGAAATAAGTATACAATTCACCATAATGTAGACTCAGTGGGAGCCCTGAGCTTGTTTTCACTTGCACTCCCTAATAGGGTTTTGATATGAGTCTGCCAGCAATTGACTTCTTATGGTCTCTGTGCAGTCAGACCTCTCTGCTGATGATCATCTGTATTTGCAGCCACTCCCCAGCACTAGCATCACTGCCTCAGCTCCACCTCAGATCCTCAGGCATTAGATCCTCATAATGAGTGTCCAGCCTAGATTCCTCGCATGCCCACTTCACAGCAGGGTTTGCTCTCCTGTGAGAATCTAGTGCCCCCGCTGATCTGACAGGAGGTGGAGCTCAGGCGGTGATGTGAGCGATGGGGAGCAGCTGTAAATACAGATGAAGCTGTGGTTGCTCACCCACCACTCACCTCCTGCTGTGTGGCCTGGTTCCTAACAGGCCATGGACCATTAGCGGTCCATGGCCCAGGGTTGGGGACCCCTGCTCTAGGGGACTATCTGATTCTTCACCTTTTTTAGCTTCTAGAGGCTGCCTGCATTCTTTGGTTAGTGGCTCTGTGCTCCAATCTTCAAAGCCTTCAAGTCAATCTTTTTCTCTCTCTCCTCTGCTCTGTCATTATATCACTTTCCCTGTCTGGCCCTCTTCCCTCTCTCCCTTATAAAGACCCACGTCATTACATTGGCTCATCTGGATAATCCAGGACAATTTTTCCATCTCAAGATTATTAAAATCCATTTTTTTCCATGTAAGCTAACATATTCACAGGTTCCAGAGTTAGGATGTGGGCATCTTTGGGGGATCATTACTCTACCTGCCACATTTATTGTACATAGGTTTGATTTATTGCAGAACCACCCAAATCGGCTTCATATTATACATACTTCAATAAATAAGAGGATGAGTCAAACATTATCCACACTCTGGTTATATAAAACTTGTATAAATTCTACAACCAGAGTGTGGATAATGTTTGACTCACCCTCATATTTACCACTGTCCCCTAAACCCTGCAGAGACGATATACACAGTGAAGAAAAGAAATGTGCTTTCTGTATAGAGAAATACAGTAATGGCATCAAACAGCAATTGAAGGATTCTAAAATTCACATAATCTGGTCAGCTATTTCTACTATCTTTGGGCAAAGGACCAAACAAATCCATTGCTTAAAGTAATTACATCTTTTACTGTCTCCTAAAACTTGGTGGCTCTAGTGTTTCAAAGATGTAGGAATGTCTCCCTATGATTCTGTCATCTCTTCTATGGCCTCCTGAAGTCTTGTTCAAGGGAAACAAAACATTTTCTCTTGTGTTCAAGTCTATAAAATTTCCTGAAGCACAATATTTGTAAACCTCTTGAGGATAGATAAGCATGTGATGTTGCCCATCCCAAACACCAGAAATCTCCCTGACAAAAATAAGTATCCAGAATGTAGAATTCTTACAACTGATCAACAAAAGAAAAATGACCTAATTAAAAATAGGGAAAGGATTTGAATAAGTATTTCCCCAAAGAAGATATTCAAAGGCTATAATGAGCACATGAAAATGTGCTCCACATCATTAGACATTAGAGAAATGCAAATTAAAGCCAGAGCATTGGGAGAATCAATATTGTGAAAATGACTATACTCCTCACAGCAATCTACAGATTCGATGCAATCCCAATCAAATTACTGATGGCGTTTTTCACAGAACTCGAGCAAAAAATCTTAAGATTTGTATGGAGACACAAAAGACCCTGAACAGCCAAAGCAATCTTGAAGGGGAAAAAATGGAACTGGAGGAATCAGACTCCTGGACTTCAGACTACACTACAAAACTACAATAATCAAGACTGTATGGCACTGGTACAAAAACAGAAATATAGATCAATTTAACAGGATAGAAGTAGAAAGCCCAGAGATAAACCCACACACCTATGGGCAACCAATCTATGATAAAGGAGGCAAGGATATACAATACAGAAAAAACAGTCTCTTCACAATTGGTGCTTGGAAAACTGTACAGTTACATGTAAAAGAATGAAATTAGAACACTCCCTAACACCATACACAAAAATAAACTCAAAATGAATTGAAGTGTCATTTAAAGCTTGTTTTTCTTTATTTTATATTTGGATGATTGGTCCATTGGAATAATTGGGGTGTTAAAGTCCCCTACTATTATTGTGTTACTGTCAATTTCCCCTTTTAATGCTGTTAGCATTTGCCTTATGTATTGAGGTGCTCCTATGTTGGGTGCATAAATATTTACAATTGTTATATCTTCTTCTTGGATTGATCCTTTGGTCATTATGTAGTGTCCTTCCTTGTCTCTTGTAATGGTCTTTAATTTAACATCTATTTTGTCTGATATGAACATTGTTACTCCAGCTTTCTTTTGACTTCTATTTGCATGGAATATCTTTTTCCATCCCCTTACTTTCAGTCTATATGTGTCCCAGGTCTGAAGTGGGTCTCTTGTAGATAGCATATATATGGGTCTTGTTTTTGTATCCATTCAGCCAGTCTGTGCCTTTTGGTTGGAGCATTTATTCCATTCACATTTAAGGTAATTTAACTATTGATATGTATGTTCCTATTACCATTTTCTTAATTGTTTTCAGTTTTTTATTCCTGAAAACATAGGGACAAACACCTGATGAACAGATAAACAAAATCTTGTGTACCCAATACAATGGGATATTATTCAACCATAAAACATTATGCAACATAGATGAACCTTGAAAAATTATCCTAAAAATGTACCTATTGTATGCTATCCTTTATATCATATTCTATTATTTATGTCATACTCAACAAAACTATTGCAGGAATAAAATTCTTTGGTGTTATTTATCATTAGATCTGGATCTAGGTCCCAGTAACTTATAATTGTGTGACTTTCAGTAAGTCACTCAATTGCCTTGAGCCCCATTATGATCATTTAAAAATGATGCTACTCTGTACCATAAAATTCACAGAAGAAAACATCAGGGATTGGCCCCTTGACATCAGTCTTGGCAATGATTTTTTGGAGTTGCCTCCAAAAGCAAAGGTAAAAAAAGCTAAAATAAGTGGGACTATTTCTCAAAGCTTCAGCAGAGCAAAGGAAACCATCAATAAAATGAAAAGAAAACTGAGAGTTTAAGAGAAAATATCTGGAAATTATATATCTGCTAAGCAGTTAACAGCTGAAATATACAAAGAAAACTTACAATTCAACAGCAAAATCCTCAAATAATTTGATTAAAAATGAGTAGATGATTTGTATATACTTTTTTTTCCAAGGAAGTCATCTGCAACTGAAATTTATGTTTTAATATTTTAAATGACATTTATCTTAATGGATAGTGAATTGTATAGATTTTTTTAAAGAAGGCATACAGATGGCCAAGAGACACATCAAAAGATGCTCAACATCATTAATCATCAGAGAACTGCAAATCAAAACCACAATGAGGTACCATCTCACACATGTTAGGATGGCTATCATAAAAAGACAAGCTATAACAAGTGTTGGCCAGGATGTGGGAAAGGTGAACCCTTGAGCACTGTTGGTAGGGATGTAAATTGGTGTAGCCACTATGGGAAAAAGGATGAAGACTCTCTAAAATATTGAAAAAAAAACTATCACATGATCTCACAATTCCACTTCTGGGTATTTTTTGGAAGAAAATAAAAATGCTAATCCAAAAGATATATGCATCCCATGCTCATTGCAGCATTATTTACAATAGCCAAGATGTGGCAATGACTCAAGTGTCTATTGATAGATGAATGGATACTGAAAACATTGTGTATGTTTACACTAGAATATGACTCAGTTGTATAAGGGATGGAAGTCCTGCCATTTTGCAACAATATACATGGACCCTGGGGGGATTAGGCTAAGTGAAATAATACAGACAGAAACAAGAAAAAATTATATGCTGTCACTTATATGTGGAATCTAACACAATGAAAAAAATTGAGAGATGGGGGGATAGATAAGTGGTTGCCAGAAGCGTGGGTTCTGGGGTGTGGTGAAAGGAGGGAAGTGCTTGCCTCCTGGGTCTGCTGTGAGGAGTGAGGTGAGAAACTGTGATGGTGAGTGGGCAAGATTCCCTGTGAGCTGCAGCTAGCAAGGGAGCCTGAGCCACCCAGGCCCTGGGTTTTTCTTTCCTCCTTTAATTCTACTATTTGCCCCCCCTTTCTTTTTTGCCATGCAAATAATAATATAATAATAGCAATAATAATGCAGTGATATTGATAACAGCTTGCTTTTGTTGATAATTTACTCTCTGTACTGCTCTTTAACTATTCTTTTCACATGCAGATTTAACATCTAACACCATCCATGTGTGGTATGGTAGGTACTATGCTTGTCCCCAATTTACAGATAAGCAGAATTAGGCAAAGAGAGGATAAGCAGTTTTCTAAATAACAGAGGGTAGACCTAGGCTTAGAATCCAGGTAGCTCAGTCTTCTAAGTAAGCTCTCAACACCCTCCCTGGTGATCATGAAAACCTAATGACCCACTCCCCTCACACTTCCCTGCACTGTCACCTCTCTCTTACCCTTGCTAAAAGGCTTCTCTGCTGCTCTCACGGCTAATGGCTCTGGAAGCCCCATGCCCCCCCCCCAAACTCTGTGTGCCCCTCCACCAACCACAGGCCTCTGTACTATTATAAGTCTTCAAGGGGCTGGTGAAGATCTCCCCAGGTGGAGACCTGAATCCTGACATGTAGCAATAGGTGATGGCATTGACACATTGGAGTTTGGAGGACACTCCCCAGCATAGGATGTTGTGGTCAAGGCTGTGAGGACAGAGATCATTTCAGAAGGCCCAAGAAATTGAGGAGGCTAGCTGCCAGATGGGGGTTCAACAGTAGAGAAGAGGAAGGAAGGAAGGCAGGCAGGCAAATGATGCAAATGATGGTCATCTATGCTTCTTTTTATTTATGTATTTATTGGTTGTGTTGGGTCTTTGTTGCTGCATGCGGACATTCTCTAGTTGCAGTAGGTGGGAGCTACTCTTTGCTGTGGTGTGTGGGCTTCTCATTGTGGTGACCTCTCTTGTTGTGGAGCATGGGCTCTAGGTGTGTGGGCTTCAGTAATTGTGTCACACACGCTCAGTAGGTGTAGCTTGCAGGCTCTAGAGCTCAGGCTGTTAGTTGTCACCCACAGGATTTGTTGCTTCACGGCATGTGGGATCTTCCTGGACCAGTGATCAAACCTGTGTCCCCTGCATTGGCAGGCAGATTCTTAACCACTGTGCCACCAGGGAAGTCCCATGTGTGTTTCTTTACCTCTGACATCCCCTCTGGGATCTAGAAGAGTATTGACATCTTTGGTACCTACAAGACATCTTCAGCTCAGCCTTCCAATATGACTTTACCCTAATCCAATCCTTTCCCATGGTGTCCTTCTCAATCTGCATGGCACCACATCCATCCTGTAGCACAAGTTTGGAATCTGAAAGTTACTCTCAACAATTGTCTTATTTCCGATTACAACCTACCCATTTTCAATCCTTTTGTTCTTATCTTTTCAATATGTCCCCAATCTGTTCAGCTGTATTAACCTCCATCCCCTCCTCCTTAGTCAGGAGGATCCTGCAATAGCTAAGAATAAAAAGTAAAATAAAATTAGAAAACTTAGAGATATATTAGAAAAAATAAAAATATAAATGAAACAACAACCAGAAGGTAAAACAGAACCACAGTAGCAAAAAAGGAAAACAAAAGAAAGAGCTTAGGCAGGGGCAGGGCTTAGGTGGAGGTGGGGTTTAGGCACGGGGGCAGGGGGTGAGGTCTATGTTCAGGACCCAGTTGGCCAGAAAAGACCCTGGGTGATGGGGTCAGAGCTTAGACTCTGCACAGCCAAATGGGGTCCTGGATCTCTCTGGCCTCAGAATGTGGAGGATCAGGTCTGGGACCTCAGCAGGCTCACAGGGGCCTGAGTGAATAGGGGGAAAAACTAGCCACACACCCCCATCCTCCAACCCCCAGGGTCTTTCCCCATTCACCTATGCTCTTCCTCCCTCCCTTCCTTCCTCCCACATCCCCAGGACCTGTGTGGCTGGAGCTGCACCCCAGCTGGCTCCCCAGGGCCTGAGTGGGCATCCTCTGATCCCAGAGGGTTCCTTGCCATTCACATCTACTCTTCCTCCTCCCTCCCTACCATGCTCCCAATATCCAAGCAGCTGGAAGGAGAAGGGGCTTCAGAGGACAGAGGATTGAAGCCTGGGACCCCAACAGGCTCCCCAGGGCTGGGTAGGTGGGGAAAATCTAGCTGCACTCCCCTCCAATTCTCCAAACCCATGAGGGTTGTTCTCTATCCCCGTTGATCACCTCTCAGTGAGTGGGCCTCTCCAAGCATGAGAACCCCTCCCTTCCCCCAGCTGACCCTCAGGGCCACTGAACCAATTCCACCTCCACTTCTCACTCCTTGCTCCCCCCCATATCTTAACCAGTCACTTGTGTGTTCCTCTTATCCTCTTCAGTGTCAAGGTCCCCATCATCATCTGATAGGTGCCCTAGTTGTGAGGAGACATGAACTCCATGTCCTCCTATTCTACCATCTTGACTCCATCCTCTATTTTTTATTTTTATGAAATTTTAAATATGCTTTTTATTTGTCTATTTTTATTTTATTTTGGGGGGTTTTGTTTGTGTTTGTTGTCTTTTTTGTTTTGTGTTTTCTTGATTTTGTTTTCAGGCTTTTTTCA
Source organism: Hippopotamus amphibius kiboko (assembly GCF_030028045.1). NCBI lineage: Eukaryota > Metazoa > Chordata > Mammalia > Artiodactyla > Hippopotamidae > Hippopotamus > Hippopotamus amphibius. The sequence goes on along the minus strand of NC_080200.1, from coordinate 13,608,309 downwards.
GTTTTATTATTTTTGTTATTTATTTTGTTTTCCTGTCATTTTGTGTGTTTCTTTTTTGTTTTCTTTTCTTTTTTACTGTTTTTGGCTTTGTTTTATCTTTTTTGTTTTTGTTAGTTTTGTTTTTATTGTTTGTTTTAGTTTTTGGATATCTTTGGTTGTTGTCTTCTTTTATGTTTTCTTTATGATTTTTTAGGGGGGTTGTTTTAATTTTTTGTCTGCTTTTTATTTGTTTGGTTTTGTTTTTATTTTTTGTCTTGGTTTTTGTTTGTCTAGTTCTTACCTTTTTTCTTTTTCTTTATGTTTTGTTATTTATATGTGTTTTCTCTTTCTTTACTTTTTTTGTTGTTTTTGTTTTGCTTTTCTTTAGTTTTTTATTGTTTGTTTTGGCTTTAAGGTTTTTTGTTTGGTTGGTTGTTTTCTTTCAGTTTTTGTGGGGTTTTTGTTTGTTTTTGTTTGCTTGGATTTGTTTTAATTGTTTGAATTATTTTTTTGTGTGTCTGTCTCTGTTTTTTCTTTTCCATTTTTTTTTTGGCCACATTGCATGGCTTGTGGGGTCTTGGTACCCCAGCTGTTGATCAATGAAACTAAATGCTGGTTCTTTGAGAAGACAAACAAAATTGATAAACTTTTATCCAGATTCATCAAGAAAAAGAGGTAGAGGACTCAGATCAATAAAATTAAAAATGCAAAAAAAGTTACAATGGACACCATAGAAATACAAAGGATCATAAGAGATTACTACAAGCAACTATATACCAATAGAATTAACAACCTAGAAGAAATGGACAAATTCTTAGAAAGATACAACTTTCCAAGACTGAACCAGGAAGAAATAGAAAATATGAGCAGAATGATCACAAGTAATGAAATTGAAACTGTAATTAAAAATCATCCAACAAACAAAAGTCCAGGACTACATGGCTTTGCAGGTAAATTCTGTCAAACATTTAGAAAACAGCTAACACTTATCCTTCTCAAACTCTTCCAAAATATAGCAGAGAGAAGAACACACCCAAACTGATTCTATGAGGCCACCATCACCCTGATACCAAAACCATGCAAAGATATGACAAAAAAAGAAAGAAAATTAGAGGCTAATATCACTGATGAACATAGATGCAAAAATCCTCAACAAAATACAAGCAAACATAATCCAACAACACATTTAAAGGATCATACACCCTGATCAAGTGGGATTTATTCCAGGGATGAAAGGATATGCCAATAGATGCAAATCAATCAATGTGATACACCATATTAATAAAGAAAATAACAATATGATAATTTCAATAGATGCAGGGAAAGCTTTTGACAAAATTCAATACCCATTTATGATGAAAAAAAAAACTCTCCAGAAAGTGAGCATAAAGGGAAACTATGTCAACATAATAAAGACTATGTACAACAAACCCACAGAAAACATCATTCTCAATGGCAAAAAACTGAAAGCATTTCCTCTAAGATCAGGAACAAGCCAAGGATGTCCAGTCTCACTGCTATAATTCAAAATAGCTTTGGAGGTCTTAGCCACAGCATTCAGAGAAGAAAAAGAAATAAAAGGAATCCAAATTGGAAAAGAAGTAAATCTGTCACTGTTTGAAGATGGCATGATACTATACATAGAAAATCCTAAAGATATCACCAGAAAACTACTAGAGCTAATCAATGAATTTGCTAAAGTAGCAGGATACAAAATTAACATAGAAATCTCTTGCATTCCTGTACACCAACAATGAAAGATCAGAAAGAAAAATTAAGGAAAAAATCCCATTTTCCATTGTAACAAAAAGAATAAAGTACCTAGGAATATTTTCCTAACGAGGAAAAGACGTGTATGCATAAAACTCAGCTTCCCAGGTGGCACAGTGGTTAAGGGCTTCCCAGGTGGTTCAGTGGTTAAGAATCTGCCTGCCAATGCAGGGGACATGAGTTTGATTCCTGAGCTGGGAAGATCCCACATGCCATGGAGCAAACTAAGCCTGCGTGCCACAACTACTGAGCCTGTGCTCTAGAGCCCACAAGCCACAACTATTGAGCCCAAGTGCCACAACTACTGAAGCCTGCACACCTAGAGCCTGTGCTCTGCAACAAGAGAAGCCACCTCAATGAGAAGCCCATGCACCACAATGAAGACGCATTGTAGCAAATAAATAAATAAATAAAATTAATTTTAAAACTAAAAAAAAAAATTGAAAAAACCAAGGGAGGGAGGGGATATGGGGATATATGTATAAATACAGCTGATTCACTTTGTTGTACAGAAGAAGCTGGCACAACAGTGTAAAACAATTATACTCCAATAAAGAGCTTAAAAAAAAGAAAACTATTAGACACTGATGAAGGAAATCAATGATGACACAAACAGATGGAGTGTTCTTGGATTGGAAGGATCAACATTGTGAAAATGACTATACTACCTAAGGCAATCTACAGATTCAGTGTAATCCCTATCAAATTACCAATGGCATTCGTCAAAGAATTAGAACAAAAAATTTTTACAATTTGCGTGGAAACACAAAAGACCACAAATAGGGAAAGCCATCTTGAGAAAGAAAATTGGAGCTGGAGGAATCAGACTTCCCAGCTTCAAACTATACTACAAAGCTACAGTAATCAAGACAGTATGGCACTGGCACAAAAACAGAAATATAGGTCATTAGTACAGGGTAGAAAGCCCAGAGATAAATCCATGCACTTATGGTCACCTTATCTTTGAGAGAGGAGGCAAGAATATAGAATGAAGAAAGACAGCCTCTTCAATAAGTGGTGCTGAGAAAACTGGACAGCTACATGTAAAAGAATGAAATTAGAACACTCCCTAACACCATACATAAAAATAAAGTCAAAATGGATTAAAGGCCTATTTGTAAGGCCAGACACTATAGAACTCTTAGAGGAAAGCATAGGCAGAACACTCTATGACATAAATCACAGATCAAGAGTACAATGAGGTATCACCTCACAATGGTCAGAGTGGCCATCACCAAAAAATCTACAAACAATAAATGCTGGAGAGGGTGTGGGAATGTAAATTGATATGACCATTATGGAGAACAGTATAGAGGTTCCTTAAAAAACTAAAAATAGAGCTACCATGTGACCCAAGAATCCCACTAATTGGCATATACCCAGAGAAAACCATAATTCAGAAAGATATACACACCCCAGTGTTCATATCAGCGCTATTCACAGTATCCAGGACATGGAAGCAAGGTAAATATCCATCAATAGAGGAATGGCTAAAGAAGATGTGGTACATATATACAATTGAATACTACTCAGCCATAAAAAGGAATGAAATTGGGTCATTTGTAGAACTGTGGATGGACCTAGAGAGTGTCATACAGAGTGAACTGAGTCAGAAAGAGTAAAGCAAATGTTGTATATTAACCCATATATGTGGAATCTAGAAAAATGGTATAAATGTTCCTATTTGCAAGGCAGAAATAGAGACATAGACGTACAGAACAAATATATGAATATGAGGAGGGGGGAGGAACTGGAAGATTGGGATTGACACGTACACTATTGCTGCTATGTAAAAATAGAAACTAATGAGAACATACTGTGTAGCACAGGAAATGCTACTTAATGTACTGTGGTGACCTGAACAGGAAGGAAGACCAAAAGGGAAGGAATATATGTATATGTATGGCTGATTCACTTTGCTGTATGTTAGAAACTAAGCAAAATTGTAAAGCAACTATACTCCAATAAAAATTAATTTTTAAAAAAGGAAAATAAATGGTACAGATGAACCTATTTGCAGGGCAGGAATAGAGACGCAGACCTAGGGAACAGACTGTGGACACCATGAGGCAGGGGGGAGGGTAGGCAGCTGACAAATTGAGAGATTGGGATTGACGTATTTGCACTGTCATGTGTAAAACAGATAGCTAGTGGGAACCTGATGTACAGCACAGGAAGCTCACCTCAGTGCTCTGTGATGACCTAGATGGATGTAACTGGGGTGGGGTGGGAGGGGGTCCAAGAAGGAGGGGATATATGTATAAATACAGCTGATTCACTTCATTGTACAGCAGAAACTAATACAACATTCTAAAGCAACTATACCCCTAATAAAAAATATATGTATGTAAAAGAATATATATGAATATATGTATAGAAAGAATATATATGTATATGTATATATGTATATGTATATAAAAGAATCATTTATATATATGTATATATATAAAATATGTGTGTATATATATATATCTGAATTACTTTGTCATAAAGCAGAAATTAACACAACATTGTAAATCAACTATTTGTCAATAAAATAAATTTTGAAAACAATGAAGACTCCTCAGAGAGCAAAGCCACAGCTAACCCCCAGCAAATATGTAATTTCAGCTTAAATACTTTTGTGACTTTTATCCATTGAGATTTTGAGGTTATTATTGTAGCAAAATTTGATGAGAGCTGACTAATACACCCTCTATAATCTTCATTAACCTTTACCCAAAGCCACTTCAAACTTTGAAATATTCTTTAATGTGCCCATGTCATATTTTCTCAATCTGAGGTCAAATGAGAATAAAAGCATCTTCATTAAAAAAAAGAGAAAAGAATTTCCATGTACCATTTCTACATTATTTAGAGGATAGATTACTGATCTTGCCAGCTTGAGTTGTGTCCACTCCTACTCTACTCAGTGTGGCTGGGGACAAGAAAGGCATGATAGTAACACACCTAGGAGATACCAAGGTTCTGTCTGCACCACAAGTCAATGTTTTGAAGATCCAAGGAAACTAATCAAGACATAATTCTCAGTCTTAGACTTTGGAGAAAATTTTAACTCAGGGTTGGGATAAGGTGCTGGGAGTTCTGACTTCTAGAAGGCAGGAGATTTAATGGAGAAAGAGTAATAAAAACCAAATTCACCTGACATCACGTAGCCTCCTGGTGTTGTACCCACCCAATAGGTAGTGATGCTATCAACAGGGAATGCCTGAGGCACTTGCCTGGTTCATATTATTTATAGTGAGTCCCCAAGATATTTCCTTCACTGGGGTCAAGGTTGTGGCTGGATCAGCCTTTGCAGTTCTAGTTACGATCACAGAACACACTTCAGCTAAAATCATCAAGGAGCTTTTGATGAAGAAGACAATACTGGACACGTCCTAGAATTTTCACAGCCTGCCCAAGGGCTACACAACAAGGGTTGTATTCAACTTTACATTTCTACTTCTGTAGAAATACCCTACAGCATGATCACTACCAAAAAATTTAGTTTCATTCATCACCATAATTTTGATCCATTTTGCCCGTTTTGCCCTTCGCTCCACCCTTTTCCGTCTGGTAAGCACTATTCTGTTCCCTGTATCCACATGTTTGTTTGTTTTTTCCTTTAGTTTTGTTTGTCCATTTGTTTTGTTTGTTTGTTTGTTATATTCCATATATGAGTCAAATCATATGATATTTGTCTTTCTCGGTCTGACATTTCACTTAGAATAATACCCTCAAGGCCAGTCAATGTTGTCACAGATGTTAAGAAATCATCTTTTTATTGTTTAGTAGTATTCCATTGTGTATACCACCTCTTCTTTATCCATCCATTCACTGATGGGCACTTAGGTGTTTGTATATATTGGCTATTGTAAATAATGCCATGATGAATAAAGGGAGAATATATTTCTTTGATTTAGCATTCTCATATTTTTGGATAAATACACAAAACTGGGATGTCTGGATAATATGATAATTTTATTCTTAATTTTTTGAGGAATCTCCATTTTGTTTTCCATAGTGGCTGCACTAAAGTGTATGTTCTCATTTATCCACATCCAGTCACCAAACACATTATTTCTTTTTGTTTGTTTTCATTTGTTTTTAATAAATTTATTTATTTATCATTTATTTATTTATTTATTCATTTATTTATTGGCTGTGTTAGGTCTTCACTGCTGCACATAGGCTTTCTGTAGTTGTGGCTAGCGGGGGGCTAATCTTCATTGTAGTGCATGGGCTTCACATTGCGGTGGTTTCTCTTGTTGTGGAACATGGGTTCTAGGCACATGGGTTTCAGTAGCTGTGACACACAGGCTCAATAGTTGTGGAACATGGGCATTGTTGCTGTGTGGCATGTAGGATCTTCCTGGAGCAGGGATGGAACCCGTGTCTCCTGCATTGACAGGTGGATTCTTAACCACTGTGCCACCTAGGAATCCCCCACTCGTTATTTATTGCTTTTTTGATAATAGCGACTCTAATGGGAATGAGGAGATGGCTCACTGAGGTTTTGATTTGCATTTCCCTAATGATTAGTGCTGTTGAACATCTCTTCATGTGCCTGTTAGCCCTCTGTATGTCTTCTTTGGGAAAATGTCTATTCATCTCTTCTGCCCACTTTTAATCAGATTGTTTTTATACTGTTGAGTTGTATGAGTATTTTTTACATATTTTAGATACCAACCCCTTATCAAATATATCATTTGCAAATATTTTCTTCTATTCGTAGATTGTCTTTTCATTTTGTTGACGGTTTCCTTTGCTCTGCAGAAGCTTATTACTTTAATGCATCTCATTTGCATAGCTTTGCTTTTGTTTCCCTTGCCTAAGGAGACAAAACTAGAAAGATATTGCTAAGACCAATGTCAAGGAGCATACCTATGTTTTCTTCTAGGAGCTATATGGTTACATGTCTTACATTTAAGTGTTTAATTCATTTTGAGATGATTTTCACATACAGTGTGAGACAGTGGTCTACTTTCTTTTCTCTGCTTTCTTTTTTCCCACGTGGCTTCCTGTTTTCCCAACAACATTTATTGAAGAGACTATCCTTTCTCCATGGCATGTTCTTTGCTCCTTTGCTGTAAATTAACTATCTGTGTATGCATGGGTTTATTTCTGGGCTGTCTATTCAGTTCCATCTATCTGTCTTTTTCTGATAATACCATGTTCTATTGATTACTACAACTTTGTAATAAATTTTGAACTCAGGGAGTGTGATGCCTCCAGCTTTGTTCTCTTTCCTCAGGACTGTTTTGGCTATTAGAGGTCTTTTGTGGTTCCATATAAGTTTTAGAATTTTTGTTCTATTTCTGTGAAAAATGTCCTTGGGATTCTTATAGGAATTGCACTGAATCTGTAGATTGCTTTAAGTAATATAGACATTTTAACAGTGTTAATTCTTCTAATCATAAGCACATAATATCTTTCCATTTTTGTATAACTTAAATTTCTTCCAACAATGTCTCATTGTGTTCAGTGTACAGGTTTTTCACATTATTGGTTAAATTCATTCCTAAGTATTTTCTTCTTTTTGCTGCTATTGTAAATAGGATTGTTTCCTTAATTTCTCTTTCCACTAGCTTATTGTTAGTGTATGGAAATGCAACAGATTTTTGTGTGTTTGTTTTATATCCTGCAACTTTAATTTTGTTTATTATTTCTAATGTTTTTTAGTGATGTCTTCAGGGTTTTCTATATGTACAAAATCACATCACTCACAAACAGTGAAAGTTTTACTTCTTTCCAGTTTGGAAGTCTTTTACTTATTTTCCTGCCTGATTGCTCTGGCTAGAATTTCAATACCATGTTGAATAAGAGTGGTGAGAGAGGGAATGCTTGTCTTGTTCCTGATCTTAGAGGGATATCTTTCAGTTTCACCATTGAGTATAATGTTATTGGACTTGTCATATATGGCCTTTACTATGTTGGAGTACATCCTTTCTATACCTACTTTACCGAGAGGTTTTTTTTTTTCATAAATGGGAGTTAAATCTTATCAGATGTTTTTTATGCACCTATTGTTATTATCATATGACTTTTATCCTTCATTTTGTTAATATGATGTATCAGGTTGGTTGATTTGCAGATGTTGAACCATTCTTGCATCCCAGAAATAAATCCCACTTGATAATGGTATATGATCCTCTCGATATAATGCTGTATTTTGTTTGCTAATAATTTGTTTAGAATTTTTGGGTTTATGTTCATCAGAGATATTGACCTTTAGTTTTATTTTTGTGTGTTGTTCTTCCTGGTTTTGGTATCAAGGTAATGTTGGCCTCATAAAATGAGTTAGGAAGCATTTCCTCCTCTTCAATTTTATTGGAAAAGTTTGAGGATAGGTATTAAATCTTCTTTGAATGTTTGGTAGAATTCACCTGTGATGCCATCTGGTCCTGCATTTCTGTTTGGAGGAAGCATTTTGATAGCTGTTTTAATCTCTGTACTAGTGGTCAGTCTGTTCAGTATTTCTGTTTCTTCATGATTCAGTCTTGGATGGTTGTATGATTCAAATTATAATTCTATAATTATAATACAAAGGATTCTCTTATAATCCTTTGTATTTCTGTGGTATCTATGTTTCCTTCTCTTTCATCTTTGATTTTACTTAGCAGAGCCTTCTCTCTCTTCTTTTCTTTAGTTAATTGAGCTACAGGCACATCAATTTTGTTTATATTTTCCAAGACCAGCTCTCAGCTTCACTGATCTTTTCTATTGTCTATTTAGTGTCTACTTCATTTATTTCTGCTCTGATATTTATTATCTCCTTCCTTCCACTGACTATGGGTTGTTTGTGCTTCTTTTTCTAGTTGCTTTAGGTGTAAGGTTAGATTATTTATTTGAGATTTTTTTGACTTCTTGAGTTAGGCCTTAATTGCTATAAAAGTCACTCTTAGTACCATGTTTGTTCCATCGCAGAGATTTGAGTATGTTATATTTTCATTTTCACTTGTTTTTAGGTAATTTTTGATTAACCATTGATTTCTTTGTTGACCCAACAGTTGTTCAGTAGCATGTTGTTCAGTCTCCACATATTTGTAATTTTTTCATCTCTCTTCTTGTAGTTGATTTCTCATTTCATACCATTGGAATCAGAAAGATCCTTGATATGATTTAAATCTTATTAAATTTATTCAGATTAGTTTTGTGTCCCAACACATAGTCAATCCTTGAAAAAGTTTCATGTGCACTTGGGCAGAATGTGTATTGTGCTGCATCTGGATGGAATGTTCTATATAAATCAATATTAAGTTAATCTGGTATAATGTTTCATTTAAGGATGCTGTTTCCTTGTTGACTTTCTGTTGGCATGATCTAATCTTTTGATGTAAGTGGGTTGTTAAAGTTCCCTACTATTATTGTGTTGCTATCAATTTCTCCCTTTAGGTCTCTTAATGATTGTTTTATATATTTTGGTACTCCTATGTTAGGTGCATAAATATCAATCACTGTTATGTCTTCTTGAAGAATTGTCCCCTTTACCATTATACACTGTCCATCTTTGTATCTTACTATTTTGTTGTCTTGAATTCTATTTTGTCTCATATAAGCATTGCTACACCTGCTTTCTTGTGGCTGCCATCTGTGTGAAGTATTATCGTACATCTTTTCAGTCTTAGTCTCAGTCTTTAGAGTTGAGGTGAGTCTCCTTCAGGCAGCATATAGTTGGGCCTTGTTTTTAATCTATCAGGTATTCTATGTTTTCTGGGTGAATTCAACCCATTTACATTTAGGGTGATTATTGCTAGCTGAAGATTTAATACTGCCATTTTATCTTTTCTTTTCTGATTGTTTTATGTACTTATGTTTCATTTGTCCTTGTGTTTCTGTCTGCCATTTTTGGTTTGGTAGTTTTCTAAGATATTCTTTTCAGTTTCCTCTTTTTTAATATTTAGTTAGTTAGTTAGTTAGTTAGTTAGTTGCACCAGGTCTTAGTTGCAGCTGGCGGGCTCCTTAGTTGCATCACATGGGCTCATAGTTGCAGAAGCTGGGCTCTTTAGTTGTGGCATGCCAACTCTTAGTTGCAGCATGCATGTGGGATCTAGTTTCCTGGCCAGGGATAGAACTTGGGTCCCCTGCATTGGGAGCACAGAGTCTTAACCACTGTGCAACCAGGGAAATCCTGGTTTTCTCTTTTTAAATGTTTTCTTTCTCTGCTTTATATTTATGTTTTCTGGTTAATGTGAGTTTTGTAAACAATGTCTCATAGATGAAATAGTTCTTTTACTGTTGATAACATCTTATCTATATCCACCTATACAGGTTCCATCCTTTTCATTTTATGTTCTGGTTGTCTCAAAGTATCCCTTTTTGTGTTGTGAGTTTGTCACCAAATTGAGGTAGTTATGGTTATTTTTTCTGCTTTATTTTCTCTTTTAACATTTATGCTATAATAAATTGTCAGAAACCTATTCTAATAAAGATTTGCAACTTCCTGATTCTATTTTTATCACTTTGCTCAATTTCCAGTGCTTTCTAGTGCATTCTTCATCTTGTTTATTGAGTTCCTAAGCTCCAGAACTTCTGTTTGTTTCTTTTTCAGAAATTCAATCTCTTTTACAAAGTATTCCTTCTGTTCATTAATTTTATTCCTGAGCTCATTAAACTGCCCTTCTGAATTTTCTTGTAGCTGGTTGTGTTTCTTCTTGACAGCTGTTTGAATTCTCTATCAAGTAGATCACAATATTCTGTGACTTTAAGCTTGGTTGATGGAGAAATGTCATTTCCTTTCTGTGACAGTGTTACTCTGGTTTACCATTGTGCTTGATGAGTTGTTGCACTTCTGCACATTTTTTAACTTTTTATTTTATATTGGAGTACACTTGATTGACAATGTTTTGTTAATTTCAGGTGTACAGCAAAGTGATTCAGTTATACATATACATGTACCTATTCTTTTTCAAATTCTTTCCCGTTTACGTTATTACAGAATATTGACACAGGAGGTATCTCTGTGATACAATAGGTCCTTGTCCATTGAAGTATGGAACACCTTTCTGTTTGATTCTAATGATTCAACAGATTAGAAATTAGAGATTTTTCTTTTGTTTCCAGTAGGTGGTGATATAGTATTTTGTTTGTTTGTTTCTCTTACCTGAGCTGCCTGTGGTTATATTTGAGAAATGGCACTTTCCACCCTCCACTGCTTCTGTCAAAGTTGTGGCCCTGTGCCCTCATTATCACTTCTTGTATCTCCAGGGTTGTTGTTGTCTTACTGCTAAAAGCATCACTGGCATTGCTGCCTGATACACCAGGATGGTGTGGTGTGCTCTTCCCTTGCATCCAAGATGGTAATGTTTCACAGGTACCACTGTCCTGGGAGAGCTGGGGTCATGCAGGTGCCTCTGCTGTGTCCAGTGTTATAAAGTTCATGAGCCTCATTGTTGCAAGGGTGGTATGGGGGCCTACAGTCATGGGCACCTCAGTGTCAGAGGAACAGGGCCCCAGTACCCACTGCCACTGTTACTCAGTTACCTGTTGCCACATGTGCACCTCTGGCTGGGAGGCCAGAGTCTTGTGTTCCACCTCCCTTAATATGTCCAGGTTCTCTGGGGCTGCAGGTTCAGCTATCACAGACAGAGTGCTGGGATTGCAGGCACTGCCTCCATTGTTCCCTCAGTTTCTCCTCCTCTATGTGTTTCAGCCCACCCACCATTAGATGTACAGATGTGTGTAATTATCCATTATCTTGGTGTGCTGGACACAGATACCTGTGTATGTTGCTTTGGGAGGATTTTAGCTTTCTGTCTTCTTGCCTGAAACTTGAACTGGGAATTAGAGCATTTCAAGTCCTGAGGTCAGTGTTTCCTTCTCCAAATTCTCCTGTGCTTTTAGAAGCAACTCATCAACCCATTACACTTCTTTCACTAAAAAGCTCTAACACAGCAAATACTTGGATCCCTGGTGTGTTGCCTTCTACTGGCATTTAACTATAGCTACCTAAAAGTAAACAATGTTTATTTAATTACTATTTGCCACAGCATACTGTGAAATATTGCTGTCTATTTTAGCAAGTGCACACACACACGTCATTAATGCCTTTAAATCTAATCAGATCACAGAACCAATTCCATATGCCCAGCTCTAGAGTTCTATTCTTTTGGAACCACTTCTGGAACCATCAAATGTAGAAGTTTTCATTCAATCATGGAACCAGGTCTACTATGAATTAGAGATAATGGATTTGTTATAGGAATTAGACTTTACACACTTGAGGAAACAGCTTGGAGTGGAAGATTTGAAAGAAGGGGTTTTGATTTTTAAAATAGCATGAACCAGTGAATCACAGAATATCTACCTGCTGAAGACAGACTGAAAATATTGAATTTGTGATGAAGTTTTCCAAATCTGTCGTGTCTCTTGCTCTTAAGCCATATGTCTATTGATAGACTTGGGGTCACTCTTGATCATCAAAAACATCAGTTGGGAAGAAGAGCTGAGCACAGCAGAATACAGTGAAATCAAGCTGAAATTCATTGGCACACCTGCATCTGTCTGTCAACTCATTAAATGCTAAAGACCTTCAGAGTGCAATTATTGTTACTTCACTTCTGCCTGTCAAATTACATACTATCTTCTCTTTTGACAAGAGGGAAGGTGATTCTAGAAAACTTGTTAATCAAGTTGATACAGAACAGCCCAGCACATGCATTTAGATGGTAGTAACCAGGAGGACAGCATTCCAAATCTGACCCACCACTTGCTTTGATCAATCAAGTTTTATTTGAATAGAGCCATGCTCATTTGTTTTCACATTATCTATTTCTGTTTTGTTGACTGACTTCTGCTACAATGGCAGAGTTGAGTGGTTGTAATAGACATTGTGTAGCTTGTGAAGCCAAAAATATTTATTCTTTGGACCTTTACAGAAGAATTTGGACAATATTTGATTTAGATTACTAGAAAAATAATTTAAAGATAGGTACACTGAAAGAAAATGTTGATGCAATAAGATATTATCATTGTAATCAATGGCATAAATCTGAATGAAAAAATAAGTTCAACCTCTTATCATAGCTATAGAAATTATAGCCTTCAACACAAATCTGACAGGAAAAATGAGAAAACATCACATGTATATATATGTGATGGGGTAGTTTAAATATAGGTTACTCAAAAAATAAATATTACCACTTAGTAAAAATGATTACTACCAAATTCCTTCATTTCTAAAATTGGGGATGGACTTTAGGAAAAGCAAACTTGAAAATGGTGAAAACAGTTTGGAGATATCTATATACATTATCAATATAATCTTGAGCAATCAGATGTTAGAAAATACACAAAATGATATTTCAAAGAAATATGAATTTTAGGAATAAAGAGAAACAGTCACCAAATACCTGGATTTCTGAATCTTGATATATATTTTTTACTTTTATGTTACTCATGGGCACTTCTCCAGTCCCCAGACAGGCATCTCTGTCACTCTTTGAAACTGATAATACTGACAAGACTTAACAAAGCACCTCTTATGTCCTTATTCCTCAGACTGTATATAAAAGGATTCATCATGGGTGTCACCACTGTATACATAACTGAAGCTATTGTATTGACCTTGGAATCTGGGGTCATGGCAGAACTCATGTACACCCCCAGTCCTGTCCTATAAAACAAAGAAACAATAGAGAAGTGAGACCCACAGGTGGAGAATGCTTTATACTTGCCTCTAACTGATGAAATTCTCAGAATAAACAATCTTAGAGTAAGAGAAAAGGATACCAGTAAGTGGAATAAAACTCACCAGACCAGATGCAAAATATAGCACTTTGCAATTAAGAAAGTTGTCAGAACAGGCATGTTCAAGCACCTGATTGATTTCACAGAAAAAGTGGGGGATTTCCAGATCAGTACACAGGGACAGCTGCAACACCAGTAAGCCATTTAACAAAGAGTCCAGAACGCTCAGTAACCAGGATACCAGAAGCAGGAAGCCACAGAGCTGGGGGTTCATGATGCCTGTGTAATGCAGAGGGTGACAGACGGCCACAAACCAGTCATAGGCCATTGCACTCAGCAGAAGGTTGTCCAAATGTACAAAGAGCATGAAAAAGTACATCTGGCAGAGGCAGCCTTCATAGGTGATGGCTTTGCTCTTTAGCTGGATGCTCTGCAGCATCTTTGGGATGGTGGTGGAGGTGAAACAGATGTCTGCAAAGGACAGGTTGGAGAGGAAGAAGTACATGGGGGTGTGGAGATAGGAGTCTGAGATTGTGGCCAGGATGATGAGCAAGTTCCCAGTAAAAGTGAGCAAGTACATGGACAGAAACAGCCCAAAGATGAGAGGCTGCAGCTCTGCCTCTTCTGAGAATCCAAGCAGAATAAATTCTGAAACCTGAGTATGGTTTCCTGCTTCCATGTAGGTCATGAGATTTCTGGGGGGAAAAAGACATTTCACTTATGGATCAACATGTTCAGCAGAATGCAATTGGTCCAGCTGCTCCTGGGTACTGTCAACTGTGAGTCAACATTGTACCTAATCTCACCCTTTTCCCCAAACTGTTTTTCCTTCACAAATTCTCTGGGAAATTCTTCCTTATTGGACAAACAGTTCCAAGCACTCATCATGTACAAAATACTGTTTAAGGCACTAGAAATTAAGCATCGGGCTTCTGAGAAAAGATAAGTTCCTGTTCAGAAGGAAGTTATATTCCAGTGAGAGGGTAGAGCAAGAGAATATCAATATATAAATAAAAATATTTTAGATGGGATTAAATATGTTAAAACAACATAATACTGGGTAAACAGTAATGATCTACTCTCTTCTTCCTATGTGGAGGGTGCCCAGAAGAGGGTACAAGGAAACTAAGGACTTTCACCACTGCTTGGCAGTAAGAAGACAGCCTATCTCATGTCAGTGGAGGCTGCATGGGAAGCAAGAACAAGACACCCTTCTCTATCCAAGCCTGGGAGTTATTGGCAAAGTTCTAGTAGGGAACCTCAACTCCAACCTTTGCCCAAAAGTAACAAGGAGTTCTACCAAGGTGTGAAAAGAGGCCAAGAAGAGAATCGAGACTTCTGCTCAACCTGGTAGTAGCAGGGAAGCTCCCTCATTCATCCACTGGAGTGATGTCAGAGGAGGCATGCTAAAACACAATTTACACAGGAGTCAAGATCTTATAATACCCCAAATGCCCAGGTTTCAATCAAATTCACCTGTAATACCAAGAACCAAGAAGATGTCAAATTGAATTAAAAAAAAAAAAAAGGCAACCAATATTACCAACTCTGAAATGGCACGGAAATTGGAATTGTCTAACATGGATTTAAAAGAAGCCATGATAAAAGTGGTTCAATGACCAACTAAAATATGATTGAAATAAATGAAAAATAGAAAGTCTAAGCAAATCAATAGAAGTCTCAACAAAGAAGTAGATGATATAAATGAAAATCATAGAACTAAAATTTACAATGGGTTAAATTAAAAATTCCCAAAGGATGAGCTAAAAGGCAGAATAGAAATGACAGAAGACTTGTTGAACTTGAAGATATAACAATGAAAATTACACAGTACAGAGAGAATTGTATACAGAGAGAATTTAGACCTGAAAAATAGCCTCAAGGAACTGTGGAATCATAACAAAAGATGTAGCATTTGTTTCATCAGAAACTTATAAGGAGAGGGAAAAGATGTATGGCTGAAAATTTATTGGAAGAAATAATAGTGAAAATTTCTCAAATTTGACCCCCCAAAAGCCTATAAATCTATAATAGGTTCAAGAAATTGAATGAAACTTAACCAGGAGAAACTCAAACAAATACATGCCAAGACACATCAGAATCAAAATTCTGAAAGCCAAATACAATGAAATATTCTAGAAAAGAGCCATATAGAAATGATACATTACTTTTAGGGGGAAAACAATTCAACTGACAGCATCCTTTTCCTCATAAATGGTAGAAGCCAGAAGGAAGTGGCACAACATTTTTTCAGGCACAGAAAGAATTCTGAACTCAAAATTTGATGTCCAAGGACAACATCCCTCAGGAAGGAAAGGGGAAATGAAGACATTCTCTGATGAAAGAAAACCAAGAGAATTTTTTGCTAGTAGATCTATCCTAAAGAAATGGCTAAATAAAGTTCTCTAAAGAAAAAGAAAAAAAATTTAAAAGGAATCTGGAACATCAGGAAGGAAAAAGTAACAAGAAAACGAGAAAAGACATGGGTAAATATAGTAGACTTTACCTCTTTTCTTGAGTTTCTAAATTATGTTTGGTGGTCATAACAAAAAAAAAATGACTGTCTTATGTGGTTCTCAGTGTATAATGGAAATATGTAAGACAACTACATTATGGAAGATGTGAGTAAAAATAAACATGGAGAGAGGCAAGATTTCTATGCCTCACCTAGATGGTAAATGTCAGCACCAACAGACTGTGAGATATACATACACACACACACACACACACACACATACACATATGTGTATATATATATATTCCAGACCCTATACTGGAAAAGAACATGTGTGTGTGTGTGTGTGTGTGTGTGTGTGTGTGTGTGTGTGTGTGTGTGTAACATTATTGATATATATATATCAATAATGTTATACGTAAAGTAACAGCAAAAACTATACAAAGAGAAAGACTCAAAACACTGTAAACTAGTGAAAATGGACTTCTAAAAATTTTTCCAGCTTACAAGAGGAAGAGAGGAAAGAAACAAATGAAAACAGAAAAAAGAAAAAACATAAAACAAGAAAGAAAATGTCAGCCTTAGGCTTTAACATATTAGTAATCATATTAAATGTAAATTTTCTAAACACACTAATTAAAGAATAGAGATGGAATGTAGATTAGTGGTTGCTAGGGACTGGGGCATGGGAAATGGGAAGAAACTGCTTAATGGAAAATGGGTTTTATTTTGTAGTGATAGAAATGTTTTGGAAATTGAGAGAGGTGGGAATGGAATAGCATTGTGAATGTACTAAATGTATTATTCCCTTTAAAATGGTGAATTTTATGTGAAATTTACCTCAATAAATTGTTTTTTAAAAGACAGAGAATGACAGAGTAGATTAAAAAAACAACCCAAATATATTTTATCTACAGGGAACTTATTTCAAATATAGTGAAATGGGCAGACTGAAAGTAAAAGGTTCAAAAAGGATATTCCAGGAAAGCATTAATCAAAGGAAATTGAGGAGTGACTGTGTTAACATCAGATAAAGTACATTTCAGTGGAAAGAAAATTACCGGTGATAGAGATGGACATTGTGTAAAAATAAAGGGTCAATCCACCAACAAGATATAGCACTCATAAAAGTACATGAAGCAAACAACAGAGCTGCAAAATATGTGAAACAAATACACATAGACTGTGATGAAGAAATAGAGAAATCCACAGTTAATTTTATGTCGGGCGGGAGCTGTCAGGAAAGGACACTCGGGAAATGTGACTTTTGAGCACAGTAACTGAAGGCAGTGGACACATGGGCCAAGCGTGTATCTGTGAGAAAGACATTTAGAGCAGAGTAAAACACCTGAAACTAACACAACATTGTGAATCAACTATATTTCAAAAAAAATTTTTTAATTGAATAAAAAAAAAAGACCCTGGAACAGGAGCATCCCTGATATCATCAGGAAAAAGTAAAGAACATGGCATGAGTGGAATAGTTACAAAGCAGGGAAGAAGGTTGGAGGGAAGATCAGAGAGGTCAACAGGAGGCCAGGGTATCCAGAACCAAACCTTGAGAAAAAATATCTGAGTTAAAATATTTTAGTGTACCCTGAATCTCCTTCAAGAATCAGTCTTGGAAGGACTCTATACCTTTAATCTTACTTTGTTTTCCCTGTTGATTCCCCTAAAAAATTTACAAATGAAAAGGACCCATTGTGTTATTCCACATCCCCCAGCACCTGTGAAGATGCTGTGGCTCACTCAGATATTGTCAGCTTCGAAGCGCCAAGTTCTCCCATCCAGTACTTCCTTGAGTCATGGACAAAATTGGAAGCTGCCACCAGAAGGGTGAGGAAATGGAACCACTCATGAGGCTTCTGCAAGACAGTTGTGTTTTCTCATTCCCTGAATTTGGCAATACAGACAGACTTGAATATATTGAGGAAAAGCATTTGTAATTTTTGTGACTTCTGAATGTGAATTCCCATAGGGACTCATTAAATGAAATATTCTTTGGTCCTTATTCTCTGATGGATGTGATTCCTAATTGCCAGGATATTAAAAGAAAGCAAATTCTTGTGCCAGAATTTACCCTTAGGGTGCAGCATGGAAGTTCCATTCATGTCTCTTATCTCACTGGATTTCTTGGAGTGGTTTCCAAGATGCAGGGTATCATTAAAGGTTGATTTATGTGGCTATGGCACACAGTTCCTTCCTCCAAGAACTGAAGGACACAATTGAACACTGTGAGCTGATGCTCTGGGATTCTGACCCCAAAAATGAGAAATTTCCTTGATCACACCTGATCCAGGAGAGAACTACTCTGTGTAGTTACCATGAGACCCTTCTGACTAAATGACAGTGCAGACTAATAAAAGGGAAAAGCATCACCACTGAGTGCAGTAATGGAGTAAGGATCATTGAATGCTTGCCATGGAAAGTCTCATAGGGTCACAAGAGATAAGCCTGGTAATTTCAGTAAGAGGACAGCAGGTAAACATTAGCAATCTAGTATGCCACTGAGTCATCCATGAGGCTCAAAGTTAATTATGTGCTGTATTATATATATAATATGACATTCAAGGGATTATAGTAATACTTATAATAATGATAACAGGTTCTGGGAAAATGGCAACGAAGTAGAAGGACATGGAATGCATCCCTCTCCACAGATGCATCAGGAATACACCAAAAGATGCAATAATTCCCACAGAGAACCAGCTGAACACCAGCAAATGACGTCGGACACCAGAAAGGACTGCAAAGATCCCAACATAACTGGGTAGGACAGAGGGGGAAAAAAAGAAAGAGGAGGAGGAGAAAGGAAAGGGATGGGTCCCTCACTCTAGGGTGGGGGGATCTGAAAGAGAGGGGAGATCGCCAAATTCAGGGAAACATCTCTTATATAACAGGGAAACCCCTTCTTTAATGGGGAATTTCCCTGGGTCAGAAGGGAGGCATTTAAGATGGTTCAAAGAGGGTGAAGCAGCTGAGCTGTGGCAGATGGGAAAGAGTGAGAAACACATGGAGGATCCACACCATGGCTCAGCATGTCTGGACTGAGACGTCAATTCACAGCTGAACAGGGTTCTGGGAGCTGGAACGTGGGAACTGGAGAACTGGTTCAGGGTGAGAAACATTGTTGGCAGTGGAGAGACGGACTGAGAGGACAAGAGGGAAGAAATCCACAGCAGAGAGGGCCTATTGTGAAAAGCTGCACAGCCATAGTGGTGGCTGGATACTGCTGACTCACAAGCAGGGGGGAGGAACCATGGATGTAGCCTCTCTCTCAGTGTCTGTGACAGACAAAGGAAGGACCCTTGTGGGCCTAGCTAAGGCACTCAGGGACAACAAAGGCCCCCGGGTGGGGCTGGCCTTGAGTGCCTGCAGCTGAGAGCCAAAAGCCCGCAGAGAGGCCCAGCTCTGGAGACATTCTGTTTACACTTCAGCCACTGACATCCCTCTGCAACAGGCACCACCATGGCCAACTGAGCTGCCGTGACCCAAGCAGTGTGCCCCAGTGGAGTCGTAGCAGGGGGGAGGAGCCAGGGTTGGTGTTGCTCTCTCAGCCTGAGCTGCCCAAGCCACAGTGACCGAGGCAGGGTGCCACTGCTCACTCACTCCTAGGGGAAGGAGCCACTATTGTACCCTCTTTCTCCCCACACACCAGTGCTTACAGACGAACAATAAAGGAAGCTCTGCAGGTCACAGAATAATACAAACAGCCCAAGGTGGGTAGAAGGACACTTACAGCTGAGACCCCAAGGAAACAGAAACATTAGTATTAATTCTATTGATCTGGTCCATTCCAGGGTCAGTTCTAGTTTTTTTTTTTTTTATTATTACAATCTTAGTCCTAAGGGATCTACAAGTTTTATAACATATTTTTATTCTATTTTTTATTCTATTTTTATTTTTAGCCTTTTTATAAACTTGTATTTCTAGCTAAGTTTTTTGTAGTGCTGACTGTATCTCTCCTACCTTCTTTTTATCTCTATCTTTCATACATTCCTATTTCTTTCTTTTTCTTTTCATATTTCCAGTCACGTTATGCTCTTCTGTTGCCCCTGTCTTTTAACCTTTTTTAGTTTATTTTATCTTAATATACTTAGAGGCAATATTATCAATCTGCTCTGTTTCCTTGATATATTCTTCAGATGACACACTGCTTTGGTATTTATTATTAGGTTTTGTCTTTATCTTAGTTCTAAGTGTAATTATCTGATTTCATTCTGAGAATCTTCAGTCTGTCTGGTGGTACTCTTGCTTTTTTTATATTTGATCCTAGCCTTCAAAATCCTTCTGGATTTGTATTTCTGTGTGTGTGGTGTTTTTTTTTGTTTGTTTGCATGCTTGCTTTTGTTTTTGTTTGGTTTTGGTTATGAATTTCTGTTGGTTTTCTCTTTGATTGTTTGATAGCATACTGGCATTATTCTGTCAGGTTTCCTAGAGCCTTATGTTCTATTGGATTCAGTATTTGTGTGTCTTATATATGTATGTATTTCCTTGACTTAGTACTTGTTTGACTCAATAATCTGTCATTAGTCTGGGCAGTCTTTTTGAAACCCCTCTATTGCCAACACAAGCAACCTCTGAAGTTTGGACTACTATGAGAAAACAAAGAAACACCACGCAGGCAAAGGAGCAGGAAAAAAAACCACAAGACCAAATAAATGAAGAGGAAATAAGAAAATTGCCTGAAAAAGAATTCAGAGTAATGATAGTAAAGATGATACAAAATCTCCATAACAAAATACAGAAAATACAAGAAACAGTTAATAAGGACTCAGAAGAACTAAAGAGCAAACAAACAGTAATGGACAACAAAATAACTGAAATTAAAAATACTCTAGATGGTATAAACAGCAGAATAACTGAGGCAGAAGAATGAAGACGTGAGTTGGAAGATAGAATGGGGGGCATAATTGCCACAGAGCAGGAAAAAGAAAAAAGAATAAAAAGAATGGAAGACAGTCTCAGAGACATTGGTGACAATATTAAGCTCACCAACATTCGAATTATAGGCATCCCAGAAGAAGAAGAAAAAAAGAAAGGGTCTGAGGAAATATTTGAAGAGGTTATAGTGGAAAACTTCCCCAACATGTGAAAGGAAATAATGAACCAAGTCCAAGAAGTGCAGAGAGTCCTATACAGAATAAACTCAAGGAGAAATACACTGAGGCACATATTAATAAAACTAATGAAAATTAAATACAAAGAAAAAAATTAAAAGCAGCAAAAGAAAAGCAACAAATAACATATAAGGAAAAACCCATAGGGATAACAGCTGATCTTTCTACAGAAACTCTGCAGGCCCGAAGGGAATGGCAGGATATACTGAAAGTCTTGAAAGAGAAAAACCTACAGCCAAGAATACTCTACCTAGCAAGAATCTCATTCAGATTCGATGGAGAAATCAAAAGCTTTCCAGACAAGCAAACGTTAAGAGAATTCAGCACCACCAAACCAGCCTTACAACAAGTGCTAAAGGAACTTCTCTAAGTAGGAAACACAAGAAAAGGAAAACACCTACAAAAACAAACCCCCCAAAATTAAGAAAATGGTAATCAGAACACACATGTCAGTAATCACCTTAAATGTAAATGGATTAAATGCTCCCACCAAAAGACACAGACTGGCTGAATGGATACAAAAACAAGACCCTTCAAGATGCTGCCTACAAGAAATCCACTTCAGACCAAGGGATACCTATAGACTGAAAGTAAAGAGATGGAAAAAGATATTCCATGCAAATGGAAGTCAAAAGAAAGCTGGAGTAGCAATACTCATATCACACACATTAGCCTTTAAACTAAAGACTATTACAAGAGACAAAGAAGGACACTACGTAATGATCAATGGATCAATCCAAGAAGAACATATAACAAGGATTCTTCAATATATGCAAATTGATCAATGTGATACATTATATGAACAAATGAAGGATGAAAACCATATGATAATCTCAATAGACACAGAAAAAGCTTTTGACAAAATTCAACATCCATTTATGATAAAAACTCTCCAGAAATTGGGCATAGAAGGAAATTACCTCAACATAATAAAAGCCATATATGAGAAACCAAAAGCCAACATCATTCTAAATGATGAAAAACTGAAAGAATTCCCTCTAAGAACAGGAACAAGACAAGGGTGTCCACCCTCACCATTATTATTCAGCATAGTTTGAAAGTTTTAGCCACAGCAATCAGAGAAGAAAAAGAAAAAATAAAGGAATCCAAATTGGAAAAGAAGAAGTAAAATTGTCACTCTTTGCAGATGACATGATATTATACATAGAAAACCCTAAAGACTCTACCAGAAAACTGCTAGCACTAATTGATGAGTTTAGTAAAGTAGCAGGATACAAAATTAATGCACAGAAATCTCTTGCATTCCAATACACTAACAACAGAAGAGCAGAAAGAGAAATTAAGGAAACTCTCCCATTCACCACTGCAACAAAAAGAATAAAATACTTAGGAATAAACCTGCCTAAGGAGGCAAAAGATCTGTATGCAGAAAACTATAAGACACTGATGAAAGAAATCAAAGACGAAACAAACAGATGGAGAGACATACCATGCTCTTGGATTGGAAGAATGAACATTGTGAAAATGACTGTACTACCCAAAGAAATTTACAGATTCAACTCAATCCCTGTCAAATTACCAATGGCATTTTTCACAGAACTAGAACAAGAAATCTCATGATTTGTATGGAAATGCAAAAGGCCCCGAATAGCCAAAGCAATCTTGAGAAGGAAAGATGGAGTTGGTGGAATTAGGCTTCCTGACTTCAAACTATACTACAAGGCCACAGGGATCAAGACAGTATGGTACTGGCACAAAAATAGAAAGGAAGATCAATGGAACAGAATAGAGAACTCAGAGGTAAACCCAAGCACATACGGGCACCTTATCTTTGACAAAGGAGGCAAGAATATATAGTTGCAAAAAGACAGCCTCTTCAATAAGTGGTGCTGGGAAAATTGGACAGCAACATGTAAAAGAATGAAATTAGAACACTTCCTCACACCATACACAAAAGTATACTCAAAATGGATTAAAGACCTAAATGTATGGCCAGATACTATAAAACTCCTAGAGGAAAACATAGGCAGAACACTCTATGACATACATCAAAGCAAGATTCTTTTTGACCCACCTCCTAGAATAATCCAAATAAAATCAAGAATAAACAAAATGGGACCTAATGAAACTTAAAAGCTTTTGCATAGTGAAAGAAACCATAAACAAGACTAGAAGGCAACCATCAGAACGGGAGAAAATACTTGCCAATGAAGCAAAGGACAAAGGATTAATCTCCAAAACATACAAGCAGCTCATGCAGCTTAATACCAAGAAAACAAGTAAACCAATCCACAAATGGGTGGAAGACCTAAATAGACATTTCTCCAAAGAAGACATACAGGTGGCCAACAAACACATGAAAATTTGCTCAATATCACTAATCATCAGAGAAATGCAAGTCAAAGCCACAATGAGGTATCACCTCACACCAGTCAGAATGGCCATCATCAAAAAATCCAGAAACAACAAATGTTGGAGAGGGTATGGAGAAAAGGAAACTTTCCTGCACTGTTGGTGGGAATGTAAATTGGTAGAGCCACTATGGAAAACAGTTTGGAGGTTCCTTAAAAAACTAAAAATACAACTACCATATGATCCAGTAATCCCACTACTGGGCATATACCCAGAGAAAACCATAATCCAAAAAGAAACATGTACCATAATGTTCATTGCAGCACTATTTACAATAGCCAGGACATGGAAGCAACCTAAATGCCCATCAACAAATGAATGCATAAAGAAGATGTGGCATATATATACAATGAAATGTTACTAAGCTATAAAAAGGAATGAAATGGAGCTATATGTAATGAGGTAGATAGAGCTAGAGTCTGTCATACAGAGTGAAGTAAGCCAGAAAGAGAAAAACAAATATTGTATGCTAACTCATATATACAGAATCTAAAAAAAAAAAAAAAATGGTACTGATGAACCCAGTGACAGGGCAGGAATAAGGATGCAGATGCAGAGAATGGACTGGAGGACATGTGTTTGCGGGGGCAGGTGGTGAAGGGGAAGCTGGGACGAAGTGAGAGTGTAGCATAGACATATATATACTACGAACTGTAAAATAGATAGCTAGTGGGAAGTTGCTGTATAACAAAGGGAGATCAACTCGATGATGGGTGAGGACTCAAAGGAGTGGGATAGGAAGTGTTGGAGGGAGTCACAAGAGGGAGGGGATATGGGGATATATGTATAAATAGAGCTGATTCACTTTGTTGTACAGCAAAAGCTGGCACCACAATGTAAAGCAATTATGTTCCAATAAGGAGCTTGAAATATTATTTAAAAAAAAAGACAAGGCAGAAATTTGTCAATCTGAGATGCTCAGTTACAAAATTCCCTTGAAGCGATGGTGAAGAATTCAATATGGTTTGGTTAGAGATAAATGACTGTGATTTGTCTGTAATATTAAAAACCATTCCCTAACCCAGTCTAGATATAGCATTGATTCTTTCATTTCCTTATTATATTATAAAAATTAATTTATGTTAATAAAAATTAAGGTATATTGTTAAAATTCTTAATGCAGAGTGAGCTGGTGTCCGTGAACTGTTAAATGAGGGATATAGATTGTCATCTGAGAGTCAAATGGTATAATCAATAATTATAATATAGCTATTGTAAATTCTGTGTACCCTCACTCTGCCAAAAGTACAGATTTTTTATTCCTCCATGCCTAATGCAGTGCCTGGCACACTTGAGACATGTGCTACAAACTGAGTTGTGTCCCCTTAAAATTCATCTGTTGAAACCCTAATTCCCAATGTGACATGACCGTATTTGGAAATAGGGCTTCTAGGAGATGAAAAAGGTTAAACGAGGTCATAAGTGTGGGGTCCTAATTCAATAGCATTGGTGGACCTATAAGAAGAGAAAGTGCTTACTCTCTCTCTCTCTCTGTCTCTCTCTCTCTCTGTCTCTCCCTCCCCACCCAAGGAAATGTCACTTGAAGGCATAGAGAGAAGGCATCTCTCTGCAAGCCAGGAAGAGAGCTCTCACCAGAACCTAATCGTTCTGGCACCTTATCTCAGACTTCCATCCTCCAGAGATGTGAGAAATAAATTTGTTTTTTAAGCTACCCAGTCTCTTGTATTTTGTTACAACAGCCCAAGCTGACTAATACAATATGTAGCATGCACCTGATGAATGAATGAGCAAAGTCCCTTAGTCAAACTCCCCAAGTGTTCTTCAACTTCTGAGCAATATGTGTTTGCTTAAAAATCTCTGTCCTTTGATGAGGAGATCATATTTGGTGTAAGGCAGTAATATCCTGTGTGCCCTTATTCTGGTCCTGACACCTGGGAGAAGCTTTCCTTGTCTTCTCAGAGTTACACTCCAGGAAGAATTTTCTCCTATGGTAGAATAGCATCCATGTAAATCATCTCTCCTTGCCCAGTCAGTGGGCCTGAAGGCATGAGTACAGATTTGGTTCTACCTAGAGTCCAAGTTTAGGCTTTCTCCAGGCTCTAACCCAATCCTTAAAAGATATGATCTTTTCCATTTTGTGCTGGTGAAGTGGGTATCAAGAGGAAAGAAAGCTACTTTGGTGAAAATGGTTTAAGACACAGGTAGATTGGCCACTCAGAGAAAGTTTTCCAGGATGCCTTTTGCTCTAACTTGTCACCCTTGGACCAGTGTCTTTCAAAAATATTTTAAAATAAATGTCCTCACAAATGTGTGCATAAATGTAAACATCAGCCCAAGAAAGATGTAAAACATCTCCTCAGAAAATTCCCTCATGACTTTTATAGTCAGTAAGTCCTGACCTCTACGTTAGCTCAGGCACCACTGATCTCATTCCTTTCACCATAACATTAGTTTTGACTGTTGTATAACTTCACAGAAATTGATTTTATTTATGGAAAGTTCATTTCTGGCATTGTTCGTTCAAGTTCATTTCTGGCATTGTTCGTTCAAAACAGATTTTTGAAATTCATCCAAATTGTCACTTGTTTCAGTAGTTGGTTCATTTTAATAGCTAGCAAGATTTCATTGCGTGAATATACTTCAATCTGTTTATAATTCATGTATCAATGGATATTTCACTTTTTTCCATTTTGTCTATTATGAATAAACTTGATATAAAAATTTGTGAACAAGTCTTTGTGTGTACATATGTTTTCATTTACCTTAAAACTTAAGAAAAGAATTGCTATGTCCTCCTGTAAATATGTATAATTTTACAAGAGATAATCAAAATTATTTTTCAAAGAGACTGGATCTTTTTGTAGTTCCATCTACACGTATAAGAACTATACTAGTTTTCTATACCTCTGTATTAGCTATCTATATTTTTGTGTCACAAATTCCCCCACAAAACAGTAAATGTACACACATTGATTATCTCAGAGTTTCTGTGGGTCAGGAATCTGGACACAATTTAGCTGGGTCCTCTGAGCCCTGGTCTCTTACAAGGCTGCAAACTACCTGTGAGTCATTGCTGGAGAGTAGATGTAGGTTATGGTAAACTTCATCAGATGGTGACTCCAATTGCTCCTCCTATTGTAGATATGATCTATTTCTAAAGTGAATTAACACAAACCCTTGGAATTAGTATATAGCCTCTGACATGCCAAATAATTTTTCTTTAAGAGTAGATTATGTGAGGGGCAGTTACTTTCAAGTGGCAGAGGGAGCATTACACATTTATTCCTCTAGCACATCTTATAGTATTTTAAGCACCAAAATTCCTATATTATAAATTGTACTTCTTAAAACTTATGCAATGGGTTCTACTTCCTACACTGAACCCAGAATATAATAAAGGGCCAAAATTCAAAAGAAAATAAAGAAGAGTTGCTTATAATGTATGAAAAATTAAAGAAACTGAACTCCTCAAATAATATAAATTTCAGATTTTTGTTCTGATCACTGATAAAATTAATCATGATTTAGGTCTTCTAGGGTTTTGAGAACTGTTACTCATGAACAAGTTTCTGTCTTCAGACAAGTAATCCCAACATGCTGAGAATGTTTCTCTGGTTAAGAGTTTTTTAAGGGCTTGCTTTATGTCCTCGTTCTTAAGACTGTAGATAAAAGGGTTCAGCATGGGCGTGACCACAGTGTACATCACTGAGGCTATAGCAGTTGTCCTGAAGTTTTGTGTGGCAGCAGAACTAAGATACACTCCAAGGCTTGTACCATAGAACAAGGAGACAGCTGAGAGGTGAGACCCACATGTGGAAAATGCTTTATACTTACCTCCTGTTGATGAAATTCTCAAAATGGAGGTTACAATCTTAGAGTAAGAGAAAAGGATACCAGTGAGTGGAACAATAACCAGAAGTCCAGTCGCAAAATATATCATCAGGTCATTGAGGAAGGTATCAGAACAAGCAAGTTGAACCACCTGATTAAGTTCACAAAAAAAGTGAGGAATTTCCAATTCTGTGCAAAAAGAGAGCCGCAAAATCATTAAGCCATGTAACAGAGAGTCAAGGACACTCAGTAACCAGGATACCAGAAGCAGGATGCCACAGAACTTAGGGTTCATAATGATCATGTAGTGCAATGGATGACAGATGGCTACAAACCGATCATAAGCCATGACTATCAAGAGGATGTTGTCTGATACCCCAAAAAGCATGAAGAAAAACATCTGGCAGAGGCAGCCTTCATAGGTGATAACTTGGCTCTGAGTTTGGATGTTCCACAACATCTTTGGGATGGTGGTGGAGGTGAAACAGATGTCTACAAAGGACAGGTTGAAGAGGAATAAGTACATGGGTGTGTGGAGGTTGGAGTCAGTGATTATGACCAGGATAATGAGAAGGTTCCCAAAGAAGGTGATCAGGTACATGAACAGAAAGAGCCAAAAGAGGAAAGGCTGCAGTAATACCTCTTCTGACAGTCCCAGGAGGATAAACTCTGAAATGTGGGTTTGATTTCCTGATTCCATGTAGCCAATGAAACTGCAGAAATAGAAACAAGAACAGTGCTAATTTAGCCACAAGGAGTGATCAAGAAACTAACAGAGAAGGAAGCAAGATGTCCTTCAGTAGGTGAATGGATAAGTAAATTTTGGCACATCCAAACAATGGACTATTATTCTGTGCTTAGAAGAAATGAACTATCAAAAATAAAAAAGAAATGAACTATCAAGTTATGAAAAGACATAGAGGAACTTTTAATGCATATTACTAAAAGAATTACTGAAAGAGGCCAGTATGAAAGGCTATATACTGTGTGATTTCAACTATATAACATTCTGAAAAAAGGCAAACTATGGAAAGAGAAAAAAAGATCAGTGGTTGCCAGGGTTTAGGGGTGAGGGGAGTGAGAGAAATAAATACACAGAGTGCAAAGTATTTTAGAGCAATGAAAATACTTTGTATGATATTGTCACAGTGATGCATGTCATTATATGTTTTTCAAACCCATAGAGTGTACAACACCAAGAGTGAATCAAAATGTAAACTATGGACTTTGGGTGACTATGATGTCAGTATAGTTTTGCCAACTGTAATAAATGTACCACTCTGATAGGGGATGTTGATAATGGGGTTGGCTAGCCATATAAAGGGCAGGTAGTATACAGGAAATCTCTGTACCTTCCCCTCAATTTCACTGTGAACCTAAAACTGCTCTTAACAATTGTCTTAACTTTAGAAACTTTAAAAATTAACAGAAATGCTATGAGTTTATTTTTAATACATTTAGTTACTTAATTCCTGTGTATTATCCATAAATCAGTGCCCATTATCTGAATATTTCAGGGAATCCCAAGCATTCCAACTTCTTCTTCATGCTGAAAGTTATTGGTCATTCTTGCCCCTAATTCAAAATTTTTCCCAAGGCACTATTTTCCTCTGCAGTTTTCCTAAGACTTTCTTTTGTTCATCAACAAGTAGTTTTGACCAATTACCTTGTGCCAAGCCTTGTTGAAGGCACTAAGAAACAACATTAAAATTAATTTTAAAAAATTTCTTGGCTTTAACTAGCTTTATTAGGATTAAAATATGGGTGTGGCTGGAGGACAATTGAATATAAGTAAATAAGTAAATAATATTTAATGTGGTGTTTATTTTTATTACATAAAATAATGCAGAATGACAAGATTGTAGAGTGAAGAGGAAACACTTCTCCTATTTAGTCCCTTCTAATTAAGGGCCTTTGAGAAAAAAAAAATCTGAAGTCATTGGCCACAATCCAAGGATATACCTATGAGAAGAGAATTTAAGGCAGAGAAATAGCCAGCACAAAGCCCCTGATACAGGAGCATGCCTGACATCCTTAGAAAACAGAAAGAAGGACAGTGTGACTGGAGTGGGGAAAAAAAGGATAAGGGTTAGAGGTAAAATAAGAGAGTAAGCAAGAAGCCAGAATATCCAATTGCTCTGTAAACTACAATTTCTCTATATATACTTCCATTTTGTCTAATTTCTGCACATTTTACTGTAGAGTACAGCTTCACCTTCAGCTGTATGCTCAACTTGTGTCCTCTTTACTGATAACTTTCCTTTCTCCACCCATACACACACCCAGAGCCATGATTGTGGCATTGGTCCTCCTGCATATGAAGCAGAGCTGATAGGGCCAGCAGTAAAACTATTAGCTTGCTTTCCTTTGAGAACTGACTTTTTTAGTTCAAGCATCCTAACAGAGTAGCCATGTCTGTAAGGATCTCAAGAATGAGCCAGGTCTGAAACAGGGAACTTTATGATAGTCTTCTGCTATGTGCATGAAAAGAGAGAGGAAACTAGTCTACAGAAAGGGAGAGAGAAATGAAGTAGACTACAAGGGAGGAAAAGAAACAAAATGTTGCATTCGACTGAAAGAGGGAGTGATGGGGAATCAACTTCTTTGGGTGATAGCAGTATTATACATCCATGTTACATCTCCCAGAATGCCCCTAAGAAATAATAATATGAATACACAACTAGATAAATATTTTCACTCTTTTTCTTCTCCCAGAATTATTTCTGTGGTTTATTGTAAGAGTTTTACATTTGTAGCTCTGACATTAAGGTCTATAATCCATTTGGAGCTATTTTTCTATGATTTGAAGTAGGGGTCCAGATCATTGATATGGTTGGATACACAGGTACTAATTTGCTTTATTTTTTCCCAACATGTTTGGTGTTTTTGCTGTTTTTCTCTGACTCTTTCATTGCTTTTTTTTAAGCTCTTTATTGGAATTTCACTCTTTGTGAACTAAAATGATTCATAGCTTCACACTACCATAATTTACAAATAAAGATCAATAAGATGCAGCTGTACAGAACAGACTTGAGGACACAGGGTGGAGGGTGAAGGGGAAGCTGGGACTAAGTGAGAGACTACCATAACATATATACACTACCAAATGTAAAATAGATAGCTAGTAGGAAGCTGCTGCATAAAACAGGGAGATCAGCTTGATGATGGGTGATGACTTAGAGGGGTGGGATAGGGAAGGTGGGAGGGAGTCACAGGAGGAAGGGGATATGGGGATATATGTATAAATACAGCTGATTCACTTTGTTGTACAGCAGAAACTGGCACAACAGTGTAAAGCAATTATATTCCAATAAAAAGCTTAAAAATTTAAATACATAGATATAAACTTAACAAGATAGGTACAGAATATAAACATGAAAAACTTCAAAACAGATGAAAAATAAAAACACAGAAGGTCCAAGTAAATGGGAAAATGCTGCACATTCATAGATTAGGAGCACCAATGTTGTAAGATGTCAACCCTCCCAACTTGATCTATACATTCAATGCAATCCTAATCAAAATTTTGGCAAGATATTCTGTAGATGAAGAAAAAAATTAGAGAGTTTACACAATCTAATTTCAATACTTACTGTAAAGCTACAGTAACCAAGAAAGCATTGTGTTTGTAAAAGAATAGACATATGCATTAATGGAGCAGATTGAAAACTCAGACTTAGACCCATACAAATAGAGGAAACTGGTCTTTGACAAAGGAGCAAAGAAAATTCAATGGAAAAAAGGGATAATCTGTTGTACAGCAAAAACTGGCACAACAGTGTAAAGGAATTATATTCCAATATAGAGCTTCAAAAAAAACCCATATATATATGCTGTCTACAAAAGACCCACTTCAGACCTAGGGATACACACACACACACACACAAAGGGATGATCTTTTCAACAAGTAAACCAGAACAATTGGACATACTTAAGCAAAGTGAACCTAGACACAGACCTTACACCTTTCACAAAAATTAACTCAAAATGGGGACTTCTTAGGTGGCACAGTGGTTAAGAATCTGCCTCCCAATGCAGGGGACATGGGTTCAATCCCTGCTCCAGGAAGATCCTACATACCGCGGAGCAACTAAGCCTGTGCACTACAACTATTGACCTTTGCTCTAGAGCCCAGGGTCCAAAGGGCCCATAAATATTGAACTCATGTGCAGTAACTACTGAAGCCCATGTGCCTATAGCCCATGCTCTGCAACAAAAGAAGCCACTGCAATGCCCGGGCACCACAATGAAGAGTAGCCTCAGCTAGCCTCAACTAGAGAAAGCTGGTGTGCACCAACAAAGACCCAATGCAACCAATAAATTAATTAATTAATTTAAAAATTAACTCAAAATGTATCATACACTTAAAGTGTAAAACCATAAATCTTATAGAAGAAAACATTGGGGGAAATCTAGAGGATCTTGGGCTTGATAATGAGCTTTTAGATACAATTCCAAAAGAATATTTCATGAAAGAAAAAATAAGTTGTATTTCATTAAAATAAAAATTAAAAAATTTCTGCTCTGCAAAAGGCACTGTTGAAACAATAGACAAACCACAGTCTGGGAGAAAATATTTGCAAAATACCTATCTGATAAAGGAATTGTATCCAAAATATACCTAGAAGTCTTAAATTCAACAATAAGGAAAAAACAACCCAATTTAAAAATGGCCTAAAGATCTGAACAGACACCTCACCAAAGAAAAAATACTAATGGTAAAAAAAGTTTCTGGAAAAATTCACAATATCATTTGTCATTAGAGAATTAGAACATACAACAGTGAGATACCACTATATATCTATTAGAATGGCTGAAAACCAAATAACTGACATACCAATTGCTGACCAGAATGTGGATCAATACAAACTCTCATTCTCTGCCAGTGGGATTACAAAATAGCATAGCCACTCAGAAGGACAATTTAGCAGATTCTTACAAAGCTAAATATAATCTTACCATACAATCCAGCAGTTGTGCTACTATGTATACACCCAACTAATTAAAAAAACATACCCCCCAAAAAAAAAACTGCAATCAAATGTTTATAGCAGCTTTATTCATAGTTTCTAAAATTGGAATCAACCCAGATGCCCTTCAATTAAGTAAATGTATAAATACACTGTGGTACATCTGTACAATGGAATATTACTCAGTGATAAAAAAGAAATTATCTATCAAGCCACAAAAAGGCATGGGTGAATCTCAAATGCTTATTTTTAAATGAGAAAAGCCAGACCAAAAGGTTAAGTTTGTATGATTCCAAATATATGACCTTCTGAAAAATGAAAAAATATAGAAAAAATAAAATAATTGGTGGTTGTCAAGAATTTGTAGATGGAATAGGAAGGATTGAAAAGGTGAAGATTGGGGTATTTTTCAGAGTAGTGAAACTATTCCATAACATACTGTAATTGTGAACATGTGACATTAAGTATTTGTTAAAATGCATTAAGCTTTACAGCACAAAGAGTAAACCTTAATGTAGGGACTTCCCTGGTGGTGCAGTAGTTAAGAATCCTCCGGCCAGTGCAGGGGACATGGGTTCAATCTCTGTTCCAGGAAGA
Organism: Hippopotamus amphibius kiboko; assembly: GCF_030028045.1. Lineage (NCBI taxonomy): Eukaryota > Metazoa > Chordata > Mammalia > Artiodactyla > Hippopotamidae > Hippopotamus > Hippopotamus amphibius. Next base: position 13,575,583 of record NC_080200.1, on the reverse strand, counting down.
TCCCATTTGCTGTGGAGCAACTAAGCCTGTGGGCCACAACTACTGAGCCTGAGTGCCACAACTAATGAACCCCACATGCCTAGAGCCCATGCTTCACAACAAAGAGAAGCCACTGCAATGAGAAGCCTGCACACCACAATGAAGTGTAGCCCCCACTCACCGCAACTAGAGAAACCCCTCACACAGCAACGAAGACCCAACACAGCCATCAATAAATAAATAAATACATAAATACATTTATGACAAAAAGACCAATGTATTCAAATAAACACATCAGTTAAAAGGGCAAGGGAATTTCAGGATGGAATGCAGACTGTGGGGAAAAAAACTAAATGTATTCAAATGAATGGAACACCTTCACTGAAGAGAGGAGGTGAAATAGTGGTGAACTAAGTAATATTGGAAATGAGTAGAGTCTATAAAATTAAAGGCAAAAGAATTGCACATAATTACTGTACTTAAGTTGATTAAGTTGTATTCCACCATAGTATGGGTTAACAATTATGATGCTTCAATACGTGTATACTGGAATGGAACAATTAAGCAGGTGGATGACAGAGGGGGAAACCAGGATTCTCTCTATTGCAGCGAGGTTTACAGATAAGCAAGGGGAAAAGGCTGGAATAATCTATATGGTAACAGATTTGAGTTGGAAACATATATACACAGGTTATATACATAGGTACATACACAAATTAGTAAACACACATGTATTTCCCTGCTTATCAACTGAGAGGGGCTAAAGCCTAGCAGAAAGAGACAAATCTGGAGTCCTGATCTTGATTGCTAATACCATCCTCCAATAGAAGGAACCAGGGCTCCTTGGAGGAATGACTATTTCTAGGCCTGGAGTCAGAAATACACAAGATGAGCCTGGAGCATCTTATAGGGCCATAAAGTAAGGAAGTGTTAAAAAAAATAAACTCTACCATATGGGGATATATCAAAGGGACATGGGAGCCATCTGAAAGAACTCCCAATGCCCAAAGCTAGAAAATTTTGAGCAACAAACTAAATAAAGTGATATTGGATTATAACTCAACACATAAAATAAATATCCTTAAGTTCATATACATATAAATAAATGATAAATAATATTAACAACTAGAGACAAGTCGCTCGTGCAAAAGAAATCCAATAAATTGTGTAGATACTCTCAAGGAGGTGGAACATAATTCCTCCATCCTAAAGTGTGAGCTGCATGCAATAATCATTTTTACAAAGAGTACAGTCTGAGAGGAGGTAAAAAAGAGTAACTCCACAGTGAAGAAAACTAACACTCAGTCAGGTAATCAATGTCACTGTGAACTGTGATTACTTGAGCTGATAATATGTACCCTTGATATGATGTGATGGATATAGCACTTCATCTCTGCAGTCTTACTCCCAAAATACATAGCCCAGTCTAACTTTGAGAAAAACATCAGACTAATCCCAATCAAGGAACATGTTACAAAACACCTGATCAGTACTCCTCAAAATTTAAGTTCATTAGAAACAAGTGAAGTCAGAGAAACTGTCATAGCCAAGAGGAGCCCAGAAGAAAGGAATGTCTAAATGTAATGTGGTATCCCGAATAGAAGCTATCAGTAGGGGAAACTCGGTATGGAGTTTATGAAAACTCTATGCACTATCTTTACAATTTTCCATTAAGTCTAAAATTGTTTAAGAAATAAAATTTATTACAAATTTTAAATATTAGTGAAATGGAAGCACCTTGGAAACAGCAAACTCTGAACTTGACTCCAGGCTCCATTACATGCCTCGGACAAGGAATATCACTGCCGTGAGTCTCACATTCTTAACCCATAAAGTTGGAACAATGACACCAATTTTATAGTGCTATTGTAACAATTAAAATAACTAATATAAATTCCATGTGTGCCTAGTGTTAATCAGTGAATTTTCAGATACACTTTTTCAATCACTCACAGATCGATTTCCCACCTCCCATCCCTACCTCCATTTTTCTATCTCCACCTATCATCATCCATATATGGCTTTGACAGCAGAATATTCTGTTCCTCACATTGACCTGAGTGATCTTCACACAGAGTGAGCCGATCGAAAACACCACCTACTATAAATCCTGCACTGACTCCACTAACTTCAGAATTAAGTTTTGGTACTTCCCTGGCAGTCCTGTGGTTAAGACTGTGCTTCCACTGCAAGAAGCAGGGTTTGATCCCTGGCTGAGGAACTAAGATCCCACATGCCATGCAGCACAGCCAAAAAATATTTTTTAATTAAAAAAAGAATTAAGTATCAATTCAATAATGAAAACATAAGGTTTCTTTCATTTGGCTGCCACTTAGCCTGCCCAACTCATATTTTAGTTTTCTTACCCTGCCCTTATTATTGGTCAGCTATTAAGAACTATTTGTAATTTCCTAAAACACTTCACAATTTAATTAATCCCCACATTTTTTCCCCGCAACCTCATACCCTTTCTCCACTGGAAGAATTCAACTCCTATTTTAATGCTTAATAAAAGTATATGCTTTTTTGTGAAGCCTTCACTCACCTCCCCAGAAAGAATCAACTACTTTAGGATCCACTTTACTGGGATTGCAGTGCCACCTCAGGATATAACCTTTATTTGTTTTCATGTCTCTTCCCCCTGTTTAAACTGCAAGCTCCTTGAGAGAAGAAGCAATGTCTTCACTGTTTCCTTCAACCCCAGACTATAGTTTAGTGCCTAACATGCAGTAATTACTAAATATAGCATCTGAACAACATTTGATTTCTGTTGAACATCTGAAAGGACAAATAGTAGAATGAGTTTAGATACACATTTCCATCAATGAGGGAGAAAGAAGAAGCAGTGAAACAAGAGGAAATTCTCTGAGGGAGGGAGGCACCATGCTTGAGAACCAACACCAGAAGAGACAGATTGAAGAAAAAAGATATTTTAGTATATACAGAATCTCTGTCCAGAATCAGGACCAGTAACTCCACAAGGCTTTCTATCATTAAATTTTCCTTTTCTTGTTATCTCTGTTGATTCCCCCAAGGTTACTACCAATAAAGGGAGTCCCCCATGCTCTGCCACATCCCCCAACACCTGTGAAGATTCTGTGGCTCACCCAGAACTTATCAGGTAAAAGTCTAAATTCAGTGATCCAGTTTCTTCCTTGAATGATGGCTGGAGTTGGGTGCTCTACACCCAGCAAGGGCAGCCCTTGGATGGAACCACCCATAAACTTCTGGGAGACACTGTTGAGTTTTATCATCATCTGATATTAGTAGAGTAGTCTTAAGGGAGTGTAGCAGAAGCATTTACAGTTTCTATAACTTAGGGGATGAATTCTCAAGTGCCTCACTAATGAGGGTTTGGGGTGTTTTTTGTTTTGTTTTGTTTTTGTCTCTCTACTCCCTGAGAGATTTAGCTCTCTGGAGGTAGAAAAGAAATATAGAATACATACTTGTGCCAGTTTCAACCCTTGATATGTATCTTTGAAACTCCATATTCATTTCTTATCCCATTGGACTCCTTCCTCCCAGGAGGAAGTAACTTTTAAGTGTGATCTCTAATATGCAGAGTACTCCTTGATAGCCCTATCCATCTCTGGGGTGCATTTCCTTCTCCAAAGAGCTAAAGAACACAGCGGGACATCCTAATGTGGAAACACTTCTGACCACACACAACTGCACACAGATTCAGCACTATATTTTTATCATGATTTCCACTTTGATTAGTTGGAAATAAGATCAGAATAAAAAGAAAGCCATTCCATCAAGAGGATATAGAGGCTTATAAAATGGTCTCATAGGCTTGGGATCTGGGAGTGTTTATGCATGTTGGGGTCACAAGAGATGCAGAGACTGGTCATCATCTTTAGAGGTTTCTGTGTAAAAGAGAACTGGTTTTGCTACAAGATTGGCTCATACATATAGCTCTAAGTTTGTTTCAATATTACATGTCATATAAAAATATGTTCATATATTCAAGGAATTATATTACTAACTACAATGAGGACTTTACAACCCAAATCACTGAGAGAAATTACATACGTGTTAAGCATTTACTGTAAATAGAATGTCTTTGGTAGATTTCTATTCTATGAATGGGAATTACAGGGAGTTGTGTAGGCATCTTGCAGAAGGATCCAGTTTGTTTGGGTCTATTAAGAGTGAAGAGGGAAAACCTTGGTGAGAAGGAGCATTTTAGTCCCTGATCCAAAAGATGAGGACATGTTATCTACATGAACTGAATGTGGACAGATGTGCAAATTGGGCAGAATCCTCATTCATGGATCCATTCCTCGTCCCTTCAACAAAATAGACAAGGTTGAAATCTATCAAACTAGGATGCCAGATTACAAAAAATGTTGCAACAAATAAGAAGAAACACAAGGTTTTGGACAGACATAAATGGTTGTGTTTGACCTCAAGGACTCAAAACTATTCCTCAAAGCCAACTACCGAAATAAGGCACTCAGCCATTTTATCTAAATGATGATGATATATTATTAACACGTTGGGACCACAGTGTATTGATGCCCAAGAACTTTTAATGGGGGAAAAAGATTGTCTCTTATAGATAAACAGAAATATCAATAAAAATGAGTTACAGTATTGACATTATGTTTTCTGTGGGAATTTCCATTGCCAACAAATAAATACACACAAAAATTTTATTCCTCTGCATGTAAACCAGTTATTTCAATTATTCATATTTGTTTAATGAAACAGTAAAAGTTCTTTGATAAAGTATCCAACTGTTAAATGATTCCTGGCAATCCATCTTTTCATGGAGCATGGACCAGGAAGTAAACAACCTCCTTGTTGGAGAGGACAGATATGGTATGAGGAGTGGGGTTCTCAAAGACAGAAGATCTGCCCTGACTATACTCTGGCTCCAGTGAGCTTTCTGGAAATTTTAGGTCTTTCTTTTGGGAATTCACTTCCTCCTGTAGCAAAGTACCATGCATTTAAGTCACACCTACCAGAACAGGCCATGGACTGAGGGACACATGTGGATCAAGTCTCCAGCAGAGCTTGTGTTCAGTATAGTTTAAAGACCTAACACTTTGCACAGTGAAAGAAACCATAAACAAGACAAGAAGACAACCCTCAGAATGGGAGAAAATATTTGCCAACAAAGCAACGGACAAAGGATTAATCTCCAAAGTATACAAGCAAATCAAGCAGCTTAATACCAAAAAAGCAAATAACCCAATCCACAAATGGGCGGAAGACCTAAATAGACATTTCTCCAAAGAAGACATGCAGATGGCTAACAAATACATGAAAAGATGCTCAGCATCACTAATCATTAGAGAATTGCAAGTCAAAGCCACAATGAGGTATCACCTCACACTGCTCAGATGGCCATCATCAAAAAATCTAGAAACAATAGATGTTGGAGAGGGTGTGGGTAAAAGGGAATCCTCCTGCACTGTTGGTGGGAATGTAAGTTGGTACAGCCACTATGGAAAACTTTTTGGAGATTCTTTAAAAAACTAAAAATGGAACTACCATATGACCCAGAAATCCCATTACTGGGCATATACCCAGAGAAAACCATAATCCAAAAAGAAGCAAGTACCATAATGTTCATTGCAGCACTATTTACAATAGCCAGGACATGGAAGCAACCTAAATGCCCATCTACAGATGAATGGATAAAGAAGATGTGACACATATATACAATGGAATATTACTTAGCCATAAAAAGGAATGAAATGGAGTTATTTGTAATGAGTTGGATAGACCTAGAGACTGTCATACAGAGCGAAGTAAGCCAGAAAGAGAGAAACAAATACTGTATGCTAACTCATATATATGGAATCTAAAAAAATAAAAATGGTATTAATGAACCCAGTGACAGGACAAGAATAAAGATACAGAGGTAGAGAATGGACTTGAGGACATGGGACTGGGAGGGGGCAAAGGGGAACCTGGGACAAAGTGAGAGAGTAGCATAGACATAAATACACTACCAAATGTAAAATAGATAGCTAGAGGGAAGGTGCTGCATCACATAGGGAGATAAATTCGATGAGGCTGAGGACTTAGAGTGCCAGGATTGGGAGGGTGGGAGGGAGTCTCGGGAGGGAAGGGGTATGGGGATATATGTATAAATACAGTTGATTCACTTTGGTGTACCTCAAAAGCTGGTACAAGAGTGTAAAGCAATTATATTCCAATAAAGAATTTAAAAAAAAAAAGGCCTAACATGGAAGAACACCCAGTACCTGTAAAGTCACATGCTTTGCATCCTGAACTTTAAATCTGGAAATTTTGTTTGCTTGTTTGGCATCTTTTTATATTTTAATAAATATAAGTTCTCATACATTGCCTGTAGAAAGATAAAATGGTATGGCTACTGTGGAAAACAGTTTGGCTGTTCCTCAAAATTTAAACATAGAATAAACATATGATCCTGCAATCACACTCCAGGGCATATACCCATAAGAACTGAAATCAAGGGAATTTCCTGGTGGTCCAGTGGTGAGGACTCGGTGCTCTCACTGCTGAGGGCATGGGTTTGATCCCTAGTTTGGGAACTAAGATCCTGCAAGCTGCATGGCGTGGCCAAAAAATAAATAATAATGATGATGATGATAAAGAGTAATTATTTTTTAATAACTGAAATCAATTATTCAAACAAATATGTGTTCACAAATGTTTATAGCAGCACTATCCACAACAGCTGAATGGAGAAAATGTCCACTGACTAATGAATGTCCATCCAAATTTCCAGCCAAATACTTATCAATTGACAAATGGTTAAAGAAAATTTGGTATATCCATATGATGGAATATTATTCAACAGTAAAAAGTAATAAAATGCTGATAAAATGCTACAAGGTAGGAAAACCTCAAATACATTATGCTAAGTGAAAGAAGCCAGATACTAAACATCACATTGTGTGATTATATTTATGTGAAATATCCAGAACAGGCAATCCATAAAAACAAAAAGAAAATTGGTGATTTTCAGGAGCTGGGAGAAGGTGAAAATGGGAAGTGGCTGCTAGTGTGTACTGAGTTTTCCTGAGGGTGATAAAAATGCTTTTGGAACTGGATAGACATGAAGTTTTCACATTATGAAGGTACTGTCACTAGATTGTTATACTTTTAAATGGTTAATTTTATGTTTTGTGAAATAAGCAAATAAATAAATGGCATCACTCTGTATATATATATTCAGCAAATTGCTTTTTTTCACTCCTAGTTTCAAGATGTATCCATATTCTTACACTTAACTGTAAATCATAGGTTGGAACACTACAGTCTATGGGCTGAATCAAGATGACTGCTTTTTTTTTTTTTTTTTTGCAACATTTCCTAAAAGAACATTGATGGATTATTGGCATCAGACTCTCTAGACAGGCTTTTGGTTGTTTGAAAATTAGAACAGAACATAGAGGTCAAGTGGTTTACATATTGTGTGGAAAATACCACCTAATTGTAGCTAAAATAAGACTTATTTTTAGTGGAATCAGAATCATTTAAAAGTATTTCCAATAGATTGAGGTTGTCATTTTCTTCTTCATTTGAAGACACCGGACCTCTAGTAGCAAAGAGGTGATGACTCTTGGCTGTCTTAACTTCATCTTTGAAGAAGGCAAGAGAGGATGGTTGACAAGATAAAGTTCAGAAGTATAGTCTAGCCAAACCTAGGGATAATAATGAACTGCTTTCTCTGGATAGGCCAAATTGGGAGAGGATATTGGTGAAGTAGAGAAGGTAGATGTTGCCTCAGAAACAGTTGAAACCATATTTTCATTCTTTCTGTTGCCCTTTCTTCCTTCCTAATGTTCCAAGATCCCTCCATTTTAAAATTAAAATGTATTAATTTTATTTTCATAAAAATAATAAGGTACACTGCCATATTTATCTATTTTTTCATTAAACATGAGAATATTGTTATACTACCTATAAAACTTTTCATCAATACAAACCATGCATACACAGATTATTACAGGTAAGTAAATTTATGTTTTACCATATTTGCATAATAGTGAAGTTATTAAACAAGTTTTTCAGTGATATTTCTTCTAACATAAGGGAATTCTGACACTAAACCAACGTACAAGAGTGAGTCAAAAATTATTCACACTCTGGTTGTAGAATTTATTTTAATTAACTTTTAGAAAAGATAAATCCACATCATTTTTCAACATAATCTCCTTGCTTTTCAATACACTTTGTCCACCTTCAGAAGTGAATCTTCATCCTCATACGTCTGCTTTCAGGGGATCAAGCAGGTGAAAGTCTGATGGAACAAGATCGTGACTACAGGGAGGATGATTTAACACCTCAAAACAAAGTAATCCATGACAGACTTAAGTTTCAAAAAGTTTGTATGAGATGGGTACTGAAGCAACTCACAGAAGAGCATAAACAGAAGTGTTTGGATATCTGCAAACAAATTTTGGACTGATACTCTAAGAAAGGTGAAAGTTTCTTAAAGAGAATCATTACTGGTAATGAGAAATGGATTCATCACTACAAGCCTGAGAGTAAACAGCAGAGTATGGAACGGAAACATCCTCAATCACTGACCAAGAAAAAGTTCAAAAGTCAACCATCAGCATATACCCAGAGAACACCATAATTCAAAAAGACATAAACACCCCAATGTTCACTGCAGCACTAATTACAATAGCCAAATCATAGAAACAACCTAAATGTCCATCAACAGATGAATGGATAAAAAAGATGTTGTACGTATATACAATGGAATATTACTCAGCTGTAAAAAGCAAGGAAACTGGGACATTTTAGAGACATGGATGGACTTGGAGACTGTCATACAGAGTGAAGTGAGTCAGAAAGAGAAAAACAAACACCTTATATTAACACATATATGCAGACTATAGAAAAATGGTACAAATCAACTGGTTTGCAAGGTGGAAATAGAGACACAGATGTAGAGAACAAACATATGGACACCAAGTGGGGAAAGTGGGGAGTGTTGGGGGGGAGTGAATTGGGACATTGGGATACCAAATTGTACGCTGTAAATATATGCAGTTTGTCTATGGCCATACCACCCTCAACGCGCCCGATCTCATCTAAATATATGCAGTTTATTGTATGTTAACTGTATCTCAATAAAAGTTCTAAGAAAAGAAAGTCAACCATCAGCATATACCCAGAGAACACCATAATTCAAAAAGACATATACACCCCAATGTTCACTGCAGCACTAATTACAATAGCCAAATCATAGAAACAACCTAAATGTCCATCGACAGATGAATGGATAAAAAAGATGTGGTACATATATATAATGGAATATTACTCAGCTGTAAAAAGGAACGAAATTGGGACATTTGTAGAGACATGGATAGATTTAGAGACTGTCATACAGAGTGAAATGAGTCAGAAAGAGAAAATCAAATATCATATATTAACACATATATGCGGAATACAGAAAAATGGTACAAATCAACTGGTTTGTAAGGCAGAGATAGAGACACAGATGTAGAGAACAAAAATATGGACACCAAGTGGGGAAAGCAGGGAGGGTTGAGGGGGGGAATGAATTGGGAGATTGGAATTGCCATATATACATTACTATTAAGAAAAAATATCAAATTGTACACTTTAAATATATGCAGTTTATTGTATGTCAAAAAAAGAAAGGCAACCATCTACTGGAAAATTGATGCTTACAGTTTTCTGGGATTCTCAAGGGCTAGTATTGGTACATTATCAGGAAAAACGTTCAACAATCAACAGTGCTTGTTACAGTGAGATGCTTATTGAAGAGCTGAAGCCTAGACTTTGGATTAAACACAAAAGACTGCTCTCCAATGGCGTTGTGATCTTGCATGATAATGCATGCCCACACACTTCTGCCCACACTATGGACATTCTGCAAAACCTTTATTTTGGAGCATGAAAGTATCCTCACTTATTCCTGATCTTGCTCCATCAGACTTTCATCTCTTTGGTCCCCTGAAAGCACCCCTATGAGGATGAAGATTCACTTCTGATGAAGAAGTGAAGACAGTGGCGCATTCGTGGCTCACAGCTCAGCCGAAAACGTTTTATAATGAGGGAATATGAAAGCTTGTTGACAGATGGACAAAGTGTATTGAAAAGCAAGGAGATTATGTTGAAAATGATGTATTTGTCTTTTCTAAAAGTTAATTAAACTAAATTCTACAGCCAGAGTGAGGATAATTTTTGACTCACCCTTGTAGTACTGAAAATTAATAGAGGGCTTCCTAGGTGGCGCAGTGGTTGAGAATCCACCTGCCAATGCAGGGTACACGGGTTCAATCCCTGCTCCAGGAAGATCCCACATGCCAAGGAGCAACTAAGCCCATGTGCCACAACTATTGAGCCTGCACTTTAGAACCCGTTAGCCACAACTACTGAGCCCATGTGCTGCAACAACTGAAGCCCACGTGCCTAGAGCCCATGCTCCACAACAAGAGAAGCCACGGCAATGAGGAGCCCATACACTGCAATGAATAGTAGCCCCCATTCAACAAAAGAAAGCCCGCAAACGGCAAAAAACAGACCCAACACAGCCAACAAAATAAATAAATAAATTTATTTTTAAAAAAAGAAAATTAATAGAACATCTAAGTCTAAAGGTTTTTATTTGGAAAGTTTTTAACTAGATAGATATCAGGATTTCATATATGATTATTCATATATGATTATCTATTTCTTTGTGGGGAAGTTTTGGTAATTTGTTTCTTGCAATGTATTGGTCAGTTTCATGTATCATGTTGAATTTATGGCCATATATTTGTCCATGGTATTGTCTTATTACCTCTTTAAAGTCTAAAGGTTAAATTATGATGTATTGTCTTTGATTCATGCTATTGGTAACTTACCTTTATAAATAAAACTATAATTCCCCTATTACTATATATCATATCATACATATTTATGATATTACTTAATAACCTCTGAGCCCCTTGTATGAACTAGTCTCATGGTAGGTTGTGAATATTTACTGAAACTTAAAATGTGATGACCAGTCTCTGCATCAGCAGTGGGCTCAAGTTGTGTAGACACTTCCAGAAACCATGCTTATAAGGCATACAAGGCCATCCTATAAGATCTCTCCTTATTCCCTTTTACTGAATAGCTTTCCCTTTCAACAGGTTCATTTTCAATTAATTGGGGTAGAAATCATGATACATACAGATACACACTAGTGTGTCTGTGGAAGGGTGTGTGTGTGTGTGTGTGTAAGTCTGCTTGGGAGTATTTTGGCAATATCCTGAAGCTTCAGTTAATGATGTTCAATTGTTTTCTTTAGTACTTTGCAAAAAGAAATGTATCACAGAGATGAATATAGCAGCCCATCAGAGATACTCTGCACTGTAGAGATTCTATCTAAAAAGAGACAGACCCTTCCTGGAAGGGAAAAAAAAAAGAGTCCAATGAGATAGAGGAAATATAGGTAGACCCGTAGCTGCTTCCCAAGGGTCAAAACTGGCAAAACTCTTTACATATTTTATTCTCTCTTAGCCTCTACAGAACCAAATCTCTCAGGATTTAGGAAAGCAATAAGATGTTTAATTAGGCTCTATGGGAATTCAGCCCTTGGAGATGAACATTAAAAATGTGAACTCTTTCCCTATTCTTACATAAGAATACAAGAGCAAACTCAGATGATTGGGAAACACAAATGCATCTTCCAGAGGCCTCATGGGTGGCTCCACCTCCCTACCCTTTCTGGGGACAGAGATTCTGACTTCATCTCTCACCCAAGGAAGAAACTGGATCACTGAAATAAAAACTCCTCCCTGATAATTTTTGGGTGAGCCACATCTTCATAAGTGTTGGAGGGTATGATATAGCTTTTTAAATGTTAGTAACTTTAAGGTTATCAATGGATAAGAAGAAAAGTTTGACACACAATCTCAAAAATTTACCTTCCCTGATTCTAAAGGGAAATAATGGTACACTTAAATATCTTTTATCTTCAACTTGTCTTCTCTGCCCTTGATTTTCAATCATGGGATCACCCTTCCTCAACAATATTCCCTTTTGTTTCATTGCTTCTCCCTTCTCCTCCAGTGATGGAAATATCTGTCTAACCTTATTCCACTATTTGTCCTTTTAGTCATTCAGCAAGTATTTATTCAGTAATTGCTTCATGGTAGGCACAAACCAATGTTCTAGAGTTGTAGAAAAGAGTCAGACATCATTTCTTCTCTTGAGGAACTCACAGCCTAAACAGGGGAAGAGATATAGAACTAAATGAAATACCCTGACATGGTACTGTAATCCTGGTAGAGAGGATCTAAAAGTAGTCAACTCTTCCTAGTAAGGTTACTTAAGACTTTGCAGAAAAGCTTATAACTGTACTGAATCCTGAAGGAGGAGTGGAGTTCTTCCATGTAAAGAAGGGGATACGCATGTAACAGGAAAAAGACCTTAGAGGAGCATGTGTAAGTATTGAACAAATGCTAAGTTGTATTTAACAAATAGTTCTCTCTTTTTTTTAATGAATCAGAGTCTACATTTAGCAAGATCCCCAGGAGATTTGTGCACATGAAGATTAAGAAGTGCTGTGTCCTCCCTACTCTGTTCACACAGAGCAGCTACATATATACCTGAATTCCTTTTAAACACCAGGTACAGATCCCTTGTTGATGAGAGCATGGCAGGGCATTGCTGCCCTCTAGACAGTGTGGTTAGCACTGTGGTCCTTCAGCATCCCTTATTGGGGTTCTACTCATATCTGAGTAAAGAGGCTAAATCCCTAAATCTGGTTATCCAGTAGTCCGGGGGATGCACAGCAACAATATACAGCTGATGATCATCATGCCACCCCTTTCTCTTTATCTCTTTCATTCCTGGTAAATATCCACATAACCATTTTCAGAAGCAGAAGCTGAGGTCCAGAGGCCAAGAGATTTGCTTGAGCTTACACAACTAGTGACCAACTACCACTCTGGGAGCCTGGATACAAAGATGTTTATAGTGGGTTGAGTAGTGGCCCCCACAAGATATATCCGTGTCCTAGTCCTATAACTGTAAATATAACCTTACTTGGAGAAAAAGTGTCATTATAGATGTAATTAAGATTATACAGATGAGATCATCCTGAATTTAGGGTGGTCCCTGTATCCAATGAAATGTGTCCTTATATGAAAGGAAAGCAGAAGGGGGATTTGAGACACAGAGGAGAAGAGACAAAGGTTATTTATGTGATGAATTTGGAGTGATGCATTTACAAATCAAACAATGCCAAGGGTTGCCAATAGTCACAAAAAACTAGGAGACAGGCATGGAATGGAACCATCCCCAGCGTCTCCAGAAGGAACCAACCCTGATGATACTTTGATTTCAGACTTCTGGCCTCCATAACTATGAGAGAATGTTGTTCTAAGCCATCCATTTGCAATAATTTGTTATGACACCCATAGGAAACCAATATCTTGCTACTGAGTTTCAGGGAGAGCTAAAGAAGGTGATGTCTTCATCTTCCAAGGCACAGGCCCTTGGAAGTATGTGGAGGGGTGATTGGTTATATGGATAACTTATTAGACATCAATGAGCCATAACAATTCCAAGGATGGAGCACCCCAAAAATCTTCAATATGGGAGCTTGAAGGGCCAAAACATGTCTTCCTCTGAAATGTCAGTGCCAGCTTCCCAAGGTCAGCTGAATAGAAGCGTAAAAGAGGTGATTCCATGGGATCCCAAGAAGCAGAACTGGAGCCAACATTGGGAAGCCCCAGAAGATAGATATGTTTTCAACAGAAATGGAGTAGAAAGAGGGCAGGCTTCAAATGCGTCTGTCCTGATTTTGGGCACAGCCTTGGCCATTTACTAGCTGTTTGTCCTTGAGCAAGTAACATCACGTTTCAATTTCCCTCCCTTTATTTTTTTTTCAATTACTTCTCCCCCTCAGATGTTCCTTTTTTTAAACTGAAGTATAATGTGTTATTTTCAGGTGCACAGCAAAGTGATTCAGCTATACATACATACATATACATATATACATATATATATCTTTTCTTATAAGTTATTCCAAAATATTAATTATAGCTCCTTGTGCTATATAGTAGGTCCTGGTTATCACTTTTATATGTAGTAGTGTGCATATATTAATCCCAAACTCCTAATTTATCACCTCCACTCCCTCCACCCCGAGCTGTCCCTTTTGGTAACCATGTTTGTTTTCTATGTCTGTGCATCTATTTCTGTTTTGTATACAAGTCCATTTGCATCATTTTTTTATTCCACACATAAACAATATCATATGATGTTTGTCTTTCTCTTTATGGCTTGCTTCACTTACTATGATAATCCCTATGTCCATCCATGTTGCTGCAAATTACATTATAACTCTATCTAGTCCAAGGCTGCTAGGAGGTTTAATCAAATGATACATGAAAAGTGCCTGGAAGCAGCATATTAATTTTCCTTTTTTTTACATACAGTTGATTTCCAATATTATATTAGTTTCAGGTGTACAGCATAGTTATTCAATAATTGTATAGATTTTACTCCATTTAAAGTTATTACAGAATAAGAAAATGGCTATATTTCCCTGTATCCTTGTTGCTTGTTTTTTAATTAGTAGTTTGAAACAGGTTCTTCTTTTTTAAATTTTATTTTGTATTGGAGTATAATTGATTTAAAATGTTGAATTAGTTTCAGCTGTACAGCAAAGTGATTCAGTTATACATATACAGGTATCAATTCTTTTTAAAATTCTTTTCCCATTATTTTATTACAGAATATTGAGCAGATTTCACTGTGCTATACAGTAGGCCTTTTTGGCCATCTACTTTAAATACAGAAATGTGTACATGTCATTCTAAAACTCCCACCCTTTCCCTGTGGTAACCGTAAGTTTGTTCTCTAAGACTGTAAGTCTGTTTCTGTTTTGTAAAAACGTTCATTTGTATCATATTTTTAGTTTCTGCTTAAAAGTGATATCACATGACATTTGTCTTTGTCTGACTTACATCATTTAATATGATTATTTCATTCTTTTTAATGGCTGAGTAATATTCCATTGAACATACTTACCACATCTTCTTTATCCATTCTTCTGTCAATGAACATTTTGATTGCTTCCATGCCTTAGCTATTAAAATAGTGCTTCAATGAACATTGGGTTTCATGTAATCTTTTGAACCATGTTTTTCTCCAGGTATATGCCCAGGATTGGGATTGTTGGATCATATAGTAGCTCTATTTTTAATTGTTTAAGGAACCTCCATAATATTCTCCATAGTGGCTGTACCAGTTTACATTCCCACCAACAGGTTTCCCTTTTCTCCACACCCTCTCCAGAATTTATTATTTGTAGATTTTTTTGATGATGATTATGACTGGTGTGGGGTGATATCTCATTGTAGTTTTGATTTGCATTTCTCTAATAATTAACAATGTTGAACATCTTTTCACATGCCTCTTGGCCATCTGTATGAATTCTTTGGAGAAATGCCTATTTAGTTCTTCTGCTCACTTTTTGATTGGGCTATTTTTTTTTTTTTTTGATATTGAGCCACATGAACTGTTTGCAAATTTTGGAGACTAATCCCTTCTCAGTCACATTGTTTGAAAATATTTTCTCCCATTCTGTGGGTTATCTTTTCATTTTGTTTATGGTTTCCTTTGCTGTGCAAAATCTTTTAAGTTTAATTAGGTTCCTTTTGTTTATTTTTGTTTTTATTTCCATTACTCTAGGAGACAGATTGAAAAAGATATTGTTGCAATTTATGTCAGAGAGAGTTCTGCCTATGATTTTCTCTAAGAGTTTTATACTATCCAATCTTACATTTAGGTCTTTAACCCATTTTGAGTTTATTTTTGTGTGTGGTGTTAAAGGGTGTTCTAACTTCATTTTTTTACATGTAGCTGTCCAGTTTTCTCAGCACCATTTGTTGAAGACACTGTCTTTCCTCCATTGTATAGTCTTGCATCCTTGTAAGTGTGTGGGTTTATTTCTGGGCTCTCTGTCCTGTTCCATTGATCTATATTTCTGTTTTTGTGCCAGTACCATATTGTTTTGATGACTGTAGTATTTGTAGTATAGTTTAAAGTCAGGGAGCCTGATTCTTCCAGCTCTGGTTTTCTTTCTCAATATTGCTTTGGCTATTCAGGGTCTTTTGTGTCTCCATACAAGTTTTAAGGTATTTTATGCTGTAGTTCTATGAAAAGTGCCATTGGTAATTTGATAGGGATTGCATTGAATCTGTAGATTGCCTGGATATTATAGTCATTTTGACAATATTGATTCTTCCAATCCATGAACATGGTATATCTCTCCATCTGTTTTTGTTGTCTTTGATTTCTTTCATCAGCATCTTATAGTTTGGGGATTTCAGGTCTTTCACCTCCATAGGTAGGTTTATTCCTAGGTATTTTATTCTTTTTGATGTGATGGTAAATTGGATTGTTTCTTTAATTTCTCTCTCTGATCTTTCATTATTAGTGTACAGAAATGCAACAGATTTCTGTGTATTAATTTTGTATCCTGCAACTTTACCAAATTTACTGAGGAACTCTCGTAGTTTTCTAGTAGCACCTTTAGGATTTTCTATGTATAGTATCATGTCATCTGCAAACAGTGACAGTTTTACTTCTTTTCCAATTTGGATTCCTTTTATTTATTTTTCTTCTCTGATTGACTTTGCTCAGACTGCAAAACCATGGCAAAGCTTGGGAATCTCACATAACTTGATGGAGGGTGCTTGTGTCCTCTACAATTCTTAAGATTAATACACTGTTCTGTGACTTTGCATTTTTGCTCATTTACCCATACTGACTTGAGTTCAAGTTTAAAATTTGGCAAAATATTTAATAGATATTTCTCCAAAGAATATATCCATATGGCCAGAAAGCATGTGAAAAGATGTGCAACATCTTTAGTCATTGGGGAAATTTAGGACAAAATCACAAGGAAATACAACTTCACACCCATTGGTATGGTTAAAATTAAAAAGGAAAAATTATGCATTCGGTGAGGATGTCAATAAATGGGAATCCTTGTATATTGTTGGTGGGAATGTAAAGATGTGCAGCCAATATGGAAAATAGCCTAGTGGTTCCTCAAAAAGATATTTTGCCAAAATCTAAACTGAGTTATTTGTCTTCATATTGTTGAGTTGTAAATGTTGTTTTTATATTCTGGATTAAAATTCCTTATCATATTTTCATTTTTCTCCCATTCTGTAATATGTCTTTTCACTTTCTTGATAATGTCCTTTGAAGCAAAAAACTTTTTAATTTAATGACATTCAACATACCTATTTTTTCTTTGCTTTCTTGTGCTTTAGCTGTCATATCTTATAAACCATTGGATGATCCAAAATCACAAATATTTACTGCTAGGTTTTCTTCAAGGAGTTTTAAGGTTTTAGCTCTTACACTTAAGTCTTTAATCTATTTTTGTTAATTGTTGCATATGTTGTGAGAACATAATTCAATTTCATTTTCTTACATCTGACTATATGTTGTCCCAAAACCATTTATTAAAGACTATTCTATATTCTTTGCCCATTGAATTGTTTGGCACAATTGTTGAGAATTTTTCCATATATTTTCCATGTATATATTCATCTATAGTTTTCTTTTCGTGTGATGTCATTGTTTGGTTTTGGTATCAGGGTAATACTGGCCTCATGTAAGTCTCTCTCTGTGTGCTATTTAGTTTCCATACATTTGTGAATTCTTTCATTTTCTTGATATTATTGATTTCTATTTTCATTCCATTGCTGTAGGAAAAGATACTTAGAATGATTTTGAGCTTCTTAACTTTGTTAAGACTCATTTTGTATCCTAAGATGTAATCTATCCTGGAGAAAATTCCACGTGCACTTGAGAAGAATGTTTATTTGGCTACTGTTGGATGGAATATTCTGAATATGTCTATTAGGTTCACTTGATCTATAGTGTTGTTCACATCAGCTATTTCTTTATTGATTTTATCTCTGGAAATTCTATTTGTTATTGCATAAGGGCTATTGAGGTTCCCTAGTATTATTTTAATGCTATCAGTATCTGCCTTCAAATCTATCAATATTTAGGTATTCTATTAGATATGTATATATTTCAAATGTTATGTTTACCTGTTGAATTGACCCTTTTATCATTATGTAATGACCTTCTTTGCCTCAAGGGACAGTTTTAAACTTAAGTGTATTTTGTCTGATATAAATATAGCCACTCTGGCTTTCTTTTAGTTACCATTTGTATACATTTTTTTAATCTCTTCTCTTTCAGCTTATGTGTGCTTAAATCTAAAATCACTAGATTTTTATTATTATTATTCACTCAGGCACTTTATGCCTTTTGATTGATGGGTTCAATCCATTTATATTTAAGGTAATTATTGACAATTGAGTACTTACTATTGCAAATTTGTTAACTCTTTTTTGTGTATTTTGCAGTTGTTTTGTTTCACCTTCCTCTCCTGCTGTCTTCATTTGTTATTTGATGAATTTTGCAGTAATTTGGTTTGATTCTTTTTATCTTTTATGTTTTTATTATAGTTTTTTTCTTTGTGGTTAGCTCAAGACTTCCATAAAATATCTTGAAGTTATAAATTGTTTTACTTTGATAACAATATCACTCACACACAAAACCACCACTCTTACTCCCCCATACACACACTTTGTGTCCTTGTAGTCTGAGTTTGCTTCATTTTATATTGTATATCATTTAACAGATTTTTCTTTTAAGATTTACATTATGGTCACCATCATTGCAGTGTTGCATGAGTCTAGATATGTCTACACATTTACTTTTACTAGTAAGATATATACTTTTATCTACTTTTAAATTGCTGCTTAGATTGGTTTTAGTTCAATGTAAAGAACACTTCTAAATATTTCTTGTTAGTCAGTTCTAATGGTGACTAATTCCATCATTTTGGGGGGTCAGGGAATGACTCAAGTTCACTTTAAATGCTATTTTTTTTCCAAATATAGTAATTTTAGTTGGGAGGTTTTTTTTCATTCAATATATTAAATATATCCCTGGTTTCCTGGTATATATCTTCTGCTCTACCTGGTTTCTGCTGAGAAATCTGGTGGTAGTCTTGTGAGTATCACCTTGTATGTGATAAGTAGCTTTTCTCCTGTTGCTTTCAAAACTCTCTATTTGTCCTTGAGTTCTGACATTTTGTTTATAATGTGCATCAGTTTAGTATCTCTGGGTTGATCCTCATCAGGATTTTTTAGTTTCATAGATCTGGATATCCCTTTCATCCTATATTTCTTTAAATGAGCTTTTAGTCCCTTTCCTTCTTTCTTCTTCTGTGACTCCCATGTACATATATGTTTACTTGATGATATCCCCAAAATTCCATAGGCTTTGTTCTCTATTTTTCATTCTTTTTTTTTTTCTCTTCTCACTGGATAATTTCCAAAGGACCTATTTTGAGATCACAGATTCTTTCTTCTGCTTGATCAAGTCTGTTCCTGAAGTTCTCTACTGCATTTTTTCATTTCATCCATTATTTTCTTCAGCACCAGAATCTCCATTTTTTATGAATTCTCTTTATTAAACTTTGTTTTGTTCATGTATTGTTTTCCTGACTTCATTAACTTGTCTATCAGTTCACTGAGTCGCCTAAAAACAATTATTTTGAATTTTGTCAGGCAATTAATAGATGTTAATTTCTTTGCCAGAAAATTGTTTTCCTTCAGTGGTGTCATTTTCCCTTGATTTTTCATGTTTCTTATAGCCTTTTGTTGATGACCACACATTTGATGGAGCTGTCATTTTTCCAGATTTTATGAACTGGCCTAAGTGAGGAAAGACCTTCACCTACAGGTGGGTGTGAAGGTGCCATCTGGATGGGATGTGACGGCTCCTGCTCCAGGATTACATTGAGTAAAAGTGGTGAGTTTGAGCAACCTCCCTCATTACAGATCTTAGAAGGAAAGCTTTCAATTTTTTACCATTGAGCATGATATCTAAGGACTTGTCATATATGGCCTTTATTGTGTTGAGTTATATTCCTTATATACCTAATTTCTTTCTAATTTCTGAAAGAGTGTTGACTTTTGTCAGGTTCTTCCTCTGCATCCTTTGAGGTAATCATGTGATTTGTATCCTCATTTGGTTAATGTAGTATATAAAATTTATTGATATGTGTATGTATAACCATTTTTACAGCCCAGGGATAAACTCCACTTGATCATTGTGTATGATCCCATTAATACACTATTGAATTAATTTTGATAGTATTTTTTTGAAGATTTTTGCACCTATGTTTATCAAGGATATTGACCTATAATTTTTTTTTATTATTGTGTCTTAACCAGGCTTTGGTATCAGGGTGATGCAAGCTAAATAAAATTACTTTGACAGTGTTCCTTGCTCTTCAGTTTTTTTCAAGTGTTTGAAAAAGATTTCAATTGATTCTCTTTTAAGTGTTTGGTAGAATTCATGATGCCATCTGATCCTGAACTTTTCTTTCCTGGGAGGTTTTTTTTTAATATAAATTTATTTATTTATTTATTTATTTATTTATTTATTTATTTATTTATGCGCTACTTTGGGTCTTCATTGTTGTGTGTGGATTTTCTCCAGGTATGGTGAACAGGGGCTACTATTTATTGAGGTGCACAGGTTTCTCATTGTGGTGGCCTCTCTTGTTGTGGAGCATGGGCTTCTAGGTGTGCAAACTTCAGTAATTATGGCACATGGGCTCAGTAGTTGTAAGCACAGGCTTAGTTGCTCCATGGCATGTGATATCTTTCTGGACGAGGGATCAAACCTGTGTCTGATGCATTGGCAAGTAGATTCTTAACCACTGTGCCACCAGGGAAATCCCTTCTTGGGAGATTTTTGATTATTGATTCAGCCTCCTTGTTAATTACTAATCTGTTCAGATTTCCTATTACCTCATTATTCATTCTTGGTAAATTGTGTGTGTCTAGGAATTTATCCATACCTTTTAAATTATCTAATTTGTTGGCATGTAATAGTTCATCATGGTCTCTTATGATCCTTTGTATTTCTATAGTATCAGTTGTAATGTCTTCTCTTTCATTTACATTTTTATTAATTTGAGGCATCCTTTTTTAGTAAGATAGCTAAAATTTAATCAACTTTGTTTTTCTTTTCTCCAACTTCCATGACTAGAATTATTACACCTGAAAATGTTGATCACCACATGATATGTCATTTATTGACTTATTGATAAGCTCTCTCACATGTCAAACAAACAAGCTTAATTATAACTTTCTTCAGGGCAAGGATTTGTTCTCCTGATACTTTAGACAAGGATTTCCCCTGCCATTATTAATGCATGCTATTGAATATATAATATATGATTATGCATAGCGGTATATAATTATACTTTAAAATATGTGTTGGTCAAAGTGTAG
This sequence comes from Hippopotamus amphibius kiboko, assembly GCF_030028045.1. Taxonomy (NCBI): domain Eukaryota; kingdom Metazoa; phylum Chordata; class Mammalia; order Artiodactyla; family Hippopotamidae; genus Hippopotamus; species Hippopotamus amphibius. The sequence goes on along the minus strand of NC_080200.1, from coordinate 13,554,290 downwards.
AAGAAGAGATGGAGCATTTAGTACCCTTTTTAAAATCAGAAAAAAAAGAACAGCGGATTTATAGATAAAGTATGAAAATTAGCTAATTAATTAATTAGCTAGTTAAGTGTAAAATAAAAACAGCATTTCTATCAAGTTGTTGGTAACATTTTTTGCTAAGTAACTGTTTTTTCCCATTTCCTAGCAGTCACACCAGCTACATGGAACCAGAAAACCAAACACAAGTTTCAGAATTTATCCTCCTTGGATTTTCAGAAGAAGAAGAGCTTCAACCTCTCCTCTTTGGACTGTTTTTGTCAATGTACCTGATCACTGTGTGTGGGAATCTACTCATTATTCTGGCCATTATTTCAGACTCCCACCTCCATACCCCCATGTACTTCTTCCTTGCCAACTTGTCTTCCACAGACATATGTTTCACCTCCACTACAGTCCCAAAGATGCTACTGAACATCCAGATGCAAAGCAAAACTATTACTTATGCAGGATGCATCACTCAGATATATTTTTCCTTGCTTTTTGGAGAGTTGGACAACTTCCTCCTGACTGTGATGGCCTATGACAGATTTGTAGCTGTCTGTCACCCCCTTAACTACACAGTCATCATGAACCCCTGGCTCTGTTGCCTTCTGCTTATGGCATCCTGGATCATGACTGTCCTGCATTCATTGTTACACAGCATAATGGTGTTACAGGTATCCTTCTGTACAGATTTGGAAATCCCCCACATTTTTTGTGAACTTAATCAGGTGGTCCAACTTGCCTGTTCTGATACCTTCCTCAATGATATAGTGATATATTTTGCAACTGGACTTATAGGTGTTATTCCAGTCACTGGAATCCTTTTCTCTTACTTTAAGATTGTATCCTCCATTTTGAAAATTTCATCAGCTGGGGGAAAGTGTAAAGCGTTTTCAACCTGTGGGTCTCACCTCTCAGTTGTTTCCCTGTTCTATGGTGCAAGCATTGGGGTGTACTTCAGTTCTGCTGCCCAAAACTCCAGGGCCAGTGCAGTAGCCTCAGTGACATACACTGTGGTCACACCCATGCTGAACCCCTTTATCTACAGCCTGAGAAACAAAGATGTGAAACAGGCCATGAAAAAACTCTTCAGAAGAGAAACATTCTCTACATGACAAGGATGTTTGTCTCAGATTTGGAGAATTTCTCATGAATCACAGGGCTCAAAACTCTGGGAGGCCCTAATTGTGATTCTTTTATTAGCTCAGAAAAAGATAATCTGCAATTAACTTTATTCCCAAAGTAATATATCATTGATTCTAATTATCTTATATTTTAAACAATTGCTTCTTTAGAATTTTCTTTTAAAACAGTGTACGCATTCTGACTCTACTACTTAGGGTTTAGTGCAGAAAGCACTGAGCCAATAGGTGCCCCTTGCCTAAATTTATTTTGGTTTGTGATTTTGGTCTCTTGCCATCCAGAGCATTCCCAGTGGAAGAGTTCACTGATCTTTAGCCTCCAGTGCAATGCAAATGAACTTCCACCCAATCTGCTGGTAATGCTTTTGCTAAAGACATGAACACTTATGAATTATGAAAGTCAATGATCAGATCTCTGTGTCTCTCTCTCTTATTTGATCTCCTTGTGGCATTTATACATTTGTTCCCATTATACCTTTGCTCTCATTACTTAAAACTATCCTGCTTTAGTTTTAAATTGGATTCCATGAAAATATATTCTCTAGTTCTCTACTACTCTGGCTGCTTCTCCTTAGCCACCTCCTCTACCTCCACCACTCTTTCATGTATTGCTATCCCAAGGAGCCTTTCTTTGGTCATCTTATATTATCACTCTGTGCACTACCAACCTTTTCTTATTCTCACCCATCACTTTTTCAATAGCCTGTATCCTAATATCTCTTCACTTATTCCACCGTCACAATTTATCTTGCCATATATCTAAGTAGCTAACTAACCTCTTGAAATAGATATGGCATATATACTTCAAAATCACCATTTTCATTATTCTACATGCTCATTTTCTTTTTCCCCATATCAATAAGGATTATGATGGGGTAGAGATGATGTGTTTAACTTAACTAATTTGAGTAAATTTTAATAGGGGAACTAGTTACCAAATTTTGAGCATGGTGTATGGAAAGTACTAGATATCATGCAATATTTTGAGATTGGTAACAGTGATGATCAGTATCAACCACTGGCCTAAAGAGATGAGAGAAAGGAATGGTTACTGATACATGGGAAGAAGGACATGTGTGATGAGGGCCTCCTTGATGGAGCCAGCTGTGAGACTAAGTCAGTCCAAATCTTCATCTCGTTCATGCCCACTCAGTTCTCATTAAGTCTCAGCTTAATGGACTCTTAAGAAATATTGTTCTTCCCTCATATACTTTGATATCACTCCATCTTAGTCTTTCATAGCAAACGAGGTTCACAAGACTTTCTTATTTGAATGACAGTTTTCTATAAATTCAGTACTTCCACTTTGCCCTGAACACTCATCAAGTCACTTTCTAGCTTGAATTTAGCTTTTCAAGTTGGCTTTCTGATTGGTAAGAGAAATTCTCAAGGGTGTCTCACACACACATACACCAGACAATGCACTATTGTCCAACTTACGGAATAACCAATGTCATGATTAGTTCACTTGCTTTCCACTAGAATAAAACTGTAAAGGTAGTAACTGGACTCTGTATCCCTGCTGTCCTGCCAAATATGTGGAAGACACCAGGGACCATGTGCAATCAGACAATAAGCTTCCCTGATGGTCTTAACAGCAGGGGCTCTTCTCTGCTGTCCACTATTAGAATTAGAAGTCTTGGTAACATTCAGGGGTGGCCTTCTGTGAAGTGAGTTGTGATCAGAAATATTTCTCCATTCTTGAGTCAAAGCTCTGAAATCTCAGTAGATCTTGTCCAAATGAGTTCCTTTTTTTTTTAAATAGTTTAGTGTTTATTTCCTTCAGACAAAGACATTCTCTTACGTAACCACAACTATCAAAATTAGGAAATTATCATTCACACATAACAGCCATCGAATCCTCAGGGCCCATCCACATGCTGCCAGTTGTCCCAATAACATCCTTTATAGCAAAGGATCCAGTTCATGATCCTGTAGCACACTTAGTTGGTGGGCCTCTTTGGTTCCCTTCTATCTGATATGTTCTCAGTCTTTCTTTGACATTCATGACCTTGATACTTTTGAAGATTATAGGCCAGTTATTTTAGTGTTCTTTCTACCAGAAGGGGCCTATTTTATGTTTTCTCATGATTTGATTTAGGTTATGCATCTTGGGCAGGAAATCCTAGGAGTGATGCTGTGTTCTTCCCGTTGAATGTTATCAAGTGGTGCAAGATTTCAATTTGTCCCATTACTGGTGGTAACTTTGATTATTGGATTAAAATGGTGTCTACATTGTAAAGTTACTCTTGTTATTTATTTCTTTTTTTACATTAAAATGGATGTATGTATGTATGTTGTGGTAAAAAAAAAAAACAACAACATATAACATGAAATTCACCATATTAACCATTTCTAACTGTATATTTCAGGAGAGTTGAGTATATTCACATTGTGAGAGAGATCTCCAGAACTTTTTCATCTTGCAAATCTGAAACTCTGTACCCACTAAACAACTCCCCTTTCCCCTCTATCCCTAGCCCCTGGTAACTACCCTTCTGCTTTCTGTCTCTATGAATCTGACAACTTTAGATACCTCATATAAGCAGAATCATACAGTATTTGTCTTTTTGTGACTGGCTTATTTCACTTAGCACAATGTCCTCAAGTTTCATCCCAGTTGTAGCATGACAGGATTTCCTTCCTTTTTAAGGCTAAATAATATTCCATAGCGTGCATTCCCACATTTTCTTTATCCATTCATTTGTTGATGTAAATTTGGGTCCCACCTCTTGGCTTTTGTGAATAGTGCTGCTATGAACATGGGCATGCAAATATCTTTTTGAGAACTGCTTTCATATTTCTTGGGTGTATGTCCAGAAGTGGGACTGCTGGGTCATATGGTGGTTCTAGTTTTGATTTTTTTTTTACAATAAATTGCATATATTTAGAGTGTACAATTTGGTATCCCAGTCTCCCAATTCATTCCCCCACAACCCTCCCTGCTTTCCCCACTTGGTGTCCGTATGTTTGTTCTCTACATCTGTGTCTCTATTTCTGCCTTGCAAATCGGTTGATTTGTACCATTTTTCTACAGTCCACATATATGTGTTAATATACAATATTTGTTTTTCTCTTTCTGACTCATTTCACTCTGTATGACAGTCTCTAGGTCCATCTATGTCTCTAAAAATGTTCCAGTTTCATTGCTTTTTACAGCTGAGTAATACTCCATTGTATATATGTACCACATCTTCTTTATCCATTCATCTGTTGATGGACATTTAGGTTGCTTCCATGTCCTGGCTATTGTAAATAGTGCTGCAATGAACATTGGAGTGCCTGTGTCTTTTTGAATTATGGTGTTCTCTGGGTATATGTCCAGCAGTGGGATTGCTGGGTCATATGGTAGTTCTATTTTTAGTTTTGCAAGGGACCTCCATACTGTTTTCCATAGTGGCTATATCAAGTTACATTCCCACCAGCAATGCAAGAGCATTCCTTTTTCTCTACACCCTCTCCAGCTTTTACTGTTTGTAGATTTTCTGATGATTCCCATTCTAATCGGTGTTAGGTGATACCTCATTGTAGTTTTGATTTGCATTTCTCTAATAATTAGTCATGTTGAGCAGCTTTTTATGTGCTTCTTGGCCATCCATATGTCTTCTTTGGAGAAATGCCTGTTTAGGTCTTCTGCCCATTTTTTTCTTGGGTTATTTTTTTGATATTGAGCTGGATGAACTGTTTATATATTTTGGAGATTAATCCTTTGTCTGTTGATTCATTTGCAAATATTTTTTTTCCCATTCTGAGGGTTGTCTTTTCGTCTTGCTTATAGTTTCCTTTGCTGTGCAGAAGCTTTGAAGTTTCATTAGGTCCCACTTATTTATTTTTGTTTTTATTTTCCTAATGAGTTCTTTAATTTAGTGATGGAACTGCCAGCAGAGCTAGATAGACCACTCCTAAAGAGTTTTCCTGCACTCTGAATACTACCTCTAGGGAAAGGAAAGCTCATTCTATGAAGACAGAGCCTAGAGAGATAAGGAGATACACACTAGGCTCCCAAGTTGCCTCTAATGATCAAAATTAACAAAGAAGTTCTCTATTTTTCTTCTCTACTTTCTTCCTATTTTATAGTTCTCTAAATTGCAGACAATAATGATAGGAAAGCAATTTCTTTAATGAGATACCATGAGAATTCAGCTGCTTCAGTCACTGAAATTGTATCCAATCAAAGGTGGCTTGGAAGGAAAAAAAAAATCATGTCCACCAGAGACTTCATGCATGTCTCCATCTTTCTTGGGGCAGAGCTTCCATTTTCATCAATTATCTATTAAAAGACAAAAAGAGTGTAAGTGGAAATGCCATGAGCCAAAGCATCCAAGTAATTGATTCAGGAACAAGGTGTGGAAGGAGATAGAGCATTTATTAGGTGATTTATTAACTCCAGGGACACCAAAGTCTTGAACATTCCTTGCATAGTTGATAGAAATAATGACATAAAGTTCAAGAACACAAAATTCTGGAGGGAAAAGGATCCTCTGCAGTCTGTTCCTTCTCAAGTCTAGCTGTGACTTTTGGCTCATGGAGTCTTCTGGGTGTATTTATGCTTCACACCCCTCTACCTTGATCAGTTTTGATAAAAAATTTTCTATTGTATTTGTGTTATTGAACACTTTTCTTCTATTTTGATCATTGCTTTCATCTTAATTATGTCTTTTCTTTGGGTTTATTCATTTGGTGGAGCTATTTATTTTAATTATTCTGTTCTTTGAATATATACATTTAAGATCTGTTTCTATCATCGTAGAGATCATTGATCTAACAAGCCATTTTATGTAATGGATTCTTTGTAATTCTGCTCTAAATATTTTTAAAACTTTTCATGGCATTTTCTATTTGACTCAAATTATTTAGGAGTTTTGTTGGCTAATTTTTTCTAAATATATATGAAGGTTTTTTTGTTTTTGTTTTTGTTTTTGTTTTTGTTTGTCTTTTAAATGTTGGCTTCTCGTTTTATTTTATTGTGACCAGACTAAAAACTTCTTGGTTTTTTTGTAAACCTCTCTTGGGTTTGTTCAAATTTATAAATGTTTCCTACATACACAAAAGTAGTTGTGTCATCTACTTGATGGATTTAGGCTTACAGATGTGCCAGTGTGTGTATATAAAGTCAATTTTAAGTGTGTGGTTCAAATGTTTACATATTCTCTAACTTTTTGACTACTTAAACTCTTACTTTCTGATAAACTTGTCTAAAAATTTATCATCAGAGTATGTATTTGTCACTTGTGCCTTGTGATTCTGTTATCTTTACATTTTGTTTATTTTGAGCCTCTGTTGTGTCAATGCCCTTTAGCCAAAAACCACTAGGAAGACACCTGTAGTACAGCAAATTGGCTTTATTACTTGTTGTAGTGACAGAGATTGCATTCCATGGGAAAACTTGGGGATTCTCAGTAAGAGGATACTAGAAAGAACTTATCATAGGATTTGGGCTTTTGTTGAGGATTTTGGGAGAGGGCTTAAGGAAGGGAGATTTTGCTCTGATTTGGATACTGTCAGAAAACAGGGAAATTCTGATTTGATGTCCTAATAAATCTTATCTATATGGGGGGATACTGGAGTGAGTATAAGCTATATTTGGTAAAGAAGTAGCAGTCACTCATATGAACTTTACAGGAGGTTGTTTGGTCCTTTTTGGGATCTGGGCAATGTTTCTGTGCTTGAGACATGATTACATAGTGGCCTTACTTTTGTCTTAATCCAACATGGTCAGATGGATTCTTGTCTAATTAGACACTGGGCCTTCAGAATGCTTTATCCTTCAATCACAGGAAGCACATTTTGTGCTCCTGAATGTCCCTTATGTTAGGCAGGTTGGTTTTACAACTTTATGGAACAAATCAGAAAGCATGTCATGCACAGGAGAAAACTTCATTTCACACAAAGAAGACTGTTGGCATAAGTTTTCACTGGTAGCTTGCTACAAAGGCCTCCTGTTTGCTTTGGTCAACTCTGTATTGCAGGACGGTATAAGAGGCCATTACTTCCGTCCTCAGTTAGCTGGCTACCTGTTTGGAGTAAAGACTCAAGCTTGTCAAATATCGATGTTCTGTAAAATTATTTGTGTTGAGAGAAGAACATCAAGGCCCACCAGTGAGGCACCAGGTCAGTTTCTAAATATAAGGGATTCCTTTTCACCTTCTCAGTTGTTAGCTGCCTACAGATTTGTGCTTATTATGTCTTCTTAATGGTTTGTTCCTTTTATTGATAGTGTCCTGTTGTATCTATAGTAATGCAAATCAAATACTGTCTTATATTAATACAATTATATATCTTTCTTTTATACCATATTCCTCTGCATATTTCCCCTCCTTTTATTTCCAAACTTTTGTTTCATTTTCTTTTCTTTACACTTATTGTTTTGTTTTGTTTACATTGGCTTTTTCAAAAAAGTTCATTCTGATAGGTGATGCTTTGATAGGTGTATAATGTGTTTAACATTTGTGATTACTAATATAACTCTACCATCTTATTTTGTTTTATCTATTTATCATGCTTTCTATGTTTTCTTCTTTTCTGTGTTTGGTTTTAAATATATGAGGTCTATTTCTACTCTCTTCATGGTTGCCTTTAAATTTTCTTTTTTTTTAAACTTTTATTGGAGTATAGATGATTTACAATGGGTTAGTTTCAGCTATATAGCAAAGTGAATCCGTTATGCATGTACATACATCCACTCTTTTTTTTTTAGATTCTTTTCCCATATAGGTCATTACAGAATATTGAGTAGAGTTCCCTGTGATAGATTCTTATTAGTTATCTATTTTGTATATAGAAGTGTGTATGAGTCAATCCCAATCTCACAACTTATCCCTTCCCCCCTCAAATTATTCCCTGTTTTCTTCCGACATCCATGACTCCACTTCTGTTTTGTAAATAAGTTCACTTATACACCTTTTTTTAGAGTCCATATATGAGCAATATCATATGATATTTTCAACACTTGGACTTAAGTACATTTTTTCCAAAGACATCTAAAATTACTCAACATCTGTTTTTACCTTCCAAATAAAGTTTTCCTCTGATTTCTCTCTTCCTATTTTTATTATATCATTATCAAGTTGGTCAAGATTTGATTTTAAACACTAAAATAGTCCTTTCTTCATGATGACTTAAAAGGGTATCATAACAAGCCTCAGACTAGGAGAAAATATTTGCAAAAGATATGTCTGACAAAGACAAACTATAGAAATAGCCCTTAAAACTCAACCATAAGAAAACAAACAACCCAATTTTAAAATGCGCAAAGGATCTGAGCAGATACTACCTCAAAGAGTATATACAGAAGGCAAATAAGTATATGAAAAAATTCTCAGCATCACTACAAACCAATTAGGATGCTCATAATCCAAAAAAATGATAAAACCAAATGCTGGCAAACATGTGGAGTAAAAGTACTTCTGATTCATTTTTCATGGGAATGTAAAATAGTACAGCCACTTTAGAAGACAGTTTGGCAGTTTCTTGGCAAAATTAAATGTGCTCTTAACATATGACATAGCAATAATTCTCCTTGGTAACTACCCAAATGAATTGAAAACTTATGCCCACATAAAAATTTGTGCACACACATATATGCTACAGCTTTATTCATAATTGTCAACACTTGGAAGCAACCAAGATGTCCTTCAGTACATGAATAGATAAATATACTGTGGTACATCCAGACAGTGAAATATTATTTAAAACTAAAAAAAATGATCTACCAGGAAAGGAAAAAAAAATAGAGGAATTTCAAATGCATATTACTAAGTGAAGAAGCCAATCTGAACAAGCTACATACTTTATAATTCCAATTATGTGACATTATAGGATAGGCAATATGATGGAAACAGTGAAAATATCAGTGGTTTCCAGTTGGTGAGAAATGGATGAACAGGCAAAGGGGAAGGTTTTTAGGAGGATTTTAGGGCAGTGATACTATTCTATATGATACAATACATAGAATATATAACACCAAGAATAAACCCTGAGGTAAGCTATTACTAAGGCAGTCTTGAAAAGGAATAACAAAGTTGAAGGCCTCACAGTCACTAATTTCAAAACATATTACAAATCTACAGTAATCAAAACAGTGTGGTATTGGCATAAAGATGGAATATAGAACAAGGGAACAGAATAAAATCTCATAAATAAACCCATGCATATATGGTCAAATGATCTTCAACAAGGGTGCCAAAGCCACTCAATTTGGAAAGGACAGTCTATTCAATAAATGGTGTTGGGAAAACTGGATATCCACATAAAAAATGAGATTAGACTCTTGCCTTACACCGCTGCACAAAAATTAACTACAAATTGATCACAGACCTAAACATAAGAACTAAAACCATAAAACTCAAAGAATAAAACAGGAAAACCCTCATTAAATTATTTTTTGCAATAATTTCTTGGATATTGAATAATGCAAATCAAAACTACACATCCTTGGAGAGGATGTAGAGAAACTGGAACATTTGTGCACTGTTGCTAGGAATGTAAAAGGTTGCAGCCACTATAGAAAACAGTATGAAAAACCCTCATAATGCTAAAAATAGAATTACCATATGATCCAGCAATCCCAAGTCTGAATATAGATCCAAAAAACTTGAATGCAGGATTTTGAAGAGATTTCCATATTCCTATTCATGGTAACATTATTCAAGATAGCCAAGAAGTGAAAGCAACCCAAGTGACGATTGATGGATGAATGGATGAACAAAATATAATATGCAAATACAATGGAATATTATTCAGCCTTAAAAAGGAAGGAAATTCTGTCATAAGCAACAGCAATGATGAACCATGAGAATATTATGCTAAGTGAAATAAGCCAGTTACAAAAGGACAAATGTTGCATGATCCCACTTATATGTGATATATAAAATAGTCAGATTTATAGAAACAGAAAGTAGAATGGTGGTTTCTAGGGACTGGGGAGAGGAGGTAATGGGGAGTTGTTGTTTATTGGGTATAGAGTTACAGTTTTGCAAGATGAAAGTTCTGGAAATCCATCACACAACAATAAATACATGTAATGCTACTAAACTGTACACTTTAAAAGGATTAAGATGCTAAGAAGTTTACCAAATTATATATTTTCAATATGTGCTGTTTATTGTATGTTGATTATACTTCAATAAATTTGTTTTTAAAAAGACATAACTACAAAGGAAATGTTGCTAAAATTTTACTTTATGAAGATGGACAATTTCTTCCATTCATAAAAAGATACCATTGAGAGACTAAGAATAAGGAGATAGTTTCAGTGCCAATATTTGACAAAGAACTCCAGAATATACAAAGAACTCCTATAAACAGAAAATAAATACAACCAAAAGGAAAGCTAAGAAGAGACTTGAGTTTCACAAAGGAGGGTATGCAAATGATCAATATGTATGTGAAAATATGTGAAACATCATTAGTCATCAGAAAAGGGAAGTTGGAAACCACAAAAAAAAAAAAAAAAAAAAAAAAAGACCTAAATGCAATGCAGTTTATTGTATTTGATTCTGAAACAGGAAAAGAATATTAGTTGGTTGGAAATGGTGAAATCCAAGCAAAGTCTGTAGTTTAGATAATGGTAACATATTTCTCATGGTTTTCACCAACTTTAATTTTTCTAAACATTGACAAAAGTATCATAGTTATTACAGACACCAAGGGGGAAAAGTGGGGGGAGGGGTGAATTGGGAGATTAGGATTTCCATATATACATTAATATGTATAAAATAGATGACTGATAAAAAAATATCAAATTGTACAGTTTAAATATATACAGTTAATTGTATGTCAATTATATCTCAATAAAACTTTTTAAAAGGAAAAAATGAAAGGACAAAACAAGTATCATAATTATGTAATATGTTAACACAGGAAAAGCTGGGTGAAAGATGTATGGGAATTCTCTATACCATCTTTGCAACTTTTCTAGAAATATAAAATTATTTCAAAATAATGTTTATTTTTAGAAAGTGTTAACAAAATGAGAATTCACTACATACTCAAAAGGATAGCTAAAATTTAAGAGATGGAAAACAGTAAGCATTACAGAAAATGTGGACAACTGGAACTCATACATTGATGATAGAAATAGAAACTGGTAGGACCCCTTTAAAAATTTTTTTCAACAATGTCTACCAAAATTACATCTACACTCTGATCCATCAATTTCATTCTTAAAAACCCAAAAGAATTTAGTGCATAAATGCACCAAAAAGATACAAGAATGTTCATGGCAGTTTGACTTACAGTAACAATAAAAAACTGGAAACAATCCAAATGACCATAAACCAAGTGAATAAATAAATTGTAGTGTTTTCATATGACAGAATACTACATAGTAATAAAAAAGACAAGCTATATTACATGCTAACACATGGATGATTTCACAAACATATCACTGAATGAAAGAAACCAAACACAGAGGATACATACTGCTTGCATTCAGTTATAAAATATTTAAAAATACATAAAATAACCTATGGGCTTAGAAATTAGAATAGTGGTGACTTTTGTGAAATAAAGATTGAATACAAGTTAAGAGGAGAAATGAGAAAGGGATCTTGTGTAGTATCTATGTTTTTTCCTGATAAGACCATTCATTATGTATGTCCATTATGTGATAACTCATTACCACATTTTGAAATGTAGGATACATTTCAATCAATGATTATTTTTATTGATTTATAACGTTTTATGTATACAATATTATATTTCAGCTTCTGTATACACTACAATGTGATAACTGTCAATGGTTAACTTTCCATTCACCACCACACAGTTGACCCCTTTTACCTATTTTGCACTCCCTCTAACCCCCTTTCATAACCACTCTGCTTTTGTCTTATCTATGTGTTTAGGATGATATTACCCTTTATTCAAATAAATTTTTAAAATTTGGATGAAATAGACAAATTTTTTTAGAAAGCATGATTCATCACAATTAACACTAAAAATGATATAGAAATTTTGCAGCACTATAAATTTCTCCAGCTTTGCTGATGTATAATTAACAAATAAAAATTATATGTATATATATATATATTTAAGGTGTATAACATGATCCTGTGATATATGTATATATTATGAAATGACCAGCACAATCAAGATAATTAAAGTATCCATCACCTCACATACATCTTTTCCTTTTTTTCTTTTGTGAGGACACAATATTTCGTCTCTGAGCAAATTTCAAGTATACAATTATACTATACAGTTTTTTTTATAAATTTATTTATTTTATTGGCTGTGTTGGGTCTTTTTTTGCTGTAAGCTGGCTTTCTTTAGTTGCAGTGAGTGAAGGCTACTCTTCATTGTAGTGCGCGGGCTCCTCATTGCCATGGCTTCTCTTGTTGCAGACAACAGGATCTAGACATGTGGGCTTCAGTAGTTGCAGCACATAGGCTCAATAGTTGTGGCTCACAGGCTTAGTTGCTCCATGGCATGTGGGATCTTCCTGGAGCAGGGGTTGAACCTGTGTCCCCTGCATTGACAGGCAGATTCTTAACCACTGTGCCACCTAGGAAGCCCCACAATACAGTATTATTAACTACAGTAACCATACTGTACACCACCAGAACATATTTGCCCTGCATAACTAAAACTTTATACCCTTTAAAAAACAAGTTTTCTCCATTTCTCCAACTCCTAGCCCCTGGTAACCACCAGGAATGCTTTGCTTCTAAGAGTTCAACTTTTTAGAATTTCACATATAAGTGAGATCATGCAGCATTTTCCTTTCTGTGTCTGGCTCATTTCATTTAGAATAATGTCCTCCAGATGCATGCATGTTGTCAACCTTGACAAAATTTCCCTTCTTAAAGGCTGAATAACATTCCATTCCAATACCATTGTGTATTTACATATAACCTCTGAACAATTTGGGTTCAGGGGTGCTGGCCTCACACAGTCAAAAACATGAAAAATGAAAAGTGAGAGGAACTACTATCAATTGAAAGAGCAAGAGAAACCCCTGAAAAAAATAATGAAACAGAAACAAACAATTTACCAGATTAAGCATTCAAAACATTGGTAATAAAAATGCTAACTGAATTAAGGAGGAAACTTGATCTAAACAGAGATCATTTTAACAGGGAACTAGGAAACATACAGAACACCAAATCAAAAATGAATAATTCAATATCTGAGATTTTTTTAAAACACACTAGAAGTAATAAGTAGCAGATTAAATGACATGGAAGAAGGCACAAATTATCTGGAAGATAGAATAATGGAAATCTCCCAATCAGAAGATCAGACAGGGAGACAAAGGGGGAAAATATGAAAGCAACATACAAGATCTATAAGATAATATAAAACTTTCTAACACATGCACAGTAGGGGTTCCGGAAGGAGAAGAAAGAGAAAGAGGGATCAAAAATATATCTGAAGAAATTATGGCTAAAAATTGCACAAACCTGAAGAAGGAAACAGATATCTTGGTACAGGAAGCACAGAGGATCCCAAACTAGGAGAACCCTAACAGAACCATGGCAAGAAATACCATAATTTAAATTGAAAACATTAAATAGAGAATTCTGTGGAATCAAGAGGAAAAAAAAGAGTCATATAAAGCAATACCCATAAGGATATCAGCTTATTTCTCTGCAGAAATTTTTCAGACCAGAAGGGAATGGTATAATATATTAAAGGTGCTGAAAGGGAAAAACCAGCAACCTAGAATACTCTATACCATAAGATTATCATTTAGAAAGAAGAAAAGATAAAAGACTTCTCAGATAAGTGAAAACTAAAAGAATTTAGCAAACTAAACCTACCCTAAAGGAAATGTTGAAGGGTCTTATCTAAATAAAAAGACACAAAAACTTATAGAAAAGGGAAAATCCCAATACGGAAGGTAAATACATAGAAAGAATTGATGATCATTTAAAATAAGCCAGCACATAAATCAAAAGATAAAATTTGTAAAACCAACTATAACTAAAATAAATAATAAAGGGATAAGCATGAATATGTAAAATATGACATCAAAAATATGAGGAAGGGGAGTAAAATAGGTAGATCTCTTAGAATGTGTTTGAACTTAAATGACTGTCTGTTGAAAATCAAGTAAATATAATTACAGGTCAACACTTAGGAACCCTAAGGTAACCACAAATCAAAAACCTAAAACAAATAAACCAAAAAGAAATAACAGAATGATATTACTAAAGAAAATCATCAAACCACAATGAAACAAAAAGAAGAATAAATGAACAGAGAACTACAAAAACAACTGTAAAATAAGTAATAAAATGTCAATAAGTACATACCTATCCATAATTACTTTTTTATTTATTTTATTTTATTAATTTTTTTTGGCTGTCTTGGGTCTTTGTTGCTGTGTGCAGGCTTTCCCTAGTTGTGGTGAGCAGGGGCTACTCTTCATTGTGGTGCACAGGCTTCTCATTTTAGTGGCTTCTCTTGTTGCAGAGCATGGCTTCTAAGCATGCAGACTTCAGTAGTTGCAGCATTTGGGCTCAGTAGTTGTGACTTGTGGGCTCTACAGAGCAGGGTCAGTAGTTGTTGTGCACAGGCTTAGTTGCTTCAGAGCATGTGGGATCTTCCCAGACCAGGGATTGAACCCATGTCTCCTTCATTGGCAAGCAGATTCTTAACCACTGCACCACCAGGGAAGTCCCTATAATCACTTTGAATATCAGTGGACTCAGTGCTCAAATCAAAAGACAAAGAGTGGCTGATTGTAGTTAAAAAGAAAAAAGGACCTTCAATATGCTGCCTACAAGAAACTCACCTCAGAGCTAAAAACATATACAACTGAAAGTGAGGGGATGGAAAAAGATATTCCAAGAAAATGGAAATGACAAGAAAGTGGGGGTAGCAATACCTATATCAGATGAAATAAACTTTAAAACAAAGGCTATAACAAAAGAAAAAGAAGGGCATTATACAATGATAAAGGGATCAATAAGAGGATTACACTCTTTAACATATATGCACCCAATACAGAAGCACCTAAATATGTATAACAAATACTAACAGACATAAAGGGATAAATTGACAATAATACAATAATACTAAGAGATTTTAACACCTCACTGACAGCAATGGAGAGATCATCCAGACATAAAATCATTAAGGCAACAGAGATCCTAAATACCACAATAGGCCAGTCGGACCTAATTGATATTTACAATACAATATATCCCAAAAGAAGCATAGTACACATTCTTTTCTAGTGTGCATAGAACATTCTCCAGGACAAATCACATAGTAGGTCACAAAACAAGCCTCAATAAGTTTAAGAGGATAGAAATTATATCGAGCATCTTTTCCTGTCACAATGATATAAAATTAGAAACAAAATATGGAAAAAAGAATACAATAAGAACAAGTACTTGGAAACCAAACAACATGTTACTAAAAAACCAATGGGTCAAGAATGAAAGCAAAGATGAAATAAGAAAACACCTAGAGGCAAATAAAAATGAAAACACAACTTTCCAAAATCTGTGGGATGTGACAAAGGCATTTCTAACAGTGAAGTTCATAGCAATACAGGCCTTCTTCAAGAAACAACTAAAATCTCAAATAAGTTGACATACCACCTAAAAGAATTAGAAAAAGAAGAAAAGGCCCAAACTCAGAAGAAGCAGGGAACCACAAAAGATTCCGAATTGCCAAAGCAATCCTAAGAAAATAATAACCCTCCCAAACTTCACTATATTACAAAGCTACAGTAATCAAAACAGAATAGTATTGGCACAAAAACAGACACATGGATCAGTAGAACAGAATAGAAACCCCAGAAATAAACTTACACACCAGTGGTCAAATAATCTAGGGCATCATATGCAAGAAAATACGGTGGAGAAAAGATTGTCTCTTCAACAGGTGGTGCTGGGAAAACTAAATAGCCACATGTAAAACAATGAGAAAAGAACATTTACTCACACCATATCCAAAAATAAACTCAAAATGGTTTAAAGACTTAAATGTAAGACATGAAACCATAAATCTCCAAGAAGAGGACATAGGCAAAACACTCTTTGACATAAACTATAGCAATATTTTCTTGGATCAGTCTCCCATAGCAAAGAAATAACAGCAAAAATAAACAAAATTGACTATAACTACAATAAACATGTATTTCCAGTAATAAATAATATATTCCTCAGAGTCTATGGTTCTATACACATTGTTGAACATTCAATCAAAACTTATGAAACACAAACAAAAGCATGAAAAAACAACCCATGAGGAAATCAACAGAATCAGACAAAGATAAACTAACAGAGAATTTAAAATAACTATAAGTAATATATTAAAGGTTATAGAACAGTAGCTCTCACTTAAGGAACAATTTTGCCTCAAGAAACATTTGGCAATTTCTGGAGACAGCCTTAGTTTCACAGCTGAAAGGGTATTTACTGGCATTTAGGGAGTGAAGTCATGGGGTTCTTCTCAGCATTCTACAATGCAGAGGAAAACTCAGGCACAAAGAATTAAACAGCCACCCCCAAATGTGAATAATACTGAGCTTGAGAAACTTTGACCTTACATTCTACAAATGCTAAACCCATCTATCTTCCTTTTACCATCAGAAACAGGAAATATTGTACAGAAGTATACAATTGGTAAAGAGACAGTAATTTTTAATAGGAAGTTTCATGTTCTCTTTTGTTTCCCCATGATTGAGAAATCCTGTTCAACTGGGAAAAGTGGACAACATGTATGAATATATGAGAAAGTTCAAAAGACAATAAGGGCCAATATTTTAAATTTTATAATAGCATACTTTAATAAGCATCCAGTCTTAGAAAAAATTGACCAAATTTATGACTTGAATAAGTTTCTATAATAAAAGACACCATTAACAAAGCCTGAAAACACGAGAAAGTATTTACAATGTTTTTTCTTTTAAAAAGTTTTCTTGAGATATAATTGACATACAATAAATTGCACATATTTAAAGTGTACAATCTGATTTTTTATATTAGTCATCTGTTTTATACATATTAATGTATATATGGCAACCCCAGTCTCCCAATCCACCCCACTCCAGCCCTCACCCCCCCCACTTTACCTACTTAGTGTCCATATGCTCATTCTTTACATCTGTGTCTCTATCTCTGCCTTGCAAACCAGTTGATCAGTACCATTTTTCTAGATTCCACATATATGTGTTAATATAGTATATTTGTTTTTCTCTTTCTGACTTCCTTCACTCTGTATAATAGTCTCTAGGTCCATCCATGTCTCTACAAGTGACCAAATTTTGTTCCTTTTTATGGCTCAGTAATATTCCATTGTATATATGTACCATATCTTCTTTATCCATTCATCTGTTGATGGATGTTTAGATTGCTTCCATGACTGGGCTATTGTAAATAGTGCTGCAATGAACATTGGAGTGCATGTGTCTTTTTGAATTATGGTGGTATTATCTCTGGGTATATGCCCAGTAGTGGGATTGCTGGGTCATATGGCAACTCTATTTTTAGTTTTTTAAGGAACTTCCATACTGTTCTCCATAGTGGCTATATCAATTTACATTCCCATCAACAGTGCAAGAGGGTTCCCTTTTCTCCACACCCTCTCCAGCATTTAATGCTTGTAGATTTTCTGATGATGCCCATTCTAACCAGTGTGAGGTGATAACTCATAGTGGTTTTGATTTGCATTTCTCTAATAATTAGTGATGTTTAGCAGCTTTTCATGTGTTTCTTGGCCATCTGTATGTCTTTTTTGGAGAAATGCCTATTTAGGTCTTCTTCATTTTTTGATTGGGTTGTTTGTTTTTTCTGATATTGAGCTGCATGAGCTACTTGTATATCTCGGAAATTAATCTTTTGTCTGTTGATTCATTTGCAAATATTTTCTCCCTTTCTGAGGGTTGTCTTTTTGTCTTGTTTATACTTTCCCTTGCTGTGCAAAAGCTTTTGTTTCATTAGGTCCTAGTTGTTTATTTTTGTTTTTATTTTCATTACTCTAGGAGGTGGGTCCAAAAAGATCTTGCTGTGATTTATATCAGAGAGTGTTCTTCCCATGTTTCCCTCTAAGAGTTTTATAGTGTCTGGCCTTACATTTAGGTCTTTAATCCATTTTGAGTTTTTTGTGTGTGTGTATGCTGTTAGGGAGTGTTATAAGTTCATTCTTTAAATGTCACTGTCCAGTTTTCTCAGCACCACTGACTGAAGAGGCTGCCATTTCTCCATTGTATATCTTTGACTCCTTTATCATAGATTAGTTGACCATAGGTGTGTGGGTTTATCTCTGTGCTTTCTATCCTGTTCCATCGATCTATATTTCTGTTTTTGTGCCACTACCATATTGTCTGTATGCTACAGCAGCTTTGTAGCATACTCTGAAGTCAGGGAGTCTGATTCCTCCAGCTCTGGTTTTTTTTTTCTCAAGATTGCTTTGGTTATTTGGGGTCTCTTGTGTCTCCATACAAATTTTGGAATATTTTGTTCTAGTTCTGTTAATAATACCATTGGTAATTTGATAGGGACTTCATTGAATCTGTAGATTGCTTTCAGTAGCATAGTCATTTTCACAATATTGATTCTTCCAATCCAAGAACATGTTATGTCTCTCCATCCGTTTGTTTCATCTTTGATTTCTTTCATCAGTGTCTTATAATTTTCTGCAAACAGATTATTTTACCTCCTTAGGTAGGTTTATTCCTAGAAATTTTATTCTTTTGTTGAAGTGGTGAATGGGATTGTTTCCTTACTTTCTCTTTCTGATCCTTCATTGTTTGTGTGTAGGAATGCAAGACATTTCTGTGTGTTAATTTTGTATCCTGTAACTTTACCAAATTCATTGATTATCTCTACTAGTTTTCTGGTGTCATCTTTAGGATTTTCTATGTATAGTATCAGGTCATCTGCAAACAGTGACAGTTTTAGTTCTTTTCCAATTTGGATTCCTTTTATCTCTGTTTCTTCTCTGATTGCTGTGGCAAGGACTTCCAAAACTGTGTTGAATAGTAGTCATGAGAGTTGACATCGTTGTCCTGTTCCTGATCTTAGAGAGAATGCTTTCAGTTTTTCACCACTGAGAATGATGTTTGCTGTGGGTTTGTTGTATATGGCCTTTATCACATAGAGTTAGTTTCCCTCTATACCTTCTTTCTGGAGAGTTTTATCATAAATGGTGCTGAATTTTGTTGAAAGCTTTTTCTGCATCTATTGAGATGATCGTATGCTTTTTATTCTTCAGTATGTTAATATGCTGTATCACATTGATTGCTTTGCATATATTGAAGATTCCTTGCATCCCTGGAATAAATCTCACTTGATCATGATGAATGGTCCTTTTAATGTGTTGTTGGATTCTGTTTACTAGCATTTTTTTTGAGGATTTTTGCATCTATATTCATCAGTGATATTGGTCTGTAGTTTTCTTTTTTTTTTTTTTTTTTTTGGATTATCTTTTTCTAGTTTTGGTATCACAGTGATGGTGGCCTTTTAGAATGAGTTTGGGAGTGTTCCTTCCTCTGCAACTTTTGGAAGAATTTGAGAAGCATGAATGTTAGCTCTTCTCTAAATGTGTGAGAGAATTCACCTGTGAAGCCATCTGGTCCTGGATTTTTGTTTGTTGGAAGATTTTTAATCATAGTTTCAATTTCATTACTTGTGATTGTTCTGTTCATATTTTCTGTTTCTTTCTGATTCAGTCTTGGAAGGTTATACCATTCTAAGAATTTGTCTATTTCTTCTATGTTGTTCATTTTATTGGCATATAGTTGCTTGTGGTAGTCTTTTATGATGCTTTTTATTTCTGCAGTGTCCATTGTAACTTCTCCTGTTTTATTTTAATTTTATTGATTTGAGTTCTCTCCCTCTTTTCCTTGATGAGTCTGGCTAAAGATTTATCAATTTTGTTTATCTTCTCAAAGAACAAGCTTTTAGTTTTATTGATCTTTCCTATTATTTTCTTTGTTTCTATTTCATTTATTTCTGCTCTGATTTTTATGATTTCTTTCCTTCTACTAACTTTGGGTTTTGTTTGTTCCTTTTCTAGTTTATTTATGTGTAAGTTTAGATTGCTTATTTGGGATTTTTCTTGTTTCTTGAGGTAGGATTGTATTGCTATAAACTTCCCTTTTAGAACGGCTTTTGCTGCATCCCATAGGTTTTGGATCATTGTGTTTTCATTGTCATTTCTCTCTAGGTATTTTTCAATTTCCTCTTTGATTTCTTCAGTGACCTCTTGGTTATTTAGTAGTGTATTGTTTAGCCTCCATGTGTTTGTGTTTTTTACAGTTTTTTTCCTGTAATTGATTTCTAATCTCATAGTGTTGTGGTTGGAAAATATGCTTGATATGATTTCAATTCCCTTAAATTTACTGAGGCCTGATTTGTGACCCAAGATATGATCTATCCTGGAGATTGTTCCATATGCACTTGAGAAGAAAGTGTAATCTGCTGATTTTGGATGGAATGTCCTATAAATATCAATTAAATCTAGCTGGTCTATTTTGTCATTTAAAGCTTGTGTTTCCTTATTAACTTTCTGTCTGGATGATCTGTCCATTTGTGTAACTGGTGTGTTAAAGTCCCCCACTATTATTGTGTTACAGTCGGTTTCATCCTTTACAGCTCTTAGCATTTGCCTTATGTATTGAGGTGCTCCTCTGTTCAGTTCACATATATTTACAACTGTTATATTTTCTTCTTGGATTGATCCCTTGATCATTATGTAATGTCCTTCCTTGTCTCTTGCAACATTCTTTATTTTAAAGTTTATTTTTTCCTGATATGAGTATTGCTACTCCAGCTTTCTTCTGATTTCCATTTGCATGTAATATCTTTTTCCATCCCCTCACTTTCAGTCTCTATGTGTCTCTAAGTCTGAACTGGGTCTCATAGACAGCATATATAAGGGCCTTGTTTTTGTATCCATTCAGCCAGTCTGGGTCTTTGATTGGAGCATTTAATCCATTTACATTGAAGGTAATTATCAATATGTATTTTCCTATTACCATTTTCTTAATTCTTTTGGGTTTGTTTTTGTAGGACCTTTTCTTCTCTTGTGTTTCACTTAGAGAAATTACTTTAGCATTTCTTGTAGGGTTGGTTTGGTGGTGCTGAATTCTCTTAGCTGTTTATTGTCTGTAAAACTTTTGATTTCTCTGTAGAATCTGAATCAGATTCTTGCTGGGTAGAGTATTCTTGGTTGTAGGTTCTTCCCTTTCATCACTTTAAATATATTGTGCCACTCCCTTCTCGCTTGCAGAGTTTCTGCTGAGAAACTCTGTTAACCTTATAGGAGTTCCCTTGTAAGTTATTTGTCATTTTTCCCTTGTTGCTTTTAATAACTTTTCTTTGTGTTTATTTTTGTCAGTTTGACTATTATGTGTCTTGGTGTGTTTCTCCTTGTGTTTATCCTGCCTGTGACTCTGCACTTCCTGGACTTGAGTGGCTATTTCCTTTCCCATGTTAGGGAAGTTTTTTACTATAATGTCTTCAAATATTTTCTTAGGTCCTTTCTCTCTCTCTTCTCCTTCTGGTACCCCTATAATATGAATGTTGGTGTTTTTCATGTTGTCCCAGAGGTCTCAGGCTGTCTTCATTTCTTTTCATTCATTTTTCTTTATTCTGTTCCATGGAAGTGACTTCCCACCATTCTGTCCTCCAGGTCATTTATCCATTATTCTGCCTTAGTTATTCTTCTATTGATTCCTTCTAGTGTATTTTTCCTTTCAGTTATTGTATTGTTCATCTCTGTTTTTTGTTCTTTAATTCTTCTAGGTCTTTGTTAAACATTTCTTGCATCTTCTCCATTCTTTTTCCAAGGTCCTGGATTGTCTTCACTGTCATTATTCTGAATTGTTTTTCTGGAAGTTTGCCTATCTCCACTTCATTTAATTGTTTTTATGGGGGTTTATCTTGTTCCTTCATCTGGTACAAAGTCCTCTGCCTTTTCATTTTGTGTATCTTTCTTTGGCTGTGGTTTTCATTCTTCAGGCTGCAGGATTATAGTTCTTTCTATTGCTGTCTGCCCTCTAATGGATGAGGCTATCTAAGAGGCTTGTGCACACTTCCTGATGGGAGGGACTGGTGGTGAGTAGAGCTGGTTGTTGCTCTGGTGTGCAGAGCTCAGTAAAACTTTAATCTGCTTGCCTGCTGATGGGTGGGGCTGAGTTCCCTCCCCTATTGGTTGTTTGGCCTGAGGCGACCCAGGACTGGAGCTTACAGGCTCTTTGGTGGGGCTAATGGTGGGCTCCAGGAGGCCTCACACCAATGAGTATTTCCCATAACTTCTGCTACCAGTGTCCTTGTCCCTCTGGTGAACCACAGCTGGCCCCTGTCTATGCAGGAGACCCTCCAACACTAGCAGGTAGGTCTGATTCAGTGTCCTATGGGGTCATTGCTCCTTCCCCCAGGGTCCTGGTATGCACACTACTTTGTGTGTGCCCTCCAAGAGTGGAGTCTCTGTTTCCCCCAGTCCTGTGAAAGTCCTGCAATCAAATCCTGCAAGCCTTCAAAGTCTGATGCTCTGGAGATTCCTCCTCCTGTTGCCAGACCCCCAAGTTGGGAAGCCTACCATGGGCCTCAGAACCCACACTGCAGTGGGTGGACTTTTGTGGTATAATTGTTCTCCAGTTTGTGATTCACCCATCCAGTGGTTATGGGTTTGCTTTTATCATGACCATGCCCCTCCTGCTGTCTCATTGTGGCTTATCATTTGTCTCTGGATGTGAGGTATCTTTTTTGGTGAGTTCCAGTTTCTTCCTGTCAATGATTACTCAGAAGTTAGTTGTAATTCTGATGCTCTCACAGGAAGGAGTGAGTGCATGTCCTTTTACTCTGGCATCTTGAGCCAAATCCTAATTTTAAATACTCTTTGGAAATTTGCAATATTTTCATTTCCACTCTTGTCTCACTTCATCCATATCTCCTTCTTTAAATTTTTCATCCTTTTGTCTCTGTGTCTGTCTGAAGCTGGGTCCTGGAATGATGCCCCACTCTGTGCAGCACAGTGGATGGCAGGTGGGACAGAGTGGCAGGATTTATTCCTCTACAATATTAATAAGATATCAGTATACATAATGTATAAAAAAGTCTAAAATTCAACAATGAAAAGACTATCAAATTATTAAAGATTTTAACTAATTAACAAAAACAAAAACAAATTGCTAATAAATACCTAGTAATCAAGGAAATTGGAATTAATACAAGGAGCTAATATTGCCAAGTATTAGATTAGAAAAATCTACAGGCCTGAATAACATCCAATATTGGTTACACCAGGGTGAAATGGATATTCCTTTATGACACTGGGAGAAATTTATATAGCCACTTTATTCAGCAATTTGGTAGCAGCTATGAAAATTTAAGATGCACATACATTAGGGTCCAGCAGTCCTACTTTTTAAATCTACCTTAAAGAAATATTCCCAAGATCATAGAAAATATTTACAAGAAGGTTGTAAGCATTACATTCACAAGAGTGAATATTGAAAGATAGGCAAGCAAAAGAATGCACACCAAGAGTGAATCCTAATGTAAATCATGGACTTTGGCTTATCATGAAGCATCAATGTATATCCATAAATTGTAAGGAATGTACCACTCTGGTGAGTCATACTGATAATGGAAAAAGATTATATGTCTGGAGGCAAGGTGTATACAAAAAAATTTCTGTACCTTCCTCTGTTTTTCTGTGAATGAAAACGTCTCTAAATAATAATGTCCAAAAAAAAGCAATTTGACTGAGGCCCAAATCTTCTCTTACAGTTTCCCACTTTGCCTCCTTTACCCTCATTTGCCCCTGAAACTACCATACTAACGTGGTCATTATCAGATGTTCATTCTGAGCCCATTGGTGGGTTGGGAGAATCTTTCTGAACAACAGTAATCCAATCCAAAAATATAAACCCTTTTCGGGGACTTTAAGTGTGCATATCAGTAGCCATTTATTTTATTTAAAAAATAATAAATTACAAATAATCCATATATTTAAGTGAAAATATATACATCCAAACTAACAGCAATGTTTTTAGGGTTTTCTGAGGACTCTAAATTCAGAATTCTACCAAAAAAAAAATAAAATGGCCTCAATGCTTGACAAACTTGGAAGTTCTTGGAATGAAGCATGTTTGCTAATAGTTGAAGTTCCTACAGTTTGTAGAAAAGGATGCTTTGTTAAATGTAAAAAAATCAAAAATTTTTTCAGTTGGCTCTGCTTTCCAATTACTTAGATTCTTACTGTTTTAATTTTTAAAATGTTCTTAATTTGTTTTAAATATGCAAGCATCAATTCATAAAGAATGGCAAAATAAATGGGGGCATATCTGTATGAATAAAAAAGAATAAAATGCATATATCTGTAGCATAATTTCTATAAAGACATGAAAAGATCTTCAATATGCATAGTTGAATGTAAAAAAAAACAACTTGAAATACAATATGCACAGTATTATTGAGTTAATTCTTATAAAGAGTAAAATATTGTATTTTTACAGGGGCAAAGTAAAGAGCCTAAGTTTGGGGCAGTGATGAGAGGCATAAGTTCTGTAATGTCTGAGATGTTTCAACAAGAATATATTTTTACTAACATATTAATAGGTTATAAGTGTTGCCCTGAATTTATAAGGAAGAATACACATCCTGGTCATAACAGATAAGACTTCTGCTGAGGGAACTGACAGGGTTCTGGAAGGAACTTGGCAGAATCTCTCAGTTCTAGTGAGCTATTTAAAATTACAACATAAGCACTTAATGCTTGAGTACTTCACAATAAATTGGGTGTAAAGAATAAGAGATGTCTTCTGGGCATTTGGATAAATAACTCAAGTGTTCTCAGTAACTACTCATTGTGTTTTGACATGAAGATCTAAGAGAACTACAGATAAAAGGATAATACTAAAGTGTATAATGTAGAGCAGTACTCTGGGAATGTAGGCAGCTCTGGAGTACCAGGTCTTATTTGTGTGCTTGTAGGGAGCCACAGCTCTCACTTAGTGTGGGGGCCATGATGGTGTGGGTAGAGGGGAAGCCCCATAAAAGTGTCCATAGGATCACCCTCTCGCTACCCCTCAAAAAGAATACTTTCCTAAGTCATTCAACTTTTCCTGCCTCCCAACACTGAAGCTCTGTGTTCTATAGTTGATCGTGGGCCTTACTTTTTGCATATCAGGATACTAGTTCAAGGATTTCACAGACAGGTATGGGGTTTTGGCCTGCTTCACTCTTAATATCATGTCCATATATCTATCAAATGATCAACCTTCATCCACTTCAAATTTGCAATTCTCCTTTAAAACTAAAATATTTACTAACAAGGGGTAAACAAATCAGAGTGACATTATAGTGGGAAAATATAGTGCTAGAAAAAAAACCTGAAGGTATATATACTTAAAAGGTATATTTTCATGTGAAAAATGCTAGTCACAGAATCCTACAGTTTGATATACATTTTTAAAATATATAGATACACAAATTCATGTAGATTAATATTTAGAAAAATTCATGGGTGCATTGTAAAGTGAAAATCATGAGTAACTTTGTAAGCAAGAAAGAAAATGCATGTCCACTTCTGTCTGTCTATTGGAGAGGTCAGCTGTGGGGTGGAGGAAATTTTTCATATTTTGCTGTATGCATACATGTTTAACTTTAAAACAGAATTTCATATTTTGTGATGTGACAAAAATAAAATTTTAAATTGCTATAAAACAAAAAGAGAGAAACTCACACTTATGAATAACTATCCACTTCTCACTTTAATGTGACATCTAAGAGGGGATTTCTCCTCTGGATTATAGGGGCAATTTACAATTTTTTCTTGATGTGTTGGTATTTTCCATACCAGTTACTCTGCCTGCAATCTCTGTTTCTGGAAGCCATTAATTCTCCACAAGACATACAATACCCTTTGGATGCAGGATAAGGAGAAGGAGTAAACGACACCCCAGTCAGCCCCAATATGCTACCTTCACCTCAGTGCTTGAAAATTTCTAGCTGCTTCCTGAAGCAGACAGCACACATGCAAACCCCCTAAACACAGGCCCTCTCCCAGAAAAACTACAAAACAATGCCCCAAGCAGTGACCCCAGGTTCACCTCCTACCACACCCTTCTGGTGTTTCATAGCTGGGAAATTCAGTTTGTACTGACTTCAGTTTAAGCACTGGCTCAGACATTTGCCATTTATTTCATATCGTATGTCTTAGCTTCCTCATCTCGAAGCACTCTCATTATCTCCCCCCACCCTCAACTGTCTCTGGCGCTGCTCTAGATTTTCCCATCTAGCTTCTTCAGGACCCCACTCTTTTCCCACCATCATTCTTTCACATTCTCTCATAGATACTCCTGAACCACAGACTGCCACACTGGCTGATCAGTTCAGGCCTACAACAGTCTTCTCCCGTTCTTTGAGTCTCTCCAGCTCCTTTCCAGGCTACACGCTCTTCCAATTTCTCACATCTACCATGCACTGAACTATTTCCTGTGTTCTCAGAATCCCCAATGCCAAACCCTTGGAATCCTGAGTCATGCTCCTGAATCCCCTGACACTCAAGGCTGTAATTTCAGTTGCCCTTAGGGCAGACCCATTGTCTCTGATTTCCATTTACAGGAAGTCAGGATGTCTTGTTCCCAGTCTCCTCTGGTCACAAACTTCAAGTTTCCAGATCCCCTGAGGATACTAACTTCAGGCAATCAGCGGAAAAGGAACTGAATCTTTGCAAAAGTCCTTTTTGTCCACCAGACCACAGGAAGTCTCTGCTCTCAAAGCCTCTGAAGTAGGGAGCTCAAGGAAAAGACTGATACCAGGGTGTCCATTGCAGCGTTGTAAAAGCAAAACAAAAACTACTCAAGTGAACCATCAATAAACCATAGCAAAATGAAAAGTTACCTCAATATTAAGGAATGTTCGCCCATAGACCCAAAGACTCAATTACTTCTACCTATGTTGACACAGAGAAATCTCCATGTATGCTATAAAGTGACGTCAAGTCGTTGATTTTCAGTGAAATACTTTATAATCCTAAAAGTATATATTTATTAATACTTGAATATTTACAAGAAAGTAATCTTATTTAACTTTCATAATTAAAATATAGATTCTGTGCCTACCAGAACAAATTATAATTTTGTGATAGTAGATAAAACCTGTTTAATGGAGGCTAGATCAAAGTAGGAATCAATCAGATATCTCTTGTGTTTTTACATGTTTTCTGTGTTATCAAAATTAATTTTTTAAAAATTTACACGTGGCAAGAATATAGTTGCTTAAAAGCACCATCGAAGGCATGACATATTCCAACTCTGTATGTGTTCTGCCAACAATGCTTCTTGAAATTCCTTGTGCATACAGAACATCTAATATATTTTGTTAAACTGCATTTTCTAACTCAGTAACCATTGGTCTTTTACCTCTGGTTAAGAAGCAGGACTTATTGTGGAGCAACCTCATGGACCGCAAGTTAAATGTTCATCTCAAAATACTTTAAAAATTGATCCTTGAATTGTCTAATAAATCTTTATTCCACCTCCAAACTCACACAACTGCAATGAAAAAAAGAGAAAAGAAGAGATAAAAGTGCTTTAAAGAAAGACACAAAACAGTCATTAAATGAAAAAGCCCTAATTGTCTACCAAAGAAACTTCAGAAATTTGGCTGAAAAATATTGAGAGTTCAGTAACATGTCTATAGCAAAACCAAAACACAAAATGCAGTGGTTTTTCTATCACAGGAAAAATCAGTTTTAAAATACCACAGGAAAGATGCTTTAAATTTAAAATAAAACTTCAACAATACCTAGGAAAAATCCATCAAGAAATGCATGAAGTTCTCAAGGAGAAAACTATAAAGTGTAACTGAAAGAACTCATAAGCAACATAGAAAGCTATACTGGTGGGGTTGGCAAATCTTAGTTTTATAAGGAATCTATTACCTCCAAGTTAATCTACACAATCAGTTCCATCAAAATCAAAGTCCCAAGACACTGTTTATGGAACCTAATAAAGTTTATATAGAAGAAAAATGTGAAAGAGGAAACAGCACAGTTGTAAAGAATAATATTGATCAAGTGTTCACAATTGCTATTTCTTACCCTCTGCTTTGTCTTGACCAAACTTTAATCAGGGTTCTCTCTTTCCTACAGGCCCCTGAACTAAGTTTACCCACAATCTTGAGCAAGCACCCAAATAAAGTGGAACATGCCATCATTTTCATCTTCTCCTGAAAAATGGTTAACCACAGTGACACCCACTTCCTGTCACAAACCATGGGTTATTTCCCCTTTTTTGTTTAGCTTCCCCCTGCAAAAATTAAGCTTATCTCTGCCTGCTTCCTCCCTTACCATATAAAAGAAAAACCTTTTTTCTGTATGATTTTGAGATGCTCACAGATTTCTGAGATCAGAGCATTCTCCCTATTGCAATAAACTTCCTGATGAATGTCTCTCCTTAACCAAAAAGATTTGCACTTATTTGATAGAAAATACAGACATTTGCTTCATAACATCTATAAAAACAAAACTATAGCTTTTTAAAATGTGGTATTGGTCCAGGAATGAAAAAAATGAATTCACAAAACAGCATAACAAATACATCATGTATAGAAATTTAATGTTCAGTAGATATGACATTTCAAATTAGTGTATGAAAGATGGTATGTGAAGTCAGGCAAGCCACAATATTCTCTTCAATAAATGATGTCAAGACAACAGGTTATTCATTTAGGAAAAATAATTGACTGAAAATTTTGAGGTATATTAAAATCTACCAAATTAATAAAATACTGAAACATGAAGAACAGTGTCCTAGGCAAGACTAAAGGAAAATCCATACAGTAAATAATTGAAAAACTGGACCAAAATAAAAGTAAGAGATTGTGGAGGCACCACTCTCAAGTTCACTTTTATTGCAAATGTAATTACTATCCATGTGAGCACGAACATGCAGTATCATGTTCCAACATACTACTGTCCAAGGAAGCCAAAAAATGTTAAGTGAATAGGGTGTACAAGACACCCTGGACCCAGTGCGCAGCATTCAACACTTTGAATGTGCATCCTTAGTATCCATCTTCCCAGCCTACATAGTTACTGACTCCATCCCTGGGGGCAGCCCTGAGCTAGGCAGATCCATCCATAATCATATTCCAATTTGGAAGGGCCGGCTGGATTGTATCTGGTTAATAATGCATGAGCTCTTCAAGTTCCTGCGGCTTGTGCTAGGGGTGGGAGAAGGAGTACAGCTATGACTTATACATGTATTTCACTTTAAAAATATGCATTTGAAAAGGGTAACCTGGCCCAAATTTCTGTGTTAAAACTCTATTTGGTGTTGGGCTTCCTAGGTGGCACAGTGGTTAAGAATCTGCCTGCCAATGCAGGGGACACAAGTTTGACTCCCGCTCCAGGAAGATTCCATATGCCTTGGAACAACTAAGCCTGTGTGCCACAACTAAGCCTGTGGGCCACAACTATTGAGCCCATGTGCCACAGCTACTGAAGCCCACATGCCTAGAGCCCATGCTCCACAGCAAGAGAAGCCACAGCAATGAGGAGCCCATGCACCACAATGAAGAGTAGCCCCGCTGGTCGCAACTAGAGAAAGCCTGTGTGCAGCAACAAAGACCCAACACAGCCAATAAATAAATTTAAACAAAACAAAACAAAACAAAAAACTCTATTTGGTGTTATTGAGTTTGTTGTTCTTTATTCCTTTATCCCAATGAAAATGATCTTGCTCTGGTCTCCAAAGTAAGATATTTCAGCATTCCCTTCACTGATCAGAATATTCTTAAAGGCCTAAAATTATTGAAACTTTCTTCCAACATAGTTGCCTCACAAATTCAAGTAAAGATTTTCTCTCCTTAGTTCACCCTTCTCCAGGAATAAAACAAGTAACAGGCTTTCAGGGAAAAAAATTTTGGGAACGAAAGACACCATAATCAGAGTTTGAAGATAATTAAAAATTTTGCATTATGTTTTTTTTCAAAAAAGACATAGATATACATATGTAAAACACATGCACACATCATACACACGTATATACTCTTTTTTTTCTTTCTTTTTTTTTTTGTGGCACACAGTCTTAGTTGCTCCATGGCATGTGGGATCTTCCTGGAGCAGGGATCAAACCTACCTCCCCTGCACTGGCAGACAGATTCTTAATCACTGCACCACCTAGGCAGCCCCATGTATATATTCTTAACAATTGAAAATAAGTAAATACAATGAATAAGATAGAGATTTTTGCAAAAGATATGATTGCATCATTCACAGAGTACCGTGAAAGTATAAAAATATATGAAAATCTCAACTATGCTAGTAATGAAAGAAGTACAAATTTGTCTGAAATTAAGATGAATTGTTTACCCATCAAGCAAGGGGGAAGTTAAATGCATTTGATAATGTATAATTTCAAGATTCTAAGATGTCTGGGATCCCTAAGTCTTCTAATATTTAAATGGAAACCTCACAGAATTGTAGAAATGTAAGGTTGAAAGGTTCTTTACAAATTATCTGGACTGGCCTTGTCATTCTATTGAGGAAAGAGCCTGTTCATCCTTCAGAGACATTGGCTTGTAATCTCAAAGTTTTGATCTTTTTGTATCCACAGATATATAATGTATATAACTTCCTAAAATTTTTAAGTTCCTGTATCTTAGTCTTCTATTAATTTCCTCCTCAATGAGATAAATGATGGACTCGTGCAGCCATCCCCAACCTTTTTGGCACCAGGGACCAGTTTTGTGGAAGACAATTTTTCCACAGATGGGGGATGGGGGGATGGTTCAGGCAGTAATGCAAGTGTTGGGGAGCGATGGGGAGTGGCAGATGAAGCTTCGCTCACTTGCCCACCACTCACCTCTTGCTGTGCGGCTGGTTCCTAACAAGCCACAGACCAGTTCCAGTCGGTGGCCTGGGGGTTGGGGACCCCTAGACTAGTGCATAGAAGTCACTTAAGCTAACTGATAACAAAATTTTTATGTTAAAAATGAAAAACAATAAAGTATGGTAGAAAGAGTGTTGATTACATATGGGAAGTTGATCCTATCCTATAGAACCTGGGTAACTTGATAGAGTCCCACTAAATGGAAGAGTTGTAGAATTTATCACAATGTAAAATATATATATATACTCTACAACCCAAGATTAGAACCACATGATATCTACTCTAAGGAAAATAACAAATATTCTCCCTATGATATTTTTAAGACATCCACTGAAGCATTATTATAGCATGGGAAAAAAGTGGCCATCTAAATGGGCATAAAAACAGGGAATGGAAATATATAATTTCTTCATATTGTGTAATCTGGGTATATGCAACAGCAGCCAAAAAGAAAAATGTAGATTTATATGCAGTGACATGAAATAACTCTCCAAGAAATATTGTTGACTAAAGGATAAGTTGAGAACACAGTTCATAGTATGAAAAACTGTATGTTAAAACATAACTACAGCGAAAATACGTACAAACAACTTACATGTAACACAAATGTAAGACTCTAAGATGTGGAGAGGAGGAAGATAGAACAAAAAAATGGAGCTCATAAATACAGCGAACAGAATCCAGAGAGGGGTAGTGGATGCAATGGGTAAAGCGAATC
Organism: Hippopotamus amphibius kiboko; assembly: GCF_030028045.1. NCBI lineage: Eukaryota > Metazoa > Chordata > Mammalia > Artiodactyla > Hippopotamidae > Hippopotamus > Hippopotamus amphibius. The sequence continues at coordinate 13,522,600 of NC_080200.1, read as the reverse complement.
AAAGAGTACAAACATCCAATTGTAAGATAAATAAGTCACACAGATGTAATGTACAACAAGGCAACTATAGTTAAGAATACTATATTGCACGTTCGAAAGTTGTTAACAAAGTAAATCTTAAAAGTTCCCATCAAAAGCAAAAAAAAAAAAAATTATAACTATGTGTGCTGTTGGATGTTAACGAGACCTACTTTGGTAATCACTTGGCAATATATACAAATATCAAATAATTATGTTCCACACTTGGAAATAATATCATATTGTATGACAATTATACCTCAATTTTAAAATGTCCATTAATAAATAATAAATTCATCGTTCTGCTCACTCTGACCTAAGGTCCTCATAAGGGCGAAAAGACCAGTAGTGATTCTTCATGCTGGGGAGGGTTTCTAATACATAGTGTCACATCTTATTTCAAAAAGATTTAAAAAACATCTTCAATCAGTATTTCAGCATAAATACTATGCAAATACTTTAAAAATAGAAGTGCGGTTTCTGAGAAGTTAATCACAGTGAAGATTAGGGGGAAGAAAGAATCCAGACCAGCAACTAAATAAATCAGCTCCTCTAGGGCAAAAGACACACTTAACACAGAACTCTCTTTAGCACACAGAGACCAAGATCAGACATCTTCCATGGCTGGGCTTGCTGATCTCTGCATCATGAAACACGGATATCTCAGGTTGCTGCCAGGTGTGTAGAATTACACCAATGGGGATAGACAACTGAAGCTATCTGGGAACTCTCTATCCAGTTTGATATTATCTCTTCTTTCTTTCTTCTTTGATATTTGACTTGTTTTCCCATGATCTCCATAAGAGATAGAGGGTAGAAATTTTAAGGATATTAGCACATTTATAGTAAGTTTCAAAGGAGAAAGCTGGTGAAGCTTATTCCTAGGGCAAATTTGAGGACATAAGAAAGACTTCTCATTTTACCACTTGTCTTAGTCCAGATTCTCCAGAGAAACAGAGCCACTAGAATGTATATATAGAGGGAGAGAGAAAGGGATTTATTTATGGAATTGGTTCATGAGATTGCAGAGGTTGGAAAATTCAAAATTTACAGGGCAGGGAGCAGGCTGGAAACCCAGGGAAGACTTGATGTTGTATCTCAAGTCTAGAGGTGGTCTGGAAGCAGCATTTTCTCTTCCTTGGTGAGGTCAGTCTTTTTTCTCTAAGGTTTTCAACTGATTGGACAAGGATCACTCATATAATGGAGGCTAATCTGCTTTACTCAAAGTCTATTGATTTAAATGTTAATCTCATTAAAAAAAAAAAAAAACCTTCACAGCAACATCTAGACTAGTGTTTGACCAAATATCTGGGTGCTATGGCTGAAACAAGGTGATAAAATACCTATTTTTTTTTCAGAAGAGTAGAAAACCAAATTATTTGAAAACTCTAATGGGATAAGAAAAACACAGTTATTTAGTCTATAGGCTTATGTGGGATGGAATGACTTAAAGGAAAATAACAGTGAATTAGTATAGATAGATAGATGATAGATAGATAGATAGATGATAGATAGATAGATAGATATAGATAGAGAGAGAGAGAGAGATATATCAGTAAGGTCAGCTTAATTTTGATGAGTCTTTATTTCCTTCAGTGTTTAGTATAATACCTGTTACCTAGTAAGTTAGATGTTCCTCATAGGTTGTCCTCATTGGCTGTAAATTGTTTCCTGGTTTTTATGGAAATAGCCACATTTCTTATCATCTGATATGTGGAACATGATTTTTTTTTTAATGCTGGACACATTTTGGGAAAATTCTCTACAGACTCACAGACCTGAAAAGATTTTCATAGGGATCATTGGATCACATGGATAAGATGAGAGATTCTAATAGGTGGTCTGCTTATTGACTATAGGGTAAATTTTATTTCTTTGCTCCCACAGTGGTTTTCATACCGCAAAGCTTTGTCATTAACTCATTTTCTCAGGACCGAACTGGGAGATCAAGGAGAAAGCTTGTGCCTTTGATGTACTATAAGAGGACCAGGAGTCCGTTTGGAAGGAACCAAAGAAGCCATGAGTGCTATACCTGGAGAGGCCACTTAACCAGGGGATAGTGGCTCTCCCTGTTGGTGCCTTAGTTCCTACTCCTAACTTTGCCTCAACTCCCTGTCTCAATTCCAGGACTCCATGCCCTGCTGACATACTTGTGAGCCTGGGCTCAAACTTGGGGCTATTTCACTCTAATACCCAGGCTCATCTTGTATGTTAAACATATGGAGTGATCCTGGAAGAGAAATCTTCAGAGCAGATTACTGCCATTGCCAGAGAACACAGAACCTGGATATGGGCAAAGGACCACCAATTTAAAGGACTTTATCCTGTACAATTTAACATCTCCACTAGGAGAGATTGGAGTTTCTAAGATGTGTCTCTGACATCAGCTGTCTGTGTCCTGTACCTGTAGCACCTGAGGTTCCATAAGGACTGTGACCTTTGGTGACCGACTCCTCAGGGGGTCCTAAGAGTTGGAGATGAAAGGTTGAGTTCTTGATTCTGCGTAAAGTACAGAAGGCTAGGTGATGCCACTGGAAAACTGAGGGATGCAAGGCCCAGAGCCACCTCCCAGAGGCTATGAGGACAAGAGTTGAAATTGGAGCATGACTGTACCCTCTTTGTCATCTCTCTGTTTTTCTGCCCCAGGATTTTTGATGTTGCTGTTTTTGCCACTGGGATCTGCAGCCCTGAACACTAAACGTGAGTTTGCCCAGCCATCCCCATTAGTGACATAAATTGTGGAGTGTGCTAGGGTCTGGGTCCTTTTACCAACAAGGGGGAGAAAAGAGGCTTATTTTGCAAGTAAGGCTCAGAGATGATCCTCTGGGGATAAGAGAAGCTATTTCTTCCTCCCTATATGCCCAGAGGTTTTGGTCTCTTCCTCTTCCAATGGCAGCCATATCTCCCACTCCCTCCCTTCCTCTACTTTAGGACCCCCAGATGGCAACTTGCTTTGTTCATTCCTTGAGTCTTCTGACAATGGTCTCCATCACTACTGTTTCTGCCCCCACAGCCTGTCTTCAGTGGTGCCCTCCACATCCTCAGTGTATTGATGTTGATGCCTGCCGCTGCACCCCGGGATCCAAATTTTCATCTGGGGAGATATTCGCCAGCCCCTTGGAGAGTTGTGATGGTACTGTTCTTTAGGGGGTCATGGAAATTTGGGGAGAGAGTTTGGGGCATCTTTAGCCCTCAGCTGTAAAAGCAACACAGAAGCACTTTGTCAAAAATAAGAAGAAAGAGACAACAGGGGGAGTATGGAGGGTATTAGTAATCATGTTTTCGTGCTCGGTAGGCAGAGTGTTGAGAGCTTATACTGTGAAGCTGGGCTACCTAGGTTCAAAGTTTAGCTCTGCCACTGACTAACTTTCTGATGTTTAGGGAATTATTTCTCCTCTCTATGCCTCAGTTTGCTTGTTTGTATATTGAGGATAATTATTGGTCCTCCCCCATGTATTTGACATGAAATTTAATAATTATCTATATGAAAAAAAGGGTAAAGACTAGTACAGATCAAACTGCCAAAACAATGGGACCTATCATCATTTTTACTTCTGTTATCATTTTATTACTATTACTGTTGTTGCTATTATTATTATTATTATTATTATTATTATTATTATTTTCATAGCACAAAGAAAGGGGAGAAATAGTGGAAGCAACAGGAGGAAAGAAATACCTAGGATCTGGAAATTCAGGCTTTCCTACCAGCTTGAGTTTGCTGGAAACTCCTGCCTTGTTCACAATTATGGCTTCCCACCTTATCCAGGAGGCAAGCAAAGCTTACATGATTTTTTCCCCCATCTTCATCCATTTCACCCATTTGCCAAACACCACCTCTGGCAACCACCAATCTGTTCCCTATGTAAGAGTAAGGCTTTTCTTTTTTTAAAGATTCCACATGTAAGTGACCATAAGTGTTTGTCTTTTTCAGTCTGACATATTTCACTTAGCATGATGCCCTCAAGGTCCACCCATGCTGTTGCAAATATCAATATTTCTTTCTCCTTTATGGTTAAATAATATTCCATGGTATATATATACTACTTTTTGTCATCCATTTATCTGTGGATGGACACAGGTTGTTTCCATGTCTTGGTTTCAATAAGTAATGCTGCAGTAAACTTGAGGATGCAGATACCTCTTTGTGATAGTGATTTCATTCTCTTTGAATAAATACCAGAAGTGAAATTGCTGGAAATATGGTTGTTCCAGTTTTAATTTTTTGAGGAACATCTATACTTTTTTGCATAGGGGCTGTAAATATAATTACGGCCAACAATGACCAGGGGTCCTTTTCACCACATCCTCACCCATTCTTGTTATTGTAGTCTTTATGATAATAACCTTTCTAAGAATTTAAGAGGTGATATCTCATCATGGTTCTGATTTTCATTTCCCTCATGATAAGTGATGTTGAGTACCTTTTCATACACCTGGTGGCCATTTGTAATCTTCTTTGGAAAAATGCCTATTCAGATCGTCTAGACATTTTTGAATCAGATTTTTCTTTTTTTGCTATTGAATTTATAAGTTCATATACTTTGGATGTTTTCCCTTTATCAGATAAGTGATTAGCAAATATTTTCTCCCAAATCATAGGTTGCCTTTTCATTTTGTTGGTGGTTTCCTTTGTTGCACAGAAGCTTTCTAGTTTGATGTCATCCCACTTGTCTGTTTTTGTTTTTGTTGCTTTTGCTTTTGCTATCAAATCCAGAAAAATATTGCCAAGATTGGCATCAAGGAGCTTATACCTTATGTTTCTTTCTAAAAACTATATGTTTAATCTGAGGTAGCCTCATTTTTAAAATGATCAAATTTGGAGTCAAAGAGACGGAATGGCATGTTCCATGTCATAACTAATGAGGTAGGAACAAAACCAGGTCTAAAGCTCAGGGGATATATTCTTTAAAAAATAGCATCATTAAAGGAAATTATAATTCTTAAAGCTATTCAAAATAGTTTTATATGCTTAATTATGCATCATAAAAGATACCACTCTGTTTGAAATGATGAGGAAAAATACACCTCTACAATTTTTCAGGAGACTGTGTACTGGGCTTATGGGTGAATTCTTTGTTCTTCATTTTTTTATGTCTCCACGTGTTATTTAATATTTGGGGGAAAGTAAATTTTATCAGGGAAGAAAAGATGTTATGATTACTGCTCAGCCCTTACATGACTTTAGAGAAATTCCTAAAGATTCCTTCTTGCGTTTGCATGTGAGTGTCTCATGGAGATTTGCAGACTGGGTGAACATAGAAGAGATCCTGTTGCTGATGTAACTGGATCCCAGCCCCTTTCTGTGAGGGCACTTGTCAGGTTAGATATTTTCCAACTTCATGTGCCCTGCACAGCTCACTCCCAGCTGTCCCCCACTCAACTCCACCTCATCCTGACAACCCTGAAGACATGTCCCAGACATTGCCACCATCTGAGAACAGAAGAGAAAGTCCCAACATGAATCCCTCAAGTATGCATCCCTCCCCCTTCCACTCATGTCATGGTGCTGACACCCACAACCTGGGCCTGAGGACTTAGAGGGCAATCCTTGAGATCAGAGAAGAAACTCTGTTCTGGGGGAGGCCAGTTGCCTTCGCTGACTCATTATGACCCTGTGAGTCCTTTCAAGCTCTAAAAGTCTTTGTTCCCCTGACTGGAATGTACAAAGGTGAAACATTTTGCCCCACATTTTGATTCATCTTATGTCCCTGATATAAGTTGTTGTTCTTAGTAAATGGTGTCCAGCCCCTGCTCTGTGGGTCCCTGAGCTATTTAAAGGAGTCCTGGCTCTTGGGTATCTTTCATGTTTAGAGAACAGGGAGAGAGAAAACGTCACAAAACACCTCCAGTGACTCATCTGTTATCAGCTTCCTGCTGCTTCCTCATTTCCCATCCATAACCGGCTCTAATAAAGGGTGATTCCCCCAGGAGTGCAGATATCAAGATTCCCCTAGACACATCCTGAGGCATCTGAAAAGTCCTGACATTGGGATCTAATGGAGTGCCTGATGAGGATTGTAAGGTTACTTGGGCTACTGTGAGTAAAGGGGGATGGAAGCCAACAATGGGCAGGGGCCTGGCTCTATCCTCAGGTATTACTGACAGGTATCACCCTGGACAGCCCCCGCCATGCCTCCCTCCATTTCCTCAGCATCATGGGCAGGCTTCCGTGCCACTGTCACCTTGACTGAAGCTCACCCCCAGGTCCCCAGTGGTGTAAACAGGGGAGGGTCTGGAGCTGATGCAGTGCCTCTGTCTAGCTCAAAATTTCTGCAGAGCGGATGCAGACCTCCTTCCAGCCCCCATTATGGCACAGCGGAGCATCTGAATCTAGGGATCCTCAGACCCAGACAGAGAACAGAGGTGAGCAGAGCACGTACCATCTGGAGGGGCTGGCTCTGAGCCAGATCAGCCTCAGGAATGCCACCTGGGAGCTGAGTCTGTCCAGCCCCAAAGCTCGTGTCAGGCTGAAGACCAGCATCTCGGCCCTGTGGAAACTCACACCTTTGGAAGGTGACTCTTTTTCCTGTTGTGTTCTAGACATCAGTGTGTGTGGACCACCCTGGAACGTGTCCTGTGAAGTATATATAGACTGCCAGGATTTTGACAAGACAACCTGTGTCTGCAGTAAAGAGAACAAGCTTCTTTCTAAAGAAATGTTTAGCACTGAGGCGGATAACATCTGTTTTGGTAAGAAGGAACCCACATCTTCCATCTCCTCATCCCTGAGGTTTGGGGCCACTCACCCCACTTTCTCGCAGCATCAGAGGGCTATTCTGAGCACCTGCCTGGCTTCCCATCCCCCTTCAAATCCCAGGGTCAAAAACCCTCCACAGAGTAACACTTCTGCAACTTTGAAATGTCTGCTTTGCCACCTAGCACTTTATTTTCATAAAACAGAGAGGTGGCATTCAAGATACTTCAGGCTTTGAGTCCTAGTGCAATATCCATATTCTTCTTCATCAGTAACTGCCAGGATGAGACCTTCCCCCACTGGACCCCACACAGGCTTGGGCAAGTCATGAGCCCTCTCAGACATCCCTGGCCATGATAGACCCAAGAACCCTGTCCATCAAGAAATGTGGGAGAGGGAGATTCAAGGGTAGGTCCACCTTTCCCACCCAACCCTGCCTCTGGCCATCATAGCTGAAGAAGCTACCTCCTGGCACCCTGACCCAGTTTTTTGGCCACTCAGCCTTTCTGCATGCAAGGTTTCACACTGCCTCTGTCCAATAACTTCAATTCATGGTGCTGTGGGCAACTTGGATGGCTGGGACCCAGGAGGATGTTGTGCTGGGCGTGGGTATAGTGACGTGGACAACCCACCATATAGATGAGTAGTCCAGTGAATGGAAGAGATTCCCATCTTGATCAGATGGAAAGAAAGGACATAATTGTGGACCATTGCCTCAGCCCAACTCTCTACTAAGAAGGTCAACCTAGGCCCCAGGTTGACCCAGACCAATTGGGGACAGAGATGGAGACTGAGCCCACTCTGCAGGGCCCACAGTTCTGCATCTCTGACAGTGGGGCAAGGGCCAAGAAGACAGAACATCTTCCACTTCTCAACCGTGAGTACTTCCTCCCCTCTTCAGCCACCCAACCATCATTCAGGGCTGGCCTTGCTCAGATGTTGACTCTCACCACTCCCTGCCAGTCTGTAGGATGCCTTTCTGCCTTTCTGAGGATCAGAGAAGGCACTCCCTACCACCCCAAAGCTGCATGCTAGATGCAGGCCATCACTGTTACCCCAGCCTGGCGCCCACTGTCTGGGTAACTCTGGCCTGTCTGGCATCACATTCATTCTCCTCACCCCTTCCCAAAAGCCCCTTGAGAGGCCTGGCTCAAGGACTGGTCTTGGGCAAGACTTGTGCAGCTAGAATCTCAGAATTAGTACAGATGGGAGGGTGCTCTTTTGTCTGGGTTACTGGGATTCCAAGGAGAATTCAAGCAGCAAGCAGCCACCCTGGGGGAGTGAGGAAAAACATCATCACTAGGAACCATGATAGGTGCTGCTCAGGATATGAAGTACTTCCCCTGCACTCAGCTCCCAGGAAGACTCACCATGAGTTTTGTCTAAACCTCAGGCTGGCACACAGGTGTCAGTGATGTCCCTGCCTAACCTGGGAGCTGCCCAGGGAAGATGAAGACACTGGGGCTAATAGGCAGGGAGGACTCACACCACTTCCATCCAGATCCAGACAACAAAGTATTTAAGGTCACCACATTTACCCATAGGATGCCTCCATGTGAATAAGAAAGATAGCCATTCACCAGATAGAAGACAGTGGAACCATCTCAAAGCAGATTTCTGCCATTTCCATAGCACAAAGAATCTGAGCATGGCAAAGGATTGTGGGCTTTCTGAGGGCTTTCTCCTTAAAGATTTACTCCCTTCATCGAGAGAACTTGGAGAGATTTTTAAATAAATTTTTATTGGAATGTAGTTGCTTTACAATGTTGTGATAGATTCTGCTGTGCAGCAGTGAATTAGTTATACATATACATATACCCACTCTGTTTTGGGTTCTCTTTCCATTTAGGTCACCATAAAGCATTGAGTAGAGTTCCCTATGCTGCACAGTAAATTCTCATTAGTTATCCATTCCATATAAGGTAGTGTATATATGTCAATCACAATCTCCCTATTTATCCCACTCACTCTTCCCCCCTTGGTAACCATAAGTTTGTTGTCTGCCTCTGCGACTCTATTTCTCCTTTGAAAATAAATTCATCTGTACCATTTTTATACATTCTACATATGAGCAATATTATACAATATTTGTCGTTCTCATTCTGACTTACTTCACTCTGTATGGCAAACTCTAGGTCCATGCATGTCTCGGCAAATGACATTACTACATTTCTTTTTATGGCTGAGTAATATTCCATTGTACATATGTGGCACATCTTCTTTATCCATTCATCTGTTGATGGGCATTTAGGTTGCTTCCATGTCCTGGCTATTGTAAATACTGTAGCAATGAACATTGGGGTGCATTCTTCCTTTCGAATTCTGGTTTTCACCAGATATATGCCCAGGAGTGGGATTATAGGATCAGATGACAGCACTATTTTTAGTTTTTTAAGAAATCTCCATACTGTTCTCCATAGCGGCTCTACCAATTTACATTCCCACCAACAGTGCTGGAGGGTTCCTTTTTCTCCACATCCTCTGCATATTTTTTACAATTATTTATGTTTATTATTTATAGATTTTAATATGTGTATACATTTTACTCCTTGTTTCTTCGATATTAAATTCAAAAATTGAATAAGTTAAATATTTGAGTGGTTAAAATATGTTTTACTTTTCAAATTTATTTTATCACTTTTTAATTGTAAAGTTTTCCTGCTTTCTTTTTTTATACATCTTTATTGGAGCATAATTGCTTTACAATGTTGTGTTAGTTTCTGCTGTACAACAAAGTGAATCAGCTGTATGTATATATATATCCCCATATCCTTTCTCTCTTGAGCCTCCCTCACATCCTCTGTCCCACCCATCTAGTTTACCACAAAGCTCTGAGCCGATCTCCCTGTGCTATGCAGCAGCTTCCCAGTAGCTAGCTACTTCACATTTGGTGGTGTATATATGTCAATGCTACTCTCTCACTACATCCCAGCCTCCCCATCCACCCCGTGTTCTCTAGTCTGTTCTCCACACCTGCGTCTTTATTTCTGCCCTGCACTAGGTTCTTCAGTACCAGTTTTCTAGATTCCATATATATGCATTATCATATGGTATTTATTTTTCTCTTTCTGGACTTACTATACTCTATATGAAAGACTCTAGGTCCATCCACCTCACCACAAATAACTCAGTTTTATTCCTTTTATGGCTAATATTCCATTGTATACATGTGCCACAACTTTTTTATCCATTCATCTGTCAATGAATATTTAGGTTTCTTCCATGTCCTGGCTATCGTAAATGAATATTGGGGTGCATGTATCTTTTTGAATTATGGTTTTCTCAGGGTATATGCCCAGATGTGGGATTGCTGGGTCATATGGTAGTTCTATTTTGTTTTTAAGGAAACTCCATATTGTTATCCATAGTGGATGTACCAATTTACATTCCCACCAACAATGTAGGAGGCTTCCCTTTTCTGCACACCCTCTCCAGCATTTATTATTTGTAGATTTTTTAATGATGGTGATTCTGACCAGGCTGACATGATACTTCATTGTATTTTTGATTTGCACATCTCTAATAATTAGTGATGTTGCGCATCTTTCTGTGTGTTTGTTGGCCATCTGTATGTCTTCTTTGGAGAAATATTTATTTAGCTCTTCTGCACATTTTTTGATTGGGTTGTTTGATCTGGTTTTTTTGTTTTGTTTTGTTTTGATATCGAGCTGCTTGAGCTGTTTGTATATTTAGGAGATTAGTCCCTTGTCAGTTGCTTCATTTGCAAATATTTTTTCCCATTCTGAGGGCTGTCTTTTTGTTTTGTTTATGGCTTTTTTTTTTTTTTTTTTTTTTTTTTTGCTGTGCAAAAGCTCTCAAGTTTAATTAGGTCCCATTTGTTTTTGTTTTTATTTTCATTTTCATTGCTCTAGGAGGTGGGTCCAAAAGATCTTGCTGCGATTTATGTCAAAGAGTGTTCTGCCTACATTATCCTCCAATAGTTTTATGATATCCAGCCTTACATTTAGGTCTTTAATCCATTTTGAGTTTATTTTTGTGTATGGTGTTAGGTAGTGTTCTAATTTCATTCTTTTACGTGTAGCTGTCCAGTTTTCTCACCACACTTATTGAAGAGACTGCCTTTTCTCCATTCTTGCCTCCTCTGTCATAGATTAAGTGGCCATAAGTGTGTGGGCTTATCTCTGGATTTTCTATCCTGTTCCATTGATCTATATTTTTGCTTTTGTGCCAGTACCATACTGTTTTGATCACTGTAGCTTCATAGTATAGTCTGCCTGATTCCTCCAGCTCCATTCTCCTTTCTCAAGATTGCTTTGGCTATTCGAGGTCTTTTGTTTTTCCATACAAATTGTAAAATTTTTCTGCCAGTTCTGTGAACAATGCCATTGGTAATTTGATAGAGATTGCATTGAATCTGTAGATTTCTTTGGGTACTATAGTCATGTTTACAATATTGATTCTTCCAATCAAAGAATATGGTATATCTCTCCATTTGTTTGTGTTGTCTTTCATTTCTTTCATCAATATCTTGTAGTTTTTGCTTACAGGTCTTTTGCCTCCTTAGGTAGATTTATTCCTAGGTACTTTATTCTTTTTGCTGTGATGGTAAATGGGATTGTTTCCTTGATTTCTTTTTCTGATCTTTCATTGTTAGTGTATAGAAATGCAAGAGATCTTTGTGTATTAATTTTGCATCTTGCAGCTTTGCCAAATTCATTGATGAGCTCTAGTAGTTTTCTGGTGGCATCTTTAGAGTTTTCTATGTATAGTATCATGTCATCTGCAAACAGTGACAGTTTTACTTCTTTTCCAATTTTTACTCCTTTTATTTCTTTTTCTTCCCTGATAGCCATGGCTAGGACTTCCAAAACTATGTAGAATAAAAGTGGCGAGAGTGGACATCCTTGCTTTTTTCCTGAACTTAGAGGAAATGCTTTCTGCTTTTCACCATTGAGTATGATGTTAGCTGTAGGTTTGTTTATATGGCCTTTATTATATTGAGGTAGGTTCCCTCTAAGCTCACTTTCTAGAGAGCTTTTATCATAAATTGGTGTTGAATTTTATCCAAAACTTTTTCTGCATCTATTGAGATGATGATATGGTTTTTATTCTTTAATTTGTTAATGTGGTGTATTTTTTTTGGGGGGGGGTACACCAGGTTAATGTGGTGTATTGATTTGCATATATTGAAGAATCCTTGCATCATTGGGATAAATCCCACTTGATCAGGGAGTATGATCATTTTAATATGTTGTTGAATTCAATTTGCTAGTATTTTGTTGAGGCTTTTTGTGTCTATGTTCATCAGTAATATCGGTCTGTAATTTTTTTGTATGATATTTTTTCTGGTTTTGGTATCAGGGGATGGTGGCCTTGTAGAATGAGTTTGGGAGTGTTCCTTCCTCTGCAATTTTGGAAAAGTTCCAGAAGGGTAGGTGTTAAGTCTTTTCTAAACTTTTGATAGAATTTGCCTGTGAAGCCATCTGATGCTGGACTTTTGTTTGTTGGGGTTTTTTTAATCACACTTTCAATTTAAGTACTTGTGATTATTCTGTTCATATTTTCTATTTCTTCCTGGTTCAGTTTTGGAAGTTTGTACCTGTCTAGGAATTTGACTGTTTCTTCTAGGTTGTCCATTTTATTGGCATATATTTGCTTCTGGTAGTCTCTTATGATCTTTTACATTTCTGTAAGTCTATTGTAACTTCTTTTTCACATCTAATTTCATTGATTTGAGTCCTCTTCCTTTTTGATGAGTCTGGCTAAAGGTTTATCAACTTTGATTTTCTTCTCAAACAACAAGTTTGTAGTTTCATTGATCTTTGCAATTGTTTTCTTTGTCTCCATTTCATTTATTTCTGCTCTGATCTTTATGATTTCTTTCCTTCTACTAACTTTGGATTTTGTTTGTTCCTCTTTTTCTAGTCGCTTTAGGTGTAAGGTTAGATTGCTTATTTGAGATTATAGTGCTATAAGCTTCCCTCTTATAACTGCTTTTGCTACATCCTATAGGTTTTGGATCATCATCTATTCATTGTCATTTTTCTTTAGGTATTTTTTTCGTTTTTTTCTAGGCAGCCTCCCTGCTGCCTGCATTCCAAGGGGTTTTAATCTAGCCCCCCCCCCCCAGAGTGCCTGAGGGTGATTGTTATCCCTGAGTGCTTTAGGTGGCCCACGGGCGCCTCTCCACTGCCTGTTGCAGAGGCGCCAAAAGAGAGAGAGAGGCTATGTGTGGGCTCCTCCCCACCGCCCGTGAGCCTGCAGCCTCCAGCCACCATCATGGCCGGGCAGCTCTCAGGGGTGGGCACTCCTCGCCGTGGACCTCTTCCCTCCTGTCCTCTCGGTCCATCACCTTACTGATAACAATGTTTCTCACCCTGAACCAGCTCTCTGGTTCCCACACTCCTGCTCCCAGACCCTCTGTTTAGCTGTGGATGGACGTCTCGGTCAGGAATGCTAAGCTGTGCTGTGGACCCTCCGTATGTTTCTCACTCCCTCCCTTCTGCCACAGCTCCACCGCTTCACCCTCTTTGAGCCCTCGTAGATGCCTCCCTACCGGTTATGTCGGGCTCCTTGTGGTCCTTTCTGGTGTCCGAGGCTGTCTGCTGGTGTTCAGCTGGTTCTCTGTGGGAATTATTGGGTCCTTCAGTGCATTCCCAATGCATCTGTGGAGAGGGATGCATTCCACATCCCTCTACTTTGCCGCCATCTTTTTCCCGCCTCTTTAGGTATTTTTGTTTGTTTGTTTCCTCTTTGATTTCTTCAGTGACCCATTGGTTACTTAATAACATATTGTTTAGTTTCCATGTGTTTGTGTTCTTTACAGTTTTTTTTGTGTGTAATTGATTTCTAATCTCATAGCATAATAATCAGAAAATATGATTTCAATTTTCTTAAATTTACTGAGGCTCACCTTATGGACAAGCACGTGGTCAATCTTGGAGAATATGCCATGTGCACTTGAGAAGAAAGTGTATTCTGCTGCTTTTGGATGGAATGCCCTATAAATATCAATCAAGTCCATTTGGTCTAATGTGTCATTTAAGGCTTGTGTTTCCTTATTAATTTTCTGGAGGATCTGTCCTTTGGTGTAAGTGGGGCGTTAAAATCTCCCACTTTTATTGTCTTGCTGCCTATTCCTCCTTTTATGACTGCTAGCATTTGCCTTTTATATTGAGGTGTTTGTATATTGGGTGCAAATATACTTACAATTTTTATATCTTCTTCTTGGGCTGATCCCTTGATCATTATGTAGGGACCTTCCTTGTCTCTTGTTACAGTCTTTATTTTAAAGTCTATTTTGTCTTATGTGAGCATTGCTATTCCAGCTCTTTTTTTATTTCAACTTGCATGGAATATTTTTTTCATCCCCTCACTTTCAGTCTGTGTGTGTCCTTAGGTCTGAAGAGAGTCTCTTGCAGACAACATATATGTGGGTCTTCTATCCATTCAGCCAGTCTGTGTCATTTGGTTGAAACATTTAATCCATTTACATTTAAGGTAATTATCGATATGTATGTTCCTATTGCCGTTTTTTTAATTGTTTTGGGTTTGTTTTTGTAGATTTTTTTCTTCCCTTCCTCTTTTGTTCTCTTCTTTTGTGGTCTGATGACCATCTTTAGCATGGAGTTTGGGTTGCTTTTTCTTTTTTTGTGTGTATTCATTGTAGTTTTTTGGTTTGCATTTCCCATGAGGTTTTGATAAAGCAGTCTATATATATACAAGGTTGTTTTAAGTTGCTGATCTCTTCATTTCAAATGCAATCCCCATCTCCTGCATTTGTACTCTTCTATTCTCACTGTTGCTGGTTTTGATTTCATATTTGTGTATGGATGATTTCCTGCTTTTACTCTATGTTTGCCTTTACCAGTGAGCTTTCCCATTTGTGATTTTCTTGTTTCTAGTTGTGGTCTTTTTTTCCCTGCCTAGAGAAGTTCCTTTAACATTTGTTGTAGGGCTTGTATGGTGGTGCTGAATTCTTTTAGGTTTTGCTTGTCTATAAAGCTTTTGAATTCTCCATCAAATCTGAATGAGAGCATTGCTGGGTAGAGTATTCTTGGTTGTAGTTTTTTCTCTTTCATCACTTTAAATATATCCCAATGCTCTATTCTGGCTTGCAGAGTTTCTGCTGAAAAATCATCTGAAACTCTGAATCAGTGGGGATTCCCTTGTGTGTTATTTGTTGCTTTTCCCTTATTGCCTTTAATATGTTTCTTTGTATTTAATTTATGTTAGTTTGATTAATATGTGTCTTGGCATGTTCCTCCTTAGGTTTATCTTGCATAGGATTCTCTGCACTTCCTGAACTTGGGTGACTATTTCCTTTCCCACGTTAGGGTTGTTTTTGACTATAATCTCTTCAAATATTTTCTCAGGACCTTTCTCTTTCTCTTCTTCTGGGACCCCTATAATTTGAATGTTGGTGTGTGTAATGTTGTCCCAGATATCTCTGAGACAGTCCTCATTCCTTTTCATTTCTTTCTTTATTCTACTCCTTGTCAGTGATTTCCACCATTCTGTCTTCCAGCTCACTTATCCATTCTTCTGCCTCAGTTATTCCACTATTAATTCCTTCTAGAGTATTTTTCATTTCAGTTATTTTATTGCTCATCTCTGTTTATTTGTTCTTTACTTTTTCTAGGTCTTTGTTAAAAATTTCTTGCATGTTCTTAACCTATGCCTCCATTCTTTTTCTGAGATCTTGGATCATCTTTCCTATCATTATTCTGAATTTTTTTTTCAGGTAGATTGCCTATCTCCTCATCATTTAGTTGTTCTTGTACGTTTTTATCTTGCTCCTTGTCTGCAACAGATTTCTCTGTCATCTTATTTTGTGTAATTATTGTGTTTGTGGTCTCCTTTCTGCAGCCTGCAGGATTGTAGCTCCTCTTGCTTCTGGTGTCTGCCCCCTGGTGGGTGAGGTGTGTACTAGACAGGACCTCCCCTTTGCTTTGTGGATGTCATTGTCCTGTCAGGGATGTGGTGTGCTACCTAGTTGTTGAAGTAGAGGCCCCAAGATATGTTTCTTAGCTGTGTTTCTGATCTGCAGTGTGAGGTGAGGAGGTGAGTGGGTTTGGAGCACTCCCACTGGGAGGAAACTCTGAATATTCCTCCTCTGGGGCAGTTCACCTGTGAGTGTACTCTGTTGTGTCCCCTTTTGCCCATTGTGGGGCTCATAAAGAACACTATTCTTGGTCCCACCTTAACCATGGGTATGCCAACAAATGGCCCTGGTGACTCAGATGTTGTTTTCACCAGGCCACCAGCAAACATCCACTGAGGTTAGGTCCCAAGACTGAAGTAGTTGTGCACCTGGACCTGCTGTGGGAGCTATGGAGGCAGCTCAGACTCTGGCCTGGCCCAACCCCCATGTGTATGTGCCTACAAAGCCCACAGCTGCTAGGTCCAGACCCATATCAGCTGCAGAAGCACTTGTTTTCCATTTGGATGTTCTGCAGGTGCTGAGTTTAGGAAGCTATCAGCAGAGGTGGAATTCCATGATTTGTGTAGCCACAAGGAGAGATTTCAGCTCTTATTCCTTAGTTGCATGGCCCCTGGGGTTCAGCTGTGGTTTCAATCACTTCTCTTCATGTGTTCCTCCTATCAGCATCTGCTCCTGAGGCTCCCCCAGAGCACAAGTGCCCGCACAGGCAGGCAGGGACAGAGACATCAACAGCATGGCTACTGGAGCCCATATGGCCAGAGGGAGCCTTGGCAAGGATGGCATTCAGGGCTCAAGGGCCTGTGTGGCTGGAGGGGGCTTTGGAGGGGGTGGCACTTGGGCCTACTGAAGCCTGTGCAGGCGAAGGAGGCTTTGGTTTAAGGCAGGGGGTGGCAAGCCTGTTCAGGTGGGCACCCCTCCTAGTGCCTGTGGAAACAAGAGCCAGCAAGTGAGGAGAGAGGTTGCAATGGCAACCCCATCCCTTGTGCGCTGCTCAACAGTGGTGCCTTGCTTATATGGTGGTCCAGGCTTCTTCTGCAAACTTTCCTGGTTGTGGAGCTCCTTACTCTTGTCCCTTCAGGGTGTCTTTTCACATCCAACAGCTGTCCCCTCCCTGAGTCTGCTCTCCAAACCCCACATTCCTGCACCCAGCCCCTATCCACACCAGAAGGCACATGACTCAGGCTGAGGTGTGGAGGGCTGTGGCACAGACCATGTGCATACGTCTTACTCTGTCCTGCCTTCCACAGACCAGTTGCTGCATTCCCTTCTGATCCCTTGAAACTCCCTCTCTGTCCCAGCTGATCTCCCTGCCATGGGA
Source organism: Hippopotamus amphibius kiboko (assembly GCF_030028045.1). Taxonomy (NCBI): domain Eukaryota; kingdom Metazoa; phylum Chordata; class Mammalia; order Artiodactyla; family Hippopotamidae; genus Hippopotamus; species Hippopotamus amphibius. The sequence goes on along the minus strand of NC_080200.1, from coordinate 13,505,662 downwards.
GGGCTTCCCTGAGTACAGGATCCTCTTCTGTCCTTCAGCTCTCCCTCAGGAATGCTGATCTGGTCCCGTTTTTCCTTTTCTTTTTTTTTCTTTTTTCTTTCTTTTATTCTACCCAGTTGGGCAGGGATTTTTCTTGCCCTTTCAGGTGTCTGAGGTCCTCCACCAGTACTTGGCAGGTGCACTGTGAGAACTGATCCTTTTGTAGATGTATTCTTGATGTACTTATGAGGACAGGCGAATTCCATATTCACCTATTCCACCATCTTGACTTTTCCCTCTGAGAATTTGGAGTTTTTGTGTCCCTTAAAACAGTCTCCTGGGTACCTATACTTACAGCACCTGAGTTTCCATAGGGGCTGTTCCTGTCTGTTACTGATTCCTCAGGGAGTCAGGAGGGAGACAGGAGGGTCGATTCCTTGATTCCAAGCAAAGTACAGGAGCCTTAGGAAAGCTGCTGAAAGCAGTGGGCTGCCAGGCCAAAGCCACCTACATAGAAGGCAATGGCCATGCAGACAATGGTTGAAATTGGACCTCAAGTCTCCTGTGTGTCATCTCTCTGTTTTTCTACCCCAGAACTCTTCTGGCTACTGCTGGTGACATTGGAAACTGCATACCAGAACCATAATGGTGAGTCTGTGCACCAAGCCCCATTAGTGACATAAGCTAGAGAGTACATGTCATGGTCTGGATCCTCTCACCAACAAAAGGGGAAAAGGAGTCTTATTCTGCAAGTGAGACTCAGAGACAGCCCTCTACAAATAAGAGAAGCTGTTTCTCCCTCTGCAAATATCCAGAGTTTTCTGAGCTCTTCTGCTTCTGTTGGCAGCCATCCCTCCCCTCTGTTGGCAGCCATCCCTCCCCTCTCTTCCTTCCCCTCCTCTACTATTGGACCTCTAGCATGCAGCTAGCTTCCTCACTTTCTTGGGTCTTCTGACCATGGTCTTCATCCCCACAGCTTCTACCTCAGCCCCCTGTGCCCAGTGGTGTCCTCAGAACTCCAAATGTGTCAATGCCAACACCTGTCGCTGCATTCCGGGATTCAATTCTTCATCTGGGGAAATTATCACCAGCCGCTCAGAGAGCTGTGATGGTACAGAGGTTTGGCGGGGGGTGGGGGGACAGGGGGGCATGGCATGTAGAGATTGTGGGAGGAGACTGTGGGGATCCCAGAGCCCTCATCCCTGGGAGCAGCACAGAAGCATTTTAACAATGGTAACACAGAGGTAGCAAAGGGAAGTATGAGGGGAATAGGCAATCAGGTTTTCATGATCAGTAGGGAGAGTGTTAAGGGCTTACACAGCAGAGCTGGGCTACCTGGGTGCAAAGTCTAACTTGGACACTGGCTTGCTGACTTTTAGGAAGTTGTTTTTCATCTCTGTGCCTCATTTTGCTTGTCTGTAAATTGGAGGTAGTCATCGTACCTATTCCATATGGATGGACTAAGATTTGAGATTTACTTTCGTCAAGAAAAGGTAAAATCTAGTACAGAGAAAACTGTCAACACACGCGAGCTACTATCATCATTACTACTGTTACTATTATTATTTTCATAGCAGAAAGAAAAGGGAAACTAATGGAACCAACTGAAGGATAGAAACCCAGGACCTGGAAACTCAGCCTCTCTAACTAGCTTGAGCTATCCAGGAACTCACCATCTTGGTTTCCCACCTCAATCCTCACAGCAGACCCAGCATGCAAGTGCAGCTGGATTTTTTTCCCCGCCTTCACTCATTTCACCCAACCCACATATTTTATTCCAGGAGTTTTATTTTTTCAAGGTAGAATCATTTTTTCAACAATCATATATGGGCTCAAAGAGTTTAAATTACCTCTCCAAAGTCACAGAATTAATAAGGTAGTAGAACCAATATCCAGGTCTAAAACTTAAAGACTTTATTTTTCAACAACACAAGATCATGAAAGGAAATTATATCACTTTAAAATGACTAAGATGGTAAATTTTATGTTTTATGCATTTTACCACAATACTAAAAACTGTGGATGGGGGAATCATATGGTTTTCACAAGAAATACTACTCATCTACTGTCTTAGATGGAAACATTGCTAATAGAGAAAATATTCCTAATATGTTTAATATTATAAGAAAAAAAATACCAAGACATTTTCCAGCAATCTGTATAGTGGAATTAAGGGTGATTTTCTTTGTTTTCCAAGTATCTGTGCATTAACTTAATATTTGGAGAAAAGAAGTAGACTTTATCAGATTTTATCATCAAAAAAAGATGTTTGACTGATGCTCAGCCCTTCTGTGACTGTACAGGTACTCCTAGAGGTATTCCTAGAGGTTCCTTTATGCATTTGATGTGTGTGTGTGTCTCATGGAGATCTGTAGACCCTTGAACATGGAGAAGAGATCCAGCTGCTAGTATAACTGGATTCCAGCTCCTTCTTGAGAGCACACTTGTCAGGTTGAGGAATTTCCCATCCTAATGTCTTCCCCTCCTTGCCCTCCATTCCCAACTGCTCCCCATTCAACTCCATTCCATTTCATCAACCTTTAAAACAGGTCTCCAGCTATTGCTACCATCTAAGAAGAGAGGAGGAAGTCTCAATGCCCAGGTAGAGGTTGATCTTGAATCCTTCAGTTGTGTATCCCTCCCATATCCTGTCCAGTCTTAGTGCTGACACCACAGCCTGGGTCTGGGGCTTAGAAGGGAAATCCTCAGGTGCAGAGAAGAGAACTCTGATCTGGGGCAGACAAGTTGTCTGCTGACTCATCATGATGTCATGAGTCCTTTGAGGCCCTAAAGTCTTTGATCCCCTGATTGGAATTTACAGGGTCAAACACTCTGTTCTTCATTTTGATTCATTCTTGTGTCCATGGTTCTTATTAAACTGTTGGTCTTCTGTGCAACAATTTTCAGCCCTTGCTCTGTGGTTCCCTAAGCTACTCAAAGGCAACCTGGCTCATAGCATCTTTCCTTTTATGTCCAGAGAACAGAGACATATAAGTGGCCAGAAAGCACCCCAGTGACTCAGCTGTGAGAACATTTCTGCTGTATTCATTTCACATGCCCAACTGCATCAGATAAGGGAAGACTTCCCCCAAGGGTGGAAACAGCAAGACTCCCTCAGGCACATCCTTGAAAAGTGCTATCACTGGGAGCTGGGAGTGTGCTTGATGCGGATTTCAGGTGTACTTGGGCCACTGTGAGTAGTGGTAGATCCAGTTCGTCAGTGGACAAGGGCCTGACCTACTGGCTTTATCCTCAATTGTGAATGATGAGTTTTACCATGGAAAGCCTGTGGCCATGACTCCCTCCACTACCTCAGTATCGAGGACATCCTTCAATGCCACTACCCCCCACACAAGATAACACCCCCAGGGCCATGATGGTGCACGTAGCACCAGAGAAGAGGGTCTGGCACTTGAGTCAGTGTCTCCATCTACCCCTCAAGTCCTGGAGAGGCCTTCTTTCCAGCCCCCATCATGAATCAGTAGTGTGTCTAAATCTAGATTGGGCTAGCTAGTGAGCAGAGATGAGCAGAGAAGTTATCAGTCTTTCTGGAGGAAGAGGAGTACTACCTGGGAGTTCAGTTCATCCAGTCCTCCTGGCAGGATCAGGCTGGATACCAGAGTCTCTGCCCTGTGGGAACTCACACCTTCAGGAGGTGACCATTTGTCCTCTCGTGTTCCAGACATCAATGAGTGTGAAACCCCCTCAACAGTATCCTGCGGAAGATTTGCAGAGTGCCGGAACACAGATGGGAGCTACTACTGCACATGCAGCCCAGGGTACCAGCTTGTTTCTGGGGCAACAAGGTTTGGGAATAAAAATGAGAACACATGTCAAGGTAAGAGCCAAACTGCATCTTCCATTCTATCCTCTGTGGGCTTTAAAGTCTTTCATCCCACTTCTCCTGGCAACAGAGAGCCATCATGGGCACCTACCCAGTCACCCATCCATTCCAAACGTCAAATGTCAGAACCCTCCACAGAGGGTCACTTCCAGAAGTTTGAAATGTCCATCTGACCACCTGGCATCTTACTTTCAGAAAACAAAAGACATACATGTCACTCAACATACACCAGGAGCTCATAGCTCATTGGATTCCAGCACGATATACAAGGGTGAGTCAAAAATTATCCGCACTCTGGTTACATTAAAACTTCTGTTGGCTGCACTGTCTTATCAGCGCTTTCCATTCAAGGCTACTGTCTCTCAAGTCACTGCTGTGCAGGTGTGAACATGTTACATCAGTTCATTCACAACTGCAGTACAAGAAAAAATGGATGCCCCACTTGTGATTTACATGAAAGAAGAGCAGCGTGCAGTGATTTGTTTTTTTGTGTGTGGCCTGAGGGTGTACCTCGTGCCGTTATTTATCGAAGACTTTGTGCACAGTATGGAGAAAGTGTTTTGTCGTGAAGAAGTGTGTATCAATGCATAGAGAAGTTCAAGGAAGGTTGCACAAGTGTTATCCATCAAGAAGGAACCAGACGCCCATCCACGTGAAGAAGTGAAGACAGCAGTGCATCCGTGGCTTGCAGCTCAGCCTAAAACATTTTCTAAAGAGGGAATATGAAAGCTTGTTGTGATGGACAAAGTGTATTGTGAAGCAAGGAGATTATGATGAAAATGATGTATTTGTTTTTCCTAAAAGTTAATTAAAATAAATTCTACAGAGTGCAGATAATTTTTGATGCATGCTTGTACATCCTCTTCCCCATTATCAGTGACTACCAGGATGAGAACTTCCCCCATTGCAGCTTACACAGGCTCAGCCAAACCAGGACCAACTTTACACCTCAAGGGCCATAATGGACCCAGAAATCCAAACCAGAATCCAGGGAGTGGGGATGTTTGAGGGCACCTACCTTACCTATGCCTTAATAATTTCAGTTTCCAAGCCTGTGAAAAGCTCAGATGATGTGGACCCCCCAAGACATACACCTGGAGATTTGGGTGTATGGAAGAGTCTCCTGCCTGGGCCAGGTGGCAACAGAGACCGTCATCAGAAGCCACTGTCCCAGGACTTACCCACTCCCAAGAAGATCAACCCAGACTCCACTGGGGCCCAGACCACTGGGGGGCAGAAGACATCTAGGCACCACTGGAGGGGGGCCACAGGTCTGTATCCCTGGAGGGAAGCCAAGGGAACAGACGACCAAAATACCTGCCACCCCTCACCCATCAGATCCCACTTGCCCTCACCCAATATTGGCCTTCTTCACATGTGGATTCTCACCACTTCCAGGGTATGCCTTCTTGGAAGTCAGAAAAAGCACCAAGGGCTGCCTGGCCCTGACAGGGTCATCATCAGGATTCTAGGTAGAATTCAGCCAGTGAGGATTGATGTTTGGTATGATACCTGGCCTGAAGTGACCTGAGAGACTGCCCTCAACACACACACACACACACACACACACACACACACACACACAAATGTTCTTATAGCCAATGAACTGCTATCCTGTCCCCTGCAGAGATCTCCTTCCCCACCTGGATTCCAGCCCCAGGAATCAAGAGCCAGGTGAGTGGCCCCAGCAGAGAACAGGCAGCAGGAAATCCCTCTGCACATTCCCCCAAGTTCCCACAAGCTCCCCCACACTTTCATGAGGCTCTCTGACCCCCACATCTCCTTCTTCCCAGAGGCTTTCCCGCTTCTTTAACAGAGTCCAATATCTGAGTGGAAACTTCGAGGCATCCTCTGTCCTAGGAACTATCCAGGTAAGGGCAGGATCCAGGGGAGGCAGGTGGAAACCTCCCATAGGAGCCTGGGGAAATCTGTGCTGGGAGGAGATGCCCCAACACAATGGTGCACTGCTCTGAGGCCCTGCCTCTCCCAGGGTGGGTAGGAAGAGTGACACTCTTAGACACTCACCTGCACCTACTAATGACCTTTCCTCCTCCTATTTCCGGATATTGGATTTACATCATTCTTGGCATTCATGAACAGGGTTGACCTCTGAGTGGCTGGATTCCAGGGGCAAAGACCACCCAAGGAATCTCATCCAGGGCCAACTTTATCACCCAAACAGCCTCTTGACTCTATTCTCTGCAACCAACTGGGTAGTATCTTCATGCAACCTCTTGGGTGTGTGGAATACTGGCACTGTGTCCTCATCCCCACAGGACCTCATACAGGAGGTGGATGAAATGCTGGAGACCCCCGAGGACCTGAAATCCCTGCCCGACTCAAAGCAGCACTTTGTGGCCACTAACCTCCTCTTTGGCCTGGAGAATGTCCTGAGAGGGCTGAGCAAGGCCCTGCATAATGGGTCAATGACCTTCAGTTCATCTGCAGGCACAGGTACATACCCAGGACTGCCTCCAGGCTTTTCCCCGGCCTGTTCCTGGTTCTTTCCTCCCCCAACCTCTTTGGGCTTGTATTATGTGTTACTCTCATAAGTAAAAATAGAAGTTTTTAAAAAGTAAAAAAAAAATATGTAAGTGAAATAAATCAGAGAAGGACAACTACCATAAGATCTCACTTATATGAGTGATTTAAAAAAAAGAAAAAAACACCAAGCTCATCAATACAAAGAACAGATTGGAGGTTGCCAGAGACCAGGGTGGGAGTCCAGGAAATGGTGAAAGGGGTCAAAAGGTCCATGCTTCCAGGTACAAAATACGTAAGTCATGGGGATGTAATGTACAGCGTGGCAATTATAGTTAATAATACTGCACGGCATATTCTAAGTGGCTAGGAAAGTAAATCTTAAAAGTACTTATCACAAGAAATTTTGTATGGTGACAGATTTTAACTAGACTTATTGTGATGATTATTTTGCAATAAATAAAAATATGGAATCATTATGTTGCACAACTGAAAATTGTACAGTGTTGCATATCAATTATACTTCAATAAGAAAAAATAAATGAATAAACTATAAATAATACACATTTTCATTGTAAATAAATTAGCATAATAAATAATGATAATGAAAAATTTAAAATAAAATAGAAATGGCTACAAAAGGGAAAAAATATTTAGTTTGGAAGAATATAAATCTCACATTATTTGATACATAAGTATGCTTTGTTTTATTGAGGTAAAATTCATGTAACTTAAAATTTGCCACCTTTTATTGAAGTAGAGTTGATTTACAACATTATATTAGTTTCAGGGGTACAGAAGAGTGATTCAGTATTTTTACAAGAATACAATCCCTTAAAATTATTACAAGATAATGGCTATAATTCCCTGTACTAAACAGTATATCCTTATTGTTTATCTGTTTTATATATAGTAGTGTGTATCTCTTAATCCCATACCCCTAATATGCCTCTCCACCCCACAACCTCCCCTTTGGTAACCACTAGTTTGTTTTATATCTCTGTGAGTCTGTTTCTGTTTTGCATATGCATTCCTTTGTATTATTTTTTAGATTCCACATAGAAATATCATACATTATTTGTCTCTCTGTCTGATTTATTTCACTAAGCATAATATCCTCTATGTCCATCCACATTGTTGCAAATGGCAGAATTTCATTCCTTTTTATGGTTGAGTGACAGTCTATTGTGTATAAATACCACATCTTCTTTATCCATTCCTCTGTTGATGGACACTAACATTCACCATGTTACCAAAGTGTACAGTATAGTAGCATTTGGTGTACTCACAGAGTTGTAATCATTACCTCTATTTCTAAAATATTTTCATCTCTCCAAAAGTAAACACTGTACTTATTGAGCAAACACTCTCCACTTCTCCTTCCCCCAGGCCCCTGGCAAACACATATTTGTTTTCTGTCTTTATAGAGTTGCCATTCTGGGCATTTTGCATAAATAGAATCATACAATATGTGACCTAATGGTCTAGATTCCATGTTGGAGCATGTGTCTGTATTTCATTCCTTTTTATGGCTGAATAATAATGCACTTCTCATGGATATACCACCTTTTGTTTATCCATTCACACATCGATGGATATTTGGGTTGTTGCTACCCTTTGACTATTGTAAACAGTGCTACTATGGGTATTGGTGTACAAGTTTTAGTTTGAATAACGAAGTTCTTAGGAGCACATGCTAAGGTGTAAAATTGCTGAGTGATGTGGTAGTTCTGCCTTCAGTTTTTTGAGGAACCACCAGACTATATTTCAAAAGTGGCTATTTCTCCATTTTACATTCTCAACAGCAACGTAAATACATGGGTTCTAATCTCCTCATCCTCAGCAATACTCATTACTTCCATTTTTGTTGATTTCTCTTGTAACTGTTCTCGTATATGTCAGGTGATATCTCATCATGGTTTGATCTGCATTTCCCTAGTGACTAAGGATGTTCAACATCTTTTCATGTCATTGTTGAATATTTGTCTACTGCTAGGAGAAACATCTACTTAAGTCTTTTCTTTTTCTTTTTTTTTTTCATTCAATTATTTGGCATTTGGTTGTTAAGCTGTAAGAGACCTTGAAATAGTCTAATAGTAGGTCCTATCAGATATGTATTTGCAAATATGTTCTCCCATTCTGTAGATTGTCTTTTTGCTTTTTCACTGTCTTTCCACTTTAATGTACAGATGTTTTCATTTTGATGAAGTCCACTTTATCTATTTTTGTTGCTTGTGCATGTTTTTTCATACCTAATAATCCATTTCCAAATCCAAGGTCATGAAAAGTAACCCCTGGGTTTTCTCCTAATTATTCTAGTTTTAACTTTTAAATGTATGTCTTTGACCCATTTGGAGTTACTTTTTGTTTATTGTATGAGTTAGGGTACTGAATTCCTTCATTTGCTTGTGGATAGCCATGTGTCTCAGCATCATTGTGAAGAGATTTTTCTTTGCCCATTGAAGGTATTTGGCATCCCTTGTTGAAAATCAACTGACCATAGATGTATGGATTTATTACTGGACCCTCAATTCTGTTTTATTGGTCTATATGTCTGTCTTTATGCCAATCCCATACTGTATTGAATACTGTAGGTTGGTAATAAGTTTTGAAATCAGAAATTGTAACTCTTCTGAATTTGTTTTTCATTTTCAAGATTGCTTGGGTATCCAGGCCACTTGTAATTCCCTATGAATTTCAGGATGAGCTTTCTATTTCTGCCAAAAAGTAATTAAATGATGTCAGAATTTTGATATGGATTGCACTGAATCTGTAGATCACTTTGGGGACTATTACCATCTTAACAATATGAAGTCTCCAATCCATGAACATAGGATATATTATGATTTATTTGGGGTTTCTAATTTATTTCAACAATCTTTTGTAGTTTTCAATATATATCTTAAGCTTTTTTGGATAAAATTTTTCCTAATATTTTGTTGACTACTTGTGTATTTATCTTCATAATCGATATTGGTCTATGGGGTTTTTCTGATGTCTTTCTTGTGTTTTATTTTATAGGATAATGATATAGAAATATTTAGGTAGTGTTACTTTCTCTTTTACTCTGTGGAGGCGTTTACAAAGGGTTAGTGTTAACTCTTCCATGAATGGCTGGGAGAATTCACCATAGAAGATATTTGTTCTGGTCTTTCCATTTTGGGAAGTTTGGATACTGATTCAACCTACTTACCTATTACTGGATTGTTCTGATTTTCCAATTTCTTAAGTAACGTTTGGTATTTTGTGTGTCTCTAGGGATTTCTCTATTTCACCTAGGTTGCCTAACATGTTGAATAATTGCTTATAGTGTTCTATTACAGTCCTTCATAAATTCAAATGATATACATACATACCATTATTATGTATACCAAATGTTATTATTTATAACAAATAATACCATTATTTATATATTATATAATATATAAACTGTTTGTATATTTATGCAATATATAAAATTTTATTTCCATATATATATAAAAAATAGTATTATGTCAACCACTGTACACACAATTACTAATCTAACTTCACTATATAACCCCCATAACTCTTAGAACTGTCCCTGAAGGTGTTGGAAGAAGAAGACAGGAATATCACCTTGATTCAGAATCAGACAAAGATGATGCTGACCTGGGATACAGTGCACAAATCTAAAGACTCAGGTAATGGCTGAGGCAAGGAAAATCCCTGAGGATTCACAGTGGGAAAATATACACAAAGAAGTAAGAAACAGAAAATTCAGCTTTAAAGAGTATTGTGGATTATGGTGAGGCCACAGGGAGAGAGTCCATCTAAAGGAGGGGTCATGTTGGGCATCCCAAGATGTCAACTTCACTCTTGTCCTGCAGGTCCTATTGTGGTGGGCCTTGTCTCCACACCAGGGATGGGAAAGTTGCTGGAAAAAGTCCCCCTGATCCTGGATACTGAGGAACAGGCAGATTTGCATGAGACGCAGAAGGGTTTGCTAAAGGAAATCTCCCCAATCCTGCTGTCAGATGTCATAACCGTCTTTATCAGCAACAATAACACCCAGAACCTCAGCTCCCCAGTCACCTTTGTCTTCCAACATGTGAGTCCTGGTGGGATGGAGCTGTGAGTATGGAAGAGGCCTGAGTCCTGGGCACAACCTTAGGTTTCAGGGGGCTCTTCCACGGGTGCATCTTATCCTCAAGAAAATCATTCATAAGCCACCTTTGGGTCAGCAATTCTGAGCAACAGAACCACCAACTCACACCTACTTCCTGTTCCTACAGTCAGTGATCCCCAGGCCAAGGGAAAAGGTGTACTGTGTCTTCTGGGAGCATGGCCAGAATGGAAGTGGTCATTGGGCTACCAAAGGCTGCAGTATGGTGGGAACCAGAGACAACAACACCATCTGCCAGTGCACCCACCTCAGCAGCTTTGCTGTCCTCATGGCCTACTACAATGTGCAGGTGAGAACCCTCAGAGGGGCCTCATTCAATGTCTACTGCTGTGTCACAAATTCCCACACATGTAAAACCTGAAAAAATTATTATCTCACAATTATTGCAGGTCAGCAATCTGACATGGTATAGCTGGGATGTCTGCTCAGGTTCTTACAAGGCTGAAATCATCCTGCATTCTCATCTGAGCCTTGGGGGTCCTCCTCTAACCCTGGGTTTTTGGCACAATTCAGTTCCTTGAGGTGGTAAGACTGAGGTCTCCTTGTCTTCCTATCTGTCAGCAGGGAACCAGGTTTAGCTCTCTGGGGCTACCTGTACTCCTTCTCATGTGGATCTCTCCTGGGCCCTCTCACATTATATCAGTGTTCTTATCTGGAGACCAGCAGGAGAAGCTCCCTCACATCAAATCCTCTCAAATTTCAAATCATTTCTCCAGTAAAAAGCCCAGGTCTTTTAAGAGCTCACATGATTAAGGCAAACCCACCCAGGATAAACTTCTTAAAGTCAGTTAATGTGGGACGTGAACTCCATCTGCAAAATCCCTTCACAGCAGCACATACATTAGCATTTGACTTCAAACCTGGAAGGGTTATGTGTACCCCCAGGGGACAGGGATATGGTTGTCAATTAGAATTCTGCATACCATAAGGGTCTTCTGGACTAGGGTGCACAGGGGCTGCAGAAAGAAAGATTTTATGATGGCAGAGGTCACAGGGGCCAGGGGAGCCCATGAGTACAGGTGGGTCAAGAGAAGTCTTTGGTTTCTCACCTGGAAAGGTGAGCTGCTTACTTTCTCTGGTTCACCAAAACCAAAAACTCTCTGGTGACCTCAAGTAATAGGCAATTTATTGAAATAAAGCTGACAATCACATGAAAGTAAGCATGAAATTATCATAGCCCAATGGTCAGACCTCATAGGAGCCCCCAGAAATTTGAACAACACTCCAAATCCATGTTTCTACAGCCATATCCCTAAATACCACATATTCATACTTTTACTTATAGACTGTTTCCTGTTTATTGGAGAGTTCAGATAGTTCAGTTTTGAATTCCAACAGAACAAGAGAGAAAACATTGAAAATTCTGCATCTCTGTCTTAACCCCAGACACCACATTCCTTTTGCTTCAACAACCAAAGTTGTTAGTTTCTCCTGCACATTTCCATGGATGTTTGCTCATGTTGAAGTAATACGTGTATTTTGTCTTTGGTATTCTTTTTTTCACACAACTGATGGATTATTCTCTTGAGTCTACAAAGAGATTCTCTTTTTTTGTTGTTGTTACAATACATTCTGTTGTGCAAATGGGGTGTAAGTTCTGTATCAAGGCCTCTCATAATGGATGTTTTTATTAGGTCATTTGCTAATACTAATAATGTTGCAACTGTTTACACTTACCTCATTGACCTCATGTTGGAATATGCAGTTAGGATGGATACTGGGTCAAATTCATGATTGCAGGTTGCTAGATATTTCCATATTTCAGCATCTTGAGGTCACACCTGTGGACACTGACACAGGTATTATGTGAAAGTGTGTGATTCCTCACTCCCATATCACAAGAGTATCAGCAAATTTTTGGATATTTACCTATTTAAGAGGTAAATATCATATCTAGAAAAAAAAGTGTGTCTTTTTTATTATTAATGGAATATATTATCTTCACTTACAAGCCATTAGTATTTCTTTCTTTGGAAACAATTTGTTCACATCCTTGGTGTATTTTTCCATTGGCTTGTTGGTACAAATCTAATGGATTTGGGGGAGCTCTTAATACAGTAAGAAAATTACTTTTATTCAATAAACCAAATATTCTCAAATTTTACAGTACATCAAAATCATCTGGAGGGCTGGTTGTTTATTTTTAAACATTTTATTCCTAAACCAAATCAAACAAAGATATGCTGCAAAATAAAATTCGTGCTATCTCTTGCATTCCTATACACTAACAAGGAAAAATCAGAAAGTGAAATTAAGGAAACACTCCCATTTACCATTGAAACAAAAAGAATAAAATACCTAGGAATAAACCTACCAAAGGAGGCAAAAGACCTGTATGCAGAAAACTATAAGATGTTGATAAAAGAAATCAAAGATGATACAAATAGATGGATAGATATCCATGTTCCTGGATTGGAAGAATCAACATTGTGAAAATGACTATACTACCCAAAGAAATCTATAAATTTAATGCAATCCCTATCAAATTACCAATGGCATTTTTCACTGAACTAGAACAAGAAATTTTACAATTTGTTTGGAAACCCAAAAGACCCTGAATAGCCAAAGCAAACTTCAGAAGGAAAAACAGAGCTGCAGGAATCAGGCTTCCTGACTTCAAACTATTCTACAAGGCCACAGGGATCAAGACAGTATGGCACTGGCACAAAAATAGGAAGGAAGATCAATGGAACAGAATAGAGAACTCAGAGGTAAACCCAAGCACATATGGGCACCTTATCTTTGACAAAGGAGGCAAGAATATACAATGGAAAAAAGACAACCTCTTCAATAAGTGGTGCTGGGAAAATTGGACAGCTACATGTAAAAGAATGAAATTAGAACACTATCTAATACCATACACAAAAATAAACTCAAAATGGATTAAAGATCTAAAAGTAAGTTTGGACACTATAAAACTCTTAGAGCTAAACATAGGCAGAACACTTTATGATATACATCAAAGCAAGATCCTTTTGACCCACCTCCTAAAATAATGGAAATAAAAACAAAAATAAACAAGTGGGACCTAATGAAACTTACAAGCTTTTGCACAGTGAAAGAAACCATAAACAAGACAAGAAGGCAACCCTCAGAATGGGAGGAAATATTGACCAATGAAGCAACTGACAAAGGATTAATCTCCAATATATACAAACAACTCATGCAACTCAGTATCAAAAAAAAAAAAAAACCCAATCCAAAAATGGGCCAAAGACCTAAATAGACATTTCTCCAAAGAAGACATACAGATGGCCAACAAACACATGAAAAGATGCTCCACATCACTAATCATTAGAGAAATGCAAATCAAAGCCATAATGAGATATCACCTCACACCAGTCAGAATGGTCATCATCAGAAAAATCTAGAAACAATAAATGCTGGAGAGGGTGTGGAGAAAAGGGAACCCTCCTGCACTGTTGGTGGGAATGTAAATTGATACAGCCACTATGGAGAACAGTATGGAGGTTTCTTAAAAACTAAAAATAGAACTACCATATGACCCAGCAATCCCACTACTGGGCACATACCCAGAGAAAACCATAATTCAAAAAAATATATGTACCACAATGTTCATTGCAGCACTAGTTACAATAGCCAGGACATGGAAGCAACCTAAAGGCCCATCGACAGATGCACGGATAAAGAAGATGTGGCACATATATACAATGGAATATTACTCAGCCATAAAAAGGAATGAAATTGAGTTATTTGTAGTGAGGTGGACAGACCTAGAATCTGTCATACAGATTGAAGTATGCCAGAAAGAGAAAAACAAATACCATATGCTAACGCATATATATGGAATCTAAAAAAAGCAAACAAAGAAAAAAATGGTACTTATGAACCTAGGGGTGGGACAAGAATAAAGACACAGATGTAGAGAATGGTCTTGAGGACACAGAGGGGAAGGGGAAGCTTGGACAAAGCAAGAGAGTAGCATAGACATATATACACTACCAAATGTAAAATAGATAGCTAGTGGGAAGCAGCTGCATAATATAGGGGTATCAACTCGATGCTTGGTGATGACCTAGAGGGTTTCGATAGGGAGGAGGGGAGGGAAGCTTAAGAGGGAGGGGATATGGGGATATATGTGTAAATACAATCAATTCACTTTGTTGTACAGCGGAAAGTGCACAACATTTGTAAAACAATTATATTCCAATTAAGATCTGAGGGGAAAAAAATTCGTGCTAATAATACTCAATTGCCCTGTATCCAGATACATCTGCTTTGAATGTTTTGATCTTTATTTTCTTCTTCATCCTTCTCTCTCTCTCTCCCAACTTACTCTAAAAGAGAATTGGTGAGTATTTTCCCCTTGGCTTCAGGATTTTAGGATGTATTCCAAAAAATGGCAGAAAAATATAAATTTTAACTCACCACCATCATCAAGGTGAATCAGTTTTCCTCTTTTAACCAAGGATTTAGTTCTAAATCTGTAAGGATTTGTGACAAGCCAGGAACAGATATTAGAGGATAAGGTGTGTGGAGTTCAAGGTCAGAGCTGATACCTGGACATCATGACTCCAGGTACAGTCTGTGTCATACATCATCACATGATGGGGATGGAGCCTTTCTCAATATGGACTACATGCCTCTGTGAAACTCTCGTGGTGACCCATAAGCTTAGTCATGACCAAAAGTCTAAAGGAAATTAAACCCTTGAGAGTTCAAGGGCTTGGTCTCGACTAAGGACTCTCCTGTCCCTCAATCCTTTCAGAGACAGAATTAATCATATCAGATCCCATAAAATTCTAACATTCTGAACCTAGAGAAAGTTACCCATAAACATCACATATCTACTTGGCTCCACCATTCCTGATTTTTTTTCTATGCCTAAAACTCAAAATAAAAATAGTGGAAGGGTCATTCCCCCAGAGCAGGAAAGTGTGACTGTAATCTCCTCTCTGCTGGGTCCCAGGAGGAGAATCCTGCACTGACAGTCATCACCTACGTGGGGCTGAGCCTCTCTCTGCTGTGCCTCTTCCTGGCGGCCCTCACCTTTCTGCTGTGCAAAGCCATCCAGAACACCAGCACCTCCCTCCACCTGCAGCTCTCACTCTGCCTCTTCCTGGCTCACCTGCTCTTCCTAACAGCCATCAACAGAACTAAGATCAAGGTATGTATACTGTTCCAGAATACCCTTCTCTGCTCCAGGGAATGCTGAGTTCTTGGAGCCATGATGCCTTGGACATCTTAAAAAAATGACCTGGGTTAGAGGTAAGGTTAGATGGGTAAGTAACCAAATTCACATTGACTGACACAACTAGAAGATGAACACTCCATTGACCACTCCTTCATATACAACAGAGTCTCTCCAGTGGCGAAGTATAGAAGAGGTCCAGGGGTCATGCTCTACCTTGACAGTCCCTCCTGGTGACACCTTCCCCCTCACCCAGGTGTTGTGTGCCATCATCGCGGGTGCCTTACACTACCTCTACCTGGCCTCCTTCACCTGGATGCTGCTGGAGGGCCTGCACCTCTTCCTCACTGCACGCAACCTGACGGTGGTCAACTACTCCAGTGTCAACTTGTTCATGAAGAAGCTCATGTTCCCAGTGGGCTATGGAGTCCCAGCTGTGATTGTGGTCATTTCTGCAGCATCCAGGCCCCATCTTTATGGAACAACCACCAGGTAAAAGCAAATTTCCCCTGTCCTAACTTCTCCAGCATGACCATGGCCATCATAAAACCAACACAGCACTTTAGTTTTTTAAGATATAATTTTATTGAGGTAACATTGTTTTGTAATACTATATACATTTCATGTATACTTTATATTTCTATTTCTGTATACCCTACACCTTGCTCACCACCAAAAACTGTTTCCATCCATCACAATATAGTTGATCCACTCTACCCATTTTTCCTCCCCTCAAACCCGTCCCTTCCCCTCTGATAATCAGTATTCTGTTCTCTGTATCTACGATGGGGATGGGGTTTGTTTGCTTTGGTTTGGTTTATTCATTTATTTTGTTCATTGGTTTGTTATATTCTACTTATGAATGAAATCAGACTGTATTTGTCTTTCTCCATGTGACTTTTTTCACTTAGCACAATACCCCCAAGGTCCATCCATGTTGTCACAAATGGCAAGACTTCATCAGTTTTATGGCTGAGTAGTACTCCATAGTTGGTGTGTTGTGTGTGTGTGTGTGTGTATCACACATTTTTTATCTGTTGATGGGCACTTAGGTTGTTTCCATATCTTATATATAGTAAATAATGCTGCAATGAACATAAAAGTCTGTATACCATTTTGAGTTAGTGTTTTTTTAGTCTTTGGATAAATACTGAGACATGGGATAGCTGGATCAGATGGTAGTTCTATTCCTATTTTGAGGATCTCCATACTGTTTTCCATAGTGGCTGTACCAATTTACATCCCTACCAACAGTAATATAAGGGTTCTCCACATCCTCACTGACACTGGTTATTTCATGCCTTTTTGATAAGAGCCGTTCTGACCGTTGTGCCAGGATATCTCATTGTGGTTTTGATTTATGTTTCCCTAACATTAGTGATGTTGAACATTCTTTCATGTGCCTGCTGGCCATCTCTATGCCTTCTTTGGAAAATATCTATTCAGCTCCTCTGCCATTTTTAAATCAGGTTTCTGGTGGCAAAGATGTGATCAAATGCAGACTGGCACCCACAACAAACTCTCAAGCTGATAAAAATTAATGTTAACCTGCCTCATATGGTCCCTGGTATGCTGGCCTTCCTAGATAGTTTAGCAAAAATGTCAGCAGACTTTCTCTGTGATAGGCAAGACAGTATATATTTTGGCCTTGTGGGTCCTATGGTCTCTGTTGTAATGACTCACCTCTCTCCTTGTAGCTCAAAAGCAGCCACAGAAAAGATATAAGAAACAAATGTAACTGTGACCCAGTAAAACACATTTCCAAAAACAGACAGCAACCCAACATGCACCACAGGCTTCAGTTTGCTAACTCCTGCCTTAGTAACTCTCTCTTTGGCTCTTCCTGGTGGATCCAACTAACACTCTCCATGGAAAAATCATTCATAGTTCCCTACTTGGGATAAAACTCCAATTTGATCATTTCTATCAGTGTGAACTTCAGTTACTGATTTTGTATCCTTATGCCTCAGATGTCTGACCTGTGAATATTTGATTACCTATGTTGTCAAGAGGAATAAATTACACAGTGCACATGAGCCCTGACATAGCAATGTCACAGTGTCGGGCTTACTCTTGTTGTTTCTCTCTCCCTCTGTCCCTTTCTCTCTCTCTCCCTTCTTGGCTGTCCCACATTTTTTCATCCTATCTACACCTATTCATCCTTCACATCTCAGCATACACACAGTTCAGTTCTCTCAGGGAACCCCTCCCCAATATCTAAACCTCATAATACCCCAACTAGCTTATGGATCCAGCTACATGTTCACACAGCTCCTCATACTTGATCTTAAACCTCATCATCTCAATTGTTTCTATTGTCTGTTTGTTGACCTGCCCACCTAGCTAGGAACTTGCTGATGACAGACATCACTCTGTCTTAATCACAACTGGGTCTTCAGAGCCAAGTACAGATTATGTTACAGGAGGAGAGGCTCAATATTTGTCCAATAAACCATAAATTATTTTCTCTGTTGATTTTTTCCTTAAAACATATATATTTTTTCTGACAGCATATCAGAGCACCAACACTTAAAAGAGCTATTTTAAAAGCAATTTTTCTTTTTTAAAAACCACTTTTTAAAGGTGTGATTTACATATAAAAAGCTGCACGTGATTCATGTCTGCAGCCCAACAAAATGGGATAAGTATACAGCCATGGCCCTCAGTAACATCAAGGGCATACACAAAATAATAAGCTCAGGAGGTCTACTATAGAGCATAGTGCCTATAGCTAATAATATTGTGTTGTATACTTAAAATTTGCTAAGGGTGTAGATCTTATGTGAAATATTTTTACCAAAAATAAAGCAATAATAATAATTATTAATAATAATAAAGGAGGCAGAAAAAAACTTTGGGGAATGAAGGATATGTTTATTTATTGATTTTTTATCCACAAAGGCCAATATATTCTATAATCTCCTTCCACCGCTCTCTTAGATGCTGGCTCCACACAGACAAAGGATTTATATGGACCTTTCTTGGCCCCGTCTGCACCATCTTCTCTGTGAGTAATAGATTACATCAGAGCATCTTTCCTATCTGGCTGTGGGTCAGTCAAAAGCAAGGTGTAAAGAGAGTTATAGGCAGAGTGACCAATTATTCCAGTTTGCTCAGGAATGAGGGGGCTCCCAGGATGAAGGAATTTCCATTTTAAAACCAGGAAGGGGCATTTCCTTAGACATAGGACTTTCAGTGTTTAAACATGAAAATTCCCATGCAAAGTGAGTTGCTGGGTTTTTGGTCTGGTTTTCTATGACTGTTGTAAAATGCAAAACCTTCCTACCTGCTGGGTTAGGTGTTGGATGAGCCAAAAGGAATATTTAGCAAATGTGGATTATTCAATATGCCTTATGGTGTTTCTGCAGATTAATTTAGCTTTCTTCCTGATAACCTTCTGGATTGTGAAAAACAAGCTTTCTTCACTCAACAGTGATGTGTCCACTCTTCGGAACACTAGGTGAGATGGATCAGAGGTACATATTGCACTCCCCTCCATACAAAGCATGGTACAGAAGCAAGGCCATACATTTCCATGCTCCTGATGTCCATTCACAGGTTTTCAAGCGGACTGGAAAGGAGAAGTGCAGCCACCCTTCTTGGCAGCTCAAACGATGTGTTTTGCTGCTTACACACAAGTCAAAAACATTCCACTCATCTATAACCCAAGAATGAAACTACCTCAGCTACAGAGAGAATTGACTTTGTTCTGATAAACAGTGATAACTTCTGTGGCCCTATGAGAAAGGTCCAGAGAACATTTACATCTTTATAAACCACTTAGGAAATTACATACCTGACCCAGAACCCAGCATGCCCTTTCATGCCCACACCTTTATATGTGCTCCTCCCACTACCCTCACACACACTGGGCTACCTGGTGAAATCAGGTTCATTAGCCATATATGACACCTTCTAAGATGCTAGGGATGTCCTTTGCTTTCTTTTCTTTTCATCTGGACAAATCATGCTCTGGATCACTTCATGAAGAGGGGGAAAAAAAGGAACATCACTGGAGGAACCAGGGCAAAGGCCCCGCCCATTTCACAAATATAATAATTGACCATTTGTATTGTCTTCCCACTAGATAAAGTCTGTGAAAACAGAAATCCTGCAATTATTACTTTTAATGCACAGGGCCCAGCACAAAGCATCCTAGTAATATCAGTTGACTGAAACTGGGGATATTTGTGCAATATCATATTACCGAAACCCACATTTTGAAGTGTCACTACCAACATCAATCCAAGTCCAAATGGCATCCTGGACCTAAAAAGCATTTCTTTCAGAGAACCATTAACAGTAAAGATCAGAGTGGCCACAACTCAGTCAGAGGCATCCATGGAGTAGAGAAGAAATGGCCTTGATTGTGTTACTCAGGATGCATCACGAGCCTCCTTTCTCTTCCTACCCAGGATGCTGACATTTAAAGCCACAGCTCAGCTCTTCATCTTGGGATGCACGTGGTGTCTGGGAATCCTGCAGGTGGGACCGGCTGCCCACATCATGGCCTACCTCTTCACCATCATCAACAGCCTGCAGGGTGTCTTCATCTTCCTGGTGTACTGCCTCTTCAGCCAGCAGGTACCACTGTCTGACTCTCTCTCAGGACTCTTCCCATCCTCACTTATCTCTGTGAGCTGACCCACAGCATGCTTTGCTTCTACAGGTCCAAGAGCAATACAGGAAATTGTTCAAAGGGATCAGGAAAACCAAAGCCGAGTCGGAGGAATACACATTGTCCAGCAAGACCATGTCCGATCCCTCTAAACACAGTGTGGTAAGATCATGCACAGCTCCCAGAGCACTCCACTATCTGACCCATTGAGGAGCACATGCCTCTCCCACTGGACAATTGGGTATAAAGCAGGTGATGCTCTACGATGGGTCAAACTGGTTTACACCTAGACTCACTCAAGGCATTTCTCAGTCATGAAAGAAGGTCTTCCTCTACTTCTGCTCATTGTGTTTCTATGCTCACCTTGACTCTTATACATAACTACCTGCTTATTCCCCACCCAGGTTGAACACCCATTTTGTGTAACATGTTGCATGTTCTTTTTCATTTTACTTGATGGGAAAATACAAAACACTTCTGGAAGCAGAGAATGGTCCTATGGTAAACTCAATAAGTAGGAACTCATGGTCTGAAGCAGGGATGTACAAGCTACTCAGAGTCACAGGACCATTCTTTAGCCCATGTTATTCCATGCTACCCCTCCATATAAAGAACAGTAAATATATGGTTTACATAGTCATAAAAGCAAAGTGAAATAAGGATTCAGTTACATTGGAGAATCTCCTTTAAAGTATATAATCATTCCTCATGTTTGCAACACACATAAACAATGCAAAACAAGCAAAACAAAGGAGGAGAATCACAGGGTGCATAGGAGAGATTCAGGCAATGTGAATCATACCAAGCATTTGTATTTCTGGGTTTACAAAAATTCTTCTTATGTTTTTTGTTCACATGTTCTTCACATCAGCACTTGGAGGTAAGTATTATGTTCCCATTTGATAGGTGAAAATAAAGTGAGACCCATGGGCTCTATATGTATTGTGCAAGGACTTCAGCCCATCCTTTCTCCCAGTGTTCATGAGCCCCCCACCCTGCCTGGGAGACTTATCCTTTTTTCTCATCTGCTTACTTGTCCACCCTCTATACTTGCCCCTTCCCAAAATATTCAATCCTGAAATGTCTCTTCTTCCCACCTCTTTCCTGATCCCAGATGTTCCTAACAAGTCAGTGGGATAAAACAAGGTCAACGTTGTGTTCTCAAAAACACCAGGCATTTGGCATCTGGTTCATTTTCTTCTCCTTCTATTTTGTTACCACAGACAGACAAAATGTGCTTCCTACACTTTAAGGTTAATCCTTCAACCTGCAATTGGTTCCTGACACTCTTGATGTCCCTAAACCTTTACATCATTGCTCATACTTTCTCTCTATGGATTTTGCACAGTCTTCACCTTATCAACAGCTGCACCTTTATTCAGCATGCTAAGTCTCTCCCTTATTAACAATTATTAATGGTGTGCATTTGACCCCTCCCTCTTCTTCCTTTACACACTCAATCCTTGCTTTTGCCTTCATCATTGCACCAAAATGACACTCTCAAGCCTCCAATGACCTTGTTATCACTGGATGAAATAAATATCTTTTGCACCTCTTAGCAAATTGGATGCTGTAGTTACTGCCTCCATCAGGAAACCTCTTTTGTACCTGGCTTCTGTGTCTCCCTGAAATTCTTCCTGTCTCACTAGCTTAGCTTTCTTCATTTCTTTAGATTTCATCTACTCTACCTGGCTTGGTTCTAGAAATGCTTCTATTCCAACACCATACCCTCCTCATAGACAATCTCATCCACAAGGACTCATTGTGTGATGCAGAAGGAAATGAAAGCCAAGTATATCTCTCCTGCCCTGAATCACCAATGATCCCCAGATCACTCTTCCCCATTGCCTATATCATACCTCTACTTAGCTGTCTCAGAAACAGATCAACATGGTTGTAACAGTAATTACCATCATTTTACCAACTTCATCCTTTTCAGAGTTTCTCATCTTTTTTAGTGGCACATCCATCCAGCTGGTTTATCCGGTCAAGACTTAGAATATCCTTGCCATTATTCTTCCCTACGCTGTTCCACCCCAAACCAGTCGATTTTTACATTGTGCTAATAAATTGTGAGGCTTAGTAGCTCACAAACCTGTCTTGCTGACAGCATCTCTATCACCTTCTTCTTAATTCCAGCTGCCATCTCCCCTTGGCCTTTAAGGGAAGCAATTGCAATTCCTTTAACTGGCCTCCCTCCCTCTACTCTTCTACCTCTTCCAAGTAGTTTTCCACATAAAATTCAGAGTTCTAATCTCAAAACCATAATTTGAATATGTACCACCTTGCATAAAAACCCATCAAAAGCTTCCCCACTGCCATGAGGAGCAAGAACAAAATATATGAGGATTCCAATATCTCCCACAGCCTCATCAAATCTTGTTATATATTTTTATACCTAGCGGATGTGAAGTAGTTTTTCATTATGATTTCAATTTACATTTCCTTAATGTCTAATGATGTTGAGCACAATTTCATGCATTCATTATAATCTTTTACATATTTCTGGGGAAATATCTATTCAAATCATTTTCCTATTTTTAATTGATTCATTTTTCTTTTGTTGATAGTTTGTAGGAGTTCTACATTTTGGATACTTATTCTTGTCAAATATATTATATGCAATTAATTTCTCCCACTTCATGGGTTGACTTTTCACTCTCTTGACAGTGTTCATTGATGCACAAAAGTTTTAATTTTGAAGAAGTCCAGTTTCTCTATTTTGTTCATTTGTCCTTGATGGCGGAGGGTCTTATCTTAAAAAGAATGGCCTAATTCAAGGTCACAAATTTTTACATGTATGTTTCTTCCAAGAGTTTTATAGTTTTAGTAATTGCATATAGGTATATGATCCACTTGGAATTAAATTTTTAATGGTATGAGTTTTAGAATTTTGTGTGAGGTCCACATTCTTCAGCATGCACATATGCAGTTATACCATCATCACTTATTGAAAAGATTATTCTTTCCCCCAGTGGATTGTATTGACATCCTTGTCAAAATAAATTACCATCAATATAAAGCTTTATTTCTACATTCTTGGCTCTTATATTCATCTATATTGATTTCTGTAGTTTTGCAGTAAGTTTGACTTTGGGGAATTGACTACCAATTTGTTCTCCTTTTCAAGATTTTTCAACTATTTTGGATCCCACGAAGTCCCATATAGATTTTAAGATGTGCTTGTCAATTTCCGAGAAAAATTATCTGAGATAGGGATAAGGAGTGTGTTGAGTCCATAGGTCACTTTGGGGGAATACTGCCATATTAACTATACTGTCTTCAGATCCATGGGATGTTTTTTCATTTCTTTGGGTCTTCTTTGACTTCTTTTGACAATCGTTTGTAGTTTTCATTGTAAAAGTCTTGCACTTTCTAACAAAGTATCATTTTTCACACATTCCTTCTCAGGAGAATTGAATTAACAGCTAAATCAGATGATCTTGTATACTGGATGGTGAAGAAAATTCTGAACTGTCATCTTTGGTTAAAAAGTTAAAAAAAAATACTTTTTCATGTTTGTTACAAGTATCTCTTCATGGAACTACAGTGGAAGCAAGTAGGACAGGAATGTCTGTTATTCAATTTGCTGGGAAGAATTTTAGTTTTCTGCTCCATATGGTATGTTCACCTCACTCCCAGCATAGTCAAGGAGCTATGACACAATTGTCCAGTTGCCTTGGATTAAATCATCTGCTTCAAATTCTTTTTCTACAAAATTCCTCAAGATGAAGATATATGATGAGGAAAATGAGCTTCAGAAGACTAAAAATACCGTTAAGAGAGGAAATAAAAGTCAAATACCTACATGCATGGTAAATAACTAATACAGTCTCCCAAGATTTTCCTGGATTATGTCCTAAAAACCACTTGAGTTACAGGCAGCCTAGGACAGTTGGTCTCCAATCACACATGCTTCAACTTCTTCACTCTCCATTTCTAAAGACTACTAACTTATTAATTAGAAATACATATTTTAGTACTCACCATTTGCTGCACTAAAGTAAGAGAGATCCAGTTTCTAATTTCACAGATCTTACATGTTAAAGAAAATGCTTTCTCAGTTAGAGTAAAATCAGAACCCTGTAAAGAAAGTCTCTACATCCATATATCTTGTAAGCTGAGCTGGGTAAACAGGTGTATATTGCTACTGCACATTTTTAAATTTTTATTTACATATATAACAAATTATTTCATTCTCAGAATGTGATCTAGGCAAGGTCTAAATCCAGAGGATAACACCAACAAGAAATATCCTGTGGACACTCACTGATCATATCTGTATCACTTTGAACCAAATGGAAAATGACTGTAAATGATCATAACATATTAAATTTAAAATATTCATGAGTACATAGTGACACTTAAAGTAATGGCCAATTAATGTAGAAGATATGACAGAAATATATAATGATAATTTTTCATTATCTAGTAAATCACCACTAAAAGCATTGGGGTAATCTTGCTGAAAGACAAGCTAGTCCCACAGTGCCAATTAATCTCCTAAGAGATTACTGATTACTTACAAGGATCAAAGTGTACATTTATAATGTTATATCAGACAGCCACCAAATGAACTAATGATCAAGCTTAACATCAACAGTATCAGTCTGACATTATATATTTCCTGATAAGACATGAACTTACAATATCCCATTTCTGCTAAACAAAAAATTTGTGGCAAATCAGTCCAACCTAAATCTAACCCTTCCTTTAGACAAAGGTTTAACAAACTATAACCTGCAGGCCAAATCCAGGAAGCTGCCTGCTTTTGTAAATAAACTCTTATTGGATCATAGCCATACCCATTCACTGATTCCTCGTCCATGGCTGCTTTCAGGCTACAATGTCGAGTAGAGTGATTGTGTGAGAGACTGAAAGGCCATGAAGCCAAAAATATTTACTACCTGGCCCTTTCTAGAAGAAGCTTACTGGTAACAGTTCTTTCAGACCTGACTTTCAGTGTACATGAAATACAGGGGAAAGGCACACAAGTTAAATGACATCATGAGGAAATCATCAGGCAAATCCAGAACACAGGGAACTCTCCTAAAGTCAATATCATTGTAAAAAGTGCATAAGGCTATTCTAGATCAAAGTGACAAAAGTCACATGACAATCAAATTCAGTGTCAATTTACTAGGACTCTGGTTCAGATATATGCTATAAAAATATTTTGGAGACAATTGAGATAATTTGAATATGCATTAGATATTTAAAGTTATTAAGAAATTGATTTTCTTGGGTGTAATAATAGAATTGTAATTATGTAGAGCATACTCTTTATAAATTTTTCAATATTTGATAAAGACATTAAAGAATGAAGTGTTACAATGTGTCCACTGAAAATCAAGTATTAGCAGGAAAATATATATGTGTGTGTAAAAAAATAGTGAAAGTTTTAATGTGGCACTATGTTAATAATTGTTGACTCAAGGTAGATTCTATATAAGATTTTCTTGTGTGATTACATAAAATTCTCTCTATGTTTAAAAATTGTAAATAAAAGCTATTATAAAAGTAAATAAATGTATTAATTATTTATTCCTTAAATATATATATTCATGAATTTTTAGGTTTACAGAAAATGTATTTTCTCCCACACAAACCTAACCTTGTAGATAGATATCTTATAAATATATGAATTTGTATGGCTATATGGTGATGATTTAAAGTCTAAAAATTAAAAATAAAACAAAAATTATTAAAATATAGAAGAAATGGAGGGTATTTCCACTTCTGCCTAAGATATAGAAAATGAAAACAAGTAATACCAAACTAACGATAAGAAGTATCCATTTTTAAAAAAGAAATATCCATGTAAATTACAAAGTCATTTATTTTCTTGGACCCAGAAAGAGTTAACATACAACAAAGTAGCCCAAACTCTAAGAAAAGACAGGATCATCCATGAAGAGACCATCAGGAACACTGGTTCACATATGCAAAGCACAAAAAACAATAATCTGGCTGCCACAGAAATGGTTAAGAGCAATTCATCTACACTTTTTAATTAGAGAAAATGCTTTCAGCTTTCGGCTGTTGAGTATAATGTTAACTATGGGTTTCTCATATATGACCTTTTTCACAAAACTAGAAAAAAAATCATTTTAATTTCTATGGAATAGCAAATGGGATCTTGAGAAAGCAAAATGGAGCTGGAAGAATCAGTCCCTCCAGACTATACAACAAAGCTACAGTCATCAAAACAGTATGGTACTGGCACAAAAACAGAAATATAGATCAATGGAATAGGATAGAAAGACCAAAATTAAACCCACATACCTATGGTCAATTAGTTTATCACAAAGGAGGTAACACTATACAATGGAGAAAAGACAATCTCATCAATAAGTAGTGCTGGGGAAACTGGACAGCTACATGTAAAAGAATGAAACTAGAAGATTCTCTAAGACCATATATAAAAATAAACACAAAATGGGTTAAAGACCTAAATGTAAGACCAGATACTATAAAACTCTTAGAGGAAAACAAAGTCAGAACATACTCTGACATAAATCACAGCAGTATCTTTTAAGGTACATCCCCTAAAGTAATGGAAATAAAAACAAAAATAAACAAATGAAACCTAATTAAACTTAAAAGCTTTTGCACGGTAAATAAAACTATAAACAAAAAGGAAAAACAACCTACAAAATGACAGAAAATATTTACAAATGATGTGACTAACAAGGAATTAATTGCCAAAATATACAAACAGCTCATACAGCACAATATTAAAAAAAAAAAAACTCAATCAAAAAATGGGCAGAAAAACTAAACAGATATTTCTCCAAAGAGGACATTTATAAATGTCTCCACATCTTTATATATATATATATGAAATAATAAAATAATTGCCATTTGCAGCCACATAAAAGAACCTAAAGATTATCATACTAAGTGAAGTAGGCTAAAGACAGATATATGATATAGTTTATATGTACAATCTTTTAAAAAATATATACAAATGAACTTATTTACAAAACAGAAATACACCAACAGACATAGAAAACAAAGTTATGGTTAACAAAGGAGAAAGCAATGGGGGAAGGATAAATTAGGAGGTTGAGATTAACATATACATACTAATATATATTAAATAGATAACCAACAAGGACAGTATAGCAGAGGGAATGATATTCAATATTTTATAATAACCTATAAGGGAAAATAACCTGAAAAAGAATATACATATGTGTATGTGTGTGTGTATAACTAAATCACATAAAACTAACACAGGATTATAAATCAACTATACTTCCATTCTTGAAAAAATATTTTCATGTGAAAACCACTGGTAACAACACCCTACACATAATTTGATACAAGTTTTTAAAATATATAAATACATAAATGCATGCATTATTATATTATAAACATTTAGAAAAATTAATTGGTACATTATAAAGTATGACTCATGAGTACTTTTGTAAACCATAAATAAAATGGACATCCAAATGTGTCTGAGTGTTGAAGGACTCAGCTGTAGCATAGGGAAAATTTTTCATATTTTGCTGCAAGCATACATTGTGTAAATTATTTAAAAGGCATATTTATATTTTTGTGATTTGAAAACTAAAACTAAAATTCTACAGAGCAAAAAGTAAGAAAGTCAGATATATGGATAATTACTCACTTCTCTCTTGAAAGTGTTTATATCTAGAGGGGACCTCCTCTCTGGATTATGGGGGCAATTTACAATGTTTTCTTCACGTGTTTGTATTTTCTATACCAGTTACTCTGCTTGCAATCTCTCTTCCTGGAAATCATTATTTCTCCACAAGACATACATAAGCCTTTGGGAGGGGGTAAGGAGAAGTAGTAAACAACACCCAGCCACCCCCAAAATGCTATCTTCACTGCTTGAAAATGTTTAGCTGCTTCCTGAAACAGACAGTACTTTTCCAACATGCAAACCGCCCCCCCAGAAAGCAGCACGCCCCCCCCCAAATCTACAAAACAATGTCCCAAGCAGTGATCCCAGTTTTACCTCCTACCTCACCCTTATGGTGTTTCAGACCTGGGAAATTCAGTTTGTGCTGACTTCAGTTTAAGCGCTGGCTCAGTTGTTCCCCGGTTATTTACCTTAGACAAAGTCTTTCATACTGTATGTCTTAGCTTCCTCATCTCAAGGCCCTCTCATTAGCGCCACCCGAATCCTCTCTGGCGTTGCTCCAGATTTTCCCATCTAGCTCTTCCACCCTCTTCTCAGTCAGTCATTCACATTTTCTCACCATGACTCCACTGCCATGTGGCTGATCAATTCAGGTCCACAACAGTCTCCCTCATTCTCTGACTCTCTCCAGCTCCTTTCCAGGCCACACTTTCTTCCAATTGCTCACATCTACCACACACAAAACTATTTCCCTGGCGGGTTCTCAAAATCCCCAAGGCCCACATCTTGGGTCCTGAGTCATATTCCTGGATTCCTGGATGCCAGATACTGTGATTTCAATTCCACTTAGTGCAGATCCACCATCTCTGGTTTCCATTTACAGGAAGTCGGGATGTTTTGTTCCCAGGTGCCTCTAGTCACAAATTTCCAGTTTCCAGATTCTGAGGATACCAACTTCCGACAATCAGCCACAAAGGGCAGAATCCTAGGGAAGGTCCTGTTTGTCCACCAGACTGCAGGAAGTCTCTGCTTTTGAAGACTTTAAAGGTTGGGAGCTCAAGGGGAAAGACCTCAGGATGTTCATTACAGCATTATAAAAGGAAAACACAAACCACTCAAATGAACCATCCCTCAGAAATGGCAAAATGAACACTTTTTTGATTTTTAGGAATGTTGGTCCATAGACCCAATTACTTGTGTCTATAGTGACATGTACAAGGTGTTTTTAGTAAACTATTTTATAATTCTAAAAGTATACATTTATTAACATTTGATTGTGCACAAATATATATTCTTATTTAACTTTCATAGTTAAAATATAAATTTATGCTTATCAGGACAAATTATAATTTTGTGATAGTAGAGAATACCTGTTGAAGGGAGGTTCAATCAAGACAGGAATCAATGCAATATCGCTTGTGTTTGTGGTATTATAAATTTCCAACAAAAATTTATTCCTGTTTTACCTGTTATTAAAATAATTATTTAAAAAAATTAAATAATGTGTTCTATCCACATAATAGCAAGAATATAATTGCTGAAAAACAAAGTCTAACCCATGGCATATTCCAACTCTCATTGTTAACTTCTGCTCTGCCCACAGTGCTTCTTGAAATTTTTTATGCATACAGAACATCTGGTAAATTTTGTTAAGCTAAAGATTCTGATTTGGTAACCATTGGGTCTTTACCTTTGATTATGAAGCAGGACTTACTGTGGAGCAAACTCATAGACCATATGTTAAATATTCACTTCAAAACAATTCGAGAACTGATACTGGAATTGTCTCACAATTCTTCATTCCAGCTCAAAGCTCACCATAACGCAATTTTAAAACAAGAAAACAGAAGAGGTACAACTGCTTGAAAGAAAGACACAATACAGTCATTATTTACAGAAGGCATACTTGTCTACCAAAGAAACTTGAGAGTTCACTTAAAAATATTGAAAATTCAGTAATCTTGCCTATAGCAATATCAACATGCAAAATACTACGGTTTTTCTATCAAAGGGAAAACCAATCTTAAAATACCATAGGAAAGCTGTTTTAAATTTTAAAATAAAACTTGAACAACACCTACGAAAAATACTACAAGAAATGCATGAAGTTCTTTAGGAGAAAACTATAAAGTGTAATTGATATAAATCGTAACCTGGAGTGGAAAATCTTAATACTATAAGGAAGCTACGACCTCCAAATTAATCTACACAGTCAGTGCAATCACAACCAAAGTCCCAAGATGTTTTCATGGAACTTAGTAAACTAGCTGTAAAGTTTATATAGCAGAAAAGATGTGGGAGGAAAAGAGCAAAGCGGTAGAGAATAAATGATCAAGAGTGGTATCAGAAACCTGATGGAGCAAAATATCCACCTTTGCCTCTCCCCTTCAATCAGCAGAGCCCACAGCTTCAGAGAACCCAGTAACAGCAGGAAAGGCATCACACACAACTCCAATCATCCAACTATATTTGTACCCACAACTACAGATAACTGGGTAGAAAAGGCAGTGGGGCTGCTGAGTCACCAGATGACCCCAAACTCCACACTCCCATCCACAGTGGTGGAGCCAATCCACAGTAGTGGAGCCAATCCACAGTAGTGGAGCCCATGAACCTTACAATAATAGACAAAGTAGAGGTGCCTGCTGGTCCCTGGCTCCCAACCACCATCACCCTACCCACTTGGTTACCAGTGTCTCAGGGGATCCTGGACACAAGGAAAGAATCTACCATCCCAACAAAGATAACAGCTCTAGCAGAAGCACAGCAGTGAGAACACTGGTGGTACAAGAAATGATGGGGGGGGGGGTGGGGCACACCTCTGACAGAGGCAGTGAAAGGCAGAAAGTGCCAACTCCCAAATATAACCAGAGGCAGATCAGGTAAGAGTCCAGAAACTTGTGTGGTCACACCACCTGCAGGAAAACAAAAGGAATCTAACTCCTAACCTGGTATTGAATATCAAATGCACCAACAGAGGAACAACTCACCAAACAGCATGAAGAATCACAATAACAGTATACCACAGAAGTAAACTGACAATTCTCCAGAAATCAAACTTAAAGTCACAGAATATTGTGATCTAAAGGATGGAGAATTCAGAACAGAATACACATTTTTTGATGCAGTATCCTGTGGATATCAATTAAGCCCAACCAGTCTACTGTGTCATTTAGGACTTCTGTTGCCTTATTGATTTTTTCTGTGAATGATCTCTCCATTGCTATTGGTGGGGTGTTAAAGTCTCCTACTATTATTGTACTATCATCAGGTTCTTCATTTATGTCTGTTAGTAACTGTTTTATATATTTATATGTTCCTATATTGGGTATGTATATGTTAACAAGTGTAATATCCTCTTCTTATATTGGCCTCTTTATCATTATATCAATATAATGCCCTTCTTTGTCTTTCCTTATGACCCTTGTTTCAAAGTCTATTTTGTCTGATATGAATATTTCTACCCCTACTTTCTTATTGCTTCCATCTGCATGAAATATCTTTTCTTTTAATTGAAGTATAGTTGATTTACAATGTTGTGTTAGTTTCTGGTGTATAGCAAAATGATTCAGTCATATTTACTTTTTTCATATTCTTTTCCATTATGATTTATTACAGGATATGGAATTTAGGCCCCTATGCTCTACAGTAGGACCATATAGTTTATTTTATATATACTTGGTTGTACCTGCTAATCCCAAACTCCTAATTTCTCTCTCCCATCCCCTCTTTCTCTTTTGGTAACCATAAGTTTGTTTTTGATGTCTGTGAGTCTGTTTCTGTTATCTGAGTTCATTTGTATCATATATTAGATTCCACATATAAATAATATCATATGGTATTTGCCTTTCTCTGTCTATTTCACTTAGTATGAAATTATCTAGGTCCATCCATGTTGCTGTAAATGACATTATTTCATTCTTTTTTATCACTGAGTAGTATTCAATATACATCACATCTTCTTTATCTATTCATCTGTCTATGGACATTTAGGTTTCATGCCTTGGCTATTGTAAATAGTGCAGCTATGAACATTGGGGTACGTGCATCATTTCAAAGTAAAGTTTTCTCTAGATATATGCCCAAGAAAGGGATTGCAGGATCATCTGTTGACTCTATTTTTAGTTTTGCAAGGAACTTCCATACTGTTTTCCATGGTGGCTGCACCAATTTACATTTCCACCAACAGAGTATGATGGTTCCCTTTTCTGCACACCCTCTCCAGCATTTTTTGCCTGTAGACTTTTTAATTATGGTAGTTCTGACCAGTGTGAGGTGTTACCTCATTGTAGTTTTGATTTGCATTTCTCTAATAATTAGCAAAGTTGAGCATCTTTTCCTATGCCTATTACCCATCAGTATGTCTTCTTCGGAGAAATGTCTATTTAGGTATTCTGCCATTTTTTTGACTGGGTTGTTGTGGGGTTTTGTTAATGAATTGTATGTGTGGTTTGTATATTTTGGAAATTAAGCCCTTGTTGGTCACATCATTTGCAAATATTTTCTCCCAGTGTATATGTTGTCTTTTCATTTTATTTATGGCTTAATTTGCTGTGCAAAAGCTTATAAGTTTGATTAGGCTCCATTTGTTTATTTTTGCTTTTATTTCTATTGCCTTAGGAGTCTGACCTAAAAACATGTTGCTACAGTTTATGTCAGAGAATGTTTTGCCTATGTTCTATACTAGGAATTTTATGGTGTCATCTCTTACATTTAAGTCTCTAAACCATTTTGAGTTTGTTTTTGTGTATGGTGTGAGGTAGTGTTCTAAACTCATTGATTTACATGTAGCTGTCCAGCTATCCCAACACCACTTGCTGAATAGACTACCTTTTTTCCATTACATATTCTTGCTTCCTTTGTCAAAGATTAATTGACCATAGGTGTGTTGGTTTATTTCTGGGCTCTCTATTCTATTCTATTGGTTCATATGTCTGATTTTGTGCCAATACCACACTGTTTTGATTACTGTAGCTTTGTATTGTTGTCCAAAGTCTGGGATGGTTATACCTCTATCTTTGTTCTTTTGCCTCAGGATTGGTTTGACAATTCTGGGTCTTTTGTGGTTCCATATAAATTTTAGGATTATTTGCTCTAGTTCTTTGAAAAATGTCATGGGTGATTTGATAGGAATCACATCAAATCTATAGATTGCTTTGAGGAGTATGTCCTTTTTAACCATATTAAGTCTTCCAATCCAAGAGCATGGGATATCTTTCTATTTCTTTGAATCACCTTCATTTTCCTTTATCAATGTTTTATAGTTCTCAGCATAAAGGTCCTTTAATGCGATTTTAAAAGTGATTTTTTTTTTTACTTTCCCTTTCTGATGTTGCATTAAATATCTTTTTTCAATTCCCTCACTTTCAGTTGTGGGTGTCTTTTGCTCTGAATTAACTCTTAACTGAAGCATATTATTTGCTTTTGTTTTTTATACAATCTGCACTCTATTTCTTTTGATTGGAGCATTTAATCTATGATATTTAAAGTAATTATTGATAGGTACACACATTGCCATTTTAATCCTTGTTTTCCAGTTGTTTTCATAGTTCTTTGTTCATTTCTTCTTTTGGTTTCTCCTGTTTTGGTTTGATGATTTTCTTTGTCAGTATGCTTGAGCTCCTTTCTTTTTAGTTTTTATGTATCTATTGTGGATTTTTGATTTGTGGTTACCATGGGGATTATATATGTTGACACATAATTATATATTCTTGATTTAAACTGGTAGTCATTTAACCTCAAACATATTCTAAAAGATCTTCTTCTTCCCCTCCCATCCATTTTGGTTTTTTTATGTCCTATTTTTATATCTTCATACTTATCTATTAACAGTTTATTGTAGTCATAGTGGTTTTTACAGGGTTTTGTTTTTGTTTTTGTTTTTGTTTGTCTTTTAATCCATGTACTGGCTTCTTTAAGTGATCTTCAATCCTTACTATGTTTTTGCCTTTCCTATTGGGATTTTCCATTTTATATAGATTCTTACTTCTCCATTTAAGTGATCTTCAATCCTTACTATGTTTTTGCCTTTCCTATTGGGATTTTCCATTTTATATAGATTCTTACTTCTCCATTTAGAGAAGATGCTTTGACATTTCTTTTAAGATAGCATTTGTATTTTTGAATTCTTTTAGTTTTTGTTTCTCTGTGAAATTCTTTTTCTCCTATTCTAAATGACTCTTGCTGA
Source organism: Hippopotamus amphibius kiboko (assembly GCF_030028045.1). Taxonomy (NCBI): domain Eukaryota; kingdom Metazoa; phylum Chordata; class Mammalia; order Artiodactyla; family Hippopotamidae; genus Hippopotamus; species Hippopotamus amphibius. Next base: position 13,471,639 of record NC_080200.1, on the reverse strand, counting down.
GTAGAGTGTCCTATGTTGCAGTTTTTCCCTTTCACCACTTTGAATATATCATGCCCATTCCTCCTGTCCTGCAAAGTTTCTGCAGAGAAATCAGTTGATTGCCTTATGTGGATTCCCTTGTATATGACTCTTTGTTTCTCTCTTGCTACCTTTAGAATTCTCTTTCATTCACTTTCATCATTGTAATTATGATATGTCTTGGTGTAGGTCTGTTTGGGTTCCTCTCTTTTAGACCCTCTTTGATTCATGTACTGGAATATCTGTTTCCTTCTTTAGTTTTGGGAAATTTTTAGCCATGCTTTCCTTGAATACATTTTTGACTCCTGTCTCCCTCTCTTCTCCTTCTGAAAACCCCTATAATGCAAATGTTGGCACATTTAATGTTATCCCATAGATCTTGTATGTTGCTTTTTTGTGTTTTATTTTTATTATTTATCTTTATACATGCTTTTCTTAGCAGGTGATTTCCATCCTTTTATCTTCCGGATCACTTATGCATTCTGTGTCATTTAGTCTGCTATTCATTGTCTCTAGAGTGCTTTTTTATCTCAGATATTGAATTATCTATTTTTATTTGGGCTTTTTTATATCTTTTCATTCCTTGTTAAAATGATCTGTGCTTAGGTCAAGCCTATTTCCTAACTCAGTTAGCATTTGTATTAACAATGTCTTAAATTCTTGGTCTGATACGACTGTTTATCTCTGTTTCATTATTTTTCCCCCATGGGTTTTCTCTTGCTCTTTCAAATGAGAGTAGTTCCTCTGGCTTTTCATTTTACATAACTTTGTCTCTATGAATTTAGGTGAAAGAGTTACCTATTGTGATCTTGAAGGGCTATCCTTCTACGGGAGCATTCCTATACAGACTATGCTTGCCCAGGGCTGGATTTGACGGAAATGCCAGTCACATCTTTCTTCATGGTGGCTGACCACTATCACCATGATAGGTAGTGTGGTTGGTGATGGAGGAGGTGGAGCCTACACAGAGTGTGAAGCATAACTTTCTCTCTTCTCAGTGGTAGTCACTGTCCTGTAAGGGTCAGGGTCTTCTCCCAAGTTACTTGAGCAAGAGTCCTGAGAGTTGGACTCAATGTAGATCTCTTCCCTTAAGTGTGTGTGTTTTCCTTCTCCCTGCACTGAGGGCTTTGCCCCAGAGGAAGGGGATGCTGAAGCAAGAGAATCCTGTGTGCTTACAGACTTCCAATGCACTGCCTGTGTAGGCATCTGTGGCTCCTCTCAGACACAGCCCATGGTTGTCACATTCTTACCCCTGTCCTGGGAAGCCCAGATCTAATGCTAGGCTGTGGCATGAAGTGGGTGGGGCTGGAGCAAATCCTCTTTTGGGGTTGGGGAGTGTGGCTTGTTGGTTGCCAGAATTCAAGCAGCCTTGCTGATGTCAGAAGTCTGGCTGCTTCTGGGGTGCTGTTTGAGTAAGAATCAACAATGACCACCATCTGGGCTACACACCAGTACCCAGGGTTTCCTCTGTGTCCCAAGATCAAGTCCGTTCCCAGGTCCTGGCTGCCCAAGATTCAGTGTCAAGCTGTGACGCAGAGTAAGCAGGACCAGAGTGTTCCCTCGGCTCAGACTGGGTAGTGCTGTAAGGTGGCAATCGCTAGAGCATACATCTCTCCACCTTGTCTCTGCAACAGTCCAGCACCCACACACCCCTTAGGAGTAAAGCCTAGACTTCTGCAGCCTTTCTATCTGTCTCAACATTTCTCCAAACATTCGAGGGTGCTTGTCCTCCTCCTCCAGGACTGTCACACTCAGTCTCTGGCTCAACACCCAGGCTAGATGTCCACCCTTGTGATCTGCTTTTTCCTCTTAGTCCCCTTCCAGGGGCACATGTCCCATGCCACTGCTTTTCTCCCCATCCTACTCAATTGTGTGTGTATCTTTCTTACAGCGTTGTGGTTGTATTGGAATCCCTCTACAAGTTTCCAATTAGTTTTCCTTTAAAATTGTTCCACATGTAGTTTTTTTGTGTTTATTGAGGGAGCAGAGCTCCAAGTCCTCTTACTCTGCCATCTTGATCTCCCTCACCCGGTATATATATATTTTTTTATTTCAGTTATTGTATACTTCAGCTCTGACTGATTCTTTTTTTGTATTTTCTATATCTTTGTTAAAATGTTTGCTTTGTTCATCCATGCTTTTCCCAACTTCCGTTGGTATTCTTATTACTATTGCTTTGAACTCTTTATCGGGTAAGTTACTCATCTCTGTGTTATTTGGGATTTTTTCCTTCTTCTTTCAATTGAAACATATTCTTTCAATTGTCTTCTCTTTTTGTTTAACTTTCTCTGCCTCTATGAAATTTCGTGAAACAGTTACCTCTCCCTATCTTGAAAGCATGCCCTTGTGTGGGAGCATCCCTGTGCAGTCTGTGTGTGCCCAGTCGCTTTGTTGGGAGATCTGGATCTGAAGTGTGCACGAGCTGCATCTTCCACCAGGTGGGCTGGCAGTCACCGCTTTGGTGGAAGCTACAGCTGGAGCTGGAGGAGCTGCACCCAGAGCCAGGCATGAGCCAGGGCTTCTTCTGTGTTCAGTGGCCACTAGTGCCATATTGGGGGTCAGCAAAAGGCCCAAAGGTCTGAAGCAAGAGCCCTGAGTGAGTTAGGTTTCTCCTGGGTGTGATTGCTGTCTCTTGGTTGGCATCATGGCTGGGGACGGAGGGCTTGGGGCTGCACATTTGTGCTGGCCTCAATTTTTCCCTTGTCTTCATCTTGTTTAGAAGCTGGTTTGGGGCCTGAGGGATTAGTGCCACAGTACTGAGCTGGCTTTGCGCTCACTGCCAATGGTGGTCGCTAACCTGGAGCTAGATTCCCTCTTCACAAATGTGGGCAGGGACACATATGCTGAAAATAGCTCTCTCTGTCCTGGTCAGAGGTAGGGCCCGCCTCTAAGCCAGTTCCATTCCTTGTAAGTGTGTGCACTCTCATTAGCAGTGAAAGCCCCGCTGCCCCACAATGGAGAGCATGACCAGAGAAATAAGGACTGGAGCAGAAGCCCAGTGCAGACCAGGAGGACATACTGAGATGGTCCTGGCAGACCAGCCAGAGTCCCAGGCAGCTTGCAATCTGCTGCCTCCACACTATGACCAGGAGTAAACAAGTTTATGTGTGAGCTCCTTAAGGGCAGAATCTTGGTCTCTTACAGCCCTGCAGTAAGCCCCACTGGTTTTAAAGCCAGCTAAGGTGGGGGTGCTTGTCCGCCTAGTGTCACGCCCCAGGACTTGGTTGCCTAATGTGTGGCTCAAACCGCTCGCTCCCCAGAAAGGATCCCAGAGTCCATGATATCTCCATCCTCCTGGGTCCCCTGGCAGGGGTTGTGTCCTGACAAGATTGCTGCTCCTCCCTTCCTTCTAGACTGTGTGGATCTTTCTTTACAGCTCTGTTTTGGGAAGAGCTTTTCGGCTGGGCTCCAGGTCACTTTCAGTGAGAGTTGCTCCGCATGTAGTTGTATCTTTGATGTGTTTATGGTGGGAAGTGAGCTCAGCATGTTCCTTCTCTGGCATCATGTTGTCTCTCAAAAAATTATTTGGAAAAAAAAAAGAAATATCCAGGGATGGACCTAGAGACGGTCGTACAGAGTGAAGTAAGTCAGAAAGAGAAAAATAAATATCATATCGTAATGAATCCATGTGGAATCTAGAAAATGGTATAGATGATCTTATTTACAAAGCAGAAATAGAGACACAGACGTAGAGAAAAAATGTATGGACACCAAGGGGGAAAAGTGGGTGTGGAGGGTGGGAATTGAGAGATTGGGATTGACATATATGCGATATGATGTATAAAATAGATAACTAATGAGAACCTACTGTATAGCTCAGGGAAGTCTACTCGATGCTCTTTGGTGACCTAAAAGGAAAGGAAATCCAAAATAAAAGAGGGGATATATGTATATGTATAGCTGATTCACTTTGCTGTACAGCAGAAACTAATACAACATTGTAAAGGAACTATACTCCAATAAAAATTAATTTAAAAAAAAGAAATTTCCAGGAGATGAACTAATCGAGACAGAAGTCAGATTATGTTTCTCAGGGGCTAAACTGAGGGAGGAAATGGAGGCTGACTGCTTTATTTTTCCTCTGGGGGTGACAAAATTCTTTTGAAACTAGATAGAAGTGATGGTTACAACATTGTGTATTTTCTAAAATCCAGTGAATTATATAATAAAGGTTAAATACTGGGTTATGTGAATTTTGCATCAATAAAAAGAAACACGTGAAAACCTTAAAAAATAAAATCCAACCTGTGCAGGGAAAAAAAAAGAATTGATTGAGAGTGAGGGTTCACATTTGCTTATATTTTATCCTCTGCTTTGTCTTCACCAAACATTAATCATGCTTCTCTCTTTCCTACAAGAGACTGAATTAAGTTTTCCCACAGCCTGAGCAAGCCCCCCAATAAAGCAGACATGCCATTTTCAGCTTCTCCTCAAAATGGCTGACCACAGTGAAACCCATTGTCTGTCACAAATGACAGATCATTTCCCTTTATTTGCCCAGCTTCCCCCTCCAAAAATTAAGTTTATCTCTACCTGCTTCCTCCTTTACCCTATAAAAGAAAAACCTTTTTCTTTATGATTTTGAAATGCTCACAGATTTCTGAGGTCAGCAAGTCTATCCTTATCCAACCAGATTTGCACTAATGTAACAAAAAATACACACATTTCCCACATAACATCTATAGAAACAAAACCTCAGCATTTTTTAAGTTTGGTGTTGGTCCCAGAATGGAAAAATAGATTCATGAAACAGAAGAGCAAATACATCATGTATAGAAATTTAATGATCGGTAGATATGGCATTTCAAATCAAAGTATAAAAGATGGCATGTGGAAGTCAGGGAAGTCACAATATTCTCTGCAATAAATCATATCAAAACAATATATTATTCATTAAGTAAAATTATTACTGAACAAATTCCAGGTATACTAAGATCTACCAAAAATGATTAAAATATTGGAAAATGAAGGACAATGTCCTAGGCAAGACTAAAGTAAAACCCATATACTAAATAATTGAAAACCTAAACCAAAATAAAAGTTTATACACAACTCTCAATTTCATCTTTCTACCATTGTAATGGGGATGATATTTTACCCTGTTTATTATCAACATAAGCACAGACATGCAGCATCATCAAGTGAGCCCGATGTTCCAAAATACTTTTGTCCATAGTGGTCGGAAAATGTGCAGTGCACAGGGTGTGCAAGTCATCCCAGACCCAGCACACAGCATTCAACTCTTTGACTGGTGCATCCTTAGTATCTGTCTTTCCTGCCGACATAGTTACTGATTGTCATCCCTGGAGGCAGCCCTGAGCTAGGCAGTTCCATCTGTAATCACATTCCAGTTTAGAAGGGGTGGCTGGATTGTATCTGGTTAATAATGTGCCTGCTCTTTAAGATTCTGGGGCTCCTGGAGAAGGGTTGAACCCAGAAGGAATACAACTATGACTTATACACATATTTCAATTAAAAATCTGCATTTGAGGGCTTCCCTGGTGGTGCAGTGGTTAAGAATCCACCTGCCAATGCAGGGGGCACGGGTTCCAGCCCTGGTCCGGGAAGATCCCACATGATGCAGAGCTACTAAGCCCAGGCACCACAACTGCTGAGCCTGAGCTCTAGAGCCCTCATGCCACAACTATTGAGCCCATGTGCCACAACTGCTGAAGCCCACGCACCTATGAGCAGCCTGCGCACACAAGGAAGAGTAGCCCCCACTCTCCACAGCTAGAGAAAGCCTGTGCGTACCAAGGAAGACCCAACACAGCCAATTAATTAATTAATTAATTTTTAAAATCTGCATTTGAAAGAAGTAATCTGGCCCTAATTTCTGTGTTAAAACCCCATTTGGTATTATTGAGTTTGTTGTTCTTTCTTCTTTTACCCCACTGAAAATGGATAACCTTCAAAGTCGGACATTTCAGACTCCCTTTACTGGTAAAAATATTCTTAGAGGCCTAAAGTTGTTGCTACTTTTGCTTCCAACTTACCAGCCCCTCCCAATGAAATGAATATTTTCTCTTCCTCCTTTACCCTTCACCAGAAATAAAGCAAGCCACAAGGTTTTTCAGGGGAAGAAATGTTTATGGTGACAAAAGACACCAAAATCAGAGGTTCAAGACATGTGATACAATAAAGAGTTTTGCATCGTTTTTTAAAAAGTCATATAATTTAAAGATATATTCATATGAAGATATACCATACATACAACACATGTATCATGCACACGTATTTATTCTTAACAATTTAGAGGCAATAAGTAAAAACAATGAATAAAATAGAGATCATGAAAAAGATATGAGTAAATAATTCACAAGGAGCACTATGAAAATACAAAACTACATGAAAGTTTCAACTAACAGGTAATGAGAGAAATACAAATTAATATGACATTAAGATAATTGCTCACCTATCAAATTAGGGAGAAATGAAAACATTTGATAATGTATAATTTCAAGTTTCTAACACATCTGGGACCCCTAAGTCTCTCAATGCTTACGTGCTAAGTTTATAGAATCTTAGAATTGTAAAGTTGAAAGATTCTTTACAATCCATCTAGACTGGCCTTGTCATTCTCTTGAGGAAAGAACCTGTACCTCCTTCAGCGAAATTGGTTCATATTCTTCCAAGTCTTTGACTTTTTACCTATCCATATATATGTAATGAACATACTTCCTGACTTAAGTTCCTGTGTCTCTTCTTCTATTAATTTTCTTCTAAATAAGATAAATGATCAGCTAGAGCATAGAAGTCACTTAAACCACATGTCGACAAAATTTTTTCTTTGTCTTTAGTTTTCAAAAGTTTGATTGTGGTGTATCTTGGCTTGCATTTCTTTGAGTTTATCCTATTTGAGTTTATTTCCTCAGCTTTTTGAATCTATTTGTTTTGTCTTTTGGAAAGTCTGAATAATCTTTAGGCATTTTTCCCTCTGAATAAATTTTGAGTTTCATATTCTCTAATCTCCCTCAAATTCAGTGAAAGAAATAGTAGATTTGATTATTGTCCTACAGGTCTCTGACATTCTGTTCATCTACTGGTAGTCTATTTTCTCTCTGTTGTTCATCTTTAGAAAATTACATTGTTCTGTCTTCTAGTTTTAGTACATAAATACTAATATGATGATTGTTAATATCTGGATTCAAGAAAGAGAAGTTGCTGTCAAGTTATTTACCAATTCTTTGCCATTTCTTAGAATTTTCATAAACTTCCTATTTGAGATAGTTTTTAAAAAGAAGTTTGAAACAATGAGGGAAAATGATAATTTTTTTTCCATAAAGGAAAAGCAATTTGAATATCATCTAGTTTTATATCAGAAACCATGGGTTCCATTGGAATGTAACACAACATTTTCAAGTGTTGAAAGAAGAGTTGCCATCCCAAAATTCTATATCCAGAAATTATATCATTCAGAAATCAAGGTGAACTTAAGACTTTTTTTAATAAAACTTACTTTCCTAAATCTTAAATAACACATGGTGTTATGCTATGAATTATATCCACCAAAATCATATGTTGATGGTGTAACCACCTTTCACATGACTGTAGTTGGAGATAGGGTCGTTTAGGAGTAAATGAGTTATATGAGGTCATTAGGTTGGGGCCCTAATTGGTAGCATTGATGTCCTTACAAGAAGAGGAAAACACACCAATGTCTCTCTATATATATCTATCTCTCTCCCTCTTCCTCCAGAGAGAAGACCATGTGAGGACACAGCTAGAAGGTGGCCAGCTACAGAAACCAACTCTGTCATCACCTTGATGTTGTACATCCAGCCTCCAAAACTGTGACAAATTTAATTTCTGTTGTTAAACCACCCAGTTTATGCTATGTTGTTATGCCAGGGCTAGCAAACTAATACACATGGACACACAAAAGACAAAGAACACATGAAAAATGTAAACAAAGAAAATCACCTTAATTCTACAACAAGGAATTTTGGGAAGATTGTGAAGTATGTTTTTCCCATCTTCTAAAACATATCAGGAATATTTTCTTTTATCATTAAATGAATCTAAAATATTTTTTGAATATTGTCAAAGAATAAAAACACCTTAATTTTTGATGTGCCATGGTTTAAGGATATGGTAACATGAGGGAGATCTTTATGGTGATGAAATATTTATGATTCTTGATTACAGTGACACAGGAATCTACACATGTGAAAAAAGATATGGAACTATACACACACATGGTACTAATGTCTATCTTTTGGTTTAAATATTTGACTATCATTATATAAAAATGTAATCTCTTCAGGAAAGTGGCTGAATGGTACAGAGAAAAACTTGATACTATTTTTGCAACTTCTTGTGGATTTATATTTATTTCAAAATAAAAAACTTTAAAAGTTTGAGGATCCTCAAACAGTTAAAAACAGAACTACCATAAAATCCAACAATTCCAATGCAGAGTATCTGAAGGAAACGAAAACACTAATGCAAAAAGATATATGCAGGGACTCCCTGGTGGTCCAGGGAAGTGTCTGTGAATGAGCAAATGAATGAAAAATATGTATGATGTGTATATATACTTACATATAGACATATGGTATATATATATATGTATAAACATGTACATGTATATATGTGTGTGTACACACACACACACGAGAATATTATTCAGCCATGAAAAAGAAATCTTGCAACAGCATCGAGGTAACTTGAAGATGCTATGCTAAGTGAAATAAATGACAGAAAAAGACAAATACTGTCTAAGCTCACTTATATGTGGAATCTTAAAAAACAGCAACAACAAACTCATAGATACAGAGAACAGATTGATAGTGGCCAGAAGCAGAGGGGTTGGGAGGGGATGAAATGAACAAAGGGAGTTGAAAGGAACAAACTTTCAGTTGTAACATAAATAGTTCATAAACATGTACTATACAACATGGCAACTATAGTTAATAATACTGTATTGCATATTTGAAAGCTGCTAACGGAGGAGATCTTAAAAGTTCTCATCACAAGAAAGAAAATTTTGTAACTATGTATGGTGACAGAAGTTAACTAGATTTATTATGGTGATCATTTTGCAATATACACAAATATCAACTCATTAGGATGTACACCTGAAACATATTATGTTATAGGTCACTTATACCTCAATTTTTTAATGACTATAAATAGATAATAAGTAGATATTTCTATTCTCTCTAATCTAAGGTTTCCATAGGGGCAAAAAGTAGAGTGAGTGTTCATGTTCTGGAGGTCTTTTAATACACATTATCACATCTTCCTATCAAAAAGATTTATAAACCACCTGCAAGGAGGATTTCAACACAAAAATTTTAATGATATGCAAATAGTTAAAAGATAGAACTAGAGTTTCTGAGACATTAATCATAGGGAAGATTAACGGGAAACAAGAACCCAGACCAGTGGTTTCCTAAGTCAGCTCCTCCTGGGCGCAAGTCAGACTTAAAACAAGAAGTCTTTTCAACACACACAGACCAAGATCAGATGTCTTCCGTGGCTGAACTTGCTGGTCTCTGCACCATGGGAAACGGATATGTACAGCTGCTGCCAGGTGAGTAGAATAATGGTAATGCGGATAGACAACTAAAGCTATCTGGGGGCCTTCTATGCAATTTGAGAACAATCTCTCTTCTTGATTGATACCTGGCTTGTTTTCCCATTGTCTTGATAAGAGATAAAGGGATAAAATTTTAAGAGAAATATTACTTGCTTATGTTAATTTGAAAGGAGAACATTAGTGATAATTATACCTAGTGAAATGTGTTAATGAGGACTTAACAGAGATGTCTCATTTTACCACCTGTATCCACTTTCTCTATTTAAACACACCAATAAGATTCATATGTGTAGATAGATAGATGATAGATAGAGGTAGATGATGATAGATAGATAGATAGATAGATAGATAGATAGATAGATAGATAGATGATAGATAGATAGATAGATAGGGACAGAGACAGACAGAGACAGAGACAGATACAGAGAGACAGAAACTAAGACAGAGAGACACAGACACAGAGAGAGAAAAAGGGATTTATTTTAAGGAATTGGTTCATAAGAATGTGAAGCCTGGAAAAGTGCAATCTTCAGGGCAGGCTGAAAACCCAGGAAAGACTTGATGTTGCATCTCAAGTCCAGAGATGGTCCAGAAGCAGAATTCCCTTTTCTTCAGTGGGGTCAGTAGTTTTTCTATAAGATATTCAACTGCTTGGACAAGGATCACCCACATTATAGAGGGTAATCTGCTTTACTCAAAGTCTACTGAATTAAATGTTAATCTCATCTAAGAAAAAATGCTTTCATAGCAACACCTACACTAGTTTTTTTTTGGGGAGGGTACACCAAGTTCAATCATCTGTTTTTATACACATATCCCTGTAATTCCCTCCCTCCCTCGACTCCCCCCTACACTAGTTTTTGACCAAATATCTGGGTACTGTGGGAAGCCAAATTGGTACACCACATATAGTATCATTTTCAGAAGAGTAGATACCCAAATTATCTGAAAACTATAATGTGCTAAGAAAAACATCACCATTTAGTCTATAAGCTTTGTGTGCATTTTGGGATGATTTAAAGGAAAATAACAGTGAATTAGTGAAAAAACAAAAACAAAAAAAAGCAATATCAGTAAGGTCAGCTTCATTCTGATGAGTCTTTATTTCCCTCAATGTTTAGGATAATACCTGTTACCTACTAAGTTAGATGTTCCTTATATGTTGTCCTCATTGGTTGGAAATTGTTTACTGCTTTTTATGAAAATAGTCACATTTCTTATCATCTGATATGTGGAACCTGAATCTTTGAATGCTGGGAACATTTGCAGAAAATCCTCTACAGACTCACAGATCTGAAAAAAAATTTTCATAGGGATCATTGGTTCACATGGATGGGATGATAGACTAACAGGTGGTCCAGTTATTGCTTGTAGGGTAGATTTCATTCCTTCATATCCGTAATGGTTTTTATACCACAAAGCCTGCTCAGTAACTTATTTCTCAGGGCTGGGCTGGAAATCAATGGCTGTGCCCTCAATGCACTATAGGAAGACCAGAAGCCCATTTGGGAGGAACCATAGAAGCCATGGGAACTGTACCTGGACAAGCCACTTAATCAGGGGATAGTGGCTCTACCTACAGGTGCATTTGTTCTCACACCTCACCTGTCCTCAATTCACTCTCTCTCAATTCACTAGCTCCACACCCTGGTGACATCAGCAGCAGCAAGGGCTCATACTTTGGGCTGATTGACTCCAGTACCAGGCACTGTCTAGTATGCCCTGAAACATGTACCTTACACAGAGAAATCCTCAAAGCATAGTTCTGCCATTGCCAGAGAACAAAGAACCTGTGTATGGGCAAAAGCACTACAATCTGAAAACTCTTCTTAACATTTATCCCCTCCACTGGGACAGATTGGAGTCTCTGAGTTGTGTCCCTGTCATCAGCTCTCTGTGCACATTGTCCCCTTACATGTAGACTTGAGGTTCCATGAGGACTCTGTCTCTTGGTGACTAACTCCTCCAGGAGTCCCAAGAGATAAAGAGGACAGGCTGAGTCCTCGATTCTGAGTAAAATATGGGAGACTGGGGGATACTGCTGGAAGTGGTGGTTTGCAGGACCAGAGCCACCTCCCCAGGAGGCAGTGGCAGAGGGGACATTGAAATTGGAACTAAATCTGCTCTTTTTGTCACCTCTCTGTTTTTTTCAGCCCCAGGATTCTTGATGTTGCTGTTTTTGCCATTGGGATCCGCAGCCCTGAGCATTACACGTGAGTCTGCCCAACCAACTCCAATAATGGCATAAGCTGGCGAGTGCCTGCTGGGGTCTGGGTCCTCTCACTCACAATGAAGAGAAAGTAGTCTCCTTCTGCACAGAAATCTCAGAAAAGGTCCTCTGGGGATAAGAGAAGCTATTTCTCCCTCCCTAGCATTTAGACCAGAGATTTCTGTCTCTTCCTCTTCCAGTGACAGCTATCCCTCTCTCTTCCCTCTTCTCCTCTGCTCTTGGGCACCCAGAGAGCAGCTGGTTTCATCCAGTTCATTAGACTTCTGACTATGCCTCCACCCCCACAGCCTGTGCTCACTGGTGTCCACTGAACCCTCCATTTGTAAGTGCCTGTCACTACATCTTGAGATTCAATTCTTCATCTGGGGAGAATTCACCAACCCCTTAGAGAGTTGTGATGACATAGCTGGTTTGGGGTGGTGAAAATGCACACCGAGATTTAGGGACTGATTGTGGGGCATCCAGAGCCCTCAGCCCTGGGAGCAGCACAAGAATGTCATGTCAAGGATAAGAGAGAGGTGACAGTGCAGGGAACTATGTGAGCAGTGGGCAATCAGGTTTTTATCATCAGTAGGTAGAGTGCTGAGAGCATACATCTAGACCTGAGGTACCCATGTTCAAAATCTAACTCCACCACTGACTGGCTCTCTAATACTTAGGAAATTATCTTTTCTCTCTTTGCCTCATTTTGCTTATTGTGAACTGGGGATAAACATTGGACCTACTCCACATATTTAGTGTGAGATTTAATATTTACCTGCATGGGGAAAAAAAGGTAAAGTCTAGTACACAAGCAATAGACAAGAAATGCGAGCTATCGTCATTGCTACCGCTGTCATGATTTTTATTATTACTATGATTACCATCATTATGATTATTTTCATAGCACATATTAAAGGGAGAAACAATGAAAGCAATAGGAGGAAAGAAACACCCAGGTCTAGGGTCTGGAATCTCACACTCTATTCTTAAATCAAGCTTGCTGGGAATCCTGCCTTGCTCACAATTATAGTTCCCCAACTCATCCTCACAGAAGACCGAGGAGGCAAGCAGAGCTAGCATTGTTTTTTTCTCCCCCTACCTTCAGTTCTTTGTCCTCTCCCCACCACTCACCTCGGCAACCACCCATCTGTTCTCTGTCTATGAGTTCATTTTTTTTTAAAACCACATATAAGTAGGATCATATACTACTTGTCTTTTTCCGTCTCTTACTTCACTTTGCAAAATGCCTTCAAGGGCCATGCATGATATCACAAATGGCAGGATTTCCTTCTTTTATGGATAAGATTCCACGACATACATATAACCCTTTGTCATTACTCATTCATCTGTCAACAGACCTGAGGTGGTTTCCAATCCCTTGGCTATTGTAAACAGTTCTGCAGTGAACTGAGGATGCAGTCTCTTCAAGATAGTGATTTCATTTCCATCGAATAAATATCCATCAATGGAATATCTGCATCATATTGTATTTTTTTAACTTGAATTTGGCTTTTCTCTCTGTTAAGAGGACAAGTTTTCTTTTTCGTTTTCATTTTTTTAAGTACTTATTTATTTATTTACTTATTGGCTGCATTGGGTCTTCATTGCTGCACACGAACTTTTGTGGCGAGTTGGGGCTACTCCTCATTGCAGTGCGGGAGCTCCCCATTGTGATGGCTTCTCTTTTGTTGTGGAGCACGGGCTCCAGGCACGTGGGCTTCAGTAGTTGTGGCACATGGGCTCAATAGTTGTGGCTCATGGGCTCTAGAGTGCAGGCTCAATAGTTGTGGTGCACGGGCTTAGTTGCTCCACGACATGTGGAATCCTCCAGGAGCAGAGATCAAACCCGTGTCCCCTGCATTGGCAGGCGGATTCTTAACCATTGCGCCACCTAGGAAGTCCCTGTATTTTTATTTTTAACTTGTAGGGGAATTTCCACAGTTTTCCAGAGTGGATGCGCCAATTTACATTCCCACTGGTGACCAATAGTACCTTTTCTCTACATCCTCACCACCACTTGTTATTTCTTTTCTTTTTTATAATAGCCATTCCACCAGGCGCAAGGTGATATTTCATTGTGGTTTTTATTTGCATTTCCCTCAGGATTAGTGATGTTGAGTACCTTTTCGTGTACCTATTGGCCATTTGGATATCTTCTTTATGAAAATGTCTATTCATATCATCCACACATTTTTCACTGGATTATTTTTTTTTGCTATTGAGTTGAATGAGTTTTTTATGTATTTTTAATGTTAACCCTTTATCAGATATATATTTGCAAATATTTCCTCCAAACTGTAGGTCACCTTTTCACTTTGTTGATGGTTTTCTTTGCTGTACTGAAGCTTTTGTTTGATGTAATCTCACTTGTCTATTTTTACATTTGTTGCCTTTGCTCTTGGAGTCAAATCTAAAAAATCATTGCCAAGACTGATGTCAAGGACTTTAACCCCTATGTTTTTTCTATGAATTTTATGGTTTAATGGTAACATCGTTTATTATCAAATTTGGGTTCAAACTTATTGAGTAACATCAAAAGTCATGCAACTAATAGAGTGGAACAGTCAAATCCATATCTAAAACTAAGGGGTTTTTAATTATCAACACAACAGAATCATAGAAGGAAATTATAATACTTAAATGACAAAGATGGCAATTTTGTAATGTGCACCTTAACAAAATTTTTAAATAGGGGAAAAGGAAATTACAGCGTTTTAACATCAAGAAATACTTTTTACCCACTCAAAATACTCTTAGATAAATATTTATTAATAATAAAAGAAAATGTTCCTAATATATAGAATGTGGAAAAACTGCCCCTGAAATTTTTCATAGTCTGTGTAATGGGCTTTTCGGTGATTTTCTTTGTTTTCATTTTTTACATTTTCTTTTTTCCAAGAACCCATGTGTTATTTAATATTGGGAAAAGTAAATTTAATCAGGGAAAAACAAGGATATTTTTTCAGATCTTTATTGGGGTATAATTGCTTTACAATGTTGTGTTAGTTTCTACTGTACAACAAAGTGAATCAGCTATGTGTATACATACATCCCCATATTCCCTCTCTCTAGAGCCTCCCTCTCCCCATCCCTATCCACCCTTCTAGGTCATCACAAAGCATCAAGCTGATCTCCCTGTGCTATGAAGCAACTTCCCACTAACCATCCATTTTACATTTGGTAGTGTATATATGTCAATGCTACTCTCGAGCTTTGTCCCAGCTTCGCCTTCCCCACCGTGTCCTCAAGTCCATTCTCTATGTCTGCATCTTCATTCTTTCCCTGTCACTAGATTCATCAGTACCGTTTTTTTTAGATTCCATGCTTATGCATTGGCATACAATATTTGTTTTTCTCTTTCTGACTTACTTCACTCTGTATGACAGTCTCTAGGTCCATCTACCTCACTACAAATAACTCAATTTCATTACTTTTTATGAGTAATATTCCATTGTATATATGTGCCACATCTTCTTTATCCATTCATCTGTCGATGGACATTTAGGTTGCTTCCATGTCCTTGCTATTGTAAATAGTGTTGCAATGAATATTGTGGTACATGTATCTTTTTGAAGTATGCTTTTCTCAGAGTATATGCCCAGTAGTGGGATTGTTGGGTCATATGGTAGCTATATTTTTAGTTTTTTAAGGAACCTCCATACTGTTTTCCATAGGGGCTCTACCAATTTACATTCCCACCAATAGTGCAGGAGGATTCCCTTTTCTTTGCACCCTCTCCAGCATTTATTGTTTCTAGATTTTTTGATGATGGCCATTCTGGTGGATGTGAGGTGATACCTCATTGTGGTTTTGATTTGCATTTCTCTAATGATTAGTGATGTTGAGCATCTTTTCATGTGTTTGTTGGTCATCTATAAACAAAGATATTTTGATTACTGTTCAGCCCTTCCATGGCCCTAGAGGTATCCTAAAGATTCCTTTGTACATTTGCATGTGTGTTTCTCATGGAGATTTGCAGACCAGGTGAACATGAAGAGGCGATCCTGCTGCTAACGCAACTGGATCCCAGCTCCTTTCCGGGAGGGCAGTTGTCAGATGAGGATTTTCCAAAGGTCATGTCCTCCCACCCCACACACATTTCCAACTTTACCCCACTCAACTCCACCCCATTCCATCATCCCTGAAAACAGGTGTCCAGACATTGCCACCATCTGAGAACAAAGGAGGAAATCCCATTGCCCAGGTTGGGATGGAACATGCATCCCTCCACCTTCCACTCATGTCCTGGTGTTCATACCCACAACTTGGGCCTGGGGCCTTAGAACAGAAATGTATGAGTTCAGAGAAAAAAAGTTCTTTGAGGGGAGACCAGTCACCAGCCATGACTCATCATGACTCCATGAGTCCCTTTAGGCTATAAAAGTCTTTGTTCCCCTGTTTGGAATGCTCAAGGGCCAAACATTCTGTCCCTGCATTTTGATTCATCTTATATCCCTGGTTCTTACTAAGCTGTCATTGTTCTTAGTCAATGGTGTCCAGCCCCTCCTCTGTGGGTTCCTGAACTATTGGGCAACTTTCCTCTCGTGTTTAGAGAACAGGGAGACATAAAAGTGTCAGAAAATATTCTCAATGCCTCAGCCGTGACCAGCTTCCTCCTGCTTCCTCATTTCACTTCTGCGTGACAGGCTCTGATAAAATGGGATTCCCCCAGGAGTGCTGATAGCAAGACTCTCCCAGACACATCCTGGGGCATCTTTAAAAGGCCTGACATTGGTAGCTGGTGGAGTGTCTCATGAAGATTGTGGAGAGTACTTGAGCAGCTCTGGGTAAAGGGGGATGGAAGCCAACAATGGGCAGGGGCCTGACCACTTGGCTCTAACCTCAGGAAATGAGGTTAGACTGACAGGTATCACCCTGGACAGCCCTTACCATGACTTTTTCTATTTCCTTAGCATTGTTGGCAGCTGTCAATGCCACTGTCACCCTGACTGGAGTTCACCCCCAGGTTCCCTGTAGTGCAAACAGCATCACAGGAGAAAGTCTGTAGCTGATGCAGTGCCTCTGTCTAGCTCAAAAGGCCTGCAGAGTGGATGCAGACCTCCTGCCAGTCCTATCAGGCATAGCAGAGTATCTGAATCTAGGTGTCTTCAGACCTAGCCAGAGAGCAAAGATGAGCAGAGCAGTCAAGTGACTTTCTGGAATAGCTGGCTTCAGGCCAGACTAGCCCCAAGAGTGTCATCCAGGAGCTGAGTTCTGTCTAGTCCTTGTGTCAGGCTCCATATGGAGGCCAGTGTCTCTGCCTTGTGGGAATTCACACCTTTGAGGGGTGACCTTTTGTCTTGTGTTCCAGACACCAAGGAGTGTGATTCACACATGAAAGGGTCCTGTGGATTATATGCAGATTGCATGGACAAGAAAGGGAGCTACTGCATGTGCAACCCAGGATACAAGCTTGCTTCTGAGGCAGCATTGTTCAGGAATGAGAATAAGAATAAGTGTCAAGGTAAGTACCACCCTATATCTTCCATCTCCTCATCCATGAGGTCACTGGCCCCACTTTCTCCAGGCATCAACCCCAAGACTCAGAACCCTTCACAAAGTGCCACTACTACAATTTTGGATGGCCCACTTCCCACCTGGCATCTTACTTTTCTAAAGCATACAGAGGGGTGGTGTTCAAGATACTTCAGGAGCTCACAGCACGTTGCTTTCCGATATGATATCCACCCTCTTATTCTCCATCACTGCCAAGATGATAACTTTTCCCACTGAAGCCACATGAGATTGGCCATGCCAGGAGCCATCTTAGAGCCCCCCGGCCATGATGGACCCAGGAAATCCATCCATAAATAAATGAGGGGAAAGACTGAAGGGTGGGCCCACCTCTCCCAGTGTGCCTTGTCCCTAGCAAACAACCACACCTGGAGAAGATGCCTCCTGGCATCCTGACCTGATTCTTTGGACACTCAGCCTTCATCTATTTCCCCATGAAAGGCTCCACCCTGCCCCTGGCCAAGAATTTCAATTCATGGTTCTGTGGGCACCTCAGGTGGTGGGGACCAAGGAGGATGCTGTGTTTGCATGAGCAGAGTGACTTGGACCATGCCACACACAGACAGTCCAACGAATGGAAGAGGCTCCCATCCTGACCAGATGGAAAGACAGGGTGTCCTTGTGAACATTGCCCCATGCCGACCCTCTAGTGAGGAGGGCAACCCAGGCCTGATTTTGGCGAAGGTCATTTAGGGACAGAAGATGAAAGCTGAAACCCACTGCTCAGGGCCCACAAGTCTATGTGGGAGGCCAAGGGACAAGAAGACACTAGCATCTACCACCCCTCATCCATGACAATCTACTCCCCTCTTCAGCCACCCAGACTTCACTCAGGGCTGGTCTTGCCCAGATGTGGATTCTCACCACTTTCTGCCAGCACAGAGGATGCCATCCTGGGGATTAGAAAAGGCACAGACACAGGCCCAAGGCTGCATGTATGGAGGAGGTGCCCATTGTAACGCCAGGCTGGCCCACACTGTCTGGGCAACCCTGGCCTGTCTGGCATCATCTTCACTCTCCTCGCCCCTACCTGAAAGCCCCTTGAGGGGCCTGGCTCAAGGATGGGTCTTGGTTCAGCTTCATGGAGCTGGAGTCTCAGAGAGAGCATAGATGGGAGAGCCTGTTCTGCCTAGGTCACTGGAATTCCAAGGAGAACTCAGGCAGTGAGCAGCCACCCAGGGGGAGTTAGGACAAAGGCCATCCCTGGAAGCCAAGAAGGTCCTGTTCAGGAAATGGAGTGTTTCTCTCACACTCAGTTCCCAAGAAGGCCACCCCGGCCTTTGTCCCAATCCTCAGGCTGGGACACAGGTGGCCATGATGACCCTGTCCCCTCTCCTGAGGAGCTGCCCAGGGAACTGAGGGCATCAGGGCTGACAAACAGGGAGGACCCACGTCACTTCCAACCATACCTAGATAACAGAGATTCTAGCCACCACATACACTCGAAAGGAGACAATAGGGCCTACCCAAAGCCTTTGCCAGAGAAAAAAGAGCCTGTACATGCACAAAGGCACATCAACGTGAAGACTTTCTCTTTCAAGTTTTATGTCCTCCATTGGAAGAGGCTGGAGGTTCTAACTGTGTCCTCGTCAACAGCTATCTGCATATATTCTGTCCCTGCACTTGTAGCACTTGAGGTCCCATGAAGTCTGTGCCTGTCAGTGACTGATTCCTCAGGGAGTTCAGGGAGATGGAGTGGAAAGGCGGAGGCTTCCATTCCCAGGAAAGTACAGGAGCCTCAGTGATGCTTCTGAAATTCAGTGGGAGGCAGGCCCAGAGCCACCTACTAAGGAGGCAATGGCCATGAGAACAGGGTTTTGATTGGAACTGGACTCTCTTCTCATCATCTCTGTCTTTCTGCCACAGAAGTCTTGGTGCTGCTGCTGTTGACATTAGGATCTGAAGGCCACAGCCCTAGAGGTGAGTCTACCCAGCCAGTCCCATTAGTGACATGAGCTAGGGTTTGGGTACTGGGATCTGGGTCCTCTCACCAACAAAGTGGGGAAAGGAGGCTTATTCTGCAAATGGGGCTCAGACATAGTCCTCTGGGGATAACAGCTGTATGTCTTCCCTAAATGCCCAGAAGTTTTTGTCTCATCTTCTTCCATTGGCAGCCATGCCTGCCAACCTCCCTGCCTTCCTTCTTTCCTTCCAACCTTCCTCTTTCCTTCCCCTTGTATACTGTTGAACCCCCATCTGGCAGCTATCCTCCTCCATTTCTTGGGCCTTCTAAAATGATCTCTGTCCCCACAGCCTTGACCCCAACATCCTATGCTGGGGAGTGTCCTCCAAACTCCAAATGCGTCAATGCCAACACCTATTGCTACATGCCAGGATTCAGGTCTCCATCTTGGGAGATCTTCACCAGCCCCTTGAAGGATATAGTACAGAGGCCTGGGGGTTGTAGAGGGGCACACAGAGTTTGGGGAGAGGGGGCATGGGGCTTCCAGAGCCATTAGCCCTGAGAGAAGCCATTAGCAGAGAAGCCTTTCAGCAAGGGTAAGAGAGAGGTGACTGCAGGGAAGTGTGAGGGGAGCGGGTCATTAGGTTTTCTTTTTTTTTTTATTTTTTTTTTATTATTATTTTATTTTATTTTTTTGGGGGTACACCAAGTTCAATCAACTGTTTTTATACACATATCCCCATATTCCTTCCCTTCCTTGACGCCCCCCCTCAAGTCCCCCCCACCCTCCCTGCCCCAGTCCTCTAAGGCATCTTCCATCCTCGAGTTGGACTCCCTTTGTTATACAACTTCCCACTGACTATTTTACAGTTGGTAGTATATATATGTCTGTGCTACTCTCTCGCTTCTTCTCAGTTTCCCTTTCACCCCCCACCCCCTCCCATACCTCGAGTTCTCCAGTCCTCATTAGGTTTTCATGATCACCAGGGAGGGTGTGGAGAGCTTAATGGGAAGACTGAGCTACCTGGATTCTAAGCCTAGGTCTACCCTCTGTTATTTAGAAAACTGTTTATCCTCTCTTTGCCTAATTCTGCTTATCTGTAAATTGGGAACAATCATTGTACCTACCATACCACACATGGATGGTGTTAGATGTTAAATCTGCGTGTGAAAAGAATAGTTAAAGAGCAGTACAGAGAGTAAATTATCAACAAAAGCAAGCTATTATCAATATTACTGTATTCTTCTTCTTATATTATTATTATTATTTGTATGGCACAAAGAAGTGGTGGGGTGGGATTGTAGAAGCAAAGGAGGAAAGAAACACCCAGGGCCTGGGAGCTCAGGCTCTCTTGCCAGCTCCAGCTCACAGGGAATCCTTTCCACTCACCATTACGGTTTCTCACTCACTCCTCACAGCAGACCCAGGAGGCAAGCACAGCTAGCATGGTTTTAACTTTCCACTTCACACCTTTCACCACACCCCAGAACCCCTACTTCTGGCAGCCACCTATCTATTCTCCGCATCTCTGAGTTTTGTTTATTTTGTTAGGTTCCACATATAAGTGAGAGCATATAATTTTTCTCTTTTCTGTCTGACATTTCACTTAGCCTAATGCCCATAAGGTCCATTTATGTTATTGCAAAATGGCAGGATTTCCATCCCTTATACAGCTGAGTCATAGTCCAGTGTAAACATACACCATTTTTTCATCATCCATTCATCTATCAATAGACACTTGGGTCATTTCCACACCTTGGCTATTGTAAAATAATGCAGCAGTGAACATGGGGTGCATATATCTTTTGGATTAGCATTTTTGTTTTCTTCCAACAAATACCCAGAAGTGGAATTGTGAGACCATATCATAATTCTCTTTACAATATTTTGGGGAACCTTCATCCTGTTTCCCATAGTGGCTACACCCATTTTCATTCCTATCAGCAGTGCACAACGGTTCACCTTTCCCACATCCTGGCCAACACTTGTTGTAGCTTGTCTTTCTGATGATAGTCATTCTAACAGGTGTGAGGTGATACCTCATTGTGGCTTTGATTTGCAGTTCTCTGATGATTAGTGATGTTGAGCATCTTTTGATGTGTCTCTTGGCCATCTGTATTTCTTCTTTAAAAAAAAAACTCTACAATTCAATATCTATTAAAATAAGTATGTAAGTTAAAATATTAAAAATAAATTTCAGTGTCAGATGAATTCCTTGGAAAAAAAGTGTATATAGATCATCTACCCATTTTTAATCAAATTATTTGGGGTTTTTGCTATTGAGTTGTAAGAATTCTTTGTATAATTCAGTTGTTAACGACTTAGCAGATTCATAATTTCCAAATTTTTTCTCTTAAACTGTAAGTTGTCTTTTCATTTTATTGATGGCTCCCTTTGCTCTGCTGAAGTTTTTATATTTTTTATTCTTTCGATCTTTGTTGGAGTATAATAGATTTACACTGTTGTGCCAGTTTCCACTATACAACAAAATGACTCACCTGTATTTATACATATATCCCCATATCCCCTCCCTTTTGAGCCTCACTCCCACCCTCCCTATCTCACCCCCTAGGTCATCACCAATCATCGAGTTCATCTCCCTGTGTTATGCAGTTGCTTCCCACTAGCCATCTGTTTTACATTTGGTAGTGTATATATGTCAATGCTACTCTCTCACTTTGTCCCAGCTTCTCCTTCCCCCGTCCCTGTGTCCTCAAGTCTGTTCTCTACATCTGCATCTTTATTCTTCCTCTGTCACTGAGTTCATCAGTACATTTTTTCAGATTCCATATATATGTGTTACATTAAGGTATTTGTTTTTCTCTTTCTGACTTACTTCACTCTGTATGACAAACTCTAGGTCTGTCCACCTCATTACAAATAACTCAATTGCTAAAGCTTTTTAAAGTAGTCCTACTTATTTTTGCTTTTTTTTTTTTTTGCCTTTGTTTTTGGAGTCAAATCCAAAAAATCTGCCAAGACTGATGTCAAGGGGCCAACTCCCTATATTTTCTTCTGTGAATTTTATGGTACAGAGTAGCATCATTTTTAAATAATCATAATTGGGCTCAAGGAGATTGAGTGACTTACCCAAAGTCACACAATCATAAGGTACTGGGACCTAGATCCAGATCCAATGATCTAACACCAAAGAATATTATTCTACAAGATCATAAACAGAAATTATATTTCTTAAAAGGTTTAAGATGGTCAGTTTTATGTTGTGTGACTTTTACCATAATTTAAAAATGTTAGAAGTGAAATTATATGGTTTTTACACCAAGAAATTATTTAGCTGTTCATAATGGTCTGAGATATATATTTATTCCTAATAAAAGAAAATATTCCCAATATGTTTGTAATGGTTAAAAAAAAAATCCCTAAAAATTTCCTGAAGTAAGTTTAGTAGATTCATGGGTGATTTTCTTTCTTCTAAGTATACATTTGTTATTTAATACCAGGGATAAGTAGTTTTTATCAGGGAAGAATAAAGACGTTGTGATCAATAGCCAGCCTATCCGTGAGCCTAGAGGTATCCTAGAGGTTGCTGTGTGCTTTGTGCATGTGCATGTGAGAGTCTTGTGGAGATTTATAGACTCTTATTTTTTGAATAAATTTTATTTATTTATTTAATTTGTTTATTGGCTGCATTGGGTCTTCGTTGCTGTGCACAGGCTTTCGTTAGTTGTGGCAAGCAGGGGCTACTCTTCATTGTGGTGCAAGGGCTTCACGTTGCTGTGGCTTCTCTTATTGTGGAGCACAGGCTCTAGGTGAGTGAGCTTCAGTAGTTGTGGCACACAGGCTCAGTAGTTGTGGCACACGGGCTTAGTGGGATCTTCCCGGAACAGGGCTTGAACCTGTGTCCCCTGCGTTGGCAGGCAGATTCTTAACCACATGCCACCAAGGAAGTCCCAAAGATTTACAGACTCTTGAATGTGGAGATAATCTAGCTGCTAGTGTAGCTGGATCCCAGCTCCTTCCTGGCAGCATACCTGTCAGGTTGAGGAACTACCCATCCTCTTGTCTTCTCCTCTCAGCCCTCATTCCCACCTGTCCCTCACTCCACTCCACCCCACCCCCTTACCCTTTAAGACGGGTCTCCAGCTACTATCACCATCTGAGAAAGGAAGAGGAAGTCCCAGTGCTCAGATGGGGACTGAGCATGAATCCCTCAGGTGTGTGACCTGGTGCTGACACCCACACCTGGGTCTGGGGCCTGAGAAGGGAAATTCACAAGTCAGAGAACTCTGATCTGGGAGAGGCCAGTTCCCTGCCCTGACCCATCATGATGTCCTGAGTCCTTCAGGCACTAAAGTCGTTGGCCCCCTCTTTGGAATGTTCAGGGCCTATCATTCTGTCCCTTCATTCTGATTCACTCTTGTGACCGTTGTTCTGATTAAACTGTTGCTCTTTTTGAGAAATACTGTTCAGCCCTAGGTGAGTGCGTCCCTGAGCTCCTCAAAGGGGACCGAGCTCATGGGCATCTTTCCTCTCATATTCAGAGAAGAGAGAAAAGTTAGATAGAAAATAATCCCAGAACCTCCACATAGGGTCACTTCTGGAAGTTCAAAATATCCCATTGCCCACCTGGCATCTTATTGCTGAAAATACAAGAGAAGGATGCCATTCCAGGTACGTCAGGAACTCACACAGAGCTGTGCTTCAGGGCAACAACCATCCTCTTCCCCATTATCACTGACTGCCAGGATGAAACCCTTCCCCACGAGAGCCCACATGGGCCCAGAAAAACCCCAGGGTCATTCTCACACATCATGGACCATGATGGACATAGGGACTCTGTCCAGAAATGAAGGCGTGAGGATATTCTAGGCCAGGCCCACCTTCCCCAGAGAACCCTGTCCCTGCCAACAACACTGCCACCCTGACCCCACTTCTGAGCTGCTCAGCCTCAGTCTATTTCCCCACACAAGGCTCCACCCTGACTCTATTCAGTAATTTCTGTTCCCAAGCCTGAGCGCAATTCAGATGAGCAGGAGGATGTCAGGGCCTCCCCCCACACACACACACATGGAGATTTGGGTGAACAGAAGAAGCTTCCACCTGGGCCAGATGGCAACAGAGACCATCATCAGGAACCGCTGCCCCAGGACCCACTCTCTCCCACGGAGGTTAACCCAGGCTCCATGGGGGCCAGACCACTGCAGGACAGTAGATGAAGTCTAGGCATCACTGGAGGGGTTCATAGGTCTATATCCCTGGTGGGAGGCCAAGAAACCAGATCCCAGAAACTCCTGCCACCCCTTGCCCATCAGATCCCATTCCCCTCTCCAGCCAGCCCACCTTCACCCACCGCTGGCCTTCTTTACATGTGGATACTCACCACTTCCTGCCAGTGCAGGGAATGCCTTCCTGGGCATCAAAAAAGGTACCAGGGCTGCCTAGCTAGACATCAGCCCTCACTGTCCACAGCAACCTGATACCACTGTCTGGGTGGCCCTGGACTTTCCAGCAACTCCTTCATTCTCCTTGCTCCTGCCCTATAGCTTCCTCCTTGGGGAGCCTGGATCAGGTACACATCTTGGTCCATCTCTGTCAAGCTGTCTCAGAGTTCATGTGGATGGGAGAATGTGGCCCAGCCAGCATCATTGCGATTCCAGGTGGAATTCAGCTAGAGAGCAGCCACCCTGAGTAATTAGGACAAAGGCCATTACTGGGGGCAAAGACAGGTCATGGTTGGGAAATGCAGAATTTCCCCTAAACTCAATTCCCAAGAAGGCCCATTCTGGGATTTGTCCACATGCTCAGGATAGGACACAGGTGGTCATGATGTCCTACCAGCCTGGCAGACAGGTAGAACTCAGGCCGGTTTCATCCACATCTGGACAACAGAGTATTTAGGCCACCACATTTACCCATAGGAAGCCTCCATGTGAATAAGAAAAAGTACCCACCCACTCACCAGGAAGGAGACAAGGGGGTCTTCCAGATGCTTCTATGCCAAAGTGGGGAACCTCAATAACCAAATATTCAGGGATTAATGTCTGGGATGATACCTGGACTGACCCGACACCAGATCCTATCCTCAGCGCACACACACACACGCACACACATGCTCTCATACCTAATGAACTGCTGTCCTGTCCCCTGCAGAGATCTCATTCCCCATCTGGACCAAACCCCCAGGAATCAAGAGCCAGGTGAGTGGCCTCAGCAGAGAACAGATGGCAGGAAATCCCTCCGCACAGCCCGCCAATTTCCCCCCAAGCTCCCCCATCCTCTCATGAGGCTCTCTGACCCCCACATCTCCTTCTTCCCAGAGGCTTTCCCACTTCTTTAACAGAGTCCAGGATCTCAGTGGAAGCTTCATGTCAAACTCTGTCCAGAACACTATCCAGGTAAGGGCAGGACCCAGGGGAGGCAGGTGGAAACACCGCATAGGGACCTGGGGAAGATCCTTGCTGGGAGGAGATGCCCCAACATGATAGTGCACTGCTCTGAGGTCCCGCCTCTCCCAGGGTGGGCAGGAAGAACGGACACTCAGGTATTTGTACTCACTGTTAGACACCCACGTGCACCTTCTAACAACCTTTACTCTTGCAGTTCCTGAATATTGGGTTTGTGACATCCTTGACATTCATGAACAAGACTGACCACCCAAGACATGAGAAAAGTTAACCACCCAAGGTTGACCACTCAAGGCAAAGGCCATCCAAGGAATCCCACTTCTTACTTCCTTTATCACTCAAACAGTTTCCAGGCCCTGTTCTCTGGGACTGAGTGGGTAACGTGTCATGCAACCTCTCAGGTACATGGGCTACTGGCACTGTGTCCTCATCCCCACAGGACCTCATACAGGAGGTGGATGAAATGTTGGAGAACCCCGGGGACCTGAAAACCCTGCCCCTCTCTGAGCAGCACATTGTGGCCAATAACCTCCTCTTTGGCCTGGAGAATGTCCTGAGAGGGCTGAGCAAGGCCCTGCCCAATGGGTCATTGACCTTCAGTTCATCTGCAGGCACAGGTATGTACCTGGGACTGCTTCCAGCCTTTTCCTCTGCCTGTTCCAAGTTCTTTCCTCCCTCAACCTCACTGGAGCCAAGGGACCAGGCTTATATTTTGTGTTTCTCTCAGAAATAATAAAAGTTTTTTAAAAACAGTTAATTATGCTAAGCAAAATAAATCAGACAGAGGAAGACAAATACCACATGATTTCACTTATATGAGGGATTAAAAAAAAACTCATCAATACAGAGAACGGGTTGGTGGTTGCCAGAGACCAGGGTGGGAGTCCAGGAAATGGTGAAAAGGGTCAAAAGATACAAGCTTCCAGGTACAAAATAAGGAAATCATGGAGATGTAATCTAAAGAGTGCCAACTGTACTGTGTATTTTAAGTTGCTATGAAAGCACATCCTAAAAGGACTTATCACAAAAAAATTTTTTTAACTCTGTATGGTGACAGATTTTAACTAGACTTACTCTGGTGATCATTTTGCAATATATATAAATGTGGAATCATTATGTCATACACCTGAAATGAATAGAGGGTTACATTTCTTTTTTTTTTTTTTTTTTTACAGGAAGCAATGTTTTTTTTGTTTTTTGTTTTTTTTTTATTATTTTATTTTATTTTTTTTGGGGGTACACCAGGTTCAATCAACTGTTTTTATACACATATCCCCATATTCCCTCCCTTCCTTGACGCCCCCCCCTCGAGTCCCCCCCACCCTCCCTGCCCCAGTCCTCTAAGGCATCTTCCATCCTTGAGTTGGGCTCCCTTTGTTATACAACAACTTCCCACTGACTATTTTACAGTTGGTAGTATATATATGTCTGTACTACTCTCCCGCTTCTTCTCAGTTTCCCCTTCACCCCCCGCCCCCTCCCATACCTCGAGTTCTCCAGTCCATTCCCTGTATCTGCTTCCCTGTTCTTGTCACTGAGTTCATCAGTACCATTTTTAGATTCCGTATATGTGAGTTAGCATACAATATTTGTCTTTCTCTTTCTGACTTACTTCACTCTGTATGACAGATTGTAGTTCTATCCACCTCATTACATATAGCTCCATCTCATCCCTTTTTATAGCTGAGTAATATTCCATTGTATATATATGCCACATCTTCTGTATCCATTCATTTGTTGATGGGCATTTAGGTTGCTTCCATGTCCTGGCTATTGTAAAGAGTGCTGCAATAAACATTATGGTACAAGTTTCTTTTGGGATTATGGTTTTCTTTGGGTATATGCCCAGGAGTGGGATTACTGGATCATATGGTAGTTCTATTTGTAGTTTTTTAAGGAACCTCCAAATTGTTTTCCATAGTGGCTGTACCAACTTACAGTCCCACCAACAGTGCAGGAGAGTTCCCTTTTCTCCACAACCTCTCCAACATTTGTTGTTTCCAGACTTTGTGATGATGGCCATTCTGATTGGTGTGAGGTGATACCTCATTGTGGCTTTGACTTGCATTTCTCTGATGATGAGTGATGTTGAGCATCTTTTCATGTGTTTGTTGGCCATCTGTATGTCTTCTTTGGAGAAATGTCTATTTAGGTCTTCTGCCCATTTGTGGATTGGGTTATTTGCTTTTTTGGTATGAAGCTGCATGAGCTGCTTGTATATTTTGGAGGTTAATCCTTTGTCCGTTGTTTCATAGGCAATTATTTTTTCCCATTCTGAGGGTTGCCTTTTAGTCTTGTTTATGGTTTCTTTTGCTGTGCAAAAGCTTTTAAGTTTCATGAGGTCCCATTCGTTTATTCTTGATTTTATTTCCATGATTCTAGGAGGTGGGTCAAAAAGGATGTTGCTTTGATGTATGTCAAAGAGTGTTCTGCCTATGTTTTCCTCTAGGAGTTTGATAGTGTCTGGCCTTATATGTAGGTCTTTAATCCATTTGGAGTTTATTTTTGTGTATGGTGTTAGGAAGTGTTCTAATTTCATTCTTTTACATGTTGCTGTCCAATTTTCCCAGCACCACTTATTGAAGAGGCTGTCTTTTTTCCATTGTATACTCGTGCCTCCTTTGTCAAAGATAAGGTGCCCATATGTTTTTGGGCTTACTTCTGAGTTCTCTATTCTGTTCCATTGATCTTCCTTTCTATTTTTGTGCCAGTACCATACTGTCTTGATCACTATGGCCTTGTAGTATAGTTTGAAGTCAGGAAGCCTGATTCCACCAACTCCATTTTTCCTTCTCAAGATGGCTTTGGCTATTCGGGGTCTTTTGCGTTTCCATACTAATCGTAAGATTTCTTGCTCTAGTTCTGTGAAAAATGCCATTGGTAATCTGATCGGGATTGCATTAAATCTGTAAATTGCTTTGGGTAGTACAGTCATTTTCACGATGTTGATTCTTCCAATCCAGGAACATGGTATATCCCTCCATCTGTTTATGTCATCTTTGATTTCTTTCATCAATGTCTTAAAGTTTTCTGCATACAGATCTTTTGCCTCCTTAGGCAGGTTTATTCCTAGGTATTTTATTCTTTTGGTTGCAATGGTGAATGGGAGAGTTTCCTTAATTTCTCTTTCTGCTCTTCCGTTGTTAGTGTATAGGAATGCAAGAGATTTCTGTGCATTAATTTTGTATCCTGCTACTTTACTAAACTCATCAATGAGTGCTAGCAGTTTTCTGGTAGAGTCTTTAGGGTTTTCTATATATAGTATCATGTCATCTGCAAAGAGTGATAATTTTACTTCTTCTTTTCCAATTTGGATTCCTTTAATTTCTTTTTCTTCTCTGATTGCTGTGGCTAACACTTCCAAAACTATGTTGAATAACAGTGGTGAGAGTGGACACCCTTGTCTTGTTCCTGTTCTTAGAGGGAATTCTTCCAGTTTTTCTCCATTGAGAACAATGTTGGCTTTTGGTTTGTCATATATGGCTTTTATGATGTTGAGGTAATTTCCTTCTATGCCCATTTTCTGGAGAGCTTTAATCATAAATGGATGTTGAACTTTGTCAAAAGCTTTTTCTGCATCTATTGAAATGATCATATGGTTTTTATCCTTCAATTTGTTGATATGATGTATCACGTTGATTGATTTGCGTATATTGAAGAATCCTTGCATCCCAGGGATAAACCCCACTTGATCGTGGTGTATGATTTTTTTAATGTGCTGTTGCAGTCTGTTAGCTAGTATTTTGTTGAGGATTTTTGCATCTATATTCATCAGTGATATTGGTCTGTAGTTTTCTTTTTTTGTGACATCTTTGCCTGGTTTTGGTATCAGGGTGATGGTAGCCTCATAGAATGAGTTTGGGAGTGCTCCGCCTTCTGCAATATTTTGGAAGAGTTTGAGAAGGATAGGTGTTAACTCTTCTCGAAATGTTTGATAGAATTCGCCTGTGAATCCATCTGGTCCTGGGCTTTTGTGTGTTGGGAGATTTTTAATCACTGCCTCAATTTCTGTACTTGTGATTGGTCTGTTCATGGTTTCTATTTCTTCCTGGTTGAGTCTTGGAAGATTGTATTTTTCTAAGAATGTATCCATTTCTTCCAGGTTATCCAATTGATTGGCATATAGTTGCTTGTAGTAGTCTCTCATGATGTTTTGTATTTCTGAGGTGTCCGTTGTGACTTCTCCTTTTTCATTTCTAATTCTGTTGATTTGCATCTTCTCCCTTTTTTTCTTGATGAGTCTGGCTAATGGTTTATCAATTTTGTTAATCTTCTCAAAGAACCAGCTTTTAGTTTTATTTATTTTTCTTATGGTTTCTTTCCTTTCTTTTTCATTTATTTCTGCTCTGATCTTTACGATTTCTTTCCTTCTGCTCACTTTGGGGTTTCTTTGTTCTTCTTTCTCTAGTTGTTTGAGGTGTAAGGTTAGGTTGTTTATTCGATCATTTTCTTGTTTCTTAAGGTAGGACTGTATTGCTATAAAATTCCCTGTTAGAACTGCTTTTGCTGCGTCCCATAGGTTTTGGGTTGTTGTGTTTTCGTTGTCATTTGTTTCTAGATACTTTTTGATTTCCTCTTTGATTTCTTTAGTGATTCCTTGGTTGTTTAATAGCGTATTGTTTAGCCTCCATGTGTTTGTATTTTTTGCAGTTTTTTTCCTGTAATTGATATCTAGTCTCATGGCGTTGTGGTCTGAGAAGATGCTTGATATGATTTCAATTTTCTTGAATTTGCTGAGGTTTGATTTGTGACCCAAGATGTGATCTATCCTGGAAAATGTTCCGTGTGCACTTGAGAAGAAAGTGTAGTCTGTCGTTTTTGGATGGAATGTCCTATAAATATCAATTAAGTCGAGATGGTCTAATGTGTCATTTAAAGCTTGTGTGTCTTTATTTATTTTCTGTTTGGATGATCTGTCCATTGATGTAAGTGGGGTGTTCAAGTCTCCCACTATAATTGTGTTACTGTCGATGTCCCCTTTTATAGCTGTTAGCATTTGCCTTATGTATTGAGGTGCTCCTATATTGGGGGCATAGATATTTACCATTGTGATATGTTCTTCTTGGATGGATCCCTTGATCATTATGTAGTGCCCTTCCTTGTCTCTTTTAATAGTCTTTACTTTCAAGTCTAATTTGTCTGATATGAGTATTGCTACTCCAGCTTTCTTTTGATTTCCATTTGCATGGAATATCTTTTTCCATCCCTTCACTTTCAGTCTATATGTATCCCTTGGTCTGAAGTGGGTTTCTTGTAGGCAGCATATAGAAGGGTCTTGTTTTTGTATCCATTCAGCCAGTCTGTGTCTTTTGGTTGGAGCATTTAATCCATTTACATTTAAAGTGATTATTGACATGTGTGTTCCAATTACCATTTTCTTAATTGTTTTGGGTTTGTATTTGTAGGTGTTTTCCTTTTCTTGTGTTTCCTACTTAGAGAAGTTCCTTTAGCACTTGTTGTAAGGCTGGTTTGGTGGTGCTGAATTCTCTTAACTTTTGCTTGTCTGGAAAGCTTTTGATTTCTCCCTCAAATCTGAATGAGATTCTTGCTGGGTAAAGTATTCTTGGCTGTAGGTTTCTCTCTTTCAGGACTTTCAGTATATCCTGCCATTCCCTTCTGGCCTGCAGAGTTTCTGTAGAAAGGTCAGCTGTTATCCTGATGGGTTTTCCCTTATATGTTGTTTGTTGCTTTTCTCTTGCTGCTTTTAATATTTTTTCTTTGTGTTGAATTGTCATTAGTTTGATTAATATGTGTCTTGGTGTATTTCTCCTTGGGTTTATTCTGTATGGGACTCTCTGTGCTTCTTGGACTTGGTTCATTATTTCCTTTCCCATGTTGGGGAAGTTTTCCACTAGAACCTCCTCAAATATTTTCACAGACCCTTTCTTGTTTTCTTCTTCTTCTGGGATGCCTATAATTCGAATGTTGGTACATTTAAGGTTATCACTGAGGTCTCTGAGGCTGTCTTCTAGTCTTTTTATTTTTTTATCTTTTTCCTGCTCTGTGGCGTTTATTTCTCCCATTCTATCTTCCAACTCACTTATTCGTTCTTCTGCCTCAGTCATTCTGCTGGTTAGAGCATCTAGAGTATTTTTAATTTCAGTTATTTTGTTATCCATTGCTGTTTGTTTTTCTGAGTTCTTATGAACTGTTTCTTGTACTTTCTCTAATTTGTTATCGAGATTTTGTATCATTTTTACTATCATTACTCTAAATTCTTTTTCAGGCATTTTTCCTATTTCCTCCTCATTTATTTGGTTTTTTTCCTGCTCCTTTGCCTGCATGGTGTTTCTTTGTTTCCTCATGGTTGTCCAAGCTTTTGGGGTTGCTTGTCCTGGTGATAGAGGTGTTTATAGAAGACTGTCCAAGCCTCAGACTAATGTCCAAGTATTGGATTAGACGAATATTCAGTCTAGGAAACACATACATGTATAAGACACACAATTATTGAATCCGTTAGGACATAAGGCTCTAGAAAGACCTGACAGAACCCCAGTGTGCTATCAGATATTCAGAGAGAAACCCAGCAGAAATTGACAACTGAAACAGAACAAATCAGAGACAAAAGCAAAAGCAAACAAACAACAAATAACACCCTACTCATACAAACATCAATCCAGGGAGATTTTGTAAGCTAGGATCAAATATAGAAATGAGCTGGAGTACCACCAGAGAGAATGGAGATTCTCAGAATGTAATTAGACAACTGTACTAAGAACTAAGATAAAGACAAAAGCCTAATATTAATACCAAGGCAGTGCATCATCTGGAGAATAGAGCAAGGAGTCTGAGCAGACCGATAGTGTTGCTTATAAGTATGTTAAGATAAAATACACTTAAAATGGCTGGAAGAAAGGGGAACAGAAGAGCGTAATGTGGTTGGAAATATGCAAAGAAAAAGAAAGGAATAGAAGTGTATAAAAGAAAGGGATGAAAGGAAAGTATGAAAGATATTTTGTCCGTACTACCAAAAACTTAGCTAGATATAGAAGTATTTTAAAAGGCAAAAAAAAAAAAAAAAGAGTAAAAAATATCCTTATAAAATTATGTTGTAAAACTTGTAGATCCCTTAGGGCTAAGATCGTATTTAATAAATCAAAAAAAAAAGAAAAAGAAAAAGAGAAAAAAAGAGAAAGGAAAAAAAATAAAAAATAAAAAAAATCCAGAACTGATCCCCGAATGGACCAGTTCAATAGGTATTGATACTACTATTTCTGTTTCCTTAGCGTCTCAGCTGTAAGTGTCCTTTTCCTTGCCTTGGGTTTTTTTTTTTTTTTTTTTGCGTTATTCTGTGACCAGCAGAGGTTCCTTTATTGTTCGTCTGTAAGCCTCGGTGTGTGGGGAGGGAGAGGGTGCAATAGTGGCTCCTTCTCCTGGGAGGGAGTGAGCAGTGGCGCACTGTTGCTTCAGTCAGGCTTGGAGGTGCCTGTTGCAGAGGGCGCTGGTGGCTCAGGCGTACACAGAAAGTCTTAGAGTTGGGCCTCTCTCGGGGTTTTTTCTTTTTGATGCTGGTTTTTTTTTTTTTTTTTTTCTCTCGGCAGCCTCCCTGCTGCTGGCGTTGCAAGGAGTTTTAATCTAGCCCCGCCCGAGCGCCTGAGGGTGCTTGTTATCCCTGAGCGCCTTATGTGGCCCCGCAGGGCGTCTCTCCGCTGCCTGTTGCAGAGGCGCAGAAAGAGAGAGAGAGGCTATGCGCGCGGCTCCTCCCCCGCGCCCGGGAGCCTGCAGCCTCCAGCCGCCATCATGGCTGGGCAGCTCTCAGGGATCGGCACTCCTCTCCGCGGACCTCCTCCCTCCTGTCCTCTCGGTCCGTCACCCTACCGGGAACAATGTTTCTCCCCCTGAACCAGCTCTCCGGTTCCCACGCTCCCGCTCCTGGACCCTCCGTTCAGCCGCGGATCGATGTCTCGGTCCGGGAACGCTGAGCTGCGCTGCGGACCCTCCGTATGTTTCTCACTCCCTCCAGTCTGCCACAGCTCCGCCGCTTCACCCTCTTTGAGCCCTCGTAGATGCCTCCCTACCGGCTATGTCAGGTTCTCCGCAGCCCTTTCCGGTGTCCGAGGCCGTCTGCTGGTGTTCAGCTGGTTCTCTGTGGGAATGACTGCGTCCTTCCGTGCATTCCCAATGCATCTGTGGAGAGGGATGCACTCCACGTCTCTCTACTTCGCCGCCATCTTTTTCTCCGAGGGTTACATTTCAATTATACCTTAATAGGAAAAAAATAAATTAGTAAAACTGTAAATAATATATATTTTCCTTTGCTTAAGTTCTCTTATCGAACTTTTTTAATTTTTATTTTATATTGGAGCATAGTTTGTAAATAAATTATGAGCATCAGAAATAATGATAATGCAGAAATAATGACAATGTAAAATAGAAATGGCTACAAAAGGTAAAAATATTTAATTTGCAGGAAGTGAAATTTCATATTATTTGATATATAAGTATGATTTGTTTTACTGGGGTAACCTTCACATAACTTAAAATTCGCCACTTTTTACTGAAGTACAGTTGATTTACAATATGATATCAGGTGTACAGTACAGTGAGTCAATATTTTTACAGTATATATTCCATTAAATGTTATTACAAGATAATGGCTATAATGCCCCGTGCTAAACAATATATCCCTGTTGCTTATTATTTTATATGTAGAAATCTGTATCTCTTAATTCCATACCCCTAATTTGCCACTTCACCCTACCATTTCCCCCTTTTTTAATTAATTTTTTCTATTTTTTCTAATTTTTATTTTTATTTTTTTAAGCTCTTTATTGGAATATAATTGCTTTACACTCTTGTACCAGCTTTTGAGGTACACCAAAGTGAATCAACTGTATTTATACATATATCCCCACATCCCCTCCCTCCCGCGACTCCCTCCCATTATCCCTGTCCTGGCCCTCTAAGGCATCACCCATCTTCGAGTTGATCTCCCTTTGTTATACAGCAAATTCCCACTAGCTGTCTATTTTACATTTGGTAGTGTATTTATGTCTATGTTACTCTCTGACTTCATCCCAGCTTCCCCTTAGCCCCCGGCACCCCCAACCCCGTGTCCTCCAGTCCATTCTCTGTATCTGCATCCTTATTCTTGCCCTGTCACTGGATTCATCAGTACCATTTTTTTTTTAGGTTCCATATATATGAGTTAGCATATAGTATTGTTTTTCTCTTTCTGGCTTACTTCACTCTATATGACAGACTCTAGGTCTAGCCACCTCATTACATATAGCTCCATTTCATTCCTTTTTATGGCTGAGTAATATTCCATTGTATATATGTGCCACATCTTCTTTATCCATTCATCTATTAATGGGCATTTAGGTTGTTTCCATGTCCTGGCTATTGTAAATAGTGCTGCTATGAACGTTGGGGTTCATGTGTCTTTTTGAATTATGGGACACAACTAACAAAGGATTAACCTCCAAAATATACAAACAGCTCATGCAGCTCAACATTAAAAAACACAAACAACTGGGTGGAATGAATTGGGAGACTGGGATTGCCATATACATATTACTAATAAGAAAAAATAAAATAAAATTTTACACTTTAAATATGTGCAATTTATTGTATGTCAATTATATCTCAATAAAAGTTCTTTAAAAAAAAAAATCAAAAAATGGGCCGAAGACCTAAATAGACATTTCTCCAAAGAATACATACAGATGGCCAAGAAACACACGAAGAGATGCTCAACATCACTAATCATTAGAGAAATGCAAATCAAAACTATAATGTGGTATCATCTCACACCAGTCAGAATGGCCATCATCAAAAATATCTACAAACAATAAATACTGGAGAGGGTGTGGAGAAAAGGGAACCTTCTCACACTGTGGGTGGGAATGTAAATTGATACAGCCACTATGGAAAACAGGATGGAGGTTCCTTAAAAAAAACTAAAAATAGAACCACCATGTGACCTGTCTTCCCTTCGGTAACCACTAGTTTGTTTTGTGTATCTGTGAGTCTGTTTGTGTCTTGCATATACATTCGTTTGTATTATTTTTTAGAGTCCACATATAAACAATATCATACAGTATTTGTATTTCTCTGTCTGACTTATTTCACTGAGCATAGTGCTCTCTAGGTCCATCCATGTTGTTGCAAATGGTAGAATTTCATTCTTTTTTTGTGGTAGAATGATAGTCTATTGTATATAAAAACTATATCTCCTTTCTCCATTCCTCTGTTGACAGACACTAAAATTCACCATTTTAAACAAAGTGTAAAATCTAGTAGCATTTAGTACACTCAAAGAGTGGTAACCATCACCTCTATTTATACAATAACTTCATCCCTACAAAAGTAAACACTGTACCCACTAAGCAATCACTCCCCATTCCTCTTTCCCCCCAACCTCTGGCAACCACTTACTAGTTTTCTTTCTGTATAGATTCGCCATTCTGGACATTTTGTATAAATAGAATCATACAATATGCGACCTAGTGGTCTAGCTTCTTACACCTAGCATAATGTTTCCAAGGTTCATCCATGTTGGATCATGTGTCAGCACTTCATTCGTTTTATGGCTGAATAATAATGCATTGTATATGGATATACCACCTTTTGTTTATCCATTCATCCCTTGATGGACATTTGGGTTGTTGTTACCTTTTGATTATTGTGAATAGTGCTACTGTGAATATTTGTATCAAAGTATCAGTTTGAATAACTGTTTTCAGTTCTTTGGGGCACATACTTAAGAGTGGAATTGCTGAGTGATACAGTAATTCTATGTTCAACTTTTTGAGGAATCACCAAACTATATTTCCAAAGTGGCTATTTCTCCATTTTACATTCTCAACAGTAATGTTCAAGAATTCCAACTCTCCTCATCCTCAGCAACACTTGTTACTTCCATTTTGTTTTGTTTTTATTGTCACCATTCTAGTATATGTCAGGTGATACCTCATTATGCTACGTCCCTAGTGGCTAAAGATGCTTAACGTCTATTCATGTCATTGTTGAACATTTGTGTATCTTTTTTTGGAAAACCAACAGTCAAGTGCTTTTTCCTTTTTTTTTAATTCAGCTATTTAGCATTTGGTTGTTGAGCTGCAAGAATTCTTTATATATTCTAACAGTAGACCGTATGAGATATGTGTTTGCAAATATATTCTCCCATTCGGTACATTGTTTTTTCACATTCTTCATAGTCACTTCACTTCAATGAACAGATGTTTCCATTTTGATGGAGTCCAAAAATCTATTTTCTTTTTTCCTTGTGCATTTTTTTGTCATAGCTAACAATCCATTTCCAAATCCAACTCCATGAAGAGTTCCTCCTCTATTTGCTCTGAACCATTCTAGTTTTAGCTTCAGAATGTAGGTCTTTGACCCATTTTGAGTTACTTTTTGTTTATTGTGTGAAGTTTGGTACCACATTCCTTCTTTAGTTTGTGGATAGTCAGATGTCCCAGCATCATCTGTTCAAGAGATTGTATTTTCCGCATTGAAAGGTCTTGGCAACCATTGTTGAAAATCAATTGACCAGAGATGTGTGGATTTATTTCTGGATCCCGAATTCTATTTTATTGTTCTATACATCTATTCTTATGCCAGTCCAATACTGTTTTGATTACTGTAGGTCAGTAGTAAATTTTGAAATCAGAAATTGTGACTCCTCCAAATTTGTTTTTTAATTTCAAGATTGTTATGGATATTTGGGTCCATGTAATTTCCTATGAATTTTATGATGAGCTTCCCATTTCTGCCAAAAAATTAAATTATTTCAGAATACTGATATGGATTGCATTGAATCTGCAGATCACTTTGGGGACTATTGCCATCTTAACAACATAAAGTATTACAATCCATGAATATAGGATATCTTTGGATTTTTTAGGGTTATTAATTTCTTGTCACAATCTTTTTTTAATAAATTTATTTTATTTGTTTCTGTTTGGCTGCATTGGGTCTTCATTGCTGTGCACGGGCTTTCTCTAGTTGCAGTGGGCAGGGGCTACTCTTCGTTGCAGTGTGTGGGCTACTTATTGCGGTGTCTTTTCTTGTTGTGGAGCAGGA
Source organism: Hippopotamus amphibius kiboko (assembly GCF_030028045.1). Classification (NCBI taxonomy): domain Eukaryota; kingdom Metazoa; phylum Chordata; class Mammalia; order Artiodactyla; family Hippopotamidae; genus Hippopotamus; species Hippopotamus amphibius. Next base: position 13,434,052 of record NC_080200.1, on the reverse strand, counting down.
ACTCTAGGTGCACAGGCTTCAGTAGTTCTGGCTAGCAGGCTCTAGAGTGCAGGCTCAGTAGTTGTGGTGCATGAGGTTAGTTGCTCCGCAGCATGTGGGATCTTCCCGGACCAGAGATCGAACCCATGTCGCCTGCATTGGCAGGCAGATTCTTAACCACTAAGCCACCAGGGAAGTCCCTCCACAGCCTTTTGTACTTATCAATGTACAAGCCTTAAACCTCCTTGGATAAGATTATTTATCATATTCTGTTGAATATTTGTGTATCTATATTCATAATAGATATTTGTCTATCGTTTTGTTTTCTTGTGATGTCTTTATCTTATTTTGTTTGCAAGGTCATGGTAGCCTAAAAATATTATTTATGTATTGTTCCTTTCTCTTCCATTTTATGGAGGAGTTTACAAAGTATAGTGTTAATTCTTCCATAAATGGCTGGGAGAATTCACCATAGAAGCCTCCTCTTCCGGGCTTTTCATTTCAGAAAGTTTTTGATACTGATTCAAATCTACTTACCTTTACCAGATTGTTCAGATTTTCTATTTTCATAAGTCACTTTTGGTATTTTGTGTGTCTCTAGAAATTTCTCTATTTCATCTACATTGCCTAACTTGATGCTGAATAAATGCTCAGTGTTTGATTACAACCCTTTGTAAATTCAAATGATATAATGCAGACCATTATTATGTGTACCAAATGTTATTATTTATAACAAATAATACCATTATTTAAATTTATATATTATGTAATATAGAAACTATTTGTATATTTATGCAATATGTAAAATTATTTCTCCATGTATATAGATAATAGTATTATGTCTACCATTGCAGGCACAATTACTAATCTAACACCTTGTATAACCCCTGCAACTCTTAGAACTGTCCCTGAAGGTGTTGGAGGAAGAAGACAGGAATATCACCTTGATTGAGAATCAGACAAAGATGATGCTGACCTGGGATACAGTGCATGAATCTGACTCAGGTAATAGGTGAAGCAGGGAAAACGTCCCTGAGGGTTCACGGTGGGACAAGATACCCAAAGAAGTGACAAACAGAAAATTAAACTTTACAGGGAGCTGTGGATTATGGTGGGGCCACAAGGAAAGAGTCCATCTAAAGGAGGGGTCATGTTGGGCACCCCAAGATGTCAACCTTACCCTTGTCCTGCAGGTGCTATGGTGGTGGGCCTTGTCTCCACCCCAGGGATGGGAAAGTTGCTGGATAAAGTCCCTCTGATCCTGGATACTGAGGAACAGGCAGATCTGCATGAGACACACCAGGGTTTCCTGCAGAAAATCTCCCCCATCCTGCTGTCAGATGTCATAACCGTCTTTATCAGCAACAATAACACCCAGAACCTCAGCTCCCCAGTCACCTTTGTCTTCCAGCATGTGAGTCCTGGTGGGATGGAGCTGTGCATATGAAAGACGCCTGAGTCCTGGGCACAGCCTTGGGCTTCAGGGGGCTCCTCCATGTGTACGTCATATTCCGGGGAAAGCCCAGCATGAGCCAGCTTTGGGTCAGCATTTCTGACCAACAGAACCACCAACCCATACCTACTTCCTGTACCTACAGTCAGTGAACCCCGGGCCAAGGGCAAAGGTGTACTGTGCCTTCTGGGAGCATGACCATAATGGAAGTGGTCATTGGGCCACCAAAGGCTGCAGGATGGTGGGCACCAGTGACAATGGCACCAGAGACAACAGCACCATCTGCCAGTGCACCCATCTCAGCAGCTTTGCCATCCTCATGGCCCACGATGACATGCAGGTGAGAACCCTCAGAGGGGCTGCATTCATTGTTAACTGCTGTGTAACATATTCCTACATATGTAAAACCTGAAAAAAAATTATTATCTCACAGTTATTGAAGGTCACCAATCTGACATGGTATAGCTGGTATGTCTGCTCAGGTTCCCACAAGGCTGAAATCATTCAGTCAGCCTGGAATGCATTCTCATCTGAGGCTTGGGGTCCTCCTCGAACCCTTTGATTTTTGACATAATTCAGTTCCTTGTGGTGGTAAGACCGAAGTTTGGTTTTCTTGCTCTCTCTCAGCAGGGGTCCAGGCTCAGCTCCTAGGGGCTCCCTGCACTCCTTCTCACGTGGACCTCTCCTGGGCCCTCTCACAAGGTATCAGTGATCCTGTCTCGAGATGGATAGGAGACACTCCCTCACATCAAAACTCTCTCAAACTTTGAATCTTTTCTCCAATAAAAGGCCCAGATCTCTTAAGAGCTCACCTGATAAAGGGAAGCCTATCTAGGATAAAATTTCTTAAAGTCAATTAATGTGGGACATAAATTCCATCTGCAAAATTCCTTCATAGCAGCACCTACATTAGCATTTGACTTCAAACCTGGAAGTGGTTATGTGTACCCTGGGCATGGGGATATGGTTGCTAATTAGAATTCTATTTACCATAGGGGTCTTCAGGCCAGGGGTGCTCAGGGGCTGCATAAAGGATAGCAGAGGAGGCCAGGAGAGGCAGTGAGTACATGTGAGTCAGGAGCCATCTTTGCCTCCTCACCTGGCCAGGTGAGGTGTTTACTTTGTCTGATTCATCAAACCAAAAACTCTCTGGCAACCTCAAGTAATAGGGTATTTACTGAAATAAAAGTGGCACCGACAGGAAAGGAATCATGAAAATGATCATAGCACAAAATGTTTAAGAATCATAGGAGACCTAAGAAGTTTGAACAACATTTGAAGACCATGTTTCCTACAGCCACGTGACTAGATAGCACAATATTCATACTTTATATACCATTCTACATTTATTGAAGTGTTAAAATATTTGAGTTTTGAATGCCAACTGAATAAGAGAGGAAACAACTACATCTCACTCCTAACCACAGACACTGAGTTCCTCTTGCTCCAAAACCAAAGTTGTTAGTTTCTCCTGTACATTTCAAAGGATGCTTTATACATATAAAAACAATACATGTATTTCGTCTTTGGTCTTCCTTTTTATCACACACTTGATAAGTTATTCTCTTGAGTCTACAAGAAGATTCTCCATTATTTTTTTACTTCATTGCATTCCGCTGTGTAAATTTGCTGTAAATTACATATCAAGCCTCTCATAGAGAGTGTTTTTGTTAGATCATTTGTTAATACAAATAATAGTACAGCTGTTTACATTTATTTCATTGTTCTCATGTTTGATTATGCATTTAGGATGGATACTGGGTCAAATTCATATGTGCATGTTAGTAGATACTTCCGTATTTCAACATCAAGAGGTCACACCATGAACAGTACCACCAGTATCATGTAATTGTGTGTAATTCCTCACAGCCTGACCACAAGGCTATTATCAAATTTTTTGATGTTTTCCCACCAGAGGTAAATATCATATCTAGGAAAAGATTTGTGTCTTTTTTATTATTATTAGAATGGAACATCTTTATTTAGGAGCCAGTAGTATTTCCATCTCTGGAAACAATTTGTTCCCACCCTTGGTGTATTTTTCCACTAGCTTGTAGATGCATTTTTTATGGATTTGGAGGGAGCTCTTTATATATTTTATTGGTGAAACCAAAGATTCTCAAACTTTACAATGCATCAAAATCATCTAGAGGGTTTTTTTTTTAACATAGCATCTCTAGCTTTTTCTTTTCTTTTTTTATTTTAAGCTCTTTAATGGAATAAAATTGCTTTACACCTTGTACCAGTTTTTGAGGTACACCAAAGTGAATAAGTTGTATTTATACATATATCCCCATATCCCCTCCCTCCCATGACTCCCTTCCACACTCCCTCTCCTGGCACTCTAAGGCATCACTCATCATCTAGTTGATCTCCCTTTGCTATACAGCAACTTCCCACTAGCTATCTATTTTACATTTGGTGGTGTATCTGTCTCTGTTACTCTCTGACTTCGTCCCAACTTCCCCTTCGTATCCCCCAACCCCGTGTCCTCAAGTCCATGCTCTACATCTGCTTCTTCATTCTTAACCTGTCACTGGGTTCATGAGTACCATTTTTTTAGATTCCGTATATATGAGTTAGCATACAATATTTGTTTTTCTCTTTCTGGCTTACTTCACTCTGTATGACAGTCTCTAGGTCTATCCACTTCATTACATATATTTCAATTTCATTCCTTTCTATGGCTGAGTAATATTCCATTGTATATATGTGCCACATCTTCTTTATCCATTCATCTGTTGATGGGCATTTAGGTTGCTTCCACATTCGGACTATTGTAAATAGTGGTGCAATGAACATTATGGTACATGTTTCTAGTGAGATTACTGGGTCATATGGTACTTCCATTTTTAGGTTTTTAAGGAAACTCCAAACTGTTTTCCATAGTGGCTGTACAGCTTACATCCCCACCAACAGTGCAGGAGAGTTCCCTTTTCTCCACACCCTCTCCAACATTTATTGTTTCTAGATTTTTTGATGATGCCCATTCTGACCGGTGTGAGGAGATACCTCATTGTGGCTTTGACTTGCATTTCTCTAATGATTAGTAATGTTGAGCATCTTTTCATGTGTTTGTTAGCAATCTGCATGTCTTCTTTGGGGAAATGTCTATTTAGGTCTTCCACCCATTTGTGGTTTGGGTTATTTGCTGTTTTGGTATTCAGCTGCATGAGCTGCTTGTATATTTTGGAGATTAATCCTTTGTCCATTGCTTCATTGGCAAGTATTTTCTCCCATTCTGAGGGTTGTCTTCTAGTCTTGTTTATGGTTTCTTTCTCTGTGCAAAAGCTTTTAAGTTTCATTAGGTCCCATTTGTTTATTCTTGATTTTATTTCCATGATTCTAGGAGGTGGGTCAAAAAGGATCTTGCTTTGATGGATGTCATAGAGTGTTCCGCCTATGTTTTCCCCTAAGAGTTTTATAGTGTCTGGCCTTACATGTAGGTCTTTAATCCATTTGGAGTTTATTTTTGTGCATGGTGTTAGGAAGTGTTCTAATTTCATTCTTTGACATGTTGCTGTCCAATTTCCCCAGCACCACTGATTGAAGAGGCTGTCTTTTTTCCATTGTATATTCTTGCCTCCTTTGTCAAAGATAAGGTGCCCATATGTTTGTGAGTTTACCTCTGGTTTCTCTTTTCTCTTCTATTGATCTTCCTTTCTATTTTTGTGCCAGTACCATACTGTCTTGATCACTATGGCCTTGTAGTATCGTTTGAAGTCAGGAAGCCTAATTCCACCAACTCCATTTTTCCTTCTCAAGATTGCTTTGGCTATTCGGGGTCTTTTGCGTTTCCATACAAATCGTAAGATTTCTTGCTCTAGTTCTGTGAAAAATGCCATTGGTAATTTGATCAGGATTGCATTGAATCTGTAAACTGCTATGGGTAGTACAGTCATTTTCACTATGTTGATTCTTCCAATCCAGGAACATGGTATGTCTCTCCATCTGTTTGTGTCGTCTTTGATTTCTTTCCTTAGTGTCTTATAGTTTTCTGTATACAGTCTTTTGCCACCTTAGGCAGGTTTATTCCTAGGTATTTTATTCTTTTGAATGCAATGGTAAATGGGAGAGTTTCCTTACTTTCTCTTTCTGCTCTCCCATTGTTAGTGTATAGGAATGCAAGAGATTTCTGTGCATTAATTTTGTATCCTGCTACTTTACTAAATTCATTGATTAATGCTAGCAGTTTTCTGGTAGAATCTTCAGGGTTTTCTATGTATAATATCATGTCATCTGCAAAGAGTGACAATTTTACTTCTTCTTGTCCAATTTGGATTCCTTTTATTTCATTTTCTTCTCTGTTTGCTGTGGCTAAAACTTCCAAAACTATGTTGAATAATAATGGTGAGAGTGGACACCCTTGTCTTGTTCCTGTTCTTAGAGGAAATGCTTTCAATTTTTCCCCATTGAGGATGATGTTGGCTTTTGTTTTCTCATATATGGCTTTTATTATGTTGAGGTAATTTCCTTCTATGCCCATTTTCTGGAGAGCTTTTTTCATAAATGGATGTTGAATTTTGTCAGAAGCTTTTTCTACATCTATTGAGATGATCATATGGTTTTTATCCTTCAATCTGTTAATATGATGTATCACATTGACTGATTGGTGTATATTGAAGAATCCTTGCATTCCAGAGATAAACCCCACTTGATCATGGCGTATGATCTTTTTAATGGGCTGTTGGATTCTGTTAGCGAATATTTTGTTGAGGATATTTGCATCTATATTCATCAGTGATATTGGTCTGTAATGTTCTTTTTTTGTGACATATTTGCCTGGTTTTGGTATCAGGGTGATGATGGCCTCATAGAATGAGTTTGGGAATGTTCCTCCTTCTGCTATATTTTGGAAGAGTTTGAGAAGGATAGGTGTTAGCTCTTCTCTAAATGTTTGATAGAATTTGCCTGTGAATCCATCTGGCCCTGGGCTTTTGTTTGTTGGGAGATTTTTAGTAACAGTCTCAATTTCCGTGCTTGTGATTGGTCTGTTCATATTTTCTATTACTTCCTGGTTCATTTTCCTGCTCCGCAAGGCTTGTGGGATCTTGATTCATAAGCCCGGGGTCAGGCCTGAACTCCTGATGTGGAAGCTCTGAGTCCAAAACATTGGACTAACAGGAAAACCCAGTCCCCAGAGAATATTCATCAGAGTGAGGTCTCCCAGAGGTTCTCACATCAACACAAAGACCCAGCTATGCTCAACAGCCTACAAATTCCGGTGCTTGAAACCTCAGGCCAAACACCCAGTGGGAGAACACAATCCCACCCATCCAAACGGGGGGTGGGGGGGTGAGATGACAGAAAAGTATGTCACAGATGAAGGAACAAGTTAAAAATTCACAAGACCAATTTTAGAATTGATAAAGAAGGAACAACTGACACCACAGAAATACAAAAGATCATGAGAGACTACTACAAGCAACTATATGCCAATAAATTGGAAAACCTGGAAGAAAAGGATAAATTCTTAGAAAAGTACAATCTTCCAAGATTGATATCTAATTTTTAAAATTTTACTCCTAAACAAAATCAAACTGACAGATATGTTGCAAAAATAAAAATATGAAAGTACTATCCAATTGCTCTTTATTTAGATGCACCTACTTTGAAAATTTTTACCTTCATTTTCTTTGTCATTTGCACATTTTCTTCCTCTCTCTCCCTCTCTCTCTCTTTCCGCACCCCCCCCCAAACTTACACTGAAATGAAACTGCTGTGTATTCTCTTTTTATTCACCTCATGGATTTATGGTGATTTGCAAAAAGAAGCAGACAAAATAGGAATTTTTAGCTACCACCATCATCAAAGCATAGTAGCTCTCTTCCTTTAACAAAGGATTCAGTTCTAAATCTGTAAGGATTAGTGACCAGCCAGGAACAGATATTGCAAGGATGAGGTGAGTGGAGTTCATGGTGGGGAGTTAATACCTGGACATTGAGCCTCAGGTACAGACTCTGTCACACACCATCACATGATGGGGATGCAAGATGGTGCTCAACATAGAGCTTAATGCTTCTGTGAACCTCTCGTGGTGACCCATAAGCTTAGTCGCACCCAAAAGTCTAAGGGAAATTGAACACTTGTGAGTTCCAGGGCTGGATCTTGACTAAGGACTCTCCTATCCTTTAATTCCTCTAGGATCAGAATTAATCATTCCAGATCCCATAAAATTCTATCATTCTGAACCTAGAGAACGTTACCCATAAACATCACAAATCTACCTGGACCATCCATTCCTGACATTTCTATGCCTAAAAATAAAAAATATTGGAAGGGTCATTACCCCAGAGCAAAAACGTGTGACTGTGACCTCTTCTCTTCTGGGTCTTAGGAGGAGAATCCTGCACTGACGGCGATCACCTACATGGGGCTGAGCCTCTCTCTGCTGTGCCTCTTCCTGGCGGCCCTCACCTTCCTGCTATGCAAAGCCATACAGAACACCAGCACCTCCCTCCACCTGCAGCTCTCGCTCTGCCTCTTCCTGGCTCACCTGCTCTTCCTAACAACCATCGACAGAACTGAGATCAAGGTACTTACACTGTCCCAGAATACCCTTGCCCTGCACTAGGGGATGCTGAGTTGTTGGAGCCATGATGCCTAGCACATCTTAATAAAATGCCCTGGGTTACAGGTAAGGTGAGATGGGTAAGTAAGCAATTTCACATTGACTGACACAACTAGAAGATGAACACTCCGGTGAGCACCCCTCCATATACATCAGAGCCTTTCCAGAGGCAAGGTATAGAAGAGGTCCAGGGGTCATGCTCTACCCTGACAATCCCTCCTGGTGACACCGTCCTCCTTCCCCAGGTGCTGTGTGCCATTGTTGCAGGTGCCTTACACTATCTCTACCTGGCCTCCTTCACCTGGATGCTGCTGGAGGGCCTGCACCTCTTCCTCACTGCACGCAACCTGATGGTAGCCAACTACTCCAGAGTCAACATGTTCATGAAGAAGCTCATGTTCCCAGTGGGCTATGGAGTCCCAGCTGTGATTGTGGTCATTTCTTCAGCATCCAGGCCTCATCTTTATGGAACACCCACCAGGTAAAAGAAATTTTCCACTGTCCTAACTTCTCCAGCATGACCATGGCCATTGCAGAACCAATTAATTTCACCAGAATACGATAGGCAGAGAAAAACTCAGTAACCACCTCAAAGACACTTTCCTGGCTCATGATTATATTTATTGATATGACTTGTGATTTAATTGTTTATGTTAATTATGTCTTATGTTAATAAGTGTATGCTTATATAATTTTAATTATGTAGTCTATTAATAACCACACACTAATCTTATATTAACAATATATTTTAGAATTTAATGTATAGCTAAATTAATAAGGTGACTGTTTTCTATCTTTTAGAATTAAGTAGATATTATGTTATATATATATTATGTTAATGACTATAATACTTAGTATTAATTGCATCGCATGTATTAGTAAATGTATGTTAATATATTCATTGCATTAATTGAGGGGATTGTTTTTAAACCTTCTAAATGCCAATTTTTTTGTTTTTTTGGGCTGTGTTGGGTCTTCATTGCTGCGTGTGGGCAGTAGTTGTGGCACGCAGGCCCTAGAGCACAGGCTTCAGTAGTTGTGGCACATAAGCTCTAGGGCGCGTGGGCTTCAGTAGTTGTAGCTCATGGGCTTTGTTGCTCTGCAGCGTGTGGGATCTTCCCAGACCAGGTATCAAACCCATGTCCCCTGCTTTGGCAGGCAGATTCTTAACCACTGCACCACCAGGGAAGTCCAAGAATGCCAAACTTAAATGAAGGAATGGCATTGATTTGTGTAACCTACATTACTCTCCCAATTTTTAAAAATATGGAGAATGAGTTACAGGATGAAATTATTGCTAACTGAGCTAAGATATATAAATTGCTTCTGAGATGCAATCACTGTTCTAATCATTTTTCATGTATCAGCTCAAATCATCCTCCCAACAATCTTCTGAAGCAGAAACTAATATTATGACAAAACTACAGATGAGGAGACTGAGGCACAAAGAGATTAACTTATGTGGCCAAGATCACACAGCTGGTTGGTGGCAGAGCTGGGATCAAATGCACTCTGGCCCTCACAACAAACTCCTATCCTGATAAAATTAATGTGAACCTGCATCAGATGAACCCTGGCCTGCTGGCCTTCCTAGATAGCTTAGCAAAAATGTCAGCAAACTTTCTCCATGAAGGGCAAGATAGGAGATATTTTGGCTTTGTGGGACATATAGTCTCAGTTACAATTTCTCATCTCTGTCTTTATAGCTCAAAAGTAGCCACAGAAATGATATAAGAAAATGAGTGTAACTCTGATCCAGTAAGGCACATTTCCAGTGTGGACCACAGGCTGCAGTTTGCTAACTCCTGCCTTAGTAGCTCTCTCTCTCTGGTTCTTCCTGGTGGATCCAACTAACCCTCTCCGTGGTCCTCACACCTCCCAAATTATTCACAATTCCTTACTTGGGATCAAATACCAATTTGATCATTTCTATCAGTGTGAACTTCAGTTACTGAATTTGTATCCTTATGCCTTAGATATCTGACCTGTGATTATTTGATTACCTATGTTGTCATGAGGAATAAGTTACATAATGTACATGAGCCCTGCCATAGCAGTGTAGGCTAACTTTTGTTGTTTCTCTGTCTCTCTCTTTCTCTCTCTCTCTTTCTCTCTCTCCTTCTCTCTCTCTCTCTCTCTCTCTCTCTCTCTCCTTGGCTGTCCCAAATTTTTTCATCCTACCTACACCTATTCATCCTTCACATCTCAGCATACACACAGTTCAGTTTTCTCAGGGAACCCCTCCCAATATCTGACCCTCCTATAGACCTGACTAGGTTATGGATCCAGCTACATGTTCACACACCTCCTCATACTTGATCGTAAACGAGATCATCTTGATTCTATTATCTAATAGTTCACCTGCCCATCTAGATAGGAACTCCCTGATGACAGACATCACTTTGTCTTAATTACAACTGGGTCTTCAGAGCCAAGTACAGATCCTGTTACAGGAGGAGAGACTCAACATTTGTCCAATAAACCATAAATTAATTTCTCTATTGATTTTTTAATTTTTATTGGAGTATAATTGCTTTATTGTGTCAGGTTCTGCTGTACAACAGAGTGAATCAGTCACATGTATACATATATCCCCGTATCCCCTCCCTCTTGAGCGTCCCCCTCACCCTCCCTATCCCATCCCTTTAGGTCCCTACAGAGCATCAAGCTGATCTCCCTGTGCTCTGTAGTAGCTTCCCACTAGCCATCTATTTTACATTTGGCAATATGTATATGTCAATGCTACTCTCTCACTTTGTCCCAGCTTCCCCTTCCCCCAGTGTCCTCAAGTCTGTTCTCTACATCTGTATCTCAATTCCTACCCTGCCACTAGATTCATCAGAAAAAGAAAAAGAAATACCTTATGCTAACACATATATATGGAATCTAGAAAAATGGTACTGATGAATCTCTATTGATTTTTTCTTTAAAACATGTATATTTTTTGCCAGTATATCTGAGGGCCAAGACTTAAAAGAGCTTTTTAAAAGAAATGAATCTTTTTTAAAAAAGCTCTTTCTTAAGGTGTGATTTACGTATAAAATGCTGCACGTAAATCGTGTGTATAGCCCAACAAATTGAAAGTAGTATACACCCATGGCCCTCACAAACATCAGGGTCAAACACAAACTTTCAATTATGTAAGATAAATAAGTTTGGGAAGTCTACTATAGAGCATAGTGCCTATAACTAATAATATTGTGCTGTATACTTAAAATTTGCTAAGAGCATAAAACTTATGTGAAATATTCTTACCAAAAAAAAGCAATAATATTAATACTAATAATAAAGGATCCGGCAAAAAAAAACTTTGGAAGATGGAGGATATGTTTATTAATCAATTTTTTATCCACAAAGGCCAATATAATCTTGAATCTCCTTCCACCGCTCTCTTAGATGCTGGCTCCACACAGACGAAGGATTTATATGGACCTTTCTTGGCCCCGTCTGCACCATCTTCTCGGTGAGTAATGGATGACATCACAGCATCCTTCCTAACTTGCTGAGGGTCAATCAAAAGCAAGGGTATAAGGAAGATAACAGGCAGGCTGATGCTCAGGAATGAGGGGGCTCCCAGGATACAGGAATTTCAAAAGAGGTATCCTGAGACATAGGAATTTCAGTGCTAAAACATGGAATTTCCCATGCAAACTGGGACAACTTTGTCACCCCAATTACAAAACAAGAATGCGCCTGGCTTACTGGGTGTTTGGTCTGGTTTTCTATATCATGATATACAAATCTTCTTACCTGCTGGGTCAGGTGTTGAATGAGCCATGAGGAAGGATTACCAGATGTGGATGTATTCAGTATGCCTTCTGCTGTTTCTGCAGATTAATTTAGCTTTCTTCCTGATAACCTTCTGGATTGTGAAAAACAAGCTCTCCTCACTCAACAGTGATGTGTCCACTCTCCGGAACACTAGGTGAGATGGATCAGAAGTACACATCTCCCCTCATACAAAACATGGCTCAAGAGCAAGGCCATATGGTTCCAAGCTCCTGATGTACATTCACAGGAATTCTAAGGGGACTTGAGCGGAGGTGTACACCCACCCTCCTTGGAAGCTCAGATACTGTGTTTTTCTGCTGACACCCAGGCCAAAAGCATTTCATTCATCTAAAACCCAAGAAAGAAACTACCTCAGCTACAGAGAGAATTGACTTTGTTTTGATAAACAAGGATAACTTTCTTGGCCCTATGAGAAAGGTCCGGAGAACATTTACATCTTTATAAACCACTTAGGAAAATTACATACCTGACCCAGAACCCAGCATGCCTTTTCATGCCCACACCTTTATTCATGCTCCACCCGCTACCCTCATCTGCACAGCTCTACCTGGTGAAATCAAGTTCATTAGCCACAAATCACATCCTCTAAGAAGCTAGGGATGTCCTTTGCTTTCCTCAACTTAACACAAAATGAATCCTCTGGGCAAAGCGTGTTCTGGGTCAGTTCATGGAGACGAAAAAGATAGGAACCACATTGGAGGGACCAGGGCAGAGGTACTTAACATTCACAAATATAGTAATTGACCATTTATATTGTCTTCCCACTAGATTGTAAGGTTTCTGAAAACAGAAATCTTTACTTTGTTATTTTGAATGCGCAGGGCCCTGCACACAGCCAGATACACAGAACATCCACAGTAATATCAGTTCATTGAAATTGGGGATATTCATGCAACATCATAATATTACTGAAACCCACATTATGAAGAGTCACTACCAACTTCAGTCCAAGTCGAAATGCCATGCTAGACCCAAAAAAAAATTCTGTTAGAGAATCACAGGCAGTAAAGATCAAAATAGCCTCAACTCAGTCAGAGTCATCCATGGAGTAGAGAAGAAATGGCCTTGATTTTGTTGCTCAGGGTGCATCACGAGCTTCCTTTCTCTTCCTACCCAGGATGCTGACATTTAAAGCCACAGCTCAGCTCTTCATCTTGGGATGCACGTGGTGTCTGGGAATCCTGCAGGTGGGACCAACTGCCCACATCATGGCCTACCTCTTCACCATTATCAACAGCCTGCAGGGTGTCTTCATCTTCCTGGTGTACTGCCTCTTCAGCCAGCAGGTACGACTCTCTGGCTGTCTCTCAGGACTCTTCCCATCCTCACTTCTCTCTGTGAGCTGACCCAGAGCATGCTTTGCTTCTACAGGTCCAAGAGCAATACAGGAAATTGTTCAAAAGGATCAAGAAAATCAAAGCCGAGTCTGGGGAATACACATTGTCCAGCAAGGTCATGTCCGATCCCTCTAAACACAGTGTGGTAAGATCAAGCACTGCTCCCAGAGCACTTCACTAAAGGATCCATTGAGCACTACATGCCTTATCACACTGCACAGTTGGGTATAAAGCAGGTGATACCCTACAATGGCTCACACTGGTTTACACCTGGACTCACTCGAGGCATTTCTCTGTCATGAAAGAAGGTCTTCCTCTACTTCTGCTCATTGTGTTTCTATGCTCACCTTGACATTCGTATATATCTATCTTCTTATTCCCCACCAGGGTTGAGTACCCATTCTGTGCAATATGGTGCATGGGATTTTTCATTTTACTTGAGGAGAAAATACGAAACACTCACAGAAGCAGAGAATGGTCCTATGGTAAACACAATAATCAGGAACTAATGGTCTGAAGCAGGGATGCACAAGCTATTCAGAGTCATAGGACAATCCTTTAGCCCATGTCATCCACAGCAGGAATTAATGGTGTGAAGCAGGGATGGAAAAGCTACTCAGAGTCACATGACCATCCTTTAGCCCATGTCATCCACAGTATCCCTCTGTATAGTGAACAATAAATACATGGTTTATGTAGTCATAAAAGTAAAGTGAAATAAGGATTAAGTTGGATTGGAGAATTTCCTTAAAAGTATGCAATCATTCCTGGTATTTGCAACACACACAAACAATGCAAAACCAATGAGGAGAATCACAGGGTGCATAGCAGAAATCCTGGCAATGTGAATCTTACCAAGCATTTGTATTTTGGGGTTTTCAAAACCATGTATCATATTTTTTGTTCATATGTTCTTCATGTCACCACTTGGAGATAAGTATTATTATGCCCCTACTTAATAGGTGAAAAAAAAGTGAGACCCATGGGGTCTACATGAATTATGCAAGTACTCAGTCCAGCCTTTCTCCCTAAGTTCATGAACCCACCATCCTGCCTGAGAGGGTGCATTGTTCTCATCTACTTGCTTGTCCACTCTCTACACTTGCCCCTTCCAAAAGTATACACTCCTGAAATGTCTCTTCACTCTACCTCTTTTTCCTTCCCAGGCACTGTTCATAACAACTTCTTCACATAAAAAATCAAGTCAGTGGGATGAAACAAGGTCAGCTTTGTGTTCTTAAAGAACACTGGGCATTGGCATCTGGTTGATTCTCTCCTCCTTCCATCTTGTTACCACAGAGAGCCAAAATGTGCTTCCTACACTTTAAGGTTAATCGCTTCACCTATATTTGGTTCCTGACATTCTTGGCTTCCCAACAACTTTACACCGTTGCTCATACATTCCTTCATTGGACCCTGCACACTCTTCACCTTATCAACAGTTGCACCTTCATCACAACACGCTATGTCTCTCCTTTATTAAAAAATTATTAATAGTATACATTTGACCTCTTCTCCATTTCCCTTTCAGACACTCAAAACTGACTATTACCTGCATCATTCCATCAAAACAGCACTCTCTTAAGCCTTCAATGACCTTGATGTTACTGAATGAAATCTCTTTTCAATGTCTTGATAGTATTGGATGCTGTGCTTACTGCCTCCATGATGAAACTTCTCTTTTGTACCTGGCTTTTATGTCTCAACACTCCCTGAAATTCTTCCTGCCTCTCTAGTTTAGCTTCCTTCATTTCTTTAGATTTCACCTACACTACTTGGCTTGTTTCTAGAAACTCTTCTATTCCAACACCATACCCTCCTCACAGACTGTCTCATCCACAGCAACCCATTGTGCCATGCAAAAGGAAATGAAAGCCAACTGTATCTCTCTAGCCCTGAGCTACCAGTGATTCCCAGATCACTCTTCCCCATTGCATGTATCATACCTCTGCTTAGATGTCTCCGAAGAAGATCAACATGCTCATAGCAGTAATTACCATCTTTTTTTTTTACCAACTTCATCCTCTTCAGCGTTTCCATCATTTTGAGTGACACATCCATCCATCTGGTTGACCCAATTAAGACTTAGAACATCCTTGCATTATCTTCTTTCTTACCATATCCCACCCCAAACCAATCCACTGATACGTTGTGCTAATATACTCTCCTCAGTAGCTCACAAGTCTGTCTTTTTAACACCATCTCCATCACTTGCTTCCTAAACCCAGCTGCCATCGTCCCTTGGCTAGACTCCAATTCCTTCTAACTGGTCTCCCTGCTCTACTCTTTTCCCTATTCCAAGTAGTTTCCAGCATAAAATTTCGAGTTATCATCTTCAAACAGTAATATGAATATGTACCACCTTGAATAAAGTCACCAAGTGGTTCCCCACAGCCACTAGGAACAAGAATAAAATATATGTGGCTTCCAATTTACCCCAAATCCTCATCAAATCTTCTTGTTATTTGTTTTTGTACCCTAATGGGTGTGAAGTAGTTTTTCATTATAGCTTTGACTTTTTTTTTAAATTAGGGTGTAGTCGTTTTACAATGTTGTATTAGTTCCCACTGTACAGTGAAGTGGAGTTCCCTGTGCTATACAGCATGTTACAACTCGTTATTTATTTTATACATATGAGTGTATATATGCCAATCCCAATCTCTCAATTAATCCCACCCCTCCTTTCCCTTCTTGGTATCCATACATTTGTTCTCTACATCTGTGTCCCTTGAAAACTGATACATCTGTACCATTTTTCTAGATTACACATTTATGGATTAATATACAATATTTGTTTTTCTCTTTCTGATTTACTTCACTCTGTATGGCAGTACCTAAGTTCATCCACTTCTCTACAAATGACCCAATTTCATTCCTTTTTATGGCTGAGTAATATTCCATTGTATATATGTACCACATCTTCTTTATCCATTCATCCTTTGATAGACATTTAGGTTGATTGCATGACCTGGCTATTGTAAATAGTGCTGCAGTGAACATAGGGCTGCATGTATCTTTTTGAATTATAGTTTTCTCTGGGTATATGTCCAGTAGTGGGATTGCTGGGTCATATGGTAATTCCATTTTTAGTTTTTTAAAGAAGGTCTGTATTCTTCTCCATAATGGCTGTATCAATTTACATTCCCACCAACAGTGCAAGAAGGTTCTCTTTTCTCCATACCCTCTCCAGCATTTATTCTTTATAGATTTTCTGATAATGCCCATTCTAACTGGTGTGAGGTGATACCTCATTGTAGTTTTGATTTCTGTTTCTCCAATGATGAGTGATGTTGAGTATCTTTTCATGTGTTTGTTGGCCATCTGTATGTCTTCTTTGGAGAAATGTATATTTGGGTCGTCTGCCCATTTTTGGATTCAGTTGTTTGTTTTTTCAATATTGAGCTGCATGAGCTGTTTGTATATTTTGGAGAATAATCCTTTGTTGATTCATTTGCAAATATTTTCTCCCATTCTGAGGGTTGTCTTTTCGTCTTGTTTATGGTTTCCTTTGTTATGCAAAAGACTTTGTTTCATTAGCTCCCATTTGTTTATTTTTTATTTTATTTCCATTACTCTAGGAGGTGGGTCCAAAAAGACCTTTCTGTGTTGTATGTCAAAGAGTGTTCTTGTTATATTTTCCTCTAAGAGTTTTAGAGTATCTGGTCTTACATTTAGGTCTTTAATCCATTTTCAGTTTATTTTTGTGTATGGTGTTAGGGAATGTTCTAATTTCCTTCTTTTATACATAGCTGTACAGTTTTCTCAGCACCACTTTTGAAAAGACTGTCTTTTCTCCATTGTATGTCCTTGCTTCCTTTGTCATGGATTACTTGACCATAGGCGTGTGGGTTTACCTCTGGGTTTTCTATCCTGTTCCATTGAGCTATATTTCTGTTTGTCTATCAGTACCATATAGTTTTGATTACTGTGGTTTTGTAGTATATTCTGAAGTCAGGGACTCTGATTCCTCCAGCTCCGTTTGTTTGTTTGTTTGTTTGTGAGTGTGTGTGTGTCTCAAGATTGCTTTGGCTGTTCAGGGTCATTTGTGTCTCTATACAAATTTGAAGATTTTTTGCTCTAGTTCTATGAAAAATGCCATTGGTAATTTGATAGGGTTTGCATTGACTCTGTAGATTGCTCTGAGTATTATAGTCATTTTCACTATATTGATTCTTCCAATGCTCTGGCTTTAATTTGCATTTCCCTAATGTCTACTGATACAGAGCCCATTTTCATGTGCTCATTATAGCCTTTGAGTATCTTCCCTGGGGAAATATCTATTCAAATAATTTCCTTATTTTTAGGTCATTTTTCTGTTGTTGATAAGTTGTAAGAATTCTATATATTGGATACTTATTCTTGTCAGATATATGATTTGCAATTAATTTCTCCCATTTCAGGGGCTGATGTTTCACCTTCTCGATAGTGTCAATAGATGCATAAAAGATTTAACTTTAAAGAAGTCCAATTTCTCTATTTTTTTTGTTCACTTATCCTTTGGGTGTTCTATCTTAAAAAGAATGGCCTAACACAAAGTAACAAAGATTTACATATGTGTTTCTTCCAAGACTTTTATCATTCTAGGAATTTTATATAGGTATATGATCCATTTGGAATAAAATTTTTACTTGTATTAGATTTATAATTTTGTGTGAGGTCCACATTCTTCCACATGTGAATATGCAGCTGTCCCATCATCACTTATTAAAAAGATTATTCTTTCCCACAGTGAGTTGTATTGACATCCTTGTCAAAATATATTACTATAAATATAAGTGTTTATTTCAGCACTATTGGCTCTTCCACTCATCTATCTTGATTCCTGTAGTTTTGCAGTAAATTTGACTTTGGGGAATTGAGTCTACCAATTTGTTCTTCTCCTTTTCAAGACTTTCCATTTATTTTGGACCCCATAAAATTTCATAGGAATCCTAACATGTACTTGTCAATTTCTGACAAAAATTAACTGAGATATTAATATGGATTGTGTTGAGTCTTTAGGTCACGTTGGGGGAATACTGCCAGATTAATTACATTGTTTTCTGATAATGAACATGGGGTATTTTTCCATTTCTTTGGGTCTTCTTTGACTTCTTTTGACAATCTTTTATAGTTTTCAGTGTAAAAGTCTTATGCTTTCTAACAAAGTAACAATTTTACATTTTCCTTTTCAGGAGAATTAAATTAACAGCTAAACCAGGTGATCTTGTATCCTGAATGGCAAGGAAAATTTTGAACTGTCATCTCTGCACAAAACTTTTAAAAATACTTTATCATCTGTGTTACAAGTAACTCTTCATGGAGCTATTATGGAATGAAGTATGATGGGAATGTTGATATTTAGATTGATGGAGAATTTGGGGGGTTTGCTGCATATGGTATGCTCACCTCACTCCCAGCATATTCAGGGAGATGTGACCCAATTCCCAAGTTGCCTTGGATTAAATCGCCTGCTTTAACTTTTTTTTCTAAAAATTTCCTAAAGTTGAAGATATATGACACAAAAAGTGAGCTTCAGAGGACTATCTTAAAATACCACAAGACGAAAGTAAGGTTTAAATACCTACATGTAAGGTAAACAACTATTATGGTTTCTCATGATTTTCCTGGTTTGTGTCCTAAAAAACACCTGCCTTACAGGCAACCTAGGACACTGGGCCTCTAGACATACATTCTTCAACCTCTTCACTCACCATTTATAAATATTACTTATTCATTAGAAAAAATATACTTTATTACTCACCATGCACTGCACTAAATTAGGACAAATCCAGTTTCTAATTTCACAGAGCTTACATGTAAATGAAACTACTTTCTCAGCTAGAGTGAAATCAGAACCCCATGAATAAAGTCTCAACGTCCTTATATTTTGTAAGCTGAGATGGCTAAAAAGGTGTATATTGAACTGTACATTTTTTAAGTTTTATACACATATATAATCAATTGTTTCATCCTCAGTATGTGATCTAGGCAAGATCTAAATCCAGAGAATTGCACCTACAAGAAATGTCCTATGAACTCCCACTGACCACATTGTATCACTTTGAACAAAAACAAAAATGATTGTAGGTAATTATAACACATTAAATTCAAAATATCCATGAGTCCACCGTGATGCTGAAAATATTAGCCAACAAATACAGAATATATGATAGGATTAGAAAATCATACTTATTCAATATCCAAGAACTGGCAACTGAAAACACCGGGGGAAATCGTTGTTGAAGAACAGTCTAGTCCCACAGTGTCAAAGAATCCCCTCAGAGACTACTGCTTATTTACAATGGTCAAAGGGTACATTTACAATATAGAGATTGGACAGTCACTAGCTGAACTAATATCAAGCTTAATATCATTAGTAGTGGTCAGCCTGACATGATGTATATCTTGATGAGACATGAAGTTACAACAACCCATTGGTGCTAAAGAATTTGTGGCAAATTGGTCTAACCTAAATTTAATCTAGCCTCTAGACCAAGAGTTGGCAAACTATAACCTCCTGATCAAATCCAGGAAGCTGCCTGCTTTTGTAAACAAACTCTTATTGGATCATAGCCACACCCATTCACTGATTCATCGTCCATGGCTGCTTTCAGGCTACAATGTCAAGGATGATGTCATCCACTTTGACTGCTTGTGAAAGAGACTTCAAGGCCACAAAGTCAAAAATATGTACTACCTGGCCCTTTCTAGAAAAAGCTTACAGGCACCTGTTCTTTCAGCCCTGACTTTCAGTATACATGAAATACAAGGGAAGGGCACACAACTTAAATGACATCAGGAGGAAACAATCAGGCAAATACAGAACATAGGGCATTCAACAAGCCCATTGATTTGGACTCTTTTAAAGTCAATATCATTGTAAAAACTGACTAAGGCTATTCTAAACCAAAGTGACAAAAGTGACATAACAGTCAAACTCAATGTCAATTTTAGTAGGACACTGGTTCAGACACACAGCTATAAAAAATATTTTGGAGACAATTGGGATAATTTGAATATGCATCATATATTTAAAGTTATTATGAATTCTTGATTTTCCTTAGTGTAATAATAGTACTGCAATTATGAACAGCATATTCTTTAAATTCTTCAATATTTGAGGAAGACATATTAAAGGATGAATGTTACAATGTGTTCATTGAAAATCAACTATGAGCAAGAAAATACACACATTGAGAAATGTTTTGTAATGTGGCAATATCTTAATAATTCTTGACTCAAGGTAGAGTCTATGTAAGATTTTATTTTTCATTATTCCAAATTCTTTCTGTGTTTAAAAGTTACAAATAAAAGCTATCATAAAAGTAAATAAATGTATCATTAGTTTTTAATTGCTTAAAAATATATACACCCATGAAGTTTTAGATGTACAAAAATGCCTTTTTCTACAAGAAACTAACTTTGTGAATAGATACATAACAAATATATGAATTTGTTTGGCTATATGCTGATGCATTTAAAATCTAAAAATTAAAAATAAAACACAATTGTCAAAACATCACAAGAGGGCTTCCTAGGTGGTGCAGTGGTTAAGAATCCGCCTGCCAATGCAGAGGTCACGGGTTCGATCCCAGCTCCAGGAAGATCCCACATGCCGCAGAGCAACTAAGCCCGTGTGCCAAAAAAAAAAAAAAAAAAAAAACTAAAATAAATAAATAAATAAAACATCACAAGAAAATAAAGAGGATTTCCACTTCTGCCTAGGAAATAGAAAACTGAAAAAAAGACCACCACAACTTAACAATGAGAAACATCCATATAAACTACAACAAGATTCACTCTCTTGGACCCATCAAGAGCTGAGGTAACAAACCACAAAGGAGCCTAAAGTCTAAGAAAACACAAGATCATACACAGAGCGATCATCAGGAGCACTGGCTTATATATGGCAAAACAAAGCAAAATTAAACAAAACCAAAAAGACTGATTTGACTGCCAAAGAAATGGTTACAGGGAAATCATCTAAATATTGAAAGTAATTGCTAAGGGCCACGTGTGGGAAATCATAAGAATATAGAATATCTGAGGGAGTGGCAAGAATGTGGAGACATCCTCTTAGAGATGCAGCCACAATGGGCAGATCTACAGCTGAAAGTAAAACCCTTGTGCACAGTACACACATGATAACAAGGTAACGCTAAAATAAATTGGAGGCAGAGTGCAGTGAATCCTAGCTACATTCAACTTCCTCAAAAACAGCCTACTGAAAGAACAGATTGCTACTTCTGATAATAAATTAAATACACTTCAGTGTCTGGAGTCGTACACACACTGTCCGACATTCAACTGAAAATTATGAAACACAACCAAAAGCAAGAAAAGAACAACCATGAAGAAATCAATGTCCAACTCGAGGATGGAAGATGCCTTAGAGGATTGGGGCAGGGAGGGTGGCGGGGACTCGAGTGGGGGGAGTCAAGGAAGTGAGGGAATATGGGGATATGTGTATAAAAACAGATGATTGAACCTGATGTACCCCCCAAAAAAAAATAAAATAAAAAATAAATAAATAAATAAAAAATAATAAATCAATGGAACCAGACTTAAAGATAAACTAACAGACAGGAGATACTAAATAACTATGATAAATATTTTAAAGGCTCTAGAACAGTAGTTCTTACCTGGGGGACAATTTTGCCCCAGGGAACATTTGACAAAGTCTAGAGACATCTTTCATGTCACAGTTGATGGGGAGCCTACAGGTATGTACCGACTGAAAGCAAGGGGTTCTGCTCAACATTCTACAATGCACACAACAG
The DNA here is from genome assembly GCF_030028045.1 of Hippopotamus amphibius kiboko. NCBI lineage: Eukaryota > Metazoa > Chordata > Mammalia > Artiodactyla > Hippopotamidae > Hippopotamus > Hippopotamus amphibius. The sequence goes on along the minus strand of NC_080200.1, from coordinate 13,412,158 downwards.
CCCCAGCCACAAAGAACTATACAGTCCCTCAAATGTCACATGGTTCTGAAGTTAAGAAACTGGGCCCCATATCCCCTATACTATACAGACCCTAAAAGCAGGTGTCTTTCTTTTCTCCCTTACAAAAAATTTTCTACAGAAACATGTAAAGACATAAAAATTTTTAACGGGAAAATTCACTCTCTTTTGTTACCCCCAAGGTTGAGAAACCCTGTTCTACTGGGAAAAGTGGCCAATATGTATGAACATATGGGATATTTCAAAAGAAAAGAGAAGCTAATATTTAACATTTCATAGATTACATCCTTTTATTCAAAATCCAAAGAAATTTGACTTAAATAGTCATACATTACAAATAATCTATACCATTAAGTAAAAGTATACACATCCAAATTAAAAGCAATCTTTTCAGAGTTTTATGATGACTCTAAATTCTGTATTTTACAAAAAAACCTGGCCTCAATCCTTGGCAAAGTTGGGAAGTTCTTGCAATGTCACATGTTTGCTAATAATTGAAGTTTCTACAGTTTTGGGGGAGGATGCTTTGTCAGATGTAAGACATCAAAATTTTTCTCAGTTGGTCCTGTTTTCAATTAACTAGATACTTTCTAATTAAAAAGTGTTCTTACTTTGTTTGAAATTTGCAAGCATCCATTCATACTGAATGGCAAAATAAATGGGGGTATATATGTATGAATAAAAAACAATAAAATACATATATCTGTAGCATAGCTTCTATAAATACATGAAAATATCTCCCATATACAGTACTGCGTGTAAAACAAAACCATTCTGAAACACAATATGCACATTATAACTGAGTTAATTCTTATAAGTCATAATGTATATTTTACAGTTGCAAAGTCAAGACCCTAAGCTTAGAGGCATTAACAAAAGGTTTCATAACTTCTTTTGTATTATCTGAGATGTTGCAACAAGAAGATATTACTTCTAATATGATTTAAAGGTTGTAATTTTTGCCTTGGGTTTGTAAGGAAGAATACACATTTGAGTCATAATGTGTAAGATTTCTGCTGAGGGAACAGGGATTGGGACAGTGTTCAAGAAGAAATTTGGGAGAATCTTTCATTTCTAGTGAATTATTTAAAGATACAACATAAGCACTTACTGCTTGTCTACTTCACAATAGATAATGTACATAATAAGAGATGTCATCTACGTGTTTGGATAAATAATTCAAATGTTCTCAGTAACTACTCATTTTTGTTTTGACATGAAGATTAAACAGAAATACAGAAAACGTATAATGTTGAAATTTATAAGGAAGAGCATTAGTCGGGATCACAGGCAGCTCTGCGGTACCAGCTTCCCCAAGCCTAATCTGTGTGCTTGTAGGGAGATACAGCTCTCAACTCATTGTGGGAACCATTATGCTGTGGGTTGTAGGGAAACAGTAAAACAAGAGTATACAGAGGATCACTCTCTCCCTGCCCTTTCAGTTGAATACTCCCTTAAGACTTTCAACTTCTCCAGTCTCCCAACAAAAAAGCCCTGTGGTTTGTACTTGATCATGGGCCTTACTTTTTCATATCAAGGTCACAGCCCAAGGATTTCACAGACAGGTATAGGGTTTCTCTTCCTCCACTCTCAAAATCATGTCCATGTATCTATTAAATGATCAACCAGCATTCACTTCAAATTTGCAATTCCTCTTTTAATACTAAAATATTTACTAAAAAGAGGCAGCTCAACAAATCAGACTTCCATTATAGTAGCAAAATACATAGCTCTGGGGGGAAAAAAATGAAGTAATATGTATTTAAAAAGGAATATTTTCATGTGAAAAACACTAATCACAGGATCATACACATAGCTTAAAACAAGTTTTCTAATATGTAAATATATAAATGCTTGTAGATGGCTATGTTGCAAAGTGTAAATCATGAATACCTTTGTAAACAGAAAAGAAAATGCATGTCCACCTGTGCCTCTGTGTTGAAGGAACCAGCTGTGGGATAGGGAAATTTTTTCCTATTTTGCTGCAAGCATACATTGTTTAAGTGCTTTAACTAAGAATACGCAAATCACAGTTTTGTGATTTGAAAAATCAAAATAAAATTCTAAGACGTTATAAAAGAAAAAGAAATTTATGTATAATATGGGGTTTATCCCTGGAATGCAAGGATTCTGCAATAAATGCAAATCAATCAAAGTGATACACCACAATAACAAATTGAAGGATAAAAACCACATGATCATCTCAATAGATGCAGAGAAAGATTTTGACAAAATTCAACACCTATTTATGATAAAAACTCTTCAGAAGGTGGGCATAGAGGGAACCTACCTCAACATAAAAAAGGACATATACAACAAACCCACAGCAAATAACATTCTCAATGGGGAAAAACTGAAAGCATTCCCTCTAAGATCAGGAACAAGACAAGGATGTCCACTCTCACCACTACTATTCAATACGGTTTGGGAAGTCCTTACCACAGCAATCAGAGAAGAAAAAGAAATAAAAGGATTCCAAATTGGAAAAGAAGTAAAACTGACAATGTTTGCAGATGACATGATACTGTAGATAGAAAATCCGAAAGATGCCACCAGAAACCAACTTGAGCTAATCAATGGATTTGGTAAAGTTGCAAGATACAAAATTAACACAGAAATCTCTTGCATTTCTATACACTAACAATGAAAGATCAGAAAGAGAAATTAAGGAAACAATCCCATTCACCATTGCAACAAAAAGAATAAAATACCTAGGAATAAACCGAACTAAGAAGGTAAAAGATATGCATGCAGAAAACTATAAGACACTAATGAAAGAAATCAAAGATGACACAAACAGATGGAGAGATATACCATGTTCTTGGATTGGAAGAATCAACATTGTGAACAGAACTATACTACCCAAAGCAAGCCACAGATTCAATGCAATCCCTATCAAATTACCAATGGCATTTTTTACAGAACTAGAACAAAAAATCCTAAAATTTTTATGGAGAAAAAAAGACCCCGAATAGCCAAAGCAAACTTGAGGGGAAAGAAATGGAGCTGGAGGAATCAAACTCCCTGACTTCAGACTATACTACAAAGCTACAGTAATCAAGACAATATAGTACCAGCACAAAAACAGAAATATAGATCAATGGAATGGGATAGAAAGCCCAGAGATCAACTATGGTCAATTAATCTATGACAAAGGAGGCAAGGATATACAATGGAGAAGAGGCAGCCTCTTCAATAAGTGGTGCTGGGAAAACTGGACAGCTACATGGAAGAGAATGAAATTAGAACACTCCCTAATACCATACACAAAAATAAACTAAAAATGGATTAAAGACTGAAATGTAAGGCCAGACACTATAAAACTCCTAGAGGAAATCATAGGAAGAACACTCTTTGACATAAACCACAAGATCTTTTTGGACCCACCTCCTACAGTAATGGAAATAAAAACAAAAATAAATAAGTGGGACCTAATGAAACTTCAAAGCTTCTGCATAGCACAGGAAACTATAAGCAAGACAAAAAGACAACCCTCAGAATGGGAGAAAATATTTGCAAATGAATCAACAGACAAAGGATTAATCTCCAAGATACATAAACAGTTCATGCAGCTTAATATGTAAAAAACAAACAACCCAATCAAAAAATGGGCAGAAACCTAAACAGGCATTTCTCCAAAGAAGACATACAGATGGCCAAGAGGCACATGGAAAGATGCTCAATGTCACTAATTATTAGAGAAATGCAAATCAAAACTACGATGAGGTATCACCTCACACCCATTACAATGGGCATCCTCAGAAAACCTACAAACAGTAAATGCTGGAGAGGGTGTGGAGAAAAGGGAATGCTCTTGCACTGTTGGTGGGAAGGTAGATTGATACAGCCACAATGGAGAACAGTATGGAGGTTCCTTGAAAAGCTAAAAATAGAGTTTCCGTATGGCCCAGCAATCCCACTACTGGGCATATACCCAGAGAAAGCTATAATTCAAAAAGACACATGCACCCCAATGTTCATTGCAGCACTATTTACAATAGCCAGGACATGGAAGCAACCTAAATGTCCATCAACAGTTGAATGGATAAAGAACATGTGGTATATATATAAAATGGAATATTACTCAGCCATAAAAGGAACAAAATTGGGACATTTGGAGAGACATACATGGACTTAGAGACTGTCATACACAGTGAAGTGAATCATAAAGAGAAAGACAAATAACCTATATTAACACATATATGCACAATGTAGAAAAATAGTACAAATCAACCGGTTTGAAAGACAGAAATAAAGACACAGAAGGAGAGAACAAACATTTGGAAACCAAGGGTGGAAAGCGGGAGGGGTTGGGGTGGGATCAATTGGGAGATTGCGATTGCCATATATACATTATTAATAAGGAAATATATATGCAGTTTATTGTATGTCGATTGTATCTCAATACAAGTTCTTAAAGAAAAAAAGAAATTCAAATATATTAATAACTAACCATGTCTCACTTTAAAGTGTTAACATCTACAGGGGATTTCTTCTCTGGATTAAGAGAATTTGGGGGAGCAATTTACAATTTTTGGGTGTGTTTGTATCTTCCATACTAGTTACACTGCTTGCAGTCTCTCTTCCTGGAAACCATTCATTCTCCACAAAGCACACAATATCTTTCAGACGTGGAGGAAGGAGGAAGAAACAACACCTAGTCACCCCCAATATGCTAGCTTTACTTCACTGCTTGAAAATGTCTAGCTCCTTCCTCAATCAGACAGTACACAGTACTTTTCCAACATGCAAACCCCTAAACAGAAGGCCCTCCCCCCCAAATCTATGAATTAATGCCACAAACAATGATGCCGGGTTCACCTCCTACCACATCTTCACGGTGTTTCAGAGCTGAGAAATTCCGTTTATACTGAATTCAGTTTAAGCACTGGCTCAGCCAGTTGCCATTTATTCACCTTACAGAAATTATTTCGTGCTGTATGCCTTAGCTTTCTCATCTCAAAGCCCTCTCGTTATCTCCCCCAATTCTGTCTGGCATTGCTCCATTTTCCCCTCTAGCTCTTCCACTCTCTTCTCACAGTCAGTCATCCACATTTTCTCACCAGGACACCACTGCCATCTGGCTGATCAATTCAGTCCCACAGCAGTTTCCCCTGTTCTCTGACTCTCTCCAGCTCCTTTCCAGGCTCTACATTCTTCCGATTTTTTCACATCTACCTCGCACCGAACTCTTATCTCTGGGTTCTCACAATCCTCAACGCCCACACCTTGGGTCCTGAGTCCCTGACTCAGTGTTCATGGATTCCCTGACGCCCATGCAATCTCAGTTCCACTTAGTGCAGATCCACCGTCTCTGGTTTCCACTTACAGGAAGTCGGAATATCCGGTTCCCACAATCCTCTTGTCACAAACTTCCGGTTTCCAGACTCTGAGGATACCAACTTCTGGCAATCAGTTACAAAGGACTGAATCCTAGCAAAGGTCATTGATATTCACCAGACCACAGGAAGTCTCTGCTCTAAAAGCCTCTGAAGTAGGGAGCTCAAGGAGAACACTGACCTCAAGATGTTCATTGCAGCCTTATGAGAGGAAAACAGAAACCACTGAAATGAGCCATCACTAGAAATGGCAAAATGGTTGATAAAAGACACCATTAACAAAGCCTGAAGACAAGTTAAAATATTTGCAATATTAATAAGCAATGAATATCTATAATGTATGAAGAACTTCTAAAATTCAATAATAAGGTCAACAAAATAGTAGAAACAGAAATTCATAATTAGTTATCAAAAAAACATAAGCAACTTGCTAAAAATACATAGTAATCAAGAAATTGATATTCATACAAGGAGCTAATGTTGCCAAGCATTAGAGTGAAAACAATCAACAAGACTGGATAGCATTCAGTATTTATTAGACCAGGGTGAAATGGATATTCTTATATGGTTCTACCCTAAACTGATATAAACACTATTCAGCAATTTGCCACTAGCTATAAAAATTTAAGATGCACAAACCCTAGGGCCAAGAAATCCCACCTCTTTTAATATACCTTAAAGAAAGAGTTTTATGTTCACAGAAAGATATTTACAAGGTTTTTGGAAGTAAATGTGCAAAAATGCAGGACTAAAAAATATGCAAACAATAAAAGGTACAACACCAAGAGTGAACCCTAATGTAAACTATAGACTTTGGGTGATTATGATGTCTCAATATACATTCATCAAGTGTAACAAATGGACCACTCTGGGGAGGGTTGTTAATAATGGAGGAGGCTACACATGTGGGAGTGGGCAAGAAGATATAGGAAAACACTGTACCTGCCTCAATTTTGCCATTTCCCTAAAAATGCTATTAAAATATTAGTCTTTAAAAATATATATATCAATTAGTCTGAGGACCACATCTCCTGTGGCTTCCTACTTTCTCTTCTTTCTCCTAAGTTGCCCCCTGAAACTATGACATTAACATGGTCTTTCTCTTGTGGGTTCTGAGTCCACCAATAGGCTTGGAGAATCCTTCCAAAGGACTGTCATCCAATCCAAAACATAAGCCCTTTTATGGGTGCATATCCATAGCCATTCATTGCAATAAAAAATAGAAAATTACAAATAATCTATTGTGTAAGTAAAAATATGTAAAGGGAATGGTTTTTAGAGTTTTTGGATAACCCCAAGTATCTGGCATTCAAGGAGAGGAGAGAAATGGAGCAGAAAAATAGTTGAAAAGTGGCTAAAAATTCACCAAATTTATTGAATGACAATTTACTGACTACAGAAGCTCAGCAAACCCTAAGGAAAATAAATGTAGAGAAAAGCACAACTAAGTATATCATAAATGAAATGCTGAAAATCAAAGATGAAGAGACAATCTTAAATGTAGTCAAAAAAAATATGTGTTACATACAGGGAAACAACATAAATTTCTCTCGACTTTCCATCAGAAAACATTGAACCTGGAAGACAGTGTAAACTTAAAGGGTAGTAGCAGTTGGAACACATGGATGCATCAAATCCAGGTGGGCTATCACATCCACCAGGTCCAGCTTCAGGGGGATGGGATGCTGATGTAGCCAGGGCTGTGAAGAGAGCTATTTATATGTGAGCATTCTGTGTTATCCCATTCAACTTCTCTTCCTTCCTCTGAGACAAACCCCTGAATTCTGACTCTGATTGGAGAACTCACTTTGGCTTATCATAGGGTCTGACAAACTACAGGTCATGGACTGGCTGCCTGTATTTGCAAACAAAGTTTTATTGGCACAGAGCCATGCCCATTCACTGATATATTGTCTATGGCTGCTTTTTTGCAGCAACCACAGAGCTGAGTCATTGGGACAGAGACTTTAAGGTTCACAAAACTAAAACTATTTCCTGTCTGGGCCATTACAGAAGATTTACTGACCTCTGGTACAGCACGGGAAGGATCTCAGAGAAGACACCTCATCCCCTTCCTTTATGAATGCTACTACCCGAAAATGAGTCCCTGACTCAGATGTCCATGAAAATGTCAGATATGCAACTTATTCAAAATGTTCACTGCTACTAGACAACACAAATGTTCATTAATAGGAATGAAATCTGGGACAGCCCTACTAGGAAATATTCCACAGTTGTGAAAAAGCTATATATAAAAAATAAATTCCAAATTATATACATAGTATGAACCCATAGCTATATCATATATATATATATGTCATATATATACATATATATATGACTAGAAGGATAGATATAAAAGTGTAAACAGTAGTTATCTATAGAAGAATTACTGTTTGTGAATGAGAAATGGATCAGAAATGGTACGTGAGAAGAAACTAGATTTCTGTCTCTTTTAAATGGGTTACAACAAGAAAAAATATTATAAACTTGTGCAATTAAAACTATATTAAATCATTAAGTTACTAAAAGGAAGGAAAGAGACCCATACAGGTAGATAATTACTCCTGCCTATGGCTAGTGATATTCATACCCTGACTTTTATGATTCTCACTCATACACAATGGCTGGATTTGGGGAAGAGAAAAATATTTTAATATTTTCCAGACTCCATTTTACTCAAGTCTCTCTCCACAAAAACAACAGCCTTCCAAAAGCATAACTATTTTTGTGGGAGAGGGATGTCACTTTCTCGTCTTAAAGCTTCAGCTTGCTTTGTGAGGCAGATGGCATAAAGTCCAAACTCCTTATCTTTTTCCCAGTATATGTCGATTCCTTCCAAATACCACTCCAAGCAGACCTTCCAAGTTCATCTCCTCCTTTCAGGCATTATCTCAGTATACTACCTTATTTTTAGCATTGAGGCTGAAGTATATCTACACCTGGGAGCACATCCTGGCTCAGCTCCTTGCTAGCTGTGTGACCATGGACAAATTAGTTCATAGCCTTAAGTCTCATTTTCTTCATCCCTGAAATGGGTATAAAAGTTCTTTTGCTCATAGAGTTATTTGATATATGAAATGATCTATTTTCTGATTAAACAAATAGCAATTGATTTCTTATCACAAATCTGGCACTATGTTATGTGCTTGGCACTGGATATCCAATGGGCAGGAAAAATAGACATAGTTCTTACTCCTTAGAGCCAGGAATCTGGTGAAAGAGAAATCCATGTGTTAGCAATTGCACACTGAATGGACCTCTGTAACAATTGAGGCAACTGTTATGAATAAAATGAACATAATTTTTAAAATCTTTCCAAAGATAATCCTTGAGATGTTAGTTGGTATATAGATGGATGTTTTGTAAATATTTATAAACTTCAACTTCTTTTAGTGTATACTAAGGAAAAATTCATGACTGCCTAGGATGATGCTAAGTTTAAAAAAAATCTGAGAGTCAAAATAAAGATAAATGTGACAGCAGATATCAAGAATATCAAACATCATGATACTATCAGAGGAGTGCCTGAAGTTGGAGATCATTGACTCAATCCAAAGGGTTTCACACCCCCAGTGGTTAGTTCTCAGTGACTAGTAGTTGTCATTAGTGGAAGCCTCCTAGACCAGCTCCAGGCCACGCATGCTCTTTGGCTTCAGAACAACATGCAAGGGATGAGAATCAAGTGTGCCCCATGGGGTACCACCTACCTGAGTGTGGAAGACAAGAAAGTCAAAGAACAGGAGAGGGTAACAGAGAAAATTGTGCATCAAGTCAACCATGATGTTCTCAGTGTGGAATTGCTGGCATTTTGTTTTTCTTTCTTCTTTCCATATATTTCCAAATGTTCTGTATTCTTCCTGGATTTCTTTAGAAATCAGAAATGCATCCTATGTTCTCTCTGAATAAGGCATCAATACTGTATTTCTAATCCAAACAATGGTTGCTCAAAGGCATTATATAGCACATCTGCCAATGGATGCGGGAGTGGAGAGGAGAGCTATGGGCACAGCTGCTCCTTTTCCTTCTCTTTTCTTGGAAGAGCTTCTAAGAATGGCCTCTTCATCTGGCTCTTCCAGCTTTTCCTCTCTTCTCACTACTTCTCACTTCTTTTCTCCACATCCCCCACCCCACTCTGTCCTGAAGGCACCACTGTCTCCTCCTACATTTATCTTCCTACGCCTCCTGAAGCCTGCAGCCCCCCAGCCTACCCAAACCCCTTGCCCATTCCATCATTGTCCCATTTTCTCTCCCATTCCAATCTGCCTGATCCACTCATTTCCACCAATCCCAGAATCCCTCAGGCCCCAGATGCTAAAGAGCCTTCAGAACACTCTGACTCCATCCGAATGCCCATCTCCTATTTTCCTCCCTGGTCTGACCTATCTGCCCTACCTTGCACATTCTCTTCATACTCTCCCATATCCCTCTTCCAGCAGCAGCCTCTAAGCCCCTCACCTGGCCCCATGAGTCCTACTAGGTAACCACCCCCCTCAAGCCTTCTCATGTCTCCCCCAAACACTCTACCCCATATCAAAGTTACTATAATTCCTCCCCAAATCCTCACTCCTTTCCATTCTTCCAGGACCCTCATACTTCACTGCCTTCTTTTACAACCATATATTCCAGTTTCACATATTGTGCCCCTCCACCCACCCTAGGTGTGCCCAGTGGTTCCAGACACCTGAAAACCATAGGAGTTCTGTCCATCTTGGAGTGCAAGTGCAGATTCCTCAGAGTGCTCTGAGCTCTCCCAGTACAGGCAGCTCTCCTCAATTTCCCCAGACCTCCCCCACTTAACACTCTCCCCCCTCCTGCCCCCCCCCCGCCAGTTGCTGTACCACCTCGCCCTATTCAGCCCACCATCCTGAATCCCCATAATCCCTTTGAGTTCACCCTCCATTGCTGCATATACCCCTGTATCCTCTGTCCCTCCTGGTCTCTCTCACCCATCCTCTACTCCCTCCCTATGACTACAGTTACCCAAACATAGCCTCTCTCCAGCATCATGGTGCTCCCACTTTCTCCCCTGGCCCTCCACAGCACCTAGTGCCTCCATAGGACCCCCAATACCTAGCTTTCCAACACAACCCAATTCTTTTTAAAATTTTTATTGAAATATCGTTGATTTACAATGTTGTCTTGGTTTCGGGTGTACAGTAAAGTTATTCAGTTATACATATATATAAAGATATTTTCTTTTTTACATTCTCTTCAATGTTATAGGTTATAACAAGATATTGAGTATAGTTCCCTGTGCTATACAATAAGTCCTTGTTAGTTATCTATTTTATATATAGCAGTGTCGATATTTTAATCCCAAACTCCTAGTTATCCCTCTCCCCTCCACTTTGGTAACCATCAGTTTGTTTTCTATGTCTGTGAGTCTATTTCTCTTTTGTAAATAAGTTCATTTGTATCCTTTTTTTAAATTCCACATAGACAGTATCATATGATATTTGGCTTTCTCTGTCTGACTTACTTCATTCAGTATGATAATCTCAAGGTTCATCCATGCTGCTGCAAATGGCTTTATTTCATTCTTTTTTTATGGCTGGGTGATATTCCATTGTAAATATACCACATCTTTTTTATCCATTCATCTGTCTATGGACACTTAGGTTGCTTCCATGTCTTGGCTCTTTTAAATAGTACCGCTATGAACATTGGGGTTTACATATTCTTCTGAATTATGTTTTTCTCAAGATATAGGCCCAGGAGTGGGATTGAAGGATTATATGGTAGCTCTGTTTTTAGTTTTTTAAGGATCATCTCCATAGTGATTGTACCAATTTACATTCCCACCAAGAATATAGGAGCGATAGAACCCAATTCTTAACCAGCCCCCTCACCATTGCCCCAATCTTCCTATATTCACTCCCAAATTTTCTTTTCTATCCAGTTCTTCCCAGGCTCCTGTTCTTAACTAACTGTAGTTGTTTGATCTCTCACCCCAGAATGCCCCAAAGGAAGACAAACGAGTCTAGCTTACTCTCTAGCACATGCCTGCAGTACCAAGCAGCCTCCAACAGATCCTTCTGTTCATTCCATTTCTCTACTACTTCCTCAGTAGCCCTCCTTCCATTTCAGTTCTTAGGCCACCTCTCTAATCTTGAGGAATTTCCATAACCCAGCCTCTCACTTTTGCAGAATCTGGCCACTAGGGCCCAAATGCCAAACTCTGGATATTAAATTCATCCCAGGACTTGATTTTGGTGGGAGAGAGGACCTCGGTCCTTGACTTTTTTGAAGAAAGAAGTCCACAAAGACACTAATATTGCAAAGCAGGTACAGGGTTTCCTGGAAGCACAGTATGTGCAAAGAGAACAAAGAAGCAGTTCATTTAGGGCAGAAGTGAAAATTACACACTGGGAGAAGCTTGTCAGTGTCCTTGCTAGTGAGGAGCACACAATAGGGGCAGTGTAGGTGGTTAATATGGGGTTAAACTTCTGGGATTTGGATGAGGGTGACTCCCCTTTTCCCTCCCCTATGATTATGTCATCTGCAGTTCCTTATTTGAATTCCCACCAGGTATCATTTTGAATTTTCCCCTTGAGCTCATAAGTGAAAGGGGGAGGGTCAAAACCACAATACTATTGATATTATACTCATGTTACCATGTGACCAAGGTTACCAGAGGATGACTTGAGACCCCCCCCCCCCATGCCTGTTTTGGGCTGGGAACTCCTCCCAACCACAAAAATGAGTAGGCTGTGGTGAGCCACTTGGTCTTTCATCCAATTACCAGCAACCTGTGCATTTTTACTTGTGCATGTTCCCTGGTTTTCAAGGTCATAGTTTCTAGCTCAGATGCTACAGCGTTTCTGTTTTAGATGTTGTTCCTCCATACATCATGGCCTCATTAAGTGCAAAACAAGGAGATGGCTTTGCCTGCTGCTTAGTGCCTATGTATGAGGAGGTTGTCCTTGAACCCGGCCCTGCCTTTCCTACCTCAGATTCAAGGACTGAAAATCTGAAGATTCTGCTGATTGTATTTTTGTAGTAACAGACTTTTAAATTTCCAGTTCCGTGACACATGGGCTCCTTAACCTCAGCTTTGACAGCTACTTCTTACTTACTTCTTCTTATTTAGTTACTTCTTCTTACTTCTGTTGTCCACATTCTAGGTTCTCCACCAGGGGGCTAAACCCTGAATGAGTCTCTGTTTCCTCATTCATACAGTGACCTTCAGATCTACAAAGAGGAGAGCAAGAGAGAGGAATCGCTAACAGCCAACCTCCCAAACTGGAGAGCTGAAAGGAAAAACCTCTTCAACCTCTCATCATAGCCTCATTAGCCTTCCTCACCATTCTGATGGGTGTGATCTTGACCTGAAACTCTAGCATGGGAAGTGTAACCCCACTTCTGAGCCATGTCTCAAGGAAGTTTCTGACTCCATGATATACCTCTGGAGAAATGAGCTGGGAAACCCCCATGCCTACTTGCCCTGCTTAACTCTTGTTTGTCTTTGGGTTTCATAGCGGAGCTTAATCCTCGTTTTTTCACTTAACATTCAAAAACCAACCATGAGAAAGTTAATATTGTTATTCCTTTCATAAATAAGGAGACTAATTTTAATAGATTTTAAATAATAAAGACATAAGGGTAAATGCTGAAATCTGCCTCCCAAATGATAATCATCTAGGTATGCTGCCATCAGCTGACCCAGAGCTCTCTCCCAACAGTCCTCCCAGCCAGGGCTGTGTTCCACTTCTGCCATGTCCCCACAGGGGCTATATGTCCCCTAGACCACAATATTTACCCTACTGTAATTTCTCTTTCTCCTGTTTTCCATCTTAAAGATTGTTGTGGACTGAGTGTTTGTGCCTCCCTCAAATTTATGTGTTGAAAACCTAACCCCCAATGTGATGGTATTTGGTGATGGGGCCTTTGGGAGATAGTTAAATGAGGGTGAGGTCCTCATGATACTACTAGTGCCCTTATAAGAGACACAAGAAAGCTTGCTTTTTCTCTCCCTCCACACTCAAGCATTGAGAAAGGTCCCTATAGCACAGAGTGAGAAGACAGCCAACTACAAGCTGGGAAGAGAGCTCTCAATGAACACAGAACCCTCTCAAACCTTGATCTTGGAATCCCCAGCCCCCAAAACTGTGAGAAAATTAATTTCTATTGCTTAAGCCACCTAATCCATGGTATTTTGTTATGGCAGCCTGAGCTAATACACAGGTCATCAAGATTCCTGGGCACGGGGATCATGTTTGTCTTGTTCATTTCCGTTTCCTTCTGTTTGGCATCACGCCTTTCAAAAAACTATGTGCTCATCAAATATTTGAAGAGTTAATAAATAAATTCACATAGGATGAAGAGATCTCCTCAACATCCTAGGACAGGGGTTGGCAAACTACAACCCATGAGCCAAATCTAGCTCACCACCTGTTTTTGTACAGCCCACAAGCTAATAATAGTTTTCATATATTTTAATTGAGGTATGAGTGATATATAATATTATATTAGTTTCAGGTATACAACAATGATGATTCAATATTTTCCTATATTACAAAATGATCACCAAAATAAGTCTAGTTAACATCTGTCCCCATACATAGTTACAATTTTTTTCTTATGATGAGGACTTTTAACATTTGCTCTCTTTGAAACTTTCAGGCAATACAGTATTATTAACTATAATCACCATCCTATACATTATATCCCCATGAATTCTTTATTTCATAAATGGAAGTCTGTGCCTTTTGACCTGCTTATCTTTAACACACACACACACACACACACACACACACACACACACACACACACACTTCCTCAGGTAACCACCAATCTGTTCTCTGTATCTTTGAGCTTGGTTTTTGTTTTTGTTTTCAGATTCTGCATATAAGTGCAATCATAAAGGATTTGTCTTTCTCTGACTTGTTTCACTTAACATAATGCCCTCAAGGTCCATGCATATTATCACAAATCACAAGATTTAATTTTTTCTTATGGCTGAATAGTATCCCTCTGTGTGTGTGTGTGTGTGTGTGTGTGTGTGTGTGTGTGTGTGTGTATCTCACATCTTTATCCAATCATCCATTGATAGATATTTCACATTTTTAAATGGATGAAAAAATCAAAAGAAGAATGATATTTTGTTTCATATGAACATTACATGAAATTCAAATTCAGTGTCCCTAAAGTTTTATTAAAACACAGGCATGATACAGCAGTTTTCATGCTCCAACATCAGAGTTGAGTTGTTGCTGTAGATATGTGACTGTGATGGTTAATTTTGTGTGTCAACTTGCCTGGGCCATAGGATGCCCAGACAGCTGGTCAAACATGATTTCTGGATGTATCTGTGAGGCTGCTTGCAGAAGAAATTAGCACTTGAATTGGTGGACTTAGTAAAGCTGATGGCCCTCTCCAATGCGGATGAGCAGCATTCAAGCCACTGGGAGCCTGAACAGAACGAAAAGATGGAAGATAGTTGAATTAGCTCAGCCTGACTATTTGAGCCAAGATATCAATCTTCTGCCCTCCACACTCCTGGTTCTCAGGTCTTCAAACCCAGGCTGGACTCTACATCAGCAGCAGTCTGGCTCTCAAGCATTCAAACTATACCACTGGCTTTCCTGGCTCTCCAGCTTGCAGATGGCAGATTGCATTATCTGCCTCACCCTCTATAATCATCGGTGTCAATACCTCATAGTAAATCTTTATGAATATGTGTGTTGTGTGTGTTTGTGTGTGTGCCCGTGCATGCCTGCATGCATATCTTATTGGTTCTATTCAATATTTCTCTGGCAAACCTTCACTAATATACTGGACCACAAAGTCCAAGCTATACATATCATGATCTGAGTTTTCACACTGTCTGCATCTTGGTGTGAGAAAGAAAGAAGATGGTGTCTGTCAAATGGTTTCTACTTTAATAGCCCAGCTGTAGAGACTTGATTTATAGGACTCTCTCAGGCTCTGAATGAACTCTAGCTGTAAAAAAAAATCCCTTTATTTCCCCCTGAAGCTCCATGTCTCTCTTCATCTCTGCATTGGACATGGTATGTAACCAATATTTTTGAATCAGTGAATAATGAAACCCATTCAAAACAGAACAAAGAAATTAAGAAATCCAGACTACGGTGTGAACATCCTTATTCTTTTGGATGATGTTTGTATGAAAATCCACCAAGCTTGGTTTTCTTGCTCATAGACATTCAGCATCTGGAAGAGTCTTCATAGGAAGGAGAGGCTTCAGAAAAGAGCTTTATCCCTCATAGGTGAGGAATTGCGCCACAGCTGGCCCATGATATATTGAAAGTTTTTCTCTTTATTTTTTAATTGAAGTTTAGTTGATTTAGAATTTTGTGTTAATTTCTGCTGCATGGTAAAGTGACTCAGTTATACACATATATACATTCTTTTTTATATTCTTTTCCATTATGGTTTATCCCCAGTGTTTAAAGTTTTCTGAACCCACTGTAGAGCACAGAAAAATTCCACATCTTGCGGGAATTCAGTATCAAACATGTCCACCATGACTTCTTTCATTTGCTGACATGATGAAATTCTTGAAACACACATGGGTGTGTTTCAAAGTCTTTTTTGTCCTCTCTTAATGACTCAAAGATTAACAACTCAGATTTTCCATGGGATAAGAAGATACATATCAAAATAATTTTTGTTGGCTACACCACGAGGCTTGAGGGATATTAATTCCCTGACCAAGGATCAAACCCAGGCCCACAGCAGTGAAAGCGCCGAGTCTCAAAAAACTGGACCACCAGGGAATTGCTCAAAGGTATTTATTTATTTATTTATTTATTTATTTATTTATTTATATTTCTTAGCTGTGTTGGGTCTTTGTTGCTGCGCACAAGCTTCTCTAGTTGTGGTGAGCAGGGGATACTCTTTGTTGTGGTACGTGGCTTCTCATTGCGGTGGCTTCTCTTGTTGCAGAGCATGGGATCTAGGCACGTGGGCTTCAGTAGTTGTGGCACATGGGCTCAATAGTTGGGGTTCACAGGCTCTAGAGCACTGGCTCACTTTTGTAGCACACAGGCTTTGTTGCTCTGCAGCATGTAGGATCTTCCCAGACCAGAGCTTGAACCTCAGTCCCCTGCATTGGCTGGCAGATTTTCAAGTATTGCACTACCAGGTAAGCCCAGGTATTTTTCATTAACCTAGAAAGATAATATTTTAGAAATAATACATAAGACTATAGAAAGATATATGTTTCCTTTGAAAAAAAATAAGAACTTTAAGAAGCATTTAATTACAAAATCTCCTTGCCACAAGGATTTTTCAGGGTAAGATCAAAAGGCCTATTACATTGCATGCATTTTGGTAGAGCCTGGCCTTTCTCAGAAGCCCCATCCCCCAACATTTCCTAGCCCCCAAGTTACACATTATGAGAGTAATTAAATGTACCACCAAAAAAATTATCTATCTGTTTCAAAATGTATGGCCTGATTCCTCTGCTTCAGGGTTTCTGAAATGTTGTTTTATGCACAGAATCATAAAAGAGAGCAGGTGGAAATTTAGTCAAAGACTGGAAATGTTATGTATTGCTAATCACCTGAGATGGAAAGTAAGAATTATTTTCTTGTACTATTCTTACCATGTCCAATATGAGTTACTTATTCCAAAGGTCTTTAGGAAGTTCAGGGTCATTTCTGGTGTTCGGGATGGGCAACTTCACATACTTATCTCTACTCAGGAAGTTCATAAATATTGTGCTTCAGGAAATTATATAGAACTAAACACAAGAGAAAATGTGTTGTTTCTCTTGAACAAGACTTCAGGAGGCCATAGAAGAGATGCCAGAATGAGCGGGAGACATTCCTACATCTTTGAAACACTGGAGACACCAAGTTTTAGGAGACAGTAAAAGATGTAATTACATTAAACAATGGATTTCTTTGGCCTTTTGCCCGAAAAGAGTAGAAAAGCTGACCAGATTACTTACACTTCAGAATCCTTCAATGGCTGTTGATGCCATGACTGTATTTCTCTATACAGAAAGTACATTTCTTTTCTTCACTGTGTGTATCATCTCTGCAGGGCTTATGGGACAGTGGCAAATATGAGAGTGAGTCAAAAATTATCCTCACTCTGGCTGCAGAATTTATACAAGTTTTAATATAACCAGAGTGGGGGTAATTTTTGACTCACCCTCTATTCAAATACATATAATATGAAGCCGATTTGGGTGGTTCTACAATAAATCAAACCTAAGTGCAATAGGTGTGGCAGGAAGAGTAATGATCCCCCAAAGATGCCCACTTCCTAACTCTGGAACCTGTGAATATGTTAGCTTACATGGGAAAAAAATGGATTTTAATGATGTTGAGGTTGAAGAATTATGCGGGATTATCCAGATGAGTCAATGTACTGACCTGGGTCTTTATAAGGGAGAGAGGGAAGAGGGCCAGAGACAAGGAAAGAGATACAGTGACAGAGCAAAGGGGAGAGAGAGAGAGAGATTGATTTCAAGGCTTTAAAGATTGACTGGATCACGGGGCCACTAACCAAAGAATGCAGGCAGCCTCTAGAAGCTAAACAAGGTGAAGAATCAGATAGTCCCCTAGGGCAGGGGTCCTCCAACCCTGGTCCCTGGACTGCTAATGGTCCATGGCCTGTTAGGAACCAGGCCACACAGCAGGAGGTGAGAGGTGGGTGAGCAACCACAGCTTCATCTGTATTTACAGCTGCTCCCCATCGCTCACATCACCACCTGAGTTCTGCCACCTGTCAGATCAGCGGTGGCACTAGATTCTCATAGGAGCGTGAACCCTGCTGTGAACTGCACATGTGAGGAATCTAGGCTGGGCACTCATATGAGGATCTAATGCCTGAGGATCTGAGGTGGAGCTGAGGCAGTGATGCTAGTGCTGGAGGGTCACTGCAAATACAGATGATCATCAGAAGAGAGGTCTGACTGCACAGAGACTATAAGCAGTCAATTGCTAGCAGACTCATATCAAAATCCTATCAGGGAGTAGCAAGTGAAAACAAGCTCAGGGCTCCCACTGAGTTTGCATTATGGTGAGTTGTATAATTATTTCATTGTATATTACAATGTAATAATAATAGAAATAAAGTGCACAGTACACGTAATGTGCTTGAATCATTCTGAAACCATCCCCCCCGCCCTGGGCCTTGGAAAAATTGTCTTCCATGAAACTGGTCCCTGGTGCCAGAAAGGTTGGGAACCTTGATTTTAGTCCCATAAGACCTACTTTGGACTTCCAACTTCTGGATCTGTATGATAAATTTGTGTTTGTTTTTAGCAGCAGGTCTGTGGCACCTTGTTACAACAGCAATAGGAAACACACAATTGAAGTATAGTTTTGGAAGTATCCGTTTTCTGGGATTCTGGAGTGAGGGAAGCTCAGATCCTGTTCAGCGACTCCCAGGAACACAGTTATGGCTTTGCTGAGGCTGAGCTGACTCAGGCACATGGAGGGACAGATGTTAATCAAAGAGTGGAAACCAAGAGCACAGTGACTCTGACAAATGCTCTGCAGGAAAGGTACAGGGACTACCAGAGTGAAAATTATGAGAACCTGACCTAACCTGAGCAGGCAGAGAAGGCTTCTCAGAGGAATCAACATAGAAGCTGGGATCTGACGGCTTGTATAGTTTTGACTCAAGGAAGACAAAAGAGTGTTTCAAGGAGAGGGAATATGTACAAAGCCTTTGTCCCAGAGAGGCACCGTGAATTTACAAAATTCAAAGAAAACTGATGTGGCTGGAATACTGGTGAGTATATGGTAGAGAGATGGAGAGGTAATCAGGAGATGACACAAACATATTCTCACTGATGTATGGCTCCTGGTTTTGATCCTACATGTAACGGGTTTAACAAAGAAGTGACATGATTTTATTTGTGTTTGGAGAAGATCCTTCTGATTTCTAAAGGGTGCATAGGGAGGTGACAAAGGTAGAAAGAGTAGTCAGTTAGGAGGATACTGCAGTTGTTCAGGCAAATGAAGGTGGCAGGATGACCAAGGAGGAGGGGATGGAGGTTAAGCCAGCTGGACAGATTGGGAATATACTGAGAAGATAAGAACAATAGGATTGAAAATGCATAGGTTGTAACAGGAAATAAGATAATTGCTGAGAGTAACTTTCGGATTCCAAACTTGTGCCACAGGATGGATGTGGTGCCATGTAGCTGGAGAAGGACACCATGCGAAAGGATTGGATTAGGGTAAAGATTATATTGGAAGGCTGAGTTGAAGATGTCTTGGAGATACCAAAGATGTCAATACTCCTCTGGATCTCAGAGGAGAAGTCACAGATAAAGAAACATATGTGGGACTTCCCTGGTGACCCTTTAGTTAAGAATATGCCTGCCAGTGCAGAGGTAACAGGTTTGATCCCTGGTCCACGAAGATCCCACGTGACATGGAGCAACTAAGTCTGTGTGCCACAAATACTAGCCTTCAGCCTACTGAGCCTGCGTGCCACAACTACTGAAGCCGACATGCCTAGAGTCCGTGCTCCACAAGAGAAGACACTGCAAGGAGAAGCCTGTGTGCCACAATGTAGTGTAGCCCCCACTCAGCCCAACTAGAGAAAGACTGCACATGCAATGAAGACCCAACACAGCCAATAAATAAGTTAATTAATTAAAGAAACACACATGACCATCATTTGCATCTAGATGGTGGCTGAATCTAAGGAATGAATGTTATTGTCTAGGAGGAAAGAATTTAATGGGAATTGAAGTTGTTCTGGAACCAATCCATTGGCTACAACTATAAAGGAGACAAAAAGAGAAAAGCAAGAGGGAACAGAAGAAAGACATGGGGGGATGTATAAGTAGAATCTAGAGGGGATAGGGGTAGAGTGTTTCATGGGAAAGGAGTGATGAATAATCACAAGTTTCTAAAAGGACTTTTGAAGAGATGGAAATCATTGTAGGTCTAAGAGATATTTGCTTTGGTGAAACTGGGGGTGGGGGAAGAAACAATATTTGCATGGGTTGAAGGAGTGCGTTTAAAGCAACAAAATTGAGACAGAGAAAAAAATCAACTCTTGGCCGGTAGCCAGAAGATGGCCAAGAAGTACATGTTTGTAAGATAGAAGACAACCAAACATGTTTCCATGACTATGGAAAGACTGCTGTTGAGAAGGTAAGGGAGAGAGGGGGGAAGGAAGGAGAGAGAAATGGAAAGGGGAAGAGAGAGAGAGAATATGTGTGAACAATAATTTAAGGATAATTGATAAGCATGTATGATGGGACTCAAAGTGCAGGTGGAAGCATCATCTTCAGAGAGGAGAAGGAACATTGTCTCAATGATACAAGAGGATGCAGGCTGATGTTTGGGATGGCATGGAGTTCACAGTGTGTCATCATGATGATCTTGATTTTCTCTGTGAAATAAGTGCTGGGAACATTTCCTGAGAAGGGGAGAAGAGGTAGAAGATTCAGTGCTGGAACCAGTGATTATGGAGGTTGGGTGGACAATTTAATGAGAGAAATGCAGGACTTCTAGGCACAGAGCAGGCAGGATTTAAGAGAAGATGAAAGAGGTAAGAAAACATCGGTAAAAGAAGTTTGTAAGTCTAGGAGGAGAAAAGATGGTGGCAAAGTAGAGGGACGTGGAATGCATCCCTCCCCACAGATGCATTGCAAAGGCACCAAAAGACTCAATAAATCCCACAAAGAACAAACTGAACACCAGCAGATGACCTCAGACACCAGAAAAGACAGCAAGGATCCTGACATAACTGGTAGGGAGGCATCTACAATGGCTCAAGGAGGATGAAGTGGCTGAGCTGTGGCAGACAGGAAGGAGTGAGAAACACACGGATGGTCCACACTACAGCTCAGCTTTCCCGGACTGAGACATTGATTCACAGCTGAACAGAGGGTCCGGGAGTGGGAGCGTGGAAACCAGAGAGCTGGTTCAGGGTGAGAAAAATTGTTGCCAATAAGGTGATGGACCGAGAGGACAGGAGGGAAGAGGTCCACAGCTAGGAGTGCCTGCCCCTGAGAGCTGCCTGGCCATGATGGCAGCTGGATGCTGCAGGCTCACAGGCAGGGGGGAGGAGCCATGGTCATAGCCTCTCTCTCTCTTTCAGAGCCTGCAACAAGCAGTGGAGGGACCCCTGTGGGCCACCTAAGGCTCTCAGGGATCACAAGTACCCTCAGGCCCTTGGGCAGGGCTAGCATAAAGCCCCAGGAGGCAGCAGAGAGCAGGCTTGGAACTCCGGCAGCAGGAAGACTGCTGAGAAAAAAAAATGGAGAAAGGCCCAACTCTGAGACTTTCTGTTTACACCTCAGCCACCGGTGTCCCTCTGCAACAGGCACCTCCGAGCCCGAATGAAACGACAGTGCACCACTGCTCACTCACTCTCAGGGGAAGGAGCCACTATTGTACCCTCTCCCTCCCACACATCAATGCTTACAGATGAACAATAAAGGAAGCTCTGCTGGTCACAGCATAATACAAAAAACCCAAGGCGATTAGAAGGACACTTACAGCTGAGACTCTAAGGAAACAGAAATATTAGCATCAATTCTACTGAATTGGTCCATTCTGGGATCAGTTATGGATTTTTATGTTTGTTTTTCTTTTTTCTTTATTAATTATGATCTCAGTGCTAAGGGATCTACAAGTTTTAAAAAATATTTTTTATTCTATTTTTATTTCTAGCCTTTCTATATACTTCTATTTCTAGCTAAGTTTTTCGTAGTATGGACTATATATCTCTCATACCTTCCTTTCATCTCTATCTTTTATACATTTCTAGTCCCTTCTTTTTATTTGCATATTTCCAGCCACACTATGCTCTTCTTTTCTCCTGTCTTCCATCCATTTTTAGTTTATTTTATCTTAAAATACTTATAAGCAACACTATCGACCTGCTCAGACTACTTGCTCTATTCTCCAGATGACACACCACCTTGGTTTTTAATATTAGGCTTTTGTCTTTATCTCAGTTCTTAACAATTGTCTAATTTCATTCTGAGAATCTCCATTCTGTCTGGTGGTACTCTAGCTCTTTGTTATATTTGATCCTAGCTTTCAACATCTCCCTGGATTTGTGTTTCTAAGAATAAGGGGTTATTTGTTTGTTTGTTTGTTTTTACTTTGGTTTCTGTTTTGTTCTGTTTTGGTTTTCAATTTCTGTTGGGTTTCTCTTTGACTATCTGATAGCATACTGGGGTTCTTCTGTCAGGTTTTTCCAGAGCCTTATGTCCTAATGGATTCGGTAATTGTGTGTCTTACACATATATGTGTTTCCTAGACTTAGTCTTTGTTTAACCCAACACTGGGAAATTAGTCTGGGGCTTGCACAGTCTTCTATAAACTCTGCTATTGCTGGGAAAAGCAGCACCAGAAGATGGGACTATCATGAGGAAACAAAGAAACACCATGCAAGCAAAGGAGCAGGAAAAAACGCACAAGACCAAATAAATGAAGAGGAACTAGGAAAAATGCCTGAAAAAGAATTCAGAGTAATGATAATAAAAATGATACAAAATCTCAATAACAAAATAGAGGAAGTACAAGAAACAGTTCAGAAGAACTCCGAAGAACTAAAGAACAAACAAACAGCAATGGATAACAAAATAACTGAAATTAAATACACTCTAGATGGTATAACCAGCAGAATTACTGAGGCAGAAGGACGAATAAGTGAGATGGAAGATAGAAAGGGGGAAATAACTGCCACAGAGCTGGAAAAAGAAAAAAGAATAAAAAGAATGGAAGACAGTCTCAGAGACCTCAGTGATAACATTAAGCATATCAACATTCAAATCATAGGCATCCCAGAAGAAGAAGAAAAAATGAAAGGGTCTGAGAAAATATTTGAAGAGGTTATACTGGAAAACTTCCCCAAATGGGAAAGGAAATAATTAACCAGAGTCCAAGAAGCGCAGAGAGCCCCATACAGAATAAACCCAAGGAGAAATACACCAAGGCATATATTAATCAAACTAATGACAATTAAAGACAAAGAAAAAATAATAAAAGCAGCAAGAGAAAAGCAACAAATAACATATAAGGGAAAACCCATAAGGATAACAGCTGACCTTTCTACAGAAAATCTGCAGGCCAGAAGGGAATGGCAGGATATACTGAAAGTCCTGAATGAGAAAAACCTACAGCCAAGAATACTCTACCAGCAAGAATCACATTCAGAGTCAATGGAGAAATCAAAAGCTTTCCAGACAAGCAAAAGTTAAGAGAATTCAGCACCACCAAACCAGAATTACAATAATTGCTAAAGGAACTTCCCTAAGTAAGAAACACAAGAGAAGGAAAACACCTACAAATACAAACCCAAAACAATTCAGAAAATGGTAATTGGAACACACATGTCAATAATCACCTTAAATGTAAATGGATTAAACCAACCAAAAGACACAGACTGGCTGGATGGATACAAAAACAAGACCCTTCTATATGCTACCTACAAGAAACCCACTTCAGGCCAAGGGATACATATAGACTGAAAGTAAAGAGATGGAAAAAGATATTCCATGCAAATGGAAGTCAAAAGAAAGCTGGAGTAGCAATATTCATATCAGGCAAATTAGACTTTAAAGTAAAGACTCTTACAAGAGACAAGGAAGGTCACTACATAATGATCAAGGGATCCATCCAGGAAGAACAAATCACAATGGCAAATACCTATGCACCTAACATAAGAGCACCTCAATACATAACGCAAATGCTAACAGCCATAAAATGGGACACAATACTAGTAGGAGACTTGAACACCCCACTTACATCAATGGACAGATCATCCAAACAGAAAAGAAATAAAGACACACAAGCTTTAAATGACACATTAGACCATCTCGACTTAATGGATATTTATAGGACATTCCATCCAAAAATGACACAATACACTTTCTTCTCAAGTGCACATGGAATATTTTCCAGGATAGATCACATCTTGGGTCACAAATCAAACCTCAGTAAATTCAAGAATATTGAAATCATATCAAGAAGCTTCTTAGACCACAATGCCATGACACTAGATATCAAATACAGGAAGAAAACTGCAAAAAATACAAACACTTGGAGGCTAAGCTCCTCACTATTAAACAACCAAGAAATGATAAAGGAAATCAAAGAGGAAATCAAAGAATATCTAGAAACAAACTACAATGAAGACACAACAACCCAAAACCTATGGGATGCAGCAAAAGCAGTTCTAAGAGGGAAGTTTATAGCAATACAGTCATACCTCAAGAAACAAGAAAAATAGCGAATAAACAACCTAACCTTACACCTAAAACAACTAGAGAAAGAAGAACAAAGAAACCCCAAAGTGAGCAGAAGGAAAGAAATCATAAAGATCAGAGCAGAAATAAATGAAAAAGAAAGAAAGGAAGCAATAGCAAAAATTAATAAAACTAAAAGCTGGTTCTTTGAGAAGATTAACAAAATTGATCAACCATTAGCCAGACTCATCAAGAAAAAAAAGGAGAAGATGCAAATCAACAGAATTAGAAATGAAAAAGGAGAAGTCACAACGGACACCTCAGAAATACAAAACATCATGAGAGACTACTACAAGCAACTATATGCCAATCAATTGGATAACCTGGAAGAAATGGATAAATTCTTAGAAAAATACAATCTTCCAAGACCGAACCAGGAAGAAATAGAAACTATGAACAGACCAATCACAAGTATGGAAATTGAGGCAATGATTACAAATCTCCCAACACACAAAAGCCCAGGGCCAGATGGATTCACAAACATTTCGAGAAGAGTTAACACCTATCCTTCTCAAACTCTTCCAAACTATAGCAGAAGGAGGAACACTCCCAAACTCATTCTACAAGGCCACCATCACCCTGATACCAAAACCAGGCAAAGATGTCACAAAAAAAGAACATTACAGACCAATATCACTGATGAATATAGATGCAAATATCCTCAACAAAATACTAGCTAACAGAATCCAACAGCACATTAAAAAAATCATACACCATGATCAAGTGGGGTTTATCCCTGGGATACAAGGATTCTTCAACATACGCAAATCATTCAACGTGATACATCATATCAACAAATTGAAGGATGAAAAACATGTGATAATCTCAATAGATGCAGAAAAAAGCTTCTGACAAAATTCAACATCCATTTATGATAAAAGCTCTCCAGAAAATGGGCATAGAAGCAAATTACCTCAACATAATAAAGCCATATATGAGAAACCAAAAGTCAACATCATTCTAAATGGGAAAAAACTGAAAGAATTCCCTCTAAGAACAGGAACAAGGTAAGGGTGTCCACTCTCACCATTATTATTAAACATACTTTTGGAAGTTTTAGCCACAGCAATCAGAGGAGAAAAAGAAATAAAAGGAATCCAAATTGGACAAGAAGAAGTAAAATTGTCACTCTTAGCAGATGACATGATATTATATAAAGAAAACCCTAAAGACTCTACCAGAAAACTGCTAGCACTAATTGATGAATTTAGTAAAGTAGCAGGATATGAAATTAATATACAGAAATCACTTGCATTCGTACACACTAATAATGGGAGAGCAGAAAGAGAAAGTAAGGAAACGCTCCCATTCACCATTGCAACAAAAAGAATAAAATACCTAGGAATAAACCTGCCTAAGGAGGCAAAAGATCTGTATGCAGAAAACTTTAAGACATTGATGAAAGAAATCAAAGACAACACAAACAGATGGAGGGACATACCATGTTCCTGGATTGGAAGAATCAACATCTTGAAAATGACTGCACTACCCATAGCAATTTATAGATTCAAGGCAATCCCAATCAAATTACCAATGGCATTTTTCACAGAACTAGAGCAAGAAATTTTATGATTTCTATGGAAACACAAAAGACCCCGAATAGCCAAAGCAATCTTGAGAAGGAAAAATGGAGTTGGTGGAATCAGGCTTCCTGACTTCAAACTATACTACAAGGCCATAGTGGTCAAGACAGTATGGTACTGGCAGAAAATTAGAAAGGAAGATCAATGGAATAGAATAGAGAACTCGCAGGTAAGCCCAAACACATATGGACACCTTATCTTTGACAAAGGAGGCACGAATACACAATAGAAAAAAGACAGCCTCTTCAATCAGTGGTGCTGGGAAAATTGGACAGCTACATGTAAAAGAATGAAATTAGAACACTTCCTAACACCATACACAAAAATAAACTCCAAATGGATTCAACACCTACATGTAAGGCCAGACACTATAAAACTCCTAGAGGAAAACATAGGCAGAACACTCTATGACATCCATCAAAGCAAGATCCTTTTGGACCCACCTCCTAGAATCATGGAAATAAAATCAAGAATCAACAAATGGGACCTAATGAAACTTAAAAGCTTTTGCACAGCGAAAGAAACCATAAACAAGACTGAAAGGCAACCCTCAGAATGGGAAAATATAATTGCCTATGAAACAACGGACAAAGGATTAACCTCCAAAATATACAAGCAGCTCATGAAGCTTAATATCAAAAAAGCAAATAACCCAATCCACAAATGGGCAGAAGACCTAAATAGACATTTCTCCAAAGAAGACATACAGATGGCCAACAAACACATGAAAAGATGTTCAACATCACTAATTATCAGAGAAATGCAAGTCAAAGCCACAATGAGGTATTACCTCACACCTATCAGAATGGCCATCATCACAAAATCTAGAAACAACAAATGTTGGGGGGGATATGGAGAAAAGGGAACTCCCCTGCACTGTTGGTGGGAATGTAAGTTGGCACAGCCACTATGGAAAACAGTTTGGAGGTTCCTTAAAAAAACTACAAATAGAACTACCATATGATCTAGTAATCCCACTACTGGGCATATACCCAGAGAAAACCATAATCCCAAAAGAAACTTGTACCATAATGTTTATTGCAGCACTCTTTACAATAGCCAGGACATGGAAGCAACCTAAATGCCCATCAACAAATGAATGGATAAAGAAGATGTGGCATATATATACAATGGACTATTACTCAGCTATAAAAAGGAATGAGATGGAGCTATATGTAATGAGGTGGATAGACCTAGAGTCTGTCATACAGAGTGAAGTAAGACAGAAAGAGGAAGACAAATATTGTATGCTAAGTCACATATACGGAATCTAAAAATGGTACTGATGAACTCAGTGACAAGACAAGAATAAGGATGCAGATGCAGAGAATGGACTGGAGAACTCGAAGTTGGGGGGGCGGGGCTGAAGGGGAAGCTGAGACGAAATGAGAGAGTAGCATAGACGTATATATACTACCAACTGTAAAACAGATAGCCAGTGGGACGTTGCTGTATAACAAAGGGTG
This sequence comes from Hippopotamus amphibius kiboko, assembly GCF_030028045.1. NCBI lineage: Eukaryota > Metazoa > Chordata > Mammalia > Artiodactyla > Hippopotamidae > Hippopotamus > Hippopotamus amphibius. The sequence continues at coordinate 13,384,545 of NC_080200.1, read as the reverse complement.
TTCAACTCGATGATGAATGATGCCTTGGAGGACTGGGACGGGGAGGGTGGGGGGGGAGTCGAGGGAGGTAGGGAATACAGGGATATGTGTATAAAAACAGATGATTGAACTTGGTGTACCCAAAAAAATAATAAATAAATAAATAAAATGAAATAATTATTTAAAAAGATGCAAAGCAGCCTATATATATATATATATATATATATATAATTTTCTTTAAAAAGAAGTTTGTAAGTCTAAACCAGGTAGTGTTGGTTCTTGGTAATCATTGCCATGAATTATCCTATGTCATTACTGCTTTTCCTTCCTACTTTTGCAGTGGGTAGAGGGTGCCAAAAATATCATGCAATCTTGTTAAGAAAGTCTAAAATGCCAGCTAGTACATTTCCATTTAATGCATAAATAGGCACCTAAGCCCCCCCAGTTCTGCATTTTTGAGGGGTGTTACTGAGTGACTCTTACATAGAGGTAGATGTAGAGGAAAAGGATAGGATACTATGGCTCTGGGTAGAATGAACCTCATCACTTCAGATCATTGATTCTTGCTTATTTAGTTAACCATGCACGGCACATAGCAGGTGTTCAATAAGAGTGCTGATATATGAGTCAAGATAGTCAAAGTTCCATAAGGAATAAGAGTTAAATCTATATTTTAAACAAACAGAGACCATTGCTCCTGGATAATGAGTCAAGCAGTAAACCAAGTGTGAGCCATCCCAGGACATCAACTGCTCGTACCTAGTTTTCCAGTGTCACAGGCACGTGCTGCACAAGTGGATCAGTTAGTGAAGTGCTCTGGGAGCAGTGCATGATCTTACCTCACTGTCTTTGCAGGCATCTGACATGGCCCTGCTAGACAGCGTGTACTTCTCAGATTCGGCTCCGATTTTCTTGATCCCTTTGAACCATTTCCTGTATTGCTCCCGGACCTGTAGAGGCAAAGCATGCTCTGGGTCAGATGAGAGAGAGGAGTGGGGCTGGAAAGAGTCCTGAGTGGGATGCAGGCAGTGATACCTGCTGGCTGAGGAGGCAGTACACCAGGAAGATGAAGACACCCTGCAGGCTGTTGATGATGGTGAAGAGATAGGCCATGATGTGGGCAGCCCATCCCACCTGCAGGATTCCCAGACACCACGTGCATCCCAAGATGAAGAGCTGAGCTGTGGCTTTAAATGTCAGCATCCTGGGTAGGAGAAGAAAAGAAGCTCCTGATACAACTAGAGCAACACAATCAAAGCCATTCTCATCTTCACCCCATGGATGCTCCATCCTTCCCTTGTTGGTAATGAGTTGTCAGACTGAGTTGTGATTGGCTTTCATCTTTACTGTCAATGATTCTCCACAATAGAAATCCCACTCAGGTCCAGGGTGGCATTTGCATTTGGAATGAAGAGGGTAGTGACACTTCATAATTTATGTTGCAAAAAATTTATCTTTATGCTCCATGGAGATCCCTAATTTCATTCAACCAACATTACTGAGGAGGTACCATGCATCATGCTCTGTGCTGGGGTCTGGGCATTAAAAACAACAAAGCTGAGATTTCTATTTTCATAAAGCTCACAATCTACTCAAATCACTAATACAACCAAGCAATAAGATGCAAAATTTGGAAAGGATAATGATAGAAACATGGAAGAAAGGGCATCAAACATGCACAAGGGTTCCTGGAGCAAAGGACTGCCTAAGCCTCCTAGGAGATTTGATGTTGACTAGGACTTTTTCCAAAGAGAGGAATGGAAGAGAGGTGAGAAGGTGCTTGAAATGTGGGTGGGGTATGGAAGGATGCTGGGTTGTGGGAGCAGCCACAGGTTTTTCTAAGTGCTTCATGGAAACATAACTGTTCTCTGCACTTGGTCATAGGACTGCTGACAAAAGTTCAAAGAATATCACAAGATGGGATTAGAGATGGACAGAGCACACACCTGGATCTGAACTGGCTGCCATAGGACAGCTGCATGTGTTTTACTCTGGGCTCCCCTAGAAAAACCTAGGAAGGGACATCAGGAACTGCTCAGGCACATGGCTTTGCTCTTGGGACTGCACACCTGTGGAGTTGTCAGCCTCTTCTCCATCTTACCTGGTGTTCTGGAGGGTGGACACATCACTGTTGAGGGAAGAGAGTTTGCTTTTCAAAATCCAGAGGGTCATCAGAAAGAAAGTTAAATTGACCTTCAGAAAACCACAAAACATTTATTGAATAAAACATCAATCTGCTCTCCAGCCTGTCCAACATTAATTCCACACTTAAGTAGTTTTTCTGTTTAGTAACAATGTTAGAATGTTTAGCTTTAGGAACAGTCTTAGATAATCAAACCAAACCCATGACAACCCAGGAACATTCCTGTTCCTGTCACATCCCCAACCCCCACTTGGAAGTCTGCTCTTCTAACGACCCTCAGCTGAGCATTAACGATGCTTTGATGTCATCACTCACAGAGATGATAGCACAGACTGGTCCAAGGAAACCCCATTTAAATCCCTTTTCTCGTTGGAGCCAGCAGCTGGGCAAGGGAGAAAATTAAAAAGCATTTGTGATAAAGAAGATGTGGTACATATAGACAATGGAATGTTACTTGGTCATAAAAAGGAATGAAATAATGCCATTTGCAGTGACATGGATGGACCTAGAGATTGTCATACTTTGTGAAGTAAGTCAGAGAAAGACAAATATCATATGATATCACTTATTGAGGAATCTTTAAAAATATGGTACAAATGAACCATTATCAGTACAAAACAGAAACAGAATCACAGAAATAGAAAACAAGTTTATGGTTACCAAAGAGCAAAGGGAGTGTATAAACTGGGTGATTGGGACTGACATATACACACTACTATATATAACATAAATAACTAATAAGAAGCTACTGTACAGCACAGGGAACTCTACACAATACTCTATAATGACCCACATGGGAAAAGAATCTAAAAAAGAGTGGATGTATGTATATGTATAACTGATTCACTTTGTTGTACAGCAGGAAGTAACACAACATGGTAAATCAACTGCAGTGCAATAAAAATTAACTTTAAAAATGCATTTATCCTTAGGGATCTGGAACAATTACATACATCCACTCATTCATGAACAAATATTGAGTGTCTCTTCTGTGATAGACTCTGTGGTTGGTTCTCTAGTGGTGAAGAAAGTAAACATGTCCTTTAACTCCACAAATCTCACATCAGTAGGAGACACACGATGTGACAATTGTAAAAAGTGGGAGGCTATAAGAATGTATCATTGAATGTCATGCTTAGTTTTGGGTATAGGGAATTAGGATGGTTAGAGAAGATTTCCAAGGAAATGATATTTTAGCTTAGACATGAACAATGAGTGGATGTTACTGAGATAAACAGTGTTGAAGCAGGAAAGAAGTCTGTAAACCTTGAAAATATCAGGCTAAGTTAAAGAATCTAGTCACAAAAGGCCACATGTATGATTGCATTTATGTGAAATACTCTGAATAGGCAGACTCATAGACACAGAAAGTAGACTAGTGATTGTCAGGGGTTGGGGCAGAGGAATGGGTAGCAAGAAGAAGGAGTGAAAGTTACCATGTATGAGGATTCTTTGGGGGAGTCGAAAAAGTTCTAAAATTAGATTGTGGTGATGGCTGTACACTGTGACTGTTCTAAAAACCACTAATCTGTATGCTTTAAAAGGGTGAATTTTATGGTATGTGAAATATATTTCAATAAAAATGGAAAAACTAAACCTAGTATTCAAAGCCTAAAATAAAAGAGTGCAAGCTAAGGAGCTTGACTCCCTGAATTTGATTCCAGCTCAGCTGCCTACTAACTGTGCACCCTTTGGCATTTACTGAAACTATTTGTGCCTCAGTTTACTCATCTGTAAAAAGGGGCAAATGACAGTATCTACCTAGTAATACTGGTGTGAGGATGAATTGCACTAACACATAGTAAAATGCTTAGAAAAATGTCTGGCACAAAGTATGCACATTGTAAATCTTAACTCTGATACAATCTATTATTTTGATTATTTACAACAGCTCCACTACTACAAATGAAAAATTGGGACATCATACAGAATCAGCATAAAGAAGCAGGTTAGATTTTTCTAAATGATATCCTAAGCATTTCTTTTGATTTCACCTTTGCTATTTCAAGGACAGAGATTAAAGGCATTCTCCTTAATTACTGTCATCTTCCACTACGAAGATGTCCTAGGGATTATTACTTAGTATTTCTCTATATTATGCTCTGGCATAATAAAATGCTTCATGGGTCCTATAATACCACAATTGTGCTGAAGAGATAGGAACAGTGGGAGTCTACATTTACCTGGTCGGTGTTCCATAAAGATGCGGCCTGGATGCTGCAGAAATGACCACAATCACAGCTGGGACTCCATAGCCCACTGGGAACATGAGCTTCTTCATGAACCTGTTGACACTAGAGTAGTTGACCACCGTCAGGTTGCGTGCAGTGAGGAAGAGGTGCAGGCCCTCCAGCAGCATCCAGGTGAAGGAGGCCAGGTAGAGGTAGTGTAAGGCACCCGCGATGATGGCACACAGCACCTGGGGAAGGAGGAAGCTGTCACCAGGAGGGACTGCCGGGGTAGAGCATGACCCCTGGACCTCTTCTATACCTTGCCTCTGGAAATGTTCTGATGTATATGAAGGAGTGGTCAATGGAGTGTTCATGTTCTAGTTGGGTCCAGCAATGTGAAACTGATTACTTACCCAGCTCACCTTTCCCCTAACCCAGGTCTTTTTATTAAGATGTTCAAGGCATCACAGCTCCAAGAACTCAGCATCCCCTTGGGCAGGGCAAGGGCATTCTGGGACAGTATAAGTACCTTGATCTCAGTTCTGTCGATGGCTGTTAGGAAGAGCAGGTGAGCCAGGAAGAGGCAGAGTGAGAGCTGCAGGTGGAGGGAAGTGCTGGTGTTCTGGATGGCTTTGCACAGCAGGAAGGTGAGGGCCGCCAGGAAGAGGCACAGCAGAGAGAGGCTCAGCCCCACGTAGGTGATCATTGTCAGTGCAGGATCCTTCTCCTGGGACCCAGCAGAGAGGAGATCACAGTCACACTTTCCTGCTCTGGGGGAATGACCCACCATTGTTGTTTTCATTTTTAGGCATACAAAAATCAGGTATGGAGGATCCAGGTAGATTTGTTATGTTTGTGGATAACTTTCTCCAGATTCTGAATGTTAGAATTTTATGAGATCTGAACAATTAATTCTGACCTTGGAAGAATTGAGGGAAAGGAGAGTCCTTCGTTGAGACCCAGCCCTGGAACTCAGAAGGGTTCATTTTTCTTTGGACTTTGGGGCACGACTAAGCTTATGGGTCACCACGAGAGGTTCACAGAAGCATGAAGCTCCATGTTGAGCACCATCCTCCATCCCCATCATGTGATGGTGTGTGACAGAGTGTGTACCTGAGACTCAGTGTCCAGGTATTAAGTCCCCACCATGGACTCTGCTCACCTCATCCCTGCAATATGTGTTCCTGGCTGGTCACTAATCCTTACAGATCTAGAACTGCATCCTTGGTTAAAGGAGGAAAACTACTACACTTTGACAAAGGTGGTAGCTTAAAATTCATATTTCCCTCCCTATTCTTGCAAATAATCCTAAATCTATGCAGAGAATGAAAAAAAAAAAACCACCAATTCCATTTCCCTGTAACTGGTAGAGAAAGAGAGGGTGGGAGGGAGGGAGGGAAGGAGGGAGGGAGGGAGGAAGGGAAATGCAAATGATAAAAAAAAAATTGGAAGTAAATGTTCAAAGGAAGTGCATCTGGATAAACAGCAAGTGGGTATTATTTACACTGTTTTTAATTTGCAACATATCCGTGAGCTTGAAATGTTTCTCTCAATAAAGTGTTAAAAAATAAATAGCAAAAAGCCCTGCAGATGAATCTTGATGCATACTATATCTGAGAATCTTTGATGTAAAAATCTAATTTCCCCACTATATAAAGAGCCCCCTAAACCCATTTTAAAAATGTATCACCAATCCAATAGAAAAATGGACAAAGGTTGTGAACAAATTGTTTCCAGAGAAAGGAATACTAATGGCTCAAATTAAAATGCCCAATTCCATTCATAATAAGAAAAACACAAAATCTTTCTTGGATACATTGACCTCTCAGATGAGTAAAGATCCAAAATGTTGATAATATCTTGCAGCAAAAGCATGAGGAATCACACACCCTCATATAATGCTGGAGGGAGGGAATTCCCTGGTGGTGCAGTGGTTAAGAATCCGCCTGCCAATGCAGGGGATACAGGTTCAATCCCTGGTCCAGGAAAACCCCACGTGTCACAGAGGAACTAAGCCCGTGTGCCACAACTACTGAGCCTGTGCTCTAGAGCCCACCAGCCACAACTACTGAGCCGGCGTGCCCCAGCTACTGAAGCCCTCACGCCTAGAGCCCATACTCTGCAACGAGAGAAACCACCACAATGAGAAGCCCGCACACCACAATAAAGAGCAGCCCCCACTGGCTGCAATGAAGACCCAATGCAGCCAATCATTCATTCACTCATTCATTCAATTTTTTAAAAATGCTGGAGGGAGGATTCAACCCTATAAGTTGAAAAATGGAACTACCAACACACAATTATGAATGTCACCCAGTATACATCCTAACTGTATACTCAAACATGAGAATAATGAAGTATGTGTAAATCATTACAACATTCCTGATGTTAGCAAATGATCAAGAAAAAAAAACACTCATTGTGAGGAGCCTTGATACGTAACAAATGGCACATTCACACAACAGAAGGCAATGTGGCCATAAAAATGATTGAAGAATCTCTTCCTGGATGGAAACAGAATGATCTCTCTGAGGTAAAAAAAAAAAAAAAAAAAACAGTGAAAAAAATGCCACTGTGAGAGTGAAAAAACGGGGGACCAAGAACAAATACATGTATTTGCTTTAGGTATGTAAAATAGCCATACACAGCTGTAGGAGAAACCAACAATATTGGTTGCTGAGGCAAGAGGAAGTAGGTGTCCAGGGTTAGGGGTGAGATGGAGAATCTTCAGTGTTTCCTCTCTTATTCTGTTTCAATTATGAAACACAAGTATTTTCACTCTTCAATAAATATAAAACAGTATATAAATAAAAGTATTCATATTGTGTTATCTTGCAATGTGGCAGGAAGAAACACCACCTTGGAAAATTGTTCAAACTCCTGGGGACTCCTAAGAGTCTGGCCATTTGGCTAAGAACCTTTTCATGCTAATTTTCCTGTGGATGCTCTGAGGTCATCTGAGTGACTCTCTGGTTTTTATGATCCAGAGGAAATAACCAGCTCACCTAGCCAGGGCAGGAGGCAAAGATGGCTTCTGACCCACTTGTACTCACTGGCTCCCCAGGGCCCCTCTGACTTCTGCCATCACCAAATCTTCCTTTCTACAGCCCTGAGCACCCCTCTCCTGAAAAGCTCTGTGGTAAACAGAAGCCCAATTTGGCAACCACACCCCACCCCCATCTTCTTCCAGATGTTCAATCAAATGCCAATCCAGGTGCTGCTGGGAAGAAATTTTTTCAGGTGGAATTCAAGTCCTCCATCAACTGACTTAAAGAGAGCAAGTTTATCCTGGGTGGACCTGACCTAATCAGGTGGGCCCTGAAAAGATCTGGGCTCTTCTTGGAGAAAAAGATTGAAAGTGTGAGAGAGCTCTGACACAAGGGAGCTTCTCCTGCTGATCTCCACGTAGGAACACTGATGCACTGTGAGAGGACACAGATGAGAAGGAATGCAGGCAGCCCCTAGGAGCTGAGCCTGCTGCCCTGCTGACAGACAGCAAGAAAATGAGACCTCAGTCCTACCACCACAAAGAACTGAATTCTGCCAGAAATCAGGGGGTTAGAGGAGGACCCCAACCTCTGGGGAAAGACTTATAAGACTTGTAGGACTCTGGATTGGAAAAGATGGCAGTGAAGTAGAGGGACGTGGAATGCATCCCTCTCCACAGATGCATTGGGAATGCACCAAAAGACTCAATAAATCCCACAGAGAACTAACTGAACAACAGCAGACGACCTCAGACACCAGAAAGGACAGCAAGGATGCCAACATAACCTGTAGGGAGGCATCTATGATGGCTCAAAGAGGGTGAAGCAGCTGAGCTGTGGCAGATGGGAGGGAGTGAGAAACACATGGAGGGTCTGCACCACAGCTCAGCGTTCCCGGACTGAGATGTCAATTCACAGCTGAACAGAGGGTCTGGGAGTGGGAGCGTGGGAACCAGAGAGCTGATTCAGGGTGAGAAAAATTGGTGCCAGTAAGGTGATGGACCGAGAGGACAGGAGGGAAGAGGTCCACGGCTAGGAGTGCCTGCCCCTGAGAGCTGCCTGGCCATGATGGCAGCTGGATGCTGCAGACTCACTGGCAGTAGGGAGAAGCCATGGGCATAGCCTCTCTCTCTCTTTCAGAGCCTGCAGCAGGCAGGGGAGAAACCCCTGTGGGCCATCTAAGGCACTCATGGATAACAGGGACCTGCAGGCCCTCGGGTGGGGCTAGCTTAAAACCCCTTGGAATGCCAGCAGCAGAGAGGGTGTTGAGAACAAAGAAGCCTGGAGAGAGGCCCAACTCTGAAACATTCTGTTTATACCTGAGCCACCAGCACCCCTCTGCAACAGGCACCTCCAAGCCCAACTGAAATGACAGAGCACCACTGCTCACTCACTCCCAGGGAAAGGAGCCACTATTGTACTCCCCACACACCAACACTTACAGACGAACAATAAAGGAAATTCTGCTGGTCACAGAATAATACAAAAAACCCAAGGTAAGTAGAAGGACACTTACAGCTGAGACTCTAAGGAAACAGAAATATTAGTATCAATTCTATTGAACTGGTCCATTCTGGGATCAGTTCCAGTTTTTTTTTCTTTTTTTTTTTTTTTATTAATTACAATCTTAGTCCTAAGGGATCTACAAGTTTTATAACATATTTTTATTCTATTTTTTATTCTATTTTTATTTTTAGCCTTTTTATATACTTCTATTTCTAGCTAAGTTTTTCGTAGTATGGACTATATATCTCTCATACCTTCCTTTCATCTCTATCCTTTATACATTTCTATTCCCTTCTTTTCATTTACATATTTCCAGTAACACTACACTCTTCTGTTCCCGTCATCCATCCATTTTTAGTTTATCTTAACATATAAGCAACACTATCGATCTGCTGAGACTCCTTGCTTTACTCTCCAGATGACACACCATCTTGGTTTTTAATATTAGGTTTTTGTCTTTATCCTAGTTTTTAGTACAATTGTCTAATTTCATTCTGAGAATCTCCATTCTGTCTGGTGGTACTCAAGCTCTTTATTATATTTGATCCTAGCTTTCAATATCTCCCTGGATTTGTGTTTCTAAGTGTAAGGTGTTGTTTGTTTGTTTGCTTGATTGTTTTTGCTTTGGTTTCTGTTTTGTTCTGTTTTGGTTTTCAATTTCTGTTGGGTTTCTCTTTGAATATCTGATAGCATACTGGGGTTCTTCTGTCGGGTCTTTCTAGAGCCTTATGTCCTAATGGATTCGGTAATTGTGTGTCTTATACATATATGTGTTTCTTAGACTTAGTATTTGTTTAACCCAACACTAGGACATTAGTCTGGGGCTTCCACAATCTTCTATAAACCCCTTTACCAGTGGGACAAGCAACCCCAGAAGTTTGGACTACCATGAGGAAACAAAGAAACACCATGCAGGTAAAGGAGCAGGTAAAAAAAATCCACAAGACCAAATAAATGAAGAGGAAATAGGAAAAATAACTGAAAAAGAATTCAGAGTAATGATAATAAAAATGATACAAAATCTCAATAACAAAATAGAGAAAGTACAAGAAACAGTTCATAAGAACTCAGAAGAACTAAAGAACAAACAAACAGCAATGGATAACAAAATAACTGAAATTAAAATTATGATACATAGTATAACCAGCAGAATGACTGAGGCAGAAGGATAAATAACTGAGTTGGAAGATAGAATGGGGGAAATAACTGCCACAGAGCAGGAAAAAGATAGACCTAGAGTTCTGTCATACAGAGTGTAGTAAGTCAGAAAGAGAAAGACAAATATTGTGTGCTAACTCATATATACGGAATCTAAAAGTGGTACTGGTGAACTCGGTGACAAGACAAAAACAAGAAGGCAGATGCAGAGAATGGACTGGAGAACTCGAGGTTTGGGAGGTGGGGGCTGAAGGGGAAGCTGAGATGAAGTGAGAGAGTAGCATAGACATATATATACTACCAACTGTAAAATAGATAGCCAGTGGGAAGTTGCTGTATGAAAAAGGGAGTTCAACTCGAAGATGGATGATGCCTTAGAGGACTGGGATGGGGAGGGTGGGGGGGAGTCAAGGGAGGGAGAGAATATGGGGACATGTGTATAAAAAGAGATGATTAAACTTGGTGTACCCCCCAAAAAATAATAAATAAATAAATTTTTAAAAAAAGAATGGAAGACAGTCTCAGAGACCTCAGTGATAACATTAAGCATATCAACATTCAAATCATAGGCATCCCAGAAGAAGAAGAAAAAATGAAAGGGTCTGAGAAAATATTTGAAGAGGTTATACTGGAAAACTTCCCCAAATGGGAAAGGAAATAATTAACCAAGTCCAAGAAGCACAGAGAGTCCCATACAGAATAAACCCAAGGAGAAATACACCAAGGCACATATTAATCAAACTAATGACAATTAAACACAAAGAAAAAATAATAAAAGCAGCAAGAGAAAAGCAACAAATAACATATAAGGGAAAACCCATAAGGATAACAGCTGACCTTTCTACAGAAAATCTGCAGGCCAGAAGGGAATGGCAGGATATACTGAAAGTCCTGAATGAGAAAAACCTACAGCCAAGAATACTCTACCAGCAAGAATCACATTCAGAGTCAATGGAGAAATCAAAAGCTTTCCAGACAAGCAAAAGTTAAGAGAATTCAGCACCACCAAACCAGAATTACAATAATTGCTAAAGGAACTTCCCTAAGTAAGAAACACAAGAGAAGGAAAACACCTACAAATACAAACCCAAAACAATTCAGAAAATGGTAATTGGAACACACATGTCAATAATCACCTTAAATGTAAATGGATTAAATGCTCCAACCAAAAGACACAGACTGGCTGGATGGATACAAAAACAAGACCCTTCTATATGCTACCTACAAGAAACCCACTTCAGACCAAGGGATACATATAGACTGAAAGTAAAGAGATGGAAAAAGATATTCCATGCAAATGGAAGTCAAAAGAAAGCTGGAGTAGCAATATTCATATCAGGCAAATTAGACTTTAAAGTAAAGGCTATTACAAGAGATAAGGAAGGACACTACATAATGATCAAGGGATCCATCCAGGAAGAACAAATCACAATGGTAAATATCTCTACACCCAACATAGGAGCACCTCAATACATAAGGCAAATGCTAACAGCCATAAAAGGGGACATCGACAGTAACACAATACTAGTGGGAGACTTGAACACCCCACTTACATCAATGGACAGATCATCCAAACAGAAAAGAAATAAAGACACACAAGCTTTAAATGACACATTAGACCATATCGACTTAATGGATATTTATAGGACATTCCATCCAAAAATGACAGAATACACTTTCTGCTCAAGTGCACATGGAACATTTTCCAGGATAGATCACATCTTGGGTCACAAATCAAACCTCAGCAAATTCAAGAAAATTGAAATCATATCAAGAAGCTTCTCAGACCACAATGCCATGACACTAGATATCAATTACAGGAAAAAAAACTGCAAAAAATACAAACACATGGAGGCTAAACTCCTCACTATTAAACAACCAAGAAATCCTTAAGGAAATCAAATAGGAAATCAAAAAATATCTAGAAACAAATGACAATGAAAACACAACAACCCAAAACCTATGGGACACAGCAAAAGTGGTTCTAAGAGAGAAGTTTATAGCAATACAGTCATACCTCAAGAAACAAGAAAAATAGCGAATAAACAACCTAACCTTACACCTAAAACAATTAGAAAAAGAAGAACAAAGAAACCCCAAAGCGAGGAGAAGGAAAGAAATCATAAAGATCAGAGCAGAAATAAATGAAAAAGAAAGGAAGGAAGCAATAACAAAAATTAATAAAACTAAAAGCTGGTTCTTTGAGAAGATTAACAAAATTGATCAACCATTAGCCAGACTCATCAAGAAAAAAAGGGAGAAGATGCAAATCAACAGAATTAGAAATGAAAAAGGAGAAGTAACAACGGACACCTCAGAAATACAAAACATCATGAGAGACTACTACAAGCAACTATATGCCAATAAATTGGATAACCTGGAAGAAATGGATACATTCTTAGAAAAATACAATCTTCCAAGACTCAACCAGGAAGAAATAGAAACTATAAACAGACCAATCACAAGTATGGAAATTGAGGCAATGATTACAAATCTCCCAACACACAAAAGCCCAGGGCCAGATGGATTCACAGGCGAATTCTATCAAACATTGAGAGAAGAGCTAATACCTATCCTTCTCAAACTCTTCCAAACTATAGCAGAAGGAGGAACACTCCCAAACTCATTCTACGAGGCTACCATCACCCTGATACCAAAACCAGGCAAAGATGTCACAAAAAAAGAACATTACAGACCAATATCACTGATGAATATAGATGCAAATATCCTCAACAAAATACTAGCTAACAGAATCCAACAGCACATTAAAAAAATCATATACCATGATCAAGTGGGGTTTATCCTTGGGATGCAAGGATTCTTCAACATACACAAATCATTCAACGTGATACATCATATCAACAAATTGAAGGATGAAAACCATATGATTGTCTTAATAGATGCAGAAAAAGCTTCTGACAAAATTCAACATCCATTTATGATAAAAGCTCTCCAGAAAATGGGCATAGAAGGAAATTACCTCAATGTAATAAAGCCATATATGAGAAACCAAAAGCCAACATCATTCTAAATGGGGAAAAACTGAAAGAATTCCCTCTAAGAACAGGAACAAGGTAAGGGTGTCCACTCTCACCACTATTATTCAATATAGTTCTGGAAGTTTTAGCCACAGCAATCAGAGGAGAAAAAGAAATAAAAGGAATCCAAATTGGACAAGAAGAAGTAAAATTGTCACTCTTTGCAGATGACATGATATTATACATAGAAAACCCTAAAGACTCTACCAGAAAACTGCTAGCACTAATTGATGAATTTAGTAAAGTAGCAGGATACAAAATTAATGAACAGAAATCTCTTGCATTCCTATACACTAACAATGGAAGAGCAGAAAGAGAAAGTAAGAAAACTCTCCCATTCACCATTGCAACAAAAAGAATAAAATACCTAGGAATAAACCTGCCTAAGGAGGCAAAAGATCTGTATGCAGAAAACTTTAAGACACTGATGAAAGAAATCAAAGACAACACAAACAGATGGAGGGACATACCATGTTCCTGGATTGGAAGAATCAACATCTTGAAAATGACTGTACTACCCAAAGCAATTCACAGATTCAGTGCAATCCTGATCAAATCACCAATGGCATTTTTCACAGAACTAGAGCAAGAAATTTTATGATTTCTATGGAAACACAAAAGACCCTGAATAGCAAAAGCAATCTTGAGAAGGAAAAATGGAGTTGGTGGAATCAGGCCTCCTGACTTCAAACTATACTATAAGGCCATAGTGATCAAGACAGTATGGTACTGGCAGAAAATTAGAAAGGAAGATCAATGGAATAGAATAGAGAACTCGCAGGTAAGCCCAAACACATATGGACACCTTATCTTTGACAAAGGAGGCACGAGTATACAATGGAAAAAAGACAGCCTCTTCAATCAGTGGTGCTGGGAAAAATGGACAGCTACAAAAGAATGAAATTAGAACACTTCCTAACACAATACACAAAAATAAACTCCAAATGGATTAAAGACCTACATGTAAGGCCAGACACTATAAAACGCCTAGAGGAAAACATAGGCAGAACACTCTATGACATCCATCAAAGCAAGATCCTTTTGGACCCACCTCCTAGAATCATGGAAATAAAATCAAGAATCAACAAATGGGACCTCATGAAACATAAAAGCTTTTTCACAGCAAAAGAAACCATAAACAACACAAGAAGGCAACCCTCAGAATGGGAAAAATAGTTGCCAATGAAACAACGGACAAAGGATTAACCTCCAAAATATACAAGCAGCTCATTCAGCTTCATACCAAAAAAGCAAATAACCCAATCCACAAATGGGCAGAAGACCTAAATAGACATTTCTCCAAAGAAGACATACAGATGGCCAACAAACACATGAAAAGATGCTCAACATCACTAATCATCAGAGAAATGCAAGTCAAAGCCACAATGTGGTATCACCTCACACCAATCAGAATGGCCATCATCACAAAATCTGGAAACAACAAATGTTGGAGAGGGTGTGGAGAAAAGGGAACTCTCCTGCACTGTTGGTGGGAATGTAAGTTGGCACAGCCACTATGGAAAACGGTTTGGAGGTTCCTTAAAAAACTACAAATATAACTACCATATGATCCAGTAATCCCACTCCTGGGCATATACCCAAAGAAAACCATAGTCCCAAAAGAAACGTGTACCATAATGTTTATTGCAGCACTATTTACAATAGCCAGGACATGGAAGCAACCTAAATGCCCATCAACAAATGAATGGATAAAGAAGATGTGGCATATATATACAATGGAATATTACTCAGCTATAAAAAGGAGTGAGATGGAACTATTCTTAATAAGGTGGATAGACCTAGAGTCTGTCATACAGAGTGAAGTAAGTCAGAAAGAGAAAGACAAATATTGTGTGCTAACTCATATATATGGAATCTAAAAATGGTACTGGTGAACTCAGTGACAAGACAAGAATAAGGACACAGATGCAAAGAATGGACAGGAGATCTTGAGGTTTGGCATGTGGGGGCTGAGGGGGAAGCTGAGATGAAGCGAGAGAGCAGCATAGACATATATATACTACCAACTGTAAAATAGATAGCCAGTGGGAAGTTGCAGTATAACAAAGGGAGTTCAACTCGATGATGGATGATGCCTTGGAGGACTGGGACGGGGAGAGTGGGGGGGGAGTCGAGGGAGCGAGGGAATACGGGGATATGTGTATACATATGGATGATTGACCTTGGTGTACCTCAAAAACTGGTACAAGAGTGTAAAGCAATTATATTCCAATAAAAATAAAAAAAATTAAAAAATAAAAAAATAAAAAAAACACCTACATGTTGACCTTGTTGACCTGACCAAAAAGATGAAAAAAAAAAAAAAAAGACTTCTAAGACTCTGAACAGACAGCCCATCTACACCATGCCTATTTGTTGAATGGAAGAACCTGCAAGATAATAATTTATATTTTTTTAAGTTTCTAAATGTGTGGCAATTTGTTACACTGCAATAGACATTGAATGTGGCCCCTCTGAGGGCTCTCACCTGCACATCGTCGTGGGCCATGAGGACGGCAAAGATGCTGAGATGGGTGCACTGGCAGGTGGTGTTGTTGTTGCTGGTGCCCACCATTCTGCAGCCTCTGGTGGCCCAGTGACCACTTCCATTCTGGCCATGCTCCCAGAAGACACAGTATACCTTCTTCCTTGGCTCAGGGATCACTGACTGTAGGAACAGGAAGCAGGTGTGAAATGCTGTTTCTGTAGCTCAGAAATGCTGACCCAAAGCTGGTTCATGAAGGGATTTCCTGGGGATATGATGCACACATGGGGGTCCCCCTGATGCCCAAGGTTGTGCCCAGGACTCAGGTCTCTTCCACACCCACAGCTCTATCCCACAAGGACTCACATGCTGGAAGACAAAGGTAACTGGGAACCTCAGGTTCTGGGTGTCCTTGTTGCTGATGAAGGCGGATACAACATCTGACAGCAGGACAGGTGAGATTTTCTGCACCAAGCCCTGGGGTGTCTCATGCAGATCTGCCTGTTGCTCAGTATCCAGGACCAGGGGGCCCTCAGCCAGAAACTTGCTCATCCCTGGAGTGGACAGAAGGCCCACCACAGTAGGGCCTGCAGGACAAGGCTGAGGTTGACATCTTCCGGTGCACAAAAGGTGCCCTTCTTCAGATAGACTCTTTCCTTTTGACCCACCATAGCCCACACTTCCCTTTAAACTTCAATTTTCTATTTGGCATATAATTGGGCATCTTGACACACTGTGATGACATTCCCCCTATCTCAGCCATTACCTGAGTCACCAGAATCATGCACTGTATCCCAGGTCAGCAACATCTTTGTCTGATTTTGACTCAAGGTGATATTCCTGTATCCTTGCTTCTGCACCTCCAGTGACAGTTCTGTGAGTTGTGGGAGGTAGATAAGTCATTGTGATTGTAGTGGTTGCTATAACACCATTTTTATACTATATCTGTTAAATTATTATGGATGAAAAGCATTTACTGCCAAATTAGCAAACAAAAGATGCTGCCCACACCCCCAAACTTGAGCCTGAAGGATCTCAGGATGGAGATAAATAAGCAGTCCGCTGCCAAGCCCTCACACTGCAGACACCCCCAGCAGTGCACCCTGAGGGACTCAGGATGGGAAAGAATACAATAGGTTTTCTTTAATTAATAGTAATCTTTTGCTGTTCCAACTATCTGATTTTTGTTGCAAAACTTCTACATATCCTGGCTCCCCCTTTACCTCTTTGGAGCAGTCCCTCAGTGCTCTGAATAAAACATAATTCTCAACTTTTAGGTTGTGCATTGTTTTTCAGTCAACATTATATTATGACCATTATTGCACTATCTAGCTCAATCATTTCATTCAGATAATTTTAAATCATGATATAATAACAGTTAAAACTGTTTCAATCACAACTTTACAAGCTTATTTAGCAAGAGTGAACATAGAAGACTATTACAAGTAGCTAAAAAGATAAGGTGTGTCATAATGCTTAATGTTTCTGTAACTGTTGGTAAGGTTTACATACTATAACCTCATATTATGTTATACTATATATATTGTATACCAGATATGAAGTGAAACATTATTCTTATGTATACCAAATGATGCCATTATTTTATATAAATTATAATGTTACACATGACATTTGGTATACATAATAATGCTACATACATATATATATATGAAACCGAGCAGAACCCTGCATCCCACCCCCCAAGTACAGAGGCCCTTCCATGTCCCCTGCCTCTCGTTGTAGAAAAGCTGAAGTCTCCCAGGCCTTGCTAAGTCACAAAAAAGTAAGCTCAAGCAGTTAATGATTAGGACATTCAAGTCACAGAATCTTTCCATGTCTGATGCACATTCCTGAGTTGTTTTACTGATACTGTAACTGCCACCAGAGGGAAAAGCTAATTGCATAATGACCAGACTGTAGCCATGACATAAGCTGCTCCATCTATGGTTAATACAATTCCAAGAACTGGCCTTAAGAAAAATAGGATTAACATTATTGCACATAATAAGCTACAAGGGTGAGTCAAAAATTATCTGCATTGGGTTATATTAAAACTTCTGTAAATTCTACAGCCAAAGTGTGGATGATTTTTGACTCACCATTGTATATTTTTGTGGGTATCAAAATAATTGTAGCTTTCTCTGCCTATGTATGTAAGCAGGCAACTGAAATTGTTGGCAAACAGATGCTACAGACCCATGCTGACATCTTCCACTCTGAGAATATGGAACCCTATGTCAGCATGGAGAAGTTACAGAAGGCAGACCCTCACCCCTAATCCCATGGAAATGGAATGATATCTAACAGTGGGAATTTGTAAGCAGCTGTTTTGCCCTTTTCTGTTTGCCTATTTCTGTTCCCCTTAAACCTAATAGAAATGAGATCACTAAGTAACATTGTTTTTTTTTTTTTTTTTTGCTGCATTGGGTCTTTGTTGATGTGTGTGGGCTCTCTCTAGTTGTGGTGAGTTGGGGAGGGGTACTCTTCATTGCATTGCATGGGTTTCTTAGTGCAGCGGCTTCTCTTGTTGCAGAGCACGGGCTCTAGGTGCGCGGGCTTCAGTCGTTGCAGCATGCAGGCTCAGCAGTTGTAGTACTCGGGCCTTTCCCACACCAGGAAACAAACCCAGGTCCCCTGCATTGGCAAGTGGATTCTTTATCACTGCAGAATCAGGGAAATCCCCACTAGGTAACATTTAACCTCAATTCTGAATTACGATCTATTAAATACACACAATACCTTGCGTAACCTGTTGATTCTGTCCCTAGATTAAAAGAAGTAGGAATGAAGAATTAAGTAGTAAAAGAATAACTAGCTCTCTACCCTCAGGGACCCCCATAGCAATTCTGCAGGCAGACCATGTGGAAAAGACAACATTTGAAGAAAGATCATGAGGAGTCACCAGCCTGCATGCAATAGAAAATGATGCAGAGCTTGACTTCCTGCCTTAATGAATCACTGAGATTCTTTCCCTTGTTTTCCTTTAAAAACTATCATGTCTTGGACTTCCCTGGTGGTGCAGTGGTTAAGAATCCACCTGCCAATGCAGGGGACATGGGTTCGATCCCTGATCCAGGAAGATCCCACATACTAAGAAGCAACTAAGCCTGTGTGGCACAACTACTGAGCTGGCATGCCACAACTACTGAAGCCCACATGCTCTAGGGCCCATGAGCTGTAACTCCCCAGCCCATGTGCTGCAACTACTGAAGCCCAAGTGTCTAGATTCCAGGCTCTGCAACAAGAGAAGACACCACAACAAGAAGCCCAAACATGGCAGCAAAGAGTAGCCCCCACTTGCTGCAGCTAGAGAGAGCCCATGCACAGCAACAAAGACCCAAAGAAGCCAAAATATTAATTAATTAAATTTTTTGAATTGTCATGGCTGAGCAGAATATTGAGAGTTGGCTTGGGGGACACAAGTTGCCTTCTCCCAAGATTGCAAGCCTTCGCATTAAAGCAACTTTTCCTTCCTACCAGCACTGGCCTATTGAGTGTTTGTTTTTGAGTGACTAACAGCTGAACCTGAGTTTATTAACATGTATACCATCCGAATTTACACAGTATTATTAGAAACTATGAGCAAATTAGATAACTGTAGTATAAACCCTGACTGTTTTTTTATTTTTTTATAATGCTAGTGCTTAACTTAAGCTTTAATTGCTCAGGCATCCATTTCAAAGAGGCACTCATTTCAAATACAATAAACACATTGCCAGACAGGGGACTAGATAAAGAGTCAGGCTACCTCCTCTTACTGAGGCTCTTTTGTTTTAGAGATCTTCATTGATTTCAATAACTGAATGTGTAGGCTACTTGTTTTTATCTCTTCTTACACTTTAAATTCTGGCTCTTATGTTTTAAATTCACCAAGAAAGAGTGAGCACAGGGCTTCCCTGGTGGCACAGTGATTGTGAGTCCACATGCCAATGCAGGAGACATAGGTTCCATCCCTGGTTCGGAGGATCCCACACGCCATGGAGTAAATAAGCCTGTGTGCCACAATTACTGAGTCTGCGCTCTAGAGCCCACAAGCCGCAACTATTGAGCCCATGTGCCACAACTACTGAAGCCCACATGCCTAGAGCCTGTGCTCTGCAACAAGAGAAGCAACCACAATGCGAAGCCCAAGCACACCAACAAAGAGTAGCCCCACTCCTTGCAACTAAAGAAAGCCCACATGGAGCAACAAGGACTCAACATAGCCAATAAATAAATAAATATTAAAAAAAAAAGTGTGAGCCCAAATCCTAGGCCCCCAAGAACTATCTCAATAAAAGCTAACCCCAGGGCCTCTCTCTCTCTTACACTCTGTATCTCCCCCTGTGATTTGACTGTGTGGGCTCAAGTGCGCCGTGTAATTTTCAAGTCTTATACGTAATAAACTTTTATCTTTTCAAAGTTTCCTGATAGTTATCACTGAAGAGCATCTGGCAATCATAATAAGAACTATAACCAGGCAGGACCCTATGGGGCTTTCCTAGGACAGACCCTTCCCCATGTCCTCTGCTTTAATTCCTCTCTGAAGAACCTGGATAACAATATCTAACGCACATTTCCTGAGTCATTTTACAGATGCTAAAAAACCCCACCAAATGGAAGAAGTTAACTACTTGATGACCATGAGCACATAGACCCCAGGGCTGCTGCAGCCTGAGGATTGATATGACAATTGCCCTGTTACTTCACCATCAACCAATCAGAGAATTGTGTGTGAGTTGATCACATACCCTGAGACTCTGTTCCCTCACCTTGGCTTTTAAAATGGTCCCTAAAGCTCACTGGGGAGTTCAGGTGTTTTGAGTATTAGCTGCCCTGGACTCCTTGTCTGGCACCTCACAATAAATGCTGCATTTTCCTTCACTACAACCTGATGTCACTAGATTGGCTTTCCTGCAAAAGGGTGAGCAGATTCAAGTTTGGTTTGTAACAGAACCACAAGGGCCAGTCCAACCACAACACTGGTTACTGACAGGCTGAGACCAACACAAAACAATAACCTAGATGAAATAGACAAATTCCTACAGACACACAAACTACAAAAGGTACCTGAAGAAAAGATAGAAAGTCCAAACAGACCTCTCACTAGCAAGAATACTGAATGAGAACTCAAAACTTCCCAAGATGAAAAGTCAGATCAGAATTCTACCAACAATTTAAGGAAGAATTGACATGAATTCCTTGTAAATTCTTCCAAAAAATAGAAGAGGAAGAAACACCACCAAAATAATTCTACAAGACCACCATTACCCAGAAAACAAAACCAGAGAAAGACATCACAACAAAACCAAACTCTACATCAATATCTCTTATGAACATAGATGCAAAAATCTTCAACAAAATATTAAGAACAAATTTATCCAAGGAAGCTTAAGACTTCTACACAGAAAACTACAAAAGATTGCTAAAAGAAATGTAAAATCCTAAATAAATGGAAAGACATTCTGTGTTTATGGATGGCAAATAATATTTTTAACATGACAGTATTCCTCAAAGTGATCTGCAGATTCAATGCAATACTAACAATATCACAACTGCATTTTATTATGTATTGCATAAATGGAAAAGTTCATCCTAAAATTCATATTGTATTGTAAAAAGCCCAAATACTCAAACTTGAAAATGAAAAACAAGTTGGAGTATTCACCTTCCTGATTTTAAAACTTACCATTAACCTACAGTATTCAAAACAGCATGGTACTGGCATATAGATGGACACATAGACCAACAAAATAAAATTGAGAGTCCAGAAGTAAGCACATACATCTATGGTCAGTTGATTTTCAACAATGGGTGCCAAGACCTTTCAATGGGGCAAAGAATAGTCTCAGCAATAAACTATGCTTGGACATCTAGCTACCTACACAGGAAAAAAAAAAGGCTGTTGGACCCCTACCTCACACAATGCCCAACAATTAGCTCAAAATGGCTCAAAGACCTACATTTAAAGCTAAAACAAGAACACAAGAAAACATAAGGATAAATCTTCATGGCTTTGATTTGGAAATGGATTCTTAGATATGACAAGCAATGCACAAGGAACAAAAGAAACAATAGATAAAATGGACTTTATCAAAACAACGCATCTGTCTGCTAAAGTGAAAAGACTATGAAGAAAGTGAAAAGACAAGCTACAGAATTGGAGAACACACTTGCAAGTCACATCTTTCACAGGGTCTACTCTTAGAATATATAAAGCACTCTTACAGCTCAAGAACCAAATGCCAAACAACAGAATTTAAAAACAGGCAAAAGATGGTGAGTTCCCTGGCAGTCCAGTGGTTAGGAATTGGCCTTTCATTGCTGGGGCCCAGGTTGAATCCCTGGTTGGGGAACTAAGACCCCACAAGCTGCATAGCACAGCCAAAAACAGAAAAAATAGGCAAAGGACTGGAAGAGACATTTCTTCAAAACAGATACACAAATACTCAACCATGCCATGAAAAGATATTAAGCATATTTAGGCACTAGGGAAATGCAGATCAAACCGTAATGAGATATCACCTGACACATACTAGAATGGCTATAATGAAAACAAACCAAAATGGAAGTAACAAGGGTTGCTGAGGATGAGGAGATTGGAACCCTTCTACATGGCTGCTGAGAATGGAAAATGGAAAAATAGCCACTTCAGTAAAATAGTTTGGCAGTTTCTCAAAAAGTTGAACATAGAACTACCACATCACTCAGCATTTCCACTCCTAGTTATGTGCCCCAAAGACCTGAGAACATTTATTCAAACCAATACTTGTACACCAACACTTGTACACAGTAGCACTATTCACAACAGTCAAAGGTGGCAATAACCCAAATATCCATCGATGGATGAATGAAAAAATAAAACGTGGCATATCTATACACAATGCATTATTATTCAGCCATAAAAAGGAATGAGATGTTGATACATGATGCAACATGAAATAACCTCAAAAACATTATGTTAGCTGAAAGAAGCTAGACTATCAGGTCACATACTGTATGATTCTATTTACACAAAATCTCCAGGACGGCAAATCCATAGAGGCAGAAAACCAATAATTGGTTGCCAGGGCTGAAGGAAAGAAGAAATGAGTGACTGCTTAGGGGTGCAGAGAATACTTTTGGGATTATGAAAATATTTTAGAAATAAAGGTGAAGGTTGTACAACTCTGTGAATGTACTACTACATGCCACCCAATTGTACACTCTGGTTAAAATGGTGAATTTATATTAGGTGAACTTCACCTCGATAAAAAAAATCATACTTAAACATCAAGGAATAATAGATTTATATTCTTCCAAATTTAATACCTTGCTTTCTTTTGAAGCCATTTATATTTTATCTTAAATTCCTCCTTATAATTATTTCATCAGCTAATAATTTATTTTACAATGAAAAATTACATGCTTTACAGTTTTTCATTTCTTGTCAATCTTTTTTCACTTTTACCGAAGTATAATTGACATACAATATTATAATAGTTTCAGATGTACAATACAATGATTTGATATTATTATACATTACACAATGATCACCACAATAAGTCTAGTTATCTGTTTCCATATAATATTATTGAATATATTCCCTATGCTGTATATTACATCCCTTGATTTCTTTATTTTATAACTGGAACTTTGCAACTCTTAATCCCTCTCATAACCTTTTCTTTTAATTTGTTTATGAGATTAACGCTGAAATACAAGCATGGTCCCTTGGCTCTAGTGGGATTGCAAGAGGAATGAGGCAGGGAATGGGCAGAGCAGGAGCCTGGGGGCAGACTCAGGTACTTACTTACCTGTGCCTGCAGATGAACTGAAAGTCAGTGGTCCATTGGGCAGGGCCTTGCTCAGCCCTCTCAGGACATTTTCCAGGCCAAAGAGCAGGCTAGAGGCCACAAAGTGCTGCTCGGAGTGGGGCAGGGTTTCCAGGTCCCCAGGGGTCTCCAGCAGATCACCCAGCTCCTGTACGAGGTCCTGGGGGGATGGGGACACAGAAGCAGTAGCCCACGCACCTCACAGGCTGCACGAAGGCATTACACACTCAGTCGCAGAGAACAGAGTCAAGAGACTGTTTGGGTGATAAAGGTGGGAGCGGATGGGATTCCCTGGATGGTCTTTGCCCCTGGAATCCAGGCACTCAGAGGTCAACCCTGTTCATGAATGCCAAGAGTTATGTAAACCCAATATCCAGAAACAGGAAGAAGAAAGGTCATTAGTAGGTGAGCGTGAGTGTCTAACAGTGAGTCCAGATTCCTGCAGTGTCCGCTCTTCCCACCCACCCTGGCAGAGGCAGGGCACGACAGCAGTGCGCTCTTGGTGTTGGGGAGTCTCCTCCCAGACCGCATCTCTCCCAGGTCCCTGTGGAACGCCTCCACCTTGCCTCCCCTGGGTCCTGCCCTTACCTGGATCGTGCCCTGGACAAGGGCTGAACTGAAGTTTCTGCCCAGATCGTGGATTTTGTTAAAGAAGTGAGAGAGCCTCTGGGGAGAAGATAAAGTGGTCAGAGACCCTCATGAGAGAGTGGGGGGTCTTGGGGGAAAGGGGCGGGCTGTGCGGAGGGATTTCCTGCTTCCTGGTGCCTGCTGAGGCCACTCACCTGGCTCTTGATTCCAGGGGGTGCGGTCCAGGTGGGGAAGATCTCTGCAGGGGACAGGACACAGGTTCATTAGGTGTGAGAGTGTCTGTGTTTGTTGTGGGCGGGGTCCGGGGTCAGGACAGGTACCTTCGCAGATGGTGGTGTTTTGTTTATTCTGGAATCCGGGTTTGGGCACCCAGCCTTGGCGGCAGTCACACGTGTATGAACCCCTAGTGTTGGCGCACAAGGTGGAGCTGTGACACTGATGCTGCCCGGAGCTGCACTCGTCCACATCTGGGGACACGAAGAAGGGGGTCAGGCTCTATCGCAGCCCTGATGAGGCCCCTCTCCTCACGGTGCCCCGCCCCCTTTCCCATTTAGTGCCCCCTCCCCCGCGCAGGAGGGGGTGCTGCCTGGTGATCGCACATCCTCCGCGGGTGGACTCTGAGGTTATTTATGGGAAGTGTGCAGAGTTCTGACACACAGCATGTGAGCCCCTTCCAGGCTGTGAAAATACTGCAGTGTCTTCATCTCACTTAATAATTAGCTGCTGCCTGGAGTCCCTGGGAGCTTTCCTCTCAGTGCCCCCAGATCCTTCCCCAGGACCCCCAGGTGTTTTCACATTTAGCCTCAAAAGGCTTAACACCAGGCACAGCGGGGCACACCAGTGTTCAAGCTGTTTGGTTTCTGTGGGTGCCCTGCATATGTGATCAGGTGTTTTGAGTGTGGGTCTCCAGAAGTGTAGCATCTGAGCTCTGAACCTTCGCAGACAGTGTTGTTTCGGCCGTTCGGGGACCCAGGAATGGGCTTCCAGCCAGGGCGGCAGTGGCACTGATAGGTGCCCACGAGGTTGAAGCAGTGGGTGGAGCTGTGGCATGGGTTTCTCCCCGAGGTACATTCATTCACATCTGAGGACAAAACCAGAGGGTCAGGGCCACCCTCTCCACTCACCACACCCATCCTTCCTAGACCTTCTCAAATTTCTTAGCACTTCACACAGAGAACAACTCCCCTCCGCCTGCCACCTGCGCTTTTAGGATACAAATTTGTGATAGCATTTTCTACTCTAAAAATTCCATAAGCTCAGATCGTCCCTGCAAGGTGGACAAAGCAGAATTGTATGTGTGCAAGTGTGATCCCAGACAAAGCTGAGTCCCTTCATGTGTCAGGGTACCTGTGATGGATTTCTAACCAGGGAGTCTGCAACACTGATAGCTACCCACATATTGATGCTGTGGGTGAGACTGCATGGCCACCTGGTGCTGCATCCCTGCCTTTATTAGAACAGAACCCAAAGGCTCAGCCCTGCCCAGCCCAGGTCTCCCATCTCTTCACTGCCTGCACTGAGGACACACCTTTGCTGAAAGTGCTGCTGCCTCCCCAGTGCCAAACCTTATTATGGCAGCTTCCTTTAAGATGGGGTCAGCAGGGACTACATCCCTATTTTTAAGAAGAAAACTGAGGCAAAGAGGGAAACTGAATCATGGAAGCTAGACTTCCCCATCAAGGCTCATACCCACATTCTCCTTAGCCCTGGACCAAGGTTCCCCCTCTTAGAGCCAGAAGTGACACCTTCCTGTGATTCCATGTGACAGATGAGGAAGGAGTGAGGTCTGGGGAATGTTTGCAGGAGCAGGGACCTCCACAAGGGAACTCCAAGCCCAGGAGGCTCTGCTGCCTCCCTGGTCTATGTCGGGAACTTTCAGGGAGGCGAATCCTTGGATAGGGCCCTGGCGGGCCCTTGGCATTGCAGGAACCTGAGGCTTTTCTCCCTCCTCCTCGGGCTCCAGGAACCACCTGGGCTCCTTCCCCAGCTCCAGGACAGCCTCACACTTTCCACGTCTGCAAGGGGAAGGAGAGAGTGATGGATGCCTACAGCTGTGGACAGCCTTCCGGGCTGGTGGTCAGCCATGTTTCCTGGCATAGAAGCATCCAGAAGGGCCCATTCTCTCCTCCCCGGTGAGTGGGTGCCTTTTCTAATTCACATGGAGGCATCTTATGGGTGAGCACAGTGGCTCGGATGTTCTGTTGTCCAGATGTGGCCAGAAGTGACCCACGTCCTCCCTGTCTGCAAGCTCTAGCTCCCTCAGCCTCCCTGAACAGCATCTAGCTGGGGTGGGGACATCACAGCTGCCTGTTTCCCAGCCTGAGGATTTAGACAAAGGCCTGACTGTGCCTTCCCGGGAACTGACTGCAGGGGAAATGCTGTGCTCCCTGAGCAGGGCCCGTCTTGGCTCCCAGTGATGGACATTATCCTGACTCCCCCAGGGTGCATGCTGCCAGCTGAGATCTTGGATCCTGGTGACCCTGCAGGAAAGCACTCTCCTGTCCATCCATGCTAATTCTGAGACTCCAGCTCCATGGAGATGGACCAAGATCCACCCCTGAGCCAGGCCCTCAAGGCTCAAGGACGAGGCTTTTGGGCAGTGGCACAGAAAATGAGGATGATGCCAGAGAGGCCAGGGCCACCTGGGCAGTGGGCATCAGGCTGTGCTGGACAGTGGGGCTGATGTCTGGCCAGGCAGCCTTGGGACTGTGAAGATGCCTTTTTCCTATTTCCATGAAGGCATCGGCTGGATTGGCAGGAAGTTGTGAGAATCCCCACTGAGCAAGGCCCGCAATGGGCGAGGGCTGGGTGGCTGGGGCAGGGAGCAGGTGCTCATGGGTGAAGGGTGCCAGGTGTTCTGTCATCTTGGCCCTTGGCCTCCCACCAGGAACATAGACCTGTGGACCCTTCTGAGTGGGGCTCAGCCTTCATCTTCTGTCCCCAAGTGGTCTGGGTCATCGTGGGGCCTGGGCTGATCACTTCAGTAGAGGGTCAGGCCGGGGCAATAGTCCCCGATGACAAACTCTCTTGTCATCTGGACCAGATGGGAGCCTCTTTGTTCACCTGATTCTTCCAGTGTGTGGGAGGTTGATGTCACCCTGCTCACCCCCGACACAACGTCCTCCCAAGCCCCAGCCATCACTGCTGCCTCAGGCCTGAGAGCTGGAATTATTGGGGAGGGTCAGCGTGGAGCCCTGAGTGGGGATCTGAGCAGCTGAGAAGTGGGGTCACGGTGCCAGGAGGCATCTTCCCCTGGTAGGTTTTTGGCGAGGGTTAGGACCAGCTGGGGACAGTAGACCTGTCCTTGAATCTCCCTCCTCCCACATTTCTGGACAGGGTCACAGGGTCCACCATGGCTCAGGGGGTCTGAGAGGGTCCCAGTGGGGGCAGGTCTCAATTTTGCAGTCACTGAGCATGGCAAAGGGGACAGATACTGTTCTAGAACACATGGTACTGTAATCTCATTGAGTATCTTGAATGTCACCCGCTCTTTCATTTTACACAAATAAGATGCCGGGTGCAGGGGCCATGCTCCAAACATCTGGAAGTGACCTTCTACAAGCTGTTCTGAGCCTTGGGCTTCACAGAGGGTCGGGAGACTAGGTAGGTACACAGGACAGCCCTCTGATGTCTGGAGAAAGTGGAACGAGGTACCCAGGGAGCAGCTCAGATCTCCTGCACATAGCAGACCCCAAGGCCAGGACATAGGTGGACATGTCCTTGGGTGCACTGAAGACTGGAATGCCAAAGTGCGGGGTGCACTGACAGTTCAGCTGAGTCCATCATGAAGCTAGCTCTTCAGGTTGCAGGCTTTGGTCCAAACGAGCAAGCTGCTCCCTTCCTGTCACCAACCTTGAGGCCCATTGGGGTCCCCTCCCACCTCAATCTTGGTCATCCATGTCTCTGTAGGGGCCTGCAGCAGTGGGTGGGTGGCACCCCCAGTCCAGGCACACAGAGTAGAATCCATGACCACCATGTGCTGTTGTACAGGTTGCTCACTGCACAAGAGTGCCTGGCCAAGGAGGCAAATGGCGAGAGGAAAACCGGCTCATTCTCCATTCTCCAAACACACAGTTCACAAGGAGACAGGTACCTTTTCCCATTCACATGAATGCTCTGTATTCTGGCCAGGCCACATGTTTCAAGTACAGCATCCACCCTCAGAAGCCCCTATGGGCCAGCAGTGCCTCCATATAGATGCACGTCCTCTCTTCCATCCCACCAGGGAGGCACTGCAGCCCTCTCTCTTTGTGCTAGGAGGGAAGGAGTTGGGACCAAATTTGTGGGCTCTTCTCTCTGCAGCAAGGTAGGCCTGTGGATGCCCCTCAAAGTCCTCTGCACCATGGGCTCAGCCTCCTCCTCCCCTCCCACCTTTGCTCTCCTCCTCTCCCTATCCTCAGTTTTCAGTTCTAACCCCCTCTCTGGAGTCGTGGCTCTCATCTGCCCCATCTGCTCCTTCCCCTTCCTGCCTGATCCCCCTGGAAAGAGGGCAAAGCCTGATGATGTGTGGAGGCCAGGCTCCTCCTGGGGCCCTGGTGAGTGAATGGGCCAGGACAACTGCTCTCTGAGCACTCACCCTGAGGCACAGCTCCCAGGGTTGCCCATCCAAGGGAGGGTGCGTTAGATCATACTGATTATAATTTTAAAACCAAAGCTATCACTGCTTTGTGCTTTGTGACCTCAGGTACCTTCCCAGCAATTCTATGAGGTAAGTGCCACTGTCACCCCCTTTTTATACATGGGTAAACTGGGGCACAGAGAGGTGAAGTAATTTGTCCAAGATCACACAGTTAATAAAAGGCAAACCTAGTTTTGTTTTTATCTGTAAACGATAGGGACTCTTAAAAAAGAAAACATAAAATCACAATAGTATTATCACATCTCACTTGTTAACAGTGATTTCTGAATACATATCCTGGCCAGTGTCACACACTCAGCTATCAGATGGCAAAGCCAGGATTTGGGTCCCTGAATCATGCCTGCCTCTCTGTGCAGGTGGGACAGGAACAGGTACCCCTGTCCCAGTTCAGACCTGGGTGCTACACCTCTAACCAATGCCCTGACCCCTGGATGCTGCAGGAATGACTCAACATTTAGCTCACCACAAACCTCATGGATGGAGAGGTGGAAGACGCAGGGTCATTCTTACCTTGACACGTGTTCTCACTCGCGTTCCTGAACGTTGTTGCCCCAGAAATAAGCTCATATCCTTTGATGCACGTGCAGTGGTAGCCCCCTTCCGTGTTCTGGCAGTCTGCGAATTTTCCACAGGACACTTGCAAGGGTGGTCCACACTCATTGATGTCTGGAACACAGCAGAGCAAAGGGTCACCTCCCAAAGGTATGAGTTCCCTCGGGGCAGATATCCCCATCCCCTACCCGACTCCCCAGCATCAGGACTGTTGCTTAATCTATGTCTTTCTGGAAAGAATTAGACTCTTAGGCAGTACTGCTGAGGCTGGGCTGTGGCTGGAGCAAGCCATTCCTGAAGCTTGTGCAATCAGCTCTGCTCTTCTTGACCCTCTGGCTGGCACCCCAGATTGGGGCACAGTGGGAGGGGTAGATGTGGGAGGGTGGGTGGCAGCTCTGTATCGCCCTCTTCAGTCCTGAAAGGACAAACTGTGGCACAGCCTCCAGACTCCTGGAGACCCAGCTCCTCTCCAGGAAGCCAAGTTTATTCAAGTTTATTCAAGGCTCAAGGACGAGGCTTTTGGGCAGTGGCACAGAAAATGAGGATGATGCCAGAGAGGCCAGGGCCACCTGGGCAGTGGGCATCAGGCTGTGCTGGACAGTGGGGCTGATGTCTGGCCAGGCAGCCTTGGGACTGTGAAGATGCCTTTTTCCTATTTCCATGAAGGCATCGGCTGGATTGGCAGGAAGTTGTGAGAATCCCCACTGAGCAAGGCCCGCAATGGGCGAGGGCTGGGTGGCTGGGGCAGGGAGCAGGTGTTCATGGGTGAAGGCTGGCAGGTGTTTCTGTCATCTTGGCCCTTGGCCTCCCACCAGGAACATAGACCTGTGGACCCTTCTGAGTGGGGCTCAGCCTTCATCTTCTGTCCCCAAGTGGTCTGGGTCATCGTGGGGCCTGGGCTGATCACTTCAGTAGAGGGTCAGGCCGGGGCAATAGTCCCCGATGACAAACTCTCTTGTCATCTGGACCAGATGGGAGCCTCTTTGTTCACCTGATTCTTCCAGTGTGTGGGAGGTTGATGTCACCCTGCTCACCCCCGACACAACGTCCTCCCAAGCCCCAGCCATCACTGCTGCCTCAGGCCTGAGAGCTGGAATTATTGGGGAGGGTCAGCGTGGAGCCCTGAGTGGGGATCTGAGCAGCTGAGAAGTGGGGTCACGGTGCCAGGAGGCATCTTCCCCTGGTAGGTTTTTGGCGAGGGTTAGGACCAGCTGGGGACAGTAGACCTGTCCTTGAATCTCCCTCCTCCCACATTTCTGGACAGGGTCACAGGGTCCACCATGGCTCAGGGGGTCTGAGAGGGTCCCAGTGGGGGCAGGTCTCAATTTTGCAGTCACTGAGCATGGCAAAGGGGACAGATACTGTTCTAGAACACATGGTACTGTAATCTCATTGAGTATCTTGAATGTCACCCGCTCTTTCATTTTACACAAATAAGATGCCGGGTGCAGGGGCCATGCTCCAAACATCTGGAAGTGACCTTCTACAAGCTGTTCTGAGCCTTGGGCTTCACAGAGGGTCGGGAGACTAGGTAGGTACACAGGACAGCCCTCTGATGTCTGGAGAAAGTGGAACGAGGTACCCAGGGAGCAGCTCAGATCTCCTGCACATAGCAGACCCCAAGGCCAGGACATAGGTGGACATGTCCTTGGGTGCACTGAAGACTGGAATGCCAAAGTGCGGGGTGCACTGACAGTTCAGCTGAGTCCATCATGAAGCTAGCTCTTCAGGTTGCAGGCTTTGGTCCAAACGAGCAAGCTGCTCCCTTCCTGTCACCAACCTTGAGGCCCACTGGGGTCCCCTCCCACCTCAATCTTGGTCATCCATGTCTCTGTAGGGGCCTGCAGCAGTGGGTGGGTGGCACCCCCAGTCCAGGCACACAGAGTAGGATCCATGACCACCATGTGCAGTTGTACAGGTTGCTCACTGCACAAGAGTGCCTGGCCAAGGAGGCAAATGGCGAGAGGAAAACCGGCTCATTCTCCATTCTCCAAACACACAGTTCACAAGGAGACAGGTACCTTTTCCCATTCACATGAATGTTCTGTATTCTGGCCAGGCCACATGTTTCAAGTACAGCATCCACCCTCAGAAGCCCCTATGGGCCAGCAGTGCCTCCATATAGATGCACGTCCTCTCTTCCATCCCACCAGGGAGGCACTGCAGCCCTCTCTCTTTGTGCTAGGAGGGAAGGAGTTGGGACCAAATTTGTGGGCTCTTCTCTCTGCAGCAAGGTAGGCCTGTGGATGCCCCTCAAAGTCCTCTGCACCATGGGCTCAGCCTCCTCCTCCCCTCCCACCTTTGCTCTCCTCCTCTCCCTATCCTCAGTTTTCAGTTCTAACCCCCTCTCTGGAGTCGTGGCTCTCATCTGCCCCATCTGCTCCTTCCCCTTCCTGCCTGATCCCCCTGGAAAGAGGGCAAAGCCTGATGATGTGTGGAGGCCAGGCTCCTCCTGGGGCCCTGGTGAGTGAATGGGCCAGGACAACTGCTCTCTGAGCACTCACCCTGAGGCACAGCTCCCAGGGTTGCCCATCCAAGGGAGGGTGCGTTAGATCATACTGATTATAATTTTAAAACCAAAGCTATCACTGCTTTGTGCTTTGTGACCTCAGGTACCTTCCCAGCAATTCTATGAGGTAAGTGCCACTGTCACCCCCTTTTTATACATGGGTAAACTGGGGCACAGAGAGGTGAAGTAATTTGTCCAAGATCACACAGTTAATAAAAGGCAAACCTAGTTTTGTTTTTATCTGTAAACGATAGGGACTCTTAAAAAAGAAAACATAAAATCACAATAGTATTATCACATCTCACTTGTTAACAGTGATTTCTGAATACATATCCTGGCCAGTGTCACACACTCAGCTATCAGATGGCAAAGCCAGGATTTGGGTCCCTGAATCATGCCTGCCTCTCTGTGCAGGTGGGACAGGAACAGGTACCCCTGTCCCAGTTCAGACCTGGGTGCTACACCTCTAACCAATGCCCTGACCCCTGGATGCTGCAGGAATGACTCAGCATTTAGCTCACCACAAACCTCATGGATGGAGAGGTGGAAGACGCAGGGTCATTCTTACCTTGACACGTGTTCTCACTCGCGTTCCTGAACGTTGTTGCCCCAGAAATAAGCTCATATCCTTTGATGCACGTGCAGTGGTAGCCCCCTTCCGTGTTCTGGCAGTCTGCGAATTTTCCACAGGACACTTGCAAGGGTGGTCCACACTCATTGATGTCTGGAACACAGCAGAGCAAAGGGTCACCTCCCAAAGGTATGAGTTCCCTCGGGGCAGATATCCCCATCCCCTACCCGACTCCCCAGCATCAGGACTGTTGCTTAATCTATGTCTTTCTGGAAAGAATTAGACTCTTAGGCAGTACTGCTGAGGCTGGGCTGTGGCTGGAGCAAGCCATTCCTGAAGCTTGTGCAATCAGCTCTGCTCTTCTTGACCCTCTGGCTGGCACCCCAGATTGGGGCACAGTGGGAGGGGTAGATGTGGGAGGGTGGGTGGCAGCTCTGTATCGCCCTCTTCAGTCCTGAAAGGACAAACTGTGGCACAGCCTCCAGACTCCTGGAGACCCAGCTCCTCTCCAGGAAGCCAAGTTTATTCAAGTTTATTCAAGGCTCAAGGACGAGGCTCTTGGGCAGTGGCACAGAAAATGAGGATGATGCCAGAGAGGCCAGGGCCACCTGGGCAGTGGGCATCAGGCTGTGCTGGACAGTGGGGCTGATGTCTGGCCAGGCAGCCTTGGGACTGTGAAGATGCCTTTTTCCTATTTCCATGAAGGCATCGGCTGGATTGGCAGGAAGTTGTGAGAATCCCCACTGAGCAAGGCCCGCAATGGGCGAGGGCTGGGTGGCTGGGGCAGGGAGCAGGTGTTCATGGGTGAAGGCTGGCAGGTGTTTCTGTCATCTTGGCCCTTGGCCTCCCACCAGGAACATAGACCTGTGGACCCTTCTGAGTGGGGCTCAGCCTTCATCTTCTGTCCCCAAGTGGTCTGGGTCATCGTGGGGCCTGGGCTGATCACTTCAGTAGAGGCTCAGGCCGGGGCAATAGTCCCCGATGACAAACTCTCTTGTCATCTGGACCAGATGGGAGCCTCTTTGTTCACCTGATTCTTCCAGTGTGTGGGAGGTTGATGTCACCCTGCTCACCCCCGACACAACGTCCTCCCAAGCCCCAGCCATCACTGCTGCCTCAGGCCTGAGAGCTGGAATTATTGGGGAGGGTCAGCGTGGAGCCCTGAGTGGGGATCTGAGCAGCTGAGAAGTGGGGTCACGGTGCCAGGAGGCATCTTCCCCTGGTAGGTTTTTGGCGAGGGTTAGGACCAGCTGGGGACAGTAGACCTGTCCTTGAATCTCCCTCCTCCCACATTTCTGGACAGGGTCACAGGGTCCACCATGGCTCAGGGGGTCTGAGAGGGTCCCAGTGGGGGCAGGTCTCAATTTTGCAGTCACTGAGCATGGCAAAGGGGACAGATACTGTTCTAGAACACATGGTACTGTAATCTCATTGAGTATCTTGAATGTCACCCGCTCTTTCATTTTACACAAATAAGATGCCGGGTGCAGGGGCCATGCTCCAAACATCTGGAAGTGACCTTCTACAAGCTGTTCTGAGCCTTGGGCTTCACAGAGGGTCGGGAGACTAGGTAGGTACACAGGACAGCCCTCTGATGTCTGGAGAAAGTGGAACGAGGTACCCAGGGAGCAGCTCAGATCTCCTGCACATAGCAGACCCCAAGGCCAGGACATAGGTGGACATGTCCTTGGGTGCACTGAAGACTGGAATGCCAAAGTGCGGGGTGCACTGACAGTTCAGCTGAGTCCATCATGAAGCTAGCTCTTCAGGTTGCAGGCTTTGGTCCAAACGAGCAAGCTGCTCCCTTCCTGTCACCAACCTTGAGGCCCACTGGGGTCCCCTCCCACCTCAATCTTGGTCATCCATGTCTCTGTAGGGGCCTGCAGCAGTGGGTGGGTGGCACCCCCAGTCCAGGCACACAGAGTAGGATCCATGACCACCATGTGCAGTTGTACAGGTTGCTCACTGCACAAGAGTGCCTGGCCAAGGAGGCAAATGGCGAGAGGAAAACCGGCTCATTCTCCATTCTCCAAACACACAGTTCACAAGGAGACAGGTACCTTTTCCCATTCACATGAATGCTCTGTATTCTGGCCAGGCCACATGTTTCAAGTACAGCATCCACCCTCAGAAGCCCCTATGGGCCAGCAGTGCCTCCATATAGATGCACGTCCTCTCTTCCATCCCACCAGGGAGGCACTGCAGCCCTCTCTCTTTGTGCTAGGAGGGAAGGAGTTGGGACCAAATTTGTGGGCTCTTCTCTCTGCAGCAAGGTAGGCCTGTGGATGCCCCTCAAAGTCCTCTGCACCATGGGCTCAGC
Organism: Hippopotamus amphibius kiboko; assembly: GCF_030028045.1. Taxonomy (NCBI): domain Eukaryota; kingdom Metazoa; phylum Chordata; class Mammalia; order Artiodactyla; family Hippopotamidae; genus Hippopotamus; species Hippopotamus amphibius. The sequence goes on along the minus strand of NC_080200.1, from coordinate 13,350,106 downwards.
CTCCTCCTCCCCTCCCACCTTTGCTCTCCTCCTCTCCCTATCCTCAGTTTTCAGTTCTAACCCCCTCTCTGGAGTCGTGGCTCTCATCTGCCCCATCTGCTCCTTCCCCTTCCTGCCTGATCCCCCTGGAAAGAGGGCAAAGCCTGATGATGTGTGGAGGCCAGGCTCCTCCTGGGGCCCTGGTGAGTGAATGGGCCAGGACAACTGCTCTCTGAGCACTCACCCTGAGGCACAGCTCCCAGGGTTGCCCATCCAAGGGAGGGTGCGTTAGATCATACTGATTATAATTTTAAAACCAAAGCTATCACTGCTTTGTGCTTTGTGACCTCAGGTACCTTCCCAGCAATTCTATGAGGTAAGTGCCACTGTCACCCCCTTTTTATACATGGGTAAACTGGGGCACAGAGAGGTGAAGTAATTTGTCCAAGATCACACAGTTAATAAAAGGCAAACCTAGTTTTGTTTTTATCTGTAAACGATAGGGACTCTTAAAAAAGAAAACATAAAATCACAATAGTATTATCACATCTCACTTGTTAACAGTGATTTCTGAATACATATCCTGGCCAGTGTCACACACTCAGCTATCAGATGGCAAAGCCAGGATTTGGGTCCCTGAATCATGCCTGCCTCTCTGTGCAGGTGGGACAGGAACAGGTACCCCTGTCCCAGTTCAGACCTGGGTGCTACACCTCTAACCAATGCCCTGACCCCTGGATGCTGCAGGAATGACTCAGCATTTAGCTCACCACAAACCTCATGGATGGAGAGGTGGAAGACGCAGGGTCATTCTTACCTTGACACGTGTTCTCACTCGCGTTCCTGAACGTTGTTGCCCCAGAAATAAGCTCATATCCTTTGATGCACGTGCAGTGGTAGCCCCCTTCCGTGTTCTGGCAGTCTGCGAATTTTCCACAGGACACTTGCAAGGGTGGTCCACACTCATTGATGTCTGGAACACAGCAGAGCAAAGGGTCACCTCCCAAAGGTATGAGTTCCCTCGGGGCAGATATCCCCATCCCCTACCCGACTCCCCAGCATCAGGACTGTTGCTTAATCTATGTCTTTCTGGAAAGAATTAGACTCTTAGGCAGTACTGCTGAGGCTGGGCTGTGGCTGGAGCAAGCCATTCCTGAAGCTTGTGCAATCAGCTCTGCTCTTCTTGACCCTCTGGCTGGCACCCCAGATTGGGGCACAGTGGGAGGGGTAGATGTGGGAGGGTGGGTGGCAGCTCTGTATCGCCCTCTTCAGTCCTGAAAGGACAAACTGTGGCACAGCCTCCAGACTCCTGGAGACCCAGCTCCTCTCCAGGAAGCCAAGTTTATTCAAGTTTATTCAAGGCTCAAGGATGAGGCTTTTGGGCAATGGCACAGAAAATGAGGATGATGCCAGAGAGGCCAGGGCCACCTGGGCAGTGGGCATCAGGCTGTGCTGGACAGTGGGGCTGATGTCTGGCCAGGCAGCCTTGGGACTGTGAAGATGCCTTTTTCCTATTTCCATGAAGGCATCGGCTGGATTGGCAGGAAGTTGTGAGAATCCCCACTGAGCAAGGCCCGCAATGGGCGAGGGCTGGGTGGCTGGGGCAGGGAGCAGGTGCTCATGGGTGAAGGGTGCCAGGTGTTCTGTCATCTTGGCCCTTGGCCTCCCACCAGGAACATAGACCTGTGGACCCTTCTGAGTGGGGCTCAGCCTTCATCTTCTGTCCCCAAGTGGTCTGGGTCATCGTGGGGCCTGGGCTGATCACTTCAGTAGAGGCTCAGGCCGGGGCAATAGTCCCCGATGACAAACTCTCTTGTCATCTGGACCAGATGGGAGCCTCTTTGTTCACCTGATTCTTCCAGTGTGTGGGAGGTTGATGTCACCCTGCTCACCCCCGACACAACGTCCTCCCAAGCCCCAGCCATCACTGCTGCCTCAGGCCTGAGAGCTGGAATTATTGGGGAGGGTCAGAGTCGAGCCCTGAGTGGGGATCTGAGCAGCTGAGAAGTGGGGTCACGGTGCCAGGAGACATCTTCCCCTGGTAGGGTTTTGGCGAGGGTTAGGACCAGCTGGGGACAGTAGACCTGTCCTTGAATCTCCCTCCTCCCACATTTCTGGACAGGGTCACAGGGTCCACCATGGCTCAGGGGGTCTGAGAGGGTCCCAGTGGGGGCAGGTCTCAATTTTGCAGTCACTGAGCATGGCAAAGGGGACAGATACTGTTCTAGAACACATGGTACTGTAATCTCATTGAGTATCTTGAATGTCACCCGCTCTTTCATTTTACACAAATAAGATGCCGGGTGCAGGGGCCATGCTCCAAACATCTGGAAGTGACCTTCTACAAGCTGTTCTGAGCCTTGGGCTTCACAGAGGGTCGGGAGACTAGGTAGGTACACAGGACAGCCCTCTGATGTCTGGAGAAAGTGGAACGAGGTACCCAGGGAGCAGCTCAGATCTCCTGCACATAGCAGACCCCAAGGCCAGGACATAGGTGGACATGTCCTTGGGTGCACTGAAGACTGGAATGCCAAAGTGCGGGGTGCACTGACAGTTCAGCTGAGTCCATCATGAAGCTAGCTCTTCAGGTTGCAGGCTTTGGTCCAAACGAGCAAGCTGCTCCCTTCCTGTCACCAACCTTGAGGCCCACTGGGGTCCCCTCCCACCTCAATCTTGGTCATCCATGTCTCTGTAGGGGCCTGCAGCAGTGGGTGGGTGGCACCCCCAGTCCAGGCACACAGAGTAGGATCCATGACCACCATGTGCAGTTGTACAGGTTGCTCACTGCACAAGAGTGCCTGGCCAAGGAGGCAAATGGCGAGAGGAAAACCGGCTCATTCTCCATTCTCCAAACACACAGTTCACAAGGAGACAGGTACCTTTTCCCATTCACATGAATGTTCTGTATTCTGGCCAGGCCACATGTTTCAAGTACAGCATCCACCCTCAGAAGCCCCTATGGGCCAGCAGTGCCTCCATATAGATGCACGTCCTCTCTTCCATCCCACCAGGGAGGCACTGCAGCCCTCTCTCTTTGTGCTAGGAGGGAAGGAGTTGGGACCAAATTTGTGGGCTCTTCTCTCTGCAGCAAGGTAGGCCTGTGGATGCCCCTCAAAGTCCTCTGCACCATGGGCTCAGCCTCCTCCTCCCCTCCCACCTTTGCTCTCCTCCTCTCCCTATCCTCAGTTTTCAGTTCTAACCCCCTCTCTGGAGTCGTGGCTCTCATCTGCCCCATCTGCTCCTTCCCCTTCCTGCCTGATCCCCCTGGAAAGAGGGCAAAGCCTGATGATGTGTGGAGGCCAGGCTCCTCCTGGGGCCCTGGTGAGTGAATGGGCCAGGACAACTGCTCTCTGAGCACTCACCCTGAGGCACAGCTCCCAGGGTTGCCCATCCAAGGGAGGGTGCGTTAGATCATACTGATTATAATTTTAAAACCAAAGCTATCACTGCTTTGTGCTTTGTGACCTCAGGTACCTTCCCAGCAATTCTATGAGGTAAGTGCCACTGTCACCCCCTTTTTATACATGGGTAAACTGGGGCACAGAGAGGTGAAGTAATTTGTCCAAGATCACACAGTTAATAAAAGGCAAACCTAGTTTTGTTTTTATCTGTAAACGATAGGGACTCTTAAAAAAGAAAACATAAAATCACAATAGTATTATCACATCTCACTTGTTAACAGTGATTTCTGAATACATATCCTGGCCAGTGTCACACACTCAGCTATCAGATGGCAAAGCCAGGATTTGGGTCCCTGAATCATGCCTGCCTCTCTGTGCAGGTGGGACAGGAACAGGTACCCCTGTCCCAGTTCAGACCTGGGTGCTACACCTCTAACCAATGCCCTGACCCCTGGATGCTGCAGGAATGACTCAGCATTTAGCTCACCACAAACCTCATGGATGGAGAGGTGGAAGACGCAGGGTCATTCTTACCTTGACACGTGTTCTCACTCGCGTTCCTGAACGTTGTTGCCCCAGAAATAAGCTCATATCCTTTGATGCACGTGCAGTGGTAGCCCCCTTCCGTGTTCTGGCAGTCTGCGAATTTTCCACAGGACACTTGCAAGGGTGGTCCACACTCATTGATGTCTGGAACACAGCAGAGCAAAGGGTCACCTCCCAAAGGTATGAGTTCCCTCAGGGCAGATATCCCCATCCCCTACCCGACTCCCCAGCATCAGGACTGTTGCTTAATCTAAGTCTTTCTGGAAAGAATTAGACTCTTAGGCAGTACTGCTGAGGCTGGGCTGTGGCTGGAGCAAGCCATTCCTGAAGCTTGTGCAATCAGCTCTGCTCTTCTTGACCCTCTGGCTGGCACCCCAGATTGGGGCACAGTGGGAGGGGTAGATGTGGGAGGGTGGGTGGCAGCTCTGTATCGCCCTCTTCAGTCCTGAAAGGACAAACTGTGGCACAGCCTCCAGACTCCTGGAGACCCAGCTCCTCTCCAGGAAGCCAAGTTTATTCAAGTTTATTCAAGGCTCAAGGACGAGGCTTTTGGGCAGTGGCACAGAAAATGAGGATGATGCCAGAGAGGCCAGGGCCACCTGGGCAGTGGGCATCAGGCTGTGCTGGACAGTGGGGCTGATGTCTGGCCAGGCAGCCTTGGGACTGTGAAGATGCCTTTTTCCTATTTCCATGAAGGCATCGGCTGGATTGGCAGGAAGTTGTGAGAATCCCCACTGAGCAAGGCCCGCAATGGGCGAGGGCTGGGTGGCTGGGGCAGGGAGCAGGTGCTCATGGGTGAAGGCTGGCAGGTGTTCTGTCATCTTGGCCCTTGGCCTCCCACCAGGAACATAGACCTGTGGACCCTTCTGAGTGGGGCTCAGCCTTCATCTTCTGTCCCCAAGTGGTCTGGGTCATCGTGGGGCCTGGGCTGATCACTTCAGTAGAGGCTCAGGCCGGGGCAATAGTCCCCGATGACAAACTCTCTTGTCATCTGGACCAGATGGGAGCCTCTTTGTTCACCTGATTCTTCCAGTGTGTGGGAGGTTGATGTCACCCTGCTCACCCCCGACACAACGTCCTCCCAAGCCCCAGCCATCACTGCTGCCTCAGGCCTGAGAGCTGGAATTATTGGGGAGGGTCAGAGTCGAGCCCTGAGTGGGGATCTGAGCAGCTGAGAAGTGGGGTCACGGTGCCAGGAGACATCTTCCCCTGGTAGGGTTTTGGCGAGGGTTAGGACCAGCTGGGGACAGTAGACCTGTCCTTGAATCTCCCTCCTCCCACATTTCTGGACAGGGTCACAGGGTCCACCATGGCTCAGGGGGTCTGAGAGGGTCCCAGTGGGGGCAGGTCTCAATTTTGCAGTCACTGAGCATGGCAAAGGGGACAGATACTGTTCTAGAACACATGGTGCTGTAATCTCATTGAGTATCTTGAATGTCACCCGCTCTTTCATTTTACACAAATAAGATGCCAGGTGCAGGGGCCATGCTCCAAACATCTGGAAGTGACCTTCTACAAGCTGTTCTGAGCCTTGGGCTTCACAGAGGGTCGGGAGACTAGGTAGGTACACAGGACAGCCCTCTGATGTCTGGAGAAAGTGGAACGAGGTACCCAGGGAGCAGCTCAGATCTCCTGCACATAGCAGACCCTAAGGCCAGGACATAGGTGGACATGTCCTTGGGTGCACTGAAGACTGGAATGCCAAAGTGCGGGGTGCACTGACAGTTCAGCTGAGTCCATCATGAAGCTAGCTCTTCAGGTTGCAGGCTTTGGTCCAAACGAGCAAGCTGCTCCCTTCCTGTCACCAACCTTGAGGCCCATTGGGGTCCCCTCCCACCTCAATCTTGGTCATCCATGTCTCTGTAGGGGCCTGCAGCAGTGGGTGGGTGGCACCCCCAGTCCAGGCACACAGAGTAGGATCCATGACCACCATGTGCAGTTGCACAGGTTGCTCACTGCACAAGAGTGCCTGGCCAAGGAGGCAAATGGCGAGAGGAAAACCGGCTCATTCTCCATTCTCCAAACACACAGTTCACAAGGAGACAGGTACCTTTTCCCATTCACATGAATGCTCTGTATTCTGGCCAGGCCACATGTTTCAAGTACAGCATCCACCCTCAGAAGCCCCTATGGGCCAGCAGTGCCTCCATATAGATGCACGTCCTCTCTTCCATCCCACCAGGGAGGCACTGCAGCCCTCTCTCTTTGTGCTAGGAGAGAAGGAGTTGGGACCAAATTTGTGGGCTCTTCTCTCTGCAGCAAGGTAGGCCTGTGGATGCCCCTCAAAGTCCTCTGCACCATGGGCTTAACCTCCTCCTCCCCACCTACCTTTGCTCTCCTCCTCTCCCTATCCTCAGTTTTCAGTTCTAACCCCCTCTCTGGAATCATGGCTCCCATCTGCCCCATCTGCTCCTTCCCCTTCCTGCCTGATCCCCCTGGAAAGAGGGCAAAGCCTGATGATGTGTGGAGGCCAGGCTCCTCCTGGGGCCCTGGTAAGCGAATGGGCCAGGACAACTGCTCTCTGAGCACTCACCCTGAGGCACAGCTCCCAGGGTTGCCCATCCAAGGGAGGGTGCGTTAGATCATACTGATTATAATTTTAAAACCAAAGCTATCACTGCTTTGTGCTTTGTGACCTCAGGTACCTTCCCAGCAATTCTATGAGGTAAGTGCCACTGTCACCCCCTTTTTATACATGGGTAAACTGGGGCACAGAGAGGTGAAGTAATTTGTCCAAGATCACACAGTTAATAAAAGGCAAACCTAGTTTTGTTTTTATCTGTAAACGATAGGGACTCTTAAAAAAGAAAACATAAAATCACAATAGTATTATCACATCTCACTTGTTAACAGTGATTTCTGAATACATATCCTGGCCAGTGTCACACACTCAGCTATCAGATGGCAAAGCCAGGATTTGGGTCCCTGAATCATGCCTGCCTCTCTGTGCAGGTGGGACAGGAACAGGTACCCCTGTCCCAGTTCAGACCTGGGTGCTACACCTCTAACCAATGCCCTGACCCCTGGATGCTGCAGGAATGACTCAGCATTTAGCTCACCACAAACCTCATGGATGGAGAGGTGGAAGACGCAGGGTCATTCTTACCTTGACACGTGTTCTCACTCGCGTTCCTGAACGTTGTTGCCCCAGAAATAAGCTCATATCCTTTGATGCACGTGCAGTGGTAGCCCCCTTCCGTGTTCTGGCAGTCTGCGAATTTTCCACAGGACACTTGCAAGGGTGGTCCACACTCATTGATGTCTGGAACACAGCAGAGCAAAGGGTCACCTCCCAAAGGTATGAGTTCCCTCAGGGCAGATATCCCCATCCCCTACCCGACTCCCCAGCATCAGGACTGTTGCTTAATCTATGTCTTTCTGGAAAGAATTAGACTCTTAGGCAGTACTGCTGAGGCTGGGCTGTGGCTGGAGCAAGCCATTCCTGAAGCTTGTGCAATCAGCTCTGCTCTTCTTGACCCTCTGGCTGGCACCCCAGATTGGGGCACAGTGGGAGGGGTAGATGTGGGAGGGTGGGTGGCAGCTCTGTATCGCCCTCTTCAGTCCTGAAAGGACAAACTGTGGCACAGCCTCCAGACTCCTGGAGACCCAGCTCCTCTCCAGGAAGCCAAGTTTATTCACGTCTTATCTCTCCACCTTATATCTTCTCTTTTTTCTGTCCGCAATGACAGTTCTGAGGACAAAGGCTGAGGCCCTAAACAAACACCCATGTCCCCCCACAGGCACAGAACTGGACCCCACAATCTCCACTTGTCCTTCCACCACCCCCAAGCCTCTGTACCTTCACAAAGCTCCAAGGGGTTGGTGAGATTCTCCCCAGATGAAGAACTGAATCCCGGAGCACAGTGGCAGGCAGTGCCATTGACACATGAGGAGTTCGCAGGGCACCACTGAGCACAGGCTGTGGGGACAGACATGGGGATGGAGACATCCATTCCTTTCCTCCAAGGAATGAAGGAAACCAGCTGCCAGCTGGGGGTCCAAGGGCAGAGGAAGGGAGGGAGAGTGGGAGGGAGGGATGGAGGGAGGGGGAGAGATGACTGCCATCAAAAGAGGAAGAGCTCAGAATATTCTCAACATTTGGGATATAAGAAACAACTTCTCTTATTCCCAGAGAACCATTTCTAAACCTCACTTTTCTTTTTTCTGTCCATGATGACAGTTCTGAGGACAAAGGCTGAGGCCCTCAACCAATACCCATGTCCCCCCTCAGGCACTTGACCTGACCCCACAATCTCCACTTGTCCTTCCACCACCTCCAAGCCTCTGTACCATCACAGCTCTCCAAGGGGTTGGTGAAGATCTCCCCAGATGAAGAACTGAATCCCGGAGCACAGCGGCAGGCAGTACCATTGACACATGAGGAGTTCGCAGGGCACCACCGAGCACAGGCTGTGGAGGACAGATGTGGAGATAGAGACCATGGTCAGAAGGTCCAAGGAATGAAGGAAACCAGCAGCCAGCTGGGGCTCCAAGGATAGGGGAAGGGAAGGAGCGTGGGAGGGAGGGATGGAGGGAGGGGGAGAGATGACTGCCATCAAAAGAGGAAGAGCTTGGAATATTCTGGGCATTTGGGGAGGAAGAAACAACTTCTCTTATTCCCAGAGAACCATTTCTAAACCTCACTTGAAAATAAGCCGCCTTCTCCCACTTGTTGGTGAGAGGACCCAGATCCTGGCATGCACTCCCCGCCTTCCCCAGACTCACGTTTACTCTTCTGGGTTACAGGTCCCATTGGAAACAGCAGCAGCACCAAGAGTCCTGGCGCAGAAAGACAGAGATGACAAAGAGAGGAAGGTGGTGCTCCAGTTGCAATCCATTTCCTCATGGCCATCGCCTGCTGGGGAGGTGGCTGTGGCCCTGCAGCCCACCACTTTCCAGCAGCATCCCCAATGTTCCTATGCTTTGCCCACAATCCAGGACTCTGCCTTTCCCTCCCATCTCCCAGGACTCCTCAAGGAATCGGTCATTGACAGGCACAGCCCTCCTGCAATCTCAGGTGCTACATGTAAGTGGACATATCTTAGAAACTCCAACCTCTCCCAAAGGAGGTAGGACATTTGAAGGAGAAAGTCCTCAGACTGGTGTGACTGCCTATATTCGGGTTCTTTGTTCTCTGCCAATGGCAGAAATCTACTTCAAGGATTTCTCTCCAGGATCATTCCTCCCTATGAAGGTACATGTTTCAGGGCATACAAGAAGAGGATGGGTATTGGAGTCAGAAAGCCCCAAGTTTGAGCCCTAGCTCTCAATGATGTCAGCAGGGCATCGAGCTCTGGAATCAGGAGAGGGGGCATTGAGAATAGATGAGATATGGGAACAAAGGAACCTGCAGGTAGAGCCACTATCCCCTGGTTAAGTGCCTCTCTAGGTTCACCACCCATGGCTTCTATGGTTCCCTCCAAATGAGCTCCTGGTCCTCCTATAGTGCACTGAGGGCACAGCTATTCCCCTTGATCTTCAGTCCTTCCCTAAGGAATAAGTCAGTGACAGCAGAAGGCTTGTGATATGAAACCATTGTGGGTGCAAAGGGAAATCTACCCTATAGGCAATACCCAGTCTACCCAACCAGGTGAGCTGATGAACCCTATGAAAATTTTTTCACATCTGTGTACCTTTACACGATCTTTCTTCTCAGGCAAAGGAAAACCAATTTCCTCTTCCATTTCAACATTGTGTTATGTGACAGAGGACCCTGGTGGAGAATGCATTTGGAGACATGCCCAAGTCTGCCTCCAAACTTCCACCTGGTGGCCATGCGTCTTTGGAAATGCCACCTATCATTTGAACCACAATTTCCCCCAGTGCAAAATGAATACAATGGTAATAATAGGATGAGCTTTATTATGGTTATAGATAACTAAAGACTAACAAAGGGTTAGGATAGTACTTGGCACAGAACAAACAGGCAACACATGTCTGCCAAAGGGAAAGAAAGAGTAAAAGAAGAAAATGAAGTTTTCCAGTAAGTGGCCTGAGGAGACCTCTAAAACTGGCTCACTAATCACTGGACCCAGAACACCCCACAAAATCTTGCAAATCAAGAGGTTCAAATCTTCATGTTGACTCTAAGAGCACTTGTGAAACTGCCCAGGTCATTAAGAGTATGCATATTCGAAAAGCTACAAAGTATGGGAAAGATGTCACTTTAAAGAAGCAACGTGTGCCATTCCTTCATTACAATGGTGGAGCTGGTAGGTGTGCCCAGGCCAAACAGTGGGGCTGGATGCAGGGTCTGTGGCTCAAAAAGAGTACTGAAGTCTTACAGCACATACGCAAAAATGCAGAGAGTAATGCTGAACTTAAGGGCTTAGATGTAGATTCTCTGGTCCTTGAGCACATCCAGGTGAACACAGCCCCCAAGATGCAGCTCAGGATGTTCAGAGCTCACGGTCGGATCAACCCATACATGAGCTCTCCCTGCCACATTGAGATGATCCTTACTGAAAAAGAACAGATTTTCCCTAAAGCAGAAAAGGAGGTTTTGCAGAAGAAAAAGATATCCCAGAAGAAACTGAAGAAACAAAAACTTACAGCCCAGGAATAAATGCTGAAAAAAATGCAAATAAAAGTAAAAGGAAAGATAGGAAGGAAGGAAGGAAGGAAGGAAGGAAGGAAGGAAGGAAGGAAGGGAGGGAGGGAGGGAAAAGAAAAGAAAAGAAAAGAAAAAAGAAAAGGAAAGGAAAGGAAAGGAAAAGAAAAGAAAATGCAGAGCAGTGATTCTCTCCTCTTCCTCTAGTAACTTCCCATTTCTTTCCCATTAACTGAGACATACTTGTGTCTGGATCAGACTCTGGGGTCAGGCAGAATTACATACTCACCTTGGTTCTCTCAGGGTCAGAGTCCCAGACTTCTATTATTCCCTCTTTACCCATAAAACACTCCTTTTCTCTTAGGTCTCTGTTCAGTGATAAAGAGAGCCAGGCTCCAGGGCCAGACCGCCTGAATCCAAAACCCAGCATGGAGCTGCCCCTTGGGAGAGCTGTTCAGGCATTTCATGCCTCAGGTGCTGTATCAACTATGCCTCTTCAGTATTCTAAAGTGTGGCATCTAAAGCAGGATCAAATGAGTCCTAATGTCCCACGTGTATGAACAAAGTTGTTTATTCTTCTGAGTATATTGTACATGCACACCTAAAAGTGTAAATATCTTGAAGAAACTAACTTTGCTATTCATTTCTTTTAACTGTCCACAGCAACTCGTACATTACACCCTCCAAAATGTGCCCAGTTTTTACAAAAATCATATTCCACAGATGAAAAGAAATGTGGCTATTTTCATAAAAACCAAGAAATAAATTACAACCAACGACAACATATAAGAAACACCTAACCTACTAGGGAACAGGTGTAATCCTAAGCATTGAAGGAAATAAAGACTAATCAGAATTAAGCTGACCTCACTGATACTGGTTTTTAATAATTCACTGTTATTGTACTTCAAATTATATGATCTTGCATCCCCATCCCTGGGTGTGTATATTCAGAGAAAACCATAATTTGAAATGATGCATGCACCCCAATGTTCATTGCAGTACTATATACAATAGCCAGGACATGGAAACAACCTAAATGTTCATCAACAAAGGAATGGATAAAGAAGATGTGCTACATATATACAAAGGAATATTACTCAGCCATAAAAAAGAATGAAATAATCCCATTTGAAGCAACATGGATGGACCTGGGGATTGTCATACTGAGTGAAGTACGTCAGAGAAAGACAAATATCATATGATATCTCTTCTATGTGGAATCTAGAAAAATGATACAGATGAACTTATTTGCAAAGCAGAAATAGAGACACAGATGGGGCATGGGATGAACTGGGAAATTGGGATTGCCATATATACACTACTATGTATAAAATAGATAACTAATGAGAACCTACAGTTTAACACCGGGAACCCTATTCAATGCTCTGTGGTAACTTAACTGGGAAGGAAATCAAAAAGAAAAAATGGATATAAGTACATTGTCTATATATATATATATAGCTGATTCACTTTCCTGTATAGCTGAAACTAATGCAACATTGTAAAGCAATAATACTCCAATAGAAATTACCTAGAAAAAGGAAAACCCAACCTACTAGGGAACAGGTATTATCCTAAGCATTGAAGGAAATAAAGAATGATCAAAATTAGGCTGACCTCATCGATACTGGGTTATTATACTGTTATTGTGCTTCCAATCATTCCATGACCCATACAAAGCCCAAAACCAAAGGACAGGTTTTTCTTAGTGCATTAGAGTTTTTAGAGAGTTTGGCTGTGCACCTGTCTGAAAAAACTAGTACAGATGGCGTGATGGTTAATTTTATGATTCAATGTGGCTCAGCCACAGGACCCAGATATTTGGTCCAACACTAGCCTAGATGTTGCTGTGAAGGTGTTTAGATGAGTTAACATTTAAGTCAGGAGACTTTCAATAAAGCGTATTACCCTCCATAATCTGGGTGGGCCTCATCCAATCAGTTGAAAGCCTCACAGGAAAAACATTGACATCCTTCAAGAAGGAGAAAATTCTACTTCCAGAGGCCCTCAGACTTGATGCAACAACAAGTCGTCCTGGGTTTCCAGCCTGAACCCCTGTCCTGCAGATTTTGGACTTTCCAATCTCCATAATCTCATGAACCATTTCCTTAAATAAATCCCTTTCTCTCCCTCTCTATGTACCTCCTCTTGGTTTTGTTGCTCTTGAGAACCTGGACTAACACAGGTGGCAAAATGAGACATCTATGTTAAATCCTCAAGTTTCCCTAGGAATAAGTTTCACCAAATTTCTCCTTTGAGTACTTAATGTATTTGAGTAAATACCCTTCTTGAAATTTCTCCTCTGCTCTCCCTTGTAGAGATAGTGGGAAACCCAGAAATAAAGCAAAAGCCAGAAGTAAAGCAAAGAACAGAGAAAATTCTCAAAACTGGATAAATAGTCCCAGATAGCTTTAGCTGCCTATCGCCATTGTTATAATTCTACATACCTGGCAGCAAACTTAAATATCCATTTCTCATGGTGCAGAGACCAACAAGCCCAGCCATGCAGGATGCCTTATCTTGGTCCGTGTGTGTTGAAAGGACTTCTAGTTTTCAGTGCAACTTGTGCTTTACGTGACCTGAAAGGAAACTGCTGCTCTGGGTGATTTCTTTCCCATGTTCTGCCTGATGATTACGTCTCTGAAATTTCTAATTCTAAGTATTTGCATGGCATTACTAGCATTTGTACTGCAAGCTTCCTAAAAGGTGGTTCTTATACACTTTTTATATAGGAAGACCTCCTATATCAAATACAAAGAATCATTCTATTGGTCTTTTTGGCCCTATGAGGACCTTGGCTCAGAGTGACTAGAACAATCTATTTACTATATATTAACAGATTTCTTAATTTTTAAGTTGTTATTTTCAAATGTAGTTTCAGAGGAAGTTGCAAAACAATACCAAGAAGTCCTGAGAAAGCTTCAGCCATTTTCCTGCAAACATGACATTTTTATGTAATGATTAGTCTGTATGTGTAGATTCCTGTAACTGTTACTGCAATCAAGATACATAAATATTCCATCACCTTGAAGGTCTCCCTCCTGCCACCCCAACATCCCTAAACACTGGGATTTTTGCTCTTCAGGAATCAACATGGTCTGAGATTCATATTTGCTGACAAAAGAAAATATTCCTGATATATTTTCAAATATAGGAAAAACATACCCCTCAAATTTTCCAGGAGTCTGTGTAGTGGAATTATGGCAATTGTCCTTTTCTGTATTTTTTACCTATGTTTTGTTTTCTGCATGGCTATCTGTATTAGTCTGCTAGGGCTGCCACACCAGAATAGTATATAGACAGTGGCTTAAACGGCAGAAATTTATTTTCTCACAGTTCTGGCGGCTAGATGTCCAAGATCAAGGTCCGCAGGGTTGGTTTCTTTTTTTTTCTTTTTAACTGAGAATGGAGTTTTTTAATATTTATTTATTTTGGGAGGGGTTGGGGGGTGCATCAGGTCTTAGCTGTGGCATGTGTGATCTTTGTTCTTCGTTGAGGCACATAGGATCTTTCATTGAGGTGTGTGGGCTTCTCTCTAGTTGTGGTCTGTAGGTTTTCTCTCTCTAGTTGTGGTGCACTTGCTCTCTGTAGTTGCGGTGCCAGACCTCTGGAGCACATGGGTTCTGTAGTTGAGGTGCGTGAGCTCAGTAGTTGTGGTGCACGGACTTCGTTGCCCCAAAGCATGTGGGGTCTTAGTTCCCCACCAAGCGTTCAAACCCACGATCCCTGCATTGGAATGCAGATTCATTACCACTGGACCACCAGGGAAGTTTCAGGGGTGGTTTATGATGAAAGCTCTCTTCCGGCTTGAACAAGGCCCCCTTCTCACTCTGTCCTCATATGACCCTTTCCTCTCTATGTGGAAAGAGAGAGATCACTGGTGTCTGCTGTCTTCTACCTCTAAAGCTTGAGCTCTGCACTCTACATCTCTTGGCAGCACCACTGCCCCTTTCACTTCACTTTTCCTTTGGCCTGTGTTCCCTTGACAAAGTGCTTCTGTGCTGCTCCCTAACTCTGCAGGTGCCCCACAATCTCTGATGTGGCTGTCCACCACCCTCAAGCCTCTGAGGCTTCACAGCCCATCGTGGGATTGATAAAGGTCTCCCCATATGGAGATATGAATCCAGGATAACAGCGACAGGCAGAAGCACCAAAGCATGTGGAGTAAGAAGGGCACCTCCAATCACAGCACACTGTGGACATGGAGACCATGGTCAGAAGCCGCAAGGAAGGGAGGATGCCAGCTGCCAGCAAGGGACCAGAGAATGGAGGAGGGGAGGGATGGCTGCTGTCAAAAAAGGAAGAGCTCAGGAAACCCTGGGCATCTGGGGAGAAAGAAATCATTTCTCTGAACCCTGGAGGAAGAGTGTTTCTGAGGGTCAATTTGCAGAATAAGCCTCCTCTCCCTACACTCCCTCGTTGGTGAAGGAACACAGATGCTGGTATGCAATCCCCAGCTTCCATCCCTAATGGGCTGGCTGGGCAGACTCACCTCCAGGGTTCAGGGCTACAATTCCCAATGGCAACATCAGCAGCACAGAAAGTCCTGGGGCAGAAAGACGGGGTGACAGAAAGGAGAGTAGAGCTCCAATTTCAACCTCTGTCCCCAGGGCCACTGCCTCTCCACTAGGTAACTCTTGTGCTGCAGCCCACAGCTTTCCATCAGGATCCTGGAGGCTCCCTGCACCAGGCTCCTGCCCTTTTCATGGAACCTTTCCCCTCCAGCTCCTGGGATTCCCCAAGGCAGCAATCACCAACAGTCATGGCCCTCCTGGAACCTCATGTCTACAGGTAAGCCAGAATATAGGCAGACAGCTGATGACAGGGACAGATCTTAGAATCTGCAATCTCTCCCAGTGGAGAGGATAAATCTCAAAGGAGAAATTCTTTACTTTGGTGTGCCTTTGTTCAGACACAGACAATGGTAGAAATCGCCTTTCTCTTCAAGGACTTCTTTCTCAGGATTACTCTTCTACCTGTTTTAGGACATACAAGTGGAGAGTGGATTTTAGTCAGCCCAAAACCTGAGTCCTAGACCCTCCACTTACTGTATGACTTTAGGCACTTCACCTTTTGAATCTGTTTGCTCAACTGCTTAATGGGTATTATAACAATGAAAATAGGGACTTCCCTGGTGTCACAATGGTTAAGAATACACCTGCCAATGCACGGGACACGGGTTCTATGCCTGGTCTGGGAAGATCCCATGTGCTGCAGAGCAACTAAGCCCATGCACCACAACTACTGAACCTGCACTCTAGAGCCCTCGAGCCACACCTGCTGACCCCATGTGCCACAACCATTGAAGCCCTTGTGCCTAAAGCCCATGCTCCACAACAAGAGAAGCCACTGCAGTGAGAAGCCCATGCACTGCAATGAAGAGTAACCCCTGCTCTGCACAACTAGAGAAAGCCTGCATGCAGCAATGAAGACCCAACTCAGCCAATAAATACATACATTAATAAATAAGAAAAAGAGGGGAGTTTCTGAGAAAACAATGAAGTCTTGGAAATTTAAAAACTATACATGAATGCCAAAAATTCTTTTAAAAATGAAAATAGGCTGCCATTATTATATAATGATACAATCAGGATTCATTGAGATGTTAAATCAAAGTGCTCGGTAAAAATAAAAGTAAAAAGCAGTCTTTCCTCTTTTTCTCTATACTGCTTTCCTGACCTAAGATACACTTAATTTTGAGGCATACTCAAGGATCTGACCATCAATAACTTTCTTGGCCTGGGTCTCCTAATGACAAGATTCCTTCCTTTTTACTGGTTCCCATTCTCCCCAGTAATCCTTCTTCCCTTCCTCTATGTGGCACAGCATGTTGTTCCAGTGAGCGAATTCCACAACAAGATGGACAGTTTGTAACTGTGACATTGGACTCTCAGCTTCTTCATCTGCAAAATGGAAATTATGAGTCCCTATTCGTAAGGTATTTGTGAGCCTATGACTTCAAACATGGAGAAGAAGCCCTGGAACACAGTAAGTGCTTAATAAATCTTGGGCTTTGGTTACACTCTCCTTGAGTCCCTTTATTATCAAGCAGGACAGCGCAACTAAAACTTTACGTTCACTATTAGGTTTCTCTTGTGGAACTTTACTAATTTATTCACAAATGTAGATATACGTTCACTAAAATTATAAAAAATAAATAAATGAGTAAATAGGAGGAAAACAACCTTTAATCCCACAGCTTTGATCTTTGGAACTCATCCAACCTCCTCCAGGCTGATCCTTCCTTAAAAACCAGTTCGCTTTGTGGATGGACCTAGAAATTGTCATACACAGTGAAGTAAGTCGGAAAGAGAAAAACAAATATCTTATATTAATGCATATATGTAGAATCTAGAAAAAATGGTACAGATGAACCTGTTTGCAAGGCAGAAATAGAGACACAGATGTAGAGAATGGACATATGGATACCAAGCGGGGAAAGGAGAGGTGGGATGAATTGGGAGATTGGGAATGATATACGTGCACTAATATGTATAAAGTAGATAACTAATGAGAACCTGTTGTATAGGACAGGGAACTGCCCTTCACCCTACAGTAGAAACTAACACAACATTGTAAAACAACTATACCCCAATTTTTTAAAGAAACCACCATACATAGTAAAAACAAACAAACAAACAGAAAAACAGTTCTCTTGATTGTCTTAAACCCACCCCCAACCCACCCCCCACACACACATACACACTCGATACTACTCTCTCCTCTTCCCTTTTGTTGACAAATGCCTAAAAATCAATATCCAAGGCAAGTACCTGCATTTCATCACTTCCTTCACATTCCTGGGCACTACCTATGAAGATGTGGGGTCCAGGGTCAGAAACAGAGGCTGAATCTGTGCAAGCCAAGCCTGGGTGGGTGTCTCAGGTATTCCTCGCCAATAGCATCACTTTCAATAGGCTGGCACCAATACAACACCCGCTACAAGTATGAATGAGCTTGGAAATCCTTCCCCTGTCAAGCCTTGAGATGAGACCGAGCTGCAGCCAACAGCTTGACTGAAGCTTTGTGAGAGACCCTGAGCAGAGGACCCAGCTAAGCTGCACCCATGTTCCTGACACAGATAAAGCTGTATAATAAATTTGCATTGTCTCAAGCTGTTAAGCTTGGGGGGTAATGTGTAATGCTGTCACTAATTTTTTTAATTTTATTCCTTTCTCTCTTTCTTTCTTTCTTTCTTTCTTTCTTTCTTTCTTTCTTTCTGGCTGTGGTGGGTTTTCCTTGCTGGGAACCGGCTTTCTCTAGTTGTGGCGAATGGGGGCTACTCTTTGTTGCAGTGTGAGGGTTTCTCATTGCAGTGGATTCTCTTGTTACAGAGCACTGGCTCTAGGCACATGGGCTTAGTAGTTGTGGCACACAGGCTCAGTAATTGTGGCTCATGGGCTTAGTTGCTCTGTAGCATGTGACATCTTCCCGGACCAGGGATTGAACCCATGTCCCCTGCATTGGCAGGTGGATTCTTAATCACTGCACCACCAGGGAAGTCCCAATGCAGCCATTAATATCTAATACACCCCATAACAGAATTCTCCTTGATGAGGCTCTAAATTATCTTCTCAGCCTTATCTTCCCCTCCACAGCAGTGTGTGCTCCTCTCACACCTGAGTGTTGGAAGGCCAGGACTTATCTTACCCTGCTCCTGCCTCAACAAGGCTCCAACTCCAGCCAAGAAATGATCCATCCTATGTATTGGACAACATGGGGAATATAGCCAATATTTTGTAATAACTGTCAGTGGACTGACTGGAACTTTCCAGAGTTTTATTGAAATTTTTTTTAATTTTTTTAACTGATGAACATAGTGCCCAGGAGCACAGCTGCAATGATGTATCTCTCTGCATTTCCTCTATTGACAAGCCTCTATTTTTGGAATTCATAACTCAACCACAGAAATAGCTTTGCATTAAAGCAAAAAAAAAAAAAAAAGGAAATGATCCTTTCTAAGCCAAGCCTAAATGTCAGCTCTTTGATAAAGAAAAAAAGATTAGCAGATATGTAAGCCCAGTTTGGTCAGTCCTCCTCAGATACAGCTGCCTGGGCAAGGAGCCTGAGGTTGCCCACTTGCAGTGAGTCCCCAGTAAAATACAAGGAGAGGAAGGGAATGAGTAGAGGGACCGTGTGGCTAACTCAGCCCATGGGTCCCCTTAATTTAAGATCACCTGTGAAGTGGACTGAATGGTGTATTAGTCAGCTAGGACTGCCATCACAAAATAGCAAAGACTGAGTGGCTTAAACAACACAAATGTATTTTCTCACGGTTCTAGAGGCCAGAAGTCCAAGATTAAGGTGACAGCAAGATTGGTTTCTGGTGAGAACTCTCTCCTTAGCCTGTAAATGGCCATCTTTGTGCTGTGTATTCATATGGCCCTTCCTCTAGGCACACACTCCAGGTGTGTCTTTCTCTTCCTATAAAGACACAAGTCCTATTAGATTAGGACATTACCCTTATAACCTCATTTACCTTTAATTATCTGCTTAAGGGCTGTATGTCCAATGATAGTTTTACTGGAGGCTAGGGCTTCAACATACGCATTTAAGGGCAACAAAATTTAGTCCATAACAGTAGTATCCTCTGAAAATGCATGCCTACTCCATCTCTGAATGAGATCTTATTCCAAAATAGGGCCTTTGTGTGCATAATTATTTAAGGTTCTCAGGAAAAAATCATCCTAGATTAAAAAGGTGGGCCCTGGATCCAATGACTGGTGTCCTTATAAGAAGAAGGGAGGATGCAGTGAGACACAGAAAGACAGAAAAGGCCAAATGAAGACAGAGGCAGAGATTGAAATGATGCTATCTTACGACAAGTAACACCCAGGGCCACCAGATACTGGAAGAAGTAATGAAGGATTCTCTTCCAGAGTTTTCAGAGGACGTATAGACCTGCCAATACCTTGACTTCAGATTTCTGGTATGGAGCTGTGAGAAAAATTTATTTTCTTTAAAACCACCAAGTTCGCTGTGCAGTGGAAGCTAACACAACATTGTAAAGCAACCATAAGCCAATAAAAAATTAACTAATTAATTAATTAAATGTTTTTTTTAAGGCACCAGGTTGGTGATAATTTCTTACACCAGCTGCAGGAAACTAATACTACCTACAACTTGGATCTGGATCTAGCATACAGGTTCTGGAGGCAGCCTGGTTCCATCACTTACTGTGTGTCTTTAGGCAGGTTACAGAGCTTTTCTTTGCCTCAATTTTCTCATCCATAAAATTGGGATAATAACAACACTTACCCCACAAGGCTGATGTATGGATAAAAATGAGTAATACTCATAAACTACTTACTAGAGTAACTATTACATAGTATGTGCTCAATAACTGTTAGTAGCATTAATACATTCATATGGGTATTATGATTTGAAATCAGCTTTTCAGCCATCAATGAAATCAATTGTGATTGGATTTGTATCCAATAAAATATTCCAAATTTTTCCTTTCAAGATTGAAATATTTTGCAAGAGCCAATACATGGAAACAACCTAAATGCCCATCAACTGATGAATGGATAAAGAAGATGAGGCACATATAAACAATGGAATATTACTCAGCCATAAAAAGGAATGAAATTGAGTTATTTGTAGTGAAGTGGATGGACCTACAGTCTGTCATACAGAGCAAAGTAAGCCAGAAAGAGAAAAATAAATACCATATGCTATTTCATATATATGGAATCTAAAACATATGATATTGATGAACCCAGTGGCAGGGCAAGAATAAAGATGCAGATGTAGAGAATGGACTTGAGGACATGGGGGTGGGGGAGAAGGGGGGCAAAGGGGAAGCTGGGACCGAGTGAGAGAGTAGCATTGACATATATACACTACCAGGTGTAAAATAGCTATTGAGAAGCTGCTGCATAACACAGGGAGATCAACTCCATGATGGGTGATGACTTAGAAGGCTGGGACAGGGAAGGTGAGAAGGAGTCATGAGAGGGAAAGGATTTGGGGATATATGTGTAGATGCAGCTGATTCACTTTGTTCTATAACAAAAATTGGCACAAGTGTGTAAAGCAATTATATTCCAATAAAGGGCTTACAAAAAATCAAAGAAAAAAGAAAGACTGAAATTCTAAGCTCTTCAGGCAATTTCTTTTCCCTTTTCTCATTATATCCTTCCCTAAAATGTGACACCCAGAGTAGGAAATATATGAGTTTTGGTAACATATATGTCATTTTATATTTTGGTTTATGTCATGGATTCTTGAGTGTATTATATGTAAATATCTACCTTTCCAAATCTGTGAAGGCAGTAACTTTGCTTTCTACTTCTTTTACCATCTGCATAACACGTAGGCCAATATTTTATATGCAGAAGTTGCCCAAGAAAAGTGGCCACTGGTCAGATGTTGCGTATCCCACAGCAGACTAATAAGAACTGAGGCTACATAAGTGATAAATGTTTCCTCACAATCAGCAAACAAATTAGAAAGCATGTACTGAGCACCTGCATACTCACCAGGCATCAGAGAGAAAAAAACAATAAAGACATGAAAGTTGACATCTCAGGACCTCCTCCTCCATTCTACACTAATGTACTTCAAATTATCCAGTGGCCCACAAAGAGCAACAGATTAACCACATCAGATCTTTGTTAACACGCTTGGGGAGGGAGAGGTCATAGTATTCTGGGATTTCATCCAAAGCAATAATCCCATGGGTAGAAAAATGAAAAATCCCATAGAAGCTCCAAGTCTTTCCCTTGACCAAAGTGCCATCCTCTTCTCTTCAAGAAGCTAATACAAGTAAAATCCTATTTTCCCCTTTATTCTTTTACTTCTCCAGATACTACAAAGCAAGTCAAGAAAAAAGCCAAAAAAAAAAAAAAAAGGAAAGGATTCTCAAACTGGATAAATAATTTCCATATCACATTTGGGGGGTATAAAACACATTCAATGGGGTGCATGAAGTGTGCAGATCATAAGTTCCCAGCTTGATGAATTTTTATGTGTTGTAAACCCATGTAACCAAGCAATCAAGACATAAAACATTTCCACTCCCCCAGAAAGCCCCCTCTACATCTTCCAGGTGATAATTCCCCAAAGTGGGCATAATTCTGACTTCTCTCACCTAAGATTACTTATTTCCTGTTCTTAAACATTCCCAAATAGTTTGCAGTGAATCATACATGTTGTTATAATCCTACCTTCCTGAATGAAATGGTAAATAGCTACTCCTCATGGTGCAGAAGCAATGAAGCTCAGTTGTAGAGAACTTTTGACTTTTGATTTTAAGTAAAAAAAAAACTCCTATTTAAGTAAACCACGTGAGAATTCATATGTGTGGGTTCCCTAGATAAACTGGGAGGAAATATCTAGCATGAATGCTTTCTTCCTCATATTTTATTATCAGACCCACAGTTCTTCTTTTTACTCCTGGTATTACCAGTAAAAATATAGCCAGCTTACTTGGTGGTGGATCAGATTTCCTATTAATATAGGAGCAAAGGATGAGACTGGCCCCAACACCCCCCCCCCCCAATAAGGCAGTTTTGTGAATACTTCATTAAGCATTCCCACAACTCTTTAAAATTAGCAAAAATTTACTGGTATTCAAAGAGGAAATGTGTCTGATATCATGAACTAGCAGGGCCAAGAATCAGATTAAGCAAAGCCTCTGCTCTTTTGACTAAATTGCTATCTTGTCTAATTAATATAACCTGAGTGGATGCACAGAAATACAGAAAATGAAAAAGAAAATAACTGGAATAGAGAACCTAGCCTGCTGCCTGGAAATACACAGGGAAGGTCATCAAATATGGCATTAATTGTAAGATGAATCCTGAGGGATGGCTAGACAGTAGGCAGTGTGAGCTGAGGGAAAAGAGGATGGAGAATCTCAGAGGTGGGTATTCTACCAGATAAGTAACTGGGATCACGTGACTGCAATCCTTCAGGGCTTGGCTAGGAAATGTGAATTTCTTCTGGAGATCAGTAGAGAATCAGAAAGAATCTTGGTCAGGGGAAGGATGTTTCGAAGTTCAGAATCTATGGCAAGTGTGTATCTGTGCAGAGGGTAAGCTGGAGGTCAACACAACACCCAGACCACTCTACATTGGGGAAAAAGATTCTAGTTGGCATCCACCCACAATTAGAAAACTCCCTGGGCAAGTCTATTCCTACAAAGAAATCAAACAAACTTCCAAACATCGAAGAAAAAAGGGTTTCTCTGTTAAGCTGTCAAAATTGGGATGATCATGAGGGCATCATCTGCATCTCTCCGGTCACTGGGTATGGATGTCAAGTAGCAGATTGATGTGGCAGAAACACAGCCTCAATGTGCCCTCTCTGGGGGATCATGGAATTGAAAGACTCCCAAAACCGGAAGTCAGGTATCTCCAGAGTCCCCAAGCTAGAAGTTCTGGATTCTGGACCTGGAAATGGAAGTCCATAGGTATAGTGATTCTGCCTCCATTGAAAGCTGTTCACCTTGGAATTCAGGAGTGCAGAGCACACTTGGGGAGACATGGATTAGGATTCTTGGGGTCTAAGCATGCCTGATGCCCAGCCTATGGTTCAGGATCTGGTGTTTTGGGAATTAAAGCAATAGGAATCAAAGTGTGGAGGGACCCAAATAAAAAATGTAAACTTGAAGTAGTCAGATAATCAATGGACTCTGAGGGACAAGGACGTAAAGTCTTGGGCAGACTGACCCTGCAACCCAGTGTTCTTCCAGTGCAGGGCATGGTCTCCTGAAGTATCTCATTATGGGAAAAACAAAACTCCAAATCAAGGGCTGTTCCCTCAGGCTAGCACTATATAGAACTGGTATAAAATCCCTCTGATGGGCACTAGTCCCCACCACCAGGAAGCCTACACAAGCCACTGGAGCAACCTCCCCACTGGGGACAGACAACAGAGTTAAGAAGAACAGTGACCCTGTAGCCTGAAAAAGAAAACCCCAAATACAGTAAGATGAACAAAAGGAGAACACAGAGAAAGATGCAGTGATGAAGGAACAAGGTAAAAACCCACAAGACCAAGCAAATGAAGAGCAGATAGGCGGTCTACCTGAAAAAGAATTCAGAATAATGATAGGAAAGATGATCCAAGGCCTCAGAAATAGTACAGAGGCACAGATGGAGCAAATGAAAGAAATGTTTAACAAGGAGCTAGAAGAACTAAAGAGCAAATAAATGGGGATGAACAACACAATAACTGAAATGAAAAATACTCTGGAAGGAATGAAGAGCAGAATACCTGAGAGAGAAGAACAGATAAGTGACCTGGAAGATAGAATGGTGGAAATAACTGACATGGACAATAAAGAGAAAAGAATGGAGGACAGTTTCAGAGATCTCTGGGACAACATTAAATGCACCAACATTAAAATTATAGGGTTCCCATAAGAAAAAGAGAAAATGAAAGGGCCTGAGAAAATATTGAAGTAAACTTTTGAAGAGATTATAGAGATTATAACTTCCCTAACATGAGAAAAGAACTGGTCAATCAAGTCCAGGAAGCACAGAGAGTACCATATAGGATAAACCCAAGGAGAAACACACCAAGGCACATACTAATCAAACTATCAAAAATTAAATAAAGAGAAAAATATTAAAGGCAGCAAAAGGAAAGCAACAAATAATATAAAGGGGAACCTCCATAAGTCTAACAGCTGATCTTTCAGCAGGAACTATACAAGCCAGAAGGGAGTGGAAGGATATACTTAAAATGATGAAAGGAAAAAACGACAACCAAAATGACTCTACCCAGCAAGGATCTCATTCAGATTTGAAAGAGAAGTTAAAAGTTTTACACACAAGCAACAACTAAGAGAATTCAGCACCACCAGACCAGCTTTACAACAAATGCTGATGGAATTTCTCTAGGCAGGAAACAAAAGTGAAGAAAACACTTAAAAAAATAAACCCAAAACAATTAAGAAAATACATATCGATAATTACCTTAAATATGAATGGATTAAATGCTCCAACCAAGAGATACAAATGGCTGAATGGATACAAAAGCAAGACCCATACAAATGCCATCTGCAAGAGACACACTTCAGAACTACAGACACATGCAGACTGAGAGTAAGAGGATGGAAAAAGATATGCACATGGAAATCAAAAGAAAGCTGGGGTAGCAATATTCATATCAGACAAAATAGACTTTAAAATAAAGACTATTATAAGAGATAAGGAAGGACACTATATAATAATAAAGGGCTTGATCCAAGGAGAAGATATAACAATTGTAAATATCTATGCACCCAGCATAGGAGCACCTCAATACATAAGGCAAATGCTAAAAGCCACAAAAGGGGAAAAAATAGTAACACAATAATAGTAGGAGACTTTAACACCCCACTTACACCAATGGACAGATCATCCAAACAGAAATTAAATAAGGAGACAAAAGCTCTAAGTGACCCATTAGACAGATGGAATTAATTCATATTTATAGGACTTTCCATCCAAAAACAACAGAATACACTTTCTTCTCAAGTGCACATGGAACATTCTCCAGGATAGATCACATCTTAGGTCACAAATCAAGGCTCAATAAATTTAATAAAATTGAAATCATATCAAGCATATTTTCTGACCACAACACTATAAGACTAGATATCAATTACAGGAAGAAAACAAACAAACAAAAAAACAAAAACAAAAGCAAACAAACAAAAAAAACCACGTTGGAGACGAAACAACACGCTACTAAATAAAGACATCGCTAAAGAAATCAAAGAGGAAATTAAAAAATAACTAGAAACAAATGAAAATGAAAACATGATGACCCAAAACCTATGGGATGCAGCAAAAGCAGTTCTAAGAGGGAAGTTCATTCCAATACAATCCTACGTCAATGAATGAGAAAAATTTCGAATAAGCAACCTAATCCTACTTCTAAAGCAATTAGAGAAAGAAGAACAAAGAGTCCCAACGTTAGCAGAAGGAAAGAAATCATAAAGATCAGATCAGAAATAAATGAAAAAGAAATGAAGGAAACAATAGCAAAGATCAAGAAAACTAGAAGGTGCTTAATTGAGAAGATAAACAAAATTGAGAAGCCATTAGCCAGACCCTCTGGAAGAAAAAGGGAGAAGACTCATATTGACAGAATCAGAAAGGAAAAAGGAGAAGTAACAGCTGACACTGCAGAAATACGAAGGATCATGAGAGACTACTACAAACAACTATATGCCAATAAAATGGACAACCTGGAAGAAATGGACAAGTTCTTAGAAAAATACAAACTGTCAAGACTGAACCAGGAAGAAATAGAAAATATGAGCAGACCAATCACAAGCACTGAAATTGAGATTGTCATTAAAAATCTCCCAACAAACAAAAGTCCAGGGCCAGATGGCTTCACAGGTGAATTGTATCATACATTTAGAGAAGACCTAAAACCTATCCTTCCAAGCTCTTCTGAAGAATAATAGAGGGAGGAACACTGCCAAACTCATTCTACCAAGCCACCATCACCTTCATACCAAAACCAGGCAAAGATGTCACAAAAAAAGACAATTACAGGCCAATATTACTGTAGTACATAGATGCAAAAATCCTCAACAAAATACTAGCAAACAGAATCCAACAGCACATTAAAAGGATCATACACCTTGATCAAGTGGGGTTTATCCCAGGAAGGAATCGTCAATATATGCAAATCAATCGATGTGATACATCATATTAACAAATGGAAGGATAAAAACCATATGATCACCTCAATAGATGCAGAAAAGGCTTTTGATAAAATTCAACACCATTTATGTTAAAAACTCACCAGCAAGGGGCATAGAGGGAAACTACCTCAACATAATAAAGGCCACATATGACAAACCCATAGCCAACATCATCCTCAATGGTGAAAAACTGAAATCATTTCCTCTAAGATCAGGAACAAGACAAGGGTGGCCACTCTCACCACTGTTATTGGGCATAATTTTAGACACAGCAATCAGGGAAGTAAAAGAGCAAAAGCAATCCAAATTGGAAAAGAAGAAGTAAAACTCTCACTGTTTGCAGATGACATGATTCTATATATAGAAAACACTAAAGATGCTACCATAAAACTGAGTTAATTACAGAATTTGGTAAACTAGCAGGATACAAAATGAGAGTTAATCACAGAATTTGGTAAACTAGCAGGATACAACATGAATGCACAGAAATCTCCTGCACTTCTATACACTAACAATGAAAAATCAGAAAGAGAAATTAAGGAAACACTCCCATTTACCACTGCAACAAAAAGAATAAAATACCTGAGAATAAACCTACTTAAGGAGGCAATAGACCTGTACACAGAAAATTAAAAGACACTGATGAAACAAATCAAAGACAACACAAACAGATGGAGAGATATACCATGTTTTTGAATTGGAAGAATTAACATTATGAAAATGACTATGCTACCCAAAATAATCTATAGAGTCAATGTAATACCTCTCAAATTACCAACGGAATTTCTCACAGAACTAGAACAATAAAATTACGTATATGGTAAAACAAAAGTCCCCAAATAGCAAAAGCAATCTTGAGAAGAAAAAACAGAGCTGGATGAATCAGACTCGCTGACTTCAGACTATACTACAAGGCTACACTAATCAAGACAGTATGGTACTGGCACAAAAATAGAAATATAGATCAACAGAAGATGATAGAAAGCCCAGAGATAAGGTGCATATATGGGCAACTTATCTTCAACTAAGCAGGCAAGAATATACAATGAAGAAAAGGCAGCCTCTTCAATAAGTGGTGCAGGGGAAACTGGGCACCTACTTGTAAAAGAATTAAATTAAAACATTCCCTAACACCATACACAAAAATAAACTCAAAATGGATCAAAGATCATAGTGTAAGGCCAGACACTATAAAACTTTTAGAGGAAAACATAGGCAGAACACTATGATATATCAAAGCAAGATCCTTTTGACTCACCTCCTATCATAATAGAAATAAAATCAAAAATAAACAAATGGGACTTAATGAAACTTAAAAGCTTTTGCACAGCAAAAGAAACCATAAACAAGACAAGAAGAAAACACTCAGAATGGGAAAAAATATTTGCCAATGAAACAACTGAGAAAGGATTAAACTCCAAAATATAGAAGCAGCTCATGCAGCTTAATACCAAAAAAGCAAAAAACCCAATCCACAAAAGGGAGGAAGACCTAAATAGACATATCTCCATGGAAGACATGCAGATGGCTAACAAACACATGAAAAGATGCTCAACATCACTCGTCATTAGAGAAATGCAAATAAAAGCCACAATGAGGTATTACCTCACACCAGTCACAATGGCCATCATTAAAACATCTAGAAACAATAAATGCTGGAGAGGAAGTAGAGGAGAGGGAACACCCTGCACTGTTGGTGGGAATCTAAGTTGGTACAGCCACTATGGAAAACAGTTTGGAGGTTCCTTAAAAAAGTAAAAATGAAACTACCATACCACCCAGCAATCCCACTATTGGGCATACACCCAGAAAAAAAACATAATCCAAAAAGAAAAAATATATTTTATCACTCACCATGCACTGCACTAAATTAGGACAAATCCAGTTTCTAATTTCACAGAGCTTACATGTAAAAGAAAATTCTTTCTCAGCTAGAGTGAAACCAGAACCCCATGAATAAAGTCTCAAAGTCCTTACATTTTGTAAGCTGAGATGGCTAAAAAGGTGTATATAGAACTGCACATTTTTTAAGTTTTATACACATATATAATCGATTGTTTCATCCTCAGCATGTGATCTAGGCAAGATCTAAATCCAGAGAATTGCACCTACAAGAAATGTCCTATGGACTCCCACTGACCACATTTGTATCACTTTGAACAAAAACAAAAATGATTGTAGGTAATTATAACACATTAAATTCAAAATATCCGAGTCCACCGTGATGTTGAAAATATTAGCCAACAAATACAGAATATATGATAGGATTAGAAAATCATACTTATTCAATATCCAGGAACTGGCAACTAAAAACACCAGGGGAAATCGTTGTTCAAGAACAGTCTAGTCCCACAGTGTCAAAGAATCCCCTCAGAGACTACTGCTTATTTACAATGGTCAAAGGGTACACTTACAATATAGAGATTGGACAGTCCCTAGCTGAACTAATATCAAGCTTAATATCATTAGTAGTGGTCAGCCTGACATGATGTATATTCTGATGAGACATGAAGTTACAACAACCCATTGGTGCTAAAGAATTTGTGGCAAATTGGTCTAACCTAAATTTAATCTAGCCTCTAGACCAAGAGTTGGCAAACTATAACCTCCAGGTCAAATCCAGGAAGCCGCCTGCTTTTGTAAAAAAAACTCTTATTGGATCATAGCCACACCCATTCACTGATTCATCGTCCACGGCTGCTTTCAGGCTACAATGTCAAGGATGTCATCTGCTTTGACTGCTTGTGAAAGAGACTTCAAGGCCACAAAGTCAAAAATATGTACTACCTGGCCCTTTCTAGGAAAAGCTTACAGGCACCTGTTCTTTCAGCCCTGACTTTCAGTATACACGAAATACAAGGGAAAGGCACACAACTTAAATGACATCAGGAGGAAACAATCAGGCAAACACAGAACATAGGGCATTCAATAAGCCCATTGGTTTGGACTCTTTTAAAGTCAATATCATTGTAAAAAGTGACTAAGGCTATTCTAGACCAAAGTGACATAACAGTCAAACTCAATGTCAATTTTAGTAGGGCTCTTGTTCAGACACACAGCTATAAAAAAATATTTTGGAGACAATTGGGATAATTTGAATATGCATCATATATTTAAAGTTATTATGAATTCTTGATTTTCCTTAGTGTAATAATAGTACTGCAATTATGTACAGCATTTTCTTTAAATTCTTCAATATTTGAGGAAGACATATTTAAGGATGAATGTTACAATGTGTTCATTGAAAATCAACTATGAGCAAGAAAATACACACATTGAGAAATATTTTGTAATGTGGCAATATCTTAATAATTGTTGACTCAAGGTAGAGTCTATGTAAGATCTTATTTTTCATTATTCCAAATTCTTTCTGTGTTTAAAAGTTACAAATAAAAGCTATCATAAAAGTAAATAAATGTATTAATTAGTTTTTAATTGCTTAAAAATATATATACCCATGAAGTTTTAGATGTACAAAAATGCCTTTTTCTACACAAAACTAATTTTGTAAATAGATATATTACAAATACATGAATTTGTTTGGCTATATGCTGATGCATTTAAAATCTAAAAATTAAAAATAAAACACAAGTGTTAAAACATTACCAGAAAATAAAGAGGACTTCCATGTCTGCCTAGGAAATAGAAAACTGAAAAAGGGCCACCCACAACTTAACAATGAGAAATATCCATACAAACTACAACAAGATTCATTCTCTTGGACCCATAGAGAGCTGAGGTAACAAACCACAAAGGAGCCTAAATTCTAAGAAAAGACAAGATAATCCACAGAACGATCATCAGGAACACTGGCTTACATATGGCAAAACAAAACAAAATTAAACAAAACCAAAAAGACTGATTTGACTGCCATAGAAACGCTTACAGGGAAATCATCTAAATATTGAAAATAATTGCTAAGGGCCAAGTGTGGGAAATCATAAGAATATAGAATATCTGAGGAAGTGGCAAGAATGTGGAGACATCCTCTCAGAGATGCAGCCACAATGGGCAGATCTACAGCTGAAAGTAAAACCCTCTGGAAAAACCACCCCACAGTAGGCACAAGATAACAAGGTAACACTAAAATAAATTGGAGGCAGAGTGCAGTGAATCCTAGCTAGATACATTCAACTTCCTCAAAAATAGCCTACTGAAAGAACAGATTGCTATTTCTGATAATAAATTAAATATGCTTCAGTGTCTGGAGTCGTACACACACTGTCCGACATTCAGCTGAAAATTATGAAACACAACCAAAAGCAAGAAAAGAACAACCATGAAGAAATCAATGGAACCAGACTTAAAGATAAACTAACAGACAGGAAATACTAAATAATTATGATAAATATTTTAAAGGCTCTAGAACAGTAGTTCTTACCTGGGGGACAATTTTGCCCCAGGGAACATTTGGCAAAGTCTGGAGACATCTTTCATGTCACAGTTGGTGGGGAGCCTACAGGTATGTACCGACTGAAAGCAAGGGGTTCTGCTCAACATTCTACAATGCACACAACAGCCCCAGCCACAAAGAACTATACAGTCCCTCAAATGTCACATGGTTCTGAAGTTGAGAAACTGGGCCCCATATCCCCTATACTATACAGACCCTAAAAGCAGGTGTCTTTCTTTTCTCCCTTACAAAAAAATTTGCTACAGAAACATGTAAAGTGTAAAGACAAAAAAAAATTTGAACAGGAAAATTCACTCTCTTTTGTTACCCCCAAGGTTGAGAAACCCTGTTCTACTGGGAAAAGTGGGCAATATGAACATACGGGAAATTTCAAAAGAAAAGAGAAGCTAATATTTAACATTTCATAGATTACATTCTTTTACACAAAATCCAAAGACATTTGACTTAAATAGTCATACATTACAAATAATCTATACAGTTAAGTAAAAATATACAATACAAATTAAAAGTAATGTTTTCAGAGTTTTATGATGACTCTAAATTCAGTATTTTACAAAAAAAACCTGGCCTCAATCCTTGGCAAAGTTGGGAAGTTCTTGCAATGCCACATGTTTGCTAATAATTGAAGTTTCTACAGTTTTGGGGGAGGATGCTTTGTCAGATGTAAGACATCAAAATTTTTCTCAGTTGGTCCTGTTTTCAATTAACTAGATACTTTCTAATTAAAAAGTGTTCTTACTTTGTTTGAAATTTGCAAGCCTCCATTCATACTGAATGGCAAAATAAATGGGGATATATATGTATGAATAAAAAACAATAAAATACATATATCTGTAGCATAGCTTCTATAAATACATGAAAATATCTCCCATATACAGTACTGCGTGTAAAACAAAACCAGCCTGAAACACAATATGCACATTATAACTGAGTTAACTCTTATAAGTCATAATGTATATTTTACAGTTGCAAAGTCAAGACCCTAAGCTTAGAGGCATTAACAAAAGGTTTCATAACTTCTTTTGTATTATCTGAGATGTTGCAACAAGAAGATATTACTTCTAATATGATTTAAAGGTTGTAATTTTTGCCTTGGGTTTGTAAGGAAGAATACACATTTGAGTCATAATGTGAAAGATTTCTTCTGAGGGAACAGGGATTGAGACAGGGTTCAAGAAGAAATTTGGGAGAATCTTTCATTTCTAGTGAATTATTTAAAGTTACAACATAAGCACTTACTGCTTGTCTACTTCACAATAGATAATGTACATAATGAGATGTCTTCTACATGTTTGGGCAAATAATTCAAATCTTATAACTACTCATTTTTGTTTTGACATGAAGATCAAACAGAAATACAGAAAACGTGTAATGTTGAAATTTATCAGGAAGAGCATTAGTCGGGATTACAGGCCGCTCTGCGGTACCAGCTTCCCCAAGCCTAATCTGTGTGCTTATAGGCAGTCACAGCTCTCAACTCAGTGTGGGGACCATGATGCTGTGCGTGGAGTGGAAACAGTAAAACAAGAGTATACGGAGGATCACCCTCTCCCTGCCCTTTAAGTTGAATACTCTCTTAAGACTTTCAACTTCTCCTGTCTCCCAACAAAGAAGCCCTGTGATTTGTACTTGATTGTGGGCCTTACTTTTTCATATCAGGGTCACAGCCCAAGGATTTCACAGACAGGTATGGGGTTTCTCCTCCTCCACTCTCAAAATCATGTCCATATATCTATCAAATGATCAACAAGCATCCACCTCAAAGTTGCAATTCTTGTTTTAATACTAAAATATTTACTAAAAAGGATCAGCTAAACAAATCAGACTTCAATTATAGTAGGAAAATACATAGCTCTGGGGAGAAAAAATGAAGGAATATGTATTTAAAAAGGAATATTTTCATGTGAAAAACACTAATCACAGAATCATACACATAGTTCGATACAAGTTTTCTGATATGTAAATACATAAATGCCTGTAGATAAACATTAAGAAAAATTAATGGCTATGTTGCAAAGTGTAAATCATGAATACCTTTGTAAACAGAAAAGAAAATGCATGTCCACCTGTGCCTCTGTGTTGAAGGAACCAGCTGTGGGATAGGGAAATTTTTTCCCATTTTGCTGCAAGCATACATTGTTTAAGTGTTTTAACGAAGAATATTCAAATCACAGTTTTGTGATTTAAAAAATCAAAATAAAATTCTAAGACATTATAAAAGAAAAAGACATTCATGTATAACATGGGGTTTATCCCTGGAATGCAAGGATTCTGCAATAAATGCAAATCAATCAATGTGATACACCATATTAACAAATTAAAGGATAAAAACCACATGATCATCTCAATAGATGCAGAAAAAGCTTTTGACAAAATTCAACACCCATTTATGATAAAACCTCTTCAGAAGGTGGACATAGAGGGAACCTACCTCAACATAAAAAAGGACATATACAACAAACCCACAGCAAATAACATTCTCAATGGGGGAAAACTGAAAGCATTCCCTCTAAGATCAGGAACAAGACAAGGATGTCCATTCTCACCACTACTATTCAACACAGTTTTGGAAGTCCTTGCCACAGCAATCAGAGAAGAAAAAGAAATAAAAGGAATCCAAATAGCAAAAAAAGTAAAACTGATACTGTTTGAAAATGACATGATACTATAGATAGAAAATCCTAAAGATGCCACCAGAAACCAACTTGAGCTAATCAATGGATTTGGTAAAGTTGCAAGATACAAAATTAACACAGAAATCTCTTGCATTTCTATACACTAACAATGAAAGATCAGAAAGAGAAATTAAGGAAACAATCCCATTCACCATTGCAACAAAAAGAATAAAATACTTGGGAATAAACTGAACTAAGGAGGTAAAAGATCTGCATGCAGAAAACTATAAGACACTAATGAAAGAAATCAAAGATGACACAAACAGATGGAGAGATATACCATGTTCTTGGATTGGAAGAATCAACATTGTGAACATAACTATACTACCCAAAGCAAGCCACAGATTCAATGCAATACCTACCAAATTACCAATGGCATTTTTTACAGAACTAGAACAAAAAATCATAAAATTTTATGGAGACAAAAAAGACCCTGAATAGCCAAATCAATCTCCATGGGGAAAACCTGGAGCTGGAGGAATCAGACTCCCTGACTTCAGACTATAAAACAAAACCACAGTAATCAAGACAATATGGTACTGGCACAAAAACAGAAATATAGATCAATGGAATGGGATAAAAAGCCCACAGATCAACTATGGTCAACTAATCTATGACAAAGGAGGCAAGGATATACAATGGAGAAGAGGCAGTCTCTTCAATAAGTGGTGCTGGGAAAACTGGACAGCTACATGGAAGAGAATGAAATTAGAACACTCCCTAACACCATACACAAAAATAAACTAAAAATGGATTAAAGACCTAATGTAAGGCCAGACACTATAAAACTCCTAGGGGAAATCATAGGAAGAACACTCTTTGACATAAATCACAACAAGATCTTTTTGGACCCACCTCCTACAGTAATGGAAATAAAAACAAAAATAAATAAGTGGGACCTAATGAAACAAAATCTTCTGCATAGCACAGGAAACTATAAGCAAGACGAAAAGACAACCCTCAGAATGGGAGAAAATATTTGCAAACGAATCAACAGACAAAGGATTAATCTCCAAAATATATAAACAGTTCATGCAGCTTAATATCAAAAAAACAAACAACCCAATCAAAAAATGGGCAGACCTAAACTGGCATTTCTCCAAAGAAGACATATGGATGGCCAAGATGCACATGAAAAGATGCTCAACATCACTAATCATTAGGAAATGTAAATCAAAACTACAATGAGGTATCACCTCACACCCATTACAATGGGCATCCTCAGAAAACCTACAAACAGTAAATGCTGGAGAGGGTGTGGAGAAAAGGGACGCTCTTGCACTGTTGGTGGGAATATATATTGATACAGCCACTATGGAGAACGGTATGGAGGTTCCCTGAAACACCAAAAATAGAGTTTCCGTACGACACAGCAATCCCACTACTGGGCATATGCCCAGAGAAAGCTATAATTCAAAAAGACACATGCACCCCAATGTTCATTGCAGCACTATTTACAATAGTCAGGACATGGAAGCAACCTAAATTTCCATTAACAGATGAAAGGATAAAGAAGATGCGCTATACATATAAAATGGAATATTACTCAGCCATAAAAGGAACAAAATTGGGACATTTGGAGAGACATGCATGGACTTACAGATTGTCATACACAGTGAAGTGAGTCAGAAAGAGAAAGACAAATATCCTATATTAACACATATATGCACAATGTAGAAAAATGGTACAAATAAACCGGTCTGCAAGGCACAAATAGAGACACAGAAGGAGAGAACCAACATATGGACACCAAGTGGGGAAAGCAGGAGGGGTTGGGGTGAGATGAATTGGGAGATTGGAATTGCCATATATACATTATTAATAAGAAAAAATATATATGCAGTTTATTGTATGTCGATTGTATCTCAATACATGTTGTTAAAGAAAAACAAGAAATTCAAATATATTAATAACGAACTATGTCTCACTTTAAAGTGTTCACCTCTAGAGGAGATTTCTTCTCTGGATTATGGGGCCAATTTACAATTTTGGGGTGTGTTTGTATCTTCCATACTAGTTACTCTGCCTGCAATCTCTCTCCCTGGAAACGATTCATTCTCCACAAAGCACACCATATCTTTTAGACGTGGAGGAGGGAGGAGGAAACAACACCTAGTCACCCCCAATATGCTAGCTTTACTTCACTGCTTGAAAATGTCTAGCTCCTTCCTCAATCAGACAGTACACAGTACTTTTCCAACATGCAAACCCCTAAACAGAAGGCCCTCCCCCCAAAACTATGAAATAATGCCACAAACAATGATGCCGCGTTCACCTCCTACCACATCTTTACAGTGTTTCAGAGCTGAGAAATTCCGTTTATACTGAATTCAGTTTAAGCACTGGCTCAGCCAGTTGCCATTTATTCACCTTACAGAAATTATTTCATGCCATATGCCTTAGCTTCCTCATCTCAAAGCCCTCTCGTTATCTCCCCCAATTCTGTCTGGCATCACTCCATTTTCCCCTCTAGCTCTTCCAGTCTCTTCTCACAGTCAGTCATCCACATTTTCTCACCAGGACACCGCTGCCATCTGGCTGATCAATTCAGGCCCACAACAGTTTCCCCTGTTCTCTGACTCTCTCCAGCTCCTTTCCAGGCTCTACATTCTTCTGATATTTTCACATCTACCATGCACGGAAATCTTATCTCTTGGTTCTCACAATCCTCAACGCCCACACCTTGGGTCCTGAGTCCCTGACTCAGTGTTCATGGATTCCCTGATGCCCATGCAATCTCAGTTCCACTTAGTGCAGATCCACCGTCTCTGGTTTCCATTTACAGGAAGTCGGAATGTCTGGTTCCCAGAATCCTCTTGTCACAGACTTCCGGTTTCCAGACTCTAAGGATACCAACTTCTGGCAATCAGTTACAAAGGACTGAATCCTAGCAAAGGTCATTGATATTCACCAGACCACAGGAAGTCTCTCCTCTAAAAGCCTCTGTAGTAGGGAGCTCAAGGAGAACACTGACCTCAAGATGTGCATTGCAGGTTTGAGGGAGGAAAACAGAAACCACTGAAATGAGCAAAATGGTTGAAAAAAGACACCATTAACAAAGCCTGAAGACAAGTTAAAATATTTGCAATATTAATAAGCAATGAATATCTATAATGTATGAAGAACTTCTAAAATTCAATATTAAGACTAACAAAATAGTAGAAACAGAAATTCATAGGTAATTATCAGAAAAATATAAGCAACTTGCTAAAAGTACATAGTAATCAAGAATATTGATATTCATACAAGGAGCTAATGTTGCCAAGTATTAGTTTGAAAAAATCTTCAGTATCGTAATCAAAACATTCAGTATTGATTAGACCAGGGTGAAATGGATATTCTCATATGGTTCTACCCTAAACAGATATAAACACTTTATTCAGCAATTTGCCACTAGCTATAAAAATTTAAGATGCACATACCCTAGGGCCCAGAAATCCCTCTTCTTTTAATACACTTTAAAGAAGCAGTCTCTTATTCATAGAAAGATATTTATGAGAAGGTTTTTTGCAGTAAATTTGCAAAAATGGAAGACTAAGATATATGCAAACAATAAAAGGTACAACACCAAGAGTGGACCCTAATGTAAACTATGGACTTTGGGTGATTATGATGTCTCAATGTAGGCTCATCAAGTGTAACAAATGGACCACTCTGGGGAGGGTTGTTAATAATGGGGGAGGCTACACATGTGAGAGGGGGCAAGAAGATATGGAAAATCACTGTACCTTCCTCAATTTTGCTGTTTACCAAAAAATGCTCTTGAAATATTGGTCTTTAAAATTATATATAGCAGTTAGTCTGAGGCCCACACCTCTTGTGCCTTCCTACATTCTCTTTTTGTTTTTAAGCTCTCTATTGGAATATAATTGCTTTACACTGCTGTGCCAATTTCTGAGGTACACCAAAGTGAATCAGCTGAATTTATACATGAATCCCCACCCTCCCTCAACTCCCTCCCACCCTCCCTATCCTGGCCCATCATCGAGTTTATCTCCTTATGTTATGCAGGAACTTCCCACGAGCTATCTATTTTATGTTTGGTTGTGTATATATGTCAATGCTGCTCTCTCACTTCTTTCCCCTAAGTTGCCCCCTGAAACTATGACATTAACATGGTCTTTCTCATGTGGGTTCTGAGTCCACCAATAGGCTTGGAGAATCCTTCCAAAGGACTGTCATCCAATCCAAAACATAAGCCCTTTTATGGGTGCATATCCATAGCTATTCATTGCAATAAAAAATAGAAAATTACAAATAATCTATTGTGTAAGTAAAAATATGTAAAAGGAATGGTTTTTAGAGTTTTTGGAGAACTCCAAGTATCTGGCATTCAAGGAGAGGAGAGAAATGAAGCAGAAAAATAGTTGGAAAATGGCTAAAACTTCGCCAAATTTATTGAACGACAATTTACTGATTCCAGAAGCTCAGCAAACCCTAAACAAAATAAATGTAGAGAAAAGTACAACTAAGTATATCATAAATGAAATGCTGAAAACCAAAGATGAAGAGACAATCTTAAATGTAGCCCAAAAAAATGATATGTTACATACAGGGAAACAACATCATAAATTTCTCTCAACTTCCTATCAGAAAACATTGAACCTGGAAGACAGTGTAAACTTAGAGGGTAGTAGCAGTTGGAACACATGGATGCATCAAATCCAGGTGTGCTATCACATCCCGCAGGTCCAGCTTCAGGGGGACGGGATGATGATGTAGCCAGGGCTGTGAAGAGAGCTATTTACATATGAGCATTCTGTGTTATCCCATTCAACTTCTCTTCCTTCCTCTCAGACAGACCCGGAATTCTGGCCCTGATTGGAGGACTTACTTTGGCTTATAGGGTTTGGCAAACTACAGGTCATGGACTGGCTGCCTGTATTTGCAAACAAAGTTTTATTGGCACAGAGCCATGCCCATTCACTGATATATTGTCTATGGCTGCTTTTTTGCAGCAACCACAATGCTGAGTCATTGGGACAGAGACTGTAAGGTTCACAAAACTAAAACTATTTCCTGTCTGGGCTGTTATAGAAGATTTACTGACCTCTGGTACAGCACGGGAAGGATCTCAGAGAAGAGACCTCATCCCCTTCCTTTATGAATGCTACTACCAGAAAATGAGTCCCTGACTCAGAGGTCCATGAAAATGTCAAATATGCAACTTATTCAAAATGTTCACTGCTACCAGACAACACAAATGTTCATTAATAGGAAGTAAATATGGTACAGCCATACTAGGGAATATTCCACAGTTGTGAAAAAGCTATATATGAAAAATAAATTCCAAATTATATACATAGTATGAACCCATTGCTATATCATATACATATACATATATATATATCATATATATACATATGTATGACTATATAGATAGATATAAAAGTGTAAACAGTAGTTATCTATAGAAAAAATGACTCTGTGAATGAGGGATGGGTCAGAAATGGCATGTGAGAAGAAACTAGATTTCTGTCTCTTTTAAATGGGTTACAACAAGAAAAAATATTATATACTTCTTGTGCAATTAAAAATATATTAAATCATTAAGTTACTAAAAGAAAGGAAAGAGACTCATATAGGTGGATAATTACTTCTGCCTATTGCTAATGATATTCATACCCTGACTTTTATGATTCTCACTCATACACAATGGCTGAATTTGTGAATAGAAAAATATTTTAATATTTTCCAGACTCCATTTTACTCAAGTCTCTCTCCACAAAAACAACAGCCTTCCAAAAGCATAACTAATTTTGTGGGAGAGGGATGTCACTTTCTTGTCTTAAAGCTTCAGCTTGCTTTGTGAGGCAGATGGCATAAAGTCCAAACTCCTTATCTTTTTCCCAGTATATGTCGATTCCTTCCAAATACCACTCCAGGCAGACCTTCCAAGCTCATCTCCTCCTTTCAGACATGATCTCAGTATAGTAGCATTTTTTAGCACTGCTGCTTAAGTATATCTACACCTGGGAGCACATCCTGGCTCAGTTCCTTGCTAGCTGTGTGACCATGGACAAATTAGTTCATAGCCTTAAGTCTCATTTCCTTCATCCTTACAGTGGGTGTAAAAGAGTCCTTTACTCATAGAGTTGTTTGCTATAGGAAATGATATATTTTCTGATTGAACAAATAGCAATTGATTTCTTATCACAAATCTGGCACTATGCTATGTGCTTGGCACTGGATAGCCAATGGGTAGGAAAAATAGACATAGTTCTTACTCCTTAGAGCCAGGAATCTGGTGAAAGAGAAATCTACGTGTTAGCAATTGCACAATGAGTGGACATCAGTAAAAATTGAGGCGAGTGCTATGAATAAAATGAACACAATTTTTGAAATCTTTCCAAAGATAATCCTTGAGATGTTAGTTGGTATATAGATGGATGTTTTCAAATTTTTATTAACTTCTACTTCTTTTAGCGTATACTGAGGAAAAATTCATGACTGCCTAGGATGATGCTAATTTTTTTTAAAAATCTGAGATTCAAGATAAAGATAAATGTGACAGCAGATATCAAGCATATCAAAAATCATGATGCTGTCATAGGGGTGCCTGAAGTTGGAGAACACTGACAATTCAAAGTGTTTTACACCCCCAGTGGTTAGTTCTCAGTGACTAGTAGTTGTCATTAGTGGAAGCCTCCTAGACCAGCTCCAGGCCATGCATGCTCTTTGGCTTCAGAACAACATGCAAGGGATGAGAATCAAGTGTGCCCCATGGGGTACCACCTACCTGAGTGTGGAAGACAAGAAAGTCAAAGAACAGGAGAGAGTAACAGAGAAAATTGTGCATCAAGTCAACCATTGATGTTCTCAGTGTGGAATTGCTGGCATTTTGTTTTTCTTTCTTCTTTCCATATATTTCCAAATGTTCTGCATTTTTCCTGAATTTCTTTTGAAATCAGAAACCCATTCTATGTTCTCTCTGAATAAGGCATCAATACTGTATTTCTAATCCAAACAATGGTTGCTCAAAGGCATTATATAGCGAATCTGTCCATGGATGACGGAGCGGAGAAGAGCGCTATGGGCACAGCTGCTCCTTTTCCTTCTCTTTTCTTGGAAGAGCTTCTAAGAATGGTCCCTTCATCTGGCCTTTCCAGGCTTTCCCCCCTTCTCACTATTTCTCAGTTCTTTTCTCTACATCCCCCACCCCACTTTGTCCTGAACACATCACTGTCTCCTCCTACCTTTATCTCCCTACGCCTCCTGAAGCCTGCAGCCCCCCAGCCTATCCAAACCCCTTGTCCATACCATCACTGACCCATTTTCTCTTCCATTTCTCCCATTTCAACCTCCCTGATCCACTCATTTCCACCAATCCCAGAATCCCCCAGGCCCCAGCTGCTAAAGAGCCTTCAGAACACTCTTGCTCCATCCAAATGCCCATCTCCTATTTCCCTCCCTGGTCTGACCTATCTGCCCTACCTTGCACATTCTCTTCATGCTCTCCCATATCCCCCTTCCAGCAGCAGCCTCTAAGCCCCTCACCTGGCCCCATGAGTCCTACTAGGTAACCACCCCCCTCAAGCCTTCTCATGTCTCCCCCAAACACTCCACCCCATATCAAAGTTACTATAATTCCTCCCCAAATCCTCACTCCTTTCCATTCTTCCAGGACCCTCATACTTCACTGCATTCTTTTACAACCACACATTCCAGCTTCACATATTGTGCCCCTCCACCCACCCTAGGTGTGCCCAGTGGTTCCAGACACTTGAGAACCATAGGAGTTCTGTCCATCTTGGAGTGCAAGTGCAAAATCCCCAGAGTTCCCTGAGCTGTCCCAGTCCAGCCAGCTCTCCTCAATTTCCCCAGACCTCCTCATTTAACACCCTCTCCCCTCCTGTTCCCCCAGTTGTTGTACCACTTCAGACCTATTCAGCCGGCCATCCTGAATCCCCACAAGCCCTCTGACCTCATCCTCCATTGCTTCACATATCCCTGTATCCTCTGTCCCTCCTGGTCGCTCTCATCCATCCTCTACTCCCTCCCTATGACTACAGTTACCCAAACATAGCCTCTCCAGCATCATGGTGCTCCCACTTTCTCCCCAGGCCCTCCGCAGCACCTAGTGCCTCCACAGCCACCCCCTCCAATACCAAGCTTTTCCAATACAACCCAATTCGTTTTAAAATTTTTATTGAAAAATAGTTGATTTACAATGTTGTGTTAGTTTCAAGTATACAGTAAAGTGATTCAGTTATACATATATATAAAGATATTTTCTTTTTTACGTTCTCTTCCATTATAGGTTACAACAAGATATTGAGTATAGTTCCCTGTGCTATACAGTAGGTCCTTGTTGGTTATCTATTTTATATACAGTGGTGTCTACATTTTAATCCCAAACTCCTAATTATCCCTCTCCCCTCCACTTTGGTAACCATCAGTTTGTTTCCTATGTCTGTGAGTCTATTTCTGTTCTGTAAATAAGTTCCTTTGTATCCTTTTTTTAAATTCCACATAGACAGTATCATATGATATTTGGCTTTCTCTGTCTGACTTACTTCTATTAGTATGATAATCTCTACATCCATCCATGCTTCTGCAAATGGCTTTATTTCATTCTTTTTTAACACTGGGTAATATTCCTTTGTACATGTATACGACATCATCTTTATCCATTCATGTGCCTGTGGACACTTAGGTTGCTTCCATGTCTTGGCTATTTTAAATAGTGTTGCTATGAACATTGGGGTGCAGAGATCTTCTTGAATTATGTTTTTCTCTGGATATATGCCCAGGAGTGGGATTGTAGGATCATATGGTAGCTCTATATTTAGTTTTTTAAGGAACTTCCATAGTGTTCTCCATAGCAGCTTCACCAATTTACACTCACACCCACAGTGCAGAAGCGGTACACCCCAATTCTTATCCAGCCCCCTCACCATCTCCCCAATCTTCCTATCTTCATTCCCAAAATTCCTGTTCTACCCAGCTCTTCCCAGGCTCCTGTCTCTAACTCACTCTAGTCATTTGATCTCCCATTCCAAAATGCCCCAAAGAAAGACTAACCAGTCTAGTTCAGTCTCTCACAGACTCCTTCAGTACAAGCAGCCTCCAACACTTCCCTCCATTCATTCCATTTCTCTACTACTTCCTCAGTAGCCCTCCTTCCATTTCAGTTCTTAGGCCACCTCTCTAATCTTGAGGAATTTCCATAACCCAGCCTCTCACTCTTGCAGTATCTGATCACTAGGACCCAAATGCCCAACCTCTGGATACCAAAGTCATCCCAGGACTTGATTTTGGTGGGAGAGAGGACTTTGGTCCTTGTCTCTTTTGAAGAAAGAAGTCCACAAAGATACAAATATTGCAAAGCAGGTACAGGGTTTCCTGGAAGCACAGTATGTGCAAAGAGAACAAAGAAGCAGTTCATTTAGGGCAGAAGTGAAAATTACACACTGGGAGAAGCGTTTCGGTGTCCTCACTAGGGAG
Organism: Hippopotamus amphibius kiboko; assembly: GCF_030028045.1. NCBI lineage: Eukaryota > Metazoa > Chordata > Mammalia > Artiodactyla > Hippopotamidae > Hippopotamus > Hippopotamus amphibius. The sequence continues at coordinate 13,307,436 of NC_080200.1, read as the reverse complement.
GAGCACACAATAGGGGAAGCTTAGGCAGTTAACATGGGGTTAATCTTCTGGGTTTTGAATGAGGGTGATTCCCCTTTCTCTCCCCTATGATTATGTCATCTGCAGTTCCTTATTTAGGCTCCCACCAGGGGCCATTTAGAATTTTTCCCTTGAGCTCATAAGTGAAGGGTGTGGGGATTTAAAACCACAATGCTAATGATGTTATAATGATATTACAATGTGGCCAAGGTTACCAGAGAATGACTTGAGACCCCCTCTGTGCCTGTTTTTGGCTGAGAATTCCTCCTGACCACAGATATGTGTAGGCTGGGGTGAGCTGCTTTGTCTTTCATCCAATTATCAGCAACCTGTGCATTTTTACTTGTGCATGTTCCCTGGTTTTCAAGGTCATAGTTTATAGCTGAGAGGCTACAAAGTTTCTATTTTAGATGCGATTCATGCATACATCATTGCCTCATTACGTGCAAAGCAAGGAGATGGCTTTGCCTTCTGCCTAGTGCCTATGTATGAGGAGGTTGTCCTTGGACGCGGACCTGTCTTTCCTACCTCAGATTCAAGGACTGAAAATCTGAAGATTCTGCTGATTGTATTTTTGTGATCGCTGACTTTTAAACTTCCAGTTCCGTGACACATGGGCTCCTGAACCTCGGCTTTGATAGCTTCTTCTTACTTACTTCTTCTTACTTACTTCTTCTTACTTCTCTTCTCCAGATTCTAGGTTCTCCACCAGGGGGCTAAACCCTGAATGAGTCTCTGTTTCCTCATTCATACAGTGACCTTCAGATCTACAAAGAGCACAGAAAGTGAGAGGAACCGCTCACAGCCGACCTCCCAAACTGGAGAGCTGAAAGGAGAAACCTCTTCAACTTCATATCATAGCCCCACTTTGCCCTCCCCACCCACTCTGATGGGTGTGATCTTGTCCTGAAACTCTAGCATGAGAAGTGTAACTCCCGTTCAGAACCTTGTCTCAAGGAAGTTTCTGACTCCATGATATACCTCTGGAGAAGTGAGCTGGGAGACCCCCATGCCTACTTGCCCTGGTTAATGCTTGTTTGACTTTGGGTTTCATATCAGAGCTTAATCTTTGTTTTCTCACTTAACATTCAAAAACCAACCATGAGAAAGTTAATATTGTTATTCCTTTCATAAATAAGGAGACTAATTTTAATAGATTTTAAATAATGAAGACATAAGGGTAAATGCTGAAATCTGCCTCCCAAATGATAATCATCTAGGTATGCTGCCATCAGCTGACCCAGAGCTCTCTCCCAACAGTCCTCCCAGCCAGGGCTGTGTTCCACTTCTCCCATGTCCCTACAGGGGCTGTGCATCCCCTAGACCACAATATCTACCCCACTGTATTTTCCCTTTCTCCTGTTTTTCCATCTTACAGGTTGTTGTGGACTGAATGTTTGTGCCTCCCCCAAATTCATATGTTGAAGCCCTAACCCCCAATGTGAGGGTATTTGATGATGGGGTCTTTGGGAGATAGAGTTAAATGAGGGTGATGTCCTCAAATAGCATTAGTGCCCTTATAAGAAGCAACACAAGAAAGCTTGCTTTTTCTCTCCCTCCACACTCAAGCATTGAGAGAGGTCCCTGTAGCACAGAGTGAGAAGACAGCCAACTACAAGCTGGGAAAAGAGCTCTCAATGAACACAGAACCCTCTCAAACCTTGATCTTGGAATCCCCAGCCCCCAAAACTGTGAGAAAATTAATTTCTATTGTTTAAGGCACCCAAGCCATGGTATTTTGTTCTGCCAGCTTGAGCTAATACACAGGTCATCAAGACTGCTGGACACAGGGATCATGTTTGTCTTGTTCATTCTAGTTTCCTTCTGTTTGCCATCATGCCTTTCAAAAGGCTAGGTGCTCCTGTTGCAGAAAAGAACTGATCCCACGAGAAACCAAGCACAACACTCAGAGAGTTGGAGAACTCAGGTTTATTGAGCCGGCGGACCCAGACGAGCTAACGCTCCAAAATTCTGGGGCCCCGTTTCAGGGGAGTCTTCTCCTTATATAGGTTAAAACATACAGCTATAATTGGTACAAACTGATTGGCTACAAATTACTATAGGTCACGGGCAGTTACAAAGCGCGGGAGTTGCCATGGGTTACCCACATAGTAGGGGGTCCTAACAGGAACTTGTAGGAGCCGGACATTCCATTCCTATCAGGACTAAGGTCCCAATTTGCATTCTCACATTGGTTGCAGGTTGAAGTTAGGTCACTTAACAAGTCTATGTGCAGCAAAGGGTCTCAAACAAAGGCTTGGGGTGGGTGCCTGAGAGCTAGACATTCTTCCCTTATCTGATCACTCTTAGTAATTCATTTTACTGTTTAACTGAGAGTGGCAAGCAGGCCTTTGCAAGATAGAGAGTAAGGAATTACAAGTATGGAAGTTTCAATTTCCTCATCACTCCTCAAACATTTGAAGAGTTAATGACTAAATTCACATAGGATGAAGGGGTCTCCTCAACATCCTAGGACAAGGGTTGTAAAATTACAACCCATGAGCCAAACCTAGCTCACCACCTGCTTTTGTAGAGCCCACAGGCTAACAATAATTTTCACATTTTTTAATTGAGGTATGATTGACATATAACATTATATTAATTTCAGGTATACAACATGATAATTCAATATTTGTATATATTGTAAAATGATCACCAAAACAAGTCTAGTTAACATCTGTCCCCATATATAGTTACAATTTTTTTCTTATGATGAAGACTTTTCAGTTTTCCTCTCTTTGCAACTTTCAAATAGGTAATACAGTATTATTAACTATAATCACCATCCTGTACATTATATCCCCATGACTTCTTCATTTCATAACTGAAAGTCTGTGCCTTTTGACCTCCTTATCTTTAACACAAACACACACTCCCTCTGGTAACCACGAATCTGTTCTCTGTATCTTTGAGCTTGGTTTTTGTTTGTTTGTTTGTTTGTTTGTTTTTAGATTCCACATATTAATGCAATCATACAGTATTTCTCATTCTCTAACTTGTTTCACTTAGCATAATGCCCTCAAGTTCCATGCACATTACCACAAATGGCAAGATTTAATTTTTTCTTATGGCTGAATAGTATTCCTGTGTGTGTGTGTGTGTATCTCCCATCTTTATCCATTCATCCACTGATAGACACTTTATATTTTTTAATGGATGAAAAAATCAAAAGAAGAATGATATTTTGTTTCATGTGAACATTACATGAATTACAAATTCAGTGTCCATAAATAAAGTTTTGTTAAAACACAGCCATGGTCATTCATTTATGAGTGTCTACAGCAGTTTTCATGCTCTAACATCAGAGTTGAGTTGTTGGTGTAGATATGTGACTGTGATGGTTAATTTTGTCTGTCTACTTGCCTGGGCCATAGGATGCCCAGACAGCTGGTCAAACATGATTTCTGGGTGTATCTGTGAGGCTGCTTGCAGAGAAGATTAGCACTTGAATTGGTGGACTTAGTAAAGCTGATGGCCCTCTCCAATGCGAATGAGCAGCATTCAACTCACTGAGAGCCAGAATAGAATGAAAAGTGTGGAAGACAGTTAAATCAGTTCAGCCAAGACAGTTAAATTAGCTCAGCCTGAGTATTTGAGCTGGGATATCAATCTTCCGCCCTCCACACTCCTGGTTCTCAGATCTTAAGACCCAGGCTGGACTCTACATTAGCAGCAGTCTGGCTCTCAAGCCTTCAAACTGTACCACTGGCTTTCCTGGCTCTCCAGCTTGCAGATGGCAGATTGCATTATCAGCCTCACCCTCTATTATCATGTGTGCCAATACCTCATAGTAAATCTTTATGAATGTGTGTGTGTGTGTGTGTGTGCGCGCGCGCACGCACGTGCAAGCCCACATGCATATCCTATTGGTTCTATTCAATATTTCTCTGGCGAACCCTGACTAATATACTGGACCACAAGGTCCAAGCTATACATATCATGATCTGAGTTTTCACACTATCTGCATCTTGGTGTGAGGATGAAAGAAGATGGTGTCTGTCAAATGGTTTCTACTTCAATCGCCCAGCTGTAGAGACTTGATTTATAGGACTCTCTCAGGCTCTGAATCAACTCTAGCTGCAAAAAATCAATTTATTTCCCCCTGAAGCTCCATGTCTCTCTTCATCTCTGCCTTGGACATGGTAAGTAATCAATATTTTTGAGTGAGCGAATAATGAAACCCATTCAAAACAGAACAAAGAAATTAATAAATCCAGACTATGGTGTGAACATCCTCATTCTTCTGGATGATGTTTGTATAAAAATCCACTAAGGCTGGTTTTCCTGCTCATAGACTTTCAGCATCTGGAAGAGTCTTCGCAGGAAGGAGAGGCTTCAGAAAAGAGCTTTACCCCTCGTAGGTGAGGAATTGGGCCACAGTTGGCCCTTGAGATATTAAATGTTTTTTTTCTTTTTATTTTTTTAATTGAAGTTTAGTTGATTTACAATTTTGTGTTAATTTCTGCTATATAGTAAAGTGACTCAGTTATACACATATATACATTCTTTTTTATATTCTTTTCCATTACGGTTTATCCCAAGTGTTCAAGGTTTTCTGAACACACTGTAGAGCACAGAAAAATACCATATTTTGCAGGAATAGAGTATCAAACATGTCCACCATGACTTCTTTCATATTGCTGATATGATGAAATTCTTGAAACACACATGGGTGTATTTCAAAGTCTTTTTTGTCCTCTCTTAATGGCCCAAAGAATGACATTTCAGATTTTCCATGGGATAAGAGGATACAGTTCAAAAAACCTTTTTCTGGCTGCACCACAAAGTTTGAGGGATCTTAGTTCCCTGACCAAGGATCAGACCCAGGCCCACAGCAGTGAAAGTGCCGAGTGTTAATCATCAGACCACCAGGGAATTCCTCAAAAGATCTTTTTTTTAATTTATTTATTTATTGGCTGTGTTGGGTCTTTGTTGCTGTGCACAAGCTTTCTATACTTGTGGTGAGTGGGGAATACTCTTCATTGTTGTACGTGGGCTTCTCATTGTGGTGGCTTCTCTTGTTGCAAAGCATGGGATCCAGGCATGTGGGCTTCAGTACTTGTGGCACATGGGCTCAATAGCTGTGGCTCACAGGCTCTAGAGTGCAGGCTAAGTAGTTGTAGCTCACTGGCTTTGTTGCTCTGCAGCATGTGGGATCTTCCCAGACCAGAGCTTGAACCCCAGTCCCCTGCATTGGCAGGCAGATTCTTAACCATTGCGTGACCAGGGAAGCCCAGGTCTTTTTAATTAACCTACAAAGATAATATTTCATAAATGATACATAAGACTACAGAAATATACATATTTCCTATTAAAAAAAAGAAATAAGAAATTTAAGAAGCCTTTAATCACAAAATCTCCTTGCCACATGGATTTGTCAGTGTAAGGTCAAAAGTCCTATCAGATAGCGTGTATTTTAGTAGAGCCTGGCCTTTCTCAGAAGCCCCATCTCCTGACATTTCCTAAGCCCCAAGTGACAGAATATAAGAGCAATTAAATGTACCACCAAAGAAAAACAATTATCTGTTTCAAAAGGTACATTCTGATTCCTGTCCTTCAGGGTTTGTGAAATGTTGTTTTATGCATAGAATCATAAAAGAGGGCAGGTGGAAATTTAATTAAAACCTGGAAATGTTATCTATTGCTAATCGCCTGAGATGTAGAGGAAGAGATGTAAAGGAAGAAGTACAATTCCTTTTTCTACTATTCTTACCATCCCCAATATAAGTTACTTATTCCAAAGGTCTTCAGGAAGCTCAGCGTCATTTCTGGTGTTTGGGATGGGCAACTTCACATACTTATCTCTACTCAAGAAGATTATAAATAATGTTCTTCAGGAAATTATATACAACTGAACACAAGGGAAAATGTGTTGTTTCTCTTGAACAAGACTTCAGGAGGCCATAGAAGAGATGCAAGAATGAGAGGGAGACATTCCTACATCTTTGAAACACTGGAGACACCAAGTTTTAGGAGACAATAAAAGATGTAATTACATTAAGCAATGGATTTCTTTGGTCTTTTGCCCGAAAAGAGTAGAAATAGCTGACCAGATTACTTGCATTTTAGAATCCTTCAATGTCTGTTGATGCCATGACTGTATTTCTCTATACAGAAAGTACATTTCTTTTCTTCACAGTGTGTATCATCTCTGCAGGGCTTAAGGGACAGTGGCAAATAGGGTGAGTCAAAAATTATCCTCACTCTGGCTGCAGAATTTATAGAAGTTTTAATATAACCAGAGGGTGGGTAATTTTTGACTCACCCTCTTATTTATTCAAATACATATAATATAAAGCCAATTTGGGTGGTTCTGTAATAAATCAAACCTATGTACAATACATGTGGCAGGCAGAGTAATGATCCCCCAAATAGGCCCACAACCTTACTCTGGAACCTGTGAATATGTTAGCGTACATGGGAAAAAATGGATTTTAATGATCTTGAGGTGGAAGAATTATGCTGGATTATCCAGATGAGCCAATGTAATGACCTGGGTCTTTATAAAGGAAAGAGGGAAGAGAGCCAGAGACAGGGAAAGAGATATAGTGACAGAGCAGAGCAAAAAGAGAGAGAGAGTGATTTAAAGGCTTTGAAGATGGACTGGAGCAAAGGGTCACTAACCAAAGAATGCAGGAGGCCTCTAGAAGCTAAAAAACCTAAAGAAACAGGGGTCCTCAACCCTGGGCCCCGGACCGCTAAAGGTCCACGGCCTGTTAGGAACCAGGCCACACAGCAGGAGGTGAGCGGTGCGTGAGCGACCAAAGCTTTATCTGTATTTATAGATGCTCCCCATAGCTCACATTACCACCTGAGTTCTGCCACCTGTCAGATCAGCGGGGGCACTAGATTCTCATAGGAGCTCGAACCCTGCTGTGAACTGGGCACGCGAGGAATCTAGGCTGGATACTCATTATGAGGATCTAATGCCTGAGGATCTGAGGTGGAGCTGAGGCAGTGATGCTAGTGCTGGGGAGTGGCTGCAAATACAGATGATCATCAGCAGAGAGGTCTGACTGCACAGAGACCATAAGTCAACTGCTTGCAGACTCATATCAAAACCCTATCAGGGAGTGGCAAGTGAAAACAAGGTCAGGGCTCCCACTGAGTCTGCATTATGGTCAGTTGTATAATTATTTCATTGTATATTACAATGTAATAATAATAGAAATAAAGTGCACAATAAATGTAATGTGCTTGAATCATTCCAAAACCATGCCACCCCGCCCTGGTACGTGGAAAAATTGTCTTCCACGAAACTGGTCCCTGGTGCCAAAAAAGTTGGCGACCTTGATTTTAGTCCCATAAGACCTACTTTGGACTTCCAACTTCTGGATCTGTATGATAAATTTGTGTTTGTTTTTAGCAGCAGGTCTGTGGCACCTTGTTACAACAGCAATAGGAAACATACAATTGAAGTATAGTTTTGGAAGTATCCGTTTTCTGGGATTCTGGAGTGAGGGAAGCTCAGATCCTGTTCAGGGACTCCCAGGGACACAGTTATGGCTTTGCTGAGGCTGAGCTGACTCAGGCACATGGAGGGACAAATGTGAATCAAAGAGTGGAAACCAAGAGCACAGTGACTCTGACAAATGCTCTGCAGGAAAGGTACAGGGGCTACCAGAGTGAAAAACATGAGAATCTGACCTAACCTGAGCAGGCAGAAAAGGCTTCTTAGAGGAATCAGCATATGAGCTGGGATCTCACGGCTTGTATAGTTTTGACTCAAGGAAGACAAAAGAGTGTTTCAAGGAGAGGGAATATGTACAAAGCCTTTGTCCCAGAGAGGCACCGTGAATTTACAAAATTCAAAGAAAACTGATGTGGCTGGAATACTGGTGAGTATGTGGTAGATGAAGCTGGAGAGGTAAGCAGGAGATGACCCAAAAATATTCTCATTGATGTATGGCTCTTGGTTTCGATCCTACAAGTAGCGGGTTTAACAAAGAAGTGACATGATTTTATTTGTGTCTGGAGAAGATCCTTCTGATTTCTAAAGGGTGCATAGGGAGGTGACAAAGGTAGAAAGAATAGTCAGTTAGGAAGATACTGCAGTTGTTCAGGCAAATGAAGGTGGCAGGATGACCAAGGAGGAGGGGATGGAGGTTAAGCCAGCTGGACAGATTGTGGACATACTGAGAAGATAAGAACAAAAGGATTGAAAGTGGGCAAGTTGTGATGGGAAATAATTGTTGAGAGTAACTTTCGGATTCCAAACTTGTGCCACAGGATGGATGTAGTGCCATGTAGCTGGAGAAGGACACCATGGCAAAGGATTGGATTAGGGTAAAGATTATATTGGAAGGCTGAGTTGAAGATGTCTTGGAGATACCAAAGATGTCAATACTCCTCTAGATCTCAGAGGAGAAGTCAGAGGTAAAGAAACATATGTGGAACTTCCCTGGTGGCCCAATGGTTAAGAATCTGCCTGCCAATGCAGAAGACACGGGTTTGACGCCTAGTCCAGGAAGATCCCACGTGACATGGAGCAACTAAGCCTGTATGCCACAATTACTATCCTGCAGCCCACTGAGCCTGTGTGCCACAACTACTGAAGCCCACGGCACCTAGAGTCCATGCTCCACAACAAGAGAACCCACTGCAAGGAGAAGCCTGCGCACCACAACGAAGAGTAGCCCCCGCTCACTGCAGATAGAGAAAGACTACACACATCAACGAAGACCCAACACAGCCAATAAATAAATAAATAAATAAATAAATAAATAAATAAATAAAAATAAAACAAACATATATAACCATCATTTCAATCTAGATGGTGGCTGAACCTAAGGAATGAATGTTATTGTCTAGAAGGAAAGAATTTAATGGGAATTGAAATTGTTCTAGAACCAATCCTTAGGCTAGAACTACAAGGGAGGCAAAAGGACAAAAGCAAGGGAGAACAGAAGAAAGACACGGGGGGATGAATAAGTAGAATCTAGAGGGGATATGAGTGGAGTGTTTCAAGGAGTGATGAATAATCAGAAATTTTTAAAAGTACTTTTGGGGAGATGGAGATCATTGTAGGTCTAAAAGACATTTGCTTTGGTGAAATCGGCATGGGGCAGGGGACAATATTTGTGTGGGTTAAAGGAGTGAGTTTAATGCAAGTAAACAGAGACAGAGATAAAAGTCAACTCTTGACCATTAGCCAGAAAATGGCCAAGTAGTACATGTTTGTAAGATAGCAGAGAACAAAGCATGTTTCCATGACTATGGGAAGAATACTGTTGAGAAGCTAAGGGAAAGAGGGAGGAAGGACGGGAGGGAGGGGAAGGAAGGACAGAGGAAGGGAAAGAGGAAGAGAGAGAGAGAATATGTGTGAACAATAATTTAAGGATGATTAATAAGCATGAATGATGGGATTCAAAGTGCAGGTGGAAGCACTGTCTCCAGAGAGGAGAAGGAATGTTGTCTCAATGATACAAGAGGATGCAGGCTGATGTTTGGGATGGCATGGAGTTCACAGCATGTCATCATGATGATCTTGACTTTCTCTGTGAGATAAGTGGTGAGAACATTTGCTGAGAAGGAGAAGAGGCACAAGATTCAGTGGTGGAACCAGTGTTTATGGAGGTTGGGTGGACAAGCTAATGAGAGAAATGCAGAAGGACTTCTAGGCACAGATTAGGCAGGATTTAAGAGAAGATGAAAGAGGTAAGAAAACATCAGTAAAAGAAGTTTGTAAGTCTAGGGACCTCCCTGGTGGCGCAGTGGTTAACAATCCACTTGCCAATGCAAAGGACACGGATTCAATCCCTGGTCAGAGAAGATCCCACATGCAGTGCATGGAGCAACTAAGCTCTTGCGCCACAACTATTGGCCTGCACTCTAGAGCCCAAGAGCAACAACTACTGAGCCCACGTGCTGCAACTAATGAAGCTCCTATGCCCGGAGCCTGTGCTCTGCAACCAGAGAAGCCACTGCAACGAGAAGACCCTGCACTGCAACAAGGAGTAGTCTCCGTTCGCCACAACTAGAGAAAGCCTCATGCGCAGCAACAAAGACCCAACACAGCCTAAATAAATAAATAAATAATAAATAAATAAATAAATAAATAAATAAAAATTTTTGTTTTAAAAAGAAGTTTCTATGTCTAACCCGGGAAGTGTTGGTTCTTGGTAATCATTGTCATGAATTATCCTATGTCATTACTGCCTTTCCTTCCTACTTTTGCAGTGGTTAGAGGGTGCCAAAAATATCATGCAATCTTGTTAAGAAAGTCTAAAATGCCAGCTAGCACATTTCCATTTAATGCATAAGTAAGTACATAATCCCCCCTAGTTCTGCATTTTTGAGGGGTGTTGCTGAGTGACTCTTACATAGAGGTAGATGTAGAGGGAAAGGATAGGATACTATGGCTCTGGGTAGAATGAACCTCATCACTTCAGATCACTGATTCTTGCTTATTTAGCTAACCATGCACGGCACATAGCAGGTGTCCAATAAGAGTGCTGATATATGAGTCAAGATAGTCAAAGTTCCATAAGGAATAAGAGTGATATATATATTTCTAAACAAACTGAGACCACTGCTCATGGACAATGAGTCAAGCAGTAAATCGAGTGTGAGCCCTCCTAAGACATCAGCTGCTCGTACCTAGTTTTCCAGTGTCACAGGCACGTGATGCACAAATGGATCAGTTAGTGACATGCTCTGGGAGCAGTGCATGATCTTACCTCACTGTCTTTGCAGGCATCCGACATGGCCCTGCTAGACAGCGTGTACTTCTCAGATACGGCTCCGATTTTCTTGATCCCTTTGAACCATTTCCTGTATTGCTCCCGGACCTGTAGAGGCAAAGCATGCTCTGGGTCAGATCAGTGAGAGGAGTGGGGCTGGGAAGAGTCCTGAGTGGGATGCAGACAGTGGTACCTGCTGGCTGAGGAGGCAGTACACCAGGAAGATGAAGACACCCTGCAGGCTGTTGATGATGGTGAAGAGATAGGCCATGATATCGGTAGCCCATCCCACCTGCAGGATTCCCAGACACCACGTGCATCCCAAGATGAACAGCTGAGCTGTGGCTTTAAATGTCAGCATTCTGGGTAGGAGAAGAAAAGAAGCTCCTGATACAACTAGAGCAACACAATCAAAGCCATTCTCATCACCCCACGGGATGCTCCTTCCCTCCGTTGTTACTAATGAGTTCTCAGATTGAGTTGTGATTGGCTTTCATCTTTACTGTCAATGATTCTCCACAATAGAAATCCCACTCAGGTCCAGGGTGGTATTTGCATTTGGAATGAAGAGGGTAGTGACACTTCATAATTTAAGTTGCAAAAATTTATGCTCCATGGAGATCTCTAATTTCATTCAACCAACATTACTGAGGAGGTACCATGCATCATGCTCTTTGCTGGGGTCTGGGCATTAAAAACAACAAAGGCGAGATTTCTATTTTCATAAAGCTCACAATCTACTCAAATCACTAATACAATCAAACAATAAGATGCAAAATTTGGAAAGGATAATGATAGAAACATGGAAGAAAGGGCATCAAATATGCACAAGGGTTTCTGGAGCAAAGGACTGCCTAAGTAAGCCTCCTAGGAGATTTGATGTTGACTAGGACTTTTTCCAAAGAGGGGAATGGAAGAGAGGTGAGAAGGTGCTTGAAATGTGGGTGGGGTATGGAAGGATGCTGGGTTGTGGGAGCAGTCATAGATTTTTCTAAGTGCTTCATGGAAACATAATTGTTCTCTGCACTTGGTCATAGGACTGCTGACAAAAGTTCAAAGAATATCACAAGCTGGGAGTAGAGATGGACAGAGCACACACCTGGATCTGAACTGGCTGCCATAGGACAGCTGCATGTGTTTTACTCTGGGTTCCCCTAGAAAAACCTGAGAAGGGACGTCAGGAACTGCTCAGGCACGTGGCTTTGCTCTTGGGACTACACACCTGTGGAGTTGTCAGCCTCTTCTCCATCTTACCTGGTGTTCTGGAGGGTGGACACATCACTGTTGAGGGAAGAGAGTTTGCTTTTCAAAATCCAGAGGGTCATCAGAAAGAAAGTTAAATTGACCTTCAGAAAACCACAAAACATTTATTGAATAAAATGTCAATGTGTTATCCAGCCTGCCCTACATCAGTTCCACACTTAAGTAGTTTCTCTGTTTAGTAACAATGTTAGAATGTTTAGCTTTAGGAACAGTCTTAGATAATCAAATCAAACCCATGATAACCCAGGAACATTCCTGTTCCTGTCACATCCCCAACCCCACTTGGAAGTCTGCTCTTCTAATGACCCTCAGCTGAGCATTAATGATGCTTTGATGTCATCACTCACAGAGATGATAGCACAGACTGGTCCAAGGAAACCCCATTTAAATCCCTTTTCTCGTTGGAGCCAGCAGCTGGGCAAGGGAGAAAATTAAAAATGCATTTGTGGTAAACAAGATGTGGCATATATATACAATGGAATGTTAGCCATAAAACAGAACGAAATAATGCCACTTGCAGTGACATGGATGGTCCTAGAGATTGTCATACTGAGTGAAGTAAGTCAGAGAAAGACAAATATCTTATGATATCACTTATATGAGGAGTCTAAAAAAATGGTACAAATGAACTTATTTATCAACACAAAGCAGAAACAGAATCATAGACATAGAAAACAAACTTATGGTTACCAAGGGGGAAAGGGGAATATAAACTGGGCTATTGGGATTGACATAGACACAGTACTATATATAACATAAATAACTAATAAGAACCTACTGTACAGCACAGGGAACTCTACTCAATACTGACCTATATGGGAAAAGAATCTAAAAAAGAGTGAATATATGTATGTGTATAACTGATTCTCTTTTGCTGTACAACAGAAACTAACACAACATTATAAATCAACTACACTCCAATAAAAATTAATTTTAAGAATGCATTTGTCCTTAGGGATCTGCAACAATTACATAAATTCACTCATTCATCAACAAATATTGAGTGTCTCTTCTGTGATAGGCTCTGTGGTTGGCTCTCTAGTGGTGAAGAAAGTACACATGATCTCAAACCCCACAAATCTCACATCAGTAGGAGACACACAATTTGACAATTTAAAAAAAATGGGAGACTATGAGAATGTATCATTGAATGTCATGCTTAGTTTTGGGTCTAAGGAACTATGATGGTTAGGGAAGATTCCCAAAAAAACTATATCCTAGCTGACACATGAACAATGAGTAGATGTTACTGAGATAAGCAGTGTTGAAGCAGGGAAGAAGTCTGTAAATGTGTTCGTTTTTGAGAGTCCTGTGAACCTAACATGGTTTTTTGGGCCTTTCTTACACTATTCAATTTACTTTTTTATCTGCTGCAAAACCCATCCACTGAGTTGTTTTTAATTTTATGTTTTCATTGAGATATAATTTCACATACCATGAAATTCACCCATTAAAACTGTACATCAGGGACTCCTCTGGTGGTACCGTGGTTAAGAATCTGCCTGTCAATGCAGGGGACACAGGTTCAATCCCTAGTCCGGGAAGATCCTACATGCCAAAGAGAAACTACACCCATGTGTCACAATCACTGAGCCTGCTCTCTAGAGCCCATGTGCCAAAACTACTGAAGGCCGAGTCCTTAGAGCCTGTGCTCTGCAACAAGAGAAGCCACTGCAATGAGAAGCCCGCACACTGCAAAGAAGACTAGCCCCTGCTCACTGCAACTAGAGAAAACCAGCACACAGTAGTGAACACCCAATGCAGCCAATGAATGATTAAATAAATAAATAAATTTATTTTTTTAAACTGTACAGTTGAACTATCTTTAGCATATTCACAGAGTTTTGCAACCATTACCACAATCTAACTTTAGGACATTTTCGACTCTTCAGAAATGAACATCATCCATATTAGCAGTCAATCCTCATTCCCACTTCCATGAACCCCAACCCCAATTCTAGCCCCAGGGTACCATTAATCTCCTTACTGTTACTATGAATTTGCCTATTCTAGGTATTTCACATAAATGGAATCATACAATACACAGTCTTCTATGACTGGATTCTTTCACTTAGCGTCATGTTTTCAAGGTTCATCCATGGTGGAGCATGTTTTTTTTTTTTCTTCTTAAAAAATATTTCATTGAAATATAGTTGATTCACAATGTTGTGTTAGTTTCAGGTGTACAGCAAAATGATTCAGTTATGCATGTGTGAACATGTATATTCTTTTTTTTCTTTCAATCTTTATTGCAGTATAATAGCTTTACACTGTTGTGCTAGTTTCAGCTGTACAACAAAGTAAATCAGCTGTATTTATACACATATCCCCATATCCCCTCCCTCTTGAGCCTCCCTCCCTCCCACCCTCCCGATCCCACCCCTCTAGGTCATCACCAATCATCAAGTTGATCTCTTTCTGTTATGCAGTTGTTTCCCACTAGCTATCTATTTTACATTTGGTAGTGTATATATGTCAATGCAGCATGTTTTTATGGCTGAAAAATCGTTTTTATTCTTTTTTATGGCTGAATAATATTCTATTCTGTGACTATGCTACATTTTGTTTATCCATTCATCAGTTGATGAACATTTAGGTCATTCCCGGTTTTGTCTATTCTGAATAATGCTGCTATGAGTATTCATGCAAGCTTGTGTATGGACATCTGTTTTCATATGTTTGGGGTATACACCTAAGAGTGGAATTGCTGGGTCATGTGGTAGCTATCTATTAACTCTTTGGAGAAACTGTCAAACTATTTTCTGCAGGTGGCTGCACTAATTTCATTCCAACCTGCAATGTATGAGAGTTCTAATTTTTCCACATCCTTGCAAACACTTTTTATCATCAGTCTTTATTTTCTTTAAACATTTAATTGAATGAGTATGAAGTGATATCTCATTTTGTGGGTTTTGACTTGCATCTTCCTAATAACTAATGATGTTGAGCATCTTTTCATGCACTTAATGGTCATTTGCCTATCTTTGGAGAAATGTCCATTCAAAACTTGTGTCCATTTTTTTTTATTACAAAGAGAATGTTTTATTAAGCACAAGGGAACCATTGTTGAACTTGATATTACAGATAGAAATTCTATCTTCAGAAGAACAATACTTGACATGAATACTTCACCAGATTGAGGAGAGGATCATCACTAGCAAACAGGCAGAGAAACTGAAGAGGCAGAACTGCAGTCAGACCCAAGGTGGACTTGGCCGTTCTGAGTTCCAACCAAGAAGAGTCTTGCAAATAAAAGTGAGCATGTCCACAGAGCCTGGTGGGTTAATACGTCTTTGGTGTC
Organism: Hippopotamus amphibius kiboko; assembly: GCF_030028045.1. NCBI lineage: Eukaryota > Metazoa > Chordata > Mammalia > Artiodactyla > Hippopotamidae > Hippopotamus > Hippopotamus amphibius. The sequence goes on along the minus strand of NC_080200.1, from coordinate 13,292,172 downwards.
AGGTCTGGAGTGAAAGCATGTTTCTGCCATGAGCCTGGAGAGCAGACCCATCCTGAGATAATCTGGGTGGGGATTGTGGGTGGATAGCCAGGAATCGGCAGGGGAGGTTCTTATGAGGTCCTGGGACTTTCTCCTCTCCCGACTCTCAAAGGTTGTGTCCATTTTTTAATTGGGTTATTTGTCTTTTCTTGCTGGGTTATTCGATTTCATTGTAACAGCAGTGAAAAACAGACATTCTCTTATTGAGTAACTGATTAGAAATGGAAGCATAAAGAGCTTGTCTATTGCTCAAGTTGTTATGAATAGACAGTGACAGAATTCACTCTTGATCTAACATTAGGGTAAAATAGAGAGTGAGGCAAGATATTTCAGGACAACAGAGTATGGTGGGACATCTCAGGACAATGCAGTAGAGACTGAGAAGAATGAAGTAAGCTTCATTGCAATAAGCAAGAAAAAAGCTGAAGTGTCCAAGAAGGACACCTGGGAAGAGCACAGTTGATGCCAGTGAGCATAAACTTTGGCAGCATGCTGTGGTTAAGAGTGTCTGTTCTGGGAGACAGACTTCCTGAATAGAGGACTAAGGATCGTGGTAAACATGATATCCTCCTCAAACAACAAAAATATAAGCAAAACAACTACAACCAACCATTTCAAAATCCTGGCAATTATACAAAGCCACAGAACAAATTGAAAATAGTCGATTCAAGAGAAACTATGGAACCTCGATAAGATGAGGGGAGAAAAAGTCAGTAACGTTTTGACTTTGAGCTGTTTCCATTCCTTCTCTCTCCAGCTTGGTGGTGCAGCAGCCAAAAGCGGACAGCACTGCAGACAACAGAGAGATCTGACTATTCTGTAGCTCCATCAAAAGCAGCAGCACCGGCATTAACCCCAGAGCACAGTCAATACTTTTTTCTGACCCTTTAGCTCCCTGCGAATTCTTTATTTTCCAAATTTGGTGGCTATTTGATTTGACTGAGAGTTCATCTCAGTGGGGGACCAAAAAAAAAAAAGTCTACCCTTAGGACATGAGCAAAACAATAGCAAACTACTATCACATCTCCAGCTACTCAAAGCTTTGATTTCAGGTGGAGTCAACAAGAACTGTGTGGAAATTTGCAAGGAAATACTAGAGAACTAAAGCGACAAAGGGAATTTTGAAAAGCTCTGAAATATTCCCAGAAATCTAAGGATGCACAAGGATGTACCCATGCTCAGCAACAGCCAAGGAAATGAAGACATCAGTCTCATCTGTGGCTGATCTAGAGGCTATGTGCAATCATGAAGTGAAAGCATAGGATGTTAAGTAAGCTTCCTGAAGTTTCAAGATGTGCCTTTTCACGCAGATGCCTTTGTGTGGTAAGAGTGCAAAGCATATAGGCAAGGCATTTAAGGAAATCTTATGGCCAAACACTGGGTGGCCACTACATTGTATTGAATCAGGTATGAGCCCCTCAGCACCCAGAACTAAAAATAAAAACAAGAACCGAAACTAGAAGAAAACTCTAAGGCCACACACAGCAGGGAATGATTAATACACAGAATTTGTCCAGGAATGTCACTAAACAAACAACAGCAAACTAGAAACAACAAACCTTGGGGGCGGAGGAATCTGATAACAGGAGTGTTACAATGTATATTATCTAAAACATCTAGTTTTCAACAAAAACTTGTGCTATATACAAAGAAACAGGAAAGTATGCAACTTACACAGAGAAAAAAAAAATCAGCCAAAACAAACTGTCTCTGATGAGGAACAGATTTTGGACTTAGTATACAAAGTTTTTAAATCAGTAATTATAAATACATGAAAAGAACTGAAATGAACTATGTCTTAAAAATTAACGGAAAGTTTGACAACAATGTCTCACCAAATAAAATATGAATAAAGGGATGGAAATGATGAATGCAACCAAAGAGAAATTCTAGAGTTGAAAAGTACAATAATTGACATGGAAGATTCACCAGAAGGGTTCAACAACAGAGTAGAGCTGGCAAAAGAAAGAATAAATGTGGAATGACCATCACTAAAAACTCTACAAATAACAAATGCTGGAGAGGATGTGGAGAAAAGGGAACCCTCCTACACTGTTGGTGGGAATGTACGTTGGTGCAGTGGAAAACAGCATGGAGGTTCCTCAGAAAACTAAAAATAGAATTACCATATGATTGAGCAGTCCCACTCATAGGCATATATCCAGACAAAACTCTAATCCAAAAAGATATACATGCACCCCTATGTTCACAGCTGCACTATTCACAAGAGCCAAGACATGGAAACAACCTAAATGTCCATCAACAGATGAATGGATAAAAAGGGTATGGTACATATACACAATGGAATACTACTCAGCCATAAAAAAGAACAAAACAATGCCATTTGCAGCAACATGGATGCAACTAGAGATTATCATACTAAGTGAGGTAAGTCAGAAAGAGAAAGACAACTACTATATGATATCACTTATATGTGGAATTTAAAATATGACACAAATGAACCTATCTATGAAATAGAAACAGACTCAGAGACATAGAGAACAGACGTGTGGTTGCCAAGGAGGCTGGCGGGGCGGGGGGTGGGGGGTCAAGGGAGGGATGGAGTGGGAGGTTGGGATTAGCAGATATAAGCTATTATATACAGAATGGATAAACAACCAGTCTCTACTGTACAGGATAGAGAACTATATTCAATATCTTACGATACACCATAGTGGAAAGGAATATTTCTGAAAATGTGGGGGGGGGGGCGTGTATGTGTGTGTGTGTGTGTATATATATATATGTATATATCTGCTGTACAGCAGAAATTAACACAACATTCACAACATGTAAATAAACTATACTTCAATTTAAATAGTAAAACAAAACAAAGAAATTATGGAATAATTGATATAGCCAGTGATTAATAACAGGATGATGTGACTTTCTATTCTGGGAAGAGGGAAAAACATTTTCACTTATTAATGATGGCTGCATCTTGTCAGGCGGAAATGTACACGGTGTTGTTGTTGGTGATGGGAGTTCAAATATGTGCAGAAATATGTACATTGTGCTAAGAAGCCAAAGGGGTGGATTGTACCAGTTATTACCTTTTTGCCTGTTAGCTGCCATTCCACCCTTCTTTGTTCTGCTTTGTACTACTTCACCTGGACCCTACGGACATTTCTCCTTTGACAGATGATTTTATGTGAAGGCTTTGCTAATTATAATCCAACTGCATTTTTCCGAAAAAGCATTATGTAATATTTTCAATGCCAACTCCTAATAAAATCAAAGGCATCAAAAAAAGACAAAAGATTTGAATAAGTAATTCTCAAAAGAAGATATGCAAATGGTCAATAAGCATGTGAAAAGATGCTCAACCTCATCAGTCATTGGAGAAATTGCAAATTGAAACCACAATGAAATATCACTCCATACACATCAGTAGATCCAAAATTTTAAATGTAGAAAATAAGTGTTGACAATGATGTGGAGAATTTGAAACCCTGGTATATTTCTGGTGGGAATGTTAAATGGTACAGAAGCTTCGGAAAACACATAGTGGTTTTGTCAGAATGCTAAACATACATTTCCCATTTGACGGCAGCAATTCTACTTGTAGATACGTGCCCAGGAAAAAATGAAAACGTGTCCACACAAAAACTTGTACATGTATGTTTATAGTGGCATCCTTTGTAATAGCTTTTTAAAAAAGGGAATAATCTAAATGTCTATCAATGGATGGATGTGTAAATAAAAGGTGGCATATCCAGACAATGCAATAATCTTTACAAAACAACAGCAACAACAACAAACAACAAAGAGTGAGGTCATGATACAAGCGACAACATGAATGAATCTTGAAAACATCAGGCTAAGTAAAAGAATTAAGTCACAAAAGACCACATGTATGATTGCATTTATGTGAAATATCCTGAATAGGCAGACTCATAGACACAGAAAGTAGACTAGTGATTGTCAGGGGTTGGGGCAGAGGAATGGGTCGCACGAATAAGGAGTGAAAGTTACTGTGTATGAGGATTCTTTGGGGGAGTAGAAAAAGTTCTAAAATTAGATTGTGGTGATGGCTGTACAACTCTGTGATTGTTCTAAAAACCACTAATCTGTATGCTTTAAAAGGGTGAATTTTATGGTATGTGAAATATATTTCAATAAAAATGTAAAAACATTAAACCTAGCATTAAAGCTGAAAATAAAAGAGTGCAAGCTATGCAGCTTGACTCCCTGAATTTAAATCCAGCTCAGCTGCCTACTAACTGTGCACCCTTTGGCATTTACTTAAACTATTTGTGCCTCAGTTTACTCATCTGTCAAATAGGGTGATTGACAGTATCTACCGCATAGTACTGCTATGAGGATTAATTGCACTAACACATATTAAAATGGTTAGAAAAATGTCTGGCACAAAGTATGCACTTTGCAAATCTTAACTCTGATACAATCTATTATTTTGATTATTTACATCAGCTCCACTACTACAAATGAAAAATTGGGACATCATACAGAATCAGCATAAAGAAGCAGGTTAGATTTTTCTAAATGATGTCCTAAGCATGTCTCTTGATTTCATCTTTGCTATTTCAAGGACAGAGATTAAACGCATTCTCCTTAATTATTGTCATCTTCCACTACAAAGATGCCCTAGGGATTATTACTTAGTATCTCTGTATTATGCGCTGGTATAGTAAAATGCTCCATGGGTCCTATAACACCACAATTGTGCTGAAGAGATAAGAACAGTGGGAGTCTACTTTTACCTGGTCGGTGTTCCATAAAGATGGGGCCTGGATGCTGCAGAAATGACCACAATCACAGCTGGGACTCCATAGCCCACTGGGAACATGAGCTTCTTCGTGAACCTGTTGACACTGGAGTAGTTGACCACCATCAGGTTGCGTGCAGTGAGGAAGAGGTGCAGGCCCTCCAGCAGCATCCAGGTGAAGGAGGCCAGGTAGAGGTAGTGTAAGGCACCTGCGATGATGGCACACAGCACCTGGGTGAGGAAGAAGGTGTCACCAGGAGGGACTGTCAGGGTAGAGCATGACCCCTGGACCTCTTCTATACCTTGCCTCTGGAAAGGCTCTGATGTATATGAAGGAGTGGTCAATGGAGTGTTCATGTTCTAGTTGTGTCAGTCAATGTGAATTTGGTTACTTACCCATCTCACCTTACCTGTAACCCAGGGCATTTTATTAAGATGTCCAAGGCATCATGGCTCCAAGAACTCAGCATCCCCTGGGCAGGGCACAGGTATTGTGGGACAGTATAAGTACCTTGATCTCAGTTCTGTCGATGGCTGTTAGGAAGAGCAGGTGAGCCAGGAAGAGGCAGAGCGAGAGCTGCAGGTGGAGGGAAGTGCTGGTGTTCTGGATGGCTTTGCACAGCAGGAAGGTGAGGGCCGCCAGGAAGAGGCACAGCAGAGAGAGGCTCAGCCCCACGTAGGTGATCATTGTCAGTGCAGGATCCTTCTCCTGGGACCCAGCAGAGAGGAGATCACAGTCACACTTTCCTGCTCTGGGGGAATGACCCACCACTGTTGTTTTTACTTTTAGGCATACAAAAATCAGGTATGGAGGATCCAGGTAGATTTGTTATGTTTGTGGTTAACTTTCTCCAGATTCTGAATGTTAGAATTTTATGGGACCTGAACCAGTAATTCTGATCTTGGAAGGATTGCAGGACAGGAGAGTCCTTAGTCGAGACCCAGCCCTGGACCTCACAAGCGTTCATTTTCCTTTAGACTTTTGGGCACGACTAAGCTTACGGGTCACCACGAGAGGTTCACAGAAGCATGAAGCTCTATGTTGAGCGCCATCCTGCATCCCCACCATGTGATGGTGTGTGATAGAGTGTGTACCTGAGACTCAGTGCCCAGATATTAACTCCCCACCATGGACTCCACTCACCTCATCCCTGCAATATGTGTTCCTGGCTGGTCACTAATACTTACAGATCCTTGGTTAAAAGAGGAAAACTACTACACTTTGACAAAGGTGGTAGCTTAAAATTCATGTCTCCCTCCCGCTTTTTGCAAATAATCCTAAATCTATGCAGAGAATTATAAAAAAAAAAAAAACCCACCAATTCCATTTCCCTGTAACTGGTAGAGAAAGAGAGGGAGGGAGCGTGGGAGGGAAGGAGGGAGGAAGAGAAATGCAAACGATAAAGAAATTGGAAGTAAATGTTCAAAGGAAGTGCATCTGGATAAACAGCAAGTGGGTATTATTTACACTGTTTTTAATTTGCAACATATCCGTGAGCTTGAAATGTTTCTCTCAATAAAGTGTTAAAAAATAAATAGCAAAAAGCCCTGCAGATGAATTTTGATGCATACTATATTTTGAGAATCTTTGATGTAACAAAAACCTAATTTCCCTACTATATAAAGAGCCCCCTAAACCCATTTTAAAAAATGCATCACCAATCCAATAGAAAAATAGACCAAGAATGTGAACAAATTATTTCCAGAGAAAAGAATACTAATGGCTTTCAAATTAAAATGTTCAATTCCATTCCTAATAAGAAAAACACAAAATCTTTCTTGGATACATTGACCTCTCAGATGAGTAAAGATCCAAAATTTTGATAATATCTTGCAGCAAAGGCATGAGGAATCACACACCCTTGTATAATGCTGGAGGGAGGGACTTCCCTGGTGGTGCAGTGGTTAAGAATTCGCCTGCCAATGCAGGGGATACAGGTTCAATCCCTGGTCCAGAAAAACCTCACATGGTGTGGAGGAACTAAGCCCATGCGCCACAATTACTGAGCCCGCGTGCCCCAGCTACTGAAGCCCTCATGCCTAGAGCCCATACTCTGCAACGAGAGAAATCACCACAATGAGAAGCCCGCACACCACAATAAAGAGCAGCCCCCACTGGCTGCAATGAAGACCCAATGCAGCCAATCATTCATTCACTCATTCACTCAATTTTTAAAAAATGCTGGAGGGAGGATTCAACCCTATAAATTGAAAAATGGAACTACCAACACACAATTATGAATGTCACCCAGTATACATCCTAACTGTATACTCAAACATGAGAATAATGAAGTATGTGTAAATCATTACAACATTCCTGATGTTAGCAAATGATCAAGAAAAAAAAACACTCATTGTGAGGAGCCTTGATACGTAACAAATGGCACATTCACACAACAGAAGGCAATGTGGCCGTAAAAATGATGGAAGAATCTCTTCCTGGATGGAAACAGAATGATCTCTCTGAGGTAAAAAATAAAAACAACAGTGAAAAAATGCCACTGTGAGAGTGAAAAAATGGGAGACCAAGAACAAATACATGCATTTGTTTTAGGTATGTAAAATAGCCATACAAAACTGTAGGAGAAACCAACAATATTGGTTGTTGAGGCAAAAGGAAGTAGGTGTCCAGGGTTAGGGGTAAGATGGAGAATCTTCAGTGTTTCCTCTCTTATTCTGTTTCAATTATGAAACACAAGTATTTTCACTCTTCAATAAATATAAAACAGTATATAAATAAAAGTATTCATATTGTGTTATCTAGCAATGTAACAGGAAGAAACACCACCTTGGAGAATTATTCAAACTCCTGGGGACTCCTAAGAGTCTAGCCATTTGGCTAAGAACCTTTTCATGCTAATTTTCCTGTGGATGCTCTGAGGTGACCTGAGTGAGTCTCTGGTTTTGATGATCCAGAAGAAATAACCAGCTCACCTAGCCAGGGTAGGAGGCAAAGATGGCTTCTGACCCACTTGTACTCACTGGCTCCCCTGGCCCCCTCTGACATCTGCCATCACCAAATCTTCCTTTCTGCAGCCCCTGAGCACCCCTCTCCTGAAAAGCCCTGTGGTAAACAGAAGCCCAATTTGGCAACCACACCCCACCCCCATCTTCTTCCAGGTGTTCAATCAAATGCCAATCCAGGTGCTGCTGGGAAGAAATTTTTTCAGGTGGAATTCAAGTCCTCCATCAACTGACTTAAAGAGAGGGAGTGGACTTGACCTACTCAGGTGGGCCCTCAAAAGATCTCGGCTCTTCTTGGAGAAAAAGATTGAAAGTGTGAGAGAGCTCTGACACAAGGGAACTTCTCCTGCTGATCTCCACATAGGAATACTGATGCACTGTGAGAGGGCCCTGGCAGCCCCTAGGAGCTGAGCCCAGTGCCCTGCTGACAGATAGGAAGAAAATGAGACCTCAGTCCTACCACCACAAAAAACTGAATTCTGCCAGAAATCAAGGGGTTAGAGAGGACCCCAAACCTCCGGGGAAAGGGCTTATAAGACTTGTAGGACTCTGAACAGACAGCCCAACTACACCTTGCCTATTTGTTGAATGGAAGAAACTGCAAGATAATAATTTATGTTTTTTAAGCTTCTACATGTGTGGCAATTTGTTACACAGCAGTAGACACTGAATGAGGCCCCTCTGAGGGCTCTCACCTGCACATCGTCGTGGGCCATGAGGACGGCAAAGATGCTGAGATGGGTGCACTGGCAGGTGGTGCTGTTGTGTATGGTTCCCACCATCCTGCAGCCTCTGGTGGCCCAATGACCACTTCCATTCTGGCCATGCTCCCAGAAGACACAGTATACCTTCTTCCTTGGCTCAGGGATAAGTGACTGTAGGAACAGGAAGTAGGTATGAGATGGTGGTTCTGTAGCTCAGAAATGCTGACCCAAAGCTGGTTCATGGAGGGATTTCCTGGGGATATGATGCACCCATGAGCGGCCCCCTGAAGCCCAAGGCTGTGCCCAGGTGTCAGGCCTCTTCCACACCCACAGCTCCATCCCACCAGGACTCACATGCTGGAAGACAAAGGTCACTGAGGACCTGAGGTTCTGGGTGTCCTTGTTGCTGATGAAGGCAGATACAACATCTGACAGCAGGACAGGCGAGACTTCCTGCATCATGCCCTGGGGTGTCTCATGCAGAACTGCCTGTTGCTCAGTATTCAGGATCAGGGGGCCCTCAGCCAGAAACTTACTCATCCCTGGAGTGGACAGAAGGCCCACCACAGTAGGGCCTGCAGGACAAGGCTAAGGTTGACATCTTTCAGTGCCCAAGAGGACCCCTTCTTCTTCAGATGGACTCTTTCCTTTTGACCCACCATAGCCCACACTTCCCTTTAAACTTCAATTTTCTATCTGGCATATCTTTGGGCATTTTGACACACTGTGAAGATGTTCCCCCTATCTCAGCCATTACCTGAGTCACCAGAATCATGCACTGTATCCCAGGTCAGCATCATCTTTGTCTGATTCTGAATAAAGGTGATATTCCTGCATCCTTGCTTCTGCACCTCCAGTGACAGTTCTATGAGTTGTGGGAGGTAGATTAGCAATTGTAATTATAGTGGTTGCTATAACACCATTTTATAGTATATCTGTTAAATTATTATGGATGAAAAGTATTTACTGCATATTAGCAAACAAAAGGTGCTGCCAACACCCCCAATCTTGATACTGAAGGAACTCAGGATGGAGATAAATGAGCAGTCTGCTGCCAAGCCCTCACACTGCAGACACCCCCAGCGGTGCACCCTGAGGGACTCAGGATGGGAAAGAGTAAGATAGGTTTTCTTTAGTTAATAGTAATCTTTTGGGCGAGTGAGCAAGGGAACCTGTTACTTTTAAAAAAAAAAAAAATCTCTCAGAAGAACCGCCGCAACCGCTTCAGCCACGATGGAGGAGGGCAGGGAGAGGACCATGTGAATGGGCTCTGGAGCTTGCGTGCCAGTCAGTTTTTTGAAGAAGCAGGATGCTGACCTAGACGTGGAAAAAAGAACCAACTGAACAGCAGCAGACAACCTCGGACACCAGAAAGGACTGCAAGGATCGCAACATAACCGGTAGGGAGGCATTTAAGACTGTTCAAAGAGGGTGAAGTGGCTGAGCTGTGGCAGACAGGAGGGAGTGAGAAACACACAGAGGGTCCACACCACAGCTCAGTGTTCCCAGACTGAGACGTCAATTCACAGCTGAACAAGGGGTCAGGGAGGCGGAGCATGGGAACCGACGAACTTGTTCAGGGTGAGAAACATTGTTGGCCATGGGAAGATGGACCAAGAGGACAGGAGGGAAGAGGTCTGCAGTGAAGAGTGCCTACCCCGGAGAGCTGTGGGGCCATGGTGGCAGCTGGATGCTCCTGGCTCATGGGCATGGGGGAGGAGCTGTGAGCATAGCCTCTCTCTCTCCCAGCGCCTGTGACTGACAGAGGAAGGAACCCTGTGAGCCAAGCTAAGGCACTCAGGGATAACAAAGGCCCCTAGGCAGGGCTGGCTTAGAGTGCCTGCAGCTGAGCGCAAAAAACCTGGAGAGAGGCCCAACTCTGAGACATTTTGTTTACACCTGAGCCTCTGGCATCCCTCTGCAACAGGCACCGCCAAGGCCGACTGAGCTGCCGTGACCCAGACAGGGTGCCAGTGCTCACTCACTAGCAGGGGAAGGAGCCACTATAGTACCCTCTCTCTCCGCACACACCAGCGCTTATAGATGAACAATAAAGGAAGCTCTGCTGGTTGCAGAATAATACAAAAAACCCAAGGTGGGTAGAAGGACACTTACAGCTGAGACCCCAAGGAAACAGAAATATTAGTATTAATTCTATTGAACTGGTGCATTCAGGGTCAGTTCTAGTTTTGTTTTTTGTTGTTGTTGTTGTTGATTTTTGTTTGTTTGTTTTATTAATTATGATCTTAGACCTAAGGGATCTACAAGTTTTTATGACACATTTTTTGCTCTATTTTTTATTCTATTTTTATTTTTAACCTTTTTACATATTTCTATTTCTAGCTGTTTTTTGTAGTGCTGACTATATATCTCTACCTTCTTTTCATCTCTATCTTTTATACATTTCTATTTCTTTCTTTTGATTTTCATATTTCCAGTCACACTATGGTCTTCTGTTGCCCTGTCTTCTATCCTGTTTTAGTTTATTTTATCTTAATTTACTTACAAGAAACATTATTGGTCTGCTCAGTATCCTTGCTTTATTCTGCAGATGACACACCAACTTAGTATTTATTACTAGGTTTTTGTCTTTATCTTAGTTCTTAGTATAATTGTCTAATTTCATACCGAGAATCTCCAGTCTGTCTGGGAGTACACTAGCTCTTTAATATATCTGATCCTAGCTTTCAATATCTCCCTGGATTTGTGTTTGTGTGTGTGTGGTGTTATTTGTTTGTTTGTTTATTTTTTATGTTTGTTTCTTTTTTGTTCAGTTTTGGTTTTGAATTTCAGTTGGTTTTCTCTTTGAATGTCTGATAGCATACTGGGGTTCTTCTGTCAGGTCTTTATAGTGCTTTATGTTCTATTGGATTCAGTAATTGTGTGTCTTATATATGTATGTGTTTCCTTGATTTAGTATTTTTTGACTCAACACTCTGCCATTAGTCTGGTGCTTAGACAGTCTTCTTTAAACCCCTTTATTGCCAAGACAAAAAACCTATGAAGTTTGGACTGCCATGAGAAGACAAAGAAACACCATGCAGGCAAAGAAGCAGGAAAAAACCCACAAGAAAAAATAAATGAAGAGGAAATAGGAAAAATGCCTGAAAAAGAATTCAGAGTAATGATAGTAAAAATGATACAAAATCACAATAACAAAATACAGAAAATACAAGAAACAATTAATAAGGACTCAGAGGAACTAAAGAACAAACAAACAGCAATGGATAACAAAATAACTGAAATTAAAAATACTCTGGATGGTATAAACAGCAGAATGACTGAGGCAGAAGAACAAAAAAGCAAGTTGGAAGATAGAATGGGGGAAATAACTGCCACAGAGCAGGAAAAAGAAAAAAGAATAAAAAGAAGGAAGACACTCTCAGAGACCTCAGTGATAACATTAAGCATACCAACGTTCAAATCATAGGCATCCCAGAAGAAGGAGAAAAAAAAAGGGTCTGAGAAAATATTTGAAGGGGTTATACTGGAAAACTTCCCCAACATGGGAAAGGAAATAATTCACCAAGTCCAAGAAGCACAGAGAGTCCCATACAGAATAAACCCAAGGAGAAATACACCAAGGCACATATTAATCAAACTAATGACAATTAAACACAAAGAAAAAATATTAAAAGCAGCAAGAGAAAAGCAGTAAATAACATATAAGGGAAAACCCATAGGATAACAGCTGATCTTCCTACAGAAAATCTGCAGGCCAGAAGGGAATGGCAGGATATACTGAAAGTCCTGAAAGAAAGAAACCTACAGCCAAGAACACTCTACCCAGCAAGAATCTCATTCAGATTCGACGCAGAAATCAAAAGCTTTACAGGCAAGCAAAAGTTAAGAGAATTCAGCACCACCAAACCAGCCTTACAACAATTGCTAAAGGAACTTTTCTAAGTAGGAAACACAAGAGAAGGAAAACACCTACAAATACAAACCCAAAACAATAAAAAAAATGGTAATAGGAAAACACATGTCAATAATCACCTTAAATGTAAATGGAATAAATGATCCAACCAAAAGACACAGACTGGCTGGATGGAAACAAAAACAAGACCCTTCTATATGCTGCCTACAAGGAACCCACTTCATACCAAGGGATACATATAGACTGAAAGTAAATGGATGGAAAAAGATATTTCATGCAAACAGAGGTCAAAAGAAAGCTCGAGTAGAAATACTCATATCAGAAAAATTAGACTTGAAAGTAAAGATTATTACAAGAGACAAGGAAGGATACTACATAATGATCAAGGGATCCAACCAAGAAGAACATATCACAATGGAAAATATCTATATACCCAACACAGGAGCACCTCAATACAAAAGGCAAATGCTAACAGCCATAAAATGGGACATCGACAGTAACACAATACTAGTGGGAGACCTGAACACCCCACTTACATCAATGGACAAATCATCCAAGCAGAAAATAAATAAGGACACACAAGCTTTAAATGACACATTAGACCATCTCAACTTAATGGATATTTATGACATTCCATCCAAAAATGACAGAATACACTTTCTTCACAAGTGCACATGGAATATTTTCCGGGATAAATCACATCTTGGGTCACAAATCAAACCTCAGCAAATTCAAGAAAACTGAAATCATATCAAGCATCTTCTCTGACACAACGCCATGAGACTAGATATCAAATACAGGAAAAAACACTGCAAAAAATACAAACACATGGAAGATAAACACTTCACTATTAAACAACCAAGAAATCATTAAAGAAGTCAAAGAGGAAATCAAAAAATATCTAGAAACAATTGACAATGAAAACAGAACAACCGAAAACCTATGGGATGCAGCAAAAGCAGTTCTAAGAGGGAAGTTTATAGCAATACAGTCATACCTCAAAAAACAAGAAAAATATCGAATAAACAACCTAACCTTACACCTAAAACAATCAGAGGAAGAAGAACAAAGAGAGCCCAAAGTGAGCAGAAGGAAAGAAATCATAAAGATCAGTTCAGAAATAAATGAAAAAGAAAGAAAGGAAGCCATAGCAAAAATTAATAAAACTAAAAGCAGGTTCTTTGAGAAGATAAACAAAATTGAGAAGCCATTAGCCAGACTCATCAAGAAAAAAAGGGAGAAGGTGCAAATCAACAGATTTAGAAATGAGAAAGGAGAAGTAACAACGGACACCACAGAAATACAAAAGATCATGAGAGACTACTACAAGAAACTATATGCTGAGAAATTGGATAACCTAGAAGAAATGGATAAATTCTTAGAAAAATACAATCTTCCAAGACTGAACCAGGAAGAAATAGAAAATATGAACAGACCAAACACAAGCACTGAAACTGAGACTGTGATTAAAAATCTCCCAACAAAAAAAAGCCCAGGGCCAGATGGATTCACAGGCGAATTCTATCAAACATTTTGAGAAGAGCTCACACCTATCCTTCTCAAACTCTTCCCAAACCTAGCAGGAGGAACACTCCCAAACTCATTCTACGAGGCCACCATCACCTTGAAACCAAAACCAGGCAAAGATGTCACAAAAAAAGAAAATTACAGGCCTATATCACTGGTGAATATAGATGCAAATATCCTCAACAAAATACTAGCTAACAGAATCCAACAGCACATTAAAAAAATCACACACCATGACCAAGTGGGGTTTAGCCCTGGGATTCAAGGATTCTTCAATATACGCAAATCAATCAATGTGATACATCATATGAACAAATTGAAGGATAAAAAACATAAGATAATCTCAATTGATGTGGAAAAAGCTTTTGACAAAATCCAACATCCATTTATGATAAATGCTCTCCAGAAAATGGGCAAAGAAGGAAATTACCTCAACATAATAAAGCCATATATGAGAAACCAAAAGCCAACATCGTTCTAAATGGGGAAAAACTGAAAGAATTCCCTCCAAGAACAGGAACAAGACAAGGGTGTCCATTCTCACCATTATTATTCAACATAGTTTTGGAAGATTTAGCCACAGCAACCAGAGAAGAAAAAGAAATAAAAGGAATCCAAATTGGAAAAGAAGAAGTAAAATTGTCACTCTTTGCAGATGACATATTATACATAGAAAACCCTAAAGATGCTACTAAAAACTGCTAGCACTAACTGATGAATTTAGTAAAGTAGCAGGATACAAAATTAATGCACAGAAATCTCTTGCATTCCTATACACTAACAACGGAAGAGCAGAAAGAGAAATTAAGGAAACTCTCCCATTCACCATTGCAACAAAAAGAATAAAATACCTAGGAATAAACCTGCCTAAGGAAGCAAAAGACCTGTATGCAGAAAACTTTAAGACACTGATGAAAGAAATCAAAGATGACACAAACAGATGGAGGGACATACCATGTTCCTGGATTGGAAGAATCAACATAGTGAAAACGACTGTACTACCATAGCAATTTACAGATTCAATGCAATCCCAATCAAATTACCAATGGCATTTTTCACAAAACTACAGCAAGAAATCTTATAATTTGTATGGAAACGCAAAAGACCCTGAATAGTCGAAGCAATCTTGAGAAGGAAAGATGGAGTTGGTGGAATTAGGTTTCCTGACTTCAAACTATACTACAAGGCCACAGTGATCAAGACAGTATGGTACTGGCACAAAAATAGAAAGGAAGATCAATGGAACAGAACAGAGAACTCAGAAGTAAGCCCAAACACATATGGTCACCTTATCCTTGACAGAGGAGGCAAGAAAATACAATGGAAAAAAGCCTCTTCAATAAGTGGTGCTGGGAAAATTGGACAGCAACATGTAAAAGAATGAAATTAGAACACTTCCTAACACCATACACAAAAATAAACTCAAAATGGATTAAAGACCTAAATGTAAGGCCAGACACTATCAAACTCCTCGAGGAAAACATAGGCAGATCACTCTATGACATGCATCAAAGCAACATCCTTTTTGACCCACCTCCTAGAATCATGGAAATAAAATCAAGAATAAACAAATAGGACTTAATGAAACTTAAAAGCTTTTGCACAGCAAAAGAAACCATAAACAGCACAAGAAGGCAACCCTCAGATTGGAAGAAAATACTTGCCAACGAAGCAACGGACAAAGGATTAACCTCCAAAATATACAAGCAGCTCATGAAGCTTAATACCAAAAAAGCAAATAACCCAATCCACAAATGGGCGGAAGACCTAAATAGACATTTCTCCAAAGAAGACATACAGATGGCCAACAAACACATGAAAAGATGCTCAACATCATAATCATCAGAGAAATGCAGGTCAAAGCCACAATGAGGTATTACCTCACATCGGTCAGAATGGCCATCATCAACAAATCTAGAAACAACAAATGCTGGAGAGGGTGTGAAGAAAAGGGAACTCTCCTGCACTGTTGGTGGGAATGTAAGTTGGTAGAGCCACTATGGAAAACAGTTTGGAGGTTCCTTGAAAAACTAAAAATAGATCTACCATATGATCCAGTAATCCCACTACTGGGCACATACCCAGAGAAAACCATAATCCAAAAAGAAACATGTAATATAATGTTTATTCAGCACTATTTACAATAGCCAGGACATGGAAGCAACCTAAATGCCCATCAACAAATGAATGGATAAAGAAGATGTGGCGTATATATACAATGGAATATTACTCAGCTATAAAAAGAAATGAAATGGAGCTTGGATAGACCTAGAGTCTGTCTTACAGAGTGAAGTAAGCCAGAAAGAGAAAAACAAATATTGTATGCTAACTCATATATACAGAATCTAAAAAAAAAAAAAAAAAATGGTACTGATGAACCCAGTGACAGGGCAAGAATAAGGATGCAGATGCAGAGAATGGACTAGAGAACACAAGGTTGGGGGAGCGGTGGACAAAGGGGAAGCTGCGACAAAGAGAGAGAGTAGCATAGACATATATATACTACCAACTGTAAAATAGCCAGTGGGAAGTTGCTGTATAACAAAGGGAGATCAACTCAATGATGGGTGATGCCTTAGAGGGCCAGGATGGGGAGGTGGGGGGGAGTTGTGGGAGGGAGGGAATATGGGGATATATGTATAAAAAAAGCTGACTCACTTTGGTGTACCTCAAAAGCTGGTACAAGAATGTAAAGCAATAATATTCCAATAAAGAGCCAAAAAAATGATACATAGCTTCACTTCCTGCCTTAATGATTCACTGAGATTCTTTCCCTTGTTTCCCTTTAAAAACGATCATGGCTACGACTTCCCTGGTGTTGCAGTGGTTTAGAATCCACCTGCCAATGCAGGGGACACGGGTTTGATCCCTGATCCAGGAAGATTCCACATGCTAAGAAGCCACTAAGCCTGTGTGTCACAACTACTTAAGCCCACGTGCTCTAGGGCACATGCTCCACAAGAAGAGAAGCCACCACAATGAGAAGACCGTCCACAGCAATGAAGAGTAGCCCCCAATCACTGCAACTAGAGAGAGCCAGTGTACAACAACAAAGACCCAATGCAGCCAAAATATTAATTAATTAATTAATTATTTTTTGAAAAATGTCATGGCTGAGCAGAATCTTGAGAGCAGCTTCAGGGATACAAGTCTGCCTTCTCCTCAGGTTGCCAGTCTTTTGACTAAAGCAACTTTTCCTTTCTACCAACAGTGGCCTCTTGAGTTTTGGTTTTTGAGCGGTGAACAGCTGAAGCTGAGTTTAGTAACATGTATACTATCCGAATTTACACAGTATTATTAGAAACTATGAGCAAATTAGATAACTGTAGTATAATCCCTGACAGTTGTGGGGTTTTTTTTCTTTTTTTAATAATGCTAGTGCTTGACTTAAGCTTTAATTGCCCAGGCATCCATTTCAAAGAGGCACTCACTTCAAATACAATAAACACATTGCCAGACAGGGGACTAGATAAAGAGTCAGGCCACCTCCTCTTACAGAGGCTTTTTTGTTTCAGAGATCTTCACTGATTTCAATAACTGAATGTTTAGGCTACTTGTTTTTATCTTTTCCAACACTTTAAATTCTGGCTCTTATGTTTTAAATTCACCAAGAAAGAGTGAGCACAGGGCTTCTCTGGTGGCACAGTGGTTGTCACCCCACCTGCCAATGCAGGAGACACAGGTTTGATCCCTGGTCTGGGAAGATCCCACATGCCATGGAGTGAAAGAGCCCATGTGCCACAACTATTAAGCCCACATGCCACAACTACTGAAGCCCACATGCCTAGAGCCTGTGCTCTGCAACAAAAGAAGCCAACACAATGCAAAGCCCATGCACCGCAACCAAGAGTAGCCCCTGCTTGCTGCAACTAGAAAAAGCCCACGTGCAGCAGAAAAGACCCAAAACAGCCAATAAATAAATAAATAAATAAATATTTTTAAAGAAAAGAGTGAGCCCAAATCCTAGGCCCCCAAGAACTACCTCAATAAAAGCTAACCCCAGGGCCTCTCTCTCTCTTTCTCTCCCTCTCCCCCTGTGATGTGACTCTGTGGCCTCAAGTGTGCTGTGTAATTTTCAGGTCTTATATGTAACAAACATTTATTTTTTCAAAGTTT
This sequence comes from Hippopotamus amphibius kiboko, assembly GCF_030028045.1. Taxonomy (NCBI): domain Eukaryota; kingdom Metazoa; phylum Chordata; class Mammalia; order Artiodactyla; family Hippopotamidae; genus Hippopotamus; species Hippopotamus amphibius. The sequence continues at coordinate 13,274,216 of NC_080200.1, read as the reverse complement.
CCTGATAGTTATCACTGAAGGGAATCTTGCAATCATAATAAGAACAATAACCAAGCAGAACCCTATGGGACTTTCCTAGGACAGACCCCTCCCCCATGTCCTCTGATTTAGTTCCTCTCTGAAGAACCTAGATTACAATATCTGATGCACATTTCCTGAGTCATTTTACAGATGCTAAAAAACCCCACTAAATGGAAGAAGTTAACTACTTGAAGACCATGAGCACATCAACTCCAGGGCTGCTGCAGCCTGAGGATTGATATGACAATTGCCCTGTTACTTCACTATCAACCAGAGTTGATCACATACCCTGAGACTCTCTTCTCTCACCTTGGCTTTTAAAATGGTCCCTGAAGCTCACTGGGGAGTTCAGGTGTTTTGAGTATTAGCTGCCCTGGACTCCTTGTCTGGCACCTCACAATAAATGCTGCATTTTCCTTCACTACAACCTGATGTCACTAGATTGGCTTTCCTGCAAAAGGGTGAGCAGACCCAAGTTTGGTTCAGTAACAGAACCACAAGAGCCAGTCCAACCACAGCATTTGTTACTGATAGGCTGAAACTAGCACAAAACAGTAACCTAGATGAAATAGACAAATTCCTACAGACACACAAACTACAAAAGTAACTGAAGAAGAAATGGAAAGTCTGAACAGACCTATAACTAGCAAGGAGACTGAATAAGACGTCAAAACCTCCCAACATGAAAAGTCCAGATCAGAATTCTACCAACCACTTAAGCAAGAATTGACATGAACACTTTGTAAATTCTTCCAAAAAATAGAAGAGGAAGAAACACCACCAAAATAATTCCACGAGACCACCATTACCCAGAAAACAAAACCAGAGAAAGACATCACAATAAAACCAAACTCTACATCAATATCTCTTATGAACGTAGATGCAAAAATCTTCAACAAATTATTAAGAACAAATTTTCCAAGGAGGCTCAAGATTTGTACACAGAAAACAACAAAGGATTGTTGAAAGAAATGTAAAACCCTAAATAAATGAAAAGACATCCTGTGTTTATGAATGGGAAGATAATATTTTTAACACGACAATATTCCCCAAAGTGATCTGCAGGTTCAATACAATACTAACAATATCACAACTGCATTTTATTATTTTTTGCAGAAATGGAAAAGTTCATCCTGAAATTCATATGCTATTGTAAGAAGCCCAAATATTCAAACAATCTTGAAAATGAAAAACAAAGTTAGAGTATTCACCTTTCTGATTTAAAATTTTACTACAAACCTACAGTATTCAAAACAGTATGGTACTGGCATAAAGATGAACATATAGACCAACAAAATAGGATTGAGAGTCCAGAAGTAAGCACATACATCTACGGTCAGCTGATTTTCAACAATGGGAGCCAAGACCTTTCAATGCGGCAAAGAATAGTCTCAGCAATAAACTATGCTTGGACATCTAGCTACCTACACAGGAAAAAAAAAAAAGGCTGTTGGACCCCTACCTCACACAATGCCCAACAATTAGCTCAAAATGGCTCAAAGACCTACATTTAAAAGCTAAAACAAGAACACAAGAAAAAATAAGGATAAATCTTCATGGCTTTGATTTGGAAATGGATTCTTAGATATGACAAGCAATGCACAAGAAACAAAAGAAGCAGCAGATAAAATGGACTTTGTCAAAATTTAACGCATCTGTCTACTAAAGTGAAAAGACTATGAAGAAAGTGAAAAGACAAGCTACAGAATCGGAGAACACACTTGCAAATCACATCTCTCACAGGGTCTACTCTTAGAATATATAAAGCACTCTTACAGCTCAAGAACCAAATGCCAAACAACGGAATTTAAAAATAGGCAAAAGACGGTGAGTTCCCTGGCAGTCCAGTGGTTAGGACTCGGCCTTTCATTGCTGGGGCCCAGGTTGAATCCCTGGTTGGGGAACTAAGATCCCACAAGCTGCATAGCACAGCCAAAAAAAGAAAAAATGGGCGAAGGACCTGAATAGACATTTCTCCAGAAATGTACACAAATACTCAACAATAACGTGAAAAGATATTAAGCATATTTAGGCACTAGGGAAATGTAGATCGAACGGTAATGAGATATCACCTGACATATACTAGAATAGCTATAATGAAAACAAACCAAAATGGAAGTAACAAGGGTTGCTGAGGATGAGGAGAATGGAACCCTATAACATGGCTGCTGCAAACCTAAAATGGAAAAATAGCCACTTCAGGAAAATAGTTTGGTAGTTTCGCAAAAAGTTGAACATAGAACTACCACATCATTCAGCATTTCCACTCCTAGTTATGTGCCCCAAAGACCTGAGAACATTTATTCAAACCAATACTTGTATACCAATATTCACAGTAGCACTATTCACAACAGTCAAAGGTGGTAACAATCCAAATATCCATCCATGGATGAATGGAAAAATAAAAGGTGGCTTATCTATATACAATGCATTATTATTCAGCCATAAAAAGGAATGAGATGCTGAGACGAAGTGAGAGAGTAGCACAGACATATATATACTACCAACTGTAAAATATGTAGCCAGTGGGAAGTTGCTGTATAACAAAGGGAGTTCAACTCGAGGATGGAAGATGCCTTAGAGGACTGGGACGGGAAGGGTGGGGGGGACTCGAGGGATGGTGAGGGGAAGTCGAGGGAGGGAGGGAATACGGGGATATGTGTATAAAAACAGATGATTGAACTTGGTGTACCCCCAAAAAAATAATAAATTAAAAAAAAAAGGAATGAGATGTTGATACATTATGCAACATGAAATAACCTCAAAAACATTACATTAGCTGAAAGAAGCTAGACTATCAGGTCACATGTTTTATGATTCTATTTCCACGAAATCTCCAGGATAGCAAATACATAGAGGCATAAAACCAATAATTGGTTGCCAGGGGTGAAGGAAAGAAGAAATGAGTGACTGCTTAGTGGGTGCAGAGAATACTTTTGGGATTATGAAAATATTTTAGAAATAAAGGTGAAAGTTGTACAACTCTGTGAATGTACTACTACATGCCACCCAATTGTACACTCTGGTTAAAATGGTGAATTTATATTATGTGAACTTCACCTCGATAAAAAAAATCATACTTAAACATCAAGGAATAATAGATTTATATTCTTCCAAATTTAATACCTTGCTTTCTTTTGAAGCCATTTATATTTTATCTTAAATTCTTCCTTACAATTATTTTCTCAGCTAATAATTTATTTTACAGTGAAAATATACATTACTTACAATTTTTCATTTCTTGTCAACATTTTTTCACTTTTACTGAAGTATAATTGACATAGAATATTATAATAATTTTAGGTGTGCAGTACAATGATTTGATATTATTATACATTACACAATGATCACCACAATGTCTACTTATCATCTGTTTCCTTATAATATTATTGACTGTATTCCCTATGCTGTATATTACATCCCTTGATTTCTTTATTTTAGAACTGGAAGTCTGCACCTCTTAATCCCTCTCATCTATTTTGCCCATAACCTTTTCTTTTAATTTGTTTATGACATTAACGCTGAAATACAAGCATGGTCCCTTGGCTCTAGTGGGACAGGAAGAGGAATGAGGCAGGGAATAGGCAGAGCAGGAGCCTGGGGGCAGACTCAGGTACTTACTTACCTGTGCCTGCAGATGAACTGAAAGTCAGTGGTCCATTGGGCAGGGCCTTGCTAAGCCCTCTCAGGACATTCTCCAGGCCAAAGAGCAGGCTAGTGGCCACAAAGTGCTGCTCTGAGTGGGGCAGGGTTTCCAGGTCCCCAGGGGTCTCCAGCAGATCACCCAGCTCCTGTACGAGGTCCTGGAGGGATGGGGACACAGAACCAGTAGCCCACGCACCTCACAGGCTGCACGAAGGCGTTACACACTCAGTCGCAGAGAACAGAGTCAAGAGACTGTTTGGGTGATAAAGGTGGGAGCGGATGGGATTCCCTGGATGGTCTTTGCCCCTGGAATCCAGGCACTCAGAGGTCAACCCTGTTCATGAATGCCAAGAGTTATGTAAACCCAATATCCAGAAACAGGAAGAAGAAAGGTCATTAGTAGGTGAGCGTGAGTGTCTAACAGTGAGTCCAGATTCCTGCAGTGTCCGCTCTTCCCACCCACCCTGGCAGAGGCAGGGCATGGACAGCAGTGCGCTCTTGGTGTTGCGGAGTCTCCTCCCAGACCGCATCTCTCCCAGGTCCCTGTGGAACGCCTCCACCTTGCCTCCCCTGGGTCCTGCCCTTACCTGGATAGTGCCCTGGACAAGGGCTGAACTGAAGTTTCTGCCCAGATCGTGGATTTTGTTAAAGAAGTGAGAGAGCCTCTGGGGAGAAGATAAAGTGGTCAGAGACCCTCATGAGAGAGTGGGGGGTCTTGGGGGAAAGGGGCGGGCTGTGCGGAGGGATTTCCTGCTTCCTGGTGCCTGCTGAGGCCACTCACCTGGCTTTTGATTCCAGGGGGTGCGGTCCAGGTGGGGAAGATCTCTGCAGGGGACAGGACACAGGTTCATTAGGTGTGAGAGTGTCTGTGTTTGTTGTGGGCGGGGTCTGGGGTCAGGACAGGTACCTTCGCAGATGGTGGTGTTTTGCTCATTCCGGAATCCGGATTTGGGCACCCAGCCTTGGCGGCAGTCGCAGGTGTATGAATCCACAGTGTTGACACAGAAGGTGGAGTTGTGACACTGATGCTGCCCGGAGCTGCACTCGTCCACATCTGGGGACACGAAGAAGGGGGTCAGGCTCTATCGCAGCCCTGATGAGGCCCCTCTCCTCACGGTGCCCCGCCCCCTTTCCCATTTAGTGCCCCCTCCCCCGCCCAGGAGGGGGTGCTGCCTGGTGATCGCACATCCTCCGCGGGTGGACTCTGAGGTTATTTATGGGACGTGTGCAGAGTTCTGACACACAGCATGTGAGCCCCTTCCAGGCTGGGAAAATACTGCAGTGTCTTCATCTCACTTAATAATTAGCTGCTGCCTGGAGTCCCTGGGAGCTTTCCTCTCGGTGCCCCAGATCCTTCCCCAGGACCCCCAGGTGTTTTCACATTTAGCCTCAAAAGGCTTAACACCAGGCACAGCAGGGCACACCAGTGTTCAAGCTGTTTGGTTTCTGTGGGTGCCCTGCATATGTGATCAGGTGTTTTGAGTGTGGGTCTCCAGAAGTGTAGCATCTGAGCTCTGAACCTTCGCAGACGGTGTTGTTTGGGCCGTTCGGGGACCCAGGAATCGGCTTCCAGCCAGGGCGGCAGCGGCACTCATAGGTGCCCACGAGGTTGAAGCAGTGGGTGGAGCTGTGGCATGGGTTTCTCCTCGAGGCACATTCATTCACATCTGAGGACAAAACCAGAGGGTCAGGGCCACCCTCTCCACTCACCACACCCACCCTTCCTAGTCCTTCTCAAATTTCTTAGCACGTCACACAGAGAACAACCCCCCTCCACCAGCCACCTGGGCTTTTAGGATACAAATTTGTGTTAACATTTTCTACTCTAAAAATTCCATAAGCTCAGATCGTTCCTGCAAGGTGGACAAAGCAGAATTGTGTGTGAGCAAGTGTGATCCCAGACAAAGCTGAATCCCTTCATGTGTCGGGGTACCTGTGATGGGTTTCTAGCCAGGGAGGCTGCAACACTGATAGCTACCCACATATTGATGCTGTGGGTGAGACTGCATGGCCATCCGGTGCTGCATCCCTGCCTTTATTAGAACAGAACCTAAAGGATCAGCCCTGCCCAGCCCAGGTCTCCCATCTCTTCACTGCCTGCACTGAGGACACACCTTTGCTGAAAGTGCTGCTGCCTCCCCAGTGCCAAACCTTATTATGGCAGCTTCCTTTAAGATGGGGTCGGCAGGGACTACATCCCTATTTTTAAGAAGAAAACTGAGGCAAAGAGGGAAACTGAATCATGGAAGCTAGACTTCCCCATCAAGGCTCATACCCACATTCTCCTTAGCCCTGGACGAAGGTTCCCCCTCTTAGAGACAGAAGTAACACCTTCCTGTGATTCCATGTGACAGATGAGGAAGGGGTGAGGTCTGGGGAATGTTCTCAGAGGCAGGGAACTCCACAAGGGAACTCCAAGCCCAGGAGGCTCTGCTGCCTCCCTGGTCTATGTCGGGAACTTTCAGGGAGGCGAATCCTTGGATAGGGCTCTGGCGGGCCCTTGGCATTGCAGGAACCTGAGGCTTTTCTCCCTCCTCCTCGGGCTCCAGGAACCACCTGGGCTCCTTCCCCAGCTCCAGGACAGCCTCACACTGTCCACGTCTGCAACGGGAAGGAGAGGGTGATGGACGCCTACAGCTGTGGACAGCCTTCCGGGCTGGTGGTCAGCCATGTTTCCTGGCATAGAAGCATCCAGAAGGGCCCATTCTCTCCTCCCCGGTGAGTGGGTGCCTTTTCTAATTCACATGGAGGCATCCTATGGGTGAGCACAGTGGCTCGGATGTTCTGTTGTCCAGTTGTGGCCAGAAGTGACCCACGTCCTCCCTGCCTGCCAGCTCTAGCTCCCTCAGCCTCCCTGAACAGCATCTAGCTGGGGTGGGGACATCACAGCTGCCTGTTTCCCAGCCTGAGGATTTAGACAAAGGCCTGACTGTGCCTTCCCGGGAACTGACTGCAGGGGAAATGCTGTGCTCCCTGAGCAGGGCCCGTCTTGGCTCCCACTGATGGACTTTATCCTGACTCCCCCAGGGTGCGTGCTGCCAGCTGAGTTCTTGGATCCTGGTGACCCTGCAGGAAAGCACTCTCCTGTCCATCCATGCTAACTCTGAGACTCCAGCTCCATGGAGATGGACCAAGATCCACCCCTGAGCCAGGCCCTCAAGGCTCAAGGACGAGGCTTTTGGGCAGTGGCACAGAAAATGAGGATGATGCCAGAGAGGCCAGGGCCACCTGGGCAGTGGGCATCAGGCTGTGCTGGACAGTGGGGCTGATGTCTGGCCAGGCAGCCTTGGGACTGTGAAGATGCCTTTTTCCTATTCCCATAAAGGCATCGCCTGGATTGGCAGGAAGTTGTGAGAATCCACATCTGAGCAAGGCCCGCAATGGGCGAGGGCTGGGTGGCTGAGGCAGGGAGCAGGTGCTCATGGGCGAAGGGTGGCAGGTGTTTCTGTCATCTTGGCCCTTGGCCTCCCACCAGGAACATAGACCTGTGGACCCTTCTGAGTGGGGCTCAGCCTCCATCTTCTGTCCCCAAGTGGTCTGGGTCATCGTGGGATCTGAGTTGATCACTTCAGTAGAGGGTCAGGCCAGGGGCAGTAGTCCCCAGTGACAATCTTTCCTATAATCTGGACCAGATGGGAGCCTCTTTGTTCACCTGATTCTTCCAGTGTGTTGGGGGGTTGATGTCACCCTGCTCACCCCTGAGACAGGTACCCCCAGGCTCCAGCTATCACTGCTGCCTCAGGCCTGAGAACTGGAATTATTGGGGAGGGTCAGAGTGGAGCCCTGAGTGGGGATCTGAGCAGCTGAGAAGTGGGGTCATGGTGCCAGGAGGCATCTTCCCCTGGTAGGGTTTTGGCAAGGGTTAGGACCAGCTGGGGACAGTAGACCTGTCCTTGAATCTCCTTCCTCCCACATTTCTGGACAGGGCCCCAGGGTCCACCATGGCCCAGGGTGTCCGAGAGGGTCCCAGTGGGGGGAGGTCTCATCCTGGCAGTCACTGAGCATCACAAAGAGGATACATACTGTTCTGGAACACATGGTGCTGTAATCTCATTGAGTATCTTGAATGCCACCCCTCTTTTGTTTTACACAAATAATATGCCAGGTGGAAGGGGGATGTTCCAAACATCTGAAAGTGACCCTCTACAAACAGCTCTGAGCCTTGGGGTTCAGGGAAGGTCGGGAGACTAGGTAGGTACACAGGACAGCCCGCTGATGTCTGGAGAAAGTGGAAGGAAGAACCCAAGGAGCAGCTCGGGTCTCCTGCACATAGCAGACCCCAAGGCCAGGACGTGGGTGGACATGTCCTCAGGTGCAGTGAAAACTGGAATGCCAAAGTGCAGGGTGCACTGACAGCTCAGCTGAGTCTGTCACAGATCTGGGTCTTCAGTTGGCAGACTTTGGTCCAAACGAGCAAGCTGCTCCCTTCCTGTCACCAACCTTGAGGCTCATTGGGGTCCCCTCCCACCTTAGTCTTGGTCATCCATGTCTCTGTAGGGGCCTGCAACAGTGGGTGGGCAGCACCCCCAGTCCAGGCACATTGAGTAGGATCCATGACCACCATGTGCAGTTGTACAGGTTGCTCACTGCACAAGGGTGTCTGGCCAAGGAGGCAAATGGGGAGAGGAAAACCAGCTCATTCTCCATTCTCCAAACACACAGTTCACAAGGAGACTGGTACCTTTTCCCATTCACATGAATGCTCTGTATTCTGGCCAGGCCACATGTTTCAAGTACAGCATCCACCCACAGAGGCCCCTATGGGCCAGCAGTGCCTCCATATAGATGCAGGTCCTCTCTTCCCTCCCACCAGAGAGGCTCTGCAGTCCTCCCTCTGTGGGGTAGGAGGGAAGGGGTTGGGACCAAGTTTGTGGGCTCTTCTCTCTGCAGCAAGGTAGGCCTGTGGATGCCCCTCAAAGTCCTCTGCACCATGGGCTTAACCTCCTCCTCCCCTCCTACCTTTGCTCTCCTCCTCCTGTCCTTAGTTTTCAGTTCTAACCCCCTCTCTGGAGTCATGGCTCCCATCTGCCCCATCTGCTCCTTCCACTGCCTGCCTGACCCCCCTAGAAAGAGGGCAAACTATGATGATGTGTGGAGGCCAGGCTCCTCCTGGGGCGCTGGTGAGCGAATGGACCAGGACAATTGCTCTCTGAGCACTCACCCTGAGGCACAGCTCCCAGGGATGCCTATCCAAGGGAGGGTGCGTTAGATCATATTGATTATAACTGTAAAACCACAGCCATCACTGTTTAGTGCTTTGTGACCTCAGGTACTTCCCAGCAATTCTATGAGGTAAGCACCATTGCCACCCCCTTTTTACAGATAGGTAAACTGGGGCACAGAGAGGTGAAGTAATTTGTCCAATATCACACAGTTAACAAAAGGCAAAGCTACTTTGTTTTTATATGTAAAAGATAGAGACTCAAAAAAGAAAACATAAAATCACAATAGTATTATCACATCTCACTTGTTAACAGTGATTTCTGAATACATATCCTGGCCAGTGTCACACACTCAGCTATCAGGTGGCAATGCCAGGTTTTGGGTCCCTGGCTCATGCCAGCCAGCCTCTCTGTGCAGGTGGGACAGTCACAGGTACACCTGTCCCAACTCAGACCTGCGTGCTACACCTGTAACCAATGCCCTGACCCCTGGATGCTGCAGGAATGACTCAGCATTTGGGTGACCACAAACCTCATGGATGGAGAGGTGGAAGATTCAGGGTCATTCTTACCTCGACATGTGTTCTCCCTTGCAATCCTAAATGTTTTTCCCCCAGAAATAAGCACCAATCCTTTCATGCACGTGCAGTGGTAATCCCCTTCCGTGTTCTGGCAGTCTGCAAATTTTCCACAGGACACTAGTAAGGGTGGTCCACACTCATTGATGTCTGGAACACAACAGAGCAAAGGGTCACCTCCCAAAGGCATGAGTTACCTCCAGGCAGAGATCCCCATCCCCTACCTGACTCCCCAGCATCAGGCCTGTTGCTTAATCTAAGTCTTTCTGGAAAGAATTAGACTCTTAGGCAGTACTGCTGAGGCTGGGCTGTGGCTGGAGCAAGCCATTCCTGAAGCTTGTGCAATCAGCTCCGCTCTTCTTGACCCTCTGGCTGGCACCCCAGATTGGGGCACAGTGGGAGGGGTAGATGTGGGAGGGTGGATGGCAGCTCTGTATCCCCCTCTTCAGTCCTGAAAGGACAAACTGAGGCACAGCCTCCAGACTCCTAGAGACCCAGCTCCTCTCCAGGAAGCCAAGTTTACTCACGTCTTATCTCTCCACCTTATATCTTTTCTTTTTTCGGTCCATGATGACAGTTCTGAGGACAAAGGCTGAGGCCCTCAACCAACACCCATGTCCCCCCACATGCACTTGACCTGACCCCACAATCTCCACTTGTCCTTCCACCACCTCCAAGCCTCTGTACCATCACAACTCTCCAAGGGGTTGGTGAAGATCTCCCCAGATGAAGAACTGAATCCCGGAGCGCAGCGGCAGGCAGTACCATTGACACATGAGGAGTTCGCAGGGCACCACCGAGCACAGGCTGTGGGGGACAGATGTGGAGATAGAGACCATGGTCAGAAGGTCCAAGGAATGAAGGAAACCAGCAGCCAGCTGGGGGTCCAAGGGTAGGGGAAGAGAGGGAGCATGGGAGGGAGGGACGGAGGAGGCAAAGAGATGACTACCATCAAAAGAGGAAGAGCTTGGAATATTCTGGGCATTTGGGGAGGAAGAAACAACTTCTCTTATTCCCAGAGAACCATTTCTAAACCTCACTTGAAAATAAGCCACCTTCTCCCACTTGTTGGTGAGAGGACCCAGATCCTGGCACACACTCTCCGCCTTCCCCAGACTCACGTTTACTCTTTTGGGCTGCAAGTCCCATCAGCAACAGCAGCAGCACCAAGAGTCCTGGGGCAGAAAGACAGAGATGACAAAGAGAGGAAGGTGGAGCTCCAGTTGCAATCCGTTTCCTCATGGCCATCGCCTGCTGGGGAGGTGGCTGTGGCCCTGCAGCCCACCACTTTCCAGCAGCATCCCCAAGGTTCCTGTGCTTTGCCTACAATCCAGGACTCTGCCTTTCCCTCCCATCTCCCAGGACTCCTCAAGGAATCGGTCATTGACAGGCACAGCCCTCCTGCAACCTCAGGTGCTACGTGTAACGGGACATATCTTAGAAACCACAACCTCTCCCAAAGGTGGCAGGACATTTGAAGGAGAAAGTCCTCAGACTGGTGTGACTGCCTATACTCAGGTTCTTTGTTCTCTGCAAATGGCAGAAATCTGCTTTAAGGATTTCTTTCCAGGATCATTCCTCCTGGCGAGGGTACATGTTTCAGGGCATACAAGAAGAGGATGAGTATTGGAGTCAGAAAGCCCCAAGTTTGAGCCCTAGCTCTCAATGATGTCAACAGGGCACAGAGCCCTGGAATCAGGAGAGGGGGCGTTGAGGATAGGTGAGATATGGGAACAAAGGAACCTGCAGGTAGAGCCACTATCCCCTGGTTAAGTGCCTCTCTAGGTTCACCACCCATGGCTTCTATGGTTCCCTCCAAATGAGCTCCTCCTCCTCCTATAGTGCACTGAGGCCACAGCTATTCCCCTTGATCTTCAGTCCTTCCCTAAGGAGTGAGTCACTGACAACAGTAGGCTTGTGGTATGAAACCATTGTGGCTGCAAAGGGCTGAAATCTACCCTACAGGCAATACCCAGTCTACCCATCCAGGTGAGCCGATGAACCCTATGAAAATTTTTTCACATCTGTGCGCCTTTACAGGATCTTTCTTCTCAGGCAAAGGCAAAAACAAATTCCCCTTCCATTTCAACATTGTGTTATGTGACAGAGGACCCTGGTGGAGAATGCATTGGAGACATGCCCAAGTCTGCCTCCAGACTTCTACCTGGTGTTCATGCATCTTTGGAAATGCCACCTATCATTTGAACCACAATTTCCCCCAATGCAAAATGAATACAATGGTAATAATAGGATGAGCTTTATTATGGTTGTAGATGACTTAAGACTACTAAGGTGTTAGCACAGTGCCTGGCACAGAGCAAACAGGCAACACATGTCTGCCAAAGGGAAAGAAAGAGTAAAAGAAGAAAATGAAGTTTTCCAGTAAGTGGCCTGAGGCAACCTCCAAAAATGGCTCACTAGTAACTGGACCCAGAACACCCCACAAAATCTTGCAAATCAAGAGGTTCAAATCTTCATGTTGACTCTAAGAGCACTTGTGAAACTGCCCAGGTCATTAAGAGTATGCATATTCGAAAAGCTACAAAGTATGGGAAAGATGTCACTTTAAAGAAGCAACGTGTGCCATTCCTTCATTACAATGGTGGAGCTGGTAGGTGTGCCCAGGCCAAACAGTGGGGCTGGATGCAGGGTCTGTGGCTCAAAAAGAGTACTGAAGTCTTACAGCACATACGCAAAAATGCAGAGAGTAATGCTGAACTTAAGGGCTTAGATGTAGATTCTCTGGTCCTTGAGCACATCCAGGTGAACACAGCCCCCAAGATGCAGCTCAGGACGTACAGAGCTCACGGTCAGAACAACCCATACATGAGCTCTCCCTGCCACATTGAGATGATCCTTACTGGAAAAGAACACATTGTCCCTAAACCAGAAGAGGAGATTGTACAGGAGAAAAAGATATCCCAGAAGAAACTGAAGAAACAAAAACTTATGGCCCAGGAATAAATGGTGCAAAAATTTTAAACGCAAATAAAAGTAAAATCTAGAAATGAAAGAAAGAAGGCAAGAAAGAAAGAAGAGAAAAGAAAAGAAAATGCAAAGCAGAGCTTCTCTCCTGTTTCTCTAGTACCTTCCCATTACTTTCCCATTAACTGAGACATACTTGTGTCTGATCAGACTCCAGGGTCAGGCAGAATTACATGCTCACCTTGGTTCTCTCAGGGTCAGAGTCCCAGACTTCTATTATTCCCTCTTTACCCATAAAACACTCCTTTTCTCTTAGGTCTCTGTCCAGTGATAAAGAGAGCCAGGCTCCAGAGCCAGACGGCCTGAGTCCAAAACCCAGCATGGAGCTGCCCCTTGAGAGAGCTGTTCAGGCATTTCATGCCTCAGGTGCTGTATCAACTATGCCCCTTCCATGTTCTAAAGTGTGGCATCCAAAGCAAGATCGAATGAGTCGTAATGTCCCATGTGTATGAATAAAGTCATTTAGTCTTCTGAGTATACTGTACATGCACACCTAAAAGTGTAAATGTCTTGAAGAAACTAAGTTTGCTATTCATTTCTTTTAACTGCCCACAGCAACTCGTACATTACATCCTCCAAAATGTGCCCAGTTTTTACAAAAATCTTGTTCCACAATCACGTGGTTAGAAATATGGCTATTTTCATAAAAACCAAGAAATAAATTACAACCAGTGAAGACAGCATATAATAAACTCCTAACCTACTAGGGAACAGGTGTAATCCTAAACATTGAAGGAAATAAAGACTAATCAGAATTAAGTTGACCTCACTGATACTGGTCTTGAATAATTCACTGTTATTGTACTTCAAATTATGTGATCTTACAATCCCATTCCTGGGCATGTATATTCAGAGAAAACCATAATTTGAAATGATGCATGCACCCCAATGTTCATTGCAGTACTATTTACAATAGCCAGGACATGGAAACAACCTAAATGTTCATCAACAAAGGAATGGATAAAGAACATGTGCTACATATATACAATGGAATATTACTCAGCCGTAAAAAAGAATGAAATAATCCCATTTGAAGCAACATGGATGGACCTGGGGATTGTCATACTGAGTGAAGTACGTCAGAGAAAGACAAATATCATATGATATCTCTTCTATGTGGAATCTAGAAAAATGATACAGATGAACTTATTTGCAAAGCAGAAGTAGAGACACAGATGGGGCATGGGATGAACTGGGAAATTGCGATTGCCATGTATACGCTACTATGTATAAAACAGATAACTAATGAGAACCTGCAGTTTAACACTGGGAATTCTACTCAGTGCTCTGTGGTAAATTCACTGGGAAGGAAATCCAAAAACAAAAAAGCACAGAGGGTATATATGTGTGTATATATATAGCTGATTCACTTTCCTATATAGCGGAAACTACTGCAACATTATAAAGCAATAATACTCCAATAAAAATTAACTTAAAAAAGGAAAACCCAACCTACTAGGGAACAGGTATTATCCTAAGAATTGAAGGAAATAAAGACTGATCAGAATTAGGCTGACCTAATTGATACCGGATTATTATACTGTTATTGTTCTTCAAATCACTCCATGACTCATACAAACCCCAAAACAAAAAGACAGAGTTTTTCTTAGTGCATTAGAGTTTTTAGAGAGTTTGGCTGTGCACCAGTCTGAAATATTAGTATAATTGGCGAGATGGTTAATTTTATGATTCAATGTGGCTCAGCCACAGGACCCAGATATTTGGTCCAACACTAGTCTAGATGTTGCTGTGAAGGTGTTTAGATGAGTTAACATTTAAATCAGGAGACTTTCAATAAAGCGTATTACCCTCCATAATCTGGGTGGGCCTCATCCAATCAGTTGAAAGCCTCACAGGAAAAACATTGACATCCTTCAAGAAAGAGAAAATTTTACTTCCAGAGGCCCTCAGACTTGAGATGCAACATCAAGTCGTCCTGGGTTTCCAGCCTGCACCCCTGTCCTACAGATTTTGGACTTTCCAACCTCCATAATCTCATGAACCATTTCCTTAAATAAATCCCTTTCTCTCCCTCTCTATGTACCTCCTCTTGGTTTGTTGCTCTTGAGAACCTGGACTAACACAGGTGGTAAAATGAGACATCTATGTTAAGTCCTCAAGTTTCCCTAGGAATAAGTTTCACCAAATTTCTCCCTTGAGAACTTAATATAATTGAGTTAATACCCTCTTGAAATTCCTCCCCTGCTCTCCCTTATAGCGATAGTGGGAAACCCAGAAATAAAGCAAAAGCCAGAAGTAAAGCAAAGAACAGAGAAAATTCTCAAAACTGGATAAATAGTCCCAGATAACTTTAGTTGTCTATCACCATTGTTATAATTCTACGTACCTGGCAGCAAACTTAAATATTCGTTTCTCATGGTGCAGAGCCAAAAAAGCCCAGCCACAGAGGACGTCTTATCTTGGTCTGTGTGCATTAAAAGGACTTCTAGTTTTCAGTGCAACTTGTGCTTTACGTGACCTGAAAGGAAACTGCTGGTCTGGGTGATTTCCTTCCCCTGTTCTGCCTGATAATTATGCCTCTGAAATTTCTTTTTTTTTAAGCTCTTTATTGAAATATAATTGCTTTACACTGTTGTGCCACTTTTTGAGGCACACCAGAATGAATCAGCTGTATTTATACATATATCTCCATAACCCTCCCTCCCGCAACTCCCTCCCACCCTCCGTATCCCGGCCAAATTATCACCCGTCATCGGGTTAATCTCCCTGTGTTATGCAGGAACTTCCCACAAGCTATTTTCCATTTGGTAGTGAATATACGTCAATGCTACTCTCTCACTTCCTACCAGCTTCCCCTTTGCCCCCACCCCACCCTGTGTCCTCAAGTCCGTTCTCTACACTGCATCTATATTCTTGCCCTGTCACTGGGTTCATCAGTACCATTTCTTTTAGATTCCATATATATGAGTTAGCATACGGTATTTGTTTTTCTCTTTCTGGCTTACTTCACTCTGTATGACAGACTCTAGGTCTACCCACCTCATTACAGATAAATCAATTTCATTCTTTTTTATGCCTCAGTATTCCATTGTATATACGTGCCACATCTTCTTTATCCATTCATCTGTTGACAGGCATTTAGGTTGCTTCCATGTCCTGGCTGTTGTAAATAGTGCTGCAATGAACATGCTTCTTTTTGGATTATGGTTTTCTCAGGGTATATGCCCAGTAGTGGGATTGCTGGGACATATAGTAGTTCCATTTTTAGTTTTTTAAGGAACCTCCAAACTGTTTTCCACAGTGGCTCTACCATCTTACATTCCCACCAACAGTGCAGGAGGGTTCTCTTTTCTCCACACCCTCTCCAACATTTGTTGTTTCTAGATGTTTTGATGATGGCCATTCTGACTGATGTGAGGTGATACATCATTGTGGTTTTGACTTGCATTTCTCTAATGATGAGTGATGTTGAACATCTTTTCATGTGTTTGTTAGCCACCTGCATGTCTTCTTTGGAGAAGTGTCTATTTAGGTCTTCTGCCCATTTGTGGATTGGGTTATTTGCTTTTTTGGTATTAAGCTGCATGAGCTGCTTGTATATTTTGGAGATTAATCCTTTGTCAGATGATTCATTGGCAAATATTTTCTCCCATTCCGAGGGTTGTCTTCTTGTCTTGTTTATGGTTTCTTTCACTGTGCAAAAGCTTTTGTTTCATTAGGTCTCATTTGTTTATTCTTGATTTTATTTCCATTATTCTAGGTGGAGGGTCAAAAAGAATTTTGCTTTGGTTTGTGTCATAGAGTGTTCTGCCTATGTTTTCATCTAAGAGTTTTATAGTGTCTGCCCTTACATTTAGGTCTTTAATCCATTTTGAGTTTATTTTTCTGTATGGTGTTAGGAAGTGTTCTAATTTCATTCTTTTCCATGTTACTGTCCAATTTTCCCAGCACCACTTATTGAAGAGGCTGTCTTTTTTCCATTGTATATTCTTGCCTCCTTTGTCAAAGATAAGGTTCCCATATGTGCATGGGTTTATCTCTGGGCTCTCTATTGCGTTCCATTGATCTATATTTCTTTTTTTGTGCCAGTACCATACTGTCTCGATCACTGTAGCCTTGTAATATAGTTTGAAGTCATGGAGGCTGATTCCTCCAGCTCCATCTTTCCTTCTCAAGGTTGCTTTTGCTATTCGGGGTCTTTTGCATTTCCAAACAAATTGTAAAGTTTCTTGTTCTAGTTCTGTGAAAAATGCCATTGGTAATTTGATAGGGATTGCATTGAATCTGTAGATTGCTTTGGGTAGGATAGTCATTTTCACAGTGTTGGTTCTTCTAATCCAAGACGATAGTTTGTCCCTCCATCTGTTTGTATCATCTTTGATTTCTTTCATCAGTGTCTTATACTTTTCTGCATACAGATCTTTTGCCTCCTTAGGCAGGTTTATTCCTTGGTATTTTATTCTTTTCGTTGCAGTGGTAAATGGGAGAGTTTCCTTAATTCCTCTTTCTGCTCTTTTGTTGTTACTGTATAGGAATGCAAGAGATTTCTGTACATTAATTTTGTATCCTGCTACTTTACTAAATTCATCGATTAGTGCTAGCAGTTTTCTGGTAGCATCTTTGGGGTTTTCTATGTATAATATCATGTTATCTGCAAAGAGTGACAATTTTACTTCTTTTCCAATTTGGATTCCTTTTATTTCTTTTTCTTCTCTGATTGCTGTGGCTAAAACTTCCAAAACTATATTGACTAACAGTGGTGAGAGTGGGCACCCTTGTCTTGCTCCTGTCCTTAGAGGGAATGCTTTCAGTTTTTCCCCATTTAGAATGATGTTGGCTGTTGATTTGTCATATATGGCTTTTATTACATTGAGGTAACTTCCTCCTATGCCCACTTTCTGTAGAGTTTTTATCATAAATGGATGTTGAACTTTCTCAAAAGCTTTTTCTGCATCTTTGGAGATGATCATATGGTTCTTATCCTTCAATTTGTTGATATGATGTATCACATTGATTGATTTGCATATATTGAAGAGTCCTTGCATTCCAGGGATAAACCCCACTTGACCGTGGTGTATGATCTTTTTAATGTGCTGTTGGATTCTGTTTGCTAGTATTTTTTGAGGATTTTTGCATCTATATTGTGATATTGGCCCGTAATTTTCTTTTGTTATGACATCTTTTTCTGGTTTTGGTATCAGGGTGATGGAAGCCTCATAGAATGAGTTTGGATGTGTTCCTCCTTCTGCTATATTTTGGAAGAGTTTGAGAAGAATAGGTGTTAGCTCCTCTCTAAATGTTTGATAGAATTTGCCTGAGAAGCCATGTGGCCCTGGGCTTTTGTTTGTTGGAAGATTTTTAATCACAGTCTCAATTTCAGTGCTTGTGATTGGTCTGTTCATATTTTCTATTTCTTCCTGGTTCAGTCTTGGAAGATTGTCCTTTTCTAAGAATGTATCCATTTCATCCAGGTTGTCCATTTTATTGGCATATAGTTGCTTGTAGTAATCTCTTATGGTGCTTTTTATTTCTGTGGTGTCTGTTGTAACTTCTCCTGTTTCATTTCTAATTTTATTGATTTGAGTCCTCTCCCTCTTTTTCTTGATGAGTCTTGCTAGAGGTTTATCAATTTTATTTATCTTCTCAAAGAACTAGCTTTTAGTTTTATTGATTTTTGCTCTTGTTTTCTTTGTCTCTATTTCATTTATTTCTGCTCTGATCTTTATGATTTCTCCCTGTCTACTCACTTTGGGTTTTGTTTGCTCTTCTTTCTCTAGTTTCTTTAGGTGTAAGTTTATATTGTTTATTTGGGAATTTTCTTCTTTCTTGAAGTAGGATTGTATCGCTATAAACTTCCCTCTTAGAACTGCCTTTGCTGCATCCCATAGGTTTTGGATCGTTGTGTTCATTGTCATTTGTCTCTAGGTATTTTTTGATTTCCTCTTTGATTTCTTCAGTGATCGCTTCATTATTTAGTAGCATATTGTTTAGCCTCCATGTGTTTGTGTTTTTTACAGTTTTTTTCCTGTAATTGATTTCTAATCTCATAGTGTTGTGGTCAGAAAAGATGCTTGATATGATTTCAATTTTCTTGAATTTACCAAGGCTTGATTTATGACCCAAAATGTGATCTATCCTGGAGAATGTTCCATGTGCACTTGAGAAGAATGTGAAATCTGCTGTTTTTGGATGTAATGTCCTATAGATATCTATTAAATCAAGCTGATTTGTTGTGTCACTTAAAGCTTGTGCTTCCTTATTAATTTTCTGTCTGGATGATCTGTCCATTGGTGTAAGTGGGGTGTTAAAGTCCCCCACTATGATCGTGCTACTGTTGATTTTGTCTTCCATAGTTGTTAGCATTTGCTTTATGTATTGAGGTGCTCCTATATTGGGTGCATATATATTTATAATTGTTATCTCTTCTTCTTGTATTGATCCCTCAATCTTTATGTAGTGTCCTTTCTTGTCTCGTAACATTTTTTATTTTAAAGTCTATTTTATCTGATATGAGTATCACTACTCCAGCTTTCTTTTGATTTCCATTTGCATGGACTATCTTTTTCCATCCCCTCACTTTCAGTCTGTATGTGTCCCTAGGTCTGAAGTGTGTCTCTTGTAGACAGCATATATATAGGTCTTGTTTTTGTATCCATTCAACCAGTCTGTGTCTTTTGGTTGGTGCATTTAGTCCATTTACATTCAAGGTAATTATCAATATGTATGTTCCTATTACTATTTTCTTAATTGTTTTGTTTTTGTTTTTGTAGGTCCTTTTCTTCTCTTATGTTTCCTACTTAGAGAAGTTCCTTTAGCATTCATTGTAGGGCTGGTTTGGTGGTCCTGAATTCTCTTAACTGTTGCTTGTCTGTAAAGCTGTTGATTTCTCCATCAAATCTGAATGAGATTCTTGC
Organism: Hippopotamus amphibius kiboko; assembly: GCF_030028045.1. NCBI lineage: Eukaryota > Metazoa > Chordata > Mammalia > Artiodactyla > Hippopotamidae > Hippopotamus > Hippopotamus amphibius. The sequence continues at coordinate 13,254,950 of NC_080200.1, read as the reverse complement.
TGGGTAGAGTGTGCTTGGCTGTTGGTTTTTCTCTTTCAAGACAATTATCTCCTGCCTGGCCCTCTGGCCTGCAGAGTTTCTGTTATCCTTATGTGTTTTCCCTTATATGTTATTTGTTGCTTTTCTCTTGCTGCTTTTAATATATTTTCTTTGTGTTTAATTTTCATTAGTTTGATTAATATGTGCCCCAGTGTGTTTCTCTTTGGGTTTATTCTGTATGGGACTCTCTGCCCTTCTTGGACTTGGTTTACTATTTCCTTTCCCATGTAGGGGAATTTTTCCACCATAATCTCTTCAAATATTTTCTCAGACCCTTTCTTTTTTTCTTTTTCTTCTGGAACACCTATGATTTGAATGTTGGTAAGCTTAATATTATCTCCAAGGTCTCTGAGACTGTCTTCCATTCTTTTAATTCTTTTTTCTTTTTCCTGCTCTGTGGCAGATTTTCCCCCCATTCTATCTTCCAACTCATTTACTCGTTCTTCTGCCTCAGTTATCCTGCTGTTTATACCATCTAGAGTATTTTTAATTTCAGTTCTTGTGTTGTTCATTACTGTTTGTTTGCTCTTTAGTTCTTCTAGGTCCTTATCAAATGTTTCTTATATTTTCTCTATTTTGTTTTTGAGATTTTTGGATCATCTTTACTATCATTACTCTGAATTCTTTTTCAGGAAATTTTCCAATTTCTTCTTCATTTATTTGGTCTTGTCAGTTTTTATCTTGCTCCTTTCCCTGCAAGGTTTTTCTTTGTTTTCTCATTTTGTCTAATTTATAGTATTTGCTGTCTCCTTTCCCTATGCTGCCTAGTAGAAATTCCTCTTATCTCCATTCTATTTGGCTTGAGGTGTCAAGCACTGGAGCTTGCTGGCCTTTGGTTGGATTTGTAGCTTTGTGTTGAGAATGAGAACTCTGGGGGTGCACTTGCTGATTAATATTCCATGGGGTCAGAAGTTCTCTGGTTGTCCAATGTTCTGGACTCCTCTCTGCTATCTCAGAGGTCCAGGTTTGACACCTGGCCAGGGAACCAAGACCCTGGAAGCTTCACAGCATGGAGAAAAAGAAGGTAGAAGGAGAGCAAAGAAAAAAAGGAAGAAGGGGAAAGACAGACAGATCCCCAAGAATGGTGGTAAAAGCAACTCTAATTAGTCAAAATCACACAAGGAAATGTGCACACTTGCACTTGCAAAAAGAGAGGAAGTAAAGAAATCAATGAGAAGAGAAAATGAGAGAGCAAAGAAAAGAAAGAAGAGAGTACTCATACCAATTACAAGCAAATCCACATACAAATATATACAGTAAACATTTAACTAACAAATACCTAAAACCAGAAACAAGATAAGCATACCAAGAAGTCCTCCAATACTTCTAGGTATGGCTCTGCCCCTGCAGTGAAGAGCTCAGACTGTGATCTGGTATTAGTCTTGCGTGTGTTTTTCCCCACAGCCCCCAGTTGTCCCCTATGTCTACAGTCTCTATTGTAGAAACACTCATCTATTCAGGTGATCCACAGATGCAGGTTCTTTCAAGCCTATTGTGGACATTAAATCTGCTCCTCCTGCAGCTGTTTCTCTTTCTCTTCTTTGGTCCTGCAGTCCTCAGGGATCAGTTTTGGTTTTGCTCCCTACTTTGCATGTAGGTTGCTCTCAGGAGTTGCTTTCCTGCCCAAGCAAGAGGGGGTGGAAGAGGGTGATTGGGGCTCACTTGCAACTTCAGGTCAGGGGTAGGGAGGGTTATGGCAGTCTAACTGAAATCTGCAGGAATGCTTGCAGCAGCAGAGGTCAGTGTGAGATTGAGGTGTGCTGTGCGTTCTCCCAGGGAAGTTGGTCCTGATCGCGGGACCCTTGGTGTCGGTGAGCTTCCCCTGCTGCCGGAAGGGTGTGGCCAATAACTTGCCTTACACACAGGGCCCTTGGTGGCTGTGGGTGAGTGGGCCACCAGCCAGCGGTGCAGTGGCAGGGGCAGGGGAATGGGGCAGTGGGCAGTTGGGTGGGTGTTCGGCAGAACCCAGAGGTGTGCGGGGCATGCAGGGGCACGGGATGGCAGACTTTTCTATCCAGCATCCTCCATTCAGGAGTGTGGGGTGGGAGGCAGGCTTTTTTATCCAGCCCCCATGGGTCACGCTGCTTCGCAGGCTGTGAGTTCATGGAGAGGGAATTTACTCCCAAGCACTCTGAAACAAAAGTCCCCTGACTCTCTGTCCCAGCTTTTTCCCCAAACTCCCTCCTAGCTCTCTGGAGCACCTGCTCCCCCAGGCTGTTCTCATGCAGCCAGCCCCCACTCTCTCCCTGGAGTCTATTCTCCAAAGCCCAATCCTCGGCGCCCAGCCCCCACCACTGCCACAGGTGAGCAGATTAGCTTCTCTGGCTGGGGAGTGCTGCCTGACTCCTCCATGCAAGGATCTCTCTGCTCTGCCCTCGGCAGACCTTCTGTTGCTCTCTCTTTTGGGGTCTGCAAGGCTCCCCCTGTCCTTCCCTGCCAGTGAGGGGGCTCCGCCATGTGTGGGAGCCTTCGCCCCTCACAGCTCCCTTCCAGAGGAGCCAGTCTCCTCAGAATGCTTTGTCTCTCTTTTTCCCTTCTTTCCTTTGTGCTACCCGATTACATGGAAATTTTCTTGCCTTTTTTGAGGCCTGAGGTCTCCTGCCAGCATTCAGAAGGTGTTCTCCAGGAGCCACTCCCAGGTAGATATGTTTTTGATTTATTTGTGTGGAGGAAGGTGAATGTCACATCTTACTCCTCTGCCATCTTTTGCCAGTCCTCTGAAATTTTTAATTCTAAGTATTTCCATAGCATGACTAGTATTTGTACTGCAACCCTCCTAAAGGGTGGTTTTTATATTTTTTTTATATAGGAAGACCTCCGATATCAAATATAAAGAATCATTCTATTGGCCTTTTTGCCCCTATGAAGACCTTGGTTCAGAGTGACTAGAACTATCTATTTACTATATATTGACAGGTTTCTTAATTTTTAAGTTTTTATTTTGAAATATAGTTTTCAGAGGAAGTTGCAAAACAGTACCAAGAAGTCCTGAGAAACCTTCAGCCAATTGCCTGCAAAGGTTACATTTTTATGTAATGATTAGTCATTACATAAACAAGAAGTTGACATCGGTACAATGTGTGTGTATAATTCCATATCATTTTATCAGATGTGTAGATTCCTGTAACTGTTACTGCAATCAAGATACATAAATATTCCATCACCTCGAGGGTCGCCCTCCTGTCCCCCCCCCCAACATCCCTAAACACAGCCTGATCTAAAACCAAGATTTTTACCCTTTAACAAGACTCAACATAGTCTGAGATTCATATTTGTTGACAAAAAAAAATATTCCTGATATGTTTTTCAAGATAAGAAAAACCTACCTCTCAAATTTTCCAGGAGTCTGTCATAGAACTACGGTAATTTTCTTTGCATTTTTTACCTTTGTTTCCTTTTGTTTTGTTTTCTACATGGCTATTTGTATTAATCTGCTAGCGCTGCCACAGGAAAACAATATATAGACTGAGTGGCTTAAAGAGAAGAAATAAATTTTTTCACAATTCTGGCTGCTGGATGTCCAAGATCAAGGTTTGCAGGGTCGGTTTCTTTCTTTTCTTTTTTTTAAATGAGAATGGAGTTTTTTAATTTTTTTTTTTTTTTTTTTTTTTTTTTTTTTTTGGCTTCATCAGGTCTTGGTTGTGACACGTGTGATCTTCGTTGAGGCACATAGGATCTTTCATTGAGGTGCGTGCACTTCTCTCTAGTTGTGGCCTGTGGGTTTTCTCTCTCTAGTTGTGGTGCACAGGCTCCAGAGCACTTGCTCTCTGCAGTTGCGGTGCCAGACCTCTGGAGCACGTGGACTCTGTAGTTGAGGTGCATGAGCTCAAAAGCTGTGGCACATGGACTTCGTTGCCCCAAAGCATGTGGGATCTTAGTTCCCCACCAAGGGTTCGAACCTGCGATCCTTGCATTGGAATGCAGATTCATTACCACTGGACCACCAGGGAGGTTCCAGGGTTGGTTTATGATGAAAGCTCTCTCCTGGCTTGTACAAGGCCCCCTTCTCACTCTGTCCTCATATGACCCTTTCCTCTCTATGTGGAAAGAGAGAGATCACTGGTGTCTGCTGTCTTCTACCTCTAAAGCTTGAGCTCTGCACTCTACATCTCTTGGCAGCACCACTGCCCCTTTCACTTCACTCTTCCTTTGGCCTGTGTTCCCTTGACAAAGTGCTTCTGTGCTGCTCCCTAACTCTGCAGGTGCCCCACAATCTCTGATGTGGCTGTCCACCACCCTCAAGCCTCTGAGGCTTCACAGCCCATCGTGGGATTGATAAAGGTCTCCCCACATGGAGATATGAATCCAGGATAACAGCGACAGGCAGAAGCACCAAAGCATGTGGAGTAAGAAGGGCACATCCAATCACAGTACACTGTGGACATGGAGACCATGGTCAGAAGCCCCAAGGAAGAGAGGATGCCAGCTGCCAGCTGGGGACCAGAGAATGGAGGAGGGGAGGGATGGCTGCTGTCAAAAAAGGAAGAGCTCAGGAAACTCTGGGCATCTGAGGAGGAAGAAATCATTTCTCTTAACCATGGAGGAAAAGTGTTTCTGAGGGTCAATTTGCAGAATAAGCCTCCTCTCCCCTACACTCCCTTGTTGATGAAGGAGCACAGATGCTGGTATGCAATCCCCAGCTTCCATCCCTAATGGGCTGGCTGGGCAGACTCACCTACAGGGTTCAGGGCTACAGTTCCCAATGGCAACATCAGCAGCACAGAAAGTCCTGGGGCAGAAAGACAGGGTGACAGAAAGTAGAGTAGAGCTCCAATTTCAACCTCTGTCCCCAGGGCCACTGCCTCTCCACTAGGTAACTCTTGTCCTGCAGCCCACAGCTTTCCATCAGGATCCTGGAGGCTCCCTGCACCAGGCTCCTGCCCTTTTCATGGAATTGTAGACACAACCTTTCCCCTCCAACTCCTGGGATTCCCCAAGGCATGCCACCAACAGTCATGGCCCTCCTGGAACCTCATGTCTACAGGTAAGCCAGAATATAGGCAGACAGCTGATGACAGGGACAGATCTTAGAATCTGCAGTCTCTCCCAGTGGAGAGGATAAATCTCAAAGGAGAAATTCCTCACGTTGGTGTGCCTTTGTCCAGACCCAGAAAATGGTAGAAATCAGCTTTCTCTTCAAGGATTCCTTTTGCAGGATTACTCTTCTACCTGTTTTAGGACATACAAGTGGAGAGTGGATTTTAAAGTCAGCCCAAAATCTGAGTGCTAGACATTGCACTTACTGTATGACTTTAGTCACTTCACCTTTTGAATCTCAGTTTGCTCAGCTGCATAATGGGTATTATAACAATGAAAATAGGGACTTCCCTGGTGTCACAATGGTTAAGAATACACCTGCCAATGCACGGGACACGGGTTCTATCCCTGGTCCGGGAAGATCCCAAGTGCTGCAGAGCAACTAAGCCCATGTGCCACAACTACTGAGCCTGCACTCTAGAGCCCTCGAGCCACACCTACTAACCCCACGTGCCACAACCATTGAAGCCCTTGTGCCTAGAGCCCGTGCTCCACAACAAAAGAAGCCACTGCAATGAGAAGCCCATGCATTACAGCGAAGAGTAGCCCCTGCTCTGCACAACTAGAGAAAGCCTGCATGCAGCAACGAAGACCCAACTCAGCCAATAAATACATACATAAATAAATAAATAAGCAAAAGAGGGGAGTTTCTGAGAAAACAATGAAGTCTTGGAAATTTAAAAATATATATATGAATGCCAAATTTTCTTTAAAAAATGAAAATAGAATGCTAGTATTATATAACAATATGGTTGGGATTCATTGAGATGTTAAATGAAATTGCTCGGTAAAAATAAAAAGGGAAAAGCAGTCTTTCCTCTTTTTCTCTGTACTGCTTTCCTGACCTAAGATACACTTAATTTTGAGGCATACTCAAGGATCTGACCATCAATAACTTTCTTGGCCTGGGTCTGCTAATGACAAGATTCCTTCCTTTTTACTGGTTCCCATTCTCCCCAGTAATCCTTCTTCCCTTCCCCTATGTGGCACATCATGATGTTCTAGTGAGCGAATTCCACAAAAAGACGGACAATTTGTAACTGTGACATTGGGCCCCCAGTATCTTCATCTGCAAAATGGTAAGTATAAGAGTCCCTATTCGTAAGATATTTGTGAGTCTATGATTTATGGAGAAGAAGCCCTGGAACACAGTAAGTGCTTAATAAATCTTAAGCTTTGGTCACACTCTCCTTGAGTCCCTTTATTATCAAGCAGGACAGTGCAACTTCAAAAAATTATCCTCACTATTATGTTTCTTTTGTGGAACTTCACTATTTTATTCACAAATGCAGATATACATTCTCTAAGAATTAGAAAAAAATAAATAAATGAGTAAATAGGAGGAAAATAACCTTTAGTCCCACAGCTTTGATCTTTGGAACTCATTCAACCTCATAGAAGGATGGTCTTTCCTTAAAAACCAGTTCTCTTTGTGGATGGACCTAGAAATTGTCATACACAGTGAAGTAAGTCAGAAAAAGAAAAACAAATATCATATATTAATGCATATATGTAGAATCTAGAAAAATGGTACAGATGAACCTGTTTTCAGGTAGAAATAGAGACACAGATGTAGAGAACAAACATATGGACACCAAACGGGGAAAGGAGAGGCAGGATGAATTGGGAGATTGGGATTGACATATGTATACTAATATTTATAAAACAGACAACTAATGAGAACCTGTTGTATGGGACAGGGAACTCCACTTCACCCTACAGTAGAAACTAATACAATATTGTAAAACAACTATACCCCAATTTTTTCTAAAAATCACCATACTTAGTAAGAAAGAAAACAAAACAAAAAAACAGTTCTCTTGATTGTCTTAAACCCACTCCACACACACACACACACACACACACACACACACACACACACTCAATATTACTCTCTCCCCTTCCTTTTGTTGACGAATGCCTAGAAAGCAATATTGAAGGCAAGTACCTGCATTTCATCACTTCCTTCACATTCCTGGGCACTACCTATGAAAATGAGGGGTCCAGGGTCAGAAGCAGAGGCCGAATCTGTGTAAGTCAAGCCCAGGTGAGTGCCTCGGGTATTCCTAGCCAATAGCATCACTTTCAATAGGCTGGCACCAATAGAACACCCGCTACAAGTATGAATGAGCTTGGAAATCCTTCCCCTGTCAAGCCTTGAGATGAGACCACAGCTGCAGCCAACAGCTTGACTGAGGCTTTGTGAGAGACCCTGAGCAGTGGACCCAGCTAAGCCGCACCCATGCTCCTGACACAGACAAAGCCGTATAATAAATTTGCGTTGTCTCAAGCTGCTAAGTTTGGGGGAAAATTTGTAATGCAGCCATTAATTTTTTTCAATTTTATTTACTTATTTATTTATTTTATTCCTGGCTGCGTTGGGTTTTCATTGCTGCGCATGGTCTCTCTCTAGTTGTGGCGAGCGGAGGCTACTCTTTGTTGTGGTGTGTGGGCTTCTCATTGCACTGGCTTCTCTTGCTATGGAGCACTGGCTTTAGGCACATGGGCTCAGTAGTTGTGGCACACAGGCTCAGTAGTTGTGGCTCATGGGCTTAGTTGCTCTGTAGCATGTGACATCTTCCCGGACCAGGGATTGAACCCATGTCCCCTGCATTAGCAGGTGGATTCTTAACCACTGCACCACCAGGGAAGTTCCAACGCAGCCATTAATATATAATACACCCCATAACAGAAGTCTCCCTAATGAGGTTCTAAATTATCTTCTCAGCCTTATCTTCTCCTCCACACCAGAGTATGCTCCTCTCACACCTGAGTGTTGGAAGGCCAGAACTTATCTTACCCTGCTCCTGCCTCAAGGAGGCTCCAACTCCTGCCAAGAAATGAGCTTTTCTATGTATTGGACATCATGGGGAATATAGCCAATATTTTGTAATAACTGTCAGTGGACTGACTGGAACATTTCAAAATTGTATTAAAATTTTTTAAATTTTTTAACTGATGACCATAACAGTGCCAAGGAGCACAGCTGCAATAAGGTGTCTGTCTGCATTTCCACTATAGACAAGCCTCTATTTTGGAGTTCATAACTCAACCAGAGAAATAGCTTTGCATTGAATCAAGAAAAAAAAAAAGGTAACAATCCTTTCTAAGCCAAGCCTAAATGTCAGCTCTTTAATAAAGAAAAAAGCCTTAGCAGGTCTGAAAGCCCAGTTTGGTCAGTCCTCCTCAGATACGGCTGCCTGTGCAAGGGTTGAGGTTGCCCACTTGCAGTAAGTCCCCAGTAGAATACAATGAGAAGGGAATGAGTAGAGGGACCTTGCGGCTAACTCAGCCCATGGGTCCCCTGAACTTAAGGTCACCTGTGAAGTGGGCTGAATAGTGTATTAGTCACCTAGGACTGCCATCACAAAATAGCAAAGACTGAGTGGCTTAAACAACACAAATGTATTTTCTCACAGTTCTAGAGGCCAGAAGTCCAAGATTAAGATGACAGCAGGATTCGTTTCTGGTGAGAGCTCTCTCCTCAGCCTGTAAACGGCCACCTTCTTGCCATGTTTTCATATGGCCTTTCTTCGAGGCACACACTCCACATATGTCTTTCTCTTCCTATAAAAACATAAGTCCTATTAGATTAGAACAACACCCTTATGACCTCATTTAACCTTAATTATCTGTTTAAAGTCTCTATCTCCAACAATAATTTTACTGGAGGCTAGGGCTTCAACATACGCATTTAAAGAAGACAAAATTTAGTCCATAACAATTGTATCCTCTGAAAATGCATGCCTACTCCACATCTCAGAATGAGATCTGATTCCAGAATAGGGCCTTTGCATGCATAATTATTGATGGATCTCAAGATGAAATCATCCTAGATTAACAAGGTGGGCCCTGGATCCAATGACTGGTGTCCCTATAAGAAGAAGGGAGGACACAGTGAGACAGAGAAAGACGGAATAGGCCATGTGAAGACAGAGACAGAGATTGAAATGATGCTGCCATACGACAAGTAACATCTGGGGCCACCAGCAGCTGGAAGAAGTAATGAAGGATTCTCTTCTAGAGCTTTCAGGGGAAGCATAGACCTTCCAATACCTTGACTTCAGACTTCTGGTATGGAACTGTGAGAAAAATTTCTTTTGTTTAAAGCCACCAAGTTTGCTGTGCAGTGGAAGCTAACACAACATTGTAAAGCAACCATACTCCAATAAAAAATTAATTAATTAATAATTAATTAAATATTTTTTTGAGAAAGGCATCAGCTTTGTGATAATTGTTACACCAGCTGCAGGAAATTATTACTACCTAGAACTTAGATCTTAATCTAGGATACAGGCTCTGGGGCCAGCCTAGTTCCATCACTTACTGTGTGTCTTTTGGCAGGTTACACAGCTTTTCTTTGCCCCAGTTTTCTCATCCATAAAATTGGGATAATAACAACACTTACCCCACAAGTCTGGTATATGGATTAAATGAGTAATACTCATAAGCTACTTAATAGAGAAACTCTTACATAGTATGTGTTCAATAACTGTTAGTAGCATTAATACACTTATGCAGGTATTATGGTTGGAAATCAGCTTTTCATCTATGAATGAAATCAATTATGACTGGATTTGTATCCAATAATCTATTCCAAATTTTTCCTTTCAAGATTGAAATTCTTTACAAGAGCCAGGACATGGAAGCAACCTAAATGCCCATCAACTGATGAATGGATAAAGAAGATGTGGCACATATATGCAATGGAATATAACTCAGCCATATAAAAGGAATGAAATTGAGTTATTTGTAGTGAGGTGGATGGACCTACAGTCTGTAATACGGAGCAAAGTAAGCCAGAAAAAGAAAAACAAATACTGTATGCTAACTCATATATGGAATCTTAAAAAATGATACTGATGAACCCAGTAATAGGGCAAGAATAAAGATGCAGATGTAGAGAACGGACTTGAGGACACATGGGTAGGGTGGAAGGGGGGTGAAGGGGAAGCTGGGATGAAGTGAGAGAGTAGCATTGACATATATACATTACCAAGTGTAAAACAGATAGCTACTGAGAAGCTGCTGCATAACACAGGGAGATCAACTCTGTGATAGGTGATGATTTAGTGGGCTGGGATAGGGAAAGTGGGAAGGAGTCGCGGAGGGAGGGGATATGGGGATATATGTGTAGGAGCACCTGATTCACTTTGTTGTACAGCAGAAACTGGCATAACAGTGTAAAGCAATTATATTCCAATAGAGGGCTTACAAAAAATCAAAGGAAAAAAAAAAGATTGAAATTCTGAGCTCCTCAAGCAATTTCTTTTTCCTTTTCTCATTATACCCTTCCCTGAAATGTGACACCCAGAGTAGGAAATATATGAGTTTTGGTAACATATATGTGATTTTACATATTGGTTTATGTCATGGACTCTTGAGTATATTATATGTAAATATCTACCTTTTCAACTCTGTGAAGGCAGTAGCTTCATTTTCTACTCCCTTTACAATCTCCATACCATGTAGCTCAATATTTTATGTGCAGAATTTGCACAAGAAAAGTGGCCACTGGTCAGATATTGCGTATCCCACAGCAGACTAATAAGAACTGAGGCTACATAAGTGATAAATGTTTCCTCACAATCAGCAAACAAATTAGAAAGCATGTACTGAGCACCTACATACTCACCAGGCACCAGAGAGAATAAAACAATAAAGAAATGAAAGTTGACATCTCAGGGAAGTCCTCCTCCATTCTACACAATGTATTTCAGATTATCCAATGGCCCACAAACAGCCAACAGATTAACCACATCAGATCTTTGTTAACATGTTTAGGGAGAGAGAGGTCATAGATTTATGGGATTTCATCCAAAGCAATAATCCCATGGGTAGAAAAGTGAAAAATCCCATAGAAGCTCCAAGTCTTTCCCTTGACCAAAGTGCCATCCTCTTCTCTTCAAGAAGCTAATACAAGTAAAATCCTATTTTCCCCTTTATTCTTTTACTTCTCCAGAGAGTGCAAAAAAAAAGTCAGGAAAAAAAGCAAAAAAGAAAAAAAAGGAAAGGATTCTCAAACTGGATAAATAATTTCCATATCACATTTGGGGGGTATAAAACAGATTCAATGGGGTGCATGAAGTGTGTAGATCATAAGTTCCCAGCTTGATGAATTTTTATGTGTGTGCAAACCTATGTAACCAAGCAATCAGGACATAAAACATTTCTACTCCCCCAGAAAGCCCCCTTTACATCTTCCTGGTTGATAGTTCCCCTAAGTGGGCACTATTCTGACTTCTCTCACCAATGATTATTTGTTTGCTGTTTTTAAAAATTCCCAAAGTGTTTGAAATGAATCATACATGTTGTTATAATCCTACCTTCCTGGAAGAAATGGTAAATAGCTACTCCTCATGGTACAGAAGCAATCAAGCTCAGTTGCAGAGAACTTTTGATTTTTGATTTTAAGTAAAAACAAAAAAATTCCTATTCAAGTAAAGCACGTGAGAATTCATATGTGCAGGTTCCCTAGATAAACAGACAGGAAATATCCAGCATGAATGCTTTCTTCCTCATATTTTACTATCAGACACACAGATCTGCTTTTTATTCTTGACATTACAAGTAACAGTATAGCCAGCCTACTTGGTGGTGGTTCAGGTTTCCTATTATTAAGGAGCAAAGGATGAGATTGCCCCCAAACACCCCCCACACAAAACAAAAGGCAGTTTTGTGAATAGTTCATTAAGGGTTCCCACAACTCTTTAAAATTAGCAACAATCCACTGGTATTCAAAGAGGAAATGTGTCTGATATCATGAAACTAGTGACTAGCAGGGCCAACAATCAGATTAAGCAAAGCCTGTGCTCTTTCTACTAAATAGCTCTCTTGTCTAATTAATATAACTCGAGTGCACACACAGAAACACAGAAAATGAAAAAGAAAATAACTGGAATAGAGAACCTAGCCTAGTGCCTGGAAATACACAGGGATGGTCATCAAATGTGAGCTTTATGGCATTATTTGTAAGATGAAACCTGAGGGATGGATAGGCAGTTGGCAGTGTGGGCTGAGGGACAAGAAGATGGAGAATCTCAGAGGTGGATTTTCTTCCAAATAAGTAACTGGGATCACATGACTACAATTCTTCAGGGCTAGGCTAGGAAACGTGAACTTCTTCCTGAGAGCAGTAGAGATCCAAGAAAGAATCTTAGTCAGGGGAAGGATGTTTGGAAGTCCAGAATCTATGGGAATTGTGTATCTGTGAGGAGGGTAAGCTGGAGGTCAACACAAACGCCAGGCCACTCTACACTGGGGAACAAGACTCTAACTGGCATCCAGCCACAATTAGGAAACTCCCTGAGCAAGTCTATTCCTACAAAGAAATCAAACAAACTTCCAAACAACAAAGAAAAAAGGGTTTCTCTGTTAAGCCACCAACATTGGGGTGATCATGAGAGCATCACCTGCATCTCTCCGGTCACTGGGTATGGCTGTCAAGCAGCAGATTGATGTGGGAAAAACACAGCTTCAACATGCCCTCTCTGAGGAGTCACGGAATTGAAGGACTCCCAAAACTAGAAGTCAGGTATCTCCAGAGTCCCCGAGCTGGAAGTGCAGGGGCTGGACTCAGAACCGGAAGCCCACAGGTATGGTGATTCTTTCTCCATTGGAATCTGTTCACCTTGGGATTCAGGTGTCCAGAGAGTAGCAGTTGAGTAGACATGTATTAGGATTCTTGGGGTCTGAGCATGCCTGATGCCTAGCCTATGGTTCAGGATCTGGTGTTTTGGGGAATTAAATAAATAGGAATCACAGTGTGGATGGACCCAAAAAAAAATTATAAACTTGAAGTGGTCACATAATCAATGGACTCTGAGGAACCAGGAGGCAAAGGCTTGGCAGACTGACCCTGCAACCCAGCATTCTTCCAGTGAAGGGCATGGTCTCCTGAGGTATCTCATTATGAGAAACACAGAACTCAAAATCCAGGGCTCTTTCCCCAGGCTGGCACTATAGAACTGGTATAAAATCCCTGTGATGGATACTAGGCCCCCCCCACCAGGAAGCCTGCACAAGCCACTGGACCAATCTCCCCGCTGGGGACAGAAAACAGAGTTAAGAAGAACTGTGACCCTGCAGTCTGAGGAAAGAAAACCCCAAATACACTAAGTTAAACAAAATGAGAAAACAGGGAAAGATGCAGCAGAAGAAGGAATAAGGTAAAAACCCACAGGACCAAACAAATGATGAGGAGATAGGCAGTCTACCTGAAAAGGAATTCAGAATAATGACAGGAAAGATGATCCAAGACCTCAGAAATAGTGTGGAGGCACAAATGGGGCAAATGAAAGAAATGTTTAACAAGGAGCTAGAAGAACTAAAGAGCAAATAATGATGAACAACACAATAACTGAAATTAAAAATACTCTAGAAGGAATGCAGAGCAGAATAACTGAGACAGAAGAACAGATAAGTGACCTGGAAGATAGAATGGTGGAAATAACTGACATGGAGAATAAAGAAAAAAGAATGAAAGAATGGAGGACAGTCTCAGAGATCTCTGGGACAACATTAAATGCACCAACATTCAAATTATAGGGTCCCAGAAGAAGAAGAGAAAAAGAAAGGGTCTGAGAAAATATTGAAGAAAATATTTGAAGAGATTATAGAGATTATAACTTCCCTAACATGGGAAAAGAAATAGTCATTCAAGTCCAGGAAGCACAGAGAGTACCATATAGGATAAACCCTAGGATCAACCCAAGGAGAAACACACTGACACATATTAATCAAACTATCAAAAAATAAATTAAAAGAAAAATATTGAAAGCAGCAAGGGAGAAGCAACAAATAACATAAAAGGGACCCCCCCATAAGGCTAACAGCTGATCTTTCAGCAGAAACTCTACAGGCCAGAAGGGAGTGGCAGAATATATTAAAAGTGATGAAAGGGAAAAAACTACAACTAAGATGACTCTACCCAGCAAGAATCTCATTCAGATTTGAAAGAAAGAGAAATTAAAAGCTTTACACACAAGCAAAAACTAAGAGAGGCCCTCGCTGGCACTTCCGGCGCGGCCCACCTCCACTGATCGCCCGCGGAGCCCGGCCAGCCTCTGAGCACCTGCTGTGGGCGTGGCGACGCCATAGGGCACCTTGATAAAGCAGCGCTGAAGGCGCTGCAGCCATCCAACTTCAGAAATGAAAGTTCATTAGCATCAACTCTGAAGACGCTCCTGTTCTTCACAGCTTTAATGATCACTGTACCTATTGGATTATATTTCATGACTAAATCTTACGTTTTTGAAGGCGCCTTTGGAGTGTGCAATAGGGACAGCTATTTCTTTGCTGCTATTGTTGCAGTGGTTGTTGTCCACGTGGTGCTGGCCCTCTTTGTTTATGTGGCCTGGAATGAAGGCTCACGACAGTGGCATGAAGGCAAACAGGATTAAAGTGAACATCACCTTTTGATAGCACTAAATTGATTTTTTTAATGGTAAACGCATCTGGGATATTGATGATTTCAATAAAGTTGACAGAACATGTTAAAATCAATCTTATGGAGTCACGTTTGACTAGTGTATATTTTGATCCTTCTAAAACAATAGTTTGCATCATCAGTTTTAACTGTATGAGTCTCTCATTTGCCAATGAGAGTTTGGAAAAGTTAAATTGGTTACAAGTATGTGGTTATAAGTATGTGAAATTACACATTATACTGGGAAGAATTTGATTATCTTACAACAAAAAAATGTTTTCTAGTATTTTGTCTTTTGCTTGGCTTTGAGTTTTACTCCTCTGGATATATTCAGATGTACATAGTTGAGCAAATCTAAACTTTATTTTTCACTGGAAAACTTTCCCTAAGTATCAAGAAAATATCAGGTCATTGGATTTGGGGTTGTAAATGCCTATTGAAAGTTGCTTAAATTGTGGCCACTGGAATTAATCTGAATGTCACTGAGAAATTTTGCATCAAGTGTAATCCCTAGTCAATAGAAATCATTCATTACATTATTTCATGGGGAAACTAGGCTGAATCACACCCATTCATGTAAAAGGACCAGGTTTATTGAAGAATGCAGATAGCAAAGCAAAGAGCTAGCCACCTGGGCACCTGGCTTGTTCCATAATGGCCCCTTGCAGGCCAGCCTCCTGCTTTCAAATGAAGTCTTTAATGATCGGCTTTGCTCTCTCATTCAACAAAGAACTTATGCTTTAATTATAAGGTTGTGTAAACTCCGTTTAAATTTGTTTTTCCTACTTTTTAATAATGTATATGAAGGAATTTACATTTAAGTGTGTTCATTTTTGCACACTTAGGGAGTGTAAAAATCCTGAAAATAGATTATTTTTATCGCCCAGGAAGTATTCTTGGAATTTCTAGTTTTTTAAAACAACGCTGTTACATCCCAGATACGTATAGTTAGATAATCCTTGAGGTCCCTTCTGATAGAAAAAGACCCTGTGGTTTTACTTCAATATCCTTGGTCCGTGTTCTTTCTAGCCACTTGGTACTACTTCTGTGTAATATAAAAACACACCCAAAAAAATGCATATTAAAACAGGAAGAAAATTTAAATTCCCTGTAATGTTGCCACCTGAAGGTGAACACTATTTTGGTTTACATCCTATGTGCATTTCTTAATGCTAGTTTGATGCCCACTAAAAGTTTGGTTTAAGTTCAGATTCTGCCAGTTTCACCTAGAGGCTATTTGCATTTTTTCAGATGCTGTTTTCTTAAAAAGCACATTCTACCTTTACTCTTTTAACTAGATATCTGATTCTAAAAATTTCCTGTCATTGATAATTCCTAATGCAATGGCTCTTGCTGTGAGTGTTTGCCATTACTGATTTTGTTTGTTCACCCCTATTTTTGATGTTGTGGAACTGGACTAAAGGAGAAGAGAGGTAGTTAGGCATAAAAGCAAAGAAGGCATTTGTGTTTAATTGTTGAGAAAAAATAAAAGATGATTATTGTAGGACTATTTTATTCTTGCTTATAGTTAAATGTTATCTACAGTTTAAATGTCTTAAGCAGTTATTCTACATGTAAAATGTTTTCTTAAAAAGACTACAGTTTTGGTATAAAATTGTAAATATTTAATATGAAATTGTAGAATACTTCAGTTTGAGTCTACTGTACTGTATGGTAGATTTCTAGATGGTCCCCTCTTTAGATGCCTTGTTGTACTTAGGATTTGACCACCTAATTTCTTTTTCTATAATGCCAAGGTTTTTCTTGTACTTTGGGGATCATATGCTATTTGTAAAATACTAATGTCAAATATTAAATTATTTTGTTTGATTTCAGACATTTGCTAAGTAGATAATATGAGCGTTTTTCTGCAAGTATTTAAACTGGGGATTCATGCAAAAGCAGCTGTAATTTCCTCTTGGAAAAGGTACCAAGCATTTGAAAGTTAGAATCAGATGCTAAAGTTGATATTTGGGATTATTACAATATAGACTTGTTTTCAAATCAGTTAATATTTTCTTAGGGTTTTAACTGTTAACTTATTAGTTTGCTGCTGTTGAAATAACATGGTATTTGACAAATAGACTTATTTTTCAAGATGTCTCAGTGATTTCCTCTTGTACAATGTATACACTTCAGGATGTATAGAAAGGAAAGCTACAATTGAGTCCTTGTATAAATGTTTTAAGGTAGGAATATATTCACTATTGTTTGAAAATTGATTGTAAGTATAACCTCAATTAGGGAGTGTAACTTGAAGTGTCAGTAAAGGCTACTGATTTAACACATGACCCTTCTTCACCTCACCTCCCATTTTGCTCCCCCAGAGTATAATCTTTTTTCTCATTGTGCTAAAGAACGAAAAGTCTGCTGTAGAATGCATCTGATATCATTAGCTCTTCAAGTGGATACCATTTTACATGTGACAGCAGAATTCTGTTTTGAGTTGTTATTGAAGAAATTTAAACCCTCCATAAAAATAAAAAACAACCTGTGTTTCATGGGAATCTAACAGAAATATACGGTAAGATTATTTTCATCATGAAGATCTCATCAGCTTTGCCCAAAAAGCAACTGCTTGAGTTATTTGGTGTTTATTTTCCGTTTTCATATAAATTTTATATATACAGCTAGAGCACCCAAGGAGACCAGTAAAAACAGTTAAACAGGGTGTACCCAAGGAAAGATGAAAGCTGAAGCTACATGAGACAAACAAGTTGTATCCTGTTTTAAATGTATCTAGTGTATATTTCTTGTCTCCAGACAAGTTCATGTTTATTGTTTTATTTATGCTCAAGTGAAGTTGTAGATTGTTGTTAGGCCCATTTTATAAATACTTTGCCTATTTGTCACTTGTTAGGTCAGCAGCATTTGTCACTTCTTAGGTCAGCAGCAGATTTCTCTGCTGTCAGGCACTCTGTGCTCCATCAGAGCAGTACAATTTTATTAACTCAGATGCTTACATTTAAGATAGTTTTTGCAAGAGCTGGGCTGAAGCTACACATTCATAACTTGACAAGATTTCTTTTCCCTTTTTGTAGGGGAGAAAGGGTCACCTGAGAATATAATTATTCTCATGGACTTTGGGAACCTAATAATAAATATTACATGTAACCTATGAACAGATTAATCCTTTATATGTTCATTAAAATAGTCTGGAATTCCTCAACTTACCGTCACTCCTGGCCACACTTTCCTTGCCTGTTTTGTTGCTACGTGTACTTGAAAGTAATATCTGAGTTCCTTCGAAGATGTTCTATAGGTCATATTTGTCAGTTACACAGACTAGTCTTCCTTTTTCTCCAGTTCAGTGAAGTCTCACTGAACAGTTATAATAGCAATAGCTAACATCTGCACAGCACCTTACAGTTTGCAAAGAACGTTCACATTTTCTAGTTTTGTTTTTTTTTTTTTTTTTTTTTTTTTGCATAGTGAACCTGTTACGAGATTTCTCTTGACCTTGATGCTGAGTGTTAGAATCTTTTAAGTCACTAGAGTCACTGAATATGCTGTAGTCTTGGATAGTGCCCTAACAAGGGGCAGAGTTTAGATGCACTACCTTGAAAGCTGCGTGTAATTATCAAAAGGGGGGGCTTGAGTTCTCTAGCCACTTGAATCACATTTACTTTTGTAAGTGGTGCTTTTTCTAACTGTTATCTGGATGAGTTTTGTATTCATTATATTCTAACCTGTAATTTGTATAAATCTACCATCTGTTGTCATTAAAAAAGTGTTCTTAATGCCAAAAAAAAAAAAACTGAGAGAATTCAGTACCACCAGACCAGCTTTACAACAAATGCTAAAGGAACTTCTCTAGGCAGGAAACACAAGTGAAGGAAAAGACTTACAAACCCAAAACAATTAAGAAAATGGTAACAGGAACATACATATTGATAATTACCTTAAATGTGAATGGATTAAATGCTCCAATCAAGATATACAGATTGGCTGAATGGATACAAAAGCAAGACCCATATAAATGCCAGCTACAAGAGTCACACTTCAGAACTATGGACACAAACAGACTGAAAGTAAGGGGATGGGAAAAGATATGCACATGGAAATCAAAAGAAAGCTGGGGTAGCAATATTCATATCAGACAAAATAGACTTTAAAATAAAGACTATTACAAGAGACAAGGAAGGACACTACATAATGATAAAGGGCTTGATCCAAGAAGAAGATATAACAATTGTAAATATCTGTGTGCCCAGCATAGGAGCACCTCAATACATAAGGCAAATGCTAAAAGCCATAAAAGGGGAAATTGATAGCAACACAATAATAGTAGGAGATTTTAATGCCCCACTTACACCAATGGACAGATAATCCAAATAGAAATTAAATAAAGAAACACAAGCTCTAAATGACACATTAGACAGATGGAATTAATTCATATTTACAGGACTTTCCATCCAAAAACAACAGAATACACTTTCATCTCAAGTGCACATGGAACATTCTCCAGGATAGATCACACCTTAGGTTACAAATCAAGCCTCAATAAATTTAAGAAAATTGAAATCATATCAAGCATATTTTCTGACCACAATGCTCTAAGAGTAGATATCAATCATGGGGGAAAAAACTGTAAAAAAAAAAAAAAAAAAAAAAAAAAAAAAAACCACACATGGAGGCTAAACAACACACTACTAAATAATGAAGAGATCACTGAAGAAATCAAAGAGGAAATAAAAAAATACCTAGAAACAAATGACAATGAAAACATGATGACCGAAAACCTATGGGATGCAGCAAAAGCAGTTCTAAATGGGCAGTTCTCTGCAATACAATCCTACCTCAAGAAACAAGAAAAATCTCAAATAAACAACCTAACCCTACATCTAAAGCAATTAGAGAAAGAAGAACAAAAGAGTCCCAGAGTTAGCAGAAGGAAAAAAATCATAAAGGTCAGATCAGAAATAAATGTAAAAGAAATGAAGGAAACAATAGCAAGGATCAATAAAACTAAAAGGTGCTTCACTGAGAAGTTAAACAAAATTGATAAGCTATTAGCCAGATCCCTTAGGGGAAAAAGGGAGAAGACTCAAATCAACAGAATCAGAAATGAAAAAGGAGAAGTAACAACTGACACTGAAGAAATACAAAGGATCATGAGCGACTACTACAAACAACTATATGCCAATAAAATGGACAACCTGGAAAAAATGGACAAATTCTTAGAAAAATACAAACTGTCAAGACTGAACCAGGAAGAAATAGAAAATATAAAAAGATGAATCACAAGCACTGAAACTGAGACTGTGATTAAAAATCTTCCAACAAACAAAAGCCCAGGGCCACATGGCTTCACAGGCGAATTCTATCAAACATTTAGAGAAGAGCTAACATCTATCCTTCTCAAACTCTTCCAAAGTACAGTAGAGGGAGGAATACTGCCAAACTCATTCTATGAGGCCACCATCACCCTGATACCAAAACCAGAAAAAGATGTCACAAAAAAAGACAATTACAGGCCAATATCACTGATGAATATAGATGCAAAAATCTCAACAAAATACTAGCCAACAGAATCCAACAGCACATTAAAAGGATCATACACCTTGATCAAGTAGGGTTTATCCCAGGAATCCCAGGATTCTTCAATATATGCAAATCAATCAATGTGACACACCCTATTAACAAATTGAAGGATAAAAACCACATGATCATCTCAAAAGATGCAGAAAAAGCTTTCAAAAAAATTCAACACCATTTATGTTAAAAAAAAATCTCCAAAAAGGGGCATAGAGGGAACCTACCTCAACATTATAAAGGCCGTATATGACAAACCCATAGCCAACATCATCCTCAATGGTGAAAAACTGAAATCATTTCCTCTAAGATCAGGAACAAGACAAGGGTGCCCACCCTCACCATTATTATTCAACATAGTTTTAGCCACAGCAATCAGAGAAGTAAAAGAGAAAAAGGAATCCAAATTGGAAAAGTAAAACTGACACTGTTTGCCGATAACATGATTCTATATATAGAAAATCCTAAAGATGCTACCAGAAAATTAATAGAGTTAATCACAGAATTTAGTAAAGTAGCAGGATACAAAATTAATGCACAGAAATCTCTTGCATTCCTCTACACTAACAATGAAAAATCAGAAAGAGAAGTTAAGGAAACACTCCCATTTACCATTGCAACAAAAAGAATAAAATACCTAGGAATAAACCTACCTAAGGAGGCAAAAGACCTGTACACACAAAATTATAAGACACTGATGAAAGAAATCAAAGATGATACAAACAGATGGAGAGATATACCATGTTCTTGGATCGGAAGAATTAACATTATGAAAATGATTACACTACCCAAAATAATCTACAGATTCAATGTAATAACTATCAAATTACCAATGGCATTTTTCACAGAACTAGAACAAAAGTCCCCGAATAACAAAAGCAATCTTGAGAAGAAAAAACGGAGTTGGAGGATTCAGGCTCCCTGACTTCAGACTATACTACAAAGCTACCGTAATCAAGACAGTATGGTACCAGCACAAAATCAGAAATATAAATCAATGGAACAGGATAGAAAGCCCAGGGATAAACCCACTTACATATGATCACCTTATCTTCAACAAAGGAGGCAAGAATACACAATGGAGAAAAGACAGCCTCTTCAATAAGTGGCACAGGGGAAACTGGACAGCTACTTGTAAAAGAATTAAAGTAGAACATTCCCTAACACCACACACAAAAATAAACTGAAAATGGATCAAAGAGCTAAATGTAAGGCCAGACACTATAAAACTCCTACAGGAAAACATAGGCAGAACACTCTATGACATACATCAAAGCAAGATCCTTTTTCACCCACCTCCTAGAATCATGGAAATAAAATCAAGAATAAACAAATGGGACCTAATAAAAGCTTTTGCACAGTGAAAAAAACCATAAACAAGACAAGAAGACAACCCTCGGAATGGGAGAAAATTGCCAATGAAGCAACTGACAAAGGATTAATCTCCAAAATATACAAGCAGCTCATGCAGCTTAATACCAAAAAAGCAAATAACTCAATCCACAAATGGGTGGAAGACCTAAATAGACATTTCTCCAAAGAAGACATGCAGATGGCCAACAAACACATGAAAAGAAGATCAACATCACTAATTATTAGAGAAATGCAAGTCAAAGCCACAGTGAGGTATTACCTCACACTCGTTAGAATGGCCATCATCAAAACATCTAGAAACAATAAATGCTGGAGAGGGTGTGGAGAAAAGGGAACCCTCCTACACTGTTGGTGGGAATGCAAAGTGATACAGCCACTATTGAAAACAGTATGGAGATTCCTTAAAAACCTAAAAATAGAACTACACACATGACCAGCAATCCCACTACTGGGCATATACTCTGAGAAAACCATAATTCAAAAAGATACATGCACCCCAATGTTCATTGCAGCACTATTTACAATAACCAGGTCATGAAAGCAACCTAAATGTCCATCAACAGATGAATGGATAAAGAAGATGTGGCACATATATACAATGGAATATTACTCAGAAATAAAAAGGAGTGAAATTGAGTTATCCTTAATGAAGTGGACAGACCTAGAGTCTGTAATAGAGTGAAGTAAGTCCAAAACAGAAAAACAAATACTGTGTGCTAACACATATATATGGAATCTAAAAAAATGGTACTGATAAACTCAGTGGCAGGGGAAGAATAAAGATGCAGTTGTGTAGAACAGACTTGAGGGCATGGGGGAGTGAGGGAGAGGAGAAGCTGGGACAAAATGAGAAAGTAGCATTGACATATATACACTACCAAATGTAAAGTAGATGGCTAGTGGGAAGCAACTGCATAACACAGGGAGATGAACTCGATGATTGGTGAGGACCTAGAGGGGTGGGATAGGGAGGATGGGAGGGAGGCTCAAAACGGAGGGGATATGGGGATATATGTATAAATACAGCTGACTCACTGTGTTGTACAGTAGAAATTAGCACAATAGTGTAAAGCAGTTATACTCCAATAAAGATCTGTTGGGAAAAAAAATGTCAGTGCAACATTTTGTTTTTGTTACAGCAACATCCTATTTCTGATAAGAACTTCTGTGTCGGTTATCTACCGCTACCTAACCACCTTATTTGCTCATTCTGTGAGTCAGCAATTTGAGCATGTCTGAGGATTGGTGCTGACCATCATCAAAGCCCCTCTCTCCATGTGGGTGTCTCATCCTAGAGGAGGCTGGCCCAGGCTTCTTCACACTGCTCTCAAGAGTCTAACCACAGCTGAAAGAGGGCAAACGCCAATGTGTGTTTTTCAAGTTCGATAATGTTCCATTGCCAAAGTCACATGATCAAGCTCATCTTCAAGGAGTAGAGAAATAAACTCCACCTCTTGATAGGAGGAGCATCAAAGTCACATTGGAAAGAGATGTTCACAGAGGGATAAGAGAAATTATTGCAGCAACAATCTACCACATCATTATTCACCAAAAAACAGCAAATTAAAAGACAGGAAACCACTTACCCACTAATATGACTAAAAATAAATTGACTAACAGTAGCATGCATTGTCAAGGATGCGAAGCAAATGAAACTTTCATTCATTGATAATAGAATTATAAACTGTTTCAACCACTTTGGAAAACTGTTTAGCAACATCTACTGAAGCTAAAGATATGCTTACTCCATGACCCAGTAATTCCACTCCTAGGTTTTACACCCAACATATGTTCACAATAAGACTTCACAAGAATATTCACAGCAGCTTTATTCATGACACCAAGACCTAGAAACAACCCAGTGTCCATAAACAGAATGGAATTTTTTAATCGTGGTATATTCAGACAATGGACTATTACATAGCAATTTTAAAAGAGAATAAACTACTGATAATGTGACAAAGATCAATTTCATGGACACTATATTAAGTGAAAACACCAGACACAAGAGGGCATACTGTGTGGTTCTATTTCTCAGAAAAGGAAAAATAAATCTACAGTGATAGAAGTCAGAATACTGGTTAACTCTGGAGATAGGGCTTATTGACTGGGGTAGGGCCCAAGGGAACCTTCTGAGGAGATGATGTATTTTATATTTGATGTGGGTGGCATAGACATATAGAAAATTCACTAAGGTGTACACTAGCACTTGTGAAATTTTACATAAATTATGCCTCAATTAAAGAACTTTAGGGGGAATTCCCTGGTGGTCCAGTGGTTGGGACTCTGTGCTTTCACTGTCAAGGACACAGGTTCAATCCCTAGTTGGGGAACTAAGATCCCGCAACCTGCTTGGGAGGAGGGTGGTGGAAGAACTTTAAGCCACAAAAATAGAACTCTGTGAGTATAGGTAAAAATGGAGAATAGCCCCCAGGGGTGAAGCTCTGTAGAGAGCCAGACTCTGTCACTTACTACCTGCATGACCTTGGTTAACTCACCTCGATTTTTCAGGCCTCAGTTTCCTCATCTGTGAATTGGGGACAATTCCACTACCTTCCTCAAAGTCTCATTGTGAGAACTAAATAACTTAAAAGATGCAAAGTTTAGGGTAGTAGCTGATACCTAATAATAGTAAGCTCCAAATAATTGTTTGCTGTTATGATGATGAATGGTTGAATATTCATGGCTAGGGAGACAGATGGTTGCTATAAGAATAAAGGGAGCCCCCTTCCCTTCGGCGTGCTGGACGCGGCGTCGGGGCGGCAGGCGCCTGTCCGGTGGCGTGTTCTTATCCTCGGGTCGACGCTCCTCGTGTTCATAGTCTCCGAGCCTCTGAGCCTGTGCAGCCCCCCGGGGTGCGGGGCCGCATACCCCGGGCCCCGTGGGCGCCCACGCAGGGGCGCCTGGCCAGCCAGTGGCCGTGCGCTGGAATTTGAGAGACAGCCGAGTGGAGTCTGTTGAACCCGGGCTGCTCTGCTTTCTGTCCCGAGGCTCTTCTGACTTTGCCAACCCGAGGCCGGCAGTATCTCTCTCAGCTCACACCATGCACAGCTTTGACGTGTTCACTGAATATTCGTCTAATCCAATACTTGGACATTAGTCTGAGGCTTGGACAGTCTTCCATAAACACCTCTATCACCAGGACAAGCAACCCCAAAAGCTTGGACAACCATGAGGAAACAAAGAAACACCATGCAGGCAAAGGAGCAGGAAAAAAACCCACAAGACCAAATAAATGAGGAGGAAATAGGAAAAATGCCTGAAAAAGAATTTAGAGTAATGATAGTAAAAATGATACAAAATCTCGATAACAAAATAGAGAAAGTACAAGAAACAGTTCATAAGAACTCAGAAAAACAAACAGCAATGGATAACAAAATAACTGAAATTAAAAATACTCTAGATGCTATAACCAGCAGAATGACTGAGGCAGAAGAACGAATAAGTGAGTTGGAAGATAGAATGGGAGAAATAAATGCCACAGAGCAGGAAAAAGAAAAAAAAATAAAAAGACTAGAAGACAGCCTCAGAGACCTCAATGATAACCTTAAACGTACCAACATTCGAATTATAGGCATCCCAGAAGAAGAAGAAAACAAGAAAGGGTCTGAGAAAATATTTGAAGAGGTTATACTGGAAAACTTCCCCAACATGGGAAAGGAAATAATTCACCAAGTCCAAGAAGCACAGAGAGTCCCATACAGAATAAACCCAAGGAGAAATACACCAAGGCACATATTAATCAAACTAATGACAATTAAACACAAAGAAAAATAATAAAAGCAGCAAGAGAAAAGCAACAAATAACATATAAGGGAAAACCCATAAGGATAACAGCTGACCTTTCTACAGAAACTCTGCAGGCCAGAAGGGAATGGCAGGATATACTGAAAGTCCTGAATGAGAAAAACCTACAGCCAAGAATACTCTACCAGCAAGAATCACATTCAGAGTCAATGGAGAAATCAAAAGCTTTCCAGACAAGCAAAAGTTAAGAGAATTCAGCACCACCAAACCAGCCTTACAACAAGTGCTAAAGGAACTTCTCTAAGTAGGAAACACAAGAAAAGGAAAACACCTACAAATACAAACCTAAAACAATTCAGAAAATGGTAATCAGAACACACATGTCAATAATCACTTTAAATGTAAATGGATTAAATGCTCCAACCAAAAGACACAGACTGGCTGAATGGATACAAAAACAAGACCCTTCTATATGCTGCCTACAAGAAACCCACTTCAGACCAAGGGATACATATAGACTGAAAGGAAAGGGATGGAAAAAGATATTCCATGCAAATGGAAGTCAAAAGAAAGCTGGAGTAGCAATACTCATATCAGACAAATTAGACTTGAAAGTAAAGACTATTAAAAGAGACAAGGAAGGGCACTACATAATGATCAAGGGATCCATCCAAGAAGAACATATCACAATGGTAAATATCTATGCCCCCAATATAGGAGCACCTCAATACATAAGGCAAATGCTAACAGCTATAAAAGGGGACATCGACAGTAACACAATTATAGTGGGAGACTTGAACACCCCACCTACATCAATGGACAGATCATCCAAACAGAAAATAAATAAAGACACACAAGCTTTAAATGACACATTAGACCATCTCGACTTAATGGATGTTTATAGGACATTCCATCCAAAAACGACAGACTACACTTTCTTCTCAAGTGCACACGGAACATTTTCCAGGATAGATCACATCTTGGGTCACAAATCAAACCTCAGCAAATTCAAGAAAATTGAAATCATATCAAGCATCTTCTCAGACCACAACGCCATGAGACTAGATATCAATTACAGGAAAAAAACTGCAAAAAATACAAACACATGGAGGCTAAACAATTCACTCTTAAACAACCAAGGAATCACTACAGAAATCAAAGAGGAAATCAAAAAATATCTAGAAACAAATGACAACGAAAACACAACAACCCAAAACCTATGGGACGCAGCAAAAGCAGTTCTAAGAGGGAAGTTTATAGCAATACAGCCCTACCTTAAGAAACAAGAAAATGATCGAATAAACAACCTAACCTTACACCTAAAACAACTAGAGAAAGAAGAACAAAGAAACCCCAAAGTGAGCAGAAGGAAAGAAATCATAAAGATCAGAGCAGAAATAAATGAAAAAGAAAGGAAAGAAACCATAAGAAAAATAAATAAAACTAAAAGTTGGTTCTTTGAGAAGATTAACAAAATTGATAAACCATTAGCCAGACTCATCAAGAAAAAAAGGGAGAAGATGCAAATCAACAGAATTAGAAATGAAAAAGGAGAAGTCACAACGGACACCTCAGAAATACAAAAGATCATGAGAGACTACTACAAGCAACTATATGCCAATCAATTGGATAACCTGGAAGAAATGGATACATTCTTAGAAAAATACAATCTTCCAAGACTCAACCAGGAAGAAATAGAAACCATGAACAGACCAATCACAAGTACAGAAATTGAGGCAGTGATTAAAAATCTCCCAACACACAAAAGCCCAGGACCAGATGGATTCACAGGTGAATTCTATCAAACATTTCGAGAAGAGTTAACACCTATCCTTCTCAAACTCTTCCAAAATATTGCAGAAGGCGGAGCACTCCCAAACTCATTCTACGAGGCTACCATCACCCTGATACCAAAACCAGGCAAAGATGTCACAAAAAAAGAAAACTACAGACCAATATCACTGATGAATATAGATGCAAAAATCCTCAACAAAATACTAGCTAACAGACTGCAACAGCATATTAAAAAAATCATACACCACGATCAAGTGGGGTTTATCCCTGGGATGCAAGGATTCTTCAATATACGCAAATCAATCAACGTGATACATCATATCAACAAATTGAAGGATAAAAACCATATGATCATTTCAATAGATGCAGAAAAAGCTTTTGACAAAGTTCAACATCCATTTATGATAAAAGCTCTCCAGAAAATGGGCATAGAAGGAAATTACCTCAACATCATAAAAGCCATATATGACAAACCAAAAGCCAACATTGTTCTCAATGGAGAAAAACTGGAAGAATTCCCTCTAAGAACAGGAACAAGACAAGGGTGTCCACTCTCACCACTGTTATTCAACATAGTTTTGGAAGTGTTAGCCACAGCAATCAGAGAAGAAAAAGAAATTAAAGGAATCCAAATTGGAAGAGAAGAAGTAAAATTGTCACTCTTTGCAGATGACATGATATTATATATAGAAAACCCTAAAGACTCTACCAGAAAACTGCTAGCACTCATTGATGAGTTTAGTAAAGTAGCAGGATACAAAATTAATGCACAGAAATCTCTTGCATTCCTATACACTAACAACGGAAGAGCAGAAAGAGAAATTAAGGAAACTCTCCCATTCACCATTGCAACAAAAAGAATAAAATACCTAGGAATAAACCTGCCTAAGGAGGCAAAAGATCTGTATGCAGAAAACTTTAAGACATTGATGAAAGAAATCAAAGACGACACAAACAGATGGAGGGACATACCATGTTCCTGGATTGGAAGAATCAACATCGTGAAAATGACTGTACTACCCAAAGCAATTTACAGATTTAATGCAATCCCGATCAAATTACCAATGGCATTTTTCACAGAACTAGAGCAAGAAATCTTACGATTTGTATGGAAACGCAAAAGACCCCGAATAGCCAAAGCAATCTTGAGAAGGAAAAATGGAGTTGGTGGAATCAGGCTTCCTGACTTCAAACTATACTACAAGGCCATAGTGATCAAGACAGTATGGTACTGGCATAAAAATAGAAAGGAAGATCAATGGAATAGAATAGAGAACTCAGAAGTAAGCCCAAACACATATGGGCACCTTATCTTTGACAAAGGAGGCACGAATATACAATGGAAAAAAGACAGCCTCTTCAATAAGTAGTGCTGGGAAAATTGGACAGCAACATGTAAAAGAATGAAATTAGAACACTTCCTAACACCATACACAAAAATAAACTCCAAATGGATTAAAGACCTACATGTAAGGCCAGACACTATAAAACTCCTAGAGGAAAACATAGGCAGAACACTCTATGACATACATCAAAGCAACATCCTTTTTGACCCACCTCCTAGAATCATGGAAATAAAATCAAGAATAAATGAATGGGACCTCATGAAACTTAAAAGCTTTTGCACAGCAAAAGAAACCATAAACAAGACTAAAAGGCAACCCTCAGAATGGGAAAAAATAATTGCCTATGAAACAACGGACAAAGGATTAACCTCCAAAATATACAAGCAGCTCATGCAGCTTCATACCAAAAAAGCAAATAACCCAATCCACAAATGGGCAGAAGACCTAAATAGACATTTCTCCAAAGAAGACATACAGATGGCCAACAAACACATGAAAAGATGCTCAACCTCACTCATCATCAGAGAAATGCAAGTCAAAGCCACAATGAGGTATCACCTCACACCAATCAGAATGGCCATCATCACAAAGTCTGGAAACAACAAATGTTGGAGAGGGTGTGGAGAAAAGGGAACTCTCCTGCACTGTTGGTGGGACTGTAAGTTGGTACAGCCACTATGGAAAACAATTTGGAGGTTCCTTAAAAAACTACAAATAGAACTACCATATGATCCAGTAATCCCACTCCTGGGCATATACCCAAAGAAAACCATCATCCCAAAAGAAACTTGTACCATAATGTTTATTGCAGCACTCTTTACAATAGCCAGGACATGGAAGCAACCTAAATGCCCATCAACAAATGAATGGATAAAGAAGATGTGGCATATATATACAATGGAATATTACTCAGCTATAAAAAGGGATGAGATGGAGCTATATGTAATGAGGTGGATAGAACTACAATCTGTCATACAGAGTGAAGTAAGTCAGAAAGAGAAGGACAAATATTGTATGCTAACTCACATATACGGAATCTAAAAATGGTACTGATGAACTCAGTGACAAGAACAAGGAAGCAGATACAGAGAATGGACTGGAGAACTCGAGGTATGGGAGGGGGCGGGGGGTGAAGGGGAAACTGAGACGAAGCGAGAGAGTAGCACAGACATATATATACTACCAACTGTAAAATAGTCAGTGGGAAGTTGTTGTATAACAAAGGGAGTCCAACTCGAGGATGGAAGATGCCTTAGAGGACTGGGGCAGGGAGGGTGGGGGGGACTCGAGGGGGGGGCGTCAAGGAAGGGAGGGAATATGGGGATATGTGTATAAAAACAGATGATTGAACCTGGTGTACCCCCAAAAAAAATAAAATAAAATAATAAAAAAAAAAGAATAAAGGGAATAATTATCTTATAAAATGTCAAAAATCTTTTCACATAATTCCATTGCTTCAAAATATATGAAATTTAAAACTGACAGAGTTACAAGACTTATTCAGCAACCCATACTTACGGCGGGAGAGGTTAATGCAGCTTTCTCAGTAAAAGACAGATCAGAAACTGCTAAGGACTGAATGCGCTCCCCAAAAGGCACATGCTGAAGCCTAACCCCCAAGGGGATGGTATTAGGAGGCAGGGCCCTTGGGAGGTAACTAGGTTACGGGGATGGAGGCCTCATGAATGGGATCAGTGCCTTTACAAAAGAGACCCTGAAGAGCTCTCTCGCTCCCCTTCCACCACATGAGGACACAGCAAGAAGATGGCCATCTATGAACCAGGAAGCAGGCCCTCACCAGACATCAAACCTGCCAGCCTTGATCTTGGACTTCCAGCCTTGAGAACTGTGAGAAATAAATTTCTGTTGTTTATAAGTTACCCAGTCAATAGTATTTTTATTATAGCAGCCTGAGCTAAGACAGAGATCAATATTTTAAAATGTGTAAAAGACTTTTAAACACAAATAGTATGCTCCACCTGGTGGACATATATAGAATACAATACATTAGATTTCGACCATCCACAAAGCATTTATAAAAACTGACCATATACTAAGCACATCAGTTACAGACTGCATTCAACCATAACACACTCATCCCTGCCCGCCCCCACGACTCCCCCCAAAAAGGACAATGTCATGTACCAGTAAGAAGTGCATCTTTTTTTTCTGTAACAGGATGTCCAGAAATAAACAATCCAGGGCTAGTACAGCCACACAAGGATACCAACTGGGGAACCAGATGGTTGTGACTTCTGGCCACACTCTCTTTAGCCTGTGGCTTTCACCCTCATGGTCACAGGATGGCTCCTCTAGCCCTGGACACAGTGTCTCCTTGTACAAAAGGCAAGAAGGGAGAGGGATCTGGCTAAATGAGACCATTCCTTTGCAACATCTTTCCCAGGACTTGCACCCAGTGGCATCTCATACTGGCCAGGACTAGAGAATGTAGCCTCCCCTGGTGGCAAGAAGGACAGGAAGATGGAGGTGTTTTAATAGCTCACATTCCCTAATGGTGCAGTGGTTTGAATGATGCCCCCCCCCCAAAAAAAGATATGTCTACCCAGAAACTATGGATGTGATCTGATTTGGAAAAGGGTCTTTGCAGATGTAATTAAAATAAAGATCTCGAGATGAGATCGTCCTGGATATCTGGATGGGCCTTAAATCCAATGGCAATTGTCCTTATAAGAAACAGAAGAGGAGAAGACATAGACACACAGAGGAGAAGCCCATTTGAAGATGGAGGCAGAGCTGGGAGGGATGCTGCCACAAGCCAAGGGCTGCCTGGAGCCGCCAGAAGCTGCAAGAGGCAAGGAAGCCTCCTCCCCTAGAGCCTTTAGAGGGAGTGTGGCCCTGCTGACACCTTGATGTCAACTTCTGCCCTCAGAAACTGTGAGAGAATAAAATTCTGTTGTTTGAAGACCCAAAAAAAAAAAAAAAAAACAAACAGTGCACAGTCCCAATCTGAACAAAAAAATCTAGCTGCTTTTGTAAGTAAGAAGGGGCAATTTTGGTAGGCAACTAACAGGACATGCCACACTAGACCTAAAAGCAAATCTCCACAAATACTTAACATTCAACAACATAAAGACCACACACTCTGCTAAGAGTGTAATTAAACTAGAAATCAACAACAAAAAGACAACTAAAAAGAAACATCCATATACATGCAGGAACTTTCCAGAATGATAGAAATAGTCTATATCTTGAATGGTGTGTTGATTACACATAAGTATACATCTATGAAACACATCCAACTGTACACTTAAAATTTATGTATTTCACTATAATTATACCTCTATAAAAATATACCCATGTACTGTTATTTAAAAATCTAATTCCATTTAACTCATGTGTCAAAGAATGTGATAATGGAAACTAAGACAATATGGAGAATTAAACCAAAATGAAGATATTCTACATTGAAACATGGGATGTCCCTAAACAAGTACTATGAGGGATGATTACAGCCTTGGATGTTTACGTTTTTACAAATTGGAAGTTAATCCACAAGGGGCCCACCATACGGAAGAGACACTGATAAAGGCAAGCCACCAGTCCTGACATTTTCTCTCCCAGCATGAGTCCTCTTATGCACAGTAAGTGAAGAGCTATGCCTGAAGGCTTTCTCACACTGATTGCATTCGTAGGGTCTCCCCGCAGTATGGGTTCTCACGTGTACGATAAGGTGTGAAGACTGGCCAAAGGCTCGCCCACACTCCTGACACGCATAGGGCTTCTTGCCGGTGTGGGTCCTCACGTGTTTCCTGAGGGACGAGGGCTCACTGAAGGCTCGTCCACACTCCTGACATGTGTAGGGCTTCTCTCCCGTGTGGGTCCGCATGTGACTCTTCAGAGTCGAAAGACGACTCAAGACCTGCCCACAAGTGGCGCACTCATAAAGCTTCTCCCCCGTGTGTATCCTCTTGTGTACGTTCAGGTGAGTGCTAGTCCGGAAGGGCTTCCCACACTGGTTACATTCATAAGGTTTCTCTCTGGTGTGGGTCCGCAGGTGTGTCTTCAGCGACGAGTGTTCCCTGAAGGCTTTCCCACACTGGCCACATTCAAAGGGCTTCTCTCCAGTGTGAGTTCTCACGTGGCTCCTCAGAGAGGATGGCTGGTTGAAAGCTTTCCCACAGTCCTTACACGCATAGGGCTTCTCGCCCGTGTGGTTTCTCTGGTGCAAGATCAGGTTAAAGTTCCTCGTGAAGGTTTTCCCACACTGACTGCACTCGAAGGGTTTCTCTCCAGTGTGCGTTCTCATGTGCCTCCGCAGATTCGAGGAATACTTGAAGGCCTGCCTGCACTCCTGACACTCAAAGCACTTCTCTGCTGTGTGAGTCTTCTCATGCCTGATGAGGTCGGAGCTGTACCTGAACGATTTTTCACATTTGTTACATGCATAGGTTTTATCCCCGCTATGGATTTTCTCAGGCACGATTAAGTGAGCAGTCTGGAAGAAGGATTTTCCACTCTCTTGGCATTCATAGGGGTTCCCTCCAGCAGGAATTCTCTGGTACTGAAAAAGTGGTTTGATGCTGTTAAAGGGCTTCCGCAGTTCATTGTATTTATAGAGCTTTTCTCCAGTCTGAGGTTGCTCCTGTCAATTGAGGAAAATGGGAAAACCAGAGGCTTTATTGCATTCACAGATATTCTCCCCGAAGTGAACTGAGTGTAGGAGAGAGATATTCCTACAGCTAAAGCTTTTACCATCTTAGTGTATCTATACGATTTCTACCCTGAGTTCCTTCAAACAGATACTCTGCCAGAAAGAGCTATCATTTTCATTACTTTCTTGGGGCTTCTTAGAGGTAGACTTTTTACGAATTGTTTAAGGCTAAATTAAGTCTTAAATGCTCTACATCTGTGTCAGATTTACAAAAATAGTTAACTTTGGGAACTCTGTGAAGACCTACATTTAGAGTTTTCCCCCAATTCATGACATTCACAGACTCTCTCCCAAGAAACTGCTTTCTCCTAGGTGAGTATCATCTGCCTTGAATCTCTCTCTGGGATTCGTTTCTAACCTTCAGCAACCCCAGATGTTTCCTACCGTAAAGGAACAAGAATAATCCCTTTACGCCTTACCCTTTTCATGCCAATGGATGGAATCTCTGCAAAAATATCCTGGTTAGTAATTGAGTCTTGGGGTTGAAGTTGAGGTTCTAGAATGAAGTAAGGGGAGGAAATATTAAGTGCACAGAGAAGGAAACTGTAGGATCAAGATAACAAAAAAAGTAAGCTAAGTATATGCGGATTTTTTTTTAATACTGATCCTAAATATGGGATGAAACTATGAATAAGAGGAACGTATCAAAGAGTAAAGGAAATTTTTAAGGTGTTTGGCTATATGAGGAGTCATAGGAACAAGGAATGGAAATAGTAGATAATTTACTAAGAAGGGATTCTAAGAAGACTGGGACTGACGTTGAGAGCAAGTATTAGTAAGAACATACAGTGGGGAGGAACTGGATGAAATATACGCATGGAAGTGCTAAATGTCAAAAGGAGGTAGGATAAATCTTTCTGTGAAGCCAGAGTGAAGTATTAGAGATTAAAAGGGAAGGGAAAGGGGAAGAAAGTGGAATTTACTGACAGAGCTCAACCCAACAGCCTTCCCCATCAAGGGCACTGAAAGTGTTTCTAAATCTAACACTCATCTTACTGGTGCTCCCCTAATCTGCCTGGTGCTCACCTAAGTGGGCTCCTGGGAAGATACCTCTCTCAGTGATGCACAGCTCTTCTCTTTGCTCCAAATGGGAAAATGTACTGGCTTTGCAGAGTTGATCTCCTGCTAGAGGGAAAAGATGCAGGGTGTGAGCAGACTGTGCCTGCCATGCAACAGGGGCCAATATTCTAAGTCTTTAGAGGCACTGGAGATGGGAATAGCAAACTGGGCATGCCCACATTCTGATGGCATGGCCAAGCTCTTTCACTAAGGAATCAAAGTACAAGCTCCCTCACTGGGTCTTGAAGGACAGTGGGACTCTCCAGTCCCCAAAACCCAGGGTCTGGCTCAGGGACACACTTGAGAAGCCCAGAAACAGCAGATAGATCTTCATTTCCATGAGGAAGCCACTAGACTATAAGCACCATGAAGGCAGGACCTTTCTGTCTCTTCACCTCTCGATTTCTGAAACCAGCACAGTTCCAGGAACCCACAGTGGCTGTGTGAGTGTGTGAATGAAGCAGCGAGGCTGGCCTTACCCACAGAGGCCAGGTTCCTATAGTTCTCCAGCATCACGTCTCTGTACAGGTTTCTCTGAGCAGAGTCTAGAAACAGCCATTCTTCCGCTGTGAACAGCACAGCCACATCCGCAAAGGTGACTGGTTCCTAAAATGTACACCCGTCCTGGCTCAGCCAGGGGCCACCCCCACCAATACACAAAAGGACAGTGAGGGGCTTGCAGGCCTGGGGAAGGGAGACCCCCATGCAGAGGATGTTCAGACATGGCTCTGAGGTCTCTCGGCTCAGGCCTCAGAACTAGAACTCTTCTCCATCTATTTTTCCCTTCCTCAATGATGGCATCCTGAGGTGTGGTAGCAAAGGACCTCAACTTCATGAAAGGACTTAGCTATTAACAACTAGCCAGGAAGCCCTTCCCCTCCAGCCCCAGGGTCCAGCAGACCTGAGTGTGTTGCAGGCAAGAAAAAATCTGGTAAATGACAACTGTTTGCTCTCAGGAGACCATGATGACTGTAAGACAAGGACAGCTCATGTCCTCGCCCTGCTTTCCCTCCTGACGCTCAGCTGAACACGGCCCTTGATAACCTGGATAAAGCCTGTGAATGAGGGGGTGGGGTCACTGCCACTCACCGCTAGAGGCCCAGTGCCTTAGAAGCCTGGAGTCAAGAAGCTTCCAGACAGGGGGAAGGGGACAAGGAAGCAAAGCAAGAAGAAGAGCAAGTATTTCTTACTTACCTGCAGACAGGCGGTCAGTCCCCCAGAAGCCACAGTTTCCTCCTCTGTGGTGTCCTCCTGGAGCCAGGCAGGGTCCTGAGCAGGCAGAGCTGCAGCAGAAGAGGGGAGTTGTGAGGGTCTGGGCCTGGCCCAGTGAGCACACCCCCAGGGCCAAGGGCTGCCCATCCTGACTGTGAGTGACCACATGTGCACACATGTGCACACACTCCCAGAGATACACACATGTGTAATGTACACAGAAAGATGCAGGCACATATGCTTGCACACACCCCCAGTTGCTTGGGCACACAGGCACACTCACACACACCAGTACACAGACGCATGCATACACTCACACAAATGTGCACAGACACACACACACACCATGTATACACAAGCATGCACATACACACACTGACAAGCACACACACAAACACACAGCAATGTACAGACATACACACAGACACACATGTGTGCATGCATACACACGTTTCCTCCATTCCAAATTTCTGGAGCCAAAGTCTCAATTCACCAACAAACTCTGAGGTTTCTGGGGCACCCCTTTCTCCCCCTTGATTCAGCCCTGGGCCAGCTGTTCCTCCCTAGCTGCTGGGCCCCTTCCTCTGCCCCAACTCTGCAGGGTCAGTACCGCCCAGGACTTATCACAAGTAGGGAACAGAGAAACCGCCACCTCCCTGCAAGTCTGCCTGAGAAGGAAGCGTCCTTCCTTCCCTGTCTTCAAATTAATAACAGCCCTCATCCACACCAGGCCTCCTCACTCTGGCCTGTTAGAGAGAAGCAAGTGATTCCCTGGCCATCCCTGTCTCCCTGCACCCTCACCGGCCCCTTCAGTGGGACCTTTCCCTTCAGTAATTAAACCTGAATCACATCCAATCCCTGATCCCATGTTATTAGTTTCCCAGGGCTGCTGTAACAAAATACCACAACCGGGTGGCTTAAAATGACAGAAATGTATTGTCTCAGGGTTCTGGAGGCCGGCAGCCCAAAATCAAGGTGTGGGAAGGCTCACACTCCCTCTGAGACTCTGGGTAGAGTCCTTCCTTGCCTGTTCTTGGTTTCTGGTGGTGAAGGTCAATCCTGGGCTTGTAACTGTGTCCCTCCAATCTCTGCCTCTGTCATCACAGCTGTCCTCTCCCTGGTATGTCCCTGTCTTCACAGAGCATTTTCCCCTTCTTAAGAGGGCACCATTCATACTGGATTAGGGCCCATCATCATGGCCTCATCTTAACTTGATGGCATCTGCAAAGACCCTATTTCCAAATAAGGTCACATTCACAGGTACGTAGGGTTAGGACTTCAATATAGCTTTTTGGGAGGTCACAATTCAAGCTATAATACTCCACCATTCCCTCTAGCTACTGTTCTGTCTCTCTGTTTCCCATCGGGGGCAATCTCTGTATCCATTTCCTCACCTCCTACTCACTTCCCATCACCACCACTCCAAGGACCAGCACCTTACTAGGATCACCCGTGACCTCCGTCCACAGTAGGGATCTAGTCAAAATGTTCAGTCATCCAATCCCTCCATATTAAAGCCCACATCCCTCTCCAAGCTTCAGTGCTCACACCCCTACTTTCCTTTCCAGTTTCCTGTATAAGCTCCTCCTCCATCACTTGCTGGTGTCCCCGTGGCGCACACCTTCCTCTTCTCACCTTGCAGTCTCTGCCTCAGAAGGCACCCTCCCTGGCTCTGGGCATCAATTCCCAACTACCTGACAAGGCCCAAATCTCCAGGCTGACTCTCACATATGAACTCCAGACCCATACCT
Organism: Hippopotamus amphibius kiboko; assembly: GCF_030028045.1. Taxonomy (NCBI): domain Eukaryota; kingdom Metazoa; phylum Chordata; class Mammalia; order Artiodactyla; family Hippopotamidae; genus Hippopotamus; species Hippopotamus amphibius. The sequence continues at coordinate 13,217,957 of NC_080200.1, read as the reverse complement.
GACTTAGATGATTTAGACAATAAGATTCAGGATGTTTTGAGTCAACACCTAGATGAGATTTGTGACACAGAGTTGATGCTGGAATGGGTAAAAACTTTGGGGATGTTGAGATTGTGTGACTGTATTTTGCATGTAAGGAGGATATGAATTTGGGGGGTCCAGAGAGCAGACTGTTACAGGTTGAACTGTGTCCCCCAAAAAACTAACAAGTCCTAACCCCCAGTACCTCAGAATATGACCTTTCTTGGAAATAGGGTTTTTGCAGATGTAATTAGTTAAGATGAAGTTATGGTGGAATAGAGGGGCCCTTAATTACAAATGGTGTCCTTATAAGAAGAGAAAAGATACTGAAACGGGAGAAAGCCACATGACAACACAGGCAGAGATGGATGAAATATCAAGGCTTATAGCAACCACTGGAAGCTCAGAAGAGGCAAGAAAGATTATTTCCCTACAGGTTTCACAGGAAGCATGGCCCTGCCAACACACTGATTTCAGACTTCTGACCTCAGGACTGTGAGATAGAAATTTCTGTTGTTGCATCCACTCCCTCCAAAAATTGCACTCATCACCTTCTTCTCAAAGCCTGTCCTTCTTCCAATGTCCCTGATCTCAGAGGAGCAATCCCACCCCTCTCTGACCCCAACAATCAGTCAAAAAAAAAAAAGAAAAAAGAGAAATCAGTGATGATATTTCTACATGGAGCACCCACCTTGCCACCCCCATCCACCGCATTCCCTGTCCTCCTACCCTGTCCCTGCTATGAGGAATGCCTATATCATACCTTCTCGTTTGGACCCACTTAAATGTCACTACTTCAGGGAGTCTCTCCTCCCCAATACCCTTCTTTTCTCTAAAAAGACCCTCCCCTTTCTTCACAGCCCTTCCCTATTTATAACCAGATAAATCAGATCCTTTTTTTTTTTTTTTTTTCTTTGCTTCCTTAGGTATTTATCTCTTCTCCTCAATCCCAATGGATTGGCAGCTTCGGAAGAACAAGCCTGGGGTCCTTTTCCTTTTCCCACCCCACCCCACCATGCTTGGCACATAAATGCCCTGGACTGCCTGGTAAACGAATGCATACATGACTCACCAAACTATCTCAACTTGACCTCCTGCGTACATCTTACGTGGTTCCATGCTTCCCTTCTGTGCAGACAAGAGCTAACACAGCAGGTCTGACTGCTCTCCTTAGCAAGGCCTGCCGGCAAGGTTGACCCTTAACTGGCCTCTAGGAACCTGCATTTTGAGAGAGTTCCCACCACTGTAACTAATAAGAGGAGGCTTGCTCTGCTTAAACCATCTCTACAAACAATGTGTTTTATGCTGAATGCCTGCTTTCCTTCTGGAAGTCTGGAATTTAGGCATATGCTGGGCAGAGGGTGCCTACGTGACCAGCCCCCAGGGGAAAGCCCGGAGCTCTGAGTCTCTAACGAACTTCCCTGTAGATAACACTGCACACGTGTCGTCACAGCTTGTTGCTGGAGGAATTAAGCATGTGCTCTGTAACTCCACTGGGAGAGGACTCCGGAAGCTTGTGCCTGGATTCCTCCAGACTTCACCCCACGGGCCTTTTCCCTTTGCTGATTTTGTTTGCATCCCTTCACTGGAATAAATCATAGCCATGAGTACAACTGTTCGCTAGTCCTGGGAGTGGTCTTAGGGACCCCTGACACGCCTACTCCACACTCACCCCCAAGTCTAGGCCACCACCATCCTTTTCCTAACTGCCTCCACCTACCACTTGTATCCTCCCCAAGGCCCACCCTCCTCCCAGGTGCTGGAGGATTCTACTAAACCTCAAATGCCTGGCAATACTCACCTACACATGTCCCCGGCTCCGGGCAGTCTCAGGACCAGGGCTCTTGTCCCACACTTCCGGGCCTTGGATAATCTGGAACCCACTCCCTTTCCTGTCAGCTCCTGCCACTCCCCACTCCCCTCTGCTTCCTTCACACAGCCTTCCAGGCTCCCCTGGGAACACCAGGCTCTTCTTCCCGGGTCCCCAATTTTACAGATGCTATTCCTAGGCCTGAAACCCTCTCCCCAAACCTCTAAAAAGCCCGACAGCTAAATGACAGTCTTTATTATGGTCTTCAGTCAGCACTTGTCCCCAGGGATCAGATGGCAGTGTTTGGTTATCTTAGCTTGGGTTCTGTAACAAAATACCATAGACTGCGTGACTTAAACAACAGAAATTTATTTTCTCACAGTTCTAGAGGCTGGAAGTCTGAGATCAGGGTACCAGCATGGTCCAGCTCTGGTGAGAACACTCTTTCCGGATGGTAGACATATGCCTTCTCACTGTGTCCTCACATGGTGGAGAACTCTGGTATTTCTCTTCCTGTTCTTATAAGGACACCAGTTCTATGGGATCATGGCTCCACCCTTAAGACCTCATTTAACCCTAATCACCTCCTTAAAAAGACCCTGTCTCCAATACAGCTACATGGGAGGTTAGAGCTTCAATATATGCATTAGAGTGGGAAATCCACAGCATCTGAAGACATCTGTGGTTGTCATGACTACAGTGTTATGGGCTGAACTGTGTCCCTCCAAAAATTCACATGTTGAAGTCCTAACCCCTAGAATCTCAGAATATAGCTGTATTTGGACATAGGGTCTTTAAAGAGGTCATTAAATTAAAATGAGGACAGTAGGATGGGTCTTAATCCAATATAATTGGTGGAAATTTGGACACGGACATGTACAGAGGGAAAATGCAGGAAGAAGACAGATATCTACAAGCCAAAGAGAAGATGCCTGGAACAGATCAGGGTCCTCAGGAGAAACCATTCCTGCCAACATCTTGATCTTGGACTCCTGTCCTCCAAAACTGTGAGAAAACAAATTTCTGCTGTTTAAGCCACCCAGTCTGTGGTACTTTTGTTATGGGAGCCCTAGCAAACTAATACAGGGGGAGGTGGTACAGGGAGCTAGTGAGTGGAGGCCAGGGATGCTGCTAAACATCCTATAAGACACAGGACAGCCCCCACCACAGAGAACAATCCGGCCCCTATGTCAGGAGTGCTGCAGCTGAGAGACTTGGTGTAAACTTAAATTACCCAGAGTTCCTCTCTGCCCCCCAAGATAAAGCCCTCCTGTTATGCTTCCATTGCATTCCATTCTCCATTTAAAAATCTGACCACCCAGCCAGACTGTGAGCTCCATAGTGGAGGGCATCAGGGTTTTGTCTGCAATTGTTTGCCAGTGCCCATCTCACCACACGATGACAATCTAGAGCATTTCTGGAGTACTTTAAGAGCACGGAGTACTCCAAGTACTTCCAAAGTACTTTATAGTGCAAATAGCCAGAAAGTACATGAAAAGATGTTCAACACTACTAATTATTAGAGAAATGCAAATCAAAACTACAATGAGGTATCATCTCATACCAGTCAGAATGGCCATCATCAAAAAATCTACAAACAATAAATGCTGGAGAGGGTGTGGAGCAAAGGGAACCATCTATTGGTGGGAATGTGAATTGGTACAGCCACTATAGAAAAGAGTATGGAGTTTCCTTAAAAAACTAAAAATAGAACTACCATATGACCCAGCAATCCCACTCCTGGGCATATACCCTGAGAAAACCATAATTCGAAAAGATACATGTACCACAATGTTCATTGTAGCATTATTTACAATAACCAGGACATGGAAGCAACCTAAATGTCCATCAACAGAGGAATGGATAAAGAAGATGTGGTACATATATACAATGGAATATTACTCAACCATAAAAAAGAACGAAATAACGCCATGTGCAGCAACATGGGTGGACCTAGAGATTATCATACTGAGTGAAGTAAGTCAGACAGAGTTGGACAAATATCATACGATATCGCTTACATGTGAAATCTAAAAAATGGTACAAATGAGCTTATTTACAAAACAGAAATAGAGTCACAGATGTAGAAAACAATCTTATGGTTACTGGAAGTGGTGGGGGGGAAGATGGGAAAGGATAAATTGGGAGATTGGGATCGACATATACACACTAATATATATAAAATTGATAAGGACCTACTGTATAGCACAGGGAACTCTATTCAATACTCTGTAATGACCTATATGAGAAAAGAATCTAAAAAAGAGTGGATATATGTATATATATAACTGATTCACTTTGCTGTACAGCAGAAAGTAACACAGCATTGTAAATCAACTATACTCCAATAAAAACATATTTTTTTTTTAAGAGTACTTTGGGACTTCCTTGGTGGTACAATGGTTATGAATCCGCCTGCCAATGCAGGGGACACAGGTTCAATACCTGGTCCGGGAAGATTCCACATGCTGTGAAACAACTAAGCCCGGACACCACAACTACTGAAGCCCGTGCACCCTAGAGCCTGAGCACTGCAACTACTGAGCCCACACCCTGCAACTACTGAAGACCACGCATTCTAGGGCCCCCGTGCCACAACCACTGAGCCCACATGCTGCAACTACTGAAGCCCATGCGCCTAGAGCCAGTGCTCCGCAACAAGAGAAGCCACCTCAATGAGAAGCCCACGCATCACAACAAAGAGTAGCCCCTGCCTGCCACAAATAGAGAAAGCCCACATGCAGCAACGAAGAAGCAACATAGCCAGAAAAAGAGAAAAAGGAAAAAAAAAAAAAGAGTATTTATGGCAGAGCCTGGCCCAGAAGGCTTACCAAAAATATACAGAAGAGCAACACACAACCCAAATCTAAGAATTACTTCCTGTCAAGGACATAATACAGATTCCAAATGCAAGACAGAATGATATTGTTAATAAACAAAATTTATTATTCTTAACGTAAAGCAAGACGGAAGGAAACAAATGCCTTGCAGTTCATGCTAAGATGTTATTTGTCCTCTAGAATTAATTTTTCCCCCACTTCTCAGGAGATGTGGCTTTTAACCTCATTTTTCAAAAGCTCAGTTCCAACACGTGCCATTTACAGCAGATTCAATTGTAACCTTCAGCATCAACATGATTATGCAGTGGAGAATGTAACTGTGCCCCAGAAGAGGTCTGGCCTTTACCATAGTTGAGTGAGGCCTGCTCTTTCCTAACAGAAAGATCTGAGACCAAAAAAAAAAAAAATCCCAGCCCACAATCCCTAGAAAGTGCCTTTCCCCTTGTATACATAAGGGAGATCACTTTATAGAATTCTCTCCCTATGGCAATGACTGCGGTCGGAGGAAAAGAAGGTGGATGGAAGCTCCCAGACACAACGCAGCACAGCGGGGCCCTCTGGCTGCCAATTCCACCCAACGCTCACTCACCAGAACCCCCGGCCCCCCGCAGGTTGGGAAGGCCCAGCACAGGCTCCAGCGTGACCAAGCTCTGAATCTGCACAGCCACCTTCAGGCCCTGGACAGAGTGACAGGAACAGATTATAGAGTCACACAGTCGATGGAATCTGCTCACGCCTGCTCACTCAGACTTCATTGGCGTGACTGGCCCTGCTTTGGGGAACACGCTGATAAAAAGGAGGGACAGACCCTGTTCACCATGTCCAGGTTTACAAATCTTCAATATAAAATTAATCACTGTCATGGAATTTCAACTCCAAGATGGGATGGAGAGTGGGGGCCCGGGTAGGGGCGGCCTTCTCTGAGCAGCATCCAGTAGTGGGGGGTATGCTGCAGCCATGAGGGGAAGCGGATGGCCAGCAGATTGAGGGGTAGAGGGAGGAAGCAAAAGTGGACCCCTGCAAATGAGGGGACGCTAGAAAACTATTCTCAAGGGGAAGCCCTGCTGTGGGAGAAGGGACCTGAACTCTCCTATACCGCCAGCCACTCCCTCGGGAAAGGTGTTTGAACTGACTTGCATTTCTAAGGGATGCCTCTGGCCTCCATGTCCAGGGTGATGCCCAGTGGCAGCAGGAGCCTGTGGTCCAGGAGAACTAATGGTGGCTCTGGACAGGGTGGTGGCACCAGGGACAGAAGCAGCAGTCAGAGTTAGGTTTATATTTTGGAGGAAAAGCACATAGGACTTGGTGGTAGATGGGAAGTAAATACGGCAAGGCCCTCAGGGCAGGTAATGGGCAGGAACAGGTGAGAGGAGGCCCCTTCTCCTCAGGGTGGGGCTCAAAGCACACCTTAAGGTGTAACTCTCTCCACTCTGTAACTCTCTCCAGCTCAGTAGCAAAACACAAGGCCCTGAGCCAAGAGCTTGGTTACCAGCCTGGCCATTCTTTGCATAGCCCTTGGGTCACAGGACCCACTCGTTCCTGTAGGTTTCCTGGCCATGGACAGGATGGGAATGAGGGTGAAAGGACTGGAGGAAGAAAGGCTGGACACAGAGAGGCAGGGCCTGGACCCTGGATGCCAGCCCCTCCTCTAGGACCACTGTGGGCCTGACATCACACTGGGGATACTTGCATTCTATGCAGAAACACCAGGACCTGTCCAGTAGTTCTTACCAGGAGCTAAGCATGGGCTTCCAGCATGTTCCCAATTCCCAATCTAGTTGGGCTTAGATCCCTCCCTCCCTCCTGCCTCCCCACTTATAGAAATCCTGAACCCTAGGCTTTCCTGGCTGGGGCTGGGGCCCAGCCAGCAAACCACCTCCCAGGCTTACTGTGTATTCAGAAGACCACGGTGATTCCTGAAGAGCTGACCGGTCCTCTGGGGTCGGAGGTGTCTCCCTCTCTCCCATCACAGGCTTGATCTGCATCCCCAGGTCCAGCCCCAGCCCCTAGGAAAAGGTGTGGAGGGTGCTGAGCAGGACAGGGGTGGTATCAAGGTGTTCTCACCCTCAGAGACCCTAAGTTTGGGGGTAGTGCCATCAGAATTCAGGGAACGTGGATCTGGCATTTTCAGACCTGGTGACTCTCCCTATTGCACTGTGGGCACCAGCCACCAATGAGGGTCTCTGAGGAGTGATCACGCCAGAGACTTGGAGACAGACGTGATCCCTTCCTCGTTCTGGGGAGGGGGCTGTGGCTGGAGGTTAAGCCACAAGCCCTTGGAGGTGTTATAAGATATTTTACTAGAAAGGTTTTTTATAGAACAGTTGGGAGCCTTGGTTCCCAATATGAACATCGTTCTATGTTTTCTTAGATTCTGTATTTGTCTATCTGGCATCCGTCAATCACAGGGACAGATTAATGGCCACAGTTGTTTATATCTCTCCTGTGATCCACAGCCCATATGCTGAACCACCTCCTTTATCTAGTTCTCACACACCAAGCCAATATTCCCCCTGCCCTGAATCACCTGGGCTGAGCACCAGAAAACTGGGGACAGCCCCTGTGCCTCAAGATCCCCTAGAATTATTATTCAGACTCACCAATCCTAAGCTGTTTACCCTGCCCTACCTTGCCTTTCCTACAGAAAACCAATAAAGGCTCTGGCTTCGACTCTCCCCTCGCTCCTGTCTGCCTCCTGACTGACCCTGGTGCTTCCTCATGTGGCCCTGGGTGACGTGGCAAGCCCTCTCCTCTCAAGAAATGTAAGTCCGTGTCACTGGCCTCGCCATATCACCACTCAGTCACCTCCGTAAACTAAAATCCCGTGGGTACCATTTTGAGACAAATGTGGGTACCATTTTGAGAAAAATGTGGGTACATTTTGAGACAAATAATTCTGACATAGATCACTCTTCTTGCAGACTTTTAGGAGTTCTATCTGTTCAACACATACTTAATGAATACTGCTAGAGCAGGCACTGTGGATCCAGCAGAAAACAAAAGAGGTGAAACCACAGCCCTGAGGCACTGGGTGTTGTGCAGGATAGGTAGAGTGGCTTAGCCTGGAGATAGCCATTCTTTGGGGCTACAGGGCCTTGGTCTGTCCCTGGCCACCAGCATTTATTCCCACATGACCTCAGAGCTGCCATAGGGGGCCTTTGGTGATTGGGACAAGACTCAGTGACACCTACATGGCCTAGAATGATAACTGAAGGTTCAGCCCCATCAACCAAGTATTAGGAGGTGTGATCTTCAGGCAGAAGAACCTGGTGGCTCAGATGGTGGTCTCTGGAGTCAGGCCTGGATTTGACTCCCAGCCTCAAATATGCTGGACCACTCACACGCTGCGTGTATTCAGGAATGAACTGCTTGATTCCTCTACACACAAGGAATTGCAGTGGAATTCCTCTATACAGAAGGAAGTGGACCGCTTCTGCCCACTCAGAACATTCTGTGACCGCCTGTGTTTCCAGATGCAGTAGGAGCCCCTCCTCTCCCACTCAGTACTCACTACTGAGCTGGCAGTGGAGTTCTGTGGGAAGTGCTGGAACCCCATACTGAGAGGAAAGGGCCTGCACAAAGCAGAGACGACACCCATCCCTCATGGCCCACACTCCCTCCCTCACACAGTCCTTCTGCTGATTGTGGCATGGTGGCAGTGGGGGCCTGGAGACGCCTTAACCAGCACCCATCTGTTCTCCCCTTCACTTGATAGGCATTAATCAAGAGCTCTACAATGGTGCATGGAACACTCTGTAATGGGGTTACTGCAGTGACCACGTCAGATGAGGTCCCTGCAATCCAGCAGCTCCAATAAGACATTTACAGATCTTAAGGTCTCAAAAGCCAGGCGCCCTTTCCCAAGCATCTGCTGGAGGACATTCTCGTCCAAACAAGAGTGTGAACCAAGATGAGGAGGATCTGGGCACTAAGGAGGGGGCTCAGCTGCCCTGGGGTCAATGCCATCCATGCAGGGGTGAGAGCTTCAGCTGTCTGGCAGCCCACACCACGTGAGGCTATGCAGGCTCCATATGCTCTGGGCACAGGAATGGAAAAGGGGCCTCTACCACCCCGGCCTCACTACCCCATGCACTATGCCAGTGTCTCTGACACTCTGAGGCTGACTCCATCTGTGGCAGAGGTAGAGGGGCACAGACTGAGGGAAGCTAGAGATCTCACTGGCTCTGGGACAAAAAAGCCCAGCCTAGGGGTACAGCTGGGCTCTGTATGTCACTCTATCCAAACCCTAACCCTAACCTTCAAAATCCCCAAGAACAGGAACCCAAACTTGGAAGCTCTGTAGTTTAGGAAAACAGAAACTCAGGGTCAAAGGAGGCGGAATGGCAGGACCCTGCATTTTCTCAGGCATCATACTGTGCAACAGGTTCTGAAGGCTTTTCCACTCCTTGACAAGAGCTTCCTTCCAGTGTGCAGTCTTGACCTGTCTCCCAGGGGAGTGGGACTCCTGACAACTTTCCCACATTCTTTATAATCAAGAGTGGCCCTCTCTCCTGCAGCTCCTCTTGTTCAGATCCAGGTTACCGTTCCTCCAGGAAGAAGCCTTTCCCACCACGGTTAAATCATCAGGTGCCTGCTCTCCAGGCAGAGTCTGTTGCTGACAAGGGGTGAATGATGACGAACCGCTCACCCAGGGATGCTCCCCACTGGGGGCACGTTTTCAGCATTTTCATAGGTGCGCCTTGTTCAGAGAGGTGGAGTTCTTCGGGGACATCGCAGGCTCCACCATTAGGCTTTCTCACATTCATAATGTTCATGGGGCATCTCTAACAGACAGCATGCTTCTGATCATTGTTGAAGAGTAAATCACATGGCACACAATCAATGTCTGACTCTCACTGATGGAAATGTTGGGGGAACTTTCTAGGAAGAAAGAATCTTAAGCGATAGGTGGGATTTGCCCAAATTCACAAGTCACAGATGCTCCCTCCAGACACTTCATGACCTGGGGGAAATGCCCCGGCTCAAATGTCTGCCTGGCCCTGGTGTGCGTTTCCAGCTCACATATTCCTCAACTTCTCCTATTAGAGGGAGTGAAGAATCGTCACCCGTGAATCTTACCATTTGCAAACCGTCCTCCAAAATATCCTGCAGAGGAGTAGACTCTTTGGGTTTAAGTGTAGATTCCCAGTCTAAAATGAATTGAGAAAAAAAATTACCTTCTTTCAGAAGGAAGTAGTGGTATGAAATTGACACACGCAACATTATTTTTTTTTTAATATGGACCCTAAACTTGGGGCAATACTGAAAGGGAAGAAGGTATCAGTGAGTAAAGGGAGATTCTATAGAGTAGGACTGTGTGTGGAATTGGGCAGTGATGGGAATGAGGTGGAAATGAGAGGCTTTTCCCAGCGAAAGAAGCCATGGAGATTTAGGCTGATGTTGCCAGAAAGAGTGTTAACAGAGAAACAAATAAGAAGCAATCAGACAAGAAACACACATACAAATGTTCAGTTTAAAGAGGAACTGGACAGGGACTTCCTTGGTGGCACAGTGGTTAAGAATCCACCTCCAAATGCAGGAGACACGGGTTCCATTCCTGGTCCAGGAAGATCCCACATGCCGTGGAGCAACTAAGCCTATTTACCACAACTACTGAGCCCAAGTGCTGCAACTACTGAAGCCCACGCACCTAGAGCCCATGCTCCACAAGAGAAGCCACCACACTGAGAAGCCCACACAACACAATGAAGAGTAGCCCCCACTTACCGCAACTAGAGAAAGCCTGAATGCAGCAACAAAGACCCAACACAGCCAAAAATAAATAAATAATAAAGTTATAAAATAAATAAGTAAATAGGAACTGGACAAAAAGTGTGTGTATGATATGGAGAAATTGGAACCCTCATCCACTGCTGGTGGGAAAGTAAAATATGCCTATTCCAGGAAGCAGTTCGGCAGTTCTTCAAAAAGCTTAGAAAATGACCCAGCAATTCCACACCTAAGTATATACCCGAGAAATGAAAACATATCCACATAAATTCTTGTACACAAGTGTTCAGAGTAGCACTACTCCCAAATCACCAAAAAATGGAAGCAAGCCAAATGTCCATCATCTGATGAATGAAATAGTATGTGGTCCACCCACATGAAGAACCTCAAAAACATGATGTTGAATGAAAGAAGACAGATACAGCCGTATAATTCCATTGATATGAAATGTCCAGAACAGGCAAGTCCACAGAGACAGAAAGTAGATTAGTGGTTGCTGGGGGCTCTGGGAGAGGGGATGGGAGTGACTGCTAACAAGTACAGGGTTTCTTTTTGAGGTGATGGAAATGTTCTGAAGTTAGATAGTGGTGATGTTTGCACAACTTTGTGAATATACTAAAAATCTCTGAATTGTACACTTTAAAAGGGTGAACTTTACAGTACATGAGTATCTCAATTTTTTTAAACAGATTGGAACAGATCTTTTTCTGAAACCAACAATAAGTATGACAGGAGAGGTAAAAAGTGAAAGAAAAAAAAAAGAAGAGCTAAAGGAACTCACCCCAAACAACCTTATTTTCCCTCAGAATAAAGAACCTTAAAAATGCTCTCAGACTGACACTTCCCAGAAGAACCCACCCCAGTATGGGTGGGTCACAATATCCTATACCCCCTGGTACTCACCCACACCCGTGGCACAGAGAATGCCTCGTTCTGCTGCCCTCAGCTCTTCTCTTGGCCCCACCTGAGAGACCAGACTGGCTTTGCATGGTGGAGTCCCTGCTGGTGGAGAAAGACATATGTACTGAGCGAGGGAGGGCTTCCCCTGCCTGCCTGTCCTCCACCTGGGCCTCGGCTCCTCACCCCAAGCAAGTACTCAGGGGTACTTAAGTGATTATGTCCAGTTTTTAATGAACTCAGTGAGGTATTCTCACAAGGGCCCAAACCACCAAACACTCTCCTCTCTGCACCATGGAGCTGAGGTTCTCTAAGTCCTGAAGCCCAAGGTCAAGATGCATGAGACCCAGGCAGGTCCTAACTATGGAGAAAATTAAGTAAACGCAATGCATGGGACTGTTACCTTATGTAAGCCCGTGGACAGGAAACCCTACAAAAGAAACCCACACCACATCACTGCAGTCACGTGGCAGGCGCTTAAAGAGTATTTGCATACAGGAAAGACCCGAGTAGCGCCAACCTTACCCCTGGGGGCCAGAGTCCAGCAGTTGTCCAGAAGCACGTATCTGCACAGGTTCCTCCGTGCGTCGTCCAGCAACGCCCACTCCCCAATAAGCCCCACCGCCACATCCTCCAAGGTGACTGATTCCTAAGACAGCACACATATTCCGACTCAGCAAGGACCACCCCCACCATTCTCCAGGACGACGGGGTTATCCCTGGGGAAGGCAGACCCAGTGCAAGAACATTCAGTGTTCTCTCCAAAGCAGGGCTCAGCAAACCCGGCCTGCCTCCTGTTTGTCTAAACAAAGTTTTATTGTCTTGGGGCCACACCCATTTGTTTATCTCTATGTCTGTTTTTGTGCTACAAGGGCAGAATTGAGGAGTTGCTGGGACAAAGCTCATGTGGCACACGCAGCGGAAAATACTTTCTTTTAATATTTGGACAAATCTGAATGTATAAGCTTTGGCTGTCACTACACTAACCAGTGATGGCAAAGCCTGTTCTCAGCTTTACAGGGCTTTTCCTAAACTCTTTATTTAAGACATCAAAAGTTTGGGCTTAACACATATGGGCACCTTATCTTTGACAAAGGAGGCACGAGTATACAATGGAAAAAAGACAGCCTCTTCAATAAGTGGTGCTGGGAAAATTGGACAGCAACATGTAAAAGAATGAAATTAGAACACTTCCTAACACCATACACAAAAATAAACTCCAAATGGATTAAAGACCTACATATAAGGCCAGACACTATCAAACTCCTAGAGGAAAACATAGGCAGAACACTCTTTGACATACATCAAAGCAACATCCTTTTTGACCCACCTCCTAGAATCATGGAAATAAAATCAAGAATAAACGAATGGGACCTCATGAAACTTAAAAGCTTTTGCACAGCAAAAGAAACCATAAACAAGACTAAAAGGCAACCCTCAGAATGGGAAAAAATAATTGCCTATGAAACAACGGACAAAGGATTAACCTCCAAAATATACAAGCAGCTCATGCAGCTTCATACCAAAAAAGCAAATAACCCAATCCACAAATGGGCAGAAGACCTAAATAGACATTTCTCCAAAGAAGACATACAGATGGCCAACAAACACATGAAAAGATGCTCAACCTCACTCATCATCAGAGAAATGCAAGTCAAAGCCACAATGAGGTATCACCTCACACCAATCAGAATGGCCATCATCACAAAGTCTGGAAACAACAAATGTTGGAGAGGGTGTGGAGAAAAGGGAACTCTCCTGCACTGTTGGTGGGACTGTAAGTTGGTACAGCCACTATGGAAAACAATTTGGAGGTTCCTTAAAAAACTACAAATAGAACTACCATATGATCCAGTAATCCCACTCCTGGGCATATACCCAAAGAAAACCATCATCCCAAAAGAAACTTGTACCATAATGTTTATTGCAGCACTCTTTACAATAGCCAGGACATGGAAGCAGCCTAAATGCCCATCAACAAATGAATGGATACAGAAGATGTGGCATATATATACAATGGAATATTACTCAGCTATAAAAAGGGATGAGATGGAGCTATATGTAATGAGGTGGATAGAACTACAATCTGTCATACAGAGTGAAGTAAGTCAGAAAGAGAAAGACAAATATTGTATGCTAACTCACATATACGGAATCTAAAAATGGTACTGATGAACTCAGTGACAAGAACAGGGAAGCAGATACAGGGAATGGACTGGAGAACTCGAGGTATGGGAGGGGGCGGGGGGTGAAGGGGAAACTGAGAAGAAGCGGGAGAGTAGTACAGACATATATATACTACCAACTGTAAAATAGTCAGTGGGAAGTTGTTGTATAACAAAGGGAGTCCAACTCGAGGATGGAAGATGCCTTAGAGGACTGGGGCAGGGAGGGTGGGGGGGAATCGAGGGGGGGGGGGGCGTCAAGGAAGGGAGGGAATATGGGGATATGTGTATAAAAACAGATGATTGAACCTGGTGTACCCCCAAAAAAAATAAAATAAAATAATAATAAAAAAAAAAAAAAAAAAGTTTGGGCTTGATCTTTTAATTTTCGTGAAATCCCTGGGACGCCTCCCAAGATGTAGATAAGCATTTAGTCATCTTTTATGCCTGTTAAAATAGGACTTCCATTGCATCTGAGAAACTTGATGGCCTTTTAATCTCAGAATTCTCTAGAACAGCACTGACTGGTAAAGCTCACTGTGATGATGGGAATGTTCTACATCTGCACTTTCCAAAAAGGCAGCCACTGGCACATGTAGCTACTAAGCACTTGAGAAATGTGGCTTGGGTGACTGAGAAACTGGGGTTTTAATTTTGTTGGATTTCAATTCATTTTCATTTTAATATATTGAGCCACATGTTTTTTCGGTGGGTGGGTCTCACAAGCCACGGCATGGATGGTCCTGGAGGAGCTCAGCTGCTGCCAGCTCTAAACAAGCCCCACACTGCAGTCAGACTCTGAAATTAGGCACAGAGCCCCAGGGCTACTCTGGGAACCCTCCACCCAAGCCAGCTCCCTCTTTCAGGTCATGCACTGAAAGAGGTTGCCAGGTCCCAGGGACAGCGCTAAAGATGCTCCACACTTCCCTCCCCTTTCTTCCTCAGTTGGTGAGGGAGCAGGGAGAGAGGGGACAGGACCCAGAGTACATAATTATTCCCCCCGCCAACCATCCCGACCCCCCCTTCCCCCTCACCATGACACCAGCGCCAGGGTTTAAAGTTTCAGTAGGTGTCCTTCCTGAAATAAGAGAGACGGAGGTAAAAGGAGAAATGAGGGTGGAAGCAGAACACCAAGCAGGGGTTTGGCCCAGGTAATTCCATTTCTGCAGACGACCAGCAAGGCAGCCAAGTGAAACATGCTTACCTGGAAATTATCTCAATAAGCAACATATTGGGCCCCAAGCCACCTTTCACAGGCCCTGACCATTTCTACTGAAATGGTCTTAAATAAAAGGATCATTTCTCCTCTTATGCTCCCTCAAAACACTTCTAACACCCTCCACTTTTCCTCCATTGCCTTTATCAAGTTGTGATTTTTATATGTATTTGTTTAGGTAAGTTTGCCTCTCTCCAACCACGACGTAAACTCTGCAAGTATAGACCTGTGTCCACTTTCTTCAGGACTCCAAATCCTGCCAGTTGATGTGTACCAAGTACTTTATGTACTAGGGGTTGGCAAACTTTTTCTGTAAAAGACCAGATCGTAAATATCTCAGAATTTGTGGGCCACATGTATGGAAACTATTTAACTGTGGTTGTAGCACAGAAACAGCCATAGAGAGCACTGTGTAAGCACATGTGTTCCAAGAAAACTCTATTAATAGAAAGCAGCACAGGACAGATTTGGCCCATGGCCCATAGTTTGCCAACCCCTACGCTATATCATGTGGTAGAGAGAATACATCAATCACCAAATTCTCTCAATTCTATCTCCTAAGCAGCTCAAACATTCCAGCTTTTCCAATTCCACAATCACCTGAGTCTTGAACTTATCCAAGCACCTATATGTGTGGACTTCGCATTCATTCTTGTCCATCCTAAACTCCATGCTCAATCCAGGAGCTGGTGTTTTGTTTAAATCACAAACAAAATCGTATTACACCCCTACTTAAAACTCTGATTCAATGGCTTCCCAATGGCCTTACGTCCAAAGTTTACCATGGCCTTGAGAGTCCTGCCTTCCTCTTTACCCAGCTCATCCATTCTGCACTTTGTTTTCTGCGTTTTCCTGTCCTCGTCTTTTTTCAGCTCCTGGGACATACCAGGCTCTGTACTGCCTGAGTGATTATGCACCTACCAGTCTTTCAAATCTCCTCCCCACTCAAAGTCCACATCCTGACCCCTTGTCTAGCTATATACAACTCATCTTGTAGGTTCAAACACTTGTCCCTTTTAAGATATTTTCCTGACCTCCTCCTCAAGTTCTTCTGTTCTGTGTTTCTATATTACCCTTGTCATTATTAATTTTAAATGTCTTGGGACTTCCCTGGTGGCACAGTGGTTAAGAATCTGCCTGCCAATGCAGGGGACACGGGTTCGATCCCTGGTCCAGGAAGATCCCACATGCTGCAGAGCAACTAAGCCCACGAGCCACAACTACTGAGGCCACATATCACAACTACTGAAGCCTGCATGCCTAGAGTCCATGCTCCACAACAGAAGCCATCGCAATGAGGAGCCCACGCACTTCAATGAAGAGTAGCCCATGCTCGTCACAACTAGAGAAAAGAAAAGCCCATGCACAGCAATGAAGACCCAATGCAGCCAAGAAATAAAAAGTTATTTTAAAAAATCGTAATAAAATAAAATGTCTTCCCAGCTAGAAAAAAACCTCCACAGGGACAAGCACTTAATCTATTTCCGTCGCACCGTTTCCCCTGTACAGGGCCCAATTCATTGAGGGCACCCCCAAGGAAAATGTGCCAAATAATTAATATTCCTCAAGAATAACTCAGCATGGCTAGACTAAGAATGCACGTGCCCGCGTGCACACACACGACAACACCACCACAGAAGTCAAAAATAAAAACCACTTAAAATGCCTGTTCATATAATAAAAATCACACACTAAATTTCAGATGTCTTTAAGAAACATTAATTCTTTCTAAAAAGACAAGGCAGGACATGAATTCTCTCTGAAAACAACACCACCCTCACCAAACTGAAATCTGCTGCTTAATGTTCCTCCAGAATTAATTCTTTCCCCATTTCTCATTAGAAGTGAGTCTTAACCCTATTATTTAAAAAAAAGACATCCCATTTACTGCCAACTCAATTTCAATTCCCAGTACTAACAAAGCTTTTGTTCTTTTTCCTGGAGTCCCATGTCTTGAAGCTTGATGCTGATTTACAGGCTGGAGCCAACCGGAAAAGAACTGAATAGTCACACTTTTTCTTGACGTTAGTAAGACTTGTGCATTAGTGAGAAATAGCTTTTATTAAGACATGCTCCCTGGGCTTCCTAGGTGGCGCAGTGGTTAAGAATCCGCCTGCCAATGCAGAGGTCACGGGTTCAATCCCAGCTCCAGGAAGATCCCACATGCCGCGGAGCAACTAAGCCCGTGTGCCCAAAAAAAAAAAAAAGACATGCTCCCCTTGCAGTGAAGAAAACTGATACAAAATAAGTCACAAATTTAAAGCTCTTTGAAAAGAAAGAAAGGGAGGGAGGGAGAGAAAGATGAAGGAAAAAGGGAAGAAAGGAAAGAAAAGGAAAGGAAAAAGGGAAAGGAAAAGGAAACGAAAGCTAAGTTAACAGGTCCTAAGCTAATGAACTGCAAATTGTCAGTCACCGAAAAAAAACAAAACAAAAGAAAACCCTCACCTAATTCATCCCTTGATAGAGGTTACATTCCATTTTTAAAAGTCACATACCAAGTCACTCAAACCAGTTTGCACATGTAGACTCAGACCTAAATTTCCATTTGCAGAGCTACATAATCTGAAACGTAATACGAAATAAAACGTGATTTATTCATAAACATTTATCCTGCATAAGGGAGACACGGTAGGCCTACAAATCGGGGAGGACGGGTGAGTGCTGGAGCCAGCTGGCGTCACCACTTCTTCGCTGCGGGACCTGGACTCTACTTCGTGATTTCCCCTTCAATTCGTGGATGACAGTCCTGTTGGCCCGACAAGAGGTACCTGAGAGCGACAGACTGGACAGGAGGAGACTGGTTGCAGTGCCGAGCCGCGCGGGCCCCAGCCCGGCCCCGGGTCTTCAGCGGGGAGGAAGCAACTCATTCTAGCCGGCCGTCCTAGGCCCTCCGGCCCCTCCCCAGGGCACCTGCCGAGCCCTACCCGCCCTCCCCAGGGGCCTGGCCGCACCTGCAGACTGGCCGCAGACACTCCCACCGCAGCGCCCTGCGCTGCGCCGCGCGACCGCCCCCGTCCGCCGCCGCTGCGCACTTCTGCTTCCGGGGTCAGGGCCATCGGAAACGGAAGTGGCTGGAACACCGGCTCTCAGAGCCGGAGGGGCGCCGGGCAGTGACGGGAAGGTTGGCTCCTTTATCCAACCTCGGAGGAAAAATACTAGTTTCCTTCCCCGGTGGGGCGGGTGAGGTAGGTTCTGGGGTTGGGGGGGGGGGGCCTGACCGGACCTAGAAAGTGGGGTTGGGACGGGGCGTATGCCAAATGGTGGGGGGGTAAGGACGAGCTGAAGCCCGATGGGCGGGGATTAGGGCGGGGCCTGGGCTTAGTGGGCGGGATGGAGGCGGGGCCTCCCTGGCAAGTTGGGATGCTCACTGTTTGACTTTTCCCTCCCTCACCCTTCCCCCCATCCCGCCCAGCCTGCCTTTCTCCTTTCCCTTAACCCAATGCCCTGCAAAGACATACCCGTAAGTAAGATTCTTTGGTTCAGAATTTTTTATTTCTTCTAAAAATAGGATTATATATTCTATGTCTTCTACAATTTGCCTTTCTCGCTAAAAATAAGTTGTGAAAATCTATTCAAGACAACAGATAGATCTATGTATTTGTTATGTCGTACAGATAATACATACACAAAGGTGAAGTTCAAATGGGGGAGGGTCTCCCTCCGTCCCTAAGTTTTCCTCCCCAGAAACAACCACTGTGACCAGTTCCCTGATATCGTTTATGTTTCAAGCACTGTGTGTATTATTTATCTCAACAGATAACCTACAGAGCACCCGTTGATTGCTACATGCTAAGGTTAGAAAGCCCTTTCCTGCAAGGGCTCTACAAGTGGAGGATGAAAGGGAAGATGTGGAGAGATGAGGTTGATCCATTGCAATAAAACTAATTCAACACATTGTTATAAGAGATGTATTAGCAGAATGTTTTTAACTGATGAGATGTGGAAGAGAAATCAAGAAACTTGGCACAGTTGGTTGAATATAGATCTTGAAGGTTGAATATGAAGTCATGGGGAATGGTTAGTGCAGTGATTGAGAAACACTGCAACTTGGTATCGTGTAGGCAAAAACACAGAGACAAGGCGGAAATACATCTTCAGGGAACACAGTAATGAGTTATGGCTAGAGATTAAGACTGTGTGTGTGTATGTGTACGTGAGAGAGACTGCCACAGGCATGGACAAATAGATCAAAGAAACAGCAGCTCAGAAGCAGACTCAGGCATATATGGACATTTAGTATATGTTAGGGGACTATATCAAGTGAATGGGGAAAGGAAGCAGTTGGGACGATTGGCTAAAGGATTAAGTTGTTAGATCCCCATTTAATATCATTCACAACAATAAATTCCAGGCAGACTGACTCAAACTTCAAAAAGAACTTTAAGATATTAAATGAAAATGTAGGAGTTGTATTCCTAATGGATTTTGCTTTATATTTTTCAAAGGTATGGTAGTAGTTGCTTAGCCAAATGGTTAAGAGTACTGGGTTTTTTTGGTTTTTGGTTTTTTTTTATTTGGCTGCATCGGTCTTAGTTGCAGCACATGTGGTCTTCATTGCAGTATGTGGGATTTTTCATTGCCATGTGCAGGCTCTTCGTTGCAGCGTGCAGGCTTCTCTCTAGTTGTGGCACACAGGTTCCAGAGCATGGGCACAATAGTTGCAGCACACAGGCTCTCTAGTTGTGACACATGGGCTCAGTAGTTGTGGCGCTTGGGCTTAGTTGCCCTGCAGCATGTGGGATCTTAGTTTCCCAACCAGGGATCGAGCCCACGTCCCCTACATTGGAAGGTGGATTCTTAACCACTGGACCACCAGGGAGGTCTGAAGAGTACTGGTTTTTGATACTTACTAGCCAACCTGTGACCTACCTAATTTCTCTGTGCCTGAGTTTCCTAAAATGTTGAGTGGGGGAAATAATGGGATTGCACTAAGGATTGGATGATAAATTGCCTGTATGCAAAGCACTTATCATAATGCCTGACATGTTCTAAGTGCTCAGTAAATATTGGCTACTATCATTATGGTTTTTGATGATGTAACCTTATATCAATATAAAATCTCCCCCTCTCCCCTTTTTAAAATTGGCCTTGAATTTTATTTAGTCTGTTTCTAATATTGCCTTACCAGCTTCTTTTTCTCCTTGTTAGTACTGGGTTGACCAAAAAATTCATTTGGTTTTTTCTGTTAGATGGCTCTAGTAGTACTTAGTTGTCTTTAACTTCGTTTGAAACTATTTGTTAGATTGTATGTGACAGCTGTCATATCAGCGTGCATTTAAAAAAACAGTTATCAGGGACTTTCCTGGTGGTGTGGTGGTCAAGAATCTGCCTGCCAATGCAGGGGACATGGATTCGATCTCTGGTCCAGGAAGATCCCAAATGTTTTGGAGCAACTAAGCCCGTGCACCACAACTACTGAGCCCGCACTCTAGAGCCCACAAGCCACAACAATTGAGCCCTCGCACCTAGGGCTTATGCTCCATGACAGGAGAAGCCACCGCAATGAGAAGCCCACTCACCACAATGAAGCGTAGCCCCCACTCGACACAAGTAGAGAAAGCTCGTGCACAGCAATGAAGATGCAATGCAGCCAATAAATAAATAAATTTACTTTTTAAAAAAATTTAAAAATAAAGACATCAAAATTGGTGAAAAAAAAATTGGTGAATTTTTGCATAGCCATTTTAATATTGAAGATGGATGGAAAAGAGCAACATTTTTGGCTTATTGTGCTTTATTATCACAAGAAAGGTACAACACAACTGAAACGCACAAAAAGATTTGTGCAGTATATGGAGAAGGTGCTGTGACTGATTGGATGTGTCAAAAGTGGTTTGTGAAGGTTTCATGCTGGTGATTTCTTGCTGGACAGTGCTCCACAGTTGGGAAGACCAGTTGAAGTTGATAGCAATCAAATTGAAACAATAATTGAGAACAATCAATATTATACCACGCAGGAGATAGCCAACAAACTCAAAATATCCAAATCAAGTGTTGAAAATCATTTGCACCAGCTTGGTTATGTGAATCTCTTTAAGGCTTGGGTTCCACGAAGTTAAGCAAAAAAAACCTCGACCCTATTTCTGCTTGCCATTCTCTACTGAAACACAATGAAAATGTTCTGTTTTTAAAACAAATTGTCATGAGTGATGAAAAGTGGATACTGCACAACACTGTGGAATGGAAGAGATTGTGGGGCAAGCGAAATGAA
This sequence comes from Hippopotamus amphibius kiboko, assembly GCF_030028045.1. Taxonomy (NCBI): domain Eukaryota; kingdom Metazoa; phylum Chordata; class Mammalia; order Artiodactyla; family Hippopotamidae; genus Hippopotamus; species Hippopotamus amphibius. The sequence continues at coordinate 13,197,067 of NC_080200.1, read as the reverse complement.
CCACCACCAACCACACCAAAGGCCAGTCTTCATCCAAAGATGATGATGTTGTGTATATGGTGCGATTGGGAGTCGTCTATTATGAGCGCCTTCCTGAAAACCAAATGATTAATTCCAACAAGTACTGCTCCCAATTAGACCAACTGAAAGTGGCACTCAACAAAAAGCGTCCAGAATTAGTCAACAGAAAACGCATAATTTTCCATCAGGATAGCACAAGACTGCATGTTTCTTTGATGACCAGGCAAAAACTTACAGCTTGGCTGGGAAGTTCTCATTCAACTGCCATATTCACCAGACATTGCACCTTCGGATTTCCATTTATTTTGGTCTTTACAAAATTCTCTTAATGGAAAAAATTTCAGTTCCCTGGAAGACTGTAAAAGGCACCTCGAACAGTTCTTTGCTCAAAAAGATAAAAAGTTTTGGGAATATGGAATTATGGATTTGCCTGAAAAATGGCAGAAGGTAGTGGAATAAAAGGATGACTACGTTTTTCAAGAAAGTTCTTGGTGAAACTGAAAATTTTTGTCTTTTATTTTTACTTAAAAACTGAAGGCACTTTTTAGCCCACCCAATATTTGTCTGATATGTCTCTTGTTTTCAACCTCTGTCATTTTCTCTTAAGTGATGTTTTTTATAAATAGTACATAGCTGAAGAAACAAAAGAAAAAGAAAAAAGAAATAGTACATAGCTGGATTTGGTTTTTTTATGAAGTCTGAAAGTAACTTTCTTCTAATAGGGGAACTTAAATTTAATGTGATTATTGATACAGTTAATGTATTTCTGCCACATTATTTTACATTTATCTTATGTTTTCTGTTTATCATGTGCATTTGTTGTGTGTTGATTGAGCCAGTTCTCTTTTCTCAATTTGCTCCATCTTTTCTTCAGTATGTTAAGTTGAAAAAGTACAAGTTGTGGTCAAAATTAACTTGAATATTATTTGATATTGTTTCCTGATTATCAATTATTTTGTCCTTTTTGCCTTTGTTTTGTATTTTTATTATTTAAATCATCCATGTTACTTATTTTTTAACATATTGCAAAGAAAAACTGATAGATTTAATAGATTTAAATTATAATCTCTATATTAAACAAGAGTAAAGAGTAAATGATAAGTGATAAACATGGAGCTATATTCCTAATATAAAGAGAAGATTATATCCTCAGTAGAGTTCTTGCCACATCAACAATACAAATACTAATAATACCCAACAGCAATTGACAAAAACAAAACAAAATAAAAACCCCATAGGACAGAAAGGGTTATGACAACTTAAAATCATCCATGTTACTTATTTAAAAAATGTTATAAATTATGGAAAATATAAAGAAATAGAAAAGTAATTTCTTTACATGGAAATATGTTCCAGAATTTCACTGTGGTTTACTCAGTAGGCTTGTTCGATCTGGAAATTCATGTCCTTCAGCTCTGGGAAAGTATTTTATGTTATTTTATTGGATAACAGTCACCTTTTGCATTTTTTTTCCTTTTTGTTTCTTTTTTTTCTAAAACTCCTCAGACTCTATCTTTTCGGTCTCCTTTCTTGCAGAGTGTCACTGCTTTACATCTAATCCTTCTATTGAATTTTCATGTTGGCTACCATAATTTTAATTTCTTAAAGCTCTTTCTTATTCTCTAAAGGTTCCTTTTTTTTTTTCATTGTGACTGTTCTGGTTTTATCATTTTGAAGATACAAATTAAAAGTATTTTTAAGAGGACTTCCTAGGTGGCGCAGTGGGTAAGAGTCCGCCTGCCAATGCAGGGGACACAGGTTCGATCCCTGCCCCAGGAAGATACCACATGCCGCAGAGCGGCTGAGCCCGTGCGCCACAACTATTGAGCCCATGTGCCGCAACTGCTGAAACCCACGTGCCTGGAGCCCATCCTCTGCAACGAGAGAGGCCACCGCAATGAGAAGCCCGCGCAGCACAAGGAAGAGTCGCCCCTGCTTGCCGCAACTAGAGAAAGCCTGTGTGCAGCAACGAAGACCCAACACAGCCAATAAATAAATAAATAAATAAATAAATAAATAAATAAATTTAAAAAAAAAAAACAAGTATTTTTAAGAGTTTACTTGTTCCCAGAGATTATTTTAGGACAGTTACAGAATCTCCCTAACACAAACACTATTACAATTGGGAATCCACTAAGGCTGTGAATTGATCTGAGGCTGTAGTTCTGCTACCTGCAAGGTAAAACTTTGAAGTTAGCTTTATATTATTTCAGCCTCAGTATACAGGAAATAAGACATTCTTTTAGTTAAGTAATATAAAGTCCCTGATTCGCTGACAAGTGACTTGAGCAAATATTTTAGGACTTTGAGCTTGTCATTCTTTCTTTTTTTTTAGGCTCCCCATCACATATAGAAGCAACCAGCTGGCCTTGCAGTCCTCACATTCCTCACTTGCTCCTTGGACTTCAGTGCCAGTGGCCACAAGCATATATCATTGATCATTGATCTAGGGAATCTTCTGTTTGGGGACTGCTCGCTCAAACCTCGGCTCTGTCCTCATCAGCAGCAGGGAAGCCTGACATGGCAGAGGGAAAGAAGACATATGAACACTGTGCATCCTAGGACTCAGCATGGTCTGTCCACTCACACCTAAGTGTGTTAAGTTACTCCATCTCTCCTCTTGTTCCTCACTGTGATTTTTTTTTTAAATAAATAAATTTATTTATTTATTTATTTATTTATTTACTGTGTTAGGTCTTCATTGCTGCACACAGGATTTCTCTAGTTGCAGAGAGTGGGGTCTACTCTTCATTGTGGTGCATGGGCTCCTCGTAGTGGCTTCTCTTGTTGCAGAGCATGGGCTCCTCATTTTAGTGGCTTCTCTTGTTGCGGAGCACGGGCTCTAGGCACATGGGCTTCAGTAGCTGCGGTACGTGGGCTCAATACTTGTGGCTCACTGGCTCTTGAGCGCAGGCTCAATAGCTGTGGCACACGGGCTTAGTTGCTCCATGGCATGTGGTATCTTCCTGGGGTAGGGATTGAACCCATGTCCCCTGCATTGGCAGGCAGATTCTTAACCACTGCACCACCTAGGAAGTCCCCCTCACTGTGTTTTAAGTTGATTTAGTAAACCATGTCATTTAAGCATTTCAATTTGGCCTGTGAGATTTTTTATTCTGTAACCTCCAGCATGGCTTACCTGGTGATATAATTGGAGCTGTCATTTCATTAAGGTAATTTCCCACATGGCAGGCACAGACACCAAAACTCAGACACTGATGTGGGCAGCCCTGGGTGCTGGATGCTAGCTCTTGATCCTCTGGCACTGGTACCCCCAGAAAACCTTGTATAACTGCTGCTACTGTTACCAAAGGAGGGGGTCCAGCTGCTCTCTGCTCAAAAGCCAATAAAGGGGCAAGGTTGGTGGAAAGGAAAGTTTGCTTTATTTTGGATGCCAGCAACCAGCAGGAGGGTGAACTCCTGTCCAAAGGCTGACTCCCTCTCCCACTGACAATCAGTGGGTAAGAGCTTTTATAGACAGAGGGAGGGGGTTACATGCAGAAATAGCATAGTCAGCTCTGACAGTCATCTTGAAATTGGTCATGCAGTAGTCTGACCAGTGTTATTTTGATTGTTTTAAGTACAATTAATCTTCAGTTCCAGGGTCGGTTTGTTCCCATTTCCTTGAGGCCAGCTCTTGGAATTGTGGCAGCTTTTGTCAAGGCTACATTCTGGTCACCCTGTAGTTAACTTCTTCCACCTGGTGAGGGTTTCAGTATCTATGAGACAGCTCGCAGGATATGGCTCAGAATATTATATATAGCACTTGAGGAGGAACTAAAAGTCCTTGCTTAAAAACTAAAATAATATTATTTGGCCACCTTTGACTGTTTTCCTTTGTTTCTGCATTCTCTCACTTCTCTGATTAAACTTATTCTTTAGCTACAGTTTTTCCACAGACAAAAGGCAGGCAGAGGATATGAGGGGGAAGGACCATAGGGTCCTGCTCCATTTCACTACCCTCCCAGCATGGGTCCCCTGAAATTCTTGCCTTCTGTGTTGCTAGCTTAGGATTCAAGTGATGTTGGATCTGCTTTGTGGAGCTTAGCCCTGTGCTACAAGGGAGGCAAGGAAGGGCAGGATATGATTTCTAGAATGAGAGGCATAGGAAGTGTTGAATTGAGCTTGGTAGACAAAAAAGAATGACAAGGGACTTCCCTGGTGGTCCACCTTGGGAATCCACCTTGCAACACAGGGGACGAGGATTCGATCCCTGGTCAGGGAACTAAGATCCCACATGCCATGGGGCAACTAAGCCTGCTTACCACAACTACTGAGCTCACGTGCCTCAACTAGAGAGCCTGCATGCCCACAAAACTACAGAGCCCATGCACTCTAGAACCTGTGCACCACATCTACAGAGCCCACACGCCCTGGAGCCTGCACACCACAACTAGAGAAGAGAAAACTTACACATCACAACTAGAGAGAAGCTCACATGCCACAAGGAAAGATCCCACGTGCCTCAAAGATCCCGCATGCCACAACTAAGACCCAATGCAGACAAATAAGTAAATAAATACGACTGTGGGTCAAAAATTATCCACACTCTGGTTGTAGAATTTATTTTAATTAACTTTTAGAAAAGACAAATACATCATCACAAATAACCTCCTTATTTTTCAATACACTTTGTCCATCTGTCAACAAGCTTTTGTATTCCCTCATTAAAAAATGTTTTAGGCTGAGCTGCGAGCCACGAATGCACCGCTGTCTTCACGTCTTCACATACATCTTCACATGGACAGGCGTCCAGCTCCTCCTTGATGACTAACACTTGTGCGACCTTCCTTGAACTTCTCTTTCCCTTCATACACACTTCGCGACAAAACACTTTCTCCATACTGCACACAAAGTCTTCAGTAAGTAACGGCACCAGGTACACCCTCAGACCACAAAAAAATGAATCACTTCACGCTGCTCTTCTTTCATGATAATCACAAGTGGGGCAACCATTTTTGCTCTCACTGCAGTGACAGGTGAACTGATGTAACACGTTCACACCTACACAGCAGTGACTGAGGAGACAGTAGCTTTGAATGGAAAGCGCTGATAAGACAGTGCGGCCAACAGAAGTTTTAATATAACCGGAGTGCAGATAGTTTTTGACTTACCCTTGTAAATAAATAAATAAAATAGTTTTTTCAATCTTTTAAAAAAATTTTTAAAACTGAATGACAAATATTCCCTACAGTTGACCTGGTCTGCCATCCTTCTCTCCGCGTATATGCAGACAGGGATAGACAGAAAGCTGGACGCAACTATTAATCCCTGGTTGTGCCTGGGAGATGAGCTTTTACATTACTCATTGTTCTATTCTTTAGACTTAACCTTATTGTTTGGGAGGTGTGGTGTAAGGCCTAAAATTAAGGTCCACTAATTATGTGCTCCCTTGACATCTGGGGAAAACTGGGATGGTCTTAAATGGCCTAAGTAAGTTCACCTCCTCACTCTGCTCCCACAGAAATGATCTCCTAGCCAAACAACCCTCCTTATCATGGGGACCACGTACAACTCCTGCTGATCCCTGAGTAGTGGGCTTCGGTGCCCTCCCAGCCTAGAGAATTATTCAAATAAGCCAGTCTCATCCACTCGTGGGAACCACAGGGCACTCATCCTCTTGTTGCTACAAAGCCTGCCTCTGACAGCCCCTTGCTATTCACTCTATTATTGAGTATAGCCCCATGGGACCCTGTGTGACATGTGGCCTCCTCCCACCCACCCACCCACCCCAGGGCTATGAGTATATGTGACTAATAAAGTGCCATCAGTCACATCTGTCCAGTATCAGATGTCATGTGTTCCACTATCCCCATAACCCTTGGGCAGGAATCCCTCCATCACTCAAGAGGTGAAGAGAAGACAATCAAAGCAGGAGGGAATATAAATCATAAATCTTTTTAAAGCACCATCTAGACAGAATGTCAGAATTTCAATGTATTTACCCTTTGACTCACGTCCAACAAATTACTCTGTAGAAATATTTGCACAAGATCTCGGTGATGAAACACATAAGGATGTTCATTGCAGCTTTATTTGTTATACGGTGAAAATAGAAGCAGCCTAAGTGTCTTGTCCATCAGTAGAGAATTGAATAAGCAATTCCATACAGCGCAATGTGGTGAAGTCATTAAAATTGAAGTGGTATACAGTTTACAGTGGCTACTCAAAATATGTCAGTGTTATGCCTTAACTACACAACAACATCTTTATTTTAATCCCCTGGTATTTCTATATTCCCAAACTTGCTCTGCACCAACTATCTGACTTTATTGCCTAGAACTATTTGCACAGAAAATGTATGTTTTTAACAAATAAGAGAAAGAAAATCAAATTTTGTTAGTGCCATGAACGTATTCATTTCCCCTAAAGAGTAAATGGGTTGGCAAGATTAACCCCACTTGGAATGTGAGAAAATTGAGATTGAATAAAATTAATCACCTTGAGATGAAATCACTGAGCACAGAGATGGTTTATGTTAAACATTTGTTGGATGAATGAGTAAATGGATGGGTGGATGATAGATGGATAGGTGGATGATGGATGGATGGATGGATGGATGGATGGATGGATGGATGGATGGATGGATGGTTGATGGGTGCATAGGTGGAGGGATGAATAAATGTGAAGACCAATTTCCTAACTCCCATTTTAAAGCACTTGTTACAAATTTTAGCTTATTAACTTACTGAATATCCTTGGACCTGAATTTTCAAGTGCAATAGAATATATTAGTAGATTTAAGATAATATAAAAAGGAATTAGTTAATATCTCTGGAGGATTTGCTTCAGTTCCTCACACTCCAAAGATTTTAACCTTCTTCCTTACTGCAATCCTGCTTCATAAACCCAGCATATGAAGTTACTTTAAATTTCTTATTCCTTAGGTTCCCCAGAAGGTGGCAGTATGGTGTAAGGACTAAGTACGCTAAGTCCAAATAGGATTCAACCATCATCCTCACCATTATCAATAAAATAATACTAATAACCAGGGATATTATTTGCACCCTGCCATCATCCAAGTACAGTGTTTATTCTTTTCCAAGCATAAATGTATGTTTAAATGTTTACAATAAACAAACATAAGTAAAGATTTCCCCATACTTCCAAAATAAGATAATGTTGAACATACCTTGTAATGAATTTCATATTTGACCTTATTTTTTTCATAAACACAGTTATGAGTACTGAGTTACAGACTCTTTCTTTAAAAAAAAAGATTCTCCCCTTAACCTGCACCTTTTCTGAAATTGGTCAAGACAATTAGGCACACTAAGGCAGCACATCCAGAAAGATTAGCTCCCCTATTTTTTTTTCTTTCGTTTGAAGTTTTAATGTCAAAATAAGGTCTTAAAATAACACTTTCACAAAAACAAGGCAGTTTTATGTTGTGAATACATTCATTCTTTGTCAAAGGTTATGTTCATCCGTCCTCACCTGCTGTCACTACCTGTCAGCATTTTCTTTAAAGATCAGTTTTTTTCTTTGTAGTGACAGCTACATGCGGCCGGTTGGCTGTCCAGGTATGATTTCCAGCCTAAATGTATAACACTGTTAGCAAGAGCTCCACTGTGGTTTCATGAACATGCTGAGCTTGTCCTAGTGTTTCCTGCACATCTTAGTAGATTTTGGAGGGACAGTACTGGAATTCCTCATCACAGCCCTTATTGCTTTTGCCACAAGTCCCATAGCACCTGTCGCGATGGCTGCAGCACTTTGTCAGGGAAGGGATGCCAAATGTTCAGATGAACACCAAACAGTGAAGAGCCACACCCATTCGGCAGGGAGGGTTTATCATCATAACGTGGGAGAGGCTTAGATTCAGCGCTGCCTTTATACTGGTAGAGCCCGTCCTCGCCTCCCAGGAAGTCCAAGACAGCTTTCGGGCATTTGTCTATCTTGTGAACGCCCTTCCGGTTGGGCTGCGGGGTAGCCCTCCAGTCGGTGGTCTGGGCCTGCTCCTGACACCTGAAAGCAGTGGTCGGGAGGAAGACGAGGACTGGAGCTAAGCCACTGACGCAGCGCCAAGCGCCATGGGTCCCTGGAGTGCGCGACGTGCGCATCTCCACGGAGCCCCCAGGGCGCCTTCGGCCTCAGCGCACGCCCCAGCCTCCGTGGCCAAGACCAGCTCCGTACCCACGTCTCCTTCCTGGCCAGAAGGCTGAGCCTCACCGCCTTCACTGGCCTCCCACAGGGGAGGCGGTCCTAGGTACAGTATTTCTAAATCTTGTCTCAACATAAAACCAGAAAGACCTGGGAACCTTGAATTCTCTTATCCTGTTTTGGTGACATAACCAAATAAGGAAGGGTTGTGTTAGGTCAGGTTTCGTAGGTTGGGGTTGGGTACTCGTGGTTTGTTGGGGATGCTACCAGGAGACAGGGAGTGAGGAAAACAGGATAAGGTAGATGAAGGAATTGAACAAAGATGTAGGTTCAGCCAGAGTCAAACATCACCCTGATTTTCCACAAGGAGCCCTGGAACTTGGGTGATACCACAGAGTTGCTCCAGCTTTGAGACAAAGGGCTGGCCTTTTGTACCCCCATCCCAGACCTTCATTAGCTGCAAGATGTTTCCTAAGGATGAGGGTCATAACCTCCCAGAGCAGCTCCTGTTTAGTTGAGGGCAGTTCTTTGAAGGAAATGGCAGACGTGAGTGATAATGTCACCAAGCAGGACCCTATGGGGCCTTCCCAAGGTAACCACCCCTGCTCCATGTCCTCTGCCAGCCTTTTTTTTTTTTTTTTTTTTTTTCTTTTCACCTGCATTGCGTCTTCATTGCTGTGCATTGGCTTTCTCTAGTTGCAACGAGTGGGGGCTACACTTCCGTTGCAGTGCGTGGGCTTCTCTTGTTGTGGAGCACTGGCTTTAGGGTGCGGGCTTCAGTAGTTTTGGTACACATGCTCAGTAGTTGTTGCTCACAGGCTCTAGAGCATGGGCTCAGTAATGGCGCATAGGCTTAGTTGCTCCACAGCATGTGGAATCTTCCAGGACCAGGGATCAAACTCGTGTCTCATGCATTGGCAGGTGAATTCTTAACCACTGCACCACCATGGAAGTCCCTGCCTTCCTCTTATTTGTAAAAAACAAAATCTTTATCCTCCTAAGCCTTCCCCAAGTTCCAAAGAATAAGTTTAATCAGATAAGTGAGAAAATTCAGAAACAAAGGAAAACAGTCAAGTGAGACAAAATAATAATAGTTTAGCCATTAAACAAAGTCAGGGACCTTTAGTTCCTCTTCAAGGGCTATAGATAATATTCTGAGCCATATCCTTTGAGCTGTTTTGCAGATACTGAAACCCCCACCAGGTGGAAAGAAGTTTATTGTATGCTGCCCACAATCACCCCAGACCAGTTGGAACCAGAAGGTTGATAATGTTGATTCCTGATTACCTCACTACCAGCCAATCAGAAAAATGTCCATGAGCTGATCACACACCCCACAACTGCCCTTCCTCTCCCTGTCTTTAGAAACCTTTCCCTGAGAAGGTGGGAAGGAATCACAAGAGGGAGGGGATATGGGGGTATATGTATAAATACCGCTGATTCACTTTGTTGAACAGCAGAAACTGGCACAACAGTGTAAAGCAATTATACTCCAATAAAGAGCTTAAAAAAAAAAAAAACCCTTTCCCTGAAAGCCATCAGGGACTTCAGGCCTTTTGAGCTCTAGCTGCCTGTACTCCTTGCTTGGTGCCCTGCAATAATGCTGCACTTTCCTTCAAGGCAACCCGGCATAGACTGGCTTTACTATGAGTGGGTAAGAAGACCCAAGTTTGGTTCATTAACAATGACAGCCATCTTACAATAGCTGGGAGATGAGTACATAAAGAAAAATTCCTTTGCTCTCTGGTGGTGGGGGTGGAATACATTCATGAAATTAACAAAATTTGATTTTTTTTTCTCTTTTTTTTAAAATATATTTTCATGGAACTAGTTCTGAGGAGTAGGCCAGGAAATGGGGCCAGGGCGGTACTAACATCATCCTCTATGCCAACACTTACGTGAATTAAGCCTCAGTGACAGCATAGCCCTTGGGACCATAAACAATGAAGAGCCACGTGTGATCTGCTCACCCCTGGCTTTATCATATGATGATGCAACATGGTTTATGGGAAATCATTATTTTGAACACTTTAAAATGAAGAGGGGGACTTCCCAGGTGGCACAGTGTTGAAGAATCCACCTGCCAATGCAGGGGACACGGGTTTGATCCCTGCTCCAGGAAGATCCCATATGCTGCAGAGCAACGAAGCCCATGCGCCACAACTATTGAGCCTGTGCTCTAGAGCCTGCAAGCCACAACTATTGAGCCCATGTGCCACAAATGCTGAAGCCCACATGCCTAGAGCTGATGCTCTGCAACAAGAAAAGCCACCACAATGACAAACCCGCACACCATAATGAAGAGTAGCCCCCCGCTCGCAGCAACTAGAGAAAGCCCATGTACAACCAATAAATAAATAAATAAATAAATAAATAAATTTATGAAATGAAGAGGAAGTGATATTCATATTCTGTGTAGCAACTTTTGAGGCAGTGGGTAAACATAACCAGACAAAGTTTTAAGCACTGTAGTGGACACCCCAGGTGCTCTGCCCAGATCCCATCCATCACTTTGCCTGTCATGTTATGTCCCCACCCCACCCCCAGAGGCAGCCCATAACCAACGACTGACTGACACAGGAGGATAAAAGGCATTACCTCAAGATGAATCATTTCCATGGTACATACTCCACAGCTCCCCCGTGGAATTAGCTGGGCAACCCCTATCCTCCCTAAAAAAAGCATGCACATTCCAACCTCTTCTCCCCCCACAACAAACCATGTACATCCCAACAATTAAACAAAAAAAAATTATTTGCCTGCTAACTACCACTCCCCCTCCCAACATAACATGTGCTTTCTAACCCTTGCCCTCAAAACAAAAAAAATTTTGCATGCCAACCCTTACCCCTCCAACAAATTATGTCATCCCAACCCATACTACCCCAACAAATCATGTGATCACAAACCTTGCTCCTCCAACAAATCATTTACACCTGAATCCTTACCCCTTTTCCCACAACAAAGCATGTGCATCTTAATTCTTACCTCAAGATCTCCTAATAGGAGACTGGAGGATAACCACATTATGAAGGAATTTCTATCAATTAGTAGAGGCTACATTTGGAGCTATTGTGAAGGTTTCCTGGGAGGAAGTATCTCTTCTGGGTCTCAGTGTTGGAAGGGGTGCTAGGGTTAGAGAGAGAAAGGGAATTTCAGGTAGAGGAAACACTGTTTGCCCAAAAAAAGACTCCATGAGAATGGGATTTTTGTCTGTTTTGTTCACTGTTTTATCCCTTGGTCCTAGAATGGAGCAATGCCCTCTGGGGTGAGGCTGGAGGTTGAGCCTGGACTCTGAGATATGTAGATGCCCAGAGATTCCCAGTGTTGAGAGCTGTTGGCCCACACCACCAGGAGACCTCTCAGGAAATAGTCAGGAACTTGAAGCGGCTGATAACTACTCTCAGTGCCAAACTTTATGTCCATGCATTCATCATTTTTTTAATTGAAGTATAGTTGATTTACAATGTTATGCCAATCTCTGCTGTACACCAGAGTGACTCAGTTATACACATACATGCATTTTTTATGTTCTTTTCCATTACAGTTTATCACAGGATATTGAATATTGTTCCCTGTGCTATACATTAGCACCTCGTTGTTTATCCATCCTATATATAATAGTTTGCATCTGCTAATCCCAAACTCCCAATCCATCCCTCTCCCTCCCTCCCTTCCCCTTGGCAACCACAAATCTGTTCTCTATGTCTGTGAGGCTGTTTCAGTTTTGTAGATAGGTTCATTTGTGCCATGTTTTAGATTCCACATATGAGAGATATCATATGGTATTTGCCTTTCTCTTTCTGACTTACTTCACTTAGTATGATAATCTCTAGTTGCATCCTCATTGCTGCAAATGGCATTATTTTGTTCTTTTTTATGGCTGAGTAGTATTGCATTTTATATATATGTACCACATCTTCTTTATCCATCCATTCAGTGGACATTCAAGTTGTTTCCATGTTCTGGCTATTGTGAACAGTGCTGCTATGAACATAGGAGTGCATGTATCTTTTTGAATTATGGTTTTGTTTGGGTATATTCCCAGAAGTAGAGTTGCTGGATCATGTGGTAATTCTGTTTTTTGTTTTCTGAGGAACCTCCATACTGTTCTCCATAGTGGCTGCACCACTACACATTCCCACAAACATTGTAGAAGGCTTCCCTTTTCTCCACACCCTCTCCAGCCATGCATTCGTTTAAATAAATATTTATTGAGTGCCTACTGTGTGCTAGACCCCATGTGAAGTGCAAGGATTACAGCATTGAATAAACTAAACAAAGACCCTTGCTCTGTGGAGCTGGCATTCCAGTAGTGGAGAGAGACAATAAACAAAATAAAGTAAATAAAGTGATTGTATTAGAAGATGGTGGGGGGACTTCCCTGATGGTCCCATGGTTAAGACTTCGTCTTTCAATGCAGGGAGTGCAGGTTCAATCCCTGGTCAGGGAGCTAAGATCCCACATGCCTCATGGCCAAAAAACCAAAACATAAAACAGAAGCAATATTGTAACAAATTCAATAAAAGACTTTAAGAATGGTCCACATCAAAAAAAATCTTTAAAAAAATTTAAAGGAGAAGAAGATGGTGGGTACAATGAACAGAAATAGCTGGACTACAAGGATGGTCTGTGTGTGTGTGTGATTTTAGACAAGGCAGTCAGGGAAGGCCCCACTGAGAAAGGGACACTTAACCAATAACTTGAAATGAGGAAGTGAGTCATATGGTTACCTGAAGGTACTGCAGAAAAGCATGTAAGTGCAGGAAACAGCAGTGCAAAGGCCCAGAGGCAAGAGAGTGCCTGGCATGTTCAAGGAAAGACAAGGAGCCAGTGTGGTTAAAGCAGAGAAAATGATGGGCAGTCTGAGAGGAGAGGAGGGCAAGGAGATGACAGGGGCAGATCATGCAGACCTTACAGGCCACAGTGAGGAGTTTGGCTTTTACTTTGAGTGAGGTGGGAGTCACGTGGGCTCTCAGCAGAGGAAGATCAGAATCTGACATGGATTTAACAGGATGACATTACCTCTGACCTCAGTACATCACAAACATCATAACTTAGTTGAGATGAACCAGGAGGAAGCAGAAAGAGTAGCGTTTCCAACCTGAGTCTAGGACGTGGGTGTCAGGGATAGGAATTAGCACAAGACAGTCAGCAGATTGTTCATGGAGGTCAAAAGTAGCAAAGACAGCCACCCGGCTGTAAGGTGAAAAGTCTGGCATGGATGGATGGATGGATGGATGGATGGATGGATGGATGGATGGATGGATGGAAGTATAGGTGGATGAGTGGATGGATGGAATGGTTGGTTGGTGGGTGGATGGATGGATGGATGGATGGATGGATGGATGGATGGATGGATAGAAAGTTCATCTGTGAGGTGGACCTGCAAGAAACTCAGAAAAAAATGAGAAGACACTCTTAGAGGATCTGATCTTCAGCAAGAAAGCCCATGGAGTTTTAGGCTGTAATAACTTGGTTATAAAAAGCAATTATGTATATAGGGAAAGAATCTTAAAAAGAGTGGATATATGTATTGATTCACTTTGCTGTACACCTGAAACTAACACAACATTGTAAATCAACTATACTCCAATAAAAAAAATTTTTTTAAGCAATTATAATCTTACATTGTCATCATGAGTAAAAGGCTAGGGACATTTGGTTTACACTTATGTGCTCTCCTGAACAGTGCAAGGGTGGTGGAGAGCCAGCGATGGCTTCTGATTCTTTTTTGGGAGGTACTTTTAATAAATGCTTCCTCATCATACTCTTGATGGACCAGAGAACAACACCATGCAGAGCTGGGTTCTCAGACTTGAGCATGCATCAGAATTACGTGGAGAAACTGTTAAACACAACTTGCTGGGCCCCACCCAGAGCTTCTGGCTCATCAAGTCTGGAGCAGAGCCTGAGAATCTGAATATCTAAGTTCCCAGGTGATGCTAATGTTGGTGGTCTGTGGACTATATCTTGAGAATTACTGATGTAGAGAAACATGGACATTGAAACATAGACTTTGATAGCTCTGTGCTTGAAAATTCTGAATGTAAAGAAGTTTCCAAAATATCTTTATTTTCTACTTCTGTTTTCCTTTTCATATATGAGAAAGAGTGATATGTTATGAAAGTGTTTTTCCAAATAAATCTACAATTGCTTGTTTGATAAGCACAAAATAAAAATTCTAAAGAATAAGAAGGCATTGTGTCATAGTTTGTTAGGTTTGGTGGTACATAAAATAATGTTGTACCCTAAAATTAATGATGTCTTAGGTTTGGTTACATATGGAATGCAAAGAGAGGGGAGATGTTAACTCTACCTTCGGGTAGGGAAGGGGACAAAGTAGGGCTCTGGGGGATCTACCCTGGGGGTCAGGGAAGGACATATAAAAGAATGCAAGCATGGAGGAACTTGGCCAGGGGCAGAGCAGTAGAGGAAAAAGCAGTGGAGGAAATTCCAGGTGGAGCGGACCACATGGGGGCTGGACCACAAACGGGTGTACAGGGATGCCTAAGCAAAGCAGCTCAGGGCAGATGGGCAGCATGAGGGAGGAGGGTAGATGAGGCTGGAGAGGTGGACTGGGGCAAGATTGAGTGGGATTTATGTGCCTATGAAGCATATTTAGGCTACAAAGTATCTGTGGTGCTATGAGGCAGAGCTGTGCTGGGTTCAGATTCTTGTTTCAGAAAGCTCTCCTGGCTGCAAAGTGGAGCACGAGATGTAAAGACAACCATTTAGGAGACTGTTGAAGTTATCCCAGATCAGAAAGGCCTGAGGGACAGAAAAGTTGAATAATTTTCCCAAAGTCACACACTTAATAAGTGGCCAAGCCAAGAATTGAAACTAGTCAGTCTGGCTCTAGAGCCAGCACTCAGCAGTAGCATTGGCCTGACCATTAGGTGGCACTGCCTGTCTTTCTTGATCAACTCTTGCCTCCAGCTATCACTCCACCCTCTCCCACCTCCCTAGAGGACCACTAGGGAGAAAGTACAGGAAGGCCCACTGCATGGTTGCTGGGCCAGTGGGTTGTTGAGGATCCAACAATCTCAATACCTAGGACTCATGGCTTTGCCAACCCCAAGAGCTGGCTAATTCCACCATGCTGCAACCACCCAAGGAGGTCTTGTTCATCTTCTCTCATTCACACACTAGTCTCCAACGCTCTCTGGAGTTGACTATACTTGGTGCCTCCACTTCTTCACATCCCATATTTTCCTCAATCCACTGCATTCTGGCTTCCATCATCACATCATCATCATCACCACCACCATCATCACCACCACCATCACATCACCACCAGCATCACATCACCACCAACACCACCACCACCTTTTACCACTATTTTCATCACCATCATCATCACCTCCACTTCCATGACCTCTGCTACCACCTCCACTGTTTTCACTACCATCACCATCACCACAACCACCACCTTTATCACCACCAACACCACCAGTACAATTGTCCCCACTGCCATCATCACCTCCAATACCACCTCTACTAGCTCCACCAGCACCACCATCATCACCACCATCATCATCACCTCCACCATCTTCATTACCATCATCCTCATCACTGGAACTATACTTACTAAGAATAGAACAACGTCCTTACTGCTCTGTCCTGTGAATATTTTTCAGTCTTAATTCACTTTGGTGTCTTTCCTTGGTCCTCCGTGACACCATCCTCTACTCATTTCCCCGGATCTGTCTGGCCAGTCTTGCCCTGTCTCCTCTATTAGCTGCTCCTCCACTCCCTGATTTTTCTTTTTTTTTTTTAATTTTTAATTTTATTTATTTATTTATTATTTTTGGGGGGGTACACCAAGTTCAATCATCTGTTTTTATACATATATCCCCGTATACCCTCTCTCCCTCGACTCCCCCCCCCACCCTCCCTCGACATTCCCTGATTTTTAAATCACTCACTCAGGACTCTATTCTTACTCCACAATCTCTCTAAAAGATTTAATCCATTATCATGGCTATAGTTACCATCTATTGGTTGGGGGTGGGAGAGAAAAGCCCTCTTTTTTGTGATCTAGATTATGTATACAGTGTATATTGAAATCACAACACCTCAAAAATCAACTTATCCAAAACTTAATTCTCTCTCTCCCCCAAAACCTGTTTTTCCTCCAATGTTCCCTTTCTCCGTAGTTCTATATAGAAAAGAATGTGTTAATTTTGTTCACTGCTGTATCCCTAGAAAGTAGCACAGATCTTGTCACTCAACGAGATTTGTCTTAATAAATATTTATTGAAAGAGAGGGACTTCCTAGGTGGCGCAGTGGGTAAGAATCCACCTGCCAATGCAGGGGACACAGGTTCGATCCCTGCCCAGGAAGATACCACATGCCACGGAGCAAATAAGCCCGTGTGCCACAGCTGTTGAGCCTGTGCTCTAGAGCCCATGAGCCACAACTATTGAGCCCATGTGCCGCAACTACTGAGGCCCACGTGCCTAGAGCCCGTGCTTTGCAACAAGAGAGGCCACAGCAACGAGAGGCCCGCACACCACAATGAAGAGGAGCCCCCGCTCGCCACAACTAGAGAAAGCCTGTGTGCAGCAACGAAAACCCAACACAGCCAATAAAATAAATAAATAAATAAATAAATTTTAAAAAGAAAGAAAAAGAAAGAGGGAATGACTCCCAAATCCTGCAATTGGTCTAGATGGCCCCAAATGACCAAATAACATATCACCTTCTACCAGACTTTGAGATTCCAGTCAGATCTGATGAGTGCCATCTTCTGAGGGGGAAGCGGGATCACAAGATTTGTTTTTAAAAAAAAATGACACTTCCAGAAACTTTAGATAACAATAGAGATATCCTAAATTCTGGCTTACCTAGCTCAAAACCACAGGGTAATTTAAAGTTTATTTTGACCCCACGGTCACTTCCTGGTCCTCAGACGATGATCTATAACTAAAGGGCATTCTTTTCATAGGGTCCATTGATTTTGTAATCCCAAAGGTGATCAACAATAGCTAGGAAAACCTACTACAAAGGAAGCATCTGAAAACAAGTGAAGAAAAGGTAGAGAAAAATAAACTAATGAAAAGCAGAACCATAGGTCTTATGGTGAAAGACGCAAGAAGTTCACTTTTCTAATAGTGGTTTCCTAAGTCAGCTGACCTAAGATACATGTCAAGTCTCATGAGGTTTCCTTGAGGTAGGAGAAGTGGTTGAGAGAGAGCACAGTAGGGAGCTCTGAGAGCTGACTGGCGAGGGTTATCTGCACACAGGAATGAGAGGGTCATTGCTTCTTCCAGGTACGTGTAACCTTAACATACCCCATATCAGGCGCTGCTTGGTTCAACAATTAGCTGTCTTTTCCTTCTCCTCTTTCTTCCACTCTTCTTTGAATGCTCTCCTTTCCCCCTTGGATTATGGGTTTCCTTCCTTATCACCCTATTCAAACTACGCTCTCAAATATCCCTAAAATTTTCCTTACAGTCCAATCCAATGAGTTGTTCATTTCCTCTTCCACAGGTCTTGTTTTCTAATTGATATCCTCTCCTCATTGATAACTTCTGTGACCTAACACTGCCCTGACTTTTCCTCTGCCTCTCTTGCTATTCTTTCTTCCTCCTTTTTCCTTTTCCTGAATGTTAATAATAACCACTATTTTTGATCAGTCACTATGTACCTTGTGTTTTAATCATTTAATCCTCATAATAAGCTCATAAGGTAGGTACTAATATTATTCCCATCTTACAGATGAGAAAACTGGGGCACAGAGAGGTTATGTTACTTGTCCAAGGTCACACAGCTTATAAATGGCAGAACTAGGATTTGAATCCAAGCCACCTGGCTCCAGAGATTTGTTAATATGCCTTTGGCTTTTTCTACTCCATCTCCCTAGAGGAATCTCAAGATCCCATGGCTTCGACAACCACCTCTGTGCAGGTGGTTCTCCAATTCTGAAATCCTTTCCATTCTCTGGCTCCAGACCAAAGAACAATAGCCACAATATCAACCAAAGATAACATATATTGAGCACCTAATTTAGACTGATATCAGGCTAAGATGTTCCATTTTCATTGTCGCTCAGTAAGTCCACATCACAGATGCAAAACGGCATCACAGAGAGATCGCTCAAAATCTCACAGTTATTCAGTTGCAGAGACAGGTAATAGATCATAAAGTCTATCTAAATAATATAAGCTATTTGAAGGCAAACGCCAGGTCTCCTCACCTTTGCAGCCCCATCTGCAACATCTTATGTATAAGAGATATACAGTATATATCTGTGGAGTCAAATTTAAGTAAGAGAGTGTGCAATTTTTAATAATCAATTTTGCCTCAGTAAAGCTAAAAAATTATTTTAATGAGAGAAGCTCAAACAAGGTGTTTCCCACTTTGGGGCAACTGCAGGCAGAGTCCTGAAAACTTCTGGAATGTACTATTTGTGAATTCTGGTTATCCATGAACTCTCTGACTGCATTGCTAGATGCAACAGGCAGTGTAACAGATTGAGCATCAGTTAAAGAATTAAAATAGAATTCTAGTGGAAATAAAATAATAATAGAGGCAGTTAGCATTTATGGAGTGATTTCAGCCAGACATTGTGCTTTTCACATTCCTTCATTTATGTCATCACCCCAACCCCAGGAGGTATGCAATGCTGTCCCCCTATTTCATATATGGAAACTTAGAGAAGTTAAGCAACTTGCTCAAATTTGCACAACTGGTGTCAGAGGTACTTGACCACTGGGGACCTCTTTCCTCATTAACAAAAAGAGTCAGCTGATGATTTCCAAAGCCTCTTAGAACTCTGGAATTCAGTCATGCTAATGACTCTTTGAGAACCCTAACTTAAGACCCATGCCCATATTACTGAACACAGGATTGCTGGCTGGGCTGGAAGGAGACCCTGAAGACTAGCCTTGAGGAAACGTGATGGTGCCCAGACCTCCTGAGTTTTAGGAACCAGGAAGTACTTTCAGCCATATGTTTTACTAGCTGCTTCTGCAAGCTATAGTCATCATTGGGGCAGGTGTAATGTTAGTGTAGCTGCTGCAAGTTAATTATTATACAAAAGTAGAAAAAAGGGAAATTTTAATGTATTAAGAAATACACCAGGATTCTGCCATTAAGTGGTTCACATTCCAGCTGAAAATATATTCATTGGATCACCAAAAATAGTCAAAATGCTCCATGAAAGCAGTTGCATGTTATTGATCACAAATAACTATAATAATTGATCATAAGTAATTGATCATAAGTTCATTTATTTATGTATTTATTAGCTGAGTTTGGTCTTTGTTGCTGCAAGTGGGCTTTCTCTAATTGTGGCAAGCGGGGGCTGCTCTTCATTGTGGTGCGCAGGAGCTCCTCATCAAGCTGGCTTCTCTTGTTGCCAACCACAGGCTCTAGGCACACAGGTTTCAGTAGTTGTGGCACATGGGCTCAACAGTTGTGGCTCTCAGGCTCTAGACTGCAGGCTCAGTAGTTGTAGTGCACAGGCTTAGTTGCTCCTCGGCATGTGGGATCTTCCTGGAGCAGGGATCAAACCCATGTCCCCTGCATTGGCAGGCGGATTCTTAACCACTGCACCACCTAGGAAGTCCAATCATAAGTAATTGAAAGACCTGGCAACTTCTTTGAGGAAGGATAAGAGCCTGAGAGCCTGGGAATAACAGCCCCCAGCAAAGATGTCAACTTCCCCTGAAATGTGTGAATATGTTACTTCACATAGACAGAGGAGGTAAAAATTCTCCTCTACTCTCTTACATTCTTTAGCTGAGAGTAAGAATTAAATTGACATAAGACAGATTAATAGGAGAGGAGCATACAAGTTTAAATAAATTTTAACATGTACATGGGAGTCTTCACAAGAAAATAAAGTCCAAAAGAAGTGACCAGAGCACAAAGCTTTTGTACCTTTTAGACAAAGAAATGATAAATGTGTAAAAAAACAAGACAAAGGCATTTGGGCTAAGTGCAATAAATTGTGAGGAAGTGACTAGGAGGTACAGAAGAGGGGAAAGTAGTGGAAGATAGAGTTATTTTAGTAAATATATTTGTACAGATCCTTTTCAGTGTCCATTCACAGTCTCTGGGAGCAAAGACGCTCTTCTCATCCTGGTACAGGGAGATCACCTTTCTCATGGGAGATTATGGCCAGTTTTTAGGCAGAAAAGGGTAGGTCATAAAGCTCTTCCTGCATATTCTGCCTCTCAAGTGCCTCCAGCTCAAAATAATCAATATACCAAAGTGGAATACTTTGGGGTGGCATGTCCTGAACTCCTTCTCATGGTCAAAAGGACTTTGAAGATGTGCTAAAGATCTTGAGATGGGGAGATTATCCTGGATTATACTGGCGGGTCCACCATAATTACAAGGGTCCTCATAAGAGGGAGGCAGGAGACCAGAAAGGAGAGAAGATGCTATGCCACTGGTTTTGAAGATAGACCAAGGGCCCATGAGCCAAGGAAGGTGGGCAGCCTCTAAAAGCTGGAAAGAGACTTCCCTGGTGGTCCAATGGTTAAGGATCTGCCTTCCAATGCAGGGGACGCAAGTTCGATCCCTGGTCAGGGAACTAAGATCCGGCATGCCACAGGGCAACTAAGCCCTGGAACTGCAACTAGAGAGCATGCAGGCCACAACTATAGAAGGGCCCACACGCAACAGAGGAGGATCCTGCATGCTGCAACAAATATCCCGGGTGCCGCAACTAGGACCCAAGGCAGCCAAAAATAAAATAAAATAAATTAATTAGTTAATTAATAATAATGAAATAAAAGCTAGAAAAAGCAAGGAAATGGATTCTCCCCTAGAGCTTCCAAAAAGAATCGGCCCTGCTAACACCTTGATTTTTTTCAAATTTCTCTGTTTTTTTTAAATATTTGTTTGTTTGTTTGTTTGTTTATTGGCTGATTTGGGTCTTCATTGCTATGCACAGTCTTTCTCTAGTTGCAGCGAGCAGGGACTACTCTTCATTGTGGTGCAGAGACTGTTCATTGCAGTGGCTTCTCTTGTTGCAGAGCATGGGCTCTAGGCACTCGGGCTTCAGTAGTTGTGGCACATGGGCTCAATAGTTGTGGCTCACAGGCTCTAGAGCACAGGTTCAGTAGTTGTGGTACATGGGCTTAGTTGCTACACAACATGTGGGATCTTTCTGGACCAGGGCTCGAACCCGTGTCCTCTGCATTAGCAGGCAGATTCTTAACCACTGTGCCACCAGGGAAGCCAGAGAGTGATTTTTGACAGAACTGAATTTTCTGCAGAATTGTAAGGAAATAAATCTCTGTTATTTTAAGTCACTGAATTCACTTAATTTGTTACAGCAGCAATTGCAGACTTATACAGGGAGACCAAATAAGTGTTAGTACTGCCCTCCTTCCCACTCTTGAAGGGTCACTGCTAGCTCATAGGACATTTTTCTCCCAAATCCTGCAATTGGTCTGGATTGCCGCAAAAGACCCACTTAGAATATTACACCCTCTACTGAACATTGAGACCCTAATCAGATCTAGGGGGCGGCATCTTCTGGAGAAAAGTTACCCCTTCCTCACGTCAGTCACAATAAACATGCCATCTTAGGGTCTGCAGCCTGAACAGCTCCTCTTTGCATACAGCACTGTGAGGGATTTCTGAAAGAGAGGGCATACGAGGTGGTAGAGTAGCAGCAGGAACCCAGAACCCAGGTTTAATTTCAGCTCTGCCAGTGACTAGCTCTGGAGATGGTACAGGTTACTCAGCCTCTCTGTGACTCTGTTTCTTCAACTGCACAATGAGGTTAATGCTAATAGTATTCACCTTTTTTTTTTTTCTATTCCTTGTTTTTATTTTAAAATAAAGGACAAAAAGTACATCATATTATTTTACATATAGTTACAAAATATTCTCCCACAGATATTATTGTTTTTATTCTTTTCTTGAGTGTGATTCATAAAAAAAAAAGAAAACCTCACATTCCTGCCCAAGACAGTGTTTGGCTCACAGGAGCCACTCTTTCTATA
Organism: Hippopotamus amphibius kiboko; assembly: GCF_030028045.1. NCBI lineage: Eukaryota > Metazoa > Chordata > Mammalia > Artiodactyla > Hippopotamidae > Hippopotamus > Hippopotamus amphibius. The sequence goes on along the minus strand of NC_080200.1, from coordinate 13,174,972 downwards.
TATTTGAGATTTTTTGTAGGAATTGAAAACTTAAGAATTTATGGCATTTGAATTCTCTTTCTCATGAATATTTTTATGATCTGATTCAATAACCCCTTGACACTAAGATCATTCATTTTTTTAAAAAACCTATATATCAAATTTTTCTAGTTTATAATATACAATAATTTAGATTAGAATGTGTAAATCATTATATAATTTTGATATTTCTAACAACAGATTTACCATGGAAATAGCAGTCATATTTAGCTTTCTGGATTTGTTTTCTGTTTGGGTTTTTTTTTTTTTTTTTACCACTTAAACTTTTTATTTTATATTGGAATATAGCCAATTAATAATGTTGTGATAGTAGCACAGACGTATATATACTACCAACTGTAAAATAGTCAGTGGGAAGTTGTTGTATAACAAAGGGAGTCCAACTCGAGGATGGAAGATGCCTTAGAGGACTGGGGCGGGGAGGGTGGGGGGGATTCGAGGGGGGAGGGAGTCAAGGAAGGGAGGGAATACGGGGATATGTGTATAAAAACTGATGATTGAACCTGGTGTACCCCCAAAAAAATATTTAAAAAAAAATAATAAAAACTTGACAATAAAAAAAATAATAATAATGTTGTGATAGTTTCAAGTGCACAGCAAAGTGACTCAGCCATACATAAACATATCCATTCTCCCCCAAACTCCGCTATTTTATAATATAAATTCAAAGAAAATATCATTAAAACAAACAGAAGCCAAGATTTGGCAGCTCTGAGAAAAAAATTCTTAAGTTGAAGTTAATAAATGCCAAACATAATCTTTTCCCTGATAAAAAAAAATAACACTAGAGACAGAACAAAGAATATTATAGGATGAGGGTTGAATGATTTTTAAGCTTTTAAAAGAGTCTCAGTGATGCCATTTTAGTTATATTGGAAAGAATTTTTATTCTTTGTATGCCAGCTATGATTCCTTATGCCTAAATTCCTAGTTGAGAGAAGAAAGCATTTGTATATATCTCTAAACTGGGTCACTTCTATATTTTGCAATTCTCTGTTTTAACAACTTACACTTAAAAGGAAAAGTGTGGGGACTTCCCTGGTGGCGCAGTGGTTAAGAATCTGCCTGCCAATGCAACAGACACAGGTTCCATTCTTGGTCCGGGAAGATCCCACATGCTGTGGAGCAACTAAGTGCGTGCGCCACAACTACTGAAGCCTGCATACCTAGAGCCTGTGCTTCGCAACAAGAGAAGCCACCAAACTGAGAAGCCCGTGCACAGCAATGAAGAGTAGCCCCCACTCGCTACAACTAGAGAAAGCCTGCACCCAGCAATGAAGACCCAATGTAGCCAATAAATTAATTAATTAAATTTTTAAAAAAGGGAAAGTCAGAAACATAACCTGAGCAGCAGGAAAGACAAAATGTTTAATGCTGTTCCCTAGAATTTGTGTCCCTGAATTGTCCCTTCAGTTCATAGTTCTTTCATAAGGGCTTTGAATGTTCATATGTTTATTATTAAACATTATTTCAGGGACAGTAATTTAATTACTATCATGAATACAATTTTTCAGTACTATTTTTTATTTCAGAATATTTTGCAAAGCATTGTCTAAAAGAGTGCACGCCAAGTCTCTCACTTCCTTAGCAACTATGTAATCTCTAAATTTCTTCCCCAAACCAAAATCTGCCAGTAGATATTTGCTAACAATTAATTTTTCTAGTATTCACCTTCTAAAGTCGTTAGAAAGCTGAAGTAAGTTCACACGCCTAAAATTCTTAGAACAACGCCTTGCATGTAACAAGAGCTCAATTCCCCTTAAATGTTGTGAAGCCTGCCCTAGAACTTTGCCCAATTTCCTCCACCCATGAAATCCTCTCCCCAAGATAAGAGTCTCTCTCTTCAAGAGAGATTTCACTGGCATATTCATAGGCAGAATGGAGGGGTGTTTGCATCACGGGGAATGCCAGATTTTAATCCATAAATTCCCATCTCCTCCAAGTCTTGCTTCACAGATACCAGCCACAACATCTTCTAAACCTCCTCAAGGAAGCCAAGACAAGCCCCCCGCCCTCCAACTTCTCCAGACTCTCAGCTTCAAATTATCTTTCAATCCTTCCAAACCCAGTCCTTTATGCACAGGAGTCAAAATTTATCCAGCTCCACCAAACTAGTCCACCCTCACCCAACCTGTCATCCAACTTGGTAAACAGAGACCTTGCATTACCAGGACCCACTTTCTTTTTTTATTTTGGCTTTATTGAGGTGTAATTGATATACCCAAAAAATTGCACACATTTAATGCATACTTTTTTTTTTTTTTTGGCCGTGCTGCGCCGCTCGCAGGATTCTAGTTCCCCAACCAGGGATGGAACCCCAGCCCACTGCAGTGAAAGCACAGAGTCCTAACCACTAGACTGTCAAGGAATCCCCTAATACATACATCTTGATGAGTTTGGACATAAGCATTCACTATACACTCATGATATCATCACCACAATCAAGGTACTAAGCATATTCATCACCTCCAAAAATTTTATGTTCTTTTGTAGAGATTTTTTTCTTCTTTCTTTTCTTTTCTTACAAGAATGAGTAGCATGAGATCTACCCTTTTAACATACTTTGAGGTGTACATCACCGAATTGTTAACTGCAGGGGCTGGGTTTTACCACAGATCTCTAGAACTTATTCATCTTGTATAGCAAAAACTTACCCATTGAGAAACTATTCCTCAGTTTCCCCTACCCCTAACCCCTAGTAAACATCATTCTCTTCTCTGCTTCTGTGAGTTTGACTACATCAGATATTTCATATAAGTGAAATCATACGGTATTTGTCCTTTTGTGTCGCTTAATTTCACTCAGCGTAATGTCCTCTGGGTTCATCTATGTTGCTGCAAATGGCAGGATTGCCTTCTTTTTTAAGTTTGAATAATATTCTAGTGTGTGTGTGTGTGTGTGTGTGTGTGTGTGTGTGTGTGTGTGTGTCACATTTTTATTCATTCATCTGTAGGACCCACTTTCTTAGGGGGTAACCAATGTTGCAAATAAGGTTACTAGTCACTGGACCTGAATTTCAACCAGTACACACTAGAAGAAACACACTGATTGTTCATATTGAAATATTTCCACACCCTTTGTAAATAATCGCATCCCAGAACACTCCTACCCGCCCAGACCCTGCCCTGGGACCCCACAGACTGCCTCACAAATTAGCAGCTAAAAGATTGACACCTGTTACCTCAGAGAGAGTCTCCAATGTCCATTCTGGTTGGGCTGGTTCCTGACCCATACCAGTTGTTAAATATTTTGTATATTGTACTTGCAAATGGCAAATTAATCTGAACATTAGTAAGTAATAAGGGAATGAAAAGAAGGTAAGGAGAGAACTAGCAATCAGAGTGGTATAAGATTTATTCAGAAAGGAAGAGAAAAGCTACCCATCTATCCAGCACCTTCGGGTCTTTGCAGAAACAGGAACATGACTGATGATACCACCAGATGTTGGGAAGGTTTGGGGAAGGAAAAAAATAGCACTTTAGCAGACACAGCAGAAGCAGCCTTCACATAGAGGCAGCCTTCATTTTCTAAAAAGGCAGAAACAACACTTTCCTTCCAAGACATGTTTCTGGAATCTTGCCAATCCTCCATCGGGAGGAAGATTCTGGTTTTGGTCCACTTGAACCTGGGTGGGCATGTAACCTTCTTGAGACACCAAGAGAATATGGTGCAATGGAGTTGCATGGCTTCCTGGACTGGACTTTAAGAGGATATGTAGCTGGAACACTCATGCTTAGAGCTCTGAAGTGCCACGGAAGCTGCCTGACCAAGACTGCCCTGATGGGAGGAAGCCCAAACTTCCCTAGGCTCTGAAACTACATGAAGCAATGTCCAGCCAGTTCCCAGATGCTCCAGCCCAATCACTAACTGCAACTGTGTAAGAAACCCCAAGCCAGGACCATTCAGCTGAGCCTTTTGCAGATTCCCAAATCACAGAAATCACGAAAGATAGTAAAATGAATGTTGCCTTTTTTTAAGGACTTTTATTGAGATATAATTGACATACAATAAACTGCATGTATTTAAATTGTACAATTTGATATTTTTTTCTTATTAGTAATGTATATATAGCAATCCCAATCTCCCAAATCATCCCACCCCAACTGCTCCCCCCCCATTTTCCCCCCTTAGGGTCCATATGTTTGTTCTCTACATCTGTGTCTCTATTTCTGCCTTACAAACTTGTTGATCTGTACCATTTTTCTAGATTCTGCATATATGCTTTAATATACAGTATTTGTTTTTCTCTTTCTGACTTACGTCACTCTGCATGACATTCTCTAGGTCCATCCATGTCTCTACAAATTGAACGTTGTCTTTTAAAGCGACTATATTTTTGTAATGGTTCATTACTCAGCAATCAATAACTGGTACTTAGCCCTTACAGAATATCCTGGAATCTTTCCTCAATCATTTCATGTGTCTCCCTTCTGCTTCCCTGTTCCAGGCCTCTGCTTTCTGCTAAGCTTGTCAGGAGTCGTGGCTCAGAACACCAAAGGTGAGTACTCAAAGTCTGACTTTTCCATAGCCAGAGATCAAGGAGGGTATAGACCAATGATGCACCTGGGACCACTCACATCCTCCAACAGGCTAGAGAAAGGGGGCTACTTCTGGGAACAGTACTGGGGCAGACTTACTCCTGTAATTTTTTTTAATAAATTTATTTATTTATTTATTCATTCATTTATTTATTGGCTGTGTTGGGTCTTTGTTGCTGCACACAGGCTACTCTTCATTGTGGTGCACAGGCTCCTTGTTGTGGTGGCTTCTCTTGCTGTGGTGCGCAGGCTCTAAAGCACAGGCTCAATAGTTGTGGTGCACAGGCTTAGTTGCTCCTTGGCATGTGGGATCTTCCTGGGGCAGGGATCGAACCCATGTCCCCTGCATTGGAAGGCAGATTCTTAACCACTGCGCCACCTAGGAAGTCCTGTAATTCTTTTTAATTCATTATTTTATCAAATTTGGATATCTTTTAAGTTTTTTTTTTGTTTTACTGTTTTTTGTCTATTTGTTTTTAGTAACCACAATGTGCCCGAGGTAGAACAGTGAATAAAATACACCAAGTATCATTAAGTAAACATGCTGGTGGGGAGAGACAGAGCAGGTTGATAATCATTTCTTTCCGGTTATAAGCAAGTCTACAAAAAGAAAGCAAGATCATTTCAGGTTAACTTTAACCCCTTGGTGATCTCACTAGATTCTGAGTCAGCAAGTCTAGAGTGGGGGCTGAGATTCTGCATTTCTAGCCAAAAGCCAAGGGATGCATTCTGTGTAGCCAAGCTCTGCACATTATCCCCCATCATGTTCTCAGCCTCCATGCCCCGTGATCCCTGGACAGCTCCGAGATGGCTCCACTAGACCTAAAGCTTGAGATATTTCCTCAGCCCCATTATTTCCATTCATTTTCAAGGGGCCTCAAATTAAGATCCTTAGTGATCTCTGTCTCAATGAAGTCATACATAGGGTTACAAAGAAAACATGTATCCTTAACAGAATATATCTTCTGTGGTAACCTGCAAATTCAAATTTTTGTAATCATAGCTGACACTTCTTATGTGCCAGGCACCACCCAAAACACTTTAGATATATTAATTCACTTACTCCTCACAATAACCCATTTTATGAATGAGGAAATTGAGCCACAGAGAGGTTAGGACACTTGGGAAAAGACACACAGGTAGTAAGTGGGGTAGCCAAAATCAAACCCAGTGACCGAGATCTTAACCAACTCATTCCCCTTTTATATATTATGCAAGGATCTTGAGAATAGCACAGTTATATTGCATTGAAATGTTTGTGTTAAAAATAACTCTTTTAATGCCAACCCCAGTCCTTTATCATGCACAAGAATCATACTTTTTTCTGTAGCTTGGGTTCAGTATCTTTAATTTTTTTAATGTACTGACATCTCACAAAAGGAAAAAGATGCAGCTTCCTCAGTCTTGAGAGGCCCTTGCTCAGAGGCAAAACCAAATGATAACAGGAGTGCTTTTGACTCTGGTGACATCTGACCTTCCTCTCTTCTCCTTGCAGGGACCTGTGTTCAGTGCCCTCAGGATGCTTCCTGTGTCAATGCCACTCACTGTACCTGTAACCATGGATACACTTCTCGATCCAGGCAGAAATACTTCACATACCCCTTGGAGACATGTGAAGGTAAAGGGGTAATTTTCAAATCACCCAGAGGTGGATGTGGAAGGAAGGCAGCATAAGGGCTATGAGGAGGTAACAGTAATATGCAATGCTGAAAACTCTGCCAACTCAACCATCACCAAGAGAGAAATGCTTTCATGAAGTCAGAAAACTGGGCTCTCCTAGAACCTAGCTAGGTCTCAATTTTCTCCTCCATAATGTAGGGATAATAATTCTGACCTCATGAGGGTGATAGGGGGATTGAATAAGGTAGTAAATATAACCGTACTTCATGAATTGTAAAGCATCATGCAATTTTTTTTTTGTAATTTTTTGAGGAGAGAGATTATGCACTGAAGTCATGGCAAAGAAAGAATAAAAACTTGAGCAGAAACTTTTTTAATATAAAGTCTTCTGCTTGGCTAAAGTGCAAGATACAGTCTCAGTTCAATAATTTAAATGTCCAATGCTATGGAAGAATAAATACTCCAGATTTGAATGCATATTAGGTTTTTCCTCTTCCCTAGTTTTCAAGCTCCCTCCTGGTTGGAAGCCTACAGTTGGGAGTAGGGTATATAATTGGCTTCTCCCCTCTTTTCCCCACCTAACATTCTACTATCCTTCATCCAATCTTGCTGGAGTTGTAACCTGGCAAGGAGATGAGGAAAGGGGAGCAGGGAACTTTTTCCTTGACGGATGCTATTGTTGCTATTCAGTCCCTATGTTCCTGAGGTAACTACTTCCTTTTTTTGTTGTTGTTTATTTATTTATTTTTGGCTGTGTTGGGTCTTCCTTGCTGCACGTGGGCTTTCTCTAGTTGCAGCGAGTGGGGGATACTCTTCATTGTGGTGCATGGGCTGCTTATTGTGGTGGCTTCTCTTGTTGTGGAGCATGGGCTCTAGGCACATGGGCTTCAGAAGTTGTGGCACTTGGGCTCAATAGTTGTGGCTCACAGGCTCTAGAACACAGGCTCAGTCGTTGTGGCACACGGGTTTAGTTGCTCCACGGCATGTGGGATCTTCCTGGATCAGGGCTAGAACCCATGTCCCCTGCAATGGCAAGCAGATTCTTAACCACTGCACTACCAGGGAAGTCCAGATATAGCACTTTCAATCATGATAGTTTTGTGGGTTATTTGAGGAGAATTCCCCAATCACTCCTCTGAAATGCCCCTGATAACAGCAAATTCCTCCCTACACCTTACTCATCCTGGAGAAATCCTGCGTCGTCTTTAGCTTCTCCCTGATAAAGTCCATTTGCCACTCCAGGTGGCCCTCTCGAATAGAACCTAAGCAACCCCACACCCAAAACTTCTCACACATGACCCACCTCTAGTTCTTGGGAAATATTCACCCATCCTTTGCTCAAGAAACTTGAGATGAACAGGTAGAGTAGATCTCTCTTTTCTGCCCAAATGGCTCACTCTTCAGATTTTTCAGGAGGAAATAGGCACCAATTTACTGGGTCCCCACAAAATGCAGAGAAATGTAATTAGCTGAGTGAATTCCTTACAATCCCTCTCCTGGATTAAGATGAAAAGGACACACACACTTCTCCTCTTGGGTGGGAGTACAAGGGCTCACAGGATGGCATCAGCTTTCTCCAAATAAATCCTTTCTTACTTGCCAACTCCTGTTAAACCCTAATATGAGAAAAGGCTGTAAGAATCATATCACCAGATCCCAGACACCTCCTCCTTTGCAAATGTCGCATCATGGCTGGTTCCTCGCTTGAAATGCACCCCTTGTGCCTTTTCTAATGGTAGATTATGAATCATCTTTCCAATTCCTACTGATTCAATGGGTTTATTCTAATTTCCTTTTTCTTCTTGGAATAATCTCCTATTATTTATAAGAAATCACTTATTTTCCTTAATTTTTAAATTTGTGACCATAAGTGCATGCAGCATTCTCTTATGGTTATTTTAATCATCTCCTTGAAACTGTGGTATGCTCCCCTTTCTTCTTACTATTTTCTGTTGGGTTTGTTTTTTGTTTTCCATCAAATGTGTGTGAGTTTATCTATCTTTTTATTTATTTATTTATTTATTTATTTTATTGGGTCTTCCTTGCTGTGCACAGGCTTTCTCTAGTTGCAGCAAGTAGGGGCTACTCTTCATTGCGATGTGTGGGCTTCTCATTGTGGTGGCTTCTCTTGTTGTGGAGCACAGGCTTCAGTAGTTGTGGCTCTTGGGCTCTAGAGAACAGGCTCAGTAGTTGTGGTGCATGGGCTTAGTTGCTCCTCGGCTTGTGGGATCTTCCCAGACCAGGGATCAAACCCATGTCCCCAGGCAGGCGAGTTCTTAACCACTGTGCCACCAGGGAAGTCTGTTTATCTATCTTATTGGTGTTTTGAATTTTGAATTTTTTATCCTTTTTAGTATTTTTTTTCTATTTTATTGATTTCAGCTTTAATCTCTTCCTAATTTCTTTTTTTCTGAGTTCTTAAAATGAATACTCAGGGGCTTTATTTTTACATCTTTCTTCAAAATAAAGACATTTAAGTCTATAAATTTTCCTCTGAGTAAGGGTTTAGATATATTCTACAGGATGAAATATTATTTTTATTGATCTGTGAATGGTTTATAATTTCCTTTTGATATTTTGTTACTCCAAGAATTATCTGAGAAGGTACTTCCTAATTTCCAAACAGTTAAGATTTTTGTACATTTTTGAATCATATATTCTTAATTTTATTAGGTAATTAAAGAATCATTTCTACTTTTAAAGTTATAAGGACTTTTAAATTAAACTAATGGCTGAAAAGCTCTACTTTTTTTTTTTTTTTTTTTTTAGAATTTATTTATTTTTTTTTTTTTATTATTTTTTTTGGGGGGGTACACCAGGTTCAATCATCTGTTTTTATACACATATCCCTGTATTCACTCCATTCCTTGACTCTCCTCCCCTCGAGTCCGCCCCACCCTCCCCGCCCCAGTCCTCTAAGGCATCTTCCATCCTCGAGTTGGACTCCCTTTGTTATACAACAACTTCCCACTGACTATTTTACAGTTGGTAGTATATATATGTCTGTGCTACTCTCTCACTTTGTCTCAGTTTCCCCTTTACCCCCCGCCCCCTCCCATACCTCGAGTTCTCCAGTCCATTCTCTGTATCTGCGTCCTTGTTCTTGTCACTGAGTTCATCAGTACCATTTTTAGATTCCGTATATGTGAGTTAACATACAATATTTGTCCTTCTCTTTCTGACTTACTTCACTCTGTATGACAGATTGTAGTTCTATCCACCTCATCACATATAGCTCCATCTCATCCCTTTTTATAGCTGAGTAATATTCCATTGTATATATATGCCACATCTTCTGTATCCATTCATTTGTTGATGGGCATTTCGGTTGCTTCCATGTCCTGGCTATTGTAAATAGTGCTGCAATAAACATTATGGTACAAGTTTCTTTTGGGATTATGGTTTTCTTTGGGTATATGCCCAGGAGTGGGATTACTGGATCATATGGTAGTTCTATTTGTAGTTTTTTAAGGAACCTCCAAATTGTTTTCCATAGTGGCTGTACCAACTTACAGTCCCACCAACAGTGCAGGAGAGTTCCCTTTTCTCCACACCCTCTCTAACATTTGTTGTTTCCAGATTTTGTGATGATAGCCATTCTGACTGGTGTGAGGTGATACCTCATTGTGGCTTTGATTTGCATTTCTCTGATGATGAGTGATGTTGAGCATCTTTTCATGTGTTTGTTGGCCATCTGTATGTCTTCTTTGGAGAAATGTCTATTTAGGTCTTCTGCCCATTTGTGGATTGGGTTATTTGCTTTTTTGGTATTAAGCTTCATGAGCTGCTTGTATATTTTGGAGGTTAATCCTTTGTCCGTTGTTTCATAGGCAATTATTTTTTCCCATTCTGGGGGTTGCCTTTTAGTCTTGTTTATGGTTTCTTTCCCTGTGCAAAAGCTTTTAAGTTTCATGAGGTCCCATTTGTTTATTCTTGATTTTATTTCCATGATTCTAGGAGGTGGGTCAAAAAGGATCTTACTTTGATGGATGTCATAGAGTGTTCTGCCTATGTTTTCCTCTAGGAGTTTTATAGTGTCTGGCCTTACATTTAGGTCTTTAATCCATTTGGAGTTTATTTTTGTGTATGGTGTTAGGAAGTGTTCTAATTTCATTCTTTTACATGTTGCTGTCCAATTTTCCCAGCACCACTTATTGAAGAGGCTGTCTTTTTTCCATTGTATATTCGTGCCTCCTTTGTCAAAGATAAGGTGCCCATATGTGTTTGGGCTTACTTCTGAGTTCTCTATTCTATTCCATTGATCTTCCTTTCTATTTTTGTGCCAGTACCATACTGTCTTGATCACTATGGCCTTGTAGTATAGTTTGAAGTCAGGAAGCCTGATTCCACCAACTCCATTTTTCCTTCTCAAGATTGCTTTGGCTATTCGGGGTCTTTTGCATTTCCATACAAATCGTAAGATTTCTTGCTCTAGTTCTGTGAAAAATGCCATTGGTAATTTGATTGGGATTGCATTGAATCTGTAAATTGCTATGGGTAGTACAGACATTTTCACGATGTTGATTCTTCCAATCCAGGAACATGGTATGTCCCTCCATCTGTTTGTGTCATCTTTGATTTCTTTCATCAATGTCTTAAAGTTTTCTGCATACAGATCTTTTGCCTCCTTAGACAGGTTTATTCCTAGGTATTTTATTCTTTTTGTTGCAGTGGTGAATGGGAGAGTTTCCTTCATTTCTCTTTCTGCTCTTCCGTTGTTAGTGTATAGGAATGCAAGAGATTTCTGTGCATTAATTTTGTATCCTGCTACTTTACTAAACTCATCAATTAGTGCTAGCAGTTTTCTGGTAGAGTCTTTAGGGTTTTCTATATATAATATCATGTCATCTGCAAAGAGTGACAATTTTACTTCTTCTTTTCCAATTTGGATTCCTTTAATTTCTTTTTCTTCTCTGATTGCTGTGGCTAAAACTTCCAAAACTATGTTGAATAATAATGGTGAGAGTGGACACCCTTGTCTTGTTCCTGTTCTTAGAGGGAATTCTTCCAGTTTTTCCCCATTGAGAACGATGTTGGCTTTTGGTTTTTCATATATGGCTTTTATTATGTTGAGGTAATTTCCTTCTATGCCCATTTTCTGGAGAGCTTTTATCATAAATGGATGTTGAACTTTGTCAAAAGCTTTTTCTGCATCTATTGAAATGATCATATGGTTTTTATCCTTCAATTTGTTGATATGATGTATCACATTGATTGATTTGCATATATTGAAGAATCCTTGCATCCCAGGGATAAACCCCACTTGATCATGGTGTATGATTTTTTTAATGTGCTGTTTCAGTCTGTTAGCTAGTATTTTGTTGAGGATTTTTGCATCTATATTCATCAGTGATATTGGTCTGTAGTTTTCTTTTTTTGTGACATCTTTGCCTGGTTTTGGTATCAGGGTGATGGTAGCCTCGTAGAATGAGTTTGGGAGTGTTCCGCCTTCTGCAATATTTTGGAAGAGTTTGAGAAGGATAGGTGTTAACTCTTCTCGAAAAGTTTGATAGAATTCGCCCGTGAACCCATCTGGTCCTGGGCTTTTGTGTGTTGGGAGATTTTTAATCACTGCCTCAATTTCCATACTTGTGATTGGTCTGTTCATGGTTTCTATTTCTTCCTGGTTCAGTCTTGGAAGATTGCATTTTCTTAAGAATGTATCCATTTCTTGCAGGTTATCCAATTGATTGGCATATAGTTGCTTGTAGTAGTCTCTCATGAGGTTTTGTATTTCTGAGGTGTCCGTTGTGACTTCTCCTTTTTCATTTCTAATTCTGTTGATTTGCATCTTCTCCCTTTTTTTCTTGATGAGTCTGGCTAATGGTTTATCAATTTTGTTAATCTTCTCAAAGAACCAGCTTTTAGTTTTATTTATTTTTCTTATGGTTTCTTTCCTTTCTTTTTCATTTATTTCTGCTCTGATCTTTATGATTTCTTTCCTTCTGCTCACTTTGGGGTTTCTTTGTTCTTCTTTCTCTAGTTGTTTGAGGTGTAAGGTTAGGTTGTTTATTCAATCATTTTCTTGTTTCTTAAGGTAGGACTGTATTGCTATAAAATTCCCTCTTAGAACTGCTTTTGCTGCGTCCCATAGATTTTGGGTTGTTGTGTTTTCATTGTCATTTGTTTCTAGATATTTTTTGATTTCCTCTTTGATTTCTTTAGTGATTCCTTGGTTGTTTAGGAGTGAATTGTTTAGCCTCCATGTGTTTGTATTTTTTGCAGTTTTTTTCCTGTAATTGATATCTAGTCTCATGGCGTTGTGGTCTGAGAAGATGCTTGATATGATTTCAATTTTCTTGAATTTGCTGAGGTTTGATTTGTGACCCAAGATGTGATCTATCCTGGAAAATGTTCCGTGTGCACTTGAGAAGAAAGTGTAGTCTGTTGTTTTTGGATGGAATGTCCTATAAATATCCATTAAGTCGAGATGGTCTAATGTGTCCTTTAAAGCTTGTGTGTCTTTATTGATTTTCTGTTTGGATGATCTGTCCATTGATGTAAGTGGGGTGTTCAAGTCTCCCACTATTATTGTGTTACTGTCAATGTCCCCTTTTATAGCTGTTAGCATTTGCCTTATGTATTGAGGTGCTCCTATATTGGGGGCATAGATATTTACCATTGTGATGTGTTCTTCTTGAATGGATCCCTTGATCATTATGTAGTGTCCTTCCTTGTCTCTTGTAATAGTCTTTACTTTTAAGTCTAATTTGTCTGATATGAGTATTGCTACTCCAGCTTTCTTTTGACTTCCATTTGCATGGAATATCTTTTTCCATCCCTTTACTTTCAGTCTATATGTATCCCTTGGTCTGAAGTGGGTTTCTTGTAGGCAGCATATAGAAGGGTCTTGTTTTTGTATCCATTCAGCCAGTCTGTGTCTTTTGGTTGGAGCATTTAATCCATTTACATTTAAGGTGATTATTGACATGTGTGTTCCAATTACCATTTTCTTAATTGTTTTGGGTTTGTATTTGTAGGTGTTTTCCTTCTCTTGTGTTTCCTACTTAGAGAAGTTCCTTTAGCACTTGTTGTAAGGCTGGTTTGGTGGTGCTGAATTCTCTTAACTTTTGCTTGTCTGGAAAGCTTTTGATTTCTCCCTCCAATCTGAATGAGATTCTTGCTGGGTAGAGTATTCTTGGCTGTAGGTTTCTCTCTTTCAGGACTTTCAGTATATCCTCCCATTCCCTTCGGGCCTGCAGAGTTTCTCTAGATAGGTCAGCTGTTATCCTTATGGGTTTTCCCTTATATGTTGTTTGTTGCTATTCTCTTGCTGCTTTTAATATTTTTTCTTTGTGTTTAATTGTCATTAGTTTGATTAATATGTGTCTTGGTGTATTTCTCCTTGGGTTTATTCTGTATGGGACTCTCTGTGCTTCTTGGACTTGGTGAATTATTTCCTTTCCCATGTTGGGGAAGTTTTCCACTAGAACCTCTTCAAATATTTTCTCAGACCCTTTCTTGTTTTCTTCTTCTTCTGGGATGCCTATGATTCGAATGTTGGTACGTTTAAGGTTATCACTGAGGTCTCTGAGACTGTCTTCTAATCTTTTTATTCTTTTTTCTTTTTCCTGCTCTGTGGCGTTTATTTCCCCCATTCTATCTTCCAACTCACTTATTCATTCTTCTGCCTCAGTCATTCTGCTGGTTATAGCATCTAGAGTATTTTTAATTTCAGTTATTTTGTTATCCATTGCTGTTTGTTTTTCTGAGTTCTTATGAACTGTTTCTTGTACTTTCTCTATTTTGTTATCGAGATTTTGTATCATTTTTACTATCATTACTCTAAATTCTTTTTCAGGCATTTTTCCTATTTCCTCCTCATTTATTTGGTCTTGTGGGGTTTTTTTCTGCTCCTTTGCCTGCATGGTGTTTCTTTGTTTCCTCATGGTTGTCCAAACTTTTGGGGTTGCTTGTCCTGGCGATAGAGGTGTTTATAGAAGACTGTCCAAGCCTCAGACTAATGTCCAAGTATTGGATTAAACGAATATTAAGTCTAGGAAACACATACATGTATAAGACACACAATTACTGAATCTGTTAGGACATAAGACTCTAGAAAGACCTGACAGAACCCCAGTGTGCTATCAGATATTCAAAGAGAAACCCAACAGAAATTGACAACTGTAACAGAACAAGTCAGAGACAAAAGCAAAAGCAAACAAACAAACAAATAACACCTTACACATACAAACATTAATCCAGGGAGATTTTGTAAGCTAGGATCAAATATAGAAAAGAGCCAGAGTACCACCAGAGAGAATGGAGATTCTCAGAGTGTAATTAGACAACTGTACTAAGAACTAAGATAAAGACAAAAGCCTAATATTAAATACCAAGGCGGTAATAAAAAAAAAAAAAAATACCAAGGCGGTGCGTCATCTGGAGAACAGAGCAAGGAGTCTGAGCAGACCGATAGTGTTGCCTATAAGTATGTTAAGATAAAATAAACTTAAAAAGGCTGGAGGAAAGGGGAACAGAAGAGCGTAATGTGGTTGGAAATATGCAAATAAAAAGAAAGGAATAGAAATGTATAAAAGATAGGGATGAAAGGAAAGTATGAGAGATATATTGTCCGTACTACCAAAAACTTAGCTAGATATAGAAGCATATAAAAAGCCAAAAAAAAAAAAGAATAAAAAATATCATTAAAAAATTATGTTATAAAACTTGTAGATCCCTTAGGGCTAAGATCGTATTTAATAAATAAAAAAAAACAAAAACAAAAAAAAAGAGAGAGAGAGAGAAAGAAAAAGAAAAAAAAAACTCCAGAACCAATCCCAGAATGGACCAGTTCAAAAGGTATTAATACTACTATTTCTGTTTCCTTAGCGTCTCAGCTGTAAGTGTCCTTCTCCTTGCCTTGGGTTTTTTTTGCATTATTCTGTGACCAGCAGAGGTTCCTTTATTGTTCGTCTGTAAGCCTCGGTGTGTGGGGAGGGAGAGGTTACAATAGTGGCTCCTTCTCCTGGGAGTGAGTGAGCAGTGGCGCCCTGTTGTTTCAGTCGGGCTTGGAGGTGCCTGTTGCAGAGGGACGCCGGTGGCTCAGGTGTAAACAGAAAGTCTTAGAGTTGGGCCTCTCTCGGGTTTTTTTGTTGTTGCTGTTTTTCTTTTTTTTTTCTCTCAGCAGCCTCCCTGCTGCTGGCGTTGCAAGGGGTTTTAATCTAGCCCCGCCCGAGCGCCTGAGGGTGCTTGTTATCCCTGAGCGCCTTAGGTGGCCCACAGGGCGTCTCTCCACTGCCTTTTGCAGAGGCACCGAAAGAGAGAGAGAGGCTACGCACGCGGCTCCTCCCCCCTGCCCGTGAGCCTGCAGCCTCCAGCAGCCATCATGGCGGGGCAGCTCTCAGGGACAGGCACTCCTCTCTGCGGATCTCCTCCCTCCTGTCCTCTCGGTCCATCACCCTACCAGCAACAATGTTTCTCACCCTGAACCAGCTCTCCGGTTCCCACGCTCCCACTCCTGGACCCTCCGTTCAGCCGCGGATCGATGTCTCGGTCCGGGAATGCTGAGCTGCGCTGTGGACCCTCCGTATGTTTCTCACTCCCTCCCATCTGCCACAGCTCCGCCGCTTCACCGTCTTTGAGCCATCGTAGATGCCTCCCTACCAGCTATGTCGGGCTCCTCACAGTCCTTTCTGGTGTCTGAGGCCGTCTGCTGGTGTTCAGCTGGTTCTCTGTGGGAATTACTGCATCCTTCCGTGCATTCCCAATGCATCTGTGGAGAGGGATGCACTCCACATCTCTCTACTTCGCCACCATCTTTTCTCTCCCCAAAGCTCTACTTTTTAACTTTTTATTAGTTTTCATTGTGGAAGAATATGATTGATTTTATGAAAGAAAATATACATTTTCTTTTCAAGGAATGTAAGATTCTCTCTCTGCATAGGTCTCTATCTCTTTCAGTCTTTATTTCTGTGTGTGTGTGTGTGTGTGTGTGTGTGTGTGTGTGTCTGTGTGTGTGTGTGTGTTTTTCTCTCTCTGACTCTGTATATGTATTTATTGATTTTATTTATTCATCAATTTCTCCATATCCTTACTTTTACCCACTATATCTTTCCTCTGTTTGTAGGTGCTTATTGATTGTGATATTCAGTTCCTCTCTATTCTTATTTATTTTTTATCCACTAGTTCTGAGAGAAGTGAATCAAATTGCATTTCTACTTGTTTTTGCCTTCTGTATTTATTTTATTTGCTGCATACATATTTATGAATGGAATATAATTTTCTTCATAAAATATGTTAAGTATGAACACATAGTGTCCCTCTTTACCTTGTTTAGAAATTTGAACCTTAAATTCCAGCATCTAATATTAACATTACACATTGTTTTATTTCTATTTGAATTCTCCTACTATCTCCTTGTGTATCTCTTTATTTTCAATATTATCAATCTCCTGAAAACAGCATATAGCTAGGTATCATTTTTTAACCCACTTATCTACTATGTTAGATAGATAATGTTCCACTTATCTACTGCTGCATAATAAACCCCAAACTTATTGGCATAAAGCAACCATTTTATTATATTCAAGTGGGTCAAGAATTCAGACAAACAAAGCAGTGATGGCTCTTCTATGCCCCATGATATCTTAGGCCTCAGATAAAAGGCTCAAACGACTGGTGGTGGCTCAAATAGCTGAGGGTTGGAATTATCTGAAGGCCTCTCTCCTCACATGTCTATGCCTGGGATGGGATGACTCAAAGACTGGAATCATCTAGGACAGACAACTGGAGCCCCTATGCTAGAGCCTTCCATGTAGCTTCAGCTTCTCACAGTTGATGGTTGAATTCTTAGAGGTAATGTCCCAGCATGGAGTTTCCAGAGAGTGAGCCTTCCAAAAGACCCAGGCAGAGCTGCACATTTTTAATGACCTTGTCTCAAAGTCCCACGATAACCCTTCTGCAATAGTCTGTTGACTAAAGCAGTCCTGAGCCCACTCAAACACAAAGGGATAAGACCCAAATCTCAATGGAAAGAGTATCAAATAATTTGGAAGCCACATTTTGAAACTGCCATACTCAATATTCTAGCTTATTTTTTTTCTAGTCCCTATTTTAATAGGAGGTTTCCATTTATATTTAGTGTATATTAGTCTATTTATATTTAGTGTATATTAGTCCATTTATATTTAGTGTAATGACTGACATGGTTACTACCATCATCTTATTTTACATATATTATTAATTTTATACTATTACAATTTCCTCATTTGCCTTTTTCTTATTTGTGTTTGATCAAGTTACTATTAGTTCCACTTTTTCCCTTTATTTATTTAGAATTCTACTACACTTTTCCATCCTATTAATGGTTACCTTCTCTTTTCTTAATTTCATAATCAAACACATGTTTCTCTCCTATTACTTGAAACACTCACCAATTATTTTCCCCACCAGGATGCACTGTTTTCCCTACCAAGAAAACAAGTAATTTTACCCTTACTTCCCCTCCCCCAGTAAAGAGATGACATCCTTAAAATACTCTTAATTTACTCCTCTCCTTTCCTCCTCTTTCCTCCCATCCCCCCCATGAATGTTAATTTTATCTCAAGGTACTTTGTAAAACCCTGCTTCCTCTTCCCTTCATCTCCCTCCAAGTTGAGGTTTCTGTACTTGCTAACATAATACTTGTTAATTTGTTGTTTGCTTGGAGCATTTTCTTGCATATTTTCTTCAAATCAGGTACATGGGTAATATCTCTCAATTATTGCATAGCCTCAGCTTTCTTTTACTCTAACAAGTAGATTCTATCTAGCCTGTGTAGAGAAATTTTAAGCTCCATCCTCTTATCCCAGTAATACATATCACAGAAACGATCTTCAAGCTTGCAGGTTTGCAGATGGGAATCCCAATAGCAGTTTGAGTCTCATTCCTTTGTAGTGACTTGTAACTTCTTTCTATCTCACACTTTGTAAAGATTTTCAGAGAAGGCCATCCTTACTTTTCATTGGTTAAGGGTATGTCACATGACCACTCTATCTGAAAGGGAGGCTGAGAAAGACAGCACCTGAGAAATGAGAACAAGATTTCTGTGCTTGGCCTCCCAAACAAAGAATGGTTATTGAGTAGGCAACAGCATCAGCCACACTGTCACACTCTGAAAATCCCAAATTCCATGTTTCCTGTAACAGACAGGGAAATCACACATTTTTACTACCCACTTGACATTGTTATAAAGGGGCTACAGTGACCCTCAGGACTGGAGACATATTGATTTAACCAAAACATTCTAACTCAATTAGTTTAGCAGATGTATTTGTTTGCTCAGGTTCCTATAACAAAATACCACAGGCTGTGTGGCTTAAACCACAGAAATTTACTTTATAACAGTTTGGAGGGTGAAAGTCTATGACCAAGGTTCTGGCAGATTCCATTTCTAGTGGGACCTGCCTTCTCACTGCATCTTCATGTGGTCTTTTCTCACTGCATAAAGGCAGTAGCAATGGTTTGGAGAAGAGCTCTTGTGTCTCTTCTTATAAGGACACTAATTTTATCAGATCAGAGCCCCATTCTTATGGTCTCATTTAACCTCAGTTACCTCCTAAGAGTCTCCATCTCCAAATACAGCCACACTGGGAGTTAGGGCTTCAACATATGAATGGGGATAGGGGGCGTGTGGATACAAACATGGTCACTAACCCACTTATATGCCTTTGACATTTTCCATTCCTTTGTACACCAAGTCTGAAGCTTTCTCTGGCTACTGGAGACCACTCAGCCCACACTCAGGACAAATGGTAGTACTGGGGAATTTACACTCCCTGGGAACATTCTTCTACCAATAAATGATAAGATGTAGTGGATATTGGGAGATTGGGATTGCCATATACACATTACTAATGAGAAAAAAATATATCAAATTGTACACTTTAAATATATGCAGTTTATATTGTATGTCAATTATATCTCAATAAAAGTTCTTAAAAAAAAAACAAGTAACACATTTAAAAACAAAAAAGTGGTGGATAAATACCCCAAATTCCTTACCTGAAGTGCATGCTCTACATTGCCTCCCAGAGGTTCCCAGAGGAATTGAGCATCAGTTGCCCACAGGAGAAATTTGCTGAATAATACCCCCTTTATTTTCCACCTTCCCTTCCCTGTTTCATTTCACCACTTCCCTTCCAGTGTTTCCTGGGATCATCTTCCAACTAAAGTACTTGCACTTGAATCCTTGTCTCAATGTCTGCTTCTTGGAGAACCCAACCAAAATCAATGAAGAAAGGAAAGAACAGACAACCATTACCTTAACTGAATTGTTTTGGAAAGCAAGGATAGACCCTGGTGGAATGGATAATGCTTCTGGCATATATTAGGTGCTCAAAAAATATTTTTCAAATTAATGACCAAATTTCTCCTTTCTGTTCCAGATAATGATGAATGTAAACCACCCATTAGTATATATTGTGGAGTGAACGCTGAATGTCAGAATACCAAAGGAGGTTTCTACTGTTACTGTAAAGCTGGATATAAGCTCCAATCTGGGAAACCACAATTCAAGAATAGCAATGAGAACACTTGTCAGGGTAAAAAAATTCTTGTCTTCTTGTCTCCTTTTCTAATTTTTAATTGAGTCTAACACCAGAAAATATGTATTTGTGGTGGGGCCAGTTTGTGTCTATTTTCTGGAGGGAAAAGGGTGATGGAAAAAAGGAGGAGAAAAGGAAAGAAGGAAATTTAGAGAAATAATGGGGTTAAGAAGGCAAGTGAAGGGGTTCCCTGGCAGTCCACTGGTTAGGAGTCAGTGCTTTCACTGTCATAGCCTTGGGTTCGATCCCTGGTAGGGGAATTAAATCCCACAAGCAGTGTGGCTCAGCAAAAAAAAAAAAAAAAAGGCAGCAAGTAAACTTAGAAGATGGAGGTGACAGGGTTGTGGTTGAGACAGGATCCTTTGAGTTACAAAGTAAAGAAACCCACTCAGGCTAACAAGCAGAAAGGATGAGTTTATGATAAAGATGCATGGATAAGTCTTGGAACTCAAGGGAAAGAACACAGCTGGGATTCTGGAGTGAACTGAAGCTGGGGACCAAACACTGTCAGGGCACCCTAGTCTCTCATACTCTGGGACTGCTCCTTTCTTCTCTTTCATTGCAAACTGGTTTTCTCTGACTCCTAATCCACAGGACAGGAAATATGGCCACCAACATCTCCAAAGCTTAACATTGTTATTGATCCAACCACCTAAAGAAGGATCAATTTATTCTCTCTTGGATATAATTACATATCCTTTGGAAATGTACAAATTGGCCCAGTTTGAGTCATATGCCCACCCTCAGATCTGTGACTTTGGATAAGTGTGATCACTGTCATAGAAATCATATAGAAGGTCTATACATAAGAAATATGGGACTTGGCAGACTATCCATGAGGTATCGGCTACAGTTGAAATCATAAGATAGAGAGGTTTTTTTTTTAATATATAGAAATTCTTTTTTTTTAATTTATTTATTTATTGGCTGTGTTGGATCTTCGTTGCTGCGCAGGCTTTCTCTAGTTGGGGCAACAGGGTTACTCTTCTTTGTGGTGTATGTGCTTCTCACTGTGATGGCTTCTCTTGTTGTGGAGTACAGGCTGTAGGGGCAAGGGCTTCCGTGGTTGTGGCATGCGGGCTCAATAGTTGTGACTTGTGGGCTCTAGAGCACAGGCACAGTAGTTGTGGCCCATGGGCTTAAGGATCTTCCTGGACCAGGGCTCCAACCCATGTCCCCTGCATTGCCAGGCAGGTTCTTAACTACTGCGCCACCAGGGAAATCCCAGACAGAGAGTCTTGAAAGCTAAATTCTAGGAAACTGATTCGTGGAGAAACAATAACACTGATAGATAATATTTATTTCAATTGTACTACTTGCCAGGTACTACACTAAGTGCTTTACATTCATTATCTCATTTATTGCATGAGGTAAGCACTGTTATTACAGAGAAAGAAACTGAAGCACCCAAACTTGTTCAAGGTCTGCCAACTAATAAGATGATTTTTTACTTGGGTCAGCCTGTATTGAGGGTCCACACTCAGCCACTTGCTGCACTGCAACATGGGTCTCAGGGAAGCCGTAAAAGGGACAAAGCACTCTTTTCTAGTGCAATTATAATAATAACAATAATAATCCGTTATTCCTCTTTATCAGTCAAGATCAAGCCTGGAAAACAGACACACACTAGGTCTTTTAAACATAAGATTTTGTATAGAGAATTGGTGCTGGTGAAGAAAGAGCTGAGAAGTCAAATGAAGGACAGTGAAGCAACCCAGAGATTAGCAATAGCAGAAATCTACAGCTATCCTATACCTAGCGGGACAGGAGAGGAGGTGGTATTACCAAGAGTTGGGTCCATCTAATGAGAGCTGGAAATTTGGAAGATATACAGCCCTCAGAGGGCTATTGCGAGGATTAAATGAGATACTACCATTTAAAGCATTTAGTGCAGTACCTATAAGTATTTGTTAATATTGCTAGCTTTTCATCTGATTCTCAGGAAAACTAAATTAGGTTAACAACCCTGCTCCAGATAGAAAGGTCTGGAAAAGTTCAAGTAGCTCTTTAATATCAAGAGTATGTTTTCCCACCAATGGGAAGTGCTCCTGCAAGATTCAAGCCCAGGTTACCCTATTTCCCCAGGTCTCAAGCTGGAGCCTACACCAGGGTCTTGGAGCTACATGTGCTCCAAATGTGAGACTGAGGTCCAGGTGGGGAAGGTGACAGAAATGAGTATGGGGTGGGTGGGAAGGGGTTGCTGTGCCATAAGTCCACCACTAATTCAGACAATTGATAAATAGTTGTTAAATGAATTAATGAGTAGATGAATGAAAGAATACGGTTGAGCCCAAAGTGAATCAGTCTTTTACTAGGCAGTGGGCATCTCTGTTAACAACATATAAACAGGCTGAGATTTTACCTGGGTTATGATGTTAATTAAACCTACTTTATTTTACAAGAAAGAGAAATGCCTTGGTTATTTTCCTAATTTTCAGACCTTTCCTAATTTTTTTTAAATTTATTTATTTATTATTTTTTGGGGGTTACACCAGGTTCAATCAACTGTTTTTATACACATATCCCCATATTCCCTCCCTTCCTTGGCTCCCCCGCCTCGAGTCCCCCCCACCCTCCCCGCCCCAGTCCTCTAAGGCATCTTCCATCCTCGAGTTGGACTCCCTTTGTTATACAACAACTTCCCACTGACTATCTATTTTACATTTGGTAGTATATATATGTCTGTGCTACTCTCTCGCTTCGGCTCAGCTTCCCCTTCACCCCCCGCCCCCTCCCATACCTCGAGTTCTCCAGTCCATTCTCTGTATCTGCGTCCTTGTTCTTGTCACTGAGTTCATCAGTACCATTTTTAGATTCCGTATATGTGAGTTAGCATACAATATTTGTCTTTCTCTTTCTGACTTACTTCACTCTGTATGACAGACTGTAGTTCTATCCACCTCATTACATATAGCTCCATCTCATCCCTTTTTATAGCTGAGTAATATTCCATTGTATATATATGCCACATCTTCTGTATCCATTCATTTGTTGATGGGCATTTCGGTTGCTTCCATGTCCTGGCTATTGTAAAGAGTGCTGCAATAAACATTATGGTACAAGTTTCTTTTGGGATTATGGTTTTCTTTGGGTATATGCCCAGTAGTGGGATTGCTGGATCATATGGTAGTTCTATTTTTAGTATTTTAAGGAACCTCCAAATTGTTTTCCATAGTGGCTGTACCAACTTACAGTCCCACCAACAGTGCAGGAGAGTTCCCTTTTCTCCACACCCTCTCCAACATTTATTGTTTCCAGATTTTGTGATGATGGCCATTCTGATCGGTGTGAGGTGATACCTCATTGTGGCTTTGACTTGCATTTCTCTGATGATTAGTGATGTTGAGCATCTTTTCATGTGTTTGTTGGCCATCTGTATGTCTTCTTTGGAGAAATGTCTATTTAGGTCTTCTGCCCATTTGTGGATTGGGTTATTTGCTTTTTTGGTATTAAGCTTCATGAGCTGCTTGTATATTTTGGAGGTTAATCCTTTGTCCGTTGTTTCATAGGCAATTATTTTTTCCCATTCTGGGGGTTGCCTTTTAGTCTTGTTTATGGTTTCTTTCCCTGTGCAAAAGCTTTTAAGTTTCATGAGGTCCCATTTGTTTATTCTTGATTTTATTTCCATGATTCTAGGAGGTGGGTCAAAAAGGATCTTACTTTGATGGATGTCATAGAGTGTTCTGCCTATGTTTTCCTCTAGGAGTTTTATAGTGTCTGGCCTTACATTTAGGTCTTTAATCCATTTGGAGTTTATTTTTGTGTATGGTGTTAGGAAGTGTTCTAATTTCATTCTTTTACATGTTGCTGTCCAATTTTCCCAGCACCACTTATTGAAGAGGCTGTCTTTTTTCCATTGTATATTCGTGCCTCCTTTGTCAAAGATAAGGTGCCCATATGTGTTTGGGCTTACTTCTGAGTTCTCTATTCTATTCCATTGATCTTCCTTTCTATTTTTGTGCCAGTACCATACTGTCTTGATCACTATGGCCTTGTAGTATAGTTTGAAGTCAGGAAGCCTGATTCCACCAACTCCGTTTTTCCTTCTCAAGATTGCTTTGGCTATTCGGGGTCTTTTGCATTTCCATACAAATCGTAAGATTTCTTGCTCTAGTTCTGTGAAAAATGCCATTGGTAATTTGATTGGGATTGCATTGAATCTGTAAATTGCTTTGGGTAGTACAGTCGTTCTCACGATGTTGATTCTTCCAATCCAGGAACATGGTATGTCCCTCCATCTGTTTGTGTCATCTTTGATTTCTTTCATCAATGTCTTAAAGTTTTCTGCATACAGATCTTTTGCCTCCTTAGACAGATTTATTCCTAGGTATTTTATTCTTTTTGTTGCAATGGTGAATGGGAGAGTCTCCTTCATTTCTCTTTCTGCTCTTCTGTTGTTAGTGTATAGGAATGGACCTTTCCTAATTTTAAGAGCCCTTTTATATGAATTGAGTCCATCCAGGCTTAGTTATCGCCAAGGTTGGTAGGTCTAAGAAAGCCCTTATGGAAAAGTATGCAGCTTTCAGCCAAAAGCACATTTTTCTACAATGAATGTGGTTTCCAATAACAAACATCTTCTGGACTCAGGATTGTAAGTCAAAGTTCTTGAACTCAAGACAGAATCTTCAATAGTACAGGAAAACTGATCTTTTTTAGCAAATAGGCTCAGCTAAAAACCAAGACACAGAATAGGTATAGATTTAACCTTAGTATGATGGTAACAGGTATGTAAACATTTGCTAGTCTTTTCTCGTCTTTCTAAAGTGGATATGATTACCCTCACAATGCACAAGACAAGACGCAATATACAAAGGTCTCATTAGCAGCTGGTGATCATAAACTGACATTCCTGTTTCTGATATAATTCCCAGCCAGGCTGAATTATAAAACCTGAAGCATCGAATTTTCTGTTTCCTCAGCCACTTCAGTGGCTGAGTGTGGACCCTCAATACAGGCTGACGCAAGTTAAAAATCGCCTTGAACAAGTTTGGGTGCTTCAGTTTCTTTCTCTGTAATAACAGTGCTTACCTCATACAATAAATGAAATAATGAATGTAAAGCACTTAGTGTAGTACCTGGCAAGTAGTACTATTGAAATAAATATTATCTATCAGTGTTATTGTTTCTCCATGAATCAGTTTCCTAGAATTTAGCTTTCAAGACTCTCTGTCTTATGATTTCAGCTGTAACCAATACCTTATGGATAGTCTGCCAAGTCCCATACTTCAGCCAGGTCTGAATGAATTTGGAGCTTACAATTTTCTACTTCCTTTGTGCCAAGGTATCTCTACCCCAGCAGGACTGATATTGGGGGCCCCATAATTCTTTGTGGTTGGAAGCCTTCCTGTGCACTGTAGGGTGCGGATAAGCATCCCAGGCCTCCATCCACTAGATGCCAGTAGCATCCCCCACCCCAAGTCATGAGTGACCACCAAAAATATCTCCAGCCATTGCCAATGACCCCTGGAGGCAAAATCACCTGAAGTCAAAAAAACACTGCTCTATGCTAGGACAAGGAATTCAGACTCTGATCCCCCAAAAGAGCAAATGAACTTGTCAGGGAGCATAAAGCGTATGAGTTCAGACCTTCTAGATGCAAAGTTACCCTCTTTACCTGCTGACCTCTCCACAATTTCACTCTCAGTTCCAACAGTAATTTCCCTTGTTTTCTTTTTCAGAAAGCACAACGATAACCAACAGCATTAAAGAGGTGAGTGGAAGCTGAATCCTAGAACCTAGCCAGGTAACAAATATTTACAAATCTCAAAGTTAGCAAATGGAGGTGACTACTATATGTTATATGTGTGCTATATGTCATATATCATATATATGATAATATAAAATATATGGTAAATATATTATGACACAACATTTTAATGTGTTGATTATAATACATGTAAGTTATATTATATTATAATGTTATATATAATGTATATTATATATAGCTATGATATGTACATATATATCACTCTGTTTATCACTATATATCTCACTATAGAGATAGATAGATGATGATGATAGACAGATGATAGATAGATAGATGATAGATAGAGTGTGTATGCATATATGGATGCATGCGTGTGTGTGTGTGTGTGTACTACCCCCTAAAGACAGAATCTATCCCAGACCAAGAAAGACAGACTAAACAAGACTGTATTAGGATATACTCAGCTGCTGCAACAAAGAGACCCTAATATCCAATGGCTTTAAACTTTATTACTTCCTGAGTTATCAGTCCAGAGGTGAGCAGTCCAGGCTAGTGAAGGGGTCCTGCTCCATCAGGCCATTAAGGGTACCCATGGTCTTTCCATACTGTTGCTCCATCACGCCTTGGCATCTTGTCCTCAGCTGCATAGTCAAAGCTGGATTGCTGCAATGCTGCATTTGTACTGGTGGGTAGAGGGGAGAGAGAATCCAGGGCAAGTTGTCTAGAGTACCAGGTGAAGAGGGGAGAGTGGAGAAGGGGCCTCTCTCTGCATCTACTCACTATATGATGTGCTAATAAGGTCCGGATACCTTCCTTGGAGACACATCTTAAGGTGACAACCCGGAAGTCTGATATATCATAGCCAAACCTAGATGCAAGGGAGGCTGGAACAATATGGTCTGTAGCTGGGTAGCATGGCCCAGATAAAATTTGAGGAATTCATTCAATTATTAAAAGTAGGACGGGGAAATGGAAATTGTATGATGATTAAGAGAGAGAGACCAAAAAAATGCCTGATAGGTAGTAATCATTTAGTGTCGGTAAACTGACTCTCAATTTTAACAGAGAATGATCCATGTCTCTGAGAATCTATAGTCTAGCAGAATGGACTTGTCCCTTATTTATCCTACTCCCCACCCTCACCCTGCTCAACTCCAGAGAAACTATTCACGCCTCACACTCCCAAGCTATAGGCCTCCAGGTACATGCTATTCTCCTACCTGAAACTCCTTTTTCCAGTTCCTCACCTGGCTGGTTCCTCCCACTCTTCCTTACTCAAGACTCAATTCAGGTGTAACGTCCCCCCAGATGGCCTCCCTAAACCCCTCCTTCTGAGTTAACATCCCCCACTATGTTCTTACAGTGGGGCTTGTGGGGGTTGGAAGTGTAGACAGAGGTTTGAATCCTAGTACCACAGTGGCAAGTGACATGGGCAAATGACGACCTCTCTATATGAGAATTCTCCAGAGAAACAGAACCAATAGGAGATAAGATATAAAGAGATCTGTTATAAGGAATTGGAAGACATGTCCCCAAATCTGCAGTCGACAAGCTGAAGATCCAGAAGCGCTGAAGGTGCAGTTCCAGTTTGAATCCAGAAGTTTGAGACCCAGGAAGAGCCAGTGTTTCAGTTTGAGTCTGAAGGAAAAAAAGTGTCCCAGCTCAAGCCTGGAAAAGGCAGTCAGGCAGGAAGAAAATCCCTCTCACTCAGACTTCTTGTTCTAGTCAGGCCCCCAAATGTGGCTGTGCTCCAGCCACATCAGGAAGGGAAATATACTTTACTTCATTTATCCACTCTGATGTTTTGGGGTTTTTGTTTGTTTTGGGTTTGTTTTTTTTTTTTAACATTTATTTATTTATTTATTTATTTTTTAATGTGTGGCTGAGTTGGGTATTTGTTGCCATGTGCAGGCTTTCTCTAGTTGTGGAGAGGGGGAGCTACTCTTTGTTGTGGTGTGTGGGCTGCTCATTGTGGTGGCTTCTCTTGTTGCAGAGCACAGGTCCTAGAGCACACAGGCTTCAGTAGTTGTGGCACATGGGCTCAGTAGTTGTGGCACACAGGCTTAGTTGCTCCACAGCATGTGGGACCTTCCTGGACCAGGAATCGAACCCGTGTCCCCTGCATTGGCAGGTGGATCCTCAACCACTGCACCACCAGGAAAGTCCTCAGATGTTAATTTCATCCAGAAACATGCTCAGACACAACCAGAATGATGTTTGACAAAATATCTGGGTAACCCATGACCCAGTCAAGTTGACACATAAAATTAACATTCAGACTCTTCAAGATCAATTTACTTATCTGGGACTTCCCTGGTGGTGCAGTGGTTAAGAATCCATCTGCCAATGCAGGGGACACAGATTCGAGCCCTGGTCTGGTAAGATCCCACATACTGTGGAGCAGCTAAGCCTGTGTGCCACAACTACTGAGTATGTTCTGTAGAGCCCATGAGCCACAACTACTGAAGCCCATGCTCCTAGAGCCCATACCCCAAAACAAGAGAAGACACCGCAATGAGAAGCCCACACACTTCAATGAAGAGTAGCCCTCACTCACTGCAACTAGAGAAAGCCCACACACAGCAATGAAGACTCAACACAGCAAAAAATTTTAAAAATAAATTTATTTTTTTTTAAATTTGCTCATCTGCAAGGCGAGGGTGGTAATGGCACCCTTGGATAGATAAACAGATTAGATGAGATAATATATGTGTAGTATAAAGCACCGTGCCTGGTCCAGAGTACATGGTCCATCCATGTTATCCATTGTTATCTCCAGTAGACTGATAACATTTAAATGGTGTGTTGTCGCCCTCTAGACAGTGAGCTTCTTGAGGGCAGGATTCAGACCAAGCCCACACTGGAAGTTCAACAACTGTTCATTGAAGTAATAACAAGTAATCATGTTATCAACAGGAACATTTCATTATAAAATGTCATTGCCAGGTTCCTCAAAAAATTAAACATAGAATTACCAGATGACACAGCAATTCCACTCCTAGGGATATACCCAAGAGAATTCAAAGCAGGGACCCAGACATATACCTGGACAAAAGTATAATTCAAAAAGATACATACACCCCTAGGTTCACAGCAGCACTATTCACAATAGCCAAGACATGGAAACAACCTAAATGTCCATCAGTAGATGAGTGGATAAAAAAGATGTGGTACATATATACAATGGAATATTACTCAGCCATAAAAAGCAATGAAACTGGGACATTTGTAGAGACATGGATGGACTTAGAGACTGTCATACAGAGTGAAGTGATCAGAAAGTGAAAAACAAATATCGTATATTAACACATATATGTGGACTATAGAAAAATGGTACAGATCAACTGGTTTGCAAGGCAGAAATAGAGACACAGATGTAGAGAACAAACATATGGACACCAAGTGGAGAAAGCGGGGAGGGTTGGGGGGGGAATGAATTGGGAGATTGGGATACCAAATTGTACACTCTAAATATATGCAGTTTATTGTATGTTAACTGTAACTCAATAAAAGTTCTAAAAAAAAAAAGAGAGAGAGATGAATGGATAAAGCAGATGTGGTACTCTATGACGTACATCAAAGCAAGATCCTTTTTGACCCACCTCCTAGAATCATGGAAATAAAATCAAGAATAAACAAATGGGACCTAATGAAACTTAAAAGCTTTTGCACAGGGAAAGAAACCATAAACAAGACAAGAAGACAACTCTCAGAATGGGAGAAAATACTTGCCAACGAAGCAACTGACAAAGGATCAATCTCCAAAATATACAAGCAGTTCATGCAGCTTAATACCAAAAAAGCAAATAACCCAATCCACAAATGGGCGGAAGACCTAAATAGACGTTTCTCCAAAGAAGACATACAGATGGCCAACGAACACATGAAAAGATGTTCAACATCACTAATCATTAGAGAAATGCAAGTCAAAGCCACAATGAGGTCACCTCACACCGGTCAGAATGGCCATCATCAAAACATCTAGAAACAATAAATGTTGGAGAGGGTGTGGAGAAAAGGGAACTCTCCTGCACTGTTTGTGGAAATGTAAGTTGGTACAGCCACTATGGAAAACAGTTTGGAGGTTCCTTAAAACACTAAAAATAGAACTACCATATGATCCAGTAATCCCACTCCTGGGCATATACCCAGAGAAAACCATAATCCAAAAAGAAACTTGTACCATAATGTTCATTGCAGCACTATTTACAATAGCCAGGACATGGAAGCAACCTAAATGCCCATCAATAGATGAATGGATAAAGAAGATGTGCATATATATACAACGGAATATTACTCAGCTATAAAAAGGGATGAGATGGAGCTATATGTAATGAGGTGGATAGACCTAGAGTCTGTCATACAGAGTGAAGTAAGCCAGAAAGAGAAAAACAAATACTGTATGCTAACTCATATATATGGAATCTAAAAAAATGGTACTGATGAACCCAGTGACAGGGCAAGAATAAGGATGCAGATGCAGAGAATGGACTGGAGGACAAGGGGTTGAGGGGGTGGCGAAGGGGAAGCTGGGACAAAGTGAGAGAGTAGCATAGACATATATACACTCCCAACTGTAAAATAGATAGCTAGTGGGAAGCTGTTGTATAACAAAGGGAGATCAACTCGATAATGGGTGATGCCTTAGAGGGCCAGGACAGGGAGGGTGGGAGGGAGTCACGGGAGGGAGGGGATATGGGGATATATGTATAAATACAGCTGATTCACTTTGGTGTACCTCAAAAACTGGTACAAGAGTGTAAAGCAATTATATTCCAGTAAAGAGCTTTAAAAAATAAAATAAAATAAAGGACATGGTTAACAACAACAAAAAAATATGTGGTATATATATATATGTGTGTGTGTGTATATATATATATATATACACACACACACAATGGAATACTACTTGACCATAAAACAGAATAAAATAATACCATTTGCAGCAGCATGCATGGACCTACAGATTATCATACTAAGTGAAGTCAGTCAGAAAGAGAAAGACAAATACTATATGATATTACTTATATAAGGAATCTAAAATACAACACAAATAAGCTTATTTACAAAACAGAAACAGACTCACAGACACAGAAAACAGACTCACAGACACAGAAAACAGACTTGTGATTGCCAAGGAGAAGGGAAGGGTAAGGAAGGGATGGAGGGAGAGTTTGAGATTAGCAGATGCAAGCTATTATATATATTGTAGAATGGATAAACAACAAGGTCCTACTGTAGAGCACAGGGAACTATACTCAATATCCTGTGATAAACCATAATGGAAAAGAATATGAAAAAGAATGTATATAAAACAACCACTTTTCTGTATAGCAGAAATTAATACGACATTGTAAATCAACAATACTTCAATAAAATATATTTTTAAAAAAAGAAAGCAGGGACCCAAATAGATATTCGCACACCTGTGTTCTTAGCACTATTCACAATAGCCAAAAGGCAGAAACAGCCCAAATGTGCATCAGCAGATGAAGGGATGAATAAAATGTTGTATATCCATACTGTGAAATATTATTCAGCCATAAAAATATGAAGTTCTGATTCCCACTACACCATGGATGACCCTTGAAAACATGCTCAGTGAAAGAAGTCAGACGCAAAAGGTCACATAGTGTATGATTCCCTTTATATGACATGTCCAGAATAGGCAAACCCATGGAAACAGAAAGCAGATTCATGCTTTCCAGAGACTGGGGGAAGGGAGAGAGGGGAGTAACTGTTTAATGGATTTTATTTGGGGATGATGGAAATATTTTGGAACCACAAAAAGGTGATGGTTGCACAACATTATGAATGTACTAAACTGCAACTGACTTGTATACTTCAAAAGGGTGAATTTCATATTGTGTGAATTTCACCTCAATACAACAAAATGCATCACCAAATAAATATAGGTGCAAAGTCATCATGCCAGATCAGACACTAAAATAATTCTGATGGGCCAATGCTTTGGTGCCTATTCTGTACAAATGGGTTTAAACCAAGACAACCTCAGTTGTCATTTAGAGGAAAGCGTTATACCAGGAGGCCACCTCTAAACTAGAAAACTCAGCTCAGAATTTCCACCAAGATTCATTAGACTGAAAGAGTAGAACATTAAAAAGGTTTATTTGAACCTGGTTCTGAAAGTCCCTCCAACCCTTTTCTATATATCTCTCTGCTTATAACTCTTCAGCATGATATCATTTTCCTCTTAAGAGCATTCATTCAGCCCATGAACACTTACTGAGCCCCTACTATTCACCAAGGACAGTTCAAGGTGCTGGGAAACAGCTGTGAAGATAAAATCCCCATCCTGATGGGACTTACTGTCTAGTACTTTAATATACCACAAATCCCTGAGAAACTTGTTAAAGTGCAGGTTTGAATTCGGTACATGTGGACTGGAACCTAAGAGTCTGAATTTATAATAAGCTCTCATGTGATACCGATACTGCTGGTCCGAGGACCATACTCTGAGTACAAGCATGTGGGGATCAGTGTAAAAATTATTTTTCAAATCATCTATACTACAATTTTTATTGCCATGTATTTGATTTACAATGTTTCAGGTGTACAACAAAGTGATTCAGTTACATACATTCTTTTTCAGATTCTTTTCCATTATAAATTACTACAAGAGATTGAATATATTTTCCCTGTGCTATACAATAGGTCCTTGTTCTTTATTTTTTTATATAAATTTATTTATTTTATTTATTTATTTATTGGCTGCGTTGGGTCTTCATTGCTGTACATGGGCTTTCTCTAGTTACTAAGGGCAGGGGCTACTCTTCATTGTGGTACACAGGCTCCTCATTGTAATGGCTTCTCTTGTTGCGGAGCACAGGCTCTAGGTGCGTGGGCTTCAATAGTTGCAGCACACGGGCTCAGTAGTTGTGGCTCACGGACTCTAGAGCACAGGCTCAATAGTTGTGGCGCACGGGCTTAGTTGCTCCGTGGCAAGTGGAATCTTCCCAGAGCAGGGCTCAAACCCGTGTCCCCTGAGTTGGCAGGCGGATTCTTAACTACTGCACCACCTAGGAAGTCCTGTTCTTTATTTTATATAGAGTAATGTGTATCTGTCAATCCCAAATTTCTAATTTATCCCTCCCCCTCCTTTCCCCTTTGGTAACCACAAATTTGTTTTCTATGTCGGTACTACAATTTTAAAACTTCACCTTGGCCCTTCAGTCTTCTTCAGCCACGGGCCCATCTTTTTTGCTATCCATCATAGAACCACTGTATTTTATGCCTGAAACTAACATAATATTGTAAATCAACTATACTTCATTAATAAATAAATGATAGAGAGATAAACAGATAAAATGAGTTTAATATAGCTTTAAAAAAAACAATAAATTTCTTGATATAAAAAGGCCAGTTACATTTTAGTTCCAGGTTGTTGTTAATTATTTCTTATTATTCATGAGCATCATTAGACTTACTTAGGTTTTGTTTCTTTGCTGATCGTTTGTTTCTTATATCTCTTATATTCCCATGAATTACTTTTTTGCTGGGGGAGGGGTTGAGTTACATTGTTTAGTAATTCTCTAAAGGGGAAGTTTGAGGATGATTAACTTCCAAGTTGTAATGTCTGAAAATATCTTAATTTTGCACCCCCATCCCACCCCCATTTTAATATTAACTTGGGGGACTTCCCTGGTGGCGCAGTGGGTAAGACTCTGTCCTCCCAATGCAGGGGGCCCAGGTTCGATCCCTGGTCAGGGAACTAGATCCCACATGCATGCTGCAACTAAGAGTTTGCATGCTGCAACTAAGGATCTGGTGAGCTGCAGCTGAGAAGTCCGTTTGCTGAAACGAAGGAGCCCACGTGCTGCAACTAAGGAACTGCCAAGCCACAACTAAGGAGCCCTGTAGCCACAATTAAGGAGCCCACCTGCCACAACTAAGACCTGGCACAACCTAATTAATTAATTAATTAATATTTTTAAAATAAAAATAAAAAATAGATAAATGTTAACTTGGCTGGGGAAAAAAAAGAAGAAAAAAAGGCCAGTTAGAGTAACTTCTTTTTTTTTTATAGAGTAGAATAAATTTTTATTACACGGCATTTTATTTAAAAAAAATTTTTTACCTTTGTAGACTACATTTTCACAGTAGAGATTCTCACAGTGGGGCAACAACAACTTATTACTTATAATTTTATATTTGTGGACAGATTACTTTAGAACAAGTAAAATAAACACATTTGAGGATTAATTCTCTGTTTAGAATCTGTAACAATTTGAAACATCTATCAAGGGACCTCTTCCGTATATGGAACTTCTCTATATTCAGAAACTCTCCAGGCTCTTCTTCCTAGGATTTAGAAATCACTAATGTGAAATACCAGCATTTCTGATTTTCAAATTTCCCTAGGATGTGTAACCATCAGTAACTGGTATCAACTGAACAGAGAGGGAAAGTTTACAAAAACTAAACACTGCCTAATTTTCTGCCAAGACTTTTTTTATGAATTAACAGTCTTTCCCTTTCTCCATCGTCCTAGGACAAATATAGATGTTTGATCAGATATTGAGAGTAATAAAGCTGAATTCCCTTTAAAAGTTTGAAAGGCAAAAGCTCTATGTCCATCAGTGGATGAATAGATAAACAAAATGTGACACATATATATATACACATACATAAACGTGTGTGTGTGTGTGTGTGTGTGTGTGTGTGTGTGTGTGTGTGTGTGTTCAGTGGAATATTATGCAGCCTTAAAAACAGAAAATCCTCCCATATGTGGCAACATGGATGAACCTTGAGGACATTATGATAAGGGCACTGAGCCGGTCACAGAAGAACAAATACTGCGTGATTCCACTTATATGAGATCTCTGAAATAGTCAAATTCATAGAATCAAAGAATGGAGTGGTGGTTGCCAGCACCAATGGGGAGGGGACTATGGGGAGTTGCTGTTCAAATGGCATAAAGCTTCCCTTATACAAGATGAATAAGCTCTAGGAATCTGCCAGACAACACTGTATCTATAGTCAACAATAATGTGCAGCAAAAACATGTTAAAAGGGCAGATCTTGGGACTTCCTAGGTGGCACAGTGGTTAAGAAGCTGCCTGCCAATGCAGGGGACACGGGTTTGATACCTGGCCCGGGAAGATCCCACATGCCAAGGAGCAACTAAGCCCATGCACCACAACTATTGAGCCTGTGCTGTACAGCCTGAGAGCCACAACTACTGAGCCTGTGTGCCACAACTACTGAAGTCCATGCACCTAGAACCCGTGCTCCACAACAAGAGAAGCCATCGCAGTGAGGAGCCCATGCACCTCAATGAAGAGTAGCCCCTGTTCACCACAACTAGAGAAAGCCCGTGTGTAGCAACGAAGACCCAATGCAGCCAATAAATAAATTTATTTTTTAAAAAAGGGGGGGGGCAGATCTCATGTTAAGTGTTCTTACCACAATAAAATAGATTTTTTTTAAAAAGGCAAAATCTCATATATAATGGTTAGTTATACTGCGAGCCCTGAGAGACAGCCCGTTAACTCCCTAGCATACAGAACTCAGTCTCACAGTTTCTTGGATACAACTTCTCTCAAATCTTTCTTCAAATATTAAATTCTAACAATAACCAGGTGATTAGAAGAGGTTTGTCTCACCAATGGACTTATCTGTTATTTCCTTCTTGTTGTGAATTGAATGGCATGACAGAGCAGAGGCAAGGCGGTTACACTCAATTCTCAAGGTATTAAGTCTAAAGGGTCAGAGCTTCCACAGCATAGCCACAGCTTTGCAGATGCACACATCATGATAGTTGAAATAATAAAGCCCAGCAACTGTGAAAGCCGAGAGCACCAAAAGACCTGCCTTGGCAGCTTTCTGCAATACATCCCTTCAAACATAGTAACAATTTATCCAGTGCCCTAGGGACTACAAAGAGTGAGGGCTACAGCCAGAGAGTAACCCATCGCAGAGCAAGGATTCAAATAAGCAGCTGGAAGTAGGTCCAGGAGCAAAACACTGACAACTGTCTCAACAATCCAGTGGAGAGATGCAGCCTTGGAACCAGAATGGTGGCTGGGTGACAGGTGAATCTGCTGTATTCCACACCATCCTGGGGTTGGTCAGTCTTAGAGAAATGCTGAGACGTGAGCCAATCTGACCACTGAGGTTCGGAGGAACAGAGCTCATCCTCCTCCAGCACCGCAAGGGACACTCAGCCTCCAGAAAGTCACCATGTCACTCCTGAAGGCTCTAGAGTACCTTCTGAGCTATAATTCTACTTCCTGATTTCTCAACTGTGGCACTATTGACATTTGAGACTGGGTCATTCTTGGCTCTGAGGGCTGCCCCATGTATTATAGGAAGTTGAGTAGCACTTCTGACCTAAATATCAGTAGCACTCCTCAGTGGTGACAATCCAAACATCTCCAGACATTACCAAACTTCCCCTGGGGATCAAAGTCGCCCCCAGTTGAGAACCACTGCTCTATTTCTAGAAACCTTACCACTTCCTTGTTGGTAAAAGATGTTCATGATAGCTAACACTTACACAGTGTTTACCAGGCAGACACTGTTCTAAA
Source organism: Hippopotamus amphibius kiboko (assembly GCF_030028045.1). Classification (NCBI taxonomy): domain Eukaryota; kingdom Metazoa; phylum Chordata; class Mammalia; order Artiodactyla; family Hippopotamidae; genus Hippopotamus; species Hippopotamus amphibius. The sequence continues at coordinate 13,138,992 of NC_080200.1, read as the reverse complement.
AATGCAGCATCTCTTCACTCATTTAATCTTCCCCCAAAACCCTATGGGGTCCTAGTACTGTCCTCACCCTAAACGGGGAAACTGAGGTGACTGAGTGACTTTCCCAAGGTTGCTCAGCCAGTGAATGCTGGAGTCAGGGTTTAAACCAGACATCCGGCTCCAGCATCTGCTTTCTCGTGTTTTCTTCTGATCCACTGGATGTGGGACCTATCAGATTGGATTTTTTCTAATTCTTTATCTCTTCAAAGTTGCAACGGGTTGTTGAGAATATCGAGGCGCTTCTCACCAATAAGATTCTATTGGGAACGGCAGAGAAGAGAAACGTCACGTCCACAGTTACAGCTATGCTCCAGAAAGGGGAATCAATTGTTCTACAAGCTGCCTTGAAAGCCCCAGACCAAATCATCCAGAAAGTCCAAAACAGTAGTGTGGGTAAGAACAGCGATCCCCAACATTTTTGGCACCAGGGACCGGTTTCCTGGAAGACAATTTTTCCATGGACTGGGGTGGGGGTGGAGGAATGGTTCAGGCAGTCATGTGAGCGATGGAGACCAGTGGGGAGCAACAGATGAAGCTTCACCCACTCACCCACCCACTGCTCACCTCCTAGTGTGTGGCCCAGTTCCTGACAGGCTGCAAACTGGTACTGGTCCCTGCCCCAGAGGTTGGGAACTCCTGGGTAAGACAATAAGGTGTGATACACATAGGGGTATGGTTACTAACTGAGGTCTGGATTAAGCAATTCGAAACATAAACAAGTACTGCATGAGTCCATTTATATAAAATTCTAGAAAATGCAAATTAATCTATAGTGACAGGGATGGGAGGGTGGGTGAAGGGATGAAAAAGGAATATGAGAAAATTTGGAGAAATTGTTGGGAGTGCTGGAAATGTCCTCCACCTTGGTGGTGGTGGTTTTACAGATGTATACACTCGATGAAACTCATCCAGTTGTACACTTTAATGTGTGCAATTTGTTGTGCATCAATCACACCTCCATAGGGCTGATTTTAAAAATTGTCACTGGGGAAATTCCCCGGTGGTCCAGTGGTTAGGACTCCACGCTTTCACTGCCGGGACCCAAGAGGGTCTGGGAACTAATATCCCATAAGCCTCCCGGCATGGCCAAAAAAAATTTTAATAAAAATTATTTTTTAAAATTTAAAAAATTTAAAAATAAAAATTGTTGGTTGTTTCCAACGCTAAGTCTGGAATCCTAGCTTAAAGTTAGTTGTTTTTTTTTTAACCAGTGCTTGCATAACCTAGCAGCACATGTCACAGTGACTGTACTTAAACTATCCCAGAGGAACATCTTACTACATATTTTTAAAATAAGAATACTTTTATTAGGGAATTCCCTGGTGGTCCAGTGGTTAGGACTTGGCACTTTCACTGCCAGGACCCAGGTGGGTCTGGGAACTCATATCGCACAAGCCTCCCTGTGTGGCCAAAAAGTTTTTTAAATAAAAATACTTTTTAAAAATTAAAAAATCTTAAAAATATTGTCAGCGGTTTCCAATCCTGAGTTTGGAATTCTGGCTTAAAGTTAGGTTTGGTTTTTTTTTAACCAGAGCTTACATACTTAACAGCACATGTCACAATGATGCTACTTAAATCATCCCAGAAGGAGCATCTTACTACATATTTTTAAAATAAAAATACTTTTACTAGGGAATTCCCTGGCGGTCCAGTGGTTAGGACCTGGTACTTTCACTGCCAGGACCCAAGTTTGGGAAACTAAGATCTTACAAGCCACGCAGCATGGCCAAAAGATATATATATACTTTAATTATACTTGCCATATAGTCATTAGATATCCATGTGATGAGATTATATGTCAATTAGCTTGACATTGGTAATCATTTCACTGTGTAAATGTGTTTCAAGTCTTCATATTGTACACCTTAAATATATACAATTTTTGTTTTTGAAAATAAAAGTACCATAGCAAAGCCAAGTATTAAATTTTTTAAAAATTAGCAAAAAAACACATACACAAAACTAAATTGAGACCAGCCAAATCCACCCACATCCCAGTCCTCCAATCCGATACCCATGTAGGTACATGTCTGATGAAGAGACACATTTTTTGTGTATGTTACAATGTACATATAGTTGTACAAACTGCTTTCTCACTCATTACATTACAAACACCTTTCCATGTAAATCATATACATCATCATCACCTATGTTATTGTTGTCAATGGTTTATAGAGTTGCATGGTATATATAATTTATTTATACTACATATTTATTTATACTGTAATTTATTTATTTCCCTATTCTGGGAAATGTGGGTTGTTATCAAACAACCCTGTGACAAAGACCATTGAAAATTTATCTGTGTGTATTTGTTTGGTGTTTTCTTAGGATAAATTCATAGAAAAGGAATCATTAGATCAAAAGGAAAAAAACATTTTATAGACTTCGGATACATATCACTATATTGGCCTCCAGAAATGCTGCTGGCTATGCTTTTTATTCAGCTCGGAGATGTCAATGTATTTGTGCATACCTAACTAACCATTTTGTTTTACCAACTTGCATAATAAAATACTTTATACACTATAAAAATAATAATTTTTTAAATTTTTAATAAAATAAAATTCAGTGCCTAACCTTCTTGGGAAACCAGAATCTGGACAATTTCATTCAAAATTAAACCAGATTACGAGTAACTCTCATCTTTCCTGATGTGGCCATTTCCTAATTGTTTTATCAATTGCCAGTACCCTTACCTCAGTGGACTTTAGTCTCCTCATCTGTAAAGTGAGATAATAATGCACAATGCTGCATATAATATACTTAAAACTAGGGCTGGTAATTGCTATTCTACCTTCAACTCTTTATTATTATAAAGTTTTATTTAAATAAAGTCATTTTTCATATTCCTATCTACTTTATAATAGTTTCATTAGGTGCTATTTTGTTACTTGCTTCTTTTTAACTTTTTTAAACATATACAAAAGGAGACATAATAAGCCCACTCTACTCATCACCCAGCTTCAATTGCCAATTCAGGACCAGTCTCTGACTGTCTGATTTTTAAGATAAATATTTTCATCAGCGTATTTCTTGCTTTTCTTTTTTTGGCCGCACCACGCAGCTTGCAGGATCTTAGTTCCCCGAAGAGGAATGGAATTCGTGCCCTCTGCAGTGAAAGCAGGGAGTCCTAACCACTGGACAGCCAGGGCATTCCCTTATTTCCTGCTTTTCTATGACTTCATTTTTATTGGAAGCATGGTTTCCCTTTAAGAGAGAAGACACAAATTTTTTAATCAATTCCTTCTTAAACATTTAGGTTATTTCCCATATTTCACCATTATCATCTTTGCTGCTGTGAACTTTCTTGTAACTAATTCTGCTCTCTTATCCATGATTGTTTTCCGAGAATAAATTCCTAGAAACAGAATTGTCGCTTCAAAGATGATATGCTAGAGAATGTTAGTTAAGAACTTGATTTCAGGAGTTAATCCTACTTAAATTCTGAACTTCGGTTTCCTCATCTGAACAATGGTTCCCCATGGGGTTATAAGATGCTGTTATAAGATGATGATGTATAACGATCTTAGCCCAGTGCCTGGCACATCCTAGACATTCAGTATATTTGAGCTGTTTGTGTAGCTATGCACATTTTTAAAACTTATAGTAAATGTAAGCTTGCCGGTTGTTTTTCTTAGCTGCTGTTGAAACTCGAGTTGTCACAGACAATTGCTCCAAGGCAGTCACCTTCAACCTGAATGCCCAGATGAACTCCATGGATATCCACTGCAATGACATCATCCAGGGAAACATACAAGGTACATGTGGTGGCTGCATGCAGAACCCCTAAGACACGCAGAGCAATATCACTCTGTGAACAGTAAGGAAAGGTCCACAATAGGCTCCCCCCCAATGGGTCTGTTACCCTAAAACTGTGTCATTTGAGTCTTCCTTAAAAAAAAAAAAATCCTCCTAAATTGGAGGCTTTCTATTCTTCTGCATGAAAGAGACTTCTTTGCAATTTAGGGGCCGTACTATCCGGGCCTCAGTTTGGGTTCACTCAGGAGCAGTCTGTGGATGTATAAGGAGTTCAAGTGTAATAATTTTATTTGGGAGATGATCCCAGGAAGCCCCAGCAGATGTATCCGTCAAGGGTCTCCAGAGAAACAGAAACAACGGGGTGTGTGTGTAGAGAGAGACAGAGACAGAGACAGACAGGGACAAAGAGATTTTAAGGAATTAGCTCATTAGTGATTGTGGAGGGTAGCAAGTCTAAAATCTAGCCAGCAGGCTGAAGACCCAGAGAATAGTTGCTGCAGCTTGCGGCCGAAGGCAGTCTCTTCCTCAAGAGAAGTCAGTGTTTTTCTTAACACCTTCCACTGATTGGATGAGTGCCCACCCACGTTACGGACAGTAATCTGCTTTATTCAAGATCTGCTGATTTAAATGTTCATCTCATCTAAAAATACCTTCACAGCAATATCCAGATGGGTGTTTGACCAAATATCTGGGTATCGTGGCCTATCCAAGTTGAAACAGAAAATTAACCATCCCAGTAGGGAAAACAGGAAGTGAGACAAGGAGAAGGCAGCCCTTACAGGTATTACTATGTTAGTGAGCCAGTTACTGCTGGTGGTGACTGGGGTTCAATCCCACTGAGTTACCCCATTCAAGGAGAGGGACCTGGGCTCTTTATCCACCTGCTCCGATCCATTACTGATCGAGAGCCCTTCTAGGGGGGTGGAGGAGGTGGAGGTAAACTTCTAGGCTCGTCCAACCTGCCCTGTGTAGAGATCAAACACATTCACTCCTGGGAAAACTCCCAGACAGAGAGTCACAGCTGCTTGCAGTAGAATCCAACAGCATATAGAGAAACCAAGAGTGGCAAGGAAATCGTCAGGGTGCTTGCAGCATCTGCTCCAGCTGGTGTAAAAAGGCATAAATTGTTACTATTAACTGTCCCAGTATTACCAGACTTTATGATTTTTTTCAAGAGAAACCAAAAATTGGGCTGTTTGCATGAATATCTCCAATTTTTTAATTTAAAAAGAATACTTTTATTATAGCTGCCATAGAGTTATAATTGCTATAGCACAATAAATGGGATATTAAAATCCAATCACGGGACTTCCCTGGTGGCGCAGTGGTTAAGACTCCATGCTCCCAACACAGGGGGCCCCAGGTTCAACCCCTGGTCAGGGAACTAGATCCCACATGCGTGCCACAACTAAGAGTTCGCATGCCACAACTAAGGAAGCCTCGGGCCACAACTAAAGACCCCGTCTGCTGCAACTAAGACCCAGCGCAACCAAATAAATAAATAAACATTAAAAAATATCCAGTCACATAAACATGGGGCACAGCTGGTCTGTACTATCACCAAAAGTCCCAAAGTAAAGACAAGAAAACATAGACAACAAACCACCTGCTGAACTGAGATAGTCTCACGTAGCAATTAGTTCACATCACTTCCTCTCCTCCCCTGGGAAGATAACAACTTGAATGTGTCTCCATCTGAAAATGGGTCAGGCAGAGGATGAAAGCCAAATTCCAACCACATGATTTCACACTTGCACAATCACGCAGTTCCCCTGTTACTCACAGTGTGTAGAGAGAGCATGCAGAACTTCACAGTGCAAGCCAAACCAAACATGTCTGCAACCCAGTTTGCTCCTTGGTCATGTTCTGAGGCACTGGGGGTTAGGATGGCAACATACAAATTTGGGGAGGACACAGCTCAGCCCATAACAACTGTCTGGGCTGAATCGTCTAGGTGAATTACAGACGTCACAATGTGATTGCATGTGCCTTGGGGAGAACCTGGCTTAGATGGCAGATGATTTATCTTCCCCTAATGGCCCCCACGGTCTCACCTGGGAGCATTTGCATTGGCTGTTCCTCTGCCAGGAATGCCAACCACCACTCCACTGGGTGGACTTTTATTCTTCTTTCAACATAGCTCAGCTTTTGCCTCCTCCATGAAGACTCCCAGGACTGCCATTTCCATCTCAGCACCAGAGTCAGGCCCTCCCTCCTCTGTGCTCCTCCAGCATCCTGAACGTACTTTATCCTGGCATTTAATGTGTTCTATCTGTTCACTGACATGTCCTTGTCTCCCCCACCATATCTTAAGGGTGAAAACCATGAATTCTTTCTCTGTGTAGTCACCTTCACCAGCACAGTAACAGAGAACAGTAACAAATATTCATTGAATTAAATCCACGTTTAGGTTGAGGACTCAACATTCCTAAAGAGAGAAAAGAATCCATTGATGGATGCATGACAAGCTCATAAAGGGACACTTTTCTGTCCTTCACGTCCTGCCATGGACTGGATCATTTGATGGGCGGAGGCGGGGGTCAGCCTGTGCCCTGTAGGATGTTGAGCAGCATCCCTGGCCTTTATCCGCTAGATGCCAGCAGCAAGCCCCCAGTCGTGACAACCAAAAATTCCTCCAGACGTTGCCCAATGTCAACGAAGGTGGGAGGGGGCAGAATAGCCCCCAGCTGAGAACCCCTGATCTAGAGCAACCTTGTAATTTATCTCCAAATGGTAGATAATTTTAATATCAGAAGGGGGTCCTATTAGATTACACCAAGACACCAGGTGCGAACCAGGACTGTTTTAGGTACAACCACATGACCCCTCTCCCTGTAAGCAATCTCAGAGAACAAACCCAGGCCACAGACACCAACCTCGGAGACCTCGACAGCCACTCCTCCCTTCTCTGCTTATGATTTGCTCTCACACCGGAATATTTCGGCTCATAAACAAGCAGTTTCCAAGCAGATCGGGGGATATATCACCCGCTGATGTTTCGTTCTGATGAATGGAAACTGCCATGAAGTCAGAAAAGCAGACGTGAATCTCCTACTTCTCATCCTTCGCGTGAGGCTAGAGACACCTGGTTAGAGAAACCTGCTGAGGGGTTTATTCCAGTCGGATGAACCACGCAGCTAGTAAGTGGCGAAGCTGGGATCTGAATCCAGAAACCTGGTTCTTGTCCCAGGGTCCTTAACGACTCACTATATATGTCCTCTTTGTCGTGTGGACTTCTCACCAGCTACAATAATAAATATTTATTGACATGGGAATAAGTTCACTAACATATTATCACGTATATATGTATATGTGTGTATATACGTTATATGCTAGGTCTGCCATAAAATACCAGACTGGGTGGCTTAAACAAGACAAATTTATTTTCTTACAGTTCTGGAGGCTGGAATTCCAAGATGAAGGGGTTGGCAGGGTTGGTTTCTCCTGAGGCCTCTCTCCTTGGCTTGAAGATGGCGACCTTCTCACTGTGTCCTCACGTGGTCTTTTCTCTGTGTGTGTGCATCCCTGGTCTCTCTTCATGTGTCCAAATTTCCTCTTGTAAAGACACCAGGCAGATTGGATTAGGGCCCATCCTAACAGTCTCATTTTAACTTCAGCACCTCTTTGAAAGCGCTATCTTCAAACACAGTCACATTCTGAAGTACCATTAGGACGTCAATATACAGATTTGGGGGAGGAACACAATTCAGTCTTTAACACTATTGACATATGTCGTGTGCATGTCCTCATATGTAATAAAAATATAAATATATGATATAACTATATCAGGTACCTGTATTTTTTAGCCTATCAAAGTATGTTAAATTATGCCATTCCCTTGTTTAAAACCCTCCAAGAGTTTTCCACTGGCTTAAAATAAAAGCAAAGTCCTCCCCAAGGCTCATAAGGCCCTGTAAGGTCAGCCCCCATCATGCCCTCCCCTCCTGACACTGTTCCCCTCACTCACTCTGCTTCAGCTACACTGGCTCCTTGCTGTTTCCTGGGCAAGTGGGCACAGTCATGTCTCTGGGATTTTCTTCCCTGCTATTTTCTCCTCCTAGAGCACTCTTCTCTCAAATGCCCTCCCTCCACCCTGCTGTCTGAAAACTGTCTAAAATAGCAACCCCCATCTCTCGCTGTCCCCTTAACTTTGCTTAATTTTCTCCACAGGATTGAGCAGTCTCTGATATATACCTTTGTTGCAGGAAGGGGGACCCCTTCCAGGGCATGAGAGCGGGCTCTTGTCTAACACTCAGAAATGAACTGTTTGAGGAGACATACGTGCTGACACACTTTATTGGAAAGGGGCACCCAGGCAGAGAGCAAGGGGAGAACTGCTCTGCCACTTGGCTCATGGTGCCAGGTTTTATGGTAATGGGGTTAGTTTCCGGGTTGTCTCTGGCCAATCATCTTGCTTGGCCCATAGTCTGAGTCAGGGTCCTTCCTGGGGGCACGAGCATCTCTCAGCCAAGATGGATTCTAGTGCAAAGGATTCTGGGAGACTGGTCGTCTCCTCCCTCTTTGGGCCCCTCCCAAATTCTCCTGGTTAGTAGCACCGTGTTCTTTATCAGGACCTCCTGTTGTGAGACAACTCTCACAAGTGCTTAGCATCCCGCCTGCCCAAGCCGGGTGGTTTCAGTCAATGGTTTCAGTCAACAGTTCCCTAATGCCTTTATTTATTTGTTTATATTTGTCTGTCTGCTGTGCCAGAAAGTAAGGTCCATAAGAGGAGAAACTCAGTTTATTTTGTCTCCCACTGTATCCCCAGAATAATGTCTGGAACATAGTAGGCATTTCACTAAAAAAAAAGTGACTAAATATACATAGGTAATGATTTCCATATATATTATCTAGATCTAGATCTGATTTACACATATATAACATAGAGAGAGAAAGGAAATGATTAGATACAAACATTATAGAGATAGAGATACTTGTAACCCAACTATAAATGGATTTCCTTGAGTCCTGCCTCAATATCATGTTTCTTGCAAAAGAAACACAAAAGCAATTCTATTTTTTATACATGTTTATTGGAGTATAATTGCTTTACAGTGTTGTGCTAGTTTCTGCTGTACAACAAAGTGAATCAGCTGTATTTATACATATATCCCCATATCTCCTCCCTCTTGAGCCTCCCTATCCCACCCCCCAGATCATCACCAAGCACCAAGCTGATCTCCCCATGCTCTGCAGCAGCTTTCCACTAACATCTATTTTACATTTGGTAGTGTGTAAATGTCAACGCTACGCTAAAAGTCTTGAAAAACAAGTTAATCATTACTGAAGTTCCTTCAAGAGGCAGCAGAGGAAGTGGAATGATGTCACACAAGACTTACCCAATTTCCTTTGACAGCTGTCCCTTGGTTTCCAAGAGGGATTGGTTCCTGAACCCCCACAGACACCAAAATCCAGAAATGCTCAAGTTCCTTATATAAAATGGTGTAGTATTTGCACATAACCTACACACTTCCTCCCATATACTTTGTCATCTCTAAATTATTTGTAACACCTAATACAATGTAAAGGCTATGTCAGTAGTTGCAAATACAATGCAAATGTTATGTCAATAGTTGCAGGTGCAAGGCAATTTCAAGTTTTGCTTTCTGGAACTTTCTGGAATTTTTTTAAAATATTTTCGATCTTTGGTGGGTCGAATCTGTGGATACAGAACCGGCATATACAGAGGGCCAAATGTACTTTCTTTTTCCTCTTTATGGCTGACCCAGTCTCTTTCCTCTGTTTCTCCCTTGAAATTCCATCTGCCTCTTCTTTGCCCCTCCTCCCAACTTTTATATCATTTTCTCTTAAGGGTAGATTTATGTCCTTTCTTATGTAAATCAGTTAGCCCTCTTTTAGTTTTTGCAGTTTCTCTTGTCCCCCAAGTTTTACCTACCCTATTCAGTATTAAAAAAGGGTTCAGGGCCACAAACACAAAGTTTGCCTCAGAATGTGAGAAGAAACACTGTGAAAATCTTTATTTTGACCCTCATATATGTGAATAAGTGTGTGTACATATGTGTATACATAGATATGTGTTGGTGTGTGTACGTATTTTCAAAAAGGTAAATAATGGTTCTCAGGCAAATATAAATGAAGGCACATCAAAGATCATATTCAACTCATTGATTAATGAGGGAACCAGTAAAATGTTAAGACAAGCTCAAAGGCAATTTGAAGAGCAGATATACATGCACACAAACAGATTCACATAGGGGAAAGTCACAAACACTGAAATCGTATGCAAAAACCGGTTAATATAGGGCAATACAATGCAATTCTTAGAATTATATTTTCTGTAACAGAAAACAACTACATATCTACCAGACAAATGCATTTGTGTATCGAGAAAGAACCATTTCCACTACTATCATTTTTCTACATGTTACCTTCTGTGCCTACAGTGTTGTCAAATTGCTTGGCAATAGAAAGTCAATAAAAGGTGCAACACCCCATAGAACCAGATAATCCTCGCTACTCAGCTTTCCCTAGAAGGCAATTCAGTCATATCTTTTGCCCATTAACAAATCTTGGACATGAGGGTATATTTGGATACAGATATACGTACCTAGAAAAAAATCCAGAACTCCAAGAGTGGTTATCTCTGAGTGTGGGTTTTATACAGATTTCATTTCTTTTTTCTCTCTGATCAAAATTGCATTATTTGTTTTTACAAGAAATAAATTGTGGCATGGCAAATAATGTGATGCTCTACAGTAATTGCAATCAATAAACCAAATATATATGTATTTATGTGACTAAATCTTGAAAATATTACCTAGAGTGGCAGAAGAAAGTTGCATAAGAATACCCAATGTGTTAATTCAAAAAGATACATGTACCACAGTGTTCATTGCAGCACTATTTACAATAGCCAGGACATGGAAGCTACCTAAATGTCCATCAACAGAGGAATGGATAAAGCAGATGTGGTATATGTATACAATGGAATATTACCCAGCCATAAAAAGGAATGAAATTGAGTTTATTTGTAGGGAGGTGGATAGACCTAGAGACTCACACAGAGCAAAGTAAGCCAGAAAGAGAAAAACAAATACCTTATGCTAACTCATAGATGTGGAATCTAAAAAAAAAAATGGTACTGATGAACCCAGTAACAGGGCAAGAATAAAGATGCAGATGTAGAGAACGGACTTGAGGACACGGGTGGGGGGCGAAGGAAGCTGGGACGAAGCGAGAGAGTAGCATTAACATATATACACTACCAAATGTAAAATAGATAGCTAGTGGGAAGCTGCTGCATAGCACAGGGAGATCAGCTTGGTGCTTTGTGATGACCTAGAGGGGTGGGATGGGGAGGGTGGGAGGGAGGCTCAAAAGGGAAGGGGATATGGGGATATAAGTATTTATACAGCTGATTCACTTTGTTGTACAGCAGAAACTAACACAGCATTGTAAAGCAATTATACTCCAATAAAGATCTGGAAAAAAAAAAAAGAATCCCCAGTGTAGGATACCATTTATGTGAATTTCAAAACACAGAAAACAATACTGTATATTGTAAAGGAAGCATACATATGTGGTAAAATTACAAGTGTATTCATAGAAAGGCCACACTTCCACTTCAAGTCTGTGGTTATTGCTTAAGAAGGAAGAAAGAGAATGAAATAATAGTGGGATCTTTAGCCATATTTAAAACACTTTACTTCTTAAAAAAAAAAAAAACAATAACTCTGAAGCCAATACCACAAAACTGCAATATATGTTCAATCTGAGTGTAAATGTCAGTTATGTCTTTTTTATAGTTTTCTGAGTGTTTGAAAGATAAGCTAAAATTTTTTAGAAAATAAAAGATGTTTTAAAAGAATTCATCATTTACCAAATGCTTGGCACTATTCTAGGAGCCTGTGGTTTCCAAATGAAGTATCCTGTGTTAGTTACTCAATAAGTTTAGTGCTTGTTAGAAAAATAGGATTAATCCACAGGAAATAATTAGTGGACAGTTGAATGCTCATTGGCATAGCAAGGGCTGCACTTGAAATATGAATTTAGAGGAAGAAGCATCAAACTGCCTGAGGATCTAGGGAGGACTCCCCAGACCAGAGGCTGGGCTGGAGCTGGGTCTTTGAGGAGTTGTAAATATTTGGGTAGGAAGAGCATGAAAGGAAATGTAAACTTCCTAGGTACACCTGAGCACACCTGGGGCAGTCATGGGAGCCTGGCAGTTGTGGAGTGGGAAAAGGGGACAGAAGGAATGTGGCACTTTTTAAGACTTCATTGTTCTGTTTCCTTAGGTCCCAGTGCAGTTGCCTTTGTTTCATACTCCTCCCTTGGAAACGTCATAAATGCAAAATTTTTTGAAAAGATGAATGAGACAGATCAAGTTTACCTGAACTCCCAAGTAGTGAGTGCTGCTATTGGACCCAAAAGGAACATACCTCTCTCCAAGCCTGTGATTCTAAGTTTTCAGCACGTGAAGGTGGGTCAAGTCTGCAATTTGTACTTGCTTGGATTTCATGGATGTTAGACCAAACAATTTTCAAGTACTCCCAAGTCAGTGACTCTGGACCTGCACTGTCTAATATCATAGCCAGTAGCCAACTGTAGTTGTTGAGCATTTGAAATATGGTGAGTCTGAATTGAGATTTAGAAGACTTAGTATTTCCGGGTTTAGATGTAGTATTTCCAGGCTTTGAAGACTTAGTAACGAAAACAATGTGTTAAGCATCGCAATAATTTTATACTAATCACATGTATTGATTTACATTGACATACTAAGAGATACTGTTTTGAATATAGTGGGTTAAATAAAATATTTTATTAAAATTAATTTGATCTGTTTCTTTTCCTTTTTTTAATCTGGTAGTAAAAATTTTCAAATTACATACGTGACACATGCTATTTTTCTTGGGCAGCGTCATTCTAGTGCATAGAATTATTTTAGTTGTAGTTCCCTCCTACATCTGTGAAATTTGAACGGAGATATAGTATTTATTCTTGCACAGAAGCCTGGAATTAATTATTAAGACCACATAATTCAGAAGAAAAACTTTTATATAATCCATTGCCTTTTCCCATTCTCTGCCCAAACTCTGAAAAGCGGGAGGGTTAATAGCCAGACACAGCCAACTCTGTTTAGAAAGTAAGAGTTGAAAGAAATCCTGCCATTTTTTGACAATACGGATGGACTTTGAGGGCGCTATGGCTAAGTGAAATAAGTCAGACAGAGAAAGACAAATACTGAATGATCTCATAGGTATGTGGAATCTGAAAAAACAAACTCATAGAAACAAAGCACAGACTGGTGGTTGCCAGGGATGGAAGGCAGGAGAAAGAGGTAATCATGATGCTCGTTTACTCTGCTGCTCCTGGACGCGATCGGCCTCCTCCTGCACTGCAGCCTCTACACTCAGATCTGTGGGTCCCTCACCCCTTTATGCCTCATCCTGATGCTGTCGTGGAGGATGTCCTGTTACCTCTGCAGACTCCTCGCCCCCACCTCCCTTTCCCTAGCCCATCTTTCCTTTTCATGCTTATCCCTAGTCAACATGCTTATACTTCATGTATCTAGCCTACTGTTTTTTATATATATAATTACTTACAAATTAACTTATTGTTAACATATCCACATATGTTATATTTCTGTTTTCTTCACAAGAATTTAATCTCCATTAAAAAAAAAAGTAGTCATCATCAAAGATTACAAACTTCCAGTTGTAAGACGATTAAGTTCTGGGGATGTAATGGAAAGAGTAGTGACCCTAGTTAACTCTAGTTAACACTACTATATTGTATATTTGAAAGTTTCTAAGAGAGTATCTTTTAAAAGTTCTCACCACAAAATAAAAATTGTAACTATGCGAAGTGATGGATGTTAACTTACCTTGTTGCAATAATCATTTTGCAATGTATATCAAATCATTACATCATAAACCTTAAACTTACAATGTTATAGGTCAATATGAAAACAATGTTAAAATGACAATGTTATGTGTCAATTAAATATAATGTTATATATCAATTAAATCTCAAAAAGGCTGGAAAAAATAAATCAAAATTTTTTTAATTTTAAGAAAATAAGAATTAAGTGGGGGAAAGTGAGGAAAGGTAGAGTTTCTCCATCTAAAACATAAAATCTAGAAATGGATTTTTTAATAAATATAGCATGGGGCAGTGGAGCAAGATATCTGGGGATGGTCCAGCGGACTATCGAAGGAGATACAGACTCCAAACAGGAGAGCATCCAACTCACCTCCTTGGTCCAATCAAGTGATGCTATGGACATCCTTGGGACAAAAAAAGAGAGAGCTGGAAAACTAACTTTATTCCCTCTCCTGTTGATGTTTCTTCCCTACACTACCCCTGTCATCACCCAAGCAATTATTGTGTTGTAAGAGGCCAGGGCAGAACTGATGTGAAGAGATCACATCAATTCGGTGAGCCTTATACTCTTTTTTATTTGACTCCCATGGTGGAGGATAAAGTCTTAACACCAATGACATCTTGTAAAATCCTGGCTCCCAGAGAGAGATGGGTTTGTTTTCTGTTACGTGGAATCCCAATAGAGTTGGGACTACGTGGGCAGGTTCCTGGTGGTCATTCTCTTCACTTAAAACAGAAATCATCTGATGTCTCCTAACCTATGGTGTCACCTCTTTGCACCCCACCAGCATATACTGACACTCAGAGTTTTCCCTCCCAAATAAGGACATGATGAGCCTGTTCTATTTTCAGATGAAGCCCAAAATCAAAAAGGTCTTCTGCGTCTACTGGAAAGACACAAAGGAGGGCAGCCGCTGGTCCACCGATGGCTGTGACCTGAAAGAAACAAACGAGACTCACACTATATGCAGTTCCACTCACCTGTCCAGTTTTGCTGTCCTCATGGCCTTCCACAACCAGGTATGATATAAACATTGAATTCCTCCAGCTAATCCTCAAAAGAGGCCCTGCTAGGTGGCCATACATGCTATAAAGAAAATTTTAAAAGAGCAACTGTCTGGAGTGATTGCAGAGGTGTGCTGCTTTAGATAGAGTGGTCGGAGGAGAATTAACTATTGAAGCTGAAATTTGAATATTGTCAGTAGTGTTAGAATGTGGATGAATCTCAAAAATATCATGCTGAGCGAAAGACGCTAGACACCAAGGACCACATATTGTAGGATTCCATTTATATGAAATGTACAGAATAGGTGGGTGGAGGCAGCAGGGATGGTGAGAGAAGGTCAGACTGGACACATATCCTAGAGGTGGGGTCAGAGGACTTACTGATGACATAGGCTAGGTGACAGCACACAGGAAGTCCTGCACCCCTCCCCTCCTTGCAGAGATGGAGGTGGCCTGCCTATGTTTGGGATGCCACATTCCAAGGAGTAGGGAGTATAATCCCAGAGCAGGAAAGTGTGACTGTGATCTCCTCTCTGCTGGGTCCCAGAAGGAGGATCCCGCACTGACTGTGATCACCTACGTGGGGCTGAGCCTCTCTCTGCTGTGCCTCCTCCTGGCGGCCCTCACCTTCCTGCTGTGCAAAGCCATACAGAACATCAGCACCTCTCTCCACCTGCAGCTCTCTCTCTGCCTCTTCCTGGCTCACCTGCTCTTCCTAACAGCCATCGACAGAACTGAGATCAAGGTACTTATACTGTCCCAGAATACCCTTGCCCTGCCCTGAGTTCATGGAGCCATGCTGCACTGGACACCTTAATAAAATAGCCTTGGGTCCCAGAGGAAGGTTGAGGGAGAGGTGCCAAGGTGAGCAGTGCTGGCGTTGATTATCAGCCACCTTTACTTTCAATGAGCTCAGTCTAATACCAGGTGTTCTGAACTCAATGCCAGTACAAAGGAGAGGTCCCGGAACCATGCTCTACCCTGACAGTCCCTCCTGGTGACACCTTCCCCCTCACCCAGGTGCTGTGTGCCATCATTGCGGGTGCCTTACACTACCTCTACCTGGCCTCCTTCACCTGGATGCTGCTGGAGGGCCTGCACCTCTTCCTCACTGCACGCAACCTGACGGTGGTCAACTACTCCAGTGTCAACAGGTTCATGAAGTGGCTCATGTTCCCAGTGGGCTATGGAGTCCCAGCTGTGATTGTGGCCATTTCTGCAGCATCCAGGCCCCATCTTTATGGAACACCTGATCGGTGAGCTTGACTCTCACCCTGTGCCATGGACAGATTTGAAGGCAGTGTTGATGGTGATGAGTGGGATATTCACATAAAGTGTACTCTACTTTCCCCTTGAGTGTTAAGGGCTCTAACCTCTTTCCCAGTGAGGCAGGGAAGAGGATGTAAAAGTCTCTGGAAGGAGAGAATTTTGCAGTTAGGTCCCAGCTTTATCCCTCCCATAATTTGTGACCTCAAGTCCTTAATTCTCAATCTCCTCATTAGTGAAATGGGGATAATGGTCATCTCCATGGTCCCCCCCTCACAGTACTGGTGTGAAAATTTAACAAGACTGTGCTTGTAAAACATTTAATGTAGCAGTAACACATGGTAGTGAACAATCAAAGCCTTCATTGTCAGCTGACATTTTTAAGAGACGTTGGGAAAGTTCTCTGTTAGGAAAAGGTGTCATTTCATATCCATTTCATGTGATTTCTCTGATCTCTCTGTGTCCCTTTTCCCATTGTTCCCAGCTGCTGGCTCCACCTGCACCAGGAATTCATTTGGGCTTTCCTCGGCCCCGTCTGTGCCATAATCTGTGTGAGTAAATATGTGGCTCTGATGTTCCTGATCTAAGAAGAAGCACCAAACATGGGTGCAAGATAGCATAAGGGACATATATTTTCTCAGTTGTATGGTTTGATTTTTTTCCCCCTGCTACCAGTTCAAACCCATGAGCAGGGAGGTAGGTGTTGTGTACAATTTACAGTGGACACGGTACATTTTAACTTTTTTTCCACACGGTCTGTGTCATTCCTGCAGGTGAATTTTGTATTTTTTCTCTTGGTTCTTTGGATTTTGAAAAGAAAACTTTCCTCCCTCAACAGTGAAGTGTCAACCATCCAGAATATAAGGTAAGAGGAGGCAAGTGGTATTTTCTAACCCCCTTTTCCTATACTCACTTCCTACTGGTCCCTCCTACATATCCACACAGACGTGCACCCCACAACTAGGCTCTAAGGACTCGCAAGACCACTACCATCTTCCACTGTCGCAGTCAATCAGAAGCTGTATTCACTAGAGTACAGGCTAAATTGCTGTGACCCAAAAAAAGGGAGTGAAATAGAAGTTTATTTCATTCTCGTACCACAGACCAGAGGTGAACAGTCCAGAGCTAAGGGGGAAGCTCTGCTCCACAGAGAGATACAGTGACTCAAGTTCTTTGTACTTTGTTGCCCCAGCGTCCCCTAGGATGTTCTCTTTATCAGTATCCCATCTGGTGGGAAGGAGTTAACATGGAAGTTGCAAATTCCACATTTGCTCATATTCCCATTGGCTAGACCTTGGTCACAGGGTGACACCTAGCTGAAAGGGAAGTGGGGAAATGTAGTCTAACTGGGTAGCCATGTGTCCTTGATAAATCTCAAAGAGGGAAAAGATCTAACACTAAAAGGAAAAAGAGGAGAGTGGGAGAAAACAGTTTTTGCCACACAACATGAGAGGCAATAGGTTTGGGAAGGATTTAGGTTAAAATATATTTTGTATAATAATATTTCAAAAAATTGGGGACTCCAGGTATTTCTTTTATTTTGCAGCATCCATCTTATGTTTTAGAATTAGGGATATATAGATCCATAAGTAGGGTGACCTTACATCTCAGTTTGCCTGGGATGGTCCCAGCTTACGTTTGCTGATGCATTGTAATTATTAATATCATGCCTATTTATTGGAGTATAGTTGATTTACAATGTTGTATTAGTTTCAGGAGTACAGCAAAGTGATTCAGTTATATTTATATATATATATATATATATATATATATATATATATATATATATATATATTTCTTTTTCAGATTCTTTTCCATTATAGGCTATTATGAGATATTGAATATAGTTCCCTGAATAGCACCCCTTTTTGATCTCAAAAGCCTCCCTGTTTGAATAGCAAATTATATGACCCCCCATCTATAAATGTTATATAGAGAGAGAGATTAAAAGCTTTATCTTTACACAGTTTTAGAATGCTTTACGTGTGTATGGTACTAATTTTGTTCTATATACTGTCCTAAATACTTTACGTATGTTAAGGTCTCATTTAATCTTTGCAGCAACCCTATGAAATAGGACTATTATAAAGATTAGCAAACTGACTTACAGAAAATTATGGCATTCCCTGGCGGTGCAATGGTTAGGACTCAGCGCTTTCACTGCTGTGACCTGGGTTTGATCCTTGGTTGGGGAACACAGATCTCCCAAGCCATGTGGCATGGCCAAAAAAAAAGAAAGAAAAAGAAAGAAGGCCAAAGAAACTTGCCCAAGTTCACACAATTAGTGCTGGCTTGGATTTAAACCCAGGCATTCTAGCGCCAGAGTCCTCACCGTTAACAGCTATGCTGTAGGAGTGTTCATGTCCATTACTAGCTTTTTCACATTATCGATTATTACTCCCCTCAGGATGCTGACATTCAAAGCAACAGCTCAGCTCTTCATCCTGGGCTGCACGTGGGGTCTGGGCATCTTGCAGGTGGGCCCAGCTGCCTATGTCATAAGTTACCTCTTCACCATCATCAATAGCCTTCAGGGATTCTTCATTTTCCTGGTCTACTGCCTCCTCAGCCAGCAGGTAAACGTTGACCTCTCTCTTTACTGTTTTAAAGTTAAGAAAAATTCGGAGATATGTAGTTTAATGAACATTCAAATCCACGTTCTCTAAGTTTTCATATGCACTTGTGAGTAGTGTGTAAACAGTCCCTGTATTTTCTCTACTGTGAGATGCTATTGATTGTAAGAAACATAAATTTATTAATGGCTTTCAGAAAGTAAATAATTGCTACGTCAAAGAAATACTATGTTTCTCTTCAACTTTCCCATTTGTAATAGTCATCTATTGCCATGTAACAAACAACCTCAAAAATCTCAATGGCTTAAACACAAATATTTACTTTCCTCATTCTGGAGTCTGCAGGTTGATTGGGGTTCAGCTGATCTTGGCTGGACTCAGCTTGGCTTGGCTCCAGGATGCAGATCATGTTCAGGTCTGCTCTTTGTGACCCTGAGGCTTGGAATAAAGGGGAGCATCTCCCTAACATAAGTTCTTCTCATAACAATGGCAACATCGCAAGAAGGCAAGCCCTATGGAACAAGGCCATTTCAAGGTGATTCTGTCTGCATCACCTCCACCAATATTTCATTGACCAAATAAGGTCCCATGTTCAAGTCCAAAATCAGTGGGAGAAAAACACTCCATTCATCATGAAGCTAAAACAGGATATAATACTACTACAGAGTGAATAACTGAGATCAATAAAGCAATCTACCACATCACTTAACATGAATTCTTAAACACATTTCCATGGTATGGTATAGCCTCTCTACCAATGTTTTAATAGCTCTATAATGAAATTACACAGTAGGATAGTTTTTCCAACATTTTATCATGAACATTTTCAAATATAAGAAAGAATTTTGTGGTGAACACACACATACCAATCACCTAGATTCTGTAAGTAACATTGTGCTATGTTTGCTTAATCACTTATCTGGAGCTTCCCTAGTGGCACAGTGGTTGGGAGTCCACCTGCCAGTGCAGGGGACACAAGTTCAATCCCTGAGCTGGGAAGATCCCACATGCCGCAGAGCAGCTGAGCCACAACTACTGGGCCTGTGCTCTGGAGCCCGAGAGCTGCAACTGATGAAGCCCACATGCCTAGAGCCTGTGCTCTGCAACAGGAGAGGCCACCACCGTGAGAGACCCATGCACTGCAGCATAGAGTGGTGCCCGCTCTCCGTAGCTGGGGAAAGCCTTTGTGCAGCCATGAAGACCCAACGCAGCCAATTAATTAATTAATTTTTTTAAATCACTTATCTGTCCTTATACCTACTCTTCTATCCATCCACCCATCCATCCATCTACATGTACAGCCAAAGAAAACTATAAGCAACTCTTCTTGGTGGATGCATGCACCTAAGTGAGCACAAGGCACAAGACTTATTTGTACTCTTCCCCCAGTTCATCTCAGTTCCTGAGGCATCTCACACTGTGAGCTTCCAGTTTTTCAAGATACATATTTTGTATTCACTATGGCTACTAAACACAAGTCAATTCATGTGTCTGCAGCTGAACAAAAGAAACAGCATATGTCTGCCACTTGGGAAATACTGGCTGCTTTGGGCTTGTTGAGATAAGCTTCTAAGATGGTTCCTTACTAAGGGGCACTCAGGGGTAACACAGACAGCATGCTGCTGCTAGAATTGAACCCCAGGCAAGATGCTACCCTACAGTATACTATTGAACCATGTTGACATACTTCCACTTAGATTTAGTTAAGTTACACGTATCTATAGAACAGGATCCTATGCAACTATTAAATATAATGTAAAAGATTAAAACCCCAATGAAACTGGGACCCACATGGTCCAGGCCAGAGGTACAATGGCCAAATAAAGATATTCCAGCAACCAGGAGAAATACAAAATCACCCAAGTTCTTTATTTGTACTTCTCAAATACCATGAAGAAGATACATAGTCCAGCTGAGCTTTGTTGAGCTCAGCCACTAAGATTTCAAGGTTGTTTGTTACTGCAGCAAAATGTGTCCTGACTGATACTCTTTCTTTCCTGATACTCTTCTTCCTCTTCCTCTTCCTCCTCCCCCTCCTTTTCCTCTTCCTCCTCCTTCCCCTCCCTCCTCTCCTCCTCTTCCTCCCTCTTCTCTCCCTCTCCCTCTGCATCTACATGCCCAAATAACCAAACTGAGAAAGGAAGAACAGCTCCTCCAAGGATAAAGGAGAGGAAGAAACTGAGCTGACAGAGCAGACATTCCCTGGAGAACAAAGGATGAGCCTAGGCTTAAACCAGTCAAATGTTAATTTTTGTCCAGGCACAAGAATGTTTTATGACTGGGAGGATATTCAAAATATATTAGTGAATATATGTGGAATCTGAAATATGATACAAATGAACTTATTTACAAAACAGAAACAGACATAAAAAATAAAGGTATGGTTACCAAAGGGGAACAATAAGAGAGGGAGGGGGGGAATTCCCTGGCAGTCTAGGACTCCATGCTTTCCCTGCTGAGAGTAAGGGTTCAATCCCTGGTCAGGGAACTAAGATCCCACAGGTCTCACAGTGCAGCAGAAAAAAAAGAGAGCGGGAGAGAGAGAAAGGGGGAGGGAGGGATAAAATAGGAGTTTGAGATTAGCAGACACAAACTAATATATAAAATAGACAACAAAGACCTACTGTATAGCACAGGGAACTATATTCAATACCTTGTAATAAACCATATTGGAAAAGAATATGAAAAAGAATACATATACATATGTATAACTGAATCACTTAGCTGTACAGCAGAAACTAACACATTAGAAATTGACTATACATCAATAAAATTAATAAATAATATTTTTTAATTTTTAAAAAATATATTAGTTATACAAGCAGCTCATGAAGCTTAATACCAAAAAAGCAAATAACCCAATCCACAAATGGGCAGAAGACCTAAATAGACATTTCTCCAAAGAAGACATACAGATGGCCAACAAACACATGAAAAGATGCTCAACATCACTAATCATCAGAGAAATGCAACTCAAAGCCACAATGAGGTATCACCTCACACCTATCAGAATGGCCATCATCACAAAATCTGGAAACAACAAATGTTAGAGAGGGTGTGGAGAAAAGGGAACTCTCCTGCACTGTTGGTGGGACTGTAAGTTGGTACAGCCACTATGGAAAACAATTTGGAGGTTCCTTAAAAAACTACAAATAGAACTACCATATGATCCAGTAATCCCACTCCTGGGCATATACCCAAAGAAAACCATAATTCCAAAAGAAACTTGTACCATAATGTTTATTGCAGCACTATTTACAATAGCCAGGACATGGAAGCAACCGAAATGCCCATCAACAAATGAATGGATACAGAAGATGTGGCACATATATACAATGGAATATTACTCAGCTATAAAAAGGGATGAGATGGAGCTATATGTAATGAGGTGGATAGAACTACAGTCTGTCATACAGAGTGAAGTAAGTCAGAAAGAGAAAGACAAATATTGTATGCTAACTCACATATACGGAATCTAAAAATGGTACTGATGAACTCAGTGACAAGAACAAGGACGCAGATACAGAGAAAGGACTGGAGAACTCGAGGTTTGGGAGGGGGCAGGGGGTGAAGGGGAAGCTGAGACGAAGCGAGAGAGTAGCACAGACATATATATACTACCAACTGTAAAATAGATAGTCAGTGGGAAGTTGTATAACAAAGGGAGTCCAACTCGAGGATGGAAGATGCCTTAGAGGACTGGGAGCGGGAGGGTGGGGGGGACTCGAAAGGCGGGGAGTCAAGGAAGGGAGGGAATACGGGGATATGTGTATAAAAACAGATGATTGAACTTGGTGTACCCCAAAAAAAATAATAAATAAATAAATAAATAAATAAATAAATAATTTTTAAAAAATAATAATAAAATAAAAAATATATATTAGTGAAAAAGCAAGTTTCAAAACAGCTCCAGAAGGGTTCCATTTTGTTTATATAATGTCTATAAATATTCATTGTTTATGTTGTTGTTATATATTTATTTATGTGTGGTTAACAGCGTATGTGGAAAAGCACCAATTATTCTCAAGCAATTTTGCCACCCTTGGGGGGAGACATTTATTAGTGTCTGGGGACATTTTTGATTGTCACAACTAGGGGGAGGGGTACTACTGGCATTTAGTGGGTAGAGGTCAGAGATATTGCTAAACATCCTACAGTGCGCAAGATAGCCCCCACTACAAAGGATGACCCAATTCAAAATGTCAGTAGTGCTAAAGTTGGAAACCTTGGTGTAGCAGATGCTGTTGATGGCCCTCTCTTATCCCTTTGGCATCCTATTCTACATGCCCCAGGTTGCTTATTGTAAACACCTGTGACTCCATGCCTGTGGGCTTCTTACTGCCCACAGGACATGCCTAGTTCATACACAGGGGATTCCGGAGAGTAATGGCCCTTGAGAGCAGTCATCAACCAATGACTGATGAGAGCTGGTAGACAGATGCCCCAGCTCCCTTTTCCCTGAGGTGGGATGACTAAGGTGTGTCCTCTGTTGTCTCCAGAGCCCCCCAATGGCACTGAACCCCAGCTGTCCACAGCAGAAAGGAGTATGCATCCTTTATTAGCTGCCTTCCCTTCCCTATCTCAGTTCCCCACTGATCTACTGGTATTTCCTGGGATCACCCTTCAAATGAACTCTTTACACTTGAACGCTTGTCTCAGGGTCTGCCTCTGGGGGACCCCAAACCAAGACACATGGAAGGATACCACCAAAATACGGTCAGTGATTTTTCGCTAGATTGAGGAACTGCGTGTGACTTCTATTTTCTTCTTTGGAATATGCATATTTTGTTAATTTTCTACAACAAATGAAAAAATTATTGTGATAAAGTATACATAACAAAATTTATCATTTTTACCATGTTTAAGCACACAGATCAGTGGCATTAAGCACGTTCACATTGTCGTGCAACCATCACCACCATCCATTCTAGAACTTTTTTTTATCATTCCAAACTGTAACCCTTAAACAATAAGGCCCCATTCTCCCCTGCCAAGCCCCTGGTAACCACTATTCTACTTTTTGTCTCAATTAATTTGACTATTATAAGGATCTCATTCATGTGGAATCATACGATATTTGTCCTATTGTGTCTGGTTCATGTATTTCATTCAAAGCAGTGCCTTCCAGCTTCACCCATGGTATAGCATGCGTCAGAATTTTATTCCTTTTTAAGGCTAAATAACATTCTGTTGTATGCCTATACCACATTTTGCAGGAAAAGCTTTTACATAATGTCTCTATCCTTTTCCTAACTCACTGACTTTTCTCTTCTCCATTGTTAACAAAAACAATCCTGGTATTTCCTTTGATGTTCCAGGTCCGAAAGTGGTTTGGTGAGATCATCAAATCTAAATCTGAGTCTGAGACTCATACACTTTCCAGCAGATTTGGTCCTGACTCAAAACCCAGTGAGGTAAGAAGACTTGTGACTTATTCTAAGGTTTCACCCCTTGACACCCCAAACTTCCTCTCCTTGTCTTAGTACAAGCTCCCATTCTTGCAGGGTATGGAGAAGAGTTCTTTTCCTGCTAACCTGGTTTGCATTCCTCATTCCCAACATATTGTTTCCCAGTGACTCCTTCTTGCCCAATAACAGTGCTTAAGCTGGCTGTTGTACATATTCTTGTCATTCAAAGTGCGGCCAAAACATCACCAGCACCACTACCATCTAACGTAGACTACTTTAGGGAGAAATAATCATAGACATAGCAGAGTGGTGAGCATTGCCTGAAATCTCACTGTCTCAAAGAGAGGTGGACTTGAGCCCCATGGAGTTAGTGGATGCCACAGAAAGGGATCCAGGAGAGGAACCCCACCCCAGATGCTCTACATAATTATAGAGAAGTGCATGTGATTATGGGACCTTCCTGGGAGAGGAAATGGTCCTGTTAGAAAGGGAACCTTTCTGCAACTAGGTTGCTGGTTTTCGTCTGTTCTTCCATTGAGCTAACTCAGGATCAGTGACACCAAGGAATAAGCTCCCAGCACTGTCTGAGACTTCTCTCCACAGTTGTCCCCTAATTGCTCTTTTAGAGAAGTGAGAGAACATACCTGTAAGGAGGTATGTCACTAGATGAGCCAGATGGACTCCAAAGCCCAAAATCCATAAAAATTCTCCCAATCTCATTTGGTTTTATGCCTCCCATGTACATGCTTACCACATCTGCTAGCCAAAGAGCCTTAGAATGTTATTTTTAAACTAAACAAAAATTGAGAAATTTCTGGTACCTTGTCTTCTACACTTCTTGAGAAAATATGGGATTTTCCTCAGCAGTGGAAGTATTGAGGTCACTGAAGAAACATCTATTCCTTATTGGAGGGAGGGAAGGGGAATTCATTCTAAATCTTTCCAAAAGGACCAAGAGGGAAGTGGAACCAGCTAAAAAGTTTTAGGGCAGTCATGTCAGCTGATTGAAAAATTCTTTTATAAGTATTAAGCTTACTCATTCTCAATAAGAGTAAAATTGTGGTAGGTGCTAACCATTGTCTGCGATCTTGGAAGTGTTTCCCAGATAATCCAAAATAATTAAGCTGCCAGCATGCCAGCTGCTGGTTCTCCACAATGAATAAGAAAACTTTTTATTATTATTATTATTATTATTTTATCATCATCATTATTGCTTAACATTGTAGAAATTGAATGAGTATATCTTTTAAGAGGGAAGCACACATAATATATTTATAATGTATTTTATATATAGCTACATTTAAGAAATATATTTGCTTTAATTAAAAGAATTTCTGAAGCTTTTCTTCTTTTTAGGCACACAGTATGAGTAAAAAGCTTAAAAAAAAAAACCCTTTGTCCTTTATGGACAAATTTGATCTTGGATTAATTTTCTATCTCTGTTCCCCCAGACACTTGATAACATTGGAAAGTCAGTTGTATAACCAAGGAATACTGTCTATGGGAAAAGTCATATGCCTGACTGGACAGGAAATTCTGTGAATGAACCATAAATACCAGGAGGGAAGACATAGCTTTGGACTTCCTACACACAGTGACTCTTATCACTGACTCAGGAACTCCTATCCTCATGGGCTGCTATAGGAGATATTTATTCCTCTGTGGAGCTTGAGGCTTCTAAACCAAGCTGTAGCTTGTGGGGGGCAAAGAGAGTATTTGTTGAGTTCTGCAATACATAAGACACTATAGTAGGCAGTGGATATACAAAAAGCAACAAGATCAAAAAAGTACCTGCCTTCAAGGAGCGTAGAGTCTAGCCTTTCTTTCTTTCTTTCTTTCTTCCTTCCTTCCTTCCTTTCTTTCTTTCTTTCTTTCTTTCTTTCTTTCTTTCTTTCTTTCTTTCTTTCTTTCTTTTTTTAAAGCTCTTTATTGGAGTATAATTGCTTTACACTGTTGTGCCAGTTTCTGTGGTACAACAAAGTGAATCAGCTGTATTTACGCATATTTCCCCATATCCCCTCCCTCCCATGACTCCTTCCCACCCTCCTTATCTCAGCCAAGTCATCACCAATCATCGAGTTTATCTACCTATGTTATGCAGAAACTTCCCACGAGCTACTACTTTACATTTGGTAGTGTATTTACATCAATGCAACTTTCTCACTTCGTCCCAGCTTCCCCTTTGCACCACACCACCCCTACCCTGTGTCCTCGTGTCCGTTCTCTGCATCTGCATCTTTATTCTTGCCCTGTCACTGGGTTCATCAGTACCATTTTTTTTAGATTCCATATATATGAGTTAGCATACAGTATTTGTCTTTCTCTTTCTGGTCTAGCCTTTCTTTATGGACAAAAACCAACATCCAGGGAGCCGAAATTCTAGAGTGGGATACTATACCCAAACTTTTTTTTCAAAAAAAGAATTCTTCATCCTGGATTTTTGAGAAGTCCTCCCACTGTAAGCTAAAGAAGGCCACACTTGTCCTAGGATTCCAAAATGCTAGGATATCATGCCATCCTTGCCTGCTGAATGGAGCTTCCTGGCTTTAAACCACTCCTGCTGTTTCTTTCTGTTTTGTTGTTGTTGTTTGTTCATTTGTTTGTTTGTTTTATCCTTACATCTACCTTTAATCTAAACATCTTGGGTGGGGGGCTGTTTTCCAGGACAAGTGAAGAGAAAATGCTAAAACTAGAACATTCAGTTACTCATGGAAAATCATACATGTGGATCTGGTTGGCATCATGAAGAATGAAGGTGGGCACAAGGAGAATCATTATACATGTCATTCCTGGAGAAGAAATGCTTAACCTTTACCTCCTGAAGTGTTTGTTCTGCAAAATGGGCTCTCAATAAATGTGTGTTCAATTGGATTTCTCTTCACTATGATATGTCCCGTAAATGCTTGTTCCCGGATACCCAAATCATGGCCACTGCAAATATTCTCCGGACTTTTTGTAAATGAAGAAGCCTTTTTCAACTTCTTACTCTCGCATCCTAAACTTGCTCTTTACACTCATCTAGTCTCTCAAACCATCAGCTTCTTCCAAACCATCATCTGTACCTCCTTTCTTATCCAGGCTAAATCTCGTGATCAACCATGTCAAATGATTCTCTCCCATGCTTTCAACACCTTTGCTTCCTTATTCTGATTCCATACCTAGCTGGGAAAACCCAAATCCAGGACTGATCCAATCACGGCAGGCACTGTCTACTCAACAGCCATCACCACCATCACATGTTCCTTATTAACAGAACCCTGATTGTTTTTGTATTTGGGACAGCAATGTATGTGGGTACAAGGGTCAGTTGAGATTGGTCTAAGTCCAGTGATTCCCAACTGAAAGTGATTTATCCCCACCATTAGGGACATTTGGCGATGTCTAGAGACTATTTTGGTTGTCATGACTGGGGCAAATGGGATCCTACTGGCATCTAAGCGATGGATGCCCAGGATGCTGCTAAACATCCTACAATACACAAGACAGGCCCCCCACACACATATACAGCAAAGAATTATCCATCCCTAAATATCAGTAGTGCTGAGGTTGAGAAAACTTGATATAAACTAACCATGACGATCTTATTCCTATTTGCTAGCAAATGATTTAGGATGAGCATTTGGACCAATTCTAGCCACAGAGACACAAGAAACACCTACGGGGACATATATTTTCTCCTTGATAAAAATAAACACAAATTCAAGGAGAGCTTGCCTATTACTTCCTAGACTTAGCTGCTGTCATATAATAATATGAGGCTTGGAGAGAAGATATTATGGAAATACTAAGGATGGAAAAGTGAAAAGATAGAAATAATCTGGGCTTTTATGACATTGTTGGATTGCTGAACCAACCCTTGAACTTTTTCATATGTAAGACAAACTCCTTTTGTTAAGCCACTGGGGTCAGGTACTTGCAGTCCAAAGCATCCTTCCTTACAAACCAACCATGTCTGTTCTCCACTCTCCATCAAGGCAGTGAGATCCCAGAATCACTTAGCTAGGAGCCATTACAAATGTGTGCTTTCTGGTCTAAATAAGGCCTTCTGGGCTACTTGGAACTCACTCTTCCTACCCCTTGTCAACTTCCCCACATGGGGGGTTCCAGTTTTTCAGTTCTTTCTTCAATCTGCATCCTCTTTCTCTATATAAGGTAGAAGACCTTGTCTCCTACTTCACAGAGAAAATAAACATCAGCTGATGGAAACTCCCTCAAACTTCTGACATCCCTTATGAATATACCCATATCCATACTCATCCTTGATTCCTTCCCCCATTGATGTTCATCTCCTCCATTCTTCCACAATGGCACAGGGGTCCCTCCTCTTGTTTAAAACTAACCTCCTTCTCTGTGCTTTGGATCTTGTCCCCTCCTGCCTCTTTGGGGACCTTTCTCCATTGATCACCTCCTCTCTCTCCTGGGTCTTCCACTTCTCTCACAGCCTCACATTCCTCAGTGGCATTTAAATATGCTAAAGATAGGGAGTTCCCTGGTGGCGCAGTGAAAAGATTCTGCAAGCCCAATGCAGGGGTCCTGGGTTCAATCCCTGGTCAGGGAACAAGATCCCATATATATGCTAAGGAGCCTGTGAGCCACAACTAAGGAGGCCACCTGCTGCAACTAAGACCCAGTGCAACCAAATAAATAAATAAATATTTTTTAATATGCTAAAGATGGATAAGCAAACTTTTCCTGTAAAAAGCCAGATATTTTAGACTTTTCAGGCTATATAGTGATAGATAGATAGATAGATAGATTGATTGATAGGTAGGTAGGTAGGTAGGTAGGTAGATAGATAGATAGATAGATGATAGATGATAGAATAGACAGACATAAATACACTTATGTGATATATGTGTAAAGTGATATATGTGTATATCACTTTAAAAATGTGAAAACCATCCCTAGCTCACTGGCCATACAAAAACAGGCTGCAGGAAGGATTTGACATCTCACCCCCAAGCTATAGTTTGCTGGCACCCACAATAGAGATGGAAGGTTCTAGGAAAATGGCCACCTGCACATGTCTCAGTTCCCCTCCACTCTCTACCTTAGTGTGTCTGCCTCTTTGAACCAAAAGTCTGCTGGGACTTGTGGCAGCTGGGTGAGCATGAGAGTGATATCTCTGGGGGAATCGTCAAAGGGAAATCTTGGGTTGAACTGTCTCCTCCATGCACCAGGTGGAAAGTTACAAGATAAGCTGAAGAATGCTCTGAAGAGTCTGACCCACCAGGGTCCACGGATCTCCTGGGATAAGGTCAGCATCACTCCTGTGTGTGTGTGTGTGTGTGTGTGTGTGTGTGTGTGTCTGATCCATCTGGCTCCCCAGAACGCCAAAAGGAGCTCTGCTTCTGAATCTAGAAGAGAGGAGCAAGGAGACACCTCTGCACACCTGCCTAGTGCACACATGGACCCCCTGGGGTGAAGAATCCATCTCCTTTCTTCCCTTGGAAAACTGTCACCACTTAGAGTTCTCAACCCCTAAATATGAACCCCAAAGAAAAGTGACAGCCCATGAGAGGCCCCAATAGCTGAAAAGAGGATGGTCCAACATAATTGTTATCCAGCAAAATCGAGCTGCTGGAGTAGACAGACAACAACTTTAAATAAGAATAACAGAAAAAGAAGAATGCAGAGATTCAAGTATAGCACCAAAATGTACTATGGAACTAAATAAAAAAAGAAATTAATAAAAAGATGAATTTTACTTGATGAATTAAAGAAGAGGGTGATCATTGTTAAGAGCCATTGCAGGAGTGAGGGGATATGGGGATATATGTATAAATACAGCTGATCCACTTTGTTGTACAGCAGAAACTGGCACAACCGTGTAAAGCAATTATACTCCAATAAAGAGCTTAAAAAAAAAAAAAGACCATGTGGGGACTTCCCTGATGATGCAATGGTTAAGACTCTGCACCCCCAATGCAGGTGACCCAGGTTCCATCCCTGGTGGGGGAGCTAGATCCCACATGCATGCCGAAACTAAGGATCCCATGTGCCACAACTAAGGAGCCCTTGAGCTGCAACTAAGAAGCCCACCTGCCCCAATGAAGGAGCCCATGTGCCACAATTAAGGAGTCTGCCTGTTGCAACTAAGACCAGGCAAAACCAAATAAAAATAAATAAATAAATAAATAAACTATTTGGAATAAATATCTCAAAAAAAAAAAAGAGCAAAATGCCAAAAGGTGAAAATCATGAAGGAAAACAATCAGTCTTGGAGACCCAGAAGATCTGCTGTGGGAATAACTGGGGATAGGGGTTGGAAGAGTAGGGAGGAAGCAGGTACAGGTCTCTTCCACCCCAGTTCTCCCTGCTACAATAACCATTCTATCTCTTTCTTTTCATAGCTAAAATTCT
Organism: Hippopotamus amphibius kiboko; assembly: GCF_030028045.1. Taxonomy (NCBI): domain Eukaryota; kingdom Metazoa; phylum Chordata; class Mammalia; order Artiodactyla; family Hippopotamidae; genus Hippopotamus; species Hippopotamus amphibius. The sequence continues at coordinate 13,108,733 of NC_080200.1, read as the reverse complement.
CAAAAAGTTGTTTACGCTCTGCTGTCCTCACTTCCTCCCACCCCTCACTGCTCAGCCCGCTGCAGTCTGATTTCTGCTTCCAACACACCCAAAAATGACTCAACGTTCCAAATGCTTCCTCAGTGCTCAGTTCACTGACTGCTTCTACATCTTTTCTAATTTGACCTTTTGAGTCGCATTTCACTCCTTCCTCCTCCTCCTTTTCCTCCTCCTCCTCCTCCTCCTTATTCTTCTTCTTCTTCTTCTTCTTCAAGGGCTAGGTAGTAAATATTTTTGGCTTTTCAGGCTAGTCTTTTTCTTTTTAATTTACTTATTTTTATTTAATGGCCGAGTCAGGTCTTTGTTGTTGCACGCAGGCTTTCTCTAGTTACCATGAGCGGGGAGTACTCTTCGTTGTGGTGCACAGTTTCTCACTGCGGTGGCTTCTCTTGTGGAGCATGAGCTCTAGGCTTCAGTAGTTGTGGCACATGGGCTCAGTAGTTGTGGCTCGCAGGCTCCAGAGTGCATTCACAGTAGTTGTGGTGCACAGGCTTTGTTGCTCCACGGCATGTGGGATCTTCCAGGACCAGAGCTTGAACCCATGTCCCCTACACTGGCAGGTGGATTCTTAACACTGCACCACCAGGGAATTCCTGTTTCTTTTTTTTTTCTTTTCTTTTCTTCTTCTTTTTTTTTTTTTTTTTTTTTTTTGACAATCAAGTATTTTTAGGGGTTTTTTCCCAGCTTTATTGAGATATAATTAACAAACAAAATGTGTACATATTTAAGGTGTACACTGTGATGATTTTTATCTACATGCACATTATCCTCTTTCCTTCTTGAAGCATTCTCTTCTCTTGGCTTCTCTAATGCCACCCTGTCCTCCTATAAGGGTGGTCAACTCATCCCTGTTTGCCCAGGACTTTCCCAGATTTGGCACTAAAATCCTGCATCCCAGTAAACCCTCAGTCCCAGAAAAACCAGAATCAGGTTGCAATTTCATCTTCTCCTGTCCCATAGTGTCTTCATTTGGGCTCTCCCAAGAGCAAACTCTGAAACAAGGATTCTAACGCAAGCAATTTATTTTGGAGGTGATTCCAGGGAACACTAGCAAGAGTGCAAAGAAGTGAATCGGGGGGACTTCCCTGGTGGTACAGTGGTTAAGAATTCATCTGCCAGTGCAGGGAACACAGATCGGATCCCTGGGCTGGGAAGATCCCACGTGCCTCAGAGCAACTAAGCCCATGCCTAGAGACCATGCTCTGCAACAAGAGAAGCCACCACAATGAGAGGCCCGCACACCGCAACAAAGAGTAGCCCTTCTTGCCACAACTAGAGAAAGCCCTTGTGCAGCAAGGAAGACATAATGCAGCCAATTAATTAATTAATTAACTTTTTAAAAAAAGAAGTGGGGACTTCCTAGGTGGCGAAGTGGTTAAGAATCTGCCTGCCACTGCAGAGGACATGGGTTCAAGCCCTGCTCTGGGAAGATTCCCACATGCCACAGAGCAACTAAGCCCGAGTGCCACAAATACTGAGCCTGCATTCTAGAGCCTGTGAGCCACAACTACTGAAGCCCATGCACCTAGAGCCCATGCTCTGTAACAAGAGAAGCCACTGCAATGAGAAGCCCATGCGCCACAATGAAGAGTAGCCCCTGCTCCTCGCAACTAGAGAAAGCCCATGTGCAGCAACGAAGACCCAACACAGCCAATAAACAAATAAAATAAATAAATAAATAAATTTATTAAAAAAAAAAAAAAGAAGTGAATCAGGGGAAGGAAAGCAGCCAATACAAGATGGGAGCTTAATCCCAGTGGTAAGGGTTGGGGGGGGTGGGGAACCTGTGGGCAATCTCTTGGGAATATGCATCTCACCTGAGGGGTGAGGGAGCTGGGGCATGGGTACACCAAGTTCAAGCTTTCATTGAGAGTTATTCCAGGAAGCATTTTCCCCCGACACTTCTCACCTGCCACCTGCCAGATATGGTGGTTTCCAGTGGCAGCTGCTGGCCATCAGAAGTCACTTAAAATGTGAGGACCAAGGATATAAGCACATATGACCACAACTACCACACACAAGATTCTATCCTTAACCCAAGTGAAGTTCTTAGAAGTCGACAGAAGTTCATGAACCACCTAAATTTAATTGTTTTGTTTGGGACTTGAGAACACGGTGCCGGGGGGCGGGGGGGGGTGGTTGGGTGATGCAGAGGCTAGGACGTAGTAAGAGAGTAGCATTGACAAATATACACTACCAAATGTTAAATAGATAGCTAGTGGGAAGCTGCTGCATAGCACAAGGAGATCAGTGAAGTGCTCTGTGATGACCTAGAGGGGTGGCATAGGGAAGGTGGGAGGGAGGTTCAAGAGGGTGGGGATATGGGGATATATGTATACTTATAGCTGATTCACTTTGTTGTACAGCAGAAACTAACACCACATTGTAAAGCAATTGTACTCCAATAAAGATGTATAAAAAAATAAACATGTCTGCAAAAGCATTTTTTCTTCCCCATTTCTAGTAACGATAATTCCTTCTTTCCTATTACTTAAGCCGAAAACCTTAGAGTCATTCTTTAGTCTTCTCTTTCTCTCACACCCAGCTTCCAATTCATCAGCAAATCCCATTAGCTGTATCTTCACAATAGATCCAGAATTGTTCTTGCCTTCACAATTAGCTCCCTGGTCCCCATCGCCCCTCACCTGCATTATCATAATAGCCCCAGGAGAGCCACACAGATGATCATCAACAGATCCAGAACCCAACTCCTGCTCTCCTACCTCAGCCCAAGGTGGCTGTTCTACCACATCATGTTGTTGCTTTCCTATAACTGTGAGCTGAGGCAAGAGCTATGAGGTTAGAGTTTTCAGGGATAATTCAGGTTTACAGACAGTGTCTTGAAAGGCAGTAGGTAATGCAGAGACAGATCAACCCCTGGAGGCACAGACTGAGTCCAAATACCAGCTCTGCCATTTATCCACTAAATGACAATGGATGAGCCATGAGACTCCTCTGGGCCTCAGTTTTCCCACCTATAAAATAGAGTTGGTAATTATTCCAACCCCACAGAATCATCGTGAAGATTAAATGAGAGCTACTCCGTCTATCTAGTGCACAATATATGCTTGATAAATCATGGCTAATTTTTAACCACCAAAAATGCCCACCCGTTTGTCCCCTGGGCCCAAAGTGGTAAAGAGGAACTCCTTCAAATTTTCCTCCCTACCTGAAATTAGACAATCGTGATAGATGCAGAAGGGAGATAGGTTTGGAACAGTTCCACTATAGACCATTCCCCCACAGCATGACTCAGAGATGTGACCACAGCACCCCTGCTTCCCCATTTCTCAACACACATATTGGAGGAAACTGAAGTTTCCTCTTCTGAGATGGGGGAACTTCCCCTGACCCCAGATAAACAGCTGCTTGGGCCAATGGTCCCCTGGGTGGAGGTGCTTAGAACAGGATGCCCACTCACACTGCAGTCTATGGGCTTTATGGAGTGTTAGCTTCGATACTGATGAGTTGGGGGCAGGTGTGGAGGTGGGAGGAGACAAGTACAGAGGGAACAGGAAGTGAAATGAATGCCAATCCCCCACTCCCACTGCTTCCCCTGCTCTGAGCATCCTTGCCTTAACCACCTGTTCTCAGTCAAAACAAGAATGATTCTGCTCGGGCTTCCTAGGTGGCGCAGTGGTTAAGAATCCGCCTGCCAATGCAGAGGTCACGGGTTCGATACCAGCTTCAGGAAGATCCCACATGCCACGGAGCAACTAAGCCCGTGTGCCAAAAAAAAAACTAAAAAAAAAAAAAAAAAAAAAAAAGAATGATTCTGCTCTCTGTCAAAGGCACTTGTTGATCAATAAATTGACTGATTTGTGCCCACCCCTGGATACAAATGCAGGGATTGCCTAAAGGGATTGACAGTGACTGAGGAGAGGTGTGTCTGGCATTTAGTGGGAGTTACAGGCTGAATTGTGTCCCCCCCACCAAAGTTCACATGTTGAAGTCCTAACCCCCAGCACCTCAGAATGTGAAGACTTTGGAAATAAGATGTTCAAAAAGATAATTAAGCTAATTGAAGTTATCAGGGTGGGTTCTAATCCAATATGACTGGTGTCCTTAAAAGAAGAAGAGATTGGGAATTCCCTGGCAGTCCAGTGGTTAGGACTCAGCGCTTTCACTGCAGGGGCTTGGGTTCAATCCCTGTTCGGGGAACTAAGATCCCGCAAGCTGTGCAGTGCGGCCAAAAGTAAATAAGTAATTTTTTAAAAAAGAAAGAAGAAGAGGGACTTCCTAGGTGGCACAGTGGTTAAGAATCCGCCTTCCAATGCAGGGGACACAGGTTCGATCCCTGCTCCAGGAAGATCCCACATGCTGCGGAGCAACTAAGCCCACAAGCCACAACGCCCGCTCACCACAACTAGGGAAAGCCTGTGTGCAGCAACGAAGACCCAACACAGCCAATAAATTAATTAATTAATTAAAAAAACAGTAATGTTTAAAAACAAAAAGAAAAAATAGAAGAGATTATGACACAGACACTTACAAAAGAAAGACCATGTGAAGACACAGAAAGAAGACAGCCATCTATATGCCAAGGAAAGAGGGCTCACCAGAAACCAACCATGCCAATACCTTGATCTCAGACTTCCAGCTTCCAGAACTGTGAGACAATGCATTTCTGTTGTTTAAGCCAGTTTATGGCACTTTATTATGGCAGCCCCAGCAAACTGACACCTTGGGCAAGGACCACACAATGAACCGCCATTTTGAGAAGCTCTAACATTGCAAGAGCCAACAGCCCAAGAAGATCCACTCATAAGTAAAGTGAATTACTTCATCAAAGTGTTTCACAGAACAACAAAGAGCCTAAAGGCACATGTGGTTAGATATCTCCATTGTCCTTAGAATCTGACCAAGTGGTGACCTGCCCTGGCCACACTGGGTGGTTCAGCTGGTCCGCCTTTCTACAATTCCATGGCTTAAGTCTTCGCAGAGGTCTGATTCCACCACCGAGCTTGGGCAAACCTCACCCAGGACATCGAAAAAGCTGCATGTCAGGAATAATTTTGCCCCGCCTGCATCCAAGAAGCTGGTCCCCATCAGGTAGGCAGTAAAGGATCCCAGTCCGAGCACATCATGGTCCAGAGATGCCAGGGTACTTTCAGTTCCAGCTCAATCTGTGTCAGACCTGGAGCTCCCAGAGTCGGTATTGTTTCCTAAGAGCCATGATCAAGGGTTTGGTGACTTTCCTCCAGACCCCAGAACTGGGAGACCATCACTAAGATCTGGTGTCCCTCCAGCTCACCATCTGCAATGGACTGAGTTGTGCCCACCCCACCCCCAAAAAAAAACACATATGTTAAATCTCAACCCCCAATGTGATGCTATTAAGAGGTGGGGCCTTTGGGAGGTGATTAGGTCATGGAGGTAGAGCCCTCATGAATGGGATTAGTGTCTTTATAAAAGAGACCCCAGAGAGCTCTCATCCCCTCCCAGCGCGTGAGGACACAATGAAAGGACAGTCTCTATGAACCAGGAAGCAGGTTGTCAGTAAACATTGAATCTCCCTGAGCCTTGATCCTGGGCTTACCAGCTTCCAGAACTTTGAGAAATAAATGTGTTATTTATAAGCCATCCTGTCCACAGTATTCTGTTATGGCAGCCTGAACAGACTAAGACACCATCCAACTGAAAGAGCCCCCAAGTCCTCTCCCTAGAAATGGTCTGACTTGCACACCAGGGAAATTGCTACATCCAGGCTGCTGGTTCCATCTTGGGCGCATCCACATCAGTTCTCAGAAGGGCAGGAAGTTCTCATGTCCAAGATCCGAGGGGCACCAGGTACAGACCCCCACCCAACCTCAGCTCTGGGGTTCAACAGGAACATTTCCGCTCACAAATCCAATACGTAGTTTTGTCACAAGAGAGGTCATTCCAGGTGCCACCTTTGTTCATGCTGCCACAGTCCTCCTCATCGATGTTGTTGGGTTCCTCTGGGTCCCAAAAGCTGGATAAAGGAAAAAGTGCATATAGGGAGGGATGAATACGTAGAGCACAGGGGATTTTTCAGGGCAGTGAAACTATTATTCTATATGATACTGTGATGGTGGATACATGATATCATGCATTTGTCAAAATCCATAGACTGTACAACACAAAGAGCAAACCCTAATGTAAACTATGGGAGCTTCCCTGGTGGCACAGTGGTTAAGAATCAACCTGCCAATGCAGGGGACATGGGTTCGATCCCTGGGCTGGGAAGATCCCATGTGCTGTGGAGCAACAAAGCCCAAGATCCCTGGGCCAGGAAGATCCCACATGCCACAGAGCAACTAAGCCTATGTACCATAGCTATGGGCCCAAGAGCCACAACTACTGAAGCCTGTGTGCCTAGAGCCCGTAATCCAAAATAAGAGATGCCACCTCAATGAGAAGCACGTGCACCACAACAGAGAGTAGCCCCCGCTCATCACAACTAGAGAAAGCTCGTGCACAGCAACAAAGACCCAACACAGCCAAAATAATAATAATAATTTTTAAAAGTAAAAAGCTACAAGAATATATTGAAGAGAACAAACATATGGACACCAAGTGGGAAAGCAGAGAGGGGGGAGGTTGGGGGTGGGGAAGAATTGGGAGATTGGGATTGCCATATATATATTACTAATAAGAAAAAATATCAAATTGTACACTTTAAATACATGCTGTTTATATTATATAAGAGAAGCCACCGCAATGAGGATCCCATGCACCACAATGAAGAGTAGCCACTGCTCGCCACAACTAGAGAAAGCCCATGTGCAGTAACAAAGACCCAACGCAGCCAATTAATTAATTAATTAATAAAAAATAATGATAAAATAAAAAATAAAAATAAAGTCTATTAAATTTTTTTTTAATATCAGAAAAAAGAAAAAGAAAGGCCTTTGTGGTTCAGGGTACTTTCTTCCATCCAGATCATTTCTTCAGCCTTTCAGAAGTACCTGAAGATGCTTCATTACCCCCTTTACCCCTGCAGCTTGTCTGTTCTAACTCAGCCCCACCTCCCTGTTCACCAGAAATTATCCCAGCGCCTGAATCAGTTTCCTGCATCTGGTCAGTTTCTGCTTTCTCTTCCAACAACACTTCTGTTTCACCAAATTCCTCCCAATCTTCCAGGTATTGTAGTGTCTTAGGTAATGTTCACTTAAAGCAGAGCCAAATTTGGCAATTTGGGTGCATGGGATTTATTAAGGGTTGTTCTCAGGAGAGAGGGAGTGAGAGAAATAGGATGGGGTAGGGGATACAATTGAGCAAGGATGTGGGTTCAGCCCTGTCTAGCTTCAGCCTGATCCCACAGGAAGCTCTGGAATGTGAATAGCACCACAGAGTTATTCCAACTTGAAACAAGGGGTCCAAGCTTCTCTTAACCAGTCATTGTCTGTGGCATAACCCCAATGGGAGTGGAGTAACCTCCTAGCTGAACAGGCTTCCATTCAGCTGAGATCAACTCTCTGGAAAAAGCATAACTGTGAGCCTTTAGCAGCCAATGCCCCCTGCTGGGAGGAGTCCTCACCAGCCCCACAAAGAGATCTGAGCTGAGCACCTGCAGTGCCACACCATGCCATGCCATCTCAATTTACAGAGCTCTGCCTTCCTCAGGAATCTTTAACAAAAAATAAAATCCCCAGACAAAGCACTAATATCTCTAATATAGAAAGAGCTCCTAGAAACCAATAAGAAAAAGACCAAAACCCCAATATAAAAAATATACATGATATGAACAGATAATTCACAGAAAAGTTAATACATATGGCTATTAAGCATATGAAAAGACACCCAACCTCAGGGATAAGAGGAATGCAAATTAATGCTACATTGGGATTCCAATTTTCACCTACAATTAAACCAACAAAATTCCAAAAGTTTGATGAATGTGTGGGCAAAATAATGTATAGTCAAGCTGGTGAGAGAATAAATTGGTATAACCAATATAGGGGACAATTTGTTAATATTTATTTAAAATACAAATACACACACTCCTTGAGAAAGTAAAGTATAATGGCTAAGAGCATAGACTTTTAAGCCAGGTTGGGTGGCACTGCCACCTTCTAGCTGTCTGACCTCGGGAAGGTTGCTTAACCTCTCTGTGCCTCATTTTCAAATATCTTCAAAATGCAGATAATAATAGTAATCTCCCTATAGAATTATTAAGAAGATTAAATAAATGGGTTAATACAAAGAGTGCCCAAAAAAATGAGATGCTGTTCATCCTTTTGGCAAGTCAAAATCTTCCTCTTCTTCTTGCCCTATAACTATGCCTCCTTTTCTTTTGTTTCCCCCAACCGTTGATCTGGGGACTTGATATGTTTGACTGTGCTAAAGATTGAGATGTTTAAATGGAGGAAAAATTAAAGTACAGGCACCAGAAGCCCTATCAGAAAAAAAAAAAAAAAAAGCACCCTTGTGCCTCCCCTATTCAGCTCAGCCTGGGATTCCAAAGAATCTGCTGGTTTGAACTTTTCAAGGACCTGCAATTAGGAGAGACCCCAAGAGCCCTGGACACTTGCCTCAAAGTGATGGGAGAACCATCCAGCCACCGCCAGTCCCCTTCAAGGATTCTGTCATTCAGCCCCAGCCAGTACACACGAGGAGAGCCATGAGCCTTGGCCACAAAGTTCTGCAAGTACAAACCTCTTTCAACTATCAGTTCTTCTACACACCCTCTGCTCTGTCACACACACATTTAGGGCTTGTGAATGCCACCCCAATACCCCACCAAGTCCCCGTGGCATGCAGAACAAGATCAACACCTTCCTTCCACTTGAGAATGTTCAGTGGGAATAGTCAATGCCACTTTCTTGCAAAACCTATGAACCACTCTGTGCCTCAGTTTATACCTCTGTAAAATGGGATGATAGTGGTTACCTCCTCATAGAGTTATTGAGAGGATTGAATGAATTAATATGCATAAAGAGCTCGAAACAGTGTCTGACATGCAGTAAGTAGTATGACATCTTAACATTTAACATTATATAATTTAAGGAACATTTTAATTATAATAACTTATATCTTGGTTTCCCTGGTACTTTCACCCCACCCTGAGGTCCTCATCTACATCCAGGCAGAAGAGGAATTCATTGCTTCAGAAAAAGAACATGGGAGAGGAGAGAAATGGTGATTCCTGGCTTTTGTATTTCCAAAGCCAGGGCCTTTGAGAGAAAAGAAAGGACATGGACCAAACACAAGAAGAAAATATCATGATTTAAAGCAACTCCTCTCCAGGCAAACTGATCTACGTTTAGGGAAACCAGATGAGTAGTTTCCAGGGGTAGGGGTAGTGTGACTGGAAAGGGGCATGAGAGAACTCCCTGGGTGATGGAAACATTCTAAATCTTGATTGGGTTGACAGTTGCAGAGGTATATACATATGTGAAAACTCAGTGGACATACACTTAGGATCTGTGCATTTTACTATATGCAAATTGTATCTCACTCACTCAGTCTTATTCAAGACCAAGATTCTCTACAAGGTAGAGGGGAAAGATTGCAATGGAAAGGAAGTTACGGAGGTATAGACATGGTGGGTGTCAGAAAGAGAGCTCTGTATTTCATTCCTGGTGGAGTCCCAGCTGATGGCCAAAACCCCACATGGCTATGAAAACTCTAAAAAGTACAGCATACCTCAACCCTGTTTCCTGGGTAAAGCCCCAGAGAAGTATCAGGAAACCAGAAAGAGAAAAGAGCTGTTTGGCCCATCAAATTAGAATAGTGCCTAGCACATAGTAGGTGCTCAGAAAGTGTTGGTTGAATTAATGTTAACAAGTGAGCTACACACTTTGCACAGATTGCCTCATTTGATCTTCATTGTGACCCCCTGAAACAAGGATTATTAACCCCATTTTATTGATGCAAAAATTGAGGCACAGAGAGGTTAAATAATTTATCCAGGATCATTCATTCAGTGGATGTCCCAGTGGATACCAGCTTAGAGTAAATACATTGAGGACCAGACATGTGCTCCCCTTCACCGTGACCCCATATAAGTTGTCGCTATTCAGAAGAAAAGTAGAAGATTGAGATGAAATCTCCACCATCCTGGTATAATGGGAGCTCAAAAGAAGAAGGAAATAAGTTATTTAAAGTAAACAAAATTATATTTCTTATGAACCTGAGTTTAGGGAGTATGACTTATACATGCCCCATCATCTAATTACATCTAATTAAATTACATCATCTAATTTAATCTCCAAAAAAAAACCTCTGTATTAGCTACTTGTATAAATGATGCTATGAAACAGATTTAAAAAAAAAAAAAACGGAGGGGACACATATGGAAAAAATAAGATGGTAGGCCTAAATCTAACCAAATCAATAATTACATTAAATGTAAATGGTCTTAAAACACCAATTAAAAGTCAGAGATTATCAGACTGAATTTAAAAAGTAAAAATAAGACCCCACTATATGCTATCTACAAGAAATCTACTTTTAAAATAATGACATAGACATGTTAAAAGTAAGAGGATGGGAAAAGATAAACCATGCAAACACTAATCAAATAGTGCTATGAGGCTTATGGTCAAGAACATGGACTTTGAAACCAGCTTCCTGAGCTCAGATCTCAGCTCTGACACTTACTAGCTGTAACAAGCAAGTTGCTTAAGTGAAATATGCCTCAGTTTCCTCATCTGTGAAGTACTGACATGTAATGATATGTACTGTGTGCAAATGGCCTTACCACCTAGCTTTGGTAGTATAAAGTCATTAAAGTTATTTACACTTATTCCAATTCTCCTTATACATAGACACACATGAAACTGTTTTTTCCCCCACCTTAAAAGATAGGAGAGCCCACGTGATTTCCTTTGTGAATGCACATAGGCAGAAGTTTTAAAAGTCAGCATATAACTTGCCTCACACACTTTCACCATTGAGCTATAGGGACTGTTACTTCAGCATAATATAACCTCTCCTGACTCACACACTAATTTATAGGACTGTTGTTAGAATTATGTTAATGCATGTAAGAAGTTTAGAATACAGCCTAGAGAATAGGAAGTGCTACCTAAGAGACAGCCGTTATTATATATATCTCCATGTTAGAGAGAAAACTGAGACTCAGAGAAGGTAAGTAAACAAAATCAGGATTTGAACTCAAGCAAAGGATACCCCCTTAACCTTGATATTAAAAGTTTTAGTGACTCAAAAGCAATTCCAATTTCTCTACATTCAGGCCAGGGGAGGATGCGTAAATCCTAGAAAAGAGGCAAGCTGGCCCTGCTGGTTCTCAAAGGCTTGGAAAGCACAGCTCACCTGCTCAGCAAAGTTACTGATGATGACCAAGTGAGAGTAATTCTCCTGGCAGAACTTCCGGGCTTCCTCCCATGACTTGGTGCTTGGAGAGAAGTAGTAACACTTACCCTGAAAAGGGAGCCAGCCCTCAGGGCAGGTGACCCTCGTACAGTCTGGGGACAGAATAGGATTCTGTCAGAGTGGCCCCAGAACCAGAGTAATGTACATGTTATGCCATGTACAGTTGTGCAGGCTACGCACTGCTCAACTCCAGGTGGGCACCACTCACATAGATTACACTGAGAATCACTCCCATGGATTTATGCAGTGTAGCAGCTCTGCCATGTGGCCCCCCCCCCCCATCTCAGGGAAGTTCCCCAACTCCCACTCACCTAATAAGCCCCGAAGTTCCAGCAGGGACTGGTTGGTGTCAGCTCTTACACGTTCAATGTCCTTCTTCAGGCCAGCTAGCCCTGCCATGCCAGTCACTGTCAACAGGGATGGGTTGGAAGGTTTGAGACCCAAACCTCCATCTACCCACCTACCCATCACTGACTGCAGACACACCAGAGAGAAACAAGAGCTGTACTCCCGACTGCACTCATGTTCTAGTGGGTGATGCTAAAACTCAAAAACAATATGCTCAGTGCCCAAGAAGAGCCCTAGTGTGGCTCCAAGGAGAGATTAATCCCTGAGACTTGGGTGGGCTTCCTGGAGAAGGTGGGTTTTAAAGGAAAATGGTGATTCCATATCTCTAAGGAGATGGGGAGGCTCAGTAGGCAGGAGCCACCTTAGAAGCAAAGGTCCAGATGCAAGAACGTTGGGAAATTCTGGTGCAATAGAGGTCAAGGGGAACCTCACAGGAGCTTGAGCTCAAAGTGGGAAGAGATCTGGTGTCTGGGTCCTTGAATGCCAAGCCAAAGGTTTTGTGTTGGACTCTGGACAGTGAGAAGCCATTGATGGGTTTTGAGTGAAAGAGTGGCTTGGTCTGAAGTGTTGGGCGAGGGAGCGAGGAATGGGGTAATTTTCAGACTTCAACAATCATAGTGAAGGCTTCTTCTACAACTAACATATGTGTTCCCACTACTCTCACACAAATTTGCCCTCTTCCAATACTCCCCAGGGTCATCATTAGATGGCCCTTCAGTTGGACAGGACAGAAATATTAGATGGATGGATAGAAAGATAGATAGATAGATAGATGATAGATGATGATAGATAGATGATAGATAGATGATAGATAGATAGATAGATAGATAGATAGATAGATAGATAGATAGATAGATGATAGATAGATAGATAGTAGATGATAGATAGATAGATAGATGATAGGTAGATAGATAGATAGATAGATAGATAGATAGATAGATAGATAGATAGATAGATAATAGATAGATTAGATAGTCTATATATTATCCTTGACACTCTTCCCTGTCACTTACCACCATTCCCACTCACCCAACCCCAGGTCTGCTCAATTTTACCTCCTGAAACTTTTCTATTCCACCTACCACTCTTCATCCCCACAGCCACAACCCTCATCCAAGCAACCATCATCTCCCAATTACCCAATTTCACCATCCCTTGAACTTATGATGTTGCCCCCTACCACAGGGCCTTTGCACATGCCTGAGACCCTCAACTCCTTACCAAGTTAATTCCTTCTCTTCCTTTACTCAGCCATAGTACCATTTCCCTAGGGAAACTCTGTATGACCCTCCCAATGGTAAAGTCAAGACCCCTTGTTAGATTTTTTTCATAGAATTGCCTTCCTCTTCCTCTGGATTATTCATCTAAACTTGGAATTTTATCCTCATTTAGATGATAATTTAGTAAATGACTGTTTATGCTTGCACTGTCCAACAGAAATAAGATGTGAAGCACACAGGTAATTTTAAATTTTCTAGTAGCCACATGTTTTAAAAGTCAAAAGAAAGTAAAATTAATTTGAATGCCATTTTTATTTACCTCAATATATCCAAAATATTATCATTTCAGTGTGTAATCAATATTAAAGATAATCATTATTAATGTTATTGATATATTTTACATTATTTGTGTAGCAAATCTGTAAAATATGTATTTCTGGTTGTGGTTTTTTTTTGGTTTGTTTTGTTTGTTTGTTTGTTTTTTCATTTTGGCCATGCCATGGAGCTTGCAGGATCTTAGTTCCCCAAACAGGATCAAACCTGGGCCTAAGGCAGTGAAAGTGCCAAGTCCTAACCCCTGGACCACCAGGGAATTCCCATGAAATCTGCATATTGTTGTTTTTTTAAGATGTTTTTGATGTGGACCATTTTTAAAGTCTCTATTGAATTTGTTACTGTATTACTTCTGTTTTACATTTTCGGTTTTTTGGCTAGGAGGCATGTGAGATCTTAGCTTCCTGACCACGGATAGAACCAGCACCCCCTGCATTGGAAGGTGAAGTCTTAACCACTGGACCACCGGGGAAGTCTCTTGTATGTATTTTAGACTCACAGTATATCTCAATCCAAAATGACCAAGTTTCGGGCTTCCACGGTGGCACAGTGGTTAAGAACCCACCCGCCAATGCAGGGGACATGGTTCGCGCCCTGGTCCGGGAAGATCCCACATGCTCCGGAGCAACTAAGCCCATGTGCCACAACTACTGAGCCTGTGCTCTAGAGTCCGTGAGCCACAACTATTGAGCCCACATGCCACAACTACTGAAGCCCACGTGCCTAGAGCCGGAGCTCTGCAAGGAGAGAAGCCACAGAAATGAGAAGCCTGTGCACTGCAACAAAGAATAGCTCCCACTCACCACAACCAGAGAAAGCCCATGAGCAGCAACAAGGACCCAACACAGCCAAAAATTAATTAATTAATTAATTAATTAATTAATTAATTAATTTTATTTAAAATGACCACATTTCTCATTGCAGCACTGTTTACAATAGCCAGCACGTGGAAGCAACCTAAATGCCCATCAACAGATAAATGGATAAAGAAGATGTGGCAAATATATACAATGAAATATTACTCAGCCATAAAAAAGAATGGAATTGAGTTATCTGCAATGAGGTGGATAGACCTAGAGTTGGTCATACAGAGCGAAGTAAATCAGAAAGAAACAAATACCATATGCTAACTCACATATATGGAATCTAAAAAAAAAAAAGGTACCTATGAACCCAGTGACAGGGCAAGAATAAAGATGCAGATGTAAAGAACGGACTTGAGGACGCAGGGTGGGGGGGGGGCGGTGCGCAAAGGGGAAGCCGGGACGAAGTGAGAGAGTAGCTTTGACATATATACACTACCAAATGTAAAATAGATAGCTAGTGGGAAGTTGCTGCATAACACAAGGAGACAAACTCGTTGATAGGTGATGACTTAGAGGGCCAGGATAGGAAGGGTGGGAGGGAGTCATGGCAGGGTGGGGATATGTGTATAAATACAGCTGATTCATTTTGGCATACCTCAAAAATTGGCACAGCACTGTAAAGCAATTATATTCCAATAAAGAGCTTTTAAAAAATTTTTTTTAATTAAAAAATAAAATGACCCCATTTCAAGTGCTCAACAACCACAGTGACTCCTGGTTGCCATATTGGATATGGAGGTCTAGATGAACACACACACACACACACACACACACATCCACAGGGACAGGGACTATGTCTGATGTGTTCACCATCCTACCCACCCATCCGCCACCCTGCTACCTAGCACAGTACCTAGCAAAGACGGGGCTGGGATTGGTCATGCAGTTGGGTTGGAAAATTATGTTGGTTCTCAATACACATGGCTTGAAGGAATGATTGAAAACACTCACCATTTGCTCGCAATGCCATCTGCTGAAAGGTTAACATCCTCAGCTCTTCTACCACCTCCTGGTCTATGAGAAGGAGTCCAGCTTGAGCCCAAGTCCTCCCACGCCCCTTCCCCAATGTCTCTGCATGCCCCATCCTTGCCTTACTCACATTTAATCAGGGTCACAACCAGACCAGTGCAGCCCATGAGCAGCGACACCACCACCAGCAGACACAGGTACACCATCAGTCTCTCCTGGTAACACCTAGGAATTCCGAGCTTCTGACTGATGCTGGGCACTGAAGTTGCTGGGGGGCAGAGATGGGGACAGAGAGACTGACGCTGGTGCTTCAGATAGTGAGGAAGGGACACTTGAGCCTTCCTCCAAGAGCAGGGAGGCAAAGGGCTATGGTCAACAAGCGAATATCAGGGAGAACAAACCCTGAAGAAGCCTAGCGCGTTTATGGAATACATACCATGTGCCTCACATTCTGTCACACCCTTATTATCTTATCGGTTCCTCACCCTTATGATGTATATTTAAATATTATTCCCATTTTGCAAACAAGTAAACTGAGGGCTTGGAAAGGTCATGCATAACTTGGACCCAGCTCTTCTCTTAACATTTAGGATGCATTATCTTCTATGCTCCAGCAGCCACTGCCCAAGTTGCTCCCTGGGCGCCCAAGCTGTGGACCCTTGCATCTGGGGCAGGGAACACTTCCCATAACTTATATGCAAGAGTAACTGGCAGATATCCTGGGTCCCTGGGAATCTGGTCTAGACTCAGAAAGGAGGAACTTCTGAAAGGAAATGTTTGTTTCCCAGGGTCTCACTCCAGAGCTATAGGTCTCAAATATACTGGCCACTGTGAGAGGGGAGATAGAGGTACACCTAAAGGACTTACCAGCTATAGGCAGCCCAGATGGAGGATGTGTAAGATCAGTGCCTGGGAGAAGGGCAAGAGAGGTTTATTCAGAAGTCACTGAAAGACTTTGTCTTCCAAGATCAACAACCTCCCCCCAAGCCTGCTGATTTGTTCTCTGGTCATAATTGGGGGACTGGAGGAAGGACTTCCAAGTGTCCCCTCTCAGCCTTCTTAATGGGTATTCCCACTGCTCACCCTGTTGAGGAGTTGTGCAGGTGACAGGGGTGATGTTCGGGCCTGGAAGGGGTCAAAAAGACAACAGTCATGCAGAGCAGGGCTTCAGCCAAGGGAACAAGAAGGTCCCAGCCCTAGAGCCTCACCTGTGTTCTTGGGGAGCTTGCAGGGAGGTGGTGGATTCTCCATTTTCTTTCCTGAGGAGGGTGGAATGGTTGCTCAGGCCCAGAGCAGGGCAAAGCCAGCACTGGGTCTCCTGTACCCCCAGCCCCAGCTCACCTGCCCTTGGAGGCCTTGGTGGACCCATCCAACCTGGAGAAGAGAAGCTCAGAGTTAGAGCTGGTCCAAGGATGGGAATGGGGTGAAGGCAGTGATGGAAAAAGGATTGACATGTACACACTGCTATATTTAAAATAGATGACCGGGACTCCCCTGGTGGTCCAGGGGTTTAGAATCTACCTTCTAATGCAGGGGACGTGGATTCAATCCCTGGTCAGGGAACTAAGATCCCACATACCACAGGACAACTAAGCCTGTGCGCCGCAACTACCAAGCCTGCGGCTCTAGAGCCCATGTGCCACAACTAGAGAGAAGCCCGTGCACTGCAAAGAAAGATCCCGCATGCCGCACTAAGACCTGATGCAGCCAAATAAATAAATAAATAAATATTTTTAAAAATAAATAAATGTTTAAGAAAATAGATGACCAACAAGAACCTACTGTAAAATTAATTAATTAATTAGTTTTTAAAAAAAAAAAGAGGGACTTCCCTGGCAGTTAGGACTTGACACTTCTACTGCAGGGGGCAAGGGTTCAATCCCTGGTCAGGGAACTAAGATCCCACATGCCACAGAGTGCGGCCAAAAAAAAAAAGAAAAGAGAAACAGGAGTGAGATTGCAATGGTGGTTGTACATGAGAATGGAATTGGGCTTAGGAATGGGGACAGGGTTAAGATACAGTGACCAACCATCCTGAATTACCCAGGACCTTCCTAATTTTAAGACTGGAAGTCCCACATTCCAGGAAATCTTTCATCCCTGGACAAACTGGGACATGTGATTACCATAAGTTAAAGACATAAGTGAGTTTGGGTATGGGAATAGAGTCAAGGTTAGGGTTGGGATGAGGGTTTGGATTGAAATGAGGATGGGGTTGGAGAAGGGTTAGGCATAATGATGGACATGGGAGTAAGGTTGGGATTCAGGGTGTGGTTGGGATGAAGAATGGTGTTGTAGCTGCATTTGGGAATGGGGAAGAAGTTGAGGCTGGGTTGTGGTTGTGTTGGGGCTTGGTAATGGCTTTGGATTTGGACATGGAGATGGGATGGAGATGGGGCTGCATGTGGAGATGGGGATGGGACCTAAATTTGGGGAGAGGGTGGACTTGAAGACAGGGATGGGGTGGGTCTTGGAGTCAGGTTTGGGAATCATGTTAGGACCAGGTTGAAGTTGGAGACAGACAGTCAAACAGCAGAGCCCAGTGCCTCTCCTAACTCATACTGAGCTCCATGGTGCTGGGACATCACTCTGGACTCATAAGTGGGGGACGTGGATCCACATGGAATGGCCTCATCCAAGGATATTCAGGGGCCCTGGTGGGAGCTGGCTCAGGGAAGCCTCAAAGCCGCCATTATTTTTTTTTCTTTTTTTTTTTTTTTTTGGCAGCACCTGGCAGTTTGTGGGATCTTTGTTCCCCAACCAGTGATTGAAACCGGCAGTGAAAGAGCTGAGTCCTAACCACTGGACTGCCGGGGACTTCCCAAAGCCTCCACTTTTATATACACTTATCAGACTCTTGTTGAGTCCCCAGCCAGACGTGGACCATCCAAGTCTAATTTGGGTCCTGGGTGTGAATGAGAAGAGGTTGGAGAGACAATGGTCCACTCACAGCTTCTGACACCCTGGCTTTCATGCCTCAGGGCCTTTGCATCTGCCAGTTCTTTGGGGGCCTTCTTTTCTTAACAAACTCCTATTCACCCCTCAGATGTCACTCCAGTGTCCCCTTGTCTGACCCCTAACCCTCCTACTACTGTAGGCAGAGCCCTCAGTTACCCACAGGATTTCCCAAATTTCATAGTCCCTCCCCTCTCAGACTGGCTCACCCAAGACTGTGCCCAGAACTGCCTCCCCCATCAGGCTGAGAGACCCTCAAGGTGGAGGCATGGGTACTCCCACCATCATGGTGCCTAGTGTAGGCCGGCTGACCATGTGTCTGCAATGCCCAGCTAATCGCCTCTGGGGAGTCTGTTCCCCCACTTCATTCCTCAGGTCACACATCTCTTGACCTGGCTTCTGAGAGCTCCTCTTACCTGGCTTGGGAGGAAGGTCCTTGTAGGGTGGTGTGGTGTTCTCATAGTCATCATCTTCATCCTCCTCTCCAGATCCTTCCAGAGGAAAGGCAAGTGAGAGCCCAGCCCATTCCCTCCTCTGTCCCTTACACCCTGGTCTCTGACCCCAAGGTGGGAATACTGTAACCTGGGTCCTGACCACCCCTGGCCCCTATGCCTGGCCAGAGCCATACCTGGCAGGTCCCTGCACCCAGAGTTATACAGGGCGCACATGGATGCAGCTAACACAGGAGCCTGAGAAGGAGCAGGCAGAGCTTGATAGCTTCTTCTCCTTGTGTCCCCAATTCAAGTATCTGGGGCTTTTCTCAGTTCCTGTTTTCTTTAAGAGTTAAGAACATGCAAATCTATCTTGAGGGGAACACCCCAGACCACAGACACACACACACACACACACACACACACACACACACACACTTACTTTTCTCCCCAGTTTGGATTCATGCATAGAAGGAACAATGACCACAGCCCTTGCATTTGAGTTCCTACGGAGTACTAAGCCCTGGGTAAAAAAGATGGATAAGCTACTTCCTTCACGGAAACTTCAATCGAGACAAGAGAGACAATAAACCGGTAAAGAAATATAGAAATAAGCAATATGGTTTGGTTTTTAAATTTTACTTCCAATAATTAAGTATTATTTTTAAAATAAAACAAAACAGGGTAAAGTGATCGGATGGGGGCTCATGTACAGAGGTGATCAGGGAAGTCCTCCTGGAGGTGGTGACATTTTCAACAAGATGTTAAAGTGATCAGTGCTAAGTAATCTCACATTCCACAGTGACGTTCTAGGCTCACTAAGGCTGCATAACAAATTACCCCAAAACTTCATCACCTAAAAAAAGCAGTAGGCTCATATTATCTCACAGTCTCTGAGCTTCAGGAATTCAAGAGCAGCTTAGCTGGGTGGTTCTGACTCAGGATCTCTCATACAGTTTCAGTCAAGATGTTGCCCGGGGCTGCAGTCATCAGAAAGCTGCACTGGGGCTGGAAGGTCTGCTCCATGATGGTACACACTCCCATGGCTGTTGGTGGGAGGCCACAGTTCCTTGTCATGTGAGCCTCTCCAAAGGGCTGATTGAGTTTCCCCACAACATGGTGGAGGCCAAGGTGGAAGCCCCAGAGCCCTTTATGAGCTAGCCTCACAAGTCACAAACTATGATCTCCACCATATTTATCACATGGACCAGCTTTGAGTCCCTGTGGGAGGAAACGACACGAGGACATAAATACCAATATGTAGGGATCGTTTGGAAGTCATCTTGAAGGCTGCCTCCCACAGTCATATATACAGAACTTGCAAAGGAAGGTTTTTCACCCTGAACTTGACATCAACTGGAGGGTATTTAAAAAGTGAATGTTAGGGCTTCCTAGGTGGCCCAGTGGTTGAGAATCCACCTGCCAATGCAGGGGAAACGGTTCGATCCCTGCTCCAGGAAGATCCCACATGCCGCGGACCAACTAAGCCCATGTGCCACAACTATTGAGCCTGCGCTTTAGAGCCTGTGAGCCACAACTATTGAGCCCATGTGCTGCAACTACTGAAGCCCATGCACCTAGAGCCCATGCTCTGCAACAAGAGAAGCCACGGCAATGAGGAGCCTGCGCACCACAACAAAGCGCAGCCCCCACTCACCGCAACTAAAAAAAAGAAAGCCCGTGTACAGCAAGAAAGACCCAACACAGCCAATAAAATAAATAAATAAATAAATTTATTTTTTTAAAAAAGTGAAAGTTAAAGAGAGAGGGAGAGGTCTGTCTACCCTATGGGAAAATCAAGGGATGAGGTTTTGTCTCATACCCAAAACAGCATGAAGTGAAAGAATGGACATGGCGGAAAGGGCTGCAATAGGAGTGGCTGCATCTTTTGCTACATCAGGGATGTGGGAGTTTCCTGTGAGCCTCGTGAAGGCAGTGGAATAACCAGACTGAGGCCCTAGAAAGCAGCCTGACTATGTTTCTCAAAAGGACCACCATCAGCCTTTGGGGCAAATGGTCCTAGAATCATCCACGATTCCCCCCTTCTCTCTCATTCCATGGGTATAACAAGTTAAGTTTTCAAAAGTTGGCTGCAACAATATCTCATGTCCTACATGCTCTTATGCAATGTGACCATGCCAATCCCATCAAGAAGTAGAGCCTTTATTTTTATTTATTTATTTATTTGTTTGTTTGTTTTATTTTTGGCTGCGTTGAGTCTTTGTTGCTGCTCACAGGCTTTCTCTAGTTGAGGCGATCCGGGGCTACTCTTCTTTGCAGTGCACGGGTTTCTCATTGCAGTGGCTTCTCTTGTTGTGGAGAATGGACTCTAGGCGCGCGGGCTTCAGTAGTTGCAGCACGTGGCTCAAGGGTTCTAGAGCACAGGCTCAGTAGTTGTGGCACACAGGCTTAGTTGCTTTGCAGCATGGGGGATCTTCCTGGACCAGGGATTGAACCCATGTCCCCTCCATTGGCAGGTGGATTCTTAACCACTGCGCCACCAGGGAAGTCCCTATTTAAACTTTTGATAATTTCTTTACCAGAATTTTCTTTCACTTTTATTTTTTTAATATTGCATTAATATATAATTTATCCTGGGGGGAAAAAAAGGAGTCTGAAATCAAGGTGTGGGCAGGGCCATGCTCCCCCCAAAGGGACTAGGGGACGATCCTTCTTGCCTCTCCAGCTTCTGGGGACTCCTGGCACTCTTAGGCTTGTGGCCAGATCACTCCAATCTCTGCCTCAGTCTTCACATGCCTTTTTCTCTGTAAATCTCTGTGTCTCAACTCTAGATGCTATGCTGATGGTTTTGAAGACGCAGGAAGGGGCCATGAGCGAAGGAAGGCAGCTCTAGAAGCTGGAAAAGGCAAGAAAACAGATGCTCCCACTGAAGCCTCTGAGGGAGAGTGGTCCTGCTGACACCTTTGTTTCAGCCACGTGAAACAATTTTGAACTTCTTACCTCCAGAACTATAAAAGAATTCATTTCCGTTGTTTTAAATCACTAAATTTGTGGTAATTTGTTACAGTAAATATAGCATATTACATACCCAAAAGGGCAAGCCTCCAATTCCTCTTTTGAGGTGCTTTCCACTAAAAGGAAAAGGAAAGGCAACTCAGATTGGCTTAAACAACAAGGAAATCCTGTCAGGCCCATCCGTGTACAAGCTAGAGTATTGGGCTGGGTCGCTGTAACAGATTCAGAACAAGAGTGGCTTAAATGAGTTGGAATTTACTTCTCACCTCACAGTCTCAATATAAGCAATCCACAGTCTACTAGTGGAAACTTTCCCCCAGCACGTGTGGAGGGGGATGGCCCCAGCCCTACCTGAGGTAGGAGGGCAGCAGCAGACCAGCCTCCCTCTCCAGAGAAAGCTCACCCCAGGGACTGGGCTTTCCCCTGTTCCCATGATGTAACATGCAGAACCTCTCCAACCTGCATGAGGTGTAGGTGTGCTGTTCCCATTCTACAGATGGGGAAATGGAGACTCATCTGAGAAGGCAGAGCCTATCTGTCCAGCAAATACACACTGAGCATACACAACAAGTATCAGATTCCAGATGGATATGGGGGGGGGGGGGTCAGTGTGGAGGGAGAGGGAAGGGATGGGGGAATACACCAGCCAAGAGGACTGATAGGATCTCTGGCCATCAAGGGCATCCTGTAAGGTGGGTGGGCCTGGGGAAAGGTATGTGTGATGAAGGTTGGATGGTCTCATCATGTGAGAGTGATGGCCACATGGCCAAGGCCATGCCTCAAGACTTGGCACAGCGTAGGCATGCAGGAACTTGTAGTGAAATCCAGTCCCATCGACTGGGTATAATAACATAAAGCCATGAGCCCCGGCTGACCCAGCTCTTCCTCATTCTTGCTATGTGACCTCCAGGGGAGTAGAACATCACTGAAAGGTCTCCTTATATATCCAACGGGGATTGGGGATTCAGTTGTTCATTCATCTATTCAATAGATACGTATTGACCACCTACTGTGTATTAGGCTCTGTTCTAGGTACTAGGGAGACATTGGTGAACAACAGCAACAAAAATCCCTACCCTTGGGAATAGAAACAGGGAGAGACATAGTGAGTAAAAGAAATAAGTATCTTATATAGAGAACAAACTAGTGGTTACCAGTGGGGAGAGGGAAAGGGGGGAGGGGCAAAACAGGGGTAGAGGATTAAGAGATACAACTACTATGAATAAAATAAAAAAGCAACAAGGATGTATTGTACAGCACAGGGAAATACAGCAATTGTTTTGTAATAACTTTAAATGGAGTAAAATCTATAAAAATATTGAATCACTATGTTGTACACTTGAAGCAAATATAATATTGTAAATCAACTATACTTCAATAAAAAAATATATTGGGACTTCCCTGGTGGCTCAGTGGTTAAGAATCCGCCTGCCAAGGCAGGGAACACAGGTTCAGTCACTGGTCCGGGAAGATCCCACATGCCGAGGAGCAACTAAGCCCATGCGCCATAACTACTGAACCGGTGCTCTAGAGCCACCGAGCCACAACGATTGAGCCCGCGTGCCACAACTACTGAAGCCCTTGCACCTAAAGCCCATGCTCCGCAACAAGAGAAGCTACTGCAATGAGAAGACAGAGCACCACAATGTAGACTAGCCCCCGCGTGCAGCCACAAAGACCCAACTCAGCCAATAAACAAATAATTTATTTTAAAAACAGATATATATATACAGGTATATATATATGTTGTTAGGCATAAGCAGAAAAAGGAAAAAAATAAAGCAGGCAAGAGGCATCTCAGGTGTGCGTGGTTCAGAGGTGGGGCAGGGGGAAGATGTTGCAACAGTAAGGAAGATCACAGAATAGAAATCACTCAAAGCGTGGTCTTGGGCCAGAACCAAATTATACTAGAAATCACAGAATGATATCTGGAAAATCTACAAGTATTGGGAAATTAAGTCACAGGTCAAACAGGAAGTCAAAACTAAAAATATTTTTAATTGAATGAAAGTGAAAACATACCATATCAAAACAGGTGCGTTGCAGCTAAAGCAGTGCTAAGAGGGAAAGGTAGGGCATTAAACACTTATGTTTAAGAAGGTGATGGGTACAGCTGATTGACTTTGGTGTACCTCATAAGCTGGTACAAGAGTGTAAAGCAATTATATTCCAATAAAAAGCTTAAAAAAAAAAAAAAAAGAAGGTGATGGGGGGAGTTCCCTGGTGGTCCAGCGGTTAGGACTCGGCACTCTCACTGCGGTGGCCCTGGTCCAAAACAAAGATCCCACAAACCGCAAGGCGCTAGTTACGGCCAAAAATAAATAAATAAATAAATGAGAAGGTGATTGGGTATATTTGAAAATTGCAAATAGAGAAGATTTTTTCCTTCCTTTTTTTTTTTCAAATAATACTCTTAGGAACATCTTTTTTACCTGTTTCTAGACATTTTCTCTACATGCATTACAGAACTATCTGCACATCCATTCACTGAAGTAATACTGTTCACAACTGGACAAGAAAGGAACACTCAAAAAACATGTTTTTATACATGAGCTTTTTTTTTCCCCAGATCTTTATTAGAGTATAATTGCTTTACACTGTTGTGCCAGTTTCTGCAGTACAACAAAGTGAATCAGCTGTATTTATACATATATCTCCATATGCCCTCCCTCCTGCAACTGCCTCTCACCCTCCCTACCCCACCTCTCTAAGTCATCATCAAGCATCGAGTTGATCTCCCTGTGTTATCCAGCAACTTTCCACTAGCTATCTATTTTACATTTGGTAGTGTATATATGTCAGCGCTACTCTCTCAATTCGTCCCAGCTTTCCCTTCGCCCCACCCCACCCCTCCACCCCGTGTCCTCAAGTCCGTTCTCTACATCTGCATCTTTATTCTTGCCCTGTCACTGGGTTCATTGGTACCATTTTTTTAGATTCCATATATATGAGTTAGCACACGGTATTTGTTTTTCTCTTTCTGGCTTACTTCGCTCTGTATGACAGACTCTAGGCCCATCCACCTCATTACATATAGCTCAATTTCATTCCTTTTTACGGCTGAGTAATATTCCATTGTGTATATATGCTACATCTTCTTTATCCATTCACCTGTTGATGGGCATTCAGGTTGCTTCCTCGTCCTGGCTATTGTAAATAGTGCTGTAATGAACATTGTGGTAAGTGTTTCTTTTTGGATTATGGTTTTCTCAGGGTATATGCCCAGTAGTGGGATTGCTGAGTCATACGATAGTTCTATTTCTAGATTTTTAAGGAACCTCCATACTGTTTTCCATAGTGGCTCTACCAATTTACATTCCCACCAACAGCGCAGAAGGGTTCCCTTTTCTCTGCACCGTCTCCAGCATTTACTGTTTCTAGATATTTTGATGATGGCCATTCTGACTGGTGTGAGGTGATACCTCATTGTGGTTTTGACTTCCATTTCTCTAATGATTAGTGATGTTGAGCATATTTTCATGTGTTTGCTAGCCATCTGCATATACATGAACTTTTAAATACACCTCTACATGCAATAAAAAATGGTCAGCACATCATTTACTGTTGTAAGACTCTTCTAATCTTGCTGAGCAATGAGCACACTTGGAACCACCTTGTGTGTTTATAAACACCTCCTTACATGCATTACAGAACATATATCCAATCCATGCCCTGAAATAATACTGCTTTCAGAGAGTAAGTAGCTCTTAAAAGTTCTCATTACAAGAGAAAAAAAAAAAAAAGCATAACTATGTTCTGTGATAGATGGACATTAAGAGGCAATGCAGTGACCATTTCACAATATATACAAATATCATATCATTATGTTGTACACCTAAAACTAATATAATATGTCAATTACATCTCAATTTAAAAAGAAGGTGGAGAAGGAAGAGAAGAGGGAGGAGGAGGAGAAGGTGATCAGGAAAGACCTGACAGTTGAAATGATAAGAGGTGGGACGAAGACCCTGTAAATATCTGTAGGAAAAGCATTTCAGTCTACGCAAAGGCCCTGAGGACAGCAAGCTCCTAGTGTCTTTGAGAAACAGGAAGTCTGAGATCCAATGTCCCTTTCTTAGTGAAACCTTCTCAAACTCAATTTCCAAGCCCACCCTTCTCCATACACTCCATTCATTGCGTTTCTCCTTAACAGTTATCAGCATCTTGTCACATATTAAGAGTCCAATAGGATGTTTGTTGAATGAATGCGTGACGGTCCTGCCCACCAAGCCCAGACTAAGGCCAGGCCCCTCCAGCCTTGCTGGTCCCTCCGCCACCAGCCAGCAGCCCTCCGTACAGGCAGCAGAATCCCAGGGTAACTCCTGGCTACCATTACAGGCATGCATCTGGCCAGTATCACAGACCAAGGTGAGGTCCTCCCCAGAGACTGTCTAGGCCACGCTGACTTATTCCCCCTCTTCCTCCGGAAATGAATTACCCAGAGCTTCTGATCTCTCATCCAGTGGACCGTGGCAAGGTGCAAACCCCACCCAGAATGTGCTTCTCCACCCCTGGCCCCATCTGGGGCCTCTGAGGCTGTTCCACCCACAAAATGCTAATGCAGCCCCTGCCTGGGGCAGAGTGGGGTGGGGGGGGGGGCAGGGCAAAGGGCGGTGGCAAGAGAGGGAGGAAGGAGGGGTGAGGAAGCTGTGGGCAGTGATGCAGAGCACCTGGGGATGTGCGGAACATAGTAAGGGCTCGTCAGATGGCTGGCAGAGAAAAAAAACAGGAAGGCTGCGGGGCACGGGTGACTGAGGCCTGGGCCCTCCCTCACCCCTTAATACCACCCTAACACCACTCTAATACTATCCCCCCCAAGGTTTCCAACTCTGAGTGTTGATAAATGGAATATCTATAAATGGAATATTTCCTGCCATATCAACAAGCAAAGGATGTCATAGTCATCAGTGATTGCAGCCCTCCAATGTGAGCTGGTGAGCTGAGAAAACTCAGGGCTGAGAAGAATACCTGCCATCTAGCAGCCATCAGACTGCAGCCATTCCCTGTGGTGAGCCCTGAGCAAACTCCGAATGTGAAACAGTGGCCCCAGATAACTAAGGCACACATCAAAGAAAGATTTCAGTGAGCCCAGAGCTTGCATCTTCCCATACAGAGAAAAGCACTAAATTCCTTAACTTGAGATATCCGATGTTCTTTAATTAACAATAATCTTTTGACATTCCGACGACCTGTCCTTTGTTGCAAAACTTCTATATATCCTGGCTTCTCCCCTCGCCTCCTTGGAGCAGTTTCTCAGACTTGACTGAAATGCTGTCTCCCGGGCTGCTGTCCTCATTTTGCCCCAAATAAAACTTAGCTCACTGGTATTACCCACTAGGAAGGGTATAGTAAAAAGATGGATAAACGAGGGTTAGCAAGGCTGTGGAACCCTCACATACAGCTGGAGGGAAAGTAAAATGGTGCAGTCACTTTAGAAAACAGTTTGGCAGTTCCTCAAATTGTTAACATGAAGTTCCCTTATGACCCAGAAATTCCACTGCAGTATAGCGCCCAAGAGAAATGAAAATATACGTCCGCATAAAAACTTGTACGTGAATGTTCACTACTGCAGTATTCATAATAGCCACAACGTGGAAACAACCCAAATGCCTATCAATGGATAAATGAATAAATTAAATGTTGTACACCCAAAAAAAAAAAAAAAAAAAACCTCACAACTGTCATGTTGCACATACATATATTTTTTTAAGTCAACAGTATGGACAGACAAAGCTGAAGCATCTGAGTCCAGGGACCTCAGGACAGAATGGTCCACATCCCCTCCTACCCTCCCCCCCACCCAGAGTCATCCCTGGCTTGGACCTCTTCATCCTGTAGTGAAACAACTCGTGGGAGCCCCCTCTGGTTGGTCTTCTAGTTACAGAGTGTGACCCAGATGAAAGTAATAATAGAGAACGTGTATTGGGTGCCTCCTAGGTGCCAAGCAGGAAGCCCTTTTCACACAACCATCAGACTGACTCTTCCAAACCACCCTGTTCATTTATTCATTTGTTGATTTTTCACAAGTATTTACTAAGCACCTACTGTGTGCCCGTTCCATTCTAGATGCAGGAATATGGCAGTGAACAAGACAGATAAAATTCCCTGCTCTGCAGAGCTGACATTCAAGAGGAGAGACCAACAGTAAACAAGATAAATCGAAGTCAGATACATAAATGTCAGGTTAGAAGGTGCCAAGTGCTAATAATGAAAATAAAACCATAAAGGGGGGGAGGGGTGTGAGCTGTTTAGTAGGGACCCATTTTACAACTGAGTAAATTGCATCTCTGAAAGGGAAGTCACTTCCCAAGGTCACAAAGGAAGAGTGAGCTGGGACCGTGATTTGCCTCTCTGGGTCTCCTCCCAGCTCTGGCCTCTAGGTGAGTAGCTGACACACAGAGAAGGGGAGGCAGAGCAGAGACACAGAATAGGGTAGGGCTGCCTGGTACAGCTGTGCAGGTTGTGCACTACACAACTCCAGGAATACCATTCACAAAGACAAGGCTGTGAATGCTGCACCCTGGAGTCAGTAAGTGCACAAGAATCACAACTCGAAACCATGTTCTGGGGACAGGTTGCAGGTAGCCCTAGAAAGGAAGTCTCAGTCACTCTTGGTCTGTCCTTTATGGACTGCATTACTGAACCAGGTTTGTTTGCCGAATGCCCAGCAAGCCAAGCCTGAGACACCAAGATTTGCAACAGAGAAAGGGTTTACTCACAAGGCAGTCAAGCAAGATGATGGGAGAACGAATCTCAAATCCACCTCCCTGAAGGTGAGGGGCTCAGGATATTTATGGGGTGAAGCTGAGGCTTGGAGAGCAGGGAAAAGGTGATTAGAGTTTGTTTTTGTTTTTTTTTTAGTGAGGTACTCATCATTCTACTCAGGTCCATCTAAGCTACATGTTTCTCCATGGGACGCATGTTCTGGAAATTGCAGCGTTAGCATCCTCTGAGGGTGAAGTTTTGGGTCCTCTAATGTCAAAAGGTCATCAATTGGACACCTGCACAGGCCCAGTTGGAGTGTCAATGGTCTTTTTTTTTTAAGCCCAAAGTTTATTCAAATTTCCATCGTTTTTCCATCCAACCAGTCTTAACTGACTTGAGCTCAAACTGGACAGAGCTGACTCCAAGTTCCTAGAAAACAACTCAGGTAAACATCTTATTGTTTACGCCATGTGACACTTGGAGGACATGCAAGTTTTTATAAAAAACAATTAAAGTGAGCTTGATCCATGAAGGTAGGTAACTGTTCGTTATTTATTAAGCAAATTACAGTTTAATGGATTTAACTGATAACTTTCCTTGGTTTCACTTGCCTTTCTCACTTAACAATATATCATGATGACTTCCCTGTGTCAGCACATGAAAATCTAATTCGGTATTTCTCCCAAGGTTGGTACCCAGACCAGCAATCTCTCCATCACCTGGGAACTTGTTAGAAATGCAGATTCTGGGGCCCCAGACCTCCTGAGTCAGATGTTTTCAGGCTGGGTGTGTCTTTTGCTCCACATAGATGGGGAGCCATTGGAGGGTTTCAGCAGAGGAAGGACATGATGTGATTTCTGTTTTGACAAGTGCACCCTGAGGGTGAGAGATTTGGGAAGGTGGGGACCAGGAGAAGGCTACTGCAGTCATACAGGCAAGGTGGCCATGCCTGGGATAGGGCTGGTAGCTGCGGAGGGGGTAGGAATGAGCTGTGTTCTTTTATTTTTTTCTTTTAGGAATGAGCTGTGTTCTTGATAGGTTTCAACAGTGGAGCCAAAGGAATTTGCCAGTGATCTGGATGCCTGGAATGAGAGAACTAGAGTTGACTATGACAGAAAGGTTTGGGGCCTGATCGCCTGGAAAAATGGAACAACTATTGGAAAACAGAGGGAAGAGCAGATTTAGGAGAGAGCAAAGAGAAATCAGGAGTGTGTTTTCAGTGTGTGTTATAGAATGAGTGTGTCTCCCCCTAACCCCCCCCCAAAAAAAAATGTTGAAATCTAATCCCTAATGTGATATTATCAGGAGATGGGGTCTCTGGGAGGTGATTAAGTCATGGGGGTGGAGCCCTCACAAATGGGATTGGTGCCCTCATAAGAAGACACATGGGAGCGAGCTCACCCTTTCTGCCATGTGAGGACACAATGAGAAGTTGGCAGTCTGCAACTCAGAAGAGAGCCCTTGCCAGACCTCAACCATGCTGGCACCCTGATCTTGGACTTCCAGCCTCCAGAACCGTGAGAAATAAATTTCTATTGTTTATAAGCCTTCGTTATAACAGCTCAAATGGAACAAGCATGTGAAGGTCCCCAGATGGTGGTTAGATATATTCACGCATCTGCAGGTCAGGGGAGAAGGCACATCTACAGACAAACTTGGGGGTTATCCCCCTATAAGGTGGTGTATTCATTTCCTATGGCTGCTCAACAAATGACCACAAACTAGTTGGCTTAACACAACAGAAATTTATCCTCTCACAGTTCTAGAGGTCAGAAGTCTGAAATCATGTTGTCAGCAGAGCTGTGCTCCCTCCAAAGGCTCTAGGTCAGCAGAGCTGTGCTCCCTCCAAAGGCTCTAGGGGAGATTGCGCTCCTTGCCTCCTTCAGCATCTGGTGGCTCCAGGTGTTCCTTAGCTTGTGGCCGCATCACTCCAATTTCTGCCTCCATCTTCAGGGGAGCTTATCCTCTTTCTCTGTGTCTCCTCTTCTGTTGATGTCAAATCTCCCTCCATCTTTCTCTTATAAGAACACTTGTTGGGACTTCCTTGGTGGTCCAGTAGTTAGGAATCCATCTTTACAATGGGGATTTGATCCCTGGTCTGGGAACTAAGATCCCACATGCTGCGGGACAACTAAGTCCGCGTGCCACAACTAGAGAGAAGCCCACGTGGTGCAATGAAAGATCCTGCATGCTACAACTAAGACCCGACACAGCCAAAAAGAAAGGAAAAGAAAGAACACTTGTCATTGGATTGGGAGTCTACTTGGTTAAT
The DNA here is from genome assembly GCF_030028045.1 of Hippopotamus amphibius kiboko. Lineage (NCBI taxonomy): Eukaryota > Metazoa > Chordata > Mammalia > Artiodactyla > Hippopotamidae > Hippopotamus > Hippopotamus amphibius. The sequence goes on along the minus strand of NC_080200.1, from coordinate 13,078,315 downwards.
CCAAAACAATCTCATCTCAAGATCCTTAGTTACATTTGCAAAGGCACTTTTTCCAAATAAGGTCACATTCACAGATTCCCAGGGTTAGGGTATGGACATACCTTTTGGGGGGAGCCACTATTCAACCCTCTACAGACTGTATTTAAAGCCCCACGTGGGACTCAGTGTGAGTGGAGAGAGATGCCCTCCACCCCCACTCTTATCTTCTTGCTCACCTCTGTGTTCTCAAAGTCTGACACAGCCATTCATAAAAGAAGGATGTAGTAGTAATAATAACACTTATCTAACACTATGTGCTAAGCACAGTTATAAGTACTTCATATAATTAACACATTAATGCTTAGAACATTAAAATTGACATCTCCACTTTACAAAGGGCTAAAGGCACTCACCCAGGCCACATGACTAGGGTTCTAATCCAGGACACCTGTTCTCTCAAATAGCAGGAAACCCCCTTGGCCCAAGTAGCAGGATCTGGCTTGCTTTAGAGAAACCTTGCGTATGACAAACACGAAATTAATTTACTGAAGAACGCAGGATGCTGTTGTGTCCTAAGATCCTGCTATAGGAGCTGGCATAGAACAACTATATATGTGTGTATATACATATATATGTTTTGGTTTTTTTTTCTTAATGGCCTTGTGGCTTGTGAGATCTTAGTTCCCTGACTAGGGATCGAACCTGTGCCCCCAGCAGAGGAAGCGCAGAATCCCAACCACTGGACCGCCAAGAAAGTCCCAATTTTCTTTCTTTCTTTCTGGCCACACCACACAGCTGTTGGGATCTTAGTTCTGCAAGCAAGGATCGAACCAAGCCCTCGGCTGTGAGAGTGCAGAGTCCTAATCACCAGACTGCCAGAGAATTCCCAGAACAAGTGTAATTTTAAACATCGCATCTCTTGGTATGCATGCCCCTCAGGCCTCCAGGGAGCGATTCCCCACCTCTCCAGCTGATGCCCTCCTATGTCTGAATGAGATTATGGAAACAGATGCTGCTTTGGATTGTGAGGAGGATTTGAGCCCCAGACAAGTTTAGGAAGGAGAAAAGACAAATTATCCTGTGTATTCATTTCCTAGGGCTGCCATAACAAGGTACCACAAACTAGGTGGCTTAAAACAAGAAAAATGTATAGTCTTAGAGTTCTGGAGACCAAAAGTCCAAAATAAGGGAAGGAGCAGGCCCATGGTCACTCCCAAGGCTTTGGGGGAGGAGCCTTCCCGGCCTGGGATCCTTGGTGTTTGTAGGCTTGTAGATGCATCACTCCAGTCTCTGCCTCTAGCATCACACGATGTTCTGTGTGCATGTCTGTGTCCAAATTTCCCTCTTATAAGGACATCGGTCATTGGATTAGGACCCACCCAAGCCCATCATGATCTGACCCAATCATCTTAACTTGATTACATCTGCAAAGACCCTGTTTTCAAATAAGATCACATTCACAGGTTTCCAGCAGTTAGGACTTCAACCTATTTTGGGGCAGGGGTGGGGGGAGGTGGTGAGGAGGGACCCAATTCAACCCACAACACCTTGTCAAATGAAATCTAACCTTGCAGCAGCCAACCATCATTTCCCACCACTGCCAGGCACCCATTGAAAGGCTTCTCTTTTGTGTTCCAATGTGTAGGATTCCAGAGAGAGTAACAAATTACCACAGCGTTTGTTACCGCTGCACACTGAGGCCAAGATGTATTTGGCAGTATTAAACAATGTATTATACTTTTAAATATACATAGGAGCTCTAAAGTAACAGGTGTGAAATGTAATACCAGCTCTTTACAGTGGCAACTAGAGGGACACTAGAATCACAACTCGTTTTATTTTTACAAAGTATTCAATTGGATTTATCTAAAATCTCAGCTTATAAATAGCTTATTTATAAATAACTTTTATTTGCTTATTTAAATTAAACTTAATTAAAGTACTTATTTTCAATAATTTTATGTAAACTTTTGGTATTTGCTAATTATATCAGCACTGTGTAGGGTTTTTACGACAAATTCGAATGTTTTAGAATAAACACTTTTTTTGAAATATGATATAAAAAATAGCATTCATTTGTACTCTAGCTTCGGCAGACCAGGGGCGCCCAGGGAGGGTGGGTGGAGGCCCCAGACTCGAATCGTCCACCCTCCCCGGCCCAGATGGATTTCCAGAAGCAGGAAGGCCCCCTCTGGCGATCACCAGAGTCAGGAGGCGCGCACCTTGCTGTCTCAGCCCGACCGCGAGGTGGCGCCAGAGGTATCTGAAATCTTCCGGAGTCGTTCATCTCTATGATCCCCACAGCGGCCCGAGCAACCCGGAAGCCGTGGATGGCCAAAGGGGAGTGCTTCCGGGTAGGAGCTAGGTGACCCCGGCTGCCGCAGGAACCTGCGGCGACAGCAACCATGGGGGCTCACCTGGCCCGGCGCTACCTGGGCGATGCATCGGTGGAGCCGGACCCCCTGCGGATGCCCACCTTCCCGCCCGACTATGGCTTCCCCGGACGCAAGGAACGCGGTGAGGCCCAGTGCGCAGGAGCGGCCGGCGGGAGCGGGGCTTGGGCGCCGGAACCCCTGAACCCCGGGGTCCCCACCGCTGGGCTCGAGCGTCGTGCGCTGTGTCTGGGTTCGGCCCTGCCCTCGGCCCTGAGGAGTCCAGCAGACGCGCGTGACCCCGCCTGAGTGTGGCGGTGTTCCAGGCAAGAGGGCACGGTTTGAACGAAAAAGCCGGGGGCAGAAGAGAGTGGCGATGCGGGGCTGATGGGGCGATCGAAGCCGGGCTTAGTCCCGGAGTGAGTGGGGAGGCATGGGAGAGTCTATCACGGAAGGGATGTGCTCACTGTGCCTCTGTCCAGATGTCACTGCTATGTTTAGGTATGCTCGAGAAAACGCAAGGGGGTCTCACGCCGCACATACTGTCCTGCACGTTGCTTTTTTTGTGCATTAATATCACAAGCATAGCGAGCGCCAGTCCTGGACCAAGTCCCAAGTTGGGCACCGAGGATACAAGAGGCACTGACTAAAGGGAACTCACAGCCCTGTAAGGCAGACAGTGGAACCTGGCGGATCTTGGTGGCGCCTGCCAATCAAGGCGGGCTTCCAGGAGGCTGTGATTGGAAGCAAGACCTGAGGGGGATGCGGAGGAGTTGACCACACCGAGACCAAGGGAGGGGAGAGCTAGTGCTTCTAAGCAGAGGAGGGACATGATCAGATTTGCTCTGTCAAAAAGTCGCGCTGTCTGCCAGGTGGGCGACGAGTTGGAGACAGGGAGACCCCTAAGGGAATGGGGATGGTGCAGAGAGGTTTGGATTTAGGAGAATGTTGAGAGGTGCACTCCTCCAGTGTCTACAGTCCTGGTAGTCTCTTAAGCGCCACCGGAAGCTGCAGTCCATCAGTACTGGCCAGCCTGCTCGGCATGTCAATCCTTCCCACTGCCCCTCACACCCTGCTTTCCCATAATGTTTTGCAAACACCCAGAGCTGCCCCACCCCACCCCTCCTCTCTCTTGCATAACAGAACCCTGGTTAAAGCCAGCTCTGTCCCTGTGCAGCTGAACATCATGGGAGAAAAACACTCAACTTCCCTGACTGGTGTCCCAGTTGCGCCCCCAGTTGACCCTTCATGGTGCTGGTTTTCCTGTCACATTCCCTGGCCCTTCGGTCTGTCTTGCTTCCTCCTAGACCACAGTCTCACACCTTCTCTCTCTCAGATTCCAGCATCTCCTTTCAGCTAGTCACTTTGCGTTCTCTTAAGAAGATAGAAGCAGCCAAAAGAACTCCCGTGGGCTCCCTTCATCCTTGCTTACTATGCACCCTGGGCTCCACCTTCTCCCCTGTTACCCTAGATGATCTGCCCCAGCTTTAGCTCAGCCTCTGCTCCAGAGGAACCCTCCAATGCCCTCCAGCCCATCCGCTCACCTACCCAAGGACTGCCCCAACCACTCTCCCTCTCTGGCAACATTGGTTTTCCCATCGACATACAAAATACACTGTTATTTCTGCTGTTTTAAAATCCTCTCCTGACCCCACCTCCCCCTCCAGCTAGCTCCCCACCCCTTCGCTGTCTGGGCTCTGGTCAAGCTTCCTCCCCACCCCCACTACGTCTGTGTTGCAAAACCCCATTGTCAAATTCTCAGTTCTAACTCCACTACAACAGGAGCAGGCACAGCCACTTCCTGGAAGCCCCTCTTCACGTGGTTCCAAGACCCCACAACTTCCACCCACCTCCTTGCCTTGTAAACTCCAAGGTGCCCCATTGCCTAGGTCTTCTGTCTCCAGTCACTCCCACCACTCCCTGGGGGTCTCTGCTAGTCTCCTGGCTTCTGGTTTCAAATGACTTCTGTGTGCCAGTGCTGGTGTTTTTATCTCCAGCTGGGCCTTGACCCTGAACACCAGACTCATGGACCTCACTGCCTACTTGGCATCTCCACTCCACATTAATGGGCATCTTGTGCTCAGCAGGCCCAGAACAACTCCTGACCTCCCCCACTGACCTTGTGCCTCCCTCCAGCGCTGACCACCATGTGCTCATGCCGAAACCCCTGGGGCATTCCGCCTGTCATCCCATCTCAAGGCCTTTGCACCTGCTGTTCCCCTGTTGGGTATAGCCTTACCCAGGTGTTTGCGTGACTCGCTCCCTCACCTTCAGATGCCAGCTTTTGAGGGACCCCTCCATCTAAAGCTGTGACCCGCTTCCCCACACTGCCTCTCTCTCCCCCTTGTTTTATCTTCCTCCCTAGTACTAAGCATTGCCAGGCATCCTACAACACCTGGCTCTACCTGTTTGTTCTGTGTCTCCTTCCATGAGCAGGGATCCTTGCCTGCATGTTCCTTGTGTATCCCCAGCACCTAGCACATAGTAGGTGCTCCAGAAATCCTGGCTGCTGGCTCATTATGCCAGAGCATCAAGTGTGAGTGGCACCACCCTGACATGGAAACCTGCCCCAGGCAGGTGGACACAAGGCCTGGGGCTCAGCTGAAAGGAGGGTGGAGGGACCACGTTGGGGCTCAGCGATCTATGGGGTGGAGACTGAAGTCATGGATTAGAACAAGCAGAGGGCTCTTAGCAAGAACCACCAGAAGCCAATGCTTAATGTTTGGACAGCCATAGAAATGGAAGGAAACCTAGGGAGGGTGTGGCGGAGAAGGGAGCCATGAGAACGTTTCAGAAAGAAGCAAGTGAGAGGCTGAGGAAGCACAGTGTCCTGGGTCCCAAGTGGCTCTGGAAAGAGCCAGCGTGTGGGCAGTGCTGGGGTGGAGTGTGGAAGTTGGTGGGATGCGGGATCAGGAGTGAGGACCTGGGCCAGAATGAGACAGAAACACGGCTGGGAAGCAGAGGGGAGAGGAGCCAGCGGGGCAGGACTGCAGGTGAGCAGTGGACACTTTTTGATGCTGATTGTGAGGAGCATCTAGGACCAAGAGAGATGGGCTAAGTTGCAGGGGTAGTTCTCTTGAGGACGCAGGAAAGCTGGGTCCTGAGCGCCCCGTGCTGGGTGGGAACAGAGCTCAGGATCACGGGCACAGCGGGTGCAGGCTGGGGTGTGTGCCCACGATTTCTGACGGCCCCAAATGGGCCCTAGTTGAAGTGAAGGTTGATTTCATCCCGGTTGTTTTACCAGGTGGGTGGGGCAGCAGGACCAAGCGTTATCAGTTAAGCTATCTATGAGGTGGGCACCTAAGCACTTCACATATAGGAGCTCAGTTAACTATGGAGCTGGAGATTGTTAGTCCACGCCTTGCGGGGGAAGCTGAGGCTCTAAGAAGCTACACTTTCGCTGAGAGAACAGAGCTGGGATCCAGGTCCCCCAGGCAGCCTGCCCACACACACACCCCACCACAGACAGAGACAGACAGACAGACACACACACACACACACACAGACACACACACACACGGGTTGTGCTGGGCAGAGAGGAGCGCAGGCTCTGCAGGGTGGGGCTGTCTGGAAAGTGGCCCTGGGGGGGGAGGCAAGACTAGCGTGGATGTTGAGGTTCCCAGGGTGATGGGAGAGGGACCCAACCTGTCTGGGCCTCAGTGTTGGAGGTTGCTTTTGTGTAAACTAGAAAGATACTCGCGGCCCTGGCTGAGCCCCACCCATGCCCCGCAGAGATGGTGGCCACTCAGCAGGAGATGAACGACGCGCAGCTGGTGCTCCAGCAGCGGGACTACTGCGCCCACTACCTCATGCGGTTCCTCAAGTGCAAGCGTGACAGCTTCCCCAACTTCCTGGCCTGCAAGCACGAGCAGCACGACTGGGACTACTGCGAGCACCTCGAGTGAGCCCCGCGCCCGCCCCAGATCCTCACCTGGGCAGGCCCTGGGCCCGCGGCTCCAGAGGCAGAGGACACCGAACTGACACTGAGTCTCTAGCCAGGCCCCACCTTAGTAGAAAGAGGAATCCCAAAGGGACTGTGGGGTGGGGCGGGCTGCTTTGAGGTGCCTGGAGAAGTAGCCACGCCCAGTTCAGGTGGGAGCCCCAGCCCTTGCTCTGGGCTCACTAGTGTCCACCCCAGGGGAGGGGGCGGACCCCAGATTTACGCCACAGGCACACAGGTCTTACTACTCGGGACCCCCCCAGAGTGCCATCAGCTCCCCAGACTACAAGACAGCCGTGTCCTGACACCCCTCCTTGTGTTCTGCCTGCAGCTACGTGAAGCGCATGAAGGAGTTTGAGCGGGAGCGGCGGCTGCTGCAGCGGAAGAAGAGACGGGAGCAGAGGGAGGCGGACATGGCCAGAGGCCAGGGGTCCGGTGAGGTGGGCCCTGAAGTGGCCCTATAGTGGGCCCGCCTACCACCCTGTGGACCAGTCAAGAAATAAAAGCCTCCAGGCCCCTCGGCCCAAGCTCCGCCTCTTTCTTTGGTGTGCTGGTCCCTGAACCAACCCCCAAAAGAAACACCACTGAGTCTGAGTCCAGCTGCGCAGGCAGGTTTTATTCCAGATGCTGGAGAGCAGTGGTGCCCACTCCTCCCCCAGAACGACACTGGGGCAGGGGGATGTGAGCCCAGCTTGGCTGAGCCGGGGTCGGGGGAAGCCGTTCAGAGCAGGAAGGGGATGATGGGCATCCGCAGGGGCGGGTAGTCGCGGAACTCCTTCAGGTAGCTGCGGTGCTTGCCCTTGGCCCAGATGGTCATCTGGGTGAAGCCCACCAGGGAGAAGAGGGCCACTGTGGGGTGGAGCAGGGGAGTCAGGGAGGGAGGGCTGCTCACAGCAGGGACGGGCAGGGCCCCCCGGGGAAGCGGTGGTGGGCTCACCTGGGAGACACTGTGTCATGATGGCAAAGCCAATCCAGGACCCCACCTGTGGGCGGGGCGGGCAGGGTGAGGGTGGGCAGGGCTGGGCGGCCCCAGCTGTCACAGTAACAGGATGGGAACCACACTCCAGTGTTGGAGGGGCCTGGAGTAAAGGGGGGACTACACGATGAAGCTGCCCCTCGGCCCCCAACAGTCGCAAGCCCAGCCAGACACCTCCCAGGCCCCAGAGAGGTCACAGTCTCTCCATCTCCAAGTGTTCCAAGTTCAAACTGCAGAAGCAGCTACGGAGCCAGGCATCGTCCCCTCCTAGAAGCCAGCTGTCGACGGGGGACTCCAAGTGCCAGGAGGGAGGGGGGAGGAGAGCAGGGCAGACCCTCACCTCGTAGGTGTAATTGGGGCAGGACACCAGCAGGAAGAGCCAGGTGAAGGGGTTCTTGGTGGGGTATGGGATCTTCCTGGCCTTAGACCCTGGGAGGACAGGACAGGAGGAGTGAGACCCCCTGGCCCAGGCTCCCCAGATGGCCATCCCCCCTGCCCGGAGCAGGCCACTCACCAGCTGGCCGCAGGTCCCGCAGGGCCATGTGGATGGAGAAGTTGCCAAGCTGGCAGATCTGTCAGAGAAGCAGAGTCAGCTCAGAACCCCTCAGACTCCCCTCACCCCCTCACCCATCCCAGCGTGCTTACCACAAAGATAGCGAGGGCCAGTTTAACCTGCTGAGCTCCATAGGCTAAAGAGGACGCAGAGAGGGGAGGCCCGTGAGGGGACAGCCCGGGCTGGGGGACAGGGGGAGGTGTTCACAGGGGAGCGGGCTCCGAGGCCACTTACTGGGGGGTGTGTAGAGAGGGTGGTTGATGTAATAGGCCATCCACGCCGCAAAGCCCCAGTAGTAGGTGCAGTTCTGAAAGAGAGCAGGGCCGGGATGGAGCCTGGCCCGGTGGAAGGCAGGACCCAGGTGAGGGGGACCAGGGAGGGTGGGGCCGGGGGTGAACAGGCCTGGACGGGCAGCTGGGGGCTCACCTTGAAGATGTTGCGCAAGGGCATGGTGCCGTGGGAGAAGCGGTGCACGAAGAGCGTCTCCAGCAGGCGCTTGATGTAGTGGAATGAGTGGCAGATGCAGGCGAGGCTGGGGGTGGGGGAGCCAGTTCAGCGGGGGCAGGTCCAGCAGGCCTTCCCCTCCCCCTGCCGCCCCCTCCCACCTGGCCCCACTCACTGCACCACGGTGTGCCGACTGGACGTGAAGTCGTATTTGTGGCCATAGATGAAGGGCACCCGGAAGTAGAAGAGCAAATAGATGAAAAGCGGCCCAGCGTACTCTGTCAGGAAGACCTGCGGAGGGGAGGGCTGAGTCACCCCAACGTGGCAGATGGGAGACAAGGCTTCTGGGAGAGGGGTCTGCACTCACCGTTACCCAGCTGATCTGGGCCCCCAGGTCCCGGAAGTAAAGTGTGGCTGTGGTGCCCACGGGCAGCTTCTGCAGAACATCCTCATCCTTCAGGGACTTGCCCTCTGCGGAGAGTCGGGCCAGGGCTCAGGGCCTGCCTGGGCCTTCGCCCACGGCCACCCAGGAGCCCGGGGGCAGTCAAGCAGACAGCAGTACTCACTGGGGTCCAGGCGGAGGGACTGGCGGGCAGGGTACCACTGTGGATCTGTAGGGAAGGCGGGTGTCACAGCGCACAGCCTGGTGGGCCCCAGGGAGCCTACAGCTCCTCCAGCCCCCGGGAAAGACCTCTGAAGCCTGTGTGGCTGCAGGACACAGACCGGAAGAGCAGGCAAAGTGGGATGTTGTCCTTCCCAAAGCTCAGCAAGGGCGTTCCTGCTGATGGCCACATGGGGGCGGCTGCCCCAGGCAAGCCCAGAGAAGCCTGGGCCACACTGGGGGCATCTTTGCAGGCCCTTGAGGGAGAGGCATGCAGGACAGGGTCCCACCTAGAGGCCCATGCTCAAAGGGGTCACGGGGGCAGTGTGGCTGGGCCCTGGACTTACGGGTCTTGGTGAAAAGGTTCTTGATCTCGGCAATGGTGGCTTGGGGCTCCACCTGGGGGAAGCACAGGCCGGGGGCAAGTCAGCCTGGGGGAAGCCCAGGACCCAGGATCCCTCTTGGCGAGATGGGATGGACTGGGGTCCCAGGCAACTGCTATGGTAGAGGGGAGGGTTAGGGACCAGGGCTCCCAACCCACATAGCCAATAAGACAGCCATGGGCCTGAGGGCCGTTTTAACCAGGCAGCCAGGACACCCCTCCAGACTGGCCGGGAAATGGTGTGAGCAAGGGAAGCCAGGCCTACTTCACCTCTCCTCTCCACCAGCACCCGCAACTCCCACCGGAGTAAAGGCCCTCCGTCTGTTCCAGACCTCCCTGGGATGGGACAAGCCCCTTCCCCTGGCCTGGCCTCAGCGGGGACAGCTCTCAGGACTCCACCTCCTTCCCAGGCCCCAGAGCCATGCAGGGTCCCCTCAGGCTGCGTTGCCTCCTCTCACACTGGGAAGCCAGCTCCCGACCACACCCAGGCTCCAGGGCACTCTACCCTGAGGGGCCAGCTGGCTGGGGCAGGCCCAGGGTCAGTACCTCTCCTGCACACCCTGAAGGGCAAGGGGTGGGTGTCAGGACACAGGTGGAGGGGCACTCCCATCTCCCTGGGGGCCAGAAGCCCAGGAAGGGTTGGGTCGCAGGCCAGCACCCTCGGGCCAGCAGAGCCTGCACCACGGTCCTACCTTGTCCAGGAAGCACAGCTTCTCCCGGGTCTTCGCGTCCAGAATCTCCACCTCGAAGAAGAGAACGGCCTTTTTAGGTTTCTTGGTCGTCTTGGGGGGCACGGGCCGGGGGAGGCCATTGAGGCCAAAGCCAGGGCCAAGGCCCTGGCTGGTCTCCCGGGACACCACGCTCACGCTCAGGTCCATGCCACCCCGTTCTGCCCGTCGCAGCCAGAGGCCCCAGCTGCCGGCCGTCAGTCCCCACCACAGACCTCCCCACGCGAAGCGCTCTGGGCCGGGCCAGCGCGATCAAATTCTGCCGCGGTGCTGGAAGGGAGCCCGCGCCTGCCCTGGCACCGCCGGCTTCTGTGCAGATGTAACCCGAGTGGCCCAACAGCCATGGCCCAGCTAAATATAAAACTGCCCCACACTGAGCCCCCCAGGAGCCATGTCACAGACCTCCTGGGGAGGGGGAACCTGGGGGCAGCCCCTCAAGGGCTGGGTTGCCCTGACTGTAAGGCTTTCGAGTGGACACGGACCCACCCACCCCCAACAGCACGGGGGAAGGGAGATCCCTAGAACAGGGGGGGAGGCGCCTCCCGGCCTCCCTGCCCAGCGCAGAGCAAGGGCCAGTCACCAGCAGGAGGGTGAGGCCAGCGGACAGCCCAGGCCCCGGCTCAGGCCCGCCGAGTTCACTGGGCTTGGAGAAACCCCAGCTATTTTGAGAATCCGCGAGATAGATCATCCATTTCCCCTCTGAGCTGTAAGAGACACTCTGGATTATTTTCCTTGTGCATTTGTGTTCCCAGGGAGGTGACAGATTCCAGGGTTACTGGTGCAGAGAGCCTCTCTCTAAGTGTGGAAACAGTCAGGAAACCGGGAAGTTTCCAGCAAGCACCACCAGCCTGGGCTGAGACCTTGGCTCCCACCTCCCTGGCCTCCATCCAGTTCTCACTAGGTCCACCCACACCCTGTTCAAGGCCACTTCCAGGGCAGTCTTCCCACCATGTCAGCCCAACACAGCTCCCTCATCTAGGCCTCTAAGCCCCCAAAAGCCCAGGGCAGGCAGCCTGGGCACCCCCGACACTCCACTCTCCCTGAACCCGAGGCAGTGGCAGGACAGTGGTGGTGCAAAGGGGCAGTGCTGGGAGGGAGGAAGGCCCTGGGGGATGTGACCCACCCAACCTAAGCGGGTCCGAGAAGGTACCCGGGCCAGCCGTGAATGGCGCGAACTGCTGGGGGAGCTGGGGTGAGGCCCAGCGGAGCCCGAGCCCATCACGCAGGCCTGAGGGCCCCACTGCAGGGCTTGATGCAGAGCTCATTAGACTTGGGGATGTGGCAGGCAGGGCTGGGTCTGACCCCGAGTCAGCCACCAGGCAGCAGGTGCTGAGGACCCTTCCCACCTGGTAGGCCCTCAGTCAGAGGCAGCACGGAGAAAAGGAGATCTCAGAACCCCAGGACAGGGCCACCCACCTAGGGCACCCCCCCAAGGAAAGGGCTCCCTTCACACACAGCCCACCACCAGTGGGAGAGGCAGGGGGCGTGGTGGGCAGCACACGGGACTGAATCCGGCCCTGCCACACTGTCCCTGGGTGACTCCAGGGCTGTCACGCTCTCTGAGACTCAGCCCAGAGGCAGATAGGAAGGTGTGTACCTTGAGGGGCTGGCATGGTGCCTGACAGATGGGAAGTGCCCCAAAACCTCCGGCTGTGAGGACAGGCGTGAGACCCTGAGGGCCTGCAACGAAGGGAAGAGGATGGGCCTGGGTTCAGATCCTGGCTCCCCTACCAGCCAGGGGGGTCGCTGCAGCGTGCAGGCTTGTTTGCCTATGCTCCGCCCGCCCTCCATCATGGACGAGGGCAAGAGAGAGCCCGGAGCCCAAGAAGTCCTGGCTGATGCTACTGTTACCGCGCTAGAGAGGGCACCTGCTGTCAGCTGGGGGCTCTGCATGGCCACGTGGCCTTGGGGGCAGGTTAGTGAACCCCTCTGAGTCACAGGGGTAACAAGGACAGAGAGAAAGGCCAGAGAGAGAGCGCTAGTTATACTGCCCCAAGTTTCTGGCCCCAAGGGGACTCGAGAGAGGCAAGGGGTACAGGCGGAATGTGCCAGGAAGGGCAAGGATAGCAGCTCCCCAGGCAGGCAGAGGGCCTGCTGCCCTGTGGCTGCAGGTATGTTAATAGTCCTGGGTCCCAGGCGGGGGAGGGCCCACATCTTCAGAGCCCGGGTGGTCCGCAGGAAGGCCGCACGGCGTCTACTGGGAGAGCGGGCCTCTGCGTTCCTGCTGAACCACTCAACAGCTTAAAATACAACCAGCCCCTCTCCCTGCCGGCCAGCTGCTGGGGGAGGGCTGAAATCCTACCCTCTCCCCCAACCCGGGCACCAGACCAGGACCCAGGAGGAGAGGATGGGCCGTCGGGGCCCCGACTGGCTGCTGGGAAAGGAAGCTGGGCGGCAGGAGGGGGCGGCTGGGACAGAGGCCACCCTCCCAGCAGCCGCCGCTGCAGCTGCTGCCGCCGCCACCGCCACCGCCACCGCCACCGCCACCACCACCACCACCACCACCACAGCCACCGCCGCACCCAGGCCAGCCCCGGGCCGGAGAGGAGCAGCGGCGCCCTCACCAAGGTAAGCCCGGCCCTGAGCCTGGCCTGCGAGGCAGCACCCGAGGCCCCAGGGCCGCTGGGGAGGGGGATGCCCCAGCTCAAGGCCACTGTGGCAGGTTTGGTCCTCATTTCCCATTTCTTGTCGCCAAATCACCGCTAGAGAGGTCTGAAAGGTTCTGGGCAGGGTATGGGGGGGGCGGGGGGGGCACCCAGGACCTCTCTATTTTGCAACTGCCTGTGGCTCTATAATTACTTTAAAAAAGTTAAATTTTAAAAGCCAGGTGGGGGGCAAAAAATATATATATACATACATATATACATATATATGTATGGTGAAAGAAGCCAGATACAAAGGCGTCACGTGTTTTTGTGAAATGTCCAGAGCAGGTAAGTGGAAGGAGACGCAGCAGACTGGTGGTTGCCAGGGGTGGGGGAGGGGAAATGGGCGTATCGGCTGATGGGGACCTGGTCTCCTAACGGTGATGAGAAGGTTGTGGAACGAGACAGAGGCCGTGGCTGCACAACAGTGTGAATGTACTAAATACCACTGAACCACTCGCTCTTCAATCCTTAATTGTATATTATGTGACTTCTATGTCAGGAAATTATTTTTTAAAGGGAGGTGCTCACAAGCCGGTCTCCCAATCACCCATAAGAACAAAAAGTCCAGGGCCAGGGAGCAGCAGAGGCTCCTCCCCCCGCCCCGCCCACACTGAGGGCCAGGGAGCAGCAGAGGCTCCTCCCCCCGCCCCGCCCACACTGAGGGCCTACGTATGGGCGACCCCATCACGCACGCCCCAATCTTCAGTCCCTGAGCCTACCCCCTACTGCGCCCCTCCCCACCCCCTGCTCTGTGCCCAGCACACTCCCAGCCCCGTGCCTGTCACACACACACACCCCTGTGCCTGCCCAGGCCTGAGACCAGTGTGGGGTGGGGGCCCAGGACTGGGGTGAGGGGACACAGGAGGCTGCGAAGCAGAGCCCCAGGCAGGGGTCCTGAGCACAGACGGGGAGGCAGACAAGGGCCGGGCAGGAGTGAGGGGTGGGCCTTCCCGAAGAAGGAGCCGCGGCAGCTCCTCCTGTGCCCACTGAGGGAAGGGCTGGGGCGACTGGGTGGGGGGCGGGGGGGTCGATAAGCTCGAAGGATGAATGAAGCAAAGGCTGTGAGGGGGTCACTGACCTGAAGTCCGGGCGCTGGCCACAGACAGGGGTGTGGCCCCACAGCCTCAGGCACAATAGCCAGACAGAGGACAAGGACAGGGCAGGAGCCCTGGCCTGGGGCACAGGAGGTTCGCTCTGCGGTGACAGTTTCCCAGCCTGGGAAGGATTCTCACCCAGAGGCCCCGGATTCTGGGGCCCAGCCAAGGGCAGCTCGTGGCAGCACGAGGTCAGGGCTGGGGGGAGAGGGGAGGACAAGGGGCAGGGCACAGCCCACCCTGCAGGAGGGGTGGGGGACGGGCAGGCTGAGGCCCTACCCCACCCAGAAGGGAGCTCCCGGAGCCACTGCGGGACAGCGGGGCCCACAGCCTTCACTGCCTTCCTGGGAATAAGGATGCCGCGGATGAAGACAGTCGTAGTAGAAAGACGGGCGCCCACCTTCTGAGCACCTGTTTCAGGCTAGCACGGGTGCCCAGGCCTCAGGGAGGCAAGGCCCTGGGGATGGTCCCCCCGTGGCAGATGAGAAAACCAGGGCTCTAGAGCAGGAGAGGCTGGGGGCCTTTGTACACGCCGTTCTCACTGCCTGAACCGCTCTCCCCCAGACCCCACAGGGCTCCTCCCTCACCTCCTCACCAGGCCCTTCCTGACCGTCAACTTAAAATAGCAACCCAGACGTTTACCGTCCGCCTCCCCCTGGATGGTCCGCTCCGGAGGGAGGGGACTGTCCTGACCTCCGTCATCTCCCAGCACCCAGAACAGAGCCTGGCGAGGAGCTATGTTCCATACACACGTGCGCGAGGCACCCTGCCCAAGGTCACCTCGCCTCAGAGCCCCCTCCCACGCCGCTCCGAGCCAAGGCCTCTCCCTCACTCCTCCTTCACCACACCTGGGGGGGTGACCCCAGAGCAGAGGGTGTGCGCCCCAGTGCAGGAGCTGCTGCTGCGGGCTTTCCCTACCCTGGGCCGGGGGCCTCGCTCCAGGGAAGCCTCTGTGAGGCCTGCAGACGCACCCGCCCGGCTCCAGTGACCCTGTGGGGCCCCGCATTCTGGGTGCCGGGCCCTCCTCCAGGGTTCGGGGGCACCGCTCAGCACAGGAAAGGGTCAGTGACAAGGGAAGCCTGTCTATCTTCAGCAGCATCCCTGACACAGAAGGGGCTCCACGCTGACAGGACCCACACAGCCTGGGCCCTTGGAGGCAGCACCACAGGCACAGCAGCCCCTCACAAGGAGGCTCTGAGGCCAAACTCACCTAGTTCCTGGCTGTGTCGGCCTAGACAAGTTATGCAACCTCTCTGAGCCTCCATTTCCTCATCTACAAAGTGGGCTGCTCCCACCTGCTCTCTCTCAGAGTTACTGTAAGATTTACAGCTCACCACCACCGCTCTGGACTGTGCCTGGTGGGGGTGGGAGGAGTGCACTGGGGGGGGGGGAGCAGAAGCAGAAAACAGTGGCATGTTTTGCACCAAGAATTGTGGGGAAAAACAGAGAATTCGGAGTCAGGAGTGGGGAGGATGGCCATTTTAGACAGAGTGGTCGTGGAAGGCCTCGCTGAGAAAGTATACAAACATGTCCAGCCTAGAATAATTCTTACAAAGGATAAACGTTATCAGACCAATACTAACAAAATAGAAGTGGCAGACGCACGGGGAGCCAGTCCCTTCTCCCCAAATCCTGACCATGATCATGAAGGGGCCCAACCACACCAAGGTCAGAGAGGTGGTGCCAGGAGCTGGTGACAGGGAGCCTGAACCCTAACAATAGCAAGACACGTGTGGGTGGCAGCGGCAGGGCCACAGCAAGATAGTTCATCACCACCACACCGAAGGCGGCAGCCGCGGAGACTGCCCAGCTCTCCACTGCCCTCTTGTGGCCGCGGCCTCTGCTCCCACCAGCTGGAAGGGTGGGCGCAGCCGCCGGAGCCCCAGGTGAATGACCGGGGCACATCCGGTGCAGGATGGGATCAGGAGAGTGAACACTAACTTTGGCTCTACCACTCACCAGCCAGGAGGCCTCGGGGAGCCACTGCTTCACACTCATTCCTTCATTCATGCATCATTTCCTTCCTCCCCTCCTCCCCCGGGGACTGCAGTGAACAAACCCAAGTCTTCACAAAAGCTGCATTCCAGCTGTGTACTGGGGAATGGGCTCGGGAGGGCGGGGCGGGCAGGGATGGACAATAAATAGTGGCATGTTCTGCACCAAGAGCTATGGAGAAAAACAGAGAAAGGTGGTGGGGTGGGGGAGTCAGGAGTGGGGAGGATGGCCATTTTAGACAGAATGGTCAAGGAAGTCCTCCCTGAGGAAGGGGCATCTAAACAAAGGTCAGTGGAAGTAAGGGAACAAATCATGCACACATCTGAAGCAAAAGTGTTCCAGGCAGAGGGAACAGCAAGTGCAAAGGCCCTGAGGCTGGACTGTGCCTGGCATGTTTAAGCAGCAGACCAGTGTGGCAGGAGCACAGTGTGGAGGGGGAGAGAGGGAAGACATGAACAGGAAAGTGATGGGGCAGATCATGCAGGGCCTTGTGGGCCACAGGGAGGATTCTGGATTTTACGCTGAGTGAGGTGGGAGCCATGGAGGGTTCTTGAGCAGAGGAAGGATGTGACCTGACTCAGTTGTTCATAGGCACCCCCGTGGGAAGTGTCAGACCAGGGCAGAGGCAGTGACGGGGGCAGGTGCAGGGAGATGGCCGTGGAGGGAGTCAAAAGTCGACCGACTACGAAGATGGAAGTGACTAGATGCGCTGATGGTTTGGATGGGGGGGGTGGGGCTATGGTTGTGAGCTGAGCCTCAGAAGGGAGAAGCGCCAAGTAGGAGGGCAGCAGGAAGGGTAGGCACCACCTGAGCCCAGGCTAGAAGAGTTTGCAACTGCTGCTCTATCCTGTGGGAGCTGCTGCACAGATGGGGCAGACAAGGCCCAGGTACCAGTGCCCAGACCTCCTGAGCTAGGAGCCCAGGTCCCCCTCGAGCCTCAGTTTCCCCATTTTCATAAACACAGCCGGGCCCAGTGTTCCTCAGGCCCCTCCCATCTGTAAACAAGACGCAGTGGCCTCATGGCAGAGTCTACATCCCAGGGCCTGTGACAAGGGGCAGGCACAGGCCTGAGAGTCAGCTTGGACTCCTGGTCACCCTCATCACCTCCCACTTCCATGCATCCTAAGATGGAACCTGCCCAATAGGTAAGGGTGAGAACTACATCGGCTTCCCAAACACCTCTCTGCATCCTGTCCTTTCAATCCCCATGGCAACCGAGGGAGCAGGAGCCATTAACTCCATTTCACAGATGAAGAAGCCAAGTTCCAAGGGGTAAGAAGTGCACCCAGTTCATGCAGCAGGAAACTCCTGAGCCCAGAGTCCCCACCACGCACAGGCCTCTGGGGCTGCACCCCCAGCCAGCACACACTCTGCAGAGGCCCCCACTCAGCGATGGTGCAGTACAGCACACCCTGTTTACAGCAGGCTCTCTGGGACCTCACAGGGGTCTGCCTGCCAGAAAAGTGCCCTTCGACCAGCCTGCCTTGTGCTGGACAGCCTGGCACAGCCCAGCCAGTGCCTGTACAGCACCTGCAGGGGAGTGCAGGCCCTGGTGGGTGACATCTCCCGTGGCTGGGGCACAAGAGGCCTGCTGTGGGCGCAAGCCCTGCTCGGTGCAACTAGGACGAAGATGCAGAGGACCCGACAGGTCCTTCAGCCAGCTGGCTGGGGCACTCTCAGCCCCGACAGCCCCCACAAGGGGCATAATAGGGCTGCCACACCCAGAGGATGGCGGCCTGGCCCTGAGCAGGGGGTGTCGAACTGGCGCACCCATGTCACAGATGCAGAGGCTTGAGCGTGTTCACCTGGACTCGGCAGCTCAGCACTTTCGGCTCCCTCTCCCTTCTACTTTCCAGAAATATCGAAGTTACACTGCTCATGCCAGGGCAACTGAGAAGACCTTGGGTTCAGCTGCCAGGAAGCCAGCACAGGCCACACCTGCTCAGCCAGAAATACCTCCTTCCCCAGTGGCCTCAGCCCATGACCCCATGTCTCCAAGGTGCCTGGGGGGATTGCACAGCCTCCCTGAGATGCCGCAGTGGCGGGGAATGCTACCCAGGGTAGGAAGGGCAGAGAGACTGGCCAGCCACTCCCAGGCTCTCAACCAGCCAGATCCTGCCACCCGCCCCTGCTGGCCAGAGAAGTGCCAGGGTCTGAATGCCAACGTCCCTAGGCTCTGGGATCCAGGACGAGGAGAAGCAGGCAGAGCCCCACACAGCCTGTAGCATCCAGCCTTGGAGGACATTCTTCAGGTGCTCGGGTGCCCCGGCTGGTTGCTGTGACCACAGAAGGCCCAAGATGAAGGAGATACTGGACCAACACAGCGGGACTCTGGGTCTCGGGCCAGAGAGGGCCACGCTCTTTGACAAGCGGCTCACTGGTGCCCACAGCCCACGCACCTCCCTGGGCAGTTACCGGCCATGCCTCCCAGGCCACCAGGGGGTGCTGTTCTGAACAGAGCGGCGCTGCGAGGGCAGATTCCATTGGAAGTGCTGCCACTAGCATCATCTATCAGATGCTTACCTTGTGCCAAGGACTGTGCTAAGACCTTTACCTGTACAACTCACCTAGCCTCACCTGGGCCTGTAAGCTAAGGACCGTGACCCCAGTTACGCAGCTCAGAAAACTAGGGCTCGGAAATGAGGGGGCCCTCGCCCAAGGCACACAGCCCAAGGAAGTGCCAGAGCCAGTGCTGACCCAGCCTACTTGGGCCCAAAGAATCCCCCTGTTCACCATCACAAAGCAATACCTCCTCCACTCTAGAGAACAGGGCTAAATGCTAACAGAAACAAAGGGGGAACAAACCCTGGACCCAATCATCTGGAAGGCACCCCCTCCATGCTGACATTCCAACCCCAGCACACCTAGTCTCCGGAGGTCCGGGCTCTGCAGAACATGTCACCACCACAACAAGTACCCTTGGGAGGCTGAGCCCGCTCCTCCCCCAGCCCCAGCCTCCCTTGGCCCCAGCAAAGTCAGGCCATAAAGGGCAAAGGGCCTGCCATCCCGATACCACCCAGAGGTGCTCGGGCAGGGTCAGCAGTTGTGTCGACACTTCCTGCACAATTCCCTGCCACAGGCTAAAGCCACTAATCAGCCTGGAAAACCAATGCCGGGGGGGCGGGGGGGAAGGGGGAGCGGTGTGGGGGCGAGAGGCAGTACTGCAGAGGCCGACGTCAGACCAACCTCCCTGCCTGAGCTCCATCTGGTAAATGGGAATGTTCGTAACAGGACCTGACAGAGATGACTCCCGTGGCAGATGTGCCAGACGGCCCCCGCCCAGTGGTCCTGAACCCTGCCTGCCTACGAAACCCACCTAAAGAGCCCTGGCCTGGACAACTCAGACGAGGAAATAGGGATCTCTGATGGAGGGTCTCTGATGAAGGGTCAGGCACGCACAGCCTCAGATGCCCCCAGGGACAGATGGAGGCAGCCAGCTCAACCTGAGCTGCCCTCCTCCAACAGGCTCCTGCCCTTTGGATGATGCCCAAAGCCCTTACCAGACTGACTGACTGACGTGGCCCTGCCAGACCTTCCTAGCGAAGCCTCAGCCAACCCCTCTCCATCGCTCCCTACACCCTCCCTGCCATTACCCAGCCTCCGCCAGCTCATGGTGGCCTGTTAGACTGGCATCGTGACCCCACTTTCCAGGTGAGGCAGCCAAGGTTCTGGAGCCCCAAGGATACAGGAGTCATAAGCTCCTGGGGCAGCTCCAGGGCCCTACCTGCTTTCGCTCCTTGGAACTGAATGCTCTTCCCCCAGAGGTGTCCCGGGCCCCAGACCCTCAGAGGATGGCCTAGATCTGCACCCCCGCACCCCCTGGCCAAGTCAAGGTGGGTGACCACATCTGGTCTCTCTGCATCTCTGGGCAGAAAGGCGCGGTCGGGCCAGGTAGCTGGAAGAGGTGGAGAGGCTGAGCTCTGCAGACACAGGCTGCCACAGGCTGACCGGAGCAGCAGAAGCCCACTCATCCAGGCCGACCCCCCCAACCTGCACCCAGCACACCCAGCCCAGGTGCAGCAGGCAGGTCAGTGTACCCCTGGGACTGCCACCTGAACGACAGCCCAGGCTGGGACCCATGTGGCCGGCCTTATACCCGCAGCAGCAGCTAACGCCTCCTGCGTGCTCACAACGTGCAGGCAGGGAGGCAAGTCCTGGACACAAATTACCGCCTTTACTATTAATCCCTTTTTGCAGGTGGGGACCCTGAGGCTCACTCATTCACTACATAAATAGTGACTGAATACCTACTACATGCCAGGCACTGTGAAGGGCTCTGGGGGTTCAACCCTGGAAGGAGAGAAAGAAATCCTTGCCCGTATTGAACTGACGTTTTAGCAGGGAACAAAGACAACAAAGTAAACAGTTACACAAGAAATGTGCCATGGGAAAAATAAATCAGGAAAAGGGGACAGGAAGTGGCAGGTGAAGGGAGCTGGCAGTTTCACACAAAGTGGTCAAGGCAGGCCTCCCCTTGAGTGGATGTTGAGCCAAGCCCTGAAGGCGGTTAAGGAAAAGGCAGTTGAGAGATCTGAGAGCAACCAGGCAGAGGAATGGCCTGTGCAAAGGCCCTGAGGTGCACCACGCTTGGTGTGCTCACGCAACAGAGCCGAGGTTGGGGGCAGGCTGGGTAGGAAGAGAGAAGGAGGTGAGCACAGGGAGGTGACAAGTCATGCAGGGTCTCTTGGGCCAAGTGAGGACTGTTCTACTTTGAGTGAGGTGGGAGCCACAGAGGGCTCTGGGCAGAGGAGGGACGTGACCTGACTTGGGTTCTTAAAGGATCCCTCTGGACTATAAGGAGGGAACACCAATAAGAGGTTATCTAGATAAAGGATGGCTTAGACCAAGGGGTCTGTAAACTATGACCCACAGGCCATTTCTGGCCCACCACCTGTTTCTGTACAAGCTAAGATGCTTTTTACATTTTTAAACAGTTGGAAAAAAATCAGAAGCCTATTTCATGGCACATGGGAATTATATGGAACTCAAACTTCAACATCCACAAAGTTGCATTGGAACACGGCCATGCTCACCAGTTGACGTATTATCTAGGGCTGCTTTTGCGACAGTGGCAGAGTTGAGAAGCTATCACAGAGACTGTATGGCCTGCAAAGCCTAAGATATTTATCATCTGGCCCTTCACAGGGAAAGCCTGCCAATCCCTGGCCTAGGCCTGGTGATGGCAGCAGGAATGGTGACAAGTGGTCATACTCCACATGTATTCTGAAGGCAGAGATACAGGATGTGCTGACTTTTGGACATGAGATGTGAGGGAAAGAGCTGAGTCAAACAGCTTGGGGCCTGGTGATGAGAAGACTGGAACTGCCGTTAACTGGCAGGGGTGGAAGAGTAAGTCCAGGCTCAGTTTTGGACATGTTAGGTCTGAAATGCCCACTGAACATCCCCAAAGGGATCCAGCTCACTAAGAAACCCCACTCCTCCTCCCTGGAAACACATCAAAACATCTACAAGCGCGCAAACTCAGTGCTCTTCGAACGTTTTAGTCATGTATCCCTAAAACAATGCCGCAAATTGCATGTACCGCCCCCCACCAAACATTTTTAAGTTGACAGCTAATATTTTTAGCCTGAGCTTCAATAGTTGCAAAAGATGTCATTTCTGGCCTACTGTAGATATTTTACAAAAACATTTACGGGGCTCTGTTAAATCTCACGAGTCTAAATACTTGAGTAATATCATACCTACCATCATTCCTTCAAAAAGAAAAAGCTACAAACAAGCTCTTTAATATTTGCTCCTTTTTCACCTTGAAGCTGAATTTTCTTTCTGTTCCCCTCCCCCATGGAATTTTACCCAAATACACACTTGTGACTGAAGGTTATTACTGAGCATCCTACCTACTGCTCAAATTGAAACTGAATTTCCTCAAAACATTTTCATGACCTAAGACCCTAAGTGTAAAGAGAACATCCTTCAGGATGAGTTATCATCACAACATCAGCTGAACATGCATCATAAACATAAATCATAAATTATAAACAACTGTTACTAACCACTAACCATAAACAGTAGGTTACTGACACTGCCTCTCTCAATGGGATGAATGCACCTTTCTTCCCAATTAGTTCATGTAGCCAAGGTGAATATCTCTTATTGCTAGAATGAGACAGAGCTTTTATTCCGACATTTCTTTATTCTTCTCTTTTTTAAAATAAACACTAAGAATCTGTGTTCACATAAACAAGCAGATGAAAATGGACAGAGTTTTGTTAAAGCAAAAAAAAAAAAAAATCCCAATTCTGTGAACTCCTTCTGAGTTACTGGCCCAAAGTCTCACAATGATCTACTATCAAAAATATCCGTAAGGATCTTCCAGCTGACTAACCTATCAGGCACCACTCTACTGTTTTTCTGAAAGCAGTGACTTGTGAACTGGGCCCAGGGCCTGGCAACAGGACCCGGTCCCCAGGGCCTGGCATTGCTCATTTGCTCTCCCCCATGCACGTCTCTGCCATTCAGAGGGCGGGGACACACATATCAACATAAGATAAATAGTAAGATGCATCCCAACTTAAGGAACCTGAAAATGCCAAAGGGAAAAAAATGCACATCTTAGGACAAAAAGAGGAGAGTAGTAACAAGTCAAAGAGGATTTGGGCAGGAGTGCAGGGTTTCTGGAATATTCAACAGGCCTAGACACATCTATAAAGGGAAAGGTAGTTTAAGAGAAAATACTCAGCTGCAGGTGTTGAGACAGGGGTACGGGAAGCTACCCTTGGTGTTCTCCCCGCTGCAGTGTTACCTGCGAGCAGCTCTCCAGGCCCTCGGAACCCCTCCCACCCCACAGGTCTCAGCTGGCTCGGCTCTGCTGGCTCTGGCAGACAGTGAAATTAAGTAAGACGAAATGAGCCCCAGAGTCTTCACAAAGACACCCTTCCCCGTGCTTTCTCCCGGATGGTGCAGGTTCCCAGGCACAGCTGGAGAGACTGGAAATGGTGCCATCCACTGAGGCCCCAGGTGAGCCAGGATGAGGTGTTCAGAATGTGCACAGTTCTTGGCCCGCTTCTCAGATGGCGCCTGGATGAGCCTGACAGGAAATATCACTGGGGCCTGTCGGTCATGGTCAGCACTTCCTACCAGATCCCCATCTCATCCTTACGTGAAAACTCAGAGTTCAAGTAACTTTAGGTCAAAAACAGGGGCAAAATGGACAAATTCCAAAGTATCAAAAGATAAGCAGGGCTTCCTAGGTGGTGCAGTGGTTAAGAATCCACCTGCCAATGCAGGGGACACAGGTTCAAGCTCTGCTCCAGGAAGATCCCACATGCCGTGGAGCAACTAAGCCTGTGAGCCACAACTATTGAGCCCATGTGCTGCAACTACTGAAGCCCACGCGCCTAGAGCCCGAGCTCCGCAACAAGAGAAGCCACGGCAATGAGACCGTGCACCACAATGAAGAGCAGCCCCTGCTCGCCACAACTAAAGAAAGCCCGTGTGCAGCAATGAAGACCCAATGCAGCCAATCAATCAATAAATAAAATTAAATTAAAAAAAAAAAAAAGATGAGCAGCAGGGCTTCCCCTGGTGGCACAGTGGTTAAGAATCCGCCAGCCAATGCAGGGGACATAGGTTCAAGCCCTGGACCAGGAAGATCCCACACGCCATGGAGCAACTAAGCCCGTGCACCACAACTACTGAGCCTGTGCTCTAGAGCCCACGAGCCACAACTACTGAACACACGCACTGCAACTACTGTAGCCTGCATGCCTAGAGGCTGTACTCCGCAACAAGAGAAGCCACTGCAATGAGAAACCCACACACCGCAACAAAGAACAGCCCCCGCTCGCCACAACTACAGAAAGCCCATGCGCAGCAACGAAGACCTAACGCAGCCAAAAATAAAATAAATAAATAAGTAAATCTCTAAAAAAAAAAAAAGATAAGCAGGAGCCCACACTAATGCACTAATGCACCAGAGCTACATGTGTTCACAGCCAAATCCACCAGCTCCAGGAAACGGCCAGGAACCCCACAAGCACGAGAGACCCTCCCACTCACTGGGCTGCAGTGCCTTTTGTTGGGGCGTGGACAATGCGGCTGGAACTGCCTCAGCCCGCCCTGCCTGTGTGTGCAGGTCTCTACCAGGCGAGCACACAACCACCCGATCCACATCAGGGTGACAGAGGAGAACCTCACACAAACAGCTATCAAAAGGTGCTAAGTGCTATGTGGAGAACCAAAACAGGAGAGGTGACAGGGTGACAAGTGTGGCCTGGGGGTGTCAGAAGGAGCCTTTCGGAGGAGGTGACATTCAAGCTGAGATGGAATGACAGGATTCACAGACGCGGTGAGCAGAGCTACCTCTCGAGAAACCGTCCCAGCACTGGGGTTTCCCCAGCTCAACCCCAGCCCACCCTCTGTGGATCCCACCCCCAGCCAGGAGATGCCGTGAGACTTGATTCTCTGGAGTGGAGAGGATTCAACAATACACCATTTCAGACTACACACATCTCCCCAAGAATTCTGCTATTACCCTCACACACGAAGAGACATCCCTACCCCACCTCCTGAAAAGCATCAATTTGGCAACTCCCCCGACCCACCTTTCTCCTTCTGAGTTAGCTTCTTGAGGTGTCCTGGGAGACAGGGTCTCCTCACAAGACTAGAAGCTGCAGCTCTTGGACCCCCTCAAGTTCAGCCTGCTTCCTGTTGCTCTATGAAGCCCCAAATGCTAGGGTTAAACTGCCCAGCCCCCCCCAACTCGAGAGACCCACTCCTGCTCCGAGGACAGGTTCCCTCGGCCCTACACACAACTGGCATGGTCCCCAGCCAGTGCCCTCTGGTCCTTTTAAAGAGGAGAAAATAGAATTCAGAAGGCCCCAGGAGATGGTACAAGCCCTCTCTCCCGGGCTGCCTGAACGGCCCATGAGCTCTGCTTACATAAGAGCCTGGTTCGAGCAGGGACAGGGACAGGGCTGTGCCAGCCTGCCAGTCACCACAAGCTACTGAGAGGCCCTTTATCCCCTAGAGGGCTGGCAGAGGCTCGTGGCCCATCTCTAACTAACCACGGGACTGGGAGCGGGGGAGCCCCAAACACCACCCACAGCACACTTGTCAGTAATAAGAACAAGTACTCCCTCATGTTTACATAACACACACCACAGCGGGGAGGGCCCCCCTCCAAGGACTTAACAATAAACTGCTCCCTAAAAGTTAAACTTTTAGGTAAAATCAACAGGAAAAAAGACACTTCCATCACCCTTGGGATGAAGTCCACAGGTGTCTGGGTGGCTACAAAGCCTTGCCTGGCCTCATCTCTTGCCATAGGACAACTGTGGAGTCTGGCCTCCAGGCCTCTGCACAAGCTGCTCTCCTCCCTTCCTGGAAGACCTCCTCTTTCAGGCCTCGGCTTGGATGAAGAGACCCTGAGGGCAGAGGCTGTGGTTTGTTCAGCCCAGTATTCCTAGCGTAAGACAGGTAAAGAGAAAAAATATATATATGTTGGAACGAATAAACTAACAGGCGACAGACTGGAAAACAGGTTAGCGAAGCCAACCATGGGAGAGCACCCAGACCAGCAGAACCTGCCAGCAACCTGTGCGAGGACGACAGGCAGGCCCACGGGTGGTCCTGGCGGCTCCCATCTCAGCGTGCCCAGGAGGAGAGGGATGACAGGGAACAGGCCACTGGTGGCCAGGGTGGACCCAGGGCTTAGGACCACCCCATAAAACCAACTTCCCTAGGTCGGGACCACTAAGGATGGGTCGCACAGGGCCACCTCAGTCCAACACATGTGATACTGGACTCACTGGGGTCCCTGCAGCAGGTCCCCACTCCCCATGAGCTTGACCACAGAGAGAAGATGCATTCATCTCCCCGTTCGTGAATCTCACTCAACGAGGAGGCACTGCCCAGATACTGGGGAAGCTGCAGGAACAAGACAGCAAGAACCCCTGCCCTCACGGAGCTCACAATCTGTCCAGGTAGAAAGACCATCAAAGTTCCCAAAGGAAAACGCAACCACAGCCCAAGGAGAGCCAGAGAAGAGGAACAGGGTGCAGGGGTCACACTCCCAGACAGGATGGTCAAGGAAAGCCTCTCTGGATGACGCTGAAGCTGAGCTCTCAACAAGAAGGGAGCAGGCATGGGAAAAACAGACGGAAGAGCATTTCTGGCAGAGGGAACAGCCTACACACAGGGCAGGAACGCGGCTGTGGATGTTTGAGACGAAAGCAGCGCAGCAATGAGTGAGGAGAGCAGGGGAGAGAAGACCAGAAGCCTCTGAGGGGAGTGTTTTCAGGTGTGGAGTCCACCTGACAAGATCCTCCTCTCTACATGGGAAGAGACCCTCTGGCTGCTGCTGGGTGGGGAACACAGCCGAGCCAGGCAAGAACAGAAGCGGTGCACTTGTGAGTAAGGCAGTTGTGACAGGCAGCAGAACGACCAGGCCCCCGTTGCGGACCTGCTTCCCAGAAGAGTTCTTTGTCGCAGTAAGTTAAAAACTGGGTTCTGGGAAGTTCCCTGGTGGCCTAGTGATTAGGATTCAGCGCTTTGGCTGTGGAGGCCCAGGTTCGAGCCCTGGTCGGGGAACTATCTCACACGCTGCACAGCACAGCAAAATACAAAAAAAAAAGTGGGTTCTGACTGTGCTTTGACTTCACTGAGGACCATTCCATAGAGAAGGACAGAGCAGATCATCCCAAAATTTGACTTCAATGTATGTGACGTTATATCAGAAATGATCTTTGGCGTCTGGGCTTCTTCCTCCAACTTCTGGGCATATTGTTTATCTTGAATCCACTTCCACAGGCCTTGTTCACTGACAAGTTTTGATGTGTTCAAAAGAGGCCACATGCAGAAAGCATTGCAGATGGCATCACTGACGCAGATCTGTCTTTATCCACAAAACCACTTGTCCTTGTACCTTGACTACAGGCCAGGAAGTGTGCTGGGCACTTCACACTCCCCAGCGGCCCTCCGAGACAGGGGTCTTTATCCTGGCTGCATGGATAAGAAAACTGAACTGTCCCGAGACAGTTAAGTAGCTGTCCCGAGAGCAGACCCAGTGGCTTCCAAAGGCCACGGCCACTCGGCCACACTTCATTCCTTCCTCAGTGCATGATTGCCTGGGCCCACCCACAGTGAAGCTCACTTTGGGCCTAGCAGAATCCGGGCTCTGCCACTCACTAGCTGTGTGACCTTGGGTACATCGCTTTGCTCCCCTGGGCCCTAGTTTCCCCATCTGTCAAACAGAGATAAGAATAGCACGAACTTCACAGGTTTACTGTGAGGGGTAAATGAGTTAATAGATAACAAGCACTGAGAGTGACCGCTGTATCAGTACTGGCTTTCCTTACGATGCTCTGGCTCTGCCCAGGTATTAAAGCATTCCAGCTGCCACTGTCAATATCAGCAAGAGGGTGTTAAGATCTAGCCTGAACTTGACCAACCAGGCCAAGGCCTCTGGCCCTTCTCATCCAGCCAAGCTTGTCAAAGTACAGGGTTTCCCAACCAAAGTCAATTGCGTTAACAAGGGAGGTGGCAAGTCATCTGGAAACACAGCCCCCGCTCAGGGCTATCAACTCTCTTTCTCACTCCTCAGGAGCTTACTCAAGAGGCTCAGCTGGGCTCAGGGCTACCCACCCCCACCCCTGTCCCCCACCAGTGGGCTCCAACAGCTGATCAGGTGCTCACAGGGCTCCATGCACACTGACCGCGGTTATCACCAGCACTGCCAGCATCACAGCACTACCGTGGCTCTGGCCCTTCCACGGGTGAGGAATCATACAGGCCTGGGTCTGGATCCTGTCTCCACTACGATGTGACCTTGGACAAGTTCCTTCACCTTTCTGAGCCTCCGGTTATTTATCCACAAAACAGAGGGACAAGGAGTACCCACCTCTCGGGACTTTTGGAAGGACACAAGAAATGTGACCTGTCACCGGTATTATTATCTGGCAACAAAAAGGAACCCAGAAAGAGGGGGATCATAACCGGGCTCCAATCCTGTCTGCAAATGCAAAATCGATCCCCACAGTGTTTTCTGAAGGCCTGCTAGATACAGCATGCAGGAGGGTGTGAGTGAAGGCAAGCCCCATCTCAGAGTACAACACCCTCCTGCAAACAGGCACCAAATTTAACGTGCAAGAGTCAGAGACCGGCATGTTAAAACAGCACTTGATGGTCAAAAGAAACCCAAATTATCCCTCACCTTCTACTTAAGGACACAAGAATTCAGAAGAAAAAACTATAGGAAACAGCACACACTTAGGATGCCAACTCCCAGATTAAACAGATATTTATATTTTACTCTATTTACATCAGATTCCTCTAAAAGAAAAAAAAAGACACAGCCAAAGCCTTGCCTACACCTTCTCCTCCCCCTCCATCTCTCCCCAAGCAATGGTTCCTCTAACTGTGTAATTCCCATACATTTCTCATCTCATATTACAATTTATCCTTTAATTAGGTATATATCCATAAACAACACATATGAGTCCCATTTGGTATGTTTTTTAAATTTATAAAATCTTCTATTTGCTTTTTTCCACTTAACAGGATGTTTGAAAATTTATTAAAGGACCAGGTAAATCAAACTAGATTGTTTTTCATATAATGGAATTGTGCACAACAGTTAAAATGAATGAATCAGAGCTACATGTAGCACCTCCCCTTTTACACAAACCGCTTGATGATGTATTTCCAGCAATTTCATATGTTTTTTACTGCTGGCCTTTACTGTCACAATTAAATAGATTTTGCTCCAAGGAGCTCAGAGAGACTAAGTAACCTGCCCTGGGTCACAGTGGCAGAGGCAGACCCGTCCAAAGCCCACGCACCTATGATACCATTACACATAAGTCTATGTTCTCCTTAACTTTCACTGTCCTATCCAGTTTTCGGGATCGAAACAATTGCCTCTTGACCAGACCTCTACTTCCAGAACTGTCACATACTTACTGCCGTGGAGGAAGCTGAAGCAAGAACTGTACTGGTCCAGGATTATTCACAAGAAGCCCTTTGTGTGTGTGTGGGGGGGGGGGGGGGGGGGGGCGGGTCTTGGAAGATCCTACATGAAGATCCTAAATGGGGCAGTGGGGACCCCATGAGGATGAGGCGGCCTTGCCTCCAGGTACCAGGCTGTAGGAAATGGGCAGTGACCTGGACTCAAGGAAGCTGAGAGGGACCGATCCTCCCAGAAATTAACAGACTCACTTACAAGATACAGTCGCTATTTTTGAGCTACTACTGGGATCATTACTTTGACCTCTCATCTGCAATGGCAAAACAAAATAAAAAAATAAAAATTCCTATAGCTTCAGATAAGCAGTTCCTTTATCAACCTTGCTCTGACCAAGACAATCCCAAGGCCTGCTCTGCCTTCCATGGAGCTGCTTCGGCCAAGACCCTGTTCTACCTGCTTCTTCTCAATTAGGCCACTGAAGGGATACATTGTCCTCTCAGACTATACAAGGGAGAATGGCAGTGTCAGCAAACTGTTATAGAAATAGCAGCAAATCTCCCCTCCAGCTGGAATCCTACCTGCCTAAAACATCAGATATCAACCCTCATTAACTCATTATGTCACTGAGCCAGTCCTGCACCTTTCTGAGCATCATCTCTATTGCTTGTAAATTACACTTCATAATCTCCAAGGTCTCTCTTGCAGTCCAAAAGGTTTTTTTGGTGAGTGTTAATCACTCAGTGGATCAGGGGTCACTTGGGGGTGGAAGGATGGACTTGGTCCCAAATCGAAATACATTCTTTGCTATGGATAACTGCAACTGCTTCTCAAACTGTTAAATGTGAGGGAAAGAATCTCTGCTATTTTTATTGACCTGTAACAAACACCTGGGATAAAGCTGATCAGCCTGCTGTGCAAACTGGGCTGGGAGACAACTGCTCCTCCTGTACAGAAACTCTGTAGCTATCATCTCAGTGCTTACTTGGCAATTGTTAGTAGAGAATGATAACAGAGAACACAGCAAATTGACAATTTTATTTTTCTCTTCTCCAAGGTCATTTTGAATACTGGGTTTGAAGCTTCTCCCTCCTTCCGGGAGGGAAAGGGTTTGAGTAAGGTAGAGCATGTTCTCCAGTCTAAGCCATGGGCCTCTGGCTGTGCCCAGCTTCCTGGAACAAAAGTGCCCACCAAAGGGTCCTCGGGGGCCTACCTTATCTGCCTGCCAACTAGCAAAACTAATTCCATTTTGTAAAAGGCCACGTATATCTTCCATCCTGCATCTTTCAAACTGAATGTGGCTTTTTCTCCAGGGTTACACAGAGGCTTTGAGAGGGAAAACTATATTAGAAGAACTTTATTAGGAAAACTTCATTCTACAATCATAAAGTTTAATGAGGCATAGGAGATTATTAAATCCTACTGCCTCATTTTTGTGCCATGTCAAAAATGATTAAGGACTTCCAGGTTAAAGGTTTCAAGAGATTCTGAGTCAATGACTGCCAAAAGTAATAACAGTAGTAGTAGTTAAAGGGGGTGGGCAGAAGCAGTGGTATTCCACTCATGAATAAAAACAAGAAATCTCTCCTGACACTTACATAAGCCACCTAACATGATCAAATTCATAGAGTCAGAAAGTAGGATGACAGTTGCCAGGGGCTGGGCAGAGGAGGGAAGGGAGGTTAGTGTTTAATGGGTACAGAGTTTCAGTTACACAAGATAAAAAGATTAGAGTTCTGGAGATGGAAGGTAGTTATGGCTGCACAAAAATGTGAATGCACTTCATGCCCGAGAATTGTACTCTTAAAAATGTTAAAGACAGTAGGCTTCCTAGGTGGTGCAGTGGTTAAGAATCCGCCTGCCAATGCAGGGGACACGGGTTCAAGCCCTGCTCCAGGGAGATCCCACATGCTGCGGAGCAACTAAGCCTGTGCACCAAGAAAAAAAAAAAAGAAAAATGTCAAAGACAGTAAGTTTTATGTATACTTCATCATAATTTTTTAAATTGGGGAAGCAAAAAAAAACAAGAAATCCCTCAATCTGCTAATTTCCATTTGGGGACCAGCATGGCACAGTGGTTGGCAACTGAGACTCTGGAGCCCTGAGTTTCTCTCTCTGTTCTGCATTTACTAGCTGGGGACCTTTGAGCAAGTCATTTGACATCTCTGAGGCTGTTCCTTCGTCTAGAAAATGAGAATAATAACTAACAGTCCCCTACCCCGCAGGGCTGTGAGGGTAAGAAAACAAGGTAATAATCTCACTAGCACAAAAATAAGCACTCTCTAAATTATTCTTATTATGAACTTTAATAATACATTAGTTTATTATTTAATGTTACTTACAAGTCAGCAATAATAATTAAATTATTAACATTATATTATCAGCTAGGTCGACAAGTGCATCAGAACACTTCGTTTTAAGGGAAAAAGAGGCTCAAGTTAGGAATCAGAAGATCCAGACTTCAAGAGTGGCTGTGGGTGTGAGATTTTTCCTCGGTGACACGCAGGGGTTGACTAAGATGATCTCTTAGATTAACAGAAAGCAAAGATCAGCTTTGCTGCTCGACGGGAGCCAGCACTGGAGCTACACCTCCTTCACCGCCTAAGCTGCTCAGGGAGACGTCCCGTGCGAGGGAAGGGGTCCAAAGGTCATGCCAGAGAGAGCTGATTGCAAAGCCCCTAAGCCCGAGGCGGAGGCATGGTGCAAGGATTCTGCAAGTTCCTCCCCAGTCAACGTCTGCAACTCATTCCGCAGGGGGAGCAAGGAACCTGCAAGCTTCCCAGGTCTTGCAGGGACCCCAAGAAAAGGCAACCCCAAAACAGCCTGGGTTGCAGAATTATAAATACCTCGCCCGCACATGCGCACTGCGATTTACGAGTGGCCCCCCGGGACACAACGCGCGCCTATTGCGCCTGCGCCGTCCGGCTCTCCCTTCGGGGCACAGGGTGAAAAGCGGGGGTCACGTCGTCTCACAAAGAAAAGAAATGGGTCTGCGGCGGTTGCTCGGTCCCCCTTTCCTCGTTTCTTACCTCGCAGTGCTTCATGGCTCCCTCACACGGCGGCTACTGCTGCTGCTGCTACCTGCGCGCAACACCGCACAGGATACCTCACGCGCTCACGACCGCCACGCGAGACTAACCGCGGCTCCGCGTCCGCCCTGCCCCTCCCTGCCGCGCGTGCCCCGCCAGCCAATCAACGCGTGGGGCGCCCACCTTCGCCCCCGCCCCGCAGGGCCGCTCTGAGGGAGAACTAGCCGCTTTCGCCACAAGGCTAGCCAATCAGCTTGCGAGACCCACCGAGGGGGCGGAGCGCGGGCAAGAGCGAGGGGGACGGGGGAAAAGAAGGAGCTTGGCTACGCACCAATCAAAAGGGGACTCCGCGACGCGAGCCCCCTGGCCCCGCCCTTTGGTGGCGTCGCTGTGGAAACCAAGGGAAACGATGGTTGTTACTGCGGGGCGGGGGGAGGGAGCTAGCTGTTGAGTGACAGGGAAGGCAGCATCCACATGGCTGGCAGCTTGACTGGGTGATTTCCGAGGTGGGCGGCCGCGGGGTTACCGGGGAGCAACGGGAGAGGGGTAGGGGTTGGAGGCATGGACTGGGATACCTGGATGGAGAGGCCTCTCCGGCGAGGGGACCCCTATCAGTCATGAATGGGAGGAATGGAAAGGGGAAATGGGTGGTGAAAAGCCCTCCGGAACCCCCACCCCAACCTGTAACCTGAGCTCTCACACCATTCTGGGGGTGTCTTCACTTCCCATTCAATGCAAGCCCCGCCCCACCTTGCTCGACCAGATGGGTAGGGAGCCCACATTTGTCTCTACCTGCACTGTCCAGGGCTACATGTGCCTCGTGAGCCCTTGAAATGTGGCTGGTCAAAATTGAGAGGTGCTGTAAACATAAAACACACACCGATTTCAAAGAGTACGAAAAGGAAAATGTAAAAAAAAAAACAAGGTCTTGAGTAGCACAGACATATATATACTACCAACTGTAAAACAGATAGCCAGTGGGAAGTTGTTGTATAACAAAGGGAGTTCAACTCGAGGATGGAAGAAGCCTTAGAGGACTGGGGTGGGGAGGGTGGGGGGGACTCAAGAGAGGGTGGGGGGAGAGTCGAGGGAGGGAGGGAATATGGAGATATGTGTATAAAAACAGATGATTGAACTTGGTGTACCCCCAAAAAAAAATAAATAAAATTTAAAAAAAGAAAAACAAGGTCTTAACCTTTTATGTGATTACATGTTGAAATAATATTTTGGATATACTCAATTAAAATATATTAAAATTAAATTCCCCCTTTTTTTTACTTTTTTAATGTGCCTATTGGAACATTTAAAATTAGACACAGTTTGCATGAGGCTGGCATTTGTGCCTCTCACACTAGCTCTGCTGGACAGTGCTGGTTTGGGGTCCTGCAATGCTTTTGCTCCATTGATTGTCAACCTCATAGGGAGGTTGGTTGCCACCACACACACACACACACTCATGCACACACTTAGGACCTGGCACATTCCCTCACCTTATCCCCTTTCTCCTGGTTCCATACCCTGCCCCTGAGCCTTCACCAGCTGCTGAACCCTCCGGAACTCAGGGGCCTGGCATCAGAGACATGGTGAGAAGTCCTCAAAGATACATGGCTGATTTACAGGAGAGCAGGGCGGGGAGAAGGTGAGTCAGTGCTCAACACTTAGTCATCCAGGTTAGGCTCTAGAAACTTCTAAAGCTACAGCTTTGGGGGACCCCTGTCTCCGAGTAAAGGAAGCTAAGGCTGTGGTCTTCAGAAATTCATTACCTTTTTCATCAGGCCTATCCGGGAAAAACAGGTGAAAACGTAAACTGCTTTATATTTGTACTTTCCAAAGCACAGATCTTTTCCTGTTGGCTGTTGGGCTCACAGTATCTTGAGATCCTTTGTGTACTGACAGGCCTCATTCCCTGGCCTCATGGAGGAGGATGGGGGACTCCTCACTCAGAGGCCACAAGTTTAAATCCTACCAAGTTGAGTTACTTGAGTTTCTACTTCTGAGATGCTGAGGGGGCAGGGTTGAACCCCTAAAATCTAGCCATGTTTTGCTACTTTGCCAGTTCTGCCAATTTCCAGCTTCTCCAGTGTGGTCTGAGTAGGTGTGTCTTCCCTATTGCTGGGTGCCAGCTAGGTGAGGCATGTGGTGTCCAAACAGATATCATTTTTGGAGATTCCACAGACATTCCAACAGACTGAGAACATTCTGGAATTTCCCTTTCAAGACTGCTTTCCTGAGCCCTGAACTCACTCAATGGGCACCAAATAATTTTGTGAACCTACTATGCTGTGTGCCAGCCAGGACATACAAATAATTTACAGCCCCCTCCTCACCTAGAAGAAACTCATAGAAAGGCATGATCCAGCCTGCAGAGGAGAAGTCCCCTTTGTTTCTGATGGGTATTACAGGTGTGAGGACCCCTTGGCCTCATCTGGCTTCCAGTAATCAGGCTGCCAGAAGAAACCAAATCCACCCTCAGAATGAAGACTGGCCACTTTGTTCAAGCCATTCGTGATACTGTACGACAACTCTAACTGTACCTGTAGGTAGGGACAGCTAGATTGCCCAGCACGGTGGCTGACTCATAACAGTGACAAGTAAATACATTTGGTATGTGCAGAGCCAAATGTAATAAGCCCCTTAAAGCAGTTTCCAAAGGGGAAATTCCAGAAAGGTCTTGTGCTGTGGCAGTATTGAAGGATGAGCAGGGCCTCCTTGGGTCTTAGATTTGGGGAAATCTGTGAACATTTGGACATGGAAGATCCAGTGTGTTTGGTTGTGTCCATCTCACAAGCTCTTTTTCTATTTCCCACGTGCAAGTAGGATAGGATCTTGATTATTCCAGGGAACTGGCTTGGCTTGTTTCTGGGTATGTGTGATCAAGCTGCTTCAGAGCTGTGTGAGGGAAGGTGAAGTCTACAGCAGACAAGCCAGGGCTGGTTAGCAACTTTCTGCTGTGTCAGGAGCCCCAGAAAGAGGTTTCCCAAATTCTATCCTGTCTGCCTTTTTAATTTTTATTTTTAAGTCCATGGGATTTATTTTCTTTTTGTTGAGGTATAATTTACATATAGTAAAATTCACCCTTTTTTAGTATACAGTTCTGAATACATACAGTCATGTAACCACCAACATAGTCAAGATATAGAACATTTCTATCATCCCCCCAAATTCCCCTGTATCCCTTTGTAGCAGATCCCAGCCCCTGGCAACCACTGATCCAATTTCCACATCAATATTTTTGCCTTTTCCAGAGGTCCTTTAAAATGGATTCACACAGTAAGTAGACTTGAATCTGGCTTCTTTCATTAACATAATGCATTTGAGGTTCCTCTGCATTGTCCCCTGTGTCAGTAGCTCAAGCTTTTTTTTATGGCTGAATAGTATTCCATTATGTTGCTAGATCACAGTTTGTTTATTCATTCACCCACTAAAAAACATTTAGGTTTTAATGGCTGTTAGCAATGACAAATAAAGCCTTGAGAACTATTCGCTCATGGGTTTGTTTTTTTAATTTATTTATTTATTTGTTGGCTGCCTTGGGTCTTTGTTGCTGCGCGTGGGCTTTCTCTAGTTGCGGAGAGCAGAGTGTACTCTTCATTGTGGCGCGTGGGCTCCTCATTGCCGTCGCTTCTCTTGTTGTGGAGCATGGGCTCAACAGTTGTGGCTCACAGGCTCTAAAGCGCAGGCTCAATAGTTGTGGCTCATGGACTTCGTTGCTCTGCGGCATGTGGGATCATCCTGGAGCAGGGATCGAACCCATGTCCCCTGCATTGGCAGGCAGATTCTTAACCACTGTGCCACCTAGGAAGCCCTGCTCATGGGGTTTTTTGTGAACACAGGTTTTTATTTCACATGGGTATTCCACCAGAGGAAGATTGTTAGCTTGTATGGCTATAATGCTTTTGAAGTTCTTTTTGATGAAGAGAAAAAGAGTTGAAAAGACTGGTGATGTCTTTAAAAAATAATAATAATAAGGCTTTATCTCATCATCTGAATCACATCTTACACAAGCTGAGTGTTTACCATAAACAGTGTGCTAAACATTTTACACCTCAGCCTTTTATTCACTGGGTGAATTCAGGCAAGTCACATGACCTCTCAGAGCCTCAGCTTCCCTACCTGTGAAACAGAGGTAATGACAGGCCAACCTCATAGGATTATTGTCAGGATTAAATGAGTTAATACACATCGAGGGCTTGGAACCAGCTTGACACAGAGGAGGACCATGTCAATGTTATATTATTATAATATTCATTTCCTGGCCCCTCTCAAATGCATCCACATAGTAACCCTGGAAGGTAAGATCTACTCTTATCCCCATTTTATGGAGGACATACCTAGCAATTCGAGAGGTAGAGCAAGTTGTGCAAGATCACACAGGCAGTAAATAAGTAAATAGTGGGTCCAGGATTTCAGCTGAGGCTGACTGACTCCACACTCGCCTGCTTAGTTCTTGTATTAAGATTCTATTGAATACCAAAGAAACAACCAGTAGGATATATGTGTTTGTGAGTGTGTCTGTGTATTAAGAGACATTTCAGGCATTGGCTCACACGATTGCAGGAGCTGGCAAGGGAAAGGCCATAGCATCTTTCTCAGGAGTTCCACCCTGCACAAGGGCAGTAGTTACCAGAAGCTTTTTGTTGTGATGCTGTCAGGAAGGGGGTGGCTCAGCAGCCCCCCATTCAACCAGACAGTTAGTCATCCCTTTGACAGCACTTCCTCTAGGCCAGGCCTGTCCTGGACACTTCACAAATGTTGACTCAATGTCAACTTCAGAGCCCTATGAGGCAGGTATAACTACGACCCCCATTGTACAGATGAGGAAGCTAAAGGCCCTGGAAGGCTCACTAACAAACCCAAGATTCCAGGAGGTACTGGAACCAGGAATGAAACCTGGCTGTCTGGCTCCAGAGCCAGTGTCACATGGGCCCAGACCTCCCAAACAGGTCTTCCAGGAACCTCTCCCCTCCACAAGCCACCACCACCTAGCCCCCTCTTCCTTTCTCAGGTGGTCCCCCTTTCTGAGCCTCCTTACATTAGCTCTGTCCTTTACCACACACACCGCAGACTCTCAGAGCCAAAAGGGATCATGTTGCCCGCAGATGAAGAATCAGAGGCCCTGAGAGGTGTATGACAGGCCCATGTCTCCCCCAAATCATAAAGGTAGTGGGGAGGGAAAAAAGAAGCAAATGCATTAAGAACAGCCAGGAATGTTTCCAAAGCATCAGTTCCACACTGTTCCTGGCCCTGGAGATGCAGCACTGACAAGACCCAGTCCCTGCCCTCGTGGTGATCGCAGGCTGCGAGGGGGGTGACATTTAGCATGAAAACCAAGGAATAAAATAATTTCACATTTCAGTGCCAGGGGTTCTTGAGAAAATGGTAAGGTTTTCTGGACTGAGAAGACCTCTCCAGGGAGGCGAACTTTGGTTCCCGGGTCCTCACTTCGCTTTACAAGGCCCTGTGTGGGTGAGGACAGAGACAGTACTGAGACTCCCAACTGCATTCTCCCCACAGCCGGTAGAAGAGGGCGGGTGGGTATTTTTCTTCCCAGAAGGAGAGGGGTGTCTGTGCCACGGAAAGATTAGTCAACTCCCCCGCGCCCCGAGATACCTGGCGGGAACTGACCCCGGGCGCTGTGAGATAGCGACGGGCACGTTTGTGTCTCCCAGGGAAGGGGCGGAGTCTTCCCCGGACCCGCCCCTTCCCGGAGCAGAGTGTCGTAACCTATTGACCCAGGCAGGGGGCGGGCTGCGCGGCCGGTCGGGGCGTAGGAAGCAGTGACGCAAGATCGCTATTGGTTCCCGCGGAGGGTGGGCGGGGCCTCCGTCGCCAGGGGGCGTGCCGCAGGGAGGTGTTGCCGGGGACTGAGTGGAAAGGGGCGTGGCCGCCCGCAGACAGCCGTTGGCGGCGCGGCCCCGCCCCAGATGTCGCGCGTCGCAGTCTGGGCGGCGGCGATTGGTCGGAACCGCGTGGGGGGGCGGGGCGGAAGGTTCTGGAGGGGGCTGGCGGGCTCTGGAAGCTTCCGCCGGACGGGTATATAGAGTCCGGGACGGGGCGGCGGCGGAGCCGGGGGACGGCGACAGCTGGGCGGCGGGCCGCAGGCGGGGGCAATGGGCAAGGACTATTACCAGATCTTGGGCCTGGCCCGCGGTGCGTCGGACGAGGAGATCAAGAGGGCTTACCGCCGCCAGGCGCTGCGTTACCACCCGGACAAGAACAAGGAGCCCGGCGCCGAGGAGAAGTTCAAGGAGATCGCCGAGGCCTACGACGTGCTCAGCGACCCGCGCAAGCGCGAGATCTTCGACCGCTACGGGGAGGAAGGTGCGTGCGCGCGCGCGGCTGGGGGCGCGCCCCCGCCGTTTGACAGGCGGAGAAACCGAGGCACAGCGGCCCCGCTGCGGCATCCCCGGGGGGCGCTCCGGGCCCGAGGGCGTGCAGCCCCCGCCCTCTGGCCACACGGGCCTCCGCCCTCGCATTGGCGGCCGCCCGATGGGAGGAGGAGCTCTGGCCGCGCTGCTCGTCCAGAAGCTTCTAGTATGTCTAGGGCTGCCCCTCCCTGGGCGCCTCCCTCCACCCACGGCCCCGATCGGTCCGCGGGGCGCGGGTGCAGAAGGAGAGGGTTCGGAGGGCTAGCTTGGCTGATGGCCCCGCGCGCCCTGGGCTCACCTGGGCGAGGTGGGAGGCTCTGTCGCCCTGGGGAGCAGGGCGGGGGGCCTCTGGCTGAGCGCCGGGCACAGGCTGCGTGTAGTGAGTCTGCAAATGAGAGTGCCAATTAGCCGAGCGACCTTCGGGGCCTCTCTGAGGGTGGAGTGAGGTAATCCCTGCAAAGTGCTTACCTAGCCGCGTGCCAGGCACTAGTCACCTTTCAAGGTGCAGGGAGCAGTGGGGCTGCCTCTGCCCAGCCTCCCTGGGGTAGTCCTTGTTGTCTAGCTCCCCGTTAATGTCTCAGGCTGGCTTCTGGGCTTGGTCTTCAGAAAGAAGTGGTTTTTTTATGAGTGGTGACAGTTAGTGCAAGGGTGTGAGAATTTGAAAGTCTCCGTTTACAGTTTCCCCTTTATTTCTGTTCTCCCACGTCTCTATGCTTACAATATTTATGAGTAAAAATTTAGTGAAAATTGTTCCTGGGTTATGCTTTTTTCATCGGATATGTAGTGAATTCTTTGTACCTCTGTAACACCGCGGGAAGGATGGGTTACTCGGATGTGAGAACCTGGGTGACCCCAAGAGGTGGCCATTTCAGAGCTTGAGCCCTTCACTGTCATGCCACAATGAACTACCTATCTTGGAGAGTAGGGTTTCTGTGCTGCTGCAAGTGGGAGGTAAAAGCTCGGGGTTCATCCTTGCTCTTCCCTGACAGGCTAAGAAAATTCCTGCCGGGATGGCTCCTAAGCTTTTTTTCCGTTAAGGAAAGCTCCAGGAGAGCTAAGCTCCTAGTCAGTCATCTGATTTTTTCTGCTTTTGCTTTTCAGGCTTGAAGGGCAGTGGCCCCAGTGGCGGGAGCAGCGGCGGTGCTAATGGTACCTCTTTCAGCTACACATTTCATGGAGACCCTCATGCCATGTTTGCTGAGCTCTTCGGTGGCCGAAATCCTTTTGACACGTTTTTTGGGCAGCGCAACGGCGAGGAAGGCATGGACATCGATGACCCGTTCTCTGGCTTCCCCATGGGCATGGGTGGCTTCACCAACATGAACTTTGGCCGCTCCCGCCCTGCCCAAGAGCCCACCCGAAAAAAGCAAGATCCCCCCGTCACCCATGACCTTAGGGTCTCCCTTGAAGAGATCTATAGCGGCTGTACCAAGAAGATGAAAATTTCTCATAAGCGGTTGAACCCCGATGGAAAAAGCATTCGCAACGAAGACAAAATCTTGACCATTGAAGTGAAGCGGGGTTGGAAAGAAGGGACCAAAATCACCTTCCCCAAGGAAGGAGACCAGACCTCCAATAACATTCCAGCTGACATAGTCTTTGTTTTAAAGGACAAGCCACACAATATCTTTAAGAGAGATGGCTCTGATGTCATTTACCCAGCCAGGATCACTCTTCGGGAGGTAAGGCACTAGACTGGGCAACCTCTGTGGAGGGAGAAGGCTTATTGACACAGTTCAGTATTTGCTTGACAGATATTTCTGCGCACTTGGGTGCTTGTCAAGGGCTCGGTTTTTTCTGGTGATCTGGGTAGATCTGGGGGCAGGGTCTTAGCTGCAAGGCCTGATGGTGTTACCCTACATTAAATGGTCTCTGGGCAGTATTTGAGCTTCCTAAGCTGCTCTCTATCTAATGCTGTCCCTTTGCTTTCCAAGGCTCTGTGTGGCTGTACAGTGAATGTCCCCACTCTGGACGGCAGGAGCATACCCGTTGTGTTCAAAGATGTCATCAGGCCTGGCATGCGGCGAAAAGTTCCTGGAGAAGGCCTCCCTCTCCCCAAAACGCCCGAGAAACGTGGGGACCTCATTATTGAGTTTGAAGTGATCTTCCCCGAAAGGATTCCCCAGACGTCAAGAACCGTTCTTGAGCAGGTTCTTCCGATATAGTCACCTGTGTTTCCCCCAAGGACTGACTAGGGACCTTTCCAGAGCTCAAGGATTTCTGGACCGTTCCACCAGCTGTGGACCCGCGAGAGGGTGGGAGGGCCCAGGGAGGGCTTTCGTACTGCTGAATGTTTTCCAGAGAATATATTACAATCTTTCAAAGTCGTGCACTAGACTTAAGTGGTTTTTCCAGCGATAGGGCAGCAGGTGGTGGGGACAGCAGGAAAAGGCAGTCCAGTCTGCCCTGCTGGGTCCTGCAGCCCTCCAGGATGGGCCCACACCCTCCTCCTCCAGGCCCTGCCCAGGGGGAGAGGCAGACCCCCAGCTAGACTTGATCCCTCTGTAGTTCCTTTGCTTGCAGGTGTTAGGTGGTATGGACCTGCCTTCTTGGTTAGCAGACCCTGTACATTCCATGGTTTCTGTTGTGTGATCAGTTCGTGTTTTATTCTGTGTTTGTCTCCCACATCTTGCTCTTCCCCTGAAGAATCCCGTCTTCTCTTTTGCCATCTCAAATTGAGAACCGAGACTGTTTTTGCCAAACTGCCTGGCTGGCTCCCACAAGCAATACCTCTCTCATTCCAGCAGGACCAAGGGAGCCGGCCTCCAGTGAGTGAGTAACTTGTGCAGCTGCCTCTCCCTCAGGGGTCAGCGGCCCTGGCCGGAGCAGGGGGCCCTCTCAACCCCTGGCTCCGAGGCTGAGTGCGCTCACCTTCCTTTTCTGTAAGGCAA
Organism: Hippopotamus amphibius kiboko; assembly: GCF_030028045.1. Classification (NCBI taxonomy): domain Eukaryota; kingdom Metazoa; phylum Chordata; class Mammalia; order Artiodactyla; family Hippopotamidae; genus Hippopotamus; species Hippopotamus amphibius. Next base: position 13,037,393 of record NC_080200.1, on the reverse strand, counting down.
TCTTTTGGCACACCTGGGATTTACCAGTGGCCCAGGTAATTTTTTGTTTAACGGACTCTGGACTCTCTCAAAAGGAGCTGATCCTTTTGAATTTTGCACAGCCCTAGATATAATCCCTTTTGATAAAAGGGTCTTTGCTTCTGATTACAGGAGCACTGCGGAACGTCTGTAAATATGTTTTTATAATTTCGTGTAAAGTTGGTGTGCACTCAAATGAAAGCAGTCCACGGCAGCTGCTGCTCTCTGTATAGGGCCATGATGGAATTCAGAAAGAACCTGGCGGGGGGTGGGGGTGGAGAGTGGGGAATGTTGGAACAAGTGTCTGTTCCTTGTAGGCCAGTCTGGTGCTCAGACCTTTAGACTCATTGTAAGTTGCCACTGCCAACATAAGACCAAAGCGTGTGACTTGTCAATGTGCAGCGTGACAACATTAAAGACTGATGCTAAACCTCAGGGGAGCAGTCCTGCGACTCTGTTTGAGGGCTCTGCTGATGGGCTGGGGTGGGGTCTGGGCAACCTTGCAAAGGCAGCCAGGCTGGGTGGAGGGAGGGGCGGGCAGAAGTCAGGAATCCCCTGCAAGGAGGAGAGAAGTTGCCCTCCCTGAGCTAAATGTGGGGTGGACAACAACAGCCCACTGTACTCTGGATCCAGGCATCCGAAGAGGCCAGTGGATTCAGAACTTGTGTTTTGGTGAAGGTTGGGGCCAAAGTTAAATAGGTCCACTCCCAGTTTTCCAAGGTCTAGTTGCTGGGGCCAAGGAGAGGTGTATGCTCTAGCCTCTTAATCTCCCCCGCCTCCTTTCTTGCTAGAACAGGCTGTTGTCAGGCAGGCCCTGGCCAAACCAGACTAGGATTCCAGCCCAGGGCCGGCCCCGCCTTGGTGAAGACTTATTTCCTGCCCTCCCTTTATTTGCAGGCCACTGAAACTGCTTTTAGTTTGTGACTTTTTTTAAGGGACTGGTTTTATTTTAAGGTATGTAATTATAGAGACCAAAAACAATGTATTGCTATTTTGCTACAAAACGTCTTGATGTAAAAACTTAACACCATGTTTAACGCTAGGAGTGGCTTTCCCTTCCCACTGAAACAATTTAACCACTGAAAACAGTGTAAGGGCAGTGTTGTCCAAGACAGCTTCCTTCAGCCACGAGAGTGTTCTATATCTTTTTAAAACAAATTCTTTGAGATTCAATAGAACAGAGTTAAGGTGTTGGGTAGCTCCAGGCACATTTCAAGTGCTCAGCACCCGCATGTGGCTAGCAGTGACTTGGATAGCACAGATCTCAGAGGGCCTTTCAGCCAAACCTAAGACATGGGTTTCTTAGAAGAGCAGTTGCATCAAGCCCAGAGAGGCCATCCTATTTGGGAGGTGACCCCTGGAATATCAGAGTCAAAAAGGACCTTATTGCTAGATTTGTTTACTGAACTACTTCAGGGATGAAGATGACATTTGCTGCAGAATTGGCCCTGGCCTCGGTTGCGGTCACAGATCCCTGGGGCTGCCGTCCCCCTGCCCCAGTCCCCCTCATCACTTAGCAGGTCCCTGTGAACTTCATATTCATGGGCCACCGGCACAAACATGCACAAAACCTCAGTGTGTCACGGTCACGGTTCTGGTAACGGAGAAGTAACCTACCCAGGACAGTGGGTGGGGCAGTGTGACTCTAGGAAAAAGTTCATGGTGAAAAAGACACAAAGGATCCTAGTGGATGGAAAGCATGCCCCTCAGATACACAGCTTTTGCCCATGCTGGACCCGGTTGTGTGTGTCAGGTGTTTAGTTCATCTGCAAGCAGACCTCTCCCCCCTCACTTCCTTAGCTTCCATTTAATGAATTTATTTTCCCACACCACGTGTCTGAGCACATTTCAGAGTTCCTTCCACGTTGGTGCATGTGGAGCTGCTTCTTTTTTAGACCCACCTCATCTTTACCCATTGCACCAGGAGTGTCACATTTGATTCAAACTGTATAAAACTCAAAATTCACACTCTGCCTGTGGTGAAAAGTTGAGCACCCCCACGCCTCAGGACCACTGTAGACAAGCCACAGCGTTAGAAATTTTTTCCTTTTTTTAAAAAATGTTTCTTGTGCATCCTCCAAGAGAGTGTCTGCTTATATAAGTATAAGCGTAATTTCTAAATTTTCAATTTTTGGCTATGTAATTGCAGTACTAAATTTGCAAGGGCACATAGAGTTAAAAATTCTCCCTCCCACCCAGCTTTTGAGTCCACCCCCAGTGAATGTTCCCAGTTTCTCCTGTGTCTTTCCATCTGAGATGCTACACGAATACATTTTTCTTTTTTTACACAAGTGGTACATACTGTACGCTATGCTTCTTGTTTCCCCCTCGCATGTCATAGAAATAGCTTCTTCACTTCTGTTTTTCCACGCATTGATTCTCCCAGGCCTGCCCAGGTGGGTGTGAAGATCTAGATCCATGTTTGGTGGCCCCTGCTTCTCATCTGCCGTTGCTCCTGCTTCTAGGTTTGAATCTCAGCTCAACCACTTTCTAGCTGTGTGACCTTGAGCAAGTGACTAAACCTCTGTGTGCCTCAGTTTCTTCAGCTGTAAAATAGGCATAATAATAGTACTTCTAGGGGACTTCCCTGGTGGTCCAGTGGTAAAGAATCCACCTTGCAATGCAGGGGACACGGGTTTAATCCCTGGCCAGGGAACTAAGATCCAACTTACTGCAGGGCAACTAAGCCCGTGTGCCATAACTACTGAGCCCTCACATCTCAACTAGAGAGCCTGTGTGCCACAAACTACAGAGCCCATGTGCTCTGGAGCCCACACACTCTGGAGCCTGCATGCCACAACTAAAAGAAGAGAAAATCCACACGCCACAACTAGAGAGAAGTCAGAGTGCCACAACGAAAGACTCTGCATGCCGCAACTGAGACTGAACACAGCCAAAAATAAATTTTAAGAAAGAACCATGTTTTTCAAAAAAAATAGTACTTCTAGGATTGTAAGGATTTTCAAGTATAGGGATATAAGCACACAACAGGGCCCGGCAGAGAACAAGGACTGTGTGTCAGTGATCATTGTATCCTAATGTGGAAGTTTCTCAGCCCACAGCTGGTAACTCCAAAGACTGAGGTGAGTCAGAGGTCTTTTGGGTCAGTGCTCTCAGGCTGAGCTTCAGAAACCAAATCCCCAGGCAAGCCCCTGAGACACAGCTCCACCCAGGCCCTAACACAACTTGAGGAAGCTGTACCTGAAGCAGGCACACTCCCGTGCTGTCTTGTCACAAGCTGCTCAACAGCAGCAGCAGCAGCAGCAGCAGGCTCTAGGACTGAACAGCCCTGGGTTTGATTCCCAGCTCTGCCACTCTGCTGCTGTGTGTTCTTGGGCAAGTGACTTCACTTCTCTGAGTTTCAGTGGCCTTCTTTGTAAATGGGGCTAATGAAGGTACAGATTTCATAGATGTGTTGTGAAAACTGTGCGAGGTAGGGCACTGGGGAGGCAAAAGAACATGGCATTAAGAACTTGACTTCTGGGACTTCCCTGGTGGCACAGTGGTTGAGAATCCACCTGCCAAGGAAGGGACATGGGTTTGATCCCTGGTCCAGGAAGATCCCACATGCCACGGAGCAATTAAGCCTGTGAGCCACAACTACTGAGCCTGCACTCTAGAGCCCTTGAGCCACAACTATTGAGCCCATGTGCCACAACTACTGAAGCCTGCGTGCCTAGAGCCCGTGCTCCGCAACAAAAGAAGCCACCACCATGAGAAGCCTGCGCACCACAATGAAGAGTAGCCCCCACTTGCCCACAACTAGAGAAAGCTTACGTGCAACAATGAAAACCCAAAGCAGTCAAAAAAAATTAATTCATTTTAAAAAAATAATGTGACCCCATCAAAAATAAACCTTGGCTTCTGGAGGGTGGCTGTGCTGAGTTCAAGTTCTGCTCATTGCATTCCCCTAGACAAATGAAAAACCTCTCAGAGCCTCAGTTTCTTCCCATGTGAAACAGGACTATTCATAGCCACTCCCACCTTCTCACTCCCCCAGAGCCAGAACTCAGACAGCTAACCCCTGAGAAGAACTTCACACAGGCCTGGCACAGAGCAAGTGTGCAATTAACACAAGCAAATACTTCTAAGCCACTTAGAGGAAAACCTGACCCAGGTCTCCTTAAAGATTAGTCATCCTCATTAGTTGTTAATTATTGAAGGACAAAGCATAGTGCCTGACATGTAATAAGCATTGTCCATTCGATAGACATTTATTGCATACCTACAGTGTGCCCAGTCCTGTTCTTGATGCTGGGGACACAGCAGTGAACAAAACTGGCAAAAACTCCTGCCTTTGCAGAGCTGACAGTCGAGTGGGGTGAAAAAGAAAAAAATTAAGAAAAAATAAATAAATCACCTAATATGCTAGATTGTGATGAGTGTGATGAAAAAATACAAAACAAGTGGGTAGAGAGTGTTGAGTGCAGTTTTAAGTAACACATTCAGTGAATGCCTCACGGGGAAGGTGATATTTGAACAAAGTGTTGAAGGAGGTAAGGAGAGAGGTGTGAATACTGAGGGAAGGGCCTTCCAGGCAGAGGGAACAGCCTGTGCAAAGGCCCTGAAGCAGGAGCATGCCTGAGTTTAAGGAACAGCCAGGAGTCTAGTGAGGCTGGACCAGAGTAAGCGAGGGGTGAGTGAGAGGCGAAGGAAGGGCAGGTAGTGCAGGGCCTGGTGGACCACTGGAGAACTTTGGCTTTTCCTGAGTGAGGCAGGAGCTTGCGAAGATTTTGGTTTCTGCTTTGTCTTAATTTTCCTTTGTTTGGGGTGTGGGGGGAAGGGGGAAGAGTGTCATTTGATTGTATGATAACTTCAAGTGCCTGAGCTACATCATCAGACGCTTGAAATTTCAACATACCAACCTTCCATTTCCAAATAGCACAACACAAACAATGAGCATCTATTTTCTATTAAAATCTAGTCCTTAAGGTACAGAAATTCATGTTTCCTCCCACGAACCTGAGAATGCTTTCATGGTAGGCTGATTCTGGTGGCAGAGGGGGGCGTGGTGGTGTCTGATTTCTTCTGAGTTCTCAAACTCTGTGATTATTCAGTGAGACAACTTCCCTCTTTGTCATGAATAGAGGAGAGACAGCCTCAGGAACACTCCAGAAGGTCCTCCTCCTGAGCAACCTGAGTTTCCTTGAGGTCACCAACCACGCCCTAATAATCTTTGCATCACTGGCAGCCTCGGCCCAGAACTGACCGTCTGAGTGTTTGTTGAATGAGTAATTGAGTGACAAAGTGATTCAGACAAGAGGACCTACAAGATTTGCCCTATCACTGCTCACATCAGGGAGTATGCAGAGGAAGAACAACCCAGCCCTGAGGTCCTGCTGGTGGTCACCTCCAGAAAAGGGTCCCCCACACCCCACTGCCTCCAAATCCCACTTGGAAGAAGTGGATATTCTGTCTAGCTCCAAGAAAGCTCCTATTTCCTAGGCTCCTGTTTCTTAGTCAGGATTCATGTATTAGTCATTGGGCACAGTTCCTAAAGGCCCGCTCAACACTAGGCCCCAGGGGACCCAGTGAGAGGCAAACAAAGCAATCGGGGAGGGGGGAGGGTGTGCTGGGGGGACGACTCGTGGAGCTCACAGTCTTCCAGGAAACACAGACCTCTGCTCTAGTTTCCTGTGGCTGCCGTAACAAAGTACAACAAACTGGGTGGCCTGAAACAACATGAATTTATTCTCTTGTAGTTCAGGCAGCCAGAAGGCCAAACCTAAGATTTCAGCAGGGTTGGTTCCTTGTGGAGGCTCCGAAGGAGAATCTGTTCTGTGCACCTTTCCTGGCTTATGGCGGGTGCCGACAATCCTTGGCGTTCCTTGGCTTGTGGCTAATCCCTCCAATCTCTGCCTCCACCTTCATGTGGCCTTCTCCCCTTCCTGTCTCTGTGTCTTCTTTTCTGTCTCTTGTAAGGACACGTTGGGACTTCCCTGGTGGTGCATTGGTTAAGAATCCGCCTGCCAACAGGGAACATGGGTTCAGTCCCTGCCCCGGGAAGATTCCACATGCCGAGGAGCAACTAAGCCCATGCGCCACAGCTACTGAGTCTGTGTTCTAGAGCCCGCAAGCCACAACTATTGAGCCTGTGTGCCACAACTACTGAAGCCCGCATGCCTAGAGCCCGTGCTGTGCAACAAAGAGAAGCCACCACAACGAGAAGCCCATGCACTGTAATGAAGAGTAGCCCTGCTCTCCACAACTAGAGAAAGCCCGTGCGCAGCAACAAAGACCCAACACAGCCAATAAATTAATTAAATAAATAAATAAATAAATAAAATGAAATAAAATAAAATAAAATAAAGACATGTTGGGTTCAGGGCCCATTTAAATCCAGGAGGATATCTTGAGAGCCTTAATTTAATTACTTCTGCAAGACCCTCATGCCAAATAAGGTCACATTCACAGATTCAGGCACATGGGCATATCTTTTGGGGGTCCACCATTCAGCCTACTATAGTGGGCAAAGTAAATACTTCCCATGACCGGAGAGCTTAGAGAAAGGATGCGTGGCAGGCCCTGGGCACAGAGGCCAAGGAATAGGAACTTGTCAGGGATCAGAGATGGGCCATTGGAGCTGCGGCCCTGTGGATGAGGCTTCTGGGCAAACCAGGGGCGTGGACCAAGCAAGGCTCAGCCGAGGAACGTGAGGCCCTTGAGGTCTGGTGTGGGTGGAACAGAGAGAGCTGGAGAGAGTAAAGTGGGGCGTGCTCAGGAATGAGACAGGCCCAGAGTCAGAGCTCTGCTGAGACAGGGCCTCACTGAGACAGGGCCCCATGCCTGAGGCAGAGGAGAAGCCAGTTGAAGGAGTTTGAGTCAGGAGGGACACGGCATGATTTGCCTTTGCCTGGAAGTTGGAGTTGAGGTCTGGGTAGTTTGTCTCAAGGGGGCTCAACTTTCCTTGGGAAGATTATACTGGACATCAACGTGGCCAGGCCTGACTGCAGATGAAATAGTTTATGGAAGTATTCTAAGGGCACATGGCCTTTTGGTGGGGGTCATCTGCACAAGAAGGATGGGAACTGACTTGGGTGCTCACAGGTGCCCTCTGGACGCTGGGGGGGGAATAGACCTGGGGGTGATCCAGGGGGGAGCTGGGAGATCAGGGAGAAATTGGCTGCAGGAGGTGATGGGGCTGGACCAGGCAGTGGCCAAGGAGGTGGTGGGAAGTGATTACAGGTGTATTTTGAAAGCAGACCTACCCACTGGCCCTCCAGAAAGCAGTACTATTGTTGGGTTTTATTGTGACTTCCTGAAATCCAGAAGCCAAAGGCAGCTGCTGGCACGGGGGCTGAGACCTGGAGCATAGAACCCAGCCCAGTCAAGGCCACCTCCCCTGCTTCCCCTCCAGGCCCATCCTGCTGAGTCAGTCCAGTCCTGCCAAGCTAATAGGGGAAGCCCAACCACAGGCCACAGAGAGCCAGGCAATCAAACTCCTAGATCACTCTAGCCAAGACGATGTCCCTCAGCACTGTTCCTCCTGGGTCCAACCTGTCCTGCACATCTCAGGAGCAGGCCTCACACTGAGGAACGTGCAACCCACAGCTCCAGAGGGATGTCACAAGTGCTAGGGGTGGAGCTAAAGCATCGCACCCGTGAGTTGCTGTGCAACTTTGAACCAGTGGCTCCTCCTCTCTCAGCCTCAGTCGCCTCCTCTATAGAATCAGGCAGATAGCCAGTGGGATTAGTCCTGAAATCAGCCAGCACATGGCCTGGCACACAATTAATAAGGGATTAATAAAAGTATCTATTGCTATCATGTTTCTATTATCAATACTGTGTTATTCATCTCAACACTTTCATAATAGCAGCTAGTGTTCACTGAGCACTTTACTATCTGCCCGGCACTGTTATAGGCGTTTGACACAAACTAGTTCATTTATCCTAGTATAGTTGTAATGACTTTAGAAAGTGGATCCTATTATGAGCACCATTTTACAGATGAGGAGACTGGGCATATGGGAGGAAGGGGCTCACCCCAGTTCCCACAGCTGGTAAGCAATGCAGATTATGGAGAAATATGACTATATCCTACCCCACAACCTGAGATGGACTAGAGATGGAATAAAGACAAAGGAAAAGAAAAACCATAGAATGGATTTTAAAAAAACAACAACTTTGTGATCTAAGGGTGCAAAGCGCCTCTTTAATGAAATGTCACAGGCACAAACCACAAAATGTATATGTTCTATTACACTAAAATTTCAAATTTCTTTCCAACAGGACCTCCCTGGTGGTCTAGTAGCTAAGACTCCACACTCCCAATGCAGGGGGCCCAGGTTCAATCCCTGGTCAGGGAACTAGATCCCACAAGCTGCAACTAAGACCCAGCGTGCCAAATAAATAAATAAATAAATAAATATTTTTCAAAATTTTCTTTCCAGCGAAGGATAACATGGACAGAGTGAATCATCACATGACACAGTGGTAGACCATGTTTGCAATGTCTAACACTGTATCCACTGTACATGGTTGTTAGGAGAGTTAAACGGTTTAATAAATATAAAGTTCTTAGAACAGTGCTTGACACACAGGAAGCTCTGTTTAAACATAACCTATCATTATTGAAACTGACAAGGGCTCAATAACCCAGTGCTATCCAATAGAACCATGCAAGCGCATATGTGACTTAAAATTTTCTAGTAGCCACGTCATCATAGTGAAATGAAACAGGTAAAATAATTGTAATAATACTTTTTATTTAGCCCAATATACCCAAATTATTGTCATTTTAACATATAATCAGTACAGAAACTAATTAACAGGATGTGATTTTTTAAGCTCTTTATTGGAATATAATTGCTACAAGATGTGATATTTTACATCCTCTTTTCATTCTACTAAGTCTTAGAAATCCAGAGTGTATTTTACACTTACAGCATGTCTCAATTTGTATTAGCCATATTTCAAGTGCAAAATAACCACATGTGGGGAGCGGAGTGTCACATTAGACAGATCATATTAGACAGTGCAGATCTAGACTGTGTGAGGAACACGTGTAAATCAGCAAGAAAAAGATAGCAACCCAAAGTGCAAAATGGGCAAAGAGTATGAACAGGCAATTTACAGAAGAGGAAATGTGAAGACTATCAAGCAAATAAGATGCTCAAAGTGATTAAAAATCAGAAATGTAAAAATAAAGCAATGTCACTTGACAGTGAGTCAGAGTGGCAAGAACTAGAAGTTGGTTAATGCCAATGGCTGGTGGATATGAGGGAACATTAGACCCTCCTACAAAGCCAGTGGATGTGATGGGGGTACCTAGTCCCAAAGACCACATAGCAAAAGTGAGTATGCCCAATGACCCAGCATCTCTACATCCAGGACTCTCTCCTAGGGAGATTTTCACCAGGTCCCTAAGCGAGACCTAAGGGGGCATGCCCAAGGCTTTTCATTGTGGTGTGGGGAGCTGGAGACTGCCTGGTTTCCAACCCTGGGGGACAGAGGAGTAAGATGTGAGGGACCCATCCCCAGAGATACCAAGCAGAAGTTAGAAGAAAAGAGATTCAAGAGGTTAGCAATACAGATGGATCTTCAAGGCAGAACGCAAAACAAGCAAATAAGCAATACAGTGCTGAGTTGGGGCGGGGGGAGGGGGTTGTAAAAACCAAATATAATAGAATACCTACATAAAACAATGCACATTTTCAAGGAAAGACCCACCCAAAGGTGCCAATTAAACACACTGGAGATTTCTGGCTGGATGATGTTCCACAGTCGGGTAGACAAGTTGAAGTTGATAGCAATCAAATCGAGACATTAATTGAGATGCCTCTGGTGATGGGATGGGAATGGGGTATCTTTTTTCAGGTGTTTATTTTTAAAATTTCAAAGCTATAGAAAACTTACAAGAATAGTAAAATGAATACCCATATACCACTCTCCTGGATTCAGCAGTAATTGTTACCATTTTGCCACATTTGCTCTATCTTCCTGTATGTTAATAGGAATGTATGCCATCTTATAATATTGTATATAAAATGTTGTGTATATATGTAATTTTTGTCTGAACCATGTGATAGTTGCAGGCATCATGAATTTAACACTAAATAATTCACTGTGTATGTCCTAAGAATAAGAACATTCTTATCTAACCACAGTACAACACTCACACTCAGGAAATTTAACATGGATATGATATTATCTACTGGGTTGGCCTAAAAGTTTGTTCGTTTTCTTTCCATAAGATGGCCCTAGTAACACTTAGTTTAACTTCATTTGAAACAATTTTGTTAGATTGTATTGTGACAACTGTCACATTAGCATGTGTTTTTTAAAAAACATCAAAATTGGTGAATTTTTGTGTAGCTATTATAATACTGAAGATGGAAGAAATTAAGCAACATTCTCAGCATATTATGTTTTATTATTTCAAGAAAGGTAAAAATGCAACTGAAACACCAAAAAAGATTTGTGCAGTGTATGGAGAAGATGCTGTGACTGACAATGTGTCAAAAGTGGTGTGCCAAGTTTTGCGCTGGAGATTTCTCGCTGGAAGATGCTCCACAGTCGGGTAGACCAGTTGAAGTTGATAGCAATCAAATCGAGACATTAATTGAGAACAATCAACATTATACCATGCAGGAGATAGTTGACATACTCAAAATATCCAAATCAAGCATTGAAAAGCATTTGCACCAGCTTGGTTATGTGAATCACTTTGATGTTTGAGTTCCACATAGGTTAAGCGGAAAAAACCTTCTTGACTGTATTTCCGCATGTGATTCTCTACTGAAACGTAAAAAAAAGATCCCGTTTTTAAAACAAATTGTGACAGGTGATGAAAAATGGATACTGTACAATAACATGGAATGGAAGAGATTGTGGGGCAAGCGAAATGAACCACCACCAAGCACACTAAAGGCCGGTCTTCATCCTAAGAAGGTGATGTTGTGTATATGGTGGCATTGGAAGGGAGTCCTCTATTATGAGCTCCTTCCGGAAAACCAAATGATTAATTTCAACAAGTACTGCTCCCAATTAGACTAACTGAAAGCAGTACTCAACAAGAAGTGTCCAGAATTAGTCAAAAGAAAATGAATAATCTTCCACCAAGATCATGCAAGACTGCATGTTCCTTTGATGACCAGGCAAAAACTGTTACACCTTGGCTGGGAAGTTCTGATTCATCTGCCGTATTCACCAGACATTGCACCTTCAGATTTCCACTTATTTTGGTCTTTACAAAATTCTCTTAATGAAAAATTTCCATTCCCTGGAAGACTGTAAAAGGCGCCTGGAACAGTTCTTTGCTCAAAAAGATAAAAAAATTTGGGGAAGATGGAATTATGAAGTTGCCTGAAAAATAGCATAAGGTAGTAGAACAAAACTGTGAATACATTCTTCAATAAAGTTCTTGATGAAAATGAAAAATATGTCTTTTATTTTTACTTAAAAGCCGAAGGAACTTTTTGGCCAACCCAATAATGTCCAGTTGACATTCAAATATCTTAGGTTATCCCTAGAATATCCTTCATTGTTGTTTTACCTTTTTACTTTTTCTTGAAAATTTTATCAAGGACCCAATCAAGGATCAAACATTGATTTTGGTTGTCTTCTCCAATCTAGAACCATTTCGCAGTTTCCAAATGAGTTTCACTCATTTAATTAATGGATTGATTTTGCCTTTCATGACATAGATCTGTTTGAACAGTTCAGACCATTTGTTTTTGCTTTTTAAAGACTGTCCCCGGCTTCCTAGGTGGCGCAGTGGTTAAGAATCCGCCTGCCAATGCAGAGGTCACGGGTTCGATCCCTGCTCCAGGAAGATCCCACATGCCGCGGAGCAACTAAGCCCGTGTGCCACAAAAAAAAGAAAAAAAAAAAAAAGACTGTCCCCCCATCAGGATGTGTCTGGTTTTTCCCTGGTGATTAGATTCAGGTCAAACACTTTGGGCAGGACCAAATTCTTTGAAGGTGATGTTGTGCCCTTCTCAGTAATACATCACAGCAGGAACATAATGAGGACAGCCTTTTCCATCAGTGGTGATGTTTTTTGATCACTTGGTTATGGTGGTGACCGCCAGCTTTCTCCACTGTGCCTTTTCCAAAGTACCTTTTCTCCATTGAAATTAACAAGTAATCTGTGGACTGGTTCTCTGAGACTGAATATCCACCTTCTTATTGACAAAGCGCTGCCTGAATCAATCATTCCTCTGGTGGCTGCAAAATGGTGCTTTTCTAATTCAACCTTTCCTTCTGTATGTAATCAGTTGGCATTCCAGAACTACCCACCTCAATGGGCAGAGGTAGCACTCAAATCTGAGTTCCTCACCAGCTGGGCCTCCCAGCCTCTTAAGCTATAAAATCAAGTAGGAAGGAGATGCCCAGTGGTGCTCTGTGCCCCTGGGCACTTCCTCATCAGTCAACAGGTGGATTCAGGTGGATTCTGCTCAGGACTCTGTGCCCCACATCCCACATATTGTCCTCTCCAAGTGCATTGGAGGCAGCTCGGATGCCAGGCACAAGCAGGGAAGTGGACACAGTCCCACAGAGGGCACCGGCCTAGCCAGAGGCAGCAGATCACTCAGTGGGGGTGACAGAGGTCAGCAGAACAGGAAGAGAAGGACAATAGCTGTGCCTGTTGCCACAGCAGTTTCAGTATTTGCCAGCTGGGTGGAGTCGGCCGTGCAGCCCTCAGCAACTAAGCCCAGGGCCCACTCTCTCCTCTGACTTTGTCCAACATGCCCTAGTGAGGCTGGAATGTGCAGCAGTTCACCCACTGCAAAGATCCAATCATTCACTAAGGCTTGAACAGTTAGAGGTCTCCAAGAACTACAATTCCCAGAACACACAGCCAACTCCTGGTCCGGCCCCAGCTGTCTGAGTGGCTGGCTTGTTCCTAGGACAAGGAAATCTCACCTGTCCTAGGAACTGAGAGTCCCGGCCTGGGCAAGGTCCGTTTGTGTCTTTGTTTCTTGGACCTGTTCCTGCCTGTGAAATCCCGGTTACAAGCCAGACCTGGAGATGGTGAGATTACCCAGCTCTTTCATCCACACACGTGTACTGAGACCCTGCTCTGTGCCAGTCTCGGGAGTGGGGCAGGGGGCGGGGGAGGAGTGCGGGGGTGGTGGTGGTGCGGGGGGCGGGAACAGAGATACAGGAGGCCGACTCACGATAGTCAGCTCCCTGAGGGCAGAGGCTCGGGTTGGGTGGGTACCCTTTATAATTTAACACAGTATGTGCTCAATAAATAATTCGATGGTCAGCCAGCAAGCGAACAGGCCATCTTGCCCTTGTCTTCCGTTCCACTGCACCCGAAAGGTGCTTTGCGAGCCACTTTGCTCGCTCCTACGATATCGTGCTCTCCTAAAGTGTGCTGTATCTCTCTGTCCGACCTCCAAGCCTTTTCACGCCCTGTTCCCTTTACCAGGAGCACATTCTTTCAGCTTATTCGTTGATGTGTCTGTAGAGATAGGACAGAGCCTGGCACGGAGCAGGGACACATTAAATATTTGATGAGTAAATGAATGAATGAATGAATGAATGCCCTTGTCCATTGTACATCCAGGACGCAGGGACACTCGGGACCCTCCCTATTCATCTCAGTCCCCCGCCCGCCCATCCAGAATGAATGCATCTTTTTATCCTTCCTGAGGACGGCCGGCTGGGGCATGTGCAGGCCGGGCAGAGGACTGGATTGGGGCCTGCCCTTGGCCCCCTCCCGGGTCTCCTAGAGGGTCCGCTTTTCTGGACTTTGGGAGTTTGTATCCTCTCCCCGAAACTCAAACTCGGTCACCTGACTCCCACGACTAGCCCCCCTCCTCTTACCACCCAGGGCACCCCACTCGGACACTCAGCCAACAGCACGTGGTCCAGGGGCCCCAGCTTCCCATTGGCCGCTGGCCTCCTTCCTTCCGCGAGATTGGCCCGGGCCCGGCCGCAGCTCCCCCTCCGCAGCCTTGCGGTGGTACAGCCCGCCGCGGCTTAGGAGGGGCGGGAAGGTCCAACGCTCCGCGGCACGGGGGAGGTGTCGTGAAGAGCCGAGTGAGGCGCAGGGATCCCTCTGGAATGTTTCCTTCGGGTCCACCCGGCGCGGGGCGGCGTGGAGCGGATTGGCCGCGAGCGCCGGGCGGCCGCTCATGATTGGCCGGACATGGGCCCTGGCCCCGCCCCCCTGGTCGTGGCTGAGGGAGAGGCCCTGGCCAGAGTTTGCTGAGAGCCGATCGCGGCGCGCGCTGGGCGGCGGCGGCGGCGGCGCAGGTGAGTGTCACCCGCGGGCGGGGTGCATCGCGGCCGCTCGCGGGACCCCGGCGCGGACCTGCGGGATCGCGGACCCGCGGGGATCCGGCGGATCCTGTGGGGTGGGGCCGGCCCCGTGGACGCGGCTGGAAGTCTAGGCTGAGCGGGGGGGATGCCCGAGGCCCCTTCCCAGAGGGCAGCCTGCCTTCCCGCTGCGGGGCAGGCGTAAGCGCCTCGTGCCGCCGGGATGGGGTGTGCAGCCACACCCCAGCCCCCTGTACCTCTGGGCAGTTCCCATCCCGGCTGGGACGGGCGCAGGATCGGTATTTCTGAGCCCTGCCCGGGCAACTCCCCGAAGCTGGCCCAGTCCCAGTCCTCTAGGGCCTAGGGGGACCATGGGAGGACCGAGGTTTCCGAAGATAATAACGGAAAAAAATCACCCCGGCTAGCATTTATTGAAAACTTCAGTGTCAGGTATTTATCGCGCCTATCACTGAATCTCAGCACCTCATGGAAGGTGCTGTTACTTCTCTCGGAGCCGGAGCAGCAGACCCAGAGAGGTGGAGTGACTTGCCTAAGGTCACACAGCGAGTAAGTGGCAGATCTGGGACTCAAACCCATGCCTCAGAATCCAGAACTGGAGTCCCAACTACTAGACTAGATGCCCAGTGGCTCCAAAGCTCAGGTGTTTCTCACCAGCTCCTCCCACTCCACTCCCTCCAACCAGACACGCCGTCTGGGGCACACCTGCTGGTCTTTGATTTCACCAGCTGCTCAAACAGGAAGCTGCCCCCATGGTCCTTATCCCCTGAGCTGGAAAACCAAGGCCAGAATACCTGGATCCTGAGAAGAGAGTGACATCTGCAGGAGAGATAGGCTGGGGGCCAGCGCCGGTGGGGTCCTGTGCCTGCTAGGCCCACCTGGGAAGCCTGGGCCCAGGACAGTAGGCGTTCTCCCTGGAAACACCCAGGAGCCGGTTTTTCAAGACTGATTCAGAGGCCTCCCGCCCTCCTCTCCTAAGCATACCCTGCTGAAAAGGGGAGCCTGGGTGTGGTGTCCCCCCACCCCCAGCTTGTGTGAACTCCCTGGAACCCCTTTCCCCACTTCCTGCTCCCCGCACTGCAACTCTGTGTGGCTGTGGGCTTATTAAGTTTCAGGCCCTTCCCAGGGAAGAGAGGGTGGGGATGCTGGGATTCCAGCCAACCTGCTCGATGCCCGGGGCTGAAACTCCTTTTTTCCATACCTGTGTTCAGGGTTGAGAGGAGACTGGGAATGCGGTGGGGAGGTGGCAGTTAGCTGCTCTACAGTGGGCATGTTCTGAGGATGGGAGGCTCAGAGAGTAGTCAGAATGAGGGCATAAGGCACATTCATTCATTCTACATATATTAAGCACCTACTGTGTGCCAGGTACTGTTCTTGGCACAGAGTAAACACAACAAAAATCCCTGCTCTTGGGGAGCTGCCATTCTAATGGGGGGAAGCAGGCAACAAACAAGTTAACCCGTAAATAAAGAAAATACTTGCAGAGTGTGATAAATGTTCTGAATAAAATATGAGGCAGTGGCATGGTAGAATCTGTGGGCAACGGGGGGATCTCAGAGGAGGTAACTTTGGAGCCGAGGTCTGAATGACAAAAAGAAGCCAGCCTTGTAAAGATCAGACAGGGGGCACAGCCAGGGCAAAGGCTCTGAGGCTGGACCAAGCTTCACGTGATGTGGCTGGTGCAGCAGAGGACCCAAATTGGTGATTCTGCAGGGGTCTGTGGGTCACGTTAAGGAGTTTAGAGCTTTTCCTCCATCAGGTGGGAAACCGTTGTCAGATTTGAGGCTGGGGAGTGACGTGACCTGGTTTACGTTTTAAAATAGAGACATGGAGTTAAATGACAGCCTAAGACTAGAAGACAAGAGTTCTGCCAGGGCAGCATGTAATTAACTTCGTGGGCCTGAGTTGTCTGGACCACAGGGGCAGTTCCAACAGGCCGGCGCAAGCCAGGGATGCTTCCTAGAGGAGGGGTCCTGGAGTAGGCCTTGGCCAGCAGAGAGGACTGGGATGTTCCTGGGCAGGGCAAGGGAAGAGGCAATACTAATAATGACAATAATAGTAACAACTTCTTTAGATTGGTGTCAGGCAAAGTGCTAATTGAGTTACTTGCATAATCTCTTTGGATTCCCATAAGCACTCTGAGAGACAGGAATTCTGCCCATTTTTCAGATGAGGAAACTGAGGCCCCATCAAGTGAAGTGACTTGCCCACAGCCACATAGCTGGTAAGTGACAGGGGTGAGAGTTGAACCCATGCCACTATGCCTCTTCTGGCCTGGAAAGCAAATTTATTAATCAGCCACTTTCCTCACCACCATTATTCTCCCCTCCTGGGTGAGGACACAAAGCGAGCCTTGAACCAGGGCATCAAGTGTAGGCAGAATAAGGATGTTAGGAATTGGTGATCAGGATGTAGGGACCCTGGGAAAAGGAGGGAGTTTGAATCTCGGCAACTGACTGAAAGATGATACAGATGGAAATAGTAGTAATTGTCACCAGCATTTATGGAACTCTTATTGTGTGCCAGGAACTGTTCCAAGCACACTGGGAACTCAGAGAGGTTAAGACACTTGCCCAAGGTCACACAGCTAGTAAGTGGTGGATCCAAGTTGCAGATTTATGTTCTTAGCATTCTGCTAAGATGTATGGGGAGTGGTTGGAGGGGAACCAGGGGAGATGCTGATGTGGAGGAGAGGGGGTTGGGATTTTTGTTTGTTTTTGGTAGCATCATTGAGTGTAGTGAAATAACTTGACAGAGCAGTACTGCTTTATTCATTCAGAATTTATTTTATTTCTAGTATCTAGAACATATAGATTGCATTGCAATTAAAAACAGACCACGCAGTTTTAGGGAATTCCCTGGCAATCCAGTGGTTAGGACTCTGCGTGTTTGCTGCCGAGGGCCCAGGTTCAGTCCCTGATCGGGGAACTAAGATTCCACAAGCCGTACAGTGCAGCAAAAACAAAAACAAAACAAGACAAACAAACAAAACACAAACCATGCAGTTTTGAAAAATGGGCAAAGACTTAGGCAGTTCACAAAAGGGCAAATCCAAATGACTAATAAATGTATTAAAAGTTGTTTAGCATCATTGATAAGGAGGGGAGTGAAAAACAAAACGACAGGGCTTCCCTGGTGGCGCAGTGGTTAAGAATCCGCCTGCCAATGCAGGGGACACGGGTTCGAGCCCTGGGCCAGGAAGATCCCACATGCCACAGAGCAACTAAGCCCGTGCACCACAACTACTGAGCCTGTGCTCTAGAGCCCATGAGCCACAAAATTGAGCCCACATGCCACAACTATTGAAGCCCATGCACCTAGAGCCCAACGCAGCCAATAAATAAGTGAATTTATTAAAAAGAAAAAAAACAAACCCAAAAACCCCCGACAGTGTCTTCGTTGCTAAGTGAAGACTTATTCTGTCCAGAATTATGCTGGGAAGCAAGGGATGAGGGACCACAGAGGTAGGACTTGTACTTTTTCCAGGGAGACAAGACCCTATTGAGGTCAGGAACTACAGCCTGTGCCTCTCTGGCTCCCCAGAGCTGGGCACAGAGACTGGTGGGCTGGTGAATGTTAAGATCATTTGTTCATCCGTTCATTCATTCCACAGATATTTATTAAGCAGCTGCTATGTGCCAGGCAGTGTCCTCTGTACTAAGAATAGAAAAATGAATAAGACAGGCAAAGTTCCCTGCCCTTTCAGAAGACAGACAGTGAACAAGGTAAATGAATGAACTATGTTTTCCACCTGAAAGAGGTGAGAGAGTGAGTTGTGTGGATACCAGAGGGCACCGCCAGTGCAAAGGCCCTGAGGCTGAACCTCACCTAGCGTGTTGATGGAACAGGGAGGAGGCCCATGTGGCTGGAGGGAATGAGCGAGGGGGAAAGTGGGAGGAGATAAGGGCACTCAGGTAATGTGGGCAGATTCTTTTGGGCCTGTGGGCCAAAGAGAGGACATTGACTTTTACTCCAGGTGAGGTTGAAGCCCTGGGAGATTGAGAGGACAGATGTGACATGACTTATGTTTTACAGGATCACTCTGGCTGCTGTATTGACAAGAGACTGTTGGGGGCAAGGGCAGAAGCCAGGAGACACAGAGAAGGCAACTGCACTAATCTAGGTACGTGTTGATGGGGCTGGACCAGGTGATATTAGAGGAGGTGTTGGAGAACACATGAATGAATGAATGAATGAATGAGTGAATGAATGAATGAATGAGGATGGGTGCAGCCTAGGGGCTCAACTGAATCCAGGAGGGCCCCCTGGAAGAGGTGATCTGAAGGGAAGGAGCAGAAAGTCCCCTTCACACAGAAAAATATAATTTGGCATAATTTGATCCTCACCACAACCTGGCCAGGTGGATGGAACGTCCCCATTTGCAGACCAGGCAGCTGAGGCCCAGAGAGATTGAGTCGCTTAGGGGACACCGTCATAGTGATGAACTTGGGCTTGGGAATCAGACCTAAGGTTGCAGCCAGCTTCTGTGACTTTGGACATGTGACTTAAAAATGGAATCTGAACTCTTTCCCAGCCTACAAGGCCCCTCTTTTACCTGTCCTCTTCATGTTCTGCCACTGCTCACTCCACTCCAACCATAGTGGTCTCCAGCTGATCTGTGAGTCTGCTGAGAACCCACCATGACTGCCACCTCACTCAGACCAAAAGCCCAGGTTCTGCCTCCGTCTTCCCGTTACCTCTCTGCCCTCACCTTTTCTTACTGTCCCCCTTACTCTGCTCCAACTACACAGGCCTCCTTGCTGTTCCTCAAACATGCCAAGCACAGCCCCACCTCAGGGCCTTTGCACTGGCTGTTCTCTCTGCCTGAATGTTCTTGCCTCATATCCTCCTATGGACATTTCTTCCTGTCTTTTGAGTCTCTGATTCACCTTCACCTTCTCAGAGAGGCCCTCCCTGACCTTGTCTGTAGAACGTGTCTTGTTTTATTTCTTCATAGCACTCTTAGAAATTACATTAGATATTTACACACTTGCTTTCTCACTGTGCATCTTCTCCTCTGGACTATGTGCTTTTGGACAGCATGGACAGAGCCCCGGCTAGCTAGCTTCTGCAGCACCTTTAGGAGTGTATTAGAAAAATGCAACCCTTCTTCCCAGCAGACATCACAAGACCAGGGTCTGGTGCTTTTGCACAGTGAACAATCTGTAACTGCTCATGGTAGCTCTAGTCAGGGACCTTGTTGCTTGTCTTTTTTTTTTTTTTTTTTTAATAATAGAAGTTATTTTAATATTGCCAGCATAAATTTTGTGCAGTGTTCAATAATGAGCTTGAGCTATTCACAGAGACTTTTTTCTCACCTTCATAGGTATATTCTGTAGCAAACTTTTATGAAATTATTAATTACAGCTTTGAATTATAATTTTTTTATACATTTACTTGTTTATTAACTTATTGGCTCTGTTGGGTCTTCATTGCTACACGCAGGCTTTCTGTAGTTGCGGGGAGCCAGGGGCTACTCTTCATTGTGGTGCATGGGCTTCTCACTGTTATAGCGTCTCTTGTTGTGGCTTGCGGGCTCTAGAGTGTAGGCTCAGTAGTTTCTGCGCATGGGCTTAGTTGCTCTGCAGCATGTGGGATCTTCCCGGCCCAGGGATCGAACATGGGTCCCCTGCATTGGCAGGTGGATTCTTAACCACTGTGCTACCAGAGAAGCCCTTGGGTTTTAATTAATTAAAGCTTTTTTTTTTTTTTTGGCTGTGCCACGCAGCTTGTGGGATCTTAGTTCCCCAACCAGAGATTGAACCCAGGCCCAGCAGTGAAAGCACCAATTCCTCACCACTGGTCTGCCAGGGAGTTCTCTAATTAAAGGTTTTTAAAACATTCATACACAAACACATATATGTATCCACTTAAACACATACACACATATTATATATACACACATACATATGTATGTGTATTTGTAAACTCTTAGGATTTATCCATATAGGATTGTTTTCTTCATCTATTAACCACTCATCACAGGCTCCTTATTTACTCTGGGTAAGGAAATGTGGAACCTTGCTTGTCTTATTGAAGGCAATATCCATATTGTTGCATGGAACATAGTAAGTGTCCAAAATATATTTGTTTGAAGGGAGGGAGGGAGAAAGAAAGAGTAGAGCGAGAGGCAAGAGAAAAGTGTATCAGTCAGGACAGGTTTTGCTGAAGTAACAAACATCTCCAAAATCTTAGTGGCCAAACTCAACAAAAGTTTATTTTTTGTTCCTGGTACATGTCCATTGCAGCTCAGTGGGGGGTTCCATTCATTGTGGTCACTCAGAGCCTGGCCTGATGAGGCCACCACCACATCAAATGTGGCTGGTCACCCTACCAGTAGAAATGGATCTCTGGAGGCTCTTGCTTCAGTAATTAAATGCTTCAGTCCAGAAATGTCATGTGTCACTTCCTGTCACAACTCATGGGCCAGAACTGGTCAGATGCTTGCCCAGTCACAAGGAGGCCAGTAAGTGCCATCTGCCTACATGCTTTGAAGGGGGAGAGTCAGAAATTTTTTGCACACAGCACTAGTGACTGTGACCAATAGAAAAATAAATAGAAATGTAGGCTGTGAGCCTCCATTTTCTCATGTTAAATGGGCATAATCACATATTATGGTATATCACATAATTACATCATGGAGATGATAATATGGTCCCCATGATGTGGTGTGAGGATTGACTGAGATCACAGAGCAGTTAGCATAGGGTTATGATAGATAGTAGCTGATATGATTAGTTCTGTGCAGGTGTGTAAGTGCTGGGACTGGATTTTTGTTTTCTTTTTTCTTTTTTCCTTTTTTTAAAGTGAAACAAGTGAAGTGTTTAATCAGGAGGAAAAAGAGTACGTGTGACTAGGCACACACGGGCAGACTCAGAGAGAGTCGCGTCCTCGTGGTAGTCTGAATCACTTACATAGGGCATTTCTTCCGGGTTTCCTTTGGCCAATCATCTTGCTTTGTCTGGCTCTGAGCTGGGACCGGATTTTAAACTGAAGCCAGTCTGTTTTCTGAATATTTCATTGGACCTGTAGGGGCGAGGCGGCCCAAGGCCACTGCCCAGGCCCTGAGCCCCTTTTCCTGTCCTGCAGATCTCCTGGGCGTGCCCCCTCTTCTCGCTGCTCATGCCGCTGGGACTGGGGCGGCGGAAAAAGGCGCCGCCTCTGGTGGAAAATGAGGAGGCTGAGCCAGGCCGTGGTGGTCTGGGCGTGGGGGAGCCGGAGCCCCTGGGCGGAGGTGGGGCGGGGGGCCCCCAAATGGGCTTGCCTCCCCCTCCCCCCGCCCTGCGGCCCCGCCTCGTGTTTCACACCCAGCTGGCCCACGGCAGTCCCACTGGCCGCATCGAGGGCTTCACCAACGTCAAGGAGCTGTACAGCAAAATCGCCGAGGCCTTCCGGTTGCCAGCTGCTGAGGTACCCCCGGAGAGCCGGGCACTGGGGTCTCTGATGGTGAGCTAGAGAGAGGCCTGAGCATGCATCCTGTTTGTGAGCTGTGGCTCAGGTGCTGAAGCTGCAGATACTGTGGCCTTACCCCAGTGAATTATAGGCAGCTGGAGGCCAGGGCTGGATGCTGAGTTTCATCAGGCATTGGAAGCCTGCACCTCACTGGTTTGTGGCAAACTAGAGGCCACAGCCAGATGCAGGCATTGGGAGACCTGTGCCCCAGTGGATTGTGGGGGCGGGTGGCCACACCTGGATGCTGAGTTTCTATCAGGCATTAGGAGACCTGCAGCCCAGTGCATTGTGGGGAACTGGAGATCAGGACTGGGTGCCGAGTTCCCATCAGGCACTGGGAGGCCTCTGCCCCAGCGGATTGTGGGAATGGATGGCCAGGGCTGGATGCTACATTCCCATCATGCATTGGGAGGTTGCAGCCCAGCGGATTGGGGGGATTGAAGGTCAGATGCAAGATTCACTTCTCCATGATTCATTGGGAGGTCCCATCCCGAGGACTTTGGGGGCCAAAGGAAGGGAAGCAAGGAGGGTGACTGTTGGATTGAGCGGGAAGTAGATGCAGGGGTCTCAGGAGGCAGGACGGGTATCTGTGCCCCTTCATTCATTCCACAGGCATTTTCTGAGCACCCTCTCTGTGCCAGGCTCTGTACCCTGGAAACAGCAGGGAGTTTTTTGCTAGCACAGAAACCCAGCCCTAGTGGGGCCCTGCCCTGGCTCTGCGGGTGGTCAGGCACGGGGGTGGGGACCCCCAGGCCTTTCCCAGCTCTCCTCACTTCCCCCTCAGGTGGTGATCCGCAAAGGGCGCTGGAGGGAGGCGAGGGCTGAATGTCTCCCACCCCTGCAGGTGATGTTCTGCACCCTCAACACCCACAAAGTGGACATGGATAAGCTCCTGGGGGGCCAGATCGGGCTGGAGGACTTCATCTTCGCCCACATCAAGGGGCAGCGCAAGGAAGTAGAGGTGTTCAAGTCGGAGGAGGCGTTAGGGCTCACCATCACAGACAACGGGGCCGGCTACGCCTTCATCAAGGTGCCTGGGGGTGGGGCACTCAGAGTCTCGAGGGTAGGGCCTACCCATAGGACCCAAGGGCAGAGCCACAGGGGCTGACAGCTCCTTTCCCCACAGCGCATTAAGGAGGGCAGCGTGATCGACCACATCCAGCTCATCAGCGTGGGTGACATGATCGAGGCCATCAATGGACAGAGCCTGCTGGGCTGCCGGCACTACGAGGTGGCCCGGCTGCTCAAGGAGCTACCCCGAGGCCGCACCTTCACGCTGAAGCTCACAGAGCCCCGAAAGGCCTTTGGTGAGGGGCTGCCTCCTGGAGCCTGGATCTTCCCCTGCGCTTGGGTCCTGGCTGCAGTGCCAAGGGCCACCAGCAGGTGGTGCCCAAGCCCAGCTGGTCACAGTGGAAAGGGGGTGGGGCAGCTCCACCCTGCCCTGGAGAGGGGTGCTGGCTCTCTGCCTCGCCTGGGAGGAGGATGGAGGCAAGGAGGAAGTTGCCCCCATATCCAGCTTCCAAGAGCCATTAGCCCAGCCAAGTGCCCCCAACCCTGGGCAGCCCTGAAAAGCCAGGCTTGGCTGCCCTGTGCCAGCCCCCCCACTTTTTTGTCTGGCTTCATTAACTCTCAGGAATGGGCCCAAGGCCCAGGGGGTGGGGGTGGGGGACTCTAAAACACTTCCCCAGGCAGATAGGGCTGGTCTGTGGCCCAGCAGCTGTACCCCCTTGGCCTTCGGGAAAGCAGCTGGAGACCCAGGACCCACCCCCTTCCTGTCCCTCAGGCCCTGGGAACAGGAGTGGCCCCCTCCAGTCTCCCCCCCAGCCTTTTCCATTCCTAGCCCCTGGCTGTGCCTCCTACACCCATGCCAAGCCTGAGTCAGGAGTCCTGCCCTCCTGGGGTCACCTCAGCCCCCAACTCCCCCAAAGCCTACAGAAGCTTAGAAAAGGTAGAGGGTTGTCTGAGGCTGGGATGCCCAGGTTCCTGCCCAGAACATGCTTGGATTGGGTTTCTCCAGCCCTCACCCCTTCCCTGCCTCCCACAGACATGATCAGCGTGCGTTCAGGGGGTGGCCGCCCTGGCTCCGGTCCCCAGCTGGGCACTGGCCGAGGGACCCTCCGGCTCCGATCCCGGGGTACTGCCACAGTAGAGGATCTGGTGAGTGTTCCAGCCGGGCCTCAGCCCTGCTTCCCTGTGGAATTCATAGGGGCAGCATCACCTCTTAGCTGAGGGGCTCTGGGCACTGGGTGCAAATCCACCTCTGCCACCTCCCAGCTCTGGGACCTTTCTCGAGCAAGTGGATCTCTGTTTCCTAATCTGTAAAATGGGGATCATAATACGGACACTTTCAGGGTTATCATGAGGATGAACTGTGGGTTTCTATTACTGAAAGTGGTAAAAATTGCACCCAGCACTTAGTACAGTTACAGTTATAGTCACGTTATTATGATGTCATTGTCCCTCCTCCCACCCCCAGCCTTCAGCCTTTGAGGAGAAGGCCATTGAGAAGGTGGATGACCTGCTGGAGAGTTACATGGGCATCAGGGACACAGAGTTGGGTGAGTAGGGGGTGCCTGGGTCTGGGGATGGGGGGTGTTTGGGGGAAGGGGCTTCTAGGTCCTGTGGGGCTGCATCTACCCTGAGCACTTCTGCCATCTGTGCCTCCATTCTGCCCCCACCTCCCGCCTCCTCCCGCAGCGGCCACCATAGTAGAGCTTGGAAAGGACAAAAGAAATCCGGACGAGCTGGCTGAGGCCCTGGATGAACGGCTTGGTGACTTCGCCTTCCCGGATGAGTTTGTCTTTGACGTCTGGGGGGCCATTGGGGACGCCAAGGTTGGCCGCTACTAGGCCTCCCACTGGACCTTGAGATGACTTGGGCCGGGCCTGGTGGGAGCCTCTGGGGTGGAGATACCACAGCCTGGACCCCAGCGTCCAGCTTGGGCCCAGCTCAGTAGCCCGAAGATGATATGGAGTGGAGGTGGGGCCAGGCCTCTGCCCCCCTCCAATCGGTACCACCCCCTTGCCAGTTCCCCGCCTGGCTGGGGTCCCCAGCCACCCCCCACCCCCTGCCCTGTTCCCCACCTACCTCAGCCGGGTCAGGCGCGGGGAGGGACCAGCCAGATTGGGTGGCCACCCCCGCCCCCAATGCTTTCCGCCTCCGCTGCCAAACTGGTCCCTCTGTCTCCCTAGGGCCTCGGGTTCTATTCGGGGGTCGTGACCTCCCTAGTTTCCTGACGCAGGGAATGAAGGAGGGGGGTGTACCCCCTCAGCAAATGCAATAACACCCTCCCCCTGCACCGCCCCCCTGCCCCCAGAGGAGCCCCCTCACTGTGGAGTCTGTTACCTCCGCATTTGAAACACAAGTCTGCTGTGAAGCCCCCAAACTCCCTCCCTCCCCTGCCCCCTGTGTCTCCCTCAGCTCAGCCCGGGACAGAAGGGGCAGGAGGGATGATGACGGAGGTGGGCTTTTGTATCTGAATTTCCTGTCTGGAACATAAAGAATCTATCTGCTGTTGGACCTGTGTGGTGGCTTTGGAATGGGAGAGGAGGGTGGGCCGGGGCTGGGAAAGAATGCAGCAGCTGAAATCCATCCTCTTTGGGCTCCAAATTGAATTAGGAACTGGCCCCAGCCACCCGCCCCCTCCCACCCGTTCCGCCTGATGAAGCTCTTGGCTGCAAGCCACCCGGCTTCCAGGCAAGGCCAGAGCTTCTCGGCCTCCTGAGGGTGCAAATCTTGTTTCCTCTCAAACAAGGCTTCCCGCCACCCCTGGCCTGATGCGATCGGTGGGCAGGAGGCTGTGGGCTCTTGCCTGTTCCAACCCAGGGCCGTGGAGAGCCCCGGGGCCAGGAGGCATGGAGAAAGAAAGATGGGGTGGGCTTAAGGTGGAGTCTCAGGCCTGCCCTGGTGAGTGCTAATGGGGAGCAACCCCACTCCGAGGCTGGGGGGGGTGGGGTTCATGACATGCCCCCACCCCGGGTGACTCTGTGCGTGTGGGGTCTGCCAGTGTCCATGGCGCGCCATGCTCTGTGCTGCACATCATAACCCCAGCGTGCTTGTTCTGACAACCCACTTCATCTTTAAGGATTGAGGAGGGGATCAGGGAAGCAGGGCGGTGGGGGCGGGGCGAATCCTGGCCAGACCTGGAGGGAAGAGCGGGGACTGAAGTGAGGGGAACCAGGCCAGAGGTCCCCGCAGGAATGTTTGGGGGCGAGCTGAGAGGGCCGGTCTGAGCCCGCCTTCTCCCCATTTCCAACACGCAGGCGATGGGCCCTGGGAGGAGGGAGCGGGGAGGACCAGCTGGGCAGGGGCAGGGGCAGGGGTTACTCTGGGCACCTGTGGGCACTTTGTGTGTCTGTGCTAATAGACAGCTCGGGTTGTGAAGGGGTGAGGCTGTGTGAGCCTGGATGTTGAGCAGGTAGAACTGTATCTCTCAGAGTGCTGGTTTGCGGACTGTTGAGGGAACAGGGTGTGACAACTGTCTTCAAGTTCCAGGATGTGTGTGGACGTCACTGGCGGAGCTCCTGTGTGGAGTGTGGCCATGGACTGCAGCTCAGGGTGTCCAGGGCTGTAAGCATGTGTGTCCCTGAGTGTTGCTGTTGTTCGGGTCGGGGAGTGACCGGCTAGATCTCGGGGTGTCCAGGGGGTGCCACTCCTTGTGTCTCGAGTGTATGCCGTGTGTACCTGTGGGACCTGTCTTGGACTGTTAGGGGGCATCTCTGGGTGACATGGTGTGTGACTGGGGGCTGTGTCAGTGATAACGGTTGTGTGCACCACTCAAGGTGCTGAGTGAGACTATTTGCCAGCGCTAAGGGATGTGATGGTCCCTTTCTCAGGGGGCTGTGTGTCAGGGTGTTAGAGTCGGTAACTATGGGCACAGCTCTGGTGCTGTGGGTGAGACTGTCTCAGTGTGACGATGGCTGACCCCAAGGCTCTGAGTAATGTGGCTGCTGCTGGGCAGGCTGTGATGGTGGTGGGTCTCAGGGTGTTAAGGGATATGATTGTGTATCTTCGGGTGTGAGACTGTGTGTCCACCCCTCAAGGATGTGATCCTACTTCTCAGGGCAGGAGGTGAGGATGCAGCTGTGTGCCCTCAGGTGTGGCTGTCTGTAGCTTGGGATGTGTATGTGCTCACCACATCCTAAAGCAGGATCTAGGAGACAGTCCACTGGTCACCACACATCCTGGCTCCCCTGCCCCCCTTCAGCCTCCTCCCTCTCCCCTCCCAGGGTATGACTCGCTGCAGCCCTGGCCTGGGCTTTAAGCCCCTGTGTAAATAATGGGCGGATCTCCTGGTCAGGCTGGGCCTGACCCACCACCAAGCTGGTCCACCCAGGGCACTGCCCCCCACCACCCACCCAACATCCATGAAGGCTCTGGCAGGGCAAGGGGGTGTTGCTCTCCCCACAGAGGGCTAGCCCTCCAACCTCACAGGCCTGGTGGGGGTAGCGGCACCCCCTAAGCCGCCCCAGCCTGCCCAGGGTGACACTCACATTTTCCAGTGTTTAGATTTTATCTGCTTTATTAATGAGGCAGGCGAGAGGCCCACGCCTTGGAGGGAAGGGGGCTGCTCCCGCACCACCAGCAGGAGAGGGTCACGGGGGCCAGGCCAACTTCCCAGAGCCCCGCTTCGTCATTAGGGGAGCTGGGGCCAGAAGTGGCCCCTGACCATTGCCAGGAGTGCAGGAAGGGGGGGGTCTCTGCCACCCCAGGTCCCCTGAAGGCTTGCGCTGGGTGGAACGGCCCCTGGAGGCTGGAGCGGGCAGCGGGAGGAGGCAGGGAGCTGAGCAGAGGAGCCGCCCCAGGAGGGAGGGAGGGAGGGAGCAGCCTGTCGGAGAGCTCGGACGCTCGGGTGTAGCGGGCTCAGGCGCAGTGGGGCAGCCGGCACAGCGGGGCAGCAGGGGCCGAGTGGCAGGCGATGGGGACCCTGCATCCCAGGCATCTCCGGGTAAGAAGGCTGGGGCATGAGGCTCTCCAGCTGGGGAGGAAGGCATGGAAGGATGGGGCCCTGGCTCCCCCAGCCTGTCCTTCCTGTGTTCCTTGACTCTCAGCCCATCTGTCTGTCCCTGTTGATCTTACCGTCTGTCCAGCCTCCCTTCCCATAAGACCTAGAAGGCAGTTCTGTCCTCTCAGGCCTCACCAGGGGTTATCAGGGAATGGGTGGCCTTGAGGCCTCTGGGGCAGAGATATGGAGCTGGCAGGAGCAGAACTGTGGGCATCCAGGGTGAGGCAGCAGGTCAGAGGTAGGGCCTGGGTGAGAGACAGCGATGGAGCTCAGAGATGGGAGTGTGGGGGACAGGGATGGGGCTCTGGGGACAGGGGCAGGGCTCTGTGGACAGAGATGTGGCCAAGGGAACAGAGATGGGTTTATGGGAACAGGGATGGAGCTGTGGGATCAGAGATGTGGCCCTGGGGAAATCGTCACTGTGGTGGGGAGAGATGTGCCCATAATAGCAGAGATGGGGCTGTGACCATCTAGGATGGGACTGGAGTAAAGGTTACATGGTGATGGTCAGAGATGGGACAGTGGGGTCAGGTGGGGCCCTGGGATCAGAAATGGCTCAATGGGTATCAGATGGGGCTAGAGGTCAGGAACTTGATGTGGTGTCAGAATGGGAGGTGCCCTGTCAGAGGTGGGTGGGTAAGGCCCAGAGGTGGGGTCAGAGACAGGTGGGGCTGCAGGCAGGTGAGCAGTGGTGGACAGAGAAGCAGGCAGGGAGGGCAGACTGAGGCCGGGAGGCGGAGTGGATCAGGAATGGGGAAGCCAGTCATCTGAAGGTGCCATGAACAGAGGGTCTATAGAAGAACTCCATGGGGTCAAATGGGTCTTGATGATCTGAGATGGGACCACCAGCTGGTGCCAGGCCAATGGTGGGACCTCACCTTCCCCTCCTCTCCTCCTCCCCAGCCCCACCCCCGGCACCTGACATGAGCCCTTGCGGGCCCCTCAACCTGAGCCTGGCGGGCGAGGCGACCACGTGTACGGCACCGGGGGCCCCCAACGCGTCCGCCGGACCACCGTCGGGCCAGGTGGGCGCGTCGCCCGCGCTGCCCATCTTCTCCATGACGCTGGGCGCCGTGTCCAACGTGCTGGCGCTGGCACTGCTGGCGCAGGCCGCGGGCCGTCTGCGGCGCCGCCGCTCGGCAGCCACCTTCCTGCTGTTCGTCGCCAGCCTGCTGGCCACCGACCTGGCGGGCCACGTGATCCCGGGCGCGCTGGTGCTGCGCCTGTACGCGGCGGGGCGCTCGCCGGTCGGCGTGGCCTGCCACTTCCTGGGCGGCTGCATGGTCTTCTTCGGCCTGTGCCCGCTGCTGCTGGGCTGCGGCATGGCCGTGGAGCGCTGCGTGGGCGTCACGCGGCCCCTGCTGCACGCGGCCCGCGTCTCGGTGGCCCGCGCGCGGCTGGCTCTGGCCGCGCTGGCCGCCGTGGCCTTGGCCGTGGCGCTGCTGCCGCTGGCGCGCGTGGGCCGCTACGAGCTGCAGTACCCGGGCACGTGGTGCTTCATCGGTCTGGGCCCGGCGGGAGGCTGGCGCCAGTCGCTGCTCGCCGGCCTTTTCGCCGGCCTCGGCTTGGCCTCGCTGCTCGCCGCTCTCGTGTGCAACACACTCAGCGGCCTGGCCTTGCTGCGCGCCCGCTGGCGCCGCCGCTCTGGACGGCACTTCCCGGCCGGAGGCCCCGACAGCCGCCGTCACTGGGGAGGGCACGGAGCCCGTTCGGCCTCCGCCTCGTCCGCCTCGTCCGTCGTGTCGGCCTCCGCCGCCCCCAGCGGCTCTCTGGGCCGTGGCTCAGCGCGCAGAGCCCGCGCCCACGACGTGGAGATGGTGGGCCAGCTCGTGGGCATCATGGTGGTGTCGTGCATCTGCTGGAGCCCCCTATTGGTGAGGGGCGCGCATGCCCCTCCAACGCTGTTCCTTCCCACGCCCTCCGTGACGCCTCCCGCCCTTTTCCATCCTGGGATACCTGGGTCCTCTCTCTCTGACCCAGCCAGGGCTCTGGGCCCTCGAGGCCCCACCTGCCAGAGTCCACCCTTTGCCCTCTCCCTCTGACGTCCCATTCCTCCTCCCAGTCCCCCTTACTCCTTTCTGGGGTATTTGCAGTTCACCCGACCCAGGCAAGCCTCCCCTCCAGCCCTACCCACCTAAGTGCCTTCATTCCCTAGCTCCCTTCCACTATCACCACCCCTTTTCTCTTCTCCCCATCAATCCCCCGTCCTTTGGGATACCTGGGACTTCTTTCTGGCCCGAGCACACACCCACTGAAAACTTTTGCTTCTGCCACGCTCTCTAATGCCCCTGCTTCTCCTCCCCTCTCTCCATAACTCCTTCCCAATTAGATTCCCATTTACCCTCCCCGTGACGTTCCGTCCCTCCTCACAGCGTCCTTACCTTCCGGATACACTCCCATCCATCCCGGCCCTACCCTTCGCCGGTCCCCTCTGCTTACACTACCGCACCGCTCACACCGTCTTCTCCCGCAGGTGTTGGTGGTGCTGGCCATCGCGGGCTGGGGCTCCAGCTCCCTACAGCGGCCGCTGTTTTTGGCCGTTCGCCTCGCCTCGTGGAACCAGATTCTGGACCCCTGGGTGTACATCTTGCTGCGCCAGGCTGTGCTTCGACAACTGCTTCGCCTCCTGCCTTCAAGGGCAGCTGCCAAGGGCAGCCCCGCGGGGCTGGGCCTCACCAGGAGTGCTTGGGAGGCCAGCTCGCTGCGCAGCTCCCGGCACAGTGGCCTCAGTCACTTCTAGGCGCGCCCAGCGGCTAAGCCAGACTATCCGGGGCCTGCCTCAGGTCTGCAGCGTGGAGACTTCGGGGAATAAAACTGTTTTGCGGACAACCCCAGGGCGGTGTGTCCCGTTGGGGCTGAAGCACCTTAGTGGCCGCGCGGGGGCTGCAGAGGCGCTGTGTACGCCTCTCGGGTTGCAGTTCCTGGACTTGCCACGCGGGGGCGCAGAGGCGCAGAGCCGGAGTCGTAGGAGCATGCGCGCAAGGCCGTGGCCGCAGTCCTGGGGTCAGGGCTCCGCTGGGAGCAGGGCGAGAGGGTCGGGGGGCACTTCTCGCCCCTGCTGTCATCAGGAATGACTCCCGCAACCATTCGCTTATTATGGCCCTGAGCTCCCCCAACAGAACCCCAAGTCCCCACCCCCAAACCACGCCCCATCACAGGCCTCTAACCCGACTTCCCTCTACACAGCTCCGAGCCCCCTCCCATCACATTCTGCCCACGCTCCCCTCCATGATAACAGCCCCGAGTCTCCACCATCCCTTGGCCCTCTTCAAATGATCCGCCACCATAACCCGAGGCATTTCCCCATCACTCCCTACGCCGCTGCCGGCCACCCATCGCATCCCCTCCCAGCTCTCCCCACCTCCAAGCACGCCCCGCACCCCCATAACTGTGCACAAAAAGAGACGGAGGATGCATGGATGGGGCAAACCCCAAAGGCCTTTTTAAAAACTACTAACAGCTCGGTGGGGGCAGGGGTGGGGGAGGGAGCTAGCGGACCCCGGCCACGAAGTCGAAGTCCCGGAAGGCTGCCTGCTCCGTGGCCGTGAGGGGCCGTGCGTCGCGGGGTGGGCTCAGCCGGGGGGCCTCTCCTGTGAACTCCTCGTCGAAGTTGCTGACATCAGTGCGGCCGGCCAGCGTGGGTACGAAAGGCGGTGGCAGGCGTCGGGCCAGCAGAGCATCCCAGCCCAGTGTCTGCAGGACAGATTGGGGAGAGCTCATCAGGGTAGGTTCAGAGCAGGGCGCAGGAGGGGTCTGCTCCTTGCGCCCCATCTAGCCCTGGATCTGTGGGGATCAACATAGGAGTCAAAAGATGGTGGGGGAAGTGGGGGGCCTAGGGGCTCAGGAAGGATCACAGTATGGGGGGGGCTTATACACAGTGCAGTGCTCCCCACCAGGCCAGCCTGGAGTGGACGTGAGTGTAGGAGGGCTAGTGGGGGTAAGGGAGGGGGAAGGAAAGGCAGGCAGGTGTCAAGGGGAGGTGACAGTGTTGGAGGTGAGGCCACTAGGTCTTGGATCCTGGGAGTGGGGGGCTTCACCCTGAAGAAAGGCTGTTTTTTCACATCCTCTGCATCCCTCTCGCTGGATCCCAACCTCCGCTCTGGATTCCTCCGCAGCAGCTGGGGGGAGGGAGTTCTGTGTCAGTGTTCCCCTTCTTAGCCCCAGAGCCACTCCCCTAGCCCACCCCAAGTTGGGGGGGGGTGTCCCTCACCCTGCGCATGATACCAATGGCTTCAGCTGACAGGAAGCGGGGGTAGCGAACCTCATCGTTGACAATGCTGTCAAATACCTCCTCCTCGTCGTCCCCTGGGAACGGGGACTGGGGACAGGAAGAGGCAGGGTGAATTAGGCCTCTCTGGCCACACCACACCCAGTTCCACCCGGGGCTCCAGCTGCACTTTTACAAGACTCACTTGGGAGCGTAAGTACCCCAATTTACAGATGCTGAAACCGAGGCCAGGGAGGCAAAGCCACCTGTCCTCAACCAGAACACAGTGGAGGCCAATTTTGACACCCCGCCCCCCCGCCGGACATATACAGGTTACTAGGGACACGCAGGGTGGAGCAGCCTGGGGCCTCACCTCACCAACCAGCATCTCATACAGCAGCACGCCCAGCCCCCACCAGTCCACTGCCCGAGTGTACGATGTGTCCGTCAGCACCTCCGGTGCCAGGAACTCTGGGGTCCCGCAGAAAGTGCTGGTCCGGTCCCCATAGCCCATCCCTGGGGACAGCAGGGCCATGTGAGGTTATGGGGGAAGTCACAGCTCTAGCCCAGCCAGGCAGGGGATGGTGCAGACAGACCAGGGTAAGGGTAACCCAGATAGGGCTGGGGACTCCATTCCCTCCCCTTTCTGTCTAAACCCCAAAGGCCAGCCCCTCAGATCCCAGCCCTGCCCCTCACCCTCCTTGCAGAGGCCAAAGTCTGCAATCTTGACATAGCCCTCGGTGTCCAGGAGCAAATTGTCCAACTTCAGGTCCCTGTGAGGCGGGTGGGAGGATGTAAAGAGGGATGAGTGGGGATCTGGGTCCTGCCTGAAGCCTGAGGGCCCCCCAGTGGGCAGAGCATGCATGCACTAGTATATGTGCACGCGCACACGCACGCACACACACACACACACACACCTGTAGACAATCTTGTGTTCATGGAGAAACTGCAGCCCCAGCACCACACAGGCCGAATAAAAGCTGCAGAGAGAGGCTGGTGTGAGGGAGCTGGGCCTCCAGGCAAGGTAGGAGGGTCACATAAGGCTCCCACATCTTCAGAAGTGCTCCCCAGTCCCCCATAACCTCAGGAGGTATCGGGAGGGCGGCAGGCTCACACAGCACGGGGTTCCGAGAACACATCACTGTGGATGTGCAGCATCAGGTCCCCACCGGCCGAGTACTCCATCACGAAGCACACGTGCTCTGGTGTCTGGAAACAGCCAAAGAGGTTCACCAGAAAGGGGTGTCCCGCGTTGGTCACAGCCGCCAAGATCCGCTTCTCACACATCAGGCTGGGAAGGATGGGGGCGGGGCAGGGGTCAGAGACCACAGGAGCTCCCTACCACCGGCTCCCCCACTCCCTGGAGTCCACAATCATCAGATATTTGTCAAGGGCTTTGCACAGCTGTGCACACTTGGGCAAGTTGCTTAATGCTTCTGAACCTGGTAAAGAGGCACCCAGAATCCATCCATTGTCCTAGTAACAGTCCTCTTAACTTCCTTTTGGGAAACCACCAGGAGGACTGTTACCTCCCTTTGGAGCACCCCATCTCCCTGGCCAGGAATTGGTTCATGATTGGGCAAGCCAAGTCAATGGGGCTCAATCTCAAGATTACTGCTGGAATTGTTAAGGAAGAAGGCCTAAAGTTAGCAGATGAAGCTTAAACTGCTAGGGCGGGAGGCATCTCTGTCCCCATGAGGGGAATGCAAGCAAAGCCCACACAGATGAAAGCAGAAGGGAGAGACAGCAACTGAGCACCTGGATACAGCCATGCCTGAAGGTAGTCCACACCTGGACTTTCCTGATCCAGAGCAATAAATTCCTCTATTTGCTTAAGCCTGTCTAAGTTGGATTCCTGGTTACTAAAAGGATGTCAAGAAGACTGGGACCATCTCAGTGCCTCCATTGCACATCTACAGGGGGCAAGGCACTGTGCAGAATGGTCTAGAGGCATCCTCTCATTCGATCCACCCAGTGATGCTGCAAGAAATGCATTATTACTCCCCTTTTATGGGTGGGAAGGCAGAGGTTCAGAAGGGTGAAATGACCTCCCTAAGGCTTCTAAGCACGTCTGTAGCAGAGGTAGGATTTGAACTCAGTGTCCTGACCCCAAAGCAGAGACAGTACAATGGCACCATTAATAATAGCACAGGCTTCAGAACTCGAGTCCCTAAGTTCAAATCCTGGACCTGCTGCTTACTGGCTATGTGACCTTGGGCAATGTGTTCAACCTCTCTGTGCCATCAGCAGAATGGGGACAATAACAGTATTCACCTCTTAGAGCTGTTGTGAGGAATGAGTTAGTGAATGTAAAGCACATGGAGGGTGCTTTCTAAGAGTCGTTGTTATTATTGCAGCATTGGGTTGGCCAAAAACTTCTTTTGGATTTCTCTCTATTATGGAAAAACCTCGAGCGAACTTTTTGGCCAACCTCATACTAGCTTAATAAGTACAAATGACTGTTATGAATCACTCTCACAGCAGCTCCAAGGAGGGGACTGCTCTGTCTTCCATTTCCCAGAAGACCAAAGTTCCAAGAAACCAAAGTTCCCACCTCTCCACCTCGTCTCGGGCCACAATGTCCCCTTTCTTCAAAGCCTTGATGGCAAACAGCTCCCCGCTGGGCCGGAATTCGGAGAGCAGCACCTGGAACCACAGTGGTCAGGGTGGCCTTAGCGGCCAGTCCAAGAACCTGGACTCCCAGTCCCCCAACTCCTTGCCCCTCACCTCACCTTCCCAAAGTGACCCCGGCCCAGCACCGCCAGGAACTTGAAATCCTCGAGGGTCAGCGGTGACTTCCTCAGAGGGCTGTTGAAAGAGAAGACTGCTGGGGAAGCGACAGTGGGCGGGGGGGGTGGGCAGTGGTGGGCAGGGGAGGGGTGTCACCTGCTCAGGGTGGGGCCTGGGGTCTCCTGAGTCTCTGAAGGCAGTTCGGGAGTGGTGATACTTTCCTGGATCGGAGAACTCTGTGGCAGAGAGAGGAGGTCAGAGTACAATAGCCCATAACCACAGTAGCCACCAACACTTCCATCATCAATTTGACCTCACCTCTCTTCCCACTCCCCTTCTCACTCAATTCCCCTTCAGCCACACTGCTTCACTCACTGTGCCCTGAACACACCAGTCATGTTTCCACCCCAGGACCTTTGCATGGACTGTACTCTCCACCAGGAACTCTCTTTTCCCAAAACTTCACCTCCTGCACCTCCCCTCCTTCAGGCCTTTATTCAAATGTCACCTTCGAAGGCGGCCAGCTGACTGCCATATTAAATAACAAACAGAACCTCCAACACACCCGGTCCCCTTTCTCTGCTTTATTTTTCTTCCCAGTATATTCTATGCTGTAAATGTATTTTATCATTAATCTACTTATTCCCTTTATTATTATTAGTCCTATGGAGCGACCTAATTCTTTACATCATGTGCATACATAATTCTGAGAAGAACTGAAATATATAATTTAAGTGGGAAAAAATTTACCTACTGGTCCATCATTCTCCATTATAAAGATAGTCCTAAAGGTTCACGCAGTGCAAACAGGTGTAGAGTAGGAAACACAGTCCTCTCCTGCCCCAGCTGCCCTCTCCAGACCCAACCGCTGTTAAGGGTTTCGTGGATACCTTTCTAGATGTATTCTATACCCATTCAAGCATTTTTGTGCACGTGTGTGAATGTCCATCACAGATGTCCAGGAGTGGAATGTCTAGATCAAGATAATGCCCATTTTTAACTCAGCCAGCTGTGCCCTCCAAAGGAGATGTAGTGATTCACATGCTGTCTTCCCGCATCCTCCCCAGCATTCAAGGTTATTTAACTTTTGTATTTTTTTTTTTTTTGCCAAACTCGTCTAATTTAATGAGGCATCTCATTTACTTTAATGCCTTGAAGCATACATTATTATTGTTTCCATTTTTTAGAAGATGAGGTAAAAAATGCACTCAGTGAGGTGGGCAATGGGACCAGCTCTTACATACATGTCTACCCAGATGCCTATCGCCTAGACCAGGGTATAGTAAACTCCATGTTTTGTACACTCGGTAAGCTAAGAATGAGTTTTACATATTTAAAGTGTTGGGGGAAAAAATCAAAAGCAGAATAATAGTTCCTGCTCCATGAGAGTGATATGATGTTCAGTAAGGCTTTGTGTCTGTCTGTATCGTGTGGCTGCCTTCTACAAGAGCAGTACTAACTAGTCATCACTGTGACCTTCTGGCTCATAAAGCTGAAAACACTGACTAAATGGCCCTTTCCAGAAAAAGCGTGCTGACCTCCAACCTAAATCAAGATGCAGAACATTTTCATCACTGTGGCAGGCTCTCTTGTGTCCCCCTCCTATCAATACTCCCCCCACCCCCTGCCAGAAGACTACTAACTTGACTCCTGTCATCGACATGAGTTTTAAACTTGATCGTTTTACAGGGCAGTTTACTAAGCACAGAGAAGGGAAGCTGCTTGGCGTGGGCCGCACAGCTAGGAGGCTGCAGAGCAGGGACAGGACCCAGGTGGCCTGGCTCCAGAGCTCATGTTTTTATCTGGGATAGAGAATAGGACCCTAGTTCTGGCAGAGATGTGCTGTGTGACCAGGGAAATTGCTGGCAATCGTTGGGCCTTGAGCTGGGATGGAGGCCCCCTGGCACGGCTCAGGCCAAGCGGGGGGAAGCTCACCAGACTGGACGGGCTGGAAGGAGGACCCAGAGGGCTCTTCTGGGGTGAGCTGTCCGGGTCAACCCCAAGGTTCAGCTTCTCCACAGATATTTCCCTGCAGCAAAGGGAGGAGGGTGCCCTTAAGATCCAGCACCCCAGGAAGCAACCAGGGGCAACCAGGACCCTGGGGCTCTCCCTCCTTACGTGGACCGAGCCTCGGGTCCTGGAGAAGCCCCAGGGCTGAAGGTGACTGTGGCCGTGGCGTTGGGGATGAGCCTGCGGAGCAGCCGCACCCAGGTGGCGACATCGATGTTCATCTGCCTAGCGCGCTGAAACGCCTTCCCTGGGGAGACGGGGGCAGGGGTCACCCTCCGTGACACTCCCGGGACCCCCGGTCTCTCCCCGGCCCCGGCCCATCCCCTCACCCTGCTGCTTGGAGAAGATCTTCTTCTGCCGTCGGAGCCGGGGTATCCTCTCGATGACAGGGTTGCGGAAGGTGACCTGAGGGGAGGAGCCAGCGTGAGGACCCTCGCCCACCTCCAGGCAGCTTTGTGGGGAAGCCCTTAGGATCACAGGTGTGCACACCCGTCTGCTGCGGAGGTTCTGATCACCGTGGCATCATGTCCCACCACAGAGTACTATGCACCGTATTAAGGGGTCATTAAACCAATTCATCCTTCAACAGGACCACCTCCTGAAGTGCCATCTTGGAAAGGCAAGAAGCAGGCAAGCGGGCCCTCCTCTAGGGGTGGGCAGTGGGTCAGATCCAACGAGACGTACATACAACTCCAGCAAACAGGTCCTACATCCAGTGTCCCGATTCTCCCCGTGTGGTCCCAGACCAGTAGCATCAGCATCACCTGGGAACCTGCTGGAAATGCAGATTCTCAGCACCCCTACCCCAACCGGGACCCACTGAATCGGAAACACCGGGCGGTGGAACCCAGCAGTCTGTGTTTCAACAAGCCCTCCAGGTGATGCTGGTGCCCACTCGTGTGGGGAAACCACCAGTCCAGTTGAATTCTCCCAACTCCAACGCATCTTCTAGAAGGTGCTGAGGTCACAGAACTGTGTGACTTTATGGGTGTCCCATCTGGTTGTCTCTAGCCACATGTGGCTACTTAAATTGAGTAAAATGTAAGTAAAATGAAAACATCAGTTTCCCAGTTACACTAGCCACACTTCAACTGGCTAGTGGCTACGATATTGGATGCAACGGATTTAGAACACTTCCATCTACAATAGAACTCAACTATTGTAGGCTCATCAACCACAGAAATGCAGAAAGTTCTACAGGCTGGTGCTCTGGGGACAAGAAAACAGAATGTTATAAGTACACCTTGAAGGCAAGCAAGACTGCCTCAGAATTTGTCCCCTGGGCCACCTACCACTATTTTCCACTTGGGTTTTGGACAGTCTTCCTAAAGGAAGAATAATTTCATGGCCCTGCCATCTGAAGTCAGCTCTTCTCTGCTCCTTTCCTTCAGGGGTCCTGGATTATGAGATCACATAAGAATTTCCACCTGGATAGTAAAATAGCCCTTGAATATTTTAAGAATTTTTCTAGATTTTTTTTTTTTTTTAAGAAAAAACTACATGTTAGGGATTAGTGAAAACTTACTAATTTTTTTTTCTTTTTCTTTTTCTTTTTTTTTAGTTTTGAAAGCACTTTTTAGTGAAAACTTAGGCAAAGTAATATACAGTTTGGTCTCTGGCAACCAAGAGAAAGCTTCTTTTGGGATGATCTTTAAATTCACTTGAAGCCAATGACTCTCTTGATAGTTCCCAAAAACAGAGTTAATTATACAGCTGTTTTTTTTATGCTGTGCATTGTGAATTCTGTTTCTTTCACATTTCTGATCTCTTTCACATGGTCTGATCTTCTCGCAAAGAGAAGTGGTATTTAAAAATCTAAGCAAGTAGCAAAAAAAAAAAAAGAACTTCCTCCTGGGGTTAAGGACATGGGGAGGTACACGCACACGTATACATATATACATAAAACAGGGCACATGTATATGTTAGGGGCAAATGTAAAGAAATTTTGAATTCTGGTTAAATGAGGCGCCCAGTGACTTTCTTTCTCTGTGCCTCAGTTTCCTCCTCTGTCAGATGTGATTAATAATGGTCCCTCTTGCATTGGGTTACTGTGAGGATTAACAAGTCAGTGTCAGCACAGCACTCTGGACAGGGCCCAACCGTACCACAGGGGGTCAGCTAGTAATGTTATCGAGACTATGGGCTCTCAATAAGGGTGCACTGGCCACATCTGGAGACATTTTTGGGTTGTCACAACTTGGAGTGGGGGGTTGCTACTGGCATCCCGTGGGTGGGGGCCAGGGATGTTACTCAGCATCCTACAGTACACAGGATGGCCCCTGCAACCGAGAATGGTCCAGCCCAAATGTCCACAGTGCCGAGGGTGGGCTACCCTGATTTGGACCCTAACCCTGACACCACTGCAGAGGGACTCTCTCTGCTCCACTGTGGCTCTCGTAGTAATCTCTGTAATATGTTGCTTGGTTTTGCTTTTCTTCTCTGGCTTGATAAAGTTTTGTTATTTCTTTTTTTAATATCTGGCGTCAGAATGAAACCAATTCCAGCTTAAGTCATACACTGATGTGACTAATTCATGTACTTTTCTATCACGTTTCAGAGACCAATGGAAAACACATCTTCCCCTTCTAGAAAACAGAGCAGGAGACACAAAAGCATTTTCTCAGGGTCAGGGGCAGGCTGTACCTCAGCCACCAGGCAGCCCTGAGGTTCCATGTCCAGCTGCACCTCATGCCTCTCGTTGTCCAAGAAATCCTCCAACTTCAGGAATTTGAGGGCACAGAGGCCCCGCTGGTCCCGCCAGAACACAGCCAACTCCAGTTCCCGTGCCTCAAGGGAGAGAAAGAGGGTCACTTGGGGTGCCTGAGGCCCCAAACCCTCTTCCTCCAAGCCCTGTTGTCCCCTAACCTAACTCACCCTCTCCAGCTCCAGGGTGAAGCTCTGGTCCCAGGCGTTGGGGCCACATGGCTTCCAGGAGGTCTGCCCCACCACTGTGTTATCCAGCTTGAGCACAGTGCTCACTTCACCTGGAACAGGGGTGGGGGTAGGGTGTCAGGAGATTCTCGGGGGGGAGGGTAATCTCTTGTATCTTATTAAAAGAAATCTTCTCCTCCCCCCATAATATTCTGCTATGCTATCTCACAAAGCTTTATAGTTCTGCCTTTCACATTAAGGCCTTTAATCCATCTCCAGTTGATTTTTGCATATGGTGTGAGGCAGGGGTGCAAATTCACTTTTAGGCTGTATACAAGTTCCAGCAATATATTCCTAAGTATTTACCCTAGAAAAGTGCATGCAAGTATATACAACAGGTGATGTATAAATATAATGCTTATACAATGGCCCTAAACTGAAAACATCTCACTGTCCAGGAATTAATATATAAATGGTAACATAGTCTTATTAGCTAAACCATGAAATGGCTGATATTCAACTATTTTTTTTACCTAAAAAAAAAAAAAAGACAGCAATTTGATATGACTCAGTCTAAGACAATTAAACGGGGTAAAAATGGATGAACTATGGTTTCATGCAATGATAGAGATAAGTCTCCCAAACAATGTGGAATAAAAGAAGCCATTACCATGAAATACATTCTGTATGTTTCCACATATATGAAGTTCAAACACAGGCAAATTACACTACATTGTTTTGAGATGGTACATGGGTGCAAAAACTACAAAGAAAAGCAAGGAAGTGATAACCAGAAGAGTCAGCAGAGTAGCTACCTCTAGGACAGAGGAAGGGGCTGGAATTGAGGAGGGGACATGAGGGGGCTTCCAGAGAATCCTATGCCTTGGCCTGGGTGGTGGTAACACAGGTGGTTACTCTACTGTTATTCTTCTTTTATTCATGTATTTAAACATGTATGTATTTGCTTTTTTCATGTTGTGGTAAAATTCACATAACATAAAATTTACCAACATCATCATTTTCAAGTGTACAGCTCAGTGGTGAGACGTACATTCATATTGTGGTGCAACCCTCACCACCATCCATCTCCAGAACTCTTTTCATCTTCTCAAACTGAAACTCAGTCCCCACTAAACAATAACTCTCCATTCTCCCCGCCCCCTCAACCATTAGCAACCACTATTCTTTCCATCTCTATGAATCTGACCACTCTAGGCAACATCATATAAGTGGAATTATATACTACTTGTCTTTTTATAACTGGCTTATTTCACTTAGCATAATGTCCTCAAGTTCATC
This sequence comes from Hippopotamus amphibius kiboko, assembly GCF_030028045.1. Lineage (NCBI taxonomy): Eukaryota > Metazoa > Chordata > Mammalia > Artiodactyla > Hippopotamidae > Hippopotamus > Hippopotamus amphibius. The sequence continues at coordinate 12,996,573 of NC_080200.1, read as the reverse complement.
CATGTTGTAGCACGTTTCAGAACGTCCTTCTTTTTAAGGCTGAAAAGTATTCCATTGTGTGGACAGACCACATTTTGTTTACGCATTCGTTCATCAACAGACACTGGGTTACTTCTACCTTTTGACCATTGTGAAAAACGCTGCTATGAACATGGATGTACCAATACCTTAAGACCCTGCTTTCAATGCTTTTGCGTATCTACTCAGAGGTGGGATTGCTGGATCATATCGTAATTCCATGTTTAATTATTTGAGAGCCTGCCATACTGTTTTCCACAGAGAATGCCCCGTTTTACATTTCCACCAACAGTGCAGAAGGGTTCCAATTTCTCCACATCCTCCCCAACAGCTGTTGTTTTGTTTTACTTTACAGTATATCCATCCTAATGCGTGTGATGTACTACTTTTTTAGAATGTTATAAATGTGGGAAATCCAGGACCCCCCCACCCCACCTCATCCCTTCAGACCCTCAATGTCCACTCACTGGTGTTCTCGGCTTCTGCTTTGATGCTGCTCCGGCCACTGAGGCTTCCACTTCGGCTGTAAAGGCCCCGGGCTGGGCGGCTCAGGAAGGGGGTGCGGCTGTCAGGGGTCCCAGGCCCCCCCACCGAAGGTGAGGGGTTCCAAGGGATGGTCTCTGGAAGGTCTCTGCAGCCTACCACACGTACCTCCAGGGTCCCTGAGAGAGGGGCAGGCTCATGGGGGTGCCACATCTAGGGCAGGACGAGGGGAGGGGCTGCAGGTGAAGCGGGCATGCGCAGAAATGGTCAGCATGCAAGTGGGAGTTGGTGAGGGATGACCAGGATGAGGCAGGGGGTCTGATGCAGGGATGGCTGCGCCCAAGAGTGAGAAACATGGGACAAGCGGGAGCGGTGGGTCAGTCTGGGGAGGGGCTCTGGATGCTGGGGTTTAGTGACAGAAGAGAGGTTCGGGGTGTAGGCTGAAGGTCCAGGCGGTGGTGAGCCAGGTAGGACTGGGGGTCCAGGGTTGGATTCAGCAGGCTGATCTGAGGTCTGACACTGGGGCTGGGGTCTATGGTAGGGCTGGTCTGGGGAGGTAGTGGCTGAGGGATCTACGGAAGGAGGGGCTCACTAGCCTGGGGGTGGAGGGTCACAGGTTCAGGGCTGAGGGTTCTGAGAGCAAGGGACTGTGAGACTGGGCTGGGGGAATTCTGGCTGGAGAAAATAGACAGGGCCATTCGGGGAGGGGTGGAGAAGGTGAGGATGCAGAGATGGGGGCAAGAGTCCCTCAGAGGCAAGGAGGGCTGGCAAGTCCAGGGTGCATGGGGCTGTCTGGCCTGGGGAAACGGGGCCCAGGCCTAGAGGGCTGGGGTGAACAGAGAAGGAAGGGAACAGTGGGATGGGAGTCCAGGGTTGGGGAGAGTGGAGATCCTGGTTGGGGGTCTTGGGGCTGGGGGATGCGGAGGGGTCAGGAGTGCAGAGCTGGGGCGGGAGGAGGGGAGGGTCCGTATTTGTTCGGGAGTTGGGACCCACCTGTGAGCGGTGCGGGCTTGCACAGGGTGCTATAGTGCGTGGCGGGGAAGGGCCCGGCCAGGCGGGCACTGAAGGCTGCGGACGAGGCCGCCGCGAGCTCCTCGCGCAGCAGCCGCCCCTTCGGGTGGTCAGCGGGCAGCTCCCCGAGCCGCCGCTCCAGCGCCTCCCGAAGCAGCCCCAGCTTCTGGTTGGACTCGGTCAGCTTCTCCTGGGCCTGCGGTGGGAGGAGCCTGGCCGGGCTGGGGGCGGGATCTGGCACTCCCCTCCCCAAGCACAGACCCAGGCCCCTCCCCCAGACTGGCTAAGTCCTACCTGGAGCTCCTCCCTGCAAGGAGCCCTCTGACCATCTCCGAGCCCTCAGACCATCTGGGTCCTACCCCTGGGCTCCCTAAAAATGAGGCCCCACCCCTCGCTGAAGCCTCACCCCTCTGGGCCGACGCCCCGCCCCTCACCTCGCTGACAGCCTTGCGGTCTGGGGCCTTGGCAGCACTGAGCAGGCGCAGCACGTTCTTGGCGCCCTCCGCCACCGCGTGCTCGACTCGGAAGTGGTGCCGCAGCTCCTCAATGCGCAGCTCCACGGACCCCAGGTCCGGACCCCCTGTGGACGTGGGACGTGAGGCAGTGAGGCCAGCCTGGGCCCATGTCCAACCAGGCGGGTCCCAGAGATGCAGCCATCTGCAGGAGCAAGCACTGGCCACAGACAGACGGCCACCAACATGCATCACTTTCTCCCAAGGTGGAGGGTCACGGTGACAGAGTCACACGGTCACTCACAGGCAGACAGCCACACTCCTACCCAGATGCTGTCCCTCTTTTATCCAGACACCGTCACGCACATGGACGGTCCCAGGGATGTCGTTAAGCTGTCACCCAGGGACATACAGGCACACCATTAACACAGTCTTGGCAACAGATACATTGTCAGGGTCCCACTTTATCCCCAGGGACTGTTACAGGGACACCAATGGCAACTGGATAGCCACAAGGATATAGTCACACAGACACAGGGACACGTAAAAGAAACAGTAACTTTTATTCATTGCTATTGGGAATACAAGTTGCTTTCCAATGGAGGCAGTTTGGCCATTTCTATCAGAATCACAAATGTATATACCCTTCAATTCAGCAATCCCAGTTCAGGGACTTTATCCCATAAAAAACACATCTGCACTTGACATATGTGCATGTTATTCACAGCCTTCTTTCTAAGAGTAAAAGATTGGAAACAACCTCATTTCCTCCATCAGGGGTCTGGGTAAATGAACAGTGACCACCCACACCGTGAAATACAATGTAGTTGGGGGAACAGGAACAGTGTCCCACAAACATCGTCACACTGTCACTCACAGGGTGACAGTGGCATTATCACTTGTCACCAGTGCAGGCACTGGAACACACACCCAAACGCAGAGGAACATACACTCTCACAAAGATGTCATCACACTGCCACATAGGGACACTGTCACAGGGGTGAGGCTATTACACAGATATATGCCTTGTCAACCCCCAGCAAAGGGACACAGTCACGGGGGCAGAGGGAAATGGTCACAAAACATAAACACCCTTATGGGACACAGTCACAGGGTGGTGAAACTCCCAGGGCTCTAACTCCAACCCAGGGAGAATCACAGGAACACAATCACACTGCCACATGGATAAGAAACAGGGACAGGTAACGAAATGCCATCACAGTGTCACACAGGCAGGGCAGCATCACCGACACCCATAGACACAGAGACCAATATCACACCCAATGTGAAGTCCAGGGACACAGTCACAGTCACCCAATGGCACAGGGACACTGTCACCCAGGTGCAGAAAACTTGTCACCCAGAGACACAAGGTCACAGACACCCTTATCCATGGCTGTAGATTCTAAGGACAGTCTCGCTGTCCTCTACAATGACCTAGACTCAGACGCAGGCCCTCAGTCAAACAGTCACAGGCACCCACAGCTATGTGGCACCCACCAGGACTGCTGTCACATGCGCCCAGACAGTCATCAAGGCTTTTACACTTACAGAGACAAAATCAGGCTGTCACCAAGAGTTACCGTGTCACCCAGAAGCACAGGGACATGCTCATACCATCACACGCTGTCACTGAGAAGCCCACGGAGACATTCAGAGTACAGATGAACAATCACACAGTCACGCTGACGCCTCCCCCCTAAAAGGACACACACATTGTCACCTGAGTTACAAACCCCATTGTTATGGACCACATGCTTGTGTCCCTGCAAAATTCGTATGTTGAAACCCAACCACCCAATATGATGGTACTGGCTGGTGGGGCCGATGGGAAGTGACGGTCGTGAGGGTAGAGCCCTCATGAATGGGATCAGTGTCCTTCTAAAAGGGACCCCAGAGAGCTCCCTTGCCCCTTCCACCAGTGCGGACACAGGAAGAAGGCAGCTGTCTATGAATCTGGACGAGGGCTCTCATCAGACGCTGGGTCTGCCGGCGCCTTGATCTTGGACTTCCCAGCCCCCAGAGCAGTGAAAAATAAACGTCTGTTGTTTACAAGCCCCCCTGCCGCCCCCGGTCTGTGGTATTGTGGTATAGCAGCCCAAATGCACTAACACCCACCAACAGCCGACACCTCTCTCTCATGGTGACACAGAAACTATCATAGTTACAGGCCCTGCGTACAACCTCTGGTCCCCACAGTCAGCATCGCATTAACACTGACACACATCAGTAGCACAGACAGTCACCCCTGAACACAATACATCCAGACCCTGTCACAAATTCAGGCTGACAATCGGGTTGAGACACCCCCAGGCATTCATACACTGAGACACACACAGAAACACACAGACGCTGCGGACACTCACAGTTCTACACCACAGGGGCCAACATGACAAGACAACCACCTAGTCCAAGGGCCTGTACATTTTTTCCATAAAGAGCCGAAGGGTAAATATTTTTGGCTTTGTGGACCACACAGGCTCTGTTGCCACTACTTGGCTCTGCTGTCACAGTGCAAAAGCAGCCTTAGGTAATAGTAAATGAACGGGCCTGGGTGGGTGCCAATAAAACTTTATTTGAAAAAAAAAAAAAGGGCAGTAGCAGAACTGGTCCAAGAGCTTTAGTTTGTCAATACCTGATCACATGCACATCTTGAGTGAGGCAAAATGGGAAACTGAGGCCCAGAGAGGGTCAGGAATGGGTTCCAGTCACAGAGTGAGTCATAGAACTCTGCCTCAGAAAGGGACCCCCTCATGGAGCTGGGAGCCGAACTCTGCAAGGTGGAATGCAGGCTAGGCTGTTTCAGGGTGAGGGACTCACCTTGGGCCTCGTCCGGGGCCACCTGGCTCTCCAGCTGGCAGGCCTGCAGTGCCCGGTGCAGCTGCATGCGGATGATGTCAATCTTGGTCTTACTGTCCTGCAGCATCTGCTGGGCCGTCAGCAGCAGCTTCCGGTCCTGGAGGCAGAGATGGGCCATGAGGAAAAGGCTGGGCAGACGGGGGTCTGACCACCAGTCCACATCATGCAGGCCCTGGGTGACCGTGTGACAGTGTTCATGTGTGGGTGTGATAGCATGTGCCTCCGTGTGTTCCTGGACGCCATGAGATGTAGCCCACGGCATCTGAATCCTGGCTCTGCCGCCTAAGAGCTGTGTGACTTCGGGCAAGCCACTCAACCACTCTGGGCCTGTTTACTCCTCTGCAGGAAGGGGAGTACTAATAGCACCAACTACCATTGGGCTGAGGATTAAAGGAGTTAATCTGTGTGTAGGGCTCAGAGCCGTGCCTGGCACCAACAGGCACTGTACTTGTGTCAGCTGTCAGAATGGCGTACGTGTGTGTGTGTTCCCCGTGATGGGCGTAGCCCTGACTGTAGCCACAGTGAGTCCAAGGGTGACTGGGTGGGAGACAGTTGCAGTAGTGGGGTCTCAACGTTTGTGAGTGCAGGTGAAGGCACAGTGGTGACTGGATACAGCCGAGGACCCCGTGTGTGTACCAGTACCAGGAACTGGTTTTGGATTTTTCCATCTACTTGGTGCTGTGTTTCAAAACAAGGAACTGCTAATCTGTGGTGAAAGAAGCCTGGGTGTTGACTAAGGGGGCAGGCGGGCACTTTCTGGGTGACAGGAAGTGTTCTGTATTTCAATGAGGGTGACGTGTACCCAGATAAAAATTCATTGGGCTGTACATTTCAGTTTTCTGCACTTTATGTCTGTTTGTTACACATCAATGAGAGGTTAAAAACAACAATAAAACATCCACACAGTCTCTGCCCTCCCACGTAATACTCACATTTGTGTGTGCACACAGGCATGGGTGCTCTCCGGGTCTCTAGCTGTAGGTCTGACTGTGTTTGTGGGTGTAAGTATCTCTAGGTGTTTGTGCAAACCTCTGACTGTGTACTCAGTGTTGGTACAACTGGAGAAGCGTCTGTGTGACAACTCTGGTCTCTGGGTGTGAGTTTAATGATGGGTGTGTCTGTGTGTCTAAGTGTTCTGTTGGCCTGTGCTGTGTGTCCTGGTGTTACATGATGGTGTGTGTCTCTCCATGTCTAGAGGTGGCTGTGGTGGTTATCCTCCACGTGCTTCTGGGCGTCGTTGCTGCTGTGACTCTAGATGTTATGACGGTGTATGTGTGTCTAGGTGTTGATGTAACCCTGTGTGCCTCTCCATGCTGTTATGACCACAGCTGCGTCTCTAGATGTTAGGATGATGGTGTGTATGCATCTAGGTATTGATCTGCATGTACATGTGTCAGAGAGATGCCACCAGCAGTGAGAGGCTGCGTGTTGCCCTGTCTATGGGGGTAACTGAGTGTGTGGGGGGGACAGTCTCTGCCGTGTGTCTGTCTGACATCACCCACAGTCACCCTGTTTCCTATAAGCCCCCATGAGCTGCCTGCACCCCAGTCCCGCCACGGAGCCACCCATCAGCCCCTCTTTCCCCAACCCAGAGGGCCCCAGCCTCCCGGGGGGCAGATGTAGGTGCCCCCCACCCTCCAGCCTGTGATGTGCTCGCAGGTGTACATGCACACAGGGGGGTGTGCATTCGCGCTGCGCCCACCTTGGTGCTGCCGTTGCTGTACGTCTGGATCATGTTTTCTGCCCCCTGCTTCACCTTCAGCTCGATGGCCAGCTGCTTCTCCAGGCCGGCCACACGGCTCAGGTTGGTGGCTGAGCAGGCTGGGCCGCCCGCACCGGGGGACTGGGGGGCATCTGGAGGGGGTGGATGGGGCACAGTCACCATGGCTCTTGCCCCCATCTGCCCAGGTGGCTTTGACCCAGCTGAGAGGACCCACTCCTGGGGCCAGGGGGAGGAAGAGCTGGGGGCCAGGGGCCAGAGGGCCCACCCACCCGAGCCCTCATAGGGAAATCCCCTCAGGGATGAGCACTGGCGAATGTCCAGGTGTGTGTGAGTCCTTGGTGTTGGTGTGACTGTATATACTTTTATACGGAAGCCCCAAACTACTTACACAGCTGTGTGGGCGTCTGTGGGTGTGGCTGTGGTTAAGTCTGTGACCCACAGGGTGTTGGCCTAACTGAGCACGTACATGTCTCCCCAGGTGCTAATGTAACTGTGAGATGTGAGGCGTTAGAATGACGGTGTGAGATTCTGCGTGCTGGGGGTGACTCTAGGCATACGCTTCTGACTGCTGGCACAACTGTAATTTCAGATCTCCTGGCACTGGTACGACTGTGTCCAAGAGTCTGGATGGTACAGCTGGACGTACATGTCTCTGGATGCTGGCACAGCTCTGTGTGAGTCTCTAGAGCGCGGTGTGACTGTCCAGGTCACTTCGGGTGCAGCTGTGACCGGATGAGGTTGTGGGTGTTGGCTGAACTCTATCTCTGAGTGTTGGCGTGACAACGCTGGTCCCTAGCTGTGGACACACCTAAGTGGTGGAAGGGTGTTGGGCTAAGTGGTGTTGAGTCTTCACGCCTTGTCCAATAGTGTGTGTACGTCTGAGGCTGTTGATGGGGTGGTGGACATCTATAGGGCTCAGGCACGTCTCTAGGTGTTGTCTTTGGTCGCTGTGACTGTGTGTGCATTTCTGCGGGTGCTGGGTGCCAGTATGGAAGCCTCTGGGTATTCACACGATAGTGTGTAGGCCCTTGGAGTTGTCCAGGTGGTGGTGTGACTGTGTGTGAGGGTCTCTGGCTATTGATGTGATGTGTGTTACATCTTCGTTACTGATCGCAAGATGAAAAAGTTCTGCAGGTCCTCTGCACAATAATGTGAATCCATTCAATACCACTGAACTGTGCACTTAAAAATGACAAATTTTCTATTATGTGTTTTTTGATCGCAATTAAAACTTTTCTAATCAATAAAAATTACAGGAATTTTTTTATTTACTTATTTTATTTTTTTTAAACTTTTTATTTCTTGGCCACACCCTACAGCATGTGGGATCTTAGTTCCCCAACCAGGGATTGAACCCTCATCCCCTGCAGGGGAAGCGTAGAGCATTAACCACTGGACCACCAGGGAAGTCCCAAAAATTAAAGAAATTTTAGAGAGTCTTTGGGTGTTATCTGGGTGGCTGGTGCGACTCTGTGGGTCTGGATATTTGTGTGACACTGTGTAAGCCCTTTGGTGTTGTCCAGGTGTGGGTGTGACTGTGTGTACCTTTCTCTGGGTGTTGGTTTCGGCCTTTGGTCTGCCTGTATTTTGAGGCTTGAAGCTGTTGTGACCAAGTGTGTCTCCCTGGGGGGGTCAGTGGCGATGGGCTGGCCTCGCTCTGGGACACAGCAGGCGAGCCCTGGGCAGTGGACTCCCCTGCCACCCCGCACGCCCTAGGGAAGCCTGGCTTACCATGTGCACCAGCCGCGGGGTCGGGCAGCACCACGTGGGCGTGCAGCTCCTGTAGCTGCTGGTGCAGCAGGTCGAGCCTGCGTGAGGAGCCGCGCAGCACCAGCTCCACGGGGCCCAGGTTGCGGCCCAGGTCGGTGGTGGCCCGCCGCAGGTTCTCGGCGCCCTCCTTCAGCTTCAGCTCCTTGCGGATCTCCCGCCGCAGCCGCTCCCGCTCCAGCTCCAGCTGCTGCTGCACCCCGGGGGCCGCCAGGTCAGCGCCCGCCAGGCCCAGCTGCTCCAGCAGGGACCAGCTGCGCGGCTCGCTCTGCGGGGGACGGAGCAGCGTCAGTGGGGCCGGGAGGACTCTGGGGTGTCGACCGTGCTCAGCCAAGCTGGCCTGGCCCCCTCCCGGACTGGGACTCCTGACACAGGGCCAGCTCCATGTCCTCTGACAGCTCCCCCACCCCCTGCAAAACTGGGAGGTGAGAACAGGCCCTGTCCTTGCTTCCTGACATCCCCACACTGTGAGGTCCCGAGGGCAGGACCTGCTTCCTTCCCCGTCCCCTCAGACTAGGGGACCATAGGTACAGCTCAGTCTCCCTTCAGCTGTCCTTGTGCAGTGGGATTCTGCAGCACAGACCCCACTGTCCCACCACCGTGCCCCCAAGCAGGGGGTCCCCGAGGACAGGCCCTATCTCCCTTCCATCGCCCTTCCAAATTAGGGGGTCCCAAGAACAGGCCTTGTCTCCCTTCTGTTGCCCCCCCAAATGACAAGGTCCTGAGGGTAGACCCCTTTCTCCCCTCTGCTGCCCCCCTAAACTCAGAGGTCCCAAGGATAGGCCCCACCTCCACTCCCCTATCCCCCAAATTAGGAGGTCCTGAGGGCAGGTTTCATCTTCCCTTTGCTGCTCCCCAAACAAGGAAGCATCAAGGGCAGGCCTCTGATGTGCCCCCCCAAACCATAAGGTTGGGGTCCCAGGCCCCAAACCATAAGACTGGGGTCTCAGGCCCCTTCTCCTCACTGCTGTGCCCTCAAACTAGGAGGTGCCGAGGACAGGCCTCATCCTCCCTCTGCTATACCCCCAAACTAGGAGGACATGGGGAAAGGCCTCATCTATCCCCTGCTGTACCCCCAAACTAGGAGATCCAGGGGACAGGCCCCATCTCCTCCCCTTTCATCCTCTACAACCAGGACCCTAAAGAGCAGAGCCCCGTCCCCTTCCTCCTCTATCTCTCCAACATGGAAGCCCAAAGGGCCCCAAACAGTTTCATCTTCCAAACAGAAAACTCCAAGGCCAACACCCCATCTCCTGCCTTCAGTCAAAAACTGAGAGGTACCATGGGCAGGGCCTCTGGCCTGTGCCACTTGGGGTCCTCTTCTGCTGGCCCCCCATGAGGACCCCAGTCCCCACCTCCAGCTCCTGGTCCAAAGGGGGATCAGCCTCCGCCATCCTGGGTCCCGGCTGAGGGCCCCGCCCTCTTCCTGAGCCTCAGCCTTGCCAGGGCCTCTCGCCTGCTACTTCCTCTTTCCTGCTAGCTCCCAGCAACCCCCGCGACAGGCCAGCTCTGGGGCATCTAGAGGGCTTTCCTCTCTGCCCAACTCCAGGGCTGAGCCCGCTTCTCTGCAGGCACCCCAGGGATGGCCCCTGCTCCCTGTCCTGAGGGGATGCCCAAGGTGTACACGGCATGCACACACTCACAGGCCCACTAGTGTGGACACAAAGAGCAGCCTCCCCCGTGTAATTAAGGCTCCAGGAGCTGGCCTGGGTGTGCACACACTCTCATACACCTATAGGCATGTGTGCTCATCACAGGCTAGCAAGTGTGTACACACCCCCTGCACCTACCCCTGTGTACACTTATATGCAAACAACCACGAGTGCTTATACGGGTGGCCCAGCCCCCTTCCTGCAGATGCAGCCTGCCCCAGCTTCCGGCTTCTTCTCAGCTCGGTCACCCACTGCTGCTGACCACAGCTGGGACGCCTAGGGGGCCCGGCCAGCCCAGCGGTACCTCCCTGAGGCCCACAGCATGAGGAGACAGCGCTGGAGGGCTGGGGTCGAGAGTGTCTCCAACTAAAGCTCAAGTATGACTATTAAGAATGATAGCAGTTACTACAAGCTGCACCCAGGTCAACGAATGCAACTCCAGGAGGTGCTATTATCACCCCATTTTCTTTTTTTGGCCATGCTGCATGGCATGTGGAATCTTAGTTCCGGGACCAGGGATCAAATCTGTGCCCCCTGCAGTTGAAGCTCAGCATCTTAACCAATGGATTGCCAGGGAAGTCCCTATTATCACCCCATTTTCAAGATGAGGAAACTGAGGCCTGGAGCAGTGACAAAATTTGCCCAAAGTCCTGCAGCCAGCAGGAGGCAGAACTGGGACTTCAAACAGGAGTGCCCAGAATCCGAGCGAGGCATCAGTGTGGCACAAAGAGCCCCACCTACATCATCTGCCACCACTGCTGCCGTGAGAACCCATTTCAGAGATGAGGCAAGTTATGGTTGGCTCTCGACCAACCTCAAAGGCAGCTGCCCCCGGGGAGGATTTATTTCAGGCCCAAAGCGTCACTCCCACGATCCTACTGACCCCTCCCATGTATCCTGAGCAGCTGCCATAATTCTCCTCCGCTTCACAGGTGAGGAAACGGAGGCTCAGAGAGGTGGCAGCAGCAGATCCCCATGGGAGAGGGGATCACCATCACCACCACCCCACTTCCGGGCGCATTTGGCAATACCCATAGACACGTTTGGTTGGTTGTCACAACCAGGGGTGCTACTGGGTCTGCTGGGTTGAGTTCATGGATGCTGCTCGACCTTCCACCGTCCACAGGTCAGCCTCCACCTCAAAGAACGATTCAACTCCAAACGTCAACAGGGCTGAGGCTTAGAAACTCTGGATTAATGCACACAGGCTTGCACCCTGAGCTGCTGACCATGACCGCCAGTAAGGATTTCACAGCAGCCCCACCTGCAAGGTGCTAGCCTGGTCTACGTCCTTCCCCACCATGAAACACTCTAGCGACATTTTTTTGACAGCAGAACCAAGGCTCAGAGAGAGAAAGGCACCGGGCCTAGAACACACCACGAGGAAGTGACAGCTCTGGAATTTAAACCCAGGCTCATCAAATACCACCTGTTGCCAACCAGGCCCCACCTGCCACCCAGCCCCACCCTGTCCCCAGCAGGCAGAGCAGGGCTACAGCCAGGAGCAGGACCAGCTCAAATGAGGGAAGTCCAGGCGGAGAGCAGGAGCAGGCTCCCTCAGCCCCACCTTCTCCAGCAGCTGAGGCCTGAGGATATGCAGAGCAGGGAGGGAGAGAGGCCTGGCCTCCTGGGTTCTCCTCCCTTGGGTGACTCACTTCTACCCAGGGCAGGGGTCACCTGAGGGCCAGCAAGATGAACCCATGAATTAGGAGCCTGGCCTGGCCTTGGAGAATCCCTGCTCCCCCAACTCCCACCATGAAGCAGGAGACCCCAGGTCCAGAAGGCCCACATCCCAGAATTCCTGTCTTCCCAGAGTGGCCAGGGACCTAGACCCTATGTCCGGAGATTTCAATGCTCTGGGCGTTTCCGGAATCTGGACAGGACATCCGTTTGCCGGACACAGAACAGACAGGCACACATTGGGACAGACAGAGGGACAGGTTAGCAGACCCAAGCAGCCATGAGAAAGAAATGACCAGGACAGGGGAAGAAAGCAGGCAGGAGATGGGAAAGGGGACCAGGGCATGGGTCCAGCCTCGTTCCAGGAATCGCAGCCTCTGTCCAGGTCATGTTTGCTACACGCCAAGCGCATGCATGCGCCAGGGGATTCCTACACAGCCCTCCCAGGGCTGAGGGGTAGAGGCAGGGACCCCAGCCCTCCCCAGCCCCCAAGGTCTGACCTTGTGTGATCGGCAACACCAGATACGCCCAGCTCCTCGGCAAGGCTGGCAGGCCATCAGCAGGACTGGGGTGGGGGACAGGGGGTCATGGGGGAGACACAAAGGGGATGTGGGGGCAGGTGCAGAAGGAGACGAGAACCCAGTTACACAGAAACCACAGGACGATGGAGGAATGATGAGGCACTAATGGGGGCACCAGAGGTACAGGACATGTCTCACATTTGGGTCACTGAACCAAAGAAGTTTCAGAAGTCACCCAGCCCTGCTTGCCACAAATAGGGAAGGTGAGTCCTGGGCTGTGATGTCCACAAGGTGGCACAGGAAGAATCTGGCTGGGCAGCAGGTTGGTGCCAGTCACCTGTGCCTCGTGTGTGTGTGTGTGTGTGTGTGTGCGCGTGTGTGTGCGCGCGCGCACGCGCGCGTTGTGGGGTGACCCAGCCCACGCGCAGGTAGGATTCCAGGTATAACAGAATCCCCAGTCTGTTGACATGGACACTCCCCACCTGGGATAAGGTTCCACCTGGCAGCTGGGTGGTCGCGTGGGTCCCCTGTCCCCAGACCTAATGAGGGGACACTGGCACTTCCGCCAACAGGTGCCAATCTGGGTGGCGTGGAGATCGTCGTAAAGCTCAGTCCGGAGGTGTGGGCGGCTGGAGCTTTGTTGTGCGGGGGATGGGAACGGGCCGGGCGGCCTCCTCCCATCTCGGGGCATTGCGCCAGGCACCTGCTCAGGTGGAGCGGCACCTGCCCAGAACCGAGCGCTGGGGAGGCGGAATGAGTGGCCGGGGCGAGAGGCACCGGGATGCACAGCCAGCCACAGACACCCGAAGCCGAGCTTCCGTCGCGCCCCCTCTAATTCTCGGGGAAGGGCGGAGCTTGGGATGCTGCAGGGCGTCCTCAGCCCCCCCGCCACCCCCCGATGCGTACCTCCACCTGCTGAGCAGGGGACTGTGCTGGCTCCACGGTGCCGGCCCATGGAGGGGGCGCCCATCGCTCGGGTAAGAGGGGGACCCGCCCTGGCCGCCCCGATCCCGGGGGCTCCGGCAGGGCGCGGGCGGGCGTCCCCGGCGCCGGCTGGCCGCCGGGCGACTACGGAAGCAGGTGCGCCTACCTGCAAAGCGTCGCTGGCCATGTCCACGCGCCGCCCGCCAGGGGTCCCAGCGCGAAGGGAGGGGCAGTGAGAGGACCGCGCGTGCGCTCCGCGCGGGGCGGGGAGGGGGCGGGCACGGCGCGACCCCCCCCCCCGCGGCGCACGGCCCGTTCCGGCCTGCTCCGCTCCGGCCCAGCCTGGCCTAGCCTGGCCTGGCCGCTGTGTCCGCGCGCCGCGCCCTCCGGCCCCAGCGGCCGCCGGGCTCGGTCACGTGACCGCCGAGGTCGGCGCCCGGGGAGGGGGCGGGGCCGAGGGGGCGCGGCTCCCGGCGGCCCCCGGGGCTGCGGGGTCCTGACTGCCGGACGCCCCAGTCCCGGGACGAAAGCATCTTGCTGCTTCCGCCGACTTTGCCTCTTTCTGAATCCTCCCTCTGCCCACGGGTCCCCCATTTGAGCGCGCGGGAACCCGAAGAAAAGGGTGACACACGTTAAAGCGGGGAGCGGTGGAGGCCTTTGGGCCTCCCAGGACCTCTGAAAACACAAAAACAATTCGTCCTCCTCGGTGTTTGCAAGTTCAGGCCTCTTGGAACCGTCCGTCATTTAAGAGCACCGGAGCTTCCCTATAGGCTGGAGACAAGTTCTAAGCAGGCTTGTGTTCAAATCCCAGCGCCCCACGCCTCGAGGGAGCCCCCAAACCCTAAAAGCCCAGATGTAAAACGGGAAGGACTTACCCACCCCTTAGGTGTTGACAAAATTAAATGCGACAGGGCATGCCAAATGCTGTGAACACAGTAAGTGCTCGATAAAGGTTAGATGCTGTGATTTTTAGTGTTTTGCCGCTGTTATGAAAAGGGATTTGAACCCTAAATCCGTCACGGACTCGCTGCGGGCCTTGTGGCAGCTTAGCCTCAGTTTAACCGGCTGTACAATGGGGGCCCGCCTCCTTTCCGGGGCTGCTGCATGCAGGTGGCGCTCCACAGTGCAGACTCCTGCCCGACCGCAGGCAGAAGGTGGAGACCTTTGAGGAGCTTCTCCAGGGTCTCCGGAATCTCTGGAGCGTGCAGGCTGGCTCGTGGCCGACCCAGCACTCCCTTTCAAATCCGGTGACTGAGCCAAGCCGCGGTCCCTGGGGCCCGGGGCGGGGAGCGCTCCCTGGCGGCGCCTCCACATTTGCGCCCTCCTGGGACCTGCCAGAGCGTGGAGGGCTGCGGGTGCCTTGGTTACCCGCAGCTGTGCGTGGTTTGCACAGTCCCGGAGGCCGGGACGGGATGTTTTCTCTTTCCCTTTTTCCATTGGGCGGCTCTTTGGGGCAGGGTGGTGGTGGTGGTGGTGGTGGTGGTAGTTAACAGAGAAAAAAAAGAGAAGGAGGGGGAGGAGGAGAAATTATACCAATCCAGAATCCACCCACTTCTCGCACTTTCATGGTCTCCAACGGGTCCAGTCTCCATTATCGCTGACCTGGACCAGTGCAATCGCTTACTCCCAGGTCTCTCGGTTCCTCCCTCGACCTCATAGTCTCTTATCCCCAGAACAGCCCAAGGAGGTCTAGGAACACCTGAGTCAGGTCGTGTCCCTCCTCTGCCTAGATCCCTCTTTGGCTCCCACTTTCCTCAGAGTAAAAGCCAAAAAGTCCTACCCGCAGCCCACAAGGTCCTACAGGATCTACCCCCTTCATCTTCCCTCTCTCATCTTATCCCACCTCTTTCCCAGCTCACTCCCTCCAGCTTCCTGGCAGTTCCTGGGGAATATTTATCCATTGAATTAAAGAAACCTTTGAGCTAGTTCGTTTGCTCTTGATTTAAATATGAGGAAACTGAGGCTCAGAGAGAAGCCCCTCACCCCCATTATGAAGTCAGGATGTTTATGGTCCTTGACCTGTCTTCCTCTGATTCTCCAGCCCACCCATTTGACAGATGGGGTTGATGGGGGCAAGACCCAGCCCAGGAACTGAGCCACCTTATCCAGAGATGGGCCCTTTGCTGCCTGCTAGGTTTCCAGGCTGCCTCCCGGGATGCATGTGGGGAATCCTGCCAAAGTCTCACTCCAATCTTCCAGCATTCATTTACTCAGTGAATATTTATCGGTGCCCACTGGGGACTTTGATAGCACTGGAAACAGAGTCGCACTCTGGGCTTGAAACAGGGAGACCAAGGCCTTATTGTATAATCTCAGCCAAATATGATAACTGCACCAGCACGTCCCTGTAGGTCCTCTGGCCTCTCTCCAGTCCTCTCTGGGGCCTTGGAAACCCTAAATCACACCCACTCCCCACCTCGGCCTGCTGGAAAACCTGTTTCTGGCTCTCTGGAGCTCTTAGGAAAAACACCACTCCTCACCTGGCCTACAAGGTGGTTCTGTCAGGCCTCTACCCACCTGTCCAGCCACATCTCCCACCATTCCCCTCACCTCCATCTAGCAAAACTGGCTTTCTCTCAGTCCCTCAAATATTCTCACCTTACTTCCAACCACAGGGCCCTTGCCCTAGCTGTTCCCTGGTCTATAATGCCCTTCCCTTGCATCTCCCCAAGGCTGGTCTCTTCTGATCATTTAGGTCTCTGTTTAAATGTCTCCTCCTCTGAGAGACCTTCCCAGAGCACCTCCATGCCCTTTCATCTCTGGCCCATGGCTCCATTTTATTTATTTAATTTTGGGGGGGTTGTGGTGGTATGTGTGTGCTATGTGGCATGCAGGATCTTAGTTCCCTGACCAGGGATTGAACCCAAGCACCCTGCAGTGGAAGTGCAGAGTCTTAACCACTGGACCAGAAGTCCTGTTTTATTTATTTTAAATATCACTCCTCTCTGATATTTCCCAAAAACTGGCCTAAGCTTGCTCAATCTTTGTGGAATGAGTGAATGCACAGACTGTGAGCTGTCAGGAGCAAGATATCCCAGCCTAGTGAATGCCTTGAGGAGATAGCTGTCCCACTGTAGAGGAGGTAGAAGGGCTGGCACTAAAGGACAAATTAAGAAATTGCAAAATAGAGGAAAAGGGTGTCTGGTGGAAGGAACAGCAGGGGCAAAGGCCTAGAGGTGGGTGAGGTAGAGAACCCAGCATGTCCTGGTTCCTCTGTCTTCCTCTCCCACCCCAATCCCCTCACTCATTCCATTCTGGCTGCATGACCTCCTCACTGCTCCTCACACATGCCAATTCCTACCTCAGGGCCTTTGCACTGGCTGTTCTCACTGCCTGCAATGCTTTTCCTTCTCATCTTGGCATTCTCTCTTTCTCACTCTATTTCCATCTCTACTTAAATGTCACCTTCTTAGAGAAGTTCTCCCTGATAGCATCTCCACCTAAAAGAAGGCTTACTCCATCCCTACGAAACTCCACATAGTTTGAGTTTTCTTCCTTGCAAATGTTAATAAATTTGACTTTACTAGTTTCTTTTTCTTCTAACTTCACCAGGAAGATGTCAGCTCCCAGAGGGCAGTGATCATTGTCTTGTTCACTGCTGGGTCCCTGACTCCTGGAACAGAGCCTAGCACACAGAAGGTACTCAAAGAATAGCTGCTGGATGAATAGAGGGATGAACAAACCATCATAAAGCGTGGCTGGAGGTGTTTTGTGTTTTTTTTTTTACTGATGATGAACCTGAAGTAGAGGGAAGGCTCCCAATGTTGCAAATGGTGAGACTGGAATTCAGACTTGACCCTGAGGACTGTGGGAACCACTGGTGGATTCTTAGCAGGGGAGGAACCGAGTGAGGATTATTTCTCAAAAGATAAGGCTCTTTGCAAACTAAGTCTCCACCTGTCCGGGCCTGAGAAAAGCAATGGGATTAGATTCATCTGACACCAGAAGAACTCAATGTATCAAGAAGGCAAAACTCAAAAACATCTTGTGGGGGAGGAGGATTAAAAAAAAAAGTTTACAAAAATTATATAGTTTGATATTGTTTATATCAATTACAAAAAAACAGAATGTGAACCCTACCTCGTAGGGTTGCTGGGAAGTTTAAATGAATTAATTTTTGTAAAGCACAGAATAGGGGTACAGTAATTGTTCTGTATCATTATTTTTATTGAGGATGTTTCTGTAGTGGGGGAGGGGAGTGGAGTTGAGAAAGTGAACAGAAGTGACTTCCACTTTAACAATAATGTGTTATGTCTTATTTTAAATTAGTGATTATTTTGATTGAGGTACAACTTACATATGGTAAAGTACACTGATCTTTTGATGTGCATCTCCGTGAATTTGCATATAGGTATACACCCCTGTGGGCACCACCCTGGCCACTCCCTTGCTGCCTAAGTTTTACTTGTGTTCTTTCCCAGGCAACCTCCTCCTGTAGATTTTTGTTTGGTTGGTTGTTTATTTATTTATTTATTTATTTATTTAAATTTATTGGCTGCATTGGGTCTTTGTTGCTGCCCTCGGGCTTTCTGTAGTTGTGGAGAGCAAGGGCTACTCTTCATTGCAGTCTGCAGGCTTCTTATTGCCGTGGCTTCTCTTGTTGCGGAGCACTGGCTTTAGGCACACGGGCTTCAGTAATTGTGGCATGTGGGCTCAGTAGTTGTGGCTTGTGGGCTCTAGAGTGCAGGCTTGGTAGTTGTGACACACAGGCTTAGTCGCTCCGTGGCAGGTGGGATCTTCCTGGACCAGGGCTTGAACCTGTGTCCCCTGCATTGGCAGGTGGATTCTTAACCACTGCGCCACCAGGGAAGCCCCCTCCTCATGTAGATTCTATCACCATAGACTAATTTTGCCTGTTCTTGAACTTCATACCTCATGGATTCATTTTATGATTTTTTTAAATGTCTGGATTCTTTCACTCAAAATAAATTTGTTTTGTTTTCTATTAAAATAAAATTCACCCACCATAAAATTCACCCCTTTTAAGTGTATAATCCAGTGATTTTTATGTTTGCAAAGAACATAATGTTTTTAGTATTCATCCATAATGTTGTGTATATCAATAGTTTATTCCTTTTTATTTCTAGTGGTATTCTATGTTGTGGATGGACCACAGTTTCTTTCTCCATTCATTTGTTGATGGACATTTGGGTTGTTTCCAGTTCTGAGCTGTTATGCATAAAGAACATTCACTGTTTGTATCTTTTTGTGGACAGAAAGCGTGTCATCAATTGTTAAGTCTATACCTAGGAAGACTGCTTAGTCATGACACAGGTGCCTGCTCAATCCAATGGGTCTGATCTGGGATGATTTTCCCCCTCCTCCAGGGGGATGTTAGCAATATCTGGAGGCATTTTTGGTTTGGAGACGTTGAGGCATGGTTGCTACTGGTCCTGAGAGGCCAAGGATACTGCAAAACATCCTATAATGCACAGGATGGCTCCCACCACAAAGAAGGATCCAGCCCAAATGTCAAGAGTGCTGAGGTTGAGCTCTGGTTAACCTTATTACAAACTACCAAATCATTTTCCAAAGTGGTTTTCTCATTTTACAAGCCTGCCAGCAGTGGATGAGAATTCTGGTTTCTCCACAGCCTCTCCTCCAGCCTCAGTACTGTGAGTCTTTTCCTTTTTAGACATTTGGGTGGGTGTTTTAAAATCTTCTGTATCTTAAAATAATTCTGAAGTGAATCAAGCCAACATGACAAATGTTAACATTTGTTCATCTGGGGTGGTGGATGTACTTTAGCAGGCTCTGATCTTTTCTGGATTTAAAATTTGTAGGGTTTTTTTGTTTGTTTCCTGTGTTTTTTGTTATTGTTTGTTTGCTTTGAATAGTAGACCCTCACCCACCCCCCCCGCCCCGCCTCCGTGGCTGCATGGATGGTGGGTGTGCTGGGCTTTTTTTTTTTTTTTTTCCCCTGTTTTCCCAGACTTTACTGGACTCAACTGGCTTCTGTCTCCTTCTTCTGCATCATCTCAGATAATCTAATTACTCCAAGCTCACCTCCCACCTGCTTTCCTGGAGCACCTCCACTCTCTCCCAGGGACTGGTTTTCTCTAGGCTTCTAACTTACCTGGTTTTGGCCCCTATCTCCACATGTAGAGGTTTTGGCCATGCCTAATGAAGAGAGATGGCCTGGGCTTGAATCCCTGCCAGCTGTGTGACTTTGGGACTGAGATTAACCCTCTCTAGAGCTCAGGTCAACCACCTGACAATGGATATGGACAATGGATGTGCTAATACACACACCTCATCTGTTCCAGGTGGGGATTAATCTGTTGATATATTTAGATTTCTCAGAACAAGGCTGAGCACCAGGACAGGGACTGGGGTGAGGAGGGGAGGCACTTTCTTCAAACACAAAATTTAAAGGGGTGCCCCAAAATTCCAGATACACATTTTAGCTCAATTTTTTAAAAAATCAAAAGTAATGCAAAAAATCCAAATAAAGACAGGATCAGTAGTTCTGATCGTTTCCTTTTGCCTCAGGTACCAATAAGGCTTGGCTCCATACAGCACTGTTACTGACTCTGTCTTTACTTAAACTTTTGATATTTTGTTCATCATAGATTTTAGATGGATTTTAAAAAGTAATTTTGATTTTTAAATACTGCATTCAAATATTATTTATCTTGATGACTGAGTTTTTTGCTTTTTGTTTTTTGTTTGGTTTGGTTTGGTTTGGTTTTTGGTGCCCCCTTAAATTTTACATGCGTCACCCTCATCCTGGCCCTGCTGGGTACACAAAGAAGTGCTCTATAAGTTTTATGATGTAATTATTATTGCACATACAATATCTACCTTATATTATGTAAAGCTTCCCTCTGATTGACTGGTTTATCTTCATTGGGCTTTTTGGCTGAAATTATACCTCTGATGACTATAGTTCTGATTTTGTCTAGAACATGGACCCTGAGATAGCTTATACTAAATGAAAATGAAATGCTTGAACCTCTTTGGAAAACTGTGGAGAAAGATTTAATTGTGTCAGGGGCTTAGGGAGACCGGAATGCTGGAGCAGGCTTATCGAATGTGTCCTACTTACTTTCCCTCCTCCCCCACCCCCCAAGTCCCCCAATACAAATATAGCTGAGAAAAGACTGAATACCAGGTATGGGCAAGAATTGGGAGTGAGTGGAACTTTGATAGGGTGCTAGTGAGAGTGTAAAGTGGAACCACCACTTAGGAAAACTGTCAGGATCTACTAAAGCTGAATACCTACATGACCTTCCACCCACCATTCCACTCCTAGGTATTTCCCCTAGAGAAGTAAATTTGTGTTCACAAAAATACTTGTACAAGCTTTATTAATAATGGCTAAACAGTGGGAAAACAACAAATGTCCATGTAGAGGTGAATGGAGAAACTATATTGGGTATATTTCTGTACAGCCACACAGTGGAATACTACTCAAGAATGAAAAAGAAGGAATATTGCTGTGTGCAGTGACATGGAAAACCTCAAAACATTTTGTTGAGCAAAAGAAGCTAGGCACAAAAGACAATCTGCTGCATGATTCTGAAACCGCACACCTCAGATTGGGACTTGAACGCACGCGGCCGGGACTCAACCCTGGACAAAGCCCCAGATCTTCCAACTGAGATCATACACGTGGTTGCAGGACTTTAATGAAGCTCAGATTCTTGATGTCTCATCACAGAAAGAATTCAGTGAGAGACAAAGTGATAGGTAAGAGGTTTACTTAGAAACATACTCCTCAGACAGAGTGTGGGCCATCTCAGAAGGTGAGAAAGGGACCAGGGTATGGGGGTTGTCAGTTTGTGTAAGGGTGTGTAATTATATAGGCTAATGAGTGGGTGGAGTATTCTAGCTGTTTCAGGAAGGGGGCGGGGATTTCCAGGAATTGGGCCGCTGCCCTCTTTTGGATGCTCACGGTCAGCCTCAGAAATGTCATGGCACCTGGAAGTCCACTTGTTCGCCACCTTGGACCTATCTTATTCTTATCAGTTTATGTTATGTCCTCAGGCTATGTCATTCTGTCAAAGGTTGCGCTTTGCCCCCTTCTCTTCTTTTTTTTTTTTTTTTTTTGGCACAGGGGCTTAGTTGCTCCGTGGCATGTGGGATCTTCCTGGAGCAGGGATCGAACCCATGTCCTCTGCATTGGCAGGCAGATTCTTAACCACTGCGCCACCTAGGAAGCCCGCCCCCCCCCCCCCCCCCCTTCTCTTCTGTTTCAATTTCATTTACATAAAATTCAAGAACAGACAAAGCTATGGTGATAGGAATCCACACAGTGTCTGCCTGGTAGGGGCAGGAGGAAAGGGGTGTGGTCGGCTTGAGAGGGGCATGGCAGAACTTTCTGGGGTGATGGAAACCATTCCATATCTTCACCAGGCAATTATCACTCGGGTGTCAATCTTTAAAACTCATGGACCTGTCCCTTTTACTATACATTTTAGCTCAACTCAGTAAAGCACTGGGGGGAGAAAAAGGTTGGGAAATTTTAATACAAGGAAAAGTAGAATTAACAATAACAGAAAAGTTTTATGATGAAAACATCCTGGTTTTGGTTTTTTGGCGTTATGACTCTCAGCAAACAAGAATTGTGCTTTAGGACCATTTCTCTCACTCCCACACCCTGAGGGGCTCCTTCCCCACTGCGTGTGCTAAATGTTCCCTCCTCGCTGGAGTCACTCCAAGCTCCTACGCTTTCTCAGAACCTTTTCAGAACCTCCACTCTGCAGGACCAGGATGTCGCGGACGGTTGTCCACTTCGAAAACGGCCCTGTGCCCAACATAGAGGCCATATTTCATAAGGACGAGACACTCACCCCCCGACCCCATATCCGGGCTTCGGTTGCCCGTACTAAATATGGCAGAACACGCGGAGGTCACAACCCCGATCACGTGACAGCGTGCTGGCGGACGCCCGCCTTAGTCAGCCCACTCGGGCGCCTACTTTTAGACTGACCAATGAATCCGAGGCATGAGGCACGCCCTTTTTCCTCTCTCCACCAATAGCTTCCAGACGCCTCCCGCAGAATCCAATCATCGCTTCCGCCTCTTTTGAATGAAAAGCGAGCGGCCCAGTGAGCGGAGCCGCAGTCTGACGCAGGAGGCAGGAAGCGCAATTGTTCGTGTCGGGGCGCGAGACCGGTAACCGGAGTCGGGTGGCGCTCCTCGCAGCACGCGGAGGCAAACGAGGAATCAGGTAAGCGGCGGCCCCAGGCGGGGGGGCGCGGTGCGGAGACTTTGGACCTGCGGGCGAGCGGATGATGGGAGACGCCAGGGCTTGAGGGAAGGAGGAAGACTGGGCGCGAGACGAGGGGAGGCGGGGTGGTTGGGGTGTCCGGCGCGCGTGTTGGCGGCCGTTGGGCGTTGGGCCGCATGCGCAAGGGGCGGGCCGGCCGTGGGCGCGCGGGGTGCCGGCCCGCTTCCGGGAGGGGCTGTCATGGCCGCCCACGGGCTGAACCGGACTCTGGGGGAGAGTCGGCCTGTTCCAGGAGGCCCGAGGCGACTTGGGGAGGGGGTCGGGGGGCGACGCCGAGGTCTGGGGCGGCGGTGGGAGAAGCCGGAGCTTGTACACGTGACGGTCTTCTCCGAGTTCGAGCGACTCCCCCTTCCCCTACTCTGGCTTTGCGTTTAGGGAGCGGATTTGTAGTTCCAGGGATTGAGGGCGAAAAAGATGTTCCCGTAAGGAACAAACTCTTAGGTGCAAATTCTCTTTGGGGGCACTTCAGGGTGAAAGGGTGCGCGTGCTAGTCTGAGTTGTTACTTATCCTGGTGTCAGCTTTCAAGTTCATCAGCTCCTGGGGCCTCAGCTGTCTCGGCCACCCTCTCTGGGTGGAACAAACACCGCCAAATCCTTTCCTGATCTAATTTGTTGTGAGCTTTAGATCTTGTGTAACCACTTCCTAGAAAATTTTGTATCTCAGGCTTAGTCTGTCCCTAAATATGTTTCCCCGTCAAAACAAAAAAACTTTGAACTCCTAATTTTCTTTTCTCTTAAATACACCATCTCCTCCCAGGTTTGAAGCCCAGAGTAGCTGACTCTGGCTCTTTTCTGTCCAAGGTTCTCCCAGGGGGTGGTCCTACCCTGTAGGGTGTTCCACCCTCTTTTTCCATACTTAAAAATGCCCCCACCGTGGTTAATTCTCTTAATCTTGTGTCTGGTTTTCCCTGTTGCTGGCCTCTTACCCCACTCCATTTTTTCTGGAGTAACTTACTCTTGAGCAGATCCTGATTGACTCATAACCCAAAAACCTAATGAGCGATTCCTTATTGCTTAGTAAGTTAAGTATGAATGCTTGAGGCTTGACCACCTCTTCCAGCTTTGTCTTCCGCCTCTACTTTAAGCAGCCAGTCCTTTCCATTCCCTGAAAGGGTCTGGTAGTTTCTGGACTGGCCTTTGCTGGCTCCTGTTTTTCTCTCTGATACCTGGGGACTGACTTCTTCCTGTCTTTGCCAGTATCAGATTGCCTCTTTCAAGAATCAGATAAGGATACATGCTTAACTTTAATCCCTAAACTCCGCTTTGAGGCCCTGATTCTAATTGCATTTATTCAGCCATTGCTGTTGAGTGCTTACCCAATGTATGCCAAGCCCTGTTCTAGGTGCTGGGCTGGCATGACTGGAGGGGGTGCTTTTTTAGTTAGGTCAATGGGAAATGCCTTTTTTGAGCAACAGAGGTCTGAAAGAAGTGGGAACAGCAAGTGCAAAGGTGCTGAGGCATGTTTGAGGCACAGCAGCAAGGCCAGTGAGTGAGAGTGATGGGAGAGATAAGGTCAGAGTATAGAGGCAGGTTGTGTGGGGCTTGATAGGCCCTGGCGAAGACTGTTTTATTCTGAACACAGCATGAACCTGTGGAGGGTTTTGAGCAGAGGAGTGACATTCTGTGTCTCAGCTTTTATAAGCTACCTCCAGCTGCTGAGGGGCATGGAGCGGGGAGTGGGGGATGGAAAGCAGGGAGCCCAGTAAAGAGGCTATTGGCATAATCCAGGCAAAAAATGATGGTGCCCAAATGCCCATCAGCTGACAATGGATAAAACCAGCTGTAGTAGTCCAGCACAAAGGAATACTATTCAGCCGTGAAAAGGAAAGGTGTGCTGATGCACAGGTGCAACATAGACAAACCTTGAAGACGTGAGTGATAGAAGTCAAATTGTCACATGTTGTATAATTCTATTATATGAGATGTCCAAAATAGGCAAATTCATAAAAAGAAAGTAGATCAGTGGTTGCCAGAGGGAGTTGGGGGCATAGGATGGTAGCGAAAGGATACAGTCTTTTTGACGTGAGGAAATGTGTGCTAAAGCTGGTTGTGGCAATAATTCCACGTGTGTATGAATGTGCAAGAAACCATTGAATTGTAGCTTTTAAATGGTGCATGTGAATATCTCCATAAAGCTGTTCTAATCTAAAAAGACAGAAACGTAATGGCAGCCTGAGACTGGTGAGGTAACAGGGGTTAGAAGTGGTCTGATTGACCTGGTGGAATTTGTGGGCTGATAGAACAGGAAAAGAGAGAGAAAGAAACAGAACAGTTTAGACAATGGAATTGCCTTTTCTGAGATGGCAGAAACAGGCCTCAATTTCCAAGAGGAGTGCTGAAAGAGGCAGCTAGGTAACTGAGTCTGGAGTTGAGGGAAGAGGTTGTAGAGACACAGTTTGGGAGGCTACACAGAGGTGGCTAAAGCCCTGGGGCTGATGGTAACAGAGAATGAGTGGCAGAAGGGCCAGAAATTGGGACCCTCAATATTCAACTCAAAAAGAAGAGGGACTGCTTTACCACTTCCACCCCCTAGACTGGAGGCTGGGGTGCAGCAGGGAGGACAAAAGACAGGATTCTCATGTTTGGGTCCCTTGTAGCCTGCACTCAGTAGGTGCTCTCTATGTAGTGGATTAAACAAAGCAAGGAGGTGAGTGTGCTTTGTATTTAATTCCATTTACCCTATCAGCTGTATTCTTATTGGTTCCAAGCCCAATAGGCGGTCTTTTCATGAGAGCACTTAATTATTCCCCTGTGCAGACCACAAGTAGCAGGAGCAGCTGGGTCTGGGAAGACACTGCTTTCTCACAAATCCTGTCTCTCCAGCATCCTGGCAGCCACATCTTCAGGTTTTGGGGGGGGCGGGTGGGGAGGGTGTCCCACCCCGTGTAAGCTGGGTGGGGTCCTTACGGAGTGAAGGGGAGGGGACTCCTTGAAGCTAGGTGGTCCGAGGCCATTCATTAGAGCTGAGACCTTGATGCTGAGAAGGAGGCATTTGTTTAGACACCTAGAAGCAGTGCAGCAGTGCGTTCCCAGGGTGAAAGTGGGCAGCCCGAGCTGGGGTAGGAGCTTGATGAGTATCAGCAGCCAGATAAGGCTGGGGGTGGTTTGAAAGGGGTGGTGTGGAATGAGGTGGGCAGGGGCCGCTGAGGAAGGGTGCGAGCAGAGAGGAATTGGGGTTTCACTTAGAGCAGTGGGAAGCCCTTGGAGGTGGAGGATGTGGGTGCACATGTGGGCATGGTTGGTAGGGCACAGGGAGCGGTGAGGTGCTTGGCCGATTGTGGTCGAAATGTGGCCACAACAGGTGGAAGCTGGGAGGCGCTGCACAGATGGAGTGGTGGGACCTGCTGTTGGAGTCAGTGTCGGGGGTTAGCTAAAGAGGGATTGGAGAATGATGTCCTCTCTTGGCTTCGGTGGCTGGGTGGCTTTTTCTGCTAGCTCACAAGCCCTGACCCCAGCACCTTGCCCTTCTTGGACCTGTGTCAACAACCTGCAGCCTCTGTGCAGCCGTCTTGCTCTTCTCCCTTGCTGAGTGGGTCTGCATACGTCAGTCACCTTGGTTGCTTCCCTCAGCCCTTCATCCCTCCTCTGTTCTCAGCACCATGGCGGAACAGGATGTGGAAAATGAGCTTCTGGATTACGAGGAAGATGAAGAGCCGCAGGCCCCTCCAGAGAACGCTCCAGCTCCCCCTAAGAAAGATGTCAAGGGTTCCTACGTTTCCATCCACAGCTCTGGCTTCCGGGACTTTCTGCTGAAGCCAGAGCTCCTGAGAGCCATAGTGGACTGTGGCTTCGAGCATCCATCCGAGGGTATGCCTCCCTGGTCCTCCCCTGACCGCCTCAGCGTGCTCCCCTCAGCCACGGTGAGGGGCCTGCACAGAGGGAACATCTGGTTTCTGATAGCCCGCGCGTTCTCTCCCCCTCAGTCCAGCACGAGTGTATCCCACAAGCCATCCTGGGCATGGACATCCTGTGCCAGGCCAAGTCAGGGATGGGCAAGACGGCAGTTTTTGTGTTGGCTACCCTGCAGCAGATTGAGCCCATCAACGGACAGGTGGGTGAGCACCCTCCCTCCTAGGCCCAAGCTACCCGAGGCAGCAGGAGTCACAGCTTCTCCTGTTAAATATCCCTGTTCCCGCATCCTCTTTGCGAACTTTTAAAATTAAGAACTGGGGCTTCCTAGGTGGTGCAGTGGTTAAGAATCTGCCTGCCAATGCAGGGGACATAGGTTTGATCCTTGCTCCAGGAAGATCTGGAGCAACTAAGTCCGTGTGCCACAAAAAATAAATAAATAAATAATAACTGTACTTAGTTGTAACAAAATCCCAAGAGAAAAAACTGAAAAGTGCCCACAATTTGACCATCCAACAAGATGGCGGTTTTTTCCATGTGTGCGTTTCTAGATTGTGCGCATTTATGAAGGTGGGATTACACTGAACACAGTTTTGTTCCTGCTGACAAGCCATAGGTGTCTTCTCACATCATGAACGTTGTAGCCCACTCTTTGGGGGATAATTGAGGCACATACTGGTGTTCTGTTCTTGACATGCTGGGCACACATCCTTGGGCTGTGTATGGGTACGTGAGCCCTTGTTACGGACCTTAGGGCAGATGGTCAAGGAGAGGAGGATTTCGTGGGAGGCCACGGTGTGGTCTTGGTACTTGGTGTTGTGGGCCAGGAGGCAGGGGCACCCTTCCCCTTGGTGGTCACAGGCCAGCCAGAGGGCAGACTCAGGAAGCTGTTAGCATGGAGCGTGTCACCAGCTAGGCTGGGTCTAACTCTTATCGAGGCCTCAGTGCAGGACCTGGCATAGGGAGACACACCTGAGTAGCTGTGAGAAGACACAGGGAGTGAGCAGCAGGTGACGGGCTGTGAGAAGATGGAGGTGTCTGGACTGGGCCTTCCACTGGCCCAAGGGGCGGGGGCCACCAAGGGATGTGCACCAGCGTGGGCTCTGGCCGGGGGAGGACTTAGGACACTGCCTTGAGTGCCTCTCCCCCACCTGCCCCACAGGTGACGGTCCTGGTTATGTGCCACACTCGAGAGCTGGCCTTCCAGATCAGCAAGGAGTATGAGCGCTTTTCCAAGTACATGCCCAGCGTCAAGGTGAGCCCCCTCCAGCTGGGTGCCCTGTGGTCCTCTGCAGCCTTGCCGGCCTCAGCTCTGGCCCAGCCGGTGTTAACCAAGCTTGGCTGCAGTGGCTGCCTTTGAGGTTTGTGGTGGTTTATGCTCCTTAAAAGCCTGATGAATTATGCATGGCCCCCAGAGGCCTCTGCCGGTCCCAGCCCTGGGGCTGCTCTTCAGTGGAGCTGGGGCCAGGCTCTCAGGCACCAGGTCTGGGGTGTTCGGGGACTGCTGGCGGGCCGTTAGCTGAGTGGCCGTAGGCACAGAGTGGGGTGTGAGCTTTCGGCCGCCAGATAGTTGAAAGCAACTTTCCGCCTGCCTAGGTGTCTGTGTTCTTTGGGGGCCTCTCCATCAAGAAGGATGAGGAGGTGTTGAAGAAGAACTGTCCCCATGTCGTGGTGGGGACGCCGGGCCGGATCCTGGCGCTTGTGCGGAACAGGAGCCTCAACCTGAGAAATGTGAAGCACTTCGTGTTGGATGAGTGTGACAAGATGCTGGAGCAGTTGGGTGAGTATCCTCACTGGGTCTGGGGGCTGTGGAGGTCCACGCAGCCACACCCTCCTCGCCCTCACAGCACCTCCAGACGTCAGAGCTAGGTGGCCCCTGACAGGGCAGGCCGGAGGTTTCCCCAAAGTGGGGTCCCGTGGGTGGCCAGCCCTCAGGTCTCCTGTAAACGATTTTAGGGAAAGTTCCTGTTGCGTTAGTTCTAGGCCCCCACCTGCCCTCAGTGAGCCCTGACAGGGCCGGTGGGAGATGGGGCTTGTGTCCTGGGAGGCGGCTGCAGCTCTCACCCCAGCGGCTGTCTCTGCCTCAGGCTCCCCTCCCTGAAGCGTGGCTCGAGGCGCGCTGGCACGGCTGCTCCGCTCTTGCAGCGTGTAAGTGGATTGCCGCTCCTCCCGCGCCTGTGCTCGCCCCGAGTCCGGGCCCCCAGGCACCTGGGACTCTCCCCTCCGGCCAGTCCTCGCTCACACCGCCCTCATCATGGTGCCAACGGCTCCCTGGCACAGGTTGGGAGGGGCTGGATCTGGGTGGGGGTCGTGGTCTGGCAGGCGCTCACGCCCACCTGTTTCTTGCCCTCCCCTCCCAGACATGCGGCGGGACGTGCAGGAGATCTTCCGCCTGACACCCCATGAGAAGCAGTGCATGATGTTCAGCGCCACCCTGAGCAAGGAGATCCGGCCCGTCTGCAGGAAGTTCATGCAGGACGTGAGTAGAGACCAGGACCTCAGAGCAGGACAGGCCAAGACCTTTGGCCTCCTAGGGTCCAGGCTCTTGCTGCTCCCCGACACCCACACTGCCCTCATGGTACAAGAATGCTGGGAGGCCAGTGGAGCCCTCTTCTTCTCTTGTCAAACTGGGAGCTGAGAGCTTGGTCTCCACCTGAGCCAGACCACACTTTAGATCCAGCTGTTGGGAGAGAAGTATTCACTGGGGTACGGCAGGCCCTCTGGAAGTATTGCAGCAAAGGAGTCGCTCTTGGAAGGTTCTGGGCAGGCAGGATGCCCAGAAGTAAGCCCTGACTGCCCCTTCCCGCACAGCCCATGGAGGTGTTTGTGGACGACGAGACCAAACTCACATTGCATGGGCTACAGCAGTACTACGTCAAACTTAAGGACAGTGAGAAGAACCGCAAGCTCTTTGACCTCCTGGATGTGTTGGAGTTTAACCAGGTGAGCCTTCTGCACTCCTGTGGCCTGTCCCAGGGCTCTGGGCCTTCGGGAGGGATTCTGGTCCTGACTGCCACTCCCTCCCCCGCAGGTGGTGATATTTGTGAAGTCGGTGCAGCGCTGCATGGCCTTGGCCCAGCTCCTCGTGGAGCAGAACTTCCCAGCCATTGCCATCCACAGAGGCATGGCCCAGGAGGAGCGGTGAGTGCATGCTGCCCTCAAAGCCCCAGGCAGGCCCCAGGCCCCTTGGAGGGGATCGCTGCTCAGGATCCCTGTGTCTGATGGCCACACCTTGTTCCTCCTGCACCCAGCCTGTCACGCTATCAGCAGTTCAAGGACTTCCAGCGGAGAATCCTGGTGGCCACAAATCTATTTGGCCGAGGGATGGACATTGAGCGTGTCAACATTGTCTTCAATTATGACATGCCCGAGGACTCAGACACCTACCTCCACCGTGTGAGTGGCCCCACAGAGGTGTCCCCTCCCTAATGCCCACTTCCCAGGGTTGGTGTTGGATGAGGACCTCTTCCTGCTTGTTCTCAGATCCCCAGCTAGTGTCTTGTGGCCTGAACTCTGCTCCTGTCTCCCCGCAGGTGGCCCGTGCAGGTCGCTTTGGTACCAAAGGCCTGGCCATCACTTTCGTGTCTGATGAAAATGATGCCAAAATCCTCAATGATGTCCAGGACCGGTTTGAAGTAAATGTGGCAGAGCTTCCAGAGGAAATCGACATCTCCACATACAGTAAGTGGCTCAGACAGGGCTGGGGGGCCGTGGCCGTGGGGCCTTCTCTTCCCCTGCCCCCGGGCCCTCCTCACTGCCCTCCCCTGTGTGTGTCTTAACAGTCGAGCAGAGCCGGTAACCACGTGTCCTGACGTCCCGGAGCCATCCGGCTTCCCACGTGTTGCTTCAAGTCCTCTTCCTAGGCGACAGTGGGCCTTTCTTTTTACTGTTTAAAAGCTGTAGATTTGTGTAAGAATAAATTTTTATTATGGAAGCCTGGCTCCCACCCTTTCTGTTTCTGTCAGCTCTCGGCATTTCGTGGACACCATGGGACTGGTCAGTGAGCCCCTAGTCAGGAAGAAATGTCTCTTTCTGCATCAACGTGATGTTTAATTTTAAGTGTCAACACTGAAAGGTTTATACAGATAAAAAATATTACACAACATCCACAGCCTTCACATCAGTGAGAACCCTCTGCTCTGGGGGTAGATGGGTCTCTGTACCATGAGCCTTTGGCAAGGGGCTGAGAAGGGCCTTGCCCTTCTCCCACCCCCGACTTCAGTCTTAGCTTAACCAGGAAGCTGAGTCCCAGCACCCTGGCCTCTTGTTCTGTAGCAAAGACAGATGAGGGGGAAGGACCAGGCCAGGCACAGGAGCCCTCAGTCTGTCTGGGCCTTATGTACCAGGACAAGGGGCTGCAGTCCTGGGCCAGCTTCTGCCCTTTCCCTGTGTCCTGGCCAGGGTGGAGCTGAGAGGCAGCCAGAAGCAGGCCCAGTAGGTCCGACTCTCCACCTTTGCTGGGTATTCTGGAGTTCGGTGCCACATGGCAGTTGTCACCCTCCTCTCCGTGGTGCATATGGGGACCAAGGCAGGAGGGATAGCAGTGGGAGAGGAGAGGAGGTCTTCAGCATGTGCAAAAGCTGCTGAGGCCACAGGAGCTGGTGGCCTGGCCAGAACCATGCCTTCACATGCCACACTCTGATGGCCTGAGGGCCTGGAGAGAAAGGAGCCCCATGAGAACTGAGCCCAGGTCCAGGTGCCTTCTGGCCTGCATCCCCACTGCCCCAGGCTCAGCACTTACCTGAGTCGGATTGTGGCTGGAGCCAGACCCAGAGGTGGATGTGGCAAACTCGGAGTACTTGTTCCCCGTGACCATCCGGGCCCACTTCCGGTACTCCTCCCTCACCTGTGGGGCACAGGGTGCCAGGTCAGGAGAGGAGAGGCCTTAGGACTAGGACCCCAGCCCCGCCCACAGCCCAGCCTGCAGCCCACCTTCTTGTTGAACAGGCAGTACAGCACAAAGAGGAAGAGGCCCTGCAGGCAGTTGAGGATCGTGAAGGTATAGGTCAGCACCTGGCTATCTTCATCAAAGAGGAACAGGCCGAAGACCCAGGTGCAGCCCAACATAACGAACTGGGCCATGGCAGTGATGGTCAGCACCCTGTGGGGAGGTGGGCAGTTGCAGCATGTGCCCCACCTCACACACCCACTCCTGCCAGCCCTCCTCCCTGCCCCTGCGCTCACCTGGCCTTCTTTAACTTCTTTATGTCTGGGTTGATTTCAGAAAACTTCTGAGTGAGTTTCCAGATAGTAATCACGAAGATGACAGCATTGCACTGGGCGGGGAGCACAGAATTCAGATTAGGGGGCGTCCTTGGAACTTGCAGGGAGAAAGCTGGTATAGTGGGCTCAGTGTGGAGTCACGTGCTCCAGGCTTTCACAGGGGTGGGGTGGGGTGGGGGGTGAGGCAATTACCAAAATGGTGAAGGTCACAGGTCCCAGGAAGCTCCAGTGGAAGCCGTTTTTAGTGTCCAGCCAGCAGCTGGAGAAGAGAGGGATCTGGTCAGCACCCAGTAGCCCAGAGTGGAGCCGGAGGGGAGCAGGGGCACTGTGCTGGGTGCAGCCCCCAAGCCCTGGCCCTCCCACCATCTCGCACTCACTTTCGGTGGCGGCGGCCATGGCCCTCGTTGTTGATGGCTGCCGAGACGCCCACGATGAACAGGGGCACGCCGTAGCCGATCAGGCACTGCCAGCGCTTTTTCAGGCCTTGGCCTTGGAACACGCGCACCACGAGGAAGTAGAGCTCCACACCCTCGAGGCTCATCCAGCAGAAGGCGGCCAGGAAGCAGTAGTGCAGCAGCCCGGCCACCAGGCGGCAGCGCAGCCCCACCTGTGGGGCGGGGCCGGGGCGGAGGGACAGAGGGGCGAGGTGACGTCAGCGGTGGGCAGGTCCGCGGCAGGCGGAGTCAGGGCGTGACCGTGAGGGCGTGAAAGCGGCGAATGGACGGGGCCACATGCTTCCCAGCTGCCGTCCACCCGACCCGGCTGGGAGTGGGCGGGGCTGTTCCACTCCAGGCCCTCGCAGGGCTATTCCTCAGGCGAGCATGGGGCGCTCCACGGGGCGGGGCCTCACCTGATCGCCTTCTTTCTCGATGCCCGCCAGGAAGATGGCGGAGCCCACGAAGAGGCAGATGCAGAGGTGCAGGTGCACCGTGGTGCGGGAGCCCTGGATGGGCCGCACCAACAGGAAGGTGAGAATGCACAGCAGCAGGCAGACCAGCGACAGCGCCAGTCCCACCTTGGTGATCAGGGCCAGCTTCCAGTCCTGGATGCAGGGCGGGGCAGGCAGGACTCGATCAGCACGCTGAGGCCTTCCCACCCTCCTTGTGGGCCCCACCACCCACACCCACACCTACACCCACCTGGGACCGGGCCTGCAGGACTCGGATCCGGTGGCTCACCTTCCCCCCACCTCCTCCGCCATCAACATCTGAGTAAATCTGCTGCATCTCATCCTAAATACCGCTACCCCCATACCCATGGGTGCAGCAGGGATCCCCAGTTCCTCCGGAAGGGCTTCCCCACTACACACCCAGCAGCTCTCCTGAGAAGGTCCCCCGTGAAGCCTCAGTGGCTGCAACCTTCTTTCCCAACACCGATGAGCCCACCTCTCTGACCCTGATCTCCATCTCATCTCTTGTCCCTCCTACACCTGGCCACACCTATTAGCTCATCAAAACCCACATTTTTGTCCTTCCTGGGCCTTGGGCCTTGACCACCAGTGTCCCCTACTCTGCCTGGCCCATTCCAGGTGTTCACATGGCCCAGCGTATCTATGGATCCCCCTGAGGCCACGTACAGAAAGTTTTGCTCCCTCAGGAGCTTTTAGCGATATT
Source organism: Hippopotamus amphibius kiboko (assembly GCF_030028045.1). Classification (NCBI taxonomy): domain Eukaryota; kingdom Metazoa; phylum Chordata; class Mammalia; order Artiodactyla; family Hippopotamidae; genus Hippopotamus; species Hippopotamus amphibius. Next base: position 12,963,563 of record NC_080200.1, on the reverse strand, counting down.
TAACCACTCGTTAGGTGTGGGCAGTCAGAGGGGCACTGGCTGGAGCAGGGCGCGCAGTGCCAGGCCACTCTGTTTAGTTGCTGGGTCATGTGGAGGTCTGGGGGTCCCAAGGAAGAGGCTGGGAAGTGTGGCCTAGGGCCATCTGGGCTGTGCAGCCATGCAGAACCAGGTGGGCCATGCCACCGAGAACCAGCTGCCTGTCTCGCCTAAACCAACCATGCCACCTGTGGGTTTTTGAAGATGGCCCCTGGGCTGCTCACCTCCACATCGTAGTGGGCCATGAGGATGGCAAAGCTGCTCAGGTGATTGCACTGGCAGGTGGTGCTGCTATTCGTGCTGCCCCGCTTCCAGCAACCTGAGGTGGCCCAGTACCCGCTCCCATTGCTGACACTCTTCCAGAAGGCACAGATCAGCTCCCGCCGTGGTGGTGATTCTTGCTCCGACAGATTCTGATGTGGGCAGGTAGGGGCGGTCATAGAGGTTAGCCTGGAACCCACTCTTGGGTACTGGGCTTGGGTTGAACCCAAAGAGAGCTGCTTTTCATTTGACAGTTGTCTACTGAGCACCTACTGTGTGTGTCAGGCCAGGCACATGGGAGTGAACAGGGCAGACACAAGTCCCTGTCCTGTGGCTGACATACTAGTGGGGGAGACAGACAGAAAGTAATAAACCTAATAAATAAATAAACCAGATAGTGTGTTAGAAAGTGCTGAGTGCAAACAAAAGAAAGAAAAGACAAAGGGGAAAGGTGGAGTGTGATTACAGATTGTAATTTAAAATAAGGAGGTCAGGGAAGGCCTAGAAGAGACGGTGACATTTGAACAAAGACTGAAGACAGGTAAAGGGCTGAATCATGTGGAGGAAAGGTGTCCCAGGCAGAGGGCACAGAGTGCAAAGGCCCTGAGGTATGTGTAAGGAAGGTGCAGAGTGGGTGGAGGTGGGGAAACAAAGGCGGCAGGAGCTGACCTTGGCCATGGGTGAGCAGTAGGGCTGATCCCCCCTCCCTGCCCAAGGACTCACAGGGTAGGAGAAGGCAAAGGTGACGCTGGAGTCGAGTTTATCTGTGTTTGTGTTGCTCAGAAAGACTGAGTTGACGGTTGAGACAAGCTTGAGCTGAACACCACGGACAGGACCTTTGAGTCTCCTTTTCAGCTCAGCTTTCTTCTTCGAGTCTAGGTTCAAAGTGGCGTTGGCCAGCAATCCCGTCATGTTGCTGGAGAGGATTCCCACCACGGTGCGACCTGGGGGACAGACACACTGGCTACCTTCTGCTCTGCTTCCTTCCGTGCCCCATCTTCCCTCCTAAGATGTCTAATTCAAGCTCGCCAGTCCACTGTGATGCCTGGAGTCCCTCCCCATGGGTCAGTTTCCAGTTGCTGCATATTCTGGACCTCACACCTAGCCATATCTCAGCTTCTCCATCCCTCTCCCTCAGGTGCCCGCTCTGGATCCCTGCCATTACCCGACTTCTTGGCTCCAGCTGCCACGGACCAGTCCAGCAGCATCCGTGCGTGGCTCTGGCCCACAGTGATGTTTCCTTTCCCCTGCTCCTGGACCACCAGGGACAGCTCTGAGGGGAGAGGGGGCAGTGCTCAGGGGCTCTGGGTGTATGAAGGGGGCCCGAGGCCGGGGCGGGGCAGGACAAGGTCTCACCTGTGTCCCCAGGGGAACGGTAGGTGAAGGAGTCTTTAGTCATGGCTTTGGCCAGGTTCCTCAGGATTTGTTCGAGGCCTGAGAGCAGGTGGGTGGCTATGCGATGCCTGGAAGTCAGGTCCAGGGCCTCCAAGTCACTTGGCGTTTTCAACAGGTCATCCACTGACGTGATGAGCTTCTGTGGGTGATGGGTGACAGCTGTTGGGTCATTGCACCACAGGGGATACCTGAAGGACCCTGATCTCACTTCCCCTCACCCTGGCCCCACAACTGGGGTACACACTGGAGTACCACCTGGGTTGCCTGGGGGACGGACACAGGGGAATCTTCAAGACACTGTAGTAGCCAGAAGACAAGTAAGGGGATTGAGTATATGCCTGTGTGCACATAAAGCAACAACAGTGCTTAACATTTATCAGGCATAGGCTTTATGTCAGGCCCTCTTCTAAGTCTGCACTGCCTAGGACAGTTGCCAAGAGCCACAGGTGGCACTTGAAATATGGCTCCACGTTGAAATGGTAGTAATTTGAATCTATTGGGTTCAATGCAACTTTCAGATTAATATCACTTGTTTACTTTTATGCTTTAAATGTATTCTTTACTTTTATATTTTAAAAATGTAGCTACTGGAAAATTTTAAATGACACAAGGGGCTCACATGTTTCTCTTCTCAAAAATTTATTAGTATTATTTTTTAGGGGCTCAATATTTCTACCAGGCTAAGCACCTATGCCAAAACTTACATATAGTGCTTATACTGTGTGCCAGGCAGTATTCTATGAGCCTTACTTCTATGAGTTCATTTAAACCTTTTCACCAACTGTATGAAGCAGGCACCATTTATGAAGTGAGACTGAGGCCCAGAGAGGGTGAGTCACTTGCCTGAGGTCACACAGCAGGAAGTGGCAGCGGGTGGGATGGGGTATATTTGAACCTCGAGGCCTGGCTCCAGAGGTGAAATTCTCAACTGCTCCATTCTATTGTCATTATATCCCTCTCAAACGTGTGTGTGTGTGTGTGTGTGTGTGTGTGTGTGTACGTTTTGGGATGTGTATGTATGTCTGTGTTTGTACAATGTATATATATGGTGTGTGTATATTGTGCATACAGACATATGCATTTCTCTGACCACAGGCCCCTGCTTGGGCATCTCCACTCACACTGAAGCATCCTCCAGCCACCCCACATTATCCTGGGGTTCCCCCCAGGGCTTGCCTTTACCCTCATGCTTTCCTGGGTGAAGTTTGGGTTGAAGTTTTTGCTCATTTTCTTGACTTCTTCGAAGAAGACAGAGAGACTCTGGAGAGAGGGGAGAAGGAGTGGGGTCAGAGAGTCTTATCCTGGATGGGGGAGCTTGGGAAAAATGGGTGGACAGGATGAGCTGGGTGGAGGGATTTCCTGCCTCCTGGTCCCTGCTGGAGCCACTCACCTGGCTCTTGATTCCAGGGGGTGTGGTCCAGGTGGGGAAGATCTCTGTAGGGGACAGGACAGAGATTCATTAGGTGTGAGAGTGTCTGTGTTTGTTGTGGGCGGGGTCTGGGGTCAGGACAGGTACCTTTGCAGATGGTGGTGTTTTGTTTATTCTGGAATCCGGGTTTGGGCACCCAGCCTTGGCGGCAGTCACACGTGTATGAACCCCTAGTGTTGGCGCACAAGGTGGAGCTGTGACACTGATGCTGCCCGGAGCTGCACTCGTCCACATCTGGGGACACGAAGAGGGGGGTCAGCCTCTTTCCCAGCCCTGATGAGGGCCCTCTCCTCTCTGTGCCCCGCCCCCTTTTCCCATACTAGTGCCTCCCACCCCCCCCACCCCCCGGAGGTCGTGCTACCTGGTGACCACACATCCCTGAGTGGTGGACTCTGAGGTTATTTACGGGAAGTGTGCAGAGTTGTGACACACAGCAGGTGAGCCCCGTGCAGATATGCAGGTTGTGAAAATACTGAAGTATCTTCATCTCAGTTAATAATTAGCTACTGCCTGGAGTCCCTGGGAGCTTTCCTCTCAGCGCCCCAGCTCCTTCCCCAGGACCCCCAGGTGTTTTCACATTTAGCCTCAAAAGAATTAATGCCAAGCACAGCAGGGCTCCCCCAGCATTCTTTCTCCTTGGTTTGTGTGGGTGCCACTGTATATGTGATCAGATGTTTTGGGTGTGGGTCTCCAAAAGCATAGCATCTGAGCTCTGAACCTTCACAGACGGTGTTGTTTGGGCCATTGGGGGACCCAGGAATCGGCTTCCAGCCAGGGCGGCAGCGGCACTGATAGGTGCCCACGAGGTTGAAGCAGTGGGTGGAGTTGTGGCATGGGTTTCTCCCAGAGGTACATTCATTCACATCTGAGGACAAAACCAGAGGTTCAGGCCCCCCTACTTCCACCTCTCACGGTACACGCTTATCACTGCCCAGCACCAAGAACCTCACCGTGATTGCACATTCCATCACCTGGTGACCTTCAACTTCACTCTCAAAGCACCTTATGGTAGCCTCCCTGCAAGATGGGCATGGCATGGTCCCCATTTTATAGGCGGTAAACCCAGGAGGGAAACTGAGTCATGGGGGCTGGATTTCCAGACCAAGGATACTTGCCTGCTCCCTCCTGGGCCCTGGACTGAGAGTCCCCTTCTGGGAACAGGAAGTGACAGCTTCCTCTGCTCAAATGTGACAGATGAGGAAGGGGCAAGGTCTGGGGGATATTCAAGGGGGCAGGGACCTCCACAAGGGAACTCCAGGTCCAGAAGTCTCTGCTGCCTCCCTGGCCCGTGGCAGGACCTTTCCGGGAGGCAAATCCTTGGGCAGGGCCCCAGCAGGAACTTGGCGTTGCAGGAACCTGAGGCTTTTCTCCCTCCTCCTCGGGCTCCAGGAAGCACCTGGGCTCCTTCCCCAGCTCCAGGCCAGCCTCACACTGTCTTCCTGGGGCCTCTACCTGTGCACAGCTTTGGGTCCTCCAGGTTGAGCTCCAAGCCAGGTGGGCACTGGCAGGTGTAGCTGCCCTGGGTGTTGATGCAGATGTGGCCTTTACAGGTTTTGGGTTTCTGCTGACATTCGTCCACATCTGCAAGAGGAAGGAGAGGGTGATGGACGCCTGCAGCTGTGGACAGCCTTCCGGGCTGGGGATCAGCCACCTTTCCTGGCATAGGAGCATCCAGAAGGGCCTGCTCTCTCTTCTCCGGTGAGTGGGTGCCTTTTCTAATTCACGTGGAGGCATCCTAAGGGTGAGCACGGTGGCCCAGATGTTCTGTTGTCCAGATGTGTCCAGAAGTGACCCAAGTCCTCCCTGTCCGCCTGCTGCGGCTCTCTCTGCGGCTCTGGGAAACTCCCAGCCGGTGTGGGGGCATCACAGCTGCCTGTGGCCCAGCCTGAGGATTTGGACAAAGGCCTGACTGTGCCTTCCTGGGAACTGAGTGCAGGACCCGTCTTGGCTCCCAGTGATGGACTTTGTCCTGACTCCCCCAGGGCGCGTGCTGCCAGCTGAGTTCTTCTTGGATCCTGGCAGGACAGCTAACTCTGAGACTCCAGCTCCATGGAGGTGGCCCAAAATCCACCCCTAGGCCACGCCCTCAAGGACGAGGCTTTGGGGAAGTAGCACAGAAAAGAGGATGATGCCAGAAAGGCCAGGGCCGCCTGGGCAGTGGGCACCAGACTGTGCTGGACAGTGGGACTGATGTCTGGCCAGGGACTGTGAAGATGCCTTTTTCCGATCCCCGTGAAGGCATCGCCTGGATTGGCAGGAAGTTGTGAGAATCCATATCTGAGCAAGGCCCGCGATGGGCGAGGGCTGGGTGACTGGAGCAGGGAGCTCGTGCTCATGGGTGAAGGGTGGCAGGTGTTCTGTCATCTTGGCCCTTGGCCTCCCACCAGGAACGTAGACCTGTGGACCCTTCTGAGTGGGGCTCAGCCTCCATCTTCCGTCCCCAAGTGGTCTGGGTCATCGTGGGATCTGAGTTGATCACTTCAGTAGAGGGTCGGGCCAGGGGCAGTAGTCCCCAGTGGTGACCTCTCTTGTCATCTGGACCAGATGGGAGGCTCTTCATTCACCTGATTCTTCCAGTGTGTTGGGGGATCGATTCACTCTGCCCACCCCTGACACAACATCCTCCCAGGTCCCAGTCATCAGAGCTGCTTCAGGTCCATAAACTGGAATTATTAGGGGAGGGTCAGGATGGAGCCTTGTGTGGGGAAATAGATGGAAGCTGAGTGGCTGAGAAGTGGGGTCAGGGTGCCAGGAGGCATATTCTCCAGGCAGATTGCTGGGTCACGGGCAGGGCCAGCTGGGGACAGTGTACCTGTCTTTGAATCTCCCTACTCCCGCATTTCTGGACAGGGTTCTAGGGTCCACCATGGCCCAGGGGGTCTGAGAGGGCTCCAGTCGGGGCAGGTCTCCTCCCAGCAGTCACTGACAGTGGCCAAGAGGGCCGATATGGTCCTGGAACACGGTGCTATGACCTCATTGAGTATCTTGAATGCCACCCCCTCTTTTGTTTTACACAAATAAGATGCTAGGTGACAGGGTGATGTTCCAAACATCCGGAAGTGACCCTCTGAGGTTCTGAGGCTTCGGGGTTCAGAGAGGGATGGGAGACTAGATAGGTACACAGGATGGCCCTCTGATGCCTGGAGAAAGTGGGACAAGGAACCCAGGGAGCAGCCTAGGTCTCCTGCCCATAGCAGACCCCAAGTCCAGGACATGGGTGGACATGTCCTTGGGTGCTGTGAGGTGGGGGTCAACAGACAGTCCTGCTGAGCCTGTCACAGAGCTCGGTCTGCAGGCGGCAAGCTTTGATCCCAACCAACAGGCTCATCTCTCTTGTCACCCACTTTGAGGTCCGTTGGGGTCCCTCTCCAACCTCACTCTTGTTCATCCATGTCTCTGCAGGGGCTCACAACAGTGGGTGGGTGGCACCCCCAGTCCGGGTGCACTGAGCGGGATCCATGACCACCATGTGCAGCTGTGCAGATTGCTCACTGCACAAGGGTGTCCAACCAAGGAGGCAAGTGGGGGAGGAAAACCAGCTCATTCTCCATTCCCCAAACACACAGTATTCACCTGGTGATGAGAAGCCTTTTTCCAATTCACATGAAGGCTCTGGCCAGGCCACATGTTTCTAGCACAACATCCAGCCACAGAGGCCCCTATGGACCAGCAGTGCCTCTACCCAGATGCAGGTCCCTTCTTCCCTCCCACCAGGGAGGCTCTGCTGCCCTCCCTCTAAAGGGTAGGAGCGAAGGGGCTGGGACCAAGGTTGCGGGCCCTTCTGTCTGCAGCCAAGTGGGTCCAAGGACCCTCCTCAAAGTCTTCTGGACCCTGAGCTCAGCCTCCTCCTCACCTCCCACCTTCGCTGTGCTCTCCTCCCCATCCTCAGTATTCGGGTCTAACACTCTCTCTGGAGGAGAGTCTCTCTAACCCAGTCTCTGGAGTCATGGCTCCAATCTGCCCACTACTGGCTCCATCTGCCCCTTTTCCTGCCTGCCAGCTCCTCCTGGAAAGGAGGCAAAGCCTGATAAATTGTGGAGACCAGGCTTCTACTGGGTCCCTGGTGAAGGGATGGACCAGGATAGCTGCTCTCTGAGCACCCACCCAAGGGTACGAACCTCAGGGATGCCCATCCTGGAGAGGGTGCATTAGATCATAATCATTGTAATTTAAAAACCCAACAGCCATCACTGTTTTGTGCTTTGTGACCTCATGTGCCTTCCCAGCAATTCTATGAGGTAAGCACCCGCTTTTTACAGATGGGTAAACTGAGGCACAGAGAGGTGAAGTAACTTGTCCATAATCACACAGTTAATAAAAGGCAAAGCTACTTTTGTTTTGATCTGTAAAAGATACAGACTCAAAAAAAAAGAAAAAAAGCACTCACAATACTGTTATCATGTCTCACTTGTTAACAGTGATTTCTGAATACGTATCCTGGCCAGTGTCACACACTCAGCAATCTGCCAAAGCCAGGATTTGAGTCCCCGACTCATGCCTGCCTCTCTGCGCAGGTGGGACACACACAGGTACACCTGTCCCAACCCAGACCTGGGTGCTACCCCTGTAACCAAAACCCTGACCTCTGGATGCTGCAGGAATGACTCAGCATGTGGGTGACTGCAAACCTCATGGATGGAGAGGTGGAAGACGCAGGGTCAGTCTTACCTCGACACGTGTTCTCACTCGCATTCCTGAACGTTGTTGCCCCAGAAATAAGCTCATATCCTTTGATGCACGTGCAGTGGTAGCCCCCTTCCGTGTTCTGGCAGTCTGCTAATCTTCCACAGGACACTTGCAAGGGTGGTCCACACTCATTGATGTCTGGAACACAACAGGGCAAAGGGTCACCTCCCAAAGGCATGAGTTTGGTCAGAAAAGAGATTCCCCATCCCCTACCTGACTCCCCAGCATTGGGCCCGATGCTTAATCAATGTCTTTTTTTAGAAAGAATTAGACTCTTAGGCAATACTGTTGAGGGTGGGCTGCGGCTGGAGCAAACCATCCCTGAAGCTTATGCAATCAGCTCTGCTCTTCTTGGCCCTCTGGCTAGCACCCCAGATTGGGACACGGTGGGAGGTGCTGAAGTGGGGCCGGGTGGAAACTCTACATCCCCCCTCCTCAGTCCTGAAAGGGCAAACTGAGGCACAGACTGCAGACTCCTGGAGACCCAGCTTCTCTCTCTCCAGGAAGCCATGTTTATTCATGTCTCATCTCCCCATCTTCATATCTTTTCCTTTTTCTCTTTTCTGTCCTTGATGACGGTCCTGAGGACAAAGGCTGAAGCCCCCAACCAACACCCATGTCCCCCCACAGGCACTGGACTGGACCCCACAATCTCCACATGTCCCTCCACCCCCCCCAAACCTCTGTACCATCACAACTCTCCAAGGGGTTAGTGAAGATCTCCCCAGATGAAGAATTGAATCCCGGAGCACAGCGGCAGGCAGTACCATTGACACAAGAGGAGTTTGCAGGGCACCACCGAGCACAGGCTGTGGGGACGGAGATCTTGGTCAGAACGTGAGGGCTGAGTCAGGGGCTGGGGAGGAGGGCAGGATCATCTCCAGAAGAGAGGGTGTTGGGGAAGTGTGACCCTGGCTTTCCTCCTGCAACGGGACTCTCTCCTGCTTGGGCTGAGGGGTGTGGGTGGGGGTCTAGGGCCCCTTCCCCAGGCTCTGGCTGTGGACCGAGTTGCTCCCAGCATACTCACGCTTGCTCTTCTGGGATCCAACTTCTGAGAGAGTCAGCAAGACAGTTAGCACTGGAACAGAGAGGAGGAGGGTCAGGGGGGTCGCCAGAGCAGGGGAGGGCAGGTGCAGTCCTAAGAGTGATGCAGCCGAGGAAAGGAGGCTGTTGGCCCTTCCCAGGCTTGGCTTCTGTCTGTTGCTCAAGGAGAGAGTCAGTAGGTGGCATCTCCCCGAGACTGCATACCCATGGCCAGAGGGTCTGCCACCTGTCACCTGGAGGCGGGTTTCAGAAACAGAGGGTTCAGACCCCCCAGGCACCAAGGGCGTCCTGGCTCCTATAGACCTGCGGGCTGTGTGGGTAGCAGTCCAGTAAACAGACTGGAGCCAGGCGGCCCCAGTTCAAATCCTGGACTGTAGTCAGGTTACCTCATCTCTCACAGCCTCAGCTTCCCCTTCTGTAGAATGGGGATGGTGACCAGACCCATTTCCTAGAGTAGTGTGAGAATTAAGCCTGAGAACATCACCTGGTCTGTCAAAGTGTCTACGGTCATCAACGTTTCTTTTCTTTTCTTTTTTTAAGTTGTATTGGATTATAGTTGATTTACAGTGCTCTGTTACTTTTAGGTGTACACCAAAGTGATTCAGTTATACATATATATATATATATTTATTCTTTTTTTTTTGGCTGCACCGCTCGGCACATGGGATCTTAGTTCCCCCATCAGGGATTGAAACCGTGCCCCCTGCAGTGGAAGCTCAGAGTCTTAAGCATTGGACCGCCAGGAAAGTCCCACATATATTCATTCTTTTTCAGATTCTTTTCTCATATAGGTTAACACAGATTATTGAGTAGAGTTCCCTGTGCAATGTTTCTTTATGTAAGAATGAGGGGGTTAGGGAAAAAAAAAGAATGAGGGGGTTGGGCCAGGCATTTTCTCAGATCCCCCCCCCCCAAATGTAAGATCCTCTGGCCCTCCCACCCTTCCTTGGGGACACAGGTGCATGCACACCCTACCCACAACATCTGTCAGCCCCAGTGGCTGTCTTGGGACCCAGTGGTGACATTTCACCCCAGGTTCCCTTGGGGGTGGTGCTGGAAGGGCTCCTGCCCTGCTGTACCTGCCGCTCAGGGGCACCCCCATCTCGGGGCCTCCTCAAGTCATCAGGGGCTTTAGAGATGGGAATCTCCTCACAGGTCACCAGAGAGAGACAGACAAGAAGGCAGAGATGGAGAGAAAATAGAGAAGAGAGAGAGGGAGAAAGACAGACAGAGACGAAGAGAGACAGATGGAGAGAGAGAAACAGAAGTTAAGACAGTGACGGAGAGAGATGGACAGAGAAACGGAGCTCAGGAAGAGACATACAGAAATGGCAGAGATGGGACATAGAGACACAGGGATATGGAGACTGGGAGAGAGAGAGACAAAGACAGTTAGAAGTGGGAGGGGGATGGAAACAGAAGGAAAGAGAGGGAGGGAGGAGGGCAACTCAGCAGCAGGTGGAGGCATAGGGAAGGCTCCGGGGGAGGCGTCCAGTCCCTGCCCACCTGGGAATGCCAGGGAGGCAGTGCAGACCCCAACAATCCAGGGAGACCCAAAAGGGGGCGGTGGGTGAAGGGATGGGGGGTGGGAGGAAGGGCAGGCGTGAGTCACTTCCTGGGCCAAGGGAAGGGATGACTCATAGCTCGTTGCCCCTGGAGGAAGCTCCAAGGGGAATTCTGGGGTCTATCATCATGAGCACGGCTTGCAGGGCTGTGAGGGGTGCAGACTGGAGGGTCCCCTGACCCTCGTCCAAACTTGATACCCCTCAGGCTGGCGCTGGGCAGAGAGTCCCTGCCAGAAGCGCCCCCAGCCAGGGTAAACTGAGGCCGGAGTGCCCTTCCCCTCCCTCATGTTCCGATTTCTCTCGTCCTCCCCTCTGGTCACAGGGCTTGGCTACTTTCCCGCTCGGCTGGGACTCAGTTCCTCTTTGCAGACACACCACAAAGTGACCTTCCCCCATAGGATGGGACCTGGGCTGATTCATCCCCAGCTCCCAAAGTCCCCAGTAGCAACTTTTATGCTCCCAGCTGCCCTGACTGTGTCCATTCTGCAGATGGACAGACCGAGGCTTGAAGCTCAGAAAAGGCTCAGGAAGAATCTGGTCAACAGAGGAGCTCGGAGAAGGTGGAACTGACAGGGTCAAGGTCCCCAGACCCTGCAGGGGGATGGGAGAGCTCTTCTGTGCCCCGTGCTCTCCGCCTGGGCTGAGCTGAGCTCTGCCCGTCCCACCCCACGGAGGCTCCTGGGCCAGGCCTTCTCCATCTGGGTCCTTGGAAGTCACCCAAACAGGAGCTGGGAGAGGAGCCGCTGGTCGTCTGCTCCCAGTCCCATCTGGTTTGCATTCCCCCTGCCAAGCCCTGAGCAGTTAGATTCCTGAGGTGGGAGGTGGGGCAGTCATCCTCTCCTTGCTCCTCTTGCTAAGGATCACCCAGTCGACCCACTAGAGCCGCCAGTGAAATTAATAATAATAATAATAATAATAATAATAATTACTCTTTACTTAATACTTAATTCCGTGAACCAGGAGTAGTTTGCATACGAACTCAGTCCTTAACACAACCCTGTAAAATGAAGATCTCTCTTGCCCCACTTTACAGATGTGAAAAGTGAGACTCAGGGGCTGTGAGATTTGGCTCTGGTGACACACGGTCCCCCACCAGCTGTGCCCCACACAGACTCCAGTTTCTTGCTTCCCAGTCTGAGGGCCACTGAGCTCACGCCTGCCATCCTGGGCCAGCACGGGGAACTCCGTCCCTGTGGCCCAGGGAAGCTCCGGTTGGTACCCCAAATGCCATTTCTTCATTCTCTTTGTTGCCTGGTTGCTCTGGCAACCAGCTGCCCTGATAACCGTTAGAGCCACCCTGGGTGGGGCGGGAAGGGAGGCCCTGGGGAAGTCACAGCAAAAGCCAAGTTCAAACCTGCCACCAGTAAAATCCTCTCCACCCACAGCTGAATCCCAACTGGGTCCGGGGGAGCAAGAATGAGGGTCTCTGGGACCGCCTCTGCCACTTAGACAGTGTGGGACAGGTTGCAGGTACCCCTGCAGTGGAGAGGTCCCGCCTCCCGGCCCCCAGCCCTCCAGCCCTCCCCCCCGCACTCCCCTATGCCCTGTGTTAAGAGCCACTGTCTGCTGAGGGGGGGTGGTCCCAGTACCCACTTTCTGCCCCTCTCCTTCCCCAAACCTGTTTCCCCACTTCGGGAGCAGCCCCCAGAGTGGCTCCAGTAGAGTGCCGCAGGGATTTCTCTGGGAGAGGGGGCAGGCTCTCAGAGCACCCTAGGGATCCTGCTGTGACGTGGGGGTGCCCGGGTGCTGTCAGCCCCTCTCCCCAGGTGCCCCCAGCGCCCTCCTGCCCATGGGGCTTCCTCCGAGGCTGGCCACAGAGCTGCCAACTGCACTTCGCATTTCTCTGCAGGGAAGATGGGGCCAGGGCCCCGCGTGGTGCTGCCAGGGGTTCTCTGTCGTGGCCTGCCCCCACCCCATGGGGCCCCCAGATTCTCACCATGAAAGAGGAGAAAGATAGCGCCGTAGCGGCCTCCCATGGTCCGAGCTGCCGGCAGGGGAAGCAGAAGATGAGGCAGGACTGCTGTCTGTCCCCAGGCTGGGCAGCTGTGCAGGCTTTCCCAAGGCCCGCCAGCCCTTTATAAAGAGGGGGCGGGCAGCCGCTAGCCCAGGGCCCTCCCCGGAACTGGTGGGGCAGCTGGAAGCCAACAGGAAAGTGCAGTGAAAACACAAACCCAGGGCGGTGCGAGAGCGCGTGTGCACGCACACACACACACACACACACACACACACACACACACAAGTCAAACACGGCATTGAGATACAACCTGCCCTTTGAGTGTCTGAACTCTCTGGCCCCTGTGTGCGTGGGTTGGCTGATCCCGGGGTGGCAGGGGGAGTCTCGCCTTGTCTAGCAGGAGGCATTTAGGCTGGGAAGGAGCCTAATAGCTTGGGGCACCCATGTTGGGGGACCACCCTGCCCTCGCTGCCTTGTCGTGCTGAGTCTCCAGTGCCAGCCTCTGAGCTAATAGGACCTCCCTCCTGTGTTTTCCAGATGAGGAAACAGGCACAGAGAGGCCAGAGTCCAAAGAAGAGCTGGCAGGGCACAAAGGGGCCCTTCATGGATGCCAGGCTGGCGCCAAGAAGAGAAACTGTGGGACCCCTGGGCCAACCATGCTCCTGCAGCTGGCCTTTCTGGGTCAGTGTTTCACCTCGTGGGAAACTCATATTTTGGGGCTTCCTGGGCACTGCATTAATCAACAGAGAATCACATGATAGGAGAGATTTCCTTTTCAAGTAAGTCACGTGACTGGCTTATCTCTGGAGACATCTGATCATTTTTTTAAAAAATACTATTATTTAGAAAGCACTTAATCTGAGCCAGGCCTGATTCGCCTAGAGTTATCTCTTTATTTAAACTCATTTACTCCTCGAAATACTTTCGAGGCGGGTGTTGCTATGATTCCCATTTTGCAGAAGGGGGAAACTGAGGCACAACTGACAACAAGTGGCTAAGCAGAGATCCACAGGGAGGCAGTTCAGACCCCAGGTCCCTGCAATGAGCCCAAGGTCCAAGAGAAAGTATCTGGATGCTAACACTTTGGTGGCCCTGAGGTTTATCCCCCTAGAAGCCACAGTTTCATGTTCCTTGTGTTCTTATTTATTTGTAAGTTTACAGACTATTTGAGGCAATGAGAAGGGTTTTTCAATTAGGACATCAACATAAAGATTCTTTTTTAAATGAATGGATTCAAGGATGCAACAGTGTAGAAAATTAAACATTAAGTACATAGTAGTTTAAAAGGGGAAGATTGTGGTCATGGAAAAAAAGGGTCACCCGTGACCAAAGGCAGAGAAGCTTTATTCCAGGGATGGTGGAGCACTGCCCCGCCCCCCAAATTAACCCCTTCCTGCCCTTGCTGTCCCTCTGACCTGGACAGGTCATGGGAAGGGGGTCCCATCAGAGTACCTGTGGCCTCTCTGTGTCTCAGTTTCCTCAGAGGGGGAGGGGAGTGGACACGGTAGGAGACTGGGAGAGGAGGGGGCCAGAGCAGGCCCAAGATGGACTTTTGGCGTTTTTCCCTTGAAGCTGGAAACTGCAGGGCTGGCCATTCCCCCCCACCCCACTCCCTGCCCCCACAGACCCACAGGTCTGACTACTGCTGGTGCTTGGAAAAGCTGGGGGATAGGGATTCCAGCCTGGGGGAACCACTGACCGAGGGTTGCAAATCATGCCTTCTCCTCCCCCTGGGATGTGTCGTGGGCCTTTGCAGCAGGTCTAACCATCCTAGGACCCAAGTTTTCCTTTCTGGTGAGTGGGATTATACCTGCCTACTGGCCTCACAGAGTAGGGTAAGGAGGAAGGAACTAGTGATGTAGGAGAGAAGGCTTGGGGAAGGCACGGAGAGGGACATTCCCACACTCCTACACCCCCACCCCCCTACACCCCCACCCCCACCCCAATAATCTGGCTTGTCAGCAAGTTCTACAGATCTGCCTTCAAATAGACCCAGAATCCTTCTACTTCTCCTCCTCATCGGCCCCTACCCTGGTCCAGCCCTGTTATCTCTTGCCTTTGTTTCTGTCTCCTGCACCTCCTCCCATTCCCCCACTCCTTTCCCCTCCAAGTGGCCCAAGGGTGCCTAGGAACACCTGAGTCAGGTCTCATCCCTCCTCTGCTCAAGAACCCTCTATGGCTCCCACCTCACTCAGAGTAAAACCCAAAGTCCTCCCTCGGCCCACAAAAACCTACCTACTCTGCTCTGTCACCTCCCTGCCCTCACCTCCTCCCACTCTCTCCTTGGTCACTTGGCTACAGTTTTCCTTGTGAAAAACACCTGGCAGGGTGTGATCTCAGGGCCTTTGCACAGGCTGTTGCCTCTGCTTGGAGCACTCTTACCCAGAGAACCAGATAATCTCATGGTTCTCTCCCTCCTCTCCTTCATGTTTTTGCCCAAACATTCCCTGACCTACCCCCCACCTCCTGCCCTCATGTCATAAATGTAATCCTCCAAATACTCCCTACTCTCAGTTCTCTGTAGCCCTTCACCATCCCCCCAACACAAAATTTACCTACTTAATTTGTTTACTGTCTCCCCCCTACCCCCACTAGATGGTCAGCCTGGATGGCAGGACTCTGGTCCATTTGCGTCTCTGCAGAACTGGAGCAGAGCCTGCACCCAGTAGGGCTCCATAATTAGTAATACTAACCTCCACCGAAGGAAGCCCCCTACAGGCTTCCAGATCTGGCCCCTGATGAGGTGTCACAGTGTTTCTCCCCCTCCCTTCTCTCCTGAAGTTCCAGCCCCAAAGTCCCTGGACAATCTCATGATTTCTGTTCTACAATGGTGTGAGGTAGGGACATGGGTCCCTGTTCACCAGATGGGAAACCAGCACTTGGGGGGTTGGGCCACTGGCCTGAGATCCCTTAGCTAGGAAGTAGCTGACCCAGGACTAGTCAGCCAATCATAATGAAGTATTACTTTATATTATATTATACTTTTATTTTTATTATTATAGCTGCCCCGGTAACACATTATCACAGTGGATGACAGTATTCATCCAGCGGCTGCTGTATGCTGGCTTCCCTCTAAGCTCTTTGCAGGGATTGAACTCACTTATCTTCCCAGTAGCCCTGGAAGGCAGGTGCTGGGATTTCCATTTGACAGATGGGGAAACTGAGGCACAGAGTAGTAAAATGACATGCACAGTCACAGGGCACTCCCATCTCATATCAGAGGTCCTGGGCAAACCCAGTCTCTTCCTCTTTTGGACTGTGTGGTCTCAGGCGGGTGATGTGGCCTCTCTGGGCCTCAGTTTCCCCACCTGTGAAATTGTTGGAACCCTGCCGTGGGCCTGTTGAGGACGATAAGGGAGAGAATGAATTGCAGGGATGGAGCTGAGAGTAGACACTCAGTGAACTACAGCGGTGGCGGCGAGGATGAGGCCCTTTTCTTCGCTGCCCTCTGCGGTGGGGAGGGAGATGAGGGGACCCCAATGTCCTGCTCCCCCCTCCCCCCCCCCCAGCTTCTTGTGCCATCAGCCTATGCCCAGCACCCTCACAGACCCAGGCTGGGGCAGGGGGTCAGATGGGGTCTTCGGGCGGAGGGGGGCATAACAGGAAGCCCCCTGGTAGGGAGACAATGGCAGAGGAAGGGGCCGGGCCAGCCCCCATGAGGATGAGCCCAGCTGCTGGCTCCAGGAGGGCGGCGCAGCTATTGTGAAACCAGACAGCTGTCTCTGCGCCAGGAAACCCCACGGAGTGAAGGAAGGGGGTGGGAGGCCGAAGGCTGATGGCCTTCAACCTGGGGAAAGGCCCAACAATGGGCCTATTGTCTCCTCCTGCAGGCTGGACACTTGGGTTCCCTTGAGGCCAGGCCTCCAGAATCCACCTGACCAGGGACTCCTGGTGCAGACCCAGCCCCGCCCCAGCTGGCATCCTCCGAATCCCTGGCCCCCACCCGGCCCAGCCCAGCCTGGGGAGTTGGGAGGCAGTGGCTGAACTGGGCCATATTTATAGTTCCTTGGCACTGCTGAGCAAACCCCTAAATATAGAAGCTGAGCTATTTGGGGCCATGGCCCTGGGGCAAAGTGGGAGAGCACTGCACGTGTGCCTTTTTAGCTTGGGTCCCCAAGACTGCCCAGGCCTCTCCGTCTCTTGGGACTGGGACTGTGGGGGTCTCTGGGGCCCTCTGGACCCCATTTGAATGGGGGACAGAGAGAGATGTGTTGGAGGAGCCCAAAGCCAATGAGAGGTGAAGTAAGAGGCTGTGATGCCTTAGAGGGGCATGCTTAGGGCCAAGGAAGGGGCACAGGTCCCAGTGCCCTGTTCTACCTCCTCCCTCACCCCAAACTGATGGAGGTAAGAAAAGTGAGTTATCACCTCCGTGTTCTCAGTTTCTAGGAAATGAAGGCCCTCAGGAAACTGCAGGGGCACTCTCAAACCCCAAATAAACCCCAGCACCTAGCAACCCACTTCCCCTTCCCCATCAGCGTTGAGTTGAGTTCGCTGGTGGCCCCAGGGAAGGGAACAGTGACGTGGCTGGGGGTAGGGGTGGGGCTATAAATAGCTGGTTTATAAGCAGTGGCAAGGACAACAGGACAGAGGTTGGCCTCGGATTGCAGAGGGCTCCTCAGGCATAGCTAGACCCCAAAGTGTCCCCAACTTCACCCCCCCCCCCGGCGATCCCCAAGATTTGGGGAAGTAGGAGGGAACAGAGAGGCAAGTTGCTTAAAAGGAGCAACACCAATGATTCTTTAAAGGCAGCACGTTAACATGATGGCTGGTAAGACTTTAATGGAATGTTAATACTTCCTCAGCAGCAACTGGAAAAACAGTGTGGAATATTACACAGCTGTGAAAAAGAACCCCAGTGGCTCAGCTGCCAGATGACTGGGTCCTGGCCACACACTCCTTTCTTCATTTTAAAAGTTGAGTGCAGTGCAAAACTCTTAAGTGGCACTGGACGGGTTTCGTAGCAGAATCTTTATTCCCCCCCAGCTTTATTGAGATATAACTGACAAATAAAACTGTAATATACTTAAAGCCTATGGTATGATGATTTGATCGTAGTGGAATCTTGAGCAAAAAGAGAAGTCCCCAAAGCCCATCTGAAAGCCACCTGAGTCATAAAGCTCAGACACAGAGAAAATGAAATCAGATAAGTTTTCAGCATATCCACATGTCTAAGAAAACTTAAAAAGAAACAAAGGAGTGAGAGAATAAGAAACAGAATTTAGGGTGGTAGACGGAGAGGGCAGGGCCGTCTCCCACTTCTTGTTGAGGCCTGTGGGTATGCCTTACAGAATTTTAAAAAATTAATGAGTAAAGTAAAGTGGGTCATGGATAGACCCATGGTCGTGAGAATTACATTTCATCAAATCTGTGAACTGGGCCCTGCAAACAGTTTTTTGAAATTTATAAAATAAAGTCATTAACAAGAAGCACTTAGAGGAAGCAAAGGAAAGAAAGACAGCCAGAGGTGGCCAGAGGTGGAGCATGCCCAGCTGGGGAAGGGGAACAGCTGGAGGTGGTGGTGGGTGGTGGGGTGGGGGAGGGGGAACTGGCAGCCACCAACCGGAAGCTCTGCAGTCCCGAGCTGGGAACACTGTGCGAGGCTCGCTGGCGTTTACGCCTCTTTCTCACAGCTCTTGGCTTCTTCCGCATTCTGCAAGGGCTTCGGGGAACCGCAGGCTGGGGGCTGACAATGCCCAGTAAGGGTGGACTCCGGCCTCCTAGGGCAACGCAAGGCGGTTCGGGAATGTGGGGTGGGGCGGGGAAGGAAAGGGGGTTAGGCTGAGTGCCCTCGTCAATCTCTCCCCATGCCTCAGTCTCCCCATCCGGGCATCATGGGTTTCCAGGGTTACAGGCGATGAGGCCACAGATGCTGCTGATGTTCCTGACCAGTCCCAGAAAGAAGTGCTGTATTCTGGGCCAGGGGCTTTGGGAGGAGTAAACCCATCTCCAGTCTTCTATCAGATGGGGGTCTGCTTTCAACAGCTCTGGCAGACAGTCTGGCAGTTCCTCAAAACGTTAAGCATATGACCTAGCAAGTCCACTTTTAGGTCGATACCTGAAAAAAATTGAAAGCGGGAACTCCAACACACACTTGGACACCCATGTTCATAGCAGTGTGATTAGAGCCAGCAGGTGGAAACAACCTAAGTGTCCATGGAGGGATGAATGGATAAACAAAATATGGTCCAGGGACTTCCCTGGTGGCGCAGTGGTTAAGACACTTCGCTCTCAGTGAAGGGGCCTGGGGTTCAACCCCTGGTCGGGAACTAGATCCCACATGCATGCCGCAACTGAGTTCACGTGCTGCAGCTAAAAGTTCACGTGCTGCAACTGAGTTCATTTGCCACAACTAAGGAGCCCGTCTACCGCAACTAAGACCTGGCACAACCAAATAAATAAATAATGTGGTCTGTCCACACGATGGAACATTATTTAGCCGTAAAGAAAAATGAAGTTCTGATACATGCTACAAGATGGATAGAGGTGGTGGTTGCACAACATTGTTGAATATACTAAATGCCACTCAGTTGTTCACTTTCAAATGTTTAATTTTATGCCATGTGAATCTCACCCCAACTTCAAAAAATCCTGAGTGGGTCATGGCAGTGTCCCCCAACCCCACCGTGGGCATCTCTCCTGTCACAACCTCTCCTTTGTGGCTCATAGGTCTCCCCTCACTTCATCTTTCCACTGCCCTGAGATGAGGTAGGCGTTACCTTCCTCCTTCCACTGCCCTGAGATGAAGTAGGCGTTACCTTCCTCCTTCCACTGCCCTGAGATGAAGTAGGCGTTACCTTCCTCCTTTTACAGATCTGACAGTCAGGCATTCACTCAACAAACACAGCATGCCAGGCTATGCTGTGGCATGCCGTTCTAGGCACTGGAGTTGGGGGGGAGGGGAGGGCAGGAGGTGTGTGTGTGTGTAGGTTTGAACAAGCCAAACCAAAATCTCTGCCCTGTGGGGCTAACCCTTCATCGCAGGAGAATACTGTGAACGTGATGAATAAGTACATTATGGAGAATATTAGGAATGGGAACATTAAGCAGCTTAATGAAAGGCGGGGAGTGCCTCAGGATTGCTGAATAGGGTCGTCAGGGAAGGTCTCTTGGAGAAGATCTTTGGGGAAAGACCTGAAGGAGGTGAGGAGAGAGGAGCTGTGGGGAGATCTGGGGAAGAGCCTTCCAGGCACAGCAAATAGTCTGTGCAAAGGCCCCAAGGCGGGTGTGGAAGAGCAAGGAGGTCTGTGTGGCTGAAGACAAATGAACAGGGGAGAGAGAAGTAGGAGAGAAGGCCAGAAATGGGGTGAGATTTCATGCAGCAGCTATAAAATCAGAGGTGACATTTAAAATATTTTTAACACCTAGCAAGGTATCAAGGCTGACGAGTGAGAACAGTGTTAGCCCCATGTGGGTTTTCTCCTATTCCCCTAATCTCTGAGGACCTCCTCTGAGTGCCTGAGGGCACCAGGACCCTCCACTAGTTGTATCCATTGTGCATTTATCCTCATCCCTCCAGCACACCTGCTGCAGTCGAGGCTGTGTCCCCTATAGTCCCAACAGCACCTGGTCCACAGCTGTGCTCAATAATGGCTGCATGCATGAAGGTCAAAGTCTGAGTTTATTGCAGTTATATCTTTGACACTTCTTTTTCCCTTTCTTTTTTAAAAATTGAAGTATGGTTGATTTACACTGTTGTATTAGTTTCAGGTGTACAGCAAAGTATATATGTATGTCTGTCTATACATATATAGGTATTCTCTTTCAGATTCTTTTCCCTTATAGGTTATAAACCATTGAGTAGAGTTCCCTGTGCTATACAGTAGGTCCTTGTTATTTATCTGTTCTATTTATAGTAGTGTGTATATGTTAATCCCAAACTTCTAATTTGTCCCTCTCCCCGACTTTTCCCCTCTGGTAACCGTAAGTTTTTTTTCTGTGTCTGTGGATCTATTTTGGTTTTGTAAAAAAAGTTCATTTGTATCTTTTTTTTTTTTAGATTCCACATGTAAGTGATTTAACATATGATATTTGTCTTTCTCTGTACAGCTTATTTCTCTTGGTATGATAATCTCATGTTGCTGCACATGGCATTATTTCATTCTTTTTTATGGCTGAGTAATAGTCCATTGTATATATATACCCTGCATCTTCTTTTCCCATTCATCTGTAGAAGGACATTTGGGTTGTTTTCCTGCCTTGGCTATTGTAAACAGTGCTGCTGTGAACATTGGGGTACATGTATCTTTTCAAATTAGAGTTTTTGCCTTTTCTTATATGCTCAGGAGTGGGATTGCTGGATCATATGGTAACTCCATTTTTAGGTTTTTTTTTTTAGAACCCCCATACTGTTCTCCATAGTGGCTGCACCAATTTACCTTCCTACCAACAGTGGAGGGGGCACCCCTTTTCTCCACACCCTCTCTAGAATTTATTATTTGTAGACGTTTTGTTGATGGCCATTCTGACTGGTAGGAGGTGATACCTCACTGTAGTTCTGACTTGCATTTCTCTGATAATTAACGATATTGAACATCTTTTCATGTGCCTGTTGGCTATCTGTATATATTCTTTGGAGAAATGTCTATTTAGATCTCCTGCCCATTTTTTATGTATTTATGTATGCATGTGTGTATGTATGTATGTATGTATTTATATTATTTTTGGCTGTGTTGGGTCTTTGTTGCTGCGTGCGGGCTTTCTCTAGTTGTGGCTAGTGGGAGCTACTCTTTGTTGTAGTGTGCAGGCTTCTTATTGCGGTGGCTTCTCTCGTGCAGCACGGGCTCTAGGTGCTAGGGCTTCAGTAGTTTTGACACGCAGCCTCAGTAGTTGTGGTGCACGGGCTTAGTTACTCCTCGGCATGTGAGATCTTCCTGGACCAGGGATTGAACCCATGTCTGCTGCATTGACAGGCAGATTCTTAACCACTGAGTCACCAGGGAAGTCCCTGGCCATTTTTTGATTGGGTTGTTTGTTTTTTTGATATTGATCTTTATAAGCTGTTTTTGACACCTTTCAGCACCTCAGTAATCTCTTTCCGTTTTCATTTCTTTTTCTTTCTGTCTTTTTTTTTTTTTTTCTTTTTTAAGGAAGGAAGCAGTCTTCAATCCGCAACTGGTCTAGAGGGTGAGGCCACGGCTCTCAGGCCCCTGGGAGTAAGGCCCAACCTGAGAGCCAGTGACCCCCTAAATTTGGTTCCTGAATGCCTCACTCTCCTCACCCTATTCCCAGCTCTGAGTCTTGTGAAGGCAGCATTAATTGACTTTAATATCACCTCCCCATTGGCCCCACCAATGTAGTTCTTTTTTCTGCTGCCCTCCACGTATGGAAATGGCCTTGTTTTCCTTTTGTGGCAGTGGCATAAATGTTCCTTTTTTTTTAAACTGATTTTTATTGGAATGTAGTTGATATACAATGTTGTGTTAGTTTCTGCTGTACAGCAAAAGGTTCCTTTCAAAATAAATTCATTTAAGAATGAAAAAAAGGAAAAGTTGCTTGAAGGAACAACCTGTGGTCGATGGAGAGAGGAATGAATGATGCTTGTGAGCTGTCAATCAACTCCACGCTGCAGGAGGCAAGGATGGGGCAGAAGACCTGGGTCCTGTGTGCAGGAGTTGTGCCGCCTTGACCAAAAGTGTCTTGTAGGTGATGCCACTGGGAGCCTGGGTGAGGGAGAGGGAGAGGATCCCTTTGGGAAGACAGCAATGTTTTTTTGAGTGGTCACAGAAATTACTTTTCTGAGATCATTTCCTGTCGTCACCCCTATATCTGGGGGCGAGGCTGTCACTGGGATTTTCCGTGGCCCTCAGCATGGGTCTTGGTGTGAAGCGACGAAGTTCAGCAGTAATCCCTTTGTGGATGTGCCACCACCATGCCTGCCTCTCGCCCCCAGTTTCTGCCTGGCTCAGGGAGCCAGCCCTGGGCACCTCACAGGCTGCCTGATGCCCATGAGGCCAGGAGGCCCTCGCATTGACAAGGAGACTGGCACCCGTGCCCTGGGCTTTCTTTGAAACTGGGTTGTTAAAATCCCTGGTGGGACAAATGACCAATAAGCACATGAAAAGATGCTCAACATCACTCATCATCAGGGAAATGTGAATCAAAACCACAATAAGATACCAGCTCCCACCCATTAGGAGGCCTACTATCAAGAAAACAGAAAATAACAAGTGTTGGCAAGGATGTGGGGAAATTGGAACCCTTGTGCACTGTTAGTAGGAATGTAAAATGGTGCAGATGCTGTGGAAAAGAGAGTATGGCAGTTCCTTAAAAAAATTAAGCATAGAAATAGCATCCCACTTCTGGGTATATACCCCCCCAAATTGAAAGCAAGGTCTAAAAGAGGAATTTGTACACCCATGTTCATAATAGCATTATTCACAATAGCCCAAAAGTGGAAGCAACCAAGTTTCCGTCAGATAAATGAATAAACAAAACATGGTACATCTACGCAATGGAATATTATCCAGCCTTTAAAAGGAAGGAAATTATAAAAACGTAGATGAAGACATTACTAAGCAAAATAAGCTGGTCACAAAAGGACACATATTGCATGGTTGCAGTCACAAGAGGTAACTAGTCAAATCTGTAGAAGAAGAAACTAGTGGTGGCCAAGAGTTGAGAGGCACAGGGGGGAGGGGTGTTGTTTAGTGGGTATAGGGTTTCTGTTTTGCAAGATGTAAAAGTTCTAGAGGCTGATTGCACCACAGTGTGAATATTCTTAACACTGCTGAACTGTACACTTAAAATGGTTACAATGATACATGTTATGTGTGTTTTACCACTTAAAAATTAAAAAAAGAAAAAAGGAAGGACATTTTGACACATGGTACATCTTGGACAAAACTTGAGGACATTATGCTGAGTGAAATAGGCCTGTCACAAAAAGACAAACACTATATGACTCCACTTACACGAGGCACATAAGGCAGTCAAAATCGTAGAGACAGAAAGTAGAATGGTGGTTGCCAGGGGCACGTGGAGGGAGGAACAGGGAGTTAGTGTTTAATGGGGACGGAATCAGTTTGGAATGATGCAAAGAATTCTAGAGATGGGTGGTGGTGATGATTGCACAACACTGTGAATGTGCTTAATGCCACTGAACTGGACACCAAAAATGGTTAAGATGGTAAATTTTGTTGTGTGTATTTCATCACATTAAATGACAATCCAGGTTGGGAGGCTAAGAATGGGACTAAGGCTGAACCCACCAGCCCCATGAATCTGTCAGATGGCAAAGCCTGAGACAGGCCCTCCAGGGAGTCAATACCAACTATATCCTGAAGCCTCATACATTTCCATCCCCACTTGGACCTTCCCACCTAGTTTAAGATATCCAGTTCCTCCTCAGTCTCACCCAGGGCTGCTGCAGTGGTCACTGGGATCTGTCACTACCATCCCAGCACTCTCTACTTCCAGGCAGAAGGGAAGAAGACACTGCCCCACCCACTTGTGTGGCCATGTCACTTGCCTTGGCCAATTAAAAGTGAGCAATCATGACACTACCAGCTGGAAGCTTTAAGAGCTGGTGCTGGCCCTGGTGTGCTTCCTTTTCCTTCTGCAATCTGCAATCTGCAATCTGCAATGTGCCAGATGGTGGCCGAGTGAGAAGTAAAAATCTCTGATGTTTTAAGCCCCCCTGCGATGTGGGACTCACATGTTACTGCAGCAGAACTTAGGCTGCCCTGACTCTCATATGGCAACCATCATGTGAGTTCTCTCCTGTGTGTACTGATGACTTCGGACCACGAACTCCAGAGCTGGAACTTGGATGAGAAGTGAGGCGTTCATCACAGAGAGCGAAATGTTAAAGGGGGTGACAAAAAACTTGATAGTCAAGATGAATATTATTTTAATGCCATGTTTTAAATAATCAAAATGGGGACTTAATCGAGCGGTGCAGTGGTTAAGACTCCGTGCTTCCACTGTAAGGGGTGTAGGTTCAATCCCTGGTCAAGGAACTAGCATCACACAGGCTGCGTGGTGTGGCCAAAAATTTTTTTTTTAATTAAATAATCAAAAGGAACGCAAAAACTCCATGATGACTAGAAAGGCAAAATTTTAAATGAAGACAGGATCTATGAAAGTGATGTACCAAGACATATCAGAGCCTGAGGCAGAGGGGAAAATCAGTCTGTGCACTTCACTCACTCCACTCTAATCCCAGCCCTGATAAACCCCCAAGACGCTCTGCCTGGGGGCTTTCTATGGAGCACGTGGCCGCAGGTCTGAACTGATAGGGAGTTAACATGCCTGGGAATATTCCTCCATCACTTTTGATGGGTCAGTACCCCAGCTCCCTCACCCCTCATATGGGATAGCTGAGGTGTATGTCCTACACACTCTGTCAGAGGTGCCCCACAGGGGCTGAGTCACAGGTGTTTACGGCAAAAAATGTGCTCATTCATACTCTCAGTATCTGTTACTCACCCCTCCCTATCTCACTTCCCTCTCCACTCCTGCATTCTAGGATCCCCTTCTAATGAAGCACCTGCACTCAAATCCCTGTCTGAGGCTTTGCAATTGGGGAAAGTAAAGTCAAGGCAGAGGCCTATTAAGATTTTTTTCAACATGGCAAACACTATAATTCCTGATTCCCCTCCTAACTTCTGGCCAAACCTGCTGCATTAGTGATCTATTGCTGTGTCACAAGTTACCCCAAATATAGGGGCTTAAAATAACAGCGAAGAGTTACAGCTTACAATTTTTGTGGGCCAGGAATTGTGTGTGTCTTCACTGAGTTCTTTGCTTCAGGGTCTTTCATGGGCTTCCATCCATGTGTTGGCTGCGGCTGCAATGTCATCTGAAGGCTTGATAAGGGAAGGATTCGCTCCCAAACTCACTCACTGCTGTTGGCAGGACTCAGTTTCTGACAGGCTGTTGAGGAGGTGGCTCCCAGCTCCTTGCCATGTGGGCCTCTTTACAGGATAGCTCACAACACGACTTCATCAGAGACAGAGAGACTTGGAAGTCTCAATCTTTCGTAACCAAAGTTTGAGAATGACATCCCATCACCTTTGTCTCATTCTATTGTTAGAAGTAAGTGACAAGGTCCTGCCCACACTCGAGGAGAAGGGATTACCCAGGGTGTGGATACCAGGAGATGAGAATCATAGGGGCCGTCTCGGAGTCTGTCCACTCATTTTCCCCTTCTTAGTGTATGACTTGGTTGTTCAAGCTCCAAGTGGGGGTGTCCTCCTGGACTCCCCTCTTTCTGTTATTCTGTCTGTAAGGCCTTTTAATCTGCCTCCAGATGGCCTCTCTGCTCTCACCTCCTTCCCCCATCCTGGGATGGCTGTGTTGACTTTCCCTCTCTTCTTGGAAGCTCATTCCCACCTCAGGGCCTTTGCACCTGCTGTTCCCTCTGCCTGGAATTCTCTACCTGGAGAAATTGGCATGGCTCCTCCTTTAGGGTCTCTCACAAGGCTGCCACCCAGGTGTGAGCTGGGGCTGTGGTCCCATATGAAGGCTCAATCAGGTAAAGACCCACTTCCTTTTGGCCTTACCTTTAACATGAACTCCTTAAAGATGCGTTCCTGGTCCACCATGACATTTGGTCCCGCACAGTAAAGAGTTAACTCAGCGGTTAACTGAGGTTGAGGTGCTCCAATCCTGCACATTTCAAAGAAAGGCCTATCTGCAACATGGACCCTTGCCCTGCTCCTGGAGGTCATCTTTAAGCCCCTGGAACGCCCTGCTAGATAAGAGTGTCTGTATACCTAGGATCCTACCCATGCCAGATAAATCACCATGTGATTTAGGGTGGTGGCCTTGGGCCACCATGCAGTATCAGCTTGGCCTCTGGAGGAGCGGGTGCCTAAGTTCAGCTACTTGGTGGTCAGCTATACTTAAGTATTTGGCTCCCAGTAAAACCCTGGACACCAAGGCTGGGGTGAGTTTCCCTGGTCGGCAATACTCCCTGCGTGTTGTCACAAATCTTTACTGGGAGTGCTGAGAGCTGTCTGCATGACTGGGAGGGAACAATCGGAAACTTGTGCCTGGTCTCTTGGGACTCTGACTCACGTGCCGTTCGTTATCCTTTGCTGATTTTGATCTGTAGCCTTTTCGTGTAATAAACTGCAGCTGTGAGTATAGCAGCTTTTCTGAGTTCTCTGAGTCCTAGTGAATCACCCCAAGGGTGGTCTTGGGGACCTCCAACCCAAGCCCCTATCTTCCCCTCCAACCATCCTCTCTGAGATCTCCATCACCCTGTTTCCTGAGTGGTATTCTTGCTCATTTGCTATTTCCTGTCTCTCTCCCCTGGATCAAGAGCTCTAGAAGGTCAAGATCTCATCTGTCACTCTCATGAGAGGCAGACGAGTAGAGTGGTCAGGGGTTCGTCTCAGCTCGGCCACTTTCTGGGCACTGTGATCCTGGGCAGCATCCCCTCCCTGTCTGTAAATGGGAACAGGAACCCATGTTCCTCCTTCATAGAGTCATCAGGAGATGGATGGGCTGATTCACGAATGACCAGAAAGACCTCTACAAGTATCAAGTTGGCCAAAACGTTCGTTCAGGTTTTTCTTCCCTAAGAAAAACCCAAACGAACGTTTTGGCCAACCTAATATTAGCATTTAAGTGTCGGTCAGTTCGTCTCCCCAATAGTGAGAGCATGGTCTGGCGGGTCAGTGGTCAGCAAAGAACAAATGAATTAAAGAGACCCCTCCAAAGCCTTTGACATGCAGAGGCAGGAGGGGACCAGAGATGCCCAGGTGGGGGAGAAGAGAAGGGAGCACAAAATCTAGAGGATGGGAGAGGGGCCAGGGAGGCTGGAATGGCCAGCTTGTGGCTCTGGCCGCATAAGGGCCCTGCCACATCTATTTGGGACTGGCCCGGGAGCCCGGACCACTGTGGCCACCAGGGAGGTGGCCTGAGGGAGTGACGGAGCTGGGTAGAGAAGGAGCGGGTGGGGGAAACCAAATCCCACAATCATGGCTCCTAAGAGGAAACGCGTAGGAGGCTGGGGGGATGAGGGCAGCTGGAGCCGGGACTGTGGGCGGTTGCCCGTCAGGTCCCAAAGAAAGCCTGTGCTGGGCGGCAGCCGGTCTGGCCTGGCCTGGGAAAATGACTCCCTTGCTTCTGGAAACCCTGGAGATGCCGCTGGGCTGCTGGACACAGCCCTGGCCCCCCGGGAGGAATGTGCCCCCCTCCCCCTCCTCTGCCTTTACTCTTTCCCACATAAGGCTTTCGGGGGGTGCTCAAGCCATATGAGTTCAGGACAAAGGAATCAGAAGCACATGGGCTGGATTCCCCAGGGAGGAGATATTCTGTAAAGAAGACTAAAACAAAGAGAACAGAGCCAGAGGAGGTACTGGGATGAGAATTTGGGAGGTGCCTGGCTCTGAGCAGCCTCTGCCTCTAGTGATACCTACACGCCCCAGAACTCTCAAATCAAGGCCATGCCTCAGCTGGGGATGAGGGCCACCGTGGACCCAAGTGCAACCTGGCATCTCCCCTACCTCTCTGAGACTCAGTTTCCTTCCTAGCGGTCTAGACACTCAGGTCAAAATACTTGGAGTCATTTGTGTCTCTCCTGGCTCTGTCTTCTCTCTCTCTCTCTCTCTCCTGCATCAGCAAACCCCAAGGACTCTACTTTCAAAGTCTATCCAGAATCCAAACACTTTTCATCTCCTTCCCGGCCCCACCCTGGACCAAGCCCCATCATCTCCCACTTGGACCAGTGAGAGATGATGGGCCAGTCACCTCTGCCCTGATCTTCCAGCTACTACTATCACCCCTCTGCAGGCTGTTCCCCCAACAGTGGCCAGAGGACACCTTTTAAATGTCTTCCCCTGCTCAAGAACCTTCCTTGGCTCCCACCTCACTCAGTGCAAAAGTCAAAGTCCTCCCCATGACCACGAAGCTCTGAACATTCTGCCCTGTCCCCTCCCTGCCCTCACCTCTTCCCACTTTCCCCTTTACTACTCCCTCTGCCCCGCTGGCTTCCTCACTGATCCTGGCATGCTCCTACCACAGGGCCTTTGCACCTGCCATTTCCTCTGCCTGGTACCTTCCTTTCCATATATCTCTGCATGACTCTTCACCTCCTTTAGGTCTTTCCTCAAACATCACCTCCTGAGAGAGCCTTCTGTGACCGCCCCCCGCCCCGACTTAAAATTGCACTCTCCCCATTCCTGCTTAATTTTTTTGTAACAATCGCTACCTGACAACTCTGTAGATTTCATTTCTGATCTTGCTTCCTGTCTGTCTCCTCATGAGAACATCAGTCCCACGAGGGCATATCCATTTCATTCCTTGCTGTGTTCCCAGTGCAAAGACTAGGTACTTGTTGATCTAATTGAATGGTGACAATCCCATCTGAAGATTATTGGGGCAACTTTTTTCTAGCTTTATCGAGGCATAATTTACATCATTCAATTCACCTGATGTGCATGTACAGTCAGATGATTTTTAGTAAATTCACCAAGTGTGCAACCATCACCACAATCTGGCATTTGGGAACACTTTCAACAGCTCAAAAGTTTTCCTTGTTCCCTTTTGCAGTTTATCTCTGCCTCCTGGCTCAGGCCACCACTGGTCTGCTTTCAGTCTCTCTAGCTTTGCCTTTTCTAGAAATTTCACATAAATGGAATCATACAAGCCGTAGTATTTTGTATCTGGCTTTTTTCACTTGGTGTAATGTCGTTGGGGTCCATCCACATTGGTGTGTTTATCAATTCTTTGTTCTTTTTTCATCGCTGAGTAGTATTCCACTGTATGGATCTACCACATTCTGTGTATCCGTTCCTCTGTCAGTAGACATTTGAGTTGTCACCATCTTTTGGCTGTTACGAATAAGGCTGCAGTGAACACTCGTGTGCAAGTTTTGTGTAGAGGACGCTTTCATCTCTGGATCATATGGGACATGTATGTTTAACTTTTTAAGAAACTTCCAGATTGTTTTCCAAAACGATGGTACCATTTTACATCCCCACCAGGAGTGGTTCTGGTACCTCCACATCCTAACACTAGGTATTATCAGTCTTTTTTATTTTACCTCTTCCAAAAGGTGTTCATAGTGGTATCTCATGGTGGTTTTTAATTTGCATTTCTCTAACCATGAATGATCTTGAGTATCTTTTCCCATCCTTACTTGCCATCCAAATATCCTCTTTGCTGAAGTATCTGTTTAAGATCTTTTTAAACCTTTTCAAATTGGGTTTTAAATTTTCTTTTACTGAGTTTTCTTGTTTTCATTTTTTGTGGGGTTTTTTTGTTTGATTTGTTTGTTTGTTTGGTTGTGCCACGGCTTGTGGGATCTTAGTTCACCGACCAGGGACTGAACCCAGGCCATGGCAGTGAAAGTGCTGAGTCCTAACCACTGGACCATCCAGAAATTCCCTGTTGGTTTTTTTTTTTTTTTTTTTTTTTTTTTTAATGGCGCACAGGCTTAGTTGCTCTGCGGCATGTGGGATCTTCCTGGAGCAGGGATCAAACCCTTGGCCTCTGCGTTGGCAGGCGGATTCTTAACCACTGCACCACCTAGGAAGTCCTTCTGTTTTTGTTTTTTATTGAAGTATAGTTGCTGTACAATAAAAATTAATTATTAAAAAAATATTGACTTTGGGACTTCTGTGGTGGTCCGGTGGCTAAGGATCTGTTCCCCCAATGCAGGGGGCCCGGTTCAACCCCTGGCCAGGGAACTAGATCCTGCATACTGCAACTAAAAGATCCCATGTGCCACAACTAAGACCTGGTGCAGCTAAATAAATAAATAAATAAATAAAAATATTGACCTTGTAGCCAGGGATTTTGCTAAATTCACTCAGTCCTATTAGTTTAGCAGTAGATTTTATTATATACATTATGTACATAATAGTGTCATTCACTAATAGTGAAGACTTTAGTTATTGCATTTCAATCTTTAAATCTTCTATTACCTTTTCTTTTTTACCTTGGCTAAGACCTCTACTGCAGTATTGAAGACAAGTGGTGACAGTGGCCATCCTTTTCTTGTTCTCATCTCAGGGGGAAATCTTTCACTGTTTCACAATTAAGCTTGATATTTGCTGTGGGTTTTTTTGGTAGGTACCTTACATCAGAGTTTAGAAGTTCCTGTCTATTTCTACCTTGCTTAGAGTTTTACACGAGTAGATGTTAAGACTTTATTTTTTTAATTTATTTACTTATTGGCTGCGTTGGGTCTTCATACGGGCTTTCCCTAGTTGCGGTGAGTGGGGGCTACTCTTCATTGTGGTGGCTTCTCCTGTTGTGGAGCATGGGCTCTAGGCGCACAGGCTTCAGTAGTTGTGGCACACAGGCTCAACGGTTGTGGATCAGAGGCTCTAGAGCGCAGGCTCAATAGTTGTGGCGCACAGGCTTAGTTGCTCTGCGGCATGTGGGATCTTCCTGGAGCAAGGAATCAAACTCGTGTCCTATGCATCTGCAGGCGGACTCAGCCACTATGCCACCTAGGAAGTCCCTGAGACATTATTGAGTTTTGAGAGCTTTTTACATATTATGGATCTAAGTCCTTTTTCAGATATACAATTTGCCCATATTTTCCCCTGGTCTATGGCTTATCTTTTCATTTTCTGAACATTTCATTCAGATGAAGTCCAAGTTATTCATGTTTTGTTTCACAGATCATGCTTTTGGAGGCATCTAAGAAATCTTTGCCTAAGCCAAGGTCACAAAGATTGCCTCACAGGGTTTCTCCCAGAAGTTTTATAGTTTTAGGGTTTTTTTTTGGTTTTGTTTTGTGTTTTTTGTTTTTTTTTTCAGCCTTGCCACGCGGCTTGCGGGATCTTAGTTCCCCAATCACGGGCTGAACCCAGGCAAGTGAAAGTGCCAAGTCCTAACCCACTGGAGCATCAGGGAATTCCCTACAGTTCTAGGTTTTATGTTTAGGTCTACAATCTATTTAGAGTGACTTTTTGTGTAGAAAGTGAAACAGGGTATAAGTACTTCCCCTCCTCCCCTTCTTCTTCTCCATCCTCTTCCTTCTATATGTCTATATCCTATTCTTAGGAAAACTCAAAGGGGGGTTATTTCTGTTTCTGGTTGAAATGGGTACTTGGATCCTGCTTCCCTGTCTGTAATTCTCCCACCAGGGTCAGGGCAGGGCTGCAGGAGAGAAAGCCACAGGAGCCTGGCCAAACAGGATGTTGCCCAAGCTCTCAGGGCTGAAATCCAGCTTCAAGGGTCCTTATCGGCACTTCCATCGGCAGCCCAACCATAGAGCCTGCCACCCCACCCCTGCCCCTTCCTACAGCCCCGGGCTTGAGACTCAAACAGAGCAATGTGCCAACGAGGCCCAAACTGACCTCCGGACCCCTGTGCCTTCTCTGAGGGGGCAGCCCCTGTCTCCATAGGGCTTCCCAGGTTGGGTTGGCCTCTCAGTGACCCAGCTTCCTTCCCAGCCAGCCCCGCTCCAGCCAAGCTAAGTCATGCCTCCCCGTGCCCCCAGCCACGCCTGTTTCCACCAGCCTGGAGAGGGCAAAAAGCAAACATTCCCCAGCAGCCTTGCCCAAGTGTGTCTTGGATTGGGGTGGGGCTGGGGGCTTCTGTCCTCCCGGCCCTTCACCCCACCTGTGCCTCTCCCTGTGGGTGGTGGGAAAAGGTAGCAAACCAAACCTCAGGGAGACACGGGGGAGAGGATGGCAGCGGGCAGATCCGTCAGAGATCATGGTGGGTAGAGACCCAGTCTATCTCTCTGTATTAATAATGGCTTCTTTCTTGGTCTGACCATCTATTCTTCCCGTGAACGCCTGAGTCCAGTCAGGTCCCATCTCACCTCTGCTCAGAACCCTCTGAGGCTCCTACCTCACACAGGTTGAAATCCAAAGTCCTCCCTGTGGCCCACAAGGCCCTGCACAATTTGCCCCGTCACCTCCCCCTCTCCCCCTCACTCACTCCCTCCAGCCTCGCTACTGTTCCCCAAACACACCAGACACAGCCCAGCCTCAGGGCCTTTGCACAGGCAGTTCCCTCTGCCTGGAATACCCTTTCCCAGATATTTTCACTCCTTCTGCCTCAAGTCTTTGTTCACGTACCACCTCCTGTTTAAAAGTGTCAGTTCTGTTTCCCATTTTCTCTGTGCCACACCTAACATCACTGTAATTCACGTCTTTACCAGCCCCAGGAGAGCAGGGGTGCTTCTGCTGTATTTCCATCACCTAAACCAAAACCAGGCACACAGTAAGTGCTCATTTGTTGAATGAGTCATCTCATTCTCTTTCACCCTTTGTCCACCTAGGTCTGGTGGGGCTGGGCCCACCCCCATCACCAGGAGTGATCACATGAGCAGGCCTGGCCAACGGACACATACCCACTTTTTTCTGGCTACAGTGATTGAGTCCTAAATGACATGGATCCTAGGAGAGGTAGCCCCAGGATTTTTGCCAGAGCTATTGGCAAAGTGGCCATCTTCCCTGGAGTTTCTGGGCTGATAAGATATAAGACAGGGATTGCTGAGGCCATTTAATCCCCATGGGAAATGGCTGCCTGAGAGTGAAGTTTCCTAGAGGAGAGCTCAGTTGAGAGGGAGAGAGGACTTTGTTTAAGCCCCTGGATCCAGCTGCTCCTGAAGCCAACATACCTTAGACTTTTCAGTTACATGAACCAACACATCATTATTATTTTTTAATTCTGAAGTCAGTTTGGGTTTGGATTTTTATTTGCAACTGAAATAGTCCTGACCAATTCTTCCTTCCTTCCTTTCTTTCTCTTTCTTTCTTTTTCTCTTTCTTTCTTTCTTTTCTTCCTTCCTTCCTTTCCTCCCTCCCTCCCTTCTTTCCTTCCTTCCTTCCTCCCTTCTCTATCTCTCTCTTCTCCCTCCTTCCTTCCCTTCTCTCTCTACTTTAATGGTCACCCAATCCTGAACTAAACCACCTTTCTCACCCCCCACCCCCCAACACAGCCAACACAGCTGAGTCAAACTGCACTTTTTACTTTTCCTCCAAACAACCCTCCTCCCATCACTGCCTCCCCAGGCTCACCCCTCCCTAATCCCGCACCTGTGGGACTCTGCCAAATGAGGGTGTGAATCCCAGCTCTCCCACTAGAGGGCTTTGTGCCCTGGGTAAGTGACTCCAGCTCTCTAAGCCTCAGTTTCCCCATCTGTAAAACAGGGGCAAGACAGCCTGACCACTGTTTCCAGGTCGGCCTACTTTCTAACCTCTTCTGACAAACCGCTCACCTGAACCTCACACTCGCCTGCCCTCAGCTCACCGCCCTTGAGCATTGCTCAGAATCTCCATGTCCATTCCATGGAACTCTGCAGAAGAAGGTCCCAACTCATCCTGACCCCTGGGGTCACCACAGTCACATCCCAGGACTCTGATGGGACTCCTGACATCACCCCTAATTTATGATGAGAAAACGGAGCCCCGGGTCACCCAGCCCATGTATAAACAAGGCAATTTCTCAGAGGGATAAAAGCATAAGCGGCTGGAGAATTCCCAGGAAGGGTGTGGTGCCTGGGGAGACAGTGGTCAGGGAGGGCTTCCTGGAGGAAATGACATTTTAGGGCCATAGTTTCCCAGAAAAAGTACCATGGCGGGGGGGAAGTAAGCCAGGAAGGGGGCCCTGCAAGAGCAAAGGGCCTGAGGTGGGAAGCAGTGAGTATATCTAGGGCCCAGGGAGGGGGTCAGGAGAAAAGCAGGGAGGTGAGCAGGTCCTGATACTTATGTTACCAGGAGCCCAGGCAGAGGGCTCTGGGAGGAACAGAGTGGCACCAGGTGCTGAGTGAGCTCCCGCTGAGCGAGCCACCTCTGGACCCACCTGGGTCTCCTCTCTGCCCAGAAAGTGGATTCTCTGCCAACAGGCTGGTGATTTCAGATTCTACCCCCCACCCCATCCCCACTCTGCCCAGCCCACCACAAACCTCCATGCAGAGAAACTGAGAAGATTCAAAGTAGTGGCGGGGTGCTTCTGGGAGGGGAAATATTTTGGTTCTAAGAAGGCAAGAGAATTGCCTGATTCCCAACCGATTAGGGGTAATTAACCCTTCGCAAGGCAGTAATTAAGTCTGTGCCTCTGAAACCGTAATTAGAAGCTCCAGGAGGCTCCGCCCCCTCCCCAAGAGGCAGGAAGTCCCCAAAGATGAGACCAGCTGGGATTGGGGACAGGGCTCTCTTCCCCTTCCGGGGCTGAGGGAGACCTACAGCCTTCCTCAGGGCACCCACCCCTCAAGGCAGGGACCCAGGGAACAGTGCTTATGGGACCCAAGCATTTCCCTGCACAGTCCCTTTTGGGGTTTTCCAGCCACACAAGGGGACTTTGCTTTTGGGGGGCATGAAGATGGGGAGATGGGGCTTGACAGGCATCTGGGGTGTGGGCTGGCAACAACCCTTAAGTGTTTTTCTCTCTGGTCAAGGGGAGCTGAAGCAGAGACCCCAGCCTCAAAGGGGGTGAGGATGCCAGGGACACGGGTTGGCCACAGAGAAGACGGGGGCAGCCCTGGGGGGCACTCAGGGAGAACAGAGGATGCCCTCTGGTTGGTGAGCTCACCACAGCCGAGAGGCACTGGTCTCAGGAGTCAGACTGGCTGTGTGGTTCCCGGGACCCCCAGGGAGGCAGCCAGGGAGCAAGGAGGGGGCTTTGCCAGCAGGGACAACCCCTTGCCTCAGTGCCCGCAGAGTGCCTGATGTGGGGTAGCCAGCACACAAGGAGCCCTGGGACATGCAGGTCCACACAGACCCCCTGGCCCATCAATCTAGCCCTTGGCATCCCCCAAGGAGCCTTCTGAGGCCAACTCTAGGTACTACCGGCCCTAGGTCAGCCACCGAGTCCCATCTCTCTCCACTGCACATGTTCTTTGGTGGTGTAACTGGAGTCAATATAGTCAGAGGCAAAGGCTGGGGAGAGAGAGGCAGGGCACGTGGTCTGGGGCGGTTGTCTGTGGGGGACACTTGCTCCCAGGTCTTCATGGTGGGTGGGGAGGATGGTATTTGTGTGGTGCTGAGTGGTGATAGAGGGCTTCTGGCTCAGTCTGAGGTTTATTCTTTTCCTCTCAGGCTTTTAGGAGACGACTCCTCAGGGGGGAGTGTAGGGTCAAATTTGTCTCCAAAATGGACCTTGACATCCCACCTGACCTCTCCCTCTACCTCGCAGCTCTGGCCACCCTGACCCTTTCTTGTTGTCCAACACCCCAAGCTCCTTTCTGCCCCAGGGCCTTTGCACTTGCTGTGCCCTCCACAGGATGCCTTGCCCCAGTCTTGGCCTGGCTGGGGCCTTATCCCTCTCAGGCTTCAGTGCAAAGGTTGCCTCCCCAGAGAGCCCTCTCTACTCCCCTTCTCCAGAGCTGGTTCTCCAACCTCTTACAGCCCTCTGTTTACTTTCTCCAGAACACTTATCTCAACCAGCAATGGCCTCCTGCGTTGTTGTCCCTTTCCCCCAGACTGTATGTTCCAGAATAACAAAGAGTTTTACCTATTATGTTCCTTCTGTGTCCTCTGAACCCAGAACAGAGCCCAGTACACCGTAGGTGCTCAATAACTGTTCTGTTGGTGGTGCTGGGGAATACATGCACGACAAAATTACGATGTGGAAACAGCGGCTGGGAAAAGCGGAACGTAGAGGAGCATTTTGTAGGCGGAGGGGGGGGGGTGATGCACCCGAAACTGCTGAGCAACACCCCCCCTCCCCCCCCCCGTGTCCTGGTGGGGAGGAATGGGAGGGGCGACCCACTTTCCGGGGAGTCGCATGCACCTCCCTCCGGTGGCCCACAGGTGGCGCTCGCTCCGCGCGCTTTTAGCTGCGGGAAGCGGAGGTGGGGAAAGCCAAGCGTTTTGTGGCTGGGGAGGCACCTGCGGATACCCCTTCCCCTGTCCTCCTCCTGGAGTCAGCCCCTGGCCCCAGTTTGGATGCCTCCTCGGGTCCCAGCTTCTGAGGGTCTGAGAGGCACCGGGATGGTGGGCTTAGGGGTGGGAGGAACTGAGGGCTCCGCCCCTCCGTCCCCGCTGCCCCACATTTGCTCCCATTCCTCGCAAAACTAAGTTAAGCAGCCCCGTGCCTGGGGGAGGGGGACGTGCGGGGAGGGGGAAAGTGCTTACTAGGAGCCTGTCCCGTCTTAACCGTTTGTGAGCTAGAGCTGAGCGCAGCGCTTGTCCTCGGTGGTCTCTCAGAGCACACTTGTGGAATAGTGAGTGGGGGAATCCCGATTTTACAGATGAGGAAACTGAGGCTCCAGGAGGCCCAGGTTCACAGAGCCAGAAAATGGTGAGGCTGGGGTTGGAGCCCTAGGTGTGTCCAACTCCAGGGTCAAAAGGTTTAAAAAAAGAACCATTTAAAAAATGGATTTCTTAGTTACCCCAAGTGATGTAGGAATTCATTTGGAAAGTCAGTCTTCCCTGACTCTCCTCATCTCAGCCCCCAGACGGTGATGGGGAGGGTTCCCTTCCACCTGGCTTTCTCCACATTCACAGGTGTCTACGCATACCACTGGGGGCTCCTGGATTTCTCGTTGGGTCACTGGACATGGACTCCTCTCTCTGGGCCTCAGTTTCCTCATCTGTAAAATGGGTTTAGTGGTCATTGAATTGTCTCCCCAGATGGCTGTGAGGATCCAATGGGTTATTCCCATGAAAAGCTCTCAGAGCAGAACTTGCCACACAGGCTGTGCCC
Organism: Hippopotamus amphibius kiboko; assembly: GCF_030028045.1. NCBI lineage: Eukaryota > Metazoa > Chordata > Mammalia > Artiodactyla > Hippopotamidae > Hippopotamus > Hippopotamus amphibius. The sequence continues at coordinate 12,926,629 of NC_080200.1, read as the reverse complement.
AGACTGTGCAGGTCCCTTCTGGTGGTCCACATATTCTGGTGGGAAACACACCATTCTTGAATGTTTCTGCTGTTTTCGTAGTATGAGGGCCTGGTGAATAGTGCATCTCTGTGGTCTGAGGCTGCCTGTGAACCCCACTGATGTCTGTGTTTGATGTGTGTTCATTCAGCTCTTTCTACATTGTGGGGGGGGGGGGGTTAGCTTGGGTGCCAGGATGTATGAGGCTGTTGGGTTTTTTTAGGCCAGAAATTCTCAACCTCAGCACTCTTGACATTGGGGGCCAGGTCATTCTTTGCTGTGGGGGGGCTGTCCCATGCACTGTCGTGTGTTTAGGAGACTCACTTGTCTTGACCCACTAGATACCAGTAGCACTCCTCAACTGTGACAACCAGAAATGTCTGCAGACTTTTCCAAATATCCCCTGAGGGGCAAAATTACCCCTGTTGAGACCTCAAGCTCTTTTGGTAGGTACACACACAGTCGGTGTACATTTCTACATTTGTACTACTCTGAGGGTGCCTCGGTGTGGCTTCTGCAGAAGCAGACCATGACACAAGGGTGGAGGGCTCATGGGTTATTTGGGAAATAAAATGGATGTTTGTGTTTTTCCCACATTCTTTTTGTTTGTTGTTTCTAGCTGTGAGGCTTGTGGGACCTTAGTTGCCTGACCAGAGATTGAACCCAGGGGCTTGGTAGTGAAAGCGCAGAGTCCAAACCACTGGACCACCAGGGAATTCCCTTCCCCCAAATTCTTATGTTGAAATCCTAACCCCTAATGTGATGGTGTTAGGAGATGATGCCTTTGGGAGGTGATTCGGTCATGAAGGCAGAGCCTTTGTGAATGAGGTCAGCGCCTTATAAAAGGGACCTCAGAGAGATCCCTCACCTTCTTTCTGTCATGTGACGTCACAGCAAGAAGGCGGCCTTCTATGAATGTGGAAGAGATCTCTCAGCGGGACCCCACCATGATCTTGGACTTCCAGTCTCTGAAACTGTGAGCAAGAAATATCTGTTGTTATAAGTCACCCAGTCTATGGTATTTTTGTTATAGCAGCCAGAACAGATTAAGATAGACGATGATGGGGGAAAGAGTGTATAGAGGGAGAAAGTAGGGGAGACAGGGCTTGCAGATGCTCCAGGGGCCTCTGGGGAACTATTGGCCCGTGCAGCTGCAGGGAGAAGGAGCAGAGGTATTTATCCACCAAGTCCCTTCCACCTTGGACTAAGGAATGCTCCTTTGGGGGCATTCATTCCCTCCTGTCTGGCCCCTGGCCATGTGCAGTGCAGTGATCAGGGACCCGGAAGTGGTCCAGGCTTGGCAACATCCCTGCGGGGGTGGGGGTGGGGGTGAGAGTGGCGGCTGGGCTGGGGGTGGTGGTGGGGGATGGGTTTCTTTACCTTTTGTGTGGCCGTTCCTGGGGGTCTCTGGGCTGTCAGAGCCAGGCTGTTCCAGCCCACCCTGAATTCTGCAGCCGGCTGTGTGTATATTTGGTGTGCCAGTGTGTGTTTATCTGCCGTGCATGTGTTTGCGTCTGTATTTATCTGGCGGCGAGTGTGCGCGTCTTTGTTTTCCCTTCTGCTCCGTCTCCGCGAACGTGGGGGAAACTTCTGTTTTTAATCAGGGGCCAGGGAACTGTCTCGTCGTCATGTTAGCGACGGCGTTATTAATTTAAGGCCGATCAGAAACGATCTTTCAGAGTATTCCACGAAGTCGGGCTCTGCCCTGGGAGCCTTCCAAAGGGAGGAGCAGCAGAGGGGTACCCTGCCTGCTCCTTGTGTTCCGAAGAGGGAAACTGAGGCACGTGGCTGCAGAAGTTCTCCCTGCAGGCAGCCAGGGAAAGGGAGTTAGCCGTGCAAAGCACTTTACGTGCATAAAACCTCGATGAGTCTCCTCACACATAGAAGAAAAAAAATTATTGGCCCATTTACAGACGAGGAAACTGAGGCTCAGGGGTGGGACCCGGAGCTCACGTGAAGTCAGAAGCTCTCGGGTCACCAAGGCTTGTCTCCTTGTTCTTTCAAGTGGCAAACCACTTTTTGAAGCTGTTCAGGGCTACTAGTCCTCACCTGTGCCTCCGTTTTCCCCCTGGTCTGCTGGTCACCATGACCCCTTCCCTGCTAGCCAACCCGTGGCAGCTTTCTCATACTTTCCCTCCTTGGATGCTCCAGGCCCAGAGGTCTGGCTGGCTCTGTGAACACATATATTAATTAGCATTAATTAATCACCCCCTGCGGGGTGAGGGTGGTGCATGTGGATCCCCAGGCTCTCAGAGACCTGGAGGCTGACTTGGGTCCCTGGTGTGTGGCGCTCGGAGCTTGGGGTGGGAAAGGGCGACCAGTCCCGAGATGCTCCAAGAGCAGGACCCACAGATGGCACCACTGATTGGCCTCAACCGGTCAGGGCTGCTCCACAGCCCAAACTCGGGAGGCCAAGACCCAGGCCCTGTGACTTTCTGTATCTGCATTTGAGCTGGAGGGGACCCTCACCCCATTTACCAGGCAATGGAGCCCGTGGTCCCGCTAAAGGTTACATGTTCAGCTCACATCCCCACTCTGACACCTGCTGTGTGACCTTAGGCAAGTGGCGTTCTCTCTCCTTGCCTCATTTCCTCATCTATGACATGAGAGTAATTTCTGCCTTGCAGGGCTGTTGGAAAAAATGAACGAGTGTTTATATTTCATGGAAGGTACACACTGTCACCAGGGAAGTCAGTAACCAGTAGCCACAATGGTGACAAAAGGCAGCTGGGGCCAGCTCTGTCGCTTACCAGCTAAGTGACCTGAAAATAGGGAGTCAATGTACCTGGGTGTCAGTTTCTCTGTCTGCAAATGGAGGCTAACACAGTATAGGCTTCATGGGGTTGTTGCAAAAATTATATGAAACGATGCCCTTAAAGTGTTTAAGACAGTGCTGAACATGTTATAAGTGTATGATGAATACTGGCTACATTAAGGGAGAAAAGAAACAACTGTGATTGGGCTAAAGCTTAAAGGCATGGGTGTCAGGAGGAGAATGTTAATTTCCTGATAAAGGTTGACTGTGATCACATAAAGGGAATCAGATCACACTTAGGGTTGGTCCCTCAAGCATTATCGTGGGTTGAGGTGTATCCCTCAAAAGAGATGCTTAAGTTCCCAGTACCAGTGAATGTGACCTTATTTGGAAATGGGGTCTTTGTAGATGACATAACTTAAAATGAGGTCGTACTGGATCAGGGTGGGCCCCGAGTCCAATATGACTGGTGTCCAATTAGAAGAGGAAGTAACACACAAAAACACAAATGCAGAGAGAGACCATGTGAAGACCAAGAGATTGGAGTGATGCAGCCACAAGCCAAGGGTGCCTGGAGACCCCAGGGACTGGGAGACATGGGACTGCTTCTCCTTCAGAGTCTCCAGAAGGAGCCAACCCTGCCTACACCTTGATCTCGGATGTCTGGCCTCCAGAACCATGGAAGAAGAAACTGTTATTTTTTCAGCCACCTACTTTGTGGTACTCTGTTTTGTCAGCCCCAGGAAACTAATACAGGCATCCAGCTCCCTTTTTTCCAGTTTTGTAGTATTCCACAGTACCATAGCTCGTTTCCCCATCCTTTACTGATGGGTACATGGATTATTTCCTGTTTTGCATGGTCACAAACAGCCTGCCCAAAACATTCTGGCTCCCACCTCCATGCTCGAGACTAGTGACTCCTGGCCACCCAGAAAGCAAATGATGGTTTGTGCATGTCACATTTTAATGCATACTGTCAAGCTGCTCCCCTAAAGTGCTGAGCAGTTTACCCCCATTCCAAATGGGAGCACCCAGAGAGTTTATCTCAGTGAAAGCGCTGAGTTCTAACCACTGGACTGCCAGAGAATTCCCCAGAGACTTTATTTCAGACGTGAGTCAGAGCTGCCCAGAGATGCTGTGTTCCAGTTGAAATGGAGCTTCTGTTTCAGAGAGAGCTGTAGAAGCTTTCTTAACCTATCCCCTGGGTGCTGAGTACTGAAGTGACTCAGAGATCTGGTTTCCCCGGACCCCAAGGAGGCTGGGAGATGGAGGATATGGTTGATCTGGGAGGTGACCCCAGGAAGCAAGGATGGGGGAGAGGGGGAGTAAGGGGGGAAAGGTGTTGGATGAAGGTGTGTTCATGAGCGAATCTACACTGCTGGCGACTGTGACTTGGTCCTACTGGGGAGATGCTGAGACACCAGGTAGAACAAACCCCTCAGAGTTTTCCCACCAGGGGAGGGGGGAGCTGGGGTATTTATTCCCCTGCTCCTTCCCCAGTCACTGGGCAAGGGCTGCTCCAGCAGTGTGTTTGCTCTCCAGCACTTTCTTTTTTTTTTAAACTAATTAATTAATTTATTCTCATTTACTGGCTGCATTGGGTCTTCCACTGCTGCGCTCAGGCTTTCTCTAGTTCTGGCGAGCAGGGGCTACTCTTCGTTGTGGTGTGTGGGCTTCTCATTGCAGTGGCTTCTCTTGTTGTGGAGCACGGGCTCCAGGCACCCGGGCTTCAGTAGTTGTGGCATGTGGGCTCAGTAGTTGTGGCTGGCGGGCTCTAGATCGCAGGCTCAGTAGTTGTGGCACATGGGCTTAGTTGCTCTGTGGCATGTGGGATCTTCCCGGACCAGGGCTGGATCCCGTGTCCCCTGCATTGGCAGGTGGATTCTTAACCACTGTGCTACAAGGGAAGCCCCCTCTCCAGCACTTTCTGCCCGCCCTGAGAATGATCCAGCAGCCAAGGGGCTGCTTGTTGGAAGCTGTGGGGTGAGTGTGTCCAGGAGTGGAGTCCCTCGGGGATACGGGTGCTGACATTCTGGGGCAGCAGAGACAGACAATAAACTGAACAAGTAAATCACAGGGCATGTTTGGAGAGATACCTGTTGGAGAAAAAAGGGCAATGAGAGGAGGGCAAAGCTAAAGCAATGATGCTGTGGGTGAGGGTCCAACCCCAAGCTTGGCATCCTGTAGGTGACTAATAAATGTTCTGTGCTTCTGTCTAGTCCATAGAGAGATGGGGAGAGAGGGGAGAGAGTGAGAAAGAGACACGCCGGTGTGGAATAGGCACCTGGGCAGGGTGGGAAGGGAGGGAGGGAGAGGCTGGTAATGATGTGAAAAGTAATCGGCCCTTCTCTCTGGGAGGCAGTGAAACTCTAATTAGAATGAAAATGTGGTTTAATGAGGATGAAAACGGTAATTGTGCTGGGCAGCCCGGCAGTGCCCACGGGGCCACTTTCCCAGGGGGCCCCTTCTGAGCCTCTGAGGACAGGCATGTGGATGAGGGGGACTCGGGGCTGGGGGGGGATGTAGTTGGGACCTCATTTTCCCCCCAGACAGTCCTGCCAGGTGACACTGGGTAAAGACGCTTTGCAGGGCCCCACCTGCCCCCGGAGCTGGTTCCAGGTGCCCCAGGGCCCTGCTTTTCCATCCCACGCCTTATCCTCGATGATCATACAATGGAAATGAAACAATCATACTGTTTATTGAAGACCTACTATGTACCAGGCACCGTTCCAACCCCTTTACAGATGCCAGCTCATGGAATCCTTAAAATTATCTTCATTCTACAGATGACAAAACTGAGGCACAGAGAAACCATGGGCCCTGATAGGAATATATTTAAGAGTGGATGAGAAAAGTAGGTTCAAGTAGCCAGGGGCCTCCTTCTTTCCTTAACCAAGTGGCTGCTGGGGACACCAAGGTGTTGCCAGCCATCAAGGTCAAGGGACCCTTCCTACTTGCCCCCCATCCCCACACAGATTCCTTGACTATATTTGAGGGGCAACTATTTCTCTGTATCTGTTATGTCCACTAACTAAAGGAGATGGATGTAGCTGAATGGGGAGACTTTGTGTGCAGTGGGTGTGGATTGGTGGGGAGGTGGGTGTGGCTGGATTTACCAACCCCTCTGAACTTGGAAGGAGCAGAAGCTGAGGGGCATTGCATTGGGCTGCAGAAATGGGACAAAAAGCTGGGGGTCCTGACTCCTACATCTGAACTTTCTTGCTGTGGAAAACTAAGGGGTTTTTCAAATGTTGGTCTGAATAAAACTGAGGTTTATAAGACCTCATGGTCCCCACTTTTGCTTCTGGAGACACCACCAGTAAAGTGCAGCCTGCTTGAAGTCTTGTCAGAATAGAAGCATTCATCGAGGCCAGAAGTGCAATAAAAGCAGACTTGTCTAGCCTTTCAAAGTGGTCCCAGGTCACGGGAGATTTGATTGTTGACCACGTGTGTGGCAGACAAAGCATTAAGAGCCTTCATATATAAAGGGCACTTAAGATTCAATAAGAAAAAAACAAACATTCCAAGTGTGAAATTGGCACAGGGCTCACAAAGGGATGATAAAAAGTCAACAAACCTCTGTAACGATGTGCCATCTGATCATTCATCAGTTAAGAATCCCTTTTGCTTGTCGAGCTTACCAGCACGTGTGAAATTTTGAGGATACACGCTCATGCACTCTCATGGGAGTGGAGGGGAGGGCAGATGTTTGTATTAAACATTTAAGTGTGTAAACTCTCTGACCCAGGAAGTCAATTTCTAGGAATATGCAAAGATCTATAAAGAGTCATGCAGGGGGAATTCCCTGGTGGCACAGTGGTTAAGACTTGGAGCTCCCACTCGAGGATGGAAGATGCCTTAGAGGACTGGGGCAGGGAGGGTGGGGGGGACTCGAGGTGGGGGAGTCAAGGAAGGGAGGGAATACAGGGATATGTGTATAAAAACAGATGATTGAACCTGGTGTACCCCCCAAAAAATAAAAAAAAATAAAAATAAAAAATAAATTAAAAAAAAAAAAAAAAAAAAGACTTGGAGCTCCCAATGCAGGGGGCCTGAGTTTGTTGCCTGGTCAGGGAACTAGATCCCACACATAAACCACAACTAAGAGTTCACACGCCACAACTAAGGGGCCTGCGAGCTGCAACTAAGAGTGGGGCTCCAAATTAATTAATTAATTAATTAATTAATTAATTTAATTTAATAAAAAAAAGAGTAATGCAGTATAGTTAAGAGCCTCAGAGTCAGACAGCTGTGGTCCAAATCCTGGCTCCACCACCTGCAAGCTGTGTGACCTCAGGCACGACAATGTCACAGAGCTCCTGTTTTCTCACCTGTACAATGGGTATATCCTGAGGACTCCATGAGGTAATGTGTGTGAAATTGAGTCTCTTGCCCAGCACGTAACAGGTGCTTGCTGCTATTATTATCATTGTGAAAACCTTTAAGGAAAGCTGGGAAACAATGGAAGTGTTTGTGCCTAGAGGGTTGCTCAAATACATAGCAGAAATGAAAAATGATCCAACCTGTGGTCATTGACACCACGTGACCTCTGCCATATATTCATTGAAAAAAGAAAAACAGATTTCAGACATTGTATGTAGCCACAGATTTCAAGTATTTTGATCAAGAATCAGGGAACTAATTTTTCACATTGCAATGTCGTCTGCCCAGGTTCGGAACTGAAACAAAAGTTTTAGCAATCAATATTTGTCCTTTCTCTGTGCTGTGGATTCTGATGTTTTCTGTTCTCTTTTATTCCATTTGAAAGGAGGTCTTTCTCATAAGTATAGTGTTTTTCTCTTCAAGGTTCTGGTTGATGTCACCAGACCCTGAGTTAAAGGTGGTGTCTACATAGTGACTGGAGAAAGGATGGGGGTGACAGAAGAAAGTGATGGTTCCAATGCACTGGTTTGATTTCACCCCCACTATTGGGTTGCAGTATATACGTGTGACCACATGTGTACCTCTGTGTTCATGTACGCACGTGGGCATGTGTGTGCATACATGTGGATGTGCGTGTGTGTGTGTGTGTGTGTGTGCCATGGTTGGGACAGGTGTGAGGCAAGTGAGGCAGTGACCTCAGGAGCAAAATTTAAGGGGTGTCAAAAAACAGTCATCAAGATAAATATTTTAATGCAATATATATATATATTTTTTTAATTGGAGTATAGTTGACTTACAATATTATATTAGTTTCAGGTGTACAGCATAATGATTTGATATCCTTATAGGTTATACTCCATTTAATGCAATATTTTAAAAAATCAAAATAATAAAAATTTCATACGAACAAAGCACCACATTTTAATTAATTTATTATTTTTTTAAAGCACTACATGTTTTTCTTCTTTATATATTATTTTTATTGGAGTACAGTTGATTTACAATATTGTGTTAATTTCAGGTGTACAGCAAAGTGATTCGGTTAGATACATATACATAATATATATACACGAGGGTGAGTCAAAAATTATTCGTACTCTGCGCGGCCAACAGAAGCTTTAATATAACTGGAGTGTGGATAATTTTTGACTCACCCTCGTATATTTTTTTTTTCTATTCTTTTCCACTATAGGTTATTACAAGCTATTGAATATCATTCCCTGAAAGCACCACATTTTAAAATAGTCAGGACCTGACCCTGATTCCAAGACTCAGCCTCACTCACTGGACCCTAATCCTGGTCCTGTGTTTGCAGGTGTGTGTTTGCATGCATGGGTCTTCCTGGTGTGAACTTGCGGGTATTTGCATGCTTCTGTGCTCCCGTGTGTGGTGTGTATGTCTGAGTGCAAGCACGTGTGCATATGTAGGCATCTGTAGGCGCAAGTGCACACCTGCATATACAGAGAAACATCCAGAAAGATGCCCTCTGACTGTTAACCATACTTCCTTCCAGGAGGTGAAAATTCAAGGATTTCCCTCTCTTTCTACTTGCCTGGGTTTTCTCCCCCCGAGTCTGTATCATCTGACAACCAGAATAAAAACAAGAAAGCCATTTTCACCATGGAAAGAAGGCCATAGGGCAGAGGTGCCTCCCTTGGGAGGCTTTCCTCCCGGGAAGGATGAGGTGGAGAGATCCCTGAACTTACTGACCATCAATAACTGCTGACAGTTACTGAGCATTTCAGCCTGACCAGGACCCGTACCAAATGTTCTTCATCCAGGGCTATATCCCTGGCAGGTGGACAATGTTGAACAATATTTGTTGAATAAATCAGTGAACGAATGAATGACTCCATCATCCAAACCCAAGAGCCAGGACCACTTTGCCTTTTCCTCTGCCTGGAACGCCCTTATTCAGACTTCAATTAATGTCACCTCCTCCGAGAAGCCCTCTCTACTGCCCTGTCTCCACCAATCCATCAGCCCATTTAAATTTTCTGAATAGCATGTTCTTTGTTTTTATCACTCATCTCTCTGCTGAGGACAGACCTCACCTCTTTAACTCACTGCTGTATCCCCAGGCCTTGCACTCAGTACCTGTCACACAGCAGGTGCTCAGTAAATATTTGCTGAAGCAATGAATGACACACTTCATCCCATTACAGATGAGGAAATTGAAGCTCAGAGGTTCAAAGTCACCTGTTCAAGGCCACTGCATTTTTCAGGTGGTGGGACTAGGATTTGAACCCTTGTCCTTGTGAGGCCAGAGCGTGTGCCATCAACCAGGACACTGCCCTCTCCCCCAGATGATGGCAGGTCCTGTGCCTGATGCTCCAACCTGGGTCCCTGAGGCTGCTTGCAAGTGGAACAGCTGCCAGGAGAGGCTCTGGGGATGATGGAGACAGTAGCTTTGGTTTATTGAGCACCTACTGTGTGCCACTGAGGGGGCTCAGAGACGTTATGCCGTGTGCTGGGGGCCCACAGCTGATCCCACAGGACATGGCCTACATCGTGGGTTCGATTGTGCTCTTAAAAAGACATGTCCAAGTCCAATCCTCTGGGTCAAGTGAATGTAGCCTTGTTTGGAAGCAGGGTCTTGGGAATTCCCTGGCAGTCCAGTGATTAGAACTTCACACTCTCACTGCCAAGGGCCGAGGTTCAATCCCTGGCCTGGTAACTAAGATTCTACAAGCCGCACGGTGCAATCCCCCACCCCGCCAAAAATTTTTTTGGGGCTGTGCTGTGTCTTCATTGCTGCGCTTGGGATTTAGTTGTGGCGAGTCGGGGCTACCCTGCTTGCAGTGTGAGGGCTTCTCATTGCAGAGCACAGCTCTAGGTGCATGGGCTTCAGTAGTTGTGGCGCACGGGCTTAGTTGCCCCGCGGCATGTGACATATTCCCAGACCGGGGATTGAACCCAAATCCCCTGCACTGGCAGGCAGATTGTTAACCACTGGACCGCCAGGGAAGTCCCACAAAAATATTTTGAAAAGGAAATAGGGTCTTTGCAGATGTCATTAAATTAAGGATTGTAAGATCAGAGCATCCTAGATTACATAGGTGGGCCCCAAGTGCACTGACAAGTGTCCTTACATGAGACAGAAGAAGGAGAAGACACAAGAAGAGAAGAAGGCCATGTAAGGGTGGAGGCAGAGATTGGAATGTTGCAGCCACAAGCCAAGGAATGCATGGAGCCTCCAGAAGCTGGAAGAAGCAAGGGAGGACCCTCCCCTACAGCCTCTGGAGGGAGCACAGCCCTGCCCACACCTTGATTCTAGAACTACAGGAGAACAAACTCCTATTGTTTCAGTCACCCAGTTTGTGGTCATTTGTCACAGCAGCTACAGGAAAAATATACAGTCTATTTTTCCATATTTTAGCATAAGTGTTGTCAACTGTACAATTTTTAAAATAAATTTATTTATGTATTTATTTATTTATTGACTGTGTTGGGTCTTCGTTGCTACGCATGGGCTTTCTCTAGTTGTGGCAACTGGGGGGCTACTCTTCATTGTGGTGCGCAGGCTTCTTATTGAGGTGGTTTCTCTTGTTGCGGAGCACAGGCTCCAGGCGCATGGGCTTCATTAGTTGCAGCACACAGCCTCAACAGTTGTGGCACATGGGCTTAGTTGCTCCACAGCATGTGGAATCTTCCTGGATCAGGGATCGAACCCATGTCCCCTGCATTGGCAGGCGGATTCTTAAACACTGCACCACCAGGGAAGTCCCAGTACAGACATTTGAAAGAATTGTCCAGTGACTACTCTCATACACTCACCACCTAGAGTCTACAGTGGACGTTTGGTTCTTTTTTGTCATTGTCTGTCCTTCTATCCATCTATCTACCCACCTCTTTATTTTTTTTCTTTTCCCCATTATAGTTTATCACAGGATATTGAAGATAGTTCCCTGTGCTGTACATTAGGACCTTGTTGTTTATCTGTTTTATATACAGTAGTCCGTATCTGCTAATCCCAAACTCCTAATTTATCCCTTCCTCACCCTGTAAGTTTTCTATGTCTGTGGGTCTATTTCTGTTTTGTAAATAATCTCATTTGTGTCATGATTTAGATTCCACATATAAGTGATATCATATGGTGTTTGTCTTTCTCTTTCTGACTTACTTCAACCACCTCTTTAAAACTTTTTTCTAATAAAGAATTCGTTTTTCAGAGCAATTTTAGGTTCACAGCAAAATTGTGGAGAAGGTACAGCAATTTCTCATATACTTCCTGCCTCCACACATGCATAACCTCCCCCACTCTCAGCATCCCCACTAGAGTGGTACATTTGTCACAACTGCTGAACCTCCATCATTACTCAGTTTACAGTAGGGGTCACTCGGTGTCATACATTCTGTGGGTTTGGACAAACGTATAATAACGTGAATCCACCATTATAGTCTCACTGCTCTAAAAATGAGTAGTGCTCCACCTACTCATCCCTCGTCCCTCTCCCCACCAACCTCTGATCTTTCTACTGTCTCCATAGTTTTGCCTCTTCCAGGACATCATATAGCTGGAATTATACTGTTGGAAGACTTCTCAGATTGCCTTTTTTTAATAGAATTTTTTTAAATTAATTAATTTATTTTTGGCTTGCGCACCACTTCTCATTGTGGGGGGGTGGCTTCTCTTGTTGTGGAGCACTGGCTCTAGGCACACAGGCTTCAGTAGTTGCAGCACATGGGCTCAATAGTTTCGGCTCACGGGCTTCAGAGAGCAGGCGCAGTAGTCGTGGTGCATGGGCTTAGTTGCTCTGTGGCATGTGGGATCTTCCAGGACCAGGGGTTGAACCCATGTCCCCTGCCTTGGCAGGCAGATTCTTAACCACTGCGCCACAGGGAAGTCCTCAGATTGCCTTCTTTTACTTAGTAATGTGCGTTTAAGTTTTCTCTAAGTCTTCATGGCTTAATCGCTCATTTCTTTTCAGCTTCAAATAATATTCCACAGTCTGGATGCACCACAGTTTATCTGTTCACCTACTAAAGGATACCCACCTCACTTTTTAATGCATTTCAAGGTAAGACCCTATCTCCTCTGCATTTATTTTAATACAGCAACTAAAGCAATCTTGTAACAGTCAGATCAAACTCCTGTCCTGCTCAAAACCTTCCTGGGGCCCCTGTTCCACTTGAGTGAAACCTGAAGGACTCACTATGTCCCCAGGGCCCCCTTATCCCTTTCATCTGTCCTCCACCATCCTCCCAACCTACATCAGCCCACATGGTCACCACTGGCCACGTGTGCTTCCTGAGCCCTTGAAAATGACTAGTCCAACCTAAGTGTCCATCAACAGATGAGTGGATAAAGAAGATATGGTATATACATATATATAATGGAATACTACTCAGACATAAAAAAAGAATGAAACTTTACCATTTGCAACAACATGGATGGACTTGGAGGGTATTATGCTAAATAAGTCAGAGAAAGACAAATACTGTATGGTATCACTTACATGTGGAATCTAAAATATACAAAAAATTAGTGAATATAACAGAAAAGAAACAGACTCACAGGTATAGAGAACAAACTAGTGATTTACCAGTGGGGAGAGGGAAGGGGGGCAATATAGGGGTATAAAATAAACCACAAGAATATATTGTACCACACAGAGAACATAGCCAATATTTTACAACAACTATAAATGGACTATAACCTTTAAAAATTGAGAATCACTATATTGTACACCTGTAACTTATGTAATATGGTACTTCAACCATACTCCAATTAAAAAAATGACTGGTCCTAACTGAGGTGTGCTCTAATCAAAAACGTACAGGATTTCAAAGACTTAGTACTGAGAAAAGGATGTAAACTATCTCATAAATACATTTTTAATATTGATCACATGTTGAAAGGATAATATTTAGGCTATATTGGGTTAAATAAAATATATGATTACAGTTTTTTTAAATTAATTAATTTATTTAGGCTGCCTTGGGTCTTCGTTGCTGCGCACAGACTTTTCTCTAGTTCTGGTGAGCAGGGGCTACTATTGGTTGCAGGGTGCAGGCTTCTCATTGCGGTTGCTTCTCTTGCTGAGGAGCACGGGTTCTAGGCACTCGGGCTTCAGTAGTTGCAATGCATGGCTCAGTAGTTGTGGCTCGAGGGCTCTAGAACGCAGGCTCAGTACTTGTGGTGCGTGGGCTTAGTTGCTCTGCGGCATGTGGAATGATCCCTGGTCTGCGGCATGTGGAATCTTCCTGGACCAGGGATCCAACCCATGTTCCCTGCATTGGCAGGCGGATTCTTAACCACTGCATCACCAGGGAAGTCCCTATGATTACAATTAATTGCATCTATTTCTTTTCGACTTTTTAAAATGTGACTACTGGAAAATTTTAAATTGCATATGTGTCCTCACTTGTGGCTTCGTCATATGTTGGTCTGTGCTGGTCTAGGATGATGGCTTCAGGAGGGGTTGGGGTTGTTTTGTTCTTTAGGGGTCTTAGACACTCAGTAAATATTTGTTGAATGAAGAACGATCGAATGAATGCACCAAAGAACCCGAGCCTAACAGACATCAAAAAGGTGGCTCTAAGTCAAGACTTTTTGCGGCTCCAACTGGAAGACCTCAGCTCCCATCTTTCTCGGAGCCACCTGGGCTCCCGGTGCCTCTAGTATGGGGTGGGGTAGGGGGGCGGGAGGTGGGCGCAGGCAGGCCATCACAGTGCAGCCCCCAGGGGCGGCTGCCTGGGTGCCCCCCTCCAGTCCCCGGACGAGATCAAGTCTCAGTGTCTGGGACTTCTGGGGATAGAGAAGGAGGGACATGTGGGGAGGGGGACCAGAGCCAGACATGGGTCTGCGGAGCAGGCTCCACCCGGCCCGGGTCCCCTCCCAGGGGCTGGGCTGGCGGGAAAGGGCTGGGCTGCCCGGCAGGCGGGACGGGGACGGAGCCGGGGTGTCTGCTATCGACCGCCTGGGCCGCTGCAGGGAAGCTTTTAGACCCGCCAGCGCGTCCCGCCCGGGGCGGAGGTCTGGGCTTCCCCTTTCCCCTAAAGGGGGGAGACCACGGGGCTTCCTCTCACCCCCACAACCCGCCCACCAGCAAGGCTCGCAGACCTTGGAACTGAGTACGAAATCCCATTTGCTTCTCACCCCATTGTTATCACGCCGGATTGGAATCATTCTCCCCGCCCCCCCCCCGCCCCGCCCTTTATTGAAAGATCATTTACATCCTGTAAGTTCACATGCCTGCGGTGCATTGCAGGTGGCTCTGGGCCCTGGGCCCCCACCCCATCAAAGTATGGAACATTCCCACCAGAAGTTCCCAGAAGTTTCCCATCCCTCTCATCCCCAATCCTAATCACTCTTCTGATTTCTGTCAACATGGGTTACTTTAGCCTTTTGAAGAATTTCATACAAATAGAACCACACAGGGTGGCCTCTTTTGTCCAGCTGCTTCTCCTCAGCATCTAGAATTCTGAGATCTCTATCCGGTTCCCTTATTATTAGTAGCTTGTTCCTTTTGATTGCAGCAGAGTATTCCGTGGTATGAATGGACCTCAATTTGTTTATCCATTCTCTTGTCATAGATATTTGGGTTGTCTCCAGGTTTGTTTGGTTGGTTGGTTGGTTGGTTGGTTGGTTGGTTGGTTGGTTGGTTTTGGCAATAACAAATAAAGCTGCTGTGAACATTTGCCAAAAGATCTTTGCACCGACATATGTTTTCATTTCTCTTGGGTAGAAACCTATGAATGGAATTGCTGGGCTGTATAATAAGTGTGTAACTTTATAACAAACAAACAAACCTAGCAAACTGTTTTTGCACACCAGCAGTGGATGAGAGTTCCAGTTCCTCCACTTGGTATCAGCAGCCTCTAATTTCAGCCAACATGTTGATGGCGTGTAGCCTGGACCGTTGTCACCTCTGCCTGGAACCCCTGCTTCTGTCCTAGCTCCCCCACAGTTTGTTCATGCCTCAGAAACCCAATGCATGGTTTGTCATTAATATGTCCCTTTTTAATACAGAAAAATTTCATGCATGTGCTAAAGTAGAGAGAAGAGTATGAAGAGCCTATATGGTCCCGTCACCTGACTTTTATGATAAGCCGTATCTTGCCCATCTTGTTTCATCTCTCACTTCCCAATGTGTTTTTTGGTTTTTAAATAAATTTATGTGTTTATTTATTTTTGGCTACGTTGGGTCTTTGTTGCTGCACGGGCTTTCTCTAGCTACGGCAATTGGGGGCTACTCTTTGTTGCGGTGTGTGGGCTTCTCTTTGCGGTGGCTTCTGTTGTGGCTCTAGGCATGCGGGCTCAGAAGCTGTTGCTCGCAGGGGGGCTCTAGAGCGCAGGCTCAGTAGTTGTGGCACATGGCCTTAGTTGCTCTGTGGCATGTGGGATCTTCCCAGACCGGGGATTGAACCCATGTCCCCTGCATTGGCAGGTGGATCCTTAACCATTGCACCACCAGGGAAGTCCCCCAATGTGTTTTTAAGGGAGTATTTTATAATCTTTTTTTAATGGAAGTATAATTGATTTACAATGTTGTTAATTACTGCTGTACAGCAAAGTGACTCGGTTATATATACATTCTTTTTCATATTCTTTTCCGTTATAGTTTTTCACAGAATGTTGAATATAGTTCCCTGTGCTATACAGTAGCACCTTGTTGTTTACTATTCCCTATATCCAGTTTGCATCTGCTAATTAAGAGAGTGTTTTAAAGTAAACTCCAGGTACCATATTACTTCCGCAAGTATCATAGGAGTCTTCTCAAACTGTAAATTAAATGACCCATGCCTTGCCTTGGAATTGGCCGGTGGTTTCTCACTGCTCTTAGAAAAGGTTTCAGATTTCTTCCCATGGCACTCAGGACAGCTGCTGGTCTCTGTGCCTTCATGCTCTATGCTTTCCCCTTACTTAGTACCCACTCCAGGCACATTGTCCTTTTTTCCCCAGCCTTGTCCTTTTTTTCCTAAGCTTGTTCCTGCCTCAGGTCCTTTGCACATGCTGTTCCTTCTGCCTTGAATGCTCTTCCCCCAGATATCTGCATGAATCCTGTAGTAGGGAGCATCTAGGATGGTCCGCAGTGGCCCCTGCCTCCTGGTCCTCATGCCGTTGTGTAATTTTCTCATCTTGGGTGTGAGCTGAACTGCTCACTTCTAACCAGTAGGACAAGGCAAAGATGATGGGTGGGTCTTCCAAAATTAGGTTATAAGACTGTGACTTCTGTCCTGCTGGACTCCCCCTCTTGCTACCACTCTTATCTCTTGCTCTGAAAAGCCAGTGGCCATGAGCTAAGCCATGGAGAGGTCTGCGTGGCAAAGAACAGAGAGTAACCTTCAGCCAATAGCCAGTAGGGGACTAAATGCTGTCATCGGCTTTGTGTATGATTCTCCCCAGCTGAGCCTTGAGATGACCCTAAAACCCCAGTGGATGCCTTGACTGCAGCCTCATGAGTTAGAGGACCAGCTAAGTGGCACCCAGATTCCTGACCCCAAATCATCACAAGACATCCATGTCATTATTTAGAGCCACTAGGTTTGGGGGTAATTTGTTATGCAGGACTACATAACTAATGTAACTCTCACCTCCTTCAGCTCTTTGTTCAAAAGTCAACTTCTCCATGAGATCTTCCCTGGCCACCCGATTAAAATTGTAACCCATTGCCAGAACTCCCCATTCCCCTTCTATGCTTTACTTTCCTTCTAGAACTTATCACCTTTTATTTTATTTAACTAACTCATTGCCTCCCTCTCTGTTGGAACATTGGCTCTGGGAGGACAGGGGCCTCTGTTTCGTTCATTGCTGTGTCCCCAGTCTTAGGACACTGCTGGGCACATAGTAGGTCTCGCTGAATCTAAAGATACGTCTACCATTGACCCAGCAATCCCACTTCTGGGTGTATACCCAAAAGGATTGAAAGCAGGGTCTCAAAGAGATATTTGTGCAGCCATGTTCATAGCAGTATTACTCACAGTAGCTAAAACATGGAAGCAATCCAAGTGTCCATCGATTGATGAACAGATTACCAAAATGCGGTATATTTGGGACTTCCTAGGTGGCGCAGTGGTTAAGAATCCACCTGCTAACACAGGGGACACGGGTTTGAGCCCTGGTCCAGGAAGATCCCACATGGCAGAGCAACTAAGCCCATGCACCACAACTACTGAAGCCCACACGCCTAGAGTCCATGCTCTGCAACAAGAGAAGCCACTGCAATGAGGAGCCCGTGCACCATAATGAAGAGTAGCCCCCACTCGCTGCAACTAGAGAAAGCCCGTGTGCAGCAATGAAGACCCAATGCAGCCAATAAATAAATGTATTATTTTTAAAAATGCAGTATATTCATACAGTGGAATATCATTCAGCTTTAGAAAGGAAGGAAATTTAGCGATATGCTACAACATGGATGAAACTTGAGGACAAGTGAAATAAGCCAGCCACACAAAGACAAATACTGTATGATTCTACTTATGTGAGGTTCTTAGATTAGTCAGAATCATAAAGACAGAAGGTAGAATGGTGGTTGCCAAGGACTGGGGGAGGGGGGAGGGGAGTTATTGTTTCATGGAACAGTTTCAGATTTACAAGATAAGAAGAGTTATGGGATGGATGGTGGTGATGGTTGCACAACAAAGTGAAGGTATGTGATACCACTGAACTGTACACTTTAAAATGGTTAAGATTGGGACTTCCCTGGTGGTCCAGTGGTTAAGACTCCACACTCCCAAAGTGGAGGGCCTGGGTTCAGTCCCTGGCCAGGGAACTAGATCCCGCATGCTGCAACTAAAAGAACCTGGATCCCTCATGCTGCAACTAAAAGAACCTGCATGCAGCAGTGAAGGTCCTGCGTACCACAAACTAAGACCCGGAGCAGCCAAATAAATTAATTAAATCAATATTTTTAAAAAATAAAATAAAATGGTTAAGATTTAAAAGTGGTAAATGTTATATGTATTTTAACACACATACACACACACAGACACAGAAAGATACCCTTATTGTACCATCCTGTCCCCCTGGGGATGGGACTTGGTTACCAGCTTCAAGTTTTACAGTCAGATGTCATGGGTCGGGGTCCTGGGTGTCCCCCTTCTCTCTGTTGAGCTCAGCAGTATGTGTATCATTACTGGCTTTCATCAGAGCTACATGCCTTTCACATTTCCCTGCTTCCCAGGCATTTTTCAGGGATGAGAAATCCCCTTCCTGCCCAAATATGGAACCAGAAAGCATTCATCTACGTCTGTTGAATGTGGACTTGGAGAGCTGGAGGTGTTGACTTGGACCCCATCCTTTGTCTGTTCTGCAGCTGCCTCTGGCCAGCCTTGATGGGCAGAGGGATCTGGGAACCCATGTGTGTGGGGGGGATGGTCATCAGCTCTGGGGATGCTCTCCTACATGAATCACACTTTGGGGGGGCCTGTGACAGCCATCCCCCCCATGCCCCATCCATGGATGTATCAACCACTGCAGAGCCCAGCAGGCCCCACTCAGCCCTCCTGCCCTTTATCAACAGCCCACATTCACAAAGCAGCTGCGTGCCCAGTACCATACGTCCCTGGGTGCTCACAGTCTGGCTCCATGCTGGATGTTCCTCCATTTGCCTTCTTCTTTTTCAATAAATTTATTTATTTATTTATTTATTTATTTATTTATTTATTTATTTATTTTTGACTGCATTGAGTCTTCGTTGCTGTGCGCGGGCTTTCTCTAGTCTCAACGAGCAGGGGCTACTCTTTGTTGTGATGCGTGGGCTTCTCAGTGCAGTGGCTTCTCTTGTTGCAGAGCACGGGCTCTAGGCGTACGGGCTTCAGTAGTTGTGGCACACGGGCTTAGTTGCTCCACGGCATGTGGGATCTTCCTGGACCAGGGATCAAACTCGTGTCCCCTGCATTGGCAGGAGGATTCTTAACCACTGTACCACCAGGGAAGTCCCTCCATTTGCCATCTTATGGACTGAATTGTGTCCTCCCCAAATTCATATGTTGAAGCCCTAACCCCCAGTGGGACTGTATGTGGAGACAGGGCCTTTAAGGGGGTAATTAAGGTTAAATGAGGGAATTCCTTGGTGGTTTAGTGCTTGGGATTCAATGCTTTCACTGCCGTGGCCCGAGTTCAATCCCTGGTTGGAGAACTGAGACCCCACAAGTTGTGCGGTGCAGGCCAAAAAAAAAAAAAAGGTTAAATGAGGTCATAAGGATAGAGCCTTAATCTGATAGGACTGGTGTCCTTATAAGAAGAAGAAGAGGCGGGAGAGATCTTTCTCTCTCAGTGCGCACACAGAGGAAAGGCCACGTGAGGACACAGTGAGAAGGTGGCTATCTGCAAGCCAGCAAGCGAGATCTGATCAGAAACCAAACTTGCTGGCACCTTCATCTTGGACTGTCAGCCTCCAAAACTGAGAAAATAAATGTTCATTGAGACTTCCCTGGTGGTGCAGTGGTTAAGAATCCGCCTGCCAATGCAGGGGACATGGGTTCGATCCCTGCTCCAGGAAGATCTCACATACCTTGGAGCAGCTAAGCCTGTGTGCCACAACTACTGAGCCTGTGCTCTAGAGGCCATGAGCCACAACTACTGAGCCCATGTGCTACAGCTACTGAAGCCTGTGCGCCTAGAGCCTGTGCTCTGCAATGAAGAGTAGCCCCTGCTCTCCGCAACTAGAGAAAGTCCGTGTGCAGCAATGAAGACCCAGTGCAGCCAATAAATAAATAAATTTATAAAAAAAGAAAAGAAAAATGTCTTGCTTACGCAACCTGCTCTTTGTTACGGCAGCCCCAGCTGACTGAGACAGGGTAGTAACAGCTCCCAGCTCCTGGCAGCCCTGGGTACATCACCACCGCCTACTGATTTCCCTGGATGTGGCCCACACCTTCTTTGAAGCTTCCTCCACTACCCATCTTGGGTGCATCGCTTGTCTCCTGCCACCAGTAGCAACCTTAGCAGCTCACTGGGTTCACCTGGGGAGCTTTAACAATGCTGACCCCTGACTCCACCCTCAGAGAACCTAAGGCAATTGGGTGGGGCTGGCTTTGGGGAGTTTTCAAACTCTTAGGTGAGTCTAATGTGCAGACGGGGTGAAGAATCGCTGATCTAGAGCAGTGTTCCTCAACCAGAGGGGATTCTGCCCTCCCCCATCCCCAGGAGACATTTGGCAATATCTGGAGATATTTTTGGTTGTCACACTTGGGGCATGGGTACCAACATCTAGTAGGTGGAGGCCACAGATGCTGCTAAACATCCCACCATGCACAGGACAGGACCCTGCAACAATGACCCAGCCTCAAATGTCAGTATTGCCAACATCCAGAAACCCTGCTCTACATGAGCCAAGTATTCCCTCCGTGAAGGTGCATGACATCATGTCGGGGGTAGATACTATTCTTTTTTAAAATTTATTTGTTTATTTTTTGGCTGCATTGGGTTTTTGTTGCTGCGGGTAGGCTGTCTCTAGCTGTGGCAAGCGGGGGCTACTCTTTGTTGTGGTGCATGTGGGATCCTCCCAGACCAGAGATCAAACCCGTGTCCCTTGCATTGGCAGGAGGACTTATTTATTTATTTGTTTATTTGTTTATTTGCTACATTGGGTTGTCATTGCTGCACATGGGCTTTCTCTAGGTGCGGAGAGGAGAGGGGGGCTACTCTTCATTGTGGTGCGCAGGCTCCTCAGTGCCGTGGCTTGTCTTGTTGTGGAGCACGGGCTCTAGGCGCTCGGGCTTCAGTAGTTCCAGCACACCAGCTCAATAGCTGTGGCACACAGGCTTAGTTGCTCTTTGGCACTTGCGATCTTCCTGAAGCAGGGATCAAACCCATGTCCCCTGCATTGGCAGGCTGATTCTCAATCACTGCGCCACTCAGGAAGTCCCTGGCAGGCGGATTTTTAACCACTGTGCCACCAGGGAAGTCCCAGGAGTAGATACTATTCTATACCCATTTTGCAGAAGGGAAAAATGAGGCTCAGCAAGAGGAAGTGACTTGGCCATGCTCAGACAGCAGAGCTGGTGCTCACACTGCTCTCAAGCAGACAAAGCAGCAAAACGTGCCCACGATGTACTGAGGAGGTTGAGGTGAGCAGTGATAAAGCCCAATGGTTATGTGAACAGATTCAGCAGCCAGCCTGCTGCTCTCTGGCTCCGTGCCTCCAGCCCAGTGCTTTTAACTTCCAGTGCCTCGTGTCTCCACTCATACAATACAGATTTGGCAGTCATGATACTTGCATGGGTAGCCACTGCAGGGGGCTCAGAGGATACTGGGCTGCTTAGGGGGCAGGGCTGGCAGGAGGGTAGGATGGGGTCTGCTCAGAGTGGGTAGGGAAGACTCAGTTATTATTTGGAGAAAGATCATGCCAGGCCAGGGAACAGCAAGTGCAATGGCCCTGGAATGGAAGGCAGGAAGACCTGCTTCACCTTCCTCCTTTTTCTCCCTTCTTCCTGAGCCCAAATTGCAAAAGGGCCAGTTCTAGGCCAGGAGATGACACTCAGTGGTGTACTCAAGTTGGATCAAACTGGCTCACAAGAGCCAATTACGCGTATCTCTTCCTCACTTGGGACTCAGATATTGGGTATCATATTCACAGCTTGATATTCGCCAAGGTGGGAGATTTTACACCATGGAAATTGGCAAACAGTATAAATCTGGTGCCCTTGCCCCAGCTGGTTTAGGAGCACACTGTAGCTTACATTCATCTAGAGACCCCCTCATACCCCCTGTCTCAGTCCATTGGGGCTGCTATAACAAAATGCCCTAGACTGGGTAGCTTACAAACAATAAACATTGATTTCCCACAGTTCTGGAGGCTGGAAGTCCAAGATCAAGACGCAGGCAGATTTTGGTGTCTGGTGAGAGCTCTCTTCTGCTTCATAAATAGCATCTTCTCACTGTGTCCTCACAAGGTGGAAAGGGCTGGGTAGCTCTCTGGGGTCTCTTTTATAAGGGCACTAATTGCATTCATGGGAACCCTGCCCTCATGACCTAATCACCTTCCAAAGGCCCCCCCACCTCCTAATACTATCACCTTGGGGGTTTAAACATGTGAATTTGGGAGGAACATAAACATTCAGTCTGCAGCTCTCCCCCTCAGCCACAACGCTCTCGCAGCTTGAAATTGACCAAGGTGGGAGACTTTACACCATGTAAACGGGCAAACATTACAAATCCCAGCTGGTTTACCAGCAGACCTTTGCTTACACCCCAGGAGAGCCACCCCAACTGACACCCTCCCACCCACCTTTCGAGATAGGCAAAGCCCCTTGCCCTCACGTGCGGCAAGGCAGGAGGCCAGCCTGGTGGAGGAGACAGATGACAAACAAGCATCATGCCAGAGAGTCATGAGAGGCAAGTGTCATGAAGAAAATTAAAATGGGTAGAGAGAAAGTGGGGGCTGGGGGCTGCGGTTTTAGATTGATCTTTGCCCTTTATGTACCCCCCACCCTCCCACCCTGCATCTTCCTACATCCCACCCCTCCCCCATCAGCCACTCGAGTGCCACACATGTCTTTGCATGACCTGAATCTTTTCTTTTACCCCTTCCTCCCTCTCCCCACCCTGGGTCCTCCTGAAAGCCCTTGCCCAGATGCCCTGAATCTGTCTTGCTTCCTGGAATTTTCATCACGCAGAAATCTGCAGGTCCCAAGTCCATTTCTGCCCAAAAAAAACTCATCTTCACTCGAAGTTGGCTTGGTTGCCTGCTCTGGGAAACCTCTTTGCTCCTGTTCAATTGTACGAACAGGGCAGTGACTCAAAGTTCACCCTGCCCTTTTGGGAGCTCCATGGCCATCGCCTCACTCCATGCACCCCGACATCATAGCCACTGAAGGGGTTCCTCAGGCTGGTGGTAGCCCCCCTGCCCCACAGACACTGGGCAGACCCAAGGCTTGTTTGCCCCAGTATGAGAGTGGGTTGGGCACAGCATCAAGTACACACCCTGTGGTCCTGCCTTCCTTGCTCTGCCCGGCCTCAATTTCCCTGTCTGCTCACCCCAGCCTCTCCCGGAGGAGGCTTTAGGGGAGAATTTCCAGACACACAAGGATGATGCAATGCTACCTCTCCCTTGTTCCTCCTCATGCCAGTGTGGGCACAGCTCAAGAGGGCCCAGGGGATCAGGGAACTCTAGATCTTTCTCAGATCATCACTCCAGTCAACCTTGGTGCCCAAATGGTGGCGATTCCCTCTGAGCTTGGACTGGACCATTCCCACCTTCCCAGCAGCTGGGAACCCTCCAAAACCTTAGACACCCAGCTGAGCCCCCTCCCCTCGGCTGTGCCCCCCCTGCACCCCCAAATCCTGCAGCTGAAGCCATAAGCCATGTCTTCTCTTTATAGATCAGTGAGGAGGGAGCGGGGTTGGCAAGTTTTAAAAGCTCATTAAGGCCTGAATTCTTTTTATAGATGAGGTTTCCTGCGTCTTTCCTTTCCTCCACCCCCTCCGCCCCTCCCTGCTTTCCAAACGCTGTATTTATTTGAGTTAGAAAAATAATGAGGTCCCTGAGGTCGTACACAACACATTGGCTCTCTAATCAAAGTATTGCTGTGGAATTAAAAATATATAGAAATCTCTGTGTGTTGGCGCGCAGGCTGCTGGCTGTGGACACAGGGTACATTCACCCAGTGCCACCCCAGCCCCACCAGACTGGCTTCAGGGGAGGGACATAATTAGCTGTTTTCCAGCAAAGTCTCCAGGGTGGAGAACGGGGTTGAAATGCCCATGGAGCTGTGGGATGGAGTGTAGCCCACTCAAAAGGCATCCAGGGCTGAAAGGAAGAAGAGCCAAAGGGCTGGATCCCACCAGGCTGGACGTGGTCCAGGTTGGGGCCTCAGGGGACAGGGTCCCCAGGCAGGGAGGTCAGATTGGGTGCAAAAGGCAAGACCATCAGTGACGGAGACCCCGCCAGGGGTACACCCGGTCTGAGCAGCCGAGGGACCCCACTATTGAAACCCCAGTGTATCAGATTGAATAGTTTCTCTCCCTGCCAAAATTCCTATAGAACGGGAACTTCAGAATGTGACCTGGGTCTTTGCAGATAAAATCAGTTAAGGATCTGGAGATGAGATTCTTAAGCAATGGACCCTAAATCGAATGACCGGTGTCTTCATTTTTATTTTATTTTCTTTAAAGATGGACTTCTTTTAAAATTGTTTTTTGGCCACGCCCTGCGGCATGTGGGATCTTAGCTCCCTGACCAGGGACTGAACCCTCGCCCCTTGCGTTGGAAGCACAGAGTCTTAACCACTGGACCAGCAGGGACGTCCCTGACTGGTGTCTTTAGACGAGAGAAAAGAGAGGGATATTTTGACACAGAGAGACACAGAGAGGAGGAGGCCATGTGAGAATAGAGATTGGAGGGATGCGGCCACAAACCAAGGGGCATCTGCAGCCACTAGAAGCTGGAAGAGACCAGGAAGGATCCTCCCCTGGGGCCTTCAGAGGGAGCACGGCCCTGCCCACACCTTGATCTTGGACTTCTGGCCTTCAGAACTGTGAGAGGGTACATTTCGGTTGTTTTAAACCACCTGCTTTGTGATCCTTTGTTACAGCAGCCACAGGAAGCCCCTGTCTCAAAAACCCTCCACGGACCCAGCTCTCTTGGAATTAAATGCTGACCCCTGGCTGTGACCCCCCAGGCGCCCCGGGGCAGGTGCTTCTGCCTTCCCTTGGTCTCCTCGCCTACGTCTCACTCCCCTGCCCCCGGCACATGGGTTTCCCTGCAGCCAGTTGGACCCCCACCTCTCGGCCTTCGCCTGTGCTGTTCCGCCTGCCAGCAGCTCTTCCCTGCCCCTCCTCACCCAAATCTCAGGCTACAGATCCAGCTTTCCCTCCATCACGCTCCATTCTGGCTTTATTTTTCTTTAATATCCCTTAACGCGACCTCACACACACACACGTGTTTGTTTAGTGTCTGTCTCTCCAGGATGTCAGCCCCATTCAGGCAGGGATTTTTATCTCGTTCACCCCGGTGCCCCCAGAGCGCAGAACAGGGTGGGACAGAGAAGGTGCTCAATCAAATATGCAAAATGAAGGACTTCCCTGGGGGCGCAGTGGTTAAGAGTCCACCTGCCCATGCAGGGGACACGGGTTCGAGCCCTGGTCCGGCAAGACCCCACATGCCACGGAGTAACTAAGCCTGTGTGCCACAACTACTGAGCCCACGTGCTGCAACTGCTGAAGCCCTCAAGCCTAGGTAGGGCCTGTGCTCTGCAACAAGAGAAGCCACTTCCATGAGAAGCTCATGCTCCGCAACAAAGAGGAGCCCCCGCTCGCCACAACTAGAGAAAGCAACAAGACCCAACTCAGCATAAATAAATAAATAGTATTTAAAAAAATGAATCCATGAAGGAACAATGACAAAGGACCTCAGTCGTCCTCATCACCCCCTCCACCCTCCAGGGGCTGGTCCTTCTTCTGGTCCTCCCCTGAGGCCCATGGGGTGCTGGGGTTGACCGGTTCTGGCTACAGAAGGTGGCTCTCTCTCTATAAATCTGCTCAGTCCGAAAGCAGGGGCATCTGGGCATTGTCAGGCTTGTGGGGAGCTGAGGGGGCCAAGGCTCGGCTCACTGTTCCCCTCCCGCCCCAGCCTGCCCGGCCTGCCTGGGCCAGAGCAGCGCAGCCGGTGACATTTACACAGTCTTAGGGTGGCTTTGGAAGAGGCGGGGGGGGGGCCCAGGCAGGGGAAACCACGAGTGTTTGCAAAGCCTGTGTGTGTGTGCGTGTGTGCATGTGAGGATGTGGAGTGTGTGAGAGTGTTGTGACTGTGTGTGATGGCGTGAACATGAGAAGGGGTGGGAATTTGAGGATGTGGGAGTTTTTACATATTTGGCCAAGCACCTCCTGTGCATCTGACCCAGTTCTAGGCACCAGGGTGAACGAGGCAAATCCCTGCCTGCGCTAGGCTGACTGATGTCCTGGAGAGACAGACACGAACCATACACCTGTGTGTGTGTGTGGGGGGGGGGGGGGTTAAGTGTGACAGTGTGAGTGTGCCAGAGTGTGTAAGTGTGTAGAGATGTAGATGTGACAGTGCATGGGTGGATAAGAATGTGTGACTCTGAGAATTTGAGGGTGTGAGAGTGTGTGTGTGAATGTGTGTGTAGGTGTGAATTGTGAGAGCATAACTGTGAGACTGTGTAACTGAGAATTTGAGGGTGTGATTATGTGGATGTGTGAGAGTGTGAGAATCTGTGTGTGTGAGTGTGTGCTGTGAATCTGTGCCAGTGTGTATGTGTGAATGTGTGTTAGTGCACAACGGATCATGTGTGACTGAGAATTTGAGATGTGGGAGGGTGTGTCACTGAGTGTGTAATGTGTGAGTGTGTGGATGTGTGAGACTATGGGGCTGTGTGGGAACTTGAGCGGGGTGCGGGGGTGTGAGCACGTGACTGTGTGCGTGTGTGCGCATATGTGACTGGATGGGTGTGGAGTGTGTGTGTTTGGGGGACAAGATGATTTGCGTACCCAAGATGCACATGGACCCCGAGCCTTGGCCTCCCTGGACCAACCCACAGGGCTCACTCCGGTCCCTCCCCTCCTTCCCCACCTCCATCCCTTCCTCCTCAGGACTTAGTTCTTCCCTCCTCCTAGCCTCCTCTTCCCTTCTTTTAATTTGGGTAGTTCCACTTCACACTGAGTTTCTGGAGCCTGTCTGCCTCATCCCGCATCTCCATCCCCGGCAGGAAGGTCAGGAGGCCAGGCCACAGCGCAGTCCTCTACACCCGGGGAGGTCCTGGGGGTTGTTTCCACCCGCAGATTCTTCCTGGCCCTTTGCTGACAGTCTCGGGAGCCCCGTAGAGGAAAGGGGGAGGGGGGGCCTGCAAACCGATCCTCCCCGCGTGGTTCTCAGCTTAGAGGCTCCAGGGGGACTTCAAAATGCCCCTGGTATCTTGTTGGCCCCCCACCCGGCTGCACCCCAGTGGGAAGGCTGCACCCCGAGTCTGGGAGTAGAGTCTCCAGCTGAAGCGGATGGTTCTCTGCGGGGGCCCCCTCCGAGCCCTGTAGGGTGTTTAACAGCATCCCTGGCCTCCTCCCACTAGCCATGGGTAGCAGCTCCCCGCTCCTTGAGTTGTGACAATGAAATATGGCTGCAGACGTGGCCAAATTGCCCTTGCGGGGCAGAGCACCTCCGGGCTGGGGGGAAATATGGGCCTCAGATGGGTGCCAAAACCCAGTACTTGCAGAAAGCTCTGGTCCTTGCTGGGGGGGGGGGGGGGGCATCTTTTGCCACATCCCCCCGCAAAGCCCCTGGGGCCACGAGAGTACGCGGGGGGAACAGAGAATAAGTGGGACCAGGCTTGGCAGGGGCTGCGGGCCCAGGACTGTGAGAAACGGGTGGGGGCTCCCCCTCGGATGCCCTCAGCACAGGCTGGCGCTGAAGGAAATGATTTCCACCTGCCTTCTCAGCAGCGCTGCCCCAAGGCTGCAGATTAAGAATCAATTAAGAGCGGGAAGGAGGATTTGCCAGGCGGAGGCGGTGAGAGCTGGGGGCGCTGGGCGGCAAGATGGATGGGGGTGACTGACAGGGGCGGGGGTGGGGGGCGCTCAGTGGGCCCCGGGCGGTGAGGGGAGGGTCCCTGAGAGCGCGGTCCCGAGGGGTGGTAAAAACAGTGCCTGATTTATAGGTTGTGAAGATTTAAATGTGTACAGATCTTAGAACAGTGCCTGGCACGCTGAAGATGATAAAGAGTTAGCTAAACAAAAATAAGGTGAATGATGGGGCGAAGAACCCCCCCTCCCCCCCACATACAGCTGAAGGCCACTTCCGGAGACACTGCTCGTGCCCCCACCTGGACCAGATTCCCTTTTCTGGGCCAGCACACCCATCCGCTTCCTGCTTTGGTACTGGTTGCCAGTGGCTCTCACCTGCCCCTTCTCTGGAGAATGCCTCGTGCTCATGAAAGCCCCTTTCTCTGGAGATGCCAGGGGGGTCTGCTCGTCCCCCAAGGGGCAGCCCACAGGCAATGGCTGTCTGATGTAGGGGTGCTAAGGGCCACCCCCCTTACCTCAAGTCAAAACAACTGTGATGCAGTTCACACTACTGAGCTCCGCTCCCCATCCCCCCCCCACCCCCATCAGGTTGGAGCTGGACCCACATCCTGCCTGAGCCCCTTCCTCTGTCACATCCTGCTTCTCTCACTCTGTCTCTCTCCTGAGAGTCCTCCCCCTCCACCCGAATAACAGGCACCTGAGTCCCCATTCCGGTTCTGCTTTTAGGCAGATGCCTTGGACTGGACTGAACGTATGTGTCCCTCCTTCAAGTTTACTCATCATTATCTATTGCTACTGGGATGAATCACCCCCAAACACGGTGGCTTAAGACAAACATTAATTATCTCACAGTCTCTGAGGACCAAGAACCTGAGAGTGGCTTAGCTCAGGGTTTCTCATGAGGTTGCCGTGAGGATGTGGTGGGAACTGCAGTCATCAGAAGGCTGGCCTGAGGTTAGAGGATTTTTTTTCCAAGATAGCACACCCGCACGGCTGTCGGCAGGAGGCCTGGGGTCCTCACCGTGTGGGCATCTCCAAAGAGCTGCTTGAGTGTCTTCACAACTCGGCAACTGGCTTTCCCTAGAGTGAGTGATCCAAGGAAGAGGCTGCAGCTCTGTCACATGTGTCACTCTAGTCGTTAGAAGGTAGTCACTTCGTCTAGCCAACACTCAAGATACGGTGCAGGGGTGGACAGGGCTCCATTTTTTGAAAGGAAGCGTGTCAAAAAATTGTGGGCATATTTTATTTGTTTTTAAATTTTTAAGTTGGGATGTAATTGACATATAACATTGTATTAGTTTCAGGTACACAACATAATGATTTGATACATGTATATTCTACAGAATGATCACCACAGTAATTCAGTTAACAGCCATCCATGCCACACAAGTTACAATTGTGTGTGAGTGTGTGCGTGGCGGTGGGGGGGGGACTTTTAAGATCTACTCTCGTAGCAACTTGCAAATACACAATATATTATTGTTGACTGTGGTCACCATGCTGGACCCTCCATCCCCAGGGGTTAATTATCTTATGACTAGAAGTTTATACCTTTTGACTACTTTCACCCATGGGCGAAATGGGTGTGTGGGGGGACATATTTTAAAACTGCCACACCCTACTGTATTTTTATTCTCTTCTCATATAGCCACCTAAAATTCTATAGATATAGATACAGATATACAGATAGATGATAGATTAGGTAGATATAGATGATAGATGATAGATAGATAGATAGATAGATAGATAGATAGATAGATAGATAGATATAGATAGATGATTGATAGATAGATAGATGATAGATAGATAGATATAGATAAATAGACATATAGATAGATGATAGATAGATATAGATAGATAGACAGACAGACAGACAGACAGATATCACTCATTTCCTTATTCATGGGCTCTCTCGTCTACACCTGCAATGTAAAGTCCCCAAGAGCAGAAACTGTCTTCTTTGTTATCCAGCACAGAACACCTGCTGAATAACTAGGTTTTAGTTTGGGTTTCTCAGAAGCAGAGCCTGAGGTAATGATTCAAAGGCAAATAGTTTATCTGGGAGGTGACCCCAGGAAACACCAGTAGGGGAGAAGAGAAGGGAAACAGCTGGTGATGGGTGTGTCATTCAGCCAGTTATTGCTGTGGGCGACTGAAGCTCAGCCGTGCTGGGGACCTCTGGGAGGTAGTGAAGGACATTGCCCAGAGGTGAGGAAAGTGGCCTGTTTGTCCGCCAACCCCCATTACGTTGAGAGGCGCTCCTGGGGTAGAGAGATCACTCCCTGGCGCTTCCAGCCTGCCATGCTCGGGGCAGAGAAGCCTTCAAAAGCTTTGGAGAAAGCCCTCTGGCCAAGAGCTGCTGCAGACAGCAGCAGCTGGACGGCAGCAGGAACCTGTTGAAATGGTGAGGCCAGAGGGATATGAACTGGGCATCAATAGCTTCTGCTACAAACTATTAGTTGAATAATTGAATAAAAGTTTTTCAGTCGCTCCCCATAGCCTAAAGAACAAAATCCACACTTCTGAGCTGGCACATAAAACCACTGTGACCCAGCTTTAGGTCCTGATGCTACATCAGGGATGACAAACTCAAACATCTACAGAAGCCACTGGGCAGGAAAGGCAAAGGTAAAGCCAGTTGAGGGTGAGAAGCACGTAGTCCTCCTGGATTTTAAAAAATTTCCCTTTTTAAATGGAGACATGAGGATGGCTAGATCTCGCTCTACTATAGGGAAAGCAGCCAGCACTGTGAGCAAGATGGTAAAATGGTAACGGGCCCTTGGCCACAGTGTTGGGAGACAACAGGGAGTGGTGGGGACTGTAGAAAATTGGAGAGCACATTTCCATCATGCCTTGTGGGAATGCAGGCCCAGAGTTCCCTGATTTTCTGATTTTTGTAGAAAAGCCAGAAATCTGGATTTTTATGCAAAATCATTAACTATTGAGATGTTGGCAATCAATCCAAATATTTCTTTCTTTTTTCTTTTTTTCAAATATTTCTTGAAACAAAGCACATCTATGGACTGATTTTGACCAATTCACGCCCTCTGCACTACACTTATTGAGCTCTGAGAATCTGACGTACCCTCTAAAAACTTCAAGCCTTTACACATGCTTTTCCCTCTACCTGGCCTGCCCTCCCACTGTTGTGGAAAGCTCCTATTCATCCTGCAAAACTCTACTTAGAAATTACCCAAAGCAGAACTCTCCTGGAACTCCTACTGGGTATTATTTTGTTGAGTAGATTTGTCTCTTTACCCCAACAATCTATGAGCTCTGTGGGGACCATCTCTGTGACTCTTATTCAGCTTTTTGTCCTCAGATCTCGGTCCAGGGCTAGCACAACAGAGCACAAATAGAGTTGGCTGAAAGCATGCCTTTGCCGCGCCCAGCCTGTTATCCACATCCAGTGATGTAGTGAGTGGCGTGTAAACTGGCTCTTTTTTAAAAAATTAGTTTAACGCTGTTAATCCCATGCTCCAAATTTATCCCTCTCCCCCTCCCTTTCCCCTTTGTAACCATAAATTTTTTGTGTGGTTTTTTTTTGTTTGTTCTTTTCTTTTTGCTCTAGGCGCACGGGCTTAGTTGCTCTGCTGCACATGGTATCTTCCTGGGGCAGGGATCGAACCCATGTCCTCTGAATTGGCAGATGGATTCTTAACCACTGTGCCACCTAGGAAGTCCTCATAAGTTTGTTTTCTATGGTAAATTGGCTCTTAATTAAAAATCAAAAAGGCCCTGATTTTGCAGCATCTGCCAATTTCCATGGTGTGAATATTCCCAGCATGGCTGATTTCAAGCTGCCAATGTGACATCACTGACAGAGTATTGCAAAGAGATGTGTGCATACAAGCCCGATCCAGTACTTCCAGTATCCTACGTTCCACCTTCCCCTCTTGCTTCAATGAGAAAATAGAAGCCCCTCACCATTCTTTCTCCTTAAAATGACCATAGCCATTTTGGTTTTTTCAACTGGAAAAAAAAATCTTTCCTATTGGAGCATAACATATGTACGGCAAAGCTTGTGTATCGTAAGCATACAGCTTGATTAATCTTCATGAAATGAATACTCCTGTGTCCCCAACACCAGATCAAGAATAGAACGTGCCCAGCCCCAAGAGATACCTCCCTACATGTTCCATTCCGGCCACTGCCTCCTTGTCCAAGGATAACCGCTATCCCAGTTTCTATCATCGCAGAATAGTTTTGCCTGTTCGAGAACTTCATATACATGGAACCAGAAAATATGTCTCCTTTTATATTTGCTTCTTTTCCTCAGTATTAAGTTTGCAAGATCCATCCATGTTGGTGCAGGTAGAAGTGTTTTGCTTTTTCATCACTACGTAATACTCTGTTACCTGACTATACCACAATTAATCTGTCCATTCGACTCTTATGAGCATTTGGGTAGTTTCCAGTTTAGAGCTATGTACCCAGGAGCAGGATTGCTCCATCAATGAAGGAGGTGAATATTCAGCTTTAGCAGGTGTAATGAAAAGTTTTCTGAAGTGGTTTTACCATATACCCTCCCTCTGCCAGTGTGTGGGATGCTAGTGGAAGAGCCATCTTGGAATCTAAAAAAAAGGTACTGATGAACGCAGGGACAGGACAGGAATAAAGATGCAGATGTAGAGAACGGACTTGAGGACACGGGGTGGGGGGTGAAGGGGAAGCCCGGACGAAGTGAGAGAGTAGCATTGACATATATACACTACCAAATGTAAAATAGATAGCTAGTGAGAAGCTGCTGCATAATACAGGGAGATCAACTCGAAGATGGGTGAGGACTTAAGAGGGGTGGGATAGGGAGGGAGGGGATATAGGGATATATGTATAAATACAGCCGATTCATTTTGTACAGCAGAAACTGGCACAACAGTGTAAAGCAATTATATTCCAATAAAGAGCTTTAAAAAAATGTAAATCAGACCAAAGGCCTTTATGACCCCCTGTGGCTTTTAGAATAAAGTCCAGACTAACATGGCTTTTGGCCTCTGCTGGCCTTTTCCATCCCAGCTGTCTGCCACTCTCCCCTCCTGTGGCTCTCAGGCCTTTTCCCTTGAATGTGTCACATGTTAGCCCATCTCTGGGCCTTCTACTCATTGTGACTCCTTTGAAGTCTCCACTCCAAGCCTCACCAAATAACTTCCATATCCTCTTAACCCAGCTCAAATGCAAAGTCTTTTTTTTTTTCTTTTTTTATTGGGGTTTAGTTGATTTACAATGTTATGTTAGTTTCAGGAAGTACAGCAAAGTGAATCAGTTATATATATACATAAATCCACTCTTGTTTAGATGCTTTTCCCATGTAGGCCATTACAGAGTATTGAGTAGAGTTCCCTGTGCTATACAGTAGGTCCTTATTAGTTATCTATTTCATATATAGTTGTGTGTATATGTCAATCCCAGTCTCCCAGTTTATCCCTCCCCCCCACCCCCCACGCTTACCCCCAGTAATCATAAGTTTGTTTTTTTGTTTGTTTGGTTTTTTATTAAGAATTTTATTGAGATACGGTTAACATACAATAAACTGCATATATTTAGAGTGTACAGTTTGGTATCCCAATCTCTCAATTCATTCCCCCCCTACCCTCCCCACCTTCCCCACTTGGTGTCCATATGTTTGTTCTCTACATCTGTGTCTCTATTTCTGCCTTGGAAACCGGTTGATCTGTACCATTTTTCTATATTCTGCATATATGTGTTAATATATAAGATATTTATTTTTCTCTTTCTGACTCACTTCACTCTGTATGACAGTCTCTCTTTTTTTTTAATAAATTTATTTATTTATTTAATTTATTTATTTATTGGCTGTGTTGGGTCTTCGTTGCTACACACAGGCTTTCTCTAGTTGCTGCTAGCAGGGGCTACTCTTCATTGTGGTGCGCAGGCTCCTCATTGTAGTGGCTTCTTTTGTTGTGGAGCACAGTCCCTAGGCACGTGGGCTTCCATAGTTGTGGCACATGGGCTCAATAGTTGTGGCTCACGGGCTCTAGAGCACAGGCTCAATAATTGTGGCGCACAGGCTTAGTTGCTCCGTGGCATGTGGAATCTTTCCAGAGCAGGGCTCGAACCCGTGTCCCCTGCATTGGCGGGCGGATTCTCAACCACTGTGCCACCTAGGAAGTCCTGTATGACAGTCTCTAGGTCCATCCATGTCTCTACAAATGTCCCAGTTTCATTGCTTTTTACAGCTGAGTAATAATCTATCGTATATATGTACCGCATCTTCTTTATCCATTCCTCTGTCAATCGACTTGTAGGTTGCTTCCATGTCCTGCCTATTGTAAATAGTGCTGCAATGAGCACTGGGGTGCATGTATCTTTTCGAATTATGGTTTTATCCAGATATATGCCCAGGAGTGGGACTGCTCAATCATATGGTAGCTCTATTTTTATTTTTTTGAGGAATCTCCATTCTGTTCTCCGTAGTGGCTGTACCAACTTACATTCCTGTACCAACTTACATTCCCACCAACGGTGTAGGAGGGTTCCCTTTTCTCCACACCCTCTCCAGCATTTATTGTTTGTAGATTTTTTGATGACACTCTTCCCAATTTCCCTCCCAATCTAAACTAGCCCCCAGGGTTATTCCCCTAGCTCCCTGTTCTTTTCCTCTGAGGCATTTATCATGATTTAGTAATGACAAATTTGTGTAATTTAGGTATTATTTCATCAATGTCTTAGTTATCAGTCATGTTCTATTTCTTAACAAGGGTTGCAGGTATATAGCTGCTTGTTTATCAAATTATACATTTTAAAATTTGTTGAACATATATATAGCCCTTAATTCCCTGTTAATCTAAGCATTTTTCAAATATGAATTCCTTTAGCTGAGATGAATTCATTTCACTTTTCAATTATTAGTGAGATGAATGAATAGTGAAATGAATTAATTTCAATTTTCAACTAGTAATTCATTTCATTGGCTCCTTGAAATAGCCTTACGAGGTCGAGGCTGTTATTATTCTATTTTATAGATGAGGGTATAGAGGTACAGAGACATTATCTCTTTCCCACCCCCAGAGGTTCAGAGTCCTCTCCTGCATCCTCTACATCTGATTGGTTGATTGGCTAATGCCTGACAGAGGGTCCTATCTTTGATGTAGAACCATCACTTTCTCTGTATCCCATTGGCCAGAACTCAGTCATATGACCCAGCCCAGCTGCAAGGGAACTTGGGAAATGTAGTCTTTCTGTGTCTATAAGAAGAGAAAACAGGTTTGGTGAGACCATGGCTTTGTAGTTGCCGTATTTCATGAGAGCCTACTAAGTGCCAGATATTTTATCCATGTTATCCTGTTCAGCATTGGTCAATACATAAATAAAGTGACAAACAGATAAATAATGTTATTTTAAAATAAAAACAAGTAAATTTTGAAATAAATTATAGTAAAGTAATTACATAATTTGCGTGTGTGGAGAGAGCATATAGGGTATGGACTGGGGATGGCCCTGTCCCTCTACATGGGACCAACAGCCACAGATGACAGATCCCACTCCCAGATGGAACAGATCCACACAGCAGGGTGAAATACTAGTTGCTTCCAGCACCCATTCCCCTCTTTTTCCCTTTAGTATTAGAGTGTCCTGAGTTTTAGCTGGGCACATGGCTTTCCTGTTAGAGACTATATTTATTTCCAAGTCTCCCTTATAGGTAAGTGTGGCCATGTGATTAACTTCTAGCCTATGGGGTGTGAGCATAAGTGATTTGTGCAGCTTCCAGGTATGTCCTTGAAAGGAAGTTTTGCCCTCCACTTCCTTTTTCCTGGTTCCCCTGGGAATCCCAGAGGAAATCCACAAGTGATGTGAATGGCAAAGCTGTCCCACTAGCCCTGGACCACCAACCCCTGACACTTACATAAGTAAGAAATAAACTCTCAAAGACTATACTTTCAGGGACCATTTCTATATTTACAAAACAGAAATAGAGTCACAGATATAGAAAACAAACTTATGGTTACCGGGGGGGAAAATGGGGAGGGGGATAAATTAGGAGATTGGAATTGACGTATACACAGTACTACATACAAAACAGATGACTAGTAAGGGCCTACTGTACAGCACAGGGAACTCTACCCAATACTCTGTAATGATCTATATGGGGAAAGAATCTAAAAAAGAGTGGGGACTTCCCTGGTGGTGCAGTGGTTAAGAATCTGCCTGCCATTGCAAGGGACATGGGTTTGAGCCCTAGTCCTGGAGGATCCCACATGTGTCGGAGCAACTAAGCCCGTGCACCACAACTACTGAGCCTGAGCTCTAGAGCTCACGAGCCACAACTACTGAAGCCCACAAGCCTAGAAGCCGGTGCTCCACGGGAGAGGCCACCGCAATGAGAAGCCCGCATAACACAACAAAGAGTAGCTCACGCTCTCCACAACTAGAGAAAGCCTGCACACAGCAATGAAGACCCAATGTAGCCAATAAATAAATAAATTTATTAAAAATTATAAAAATAAAAAACAGTGAATATAGTCTGTGTGTGTGTGTATATATATATAACTGATTCACTTTGCTGTATAGCAGAAACTAAGACAACATTGTAAATCAACTATACTCCAATAAAAATTAAAAAAAAAATAAACTCTTATCTTGTTGTAGCCACAGAATTTTGGGGCCTCCTTGTTACAGCATCATGGCTTGTGCCAGACTAATGTGGCATCAACCCTCTCCTCCACGCTAGCCCCTTGGGTCCTGACCTAGCTTCTCTATTCCTATCCCCACAGTATCTACCTCCTTCTCTCTGACTCTGATGTCCTGAACATTTGTGCACAGATCTTCCTAGGCTGCGTCCTGTGTAAACATCATTATGTAAGAGACAAGAGTCGGGTAGAGAGGTTATGTCCGGACTTCATTTGTTCAAGGTCATAATGCTCTGAGCTGATTGCACCTTCTGTTTCAATTACCAGCCTATGCTGAGTCTAGGCTCATAGAAGTCTGCTGTTTTTGCCTCCCTGGCATCGCTTTCCTTTTGTACAGTTTTCCTTTGAGGAACCACCTCTAAACCACTTTTGGTCAATGTGGAACACCATGGCAGGCTTTAATTCCCCTCACTTCTATTAACAAGCATGTGGTCCAAGATGGGCCCATCAGAACATTCCATCCCTCCCTGTTGGTTCAGGGATGGACCTGTGACCCAAGATGAATGGATGAGAGTCAGCACTTAGGCTTTTGCTGCACTTGTTGGGAAAGAGATGTTTTCTGTCTGCTAGGGTTAGCAAGTTGTTAGGATGTAAGTCAGGACAAGTGGGACCATCTTGCCACTCCTTGCTGAGAACTTGCCTGAGAGAGAGAGGCTAACACAAGTAATATGAGTTAAGAGATGGACAGAACTGGACTCTTGGTGACATCATCTGAGCGCCCAGATCCAGCCATGCCTGAAGTTATAATACTGTTGTGCTTTTCAGCTGTATGAGCGAGTGTCTTCTCCTTTTTAAATTAGTTATGGCAAGGGTTCTCTCATGTGCAAACAAAAAAATGTTTCGGTTGCTGCAAAGACTTCTCCTCTGACCTCACCCAACCAGAAGGGTGCTAGCCCAGTGTTTACCCCAACAGAACGATCATCCCCCTTGCACTCCAGGTCTCACCCTCTATCAGAAAGGAAGAAGAAAACCCACCACTCAAACCAAGATAAACAATAATAGTCACCATCTAATTGAACAACAAGTTCAGAGACAGGGCAGCTCCAGGCTCTCACTGCCGGGGCCTGGGTTCAGTCCCTGGTCAAGGAACTAGGATTCCGCAAATCATGCAGTGTGGCCCCCAAATATTAATTACTTTAAAAAAAGCAAGTAACCCAATCCACAAATGGGCGGAAGACCTAAATAGACGTTTCTCCAAAGAAGACAGGCAGGTGGCTAACAAACACATGAAAAGATGCTCAACATCACTAATCATTAGAGAAATGCAAGTCAAAGCCACAATGAGGCATCACCTCACACCGGTCAGAATGGCCATCATCAAAAAAATCTAGAAACAATAAATGCTGGAGAGGCTATGGAGAGAAGGGAACTCTCCTGCACTGTTGGTGGGAATGTAAGTTGGTAGAGCCACTATGGAAAACAGTTTGGAGGTTCCTTCAAAAACTAAAAATGGAACTACCATATGATGCAGTAATCCCACTACTGGGCATATACCCAGAGAAAACCATAATCCAGAAAGAAACATGTACCATAATGTTTATTGCAGCACTATTTACAATAGCCAGGACATGGAAGCGACCTAACATGGAAGCGACCTAAATGCCCATCAACAGATGAATGGATAAAGAAGATGTGGCACATATATACAATGGAATATTACTCAGCCATAAAGAGGAATGAAATGGAACTATGTGTAATGAGGTGGATAGACCTGGAGACTGGCATACAGAGCGAAGTAAGCCAGAAAGAGAAAAGCAAATACTGTATGCTAACGCATATATATGAATCTAAAAAAGTGGTACTGATGAACCCAGTGACATGGCAAGAATAAAGATGCAGGTGTAGAGAACGGACTTGAGGACACGGGGTTGGGGGGGGGGTGGGGCAAAGGGGAAGCTGGGATGAAGGAGAGAGTAGCATAGACATATATATATACAGTAAAATAGATAGCCAGTGGGAAGTTGCTATATAACAAAGGGAGATCAACTTGATGAAGGGTGATGACTTAGAGGGCCAGGATAGGGAGGGTGGAGGGAGTCGTGGGAGGGAGGGGATATGGGGATATATGTATAAATACAGCTGATTCACTTTGGTGTACCTCAAAAACTGGTACAAGAGTGTAAAGCAATTATATTCCAATAAAGAGCTTAGAAAAAAATAAAACAAAACAATAAAAAAAAAAGAATGCTGTCAACATGCACTTGCCCAGGGGTATCATACTCTATAAAGGTCCAGATAGTAAAGATTTCCAGTTTTTTGGGTCTCTGTTGCAACTATTCAACTCTGCTGTTGCAGTGCAAAAGCAACCATAGACAGCATATAAAACATGAGCACAGCTGAGTGCCAATAAAACTTTATTTGCAAAGACAGGTGGTGGGCGGTACTTTGCCCACCCTTGTGCTAGAACAGCAAGTGCTGAGTGGATATAGCAGGGTGGACCACAGCCACAGATGCTGTGCCTGACCAATTGTCAGCCAGGAGAAGGGAAGGCCAGATGGCTCTGGACCAATCAGGGCCAGCCCTGAATCACCTGACCGTTCAAAACAGAGATGGAGTGGCCTCCCTGCACCTCCCTAGACTGTTGTGACTCAGGGGTGGGCAAGGCCAGGAAAAGACACCAACTGCTCAGGGTGATGAGGTCTACAGAGCCAGACACTTGGCTCTGGGGTTTGGTTTCGCTTTTTTTTTCTCCATGGACTGTTGGCGGCTGGAGCAGGAGCCTAAGACTCTCTCACCGTGACCCAGACACAACCTGTCAGTCCCGCTCTGGTGGGGCCGGCCAGACCATGCAGTTCCCAGGACAGAAAAGATGGGAGGAATTGGAGTGTGGTCTCCCATCTCATTAGTTCAGGTCTGGGACTTCCAGGAGGAACATTCCAGAAAAGTCCTTTTTTTTTTTTTTTTTTTTCCTTTTAAAGCACATCTTCCAATGCTCTGCAGTCATCAAGCAGAATGAGGTCTGGATGTGCCAATTTGGGGAGGGTGTCCAAGGTATATAATTAACTGGAGAAAAAGCAAGTGTGGAACAGTGCATCTGCAACGATCCCCATTTGTGAAAGAAAAGGGGGATATTGGTACAGATGCTGGTGTGTGAATATGAAACATCTGGGTGGATACACCGGGTGGGCCTTAGCAGGGCTGTATCAAGGTGAAGGAGCAGCACAAAGGGAGACTCAATTTGACACGCTCCCCATTCGACAGGAATTGACTACCTTCTCTTTCTATCATGAGCGTGTATTGCTTTTCTGAGCAAAGAAATTTTATTCGTTCTCTCTTATACTTTTTTGTTGGGGGAGGGGTGGGAAAGAGGTTACAGTGAGAATCCTGTAGGTCTTAGGCTGGGTTCTTCTCCGAAAGCAGACCCTGAGACAGGGAGTTAGGTGCAAGAAGTTTAATCTGCAAAGTGATTCCAAGAAACACGGGTGGGAGAGAGGGGGAGTGAGGCAGGCAAGGGAAGACAGCCATTGTACGGTGAGTTGTGGAGCAGGTTCCCAGTGTGGGCAACGGGGGTGCAGTTCCACTGGGGACCTCTGGGAGGCAGCAGAGAGCACATACGTCAGCGTCATCCCATGGTGGGGGAAGGAGCTGAAATATTTATCCTCCAAAATTCTGTCTCCTGTTGGGAAATCATTCCTGGGAGTGGCAGCTCTAAGCACTTCCTGCCTGCAGCCCTCACATGCTTGCATAAAAGTCTCAGGCAGAGAAACACAGGAGTATAGGAGCCAAGGGGACATAGAAATAGCACCCACCACAATAGCTACACCACAAGAGATAACTGAGTTTGTAGCCAAGCAGATGTGATGGTTAATTTTGTGTGTCAACTTGGCTGGGCCGCGGTGCCCAGATATTTCATCAAACATTATTTGGGATGTTTCTGTGAGGGTGTTTTTTGGATGAGATTAACGTGGATATTACTTTTTTTTTTTTTTTTTTGGCTGCATCAGGTCTTTGTTGCGGCAGGGGCTCTTCGCTGCAGCATGTGGGCTTCTCTCTAGTAGTTGTGGCATGCTCATTTTCTTTTCTCTAGTTGTGGTGCATGGGCTCCAGGATGCGTGGGCTCTGTAGTTTGTGGCACATGGGCTCTCTACTTGAGGTGTGTGGGCTCAGTAGTTATGGCGCACAGGCTTAGTTGCCCCACGGCATGCGAGCTCTTAGTTCCCTGACGTGAGATCTTAGTTCCCTTACTAGGGATCAAACTTGCATCCCCTGCATTGCAGGATGGATTCTTTACCATTGGACCACCAGGGAAGTCCCAAGATTAACATTTAGATCAGTGGACTTTGTGGAAATCAGATTACCCTCCACAATGTGGGTGGGTCTCATCCAATCAGTTGAAGTCCTTGAGAGACCAAAGACTGACATTCCCTGAGCAAGAAGGAATTCTGCCAGCAGACTGCCTTTGGACTTGAGCTGTAACTCTTCCCTGGGTCTCTAGCCTGATGGCCTACCCTACAGAGTTTGGACTTGCCAGCCTCCACAATTGCATGAGCCAATTTCTTCTTTTTTTTTCTTAAGAACTTTTATTGAGATACAATTGACATACAATAAACTGTATATGTTTAGAGGGTACAATTTGATATTTTTTTCTTATTAGTAATGTATATATGGCAATCCCAATCTCCCAATTCATCCCCCCCAAACCCTCCCCCCCCACACACTTTCCCCACTTGGTGTCCATATATTTGTTCTTTACATCTTTGTCTCTATTTCTGCCTTGCAAATCTGATTTGTACCATTTTTCTATCTTCCGCATATATGTGTTAATATACGATATTTGTTTTTCTCTTTCTGATTCATTTCACTCTGTATGACAGTCTCTAGGTCCATCCATGTCTCTACAAATGTCCCAATTTTGTTCCTTTTTACAGCTGAGTAATATTCCATTGTATATGTGTACCACATCTTCTTTACCCATTCGTCTGTTGATGGACATTTAGGTTGCTTCCATGTCCTGGCTATTGCAAATAGTGATAAGCCAATTTCTTAAACTCTCTCTCTCTCTACACACACACACACACACACACACACACACACACACACACACACACACACACACAATCCTGTTGCTTTTGTTTCTCTGGGGAACCCTAATACAGCAGAATTTTCTAAATGGTCCTTCTAGTCTGCATCTACCCATTGCCCTTACTTTACGGATGAGAAAACCAAGGCTCATAGAAGGGAAAGATTGCTCAGGGCCTCTGGAGACCCAGGACACTTTTTGTCCCTAGGAAGAGTTTGACAACACTCTAGGTTTAATTATATTTATTTTATGCTTACTTTGTATTTGTGGCCACTCATGGTGGTTTTCTATTCATGGCCCTGAAAGTTCCTTTCATGAGTGAATTAGTTTATGCTTAAAACAAATAAAATCAATTTTGTTAATAAAATTTAAAAAGTGTGAAGAGGCATTTCTTCTTGCTCAAGAAACATCATCTTTGTTCTCTTAAAGCCTTCAACTGATTGGCTGAGGCCCACCCACATTATGAAGGGTAACCTGAGTTCCTCAAAGTCTACTGCTTTAAATGTTAATCTCAACCAAAAAACACCCTCACAAGTGCTTCATCATCAAGGAGATTCACAGAAAGGCTATAGAAGCAGTTACAACAGTTCCACACCAAGATGGCTATGTGAGGATTCCAGCCCATACTGACTTAAAACAAGGAGATGTCCTGCCCCTGGGGCCCCTAGATCAGACATCCAGAGATTTTTACTCCCTGACAGGCAGGGTCGATGCCCCTACTCAGCCTTGAAGCAGTTACAGAAGATGGATCATCGCCCTTCTGCTTCCCATAAGAATATGGGAATAAAATCTCTGAGGGGGGAGTGAAACAGGAAGGAATGGGGCAGGACACAACCTTTGAAAGAATGACATAGCCTGAGGACATGACATAAACTGATTAGAACCAAATGGGTCCAAGATGGCAGACGAGTGGACTTCCACTAGACCTTGATCCTCAGTATATGCTCATTGTAACACATCAGCAAGCTAAATGATACACCCACAGGCACCATGACAGTTCCAAGGATCAAAAAGTGGGAGGTGGCCCAATTCCTGGAAATCCCTGCTCTTTCCCGAAATAGCCTGAATACTGCTCCCGCACATTTGCCTGTGACATTACCCACCCCTATGAAAACCAACAACCCCAAACCCTGGTGCCTTTCTCACCTTCTGAGATGGCTCACATTCTGTCTGTGGAGTGTGTTTCTCTCTAAACAAATTCACTTCTTACCTAAAAAACAACCAACCAAACAAACAAAAAAAACTCTGTCACAGAAATATCCCAAATAATGTTTTACCAAATATCTGGGCACCATGGCCCAGCCACTCTGACAGATTAAAAAGGAGTGTGTCTCCACCATGGCACCTGGGTGACTTTGTACATATTCCCACAGGCCATGCCAGCAAAGGCTTGAAACTCAGTGAATCAGCCACCTTTTGTTTCATTTTTATCTTTTTTGGGGTGGGGGGGCATTGAATGTGGGATACAGGCTATAGGGGGACTTCTTTCACTGTTCATGTTAGCAATAAACAGAATTTTTAAAAATTAATTTATTCATTGGCTGTGTTGGGTCTTCATTGCTGTGCACGGGCTTCCTCTAGTTGCAGTGAGCAGGGGGCTACTCTTCGTTGCAATGTGCAGGCTTCTCATTGCAGTGGCTTCTCCTGTTGCAGAGCACAGTCTCTAGGCACATGGGCTTCAGTAGTTGCAGCACATGAGCTCAATAGTTATGGCTCTCAGGCTCTACAGTGCAGGCTCAGTAGTTGTGGCACATGGGCTTATTTGCTCCAAGGCATGTGGGATCTTCCTGGACCAGGGCTTGAACCCGTGTCCCCTGCATTGGCGGGCAGATGCTTAACCACTGCACCACCAGGGAAGTCCCCAGAATTTTTAAATGCCTTGTTGTGTTTTTACCAGGTGAATCCATTAGGCTGTGCCTGTTGTGTGCTTGACAAGTGGCGTGCAGAAAATGGAGGTGAGTGGGTGAAATGTGGGGGACACTGGGGGGCCCATCTGGGCTGCTTTACCCTCACACTCACTCATCGTCATCCCAATCTGCTTCTGTCAAGCGTGGGTGGAAATGGCCTCTAAACACTCTGCATTCAGGCCTCCAGAACTGCCCACCCCTTCCCCTTTCCCCACGCTCTCTTTTCCTTTGTCACCTCCTGGCTGTACAGAGAGGGTCATGTGGCAGGTTCTGACGTGCTAGAAGGAGGTTGTACCACAGCTCACAGGGAGGTGGGGTTTGCGAGGGGAGCAGAGTCACCTGCCACATGAGTGAGACATAAGCCTGGAGTGTGTTAAGTCACTGGGACTTAGGGATTGCTTGTTGCAGCCGCTGGGGTGTACTTATTCTGACTAATGTAGTATTTGAACTTGCTTAATCCTCAAAACAGCCCTCCGAGGTAAGTTCCACGTTTATCCCTGCTCAATAAATGAGAAACTGGGACTTCCCTGGTGGCCCAGTGGTTAAAAATCCACCTTCCGAT
This sequence comes from Hippopotamus amphibius kiboko, assembly GCF_030028045.1. Taxonomy (NCBI): domain Eukaryota; kingdom Metazoa; phylum Chordata; class Mammalia; order Artiodactyla; family Hippopotamidae; genus Hippopotamus; species Hippopotamus amphibius. Next base: position 12,882,911 of record NC_080200.1, on the reverse strand, counting down.
GCAGGGGACATGGGTTCAGTCCCTGGTTGGGGAACTAAGATCCCACATGCCGCAGGGCAACTAAGCCCGCATGCCACAACGACTGAGCCCATGTGCTCAGGAGCACGCATGCCACAACTAGAGAGAAGACCGCACACCACAGCAAAAGATCCCACATGCTGCAACGAAGATCCCATATGCTGCAACTAAGACCCAACACAGCCAAATAAATAAATAAATAAATAAATAAATAAATAAATAAATAAGAAACTGAGCCACAGAGAGGGTCAGCTACACACCCCAAGGTCGTACAGGAGGTGGGAAAGCTAGAATTCTAACCCAGACCTGCTGCCTTTGGAGCCCACTCTGACCCAGAAGGTGCAACCCATAAATTTCTCATCCTTGGTCCCTGAGGTCTGTCTCCTTACAGTGGATGTCCTGTTCCTGAAGGGGGTGCAGCCCCAGCCCCCAGCCTTGTCCTTCCTGTTGCATCAGACAGTGTGCAGGTGTGCCTTGACCTCCCACTCTTCTGAAAGGAACCCACCCTGATCTGAAGTGGGAGGGGGCTTGGTGCAGTGCTGGCACAGAATAAACTCTCAATAAATGTTTGCGATTATTACTATCATTGATGGTGGTGAAGCACTGACCAAGAGGCAGCATAACTCAGTGGTTAAGCCGGAGGAACTGGATTCAAATCACATCCTCATCATTTACTAGCTGTGTGACCTTGAGTAAGTTACTTAACCTCTCTGTGCTTCAGTTTTCTCCATCCATGAAATGGAGATAACGATGCTATCTATTTCACACAGTTGTTGCAAGGATTAAGATCTAAAATGCTCCAGCAGTGCCTGCCACTGATGTTTTAGGTTTTACTATTATTCTAACATTTTCCCCTATTCAGTCGCATCTCCCAGGTCCCCAGGCATGGCAACAGCTCCTTCTGTGGCCAGGGCCTCCCCAGACTGCCCGCTACAAGCAAGACTCCCCTGCCTTCCCCCTTCCTTGGCTCCTGGACGCCCCTGCCCCCAGCCTGGGTTCCAGCACCATCTCCTCCCCTCTCGTTTGCCCCTCAGCCCCAGGGTGACCAGAACCCCTGCCTCGTGGGACAGCTTCCCAGCACTTTCCCCTTTTTAAGAGATTGACTGCAATTTCTATAATAACATCACATTAGCAAGAAATTAATGTCCTCATTAAGACAGCAATTAGGCACATTAGCACAGCAATAAAAGAGAAGCTTATGAAATAATTGCTGGTTCCAAAATGCCTTTAATTTAGTATTTTATATTGCACCATGTTATTAATTTTTTCCCTCGGCAGAAGATAATAAGAGAAACGTTTGAATTGTAGGGAGGTTTAACATTTTAAAAAAAAATTTTTTTAAGGAAAGCAGTGTTGATACCTATAGACAGACGATCTTTCTTCTCCCCAAAGCCCCCTTCATTTCCCAAGTCCATCCATGAGATGATGCTGGTGGTGGAGGTGGGCCCAGGGCCAGGCTGTGTCCCCGGACTTTTGGCCAAGCTTGAAGTCCAGAGGAGGCTGGAGTTGGGCAGTCTTTGATCCCAGAAGCAGGAGGAGCGGTGCCATGTTTCTTTGCCCTAAACAATGAATACCTATTTGTTTGATTTTTTTTCCAATGGGCTCCATCTCCTGAATTCAGATTCTTTTAGCAAATGTTTCCTTGGTATCCGGTGGCTCTGTCTCTGGCAACGTGAGGTTTCCAGCCTGGTGGAGAAGACAGATGCATAAGTGGGGAAATGCACTGATAGACTGGAAATAGCATTATTTTGCTATGTAATGAAATCATGGATCTGGGGAATCATTAAAGGAAAGGCAGATGAGGAACATATTTCCAGAGGGCTCTTTGGCCCCCATCTGAAGCCCCAGGTCAACCTTTGCATCCCTAGATGTGACACAGTTGGACATGCAGTGGCTTCTGGTGGGAGCAGCAGAAGGTACCCAGCAATACTGGGTGTCCTTGCCCCAAATCTAGAATCTTCTCTAGCTGTCTTAGATTGGGTTAGGCTGACCTTGAGACAAGGATTTGAGGGCAAGTGGTTTATTTGGGAGGTGACCAGGAGGTGAATGGGGAAGTGAGACAGGAAGGGAAGGAGACAATTTCAGGTAACAGAGCTGTGAGTAACAACAAAAATGAGTGGAGGGGATGGTGAGGAATCTGAATGCAGCATACTTTTCTGAGCAAGGAAGGGCCTCTCAGAGGAGTGGACATGTGAGCAGAGACCTAAGGAGGCAAGGGAGGGACCCACGTGAAGATCTGGGGGAAGAGGGTTCGAGGCAGGGGTAGCAGCAGGTGCAAAGGCCCAGGGGTGGAAACAAGCTTGAAAAGTATGAGGACCAGCCAAGAGGTGAATGGAAGTGAGAGAGAGAAAGGGGATGCAATCAGAGAAATGTCAAGTAATGAAGGAACATGGAAGTATTCATAAAGAAGTGAAGAAAATGGCAGCCAAAATGAGAGTTCCCTAGGAATTGAGTCTGGCTCTTTCCTGAGGAGGGGCAAGTTGTGCCCAATGCACATGTCTGCCGGTCAGACCCCATGTCAGTTGCCTGTTGACCATTATGCTGCATAACAAACAATCCCCAAATCCAGTGGCTTAGAGAATCAGCATTAATTATGGCTCCAAAATCCATGGGTCAGCTGGACTGTGTTTTTGGTCTTGGCTGGGCTCATTCATGAGCCTGTGGTCAGCTGTGAGGCAGGGAGACACAATCTGTTTACCCATGTTCGGCTCTCCACATGTTTGGGGCTTGGATGGTCTAGCATGGCCTCAGCCAGGCTAACAGTTCTCTCCTCCATGTCCCTTGTCCTTCAGCAGGCTAGCCCTGGCTTTGGTCACGTGACAGAGGCAAGATTTTTTTTTTTCCCAGACAGCTAGTAGAAATGTGCAGCATCTCTCGAGACCCAGATTCAGAATGGCACTCGTATTTCTGCAGCATTTGATCGGCCAAAGCAAGTCGCAAGACCAGCCCAGATTCAGGGAGGTGTGGAAACAGGCTCTTCCTCCTGATGGGAAGAGCTACCCAATGAGGAGGCAAAGAGTGAAGATAGTTGGGACATAGAACTGGGTGCATTTAGCAGTCAGTTCACACTGGCTCCCTGACTTCTCTGGGGGCTTTTAAAAATCACTCTCTGTCCCTCCCTGGTCATCCCAAGTCAGCCTACAGTCCTTAACCCCAGCCTCGGCCCTTTTAGAAGTTCCTCCTGCCCATATTTGCTCTCTAAAGTCCTGAAGGATCTGTAGCTTGTGTTCAAAACCCCAAATTCCTGACAAGGCTTCACTTCCTCCTCAGTTTTGAGGTGTGACCAGAACTGGAATTTTTTATTGACATAGTTGTCTCTCCTAATAGTGAACTCGAGAGTTGATGTCAGCTATGGCAGTCAGAGTTTAGTGTATAGGGTGCCCCTGAGCAAAGGAGAAATGGGCACTCACAGCATGGCTTGAGCACTTTCAGTGCCCTCTTGTGCAGTGTCCAACCTGTACAACCATACCAGCCAGTCCTGATTAGGGGACTGGAGGAAAAAAAGGGGAAAGAAAAAGAAGGAGAAAGGAATTCCACTGGGAACCAGGGCACTATTTAACCTTAGTCCTCTGGCCAAATGAAGGACCTTCCTCAAACTGATGAGGGACCCTGGGGAAACCGCAGCCCAGCCACCCACCCAGACAGCCAGCTTGGCCTCTGTGGACCAAGGCTGGACCAGGCCCTGTGGGGGAGTGAAGGGGGACCAAGAGATGGGGGAGGAGTAGGGTAGAAAGGTCTCAGCTTTCCCTGTCCCACACCCCCACCCCATCCTGTATCCCGAGGAAATAAAGTGCAGCTGGGTTCTCAGTTGCCATGGCGACTGCCACAAAGAATTTGGGGGGAAAAACACCCCGGGGGCATGAAGAAGCAATTTGCTCTCAGCTCTGGGAGGCAGGGGATATGGGGGAAATGCAGATCAGCATCTCCCGAGGAGGAAAAAGCGGTGAGAGAGACCCAGACCAGGGTAGGTGGTGTCCAGGAGGCTGGAACCTTCCGTGGCCCCCAGCAGCCATCTGAAGGGAGAGAGGGCCAGGGCAAGTCCAGCTCCGGTGTGGAGGTTTTCAAATCTAAACTCTCACTTCCAAGCCCCACCAGGGCATCCTCATGCTACCTACCCTAAGCCTTCTACATCCCTCTTCTGGGGAGCAGGGCAGGGATAGGACCGCCATTCGGATTTTTTCTTTCTTTTTTAATTTGCAATTCCACCTTGGGACAGGGCACTGACTGGGGAGCTGCACAGGCCTGATACCCAGCAAATTCCCCCAAATCCAGCAAGGGACCCAGCCTCACTCCCCAGCCCCTCCCCTCCCCCTTCAGGCTGTGATGGAAAGGTCCAGACATCCTCCGATGTGGGGAGGAGGGCGAATTTAAACCCCCAGAGGGAACATGCAGCCTAGTTCCCCCTCCTTCTAGTTTCCCTAAACCTCCAAGAAAGCAGAGTGTGGTGGCAGCTGCGTTTTTTTTTTTTAATCTGTTAATAAAACGCAAGTGAATCAAATCCGCTCGGAGGGAAAGGGGGGGGCGGCGAGGCAGGGGCCATGGTGTTTGCAGAAGTTGGAAATTTAATAAGAAGGAAAAATAAAAATAGCCACTGTGCTGGAGAGACAGAGAGAGGGTTGGAAGAAGTAGGCGGGTGTGGGACTCCAGGCTAGGTGGAGACACATGCAGAGGGGAAAGGGGGTGAGGGGCTGGAGAAGGTGAGGGTCCCCAGAGTCTGGAGGGGCAAGGAAGGCATAGCTGGGACAACAGGAAAGGAAGGTTTGGGGCACCACCCAGAGTGGCCCAATTCCCTGGCAGATTTCCCATAGGGGTTAGCAGGACACAGAGATTGGGGATTGGCCATCTGAAAACCTAGGCGAGGGGGTACAGCACCTGATTACTTGGTCTTCACAGTGCCCCCTACCTCCCAGCTGCTCAGATGATGCACCACACAGACAGGGTTGCCATGAACAGCTGCGTAGGTTGTTCACTGCACAAGAGTGCCTGACAGAAGCCTAAGCAAGGGCTGATACCATCTGTTCCCCTCGCCACAACTTTCATATGCCCAGAGGAAGGGGTGCCTTTTTTTTAAAATTATTTATTTATTTATTATTTTTTTGGGGGTACACCAAGTTCAATCATCTGTTTTTATACACATATCCCCGTATTTCCTCCCTTCCTTGAGAAGGGGTGCCTTTTAAAGATCCACATAATAAAGTGGAAACACCCTAAAAGTCCATTAAGAGATGAATGGATAAACAAATGTGGTCCATTCATATAATAGAATATTATTCAGCCAAAAAAAAGGAATGACGTACTGGCACATGCTACAATGTGGATGAAACTTGAAAACATCACGCTGAGTGAAAGCAGCCAGGCATAAAAGATTGAATATTGTATGAATCCATTTACATGAAATGTCCAGAATAAGTAAATCCATGGAGACAGAAAGCAGATTGGTGGTTGCCAGGGGCTGGGGAGGGTGGTAGTGAGAGGGGAAGATTGGGAAGTAACTCTTTAATGGGTACAGGTTTCCTTTTGGGGTGATGAAAAGTTCTGAAACTAGATAGAGGTGGTGGTTGCACAACATTGTGAAGGTACTAAATATCACTGAGTTGTACACTTTAAAAGGGTTGATTTTAACCAGTTTGCAGGGTAGAAATAGAGACACAGATGTAGAGAACAAATGTAATGACACAAGGGGGGAAGTGGGGGTGGTGTTGGGGGAACGAATTGGGAGACTGGGATTGCCATAAATACATTACTAATGAGAAAAAATATCAAATGGTACACTTTAAATATATGCAGTTTATTGTATGTCAAGTATATCTCAATAAAAGTTCTTAAAAAAATAAAATGGTTGATTTTATGTTAGGTGAATTTCACCTGAATAAAAGAAGCAAAGATCCATGCCAAGATGGACTCGCTGGGGCCCTGCACATGGGTGATCACACTCCCTCATCCCCCGCCCAAAACCCAGGATTGCTGAGAGGCCCAGACCAGAGCAGCCTTGGGGGGCCCTCTGAGAATGGCTAAATGGAATTCATTCATTCACTCCACAAACATTTATTGAGTTGTTTATTTCATGCCAGGTGCTGTGCTGGGCGATGAATGAATAAACCCCTGCCCGGGGGCTGCCAACCCAGTAGGGCAGATAGACAAACCCAACAGACACGACCAACAGTACATGAGGTGATGGCGTGTGTTACAGAGAGAAATAAAACCCGCAGGGCTGTGAGCAAGCAGGGACACTGCCTTCAGTTTCAACGGGGTGTCCTCACTGAGGAGGTGACATTTGAGCAAAGTCCTGAGGCAGGCTATGTGAGGGAAGAGCATTCCAGGCAGAGGGAACAGCCAGTACAAAGCACTGAGCCTTCTTACCTGAAATAATGAGCGCCTCTAAATGTGGATTACTCAACCATAGTTAAAGTTCTGCTAAGGCTGGCTTGCTTTCTCTTTCTTTCTTTCTTTCTTTCTTTCTTTCTTTTTCTTTCTTTCTTTCTTTCTTTTTTAATTTCCAATTCTGACTTGGATGAGGCACCAGCTGGGAGATGACACAGGCATGACCCCCATCAAATCTCCCCAAAAGCAAGCCTTGCATTTCTATCACCAGTGGATGATCCACAGCAGGGTCCCCAACCGCCGGGGTCATGGACCGGTAGTGGTCAGTGGCCTGTTAGGAACTGGGCCGCACAGCAGGAGGTGAGTGGTGAGTGAGTGACGTTTCATCTGTATTTACAGCCACTCGCCATCTCTGGCATTACTGCCTGAGCCCCACCTCCTGCCAGCATTATTGTGAGTTGTATAATTATTTCATTATATATTATGATGTAATAATAATAGAAATAAAGTGCGTAGTAAATGTAATGCTCTTGAATCATCCTGAAACCATCCCCCCACCCCAGTCCGTGGAAAAATTGTCTTCCGCTAAAGTGGTTTCTTGTGCCAAAAAAGTTGGGGACTGCTGACCCACAGTCTACGCCAGGACTAGGGCAAAAGTCATATCAGCAAATCATAGATAAGACTTACTGTCTTACCTGCTTCCTTATTCCCTCATTTAACCTTCACAGTGAACCCCAAATGATGTAAAAAATGTCATCTCCATTTTTCAAGTGTGAAAACTGACTTGAAACAGAGATTTGTCTCCCCAAGCTGAACAGGAGCTCTGGATTTGAACCCAGGACGTCTGTCTGTGAAGCCAGGTGGGTGAGGTCTGTGAGGTCCTTCCAAGGCTGGACCTTAACGGGGTCCCCAGGCCTCCAGTCTTGCCTTGGAGCTGCCTCTGGGTCTCGGGGCTCACAGAAGGGCCGGGCTTGGCAGAGGGTCGCCAGCGCAAGGGAGTCAGCGTCGGCGGGTGATTGATGGTTTAATATCTCGCTCTGCGACCCAGGCCCCTCCTCGCCCACGCAGCGGCGGGTGGCCCCCAACGAGAGGCAGAGATGGGATAATTCAGTTACCGAAGAGAGAACGAAAATTCCAGAGAGAGAGAGAGAGGAGAGAGAGGAGAGAGAGAGAGAGAGAAAGAGAGAGAGGAGAGAGAGGAGTGCAGACCAGGGGCGAGTAGAGAACTGGTCTGACAGGGCTCATATGCGAGGGAGGAGGCAGATTCCCGATCTTGTTGAGGGCCGGGGTCTCCCAGCCCCCAGTCCCTCTGCAGCCTCCACTTGACTTCCTGTCTTGAAATGGAGACAACAGATGCGATGAGTGAGAGGCTTCAAGGCAGGATCGAGGTCTCAGAGGAGACGGCAGCATATGGCCTCCATCTGAAAAGGCTGGATCGAGGCTGGGGAGACAAGGGAGGGAGACGGATGCCGGCCGAGCTGGGAGCTGGAGGGGCTGGGAGTTCTAGGTACCCAGCTCAGGAGCCTCGGGTCCTGCTTGACTTGATTCCTTTCTCTCTCTATGTCCGCTCACATCCAAACCTTGGACTTCACGTCTCCCCACCTGCATGGCCCCCACCTGGCCCAGCGCCGCATCGCTCACCTGGACCCTGCCTCTGCCCTGGTCCGCGGCTCCTGCCCTCGCCCTGGTCTACTCCTCCCACGGCCCCCAGGGGGCGCCGGTGAACACTGAGCCAGGTGGCATCCTTCCTCTGCTCAGAACCTTCGTGGCTCCCACCTTGGCTGAGTTTCCTGTTGCTGCCATCACTAATTCCCACAAGTTTAGCAGCTTAAACAACACACATGTATCATCTCAGGTTCTGGAGGTTAGAAGTTTGGTTCGGGTCTCAAGAGGCTAAAATCCGGGTGTCAGTGACTGCGAGACTCTAGGGAAGGATCCTGTTAGCTGCTCAGTTGGGTATTGACATAATTCAGTTCCTTACAGTTGTAGGACCAAGGTCTCCCTTTGTTGCTGGCTGTCAGCTTAAGCTGTAGTCTGCACTCACTGGCTCGTGGCCCCTCCCTCCATTTTTAAAGCCAGCAAAGGGGAGTTCTTTTCATATGGCATCTCTCTGACCCCCCCCCCCCCCCGCCTCCTTCTTCCACATTTAAGGGCTTGTGTGATTAGATTGGGCCCCAGCCTCTAATGAGGATAACTCCATCTGAAGATCCTTAATTACATTTGCAAAGTCCCTTTTGCCAGGTGAGGTAAAGTCACAAGTCCCAGGGATTAGGACATCTTTGGGTGGCCATTATTCTGTCTACCAAGCTCCTCACTCAGAGCAAAACCCCAGGTCCTCACTAAGGCCACAAGACCCCGCACACTCTGCCCCATCACCTCCCTGCCCTTGTCTCCCTTGACCTCCTCCCCTCATTCCCTCCCTCCTGCCGCGTGGGCCGCTTTGCTGTTCTCCAAATTCTTCAGGCACATTCCTGCCTCAGAGCCTTTGCACAGGCTGTTCCCTCTACCTCAATCATCCTCTCCCTGATATCTGCATGCTTTCTTCCTCAGCTCCTCCAGGTGTCCCCTCACGTGTCCCCTCCCTAGGGCAGTCCTCCCTGGTACACACAACATCCACCCCCCAATTTGCAACCACCAGAGAGCCCCATCATGGCTTTGTTTTTCTTTCTTTCTTCTTCTTTTTTTTGGCTGCGTTAGGTCTTCGTTGCTGCCCACGGACTTTCTCCAGTTGTGGCGAGCAGGGGCTACTCTTTGTTGCAGTGCTCGGGCTCCTCACTGCGGTGGCTTCTCTTGTTGCGGAGCATGGGCTCTAGCTGCTCGGGCTTCAGTAGTTGTGGCACTCAGGCTCAGTAGTTGTGGCACGTGGGCTCAGTAGTGTAGTGCTTGGGCTCTAGAGCGCAAGTTCAGTAGTTGTGGCACACGGGCTTAGTTGCTCCACGGCATATGGGATCTTCCTGGACCAGGGATCAAACCCGTCTCCCCTGCACTGGAGGGCGAATTCTTAACCACTGAGCCACCAGGGAAGCCCCATGGCTTTGTTTTTCTGCATTGCACTCACCACCCTGGGATATACCCAAGGATATTTACTCGTTGTTTGTCTTATTTCTTGTCTGTCTCCCCCACCCAAATGTCAGCTCCATCAGGGGAAGTTCTTTATCAACACTATTCCCTCCAGACTCCTCAGCACCCCTCCGCCCCCTCCTTCAGCCCCTGGCACACAGCAGGTGCTCAATAAGTGTTTGGTGAGTGAATGGAGGGCAGGCAGGCAGGGCCCCATCATGGAGGGGAACTCAAGGGCCCCGTGGAAGGCAGGAGGGCAGGTGGAGAAGGGTCGGTATGAGGGGGCAGAGCAAAAGACCTAGAAGAATCCTGGAGGTGAAGAGGACTCTATGGTGAAATGGTCCAGCACTGACCAGTCCTACTCGTGTTGTGGGGTCAGATGCAACTGCATTTTGGCTTCCCGCTGCCCCATAACGTGCTTTGGGGAGGGGAGTAGGGGAGCATCTCCCCCCGCCTGCCCCGCCCCACTGGAATAAACTCAGCCTCCTGATGTTCCTGCTTATCTCAGATAACAGATGCTCCTGTGGTCACCTTAGGTCACAAAGTAGCTAAGGCACGATTCAGAACATCCCGACCCAAACCCAGACAGTGGTTTAAACTTAAATATTCTCCCCCCTCCTCAGGGCCAGCTTCTGGGGCCCCCGGAGTGATGTCAGTCCATCCTCACCTCCGCCCTCCCTCCTTTGCTGTCACACTGTTAAAGAAAACCAGAGCCTGACACACATTAAAAGCCACGAGGGTCATTTTTATTTTTTAAAACAACTATTGCAATAGTGGAAGAGAGGCCTCAGTATAGAGGTGGGCTCAGTTCTGAGTGCAGAATGGGCGTGTGGGGATTTGCAACCAAGGAACAGGATGGGGGCGGGGGGTTCAGTGAATAGAAAATTACTAAGAGGAGACGTCAGGGGTAGCAGGGATTCTGGCTCCCCTGACTTAACTGGATTCTTACTAAAACTAGAGGCGACAGAAAGGACCCAGAGAAGCCCAAGGTTGAAGCTGAAAGATTGCGGAAAAGATTGCTCACAGGAGCCTGAGCAAATTTGGGTCAAGGAGAGAGTCTTTGTCAAGACCCAGGATCTGAGCTTAGGAAGGGAAGGGGGGTGTAGGGGGTTGAGTGGTGGTCCCCAAAAGGCTATGCCTACGCCCTAACCCCCAGAACCTCTTGACTGTGAACTTATTTGGGAAAAGGGTCTTTGCAGACGTCATTAAGAATCTTAAAATGAGATCATCCTGGATTATCTGGGTGGGCTTAAATCCAATGTTGAGCATCCTTATAAGAGACAGAAGGGGGACGTCCATGGTGGCACAGTGGTTAAGAATCTGCCTGCCAATGCAGGGGACACGGGTTTGAGCTCTGGCCTGGGAAGATCCCACATGCCACAGAGCAACTAAGTCCGAGTCCACAACTGCTGAGCCTGTGCTCTAGAGCCCGAGAGCCACAACTACGGAAGCCCGCATGCCCTAGAGCCTTCACGCCACAACTACTGAGCCCACGTGCCACAGCTGTTGCAGCCTAAGTGCCTAGAGCCCATGCTCCACAACAAGAGAAGCCACGGCACTGAGAAGCCTGCACACCGCAGCAGCGTAGCCCCCAGCTCGCCGCAACTAGAGAAAGCCCTGCAGGCAGCAATAAAGACCCAACACAGCCAAAGAAAACAAAAGAGAGAGAGAGAGAAGGGAAGAGAACACAGATACACAGGGAGAAGTCCGGGTGAAGACAGAGGCAGAAATTAGAGGGATACAAAAGCCAGGCAACACCTGGAGTGACTAGATGCTAGAAGAGCAAGGAAAGATTCTTCCCCAGAGCCTTCAGAGGAAGCACGTCCTGGCCAGACACCTTGATTTCACATTCTGGCCTCCAGAACTATGAGAGAATAAATTCATATGGTTTTAAGCGTCGAAGTTTGTGGTCTTTGTTAGGATAGCCCCAGGAAACAAGGGGTCAGATGGTTCTTGTTAAACTGGTTCTGCTGTCAGATGACACTGCCTTTCAAGGAACTACCAGGTGTTCAGAGCGGAGACTTCCTCTTCTATATACTTTTAAGGAACCACCTGACCTGGCCCCTGACGCTGTGTTCGGAGCTGCTCTCTGCTCAGTCTGACTCTCTCCCCACTGAAACCAGTCAACTTGCAACGGGAGTCCCAACACCTCCCACGGGGAGCTCTCCTGAAAGTACCCCATATTTTGATCCTCCAGAGCAGTCACCAGGCTCTTTCTCCTGACCTCCACAGGTCAGGAGGTCCCCAAAGTCCAGGGGACCCACAACAGATTCTCCAGACAATCCTGCTGGATGTCTGCCTTGCTCTGGCTTAAGGTGAGGGGGGCACCCTGGCCTGTCCCCTTTCTCTCCAAACCTGCCTTCCCCAAAACCTTTCAGACCCCGATCAAGGTGAGAGGTGAAACCCACCGTGGTCCATCAACTTTGGAAATCTTCACTGTGCTCGGATGCGTCCCACTGTTTTCTTGCGTGCTTATTTTCAGGACTCAATATAAATGACCGTGTTAGCAAGCTGTTACTCTAGTAATATCCAACTCTGGGGGTCACTGATGTTAATCGCTAAATATTCCCAGTTGTCCATCTTCTGGGCACATGATGGGTGGCACTTCTTGACCCCCCTGTGATTTGCTGGAGCCACGTGATGAATTCTGGCCCATCAGCTACAAGTAGAAGTGATGATGTCACTGCCAGCCTGGAGCATTTAATTGCCAATGCAAGACTCTTTGCTCTCTTTCTCTGCCACAGTGACTAGGAACATTCCAGATAGTTGCTGTGTCATCAGCCTGGGTCCTGCCATGAGGATGACCCGAACAGAGACCCCAAATGGCTACGTAGCGTGAACAAGAAATCAACTTTTAAGTCACTGAGGTGGTAGGCTTTATTTGTTACCGCAGCATAACCTAGCGTCTCAGTCAGTATGTTAGTATTCCATGGCTACTGTAACAAATCACTGGAAACTTGATAGCTTAACACAATAAACATTTATTCCCTTACAGTTCTGCAGGTCAGAACTCTGAGATTGGTTTCACTGGACTGAAACCAAGGTGTTAACAGGACCCTGCTCCTGCAGGAGGCTGTAGAGGAGAATCTGTTTTCTTGCCTTTGCCAGCTTCTAGAGCCTTGTCCCTTTCATTCCTTGGCTCAAGGTACCTTCCTCCATCTTCAAAGCCAGCAGCACAGGATGGTCAACTCTCTGTTTCATTATCACATCATCTTCTCCTCTTCTGTTTTTTTTTTTTTTAATATGTTACATTTTATTTTATTTTTTAATTTTATTTATTTAGTTAGGTTGCGTCGGGTCTTAGTTGTGGCACACAGGATCTTCATCACAGCGCACGGGCTTCTCTCTAGTTGTGACCTGCAAGCTCAGTAGTTGTGGCGCGTGGGCTTAGTTGCCCCGCAGCACGTGGGATCTTAGTTCCCCGACCAGGGATCAAACCTGCGTCCCCTGCATTGGAAGGCAGATTCTTAACCACTGGACCACCAGGGAAGTCCCTTCTCTTCTGTTTTTGTAGTCTATCTCATCTCCCTCTGCTTCCCTCTTATAAGGACATTTGTGATTGCATTAGGGGCTGCCCAAGTAATCCAGGATAATCTCCCCCATTCCAAGAGCCTTAACTGAATTCCATCTGCAAAGCTTCTTTTGCCATATAAGGTCACATTCTCAGGTCCCAGGGATGAGGAACTCATATATTTGAGGGCCATTATTCAGCCTAAAACAGTGGGCTCCCCTAGAAGCAAGGATTCAAGTGAAAATAGTATATTTGGAAAATGACTCCAGGAACAACAGTGAGGAAATGAGGAAACCATGAATGGGTATGTTATTGAGACTACTGCTATGGGCAACTAGGCTCAATTCTACTGGAGAATTCCGGGAGAGTGTGGAACTGTGCGATGAAGGATTACCCAAAGAGAGGTCTGGCCTTTACCCTTGGCTCCCGGTAGGTGACCTCTAAGCCCTAGGAATGTCTTGCTTGATAAGAGTATCTTTGTTTATCTGGGGTCTTGGCGATGGCAGACAATCTATGCTAACACTGTAATTTATGGTTGGAGAATTGGGTCACACTAGATAGTAACAATGTTATTTATGATGGGGGCCTTGGACCATCTAGTATCAGCTCGACTTCTGCAGGGGCTGGAGACCGAGGTCAACCACATGGGTGGTCAACCATATCTATGTGACTAAGACCCAGTAAAAACTCTGAACATCGATGCTGGAGGGAGCTTCCTAGGTTGGCAGTATCCCATCCATATTGTCACACATCATTGCTGGGAGAAGTTAGCACTGTACGTACGACTCCACTGTGAGAGAAGAAGTGGCTGCTTGCTCTTGGTGTCTCCTGGATCCTGCCCCACGCACCTCTTCCCTTGGCTAATTGTATCTTATTTCTCTTTTTCTTTTTGGCCACACCATGTAGCTTTTGGGAATCTTAGTTCCCTGAGCAGGGATTGAACCTGGGCCCTCTGCAGTGAAAGCACAGAGTCCTAACCACTGGACCACCAGGGAATTCCCCTCCTTGGCTGATTTTAATCTGTATTCTTTCCCTGTAATAAACCATAACCATGAGTATGAGAGCTTTGCAGTGAGAATTATCGACACTGAGGGTAGTCTTGGGAACCCCAAACCTGCTGCTGGTGGTAGAAGTGAAGGTGGTTAGCGGGACCCCAGTATTTGCAATTGGTGGTAGAAGTTTAGGAGCTGGGAACTCAAACTTTGCAAGAATGTGAGGCAGGAGGTAGATGCCTTCCCCCACCCCGCCCACGAGTGAAGCATTTAGAGATTCATTCCCCGTGGACTGATACTCCAAGATGAGAATAGCAGGACAATTGACAGAGGAGGCTGGGCCCTGCCCAGATAGAATTTAAGAGGCCACATATTTCTCATTCTGGAAGTCAGTAGACCTCCCTAATTACACATGCACAGAAAGGCTCCTTGGAGGTCAAAATGGGAAGGGGCGCCACCCCATGGTAAAGTGATGCCAGCTACCCATAGGCCCCTTTGGCAGAATTCATCTTGGCTGAGAGATGCACACACACACACGGGAGGATCCTGAGATATAACAAATACGGACTCTGAACCAGGAAAATCAAAATGAGTGGCCAAAGGAAACCTGGAAGAAATGCCCCATAAACGTGATTTAAACTGCCACGAGGGCGCGACTATCCCGCTGAGCCCACCCACGTGTCTATCCACACATACTGAACTCTTTTTCTCTCCTAACAAATACTTGTTTCACTGCCTTCCATCTTTGTGGGAGTTATTTTCTGCAAAGCCAAAGGGCCAAGGGGCTTGTCACTGACCGCTGCTCTCACTGCTGTGACCCAACCTCAATCTCTGGCCGGGAACCAAAACCCCACTTCAAGCTGCTGTGGGCCAAGGCCGCCTGAGATCAAATGCACCTCAGAGTTGTCCCACCTGAGATGTGATGGAGCTGGGGTATTTATCCTCCAAGTCTCACTTTTCATTGGCCAAGACTGCTCCTGAAGGCATTAACTTGCATAGGCTTTATCCTGAGAAAAAGCCATCAGGCAGAGAGTTGCAGGTACTGGCAGTACTGGCACAGCTAATGTCAGGGGGACATGGGCAGGACACCCACAGTGTGGGCAGAACACACAGCCTGTGCTAATACTTTGACATCTACTGAGAACTTTGTAAGTGCTAGACACTGTTCAAGCCTTTTATTTTCTTATGGATCCTAAAGATACCCTATGGTCTATTAATAAGCCCATTTTTCTGATGAGGAAACTGAGGCATGGATAGGTTAGGTCACTCAAACAAGGTGCATTAGTCTGCTTAAGCTTCCATAACAAAATACCCTAGACTGGATGAATTAAACAACAGAAATTTCTCATAGTTCTGGAAGCTAGAAGTCCAAGGTCAAGTTGTTGGCTGATTTGGGTTCTGGTGAGAGCTCTCCTCCTGGCTTGTAGATGACTAACTTCTGGCTGTGTCCTCACATGGTGAGGAAAGAGATCACTCTTCTGTCTCTTCTTAAAAGGGCACTAATCCTATTGGATCAGACCTCCACCCTCATGACCTCATTTAACCTTAATTATCTCCATAGAGACCTAGACTCCAGACACAGTCACATTGGTGATTGGGACTTTAACACTGGTAATTGGGGGAAGCACATTCAGTCCCTAACACAGGATCACAGAGCTATTGAGTGCTGGAGCTGAGATTCAAACCCAAGCTCCTACTCACTGCTTCTTCTTCATTTTTTTTTTATAAATTTATTTTTATTTTATTTATTGGCTGTGTTGGGTCTTCGTTGCTGCACATGGGCTTTCTATAGTTGTGGCAAGTTGGGGTTACTCTTTGTTGTGGTGCATGGGCTTCTCATTGTGGTGGACTCTCTTGTTGTGGAGCATGGGCTCTAGGCATACGGGCTTCAGTAGTTGTGACACATGGGCTCAATAGTTGTGGCTTGTGGGCTCCAGAGAGCAGACTCAGTAGTTGCGGTGCATGGGCTTAATTGCTTCTCGGCATGTGGGATCTTCCTGGACCAGGGCTCAAACCCATGTCCCCTGCTTTGGCAAGCAGATTCTTAACCACTTTGCCACCAGGGAAGACCCTACCCACTGCTTCTTATAGCCAATGGAGAAGTAGAAAGCTTGCAGAGGGGAAGGGAGAATGGATGAGGGACAGCAGGTGGAGATCATGAGAATGGATTGTAGAAACTTGAACTTCAGCCTAATTGGGGCTAAGAGCACCCTAAGGTTTTGCAGCTTGGGTGGTTGCTTTAAACCTTAAGTTGGACCTGTTCACTTTCTTGCTCAAAACCCTCCATTGGCTTCTCAGAACTCTTAGAAAAAAATATGGCCTCCTCCCCATGACATATAAGCCCCTGTTACCTCCCTGCCCTCATCTCTTATCATTGACCTTCTCCCTGACTTCACTCCAGCCCCTTTTATGTTTCTCAAACACACCGAGTGTATGCCAACCTCAGGTCCTTTGCATATGCTTTTGCTGGCATTTGCAGGGCTTGCTCTCTCTCTTTTTTTAAAATTCATTTATTTGTTTATTTATTGGCCGCATCGGGTCTTCGTTGCTGCACACGGGCTTTCTCTAGTTGCAGCAAGTCAGGGTTACTCTTCATTGTGGTGTGTGGGCTCCTCATTGCGGTGGCTTCTCTTGTTGCAGAGCATGGGCTTTAGGCACGTGGGCTTCAGTCATTGCGGCACATAGGCTCAATAGTTGTGGCTCGTGAGCTTAGTTGCCCAACAGCATGTGGGATCTTCCTGGAGCAGGGATCGAACCTATGTCCCCTGCATTAGCAGGCAGATTCTTAACCACTGTGCCACCAGGGAAGTCCTGCTCTCTCTCTTTACTCAGGTTTCTGCTTGGGGCATATACTGTTTCCTAATATTCCTTTTCCTTGTTTTTTTTTTTTTTATCTTTTTTCTTTTTTTTTTTTTTTGTAAGCAATTATTTTTCATTGTGATAAAATACACATAACATAAAATTTTAGTAAATGAAGTATCAATACATTCACAATGTTGTACAACCATCACTACTATCTAGTTCCAGAACTTTCTCATCACTCTCAATAGAAAACCATTATGCAGTCACTCCCCATTCCGCCCCCTACTTTCCTTCTATTAATAGAACTCCATTTTTAAGCTAGGTGCACAGCCATCCAAGAAAAAGACTACATTTCCCAGCCTTCCTTGAAGCCATGGCCATGTGACTGCATTCTAACCAATGGCATGTGAGCCACAGTGATGTGAGCAACTTCCCCGCAACACCTTGAAGGGGAGGAGCGGAGCCTCCACCTGACCTTTCCTGTCCCACTGGCTGGAAGGTGAATGTGATGAGGAATCATCTCAGCCCACCTTACAGGTGGTAGAACAGAAGAAAGAAAGAGCCTGAGCCCCCACCCCCATGTTGCCAATCCTTCCAGCCCTGGACCATTTAAACTTAGATTATTAAGTGAAAGCTAAATAAAGTTATCTCTTATTTGAGCTACTGTAATGTTGGGTTTCTGTTCCAGCAGCCAAAATGATATTGTCACTAACACAGAGTTTGGTAATAGAGTCTAAAATACCTGGCGTTTCCTTAGCAAGCGGGCAACTGGTGAGGATTCAGATATGATGGGCTGGGACACTGATGGCCTTTGTTATGTAGGGATGAACCATTTACGAAGCCTGCTGCTATAGGCTGAGTGTGTGTGTCCCCCAAAATTCAAGGGTTGAAACCAAATCCCCAATGTGGTAGTATTAGGAAGTGAGGCCTTTGAGAGGTGATTAAGTCATGCAGGTGGAGCCCTTATGAATGGGATTAGTGCCCTTATGAAAAAGACCCTGGACAGCTCCTGGCCTCTTCTACCAAGTGAGGACACAGGGAGAAAACAGCCATCCATGAAGTGGGCCTTCACCAGACACCAGATCTGCCGGCACTTTGATCTTGGACTTCCAGCCTCCGGAACTGGGATAAACAAATGTCTGTGGTTTATAAGTCACCCAGTCTGTGGGATTCTGTAACAGCAGCCCGAACAGACTAAGACACCTGCCATCTGTTCTATCCTTGAAGACAGCCTGTATCTCTAGGGAGAGTGGTTGGCTTTCTGGAATACAAGCCATGCACCATCTATGGCTATTATGTGAGTCAAAAATAACCTGTGTGTCCTTTAAGCCATTATAATGTTTCTCTTGCTCTCCATATCCACTCAGCTCCTGAATTCAGATGGCAACCAAGAGCCTGGATGGCAAATTCAGATTAGTGATGGATACTGCATTTTCCAAATGACAAACATTTGGACAGTGAAGTGTACCTGCGTTTGGGGGCCTTGTTGTTACAACAGCCTAACATTTGCCTTAACTAATATCCACAAAATAAACTGCTTTCTTTATTGAGTATTGGGGGATTTTAATGAGGGAATACACATAAAGCACCTAGCATGTGCCAGGCACATAGTAGGTGCTCAATAAATATTCATTTTTTTCCCCACCACCACCACCATCTCTGGTTTAGAGAAGGAGATGTTCCTTCTCAAACTGCTGGGGAAGATGCTTTGGTATCTCTTTTGTTTCCAGGCAAGAAGCCTTGTCCCCAGGCTGGCTTCCTCTGCAGTCACAGCTCTCATCTGGCAGACCCTCTCCCCACAGCAATCTCTCCCTCTCTCTTATTCTGGTAATGCTGTTCTCTCCCTATGCCCCTTCTTGCCGTGTTATTTCCTTTCAACCTGCCCTTGTTCCTTCCTTGAACTCCCCTTCACTAACACAGTAAGCACATGGCCAGGAGCTGTCTGCACGGACCAGGGCCAGTTTCTTGCAAAACTTTTTATGAACCTCCCCTGACTACTAAGTGGTTAAAAATATCCACTCCACCCAGGCAATTTTGCTAAGCTGGTGTCAGGGGGAGAAAGGGAGACGCAGGAGAGCTCACAAATGAAGCAAATTGCTGAAAATCGGATTTTTACTGTCTTATCTAGGAGCCACATGAGAGGAGAGGAGATTGCAATTTCTGCTGGAACTTTCTCACATCCCTGCATCTGGGGCAAGAAAGTGGTGGAAAGCAGGGGAGGAGCGAGTGAGAGAAGACAGGGAGAGAGAACAGAAGGGAAGATAGAGGCTCATGAGGGAGGGATCAGGGAAGAGATGGGGAGAAAAAAATGAAGGGGAGGAAAGGAAAATTAGGGGCAGCACTGAGAAAGGCATGGGTGCCCCCAGGAGGTCTGGATGGCACAACCCAGCCTGGGGCACCTACAGGGGCTGTATTTCTTTCAAAGTCCCTTTGCTCACAGCATTCAGTTTCAATTGCTCTTCAAACTGGTGCAAGGTAGGAACCACCCACCCATTTCACTGATGAGAAAACTGAGGCTTAAAGGAAGGAAGCCTTTGCTCAAGATCATAGAGCTAACTTATTCATCATGGGAATGACCAAACGAGAGTCTAGGACAGGACTTTCCTGGTGGCACAGTGGTTGGGAATCCGCCTGCCAACGCAGGGGACATGGGTTCAAGCCCTTGACGGGGAGGATCCCACATGCTGCAGAGCAACTAAGCCCATGTGCCACAACTACTGAGCCTGCACTCTGGAGCTCGCAAGCCACAACTATTGAGCTCCTGAGCCACAACTACGGAAGCCCACGTACCTAGAGCCTGTGTTCCAAAACAAGAGAATCCACCACAATGAGAAGCCCACACACTGCAGCAAAGAGTAGCCCCCACTTGCCACAACTAGAGAAAGCCCATGCGCAGCAACAAAGACCCAACACAACCAAAAATAAATAAATAAATCTTTTTTAAAAAAGAGCCTAAGACAGGAGCAGGGAAATTTTTTCTGTAAAGGATCAGAGAGTAAATACTTTCAGCTTTGCAAGCTACACGATCTCTGTTGCAGTGACTCAACTCTGCCCTTGTTTGGTGCCATAGACAACACATAAAACAATGGGCATCTTTGTGTGCCAAGAAAGCTTTATTTACAAAGCCAAATGGCCCAGGACTTCCTTGGTGGTGCAGTGGTTAAGACTCCACGTTCCCAATGCAGGGGGCCCAGTTTCGATCCCTGGTCAGGGAACTAGATCCCACGTGCATGCCACGAGTAAGAGTTGGCATGTCACAACCAAGCACCTGGTGAGCCGCAGCTAAGGAGCTCATGTGTTGCAACTAAGGAGCCAGCCTGCCACAACTAAGACCCAGCGCAGGGACTTCCTAGGTGGTGCAGTGGTTAAGAGTCTGCCTGCCAATGCAGGGGACATGTGTTCAATCCCTACCCTGGGAAGATCCCACATGCCACAGAGCAACTAAACCCGTGGGCCACAACTATTGAGCTTGCACTCTAGAGCTCGTGAGCCACAACTATGGAGCCCATTTGCCACAACTACTGATGCCCACGCACCTAGAGCCTGTGCTCCACAACAAGAGAAGCCACCACAATAAGGAGCCTGCGCACCACAAAACGAAGAGTAGCCCCTGCTCGCTGCAACTAGAGAAAGCCCGTGTGCCACAATGAAGACCCAACACAGCCAATGACTAACTAACTTAATTAATTAATTAAAAAAAAAGAACCAGCGCAACCAAATAAATATTAAAAAAAAAAAAAAAAGTGGCCCACTAGATTTGGCCTAGGGGCCTTAGTTTGCAAACCTCCAATCTAAAACTGTACTGTCCAGTATGGTAGCCATTAACCAGATGTAGCTATTTATACTTAAGTTCATTTGTATTAAACAAAATTAAGCATCTAATTCCTCAGTCACACCAACCATGATTCAAGAGCTCAATGTCTGCATGTGGCCATGCATGGTACCTGCTCTTGAATAATCCAGAAAGTTTCCACTTCCATCAGCACAGAAAGTTCTATTGCACAGTGCTGCTCTAGAGCTTTTGTCTCTAGATCATGTTCTCTCATAGTTAAAGAAATGATATTTGGGGGACTTCCATGGTGGTCCAGTGGTAAGGCATCTGCCTTCCAATGCAGGGGACATGGGTTCGATACCTGGTTGGGGAACTAAGATCCCACACGCTGCAGGGCAACTAAGCCCACACACCACAGCTACAGAACCCATGTGCTCTGGAGCCCACACACCACAAGTAGAGAGAGAAAACCAGCACACCGCAACTGGAGAGAAGCCCGTGATCCACAGCAAAGAGCCTACATGCCACAACGAAAGACCCCACATGCCACAACTAAGACCCCACACAGCCAAAAATAGAAAAAGAAATTTAAAAAAAAAGGAAAGAAAGAAATGATATTCGGGTCTGTGGAAAAACCTTTACACTTTCATTCATTCAGTCAACAAACATTTGTCCACTGCTGTCTGGGTGTCAGACCCTGTTGTTGCTGCCAGTGGCACAGAGAAGGCTGAGAAAGGCCCATTCCTGATTCACTCATTGCTTTATTGTCTCTCTGAAATGCCCCTCCACCCACATATCTGTGTGGCTGCCTCTGATGCTTCATTCAGGTTTCTGCTGCCTTGCCACCTCCTCCAGGAAGCCTTTCCTGATCACACCAGTTAAAGAAAGAGTCTTTCTCATGCTCTTTACACTGCCTGATTTCTCTTCATAGATCTTCCTGACACTATGTTATATATCCACTTATCTGCTTATTTGCTTTACTACCTCCACCAGAATTGACAGTCCATTAGGGCAGGGGGTTTTTTCTGCTTTCTTTTTGACAGGAAAGGTGGTTGTGAGCCCTGGTTTTGGAACTGACTGCCTGAGTTTGCATACTTCCCTCCCCTCCTGCAGTGTGATGTTCAGCAAGATGCTTGGGCTCTGTCTGTCTCTGTTTCTTCACCTGTAAAATGTAAATAATAATAGTATGTTGAATGGTGGCCCCCAAAAGGTATGTCCATGTCCTAATACCCAAACCCTATGAATGTGACCATATTTCAAAAAAGGATCTCTGCAGGGAATTCCTTGGTGGTCCAGTGGTTGGGACTCTACTGCAGGGGGCATGGGTTGGGGATGGGGAACTAAGATCCTGTATGCCACATGGTGCAGCTGGAAAAACTGCAGATGTAATTAAGGATTCCAGATGAGGTCATCATCTTGGATTATCTGGGCAGGCTCTAAATCCAATGACAAATGTTTAAAAGAAGAGAAAGGGAGACAGGTAATGACATGATCCAACCCAGAAGCAACACACATTAGTTCTGCTCAAAATTCACTGGCCAGAACTCATCATGTGGCCCCACTTAATTACAAGGGGGGCAGGCAATGTGATTCTGCCCAGAATGGGGAGAACCAGACATATTTGGAGAACAGCAGTCATGACTTAACCACTTGGGCATGGAGGAGTGGTCTGGAGAGAGTTGGAGAGCCCCAGACCCAACATTTAGTGACTGGGTATATAAGGACCTATAAAGGAAACTATAAAGCTGGGGATGGGAACTTCCCTGGTGACACAGCGGCTAAGAATCCACCTGCCAATGCAGGGAACACAGATTTGAGCCCTGGTCCGGGAAGACCCCACATGTTATGGAGCAACTAAGCCTGTGCACCACAACTACTGAGCCTGTGCTCTAGAGCCCACGAGACACAACCACTGAGCCTGCATGCCACAACTACTGAAGCCTGTGTGCCTAGAGCCCATACTCTGCAACAAGAGAAGCCACTGTAATGAGAAGCCTGTGCACCACAACAAAGAGTAGCCCCTGCTCACTGTAACTAAAGAAAAGCCCACATGCACAACAAAGACCCAACATAGCCAGAAAGAAAGAAAGAAAGAAAGAAAGAAAAAGAAAGAAAGAAAGAAAGAAAGAAAGAAAGAAAGAAAGAAAGAAAGAAAGAAAGAAAGAAAGAAAAGAAAGAAAGATGGAAGGAAGGATGGAAGGAAGGAAGAGAGAGAGGGAGGGTGAGAGGGAGGGAGGGAGGGAGGAAGGAAGGAAGGAAGGTAGGGATTGGGGTACTCTAAGACTCTTCTGTGCATTGGTCTGATGGCTGCTACAGGCAACCCTGGATAAGGGCAAGGAACTAAGCAATGAGAGCTAGTGAATGTCCACATGGCCAGGCTGGAGATCTTCCCTTCAGTAGCCTAATATTCCATTCTTCCCATAATCCCACTGCATTGGGTAGGCTCAAGCTAGGAAGACAGAATCCACTCTAGGTATTTCAACAGGAAGGGATTTAATGCTGGGAATCAGCCTGCAAACCCACTGGTAGGGCTGGAGGACGTCTGGCCAGCATCCAAGAAGGCGGAGTGTACAGGAACCATGGAGAATCATTGCTGATGATCTCAACTCCCAGCTCTCAATATCCAAGTGAGTGATTTGCAGGACAACACCCAGAAGATGCCAGCAAAAACCTCACAACTGTCATTTGCCAAGGCCTGAGTTGCTGCTCACCATGGACCAGAACAACAATGACTCGTGTTTCTCTTCTGCCTGACAACTCTTGCATGAATGCCTCTTAATTGCAGACTTCTCCTTAAAGCCCTGCTGACAACAGAGTTTTAGGCATGTAGTTCCCAGAGGTGCAGAGTTGCTGGCAGACACTGAAGCACACCCAAAAAAGTGAAACATGGAGATGGTGGCCAGAAGGATTCAGGGCACAAAGATGGAAGTGATCTTGAGCCATGGGGGGGATTGGACCCCACTCCAGATGGGCAAGACAGCTCTCTTATTCCATGTTATTCCTTCCCAGATGTTTCTTGGATTGAAGTCCTCCCTACAAAGCAATGAACATTAGGTGACAATGTAGGGCCCTGGTGATAAAGGGGATGTTTAAAAGTAAAGAATGGGGGCTTCCCTGGTGGCGTAGTGGCTAAGAATCCTCCTGCCATGCAGGGGACACGGGCTCAAGCCCTGGTCAGGGAAGATCCCACATGCTGCAGAGCAACTAAGCCCGTGTGCCACAACTACTGAGCCTGTGTGCCACAACTCCTGGAACCCATGTGCTGCAACTCCTGAAGCCCACATGCCTAGAGCCCATGCTCCACAATGAGAGAAGCCACCACAATAAGAAGCCTGAGCACTGGAATGAAGAGTAGCCTCTGCTCTCCACAACTACAGAAAGCCTGCATGCAGCGACAAAGACCCAATGCAGCCAATAAATAAGAATTAAATTAATAAATTTTTAAAAAGAAAACTATAAAAAATTTTAAAAATTTTTTTAAAAAGTAAAGAATGGAATAGTATTCAATGGTCGAAAGAAGTGAGCTACAAGAGGACACAGTGGAACTTTAAATGCATATTGCTGAGTGAAAGAAGCCAGTCCAAAAATGCTACAGACTATGATTCCAACTATATGACATTCTGGAAAAGTCAAAACAATAGAGGAAGTCAAAAGAACCACTGCTGCCAGGAGTTCAGGGGGAGGGAGGAGGGATGAATAGCTGGAGCACAGGGGATTTTCAGGGCAGTGGAACTATTCTGTATGATACTGTAATGGTGGATCTGTGATATCTTGTAGTTGTCAAAACCCATGGAACATGCAACACCAAGAGTGAACCCTAGTGTAAACTGTGGACTTTAGTTAGTAATGCAGCATCAATATCGATTCATCAATTACAGCAAGTGTACCAAACTAGTGCAAGATGTTAATAATAGGAGAAATTGTCATAGAAAATGTCTGCACTACCTGTACAATTGTTCTATAAATGCAAAACTGCTCTAAAACGTAAAATCCATTGATTAAAAAACAATAAAGAGGGAATTCCCTGGTTACCTAATGGCGAGGATCCTGGGCTTTCAGTGCTATGGCCTGGGTTCAATCCCTGGTTGGGGAACTAATATCCCACAAACCACAAGCCTCAGCCAAATAAATAAATAAATAAATAAATAAACAAACAGTGGCTTCTTGGGGCTGGATCATGCTCCAATGTGCAGGTGTTCTCTGATGCACAAGAGCTGATTGCTTGAGCTACCAGGGGTGTACTAGGCATTGAGTTTCCAGGCCCTATGACTTGTAGCCATGAACTTCTCACTCTGGACAGACCTGGGCACTAGCCTGGCCTGCTTCCCTTATCAACCTTGAGGGTCTGTCTCCAGGATCTGGCCTTCCCCAACAAGAACTATCTTGGTCTCTCCTAGATTAGTAAGCAAACTGGACCTCGGTTTCATCACCTATAAGTGGGGATATAATATGTAGTAGTCAGGACAGCCTAGATTATGCTACATAACAAACAAGCCCAGATTGCTGAGCTAGAAGGGGCTGTGTTTCCAGGTTCCAAACATGCTGCTTGTCAGTAATCAAGAAAACATAACTTTCAAAAGACAGTTATATGGCAGGCCCAGGTTTGCAGCAGGTCAGCATGACAGGGCAGATATTACTGAGTCCCCACTGCAGAAGCAACAAACACAGAGATGCCAACACTTGTGTAAACATGGCTGCCTGCCCCCTGCCCAGAGCCAAACGAGGAGACAGGACAGTTCCAAACCCAGCCTCTCCCAGAATCCACTCTCCCAGTCCCAGAGCAAGCCCTATTCTGTCTTTCTCTCTTCTCTGCTCCACATTCCTTCAGAGCTGGATGTTAATAAACTCATCACTGATGAGCAGGGAACACGTCTGCAGAGGTTTTAATTACAGCAGAAAATTGGCCCAATTGGTATTTAATGTAGAGTAAGTATCAAGTTAACTGGTCAGGGCAGGAGTTGCTGAGGTTTGCGTGAAGATGTCCTGAGCCCTGCCTGGCTAGTTTTCCCTGGGAATCTCTGAGGGCAGGTTCTGGTTCTCTAGGGACTACAGGGAGCTCTCAGAGGCCTCAGAAGAGGAAAGGAAGCAGGCTGGGGTAAAAAGGTGAAAAGACATTTCTGTAACCTCAGCTCAGGGCTCTGCTTTCTGGCCTTGGAATTTTTCTCCCTTGTAATATTTGATCACCATCTATTACAGGCAGCAGTGGAGGAAGGGTTGGGGCTCCCACAGTGAGAGTGTAGGAAGAGCTGGGGAACAGGGTGGAGGTCTGCTTGGACTGGGAGGATTGGTCCCTCAGAAGGTCAAGGCTGAGCTGAATGAATTAAACTTCCTAAGTGAGGATTGCGGGAGGAGAAAGCTCCCTGGTCCTCTCATCCAGCCTCCTGTGTCTCCCCCAGAGGATGTGATAGAGGGAAACCTTCCAGGAGAGCCAGTGCTCAAGAGAGAAAGAAATGAAAAGCCCCAAACAATCAGAGGAAACAGGACAGGAGAAACCAACCCCACCCAGAATCCGCTGCAGTTTATGAATTTTCCGTACATTCCAGGCCCCCAGAATGACTGTTTCTCACCCAGAGAGAGTTTAGAAGTAAGAGCAGGGTCCCTGGAGTCAGACTGCCTAGATGCTATCTATCTCTGACAACTTCACTTACTAGCTGGGTGACTGAGGGCAAGTGACTTAACCTGTGTCTCAGTTTTCTCATCTGTAAAATGGGGATGTGATTTCAAATGGTTAGTAGAGACTAGGCTATGCTGCAAAAACAAAGAAACCCAACGTCTCAGTGGCTGAAAAATCACAAAGTTTATTTCTCACTCATGCTTCATGTGCGTTTTGGGTCATTGCAGGGGGCTTTGCTTATCATAGTCACAGTGGAGCATTCACATTCTGGAACATTCTGAAACATTGTTGGCTGTCACACCAGAAGGAAATAAGAGATTTGGAAGTTTGTGCACAGGTAATTAGATGCTCTAGCATGGGAACGGTGCGTGTCAGTTCCACTCACAGCTCATTGGTTACAACTAGTCGCGTGACCTCACCCACAAGGTGGGCAGGAAGCACAATTCTTGGCCGGCAGCACTCGTTGTCGTGAGTTAATGAGTGTGAAGTGCTTAGGTC
Source organism: Hippopotamus amphibius kiboko (assembly GCF_030028045.1). Lineage (NCBI taxonomy): Eukaryota > Metazoa > Chordata > Mammalia > Artiodactyla > Hippopotamidae > Hippopotamus > Hippopotamus amphibius. Next base: position 12,856,323 of record NC_080200.1, on the reverse strand, counting down.
AGTGCCTGGCACATAGTGAGCACTCTTTACGTGTTCCTGGCATGTCGTGAGCACTCTTTACATGTTCCCAATTTTGTTTCATCAGGAAACGTGATCTCAACCAGATGCCTGATGTCTCTGATGCTGGTTGAGCAGGACCAAGGTGGACCAGTGGCTGGAAGCCTGGAAGGCATGCTCCAGGTGTGCATCAGGTGTGTGCCAGGGACGTCCAACCACTGAGGTCCAGGTCAGGGCACACTCGTTCCTGACCCTGAACTTGGACGAGACCACAGAGCTCCATCATGTATTCCAGGGTGAGAAATGTGAGCTGGAGCCTGCCCCGAACCCTCCACCCCATGGGGCCAACAGGCACCCCTCACCCCCACAGAGACTCACTCCACCCCCCACACCATTCATGCCACCTGCAAGAGCAAGTGCTCATGTCAGCTCCAGCCTGCAGCCTGGGACTTCCAGAAGGTAGGAGCCCACCACAGCTCTCATTGTCCTGCATATATCTGCTGGTTGACATCCTTTTCTCTTGACTCACTAGTATCCAGGCCCTTTTACTCACTTAGTTCTCGACCCAAACAGAGGAGGTGACAGATAACAGGCGAGGAGACAGGCTCTGAGAGGCAAAGTCACCTGCTTGGGGTCTCCCAGCAGAAAGGGATGGAGGCAGAATTCAAATCCAGGCTGCTCTGTTTTCAGAGCTTGTAAAAATGTCCTCAGGCGGCCTCTCCGAGGCTGCGCCTAGCTAGCTCCCCACATGTCCCACCAGCCTCCCGCAAGCAAGCTTGCCCCTCGACCCAGCCCGTGAGAGCTTGGCCGCCCTGCAGAGGTCCTGGTTTTCCCAGCACCCAACCAAAGCTCTCTTCCACGGTGGGAACTAAGGCCTCCCAGGCACCCATGGAGCCACCCGAATGATCAACATCACCCAAGGGCCCAAAAAGCACTGGCAACTCCAGTGAAAGCCCAGCTGCCCTCCATGGATGCAGCCTAATTACGCCAGCGGAGTCCAGCCAGGCCCCAGGTCAGGCGGCTTCCTCCAGCAGCTTTGGCTTCAAGGAGGCCGCAAAGCAGCGCAGCTTGCCAGCTCCCAAATCCTCGTCCAGCCCCAGGGGGGACGGTGGGAGGCCACGGCTGGCCTGGCCAGGAGGGTCTGTTTACCCAGGTTCTGTAGCCACGTTGGTGGATTTCCAGATGGGGGAGAGAAATGGGCAGAGTCCTGGAATGCCGGCAGGCAGAGGGGAAGAAGTGCCAGCCCGCCCTTCCCAGGGGGACGTCCCCGTGTACACACCACACTGCCCGTCCTCTGTTACAGGGGGCCCGAGCAGCGCACCCCCACGCCCCCAACCCCGCAAGGCGTTCCAGCTTCCCAGCCTTCATTCCTGTGAGCTAAACCCTGCCTGGGGCCTCCCTGCCCAGAAAGGGCAGGAAAAGAGAGTTAAGGAGGATTTAGAGACCCGCCCGCCTGTTGAGAGATTAGATGAGATCAATGTACAGAGGGCTGGGCGAAGATCCCCTCGGAGGGGCTCGTTAAGACCCGTTGACCCTGAGAGGTAATTAACAGGCTTGCAGAGTTGGGCCAGAACCCCACCCCCACCCCTGCCCCCGCCCCGTACTCAGCAGCCCCTCGGAAGCTGGGACCAGAGTCCTAGCTCCATCTTACTCCTCCACACAGCCCTGCAGGTTCAGAATCTGGGTCCTCCATCCAGCTACTCCCCCCGGGGAGTCTGCAGGGATCATGGAAATCGTCGCTATAATTTATTGAGTGCTTGCTATGTGCTGCTAGCTGTCGAAAGCTTTAGTTAGCTTCTCAGCTCTGACCACAATTCTGGGAGGCAGTTGCTATCTCAGGGTCTACTTTTCATATGGAGAAACCCAGGCACAGAAAAGTGAAGGAGCTTGTCCAGGGTCACATCACAAGTAAATGATGAATCTGGGATTCAAATTCAGGCCTTCAGGGGCCAAAGCTTGGGCTCCCACCCTTCTGGACTACAGTTTCTTTGGCTTTCTCCCCATCCCCTGACCTGCCCAGACTCCTAGACAAGGTAACAGCAGTAACACCACCATATTGTCCCCAGTCCTTTTTCTGGCATCTTTAACCATCTGGGACTCAACTGAGCATCCAAACAAAAGAGAAAATGTCTATGCAATGAAGCACATACCACCTGCATCAACCAAAGCACGTGACCCAGAAGGCCTATAAACTCCAGGAAGATGGGGATCCCATTAACCTTGTCTTGAGAAGCACAAGGTCTGGCATGTTGTGGGTGGTCAATATATTTTTTGTGGAGTTGAATTGAACTGCTGGTTGTAGCCCTGACTTATAGCCTATTTACTCATAGTTTAGACACAATAATAACTACCATAATAATTGGTTATGTTAAATGGGCATAGGGAGCTACTCAAGGTGGACAAACCAACAGTGATGAATGCAAGAGATGGAGAGAAGTCCTGCCTCCACCACTCCCTAGCTGTGCCTGGATTCCGCCTTCTGTAATAAGGGTTACAGAAAATTATGTCTGTCAAGCGTCTAGCATGGTGCCTGTGCTCAAAAAAACTTGAACATTAACTTGAATTTTTGAGGAGGCCAATGGAAAAACTATAAAAACAGACATAAGACCTCAAAAAGCATGGCAGCCTAGGAACAACCTTGTGAGGTCTGAGGACTATTGAACAAGAGAGGAACTTATTTCCGTCACAAAAAGGAGGGCTGAGATCCTGTTATCTATAGATAGCCTGAATGGGTATTTGAAAAATTACCTATAACACTGATATATGGAATAAGAGCTGACATCTATCAACTCCTGGGCATTTGTACCTCCCAGCAATCCCATGAAACAGGAACTATGATAACCCCATATATAGAGGAGGAAATGGAAGCTCAGAGAAGTTAAGAAACTTGCCCAAGATCACACAGCATATAGTGATCAGGCTGGGACTCAGGCCAGGCTCTGTCTGATCCGAAGTCCTTCCCTGAGAAAGATTAGAAGGATAAACATCTAAAGATCAACACTGATTTCCTCAAGGTCAGAAGTGTGGGTGAAACGTATTGTCTTCTGGTACATACTGAGTGTGCTTCCTGCCTGTAACAAGAACAAAATAAATAAAATAAAAATAAAAGTTAAATATTTAAAAATTCTCCCTAAATATAGGTAAGAGGAAAGCTCAAGAGGAAGAAGACTTTTTGATTAGAGTCGCCATGGGAAGCAGGCCCTACAATCTAGGTACATGGCTTGAGGTCTGTTACAAAGATTAAGGAAGCTGTAGGAAAAGCTCATCCACGCAACCTGGGGACCCGCAAGGTTGAGGAGCCATCACCACCCCTGGGAGCAGTGGTTCTGGTCAGGGGAGTGACCAGTGTGCAGGACAGGCTCCGAGCTGACCCCACTCCCCTCCCATCCTCCATCGCCTAGTAGTGCCTCCGGGCAGCTGAACCCACTGGAAGCCAGAGGACCAGGGAGCCCCGGATCCACCCCAGCACCCCAAGCTGGATGGAGGAGGATGAAAGTGGGTTTTGAAGGTCCATGGAAATTACCTTATCCAACCCTGCATTCCCTGTGAATGTAAGAGAGGGAGGCACAGGATCAGGAAACCATCGTGACTTTTGGGGACGCAAGTCCTGAAGCAGCTGTGACTCTCTTAACATATACTGGAAGTGGGAAGAAAGGAGGCCGAGGGCAGGCAGCCCTTCTCTGTACCCTCAGTGGGGAGCCATGGGCCCATTTTACATCTGAAGGATTGGGTGGTTCAAGGGTCCAGGATTACTGGGAGTCTAGAGAATGCCCTCATCTTCAAGGGCGCTCAAATACCAGTTCCCTAATCCATGAAATGGGTATCATCATGGCTATCCCACAAAGCCGCTGTGAGGGTTACATGCATCATTACACGTAAAAGTGATTGGCACAGGACCTGGAACATGAAAACAATAATAGATGTATTGAGTGACAGTTGTATGCTAGAAGTCATTTAATCGCTTTTCGCGTGTTAATCCATTTAAGTCCTCACAATGATGCTATAAAGTAGGAATTAGAGATTCGGTTTTGTGAAAGAGGAAACAGAAAGGTTAAGGAATGAGCTGAGGCCACACAGTGAGGCTGCTGGACCTTTGACCTTCCTCCGGACTCCAAATGCAGTGCTCTTTCTACCCACCACCCCACACCTTCCATGGAAAAAAAACGAGTGAACAAACAGGAAAAATCGGAGCTGGAGAAAGACTATATTTTCTTGGGCTATTCTGGGACCGAGGCCGGGGATGGTATAACCCAGGGAGCAGAAACCCTCTCCTTTCTTAACCACTGTCTGGGTCCCACTCGGACCCTCCTCTCCAAATCAGGGAGAGGTTTGTGGCAAAGCTGATGGAAGAAGCATCTTTTTCCAGATCAGAAGAAGGGGGTTCCCCCCTCTCCCCCTCCGCCACGCGACAAGGCAAGCAGTGGGTTCCTGGGGCCCTTGTGGGCCCCACTGCCATAACAATCAGATTCAATAGCAGTTTCTAGTACAGGAGTTGCCTGGACTCACAGCTTGGACTGGAAGAGGTTGAGGGGTAGAAAAGAGACCTCAAGAGCATCCTCTTGCTCTCAGATTGGACCGCCTATTTCCCAGGGCCGGTAGAGACTAGAGGTCCGAGTCCCAGGACATGGGGAGGGGCACTCCCATCCTTGGACCTCCCTCCTGAATCTGGGACAGCTGCTTAAATTTTCCAACTTTTGTCCACACTGGAAGACTGCTGCAAAATGTCTGAGGAGGGAAGTGTCAGCATTCACCCTGCATATGGGTCACATATAGCTCTAGGGGACTTTTTTTTCTCTGTTTTCCCTTTCTTCCCCCTTTGAATGAGGTATAATTTGCATAAGGTAAAGTGCTCAGATTTTAAGTTTCAGCTTAATGCATTTTTACATGTGTAATATACCTGTGTATCCGCCACTCAGATCAAGAGAGATCAGGTCCATCCTTCCAGAAAGTTCCCTCATGCCCTTTCCTGAAAGTCAATATTCCCCAGTCTGACTCTGTCATCACAGATTAGTTTTGCCTGTCCTTGAACTTCATATAAATGGAAACATACCGTGTGTCTTCTTCTGTGTCTGGTGTCTTTCATGTTACATTAAACCTGTGGGAATCTTCCTTGCTGTTGCAAGTATTATTAGCCTGTTCTTTTTCTTCATTGTGTAGTACTCCATTGTAGGGATTACTCACAATTTGTTTATTTACTCTATTGTTGATGGATGTTTGAATTGTTTGCAGGTGTATCTGTAGTTTTAGAAAATACTGCCAGTTTTCCAAAGGGGCTGTACCATTTTACATTCCCACCAACAGTGTATAAAAGTTCCAATTGCTCCACATTCTGTCAACACGTAGTATCAGCAGTCTTTCATTTTAGCTATTGCGGTCAGTGTGATATTTCACTGTGGTTTTATTTACATTTCTGTGATGACTGATAACACTGAGCACTTTTCCCTGTGCTTATTGGCCATTTTGATAACTGTCCAAGTCTTCTATCATTTTATCAATTTGGTTGTCTTTCTTATTGATTTGTATGTGCTCTTTATATATTCTAAATATCTTCCTTCTGGGGGAATATGTCCTGCTCCAAATTTTCTCCCCAGTTTTTGGGCTAGGAGTGACCACAAAAGTAAATAGCCACAGATTATCCTTTTCTGGTTCCATCCTCATGAAGAAGGCAGGTGCCCTGGTTTATTGAATACCTGTGACATGCCAAGGACTTTACATCTGTCTTACCCTTACATAGTCACAACATTCTTATTTGTTCAACACATATTTGAAAATCTAATAGATGCCAGGTATTGTGCGACACACTGAGAACAAGAGTCAGGGTCTAAAAAGAGATTGTGTTCCAGTGGGAAGTGGTGAGGCCGACTGTAAACATGAAAACACAAAAACAGGGCAATATCAGAGGGTGGAGACTGCTGGGAAAGTGGTGGATAGAGAGCAACTGGGGGTGGTGGGGAAAATCTCATGGAGGTGACATGGAGCTGGGGCTTCAAGAAGGAGGTGGAACCAGCCATGTGAGATCTAGGGGGAAGGGTGTTCCCAGAGCAGGGGAACAGCTAGTGCAAAGACTCAGTGGTGCTGGAGTGGAGTAAGCAATGGGAGAGGGCTCCAGAAGAGGCTGAGTGAGGGATTTGGATTGAATCTAAGACCCATGGGAATGGATTGCAGTGTCCTGAATACTCAAACCTGATAGGGGTGAGGGCAGAAGCAGGGAGTCCAAGGCAAAGGCAACCATGATAATCCAAGTAATCCTGATGGGGGCAGGACCAGGGTGGGGGCCACAGAAGTGGGAAGAATTAGGTGAATTCAGGTTCTATTTGAAGATGGTAATATCATCCTCCACTTAGAGGGAACAGAATCTCAGAGAGGTTAAGTGACTTGCCCAAGGTCACACAGCTCAGAAATGGGGAATGGGCAAGAAAATCCCAGTCTGACTTTTCAATTATACGAAAGATGTCAGGTTGTGGGCGGTGTGACCTCAGGAAACCTAGGGATGTGGGGATCCAGGATGCTGGTGGGGTACCAGGGTAAGGGGCCCACCTGTCCTCCTGTTGGTCCCTACTTGCCCCTGGACTGCAGGGCTGGCAAGTGGCAAGCTGCTAGTTGAACAGAGACCCAGTGGGGAGACGATCAGAGGTGTCCCAAGCTACCCGGGTCCCCATATACCCAGTGTAGTGTAGCCCATTCAGAGAGATGACAGGGGCCATGGGACCTCAGGAGAGCCTGGAAGCCCTGGCTGGTCCTTGAGTGTGTGTGTGGGGGGGGGGGGGGGGGTTAGGCGCTGCGGCTGCCAGCCCCATTAGCACCACCGTCATCATCCCAGATTTATGTGTATAATTTTCTACCCCCTCGCCCCCCCCACAAGAGCTCCAGCATCTCCCCTGGCTGCAAACTCGACTCCCCCGGAAACAGCCGCGGAGCCGCCAGCCACCGGGCCATTAGCAAGCAGGGAAGGGGGTGTGAGGGGAGGGAGCAGTCAGCAGGGGGGGACTGGGAGAGGACGAGAGAGGAGGAGGGAGGCGGGAACTGGAAAGGATGGGAGTGAGGTGGCAAGATGGAAGAGAAGTGGGGAAGGAAACAGGGCCGGGGCGGGGGGGGGGTGGGGGAGGAGCCACGGCGGGTTCTCTTGAAGGGGGGCACGTGTCCCAGACGGCTGGGCCGGCTTGGTCGCAGAGAGTGGGCCCCAGGGGCAACCGAGGCTCTCCTGAGCCCTTTCTGGCCAATGCCAAGGCCGATGAGGGACTCTGATGGGCGCCCTCCGTCCAGCAGTTACTAGAAAGCCAGGAGCCCGAAACCCCTTCTTCTGGGAACAGGGTCGCCGGCGTCCCCCTGGCCGAGCGAGCCCACCTGCGAGGGCTGCCCCTCGGAGCCCCGGGATTTGGGGGTAGGGGTGGGAGGATCCCAACTGCAGGGCTTTCGGGCGGGAACGCCGACCACCCCCCACCCCCCACCCCCGGGAGAGCCCCCTCTCCCTCTCCAAGTGCCGCCCCGCCCTCGAGCCCCACCGCCCCCAGGGGTGGGGTGGGAGGGGTGGCACGCACGCGGCCCCTCTATTCCGAGGGAAATCCATGCCGCGTTCATGTAAGATTTCCAGGCCGGGGTGGGGGTGGGGAGGGCGCGCTTCATAAAGGATGTGTTGTTTCGACTGCACGCTCGCGGCTCCCTCCCCGGCATCCTGCAAGATGGCGGCGGCCCCGGCGGAGGGCGCGGAGCTGAGCCCGCCGGCCCGGGGCGGGGAGGGGGGCGTTGCGCGGTGCTCTCTCCTGCTGGGGAAAGTGGGAAGAGCGGCTGGGAGCAAGGGAGGAAGGGGAGAGAGAGAAAGAGGGAGGGAAGAGGGGGCTGGGGGGCTGGGAGAACGAAGGGGAGGGGGGAGCCTGTCAGAGGCAGGAGGGCGGGGGAGGGAGAGGGGGGCCTGAGGCGGGGTGGTGACGCCTGGGAACCGGGAGGAGGGAAAAAAAGAAACGCAGCCCAAGGAGGTGGCACCGAGAGAGGCAGGAGAGCAGGCCAGGGATGGGGGCCGGGGGGTGGGGGGGAGGCAGAAGAGAGGTGAGGAGGGGGGAGGGCAGGGGGCCTGGAAGCGAGGCGGGCTGGAGTGGGAGGGGGGAGGGAAGGAGGGAGAGAAGGAAAATGGGAGAAAAAGGCCGTGAGAGGATCCTGGACTGGAGGGAAGGGACACCCCACCCACCCCCCACCCCCCACCCCACCCCGCCCCCAAGCTGTAGCTGGGCCTCACCCCGCCCTCCAGCCCCGGCCTCTCCCTGGCTCTTTCCGGGTTCCTGTGCGCACGCCCCCACCATGAGCCAAGGAGCTACCCCACCACCCGCCCCCGCCCCCATGGAGGTGGCTGCACCCCATTGGCCTGGCTCCCTACCCTCCTTCCTGTCCTGGCACCAGGGGTGCCAAACTGAGAGGGAACAAACCTGCTCCATCCGTCTCTCTCTGGGCACCCTGCCCAGGGACTGGCATGGGGCAATACCCCAGTGTCTCCTAACTCAAGGCCTCCAGGGTCGACCCCAAAGAGTCCCCCTTTCCTTAGCAGGGACGGACGTTTGGGTACATCTACAACCGTCCTACTTTCTGGAGAGGTATGCGAGGTTCCAAAGAGGGGAAACTGAGGCAGGAGAGAGCCAAGAACACAGTATAGATCTCCTTACCCTGCAAGGGTCCCACCCTCAGTGCCCCCTCCTCCTGGCCTACTCCCCATCCTCCCTGGCAACCAGGAGAGTTTCACGCCCCCCTCCCCCCATTCCAACCTTCCTGCTTCACCATAGGGGAGCTCCCAAACGCCTGAAAATATCTTTAAATTAGGAAAAAGAGCTAAGCCGCCAGCGTCCTTTGGTCTATTAAAGGAGGAGCAGAGGCCACTGGCGCCCCCACCCCCCCTTACTCTGGTTTTGCATTTGAAGCCCAGACAGCGGATCCAGCTGGAACAATGATGGGGCCTGCCCAGCCAGCCCCAGCTGCTTCCTTTTCAGTGGCCCTGTGCCCCCTGCCAGGTGTGCCAAAATTAGGATGGCTCCCTTCTCAGGCCCTTTTCATCCCCGCCCCCTCCTCCCCCCCCCACCCCAGCTCCTGGGGTTTCCGAGGCACTAATGAAGCTCTTGTTGCTACCTTTTCTTTAAGCAGATCCTGCCTGGGGGAACCCGAGGCAGGGCCATGCACGGAAAACTGTCCTGGAAGAACTGCCCCCAGGGATGGATTCAAGTGCCATGCTCAGTGAAGGTCTTTGTGCAGCACCCTCCCTTCCCCACTCCCTGTTCCTCCTGTACCCCTAGGTCCTGGTGACATCCACCTCCTCCATGCAGCCCTCCCTGCCTGCTGGCACTTGCTCCCTACTGTTTCCCATGGGGCTGGGCAGTGGGGTCAGGCTGCCAGGATCTGGATCAGGCTGCCAGGATCCAGATCCAGACCTCACCTCTTTCTGGCTGTATGTCCCCCAGGGCAGCTCGGTTAACCACTTAGAACCTCAGTTTCCCCATCTGTCGAATGAGGATAGTTATGAAAACCTATGTCATGAGACTTTTATGATGCTGAAAGGTCATGTGTGCAAAGTGGTACCAGAATCCTTAGACCTGTTGCTGCAGCTACACCGCCCCTCACTGAGCCCTAAACACACCCAGCGTGCTCCTACCTCTGGGTTTCCACTAGCTGTTCTTTTTAGATATCCCCACAGCTCCTGCCTCTTTTTATTCACATCTCTGCTAGTATGTCACCTCCTCAGAAGGACCTTCCCTAGCCAGTTAGCCACCATCAAGTTGTTTACCATCACATGTTTTATCACCACCTGACATTTTATTACTTAGCTTAGGCTCTGGAACCCAAGGGCCTTTGTTCAAATCCTTTCTTCACAGTTATTGGCTGTGTGACCTTGGGCATGTTACTTAACTTCTCTGAGCCTCAGTTCCCTCATTTATAAAATGGGCATAGTAATAAAACCTGCCTCATACAGCTTTGGGGATGAATAAGCATCTTAGTAAATGGAAAGCCTTCAGAAAATGCCTGGCGCAAACTAGGTGTTATTCCCCAAACTAATTTTGTTTCTATTATTTTTGGGTAACTTCTCTCCTTCCCTCTCATCCTCACTGCCAACTAGAATGTTAGCCCTTCTGAGGGTTAACACTTCAGGGGGCAGTGTTTTTTTTATTCACTGCTGTATTCTCAGTGTCCGAACAGCCTGGTACATAATAGATGCTCAATAATTGTTTGTTAAATGAATGAATAGATGAGGTTCTACTAGACCTGTCAGAGCCTCAGTTTTCTCATCTGTAAAATGGGATGATAAAAGCACCTACTTCACAGATGTTGAGGAGTCCATGAAATAAGTGCTACTGTTACTATTTTTAACTAATTCACAGTGAATCTACAACATAATGCCTAGTACTTAGAGGGTGTGCAATATAATTGATCTAGATCTAGAGGCAGGGAGAATTGTGGGAGACATTTTATTACCTCCAACATTCTTGCTTTCTTCCTTTGCTAGCAGAGCAGTTGCTAGTTGATTGGCAATTTGCCCTGCTCTATACTTTGCCACCCAGGCTCCCTTCCTTCTCATTGGCCACAAGTGTGGCTAAGTGACATATTTCTGGCCAATGAGACCCAAGCAGAGGTTGGCTGGGGTGGTTGGGGGGGTGTCAGGTAAGGATGAACATGTTATTTGCACCTTGGTTGCTTTATCTATAAAATGGGGATAAAAAACACCAACCAGCTGGAGTGAGGATCACACAACTGACCTAGAGGGATATCTAGGTGACCATGATGCTGGCCTTGATGCCATCTCGCTGCTGGCTTCCAACACCACCAGGCACCATACTCCAGATTATTTGGTGAGGAAAAAGCAACCTTTTTGTTTAAGCCATTGTAGCTCGGGTATTTTGATACTTACAGCCCAATACATTCCCAAATGATAATATTGAGTTTTTCTGGACCTCCAAAAATGCTCAGGATAGAGTAGCTGTTTATTAATATTTTTTTTACATTAACAAAATATAGATTGAGGCTCAGGCACTGCAACATAAAAAAAAATGGGAAAGTAATGCATTTAACTGGGCCCCTGTACAGCCCAGGAAGAGGTGACAACAGACAGTCTATAAGGGAGGGAGAGTGTTATGAGGTGAATTGTGTCCTCCCAAAAAAAGGTATGTTGAAGTCCTAACCCCTAGTACCTTAGAATGTGACCTTATTTGGAAAGAGAATTGTTACTGATGTCTTTAGTTAAGATGACGTCATACTGGAACAGGGTGGGACCTGAATCCAATATGCCTGGATTATAAATTTAGGGACTTCCCTGGCAGCCCAGTGGTTAGGACTCCCAGCTGTCACTGCCAAGGGCCTGGGTTTGATCCCTGGTTGGGGAACTAAAATCCCACAAGCTGCCCAATGTGGCCAATAAATAAATAAATAATTTATTCTAAGAAAAGAGACACAGATACACAACAGGAGAACACCACGTGGTAATGGAGATGGACTGGAGTGATGCGTCTACAAGCCAAGGAACACCAAGAATGGCTGGCAACCACCAGAAGCTGGGAAATGCAGGGAAGGATCCTCCCCTAGAACCTTCAGAGGAAGTAGACTTCTACCTACGCTTTGATTTCAGACTTCTGGCCTCCAGAACTGTGAGACAATACATTTCCATTCGTTAAACCCCCAGTTTGTGGTGCTTTGTGATGGCAGCCCTAGGAAATGAACACAAGAGTTGAAAACAGCAGGACACTACGCAGGAGGTTTCACTCAGGCTTTCAGCTCCATGACCTGGAGCAAATCGTTCATCCACTCCCTGCCTTTGTACATTTAGCACTCCCTGCTGGTCCAGGGCACAAAGATGGACAGCAACGGTCCTCAGTCCACAGTCACCACATCACTCCAGGTACCGCGAAGCCCCTTCCAGCCTTCCTGAATCTCCCCAGGCAGAATTAACACATCCCAGGGTGCCCTCAGCGCAGGTTTAGGTGGCTGCTGTCATTACTGTGGATTTAAGGTTATCAATGCTCTTGTCTCCCCAGCAAGTGAGGAACCTCCCTGAGGGTAAGAAATGGCCCTTTCATCAGTGCAGCCCAGCATGACAAAACCATCTTTTGGACAAAACCAAGGGGTGTAGGACTTCCCTGGTGATCCAGTGGTTAAGACTCTGCACTCCCAACGCAGGGGGAACAGGTTCAATCCCTAGTCAGGGAACTAAGATCCTGCATGCCACACAGCATGGCCAAAAAAAAAAAAAAAAAAAAAAAACAAAGCGTGCACGTGTGTGTGTGTATGTGTGTGTGTAAACCCACTTAGGTGCCCAGGCACTCAGAAATGCCCACCTCATTGAAAGCAAGCAAGAGGATTCACAGATGGTTCTCAATGAAGACCCCAGTGCTGGTGTTGAAACTGCCTGGGTCCAAATACCAGTCCTGCCTGGGACTGGCTGAGTCACCTGTAGGTAAGTGGCTTTGTTGCTCTGTGCCTCAGTTTCCCTGACTATAAAATGGGGAACAAAGGCAATTCTACCTGGTAGGGCCATTTCAAGTCTTTAATCCATTTTGAGTTTATTTTTGCCAGCAGTGTAAAAGAGGAGTCTTTTGGGTATGAATATCCAATTTTCCCAACACCATTTATTGAAGAGACTATCTTTCTCCATCAAGTCTTCTTGGCTCCCTTGTCAAATATTAGTTGACCACATGTGCATGGGTTTATTTCTGGGCTCTCAGTTCTGTTCCATTGGTCTATGTGCCTTTTTAAAATGCCAGGACCATACTGTTTTGATTATTGCTGCTTTGTAAGATATTTTGAAATCAGGAAGTGTGATGCCTCTGGCTTTGTTCTTTCTCAGAATTTCTCTAGCTCATTTCAAGGATTAAGTGAGATCATGCCTGTCAGATACTCAGAAGTGAGATGCACAGGAAGTGTTTAATGAGTGTTGGTCCCATGCATGGGTGGGCAGCACTGGCTGAGTGTGTGCATGGAGGAAATGTGAGCAAGCTGCCCCCAGGGGCCAGATGGTCAGCACTGGTGGACTAAGAACACTTCCCTTATACCATTCTCTTCCTTATGCAGGTTCAGGAAGGGAAGGGGGCTGATCCAGGGAATATGAGAGACCCAGATAGCCTGGCTTGACACATGACTTCACTACATCGTTACTAAGCATCTGCTGTGTGCCAGGGTCTGATTTATGATACAAAAGCTGTGGCAAATCAGCTGGATGGAGACTGGTGGGGAGGAGAGACCCTTGTTGTTGTTGTTGTTGTTTTGGCGGCATTGCATCTTCATTGCTGCGTGGGGGCTTTCTCTAGTTGTGGTGAGTGGGGGCTACTCTTCGTTGTGGTGCACAGCTTCGCATTGCGGTGGCTTCTTTTGTTGCAGAGCACGGGCTCTAGAGTGCAGGCTCAGTAGTTGTGGTACATGGGCTTAGTTGCTCCACGGCATGTGGGATCTTCCCAGACCAGGGATCGAACCCATGTTCCCTGCACTGGCAGGTGGATTCTTAACCACTGCACCACCAGGGAAGTCCCACCCTTGCTTTAATGAAAGTGAGAGACAAGGATAGCTTGGCATGAGCTGGTGGCAGTGCAGGTGGGGTAAGGTCTGTGGATTCAAGATAGATTTTGCAGTAGGAGTTGACAGAGTTTGCTAATGGACTAGATGTAAGAGGTGAGAGAAAGGGGGAGGTCTAGAGTGATCAAGTAGATGGTTTAGCAGTCACTGTTTATGTGCCTTCTCCCATGTCCCTGTGCCATGTAATGTTGGCATCACCATGTGACAAATTATCCCAAAACCTAGTGGCCTAAAACAACGTGCACTTATTATTTCATGGTTTCTGTGGCTCAGGAATCCAGGTTGGCTTAGGTGGATCCCTCTGGCTCAGAGTCTCTCACAGAGCTGCAACCAAGATGGTGGCTGGGGCTGTGTGTCCTCTCCTCCTCTTAGAAGGACACCCATCATTGGATCTCTGGCCCACCCTAGATCCAGTGTGTATCATCTCAAGATCCTTGGCTAATGACATCTGCAAAGACCTTATTTCCAAATAAGGTCACATTCTGAGGTTCCACGTGAATGTGAATCGGGGGGGGGGGGGCATTATTCTGCCCATTACACTAATGGACAACAGTGGTGCTACCATTAACTGAGATGGGGAAGACAGGAGAGGTGCAGGTCTGGGACAAGTGAAGGGGTCAAGAGTTCTGTTTTGGACATGATACTTGGGCATACCCACCAGGTTTCCAAGGGGAGACACCCAGGGAGGCAGCTGAAGGTCACTGGAGAGGCCCAAATAGAGGTGTCTTTGGAAGGTGTCATTATCAGATATGTAGACTTTAAATCCTCAAGACTGGTCAAAATCACCAGGGAGCTGAGTGTAGATACAGGGAAGAAGAGGGCAAGCTCATGGCTCTCTCTCCAACATTAAGAACAGGGGATGAGGAGGAATCAGCAGAAGAGAGTGAGTGGGGGCAGTCAGGGAGCTGGAAGGGGAGCATAGCACCTGGAGGCTGAGAAAAGACTCTTGCATTTGTCAGGATGGAGCCTTTTCCCTGGCTGGGCAGGGATAAAAGCCCAACTGGAGTGAGATGGAGAGGGGATTAGAGGAGAGGATCTAGAGCCAGGGAAGAGAGACAGCTCTTGGAATAATTTGTTGTGGACTGAGAATGTATTAGTTTCCTGTGGCTGCTATAACAAATAGCCATGATCTGGGTGGCTTAAATACAACAGAAAACAAAACAAAGCCAAACCAAACCAGAAAACCCACAGAAATTTATTCTCTCACAGTTCTGGAGGCCAGAAATCCAAAGTCAGTATCATCAGGCCAAATTCAAGGCGACCCTCTGGAGTCCCTAGGGGAGAATCTATTCTTTGCTTCAACCAGCTTCTGGCAGCCCCAGGTGTCCCTTGGTGTGTGACTGTATCACTCCAACCTCTGCCTCCATCTTCATGTGGCCTTTTCCCCTATGTTTGTGTGTCTCCCTTTCTCTTCTAAGGACATTTGTCAATGGATTTAGACCTCATCCTAATCCAGGATGATCTCATCCTAAAATTCTTAATTTAATGATACCTTCAATGACCCTCTTTCCAAATAAGTTCACATCTGCAGGTTCTGGCAGTAGGAATGTGGACATATCTTTTGGGAGGGCCACCATTCAACCCACTATGGGGAGGAAAGGAACAGGGTCGGGGATGGGGAGGGATAAGGGGGTGACCTTGACAATCCACATGGCCTCCCAGAGCTGCTTGTTCCAAATCAGCGAAACAAGGACTGTCACTGGGCTTGAGACTAAATGTTGAATATGCGAACAGTCATGGCTACATCTCAATACAGGAGAAATTCTCTCTGCCCAGAAACAGGGCAAAAGCTCCCAAGTTCTGGCTACTGATACACACCATTCCTTGGCACTCATCTAGCCCTCACCTACACTGGACCCCATAACTTTTCTCCTAGATCTGAGCCTGCACCATGTTCTTTCAAGCCTCAAGACATTTACCACTGGCCGCCCAGTGGTTAAGACTCTGCGCTTCCACTTCTGCCCTGCAGGGGGCACAGGTATGATCCCTGGTGGGAGAACTAAGATCCCACAATGCCCGGTGGCAGGGCCAAAAAAAAGGTGTTTGCCCAGCAATCTCCCCCCACCTGGATGGCTTTCCCTCCTGCAACTCTGTTCCCTCTGTCCTTCAAGTTTCAGCTGGAGGGGCTCTTCCTTGGTGGGTGGGGTCTCAGTTATGCCAAGATCCCATTACGCATCCCATCACACTACATACTCTCTCCTGAACAGTTTCCATGATTGTAATTAAATAGTTGTTTTTTTTTTTAATTTATTTTATTGGCTGTGTTGGGTCTTCGATGCTGCACACGGGCCTTCTCTAGTTGCGGTGAACGGGGGCCACTCGCTTCGTTGTGGTGCATGGACTTCTCATTGCGGTGGCCTTTCTTGTTGCAGAGCATGGGCTCTAGGCGCGTGGGCCTCAGCAGTTGCGGCACATGGGCTCAATAGTTGTGGCTCACGGGCTCTAGAGCGCAGGCTCAATTGTTCTGGCAAACGGGCCTAGCCACTCCGCAGCATGTGGTGTCCTCCTGGGGCAGGGCTCGAACCCGTATCCCCTGCATTGGCAGGCGGATTCTTACCCACTGCGCCACCTGGGAAGTCCTGTAATTAAACTTTTGCACAATTATTTTAAAATATCAATCTCCCCCCCCCACCACCCCCCCTCGCAACTTCTAGAATGTGGGCCTGGGGAGGCCAGGCCTGGGAGACCACTGTGCCCTTTGCACCTAGCCCAGGTAAGGTACACATTCAGCAGGTGCTCAGCAAATATGTCCAGGTTTCTGAAGGCATTCCTTTGTCCAGGTGAGGGGGATGCGCTGGACATCACCCAACCCGACAGGTGACTTGGTGTCTCCGTGGATGTTCTCTAATTTTCTCTGAGGTGAGGGGGATGCTGGGCGCGCGCGCACACACACACACACACACACACACACACACACACAAAATGATCACCCAGCCCCCAATTTCTCAACGGAATATGCCCCCCCCCCCACACCTCGGGCAGAAAATGAACCATTATTAAAACAACACAGAGACCGGCTGGGAAAACCCATTTGCAGCGATTTATATCTCGTCACCGCGGCTGCCGAGAGGAAATGGGAAGAGAAGCGCCGGGTTTAAGCACTGGGTGAAGAATCGCGTTCCATCAGAGGGAGAACAGATGGGTGTTTTTTTCTCCCCTCTCTCCCCCCCGCTCATGCTCCCGAGTCAGGAATCCATGTCGCGGGCCAGGCTGCCGGGCCCCAGGGGCCGAGGGGAGCTTGGGACCCACCCAGGGCTCCCTCTCCCTCTCTCTGCCCACTGCCTGCGCTGCCACATGGGTCGGTGGGCCGTCTGATCTGAGCCCCTTCCCCCAATTACCTTCTTTTAATTTTTACATTTTCTCATCACCACCTGGGATTTTCCTCTCCCTTTATTTCCTCCCTCATCCATTGCCCCTTTCCTCGAAGGCAGTACCATGTCCTGTCCCTTCACCTCCGGCGCGGAACACACAGCAGTCGGTCAAATACCCGCAGACGTGGGCTAAGCCACCAATACCCCGCGCACCATGCATCTCCGCCGCCTCCGCCGCCCCCACCAAGCTGTGAGCGCTCTCAAAGGAGGGGGCTCTTTCATTTGTTTCACTCATTTATGGATCCACGGTCCTTCCACCCCCAAAGAAAGCCTGATCGAGAGCCCCCTTTGGGGAGGCGGGGGGGGGGAGGGGGGGGAGAGACACGAGCATGACTGAGTCATTCATCTGCTTAAAAGCCATCAGTGGCTTCTCTCCTTCAAAGCTGAAACCTACTAGCATGGTTCCAATGGCCCCTCCCAATCTAGGCCCAAAACACCTGTTCAGTTTCATCCTCACACCCTGCAACTGCCCGGGGCCCAGGCACTTTCTAGTCAAACCCTCTGGCTGATCCGTGGTCCCCATCGCACCCGTGACCCTTTGCGCAGGCGCCTCTCTGGACATCCTGGTTTCCGCACTTGGATGCCTTGCCGCGTCTGTATCTACCTTCTGAACCTGGGAGTTTGACTCCCAGAGCCCAGTCCAGCCCAAGGATGGGATTTGTTTGGCCCATGCAGGGTTTTTAAAAATTCTAATGAGTTGAGACTCCCCTGGTGGTGCAGCAGTTAAGACTCCAGGCTCGCAATGCAGGGGGCCTGGGTTTGATCCCTGGTCAGGGAACTAGATCCCACATGCATACCACAACTAAGGAGACCGTGAGCCACAACCAAGACTCAGTGCACCAAATAAATAAACATTAAAAAAATTTTTTAAAAGACACAGCCTCTGTAAAGCTGAGGACACATGCCTAGTGCAGGGGCAGCGCTCAGTAAGGGTGGCCCCCACCCTGAGGAGACAGCACAGGTTTGCCAGTTCTCATGTGGTGAGTAGTTAAGGGGACTCTGGACCCAGACGGAATCACTCAATCTTCCTGTTCTGGAATCTTCCGCCTGCCCACTTGAAGAACTTCTCCCAGCT
Source organism: Hippopotamus amphibius kiboko (assembly GCF_030028045.1). Lineage (NCBI taxonomy): Eukaryota > Metazoa > Chordata > Mammalia > Artiodactyla > Hippopotamidae > Hippopotamus > Hippopotamus amphibius. Next base: position 12,838,350 of record NC_080200.1, on the reverse strand, counting down.
TCTCCACCTAGCTTGGTGTCTTGGGAGACTAGACTGTGTGGACCCCACCAATGGGCTTCTGGGCCCTCCAGCTCAGGTTGGGTTCAGTCAATGACGACCCCTGGGGGGGGGGGCGGGATGAGGGAGATATTTGTTCCCCAATTTGGTCCCTCACCCTGTGGCCTCTGTGGGCCACCTGTGTCCCTGTTAATCAAGGTCACGGTTTTTCCCCATCCATGCAGCCTGTGGTGTCTCAGCTTATGGCAACCGTCCCCTCCCCTTACCTCTCAGACCTAGGTGTGCTAACGGCTCCCCACTTTTACTAGCCCAAGGTATGGCATTATTCCTTGTGGTTCCCTACATCTGTCCATGCTTTGTAAATTCACCCCTTCCTTGAACTCTGCTCAAATTACCCAATTTGAATGTACCATCTGTTTGCTGCCTAGGGCCCTGACTGTTTTACAGCCTTTATGCCTCAGTTAACCCATCTGGTAAATGGGGATAATAACTGCCTCTAGAGTTGATGTGAGGATAAATGAGTTAAGGAAAGGGCTTAGCAAGTATCAGTAAATGTTAGTAATTATTCTTTGCTGCAGTCCTCACCTCTCCTTATTACCCCCCTGACACTGAACTTCAGTCAGCTGTGCCGTCTTCTTGACTTGGCGACTTGGCATGTTTATAGTACCTGCTGTCCTCTACAGGTGTGTGTTGTCACCTCTGCTGTGGAGTTCCCAGGCAGTCATCCATCCCATGGGATGTCCATTCCTCTGTACCCTCCTCCATTAACAGTGATCCCAGGAATTCCCTGGCAGTCCAGTGGTTAGGACTTGGCGCTTTCACTGCCGTGGCCCAGGTTCAATCCCTGGTCGGGGAACTAAGATCCCACAAGCCGCACAGCATGGCCAAACCAAACCAAACAAAACATATTGGGGACTTCCTCGGTGGGGCAGTGGTTAAGAATCCGCCTGTCAATGCAGGGGACACGTGTTCGATCCCTGGTCCAGGAAGGTTCCACATGCCGCGGAGCAACTAAGCCTGTGCGCCACAACTACTGAGCCTGCGCTTTAAAGCCTGCGAGCCACAACTATTGAGGCCGAGTGCTGCAACTACTGAAGCCTGCGCACCTAGAGCCCATGCTCCACAACAAGAAGCCCTCGCACCACAACAAAGAGTAGCCCCCGCTCATCGCAACTAGAGAAAGCCTGCATGCAGCAACAAAGACCCAACGCAGCCAAAAACGAACAAAAAACATATTGGAGTGACCCATTCATGTGTTTGCCTTCCCCACTGTACCATGAGCCCTCCCAGGGGCTTCGTAAATGTTCGGAGAATTGACTATCAGGGCCTGTATTAGTTTCCTAGGGCTGCTGTAACAAAGTACCGTAAACAGGGTGGCTTAAAACAGGGAATTTATTCTCGCACTGTTCTGGAGGCCAAAGTTGAAATCATGGTGTCAGCCGGGTGGTGCTCCCTCCAAAGGCTCTAAGACAGGATCCTTACTGGCCTCTTCCAGCTTCTGGTGGTTCTTAGCTTGTGGTCACATCACTCCAATCTCTGCCACCATCTTCACATGGCCTTCTTCTCCTCTGTCTTTGCCCCCTAAGGACACGTGTCATTGGATTTAGGACTCACTAATCCAGGATGACCTCATCAAAAGAACCTTAATGATATCTGCAAAGGTACTCTGTCCAAATAAGGTCATAGTCCCAGGTTCTAGGCGGATATATCTTGGGGGGCCACCATTCCACCACCAGCTTGGTCTCAACAGTTTCTGGAGCCCTTAGCTTGCCTACTTTCTCTCTTCACACATTCAATTTTTTGAAGCCAGTGGAGACTCAAAACCCAGAAGCCCAGCCCCTGGCCCCTGGCCCCTGGCCTCTGGCTCACAGTGGGTGGTTCCCCCTCCCCGCTAATGCCACGTGCAGCAGGGGGTGGGTGGGAAGGGAGCATAGGTCCGAATGTTACCCGATGGCCCTCTGTTTCCAGTGCATTCAGAGCTCTCAAGAAGCCTGCTCCTCTGCGAGCTGCCGAAGAGCTGGTTGAGCCCCCACCTGCCCCCGGCAGCTCTCAGAGAACACCACCACCACCACCCCCTCACCCCACCCCCACAAGCACTGTGGGGGTGTTTATCATCCCTCTGTGGCGTCAGGCTGGGCTGAGAGGTTGTCATTTCTCTTCCACACGTCAGAACTCTGCATTCCCTTCAACAGTTCGCAGGCTGGCCTCTGACCTGCCTGCGATTTCTTTCCAGGGCTGACAGGTTGGGTTAAGAGAGAGCGCTCCCCTGAGCCGAGACACACTTTCTGCTTCAGACCTCCCCTTGCCAAGAAGGCCCACAGCTCCTGCTCTGCACTTTCTCTGGACAGACGCTGTCACCTCACTTTCCCGCCATCCCCTCCCTCCACTGCAAAGCAGCCAAGCTGGCCCAGGGACCAGTCCTGTTCAGCTTGTTTGGGTTAACTCTTTTTTAAAAATATAATTTCTTTTTGAGGTAAAATTCAGCGAACATTAACCAGTTTAAAGTGTACACGTCAGTGCATTTTTGTATATTCAAGTGTTGTGCAACTATCACTGGTATCTAATTCCAGAACATTCCCATCACCCCAAAGGAAAACCCTGGACCCATTAGCAGCCACTCTCCATTACCCCCTCCCTTCACCCCCACCCCCCTGGCAACCACTAATCTGCTTTCCACCTCTGTGGATTTGCCTCTTCTGGATATTTCACATAAATGGAGTCATGTAATCTGTGGCCTTTCGTCTCTGGCTTCTCTCACTCAGCATCATGTTTTTAAGGGTCATCCATGTTGTAGGGTTCACTCTTTTATTGTGAAGCACATACTTCTTAAAATACAGCTCTGTGAATTTTAAAAATATGTTCTACCCTGATAACTCAAGATATAGAATTTTCCAGCCCCTTGAGAGCTCCCCAAGGCCACTTTCGGGTGAGTGTCTTGCCTCAAAATCTCACTTTCCCTGTGGCCCTCACCTGAAGGTGTTTGTGCCCCCTCCCCCCCACTCACACAACTAGGCACAACTAGGCAAATGCTCCTGGCATCTAGTGGGGAGAGGCCAGGGATGCTTCTCAATATCCCCCAAAGCACAGGACAGACCCCTTACAGCAAAGAATCATTCAGCCCAAATGTCAGTGGTCCATAGTTAGGAAACCCTGGGCTCCCCCGACTCCACGGATTACTTCTATCTGCCCTTGAGTGTCTTATGTGCAGAATACACAGGCCTGTGCATGTGTTCACACTTTGTTCTTTTTCATTGCTGCCTCGTATTCCATTGAATGAATATACCCCAATTAATGTTCCATTTGCCAGTCCATGGCTACTTAGCTGGTGTCTGGCATCTGGCGATGGTGAATGAAGCTGTTATGAACATCCACGTGTGTGTCTTTCGGTGGCAGAAGCTCCCATTCCCATTGGGAGTAAACCCAGGAATGGAATTGTTGGGTCAGAGCAATTGATAGCAATTAATAGATCCGTCTGTGAGAGTTAAAGTTCAGGGAATTTTACACAAAACCCCTGACTTCTAGCTTCTCTTAAAGAATTCATTCTGGCAATTCCAAGCCTGATTTCCCACGTGGTAGCTGTCAGCTGAAGCTGAGTAGTAGCAAGCGGCTGCTGGCGTAAAAGAGGGTGCATCTCAGCTCCCCGCAGCTGTCACCCTCCCTCCTCACTGCCTCACACCTGCCTCATTTCTGGTTTTGTTCCCCTGTCAGCATCTGGCATTGAGGCCCCTGTCTTGGGCTCATGCAAGTTCGGGAATCACTTTTTACCCTCCTCTTGCCCTACTGCAGCCTGGACCCTGCTGGCATTTTTCTTGGCAACATCCTCAGAACCTCCTCTCTGCCCAGACCACCAGGGTCTTCTATCTTCAGCTGGTGGGTTCCTGCTGTCTGCTTACAGGTCACTTCCCCAGGGCAATCTTCTCTGAGCCCCCTGAAGGGGTAGGGCCTCTGGCTTGAACTCTCCCACAGCCCCTAACTGTCTTCCACCCCTCACGTTATGGATTCTTTGCCAGTTCCCGGTCAACCAGGACTTGCTCTGCCTCTTTCATTTGCCTACCACCCAGCTGAATGCGCGCAGTGAATACTGGCCATGGGGCATGGGGCATGAAGGAGAGAGAGGGAGAGCCCTTGTATCATGTTGCAGAAGCAAGCTGCGTTCCTGGGTGGACTTGACCTGCACACCTCACTCCTCAGAAGCTCTTTCCCCATTGCTGGCCCTAGGGATAAAGGTCTGAGAAACTATCCCCCTTGCCCCCCACAGTCTGTACCAGCCATGGCTGGCAAAGGGCAGGGCCCCTTCCCTGGGGTCCTTAATTTCCCACTCCCCAACCATTCCAGCCGTCCCCATGCACTGTCCAAATGTCCCCCAGTCACGTCCCCTTCACCTCCAAGACTCTCCCTGACTCCTCACCGGCTCACCTGTCTTCCCTCCCCCAACTTTGCTCTGTGCCCTCAGTATTTCCTCCCCTCCCCAACTCCTCTCTCCATCAGACCCCTCAGCTCTCCCTCCTCACCCTCCTCTCTCCCAAGCACTCAGCCAGCCATCTCCTTCTTCTCCTTACCTGACTCCTCCAACCTCCCCATGGCTTTTTTTCTTCCCCCTTTCAGCAGCACTCACGTCGGACAAGCTCAGCTCTCTCCCTTCATCCCCACTTCGTCCTCTCACCCCCAACTCCTCCCCCAGCCCTGCGTTCTTTACCCCACCCCGCCCCTGGCCCCTCTGCAGTGCCTCTGGCGCACCTGGTGGGGAAGAGGCGGGGCCTTCTCACCTGGCGGCCACAGAGCAGCGGGGCAGCGGCCCCTAGTGGCCGGGGAGGGAAGTGCAGCCCAACTGGCCTCCCCTCCCAGTTAGTGCCTAACTGGGAATGGACCACCATTGCTGCCTGCCTGCTGTTGCCCAGACCCGCCCCGGGGCGGCTTTCTGGACTCTTGCTTTCCAGGAGTGAGAATGGTGGAGTGTTTGTCGTTTTCAATAGTGTGATCAAGAGGTGACATTTGAGTAGCCCTGATAGGGGACAGGGCTGAAAAGGCTAAGCGTCTTGTTGGCTCTGACCCTAGGCTATGCCTCAAATCTGATCGCTTCTCCCCAGCATCCTGTTCCAGGTCTCCATCACCCCTCACCTGGATTGACTGTGAAATCCATCTCCCCAGTCTCCTGGCTCCCTGTCAAATCCTCCCTATAATTTTGTTTCAATTGAGGTAAAATTCGCAAAACAGAAAATTAACCACTAACCATTTTAAAGTGAACTATTCAGTGGCATTTAGTACATTCACAATGTTATAATGCTGTGTAATCACCACCTCTGTCTAGTTCCAAGACATTTTCATCATCCCAGAAGGCAACTCTGTATCCAGTGGCAGTTACCTGTCCTCCCCTCTCCCCTCCCCAGCCCCTGGCAATCACCAATCTGCTCTCTGTCTCTACGGATTTGCCTATTCTGGACATTTCATATAAATGGAATCACACAGTACATGACATTTTAGGTCTGATTTTTTTTCACTCAGCGTGTTTTCAAGGTTCATCCACATTGTAGCATGTATCAGAACTTCATTCCTTTTTATAGGTGAATAATATTCCCTTGTATGATTATACAACACTTATTTATCTGTTCAACCATTGATGAACATTTGGGTTGTTTCCATCTTCTAGCTTTCGTGAATAGTGCTGCCGTGGACACTGGTGTACAAATATATATTTGAGTATCTGTTTTCAATTCTTTTAGGTACTTACCTAAGAGTGGAATTGCCAGGACATATGGTAATTCTACGTTGTGTTTATTGAGGAACTGCTCTTATGATCTGTTAAACTTTCAGATAAGAACACACCACACCCCTGCTCATAGTCCTCCCTTAGTTCCCCTGTCCCCGAGAATCTAACACAGACCCTCCCCACAGCCTCTCAGGCTGTGTTTGATGGTCCCACCAAGCTGGCCCACTTGCTCTTCTGATAGTCCTGTCTGTTCCAACCACAGGGCCTTTGCACTTACTGTTTCCTCTTCTTGGAACATCCTTCCCCCAGATTGCACATGATGAGCTCCTTTTAGCTTTCAGGTCTCAGCTCAAATGTCTCCATGCACACACCCCTCCCAGCCACCTTACCCTAAATCATACTCACCCACATCCCACTTCATGATTTCTCATTGTTTTTTTCCTTCATAGCATTGATCACATTCTAAAATTTTCTTCTTGTTACTAGCAAATCTCCAGCATCCCCAATAAAGTATAAGCTCCAGGAGGACCGGTGACTTTGTGTCTCTTATTCACCATCACACCCTCAGCTTCCAGAACATGGCCAGGAACCAGAGTCAGGACAAGGGTAAAGCAATAAACTCAGAAACCATATTTTAATGCAATACTTCAAAAAATCAAAATTCATGCAAAAATTCATGATGAACAAAATGTCAAAAGCTTCAATAAAAAGATAGCCTCAGTTTTCCCGACATTCCCTTTCCCCTTAGGCTCCAACGTATCTCCACACGGCACTCTTATTGATCCTGTGTTTGTTTAAAAAGTTGATTATTTTGATTAGTGTGGATCTTCTACATGACTTTTGGGTTTCTTAAATATTGCATTGCAATATTATTTTTCTTGATTCCTGTTTTTGGGCACCTTCTTAACTTTTGTGGCCCAGGAAGTGCCTCATTCATTTCACCCCAGTGCTGGCCCCGTCTCTTACCTAGTATTCACTCCCTCCCTCTATCTGTCGGTGTTTGAGGATGAATGGATAAGCCAGAGGAAGTTGGGAGCCAGGTGACCACCAACACTTGCATAGCAGTGGCTCCGAGTGAGGTCCTGGGTCAGGCAGTCCTGGCTCAGAAGCTGACTGCATTTTTTTTTTTTTTTTTTTTTTGCCATGCCTCTTGGCTTGTGGGGTCTTCATTCTCCAACCAGGGATTGAACTGGGTCCCTTAGCAGTGAAAGCACAGAGTCCTGACCACTGGACCTCCAGGGAATTCCCCTGACTTCATTTTTTAACTACCTGGGCAAGTTACGGAGCCTCAGTTTTCCCTTCTATAACTACCTCCCTTTTAATGATCATTAAGAGTAAATAAGACCCTTAGTGTTAACTCAGACCACTTCTCAGCCAACCCAAGTCTCTCCCCAGGCACCTACTCAGACGCCTCCACTTGAATATCTATTAAAGTAAATGTAAGTCCTGGATCTAACCTCCGGAACTGTCCCTCCCTCCAGGGTCTCCCTCCCTCCAGGTGCTCAGGCCACAAGCTTTGATTTGCTTCTTTCCCCAGCATCTCACTTCCCGTATATCTGCTCCGCCTTCAAAGTACACCCAGAATCTGTCCACTGCTCACCTCCTGTCACCTCCCTGGTCCTACTGCAGCATTGATCACCTGGGCCAGTGCAGTCACCTCCTCCCTGGTCCCCCAGCTTCTGCTCTTGACCTCCACACTCTGTTCCCCCACCACGGTCAGAGGGCACCTGTGAAATCTGAGTCAGGGCACATCTCTCCTCTGCTCAGAACCTTCTACTGCTCCCAGGTGACTCCAAGCAAAAACTAGTCCTCCCCGAAGCACACCAGGCCAGCACGATATGGCTCACGTCACCTCCTCCTCCTTTTGCCTTCACTCCTTCCTTCCAGCTACACAGGCCCTCTCATGGATCCTTTGAACACACAGCATGTTTCTGCCTCAGGACCTTTACATGGGCCATTCCCTCTGCCTGGAACCCCTTCTCCTAGATCTCCCCATGACTCCTCTCTCATCTCTTCAGCTCTTTATCCAAATATGACCTTTTCAGGGCAGTCTTCCCTGACCTCCTCTATCTAAAATTTCTGTCTTCCTTCCTTAATTTTCTTCCATAGCACTTATCATTATCTGACATCCTGTACCTTTTATTTGTCTGATTTCTCGTGTGTCTTCTTGATTGGAATATCAGCCCCAAGAACAGAGAAGCTTGTCTGCCTTGTTCACTGCTGTGCTCCCAGCATCTAGCAGGTGCTCAATACATGCTTGTTGACTGAATGCATGCTTCACCGCCCCCCCTCCCCCACAAAGACAGCCATTGGAATTAATCCCTGCCCACATGATATCCTCCCAGCTCAATTCTGAGATCTCTTTACCTGGCTCTTCATTTGAGTGAAGGCATAGGATGGAATGGGGCTCAGACACTGCCCCCCACCCAAGGTGGGGGTACAGGGAGCCCCCAGGAGAGCCAGGGGCACACAGAAGCCCAACCACCCACCCTCCAGGCTTGGACAGGTTCACCACCCACACCCCTATCACCCTACTCACTTTCCAGGGCTGCTTCCATCATGCTTTCTGTGCTTGCCTTGCCCACTGCATGGGAAGAGAGGGCCTCCAATCTTGCTGGCAGGCCACTAGGGCATTCTTAACACCTAGCACTTGGCCACACTAAAGGCTGTAAGGGGTCCGCTGTGTTTGAGGAATAAACGGAAGGAACTGATACATGAACCGAATGATGAGAAGACCCTCAGGGTCGTACATCCTGCGCCGAGTGGGCTCTAGGAAAAGCCAGGCTGGGGGCGACTGGTGGGCAGTGGAGGTCTGAGCGTTGTTCCTGAGTCCAGGAACGTGTTTCATCCCCAAGCCCAACCTCCGCTCCACGCTCTCATGCTTTCTGAGTCTGCTTCCCATCCCCCGCCGCACATCCGACCTAAGGAACCTGAGGCAGGACACCCATGATTGAGGGCTCCAGGCCTGAGGCAGAGGACTCAGGGCATTGGGGACAGGGGAGGGTGGAGGAGCGCGGCACCCAGGACGGTCAGCAAAGGAGCCTGAAGCAGTGGGCACAACACATGGAGGGCACAGGGCGAGGGCAAGAGGGCACAGGGGAGCAGAGCCATCCGCGTCTGAGAACAGGGTGCGCCAGGTGCTAGGTGCGCAGAATATAGGGTTTCCAAGACGCCGGGGGATAGGTACGTGGCGTGTTCTAGGAGTGGGGCAACCTGGGTGTGGGGGTTTTCTTGCACAGAGTGTAGAGAAAAGTGGGACGTCCACGCGCAGGACGCACAGGACATTGGGTATCCAAGGAGCGGTTCGTGCTGGGCGTAGGAATCCCGAGACACAATGTAGGATGCACGAACTGAGGAGCGCCCTGGGAGTAGGGAGCAGGGCGTCCTGGGCGCGGGTACCGACACGCGCGGTGCTGGGCACTCGAAGCGGAGGCGAGACTGCGCGCGCGCGGACGCGTTAGTTCCCGGAGTCGGGCTACTGGCGCGGCCTCCACTGCGGCTGCGCAACTGAGGATCTAGGGGAGAAGAGGCTCTGGGGCTCTTTCGTGCCCTCTGCCTCTACTCATCCTTCGCCTCGTGCGCCCCTCGCCTGAGAGTCCACAAAACCAGGATAGAATGGAGGCTAGTGAACCGATCCCAGCCACAACCAAGGGCGCTCCGCTGACCACGGGCTTTGAGAGAAAGAGGAGAGACTGGGAGGGAGTCCTGGCCAGGAATTTTACAAACTGAGCAGGGGGCTCCTTAAAGCATGTCATTCCTTCTCCTCAAATAAGTTAAAGCCACCGCTTTTCGCAGCCACTGAAGAATGCAAGTTAGAACCGTCTCCCAGGCACGCTCATAGGGGTCGCTCCGTAGAGGGAGGTGGGTGGACTGCTCAGAGCCGGAGGGTGGGGTGGTGGGAGGAGGCTTGGAGCCAGGCGGGCTCTGGAGATGCTCAGCTTTCCCTGAACTGCACGTTCTTCCCCTTTCAGTCTTGCTGGGTTTATAGAAAGCTGACTGTGTGGATGCGTGGGGGAGGGTTCCTGGTTGTCCCCTGTGGCACCGCCCCCTCACCCCAGCACCCCAAAATCTTCCATGGGTCCTACCAGTTTCTGTCGAGATGCCTCAAAGTGGGAATTGATGTGCGGAGAAGCGGAACCTCCCCCATCCTCCCATCCCGGTACTGCACCAACCACAGACGGGATCTTTCCACAGCCATCAACTCAACTTCACATATTTGGTCCCTCAGATCCAGCTGGTAGGCCTGGTCACCCAGATATAAGGCTCAGGGTCTGCAGCCACAGAATCCTGGGTGTGAAGGAGGAACCACCTCTCTCCACCCCTGAAGTTTGGGGGTTGGATTTGGCCCAGGTTCCAGGCTATGAGAATCCCTGCCCAGTCCTGAAATGATGGCTGCCCACTGAAGAGGGTGGAGGGTGGTGGGTGCTATAGAGGTAGCCCCTGGTTACCCAGCCAGCCTGGGAGCCTGGAGTCTCTGCCTTTCCCTAAATCCAGCCATCAGGACAGGCTTATGGGAAGGGATTCTTAGAGTACAGGTTAATTCACTTGCAGATGTTCCATTTAGGGTTTCTTAGATATTCATAGTTCCCATCCAAGTCTGCCCCAAATTCGGTGTATTTACCACCCCAACCCCTCCTGCTGCTAATTCCACACTCTTTCCCAATTCCTCCCCCAGTCTGCAAAGCCAAGTTGGGGTAGCAATGCATTCTCTTCCCTGGAGATAGAGCCCCCCACCCCATCCTCAGCTGGTCCCCTTCCTTTGTGTCCCAGATCCAGACTTCTCTGCCTTACTCCCCCACTTTTGTCCGCTCTGTGTCTGCCAAGATTCAGCCCAGACTTTGTATGAGCTGGCGGGTTTACTATTTAGGCCTCCCCTGGATGGACTCCCTTCCCCGAGGATCCAAGCCAGGGATTTGCTCCTCCCCATCCATCAGTCTTTCCCTTGCACCCATCTTTCATAAAATGCCAGGCTTCCAGGTCCGCTCTCCTGAGATCCTCACCGGCTCTTACCTCTCAGGACCTTCCAGTATCCGGCCCCCTCCAGGATTCTTGCCATCCCCCTCCAATCTTCCTTCAGCCCCCACCCTGCACTGAGCTGTCTGTTCTGCCGAAGAGCCTATTTTTGGCCCGAGGCCCGGTTTTATAGCCCCCACTGTGGGTCTTGGCAGTCACAGCTCTGGCTCCGGGGATCCAAGCCAAGTCGGACTGCCTTCCCTACCCCGGGAGAGGGGTTGCGGGGCTCCCTTCGGGAGCCTCAGCCTGAAAGCTGCCCCTCGCTTCACTCGGCCAGGTGCTTAGGAACCCGCTGATTCCTTGCCCTACTTCTTCAAGTCTACCAGCTGCAGTGTAGTTGCTAGGCTGTGGAAATCCGAACCGAGGTTTTGCTCTTGCTGAGAACCTAAAATTCAATTTTTTTCTCTCTTCCCCCGCCCCCCTCCCAAAGCGAGACGTTTGAGGCATTTATAGATACTAACCCCCCCATAATACCCCCCCCCCCCGCCCCGTCTCACTCCTCCGGCCCGGTCAGCTCCAAGCCCTTGTCCAGTTGCCAGGGCTCTTTTTGCTGCGGGGGGGGGGGGGGGGGGTCTTGTCCCATCCCACATACTCCAGTCCTGGCTTTGCGGCCCTCCCTCTCCTTTTATTGTAGGTCTGGTCTCCCAGGGTAGCGGCCTCCTCATTGCATTCCCTTCGCATCACCCCTGGTTCCTGAAACCGCTTTTACCTGCCCGCTTCGATGCAGCCAGCGCTCCGGATCCTTTCGTGCCTGAGTCCAGCCCTCCTTTTGCCCCTCCTTCTTGCATGTCGCTGCCAGGAACACAGGGGCAGCCCACGCCGCCTCAGCCACTAAGCAGCCCCCTCCCAGAGCCCCGTGCGAGCCCAGGTCTGGGAACTCTAGGCCGGGTCTTGCTTCTTCCCACTGTATTAGGCATGACGCATTACTCCGTCTCCCGAGGAAGAATCCGGCCCGAAATTTGCGTGCCCCGGGTGCATTTGGCCCTGTCGCAGCTCCCTTCGTCCCTCCCGCCTCTGTCTAATCCAACCCGGGTTTTGCATACTCCTTCCAGATCTCGCCCATTTCTCCCCTCACCGGACTCGGCGCCGTTCCTTTACTTCGCTACCGGCAAAATCCGCTCCGTGTCTTCCTTGAGCCTGTCTCCCCTCCCCCACTTCCTGCTCCAGCGCCGGGATCCAGCACGTCTCCTTCCCTCTCCCCGTTTTTTCCAGAGGGGGCGGAGGGGAGGAAAATCCATCCCGGGTTTTCGGGCCGGCCCCCGGTGCGCTCGGGCAGGTTGCGGCGGCCGGTCCCGGGCGGCGGCTCCGGGCCGGGTTTTGCGCGCGCCCGCCGCCCCCCTCCCGGAGCGGGTGCGCCGGGGAGAGGGGCGAGCAGGCGGCTTGTCATTGCTGGTGCCCGGCGCCGGCTCGGTCCGCGCGTCCTGCGGTGCCCACGGGCCCGGCCCGGCGCCCCCCCTCCGGCCACCCCGGGGGCGCGACGCCGCCGCGCCCGCCTACAGCCGCGCCCCCCCCCACAAGCTCCGCGCCGCCCACCCCCTACCCGAGCCCCCTGCGGCCACTGCGGGGAGCCCAAGCCGTCCGCGCGGGAGCTGTCGGCGCTGCGGCGCCCCCACCCCGCCGTCTGCCGAGGAGGTCCCGGCGGATGGGGCCGCGCGGGCCCCGAAGCGGCGCCGCCGGGCGGCGGGGGGCTGCAGGGGCTCCCCAGCTGCCCCGTTAACCCCTCGGCTGCCGCCGTCGGAGGGGGCTGGGAAGTCGCCTGGGCGCACACGTGCCGCCTCCGTCGGGGCCGCGGAGCTGCGGGGGAGATGCGGGCAGCTGCTGGCGCCGCCTCGGGGGGCTCCGCCTCGCCCCAGCCCCCGGTGCTCTGACACCGCCCCCGCCCCGCCGCCTCCGCCGCCTCCCTCCCCGGGAGGGGCGCGGACCCCCTCGCCCCTAGCCCCGAGGCTTCGCCGCCGCGAGGGGCCCGCCTTTGGAGCTGTGTAATCCGCTTTTTTCTTTTTTCTTTTTTTTTTTAATTTTTGGTTGGTGGCGGCGGTGCTGGGCCCCGCCATCCCTCGCCCGTTTCCCCCCCGCCCCGGTTCCGGGAGATGTGCCGGGCGGGGGAACTGGGTTCGCGGAGCCGCAGGAGAGACGCGCAAGGCCGACCCCGGAGCGGCGCTGGACAGGTGAGTGTCTTCGGGCCCAGGCAAGGGGGATGCCGTACCTGGGCCAGGTGTGAGGGCCGAGGGATGGGAGGATGGGAGCTGGGGCCTGTCCGGGCCGGGAAGGGGGAGGGGATGCTGGAGCCGCGGGTCACCGCACCTGAGCGCGAGGGGAATCGAGGGCGGCCTGCATCTCACCCCCACGGGCGAGGGGACCGGGAGGGGCAGCCCAGGTGGAGTGTCGGGGGTGCGGATGCGCGGCCGCGGGGTGCCCGGTGGGGGGAGGGGACCGCGAGTGTGCCCGCGCATGGCTGCGTGTGCCCGCGCGCGCGCCAGCCTTTGTGGGGAAGCGGCACGGCGGTGCCTGCGTGTCCCCGGTGCGTGTGCGCGCGGGTGCTTGGCGCCCTGTTTGTGTAGGTGTCTGGGTGTGAGCGGGGAGGGTGCGTGTGCGCGCCGCGCGCGGGCCCCTACCCCCAGAGGAGCCGTTTCGGGGTCTGGCACCGCAGGATGCCGGGCTGGGGGTTGTTTTTCTCTGGGAGGCAGAGGCGCGGGGGATGGGGAGGGGTCTGTCTGGGTGTCTGGCTGGCTGTAGCCACCGAGAGCATCTTCTCTGTGCGGTACCCGGTTAAGCATGGGAAGCTGTTGGGTTTAATTCGCCCGGATTCGGGCTTTGAGAGCAAGCCCTCTGTCTCTCCCAGGTGTTCATTGGGTAGATCCTGGGATTTCAATTGTCATCTTTCCATCCGAGGGTCCTGGGATAGGAGTCCGTGCCAGAAGAGGGTGGGCAGTTCTGTGTGTGCTCCAGCCATGGCCAAAAACTGGCCTCACAGGCATTGCTCCAGTGCACCCCTAACACCCATCTGAAGACAGCACCCTGCCTGCACACCGCCCCCTGTCCCTAGTCTTCCTGTCTCCGTCAGCACCCAGCCCCATCCCTACCCAGCACCTCACTGTACCTTCGCCCAGGTCCACTTCTCCCTCCCCCCCCAAGTCATGGCAGCTGAGTGGGTGTCTCTCCATCCCAGCCTTGAGACAGGGCCCCCTTTCCTCCTGGCTTCTGCAGGACCCAGGGCCTGGGTTGTCTGCCCACATCCAAACGTGTGGTGTGCAGGGGGGAGCAGGGGGAGGGGTTCAAAATGGCTGCCAAGATGGCTGGTTGCCTCTCCGCCTCTCTCTCTCTTGCTCTCTCTCTCTTGCTCTCTCTCTGTCTCCGCTTGCCCTCTTCTCTTAGCTGCTACAGGAGTCACCGAGGAGAGGGGGTTGGACAGTGCGGGGACAGATGTGGGGGACACTTGACAGTGGATATCTGCTCTGGGCCTGTGGACCTTGCTGCTTGGGGAGAGGCCGTAGATCTCTTGCTCCCCTCTCCAGCACCCAGGGGCCAGCATGAGGCTGTAACCTGACCCCAGTCCCAACACCTTCACCCCGGCTAACAGCCTGGGGGCTCCCTGCCCTCCACCTGGTCTCCCAGGCCTGGCGCCCTGCATCGGTCCTCGGGATGTCACGCTGCCCAACCGAGGGTCCCCTGTCTCTCATCCTCTCCACCTGCCTGATGGCCATGGGCTGAGGACTCCCCGTGGGCCTGGGTCAGGCCCCAGCTGTGGGGGCAGGTGACTTCGCCTTCCTCCCCACTCCCCTCCCACTAATGCCGAATTTATTACTTAAAAGTAGGATGAAAACAGGGAGAATAAGAGAAGGAATACAACCTTCATTATCATATCGAGAAAATTATCCGTGATTTTCCTAACTAGTAATTTGCCTGCCATGCTGTTCAGAGCTGACTTGCCCATTAATTACAGAGATGAAAAATCATCTGGAAAGCGGAAAAGGGAACTAATTTGATCCCTGGCTGGCAGCAGTGGCCCCCATGTGCCGAGCCACATACATGTGTGCTTCACATGTGAGTGCCTGGCCCTCCTGCCAACATTGCCAGCTTCTTCCTCCTCTCCCTCGTTGACCTCCTGCAGGGCCTCAGCTCACCCCATGCTTGTCACTCCTGCTCTCCAGTGCCCTACCAGGCCCTCCCTTACTCCATGGGGTGCCCGTCCCAACCCCCACTCGTGGAGAGCTGGCCTAAAGGCAGGATCACCGATGCTGATGTCTGCCCAGAGTTGAGGGAGGGCAGGGAGCTGGGGACCAGCACACCTGGGCCGTGGGACCTGCAGGGAGGAGCTGGAAAGCAGCAGACTCGAAGCCTAGTTTCTATTCCCAGCCTGCCCTGGGGAGCCCCTTCTTCTCCTGGGGGGCCAGAGGAGGACCCTGCGGGCCTGTGGGGGAGGGGCCAGCGGGTACCCTGGCTGCTCTGGAGTCTGTTTGCATCAAGAGGTCTCGTCCTGGCTGGGGTTCCACCTGTGTGGGGCTGCCTGTGCCTGGCATTTGCGTCCTCCCTGGGAGCCCAGGCTGGCAGGAGAGAGTGTGACACTTCAGCCCCAGCCTGGGCATCGGGGGTGGGGGTGCCGAGCCCAGGAGGCTGCGCTGCTTGGCCCCAGAGTGGGTACCCCTGATGGAGATCAGGAGGAGTGGGATCCCCGCCGCCCCCACCCACTGGTCACGTCGCCATCCGCTGGCCACGGGGAGCTGAAGTTCTCCGCCTCTGCCCCCTCCTACCTCTCCAGCCAGACGTGTGGCCAAGGACACACAGAAGGCTCTGGTTTCTGTGTGGGCTCCTCTCGAGGATTCAATTTCCAGACGCCAGACATTTCCCCTCCTCCAGACCCTCCAGGGAGGTGGGGGGGAGTTGCTCCTGAGATGGGGGTTCCCTGGGTCTGGAACTGGACCTGACTGCACGAGCATTCGTCCCAGCCCTGGGCTGGGCCACCCTGATGAAAGAGGAAGCGGGGTCCCAGGGGGGAGGGGGCTGCTGAACAGAGTCTGGGAGTGGGTCCCACTGCCCCTAGAATCCTGTTCTCTGTTGCACATCTGTCTGCACCTGTGTGTACCTGTTCTGTGTGATTTGGATGGTGACCTGGACGAGCCTGCGTGCGGCCACGTGTCCCACAGGCTGGTCCTATGTGTGTCCTAGTGTTTGTGAGTTTTGCGAAGGGGCTGGCCGTGTGTGTGTGTGTGTGTGTGTGTGTGTGTGTGTGTGTTTCCGTGTGTGAGAGCTGTCTGCATCTTGTGTGCACCTGCACACGTGCACCTGGGTATATGTATGTAGGGCCCCTTGGAGCAAGGCTGGGTGCCCCTCTTCATGAAATCTGTGAATGTTTGCCAAGTGTCATTTCCACTAGGCGCTGTGCTGGGGATGCTGAGGGGACAGTGCCCCAGTCCTGTCCTCAGAGAGCACACAGTCTAGTGACACAAGCAATTTCAGTCAAGAGGCTCTTGCCATAGGAGCTGGGGAGAAGGCTTGTGTCTCCCCATCCAGAACAGCCAGAGTCCCAGCTTGGGAGGGCAGCCCCTGCCTTGGAAGGCAGCGGTCCCTGCGTCTTGGTGCGGCAGCAACTCCAGTCCCATGGGGTGTCCTGGGGTCCAGACCTGCATGACCTCCCCTGTCACCACTGCCTCCTCGCCTCCTCGCCCCCTCTCTCCTCACTGCTGCTAAGCAGATTCTACCCTAGGACGTTTGCACGGGCCCCTCCTTCCCCTGGGCCCCTCACCCAGACATCTGCGAAGCCTTTGCTTCCTCACCCGCTTCAGATGTCACCTCCTGGATAACCTTTAACCCATGCAGCCTGTTTAAAATTGTAGCCTCCCACCCGCCTCCTGACTTCCCGTAGCGCGCGGATGGCTTTTCACACACTCTGTAATTTCCTGATGTATTGTGCCTGTTTGTTGATCATCTGTCTCCTCGACCAGGATCCGAGTGCTCAGGCGATTGGTTACTTGGTTTGCTTTCGGATGCCAGGTGCCTAGACGCGTGCCTGGCCCACCGTAGGTGCTCAGGACCTCTTAGCTGAATGAATGGGAGGGGGCCTTTCAAAGGACTGGAGACCCCAAGGGGACGCCCACCCCCGGCTTTGCACAGTGAGGGCTCTGCATCAACCCCTGTCCCCTTGGGGGATCCAGAGCTACCCGCCAGGGGCTGGACCAGTCCAGCTCTGCACCTATCCCACGCACACACCTGTGAGGCTTCTCCCTGAGGTGGCCTCATGGGTGCTCTGCTGTGTGAGGGTGTCGGCATGGACAGGTGGCTCCCCTGCAGGGCTGTGTGCATATAGGGTTTAAAGCCCAGAAGCTAATGCGGGCACCCGCCCGCCCTTATCAGGGGTAAGAACCCCATGGTCAAGGCCTGAACAGCCCCTCCTCCAGGGGTCACTGACCCAGGCTCTTTCTCTCCGGGTAATGGGCCCGCCACCCTTGTTTCAGGGCTCTGTCCCAGCCCTGGGGAATTAGCCAAGCAGAAAGCCCCCCTGCCACCCTCCCCCCCCAGCTCCAAAATTTGGGGAAGATAAAAATTGTAAAAAATAGATGCCCAGCTAAAATTAGCCTTGCCCCCTACCCCCCCAAAGCTAAAAATAGCCAGGCCTCTCCCTCAGAGGCTAAAAATACCAGGCAGGCCAGGAAGCCAGGTGGGTGCTCCTGTCCCAGGTCAGGGAGGTAGTGCTGACAGGTGAGACGCTCACACACTGGAGCACCCACGAGGGCTCTCCCAGCTGTGGTGTTGCTGACACTGGGGCTGTGTCATTCTTGGTGGGGGACGTGACCTGTGCCTCTTAGGACTTTTCAGCGTCCCTAGTGACCACCCTCTAGATACCAGTAGCGTCCCCCCACCCCACCGAGTGCTGACCCGTGAAAGTGTCTCCAGGCATTACCACACAGCCTGGAGAGAGGGGCAGCATTGTGCACCGTCCTGGGTAAGTACCGCGGCTCTCGATCAGGGCTTGGCCAAGTCCCTCTGTGAAGACCCCGAGAGCACGTATTGGAGACTTTGGCAGGTTTGCCAGTCTCCCTCTCCCTCTTCTTCTTCACCCTTTGAAAGCAGCAAAACCATTTTTAGCCCGTTGGCTTTGGGCAGTGCCCAGGCCACAGGTGCCCAGCTTCCACCCTAGAGCACCCACCCCCCGTACCCCGTTGCCCCTGGTGGTGGAGGCGCCCTCATCAGCAGAGGGGCAGCCCCATTAGGGGCGCGTCTGGTGCCATCTGCCCCTTTCACCTCCCAGCCCTCACCTCCTCCCGTGCCCCGGTGCCCGCTCCCTCACTGGTTCTCAAACACGCAGGCCCCAGCCAGCCCCAGGGCCTTTGCACAAGCCGTGCCCTGTGCATGGAATGCTCCTCTCCTCCCTGGGCACCTCTGTGGCTCCTCCCTCACCTCCCAGAGCTTTGCTGAAGTGTCCGGCCTTTCCCCATCACCCGGTTTAAGATTGCACAACCACCCCCCCCACACACACACACGCACACGCACACACACACAACACTAGTACATCACAGGAATGACCTCCTTAATGCTTTCTCTGTCTGGCTCGTGCACTGCTGTCTCTCCAGCGCCTAGATCAGTGCCTGGCACATAGCAGACGCTCTGAAAGAGACGTGTAGAATAGCTGAATATTATTTCTAAGCCCCACAGCCACCATTGTGAGACTTTCACCCCATTTCCCTGGGGAAGAGACAGAATGCAGAGGAGGGACGTGGGGGCCTCGTCACACAGCCTAAAGTAGGCGCAGGTGGGATTTGAACCCGGCATCCTGAGACCCAGGGCCTCTTCTGTCTCGTCCTGCTGAACACCACCTCCCCGTCCCTCTGGCCCCTGCCCCCTCACTGCCAGTCTGGTAGTAGCAGAGGGCCCCAGAGCCTTCCTCCATGCCTTTGGCCCCAGGCCCTGGCTCCCGTGACTGTTTTCAGCACTGCTCTGCGTGCCTGGAGCCAGTGCGAGGCTTGTGGCCGGTCAGGGGACACCTTGCGGTGGAGATGAACCCCACGCCACCGTGGTACCAACCCGCTGTGGCGAGGCACGAGGCGCGTCGAAGAGGTGCCCAGCTGACCTGCTAGTGAGGGAGAGCTTCCCGGTGGAGGGGGGCTTCCCCGCTAAGACCTGGAGGGGAGGAATGGATGGATAAAGTTGAGGGAAGGGAGAGTTTGTGAGAGGGAGGGGCCCACCCTGAGGTCAGAAAGAAGGTGGTGGCTCAGAGGGAAAAAGGAGAGACCTTTCCTGGCCAGGCGGGGAGAGAGGACAGTGGTCTTAGGAGCTGAAGGAATGTGTATGGGTTTGCGTTTCTACTTGTCCACGGGGCTGGGGGGCCCTGTGAAGGGGGTCAAGGCCCCCGAGACAGGGTGGGGAAGTTTAGCACACGCTCCCTCTGGCTGCTTTGTAGGAGAGAACTGCAGAGCGCGGGCAGGCAGGAAGGGAGGCCTCGGCTGCTGGTGGGGTGGGGTGGGGTGAAGAGGCCAGTGGGGATAGGAGGCCGCCACAGCTGTCAAGGTGAAGGCTCGGGTGGGGGCCTTGAGACATGAGAGATGGACCCGTGTGGGGCTTTCGAGACAGAGTTGACGTGATTTAGGGGGCGATCGGCTGGAAGGCAGAGGGAAGGTGGAGCTGAGGAAACGGCAGGTTTCTGGTTCTGACAGCAGGGTGGGCCCGGAGAAACAAAGAAGGATGGGGTGAGGAGCACCCTCTGCTCTCGGTAACACCCCTTCTCACATACGCAGTCTAATCTCCCCTTGCCAGCAGGAGCCCGTGAGGACCTGAGTCAGTGCATGTCTTGTCCCCACTCAGAACCTCCACGACTCCCATCCTCACTCCCACAGGCCCTGCTCACTCTGCCCTGTAAACCCGCCCTCACCTCTTCCCACTCTCCCCTCACTCACTGGGCCAGAGCCAGCACATTCCTACCTCAGGGCCTTTGCATGTGCTGTTCCTGCTGCCTGGATACTCTTTCTCCAATACCTAGATGGCTCCTCTCCTTGAGACCCTTGCTAAAGCATTACCTTCTTGGCCAGGTGTTCCCTGACCACCTATCTATGTTTGCAGCCATGCATACCCCCCTACAAGCCTATTTTCCTCCAAAGCACTTGTGACCAGGTGGGAACTAGGTAACTACCCATTGAATGGACAACCTCTTCTCTGGGTCTGTTTCATCTTTGTTCATTAAACAAATTAACAAGAACCCTTTTCTTGCCCAGAGCTGGGCATGCAACAGAGAGCCAGGCCAACCCACGATGGAACTTTCCCTGATGGGATAGACAGACTTTCAACCACAGAGCCCACGTCCAATTAGGGGGGCAAAATGCGGAGGCGCAGTGTGCTGCTAGTGTGGGTACAGGAGGGACCAACACAGTCCTGGCAGGCAGAGCCTTTTGGAGGAAGAAGGGACAGAGGGCAGGAGTCTTATGGGCATGTGAGAGAGAGATGTGGGGTGGGTGAGGAGAGAATAGGCCAGAGCAGAGAAGGTGATGAGAAGGTAGCAGGAGACCAGGACCTGAAACGCCATGTTGAGGCCTCTGAGGCAATAGGGAGCCATGGAGGATTGTAGGCAGGGAGGCATGTGATTGGGTTTTCATTTTGCAATGATCACTGGCTGCAGGGTGGAGATTGGAAGGGGCGGGGAGTGGCACATAGTTGGGGGAGACCAGGGAGGAGGCATCCAGGGAGAAGGGGAGGCTTTGAATGGTCGCACCCCCTGCAGTCCAGCAACACTTGGCAGCCAGAGTGACCTTTTAAAATTTACAAGACAGACAAACCCCACCCCGTGGCGCCAACATCTAGTGGGAGAGAGATAATAAGCCAATAAGTAAAACGCGTGGCTGGCATGCTAGCAATGAGTGCCGTGGAGAAATAAAGCCAGAGCAGAACGCAGGAGTGCTGTGGCCAGCAGGGCCAACCAGAGCCAGACCTGAAGGAGGCAAGGGAGGAGCTATGCAGGGATCTGGGGAGGAGGGAGCAGCCTGTGCAAAGGCCCTGAGAGGGACTGTGCCTGGTGTTAGTGAGTGAGGGGAAAAGTGGAAGGAGGTGAGGGTAGGGAGGGGACAGGGCAGAGTGTGCAGGGCCTTGTGGGCCCAGGAAGGATGTTGGCTTTCGTTCTGAGTGAGGTGGGAGCCATGGAGGGTTCTGAGCAGAGGAGGGATGTACCCCGACTCGGGTGCTCACAGGCGCCCTCTGGCTGCTGTAGGTGGAACAGACTGGGCAGCGAGGGCGGAGAGCCGTGAGATAGGGGAGGAGGCAACAGGGCTGGAGCAGGGAGGGGACCAAGGAGTGGGGAGAAAGTGAGCAGATTCTGAAGGAGGAGACACAGGAGCTGCTGTAGGGATGGGAGGAGGAGAGGGGTCCAGAATATCTGTATGATTCTTGAGCACCCAGGAGGACTAGGCTGCCCTCTGCTGAGATGTGGGAAGATGAGCAGGTAGAGCTGAGGGTTTGGTGGGGACCCTGCCCTCCCTGAGCCCACAGCCCCCCTTCCTGAAGGAGGTTATGTGCCAGACACTCTCTGGTCACTTGCTCTGTCTCTGCGAGGGAAGTCTGTTAGTCCCAGAGTAGAGATGGGGAAATGGGCTCAGAGAGGCCAAGGGCCTGGCCCCAGATCACACAGCAAATTCAAACCCAGGAGCCAAGTCCTTGGATGTATCCCAGGGCCTGCCACTTACCCACTCTGTCATGCGCGAGGATTTCCTGGAGGAGGTGGGCCTGTGGAGCTGGGCTCTCGGGCTGCTGGGTTTGGGGGGGGACTCAAGGCTGCTGGGGAGGAGCAAGAGGCAGGAGACTCTAGTATTGAGGGGCTGGGAACGCTGCTGGTGGTGCCTGCACCCCCCCCCCCAACCAGGCATTCAGACTCCCACCCACTCAAGCACAGAGGGTTGCCATGGCAACCTCACTCTAGGGCAAGCTAGCGGCGCCCCCTCTCCTCCAGCAGCCGGTTCTCCTCCTGTCACCCTCCCCTGCCCCATCCCAGGGCACCTGAGGACAGAGCCTGGGCCGCATCACCTGCCCCCGGTACCCCACCACACCCGCCCCTCGACTTGAGAGGGACGCAGGGCTCAGGCAAGCATGGAGTCAGGTGTGGGGCCCGTGGGCAGCCCGAACGAACTGGGGGTCTGACGCACCTGGGGCCCAGTTCCCCCTATCAGCGTGAGGGGGGTGGGCCCTGTTTCCCATGGGTTAAATTGGGGTCACTCAAGTCCCCTGAGGCGCGAGGTGGGGACAGACACAGCTGCGGGCTCACCTGACGTCTGTGGGTGTGTCCACTTCCGAGGATGCTCCGTCACACAGATGCGGTGGGGGCCCAGAGGCCTCCCCAGCTCCCCATGTTCAGCCTGGGGTTCAAAGCCCCCTTGCCCGTCGGGTGCCCCTGGGATCTCACTTGCTGCTTCTGTAAAATGTGCATATGCACCCCCCACCCTTACTAAGTTCTTGTGAGGGTTAAATGAGATACGGGCATGCAGTGTTCAGAATGGGACATGGAGGTGTCAGCCACTGCCCCTGGCATCGTGGGTGGTTCTGGCAAACTGGACATCCCAGCTGGCCTCCCCCACACCCCATAGTTGAAAGGTTCCCCTGAAGTTGTGTGGTTCAGGGCCCTGCCTTCATCTCTGCCTCCACCCCCGCACCATGTGCCCTGACCCCTTGGGTGAGTTTGCTAGGGCTGGTGTGACAAAGTACCCCAGACTGGGTGCCTTTAACAATAGAAATGTATCGTCTCCCAGTTCTAGAGGCTGCAAGTCCAAGATCAAGGTGTCGGTGGGGTTGGTTCCTTCTGGGAGCACAGAGAGAGAACCTCTCCCCTGGCTTCTGGTGGTTTGCCAGCGATCTGTGGCTTGTAGACGCATCACGCTGATCTCTGCCTCTGTCTTCACATGGTGTTCTCCTTGGAGGGGCAGATGTATGTCCAAATATCCCCTTTTAATAAGGACACCAGTCTGATTGGATTAGGGTCCACCCTGATGACATCATTCAGTTTAAGTCGATGACCTCCTTATGTCCAAATAAGGCCCCATTTTGAGGTGCTGGGGAATAGGATGCCAGTGTATCTTTTGGTGGGGGGAGGGGACACAATTCCATTCATTCCAAGGCCTCAGGGATGGTCAGGCCTGGGTCTCCCACATCTGACCTCCCCTCCTCACTTAGGGGAGCACCCAGCGGCAGGGGAAACTCCCCAGGGCTGAGTGGGCGTGCAGTCAGGCCACGAAGAGAGCGAACAGAAGCTGCAGTGCCCAGCTCTCCGGAACAGTTCTGGGGGTGCCTGGGCCCTCCTGGAGGAGCTGCTCCAGGAAAGGGGCTTCAGGGAACACCAGGCAGCCTCTGAGGCAGTGGTGCCCAGCCGGTGGGGGCCACGCTCAGCCCCCAGGTCGCAGGGCAGACTACCCCCACCACCGTCCTTGCATTCATTTGGTAAGTGTTGGTTTGAGGACCTACTGCCCTTCTAGGCACCAAGAGACGACCTCGGGAGTTTCCATTCTCCGGGAGGGTACAAAGGAAATCCACAAATGGACAAGTCACGTCACGCGGTAGTGACGTGCTCCGTGGGGATGGTGGTGGCCGTGTGGCAGGGCACACTTTGTACTCACTACGCACCAGGCGTCGTGTTTCACGGGTATGAATCAATCTTGCACCTACCCTATGAGGTAGCCCCATTTTACCGAGAGGAAAATGGAGACATGGGAGGTTACGGGATGGTGGGGACGGGACAGGCGGGCACTGACCGCAAGGTGTATGGTGCAGGGTGTCGGAGGCCCAGCTGCATCTCTGAGGAAGGGACGTGAGCTGAGATCTTAGGGACACAGGCCGAGACTGCATGGTGGAACCTGGCTTACCTGGAGCAGCAGGGAAGGGGCAGGAACCGGGTGTGTGTGGCCTCGTGGGATGTGGAGTGGAGCCTCGGCAGGCATTGAAGCAGGGGGCAGTTTTTTTTTTTTTTTTTTTTTTTTTTTTGGCTATGCCTCGCGGTTTGTGGGATCTTAGTTTCTTGATCAGGGATTGAACCTGGCTGTGGCAGTGAAAGCACCGAGTCCTAATCACTGGACTTACTAGGGACGTCCTGAGATTGTCTTTAAAAAGTTCCCCTCTGTGGAAACAACCTAAGTGTCCATCAGTGATGAATGGATATGGAATTCCCTGGTGGTCCAGTGGTTAGGACTCCCATGATTTCACGGGCGAGAGCCTGGGGTCAGTCCCTGGTCGAGGAACTAAGATCGTGCAAGGCGCACAGCACAGCCAACGAACAAACAAACCCCCCAAAATTTGACATATACACACTACTGTGTATAAAATAGATAACGAATAAGGACCTACTGTATAGCACAGGGAACTCTATTCAACATTCTGTAATGGCCTACATGGGAAAAGAATCTTACAAAAGAGTGGATATATGTATCTATATAACTGATTCACTTTGCTGTACACCTGAAACTAATGAAACATTGTAAATCAACTGTACTCCAATAAAAAAAAATTTTTTTTAATTTGAATGGATAAACGAAATGCGGTCCATCTGCACGGTGGAATATTACTCAGCCAGAAAGAGGAAGAACTGATACACGCTACAACATGGGTGAACCTCAGACACATTTTGCTGAGTGAAAGAATTCAGACACAAGAGGCCACAGACTGTATGAGTCCATGTATAGGTGATGCCCAGAGCAGGCAAATTTGTAGAGACAGAAAGCAGATGAGTGGTTTCCAGGGCCTGAGGGGAGCAGGGAGAGGGAGTTTTTGATGAACAGGTATGGAGTTTCTATTTGGGGTGGTACAAAAGTTTTGGAGGAAATAGATCACAGTGGTCGTGGCACAGCACTGAGAATGTAATTAATGCCACTGAATTGTATACTTAAAAATGGTTAAAATGACAAGTTTTATGATACACAAACATATATATATTCAGTACCGTAATGTGTTTAGAGGCCCCTCTGGCTGACGAAGGGAGCCTGGGATGTGGGAGTAAGAAGGGCTGGAGGGCAGCTGGGAAGAGGTCAGGGCCGTTTGGTGGAGACAGTGATGCCCAGGTCTGGGGGGCGGCTGCCAAGGATGGACAGATGGACGCTGGGGTATTCTGGAGGTGCAGAGCCAGGACTTACTCCTGAACTGGCTGTGGGGGTTTGGGAAGGAGGAACCCAAGATTTTGACTCCTGGGATTTTGGCCCAAGGACCTGGGAGGGTGGTGGGACCATGCCCTGAAGTGGGGAGCTTTGTCAGGTCTGGTCAGGCTCAAGGTGCCTTGGAGACCCAGATGGAGGTGTCGACATGAGGCGAGAAGCCGGGCTGGGGCTCAGATGTGGCAGTCGTCATGGTATAGATGGTGTCTAAAGCCATGAGGCTGGTTGGGATCCCTGAGGCGGGGTGTGGATGGGGAAGAGGCCTGGGGTCCTGGCATCCCGGGTGTAGCCCGGGAGGAGGAGAGGAGCTGCCTCCCTCAGATGGGTGCTGCCTGGGCCCTGACTCTCACTGTGCCGTGACAGCACCCTTTGATGGGTCCCATGCTGGCCTACTGTGTATGTAGATTGTTGTCCTTACCAGCTCTCTGCCAGATTTGAGGCGCTGAGGGACCGGGGGGCAGGGGAGAGTGGGTGGGGAGGACCTGCTCAGGGTCACGGGGCTGAAATGGCAGAGGCGGGCTCCAGACCCACACTGGCCGGCTGCTCCCAGAGCCTGGCATCTGGCAGCCTCTCCAGCATTAGCTGACCAGTTTAACTCCCTAAGGGAGAGCCAGGGAGGGGAGCGTCCATCAGCCTAGGGTCCGTCCCCCCCCACCCCACCCCCGTTTGACCACCCCACCCCCATCTGACCATGGCTGGAAGATGGGGTGCGGGAGAAATGAGGTGGTAAAGAACGACCCCCCCCCCCCCCCGATCATGTAAGATTGTAAAATGCTATGAAATGAATTGAAACTGTCAAAGGCCATATCTGGACAGGGTTGTAGGAGGAGAGACGGTTGTGGGCTCAGGAAGTAGAGAGGGGCGTTTCCTGAAGGCTGGGCACTGGAGAGGGTGCAGAGGGCTGCTACAGGTCGGGGTCGGGGAGCAGGGCTGTGGGGCTGCCCTGTGAAATTGCCTTCCCATTTCACTTAAGAGGAGACAGGCCTGGAGGGATGTCCTGCC
This sequence comes from Hippopotamus amphibius kiboko, assembly GCF_030028045.1. Taxonomy (NCBI): domain Eukaryota; kingdom Metazoa; phylum Chordata; class Mammalia; order Artiodactyla; family Hippopotamidae; genus Hippopotamus; species Hippopotamus amphibius. The sequence goes on along the minus strand of NC_080200.1, from coordinate 12,812,532 downwards.
CCATGAGCAAGCTGCCTGAATCTTTCTTGAGAACCAGTGCTGAGTCCCTGCCCTCGAGTTGCTCACAGTCTAGTGGGGAAGGCTGACAAGAGACCTGCTTATCCAAGAAGGTAATTTCAGGTGCTGTGAAATTAAAAATGGCGCCAGGGAATTCCCTGGTAGTCCAGGGTTAGGACTCCGCGCTTCCACTGCAGCGGGCAAGGATTCGATCCCTGCTCAGGGAACTAAGATCCCGCAAGCCGTGCAGTGTGGCCAAAAATAAAGTAAAAAATAAAAATTAAAAAAAAAAAAACGGGGCTAAAGGATGGCGAGCAAGGGTTGCAGGAGCGGTTGGGGTGGTCAGGGTAGGTCACTCTGCTGGGGTGACCTTGACATTGAGCCCTGAATGGTGAGAAGCTGCAGCAGGCATGTGGGGATGCTGGGAGAGCATTCCAGGCAGAGGGACAGCCCAGGCAAGGGCTCAGGCCGGAAGGAGGCTGGCGCTTCTAGGAACGGGAGGGAGGGGTGGGTTGGAGAGCGTGGGGGTGCTGGGTGACCAGTGGCCTCTAGGCACTGGTGAGGAACAGAGACCCCAGGGGAGGGCAGACTGGGAGGTTAATACTCGGATTTACATCATTAAATGATCCCTTAGCACTGAGTGGAGGGCAGACGCGGAGGCAGGGAGGCTGGGACAAGGAGGAGGCCGGGACAAGGAGGAGGCCGGGACGAGCATCTGGGAGCAGCAGGATGGTGGCTTGGTCCTGGTGGTGGCACTGGGGGCCAGAAGTGGGCAGGTTGGCAAGCTACTTTGGAGGCAGAGCCCATGGGACTTGCTGATGGAGCTTATGAAGGGAAGGGGAGGAGAGGAGTCAGAAATTGAGGAGGATTCCTAGGTTTGGATTCTGAGATTCAGTCAGTGAACATTCATTCAGGCCTATTCTAAAAGGAGGAGCAAAAGAATGCAATGATCCCTACCTGTGCAGGGGCCCTTCCATAAGAGAGATAAATAGTTACATTTGAACCAAGGCCCAAAGGAGGTGAGGGAGCAAAGGAAGAGGCCATGTGAATAACTGGAGGACAGAAGATACATGCAGAGGAAGTGACAAGTGCAAAGGCCCTGGGGCAGGGCCTGATGTGGTGGAGGAATAGCAGGAGACAGGAGTGGCAGACGTGGAGTCAGGGAGTTAACTGGGCTGGCGAAGAGGCTTTTATTTTGGGGGGACAAACAGTAGTCTCGGTTCTTTTGAGGGATTCCTGACTGTAAATAAGAGATTTGGAAAGTACTGGCTGGTCGGTGGTGTTGAGACCAGAGGACAGGCTGGGGTGACGGTGGGAGAGGACAGACCGGGGGTTTGCACACTGGAGGGCCAGTTAAAACAAGGGGTGCTGGGAAAGGGGAAGCTGAGACGAAGTGAGAGAGTAGCATAGACATATATATATACTACCAACTGTAAAATAGATAGCCAGTGGGAAGTTGCTGTATAACAAAGGGAGTTCAACTTGAGGATGGATGATGCCTTAGAGGACTGGGACGGGGAGGGTGGCAGGGAGTCGAGGGAGGGAGGGAATATGGGGATATGTGTATAAAAACAGATGATTGAACTTGGTGTACCCCCAAAAAATAAATAAATAAATTTTTTTAAAAGGGGGTGCTGGGGACTTCCCTGGTAGTCCAGTGGTTAAGGCTCCAAGCTTCCACTTCAGGGAGCATGAGTTCGATCCCTGGTCAGGGAACTACGATCCTGCGTGCCGAGGCATCAAAAAACATCAAAAACAAAAAACAAACAAACAAACAAAAAAACACGGGGCGCCGACCCTCCTCAGAGAATGTGCATTTCTAGCAAGTTCCTGGCCAGGTTGGTGCCCCTGGACTGGGGCTATATTGGAGAACCAGGGTGTAGATAAAGCAAAGGGCTAGGAGTAAAGATCTGGGCGTCCAGTCTTGAGAGTATCCAGGGGAGATGGAGGCAGCAAGAAGAGGAGAGGCTGTGAGGGAGAAGAAGTGGGTCAAAACCTGGCTCTGTGCCCCCTGAGCCGCTGTGCCTGAGGATGGGCAGATGGGGTGGGGGTGGGGGGAATTGCAAGGGATGACACACAACTCCTGCCCCCCTTCCCCCTCCCTGGCCCCCCAAGGGCTGCACCCGCCCCTCACCCCGCCTGTCTGTCTCCAGCTTACCCTCCGAGGGTCCCCCTGAGAGGAGGAAAGAGGGGACTCAGTTGTCCCTGGTTCCCCGATCTGTGGCGCCAGCCAGCTGGATTCTAATTAGCTGCCAGAGCCAGAGAGACGGGAAGCAGGGGGCCGGGGGTGGGGGCCTGGATTCCTGCCCAAGACCCAGAGGCTGCAAGCTGGGGCCGAGATGCCTGGGTCCCCAACCCTGGACACTGTACTGGGTGAGGAAGCTGGGGCAGGGGACGCAGATGGACATGGTCTTGATTTTGGGCTGGGGGATAGGCTTCCAGAGGGCTCTTCTCTGTGATGGAGGGTCTGAGGCCTGCCTGGGTGCAGGTGGGCACGTCGTAGCTGCGACAACCTAAGGAGAGTTGCCCCACCCACCCGACGGGGGCTGTCAGACCCCGGGAGGTGCTTCCAGGAGGTCCAACGTGCCCAGATGGGTGGGTCCATCTTGTTGGGGTGGGGGTGGGGCGTGCAGTGTGAGCCAGAGGCCTGGGAGGGGGTCAGCCTCTGGCTGGCTCCAGGGATTTACGTCGCACAGCCCGTCTTGGGACTGCAGGATGGAAGTCCTCGGTCACCAGCAGGAGGAGAGGGGAGCAGCCCAAACACCCCTCCTACTAGGCCCGCTGGGGGCCGGCCTCTGCCCCCACCTGACTCTGCCTGTCCTCCCCAGGCTGGTGGGCCAGGCCGTGGTGCCCACCTGGTGATGCGGCGTGAGGCCCCGGGCACAGGCCACTGAGAGCCCTGAACACGCCCCCGGCCGCCGCCATGGCCCGCCTGGCTGCCGTGCTCTGGAGTCTCTGCGTTACTGCCGTCCTGGTCACCTCAGCCACCCAAGGTAGGTGCCGCTGGGGCCAGGGAGGGCCTGTGCCTCCGAAATCCTGCCAGGTGGGAGGATAAAATACTACAGTACCTCCCGACCACTTGTTAAAGTACCAGGCCCCCGCCTGGGGGCCACGGCGGAACCAAAGCAGAGGAAGACTTGGTGATTACGCCCCCTAGGACCACCGAGGGGTCCCTGGATCAGCCCCTCACCCCCCCCCCCCCAACCCAGAGCACCAGGGTTTGTCCCACCGGGGGTCCTAGAGCCTGGGATGCGGACTGTGGCCTCCCGGGACCAGGACAGGCCTTCCTGGTGAGCCAGTGCTCTTCTGTCGTGTGTGTGTGTCTCTCTGTGTGATTACATCTCTGAGGCTCTCTCTGGGAAGAAGGCTTAATTAAAGCATGCCCGCTGACGTTTATTTAAAAACAACTAATTACCCAGCTCGGCCCTATGCCGGCCCCGGGATCCTGCACACGCCACAATTAGTGCCCCAAGCCTGCCCGCCCACCCTCACCGATGACTCAATTACAGTCCCCATGGTGGGCCCAGGCGGGGGCGTGGGCAGGGCAGGAAGAGAGGCAGAGAAAGGAGGCCCGCTGGCCTCGCCCTCGCCCTGGGTGTGCTCCCTGCCCTCCTCTCCCAGCCCTGTCTGGAAGGCATTGGTGGTGGACCCTGCTCCCCAGCGCCCCCTCATACAGCCCCACCCTCCAGAGAGCCGCAAAAGTGTAGGGGGTGTTGTTCAGCCGTGCCACAGGGCCTTGGCACTGCTCCGGCCAGCTGGCACCCTCCACTCCCTCAGCACCCGCGTTCTGTACCCATCCAGGTCCTGCCCCGTAGCCCCAGCTGAGCCGGGAGGGGCTGCTTCCACCCCCAGACCCATCTGAGCCAGCCCTCCACCCCCAGCCTCCTTCCCAGGCCCAGGGAGAGCTAAAATTAGCTGTGGAAGCAGATGGTGCTAGAGGAACACATGTAAAACTTTCCCCCAAGTGGGACTCAACTCACCCCAAAAAACCCCGAGGGCCTAGCTGCCAACCCTGTTGGGCCCCCAGCTGGCATTGGAGGGACTAGATCTCGAAAAAGGGGCCCGTTTGGCTCTGCTGCCATCGTGCACCCGTGGCTTCTCTTCATCTACAAGCGACAGGACCCATATTGGAGCCTCGGGGCCACTCTGTGCATCCCTGCTTCCCTCTGACACCCTGCAAGGCTTGGCTGGGACCAGTGTCCAAGAAGGTGGCTGCCCCGGCAGGCGTGGACAGTACTGAGCCCGCTCCGTCTGACAGAGACTAGCTGCCTTAATCATCTTAATGACAATAGTAATTAGTGGCCTGTCACCTCACTAGGTACCGGGTGCACTGCATCCCTCTGCACAGATCTATGAGGTAGGCATTATCAGCTCCTTAGGGAAGGAAACAGGGGCACAGAGGTGATCAGTGACTGGACAAGGCCACCAGCCAGGGAGTAGCCGAGCTGGGATTTAAACTCTGGCCATCTGGCTCCTGAATCCCAGCTCTCAGTCCCCGAATGGCACAGGATGGGGACTGATTTGGGACAGTGCAACCCCTCCAAAGAGCAGGGCATGCCCATGGCAAGTTGTTTCATTGCCATGGCAGCCCTGGGAGGTTTCCCAGGTGAAAGCAGGGAGGCCCCTCCCTGTGGTGCCCTCACCGTGCACAGCACCTCCTTCAGGAACATTTTCTAGCACAGAATCCTCCCAGTACAGCCCTGGGCTGTGGCTGCCCATTTTACAGATCCAGAAACTGAGGGCTGGTGAGGCTCCAGCAGTGGCCGTCCAAACTAGAGTGTACGTCAGAATTGCCGTTGGGTGCATCCATCCAACGGCTTCTGGTTTCACCCCCGAGATTCTGATTCATCGGGCCAGGGTCAGGGGGCCCAGAATCTGCATTCTATACATGTTGCCCGTGCGGCTGATTCTCAGGCCACACTGTGAGAAGCCCTGGCCCAAAGGACACACCTGGCCTGTCAGCTGGGAAGCGGCAAAGCCAGACTCTGTGGTCTCTTCCAGCACATGAGCCCATTCCCTTCTGCACCCTCTCTGCTCCACGCGTGGGGTGGTGTGAAGTCAGGGAAGTATCCCAGGCCACCCTCACCTCCAACACCAATTGCGAGTACAGGGATCGCCCAGACCACCCTCAGCTTTGATGACTCGCCTGAAGGAGTCACAGAGTTCAGAAACACCATTATACGCGTGGTTATAGTTTATTACAGTGAACAGATACAGATTAAAACCAGCCAAAAGAAGAGGTGCATGGAGCAGTATCCAGGAAAGTTCCAGGCAGGGGGGTTCTGGTGGTCCCCTCCCAGTGTAGTCACGGACATCGGGGACTCTCCTGGCAGTGATGAGGGACAACATGCATGTTGTACTGCCAACCCAGACAGCTCCCGTGAGCTTTGGTGTCCAGAGTCCTTACTGGGGCTCAGTCACGCAGATATGGCGGACCTCAACCTTCAGCCTCTCCAGAGGTCAGCTGATACCGCGTGATCCAAAGCGCCTGCCTGAAACTACATTATCAGTGTACTCAGTCTGCTAGGACGGCTGACAGAAGTGTTTTCCCTCCCGGTTCTAGAGGCTAGACGTCCAAGGTCAAGGTGTCAGCAGGGTTGGTTCCTTCTGAAGGCCACAAGGGAAGGATCTATTCCAGGCCCCTCTCCTTGGTTCATAGATGGCCATCTTCTCCCTGTGTCTCTGCATCGTCTTCCCTCTGTGCGAGCCTCTGGGTCCCAATTTCCTCTTTTTATAAGGACTCCGTTCATATTGGAGTAGGGCCCACCTTAATGGCCTGATTTTAACTTGATTACCTCTGTAAAGACGCTGTCTCCAAATTCGGCCACATTCTCAGCTGCTGAGGGTTAGGGCTTGATTTCAGCGTATGAATTTGGGGAAGGGAGGAAGACCCAATTCAACCTGTAACAGTTAGCACAGGCTGCCTGGCATGCCTCAAGGCCCCAGGTAAACAAAGACGCTCTTCTCAAGCAGGACACTTCAGGGGCTTAGAGGGCACCTCCCAGGAGCCGAGGCAAAGGCCAGACTCTCCTTGGGCCAGGTTAGCGGGCTTACTACACAGGTGGGCACACTGAGAAGCCCATTTTACAGATATATAAACCGAGGATCATACAGCCCACATCCCGATACAGTCAAGCTGGAGATGCCACCTCTTCGGCAGGGTCTTCCCTCCCCTCCTGGGCCCGGGTGTGACTCCCTCCCCCTCCTCCCCGCAGGCCTGAGCCGGGCTGGGCTCCCGTTCGGGCTGATGCGCCGGGAGCTGGCATGTGAAGGATACCCCATTGAGCTGCGATGCCCCGGCAGCGACGTCATCATGGTGGAGAACGCCAACTACGGGCGCACCGATGACAAGATCTGCGACGCTGACCCCTTCCAGATGGAGAACGTGCAGTGCTACCTGCCGGACGCCTTCAAGATCATGTCCCAGAGGTGAGGGCCCCCACCCCACAGGGCTCCCGGGAGATGGGGTGGCAGCAGTCCCTGGGGTCCTGGCCATTCACCTTCAGTCTTCCTTTTATGCATTTGACCCATGTTTCCTGAGTAACGACTAGGGGCCAGGTGCTATGCAAACAGCAAATAAGATCCGGTCCACCTCCCACCAGCCTGTCACCTCCCCAACCTGTACCCTCTGCCACAAGCCCGTTGCCTCCAGACACTCATCCCACGATTAGTGGGGGCTTGCAGAGTAAAAGCCACGGCAGGACAGGGTGAGGTGTCGTGGGAGCTAAGGGACAGCCCAGAGGTCTGGCCAGGCTTCCCTGAGGAGGTTACAGCTGAACACAGATGGCAGAAGTGGATGTGCTTGTGAGTGTCAGGGAGAATGTGTGTGAGAATGTGAGGGAGGGAGGGAGTGTGAAGACTGTTTATGTCTGCAAGTATGTGTTTAAGTGTGGGGTGTGCGTGTGCAAAGCTGCAGAAGCCTCTCTCACACTCACACCCATACCACCTAGAGCTGGTCCGCTCTTACTTCAAATTATACCCTGGCCTGACCACCACTTCCACCACCAAGACCCCCAGGGCTGCTATAGTATTTTCTGCCCCTTCTCCCTGCCCGCTCTTGCCTGCTTTAGTCTGTTCCCCCCACAGCAGCCAGAGGGCGCTTGTGAGCACCTGAGTCAGGTCCTGTCCCTCCTCAGCTCAGAGCACTCCTTGGCTCCAGCCTGACTCAGAGCAAAAGCCTGTCACACACACCCCCGCCGCCCCCCGCCCCCCAAGGTGCTGCACATTCTGATCTGTCCTCTCCCAGCCCTCACGTCCTCCTCACTGGGTTTCAGTTACCTGGCCCACTCCTTACACCTGTCAGACATCTTCCGCTGAGGGTTCCCTCAGGGCCTTTGCACTGGCTGTTCCCTCTGCCTGGAATGCTGTTCCCCAACACCCACATGGCTCCTCCCTCCCCTTACTCAGGGATTTTATTTTTTACCTAGCTAACCTCTCAGCGAGGCCTGCCTAACCACCCTCTAAAGTCACAGCAACCCCCTACCACACACACCGCCACTCCCAGCCCCTTCCCTGCATCCTCTCTCTCCTAGTCCTGACGTCCATCCACAGTCCCATTGGCTATTTTGGCTTTTTATTGTGTCTATTTTATGTCTTCCCTCACTAGGCTGTCAGCCCCACAGGGAAAGGGAGTTTTGTCTGTCACCACTGTGTCCACAGCCAGATACACCACAGGCGCTCACTGAATTTTTGTCAAACACCAGAGAGGATGCAGGGTTCACTCCAGGACCCTGAGCATAAAACTGGAAGAGGAAGGAGGACTGGGGCCAGCTCTACAGTTTCTTGGGGATTCTAGAATACGTCACTGGGTGGGGTCACTGAAAGCCTCCCTCCCCAAGAGTTTTGGGCAGGGGACGGGCGTGGTCAGGTGGCTCATGGGGGTGGGCCAGACCTGAACCACTTCATCCCCTCTCTCCCACCATTTCTCTCTCAAACATCCATTCCGGGAATTTCCTGGCGGCCCAGTGGTTAGGACTGCAAGCTCTCACTGCTGAGGGCCCGGGTTCACTCCCTGGTTGGGGAACTAAGATCTTTCAAGCCACATGGTGTGGCAGAAAGAAAAAAAAAAAATCAAACATCCATTCCCTTCCAGCAATCTTATCCTTCTTCCCAAATCCCCTTCTCCTGACACCTCTGCATGGACAGTTCCAGTCCAGCCTCCCTTTCCTGCTACCTCCCGCCTCTCCAGATTCCCCCTGCCCGCTTCACTCAGCACCAGCCTCAGGGTCTGTGGTCTCCCCCAGTGCTTAGCACAACCACTGACCCTGTTCCGATGCTCAAGGGGTCTCAGTTCTGGGGGGGGACACTGAGCAGTGAGGTCACTGCTCCACTGTCTTCACACCTGGAGGCTCTTTATATCAGGGTCCAGCTCCACTACTCTGACAGAGACACCCCAGAATAAATAGTGACCTAAACAAGATCAGAATTGAAGAGCCTCAGCACCCGCTTTTCTCTTGTCTCAGCACCGCCCCCCTCCCACCCCCCAGTCCTTTAAAGCCCACGTCCCCCCCTACTCCCACTTCCCAGGCCAGCACGCAGTCACGGGCACTTCCAGCTGCAGGGGAGGCTGGGACATGCAGTCTCCAGCTGGAAGGCATTTTGTGTTTCGTATTTTTCTTCTTGTTTTCGTCTTTATATGGAGGTGAAATCCACATAACGTAAAATTCACCATCTTAGAGTGAACAATGCAGTGGCATTAATTACAGTCACAATATTGTGCAACCCTGGCCTCTGTCTGGTTCCAGAACGTTTTCATCACCTCAAAAGGAAACTCGTCACCCTTGGAAGTCACTCCCCATTCCCCACCCTCCCCTGAGTCCCTGGCAACCACTCTTCTACTTTCTGTCTCTGGATTTGCCTGTTTTGGATATTTCATATAAATAGAATCGCGAAACATGTGGCTTCTGTGGCTGGCTTCTTTCACTGAGCACGATGGTTTCAAGCCTTGTCCACATCGTGGTGTGTATCAGGGCTTCCTTTTTATGGCTGAATAATATTCCATTGTGTGGATGTACTGTGTCTTGTTTACCCACTCATTCGTGGACGGGTTGTCTCCACCTTTTGGTGATTTTGTGAACGAGGCTGCTGTGAACATTTGTATACAAGTAGTTGTACACGAATACACGTGCAGTGTTACGCTAGATGAAAGCACTTTGAGGACTATGACTAGTTCCATGGGTCATAGGTAACTAAGTCTCTGTTTAACCTTCTGAAGTCAGTGTTGTTTTTTTTAATTGTTTTTTGATAAGTGATTTATTAGAATAGATGCTTGCGAGGTTTACAGGCAGGCGGGCGAGAGGCTGCCACACTGAGAACTCAGTGGGCTACAGTTTTATCATCAGAGGAAAAGTGAGGAGGGGGAGAAGACCATCTTCTTCTTCCTTCTTGAGTAGACATCAAGCTTCCATCATCATTTCCTCCTCCGCATCAGGCCTTCTGAAGGCAGGGTTTTATTTTTAAAGAAGGGGGTTGAGGTGGGAGGGTATGAGCAGATCCTCATTAGTGAAGCACTCACTGATGAAGAGCAGGACTGAAAGGAAAACACAGGAGGCCCCTCTGTCCGGTACCTCTCAGGAAGCACCCCCCCCGCCCACCCCCCGCAAATCACTTTAACATGCCCACAGTCCGGTCACTGTCCTGCCCAGCCAAGACTTGGCCTGCTCCAGGAAACGGAGATCTTTACCGTGGGAAGAGACAGCAGAGAAGAAGCTTTTCGTTGTCGTTAAGTAGGCCTCCCGTTACATGGTAGCCAACCTCCCGAGAAGTCGACTGGGACTCAGGGGTGTTCCCCATGGGGAACTGAGGATGGCTTCAGCAGGAGGTGACGACTCTGCCCCTGTCCTGGCTGCAGAGCCTCACAGCAGTGCTGTCTTAAGGGTGGGACATGTCAAGACAAGGTCTGAGGAGGACACAGGCAAACACTGTGAGCACTTCATTAATAGCATGTTTGCAAAGACACCACCTTGCACGTGTGGCTTCACATCTTCCTCTTCTGTGAACAAAGGAGGGGCTTTATGGTCAGTTTAGGGAAAACAAAAAACCAAGGACATGATGGCACTGGTGACACTAAGGAGGAAAGTGATGAAGGGTGGCTGGGGAAGCAGTGTCTGGGGCCACCCCTCTGGCCCAGCCCCGAGCTTCATGCCATGCCAGGGCTGAAAAATAGAAGAATCCTATCTGGTGGGAGAGAGCAGGCAGGAAACAGAAAACAATGCCCACACAAGACCCCCAGTGTGGTCTCCACAGTTCCTTCCCAATTTGGGGGTGTTCATTCCTCTCCTGACCCTGGGACACCCCACCCTCCAGTTCCAGGCCTGTCTTTTCCCAGCTCCCCTTCTCTCATCCACAGGTGTAACAACCGCACCCAGTGCGTGGTGGTCGCTGGCTCCGACGCCTTTCCGGATCCCTGTCCCGGGACCTACAAGTACCTGGAGGTGCAGTACGACTGTGTCCCCTACAGTGAGTCATCTTGTTCCTCGTGCGGACACGGGCCCTTCCCCCTCCCAGAAGCGAGTGAGGAGGAGACACCTTGAACACACATACACACACAGGGCCAAGTTGGGGCCAGGCACACAGGGGACAGCTGGGCCTGCTCCCCGACTCACGTGTTCTCTTCACCCATAAACCCTTGTCCACTAACCCCACCCTCACCCTCTGTCCCCATCCACTGGGTACCTTCTTCAGTGCCTGCTCACCCTGCTTCTTCACATGCCCTTGGTTTATATACACACTTCGAGGCCACACCCAGGTACTCCGCTTGGCACACTTATTCCCCTCCTCTCCTCTCCCTGGACCTTGACCTCACTGCCCTCTACTCCCTCTCCCCCCTCCTCTTCTCACATCCCTTCCCTTCGTGACCACCTCTCACACGCCTGCTCTTCCCTCCCACTCACCCCACTTCCTCTCAGCTCCCTTTCCTTTCTCTTGCCCCCCTCACCCCTCACATGCCCCCACTCCTGCCCCTTCCCAGTCCGGGAAGCTGGACTCTGCCCCCATACAGAGGCGGACCACCCTCTGAGGCCTGGTGGCAGATCTGGTGTGACGGGCTAGGGGCATCTTCCACAGATTCCTGACTCTCGGTTGGTTTCCCCACTACCACGATAGTCCTTCCCATCTGCAGAGGAAGTGCCACCATGTTGGACGGCGGGTGGCACCCAGGAAGCCTGAGGAAGGAGATCTGGGGAGCCGGGGGGCTGCCATTCTTGCACCTGGCCAAGGGGAGCAAACAATGACAGGGTCTCTCCTCCTCAGCACCCCACCCTTGACATGGCCCTTCTTTCCAGCCCTCACTCTTCCCTCCCTCCTCCCCATCATCCATGTCCCTCCTCTCCACCCCCAGCTTCACGTAGCCAACCTGGAGGTAGGGCCTCCGGGCAGAGGGGGGAGGAGGCAGGGCCACCAGAGGGTCTGAGATTGGGGGGCAGGGGTGGGGGAGCAGGAGGCCCTGTGACTCTCCCTCCTCTCCCCTCCCATCCCAGCCTTCCCCCTCCCCCAACTTTTGATTTCTCCTCGCAGGTGACCACGGACGTGCTGGGGGAGACGGGATCGCTTATGTGCTTCCATAACCTTCTTCTTTTACTCCTCACCCTTTCCTTTCAGCGACCAAGGCCTCCAGCCACTGCCTGAGGGGGACGCCCATCTGAGCCTCGAAGCCTCCCCACAGCACTGGGGACACTGCCCACCCCCCGTGGCTGGGGCAGCAGGGAAGAAGGGCAGGAGCTGGGGAGCGTAGCACAGTGGGGAAATCAGGCTGGGTTCGCGGCTCGGCCTCCGACCCTTGGGTTTTCTGGCTCTGAAACTTGAGCAAATGACTTAACTTCTCTGGGCCGCTGCAGAAGGAGGCAAGAGCCCGGAAGATCGTGTGTGTGAAGCGCCTAACCCGGGGCTGGCCACAGAGGCCGCTCCTGGGGGTGGGGTGCCGGAAGTAAACTCCCCCAAGGCAGAGGCCTCATCTTCACCCCCCAGCGCCCAGACCCAAGCCTGGTTCAGGATGTGCTCAGTCATGGTTTGGGTGCCCTTTCCGTCCAACCGAACCCGTATCTTCCTCTTTAATGGTGGGAGGGGATCAAACACCTTCCCTGAGATGCTGTCAGGAGTACGGAGAATGCGGGTAACAGCTCCTCACGCACCCTCAGCCACAGGTGTGAAGGAAACGGCACCCACTTTTGTTAGCCGTGTGGCCTCAGCCGTGTTGCTTCACTTCACTAATCCTGTTTCCCCGTCTATAGGCAGGGTTCTCAAACGGTTGCCTCCGAGAGGTGCTCAGCATAGTTCCCGGCACGTAGTAGGCGCTGGGCCCTTGGTAGTCGATGCTTTTGTTGTGACGACGCGTGCTTTTTATCAACTATTATTATTGCTATTGGTAATCAAAAATAAAACTAACAAGAGATGACAAACCCAGTTTCTCCTGAGGCAGGTAAGATAAAAGGCAGGAAAAAAAAAATCCCCTGGTCCACGTGGCATTCAAAGCAAGTAGATACCCTGCAGGTAAAGAAGCAGGAAAAAAATTAGAGGGTGTGGGGAGGAAAGGGGCTCAGAGACCTCCTGGAGCCAAACCTCCAAGCGCGGGCAGGAGGGCTCAGGGAATGGGCAGCCCCCAGTCAGGTGGGAGAGAGGAAGCCCCAGCCCCGGGAGAGGCAGGGACACACCCACACCCGCACATTCATAGTCACAGACACAGGGGATGTGTCTGGGGGGCTGAGCTGACTCCTGGTCCCAGAAGAAGAGGGCTGGCGTTGCAAGTGTGATGGAAGCCAGGCCACAGAACAGGGAAGTCAGGCACTCACGTATCCCCCAGATATTTCTCTGAGCACCTCCTGTGTACCAGGCCCTGGATGAGGCGCTGGGAAGGGAGCCAAACACGGCCCCTCCAGAGAGGTGGCAGGAGAGCGAGGCCCTGGTCAGAGGTTCCTAAGGGGCCAGGGACGCAGAGCCTGGAGGGGGAGCAGCCTGGGCAGCCGTCTTGCCCTGGGCTTCAGAGGCTGGGGTGACCCCAGTGCTGGTCAGGGGTGGTACAGGGGCCACCATGGAAAGGGAGCAGTGGGTGTGTGGGGCTCCTCCCACCCCACACAAACAGACGGGACAGGCGCGACTAACGCTGGATTTGCCTTGCAGCTGAGCACAGTCTAACCGTGCCCCCTTCCTCCCCCAGGTGCCGCCTGCCCATCCCAGCAGCAGGCTAGGGAGCTCCCGGCTCCTGGGCCCCCGGGGGGAGCTGGGCAGAGAGACTGAGCCTCGGGCCTGCCCCAGGGGCGTGTGGGAGCGTGTCTGTGCCCCCACCTGCTGTCCTGCCCCGTCTGTGATGTCGCCCCACCCTAGCTTCTTCCCTCTCTGCCTCTGTCTCCCCCACCGGGCTCTTTGAGGCTCAGGGGGCTCTGCCTGTCTGCCTCTCCGTCATTCTGTGTCTGATGCTGCCACCCTCTCTCTGTGTTGGCTTTTGGGGGGTTCTGAGGGTTTGGGGAAACTCAGCTGGACTCTTGCAAGGCCAGTAGAGAAGGGAAAGGAGTTCAGTGTGTTCTCTCTTATGGGGCTGCTTGGCCTCAGGAAGCACTGAACCGCATCCCCTGGGCCCCTGCTTCTAGCAGGAGGGCAGCAGGCAGGGCTGGAGGGGATCTGAGTGGTTCCTCCACTCCCTCCCTGGTGCCCCCATAAGTGGAGCCACCTCCCAGCTGGGGCTCCCCCCTCCCCAGCCCCTGCTGCACTGAGGGTGCCCCTTCCCATCTGAGGGTTCTGTCCACCTGCCTGCCTGTACCCCTCACCCTCCCTCTCCCCCCACCCCATGTCTCTCTTGGTCTCTGTCCTCCCATGTGTCTCCCCGTCCCTGTGACTGTGTCCCTGACACCCTCCCTAGAGGAAAGGACTTGGGGGCGGGGGCTGATGCTGCCTTCGGGGTTGGGGAACCAGGAGTGAGGAAAGAAAGGAAAAGGGGGCGTGTTGCCAGAAAAGAAACGAAAGCAATTTAATCTTTTTTTTTTTTTCTCTTTTTTTCTTGCACATTTTTTTTTTCAATTTGTTTTCTCTCTCTCTTCCGATGCTTAAAGTAGAAGTGGAGCAGAAAGGTAAACGCACTGTTACCAATGCTAACCCCTAACTCAGACTTTGTTTTACCTGTACCATACTTATGTGACCCGCCCTCCCCTCCGGCCCCTTCTTCTCCCCCCATCCCCAACTTGGTCCAGTCGCTATCCCCCACCCCGGTGTCCCCCTGGTGGGGCCAGCCCTGGTGCGGCTGGGCGACTGCACCCTCCAGACACCCGAGGAAGCCCCTCTCTGAGCTCGGGCAGGACCTTCTGTCTCTCTCTCTGCCTCTCTCTCTCTCTCTCTCTCTCCCTGTCCCTCCTTCCTAGTCCCTGGCCCTTGCGGGGGGACCTGGCCTTCTCTCATACTTCTTTTGCCTCCTTCAGGAGAAGTGTGTAAACATCCAGGGCGGGTGGGGAGGGAGGGACCCCCTTCCCTGGCTCCCAACGGGGGGGGGGCGGAGGGCACCGGGTGAGCCGTCTCTCTCCTCTCTTCTTCCTGCCCCAACTTTTGTAACGTGTCCAGTTCGGGGGCAGGGGGAGGCAGGGTGGAGGGGACACTTTTGTTTTCCTTTTGGGGAGCAGATTCCTTCTCTCTCTTTCTCTCTCTCTCTCTCTCTGGCTCCTGGTGGCTTAAGTTCCTTCTGGTTTGGCGTTTCCAAGGCCCAGAGCTGTTTTGGAGCACGGAGCACCAGTTTCCCCCACCCCCAACCCCTGTCCTCCACCAGCGGGGGGCCCAGCCCTGGGGAGGGGTGTAAGCTGTCCCCAGCCCGGGGAGGGCAGCCTGCCAAATTGGGGCAAGGGGGTGGGGGTGGGCCTCACGGTTGGGGGAGCGAGGGGCGGGGGAGCGTTTTCTCTGGTTCTGAAATACTTGCGAAGCTGCAGTCAGGGTTTCTTCTGGGCTGTTGTGGTTAGAGGACCAGGGAGAGGGGGGCGGGGGAGGTATAGGCTGGGTCTGGGGACTTCCATGAGCACCGTAATTTCTTGCCGGTGAAGCCTTAGCAGAGCGGGGAGGAATTCCACGGTGGGCAGGGCTGACTGTTATTGGAGTCAGGCAGGGTTTCAGCTGCAGGCCTTGGCTGTTGGGGATGGTCACTTCCTCCCCTGAAGGTTTTGGGACATTTACAGCTCTGAGGCAGGTAGCAGGGAGCAGGGATGGAAGAGATGACCTTACAGGATCACTTTTGCCTTGAAATTACGGTGGTCCGTGGAGCATCCCCTTTGAGGGAGGTGGGGCGGGGTCCCTCCAAGCTGCTCCCCTCCCCCTCGTCCCTTCCCCCATCTCATAGATGCCTGGGCCACCGGCCCACTGCCCCGCCCCTCACTGCACCCCTCTACTCTCTCCCTCTCTCTCTCCTGGAGTCTCTCTCCCACCCAGCACCAGACACTCTTCTTGCAGGCCCGGTGGTGGTTTGGATACAGCAGCCTGGGATCTTTTCTCTTCAAGGGGCGGGTGGGAGGAGGCTGGAGGGCAGAGGAGGTATTGGGAGCTTGGTGCTGGGGCGGGGTCCTTGCTGGCACAGGTCCCAGGCAGACCCTTCCTCATCTTCTCCCCCTCCCCCAGGGTAACCTCTAACCACATTTTCCTCCACCATGCCCTGCCAACCCAGCCAGGCTCTGAAACCTCCCACTGTCCTCCACACACACAAACACATCTGCTCGGGTGTCACAGAGCTGGCGGGAGGGCCTAGCTTGGGGAGAGGGGAGACCCAGGCACAGAGGAAAAGGGCAGAGGCCAGTGTGCTGGACAGAAGGTGCAGTCCAACCCCTCAGGGCACTGGGGTCAGGGAGATGGTGGAGCCCCAGGCTCCCGTCCCCCTCCTAAAACAGGGCATGTTCCTGGCTACTTTGTGCCTGGAGACCCTTGGGTCAAAATGTCCCTGATGCTGTGAAGGGAGGGCTGGATATCCCCACCCACCCTCCTAAGCCTGCTGAAGAGTGAGGCTGGAAGTGGGGGAATGAGAATTGGTTCCTGTCCAAGCCCCTCTAACCACTGGGGCCACCCCTCCCCCCCAAGCCGGCACCAAGTCCCAGCCCTCCCTGTCCCCTCGGGGCCAGCTGCTTTGGTGACAGGCCAAGCAGGAGCAGAGAATTCACTACAAACTCTCACCCTGGCCTGTCTGTGGGTTCTGCTAGCTGGGAGGTGAGAGGGAGGCTCCCAGCCATCCTGGATGGAGGGATGTCACCACTATGGGAGGAGAAGGGGAGCCTGGCCACACTGTGAAAGTCCGGACCCCCACCGGGTCAGTAAGGGAAGGCTAGGAGTAGGTGGCGCTGGGACGTGACTGGGCAAGGGTGGGCAGGCTGTTGGTGGCCAACGAGATGCAGTTGAGGTTTTCCTCCTTTTCAGGGAATGGGGGGGTGGGGCGGGGCCCCCCACCTTTCTGACATCAGCGCTGCCTTGGTCCCTCCTCCCGAGCCGGGGATGGTTGCAGGTAAATCGGGGTCGGGGCAGGGGAGGTGGGGGGACCTGTCGGGGGCGGGCTGGGTCTTTATCCTAGCACCTGGTTCCCTCCCTTGCCCCCTCTGAGCTGGACCTGGGACTGCCCCCCCAAGGGACCCTCAGTCGGGCCTGGGCCTTGGAGTGAATTCTCTGCTCACCCCGCTCTCTCCTCGCCAGCACTAACCCTTTCTTCCCAGGTGCTCTCCGGCGTGCCTCCCTTGGAGCCAGGACCTCGCCGAGCCCCACCCCCCACCCCCACCACCACCTTGTCTCTCTTCCCTCCACACAGCTCTCCTCCCCTCTTCCCAACTCTCCCGGGAGTCCCCTCCCTCCCCATGTCCTCCCCCCTACCCCTGTGCACCAGTGTCAGTGTCTGCTGCTGAATAAACCCCATGAGAGACCCTGCCGGCTGGGGGCAGGGCTGGGCACCCTCAGGAGGGGCTGGACTTCTCCGAAAACCCTTCCTCAGCTACTGATTTCATGGGTACTGGGTGTGGGGGGTGCCACAGGCTGCATCAGGAACCTTGGGTGCCTCTCCCACCCTGGAATAGAAGTGCGCTCCTGACACCCACCCACAGTGGGTACGGAAACATCACTCTACCTTGCAGTTTTTGCAGGAGGAAGAAAATGGAGTTTAAAAAAAAAATCTGTGTCCTGGTGTGGTTGGTGAAGGATGGGACCCTTGACCCTAGCTCTTCCATAGGGGGTGCAGATGATGGCGAAGGGGCAGGGCCCTGAGTCCCTGGAGCCTCAAAGCCACCCGTGGCTGCAGTGAGGAAATCTTTCCACCCCTCGCTTAAGGCGCACGAGGTCGTCTCTCGGATGGCTCTTGCCAAACCCTTATCCCCAGCCTGTGGGGTCTCTAGCAGCCAGGGAAGGAAAGAGGGGCACCACCTCCCCCCACTAACCCTGCTCTTAATGGCCTCCAGGGTTGACATCTCCAGGGAGAGGGGCAGCTGGGCGGGGCAGGGGTCCCAGCCCGGAAACCCCCTTCCCATCACCAGCCCTACCAAGCAACCGTGACTGCAGCAGCAGGAGGGGACAGCCTGGCACCCCCCTGGCCGCGTGACCAACTTGCCTCTCTCTCTTCCCCTCCCTCGCCCCTGCTCCTCCTCTCCCCGTGTCCTTCCCGCCCACCCGCCTGGCCCAGTCTTCGTGTGCCCAGGGACCCTGCAGAAGGTGCTGGAGCCCACCTCGACACACGAGTCGGAGCACCAGTCTGGCGCATGGTGCAAGGACCCACTGCAGGCGGGTGACCGCATCTACGTCATGCCCTGGATCCCCTACCGCACGGACACGCTGACCGAGTACGCCTCATGGGAGGACTACGTGGCAGCGCGCCACACCACCACCTACCGCCTGCCCAACCGCGTGGATGGCACAGGCTTTGTGGTCTACGACGGCGCCGTCTTCTACAACAAGGAGCGCACGCGCAACATCGTCAAGTACGATCTGCGCACGCGCATCAAGAGCGGGGAGACGGTCATCAACACCGCCAATTACCACGATACCTCGCCCTACCGCTGGGGGGGCAAGACCGACATCGACCTGGCCGTGGATGAGAATGGGCTGTGGGTCATCTATGCCACCGAGGGCAACAATGGGCGGCTGGTGGTGAGCCAGCTCAACCCCTACACGCTGCGCTTCGAGGGCACGTGGGAGACCGGCTACGACAAGCGCTCCGCGTCCAACGCCTTCATGGTGTGCGGCGTCCTCTACGTGCTGCGCTCCGTCTACGTGGACGACGACAGCGAGGCGGCCGGCAACCGCGTAGACTACGCTTTCAACACCAACGCCAACCGCGAGGAGCCCGTCAGCCTGGCCTTCCCCAACCCCTACCAGTTCGTCTCTTCTGTTGACTATAACCCTCGCGACAACCAGCTCTATGTCTGGAACAACTATTTCGTGGTGCGCTATAGCCTGGAGTTTGGGCCACCGGACCCCAGTGCTGGTGAGGACAGCTCAAGTTCGCTCCCAAACGCCCCCTTGGTCCCAGGGTGGGGGGTACACTCTGTGAGCTGTTTGGGGACCTGGAGGTGGGTTCCGGGGAGCCCTGGAGGTCACAGACATGGCAGTGTGACAGAGGCTGTTTTAAGCAACCAGTTAGCTCCTCTGATCCTCGCAGTCTATGAGACAGGGCTTATTACTGCCCCATTTTACAGATGAGGAAACCCAAGCAACTGCGTGCATACGGGATGAGTTTGCTTATTTGAGGATTTGGACTGAGGACTCTGGGCTCCTAGCCAGGCTGCACTATGTCTCCTAGAGGCCTGTGCATTTTGAGCTCTGGAACCCCTTCAACCAAAATCTTGGGTGGAAGCCCAGTATCAGTAAAACAGCAAAGCTGAGCTGCTGCTGTTGGCCAGGATTGGGGGGCCTTCCACAGCCTCATTCTGCCCACTGCGCTGCGCTGAACCAGCTCTGAGCAGCCCCGCAGCTCCAGGGAGTCCCATGGAATCCAAAAGGAGGAGCTGAGACCCCCAGAGGGAAGGGACGTGGCCAAGTCAGACCAGTGTAAGAGTAGAATGAGGATGGGAGGTGGCTGTGTTCAGCAGCCTCCAGACACCTCCTTCCTGGCCTGTCCCCAGTGGTTGCTCTCTCAGACTTCAAAATACAAATGAGTGAATTGTTGCTACCTTCTGATGCTTTAGATAGTCACAGGGGTTCAAGGGACGTCTATGGGCAGAGAGAGGTCAGGGGAGATCTCCCAGAGCTAGTGTCAACCAGGATATCTTTCAGTAGGCCTCAAGCATGGGGGTAACCCTATCTTATATCCCCTCTCCCTTCCAGGCCCAGCCACATCCCCACCCCTCAGCACTACCACCACAGCCCGGCCCACACCCCTGACCAGCACGGCCTCACCCGCAGCCACCACCCCGCTCCGCCGGGCACCCCTCACCACGCACCCTGTGGGTGCCATCAACCAGCTGGGACCTGACCTACCTCCAGCCACTGCCCCGGCCCCCAGCACCCGGCGGCCCCCTGCCCCCAATCTGCACGTGTCCCCAGAACTCTTCTGTGAACCTCGAGAGGTGCGGCGGGTCCAGTGGCCAGCCACCCAGCAGGGCATGCTGGTGGAGAGGCCCTGCCCCAAGGGGACTCGAGGTGAGTGCAAAGCCAAGGTTACCTCCACTGCAGCTGGCCTGGGGAATGGCCACTGTTGGTCTGGCCAGGGAGGGGACGGGGGACAGGGGACATGCCCTTAACTCAGCTTAGCATAGATGCACTTACCTACGCATCTCCCCTGCTCAAGCGGGGGTTTTATGCAGGGGTCATGCCTGTCATCGGCAGATGCGTCCTCAGAGCCCAGCAGAGCTCCCAGGACAGAGCAGCAACTCAGTGCCCCCTGCACCATCCCCTGTCCCCTCCTGCAATACTGATCACCTTCCACATGCAAAGCGCTGGGTGGGCCCTGCGGGGAGCCCATGGGAGGTGACTTCAGTCCTGACCTCAGATTGAAATGGAACAGGCCCAGGAGCAGCTGGTGGCAGGACACAGCAACTGAAGGGCCAGAGAAGGCGGGGCCAGGACCACATGCTTAGGGATCCGAGAGGAGGGTCAGAAGAGGCTTTGTGGGGGTTGTGGGGGGGCTTCCAAGATGGGCTTTGCTAGGAGGTTCTAACTGTAGTAGGCAAAGATGGAAGAGAAGCCGAGAGGGAGGGTATAAGGGAAGTGAGGGGTGGCTTATGTCACCTCAGAGTGACACTTCTCTTGACTGTCTGGCCTGCTTCATGTCTGGTCTTCCATGTTCCCCTCACCCACTCATCCCCCTCTCTCTGTCATCTCATTTCTCCCTGCTTTGGCCCATCCTTCTCTCCTTCCCTGTGGCTCCCTTCTCTGTTCCTGTCTGTCTGTCCCTACAGGAATTGCCTCCTTCCAGTGTCTACCAGCCCTGGGGCTCTGGAACCCCCGGGGCCCTGACCTCAGCAACTGCACCTCCCCCTGGGTCAACCAGGTGGCCCAGAAGGTACCAGCAGCAGCTGCCCTTCCCAGACAGGCACATGTGCTCACACAGCAGGCCCTGGGTGCCCGGCCATAGGGCACAGTGGGGGCAGTGGAACAACTGGGGAGATAAGCAGGGGTCTACTCCCTGGCCTACAGAAGGAGCAGAGATAGATGGGGAGGGAGAGGGCAGACAGGGAGAAGGGGAGCAGAGAGAGGGATGAGAGGGGCTGAGCAGGCCGAGCCTGTGAAAAGGGAAGCAAGATGGTCCCTGACAGAGCCGGGGGCTCCCACTCCTGCCTCACACAGATCAAGAGTGGGGAGAATGCAGCCAACATTGCCAGCGAGTTGGCCCGCCACACCCGGGGCTCCATCTATGCGGGTGATGTGTCCTCCTCTGTGAAGCTGATGGAGCAACTGCTGGACATCCTGGACGCCCAGCTGCAGGCCCTGCGGCCCATTGAGCGCGAGTCGGCCGGCAAGAACTACAACAAGGTAGGGCCTGGCTGCAGGGCCAGTGGGACAGGGGCCACTGCCCTGGGAACTTAGAAGATATCTGGCCTGGTACCACAGAGCTGGGCTGCCACCCACGGTGGTGAGAGGAGGAAGCACAGACCCCAGGCCTACTGGGGTCTCTCTCCTGGACTGCCTGGACGGTCCCGGGGGTAGGGGCTCCCTTAGGAATGGCTCTGGCTCATGGCATAGCCCCAGGTCAGTAGAAGAGACAAAAGAGGAAGCTACCTGGGGCCCAGACATGAGTACTGTGGTTAGAGGAGTGGGGCTAGGAAACCAGCCCTGACAGCACCTCCATCTCTTTCCCCAGATGCACAAGCGGGAGAGAACCTGCAAGGACTACATCAAGGTGAGGCCCAAGGGCTCCTGCCGGCCGAGGGGGTGGGGCAGCCCTTGTCACTCCTGGGCAGGCCCCAGGTGGCACTGGGGGTGGAGATTCTGAGAAGGAGGTGCAGAGCCCAGCTCAAGGAACTGGAGGATGTAGGGAGAATCACAGCACTTCCCACCACCACCCCCCTCCCCTGCCCCCAACCCTTGCAGGCTGTGGTGGAGACAGTGGACAACCTGCTGCGGCCGGAGGCTCTTGAGTCCTGGAAGGACATGAATGCCACCGAGCAGGTGCACACGGCTACCATGCTCCTGGACGTCCTAGAGGAGGGCGCCTTCCTGCTGGCAGACAATGTCAGGGAGCCTGCCCGCTTCCTGGCCGCCAAGCAGAATGTTGGTGAGTGTTACGGTCAAGCTGGGGCAAGTTTGGGAGCAAATCTTGAAAAGTGGGGCCCACTTTTCAAGATTTGCTGGAGACCAAGGGGGATACCCTGGCCCTTGACCTTGGGCCTCTTGCTGCAGCCTGGGCCTCTGGACTGTGGACAGACCCCAACCTTGTGTGCCCTGCCATCCCCTGTCCCCACAGTCCTAGAGGTCACAGTCCTGAACACCGAGGGCCAAGTGCAGGAGCTGGTGTTCCCCCAGGAGTACCCGAGCGAGAACTCGATCCAGCTGTCCGCCAACACCATCAAGCAGAACAGCCGCAATGGTCAGTGGGCGAGCCCTGTGCCGGCAGCCCTGTTCCTCTTACGGAGAACAGCAATTCTTAACTTTTATTAGATCAAAGATTCTAAGAGGTTGGGACCCATAGCAACACAGAGAGGTGTCCTTCATTCAAGCTAGTGTAACACTTCAGGGGGTTCATGGGGGCCCCTCCAAAGCCCCACAGAACCTAGGACACTTTGCAGTTTGTAGGGCTCACTCCCGTGCAGTAGCAGTTGATCCTCATAGTTCAGAGAGGATTGTGCCACTTGCAGTTAAGGCCCAGAGAGGTTAGGGATTGCTCAAGGTCACACAGTAAGTTAGAGGTGGGCCAGGGACCCAGCCAGTGTGTCCTGGCCCACTGCCCTGCCATTGGGAACTGCCTGTAACTGAGCAGTGGTCCCTCAGAAGGCCTCCCAGAGCCCCATTTGCCTGGGGTGCAGCCTGGCTTCAGAGGTCCTGGCGGCCAGCCTGGCTTGAGCTGCACACCAGCCGGGGGCTGATGACATGCCCCTCTGCGCCTGTCCTCCCCAGGGGTGGTCAAAGTCGTCTTCATTCTCTACAACAACCTGGGCCTCTTCCTGTCCACTGAGAATGCCACGGTGAAGCTGGCAGGTGAAGCGGGCCCGGGGGGTCCGGGGGGCGCCTCCCTGGTGGTGAACTCGCAGGTCATCGCAGCGTCCATCAACAAGGAGTCCAGCCGAGTCTTCCTCATGGACCCTGTCATCTTCACTGTGGCCCACCTGGAGGTGAGCTGAGGTGCCCCCTCCCCCTGCGAGGGTCCCAGCATCCTCCACTTTCCCAGGCTGCGTATCCCCACCAATGTGTGTTTGTCCACCCCAAGAGCAAGTTACAACCCCTCCCTGGGGCATCAGCCTCCCAGCCCCCACCTCAGCAGTTTGGGCCATTTATCCCCAGAGACCTGACTGTCACCTGGAGCCCAAAGCCCCAGGCACTTCTCTCCTGCTTGTCGCTATCCCCGTAGCTGGGTGTGGGGGCTGGAGTGGGACTCCCCGGATCTGACCCCCCGGCCACCACCACACAACAGGCCAAGAACCACTTCAATGCTAACTGCTCCTTCTGGAACTACTCGGAGCGTTCCATGCTGGGCTACTGGTCAACCCAGGGCTGCCGCCTGGTGGAGTCCAACAAGACCCATACCACGTGTGCCTGCAGCCACCTCACCAACTTTGCCGTGCTCATGGCTCACCGCGAGATCGTAAGCTGGCCGGCGCTCCGCTCCTCTGGGCGGGCCCACTTGCTGGCCTGGCTTTGCATGGCATCATAGAGAGCGCTGCATGGGCGGTAGGCGCCAGGGAAGGCCAGCTTTGTGGGCATGGGGGGCCCGAGTCTTGCCCAGGACATGAGGCCACACATCTGGTTCTCTCTGGTCACGGTCCCACCTTCTCCCAAGGCACTCTGGAGAAGCAAGTTGGTGTCACCTTTGTCATCTCTCCACGAGCCTTCCAGAGCATGAGGAAGTGAGCGCACTGCCTGCAGAGGGGTGGGGGCTGGCAAGTTGGCCAGGGGGGCAGAAGGCTGGGTAGGCTGCACCGGTGATGCTCGTGGCCCGTGGCCTTGCCCATAGCTGGCACCCAAGCTGAGTCCTGGCCATGTGCAAGGCCAGAGGCGCTAAGCACACTCCCTGCTCCCTCCCCCAGTACCAGGGCCGCATCAACGAGCTGCTGCTGTCGGTCATCACCTGGGTGGGCATCGTCATCTCCCTGGTCTGCCTGGCTATCTGTATCTCCACCTTCTGCTTCCTCCGGGGGCTGCAGACAGACCGAAACACCATCCACAAGAACCTGTGCATCAACCTCTTCCTGGCTGAGCTGCTCTTCCTGGTTGGGATAGACAAGACCCAGTATGAGGTGAGTGGGACTCCAGGGCAGGAGCGGACGGGGAGAGAGGTGGCGCCGGCCGGCCAGGGCAGGCCCTCACATGTGCTGCTCCCCACCCCCTAGATTGCCTGCCCCATCTTCGCTGGCTTGCTGCACTACTTCTTCCTGGCTGCCTTCTCCTGGCTGTGCCTGGAGGGCGTACACCTCTATCTACTGCTGGTGGAGGTGTTTGAGAGCGAGTACTCCCGCACCAAATACTACTACCTGGGTGGTTACTGCTTCCCAGCCCTGGTGGTGGGCATCGCAGCTGCCATCGACTACCGCAGCTACGGCACCGAGAAGGCGTGAGTCCCCCCTTCACCCCTCAAGTCTCTCCTCGCTGGCTCCCTGCTCAGCAGCATCCCTTGGGCCAGAACCCTCAGGGCACTGGCCTCCCTTCTCCTGAGCCCCGAGGCCTCAGCCAGCAGAGTCCCTGAACTCCTGGAGTCAGGGGGAGGGAAGGGCCCCCCCCCCCCCGCCCACCTCTCTCTACCCTGGCCCCGCTTCCTTTACAGCTGCTGGCTCCGAGTGGACAATTACTTCATTTGGAGCTTCATTGGGCCCGTCTCCTTTGTGATCGTGGTGAGTTGGAAGGCAGTACCCCCAGTACTGAGTCTCTGTACTTCATCCAGGTTAGCTCTGATCCCAAGACCCCCATTTTCCCCGAGCCCTTGAAAACCATCAGAGCTGAGCAGCCAACTAAGAAAACAAGAGCAGGGTATGTCTGTAGAGCTCCAGCACTGAGATCCGTCTGTCCATCCAGGAGCTGTGATTTGAGCCCCTGCTCTGTGTCAGGCCATGGGCCTTGTCCCCCCAGCCCCAGAAGCCACATTAACTGTTACACCAGTTGGCAGGCACCTGGGCAGGTACACCAGCAGATGGGACCCTGAAGAAGGAGGGTCTTGTGGCTGAGACTTGGCCAGGGGCTGACACTAGGAAGCAGAGGGACCCTGGCCTAGCCCCTCCCCTTGTCCCGCCCCAGGTGAACCTGGTGTTCCTTATGGTGACTCTGCACAAGATGATCCGGAGCTCGTCCGTGCTCAAGCCTGACTCCAGTCGCCTCGACAACATTAAGTGAGCACCCCATCCCCACACCCATGCCCTGGGACCTCTGGGCCACTCCCAGGGTATCCTAAAAAGTGTTGTTCTCACCTCTGGTGTCACATACTATGATTTGTTTTTCTGTTTTTTGCTGCATTGGGTCTTCATTGCTGTGTTCTAGTTGTGGCAAGCGGGGGCTACTCTCTGTTGTGCATGGGCTTCTCAGTGCAGTGACTTCTTTTGTTGTGGAGCATGGGCTCTAGGCACTCAGGCTTCAGTAGTTGCAGTTCGTGGGCTCAGTAGTTGTGGCATGTGGGCTCAGTAGTTGTGGCTCTTGGGCTTAGCTGCTCTGTGGCATGTGGGATCTTCCCGGACCAGGGCTCAAACCCGTGTCCCTTGCATTGGCAGGCGGATTCTTAACCAGTGCGCCATCAGGGAAGTCCCATGTACTTTAAGAACAAAGATGATATTTTATTGTGTTCCTTGTGTATTTATTTAATGAGTATTAGAAAACATGGCATTAGCACATCCAACTATGGTTTTAGGTACATAATTGCTGAGGGTGAGACTGAGTTCCAAAGGCGAGTCCAGGAAATTTCCATGGTGGTCCAGTGGTTAGGACTCCGTGCTTTCACTGCCGAGGGCGCAGGTTCAATCACTGGTCAGGGAACTAAAGATCCCACAGGCCATGCAACTTGGCCAAAAAAAAAAAAAAAGCAAGTCCATTTCAGAGCAACTTAAAGACAAACAGGCAGCAAAAGATAGTTCAAACGTCTGGAAATATGGCCAAAAGGATGAAGGACGCAGGAGAATGACCATTCACAGAACCCTTGACCCCCAACCTCTGCCTGCTCCTCCGGCTTAGCTTGGGTGGAAGTGTCGCTGGGCAGGCCTGCTCACCCCAGGGCAGCATCCAGGCCTGCCCAAAGAGGGACACGTAGCAGGACTCTGGGGGAAGTGTCTCCACTGGTGGGGACTTTGATGTCCCTGTTCCCTCTCCACTTCTCCCCAGATCCTGGGCCCTGGGGGCCATCGCGCTGCTCTTCCTGCTGGGCCTCACCTGGGCTTTCGGCCTCCTCTTCATCAACAAGGAATCGGTGGTCATGGCCTATCTCTTCACCACCTTCAACGCCTTCCAGGGGGTCTTCATCTTCGTCTTTCACTGCGCCTTACAGAAGAAGGTGAGGTCCGGGGAAGGGGACAGGTGCCTGCCTTTTGCAGTGGGACCTGTGTCTGCCTGGAGGAAAGCGCAGGCTCAGGGTCAGGGAGGCTTCAGGCAGGGATGAAGAGAGTTCCGGAAAAGAGCAAGATACAGGGGCCTAGAGAAAGAAGAAAGCAAGACACATTTGGGGAGTTGGGAGACCACAGGGCAGGGACCCAGTGATGCACCCTCCCCACCGTGTGGGGCACAAATCAAGCATGTGGAGGGAGATGACTCAGGGTGCCACCCAGACAGAACATTTCCTACTTTACTAGTTGTGGGATAAACTGAGTTTTGTCGTGATGGGAAGTTACTTTTTTAAATAAAGTGTTTTAAAGTCTGAATCTTAAATAAATTCATTAAGGAGATAACAGGAGCAGAAGAATGTGGAGAAGAGTGTACGGGCAGTAGACTGAACACTAAAGCCAGGGAAACTGAGCCAAGGCGCTTGTAGCCTGCCTCCTGACGGCAGTGAGGACCCCCAGTCAGATTGGTGTTGGTCTCAGGGGACAGTGAGGTGGCGCTAAGGAGGGGATGAAGGAGGCAGTGATCACAAGTCTTGGCTGCAAGGCTGACTGTATCCCTGTTCTGCTCAAAACTGTCCCATGGTCCTCATCAGACACACAGTGACAGTGACATCTTTACAGAGGCCGCCAGGCCTGTATGGTCCAACCTGGGCTCCCCCTTCTCTTCCCTTCCCTCTGGCCATGCTCTGGCTTCTGTTCCCTCAGACACCTAGACATGGACCCTCCTCAGGGCTTGTCCCCTGCCCCTCCCCAGATATCCACAGGGCCCACTGCCTTATTTCTTTTAGATCTTTGCCGAAATGTCTCCTTAGAGAGGCCTCCCCTGATCTTTTTGAAATCATGGCCCCCGACCCCCACTGCTAGCACTGCCTAACCCCTGGCCATAGTTCTCTTGGCAGCACCTCACACCATCAGACATCCTACATAATGCATTGATATTGCGTCTGTGTTCAATCTCTGCTACTAGAAAATACAAGCTCTGAGAAGTAGGGCTTTGGGTCTCATTTGTGTCTCTCCTCGGGGCCTAAACCACGCCCAGCATATAGAGGATTGCTCATTAAAGATCTGTTGAGTGAATGAATAGATGAGAAATTATTGGTAGAGGGAGAGAAAGGAGGATGGGCCTGAGTGAGAAGAGAGCCTGCTTGGCTGGCTGTTGGGGGACAGGAGATAGTGGGGCTTCTGATGCCCACCAGGAGCTTGGTCTCTGGATTCCCAAGGCGGGGGCACCTACTGCCTGTCCTCCTTGCCCCCTCCCCCAGGTGCATAAGGAGTACAGCAAGTGCCTGCGTCACTCCTACTGCTGCATCCGCTCCCCGCCCGGGGGCACTCACGGCTCACTCAAAACCTCAGCTATGCGGAGCAACACCCGCTACTACACGGGGACCCAGGTATCCGGGCCGGGGCTGGGGCGCCAGGCAGGGCTCCCTGGGGCTGAGTGTTGGACCCAAGAGGCAGGGCAGTTCTCCGCCCAGGTCCCTGGTGGTGCTCATTAGGCAAGTGGTCTCAGGAAGATCCTAGAGGGCGGGCAGCCCAAGGGCCCCCTTACGTCTGGGCTGTGTCCCCAGAGCCGAATCCGGAGGATGTGGAACGACACCGTGAGGAAACAGACGGAATCCTCTTTCATGGCGGGCGACATCAACAGCACACCCACCCTGAACCGAGGTGAGAGAGCATCCCTCACCCCCGGCTGCAGTCCCTCAAGATTCCCAGGCCCGGGTGTCCTGGCTGCCTTGTGACCTCTGACCTCCTGGGCAGGTACCATGGGGAACCATCTGCTGACCAACCCTGTGCTGCAGCCCCGTGGGGGCACCAGCCCCTACAACACTCTCATTGCTGAGTCAGTGGGCTTCAATCCCTCCTCGCCCCCTGTCTTCAACTCCCCAGGTGAGAGCACTCTGGTGCTGGGAGAGGGTGACAGCCCAGGTCAGGGGGTGGGGGGGTCTCCACTTGGGGCATCCTCATGCCTCCTGAACTGGAGCCTAGACTTGGCATTCTGAGCCTGCTCTCACCTTCTCTCTTTTCCCTCCTGGCCGGCACCTGCAGGGAGCTACCGAGAACCCAGTAAGTGTGACTGTTTCCTGGTAACATTTCCAAGGCCGGGAGGGGAACGCAACAGTGGTCCCCTCAGATGCCCTAACTTAGAAGAACTCGAGTGCCCCACACACACACCCACATACAGACAGTCTCTGGCTTGGCAGCTGGCTGGATGGTGGTGTGTTAGGTGGGGAATGAAGGTGATGGGGGTCAGAGCATGGGAAAGGGACCCAGATCTCCTCATACTGCTGAGACCCTAAGCCCCAGCTGGGAGGGGACGCTGGGGGAATTGGTCCCCACACACACCTCCACTTAGTCTTCTGCTAAGCTGGTGTCCCCACTGCCAGGGAAGAAGAGAGGGAATACAAGACCCCAGTCCCCAGGGGCAAGGGTGAACCCGGGGAGAGCCAGGTGAAAGCAGGCACCCCCCTCCACGTGGCCCGCGTCCCTCTTACTGCCCGGCTCTCCTTCTGAGCAGCTCCTTTCTGCCTGCAGAGCACCCCTTGGGAGGCCGGGAAGCCTGCGGCATGGACACACTGCCCCTCAACGGCAACTTCAACAACAGTTACTCCTTGCGAAGCGGGGATTTTCCTCCAGGGGATGGGGCCCCTGAGCCACCTCGAGGCCGGAACCTGGCCGACGCCGCTGCCTTCGAGAAGATGATCATCTCGGAGCTGGTGCACAACAACCTGCGGGGCGGCAGCAGTGGAGCCAAGGGCCCTCCACCGCCTGAGCCCCCTGTGCCACCCGTGCCAGGGGGCAGCGGTGAGGAAGAGGCGGGCGGGCCCGGGGGTGCTGACCGGGCAGAGATCGAACTTCTCTACAAGGCCCTGGAGGAGCCACTGCTGCTGCCCCGGGCCCAGTCGGTGCTGTACCAGAGCGATCTGGACGAGTCAGAGAGCTGCACGGCGGAGGATGGGGCTACCAGCCGGCCCCTTTCCTCCCCTCCGGGCCGGGACTCCCTCTATGCCAGCGGGGCCAACCTGCGGGACTCGCCCTCCTACCCGGACAGCAGCCCCGAGGGGCCCAGTGAGGCCCTGCCCCCACCCCCACCTGCACCCCCTGGCCCCCCCGAAATCTATTACACCTCGCGCCCACCGGCCCTGGTGGCCCGGAACCCCCTGCAGGGCTACTACCAGGTGCGGCGGCCCAGCCACGAGGGCTACCTGGCGGCCCCAGGCCTCGAGGGGCCAGGGCCCGATGGGGATGGGCAAATGCAACTGGTTACCAGTCTCTGAGGGACCTCACGGACCAGGGGCTGGTGGCCCGGGCCAGGGCGTGAACCCTGGGCGGGGCTCTGGTGGGAGAGGGAGACTGACGGAGACAGTGGCTGATGGGCCACTCTCTCCAGGCGCCCCTTGGCCATGGGCCCTCCAGGCCCCTTAGGGGCTCTAGTGTGGGGGCCTGAGGTGCAGGGTTCACAGACAGGGTTTCCCACCAGCCATGTGCACCAGCTCGGTTTGGGGGGAAGTGCAGTGAGGAACCAAGAGGTCCCCAGTGGAGTGAGAAAGGAGAAATTGGAAGGGTGCAGCCCACTCTTGACTTCCCCCTCCCCCCTACTCGTCCTACTCCCTGGAGGGAAATGAGGGCTCCGCTTTCCTAGGGCCAAAGGCCCAGCTGGATGGAACCTGTCAGCTGCTCCTCTCTTTGCAGCCAGAAGTGCTGCCGGTTGCACCAAGATGGAGCAGTGGGGGGCAGGACAGATGGACAGGTTCCTCTGCGCTATAGTTCCCTGCTCCACGGAGACTGGGGCCTCTGGCTGGGGAGAGAGCCCTAGAGGGGAGAAAGCCCCAGGGCAAGAGGAATGGGTGGTTGTGGCTGGTGGTTTAAAGGTGGAACTTTCTCCGAAGCTCCTTTTCTCTGCTCTTTATCCCTGCCTTCCCAGCAAGCCTGCCCCCTCAGCCCTCCTTGAGTGCACCCAATGACCCCCTCCCTTGGGGCGACTCCTGATGAAGCACAACTCCCCGCAGGGCCCCCAGCCCACAGGGGTGGCCATATTTGAGCAGTTCCCAGTCCTGTGGGCTCGGCTATCTGGGGAGCAGATTTTGGGTCTGGATCTCCCTGGGGAGTGGGTCCTGGGCTTGGATCTTTCCCTAGGGGGCCCTCTTACCCCTTCCTCTTCTCTCCTCCTCCTCCCCCATTGCTGTAAATATTTCAATGAAATGGAAAAGAAAAAAAAAAGACAAAAAAAAAAAAAAGAAAGAAAGAAAGAAAATCTCATCACTTGAAGCCACCGGGAGCCTGCGGCCTGGCCAGCTCGGGATTTCTCCAGAGCAGAGCTGCGCCGCCGGGCCCTGGCAGCCAGGACTTCTCCGTGTATGTGTGCATCCCCAGCCAGGTGGGCGGGCTGCCAGAGCAGCTTTTTACAATCCAGAGACAGAAAACAAAATCTAGAAGCAACATCGAAACAAAGAACCCGTTTCCTTCCTGGCACCCAGCACCCATTTCTGTCGCCTCCTTCCCTGCTCTGCCTCTCCCTGGCATCAGTCAGCCCTCCTGGGGCGTGTACCTCACTGCCTGCCCCAGGACTTGGGGCCTGTCTCCCCATCCCCTCCCCACTGGCCCGGGGGAGGCACCCTAACACCCAAAGATGCTTTTGCCAAGGTGGCTGCGCTGTCCCTTTGAGTTCCTGCTTCTTGTATATTGCTTCTGGGACTCGGGGCCTGGGAAGAAGGGGCTGATTTCCTGCCTAGAGGGGTTGACAGGGGAAGGAAGATGAGGGCAGCAGGGTTTGACTGTGGTGGGTATGACTGAGAAGGGAGGTCTGGGAGTGGTGAAGTTGTTTTCTTTCACAGGGTGGGGAGGCCAAAGGTGAGAGACTGCCTTCCCTACCCTACACAGTCCCACAGGGGAGGCAAAGCCAGGTACCAGGGCCTGGCTAGGACACCCATGTTCTGAGGGCTGAACCCCAAACCTGCAGATGCTGGAAGCTCCAGGCTTGGGATGTCTCCTGAGTACCTCTCCCAGCCCCCTCTCCAGTCTGTCACCCTGGCCTTCCCAGCAACCCCTCCCAACTCTTTGGGGGTAGCGTAGTCCCATTGCCATACTAGCCCAGCCCTGTCATTGCCATTTCCCCAGGGGTGGCCCTTCACCTCTGCTCTGATCCCTCATCTCTTTTGTCCTTCCCTCTTTTCTCACAAGTGCCATGAGTTTTCAAACATCTTTGGGTCTCAGCCTGCTGCTGCCATGAACTTCTTTGGGTTAAGGGGGAGGGACTCTAGGGAGGAACTGGGGGAAGGGGACAGATAGGTGGCTGGAGGGACCCTTTTTGCTGCTAGAAAGCCCCTCCCTTCTCCTGAGGAGCTGGGGCTGGCTTGTCCCCATCAGTTAGGGGAGAAGGGGCCAGACCAAAGATGGTGGTTTGTCCCATGCAGGGGGACAGGTGTGGGGAGAAGGTAAGGTTGGGTTCCATCTGTTTTCTGGTAGGGAGGCTTAACCCCTTTCACCAGACCATGGGTGAGTCTGGACGGGGAGGTGAAGTAAGGATGGGAACAGTCTTACTCAGATGGCTCTGTGAGGAGGGCAGGAGACAGCTCCATGGCCTTCCTTGGCTTCACCAGGCCAGGAACTCCTCTTCAGGGAGGGGTGGTTAGAGATCTGTGAAGAGCTGGTGGGAGACAAGGGTAGACGGAAGAGTGGGCCCAGCCCAGCTAGAGTCAGAGACTGCCTCTGACACCAGCAAAGAGGTCTGGAAGAGAGGGTGAGGTGGGAGAGTTCCTAGGGGACTGGAGGCAAGCAAGGAGTCCCGCTTCCTCTCCCCTGCCCAGTCCTCCTTTTATCTCTCCAGACTCTGACAATCAAGGGGAGAGAGAGGGTGCAGCGGGTCCCTTGGTTCCCATTCCAGCCAGCATCACCAAGGTGGATTCCCAGGCCTCAGTTGTGTGGCAGGGCCTCCTGGTAGGGCTGGACACCACTGCCGTCCAGCACAAAGCTATCCCGAGAGCCCAGGTGTCCCCCCACCCCAACCAGACCTGGTGCCTTGATGCCCCCACCCCAGCTGGGACGGTAAAAAGAAGGAAGGGTCTTGGTTTCCTCTCCTACTCCCTTCCTTGGGCTCCTGAATTCATTTGCTTTTAAATCTTGTTAATTATTTTTCTCTGGGTTTGGTGGTTTTTTTGGTTTTGGTTTTCCTTGCCTTCCTTTTTCTCTGTGTCTCCACCTCTTTCCCTGTGTCTTTCTCACTGTCTCCGTGTTCCTCTTCTCTCACTCTCAATTTCTCTCTGTCGATTCGGGCCTCCTCCCTCTTCTCCCATGCCCCTAGTCCCTCCTTGGTCTCCTTTTCGATATGCCAAACCAATTTTGGGTCGAGTGCATTTAACGAGAACAAAACAAAAGGCTCATAACAACAAGAACGTTTCAGAAAAAAACAAAAAGTTAAAAAAAAATTGTTGAGTCAAAAAAAAATCAAACAATAAAGAAATTAAGATTTCTTGGAATGACAAGAGTGGCATGACTCATTTGTGGGGGGAAGGCAAAAAATGGGTGAGTGGAT
Source organism: Hippopotamus amphibius kiboko (assembly GCF_030028045.1). Classification (NCBI taxonomy): domain Eukaryota; kingdom Metazoa; phylum Chordata; class Mammalia; order Artiodactyla; family Hippopotamidae; genus Hippopotamus; species Hippopotamus amphibius. The sequence goes on along the minus strand of NC_080200.1, from coordinate 12,779,916 downwards.
CTGCACGGAGCATCCCCATGAGGCGGTGACCAAGTGTGGAACCTGCACTGCCACGTTTAGAACCCACAGCAGAGTCACAGAATCGTTAATGTTTATAGAACTTGGTAGCTTCAAGGGCCTGGCTGGGCAATTCAGGTGCAATTTCTCTCTGAATCCTCATAAATGCTCTGGGTGGAGGTTATTCAAGCTCCATTTTACAGACGGGGAAACTGAGGCTTATAGCCTGGATGCACATCCAAGTCTCTCTGGGCCAGGCCACTGTGCCATGTTGTATCTCAGAGAAGCCCTTCCTGGCCCGGACATCTGTCCAGAGGCTATATTAGAGAATAGCACAGGAACTACATTGTGCCTGATCCCAACTGCCATTCCTAGACTCCCACATGTTACTGGAATTTTTTTGATCATGACAGGACAGTGGAATTGCGTCATGTGTATTTGACATTCTCAAATATAACTGCCAGTGCTCAGAGAGAGAGGAATGATCAAACAGTGCAAGCACCTCTCTCCATGTCCCTCTGCCCTAAACACTAGCGTCCAGGATGCCACACTCAGCCACTCCTCCTCCCCACTCCCCAGCTACTCCTTCCCAATCTCCATGCTGGTTCCTTCTCATCTCCTGACCTCTTGATGTTGTTAACCCCAAGGGCTCAGCCTTGGACCTTTACCTACACTCACTCCCTGGGAAAGCTCATCCCATTTCATGGTTTTAAATACAGTTGACCCTTGAGCAACACAGGTTTGAACCACACAGGTCCATTCAGGTGAGGATTTTTTTCAATAAGTATATTAGAAAAATTTTTGGAGATTTGTGACAATTGGAAAAAACTCACAAATGAACCATGTAACCTAGAAATATCAAAAAAAAGAAAAAAAAGAAAAGTATGTCATGAAGGCATAAATATATGTAGATACTAGTCTATTTTTATCATCTACTACCATAAAAAATACACATATCTATTATAAAAAGTTAAAATTTATCAAAACTTACACACACACAGGCCATACACGGTGCCATGAACTCCACTAGGCTACCATAAAACAATCAAACTGCTGCTTCTTTATTATCAGTGCATGAATCATTATACCTGTAAATAAAAATGAATTTTTTTCACATTATCTTTCATTTTTGATGTCTAGTGTTAGTAATATGTGTAACATCTACAGTGTTTTGTATTATATAAGACAATATTGATGTAGGTACTGATAGAGGAGTCATCTTGTAAACAGATGATGTATCAATAAATACAGTACAGTATTGTAAGTGTATTTGCTCTTCCTTATGATTTTCTTCATAACAGTTTCTTTTCTATAGCTTATTTTGCCATAAGAATACAGTATATAATACATATACAAAACATGTGTCAATTGACTGTTTACGTTATTGGTAAGGCTTCCAGTCAACAGTAGGCTATTAATAGTTTTGGGGGAGTCAAAAGCTATACATGGAGGGACTTCCCTGATGGTCCAAGTGATTAAGAATCCGGGCTGCCACTGCAGGGGCACGGGTTCGATCCCTGGTGGGGAAACTAAGATCCCACAAGCCTCAGTGCAGCCAAAAATCCCAAAAAGTTATACATGGATTTTTGATTGCACAGCGGTCAGCACCCCTAACCCCTGCATTGTTCAAGGGTCAGCTGAACTATCTATTATGCTGATGCTTTCCAAATGTAGAGCTCCAGCCTGAACTTCTATCTTGAGCTCCATATTCATTTACATCCAACTACCCACTCCACATCTCCCCCTGAGTGTCCAGTAGGATCTCAAACTTAGCCTGTCTTAAACCCAGTTCCATACACACATACATACACACCACTGTTCCAGTTCCTACCACAGACTTCCCCACCTTGATTAATGGCAAGCCCATTCCAAGACTCAAGATAAGACCATTGGAGCCTCCCTTGAACTCACTCATTGCTTCATACCCCACATCTAATCTGACAGTAGATGCAACAGTGCCTCTAACTTTATAATATCCAGAATTAACTAGTTCTCACTACTTTGGTTCAAGCCACCACTGCCTCTCACCAGGACCACTGTAACAGTCCCCTAACTAGCTCCTTTGTCCCCCTTCGGGCTTTTCTCAACACAGAAACCAGAGTGATCTCGGTAAGCATATTTTTGTCCCTCCTCTGCTCAAAACTCTCCAAAGGCCTCCTCCCTCACCCAGACAAACGCCAAGGTCAGCACAATGGCCCACAAGGCCCTACAGCATCAGATCTCATCCCTACAGCTCTTCTCCTTCCCTCCACTCCAGCCACACTGGGGTCCTCATTGTCCACAAGCATGCAGGCACCCTCCTGCCTATTCTCCCTGCAGGGCTTGTGAAAAATATGAGCTTCCCAGCAGGCCTTCCCAGGCTACTCTATTTAAATTACAACTGGTCACTCCAGAACTTCCTAACCCCTGTCTTGCTTTGTCTCCCATAGTACTCCCATCTCACAAACTGTCTTTTTTGCTTGTTTACTGTCTGCCTCCTCCACTAGAAAATAATGGTCTGTTTTTTCACTGCTGTTCCCTACTGTTTAGCACACTATCGGGCACACAGTAGGTGATCAGTAAATATTTGTTAAAGGACATAAAGCTGAATTGAGCATAAGATCCAGAGTAGGCCTGAGATGACAGTTAAGACCATTCCCTCAGCTGCTCTCAGTTCCCACGCACCTTTCACTGGGTGACGCTGTTGTTAATTCAGCAGGGCCCTGAAACTTAAGTTCAACAATTTAGCTCATGCCCAACCCTAGCCTATGCTAAAGAGGAACTGGTTCTGCTGGACTTACTGAGAGATGCTTTGTGAGCAAATTCAAGAGCTTTAAGCGTAAACTTAATTATATATGATTTTGACCTCATGCTCTGACTTTGAAATTTAATCCTGGCATAAGATGAGACTCTACAACACGACCAGTTCTTCCGCTTTTTGGTCCTTTACTCTCCCAGCACTGTACACATCCGACTCCTCTACACACACAGTAAAGCCTGCTGTGCCTGACAACCTGTGACCCTCAGTGGGTGCTAGTGGCACCTGTACACATGGGGCAACCATTTGCACATGCCCAGGAGCAATAACATTTATGTTGATATTCATTTCAAAGCTCTTTCCTACATTTCACCTTATTTAATTGTCACAGGATATATATTATTATCCCCACATATCAGATGAGGAAACTGAAGTTAGAATGATTAAATGACTTACTCAAATAAGATTACTATGCAGTTCAAAGTGCCCACATCCTGTAGATGCTTTATATATGCTGTCCAATTTAATCCTTTCAACCACCCAGTGAGGCAGGTTTGACTTCACTCCAATTTACAACTGCAGAAGCTGAAGCCCAGAAAAGTTCAAGAACATAACCACATTCACTCAGCTAGTGAGACAAAGCTGGACCATGCTTCCATCTTGGTCTTCCAACCCCAGGAGCTGCATTGAGGGCTGTCTGCACCCAGCTGCAGTTGCCCAGGCCCCATTGCTGCCCGCCAACCCCACTCGGCATACACTAAGGGAGGCTGACTATCTGGCTCCCCACATCAGAGGAGATGCCCACTAATCATGCCACACCCTGATGGTCCCTACGTAGCTAGTATGTTAGGACTGTCCAGAGTGGACTCATGTGAGTTAAGCCAGAGGGAAGGCCTTAATGCAGAGCAACGGAGGATTCTCTTCAGACCCCAAAGGCTTAAAAGCATTGGAGTCTCTGCTGTTGAGAAAAACTTCTCTCTTCCATAAACTCTTAGGAAGGCCTAGCGGTGCCAGGCTGAGGCTACTCCTTTATCCCTACAATATCCTCAGGCTTATTCTGCATCTCTCTTACCCTTTCAAACATTTCAGTCATGGCAATGAGCTGCAATGACAGGACCTTCCCCATTTATATCCCTTCTTATTTCACTGGGACTCTCCTTGACCAAAACCCTTGCAACCACTACTCTTTTCTATCTGTCCTGCCCCACTGTCTTCCACTAACCCTTGCCTCTGTCCAAGTGATCCCAGCTTCTCACAACTGAAGCCTTCACTTTAAGCCAACCAGTCCTCTCCTGGGAACTGATCCTAAGGAACCACACATGTACATGAAGTCAGCAACAAGAAGGTTCACTGTAGTAAGGCTTCTAAGCGTGAAACACAAGCGATAGCCTAAAATTTTAGCACAGAAAACTGTTAAATAAATAATGCACATCCACAGAATACCATGCAGCCATTCAAAATGATAATGCAGAACAACACTAAAGCATGTGGAAATATGTTCACAATAATACTAAGGGTAAAAACCTAGATATAAAAAACAAGGTAGGGCTTCCTAGGTGGTGCAGTGGTTAAGAATCCGCCTGCCAATGCAGGGGACACGGGTTCGACCCCTGCTCCAGGATGATCCCACATGCCACGGAGCAACTAAGCCCATGTGCCACAACTATAAAAAAAAAAAAAAAAAACAAGGTAAAGTATGACCTTACTTTACTTTTGTTTTGTTTTGATGGCATGTATATACAAAAAGTGTGTGTATACAAATATGAAACTGTGTGTATGTACATGTGTCTGTGTATAAATATAAAATATATGCAGAATATAAAGCTATACATCAAAATATTAACAGGGGTGATTTTAACTTCCTTGCAACTCTGTATTTTAAAAATTGTTTGCATTAAACATATACTACTTTTGTAATATATGGTAAAAGTATTTGTGTGTCCCACTTTCTGTGGAAGAACAAAGGTCAAGAATAACCAGCACAAATGGAAGAAGAAAGAACAAGGTGGGGAACTAGCCTTACCAAGATTGGCTATAGTGTGGTAATGCTTAAGACAATGTGATGTTGGCACGGGAAGAGACAAAAAGTCCAATGGAAGGGACCTGTGACTAGATGGAAACTTGCTCTAGGCAGAGATTACAAATCACTAGGAAAAGGATGGATTAATTCAGAGGATCTTATATTTTTTGGTCTTGAAACCTCTTTACCCTTTTAAAAATTAATGAGGATAGGGAGGGGGGTGACTGGGAGGAGCACAGAGGATTTTTAGGGCTATGAAAATACTCTGTATGATACTGTAATGATGAATATACATCATATATTTACCCAAACTCATAGAATGTACACCAAGAGCGAATCTTAGTGTAAGCTGTGGATTTTAGGTGATAATGATGTGTCAAAACAGAGTCATCAATTGCAACAAATTCACCACTTTGGTTAATGGCAGGGGATACTATGCATGTGGGAGGGGGATGGGTATATGAGAAATCTATGTCATGAACCTAAAAGTGCTCTAAAAATAATTAAATCCTTTTTAAAAAAATTAATGAGGACCCTAATAAGCTGTTGTTTATGGGGACAGAGACTATATCTATTTACATTTAAACTGAATTGGAAATTAAAACTGAGAAAATTTTTTAAATATTTAACTAAATTAAATTAGCTAATAAATCTATTAAATGTTAAAATAACCTATTTCATTAAAAAATAACTATATGTATATATTTTAAAAACACAGTAGTGAAAAGAATGGCATTGTTTTCCATTTTTGTAAAGCTCCTACTGTCTGGTATAATGAAAGACAGCTGTATTCTCATACAGGCTCCTGCAAATCAGTCTGTTGCAATATGCTGTTTTGGTTGAAGTAGATGAAGAAAAGCCAGCCTCACAAAGATACACAGTTGGAAAAGGGAGAAGTGTTATAGCCTTTTCAGCTAATTGGGGATATTTTACTTTGTTACTACACCAAAATGCAACAAGAGGTGGTATATTAAAGTTACTTACAATGTAGAATATGAAACTGTATCAAATGACTTTTCATATCTGTTACACTGAAATCCATTGGTCTATCTTACAAATTTTTTTTTTTTTTTTTTTTTTTGGCACACGGGCTTAGTTGCTCCGCGGCATGTGGGATCTTCCTGGAGCTGGGATCGAACCCGTGACCTCTGCATTGTCAGGCGGATTCTTAACCACTGCGCCACCTAGGAAGCCCTATCTTACAAATTTTAATTGATCTTTTATGACTGATTTTGTAACATCATGCATTGGTCTTTAGGAAAATATTGATATGCTGAGTTATTACATTTCATCTACAGTATTTTTTAAATATGTTAATAATATCACCACTGATCTCATCAGGAGCCTTTAAATATTGAAAAGTTGTCAGGCTTATGATGGTGAATGAAAGTTTCCCAAGGGACTTCCTAGGTGGCACAGTGGTTAAGAATCCACCTGCCAATGTAGGGGACACGGGTTTGATCCCCAGATGGAGAAGATCCCACATACCACGGAGCAACTAAGCCCGTGCGCCACAACTATTGAGCCTGCACTCTAGCACCTGTGAGCCACAACTATTGACCCTATGTGCTGCAACTACTGAAGCCCACGCACCTAGAGCCTGTGCTCTGCAACAAGTGAAGCCACCACAATGAGGAGCCTGCGCACCACAATAAAAAGTAGCCCCCGCTCACCGAAACTACAGAAAGCGCATGCACAGCAACAAAAACCCAATGCAGCCAATAAATAAATAAATAAATAAATAAAGGTTCCCAAATGTCTAAGTTTTGCATAAAAGCGCAAACATTATAATTGGCTACACACTGTCAATTTTCCTCCAAGTGACTACTCACTTCATTCCTTTCTGAGAAAATATATGGCAAATATCCTAATCTGAATAATTAATAGTTAGTAATTACTCAAGTAAAAACGGTGTTCATGAAAAAAGCCGGCAATTCCACCTCCACTCAAACAACTATACAAGTGCATTACCTCAACTACCATCATTCTCCAGCATGCAACAGAAGTACTCTATGCAAACGTTCCACTTCACCACCCAGAAGGTTAGAGAGACCTGAAGCAGGGCTAAGCTTTAACACAGTTACTATTTTCACTGCTTCTTCAAGGGCATTCCTAAGCGAAACTATTTTAACACTGAGTGTGTGTGTGGCGATGGGGAACAGGATGACGACCACTGCCACGACGCAAGGACACTGCGCTGATTCCTGCTCAGGGGCCAGCAGTTCCACCCATTGTTGCCTTTGTACCAATAGTGCACAGACAACACAGCACAAACGAGAAGGGTAAAGAATGCCTTGAAATTATTATGAAAATAGTTTATCTCATGGAGTCCCTAAAAGGTTCTTGGGGATCCCCAGGGGATCACATGTTGAGAACCACCGGACTACTCAATAAAAGGAGCTGGGACAACTGATTATCTATACGAAAAAAATTAAGCCTACCTCACATTATAAACAAAAATAAATTCCAGGTATTTTTTATGCTAAATATGAAAAGTAGAAGAAAGTATTTCTGGAAGAAAATATGGTAGGATATCTTATTGACCTCAGCATAAGATTTCTTAAGCAAGATACACACACAAAGACACAAACTACAAAATCAGCCAAGGGAAAAGGTGCACAGAGCAAAGTCTGGAGGAAACCAGACACAAGCTTCCAAGAGTCCTCTCCCAGAGGAGTCACAAGGGACGTGCTTAATTCCTCCAGCAGAGTTGTGACAACATGTGTGAAATGCTGTCCATGAGGAAAACTCCTCAGAGATTCAGTGCCCAAGGTATTTGATGGAGGCTGGGGGGCTGGTCAAGTACCAGACTCCAGAAGGAAAGCAGACACTCGACACAAACCACACTGTTTGTACAGTTTAGGCACCATGAGCCACTTGTATAATTCAGGGAATGGTGGGAACCCTCCTGAAATCCAAGTTCCTAGACACCAGCCAAGGGCCAACCTTGCAAACACGTCTTTCTAAGGATAGCAGTCTCACTCTTTTACGCACAGATATCATTTATATAAAGTTGTAGAACATGACATACAATACTATATATAGCTTAAAGACACATTAAAGATATACAAACATGCACTGAAAAATAAACACCAAATCCAGGATTGTAGTTTCCTGGTGGTCTAGTGGTTAGGATTCAGCACTTTCACTGCTGTGGCCGAGATTCAATCCCTGGTTGAGGAACTGAGATCCTCCAACCCACATAGCACAGCCAAAAAAAAAAAAAAAAAAAAAAAAAGCACAATTAAAAACCAACATATCTACAGATTCTGTTAAGTGCTCCTAAGATAATAAAGCAGGCTTTTGTGACTAATGAAGGTCTACTTTAACTAGGGTGCTCCAAGAAGGCTTTTTGGGGACTTCCCTGGTGGCACAGTGGTTAAGAATCCACCTGACAATGCCGGGGACCTGGGAAGATCCCACATAGCGTGGAGCAACTAAGCCCATGCACCACAACTACTGAAGCCCAAGTGTCCTAGAGCCCATGCTCCGCAACAAGAGACACAATGAGAAGCCCGTGCACCACAACGAAGAGCAGCCCCCGCTCTCTGCAACTAGAGAAAGCGCACGTACAGCAACAAAGACCCAACACAGCCAAAAAATAAATAAAAAGAAGGCCTCTTTGGAAGAGACATTTGAGGTGAACCATAAATGATGAGAATGAGACAGCCATGCAATTATCTGAAGGAAGCACATTCCAGGCAGAGGGAACAGCAAGTGCATAAGCTTGCTGTGTTGAAAGACAGGAGATAAAACCAGTGGGGCTGGAGAGTGGTGACAAGAGGGAGACTGGTAGATGAGGCCTGAGAGGTCAGCTGAGGCCACTGTGCAGGGCCTCCTAAGCCACAGTAAAGATCTTAAGTTTCATTCTAAGTATGATAAGCCTTTGAAGGTTTTAAGCAGGGTAATGACATGATCTGGTTTACAACTGAAGATTATTCTCCCAGCTGTAGGGAGAAGGCAGTATAGACAGGGCCATTTTCTTCATTAGCACCACAGACATAATGCTCATGGCTGATGAGCTTTTCAGGGGCTATGAAAAGGTTGGGGCCAGGGATAAAGAAAAAAAAGTTCCACGATGCAAAAAGAAAACCACAAAGTTGTAATGAATAAATGCTTAATTAAATGTCTAGAAAACATAACATCATAACAACTTCATTGAATTTTGTATTCATAAACAATCAAATTACATTTGGAAATAATTTGAAAATTAGATTTTTTCAAGTCAAAAATTCCCAAGGATGCCCTACCACTGCCAAGAAATCATAGCCAATCATAATGTGAATTTTCTTGCAGCCACATCGTTTCAATATGGGAAAAATTCTTTCAATTAAAAAAAATTTTTTTTTACTTAATAGGAGATGGAGATACAAAACTAAATAAATAATGCCTAGCATCGTGAGGCTACAGAGAGTGCTGGATAAGAAATGCTAGTGGCTTGAAACACTACTGTTCAGGCTCACATCCTATGAGTTTGAACACTGTTCAGGGGACTCTTGGAAAGGTCTCTCCCAGGAGAGGACATCTGAGCAGAGACCTGAATAACAAAAAGGCACCAGTCATGGCAAGAGCTGGGGCGGGGGGGGGGAGGGCATGTCAGATTTTTATGAAACAAAGAGGGTCAGTTTGGCTGGACTGAAGCTGGGGGCTGGGTGGGTAGTAAACAAAGCATGTCGAGTCTTGAAGACAATATTCTCACACTGAAAACAATCGAAAACCGTTCACATTTTAAGGCGCGGGGGCGGGGAGGTGACGGATCCAATTTGTTTCCGGTCTGTGCTGAATGTGGCCAGTGCCACTGTAAAACAGAACGTCCCACGTAGCTTAACGATCATCAATGCACGTTTCAATTTAAACCGACATGAGACTGAGCTCATGCGAAACTTTCAAGTATGTTGGGAACAGCTTGGACACGTGAATCTACATTTCCACTGTACATTTTAAGAAACCCAAACTATTTCCGGTGAAACTGTAGCGTCCGGTTCACAGATGTGGTGTAAAGTGTAAAACACACACGGGGTTTCAAAGCCTTAGTACTAAGTAACAGAATGCAAGATACCTCAGTTGTATTTTTTTATACCGATTACATGTTGAAATGAATTATGGCTATACTATATTAATTTTAATGTTAAAATTAATTTTTAAAAATTTCTTAAAATGTGGTTGCTATAGAAAAATGTAAAATTAGATATGCTGCCGCGGGTGGAGGCAGAGTGAGTGCGTGCGGAGGTCCCCGGAGTCTTCCAGACAGGGGGCGACGGTGGTCCGCAATAGGCCTGGGAGTGGAGAACAGTTTCTAGATGTATCATGTAGTCATAAGTCAGGCCAGTAAATTTTCATGACTCCGTTCAACGGGGGGGAACGGTGAAACGTGGCCTGGGGAGGTGAGTGGCAGAGGCCGGACTCGAACTCCCACGTACAGCGTTGGTCCACCTGAAACCTCCCCAGAGGCTCTCGAGGGGGTAAGAACGGGATTTGAACCAGGCCCGACTCCCGGGTCCCGGGCCCCAGTGCGCCGCGTTACCGCCGCACCGTCTCCCCTCAACGGTGAGTTAAACGTTCACAACGTTCACAACGGACTCCCAGGCAACTGGGCCTGAGGGGCCAGGAGCCCCTGAGAGAAACTTCCGGCAACGCTCACCTGCTGACAGACACCGAAGCTGCAAACGCTCCTCCTTTCTCTTCATACCCTGCTCTACCGCGCCAGCAGCCGACTTCCGCTCCGCTCCCACGAATCCCCGGCCGAGTCTTCTCTCCTCCCGCCCCCTCGGCAGCCAACTTAGCCAATCACCTCTCAGAGAACCTGCTTTATCCCCGCCCCACTCTTGCCTGCCAATCACCGCAAGTCAAGCACCGCCCTTCCCTCCCTCTTAAGTGAGTGCCGCGCGCCACCGCTCGGCGGTTGGCCGCGCTGCCCGCAGCTGGATGTGTCTCCCGGAAGGGCGGGGCTAAGCGCGGGCCACGCTGGTGCGGGGACCCTCGGGATTGGCCACGAGGAGCCCTGCGCTCTGACCCCGCCCACCTTGTCTTGGACACCCGAGTCGGAGACTTTGGGGATTGGTTCCCCGCGGACACCCAAAGAAGCCAAGAGACGGTCCCGCCTCCCTCCCGTATCCCGGAGAGGGAGCTCCACGGATTGGTCCCGGGAGTCTCCGCGCGCGCCGACCGACGCTCCAGGATTGGCTGAGGGGGCGCTCGCGCAGTTGCGGAGCGTTGACGGTGATTGGCCGGAGGGTGGGGGCCGGCTATTTGAAGGAGGCGCGCGGACGAAATACGCAGTTCAGACCGCGGTCAGAGGAGGCGGGAGCGGCCTTGGGCAGCGCTGCTCCGCTGACCCGACAGGACCCAGACGCGGGCTCGGTCCCGGCTCTGGCCTCAGCCGCGACCTGACGAGGCGATGGCTAAGGTATCGGTGCTGAACGTGGCGGTGCTGGAGAATCCGAGCCCTTTCCACAGCCCCTTCCGGTTCGAGATAAGCTTCGAGTGCAATGAGGCCCTGGCGGACGGTGAGGCTGGGCCCGTGTGGGGACCCCCCCCTCCCCTGGGCCAACCCCGACCTCCCCTTGGAGACAACCCCGAAGCCAACCCTGTGAAACATACCCCCTCTCCCCCATCCCGGATCTCCTGTGAACCAACCCCCACCCCCAACCTCTCCTTGGAGACTACCCCTTCACCCTGCCCCCACGGTTACTCCCGTTTTCTCCCGTGGAGACGTCATCATTCCCCTCTTTATCCTGTGGCCCTCCTCTTGGCACCTTTTTTCTATGTAGAGACATTCTCAGCCTCCGTTCTTTAACTTGCAGAGACCCTCAGCCACCCCATCTTCCCTGTAGCAAGAAACGCCCCCACCTCCTATTTCTGTATGGGCAGACTGCCATTCCAGCTACCCAGTCTTCCCCACCAATCCCCTCTCCCCTGTGGTGAGGCACTGCCCCCTCACTCTTTTCCTGTGGAGATCCTAACCACTAGCCCCTTCGAATTTCCCATATGGAAACCTCAGACCCCTCCCCCATTTTCCCTGTGAGAATCCTCTCCCCTTGTAGCAAGACCTCACTCATCGCCATCTCCCCATTTGTCTCCCCATAATCTCCCCTACCTGCTACTTAACCCCAACCCCACCCACTTCTGCATGTTTTCTACCCCAAAGCACATATCCTAGAACCTGGTTTCCCTGCTTAGTCTGGCCCCAACCCTCTACTCCACCTGGGGGGTCGTGGCCTGGCTTCCGGCTCCAGTCTTTGAGGATAACCTGGTCTCCCCGGCTCCTGTTCCTCCCTCCTCTCTGACTGTGGGCTTCAATGAACACACTCAAATCTGAGGGGTAGCATGGCCAGGCAAGCATTAGCTGGTTCCTACTGTTTGCCTTCCAGATTCCTGCTGACCTACTGCAGCAATGCTCCCAACACTTTTGATGGTCTGACCGAGTCTGGGGGGTGGGTGTGCCAGGCTGAGCCGTGACCGTATCTGGCTTCAAACAATCAGCTGGGAGGGCACAACCTTTTGTGCATCTTTTCCAAGATGCTTTCACAGATGTACTTATTCATCTGTGTAACAAAGGTGGACACGGCTCTCATCTCACAGATGAGAAGACAGGAGCCACAAAGAGTAAAAGACCTTTCAAGTAAAGGTCTATAAAAATCGAAAAATCTAAGGTCGTTCAGCGAGTCTTGGCACCACTTTCAGGAGGAAGTACTCCATTAGATCTCTTCTCCACTTGGTGGTTAAAAGAGGCAGCAGCTGAGGAGGTGGAGATCTGTGAGGCCAGGGTGTGCTAACTAGCACCTCTCAGTGGTAGATGATTGGTTTGCCTGCAAATAGGCCCCCTGGAGGAGCCTGGGGTTGATACAGTTTTGATGTGTGTGTGCTTGGGCTGGGCGGTTGGATCAGTCTCTCCCCGGTTTCTCTCCTTTTTAAGTTAAGGAGTCTACTTGTGACTAACTATAGAATAAGCCTAGTTAAATCCTTTCTGGAACAAGACAGGGTGTAAATAAATAAATAAAGTGTAGAATGACCCTGTGGAATAAGATTTAATTTTAAAGCCAGGAGGAGATGTAAGGAGCTAATAGGTTAAGGGATTCACAGTTCCCAGATGGCAGGAGATCGGGTTTCAATCAGCCTGTTTGTGCTCCTTGCTTTTAAAAATGGTTGCATGGTCACTATCTAGTACTTTCATTCCTACAGAGCTCCTGCCCTGTTACTTTACTAATCTGTTTATCAAATCAGAGCAGGAAAGGCTAAAGTCAACCTGCTGGTAATTATTTTTCAGTAGAGAGAAAAGGAATGACTTCTCCAGGGACACACAGCCAGTTTGTAGAATTATTAACACTAGGTCTTGTCTCTGAGTTCTGTGTCCAGAGTTCTTTATCTTTGCTATAACCTGGGAAAGAATGCATCCTATTTCAGAAGTAGAGCATAAACAGGACTCAGCAGAGGGAAGGGGGGGTGGGGTGCTGTTATCAATTATATCTGGACAATAAAGCTTTTGCTCAGAGAAATTCCAACTGGAAAGCCAACTCTGGCCTGGAAATTTAGACTCTTTGGTTGTACCTGTTGAGCCGTCCTTCACTCTAACCTGCCAACTTTCTGCCTCTTCCCACAGAGCAGAGAGAATTTGTTTCCTGCCTCCCAAACAGATGGAATGGGCCTGGCTTTAGAAGTCTCTCAGATTCTGGTGAAATCTCAGTCAGTCTTGTTACCTGGTGACTTCAGACACTGGCAACTAAAGAGATGAACACCCAACCCCCAGTCTGACCCATTTCTCAGGGCTCTGTACCCCTTTTGCTCTCTCTTCTCCTCAGCATCTGGAAATAGATGTTTCCAAGACATGGGTCTACATTCAGTACGTTGGGTGTGTTTTTTCCTTGTTTAGTTGAGAAAGTCAACACATACTACTTGAATAAGTCCTGGAGCCAGATGTTCTGACCCACACCTAACACCCTGTGGTCAGGCCAAGGTTCATCTGTATGATTACAAACAAAGGGAAAGTGATAAACAGAAAAAGCTCTACTAGATAAGTTGTTGTTGTTGCTTTTAAGGCAGGAAACAGATTCTCCAGCCATTTCAACTACAGTTGTTTTTTTTTTTAACATGTCTTTCATCATATCATTGGTTTGGGCTTTGTTTTCATGCATAGTAGAGGAACATCTCGTGCAGTGGTTAGATTATAAAGTTAAAGCATAAAGACAATGTAATGTAAGGAATTCCCTGGTTGTCCAGTGGTTAGGACTCCTCACTTCCATTGCAGGGGGTCCAGATTCAATCTCTGGTCAGGGAACTAATCCCGCAAGCCGCAACGGCACGGCCAAAGAAGGAAAATAAGTAATGTGTCCGTTTACCCTTGAAATTACTCAGAAGGTTAGGCGTACAGTGTTACATGTGTGCAGCCGTGTCCCATCTGCGGTAGGAATGAGTTTGTGCTGTGTTGGTGATTGGTGCCTCATATCCCATTCAAAAATGAAGTCACGTCAGTACGCTTCTGCTTAAGACACTTGAGCAGGTTTAAGGCAATTCCAATTTGTAGGTCCTCATTTCAGTCATCTGCTGTCTTCTGGAGATGATTTTATCAATTCCTCTAACTCTTGAGTGAGTATTTCTCTGTAGTCCTTGGTTAATTCTCTGGTTTCTTTCTGGCCTGTGTGGAGGGAGCCATCGCGACCCATTTACCCATCTGCCTGCATTTCTCTCTTCCAGTCAGCCAACTTGCTTTCTGGCTGAACAAAGTCTGTTTAGGTTTTACCGACACTACTTTTTTTGGTGGGGGGGGTGGGGCTGAACCACGCGGCTTGCAAGATCTCAGTTCCCCAACCAGGGATCGAACCCAGGCCACGGCAGTGAAAGCCCAGAATCCTAACCACTAGGACTCAACGGAACTCCCTTGCCAACAGTAATGAACGCTGAGACCCTGCGGCGTACACCAGGACCTGCTCTATTATAATCTCCTTTTTGTCTCCCCCACCCCACCCCCAGCACATTAGTTAAATGCACACATATATGACTCCACTGGTGATGGGGGAAAAGGCCAGAAGGAAAGATACCAAATGATAGAGCTGTGTTAGAAAGGTGAGAACAGAGCTAGCTTGTTTTCTATTCATCCAAAAACATGTTATTTCGGGTTGTGTCACTACTTGCAACAAAAATAACTCAGTAAACTTAACTCCTCCCTGCAAATAATAAGAGACTGGAGTTTGACTGAACCCCAGTGAGCCCAATGGTCACCACATCCTACAGACCTGTTAGGGTCCCTGAGTAGAAGGCCTAGGTGTCAACTCCACAAGAACAGGAAGCCAGTGTATCGAGGAAGGGCGTGGAGCTCAGGTGACAAACTTCCATAGTTGTGGCCCGGCATTGCTATGCTTCCAAAGTTGGGTGCTCTTGTGGGACACTAGACCAGGGAACAGGGCAGCTTCTAAGACAGTTTGCTTCCTGTGAAAATCACAGCTTGTGAAACTTCCCCCAGCTGCTGGAGCTGTAGGTTGTGTAATTTCAAAGAACCTAAAATAAGTTTCAGATCTCCTGCCAAATTTCCCTGTACTAGTGTGACCTTGCGCCTGATACACTTGGACCTCCTGCAAGAGGCCACGGTCACTGGGAATTTCCTGGGATTGACGGGCAGGGTCTCACTGAGCACTTTTCCTTTTATATTGCCGGAACATACGCAGGAATGGGAGTCCCCCTACTGGATGGGATGAAAGAAAGTCGGGGTTCAGAGGATGGCCTTATAATGGCACATTTGTTGACTGACTCGCTGTCGCCCGAATGTCTGAGAGCAGGCATAACTTGGTGCTGGATCCGGAGGACCCAGGGACTGGCTGGCTCCCCCAGCGACCTCATCTTCCCCTCCTGCCGGCTGGCTCTCTTACTGGATTGCAATCTGCTGCCCTGCCCCAGTTGTCGAGGGATCTACTCAGTTCGGTGGCACCGGTCCCTGTGTGTGAAAGAGGATGCTGCTTCCTATCCCGGCACCCAGTGGGCAGGGCCCTGAAATGGCCCAACTCCCTGCTGTTCCCTCCTCAGCATGCCTCTGTGCCTCCATCACGTGGTTCTTAATTCAACCTCTGCCATACGGTTCACCCTCAGGCTCTGAGAGGCCCGAGTTTCCCCCAGAGGTGCAGAGTCAAGGTCGCCTGGCAAAGCTAGGCCCACAGGAGAGATTTCCCCACTGGACATAGAGTTTCGTGCCTGCCCCAGTGATCAGGACCACCGTGCCTGGCACTTAGTGCCCAGTGGGTGTCAGGTGTTGTTGAGAATAAAAATCTATCAGTATATTAAGGACCTATCCAAAACTAACATGAGAAGGCCCTTTCTCAGCCTTCTTGCTGTCAAGCTATTTCAGTTCTTAATACCCTGTATCCTTGCAGACCTGGAGTGGAAGATCATTTATGTTGGCTCAGCCGAGAGTGAGGAGTTTGATCAAATCCTGGATTCAGTGCTGGTCGGCCCCGTCCCAGCAGGGAGACACATGTTCGTCTTTCAGGTAAGAAATACTAGACCTTAGGCTTTGACACCTAGAAACATCCTCTTCTACCCAGAAGCCCACAGAATGGTTCATTGGTCAAAGTTCAGGTTCAAATCCTGGCTCTGCTCTCAAGTACTCTCTGACCTCTCAAAGGTACTTCAGACACCCCCCTCTCCTCCACAGCTATGTCATAGCTGTTACCAAGAGCCACTGATTTACAGTTGATCCTCATCACGGCAATTATGTTCTCTAAAGTCACTGCAAACACTGAATTAATGAATTAGTGAATACTGAACCATTGCCCCTAGAGGAAATACAGGCTTCGGTTCCTGCCAGGCACATTTTTGTCAACCATTCAATACATAATCTTGTTTTATGTGTTTTTCTGTTTAAAGGCACCTTATTGTGTATTACTGTTTTATTCACATTGAACACATGGCCCACAGCACTATAACTCACGCCTGAACAAAGCTTATCTAGCATATCTAGCACACGTGTTTTCTCTATCAGGTACATCCCTTCTTGCTTTTAGGAACAGGACAGCACTCCACACTATGCTTTGGGGCCCTTTTAAACAGCAACATTACCAACAAAAGTGCAGAAACTATGGCCCTGAGACCTCGAAAAAGACACATGTTTACAGTCTGAGACTGCCTTGTTCTACCTCAGCTGGGAACTTGCACAGTGAGCTACTCAAATCCTTCCCCTGCTCTGTGCCTGTCCTTAAATGACCGTGAAAGCCCTCGAATATTGATTTGGGGGTTACACATAAATTTTAGCAAGGGGTCGAGTTTGCAGATAGGGAATGCATGAATAATGCGGATCCACTGTAGCTGCTAAATAGCTCTCTAATCCAGCGTCACAGGGCTTGTCAGAAATGCAGATTTCATGTGATTCTTAGGCCCACTAAAGTTTGAGAGCCTCTGTTCAAATCCATTCACTTACCTGATTTTAACTATTCCTGCCCCAATCTAAGCAACCTCATCCCATCACCTAACCCCTCACCCACCCATATCCAATCCACCTGGCCAGCCCCACCTACTTTACTCCACAACCAGAACCAGCTTCCTGGGCACGCGACCCTTGCAGTTGCCCTGGACCTCACGCTCGGTATAACGTTCTGCTGTCACTGGCTGAGACACTAATTTTTGAACACGGGGTCTCATGTTTTCATTTGTATTGGCCTTATTTTGCACCAACTGTATATCCGATCCTTTCCTTAACAACACACCCCAAATCTGTCCAATTCTCTTCTCTACTGCCTGATCTAAGCCACTGTCCTCTCTCCAGGGTGACCTCTGTAGCCTCCTGCTTAGTCTCCCTGCTCCCATCTAGCCCTCTTCCTATCACAGCTCCACCAGCCTCCAGAGTCGTCTTTTCAGACGGAAGGAGTGATGCCAGACTTAACCTCCTGCTAAACATTCTCAGTCTTTCCCAGGCCCTTAACTAACTGGTACCTACCTGCTCACCTGTTAAGCCTCATTTTATACCACTCTTCCCCTTTCTTACTGCACTCCTCAGCACCATATATTTCTCCTTGGTGGCATCTGTCACATTCAGCACTTTATAGGCATTTGTGTGATTGATTCTGTCTTCCCCACTCAATTGAAAACTCCCGAGGGCAGAGACCACACTTTTGGCTCTGTAAATACACGTTGCTGGAGAATCGTATTACCAGTCAAGGTGTGACTGGCAATCAGTGCTAAGGCCCAGCATGTGTTTCCTCTAGGCCGATGCCCCCAACCCGTCCCTCATCCCCGAGACCGATGCCGTGGGTGTGACCGTGGTCCTCATCACCTGCACCTACCATGGACAGGAGTTCATCCGAGTGGGCTACTACGTCAACAATGAGTACCCCAACCCTGAGCTGCGGGAGAACCCGCCCCCGAAGCCAGACTTCTCTCAGGTGGGGCTTTTCTCCGTACTTCCTGCCTCAGACAGGCTGGCTCCTTTGCACCGGTGGCGGGGCGGTGGGGGTGGGGGGGTGGGGGGGTAGTTAAGTCGTTGGAATTGGAAGCCAAGGTCACTTCTTAAGGTTTGCAGGTGGTGCTCAGCTCTTGTAGCGCCGGGCTAGAACAGGAGACAGAAAGGTCTCTGTTTCTCAGAAGTTTGCGTCACAGAATCAAGATTAGGTAGGCCCCAGCCCTGAACCATGGTGCACAGGCATTCCCTGGAGTTGTACACATATTGGTGGTGGTGACAAAATAAGCAAGGTCTGCTCTTCCTGAGCTTAGGGTGGGGGTCTGAGAGTACCCTGCTCTGTGGGAGTAATGCGAGGGCATTCTAACAAGGGTTGACGTTCCTTTTCCTGCCCCAGCTCCAGCGGAACATCTTGGCCTCAAACCCCCGGGTGACCCGCTTCCACATCAACTGGGACAACACAGACAGGCTGGAGGCCATAGAGAACCAGGACCCTGCCCTGGGCTGCGGCCTCCCCCTCAGCTGCACTCCCATCAAGGGCTTAGGTCTCCCTGGCTACATCCCTGGCCTCCTCCCTGAGAACTCCATGGACTGCATCTAACTGTGGGACTCTAGGCCCTACCTGGGCCCAGTCTCCTGGCGCATCTGGAGGGGGCAGCCAGGCCTCCCAGAGGGTCTCAGGGAAGCCATGTGGAGGACTTTGGGGCTGTCAGCTATATCTAGGCCAGTCAAACTTGGCCCTGAGAAGGAAGGGGCTTCAGGTCTCTCCTAGTCACCGCCCAGAGGATCATCTCACCTCTACTGCCCAGGCCTGAAAGAAGCAGGTACTTCAGTTCTTAATTCTTTCTGTCTTGTGTCCTTTCTTCTTCATACACTATAAATTCCACCTTCGGGCCATTGTGCCACCATGCTCCTGTGAGTACCATTGACCTAAAGCTCTTCCCACAGACCTCCCTGGCCTATCTTGAGGCTTTCTTGGTCAATGCCTGGCAGGGCTCCGGCCCTGTTGGGCCAAAGGCTCTGTCATTCATATACCTTCCCAAACATCTGAGCAGATCCACCCAGCTTTCTGGAGTCACAGGCCAAGAAGTCTACCTTCTTGATAGAAGGTGGAATCGAACACAATTTCTGTCCTTCTCCTAGGGTGATTTTTAGGTATTTTTGATTCAGTAGCCCTCTGGAAAACTCTGTTCCCAAAAGGGTGATCAGCAAGTTGCTAAGGAAAGATGGTTGACTCTCCTCTCAGTCACAACCACCTTCCTGTTACCTCCCACCTGGATCTGGCTTTCCCTAGAGGCTGCTCCTGTGAGAAGATGGCATGTTGGAGGGGCCTGTTGTGCTTGATCTGTCTCAATATCAGTATCAGGGCCTCTCTGCTTCTAGCTGCCTTGATCTGCCCTCTGCTAAGACCTCATGCTCTCAGAGGCCACAGTGCAGACAAGAGAAGCAGTAGGGACCCTGAAAACCTTCCCACCCTCGCCCCCATCCCCTCGCTGCTACATGGATGTTGTTGTGATTGCAGTTTGTATATTAAAGGGTTTTTGTATTAAATATGTTTGGTTGGTCTAAAAATAAAAAGCACTTCATCTAGACTGTTTCTGCTTTTGTCTTGGGTAGGCTGAGGCAGTGTTGTCTCTCTCTCCTCATGATGGGGCAGCCTCCTTCCCCAGCCAGTAGGTTGACTGCCCCTTTTCCCTTTGCTCAGCTTCTTCCTCTAGTCTTAACCGTTATAGTTGTATTCCAGAGTGAGGTCCAGGGAGGGGTTTTGCTTTGTCAAAACTTAAGCAACCCAGCTGTCCTGTAGATAGAGCATAACCAGTGATTTTTCAGACTTTGACCTTGACCCACAAGAAGAAATTAACATTGTGCTCCAAGGACACACACAGCAACACTTTTATCAAATTTTACTTAACCTTACTTTGTAACTCCACAGTCCCAGGTGGAGTGGTTTGACTGGTGAGCCATTTCCCCATAATTCACAGGAAAACCCAGATCTTCCCTCCCTGAGACTATGGTGAACTTAGAAACATGGATCCAGACAGCTGCTGGGTGGGGTGCAGACTGTATGAGTCTAGAGGCAAAGCAGCGAATTGGCTTGTAGACCTGAGACCAGCTAGCCTCCCCAAGCCAAGGAGAGCTGGCTCATGCAATCTCTTGCCCCTTGTGTCACCTCCTCTTTGGGCCTTCCTCTGCCTCAGTGGTTCTGAACTGGGGGCAGTTTTGCCCCCTGCCTCCTGGGCACATTTAACAATGTCTAGGGATGGCTTTAGTTGTCACAACTGGTGGAGGAGAGGAAGGTTCTACCGGCATCCAGTTGGTAGACTGGGAATACTGCTAAACACCCTACAGTGCACAAGACACACCCCCACCCCCACCCCAGCATAGAATGATCCAGCCCTGAATGTCAGAAACGTGGCAGTGGGAAAGTGACCATCCTCAGGCTGTGTGTGTTTAAAGGGCATCCTGAAGGAAGGGGCATCTTGCCATTCCTCTGCTCCAGGAGAGGAGGTTCCTTTTGCATTGCCCAGACAGGGAATCCTCAGCCTGGCTGTGCCCCAGATTCCTCATCTGTAAAATGGGAGTGATGATGACAGTACCTAAGTGATAGGAATGTGGTACGAAGTAATGTATTTAACAAGTGCCAGCTCTTACAACTGGTATGAACCCCAGGGTGGCACCCAGCAAAAGGATGGCTACCGAGCGCTCCGCTCCCGGAGCCCAGCATCCTCCTAAAGCTCGGGCTGTGGTCGAGGGAAGACCCCCGGCCTGCTGATGCTATCCTGCGCCAGGCCTTATGACGACGGCCGGCGGCCGGGCGACCTATGACCCGCCGCGCCTGCCGCGCCCCTCCCCCGCTGGCAGGTGGACAGCGGCTGCGCCGGGGTTGGGGTGGGGGTGCCGCGGCTCCAACCTTGGCTGGCCGGCAGCCGCTGCCGCACTGAGCGGGGGCGGGGGACTGCGGCGCGCACGGGGCCGGGCGAGCGCCCGCCTGGACCGCCTCCTGGGTCTCGGAGCGCGGCGCGGCCGCCCGCCAGCCTCCGCCGCCCCGCCCGGAGGGCCGGAGCAGCCGACTGAGCCTCCGCCCCGCCCTCTCACCCCGGGATTGACACTGAACATTCTGTCGGGGGCTGGCCGGACAGCGCGCCTCCGCCAATTGGCGGCCTCACTGGGCGGACCCCGGGCCCTGTCGGGAGCCTCGGCCAGTCAGATTCGTCGGCCCGCCCGGCCGGGGCCTCGCAAACGCGCGAGTGGCCAGGCGTCCTAGGGGCACATCATGGGGCCGACAGCCTATGGCAGCGCGGGAGGGTCGCGGAGGGCCAATGGGCAGCGGCGCGGCGCCGTCAGTCAGGACGGCCTAGGCCAATGAGCTTCGGGCTGCGGGGGCGTCACGGACAGCAGCAGCGGACTCGGGCTGAGGTTCCCGGGCGGGCGGGCGCGGAGAGACGCGGGAAGCAGGGGCTGGGCGGGGGTCGCGGCGCCGCAGCCAGCGCAGCCAACCCGAGGGGCCGCCGCCGCCGCCGCCCAGCGTGCTCCGGGGTCGCGGGCCGCCTCCAGCACCCGCCGCGCCGCAGCTCCGGGAACGGCCCCGGCCGCCGCCGCCGCGATGGGTAACGCCGCCGCCGCCAAGAAGGGCAGCGAGCAGGAGAGCGGTGAGTGCCTGGGCCGTGACCCCGATCCCGGCCCCGCGCTGCCAGCCCCCTCCCTGTCCATCACTGCCTGGCCCCTCCCCCCACACTCCCCCCCCCCCATTTCTCTCTGCTTATCCCCCAGCTCCCCTTCCCCCTGCCTGTCCAGTGTTGGAGCCCAAGGCCCGCAGAAGACCCCTTAGGAGCCCCCATGCCAAAGACCGCCCCCTAGTGCAAAGACGGTGCTCCCCCCCCAGCTGTCACTGCCAACCATGGCACGTATGACCGATGGGGCCCCACATGGGGCCCTGTCACCACCCCACTCCCACCTTTGCTGGTCCCTCTCCGCAGATTCTAATATCCCCACTTCCTCACTCACCTCTCCCACAGATGTGACCCACTGCCAAACCCCCACCCAGGCTTCTGCCAGTCTGGGAGTGCTATGGGGTCTGCCTCCACCCCGCAGGGACCTTGGCCACTTGGTGACCACACCCCTCCCCCCTCCAGCCCCCGCCATCTTTCTCCTGCCCTTCCCCTCTTCACCTTATCACAGCCCCCCTCCAAACCCACTCTGTCCCCCTTGAGCATTTCCCAGAGCCACCTCCAGCATTTGTTTTTCCCTTCTGTGTCACTTGGCATGGGGGACAGGATCTTTCTGGGTCCCTCTGCCCCTCTCTCATCCTGTCACTCTCTGTCACTCTGCCTCTCTGCCTGTGCCTCCTCCTCCAAGCAAGCGTCTGTCCCTGGCTAGGGTAGCAGACTGTTTATGGAACCTAGAGAACTGCTTCTGTGCTTCCAAAGCCAAGTTTGAGCCGATCTTGCTGGAATTCATTGCGTCCTGTTTCCAGGGTTGGGGTGGGGAAGGGGGTGTCAGCAGAGAGCCCCTTCCCATCACCTGCTGTGCTCTAGGCTCCTTGGAGGGCCCCTCAATAAATGGTTGTTTCGCAGCTGAGGCTCCATCATTCACCCAGTCCTCAGGCTTCTTCACTCGCTCCTGGCTTGGGATGAAAAGTGGGGTATAGAGAGTGTCTGGATTTAGCAAGGCTCATTCAGCTTGAGCTAGGATGGTGAGAAAGAGGACTCAAGGGATGGCAGTTAGTAATAGTAGTGGTTGACGTCTAATGACTTGCTTTGCAAAGAGACAAACAGATTTTGATCATTCCCTGGGTTCAGGCAGAACCCTATTTCCTCCTAAGCCCCCAAATTATATTGGCCTTTTCCAGCCAGCCAGGGGAAGATATTCTGTATCTGGAAATGCCTTTCAGAAATGGTCTCGAGCCCCTTCCTCAAGTCCTCCAGCTCGTAAATTGTCATCACTCCAGGCCTAAAGCTGGACCTCAGCTAGGATCCCCTTCCAGTTACCGAGAAATAGTCAGAGTTGAAAAGGAATGGCCACGTCCAAATATGCTCTTCCCAGTTACTGGTCTCAAACCCCAGTGTCTGTCTGAGTTCCCTGAATGGTCCCTCCCAGAAAGACCCAGGCATGAAAGCCAGGGAACTTTATTCCCACCCGGATTCAAATAGCAGAACTCAGTTGCCGAGCAGCCATGGAGAGGCCTGACTTGTCACCGATGGGCGGGGGACGGGGAGGCAAGTGCCTGTAGCTGAGCGCTTGATGACAGAGGAGCAGGTGGGTAGTGACCAAAAAAGGTCTGGGCATGAGCTTGGAGGGGACTAGGCAGAGGGGGAGGGGCCGGGCCCCCAGCAGGTGAGGCCGGCTGGGAGGTGGAAGGTGGAGGCAGGCAGCTATATATTTCAGTGGTTCAGTTGAAAGTTGGGGAGATGACATAGTCCTGGAAAACTTTAAAGGCGTATCAAACACATGCAGTGTGTGTGTTGAGGGGGGAGGGGTGTGGAAAGCCACACAGGGAAAAAGATCCCCAAGAAAAAGATCAGAGGCTCTGGAAGGAACCGCTCATTCTTTCAGGTCACAGGCCAGGTACCCAGGAATGTACTATGAAGATGAAATAGAGCCACTATTTACTGGGCATCTAGAATATGCCAGGCTAAATGGTCTCCATAGATCTATCTGCTCGAGTGATTTTTCATAATGGGCTGTTATCTGAATTTTCCAAACAACCTCTCTGAGTTTGACATAGATGATGCCACAGAGGTAGGATTCACATCCAGATCCACCTACCAGACAACTTCCTGGACCCCAGGATTTCCCAACTCAAATATGCTCAAGCCGCCTCCCTGATTTTTACTATATTCACTTCTATTTTGTTAACTTAAATAAAAATTTTGACTCACTTTTGTTCAGATGTAAATTTTGATCCATCCTAGGCAATATATAAATGAAATCATGGGATTGCTGTGCCAGTTATATTCCCTCTGATATGCATTAAAACACAGTGTATCTAGAAAAGTGAAACATCCCTAAAATCATTTCATGCCCTGCCAGTGGGACCTGTGTCACACTTTGGGAAACGCCCTAAGCTGTACTTCCTTCCAGAGGCTTGCAGGGGCTCTCAGAGAAGGAAATAGTATTAGGAAGGAAGCCCCTCTTTGCTTCAAAGCTCAGATTCTGTGAGGATGGAGTTCGACGAAATTTGCCTTCTCGTAACTAGGGTGGGGTGAGGGTGGGGGCAGTAGCCAGGCCAGCCTGCAGGGGGCACCTGAATTTCATCTGCCAGACATCAGCCCGACAGGAGTAAGAAAAATGCCCACAACCTTAGTAGGCACCAGTTCAGCATCCTGCAGCCCTCTACACTACTGTCTCCATGCTGGGGCAGGACAGCATTGGCCATCTCCCAAGACGGCAGGGATCTAGAGTGAGCCCTGGGGTGGGGTAGGGGAAATCTGTACCCAAAAATGCCAGAGCCATTGGCAGGGGCCTGCTAAGAGGACAGAGAAAAACAAGGCCAAGCCCTGGGCCCCGAGCACGCTGGAGGAATTGAGAGAGGGCAGTGGCCCCAAGAGGCTCTGGGGACAGGGGGCAAAGTGGGACTCAGGCTTTGGCTGCCCTGGCCAAAGGCACCCCTGAGAGCTGGTCCACGGGAGAAGGGGCAGGGCTGGTGAAAGGGAGCCCTCCAGACACCGCCCCTCCCTCCCACCAGGTCCCAGGGACAAGCAGATCCAGGCTCTGAGAGTGAGAACTGCCCCCAAGAGGTCCCTAGATGGGAAAATGACGGCACTCACATACTAGGGAAGTGTGAGAGGGTCAAACACCATCTCTGCATTGGCAGTTGTATGGGTGCCCAAGAGGGTCCTGCCAAGGCAGCTTTTCCTTTAGCCCAAGCCGGCTTACAGAAGTTTGAGGGTCCTCTCTGCCCCTCCCCTGCACCCACTGGCCCCCAGGTTGGGTTTCTCTTCCTGCCACTACCCCACAACTCCATGGCTCCCCCTATAGGCAGGGCTCTGGGGATGGGCAGCCAAGCTGGTGCAACAGGTCTCATGAGCCTTCCCAGCCACCGTAGTTCTGGTGCCCTGAGAGGAAGACTGAGTGATGGCTTCCAACCCCAAAGATGGTGAGGCTGAGCCCTGTTGCTATAGCAACTTCCCAAGCACTCTCTGACCCTCAAGTCAGGGAGAGACTGCAGTAGAGTTTAGGGAGCAGGTGGAGAGGAAAAGTCTGTGGACCCCTGGCTGGCCCCGGAAACCCTCCCTTACTAACTACTTTAAGCTGGGGGAACTGGGAAAGAGCAGGGAAGATGGGTGGTTCAGTTCAGACAAGGAGGGGATGGTCCACCCAGAGTGGGGGTCCAGCTCAGACCGAGGCAATGAGGTAGTCCAGCTCAGTGTTGGGGTTCAGCTCAGAATGGACATTGGTCCAGCTCAGTGATGCAGTCCAGGTCATAATGAACAGTGGTCCAGTACAGAATGGGCATCCATCAGACTGGGGGTCGGTCCAGTCTAGTGTTGGGGTCCGGCTCAGACTGGAGGATGGTCCAGCCCAGGGCTTGGCATGCCCGCCCCAGAGTTTCCAGGACAACCAGGTTTCAGGGGGGCAGAGGGTCCTGAGATTGTTGTCTGGTGGTGGGGAGGGGGTGGTCTGAGGCTGGGCTCCTGCCTCTTGCTGGGGCCCTGGCTTTTTGAGGGATGTTCTCTCTGTGAGCCCAAATCAAATCCGGACCAGGGTGGAGGATGCTGGCACCCCTCCTGTGGGAGACATGGGCAGGCCGACAGGCTCCAAAGACAGCGGCCAGCTGGGTTTCCCTTCTCTGCCACTTCCTGTTGTCAGCAGGGGCCATGGGTGCAGGGCATTCTCGGGAGAAGCTGCCACTGACCCTCCACTTCTTTTGGGATCTGGAAAGAAGGAGGAAGATGATCAAGGCAGCCTCCCCTCCCCCACCCCTGGGTTTAACGTTTCGTTTCCGGTTTGGACTTTCATGGCTGAGAGCAGAGCCAAGCACAGGGCAAGGTTTGACAGAGGCCAAGGACATCCCAGGATGCCATTCCCCTCTCTGCCCCTGCATGGGAACAAGACAAAGTCAGATGTACCCATTTCCTTCTCAAAGTAGCAGAACGTGGGGGCTCCAGGTTCAGAGAGCACTTGGGGTAGGAGATAGGGTGGCTCTGACTGCCCGCCATCCCCGCCTTTCTTTCCAGCTGCTCTTTCGGCTAATTAACCGAGCTCTGGGGCCTCTTTGGCCCCCAGGGAGGCCCCGGCTGCTGCTTGGGCCTGAGCCTTAACTCCTTCCCCTCTGCCCAGTGGGCACTGCCCTGGGCACATTGGGTGCCGTCCTCTGGGCAGTCCAGCAGCCACTGAGAAAGGCAGGGCCTGGCAGCCGGGGAGCAGTGAAGTCCCTGGAATGGGAAGTTAACTTTAGCACCCCGCCCCCAGGGCAGGCAGGCCAGCCAGGAGGGACACCCTCAGGAGAATCTTCCTACCACCTCCTGCCAAGGAGGGCCTTTACCAACCTTGGCCAGCCGGGAGCAGGTACCTTTAAATGCTTCCCTGGCAACCAGCTCCTCCTCCCCTGTCCCCCGAGGCCCTCCGGAGAAAGCCAGCTCAGAGGCTCTGCGTATTCCTGGTTTCCCTGCAAAGGGAAGATTCCAGGGAGAGCTCTGGGCAGCCTGGGATGGATCTGGGGTCAGGCAGAAGCTGGGATGGGGACTCGGAGACTACCTTCCAGCTGTGGCTGCAGCTGCTTCTCTGGGGCCATCTGATTATACGCTTCCTGGGCTACCTGTGCCACGTCCTCTGGGCACCTAAGCCGCAGCCAGCACCCTGAGCCTCCCTGGCCAGGGGCAGGTGGGCTCCAGATCACCCCATCCCACTCTACCACGCCCCCCCCCCCCCCCCGCATTGTACCCTCTGTTGGAAGAGGCAGGAAGCAGAGGTGAGTATGGGGGCTCCTGGCTGGGGTTCCCCCCATAATTATCCCTCTTTATCTGCCCACTCTTCCTGGCACTGCCACACCCTATGCCCCATCCCCAAATCTGGCAAGCTGATGGCACCAGAAAGCACACAGCCTGGACCCTTCTGCACTTTGAAAGGCCACAGCAGGGCTGTGTCAGGATCAAGGGACCCTCTGGAGCCTCTTAGTGGGGTACCAGCAGACAGACAGAGGCGCAGACCCACTAAGTTGGGAAAAAACAGGACGTGGCAGTTCTCAGGGACAGCTGAGAGCAAAAGAGGAAGCGGTACCGGGCTTTCTCCCGGATTCCTCTCAAACTCCCTCCTCTCTGCCTTCTTGGGTGGGTGACGGTAGAGTCCCAAGAGGGTAGCTTCACCACCACCTTCATCCAGAATTCAGCGTGCACATTTGGAGGTTTCCAAGGAAGATATGGTGTGTCAAAAAAGAGTCCGCTAATGAGACCATTGGATGTGGTGAGGTCTGAGACAGTTAGTGGACCACCCAGGTACCAGCCTAGGAGTCTTGGCCATTCCTTGGCCACACCCTCTCTGCCTGCTCATTCTTTGTAGGCTTCCCTAGCCCACAGTCTCACCTCCATCTGCCGCACCCGTCACCCCACAAAAGACTCTTCTCTTTAAATGCTGAGGGAGAGCCTTGGGGGTGATGGGGGCGGGGGGAGGGGGTGGCTACCCACAGGGCTGTGGGGATTCCTGGCACTGCATATGGGTGAGATAGGCAGAGGACGGGCAAGCCCACCGTACAAGTGTGCAGGACCCCTCAGAGCGGCAACTGTCCCAGGAACATCAAGGTTGAGGACAGCTCTGTCTGTGGGCTACCCTGGTACCCGGAGACGCGTCAGAAGCAAAGCAGTTCATCTCGTTGGCAGTGGGGTCCAGGAAATGATCCGAGACCACTCATTTGCACAGTGAGAGTAGTAGCAGCTCTGAGCCGTCAGTGCAGGAATTAAGCACGGGACGCACAGAGCACAGAGCTGGCACAGGGGTCCCTGCACAACCGTGCGCCTGGCCCCGGGTGGCAGTTACAAGGACAGATCCATACCGTAGGAATCCATCAGGCCGAGCATTTAAGATGTGAGCACTCAGTGCTCCACCTGTATTTTTTACCAACATTTCAAAAACTGCTTAAAAGCAAAATTTATAGCTGACATATGGCACTAACCCCTGTACGGGCCACCGTCCAAACCCCCTTTGCCAAGATTAACTCATTCAGTCCTCACAGCCACCCCGCCAGGTCATTACTGTTATTATCCCCATTTTACAGATGTGGAAAACCAAGGCCCAGAGGTGAGGTCCGTTGCCTAAGCTCACACAGCTCATCAGGGCCCGGGCCAGTATCTGAACTTGATCTCATCCCAGAGTCCTGGCCCTTAACTGCTCTGCCGGGCTGCCTCTTCCCGTTGGCGGGAATGCCTGTTTTCAGGCCTCAGTTTCCTAGGATGGTAAACGGGGAGAATGGATAAAAGGAAAGTTGGCAAGTGAACCAAATGAGATAGTGGACATAAAGCAACAAGCCCAGGGTCCACCGGGCAGTCTTCAGTGTGGGCTGGATGGTGATGTTCGCCTTGGGGTGCTGAGGGGCCTGTAGGGGGCAGGCATCAGGTGAGGCCTCCCTTGAACCATCCCTGGAGCAAGGGCCCCTCTATTGGCAACGGCGGGAATGGAGCCAGCTGGGGGCCAAGGCAACAGCTGAACCCCCCAAGGGCGCCTGCTACCCGAGCCCCAGAGGCCTCCACCCCGGGGCCGGCCTCCCCAGAGAAGGGGCCAGAGGAGCGGCCAAATCCCGAGGCTATAAATACCTCGGCTGGCGTCGTCCCTGGCCCTGGAATGTCGGTCAGAACTGGGGCGTGTGGGGGGTGGGCTGGCCTGGGCGCCGCTCTCTGTACCCCTGAGAGTGAGCCCCGAGTTGCCGTGTCCTCCATTTTGGACAGAATTGAGGCTGGACCCCCACCTCTCTGTAGTAAAGGGGACCCAGGCCCCAGCCCAGATCAGGGTCCCCCCCCAGGCTACCCTCAGACTCAGCCAGGACACCCGAAGGCACTGAGAGAAGGTCAGGCTCTGGGTTGAGACGACTGCACCCCACTTTCCACACGTCGGCCTCCCTCCAGGAATAGCCCGGGCCCACGCCAACGAGATGGGGTGTCCATCTCACTCTCTCCTCTCTTCCTTTCAGTGAAAGAATTCTTAGCCAAAGCCAAAGAAGATTTTCTTAAAAAATGGGAAAGTCCTGCTCAGGTAAGCCCCCGGGGTCAGGGGTAGCTGATGGCCCCCTGCCCCCCAATTGCATACCTGTGACATGACTAGGGTTTTAGGGCCCTGCGGAGAGCTCCAGACCTGCCCTCGATCGCTCTCTCTAGATGCCCGTGGGAGCGCCTGATCACTCACTGCCAGGCTTCCCCACCCCACCAACCCCCTTCCACCTGGCGGCCCCTGCCCCCCAGGCAGCTGCCAGCAGCTCCTGGGCCCCAGGCCAGGGCCGGACCTGGCCCCTGCCCCCAGCCTTGAGGAATGCGCCCTCCGCCATCTTGCTTTTCTGCCCCCTGTCCTCACCCGCCTCGCCCCACCTGGTCCCCAGGGCCCCCTCTGCTGGTGGCAGAGGGGATGCCCCCAACTTCGGCCTAGCAGGCTGTCGGGGCGGGTGGTCCCTGACCCTCCAGACCCCTCTGCCCACAGAACACAGCCCATCTGGATCAGTTTGAACGAATGAAGACCCTCGGCACGGGCTCCTTCGGGCGGGTGATGCTAGTGAAACACAGGGAGACCGGGAACCACTTTGCCATGAAGATCCTCGACAAACAGAAGGTGAGCCCAGCCCTGCCGCAAGGCCCTGGTCCCAGCCACCGGGGCTTTGCCTGGGCTGTTCCCACCGCCTGGAGCCTTCTCCCCGCCCGTCCACTCACCAGCTATTTCCCTGAGCCTCCACGATGTGCCAGACCCGAGGGCGGGAAGGGTACGATGCTGCCTTCAGGAAGCTTCCTCTCCCCGGGGAGCCACCAATGCGAATCCGGGCACTGGACGCGGGGATCAGACACCTAGCCCATATCGAGGAAGCCAGAAGTCCTCCTGGGGGAAGTGACGTTGACACAGACCTGTCTATAAATATTTTTGAGATCCTGCTTTTTGCCAGGGAATGCTTGAGAGCAGCACCGTCCAGGAGAAATACCACGCAAGCCACATATGGTTTGAAATTTTCTAGACTCCTCTTTTTATTTGTATTTATTTATTTATTTATTGGCAGTACCACATGGCTTGTGGGATTTTAGTTCCCCAACCAGGGATCGAACCCCGGCCCTCAGCAGTGAGAGCACACAGTCATAACCACTGGACCACCAGGGAAGTCCCTAGACTCCTCATTTTAAAAATTAAAAAAAAAAACAGAAGGAATTCATTTTAACAATATGTTGTAATTCAGCCAGTATATCTACAATATTATCATTTCAACGTTATGTATCCAATGTAGAAATATCGTTAATAAGACATTTTACATTCTTGTTTTCCATACTAAGTCTTAGAAATCCAGCATGTATTTTACACTTATAACACGTCTCGTTCAGATGTTGATTTTCCCTGGAAAGACAAGAAAAAGTAGAGAAATTGAAAAAGCAGATTCACATAGCCCAGGTTGTTCCAGACAGGCTTGAAAGTTGTCTGGTAACTGCGCCAAGTATCAGTTTTTAAATTTTTCATTTTAGATACTTTAAATTTTAAACTTGGTTCCCCAGTCAACCAGCCACGTTTCAAGTACTCAGCAGCTGTTACGTGGCTAGCGTGGACTCTATTGGACTGTGCAGGTGTAGACCCAAACAATGTAGCTGTGAGCAAAGCAGAAAAAGCCCCAGTGCAGTGGGGCTTAGAGCTGACCGAGGGGCCAGGCTGCCTGTTTGTGACAAGCTGGCCTGATGTCGACTAGCCGCGTGTGACCTTGGGCACGGCACTTCCCCTCTCTGCATCTGGGCTTCCAAACTTGCATGCTCTCAAGTGCATACCCCTCAGGGCTCCTGTCAGAGAGTGCAAGGCGACTGCTGGGACAGCTGAGGGCTGAGGAGGAATTAGCCCGGGGTTCAAGTGGATGTTGGAGGGGGGGTGGGGTGCTCTAGGTGCAGGGAAGAGCATCTAAACCCCCCACCCCTTGGGTGCTACTCCCACTTGTCTGTTCAGTTTCAGCTCAGCTGCCCCTTCCTCCAGGGAGCCTTCTCTGACTCCCCAGACTTCACCGGGTGCCTTATCTGGGCATCCACAGGCCCCAGGCTTCTCCCACCACAGCTCTGACCCCTGTGGCCTGGTGACTCATGTGTTCTTGCCCTGAACTGCATACCACGTGGGGACAGGCAACCGGCCCAGGGCTTGACAGGCCCCAGGCACTCAAACGATTCTGGATGAAGGACCCAGCCCACCGCTGGCACCTCTACTTTTGGGTGGCAGGGAGGAAAAGGTCTCTCTCACACCCCTCTCCTCTCTACTCTCCCCACACACCCCTGCAGGTGGTGAAGCTGAAACAGATTGAGCACACCCTGAACGAAAAGCGCATCCTGCAAGCGGTCAACTTTCCGTTCCTTGTCAAACTCGAGTTCTCTTTCAAGGTGGGGTCCCAGCAGCTGCAGACCGGGGCCACTGCCGGGTGGTACAGCCTCTGGGTTCCCAGAGCTGGGGCTGGGCCGACCACAACCAGTGGCTGCCCGAGAAGGCAGGCCCGCTGATGGGGGGAGCAGTGAAGGAGACCCCTGGGGGCAGAGGGCAGGTCAGCCTGGGGTTCTGATAGACCCCAAGTTCAACTGGGCCTGCCAACTTATAGCTTGATAACCTTGGGCAAGTCCCCCAACCTGAATAACATCTCTCAAAATCATCGCTCCATTTACAGCAAGAACCTGACACACGGCCACACACTGTGCCACTCAGCCTGGGTTCAAATCCCAGCCTTGCCCTTCCTGGCTCTGGGATCCTGGCAGGGGACTTCACTCCCCTGAGCCTTAGTTTCTTCATCTGTAAAATGGGAATCGTGGCAGTCCCCACCTGGTGGGGCTGCCATGACAGTTCCAAGCACGTCATGAGCGCCCTGCGTGAGCTATTTTGGGTGCCATCCTAAGCCATGACTGTGAGAGCTGGGAAAGGCCACTCAGGGCCTGTGACCCCAGCAGTCACAAGGGCCCCATGCTTTGTTTAAGGTTCTGCTGCCACCATCTTGAAATTCATGATCATTTTTTTAACAAGGGGCCTCCCTTTTACTTGATGGGGGGAGGCACAAAATCTGTAGCCCATCCTGGTCCCATTTGACAGATGACAAAACCATGGCCCCAAGAGCCTTGCTCATGACAGTCACAGACACAGGCCACCACAGAGTTCCCTGTGCAGCCCAGGCACGCTGGCCAGGTCCCTGAGGTACCTCTAGCCGGCCCTCACTTTTGGCCCCCGTAAGCAGGATCGTGGCTACCCCTTTTTACTCACGGGCAGAATGAAATGAGACAGGTAACCCGTGAGCACCGAGCCTGGCGCTTGGAACGTGCTTCACGTGGGAGCCAAGGTAGCTGTTTTCACTTTATTTCTGAACGCCTGTCAGGTAAGGGCACCAGGCCGTCAGATGGGGCCCGGGGCTTGGGGAGTGGGGCCCTAAACAGCTGCTGCTTCCCACAGGACAACTCGAATCTATACATGGTCATGGAGTACGTGCCCGGTGGGGAGATGTTCTCACACCTGCGGCGGATCGGGAGGTTCAGGTGAGCCTGACGCCCCCCTCCACCCTGGGCCTGGGAGTGTGCACGGGTGTCATCCGCGGAAGTGGCCTCTCTGGGTCCCTGTGGGTTCTTGTCCCCCCCGAGCTGAGGAACCTGCAATGTCTCAACCACCACGAAACAAAACAGACATGGTGCCTTAGACGTCACCATGTAAGTGGGCAATTTTGTGTCGTTTTTAAATTTCTGCTATCGTTTTATTTTACCTGTTTATATAGATACGCACTTTACATACAATAAAACGCACAGGTTTTCAATGTCCTGTTCCGTGACTTTTGACAGCTGCATACACATGTGTAACCACCACCCCAGAATATTCCCTCAAATGCCTTTCTTGGCAAATCACCACCCCAACAGAGGCAAACGTCCTTTCTGGCTTCAAACACCATAAATGTGTTTGGTCTGAGTCTGGACTTGATATAAATGCAATCACACAGTTCATATTCTTTTGTCCCTTTCTTCTCTTGCTTCACATAATCGTTTTGAGATCCAGCCACATTGTTGGGTATATTCATCATTTGTCCTGGTGGTGGTGTTGGGTAGCATCCCATTGTATGAATCTGTCACAATCTGATTCCATTCCTCTGTTGATGGACGCTTGGGCTGTTTCCAGTTTGGGGCTATATATGAATCAGGCTGCTCTACTGATGCATTTTGATCGCTGGGCTGGATGCAGCTGGATAGGCCAACCTGCTGGACCATTTGGGGACGGGCAGGTCCTGCTGGTGTGGCCACCCATGCTCACCCATCCCCTCCCTGCTTGTCCCCATCAGTGAGCCCCATGCCCGCTTCTACGCGGCCCAGATTGTCCTGACCTTCGAGTACCTGCACTCGCTCGATCTCATCTACCGGGACCTGAAGCCGGAGAACCTCCTCATCGACCAGCAGGGCTACATTCAGGTGCCCACTGGGTTGGGCGAAGGGCAGCCCCAGGTCGCCATGGCCTGAACCCTCCCACCCTCCCGGCCAACTGCCCATTCCTGTGCCCACAGGTGACAGACTTCGGTTTCGCCAAGCGTGTGAAAGGCCGCACCTGGACCTTGTGCGGGACCCCTGAGTACCTGGCCCCCGAGATCATCCTGAGTAAAGTAGGCGCTTCCCTACTCCTCCTGCCACGCTGAGGCCTGCTCCGCCGGCGCCCCCTCCTCACCCGTCTCCCCTCACCCGCACCCCCCCTCTCACTCCAGGGCTACAACAAAGCTGTGGACTGGTGGGCCCTGGGGGTTCTCGTCTATGAGATGGCCGCTGGCTACCCGCCCTTCTTCGCCGACCAGCCAATCCAGATCTATGAGAAGATTGTCTCTGGGAAGGTGAGGCCCAGATATGGGGGCTCAGCCCTAAGACCGACGACCCTTCCCTGCCCGTCCTGCTCACGTGGAGCCCTCGTCTTCACTGTCAGAACAAGCTAGGGAATTCCCTGGCAGTCCAGGGGTTAGGACTCCGTGCAGGGAGCAACGATGCGATCCCTAGTCGGAGAACTAAGATCCTGCGTGCTGCACAGGGTGGCCAGAGGAGAACAAAACAACAAAAAAAGAACAGTCTAGAAGTTCATTAAGTCAGGCCAGGCAGTAAAGCCAGACACACCCGCTACGCTGAGGCCACCACTTCACACAGCCTCGCCGCCTGATTCTGGGCCCACAGTGCCAATATCCGAAGGGTTTCCAGAACCCCAGGTCTCACCCAGACTCCTGCCCTGCCTGACCTGAGGCTCGCCTCGCCTCTTGTCAGCCCCCTTAGTGTGAATTTTCACAAGTTTCACAGCAGAAAAGCGAGCATGTGCATTTCCCAGGCACTACCCCAGACCCCTCCAGGGAGTCACTTTGGACCTATGACCCTGCCTCCTTTCCCAAATGCAGACTTTCTAACGTGGAGGGTGTGGGTAAGGGGTGGTGGAACTGTTAGGGCCCCAGAGTGCAGAAAGGGCCCGATGCCCCAGGCACCCCCCTCGGTCGTACCCCAGCACTCTGAGGGAGTAAGGAAGCTGAGGCACACGGATTGGACATGTCCGGTTCAAGGTCACACAGCAGCATTGTCCCCAAAGAGGTTGGGAACCCCACCTCTGCCTGCAGCTCACCCACCTCACCAGGAGGACCCACCATCCCTCCATCTGGCCCAGGAAATGGTGGGAGTGGCTCCCAGCTCAGCCTTGGTGGGCTGACCTGGCTCTGAGCCCCAGCTCTGCCACCCGTCAGCTTTGAAACCTCAGGCCAATGTCTTTGCTTCTCTGAGTCTCATCCATCTCAGAGCTGGGGGACGAGCCACTCGCCTCTCAGGGAAGCTGAGAGAATCACCACCTGCAAAGTGCGGTCACTAAAAAAGGGAAAGATGAGGTGTCTGCTACCAGGCAGAATAGAAATTGCCAAGAAAATGGCCCAGAGTGGGGGAAAAAAAAAAGAAAGAAAAAGCCTTAGAAGTTTTTGAGGGGGGAGAGGAGAAGACGAGCATGAGTCCCTTCTTTGTAGCATTTCACACGTCCCACGCACCCTCAGCCAGATTATCTCCCTCATGCAACCCTGGGATATCTGCCCCATGCCAGAGGGGCAGGCACAGGCCCAGAGGGGTTAAGGACCATGGCCAAGGTCACACAGCATGGAAGAAGCAGAGCAGTGCTGGAAGTTGATTCTTACAGCTCTAAATCCAGTGACTGCTTGCATACAAGGCTGTGGACTCAAAGCATCTGGGAAAAGTTTCTGGAAGAGTTGAACTGAGCATTAAAGAATGGAAGAGGACTTCTCTGGTGGCGCAGTGGTTGAGAATCCGCCTGCCAATGCACGAGACACAGGTTCAATCCCTGGTCCGGGAAGATCCCACATGCCGAGGAGCAACTAAGCCCATGCACCACAACTACCGAGCCTGTGTGCCACAACTACTGAAGCCCGCGTGCCTAGAGCCCATGTTCTGCCCTGGAGTCCATGCTTCGCAACAAGAGTAGGCACCACAATGAGAAGCCTGCGGATCACAACTAGAGAAAGCCTGCACGCAGCAATGAAGACCCAGTGCAGCCAATAAATAAATAAATTAAAAAAAAAAAAAAAAAGAATGGAAGAGCCTTAGCTAAACAGAGAGAGAGAAATAGAAAAACAATTATTTCTCTCAGAAGCATGAATATTTGTGAAGTCCCCAGACCCTAGCAGAGCTGTCTTAGGAAGCATCGGCTAAGAATGCAGGTTCTGGAGCCCAACAGACCCCAGATGAAACCAACCTATCCTGCTTCTCTGTGTGATCTTGGGGCGAGCTGTTTAACCCTTCTGAGCTTCAGTTTCCTCTTCTCAGGAAACTGAGAAATGGGAACCTCAAGAATTCCCTGGCTGTCCAGTGGTTAGGACTCTGCACTTTCACTGCCAAGGGCCTGGGTTCAGTCCCTGGTCAGGGAACTAAGATTCCACAAGCCCCATGGCGGGGCCAAAAAAATAAAATGGGAACCTCGTAGCTCTTACCTCTCCAGCAGCATCAGCATGGCCCAGGAATTGGCTAGAAATATAGACTGTCACGCCCCACCCAGATCTCCTGAATCAAAAACTCCAGTAGAGCCAGCAAGCTGTTTTAATGGAATTCCAGTGCACTCTCTGGTTTGGGGTCCTCCACCCAATAAGACTGTAGGATGGTGAAGGCAGTGTTCTGGGCTCCCCAAGCTCCAGATCAGTTTCCCAATCTGTCTGTTGTGGCCCCCTCTCCAGGTGCGGTTCCCGTCCCACTTCAGCTCCGACCTGAAGGATCTGCTGCGGAACCTCCTGCAGGTGGACCTCACCAAACGCTTTGGGAACCTCAAGAATGGGGTCAATGACATCAAGAACCACAAATGGTTTGCCACGACTGACTGGATCGCCATCTACCAGAGGAAGGTAGGGGCCTCCCCGCCCCTTCCCTCGGTGCTCTGAGGGTTTTGGAGGTGGGTAGGCAAGAGCCAGGGAGTGTTGTCAGTGGAGAGATGAAAAGGGAAGGGGAATTTGAAAAGAGGCTGCGGGCTCTGGGTCAATCTAGATGAGGCAACTTAGAGCAACGTGGGTATAGAAACAGAATTTCGGGGTCATTTGGCCACTCCATGACCCCGAGCAGGAGACTTACCTCTCTGGAAAGTAATTTCCCCATCCGTGAGTTGGCTATAATAAGATTCTTGGGTTGTTAAGATGAGTCCAGACCCTAATGCTAAGCTCAGGCCTGGGTCAGGTAAGTTATCTCATGAATGTTAGCCCACTTGCGTTTATTGTTGTAACGATGATTATGTTGACTGCTGAGGTCTGAATGGTTCTTGACCCCTCTCCAGGTGGAAGCTCCCTTCATACCAAAGTTTAAAGGCCCTGGGGACACGAGTAACTTTGACGACTATGAGGAGGAGGAGATCCGAGTCTCCATCAATGAGAAGTGTGGCAAGGAGTTTTCTGAGTTTTAGGGGCGTGCCTGTGCCCCCATGGGTTTTCTTTCTTTCTTCCTTTTTTTTTTCTTTTTTTTTTTTTGATGGGGGGGTGGGGTGGGAGGGTTGGATTGAACAGCCAGAGGGCCCCAGAGTTCCTTGCATCTAATTTCACCCACCCCCGCCCCACCCTCCAGGGTAGGGGGAGCAGGAAGCCCAGATATTTGGAGGGAAACACCAGCTGCTCCCCCTCACCCCCTTCGCCCTCCTGCCCCCCCCCCCGCCACTGCTTTTGCCTTCCTCCTCCCCCACAGCCCCCCACCCCAGCCCACTTCTGCCAAGTTTTTCAGTTCTTCCCTTCTTCAGGTCAGACCAGGTCTTGCCGGTATGTCAGGGACAGGGTGCAGAAAGAGGGGCCCAAACTTAACTCGAGCCATCCCCCCCAAAAAAATAAAAACCACAGGCATCACTCTCTAAGGGCCAATGAGTGAAAGGCTAACCTTCCCTTCAGAGCAATCCTGCCAGGGAAGGAGAGATTTTAGTGACATGTTCAGTGGGACACTTGCTAGAATTTTTTAAAAAAACAATTTACAATCTTATTTAAGTTCCACCAATGCCTCCCTCTCTCCTTCCTCTCCCACCCTTTCCCATGCCCCTCCTCCCCAAATCTATTTTAACGAGGCTGGGAAGCAAACTGTAAAGGAAGGAGCTGGGGTTCGGAACCTCTCCCCCAAGCTACTAAGCTCCCCCGCCCCCCTGCTCCCCCTCCCCCACCCCGGGGTCCCCTGCCAAGCCTGGAAGGGTCTCAGCCCCTTTAGGAAGCCCCCACTCTCCCTTGTGCCCCAACAGACCTGTCTTCACCCTTGGGTTTCGGGACCCAGACAAAGCAGCTGCCCCTCTCCCTGCCAAAGAGGAGCTGTCCCCTAAGAAGATAGAGGGGGAGTCCCGAACCCAGGGTCTTTTCTCCCAGCAACACTCTCCCCAAACTTCTTAATTTTATTCTCAGCTAGATTTTAATGTCCAGCCTCCTCTCAGTTGGGAAGGCAACCCCTGCGAAAGGAGGCAAAGCCCCCCCCCCTCCCTCAGATGGCCCAGGGTTCAAGGCCAGGGTTGCTGGGGAGGGGCTGCTTGTTTTATTCACCCAGCAGCCTCCGCCCCCCATCCCCATCCTGGGCGCTCCTCCTTTGCTTAGCTGTCAGCTGTCAATCACCCGTTCTCTCCCCCATTTGTGGTTTTTTCTCTCTTAATAGAAAAGTCGGGAGTCACCCCATTCATCCCCATATTTGTCCCTCTCATAATTTCTCCCCATCCCAGGAGGAGCTCTCAGGCCTGGGGTGGGGCCCCGGGTGGGCGCGGGGGCGATTCAACCTGTGTGCTGCAAAGGACGCAACTTCCTCTTGAACAGTGTGCTGTTGTAAACATATTTGAAAACTATTATCAATAAAGTTTTGTTTAAAAAAAAGTGTCGCTGGTGTTCCTGACTTCGGTCACCCACCCACACACCCCCAGGGGGTTGGAAAGGGAATTTCGGACCCCAGCGTCCAGGCTGATCAGCACCTGGCCTGGAGTCCTTGTAAAACCAAGTTTAGTTGGAATTCCGCCACTTCCCCCACCCCGCAGGAGAAGGGGGCACTAAACTGCCCTCTGACCCCAGATTAGGGGTCCCCACATTCTGAGGCGCACCCCCTCTGCGTCCAACCAGAGGCCGAAAGGGCGGGCGCTCTAGGGAGAAGCTAGGGCCGGCGCGCCAGGAGGCCGAGCGGCGGCGGGGGCGGCCCTAGCAGGGGGGGGCATGGGGTGTGGGAGACGGTGCGCGCCCCCCTCCCCGCATCCTCCCCGCGGGGCCAAGCGCAGCCAAGGGGCGCGAAGGCGGCGGTGGTCCGAGGGTCCCCGCGGCGCCTGGCGAGCGCAGTGGCCCGGCCCGCGGGCAGCGAGTTCCCGGTAAGTGCGGTCCCGAAAGCGGAGCGCGCCGGGGAGGCGTGGAGAGGGGGGCTGGGCGCCGGGGACGTCTGGGTCCCGCGCCCAATGGCTGGAGGGCGGCCGAGCACCGCCCGCCCGCCCCGCCCGCCCCCTCTCTCCTCCCCCCGGCGCTCCCCTCCCCCTCCCCCGCCCGCCGCTTTCCCCCGCCCCCGCCCCGGCGCCAACTCCGCGGCGCCTCCTTAAAAAGCGCGCGGGAGTTGTAAGGGGGGGCCGGAGCGAGCCGGAGTGAGCAAGAGCGCAGGGTAAAGGGGGCGGGCGGGGGGCCCGGGCTCCACCTTAAAAGCGGGCGCGTGGGGGTGGGAGGGAGGAAGGCGGGCGGCGGGGAGGAGGGAGGGAGGGAAGGAAGGGGGGCCGGAGTGTCCCGGGCGCAGGGCGCGCGTGCGGCGGCGGCGGCGGCGGGGAGGGGCCGGCCGCGCCGCGCTCCCCTCCTCCCTCCTCGCATCCCCGGCCCCGCGCGCGCCCAGCAGAAGCGGGTCTGTGTGTGCGTGCGTGCGAGTGAGTGAGTGTGTGCATATATTTTTCTCTTTTCTTTCTCTCTCACTGTTTTTTCTCTCTCTCTCTCTCGCTCCCTCTCTCTCGTTCTTTTTTTTTTTTTTTTTGCAAAGAAACAGCAGCGCCGCCGCCGCTCCGCCGAGGCGCTGCGCCCCCCGGGGGGGGAGGCGGAGGAGGCGGGCAGCGGCGGAGGGAGGGGAGCCGGGGAGGGGGGCGCCGCGCTGGGAGGGAGGCAGCGCGCACGGTGCAGCCCGGCCGGGCGGGAGGCATGGCGGGGCCCCCGGCCCTACCCCCGCCGGAGACGGCGGCGGCCGCAACCACGGCGGCCGCTGCCTCGTCGTCCGCCGCTTCCCCGCACTACCAAGAGTGGATCCTGGACACCATCGACTCGCTGCGCTCGCGCAAGGCGCGGCCGGACCTGGAGCGCATCTGCCGGATGGTGCGGCGGCGGCACGGCCCGGAGCCGGAGCGCACGCGCGCCGAGCTCGAGAAACTGATCCAGCAGCGCGCCGTGCTCCGGGTCAGCTACAAGGGGAGCATCTCGTACCGCAACGCGGCGCGCGTCCAGCCGCCCCGGCGCGGAGCCACCCCGCCGGCCCCGCCGCGCGCCCCCCGCGGGGGCCCCGCGGCCGCCGCCGCCGCGCCGCCGCCCACGCCCGCCCCGCCGCCACCGCCCGCGCCCGTCGCCGCCGCCGCCCCGGCCCGGGCGCCCCGCGCGGCCGCCGCTGCCGCCGCCACAGCGCCCCCCTCGCCCGGCCCCGCGCAGCCGGGCCCCCGCGCGCAGCGGGCCGCGCCCCTGGCCGCGCCGCCGCCCGCGCCCGCTGCTCCTCCGGCAGTGGCGCCCCCGGCCGGCCCGCGCCGCGCCCCCCCGCCCGCCGTCGCCGCCCGGGAGCCGCCGCCGCCACAGCCGCCGGCGCCGCCACAGCAGCAGCAGCCGCCGCCGCCGCCGCAGCCACAGCAGCCGCCGGAGGGGGGCGCGGCGCGGGCCGGCGGCCCGGCGCGGCCCGTGAGCCTGCGGGAAGTCGTGCGCTACCTCGGGGGCAGCGGCGGCGCCGGCGGCCGCCTGACCCGCGGCCGCGTGCAGGGGCTGCTAGAGGAGGAGGCGGCGGCTCGGGGCCGCCTGGAGCGCACCCGCCTCGGAGCGCTCGCGCTGCCCCGCGGGGACAGGCCCGGGCGGGCGCCGCCGGCTGCCAGCGCCCGCGCGTCGCGGAGCAAGGTGAGCGCGCCGCGGAGGGGGCCGCCGCGCGGTGGGCAGGTGCGGACGAAGTTGGTGGCGGGGCGCGAGTCCCGGGAGGAACCGGGCTGCGGGCGGCCCGGGCTGTGCGCTTCTTCCCTGCGGGCTCGGCGGGTGGTGACCTTGGCAAGTGACTTGATCTTTCCCAGCCTCAGTTTCCTCCGCTGTACAGCACGACTTAATAACAGTAGCGACCCCTTGGGGTTGTTGAGTGAGTTTAGTGAGATCTGGCTGCTGAGGGCTTTATTAACACAGAGCTTGGCACGGAGTGAATGTGTAAAAGTTGGTCCATGTTGATGTTAAAGGTGCCGGAGAGGCACACCACTTGGTCCTGGATCCCAGGGATTGGGCCCAGGGCCAGAACAGCTACTAACCTTGCGTGCCTCTCTCCCTTGCACCAGAGAGGTGGAGAAGAGCGAGTGCTTGAGAAAGAAGAGGAAGATGAGGAGGATGACGATGAGGATGAAGAAGATGAAGTGTCTGAGGGCTCCGAGGTGCCAGAGGGTGACCGTCCTGCAGGTGCCCAGCACCACCAGCTTAATGGCGAGCGGGGTCCTCAGAGTGCCAAGGAGAGGGTCAAGGAGTGGACGCCCTGTGGACCCCACCAGGGCCAGGATGAAGGGCGGGGGCCAGCGCCAGGCAGTGGCACCCGTCAGGTGTTCTCCATGGCCGCCATGAATAAGGAAGGGGGATCAGGTAAGGATCCCTCTGGGTGGGAGAGGGTTCCTGGTGGGAAGGAACCGAGCCCCAAGACAAAACCACAGGCATATGCTTTTTATTTCTCAGCCTCTGCTGCCACTGGGCCAGACTCCCCATCCCCCGTGCCTTTGCCCCCAGGAAAACCAGCCCTACCTGGGGCTGATGGGACCCCCTTTGGCTGTCCGTAAGTTGGGGTGTTTGAGACACGGGGTGCTGCCTAGGTGTGTGTAACGGAACCAGAGGAGCGTCACTGCTCACTGGTTCCCTCTGTTCCAACACAGTTCTGGGCGCAAGGAGAAGCCAGCTGATCCTGTGGAGTGGACGGTGACAGATGTGGTAGAGTACTTCACTGAGGCCGGCTTCCCAGAGCAGGCAACAGCTTTCCAAGAGCAGGTGAGTTCCCGACCCTCAACTTAGCCCCAGCGTTCCAGGG
Source organism: Hippopotamus amphibius kiboko (assembly GCF_030028045.1). Classification (NCBI taxonomy): domain Eukaryota; kingdom Metazoa; phylum Chordata; class Mammalia; order Artiodactyla; family Hippopotamidae; genus Hippopotamus; species Hippopotamus amphibius. Next base: position 12,737,926 of record NC_080200.1, on the reverse strand, counting down.
CCTTAGTGAGGGGTGTGCTCCGACCCTGTTCTCTCTCTCTCTCTTTCTGTCCCACCCAGGAAATCGACGGCAAGTCTTTGCTGCTCATGCAGCGCACAGATGTGCTGACCGGCCTGTCCATTCGCCTCGGCCCAGCCCTGAAAATCTACGAGCACCACATCAAGGTGCTGCAGCAAGGCCACTTTGAGGATGACGACCCTGATGGCTTTCTAGGCTGAGCGCCCAGCCTAATCCCTGCCCCAACCCATTCCAGTCCCCATCTCACCCAAGACCCCCAGAGTCCAGGAGCTGGACAGGGACACCCTCAGCCCTCATAACAGATTCCAGTGAGGGGGCATTCCTACTCATCTTTTCCCTGTGTCTCCCCAACACACACACCTCTGGCCCGCAGCACATCCTGTACTCCATGACAGAGGAGTGTGGGGTGGGATAAGACCTGCTCGTTTCATCCCAGGAGACCAACCCTCCCTCCCAGTCTAGGACATTTTTGGAAAAAAAAAAAAAATGGGGGCTTCCCATCTCCCCTAGATCCTCTTCAGTTCAGCCAGATGTTTCCTATATAAATGTTTTATTCTGCCTGTTCATTTTGGTGGGTGGCCTTTCCTCCCTCCCCCACCACCCAGGCTCCTCCCCAGTGTGTCCCTGGCCTCCAGCCCCTGGGAACAGCTGGGATGGGGTCCCTGGATCTTCCCAACCCCTCCCCTTTCTTTCTGTTCGTTGTCGCTCCAGCTGGCTGTATTGCTTTTTAATATTGCACCGAAGGTTTTTTAAATAAAATTTTAAAAAAAGAGAGAAGAAGAAAATGCCACGGAGTCCATTTTATGAATGTTGTCGGAGAGGTGAAGAACCATACCAGCCCCTGGGAGTCTTGGGTTAGGACAGAATTGTTTGGAGGGAGACAGGTAGTGAATGGGGCTCCCTCACAACCAGCTATAATTATAACTGTAACTGCTCCAAGGAAACAGGAATATTTGCTTCTTCTGTCATCTCTCCATTCCCAGAACAGTGTTTGGGCACACAGTAGGTGCTCAAATATTTGTTAAGTCACTAGCAGTTAACTCTAGGCTTTACAAGCATTCTCTGGGATCTCACCACAGCCCCATGAGGCAGAGCTCATTAAAAATCCACTTTACAGACGTGGCAACTGGTTCATCACAGCAAAGATGCTTGCTCAGGGTCACGCAGGGCGGGGTCTGACACCTGAGTTCTTTACTCAGAGTCTTTAAGTAGAATTAATGTGTGTGGCTTCATAGCTCTATATCTGACAACCTTTCCGTGTGACAAAGAATCCAGCCTACAACTGTTGGGGACAGGGGTCTGTTCTGGGCTCTTGGTAGGGTCTCCAGGCCTCACGGCCCTCTGTCCATAAAAGGGGCAGAAGGGACTGGGCCATCAGATGTGATCATGGGATGGGAAAATTTTTCCAAGTGAAGATTTTTATAATCGTTAGTAGTAATAACTACTACATCACAAATGCCTACTAAGTTCTAATGCAGTTTCTCAACTCTTTTTTTTTTTTTTTTTTTTTTTTTTTTTTTATAATACCGATGGCCTGGGAGTCAGAGACTCAGCGAGTGGGGCGGGGCCGTCCTCGTTTTCTATACCTGCAACCCTGGGGTTTGGACACGGGATAGAGACCCCTCCTCCCCAGGAAACCGTCTTACAGAGTTAAACGCGCTGGTTCCGGGACGCACTCCCGGGACACTGCCGCGTCTGCGGCGGCCCGGGTCGCCTCCCCCGGACGCGTACCCCACGGCCAGGTTCCGGGAGCGCGCTTGTGCGCGGGGCGCCGCGGCCGGGCCGCGCAGCGCGGGCCGGAGCGGCGAGCCCCTCCTGCTTGTTGAAATTCAAATGAAGCGAACTCCCTCCACGCGGGCGCAGGCAGAGAGGTCGAGGCAGGGGCGAGTTGGAGGGGGACGCGCTCCCAGCCAAGTCCGAGGTACCTTGGGCGGGGTCGAACCTGCGGCCAATGTGAGCAGAGGAGGCTTGAAGAGCTCTGGTCCCCGCCTCCCGCCGCACGATGGCAACCGAGCAGTGGTTCGTGGGGCCGCTCCACTCAGGCTCTGGGGAAACGCCGCCCCCGGACGACTTGGAACCTGGGGCACAGACCTGCGAAGACCCCTCATGGTCGCCTCCCCGTGGCCGACCTGGGGACCCACCCGAGGCGGAGCCCGAGGCCGTCCTGGGGCAGCTGCCCGAGGCCTCCACCTCTACGCCCTCCCCCGAGCCTCTGGCCCCAGGCCCCGGGCCCTCCCCTCCTCGCCTACCCTTGGACACCATGTTCAGCCCCATCACCGAACAGCTCCGTTACCTGCTCAAGAAGGCAGATGATTTCCAGAGCTACTTGCTCTACAGGTGATGTTGGTCGGGGTCCTACATTCTACCCGTGGAGGAGATGGAGGAGGGGATAACAAAATATGTGACATACACTAGGTTTGCAAACTCAAAAGCATTAGGAGCCAGAAGAGGTAAATGAAGCTTTCTGATTAGCAATCCAATTTCGAAGAGTTATGAGGACTGTGTAGAAATCTGGGGTTAGAGAGTGTGGGCTGTTGTGTTGGGCCCTTGGTGTTGCCAGATCGCTAGAATTTTTCTCCCACTTTTTAACCGTTGGCTTAGGTTTTTGAACCCTGGGCAGGCTAAACAAAACCTATCTGAGCCAGGTTTGGCCTACTGGCTACCAGTTTAAGACCTCAGAGGATAATATAATTCCTAGACCACAGGAAAGGGAACTGTGATTCTCATGTATCAATGTCCACTGGAATCCCCTAGGAGGTTGTTTAAACCCTAAATTTGTGGGCTTCACCCAGGGAATAGTAAGTCAAAGTCAGTCGTGGGACTCAGGTGTCTGCATTTTAACAAGTGTTTCAAATGTTTTTGATACTGGTGGTTCTGGAAGATGCTCTGAGAAAGGCCTGACACTGGGAGATTTTGTTTATAGTGGGGGGTCCAGGCCAGGGATACAGGTGGGGGGTGAGTAGAATGGGAGAAATTGGTGGGGGAGCCAGGGACCTCAGACAAAGGCCCCCTTCTCCCTTCAGCAGGGACCGAGTGCAGAAGGAACAGCTGGCAAAGGCCATGCCCACCTTCTTGCAGATGTGTGAGCCCTATTTCCTGTACCTGGAGGCAGCTGCACGAAGTGTGCCCCCCATCTATGGGGCCCTGCAGGAGCTGATCCGAAAGGGGGTGTGTGGAGCAGGTTTCCAAGACCCCATGCCCCTTTCTTCATCCCTCAGGCCTGGGGGATAGGGAGGATGCTCCTGGCAGGCCAGCTAATCTCATTATGCCCCCTCTTCCATGCAGCTGTTGGAGATCTCCCAACAGCTGACTCTGCGCCTGGAACAGCTGGTCCTTATGTACGCGTCATTTGGGTTTGTGGACCTGGAGGAGAGTGACCCCCTAAGGTAAAAGAGTTGGAGACTGGGATTGGGTCAGGGGTGGAGGAATCCAGGGCATAGCCTCATTCCCCACTCTCCCATCTCCTGCCAGCATCTCCTGTTTCTTCTGCGGGAGGTTCTCCATCAGTCCTTCCCACGAGGTGTCCATCTTCAGATACTGTGCCCCTGCCGCCTACACCGCCAGCCGTTTCCCCCGATACCTGTATAAGAAGATGCGCTGGAACCTGGAAACCACCCCGGAGTCCAGCAGCCGGGGGCAAGATTCCCATGTGGATTAGTGAGTCCCCTTATCAGAATCAAAGTCCTCCCCTCTATGGAGAATGCCAGTTTGGGCCACTGAACCACCACCAACAAAGCATGGAAAGCCAAGTAGGAAATCAAGGATTTTTGAAAGGTCATCCCCGCCTTTAAAAATATATATATGCCCCCATCAAAATAAAAGTCCGTATCTTAAAAATAGGCTGACAGGGAGGAAAGTCCTCAGGATTGAGTCATATCCCTACCTGAGAACTTGAAGGCAACTTCTGATGTTTCCACCTTACCTCCAAAATTAAAACCCTCAAACAGAAGTTAGGGAACTGCTCACTTTTAATTGTTGCCCCTTCCTCTCCCAGCTACTTCCTGTGCTATCGAGATACATGGGAAGACACAGGCAAGAGTCCAGCCAATTCGTGCCCCCAGATTCAGAAGCTGTGGTCCATCGGACGATGGGTGCCCCTAGGACCAGCCGAGGATGACCTTTATTCATGGTAGGAGCTAGGGCTATGGCAAGGTGGGCATGGGGTCTGGAGGGAGGGGCAGAACCCAACCGAAGACCATCTACATCCCCCAACATTGTTTCCATTGGTACTAAGGATAGCATTTTATTGTGCCCTGAAAAGCACTTTATGCAGACTAGTGTAACAACCCACCGAGATCTATACTTTACAAAGAAAGAAACAGGTGCTCAGAGAGGTTAAATCACCTGCCCAAGGACACACAGCTAGCTGAGTAATTGGCCAGGTCAGGACTAGAGTTGCTGAGCCTCCCAGAGCCATTACTCTCTAGGTTTCTCATCAACAAGAAAACCACTTTCCCCCAGGGTTTTTCCCACCCCCAGCTGAAACAAAGCCTCTTTTAGCCACAGCCTCTCGCTCAAGGGGAGGGGTTCCCGAGTAGCAGGGGGCGCTCACGGCCAGGCCTGTCTGTCCCCGGCCCCCAGGATTTTGTGCCCGCAGCCACCTGGGGACTACCAGCAGCTGCTGACCATCGGCTTCGAGGAGCCGTCGCACATGCTGGCCACCGACCTGCTGGTGCAGATCCTCATGGGCCAGGCAGGCACGGCCCGACCCCCGAGCACCGCCGGGCCCGCGGCGTGGGCCGCGCAGGGGTCTTGAACCTGGAGAGAGGGTGGGAGCTGGAGCTTGACAGTTCCAAACCCCAGGAGAGGGGGGAGGGGAGGGGCTCACTCGTTCTCCTAGTGCAGCTCGGCCTCGCCTTCCAAGGGGCCGGGCCGAGCTGGCCCGTCCGCACTGGGTCCGGCCCGGCCGCGGGGCCTTGCGTGCGGACTCACCAGGTTTATATTAAATAAAAGAAAGAGGTCACAGACTCAGCGTCCGCTTGGATCGCCGCTCCCCGCCCCTTGGGGCGAGGAGGCCCCGCCTACTCGCGCAGCCTTCTGGGAAATGTAGTCTGGAAACAAAAACCACCTTCCACCGACTGGCGGACGGGAGCTCAGAGCATGCGCAGAGGCGCTCATGAGGCAAAAAGGGAAGTAGCGGCTCCTGTCAACAACCGGAACCCAGAAAACCGCAAGTTTCGGGTAGCCGGGAAATTCAACGCCCACTGTGGGAAGGGACGCAGAGCCACGCCCACTTTCATATTTTGACCCGGAAATTATTTCCCTGTACCGAAAAAGACTGTATTTCCCGACGTGCCCTAGGAAATGGCCAGTGATCAGTTTCCTAAGAGCCGAGGTTAGATCTTTCTCATCCAGCTTTTGGGTCATGGTTTGGGCAGGTCGCTGTACCCCCTGGGATGTCCGGGGCGCGAGCTGGGTGGGAGAGCCGTGAGACACTCCAAGTTGGGGTCGCTAAGCCTCACTCCTACCTTGAACTGGAGAGAAGACCCGAGTTGAGAGGTGAACTCTCCTGCCTAGAACTACGGCGACCAAGTGGCGGAGCCTGGACCTGAACTGGGTTCTTCTGATAGCAACTGGTCACTTGTGAGGGGAGGGGTGTCCTTGCTGATCCGGCTGTCACTCAGCCGCGAGTTCCCTCCCACCCCACCCCACCCAAAGTAAAGGACACCTTTTGGTTCCCCCTAGCATTTTAGAGTGGGAGGAGAGACTTGGATCCCTGCTTTGTGGAGCAAAGCACTCGCTTACTTAATAGTCCCTGACACATAATATTATAATAAGTATTATGATTATCCCAGTTTACAAATGACAAAAATGAACGTGAGAGGTGAGGTAAATCAGGATTGGACCAAAACCCTTGTTGTTTTGGGGTGGGAGTGGAGGCTTCTGGTGACAGTTTCTGACTGCATCAAGGATTTTTCAGTCCACAACCTAGGTCTGAATGGGTACAAAGGGGTTCTGGAGTTCTCTAACACTGATTTGAGGCACCTGTGAGTTCACCACCACCAGTGTTTCGACTAGTCTAGTCCAATAGAAATTTAAAGTGACCACAAATGCGAGTCACATATGTAATTTCAAATTTTCTAGTAGCCACATTAGAAAAATAAAGAGGTCAAACTTTTAGTGATATTTTTATTTAACCCCATATATCCAAAATATTATTCCAACATATAATCAATGCAAGAAATTATTGAGATATCCCTCTTTCCTTGTACTAGGTTTTTGAAATCTTTTGTCTGTCTTACACTTACAACGCCTCTTGGTTCGGACTAGCCACACACAGCTTTAATCTGTCTCCCTTACTACAAATCCACAGGCCACTTAAAACTAGATTTCTGGTGGGTGGTGGCAGTACTGGGAGAGGAAGGAAACAGGTTTGATTTCCTGGGTCCTATTGCTCAGGAACTGTCTACACCCATCATTCTCTAACTTTAGAATCACGTGGACAATTTCATCATTAAGTTTGGGATGGAGCCCAAGAATGCGTGTTTCTTACAAGTTCCCAAGTGATGCTGATGTTGCTCATCCAGGCGCCACACTTTGAGAAAATGCTAGCCTACATTGACCTCATGGCTCTCAAACATGGCTCCATGTTAGAAGCACCTGGGGAGCTTTATTGATGCCGAGGCCTTTTATCAGATTCGGAGTTATTTGGCATAAGGGTGCCTTAAGTAATTTTTTTTTTTCGGCTGCGTTGGGTATTTGTTGCTGCGAGCAGACTTTCTTTTAGTTGCGGAGAGCGCGGGCTTCTTGGTGCTGGGGCTTCTCAGTGCCACAGCTTCTCTTGTTGCAGAGCACAGGCTCTAGGCATGCAGACTTCAGTAGTTGTGGCACGTGGGCTCAGTAGTTGTGGCTCACGGGCTCTAGAGTACAGGCTCAGTAGTTGTGGCACACAGGCTTAGTTGCTCTGCAGCATGTGGGATCTTCCTGGGGCAGGGATCGAACCCGTGTCCCCTGCATTGGCAGGCAGATTCTTAACCGCTGCACCACCAGGGAAGTCCCACGTCAGATAAGTTTAATATGCAAGAAAGTTTGAAAACCCAGGTCTACACGTAAGCAGTTCTGTCAACTCTACATACTTAGTTCTTAGCTCCTCTGCCGGGGAATAAGAACAGGTTCTTGGTGTTTCCATCTTCCACTTTGGCAGTGCTGGCTGTTTCTTGCCTTTCTCTCCTTACCTCCCAGAGTCACGGGTCAAGCATGTGCTCAGTGTGCTGATAGTGGGATCAGGGGTGGGTTCTTGGGCTGAGCTACTACTGGGGTACAATGCTGTGTGAGCTAGACCCAGGGCATACAGAAGTGGACAAGTCCAGTTTAAACAATGATTCTAAGTCTTTTCTAGGTTTCAGTGTACCTTTAAGAAGTTGATACACTAAAACCACAGAATATGCCGTAAGGATGCAGTTTTACAGCTTATCTTGAACCCCATCCAGGGGGGCCTTGGACCCCTTGTCTTGGGACAGAGGAAAGTTAAGGAGGGCTTACCAATCGACAGCCACAAGCCCTATTGCAAACAGGTGTTGCTTCCTGTCACTTCCTGCCTCCCACCAATTAAAGTTTTCTAAATAGTCACAATTATTTAAAGTTCAGTAAATTTTTCTTTTAAAGGCTGGGTTTCCAGTTGCTTTGGGGTTTTTTTGTTTGTTTGTTTGTTTGCTTGCTTTTTGGGTTTTTTTGGCCACGCTGTGGGGCTTGTGGGATCTTGGTTCCCAGACCAAGGATTGAACATGGGCCTGAAAGCACAGAATCTTAACCACTGCACCGCCAAGGAATTCCCTCCATTTGCTTTTGGAAAGCAGAAGCTTGACACCACTCACTCACTCATAGCACTGGTGATATGGAGGAATATCTACCCTCCCCCCGCCCCCGTTGAAACAAGGCATTTGTTTTACAGCACACCCTGTCTCTCTCTTAATATCTGCCTGGGGTCTGTAGGCATGTGAGGTTTGCAATTGCTAGGCAGATTATAAGTGGCCTCGCATGCCCTGCTAAGGAGCTTGAACCAACACCACCACTCTCCTCCTTTTTTTTTTTTTTTTCCTTTGTGTGTGTGTAGCTATTGTTTATGTCCCCAGGGCGGGAACAACCTTTTATCACCTCTGTCTAGCCAGCAACCTGCACGGGGCATGTCGTTTGGCACCAATAAATGTTGACGAAATCTGGAAAGAGAGGGCATGAATTCGTTTGTCCCAACGCCGCAGTTCGCGCCCGCGTCGCCAGGGGGCACTAGGACCCCGGCCGGGCCAGGGGAGACCTGCGGCCCCGGAATGGGGAGATAAGGGGACATTCCGCATTCCGGCCGGCGCCTCTGGCGACTTTCTCAAGACTTCCTCTTCTCGCTGCGCTCCCGACCCGCCCCACCCCAGACGAAGAGGACCCAGAAGAAAACAGCCTGCACTGCCTAGAAAGAAGGGGCTTTATTGGGGAGTGGAGGCAGTCAAGGAGGTGACCCCTGTCCTCTTAACAGTCAAGGCCGGAAGGAGAGGCTACTTCCCTTTGCAGTTAGGAGGAGAAGGGCTGGGCAGTTTTACTGGAGGGGTTGTGGTGGTGGTGTTTCCCAGTGGGGACTAAGTTTTATAGAAGATTCTGGTCAATTTCACAAAGTCAGGTTTAAGGATGGGCTGATCTATTGCGTCTCTCCCGGCTCAGACCTGTGGCCCCTCTCCAGGCCTTCTGCGGATCCGGAGGGCACGCCTGGGCGCGCCTCTCTGGGTCCCCTGACGGGCATGTTACTTCCGTCCGGGGACCCCAGCCGGCTCGAACCTCAAGGCTTCCGCTCCTCCTGGAGAGAGGGGTCAGACCGAAGGCATGCCTCAGAGGCCCGCGCACCTGGGGACACCCAGGCGCCGGGTGGGGCAGTTTCGGCCCCACGACCACTGCCTCTTTGTCACCCCTGGGCCACGCCTGGGACTTTGGGTCCTAGCGCAGAGTGACTTCCCAGGGGGCCCTTTCCCCAGCCCAGCGTTCTCCCATGCAGAGGACTGGGGTGGGGACAGCGACAAACGCCTGAGCCGGGGGGCGGGGGAAGAGGTTCCCACCTGCTCCAGACCGTTCTCCGAAGCCTTTCTGCGGGGAGGCCAGATCACCGCCAGCTTTCCGTCACCCCTGCTCGCTGCGGGGGAAGGGCCGCTCAGCCGGGATTGCCCCTCCTCTCACCAGCTGGAGGCGGCCAGGACGAAGGAGAGCGGCCGCGCCCCTTAAACACACACAGGCGTTCACCGCCCCCCCCCACCTCCTCCGCATGAAGGCCTGCATCCTGAGGGAGAAGGGAGGAACCCGAGGGAGGAGGGAGGCAAACAAACCCAGGGTGGGGAGGTAGGAACCTGAAAATTCAGAGGGAGGATCCAGGTGCGCCAGAACCCAGGGAGGGTTCCCTGGTACCTGACAAAGACATCTGGAATCCTCCTCCCTTTCCCCACCATGAGCCTAGATGGGGTGGATCTGGGAGTCCTACAAGGGGTGGGGGTGGGGGTGTGGAGCATAGGGGTGGGCAGAGAGAGGAGAGTTGAGAGGGGGGTCCGTGGAGTCTGGGAGCCAGGAAGGGGGACCCCGAGGACCAGAGGGCCACTGGAGTTGGGCAGTCGGTGAGAGCGGCTGGAGCCCTGGGAATCCCCAGCGATGGGGCGCCCGTGGCTTACCGGTTAGGCTGGGCGCGGGCTCCTTGAACTCTGCTGTGCCGTAGACGCTGAGGCGCTGGCGCTGCAGCTCCCGCTCGCGCTCATTCACCTCGCACACCTCCTGCTCCAGCAGCGATGGTGCGATGGGCGGCGGGGCGCGGGCCAGCCCCGGGCACCGGCCCTGCACGACTGAACGCGGCCGGCCTCCGGGCTCAGGCAGCCGCTGCGGGTCCGCGCTGCCCTCCGCCGCCGGCGAGGAGCCGCACCCGCCAACAGCCTCGAAGAAGCGCTTTAGCTCGCCCAGCGGCTGCGGCGGCGGCCGGGCGCGTTGCTCCGGGACCTCCCGGCGCGCCAGCGCCGCCTGCCGGTGGGCCTCCCGCTCGATGTCTCGCTGCATCTGCGCGCCCGCCCGAGCGCGCTCCAAGGCGCGCGGGAGCGCGGGGCCGGGGCCCGGCAGGTTGAGCACCGGTCGCACGCGCAGTTCGACGAGTTCGCGGCCCGCGCGACCCGGGCTCAGGCCCCGGCTCCGGCGCAGGCTCTCTTCGCGTTCGCAGCTGCGGCGAATTTCGCGCTCGATGGGCGTCTCCATGGGCGGCTCGTCTGAGGGCTGATGTGGGGTCTCGGAGCGCAGTAGAAAACGCAGCTGGGGGGCTTCCGAGTTTGCCTCGGAGGAGGTTTCCGGACCTTGAGAGGCACACCGCTCAAGAAGCCCCGCGCCTCGCGCTTCACACGGTTCAGGGTTGTCGCTGCCTGGCCCAGGACTCTCAAAGCCCCCCGCTGCGGTCCGCCCAGGGCTCTCTGAGTCCTGCCCCGATGATGGCCCAAGGACTTCGCTCTCTTGCCCGGGGGTCTCCGCGCCTTGGTCTGGGGAGGGCACGGGGACCTCGCCGCCTCGCCTGGGGATCTCAGTATCCTGCTCTGCGGCAGGCCCGGGAATTTCGCTGTCTAACCCGGGGGGCTCAGGGCCCCGCTCTTCCAACGACCCCAGGGCTCCGCTCTCCGGCCCGGGGGCCTCGATGTCCGGGGTTGGGAGCAGCTCGGGAGCCTTAGCTCCCAGCGCTGGAGTTTTGATGCCCAGAGCTGGGACTCACTGCCCTGCGCGGCACCTGTGGCTGCAGTCGCCGTCCGCTGGTTCCAAGGCGTCGCCTGCACCGGCCGCTTCTCTGACCCGCCTCTGGCCTCCAAGAACGGCCCCCGGGGGTAGGGCCGGGCACCTCCCCCTGCACCTGCCGGGAGGACTCCGGGCTCCGCCCTGACCCCGCCCCCGAGGCGGGGGCGCCTCAGCCTGGCACTGGAATTTGTCTACTGGCGCGCCTCTTGTCAGCTCAGGGCATTGGACTTTTAAAAAGAGGGCTTCCCTAGACCTAGCCCGCTACCTGGGGCGCCAGTCTGGGTGCAGTGTTCACTCAGTGGGCGCCACCCTGGCACCTTTCCGGCCTCACGTCCCGGCATTGCCAGGAGGCTTCGCCCGAGATGCACGCCTGGCTGGGCCTCTGAACCATTGTCCTCTGGTGGGGTGTCACCCGAAGCCATCTTTCCGGGGCCTTGCCTGTCCCTCCGAGCCTGTGCCAGCCGACGGGCAGCGACGCCCACTGCCTCTGGGCTGTCCTTCTACGTTCCACCCCTGCAGCGCGCAGCTCGGGCTGGAGGGGGCACCAGGAACCGCCTCACCGCCTGCCCTAGTCTCCCTACCAGTGCCTGGTCTCAGCCTGGTTCCGAGTCGAGCGCCAGCGCCCTCGCCCGCGCCAAGCCCAGAGGGCACTTCCCCTCACCCCCTCCCGGAAAAGTCCGCGAGGCGTCTGCTGCCAAGTGTACTCCCAGATTGAGCGACGAGGTAGGGACGCACACATAGAGCGCCCAGGGCTTAGCAGAGCGGCTGAGGTTTGAAAGGCGGTCCCCTTGGGCCCAGGCTACTGGGAAGGCCCAGAGAGGTATCCAGGCTTGCGGGAAGAAGTATCTCCCTGCAGCTGGGGCCAGATTGTGGGGTTCAAGGCCAGGATCGATGCCGGGAGACCAGGGACATTTTCCACTCTCATCACCTGAGCTCTCTCCAAAACCAGTAAGAAAGATATAGTTACCTAAAGAAAGTGGGGGGGGGGGGCTACATTGCCTCAGGAGCCCCAGTAATCCCCGAACTCTCTGCCTACCCTAGTGACTCCCCTTTCTGTCCTCCTCCCACTGTACTCTCTCCTGGATCTCAATCTCAAGCTGCTACCCTCCTCCCTTTGACCATCTGACCTCCTTCCTCTCTCTATTGGCCCAATTGGAATCAGGCCCACCTGGGTTCCATCCCACTCAGAACCTAAGTGTCAGCCTTCTCCAAGGCTCAGTTTCCTTGTCTGTAAAATGGGGATAATAGTGCTTACTCCCTTGAAAGGTGATGAGGATGAAAAGTATACTTCTGGAATGAGTTGTCTCTGCAGTGAACTCTCCACTTTATCACCTCCTGTCCCTCTTCTAGCCATGCTTCCTGGGCTCTTGGTTCCACCATGCCACTGAACCTTCTCTGTCAAGGACCTCCGTGACCTCCATTTGCTAGACCCGGTCACTGGCTCCTCCCTGATTTCATCTCCATTAGCTCCTTGGTCTTGGAGGACACCACCCCCTCCTGATTTTCCTCCTACCTCCCAGGTACCCCTTCTCAGACTTCTGGTTCACCTGCATCAATGGGCTTCCTTCCCCTCTGGCTTCCACTGGGTTTGGCTGATGGGAGAGAGTGAGGTCAGAATGTTTATCCCACGCCCCCTTCCTCCAAGCTTTGTTAGCTGTGTCCCTCCACTGCAGGCAGCCGCTCCTTGATTATTTCCTTCTGTTGAGTTCTCATAAATGACTCGGTTTAAGTATACAGTCTCTTTCCTGACAAACTCCAATCTCATGCTTTAAACACCATCTCTATGCTGATGTCTCCCAAATTTATATCTCTAGCTCTGACTTCTCCCCTATGTTTTGGACTCATATCTAACAGTACCCAGTCTAATAGCTATTCAATGAACACTTTCGAAACTGAACTCTTGGTTTCCCCTAACTCTACTCCTCTCTACTGTGTATAGCAACTCACTCATTCCTGTTTTTCATGCCCAAAATGTAGAAGTCAGCCTCAATTTCTCTTTTTCTCTCATCCCCTGCCCCGATCCATTCATATATTGGATTGCCGTTTGCTCTGCCTCCAAAACATATTCTGAATTCGTCCACTTCTCTTCACCCTTGTTCCACTCACTGTCCTCCAATGACTCCCCACTAAACTTAGAAGAAAAATCTAAATTCCCTACCCTGGCTCAGAAGGCCCTTCCCACTTCTCAGATCTCATCTCCTAACGTCTTCTCCCTTGATCACTCCTCCATCTCAAGCTTCATACTTTCCTCAAACCCCCTGACTGCATTCCCACCCCCAGGGCCTTTCGACTTGTCTTTCCCTCTGCTTGGAACGACTCATCACGTAGTTGGCTTCTTCTATTCAGGTCTTGGTTCAGATGTCACTTCTTCAGAGTAGTGGTCTCTGATCACCCAGCCTACATCAAACACAGCTTTTCTCCATATCCTTATCCCTGTTATTTTCTGTAACTCACCCAATACTGCAGTTATCATCAATTACCTTTATTTCTCCATTTATTTGTATATTATCTGTCTTCCCCCCACACCCAGCCAGAAAGTGGGCTGCATTACAGCATTTTCTGTTTCTCAGGCTCACCCAACTCCCCCATGCCTAGAACAGTACCTGACACATAACACTTGTTTAAGAATGTTCCCAATGCTGGGAACAAAGAAATGAACCAAACTTGGAAGTTGCAGTTGGGTTTGGGAGACAGACAGTTATAAACAGAACAGTCTTGCCTCAATGTGGAACCCAGGACAAGAGCACAAAGAGAAACCTATATATTATACATCTCAAGAGTTAACAGTTATAATATCAAACTACAAGCAATTAAGTAAAATATAGTCTCTCCTCCAAAAGGTGGAAACAACCTAAATATCCATTAACAAATGAATGGATAAACAAAATGTGATACACACGTACAATGGAGTATTATTCAGCCATAGAAAGGAATGAAGCACTGATTCATGCTACAATATGGATGAACCTTGAAAACACTGTGCTCAGTGAAAGAAGCCAGACACAAAAGGCCACATATGGTATGATCCCATTGATAGAAAATGTCCAGAATAGGTAAATCTATAGACACAGAAGCAGATCAGTGGTTGCCAGAGACTGAGGGGGAGTGGGGAATGGGGAGGACTGCTTAATGGGTACAGGATTTCCTTTTGGGGTGATGAAAAGGTTCTGGAACAAGATAGTGAGAAAAGTTGCACAACACTGTGAATGTACTAAATGCCACCAGTGGTAAATTTTGTTGTGTGTCTTTTACTGCAATTAAAAACTAATTTTAAAAAATATGTTCTCAGGACTTCCTCGGTGGTGCATTGGTTAAGAATCTGCCTGCCAATGCAGGGGACAGGGATTCAAGCCCTGGTCTGGGAAGATCCCACATGCTGCAGAGCAACTAAGTCTGTGAGCCACAACTATGGAGCCCATGAGCCACAACTACTGAAGCCCACACACCTAGAGCCTGTGCTCCGCAACAAGAAAAGCCACTGCAGTGAGAAGCCCACACGCTGCAACGAAGGGTAGCCCCCATTCGGCACAACTAGAGAAAGCCTGCACACAGCAACAAAGAGCCAACACAGGGCTTCCCTGGTAGTTCAGTGGTTAAGAATCCGCCTGCTAATGCAGGGGACACGGGTTTGAGCCCTGGGCCGGGAAGATCCCACATGCCACAGAGCAACTAAGCCTGTGTGCCACAACTATTGAGCCTGTGCTCTAGAGCCCATGAGCCACAACTATTGAGCCCATGTGCTGCAACTACTGAAGCCCATGTGCCTAGAGCCCGTGCTCTGCAACAAGAGAAGCCACTGCAATGAGAAGCCTGCGCACCACAATGAAGAGTAGCCCCCGCTCACCGCAACTAGAGGAAGCCCGTGTGCAGCAACAAAGACCCAATGCAGCCAATAAATTAATTACTTAATTTAAAAAAGAGCCAACACAGCCAAAAATAAATTTAAAAACAAGTAAGTAAATACATAAATAAAAATAAATACTTGTTCTCTCAGGGGAATTCCTTGGCGGTCAAGTGGTTAGGACTGAGCACTTTCACTGCAGGGGCTCAGGTTCAATCCCTGGTCAGGAAACAGATCCTGCAAGCCATGTAGTGCTGTATATATATATGATATATATATATATATATATATATCATATATATATGTATATACACATATACACACACACACACACACATATATATATATTTCCCTTTTCCTATTATGGCAAATATACTTTTTTTTCTTTTTTTTTTTTTTGGCTGTGTTGGGTCTTCATTGCTGCTTGCGGGCTTCCTCTAGTTGTGGCGAGGGGGGCCACTCTTCGTCGTGGTGCGTGGGCTTCCCAGTGAGGTGGCTTCTCTTGTTGCGGAGAATGGGCTCTAGGCACATGAGCTTCAATAATTGCAGCACATGGGCTCAGTAGTTGTGGCTCACGGGCTTAGTTGCTCCGTGGCATGTGGGTTCTTCCTGGACCAGGGATCTAACCCGTGTCCCCTGCATTGGCAGGCAGATTCTTAACCATTGAGCCACCAGGGAAGTCCATGGCAAATATACTTTTAGAATGACCTAGAAGGCCAGGTTCAGTTGAAAATATTTTGAATCCTTAGGAGTTTTGTACTTGAATGTGGGGCACAGGAAAACCCCAGCCCTCAGTCTGGCCTCTTTTGCTTCCCAGCCCCAACTCTGTCCTACACAGCGAAGAGCCTTATGCATGCACCTAGGGACCCCATCTCACATGTCCAAGCTCTTTCTTCATCCCTCTGCCAACAGCTGCCCTTGGCCACTTCTTGGCAACCCTGAGTAGGATCTAGAGCAGGGAGGGAGGATTTAGCTGTGTGCATTCCCTTTGCCCCACGGGGAGCAGGCCCTCTGAAGCAAGGTGCCCAGGGGACTTCCCTGGTGGTCCAGTGGTTAAGACTCCCCTCTTCCATGCAGAGGGCACAGGTTCAATCCCCGATCGGGGAGCTATGACCCTGCATGCAGCGCAGTGCAGCCGCAAAAATTAAAAAATAAAAATAAATTTATTAATAATTATTAAAAAAATAAATAAAAGCAAGGGGCCCAGGACAAGGGCTCTTCTCACTGAGGTTTATGTCAGAATTGCACAGCATGACCACGGCTGTGATGAGGGAAGCGCTGGGGGCTGCAGAAGACCAGCCTGGAGAATAGAGATGATTTCCCCAGTAGGGTGGTTGGATGAAACACATAATCAGCTGGGAAAAGGGGTGCTGGCCCTTTAAGAATGGGATGCGGGGTAGAACAGGGACCCTCAAGATTGGGTAGGAAGTTCTCTAGACCTTTCCCATCACCACTCTCCCCTAATAGTTATCACATCTGAGTATCCAGGGTCCTGGAGGCTGTTTGATCTAATTCTCTCATTCTCCAAAAGGGGAAACTGAGACCTTGAGACCTAGAACCCTAGGGGAAGTTGCCCAGAGTTGTCCACAGCCCAGGCCTTCTGGTTCCCATGGGGCACAGGCTCTGGCCTCCAGAATCCTCTAGCTCGATCAGCCCTCCCTCCTCACCCCAGAACCAGGGTCCAAGAAGGGAGGGCAGTTAGTGTGTAAAAATATCCCGTGTGTGGTGTGCAACAGTACTTGAAGGTGGGTGACACTTGGTGGGCAGGTGGATTGGAAATGTCTAGGGTGCAAAGTGGAGGCGCCATTGCCTGAGGGGATCAGGGACTCCCAACTCCCTTCCACCGGCTCTCGACCACGCATGTGAGAGTATGTTTGCCAGGAGGGAGCCGAGTGCAGCAAGGAGGCCAGTGTCTGGTAAATAATTGATCAGGACAGCTGATAGTACCTCCCCAGAACTGCCCGCCAGCCCCCAGCCCCCCTCGGCCCAGGCCCCGCCCATGCGTCTCCCGCCTCCTGGCCCAAACCAGCTGGACCAGCTCTCCCAGTGCCTGCCTGCCCCCCCCCCCCCCACTCCCGACAGCGCAGTCACAGCCTCCAGGGCACCTTTCGGCAAGCGGGTGGTGGGTCCTGAACGCGAAGACCAGAACGTGGGTTTCTGGGCAGAGATGGCCCTGCAGAGCCAGGTGTGGTCTCCGGCCACACCCATGTAAGTGTCCCGGGTCAGGGGGGCCAGTGGGCAGGGCCTGGGAGGGGCTCATGGAAGACGCTGGCCTTTCCACGGAGTGGGGGAGGTGAGAGCTCCAGCCAGCCTCTCCTAAGGGGACCAGGAGGAGTGAAGGGTGGCCAGCAGCGAACCCCCCAGGCTCTTCAATGCCCCCCTCCCCAGAAACTTGGGTGGGCCATGTGAACCCTCACCCCCTTCTTTTTTGAGGATTTTCCGCTGGCAGGCTTCAAGCCCAAGTCCAGCCTGGGGGGTGGGGCTATTAATTGGGTGGGGGGCGGGGAATGTCAGGGTCTCTCGCTCCCATATGTTGCCTCTAGAATCATCCCTCAGTGTCCAGGGTGGGAGGAAATGCTTGAGATCCAACAGGAACGAGGTAACAGCTCCCAAATTGAGAAAGAGGACGGCAAAATGGAAAGGATCACCTGCTTAATGAAATGACCGCCAACTAACTGTTCCTGGTGGGGCAAAAAGCCACCACCGTGCATGTTGTTCTTGTAGAGTTAGAGATGAGCAACATCTAACCAACTGTGCAGATTATTTTAATATTTGAGGTATGAGGGCTTTTTAAAGTAAGAGGGTGGAGGGGCTCCAGAGGTTTGTAAAGAATTCTGGAAAAGGGGCTCCCCCCAAGGACCCCAATTTGGTTCCTCACTCTTTTGGGTTCCCCGTTGCATTATTCACCAACTACAAACCTGGTTGCCTAGCAACGGGAATCTGATCCCCCCCCCAGCAAGGAAGAGGCAGGGAG
The DNA here is from genome assembly GCF_030028045.1 of Hippopotamus amphibius kiboko. NCBI lineage: Eukaryota > Metazoa > Chordata > Mammalia > Artiodactyla > Hippopotamidae > Hippopotamus > Hippopotamus amphibius. The sequence continues at coordinate 12,720,368 of NC_080200.1, read as the reverse complement.
ATTACATCTTGGGGGTGGGAGAGCAGACGGGGGGACTTTCGCCATCCCCCAGGGACAAACCTATTAGCAGGGGGTCTGAGCTTCCTTTGGGATACCTTGTAAACCATGACTTCAGCATCCTACCCTAACTGGAAGCAGGGACCCACCCCCTCGCCATGCTGATCTCTGGTCTCCTGGCTGTCAAGAGGTGGATGCCTGGACTTCACTCTTCCCCACAGTGTTCCCAGTATTTTGGGTCTGAGAGCTTTGAGTTCTAATCCTGACTCAGTGACCTCAGACAAGACTTTTCATCAGTTCTCGGAGCCTCAGTTTCGCCACCCATAAAACGGGGACAGTAGTACTACTTACCTTCTAGAATGGTAGAGAGGGTTAAATGATTTTCTACGGGTAAAGCATTTAACAGTGCCTGGCACATGGTGAGCACTGGCTAATGGTTGGCTGATATTCTTCTCAGTTGGAATGTCAACTCAGCAAAAAGTTGACTACAGCGTCTCAAGATCAGGGCAGGGAGGGGGAGGCGGAGGTGGCTGTGGGAGCCTAGCGGAAGCCCCATAGAGCACTTAGAGCGCTATATATAGTAAGTGCTAAATGTGAGCTCGCTATTGGACCTTCATGGTGAGGCCAGAGAAGACCCTGGAGGCCCCGCCAGAGTTTGGGCAATGAGGTTAAAGCTCATCCAATAGGTTAGTGCTCAAATTAATAAATATTTGAAGGCTTGCTCTGTGCCCACCCAGGGCTAAGTGTCAGGGACAACAGGCAGATAGATACGTCCTTCTAGATGTTGGCCTGTGAGACACCTGAACATAGCAGTCAATCCATGACTGTGATGACAGGGTGATGTCCCTGAAGTGCCCGAAGCAGTCAGCCTCCAGCTTCCAGGAGGAGCCCAAATGGATGAGGGGTGGCCTGGAGGCTGGGAATTGGGGATCCTAGAGTGCTTTGAGGTGGACAACAATGGGGGAATCTCAGGTTAAACCTTAAACGGCGAGTCACCCTCCCCCTCCTCCCAGTTCAGAGTCCAACACTAGGCAGTGTGACCTGGCGATCCTTGCCCCCAGGGAGGGTGGTTTGAAGGTGGAGGAGGCAGCTTCAGAGTTACCATGGCAATGGCATGTGTCCATGGTGGGATGGACACTTTTCTCCCAGACTCCCTCATCCCCCAGCACTTAAGGGTGGGGGGCCAAGGTCCAGAGAGGGTATGGAATTGGAAAGAGACACAGAGCATGCTTGGGTCTAGCAGGACTCGACAGTTGCTGGGAATGGTTATTATACTTAATTGAAAACATTATTAGTCATGGGAATTATTTAAATTTTTTGTTTCCTGTTTTGGCTGCACTACGCAGCTTGTGGCATCTTAGTTCCCTGACCAGGGATTGAACCCGGGCCCTCAGCAGTGAGAGCATGCACTCCTAACCACTGGACCACCAGGGAATTCCCTAAAATTATTATTAATAATAAACTATGCTACTGTGTTTGAAGCACTATGTCCTAAGTTTTTTGCTGCATGGATACTTCCTTGCAAGGGCATCTCTCTCTGCAAGGTAAGGGTCAAGCTATCCCGATCCGTTTTACAGATGGGGAAACCGAGGCTCAGAGGGTTGATGTCAAGCCTAGGAAGGGATTCAGCTCAGCCTGTCATGGTCTCTGCTCTCTCCCCCTCACAGAATCCCTGCCTTCGGCCCCGACTCCTCCCAAATGCAAAGGGGAAACTGAGGAAACTGCTGGGTTTTGGTTGGTTTCCAAGCAGCTCGGGGATCTTGGCTCAGAGAGGGGTATTCAAGAGGTGGGCCTGCTGAGGGGTGGGCCCCTGTGACACTCCTTTGGCAGCCCCCTCCCTCTCCCTGCAGGCCCATGGCGGAGAGCTCCCTCTACCGGCAGCGGCTAGAGGTCATCGCGGTACGTGAAGCCCTACGAGCGCGCTCAGCCCTGCGCCCTGGGCACCCCTAGATTTGCCCGATGCCTCTTTCTCAATTCCTTCCTATCACGGGAGCACGCTTAGGGCTCTGAAGGTGCGGGGAGCACCCTCAGCTCCAGCCTTTCTCGGGGTGCCCCACCTAAATCCTCAGGCCCCTCCGCTCGCCAGTTCCTCTGATCGCTGACACCCCTAGAATGGAGAGCTGCAAACTCCTCACTCTCGAAGTCTACAGCATCCGATGCTCCATTCTTGAACCCCCTCTCCCAATACCCTGTCTGAACCCCAGCTCTCAGACCCCCATATCTGGACCTCATCTCTCTGAACTCCTCTATCTATATCTCCATCTCTGTGGACCCCGTCTCTCTGAACCCCCATCTCACTAACCCCCATCTCTCTGGACCGCATCTCTACATCCCAGTCTCGCTGGATCCACATGACAGCACCTCTATTTCCGACCCCCCATCTCACTAGCCCCCTCCCTTTGATCCTTATATCTGGACCCCATCTCTCTGAATCCCGTCCCTCTTAACTCCATGTCTCAGAACCCCCCCCCCCCCGCCGCCCCCGGATTCCCATTCCAAGGCCCTCCCTATCCACAGACCCCCATTCTGCGCGGGTATGGCTTCCGCAGCATCCCGGGCGCGGCCGGCCCCGCCCCCGTCGGCCCCGCCCCCACCCGCTGCTGAGTCAGCGCCTCCGCCGCCCCCTCCTCGCCTGGGGCCCCGACGTGTGTTCCGCCACCCTGCGCGGCTTGCAGCCCCGGGAGTCCCGGGAGCCCCCGGGAGCCCCCGCGATCCCCGCCGAGGAGGGAGAGCGGAAGGGGAGGCGGCGGCCCCGCCCGGCCCCGCCCGGCCCGCGGGCAGCTCCGGGTCCTCTGTGCGCAGGAGAAGCGGCGGCTGCAGGAGGAGATCCGCGCCACGCGCCGGGAGCTGGAGGAAGAGAAACTCCGCGTGGCGCGGCTCAAGGTTGGGGGAGGGCGGGGGCACCTGCTTAGTCCGGGCAATGAAGTGGGGGGTGTCTGTGAGTCAGTTCTGGGGACCAAAGGAGGCTCTGTCTAAACATGGGGGGATGTTGGTTCTAGCTTTGGAGGCGGGCGTCTTCCCCAGCTTGGGAGAGTGGGTGGTGGTGAAGGGGACATTTGTTCCACCTTTGAGAAGAGTATGGGGACCGTGGAGGTGTTTGTACCGCTTTGGGGTAGGGAGGGGCTGATAGGGACATTGATTTCACCTTTGGGAGTGTCTGTCCCATTCTGGAAAGGTTAGGAGAAATTGATGGGTGTTTTTGCCAGTGTGGGAAAGCAATGGGCTGGTAACGGGGTGTCTGTCCTACCTGGCATTGTTGGGGCACGTATCCGCCAGCCTGAGGGAGAAATGTCGGTCCCATCTGGGTGTTTGCGGCGCAATGAGAAATCGGCCCAGGGTGGAGCGTCGGGAGGGGGCGCTACATGAGGTGGGGTAGTGCATATGCCCCTGCCCATGCCCAGAGGAAGTCTCTCCGGGAACGGTGGCTAATGGACGGGGCAGCTGAGGAGCCAGAGCGGCCCCAGGACCCCGCCTCACAGGAACCCCAGTCACCTGAGGACCAGGCTCAGGCTCGCATCCAGAACCTAGAAGACAGCTTGTTCACGTGAGTAGGGCCCCTGCCTGACAGCTTTGCCCCAGCTTGCCTAGGCCCCTCAGCCCACTCCACTGGACACTTCGGGTGGGGGTGGTCCACTGAGCCTGGAGTGCAGGGTCCCAGCAATCCCTTCTCGTCCCCAGACTCCAATCTCAGCTGCAGCTGTTGCAAAGTGCGTCCACAGGTGCCCAGCACAAGCCCTCAGGCAAGCCCACCTGGCGCCGACAGGTGAGGAGGTAGAGGAGCAGGTGGAGGGAGGAGGAGGTGTGGCCAGCAGAGCCCCAAGCAGGACCTCTCTAAGCACAGTTGTTGTTCAGCCCGTTCCCCCTGCAGTAGAATCTTAACCACTAGACCACCAGGGAAGTCCCCAAGCACAGTTTAGATGCTGGATCGTTTGCTTTGTGGTCTTGGGCTAGTCACTTTCCTTGCTTAAGCCCCAGTTTCCCCATCTTTAAAATGAACATAACAGCAGCACACACCTGGAAGAGGTGTGAGAAAGGGTTAATGAGATCTTAACTTGGCACCAGGAACGGGCACAAGGGAACTTGTGATACTATATGGTTGCCAATATGACCCGAATAATGAAAGTGGTCAGAAATGCATGTGTGTGCGGGGTGGGGGGGGGGGGGGGTGTGTGGAATTCCCTGGTGGTCCAGTGGTTAGGACTCAGCGCTTTCACTGCGGTGGCCTGGGTTAAATCCCTGGAGCTAAGGTGATCCTGCAAGCTGAGAGGTGCAGCCAAAAGAAAAAAAGAAAAGAAAATGTGGGGAACCATTCATGGAATTCGGTCTCAAAGGTGGGAAAGGGTCACCATGAGATGCTTTCATGATTTGAGGCATCTACATGGCTTTTGGGGTTGTTTTTTTTTTTTTTTTGGTAATGCCTCTATTCTGATACAACCCACATGTCATACAACATACAGGTTTTTGAAAACCAAAACAACTTCACATTAAAATCTGGCTTTCTGGGTTGTCCTTGAAGTCCAAAGATCCAGTAACATTTGCACCTAGCCACAGTGAGGTGAGGTGTGGGTTTTCCACAGTCCCCACCTTTCCCTGATGCCTTATCTTGGCTCCCAGGTGCCTGTCGCAGGACAGAAGGGTAGAGGAGACCATTAATTGGAATGGGAAGCAGCTGTGGGGTTTTTAATCTAAGCCGGAAGTTTCTTGCCAGAGATGCCCAAAGCATGATTCTTGGCCCAAGGGAGCTCACAGTTCAGATGAGGAGATGGGGTGCAAAGAGTCTGTGAGAGGGGAGCCCAGGATGTGGGGGAAGCTCATAAGAAGCACCTAAGTGAGGTTGGGGGTTCAGGGAAGGCTTCCTGGAGGAAGTGACATTTATGCTGAATTAGATGGGAACCAGGCAGCAGAGAAAGGGAATTCCAGGCTGAGGAAACAGCTTGGGCAAAGGCCTGGAGGCTGGAAAGAGGAGGGAAGGATCAGAGACCTGTGAGGAGATCTGTGGGGGTTGGTGTAGGCGACCTGCAGGGCTGTGCTCAACTCTCCTCCCTGATCTCATCTTTCCCTCCATCCCTTCCTCACTCCACTCCAGCCACCCTGACCCTCTTTTCTATTCCTTGAACTTGCCTAACTCATTACAGCCCCAGGGCCTTTGCACTTTCTGTCCCCTCTGCCTGGAATGCCCTTTCCCCCCTCTTGACTCAAGGCTGGCTCTTCTCACCTTTCAGGACTTTGTTCAATGTTACCTCTTCCAAGAGGCCCTCCTGCATCTTATACCTAAAGGAGGCACCCCATCACCTCCCAGGCATTCCCCAGTCCCTTATCCTGCTTCTTTTTTTTTTTTTTTCCTATCATAGCTCTTCTCCCTGAATTATAGATTTGTGTTTTATGTTTATTACCTGCTTCCTCCCACTGGAATGTAAGTTCCGATAGCAGGAGGCTTAAGTGTTTCTTAAGTAACCTCAGTAGCTGGCAGAGTAGGTCCCCAATTCAGAGGGATTAGCTGCATGGACACAGTATTGATTGATCACCTCCTGTGTGCAAGGCAATGGAGCAGAGGGAGATAAGACGGGTGAGGAAAGCCGAGGTACAATAGAGGGTTTGGTCCTGAAGGTAATAGGGAGCCACTGAGGGTGCTTGAGCAGGGGAGGGGTACTGGCATGCAGGAGGCTGGAAGTGGAGATGTGGGCTGGCCTGACCTTGTTTCTGCCATCCCTGCAGGGTCACCGTCCTCTCTCCCAGCCCACCGTGGAGACAGGTCCTGCAGGTGGGTGTTTTGAGGTCTGGGGTCGCACGAGGAAGGGTCTGAATCTCACTCTGTTGCCCCATCTCTCCTCTCCCTTTCTCCCCTGACTCCTCCAGGCCAGACTGATCTAAACAAGAGAGCCTCCCTACCAGCCGGACCAGTGAGCACATACCCAGAGTCCCCCTCTGAGCCCAGAGAGGAGGCTGTCCGGGTTCTAACAGCCCCGAGACAGGTCCCTGGGGCAGCAGGGGCCTCCTCTGAAGCCAATGGGCCCTGCCCTGGATCCAGCCCCCCTCCGGAGCAGGAGCAGGGTCGGGGAGTAGCAGCGTCTGAGGGGGGAGTGAATGAGGCCAAAGGGGGAGGCATGGTGAAGGTGGTGTGGGAGGGGCTGAGGGCCACAGAGGATTGTGCCATGGAGGTCACAGGCCTGGAGCTGGAGGCTAAGGTGGAGGAGATGGTGCTGGAGGCCATCGGGGACAGACAGGAAGCCGGCCGCCCAGAGCTCCCTTCGTGGGTCAAGGAGGACAGGGGTGTCGTGGAGGTGGTCTGGGAAGGGGTGGGAGGCACGGAGAGCAGTGACTCAGAGGCCACTGGGTCCGTGAGCAGGGGCCTGGAGGCTGCACAGACCAGCTCGCTGAGGCTCCAGGAGGGACTGGGAGGAGCAGCTTCTGGAGAAGGGGAAGGTGCCCCCAGGAGCAGCCCTGATGGTGATGGGCGGGGGGGCTTTGGAGGGGAGGAGGGGTCCTTCATTTGGGTGGAGAGAGTGACCCTCAGTGAGGAGTGGGAGGAGCTGGTGGTGGAGGGGTTGGAAGGGCCAACGGCGCTGGGAAGGGATGGAGAGGATGAGAGTCCGCCGGGGGCGGAGGGCAGAGGTGGGGAGGAAACGTGGGAGGTGGAGAGGAGGCAGGCAGAAAAATCAACAGGAAGGAGAGGAAGTGAAGGAAAGGCAGGCGCAGAACCAGAAGGAGCAGAGGTGTCGCCTGCGGTGGAGAGGAAAGGAAGCGAGGAATCCTTGGAGCCGGAGAGGAGTGGCGGTGAGGAAAAGGTGGAGACAGAGACAGGAGGAGGTGACGAACCACTCTCGGCAGAAAGAAAAGGTGGTGCGGGACCTCCGAGGGCAGAGATGGAAAGAGGCGAGGAGCCATTGGGAGTAGCGCAGAAAAGTGCTGAGGAAAAGTTAGAGGCAATCAAAGAACCACTGGTGACAGAAAGAAAAGAAGGTGAAGAATCACTGACGGTAGAGAGAATAGGAGATGAGGAAGCATTGGAGGAAAAGGAAAAAGATGAGGAATCACTGAAGGAACAGAGAACGGGAGGTGAGCAGCCATCGGAGGCACAGACAGGAGATGAGGAATCACTGAAGGTAGAGAGAATGGCAGGTGAAGAGCCACTGCAGACAGAGAAGACTCAAGGGGTGGAGGAAGATCTGAGTCCAGGAGAGCAGAGAGAGTCAGGAGGAGGAAAGGAATGTCAGGCAGAGGAAGTGAGTGAGGAAGGGCGTCCCCTGGGGGCCAAGGAGGAGCCGAGACCGGAGGAAGAGGGACAGCAGGCCCAGGAGAAGCAGGAAGGCTCCCCGGAAGCAGAAGCAGTGAAGCCCCAAACCTCTGCTGAGGGCCAGGACCCCTCTGGGGATGCCACCCCCCTCCTGGCAGAGCCCTCGGCTCAGGAGCAGCCCGCTGAGTGCCAGCCACTGCTTCAGGTGGAGGGGCCCAGGGCCAACCCCAGTGCCCACCCCGTGCCCACCTATGCACCTGCCCGGCAGCCAGAGCCATCTGCCCCTCCTGAGGGGGAAGAGGTGAGCGGCTCTAAGCAGAAGTGCCAGTGTTGTGCGGTTATGTGAGCCCGCACCCTCCACCCCGCTCCCAGCTCCTCTCACAGCTACCTCGGCCTCTTGGCATCCAGCAGATGGTCCCAGGCACAGACAGGGCACCACGGGACTGGCGATGGCACCTGGGAGCCAGCTGGTCCACATGTCCACCTCCACCTGGGCTTCCAAACCCTTTGCCCACTGCCTGTGACCCTGGCCCCCTTCTGTGACAAAGCCTTTATACTTGAAAATAAAACGTTAAGCATTCGGTCCGTGTGAGTGTGTGTATTGTTGGCACGGAACCACCTCACCATCTCCTGGTGGGAAGTGGAGGGCTTCACTCTGCTAGAATCAAAGATTATGAGTCAGTGAGAGTGTAAATGTGGCTGCTGTAACAAAGAGACCTCAAGCTACAGTAGCTATCAAAACAGAAAAAATTTATTTCTCTGGGCACCTCTAATCTATACAATCACTTGAGATCTGTGGTTCCTTTCCGTTTCTTGTTCCACCTTCACCTTGGGTATGGCCAAAGGTGTGTCATGAGGCACATCAATGCTCCAGCTCATGGGAAAGGGAAGGGAATGTGGAAGAGCCCCCACCCAGACCCGGCCGTGGCACATGTCACCTCCACTTATGTTCCACTCTTGAGAACTCAGTCCATGGCTGCACCTAGCTGCAAGGGAGGCTAGAAGTGCACCCAACTACAGTTCTGTTATAGCAGCATGACAGATTTGGGGAGGCAACTGCCACTCTGGATTTCGTACATTTTCTTTTGTTCTCTCATCCATCCGTATATTCCCTATAGGGCCGGGACCTTCTCTGTAGCTGTCCTTCAATCTCAGCTTTTCCTTGCCTGGGTATCCTCAGGCAAGTGACTCAACTTCTCTGAGCCTCAGTATCTTCAACTGTCAAATGAGCACCCCTCTCCCCTCCTGGGGCTGGTTCAGGCTATAACCTGGAGCCTGGGGTGGGGCCCAGAAGACCCAGCTCCTCGGGTGTGGGCAGGAAATGTTTCTCATACCCAGAGTCCAGTGACGCCAAGGCCTGGGGGGGCTCTGTAACCGGTACCTGCTCTATCTCCTCCACTTCCAGGATGGGTGAGTCCCCAGGGGGCTGGGCCTGGGGCACCTCCTGGAAAGAAAAGAGGTTAAGAGTCCTCCCCTCATACCCCCCAATTCTCATCTTCTCCCCACTGTCCCAGCTTTCCCCAATCCCCCAGAGGGCCCTGACAAGCCAGGCTTTTTGCTCACCTTCAAGTGGGGCAGGCTGAAATTACTGTTAGCAGGATCAGGAACCTTCTCCCAGACCCAGTGGGGTAGTACCTTGTGCCGCAGGTGGACGCACCTGGCGAGCAGGTAAGAGTCAGGGCAGGGAATCCAGGTGGCTAGACACCCATGCCCAGATGGCACGGTCCAGGAACGTCACAGAACCCTGAAGTGTCATCCCCTTACCACACGCCCACCCAAGCTCAGCTAATGCCCAACTGACCTCCCCACCTGGGCAGAGACCCACGTGTCTGACAGCCTCACCTTCTGGAGGTGGCTAGGCTCACAGCACAGCCTGTCAGGAGCAAACCCCACACGAGGAGGACAACTGGCAGAACTTTCCAATTCAGGGTGTTATCTGGAGGGAGGGAGCGGGGAAGGGGCAGAAGAACATTTGGACACCAGGGAGGTAGGGAGGGGTCAGGTAAGGCTCAGGGGTGAGGCAGGGAATGGGTAAGGGAGGTGGATAAATGGGCGGGGCCTATGAACAGGTAGGGGCTAAGGCTGGGGGAAATCTTGGGGTGGGAGTGGGGCTTGTGAAAAGGTCAAGGTCAGGGATGGGGTGAAAGGGTCCGAAACACACGTTGCTTGGTAATCCACAGCAGTATTTAGCAGCATCAAAACACATCATCAACATTCCCAAATCAAAAGGGGGTGAAGTTCATTAATGATTATATAACCCAACCCCGTCCAATGCCCCTCCTCCAGGCCCCCTCCCATGGCAGTTCCACCCCAAGCCTCTACCTGGTAGGTGAAACCGGAGGCTTGGACCAGGTGGGCCCTGTCCTGCGATAGTGGACGCAGTCATCCACAGCTCACAGGGACCCGAGTGAAGATTGGGTAGGGTGATGGTCCGGATGCTGCCACTCACTGAAGGACACAGCCAGAGAGGTTGGGAGGCAACCGATCTCAGGACCTTTTGCACCTGCCATGCTGTCTGCAACACTTTCCCCCCCAGATACCCACATGGCTCCCTCCTCATCTCCAGCTCTTTGCTCAAAGGTCACCTTCTCAGTGAGGCCTTCCTGACACCCCCTCCCCCCCCGCCATTAAAATAACACCTGCTTCACCACCCATCTTCCTTCCTTCATTCTCTATCCAGCACTTATCACCATCTGACACACGGCTTAGATATTATTTACTTTGTCTATACCTGCATGTCCCCCGTTAGAAAGTTAGCTCCACGGAGGTCATATTCCCAGCACCTGGATCAGTGCCTGGCACGTAGAAAGTACTCAAAAATGACATACAGTTGACCTTTGAACAATGCGGAGGTTAGAGATGCTGACCCTCCATTCCGTTAAAAATCCAACTACAGTAAAATTTATAGTCCACCCTCCTTATCTGTGGTTCCTCTGTATTCCCAGTTCCACATCTGCGGATTCAACCAAACACAAAGAGTATTGTACTATTTACTATTGAAAAAAGCCATGTATAACTGGATCTACGCAGTTCAAAGCAGTGTTGTTCAAGGGTCAACTCTATATTTGAATAAAAAAAAGAATCCATGAGGGACTTCCCTGGTGGTCCAGTGGTAAAAGAATCCACTTTCCAATGCAGGGGACGTGGGTTCGATCCCTGATCAGGGAACTAAGATCCTACATGCCGCGCGGCAACTAAGCCCACACACCACAACAACTGAGCCGAAGTGCCTCAACTAGAGAGCCTGCGTGCTGCAAACTCCAGAGCCCACGTGCTCTGGAGCTTGCAAGCCACAACCAGAGAGAAGCCTGCACTCCGCAACAGAAGATCCTGCACTGCCTAAACAAAGATCCCATGTGCTGCAACTAAGACCCAATGCAGCCATAAATAATTAATTAATTTTAAGAATTAACAATTTTAAATTAATAATTAATTAATTAAAAAAGAATGCATGGATATCATATCCTTCACCCACACAGAATCCAGTGAAGGGAATTCACCCCAGACAAGGGGAATACATTTGCACCTCCCAGAATTGTGTTTTTGTTTGCTTTTTAACTGAATTGCCCTCTTTAGTTTTTAAGCCAAAAGAAGCAGCAGCTTTTTCGTTTGTTATGGGATTAAAGGAGACATGAATATGGATCAAGATACACTGCCACAGAAAGATGTCCAAGCTAAATCATCAGGTGAGAAAAAGAAAGTTGCAAAACATCACAGTCATAAGCTTCAGGGGCTTATAACATGGTCCTCTTTTAATAATAATAGTAGGTACATGTTTACATAAATATATATGACTAGGTTAAAAAAAAAATAGGCTTTACCAGTTAGAGACAAACGCTGAAGTACCAAATTATTTAGGGATGAAATGACACCAAAGACTCTAAAAAAAAAAAAAGTGGGGGAGGGAGGGATATATGGAAACAAGATTGCCAAAATGCAGATAACAGTTGAATTAGATGGCGGGGTACACAGGGATTTGTTATACTATTTTTCTTTTTTTTTTTTTTTTGGAGGGGGCTGCGTTGGGTCTTTGTTGCTGCACATGGGCTTTCTCTAGCTGCGACGAGCAGGGGCTACTCTTCGTTGTGGTGTGCGGGCTTCTCAGTGTGGTGGCTTCCCTTGTTGCAGAGCATGGGCTCTAGGCACATGGGCTTCAGTAGTTGTGGCTCGAGGGTTCTAAAATGCAGGCTCAGTAGTTGTGGCACACAGACTTAGTTGCTCCACGGCATGTGGGATCTTCTCAGACTAGGGATAGAACCTGTGTCCCCTGAATTGGCAGTTGGATGCTTAACCACTGGCGCCACCAGGGAAGTCTTTATTTTTCCTACTTCTGTTTGTGCTTGAAATTTTCTATAATAAAAAAGTTTAAAATTTTCAAGAAACACAACTCCTATTTCTATGTTAATGTACATATGGACGCTGCATTGTCAGTATCAGTGAAATGATGAGAATGCTGGTATACTTGAGTATACTTCTTTAATGTGTCAGTTTTTAAAACAAGAACAGATAACTTCTGTAATTAGAAAAAAGGGTACTTTTAATTTTTATTATTCTTTTGCTTTTTCTTTTTATTGTATCTATATGAGATGATGGATGTTAACTAAACTTATTGCGGGAATCATTTCACAATATATGTAAGTCAAACCATTACACTGTACACCTTAAACTTACACAGTGATGTTTGTCAATTATGTCTCAATAAAACTCAGGGAGGGGAAGGGTAATAAAGATATTTTAAAAAGCAATTTCTGCTCAGAGTAATAATCTAGCCTACACCCAAAGGTATGAAAAAGAAATACAAATCATATGTAGGGACTTCCCTGGTGGGGAAAACTCCGAGCTCCCAATGCAGGGGGCCTGGGTTTGATCCCTGGTCAGGGAACTAGATCCCACACACCACAACAAAGATCCCACGTGCGGCAAAGAAGATCCCGCCTGCCGCAACTAAGACCTGACGCAGCCAAATAAAATAAAAATAAATAAATAAATAATAAATAATTTTTAAAAGTCATATGAAATCCTACAACCCCTATTGACATTGCGGGGAAATTTCTTTTCATACTTGTGCCTCTGCTTCACTCAGTGCTGGGTTTACTTTACAAAAATGGAATCATCCCACAAAGTTTTACAACCCTTTTATCTTTTTCACTTAATAAAATGTGACAGGCATCCTTCACTGTCAATAAGTATAGATCGGAGTCTTCAGTTTTAATGGCCAAATGACAGTCTATTACATTGATAGCCACCAGAGCTATTATCCACTAGGGAACTCATGATATAGTTTGTTCTCCCAGGGACTGAGAGGGAGCCAAAAGGGCCCATCTGGGGGCAAGGGGGGAGGTAGAATGATGGGTGGGTCTTGTGGGGGCTGGGAGCACGGGCAGGAGGCAGTGGAGCTCACCATTCATGCAGACAGAAGGCCCAGTCCCACTCTGGGCACACAGGGTGTAGTGGGTGAGATGGCCCCGAAGTTGGTGCCTTGGGACCTCTCCCCATGCTACAGCAGGGGTCCCTGGGGGAGCATCCTGGAGTCGCCAAAGCACCGGCCCTGCTAGGGGTACTGGTGAGAGAAAGTCAGTGGGTCAAGTTCTGTCAGGGTTCCAGGACCCTCCATCCTCCAGCCCCACCACTTACCTAGTTCCTCTCTGAATTTCCAGACTGAGGGGGCAGGGGCCAAGCCCCAAGGAAAGACGGCTGTCACTGTGATTCGGTAGGGGACCCCTCCTTGGAAATCCCCTGAGTGGGAGCGGAACAAAGACCAGTTAGCGTTGGCTCCCCTCCCCCACTCATTTCTTATTTTATAGGAATCTTCATTTGTGTCCCCAGAAGGACACCTTGATATAAGGATTCGAGTAAAAGTAATTTATCTGGGAGGCAACCCCAGAAAATATCAATAGGGCAGTGGGGAAATGAAGCAGGGAAGTAAAGGCACCCAGTAAATGGTGTGTGAGAGAAAAGTTTCCATTATGGCCCACCAAGACTCAGTCCTGCTGGCGACCTCTGGGTGGCAGCAGAGAGCACAAGCATGAGCACCATCCCACCCAAGGAGGGAGGGAGCCGGGGTATTTATCCATCAACCATTATCAGTCCATCAACTATTATCAGTCCATCAACCATTACCAGTCCATCAACCATTATCAGTCATTGGTAGACGGCTGCGTCTGAGGGGCCTTGATTCCCTGGCACTCCCAGCTGTCCAGGCAGACAAAATGCTTCACACCAGAAAAACACCCCAGGCCAGGAATGCAGGTGCCAGAGGCTGAGAGATAGTCAAACGCTGGACTATGAGTGGGGCCCTGATACCACTCATCACAGTAAATAAGGCTCCCGAAATCCCTTCTCAAAACCTAGTGCTGCCATATCACCTTCCCCAACTGTGGATTTTCCAGAATTGGGGCTCCTCTTCTTTTGTCCATATATGCTTATGGATCTCTATCCTAAATCTCTCCCTCAACACCTTCTCATGCTCTCCTAAGTTCTTTACACCAAGGACAGACTCCCCAGTGTTAAATCTCAGCCTAGAACTTATTGCTAGACCTGAGACTTGAGTATCTGACAGTCCCATGGACAATTCCACTTGGATGAGCATGTCAGGTGCAACACACCCAGATGAGTCCCCAAAATTCTGCTCTCAGACTCCCCAACAAGAACCTGCCTGCTTCTCTCCCTTCCTTGGTCCCCACCTGGTCCAGTCCCCATCTCCCACCAGGACAAACACAGTCCCTTCTCCTGCGTCTCTTAGCTCTAGCCCTCGCCCGCATCAGCCAGGGGCTGTTCCTCCCGCATCAGCCAGGGGGCGCCTGTGAGCACCTGAGTCAGGACACATCCATCCTCTGCTCAGAACCCTCTGTGGCTCCCACATCACTCAGAGCAAATGCCAGAGTTCTCCCCATGACCCACAAGGCTTTGAACACTCTGCCTTGTCACCTCCCTGCCCTCACCTCCTCCCCACCTTCCCCCTCGCTCATTCCACTCCAGCCACACTGGCCTCTTCGCTGTTGCTGTAACACATCAGGCACATTCCTGCCTCAGGGCCTTTGCACTGTTTGCTCCCTCTTGCTTTTCCCTTAGACATCCTCATGGCTCTCTCTCTCTTGCCTCCTTCAGATCTTCGTTCAAATGCCACTTTCCAGGACTTCCCTAGCAGTCCAATGGTTAAGACTTCGCCTTCCAATGTAGGGGGTGCAAGTTCGATCCCTGGTCAGGGAGCTAAGATCCCACATGCCTCGTGGCCAAAAAATCAAAACATAAAACAGAAGCAATACTGTAACAAATTCAAGAAGACTTTAAAAAATGGCCCACACCAAGAAACTCTTAAAAAAAAAAAAAAAGCCACTTTCCCAGAGAGGCCTTTTCTAACTATTTTTTTCTGGAATAGCTATCCTCCCTCCTCTCCCTTACCCTGATTTATTTTGCCCCAATTACATCACAGATGTATTTATTTTTCATTTCATTGGTTGCCTGCCCTACAAGATGAGGATGGAGATGTTGGTAGGGATGAGGGTGGGGATGCTGCTGAGAGGAGAGGAGAGTGACAGTTCAGGGTTTAGCTTCTGGAGCCTGACTATGTGGTTCAAATCCTGGTTCTACCACATGCTTGCTGTATGACCTCAGGTGAGTTGCTTAACCTCTCTGGGCCTTTTTCTTTATCTGCATGATAATAGCAGAAACCTACTTTATAAGGAAGTTTGAATGATTTAATGCTTATGATAAATGCCAATACACATCAGCTGCCATCACTGTGCACCAGTGTCTAGAACAGGGCCTGGCACATAGCGGGTAGTCAATGAATATTTCTTGCATGAATTAGTGATACCTTAACAACCTCTCCTGGAAATCCAGCCATCAGTCTGCTCTCCAACAGCTGAACTGGGAACCCACGTGTCCTGGGGCCTCACCTGGCAACACAGCACTGAGGTTCCCAGGAGGAAGTCGGACCCAGTTGAGGTCCTCCAGGGGGTCCCCATCTCGAGCCCAGTCCACCACATGCTCCTGCAGCTCCCCTGACCCCTGCTGCCAAGTCACCAGCAGATCCGAGCTCGCAGGGATGCTGGTTACCACCACGCTGTGAGGGGCGAAGCCTGGCCCTAGAGGACAGGCAGGAGAAATCTCAGCTGTCCGCTTGGGAAGTCCCCTCTTGCACCTCCAGGGCGTTGCTCAGAGGAAGTTCCCAGCCTCTTACCCAAGCAAGCCAAAGAGAGGTTGGTAGGAGGCTCCCAGCTTGTGACGTTGGTGGTGGACACCCCAGCCCATTCTGCTTGGGTGGGGATGGAGAAGTTGCAGCAGCGGGTATCTACCTGGATCACCTCCTGATCTTTAACCTTGAACCAGACTCTGTAGCTCACCTGCACACAGCGCCCCGAGGCCTGAAGGAAGAGAGGAAGAAGGGGTTAATATCTCCCATTTATCAGGCACATGCTGTGCATCTCAGTGAGGTCACCTGACAAGACAGTCAGCGAAATAGTTTTGTTGGCTTCACTCTACAGATGAGGAAACCAAGTCAGAGGGGCTCAGTGGCAGAGGGGGAATTAGAACACAGCTCCTGGGCTGGAACTAGGGTGAGGTGAGTGAGGTACTCACCTTGGGTGCAAATCAAGAGAGGATGCCAAAAATCCAATCAAGATAAATTAATTTTAATGCAATATTTAAAACATTTTTTTTATTGAAGTATAGTTGAATTACAGTCTTGTGTTTACTGCTGTACAGCAAAGTGACTCGGTTTTACTTATATACACTCTTTTTCATATTCTTTTCCATTTTGGTTTAATCACAGGATATTGAATATAGTTCCCTGTGCTATACAGTAGGACCTTGTTGTAATGCAATATTTTAAAATTAATGCAGGGACTTCCCTGGCAGTCCAATGGTTAAGACTCCACACTTTCAATGCAGGGGGCGCGGGTTTGATCCCTGGTCGGGGAACTAAGATCCCACGTGCTGCTCGGCATGGTCAAAAATATTTTTTTAATTAAAAAAAATAATAATGCAAAAAGAAAAACCATGACAAACAAATTACCAAGATTTTAACTAAAGACAGGAACTGACCATGTACTTATATGACCCTGCCTCGCTCACGTTATTTTAATTTGTCATGTGCAGTTCTTAGGGACTGCAAAATTCCCACTGTTGTACAGAAGAGTAATTATGTGTCGCAAAGAGGATAGTGCCCTCCAGAGTGCTTTGGGGAAACTTTGGAGAATATTTGGTTGCCTCAATGATTGGTATTTGATGGGTAAGAGCCAGGGATACTACCCTCTCCTAGAAATAAAAAACTGTCCCAGGTCCCTTGTGACTTTTGAATGTCATCCCAACTGGAACCTCCTGTAGATGAAAAACCTGTCTACAATTTTAACTGATCCTAGAACCAAACACCTTTTGATGTATAAATACAAAAACCTTTTGGGACCTGGTTTTAATAGTCACTGAATTTTAAAATATTCTGAACATATGAGGACTTTCTAGGCAGATTTTATTATCAATTTCCAGCACAATCTGTGTTCTGATCAGAGAATTTTTCAATGTGCCCTGCATCACCTCAACCCTTTGAAGTCCTTGGAAACTGGCTCGATAGCCTAGCATGTGGATGATTTCGATAAATGTCCTGTTTGCATATGGAAAGCATACATGGTCTGATATTTCCTATGTGAGTCCATTAGGTTGTCTGTTATTCACACGTTCAGATGCTCTAGATCTTGACTTGTTTTTCCATTTGCTTGTTCTGAACTTACCTAGAGGGGTATGTTAAAATCTCCCACAACGGTTGCGGATTCACAGAGTTCTTGCAGTTCTGTCAATTTTTACTTTACGTATTTTAAAGCCATATTATGAGGTATATACAGGTATGGTACTCATATCATACTGGTGAACTGAACATTTTGCCATTATGTTGTAGCCTTATTTCCGCTTTATTTTCTATTGAATGTTACAATACACTGTACAATGTATGTTATAATACAATATACTGTATTATACACATTTTAAAATGTGCATATATGGGTTATATTAGCTATTTATTTCATTTCAGTATAATAAAGGGGCATTACAAAGTATGTTTTATAAAATAGAGGCACTGAGAGACTTCCCTGGTGGTCCAATGGTTAAAACTCTGCGCTTCCAATGCAGGGGGTATGGGTTTAATCCCTGGTTGGGGAACTAAGATCCCACATGCTGTGTGACACAGCCAAAAAAATTTAAAAAAATAATAATTAATTAAAAAATAAAATAAAATAGAGGCACTGAAACTATGAATTAAGGTTTGAAAACTAATGGACCTCAGCTCTGCCACTCACCAGTTGTGTGGTTTGGGGCAACTTCTCTATGTCTCATTTTCTCATCTCTAAATTTAGTTAATATAAATAAGTGTGTAGGCAAAGACCTGGCACATAGTAAGAGCTCTGTAAGTATTATGCACAGAGTTAGTGATATCAGATTGTGTGCTTCAAGAAAGTATGAGCCCTGTTGCTTTGTTTCTTGCCATATTTACTGTGAGCCAGGGCCCTGCAATGCCTGGAACACAGTAGGTGCTCAGCAGATTTGGGTCACTGAGGACTGTTTCACCCTTTTTTTTTAAATTATTTAATTTATTTGTTATTTTTGGCTGCATTGGGTCTTCACTGCTGCGTTCGAGCTTTCTCTAGTTGTGGCGAGTGGGGTGCATGGGCTTCTCTGTGTGGTGGCTTCTCTTGTTGCAGAGCACAGATTTAGGCAGGCGGGCTTTGGTAGTTGCGGCACATGGGCTTAATAGTTGTAGCACACAGCCTTAGTTGCTCTGTGGCATGTGGGATCTTCCCAGCCCAGGGGTCGAACCCGTGTCCCCTGCGTTGGCAGGCGGATTCTTAACCACTGCGCCACCAAGGAAGTCCTGGACTGTTTCACTCATCCGGCCTTTCACAATGCCCTTTTGATACTAGCACCAAAGCCCTGAGCATACTCTGCTGTATTTTGTAGAGCCGAGCCTAGTCTTGCTTCTAAATCTTTGCACCTGACGTGCCCCCTGCTTGGAACACCTGTACCCATCTTCATGTCTCAGCTCAGATCTCCTAGATTCAGCCAACATTGGTGGAGTTTTGCTCTGTGCCCAGCACTGTGCCAGGACCTCTCTGAGCATCCCCTCCTTGAAGCCCTGAAGCAACCTCAAGAGGGCAGCATAGTAAGCTCTGTCTTGTTTACATCATTTTGTTTTGTTGTTTTGTTTTTGCGCTCAGAAGCGTGAGAAGGTCCTCACAACTCACCTTCCACAGAAGCAGGGGTTCCTGTCGTCCTGGTTCCCCACAGATGTTCCCCGATATCCACAGATCTTTTGGAGCTGCAAGGATGAAAAAAGGAGAAACCATGTGACTAAGTTCTGGCGAATGAGATATGAGATGAAAGATACACGCAGCTTTGGGGTTGTGTTCTTAGGGTCACACTGCACTGGAGTTGTCTTTTTTTTTTTTTCTGTGTGAGCTTGAGAAAGTTGCTTAACCTCTCTGAGGTTCAGCTTCCCCAACTATAATATATGACAAATGAGAATGGCATGATTGGCCAGACTTCCAGGAGAGGGGATGAGGATATAGGGGTAAGCCCAAAGATCCTCACCAGAGGGTGGTGTCTGGAAGGACAGAATGGGGCTCCACTCGCCCCACAGATCCTCTTCTTTCTCCACTTGACAGCGGCCAGACATCTCATAGGCAGTGGCTAGCTCCAGGTTCTGGATTTCAACAGGGGTCAGGGGTATGGACTTCACTTCTGGTTCCAGCTAGGGGAGAGACAGAGTAGAGTGATGAGGCTGAAGAGTGAATTGAAAGGACTTGGCCTTATACATCAGTAGGATGACCAGTACTGTCCTGCTCTGTCTGGGACCCAGTGGGTTCCCAGGACACAAGGGTTTTGGTTTTAAAATTAGAATAATCCCTGGAAAAAAGAGACAAGTTGATTATCCTCTGTGCCAGGTATAGCAGTAGGTGGTAAATTCTATCATTAATATTATTCCCATTTTATAGATGAGGAAAACTGAGGCCAAGAGAGGTGAAGTGACATACCCAAGGCCACAAAGCCAGTGAGTTCTGGAGCTGAGATTCATACCCAGGCACTCAGATTTCAAAGTCTGCATTCTTAGCATTGCTCTGAATTGCGTGAATATTCACAGTGACAACAACTCTGCTCTATATTGTGGTGTTTTGCATCAAAAGCTGTGACTGAGACAGTTGGTTATCCCCAGTATCCATTCTCCCCTTCTTCCTTCTGAAACAGAACCGAGTATCTATCAGGAATTTGTGTCAAGAATAAAGACTACGTTTCCCAGTCTCCCTTGCAATCAGGTAAGACCATGTGACTAAGTTCTGGCCAATGAGATATGAGATGAAAGATACATGCAACTTTGGTGCTGTGCTCTTAAAGTGTATGGGCAGGCTCCCCAACTTCTGGGGTCACACTGCATTGGAGCTATCTTCCTTTTTTTTTTTTTTTTTTTTGCTGTGTGACCTTGGGAAAGTTGCTTAACCTCTCTGAGGTTTGGCTTCCCCAACTATAAAACAGAGATCTTAAAAGCATCTCCTATATAGGGAGGTTGGGAGTACTTATCAAGATAATCCATGCAGATTGCTTAGTGTGGGACCTGATGCATGCCAAGTGCTCAGAAATGTGAGCTGCTTTTATTACTTTTGAGTGTTTACTGAGAACCAGCCTCTCTGTTCCTCATCTGTAAAATGGGTAGGCATAAAACACATCTACCTCAAAGAGTTCTTATAAGGATTCAATAGAACAGTGTCTGGCACACAGTAGATGTTAAGTGTCTGCTGTTAACCTCTTAAGATTAATATAAGCTATTTGAGGATTTTTATTCATTCACAAAAATGTTAGAGGAAGTTTACTGAGTTTCTCAAAAATTCCAAGCAGAGGGAATTCCCTGGTGGTCCAGTGGTTAGGACTCCATGCTTTCACTGCCAAGGGCCCAGCCTCAATTCCTCCCTGGTTGAGGAATTAAGATCCCGCCTTGTGGTGTGGCCAAATGGCCAAAAAAAAAAAAAAATTCCAACTGGAATTTGGATTGGGATTGGGGCTGCATGGAATTTATAGATTATCTTGGGAGGACATTTTTTAGCTGCATGAAATGCATGTACAGGCATTTTTGTGAGGAATGCGGGCAGACTCCAAGGGCAGGTGAGGAATGAGCTCTGAGCTAGGTCTCTGATCTGAGAATGATGTCCCGGGCCCCGCCCAGAGGAGGGTGGGGGAAAGGGTCCCTGACACTCACCAGTATCCAGGCCATCTCTTGGCATCTTCGGTAATAGAACTGGCAGACCAAGACCTTATGAGGTGGCCACACAGGAGGGGCCCATTGGACAGTGGCCTCTAGGAGGTCATCCTCTGAGAAGTCCACATCAGGGTACAGTTGGGGGGCATCCGGTTTCACTGAGGAAGGGGAAGTGCATTGAGCTGGGGCTTCCAGGACGACCCACCCCACACACAGCACACCCCCCACTCCCGCCTGTTACTTCGGGTTTCGAGGTTCACGAGGACTGGGTGCCAGAGAGGCTGGCCCGCCTTGGCCAGCCAGATAAGGAGTTTGTCAGACGTGGTGAGCTGTTCCCGTGGAATGGTCATCCAGCTCTGCCCGGTGGGCACTGCCACAGTCCAGGTTTTGTTGGAATGGCTGTGAGGAGAGATGTGGGAATAGGAGCGGCATACAGTGGGCTGGGCCCAGAGCCGTAATGATAACATCTGCTCTGCCTGGGCTCAAATCCCAGGTCTCCTGCTTCAGAGCTGTGTGACTTTTAACAAGCAACTTAACTTCTCTGTGCCTCAGTTTCCTCATCTACAAAACGAGGGTGATAAAAGTGCCTGCTGAGGGGACTTCCCTGGTGGTCCAGTGGTTAAGAATCCACCTTCCAATGCAGGGGATGTGAGTTTGATCCCTGGTCGGGGACCTAAGATCCCACATGCCGCTGCAACTACTGAGCCCGCACCCTGGAGCTAGTGAGCCATGACTAGAAAGAGAAGACTGAATGCCACAACAAAGATCCTGCATGCCGCAACGAAGTGCTGACACAGCCAAATAAATAAATATTTTTTTTTAAAAAGTGCCTGCTGAAAGGGCTGAATAGGGGAGGAGAATCACTGAGATAAGAAATGGACTGCATTTTTTTTTAAGATTCATGCCTTTTATTGCACATTATTGAAGGATTTTTTAAAAAATATCTATCCATTTATTTTTGGCTGCGTCTGGTCTTAGTTGCAGCACACAGGATCTTCCCATGTGGTACACGGGCTCTTTGTTGCAGCACGCGGGCTTCTCTCTAGTTGTGGCACACAGGCTTAGTTGTCCTGCGGCATGTGGGATCTTAGTTCTCCGACCAGGGATCGAACCTATGTCCCCTGCATTCGAAGGCGGATTCTTAATCACTGGACCACCAGAGAAGTCCCTGGACTGCATTTGGAACAGCAAGCATCAGGGGCACAATGCGTGCTATACGAGCATTGGTTATTTTATTCAATGAGCACCTATTACATACACGCACATTTACTTCCATGCAGCTATCCAGTCAGAAAATATATATTTTATGCCAGACCCTGCTGTAGAAGCCGGGAATAGGACCATGACCACAGCAGGCAAGGATCCACTCTCTGGAGCTGGTGTTCCCGTGGGGGAGGCAGATAAGAAACACAGAAATATATAATTGATGGTAGTATTGAAATGGAGCAGGACCCTGTGGTCCTTGCCACATTGCCCCCCACCCGCCATGTCCTCAGCCTGCCTTTCGTCTGTGGAACAACTTTAGCCAAAGAATAAGTTTAATCAAAGAAATGAGAAAATGCAGAAACAAAGGAAAACAGTCCAAGGAGACCAAATAAAAATAATTCAGTCATTAAGCAGAGTCGAGGACATTTAGTTCCTTCTCAAGGTCTACAGGTAATATTCTGAACCATATCCTGTGAGCTGTCTTATAGATACTGAAACCCCAACAGGTGGAAGAAGTTAACTACATGATGACCAGGCTGTAGCCATGACATAAGCTGCCACAATTCTGAGAACTGGCCTCAAAGAAATGGAAACAAACCAACCCTGGAACTGAACATTAAACTGTAACTAAAACAATCAAGGTGACGCTGGTCAGACCACCGATGACCAATTTCAAGATGACTGTCAGAGCTGACTGTATTGTTTCTGCATGTAGCCCCCGCTTCTGTCTATAAAAACTCTTGCCCCCTGACTGTCCGGGGCGGGGGAGGAGTCGGCCTTTGGATAGGCGTCCGCCCTCTCCCCGGCTGCCGGCATCCAAAATAAAGCAAACTTTCCTTTCCACCAATCTGGCCTCTTTACTGGCTTTTGAGCAGCGAGCAGCTGGACCCCACCTTCGGTTACAGTATAAGCGGTATAAAGAGCAACCAAGCAGGGTGAGGAGGATGCGGTGTGATGCTAGGATGAAGAGTGACAGTGCTGTTTTAGGAAAGGTGGTCAGGAAAGCTCTCTGATGAGACAACTGAATAAAGGCCTGAAGGATGTGGGTATGGAGTCATGCAGTACCTGGGGAAGAGCATTTCAGGAAGCGGGAGCAGCCAGTGCAAAGGCCCTGAGGCCAAACTGTGGCTGGTGTTGTATGAGAACAGTGAGGAGGAGGCTTATACTCTGGAGTAGAGTGAGTAAGGGGAAAGAGGAAGGAGGTGAAGGCAGGGAGGTGACAAGCAAATTATACAGGGCCGGCCGGGCTGCAGGAAGGATTTTGGCTTTTACCTGAGTGAGGTGGGAGCCCTGGAGGGCTGTGAGTTGGGGAGGGACCGCCCCGATTCAGACATTCACAGGTGCAGGACTTCCCTGGTGGTCTGGTGGCTAAGACCCCATGTTCCCAATGCAGGGGACCTGGGTTCCATCCCCTGTCAGGGAACTGGATCCCGCATGTTGCAATGACGATCCCACGTGCTGCAACTAAGACCCAGAACAGCTAAATAAATAAATACATATTAAAAAAAAAGAAGAAGTTCACAGGTGCCCTCTGGATGCTGTGGTGGAGAACAGACTGTGGGGCTGAGGGTGGAAACTGAGTCCAGGGGGGAGGTAACTGCAAGGTCCAGGCCAGCAATGATGGGGACTGGACCAGAGTGGATGCTGAGGAAGTGAGGAGTGCCAGATTACGGATAATGTAGAAGGGAGAGCCGGCAAGGCCTGCTGATGGATCAGATATGGGTGAGAGAGAGAGGGAGAGGAGTTGAGGACGTCCCAAAGGACTGGATTTCAAAAGTTCAAATCAACGTCTTCATAAAAAAACAAAAAACAAAAACACGTGCTGGCAAAGATGCGGAGAAATTCAGGCCCTCATACATTGCTGGTAGGAACATAAAATGGTGCAGTTGTTGCAGAAAACAGGCGATTCCTCAAAATGTTTAACACAGAACTGCCATATGACCCAGCAATTTTACACCTAGGCGCATACCCCACAGAACCAAAAACAAGGACTCAGAAACTTGTACACATGTGTTCACAGCAGTGCTAGTCACAATTGCCGACTGCGATTGCTCAGTGGTGGAAACAACCCAAATGTCTGTCAACAGATGAATGGATGAACACACTATATCTATACAGTGGAATATTGTTCAGCCACAAAAAGGAATGACGTTCTGATTCACGCTACAACATAAATGAACCTGAAAAACATGCTAAGTGAAAAAAAAGCCAGATACAAAACACCACCTGCCATATGATTCCATTTATGTGAAATGTCCAGAAGAGGCAAATTCAGAGAGACAGAAAGTAGATTAGTAGTTGCCCGGGGACAGGGAGTGACTGCTATTGGGGATGGAACTTCCTTTTGGGGTGATGGACATGTTTTAGAACTAGACAGAGGCACTGGTTGCACAACATTGTGAATGTACTACACGCCACTGAACTGTTTACTTGCAAATGGTTAATTTGCATTTCATGTTATGTGAATTTCACCTCATTAAAAAAAAAGGAGGAAGACCTTCTCTTACTCTCTCATCCTCTACCAGTTAAAACCCTGGGCCCCTCTTCTGGACATGGATGGTGGTGATGGCTGCACAACAATGTGACTGTACTTAATGCCAGTGAACTGTACACTTCAAAAGGTGGTAAATTTTATGTGTATTTTACCACCATTAAAAAAAAAAAAAAAGGCCAGCCTCCCATCACAGTTCCCATCTTCAAATGCTCCTTTTCCTTTCCTCCCACTTAGCCAAATTTGAAATGAATTTGCATTTCCAGGTGTGATTCATCATGAAGCAACATCAGTCACCCACCTCGGAATGTGGGCTCCATGAGGCTTTCTGTGTCTCTTTCACTGCTGCATCCCCAGCACCAGACCAAAGGATCTTTTCATATGCTCAGAGAAGTTAAGCTACTTGCCTAAGGTCACACAGCAATAAAAATAGCTTCTAATCTTTAAGCATTTTCTTTCCCAAGTGCCTAACTCATTGAATTCTCAGAACCAAGCTTGAGAGGCAGGTTCCATTACTATCACTATTTGATAGAGGAAGAAACAGAGGCTCAGAGAGGGAAAGTGACTGGTCCAGGTAACACAGCAAGGAAATAAGGGAACTTGAAGGAATTGAAGGGCTTGAGCGCAAGGCAGGGCTGGGGGGGTGGGGAGGGCAGGACTAACGGGTCCTCTCAACCTGAGAAGGCTAGAACCTGAGTGGTCATTCTTCCAAAGCCTCTGTTTCCCCAAATCACCCCGTTGTACTCACTACTTCTGGCTCTGGAGGTACAGCGTGGAGGGGGCTCCCAGGTCCCCAAGAGGCTCCCATGAGCAGTTCAAGTCGCCCAAGGGTCCAACTCCATAGCACTGCAGTGGCCCAGGGCTGCCTGGAGAGCGGGGAGGGAGGGTCCGAGGGAAGAGGGTCAATTCCCCCAGCCGCCCTCGCCCCCCCCACCCCCGACTTCTGACAACTGTGGAGGGCGATGCAGGGTCCCTTACGGAAGTGAGCAGCAGGAAGGGGGCGCTGGGCACCGCTCCCCAGGCTTTGGGCATAACTCCTCCCCTCCCTCTACCAGCCACATCCTGTTACCACCAGAAGAGCCGTTACCCCTATCACCCCCCAACCCCGGACTCTGGCTCCCACCTCGCTGCCTCCCGTTCCTCAACTCCTCTCATCGCCGGGTCCCTGCCCCGGGGCGGGGAGCAGATTGGCATCCGGACCTCTGTCATTCATTCCGCAAACTTGTGGTTCACCCTGGAGGATGTGCGCTTTCCCGCGGAGCGCGGCAACAGTGCGCCCAACACGAGTTGGCTCCATAACTCACCCTGGGGCCGAGTTCGGCTGAACAGCAGCATCAACAGAGGCAGCAGCACCAGCTTCGGCCGCGGCCACCGCGGGAAGGGGGCGGCCCGGGTAGCCCGCATGGCGCCCCGGCGGCCCCAGTCCGGCCCGGCCCTGCCCGGCCCAGCGCGGCCGCGCCGCCCGCCTCGCTCTCGGGGTCCGGCGCCCCAGCGGCAACGGGAAGCGGAGCCACCCCTCCCAGCCGCCTCCGCACCTTGCGCTCCGGTCCCCGCCCCTTCGCTGCACCGGAAAGTCCCCGGTCGAACTCGCAGGGGCTGGGGAGGGGTAGTGTGGGGGGGGGGGGGGGGGGCGGCGCGGAGGCGTGGCCGAGCTCCCCAGATACCTGCCCCTCCCCCCACCCCAAACACCACACGCACGCTGCCAAGTCCTTCGGAACTTTTTATTTTGGGAATTGGAGAAGGTTCTGATCCGTTCCCTCCACTGGGCTTCCCACCCCAGTATGTGAAGGGAGCCTCCTGCTTTAGAACCCCCAGAAAGCGAGATTGGAGGGCTGGCAGACAGGGGGAAGGGAGGGGGCAAAGGTTGGAATGGGGCCGGGCGGGGCGGGGGGGATATCCTTGGGGCTGGCGAGGGGACAGTGGCCACAGTTGGGACAGGAGAGTCACAATTTGGGCAAGGGTCTCGGTGTGGCCAGTCTGGGTAGAGTAGGGGCATCCATTGCAGCAGGAGACAGTGTAGGCCAGGAAAGGCATGATGTGGGCTGTGCAGAGGTCAGGGTCCCCGTTTGGTCAGACAGGGGCACAGACTGCTCAGGGTCAGGACAGGCTGCGTAAAGGTCAGGGTTGGATGGGGGACTCTGTCCGAGCCCACAGTGCCTGACCTTTGTGACTTGCTGATGAATGAATGCATGAGGGGCCAGAAACAGGTGCCCAGCTGGACACCGGTATAGGTGGATGGTAGGGCTGGGGCATTCAACCCTGGTGCCCCTGACTGCCCAGGTCCCCTTCTAGCAGAGGCTGCTGATTTCACTCTTGCTGCACCCCCACTTGCAGCAGTTGCTGGAGAGGCCAGCCAGGACATCTCGGCTGCCCCGAAGGGCCCCTGGGGTGCCCTGCCAGCCCTGTCGGCCACCATAGAAAGCCTGGGGGGACTTGGTCAGGGCCAGCCACTCGCTGGAGACCACTGCCTCATCCAGCTCGCTGTCTGCGTTGGAGTCTGCGTCTTGGAAGGCACCCCCTGCAAAAGATGAAAAGAGTTAGTGCTTGGGACTCTGTCACACCCAGAGGAGTCGGGGCTCCTGGCTGGTCCAGCTACTTCTCTGTTCTTGTGACTCAGCCTCATAATTAAAGATTTTGATTCCACTCAGGCCTGGGTTCTCGCTTTGATGGGCAGTTTACTCAGCCTTATTGAGCTGGACTTTCCTCTTCTGTCATACCTTTTCCCCTACCATATTTATTGAGGACCTGATGGTTAAGAACATGTGTTTGGGAGCTGAACTGACTGAGCACCAATCCTGTTATAACCTCTCAGCTTCGGTTTCCTTGTCTGCAAAATGGGGACAAAACTGCAAAACTCCTATCTTCTAGGGTTTTATACAGAGTAGATGACTTAATTAATACCCATTTAAAAAAACAAAAAAGCAACTTAGAATAGTGTCTGGCACATGGTAGGCACTCAACTTTGTCCTAATCTGTTTTGACTCAATTTTGTCGCTTTACAAACCTGCAAAGTGCAGGGGCTGTGCTTCCCTTTTGCAGATAAAGAAGATTAGGGAAGGAAAGCAACTTGGTATGTCACCTACTAGGTGGCAAATCTAGCCTTGTACTCACCACACCACTCACACTCCCTTCCCCGAGGGCTTGGAAAGCACTTTAATTTCTGCTTCTGAATGGCACTTACCAGGGTTGTGCAAACAGCAGCCTTGCCTAAAGCAGGGCTCAGGGCTCCCACACAGCAGGTGCTCCAGACTTAGCTGATGTGAATGCCTTGCTGCCCCTCCCACATCCCAACTCTGCAGCTCTGCTAACCGGCTCCCCCAGCCTTGGCACAGCTTTGAGGCTCTCATCTCCCCAGCTGCCTGTAGCGGAGGAGAGACTCTCCTGTCCCAGCCCCTCATCTCACCTCCATCCCTGGCTCCTTGGACCCATCCTGTGTCCTGTCAACACCCCTAACACACGCACCGAACCTCCCCAGCCTCACCCATAGCTTCCTGGTCCAGGACGTCTGACCGTCTCCACCGGGAGCCCCCGCAGGTGAAGATGACTGCTCGGATGAATTCACGGCCGCAAAGCTTCACTCCATAGGGTGCTGCCCGGGCCTCGGTCCTTGGCCACAGCTCTCCAGCCAGCACCCCCACGGCCAGCAGCAGCAGCAGCAGCAGCGGGCGTTTGGTCATGCTGGACAGGGCTGCCTGAGATGTGAGAGTTGGCACAGCAAGGCAGCTTCCTGGCGGTTGGTGCCTCCACCACCTCCTAGCCCCCCATTTATACATCTTAGCTCCCCCCACCTGTTGTGGAGGAGACAAGTGACCTCCTTTATCTCCACCAGCAGAGAGGAGGCGGGCATGGCCCCCCTACCCCAACCTTTCCCGTTTCCTGGACCAAGCGATAACCTTTCAGCAGGGATGGGGTGACGTGGTCCAGCTCACTGTTGTCTTCATCAGAGAGAGGCAAGAAGGCCTCCGCTCAGCAAAGACCAGGTACCCAGACCCCTACCAGACCAGGAGAGAGGGCATAGCCAGTCCCCCATCACCACCATACTGCTAGGGTCCCAGGCCTCTTTTATACTAACAGCAATAGTGAGTGCTTACACAATATGGGCTGTGGGGCCGGGCACTGCTCTAAAGATGTATATTTGTTTAATCGATTTAATCCTCCCAATAACCTAGGATAATGGTTCTCAAAATCTGAGCAAGCCTCTGAATCTCCTGGAGGGCTTGTTAAAACACAGATGGCTGGGTCCTACTTGCAGAGCTTCTGAATCTGCATTGGCAACAAATTTCCAGGCCATGCTGATGCTGCGGGCCCAGAAACCATACGTTTTTTTTTTAACTTTTTATTTTTATTTTTATTTTTTTTTTAAAGAAAGCTGAAGTCTTTTTTTTTTAGTTTGTTTATTTATTTATTTTATTTATTTATGGGCTGTATTGGGACCTCGTTGCTGCACACGGGCTCTCTCTAGTTGCTGCGCGCGGGGGCCACCCTTCACCGTGGTGCGCAGGCTCCTCGCTGCAGTGCCTTCTCCTGTTGTGGAGCACCGGCCCTAAGTGCACGGGGCTTCAGTAGTTGCGGCACATGGGCTCAGTTGCTGTGGCTCACAGGCTCCAGAGCACAGGCTCAATAGTTGTGGCGCATGGGCTCAGTTGCTCGGCGGCATATGGAACCTTCCCAGGGCAGGGCTCGAACCCGTGTCCCCCACGTTGGCAGGCGGACTCTCCACCACTGCGCCACCTAGGAAGTCCTAACTTTTTATTTTATATTGGAGGATAGCTGATTAACAATGTTGTGATAGTTTCAGGTGCACAGCAAAGCAACTCAGAGGTACATACACATGTATCCCTTCTCCCCCAAACTCCCCTCCCATCCAGGCTGCCACATACCATTAAGCAGAGTTCCCTGTGCTACACAGTAGGTCCTTGTTCAGAAACCACACTTTTAAGAGCCACTGGACTATCAGACTAGGACTAAGATTGTCTCCATGTTACAGAGAAAGAAACAGAACAGTGACATAAGGTGCCAAGGTCAGCTAGTAAGTGGGGTTTAAACAGAGCCTCTGGCTCCAGAGCCCATGTTCTCCAAGGAAAAACATTTTAAAAAAATTTTTATTGGAGTGTAGTTGATTTACAATGTTGTGTTAGTTTCAGGTACATAACAAAGTGGATCTGTTATACATACACATATATCCACTATTTTTTTTAGATTCTTTTCCCATATAGGCCGTTACAGAATATTGAGTAGAGTTTCCTGTGCTGTACAGTAGGTTTTTTTTTTTACAGTAGGTTCTTATTAGTTGTCTATTTTATTTATAGTAGTGTGTATATGTCAGTCCCAATCTCCAAACTTATCCCTTCCTCCAGGGAAAATTTTTAAGGATTACAAAAAAAATGTTATGAGGACAGTTTCAGTTTTACGAGCTGAAAAGAGTTCTGGAGATGGATGGTGGTGATGGTTGCACAACCATGTGAATGTACTTCATGTCATTGAACGGGACACTTGAAATGGTTAAGATGGTACATTTCATGTTATGTGTATGTTACCACAATTTTAAAAATAATCTTTAAATGTTTAACTAATATCATATACAGAGAGGAGCTGTCATGCGCTGGGTAATGTTTAACAGTGGGTTTTCCAGATACAAATGAACTTATTTACAAAACAGAAATAGATGGGCTTCCCTGGTGGCACGCACAGTGGTTAAGAATCTGCCTGCCGATGCAGAGGACACGGGTTCCAGCCCTGGTCCAGGAAGATCCCACATGCTGTGGAGCAACTAAGCACATGTGCCACAACTATTGAGCCCATGCTCCACAGCTACTGAAGCCTACGTGCCTAGAGCCCGAGCTCTGCAACAAGAGAAGCCACAGCAATGAGAAGCCTGCGCACCACAAGGAAGAGTAGTCCCCACTCACCACAACCAGAGAAAGCCCACGCACAGCAACAGACCCAACATAGCCAAAAATAAAATTAATTAATTAAGTTAAAAAAAAAACAGAAATAGCCTCACAAACATAGAGGACAAGCTTATGGTTACCAAAGGGGAAAGGGGTAGGGGAGGGATAAATTAGGAGGTTGGGATTAAAAACACACTACTATGTATATAACAGGTAATCAACAAGGACCTACTGTATAGCACAGGAAACTATACTCAATATTTATAATATATATATATAGATCTGAATCACTGTGCTGTATACCTGAAACGAACACAACATTGTAAATCAAGTATACTTCAATTTAAAAAAATATGAGAAAATAACAAAACAAAAAACCAATGGGCTCTCCAGAAGAAAAAAAAAAGGCCCTGATTTGTAGCAGTTGTAGGTTTCTGGCCAGTTTCAGGCTACCAACATGATATCAGTGTGATGTCATCAAATTCCTGAAACGTTAACAATGAGTTCTCACAAATCAGTATAAGCCAGCTCCAGGACACCACCAAAATGTGAAAAACATTGCAATTTGTGCAATGCTAAAAACACTGATTTTTTTTTTGAACACCCATGTCATCATTACCCAGATCAGGAAGAAGAACAGTGCCAGCACCAGGAATGTCCCGCCCCTCAACCCCCCACCACAATCTCTTCTTCCCTGCTGAGGTGACCACCATCCTGACTTCAGCCATCATCATTTCTTTGCTTTCAGTAGTTTTGTTTTGTTTTGTTTTGTTTTTTGTTTTGGTGGTGGTGGTGTTTCCTTTTTTTTTTTTTTGGGCCACACCTCGCAGCTTAGTTTTTCGACCAGGGATTGAACCCAGACGCTCGGCAGTGAGCGTGCAGAGTCCTAATCGCTGGCCCACCAGGAAATTTCCTGCTTTTCATTAGTTTTAACACCAACATGGGCATCCCTGAAACAGACAACTGAATCTCTGAAACATAACTTTTTTTTTCCTTTTTTTTTCATTCTGACAAATTGAACTTTTTAATCAAAGTATGACACACACAGAAAAGTGCCCAGATCATCCGTGGACACCTGGAAGAATTTTCAGGAAGTCAACACATTTCTGCATCCACCGCTTAGTTCCAGAAACAGAACATTCCCAGCCTCCACCCAGAGCAGGGGAGTTAAGCTCCATTGTCTGGGAGGAGGGGTACAGGGGAATTTGTGGACGTGTGTCAAAATGACACTGACAAATAAATACTTTGGGTGAGACACTTTGAGGCTATGCAAAGATTCTACTTCCCGTTCCACCCAGTGATGTTTGCATTCACTGGTGGGGCGTGTGTGTAGAAATTATTACTGTGCTCTTTGCTTATTAGTAATTTTCCATTTACCTCACTTCTGCATTTGCTATTATTTGTTATTTGGAATTCTTCTGTAAGGAAAAGTTGTTTCATCTCCATTTATTTACTTGTTCAATTCTTTATTTATACCAGTATGGACTCATGTATAGTTATTTTTATTCCTTGGCTTAAAATCCAATACTATTATTTATTTCACAGCCCAAATTGTTCCAGCTTTGGCCATTGGGAGCTCTTTCAACTGGCCCCTGCTAAGCATTTTCTGTCAGGCACTGCTCTTTTGAAATGACTCCATTTTTTTTTTTTTTAAATACTTCCTTTCTTTCTGGCACCACAAGATGTTCCAGGCTCATTTTGCATTTCCCCTGCTCCAGTCCGAGAATCAGCCATTTTCCCAAGGAGCCTGGGTTCCCTTTACTGGAGAGTGGCATTGAAAAGCCAAGATCTGCATGCTAAGTCTGCTTATTGCTGCTGGGGGTAGGTGTTGATGTTGTTGCTTCTGGGCCTTCTCAGCTGGTAGCATTGCTTTATTTTTATTATTATTATTTTTAAAATTTACTTATCTTTGGCTGTGTTGGGTCTTGGCTGCTGAGAGCGGGCAACCAAGTTGTGGTGAACCAAGTTCGCTAGTTGTAGTGAGTGGGGGCTACTCTTCATTGTGGTGCACAGGCGTCTCATTGCGGTGGCTTCTCTTGTTGCAGAGCACAGGCTGTAGGTGCATGAGCTTCAGTAGTTGTGGCACATGGGCTCAGTAGTTGTGGCACACGGGCTTAGTTGCTCCACGGCATGTGGGATCTTCCTGGACCAGGGCTAGAACCCGTGTCCCCTGCATTGGCAGGTGGCTTCTTAATCACTGCACCACCAGGGAAGTCCCAGCATTACTTAAAAAAACATATTGAGGTAAAATTCATATAAAATAAAATTGACGATTTTACTGTTACGTGCACACGCCTGTTCATAGTAGCACTAGTCACAATAGCCAAAAAAGTGGAAACAACCTAGATACTCATCAACAGATGAATGGATAAACAAAATATGGTCCATCCATACAATGGAATATCACTCAGCCATAAAAAGGAACAAAACAATGACATGCTACAATGTGGATGAGCCTTGAAAACATTACGCTGAGAGAAAGAAGCCAGACACCAAAGGTCACATAGTGTATAATTCCATTTATAGGAGATGTCCAGAACAGGCACACCCATAGACAGAAAGCAGACCAGTGGTTGCCAAGGGTTGGGAGGAGGGAGGAATCAGGAGTAATTGCTACTGGGCATATCTCTGGGGTGATGAAAGCATTTTGGAGCTAGACAGAGGTGGTGGTTGTACAACATTAGTATAGTAAACGCCACTGAATTGTTCACTTTAACACCGTTAATTTTATGTCAATTTCACCTTTTTTTTTTTTTTTTTTCTGCCATACCATGTGGCATGTGGAACTTCCCACAACCAGGGATCGAACCTGTGCCCCCTGCAGTGGACGTGTGGAATCTTAACCACTGGACCATCAGGGAAGTCCTATTTATTTATTTATTTTTTTAATTTCACCTCAATTTTGAAAGAAAAAAAAACCAATAATAGGGTCTCTAGTGATGGGCAGAACTGGGTTCAAATCCCACCTCTGCCTAGTTCCTGCTGTGTGACCTTTGGCAAGTCACTTAACCTCTCTGTGCCTTGGTTTCCTCACCTGTAAAACAAGGAGGATTCAATGAGTGTGTCAAATTCTTAAAGCTGTCTGTGGCATGTAATAAGTACTGCTTAATTAAATGCTATTTTTGCTTGACACATCCCCTTTGGATTCGAACTTTATTCCTTTGTCCTTTTCTTCGTGACAGACTGCTGGCCTTGGTTGCCCCCAAGGCCAAGGGCAACACTCCAGAAGACAGAAGTCATATCTGATTGTATTGCTTCAAAAGGGCTGATGAATAATATGCTTCCCTCCTCTGCCTCTTCTCCTGGCCACTCTCCAGGGATGCACCCTTCTGCCCTTTTCTCCATATTCCCAATCCTGGTCTAGGGGCTGCTGACGAACAAATACGTCAGGAAATATTTGTTGCCTGACTGTTTGACTTTAACTGACTGTTCCAGAACAGGAAGCTTCTTTTGTGCCTCACACAGAATCAGAGTTTTGAGCCCAACACAGCTGGGTTCCCATCCCACTTCCTGTGAGCAAGGCACTGCGCCTCTCTGAGTTCACTGGAAAGATAAAGATAAGTGTATCTACTTTATGGGGCTGTTGGAGGACTTGGGTGAGATTATGTAAAGTGTTTAGCATCGGGCATAGCACCCAGTAAGTGCAGTGGGTTGAATGGTGTCTTGCAGAACGATAGGTTCATGCCCTAACCCCCAGGAGCTGTGAATGTGATCTTATCTGGAAAAAAGGGTCTTTGCAGATGTAATTAAGGACTTTGAAATGAGATCATCCTGGATTATCTGGGTGGGCCCTAAATCTGATGACAAGTGTTAAGGACACAGACAGAATAGATATGGCCAAGTGAAGATAGAGGCAGAGATTGCAGCAATGTAGCCAAAGAGTGCAAGTCATGCCAGGAGCCACCAGAAGCTGCAAGAGATAAGGAAAGGTACTCCCCGAAAGCCTTCAGAGGGAGCCATGGCTCTGCTGACACCTTGATTTCGGACTTCCGTCTGCCACAGCTGTGAGCTAGTAAATCTCTGACTGTAAGCCATCCAATTGTGGTGAACTGTTACAGCAGGCATAGGAGATTAATTCATAAGAATTGGGAAGTGGTATCTGCTACCAATATTACTATTGTTATTGTATCATCATCACCACCATTATCATGGTCAGCGTAAAAATGCACTCAAATCTTACCAATCTGGGGGTGGGGGGATGAATTGGAAAATTGGGATTGCCATATATATATATTACTAATAAGAAAAAAAAATCAAATTGTACACTTTAAATATAAAAAAAAATCTTACCAATCAATCCTAAATAAAGCCATTCTCCAAATTTCTTAACTAATTTTATTTTTGAACAGTTAATACATTCACGTGCTTCAAAAAACAAAAAGTACAAGGTTTACGCTGCAGTATCTCCCTCCCAAGTCTTAGTTGCCCTCCCTTCCCCGACAGGTATCCCGCTGCTCTTGATTTCTCAAGTTTCTTCCCAGAATTTCTGTGCACATATGAAAAGAAATATGGGACTTCCTAGGTGGCGCAGTGGGTAAGAATCCACCTGCCAATGCAGGGGACATGGGTTTGATCCCTGCCCCTGGAAGATCCCACATGCCGCGGAGCAACTAAGCCCGTGCGCCACAACTATTGAGCCTGTGCTCTAGAGCCCGTGAGCCACAACTATTGAGCCCATGTGCCACAACTACTGAAGCCCACACGCCTAGAGCCCGTGCTCTACAACAAGAGAAGCCACAGCAATGAGAAGCCCACGCACCACAACGAAGAATAGCCCCCACTCGCCGAAACTAGAGAAAGCCTGTGTGCGGCAACAAAGACCCAACACAGCCAATAAAATAAATAAATAAATATATAAATTTATTAAAAAAAAAATATGAATACAAGTCCTTATCACTCCCTCCCCCCAACACACCTGCTTTTACATTAAATGTGGCATGAAAAAGTTGTTTTCTTTATTGTCGTAAAATAGACATAATATAAAATATAGCAATTTTAAGTATACAGTTAAGTGGTATTAAGTACATTCACACTGGTTATTTTAAAAAATATTTAATTAATTAATCAATTAGGTTGCACCAGGTCTTAGTTGTAGCTGGCAGGCTCCTTAGTTGGGGCATGTGAACTCTTAGTTGTGGTATGCACATGGGATCTAGTTCCCTGACCAGAGATGGAACTTGGGTCCCCTGCTTTGGAAGCCGGGAATCTTAACCACTGCACCACTGGGGAAGTCCCATACATACACATTGTTGGGCAACTATCACCATCATTCATCTCCAGAACTTTTTCAACTTCCCAAACTGAAACTCTGTACCCAATTAAATAGTAATTCCCTATTCCTCCCTCTCCCAACTCCTGGTAACCACCATTCTTTTTGCTTCTATGAATTTGCTTACTCTAGGTACGTTGCAAATTAAAACCATACAGTATTTGCAAATTAAAACCGTACAGTATTTGCCCTTTTGTGTCTAGCATCTTGCATTTAGCACAATAGTTCAAGGTTCATCAATGTGGTAGAATGTGTCAGAATTTCAGTTCAAGGCAGCGGGTTTTACATATTCTTCTGCACCTTCCTTCCCCTGTCCCCCACCCCCGCCCCACTTAACACCAAATGCAGGAAATCTCCCCTTTGTAAAGCTCTCTTTATGCACCCTTGTTATTTTCTACAGCCCCATAGTATTTTGCTATGTAGATGTCCCACAGTTAATTTCACTGCCAGACACAGACATTTTTTCATCTGTTAGTTCTTAGGTTAACAGTGAAGAACCTCATACAAATGTCCTTTTACATGTATGCAAGTGTACCTGTACATAAATTCTGCAAAGCTAGATTTCTGCCTGGAAGATTATGTGCATTTATAATTTTTACAGATATTACCAAATTTCCCTCCTTGAGGATTAGATTAATTCACACTCCCTCCAGCAATGGATAAGAGTCCTGTTTCCCTTCGGTTTTACCAACAGAGTATTATCAAACTTTGGATTTTTGCCAACAGGACAAGTGAAAAATGGTATCTCAGAGTAGGAAAAATTTGCATTTCCTTTACCACAAGAGAGCAGAACAGATTTCCATATTTCCATGTGTTTAAGAGCTATTTATAGTTTTCTTTTCCTCTCTGGTCACCTTCCGTGCCCATTATTCTTTTAGGTTGTGGAGCTTTTCCTTCCTGATTTCTAGGAGCTTTGGTTGTTTTTTGGTTTTTTTTTGGCCACTCCACACAGCTTGCAGGATCTTAGTTCCCTGACCAGGGATTGAACCCAGGGGCCATGGCAGTGAAAGCCTGGAATCCTAACCACTAAGACCACCAGGGAACTCCCCTAGGAGTTCTTTATATATTAAAGAAGCTTACCATATGATTATGAAACGGTAGTAAATATTTTTCCCAGTTTGTCATTTCTCCAAACTTTTAAATTACTGACCACTAACATTTATTGAGGATTTACTATATGTCTGACTTTGTCCTAGGTACTTTAAACATACCATTTCTTTTCAACTTACTGATATCATTTTTCATCTCTAAATGCTACAATACGCATTTTCTTACATAATATAATGCCATTTTCACACCTAACAAAATGTACAATCATTCTTCAGTATCATCTTACACCAAAGCGAATATTAGTATTTCCCTGAGTCTCTGAAATGTCTGTTTAGAGTTGGTTTAGAGCAGTGCTGGCCAATAGAACTTTCTCTGATGATGAGAATGTGTTTTCCAATACAGTAGCTACTAGCTACATGTGCTGTTGAGGGCTTAAAACCAGTCCAGTGAGTCTGAGGAACTGAGTTCTTCACTGTACTTTATTTTAGTTTGTTTTAACAGCCTCATGGAAAATTACAGACCAATTTCCCTGATGAAGCTAGATGCAAAAACTCTCAACAAAGTATTAACAAATCAGGGACTTCCCTGGTGGTCCAGTGGTTAAGACTCTGAGCTTCCACTGCAGGGGGGTAAGGGTTTGATCCCCCCAAAAAATCTTAGCAAATCAAATTCAGCAATACATTAAATGGATCATATACCATGATAAAGTGGGATTTATTCTAGGGATGCAAGGAGTTTCAACATCTGTAAATTAATCAGTGTGATACACCACATTAACAAAATGAAGGATACAAAGAATATGATCCTCTCAGTAGATGCAGAAAAATTATCTGACAAAATTCAACATCTTTTCACGATAAAACCTCAACAAACTGCTATTTAGAGGGAATGTACTTAATATAATAAACGCCATGTATGACAAGCCCACAGCTAACCTCATACTCAACACTGAAAGCTTTTCCTCTAAGATTAGGAACAAGACAAAGGTGCCCACTCTCACTACTTTTATTCAACATAGCTCTGGAAGTCCTAGCCAGAACGATTAGGTAAGAAAAAGAAATAAAAGGCCTCCCCTCCCCGTAAAAATAGCCACACAGGACTAGTGATTACCATATAGGACAGTGCAGATTTAGAATCTGACTTTCTCACCCAAATACATCTCACCTGTACTCATTGTTTCCATTCCTCCCCTCCCACTTGGCCCTCAGCCTTTTGCAATGTGACATAAGCCACTGAACCCAGGTCTCACCCAGCCCCACCTCTCCCCAAACTCTATTGTATCTTCATTGGTTCATGCAAAGCCCTCACTAGTTTAATTTCTGCCCCCTCAATCCCAGATCCCCAATTCCTTGTGCTTCCCAAACCTTTGCCAGCACATCTAAGGCATTTGCTACATGTTCCTGAACTGGTAGATATTCTTAAATAATAAGATGTATTAATATCATTTTGTATGTTTCTATGTTTACTTTGTATGTTTATACAAGTATGTTGTAATTTGCAAAATGACATTGTGTACTAGATCTCCATCTGTATCCTTTTCAGAGATACACTGCAGGATTTTTTGTTTATTTTGTTTTGTCTTTTTTTTTTTTTAACCGCATTGAGAGCATTTATTAACTTCTTTCCTTCAGCTTCCTCCCCACAAAAAGTTGTCTCTTTGCTGTGGGTGGGAGTGGCAGAGGCAGGGGTGGGGGTGGGGGTGGGGTGGGGACAGGTTGACATGGGTTCGTGCATGAGCCCCAAGCATTTTCTCTAAAAGCCCAAGGATTTAGGGCATCGACTTGATGATCTTTGTTTTAATTTTTAAATCTCAGTCTATTTCTTTCTTTTACAAATCTTCCTTTCAGTGCCTCCAGCAATAGGTTTCCAAGATTGTCTTCCTGTATCAAAATCCTGCTTCCATTGTACGTCCGCAAATCTGTTTTGAGTGTGTGTCCCCTGACATCAGATTCCATTTTATCTATGGATATAGCTGCACAGTGTTTACATATCATATAAATATATATATACACATATACATATACATATACATATTTCTTTTACCCTATTGTGTTTGTAGTTTGAAAAGTTAGAAGAACCAGCCTGCTAATCATTCACTACACCTCAAGTTTAATAAGCAGAAATGCACAGGCTTTTAAGATGAATTTCCAGCATAGCAGAAGGACACCTTGTTTGCATTTCAATGCAACGTGTCAGGTTCTTATTTCATCACTCACTGGCACATTCGTGAATGGTTCTTAATTTCTTTTTGTCTCCTTTTTAGCAAAACTCTGTGGAGACCTCTCACTCTTGCCACTCAGGTCAGGAGCAAGGTTGCCTTATTTTAAAATGCCACAGTGTCTGAGTTTCACCCCATCAGCACCACATTTTTAAGGAACTACTTTGTTGCTTTCACCGTTGGCTTAGTGTTCTGTATCATGCAGTTTTCTTATTTCATCTTTCTAGTCCTCTAGGGATGGACACGTACATTGCTTCCAACTTCCTGCTTCAGTAAGCATTCTTGCCTGGTGCAAAACTCAGTGAATGTAAAAAACTTGGAACAGAATCACCAAAGTCGTAGTTCTTTCAATTTAACAGGGATCCAATAACTGGCTTAAACAGGAGAGAATGTTTGTCTCTGGTGGCAGACAGCCTGGGGACCCTGGGTCCTTCTGTCAGTTGCTCCACCATCCCCTAGGACAGTATCTTCAGGGACATTTGGCCATGTCTGGAGACATCTTTGGTTATCACACCTGGCAAAGGGAGGGAGGAGGTGGGTTGTGTGCTAATGTCACCTAGTGAGTGGTGGTCAGGGATGCTGCTTAATACTCTACAGCACACAGACCATCCCCCTGCGACAAACAACAATTTGGCCCCAAACATCAGTGATGTTGCCTGCCCTAGAATAGTCCCCACTCCTTTTTGGCAGGACTGACGCCATGAAGAGACTAAGACAGGTGTCCTGTAGCACACTCCGCCCTTGGGGTTTGTTAGTTGCTTCCTGATGTCATTTAACCTGTTCCTCTATGCTTCCTACTTCCTGCAAACTGGATATTAGGTTGAGAGACTTGATCAGAGTCAAGTATAACATTTGGCAAGATGTGTCCTAGGGGATGCTGTGAACTTCCTTTGGTATCATATCAGAAGGCCCAGGAAGCCCAAGGGTCCCTCCACGGTCATGCTGCGCTTCACTGAAGCTAACGCTGGTGAGCGTCTGGCCTCCATGATGAAGTCTGCACCCCTACACCTAGTGAGCCCTGTGTGTTATCGTTCTCCCTGTCATCTTCACACCTGATGTTTGATAGTATCCACTGATGAATACTGCCTAAATCAATTATTTCATTGGCTTCTGCAAAATGGTGATTTTTCTAATTCTCTCATTTCTTCCACAGTTTTTTTTGTTTTTTTTTTTTTAGCCATGCCACACAGCCTGCAGAATCTTAATTCCCAAACAGGGATGGGACCAGGGATCACGCCTGGGCCCCCCGCAGTGGGAGCACACAATTCTAACCACTGGACTGCCAGGGAATTCCCTCCTTCCACACTTCCACATTTTTTAGCTGGCGTTCTTGGGCTGTTTGGTGACCGTGAAAAGCTACTACTGGGAAGGCAAGATCGTGCTTAATTCCTTACTTTTGATTACCAACGTTTCTGGGAAGGAGTTGGTTAAGAGCTGCTTCCAATGGTTAATAAGTGCGTGTGTGTTTTAACTTTCAAATCAAGGTATAACATACATAAAGTGCACAATCTTAAATGGAGAGCTCAGGGAATTTTTACAACTATATACCTGTGCAACCACCACCAGATCAAAACATAAAGCATTTCTAATTCCACACTGCTTTCCCTGCCACTAAGTTTTATAATGAATAATTTTGATTGAATAAGTGATTTCCAGCCTTCTTTGTACCCATCTTGGGGGTTCAAGGATGTCAGGAAGGTGGGGAAATGGGTGGGAAGTAAAAACAGCGCTTCTTGGCACTGCCGCACCGAACATGGCACCCAAACCTGTCTCACAGAAGTAGCTGCAGAGGTGGAACAACTTACTCTGCCAGTCGGGATTTATCCTGGGCACCTCCTGCCTGGAAGTCTCATTAATTCTTGGGGCTCGGCTAGCATCTCCAAGCAGACTAGGACTGCTGCTTCTCATCTAACATCGAGGTCACACCCAGGGGCGGCACATCACACTGGAAAGTCCTGCAAAAGGAGACAGGCTGTCTGGGTTCTGCTGCCTTCAGTTACATGATCTTAGAGGAGGTACTTTCTCCCCTCTGAGCCTTTGTTTGCTCACCTGTCTAGTGGGGGGAATATTCCACTTTGCTGGATTCTTGGGAGGATTTCTGCAGAATCCTCTGACTACCTTTACATTTCTGACCTCACCTCCCGGCGCCTTCCTCTTTGCTCACTCCACCCCAGCCAGATGTTTGTTCCTGTCCCCAGGCCTTTGCTTCTGCAGTTCCCACCACCTCCGGTTTGTGGGGCTTGCCTGCTCCTTCTTTCAACTCAGGCTCAGTTCGAATGAACCCTCCTCAAGTTACACAGGCTACAGAGTCACTCTTATCACACACAGTCTAATGTTGCTTTTTATTTTTTTTGAGTGTTGTTTTTTAAATTGAAGTATAGTTGATTTACAATGTTGTGTTAGTTTCAGGTGTAGAGCAAAGTGATTCAGATACATACACGTGTGTGTATACACATATACATGTGTATGTATACATACATTCATATATGTATGTATATATATTCTTCCTCAGACTCCTTTCCCTTATAGGTTATCACAAAATACTGAGTATAGTTCCCTGTGCTATATTATCAGTCCTTTCTGATCATCTATTTTCTATATAGTAGCGTCTCCCAGCTCTTAGGAACCTATCTTACATATTAATTTCACTGCTAATTGTATCTCTTCCTGTAGTAGAATGCAGAGCCTAGGGACCTGTCCGCTTTTTTCACTTCTACAGCCAGGGCCTTGCAGGAGGAAAGTGTAATGCTGGTTGAACTGGGAAACAGAAGCTCAGAGAGGTGGAGCCACTTTCTCATTGTCACACAGCAGAATTTTAATCAGAACTTCAAACTCTGAGCCTTTGCTTTCTTTTTCCTCCCTCCTTGGTGAAGATTAGGGCACAAAATTTAAGGGGTGTCAAGAAAAATTAGTCATCAAGATATTTTTAAAAGCCAAAATTGGGAATTTCTTGGCGGTCCAGTGGTTAGGACTCTGTGATTTCACTGCAGAAGGTGTGGGTCCAATCCCTGGTTGGCGAACTAAGATCCCCACAAGCTCCGTGGCACAGCCAGGGGAAAAAAAAAAAAAAGGAAAAGTTAATGTCAACAAAAGGCAACAGATGAGATTCGACCCTACGCTTACGTGACTCACCCCACCCTAATCTCGGTCCTGGAAGATCCTCTCATTATTTAAAATTTTGCTTTTTTTTTGTTCACCATGGATTTTTTTCCCCATTAATTCTGACATTTAAAAAATATTGCAATATTTCATTAGAATATTTTTCATCTTGATGATTGAGTTTTTGCACCCAAGACGCTCACCCTAGTACAGGCCCCGCTTGTGTCTCCTCCTCCCCTAGAGAAACTGAGGCACGGAGGACTGGGGATGGGAGTGGAGGAGGGATGGGGGAGCTGTGTGGAGCCCGGCTGAGCAACCCGAGCTGCCCCGGGAGGGGCTGGACGCTGACCTTTGCTTATCGCCAGCGACACAAGCAGCTAATTAAATCCCCCGCCTGCGGGAGACCTTTCCCAGGGCGGCCCGCGCCTCCTGCGGCGCCGAGATAGCCGCGGTAGCCCCGGCAGCGGTGACCTTTCCCGGCCCGACTGGGCGAGGAGGCGGGAGAGAGCGGAACGGAAGTGGTGGCAGGGCTGTCGCTCTGGGGCTGGGCCCTGGGATCGAACCCCGCCTAGGCTCCCCACGTTCATCCTACAGCCGTAGGGCAATAGGGGGAGGGAAAGACCGCCCGATGACGTCATCGAACCCCAAGCCCGGCCTCCGCCGCCGACGTCACAAACAAGCAGCGCAGGCTCACCGCATTCCTTCCGTGACGTCAGTGCGCGAGGCCAAGAAGTGGCCCACCGGGAAAGGGAGAAGTCTGAAGGAAGAGCGCTTTCCTTTCTCGCCCTTTATATTTGGTAAGGCGTTTAAAGTACGCAGGAACGGACTACCACTCCCATCTGGCCTCGCGTGCTGTGCATGCGCACAGCCTCCAGCAAGAGAGCGCGGCAAACCTTTGGGCTAGATTGACGTCTCTTTGCTCGAACCGGAAGGCAAGTTTTACAGCCGCAAACCAATCCCAACCTCACAGACCCCACCCCTTTATTCTTAGTCGGCTGCTTCCTTGCGGGAGTGATGGGCTCCTCTGCCTTTGAGGGCTCAGTTTCCTTTGACGGACACTCACATCGATGAATCAGAGCGCCGGGAAGTCGAGAGGCTGTTGAAAAGCGTGCCTTGGAGCCAATAGCTTAGCGGCAGGACCTGGCGCGGTCCAATCACTTTTCCCAGTGCCGCCAATCACCCTTGGCCCCGCCCCCGACGCGTGACGTAAGTAGGGTGGGTAGCAACAGTTGCCCCGGTGAGGGAAACGGAGGCGCCATAGCCACGGTAGTCGTGGCGACCAAGCAACCCGGCAACGCGAGTCAACAACAACAACCGCCCGGCCGACCCCCACCCCCACCCCCCCGGCCCGGCCCGGGGACCCCGGCACGTTCTGTCCCCTTCCCAACATCGCCTCCGAGACCTCTGGAAAGCCCTTCCGCGGACAGAAGTGGGGAGAAGCCGAGGTAACCCGGGCGGCCCCAGGGTGGCGGTCCGGGCCGGGGAGGGCGGCGGGGCCCGGGCGGCGGGTGTCGCTGTAATCATAGTCTTGGGGGAAGGGGCGGGCGGTCAAAATGGCGGCGGCGACCGTCGGGGCCGTGGGGGAGGGGGCTGGGGCCCGGCTGGGGCGACACCACCCGCCCCCGGGCCCCGCAGCCCGGCCCCCGCGAGGGGCGGGCGCTCGCAGACAGACGGCTAGTGGAGGTCGGCCGGCCCGGGCGGGGGGCTTTTATATGCCGGGAGGTGCAAAGGGGCGGGACTGGGAGGGCTGGGCCAATGGGCGAGAGGGAGGGGCGAGGCGGGACCGAGGTGGGCGGGCGGGGCCAGGCCGTAAGGTGTGGGCGGGGCCGGCTGGTGCCCCGGGAACCGGGTGGGGCAGCTGCCGCCTAGGCCTTCCTGCCTCCCTAAGCGGTGGAGGCCACCTGTGCCTCGTCACTTTAGAACCTGCCAGGACTCAATGTCTACCGCATGTGAGGCCTCAGTTTTCCATCCTGTAAAGTGGGGAGAATCACTGCCATCACCTCTTTTTTGCATTTCAGGGACTCCTGATTCCTTTCAGGAATTTCTCTAGGGCTCATTCTTGAACTTTTTACTCCTACCTACTGTTTCTAAATGTGTCTTATAGATTAACTGTTAGTCTTGATTTCAGCATTACTGTTCACTCCTAAATCTGCCTTCTCTCTGAGAGGAGGTGAAGGTAAACAGTTTCATGAAGCTGTGGGCTAGGGATATGGCTTTAGTCTGGACGATTTGGTTTGCAGAAAGCCAAGGCCATGGCAGAAGAGGAGTGATCTTGGGTGACTGAGTTAGAGGAACAGAAACTTGATTGCTTCTCTGTGGGCAGCTCTAAGATCTAAGGTCCCGTGTTGTCCCTGGGCAGGGAGCTCGTTCCTGGAAATGGGACCATTCCTAGCTGTTCTGCCCATCCTGGTGTTCTTTTCTGGGAATGGGGAGTAAATGGCGCCTGAGGAAGTTTCTGAAGCTGCTTCTCTTAGCCAGACACATGTTTTTGTGTCAATCAAGTTGGTGTCAACTGGGTCACATGTCACTGAGGAGGTATCAGCCTCCAGAGCCACGTGGGCAGGGAGCTGGGACACCGAGGTCAGAGGGAAGGGGAAGTGCTCCACGTTTGTTAGAAGAGAATCTGAGTGGCTGCTTTGCCGGGTGACAAGATCTGCCAGCTTGCAGAAGAGTTTTTCTTTTTTTTAAATAGCCATCCAGGCCAAGTCCACTGTGCTTATTCTCCGTCTTGCTTTGGGACTTGGCATCAGCAGAGCCGAGTGCAAACTGCAGCCGTTTTCTTTTAAAATGAATCAATAAACTTCAAGGAGAAGGAACGTTTCAGGTTCTCCCAAAGCTTTCCCCCAAGAATTTGAGATAAGGCTGGGAGGGTGGGGCTCACTTCTCCAGGGACTTTTCCCAGGTCAGGCCCTCTTTGAGAGGTGGTAGAACCCCTTGAAAGTTAGGAAAAGGAGAGATTAATTTTCTGTAAA
This sequence comes from Hippopotamus amphibius kiboko, assembly GCF_030028045.1. NCBI lineage: Eukaryota > Metazoa > Chordata > Mammalia > Artiodactyla > Hippopotamidae > Hippopotamus > Hippopotamus amphibius. The sequence continues at coordinate 12,675,707 of NC_080200.1, read as the reverse complement.
AATCTAGAAATAACCAAGTTGCCAGATCATCGACACCTGTTAGAAAGGTGAGCTCTGAGCAGAAAGCGATGTTACCGATGATCTAGTCTTGCTGACTGCCCCTCCCACCCCCACCCCCACCCCCACATCTTATGCATTTGAAAGGCCCAAGCCCAGAGGCCTTAGACTCCAGAAGGGAACACTGGCTTTGGCTGCTTGCCCTTGAAATAATCAACTGCTTTCTAGCTGTATGCTTCTGGGCAAGTAACTTAACTTCTCTGGGCCTTAGTTTCCTCCCATCTAAACTAGGGACAGTGATCATTGGTAATGATTTTAATCTCATATTACTGTGCTGTGGATCCCATAAAAGAATACATGTTGAGCATCAGATACATAGTAATTGCTCAAACTATGTTGGCTGCTACTGTTATTATGATGATTGTCGCTTCCTGCTCAGCCCTTGGAATTATACCGTTCGCATTTATTTTTATCATTCTGAATCGGGTGACAGCCTTGTGGCTTTAAAGCTTGACTCACTTGCTGGGCTGTGTGGGCCAATGACAAAGATCCGGGGAAGCTGGGTACTAGGACTCTAGTTTCTGGTGGGAAAGTGTCACTCTCCTAAAGCCCTTCTCCAGCTTTAGGAGAGTAGCCAGAAAGAAAATTTGTCCCTGGGCCCAGGCTCAGACTCAGCCTTCTGGGAGGCAGCTAGATGAGCTGGGGCTGTGGGTGTCATAGGAAAGGCGGGAACCTGGGAAAGGTGTCTCTGGAGCTAAGGGTCTCACCCTCCCCTCCTGCCACACACCCCAGCAGGACCCCCTCCCCCTCACCTGCCAGGGACATGGCCTCCAGATACCAACAGCGCATAGTCTTCCTCGCCTAAGGGGCCTGTTCTGGACCAAGAGGCATCACTTACCCCTGTAGCACAAGCTTGCTGCTGGCAGGAGGCAGTAAGTTTTTTATAAGGTCTCACCAGTCGGTAGATTTGAACCATCTGTGACGCTCACTAGTAGTGTGTTCCCGGCATTGTGGACACTCATTTGACAGTAAAAGTTGAGCCCCCACTGTGTGCCTGTCAGTGTTCTAGTAGCTGGGGGATAGAGTGATGGGCAAAGCAGGCCACATCTCCACCCTTGGGGAAAGCTTACCTTCCTGGTCGTGGAGGGAAGAGGAAAATAAACAAACAGGATACAGGGCCAGGAAAAAAGAACAAAAAACAGGTGTATGCATTCCAGAGGGCTTGGAAGGGGGATACTTGAGACCTAAGAAGGTGACTCATAAGCAGAGACATGAATGATAAGGAGCCAACAGGTGGAGGTGAGGAGAGTATGCCAATAGATGGAAGAGCTGGTGCAAAGGTCCTGAGGCAGGAGGAGACCTGGAGCATTTGGGAAGGAGAGACATTGTGGTTAGAACATTCAGAGTGAGAAAGGGGACTGGAAAGGGCCAAATCCCATGGGGCCCTATAGGTCATGGGAAGGGCTCTGGATTTTATTTATTCTCTGTGATGGGGAGCCTTGGAGGCTTCTCAGTAGAGGAGTGACATGATAGGGTTTGTGTTTTCAAAGGATCTTATATACTGTAGAGGCAGGAGTAAAGCCAGGAGCCAGTGCTGAGTGGGTCCAGGCAAGAGATGATGGTAGTCCAGACTAGCATGGTATTGATAAAAATGGAGGGAAATGCCCAGCCTTAGGATCTGTTTTGGAGGAATTATTGACAAGTCTTAAAAGCTGACTGGCTAGGGAGTTCCTTGGCAGTCTAGTGGTTAGGACTGCAAGCTTTCACTGCTGGGGCCCAGGTTCAATCCCTGCTTGGAGAACTAAGGTCCCACCCACAAGCGATACGGTCCAAACAACACGACCACCAACAAAACCAAAAAACCCCAAACTAAGTGGATATAGAAGATGAGGGCAACTTACATTATTATATTTAATTTCTCTGTTCCCCCAAAAGTTCATTTTTGAAACCAGTCTACAGGTGAGGAAAGCGAGGTTCTCTTTCCATTTCCTTGGGAGGACCTTGTCCAAGATGTAAACCATTTGGTTAAGGATCTGGCATCTAAAACAGGTTGGCAAACTTACAGCCTTCACCTGTTTTTTATGGCCTGTGAGCTAAGAATGATTCTTACATTTTTAAGAAGGATATTTTATGACATGAATAATATATCATGATATGTGAAAATTATATAAAATTCAAACTGCAGTGTCTAGAAATAAACTTTTATTGGCACGCAGCCACATTTGCTTGTTTACATATTGTCTGTTGCTGCTTTTATACTCCAGTGGCGGAGTTGAGTCATTGCAATAGACTGTCTGCCCTCAAAGGCAAAAATGTTGACTGTCTGGCCCTTCACAGAAATTTGCCAGCCCCTGACCTAAATAATTGAGTCAAACATTCTCTAAAAACAGGTGTTGACTTTGAAGATAGGTGCAGCTATTGGTGCTTTTTTTGGCAGTTTCATTGCTAAGGAACAGATTTGCTGAGTCATGCTCAAATAGATGGGGACCTCCTAATCCTGTGTATGTATTTGTGACTTAATCCTCTCTAGGGAACACCCTACAGAACTCTGCTTAACCTAGTCATCCACAAACGGAAAAGAAAAGGGGTTCCCTGGTGAAATAATTATGGGAAACTTGGCATTCTGTATCATTTTTTTAATTAATTAATTTATTTGATTGTACTGGGTCTTACTTGCAGCTCGTGGGCTCCTTAGTTGCAGCATGCGAACTCTTAGTTGTGGCATGCATGTGGAATCTAGTTCTCTGACCACAGATCGAACCCAGGCCCCCTGCAGTGGAGCAAGGAGTATTAACCACTGTGCCACCAGGGAAGTCCCTCTGTATCATTCTTCCTGGAGACTAACAATGATAGTACTGAGAAGGTCTCCAATAGAGGAGTTGGTTTAACTGTTTTATCCATCTCCCCTTCCCCCTTTTGAGCTCAGCCTTTCAGTTGTCTCATCACCGCCTCCCCCTGCGCCTCAGTAGAAAGGAAGAGGCCTGCAGGGTTTGCACCTCGAGGAGGAGAAAGCACCAGCAAGTGTGGAGCTTTTAAAGCCCTTTTGTGGTGGGAGGGGCCACAAGGGGCCAGCTCTCCTAGGGCTGGCAAAGTCCAGGACAGGGTTTCTCAGTGCCCCAAGTAACACCTGCCTCAGAATCACCCAGGGGACTAGCTCAAACAGCAGATTCCAGGGTCATCCCAGACTCTGGCAGTGGGGCCTAGGAACCTGCATTTAACTAACTCCCCAGGTGGGGCTGATGAACACCAGAGTCAGAGTCCCGCTTGGCACCTCTTTCCAAGAGCTCAAGGATTGTATCTCTCTCCTTCCCCCTCCAGCCCCAATTGGCATGGATGTTTGTTGAATGAATAATAATAATAGCAACTTCCTCTTCTCAGTGCTTATTGGGTGCTGGCTGATCACATTGGATCTTTGCAACAGTCCTATGAATCAGATGTTCTCATCATCCCCAGGTGACAGATGGGAAAACTGAGGTGCAGAGGAAATTCAGTTACATGTTCATGTATTAAGAGATAGGCCAGAGTTCATGTGGAGGTGGGTCTGACACTGGGCAGACAGGCGCTGATCAGCTGCAGTGTCTTGAGCACTTGATGTGGGCCAGAGTTTGGACCCAGTAGTGCGAGGAAGCCTGAGGAGGCGGGTGCCTCTAATACTGGCAGAAAAGAGTTTGGGGAGGGCAGGGGCTGGGGGAAGATGTCTTCTCTGTGCGCATGGCAGGCAGTAGCCTCTTCCCTCTCCAGGTGAGAAAGCTCCCCTTGCTGCCTGAGTCCCTGGGAGGCCACCCTTCCATCCTGCCCAGTGGGAAAGCCTAGAACAGCTCCCCTGGACCTGCACCAGGGCCCGTTCCCCTTGTCTCTGCCCCTCTCTCCATAATGACCAGGCTTGGCAGGGAGAGTGGCCTCAGGGCTCTGCCAGCTCTGCTCACACCAGCCTTCGGTTCCCTGCGGCCCCTCCTCAGCCTACCCCGAGCCTAGTGAGCACACCCAAGTGCAGACAGAAGCCCCTGTTTCTTCTGTACTCAGCAGCCCAAAGCAGGGAGACAGGGCCTGGAGGCTTTGTAGTCTTGCCTGAAGCCTTGTTAAAGGGCCCTGGGCAATGATGGGAACCAGAGTCATTTCTTAAGTTCTCACGCTGCACCAGGTGCTTGGTCAAGCATTGCCCGCATGGTTGGACTGAACACAGCAGCTCTGCATTGTAGGCCTGCTGTCTTCCCATTGCACAGATAGGGCAGTGGAGGCCCAGAGAGGGGAAACCCTTCCCTCAAGCCACACAGCTAGGGAGGTAGCCAAGTTCAGGTCATGCGTTGGCTGGTCCAGGGCTTGTGTCTCACCTGCCTTGCCCCCTGCTGACTTGGATTCTTCCTGGGTTCGGCATCCAAGGGCAGAACCCAGATCTCCAGGGCGTGAGGTATAGGGAGGCATGAAGAACACAGGAACCACTGTGCTACCTGGCCTGAGGTGTCCCTCAGGCTGCTCTGGTGAGCTCCCCACCCCCAAGTTCTGCTGCTCTCACCAGGGCCTTGGGCAGGTGGCATTACCTCTGTGGGTGGGGCTCAGGTGTCCCCATCTGAAAAGTAGCAAAGATGCCATCTACTGACTGTGAGAAATAAATGAGCCCTGGGCCTGGTTCCCTGAGTCGGGCTGGGAGCTAACAGCACATATCTGGGGGTCAGAGAGACCTGGCTTCAAGTTCTTCCCTCACTGGTTGCTGCAGGCCCATGGGAAGCTCATCCCTGGGCCTCAGTTTGCTCACCTGTGAAATGGGCACAGTGGCTTCTCCCTCGCTAGCCTGCCGTGAGTAGGTAATCACAGTGAAATGCTCCTGGGGCTTCTGATCAACAAGCAGCAGTTGTTTTTTTCTCTTTCCCCTTCCCCTTGAAAATCTCACTTTTAGTCACCCTGCGGCTGGCTGGCCATGGTACACAGGTGCTTGAGGGTTAATGCAGAAGAGCTTCTGGTTCAGCCCTGGAGTGTCATGCTGCTGAAGGCCACAGGTCATGGCGACCGCTGGCAAAGCTCTTACACTCAAATACCTCTGGGACCACCAGGGGCCACGAAATTGTGGGGGATAGAGCTTCTCTTAACCACTCATGCATTTGTTCCACTGTCCTCGAATGCTCAGAGCTGGGGAGAGGGCTCATTAGTGCAGGAGTCAGGAAACCATCTGTCCACTCCCTGCTGAGGTGGGGCTTAGCAAGAAGGGGTCGGGCTTAACAAGAGGGGGCGGGGCTCAGCAAGAGGGACCAGGTACCTCACCCAGCTCCTGGGAGAGGGACCACAACCTTTTAGCAGCCAGAGAAGCTGCCTCTGCCCGGTCAGGTGGGCCCCATTCTGAGGTCAGTGGCGGCTGCTGGGCCTGCTCTGTGGCTAGGGCCTGCCCCCAGCCCAGCTGCCCCTGGCCCTAGAAGGCCACTTTCCGTGAGGAGCTCACATCTGGCATCGCCACACCTAACTGCCCTCGCTTCTGTGGTAACAAGCAGCTCAAGGGGCTTTTTGGACTCATACACCTTCGCCGTGTCTGGCACCCCACTGGGAATGATACTTAGCCAAGAATCCAAGCGCAGATGGCAGGCAAGTAGGGAACTGGCACAGGCTGGCTGGATGACAGCTTTCCCCATGACTTTCCCTTCCAGCAATTAGCCAACTAGTCAAGAGCTCAGAATGCCGAGGGTTCAGAATCAGTCCTGCCCCTTCCCTGCGGTGTGGCCTAGGACAAGCTCCTTAACCTCTCTGAGCCTCAGCTTCTCGTCTGGCAGGAGGAACCCACACTCAGATGTGATTGTTGCAAAGTTTTATATTAAGTAATGTAGGGACTTCCCTGGTAGTCCAGTGGTTAAGACTCTGCGCTTCCACTGTAGAAGGTGCGGGTTCGATCACTGGTCAGTGAACTAAGATCCCACATGCCGCATGGCTCGCCTAAGGAAAAAAAATTAAAATTAAGTAATGTAAAGAAAGCAGCGCGGTGCCCAGCCTGCAGGAGCCCTCAGGAGAACTGTGCTATTTGTTTCTGGGTGAGAGCTGGAGCTCTCCCAGCACAGGGGTCCCCCAGGCGCCGGGCCGTGGGAAGGAAGGAGGCAGGAATCCTGGGCGGAGGTGAATGGAAGAGGTGCAGACCAGCCCTGGTGCATACTCAGTTGCCCTGCAGTGATGAGTTGGTTATATCTCACCACCAGCCTCGGGATTTAATTAAGTTAGTGATGAACCCGAACGTGTCTCTAGGGAGCCAGGAGCTGTCCCTGGTTTCCTCTGTCTGTAGATTAATTCTTGTTTTTCCTTCTTTTTCTCCCCCTCTTCCTCCCCCCACCCTTCTTCCCAAACAAGCAAAAAAAAAAAAAGCCTTATTTATTACCATTTTCCCCACTGTTGGCATGGCAACACAGGCATACGTTACTGAGCTACAGGCAGCCCCACAACCATCCCAGCCACCACAGGCCCCTCCACAGGCCCAGCCCCAGCCAACGCCACCACAGCCCTCCGCGGCACCCCAGCCCCCCCAACCCCCCGCCACCGCCGCCACCCCCCAGCCCCAGTATGTCACTGAGCTGCAGAGTCCACAGCCCCAGGCACAGCCACCGGGCGGTCAGAAGCAGTACGTGACAGAGCTCCCGGCCGCCCCCACGCCCTCGCAGCCGGCTGGCGCACCCGTCCCATCCCCAGCGTCCCAGCAGTACATCGTGGTCACCGTCTCTGGTAAGTGGACACGTGCTCGGACCCAGGGCACTCTGTGAACAACTCCAGAGGGAGTTTTGGGGAGCCTGGCGTTCTGGATGTGGGGGTACCCTGGTGCCCTCCCGTTGTCACTTATCATGCCTGGTACCAGGAGGGCAGCTCTTAAACTCTCCGGAATTCCCAGGTGGGATTCGGGGAGCATCTCTGGGGAAGGAGTAGTCTGACCACGCAGGGAGGCCTCTGTGCCCCCAAACTCCTCCCCAAAAGGGCAGCTCTTAGAGCTGTTTCTGTCTCTGTCCTCAAGTAAGGTGTCACTTGAAGAAAGGATTGGGCAGTGGGGTTAGTTTGCAAACGCCTGCTGGAGATGGAGGGTGAGCACACAGCCGTCAGCTGTACAGGAATCATAACAGCTTTGAGCGTTCCGGGGCTGCGTGTGAGGTGCTCCCTGCGGCAGTTCAAGGAGGTCTGCAGGGATCACTTCCCCTGCGCTCCCATTTCATTTTTGGCAAGACTCAGGCCAAGTGGGGCTCTTGGCTCGGCGAGTTCATGAGCGTGTGGTGTGGCCAAGCGCTTCTGTTTGTTGTCACCGTGGCTGCCCCTGAGACTGTGGAGCAAATGACCAGGAAGCTTGGGTCATGGCACCTGTGGTTCCTTCCTAGAGCATCTTCCCCACACCCGCTTATTCCAGAATGGGGATGGGCTGAGCAGAGGGAAGTGGGAGCAGAGGGTCGGGACAGGCGGTCACTCCCCTCAGGGAGAAGGTGGAGCTCAGAACAGGACTGGGCGTCATTAGTGGTTTCTGATGTGCTCTGTGTAGAGGGCAAGATGCGGCGAAACCCCACATTGAGGCTGGCTCCGGTCCTTCCAGAGTGGAAAAGGGAGTGGTGGGAATCCTAAGGGCATCCTGGGAGGCTGTGGAAGGAGCAGGTCAAGACTGCGTTTAGGACCATAGGACAATAAAAAGGCAAAATTGGTGGCAATTGACATGGCCCCCTAGGACCAGGACAGAAGCAGCTGGGCACCGGCAGCATCCTGGAGGCTCCTGGCAGTGTCGTAGTTCCCAGGGAGAGCCGGGGGTGGGGCACGCAGGGGCTCAGGACAGTGACTCTTTACCACACAGACTGGTGCAGAGGGATGGCATGTGAGAGTCAGCTGAGTGCAGAGTGAGGCCAGGCCATGGACGTGGCCAGGGTCACTGGGCCACAAATCTCCAGGGGGTTCTCGGTGCTGCACAGGGATCCTGCTACATTTCGTTGCCAGCATACCCCCCACTCTCCGAGAAACCCACTCCCCCATCTCCCTCTCACTCCGTATTCTTGATCTCTGACCCTGCACCTGACCTCACTGGAGGCAAGGCACATGACAAGAAGGACCCCTTCTCCCACCCAGGCAGCCTTCCACCAGCTCTGCTTTCTGGCTGCTGGAAGGGTACATTGGCCCCCAGCCTGTTCCAGGTTACCCCCTCCAGGACCTGCTCCTGCCATCCCAGCCTCAGCACCTGGTCCCTCTCTTGCTGACCTTTTCCAGCTGCTTGCAGAGATGTAAGAGCTCCCACTTTCAGCGGGCCCCGCAGGCCCTGCACCCCTTTCAGTTGCTGCCCGATTCTCTCCCCTTTAAGTCAGAATTCCTCAGAGGATTCGTCCTCCCTTCCTTGGTGTCTGCTCCCTCACCCAGGGCTCTCTCCTCAGCCGTCTGCACCTTCCCTCCCAGTCAGGGTCACCCACAGCCCCCGTCTTGTCGCTCCACTGGTCACTCTCTAGTCTTCTCTTCCTCGGCCTCTGGGCAGCGCCTGACACGCTGGTCCCCCTCCTCCCAGAGATGCCCTCCTGCCCTGGTCTCTGCCCACCTCCCTGCTACCCCTCAGCCCTCTGCTGCTTCTTCCTCATCTCCCTGACCTTGTCAGCAGTGACCTCATCAGGCCTGAGGCCTCCTCTCTGCTCCAGTGGTTCTCCCTTCATGGTGGCCTTGTCCAGTGTCTCAGCTTCCGACGCCACCTCTGTGCTGACAATGGCACATTGAGGTCTGCGCCCTGGGCCTCAGTCCTGAGTCCTAGCCACCTGTGAGCCATCAGAGGGACCTCTCAAACCGGCATGGCCAAATGGATGTCTGGATTTTTTTTCCTTCTTTAAATATGGCTTCCTTTGAGACTTCCCTGTCCTAGTAAATATCACCCCCAGGTGATAATGACTCCTGTCTTACTCATCCTTTTTTTTTTCTTTTCCCCCTAGCTGCAGGATCTTAGTTCCCTGACCAGGGTTTGGACCCATGCCCCTGTAGTGGGAGCACAGGGTCTTAACCACTGGACCACCAAGGAAGTCCCCTGTCTTACCCATCCTTGAGCAAGCAAGATCTCTTGGCTCCACCTCCTAAATCCAGCCAGAACCCATCACTTCTCCCACCTCCATGGCCCCTACCCTAGTGCAGCCTCTGCCCATACCCTTCCCGGTCCTTCCCCCACAGCAACCAGAGGGAGCCTCTTGACAGCTGTTGATTAGGTCCCATCATGTCCCAGCTCAACCCAGATTATTCCAGGGCAGGTGGCCCTGGGGGCACTCTCTGAGAAACCTTGGCCTGGCCTTTCTTGGCCCTAGGAGATCTGGCCCCCTGTGGCTCACAGGAAAGGGCTTCAAAAGCTCCACACTCCCTGTAACCGTGCTGACAAGTGTCCAACCTCCTGACCACCCAGTCCTACCTGGTACTAACCTGCCCCTTAGCATATCTGCTTCAGCCCCAGTGGCCTTCCTGTGGCTCCGCAAACCTTCCAGGCTTAGTTCGTCTCTGGGCCTTTGCACTCATGTTGCCCTCTGCCGAGGGCACTTCCATCCCAGACCTTCTTGGCGGCTCATCCCTCGTAAATGCTGGCCTGACCCAGCTCAGCCCTCCTATCCCATCAGTCCCTGCACAGCCAAGAGCAGGCAGGAGGGCTTTTCGTAGCCTCCAGGGCATCTTGCTGTCCCTGGACCTCCCGAGTGCTGGCTTTTGCTGCTTCGGGTGTCCAGGGTCCCCAGAACAAGGGCCTGGAATGGACACACAGCTCCAGACCTCAGAACACCCCAAGTCCCAGCCCAGCTCCTCTCTTCCCCTTGTCTTCTCCAGCTCCTCCTAGCACTCGCCCAGGGAGGCCCTGATGCGTACAGGTCAGAGCCTTCGTTCCTCCCCCCACCCAACCCTGGTCCCCCCATCTTACTGTGGGGCACCCAGTGTGGACAGGCTGCAGTGTTGGAGTGACTGGCTGTTGACGTGAATCTCGGCCTCCCTTCTTTGGTCAGGCAGTGGCTTAATTGTCTTTCACAGTGGTCCCGGGGAATTTCATTTCCCTTCTGCTCCCAGTTCTGCCAGGAGCAAGCCTGTCCCTGGAAGGGTTACTGGGCAGTGCTTCCTTGATTTGTTTTAAGAGGAGGGGTTGGCTTGCGCCCTGTGACCGCACCTGTGCTGCTCCGTTGTCCCCTCCCCCATCCCCTTGCTGTGATTTCCTAGGGTTCCTCCATAACCCTCTCCCAGTTTTAGTGTCCTTTTTATCTAAGGGTGGCCTTTGGGCCACGGAAGCCAGTCCTAGGGGTGGAGGTGGGGGTGTAACTGACACCAGCAAAGGCTGCAGCAAGGTGCCTGTGGCTCCTCCAGAGCCAGAAGCAATCTGAGCTGAGCAGGGACCCAGGGAGTTGCAGGCAGGAGGCAGGGAGGGGCCCTGGACCCAGACCTGGAGCCCAGGCTGGAAGCCCGCCAGGAGCAGCACCAGAAGCAGCTCATCCAGCCCGATCCTCGCAAGCTCTGCCCTAAGGTGACTTTGGAGGTGATGGGAAGGAAGCTCAAATTTCCCGGCTTAGGAACAATCTCTAGATCCATAAATCCCCATCCTCAGAGGCCACCAGACTCTCACCTGAAACCCAGGTGGAAGGAGGGCATTGTGTGTCCCACCAGCTGTCCTTAGGAAGGTGAAACCTAGCCTGTGGGAGTGGATTGAGCTGGGCTGAAGGAGGGACCATGTTCACCCTCTCTTTCCTGCTTCTGTCTCACTCGGAGTCCTTGGGCGTCCAACAAGACTTGTGTCTGGGAGAGGGACATGGAGGGTGTTTGTCGGTGTCCCCAAGCACAGATGAGGAAACTGAGGTCGGGGCAGCCAAGGGACTCAGGACCCTGGGGGCAGCAGAAATCCACAGGCCCCCCAAAGAGCCTTTGGCTGAAATCATCGGCAGGAGGGGAGCAAAGGATCAGGAGGGAGAGGGCCATGACTGCCCCACCTGTTGTCCGTGGTGAACTGCGACCCAGCTTGGAGTCGAGCCTCTCAGGCTTCCCTCTATCTTCCCCCAAGTAGCTCGTGGCATTTGAGGCATGAGTATGTCTCAGTGAGGAAGTGCAAGGCCCAGGGAGGAAGAAACACTCATCAGATTGAGAGACAGGAAATCAGCTGCTACTTCCTGGCTAGAGACTTGAGACAGCAGGGCCCTCACGGGTCTGGTGCACATGTCCAGAATGGAGTTTTCAGACAAATGCAGACGCTCAGGGTCCCCCTGCAGACACAGACACAGACACACAGACACACAGATACACACACACAGCCAGGGATAGACACAATGGCAGGGGGCCCACCCTGGCCACAGGCAGACGGGCTCGTACACAGGAAGCCCCTTGTCCAAAGAGTAGACTCTGGAACCTCACCTGCTCATCCTCATGGTGCCGCGCGGCGTGCCCTTCTGGCCTGGCAAGGATGGGGATTCCAGCCTTGAGGGCCACCCCAGAGGCAGGAGATGGGCAACACTGCTTCCCAGGGCTTCCCTGTCCCAGGCAGATGCGTGATCTCAGCAAGTCCCCAGGCCTCCAGCTGCTTAGGGTGCTGTTCAAGGACCAGCCTTGGCATTTTCATCAGAGCACCGGGGCCTAGGAGATGGCTGGGGCCAGCCCCCTACTCACTGCCCACCCTGAGCCAGGCTAAACCTGCCACAGGCCTCCTCAGTCAGGCACTGTCCCTTGGGCTCTGCCTGGCTTCCTGCGCCTCATGGACACCCAGGTGTGCCGGGCCCTTCACGTGACTCAGGGCTTTCTCAGGTTTCTCCCAGCCGGCCGGCTCAGTGAGGGCTTCCTCTTTTACAATTCAGGGAAGCCTAAGTAGATGCAAGGGACGATTCCAGCAACACATAGGAATTAGTGCCTCCTGGAATTGGCTGCAGAGGCAGCTGGCCGAGCAGGTCTGTGGTTGTTCCAATGCCTGCCCCACATCTGGCCACCACTCCCCGACACCAATGTGTACGCGTTCATGTGCTTTGCCCCAGATTTGGCCCCTGAGGTCCTTGCTTCTACCTGGGGTGACCTTTCTGTCCTGGCCAGGCCCTTCTGCATGTCTCCCCACAGCGGCCAAGGCCCAGCTCCCCACTTTGGAGGCTGAGCCACAAAGGGATGCTCTGGATCTTGTGGTGACCCCATAGGCCCACGGCTCACTGTCCTCATGTACCCACATGCCTGAGTCTACACACCCCTGCCTTTGGGGCCTCAGTCTGGGTCTGACCTGTGACTGGGTTGCACACATGGTCTGAGGTTCATGTGGGCAGGGACTCAAGCCTATGTCCTGGCCTGCCAGTTCCTGGCTGGGTGACCTCGGGCAAGTCATTTCCTCTCTCCCAGTCTCTGCTGCCTTCTCTAAAAGCAGAGGTAATAAAAGTTCTTTCCATCTCCAGCTGCCCAGGAGGACCCTAGTGCAGTGCCTGGGGCACCAGAAGCCCTATAGTTACTCTTATCATTTTTTGCCCTCCTCCCTCCAATCCCACCAGGGGGCTCCCAGGGGACAGGAATGGGACCTTGGCTCCTTCTGGCAGCATATTGGAGGAAGGGCAGGCACTTGTGTACCCCCAGCCCCACCCCACCTCTGAAACTGCTGGGAGCAACCAGGCCACACAGAGGGGGTGGGGTGGATGTTGTTCCAGCGGGGGTGAAGGTCTCCCAACCAGTGCTCTCGGGGACACTTGCCCTCCACGCCCGCACCCCCCACAGCTCCCCTGTTAATCACTTAGCAAGATGTACATGAAACTCAACCTGCGCATTCCTGATAGCATCTCTGGGTACCAGCCTCCCTCCTGACCCCACAGTGCAGCCCCAGCCCCACAAAGGCCCCGCTCGGGCTCTGCCCACTGGGAGGGAAGTGTGTTTATCCCAAGAGGAAGGCCAGGAGCTCCACATGCACTGGGGGGATTAGCTCCCCAAGGTTGCAGGTATAAAGCCGCCCGCGCAGCCTGCTGTTCCTGAAGAAGTGGGCAAGGAGCGAGGAGTGCCGGGCAGGCTCCCCGGGACAGACGGGGTGCAGGGGCTGAGTGGGGGGTGGGTGGACACCATGTTCTATGATTGCCTCTTCTCAGCTGCCTGTCAGCGTGAGTACCCGCCTGGCCTCTGCTGCCCGCACCCCAGTGAGGACAGGGAGGAGGGGACAGTGGAGAGGGAGGGGGTATTTGGCCACAGGCTGCTGAGACCCTCTGGGGCCACTCCTTTGACTTGCTTCCGTCCCTGGGGTCATCTCAAGGAAGGTGGCCCTGACGCCTTCCAAGGCTGCAGGACCCGGGGGAGGGGGCGGGGGCCGTCACGGTCCACAGTCCCACCTGTTGGGCAAAGGGGTCCATCCCTCCAAGCCTCCAGTGCATCGTGGCTTCTCAGTCACCGCTTCTGGTCTGACTTCAGGACAGTGAGGGTAGGGGTGGGGGGAGGCTGCTTCTGGGTGTTGAGGATTATAGGCCCTTGTGGCCCCCAGCCCACCCCAGTGGGCAGTGTTGGGGCTGGCCAGGGGCTAGGAAGGATTCTTGGAGAGCCTGGCCCCATCCGGAGCCGGCTTCAGGCTGCATCATCCCATTCCAACGTGCTCGGGTTCTGGCTCGGGGTGGGGGCAGCGGCAGCGGGCAGAGCTGACCTGGTGACCTCTCCCTACAGAAGGCACCATGCGGGCCAGCGAGACTGTGTCAGAGGCCAGCCCGGGCTCCACGGCCAGCCAGACCGGAGTTCCCACTCAGGTGGTTCAGCAGGTGCAGGGCACCCAGCAGGTAGGACACCCCCCTCCCCCGGGGGTGGTAGAGAGGGCACATGATGGGGGCTGTGAGGCTGTGCCTGTGCGTACCTTGCTCCCCCTCCCAGTCCTGCTGCCAGAACCATCTGCTCACCTGTTCTTATCAAGATGTTCACTGCTGCCGTCCCCCGAACCCCCCCGGGCCGGGCCTCCCTGGGGAAGCCAGCACGGCTCAGGTCCTTCCTCCTTCCCCCGCAGCGGCTGCTGGTCCAGACGAGTGTGCAGGCCAAGCCGGGCCACGTGTCACCCCTCCAGCTCACCAACATCCCGGTGCCCCAACAGGTAAGCACTCTGTATCCAGCCCCCCAGCTCAGAGCCTCCCCAGGGTGTAGAACCAACCCCTGTGGCCTCCTCGGATCTGCCCTCACCGGCATCGAGGCTGTGGGGCCTAGCCAGGGGCTGTCCCACCTGCTGCCTCCAGCCGGTGAGGCCGTGGCAGTCAGGGCCCATCGGGGAAGGAGAAGTTGCAGGCGTCATCTTAACAGAGAGACCTGAGGATTGACAGTAAGGAACGCGGCTGGTGGGTCCAGCCCCAGTGTCCCAAAGCAGAGAACCCAAAGCTGGTTAGGAACCAAGAGCCTATAGCCAGCACAGGGGCGTCAGCACATAGTGGTCTGTTGCCTGGAAGGCTACACACCAGGTGTTGGGGGCCAGCACAGACTGGGACAAAGTCCCATCAGGTTTCAAGGGTGAGATCCCATTTCACGTGCCCTGCAGAGCCAGGCTCACTGGACACAAACTCCCGCTCTGATGCTTAGGGGCTCCAGCACCTCGGGCAAGTACTTCCGCTGTCCTGAGCCTCACTGTCCCCTCTGTGAAGCGGGGGAGCGACTGTGGCATCGGGACTGTCAGGGCGATTCCATGAACTAGCAGACACGCAGCACTAGGACAGCGCCTGGTGTGGCACAGGTGCTCATGAAAAACACACAGGCCGTTGTCAGTGAATTGTGGTCCTTCTCTCTTTTGGCTCCAGGCTCTCCCCACGCAGCGTCTGGTGGTGCAGAACACAGCCCCCGGCGGCAAGGGTGGCCAGGTCTCCCTGGCAGTGCACGGCACGCAGCAGGTGCACTCACCTCCTGAGGTAGGTGTGGCCCCTCTGGCCACTCTCCCCGCCCCTCTCCCCAAAGGAGTGAGGACTCACTCCTCCAAAGTCCTTGTTGACCCTGGGTGGGGTGGCCTGGCCACCAGATCCTTAGCCCTGCTGTCTCTGAGCTGAGTCTGGCTCCGGGAGGAGGCGGCAGCAGCTTCTCCCCTGGGTCAAGATGAGCCTTGAAGCTCCAGCTCAGGGCACGGCATCCCAGGAGGCAAAGTGGGCCCCTCTTCCCTTGACAGGGTGGGTAGAGGCTCCTCCTCTCACCACAGGGTGGATTCTGGAGACCCCTGAACACCAACAAGGGTGTGGAGGCAGGCGAACGCGGGTGGCCGGGAGCATGGGTGTCAGCAGTTGGAGCTCGAGGTCAGATCCCTGGCTCAGCTATTCAGTCCTGGGGTACTCTGAGCAGGCCCTCAGAGCCTACTGGGCCCAGAGTTTTCTATGTGTAAAACAGCTAATGATACCCACTGTGACACAGCATGCCCCAGAGCTAACGGGCTCTACAGCCAGCCCACCTGGGGTGAGCACCTGGTGCCACCACTCACAGCTACGTGGCCCTGCACATGTCCCTTCCCATCTGTGCATCAGCAACTCATCTGGAAAGTAGGGATCCTCTCACCTACCCTTTCTCACATCAGGGCTGCAGCCTGTCTGATGATGGAGGCAGCAGGTGGCCCCCTGAGCTGAGGCTATAGTCCCAGCCCTCTTTGCTGGGGAAGATGGGTCTCCCACAAGCATCTCTGGGCTGAACTCTGAGCCTTGCCCTGGGATGACTGGGGCTGCGGTAGGGACCAGGCATTTGGATGCACAGGATGGTTAGTAGCTTAGGTGGCTGGGATACGTCCCCACTAGCTGCTGCCCTCCCCAAATAGCTCTCGGGACAGCCCTCTCGAGCAGGGTGTTGTCAGGCCCCGGCTGCTCCACACACACTCTGTGTCTCCTTCCGTTGCAGCGGTCACCGGTGCAGGCCAATAGCTCCTCCGGCAAGACGGCTGGGGCCCCCACGGGCACGGTGCCGCAGCAGCTGCAAGTCCATGGCGTCCAGCAGAGTGTCCCCGTCACCCAAGAGGTGCCAGGCCAAGGCGGGCAGTGGCAGGGACGAGGGTGCTGGCCAGGTGGCCTCTGCATCCTCCTTCAGTTGTCCATGGGAGTTGCAGTGGGGAAGGCCTGTGACAAGCAGATGGGGGTCCAGCCCCAGCTTGCCACCTGGGCCTTTGGCAAGCACCTCTGCTTCTCTCCAGACTCTGGGTTCTCATCTAAATAATGGCTTCTTCACTGGGGCCTGGGAGCAGGGTGGTTGGCGCTGCCGTGAGGATGAAATGTGTCCTCATGGAAAGCACCTGACACTGAACAGGCACTGGAAACAGCTTGGAGAAACAGCCTTGGGCTCTCTGGGCCCATTTGCCTGGAGGAAACCCCAAGGCCAAGTCCTGGCTCGCCCCTAAGTGGCTCAGGGAGAGGCCTCAGCCTCCAAATCCATGCCCAGTCTTCCAGAGGAGGCCTCACTCTGAGCTGCCAGCCACGGCGGCCTGAGCAGGTTAAGCGGCAAGGCTTGCCTGCCAACTGGTCATTACCACTCAGGTTGGGGGGTTCCCAGTCCCTCGGAAAACCAGAAGAAACCCATAGACCCTTTCCCTGGAGGAAAGCAGAAACCCCACCCTGAAGGATTCATAGACCCTGCCTGGCACCACAGCCCTTCTGAACCTCTAGGCCTGGGTTCAAGTCCCGGCCCCATCACTCAGCAGCTTCCCGCCTCCCAGCCTCTGTCCCTCACTCTGTGCCCTGAGGGTAGTGCCAGCATCCTTGCTGTAGCATGGACGTGAGGACAGCCAGGACAGCCATCATGGATGCGGGCATGCGGGATAACCCACGTAGGGAGTTGGGGTGGAGAGCAGGGCCTCCCTCAGTCAGTCCCAAGTTCAGCTCTCAGTCCTACTTCCCGTCAGCCTCACCTTATTGAGCCTGGGTTCCACACCTGTAACATGGCGCCCAGAGTTAACCTGGTGATGAACCTGGAAGGCACTTGGTGCAGGGCCAGCAGTGAAAAGCTGGAGAAAGGCAGCCTCTTTCTTTACGGGGCTGCTGTGAGGCTTACATGAGTTCATGTGGGCAGGGGGTGGTGCTTAGGGGCAGGTGGGCAGCCATCATCGCCGTAGTTACCACAGTCTGACTTGCCTTTCCCTCCCCAGAGGTCCGTGGTCCAGGCCACTCCCCAGGTGCCCAAAGCTGGCCCCGTGCAGCAGCTCACGGTGCAAGGGCTCCAGCCGGTCCACGTGGCTCAAGAGGTATGTGTCTCCCCCACCTACCTCTGGGCAAACTGGGGCCAAGCCCAGGCTGGGCTGGGGAGGGGTGTAGGCCCCTCAGGCCGCAGGGAGGGCATGGAGCTCCCCTGGGGGGATCTGGATGGGGGGAGGCAGCTGGAGCCTTCAGAACCCCAGCCCCATCCTGGACTCCACCTCTGGCCCTGGGCTGCGGACCGGTCCTGGAGCCTTCCTCTTTCCCCGCACATGGCAGTTCAGGGCCCAGGTTTTGCTAACAGAGAGACCTGGATTCTCCCTTCCCTGACACGGGGTGGGGAATCTTCTGGTCGGGTTGCTGCCTGAGCTCAGCAGCCTGGTGGGCGGTGGAGGCCTGGAGCCCCGCCCGCGGCCGCCCCCGGTGACCCCCCAGTGTCTCTGTTTGTCCTCCAGAGCTCAGGCAGTCAGTTTCCCGCTAGGAAGGCAGAGCAGCAAGAGCCCCGGCCCACGCCGCCACCGGAGCCGCCGCCCCGGCCGCCCACGCCTGGGCCCGGGCCTGGCGTGCTGGCCCCGGAACCGCCAGCGTGCAGCGGGGAGGCCCCGCAGCTAGGCAGCCCCGAGCCGCCGCCGCCCCATTACGAGCCGGGCGCCGAGCAGTGGGTGGAGCTGGTGGGCGTGCTGCCCCCGCACCTGCTCCTGCCGCAGCAGAAAGTGGTCCTCGAGCCACTGCCCGGGCTGCCGGCCCGAGCCAGCCCCGACCAGAGGGTCAGGATCCAGAGAGTCCCCCAGGTGCTAGTGTTCGGCACGGCCGCCACGGCCCTCAAAGTAGGTGGCGGACGCACGGGCGGGGTGCAAGGGGCGGGCGGGGGCGGGATCCGCCGGCCCCGGCCCGCGCCCGGCCCCGCAGGCCCTGTAGACCCCACCTCCACCCAGCCAATCTGGGGACCCGCCTCTGATCCCCCCAAACGCGGGCTCCAGGTCGCCAGCTCTGTCCCTACAGACTGGGGTGGGGGATGGGGTGGGGAAGTCAGGCCCCGCCCCTAAGGCTTTGTCTGTAGTTCCAGATTCTGGCCCGCAAACGGGGCCCCACCCCTGGCCCCGTCTCCGCCCCTAGTATCCTGTTCAGGATTTCTAGGCCCCGCCCCTGTAGGCAGGGGTCCGTCCCGATGCAGGCTCCAACCCTGAAGCCACGCCTGTAGTTCCAGACTCCGGCTTTAATGACCGCGTGTACCAGAACTTGGCTCCGCCCCTGGGGTTCAACTTTCACGCCCACAGTAGGACTGTGTCTGGGGTCCCCTCTGCCAACCTCACCTCAGGCCCTAGCCCAAACCAAGCAGAGAGTCCCAGCTTCTCCTGACACCAATGTGCCTGATGCCCAGCCCTGGCCCCATTCAGGGTGTTCAGAGAGCCCAGAAGTGCAGCCTTCCAGCTGGGGAGCTGCCAGACCTTTAGAAGCAGAGGCGGGGAGCTGGCCCACCCCTGACCCTCTGCCTACCCTTCCTCCCACGCCAGGTGCAGCAGCTCCAGCAGGTGCCAGTCCCACACGTGTACTCCAGCCAAGTGCAGTATGTGGAGGGCGGTGATGCCAGCTACACGGCCAGTGCCATGTGAGTGGGGAGGGGACAGGAGGAGGGGGCGTGGGTCTGCTCAGGACTCCCTGGGACTTGAGGCCCCAGCCCCCAGCGGACCAGCCAGACTTCAAGGCCTCAGATGATAGGCCAGGTAGTGCGTCCTCCCCAAGGGCAGCCAGCAGCCACCAGGAAGCAGCAAAGCAGAGGGGACCCTGGCACGTCGGGAAAGGCACAGCATAAGAACTTTGGAGTCAGGTGGATCTGGTTCTTTGCAAAAAGACAAAAAAGAAAAAAAATATTTTTAATTTTGCGAGATAAACATTTCTAAGGAAGAGCTAATGTTAAACAGTGAAAAAGAAATCTCCTTCATTCTTGACCCCCAACCCTGCCTCAGAGGGGATGATGCGACCCATTTTTTTGTTTCCTCCCAGAGATACTCTGAGAATAGAAATTACCCCCTTTCTTTGTTCAGAAATAGAGGCAGCATGTTCTGTCTCCCGTTTCTTCCCCTGCCATGTAGCTCAAAGCTCTTCCACTATTCCACCACGTGGGTCCCGGTCACCCCCTTTAACCACTGTGTGAAACTCCACCGTACAGCTGCAGTGTGAGTGACATAGCCAGTCCCCACCCAGCCAGCACGTAGGTGACTTCCACTCCCTGGTACTGCACACAGCTCAGCGTCAGCACGTGCCACATCGGGCAGATGTCATCCCCAGGCCTGCCCCAACCCTGGCTCTGGCTCCTCACTGGGGATCCTCCATGCATGTTGCCATGGAGAAGGAGCTCCCTTTTTCCATGGTAATAATTCCAGGACTTATCGTTACTCTAGTTGTTGTTTCAGTTTTTGAAAGCTTCATTTGGCTTTCTTTGCATTTGCCTGATTTTTTTCTTATGTCCCTGCCACCTGTCCTTGTAGGTATGACACTGGGGCTGGATTAGCTCATGGAATGACTTGGTCCCTGGGTCCTGATGCTGTGGCTGACCCCAGGGGGTGTTGCTCCGGCACCTGAGTTGTGGTCTACGGTGTCCAGCTACCTCATAGTTTTGTCGATTTATTTCCAGTCTCTTGCTGCTGCCAGTCTCTTATCTGTGCAGTGGACCAGCGCTGGCAGGGACCACAGAGGACGTTCCAGAGAGGAGCCTGGCTCCCGAGGGCCCCCAGGGGCTCTTCTGCCTCTCCTGGTCTGGCTTTTGCTTCTGATTCAATTCTTCCCTCCGTGATTATAGTGTGTGATCTCACGGAGTCCATCATTGCCATTAGATTCTCCTGCTATGTGACGTTCTTGAGCGCACTGTATCTTCCACCTCTCCCTCGTGGTGGGTCATTACCACATTCCCAGCCCTTTGCTGGCCCGGATCCCCACCCTGACCAAAGCCACAGGCCCTGGGCCTCCATCCCTGGCTCCGTCCAGCTTGTGTCCAGAGATGCACACATTCATTTATTCAGTCATTCAGCAAACAGTTACCAAAGCAGTGTTTTCTGGGAGCACGTGCTGCCCGTAGAGTGCTGGGCTGGTTTTGGTTCCTGCCGAGGAGGGGCGGGGCACTTACCAGTACTTGCTCAGGTCACACACTCTTGGTGTGTCACCTGTACAGTAGATGTGAACTGATGTGAACCAGGGCACAGTGATCACGAGCTGCATCCTGGTGTCTGATGGGCGATGCTGCGCACCTTGGGTGACCATACCTCCCACCCCAGTCCCTCTCCTTGCTGCCCTCAGAGGCCTCCAAGACTCCCTCCCCTACATCCTTCAGCACTTTCTGAGCCAGGCTACTCCTGATGGGCCTCACCTCCCTTTCTGGATTTTGAAAATTTAACATGTTTTTAAATCACTAATATATTGAGAGGGCTTAAAAATCAGAACTGTGTCCAACCATGTTTAGTGAGGTGCCTGCTCCCAGTCCATGGGTCCTCCACCCCCACTGATGGCAGATGTAGATATGAAATGCCTTGTAATCGCCCCCTTCTTCCCAAGGCACCATCCACACCCTTCCCTGCCTCTTTTGTTCACCTAACCGAATGTTCTGGAGCTTGTTCTTTGGCAGGTCCCCAAGACTTTCTTCCTCCTCTCTCACCCCTGCATAGGATTCCATCACCCTTTAACTTGACATCCCACTAAAGATGGACCCCCAGTCATTTTTACTGTCTTGCTACGATTTGCAGCCTTGAGCTCATGTGACCTGATGCAGGTCCTGGGATAGCTGGAGAACTCTCAAGGGCTGGATGGATCACTGGGTCAAAGGGAAACACATCTGTACCCTGATAGTCATCACCGACCAGCCCCTCAGGGTGGCAGCCACTGGATTTAGAAGTAAAGCCCCCGTCTTCTCCAGCCCCCCTTCCTGCCTCACGTACCTTGGCTTGCGCCACCTTCCGAAGTCCCCTCGATTTCCCTTTGCACTTGGCTTCTCCTCTGGCTCCCTCACTAGGACATTAACCCCCTGGACGGGGCCTTTTCTCTCTCGTCCACTCCTGGGTCCAGCGTACCTAGAGTAGTGCCCAGCGTACAGCAGACACTCAGTAGTTCTTTTTTTAAATTTTTTTATTTTTTGGCTGCACCATGTCACTTATGGGATTTTAGTTCCCTGACCAGGGGTTGAACGTGGGCCCCCGGCAGTGAGAGTGCGGAGTCCTAACTGGACCACCAGAGAGTTCCCTCAGTAGTTCTTTTCATGATTCACTGAAGTGTGTCGCCTATTGCAAGTTACTTGGCTCTTCCAGTTCCACTTCCTTACATCTGAAGTAGGGACTCCCAAGTCAGGGGGCCGCTTTGAGGATTAAGTGAAAAATTACCCATCATGCACTTGGGGTGATGGCCGGCCCAGTGCACGGGGCTGTTGCTTCCCGCTCTCCTTCTCCCCCTGCTGCAGGGTCTCCCTCAGTCATACCCCTGGGCCACCCAGTTTTTGTCCACTGACTCCTCCCTCTACTCCTTTCACAGCCGCTCCAGCACCTACCCCTACCCCGAGACGCCGCTGTACACGCAGACGGCGGGCACCAGCTACTATGAGGCTGCAGGCACAGCTGCCCAGGTCAGCACACCTGCCACCTCCCAGGCGGTGGCCAGCAGTGGCTCTGTGCCCATGTACGTGTCCGGCAGCCAGGTCGTCGCCAGCTCCACCAGCAGTGGGAATGGGGCCAGCAACAGCAGCAGTGGTGGCAGTGGCGGCGGGGGCGGCGGCGGCGGGGGCGGCGGCAGTGGCAGCAGCAGTGGCGGCGGAACGGGCGCCTACGTGATCCAAGGCGGCTACGTGCTGGGCAGTGCCAGCCAGTCCTACTCTCACACCACCCGTGCCTCACCAGCCACTGTAAGTGTCAACTCAGGCCCCAGAGGAGGGGGCGGGGGGACCCTGGGTGGGAGTGGTGGGTGCTGGTTGCCGGCCACCATCAGCAGGAGCCTGGGTAGCCTGGTGTCAGGGTGCTCAGGTGAAGATGGCCTGGGATTGAGTCCTCGCAGTGTGGCCTCAGACAGGTTACTCAGCCTCTCCGGGCCTCAGCTAATACGCATGAAACTCTTGGAGCTATTATCCAAGAAGTGTCAGCTACTCTGATAGTAACTGGTGATGATGGATAGATAGCAAGGGAAGGGAGATGCAGGCACTACCATGCGAGGAGCTGCCCCGAGCAAGGTTCTCTGTCCATCCGGAAGGCAGCGAGATAACTTCCTCTGCCCAGAACGGCTCTGTGGAGCAGCCCTAGATCCTAATCCTGACTGGGCCCCTCACCAGCGCTGTGATTGTGGGTGGGTTGTCCTGGGGTGGTCCCTGACCTCTTGGAGCTTGGGGTCTGGAGTGACGACTTCCCCTCATTTTTAACTATTGCCCTCTCCCATGGAAATCCACTGTGGACCCCATAACCAAGACGGAAGCTTTCTCAGAAGACAGAACCTCCCTCACGCACTCATGCAGCCTGGCTTCTAGCCTAGACCCCCTAATGGGTCCTGAAAACATGCTTCGCTAGACCAGTGCTGTCTGATAGAACATCCTCCAGTGATGGAAATGTTCTTTCTCTGCTGCCTAGTGCAGAGGCCTCTGGCCACATGAGGCTATTGAGCACTTGAAATGTGAGTTTAAAGATCCCAGGAACCGAGTTGGTTTTTTTTAAAACTATTTTGAAAGAATTATAGTCACAAAAGCTGCAAAATAGTGCAGAGATCCCTGTGGACCCTTCACCCAGGTTACCTCACTAATTACATTCTACTTAACTGTAGTACAGTATCTAACTAGGAAACCGACATTGGTACAATGTGAGCGTGCCTACTTCTGTGTCCTTTTATGACATGGGTAGATTTGGGAAACCACCATCACAATCAAAATACAGACCTGTTCCGTCACCACAGAGGTCTCCCTCCTGCTAACCCTTTATAGTCGCCGTTGCCCTCCTCCCTCCCGACATCCCTAAGCCCTGGCAATCACAGATCTGTTCCTCATTTCTCTAATGCTGTCATTTCGAGAATGTTCTATAAATGGACTCATACGTCGTGTGACCTTTTGACATTGGCGTTTTCCATTCAGCGTAAATTAATTTAACAGCCGTATGTGGCTGGGGGTGACTGATTTGAACAGTGCAGTTCTAGAGAGTTCCATCGGGTTTAGTTCCCACGGGTGATTGTGATACGACACCTTCTCCAGTGTGGTTGTCAAGATCACAAGCAGAAATAAACATAGAGAGCACTTAGCAACGAGCACTTGAGAAATGGAAGCAATTCTTAGCACTCTTCTGTCCTGCCCCGGGCCCCAGGTCCAGTGGCTCCTGGACAACTATGAGACGGCTGAGGGCGTGAGCCTGCCGCGGAGCACCCTCTACTGCCACTACCTGCTGCACTGCCAGGAGCAGAAGCTGGAGCCCGTCAACGCCGCCTCCTTCGGCAAGCTCATCCGCTCTGTCTTCATGGGCCTGCGCACCCGACGCCTCGGCACCAGGTGGGGCCACCTGCCCCTGACAGCCCCCAGCAGCCACAAGGCCCGCCCTCACCCTAAGTTACCGAGGTCCTCAGCTCCCCTGTCCCCTCGCTCACTCCATCCCCACTGACCTCTTCACAGCTCCTCTGACACTTGCATACTCCCACCCCAGGGCCTTTGCACTGACTGTGCCTTCTGCCTCATGTGCCTTTCCCCATCTCCTGATTCAAACTTCCCCTGGCCCCCTTAACTAAAACTGCAGCCTTCCCCCACCTCCCTGACATCCACCCCCACCCCTTACTTTTTCTCCTTAGCACTGAGCACCATCCAACATGCCCTGTTACGTTACTTCTCGTTTCTGACCTGTCTTCCAATGCTGAAATGCATATCCCTTGAGAGTGCAGGGGCTACACACAGTCAGTGCTTAATCAGGGCCTGTGAGTCAGTGAATTCACGTAGGAAGGAGCAAGGAGCCCTCCCATGAACCCGTCCTTCCCTGCCTCTCCTTTGCGATCCCCCACATCTCTCCGGGCTGAGTCCTGCTTGTCTCTTGGTTCCAGCTCCCAGCTTAGACCTTAGGCATCACCTCATTCATGCATTTGTGCGTGGGTGCGTGGAGAACCTTAGGCAAAGTACTGCATCTCTCTGTGCCTCAATTTCCTCAGCTGTCAATCTAGGATGCTAGGAGCACCCTTCTTAGGGTAGGGATGAGGAACACATGGCTTCGCATATGCTAAGTGCTAAGAACAGTACCTGGCAAATTGCTGTGACTAGCCGTCAGCAGATACCTGCTAAATGCCTGCCCCTGACTCTGGCCCTGTCTTCACAGAGCTCAGCCTGCAGGTGGGGGACTCTCCTGGCACCCATAGTCCCCGTGGCTTCCCCAGCCCAGCACCCCCTCCTCTGTGGAACATGGGTCTCACCCCTTGGGCTCTGTTCGGCCCCTTAGCAGATAGGAGGCAGGTGTGACATGAAGCTCCCGATGAACGATCGTTGGCTGCCCCCAGCCAGCCCTCACCCTCTGCCTCCCTCCCAGGGGCAACTCCAAGTACCACTACTACGGCCTGCGCATCAAGGCCAGCTCACCCCTGCTACGGCTGATGGAGGACCAGCAGCACATGGCTATGCGGGGCCAACCCTTCTCTCAGAAGCAGAGGTAGGAGGGCAGGGCTGACCCAGTGCTGGCGGGCCGGGAAGGGCATGGCGGCCCATCTCCGCTCCAGTCACCTGCCCATCCCTTCTCCAGGCTCAAACCCATCCAGAAGATGGAGGGCATGACCAATGGTGTGGCTGTGGGGCCACAGCAGGCCACTGGGCTCTCGGACATCAGCGCCCAGGTCCAGCAGTACCAGCAGTTCCTGGGTGAGGGCTCCCTGGAATCTGGGGTGGGGCCCAGGGCAGGGTCCGCAGCCCCCAGAGAGTGTGCAGGGTGGTTCACTTGCCCTCCCTGAACCTCATCGCCGCCACTGCACTTGGGGGAACTTCTGCTTGGTAGCAAAGTGGTGCCAACTTAATAGGATCCCAGATGAGGCTTGAGGGGGCAGACAGTTGGGGGGTGAAGGGGTTCACAGTGTCTCCTCTGTCCCCAGATGCCTCGAGGAGCCTCCCTGACTTCTCAGAGCTCGACCTTCAAGGCAAAGTGCTGCCCGAGGGCGTCGGGCCTGGGGACATCAAGGCCTTCCAGGTCCTGTACCGGGAACACTGTGAGGTAGGGCATCTGGGCAGCAGGCAGGGGTGAGGGAGGGCCACGCTGCCGCCCAGCCCCCTTGAGCGTCCGGCCTCCCCCACAGGCCATCGTCGATGTCATGGTGAACCTGCAGTTCACCCTGGTGGAGACGCTATGGAAAACCTTCTGGAGGTACAACCTGAGCCAGCCCAGTGAGGCGCCGCCGCTGGCTGTGTGAGTGCCTCTGGGGGAGGGGGGAGGAGGGGAGGAAGTTGGGCACTGTGTGAGTCAGCCCCCAAGGCCAGTGTGGCTGGATCTCAGACTTCATGCAGGAGTGGGGGCTCCTCTCTGACCCCTGCAGTTTGAGGGGTGCACTTGGCCTTCTGAGCCCCCCTCCAGCGTGTGCATGGGTACCGGTCTGATGCTTGGTGTGTGGGATGGTGTGCCTCACCAAGCCATTTCCTCCCTGCAGTGGGTAGGGTGTTAAGATCCCTATCTGACCGTGGGGGCAGTGGGGCCTGTGTCAGCCTGACCCTGGGGGTCTTCCAGAGACAAAGAGTACCTGTCTGACCCCAGGGTGGGGTGAGGGTGCTGTGCCCTTCTGACCCTGGATACAGGACCGTGGAATGTCCCTGTGACCCCCGGGTGGGGTGGGTGCCCACAGGCATGATGAGGCTGAGAAGCGGCTGCCCAAGGCCAGCCTGGTGCTCCTCTCCAAGTTCGAGCCCGTGCTCCAGTGGACCAAGCACTGTGACAACGTGCTGTACCAGGGCCTGGTGGAGATCCTCATCCCTGACGTGCTGCGGCCCATCCCCAGTGAGTGCACGGCCCCCGGGTCCCCGCACCCCACCCCCCGCTGAGTCCTGACCAGCCCCTGCTACCACCCACAGGTGCCTTGACCCAAGCAATCCGGAACTTTGCCAAGAGCCTGGAGAGCTGGCTCACCCATGCCATGGTGAACATACCCGAGGAGATGCTGCGGGTGAAGGTGAGGGTGTGAGGGGGCTGGGGGGCCAGCTTGGGCCCACAGCTGGGTCCTCCCTCCTGGCTGGGAGGCTGGTCTCCTCTGCCTGACGGAGGCAGTAAGATTTGTCCCCGTGTCTGTTCCCTCAGAGTGAGCTTTGGGCGTTGGCTTTACAAACCAGCTTCCTCAGGAGCCCACTTCTGAAACACAACAGGGTATCTTAAAAAAATAAAAATGAAATGTACACTTGAAGTAGTTCTCTTCAGAGAGCTTCAACAAAAAGTGCTTTAGGTGTTCAGAAAGAGATAAAATCTTAAAAAAAAGAAAAAAAAAGACATCTGTAAGGAAACAGAATAATAGCCCTCTTCATCAATGCTGCACATTCACTAACTACCAAGATGTGAGGAATTAGATGCTCTTGAGCAAAAAGAAAAGAAATTCAGGACTTAAAAAAAAGTCCTGAAAATGCTAACAAGACAGCTAAACAGAACTGGATGTCTGGGTACGCTGGACACAGGGCCGCGGTTGGGGGCCTGTGGAGAGAGTAGAAGGTGGATCCTGGGGGAGCCCTTCAGAACGGGCAAGACATGTATTCATTCAATTATTTCATACGCATTTATTGAGCACCTGCTGTGTGCTCGGCATGGTTCTAAGTGCTGGGAGCACAGAAATGACCAAGATGGACAAAACTCCGGCCCTCCTGGAGCTGACATTCAAGGAAATAATAAACGAAACAAAATGTTATGGAAGCAGTGTCCTTTCTGGGCAGTACCATCCGAGATTTTCTTGTGTCCTTTGATGAAAAATAATAATGCTGTTCAGATACAATGCATTGGTTTCTGGGGGGAGGCATTCTTGGGGTGGGTGGTCGCCCGAAGTTTGAAAATCCCGAGCCGTTGATCTCTCAGCAAAAGCAACAAGGTACATCCCTCCCTTTTAGGAGAAAGAAACAGGCTCAGAGAGGTCGCAGTAGGTGGGGCAGGGGATGGCAGGGGATGGGTTCCGCGGAAGCGACAAGTCCCGCGCCCCACAGGTGGCAGCGGCCGGCGCCTTCGCGCAGACCCTGCGGCGCTACACGTCGCTCAACCACTTGGCGCAGGCGGCGCGCGCTGTGCTGCAGAACACCGCACAGATCAACCAGATGCTGAGTGATCTCAACCGCGTGGACTTCGCCAACGTGCAGGTGAGCGCGGACGGGGCAGGCGAGCGCGGGGCGGCCCGGCGGGACGGGCCTGGGGCGGTGGCTGAGTCCCGGGCACCCGCCCGCCGTGTCCCAGGAGCAGGCCTCGTGGGTATGCCGCTGCGAGGATCGCGTGGTGCAGCGGCTGGAGCAGGACTTCAAAGTGACGCTGCAGCAGCAGAACTCACTGGAGCAGTGGGCGGCCTGGCTGGACGGCGTCGTGAGCCAAGTGCTCAAGCCCTACCAGGGCAGCGCCGGCTTCCCCAAAGCCGCTAAGCTCTTCCTCCTCAAGTGGTCCTTCTACAGGTGCGCGCTGGCTGGGCGGGATGCAGGCGGGTAAGGGGCTGGGCGGGGGGGAGGCTCCTCCCACCAGGACCGGACCTAGAGAAGGCTCCTTAGCTTTGGGGCCACGTCAAAATGGGACCAGAGAAGGCCCCGCCTCTTCGAGGGGGTGGGGCCAGGTGAGGGCCCACCTCCTTGAGGATAGGACCAGAGAAAGCCCCATCCCCTGGTGGGGTGGGGAGGGTACTTGGGTGCCTTTTATTAAGGAGAGAGCGCTACAGGTGGTGGGTGGGGCTAGGACCCGTCTCCGTCTCTGATGGACACTCGAGGGAAGCTTGTGCGGGGCCGGGCGGTGGTAGCTGGGTTTGCTGAAGCCCTGGGTCTTTACCGCAGGGAAGTGGGAGCGGGGCGGGTCCTGGCCTGAGGGTTTCCTCTCTGTCGCCTCCCTCAGCTCCATGGTGATCCGGGACCTGACCCTGCGCAGCGCCGCCAGCTTCGGTTCCTTCCATCTCATCCGGCTGCTCTACGATGAGTACATGTACTACCTGATCGAGCATCGCGTGGCCCAGGCCAAGGGCGAGACCCCCATCGCCGTCATGGGCGAGGTGCGCGCAGCGGGGCGCTGAGGGCACGGGCGCGGCGCCCCTCGGCGGGACCCTAACTTCTCTCCCCTCCTTCCAGTTCGCCAACCTGGCCACCTCGCTGAACCCCCTGGACCCGGACAAAGGTAGGTAAAGGGTGTCCCTACCCAGGCTCGAGTCCAAGGGGCGGCGTACAGTGGGGCTGGGGTGGAGGAGTCGCCGGTTGGGGCGCCACGTGGGGACCTGGTGGCGCCGCCTCCCCGCGCTGAGCCAGGCCTGGTCCGTGTGCCCCAGACGAGGAGGAGGAAGAGGAGGAGGAGAGCGAGGACGAGCTGCCGCAGGACATCTCGCTCGCGGCCGGCGGCGAGTCGCCCGCGCTGGGGTCCGAGGCACTGGAGCCACCGGCCAAGCTGGCGAGGACGGACGCGCGCGGCCTCTTCGTGCAGGCGCTGTCCTCCAGCTAAGCCCGCGGCCTCCCCCGCCCCGCCCGCCCTACCCCGCTGCCCCTCCTCGCCAGGGTCCCTCACAGCTTCTGTGGCTTCGCTGTCACCGCTCTAGCCTCGGCCAGGGCCAGGAGGGGGCCTCCGAGACAGGGAAAGCAAGAGGGTCCCGCCCCCGATGGGGCCGGCACAATCACAGGGCCAGGCGGAGCCGCAGCTGCAAACTCTGACACAAAAGACGTGCCTTAAGGAACCCGCCGTGCCCAGGTGCCCCCTGGGGCAGCCAGCTTGGCCCCTTGGCCCCAAAGGCCGCAGCATCTCCCTCCCCCAGCCCCATCCCCACCACCCCAGGGGGCAGGCAGGCAGGCCCCCTCCCTTGCAGAACTGTTAATTTATTCAGCTCGCTGGCTTTGCACAGCCTGTCCTGGGCCCAGCCCTGAGCCCCGGGTGGGCACAGGTGGGCATCACCTGGGGACCCGCCACTGTCAGCAGCAGCCCCGGGACCCCTCCCCTAGCAACCCCACCGCTTCCCCCTTCTTGGTATAAGTGCAATTAAAGCCGTGGGTGTCGCATCTTCTCCAGAGCTGGGCCCTCCCTTGCCCCGCAGCCCTAGAGGGGGGCACTGCCTGGCCTGGATAGGGGGAGGGCAGAAGGGGCACCACCTCCAGCTTCCAAAGAGCAGCAGGCTGGGCCGGGCGCCAAGCCCGGAGGGGCCTGCTGCGGGCAGCGGGCCCAGAAGTGCCCACACCTGCCCCAGCCGGGGCTGGGTGCTCCATTTGCTCAGCTCCAAGCCCCTGAGTCTCGGGCCCTCCCCGCCGCTGGTTTGTAATGGAACCTCCATGCTCCTACTCTCCCCGGAGACTGTGCTTCTCCTCCGTGCGTGCGACCCCTGCCCCCGACATGACTATTGTGCGATTTGTGAGCGCCGCCTGAGCGGAGTCGGTAACTTGTTGGGTTTTTTTCCAACCATCATGGCCTTATCTGTTCCAGTTTTCTCAGTGTTTTCAACCTGTGAGATAGATGTTTATGGCAAAAAGCAAAAAAAAAGCAAAAAAAAAACCACCTGACCTATTGTATAAAAATCACTATTTTGTGTGCTCCGCGTGCTACAGCTTTTGGGGTGGCTTGCCCCCCCCCCCACCCCTTGGGGCCTCCCTTCTCCTGGCGGTGAAAGTGTCCACGCGTGTGGTAGTCTAGTGTGCCGAGCTGTTTTCTACCTTTTTGTAGTCTTTCTTAAAACAATAAATTCCGCTGTGATATTTGGCTACTGCTGACGTGCCGGGCCTTGGTGGGAGCCTTGGGTGGGGCTGGGGCTCCAGCTGGGCTCCTAGCCATCTGAGTGGCAGGGAGTAAACGGAACTCGGTGAGGTTCAGAAATAAAACATTTATTATGTGAAGAGGAACAACAGATTGGGGAGGGGGCGGTGTGATGGCCACAAGGTTCACCACTTCGGGTGGGGGGTGGGCAGGGCAGGGGTATGGGATCCATCTGGCCTCCCTGGAGTCGGGGCGGGGGGGGCAATGTCCACACCTGTAGCCGAGGAAAGGGGCAAACTCCTCAGGAACGAGGACCCATGCCCAGCTTAGGGTGAAGGTGGGCGCTCAAGGCTGGTGGGGCAGGGGGCTCCCTCCCTCTGCCCCTTCCCAACTTAAATAGGCATAAATAAGAAGCGTCCAGACTCTCAGGCCACCAGGGGCTGCCCTGGCCAGCCCCCTTCCCGCAGCCTAACACTAGTGCCGGTCATCGGTCGGTCGGTCGGCCAGCCGGGCAGAGGCTGCCAGGAAGGCGGCCAGCTCCCAGGCCGCGGAGGTAGTTGGAGTCAGTGTCCAAGGTGGCCGGGCCCTCACAGCACAATCCACGTGTATCGCTCACTGTCCGCCAGAACCTTCAGGGAGCACCCTGCAAGGAAGGGTGGGGACAAAGCCTTGGAACCTCTGCCCTCCCAGGCTGTAGACAAGGCCTGTCTCTTTCCCCAGCTTGATTTGGGCCCAGAAGGTTCTGGAAGGCAGGCCCCTTTCTAAGCGCTCTCTGCCTCCATTCAAGAAATGTCTCCTAAATGAATGAATGACTGGCCGGGGGCCCCCACGTGCCACATCTGAGCTGGCCCCCTGGCCTTGGCCTGCCTTCCTGTCACCCCGATGCCACGGTGTCCCCTAGCTCAGCTAACATGCTCCTCCATTCAACATCACTTAGGAATTAGCGCGTGCTCCGGGCCTGGCCCGGCCCCAGGATGAGGACCTGAGTCCTGGACTGTCGTAGGGTCACGGGGCCCACCTTTGTGCAATGCCTCATTGGTCATCCTGTTGACGTAACGGCCACTGCTCTCCGGCACCAGCCACTTCATGACCATGTCCACACAGCTCTTGCGGTATGAGCTCCACACGCTGCCGCTGAGGGAGAGGGGGTGAGCAGCCCTCCTCACCCCGGCCCGACCCATCCCGGCCCTGGCCCCTGCCCTGCCTCACCTGGTCTGCCCTTTGACCTCAGTGAGGTCGCCCACGCTGACTGTCACAAAGATGCCCGTGTTGAGGTCCCATGCCACCTTGAGGCTGGTGTGATAGGTCTTTGGTCTACAGGGGGGAGGGGTGGTAAGCAGAGAAAGGGGGTGGGACCACAGGGTCCCTGAGCTTGAACTCAGGCTACCCTGAAGGGTTGTTATCCTTGGAGTAGTAATGGAGTGGCCAATCGAAATTTTGGGGGGCAGGGGGAGTCTTCTCACATCCCCCCCCTCCGCCCGCCACTGAGATATCTTGAGTGTGAGACCCTGCTGGGCAAGGGTGAGGGTGGGGTCCCTGCCCTCTCACCGGAGCTGGCCCTCCTCAGTGGGGGACGGGAATGCCAGGAGCAGCAGGCCAATGTTAATGAGGACCTGGTTGG
This sequence comes from Hippopotamus amphibius kiboko, assembly GCF_030028045.1. Taxonomy (NCBI): domain Eukaryota; kingdom Metazoa; phylum Chordata; class Mammalia; order Artiodactyla; family Hippopotamidae; genus Hippopotamus; species Hippopotamus amphibius. Next base: position 12,644,208 of record NC_080200.1, on the reverse strand, counting down.
TTTCTGGGCAGACCTGGGGGACAGGGGGTGGATGGTGACAGCTACTGAGAATGCTGCCCAGAGCGGAGAGGCCCTGGGCCTGCCCTGCTCTGCCCGACACCTGGGCCCACCTCCAGGATGACAATATCATAGTCGCTGAAGGAACAGAACTGGTGACCCCAAGTGGCATCATGGCGGATGACCTCGTTGATGACATATTCGAAGTCCAGTGTGAGCTGCTCCACTGTCAGGTACTGACCCTGTGGATGGTGGGCAGAGGGGCAGGGGGAGGACTGCACCAAACGCCACCCCAGCAGGTCCCCTTGGAGCTGCCCCTCGGCCTGCCCGCTGCCACACTAACCTGGACGGCGGCCCGCTCCCGCATGGGCCGCAGATTGCGGCCTCGGAGATCAGTCACCACGAAGGGCAGGGAGATCTTGTCATCCTCGTACTCTGAAGAGGCAGATGTGGGGGTAGGGATGGCAGTGGGAGGCCCCTCCAGCCCAGCCTCCCACACGAGATCCTGCCCACCAGGTGGGCTCCCCACTCACCATCCTCTGGCTCTGTCCCTTCACCGGACCCCAGCACGTAATACAGCTTGGTATAGTTGACGTATCCCGGCTCAGGGGCGGCTGCCTCTGCTGCAGGGGGGCTGTCCCGGGACACCGCCTCCCCACCTGAGGCCAGGGGCTCAGAGGGCAGGCGGCAGCGGCTGCCTGAGGGCCCCGGACAGGGGGGTGGCCGGACTTCCTCTGAGGTCCCACCCTTGGCCTCTTTGGCCCTGCGGAAGATGTCAGCCACAAACTCCTTGGCTTTGGCGATGGCGGGCGAGGGTTCAGGAGCCCCAGAGGGCCGGGCTGGGGCCACTTCGGGGCAGAGTTTGGGGAGGACAGGGGTCATCTCTGGACCCTGGGGCCCAGGGGGGCTGGGAGGGGCTGGGGGGTAGGTGGTGTGGTCGTACAGGATTTGGCAGAAGCTGCTATCACCTGGAACATAAAAAGTGATGGAGGTGGAAAGGTGTCAACAGATGAATTCAAGTGCTGAACGCTCTCCCCTCATTACGCTGGGGGGTTCTTAGAAATCCACCATGAGGAGACCCTTCTAGGAGACTTACATGTTCTGAGATCAGTCTGAAACACCCAAAAGGGAAAAAGGACTTTTATACACACACGTACCTACACACATACGCATACTCATGTTCATTCAAACCTGACTCTTGGAGCATCTGCTGTATGCCACACACTGAGGACACAGGGGTGAACAAGACGGACAAAATCCCTGCCCTTGGGGAGCTGACAGTCTATGATGATGACAGATAAAAGTCACATAAATTTGGCTATTTACTACACAGCCCTTTGTCCTTCCCAATGCGAGCCAGACCAGCACAGGCACAGACTGGCCAAATCCCAGGCCTCTGTCTATGATTCTACCTGACTGGGGGCCAGATACCCCCCAGGGGAATGTCAGTGTGGAGAACCCAATGCCTTCACCGAGCAGCACCATGGCCGGGCCCTGGGCTCTGCTGGCCCCGCTTCATTTGGGCCCCCTCAAGCAACCCTTGGAGAGGGGAACTGTCCTCCCAGTTCAGACTCGGGACTGAGGCTCAGAGAAACACTGTCCAAGGTCACACTGAGAGATAATGCAAGTCTGCCAACACGCTCCTGTCTGCCAGAGTGGTGGCACTTCTTCCGGAGGGGAGGGGGATGAGTGGAAAAAGTTCAAGTCAAAACTTCCCCTCTGTGTAAATACCCTCCTAGGGTGAGATGACTGTTAGACTCTGATGACAGCGCCCCTCAGCTGGGCGGTGTGCACACGGCTGAATCCTGTCCCATGTGGTCCTTCCTAATGGGGCAGGCGATGGTGGCCCCATCCACACCTGGCTTGTTGGGGGCTCACGGCTTGGCAAGAAGCAGGGCCTTACCCACGCTGCCGCAGGTGGCCAGGGCAGGGGTGGGAGGGCCTTGCACAGGCCTGGGGACAAGGCACCCTGCCCCTTGCTGGTCCGTGGGCTTCTTTATAGACACAGAATCCTCTTTTTGTGTCCATTCCCCTCCCTCCCCCAGGAGCAACCATTTTAAATGCAGTTAGTGGGCATCTTTTTTTTTTTTCCCCCTGGCCTCACTGCACAGCTTGCAGGATCTTAGTTCCCCAACCAGGGAATGAACCCAGGCCCTCGCAGTGAAGGCATGGAGTCCTAACCACTGGACTGCCAGGGAATTCCCAGTGGGCATCTTTATTTGACTGGGTTCTGGCAAAATTTTAAATTTATATGTAAGCAGTATCAGGTTATAGATCTCCCTGTGTTTTCTTTTGCACTTGAACTTGTCTTTAAGGCACACTTTCCACAGACATGCACACTGGGGCTCTCTCCCTGCTGACCCAAGGGAAGTGCCCACCTTGTCCTACCTCCCCAAACCCCAGCCATGGACACCAAGCAGTCCCCGGCTCTCGCCACCAAAGCCTCGGACGTGCCCGGGTGCAGCGCCGCTGGGCCACAGGCACCCTCTCTTGCCATAAGGCCCTGGCAGAACAGGAGACACCCCAGGGCCCCACACTGCCACCAGCCAGTGGCATTATCCAGCTTATTAACGTGCTCCACTCTGCTGGGGGACACCACCTGATTTTTACTGGCATGTCTCCGATCACCAAAGACGTAAGACGGCCATCTGTCCACTAAACATTTCCAAAAGTTTTTGATCAACATTTCGCTTTTTGAAAAGAAGGACTCACGGCACTATCCAGCATGGGAGCCGCGGACCACACGTGACTGTTTGAACTTATAACTAAAATTAAACAACTCAGTGCCCTGGTCACAGGAGCCATGATCAAGTGGCTGCTGGTGGCAGCTGTAGCAGATACTGCACATACGGAACGTCCCAGCTCTGTGGAGAGTCCTAGTGCACAGCGCTGGGGTGGGGGGTGACCGTGGATGAGGGACTTCACCTCTCCAGGGCCCTGGTCTCCTCATCTGTGACGTGGGGTGGTGACAGCACCGACCTCACGGGGCTGCTTGGCCAAGTCGGTGGGTCAGAGGGCCCCGAGGCTGACCGCGCGTGCGGGGCCTGGCGTCCGACCCAGGGGCCTACCTGCCGAGTGGACCGAGACGGCGCAGGCCACCAGGGAGTAGCTGGTGTTGAGCAGCACCACCTGGTCCTTCTTGAGCTGGAAGGCGGGCTGGAAAGTGGGGAAGGGGTAGACCACCTGGTACTTGGTGTGCAGCATGAAGCCATGCCGCAGGCACTGCGCGCTCGGGTCACCTGCAGCGACACAGGCCACGCGGGCTCAGCCACGGCCCCAGGGCGGGGAAGCAGGCAGCCCACCGCGCCCCAGGCCCCGGCCCCTCACCTGGGTGGGCGCGGCTGGCGTCCCTGCAGGCGGCACAGCGGCCTGGCGGTGGCACGGCCACTGTGCTGATGTAGATGTCCCGGTGGTTCTCGTCACTCATCATCATCATGTTCATGAGCATGCCGTTGGCCGAGCGGGTGCTGGGGGCCGGCACAGCCTCAGAGCCTGGCCCGGGGGCCCGCCCCCGCCCGCCCCCGCCCACCCTGTCTCCGAGTCTCACTTGAAGCCGAAGACGATGACCTTGGAGGCGTCACTGGGCCACTCACACACGGTCAGGTACAGGTCACTGTAGATCTCCTCATCCTGGAAGAGCCGCACCTGCCGGACCTGAGCGGCATGTTCGGGTCGGGGCGGGGTCCAAGCAGGCTGGGGGCCCACCCGAGGCTGCACCATGCCGGCCGTGTTGGGCCAGGGAGCCCCAAGCAGCCCCTACCTCGCACCACTCTGCCTTCCTGAGGACAGGCTGAGGAGGCTCACAGGTGTTTCCCCTCACATGTAGGGGACACAGGGAGGCTAATAAGCCCAGCATAGGATGCAGCCAAGGAGAGCCCTGCTCCAGCAGAGGAGGCTCAGCCAGACATAGGACCCAAGCCTGACCCACCCTGAAACCTGTTCACAGGACTTCCCTGGTGGTCCAATGGTTAAGAATCTGCCTTCCAAAGCAGGGGACTCAGGTTCGATCCCTGGTAGGGCAACTAGGCCCACACACTGCAACTAGAGAGCCCACGTGCTGCTCTGGAGCCCTCGCGCCACAACTACAGAAAAGCCTGCGTGCCACAACAAGGATCCCGCGTGTCGCAACTGAGACCCAACGCAGCCAAAAATAAATGAAAACTGTTCACCTCTCTGAGCTCGTGTGTAAACTAGGGTAATGGCACTCCCCTCCTGTGGTGAGGCATTTGAGGAGTCAAGGTCAGGGCTAAATCAGGTGTGGCAGCCTGCTCGGTCCTAACAAAGCTAATAGGTCCCTCCTGGCTTAAACTGTTGAACCATATGAAGTTGCTGCGCTTTATCTATTTTCAACCCTAAAAATGGCAACTCCCTACAGTTCGACCTAACACTTAGAGTCTCGACAATGGCCCCATGAGTACACTATCTTCATTTTGCAGACACAGAACCTGATGCTCATAGGGTGCCATGACCTGCAGGAGTCATGCTACTGGAAGGGACAGCCCAGGATCAGGCCTGGTCCTACCAGCTTGAGCTTGCTGTGGACGTTGAACTCCCACCAGTACAGGTGGTAGATGTAGAAAGAGAAATCGTCATCCCCGCTGCTGCTGGTGTAGGAGAGAACGTAACGGCCGCACTTGGAAAAGCCCAGGAAGATGTGTCTGTGGGGATGGGGGGAGGGGCAGAGTGGCCAGGTTAGGGCCAGCCTGCCGCTCCGCCCAGCCATCCCCCTGCCTGGCCCCAGCCTCACCCTGCGTAGAGGAAGTCTTCATCCACAATGTTCTTGAGAGAGACGCAGACCCTGGGTGGCAGCTTCCGGAAGAGGCGAGGAGAGAGCTGCCCACTGATCTGGGGAAGGGGCAGCCAGGGCTCTTGAGGCACCACGTGGCGGAAGCAGCCTGCAGCCCCCCAGTCCCCTCACCCAAAGCAAAGCAGCACCTTTGAGGTCCAGCCCAGCCATGCAGGCCTACTCCCTGGCAACCATAATGGTCCAGGGTGATCCAAGCTCTGGATGGTGTAAACAACTTGAGTCTGAGAATCCACCAGGGACCTATGCCACCCTCCCAACTCCACAGCCTCAGAGTTCCTCTTGCCAAAGTCCCCAGGCTTTGAGGGTTATCACTGGCATCACCTCCCCCAGTCACCCCCAGCCCACACGGGGCCACCTAGCTGCCTTTCTAAAGGCTGCCTCACCACACAAGGAGCTGTGGGCATCAGGGACCGCTAAGGAGGCTGGATGGGGGCTTGACTGTACTCACCTGTTCCCAACCCACTAGCCTAAACACAGGGTGCTCAGGCCCCTCGGGGGCCAGCTGAGGCAGACAGAAGGGTAAACCTGACCGGTGACCTTCCACCTCCTGCCCAACCCCCCTTCTCAATTAACTGTCGCCTTCCTACTGACTCCCTCAACCCAAAACTTCACCAAGGAAGGATGTATGTGGGGGGAGCAGGCAGGCACAAGTTGGGCACTGGGGGATCAGAGCATCTTGGACCCTGCCATCCAGTCTAATGGGGGAGATACAGCCCAGCCCTCAAGGAGATCCCAGGGTGGAACAGCCCTGTCAGTGAGGGCCAGGCTGCTGGGGAGACACAATCGCTGTCCAGGGAGCTTCCAAGCTAAGGGCGGAGCCACAGCCCAACCCAGGGAGCAATCAGGCTGAGGGTGGAGGCGGTTCCTGCCCAAGGAGCTCTAGTCAAAAGGAGAAGATAGCCCTGCCTTCACAGAGTCCCCGGCCTAATGCAAAAGGCACACTACTCCCCATCCATGGAGACACAGACCTGTCCCAGTTGCTGCTGACCTGACAGCAGATTCACTGTCTGCCCTCCCAAAGGCCCCGAACTGATGGGGGGGGAAGATCCCAGCACACTGAGAGTTTACAATCTCATGGGGAGACAGAGCCCTGCTCAGGTAGCTGAAGATCAGGCCTTCCCCAGGGAGCTCCCTCCTATTCAGTGGGGGAGGCAGACGCAGTTACAGGAACTCTCAGCTCCCCTGTGGTCAGAGCTGGACAGAGAGAGGAACCCAAGGCGGAGGAATCCCAAAGCCGGTAGCAGAGGCTCTGCCAAGGGGGCGGTAAGGCTCCGTAACGGAGGGGCCGTGGGAGCAGTTTTGAAAAATGAGCCTGACCCTGGATCGCCCCCTTCTTCCTTACTCCTCCAGCGGCCTCTAAGGCCCCATCCATCCAAGCCCCCTCCCCGGGGCCCCGCCCCCAGACCCTCCATCCAAGCCCCCTCTCGGGGACCCCGCCCCCAACCCCCTCCATCCAAGCTCCTGCCGCAGCACCCCCAATCCAAGCCCCCTCCCCGGGGCCCCGCCCAACCCCCCTTCCTCCGAGCCCCCTCCCCCGCGGCTCCGCCCCCAACCCCTCACCCCGCGAACGCCCTCCCTCCCTCCGCCTCCCTCGTCCCTCCTCCCCACCCTCCGACGCGCTCCTCCCAGACTCCAGGCCTCACCTTGACCCGCTCCAGCTGCTTGAGGACGTGCTCCCGCCGCCGCCCCGCTGCCCGCTTCCCTCCGGCGCCTCCGGGGCCGCCGCCGCCGCTCCCGGCCCCGCTGTTCCGCTCCGATTTCGAGCTGGGCGCCATTTTCACCCCCTCCCTCCACTTCCGGAGCAACCGGCCTCTTCGCCCCACCCCCGCCGTCTCTTCATTGGCCCTTTCTCGGCACTGCGGCCCTCGGGTTGGGTGAAAGCCCGCACTCAGAGGCTTTTCCCGCTACGCCTGTCTATCACAGCCACTTCGGCCCTTGATTGGTAGAGACGCTACAGTCCCCGCAGCCCGTCGCCGTATTCCCGCCTTCCCGCAAGGACGCACCCGTAAGAGGCCCCATTTGTGCCCCTCGCTGAGATGACTTTCATCCAATAGGCAGAGGCCCCTATCCATCTCCGCGGCGTCACGCCCACTTGTGGCTGGTGGGTTTCCATGGAGACCCAGGCGGTCCAGGCCTGTGGGCGGGGCGATGGGAGTCTGTGGTCCAGAAGGGCCCGAATCCTCAGCCCAGGGATGTCCGCGCCCAGTCCGGGTGCGCGAAGGCCTGGCGAACATCTCAGGGCCACCGGGTCGGGACGAGGAAAGGGATTTGCAAAATAAAATGAAGAAACTGGATTAAAACATCTTTCAGTTGGACTGGGTCTGGCGGAATGATGATGGTAATAATATTAATCACTTATATCACTTTACACTTGCTAGAAACAGTTCCGAGCTTACAATTCTACGTAGTAGGTCGCTGTTATGCCCATTTTATAGATGGTAGTAATAATAATTATTTAATGTCTGATATGAGTATCGTCTTCCTGTGCTTTTAGCTCATGTAACTTTCAAAACCGTTTCGGAGATGGGTCCTTTTATTCTCTTCATTTTACAGATGATGAAACTGAGGCTTACAGTGCAGCGCTCCTGAATGATACATATATACTCGTATACATATATACGAGCTGTTGTGACTGTAATTAGAGAAGAATCGAATGGATCTGGCTCTCATATCTTTCAGCCTCTCACAATCATTTATTCAACAAATACTTATTGAGCACCTACTATGTTCTATTGGGGATACAGCAGTGAACAAGACATAATAAACAAGGAAATAAATTTATTGTATCTAATCAAGCTAGGATTAGAAAGGAAGGAAGAAGTCTGCTTAAACAGGGCAGTTAGTGAGGGGCCCTGTGAAGGTTAAAAGGAGGAATCATCCAGCAAAGACAAAGGTTTTAGGGGGATGAGGGTGGCATCATTGAGAGATCATAAAAATACCATTTGGACTAGAGCAGAAATGAACAAGGAAAAAAGTAAGAAAGGAAAACAGACAAGGACCAGGAAGCAGGTAGGGAGTTTATGAGACTTGTAGGTAAGCAAGACCCCTGGATTTTACTCTTAAGCATAAAAAGGAAGCCTCTGGAAAGTTTTTTTTTTTTTGGCACACGGGCTTAGTTGCTCCGCGGCATGTGGGATCTTCCTGGAGCTGGGATCGAACCCATGACCTCTGCATTGGCAGGTGGATTCTTAACCACTGCGCCACCTAGGAAGCCCTGGAAAGTTTTTAATAAAAGATGATGGAATCTGAGATAAGATTTAAAAGATCATTGTCATCCAAAGAATTAAATACCCATAAGTCCATACTGGTATTAATAAATGATTGAATAAATAAATGGGGGGAGGGACCAATCTTCCTTACAGAGATGAGGGATTAATAATAAAGTTAGAAGGAATGAGTGAGATAGAAAATTATCATCACACAATTACCACAGTAATCATTGCAGCAAGCACGACCTGCCAATGGGGGACTTCCCTGGTGGTCCAGTGGTAAAGAATCCACCTTCCAATGCAGAGGAATTGGGTGCGCGCCGCAAGGAAGAGCCTGTGTGCCACAGCTAAGACCTGATGCAGCCTAAACAAATAAATTTTTTAAAAGATGTACCAATGGATTCTAGAATTTGTGGATGAAACTTGAAGGAGAAATAGGACATTTGCCTACCCTAAAAGTATCTCTCCTAAAATATTTATTCATTACTGGCAGTTTTTAAATATATGTCCACAAATTATTTGGTATGCCTCCCTCCAGGAGGTGGAGCTTAATTCCTCTCACTGGTGTGGGCTGGATTTAGTGACTCACTTTTTAAAAAATTGATTAATTTCTTAATTTATTGGCTGAATTGGGTCTTCGTTGCTGTGCATGGGCTTTCTCTAGTTGTGTTGAGCATGGGCTATTCTTCACTGCAGTGCTCCGGCTTCTCATTGCAGTGGCTTCTCTTGTGGAGCACGGGCCCCAGATGCGCGGGCTTCAGCAGTTCCAGCACATAGGCTCAGTAGTTGCAGCACACAGGCTTGGTTGCTCCATGGCATGAGGGATCCTCCCGGATAAGGGATCGAACCCATGTCCCCTGCATTGCAGGCGGATTCTTAACCACTGCACCACCAGGGAAGTCCCAGTGACTCACTTTTAAGGAAGAAAGAATGGAAAGGGAAAAAGTAATCTGGCAGTGAAGAAACATGGCAGATACCACCTCAATCAAGTGAGCAAGTTTCCCATCATAGTGATGTCATGTGCATGTCATGGGCCCTTGATCAAGGTACCGCTCTAGTATCCTCTCCAAAACCCATAACGTCCATCTAATGAAACAACATCGGGCAATTGTCCCAAATGTAGGGACAGGATATTCTACAAAAGTCCTGACCAGTATACTGTCAAGGTCATGAGAAAACATGACCATGAAACTGGCACAGTTTAGAGGAGTCTAAGAAGACATAATAACCAAATGAAATGTCATGTCCTAGATGGGACTCTGGACCAGAAAAGGACATCAGAGTGAAAACTGGGGAAATTCATATTAAGTCTGCAGTTTAGTGAGTAGTATCATACCAACATTAGTTAATCTCTTAGTTGTGACAAATGTACCGTGGTTATGCAAGATGTTAACATTTGGGGCAGGTGGGTGAAGGGTAGACAAGAATTCTCTGTACCAACCACCTTTGCAAATTATCTTAGCCTGTTCGAGCTGCCATCACAAAAATTCTATAGACTGGGTGCATTTATAACAAACACTTATTTTTCACAGTTCTGGAGGCTGGGAACACTAAGATCAAGGCACCGGCAGATCTGGAGTCTGATGAGGGACCACTTCCTGGATTGTAGACAGCCACCTCCTTGACCTACCTTCACATGGCAGAGAGGGACCATAAGAGAGATGGTGAGACAAAGAGAGACATAGAGATAGAGAGGGAGGGAGAGAAAGAGAGCCAGCAAAAACTCCCTTATAAGGGCACTAATCCTATTCACAAAGGCTCCATCCTCATGACCTAATTATCCCCCAAATGCTCCATCTCCTAATAGCATCACATTGGGGGATTCAACATTTCAATTTCAGGGAGATGCAAGCACAGTCCATAGCACAAATCTTCTGTAAATCAAAAAGTATTTCAAAATAAAAAGTTTTTAAAAAGTTGGAGGGGAAAGGTCATTATGGCTGCTGTTTAGAGAATGGTTTAGGGGATTAGGGGCAAGAATGGCCTCAGAGGGTCTAGAGAGGGCAATGATGGTGTCTTGAATTCAGATAGTAGCAGTAGAAAGAGAAAAGTGGTCATTTGCAGAGCTGATGGGTGATGCTCATGGACTGGATACTGGAGTGAAGGTGAGAAGGGAGTTAAAGATTGCTTTAGCATGTGGATGGATAGTAATGCCATTTTCTGATGTGGGGAAGACCAGGGAGCAGCTGATTGGGCCACATCATTTGAGCACGCCTTTTTTTAAAAAAATTTATTTTCCTCATTTCTATTAAAGGTATACATTTTTAATATATTTGCTGGCCATTTGTATTTTTTCTACTCTGAATTTCTTTCTTTTTTTTTGGCTGTGTTGTGTCTTCATTACTGTGTGCAGGCTTTCTCTAGTTGTGGTGAGCGGGAGCTACTCTTTGTTGCAGTGCGCGGGCTTCTCATTGTGGTGGCGTCTCTTGTGGAGCATGGGCTCTAGGTGCATGGGCTTCAGTAGTTGCGGCACATAGGCTCAGTAGTTGTGGCACATGGGCTTAGTTGCTCCCTGGCATGTGGAATCTTCCCAGACCAGGGATTGAACCCATGTCCCCTGCATTGGCAGGCAGATTCTTAACCACTGCACCATCAGGGAAGTCCCTGGACATGTCTTTAGCAGAGTTACCAATCTCTCCTGCAGACCCCAGGTCTTGGGAGAGCAAAACCTTCCCCCAAAGCTGTTAGAAATCCCCACTAGGCGACTTCCTAACATGCTGACCAAACTGCTCATCTCCTGGCAGCATGAAGCCCTTTTGGCCAGTGACCTCCTTAAGCAAAATGAAGGAAACCAGACAGGGAGTCCCCCTCATCCCCCTTCCAGAGCCCCACCTGGAAGAGACCTGTATCTGTTATCCATTATTATATAATGAACAACACCAAACACAGTGGTGAAAAATAACAATAATCATTTAGTGTTTTTATTTCTCATGGTCCTAGGTATTGACTGGGCTCAGCTGGGCAGTTCTCACTTGAGGTCTCTCAAGCATTCTAGTCAAATGGTGACTGGGGCTGGAGCCACCCCAAAGCCTTCTTCATGCTTCATATGCCTTTTGTTATCCAGAACAGAAGAGAGTGTCCTGTACATTGTCTTGGGCTTCCTCACAGCATGGTGGAGGGGTTCCAAGGGCAAATCCCATGAGAGAGAACCAGAAGTAATCTGTATCACCTTTCATGATCTAGGCTCAGAAATGGCATTGTATAACATCTACCAAACTATCAATTTCATTAGTCACAAAAGTCCACCCAGATTCAAGGGGATAGGACATAGAATCTGCCTCTTAAAGGGGAAATGGAAGGACATATTGTAAGAAAATCATGCAGCCCCATAACAATTTAAATAACTATACAGTAAAGGTTTTAAGATTTTTTTTTGATGTGGACCATTTTTAAAGTCTTTATTGAATTTGTTACAATATTGCTTCTGTTTTACATTTTGATTTTTTGGCTGCGAGGCATGTGGGATCTGAGCTCCCTGACCAGGGATCAAACCCACACTCCCTGTATTGGAAGGCAAAGTCTTAACCACTGGACCACCAGGGAAGTCCCTGCAGTAAACTTTTAATATATATATATATTTTTAAGCACATGGCATTTGAGACATTGTTATGGCCACCTTTGGAAATTACAATTTGCCATAGTCATCTTTAATCAAATGTTGATAAATTTGAATTATCAAATATTGAATATACAAAATAATATTTTTAAATATATGTATATGCCTTGTATAGGAATAAAAAATTACCAATATCCTTGAAGATCCCATCATCTTTATTCTTCCTCAAGGCAACAACATTCTGGAATTTTGTTCTATCATTCTCGTATGTTTATATCCCTAAATAATATATGATTTATTTTGCCTGTTTTGTACTTCTATTTTATTTTTATTATTTTTTGGCTGCTTTTGGATCTTCATTGCTGTGCACGGGCTTTCTCTAGTTGCAGCGAGTGGGGGCTACTCTTCATCGCAGTGCTCCAGCTTCTCCTGTTGCAGGGCACTTTCTCTAGGCACGCAGGCTTCAGTAGTTGCAGCACACAGGCTTAGCAGTTGTGGTGTGCAGGCTCTAGGCCGCAGGCTCAGTAGTTGTGGCACATGGGCTTAGTTGCTTGGCGGCATGTGGGATCTTCCCGGTCAGGGATCGAACCCATGTCCCCTGAATTGGATTCTTAACCACTGTGCCACCAGGGAAGTTCCTGTTTTGTACTTTTATACAAATGGATTCTTAATAGTGGGGGTCTCCTATGACTTGCTTTTTTCACTTAATATGCTCCTGTGATTCATCCATAATGTGAGTAGTTGGGGGTGCATTTATTTCCATTACTGAATCCCCATATAGTGAATTTATTTATCCATCATCCTGTCAGTGGAAAGTGCAGCTGTTTCCAGTTTGAGTGCCATCATGATCAGTGCTTCTATGAGCCTTCTTGTACACATCTCCCAGCGAACCTGTTCAAGAGTTTATTTGAGGCTCATACATTGTAGTGGAGCTGCTGGTATGTGTCAAATCGTTTTTCCAAAGTGGTTGTGCGAATCTATACCGGTAACAACAATGTGTGAGAGTTCCAGTTGCTCCACATCCTCAGCGAAACTTGACATTGTCAGACTTCTTTAGATGTGTCCTTTACCAGGTCAGAAACACAGCAATGCTGTGTCATTCATCCCAGCTGGGAGCATCCCGATCGAGAAAGGTATCCGTATTCTTGTTATAAAAAGATGTAACCTCCTCCGAGAAGGCTCCTCCCCCAAGCTTGGTGTCCTTTCTGGGCTTCCTTCTTTCATCATGGCATTGTTACTGCTTCCATGGAGTTTGTTTGATACAAGACGACTTAATGGGTATGATTGTTTAATTTGTAATAAGTATTATACTCACATGATTTGAAATTCAGCAGGAAGGGACTTCCCTGGTGGCACAGTGGTTAAGAATCCTCCTGCCAATGCATGGAACACGGGTTTGATCCCGGGTCTGGGAAGATCTCACATGCCATGGAGCAACTAAGTCCATGTGCCATAACTACTGAGCCTGTGCTCTGGAGACTGTGAGCCACAACTATTGAGCCTATGTGCCACAACTACTGAAGCCTGTGCACCTAGAGCCCTTGCTCTGCAACAAGAGAAGCCACTGCAATGAGAAGCCTGCACACCACAATGAAGAGCAGCCCCAGCTCGCCACAACTAGAGAAAGCCTGTGTGCAGCAACAAAGACCCAACACAGCCAATAAATAAATAAATAAATAAATAAATAAATTTATATAGATACAAAAAATTTCAGCAGGAGGAGGGACTTATCTGATGGTCCAGTGGTTCAGACTTCACACTCCCAAAGCAGCGGGGCTGGGTTTGATCCCTGGTCAGGGAACTAGATCCCACATGCCGCAGCTAAGACCCAGCACAGCCAAATAAATAAATAAAATATTTAAACACACACACACACACACAATTCTGCAGGAGGAAGATATAGAATGGGCAATACGCACATAAAAAGTTACTCAACATTATTAGTCATTGAGGGAAAGCAGATAAAGTCACAATGATGCAGCACTACACATCCAGTAAAATTAAACAGACCGACTACACCAAGCGTTGACAAGAATGTGGAGGAACTGGGACTCTCTTAGACTGCTGGTGGGAGTGGAAAATGACACAACCGCTTTGGAAGAAAGTTTGGCAGTTTCTTAAAAAGTTAAATGTACACTTACCATACGATCCAGCCATTTCACTCCTACATATTTACCTAAGTTTTTAAAAGACATGTTGTTTACTCAAAGACTCATATATGACTGTCCACAGCAGCTTTATTTGTATCATCCAAAAATGGAAAGCAAGTCAAAAGTCCATCAACATGAGCTTTAAAAAAAAAAAAAGTTGGTGCATCCATTCAGTGGATACTATCAAGTAAAAGAAAAGAACTAACTGGGACTTACCTTGTGGTCCAGTGGTTAAGACTCTGGGCTCCCAATGCAGGGGTCCTGGGTTCAATCCCTGGTCAAGGAACTAGATCCAGCATGCCACAACTAAAAGATCTCACACACGGCAAGGAAGATCCCATGTGCCACGACTAATATCCCACGCAACCAACTAAATAAATAAACGAGTATTTTAAAAAAGAACTAACTATGGTACACCTAAAACTGATACAATGTTTTATGTCAATTATATCTCAATTAGAAAAAAAAGATAATTAAGATAATAAGGTAACAAAGATAATTTTAAAAAACACTATGGTTACATGTGACAATGTGGATGAATCTCAAAACTGCTACCAAATGGAAGAAGTCAGTCAACAAAAACTACACGCTCTATGATTCCATTTATGTTAATTTCTAGAAAATTCACCATAATCTATAGTGATAGATAGCAGATCAGTGGTTGTCTGGGATTGGGGGTGAAGGGAGGAGGGGGGAGAAGGCTGACAAAGGGGCATGAGGACACTTTGGGGATGATGGAGTTGCTCACTAACCACGATGATGGTTTCATCACAGGAGCATCTATATCGAGTTTTGAAATGAGTTTTTTTTTCAATTGAAGTATAGTTGATTTGCAATGTTGTGTTAATTACTGCTGTACGGCAAAATGATTCAGTTATGCATATATATACTTTCTTTTAACAAATATTTGTTTCCATTACGGTTTATCACAGGATATTGAATGTAGTTCCCTGTGCTACACAGTAGGACCTTGTTGCTTAACCATTCTATATACAATAGCTTACATCTGCAAACCCCAACCTCCCGCTCCATCCGTTCCTCAACCCTCGCCCCCTTGGCAACCACCAGTTTGTTCTCTATGTCTGTGATTCTGTTTCTGTTTCTTAGAGAGGTTTGTTTGTGTCATATTTTAGACTCCACGTATAAGTGATAGATGGTATTTGTCTTTTTCTGACTTGCTTCACTTAGTATGATCATCTCTAGTTGCAGAAGTGAATTTTGACTCATGTATGCTTTAAATATTTTCATTTTTATTGTATGTCATATATATCGCAATCAAATTTTTTTATTCCACAGATATACAAGGATACATGGTGGCAAGCTCCCCTCTCCTCTCAGTCCCAGCCACCCAGTTCTCCCCTCAGAGACAGCCAACTTACAAACATTTTTAGTTTATGAAAATGACCAATACTGTTAGCCTCACTCTGCAACTTTTTTTTTTCCTTCACAAGATTAGTTCTACTCACACTAATCTATACAGTGGTTTGCATGGTGGTCCACAAAGTGATGTGCTGACGTCCTAACCCCTAGAACATGTGAGTATGACCTTATTAGGGAAAAAAGATATAATTAAATTAAGGATTTTGAGATTATCCTGGATTAACCGGGTGTGCCCTAAATGCAATGACTGGTGTCCTTAAAAGAGACAGAAGAGGAGAAACATAGACACACATAGAAGAAAAGGCCACGTGGAAACCGAGGCAGAGATTTGGGTGATGTAGCTAGAAACCCAGGAACAGCAAATACTGCCAGCAACCCCTAGAAACTGGAAGAGAGACAAAGAAGTAGTCTCCAAAAGGAACCAACCCTGCCAACACCTCCACTTTGGACTTCTATCCTCCACAAGTCCACATAAATGATTTGGACTTCTGAAATGAATCCACTGCTGCTGTTCAAAGCCTTCCAGTTTGTGGGCATTGGTTACCACGGCCCCAGGAAATGAATACAATATGTGCAGGTAGAGTCCCTTGTGCATCCTAGATCTCGTCTATTATTTTAATAGGACATATTTTTTGTCTGTTTATGTATTCCCCGCTTATGGGATTTTTTTCACTCGTGCACACAACACATGGTCATGGATCACCTAGTACTGGGGAGGCACTGTTCTAGGTTTGCGGAGACAGCAGTGACTATGGCCACATGCCCACCTCCATGCAGCTGATATTCAGGTGGGAAAGATGGACAGTGGGCAAATATATACGAGAAATGCCAGGAAGAAAAATGAGGCAGGGAAGAGGACACAGAGTCAAAAAATGTCTCCTGATCAGGGGATTTGATGAGGGGGCTTCTCTGCAGAAGTGACCCGAAGTCACTAGCCATGTGGGATGGAGGGTAACAGAATTTTCACTCCAATTAACAAGCGCGCAGGGAACATCCTTTTGCGTACGTGTTGGGGGCTAAAAGTTCTTCCAGAAGAAGAGATGGCTGGTCCTTGGATGTCACAGAGAGGGTAATATTCCAAATATTCCACTTGCTCCTCTTCCCCCACCCAGCGCCCTCCCCGCCCCCGCTGATTTCTCCGTTCCTTGCGGTCATGCAGGACCACGTGACTAATCCTGGCCAATGAAGCGGGAGCACGAGGGTCGGGTGGCCCTTCAGAGTGGAAGCACTGAAAAAGTGATGGGGAGTCTCTCTCCTCAACTGCCCCAGCCACGCACAGGCTGCTCTTCAAGACGATGCAGCCTTTGTTGGACTGGATCCCAGAGGGACTGTGGCTCCGAGGCCCTGCTGCTGATCTGTTGAGATTGTGGTGTGGGGATGACGACTGGTGTTAGTCACTGAACTTAGGGATTGTTTGTATGCAGAATGATCTTGCCTGCCATAAATATATATATATATATTTGACTCTTGAACAGTGTGGGGGTTTGGAGGCAGAACCTCTGCATAGTCAAAAATCCACGTGTAAGTTTACAGTTGGCCCTTCCAATCCAAGGTTGCGGATCTGCAGATACAACCCACCATGGTGTGGTACTGTAGCACAAATTTAGTGAAAAAAATCCACGCATAAGTGGACCCATGCAGTTCAAGGAAATAAATAAATATATATACACACATATATATATATACACACATATATATATAAAATATGCATATATATAAAAATATGTGTATATATAGTATATATGGATATATAATACACTTGCTGTATATATATCCTTTTACATATACCTATATGTATATCCTTTTATGTATTTATATATAATCTATATAAATAAAAGGAGATTTATCATGAGGAATTGACTCAAGTGATTATGGAGGGTGAGAAGCCCCACAAGCTGCTATCTGGAAGCTGGGGACCCAGGAAAGCTGGTGGCACAATTCCAGCCTGAAGCCTGAGAACCAGGGGAGCTGATGGCGTACATCCGAGGCCCAGGGCAAGAGATGACTGATGTCCTAGCTCAAGCAGGCAGGCAGGACAAGAGAAAAGGGCAAGTTCCTCCTTCCTCCGTCTCTCATTCTGTTCAGAGCTGCTGTGGATTGGATGATGCCCAGGCACAGTGGGGAGGATCACACTGAGTCCGCTGATTCCAATGCTAATCTCCTCTAGAAACACCCTCACAGATGCTCCCAGAAAGAATGTTTAATCTGGGCGTCTCATGACCCAATAAAATGTTATCACATGATTTTATATTTGACACATACAATGCACTGCCACCACCCAGTACGTGGCAGGCATGTTCTACCTGATATTTTACCTTCAGTTTTACCAGATACTTGCAGGTTCCTTTCTGATCCTCCTTCTCCATGGCCATCGCTGGCTTCTCTTCTGCCCACCCCTCAAGCATAAGCATCCCTTAGGGGTCTCCCTTTGACTCCCTTCTCTTTTCCTTCTGGTCTTTCTCCTTGACTAACATCATCCATGCTGGAGCTCCAGCTCTCACCTCTGTGGATATCCCCTGTGTCCACTAGGATTAGATGCAGTTTTTAAAAGGCGGGGGAGGAGGGAATTCCCTGGTGGTCCAGTGGTTAGGACTTCACGCTGCCACTGTAGGGGATGCAGGTTCGATCCCTGGGTAGGATCTAAGATCCTGAGCAGGGAGTGGGGGCGGGGGGGAGAAATAAAAGAGATATGGTGGTTTAAACAAGAGAGAGGGCTTCCCTGGTGGTGCAGTGGTTAAAAATCTGCCTGCCAATGTAGAGGACATGGGTTCGAGCCATGGTCCAGGAAGATCCCATATGCTGCAGAGCAACTAAGCCATGTGCCACAACTACTGAGCCACATGCCACAACTACTGAAGCCTAGAGCCCATGCTCTGCAACGAGAAGCCACCACAATGAGAAGCCCATGCACTGCAACAAAGGGTTGCCCCCACTCACCACAACTAGAGAAAGCCTGTGCACAGCAATGAAGACCCAATGTAGCCAAAAATAAAATAAATAAAATAAATAAATTTATAATGAACAAGAGAGATATCTATTTTTCTCTCTTGGTCTTGATGACTGGCCCTGGTTGTATGGAAAGGCCTGAAATTCCATGGGCTGCTTTGACATCTTTGAGCCTCACAGGACCCCAAAGGCCCAAGTGTAAGTTACCCCACTTTTGTCAGATATGCACCCCTACCCCCAACCACCTGACTCGTCTCTCTATCAGCCAGACGAGCCTCACCCTATCTGGTCCTTGACTTAATGGGTTTTACCTCTCTGCCAGTCTGAGAAATTATTCAAACAAGCCAATCACCTCCTCTGAAGGGAACCAGAGGTCACCCCACCCTTTTGTAGTGACCAAGCCAATCTCCCACAGCCCCTGCTTCTTGACTCTACTGCTGAGTATACCCCCAACCATGTAGCTCAGTGTCCTCCTCCAATTCTGACCTGTGAGTGTGTGTGACAAATTAATCATCAGATGATCTCATCTATGCAATGTTAGGTGTCATGTGTTTGGCCATCTTGTACTATTGATGGCATGTGATCCCTCTTTTACCAACAGGGTCCATAGGAGGTGATCAAAACATTGGTCAGACCATGGATAGCACAGTCTTCCATGGTATGTGAGACCCAGGTTCCTTCTATCTTTTTGCTCCCCCATTCAAGGCCTCTAGTCCCAAGGTAATGTCATGGCCCAAGATGGCTGATGGAGTTCCAGCCATCACGTCGACATTCCATCAGTAGGAAATTAGGAAGGCACCCGCCTTTCCTCAAAGTTGTGTATACCACTTCTCCTTGCATAGTCGTATGGCCACATCTACCTGCAAGGGAGCCTGGGAAATGTAGTTCTTTATTCCAGGAAGCCATATGCCTGGCTAAATATCAGTAATTGTATGGAGTAGGTCCAGATCCTGAGGGGCTTATCAGTCAGATGAAGGCTGATTGAGGAGTTTGGCTTTAGCCTGTGTCTCAAGGCTGGATGCCATCAGAGGATGAGGAGGGGTAGGCCCAAGGTGTGCCTTGGGATTGTTAACTGGTACTGAGTTAAGATCCCTCCTTTCCTCTTCTAATTGGGAAACTACATTTTCCATCAGCTATTTGCTCCCTCCCACATCAACCCTTTCCCTTCTTCCCACCAACCAAAATGAGACCAGATTGCTGCACTAGCTGCCCACAGTGTTACTGCAACTGTCTTTTGTCCCATTGACTCCACAGTCCTCCCTACTCTGAGATCAGAGTCTCAGGAAAACCAAGAGACACACATACCCCCTCCCCCATGCAAACCTCCTCACATGTATAGACATAATACTATGTGCATTTCATAATGGTGTGCTAAATGCTGATTCTTCCGGGCTCTACATTGGTGGACCATACGCCTTTGCTGTCCCTGCAGAACTCCCTCCTGGGCAGGGCAGGACAGTGGAGGACTGAGCTGGGCTAGGCAGAGCTGGGCTGGGCTGGAGTGGGCTGGGCACGGCAGAGTGTAGAGAAGGGAGTTTGCTGTAGGAAGATAAGGCCAGTGGGTCATTTACAAGAGTGGTGGTTATGTTCCTAGCCAATCAGCACATTCCATCTCTCTGGCCACAGGGACTGATTCCAGATGGACATGTGACCAAAGCTAGGCCAATGACATATAATTGGGGCTTTCAGCTGGACCAAAGCTGGGGATATTTTGGCACTACACAGAGAAGCCTGCTGGTAGAGCTGAGATGTAGAGAGAGACTTCATCCTGAAGATGTGATTTGAGCCCCTGGATCCAGCTAGCTATTCCTGAGGGACACCCCCCTCAACATTTCCATTCATGAGTTAATAAATACCCTTGCTTGTATTAGTTAATTTGGCTTGGACTCTCTATCCTTTGCAACTTTAAGAGG
This sequence comes from Hippopotamus amphibius kiboko, assembly GCF_030028045.1. NCBI lineage: Eukaryota > Metazoa > Chordata > Mammalia > Artiodactyla > Hippopotamidae > Hippopotamus > Hippopotamus amphibius. The sequence continues at coordinate 12,624,250 of NC_080200.1, read as the reverse complement.
CCTGCCAGAAACTCACACAGCTTGGTTCTCATTGCCACTTTCCTGGGGCTAGGATCAGTGCAGTAGTTCAATAACTCCCTGGGGCTGGCCCCATTACTCTGTTAGGGAGACTAAGGGGCTTCTACACACAGTTCCACATGGAGAACTTGGAGTGGGGCCTGTTGTTCTCTTCTGGTCGAAGCTAAGACCTGTCTTCTGTCCTAGCCCTGAGGGTCCCCTCTCCTGAGGCCACACAGTCCTGGGAAACATGGTCAAATGACTACCTCTTTGGATTAAAGTTTCCTCCTCCATGCAAGGGGGATTAATTACACAGACACCCTCTCTCGCCATCATTCTTCCACATCTTGGTCGCTTCTTCACTTCCATCACCTCATGGCTTGACAACCCCCCCGCCAACCCCCTGTAGTAGGTGCTGTCTGGGGCTTACCATGCCCCACTCAGGCCTCACCAGCAGGCATCTAATATTTCTTTAGGGATGGAGTCCGCTCTACCCAAACTGCCAGGGAATTCAGGCCCCTTGGGGGCAGCCTTTAACCAGTGACTGACGGAGGGAGTTTGAGAATCAATACCCCAGCTGTCTCACCCCTTGGGTGAGATGACTCTGATCTCTGGGGGTTCCACAGCGGGACTGAGCCCCAGCTGCCTATGGTGGGAATTTGCTTGATTATGAGAGTGACCAACCATCCCAATGTTCCCAGGACTGAGGGTTCCCCAGATGCAGGATTTCGAGAGCTATAGTTGGCAGTTTCCAGGCAAGTTGATTACCCCACTAATAACTCGATTATTTTTTAATTAATTAATTGGCTACATTGGGTCTTCATTGCTGCGCACAGGGTTTCCCTAGTTGCAGAGAGCAGGTGCTACTCTTCATTGCAGTGCACGGGCTTCTCATTGAGGTGGCTTTTCTTGTTGCGGAGCACGGGCTCTAGAGGGCAGGCTCAGTAGTTGTGGCTCATGGGCTTAGTTGCTCCATGGCACATGGCCCAGGGATCGAACCCGTGTCCCCTGCATTGGCAGGCAGATTCTTAACCACTGTGCCGTCAGGGAAGCCCCACTCATTGATTATTGACTGCTCGCTTTCTTCCCTCTGCCACATCCCTGCTCCCCTATAGCTGCTGTCTTCCAGACAAATGCATTCAATCCTCATCTCAGTCTGTTTCTGAGACCCCAACCTCCTTCATGCCCTTTGAACAGCCCATCAGCCACTCCCACCCACGCTGAGCACTTGTGGGGCAGATGCCATGCTTCGAACTTTCTGTCTGCTACCTAGTTTTGCCCTGTGACAGCCTTTTGAGTAAGAGTCTTCTGTTGTCTCTGTTTTATGTGTGGGAAAGCTGAGGTTTGGGCAGGAAAAGGACTTGCGTGAAGTCTCGTCAATAAATAAGCAGCACATCTCGGGGACTGGACCCGGGGCACAGACGGGCTTCCTCACTCCTCGGCACGCGCTGTTGCTCTGCTGTTCAGGGCCTGGGATGTGCTGGGCGCTCTCTCACCCCCTTCTTATGCATTATCTCATTTAATCCTTACACCACTCCTAGGTGGTGAGACAACCATTCCCCCACTTTGCAGAGTGGGAAACCAAGGCTCGGAGAGGTGGCAGAGCCCAGGTTCAAGCCCCGGCAGGCTGCCACTGAGCACACATCTTTAACAACCAAGCTGGTGCCTCAATACATGTAATTTCCTTTCGGGCGGTGGCTGTGGCCATTTGGGGCCGGGGGAGTCTGGCTGCCAGTGAGGCCAGCTGGCCGGGGGGAGGAGGGGCCCAGATGGCAGACCTGGCTGAAAGCCCCCAGGCTGGTGTCTGGCCTGGCAGGCTGAGCCCAGGCCTGCCCTGACCCCTGGTTGCCAGCCCCAGTTCCTTGGGGACCCTCCTGTGCCCTGAAGCGTCCTCCACGCCTCTGCCCCCACCCCTACTTCTGCGGTTGGCCCAAATACCAGACAGGGCGAATCTCAGCTTTCCCCCAAACATTCCTCGCTCCTGTGGCCCGGCCCAGGCTGGCCAGGGTTACGCAAGCAGAGCTGGGGTGGTGGGGGAGCGCCGAGGGTGTGGGGGAGGCGGGTGGGAGCGAGGGGACGGGCTGGCCTGTCCTCACCACCCCATCCGGTGCCTGCCCGCCCTTCACAGGGCGGGGAAAGGGTGGGCCAGCTCCCCTGAGCTCCTGGGAGAACAGGCTGGGGGGAGGGTGGCCTGTGCTGAGATATGGGGGGCGGCGGCCACAGCAGAGCCTCCAGGAGGGGACCGCCTGGTTTCCATTAGGGAACCCTGGTCAACAGTTCGGGCAAGACGGCAGAGCTGGGGCCGGCTATGGTAAGGTGGGGCAGGGGAGGGTCTGAGGGTGGGGCTTGCCCGCCCATCCCCCCCCCATGAGGGGATGCTCCCATCACCATGGTGACCCGGTGCCCAGCCTGGGGACACCCTGACCTGTCTCTCAACTCCCAGCGGCGGAGCCTGTTGCTGCTGCTCCTGCTGCTGCTTGGCCACCCACCCGCGCTCGGCACGGAGGACGCCTCCTTCCCCCACCTGGGGGAGAGCGCGCAGCCCCCGCCCCGGGCCTGCCCCCCACGCTGCTCCTGCCCCCGAGCTGACACCGTGGACTGTGATGGCCTGGACCTTCAGGTGTTCCCGGACAACATCACCACGGCAGCTCAGCACCTCTCCCTGCAGGTGGGGCCTGGGGGCAGCAGGGAGCCTGAGGAGGGCTGGGGTCCACGGGCAGGGGTGAGGCATTGGGCGCGAGGGTCTTGGCACGGATGGGAGTTGGCCTTGAGAGTGCAGGGGTCTGTGTGTCAGATGAGAGGAGGCGGGGGGGGGGGCACAGATATTGGAAATGGGAGGGGCTGAGGGTTTAGGGGTATTGGGGTCAATGTCTGGTGATTACAGGGCTGCTTGGGGTCAACTGTAGGGGCGGATGGGGTGTTGGGGCGTCACTGTCTTTTTGCTTACAGGGTTGCTCCGAGGTAATAAGGCATTTGGGATCAAGTATAGGGTGATGGGGTATCGGGGCTCACTGCTTAGGCTGATGGAAGCTGAGAAGCAGGGCTCAGGGTTGTCTGTTGAGGGCCCAAGGTCATGGGGATCAGGGTGTGAGTGCCCCCCGCCCTGCCCTACAGAACAACCAGCTCCAGGAGCTCCCCTACAACGAGCTGTCACGCCTCAGAGCCCTGCGGACCCTCAACCTCCACAACAACCTCATCTCCTCCGAGGGTGAGGGCGACAACAGGAGGTGGCTCCTCCCCGGCACGCCTGAGGTCCCCGCTGCCCTCTCCCTCCCCAACTCGGTCTGTGGGCAGCTCTGCGGCCGTTCCCAGAACTGCCCTTTGCTGAGCAGGATGGAAACTCAGGGGATGGGGGGACGGGGCTGTGGCTTTTGAGGACGTGGGAGGCGGGGCCTGGAGGAGCCTCTGCCAGTCTCTGGCTGGATGGGAGGACACACTCCACCCTGCCCCCACCCCACACCAGGGGTCCCCTCACGGCCCACCTCACTCACAGGCTTGCCCGATGAGGCCTTCGAGTCCCTCACGCAGCTGCAGCACATCTACGTGGCCCACAACAAGGTGAGACCCCCCCCCCCAACCCTACACCCAACCCAGGCCTGGCCCAGCAGAGGTGGGGCCGGGCTGGGGTCACACAGCGCAGAGTGCAGACTGGACGGAGCAGGGGCTGGGACGGTGGGTGCCCACCAGCACCCGCGCGGCTGTGCTTCCGCAGCTGTCTGTGGCCCCCCAGTTTCTGCCCCGCTCCCTCCGCGTTGCGGATCTGGCTGCCAATGAAGTGACGGAGATCTTCCCGCTCACCTTTGGGGAGAAGCCAGCACTCAGGTAGCCCCCGGTCCAGCCCAGGCCCCCGGGGTTTCACATATACCTGGGGTCCGACGGGGGTCATGAGTGAACCCTGGGGAGGGTTGGTGGGGAGACAGGGCCCTGGATGCCCTGTTTGGAGAACTCAAGATTCACCGAGAGCACACACACACAGACCCTCACACGGAAGGCAGCCCTGAGCTGGGGCGCGGGGCGTTGGGGAGGCTGGCGCCGGGCTGGTGGCCGGAGCCTGGCTCCCCTCAGGTCCGTGTACCTCCACAACAACCAGCTGAGCAATGCCGGCCTGCCCCCTGATGCCTTCCGCGGCTCCGAGGCAGTCACCACCCTCAGTCTCTCCAGCAACCGGCTCAGCTACATGCCGCCCAGCTTGCCGCCCTCGCTGGAGCGGCTCCACCTGCAGGTGCCCCTCCTTCACCTCACCACCCCTGTGTCCCCACCTCCTTGGGCCCCCTGCACCTCTCTCCTGGGGCACCCCTCTGCCTCGTTATCCCAGCAGTCAGAAATGTCTTTTGTGTCCCTTCCACTGGCACCGGTCGCTCACAAGCTCTCTCTGGGCAGCCTTGCTCAAGCAAGCTCCACATCCCTAACTCAAGAGCCCTCTGTGGCTCCCTGCTGCCCTCTGAACTGGACCCTCAGTCTCGTTCTCTCCTCCCTTCCCAGAACAACCTCATCTCCAAGGTGCCCCGAGGAGCCCTGAGCCGCCAGACCCACCTCCGTGAGCTCCACCTTCAGCACAACCAGCTGAAGGACAGCGGCCTGGATGCCACCACGTTCAGGTGGGGCCTGGGACACGGGGTTCGGGGGGTGCAGCCTCCTGCTGGCAAGTAGGGACTGAGGAGTCAGCGTCTGGGGGCCCCAGGCCTCCATCCCCCACTTTTGTGTGACTCCTAACTCAAGGCCTCACTTGGTGAGCACCTACCGTGTGCCAGGCTCAGCCAAACACCTGGCAACATCCTTGCCTCCAACAACTCTGTGCCTCGTTCTTTTTACCCAACACGTGTCACAGCTGCCACAGGAAGATCTTAGAGCCAGAGCTCTGTCTCAGTCACCCCCACATCTAACCCTCAGGCTGGAGTCTGCCCTGATCACCCCAGGTTTACCTCCTACCCAAATCTCTCAATGCGTCGCCCCCAAGTTGGAATCTCCAGCTCACATCTCTCAGGACCACCCCTCAACACCTCCCCGCCACCGCAAGATCTACCTGGCCCCCCACTCTGGGCGCCCAGCCCGATGCCGGCCCTCTCTCTCCTGCCAGCAAGCTGCGCCGCCTCGAGTACCTGGACCTGTCCCACAACCAGCTGGCCACAGTGCCCGCCGGCCTGCCCCGCGCCCTGGCCGTGCTGCACCTGGGCCGCAACTGCATCCGCTGGGTGGAGGCGGCCAGGCTGCGCGGCCTGCGGGGCCTGCGCTACCTGCTGCTGCAGCACAACCAGCTGGGGGCGGCGGGGCTGCCGGCCCGGGCGCTGCGGCCGCTGCGGGGCCTGCACACGCTGCACCTCTACGGCAACGGGCTGCACCGAGTGCCCCAGGCACTGCCTCGCCGCCTGCGGGCCCTGGTTCTGCCCCACAACCATGTGACCGCGCTGGGGGCCCGCGACTTGGCTGCCACGCCCGGCCTGGCTGAGCTCAACCTGGCCTACAACCGCCTGGCCAGCGCCCGCGTGCACCGCCGGGCCTTCCGCCGGCTGCGGGCCCTGCGCAGCCTCGATCTGGCCGGCAACCAGCTGACCCGGCTGCCCTCTGGCCTGCCCGCCGGCCTGCACACCCTGCGGCTGCAGCGAAACCAGCTGCGGGCCCTCGAGCCCGAGCCGCTGGCCGGCCTGGACCAGCTTCAGGAGCTCAGCCTGGCGCATAATCGGCTGCGTGTGGGCGACATCGGACCTGGCACCTGGCATGAGCTGCAGGCCCTCCAGGTCAGGGGCAGGCTGGTTGGCCACACGGCCTGTCCACAGGTGTCCCCATGGCCCCTCCAACCCCCTGCCTGCCTGCCCAGCTCCTCCCCTATAAAGCCCTGAGATGCCAGAAAGAGGGCCCCCACTGTAGGCCAGCCCTGGGATGGATAAGACAGATCCAGCCTCCAGGACTTCGTCTGTGCTGTCCCTGCCACCTGGTCCTCCACGACCACCTCTCCATCTCCCCAGCCTCCAGCTCATTCTGAGCACTGTTGGGGCCCCAGAGTTTAGGGCATCTTTGGGTGCCAGGCGCTATTCTAGGTCCTGGAGATGCCGCGGGACGCAGAAGGACACAGCTCCTGTGCCCTGACACAGACATCCTAGTTAGGGAGAAAGCAATCAACAATCAAAAGCAAATAATAGTGTTAGAAGGGCACGAGGAGGTAAAGGAAGTACCATCTTTGTCAGTGATTAACTGAATCAATGGCTCCCACAGCAGGCAGGGACCCTGTCTGTCTGGGCCCCAACCACCTAGAACAGGGCCTGCCCCAGAGGGGACTCAGCTTACCTCTGCTGAGGGCAGGATTTGGCAGCCACGGAGGAGCTGAGGGGAGGGGGCAGAAGGACTGGCCTGGGATGGGAGCAGTCCGGGGCTTGGCTGAACGGGGAGCCCAGGGCCTGGGGCCACCACGGCGCCATCTCTGCCCGCCTGCCCAGGTGCTGGACCTCAGCCACAACGAGCTGTCCTTCGTGCCCCCCGACCTGCCCGAGGCCCTTGAGGAGCTGCACCTGCAGGGCAACCGCATCAGCCACGTGGGTCCCGAAGCCTTCCTCAGCACGCCCCGCCTGCGTGCCCTCTTCCTCAGGTGCCCTGAGGGTGGCGGGGCCAGGCGGCTCCAGGTGGACAGGGGAGGGCCGTGGGGGAGGCGGGCAGGCCCGGGGGGGCAGCTCCCCTCAAACCCGCCCTCACGTCCACCTCTCGGTCCAGGGCCAACAGGCTTCACATGACCAGCATCGCGCCCGAGGCCTTCCTGGGCCTCCCGCACCTGCACATAGTGGACACGACAGGTAACCCTGAGCCGGTCCTGGTCCGGCTGCCACCCAGAGCCCCACGTCAGCCACGGGCAGAGGGCCCCTGAGCCTGGAGGGACCCAGTAGAGCAGCCCAGACGCCTGGGGCTCTGCTGGGCTGTGGACTAAGGAAACAGCGCCTACCTGGGGCCTTGATTGGCTCTCCCAGGCCTGGAGGGCTGGGCCTACCTAACCTGTGCTGGCCAGGATGCTGGGACAGGGGTGCCACCTTGACACACAGGGAGCCTGGGGAGAGACCGAAGCATGCAGCTCGCACACTGGGTGTGCAGGCAGCTCCGACTCTGCTGGACATTCCCCTGCTGCCCTTGCAGATGGACACAGCAACAATAAAGCCTAGCCTGGGACCTCCCTGGCAGTCCAGTGGTCAAGACTCTGCACGTCCACTGCAGGGGGTGCAGGTTCGATCCTTGGTTGGGGAACTAAGACCTGCAAGCCACACAGCACGGCCAAAAAAAAAAAAAAAAAAAAAAGCCTAGCTCTTTCAGGTGCCCACCACCGACCAGGTGCCCTTCAGCTTGTGGGAGGGGCTCTTGTCATCCCCGCATCTAGCAGGGGACGCTGAAGCCCTGGGATGCTAAGTGGATCAGGCAATTTGGTCCAGGTCCTGTGCCCAGTGAGTGGCAGGGCGGGCTTTCAAGGCCCTGAGGCACACACAGGTCACCAAGCACCACCACGTGTGACCTGACCACATGTGTACATCCAGATACATGCCCAAGGCCACCAGCTGAAGAGACACAGGCAGATGCCCTCAGGTGGGCCACAGACCCTCATGAGACATGCACGGACCTTCACACACATCCTCGCACCAAGTGTGCACACAGAACACAACTTTCACAGGCCCACTCCCTGCCAGCCTGCTCCTCTCGCAGGCACCTCTCCATCAGCCCCCAGGGGAGCTGTGGGGGAGACCCAGCCCAGGCACTGACGGCCGGAGCAAGAAACAAAGGCAGGCCAGAGTGAGCCGGGTGTGGCCCTGGCTGTTTATTCCACGTGGGGGCCCAGCTGGGCCGGGGCAACCCCCGGGGAGCCAGCCGGGCTCTGGCTGGCCTCTCCAGCTTCTTTGGGGTGTGGGTGGGCGTCAGGGTTAAGGCTGGGGAGGGGCTGGAAACTAAAGTGCTTGCAGGGGCCCTCGGGGCTTGGTCCTAGCCGCCTTCCCACCGCGGAGGCAGGCAAGGGGCCGCACGCCCCTGGGCTGTGCAAACGGACTCTGTGGGGCCCACCCGGCCAGGCCTAGGTGAGGGGCACACACAGGCTGGCGGGCACCATCCCCAACGCCCCCTGCCGGGGAGGCTCCAGCCGGGCTGGGTGGGCCCAGCAGGGGACTCCAGAGCCGATTGTCCACTGATTGTCTGCTTGTCTGGTGTGAGGCTGTGGCCGTGTTAGCGTCTCCTGGCACCACCGGGGCCTTGGGCCTGCTCCCGGCTCTCCAGGGGCCGCCCGCCCCTTCGGCCCCTCACCTGCGGAGCCGCTGCAGCTGAGAGGAGAGGCCGCTGGGGTCAGGATGGGGGACAAGGCCACAGCTGCCCACCCCCCGCCCCCCGTGCCTAAGCGGCTCACCTCACTCTCGACCAGGTTCCGTCTATACAGTGCCTCCTTGGCGGCCTCCTGGGGGGCCAACAGGTGGTCAGTGGGCAGCCCCTGGCAGCCCTGGGCCCCCCCCACCCCATGCCCGCCCAGCTCTCGCCCGGCTCACCCTGCTGCCATCGTTGCCCAGGCGCCGGGCGGCCTCTGTGTAGAACTGCAGCTGCCGCTCCAGCTGTGCCATGTACTCTGAGGGAGGGAGGGGGTCAGGATGGGGCCCACTGCCTGCCCCTGCCCCTCCCCCACATGCTCATCCCTGAGACCCTACCCTGCCGGATGCCGGGGCCCCCCTGCTCCAGCTGTGCCCTCTGCCACTGGTTGCGTTGCATGATGTCCTGGTACTGCTGGGCCACCTCAGGAGGTACCGGCCGCCGTGCCTGCCTGAGGGCCAGGATCTGGGGGGGGTGCAGAGGGAGCTGTGAGGGCTCTGCCTGGGCCTGCAGACCCCCCAGTCCTGCCCCACTGAGCCTCGCAGGGTGGGTACCCACCTTCCGCTCCAGACGCTCTTGGTCGAAGGCCAGCACGCTGAGACTATGCAGGGGCCGGGCGGATCTATGGGGTTGGGGAGGGGTGAGGGGCTGCAGGGATCCCCCTTCCCAGACCCCACTAAGTCAACAGACACACTGGGCACTAGGGACCAGTGGGAAACAAGCCAGGCCCACCCCTGTGTTGCTGAGACAACCTAATAGGGATAATGGTTGTACACCCAGGCAACTGTGATGCCAGGTGTCAGGGAGGGCTTCCTGGAGGTGGTGACAGCCAAGTTGGAACTCAAAGGAGTCAGAGTTGGGCAGAGGAACAAGGAGCAAGTGTGAGGATACAGGTGCTCAGGACACTGTAACACAGAGAAGCCCAGAGGCCAGTGAAAACTAAGTGTAGCCATGAACCAACAGGAGGAAGTGGGGAGAGAGAAGACTGGAGATATTGACAGCAGTCAGATCACAAAAGGTCTTAAAGATCAAGCTGAGGAGTTTAAACTAGATGCTCCAGGAAAAGGGCAGAAAAGGTTTTGAAGCAGGGGAGAGACATGCTCCAATTTGTGCCTAATGGGAAGCTGCCCAGGAGAGGCTGAGAAAAGAAGAGGGGGGTCCTCTCCAGCATAGCCGGGCCCAGCCACTTACCTGTTCCCTGGCTCCCTTGTAGGAGCAGGCACTGGAGGTGCCTTCCCTTTGGGCCCAGCAACCTGCTTCAGAGGACAGAACCAGTCTTGTGAGCCTTGGCTCCCTTGAACCAAGTATCCCTCCCTCCCTGGGGCCGCCGATGGGCAGGGGGTCTCACTGTGGGCACAGCTGCAGGCACGGGGTCGATGACCAGCCACCTCTCAGTTGTTGTCTCCAACTGCTGGGCCGTCAGTGGCTCCCGAATCCGCACCATCACCTCCAGCCGCCCCCCTGTGGGCCTGCGACCATCCAGGACCTGGGTGGGAGTGAGGCGAGGCTGTCAGGAAGCAGGCAGTGGCTGGAGGCTCAGGGCTGGGCCCAGGGAGGACCAGAGCAATTTCCAGCACATGAGCCCATGGTACGGCTGAGACATCAGCTGCTCATAATGGAGCAGGCTGCTGAGGGTATTCAGGGCTGGGGAGCGGGGAGGTCTGGGACTCCCGGGGAGGGGCTGGGTCACCAGAGGGGACCCTGAGGCGGCTCAGGGCAGGTAGCATCTGGGTGACGTCCATGAGCGGCACAGCCATGCCGGAGGGTTCAGGTGAACGTCCACCTCTCACCTCAAGGATCTCCCGGACCTCACATGCCGCCTCTAGGGCGTCCAGCTTCAGCTGGGCTGTGCCCAGGACTCGGTCGGTCTTGAACAGCCCCCTGTGTGTGTGAGGGAGGACAGGATGGTTGGCCCAGGGCAGCTCCCCCTCCTCCAGAGCCCAGGCAGCATCCGCGGCCCCAGCTCACCCCTTGTGGACCACTTCGAACTTGATGCCTTTGGTCTGGATGGCCCTTCGGAAGCCACGATGGCTGCGGTTGATGCAGAGTTTGAACTGCTCCTTGAACTCTGCCCGGGGAAGGTGGGAGGTAGGAGCGAGGGGTCAGGCTACGGTCTCATGGGCTTTCTGCGGGGGGCTGCCTCCCACCAAGGCTCACCAGGGGAGTCTGTGTTTTTGATCACGCTGGTCTTGTCTTTCTGAGCTTCTTCCTGTGACCAGACAGGAGGCACAAAAGCTCAGGGGCTGGGGCCTGCCCTTGCACCCCTGCCGGACCCACACCCAGGCCTGATGGGGCTTGAGCCCATCCCTCCTCAGCTCCCCACATACCACATTGGGATAGGGGAAGTCAAACCGAACAAAGACATCCAGGTCACCGGGGGACAGCCCTGTGGGCAAACGAGGGTCAGAGCTGGGCAGAGGGGTGGACCCCACGGCCCCGCCCCCTGCCCGGTGCCCCTCACCTGGGGGTGTGGGCAAGTTGACGCCCTTTACGATGAACAGGAGCATGTCGTTGCTGCTGAGGTCAGGGAAGATCCTTCCAGGAGGGAGGGTGGGCGGGAGACAGAGGCACCTCAGGGCCACTGCCTGCCCGCCTTCTCTGCCCTCCCCCCAGTCTCCTAGGGGTAGGTCTCAGCTCCTAGGCTTGAGTTTTAGAACCAGACTACAATTCTCTATCCAGCTCCACTACTAGCTACCTTTTGAATCCTTTCTTCAGTCTGCACATATTTATTTAGGATGTACTCTGCACCAGCCAGTGGTCTCACTGCTGTGGGACCTTTCCTGCCTTGCATAAGATTTCTGGAACCTTCTACAATTCACCAACATGTGCCTTAGCTGCTGTGGGGCTTTCTCTTTCTTTGGCAGTATTTCTTAAGCATCTACTATATGCCAGCCAGTGTCCTCCCTGCTGGGGATATAGAAGTAAATGAGGCAGACACCATGCCTGTACTCGTGGGGCCTGGGCTAGCTGAGTGGACAGATGACCCATGAATATATAAATAAACAGACAAAACAGCAACAACTCTGCTGAGAACTAAAACAGGGGAGAGGGACTTCCCAGGTGGCACTGTGGTTCAGAATGCTCCTGCCAATGCAGGGGACACGGGTTCGATTCCTGGTCTGGGACGATCCCACATGCCTCAGAGCATCTAGAGACTGCGAGCCACAACTTCTGAAGCCTGCACACCCTAAAGCCCATGCTCCACAACAACAGAAGCCACCACAATGAGAAGCCCACGCACCACAACGAAGAGTAGCCCCTGCTTGCAGCAACTAGCGAAAGCCCGTGCGCAGCAATGAAGACCCAACACAGCCAAAAATAAAATATAAATAAATAAATAAATAAATAAATAAAATTAAAATAACAACAACAACAATGGGGGAGAGAGTAGAGTGTGCTCAGGAGGGGCTGCTTTAGACAGAGAGATCAGGGAGGGCCTCTCAGGGGAGGTAACATTACAGGCGACTCTGAATGTCAAGAAGGGGCTGCTACATGGTAACCTGCGTAAGAGGGTCTGAGCAGAGGAAGCAGCTGGTGCAAAGGTCCTGCGTGGGAACGTGGCTGGTGTGTCTGATTGACCAAAAAGAGGTCTGTGCGGCAGAGGTGAGTGAAGTGGGGATAGTGGGAGGAGATGAGGTGACAGGAAACCAGGCTGTGCAGCTGTGGGGGAGCCAGGGTAAGGGGTGCGGGTTATCCTAGGGGGTGATCTCAGGTGATCCCAGTGGCTGCACCTGGCCTCATCTCTAAGTGGGAAAAATGATCCCGATTCCCTGGGGGTATAAGAAGACTTAGCGGGAACAGGACCAAGACCACCATCCCACAGGCTTGCCCAGGCCTTTGGGAGGAGGCACACATCTGCAGTCACTGAACTGTCCCCATTTCCGAATGTGTCACTGTCAACGTTCCATTGCCATTCTGCACTCGCACATCACGTCTGCCTCACGACCCCTGCACACACTGTGCTCCCACCAGCCACCCACACTCTCCATCAGAGGCAGGTCCTCCGCTGGCTTCTGGGGAGTGCAAACCCCACTCCAAAGGGCTGGGGGTCCTCGGGGGCCTTACTTGATGACGCTGAAGGTTCTCTGCTCAAAGCGAGCAGTGGGTGTGGGGAGACCCCGGGCAAAGGCCTGCTTCAGAGTCTCCATGCTCCGCTTACAGTCCTCCGCCAGCTTTTCAAATCTGCCAGCAAGAGAGCCCTGCTCAGGTCCCTGGTCCCAGGGGCAGGCTGGGGGTGCAGATGTCTGGTGGGGATGGGGGTGGGGCTTCTTACTTGCTGGTTTCAGCGATGTTGCCCAGGTGGGTGAACTGGTTAGAGTGGTTCAGGCACATCTGGAGGAGCAGAATAAAGTGAGGGGAGGGTTGTGGGGCCATGCCCTTGTGGTGACCTGGGCAGGGAATCCCCCTTCACCTCGTGCTGCTGCCTTATAAGCTTGGTGAGTTCACCGTAGCGCCGGGCAGACTCCTGAGACAGACCTGGGCCGGGCCGCTGGACCAGGGCGAAGTCATCCTTATTGACGGGGGCGGGCGGCACCTGGGGGAGAATGAGGTAGGGCCTGCTGGTCAGCAAGGAGCAGGCCCACCCAGGGTGCTGCGGAAACATCACCCCACCTCAGAGAGGCCTTCCCTGATTACGGCTTCATCCCCTGCCCCTGTTCTTTCTTCTTTCCCAAGGAGAAAAGTAATGTTCAAAGAGAAGTGGATGGTCCTGCTCCAAATGGCAGAATCTGTTATCCATTTTCCCCCAAGTCTGATCCCCACCACCTCCTCCCTAGTCATGGAGTTCTGGCTCGGCACGTATCAGCCCAGCAAGAGACTACATGTCCCAGCCTCCCCTGCAGCTAGGTATGGCCATGTGACTCAGTTTTGGCCAATGGGAGGCAAGCAGAGGTGATGGCAACTCCATGTAACTTCCCACAGCATGGACGCAGACAAGGCATCAATCCACTTTGACCATGTGGACAAGAATGACCTCCTATGGTGTGGCAGAGCAACAAGATAAAAGAACCTGAGCCCTGGAGGGTTTTGTGTTTTAGAGACCAGAATGTCCTGAGTGTTACATGCAAGAAACAAAGAAGCCTGTCTTGTTTCAGCCACTGTCTTGGGGGGGCCTATTTGTTACAGCAGCTTAACCTGGACCCTGACTAATACACTCCAAATCATGTGGCTGCTAAGTGGTGTGAGCCCAAAAGGTGAGCACCTGGGAAGATCCAACAAGCCTAGAGGGTTTACCTTGGCGATGTCCACGGGCAGCCCATTGCGTGAGGCCTCCAGCATGGGCTCCAGCCCCTTGGCCTGGCGCAGGTGCATCTTGGCGCCCTCCACGTCGTTCTTCTGCTTGGCTCGCAGCGCAGCCTGCAGGAGCTGCTTCTTGCGGCCCTCCAGGAAGGCCAGCTGCTGCTGGGCTGTGGGCACAGGAGTGTCTGCGGATGCTGCCCAATCCATGGCCAGGCAATAGGCAGCCCAGGCGGAGGGAGGATGTACCTACCTCTGGTGGATGTGCCTTTGGGGGCTGCTTTGGCTGCTGGGGTGGATCCTGACGGGGGTGCCTTTGAAGGTGGGGCTTTGGGCTGGGCTGTGGGGGCTACAGGGCTGTTGAGCTGCTGAGGGATGGAGAGGAAGTCAGAGCTTTCCCAGAGCCTGTGATGAGTCCACTCCCCAAAAGGTCAGGGCCTGACACTGACAACACTGACCATCTTAGTTTCTGCTTCCCCAGCACTGAACACAACATACGATCTTGTCCACACTGAATCTCTGCAACAGCCCTGGCAGGTAGGGACTACTACTGTGCTCACTTTACAGAGGAGGAGCCCGAGGCTCGGAGAACAAAATGACTTGCCCACGGCCACACAGCCAGGAAGTGGCAGGGCCGGATGTGTAGCCCGGTTCTTTCTGGCTCAAGGCCAGGACTGCTGGGGCTTTGCTTTGCTGCCACTCCCTTGCCTCACCCCAAGGCCCTGGCCCCTCACACCTTCTTAGGCTCCTCATCCTCTTCATCCTCTGGGCCTTCTTCCTGGTTGGCCAGCTTCATGGCGGTCTCTAGCACCCCCACCAGGCTCTGTTGGGTGGGCTCGGTGGCCTCCAGGCCCTGGATCGGGGGAAAGCCTGGGCGGCCAGTTGGGACCCCATCAGGAGGGAGTGGCCCACACCATAATGGTGGAGACACCAGTTCCTCCCCCGATTAGGGGACTCAGGCCTTTGAACTGCATGTAAGAAAGGAACTACAGCTGGTTGGGTGCAGACACCAGACCACTCCAACCTGCCTCTTGCCCTTGTCTCCTCTTGCCTGATCCTGGCCAGGCCTTGACCAGACTCCAACAAGCAAGCACTGCATGAGGCGGTGTGCTGGGCATAAGAGGTAGTCCTGGGCCTGGCAGGACTCCCGGGGGACCAAGGTGCAGAGACATAATTGGTCTCATGGGGGATGCACAGGCAGCTCTGAGATCCCAGAGGATGCCTCCAACCCACCAGGGGGCTGATGTGAGGCTGAGTAGGTGTCTGTAAAACTGAGAGCTGATGACTAGGAAGGAGTTGAGGCAAACCAAGAAGAAATGGAGGGAGCAGGCAGCGGTGGGCTGATGAACAAGCTCTCCAAATAAAAACTCCTGATTTTTAGTGTTTGCCAATTTCCATGGTGTAAACACTCCCATTGTGACTGGTTTTAAGCTACACTTGTCTAACAAGCTTGCAGAATTTCTGAATGTGCAAGCCATCAGCTTCCTGAGACTGCACAGTCAAAAGGACCAGCACCTGCAAAGGCTCAGAGGTTGGAGGGTGGGGGCTGGGGGTGGGGCCTACCTGGGGGCACAGGCAGCTCGGCCACGTCCACGGCTCGGCCAGCCTTGTGGGCTCGGACGGCGTCTTGGTATTGCTGCAGGGAACACAGGTGTTAGGGCTTCCTGGGCAAGGTCTCCGGGGGCTGCCAACTCGCCCATTTGGCTTCCACACACCTTGACGATGCGCTCATGCATGCGAGCCTTCCGCTGGTCCCCCTTGGTTTTGGCCTGAGCCGCGGCCACGCGGTATCGCTCCATCCGCTGCTCCAGCGCCTCCAGAAGAGTCCTCGGAGTTGGAGGAACCTCTGGGCCAGACCAAGGGGTAGAGTTAAGAGTCCAGGGGAGGGGAGACTGTCTTGCTCTGGCTGGCCCACCCCACAGGGTCCCGTCCCAGGAGCCTACCTGGCATGGAGGGCACCACGGCAGGAGTTGGAGGCTGTGGTGGTGGTGATGGTGGGTCCGGGGGCAGCTGGTCTGAGGGCAGAGAGGGAGGTCCAGTCCAGTGGGGGGCTTGCTTACAGCTGCCCTTCCCCCCACCAGGCTGGTCTGGCCGGAGGCTGGGGTCCCTGGGCCTGACCAATAGGGGCAGCAGCATCAGGAAGAACTTCGTGGAGGCCTCCAGCAGTCCTGGAGGGTGGGCAGGGTGGGGTCCTCACCAGGTGGAGGGGGCAGGCGCGACAGGTCCACAGGCTCCCCCCGGCTCAGGGCCTCCAAGACAGCGTCAAAGCTCTGGGAGAAGGAAGATCAGGGGAGGAGGCTGCAGCTGGGGGCCAGGACCCTGCAGGGAGCCTCTATGCCCTGCCCGCAACAGAGGACTCCCCGCTCTGTCCCTTCCTTTGCAGCACCTTGCTCAAGCCTCTTCCAGACACTCATGCCCATTTCACAGAGAGGGTAAACTGAGGCTTCAAGAGGTGCAGCAAACAACAGCTACAGAGTGACCAGGATTCAAATCCGGGTCTGTCTGACTCCAGAGTCCCTGTTCTTTGCCATCACGCAATGTCAGAAGCATCCTGTCCTCTCCCTCCAACCCTGTCCGTCAGTCTGGACACACCTTGGCCACGCGCAAGTGTCTGGTGGCAGTGGCGGTATCTCCCTGCTGCTTGGCGTGGAGGGCAGCCAGCTTGTACTCGCGCTGGCGGCTCTGCAACTGGGCCAGGGAGCCGGGGCTGCAGGGACCTGGGAAGGGGAACAGCATGCAAACCATTTCCACTTAATTCTCACAACGAAGACTGTTCTTAGGTCTACTTTACAGATTCGAGAATTAATGCTCAGAGAGGGCATACTGCCTCCCCAAGGTCACACAGCCTGAAGATGGCAGGGTGGGGACTCAATCCCACGATTGTTAGTCTCTGGAGCCATTGTTGCTTTGCCCCCAAGAGAATTCTGTAAAACTTTATGTACTCTTACACGTTTTTAAGTTGACATCGAAAACTTTTCATTTTACGTTGAAAAAGTGGCAAGGGTTGGCATTTCCAGCGTCTTTAAATACTGACATTCGAGAAAGAAAACCATCACACCACGCTTTTAAATCTAATGTATCCTAACTACCAAGGTGATTTGAAACTCACCAATATTCCCTTTTCATTTTTTTAAATTGTGGTAAAATACACACAACATAGAATTTACCATCTTAACCCTTTTTAAGCGGACAGTTCAGTGGCATCAAGTACGTTCACACTGTCGTGCAACCATCACCACCATCCATCCCCAGAACTCTCTCATTTTTCCCAACTGAAACTCTGTCCCCATTAAACACTAACTCCCGGTTCCCCAGCTCCAGACACCCACCATTCTATTTTCAGTCTCTATGAATTTGACTCCTTTAGGGACCTCATATAATTGGAATCACACAGTATTTGTCCTTTTGTGACTGGCTTATTTCACTCAGCACAGTGTCCTCAAGGTTCATCCATGTTGTAGCATGGGTCAGAATTTCCTTCCTTTTTAAGGGTGAATAATATTCCATTATACAGAGTGACCACGTTTGTTTACCCATTTACCAGCATACCTCTGAGATATTGCAGGTTTGGTTCTAGACCACTGCAATGATGCAAACATCGTATTAAAGTGAGTCACTCAATATTTTTGGTGTGCTGGTGCGTACAAAAGTTACTATGCTATACTGCAGTCTATTAAGTGTACAATAGCATTATGTCTAAAAAAGCAATAAATATTCATATAAAAATATTTTATTGTTAAAAAATGCTAACTGACACCTGAGCCTTCAGCAAACTGTAGCAGTAACATCGAAGATCACTGATCACGTTCCCATAACAAATACGATAATAATGAAAAAGTTCGAAATACTGTGAGAATTGCCAAAACGTGACAAAGTGACACAAAGTGAGCAAATGCTGTTGGAAAAATGGCACCAATAGACTAGCTAAAGCGTGGTTGCCACCAAACTTCAATCTGTAAAAAAAAACGCGATATCTGCGAACCGCAATAAAGCAAAGCTTGAGAGAACGAGGTGTGCCTGTATCTGTCAATAGACACAGGGTTTCTTCTACCTTTTGGCTATTGTGGGTAATACTGCTGAGAACACGAGGGCGCAAATACCTTTCCGTGTCCCTGCTTTCAATTCTTTTGACTATATATCCATACTTACTATTTAAATATATGCCACGGTTCACGTTTAGTGATTGGGAATTTCAGATCTTCCCTTATTTACAGCCACATCTCCTGCAGAACTGTATCATAACATGATATATGTGGGTACTTGAAAGGCTTTTTTTGACTCCCCCATTGTACATTTAAATGTTCATCTATGTGCTGTATCAGCAAAGTTGGGAAACAGAATTAAACGGCTTTTTAAACACTATGTTAGTCACAGTTTCAAATAATATGCTCAATACATTTTTAGGGGAAGTATCCCTGAATTGAAAGCCATAGGCAGAACTGTTGGTATATAAAAAAAATACAATAGATACACCACCCAGTGTCCAGAAATCCTAGAAACACCTGAAAAACAGCATGTGTTGTGCTTTTTCAGACTGACAACCACCGCTTTAAGGTTTGGCAGACTTGTCTGAGAAGGTGTCCAAATTGAAGCAAAACACCTTGACATATTTTTTATGTATTAATTTACAATGTTGTGTTAGTTTCAGGTACACAACAAACGGATTCCCTTTGTATATATACACATATATATTTTTTTAAATTCTTTTTCAGATTCTTTTCCATTATAGGTTACTACAAGATATTGAGTACAGTTCCCTGTGCTGTACAGTAGGTCCTTGTTGTTTACCTTTTTCTGTATCTTTTTTTTAATAAATTTATTTATTTATTTATTTATTTAATTTATATATTGGCTGTGCTGGGTCTTCGTTGCTGCACACGGGCTTTCTCTAGTTGCTGAGAACGGGGGCTACTCTTCATTGTGGTGCGCAGGCTCCTCATTGTAGTGGCTTCTCTTGTTGTGGAGCATGGGCCCTAGGTGCGTGGGCTTCCATAGTTGCAGCACATGGGCTCAGTAGTTGTGGCTCACAGGCTCTAGAGCACAGGCTCAATAGTTGTGGCGCACGGGCTTAGCCGCTCCGCGGCATGTGGACTTTTCCCAGGGCAGGGCTCGAACCTGTGTCCCCTGCATTGGCAGGCGGACTCTTCACCATTGCGCCACCTAGGAAGTCCTGTATCTTATGCATAGTAGTGCGCATCTGTTAATCCCAAACTCCTACTTTATCTAGCCCACTCTCCAACACCTTGACGTCTGATTGCCTTTACTTCCTGACACTGCAAGTCTCTCAGTGTTAAAAGAATTCTTCTTCCCGGGTAGAATTATCATTACAATTATCATTAGCACGACACTGAGCAAAGCCGAAACATATCCAGCTTTTTTTGATGAATAATTTTTACATACTAAGAGTAAGGTTTTACTGGCAAGGCAGGTCTTTCTGACACGGTGGTGGCTAGGCCCACCCCCCTAACATTTAGTTCCTATTTCCTTGCTCATTCTTTTGCTACTTTCCTTTCTTGTTTTTAACATGCAGAGAAACCTGCTCCACATCAACAAATAGACAGGAAGAGACAGAGTCTTATTACTGTGATGCCACGTGATTCACAGAGCCTCTGCCCAGCTACAAACCAAAAATTCCATTATGAAAAATTGATGGGGACTTCCATCTGGTGGCACAGTGGTTAAGAATCTGCCTGCCAATGAAGGGGACACGGGTTCGATCCCTGGTCTGGGAAGATCCCACACGCCTCGGAGCAACTAAGCCCATGCGCCACAACTACTGAGCCTGTGCTCTAGACCCCATGAGCCACAACTACTGAGCCCACATGCCTAGAGCCCGTGCTCTGCAGCAAGAGAAGCCACTGCAATGAGAAGCCCACACACCACAAAGACGAGTAGCCCCTTCTCACCACAACTAGAGAAAGCCCACGTGCAGCAACAAAGACCCAATACAGCCAATAAACAAATAAAAATAAATTTTAAAAATATGTAAATTAAATTGAAAAATTGTTGGTGATTTCAGCTGAGAATCTCAGGTGACAATTTCTGATAGTCATCCTTGAACTTTGCCAAAAACAAAAGCTTAGAAACCAGCCTGGCTGCGGAAGGATTTAGAGACCAGGCGTTTGCTTTCTGAACCCCAGGCCAGTGTTTCAGGTATCTCTTTGGTTCCTACCAGGGCAGCGTTTGCCCCTGGGGCAGATCCCCGTGTTCTTTTCCAAGGGGAGGTTGGGGGAAATAACTTCTTGGGAGGTGCGTCCTCCAGCAGGTGAGTTTTATAGGAAAGACCAACAAGCTGAGGGCTTGGGAATTATTCACTTAAAACCCTACATGTTGGAATCAAAAAGTCTACAAACAATAAATGCTGGAGAGGGTGTGGAGCAAAGGGAACCCTCCTACACTGCTGGTGCGAATGTAAATTGGTACAGCCACTATGGAGAACACCATGGAGATTCCTTAAAATAAAAAAAAATAGAGCTACCATATGATCCAGTAATCCCACTGCTGGGCATATATCCAGAGAAAACCATAATTCGAAAGGACATGTGCACCCCAACTGCAGCACTATTTACAATAGCTTGGACATGGAAGCAACCTAAATGTCTATCATCAGGGGAATGGATAAAGAAGACGAGGTACATATATACAACGGAACATTACTCAGCCATAAAAAGGATGAAATAATGCCATTTGCAGCAACATGGATGGACCCAGAGATTGTCATACTAAGTGAAGTAAGTCAGACAGAAAAAGACAAGTATTGTATGATATCGTTTATAGGTGGAATCTAAAAAAATGGTACAAATGAACCTATTTACAAAACAGAAATTGAGTCACAAATGTAGAAAACAAACATGGTTACCAAGGGGAAAAGGGGGGGGGGGAGGATAAATTGGGAGACTGGGATTGACATATACACACTACTATATATAAAATAGACAACTAATGAGGACCTACTGTATAGCACAGGGAACTCTACTCAGTACTCTGTAACGGCCTATATGAGAAAAGAATCTAAAAAAGAGTGGATATATGTACATGTATAACTGATTCACTCTGATGTACAGCAGAAACTAACACAACATTGTACATCAACTATACTCCAATACAAAAATTAATTTAAAAAAAACTAAACTAAACTAAAAGGTCTTGAGATTTTGAACAGCGTCAATATGAGAAAAAGAAAAAGAGGTCATGACTAATAATGTTGTGTTTCTGCAAAAAACAAACAAAGAAACACCAAAACCCCCTACGTGTGGGAATGTTATTCAGTCATAGAAAGGAATGGAGTTCTGACACACACACGGCAACGTTACGCTAAGTGAAGGAAGCCAGACACAGGAGGGCAAACACTGGGCCATTCCACTTACGTAAAACATCTACAAGCGGTAAATCCACAAAGACAGAAAGCAGAATGGAGCTTACTAGGGGCAGGGGGAGAGAGAAGGGGGAGTTAGGGTTTAATGAGGAAAGAGTTTCTGTCTGGGGTGATGAAAAAGTCTTGGAAATAGAGGTGATGGTTGCACAATATTGTGAATGTGCTAAATGCCACTCAGTTGCACACTGAAAAATGGTTAAATGGCAGATGTTTTGTTAAATATATTTTACTGCTACCACACATACAAAACCTCTCTGTAAGCCTGTGTCCCCCTTGGAAGGTAGGATCCAGGGACGGAAGGGTGTTACAAATATCTAACAATCAGTGCTGGGCCTGCACCCCCGCAGAGGGGCCTGCCACTGAATAAATACCCCCCCATCCCATGTCAGCCCAGCCCTGCCCTTGGCCTACCTGGGGGCAGCTGGGGCTTAGCCGAGACCAGGGACGAGGCTGGGGAAATGGAAGGAGGACCCTCCACGATGACCCGGGGATCTGGGGCCGGCGGGTTCATAGAGGCCGGTGGGTTTGTAGGGGCCGGCTGGGTGGGTGCAGGGGTGTGGTCGGGCGTGGCCACTGGGCCCTTCCCCACAGCCACAGGCGGCGGAATGTCCCCTTCGTCGATGGCTTTCCCCTTCCGGACAGAGGCAAGCAGGTTTTCAAGTGTCTGGGAGAAAGTGTGAATGTGGGTTTGAGAAAAGCCTGGAGCTGGGTGTAGGGGTCAGTGGTGAGGTCCCTGCGCCCTCCAGTCTGCCCGCTCACCTTAAGCCCCCGGTCGTAACGCCGCATCTTGGCACCATCTCCGGCTTGCCTAGCACTTTCGATCGCTGCCTGGTAGAGGGCCAGCCTCTCCTGCAAGGTGGCCTCCACCCCTGGGCTTGGGGTTCTGGCCTTCAGCTGCAGGAGGGGCCAGGAGCACAGTCTGGGAGGTGACCCCACTCAGGCCCACCCTGATAGCTTCCTTGATTGAGTACCTACTGTATACCAGGCGTGTTGCCACCCTAACCCTGAAGGGGCAGAAATCATCATCCCATTTCCCAGGGCAGAGAACTGGGGCTCGGTGGTGTCCCGCCACCTGCGCGAGGTCCCATGGCTGCGAGGGGAAGAGGAAGGCCTTGAACCCTGGGCTGCAGGGACCAGTGTCATCGGGGGTATACCTGGACTGCAGGAGGGTGGGACTCCAAAGCCTTCTGTTCCTCCCCAAGGACCTCATTCAGTTCCGCCTGCAGGGACACACAGCCAGGGGCCAGTGGTGAGGGCCTGCTGGATGGGGCAACAATGGGATGGGGGTCCCTGCCCCGCCCTGGGTGCTCACCAGCAGGTCACCATCAGCCTCCACATCGTCCTCGTCCGTCCCCTCCTCCCCATCCTCGTCTGGGTCTCTCATGCACAAGCTGGCCATCTTCTCAATGGCCTCCATGGGCAGGGGACCTGGAGGCAGGGGAGGCGCCAGCTGGACCGGGATCCTTCAAGAGTCCCCGGCCTCCTGTCCTGGTCACCCACAGCCCCCGAAAAATAGGGCAGCATGTCCCCCTCCCTGCCCTTCATGGCACCCCATTGCCCTCGGGCCTGCCAGGCATGGCTCCCCCTCCCCGCCGATCTCCCTGGTCTCATCTCTTCCTTATCCAGCCTATGCCAGATCTGCACCTTTCTCACTGTGGGACCTTGGGCAAGTCACTTCACCTCCCTGGGCCTCAGTCTTCGCATCTGTTGGATGGGGACAACAACAGTCTCTCCCTCACAGGTAGCTTGTGGGGACTAAAGGTAAATGAAGCTCTTAGAACGGCATACTGTCAGCATTTTGTTGTTCATGTTATTCTCGGTATCTGTGGTACCATGTGCTATAAAGTTGCCGCAGACATGGAATTAGCGAATACTAAACCATTGTCCCCGGAGGAAATACAGCATTATTAGGTTTCCGTGAGCCTCTGGGAGCATTTTTGCCAACCCACCAATACATAACCTTGTCTTATATGTGTTTCTACTTAAAGACCCCTTATTTAATTTATATTGTTGATTCATCAATATTGAGCTCGAGGCCAATAGCACTATAACTCATGCCTGAATGAAGCTTATCTATAAGGTACATTCCGCCTTCTCACACTTAGAAACAGGAGACAGCACTTCAGTACTATGCTTGGGGGCCATGTGGAGCCACAAAATCACCAACAAAAAGCACAAAAATGAGAAAATTGTGGCATTAAGCAGATCAAGAAAAGGACACATTTATGCACTGAGACAAGAAGGAGGAATGTCACTTCAGCTGGGAACATGCACATCGGTGACTCAAACTTTTTGCAGCTCTGTGCGTGTCTGTGAATGACTGCAAAAGCGCCACAAGCACTGATTTGGGGGTTACAAATAAATTTCAGCCAATAGGTGAAATCACACATTCGGAATCCACAAATAATGAGGATCAATGACATTAGCTAGAAAGTGTAAAGGCTCATGTCCCTCGAGCTCCAGCCCCACTTGACCACTGCAGAGTCCCCTGCCCCCCGCCATCTCCAGGGCCTCTGCATGTGCTGTGACCCCACCCCCTGCCCTTCTAGAAGCATTCCCCTACTCTTCACCTGGCCCTCCCCATTGTAGGTGCCTCCTCCAGGAATCCCAGTCCAGCTCACAGGTCTCCCTCATAGCTCTGGGCCTTCCCCATCCCAGCCCTGATCACGGAACAGCAGGTTGGAGGACGTACCACGTCCTGTGTGAAGTGCGTGATGAACTCTAGAAGGTTAACTCCAGTGATGCAAGTGTGGTCGTTATTCCCATTTTATAAACAAGGAAATAGAGGCCCACACAGGTGCTGGAATTCATCAAGTCACACAATAAGTTGCAGAGGTGGGATTTGAACCCTCATTCTGGGTCCAGAGTGGATCACTTAACCCTTGCTCAGACTGTGGATGCCAGGAGGGCAGGCACCTTCTCTGTCTTCTTTCCCTCATGGCCCCAGCCCTCAGCTCCAAGCCCCGCCCACAGAGGGAGCTCAAAAAATGTTCAGGGGCGTGTTGAGTCTCACCTTTGCCTTTAAGCTTCTCCAGGGCTTGAGGCTGGCCCCCCACCAAGGCCAAGAACTCAGCCTCCAGTTCCTCATCGTTAACTGCATCCTCAGGGATCATCAGGCCGTCTGGGGAGAGGTCAACCAGCAGGCCCAGCTGCGGGAACAGTGGGGGTTCCGTCAGACCCTGAGATGCACCCCAGCTAGCTAGAGGCAGCCATGATGGACCTGCAGTCCCCTTGGAAGGAAGGGAACCCAGAGCTCCTGGGGAAAGCCATTTCCCTGGGGAGTGCCAGGAGGCCCAAACAGGCCCAGAACACAACAAGTATCCCAAGATGGGCAGGCCCTCTGGCACAGATCAACATGGGGCAAAGTGCAGGTGGAGAGACACAACTGCCTGGTCTGAGCCCACACCCGTGATGTGCTGCTAGCCAAGTTCAGCAGGGAAAGAAGGCCCTGCACCCTGCCCCAAAGCAAACCCGAGTTTTTCCTTTCCAGCATCTTCAGCAGAGTGAGCCATGCAGGAAGGCTGGAGACGTCAAGAGCAAACAGAAGTCCAGACAACTTAGAAGTTGGAAGTGGGGTCTTTACTGTATAACATACCTGTCTTCCTATCCAATCCTGGTTAGTGACCAACCATGATGTGATATCAGGTTGAAGTACACAAAATTACCCCCCTTTCTTTGGGTCAAAAATGGCCAAATACTGGCAATCATATATGTCTCCATCTAATAGTAATGATGATAACATTTACTGAGAGCTATGTTTTAGCACTTTCCATAAACTATCTCAATGAATTTTCACAACTATCCTGTGACAGAGGGACTCTTAGGGGCTCCATTTTACAGATGAGGAAACTGAGGCTTAAAGCTGTGAAGCCAAGTATCCAATGTGTAGAAGCCAGGAGGGAACTTCAGGTCAGCCATACTCTAATACCTGGGCACTAAATTATTAGTGGGTCAGCTGTAATACCTGAGCTCCTTCCATCAAAGCCAAGAAAAATCAAACTCTCCTAGTGCCTGGGGCAAAGGCAATGAGGGAGGGAGAAGGCACCCAACCACAGTTTTGTGGGCTCATGGCAGTAGCTCTGGATTTGCACTTAGCTCTGGCCAAGCAGTTAATCCCCATGATCTTGGGCAAGTGTCCTCACCTCTCTGGGTCTCAGTGTTCTCATCTGTACAATGGAGATAGAAGAGCCTGACCTGGCCAGGCTGATGCGAGGGTTCCGCGAGGGTTCCACGAGTGCTCAGGCCACGAGAGCCATAACTGTCTTTCCTACCTCAGGTCCGAGGCCTTCCCCTCCCTGTAGCTGTTACAGCAACAGGTGGCCCTGAGCCCTGGCAGGGGCGCCAGGAGCTGGGGAGCCGGGGCCGACAGGACGCACTTTGGGGGCCGAATGTAACCTGGGGGGCGGGGACCCGGGCTCACCTGGCGGTGGAGATCAGGCTCCCCTGGGGGGTGGGGCCCTCCCTTGAACGTGTGACAAGGGTGGGAAGGGTCCCCTCAGCCAGGCCGTGGGGTACAGACTCACCTGACGGGCGGTGGCGGCGCCTCGGCCCGGGGGTCCCGGGGGTCCCTTCCTCTTGTGCATCTTCCAGGCTGGATACTCGGACCACCGGACCCCTGGCCTGGCCTTGCCCTGTGTCCTCACCCAGGGCCTAGGGCCGCGCACGCGCCCTTCCTGAATTCCGCGCCCCTCGCTGGCGCCCCGCGCCCGCCGACCCCGCGCCCGCGGTCCCTCGGGTGGCCGCCCCACTTCCGCCTCGGCCCTCGGGCGCTGCGGCACCTGAGCTGAGCTCCTGGACTTGCCGGGCCCACCTCACTGAAACTACAATTCCCGGCAGGCAGTGCACGAGCGCGCATGCGCGCCGGGGGGTGATGGGTGGGGCCGCGTGTTAAGCGGGAAAGAGGCGGAGCGTGCGCAAGTGAGGGAACAGTGTTGGCATCGCGCGTGCGCGCGACTGGGCCTCGTAGTGCGCGGGAAAGAGGCAGAGCGTTTGCAGGTGTGAGGGGTGGTGGTGGCCTCTGGGTTCACGGCGTTGCGCAGCCGCCTGCGAGCTCCGGCGTTTGCTGGTGGTCCTGGTGTGGGCAGTCCTCACTTTTCGGTGACCGGGATAGGGTTAGGGTGGGCCTGGTCGGCAGAAGTCGGGTCCACAGCGGTCAGGCCTCGGACCCCCTGTTGCCCGGACTTCGTGAGGGCCAACTTTGCCTTTTCTTCTCAGAAAAACCTTACGCAGATAATTTAACCGAATTATCCCCCCAACAGATCCAGGTAGATCTTCCCCGTTCCCGATAAGGACAGAGGAACCTCGACAACTTCTCTGGCCCAGGTCGGTTTTGGCTTGTCTGGCTCCCTAGGCTGGAAGGAATTGACCTGTGACAGCGACTCCTGTCTCCCTAAGACCCCAGGCATCCCACGCAGGGCCCCCCGCTTCTTGAAATGTTCCCAGGTGGCCCCTATGAAGTCCTCCGATGACCCTGAAGGGCCCAAGTGTCACCTTGAAAATCCTGGGTTGTCCCTTAAAAAGGGTCCCAGGTACCCCAGCCTGGAGGGAGGAGGCTTCAAAGGCTGCCCCATCTTAGAGACTAGAGGGGGCGTCCCAGGGCTTCCCACGGCCCCAGCACCTTGCCCAGGTACTCTCAGACCCTGGGCAGAAGGTAGGCAGTCCCCTCTCTGCTCTCTGCAGTATGGAGGACTTTAAATTCTTACCGGGCTGTAGCCCAAGGTCCCACCCTGTGCCCTCTTGGGGCCCAGTTGACCCCTGGGGCAGCCAGATGGGTCCAGGTGGGAGTGGGATGGCCTCAGCCAAGGCCTCCGGCTCTGTACCCAGAGACAGGAACTGCTTGTAATGGTGATATTTGCTCCTTGTTTTCAGATTTCTCTAGGGTGGGATAAAATGAGTAAGAGGAAGAAGCTTCGGACCTCAGGTATTTGGACATGCAAGGTGACACCTCTTTATTGCTGCTGCTGCTTGTAAGAGGAACGTGGGCTTATTGCAGAAATGCTAACATGACCACACCAAGCTCCTTAAAATAACGACTTAATACATGCAATGATGTAATACAAGTGTAAATTATGGAGAAATGCTTACAGTAAAAAGTGAAACCTTTGTGGAGTTTCCCCCAGCCTCTAATGGGATCCCACAGCCTAGGGGAGGCCCCCAGGCTTCAGGGCAGGGGTGCAGCCTCTGTGCAGGCCCACTCTCAGAGATGACCTGTGAATAGAGCTTGATGTGCTGGTGTGCGGCTAACTGCTTCACTCTCGAAACAAAAACCTGGGTTCATCTCACCGTGTGATGGCAGATGACTTAGCACGTGTCTCACTTTCCCCTTATACGTAGGGGATAATAAGAGCACCTACCCTTTCCTTTCGAAGTGATTCTTGACCTGTTGAGGGGAGCAATTTGACCTCCAGGGGACATTTGCCTATGTCTAGAGACATTTTTAGTTTTCACAACTTGTGTGTGGGTGTGGGAAATTGGTTGGTTTTGGTATTTCGTGGATTTAGGCCAGGGATGCTGCTCAAAATCATGGAATGTGGAGGACAGTCCCCACAACACAGAATGACCTGGCCCCGAATGTCAGTAGTACCCACATGTCAATAGTGCCAAAGTTGAGAACTGTGCCCTAGAGCTCACACGTAGATTAGTATTTGTAAAGCACTGAGACTAGATCCATGGTAGGGCACAAACAGATGCTGCTCATATGATTGTCCTTTCAGATTAAGAAAACATTTTTCATTTTGAAACAATTTTAAGCTTACAGGAAAGTTGTAAAAATAGTTGAGTTCCATCTACCCTTCCCCCAGCTTCTCCTAATGTTAACATCCCCACAACCATCGGATGACCATCAAACATCTAGTGTAGCATAAAAGACAGCAAATGAACTTAAGTACACTACTTCTTCCAGACTTTTTCTTTGTGTACACAAATACAGTGTTTTTATTGGAAAATAGAATCGTCACACATACTGATCTGCAACCTCAGTTTTTCAACCTGAGACTGTCTTTACTTCTCAATATACATATAGAATTTCCTCATTCAAAAAGAAAAACACCCAGTATTACATAGGGTAGCTCCGTTTGCTTGTCATTGGCTAAGGTAATCTAAATTTCTTCAAAGTTTACGAATGACCCCTTCACTTAGTGGTTAATGAACTTTGAGAGTAGCACTCATTTTTTCCCCAAGATGTGGGACAGGAAAGAAATTATCAACAGATTGAAGATGTTTGGTGCAGAGATGAGTAACAAGCTGTTTGGAGGCACAGGAATTTCTCTGACCTTGGAGGGAGAAGCTGGGGCCAGCCAGGCCCACCCACAGCAGGTCATTTGGGGCCTCTCTTAGAAGTGGACTTCCCAGTTCAGTGGAGCCTGGGCTGGCCCAGGACAGCTCTTTCTGTGTGTCCTGGATAGGGTGGGGAGAAAGGAAGAAGAGTCTGGCAGGTGGTGAAAGGAGCCCTTTCCCTCCTGGTGTCTTTGGCCGTTGGTGTTGAACACAAGGTTCTGCGTTATTTTTTCTTAAGTTAATCCTCTGGGGACAGATCACAGGAAGGAAATGGAAGCCTCTTCACTACTGTTAATATTTTTGCTTTTTATTTGGTACAAATAAATGTCCATTGGATAAGCACAGTAAGCTAGTGTTTGGGTATCTTAAGAAACTAAAAAAATGAAGCTGCTATATTTTTGCATTTCTGGCAGACAACAAGATGGGAATGCGTTTGTATAAGAAACATTCATTGAAGCCTTGCTCTGGGTGCAGTGCCAGGGTAGGCACCTGAGGTGAGGGGTGAGAGACAGGGCGAAGATGAGATCAAGATGAGACTCAGTTCCTGCCCTTGACACCTTCAAGGTCTAGTCAGGGGAAAAAGAAAAATGCTTTTCACTGAGAGAGCTAATCAAATACACAACAGTGGGGTAAAGTTCTAAATGGACACACCCAAACCGTAACTGACAGAATTAGGAGAAATTACAGGAAAGCCACTGTGGCCTGGTGGAGCCCCAAAAGCCGAACGGATGCTAAAGAGGACCCTGGCATTCAGTGTTGGAGGGAGGGTCTCTTTCAGTGGGTTCACTTCAGGGTATGTGAGGAGCTGAGTTTGGAAAGGGTCTACGTGACTGACCTCCAAGAAAGTCAGACCTGGGTCTGGTTTGTCTTTTTGTTCTCGCTGCCTAGTCAGAGATGCAGTACATAGTCAGTGATCAATAAGTGCTCAGGTATCCTTAAGTGTGGAGGCTCTGGAGCTGGACTGCCTGGATTCCATTCCAGATTCCTCAACCTCTCTGTGCCTCAACTTTCTCATCCATAAGACAGGCATAACATGACAACCCTGCCTCGAAGTTTTATCACAATGTACTTGAATTCTCAGGACAGTGGCTAGTATGGAACTCACTAGAGTCAACCCTTATTATTTGTTCATTGAATAAATGCTTCAATTGGGGCCAGATTTTGGAGAGGTTTTACAAGCCAGCCACTATTGGCAGTTTCTGTATAAGGGAGTTTCCTTCATTCAACAAATACAAGTTAATAAGCACCTTTGCTTTCAGGGATGGGAAATTGCTCTAAATTGCTGTCAATGATGGGAAAGCTATTGTAGGGATACAGCAGGGACCAAGAGGCAGCCGAGAAGTCATCTCCTTAGCACTCGATGACTCTGGGTCCCAGTTTTGCCAGGGCGGATGTTCCGCAAGCGTCATGGAAGACCAGGGTGGTGCATAATTTAGTGTCATCTGCATTTCCTGGGAGGTGATCTGGGTTTTCTTGTGCGTTTATTCAGTCATCTGCCAAGTATTATTGAGCACTGACAGTTTATTAGACGCTCTTCTAGCCACTTGAGACCCAGGAGAGAGTGAGATAAACGAGGCCCCTCCTGGCATGGAACAGGTCGTAGTGGCAGAGACGGAAAATGACCCAGTACATCGGATACTTGCAGCAAAAGTGTGACGTGAATAGAACAGAGCATGGGCCCGGGAGGAGTTGCTCTATAGAAAAGGCAAGCATGGCCGCTCTGCAGGGACACTGGAGCTGAGACCCGAAGGAGTCAGCACACACCTCTCACCACTTCCCCAGAGAGAACAGTCTGCTGGGCCAGGTTGTCTCGTGTGGTTCCGAGTCAGGCCAGGTCACCTCAGCATTCAGCGTCAGTCAGGACCAGTCCATAGGTTAAAAGCCTTTGGATCCCATGGCCATGTAAGCTCCTGGGTCCCACCTGGAGGAGGTTTCATCCCATCTGTCACTCTCCAGGCAAGCGTCAGAGCAGGGATTTCCTGCCCTTTGCACAAGCCTGCTCACATTGCATCAGCGGCCCAGGTGTGTTGGTGGTCGGCCGTGGCAGTGCGTGCTCCCACCATCCCCCACCCCTTCATCTTATTCTGTCTCTAAACCAGGAGGGGAAGGAATCCATCCTCCGAAACTTCCAAGGAACCCAAGGCCAGGAAACTCTGACAGGGCCCCCCAGAGTTCCAGGTTGGGCCATTTGCGTCACGCTGAAGAGACAGAGAGCAGATCAGGACCCACTCCCTCTGCAGAGCAGTGCAGGGAGGAACTGGGACAGACAGCCTCCAGGTAAGTGGCTCAGAACATTCCAGCAAGTCTTTCCACGGACAGTGGGCACAACACTGGTCTAGTGGACAGGATGCAAAGGGGAGGGAGCCAGTCAACATAACCCGTGCAGTGCGGTGCCTCACCCCTGGGGGACTGAGCTCCTCAACGTTTTGCCCTAGGGTATCTCCTCTTTAGCAAGAAAGGTCGATATTTTATCCACGGGCAAGGAAAACCTTGAATTTTTCAAGGTCACTTAGTTACAGAATGCGACTTGTCCTGCCTGCTGGTCAAATCCATATTTATCCCACATTCCTTCTTAATCAAGAGGGGACTGAAGGAGTTGTGGGTCTGTGAAATAATAACCTGTAAGAGAGAATAACAATCTTCATGTTCCAGGCAGCTAATAATAAATACTTTACACACATCAGCTCATGTAATCCTCACGGCACTGTGACTTGGGTTTTTATCCCCATTTGGCAGGTGAGGACTCTGAGGCTTCAAGAGATCAGATGACTTGCCTAAGGCCACTGCGCTGGTACAGGGCAGGCTGAGGTTCTGGCTGCCTCTGGCCGCTGTGCTTTCTACCACAATGCTTTCCCAGTTCCCTTATTTTTTCAGGAAATATGTAGTATGAAGCACAGCAGCGGGAAAAAAGGAAGGTCTGGAGAACCATTTAGTCTCCACAGGGTTAAACCACATCTAACTATAGCAGAGTAGAAAGGGTTAGCAGGAGTTAGGAGAAGGAAGGTTCCTGCTGCCCGAAGTCTTCAGAGAAAGCATCATGGGTTGGACAGGCACGTTTTCTGAGTGAAACATTGAGGCATGCAGTCTGGCTGACAGAACCACTTTCTGGGGCGTGTGTCTGTCTAATCTCAGGTCCTTGCGGTCTGAGGGCCAAAGGCAGGCCTGCTGTGTGTGTGATAGGAAGGGGGGGCCACCTGTCACACCTAAGCCATTCTTCCAGACAGACACGATGATGTCACTGTGCCCCTCACCCCTGGAGAGGCCCTCCAGGGCTGATGGGGTCACGGCTGCTGCTCACCCTGCTGTCCGAGTCCATAAGAATAATCAGAACCTACAGAAATGGATTCCCACTCTTTTCTTTGGTTTCTGTGTTTTAAATGTTTTATTAAGAAATACCGCATGTGCAGAAATATAACAGAAAAAAGCAACATAAAGCAATCAGCTTAACACATTTGTGTTGAGAAAAGAAACCTTGCCAGTACCCCACAAGCCGCCCAAACAACCCGTCCCAATTAAAAATTTTCGAACAGACGGTTGTTATCAGTATCTAGACTTACTCTGTCTCCATAACCTCCCTTGGCACAATTCAATCCCATTAGCGTAGCTTCGTGCTTTTTCCTGCTCCACTTCCAAAGCTGAAATCATGAAGTTTCAGTTCCAGATTTTGATCTTTTTTTACAGTATATATATCCACGTTTATTTAGACATAACTATAAGCCTCACCAGGTTTTTTTTAAAGACTTTTTTTCTTTTTTCTTTTTATTTTATGACTGTGTTGGGTCTTCATTGCTGTGTGCAGGCTTTCTCTAGTTATGGTGAGCAGGGGCTTCTCTTCGTTGCAGTGCACGAGCTTCTCACTGTGGTGGCTTCTCTTATTGGGGACCATGGGCTCTAGGGTACGTGGGCTTCAGTGGTTGTGACACGCAGGCTCAGTAATTGTGGTGCATGGGTTTAGCTGTGAGGTCTTCCCAGACAAGGGATTAAACCCATGTCTCCTGCATTGGCAGGTGGATTCTTAACTACTGCGCCGCCAGGGAGATCCCTATAACTTCTTTAGAATTTGCAGAGTTGGGGGCTGAAGTGTCAGTCCACATGAGAATTCCTCTTCTTACTTCAGGAGCCAATTCCTGGGATTATAAGAGTAAAGTGCTGCAGGAGCAGGCAGCTTGGATTCTAGATGTGGGACTCTGCACCCTTCTTGGCAGTCACATGTGCCCTTCTTTATCCCACCCTCTCTCAGCAGGTGCTCCAGGGCTTCCCTCTTAGGGGACCCTGGGCACTACTTTGCATTTGGATTTCATTCTTCGTTTGTCTTACTATGCAAGTTAGCAGCATAGGAGGGCTTGAGAACCTCCTCTGTTTTGTCTTTCTCCTCCCAGCTCTCCTGATAAGGAAGCAGGAGCTCTACCCAGGCTCCTTGGGCAGCCAGAAAAGGAGCCAGTTCCCCTTCCTCCTTCCCAGGTGAGCCTGTTTTGTAGCCTCACGTAGGTACAAAAGATGCTGCCTCCCTGCAGCTGGAGATCTTGTGTCTAGTCAGCAGCAGCAGCCGCTGGTGGGAGGGAGTGCCGAGGGTGGAAGGCAAGGGCCACGTCTGAGACCGCAAGAAAGAAACCGGTTCTGGTGTTCGCCTGTTTGATTTCCAAGACCTCATTCCTCCCTTATCTTTACTGCTGTTTTGTTCTTGTTGTATCTGGTTCACAGAACTCAGTCGGGAGGTTTGTCCCCCAGTTTGCAAAACCCAGGAAGACAGCGACAAGACAAGCAGAGAGGAGGGAAGAGGACCTCGGGAGTGGGGCCTTCGGCTCGGTAAGGCCCTACCATCAGCCTTCTTATTGGCCCAACCTTGACAGCCAAGCTCAACCTTGGTTCCTTTGGCAATGGCTAGCCCTGCAGCTCTCCACATCCCCCCCGCACCCCTCCCCCCATTTTTAGCGCTCCAGGCATCAGTGGATGGCAGTGCTCTGCCAGCAGCTCACAGGCCTGTGAGAGGCGCTCAGGACAGTTGGGCCTGCACTGAAGCTGTCAAGGCCAGAGCTCTCTTCCCCAAGTTGCATGAAAGTAGTGAAACTCAGAAAGGCAGCCCACATTCTCTCCCTGAACCCCTATGCCTCTCAGGAGCTTTCGTGTGAGTCAGGATGGGTGGGTCTACAGTGTGCTCTCTTGTCCTTGTCACCATGAGCTCCAGGAGTCATGATGTCTCCAGAACACATGCCTCTAAAAAAGTGAGTGGTGGGCATTCCCGGCAGCTTTGTTTGTAAACACCCCCAAACAAGGAACACCCCAGATGCCCTTCAGCGGGTGAATGGTTGAACAAATCGTGGTCCATCCACACCATGGAACACAACCCGGCAATAGAAAAGGAACAGGGACTTCCCTGGTAGTGCAGTGGTTAAGAATCCACCTGCCAGTGCAGGGGACACAGGTTCGATCCCTGGTCTGGAAAGATCCCACATGCTGCAGAGCAACTAACCCCGTGTGCCACAACAACTGAGCCCATGTGCTGCAACTACTGAAGCCCCCGTCCCTAGAGCCCGTGCTCTACAACAAGAGAAGCCACCGCAGTGAGAAGCCCGTGCACTGCAGTGAAGAGTAGCCCCTGCTTGCCCAACTAGAGAAACCCCGTGTGTGGCAATGAAGACCCAACACAGCCAATAAAATAAATAATAAATAAGTAAATAAGTAAGTAAATAAATAAATAAATAAAAGGAATGAACTGGAATGATACACATAACCACCTGGATGGATCCCTAGGGCGTTACGTGGACTCAGCTGGGAGGCTGCAAAAACAGTATGGCCACGATGGGTGAATGGATAAACAAAATGTGGTGTATCCGCATGATGGGACAGATATTTGTACATCCATGCTCACTGCAGCATTATCCACAGTAGCCAAAACGTGGGAGCAACCAAAGTATCCATCAACAGATGAATGAGCAAATAAAATACCATATATTCACACAGTGGTATATTATTCAGCTTTAAAAAGGAAGGGATTTTTTTTTTCTGGTCATTCCGTGCAGCATGTGGCCTCTTAGTTCCCCAACCAGCGATCAGCCCATGCCCCCCGGCTTTGGGAGCATGAAGTCTTAACTACTGGACCACCAGGTAAATCCCAAGGAAGGGCCTCTGACACAGGCTACAACATGGACAAACCTGGAGGACATTGTGCTGAGTGAAAGGAAATAAGCCAGACATAAAGCAACAAACACTGTGTGATCCCACTTACACCAGGTCCCTAGAGCAGTCAAATTCTTCTGATTCCGCAAGGGGTAGAACTGGGGGAGGGGGGAATGGGGATTTGGTGTTTAATGGGGACAGAGTTTTAGTTTGGAAAGATGGAAGAGTTCTGGAGATGGATGGTGGTGACGGTTGCACAACAATGTGAATGTACTTAATGCTGCTGAACTGTCCACTTTAAAATAATTAAAATGGTGAATTTTGGATTATGTGTATTTTACTAAAATTAAAAACAGAACAGCACAGAGAGGCCCCTGTGTGTGCCTCCCCCCACCACGCCCCCCAGCATCCCTCAGTGGTAACATGTTACGTAAGTGTAGTCCATCGGCAACACCAGGCAACCGACCTTAACTCTGGTGCAATCCATAGGACCTCCTTGATTTTTACATCCTTAATCTTCCCGAGAGCCTCCATGAACCTGGTGCTGGTGGGGAGAAGGAGCTGGTAGAAAGAGGGGTTCCTGTGGCTTCCCTGGTGGTCCAGTGGTTGAGACTCCGGGCTGCCACTCCAGGGGGCGGGGATTAGATCTCTGGTCAGGGAAGTTCCGCATGCCGTGAGGTGCGGCCAAAAAAAGAAAGAGGGGTTCCTGTGCTCCCGGTTCCCCCTCCAGCCCTGGCACAAAGCTCTGCCCAGCATTGGTACTGATCCCTATTTGGGTGCACTGTCATCCACACAGCATCTGAGACTTTGTACAGGGTTGATTATTGAAGGCCCAAGGCTGAGTGTTTTTCTCTCCACAGGAAGCACTGCCAGAACCCAGTGCCCTGCAGGCCAGAGGCCAGCCTCAGGAGGAGTTCCCCCAGCTTGCCCTCCAGGGCAGGGGAGGCGCTCAGGAGGCCAGGGACTCAGAAGACCAGACCCAGGCAGAGAGCACCCGCCCCAAGCCCAGTGGCCAAAGCCCTGTGACACCTGTGTCCGGCGACAGGGATCCTCAGCCCTTGGCCTCCACCAGCGCCTCTCCAGAGTGGGGGACGGTACCCTCAGCCTCAGAGAGGGCCAGCCAGGACCACCTGTCAGAGCACGGGACCCACATGCCAGATGGTGGAAGCACAGAGGAAGGTTGGGTTCCAGGCGATCACGGCCAGAGAGGGCACCTGCCAGGCAGTGATGCTGAAGAGAAAGAGCCAGACCGAGCAGCCCCCCAGGAGGGAGATGCCCACGGGGGAGCAGAAGCTGACTTGCCTGAGGGGTGCCAGAAGGAAGGAGATGGCATCCTGGGCCCAGAGCCCGGATCTGCAGTCCAGGGCCCTCCTGGGACTGGTGGGGGAGCAGAGTGGAGCTGTAGCAGCCCAAGATGCTCCCCACTTGGGGCCGTTGTCATCACAGATGTGAGCACAGACCCCACTGAGCCAGAACAGAGGGCTCTGGGGGCGACTGGGCCAGACAGGGTGGTCAGTGCCAGGATGCTTGCCTCTCCCAGTGGGAGGGCTGCTGATGGAGGCCGCGGCGGGGCCCTGCTTGACCACATGTCTCTCACTGGGGAGAGCACAGGAGGCAGGGGGGAGGCACGGCAGGAAGACAAGCCCCCTGGTGATGTCCTGGGGTGCCTTGCGGCCTCCCTGGTTCTGGCTCATGAGATCCAAGAGCCCACAGTAGGTGCTGGGGATTCCAGCCCTTTCACCTTGGAAACGGGTCCAGGTGTTGGTCAGACACAGTTGCCAGGCCCGGATCAGGAGGGGCTGGGAGGTGTGTGCTTGCTGCCTTTGCCGTCACAGGCTGTGGGTGAAAAGGCAGCCGAGTTAGGGAGTCAGAGCCACAAACAAGACCTCCAGGGGCTCGGTTTGTCCCTTGGAGCCTCTCCTCCACCAGTGTACAGAGAAGCAGTGGACCGCCTGCCCCAGGATGCAGGGTCATGCCAGGGCAGCTCAGATACCCACACAGGCCTGGCAGGCCAGCCCCAGCACCCTCCTGACTCTTCCGAGCAGGCCATCTGGGAGGGGTCCCCAGCCATGGAACTCGACTTCCTGCCAGACAGCCAGATACAGGATGCCCTGCAAGCCCCTGGCTTTGAAGCCCCACCAGAGCAGGTAAGAGCTTCCCTGAGTTATCGTCAGATGTCCCAGTACAGGCGCCAAATGGCCACGCGTCCTCCCGAACTGCCCAGCAGTGGGGGTAACATGGGCACATGGCCATCTGTTTATACAGCACATGAGTCCAGGGGTCTGAGTCACAGCTTCAGTGGGTGTGGAGTCTGTGATATTCTGGAGAGGATAGACCTGCTTTTCTATGAGGGGCCCATCTGTGTGGGAGCTGAAGAGCCCTGGGACATGACATACACCTGTTTTGTCCACCCTTCAGTGCCCTGCTCTGGCCAAAGGTTCCCGAGGGATGTATAGAGGGCAACAGATCAAAAGAGGCAACCTCAAGAAGCCAGTGACTTCAAAACTGGGCCTGGGGGCAAGGACTTCACTCCCTCCCTGGAAAAAACCTTTGCCTGTCTTTAGGGTTATCGGCGGGGCCCTAATACGGTTCTTTTCCAAACACATACGTGAAATTTCATTTGTCTGCTGGAATTTGTAGGGGCTTTGCTTCCTTCAGGGCCTCCTGAGCCTGTGCTAGCCGTTGGCGGTCACCTGTCAGGGCAGGTGGCAGCCCTGCTTTGGCCCCACCCCCCGGGAAGCACCCCATCCCTGGCGGCTTGGCCCACCTGAGCCTGAGCTAAGTGCTTTCTTTGCAGCCTCGCCCCGATAGGTAGGCGGTTCTCTTTCCACACACTGGGTGCGGCTGAGAGGCTAAAAAAGGTCAGACACCTGCCCCAGGTGAGGCAGCCAGGAGGGGAGGAGTCTGGGTTTGCGCCCAGGTAGACCTGATTCTGCAGCTGTGCCTCAGCTGTTCCATCTTGGAATGAACACAGAGCCCAAGTCACGTCACAAACGTGGCCTCCGTCTCTTTGGCTGTCCCTGTTTTAAAACTTTATTTTGGGGGGTTGTTTGAAAATGTTTTTGTGTTAAGATATAAGAGCCCGATCTGTGCCAGGAGTGAACAGATCAGGCATGGTCCCTGCCCCCGTGAGGTTTTCAGTAGCACCGTTCCCGCCTACCTCTCCCGGAGTGAGCATTTTGTACCCTGTCATTTTGGCACTTAAAGTGTTGTATGACACAGCCCCAAACAAGCAAAGGACGTCATCTGGTGCCCAGCTGAAGAAAGCTAGCTACTCCAACTGCAGAGGGGAATGTGACCGTGTTGAGCAAATGTGGGTCTCAGGCGCTGCCTTGCAAAGGGCTGGCCAGGGGTCATTTGTGACACAGGCCTATCCAGTGACTTTTTAGGCCTGGCCCTCCCTGCCCTGGCCCCGATTCCTTGTAACACCCATTGCACGTTGCTGTGATCACCAGGTGAGCAGAATCACAGAAACTGAGTCACAGTGCAGTTCTGTCAGAGCATTTGAAACGATTGCCCAGGCGAGGTAGGCACTCAGGCGCTGGGCAGAGCTGAAACTTTATAACTAAAGCCACATCCCTGGAAAAAGCAAATCTCTCTCTTGGAAAGAAGAGCTACGTCGTCCCCAGTCTCTGGCCTCTTGGGCCGTGGCTGAGCGAGAGGGCTGGGGAAGCAATTGGGACCTTGGGCGGCGTCCAGTGGGCCAAAGAGAGAGCCTTCCCCGGAGCTGCCACCAGCGAGTGAGGTCTGAAATCACCAAGGAGTCGGCAGCGCCTGTGCAGAGGACCCAGCAGCACCCGGGGTGGACCGGCCTCCCGGGGGAG
This sequence comes from Hippopotamus amphibius kiboko, assembly GCF_030028045.1. Lineage (NCBI taxonomy): Eukaryota > Metazoa > Chordata > Mammalia > Artiodactyla > Hippopotamidae > Hippopotamus > Hippopotamus amphibius. Next base: position 12,586,111 of record NC_080200.1, on the reverse strand, counting down.
GAGGCTCTGCCCTGACAAGACTGCGGACGCCCAGGCGAGTTTTGTTTTGACACTGGGCGTTCCTGAACAAGTCGGGGCCACCCAGGTGCAGGTTCTCATGGGAAGGTTCCAGATGGCAGGAAGGCCCTGTGGGCAGGGACACGTGGTTGGAGAGAGTGGCCCTCGGCCTCACCATGGCACAGCCATGACCACTGCTTCAGAGGAAGGGCCCTGGGGACTTGCAGCAGTGACAGACTGGCTTCAAACCCAGCTGCCCTCACAGGGACGCTCGGTGTTTTCTTCTCATCGTTGTTCCCTTGGGACGTGATGCCCACCCCAGGGCTGGCGGAGCCCTCCTCTGCCCATCAAGAGCACCATTTAAAACACTGACTCCCAGGTCCTTCTCATAGCCCAGGGGGGTGGCCCCCCACATTCAATACAAGCACCACCATTGTTGTGACCAACATTTACACGACCCTGGTGGGAGCCGCGGTACCTGTTGAAGAGGAGACTGTACCTCATGACCAAGAATGGTGCCATGAGTGGGGTGAATCTGTGGCATCAGATTGTATTTTGGGACTTCCCTGGTAGCGCAGTGGTTAAGAATCCACCTGCCAATGCAGAGGACACAGGTTCAAGCCCTGGTCTGAGAAGATCCCACATGCCGCGGAAAAACTAAGCCTGTGTGCCCCAACTACTGAGCCTGTGCTCTAGAGCCTGCAAGCCATAACTACTGAGCCCGAGTGCTGCAACTACTGAAGCCCGCTTGCCTAGAGCCCGTGCTCTGCAACAAGAGAAGCCACTGCAATGAGAAGCCCCACGCTGCAAATAAGAGTAGCCCCTGATTGCTGCAACTAGAGAAAGCCTGTGCGCAGCAACAAAGACCCAATGCAGTCAAAAGAAAAATTTTTTTGTGTGTATTTTCAGTCACAGAGTTGCCTCCATGAAAGTCAGCCAGGCGCACGGGAGAAACTGTGTTGTCTAGAGCAGGCTTCCCAACCCCAGCACTGCTGGCATTGGGGGCCAGATCGCCATCCTATACACCGCAGGGGATTGAGCTGCATTCCAGTTTCTACCCTCCAGGTGCCAGGAGCACCCTCTCCCCCAGGTGTGACAACCAAAAATGTTTCCAAACTTTGTGACGTGTCTCGGGGGCAGAGTTGTCCCCAAGTGAGAGCCCCAGGACTGCAGACAATTCTTCAAGTCTGGTCCTTTGGATTTGGGGACCCTTTGCAGGTCAAGCTCAAGCCCTTCACCCTCGTCTCCCACCCCAGGACTTTGGCCTCCTCAGAAGAGGCCCGACAGCCCTGGGCTGGTCACTCCAAAAAGGCAAAGAGCCTCTTTGCCTCTTTTCAGAGGGACATACATCACCTACACGATTGAGCCGGACATTTTCCATGAAAATGAAACCACCACTGACATTCAGAAGTTTAAGCTTCTCAGGGTTTTCCGGCTGGCTCCCCTGTTAATTATGAATTTTTCCTTTCGAAACATGTTTGCACAATCTTTTCCCTATGTGCAACTCGTGGCTTATCTGGCTGACCTCTTTCCCTCCATGCCTGATGCCCACCTCGCTGCAGTCGCCACCACTTGGGGTCTTCTCTACACCCTTCTAGGTACTGCAGGACAAGTCGGAAACAGCACCCTGCCTCAGCTGTCAGGGACAAAGAATGTGTGCGTGGAGCCACCCATCAGTACAGGTCGGCCTGTCGAAAGACGCAGGCCCAGGACAGGACCCCACGGTCAGGCCCAGTGTTGCCCTTCTGCTCTCTTTCCAAGGAGGGAGGATGAGTGCAGTCCAGGCTGGTGGCCCGTAGGTCCATCATGGCATCTGTCCCCCACACCACTTCTCTGCAGGAGTCCGGCCTCGGTGTTCCTGGTGTGGCAGAGGAGAAGCCAGACCTCCCCTGCCTGACTTTTCCTTCCCTGTGCAGGACTCGCCCAGCTGGGCCGTTCACATGTGTGTGTGCTCTCTCTTTCCAGTTGTTTCCTGCAGGGAGCAGGCTGGACCCTTGCTGGCCTGGCACCAGCCCACATGCCGACAGCGGCCCCCTTGCTGAGGCCCAGCCAAGGTAGGCAGGACCTCAGGACCCTTGCCTTGCAGGAGTCCTCCTTTTGTCCTTGGGAGGGGAGAGAGTGGCTGCTTTCCTGGCACAAGAGCTCCTGCGCTGTCCCTCACCCCAGCCCTGTGAGCTCCCATTTTGTGGATGAGGGTGAGGGAGGGGGCCCTGGCTCTCCCTCGGGGGGCTCCACTTTCCTCAGTCCAGTAAGGGTGCTAAGCTCCAACTTTCAAACTGCCCATGTACTCCGGTCCCTGCGAGTGGAGCACTCGCAGTCAGCAATCTGCATCCAAGCCAGCATCTCTTGCAAGGACCCCTGGGATGGTGCCCCCAGCTCTGTGGTGGTTTTGATGGATGTTGTGCGTTTTTCTGGAGAGAAGGTCCAGAGCTTTCCCAGAATCTCCATGGAGGGAGAGGGGACCCAGACAGGACTAAGAACCATTGGCCCACACAACCTCGGGGCCATCTGCCCTCTTGCACCCTCGGGCCCTCCAGAGTCTCCAACCTGTCCCGTCTTATTTCCTGCTTGATTTTGTCCCCCAAGGTGGCCCACCTTCTCTCGCTCCTGCAGGTACTGGATGTGCTGTCCTTCCAGCCCGGGGAGTGTGTGTGTGAGAGACTGTGTGTTGGGGGGTCCTCTCCCCTCACCCCAAGCCTCTCGCAGTCCCTCACCTCCTTTCCTGTCCCTTCTCCACGCCTTGCTGGCGGCTAGCACTGGGTGACAGTCCTCTCCTGTTACCTTGGCCCCTCTGCAGAGCAGCAGCTTATCGATTATTTATGGCCAGGTTTCTGTTTCTGTCTGGTGAGTGTGGAGGAGGGGTTAGGGATGCAGCCCTTGGCGGAGTTTGTCTCTTCCCTCTTTCTCCTCCTCCTCCTCAGGGTAGAGGGAGGCTGTGCTCCCACCTTCTGCCCTTACACACACATCTGTAAATAGTACACTTGTTGCCCTAACCCCCTGCGGCCCCCTCCACACACACACACACACACACACACACACACACATGCACACCCTGCACAGGGACCAGAGGCAGTTTAGTCAAAGTGGCCCCACTATTTGAGCAAAGAGGAGGGAGATTCCTGTGTGAATCTCCGACGGCCTGCATGGATGGCTGGAAGCCCCCAGGTGGGACCCGGGGTCTGGTTCTGCGGCCCATGGCTGAGGGGGAAAAGGCAAGAGACTGGGGCCCAGGCTGGCCAGTCATCTCAGGGTGACCGAGGCAGGTGCTGCAGAACCAGAGTTCCCATAGCGACAGCCCAGGAAAGGCCGCCAAGCTGGGCAACCCTCTGCCCACCACAGGCTGCACCTGTTAGATACGGCAGCACCGAGGCACGTCCATCCCTTCCACAGACGCTGACACCTGCCAGTGCTGGCTCCTCCAGGAACTGCTCTGGGCACTGGGGAGGCCGCGTGGGACAAAACATGAAGCTTCCACCTAGTTGGGTGGGAGCGGGGGAGGACAAGAGACACATAAATTAGGTGGTCAGATGGCAGAGTGTTCGGGAGAAAAAGACAGCAGGGCAGGGGTTAAAATTTTAACCTGTGGTGATGGGGAGGGCTCCCTCCTCCCACCTTCTCCCCCCCACCCCCAAAGAGGAGACATTTAGGAAAGAACATTCCAGAGCCCTGAGAAGTGCTCAGGGAATGGCCAGGAATTCAGTGTGGCTGGAGCAGGGGTGGGGCGGACAGGAGGGAGAGGGTGGGGTCTAGAGGTGTGGGGGATGGTGCAGGGCTGCAGGGAGGGACTTTCGGCTGGGTTTCCATTTCCACAGCCCCTCATGCCACATGGGGGACAGGCTGTGGGGGCAGAAGCTGGGGGGCGGGGGAGGCTGTGGCAGCTGTCAGACAAGGGCCACGGCGGTGGGGGAAGTGGCTGGATTCTGGGTGTGCTTTCGGCAGTAGAGCCGGCTGGGTTGGCCATCAGGGCTGCGACCGAGGTGGCTTCGTGACTGTCAAAGGTGTCCATCTCTGGAGAAGACAGCTCGAGGCCCAGCAAAGCCCCCCAGGACGGAGTCTGGTGGGGCTGTCCACTGAGCTCAGGCCTCTCGTCCCTCCCTTCCCACCAGGACCCGAATGGGGATGGAGACCTGCGAGGCTGCCAGGATGGAGGATGCAACAGACACCGTGCGTGGCCTAATCATCGAGCTGTCCAGCTTGAAGTAAGGGCTGGGCTTGGATCCATGGGTCCACAAATCCCGGGGATAGGTGGAGGGGACAGGGCCGTGGGCAGATGGTGGAGTGCCCTGTGCAGCAGCAATCCTGGGGTGCCAGGGTGGGCCCTCCGGGAAGCTCCGCCAGTCGGGGCCCCCGCCGGTTGTGTCATAGACCCGTCCTGCAGAGCTGCTGGGTTCTGAAGAGGGGCCAGAAGGGTCCCAGCCTGCCCTGCAAGCGGGCTGGCTCTGATCGTGCACATGCGCCTGTGTGTGTGTGTGGCCTGTGAGGACGCAGGAGTGTGTGAGCCTCTGTGAGCAGGCTGGGGTGCCCCAGTGGGAGGCGCGGTCCCACCTTGCTGCAAGGTGGAGCACAGCTCAGACCCGTCTCCGCACAGCCGGCTGATCATGGGCACCCGCCGGGACCTGGAGGCCTTCAAGCGCCTCAACTACTACCGGAAAGCAAAGCCGGCAGGGAAGGCCCCCGCACCCTACACACCAGAGGGGGCTGGGAGTCTCCCTCGAGGGGAGCAGTCCTGGAGGGACTCGTAGACTGCTCCCAGACCACCTGGGGATCGGGCTGTGTGTGCTCTTGCAAGCTCGCTGGCCCCCAGAACTGCCTCCTGTTCCTGCCAAACAGCTGGAAGCAATCCCTCAGCAGGCCCCAGGAAGCCTGCAGGCCCCTGCCTGCCCCCTGGTATTTTGTTACCCTTTGAGACGCTCCAGCAGGTCCCCCGGTGGGCCCCAGTAACCTCCCCTCAGCTGACCCGGAAGTCAGCTTCCCACGGGAAACACAGGAGGCCCTCCCTGCCTTTGTCAACAGCCTCCCTTGGGAGTCACACCAGGAGGGAACCTGCTCCTCCCTGTGGTGGAGGCTGGAGGCAGAGAGGCTGGCTGGGGCCCCAGGAAGCCGGCTGCATCTGAGCTGGGGGCTCAGAGCTGCCCAGATGTTTATCTGGGTTTGCAAATTTGGTCTCCTCAGCCAAGGTTACGAGGTTACGGAAGGTTCATAATTTGTTTCTTTCCTGGAGGAGAAAAGGGTTCACTTTGTTGGTTCTACCCTTGTCTTCCTCTGGATTTCCATTTTATTTCTTCTGGGAAGTCTGTTAATAAATGATCCCCTAGCCAGACCTCAGACCTCCTGACCTGTTGTTTGGGGTTTGAGACATTTTCAGTTCCTTGATGTCCTGCCCACAAACCTCCCTCACCGCCCCTTTCTCCCTTTACTTCTACTTCTCATCTTCCCTGGGAAGACAGGTTGGGCTGCTGTTGGGTCAGACTCTCCAGGAGCAGGTGGCCATGTGCATGCGAGCACACGTGCATGTGCACGGACTCCAGCACACACAGTATCTGTGGAGCAACACGCCCACTGAGACATCTTGACTGACTGTCCAGCTGGAGTTCCGAGTTTGCGTTCCGCGCTGAGACGGCTTCGCCTCTCCTGCTGGGCGCAAGCTGCTTAGAGGCCCCGGCCCGGAGGAGGCAACCCTGGAGGATTGTTCCTGATGCAAACACAGCGAATGCCTGCAGGGTGCTGAGGGCAGGCTTTGCACACCCCATCCCACCAAGCCTCACCACAGCCCCAATGACGTCACACTGTTGTAAGCAGTCCCAGGTGCTGCCGTCAAACCCATTTTGCAGAAGATGTGCTTCTGTTAAATAGGTCACCACGAGGTGGACCAGACCCAAGGCTATAATTTGTTGCTCTGCCTGTGACTCCTGCACCCCAACTCTTATGGCCAAGGCAGGGCCCTCCTCCCACCGCCCTCTTATACCCTGGGACACCCCATTCAGGAGGGAGCAAGGTGGGTCAGGGTCCCCCAACCCTTCTCCCTGCTGGATGTGCAGCTTCTTCCTTGAACCCGCCAGGACATGCCCAATCGCCCAGTTCCCTGGATCTCAAGCCTCGGTGGTTCTGGCTTATACAATTAGCATTTGCAGGCAGCTGGGGGTGGCTGAGGTATTGTGTCCCCTGACTCAATTTGAAACTCTTGGGGCTGCTAAGGAGGCCTCCTCTGTGTCTTCTTTCTCCTCCTTCCCTCTCCTCTCCAAGCCTGGGCGCCAGGCTGTCTTCAAGGGCCGTCTCCCATCCCCGGCTCACCCTAGCTCTCCTCCTGGGTGGCCTCAGGTCCCAGTTCAAGTGGAAAAGCCAAGGGCAAATCCTGGGAAGTCCAAATCCTGCCCCCACTCAACCCTGGGAGACCTTGTGGGCTGAGGGGGGAGACCATGAGGGAGGGAGGAAAGTGGACTGGCACTTATCACCTGTTGCCACCTGGAGGCTGGGGGAACAGGATCTGAGGGTGAAGGAGGCAGATGGGGTGGGGAGCCCCACAGCACAGCCCCCCAGGAGAACCAGATCACACTCCCTGGGTGGGGATGGGTCTCCATCCCTCTCCCATTCCTGCCCAAGCACAGCCAGGTCACCTCCATGGTGCCCCCTACAGAAAGCCTTGCCTGGCCCAAACCCCTGCCCAGAACAAGTTCCCATTCCTTGTAGCCCCCCACCCCCGCCCAGAAGTCCTTCCCTTGCTCTGAGGGGCCCAGCATCTGACTCCATGGCCCCCAGTTGCTTGGCCATTGATGGTGACCTAAACATTCACTGAGGGCCTCCTAGGTGAGAACAGTGATGGGGGGGGCCCCTCTAATTGTCTCTCCATGCTACCTTCAAATCAGGCCCCCACCTTCAGTGTGGGGGATTCCACCCATCTGACAAGTCCCTGTGCAAGGGGTGGCTGGAAGAGTCTGCAAACACCAAACATCACAGAAGCAGCCTCATGGTACAAACCCAGCAGCAAGTGCCCCACTCAGAAGTGCCAGGCGACCCCTCAGAACCCCACAGTGCCCACTCCCATTTCTCAGCACAAAGCAGCTTACCCCAGTGCCCCAGGGTAAACGGAAATCCAAATAGCAGTTGGGGCAAGTGGAGGTCAGAGTTTCACGTGGGGGCTGAGGATGCAGCCAGGAGAGGAAGCTCCCCAGCCCCACTGGCGCAGTTCACGCTACCTTGTCCCAAGACCAGGCCTCGCATGACGCTGATCTAGTCACAAACGTTTATTGAGTACTGACGGGGTGCCCAGCGCTGGGGAAGAAGGGCTGGGGTGCCTGAGAGCCACCTCCTTCCTTGAGGGGGGCGGGGCGCGCTTTGGGCTGTGCTCCAAGACGCGGCTCCTTTGCCAGGCCCGCAGGCTGGGGGCAGGGCCTGGGGGCGGATCCTCCGAGGGTGAATCTTCCCTGAAATCCAGCCTCCACTGAGCCTGGGTCCCCATCCCCAGGTGAAGGCAGCATCCCCGTCCTGCCCGCGCCAGTCTCCTTAGGCAGAAGAGGAGGGACAGCAGGAAGAGGGAGGAGTTCCAGAAGACTTCCCGGCACCTTTGGAACCTGGATTTTAAAATCGGGGGGGGGGGGGGGGGTTGGAAAAAAAACATTTACTAATAGGGACGATTCAATGCTCCGGAAGTACCGACTCAACCTGCAAGGCTGCCGGGGATCTGGCGCCACCTGCAGCCTACTTCTGGAACAGCGCCCCGTGACAATTCCCGGCCCAGGGCAGCCCCTGGTGGGACCCGAGCCAGACACAAAGCGCAGAAACTCTAATTCGGTCCTGCCGTGCTGCCCCCTCGCGGCCGCTCTGCTCCGGCAACCCCAGATTTGTTACACCCAGAAAGTTACTTAGGAGGACTTGCCTGTGCCAATACCGTGGTGAGGGCTCCCCCACCCCAACCCCCATGCCCGCGGAGGCAACTTTTTCTTTTCCCTCGGAGTTAAGGGGGAAAAGAAGGATTCTGAGACCATCATCTCTGCGTCCCTTCAGCTTCCTACCTCTCCCAGTTGGACCCCGTCAGGGAATACTATCTCTCCTGGAGGCAGTCTCTCACCCCTCTAACATGTTCACTGCACAGCTGCCGGGATGGGGGGGGGGTCCTCCCGCCCGGTGACTTCCCCAGGGGCTCACAGTCCCATAGAAGAGGTAGTATACCTGCACCGGGCAACCAAGTGGGCAGGGGGTCAGACCCGTCTCCTCTGTTGGCCGCCTTCCCCAAAGACAAAGTTGCTAAAACGTATTTCTCTTTTAAAACTCTGCAGGAGCTGAGGTCTTTCGCATCTGTAATAATAACTACTGCCACTTAAGCCAGAGCTACTCAAAACGAGCCGGCTGATGGCCTTGCCGCATGGCAGCATCCGGGGGAGCTGGTTAGAAATGCTGGTGCTCAGGCCTCACCCAGACCTGCAGAACTGGAATCTGCATTTGGTCCCTGGGTTCCCAAAGCAAGACTGGGGGATTGGGGGGCCCTATGTGGGGAGAGCCCTTTAGACCTCAGGGAGGCTCCAGCCACAGCTCTCTTCAAAACTTCAGTCCCAGCCACCCTCTGGAACTGATCCACACACAGCAAACTCATGGTACTTCCCTCAAAACTGACGTTTCCCCAGACGCTGGGACTCTCCCTCTTCGCTGTCTTTGAACACCTCTGCCTGGAAGACCAGCCTCTTCCAACACCCTCAAATCTGCCCCCAAGGTCCAGCCTGTTAGCCACTGTCTAACACACTCACAGTCTAACACACGCTTAACACGCAGACCTTGTCTTGTCCCTTCCTTGGCTCCCTAGTAGCCAAGTCCAGACTCTTTAAGGTGACCAGCAAGGACCTACAGGCCCTTTCCTGAAATCTCTGACACCTTCCCCTCCACCATGCATGCACACATACTCCATCCCAGACACACCAAACTTCTCTAAGTTCCTGAACCAGCCCCAATGCCTGGGCTCTCTTTCAGCGCTCCACCAAACTGAATTAGGCTTCCAGAAGTCACCTTCTCCAGGAAGCCCTCCTGCACCCCTTCATCTGGATCAGGTGCTTCCTCTAGACTCCCCCATGCCTGTGTTTTAACTGTCACTCTCCCATCTACCACTGCCGGCCAAGCCCAGCCCAGCGCCTGGCACTGGACAAGCCTCACAAAATATCTGGCAAGTGAGTGAACAAGTGAGGTTGTTTCTCTGAAACTGAGCCATTTCCCTGGATCTGGTCACACAGCTCCTAAATGCCAAGCAGGATTGGAGCCCCTGCTGTACGTGTCCCCAGATCCCACCCCTAGTCCCCATGATCTCCCCGCTAGATCATCCCGTGTTTGGAAAAGGACAGCATTTCCCTTATGGGCCCAGAGAAGGAGAGTGCCTTGCCCAAGGCCACACAGGGAACCCCATCCCCAGCTTACCCACTTAGGGCAACAGTTCTAGAATACTGTTCTAAGCTTTCTACGTGAATTATCATCCCCCAACCCTCTGACGTGGGTGACCCCAGGGGTTAACCCACTTCACAGAGGCCCCTAGGGGCTCAGCCCAGGGCAGACCCCCTCCACAAGTCCCCCCAGCCACCTGTGTAGGTACCTCCTCCTCCTCCTCCTCGGCGTCCCAAGTCCAGCGTCCTGGCCTTCTCCGGGCGGGCCAGCTTCTTGCCAGCAGAGTTGCGGGTGGTATAGCTGTAGACGGAGGTGTAGCCCTGGCCGGTGAGCGGGCAGAAGCGGCGGGTGTGGGCGCGCTCACGAGTGGCACCACACTGGGGACACACGTAGTCTCGAAGGATGGGGCACAGCACCCGGCCCGCTTCGTCCTTGAGCACATGGGACTGGTAGATGGCCCGGGACTCGCCGTTGTGTTTGCAGAAAGAGCACAGGCGTTCTGGAGCTGGTGAGGATTCCGGGCTGGGCTTCTGACCTTCCGGTCCTGGCACTGGTTCTGGCTGGAGGTCCAGCCTGGTCTCAGGCTCCTCTTCCCCACGCGGAGCCCCTACCAGGCGTGCCAAACCCAGATAATCTGTCCATAGATTGAAGGTCCCCATGGCTGGGCAACATGTGCCAGGTGGAGGGGCAGAGAGAGAAGAAACCCAGCCGTTCCAAAGTTTGTCCTTCTACCCCTCCCTTCCCCTCTCTGGAGCCGAGGAGTCTGGTCTGTCAGTTCCCTCCTTATACCTCCAAGGGGGTGTGAGGAGGGAGGAGCAGGCTGCAGGAGGTTTCTTATTGTCACAGGGGGGGCTTGCTGCCGCTCCCCCAAAAATGCACCTGCCAAGGGGATACATGGTCTCTGGGTGGGCTGGGGGGTGAGGGGGGGTGACAAGACACAGGCTGCAGGGGGCATCAGTAATCTGGAGCCACACACCTCACCCACAGGGCATTGGGAGAGCTACCCCTGCCTAACCCTCCTTAGAGCTTGCCTGCCACTCCTGCCCCACAGGGTGATGGGGGTGGGGGGGTTGGAAGCCCCGCCCCAAAGACTTGCATTGATGCAACCAGTAACTTAGTAACTTCTTTCTTCCTTCTCCTGGGCTGGGGGAGGGGCAGGGTACCCCTGGGCTCTTTGGGAAGGGGGGTGGGGAGCTACTGATGTTCCAGCTGTCTTTGGAAGGAGGATAGGCCTGGCTTGTGGGGTGAAGGGACAAGGACCAAAGCCCCCAGCTCTGGTCACCCTCAGGGAGCTTTCCACCCCTTATCAGTGGAACCCCCCTTTAACAGATGAACAAACTGAAGTATGAAGCCACCTGCCCCTGGGGTTATTCACAAAAATAATACAAAGCCTGCCTCCCCCACGCAGTTATTTTAGGTGTTGGGGAGTCAGTGTGTCCAGGTCCTGGGGTGGAAAGAGGGTAAGGCAAAACATTATGGGTGGGGGGCGAGCACAGGCGCAGGTTGGGCTAATGGGGGGCGGGACCCCTAGCACTCGTCAGCTCCTTGATCTCCCCTCAGATGAGACCTCAGCTCAGTCTCATGAGGATGAGGTGTGCCCAGGAGTCACCCAGGTGGAGCACAGACTGGCAAGTGGAGGGATCGACTGCTGTCAAGGTGCTAGGTGGGCAACGGAAGGTAAAGCAGGGGTCTGCGGGTACCAGGCAAGGAGGGTGAGAAAACTGGGCCCAGGACTTGAATGCAGAGAAGTGCTATGCTGCTTACCCACCTCATTCATTCATTGATTGATTCATTCATTCAAGAAAACTTTATTGAGGCTTCTGGAATCAGGGCTCACTAATCCCCTTCACAAAGGTTTTTCAGCTGTCCAGCCCCGAACCTGTGATTCGTGCCCCCAACCCTCCAGGACTTATTCCCCAAATCCAGCCTGTGTCCTTAAGGATTCCAGATACCAGCCCTCTCCAAGGGGTGAGAGGCTAGGCTCAAGGTCAGGTACTGGCTGAGCAATTTGGGGCGGGGGCGGGGGGAGAGTCCAGGGGGGGTTTTGTCCTCCATCCCATTCCCCTTAGGCTGTGTCCGGCCCAGCCACAGTGACATTCATCCCTCGGTGGGTCTGGCCTCCGTCCTCACAACCCACCGACAACAATGAATGTTGATTGTGACCTTCGCTGTGGCCTAAGGGAGGGGATCCCCAGGACCCCCTCGATCTGGAAAGTGGGGGTCGTGATGTGTGGATGGCAGTTCCAGGCCTCGGGGTCCACTCAACGGTCGATGGTTTGCCTGAGCTGCCCAAACTCACCGACAGGTTGAATGTTCCCCCAAACCCTTGGCAACTTCTTGGGGAGTGGAGGCTGGGTGCGGGGTCAGGGAACCGGATAGGGTGAGGGAGGAGAGGGGAGGGAATGGGGAACTTATAGAATCATTAAGTCAGCAATCAGTTATTAGGTGCCAACTCTCAGCACCAGGACCACGAAAAAGCAGGAAATAAATACAAATAATAATAACAGTAGATATTTATGTCGCCTTTGCTATGTAAATGCATCAGTTCTGGGTGCTGGGCTCAACTTTTCACACATTTACTCAAAGCATCCTCAGAACGGCCCTCGGAAGTGCATGTTATTTCCATTTGTCAGTTTGGGAGACAGAAGCCCATAGAGCACCACTAGTGAGAGGCAGAGGAGGGATTCCTAGTGGCCCCAAGTTGTCTGGCTGCCAAGTTGTTCTGGCCCCGGGGGTCATCGATGCAACAAAGAGATAAACAAGTCATTTTAATACAATGTAATACCTTCTGTGAGCTTCATCGTGTTCCGGGCATGATTGTTTATGAATCACAACCTCCAGGGGGGTTGTCAGAGTCTCCACTTTTGCAAATTCGGGCCTGCGGTGGGGCCGCTGCCAGGCCCTGGCCGCGGGTCCACCTGCCTATTGGACAGGAGCACAGAAAAAGGACCACAGAGGATACCGGCCACCCGCCTGCCTGCAGGGTCTCGGGCATTTGCACTCAGGTCCTTGTGGAGGTCAGCGCCCAAGCGCAACAACCACGCGAGGGTTGCCCCGTTAATGCGGGGGTGCGACTTAGCTCACCCTCGGCCTCAAAATGGGCTGCGGTCAAATCCCTGCTTTGGCTCCGACTGCAGCAAGATGCTGCCCCCTCCCTATTTCTCCACCCGCAATCCGGGCCCCCAGCCCCTCCCTCCAGGGGCCGCGCAGAGTTGGGTGCCCGCCCCCTCGGGTGTCTCCACGCGCAGTCTCAGGGGAGGCCGCTCCCCACCTGGGTCTGGGGACCCCCAAGGACGGCCTGGGAGGGGCCTTCTACTTCAAATGTCCAGCCCCTCCCATTTCAGTGAGGGCACTATCGAGCCCCACAGGATGAACCCCTGGGCGTAACCGTAAGGCGCATCAGGGCCCCCAGGTGTGCTGAACTTGAGTGAACCCCTAAACCACCCTCCGCAGTGGCTGCCTGAGGCAGCGCCGCCCTCGAAGCCCCACCTCTGAAATTCCCTCCTAAAGCCAGCCTCCAGCGACCCGCCCCTCGGAAGTCACTGACAGGCCCCTCCCCCGAGACCCGCCCCCTCAAGGCCCACCCACAAACTGCCCATCCCTAGAACCCTCCCTCTAAAAGCCCGCCCAGAGAGACTCCCAGGTAGCCCGCCCCCAAACTCAAGCTTTATAAAACCCGCCCCCTAAGCCTGTCCTCAAAGAGCCCCGCTCCCCTAAGACCCGCCCCAGGCCCCTCCCTCAGGGCCCACCCCCGCAGGCCTCCCACCTACTGCTAGCTGCAGGAGCGCCCAAGGCTGCAGAACCCCGCCCCCCACGACCTCTAAATTCCGCCCACATAGACCCCCAGGGACCGCGTCCCTAAGGAGTCCCCGAGGCCGTTCCCTTCGAGTTCAACCCCGCTAAGGTCCGCCCTGGCAAGACCTTCCTCCAACCTAGACCGCCTCGGGGCCCGCCCCCCGCAAGACAGGCACCCCTTGAAATTCCCCCACCTCATGCAGCCCCTTCCCCAGAGCCCGTCCTCTTGCCCACCCTGGGCCGGGGTCCAGTCACGTTCCCACGCCTGTCTGGAGCTCCAAATGGGGCGCCATCTCCTGCGGCCCATCCACCCGGCCTGCAGGGCCCCATTCAGGCACAGGGTAATCCAGGCCCTTCTAAGGGGCCGTGTGGGGGTCTCCTGCTTTGAGGATGGTGGTCCTAACAAGAAGAATACTGGGACAGGAGGGATAATAATAATAATAGTGCCTTATATACATCACCCTATTCTTAGGATACCCATCTTATCGATAAGGAAGGTGAGGCTCTGAGAGTTTGGAACAGAACTCTCTCGGCGGTTGCTAAAAAGCTTTGTTCTTAACGACCACAAGGCTAGTGTCTCATCAGGCACGAGACACTCTGGCCACACTGTGGGGGACTCCCCGAGACACTGTTTCCCCTATGCCGCCTCTCCTTTTGCTTCACTGAGGGCTCTGACCTTGACCTACCTAGGAGATAGGTCCCAATAAGGGGTGTCCCCAAGTCAGCGGAAGGACGGTCAGGAAGGCGGGGCTGGGGCAAGAAGGCGGGGCTTCGGGCCAAGGGGAGGGGTGGGAAGAGGCGCTCAGCGCCCAAACCCATCCTGTGGGGGAGGGGCTGTCTGAACACAACCTGGGGTCTGTCTCCCTTTGTCTCTCATGGTCTCATGGTCGGTGTCGGCTTCCCGCCCTCGGTGTCTGTCTGGGTCCTCCTGTCTGGGTCTGACTGTGCCCTTCACGGGCCAGTATTTGGGTCTCTAGCCCTGATGTGTGAGCCTGTCTCTGGCTGTCTGGGGTCGCCTGTGTGTGTCTGGCCCTTTACACCTGATCTCTCCCCTCTCTGTCTGTCCGCCTGTCCTCTCTGGGGCTGCCCTTTGGTGAAAGGCAGCCTGTGGTCTGTCTGCATCTCACTGTCTGCACCTGGGGCCTTACGCAGGGGGCTGACTATTTCTCCCGCCAAGTGTCATGGGGCCTTCTCGGGGGCTGACTGGGCCTCCAGTCTGACTTTGAAGCCCAGCAGGGTAGGAGGCAGGAAGCTATCTCCTCCCACCCCCAACCCCAGGCCCTGGTGCAAAGCAGGGGTGCCCTTCAGGGCCTACTTCTTCCTCATCTTTATCCCTGGGACCCTACACCCCATCTGGGAGGGTCTGAGTAGGGAGCTGGTAATGACTGGGGTGGGCGGCAGCCTTTCAGAAGCCATCCTGACCCAGAGCCTATCCTCACCCCCACCCCCATCCTGAGCTCTGAGAAGGCAGGGCAGCTGGCACGGGGTCTGGGGGTCAGGGTCGGAGGTGAGAGGTCCCAGTGGAGCCAGATGGGCAGGCAATGGATGGAGGCAGCTCTGCTGTCAAGTTGAAGAACAAGGTGGTGGGGTGGTGGGGGAGGGGGGAGCAGCTTGAGGTCAGAGATGCAGGGCTTCCAAGGGGTGTCTAGTGGCTTGTGTGTCCCTGTGTGTATCTCAGTGTGCATATGTCTCTGTGTCTGTGCCCTTGTGTGTGTGCACAGGAGTAGGGGTGGGAGGGACACATGGGGAGGAGGTGTTCAGTGCCTGGCAGACAAAGAGCCCATTATGGAATGTGCAGTGGCAGTGTATGTAGGGGTCCCCATGTGGGGTCCTGTTGATGGCCTGGGCTATCTAGACTGGTGGGCAGAGGCTCCCTCATTTCCATGATACCTGCATGACCTCTCAGGTTCCCACCCCACCTTCCCCAGGCCATCTGCCCAGCTTCCTCTCCACTGCCAGCTGCTCAGGCTTTCGACTCCATGTCCTCAGACAAGGGGCTTGTCTGTCCTGCCCAGACCTGGGGGCAGCCTGTCGGCCAGGAGCCCGAGTTTCCTTCTTAAGAACACCAGATGTGAGGCCGAGGCTGGGGGAGATGAGAAGGCTCCCTAGGGTAGGGGTTAGGGGCTGTGGAGGGACCTGGGGCAGGTGGATGAGAAATTCAGACACTTCTACTGAGGCTTGCAGTGCAGGGCGATCCTGGGTCTGGATCAGGGTGGGCTTCATCTGCAAAAATGAAGGCAGCAGCTGCCTATGGGCCTGTTACTGGGGGGCTGTGACGGGCTTGGGGATCCGAGCTACTCTGGTGGGCTATTTCAGGATGTCTATGGGGGTCTGTAAGTCCAGGTTGGGTGTGCGCTATAGCAGGAGGCTGTCTCTATGCCAGTTGCGTGCATGTGTGTCTTGACACTCCCGTGGGCTTCTGTTTGTGTGTGGCTGTCAGCGTGACTGTGGGTATGTGTCAGGCTAATTGTGGGTAATTGCATGTCGACGTGTGAGCCACTGTACGTGGGTGTCTGGTGTCTGTCAGTGTCACTTTGGGTGACTGTGGTCTGTGTCATCTGATTATAGTGGCCCCTGACCCTTCTCACTAAAAATTCAGCTCCAGGAGGGTAGGCATCTTCATCTCTTATAGCCCCAGGCTAGAACAGTGCCTGGTACATAACAGATGCTCAATAAACAAGTGCTGGATCTGTGGGCATCCAGGTGACTGTGGATTTCTGCGTGTTCCTATGTCCTTTTCCTGTATGTCATTTTCACTGCGCATGCGTTATTGTATCTGTCTGTGGATCAGTGATATGGTAGGTGTCCAAGGGTACAATCGAGGGTCAGGGTGGGTGACTATGGGTGTAGGTACTATTGGAGTGTTATATCTGTTTGTGGATGACAGCGTTATAATGGGTGTCTAGGAGGGTCAGTTTAACTGTATTTATGCAGGTCGAGATTACTATAACCTAATGTCGGGATGTCAAGCATCTGTGCAGGCCTTGTACCATCTGTGTGTATGTGTGTCAGGTTGCCTGGGTGACTGTGGGTGTGTCCTTGCCTGGGTGGGCACGGGGCTATCTATGTGTGCATGTCCAAGTTCTTGTGAATAATGGTGTCTACGTGTACCTGTGTTGGAGCGTTTACCTATCTGTGGTTGTCACAATTACTCTGATGACAGCCCGTGGGTGCCCGTGGGACAGTGAGCCTAGAAGTATCTGTGTGTGCAATAGAAAACTATGTGTGTGTCAGCGTTACATGCAAGAATGTGTCTACCACGTTCGGTGACAGCTTCCTTTCTCTGTGTGGCACTGTTTTCACGGGTGTCAGTCCTGGATGTCCGAGGTGTTGTGGGTGATGTGTGTGCCCACGTGGCAGTGTTATGATGCATGACTGTGTGTGTGCATGTGTGCATCAGCATTCTTGCAGGTGAAGTGAGTAATAATGGAGATGATGTATGTCTGAGGACAGGGTGTGTGTAGATTTGGGGGTCTTCATCAGCGATTGGGGAATATCTAATTGTTACTCTGTAAATGCGTCTGTGAGCCGTCCAGAGAGGTGGAGAATCGCGTGCGGAGGGAGATGCGGGGAAATGAAATGTAGTGTGTGTGTGGGGGGGGTACGTCTCAGGTACCATCAGTCAATGAGGGGTCTTTTCCGTCCCCTCCTCCCTCCCCCGCCACCGCATGCCCTCCAGGGCTAGGTCCCTGTGAAAGGCGCCCTGTCGCTTTAAAAGGGCTCCTCAGCAGTGGGATGCCGGGCCATTTTTCCTTTTTATGGCCACTTTTGGAGGGCGTGTTCCTGTTAGCAAACCTTGGCCCCCGGTAAATAACCTGCAGCCGCCGCCGGTAATGACAATCCGGCGGGGAGCACGCGGAGAACGCCGGGGCACAGGCAGGCGGCGCCGCTGCAGCCCCCGGGCCCGCGGCCGCAGCCAGGCCCGAGCGGGGCCCCCGCCGGGATCGGTCTCTGCAGGGCCCGCACAGGCCTGCGCGCCCGTGAACTTGGCCGGGAGCGCCTTCCCGAACGCGCGCGCCGGCCGGGAGCCTCTCCCGGTCCCGGATATCCGAGGCCCCCACCCGCTCTGCGCCCCCAAGAACAAAGCTCGCCGCCGCCCTGTCCCAGGGCCTCCCGCGGTCAGGTGTCAGGCGGCCTGGGCACTGCTGCCCCTACGACCCTCATCATGCGTCCCCGCCCCGCGGGGGCATCTCGGCCCGCCCGCCCTCTGGCGGCCCCCGCTCGCTTGGGACTTGTGTGTCTGTCCCCTTTGGGGGGATCTGGTTCTCCTGGGGTCCCTTCTCCGGGAAGGCGAGACACAGAGATGCCGCCGGGGCCTCCCCACCCCCTTCCCCGGCCGCCGCAACAATGGAGGGCCGGGCTGCAGAGGCCGGGGCGCCCGCCCCCCGTCCGCGAGCAGGTGCGCGAGGGGGCTGCGGCCGGGTCCCGCCGCCGCCCCGCCCCGCCGCGCCCCCTCCCCGCGGGCGGCCCCCGCCCCGCTCGCGCCCCCGGCCCGCCCAGCGCCCGCGCTCACCTCGTTTTGGGCCGCCGCCGCCTTTCCCCTCTTCCGTCCAAAACCCGCCCGGAAAAGCCCCCCGAGCCGAGGCGCCTGCACGGGAAATTGCATTTTGGCGGCTCTGGGGCTGGGCGGGGGCTCCCCAGGCCGCGGGCAGGGGGAGGGGGCCGCTGGGCTCCGGCGCCGGCTCGAACCCGCGGCCACCGCCTCCCGCCCGCCCGCCTGTCTGTCTCGGTGACGACGTGCCCGCGCTCCCCGCCGCCGCCGCCGCCGCCGCCGCCCCCTCCCTCCTCCCCGCGCCGTGCGGGGCGGTGGGTCCAACCGCGGCAGTGTGCGCCCCGAGGCCTCCCGCCAGGCGCACCGGGACACTAGCGGGGATGCCCATGGGGCTCCAGGACGCAGCTCCCGGGCTCCGCGCAGGGGACACGGGGACACGGGGGCGCGAGCGGGGACACGGGGGCGCGAGCGGGCACACGCAGGAACCCAGATGCACGCAGACCTCAAAGGCACACAGGGAGCACACGCGCACAAAGGCACGCGGACCACAAACACAGGGAAGAGTGTGCAAGGGGCTTCCAGACGCACATCCACTGGAGGGAATGGTAGCAAATGCAGGAGCCCCCGCCACACAAGGATGTCCATTAAACCCAGCTACACATATGGAGACACCCAGGGCCACACAGACACATGCAAGAAACAGACACACCACATCCTAAGGGACAGGAGGAATGCCCTCAGTACTGAAATATAGTACATAGAGGATCCCAGGGCACACACAGAAAATATTGGCACACAAGTACACAGACGCACAGGAGTGGCCCCAGAGCACACACCCACACACAGACAGGCCCAGGGGCATACACAAGGTACACAGACATACAGGTGTAAACATAAATCCAACACACCTCCCCACTCATCAGTTGCACAGCCACGGGAACACGCTGACCTACAGCACCTCAACACACATGGATATATACACAGATGCAATACATGGATAGAAACCCATAGAGACCTGTCAGGTATACAGTCTCAGGAGCACACACAGATACACAAGTTCACACACATAAATATATGCACAATACTCATGTACAATGAGCAGAAGCACTCTGGAATTCGTAGAACCAACATGTACACCCACAAACCCCCTGGACAGGGCCCCAGGGTCACAAGGGTCCATAAGGACACACAAAATACAGGGACACGTGGGGACATATGTATCTGGGACCAACTGGTGTAGGCACACACACAGGCCAGGTATACAGGTCACATACAGGAGGTGGACTCAAAAGTTGTACATGGGGTGGGGCTCTCCTGATCTCCTGGAGATGCTTACACGGAGCCCCTATATTCTCACACACACAGACACACACACACACCAGGTACACTGGCACACACAGAAGGAATAGTACACTGGCTGAGGATTCTTCCAGAAATCTGCACACTGATCCCCCCAGATATTCCCCAACATTATACAAGATCCCTGCCTGCCTT
Organism: Hippopotamus amphibius kiboko; assembly: GCF_030028045.1. Classification (NCBI taxonomy): domain Eukaryota; kingdom Metazoa; phylum Chordata; class Mammalia; order Artiodactyla; family Hippopotamidae; genus Hippopotamus; species Hippopotamus amphibius. The sequence goes on along the minus strand of NC_080200.1, from coordinate 12,566,973 downwards.
GGCCACCTTGACTGGCAGAAAGAGGTTACCTCAGGGCAGACTTGTGCCAGCTGACCTTCCATTGGCTGGGACTGAGCTGACAGATTTCTCATTCTTTTTGTTTATTTCTCCGCCACTCCAGTCCGAGAGGGGATAAAGGAAACCTTTGAGCCCCCCCCCAACCCCTGAAGCCCAGGCCTTAACCCTTGTGGGGCCAGGACCCTGCTCCACCTGGCCACGCCCTTCCCTTCAGCCCCCTCACCACAGTCCTGCCTCAGTTTCTCCTTGACAAGTCTCCCTTTCCCACACCCTCCCCTCTTCCTTCAGGTCTCAGCCCGGAAAGCCAAGCTCCAGCTGGCTCAGGAGAGTAGATGTCCCCAGGACCTTCTAGAGGCTATTGGGGTTCAGCCTCACTCTATACTTGACTTCCCAGCAAATGCGGGATAACTCCACGGAGGAGAGGGCCACTCAAGGAAGATGAGAGTGAATAGTAATTGGGCCTCCGTGGGTGGGGAACAGCTTTGTTGACGTCCCTTATGTACCCTCCCCCTTCTAATGGAAAAGCAGGAGGGGACTGCTTTGGAATATACAACATTTATTCATTCAGTCCCAATCATCTCATAGGGACTTCCCAGGTGGTCCAGTGGTTAAGACTCTGCTCTTCCACTGCAGGGGCCAAGGACTCAATCCCTGGTTGGGGAACTAAGATCCCATATGCCAATGAAGTGAATATTGTAATTTTTACAGATGGGCATCTGAGGCCCAGGGAAGGCTGTCCCTTGCGCAGGGAGGCACAGTCTGCAAGGTTGCAGAGCTGGGATTCTGTGCAAGGCCTTTCTGCATCTGCTTTCAGGATGGGCTTGAAGAAACTTCTTCAGCCAGCTCTCCGGCCTGCTGAGCTTCCCTAGGCCACCAGCAGGGGGCAGCAGACTCCAGAGCCCTCCTGCGGTGGCCCGTAGGCTGGCTCTCAGTTCCCTCTTCCTCCCAGCCCTACCCATCGCCAGCTCCTGCCAGGCTGAAATCTCCACTGCCAACATGCAGGATCCCCAGAAGAAAGGAGCTCTTCTTAAAGAAAGCCCCCTGGAACTGACATCCCAACCAGTGCCTCACTTGCACGGGGTCCCTCTTAAGGTCTAGCTGTAACTCCTTCTTGCTGCAACGCAGGCTGGGCGGGCAGCCACTGCATTCCTGAACTGGGTCAGACCAGGAGAGAGGATTCCTGGATCCTGGCCCAGTGGTTAGTCCCACCCCTACCCCCAACGTCCTCTGAATATCGCCCCCAGAGCCCGGCACAGGATGGGAGGGGCAGTGGGGGAAGCCCTAGTGCCCGAGCCGCCTGGTTCCTTCTGGCGTGGGAACTGCCCTCCCCACCCCAACCCAGCCCCCAGTTCCTGGGGCCCCTGCCAGTGCTGACTCATAGGGGACCCGCGGCTGTGACTCAGCAGCGGCCCTTCCTGAACCTCTCCCTGAGAGATTTCCCACCCCATGTCACCTCCTGTCCCCTTGGGGGTGGTCTCCTCAGGGACCCAAATGTAGGCCTGGTGGGTGTGTAAACCAGAAGGCCCTTCTCAGCTCCGACAACTGCTGAGCCCCAGTTTCCAAGGACCCCTAAGGCTGTGGCCATGGGTGGGTAGGTCAGGCCGTGGGGGTCTAGGGCGGTACCCGTGTTTGCCCAGGCAAGACCCAGGCTGTGAGCGTGCCCTCCTCCGCACACCACTGGAGTCTGGGAAGGGAGTGCTCCAGGTCCATATGAGGCCCCGAGCTAGTTCAACCACAAACCAGCTCCTCCAGCCATCATCCCCATCTCCGGAAATGGCAGCTCCATTCTTCCAGCTCCTCGGGCCAAAACATTCCTTAACAAATGCAATCCATTAACAAATTCAGTTACTGTCCATTCTAAAGGCACCTAGAATCCTACCCTCTCCAGGAGCCCCCAGCCAGGTCCAGCCCCCATCATCTCTCCCCTGGACCTATGCAGTTGCCGCCTTGCTCTCACTGTTCCAGCCTCACACAGTCTGTTCCACTGCAGCCCAAGGGCACCTGTGAACACCTTTAGTCCCTCTTCTGCTCAGAACCCTCCATGGCTCCCATTTCATACATACCAAAAGCCCAAGTCCTCCCTGCAGCCCTACACCCTCTATCCTGTCCCCTCCCTGCCTCACTTCCTCTACTCTGTCCATCCCTCGTTCCCTCTGCTCCAGCCACATGGGGCTCCTCACTGTTCCTCAAATATACCAGGTATTGTCTAGCCTCAGGACCTTTGCGCAACCTGTTCCCTCTGCCACGGACTCTCTTCTCCCAGATACCTACATGTTTTCCTCCCTCACCTCCTTCAGGTCTCTGCTTAAATATCATCTCCTCAGTGAGACATTCCCTGACCTCCCCCATTTAAAATCATACCTCCTTGCTTTATTTTTTCATCACCCTATCACCTTTGAACACACTATATGTTTTACTGCATATTCTCGTTTCTTGTCTGACTCCTGTAGTCACATGTCAGCTCTCTCAGGGCAGGAAGCTTTGTCTTGATCACTGTTGGAGCTCTGAGAGCAGAGTCGCAGACTGTTGTGTGGACATATTGATAATTACCACGTCCCTGGCATGTTGGGGAACAAAAAAGACGTGGCACCTGCCTGCCACTGTCGGGTGGGGCAGACAGTCACGTAGGTCGCTGATTGCAATGAAGAGTTTTCAGTGCTGAAAGCCAGAAGCACAAGAGAGTATAAAAGAGGCATGGGGCCAGCCTGAAGGATGAGGTGCAATCTGGGAAGGCTTCTGGAGGAGGTGAGATCAGGCAGGGCCTTGATGACCAGTGAGGAGTTTGGATATAAGTTGGACATGAAGATTTGGAGGGTTTTTATTTTTAGTTAGATTTATTGAGGTATCAATTACATAGAGTAACATTCAGCCTCTATACAGTTCCATGAGTTTTGACAAATGCATTCAGTTGTGTAACCACTGCCTGAATCATGATATAGCAGACACAGTGGGAGGTTATAAGCAAAAGTATGAAGTCACATGCACCAGGCCATGCACACAACATGAGGACAAGGGTGGAAGCAGAGGACCAGTGTGGCTGTCCACTGGCCTGGATTAGGACAGAAGCCTGGGGGACAGGTGGAAATGGGCAGCTTCAGGAAGTGGGGTGGACAGGTCTCAGAGGTGGACCAAGTGTGGGGCAGGCTGAGTCAGAGGCACCTGCGGGCCACCCGGGAGGAGCTATTTGGAGAGGGGGTCATCAGTACATGGTGACCAAAGTTATGTCCAGGGAGGAGAGCATTTGAGAGGCATTTCACAAAGACTGAGGAGGAGGAAGAGGGCCACCAGGAGAATGTAGTGTCCTGTGGCCAAGAAGGAAGTAGGCAAAGGTGACCTGTTCTTTTTTTATTTTTTGGCCATGTGGCGCGGCATGCCGGATCTTAGTTCCCCAACCAGGGATCAAACCCATGCCCCCTGCAGTGGAAGCACAGAGTCCTAACCAACTGGACAGCCAGGGAACTCCCAAAAGGTGACAGCTTCTATATAGAGGTCGAGGACAGCGATGACTGGGGAAATTGGGCTGACTCAGCAACTTGGTGTCAGTGGTGTGATCAGGCAGCCCCACTAAGAAGGAAGGAAGGGAAGGAAACAGAGGCAGTGAGCCCAGCACGGCATTCTCCAACACAAGTACTGTACACTGTAAGCCACAAACGCAAGCTGCCACATGTGTAATTAAAAAAATTTTCAGTAGCCCCATTGCAAAAAAGTAAAAAGAAACAGGTGAAATGGATGTTGATAATACATTCAATTTAACCTGATATACCCCAAAGAGCATCATTTCAACATGTGATCAAGATAAAAAAAAAAACCCTCTCAATCAGATATTTCACATTCTTTAAAAAAAACTCTATTTCCAACATATCTCAGTTTCAAATAGCCACATTTCAGGTGCCCAGTCGCCAAGTGACAAGTGGCAACACCACTGGTAAAGCACAGATCTAGACAGAACCTGGTTTTGCCCTTGTATGACTCACCCCACTCACATCTCTCTAATCCCCACAGTATTGGATCTTGTCTTCATTAGTTGATTTCCCACACAAAAACTTGTACACAAATGTTCATAGCAGGATTATTCATGGTAGCCCCAAAGTGAAAAAACCCCCAAATGTCCATTAACTGATGAATGGATTTACAAAAATGTGGTGTATCCACACCACATATGATTTGGCAATCAAAAGGAATGAAGTCGTGATACATGCCACAACACGAGTGCATCTTGAAAGGTGAATGAAGCCAGTCACAAGTCACATTGTATGAGTCCATTCATATATAGAGACAGAAAGTAGTTTAGGGGTGCCAGGGGCTGGGGGAAGTGGGGGGGATTTAGGGAGTGACCACCTATAGGGTACTGGGTTTCTTTTGGGGGTAATGAAAATGTCCTAAAATCGATTGTGGGGACTTCCCTGGTGGCGCAGTGGTTAAGAATCTGCTTGCCAACGCAGGGGACATGGGTTTGATCCCTGGTCCGGGAAAATCCCACATGCCGTGGAGCAATTAAGCCCGTGTGCCACAACTACTGAGCCCACATGCCACAACTACTGAAGCCCGCATGCCTACAGCCCGTGCTCTGCAACAAGAGAAGCCATTGGACTGAGAAGCCCGGGCACCACAGCAAAGAGTAGCCCCCGCTCACCCCAACTAGAGAAAAAAAAAAGCCCAACATAGCTTAAATAAATAAATATAAAATCAATTGTGGCGATGGTTACACAACTCTGTGAATATACTAAAAACATTGAATTATTTACTTTAAATAGGTCAATTGTATGGTAAGTGAATTTTATCTCAATAAAGCTGTTTAATACTTAAACTTGATTACTGAGTGTTTTGGTGCTCCCTTAAATTTTGCCTCCCAATGCGAGTGCCTGGCCTCCATCTAGACCAGGCCCTGCGTTCTTCCCATACTAAGCTTAAGAGGGACAGCTAAGGTGGAGAGAAGGCCCCAGGGAAGGTCCAAGGAGGGGAGGCCTGGGCGGAGAGGTAGTAAAGCCAGGGAGATGTGGACAGATGTCTTCCCAGCACCCATGTTTCCTACCAGAAGTCATCGGCTTCCTCGAGTTGCAAGCTCTCCAGGGTGGGAAGAATGCCTCCAAAGCCTGATTCCAAGGGCCACGGCCTACCCGCCCAACCAGACAGCCTGACTCAATTTGCCCGCTGTATGCGTGTGACCCTCCTCTGTCCCCCTAGTGACTCAGGAGGCCTGGAAGCCCCCTCTCTGGGGACGCTCCGCTGCCCAAGGTGACTTTTCACAGACATTGGGGAAGCAGGCTGGCGCCTCCAGGGCCCAGGCCAGGGTCCTGGGGGCAGCCCACCCAGGGCTTTGGCCCCACAGCCCATCTCCCCCAGAGGGCCTAGGGTCTGAGGGAGGGGGGTGGGGAACTCTTCTCAAAGGGCCTTTGTGGGAGCGGCTGGGATGCTGGGGGGGCTGCCGGGGGAACACGCCCTGCGTGACTCACTCCTCATTGCTGGGCAGTGACTCACGTCCAGGGCCCCCTCCTGCCCCCTTGCAGCAGGTGCTGCCAGCTCTAGCTTTGAGATGCCCCCCCCCGCCCCCCGCAGCCAGGTTCATGCCACCCTATCCTGGGCCTATGATCCTCACTCATTTCCCGGGACGCCTGCCCTGCCCTGCTCTCCTCACCCTACACGGCTCGGACCACGGAGAAAACTTCCCACAGTCCCTCTTGCTCTTGGTGGGGTGGGGCGGACGGGGGCGGGGGGACAGACCCCTGGTACTAAGATGTGCCAGCTATTGTCTCACGATTGACTCGTGGCATCCCCAAACCACCGGAGAGGTAGGGTGTTCTTGCTACCTCCTTTTACAGATGGGGAAACCGAGGCTTGGTGAGATTATGAAGTTTGCCCAAAGACACAAGAAGGAGATCAAACCCAGAGTTGGGGCATATCAAAGTGATGCCCGAGAGTGTAAATAGGTAATGATCCCAGCTGCCTTATGCACCAATAATGGGTTACTGCAGCCTGTAACGTCGCGTCCATTTTACCGATGAGAAACTGAGGCAATGAGTGCCTAAGTCATACTCGAGAGTGAGAGGCTGGGCCGGGATTCGAACCGATATCGGAAGCCCGGGCTTGTTCTGCCGCTTCCCAACCGGCCTTGGGCGCCCACTTGGGGGCTGCGGACCCCCCGCCGCCGGGCCCCTCCAGCCGCCGGGGCCATCCGGGGCCGGGCCGCCTGCCAGGCTGCCGGGCGCCGCGCCCGCCAGCATCACGCCGCTGTGAGTCACCTCGCGCCCCGGCCCCGCCCCCCGCGCCAACAAACAGCGCGTTGCCTGGCAACCGCCGCCGGTTCCCCGCCGGGTCTGCTCTCGAGGTCCCAGGTTCGAGCCTCCAGTCGGGTACCAGCTGAGAGAGGCTCCGGGACCCGGTGGCTTTACTCAGATTAGGGACTCAGATCAGGCCTGCAGTCCTTGTTAGCATGGAGACTAGAGCGAAAGACACAGCAGTGGTTCAGGGGAGTGGGGGTCGGCGTGGGGGTGGAGGGGGACGGTGAGAACGGAGGTCCCCAATCCAGACCTGCCTCTGGTTCTCAGGAGGCCAGTGCCAGGGTCAGAGGGTGGCACTGGGGACTTGCTGTGGGGTGAGACGTGCCCTGAGGAGCTGGGCTAGAGCTGCGGTCAAGAAGTCGAAGCCGTTGTCCTAGAGGGATTTGGGGCCCCGACCTGGGGTTGAGGATCAGGAGGGCTGTGGTGGGAGCTTTTGGCTTTTCACCAGCCCCTCATCTTCAAAGGAGCTAACACTTAATGAGCATGTTCTTTGTTCCAAGCTCTGTTCTACACACGTGTGTAGCTATGGGTATTAACTAATGTTCACAATAGCCCTTTGGTATTATTGCCACATGGGGAAATCGAGTCACAAAGAGGCAAAATCCTTTGCCAGAAGAGCACCAAGCTTGAAACCAGGCCAGGGTGACTTGGGCTCCTATGCTCCTCTCAATGGGGTGCATGCCCCCTCTTGGGGATGGTCATATCTGTGGGAGTTTCGAGCATGGATATGAGTAACGGGTCCACGTTGGAGCCCGAATGGGACATGTAAGGGTGTGGTAGGGGCCGGGTGGGCTCCCCGGGGGCTGTTGACACAAAGCTGTATCCTCCAAAGACTGTGCCAGGCCCCCTCCCAGGCGGCCAGGCTATTTGAAGGCAGCGAGAGAGTTCCCCAAGAGCCAGCATCACTTCACTCTAGGTTCCCCAGAACCCATCTTAGCCACCACCCAGCTGCCCACAAGACCCCTAAGGGGGTTGCATGAGGATTTTCTCAGGGCCTCAGACCCTGTGGGGTGGGGAAAGAGTAGGTATCTGCACTAGGGCAGGGTGGGCAGGTGCATACCCCACCCCTACCCCTGGCTACGTTCGAGTCTTTAAAGAAATCTTCCTTTTACTTAAATGATTGAATACATCACTCAAATGGTTGAGTGGGCAGATAGAAGTGTACAGAGTCCCTGGAGAATGTAAAGTCGTGGTGGGAGGTGAGAAAGGTTTCCTGGAGGAGGTGATGGCCTAGGACCTGAAGGATGCTCTTGAGTTGGCAGGTGGGTGTGAAAGGCAGGTTGAAGAGAAGGTGGGGACCTGACAAGCAGGTCTTGTAGGTGACAAGGAGGATCATGGAGGAACTTTTCTCAGTGGATGGTAGAAGGGAAATGTGGTTGGATTTAATTGGCTCTCTCTGGAGAATGGATGGAAAGAGTAAGGCTGGAACCGAGGAGACCAGGGAGACCAGACTGTTGGAGTGTTTTCAGGCCAGGGATGATGGTGGCTCAGAAATACAGTTGCCAGATTTAGCAAATAAAAATACAGGAGACCCAGTTAAATTTGATTTTCAGATATAGAGCAAGTAAAAAAAAAATCTTTTTTTCTTTTTTTGGTAAAAGTGTGTCCCAACTATTGCATGGGACATACTGATACTAAATGATTCATTGTTTATCAGAAAATCAGATTCAGCTGGGTGTCCTGTATTTTATCTGGCAAGAGTACTTGAGGGTCTCAGGGCACCCTGGTGATGGGGAAATGATAATAGAACAATCGATGGAGCAAATGGACTTTGAAGTGTGTACTACTATCATCCCCATTCTACAGATAGGTAAACTGAGGCCCAGAGGTTTTTATTTGGCCGCCGGGGGGTGGGGGAGGGGTGTTAACATGTCTATACAGTTAGCAAGTGGGTGAGCCCCGACTGGAACCTAGGCATGTTGATTACAGTTCACCAGCCGATTAGAGCTGGCATCCTCCCTTCTCCACGGGGTGGGGGATGAGACTTAGACGCCAGGGTTTCCCAGGTTTCTGGTGGCCCAGGTAAGGGCCTTCTTAATGCAAGAGACTCCTCAGCCCCCTCTTGCAGCCGGGATCTGTGCCACCTCCTTTGCGCCCCTCCTCCCAGGACACCGAGGCAGTGGGAGGGACGGGAGTCGGCCTCAGGGGGGCTCCTCCCCCCCCCCCCCCCCCCCCCCCGCTGCGGCTCGGCCTCGGCCTCCTCCAAGCCAGGAGGATCCGCCTTCTGCGCCCGCCAGCAGGGGGAGGGGGAGGGTTATTTTTACCTCCCTCCAGGCAGCCGGGGCGACAGGAAGTGAGCGCGCAGCCCGCCAGATGTGGGGAGCCAGGCAGCTGGGAGCAGCCACAGCTGGACTGGCGGCCGACTAGGGGCGGGGGGAGGCAGGGTGTGCAGAGGGCGGATCCCAGGCCTCAGGTCCCCCCTTTGTTCCCGGCCGCCCCGGCCTCCCCTCTGAGGTCCCCCCGGCCTCCCTTCTGAGGTCCGCCCCTCACTCCCGTTCCCCCCCCCCCCCGCTCATCTCGGGGGGGGGGTGGGTGGCTTCGCTGTTCCCCATCAGTGCGCCAGCGTCTCCGGTGCTCTTGGGCTCTCGGGACCCGGGCGGGGAGGGGAACCTGCTCCTCGCCCTGTGGACCCCCTGGTCCCAGCAGAGTGAGGAGTGGGAGGGGGAGACAGCCGCTCGCCGGCCCCGCCTGCCACCGCCATTGTTTACCCGTCGGCTGCCTCCTAGGAAACTTAACCCGCCCGCGGTAATTTTATTTGGGAACGTCGGCCAGTTGCCATAGCAACCCCCGGTGACGTCAGAGGGGCTGGGGCCCGAAATCCCCGGGAAAGGGGGGATGGGATTAGGGGGGAGACCCCCAGGAGGGCCCCTCCTTAACCCTGTGCCTGCCGAGCCCCAGTCAGAGGGGAGAGGGCAGCCAGATGTGACACCTCTTGGGCGCCCCCATTCTGGCCCCGTGCCAAGTTAGGGTGGCCGGCCAGGCCCTGATGTCATCCGGTGCTGGGTGGGTGGTGAGTCAGTCCTCGGGTGGGGGCTGGGCCAGTCCTGGGGGGCTATTCCTATCTGACTCACCCCTCCCGTGCCCAGGAGCAGCACCCTGATGGACCCTTCCCTGGGGATTTCAGGCACCTGGCTGGTGGTCCCCATAGATCCCTGGGGTCTCTCTGTGCCTCTGAACTGTAGGTGGGTAGGCAAGGGCTTTTCTGGTGCTCCCAACACCAGTTTGGAGCAGTTGAATGAAAGGGTTAGCAGCAGTGAACTGGGGCCACCACATAATGTCCTTCCCCGGATGTGGAGAGTGGCTGGTGTCCTAGTGAGGGGGCAGGTGGTGGGATCCCAGCTCAGTCCATAACACAGCCTGTCACCAGGGTGACGGGAGGCAGGGGCCCTGACTGGCAAGGAGGAGCACAGTGCTAGCCGGGGGCTGGGCTGGGAGGAGCCACCCTAACCACAGTGACGCGGGACTTCCTCGGCAGGGCCTGTTTGATGTCTCTGTGTGCAGCGTTGCCATGGGGCCCGGCAGGCAGCCCTGCATATGAGTGGGGGTGACCTACAGGGTGACTGAGTCTGTCAGGGTCCCTTGACCCAGCTTCCCCATCCCAGGTATGCATGACTGCGTAAACCTGGCGTACCTACGTGCACACGCTTATCCAGCTTTTACCCTGCCTCAGGCCCTGGACCCGGACGTGGCGCAGCTCATCTCAGAATCTTGTAACAACTGCAAAAGGCACATTTTCAGGCCCATTTCACAGAGAAAGAAACTGAGGCTCAGAGAGGTATGATCACTTGACCAAAGACATCCAGCTAGAAGTTGGGGAGCAAGGATTTGAAACTCAGTTTTTCTACTCTGCTGCCTTCCCCCCTCCTTCACACTGGTCTCCTTGCTCTTTCTCAAATACTCCAGGAACATCCTGCCTCAGGGCCTTTGCACTGGCTGTTCCCTCTCCACCTGAAACTCTCTTGCTCCAGATGTCTGAATGGCTTCTCCCTCACCTCCTATAAATCTTTGTTCAAATGTCACCTCCTCCTCAGGGTAGCTTTTCCTGACCTGGCCCCCACCCCCTCACTCCTCATCTTCTTTCCCCTTTCTATTCTCCCCCTAACATGTACCACTCAACACACTATATATCTTTATACCTGTCTATTTATCGTGTGTGTGTGTGTGTGTGTGTGTGTGTGTGTGTGTGTATCTCCCCCATAGATGTAGACTCCATGAGGGCAGGGTTTTTTTTCTGGCTTGCTCTCTGCTGTGTTCCCAGTGCCCAGAACAGCACCTGGCACAGCAGCAGGCACTCAATGAATGTTTGAAGAATGAACAAATGGGCGTGTGTGTATGCCCTGTGCCACTTGACCGCTTGGCCTGGTCTCACCCTGGCCCTGTCCTCTCACCCCTCCCTGTCATTACAAAGGATCAGTTGGCCAGTTTGGAGAGCTCCGATCCCTGCTGGCTGCTGTCCCTGGATAAATTGGCCAGCTCAGGACCAGGGTGTGTGTGTGTGGGGGGGGAGCAAATGTCGAGAATCCAGATGGAGGGCTTAGGGTACTGGGAGGACCCTCCAAACTTGGGCTGAGGGATGCTGAGTTGCGGTGGTCCAAGCCACATGCAGGGAAGTGGCAGAATGGCTTACATGGGCTCAGGGTCCTTGGCACAGGTATCCCTGGAGGCCAGCATGGAGGAGGCATTTCATCTAAATGTGCGCCTGATTGGACTAATAAGAAGAGGAGGATGGTTCTGGATGGGAGACCTTGTCCAGTGGTGTGAAAGGAGTGTTCTGGAGGGATGGTGTGGAGGGGTGCCCTGTTTTAATTTCATCACTTTATACTTCTGGAATGATGTGTGTGTGTGTGTGTGTGTGTGTGTGTGTGTATCCACAGGAAGACTCTGGACCCTGGGAACTCCATTCCCCTGTTTGTAGCTGCTCACGAGGCCATGTGGCAAGTGCCCCACCCCCTCTGGGCCCCACCCTGAGTTGGGGAATTCTGTGCCACCCCAAATCTTCCCCTGGGGCCCCACAGGCAGCTCTGCCCCCTCCTGCCCCAACCTGCCAGATCCTGCAGCCTGGGCCAGCCTGCCCCTTGGGCCCCACAGAGAAGAAAGACCCAGGAGCCCCCAGGGCTGGGCCCCATGGGATAGTAGCTAGGTGTGGCTTCCGCCGCCCCCCTCTCCTCATTCCCATCAAAATCCAAAGTAGGAGCCTGTTGAGCTGAACTGAGGAAATGAGGGACTCTGGAGGACTTCTGGGGTGCCAGGTGACCCAGAGGCACCCAAACAGCCCCTCCAGTCTTCTGCCTGGGTCTGCTGCTGGGTCGTCCCCCCCGACCCCAGCGTTAGTCTTATTGCCTGGGAGGTGGGATGGTGAAGAATCTGACCCCCAGCCCCAATTATATGACTTCAGAAATGTTGGGGATGCATGGGAGAAAAACTGTCTCCCAAAGCAATGCCCACACAGGTCTGGGAAGGGTCCTCTGGCTGCAGAACCTTGCTGCAGCGTCATGGTGGTGGTGGTGGTGGTGGTCTGGGGGCCATTGGCCCCAGGCCCATCTTGGAGAGGGCAAAGTGGCTTCCGGGCATGCCCAAGGAGGCTGGTTTGGCGGCAGAGGGCACCCCGCCCCTCCTTTGCTGAGTTTTGTTCCCGGCCCCCCACCTGGGCACGGGGCCAGGCCCCAAGGCAGGGCCCCGTCCTGGGGAACAATGCCTCGGTGTTCCTCCTCCCGGTGGAGGGGAGGTCGGAGGAGGATGAGGTGGGACAGACACGCATGCAGGGAAGGAGGGAGGGATCCAGGGAGGGCCTCTCTCCCAAGGATACTCCAGGAGCTGGGGAGTTTCCCAGAGGCCCTGGGTGGGTGGGGGGTGGGGATGCCGGGAAGCCTGAGGGGGGAGGGGACCTAGACCTGGGACCACCTGGATTGCGGTCAGAAAGTCTTCAATGGCAGCAAGGGAGCGTTGGATGGGATAAAAGGAGGGACTTCCTGAGGCTAAAGAATGCACTGTGGAACTGGACAGCGTGGGGATTCGTGTTTGGCTGGATGGGGATTCGTGTTTAGCTGGATGCCAGAATACCCAGGCCCATGCCCTCCGAGAGAAGGGAGGGGTCCACGGTGGCAGTGTGACATCCGAGCCCCCTCCATGTTCTCTCCCCTTGTCCACGGCCTCCTGGGTTTCTCTTCCTGCGCAGGAGCAGGACTTAGGCCAAGAGGGGTTTCGGGGGTGCGATGTGGATTAGGATCCCTGCTCCTGCCTAATCCCGTCAGGAAGAGCCTTCGCTTAAAACCTGGGGCTAGACCCCGAGTCCGGGACCCAGAGAGGGAAGCTGGGCTGAGTCTGGGGCCCAGGAAGAGTTGGGAGAAAGTTGGGGCTGAGTTGGGGATGGGGCTGAGTTGGGGATGGGGCTGAGTTGGGGGACCGGAGAGAGAAAGTGGGGGCGGACCGGCTCCGGGGGCACATGACGGAGGCTCCCGCCCCGCCCCGCCCCGCGCCCGCCCCCTGCCCGGCCCGGGGGGAGGAGACGGGGAGGTTTTAAAAGCGATTCGGCCCCGCGGCGGGCCGGCCAGTGAGTGGGATGGAGCGCGGCCGGCGACAGCCCCCGGCCCGTGTCGGGCCCGCCGCCCGCCTGTGTCTCCGCCGGCCGAGCCGGGGCGGCGGCCGGAGCCCCGAGTGCCGGCTCCCCTCCCCCGCGGGTGAGTCGGGGAGGGAACCGGGAGGGAGGCGGCGGCGCCGTGGCGGCGGCGGCAACTTTTCCGCGCCGGACTCGTGGGCGGAGTGGGGGGTGCGCCCGGCGGGTCCCCCGGTCCTTGGCGAGGGGGAGGGCGCCGCCCCGCGCCCCGCCGCCGGTGGCTTGGGGGGACAGCGGGGCCCGTGCATCTGGTGGTGGCGGCGGCGGCGTCCCGGGGCGCCCCCTACGGAGCGGGGGAAGGGCGGCCCACCTCTACCCCGTCCCCAGGGGCCCGCCGCGGCCCCCCAACCACTCCCCCCCGCAGGAGACTCGTGAGAGCGTGGTGGGGAGGGCGGGTCCCAACGCGACCGGGGTAGGTCAGGGTGGGCAGGAGTTAGCGGCAGGGTGGGAGGGTATGTGCCCCGCTTGGGGTGGAGGGAATGGGCATGCCCGTGCCCCGGCCCCTGGGGGTGCATGTCTGGGGCTTTGTGGGTGGGGGTCTCCCAGAGTTCTGTGGATGCCAGTGAGGGATAGTGGTTCAAGTTCTTGACATGTCAGCCAATGACTGGGGGAAGGCCTTCCACAGAGGAGAGGGGTGGGGGCCCAGCAGTACAGCCTGGGCTTAGGACGACTTGGGGGACCCCTCTCCTCCCTTCGCACTCCTGGCCCAGTTGAGAAAGGCCCATTCATAGGAAGGGGGCCAGGCTTGGGAGATTCCTGGAGGGCTGACTCCCCAACCCTGTGTAGTTTGGGGTCCCTGTGCCCTTGGGCTGTGGGAGGAGGGTGAAAGGTCCAGACTGAACCCTGAGTCGTCCATCCTAGCCCCAGACTGACCTCTGACCCCAGCACTAGACTTGACTGTTACCAAAGTCCCCAGCCCTACACTGACTGTCCTAGGCAACCCAGCCAGGCCCAGACCCAGCGGGTGGTCTCTTGAATGCCTTGAAGGTGCAGTTGGCTCCCTGTCACCTGTCCCTTCTGCCCCAGCCCCAACCAGCTGCCTGCTCATGACCGGTGGTATATGAGGGTGAGGCTGGGATGTGTGGGACCCTTGGCATGAGGGGTGTCCTCTGGCAGCCCTGCCCACGCCAGCCTGAGCTGGAGGGCAGTATCCAACAGGTGCCCAGGCTTAGAGGCGAGGTGATGTAGGACACACCCTGTCCGCTCGCCCACGCACGCTGCCCGGGCCAGCCCGTGCGCATGTGTTCACACGCCGCCGTCCTGGGAAGGCATGGGCCCTAGGGCCTGGTGCCAGCTCTGTCCTAGCACTCAGGGGGCACCCGTTGCCCTCTGTCCTTGTTGGATGTCCTCTGGGAGCTCCCTCAAGACCCCGACAGGCAAGCCTTGTCTGTGGGCCTGGAGGGGGCCCTAAAATAGCAGCTGGCCTGGCTTGGGGCTGGCACGAGGAGCACATGCGTGACAGGGCGTGTCCAGGGGGGTCGGGCCTGTCTGTGCTGGCCCTGCTTCTGAGTCTCACAGACCCTTGCTCGCTGGAAAGAAACAGCAGAGCTGGATGCTCCAGGGGTCCTCCCGGGGACCCCCCTACCAACTGCTGCCTGTTGCAAGTGGAGGCCAGATGTTCTGTGCAGGCCGCAGCTGCGGGGCAGACCCCTGTCCCATTTGCAGTCCCAGCGTCGCTGGCCCCATGGATACAGTGGGATGACCTGCTCTCCAGGGGCCCAGGTGATGCTTTGATATACCATAAGGCATTTTTCAGAGTTTGCCCTTCACCTTGGGAGGCTGGGTGGGGGAGTCTGTTCGAAGTGAAGGACGCCAGCAGGAGCCCTGGGCAGTCTGAAGAAAACTCCTTCTGGCTGCTCTCTGGACTGGCTGACGGGCCCTTTCCCACTTTGGATGCACTTTATGCCACGATCAGGCCTGGCTTTTCCTTAGACTTCCCATGTGACCTTGGGCTTGGCTCTGAATCCTCTGGGCCTCAGTTTCTCCATCTGTACATGGGAAGCATTGGGAAAACGAGAGGAGAGACGTGTGTGCTTCTCCTCCCTCTCCTGGGCCCTCGCCTTCGGCTCCCTTGGAGGGCACTCTGGCCACCTTCCCTCATGCCATTGGGTGTCCTGGGTGAGCACGGAGGTGTGTCTGGAGAAGGCTGGTCCCCCGGGAAGGACGTACTCGGAAGCCAGTGGGTGTGGGTGTGTGAGAATCCTTGGGCAGGGAAGGACGCCGCCATGCTGGGCACGGCTGAGTCATGCTCTAGCGGCGCCTTGCCCCAGGGTGCTGGAGCTGGCGCCACCCTGGGTGTGGTCACTGAGCTGTGGCCCTGGGCAGAGCAGGCCTGGGTGGTCTGGGATGGGGTCCTGGGTGATGAGGGGCCAAGGAACTGACTTCTGAGATGCTAAGCCCGTCGGCCTCCCCCTGGCCTTGGTCTTGCGTCACCATCCAGGACCGTGGTCACCCACACCCTGAGAATACTTTGGGGAGCCCGGGAACCCTGAGCTTTGGGCCTGGGAATTGTCAGGGTGCCGCAGGAGGGGAATAGGGCCTGGGAGCCAGCGACTGCCCTCGAGGCCAGCGGCCCCCAAAAAAGCAGGCCAGGAGGCCAGTACAGAGACCTATCTGAAGTGGACATGGCGGTAGGGTGTACCCCTCAGTGAAGGGCTCACAGTGTGGATGTTAGGGGTCCCCTGGGAATTCTGTGACTGGTCTGAGGAGGATTAAAGTTGAAGGCAGGGGTTGGAGCGTGCTGTGGCATGGCTGGACACCATGGGGGCTGGGATGTGACTTGCATGGTTCCCCTATTTATAACAAGTGATTCAGTCCTCACTTACTCACCCCTTCCTGAGCCTGCCCCCCTTCCCCCCAGCCCTGGGTGGGCAGCGGGGCCCACCCACTTGCCAGTGCCCTGCCTTCCTCTAGCCGGGTGCCCGCCTCTGAGGGCTGCCCATCGAGCTGGTTGTTATGGTGGCTGCATTGGGCTGGGGGTGAGGGGTGGGGGGCTGATGGTCAGGCGGCACTTGGCTGGGCAGCCCAGGTTAGCGGCTGGCTCTGGGCCCGGCCCAGGGAGCCTCTGCGGAGAGTCTGGGCCCATTAGGCAAAGCGTTAGTGACAGGCTGGGAGGGCCGGCAGCAGCGGCGGGCAGGGCGGGGCCTGCAGCCCTTGGTATTTTCCGATCCCAGCTGCTCTGAGAGGGTGGAAAGTATTTGGGGACCAGGCTTGGGGGCGGTGGTGGTGGCGCCCCCGGCGGAAGCTGCCCCTGATTCATTCTTGGAGCATGGGGTTGGAGGGGGGGCAGGCATTACTGAGTTTGTCTCACGCGTCCACGCCCTGTCTGCGGAGCGTACTCAGACACACATCCATCCATCCATCCATCCATCGGTGTGGCCTGGGGCCTGCCATGCTCCCCTGGCCCAGGGGCTCTTCGTCCCTCCAACGCCTCCAGCTGCCAGGAGCTTGGCCCTCCCCGGACACCATCTCCCCAGAGCCTGAGAGACACGCTTATGGTAACGGGGGCCCTGCTTCTGGGCACCTGCATGGCAGTGCCCCCTCCACTGGAGACCCAAGCCTTTTGCGCCTGCGGGGATGGGGAGTGGCCTTGGCCCTGGCCCGGGGCTCTGTGCAGGGGAAACCCCACAGGAAACGGGCCTGGCCAAATGGCCGCCCTTCCCGTTCTCGTCCCTGGGACACGAATGTGCTGTCTCACTTCCGGAGGCGGCCCAGGGAGGCTGGCCGCCCCGCGGGGCCTTGTCTGCTCCCAGTTGGTGCCCCTAGACCTTGAGGGGACAGGGCTGGGCTAGGGCCCGACCGTAAAGTGGGTGGCTGATGTATGTATGTGTGTATGGAGGGTGGGGGCACAGAGCGGGACAGCTCACGCCACCTGTCTCTCAGTAGTGGCCACCGTCTCCCAGATGTGGGCGCTGGGGTCCTACCCGTGTGCAGCATCCTCCGTGCCATCGTTCTTCCTGTTTCTGCCTGGTGGCTGATGACAGAGTGGCCCTGTTCTCATTACACGTAGCACTCACGGGATCCCTGCCCTGACATGATCGCTGCCTTGCCGATGGGGAAACGGAGGCCCAGAGAGGTAGCGTGGCTTGCCCAGAGCCACCCAGCTGGGAAGCTGCAGAGCCAGGGTTCAGATGCGGCCAGACTGGCTCCAGAGCTGGGGACTCCTAGCCACAGGGCTCTCATCCTACGGGAGGTCTCTGTTTACTGAACACAGGGCTGGCTTCACAGGCGTGTGATCTCCGCTGTTCACAGGGTCTCCCCCCCACTAAGAAGGACCTGGAGCATGGTTTGATGCTGTGCTGCCGTCTTGAAATTCTTTATTTGTGAACAAGGGGACCCGAGTTTTCATTCTGCACTGGGTCCCACAAAGTCTGTAGGTAGTCTTGGTGCTGGGTACTTGCTAGACGACACTCTTGGTAAACCTCACTGTGCTACGTGGTAGAGACTCTTGGCTCCATTTTACAGATGGGGAGACTGAGGCTTGGAGGGCATTTGGGAAACCACTGATCTGGGATTTGTACCTCGAGTCCGGTGCTTTGGGGGCGTGTGTGCTTGGGGGGAGAGCTGGGCGCCCGCTGCTGGCATCCGCTCTGGTGGGGCGCGGGCTGAGACCTGGCCGCGGAGGAGACAGGGCCACGGGGGGGAGGCCCTAGTGGTTTCCTCCTGCCCTTCAGGCTTCTAGGAAGTGGCGCCAGCTGGGGTGAGATCACTTCCTCACCCGCCTGCCCGCCACCCCCTCAGCTTCCTCTCCCCATGGCCCCATTTAGCCTGCCCAGGGCTCAGTGTGGGGGGGGGGGTGTGGAGAAGAAAGGGAGGGGGGACCTGGCTCTAGGAGTTCCTGCAGCCTCCCTGGCCGAAAGTGACCCTTGGGGTATCTCTAGCTCTCTGGGCCTGGGAGGCATGGCTGGGGCTGGGGGTGTCCAGACTGGTGGTCCCGCTTTCTCTGTATCTGCTGATGCACGTGGGGAGAAAGGGCTTCCCTGCACGACCTCAAAGGATGGCAGCAAGCGGGAACCTGGAGGGCAGATGTCCGCAAATCTCATCACCTCCTTTTGTCTCTCCTAGGTGCCAGCCGCTGGCCCTGCCCGGTGCCCCCCCACCCCTGTGCCATGGCCGGCTGGGGTTCCTGGGGATGGGATTTGCTGCCTGTCACAAATCACATTGCCAGGGATTTCCAACTGACCCTGAGCCCTGCCTCTGGGGACACCGCTGTCACTGCCACCACTGAGGACACTGACCCGGGGATGGGGATGGGGTGGCAGAGAGGCCTCTATCGCCTGCATCTGGCCTGGGGAGCAGGGCTTAGCTGCTTGTGAGCAGGTCCACAGCAAGTTGTGTTCACAGTGGCTAAGTTCCGCCCCCCGGGGCCCCGCCTCCTCTGGCCCTGCCACCTCTTCCCTCCGCCTGCCTGTCTGACCTCCGGGCCTCCCTGGGCTCTGCCTCCCGTGCCTACTGAGCTGAAACACAGTTGATTTGTGCAGACTGGCTCAGTTCAGCAGGAACAGGAGTCAAGCCCCCTTGGAGTCTTTGGCCCCTGCCTTCCTTGGGTGGGCCAATCGCTGCCTAGGGAAAGAGATGAGGACCGTGCCTGGGACCTGTGTCTGGAGGAGGAACTTGGGGATGGGTGGAGCCTGAGATGGGGTGGGTGAACCCAGCTGTCTGTTGCAGCCCCCCTCCTCCAATTCTGCACTTGGGGTCCTCCACACAAACCCACCTCAGGCTGGGCTGTGCTCTCAGGGAGAATGGGCAGGTGGGCAGGCGGGTGGCTGGCTGGCCCTTCCACGAAAAAAGGAAGCTAGCTGTGTCCCTGCCTGGCCGACCCTTGGCCCCTCCTCTCCCAAGCCTGGTGGGGGCACAGCTGGCTTGTATCTTCCCAGCAGCCAGTTACCCAAGAGGAAGCTGCCTTGGGCCCCCAGACCGTTAAATGCCAACTCTGGGCTTCCGGAACCAGGCTGGCCTGACCTGAACCTGCCTGGCCCCTTCTCCCTGGGCCCTGCGGCTTCCTAACTTGGGGGGAGAAGCCACGACACCATCCTGGCACATGGGGCAGGGAATGAGGTCCCTGTAGGCCCAGAAAGGACACGAGCAGGCCTGCTCAGTCCTTGGGTGGTCCCAGGGCATGGAAGAGTTGAGACTTTGTCCATCAGCAGGTGGAATGGGGCTCTTCTGGGGGTGAGACTGGGGAGGCAGAGCAAAGCCCCCCAGGCTGTCAGAGTTGGCTCAGTGTACCCTTCCCCCACCAGGGCAGAGGCAGACAGCAGCTTGGGGAAGTCTGTGCTGTGTGTTGAGCCTGTTGTCCAATTAAATAAAAGCTGCCCCCTGCCTCATTTCCGAAGGCCTGGTGGTTTGTGATTTATTCTGGCCTCCAACCCTGGAGTTTCTGGCTTTTTGACTGGTTGATTGGTCTGAATTTACTGTCCTGGCATCCTGGACTCCTGACCTCATAGGATCCTCATCCCTGCCTCATCTGCTCTGTGACAGCTTAGTCACATGGGTGGAAAGGGTGCCCTTGTCATGGAAAGGTGACCTTGAGGAGTGTCCTAGGGATGAACGTTGACCCTGCGTGATACCCTGGGCTGGAGCGATTGATTTTCAGGGTTGGTGTGGTGACAGCCAGGACTGCTCTTGGAGGGACCTAGACGGGATCATGACGAGGAATGCCCTATGTCCAGGGCTGAGGGTGGGAGGGAATGGGACCCAATCTAAGCTGATGGTTAGGGGTGTCCCTAAGGGAAACACGGGACATTTGGGGATAACTGGGACCTGAAGGTTTTGATCTAGTGACATTTACAGATAACTTAGACATAAGGGACAACTTGGGCTGGGGGTAAGACTTGGGGTGTCTGGTATCTGAGAACGCTGGTGGGGAATTTGGGCTTGAGGTATGCATGTGGGCCCAAAGGGGACATCTGGCTGTGACTGGGACCTGAGTGGGGCCCTAGGTATGTGCGAAACACCTGTAGATGAGGTTGAGAGGTGAGGGTCACAGTAAGGAGCGACCCAGGTCTGAGGATATTTGGTGGCAGCTGGGACCACAAGGGCGAAAGCTGATGTAGAGCACTCAGAACTGCCACCCCTACACTCCCACGCCTCCAGGCGGCGATAAGAAGCGTGCGGGTCAGCTGGGATCTCCCCGCACACACCTGCGGGAACACGTGAGGCCGGGCAGGAGGTGGGACCGCCTCCAACTGGTTCCCTCCTGCGCAGGGCGGTGCCACGAGCCAATCACCATTCCCAGCGCCACCGAAGGCCCGCCCACGGCTGCGCGCGGACCCTGGGCGCCTTCTAGCGGCCAGCTCCCCCCTGGCCTCGCTTTGAGCCCCGCCCCTCCGGGAAGCCTCTGTCCTCGCCTGCCCCGGCCCTGTGACCGTCTGACAGTGACCCAGACAGTGTGTTCCTCTGTCCGTCACTCTCTAAAGGAAGGAAGCCAGTAAAGGAAGGCAAACAAGGGCCTTCTAGCCGCCCCCCAGATTCCTCCCTCTATTGGGGGACTGGGAGCCGCATCCGCGGTGTAGGAGCCCAGACACGCCCTAGGCGCGCCCCCCCATTGACCACGCCCACCCCGTCCCGGCCAGAGTCTCGCCCACCGAGGCCTTGTCTAAACCGAATTCCCATTTTTGGGGGCGGGGGAGAGTGTCTTCCCCACTCAGCTGCACCCAGCACCTGACACGCACCCCCAGCCCCCCACCCCGCCCCGCGCTCAGAAACTTGCAGACAAGTAGCCCCAAGAGCAAGTGTCTGGAGCCAGGGCACCCCCTAGTGGCCATTCCCAGCCCTGCAACCCGGGGTGAGCAATCACTGGCCCTGCCCCAGCAAGATATTAAATCTAGTTCTGTCACTTTATAAAACTGAGTGCCCTTTACTTAAACTTTGGAGCCTCGGTTTTCTCCTCTGTAAAATAGGAATGGTAATCCTACCAGCTCGTAGGGCTGTTATGACAGGTGTTGTAAAGATGCCAGGTGAAAAGCACAGCTGTCAGCACCGGGCTGGCTCAGAGAGAGCTCTCCCTCCCTACCTGCTACCATCCATACTGTTACCACCGGGCGAAACCAGCATATGCTCCCATCGCAACCCTCGTTTGAAGCTGTGCCCAGAGAAGAGGCTGGAGATTTTCTGTTGGGGGGTAAAGGGGGCCCCGTCAGGGAGTGGCAATGGGGTTGGGGTGGGGGTGGGGGCAGAAACGCACCTTAGTCTCAAAATAAAATTAAAACGAATAAGCTGTGTTCAATCTTTAAAAAAAAAGGAAATACAATATATGGTTCAATAAATAGAAAAAAGTTACAAAATGTGGGGATCTTTGTCCTTAATTACAAGAGGAGAAAAGACAGAGGAGGGTGATTGGGGGAGGGGTGGTGGGATGCTCTTTCTTATTCTCCCTGGGCCAAGGTGGGAGAAGGGAGCCCAAAGAGAGACAGCAGCTGGGACTTGGGGATGCAAATAGAAAGACAGG
Source organism: Hippopotamus amphibius kiboko (assembly GCF_030028045.1). NCBI lineage: Eukaryota > Metazoa > Chordata > Mammalia > Artiodactyla > Hippopotamidae > Hippopotamus > Hippopotamus amphibius. The sequence continues at coordinate 12,545,615 of NC_080200.1, read as the reverse complement.
CTAGATGGAGAGAAATATGGGAAGAGGAAGCAAGATGAAGGGCAGAGAGGGAGGCAGAGGAGGAGAAAGGGAGAGAGCCAAAAAATGCTAAGACGTTGGCCTCTTTCCTTTCTAGATGGGGGTGGGGGGTGGGCGGGGGTCCCTGGCTTGCCTGCGCTAGTCTCCCCCTACACCAGGTTTGGAGGACAGTGTGAGCCTGGCTCGGTTCCTGAGTTATATGTCCAGTGACTAGCAGGTAGGGGAGGGAGAGTTAATGATCCCCCAGCCCGCCCTGGGACCCTGGCACCCAAGGGAATGGGAGTCCTGACGGGATGGGGGGTGAGGTATGTGGCCGAGGCCTGAAGCCTCTTTAAATCCTTCAGTGGGGGTGAGCCATTGGTCCCAGCTGGGCAGCCTGGAGGGGGCGCAGGGCTGCAGGTGGGGCCCCTGAGGCAGTGAGGGGAGGGTACAAAAGGAGTTTAGGTGCCCTAACACAAGCCCTCTGGCCATCCAGAGTTGGTCGTGGGGAGGGTCTGCTACACTGACTGTGAGAGCCAGTTTCTGGAAAGTCCTGCCTCCCAGCCCCTCCACCCCAGCCCAAGGCAGACCTGTGGGTTTGGGGTAGGGAGAGCTTGCCTATTGCTTTTAGGGTGCTCAAGGTGGGGTCATACCAGCTGCACAAGCATACACCCCCTTCCAGGCCTCTGGGTGGTGGTATGGCTTCTGATCCTCGCGTCTCGCACACTCGCTCGCACGCTCCTAGGCACGCACGTGGCAGGATGCCACCCGCTGCCTCCCACCTCCTTCTGGGCTTGGGGGGGAATGGCAGCAAGACCACCCAGCTCCAGCCGGGCTCCTTCCCTGACTTAATACTGAAATGCCACATGGGCCTCCAGTGTGGAGGCCCCTGAGGGAGGGCGGGTGCCACAGAGGCAGGGGCGAAGGGGGGATGCCTCCACCACCTGCCTGCTGCCCCTCAGCCGAAACGCTCCCGCACCAGGAGCATGAGCTTCTTCTTGCCCTTGTAGGTCTGTTTGAGGTTCTCCAGGAACTGGGCGAACTGCAAGTGCCCATCGGGCGCCAGCAGGAAGGTCTCGCGGGCCTTGCCCAGGAACTCGATGAAGTCGCCGTAGTGCCGCGGGCTGATATGCGTCAGGCGGGAGTGGCTGGTGGTGATGTAGGCGGCCACCGCCGCGTCCAGCAGCTGGCAGAGCGGTGCCCGGTCAGCGCCCAGGGGCTTAGAAGCTCGGCGAGCCCCGAGGGGCCCCAGGCCGGGCGCCGAGAGGGTCCAGCGGCGCAGGATGTCGGAGAGCATGGGGGCGCAGTGGATGCTCCGGATGATGAGGGGGACGATGGCAGAGAGCTCGTGCCGGCCCAGCGAGTGGCTGAGCGAGCAGGCCCAGAGCACGTCATTGACGGCCGGGTGGCTGTCCTGGTTGAAGGCGATGCTGAGCTGCGCCAGGGCCAGCGTGGCCAGCTTGTAGGCCCGCAGCGGCAGGCCGCGGTGCTCCATGTAGCGCGCCACGGTGAAGAGGTGGGCGTGGCCCAGGCCGCCGGCCGCGGCGTCCAGCACGATCTGGTAGGCCGCCTCGAAGGCCGCGTGGTTCTTCTCGCACAGGGTGAGGGCGGGCAAGGCGCAGTTCTGTGGGTCCTTCATCGCGCACTGCAAGGCCAGGGTGCGGGCGCAGGCCCAGAGCTCCTCCCGCCGGGGAGCGTCCAGCTGCAGCCGCAGCAGTGTGGCATGGGTGGTGCCCGTCACAGCCACAATGGTGGCCGCCTCCACCGGCGTGAATAAGGAGTACCAGTTCTGCATGACGTTCATCAGGGCTTGCGGGCCTGTGGGAGATGAGAGGGTGACACTGGTCAGGATGGGGGCGGGTGTTTCCCTGTGCATGTGTTCTGTCCTGTGTGCATGGGTTTACCCTGACCTATCATTCCCACCAGCCAAGGCTAAAGCCACACCCCCTCTACTGCCACTCCCCGCCTGATAGAAACTTTACTTTTCTACAGGCGAAGAGGGAAGCTGGGCTGGGTGGGAACTGGGGGGTGGGTGCCAAGCTTTGGAGGGACTGTCCCTTCTCCAAGCCACTTCAGCCTAGCCAGCCTCCAGGTCTCTGTCCAGCTCGGTCGCCCCGCCCAACATTCCCTCCTGGTCTAGCCCTGAGCACAGGCCAGAGTCGGGGACATGGCTCTGCTTCTCCCTCGTGCCCGCCTGGTTCCACGCGGAGGTGGGTAGCGGGTCCCCTTGGGGACTCTCACCGATTTCCGTGGCACAGCTGACCAGCCAGCGCACCATCTCTCTCCGACGCCAGGTCATGGTGTTCAGGGTCATCCGCATCACCTGTAGCGTGGGACAGAGGGGAGAGGAGGGGGTCACCCAACCCAGCGCTATCCTGTGGAAGGGGTCGGGGATCCCGAGGGGCCCCGGGAAACTCAGAAGTGAAGGGTCAAATCGAGGAGCCATACAGTCTGGGCCAGGGGCTTCACCTCTCTGGACCTGAGCTTCCTCATCTGTAAAAGTGGAGATAAAAATAGTGTCGCCCTTATTGAGTTGTGAGAATTAAGTGAAAACATGTACGTAAAGCACTTTGCACAGTGCCATGCCTACTGCTTCAAAGTGAGGAGCTGATGCCAGCCACTACTGTTACTCTTATTGTTGGTGTTATTCTAAGGCCCCATGGGTCCTACCTGGGATGACAAACCAACCTGCCCCTTCTCTCTGGAAAGTTCCATGCTTCCTGTCAGCAGATTTCCCCCTGCAGCCCTGAACAAAGCACCTGGTCTATAGGCCCCACCTTCTTCAGGTTCCACACCTAATAAGCATCTTCCTTGCTGGCCTCTCTCCTGAGGCCCCAACCCCAGGTCCTGTCTGGAAGCTCCTAAATAGTGGGTCACCTCTCTAAAGCACCACCCTTATCTCAAGCCCCATATTCCCCCCAAAATGGCTCCATCTCCTTCAAGGGGTGGTTCAGAGACCAATTCTGCCTCCTGTCAGCCCTTTGCTGGCCAGTTCTACCTGGGAAGGTGTCACCCGAATCTGCACCTTATTCTGTTATTTTACTTTGGCCACTGTCTGAGGCCCGGCCCCCATGAGCCCCATACCTGTCTACCCCCTCAGCCTGCAACCATGCCTCTGCCTTGCTCTTGCGGCACTGTCCCTTGTCCAGCCCGAGGATGGCCTGGACACTCACCTGCAGGCCACGCTTCCATGACTTTCAACCACAGACCCCACCCCCTGGAGGTGGCGCTTCACTCACAGGACTCTCCCCAAGCCCTCGGTGGTGACCCCTCCTTCTAGGCAGCAGTCACCCTGCAGGCCCTTTCCCCAAGAAAGTTCCTTGTAGGGGGCTTCCCTGGTGGTGCGGTGGTTAAGAATCTGCCTGCCAATGCAGGGGACACGGGTTTGAGCCCTGGTCCGTGAAGATCCCACATGCTGCGGAGCAACTAAGCCCCTGCAGCACAACTACTGAGCCTGCGCTCTGCAGCCCGTGAGCCACAACTACTGAAGCCCGTGTGCCTAGAGCCTGTGCTCCGCAACAAGAGAAGCCACTGCAATAAGAAGCCTGCACACTGCAATGAAGAGCAGCCCCTGCTCTCCACAACTACAGAAAGCCTGCGCACAGCAAGGAAGACCCAATGCAGCCAATAAATAAATAAATAAATAAATAAAACAATTCTTTAAAAAAAAAAAGTTCTTTGTAGGCAGGCTCTGCCCCTTCAGCTTCAGCCCCGCCCACCCGTGGTCCTTAGGCACACCAGCCCCAGGTCCCACCCCCAAGGCCCGCACCCTTAGGTTCTGCTCCCTCTGTGGCCACTCACCTGAATGCTCCGTGACCCCCCCCATCCTCAGTCACACCCCCAGAATAGATTTTCACCTTCAGGCTCTGCTACTGAGTCACTCATTGCTAGGCCCCACCCTCACTGGTGACTCCATTCCCTCACTCTCAGGACTCTTACACACCGACCCTGCTCCTCTGCAGCCCCGCCCTAAAGGTGCCACTCACATCCAGGCCCCGCCCCAGAGGTGAGGCTTACCCTTAGGCCCTGCCCCTAGAGGCAGACCTCACACTCAGGCCCCGCCCCTAAGTAGCTCTCACCTGGCCAGGCCCTCAGGCAGTAGCCCCCTTACCCCATCCTCCCCGCGGCCCTCACCTGCAGGCCCAGTTCCAGCGCAATGCCCAGCAGTGTGGTGTCCGGTGGTGCGCTGGCTGGGGTGGCAGTCTTGCAGGCGTCCTGTGCCAGCTTGAAGAGCAAGGCTGGAGAGTGGATGTTCTGCTGGATGGAGCCCAGCACTGCGTGCAGCCACTTGGGGTCTCCTAGGGTGGCGGGAGGGACAGAGGGTACTGTTGGCATATCAGGAACCAGCCCCTGCTGCTGCCTGACCTGCTCACACAGGTTCCTCCACGCACATGCAAATGTATGAGTGTGGACGGTGATGCAGCTGGCAATGGTTCTATGAAGACCTAGACCACTCTGGGCACTCCCCTTTTTCTCTACTCTGTCCCCTCCCTTGCAGTGGGAAGAAGCCACCCAGGGACCCACTGGACCCCTAATTGTCAAGGGCACCGATTCTGGACCCAGATGCCAGGGTTCAAATCCCTGCCACTCACAAGCTGTGTGACCTTGAGCAAGTCACTTCACCTCTCTGTGCCTTGGCTGCCCCATCTGTACAATGGGTAATACTAATGCAATGGTACATGCCTCACAGGGAGGCAGTGAGCCCATATTGGTAAAGGCCTTAACATGGCAAAAGCTACACAAATGAGAGCTTTTATTACTATTCTTATCATTGTCCCAGATCCTACAGTTCTTTTACTCAGCTGCAGCCACATCAGCCTCCTCTCTGTTCCTCAAACACACCAGGAATAGTCCAGCCTCAGGGTCTTTGTGCTGGCTGTTCCCTCTGCCTGGAATGCTCTTCTCAGATGCTATGGACTGAACTGTGTCCTCCCCAAAATTCATATATTGAAGCCCTAAGCCTCCAGCATGATAGTATTTGGAGGAGGAGCCTCTGGGAGGTAATTTGGTTTAGAGGAGGGCATGTGGCCCTCAGGATGGGATTAGTGTCCCTGTAAGTAGAGGAGGAGACCAGAGCTCTTTCTTTCTCTGCCATGTGAGGACACAGTGAGAAGTCGGCTATCGGTTAGCCAGAAAGAGAGCCCTCACCAGGAACCGACCATGCTGGCACCCTGATCTTGAACTTCCAGCCTCTAGAACTGTGAGAAAATAAATTTCTGTTGTTTAAACCACCAACTCTATGGTATTTTGTTACGGCAGCTAAACTAAGACACCAGATATTGGCGCAACTTCACCTTTACCTTCATGTCTTGGCTTAAATGTCAACCTGCTTTGTTTTTATTCCCCTCTGTAGCACTTACTACCTCTCACTGCATAACTATTTTCTTTACCTTACTTATTATCTGTCTGCCCCCACTAGAATTAACACTATAGAGCATGGGATTTGGGACAGTTTTGTTTGTCGCTGAAGGCTCAGCACCTGGGACAGGGCCTGGTACATATAGAAAATGCTCAAGGGGGGCGTCCCTGGTCTCACAGTGGTTAAGAATCCGCCTGCCAATGCAGGGGACACGGGCTCGAGCCCTGGGCTGGGAAGATCCCACATGCCGTGGAAAAACTAAGCTATGACTACTGAGCCTGTGCTCTAGAGCCCATGAGCCACAACTATTAAGCCCATGTGCCGCAACTACTTAAGCCCACGCCTAGAGCCCACGCTCCGCAGCAAGAGAAGCCACTGTAATGAGAAGCCCATGCACCGCAACGAAGAGTAGCCCCGATCACCACAACTAGAGAAAGCCTGTGCACAGCAATGAAGACCCAACGCAGCCAACAAATAAATAAATAAATAAATAAATAAACAAATTTATTTTTAAAAAAAGTGCTCAAGGAGGGACTTCCCTGGCAGTCCAGTAGTTAAGACTCTGCACATCCACTGCAGGGGGTGCGGGTTCGATCCTTGGTTGGGGAACTAAGATTCTGCTTGTCGCGGGGGGTGGCCAAAAAAAACGTGCTCAAGGAAAACTGTGGGATATGGTAAAAGGATAAAAAGTAGGGGGGAAGGGGGACTTCCCTGGGGGCGCAGTGGTTAAAAATCCACCTGCCAATGCAGGGGACACGGGAATGATCCCTGGGCCGGGAAGATCCCACATGCTGTGGAGCAACTAGGCCTGTGTGCCACAACTACTGAAGCCCGCATGCCTAGAGCCCGTGCTCCGCAACAAGAGAAGCCACCCCACTGAGAAGCCCACGCACCACAACGAAGAGTAGCCCCCGCTAGCGGCAACTAGAGGAAAACTGTGCGCAGCAACAAGGACCCAACGCAGCCAAAAATAAATAAATAAATAAATAAATAAATAAATAAATAAATAAAACGTAGGGGGGAAGGAATGAGGGAAAGGAGGGAGGGGAGTCAGGTAAAGGAGGGCAGGCGGATGGGAGCGGGGGGGGGCAGCTGCTGTCCTCACCCTTGGCGGCAGTCAGCATGGCAGAGGCCAGCTCACACTGGCGGGTCTCCAGGTGGCCGAGGATGAACCAGCGGGGGAAGCGGTTGCTCATGATGGAGTCCAGTGGGTTGCCATGAGGTTCTCCAGCTGGAAACGCTGTCTCCAGTACAGGCAGCCTGGGGTGAGAGGAGAAGCAAGCCTGCCGTGAGACAAGGCTGGAGTCTCCATACCCTCTAGGAGGGGCCTCCTGCCTCAGCCAGAACCTACCCCGCTGGGCCAGCAAAGCGCCAGGCAGCAAGGAAGAAAGACCTACTGTTGAGCACAGGGAACTCTACTCAACACTCTGTAATGACCTATATGGGAAAAGAATCTAAAAAAGAGTGGATATATGCATGTGTGTAACTGATTCACTTTGCTGTACACCTGGAACTAACCCAACACTGTAAATCAACTAGACTCCAATAAAAATTAAAAAAAAAAAGATATTCACTGTGTAGTGTTGTTTATGTCCATCACTGCTGGGTTGATTAAATAAATGATGCTCTATTCACGCACCGAGGGCTGATCAAAGAGTTGAGGGGATTATGTGTGTCCTGATGTGGTCCTACCCCTCGCTCCCCCTGCTCCAGCCACTGTTCCCCTTGACATCCCTCACATACCACCAGGCACAGCCCTACCTCAGGGCCTTTGCATGAACTGCTCCCTCTGGCTGGAACACTCTCCCCCTAGACATTCTTGTGACTCCCCCTCGCCTCTTTCAGGTCTTGCTCAAATTTTTTTTTTTTTTGATTTATAATAGAAATCATTTTAATTTAGATTTTACATGTGAAATTTACAAGTAAGTTTTTAATCAAATATTTTTCACTGAGCTCTTCCCTGACATGCCCAACACATGGGAGAGTGCAACTTCCCAATCCCAACTCCTTCCACCCCTTTCTTGAACAACAACATTAGTTTACCTATAAGTTTATTTACTATCGCTCCCTCGCTACAATGTCAGCTCCACAAGGGCACGCATTTTTGACTATTTGGTTCACTGCTGCATCTCCAGCACCAGAACAATGCCTGGCACACAGCAGGTAAACAACAAACGTTTGTTGAATGACTCCACGTCCCCGCTAAGATATTTTGTTCAGCAGCTCACTGTTTACATGCGTTTTGTGCTAAGAAAGTTCTTCAAGGCTGTTAGATGTAGTCAACAGCATGAAATAGAGGTCAAGACTACTCTGGTTCCAAATATCTAAACGACTTTGCTACATGACTTAGGAAACACCTTAAGCCTGTCTATGTGTAAAATGGGTGTAATCATACTTATTTCACTGGGGTATTTAGAAGATTATATGGGGTAATATATGAGGTCTTTGCTCAGATATTTTTTATATAAGTCATAGATTTAGATCAGGGGTTGGCATCTTTTTTCTGCACAGGGCTGGACAGCAAATATTTTCAGCTTTGTGGGCCATTTGGTCTCTGTCACGACTGTCATTGTTGTGTAAAAGCAGCCACAGACAATAAGTAAATGAGTGAACAGTGCTCTGTGCACATAAAACTTTTATTTCTGGACACTGAAATTTGAGTTTCACGTATTTTTCATGTGTCACAGAATACTGTTTTGATTTTTTTCCAACTATCTAAAAATATAAAAACCATTCTTATCTCATAGGCTGCACAAAAACAGGCAGCAGGCCAAATTTGGCCCGTGGGCTGTAATTTGCTGGCACTGGCTTAGAAAAAAGTCTAGCACGTGAAAGAGTGTTCTCTAAATCATGGCTCTTAACAGATTATTCTTTCCACGTATTCTGGAAAAACACACCCTAAATTGTTAATAGGTGTCTCTGGAGAATAGGATCAGAGGATGGGGGACAGATTTCACTTCATTTATGGGGCCTGGTTCACTATAGACAGGGCCTTTTAAAATTCTGCTTCTATGATCTCCTGGTGCACATGGGAAATGATAACCCGGTTATTCAATGCAGCATCTTTTTGGAAACAGTGTAAACATCTATCAGCTCCAGATTGGTTTTTTCTTAGTGCATCCCTACAGTGGTTCACATGCTATATCAAAGCCTTTAAGATGCAAATGTTCAGTGAAAACAAGGTGCAAAGAATAGGTACAGGATGTATATCATGGATGTAAAGGAGAACCAAGTTTTAATTTTCGGACTACGGGTTTGCAGACATCTGGACTCCTGCAGTATAGATAGGAAACTGGTAACACTGCTTGCCTCCAGAGAGCTTTGGGTAGGTTGGGACAAACCTGCTTAGAAGAGGACTCTGAATTCTGTGTCGTGGATATTTTTCAAATTCAAAACAATATGACACATTGATATTTAGTAATCAAGAGCACGGAGCAGCCTGGAATACCAGCGTGAGGGAGGCTGAATGAATCAAGGTGTGAGTTCAGGCAGAAGGATGGGCTCCCAGCAGCCTCCCATCCCCCAATCCTGCTGGCCCAGGGGAGTCCCCAGCTTCCTCTCCTCACCTCATGGCTCGCAGGGCGAGGCGGTAGGCCAGGTCGGGGTCGTGGGGCAGCAGTGCAGTAAACAGGTAGCGGGCACAGGTGTGCATGGGCACGCTCTCCCGGAACAGTACTTCTCCAAAGCCGCTGAAAGGACCCCCTGTAGGGGCAACCTGAGCTCAGCCCCCCGGGTGTGCGCTTCTCCCCAGGTCTCCCCACAGCCCAGGACAGAGTGGCTGGGGCTAGAGAGGTCCCAGGGGTGGGAGCGCAGGGCTGAGACTAAGACAAGCACTGGAAAATCCACAGAAAAGAGACCCTGGGCACCCCTGGGTAGGGGGCAGGACTCAGATGCAGGGAGGGGCCAGAGGGTGGAGGTGGGACTGCACCTGCTCCAGGGGCGGGGCCAAGCCAGCATCCCTTTGTAATAGGGGCGGGGCCTCATAAGACAGGATCATGGGCAGAACCCATCAAAGTCCAGCTGGGCATCAACGACTAGGCTAACATTGCCTCCAAAGTGGGCAGGGGGTGGGGCCTCATCACTCGCAGCAGTTATTGGCTGTCAGCGCTGCTGGGGGCGGGGCCAAGGCCTGGCCCTCACCTTTTCGGAACTGCCAAGGTACGCAGTAAGGACAAGGAGGTGGAGCTAGGGGCGGAGTCTCCCGATCCAGCAACAGCCAGGACACGACAGTACAGAGGCAGGACCCTACCTTTCAGGAACAGCCAGGCCTAGCAATGGGGCCTCACCTTCCAGCAGCTGTCCTGCCTGCTTGCGCAGCACCTGCACCAGCCGCTCGTCCAGCTCCACCTCCTCCAGCAGGGCCAGCAGCTGCTCCTCGGTGCGTACTACCTTGTCCTGGGCATACAGCCCTTCGGGCAGCACCCGCTGCTGTCCCAGGCCTAGTAGTGCCACCTCTAGCGCCATTGCCAAGTAGGACTCCCCCAGGCTCCCGGGCACTGGGACGTGCTGGTAGGCCACCTTCCGCTTCTCAGGGCCTGAGTCTGTGGGGCAAGGGCACCAGGGCTGCTAAAGGGGAACCTCTTCCTGGGACTCCAGTGGCCCTTGACCTTAAACGTGGACATTGTGTGTGGGGGGGAGGTTTAGGGAGAGCCCAGCTGCTTCCGCACACACTGGGGGGTGGGGCCCACCTTCCAACAGCAGATAGGCCTATGGTGGCCCCACTTTCAGGAGAAGCTAAGCCTCGTGGCATCTGGCACTGGCCAAAGGGTGTGGCCAAGTGTAGGGGCGTAATCTCACTTTTTAGGGGTACTGGGCCAGGGGGCATGGTCAAGGGGTGGTGATTTTCCCACCTCCTCCAGGGGTCCCCAATGTGGGTACCTGGGTAAATGGCAAGGGTCTCCTCCTCTAGGCGACAGGCCTCCAAGAGTGCCCTGCAGAGACAGCCAATGGGATCCAGGGGGTGGCCCACCCATCCTTCCATGTTGGTGATGCATGTGGAGCCTTTTTGCAGTAGCTCTGTAGGTAGGAAGAGAGGGCTCAATGCCCAGCCCCGCTCCACCAAGCCCCTGGTGGGAGGCTTCCTCTCTCTGAACCCCCAGCCCAACTTCTCAGTGCTCGCTCACCGCCTGCCCACCCAGGACCCTCTTCTCTGTCCCTTGAGCTCTGCAGCAGCTCTCACCTCCATGGCCCTGGCCTCCTGTCCCACACCCAGACCCAGGCCTGGCTAAACTGGGTGCTTTCTAAAACATCCAACCAGTGTCACTCCCTTCTTTATAACCCTTGATCCTTCCCACCTCGCAGGTCCAACCAGCTTTCAGGGCTCCAAAGGACGGATATGAAAGTTCCCCCACCCCATCAGGAAGCCCATCCTCCAATCCCCTCCCACCAGCTGAGCTCTCCCTTGCCTCTGGGCTCCTGCCCATGATGTTCCTTCTACCTGGAACACTGTTGCTCCCTCTCCTACTCCTGGGAAACTCCTACACATCCTTAAGATCTCAGCTTAGTTCTCACCTCCTCTGGGGGAGCTTTCCTTATGCTTCCAGGCTAGATCAGGGGCCTGCTTGGATCCCAATGTCCCCATATCTCCCCCATTACACCCTCTGTTCAATTTCCTGGTAACTGACCCATCAACTCAACTCCATCACCCAGAGAACACAACGGGTAGCCTCCCTCCTGTCCCGCCCATTATCTAGTCAACAAACATGTTCATTTTGGGGCCACTACAGTGTGGGTTTTTGTTTCTCCTAATAAAATTTTCAATTTGTTGCCCATATTGGAAAAAAAAAAATCAGTAAGTTCCACATTAAATAATCTGGTTTCCTGGTCTCTTGAAAAATCAGAAGATCTGGCCACACTGGGTCCATGTTCCTGAAAGGCATGTGGCTGGATGCATAGAAATGACATTTCCCAGACTTCTTTATGTGCAGTGTGGAAGGTGGGAGAGAATGAGGCCATTACTCTCCTGCAGCAGCTGTGAGCAGGTGTGTGGCTGTTTGCAGGGCACAGACATGAGGTTTGCCAGCAGGTTCTGGGTTGTCCTCTTGGGAACTGCCCCCGTGAGGGCTACAGCCTGCTGAACTTCCTGTGCTTCTGAAGTTCAAGTGTGTGAAGCCAAGCAGGGGCTTCCCTGACTTTCCATCCTGTGGCCCTTCCAGTGGTTTTGTGAGCCCTCAATCCCCTGAATTAAATTCCTTTCTGCTCAAGACACCTAGAGTGGTCTGTTTTCCTGTTGCACCCACAGACTCTCCAGGTTGCCACACCCCCCAGCAGTTGGCATTTGTGTCTGCAGCCCCAGGACATGATGATAACATTGGTGCCCACCTTTTTTCTGCTGCTTGTAGATCTCAAGCTGATGTCGCCGCTGCAGCCGGAGCGTGTTGACTATGGCGCCTGCCAGCCGCAGGGCCTGGCGGGGGTATCCGTGGGCCCTCAGGGTGTCCACACGGGCGCAGGCAGTGGGGAAGGGCTCGCCCAGCCAGAGTGGACGGCCCTGGGGGTCGAAGGTTGGCTTGTCACTGTCCCCGTTGCCTGTGAGGCTGGGGCCATAGGAATCGCTGGCTAGGATCCTCTGCAGGTGGGCATCACTCCAGTGCAGCGACCCAGCCTGCAGGGCGCGGCCAAACACAGTGTGGCGGGAACCTGCAGCCACCACCTCCTCCTCGTCCTCCTCCTCCTCCTCTGGGCCTGTGGGAGAGGCGCCCAAACGCGGTCCCATGAGGGAGGCCCTAGCCGTCAAGCACTGGTCAGCTCTGCCCCATTGAGTGCTAGCTTGGGGCTAGACTCTGGGTGCAGCGATGAGTGTGTGGTATCTCCCCAAATGCTTCCAGCAGCCTTTTAAAGGTGGGTGTGTGTGTCAGGGGAGATATTATAGTCCTTCATATGAATGGACAGCTAAGCTTGAACAACTGTGACTGTCTGTCCATCTTTCTCCCGCTGCACTCCATTTTTTTCTCTCCTCCTCTATCTTTTCCTCGCCCTCTCCCTCTCTCCCTCTCTGCCTCTCTTTACTTGTCTCTCTCTTCTCAATGCCTATTTCCTCTTCTCTCTGTTTCTCCCATCCCCCACCTGATTCCTGCCTCCATGGCCAGAAGGAGGCTGAGTCAGGAGACCAGCCCAGAACTACAGGTATCTTAAGTATTTCACATCCCTGTCCCTCAGGCTGCCTGCTGCCCCTGCCCTGGGCACTTCCTCCTGGCTAGGAGGCAGGCAGGGACTAGTTCCCCCTCCGCACCCCCCCACCTCCCGCCCTGCCTCTGTTTTCCCCCGGAGCGCCATGATAGGATGGCTGGGCCACAGGCAGTAGGAGAGTTTGTCCAGGGGAATGGCAGGGACTCCTCTCCTACCTGGGCTGAGGGCTACGGTGGGCTGCAGGCTGGGTCCGTCGAAAGAGTAGTTGCCCTCTTCCAGCGGGCACACGTCCAGCTTGTCCCACTTGCTAAGCAGCTGGAGCCAGCTCGTACGCTCCTCTGGTTTGCAGTGGGGGCTCAGGATGATGCACACCCACAGGGCCCCTGGGGAGGGAGGGCAGCAAATGTGGGCATGGGGGAGGCTCCGCATTCATGCAACAGGAACAGCACACACTTATGGAGCGCCTGCTGTGTGCTGGGCACTCGTGTCTGCTTGACCCTCACCTCAGGCCTCTGAGGTTGCAATTCATCGTCTCTTCACTTTACGGTCCAGAGAGGTAAAATCACTTGCTCAAAGTCACACAGCTGGGAAGCCAGAAGTCAGGACTCAAATCCAGGCTGCTGGACTCCTCTTGCAATTTTTTTTTTCTATAGCACTTATCACCATCTATCACAGGAATCAGCAAACTACCCCCCATAGAGAAAATCAACCTGCCACCTGTTTTTGAATGGCCTGTGAGCTAAGATTTATTTTTACATTTTTAAATGGTGGAAGGGGCAGGGAATCAATAAAAAGAACATTTTGTGACTTGTGAAAATGATATGAAATTCAAATAAATAAACAGTGTCTGTAAATACAGTTTTATTGGCATGCTACCACACCCACTTTGTCATGTGTGTCTGCGGCTGCTTTTCTGCTACAACAGATAAAAATCGAGTAGCTGTGACACAAACCACATGATCTGAAAAGCCAAAACTATGAACTATCTGGCTCTATGGAAAACGTGTTGACCCCTGGTCTAATGGGCTTGTGGGATTTTCTTGTCTGTCTGCCCTGCTAGGTGTCAGCTCTTTGGGGGCAGGTATTTAATCTCTCTTGTTTCTTGCTGTAGCCCCAGCACTCAGTACAGTGCCTCATACACTGGCGTTGCCAGACTCTAATCTCAGGGCGGGCAAGCCCGGATGCCTGCCGCACCCTGGGGTCTGGGACTTACCCAGCTCGTCCCACAGCTGGCGGCACTTGTCCGTCATGCCGGCGCCCTGTTGCCGCCACAGGGCCAGGCGTGGATCCTGCAGGAACTGCTCGGTCATGAGGATCAGCATGCGTGCCCCGTTGGAGTCCCGCATTCGCAGCATCTCCCGCACCTGCGCCGGACCGGACTGTGAGGAGGGGCGGGGCTCCGGCGCCAGGGCCGTCTAACCCCGCCCCCTGTACCCGTGTAGCGCAGCACCTTGCAGAACATGGAGCGCAGCTGCTGGCTGGCGCCATAATAGCCGCCGTTGGACAGCAGCTGCTTCACCTGCTCCTGGATCTGCTCCTCGTCCAGGTGCCAGCAGTTGGCGTCCTCGATGCCCGCACCCGCCGTGGGGTCTGGGGCACCTGTGGGGAGTGAGGGAAAGCTGAGGCTGGGGCTAGGGAGAGGGGGAATTTGTCATCTAGTCCTCCAAATCACCCAACCTATCCCAAAGTTCCATCCATCCCATCTGAAAACCCATCCATCCATCCATCTTATCCCAAACATCACCTACCCTTCCATTCAAACCACTCAGCTGTCTATCCACACCCTCATGTCATGCCATGCATCTTTCCATCCACAAATCATAACCCTTAGCACAGCTACCTACCCCATTAGTCCACCATCCACCCTACCCACAACTCCCTACTCACATCTATATACCCATCCATCTACCTACCCACCCCTATTTGTCTTTCCAACTCATCTGTACCAATCATTCAAAACATACACTGACTCATTCATTCACTGTGTGTGCTACCCACACAACTGTGCCATCCATTCATTCAATTAACCCAAACTTTCTACCTATTCTCTCCCAACCATCCATTCATATGTTTCTCCCCAAACACCCACCAGCCCATCAGTCCATCCATCCTACACAAAACACCCACCTACTCGATCCATCCACCATGTTAGTCCTCACATAAGAACATTCATGAACCTATCAACTCACCCCCAATCCATGCACCCCTTGGTCCTCCCAGTCTTCCACCAATCCCATCTCTCCACTACCTCAAACTCCCCAATCAAAGCCCATCCCATCCACCCCACTGCCAATTACCACCAACTCCCTATTCACCTACCATTCTAGCAAATCACCCATCCACTCATTCCATCCATTTTTCCACACCAACGATTCATCCCAACCTCCCATCATGAACACCTTCTGCATCCACCCATTGCCACCCTCAAATATCCATTTATGCCTCCACCCACCATGAATCCATCTACTCACCCTCCATCCAACTCCATCCTCCCATCATTATAGTTAAGCAACACTTGTAGCTCCAAACCACCCCAGAACTCATAACACCTCCTGGTCTACCTCCTACTCTGTCCCACCTCTGACACCCACTAATGTCCACACATACTCCTCATGACCTCCACCCACCCATACTCAGGCCACTCCTATGATCTTGGGACACTCCCACCTTGGGGCTGGCTGGATCTTCCCATTGGCTGATTTCTTGACCATTCACCTGCCCAGGGTCAGATCAAATCCAGGATCTGTCACTTACTAGGTATGTGTGACCTTGACCTCAGGCAGCGGTGCTCCTCCCACTCCTGCTCACGGATCAAGGGTATCTTTGTTTTGTTCTTTGGGTTTTTTTTTTTGGCCGCACCATGTGGTTTAGGGGATCTTAGTTCCCTGACTAAGGACTGAACCTGGATTGCAGCAGTGAAAGTACTGAGTGCTAACCACTGGACCACCAGGGATTTCCCTAATCGGGGTTAATTTTATGCTGTGACAAATGTCTGTCACACAGCCAGCGAGGTGGCTGCAAGCTGGGGCCTCGCCACCCCCAGTAGACCTTCGGGCACCCTTACCATGCACCAGGTTGATCTCGGAGCCCAGGAGGAGGATCTCGTCTGCCAAGCGCTGGGCAGTGGGCAGCACCTCGGTGTGGTGGGCACTGATGAGGTACTGCACGAACTTCTGCAGCTGGTCCCGGTTCATCTGGGAGAGTGTCTCGGAGATGGGCAGCCGCAGCTCCACCTGGCGGGCATGCCGAATGCGGTACAGCGACAGGGCCACAACATGGGCGCAGTAGAAGAGATCACGGTTGTCGCAGCCGCAGCTCACGGATGTGATCTTGCAGCGGTCAAAGCTGATGGAGACATGGTAAAGGCGCTCGGGCTCTCCAGGGCCCCCTGGCTCCCGGATATTTCCGCTCAGGTGGAACCCTAAGACCAAAACCAAATTGTCACTGCTGTGTCACCCAGAGATGGGTAGTCTTTTCCACAGTGCACAGCGAGACCAGGTGCAAATCCTAGCTGAGTAACCTAGCACAAGTCATTTAACCTTGCTGTGCCTCAATGTCTGAATCTGTGAAATGGGAATAAATAGTAACATCCTCCTCATGCATTTGTAATGAGGATGAAATGGGTTAATATTGGCAAGTGCTTAGAACACTGTTGGCAAACAGTAAGTGCTAAATAAATGCTTGTTCTTGCTCTAATTCTGAATAACACTATTACAGCAATGCTGCTGAAGATGATTTTCTTAGCCCTTGGGTAATCATGGATACAGCCCAGGCTCCAGGTGCCCTGTCACTTCCTGGGAAGATACCAAAGATACTTGGGGGGCGAGGGGTTGATGTGGCCAGCCAGGGGCCAAGTCACCCCATCACCCCCTGCCCCTCCCTGGCCCCTGGGGAGCCCAGATGCCAGGCTAATCTGACTGGTTGGGCAGCTCAGGCCCCAGCCGGCCGGCCGTGTCTGCGTCATGCAGGGAGACGGCGGCTTCCTCATACCGGCTGGAGGTGGCCGAGCCTGTGGCCAGCTGGGTCATGTCCAGGCAAGGGGGCCCCCAGGCTGACAGGGTTCAGAGAGGGTCATCTCGGCTGAGCCCCTGCCTCTAGCTGGGAGACATGACCTGCCCCCATGGGAGGTGTGGCATTCCAGGGCTCACCTGCCTTCTGGCTTGAGCTCTACTGGTTCCCTTCTGAGCCCTGCTGCCTGAGGTCTCGAATCATCTTTCATCTCTAGCTCTAAGCCTCCACCCCCTCTCCTCACCTGGACCCTGACGCCTGGGGTCTAAGACCACTCCTCACAGATGATCCTCAACTTCCACCCTAGACCCCAGTGAAGCCTCATTGCCTTAGGTCTGAGACCATCCCTAAACCTCTGAACCCAACCTCCACCTGAGTCTCTCTGCCTGAGGTCTAAGACTGTCTCTCACCACTGGCTCTAAAACTTTGCCACCAACGCTCACCAAGGACCCTGCTGCCTGAGGTCCAGGGTCATTCTTAGCTCTGGCTCTAAACCTCGGCCTCAGAGCATCCCTGGGTCCCTCTGTCTGAGAACTGGAACCTCCTCACTTCTGGTTTACAATCACTCCTCCAAACCACTGCCTCGCCCCTGCCTCCCTCCCTATCCTGCCACCACTACCCCCACACCTCAACTAAGCTGACTGAGGTCGAGGCAGCGCCCTGATCTTGAGCTCATAATGCCTGGAACAACCCTCCCTGGGCATCAGAGCCTGACATTTGGAACCTCCCCCAGCCCACCACGCCTGCTCTGGACCCCCTGGCCTCCCTGGCAGGGCTGGGGGGGCAGGCACTCACCCACTTGCAGCACACGATCTACGGCCCCGCTCTGCAGCAGGTGCAGCCCACGGGTGAAGGGCACACGGGCATCGTGCTCGCCCTCTGGGGGCTGGTAGCCCAGCGATGAGTACATACATATCTCCCGCTCGCTGCGTGGAAACGACCAGAACACAATGCGCTTCTGGACCGGCTCTGGCACCCGGGAGAACCGCTCCTCAACCTGCGGGAAGGGCCGGTGTGTTAGAAACCCCAGCACTTGAATCCTGGCTTTGCCATTTAGAAGCAGTATGCCCTTGGGCAAGTCACTTTGCCTGAGCTTCGGTTTTTCTCGCGTGTAAAGGAGCTGTTAAGAACACCTGCCTTCTGGGTGTCACGAATATTAGATATGCATTAATATTTGTACAGTGCTTACAATAACACCTGGCCTATTGTTAGTGTTCTGGAACTTTCTGCCACTTCCGTCCTGGATGTCAGGTCCCAAGGTCCTAATGTAAGGTGGTAGTCTTACCTCTCAGGCTTTGAGGGCGCAGAAGGAAGGAAGACAAAAGTGATAAGAAGACTAGTGATCAGGCCTACATATTCTTAGCCTGCATTGTGCTAAATGCTTTATGTATGTCATTTCCCTTAATTCTCAGAGCAACAACCCAATACTTTTGCAGCCTGGAGAATCTGAGGCTCAGAGGTGGAGTGAATTCACTTGTTCAGAATCCCACAGCTGGTGAGCTCTAGCTCCCAAGACAGGCTCTCTGTTCTAGCTTCTAAGGGTCCCCTGGAAGGGAGGGGTGTCCTGCCCAGCCCTGGGGGCTCGGGGCAGTGAACTGAGCTGGTTGAGCCTGCATTCCAATCCAGACTTGCTGCTCACTGGCTGAGTGTCCTTGGGCAAGTTTCTCAACCTCTCTGTGCCCCAGTTTCCTCAAAGTAAGAAGGAGAACAGCTCCCACAGGGCTACAGAGGATTCCATGAGCTTCTGCAGGGCAAGAGCTTTCCTAGGGCCAGACCTGCCCAGGGCAGGTACATGGGAGCCCTCGAGAAGGTTTTAGGATTATTCTGGGGGTCTCACACACAACGAAAGAGCAGGGACCTTTCAGATCCCCCAGTCCTGGGTTTCAAAGGGAAGTGGTAGGACCAGTGACTGGCCCAGGCCTCGGGGACAGTTGGCAGATGACTAAGGAGGGATTTTCCAGGCCATGAATCAGAGCCCGCCTCATCCACACTTGGCCCAGACCCATCAGTCCTGGCAGACTCCCTAACTCTGGAGAGGCCAGGGAGCAAAGAAAGCCCCCCAAAGCCAAACAGAGGACAGAGCCTGTGGGGGCTGTTGAAGGCTTGGTTGGGTCCTGGCCACAAATGCAGCTCCTTGGGGGCCCACACTAAGGCTGGGAAAGGGGACTTTGCCCCAGCCCTGGGGCATCCTCGCAGGGCCCCCAGAAGTTATAGGGGCAGGGCTCCAGGTGCACCTGTCCAGGTACCAAGACCCAGGTCCTGCACCTGCTGCCAAACTCTAGAAGGGCTGGGATGGCTGGTGGACAAGGGGAGGGTGAGCATGCGGTAATGGGGAGGGCGGGACTCTGAAAATGGAGTAATCTCTGCAGCCAGCCAGGAGAGGCTGGGTAGCCCCAGGTGGGAACTGGTCCCAGAATTACTGAGAGGTGGTGGTGGTGGTGTGTGTATTAGGGCCTGAGGGAACGATCTGCAGAAGGGAGACAGGTGGGTTCTGGAGGCTGGAGGCAGGGACTGGAGTCAGAAAGGGGTGTCTTGGGGCTGGGATCTATATAAATGGGGGAGTCCTCTACTGCGGCTGTATGACAGAGATCTGGAGTCTCTAGCGGCTGAGATCTGGTCTGTTCCCAAGTGGGGGCAGGTTGTAGGAGTTGGAGAGAGGAGTGAGGATTAAACAGGGTGCCCTAATTAGGGGATGAGGATGAGGTGGGAAAAGAGAGGTACCCAGGGTTGTGAGAAGACAGGAGGAGAAAAAGTGTCCCGAGTTGGGATCTGAGGCACTGGGGGAAGCCCTGGGTCTTGTGGGCTGAAGGGCAGAGCTGCTAGGGAAGGGATGGGGGCCGGTCATAGGGCTTGAAAGAGTGAAATGGGAGGATGAGGGCATGTCTCGGGCAGAGTTAAGAATCTTGGAGGAGATCTCTGGGGGTGTCTCCGATGGGAGCAGGTCCGGAGGCTGGAATCTGGCCGGGGGAGAAGGTATGTCGGGGAAGGGGCTGGGAGTACGTCCCTTCCCAACCCCCTCCTCGGTCACCTGCTCGAAGGCCCAGCTCTCGGCTACTCGCTTGGCGCTGAGGTCCAGCAGCGCTTCGGGCCGTCCCCGGCCGCGCACGGCCCCGGCCCCGGCGTCGCGCTCCTCCGGTCCCGCGGGGCAGCCCCGGCTCCGCTTGGCCGCGGGGGCGTCCATCCGGCCGGGCCGGGGCCGGGGCCGGGGCGGGGCCTGTTGGGGGCGTCGGTCCGATGCCTGCTCCGCCTCGCCGGCTCCCGCGACCCCTGCGCGCCTTCCTGTCCTTCGTCCGAGCTCGGCCGCCCCGGCGCTCGCGCCGCACCCACCCTGGGCCGGCAGAGCGATGCGGCCCCTTTAAGACTCTTCACAACAATGAAGCTGCCTTGACCGCCTCTTTATCCTCCGCTGTCGTCCCGCCCCCGCCGCCCGTCCCCATTGGCCCCCCTTCGGCCTCCGAGGCCCTCCTCCGCCATTGGCTGCACCTCCAGAGCCGTCTCCAAGTCGCCGCTGTTCATTCGTTGTATGCACTGCCTGTCTTTTCGGGGCTACTCAATCAGGGCGCTCAACGAGCAGCGCTGTCAATCACGGGACGCCGGAGACCAATCACAGTGGGAGGAGACCCCCCGGCGCCGGCCTTAAGCGGAGTTTCGGGGCGGGTCCCGGGTTCATTCACAACATTCCTCCCCCGCCCCCCCTCGGGCTGGACAGCGCTCCCCGGGCAGCTGGGGCTGCGCCCACACACGGCTTTGTTTACTGAGGGTCGCTTCCGGGCGCCGCGAGGGGACAATCAACACGGCTCGGCCCGGGAGCGAGACAGAGCGGCGGGATCCCCCGGCAGCCGCTCAGCCCCTCCTCCCTCTGGGCTGTGTGACGCGAGAAACTCAGCCCCTCTGGGCGCCGGCTCAAGTTTTGATGCTTTGCGGGATGGAGGGATCATAGGTCCCTTGGTAGAGCTTATGGGGGCCGCGGACACCCTCGCTAGAAATAGAGCGCAATTCAAGCCCATCCTTGAGCCCCAACCTAAGAACCTCCAATCCATTCTATGCTCTATATATTACTTCGAGTCATATGAAATTACTGATTTTCAACAATTTTTGATACACTAAATGGCAATTTCATAAGGTTCAACGTAATAGATGTCAAATCCGACCACCTCTGATTATTTTTTCGGATTCAGCTTGTCCAGGTCACATCTCCGACCCCAGCCTACCCGCCCCCACCATCCCTGCCATCTCCATGCCCTTAGAGAACCCTGCATGTCCCCCTCGCCACACTCCTCTCCATTATTATTACATCTCTTTATTTCAGCAGTTGTTTAATTTCTGTCTATCCCCACTCCACGGTGAGCTCCACGGGGCAGCCTAATTGACTAATTGATGAACTGCTTTACCGCCAGCACCTGAACACTTCCGGACATACAGCACTCAATCTATATATAACTTGTTGACTGAACCAACTCATGCTTTGCTACAATTCAACTGAAATGATGTACAGAGCAGGAAAACCCAAGCTGGCCCCTAACTGGCCTGATTGCTGCCCCCTGCCCCTCCCCACATGGAAACTCTGGCTTTTTCCTTCCAGGAATTTCCAGTTTCACAGCTGCACTTTCTGGCCAGTCCCCAACCCACCCTTCAGTAATCTCCCTCTGACCCGCACTGTCCAGTATGGTCACCACTGGCCACAAGTGGCCTTTGATTCCTTGAAATAGGGCCAGGCTGAATTGGGCTGTGCTGTAAAACATACTGGATTTTGGAGACTTAGTAAAAAAAAAAAGGCAAAATATGTCATTAAGAATTTTATACATTGATTACATGTTGAAATAATACTATTTTGGATGAGTTTGTGTTAAGTAAAATACATTATTAAAATTAATTCCACCTGTTTCATTGTGTATTTATTTTATTTTATTCCATGTGGTATGAGGGCATTTAAAGTTACATATGCAATTTGCATTGTAATTTCTATGGGACAGCAGTGGTCTTGAGAAACCACAGCTGACCACAATGACAGCAACCGAAACAACAATAATAATAATGTACTGATTACTTGTGTGGTGCTCTAGATGCTCTGACACACTATCAAGTTTAAGCCTTCTGACAGCGCTGCAAAATGGGGATGTCACCTCCATTTCTCAGGTGAGGAAACTAAGGCTAAGAGAGGTAGAGTGTTTGCCTGACTGGGAAGCCCTAGACTTATTAGAGGGTGTCTTTCTTCCAAAGATTTGAGGCAAAGATAGACTTATGGGGAAGGAGTAATGGGTGGGGGGGAAAGCAGGGAGGACTTCAGCAAAACAAATCTTTCAGGTGCTCCCTGGCAAACAGGACACAGGGTCCAGCTTTTCCAAGCAGTCCCCTTCAGTGTCTGTATGTGGCTGGTCCTTGTCACGGAGGATGCTTCAGTCGGTGTCCTGAGATGCTGAATCGGAGAATGCACTCTAGGCCAGTGGAACAGGATGTGTAGCAGGAATAGAGAATGGGGCATCACAGGGTGAGGATGTTTTATTTTATTCTCTAACAGATACTAATATTGTCATCATCCCCATCTCATGGATGAGAAAACTGAGGCACAGAAAGGTCAGGTGACTTAACCAAGGTCCACAGCAGGAAAGAGTAGGGCCAGCTTTCAAGCCCTGGTGGGTGGGCTGGTCTTGTCACATTGTCTGGGATCAAATGCACAGTTTGGGAAACACCAATATTCTGCTCTGATCCCCTGATTTTACAGATGAGGGGAATGAGGTCCAGAAAGGGTCAGAAAGTTGCCCAAGGCCACAAAACGATCTCAGGAGAATGTGAGAAGTCAGGAGGGCCCTTGGGAAAATGGGGGTACCTCCAGGATGAAGTCTTCAAGCCTGTTTCAAAGCTACCCTCTTCCTAGCAACACTTTTAGGAAAGGAGAAGTTGGGAGCGGGGGTTCCAGCCACCCTCAAGTCCTCCCTTCTCAGTGCAGCCAGCAAGTTTGGGCTTCAGGAAAATGGAACCACATTTATCCTGCCCGCCGCCTGCTGTGAGCTCACTGTCTAGGCATCCACAGCTTCTGACCCCAAACCCACATGTCCTTGAGACCCATGAGAAATAGGGGGACTCTGAAGGCTTGGATGAGGGGGGCCACGGCCCCCCAGCTCTGTGGCCACCCCATCCTAACCTTCCCAGGGTCCCTCCCTCTGCCAGGCCCCCACAGCACCCCAAAGCGCCTATTGACTCAGGCAGGAAACCAGCCAGGGCAGTCTCACTTCCTGGTCTCAACACAGCCCCTCTGGCCTGTCCAGCTGGCAAGATTTGCTTCTTACATTTATTTTCTTCCCTTTTGGAACACAAGTTCATGGTCAGAGAGTCAGGGCCCTACCAGGAAAAATGGGCATTCCAGGCAGAGGGGGAAGGTGGAGGCAGGAGAGGAAAAGGCTTGAGCAGGAATAATCGTCTGAAAAGCTGCATTTAATGACTACCCGGGGCCCTGGGGCGGGGAGGTGGGGGGGCGGGTGGCGGCAGGCGGAGGGGCAGGGGAAAAAGACAGGCTGAATGGCTGGAACTGGGCTTCCCTCCCGTCCAGAACACAAAGGCAGCTGTCACAGCCTTCAGGCTCCCAAATTTTCCACACTCAGGGAGGGGTGTTAGGGTCTCCATTCAACAGATGCGGAAACTGAGGCTCAGAGAGGGACTTGCTGGAGAGGACAAGAGATGTAGGGATCCCCCAAAGTCTGGGGGCTCTCGGCTGTGACGCTAAAGGGGGATTTGTGGGCAGGTGGAAGGACCTAGCTTGGGAGGGAAAAGTCACCCAGGGCAGTGACCGGGTGGAGGGTGGAGGATGGGGATGGGAAAATGAGGCTATTTGGGGAGGCGGAGGGAGTGGGGTGAAGAGGGAACAGGTGGGTTGACATTCCAGATCCCATACCTGTCACGCCTGAATGCCTTTCCTCACCCCTGGGGTCCCCTCAAAGGGGCTGGCGTCAGAGGGACAAAGGGAGCCAGTTTACTGGAGTCCTTGGCCCGCCGGGGCGCCGCCAGCCGCCGTGGGCTTGGCCCCGGGTTGGAGGCGCCTCCTGGTGGCCGAGGGATGCGCCAGATGGCACGCAGAGCCCAGCCGGTCCCAACCCTCACCCTTTTGAGATTCCAGATAGACAGGTTAAAAGATAATTTTCAAAAGCGGGTGCAATCATGGCTCTCACCGACAAATAAAGATGAACATGTGTTAAGGTTTTTTTATTGAACTCCTATGGGAACCAGGCAGATGTTATACGAGGTTCGAAAGAGAGTCCGGAAAACGGGCACTTCTACAACAGATCAGACTATTCAAGTAAATAAATGTGCGAATGAAGGCAAATTGGTTTTTCCACAGGGGAGGAGGGCTGTCAATGGAACCTCCGCTGGATGGGCCGGAGTGAGCAGATAAGAGTGGTTCCCTATTGCCATCAGTTGCTAGCAATTCATGGTGTGAAATAGTTGAAAGAGGCTGCTATGAATCAGCTAACCCGGAAGGGAAGGGCGTGTTGTACAGAAATGATGCTTTAAGTGGTCAGAACTGATTCACTGAGACGCAAAGTGTTCCTGGCAGAAAGAAGAAACGATTCCTTCCTTCCTTCATTCAACAGACACCTGTTCCCGAGCAGCTGTTGAGCACTGCTCCAGGCGCTGGAGACACAAAAAGATGCAAAGCAGAAAACGGATAAGAGTGGCAGCCAGTGACCACTTCCAGGAGCGGGGGACAGAGATCGGTTCTCTGAGGCGACACCTGGGAGGGGGAGAGATCAGGAGGTGCAGAAGGCCAGGAGACAGGACTGGAGGAAGCAGGGTTCTGGAGGGGGCGGCCTGGGGCTTCCTTGTTTTAAGTTCTCCCTGCTAGAATGTCAGTTCCCAGCTCTACCTAGCCCAGAGGTTGGCATGAAGCAGGTGCACAAGAAATGCCCAACATGCAAAGCGATTCCATTTCAAAGGGCAGAAGTCACTCGTGGCCTGCTTAGGGGAGAAATTGCTGTGAGGTGGGCAGATGGCAGGAGGGCCCATGACCCGTAGGTGGGGCTCAAGGAAGGGTATACCCTGGGGGTCCACAGAGCCAAGTGGCAGCCCTGCCCTCCTGTCCCGGGTCTGGGCCCCGTGCCCCCCAGCCCCCTCTTCCCCCAAAGAAACCCTGAGCCCTGGGCCCCAGGCGACTCTAAACTGTGAAGTCTAGCCATCAAATTAGGGCTCTGCTGCCACAATTCCTGTTTTTTTGAGATGCAAATTAGGATTTTTTTTTTTTGCGTGTGAAATTACCCTTCCTGCCTTTTTTCCGGTGGTTAAAACTCACATGGAAAACTCATTGTTTAGAAGGGTATAATTCAGTGGCATTTAGCACATTCACAGTATTTGCAACCACCACCTCTATCTGGTTGCAAAACCTTATGACCCCCAAAGATGACCCCATACCCATTTGCTGTCACTCCCCTTTTCCCCTCCCCCCCAGCCCCTGGCACCGAGGTAGAGAACCCCTGTCTCTATGGATTCACCTCTTCCGGACATTTCACATAAATGGAATCACACATTATGTGGCCTTTTGTGTCAGGCTTCCTTCAGAATGCTTTCAAAGTTCACCCATGGTATAGGCTGTATCATTGTTTTATGGCTAAATAATACTCCATCGTGTAGATAAACTACATTTTGTTTATCCAGTCAGCTGCTGGACATTTGGGTTGTTGCCCTCTTCGGGTGATGGTGACCAGTGCTGCTGTGAACGTGTGTATACTTGTGAACGAGGTGTTGAGTCCGTTAGATCCCTTGGGGTTCGTGCCTGGGAGGCAAGGGCTGGGTCACGTGGTAACTCCACGCTGAACTTACTGAGGAGCCACCAGACTGTTTTCCACAGTGGTTGTCCCCTACTTTTTAGAAAAATGTTGGGGGTTCAAAAAATGTTGACCACCACTGTGTGGGACCAAGAAAACCCATCTCGGGTGGGTGAGGCTGGCTGGGAAAGGATGGGCCACCAGGGAATCAGTTACCCACTTCAGGGGAACAACCACGCACTCCTACCCCCCTCCGAAGACAACGGATGTAGCATCACCCAGACTATAGCCTGCCTGGTCTCTGAGCTGTAACCTGCTCCCACCCCCCTTCAGAGGGAGGGAAGACCTCAGACCAGAGCTCCTGGCGACTCCACTGCCACAGGTGACATTTTAGCGGAGGGGAGGCCAGGATGGAAGAGGACAGAAACTTGGTGTGTTGAGAGGCAGCCGATGGGCAGCTGAGAGCGTGTATTGGGACTCTGCCAGTGGAGGGTTCAAGTCCCTGCTCTGGAATGTTAATAATGTGACCTGCCCTGGGCAGCATGAGGACTGAGGTGATGTGTAGAAAGCACCAGAGCAGTGCCTGGGCCACAGGCAGTGCTACATGCTTGCTGTTATACTTAGGATTTTTTTTTTTTTAAAGATTGAGGTGGCACTGAGAAGTTTATAAGCACATTCTGGTTCAATGGGCAATCTGCCTCTACAAAGTGGTGTTAGCACCTGTCCTGTGGACGGGAAAGTGGCTCCCTAGGCTGCCTGGCCTCTCCCCTGCGGACCGTGTGACACAGGCATGTCCGTGGAGGGTATGCAGGTGAGTCACCCAAGGTAGGAGGAAAGAAAAGACTCTCCCCTGGCTCCCAGGCTGGAGGTGCAGAAACCCATTCGTCCTTCCCCGGGGAATGTGGCTAGTCTCCCGTAGAAACTGCTGGGGTGACCCTGTCGGGGCACCTGGCCCCAGGCCAAAGCATGTCCTGCTCACAGGAGCATGTGACTGCAGGAAGAACGACAAAGTCAGGTTTATTGCTCTGGGTTAAACCAGTGGAGACAAGATGGGGGAGGGGGTAGGGAGACACAGGAAGTTGGTGAAGGCATCCTCCTGGCCTCGGCCTACGCTTGAGTTCTTGGCACCCCGGGAAGCCAACCAGTGCACTTCCGACCTCCTGATCACCTGCTCATGGGCCAGGCCCCCAGTAAAGTTCCAGGTGCAACCCCAGGTTCTAGGGAGCACGGCCCCTCCTCCTTGCACAGGTCTGAGCACAAAGAGGGTTGCAGTGATGGCCTCTGCTGGGGTGCCTCCTTAGGAAGGCGTCTTGGTGGAAGAGGCTGCCGCCTTCTTTTTGGTGGAGGCCTTCAACAGCGCCAGCTTCTTGGGCAGACTGGTGCTGGCTTTCATCACCACATCATGTTCAATCTTCTTCCGGATTCCAACCTCCAGGCTCTGAGGGAATAACCATGACACAATCAGACTGGGACCCGAGGCGGGAGGCAGGGCCTGGCCTGCTGCCCTTTCTCCTGGGAGCTCACAAGGGGCTGGATCAGCAACGCCCCGGGAAACAACACCCGAGAGTCTGGTGGCTGGGGGTTAAGGGCTGCTTCTGCTCCACACTCTGGGAACACTGCACACCGAAAAACCCCTTCTCATCTCTGGACCTCCGCTTCTAAACCTGTCCATTCCCATTTTACAGATGGGGAAACTGAGGCACCTGCAGCTAGGAGCCACTTGCCTACGGTTCCCAAATCATGTGAGTGACAGGAGACTGGAACGCAGCACGCCCAGAGTCTCCAGCCTCAGCCTCCAGGAGAGCAGGCCCCTCTTGTCTCTGCTTTGCAAATGGTGAATTGGGGCTCTGAGAAGTGCGGGTGCAGGGAAGTAAAGGCACAGGAATCAGAACCCAAATATTTGGGTCCAAAACTGGTAGTTTAATCATATCACCTAAGCTATTCCCTTGCCCTGCCTATGAATTCCAATGACCATGATGACCACGACCGTCAGCACATGCCTGGGCGCAGTGGACACAACAGCAAAGACACGGGAAGACCTCTGCCCTCATGGAGCTGACATTCAGTGTGTGTGTGTGTGTGTATAACATAGCTGTCAGTGACACACTCTGGTAAACTGTTGTTTTTTGTTTGTTTGTTTGTTTTCATTTTTTTGTCCATGCCTAGTGGCACGCGGGATCTTAGTTCCCTGACCAGGGATCGAACCCGTGTCCCCCGCAGTGGAAGCACAGAGTCTTAACTCCTGGACCGCCACGGAAGTCCCTCTGGTAAACTGTTGAATGATGCAACAGATGACAAGTGCGGCTACGGATAAAAGAATATAAGGGATGATGAGTGAGGCGTTGGGTGGGGTTGCCATGGGGGATGGTTGCTTGGAAGCAACGCTTGCAGCCAGACCTGACTCTGAGGAAGGAAGCTGTATAGATTTCTGGGAGAAGAATCCAGGTAGAGGAAACAGCTAGTGCAAAAGTTCTGAGGTGGGACAAGGTGCAGTTAAGGGGCCAGTGAGGCTGGAGGGAGTGAGCAAGGGGGAGAGAGAGAGGAGGTGAGGGAAGGGAAGAGACAGGAGTAGAGTGTGCCTAGTCATGTGGGGAGAACTTGGGCTCTTCCTGGGAGAGGTGGGAGCCACCAAGGGTTCTGAGCAGGGGAGGGAAGTACCCTGATTCCGGTGCTCACAGGTGCCCTCTGGCTGCTATAGGGAGTGGTGGGGGCAGGAGAGCTGGGAGGATGTGACTGCCCTGGTCCAGGTGGGAGATAATGAGCTGAGGGGGTGGGGGTGGGTAAGGGAGGTGGGAAGTGGGTGGATTCTAGATTAATCCTGAAAGCAAAAAGGATGAGATCCAACCTCCAATCTGGATGTGAGAGAAAGAGGGAATCCCGAGTATCTGGAAGGAGAGACTGTGGCAGGATCATGGTGGAGGGAGGATCAGGAGCCTGGTTTTGGACATACTGAGCTTGAGACACCTTCCTCCTCCAGCTTCGAGATGGAGGTAAGCAGGCTGCTGGGGACCCAGCTCTAAAAAACTGAGGCTCTGGCGATCCAATTAAGATTCCGACTTCCACTGCAGGAGGCGTGGGTTCAATCTCCAGTTGGGGAACTAAGATCCTGAAAGCTGCATGGCGCGGCCAAGATGAAAAACAAAAAACTAAGGCTTTAAACGACTTGCTCAAGATTATAGAGTGAGTTAGTGTGTGAAATACAATCCAAATTCAGGTCTGACTCCACCAGATCTCTTTGTAACTTCTCTCTGCAACCTTAACAAAAATTCTCTTTGCAACCTCTTTATAAGATCAACCCTATTCACCTACATACGAAAAAATTACACTTAAAAACAATCACAAAAATGCCTGTGCTGTTCTCGGGACTTTACAGGTCTCCTATGGCACTGAATTCTTACAACTAGGAGAAAAGTGCTATCACTATCACCATTTCATCGTTAAGCAGCTCAGGGTGAAGATGCACTAGCTGTCGATGGAACCGCCCTTTGCACCCAGCACTGCCTGCTTGCAAAACTGGGGTTTTCAACCTCTTTCCCGGGCTGCCTTCCCTCTCGAGGTCTATTAACGAGGACCATCTCAGCGAAAGCCGCTACCGTGTGCTGAACACCTTTTGCGCGCCAGTCCTGGCTTTAGGAGGCTCACTGATTGGGTAGGTAGTGTTCTGTACCCACTGCACAAAGGAGGAATCTGAAGCTCACAGCACTGGGAGTTCTCCATCCCCGGCCTCTCACACGCCGCACTCACCTTCTTGAGCTTTTGTTGCTCCACGATGCGTGCCTTCTTGGGTGCGATAACGCGACCTGGGGAGAGATGCGCCTTCGTGAGGCCGGAGAGCCTCGGGCCCACTTCGCCCCCCAGCCCCCGGCCCGCTCCTCACCGCCCTTCCTCGGGCCCCGGTTCCGCTCTGATGCTGCCCCCGCCGTCTTGTCCTTCGCCGGCTTCCGCGCCTGGAACTTGCGCTGCCCCTGCGCCATGATCAGCCGTGCACCGGAAGAGGCGGGGCTGTGAGCCAGCACAGAAACTATGCGCAGGGCACGATGGGATAGTGGGGCCGAAGGGCGCAATGGCTCACGGGATACAACGTGGCAAAGTGTTAAAGGGACCACTACCCACCATGGTCGTTGATCACAGCCAGCGTTTCTCAAAAGTTTCGAAGTAAAGGTTATAATAATAAGCTAACACTTACTGGGCGCTTATTTGCTTTGTAAAACTTATGCTGTTTTATGCTCTTTATACATGAAATTCAAGTCTAGGACTTGAGGTCAGGCAAAGTGTGGCACTCTGGTGCAAAATTTAAGAGGTGCCCCAAACTTCAGTAATCAAGATAAAAATATATTCAACATTCAAAAAAATTTAATATTAAAATTTTTTTTAATATTAAAAAAAATCAAATCGTCCAACTACAGCTGTGGACTGGCTGCCTGATGTTGTAAATAAAGTTTTGTTGGAATGAGGGCTGGTATCAGGAGAGAAGGGAGTAAGGTCAGCATATGCAAGATCAGGGTTTCATTCTATTTAATATCTTGATATTTTGTTCACTATGGATTTTGTTTTTGCATTAATTTTGATTTTTAAAAAAATAATGCATGAAGCTATTATTTTTTTGACTACTGAGCTTCTCACGGCCTCCTTTAAAATTTTGCATGAGGTGTCACCCTAATTCCAGCCCTGAGAGCAACTTGAGAGGGAAGTACTAGTATTGTCTCCAATACTAGTAAATGAGGAAATGGGGAAAACAGAGCATGGAGAGGTGAAGTGATTTGGCCAAGATCACACAGCAGAGAAAGCGGTGGAACTGGGATATGAACTCAGGCAGCTTGGTTCCAGTTGCTGGGCTCTTAAGAGCCATGCAAAGGCCCTGTCTGCTTTCCCTGTTCTGGAAAGAATGGTGCTTGCGGGATAAAGGTCAGCTTTTAGGCAGACCATTCAATAAGTTTATTATAAAAATAATGGGGGCAGGATATGGAGAGCTAGGTTGGTTTCTTCTGGGGTCCATCTAGGGTGGCTGTGGCACTTAAGGCTGCCCGGAGCTCCTCGGGGGCAAAGACGCCCAGCTCTGTGATGATGCCGCCAGTGATGAGGTCGTGAGGGGTGACATCAAAGGCAGGATTCCAAACCCCAATTCCTGCAGGGGAGAAGGGAGGCAAGGAGGCAGGTATTAGCTCAGTGAAAGTTCTCAAGCTATTGTCACCTGTCTCGCTCACAGTGGTTTTTGAGATTGGGGAATCCTTGAGAATCTGGGGATCCTCACCCCAAAAGTGCCCAAAGGCATGGGTTTTGACACCAGTAATGAATTTAGACCCCCTACATTCCTGGATTGTCACTGTCTAAGAAGGCTTCAAAGTCTTAAATATATCCACCCCACTTGTGCCTGCTCCAACCATCTCTTTAGGAACCTCCAAGAATCTACCTCAGGGCCTTTGCATGGGCTGTGCCTTCTGCCTGGATGCTTTCCCTCAGGTACGCACATGACTTGATGTTTCTTCACTGGCTTCAGGTTTTTGCTCAAATATCACCTTCTCACCTTCTCTGATCTTCCTGTCTAACCCAACCCCTGCACAGACACTTCCCATATCCTTCCATGCCTTGTTTATTTCTCCTTAGCCTTTACCGCTTTCTAACATACACTAGAATTTTGTCATTTATCTTGTTTGTTGTCTGTCTCCTCACCAGACTGCCAGCTCCACGAGGGCAGGGACTCTGATGTCTTTTTTCACTCCTATATCCCCGGCCACTAGCATGGCACCTGGCATTGGTCAGGTGGTCAAATATATTTGCTGAATGAATAACAACATCCTACACAACAGGCTGCAAACTCTGTTTTCTCTGGCTCCCAGTTTTTTAAGACCAGTGAATTAGCTGCTAGCTTTCAAAGTGTGGACGCTTTCATACATATAACAAATGTAAGGCTTCTCTTGGAAAAATCAGAAGAAAGACAGATTCCCCTGGGGTCTGTGTTCCTGTAACCCTTGGCCAGAGCACAGTACTGGGGTCCGCAGATTGCACCTGGCCTGTGTTACCCAGCTTTCTTGGGGGAAGGGGCAGGGTGGGTTGTCAACTCTGTTTTCCATGGTCTTATGGATTTCAACCAGTGCTAAATAATTAAGCCTCCAGGAAAGCAGGGGTACCAAAAAACTAATGGGAATAAATTTTTTTTCAGAATTAATGTATCTGCATGTGGGCTTTCTGAAGTTGTGGAGAGTAGGGGCTATTCTTCATTGTGGTCTGCAGGCTTCTCATTGCAGTGGCTTGTCTTGTGGAACACAGGCTCTAGGTGCGTGGGCTTCAGTAATTGTGGCACATGGGCTCAGTAGTTGTGGCTCGCGGGCTCTAGAGCACAGGCTCAGTAGTTGTGGTGCACGGGCTTAGTTGCTCCTCGGCATGTGGAACTTTCCCAGACCGGGGATCCAACCCATGTCCCCTGCAGTGGCAGGCAGATTCTTAACCACTGTGCCACCTACGAAGTGCTCCATTATGGTCTGTTATAGGATACTAAATACAGTTCCCTGTGCTATACAGTAGGACCTTGTTGTTTATCCATTCTATATATAATAGTTTGCTAATATATCTATTTTTTAAAAAGTTGTAAGGAATCACAGCAGAAAACAACAGAATATTGGGACTTCCCTTCAGCTTAGTTGTATAATATTATTTTTACTCTGACTCCATACTTGGACTACAAGGTGGTGGCCTCATAGTATTTTCAATGCTTAGGGGTTTTAATTGGTCTTTTCTTTTTTTTTTTTAATTATTCTTTTTCAAATTCTTTTCCTATTTAAGCTGTTACACAATATTAAGCAGAGTTCCCTGTGCTATACAGTAGCTCCTTGTTGGTTATCCACTTAAAATATAGCAGTGTGTACATGTCAACCCCAAACTCCGTAACTATCCCTAACTGGTCCTTTTTATAAAAGGTTTTCACATCATACTTGTTACTATTTAATGGGTACCAACTAATGGCCAGACACTGTTCTCCATGTCATGTGGGTTAATTCACTGAATGCCCTGGGGTGTATGACATAGGTCATAACAACAGCCCATGGGGCTCTTAGGGATGAGTTTTAGGCAACCTGGCTACACAGCCAGGAAGTGTGGGGAAGCTGAGAAATATGTCTCCTCATAAGCACTTGACCAGCAGTATTCTAGTTTCTTATTGTGGTGAGAAAAAAGAGCTGGAGAAGAGCAAGACAATTCCCTCAAGGCTTCCCAACTCATTAGCTGTATCTTCTGACCTTGAATCTGACCTCTAAGATGTGTCTGCTCTAAAACATGGCTGAAAGCTGCTTATGCCCCAGAAGGCTGATGATGCCCCAAATGCCACCCACCACCCGTGAAGGGGTCAGGGTGCCTAAACAGAGGTGCCCAGGCACTGTGGTGCCCCCCTTGAGTCGATGGCTTACCAGGTGCTGCAATCCTGACCCCATTGACGTCGGTCAGCTCCTGGCCAGGACGCTCCTCAATGACGATCTCCCGGCCCGTTTCCAGACAGAGGTCACACGAGGAGCTGGGGGCAGCCACATAGAAGGGGATACCGTGGTGCTTGGCGGCGATGGCTAGCTGGTAGGTGCCCACCTTGTTGGCTGTGTCGCCATTGGCAACCACACGGTCGGCTCCCACGACGACAGCTGGGGAATGAGATGCTGGGAGTCACCACTTGGCCCCGGATGCCTGGAGCCCTGCCCACTGGTAACCTCTGCCTGCTGACCTGACACGCCCTGGTGGGCCATGGCGGCCGCTGCCATGCTGTCTGTGATGAGGGTGGCGGGGATCTGCTCATAGACCAGCTCGAAGGCCGTCAGACGGGCTCCCTGGTTGTAGGGCCGGGTCTCTGTGCAGAAGGCATGCTCCAGACGGCCCAGGTTGTGCAGCGAGCGGATCACACCTGTGGGGCCCGGCCCACAGGGAGGAGGCCAGGATGAGAGGCAAAAGGACAGATGGGCAGGGTTGCCCATTGGTTAGCAGCATGGTTCTCCAAATCATGCAGTCCCACCCCCAGGCCCTTGCAGTGGCTGTTCCCTCTGCCTGGTACACATGTGCTTAGAGAATGCCTTCTCTGTGAGGCCTTCCAGGATTCCTCCATCTCAAGTAATAACCCCCACGCTGCCAACCCCTGCTCTTTCTCTTTAGCATTTACTACTTTCAAATGCATCATATGTATTTGTTGACGAATCCGCCTGCCAATGCAAGGGACACGGGTTCGAGCCCTAGTCCAGGAAGATCCCACAGGCCTGTGCATCACGACTACTGAACCTGTGCTCTACAGCCCATGAGCCACAACTCCTAGAGCCCGAGCACCTACAGCCTGTGCTCTGCAACAAGAGAAGCCACCACAATGAGAAGCCCTCATACAATAACAAACAGTAGTCCCTGCTCGCCGCAACCAGAGAAAGTCCGCATGCAGCAACAAAGACTCAACGTGGCCAAAAATAAAATAAATTAAAAAACAACAACAAAAAATACCCCAGCATAGATATTTGTTGAGTGAATGAATGAATGTCTTGCCATCAGGGCCTCAGTCCCCAGGCACAAGGCTGGGACCTAGGCAGGTAGGGAAACATCCTGGAGAATTTAGGATCAAGTGGAATCTGCTGCCTTGAACCCCCAGGACCCAGTCCCCCCAGTCCTGGTCACAGCTACCTTAATCTTTTTTTACAAGGCTACACCCTACCTCTCAGTCCTTTTGGAGTCTGCATCCCACCCATTTTCTTTTTTTAAATTTTAATTTAACTTTAATTTAAAAATTTTTAAATTAAATTAAATTTTTTTTTGACTGTGCTGTGTGGCTTGCAGGATCTCAGTTTCCCAGCCAGGGATTGAACCTGGGCCACGGCAGTGAAAGCGCCGAGTCCTAACTACTGGACTGTCAGGGAAATCCCCCCACCCATTTTCTAGACTCCAGCCAGGCCTATCCTGGATAGACAGATGACTCCATCAGAGCCCCCCGAGATAAAAGGAGACTTCTGACACTGTTGGAATAGAGACCCTAGGCTCTTTTCTTCATGACCTGAACCCTGGCTGACCTGTGGAGCATGAGAATGATGCCACCATGGAGGAGGGCAGACCTTAGGGATAGGGATAGATGGATCCTGATGCTACTACTTGAGCCCCTAGATCTAGCCATACCTGAAGCCAACCCCCTCAGTGTTTCTGTACAAGAACTGATAAATTCACATTTTGGGAGGGTGTATAAAACGGTCTGGGTTTCTTTCTCTTGCATCCAAAAAGGGCCCTCCCCCATCCCTGTGGATGCCCACTCACCTAGGGCTGTGCCATAGCCAGCGGTGGCCAGCGCACCAGTGTTGCAGTGGGTCAGCACGATCACCTTGCCGCCCTGAGGTGCTGCCTGCTCTAGGAGGTGGTGGGCTCCCAAGTCCCCGATGCTCCGATTGTCCTGGAGGTCTTTTGCCAGCATGTCCTCGGCCCAGCGGATCACTCTGGGGCCGACAAGGGATTCTGAGCACAAGTCACAAGGCTTTAGGGCCCACACCAGCCCCTTCTCCCTGCCCAACACTGCTCTCCTGGAGCTCTCCTGCTGAAAGCCTCTCACAGAAAGACCCTTCTGCCACAGCCACCTAACT
This sequence comes from Hippopotamus amphibius kiboko, assembly GCF_030028045.1. Taxonomy (NCBI): domain Eukaryota; kingdom Metazoa; phylum Chordata; class Mammalia; order Artiodactyla; family Hippopotamidae; genus Hippopotamus; species Hippopotamus amphibius. The sequence goes on along the minus strand of NC_080200.1, from coordinate 12,510,792 downwards.
GTAACTCCATTCACTCTCAAGACACGTTTACCAAGCACCTCCTGTGTGTCAGGCTCTGGGGGACACAGCAGCGAACAAGATAAAAATCTCTGCTCCTATGGAGGTGACACTGGGGTGGGGGAGGCAGGTGATGAACAGACAATAAATAAAGTGAAGGAAAAGACAGCAGAGTCAGGACACAGAGGGCGGTAAATGAACTGTATTATATGTGGGTGGGGAAGGCAGAAACCTGAAACTTGAAGGAGAGGAGATAAGCTAGGTGGATTCCTGGCTTCCAGAAATGGTGTGTGCAAAGGCCTTGAGGCAAGAGTGAGCCTGGTAGGGGTTAAGGAATACGGAGAGTAGCTGTGTAGCAGATGGGGAGGGAGGGAGTAGGAAACAGGAACAGGGCTGGAAACAAGATTCCTCAAAAGCAAAAACAAGGTAAAGGAGGTGGCACTTAAAAGGGCCTCCAAGGGCAGATAGGGCTGGGGACGTTCAGGGAGATCAAAGTCAGGAGATTGAGTTCAAGGATCTCGGCGCTAGGCTGCCCGGTGTTGAGTCTCAGCCCTGCCTGTGTGGCTCTGGACTAAGAGCACCCTGCCTCAGTTTCCTCATCTGTAAAACGGGTCGCTGGGCAAAAAAAAAAAAAAAAAGAAAGAATGAACAGCCTCCGGTAAGAGCTGTGCCTGGCACAAGGTCCCTCTACCTCTCTCGGACCGCCTCCTCGGTGGCGCCCTCCCGCTCCGCCTCCTGGGCTGCGAGGTCGGCCAGGTCTCGGGCGGCGCGGGCCATGTTGACGGCGGTGGGCCGGGCGGTGACAAGGAAGCTCAGCGCGTCGCGTACGAAGGCCACGAGCGCGGCGAGTCCGGGTCCCCCGGCGCCCGCCTGCAGCTCCACGGCGAGGCTGAGGCAGCCCACGAGCGCAATGGCTGGGGCGCCGCGCACCTGGCGGGGGAATGCGGACGTCAGGGACCTCAGGCACTGGAACCCACCCCCCCACCCCCAACTCAGCCCCGTCGCGCGGCCCCACCTTCATGGCGCGGATGGCCTCCCAGGCCTGGCGCACCGAGGCCACCGCCTCATAGCGGCTCTGCTGGGGCAGCAGCAGCTGGTCCAGGATCTGCAGTGAGCCCCGCGAGTAGCGGATCGCCTCCAAAGTCATGCTGTCTCAGCCACGCTTGCCGCCGCTCCCGGAGCTCTGCAGGCGGCGCGCACCAGGGGCGGGGCCGGAGCGCGCGTAGGGGGCGAGGCCAGGGCCCCAGGGGTGGATCGCTCCCAGAAGGAGGCGCGTGCGCACATCAACCCCTCTGGTTCCCGGGACGCAACTTCCAGGCGCCGGGTCCTTATGCCACTTTCCCCGCCAAGCCTGGATAGTTAGCCGTCCCTCAGGAACCACAAACGTGCCACTATTTATAGGGCAACTGTTGCACGCCAGGTCCTGTGTTTAGCGTCTGACTATAGCAAGACCTCCAACTCCCAGGTGGGTACCCTCAAGTGCCTAACTCCCCCAGCCAGAGTGAGAGCTGCCTGCGGCCTCACGTAGAGCAAGGCACCAATTGGGGGTTCCAAGATCGAACAGATTCTTACTGCTGCCTTGAGACCTTCCCATCTCCGCGGGGAGTAAAGGCCTGCGGAGAGGGGCATCACCACCTCCAGACAGGAAACAGGTTCAGCGGAATTCAGCCAGAACCTCAGCCCCGAAGAGGGCCGCGTGTCTGGTTTGTTCATCTGTGTCTCCAGTGGCTAGGATAGCGCCCGGCGCACTGCAAGTGCTCCGCCAGTATTTGTGAAATGATCCTTTTCTGGGGTTTAGGGGGAGGTGGTGGGCCATGAGTCTCCTGGTGCGTGCTCAGCTGTTTGGGGTTATTTTCTGCTCAGTTTACTAGTTTCCTTCAAAAGAAGCAACATGCTGGGGACTCTTTCATGATGCTTCCAAGGTGTCCCCATGGGTGGGGGATAATGACCAGCCCAGCACCTGTGTGTGCTCCATCCTCTCCCGCATCTGGCCTGGATCCTGAGCACCCCTGCTGTCCAGTCCCGTTTTCATCCTTCACACTCAACCTCCTCCAGGAAGTTGGCCCTGACTACAGTCCAGCCTGGTTTACTACTGTTAAACCCTCATCAAGCTGGGTGGGGACCAAGGCTGTGGTCACTGCATCAGCACTGGCTGATGAGATACTGGGCAAGCTTGGTTGGGTGGAGGGGTGGGGATGGGGGCATAGCTCCTGGACCCATGTAGTAACCTGACGCAGGGGCAAAAAAGCAGGGCTTTAATGTTGGGAGGTCGGGGGTCCCACAAGGCACAGACACCCTCTCTAGGACCAAATAAATAACAACTCCATCACTGTGAGAAGGTGAGTTCTGGGGAGGGTGGCGACTGAGCTCTCTAAGGGCTGGTGGGCTGCAGCCTGTGGGGCCTCCTGGGTGTGTCTTGGCCTCCAAAGTGAATCTGGCCCCCAGAATCACTCACTCTCTGAACTGGAGTAGTCAGCCACAAGGGAGGCACTGAGGCTGCAGGGCTGTGGTGTGTCCTGGGGGTTGGCTGCCTCCTGGGAAGAGTCTTGCGGGGGCTGGGACCTGTCCTGACCGCTCTCCTCCTGCCCCAGTGGCACACTGTTGTTGAGGATCTTGGCTGTCTCCTGAGAACAGTCTTGGGGGGATGTGGGCCTGTCCTGGGTGGTCCCCTCTGGCACCCGTGTCTCCCCAGACTTGGGGGTCTCGGAAATGTGCTGGGGGCTCTCTGGGACCTCCCGGGACCGCCGTCGCACAATGCCCAGGTGCCCCACAGTGATGGGGGAGCTGGCGGGAGCAGATCTGCGGTTCTGGGCCAGCTTCTTCAAGACGCTGCCTGCTTTGCTGCTGCTGCTGCCACCAGGTCCCGGGGTGGAGGGGAACCAGGAGCGGCTGCTGATCTCTGTCCGCTTGAGTTTCTGCTTGTCCTCATATGCTGGGGATAAGAAGAGGGAGGGGGGAGAAGGAGGTCCAGAGCTGCCCTCTGCCCAAGCACTCCCCCATTCTCTCCCCACCCTGACCCCTGCGCCCACTGGCCCCCACGCACAGTCTAGGGTGTGGAACTTGAGCAGGGCGGCCAGCCTGCGGTCATCCTCCGTCTCTGGCACCAGCGGGATGTCCAGGCTTGCCTTGGCCTGCAGTGCCTGGTCCCTCTCTTCCTCCTCCTGCATGGCTTTTTTCTTTTCCTGTGTGGGGGAGAGGGGGTGGGGAGGGATGGTAGGTGTCAAAGCCGTGCCTCTTCCTTGCCTTCTGAGCTGAAGCGGGGGCATCCCTCCAGCTCTCAGGGTCTGTTTCCCCCTCTTTAAGCTTATGCAAGGAAAGGGCCTCACACAGTGCTCGGGACAGAAGCCGATCAACAAGTGGAAGAGACAATTGTCATTAATATGTGTACCACTGGGTTCTTCAGTCATTTTTTTTTTTTAATTTTTAAAAAAATTTTTTGATGTGGACCATTTTTCAAGTCTTTATTGAATTTGTTACAACACTGCTTCTATTCTATGTGTTGGTTTTTTGGCCTTGAGGCATGTGCAATCTTAGTTCCCCGACCAGGGATCGAATCCGCAACCCCTGCATTGGAAGGCAAAGTCTTAACCACTAGACCACCAGGAAGATCCCCACTCATTCATTCTTCTCACAAATATTTACAGAACATTCTTCTAGTGCCAGGGCTTGTTCCAGACGCTAGGGCCACAGCAGTAAGCAGACAAATTCTTTTGCCCTGGTGGAGCTGACATTCTAGTGGGTGAGTAAGACAAAGTGGTGAGGAGAAAAAGAATGCTGGGAAGAAGGTAGGGAGTGGGCAGGGGTTCAACTTTAAATGTGGCGCGCATGGTAGAGGAGAGGGTTAGGGACAGTCTCCTGAGAAGATCATGTTTGAGAAAAGATGTCTGAGTGAGGGAGCCTTGTGGGTATCTGGTGGAAAAGTGTTCCAAGGTGGCGGGAACAGCCTATGCAAAGGCCCTGAGGCAGAAGCGTGCTTGCCAGTGAGGCGGCCAATGTGACTGGAGCAGAATGAGCAAGGCGAAGGTGGAGATGGGGGTAGGGAGGGAGGGGGCAGATCATTTGGGCTTGGTGGGCCACCGGGAGGACTCTGGCTTCTACTTAAAGTGGGCACCATGGAGGCTTCTGAGCACAGGAGGGATGGGATCTGAATCAGGTGCTCACAGGTGCCCCCTGGTGGCTATGAGGGGAGCAGGCTGTGGGACACAGGGGCATGAGCCCCTGGGGACCAGGGTGGAGGGACTGTCCTGGACCAGGCGGGGGCTGATGGAGACTGTGGAAATGGTCAGAGCCTGCCAGAATTTGCTGACAGATGGGGAAGGGGGAGTGGTGGTTATAACAAGAGGACCCAAGGCTGACTCTAGGCTTTAGGGGCTGAGCATCTGGAAGGACAGAGACACTTCTGTTACTGAGGAAGGGGAGGATGCAGGCAGGGCGGGTTAGGAACTGATGGGGTTCCTTGGGATGTTACATTTAAGGGTCCTTAGATCCCATCTGGGATGCCCACAAGGCAGGGAACACACAGCTCAGGGCACAGGGCTGGCCAGAGGGATACACTTTCAGTAAAAAATAATTAGTAAGAAAACCCATTATTTTACTCCTAGTAATAACCACCACAGGACGATAAGGCGATGTGAAAAAACGGGAACGGCAGGATGATGACTCTGGAGCTTGTGCCTGGTGGGGTCGCCTAGGATGTGCCCAGGCTCCGTTTGCAGGGTCCAGGGGCATGAGCTGCCCCACAAAGCGAGGGGAGAGACAAAGGTTCTCATGTTCCCCAAGGACTTCCCACTGCCCTGCTGGATGCCCACGAAGGTGAAAAACCCCATTTCTATTATATTCCTCTGACCCCGGGCCCCTACTCCCTATGTCTTAGCCCCACCAAGTATTTTTGGCACAACTGTAGTGGCCATTGGGTCACTGACAACAACACCCTGGGCTGTCCTACAGCCACAACCCTGTCCCCTGGGGTCGGGAGTCTGTGTTTACACTTGCGCTCTCAGTGGCTCTATAAGCAGGCACAGGTGTCTTGCCCAAGCATTTACATGTTGAGATATCCATTATACTTTTTATTATAGGTGATTTCCTTCTTTTTCTCTAGGCATTTGACTCTAGGCATGATTTTGGAAATTATGTGCGGCTGGGTTGTCAGTCTATGGATTTCGTTTCCTGACAGCTGAGTGGGCCCACAAAACGTGTTAGGAGCTGATCACTGCCCCACTGGGCCTGCGCCTGCCCCCTATGGCAGGGTTGGGCCTCACTTGTGCCCCAGTCTGAGGCTTTCTTTCCCTTTGAGAGTTTGCTGAAAGTGAAGGCCAGACTCCCCAGGGGAAGGGGCCACGTGCTTAATAACAGCTGCTGGGCTAGATGCCTCTCACAGGCGCTGTGATGTAGGGAGGTGGTCCCCACGTGGCAGATGGGGGAGCTGAGGGTGAAATGACCCACGTACAGCTAGGTAGGATGTGATGGGGTACGGGCTGGGCCTGGGTCTTTGCCCGCTTGGTGTTGTCCCCGCTCCACTGTTGGGGATGCCACGCACCCCCACCCACCTGTAACCCCCACCCTGGGCCGGAGCCCCGCTCACCCGGAACCTTTTCCGCAGCATGCTGTTGAGGGCGAAATCGTCCTTCCAGGCGCTCTGGGCCTCCTGGATGTGGCTCAGGGTGGGCAGGGCCTTCTTGAGTGTGCTCCGGTCGGCCTCGCCGTGCTCCAGGCGGAACATGGCATCCGTCTCCAGCTTCTGCTTCTTCTCGTGCTCTGCAAGGGTGAGAGCCGGACTGGGCCTTCGGGGCCCCGGCTTGGGGTTGGGGTCGGGGTCGGGGTCAGAGCCCAGCCGGGGCCCTCACCTGTCGTCAGCACCTGCTCGTTGTCTGCCATGTCCCAGCGCTCCTCCTTGCGCTGGGCGCCGCTCACGATCACGTAGTCGCAGTTGGCGGGGTCCGTCTGCATCTCGATGTAGTTGACGCAGAGGTGGCATTTCATCCGGAACCTGGGAGGGTGGAGGGTGGCGAGCAGGAGTCAGGACACTGTGGCCACCCCGGGATACCCCGTGTCCCCTGCCGGCTTCCTTCCACCTGTGTGCGTCATCAGCTAGCATTCATGGAGCACCTGCTACGCAGGCGGCTCCGTGTGTGGGGGACAGCCGTGGGTAAGACAGATATGGTCCTGTCACCCCAGCACGGACCTTCTGTCTGGAGTTTGTTCATTTGTTCATCCATGCATGCATTCATTCACTCGCTCGTTCATTCGTTCATTCATTCATTCAACAAACCCTCCCGAGCCAGGCTGCCTTATGGCAGGCTTGGCGCCAGCTGTTGGCGACACAGCAGTGAAGGAAGCCAACCTGCCCTCAGAAAGGGCTGACTTTCCAGTGGGGGCCCTGTGGGCAGCAAGTGCACAAGTAACCACAGTGTCAGACGGTAAGCGCGGCTTTAGAAAAGTCATCTCTGATAAAAAAGTCATCTCTGACAGGTGCTGTTGAAGCAGAAACCCAGGCAGGGAGAGGAAGCCTTGTAGATGTCTGGGGAAGAGTGTTCTATGTGGAGGGCACCGAGGTGGGAGCCTTCCTGGGGTGTGTGAGGGATAGCGAGGAGGCCGTGTGGCTGGAGAAGAGTGAGTGAGGGGGATGGTGGGAGGAGGTGAGGGCAGGAGGGGATGGAGCAGAGCCCTAGGGACCTTGGGGGCCACAGGGAGGACTGAGGCTTTTACTCTGAGGAAGGTGGGAGCCATGGAGGGTTCTAGGCAGGATGTGCCCCGACTGACAGACCATGAGGGTTTAAAGGAGAGACCCGCAGGGAATGACCATCAGGCAGAGGGTACAAGTTTTCCTCCGACTCAGACTCCTTTGTAGCCCCCTCACCCTGCAGCCCACCAGGCTGCCTCTACCTGTAGATCGGGGTCGTGTAGTAATTGCCAACCTTCTTCTTTTCTGCGTTGTAACGAACACCTGGGAGAAGAAGGAGAGAACGAGGCTAGGGCTCAGGCCACCCTCAGCGTCTTTTCCTGGGGTGGGGAGCAGACGGGGGGGGTATTTCACTCCTCTACATGGGAGACACCTTCAGGACACTGAAATTCAAGTGGAAAAGAGCCACATTTAGGCTGTGTGACAAGTGCTCAAGCGACAGAGGAGGGTGGGCTGGAGCCAGAGGGCCCGGGTTCAAATCCTGGCTCCACCCCGTGACCTGAGGCCAGCTGTCCTGATCCTCTGGCCTCAGGTTCCCCATCTACTGGACTGGGATGGCTGTGATGCCACTGCATAGGGCTGATGTGAGAACTGCAGGAGCTAATAGTACACACAAATCACTCAGCGCAGGGCCAGGTGCTTGGCGAACATTCAAGAAGTATTGGCTTTTGGGAATTCCCTGGTTGCCCAGTGGTTAGGACTTGGCATTTTCACTGCCAGGGCCTGGGTTCAATCCCTGGTCGGGAAACTAAGATCCCACAAGCTATGCAGCTCGGCCGAAAAAAAAAAAAAAAAAAAAAGGGTTGGTTTTTATTATTTTTCTAGAGACTATCTAGGCTTTTTGTTTCCTTTTCACTAATTAGATGATATACTCTTGATTCTGATCTTGCTTACTGAGTGAAAAAAGCTTAAATTAGAAAAACAGAGATGGAGCTTGGGGGGGTTGGTGGTGTGGCCTGGTTGGGTTTTCTTTTCCTAGGGGGCTTCGGTTCACTGCCCTGAGGGTGACCCATGTGCGGTGTCAGGCTGAGCCCTGCTCTTTGTCCCCTTTGGGGCAGATGCCTCTGGCTGGGTCTGACCAGGGGGATGTGTTGAGGGGAGTCACTCAGCCTCAGTAGTGGGGTGTCCTGGTCCCTCCTTCTTGCACTGGACCCTCACACTGAGCGCTGCCAGCTCCTGTTTACAGAGCGAGCTGCTCCCCTGGGCCTGGCGCTGTGGGAAGGGCTGAGGGTCCCTGTATGACAGAGGAGGAAACGGAAGCCAGCAGGGTCGAGGCCTCGGGGCTGCTGAGTGGGGCCGTGGACCCATGTCTGTCCGTCCATCTGTGCATCTGTGGGCACAGTCCGGGGTCCGAACGCTAAAGGTAACAGTAAGGGCAGTGGCAGTGGCAGGTAGAGTCTACGAGTCCTCGCACATGCCACGTGATGTGCACTACACACTTTTATTTTTTATTTTTATTTTTTGGCCGCACTGCGCAGCTTGCAGAATCTTAGTTCCCCAGCCAGGGATTGAACCCATGCTCCCTGCAGTGGAAGCGTGGAGTCCTAACCACTGGATCACCAGGGAATTCCCTGCACTAAGCACTTTATGTGCCACACAGGCGGGCACTCATACCATCTCAATTTCACAGATGGGTAAACCGAGGCACACGGAGGCTCAGTCGCCTGCCGAGGGTCACGCAGCTAGGAAGTGGCAGAGACAGGATATGAACCACCTAACCGCTCTGCCACGAGGTGTCCACAGCCCACTAGTCACTTGGAGGTCCTGTCTCCTCCTCGACTCCTGATCTGGGCCCCAGCGGAGACAGTCTCTCACGGCACCCAGCAGTTAAGGGGTTCGCCGGCCATGGGGATGAATGGTGGGGGTCAGGCTTGGGGGGAGGGGGCGGGGGGAAGCTCACCCATGCCGATGTGGTTCTTGCAGCCGTCGCACCAGATGTTATAGGGCATCTCAAATCTACACAAACAGAAAACAGCTCATTTGTCCCTGTCCATGCCCGTGACTCCGGCTGCAATCATGCCGCAAAGGGCGTGCACGTGGGAGGGTAAAGAACGGTGGCCATTCCTGCAGCCAGGCCAGGCCCATCATGTGGCTCTCTGGCCAGCTGACCCAGTCTGGGCGAGCGTCTCTTCTGGGTGCTGCCCTGTCTTCCACGTCCCACCACATCAGCTAAACAAGCTTCCGAGCAGAGGAGGAAGCAGGCTGCAGCGAACACTGGTGTCCGATTCCAGTTTAGCTAAGCTGTTGTAGTGTCACGGGATTTCTTTTTTCCAGTTCTACTTGCAACGTGCAATTGTGGTAAATTTCCATTAACAGTAGTGATGGAGCTCCTCTTTTAAAACAAAACCAATTGGATGGACCTAGAGTCTGTCATATAGAGTGAAGTAAGTCAGAAAGAGAAAAACAAATACTATATGCTAACCCATATATATGGAATCTAGAAAAATGGTACTGATGAACCTAGTGGCAGGGCAGGAGTAGAGACGCAGACGTAGAGAATGGACTTGAGGACATGGAGGTGGGTAGGGGGAAGCTGGTATGTAGTGAGAGAGTAGCATTGACATATGTACACTACCAAACGTAAAACAGCTAGCTAGTGGGAAGCTGCTGCACAGCACAGGGAGATCAGCTTGGTGCTTTGTGATGACCTAGAGGGGTGGGATGGGGAGGGTGGGAGGGAGGCTCAAGAGGGAGGGGATATGGGGATATATGTATACATACAGCTGATTCACTTCGTTGTACAGCTGAAACTAACACAACATTGTAAAGCAGTTATACTCAATAAAGATGTATTAAAAATAAAAAAAAATAAAACCATTAAGTAACGAATAATGCGGCAAATTTAAGACACTACAGATGAGATGAGGGCTTGGCAAACAGAGTGGATGAGGGCGGGTGGAGCTTAGAGGCATGACAGGAGTTTGGAGGTGACCTTCAACTCTGTGCCTCCTGGGGCCACTGCTGGGATCTGCATCTTGATTCCTTTTCCACAGGCGTTCCTGCCTCTGATGGTTTTGTCACTGGATGTTCTGCTCAGGCCCAGGGCAGACCCCAGAGACTGAGGGCAGAGTCTATGAAGCAGAGAAGGAGGCGGGGAGGGGGCTGTCCTTCTAGGGTGACACAAGCTGGCTTCTGCTTCCCACCGTGGCTGGCCCTCAGGGTGCTGGCCAGAAATAAGAGGAGAACCCCGCAGAAAGGGCCATCGTCCTGGTTCGACTGCAGCCATGGCCGTGATTCTGTATCCTCCCCACGTCTGTGACCTTTGCGAGGTGACTCCGCAGCAATTCCTTTCAAGAGTTAGAGCGTGCTGCCCCACCCTCTGCATCATGACTTGCTTTGGGGAATTGATGAGACAGAAGTGACAGGAGCCTCGCATGCCTCTGCTGGCTCTCTTTTGGAACCCAGATGCTGCTGTGTGAACAAGCCCAGACTAGCCAGCTGGAGGGTGAGAGACACTTGGAATGGAGCCCAGTCATACCAACCAGGCAACCCCCAAACATGTGAGAGAGCCCAGCCCAGGTCAGCCAAGCCCAGCCAAGGCCAGCAGAGGCATCCGGCTGAGCTGCAGACTCATGACAACACACAATACATGCTTATCGTTTTGTTACGTGGCAATGGCTGACTCATACAGCAACTTTCTGCTTTATGGAATTAAGACCCTCCAGCACTGGGCAAAATCAGGGAGTGCTGAAAGCTCCTGGAGGTTGACACCAGGTGACACAAAGGGCGGGGGTACTCAGGTGACGCCAGCACCTTACCTGATGATGAGGATGCCCTGGGACAGCTTCCGAGCCCGCTCCCGAAGTGGGTGGCTGTTGTGGTATCGGTTGAGTGAGCCATGCTGTGTAGAAAGGACCAGGGAGCAGATTAGCACTACTGAGCTGAGGGAGCTTGGGCCCTCTCTCACAGGCCCAGAGCGGCCTCATTCTTACGTCCTGCTGGGAGTGTTAGCAGCAAAACGGAAGGCCCTGAGGCTCTGGTGAAGCAAATAAGCTTGGAGTCAGGAATAGAGGAGTCTGAATCTTTCCTCTCCCATTCAGGAGCTAAAAGAGCTGCGTGATTCTGGGTAGTGACCTCACCTTTTGCCTTCCTGGGCCCTATGTGTCAACTGGGGACAAGGACCATAATTGCCTCTAGGTGTTATGGGATCAGATGAGATGACAAGATTGGCAAACGTTTACGGGTACTTTATGTGCGTCATCTCATTTTAATCCCTCACCATTTCTGGGAGGTTTCATTTTCCCTTTGGACCTATGGGTAGACTGTGGTGTAGAGAGGCCGAGTCACGCACAGGGGACCGTGCAGCCGGGATGCGCTGATTCACTCACTAGGCCCTTACTGAGCGCCCACAGTGCAGGGACACAGCCATGAACAAGACCCTCAAGGAGTGGACCTTCTAGAGGGGTAGATGGACAATATGAAAATAAATGGACAATGTGCATCAGGGAGTTGTGAGGGCTACGGAGAGAAATAAAGCACTAGGTCATGAGATAGAGAACGAGACGGTGGTCAGGGAGGCCCTCTGTGAGGAGAGACCTAAAGGAAGAAAAGGAGCCTTGTGGTCAAAAGGAGGGAGAGGTTCCAGGTAGAGGGAGCAATGAAGAGGCCAGAGGAGCTGGAGCTGGCAGGGTGAGGGGATCTGACCCAGAGCCCGTGTGTGGGACCTCATCCTGGGCTCCGCTGGAAACATACCACATCTGACACTGGGCACGCTGGGTTATTGACTAGAGTCACATTGATCACCCGGAAGGGGAGGCTGCCCTGGGACTTCAGGTGACAAGTGCAAGGTAGGGAGACCTCGGGGGCCACCTGGGGTTCTGCAGCGCCGCTTCTGACTCCAGGAGGGGACAACGTGCCTGGGGCCCCTGCCCTGTGGGGCCACTTTGCTATCGTGGACCCGGAGAAGGAAGCCTCCCCCTTACCTTTTCAGGGTTGAAATCCGGAGGGTAGTACTTGTTTACACCTTTCCTTTCACCCTGGAAAGCAGAAGAGAGATGGGACTCAGAGAGGGTCCTGCAGGAGACCTACTTGTGCAGCCTTGCGTGGTAAGACCTGGACGAGGGAGACAGGGACATCCTGGAGGACGGCCCTGGGCTCTGCTGAGAACTGGTGACTTGGGGAGAAAAGCCCCACTGTCGGGAATTCCTCAGTGGTCCAGTGGTTAGGATGCGGCGCTTTCATTGGTGTGGCCGGGTTCAATCCCTGGTCGGGGAACTAAGATCCCGCAACCCATGCGGCTCACCCAAAGAAAACAAACAAACAAACAAACAAAACCCACTGTCGCCGCTGTGGAAAATTCTACAAGGGTCAGACTCTCCTAGAGCAATGACTTTCACAGTTATTTTGGGACCATGACTTAAGGTAAGACATATTTAACCCCACATTCACAAGTTTTAGGAAAGAATGCTCACGCAGCTGTGAGAGTCTCTCTTTTAAATGCTGGCAGCCGCCTGCTGAACTGACGTTAAGGATCCACCAAAGCAGTGGGTCTCAAACTTGGCTGCACGTTACAACCACCAGGGGGAGTTTCCAAAATACTGATACCCACCCCCAGAGGTTCTCCTGACAGAGGACCTACTCTGGTGCCTGGACACGGGGCTTTTCAAAAGCAACCCTGGAAAACATGTGTTTATACACATCCTGGTACATAACACGTTCATTCACAAGAGCCAAATGGTGGAAAGAACCCAAGTGTCCAACAATGGGTGAAAGGATAAACAACATGTGGTCCATCCATATAATGGGATATTATTCAGCCATAAAAAGGAAGGAATCTCTGATATAGGCCACAAAGTAGATGAACCTTGAAAACATCATGCTAAGTGAAAGAAGCTGGATACAAAAGGACACGTGGTACATGATTCCATTGATATGAAATGTCCAGAACAGACAAATCTACAAGAGACAGAAAGCAGACTGGTGGTTGCCAGGGGCTGGGGGAGGGGGGAATGGAGTGACTGCTATTGGGTATAGGGTTTCTTTTTGGGGTGATGGAAATGTTTTGGAAGTAGACAGAGGTGGCTGTCGCAAAATATTGTGGATATACTAAATGCCACTGAATCATATGTTTTAAAATGTTAGTTTTATGTTATGTGAATTTCACCTCATTTAAAAAAAGGAAAAAAAAAGAAAAAAGCTCCCTGGCTGATTTTAGTACACAGCAAAGTTTGAGAACCACTGCCCTGAAAGACCATGATGCAGAGTTTGAAAATACCCTAGAGCTCAGGGTTGGGGGTGGGGAAGGAGACTTAGGGGAGGGAAGGGGCTATTTAGGGGACCCCTCCCCTTCATCTAAAGACCAGAAGAGAAACCCAATGAGCACAGCCTGCCTACTCACCATCTTGGAAGCCGCCTACTGGTCCTCACCCCCTACACAGCCAATCTGAAAAGACAACGAGACACTGCTTTGATGACTCACTGCCCAGTGCCACCCTCCTGGGTCCACGGCTTCCCTGTGAGGATGGGGTGGGCTGTGCGTGGTGGTGTCGGTGGCGACTCAGACGATCCTCCCCCCCAGGTGTAGGAGGCATCCAAGGAGCGGCGTTTGTCTGTCTGGCAAGGGAGTGTCCTGTCCACTCTCCATCCGGAGCAGAGACTTTCAAGTCAAATAAAAGGAAGTTCAATTTCCCAGCTGACACTTCTCACCCGTCCACGGCCCCCATCATCGTTCACCTAGACGAGTACAGTCACCTCCTCCCTAGGCTCCAGGCTCTGCCCTTGACTCTCATGGTCTGTTCTCCTCATAAAGGGCCAGGAGGATCTCTTAAAATATAAGTCTGAACTATCGCTCTCCTGCTTAAACCCCTCCAGTGATTCCCATCACTTTGAGAATGAAGTCAAACCCCTCTCCATGGCCCATGGGGCCCCTGCCTGCCTCTCCGAGCCTACCTCTTACCCTTCTCCCTCTCTCGCACTTTGTTCCAGTCACGCTGGCTTCCTGGCTGCCTTCGAAGGCTCAGCAGGTGCAGGCCAACTGCCTGCAATGCTCTTCCACCAGCTGTCTGTCCTTTGCCACAGGTCTCAGCTCAAACGTCACCTCTGTCAGAGGCCTCATCTGACCACCTGATCTAAACTCACTTCTTCCCTGAAGTTTCTATCACATCTCCCTCTGTTTACTTGTTTACAGTCTGTCTCCTCCACCAGGTCACACTGTGCTATGTCTCTGGCACCCAGGACAGTTCCTGGTAAATGCTGACTGCATGAACCACTGATCACTGATTGAGGTTCCATAAGAACCAGTGGGGGTGAAGCTGGAGACTCAGACACCTACATCTGCATAGCAAGTTCACAGTCATCCTCAAGTGCCTGAAGCCTCTTCCCAAACCAGCGGCAGAGGGTCCAGCCACACTTCTGACATGAGAGTTGAGAGGGTGGGGTAGAGGGGAAGCTCTGTAATGTTTCTAACTACTTATGAAAATAAATACCCATATCATTAAAAAAAAAAAAGAACCAATGTGGGTAACACAAGTATCAAATGCAGGGCTCCTTTAACTGGGGGTGGGGAGACTCCCTCCCCTTGCATGTTTGGAGCAGAGACTCAAGTCAAACAAAAGGAAGTTCAATTTCACACTAAAGAGAGACACTGGAAATTTGGAGTTAGCAGATACAAACTATTATATATAGAATGGATAAACAACAAGGTCCTACTGTATAGCACAGTTTTATGATAAACCATAATGGAAAAGAATATATTAAAAAAAAGAACGTATATATATGTATAACTGAATCACTTTGTTCTACAGTAGAAATTAACACAACATTGTAAATCAACTATATTTCAATAAAAGAAAAAGAGAGAGAGACACTATGAGGGACTAAAGTGTAGTCCAGAATGGGGATTGGCAAATTTTCTCCATCGAGGGTCAGAATTTCTGTCCCAACACTCAACTGGGCTCAACTCTGCTGTCACAGCTACAAAGCAGCCATAGATACGTAAATGAACAGCTGTGGCTGCATTCCAACAAAACTTTATTTATGGACACTGAAATCTGAATTTCACATGATTGCCACCATCACAAAATATTATTCTCTTTTTGGTTTTTTCCCGATCTTTTAATAACTTAAAACCATTTTTTGCTGGCAGGCTGTACAAAATCGGGCAGCGGTTTGGTTTTGGCCTGTGAGTGCAGTTTGCCAGCTCCCTTGGCTAGAGTCCGGAAGTCTCTAATTGTCTCTGCCAACTTAGCTGTGCGCTCTCTAATAGTTACTGTGTGCCACACGCTGCACTGAGTCCAACATCATTGCCTCATTTACTCTATACTATATTAGTATTATCTCCAGTTGACGAATGAGGATGTGGGAGCTTAAGTAACGTGCCAGGGTCAGAAGCGGATGGGAAGGCAGAGCCAGGGTGCAAAGCCCTAGACATAAAGTGTTCCACCATCCCCCCAAACCTCTCTCCACCTTGGATCCTCCACCTGTAAAGTATGCCCCTGGCCCAGATTCTCCTAAAGTCACTTTCAAACTGCAAACGCTTCTGCAAATAAAATAGCTAAGTGCCCACCCAAGCTTTGGGGGCACAGTTCCCTGGGCTGGAATCCCAGCTCCATTCCTCACTAGCTGGGCCAATGTCTGAGCCTCCCTGAGCTTGTATTTCCTCACGTGTAAAGTGGATGACGGCAAGAGGACTGACTTTCTAGGGTTGCTGTAACTGAAATAACATGCTGGGTCATGCTTGCACAGATTAAGTACTCCATTCACAGGAGCTGGGGGTCTTACGGTGGTTTTATGAGTGGCACAGGTGGAGCTACAGGGTGGATGTATGGAAATCTCTGGTCATTGGTGTCAAGAATAACGATAAACCCCACTGGCTCAGGGCAGAATGCTTGGGCTTGGATCCCGACCCTGCTGCTTGCTAGCGGCTTGACTTTGGGCAACCTGCTTCTCTCTCTGAGCCTCAGTTTCCTCATTTGTAAAATGGTTTATAAAAGTATCAACCTGATAAGGTTGCTGTCAAGACTCAATTAGTTAAAGTATCTGGAATAATGCCTGACGCCAGGTTAAACGTTGGTAGTTCTGATTATTTCTCATGCCTAACCGTTTTACAAGCATCATTTTACAAAAGCTTCACCACGACCCAGGGGCTTACTGTCCCATTTTTCAGATGAGGAAACCCTGAAAAGGTATAAAATCGGCCGGCGTCAGGTCTGAGGTCGCGGCCAGCGCCCGGGGTTTTGGGTCGGGGGTCACGGTTGGGGAGCGGGCGGCTCCGAGCATCGGGCCCACGTTCCCAGAGCCCCGTGGTCCCCGGCGCGTTCGTCCCCATCAGGAGGCGCCGAGGCCGAGAGAAGGAGTGGACAGACCCCCAGCCTTACCGGGCCTGCCCTCCCCTCTGCCCGCCTGCACTTACCTGCCCTCCTCCTGACGTCACGCCGCGCCCGTCCCGGAAGTCCCTTCTGGGCGCGCAAGGGGGCGTGGCGCACTCCCCGCGTGACAGGGACGCCTGCGCGAGGCGGGGCGAGGCGGCAGCGCCGCGCTGATTGGCTGAATGTCGAAAAGGCCGCTCGCTCTCAGCCGCCGGAGTGGACCAATCCGGGCCTTCCCTTCCCCAACTGCACGCACTACACGAAGCCCTACCTTCGGCCCCGCCCACTTTCCCGGCTCCTAGCAGAGCGCGGTGTTTCTCCTTGCGCTCTGCAGGGAGAGTGGGATGTCGCCCGCTGAAGCGGTGGAGTGGGGGACAAACTCTAGCTCTCGGGCCAAATCAAACCAGCCCCTTGCTTGTGAATGGCTAGCGAGTAAAAATTGTTTTCCCATTTTTAAATGGTTGGGGTGGGGAGGGAATCAAAAGAATGACGTTTTATGCCTTGTGAAAATCAAACGAAGTTCAGATTTTAGTGTCCGTGTGTGAAATTTCATTGGAATACAGCTGCGCCCATTCCTTTACCTGTCTGTAGCTGCTTTCCCACGACAATGGCAGAACTGAAGGGTTGTCACAGAGCGCCTATGGCCCATGGAGCCTAAAAATGTACTATCTGGCCCTTTACAGAAGTGGGTCAGCCCTTGTCTTAGAGCCTTCGGACCAGCTTGATTTTGCCATCTGCATAGGGCTGTGGCTTTTGAATGTACTTTTGTGCCTTGTAGAGCTTAGCGGAATCTGTTTGTTCATTTGTTCGCTCAACAGCTGTTTACTAGGTGCTGTCGGGCTGTGGGGATTGGAGAGCAAAGGACACACCCTTTTCTCGCTGATGAGGCAGGCATGTCAACTGGCAATTTATCAAGGACAGTGTGAAAAATGATGACACTACTACTACTACTACTACGATTTTTACTATTACTATAATACTTGGTGCCAGGCCCTGTTCTAAAGCTTTCCTAAGTCAGATCTCGTGTAATCATAGTGTCGCCAGGCTCACTATTCACATGTATTACCGCAGGGAATACTGATTCTAGGAGACCGATACGCTATCATTTTCATTTTACGTATGAGAAGACAGGCCCAGAGAGATTAAGCAACTGGCCCAAGGTCACACAGCTAGTGAAAGGTGGAGGATTTGACTTCCATCAGCCGATACTAAACCTTGTTCCTTTAACCTCTGAGCTATACTGCTTTGGGGTGTATGCATTAGACATGAGGGCTGTGGGAACCAGGAGGAATCTTTTACAAGTGGGGGGGTGTTCGGGAGTGGGCAGGAGTGAGGGTCAATGAGATCCCAGTGAGGGGTGACTGATGCCTAAGCTGGATAAAGAGGAGCCAGGCAGAGGAAGGCGGGGGGTGAGGGTCCTGGGCAGAGGAATGCTTACAGATCCCAAGGAACAAGATGGAGCTACACTCAAACCCCAGTAATTTTTAAAAATTAATTGCTTAATTTGGCTGCGCCAGATCTTTGTTGTGGCATGTGGGATCTTCGTTGCTGTGTGTTGGGATCTTTTAGTTGCAGAGTGTGGACTTAGTTGGGCATGCGGACTCTTAGTTGGGGCATGCATGCAGGATCTAGTTCCCTGACCAGGGATCGAACCTGGGCCCCCTGCATTGGGAGCACACAGTCTTACCCACTGGAGCGCCACAGAAGTCCCCAAACCCTAGTAATCTTGCTTGCTACCTCTGAATTTTGCTTGAGTCTTTGTCCTGCACCTGAAAGGAGAGCTAGTGACTGAAAAGCCACAGAATACCACCTTGTGAGTAATATTTTTGGGAGAAGTGTGAGAACCCTTGGCTTTCAAGGACATGTAGAACCTCACTCTTGTTACTTATACACAGCACATGTGGTGGAAACACACATCAGCCTGGGATACCAAGAGACTGTCTATAAAGATGCCAAGTGCAGGCCAGGTCCTGTGGGGCCAAGGGAACCAGCTCAGAGAGAGGAAGACAATTAGCCAGGCTGGGCGGGGTGACAGGAAGGGACCTGGATTCTAGCTCTGGAGACTCTATAATCAAGTCACCTCACCTCTGTTTGCCTATCTGTAAAGTGGGATATCTCAGCCCTGCCATGGGAACAAGTGCAGTAAATGCCTACAAGTGTATTTGTAAAACAGTTTTGAAGAGGAAGAGAGAAACCAGTGGGCCGGGAAGGGTGTTCCAAAATCATGGTGTGGCTTTGGGGGACAAGAGCAGAATGACCGAGGAGGAGGTGACCTCTAAGCACTGGGAAGTTCTTTACGTAAAACTGAAACCCACTTCCCTGCTATTTGCACCCACTATGTGGCTCTATGCCTGCTTTCGGGGGCCACAGAGGACAGATGTCTCTTCCACATGCCAGCCCTCCAGCTCCCTCCCACCTTGAAGAGTCTGTGGTTTGAGCCTACCTCTGTCTTCATTCCCCCCAATTCCCAGCCAGCTCAGAAAACAGACCCAGTGACTGTGACGGAAACCATTTGGGGTGCCTGCCCCGCCCCAACCCCTCCCTTTGTGTGAGAACATTCAACCTCCAGAGGGCGCTGCAGCATTTCTATTTATGGCCCATCCTTGGCCACAGCTGATTGGATCAGGGGTATAGATTTAATACAAGCTGGGCCAATGGGGTTTGCCCCTGGGAATTTAGCACTGGGATCCAGAAATGCACAGGAATCTGCTTGTGGGTTGATCTGAGGACATAGAACTTTGGGACTTAGTGTGAAACCATCTTTAGCCATGTGCAGAGAAAAGCAGAGATAAGCAACCGTGTGGTGAGAAAGAGCCAGAGATAGAGAGATAAAGAGGGAAAGAGAAAGAAAGAGGGAGGCAGAGAAAGAAATAGACAGAAAAACTTTCCTTATCCCTTTCAGTTCTTAAGTGCCTTGATATATCCCTGTATCCCTAAAATAAACTCTCCTCTTTGACTAAGCTAATTTGAACAAGTTTCTCTTGCTTGCAAGCAAAAGAACTTTATGTGAGTGCCTGAGACACAGAGTTGGTATGTGGAATTTACAAACTGCAGGTCATGCACCTCGTTTTTGTGAATACTGACACCAAGCCTGGCAGGCCTCAAACAATTCACTTTACAGGTATTGTAGAACTTCAAAGTATGAAATAACTATAGAACAATAAAAATAAAGTGCAAACCAGAAAAACCAAGTTAATCATCTTTTGCAAATGAGCACTGAGGCTGGTTAATGACATGAGCTCTTTGATTATGGAAAACAAGGTAACAGGATTTGAAACTCAGAGGGCTACAAAACCAGGACAATGAATGGATCCGGCATCTCTTAATACGAAATTGCACTTGCCGGTTACTTACATTTTCCAGGGGCATCAGAATTCACGATCTTGTGGTTGAGGGAGTCCGAGTCCAGAAAGAAAATGAAAAGTAGAATCAAGAACTCCAGAAAAGGAAGCCTGACACATTTTCAAATCAACTGCAGACAAAACAAAAAACTGAATGACAGGCCTATATACTTGCCTCTGTAAGATCCTGATGTGATGAGGACAACACTTGGGTTCCTCAGATATGCATCAGATTCTAGAAAATCCTCTTCCCAGTGCAAGCTGGAAGGCAGAGGGGACAGGGCCAGCTCCTGGGTGGGCCACTCCTCCAGTGGCCAGGCTCTGAGCACACAGGGCACCCAGCAAGACTTCATGTCCTTGCCATGATCTTGCAACTCCAGAGGAGGGGGCAGGAGAGGACCTGCAAAGCAAGCAAGTTCAGTGCCACACCTCCACTCATAAGCTGCTGCACCTGGCTTATTCTGCTGCTAAACTCTTTGGGGGAAACAAAAAATCTTGAAAAGGAACATTTGATGGATAAACAACAAGGTCCTACTGTATAGCACAGGGAATTATATTCAATACCGTGGGATAAACCATGATGGAAAAGAATAGAAAAAAGAATGCATATATGTGTAAAGCTGAGTCACTTTGTTTTATAGCAGAAATCAACACAACATTGTAAATCAACTACACTTCAATAAAAAGAAAAGAAATATGCTTAGAAATACGTATTGCGTGTGGCAAGAGGAGTGTGGTGATGCAAAGGGCTTTGAGGCCACATAGGGTAGTGAGAGCTACTTAATTGGACTGTGTCTCTAAAGAGGAAAAAGGCAGGACTGGATTAAATGAGAGAAGGAGCCTGCTTTCCCAGTGGTGGAAGGGCACCTTGAAGCCACGAGGCCCCATCACGCTTTGTGACTCTGTAATCAGCAAGAGAGAACACGGAGGAGGTCTGGACCTTGAAGAGTTCAATGCCATCTGTGAATTACCTCCAAACAAGAAGAATAACACGCTTAACTCGGGTGCTGCTTTTATTGTACCGGGTTGAAAGGACTTTTAAAGCAGGCCTGCACCTTTATGGGTTTAAGAAAACTGGATTCTCGGGAGCAGTGGGTTCTATTCTTGGCTCTGCTGCTTGTTATTTTAGTTGACCTGGTGTGCCCTAGGAAGGGTTTAACAATCTCTTGGAGCCTACCCTTCTTGAAATTTATGGAGAGAGCAAGGAACTGGAGACGCAGAGACACCCATAGCAATTCTGGTTTTCTAAAAGCCTTTGAGGGAATAACTCAAAGCACTTTGGCTCATGGCTGGGAGGAGGTGGCCAGGAATGACTGACAGTATCAATACAGAATGCGTGAGGAAGGCATTTCCTGTTCTCTCGGTGGCCTTGTTGCAGTGGTGCCTTATTTACTGTTAAATGCCCACAAATGCACAAGTTCACTTCATGATGTCCTTTTTTAAAATATTATTTTATTTATTTTAGGCTATGTTGGGTCTTCATTGCTGTGCACTGGCTTTCTCTAGTTGCCACGAGTGGGGGCTACTCCTTGTTGCGCTGCGCAGGCTTCTCATTGGGGTGGCTTCTCTTGTTGCAGAGCACTGGCTCTAGGTGTGCGGGCTTCAGTAGTTGCGGCATGTGGGCTCAGTAGTTGTGGCTCGCAGGCTCTAGAGTGCAGGCTCAGTAGTTGTGGTGCATGGGCTTAGCTGCTCCACAGTAGTGGGATCTTCCTGGAGCAGTGATTGAACCCGTGTCCCCTGCATTGGCAGGCAGATTCTTAACCACTGCGCCACCAGGGAAGCCCCGAGACATTTACTATTGATGGTTCTCCTCCTTAAGGAGTGTGTTGTCCAAAAGAAATGAGTACTATTGACAATTTTTAAGAGGAATTCTCTCCTTTTGTTGCTTCTGAGATGGATTCTAATAAAAACATAGAGATGCTAAAAGACAGTCAGAACTCAGAAAAGCTCAGCACGAAGTTCGCTTGCGAAGTCCCATTTCCAAATGACATTTTTTCATGGTGTCCACCGGTCTGACTCATCTGCGTTAAGGTGATGTTTTCAAGCAGTGAACCACAACATACGCAACAAGCTTTTGGGATAAGACCAGGATGCAACACGGCAGGGGCGGGGCACAGGTATCAGGCTTAGGGACCACAGAACTGCCCCCCCCGCTTCTCCCCAGCATGAACCCCAGGTAGTAAATCCCTTCTCCTCCTGTGACCAGGAACACATGTAAATGCTGCCCTACAAAAGGGTGCTGATTACACAGAGCTGACCCAGATAAGGGAGGAGATGCTTTGTCAGATGAGAGAACTGGTGAAGGTAACAGAAAAAAGGGAGGGAAAAGAGGGAAATGTTGTCTAGTACACCAATACTTCCTAGAAGGCTGCAACATAACCTTAAAACTCAAGCAAAATATTTAGATTGACGTTATTTATGACTTAACACATTTGTTGGGTGCTACTAGGTGTCTAGCATTGTTCAAAGCACTGAAGATGTAGCAATAAACAAAACGGGCAATCTTTGCCCTCTTGAGCTTACATTCTGGTGGGTTCAGGTTGGATCATCCTGGGCGGACCATTCTCTATGAGCAGGATCCTGATTCCTTTGAGTTCCTGCTCTTTGAAGACAGGTCATTGAATTTTCTGACCCATTACCCCAATCTGGCACTGCAGAATACGTGGAAAGGCAGGTGGGTGCTGCAGAGAATTAATTAAAGGGATGGTCGATGGCTTTTTGTATGAAGACCAAGCAGGTCAGAATAATTTATGTGGATGCTTGGGACATTCCTATAATTTAAGCACCATATCATGGGGCATTTTTAAAAGGCCATTTTAAATTTTATTTTATTTTTCTTCACGCAAACATCAGGGTGTCTTGTGCTTAAATACCATAATTTCCCACAAACAAGCCCCTGCCACTGCTCTGTTCACCACCACCATAATTTTCTTGTTAGAATCAGGAATAATAATGAGTTTGAGTGGTAACAACAGCCTGGAAGAATTGACTCTGTAAGATGTATTTAAGGGACCAGGCCAGGAGGCTGAGAGAAGTAACAAAAGACATTTGGGGCTGAAGGGGGCACTGGGAGGGAGGCTGGGTGGCTTAAATAACTTCAAGTGGGGGGGGGGTTCTTGTTAGAATCTGAGCATTTCAAGGTCCTTAGACATCATCTCACTATCTTCATTTGACGGACGGGAAAATCAGTCCAGAGAGCTTAAGTGAAAAGGCCACAGAGTTTGTAATGGCAGAACTTGGTACAGAACTCATGTCTCCTGATTCTTGGCCAAAGCTTATTCCATAGTTGACCTGTCTATTACAATAACCCCTTGTGTTTCATATAATCCAATTGGGATAACCAGTTTCCAGAAAATCTGGCTATTTTAAGGGTCTCCAGGGAGAGAGAATTAATATAATATATACTTTGGGGGCATAGGACATGGTTCAAGAATTCAAAATTTGTTTAGTGAAAACGACTAAATTTATCTGTCTTTTAATTTTTGGCTCTGGTCAGTGGTTCTCAACTGAGGAGAGCTGTCCCCAGGGGACATTTGGTTGTGACATCTTGGGGGTGGTCATGTTCATGGCATCTAGCGGGCTGGCTATGCTGCTAGACAGAAACATCTTACAGTACACAGGACAGCCCCTCCACCACAAAGAATGATCTGGCCCCAAATGTCAGCAGTGCTGATGCTGAGAAACCCTGCGCTAGAGGCACAGGAACCAAAATGGGAGCTCATATTAGAATCTGGACCATGGTGGACATGCCAAGTGGGCTGAAGAATTTGCCAGCAAAGGTATTGTTTCAGAAGGTAAGAATCTTTGGTCTCCTAAATCCAACACTTTTCCCATCCAGTTTACACTCCGGATGGTGTGCGGGGCATTTTGGGTTGCTATTTCTTGCCCTCACTCCTTCTCCCCACCCCCAACATTTAAACACAACCCGCTCACTCTTGCCAAGGCACAAGGCTCACCACACTCCCAGATCCTCCAGTGGGGGTTACCCCAGGGTGGGCACCTACCCCTCTTCTTTCTGCCAGGCACTAGCTGAACCCCTTGAGTGGGTCTCACTTCACTTTTCTGTGTTCAGTTTCCTTCCCTATAAAATGAGAATAAAATGCCCAACTCCTCGGGCTGCTGAAGGGCACCCCTTTACGCTATCACTCCCACCACGAAGGCCCCCGATTGGTCACCACGGAGCCCGCCCTGTCTCCAGTTTTAGGAATCTTCTTTGGCCTCTGGGGTAGGAGCTGTGAACCCCCACACTACATATGGGGAAACTGAGGCTAGCCACGGACCTGGAGTGCGGTCTCACAGCTTTGAAGGAAGGTGCCAGCCTAGAAGACGGGGGTCTTCTCCAGAGCCCCCCGGAGGGCCCTCAGCACTAAAGGGGCGCCCAGAGAGCTTCTTATCCCTGTTGAGTCCCTGCGACCCCGCTTCTCCGCCAGGCGAGCCTCTCACCGAGGAGCAGCGGCCACGTGAGGGGCTGAGGAACCCAAATAAAGTCCGGCACCTGCTGTGCGACACCCGTCCTGAGGCGCATGCGCGAGCGGCAGCGCGCCGGACCCTGTGGGAGGCTGGCCACGTGCGGGAGGCTCTGCCCTGATGGCCCCTCGGTTGTCAGGGCAACCGGGGCGGGGCGCGACCAGAACTTGGTGTCGGCTTCCTTTGTTCGTTCACAGCCTTTTCGCTCAACTTGGTGGTGCTTCTCCGAGTTGTTCTTTGTTGTCTATTCGTTCATTCAGTTTCCGATTGGACAGAAGCTGATTTTCTATCCCCAGAACCATGTGTTAATTAAATGACAACCACGGGCGGGCGGATCCCGGCCAAGATCAGGTGCTGTTGGGGACCACTTTAAAGATCTCCCGGTGTCCATCCGGTTCACATCTACGTGCCATTTCCCCCCCTCTTTTGCTTTTGAGTACTTTATAATTTATTACCGATATCTATAATTTATCTGATTTCTCCGGTCAGATCCTGCTAAGACCATATTACGAATCTGAATTTTTAAAGGATGACTCAGTGGTGACTAACTCCATTAGGAAAGCATTCTCTGCAAAGGAATTCGCAGCAGGATTTCTTTAAATAGAAAACTTCATCAGTGCACTCAAAACGATTCACTTTATATAAAATTCATTTGAATACAAGATCCTATCCCCGTTTTCTGCGTATAGATATAAACTGCTGTGTACGGTTGTTCATGCTGTGTCTGGCTGAGAGGCTGGAAAGGGGGCTGAAATCCAGCCTAGACTGTGTTCCCCAAGTTGGAGGACAGTGCATCTTTTTCTGATTCTGTTAGAGTGGATGCCTCTTTCAATTTGCTTGAAGTTTTCATACGTGCCAGCTACCATCGTGCACATAATAATTTTACCATGAATACTTGCATGGCTTTGAGCTTTATGGAATGTTTATAACAAGCTTTTATAGTATGTCATTCCATTTCATTGATGCCACAGACTTTGTGTGGACTCAAGTCTTTGATTAAAATTAAACAAGGGTAAATAAAGTCATGTAGGATTGGGTATTAATTCTTTTCTGTGCTCCATCAGGTCATCCAGGAGCCCTGATTCCTTCCATCTTGTTGCTTCTCCATCTCCTAGGGTCTGTCCTCAGATACACAGTAGGAGCTGGCTTGCCTCTATATCCAAGTTCCCAGCAGAAGGGGGAGGAGGAAGTCTAGGGGGAGTAGTGTTGTGTTCAAGAAGATGACCTCCAAATTGCTCTGATGCTTGCTTGAATCCCAATGGGATTCAATGTAGTCACATGGCCACACCTGGCAGCAAGGGTTCCTGGGAAATGTAGTTTCTAGCTGGGGGCCACGTGTGCCCCTACAATTCAAGGGTTGTATTACTTAAAGAAATACAGAGTGGATTCTGGGGATTTTTTTTTTTTTTTTGAGAAGCAGCAAACCTCTTGAGGGTAAGGACTGGCTCATCAAATTTTTTGAATAAACAAGCAGACATATAGTAAGTGTTTTGTTTTTGGTTGATGAAGAAGGGTCCTGTTATATTTGATAAGCAGCATTGCATAGTGGAGAAGCAGGGATTCCAATCCTCCCTGTGCTACTTACTGACTGTATGACCTTGACCAAATTATATCATTACCTAGCTGCAGTTATTCTAAGTATATAAATTATCCTTTTAACAAACCAGTAATAGTAACCAAACAGTTTTCCTTGAGTTATGTGAGCTGATCTAGCAAATTATTGAACCCAGGGAGGGCATCATGGGAGCCCCTGATTTATAGATGGTTGGTGATAAGCATAGGAGGCCCAGGATTTGTGATTGGCATATGGAGTGGGGGACAGTCTTGTGGAACTGAGCCCTTAACCTTTGGGTCTGGCATGAACTCTGGATAGTTAGTGTCAGAACTGAATTGAATTGTTGGACAGCCAGTTGGTGTCCAGAGAATTAGAAAATAAGTTATTGGTGTGGAAAAAATATGACATTTGGTGTCAAATGTGTGAGTAAAAATATCTCAGCAGTGATCTTGTTTGGAAATATGATCTTTGTAGATATGATCACATTAAGAAGAGGTTGTTAAGGGGGCTCTATTCCAATACAACTGGTGTCCTTATAAGAAGAGGACACCACAGAGAGAAACAGACTTAAGAAGGCCATATGAAGACAGTGGCAGAGATTGAAGTGATGCTCTCACAGGCTAAGGAAGCATGGCCCTGCCAACACTTTGATTTTGGACTCTTGGCTACCAGAACTATGAGAGAATAAATGGTGTCTTAAGTCACTGATTTTCTGGCACTTTGTTACAGGAGCTCTAGGAAACTAATAAACAACAACAGAGCAAGTATATGGAAAGTACCTGGGTCCCAAGTGATCAAACAGGAAGCAGCTGCCATGCACAACTGGACCACTTACCTGAGTAAGGTTCATACTTTCCTCTTTAAACTGGTACATTTTTGGGTGTCTGTGATGCAACTTAGTATTTTCTTTTTTTTTTTTTTACCCTGTTAATGATTTTTACAACATGGAACACTGAAGTTTCTCTCTTGCAGAAACTGCTCTTTCACTTTCCTACTTCTTCCTTTTTTTCTCATTCCATCTGTTTTAGAAAGCTAACTTTTCCTGTCTTGGAATATCCCTTGTTTACTACTCTAGTTTTATGACTGACTGCTTTTGAGTGTTGCTTTCGAGGGAGAATCATAGAAGATTTTAAGAGATGTATGTGACAAATTTGGCATTCTCTAACACCAACCAGATTACCAGTTTTTTTGGGAAGGTTTTGGAGAAAACAGCATGAATCAACCAAATTATTTGTAAGTAAAATTAGAGTAGTTTCAAGCTGTCACTTTTCTCTGCCCTACACACGTTCTTTGAATACGTTGGCAGAAGAATGGTGTTTGAGTTTGTATTAGGGAATCATGGGGACACAAACCTGGGTTTAAATTAGTGAAATTTAAAGTGGAAAATCCTTTAATTCTTAGAGGCACTATAGTGTAGTCATAGAGAGGGCAGACTTTGGTGCTGGGCTGTCTGGTTGACACCTTATCTCTACCATTTCCTGGCTGTTGGACCTTGGGAGAACACCTTAATTTCTCTGTGCCTCATTTTCCTCATCTGTTAAATGGGGATCATCTTAGTTTGGGTCCCCTTGAGACAAGGATTTGGTTTCAGGTGGTTTATTTGGAAGGCATCAAAGAAAAATTGCACTGGACAATGTTAAACAGTCAAGGAGGATTTCTTTCAAGACTGTGGCAATAGGCGAGAGAGGTTGACCTCAACTCCTAATGCAGCAGGGCAGCTTGGGGGTTATAGCCAATGCACAGGGTGGGAGAATCAGTAGATGGACAGTTACTAAGAGGAACTTAGTTATGTGTCAAGGGTGGGGAGATTCTTGCTCAACTGGGCTCAGCAGGACAAGGACAAGGGCTGGTCAGAAAGAGCTCAGAGGAGCCTGACTAGTTTGGTCAAAGAGAAGCGTCCTTGTCAGAGGTGACCCCAGGGAGCAGGAGTGAGAGAGCTGGGAGAATACAACTGAGGAGGGGGAAGAGTCAAGAAAAGGTGTGTTATTGTGGTCACTGTTGTGGGCCACAGGGTAAAGATTTCTCTCAAAAATATCTGTTTGAAAGCTGGAGATAGGAACATCTATCTACTGAATCATGTTCTCCATTGTTTGAAGGTCAAAACCTGAAGTCTTTCTTTTTATTTTATTTTCAAAATTTTCATTTATTTATTTTTGTCTGTGTTGGGTCTTCGTTGCTGTGTGTGGGCTTTTCTCTAGTTGCAACGAGCAGGGGCTTCTCTTGTTGTGGAGCATGGGCTCTAGGCACGTGGGCTTCAGTAGTTGCAGCATGTGGGCTCTGTAGTTGTGGCTCGTGGCCTTAGCTGCTTCCCAGACCAGGGCTTGAATCCATGTGCCCTGCATTGGCAGGTGGATTCTTAACCACTGTGCCACCAGGGAAGTCCCTGAAGTCTTTCTTTTTAAACTTTTTAAAAAATTAATTAATTAATTAATTAATTTTATTGACTGTGTTGGGTCTTTTTTGCTGTGCGTGGGCTTTCTTTAGTTGCAGTGAGTGGGGGCTACTCTTCGTTGTGGTGCTCGGGCTCCTCATTGCCGTGCTTCTCTTGTTGTGGAGCATGGGCTCTAGGTTCATGGGCTTCAGTAGTTGCAGCACATGGGCTCCATAGTTGTGGCTCACAGGCTCTAAAGCGCATGCTCAATAGTTGTGGCGCACGGGCTTAGTTGCTCCGCAGCATGTGGGAACTTCCTGGAGCAGGGATCGAACCCGTGTCCCCTGCATTGGCAGGTGGATTCTCAACCACTGCGCCACCTAAGAAGCCCTCTTTTATTTTTTTATTTTTTTGGGGGGTACACCAAGTTCAATCATCTGTTTTTATACAGATATCCCCGTATTCCCTCCCTTCCTTGACTCCCCCCCCTTGCGTCCCCCCCACCCTCCCCGCCCCAGTCCTCTAAGGCATCTTCCATCCTCGAGTTGGAAGCCTTCTTTTTAAACTTTTTATTTTGAAATGATTTTAGAGTTACAGGAAATCTTCCCAGATAGAGCAGAGAGTTCTTATATACATAACCCAACTTGCTTGAATGTTAACATCTTACATAACCAGAGATTTCACAAAACTAAGAAATCAGCATTGGTAGAATACTTTAAAAAAAAAAAGTTCAACCAGTCTTGCACATCTGCAATAAACTCCACTTGGTTGTGTTATGTAATTCTTTTTATACGTTATTGGGTACACTGGTAGAATACTTTTAACTCAGCTACAGACTTTCTTAGGAATTCATCAGGTTTTCCACTAGTGAAAACTTTATCTGGACCCATCCAGGATGGCACATTTCATTTAGCATCACATCTCCTTTGTCTCTTCCAGTCTGTGACAGTTCCTCAGTCTTTCCTTATCTTTCATGATCTTAACATTTTTGAAGCATCCTGGCCAGGTATTTTGTAGAATGTCCCTCCTGATGTTTTCTAAGTTAGAATGAGATCATGCATTTTTTTCTTTACAAGTGCTTGTAGAAATAGGATTATAGGCTTTTTTTTTTTTAATTTTTTTTTTTTTATTTATTTATGGCATGTGGGATCTTAGTTCCCCAACCAGGGATCGAACCCTTGCCCTCTGCAGTGGAAGCATGGAGTCTTAACCACTGGACCACCAGGGAAGTCCCGGATTATAGGCTTTTTAAAAAATAAATTTATTTATTTATTGTTTGCATTGGGTCTTTGTTGCTGCACACAGGCTTTCTCTAGTTGCAGCAAGTGGGGGCTACTCTTCACTGTGGGCATGGGCTCCTCTTTGTGGGGCCTTCTCTTGTTGTGGAGCATGGGCTTTAGGCACTTGGGCTCAGTAGTTTTGGCTCACAGGCTTAGTTGCTCTGCGGCATGTGGAATCTTCCTGGAGCAGGGATTGAACCTGTGTCCCCTGCATTGGCAGGTGGATTCTTAACCACTGTGCCACCTAGTTAGTCCCTAGGACTATAGTTTTACACCCAGAAAATCAGTTAAAAACATTGTGATAAAGAATGACCATCACTAAAAAAATCTACAAATAAATGCTGGAGTCGGTGTGGAGAAAAGGGAACCCGCCTTCATGGTTGGTGAGTAGGTAAACTGGTGCAGCCACTATGAAGAAGAGTATGGAGGTTCCTTAAAAAAATAGAGTTGCCATATGACCCAACAATCCCACTCCTGGGCATATATCCAGAAAAGATGAAAACTCTAATTTGAAAAGATACGTGCACCCCTGTGTTCATAGCAGCACTATTTACAATAGCCAAGGCATGAAAACAACCTAAATGTCCATTGACAGATGAATGGATAAAGAAGATGTGGTACATATACACAATGAAATATTACTCAGCCATAGAAAAGAAGGAAATAATGCCATTTGCAGCAACATGGATGGAACTAGAGATCATCTTACTAAGTGAAGTAAGACAGAGAAAGACAAATATCAAATGATATCATTTATATGTGGAATCTAAAAAAATTGGTACAAATGAACTTATTTACAAAATACAGTTACTAACAAAGAAAGTAAATTTAGGGGTTACCAAAGGGGAAATGGTGGGGGGAGAGGGAGGGATGAATTAAGAGTTTAGGATTAACAGATACACACTATGATATAAAATTGATAAACAGGGACTTCGCTGGTAGTCCAGTCATTAAGACTCCGAGCTCCCAATGCAGGGGGCCTGAGTTTGATCCCTGATCGGGGAACTAGATCCCGTGTGCTGCAATTAAGACCTGGCACAGCCAAATAAATAAATAAATATTAAAAAATAAAATAAACCTCAAGGACCTACTGTATAGCACAGGGAACTATATCCAATATCTTATAATAACGTATAATGGGAAATAGTCTGGAAAGGAATATATCTATATCTATATCTGTATCTGTATCTCTATCTATCTCTCTATCTCTTTTATCTCTCTCTCTATCTATCTCTCTATCTAATCTGAATCACTTTGCTGTACATCTGACACTGACACAACTTTGTAAATCAACTAGACTTCAATAAAAAACATTATGGTAAAATAGATATAGCATAAAATTTGCCATTTTGTCCATTTTAAGTGTCCAGTTCAGTGGCATTAAATACATTCACCTTGTTGTGCAACCAGCAGCACCATCCAACTCCAGAAGTCTTTTCATCATTAAACTGTAACCCTGTCCTCGTTAAATGCTAACTGCCCATTTCCCTCTTTGCAGCCTCTGGCAACCATCATCTACTCTTTTGTCTCTATGGATTTGACTAATCTAGGTATGAGAGTATCTATTGCTGGTAGGATTCATAGAAGTGATGTTTTATCCTTGTCTTAAGTCTGTCTGGGCTGTAATAACAAAATATCATAGATGAGATGGCTTAAACAACAGTTATTCTCACAGTTCCGGAGGCTGCGAAGTCCAAGATCAAGGCTCGGGCAGATTTGCCATCTGGTGAGGGCTTCCTGGTTCACATGGTATCTTCTTCTTCTTCTTCTTTTTTTTTTTTAAGAACTTTTATTGAGATAGAGTTAACAGACAATAAACAGCATATATTTAGAGTGTACAATTTGGTATCCCAATCTCCCAATTCATTCCCCCTCAACCCTCCCCGCTCTCCCCACCTGGTGTCCATGTGTTTGTTCTCTACACCTGTGTCTCTATTTCTGTCTTGCATTTCCTCTTTCATAGTTGTTAGCATTTGCCTTATGTATTGAGGTGCTCCTATATTGGGTGCATATATATTTATAATTGTTACCTCCTCTTCTTGGATGGATCCCTTGATCTTTATGTAATGTCCTTTCTTGTCTCTTGTAACATTTTTTATTTTAAAGTCTATTTTATCTGATATAAGTATTGCTACTTCAGCTTTCTTTTGGTTTTCATTTGCATGGAATGTCTTTTTCCATCCCCTCACTTTCCGTCTGTATGTGTCCCTAGGTCTGAAGTGGGTCTCTTGTAGACAGCATATATATCTGTCTTGTTTTTGTATCCATTCAGCCAGTCTGTGTCTTCTGGTTGGTGCATTTAGTCCATTTACATTCAAGGTAATTATCGATATGTATGTTCCTAGTACCATTTTCTTAATTGTTTTGTTTTTGTTTTTGTAGGTCCTTTTCTTCTCTTCTGTTTCCTGCTTAGAGAAGTTCCTTTAGCATTTGTTGTAGGGCTGGTTTGGTGGTGCTGAATTCTCTTAGCTGTTGCTTGTCTGTAAAGATTTTGATTTCTCTGTCGAATCTGAATGAGATCCTTTCTGGGTAGAGTATTCTTGGTTGTAGATTCTTCCCTTTCATCACTTAAAATATATCATGCTACTCCCTTCTGGCCTGCAGAGTTTCTGCTGAGAAATCAGCTGTTAACCTGATGGGAGTTCCCTTGTATGTTATTTGTCGCTTTTCTCTTGTTGCTTTTAATAATATTTCTCTGTCTTTAATTTTTGTCAGTTTGACTACTATATGTCTTGGTGTGTTTCTCCTTGGGTTTATCCTGCCTGGGACTCTCTGTGCTTCCTGGACTTGGGTAGCTATTTCCTTTCCCATGTGAGGGAAGTTTTCAACTATAATCTCTTCCAATATTTTCTCGGGTCCTTTCTCTCTCTCTTCTCCTTCTGGGACCCCTATAATGCGAATGTTGGCACGTTTAACATTGTCCCAGAGGTATCTTAGGCTGTCTTCAGTTCTTTTCATTCTTTTTTCTTTATTCTTTTCTGCATCAGTGATTTTCACCATTCTGTCTTCCAGGTCACTTATTCGCCCTTCTGCCTCAGTTAATCTGCTATTGGTTCCGTCTAGTGTATTTTTCATTTCTGTTATTGTGTTGCATATCTGTTTGTTTGCTCTTTAATTCTTCTAGGTCTTTGGTAAACTTTTTGATCTTTGCATCCAGTCTTTTTTTAAAGTCCTGGATCATCTTCACTATCATTATTCTGAATTCTTTTTCTGGAAGGGTGCCTATCTCCTCTTCATTTAGTTGTTTTTCTGGGGCTTTATCTTGTCCCTTCATCTAGTACAAAGTCCTCTGCTTTTTCATTTTCTCTATCTTTCTGTGGCTGTGGTTTTCAGTTCCACAAGACGAAATACTGCTGATACTGCTTGATACTGCTGTCTGCCCTCTTGTAGAGGAAGCTGTCTAGGAGCCTCCTGTGTGCTTCCTGATGGGAGGGACTGATCCACATGGTATCTTCTTGCCATGTCTTCACATAGCAAAGGGTCAAGGGAATGCTCTGGAGTCTGTTTTATAAGGGCACTAATTCCATTCATGAGGGCTTCACTCTCATGACCTAATCACCTCCCAAAGGCCTCACCTCTTTTAAAAAAACTATTTATTTATTTATTTATTTGTATTTATTGGCTGCATTGGGTCTTCATTGTTGCACATGGGCTTTCTCTAGTTGTGGTGAGTGGGGGCTACTCTTCCTTGCAGTGCATGGGCTTCTCAGTGAGGTGGCTTCTCTTGTTGTGAAGCATGGGCTGTAGGTGCGCGGGCTTCAGTAGTTGCAGCATATGGGCTCAGTAGCTGTGGCACACAGGCTTAGTTGCTCCGTGGCATGTAGGATGGAACCCGTGTCCTCTGCATTGGCAGGAGGATTCTCAACCACTGTGCTACCAGGGAAGTCCCTACCTCTTAATACCATTACATTGGGGCTTAGATTTTTACCATATGAAATTTGGAAGAACACAGACTTTCAGTTTATGGCAGTCCTTTTGAGTAAATCCTGTTAGGGAACATGTGATATGATATGTTGATGTTAACCGTGACCAACTTCACCCCAGGGGTCTTCAACCCCACACTTTTCTCCAAGCTGCAGGATTGGAAAAGACTGGAGAAAGTGGAAAGATATGTGGCATAGTCTTGAGATGGGGCACAGTCAGCAAGAGGTGACTTGAAGCTTGCAGGAACTGTCCCCTGAGGCTGAAAGCAGAAGTGAAACAGAAGGGAAGCAACATAAATGTCCATCCACAGATGAATGGATAAAAAAGATGTGGTACATATATACAATGGAATATTACCCAGCTGTAAAAAGGAATGAAACTGGGACATTTGTAGAGACATGGATGGACCTAGAGTCTGTCATACAGAGTGAAGTGAGTCAGAAAGAGAAAAACAAATATTGTATATTAACATATATATGTGGAATATAGAAAAATGGTACAAATCAACCGGTTTGCAAGGCAGAAATAGAGACACAGATGTAGAGAACAAACATATGGACACCAAGTGGGGAAAGTGGGGAGGGTTGGGGGGGGATGAATTGTGAAATTGGGATTGCCATATGTACATTACTAACAAGAAAAAAAAAACCAAATTGTACATTGTAAATATGTGCAGTTTATCGTCTGCTAACTGTATTTCAATAAAAGTTCTTAAAAAAATTAAAAAAAAGAAAAAAAGAAGTGAAACAGAAGGGAAGGGGACAGGGCACAACCTTTGAAAGAATGACATAGCCCTAGGACATGACATAAACTGTTTAGAACCAAATGGGTCCAGGATGGTGGACAAGTTGACTTCGAGGCGCCATGAATGTTCCAAGACTGGCCATGAGGATCCAAAAGTGGGCAGTGGCCCAATTCCTGGAAATTCCTGCCCCTTCCAGAAATAGCTGAAATACTCTGCCCACTTATTAGCCTATGAAATTACCCACCCTTACAAAACTGACAACCCCCATACCCTGGTACCTTTCTCACCTTCTGAAATGGCCCACACTCTGTCTGTGGAGTGCGTTTCTAAATAAATCCACTTGTTACCTATCACTTTGTCTCTCACTGAATTCTTTCTGTGATGAGACATCAAGAACCTGAGCTTCATTAAGTCCTGAAACCAGGTGTGCGATCTTAGTTGGAAGACCTTGGGTTTTGGCAGGGTTTGAGTCCCAGCCACGTGAGTCCCAATCTGAGGTGCACGGTTTCAGCAGGGGCTAAAGGAAAGGAACATGCAGCACTAGAGGGTCTACTGCAGAAAGGCTGATAAAGTAGCCCGTTAGCTTGCAAGAGTATGCTCAAGGGTAGATAGATTAATATAATGCTTGGTACATAGCAAGCTCTCCAAGCGTGTTAGCTACTGCTACAAGATGCCAACACTGGGGCAGTATCTGTCCGAGATGGTCAAATTGTGGACCCCAGCAGTGGCAGCACCCTTATTTCTTGACATTTCCTAAGGCTAAGAAGCTAAGCAGTCCCAGTAGCACTGAGACCAAGCATTTTGTATCCCTCGAGAAATATTTCAGAAATGATAGAACCAATGAAAGTAAAATGACTGAAGCTGGAGGGCTTAGGTAACTTCAGCTTCTGTTCCTGCCTTGTAGTAAGTCTATTCTCCACACAGCAGCCAGAGGGAGCCTTTGTTTTTCTTTTATAGCAAAGTTTTCACGTTTGTATACCACTTATTTTTTTGCTCTTAAAAATTGAAGCGAAGTTCACAAGACATAAAGTTTATTTAAATATGAACAATTCAGTGGCATTTAGTACATTCATAGGGTTGTGCAACTCTAAGTCAATAGGGTAGGGGGTCCCTGGAGAAAGAGGACCAGGAATGGCTTTCTTGACAGAAGTGAAATCATTTCTAGCCTAAGCCAATTTGCGATCTAAACTTGGCCACAATGCTTGCCCTTGAACAGGTCTCAGTAATTAATGAGGGAATGCAGGAACACAGGGAAAGCAGTCAAAAAACAATAGGTCAGCGACAAAGCAGAGTCCTAGCTCCTCCTGAAGGGATAGACTTAACAATCTGGTACGTGTCTTTGAGTTCTGCAGGATCTAAGGCCCCCACCCAAGTGGAGGATGGCATGACGATACTGACCCTCGTGATTTCAGTCAACTAAAGCTTGGACACTGTCTGCTTTTGCTCCAGTTCTATGCTGAGTTCTCCTCTGCTCAAGCCCCTTCATGAATATGCACGTACTCTTAGCTTAAAACTTCCCCAATATTGCTCTTTGGAGAAACACTGCTTTGGGAAATATCCCCAGTGTTCTCCTTACTTGCTTGTGGAAGAATAAATCCTTCCTGCTTCCAGTCTTTGGCTTGGTTGTGCCTTTTGGCTCAACAGCCACCAAGAGGCAGACTCAGTTTTTGGGTAACACAACCATCAGCCCAAAGGAAGTTCTGTACTCAGTGAACATGAATTGAATGCAATAGCCAGAACCCTCATAGTATGGGGGCTACTTAGAAGGTTTTATTATGCTTCCCGTGGGGGCTGCATCTTTTGTCATGCCCTTAAATTACTCAACTTTGCTTTTCTCCCCCTTCTCATTTATGTGTGAGCTGAGGAAACAATTAACTAAACCACTCATTGATTTGTTTGCAGACAATCATTTATTTTGTGCCAGGGGCTGGACCAGATGGCGAAGCTACAGGGATGGAAAAACTTGTCCTTGCCTCAAGGTAGTTACACTTGATAGAGGAGATGAAGCAATTCAAACATGGTAAATATCAGAGGCTGGCAAACTATGGCCCCAGGGCTAAATCTGGCCCTCCACCTGTGTTTGTAAATAAAGTTTTATTGGAACACAGACATGCCCATTTGTTTACCTATTGTCTATAGTTACTTTCATGCTACAAGGGCAGAGTTGAGTCGTTTGAAAAGAGATCATTTGACCTGAAAAGCTGAAAATATTTACTTCTTTGTTCTTTAAGAAAAAAGGTTTGTCAGCCCTTGGTATATATGATTATGGCAAATTTAAAGTGTGGACAGAGAGCCTTGGAAACAGGAAAGGCAGTTAGCGGGGGGTGGGAACAGTTGCAGGGGTAGAAGAGGCTTGCTGGTGCTAAAACTTAGGTCCATAAATGGATAAATCTTAAGCGTATAACTCGATGAATTTTTGCTTTTGTATATATTCCCAAGTAACTGCTGCTAGCATCCAGAGATAGGACATTTTCAGCCTCTAGGAGGCTCTCAAAATCATTGGTGTAAAGGGCACTGTAAGTCGCTTCATCCAGCTTTTCATTTGCACTCTTCTGCTATGTCCTTCCAACTTGCTTGCCTCACTGCTGCCTGAAACTCTGCTGGCAGATCCTTGGATGCTCGCATGCGTCTGAAAGGCTTGGAGCCCCTGCGGTTCTCCCTAGTCATTCTTTGAACTGCGTTACCCATTCTGGCGCATGACGCCCGCAGGAGGACACAGGAAATCTGTTGCCGTCCCCAGATAGTAGACGTTGTCTCAGAAAGAGTTCTTTTACTTACCCATTCCTTCTAATTTGCTCCACGGATGTGAATTTATTCACAAATCCTACCTGGATTTTGATTATTTTTTTTCTAACTTTTTATTTGGAAAGAATCTCAGCCTTCCGAAAAAAGTTGCCAAAATAACACAAGGAATTCTATTCCTAGGTGCATACCCCCAAAGAACTGGAAACGGGTATTTTGGAAGCAAAAACTTGTACACAAGAGTTCATAGCAGCATTATTCACAATTGCCAAAAGGTGAGAACTACTGAAATAGCCATCAATGGATGAATAGATGAGCACTGTATATCCAAACAATGGAAAGTTATCCAGCCATAAAAAGCAATGAAGCACAGTGTTGCGGGGAGATGCTTTGAGATTTTGCAAATATCCTATTTCTCATCAAACTTTTGACCATTAATTTTAGTATCTACCGATGGTTCTTGCCTGAAACAATTATTATTGTCTCCTTGGATTTAAAAAAAGATGCGATAAAATAGAAGTAACATAAAATATATCATTTAAACAATTTTTAGGAATATGTTCAGTGACATTAAGTACACTCCATCACCATCACCACCTCACGTGCAACCATCACCACCATCTCTCTTCAGAACGCTTTCATCCTCCCAAACTGAAGCACTGTACCCATGAAAAAATAACTCCCTGTTTCCCCTCCCCTCAGTCCCTGGAGACCACCATTTTACTTTCTGTTTCTATGAATTTGACTATTCTAAGGACCTCATATAAGTGGAATCATGCAACATTTGTTCTTTTCTGTCTGGCTTATTTTGCTTAGCATAATGTACCTGGAGTTTTTTTTTTTTTTTAAGAACTTTTATAAAGATACAGTTAACAGACAATAAACTGCATATATTTAGAGTGTACAATTTGGTATTTGTTTTCTTATTAGTATTGTATATATAGCAATCCCAATCTCCCAATTCATTTCCCGCCAACCCTCCCCGCTTTCCCCACTAGGTGTCCATATGTTTGTTCTCTACATCTGTGTCTCTATTTCTGCCTTGCAAACCGGTTGATTTGTACCATTTTTCTATATTCCACATATATGTGTTAATATACAATATTTGTTTTTCTCTTTCTGACTCACTTCACTCTGTATGACAGACTCTAGGTCCATCCATGTCTCTACAAATGTCCCAGTTTCATTTCTTTTTACAGCTGAGTAATATTCCGTTGTATATATTGTACCTGGAGTTTTAAGATGAGAAATTGTATTTTTATTCCCTGTCTTAGAATGAGTACAGGTGTTATGGGCCTAGGTATGAACTCATATCAGGAATTTTTCAGAAGTTTTTTCATGTCTTCTTAGCAACTCTGCTCTTTTTAATATCTCCAGTACATTTACCCACAAGTTGGAAGAAGAGAAATAAGACAAGTAGAGATAGAGGGAAACATGTTTATTTACTTTCTCTATAAATTTTTAAATTAATTAATTTTGACTCCCCTGGGTCTTCATTCTGGTGAGTGGGCTTTTCTAGCTGTGACATGCGGGCTCTTTAGTTGTGGTGCATGGGCTTAGTTGCCCTGGAGCATGTGGGATCTTAGTTCCGTAGCCAGGGATTGAAACTTTGTCCCCTGTATTGGAAGGTGGATTTTTAACCACTGGACCACTAGGGAAGTTCCTATAAATTTTAATTAACTATTTTCAGAATAGAACTGAACACTTCTCCTTTTGCCCTGGGAGGAGTTATTGATTTGAAATGGCTTTCTTTCCTCCAAATCCCAATTCTTTTTCTTTTTTTGATCTCACTGTGACTATAATTTGTGGTCTGTCTTAGTCCACCAATTCAAATGCTAATCTATTCTGGAAACACTCTCATGACACATCCAGAAATAAGGTTTAACCAGTTATCTGGGCCTGTGGGCTTTTACACAACTTTTTCATCAGCCTTGACTTTCTCTTAATCATCTGGGTCATGGGTCCCCAACTCCTCCCTGCCCCAGAGGTGCATAGCAGGAGGTGAGTGGCGGGGCAGTGAGTGAAGTTTCATCTGCCACTCCCCACTGCTCGCATCACCGCCTGAAATATCCTCCTCCCCTCCCCCCCATCCGTGGAAAAATTGTCTTCCACGAAACTGGTCCCTGGTGCCAAAAATGTTGGCGAATGCTGATCTAGGTAATCCCTTTTGTACTCAATGCTCAGTTTAAGCATCACTTCTTTCAAGAATTTTTTTCTTATCCTCTGAGTTAGACCACCTCCCACCTCTGTGAATTAATATTACTTATCACAATACTGTGATAATTAGCTTGCTCCTCTTGGGGCAGTATAGCACAGTTGCTAAGAACCTAGACTCTGGAGTCAGTCTGCCTGAATTTGAATCCTGCTTTTGTTTCTTTTATTTATTTATTTTTTTATTTTATGCTCTTTATTGGAATATAATTGCTTCACACTCTTGTACCAGCTTATGAAGTACACCAAAGTGAATCAGCTGTATTTATGCATATATCACCATATCCCCTCCCTCCCGCGACTCCCCCCCACCCTCCCCTACCCGGCCCTCTAAGGCATCACCCATCATTGAGTTGACCTCCCTTTGTTATACAGAAAAATATGGAATGAGTCACGAATTTGTGTGTCATCCTTGCACAGGGGCCATGTTAGTCTTCTCTGTATTGTTCCAATTTTAGTATAAGTGCTGCTGAAGCGAGCACCCTGCTTTTGCTTCTTATTAGCTATTCACATAAACTCTGTGACTCTGTTTACATAGGCTAAAAAGGGAGAAAATAATAGCATCTTTTTCCTATTACCCTTATAAGGTTTTAATAAATTTATATAAACATACAAATGTTTACATATTATATAAATATATATAAATATATATTATTTATAAGGTATTTAGAGTACACTGCAGATGCTAGTTATTGTAGCAGGCAGCTGTTGCTGCATAAGAAAAGAACCGCCAATACTCAGTCTTGAAACAACAATATTTTAAACCTTTTCTTTTGAAATATAGGCATTCTAAGCTATGCATTTCTTTCTAATCACTGCTTTAGCAGCATCACACAAAGTTTTCATTGTCATTCAGTTAAAAATATTTTCTAATTTCCACTGTGATTTTTTTCTCTGACCTATTTAGAGCTATGTGGTTAAATTTCCAAACAATTGGGACTTTTCTAGTTATCTTTCTATTGTTGATTTCCAGTTTAATTCCATTGTGGTCATACTCTGTACGATGTCAGTCTTTCAAAATTTATTGAGACTTGCTTTCCAGCCTAGCATATGGGCTACTTTGGAGAATGTTCCAAAAGTGACTATCTTTTATTCTCGCCTATACATCTGAGGGTTGACTGGGACTTGGCCAATGCAGCTGGGGATCAGCTGGTCCGCTTTGATTCATGCATGAGCTTCTCTCTGTAGATTGCGTCCAGGTCCACTTCTACTCTGTATGTATTTATTCTGGGGCCTCAGCCAAAGGAGTAGCTGTTCCCAGGAGGAAGCTCTTCTCCTGGTGATGACAGAGACAAGAGGGCAAGTGGAAACAAGTGAGGTCTTCTGAGGTCTAGGCTTGTAAATGGCATAGTGAGTCTTCCACTACATTCCATTGACAAAGCAGGTCATATGACCCAGTATCAAAGTGTATTAACTATGTCCTTTTTTTTTTTTTTCTGTGTATTCTGATGCTTTGACATCTGGGGTCTTGCTGACCCTGCAGAGACTGCCCCTCCCAGGGTTAGTCAGTTCCTAGAGATAATAAACAACTTGCCCATAAATGTATCTTTCGTATGCAAACCAAGCAATCCTGAGTTCACACTCCAGCCACCTCCTTTATTGGGCTCTTGCATTCAGGGCCACTATCCACCTGACCTAATCAACCTTGGTTCGGCCCAGGTGTCAAACAACTAAGGGCAGCAACTATGCCCAGAGACTGCTGAAATTACTCACACTAGCCAATCCCAAGTCTGTTTCCCCTGCCTCATCTCTTTCCTCCCAAGGAAACCAGAATAAAGCCTCCTACCCACACTTTCCCCTCCCTCTGCCTCTGGCTGAACCTGGTGCATCCATGTGTGGCCTTGCATGGCTTGGCATGACCCCCTCCTCCTGGGAACTTGGAGTAATAAACTATCTTTTCAATGGAAATCATCTTCTGATCTATTGGCCTCATTATATGTCAAGCTTTCAAAAATACACTATATTTTAAAACACAAGAGGGGAATTCCCTGGTGGTCCAGTGGTTAGGACTCCATGTGTCCACTGCAGGGGATGAGGGTTCGATCCCTGGTCAGGAAACTAAGATCCTACATGCTGCATGGCATGGCCAAAACAACAACAACAACAGAAACCACAAGTGGCAGGGACTCTGCCTTTAGTTAGATTGACAGTAAAGTCCCATGGTGCAGGGTATGGGTTGGGGAGAGGTAAAGAAATGGGACCAGTAATTCAATCTACCACACTTGCTGCTACTTCTGTTTCCCTCACTGGACTCTAAGCCTCCAATGGCAGGAACTGGCAGACTCCTTTGTGTTTTCCAAAGCTTAGCATAGCACCTAGAACATAAGCATTCCGTGAATGTATACCAAACAAATCAATTAATAACAGGAAGCCCGAGTACCTTGGCACCCCAATAGACTTGAATAAGGTGGTGTTGCTTCCCAGACAACTGAGAAAATGTCCTGGTTCTACAGCTGGGCATTTTGAATCAGATTTGGAAAGAGAGGAAAAGAGTATGTTTTCATGCATAGCTTCCGCCCTCTCTCATTTTCTCGAAATCTCTGCTTGACATTCAATCACTCCAGGATGTCGAGGTCCCCATGCGGCATTTGTCTGACATGCTGTGAAAGGGCGTTTTGAACATCTTTATTTCGGGATTTTGAAAGCACCACCTTCCCACTCATCAACTCCCTCCACTCAATCTGTTCCAACAAGGGCAGAGACGTTACTACTGGTCCTGTATGTTGACCGGGAGTTGCAGATGCCTATTTTGTCTTGCAGATATTTTGTCCTTTTTTTTTTTTTTTTCTCACCAGCTTCAAAATATTCTAACAACCCACATTCCAAGATTCGCATAAGGTTTCCTGGCTCTGAAATGGTTTATGCAAATCTTGAAGGCGTTCCTACTTTCAGAGGAGAAAAATGGCTCTCTATTCTGGACCACACAACATTGCTTGTGGGTAGAGATGGAAAATGTAGATCAACCTTGGCAAATGTGTAGTGATAACCAAATATTTTCTGAGAATCTCCAATATTCTTCCTCTATTTCCTGTATTAAACTCTAACCTGGGAGGCATTTTGGTACCCAGATCCCATACTTGAATTAATTAAAATTCTGGCAATAGACTAGGTGAATTTTTTTTTTTTGGCTGTGTTGTGTCTTCATTGCTGCCCGCAGGCTTTCTCTAGTTGTGGCAAGCAAGAGCTCCTCTTCTTTGTGGTGCATGGGCTTCTCAGTGCGGTGGCTTCTCTTGTGGAGCACGGGATCTAGGTGTGCGGGCTTCAGTAGTTGCAGCACATGGGCTTAGTAGTTGTGGCGCACGGGTTTAGTTGCTCTGTGGCATGTGGGATCTTCCTGGACCAGGGCTCAAACCTGTGTCCCTTGCATTAGCAGGTGGATTCTTAACCACTGCACCCCCGTGGAAATCCAGGTGACTTGTTTTTCTAACATTTTATTTTGAAAATGTTCAAACCTATAGAAAAATTACAAGAACTGTACAATGAACAAACCCTTCACCTAGACTCTCCAATTACTAACATTTTCCATGTTATTTTCATCTCTTTCTGTCTCTGTCTTTATATGTGTATGTATATACATTTAGGCACATGTATTATTTTTCACAGTTTCATTGACATATAACATTGTGTAAGTTTCAGGTGTACAACATGATTTGATATATGTATATATATTAATTTTTTTGAAGTATAGTTGATTTATAATGTCTTGTTAGCTTCAGGTGTACAGCATAGTGATTCAGTTATACATATATACATACATATGTATACATATATATAATACTTTTCAGATTCTTTTCCCTTATAGGTTATTACAAAATATTGAGTATAGTTCACTGTGCTAGACAGTAGATCCTTGTTGGCTGACATAAGGACCTACTGTAAGTATTGTGAAATGATTACCATAGTAAGTTTAGTTAACATCTATCAGTGCACATGGTTCAACAATCTTTTTCTTGTGAAGAGAAATTTAAGACCTACTCCCTTAGATCCTTTTTTTTAACTTTTTTTTTAAAATCAGCTTTAACTTCACCACATCTTATTTTCTCTACTAGTAATATGTAGTGAAGAGAGGTGGGACAGCTCCTACCTCACAAGATTGTTGTAAGGATTGAAAAAAATAACTCACATAAAAGGGTTTATCTAGGGTCTGGCATACAGTGTGTACTAATCAAATATTATAATCATCCCCCATACCCCATCATAGTGCTTTGCAAGTAGTAAATCCCTCAATCATTTTTTAAAAAATATTTATTTATTTATTTATTTGGTTGCACATGGTCTTAGTTGCAGCGGTAGTCTCCTTAGTTGCAGCAGGCAGTCTCCTTAGTTGGGGCTTGCCAGCTCCTTAGTTGTGGCATGGGAACTCTTAGTTGCAAAATGCATGTGGGATCTGGTTCCCTGACCAGGGATCAAACCTGTGCTCCCTGAATTGGGAGTGCAGATTCTTATCCACTGTGCCACCAGGGAAGTCCCCCTCAATTGTTAAATGAAAAATAAAATCAAGAATTTCAATAGAATATTTTAAGGTATGTTAACACTGATAGTAGTCCCAGGTTAACAACAGGACAGATCACTACCAGGGACATAAGCTCTTTCTTTTTTTAAATTAATTTTTATTGGAGTATAGTTGCCTTACAATGTTGTGCTAGTTTCTTGCTGTACAGCACAGTGAATCAGTCACATGTATACATATATCCACTCTACTCCCTTAGATCTTACTTTCAAATATATAATACAGTATTGTTAACTTTAGTCACCACGTTGCATATTACACCCCCAGAACTTATTTATCTTATAACTGGAAGTTTATGTTTTTTGATCACCTTCACCCTTTTGCCCATCCCCCTTCCTGCCTCTGATAGCCACCAATCTGTTCTCTGTATCTATGATTTCTTTTTCTTTCTTTCTTTCCTTCTTCCTTTCTTTCTTCTTTTTTTTAGACTCCACAAGTAAGTGAGATCATACAATATTTGTCATTCTCTGTCTGACTTACTTCACTTAGCAGAATGCCCTCAAGGTCCATCCATGTTGTTGTAATGGCAGAATTTATTTTATTTATGGCTGAATAATATTCCATTGTATTTATATACCACCTTTTCTTTATCCATTCTTCTGTTGATGGACACTAGATTTTCCATGTCTTGGCTGCTATACATAATGCTGCAGTTAACGTAGGGGTGCAGATATCTTTTTGAGATAGTGATTTTGTTTCCTTTGGATGTATACCCAGGAGTGGAATTCCTGGATCATATGGTAGTTCTATTTTTAATTTTCTGAGGAAACTCCATACTGTTTTCCAGAGTGGCTGCACCAATTTAGATTCCCACCAAAAGTGCACAAGCATTCCCTTTTCTCCACATCTTTGCCAACTTATCTTTTTGATAACACCTATCTAACAAAAGTGAAGTGATATCTCACTGTGGTTTTTTTTTCATATTTATTAAGATATAATTGACATCCAGCACTATATAAGCTTAAGGTGTACAACATAATAACTTGGCTTGTATACATCATGAAATGATTACTACAACAGGTCTAGTGAACATCCATCATGTTTTACAGATACAACATTAAAAAAATAGAAAAAGTATTTTTTTCCTTGTGATGAGAACTCTGGATTTAAAAAAAATTTATTTATTTATTTGCTGCATTGGGTCTTCGTTGCTG
Organism: Hippopotamus amphibius kiboko; assembly: GCF_030028045.1. NCBI lineage: Eukaryota > Metazoa > Chordata > Mammalia > Artiodactyla > Hippopotamidae > Hippopotamus > Hippopotamus amphibius. The sequence goes on along the minus strand of NC_080200.1, from coordinate 12,466,511 downwards.
CACACGAGCTTTCTCTAGTTGCGATGTGTGGGGGCTACTCTTCATTGTGGTGCACAAGCTCCTTATTGTGGTGGCTTCTCTTGTTGCAGAGCACAGGCTCTAGGCACCTGGGCTTCAGTAGTTGTGGCGCACAGCCTCAATAGTTGTGGCACATGGGCTTAGTTGTGGTATCTTCCTGGGGCAGGGATTGAATTTGGATTTACTGTGGTTTGATTTCCACTTCCCTGATGATGAGTGATGCTAAGCACCTTTCCATGTACTTATTGGCCAATTGGATATCTTCTTTGGAAAAATGTCTATTTGGTTACTCTGTTCATGTTGTAATTGACTGACTTTTTTTTTTTTTTGGTATTGAGTTATCTGAGTTCTTTATATATTTTGGATATTATTATGACTATTTTCCTAACCTGACAGTTAGTCACAGACATCCTGACTCTTGGCTTGTAAATACTTTACTGTGTATCTCCTAAGGACAAGGGCATTCTCTTACTTAACTACAATATAGTGATCAACTTCAAGAACTGTAAAATGGATATAATTCTGTTATTGAATACATAGTCCGTATTTAAATTTTTTCTGAGTGATTGGGCGATTTTTAAAAAACTTAAAAAAAAGATAGTTTTAAATTTACTTAAAAGTTGCAGAAATAGTACACAGAACACATACCCGCATTCCCCAATGGTCAAATTTCTGAACTATTTGAGAGTTTGTTGCATACATAATGTCTGTTAGCCCTTAACACTTCAGAGTGTGTTTCCTTAAGCCCAAGAAGACTCTCCTGACAAACCATGGCATCATTGTCAAAAACTGGAGAGCAAGTTTGCTCCAACATGACTATCTCATGCCCAGACCACATTCACATTTCACCAATGACCCCAACGATGTCCTTTAGGGCAAAGGGGTCCAATTCAGAGCTATGCACGATTGCATTTAGTCATTGGGTCCCTTCAGTCTTTTTCAGGCTGGGACAGCCCCCCAGTCTTTCCTTGTCTTCCACGACCTTGATTCTTTTGAACAGTGCAAGTTGAGTACTTTGTAGAATGTCCCTCAGTTTGGGTTTGTCTGATGTTTCCTCCAAAATGATGCCATTTTGGTGCCAACCTTGTGGGGGTGGTACTGTGCTCACCTCTGGGCATGCCTGGGGAGATTTTTGGCTCTGGTGTGCATTTGGATTTTGTCTTACATGGATAAGAAGAAGATGGTGCTAGTTTCACAATGAACCCAAAGAGCACTATCTGGGAAGTTTATCTGATTGTGGGTTTTGTAATCTGCAAGGAACATTTAACCCAGTGATTCTCAATCTGGGGTGGCTTTTCTTCCTGGAGACTTTGACAGAGCTGGAGACATTTTTAATTGTCATGAATGGGATCAGAGAGTGCTACTGCCATCTAGTGGGTGGAGGCCATGGATGCTTGTGAAGATCCTATAAAGCACAGGACAGCCCCCACTGCAAAGAATGAACTGGACCCATCCATGCAGAGGTTGAGAAACCCTGGTCTCTGTTTATATGAAAGCTATAGAGCTGTTATGCCCCCAGAAAGGCCCAGGTGTTTGTACTAGTCCATGAGGTTCAGATTTAGTAAAAATACAGAAGGTTGGAGTGTGGGGGCTGTATGCCTGTGGATAGAGAGAATTCTAGAGGACCATGGATGGGATTTGAACTCAAACAGGTTACAATAGGGAGGGAGAAGAAAATGAAAACCTATTAAGAAAGAATAGAAAAACTATTAAGAAGAAAACCTTAATAGAAAACCTATTAAGAAGTCAACATTGAGATATTCCAAGGTTAGAGAGTCCAAAAGCTCCGTTAAGGCAGATATTGTAAAGCAAGTCATTCATTTGTCCATTCATCTGTTTCTTCAATAATATGTACTGTGTACCTACTATGGGACAGGTACTTTCTGGATGTCTGAGCTACAGGAGTGAATAAACACAGCTCTTATCCTCATGGGGCTTCAATTCAAGTGGAGGGTAGTGGATAATAAACATGAGACATAAAGTATGTTAAAAGGTGTTAAAACATTGTCCAAAAGGATACATCCACCTCAATGTTCATTGCAGCACTGTTTACAATAGCCAAGACATGGAAACCACATAGATATTCATTGACAGAGGAATGGATAAAGAAGATGTGGTACATATATGCAATGGAATATTACTCAGCCATTAAAAAGAAAGAAATAATACCATTTGCAGCAACATGGATGGACCTAGAGATTGTCATACTGAGTGAAGTTAAGTCATACAGAGAAAGTGAAATATCACATGATATCGCTTATAGGCAGAATCTAAAAAAAAATGGATGCAAATGAACTTATTTACAAAACAGAAACAGACTCACAGACTTAGAGAATGAACTTATGGTTACTGGGTTGGGGGAAGGTTGGGGGAAGGGACAGTTAGGGAGTTTGAGGTTGACATGTACACACTGCTGTACTTAAAATGGATAACCAACAAGGACCTACTGTATAGCACAGGGAACTCTTCTCAATATTATGTAACAAGCTAAATGGGAAAAGAATTTGAAAAAGAATAGATAACATGTAATGTATGTATAACTGAATCACTTTGTAGTACACCTGAAACTAACACAACATTATTAATCAACTATACTCCAGTATAAAACAAAAAGGTATTTCCTGAAAAAAAAAAGGTGGTATATACTGTGGATGAAAGGATATAAAACAGGATAACTGCATTCAGTGGTGTTGGGGAGTGAGTTGCAGTTTCAGGTAGTTAGAAGCAGGCTTCATCACAAGTGTGAGAACTGAGTAAACTTGATGCAAGTGAAGGAGGAAGCTGGGAGGAAGGAGCTTTCTAGGCAGTGGGAACAGCAAGTGCAAAGCCCCTGAGGTGGGACCATGCCTAGCATGTTTGAGCAACAACAAGGAAGTCAGTGTGGTTGGAGGGAGTGAGTGAGGGGGAGAATGGGAAGATGCAAGGGTAGGGGAGGTGTTGGGGGCAGATTATGCAGGGCCTTAGGGGATGTGGGAAGGATTTTGGCTTTCATCCTGATGAAGTGGGAGCTGTGCGGAGTTCTGAGAAGGAGAGTCCAGTGACTGGACTCAGGTGCTCACTGGCATCCTCTGGCTGTTGCAGGGGGAACAGACCATCAGGGAGGAGGGCGGAAGCCTGGAGACCTGAGCAGAAACAACAGCAGTGGTCCAGGAGGCGAGGATGCAGGCTCAGATGAGGATGTTAACAATTTGCTTGTGTTATTTTAGATAATCACTTTTCACCTTTTGCATTTTTGTATGATAGCTGCATTACAAATTTATTGGAATGGTTTGGGCAAAAGAAATTATGTACTGCAAAGGTGGTTAAAAAAGCCCAGTATTGCTAAGTTTAATGTATGTACAACTCTAGGACTGTGCCTGAGCTGTTATTATAATTATTTTTCTTCTGCAAAAGTTTTTTCCCTCCTTATCCTGCCTCAGGCATTCAGGCATTTACATGAAATGTCTGCGTGCCAACCTCTCATATTCTAATTTGATGAACATGACCTTTCAAACTGAGGACACGACACAACAGCAGAGAGGAGAGGAAAAACTGGAAGTAAATTTGGGTATAATCAGTTATATGCGTGGAAAACTGTTCCTGTACTATGGACAGACCAAACATAAGCAAACAAGCCATTTGTTAATTTCAGTGAGTTTCTTGGCAGAAAGAGGCTTGAGGATGTTGCCAAAGTCTCTGCCAAGTTTAAATTTAGGACAGCAGGTTCCCCAGGAGTGGAGAAGTTTTAGAATCCTTGCTCTCATTCTCACTATAACCTTTTTGTGATCTTCAGGGTTTGCTACACAGAGGGGAATTATTTCCAAATTTCCCCTCTACTCCCCTTCCCCATATTATTTCAGACTGAAATTAAAGTCAAGGAAATTTTTTTAACGAGATAATGGATTGCAGAGACTTTCCCATCCAGCCTTCTGAATGGAGAAACTGAGGCCCAGATTGGTGAAGTGATTTATGTGTACTCCTTCTAGGAGAGGCTCTTGGCTATATCCCCTTTAAAGAGACCCCACGGCATTCATTACATAATAAATGATTTCTCTTCTATCATGAAAATAAACAGGATCAGTAAACCGCTGCCTGTTGATCTTAGTTCTTCGCTAAGTTCTGTGAGTGCTTCTTGGAAAATGAATTATGCAAATTGTAGCTGGAGAAAATGACATGTAACGTCTGCAAAATTTCCCTGAGAATTTTCCCTTTGTCCAGAAAGTAGGCTCGCTGGTCAGTGTCAGTCTCCGTTCAGTGGTGATAACAAACGAACTGGAAACTTTAGTGACTGCACCCAGCACAAGTTTGATTCTCGTTCCTGTGAAGCTGGTTAGCAAGGCTCGCATCCAAGCAGTGACTCAGAGATCCAATCTTCCTCCATTTTGCACCAGCACCACCTCTCACACGGTTTCCAAATCTACCTTGGGAGGGGAAGAGAAGGATAGAGGGGGCACACCAGCTGTTACCTGCCTCCACCAATAGTGATAATCCATTGGCTGGAGTGAGTCACATAGGTGTGTTGTAACTGCAAGGGAGTCTGGGAAATGTAGGAGAACATATGGGTGAACACCAAACACTGCTTATTCTTTCTATTAGAGAAAAGAGAGAGACTTGCCTTTCAGTACCTTGGATATGACAAGAAAAGTGTTTGGACACTACCAGCGTAATAAAAGGGGTCAAAACACTTTCTGAAGCAGACATATAGACATGCCACTGATCATTTAATTTAATTTAATTTAATTTAATTTAATTTAATTTAATTAAGAAATTGCAGGATTTCCCTGGTGGTGCAGTGGTTAAGAATCTGCCTGCAAATGCAGGGGACACGGGTTCGATTCCTGGTCTGGGAAGATCCCACATGCCGTGGAGCAACTAAGCCCATGCACCACAACTACTGAGCCTGTGCTCTAGAGCCTGCCAGCCACAACTACTGAGCCCACATGCACCACAACTACTGAAGCCTGGGTGTCTTAGAGCCCGTGTGCTGCAAATACTGAGGCCATGTGCCAAGTTCTGTGAGTGCTTCGTGCTCCGCAACACGAGAAGCCACTGAAATGAGAAGCCCGTGCACTGCAACGAAGACCCAATGCAGCCAAAAAAAAAAAAAATTGCAGTATAGTTGATTTACAATATTATATGTTTCAGGTATACAACATAGTGATTCACCACTTTTAAAGGTTATATTCCATTTATGGTTATAAAACATTAGCTATATTCTCTGTGCTGTATTATATATCTTTGTAGCTTATTTATTGTATACATAGTAGTTTATACCTCTTAATTCCCCACCCGTGTCTTCCCTCTCCTTACTTCTTTCTTCCCACTGGTAACCACTAGTTTGTCCTCTATATCTGAGACAGTTTCTTTTTTATTGTAGTCACTAGTTAGTTTTATTTTTTAGATTCCACATATAAGTGACAACATATAGTATTTGTCTATCTCTGTCTGACTTATTTCACTTAGCATAATACCCTCCAAGTCCATCCATGTTGTTGCAAATGGCAACATTTCATTCTTTTTTTGTGGCTGAGTAGTATTCCATTTTATATCACATCTTTTTTTTTATGCACTCATTTGTTGATGGACACTTAGGTTGTTTCCATATCTTGGCTATTGTGAATAATGCTACTGTGAACATTGGGGTGCACATATCTTTTCAAATTGCTCTCTTCATTTTTTTCAAATAAATACCCAGATGGGGAATTGCTGGGTTATATAGTAGTTCTCTTTTTAGTTTTCTTTGAAAACTCCGTACTGTTTTCCGTAGCAGATATGCCACTGATCTTGGCTATCAATTGCAGACCGACCCTGCCTCTCCCCTGAGACCAAGTAAACCACATTTGTTTAAGGGTGATGTCCTGCTCAGATTGTTGAACCCCCAGCTTCAAGCAGAGGATGAGCACAGAGAGGGTGGGTCAGTCAGGATGGGCTAAATTTTAGGGGCTTTAAAACAAAGTTTTATTTCTCACCCATACTATCTGTTTCAGTTATCTACTGCTGAGTAACAAACTATCCCCAAACTTAGTGGCTTAATGTTGATTATTTCTCACGATTCTGTGGTTGGCAGGGCTCATCCAGGCAGTTCTTCTGCTCCACATGGTGTAGGTGGAGGCCATCCTGTGGCTGCTTTCATGGGGGGAGGGCTGGAATACCTTTCTGACTCAACAGTGTGGTCCACATTTCCTTACAGTGTGGGGGCTGGCTTCCAAGAGAGAAAGTGGAAGTTGTCAGTCCTCTTGAGACTTGGGCTTAGAAGTTCCAGGAGGTCATGCCTGTTACATTTGGGTTTTGGCCATGCCATGTGGCTTGCAGGATCCTAGCTCCCCAAACAGGGATCCAACATGTGCCCCGGCAGTGAAAGCGCCGAGTCCTAACCACTGGACCGCCAGGGAATTCCCTGTTGATAACTGCTTTGTTTTTGTTTTGTTTTGTTTTGTTTTTGGCCACACCAAATGGCATGTGGGATCTTAGTTCCCTGACCAGGGATTGAACCCACACCCACTGCATTGGAAGCACAGAGTCTTAACCACTGGCCTGTCAGGGAAGTTCCTGGTTGGTAACTTCTTGATGGGAAGAGTAGAAAAAAATTGTGGTCTCATTAATCCATCAAGCTTGCAATTTTTAGGTCCCCTGAACCCTCCAAGATGAGAACCAGGCTTTCAATGGTTCAACAATCAGAATGTTCTAGATGGTGCTGCAGCAACAAACCCCCAAATTCTAGTGGCTTACACAGGGACTGGCAAACATTTTCCATAAAGGGCTAGATAGTAAGTACTTTTTGGCTTTGCAGGCCATGTTGTCTCTGCCACCACAACTCAATTCTGCAATTGTAGATTGAAAGTAGCATAAACATGGCGGGAAGTGGAATCTGAGGGCCTTGCATTGACTTTAATGATTGTGCAGGAAGGGACACATAATAATTCCTCTTTCACTTCATTGGCTAGAACAGGTGATGTGGCCCCTGCCATTCCCAAGAGGGCTCCAAAATGCTTCTATGTGCCTGGAAGTTTGGTTAACAGCTGTGATGGCTACACAGTGGGTGATACCTGAGCATTGTCCAGCCCTGTCACTGATAGACAATCCAAAACCAAAAAAGCCTTTTGATCTGGTCCCCAGCACTTGATGTTTTAAAACTTCCATAATGTCCACATTGTGTTGAGCAATGTACAGGCTGGTTCAGACAGGAGAGTGGTCCCTACTTTGGGAACATCCTAAAATGGTCATGTGACTGGATATTGTAAAGTTACAGCTGAACACAAGTTTCCCAGGTCTTGGTTTCATGTTTTTATGAGTTTTCAATAAAGGAACTCTTGTTAAAAAATTTGGGAATTCCCTGGTTGTCCAGTGGTTAGGACTCCATGCTTTCACTGCGGGGGGCATGGGTTTGATCCCTGGTCGGGGAGCTAAGATCCCACAAGCTGCATGGCATGGCCAAAAAAATAAATAAAAAAAAAGAACAAAAGAAAAATTTAACATCTATGGGACATCCCTGGCAGTCCAGTGGTTAAGACTCTGCGCTCCCTATGCAGGGGGAACGTTTGATCCCTGGTCAGGGAACTAAGATCCTACATGCCTCACGGCGCAGCCAAAAAAATGTTTTTTAAAGAACTAATTATATAGACCTAGGTGTGTGCTTGGCACTGTTTAGAATAGATAGAGCACGCTACCTAAACCAAGGTACCTTAATTCTCATAACCACCATAGAAGGGAGATACTATAATTATTATGCCCATTTTGTAGACTGGGGACAGAGGCTCTGAGAGGACAGTGACTTGCCCAAGGTCAACCATCTAACAGGTGGGGTGGCTGTGATTCAAACCCAGATAGTTTGGCTCCAGGGTCTGTACCCTTAACCAATGCCTCTGCATCTGTTTCCTAGCACATGGATTCCTTGCTGGAAAAACCCATCTCTGTTTCTGTGTTCCTCTGCAGCAACAACTTACTTTATGGAATTCTTGATAGTATAGTGAATTTGAAAAGTTACTTTTATTGTGGGAAAATACATAATATAAAATTTACATCTTAACCATTTTAAAATATTTTATTTATTTATTTGGTTTCTCTTACTTGTGACAGGCAGGCTCCTTAGTTGCAGCTCGCTGGCTCCTCAGTTGTGGCATGCCAACTCTTATTTGCGGTACGCATGTGGGATCTAGTTCCCTGACCAGGGATCAAACCTGGGCCCCCTGCATTGGGAGAGTGGCATCTTAACCGCTGCACCACAAGGGAAGTCCCACATCTTAACCATTTTTAAGTGTACAATTCAGTGGCATTAAGAATATTCATCGTGTTGTGCAACCATCACCACCATCCTTTTCTGGAACATTTCTAGAACATAATACCCTGAAGTGGGTATTATTATTATTATTGTACCCATTTTATGTATGAAGAAAGCCAGGCTCAGAGAGGTGAAGTAATTTGCCTGGAATCTATATGCTGAAGTTGCAAAACTAGGAGTCAAATGGTCAGAGGCTCTGGAGGAATTGGATCTCTCATTCATTTCTGGTGGGAACATAAAACGATAAGACAACTCTGAAAAATAGTTTGTCAGTTCATTTTAAAACTAAAAATGGGCTTGCGATACAGCCCAGCAATTATGCTCATGGGCATATACCTAAGAGAAATGAAAACTTACCTTCATGCAGAAACTTGTATGTGAATGTTCACAGCAGCTTTATTTGTAATAATCTAAGACTGAAAACTACCCAGATGTCTTTTGGTGGGTGAATGGATAAACAAATTGTGGTACATCCATGCTGTGTAACACTACTTGGCAATAAAAAGAATAAACTACTAGTGCATGCAACAATTTGGATGAACTCCAAGGAAATTATGTGGAATGAAAAAAGCCAGCTTCAGAAGGATACATTTTGCATGATTCCATTAATATAACATTCATGAAATAACATAATTACAGGGATGGAGAAGAGATTAGTGGCTATAAAAGGGCAGAAAGAGAGTTTTGTGGTGATGGTGCAGTAAAGTTTCTTAGTTGTGGTGGTGGTTATACAAAGCTATGCATGATAAAATTATATAGAGCTACACAAATACGCAGACACAGACACACACATGCACACATACATACGTTCATGAATCCACATGTAACTGATGAAATCTGAACAAGTTCTGTGAATTGTACCATCATCAGTTTCTGGTTTTAATATTACGTTATTAGTTATGCAAGATGTTAGCCTTGGGGGAGGTGAGTGGAAACTCCTTGTACATTTCTTTGCAACTTCCTGTATATCTATAATTATTTCAAAATCAAAAGGTTAAAAACAGTTGGGTTCTAGACCTTGTCCTAGTCTGCAATGATTTAATCACAAGAGCCACATCTTCACCACCACCAGAAAAGCAAGCAAGCAAACAAAGAAAGCACACTGAAGAATGCAGCAGACTAAACACCTAAAGCGACCTAATATGAAGTTTGCCTGAAAAAAAGTTGCAATACTAGTGTAATGGAGTTGTGGGTGTTTTTCTTTTCACATTTTTTCCTTTCTTTTTCTTTCCTTTCCTTTCCTTTCCTTTTTTCTTTTCCTTTCCTTTTCTTCTCATCTTTCCTTGCTTCCTTCCTTCCTTCCTTCCTCCCTCCCTCCCTCCCACTCTCTTCCTTCTTCCCTCCCTCCCTCCCCCTCCCTCCCCCCTCCCTTTCTTCCTTTCTTTCTTCCTTCCTTCCTTTCTTTCTTTCTTTCTTTCTTTCTTTCTTTCTTTCTTTCTTTCTTTCTTTCTTTCCTTCCTTCCTTCCTTCCTTCCTTCCTTCCTTCCTTTCTTTCTTTCTTTCTTTCTTTCTTTCTTTCTTTCTTTCTTTCTTTCTTTCTTTCTCCTTCCTTCCTTCCTTCCTTCCTTCCTTCCTTCCTTCCTTTCTTTCTTTCTTTCTTTCTTTCTTTCTTTTCTTTCTTTCTTTCTTTCTTTCTTTCTTTCTTTCTTTCTTTCTCTCTTTCTTTTTTCCTTCCTTCCTTCCTTCCTTTCTCTCTCTCTCTTTCTTTCTTTCTTTCTTTTTTCCTTCCTTCCTTCCTTCCTTCCTTTCTTTCTTTCTTTCTTTCTTTCTTTCTTCTCTTTCTTTCTTTCTTTCTTTCTTTCTTTCTTTCTTTCCTTCTTTCTAGTTTGAGTTCCTCTCAAAGCAGATCCTGAGACAAGGATTTGAGGTCAAATTGTTTCTTTTGGAAGTGACCCCCAGAAACATCAGTGGAGAAGAGAGGAAGGGAAGGAAGACAATGAAGGGTATGTTTCATGTATTTTGCTGCTGGAAACTGGAGTTTAATTCTACTGGGGACCTCCGGAAGATAGCATAAGGCATGCACCCTTCAGAGCTGTCCCACTGAAGGGTGAGAGAGCTGGGGTATTTACCCACCAACTCCTGTCAGTTACTGGTTGAGGGCTTCTCCCTGGGGTATTAATTCTGTGGCTTGTGGATTGCAAAGCATGATTCAACAGCAAGTGAAAGCCTCTGTTCTGGCAGTTGGAAGACAGGCTGGTGTGCACTGAAGGGCAAGGGCAAGGGCAAGGGGGCATAGGCCAGAATTCCTGTGCAAGAAATAGAAACCAGAAGGGAAATGCAACATGCTTATTGTGGCAGAGACTGGTTGCTTCTTACATCCTCAGAATATATCCTCTATTCTTTGTTCTAACAGAACTCCCCACATTTATTGGGAGTGACAATGTGCTCAGCTAAAAACTCATTTCTTAACCTTCAATGCAAATAGTAGTGACCTCATGAAATATGAATGAAAGTTATTGAGTGGAGCTTCTAGTAAACTCTCAAATGATGATGACTTAGTTGGCAGGTATGTCCTAGACATTTACCTCTTAATATTGCAGGGAGCATGGGTATGATGGCTGGAGGTGTAGCACCCATTCTGTGGCCATGAGGATGGAAGCCAAAAATAAGAGAACAAAATGTTAGAAGGCCCTTAGGTCCCTGATAACTGTGGAGCTGCCCTACCAGCTGTGAATTGCCTACCACTGTACACCTACGAGGGAGGAAAAAAATACCTCTTTCTTGTTTAAGCCACTGTTATTTGAGTTTTTGGTTCTGTGCAGCAGAATTGAATTCTAATTGGTAGACTTATTCACATACTGAAAGAGAAAAAGACTACTACTAAACTACTTCTTCCTGGACTTCCATGGTGGTGCAGTGGTTAAGAATCACCTACCAATGCTGGGAACAAGGGTTCCATCGCTGGTCTGGGAAGATTCCACATGCCGCAGAGCAACTAAGCCCCTGTGCCACAACTACTGAGCCTGTGCTCTAGAGCCCTTGAGCCACAACTACTGAACCTGCACACCACAACTACTGAAGCCTGTTCTACCTAGAGTCTGCGTGCCACAACTACTGGGCCCACGTGCTCAACTTACTGAAGCCAGAGCACTCTAGGGCTTGTGTGCCACAGCTACTGAAGTCCACGTGCCTAGAGCCAGTGCTCCACAACAAGAGAAGCCACCGCACTGAGAAGCCCATGCACCGCAAGGAAGGGTAGCCCCCGATCACCACAACTAGGGAAAGCCCACCAGCAGCAATGAAGACCCAAGGCAGCCAATCCCCCACAAAACACCCCCAAAACAAAACAAAACAAAAAAACCCCAACTCCCCTCCAAAAAAAACCTTCATCCTTCTCCTTCTTCTCCTCTTTTGCTAAAGTGTGCTTTAGAGTGTCTGCATGCTCAGTTGCCTCTTCTATGAAACACTGGTAATCAGAACCTAACTTGTTCGGTTGTGGCTGGGATCAAGTGAGATAATGTACCTGAAGCACATAGAACAGTGACCCAGAAGGAACCCAGAAATTGGCAGCCCCTACTATTCCAAAGCAGAATAAGTCAGTCAGAAATGACACTTCCTGATACCAGAATACTTTTTAGGGTGCTGTGCTCCATGTTTGATTAGTCCATGTTTCAGTGTGACTATTCCAGAGGAAATAATGCACCACATTGCTTTTCAAAAATCCTTGGCTCTTGGCTATTTATTCCTGTTGTGTGAAACCTCCAGACAGTCTGTTTATTTAATTGCTCTAGTTGGAGATGTAAGAAATTGCTTTTAACATCTGTAAGCAAGGTTTTTATGACATGAGATTTTGGCTAACAAAGTAGGATCTTATCTCAATTTTGACCAGTGGGAGCTCCTTCAAACTAGTTTGTGTATTTTTTGACAGAACTCTTAGTCTTTAAAAGCCCTTTCCTTGCTCTCTGACACAAGTAGCTATTCTAAGCTCATCCTGTTTATTTCCAGGGCAAATATTTTTGTCTTTTTTGTTTCTTACTGTATCCCCAGTACCCAGAAAAAGTCCTGGCACTGATTGAATGAGTAAATTAGTGCATTTCACTTACTCTTCTGCTGTTTCCCCAGTAACTCTCAATTCATACCATCTACAAAATCAGGTATTGTAAACAGCACATTGTAAGGATGCTCAAAATCCTCTCTGAGGTGAGACTACTCCATTGACATGTTTTTGCTGCAGCTAAGCCCAGCCTGGTCACAGCCCAGATCCTAAGATTAAAAATAGCTCATTGCAGCCTCAACAGCTTCCAGCATCCTGGTTATTTTTAGGACAGAGGAGGGGGTGAAGGAAAAATGTGACCAAGTGTCATTTCTAGGGAGGAGCATCCCCTTCCTCTGGCTCAGAACTAGGGGCCTCATCCACTGGCTAGAGATGCCCACTCCTGTGAACAGTTCAAGTCTGAGAAGTGAATGGTCACAAGATACAGTTTCCCCCATTACTGAATGGTCAATAGTAGGCAGATTTCCTGCTCTGTTGGTGATGCAAAGCGCTTGAGGGTCAAATCAGAGAAACCACTAAGATTCTATACAGGCTCTGGACTTTCACTATCAACTGCTGAAGAGTAATCATTCCATAACTCATGAAATCTGTGAATCAGTTCATTCATTCAATTCACGATGACAGGTGCTGTCCTAGGTGCTGGCATTAGAACGGGGACTACTAAAACAGATGAATGTTTGTGCTCATGGGGCTGGCACCTAGTCTGGGAGTCAGTTAATAAGTGAAGAAGTAAAGTACACAGTATTATTAATTGATATGGAGGAAAATCATAATGGGGAATGGTCAGTGCTGGGATGAGGTTTTGTACTTGCCGTGTTTCTGGTGCTTTGACATCTGGGGCCTGGTTGAGCCTCAAAAGACTGTCCCTCCCAGGGTTAACCAGTTCTCAGAGCTGGTGAAGAACTCCAATGCAGATTCCACACATTGATCATCTGGTTTGTAAGTTCTAACACTCTGGACCACTGTCTACCTATCCTAATCACCCCAGAGCCAGATACCAGACAACTAGGGACAGTTCCTAAGCCCAGAACCCACTGAAATTATCCAGACTAGTCACACCTAAGCCTGCTCATCCTGCCTCACCCATTCCTTTGTGCAGAAACCACAGTGAAAGTTCTTGCTCACGTTTCCCCCTCACTCTTCCTGCCTCCTGACCAAACCTGGTGATTCTCTGTGTGGCTCTGCAAGGCATGGTGTTCCCCCTCCTCTTGGGAAATGTGATGAGAGTAACTGTCTTTTCAATGGCAGTCCTCTCTTAATCTGTTGGCCTCACCATACCTGAATGATAATAAAATCTACATTTTAAAACAGGGTCATTTGCAATTTTAGATCAGATGGCTTGGGATGATCTCACTGACTTTGAAGGAATTAAAGGAAGTGAAGAAGCCGTCCCCACGGTTATCTGGGAAAGCGCATTCCAGGAGGAAGGAACAGAAAGTGCAAAGGCCCTGAGGCTGGGACCAGGCATGGCATGTTTGTGGAATAGCGAGGAACCTGGATCAGAGTGAGTGAGGGGAGCAGTGAAGGGAGGTGATGAGGCAGGGTCTCGAGGGCTACAAGATGGACTTTGACTTTTGCTCTAAGTGAGGTGGGAGCCATGGAGGGTTCTGAGCAGAGGAGGGACATGATGTGACTTAAATGCTCACAGCCTCCCTGTGGTTGCTTGTGGGGAGGAGACAGGGATGGGGGGAGTGAGGGTGGAAGCCCAGAGACCAGAGAGGAGGCAACTGCCTTGGACCAGGTGGGAGATGGTGGAGGCTGGACCAGGGTGGTTGCAGTTCAACAAAGACTATTAACCTGAATATATGGGGTGCCTCTATAATCTGGAGAAATATTTTTTCTTTAATTTTCTTATTGTTACTTTGAAAATTATCTTTGGGAAACATTTTTTACATGCCTGGTTATGTTATTTACAGATTATTTCACTCCAAATGTAGGATGGCAGGGAACATCAGTAAGGATTTTTGTTTGCAACAGAAATGGATTCTGTGCATATTAACTTTAAAGGATGAGCTTTATGGAAATAATATCAGAGGCTCACAGAATTGACCAAAAGCTGTAGAAATAGTCTTGGGGAAAGGGGAGAAACTGAGCGCTCTCTGGAGGTCTAGTGGACACCATGACGATTATGAATTGCTGATGCTATTGAGGCATGGACTTAACCTTTGGGAGATACTCCCAGCTGCTAGTGCCTGCATCTTTCTGCCCAATGGGCTTCTCTAAAGTTGCCAAAGTCTGCACAGCAGGTTAGAAGTGCCTGGCAATGAATAGCTAAGAGCTGCATCCTGCCACCACCAGCAGCCATCAACCAACAACTAATGGGAACTGGTGTATCAATACCCCAGCTCCCTCTGCCCTCAGGTAGTGGGATGATTCTGAGGGGCATGTCCAACACAGTCCTCCAGAGTTTCCTAGCAAGGCTGGGCCAGAGTTGCCTACAGGGGAAACCTGCTCATCTGTGCACAAGTATGGGGTGCCCTCCCTTTTATTTCTCACATCCCTAGATCCCTACTGGTGTTTCCTGGGGTCACCTCCCAAATAGACGATTTGTCCACAAGCCCTTGGGTCAGTATCTACTTCTGGGGGAACCCAAGCAAAGACAATTGCATTCCATGGCAGAAGCTCCCACATCCAGGAATTTAGAACCCACATTGAGAGTGAAGGGCTGAGAAATGGTGTCAATATCAGCATCTAGAAGTTTCCTTAAAATCTCCCAGTCCCCTGAAGACAGCAGCCCCAGAGACAGGAGCTGGGCACAGCAAGTTTGCCCAGGTCTGGGAGCACAGTTCTGCTCAGATTTCCTCTTCTTTCTACCCAGCGAATACTTCATGTTGTGGGGAGGGGGGAAGTTCCCAGCAGGGCTCAGTGCATCCCTTCTCCTGGTCACTTGTGTATTATCATAGGGCATCGGTGAACTTTCATTGTGGATAGAAAGTTCATAGGAAGTTCATCCTCAGTGTGTCTATGTTAAATGAGCCTTCCTCCCTGGGGGCCAGCAAGAAGATTCAGAACCAAGGTCACAGAGCTGGCAGACAGCTCTGGCTACATGCTTACCCCTGCCATTGTCCTTCACACACTCCCAAATGACCCTGGGCCTCTCGCCCAGGAGTCAAAACTGTAAGCCTTAGGTTGGCTGAGCATGGGTCCCACGCCTGCCCCAGCAAGGGAGAGACTGGTGTTGTAACAATGCTTATGCTAAGACTACTCTCAGTGGGGAATTTTCCCCCTAAAAGAGAGATCAAAGTGATCATAGGAAGATGGAAGGTTAGATGGCAGGTAGCCAGAAATACAGCCAATGTCCACTCCCCAAGGGAATGAGGTGCTGTCACCTTCATGATTTCTTGGTTGCAGTTACAACAATTTTTCCAGAGACAAAAAATAAATAAATAAAAAAGATTCTATTATAGCAGATACTATTGGTGCTTCTACTGCCTTGGACTGCCTTGGAGGTCACTTGCAAACAATTCCCTTTTTAATCTCTACTTCCATTGTCATGTGGCCTTCTTCTCTATGTGTGTCTCTGGGTGTTATCTCTTCTTAGGAGGACACCAACTATTGGATGTAGGGCTCACCCTAAATCCAGGATGATCTCATCTCGAGATCCTTAATTACATCTGAAAAGATCTTTTTTCCAAGTAAGGTCACATTCACAGGTTCTAGGAGTTAGGGCATATCTTTTGGGAGACCATCATTCAACCCACTACACTAAGGCCATTCTCCTCAGCCTGGGTGGATGTTATGGACTGAATGAATGTCCCTCCTCACCCCACCCCACCCCCAATCCCAAATTCATATGTTGAAATCCTAATTCCCAATGTGATGACATTAGGAGGTAGAGACTTGGGACATAGTTAAGTATGAAGGTGGAGCCCTTGTCTATAAGATTAGTGCCCTTGTAAGAGGGGGTCAGAGAGCTCTCTTGCTGTCTTTCTGTCCTTTGAGCATGCAATGAGAAGTCAGTATCTACCACTCAGAAAAAGGGTCTTACCAGAGCCTGACCATGCTGGGACCCTCATCTTGGACTTCCAGCCTCCAGAACTGTGAGAAATAAATTGCTGTTGTTTATAAGTCACCCTGTCTATGGTAATTTGTTGCAGCACCCCAAAGGACTAATATGTACTATAAAATTATTTCCTTTGGAGTGGCCCTCAAACAATGTGGGATAGGCACTGGTGGATAGAGATATTCCACTTCCTCACTCCTCAGGGTGGCAATTCTGAGGGGTCTGCCGTAGGTCTCTTAAAGTGCCCTGGAACGATTAAGACTTCGTGGCTAAGGGTAGGAATGTGCTTGTGGAAGACAGACTCAAAGTTGGTCCCCAATGATCCCTTCCTCCTAACTGAAGATGTTCCTGGATTTGGGACCCTTAGAAACTGTTAGGCTAAAAAGTGTGTTAAGTCGCTAAGTTTTGGAACTTAGCAATAACTAACTAACACAGTGTTCGTTATCACATCTTTTATTGGCTTCCCTTCTGTGCTTTTTTTTTTTAAAGATAATATTTATTATTTATTTATTAAAAATTTTTTTATTTTATTTTTGGCTGTGTTGGGTCTTCGTTGCTGCACATGGGCTTTCTCTAGTTGCAGTATGTGGGCTTTTCATTGTGGTGGCTTCTCTTGTTGTAGAGCATGGGCTCTAAGTGCATGGGCTTCAGTAGTTGTGGTTTGCAGGTTCCAGAGCGCAGGCTCAGTAGTTGTGGCACATGGGCTTAGTTGCTCTGTGGCATGTGGTTTCTTCCTGGAACAGGGATCGAACCCATGTCCCCTGCATTGGCAGGTGGATTCTTAACTATTGCACCACCAGGGAAGTCCCCCTTCTGTGTCTTGATTCCCTACTCCTTCACCCTACTTCCTGGGATCACCTCCCCAACAATTGCTCACACTGAAATAATTGTCTTCAAGTTGGCTCTTGGGGGAACTCAGACTAAGACATCTGTTGTTAGGATTATGGGCCATCTGCTTTTATACAAGAATCAATGCAAGTTGGAAATTATCAAAAACAGAAAGTGTCTTGAAGTTTCCACCTGATGGTCGATATGGGTAGATTTGTGTGTAGCCTCCATCTCAACCTCCTTCTAACATCTAATGCAGAGACTGGCCAGCAAAACATGACCTTTCAAAGAATCCCTTACAGCTAGAATGTTGGAGATGAACTGGGTCCAGCCAACTGGAAGCACTCTAGATTTGGCAGGTGGGTGTGGGTTCAGGCCAACTCTTTGCTACTTCAGCTGTTAGTACTGGTGACTAGTTGTAACTGAGCAGGACCCTATGAAGCCTTCACCACCCATGTCCTCTGTCTGCCTTTTGTCTGTAGAAAAAACTTTAGTCAAAGAATAAATTTAATCATAGAAGTGAGAAAATGCAGAAAGAAAGGAAAACAGTAAAGCAAAACAAAATAATAATACTTTAGCCATGAAACAAAGTCAAGGACCTTTAGTTCTTCCTCAAGGACTATAGATAATATTCTGAGTCATGTCCTTTGAGCTATTTTGCAGATACTGAAACTCCCACCAGGTGGAAGAAGTTAACTGTTTGCTGCGCACAAGCAATTAGTCCCCAAACCAGTTAGAACCAGAAGGTTGATGATGCTGACTCCCCATTACCTCACCACCAACCAATCAGAAGAATGTCCATAAGCTGACCTGCTCCTTGAACTGTGTAAGACTCCTCACTACTCCCTCCAGGATGCGACACACAGTTTTGAGGGCATTAGTCCACGGTGGTCCCCTTTGCCTTGCAAAGCAATAAAGCTCTTCTCTTCTACTTCACCCAAAACTCTGTCTCTGTGTTTCTATTCAGCACCCGTGAACAGAGGACAAGCTTCAGCAACATAACTGGTGACAGGCTGGCGAGACCTTGGTTTTTCATTTTTATTTCCTAGCAGAATTCCAGTGTCCATCCCTTACCTTTGTGGGTTTTAAAAGAAATTGTGGCAGCTGCAGGTGCATCTTCCTGATCTCTGAATCACCCATGTGGAGTTGTGGTTTCGAACTTAACATTTTGGGAAGTGGTCCCCTGATTACCTCCTGTATTAATTAAGGTAACAACAGCTACTGTAACAGATAAATCCTGCAACCCCAGTGTATTTTAAGACGATAGAAGGATGATTTTGCTCATGTGAAGTCAATGGGGTATTTGTCAAATGGTTTCGCTGTGAGTCTGTGGGATTGCCAAGATGCAGAGGTCAAAATGAGTTTAGCCATGTGAGAGATTTGATGGAGGCAATGCTGATATGGGGAAATGAGATGGATGGAGCCAGGGAGGCTGGGAGAGCCCTCGGTGATGCACAGAGAGAGGGGAGGGAAGGAAGGAGAGAGGGAAGGAAGGAAGGTAGAATGGAAGCAGTTTAGACTGCAGGGTAGCTCTGAGAGATTTGGCCAGGCCACTGAGCTCATTTGCTTGTTCCAGAGGAGTTCTGGTCTCCCATGACCTGACCTGCCTCAGTGTCCTTGCCCTGCTCAGTCACTGGTGGAGGCATCACATGGGAAGCATGGCCTCAGCAGCTGTGCAATGCTGGATTTCAGAATCCAACTGTGGTCCTTCCCCCACCAACCCTGCAAAATGTGTACTAGATATTCATAGCAAGATTACTCACAATTGTCTAGAGGTGGAAGCAACCGAAGTGTCTATCAATGGAGGAACGGATAAACAAGATGCAGCATATCCATACAATGGAATATTATTCAGCCTTAAAAAGAAATGAAGTTTTGAAACATGCTACAACATGGATGAAACTTGAGGACATCATGATAAGCGTGAGCCAGTTACAAAAGGACAAATACCGCATCATTCCATTTGCATGAGATCCCTAGAGGAGTCAAATTTATAGAGACACAAAATAGAATGATGGGGGCTTCCCTGATGGCTCAGTGGTTAAGAATCCGCCTGCCAATGCAGGGGACATGGGTCTGAGAAGATCCCACATGCTGCGGAGCAACTAAGCCCATGAGCCACAACTACTGAGCCTGCACTCTAGAGCCCGCATGCCACAACCACTGAGCCCACATGCCACAACTACTGAAGCCTGCATGCCTAGAGCCCGTGTTCTGGAAGAGAAGCCACCACAATGAGAAGCCCACGTACTGTGACAAAGAGTAGCCCCTGCTCACCACAACTAGAGAAAGCCTGCACACAGCAACAAAGACCCAACGCAGCCAAAAATAAAATAAATAAATGAATTTATAAAAAAAAGTAGAATGCTGGGTGCCAGGGGCTGGGGAGGGGGAATGAGGAGTTAGTGTTTAATGGGGACAGAGTTTCAGCTGGGGAAGATGAAAAGAGTTCTGGAGATGGATAGTGGAGATGGTTACATAAAATATGAATGTACTTAATGCCACTGAACTGTATACTAAAAGGTGATCAAGATGGCAAATCTTATGTAGATGTACCACAATTGAAAAAAGAAGAGCTTTCCCCCACCTTTAAGTTAAACCTGCCTGGTCCATTGAATTCAGTTTTCTAGTCATCATTCAATTGATGGGTCACAAAATCTTAGTGCTGCTTTTTGTGGCAAGATTCTCATCCCCTGAATCTTTGAGGATTTCCCCTCTCCCTTGATACTTTAGTGAACACTGGCCCCATTTCCAGCTGCCAGGATCTGCCTCTTTGATCAGAGTCTTTCTCTTGCAGCCAGAGACTGCTTTGCCTTCACTGTGAGCCAGAAGTGCTTGGGAATCAAAGTCATCCCTGAGAGCAGCCTTCTACAAATGAGTGACAAAAGTCGGAGGACCAATACCCCAGCTTTCTCACTCCTCAGGTGGCATAACTCTCGGGGGTGTGTTCTGTACTGGCTCCCAGACTTTCCCAGAGGGATTAAGCGCTAGTTACCCTCAGCAATAACTCTCTTGCTAATACATCTTTTACTCCTTTACTAAGTCTGCCTTCTCGTCCCCGTCTTACATCCCTATTCTCTACTGATGCCTCCTGGAGCTGCTTTCTAAATAGTCTACTTATCCTTAAATTCTTGCCTCAGCTTCTGGGGAAATTCAAATTAAGATGCTCTCAAAGTAGATTGAATATATTGTCTATCCAACTTGCGCTTGGTTTTGTGTGCGGGCGTGTGTGTGTGTGTGTGTGTGTGTGTGTGAAGAAAGCACAATTTAGAAAAGCAACACTTTACAAGGAGCTGGCATTGCTCCAACACAAGATATTGTCTTGACATTTCTGATAGCACGTGAGATAGGACTCCAGTAGAGTTCTGTGTCCTAGAAATGGTTGAGTTGCTTTGTGATTTGAAGCAGGGGAAGAAAACCAAAGAATTGTGTTTGCCATCAACCCAGGATTGCCAATTGTTCTAATATTTTTGAAGCAGGTTATGGAGGAGTTTGCAGCTTCCCACCTCTCTTCCGTGTGCAACTGGGTGAACCACAGACATTTCTGAGTGCAAAGAGCAAATGCACAGCTATCATGTGCCCGTGGACACCATCCAAGGAGATTTCAATTTTCTGACCACCCTTCGGAAATTACAAGGCTGTCTACATCTGCAAAAGACTGAACAATTTCCTTGCCAAACTCAGCTTCAACTGGAAGGTACCTCTTGGTTTTTCAGCTCAGGAGCACCTGTGATGCTTGGCACCACACCTGGCTTGGCTGCTCCAGGAGATGATGGAGGGGCACGTGTCTTCCTGAGTCACAGCCTCTCTGTAGGCATTGCCAGCCTACTGCTAGGCATCTCATTACTCCTGCGCCAACCACTGACATCCACAGAGTCTAGGTCTTGAATCACTGCCTCTTCCTAGGGGTTGGTCAAGAAATAGAAGTAGAAAATGGATTCTTTTTTTATTGCATAGAAGTTGGCTGGATTTCAAAGCAAGTGCTTTTAAGACAAATGCTTGATTGGGCTTTGGGCAGAAGTTTCTTGTTTTTTCTCTCACTCTCAGAATAATCTGACAGGGAGGTCAACCAGGGCTCAGCAGTACTTTGGAACCATCTGAGTGAGGGGGAACTCAAGGCCCTGTGGTTACCATTATAGATTTTGCAAAAAACCTGGGAACTCTTTTATCTAAATTACCGGGCTATGAGAGGAGATCGGAGGCTAACTGTGGAAATTTCCAACTCTAGCAGAAGACTTCTGCAGCCTGGTAGGCAGGGACAGAAATCTGCACATATGCAATTATAATTTGCTTCGTCCATTTAAACAGATGCAAAAGGCATTTCTTACTGATTTAGCACGGGAGTAGCATAAGGTATTGTTGCCACCCACAACTAGACCCCAGCTCTATGTGTGCATTCCCCAGCTTCTTCACGCTTACCTGCTACCTGCTCACGCTTGTGACCTTCAGAAGGTCGCTCATTAGCACTGGAGCCACCTGGCTCATACAGAAGGTGAGAAGTGCTGGGAGTTTTTTTTACTTCCCCATCCTGGGTGTCCAATTGCTGATGGATTTAGGAGTCCGCTGTGGACTGAAAGTTTGTGTCCCCTCCTCCTCCCACTTTATGTGTTAAAGACTTAACCCCCAATGTGGAGGTATTTGGAGATGGGGACTTTATGAGATAATTAAGGTTAAATGAGGTATTAAAGTTGGAACCCTGATCAGATAGGATTCGTGTCCTTATTAGTAGAGGAGGAGACACCAGATAGCTCTCTCTTCCCACATGCACCAAGGAAAGGTCACGTGAGCACACAGCGAGAAGTGGCTGTTGTAACCCCAAGGGAGAGACTTAATTTGACATCCACACTGGTGGCACCTTGATCTTGGACTTCCAGCCTCCAGAATTGTGAGAAATAAATTTCTGTTGTTTGTCACTCAGTCTGTGGTACCAAAGGGTTCAAAAACCAGGCTTTTTTGCCTGGGGTATAATTTATGCCCTAGGACTCCCCGCTGGATCAGTCTGAGTTTGGGACTTCAGTTGACATTGCACCCCTGTGTGTGGATTTATTCTTTTCCCTGTCCTGCTCCTCCCACTCCCTTAATGGTTATCTTGGGGGTGCTTCGTAATAAGTCACCTGCACCTGAATCTTTGTTTCAGGTTCTGTTTCTGACCTAAGAAATAAGTGATGCAGTACTTTGCCAAAGGGAAGCTCAGTTCTGAGTTGAGGACACAGAAACTGCTGGGAAAAACTTGCAGAGCTTTGGTAGTTTCTTTTTTTTCTAATTTAATTTTTTTTAGTTTTTGGCTGCGTCTGGTCTTCATCGTGGCACATGGGATCTTCGTTGCAGTGCATGGGCTCTTCGATGCCAAGTGTGGGTTTCTCTCTAGTTGTGGCGTGCGGGTTTTCTCTTCTCTAGTTGTGGCATGCAGGCTCCAGGGCACATGGGCTCAGTAGTTATGGTGTGTGGGCTTAGTTGCCCAGTGGCATGTGGGATCTTAGTTCCCCGGCCAGGGATCGAACCCACATTCTATGCATTGCAGGACAGATTCTCTACCACTGGACAACCAGGGAAGTCCTGGGTAGTTTCTATTAATGGGAGTTTTGATTCTCCTTGGGCATTAGTTAGATTAAGTGATGCAGCTGCTACAACAGGCAAGTCCTGAAATCTCAGTGGCTTAACACAATAAAAGTTTATTTCTCACTCGTGTGCAGTAGGAGTAGGTTGCACAGCCCTCTTCCATCTTGTAGCTGCACCAAGTGGAACTCATGGTTTCCCAGGTTGTCAGGCAGAGGAGAAACACCAGTTCTTAACTGCCTCAGTCAGTATATTGGTACAGCCACTATGGAGGTTCCTCAAAAAACTAAAAGTAGAGTTACCATATGATCCAGAAATCTTGGCCCTGGGTACATACCCAGACAAAACTATAATTCGAAAAGATACATGCACCCCTCTGTTCATAGTAGCACTATTCAAAATAGCCAAAACCTGGAAACAACCTAAATGTCCATCAACAGTTGAATGGGTAAAGAAGATATGATATATGTATACAATGGAATATTACTCAGCCATAAAAAAGAATGAAATAACGCCATTTGCAACAACATGGATGGAACTAGAGGCTATCATTCTAAGCCAAATAAGTCATAAAGAGAAAGACAAATGCCATATGATATCACTTATACTTGGATCTAAAATGCAACAGAAATTAACAATCTATGAAACAGAAACAGACTTGTGGTTGCCAAGGGGGAAAGGGGTAGGGGGAGGGAAGGGTTGGGAGTTTGGGATTAGTAGATGCAAGCTAGTATATATAGGATGGATAAACAACATGGTCCTACTGTATGGCACAGGGAACTATATTCAATATCCTGTGATAAATCATAATGGAAAAGAATATGAAAAAGAATATATATATATGTATAACAGAATCAACTGGTTGTACAGCAGAAATTAACGCAATATTGTAAATCAACTATACTTCAATAAAATATAAAAAATGAAAGAAGTTAGACACAAAAGTATACATATTGCATGATTCTGTTTATATGAAGTTCAAGAACAGGCAAAACTAATCTATGGTGGTAAAAGTTGGAATAGCGAGTTCCCTCTAATTTGGGGTATTGACTGGAAGGTAACATGAAGGGGACTTTTGGGTGCTAGAAATTTTTATAACTTGATTTAGGGGATTGTACATAGGTGTACATATGTATGTATATAAATACATACAAAAGGGTGTACATATATGAAATTCATCAAGCTGTACAATAAGAATTTTGCAATCTGTTCCATTGCAAATTTTTTTTGGTTTGTTTTTGTTTTTAAGCTCTTTATTGGAATATAACTGCTTTACACTTTTGTACCAGCTTTTGAGGTACACCAAAGTGAATCAGCTGTATTTATACATATATCCCCATATCCCTTCCCTCCCGTGACTCCCTCCCACCCTCCCTGTCCTGGCCCTCTAAGGCATCATCCATTATCGAGTTGATCTCCCTTTGTTATACAGCAACTTCCCACTAGCTATCTATTTTACAGTTGGTAGTGTATATATACTATACTATACTATCTATGCTACTCTCTCACTTCGTCCCAGCTTCCCCTTTGCCCCCCGCCCCCCAACCCTGTGTCCTCCAGTCCATTCTCTGCATCTGCATCTTTATTCTTGCCCTGTCACTGGGTTCATCAGTACCATTTTTTCTTTTTAGATTCCGTATATATGAGTTAGCATACAGTATTTGTTTTTCTCTTTCTGGCTTACTTCACTCTGTATGACAGACTCTAGGTCTATCCACCTCATTACATATAGCTCCATTTCATTCCTTTTTATGGCTGTGTAATGTTCCATTGTATATATGTGCCACATCTTCTTTATCCATTCATCTGTCGATGGGCATTTAGGTTGCTTCCATGTCCTGGCTATTGTAAATAGTTCTGCAATGAACATTATGGTACATGTTTCTTTTGGGATTATGGTTTTCTCTGGGTATATGCCCAGTAGTGGGATTACTGGATCATATGGTAGTTGTATTTTTAGTTTTTTAAGGAACCGCCAAACTGTTTTCCATAGTGGCTGTACCAGCTTACATTCCCACCAACAGTGCAGGAGAGTTCCCTTTTCTCCACACCCTCTCCAACATTTATTGCTTCTAGATTTTTTGATGATAGCCATTCTGACCGGTGTGAGGTGATACTGCATTATGGCTTTAACTTGCATTTCTCTAATGATTAGTGATGTGGAGCATCTTTTCATGTGCTTGTTGGCCATCTGTATGTCTTCTTTGAAGACATGTCTATTTAGGTCTTCCGCCCATTTGTGGATTGGGTTAGTTGCTTTTTTGGTATTAAGCTGCATGAGCTGCTTGTTTATTTTGGAGATTAATCCTTTGTCCGTTGCTTTGTTGGCAAGTATTTTCTCCCATTCTGAGGGTTGCCTTCTTGTCTTGTTTATGGTTTCTTTCGCTGTGCAAAAGCGTTTAAGTTTCATTAGGTCCCATTTGTTTATTCTTGATTTTATTTCCATGATTCTAGGAGGTGGGTCAAAAAGGATCGTGCTTTGATGTATGTCACAGAGTGTTCTGCCTATGTTTTCCTCTAGGAGTTTTATAGTGTCTGGCCTTACATGTAGGTCTTTAATCCATTTTGAGTTTATTTTTGTGTATGGTGTGAGGAAGTGTTCTAACTTCATTCTTTTACATGTTGCTGTCCAATTTTTCCAGCACCACTTATTGAAGAGGCTGTCTTTTTTCCATTGTATATTCTTGCCTCCTTTGTCAAAAATAAGGTGCCCATATGTGCTTGGGTTTAGCTTTGGGTTCTCTATTCTATTCCATTGATCTTCCTTTCTATTTTTGTGCCAGTACTATACTGTCTTGATCACTGTCGCCTTGTAGTATAGTTTGAAGTCAGGAAGCCTAATTTCACCAACTCCGTCTTTCCTTCTCAAGATTGTTCTGGCTATTCGGGGTCTTTTGCGTTTCCATTGCAACTTCTTTTTTTCAAGAACTTTATTATTGTTTGACTGTGTTGGGTCTTCAATGCTGTGTGAGGGCTTCCTCTAGTTGTGAAGAGCGGACAGCTACTCTTCGTTGCCATGCGTGGGCTTTGCATTGTGGTGGCTTCTCTTGTTGCAGCACGTGGGCTCTAGGCATGTGGGCTCAGTAGTTGTGGCACATGGGCTTAGTTGCTCCACGGCATGTGGGATATTCTCAGACCAGGCTTGAACCCGTGTCCCCTGCATTGGCAGGTGGATTCTTGACCACTGCGCCACCAGGGAAGTCCCCATTCCAACTTTTGAGAACAATGAGTAGTTTAAACTCTGACTTAAAAGAGATACAATAATAAATGTGTCCTGAACACTCACTGTATGCCAGGCACTGTGACAAGCACTTTACTTGTTATTAATTCATTTATCACTCACAAAAACCTTGTCAGGTAGGTGCTATTAATAATCTCCATTTTTTTTTGGATGAAGAAAGTGAGGTTCTGGGGGAAAAAGTAATTCTTTAGTTGTTATACAGTCACTGCACTGCTCAGTTTGGAATTAATTTCAAAATATCTTAGGAAGCATTCATTAATACTTGCCTGTAAACCCAGACATTAAAAAAATAAACATATGGTTACCAAAGGGGAAAGGGTGGAGGGGATAAATTAGGATCTTGGGATTAACAGATACATATTATTTTATATAAAATAGGTAAACAACAAAAAGTCCTATTGTATAGCACAGGGAACTATGTTTAATTCAATAGACTATAATGGAAAAGAATCCAAAAAAGAACATATATATGTATGTGTATAACTGAATCACTTTGCTGTACATCTGAAACTAACACAATATTGTAAATCAACTAGACTTCAATAAAATAAAAATACTTGTCTGTAAAACAGATGAGAAAGGCTTATAGTTTTACACTCATTGTTTTTCTTTATTCTCTTTCTCTCTCTCTCTCTTTCTTTCTTTCTTCATTCCTTCCTTCCTACCAAGTTAGGCATTTTATCTATGTTAATAAATTTATTTATTTATTATTGGTTATGTTGGATCTTTGTTGCTGTGCACGGGCTTTCTAGTTGTGGCTCTTGGGCTCTAGAGCGCAGGCTAAGTAGTTGTGGTGCACGGGCTTAGTTGTTCTGAGGCATGTGGGATCTTCTGGGACCAGGGACTGAACCTGTGTCCCCTGCCTCGGCAGGAGGATTCTTAACCACTGCGCCACCAGGGAAGTCCCTTTTTTTCTTTCCTTTCTTTCTCCTTCCTTTCTTCCTTTCTTCCTTCCTCCCTCCCTCTCTCTCTCTCTCTCTCTCTTTCTTTCTTTCTTTTTCTTTCTTTTCTTTCTTTCTTTCTTTCTTTCTTTCTTTCTTTCTTTCTTTCTTTCTTTCTTTCTTTCTTTCTTTCTTTCTCTTTCTTTTCTCTCTCTCTTCCTTCCTTCCTTCCTTCCTTCCTCTTAATATTCTGATTTTAAACACCAATAGCTAACTTACAAAAAATTATTTACTTATTTATTTTGGCTGCATCGGGTCTTAGTTGAGGCATGTGGGATCTTCACTGAGGCATGCAGGATCTTTTGTTGCAGGGTGCAGGTTTTCTCTTTTCTAGTTGTATCGTGCAACCTCCAGGGTGCGTGGGCTCTGTAGTTGTGGCACATGGGTTCCAGAGAGTGTGGACTCTGTAGTTTGTGGTACCCAGGCTCTCTAGTTGAGGCGTGCACAAGCTCAGTAGTTGTGGCACACAGGCTTAGTTGCCCTGTGGCATGTGAGATCTTAGTTCCCTAACTAGTGATCAAAACCTGCATCCCCTGCATTGGAAAGTGGATTCCTTATCACTGGACCACCAGGGAAACCCCAGCACTCATTGTTTTTCCATACCATGAAGGAAATTAATTTCCAGTGCATTAAAATAAACAGGGTATATGTGAGAAGATGTGTCTTTTGGAAGGAAAGAGCCATAGATCTCAGATTTCTAAAGAGACTGTGACTCCAAAAAAGTTATAAACCACTGAATTATTGGAAGTAGGTTGCATCAATGACTAGTACCTAAATAAATTTGCAATGTGAACTCAGGGCTACTGTTGATGAGTATAGTCATATATCTTCTAGTTTCTCTTTTGGTCTATTTAAAAATGAGATTTGATTTCTTTTGTTGGTATCAGCTCTGGATGTAAATGATGAATGATACTTTCACAATTGAAGGTTGGGTGGTGTGTGAATAATGACAGCTGCCATGAGGCTCCTGGACCCTGAAGCCATGTTTTCTATATCGATCACCTATTAGTATAATAATGCTATGTTACAAGCCACCCAAAATTTAGTGGCTTCCTCCAAATAAGCCTTTATTCTTTTTTTAAAATTTATTTTATTGAAGTATAGTTGATTTACAACGTTGTGTTAATTTCAGCTGTATAGCACAGTGATTCAGTTTTACATTCTTTTTCATATTTTTTGCCACTGTGGTTTATCACAGGATATTGAATGCAGTTCTCTGTGCTATACAGTAGGACCTTATTGTTTATCCATTCTATATACAGTAGTTTGCAGCTGCTATTCCCAAACTCCCAATCCATCCCTCTCCCACTTCCCCTTGGTAACCACAAGTCTGTTCTCTAGGTCTGTGAGCCCGTTTCTGTTTTGTAGATAAGTTCATTTGTGTTGTATTTTAGATTCCATATATAAGTGATATATATGGTATTTGTCTTTCTCCTTCTGACTTACTTCACTTAGTATGATAGCCTCAAATTCCATCCACCTTGCTGTAAATGGCATTGTTTCATTCTTTTTATGCAAATAAGCCTTTATTCTTATGCCTGTGGATCTGCAGGTAAAGACTGGTTCAGAATTGATCTGTTCAAGGCTTGGCTGCATGATCCTGCTTCAGGCTGTGGATTGGTTGGGCTCAATTGGTGCCACGTGGAGGGTTGGGTTTACTCTGCTCCACATGTGTTAATTCTGTGGCCCAGGACAAAGGGGAAGCAACTCCCTCCTGCATGCTGTCCTCCTAACAAAATAACAGGGTGCAAGAGCTAACCTAAATCATGCAGGCACATTTAAATCCTTTGTTCACATCTGTTAATATCCATTTGGCCAAAGCAAGTCATATGGTCAAGCCCAGGTCAATGTAGTGGGGAAATATACTCCACCCATGAGGGAGGGAATTGCACCTTCACATGGAAAGGGTCTAGATGTATTGCATTTCTAGAGATGCAGTCCCATCTACCGATAGCTGTCATGGTTAGGTTATGGGAGGGAGGGAGGGAGGGAAGTCCTTATCCAATGGGCAGCAGACCTGAGAGATAGAGTGAGATCCGATGACATCTTTGACAACCTAGTCATGCTTAGAGCCTGACTCATCTTTGGACTTCCCAGAGTTACCAATAGATAAATCCCCCTGTCTCTTCCCCGTTCTCCCCCCTTTTTTGCATTTCAGCAACTTTATTGAAAGGTATATACCTTAGTATCAAAACATAATGGTAGTTGGTTAGGTTACCTCTGCCAACTCATAATTAACACTGATGTATAAGAGTCAAAAACTATCTGCACTCTGGCTGTAGAATTTATTTTAATTAACTTTTAGAAAAGACAAATACATCATTTTTTGACATAATCTCCTTGCTTTTCAATACACTTTGTCCATCTGTCAACAAGCTTTTGTATTCCCTCATTAAAAAATATTTTAGGCTGAGCTGCAAGCCACGAATGCACCACTGTCTTCACTTCTTCATCAGAAGTGAATCTGGGGGCTTCCCTGGTGGTGCAGTGGTTAAGAATCTTCCTGCCAATGCAGGGAACATGGGTTCGAGCCCTGGTCTGGGAAGATCCCACATGCCGCGGAGCTGCTAAGCCTGTGCACCACAACTATTGACCCCACGTGCTACAACTGCTGAAGCCTGAGCGCCTAGAGCCTGTGCTCTGCAACAAGAGAAGCCACCACAATGAAGAGTAGCCCCCACTTTCCACAACTAGAGAAAGCCCACATGCAGCAATGAAGACCCAATGCAGCCAATAAATAAATAAGCAAAATGTATTAAGAAAAATAAAAAGTGAATCCTGTTCCTTTTTGATGGCTAACACTTGTGCGACCTTCCTTGAACTTCTCTATCCATTCATACATACTTCTTCGTGACAAAACACTTTCTCCATACTGCACACAAAGTCTTCGATAAATAATGGCACCAGGTACACTCTCAGATCACAAAAACCAAATCACTGCACGCTGCTCTTCTTCTGTGCAGATCACAAGTGCAGCATCCATTTTTCCTTGAACCACAGTTATGAGTAAACTGATGTAACACATTCACACCTGCACAGCAGTGACTGGGGAGACGGTAGCCTTGAATGGAAAGTGCTGATAAGACAGTGTGGCCAACAGAAGTTTTAATATAACCGGAGTACGGATAATTTTTGACTCAACCTCGTATTCAAAATAATGAAATTTATCAGTCTTTTGGGAAAACTGGGAAGTTATTCATAAAATATGGTTTACAAAAGTATAAGAGATACTGTGGTTCTTTGGTTTATTTTCCAATGCATATCTACCCATAACATGATGTTAAAATTGGGTACCGCCATCCTAGATGGATTTAAGCTACGCATTGCAATGAGTAACTGTTTATAACACTTTAACACCATAGATCGCCTTAGATTCACTGAAATCCTGAACACTGCCTCAGCAACCTTATAATTATGAAGATGCCTACTTACCTTTCTTGATACTTTCTTTTGGCACAGTAGGAGCAACTTGTCATTTCCCTTTTTTTTAAAAATCCTTTTCCCCAGCTTTACTGAGGTATACTTAACAAAAATTTTATATACTTAAAGTGTACTACATGTCATTTTGATATACATGTACCTTGTGAAGCTAATTAACAGCCAAACTAATTAACATATCCATCACCTCACATAATTACTTTTAGTGTGTTTGGGGGCGGGGGGAGGCAGTGAGAATAATTAAGATCAAATTTCGAGTATGTAAAACTGTCACTTCCCTTTTTGATTAAGCAATTTTGAATTAGAATCTTGTCACTTGCAGCCATGTGATCCCCAATAGGTACTCTCTCTTACAGTAAATTAGAGTGCTCATTTCTTCTTACCAACAACAGCACTGGGTGTTAATATTTCTTTTCAGTTTTTGCCAGTTTTCCAGTGAAGGATGGGACCTTGTTTAAACATCATTTATTTACCAGTAATATTGAACATCTTCACACACTTCCTGGCCATTTATATTTTTTGGCTTACTTTTGCAATGTGCTGATTTTTCAAGCTGGAGCTGGGTTTGCAATAGGGATACATTTCCCAAGTGTTTTGGGTGCTGAAATGGTTTTTGCTGTTGATTATAACATCCCTCCAGGCTGAGGGTGTTTCTACCTTCATGCAGTCGATGTTTCCTGTTGAAATGAGCACAGAACGACTTGTGTCACCCTTTTCCAAGCAGCCTCAATGAATATTTTGTGTTAGATAGCTAGAGTAAGAAAAGACATAAGATGAGACAGCTGTCACAAAATCTCCAGAAAGTGGCATCATATTTCACAATTTCATGGTGACTGCTCTTTGGAAGCATGACACCTTCCTAGGAGAAATCTGATACTTCAAAGAGAATTTGCCTATTAAAAAACCCTGAATTTATGAATCCAACTAATTTCCAGGAGAGGGGAACAGCACAGAAAGGGAAACATTTTTAGGATGCTCTTCAATTGTCTTTTAGAGATCTGAGACTAAAATTTGGGAACCTGGAAATCTAGCTCCTGAATCTTAGGAGAGGCAGGGGAGTGGAGTGGTTGAAATCCTTGCTCCACAAATTGTGATTCATGGCCTAGCAGCATCAGTACCACCTGGGAACTTTCTGGAAACTCACAATCTCTGCCTCTGCCCTGGACTTACTGAATCAAAACCTTCTACATGGGCTTTGGAGCATCATAGTCCTGGCTTCCAATTCTGTTTGTACCACTTGTTGGTTTTAGGATGTTGGGAAAATTATTTTCCTTATTTGCAAAATGAGACTGATAAAAGTAATCAACTCACTGGATTGTTGTGAGGATTAAATGAAGTATCCTGTTGTATTAGTTAGGGTAAATGTTAAGATGCTATAACAAAAAGGATCCCCCGATACAGTGGCTTATAGAACACAGACCAGTGTTTCTATTTCCCATAATGGTCTTTCATGAATGGTCTAGGTTGGTAGAGCTGTTCCACACACCATCATTCTGGGATCCTGCTTCTTCCTGTCTCATTGCTCAGCCATTCTTAGGGCATTGTTCTCATCTGATAGATTCAGACTGGGTTATAGACGCATCTAAGTTCCAATTCTTGGACAAGCCGCTCGTCACTTTGGCTCACATTTCATTGGCAAGACCTTACTCATCTGGCCACATCTAGCCCCAAGGGAGGCAAGGAAATGTAGTCTCCAACTGGGCATCTCTGTGCCTACTCTAGACATCTCCACTGCACCTGTGTCAGAGAGCCTGCCCACAGAGTCTGGCTTGATGAATTTCAGCCTTTGTTATTGCATTTTTTTTTTTTTTACTGTGATGTTTCTCAGCTCAGAAGCACTTTCAACCTTTGATCCTGCCACACAGCTTGTGATACATCACAGGCTGTGATACATCACAGGCTGTGATATAGCACTGCCTCTGCTATTTGACCAAGGCAATTTTCCAGTTCTTTCTAATTACCTGGTCAGGAGGGAGATGGGTAGTCCTTCAGTCACCACAGGATTTAGTAGCAGTGGTGTTTTTAGGATACTTCCCATGTGTGGGTGGCTAATTAGCTACATTTGCTAAGTACCTAACAGCTGCTATTAGCATTTAATGATCTTAATTCCCACAGTAGCTTGGTAGCAGAAAAGCCATTCTGGGATTTTTCCCTGCCAAGGTTCCCAAGGGACAAATATTTGCTCTCAGCATCTGTATGTTAGGGACCAGGAAGAAATGTTTTCTGGATCCTGAAGACTTCTAGCCAAGGTGGTTTGTAACAGAGCCTATATTTGGCGGAAAGATTAAGCCCCGAGATTGAAATTGCTCTGACTTCATCCCAGGGGGAATGGATTATGTTCTCTTAAAGCATTTGCCTTTAGAGATAAACGAAGGAAAGGATTTTTTCCCCACTATAATCAGTAAGAATTTGCCTGCTTGGTGAAACTGTGTACAAGCCCCTGTATCCTTGTCTTTTTTAATTTTTTTTATTTTTTTGGGGGTACACTAGGTTCAATCATCTGTTTTTATACACATATCCCCGTATTCCCTCCCTTCCTTGACTCCCCCACCTCGAGTCCCCCCCACCCTCCCTGCCCCAGTCCTCTAAGGCATCTTCCATTCTCGAGTTGGACTCCCTTTGTTATACAACAACTTCCCACTGACTATTTTACAGTTGGTAGTATATATATGTCTGTGCTACTCTCTCGCTTCGTCTCAGTTTCCCCTTCACCCCCCACCCCCTCCCATACCTCGAGTTCTCCAGTCCATTCTCTGCATCTGCATCCTTGTTCTTGTCACTGAGTTCATCAGTACCATTTTTAGATTCCGTATATGTGAGTTAGCATACAATATTTGTCCTTCTCTTTCTGACTTACTTCACTCTGTATGACAGATTGTAGTTCTATCCACCTCATTACATATAGCTCCATCTCATCCCTTTTTATAGCTGAGTAATATTCCATTGTATATATATGCCACATCTTCTGTATCCATTCATTTGTTGATGGGCATTTCGGTTGCTTCCATGTCCTGGCTATTGTAAATAGTGCTGCAATAAACATTATGGTACAAGTTTCTTTTGGGATTATGGTTTTCTTTGGGTATATGCCCAGGAGTGGGATTACTGGTTGAAGTAAAAGGCTGACTCAAGAGTTAATGATTGGGAAATGTGAAGATGTAGAAACAAGGAATAGCTGTTGGGGTGGGGAACTGGTAATAATTTAGACTATAATTCTGCCATATAACAGGATCACCAAACTCATAGCTCCCTGAAAGATATAAATAAAGGCCTGACACACATTCCTAAGTTGTCTTTACAGGAAGCAGACCCCCCCAGCAGATGAAAATTGTTGACTGCAAGAACACAGACCCTAGACTGGTTGAAACCAGAAGATTGATGATGCTTGAAACTTCACCTTGATGTCAACCAATCTGAGAATTGTCCACGAGCTGATCTCGCCCTGCTCCTTGAACACTGCAAAACTCCTTACTACTCCCTCCAGGGTGGGTCACACAGTCTTGAAGGCATTAGCCCTCAGTGGCTCCCTTTGCCTGGCAAAGCAATGAAAGCTACTCTTTTCTACTTCACCCAAAACTCTGTCTCTGCATTTCTATTTGGCACTGGTGAACAGAGGCTGGGTTTCGGCAACATTGGTGCTAAATCAGTTACTTCAGTAGCTTTCTTGTTCACGGGCCTAGCAACATCCTTAGCATTCCCCCAAATAATTACTTTGCAGGTAAATGCAAAGTAACCTTTGGAAATGGATTTTCTTAAGACTTTCATCTAGAGTTTTAAAACTCCAGTTGTACTACTTACTAGCTGTGTATCACTGGTCACATCACTTAGTCTTTCTAGCTCTTAATTTTTTCATTTATAAAATGAGATTGACAACAGTAACTATCTCATAGAGTTGAGGATTAAATGAGTTAATACAAATAAAGCACTTAGAATAATGTCTGGCATATCATATGTAAATATTCGCTAGTATTATTATTACTCTTAGTAAAAACAATTGTAAGTAAACCCAGCATGCTCTTATTCCCTTTGCTCCGTGGCAGGGATTGTCCTCTGTCCCAGGAATCCTCCCCTTTGTACTGTTGGTAATAGAATTCCCTTGAGTCTTGGTACGGCACGTAGTTACCCAGCTTCTCTTGCAGCTATATGAGGCCATGTGGCCAAGATCATAGGAATACAATATGGATTGAGAGAATACATGCAACTTCTCTGTTGCTTCCTTAAAAAGAAGTGCTTGTCCGCCACTTTTTCTCTTTTCTTCCACATGATGTCTGGAATAAGGCCATGGTGGTAAGCCAGGATAGGCATGTGGATGAAGACATACTCTAGAGATGGTGCAGCAATGAGATGGAAGGAACTGGATCCCTACATGACCTTGTGCAGTGGAGCCTGTGTTGAAGCACCTGCCTAATTCTAGATCCTGAAGTGAGAGAGAATTAAACTTGTTTCTTAGTTGAGCTATTGTTTTCTTGGGGCTCTTTGTTTCAATATCTTGTTTATATACTCAGTAATGCATCCAGGGACTTCCCTCATGGTCCAGTGGATAAGAATCCATGCTTCCAATGCAGGGTGCCCAGGTTCAACACCTGGTCAGGGAGCTAGATCCTACATGCATGCTGCAACTAAGAGTTCATGTGCCACAACTAAGGAGCCTGTGATCTGCAACTAAGGAGCCCTGAAGCTGCAACTAAGGAGTCCGCCTGCTGCAGCTAAGAACTGGCACAACCAAATAAGTAAATAAATATTAAAAAAATAATACATCCACTTACCATCTGGGCATTAGAGTATATCTCAGGGAAATGTATTTGGCTCTTAACCTGAGTCAAAATTTATTTAAAAAAATTAGAGTTTATTGGTCAATTAGTAGACCCTAGAGGCAAATAGGCCCAGGCCCAACCAGTCTGCGAATACTAATGAGGGTGCATGAACATTAATGCCTTAATTTTAAGAACGCATTATTTCTCACATGTTGGAAGGAGCTTACTGTCTCCTCTCTACAAGTTTCCCACATTATACTGCAGAATTCTGAGGATTTTTAAAACTTGTGTCAAAGAAAAAGTTTACTCATGGTAGATTTGCTGCTGTTGAAGTCCCAATGGCAGACACCTTTCTATCCTCTCTAGTGCTTTCCATGGGTGTCCCACTCATCAGCAGTCCTCATTAATGGCCTTCTCAGGTCACATGGCACCAAAACTGCCAAAGGTCTTTGGGGAGAATGACTTTTTTCTCTAACTCAGTGAAGATATTGTTCCAATGCTGCCTGCATTCAATTATTGCTGTGGAAAGTCTACTGTGTTGACCTTGACACTCTTTTGCAGGTGCTTTCTCTCTGGCTGCTTGAAAGATCTTTCTGTCTTTGGTGTTTACACTTTCACTATTTACAGCTATTGTTTTCTTGGGGCTCTTTGTTTCAATATCTTGTTTATATACTCCATAATACATCCAGGGACTTCAAGAAAACAATACCTCAAATAAGAAGTTTAATTCGCTTTCACTTCAGAATCTAGAAGTAGGCAGGTGCTTCGACATAGGCATATCTTTCTTTTTACTTATCCTGCTTGTTATATGTTATACTTCTTGAATCAGAAGACTTATGTTTTTCATAAGTTTTAGAGGTTTTGCAATTCTTAATCTCTTTGTTACATTTCCTCCATTTTCTCTTTTTGATCCTCCTGGGTCTATGATTAGGTGTACCCTGGATTTAATAATCTTACTCTTCATTTCTCTTATGGACTCTTATTTTATATCTCTTCCCTCTTTGTGTTTCACTGAAGGTTATTTTTTCAGCTATGTCTCCCAATTCACTCATTGTCTCTTGAGCTGTGTTTATCGGTTGAATTTTTATTTCAGCAATTCGATATTTTATTTTTACAACTTCTATTTAAAAACCCTTTCCATTTGTTTCCCCAAATTTCTTGCTGTTTAATTACCTTTGTGACTGCACTCTTAATTTCTTTAATTATTTCACCTATTGCTGCTCTTACTGCTCCTAGTTGTATCTGACAATTCCAATATCTGAGACCTTGAAAAAAGGTTTAAATCTAGTTGATTATTTCTCCTATATTTTAGTCAGAGCAGCATCTCTTGGCTTTGGTGACTTTAAAAGTATGAGTTCATTTAGTGCTGTGCCTGTGGTATTAGTTTCCTGGGTTCGAATCCTTTCTCCACCACCAACTAGCAGTATGAAATTCACCTTTCTGTGTCTTGCTTCTCTATCCCAAAGTGGAAAAATGGTACCTACCTCATAAGGGTGTTTGTGAATTTCATGAGTTAATACCTGCAAAGGGCTTAGAACAGTGCTGACATATACTTAACCCTCATTAAAGGTGAGACTTTGTTAATACCCAATACTCATTATTAAATGAGTGATAAATGGATGAATGCAGTCTTGGTTTTCTCATCTTAAAATAAAGGAGTTAAGTTAAAAATTATCTGTACGGTCCTCTCAAGTTTAAAATTTACTGATTTCCAGGGACTTCCCTGGTAGCACAGTGGTTAAGAATCCACCTGCCTATGCAGGGGACACGGGTTTGATCCCTGGTCTGGGAAGATCCCACATGCTGCAGAGCAACTAAGCCCCCACACCACAACTACTGAGCCTGTGCTCTAGAGCCCTCCAGCCACAACTACTGAGCCTGTGTGCCACAACTACTGAAGCCCACGCACCTAGATCCCATGCTCTGCAACAAGAGAAGCCATCGCAAAGAGAAGCCCAAGCACTACAATGAAGAATAGCTCCACTCACTGCAGCTAGAGAAAGCCCACACGCAACATGGAAGACTCAACGCAGCCAATAGATAAATAAATTTATAAAAAAATAAAATAAAATCTATTGATTTCTATATTTAATGTGTATGGCTTGTAGTACTGCTGAAGGCATATAAGCATATAAGTGTGACATTTTATTAACAAAATTTGTTAATAAAATTCACAAGGAATAGAGGATAATGTAACTTAATTAAAAGTACAGACCATGCCCCAGATGAAACTTGGCTAACTTGCACCACTGAGCCTGTTTCCCCACCTGTAAATGTAGTGATAACAGTGCCCACCTCAGTGCCCACCTGCATTGTGTGAGGATTAAATCCATTACGCTAAGCACACAGTGAATGTTGTTGAAAGGAATGAAAACTCGTTGACATGTTTGAAAATGCAACGGAGGTAGCAGGATACAGGAGCAGTGATCCCATGAACTGCAAGAGGAATGGGATGGTTGGGGGAAGGAGTAAGAGTTCTTCCAGTCCCCTGAAATAAAACCATGCTACATCAGATATCTTCCCTATCTCAGTTATAGATAAGCTAACATGTGTTACTTGACTTACAGCTATAGCACTTCAGTCTCTGCCTCCTTGTCACATGGTATTCTCCCTGTGTCTCTGTGTCTCTTCTCCCCTTCTTAAAAGGAACTAGTCATACTGGACTAGGGGCCCACCCTACTCTAGTAGGGACTCATCTTAACTAATCACATCTGCAATGATGCTAACAAGGTCATATTCAGAGGTATTGGAGGTTAGGGCTTAAACATATTCTTTTTTTTTTTGGGGGGGGGGGTGGATTCAACCCATAGCAGCCAGAAACCAAGAACCAAAATGATGAAGAACCCCTCAGTGGAACCATCATGGAGAGGCAGTACCTTGGCAACTTGTTTTACCTTTCTCCCTGCCTCATCCCCATCCTGGGTACCATCTAAGCCCCAGAAAACTAAGATGCAGCACTAGTGAATCAAGATAAAGCACCCCACCAAGCAGAAGAGCACCTAAAATTGGCTGAGATGAAGTTTCCACCACCCCACAGAATGGGGGGTGGAACTAGTCGTGAAACTGTTACCAAAAAATAGTTACCTCTCAGGTGTTTAAATTGGGCGCTGAAATTCACATAAGCAACATCCTCAAGGGTTCAACAGAAGGCAGTGCGAACTCCTAGACCAGGGATTGGCAAACTATGGCTCACTGGCCAAATTTGCTGGCTACTTATTTTTTAATTAAAGTTTTTTTGGCACACAGCCACACCCATTCATATACCTAGTGTCTATGGCTGTTTTTAATGCTACAAACTTAGATTTGAGTCACTGTGACAGAGACTGTACAACCTGCAAAGCCAAAAATATTTATTATCTGGTCCTTTACAGGAGTTTGCCAACCCCAGTCTAAATCAAGCTTTCAGATCCTGCACAGCTTAAGACCAGTTTTTCAAGCACATACTCGACTACTCTACCACATAAACTTTCCAATGTATTAAAACTGGTATTTGCAATACATGCACCCGCTATGTTCATAACAACACTATTCACAATAACCAAGACTTGGAAACAACCTTAATGTCCATCAAGAGATGAATGGATAAAGATGTGGTATGTGTGTGTGTATGTGTGTAGTGGAACATTACTCAGCCATAGAAAAGAATGAAATAACGCCATTTATAGCAACATGGACAGACCTAGAGATGATCATACTAAGTGAAGTAAGCCAGACAGAGAAAGATAAATATCATATGATATTGCTTACATGTGGCATCTTAAAAAATGATACAAATGATCTTATTTACAAAACAGAATTAGACCCACAGACATAGAAGACAGACTTGTGGTTCCTAACATGGAGGGGGGTGGGGGGATGGAGCAGGAGTTTGAGCTTAGCAGATGCAAATTATTATATATGGATTAAACAGCAAAGTCCTACTGTATATTACAGGGAACCATATTCAACATCCTGTGATAAACCATAATGGAAAAGAATATTAAAAAAAAGAATCTATCA
The DNA here is from genome assembly GCF_030028045.1 of Hippopotamus amphibius kiboko. Lineage (NCBI taxonomy): Eukaryota > Metazoa > Chordata > Mammalia > Artiodactyla > Hippopotamidae > Hippopotamus > Hippopotamus amphibius. The sequence goes on along the minus strand of NC_080200.1, from coordinate 12,427,482 downwards.
TCTATCTATCATCTATCTATCTATCTATCTATCTATCTATCTATCTATCTATCTATCATCTATCTATCATCTATCTATCATCTATCTATTTATCTGTCATCAACTATCATCTATCCATCCATCCATCTATCTGAATCACTTTGCTATACAGCAGAATTTAACACAACATTGTGGATTAACTACATGTCTGTAAAATAAATAAATAAATAAATAAAGCTGGTATCTACAAAGTCTTCTAAGCCATCAGCTCTAAAAAAATTTTTTTGTCCCTCAACACAACTAGGAGAGAATCAAGACCCCACCTGTTCCCACTTTCCAATGGAAAACAACTAGGTGGTAAGAATGACATATCCTAAACACATCCTAAAAGTTGGGGAATTGTGTGTACATCTGCCTTAGCGATAAGAGTACAGCTGATTTCTATTTTCACTCAATGCATACATGACTTAAAGTCTACTTATTGAAAAATTATAGACCAAAAGTACTGCTGATGCAAATGAGTGTTATTAAACACTGTAGGATTTGCCAAACAACCCACGACAAATTAAATTGATAATAACAAGCTAAGCCCGCAGTAATTTATCATTAGCTAAGCAAAAAGAACAGCATTTGAAAACCATGGCCAACTCAAGATAACACAAAGGCAAAATGTTCCTTCAGGAAATTATGGAAGTTCCTACTATTGGTGTACATGTGTGTGTGGTGCTGTGGGGTATTATTTGGCAGCCAGACTTCTAGGTGGAATACCAAGTTAGAATGCTCAATAAACTGCAGTAAATTTCTATTTTTAATTTACGAACACTGTATTTTAGTAAGACTTAATGACTCACTTAGCATAGGCATAGTGGATATCTATTGGGTTTGCCTGTCCAACATGCATTTCTAGTTCTTCTGTCAATATCTTTCTTCTGATTTTCATTTGGGGAATCATTGTCCCATTCTTACCCATGTGGTTTGAGGAGAGCCAGCTTTAGAACTGGGCATAGGACCAAGACTGGCCATTCAGTGTATTTTATCTCTTTGCTCATAGTTCAGCTGGGAGCACATATCTCAAGCTGATAAAAGTTAATCCCAGGACTTCTGTCACAGTGGCTAAGCTTGGAGAATGGAACTGCCTACAGCAGGGTGAGCCTGACAGCTAATGAAGACAGAACAAAGGGAAACAGGGCCAAGAATGGAAGGAGAGAGATTCTGACACAGTTTGAGCACCTGGATCCAGCCAAGCCTGAAGCCAATGTGTGACAATCTCCCTTGAGAACCAAAGAAGGGATTTGCACTTTTGCAGTCCCCTCAGGACCATACTCTGAAAAAATTTTAACATAAACATGCCAATAAAGTCACATTTTATAACTAAAGTTTTATGTTGGAAAAATAAACTCCAGATGGGATTTTTATTTTTTGCCTTTGTTTGCTGAATGAAGTTCAAGAGTATTTCTCCTTTTTGGAGTCTTTCTGAGGGAAAATAAGCATACCTCCTCATCTATGCTACTTTTCAGATATGATAGGAGCTCAAAACTTTGGGCTTTAGGATGTGATAATAAATGATAAAAACAAATCACCAAGAGAAAGAGAGAGAGGAGGAGAGAGAGAGGATAAGAGAGGAGTGTCTGTGTTTTGAGAGATAACTTGACAGTGATTTTTCCAATTGTTCCAAACTGATCTATACAGATGTTAGACAAGGCTTGGCAAACATATGCTTCAAATCTCCTGAGTGCTTGAGTTTGTTTGCTAGGGCTGCTGTAACAAAGTACCATAAACCCAGGGGCTTAAACAACAGGAATTTACTGTCTCACAGTTCTGGAGGCTAGAAGTCTGGGATCAAGGTGTTGGCAGGGCTGGTTCTTTCTGAGGGTTGTGAACAAGAATTTATCCCATGTTTCTCTCCTAACTTTTGGGATCTGCTAGCAATCTTTGGCATCCCTTGACTTGTAGAGGCAGCACCACAATATCTGCCTTCATCTTCATGTGGTATTCTCCTTGAGTGTGTGTGTGTGTGTGTGTGTGTAATTTGTGCACTCATTTGTTCTATAAATATATATTAAGCTCTTGGTGTCTTCCTTTGGGGACACAGCAATGAACAAAATCCACGTGCCTTCCATCTCCTGACACTCACTTTCAAGGAGGACACAAGTGGTGCATAATTGCAAATGGTGATAGTTTCTCTGATGGCGAGACTCACGGTACGAGAAGAGACTAGAATCAGGGGACCTGGTTTAGAATGAGGAGGTAGAGTAAGCCTCTTTCCAAAGAAGCATTTTGACCCTGATGCTTCTGATACCAATTCTAAGGTGCAACTTTTCCCCCCCACAGTACCAAGCAACTCTCCAACACGCTGGATATCCCACAGTTCAACTCAATTCTGACATTATTTACCCTGGTAGCATCAGGGTCCACAGGTTAAAGCCTCCGTCTCATAAGGCTGCCCCCACTGCAGATGCCAATCACAATTCCAGGTTGTCACCTGTGCTTCTGAGCAACTGGGTATAAATCAAAGGTTCTCATGACCCCCTCTTTGGGTTTGATTAATTTGCTAGAGCAGCTCATGGAACTCAGGAAACTACTTTACTCACTAGATTACTGGTTTGTTACAAAGGCTATTAAAGAATACGATGCAACAGCCAGATGAAGACAGATACATAGGGTAAGGTCCTGAACAAAGGAAATTCTGTCCTCGTGGAGCCTGGAAGTGTTCTGATTCACCAATCTGGAAGTTCTCTGAACCCTGATCTTTGAGTTTTTGTGGAGGGTTCATTACTTAGACATGATTGATTAAGTCATTGGTCATTGGTGATTGAACTCAATCACCCGGGAGGTTGAGGGGTGGGAGTGAAATTTTAAACCTACTAATCACAAGGCTGTTTCCACTGTCAAATAGCCCACATCCTTGGGTGCTTTCCCTAACATAACAAAAGATACCTTGATCACTCTCAGCCCAGAAATTCCAAGGTTTTAAGAGCTCTATGCTAGAAACAAGGATGAAGGCCAAAGAATGTATATTTCTTATTGTAAACCACAATATCACAGATCCCAAGCTTCCCTTTCTCAGCCTGTCAATCCCAGGAAATGCCTGATTTCCTACCTGTCCGTCAAGTATCTGGAATTTTTTTTTTTTACATTTCTCATTTGTTTCTTTATATATTTTAAAACTTTAGATATAGTTGACATATAACATGTTAGTTTCAGTTGTACAATATAATGATTCGATATTTATGTATTTTTTGAAATGATCACCACAATAAGTCTAGTTAACATCCATCACCACACATAGTTATAGAATTTTTTTCCTTGTAATGAATATGTTTAGGATCTACTCGCTTAGCCACTTTCAAGTATACATACAATATTATTAATTATAGCCACCATGTTGTATATTACATCCTCAGGAATTATTAATTTTATAGGTGGGATACCATATCTTCTTTATTTACTCATCCGTTGACGGCCACGTAGGGGGCTGAGATTATTTTTAATTCTAAATTTTATGTCAGTAGCAAATTTTCACAAGAATAGTTTCCTCTAGGGGCAGTGAATGCAGGTTTGAGTTCATATAAAACTAGGAAGAAGACAGAATATTTGAGGGGCAGTGAGTGTCTGTTGTCTCTCTGGCTGGTTACTCCCACCCAACACACCCATCCCCCACTTGTAGATAAAGACCAGTCAAAGGCTGTTTGCAATCCTTTTTCTGGGTCCTTTTCACCTGTTTCTGAGCTTTTCACACCTGAAGCTTGAAGCCAGTCCTGATCCTTCCTGGAACTTCCTCCCAGATTCTGCCCCCCTCCCCTTGTCATCTGTGATGGTAGGAGTCAGGCCTGCACCAGTCACTTGGCTAGTGCCTCAGTTAATGCAGGATGGAAGGGCACAGACCTTTCCCTAAAGGAATATGCTGCCAGGAAAATTTTAAGTCACAAGGGCCTAGGCTACTGGAAGGCAGACCCTTATTCCTATGGCCAAGGCTCAAGTAACTGTCAAGATAACATATCTATTGGGCCCAAACAGTCATGGAAGGGGCCTGGGTGGCTTCTGGCTGAGGAAGAGGGACTCAGAGCTGGGAGGTACCTAACTCCATGGTAAGACTTCAGCGTGAGTGTGAAAGAACTATTAAGGTATCTGGAATTGTTGATGGTCAGGTGCCTTATCGCCTTAGGAAATCCTCGTGTAAATTCTGCTTTCCCCCATGAGTGAGAAATGTGTTCTCCGGGCAGCGAGGTTAAAGTTCTCTCTGATTTCATGTCACTTCATTGGGAGTTTTAGCTGTCCAGGACAAGAAAAAGAAAACCGCCAAAACCAGATACCTTATACTGATTTGAGTACAACTCACAGCAGTTTTGACTAAAGCCCCTAAGAGAAATATTTCTTCCTTTCTTTTCTGTTGCTCCATAATAAATTCTCAAAAAATTGCCCTGAAGCAATGTGGTGTGAAGCCTAAAATCTGCCTTGGCATCTGGTGAAAATGAGACAGGATGGAAGGGGGCAGGGCACGACCTTTAAAAGAATGAAGTAACTGTTGAGGATCCGACAAAAACTGGTTAGAGCCAATTAGGCCCAAGAGGCGGAAGATTAGACTTCCAGTGAACCTTGAACTTTATTATGCACTCATTGTAATACATTAGCATATGCTAAATGACACACCCACCAGGGCCATGACAGTTCTGGGGGACCATAAAAGGCCAAAATGTGGGCGCTGGCCCAATTCCTGGAAGTCTTCCCCCTTTCTTCAAAATAGTTGGAATAATCCTCCCACTCATTAGCCTAGGAAATTACCCAGCCCATAAAAACTAACCACCCCACATTTCAGAGCTCCTCTCACCTTCTGAGAAGGCCCACATTCTATCTATGGAATGTATATCTCTCTAAATAAACTAGCTTTACTATGGCTTGCTCTTGAATTCTTTCCTGCACGAAGCCAAGGACCCTCACATGTCAGCCCGTCCCAGGAACTCACCTGAAACCTGGGACATACCCATCCCCTCGAGGTCCATTTTCCTGCAGCAAAACCAGGAGGGCGTCAGATGACCTAAACATAAGTTCCCCTCTGCACACGGCTCCCTAGCCAAACGACCTTTCTTATCAAACAGATCGGCCTGCTTAACCCTGAGTAGTGGGTTTCACTTCCCTGTCAGCACCTGCCTCTCACAGCTGCTGGTTGTTCACTTTGTTCCTGAGTACAACTCATGTGGCCCGGCGTGGCATGCAGTGTCCTCTTTCCCCTCAGGCTGTGAGTACGTGTGACTAATAAACTGCTGTTGATCTCATCTGTCCAGTGTTGGGTGTTGTGTTTTGGGCCATGCCCAGAACCCTAGGGTGGGAATCCTTCTCTCACCAATGGGGTGAAGGGGAGGTAATTAAAACAAGTGGTGGTTTTTGTCCCTCTCTCCTCCCTGCCTTCCCACGATCCAGCATATCTAAGGGATATGACACACCCTGTTAGAAGCACTGTAGCTGCAGGCTAATGCTTTTTAACAGTGGTGGAACAGCCCCATGTAGGGTGGATAGCCTTTGTGGGAATATGTGAAGGATTAAAGAGCCGCCCAGGTGGAATCCTATTTGGCAATAAAAAGGAACAAACCATGGATACTCAGAACAACTTGGGTGGTTCTCAAGACATTATACTGAGTGGAAAAAGTCGATCTGAAAAGGCTACTGTGGTATGATTCCAATTATGTAACAGTCTTGAAATGACAAAATTATAGAGATGGAGAAGAGATCAATGGTTGCCAAGGGTTCAGGAAGGGAGGTGTATGATTACAAAGGGTTAGCACAAGGAAGTTAATTTGTGAAGAAATAGTTCGGTAGCTTGACTGTGATGCTAGTTCTACAAATTTATACATAGAATAGAATCATGCAAACCACACACACACACACACACACACCCACACACACACACACACAATTCCCAGATAATACTTTAGGCCATGTGCTCCCGCCCCAGGCAGCAAAAGCTCTAATTTCTCAACTGCCCAATGTAAAATTGATTATGCATGTACTGATTTTGATTGAAAAGTCAATTTGTGGTCATACTGCCTCTACCATCATTGTGTCCCCTCACTTTTACAAGGGGCAGAGAAGTCCTATGCAATTAACCCTTCAGTCAACCAATATCTATTGAGTACTGATGCTGTGGGTGGACTGTCCATTTTCCCTTGGCTTTCAACTTTCCTGCATATATCAGTGGCTTCTTACTATCTGCAACTTTGACTCTGCCTGAGGGCTTTTTCTGGCTGCAGGAACCCACACTAACCATATATGAGATTGGCTAGGGTGTGTGGGGGAGTAAACACCCCCATGAGCAGCCCTCCAGTGATACAAGGAAGGTGGAAGATAAATACCCCAGCTCCCTCATCCTTTTGGTGCAGTAACTCCGAGGTATGTGTTCTAGACTGTCTTCCAAAGTTTCTCAGTGGAGCTAGCCTTCAGTGGTAACCTGCTCATTGACACATCTGTATGGGCCACCTTTCTTTCACTGTTTCATGTCCCTACTAATGCATCCTGTGTCTACCTCTCAAAGAAACTACTTGGCCTTGAATCCTTGTCTCAGGCTCTGCTTCTAAGGGATCCAGCTTAAGACAAGGCACCATGCTTGGCACCGTGGTCCCTACTTTGATGAGCAGAGGGGAAGTCAGACATACGTACAAGGGGAAAAGAAGGGTATTAAAATGCATTGGATCTTAGATTCCAAGTGCTTTTACCTCTTTCCCCTCATTTAATGCTTACAATAATACATGCTGCATTTACTTCTAAGTGCTTTATACCTATTGGCTCAGTCTTCTCAATACTATGAAGTACAGCTGACTTTTATTTGCAGGAGTTATGTTCTGTGAATTCACTCAAACACTGAATTAGTGACTTCTGAACCACTGCTCCTTCCATCCATCCACCCATCCATCTACCTACCTATCCCATGGATTCTAATCTTGAATTCTAAAAACATTCATTCTGGTAGAATCTATTTTCTTTATTTTACAAAAGAGAATATGAGGCTCAAAAGTGTTAAGTGACTTGCTTGAGGCCATCCCACTAACTAGTGCCAGAGTTGGGATTCAAATTCCATCCAACTGGGCCCACAGCCAGAGCTTCTTGCACAACGCTGCACTGCCCCCTCCTGTCTCCACCCTTTGGTCATTTCTGTATGAGAGCTGAACCAAAAGGGCAGAACATTACCTTGTTTGACCTGAGCTGGGACCATGCTCATCGGGCAACTCAAATTTTTCACTGCTCTGCACATGTTCAGGAATGAACACCAAAGTGCCACAAGTATTTCTTTTGGAGCTGCAAATAAATTTTAGTGGGTAAGCCAATTTGCAAATATGGGGTCTGCAAATAATGAGATTGACTGTATGTATGGTTATTATATCCTCTTGAGAGACAAGGAAACAGAGGCACAGAAGGTTTGACTAACTTATCCAATGTGACATGGCTAATAGGTACTAGTGCACTGGAGTTTGAATGCAGGCATCTTGATTCCAGAGGCTCTAACCACTACTCTGCACTGTCTCTTGATAGACCCATGTGGGAAATTATAACTTAGCATCAAGTCATGGCTGTGAAGGGGAGCTGGAAGGATATCTGGCTTCTCCCAACTCCTCAGAGAGGGGAAAAATTAGCAGAAATTCTGCAGAACTATGAAAAAGATAAGAAATCTGCTATGTAAATTGTGAAACAAAAGTCCATGTCCTCCATGTTCTACTCCAGGGTGTTAAGGTAAATGATAAATTGCTTTAAAAAACAGAACCCAAGTGGCAATGGTTAAAAAAAGATAGAAGTTTGTTTCTTCTTCCAGGAGGGTGGGCAGCTGTCCTCCATGTGATCATTTAGGGGCCCAGGCTGATGGTGGCTTTTCCATCTTCTACCTGTGACTTCTTGGGTGGCTCTCCTTGGTGCTATTCCGGTCCAGTAAAAATAGAGAAGGGACATAGAGAGGACACACCTGCCTTCTTAAAAGCCTCAACTTGGGAGGGGCACAGTCACTTCTGCTCCATTGTTGAGCATCAGTCACATGACCAGTCTAGCTGCAAGGAAGTCTGGGAAATGTAGTCCTTGACTGGGGAGCCATGTTATTAGGGAAAGGGAGGATGGATTTTGTTGGACAACCAGCCATCTCCAGTCATCAATGTAAATTCTATCAGGAAAGAAAAAGCGAAAGCCTCAATGAGCTATTGCCTCACACCTGTTAAAATGACTGTTATAAAACTTCCCTGGTGCAATGGTTAAGAATCTGCCTGCCAATGCAGGGGACGTGGGTTCGATCCCTGGTCTGGGAAAATCCCACATGCTGCAGAGCAACTAAACCCTTTCACCACAACTATTGAGCCCACGTGCCACAACTACTGAAGCTCATGTGCCCTAGAGCCCATGCTCCGCAACAAGAGAAGCTACCACAATGAGAAGCCTGCACACCACAACGAAGAGTAGCCCTTGCTTGCCACAACTAGAGAAAGCCTGGGAGCAGCAATGAGGACCCAATGCAGCAAAAAAAAAAAAAAAAAAAAAAAAAAAGACAAGAAATAACAAATATTGGAGAAAATGTGGAGAAAAGGGAATTCTTATACACTGTTGGTGGGACTGTAAATTGGTGCAGTCAGTATAGTAAACAGTATGACAATTCCTCAAAATACTAAGAATAGAGCTACCATATAACCCAGTTATTTCACTTCTGGGAATTGATCCAAAGAACTTGAAAGCATTAATTTGAAAAGATATATGTACCCTTAGATCAACCGGCTTGCAAAGCAGAAATAGAGACATCGATGTACAGAACGAACATATGGACACAAAGTGGGGAAAGCTGGGGTGGGGTGGGGCGGGGTGGGATGAATTGGGAAATTGGGATTGCCATATATACATTACTAATAAGAAAAAAATTCAAATTGTACACTTTAAATACATGCAGTTTATTGTATGTCAATTATATCTCAATAAACTTTTTTTTTTAAAGAAAAGATATATGTACCCCTATGTTCATTGCAGCATTATTTACTATAGCCAAGACATGGAAATAACCCATGTCCATCAATGAATGAATGGATAAAGAAGATATGGTTTATATACACAATAGAAGACTGCTCAGCCATAAAAAAAAAAGAGTGAAATCCTGCCATTTGTGACAACATGGATGGACCTTGAAGGTTTTATGCTAAGTGAAATAAGTCAAATGGAGAAAGACAAATACTGTATGGTTTCACTCTTCATGTGTGGAATCTGAAAAAACAAAACAAATGAACAACCAAAACAAAAACAAACTCATCGATACAGAGAACAGATTAATGGTTACAAGAGGGGAAGGAGGGTGGGAGGGGTGGGCAAAATGGGTGAAAAGGGAGTTAACTGTAGCGCAACGGATGAGAATTAGACATGTGGTGATCTCTTTGTAGTGCATATAGATGTCAAATTATAATGTTGTACACCTGAAACTTACATAATAACTAAAAAAAAGAAAATTAAAGGGAAGAGAAGTAAGTCCAATTCCAGCTAATACAACTCTTCTGGGCAATATTATTTCAATTATGCCATCGTTATCAAGCTGGCATTCTGTTTCCCTGCTCATACAGATGTGTTTGGTCATGTCAAGATGTGCATAATTCTTCATCTCTAAGGAAACACATTTCTTACTTTCCTTTGTTAATACTGTGGTCCTAAGGTCAAATGCCTGTTTTCTTTGAGATCCATCCCTTCCTCTCTTTGCCTGTTTCACAGGGAACTACATTTCCCAGGATCCCTTGCCTAAGAAGGTTGGCCAATGGGAGGCGGTGGTAGAAGGCTGGAGGGCGGGGCAAGGGAGGAGATGGAGTTTATGTCCTCTTTCTTCCTCTGGTCCTGTGGCTTCTCCACAGCAGTGGTGGTGTCTCCTCCATGCCTCCAGCTCCCCTGGCAAACTCCTTTTCTCACAGGAGCTGTGGCGTTAGCTCCCACGAAACAGCCCTGCTTCTGCATGCAGGTAAACTGTCCCTCTAGCCTTGAGAATGGTAGCCAATTCCTGCTGTTGCTAACTTCTGAGTTGCCTCTTTGCTCTTTATTTGGCTTCTTTTCCCCGCATTACTGGAAAGACCAAATCCCTGTATTTATTTCCCTTTGTTTGCAGGCTCTATAGTTCTATTTTCCTAGCCAGACCCTAATGAACACCCTCCTGTTTTCACTTCTGCATTCTGTTTCTTGTGACTTTGCAGAACCTCCCGCTAGAGTGGGCAGAATTACTTCTCTTTATGCCCCTCTTTCAGCCCTGCCACTTGTTCTGAGACAAAGTAGTTTCAAGAGGGTGAGTGATTCAGGCAAGAGCTTAAGTCAAGGTCTTTAGTCTGAAATCTGTAGAACAGGCCAGCAGGTGGGAAACTCAGGAAGTGTTCTTATACTGGGTCTTGAGACAGAATTCCTTCTTCTCTAGGAAACTTCGGTCTTTGCTCTTATGATCTTCAACTGATTGTATGAGGCCCACCCACATTATCAATTATCATTTACTTAAATCACATCTACAAAATACCTTCACAGCAACATCCAGAGTAGTGGTTGACCAAACAACTGGGTACCATAAGCTAGCCAAATTGACACATAAAATTAACCATCACAGTCTATTCCTTTCCAACTTGGCACACATATACATCTCTTAAGCCATACTTAATATCCAAATAAAGACAATAATAAATTTATATTTCTGCCTCATATGCCATAATTATCCTGCATACAACTGAAAATGCACTAAGCCATTCCCCAGAAAAGAATGCAAAGTACTAGGGTGATGTTCACTCTTCTTGATATTCTGCAACTCAAATTTTATGATGTAAAGTTAACAATATTTAAATATTATGTGAAGTTAATGCATCTTATGCTATATTATAAAAGGATATGAGAAGGAAGAAAAGAAAGAAAACAAAGATATTTGCTTAATAAATATATTCACAAAATATATTTGTAATGAAATAAGAAAGAAATATAACAATTGTATAACATCATTTCTGTATCTGATCATATAGTCATAGCTGGTATTTATAACTACCCTTTATTACCCATTCCATAGTTTCTTTGCCCTCAGAAATCATCTCAGCTGGTCATGGTTCTTTACCTGGTGAGGTGACCCAAACTTTCATTCTTGAGGTACAGACAATTAGCACGTGAGCAGTCTTGCTTGAATTGGCTTGTATAGTTTTTCCATTGACTTTGAACACATGGCATGGTCATACTAAGAGAAAATCCGAATTGGTCACAAAATCTGCTGATTCTCATACCTGTAAGCAAGGAAGGTAAATTTTGAGATTGTGTGCTATGTGGCATGATTGCTTCAAAAACCAATGAATACAAACTATAGCTCTACACAGATATGGATACAGTGTGGTCACAAATATATAAAAAGCCCAAATAATAGTGTAAAGAAAAAAAAACTTAAGAGAAGAATGCCAAGAAGTTAACAGTGGTTGGCTTTGGAAGATGGGTGTGTTGATTGCCCAGGTTAGAAATTCAGAAATAGAATATGCGTTGCCTTTTTTTTTTTTTTCGGGCTGTGCCTCGCGGCTTGCAGGATCTTAGTTCCCCCATCAGTGATTGAACCCAGGCCTTTAGCAGTGAAAGCTCAGAGTCCTAACCACTGGACTTCCAGGGAATACCCAGAAATTGTATTGCTTTTGACAACAACAAAACAATGTAATTAATGAGCTCACATTACTAAAAGTTCAGGGATAGATTTAGCTTCAGGCACAGTTGGACCCAGATGCTTGAAGAACGTTGTCAAAACACTATCTCTTTGCATCTTTCCACTCAGGTTTCATTCTTAGGCAGGCTAACCCTTCACGATGGCATTCTGGACACTGATCATTTCACATTCCCTTTTAAAATTTAAATTTATCCATACGAATTGATAAATTTCATCTCTTTCCTGCTGGCTCCAGTCAAAATCCTGACATTACAAGATTGGTTCAGTTTGGGTTAACCCCCCCACCCCCCGCCACCGGGAACCAATCTCAGAGGCCATCAGATGGGTTCCTCCTGAGGGGTGCACTTACCCCAGGAGCTAGAGATGCAATCAGATTCATTCTAGCCACACAGAATGAGAAAAGTATGGGGGTGAGTGGTTTTCCAAAGAAAAATCAGGCTGTAGCTATCAGAAAGAAAGGAGGTAATAGATGTTGCACAGTTAAAAATAGTATCTATCTACCCAAATGGTGCTTTTATTTCTCTATATCTTTTTTTTAATTTAGTTTTAAAATATTTTATTATTATTTATTATTGTTATTAGTTTTAAAATTTTTGGCTGTGTTGGGTTTTTGTTGCTGTGCATGGGCTTTCTTTAGTTGTGGTGAGTGGGGGCTACTCTTTGATGCGGTGGGTGGGCATCTCGGTGCAGTGGTTTCTCTTGTTGCAGAGCACGGGCTCCAGGCATGTGGCTTCACTAGTTGCAGCTCACAGGCTCAGTAGTTGTGGCGCACAGGTTTAGCTGCTCCGTGGCAAGTGGGATCTTCCTGGACCAGGGATCGAACCCGTGTCCCTTATGTTGGATTCTTAACCACTGTATAACCAGGGAAGTCCTTTCTATATCTTTTAGAGTTTAGCTGGTGAGTAAGTATTGCTTCTGTTATAGGATGAATGTTTGTGTCCCTCCGAATTCATGTTGAGATTTAATCCCCAGTCTGTTGGTATTTGGAAGTGGGGCCTTTGGGAGGGTGGAGACCTCATGAATGGCATCAGTGCACGTATAGAAGGGACCCTAGAGAGATCCCTCATCCTTTCCACCATGTGAAGACACAGCGAGAAGATGCCATCTGTGAACCTCACCAGACACCAAACCTGCTGGTGCCTTGATCTTGGACTTCCCAGTCTCCAGAACTGGGACAAATAAATGTCTGTTTTTTTAATAAGTCAGCCAGTCAACAGCAAGGTCCTACTGTATAGCACAGGGAACTGTGGTCAGTACCCTGTGGTCAACCATAACGGAAATATATATGCATAACTGAATCACTTTGCTGTGCAGCAGAAATTAACACAACATAGTAACTCAACTATACTTCAATAACATTGTTTTTAAAAAAGTCAGCCAACCTATGATACTCTGTTATAGCAGCCCAAATGGACTAAGACATCTTCTATAATGGAAGAAATACTATTAAAAAAGAACCCTCCCCCCTCCCCAAGTCTTCTGTTGCCCTGCTTATGTAGCCCTCATATATCTATGTCCTTGTGGGCAACGTGTCACTTGGAAAGCCCCACGATCCAGAAGGGAGGAAAAGTTCCCAGCTGCAGCCAATTGGCTTGCTAAATTGAGACCAGATGTTTGGATTGGGGGCCTTTTAGAGGTACCATGTGTCCCTGGACTGATCATAGTTTCTAAGGCCAGGCACTTCTGCTCTTCAATTTCTTAGTACATGTGATGCTAAAATTCCATGGTGTTCTGCCGGTGGAAAGACACTCAGCCCCATGATTCTGAGAGATACTCTGTGGTCATGAAAGCACTCCAGGCAGAAGAGAACAACCAGTCCTTGGGGTTGGGAAAAGACTGTTCTCATAGAGTTAGAAGAGAGTAAAGGGCATCAGGAAGAAATTTAACATTCAGAATAGCTAGCTGAAGCGAAGTAAGTCAGAAAGAGAAAGACAAATGTCATATGATATCACTTATATGTGGAATCTAGAATATGATACAAATGCATTTATATGTGAAACAGAAACAGACTCACAGATATAGAGAACAGATTTGTGGTTGCCGGGGGCGGGGGGAGGAATGGATTGGGAGTTTGGGATTAGCAGACACAAACGATTATACAGAGAATGGATAAACAGCAAGGTCCTACACAGGGAACTATGTTCAACATCCTGGAATAAAGCATAATGGAAAAGAATATGAAAAATAATATATATATATATATCTGAATCACTTTGCTGTATAGCAGAAATTAACACAACCTTGTAAATCAACTAAACTTCAATTAAAAAAAAAAAGATTGGCTAGCTGAATACTAAAATTAACCAAGAAGCATTAAGAACGCAATGTATTTAGGGCAAAGAGGTAGTAGTTAGAAATGCTTGAAATTTTTTTAACCAATTTTTTTATTGTGGTAAAATACATGTAACATAAAATTTACCATCTTAACCATTTTTAAGTTCAATGGCATTAAGTATATTCACATTGTGGTGCAACCATCACCAGTATCCATCTCCATAACTTTTTCACCTTCTCAAACGGAAACTCTGTCCCCATCAAACAACAGCTCCCCATTCTCCCTGCCCCCAACCATTCCACTTTCTCTATGAATTTGACTATTCTACCTCATATAAGTGGAATCATACACTATTTGTCTTTTTTTGTGACTGACATTTCACTTAGCAAAATGTGGATATGTTTGACTTTTTTCTGAGTTTGTTTTGTTGATTGTTTTTAATTAATTAATTAATTGGCTGAGTTTGGGCCTTTGTTGCTGTGCGTGGGCTTTTCTCTACTTGCAGTGAGCGGGAGCTACTCTTCATTTCTTTGTTGGGGTACACAGTCTTCTCAGTGCAGTGGCATCTCTTGTTGTGGAGCACGGGCTCTAGGTGTGTGGGCTTCAGTAATTGTGGCACATGGGCTTAGTTGCTCTGTGGCATGTGGGATCTTTCCGCACCAGGGATCGAACTGTGTCCCCTGCACTGGCAGGTGGATTCTTAACCACAGCGCCAGCAGGGAAGTCCCTATGCTTGACTTTTATTTCTGATTGCTAATCTGATTTCTAACCATCCTGTGAGTTTTCTTGTCTTTCTGCAGAGGCTTTAATGTGATTATGTTTCTCTTCTTGAGTAAACTTAAACAAATCTTCAGCGGACAGCTTGGTGAGTTTTTACCTGTGTGTGCCCTTGTGTGACTACCAGCTAAGACAGGATGTAGAATATTACCAGTATTCCAGGGGGAATTCTTTAAATGCTAACTTACACTTTTACTCATCAAATTAGCAAAAATTAAAAAGTTAGCTAATACCAAGTGCTGGTGAGGATGTGGGGAAATGGGCAATCTTCTACATTATTAATGAAAGTATAAATTGGTGCAACTTTCCTGGAGAAAAAAAGGTGATAGCTATAATATTTGTTGACATGGCAATCTCATTGCTAGGTATTTACTCTTCTGACACAGTTTGCTGAAATACAGGGATAAAAATGTTGCCTGTAGCCTTGTTTGAAGTAGCTAAAAGCTGAAGAGTGTCCATCATTTGACATCTTAAGTGCTATTTGAACAAATTAAGGCACTTCCACACAATAGGATACCAATACAGATATTAAGAAGAGAGATATAGATCTACATAGAGTGTGTTATTCTGGAAAGTTACTCACGATGTATTTCTATATGAAAATTTGCAAGTTGCAGAACAATTGATGCAGTGGTTCCTCTTGAATAAATTTAAAGGCATATATAAGAAGATTCATATGAGTAGAAACCTATAGCAAATGTTTACTCAGCTCTCCTTCTTGTTTTGGGAAAATTCCCCAAAATTGGATTGTCATGATGGGAGGTAGTGTCAATAGCTTCCCTCTTCTTGCCTCTTGGAGGCTCGGCAAAATCACATGACTTGGGCTTAGCTGATTCTTTGCTCACACCAAGGGGCTTTGACTTTCTTTAAAAATTTTTTTTTGTAATTATTTATTTATTTGGCTGCACTGAGTCTAAGTTGTGGCATGCAGGATCTTTAGTTGCAACATACAGTTTTCTTGAGCTGTGTCATGTGGGATCTAGTTCCCTGACCAGGGATCAAACCTGGGCCCCTGCTTTGGGAGCATGGAGTCTTAACCACTGGACCACCAGGGAAGTCCCAAGGGGCTTTGACTTTTGAGTGAGTGATCCTAAGTTACATTTGGGAATTTGTTCACACAGTAGTGGAAGCAGTGGGGTCCCAGACAGTGTCTGCTAAAACACAGCTTCTTAGAATTAATGTGCTCACGGGTTCCTAGAAGATCTTGTTAATATTCAGATTATAATCTAGCATCTTTGGGGTGAGGCCCAAAGTTATGTATTTCTAAGAAGTTTGTAGGTGATGTTGATGCTGTCGGTCTGAGGACCATATTAAAAGATGGTTGTTGTGTCTTCTGCTTGTTGGCATTGTGAGGTACTTTTCACTCCTGCCTGTGTCACCAGGATGGTTCTCCAGCCCTTGTCAATCCTGTGGACCCCAATATCCTTCCAATAAATTTCACTTTTTCAAGCCAGAGTGTGGTATTTGCAACAAAACAATTAATTGACATGATGCCTGAGATGTTTTATATTTGAAGGAATAACACATTCTTAAGAGCAGCTACCCATAGCAGCAATTGATGTCTACCAAAATCCCATCTCTATTTTCCCCATAATTTAAACTGTGCATCTGCCTGCCAGAATAATTTCCCAGCCAAGTGTGGCTCTATGATTAAGTTATCACCAGTGGGATATAAACAGAAGTGATACCTGCAATGTCTGCTGTATCAGTTAGCTATTGCCAAAAATGCTGTGTAACAAAGCACTCCAAACTCAGGCACTTAAAATGACAATAATCCATTTTCATTTATTTCTGCAGGTTAACTGACCTTGACTGGGGCAACTGAATTCTACTCCCCATTCTTTTCTGGGGACAAATGACTAGCCAGCCTTGGCCTGTCCTTCCCATGACAGTGGCAGAAGCACAAGAAAGCAAGAGAAGACACTCAAGGCTTCTTGATGCCTAGGCTCAGAAATGGCATACCATCAATTTTGTCTTTTCCTCTTGGCCAAAGCAAGTCATGTGATTAAACCTAAAATCAAGAGGTGAGGACATGTTCTACCCATGATGAGATTATTGCAAAGGTATATAGAAAAAGGGGAACACAGGGAGGAGAAAAGATATAAGAAAATTTCTACTCCTGGAAGGTCAGGTTATCTATTACTTTTTTTAATAGTATGTTTTCTTTCTCTTTCTTTCCTTCTCTCTCTCTCTCTCTCCCCCTCCCTCCCTCCCTTCCCTCTCCCTCACTCTTTTTCTTTCTTTCTTTCTTCTTTCTTTCTTTCTTTCTTTCTTTCTTTCTTTCTTTCTTTCTTTCTTTCCCTTTCTTTCTTTCTTTCTTTCTTTTTCTTTCTTTCTTTCTTTCTTTCTTTCTCTTTCTTTCTTTTTCTTTCTTTTCTTCCTTCCTTCTCCCTTTCTTTTTCTTTCCTTCCTTCCTTCCTCTCCCTCTCTTTCTTTCTTTCTTTCTTTCTTTCTTTCTTTCTCTTTTTCTTTCCTTCCTTCCTCTCTCTCTTTCTTTTCTTTCCTCTTTCTTTCTTTTTATTTCTTTCCTTCCTTCCTTCCTTCTCTCTTTCTTTCTTTTTCTTTCCTTCCTTCCTTCCTCTCCCTCTCTTTCTTTTCTTTCTTTTTTCTTTCTTTTTCTTTCCTTCCTTCCTTCCTCTCTCTCTTTTCTTTCTTTCTTTCTTTCTTTTTCTTTCTTTCCTTCCTTCCTTCTCCCTTCCTTCCTTTCTTTCTTTCTCTCTTTTTCTTTCCTTCCTTCCTCTCTCTCTTTCTTTTCTTTCCTCTTTCTTTCTTTCTTTCTTTCTTTCTTTCTTTCTTTCTTTCTTTCTTTCTTTCTTTCTTTCTTTCTCTTTCCTTCCTTCCTCTCTCTCTTTCTTTTCTTTCTCTTTCTTTCTTTTTCTTTCTTTCCTTCCTTCTCTCTTTCTTTCTTTCTTTCTTTCTTTCTTTCTTTCTTTCTTTCTTTCTTTCCTTCCTTCCTTCCTTCCTTCCTTCCTTCCTTCCTTCCTTCCTTCCTTCTTTCTTTCTTTCTTTCTTTCTTTCTTTCTTTCTTTCTTTCTTTCTTTCTTTCTTTCTTTCTTTCTTGGCTGCTTTGGGTCTTCATTGCTGTACGCAGGCTTTCTCTAGTTGTGGCAAGTGGGGATTACTCTTCATTGTGGTGCATGGGCTTCTCATTGCTGTGGCTTCTCTTTGTGGAGCATGGGCTCTAGGCACATGGGCTTCAGTAGTTGTAGCTCACAGGCTCAATAGTTGTGGCTTACAGGCTTAGTTGCTCTGCGGCATGTGGGATCTTCCCAGATCAGGGATTGAACCCATGTCCCCTGCATTGGTAGGTGGATTCTTAACCACTGTGCCACCAGGGAAGTCCCAGGTTATCTGTTGTTTATCAAACCATGCTTAAGTTACGGTGGCATAAAATAACTGCTTTGTGTGCTATCGAAGTCTGTGAGTCAAGAATTCAGGGTGGGCATGACAAAGATGGGTTGATTTTGCTGCATGGTGTCTGGGCCTCAGCTGGGAAGACTTGAAGGTTGAGGTGCCTCAACAGCTGGAGGCTGAAATCATCTGGATTTCAGACATCATTTCCATGTTTGGTGGTTGATACTGAGTGTTGGGGTAGTGGGGGACCTCAGCTGGGGCTCTTGGTCAGTACACATGACCTCTCTATGTGGCTGCTTGGGCTTCCTTACAACATGGTGGCTGAATTCTAAGAGCAAGTGCCCCAAGAGAACAAGACATAAGTGCCTGGTATTTTTATTTCTTGGATTTTATTGTCTTGAAAGTCACACAGGGTCATTTCTGTTGTGCCTACTGGTTGAGGCAGTTACAGAGGCCCGCCCAGGATCAAGGAGGGGTGACATGAATCCTACCTCACATAAGAGGGCCAAGGTGACATTGTAAGAAGAGCACATGGGATGGGAGATGTATATTATTGAGGCTATCTTTGGAAATCTGCCACATGAAATGTTCCCGGTGTCCCCTTCCCATGATCCAGAAGGCAGCTTCAAACTTTCAATTGAGGACAACACCTTAGAGGATGAAGAGCAATAAGATGGACAGAACCTGGGTCCCTGAGTGACACATGGAGCAGAGCCACCCATGAACCAGGACTTCCCTGTCTGGACTGTTTTTCAAGGGAAATAACACTAAGCCATTCCATTGAGGCAGTGGTGGGGGGGGGCTCTGTGCTACACCAGCTTATCTTAGAATCCTAATAAATACATTATCTTTAATGAAAGAATTAGAGGTGAGGTGCATATGGAAGGGAGGTTTTTCCCTTT
The DNA here is from genome assembly GCF_030028045.1 of Hippopotamus amphibius kiboko. Lineage (NCBI taxonomy): Eukaryota > Metazoa > Chordata > Mammalia > Artiodactyla > Hippopotamidae > Hippopotamus > Hippopotamus amphibius. Next base: position 12,408,539 of record NC_080200.1, on the reverse strand, counting down.
CTTTGTGGACTTTTTGTACTCTTTGAATTATATAACAACACAGACACTCACAGACACACAGACACACACACACACACACAAAAATGCCAGTGGGATTACCTAGATGGTTATAGATCAACTATTTTTAGTTTCTCCAGCAAATATTATTTCTAACATGGTTTGATGAATGAAATAATGGTGTTATGGGCTGAATTGTGTCCCCCCCTCAAATTAACGTGTTGAAACACTAACCCCCCATACCTCAGGATGTGATTGTATTGGGGGATAGGGCCTTGTAAGAGGTATTTAAGTTAAAATGAGGTCATTTTAGTGGGCCCTAGTTCTATCTGATTGATGTCCTTATAAGAAAAAATTTGGACACACAGAGAGACAGCAGGGATGTAGATGTGCAGAGAGATGAGCATGTGAGGACACAGCCATAAAGAGGCTTCAGAAGGAACCAATCTTGCCAACACCTTGATGTTGCACGTTCGGCCTCCAGAACTGTGACAAAATAAACTTCTATTGTTTAAGCCACCCAGTCTGTTGTATTTTGTTATGGCTGTCCTAGCAAACTAATGGGTTACTTTTCTTAGAATCATACATTCAATGAATCAGGCTTTGGGGGGACCATAGGAAGCCATTTTTCAAATGAGATTCCATGACTCTGCCTCGCTGCCAGTTAGTGATATTTGGAGCTGAAGAGCAGCAATCCTGGGTCTAAATTCATTCATTATCCTTTCTGGATGTGTCCAGGTCACGTAGGAAACCTTTTTTTTTTCTTTCTTTTTTTGTCCTGGCAAGATTTTGAAGTAAGACATTCCAGAGTGAGAGTTCAGGGACCAACTTTCCCAGGGGTAAAATAATTTTGAAGGAGTGGAGAATGTTCTGGCTGCAGACAGACCCCCTCATGGATTCCGTCACTTGTAAATTTGATGATGCAAGTTGACGGCTGAGAGGTTAATGACCACATGTCTTGCCGAAAAGCCACTCTGCCATTATTGCCCAACTAACTGATTTGTAACATGCCTGAGGGAGATTTAGAGTGTGAGTGATCCATCCTAAATAGCACATAAACACACAAGTCAAAATATATCCTTGTATTTGTTAAGTCCTTGATAGGAAAAAGGCCAAGCTTTAAAACTTAAAAAATATATTACTGGGGGAGGGATAAATTAGGAGGTTGAGATTAACATGTACACACTACTATATATGTATATGTATAACTGAATCACTTTGCTGTACACTGGAAACTAACACAACATTGTAAATCAACTGTACCCCAATATAAAATAAAAATTAAATTGGTAAACAAAAAAGAAAAGAAAGATAACCAACAAGGATGTATAGCACAGGGAACTATTCTCAATATTTTGTAATAACCTATAAGGGAAAAGAATCCGAAAAAAGAATATATATATGTATTTTGATTACATATATTTGATCAAAATACATATATATACATATATATTCTTTCATATGTATATTCTTTTATATATATATATAACTGAATCTGTGCTGTACACCTGAAACTAACACAATATTGTAAATAAACTATACTTAAATTTAAAAAAAGAAAAAAAACCCCACATTATTATTAGAGCACTAGTTCTCACACTTTTTGGTCTCATGCCCGCTCTGCCCTTTGAATATTACTGAGGACCCTACAGAGCTTTTTTTAATGTAGGTTGTAGTTATCAATATTTACTGTTTTAAAATTAAAATTGAGAAAATTTACAATGTACATTTAAAATTTACTTACAATAACAATAAAACCATTGAATGTTAACATGAACAACATATTATGTTTTCTAAATCAAAAAAATTAGAAAAGTGGCATTACTTTGCATATTTGCAAATCTCCTTAATGTCAGGTTTAATACACATCTATATTCTAATTTGTGAGACTACTCTGTCACTCTGTTGTGAAATTTTGTTTTAGTCCAAGCCTATGAAGACAATCTACAAACATGCAGTTGGAAAAGGGAGGAAAAAGCATTTCAATAGCCTTTTCAGGAACTTGGGAATTCTTTTTTGATACTATACTAAAACTCAAAGAATGGTAGTTTCATTAAGGTTAGTTGTAGTGAGCAATCACCATTTCAATGGGTTCTGCTTTATTAAAATTCATTGGTCTACCTTGCACTTCTTATGACATCGTGCATAGTCTTTTGGAAAATATTAGTTCACTAAATTATGCAGATCTTCCAAACATCTACACATCACATTGCATAATTAAAAAAAAAAACCATTTGTTAATATCAGCACCAATCTCATCAGAAAAGTCAGTATTGGAAAGCTGTCAAACACAACCACAAACACATGTCTTCCAAAATTCTAATTTTCTCTTGAAAGCTCAAATTTCATCATTGGCAACAAACTGTCAGTTATTTTCCTTGAAGTGGCAGGCTCATTTCATTCATTTTTGAGAAAGTTTCTGCCAAATACCCAAGTCTGAATCACCATAGTTAGCCAGTTGTTCTTTACATAAATCATTGTTCATGAAAAAACTGGCCAATTCAACTTGCAAACATTCACATAAGTGCTGTCCTCAAGATACCCACCTACCTGTCTATTGTCATTGGCCCAGAGGTGGTCATGTGATACAGGCTGGGCCAATCAGAGTGCATCTCAGGACAGAGCCATTCTATCTCCTTCTCCAGTGTGAACAGGAAGCATGGCGCTCCAGAGAAGCTGGAAACCCACTTGTGACCATAGTGATGGCCAACACCATGAAGGGAAGAGCAGAGAGATGGGAAGAAATTAGGCCATTGTTGACATCACTGAGCCAGTATACCAAGCCTCTCTTGAAAACCCATCCTACTTTTCATTTATTATATTTATGATGTCTGCTTGGTATATCATCCACTGGGTGACTTAAACAATAGACATTTGTTTCCTCCAGTTCTGGAGGCTAAAAGACCGAGATCAATGTTCCAGTCAAATAAGTGAGGGCTCCTATTCCTGGCTTTCAGATGGCCTCCTTCTTGCTGTATCCACACATGGCCTTTCCTGGTTCAAGAACATAGAGGCAATGTGATTTCTCTCTTTTCCTCTTCTTATTAGGACTCCAGTCTTATTGAACTAGGGCCCCACCTTTATGACCTTATTTAATCTTAATTACCTCCTAAAAGCCCGGTATACAAATACAGTCACCTTGGGGGTTAGGATTTAGCATATGGATTTTAGGAGGATACAATTCAATCCACAGCAGTCAATAATTCTATTTATGTCCAGTGCAGTTTGAGATTTTACTTATTCACAACCAGAAGCATCCTAAATAAGGCAGTGGAAACTTAAGTGATTTTTTAATGTCTGAGCCTCAGTTTTCTCATCTGTAAAAATCAGGAGGTCCCTATTGTTCTCAAGTTACCATGTGGATTAAGTGAAACAATGTATTTGGGAATGTTTGGAATAATATGAAGTTCATGGAAGATATTCATGAAAATTAATATTAACAAGAATTCTGCCAGACAAGGGTCAGAGATAGGTACAGCAAGGAGAGGGGAAAAGGGGGAAATGACATCCTGTTTTCCAAAGAGATAAATAGCGATATGAAGATGCATACTTAGGGTATGTACGTCTGACACACAAATCCAAAAATAAACCTTTAGACACTATATGGCGAGAGTAATTATAAATATAGCAATATTAGCTGTGAGTGACAAGCCCAAGTAGAGGACGTGGAGGTGATTTAGAAGGTCTTCATGCAAAGCATCTTGAGTTGCTATAAAAGTATTTGATATTTACAGCTCAAGAAAGAGATGAAAATTAAGAGAAGATAGTTCATGATCCGACTGTGGATCTGCTCTGTTGTAGGTGCTGTCAATGCCCAGTTTTTCTCCTCTCATTCTCAGGTCGTGACACCTTGGCCCAACTTCCAAAGGCCAGCAAGGCCAGCATCTGCATTCATTTTCCTGAGGCTTTCCATGGCGTTTGAGGCACACACTGTGATCTACACAGTCAGGCCAGAAACGTCAGGGAGACAACAGCCTCCATGAGTGCAGGCAACCAGTGACTGGTAGGAGGTAGTGGATAAATACCGCAGGTCTCTCTCCCCTCCTTTGGACAATACCGAGATCTGTATTCTATGCTGCTTCCCAGAGGCTCCCAGAGAGGCTGAGTTCCAGTTTCCCATGGTGGCAACTTGCTGGATAACATGCTCTGTACTTGCTGGCTTCCTTCCCTGTGTCACTTTCCATTCCCCTCCTGGGTCTCCCGGAACGATCTCTAAAATCAACTACTTTCAGTTGAATAGTGTCTAAGAGTCTGCCTCTGAGAGCCCAAACTAAGATGCACTCCCCCACCTGCATGCATATATTTTGCCAAGAATAAGAATTCCTTACGGTTTTCTATAGTGTTTCACACTTTTCAAGGTAAATTCACATACAAGGGGATATTATTCAGCAATAAAAAAGAATAAAACAGCAATGGACGCAACAACATGGAGGAATCTCATATGCATTATGCTGTGTGAAAGAACCCACACTCAGATGACTGTATACAATAATCTTTCTTTTATACGATTTCCTGGGGATGACAAAACTATAGGGACAGAGGCGATCTATGATTGCTATGGGCTGAAGGTGCGGGAAGGAGTTAATTACAAAGGGTCACAAGGGAACTGTTTGGGGTGATGGAACTCTTTTATATGTTGATTTTGGGGACAGTTCCATGGCTGTGTGCATTTTTCAAACCTCATAGAACTGTACACTTATCGAATTTGACTGCATATAAATTATACCTCAGTAAAAAAAAGGTCATTTAAAGAAAGAGCATTCATCATCATCTTAGCTGGTTGTCATGACAACCCGGCAGCAATCAGGCATGATTATTCATCTTTTCAGCCAAATGTTTTGAGCCATATCTGCACTTTTCAATGCTGCTTCCTCCTAAACCCACCACTGCTTGTCTTCCAAACTGCCATTCCTCTCAAATTGTTCTTGCTAAGGTCCCTAGTAACCTCATATTTGCTCAAGTCCTTGGCTAATTTTCAGCCCTAACTTCCTTGACTTTTTTTTTTTAACCACTTGGCATTCCTGATGCTCCTGCCTTGGATCTCCTCCAGCCCATGGCTTTCGGGATGCTGCTCTTTCCCACTCTGCCTTTGGCTGTCTTCAGTTGCTTCTTTATCCCATCCCTCCCCATTTGCCTGCTTTTCCTCTACTCATATTTCTTCCCACCTCCCTCGGGGAGCGCACCCAGCCTTTTGGCACCAAATATCACTTAGATACCCATGACTTCCAGATCTGTTTTACATCTTATTCCCTTACTTCCTTCTTACCTGGATTTCTAGTATAATACTCATCAGTCGAATTTGCAGCCTCCAAAAATGACATTAAATCAGGGAAGCTTTTTCTAAATTTTCCAAAACAAAACTTACAGCTTAGTGCTTCTGTCACTAGGTTTCAGGCCACTTACTTAACTTCACATTTTCTTTATCCATTTATCTATTGATGGACATTTAGGTTGTTTTCATATCTTGGCTGTTGTGAATAATACTGCAATGAACATGGGAGTACAAATATCTTATCAAGACCTAGATTTTCTTTCCTTCAGATATATACCCAGAATTAGGATTGCTGAATCATGCAGCAGTTTTATTTTTAATTTTTTGAGGAACCTCCATACTGTTTTCCATAATGGCTATACCAATTTATATTCCCACCAGCAGTGCACAAGTGTTCCCTTTTCTCTACATCCTTTCCAACACTTGTTATCTCCTGTCTTTTTGAGAATAGCAAAGGTTCATAATCTTGACCTTAACTGGCTAAAGACAATACTGTCCTGAATAAATCCGATTAAAAGAGCACTATTTCATCTTCCTTTGAATTTTTTATAACTGTAAAAGTTATGCATGTTGAAAGAAAAATACACTCCAGAAATACACTCCAAAATACTGGGAAGTGAAGATCTCCATTAATTTCTCACCAAGAGCTCACCAATATTAGTGATTTGCAGTTAATCCTTTCAAACATTTATTTATAAATATACGCTATTGTTAATTTTCGAAGTTAGAACATATTGCACATACTGTTCTGTTATCTGCTTTACTTACTTGGTAAGATATATTGGATATCTTGTGATTTTAATGCATTTATTTTACAACTGCAGAGGATGCTGCAGTAATCTGAATAACGTTCCTTCACCAAGAGTTAATCCCTGGAATCCGTGAATATTATCTTATACAACCACAGGGATTTTGCAGATGTAATTAAGAATTTTGAGATGAGGAGATATCCTGGATTATCCAGGTGGATCCAATGTAATCACAGGGGTCTTTAAAAGAAAAAGGAAGGAGAAGCAGGAAGGAGATCAGAGACAGAAGGCAATGTGATGATGGAAGCAGAGAGAGAGAGGTATTTGAAGATGCTACACTGCTGCCTTTGAAGGTGGAGGTCGTGAGCCAAGGAATGCATCTCTAGAACCTGGAAAATGCAAGGAAATAAATTCTTTTTTAGAGCTTCCAGAGAGATGCACAGCTCTGCCTCCACTTCGGTTGCAGATTAGTGGAACCCATTGCAGAAAATAGATTTATGCTATTTTAAGCAACTAAGTTTGTGGTAATTTGTTAGAGTAGCAATAAGAAACTAATACAGATGCCATTCTATGTTGTGGCATAATTTATTTAGCCTGTATTCTATTGATGGTCATTTAGGTTACTGCAAAGTTTTTTTGTTTGTTTGTTTGTTTTTTGTTTTTTGTCTTTTGTTTTGCCATTACAATTGATGCTTGTGGTAGATTGCCAAAATGGTACAAATTCTAATGCTTCTCTGTATTCATTAGCTTTGTAGCATCCTATTACTTTGACTGTGGGCTTGGCTATATGACTTGCTTTGGTCAATGGAATGTTGGTAAGAAGATGCTTGAAAGGTGCCTATGTGACTGGCCTTACTTAATCTTGCACCACGGCCATCACCATGAGAACATGCACAGGATAGCCTGCTGGCCAGTGAGAGACATGTGGAGCATAGCCAAGTCACACTTGTCACCCGAAGGTCAGCTGGCTAACCATCTGTCTTGCGAGTAAGTCTAGCTAAGATAGCAAAAGCATTGATCCTCAACTGACCCCAGGCATATGAGCAACAAACTTACTGCTGTATGCCATTGATATTTTGTGCTTGTTTGTTACGCAGTATTATCATGGCAATAGGTAACTGATACAAAGCTGTTCTGAGCATTTGTGCAATTTTCTTTCTAGGTTAGGGTTAACATTAGAAATGAAATTTTGAGAAAATGGTTATTATAGTAGACATCTTTTGGAGCATCTTCCTGTCTACAGTCCAGTGACCTCCACCTCTCTCCTTGGGAATCATTCTCTCTTCCAAAGGAATGGGCCAGGAAGCCATGTTGGTGATTGCTCTTCCTTCCTAACTTCCCCAGCCACAATTGATTACATTGGGAAGGGCATCTCACCTAACTAGCTATTTCAGAGCCTTTATGCTACTTTGGAATTCGGACTGAAAGATTTTTTGTTTTAATCTACATTGGTTCCTTGACTGGAAAGTACCATGGGAAGGGGATCATTTTTATTTCATTCCCAACATACTGCGTGCAAGAACATAATAATCACCAACCATATGATGTGCTTACTGTGCTCTAGGCACTCTGCATTTATTATTTCATTTTCTCACACCAGCCCTATAATTCAAGTCCCACGATTATTCTCATTTTACGGCTGAGAAAACTGAGACTCAGAGAGATTAAATACCTTGCCCAAGAGCACACAGTCAGAAAGAAGCAAAGACAGATCTGCCTCTCACATATCTAACTGCAGTGCTATATATTCTGCCACCATGTGGCAGGTGCTCAAAGAATATTTGAGCATGAATATATGGATGGATGCAGAGTGAGAAGATTGAAGCCGATGTGTAGGTATTGAAGACCTAGCAGGTTCTTTTGGCTTTTTTTAAAAATTAATTTTTATTGGAGTATAGTTGCTTTACAATGTTGTGTTAGTTTCTCTGATGGCTTTAATTAATTAATTAATTAGGCTGCATTGGGTCTTTGTTGCAGCGTGTGGGCTCCAGAGTGTGTGGGTTCAGTAGTTGTAGTGCACAGGCTCTAGGGCTTAGTTGCCCCGAGGCATGTGGGATCTTAGTTCCATGACCAGGGATCAAACCCACGTCCCCTGCATTGGAAGGTGGATTCTTAACCATTGGGCCACCAGGAAAGTCCCTCTCTGTTGGCTTTTTGATGACTGGTCCTAGTTCCTGTGAGAGGAACACTTGATCGTGCATTATGAGGTATAGCATGTCCTTTCCCATTTATCATCATCATAATTTTGCTTGGGCTACATTTAGTTAGTTTATGCTACACACTTCTAAAAAATAAATAAATATAAGCCTGCATTTTAGGTTTAAATAATATTTTAATAATATATATATTAATAATATTAATACAACTTTGCCCTCCCAACAATTTATAACAATGTTTACTCCCACAACAGCATGAATTAATGCCTGTCTTTCCACATCCTAGCCCACACTGGATATTATCAATTTTTTTTTTTTTTATGTTCAGGGAAGAGACAAGCTTCCTTCTAGTCTCCCTGGGCTGGTAGACAGTTTTCCTGGTACCCATTCCCTAGGGTGTGGTCCTACCTGAATCTCAGCTCTTTATAAAAAAGTCAATTCCTATTCATCTATTCACTAAGACATGAGGCTACATCTCTCACCTTGCAGAGTCAGTAAAGCCCCTAATATGTCCTCACCATTATGCTCGACAAGTTTTTTTGGTGCCACATTGATTGCCTACCTCCTGACTCTCAGTTGTCTCTTCTCTGACTCCTGGGCAACCCTTTATTTCTTCAGCGCTCACTCATGCATGTATATTTGTAAGACATCATTAACCATTAGGGAAACGCAAATGAGAAACCCAATGAGATATGACTACACACTCACTGGAATGGCTATCATCCAAAAGACTGATGATAGTAATTGCCGGTGAGGCTGGGGAGTGACGTGCCCACTGCTGGAAGAAAACAATGTGGCAGCTTCTTATGGAGTTAAATGTATGTTCACCTGAGGACCTGGCAATTCCGATCCTGGGTATTTACCCAGGGTAAATGAAAACACATGTCCACACAAAGGCTTGTATGTGATTGTTCACCGCAGCTTTGTTTGTAATAGTCAAACACTGGCACCAAGCCAAATGTCTATCAACAGGTGAGTGGACAAACTGTGGTTCAGCCATACAATGGAATATAATAAAAAGGAACAGATACTGGTAAACAGACAAATGTGGATGAATTTTAAAAACATTATGTCGCATGAAAGGAGTTGAACACAATAGAGGACATACTGTATGAGTCCATTTACGTAAAATTATAGAATAGATGAGTTTAATCTAGAGTGACAGAAAACAGATCTGTGGTGGTCTGGGGACAGGGATGGGGGTGTTGACAGCAAAGGGGCACGAGGGAACTTTTGGGGTGATGGAAATGTTCTGAATCTTGATGGTGGTAGTGGTTATGTGGTATATACATTAGTCAAAACTCATCAACCTGTACTTTTCAGATGGATGCCTTGTATTGTAGGTAATTTATTTTATTTATTTCTGTTTATTTATTTATTTATTTATTTTGTGGCTCATGGGCTTAGTTGCTCCGTGGCAATGTGGGATCCTCCCGGACCAGGGATCGAACTGTGTTCCCTGCATTGGCAGGCGGACTCCCAACCACAGCACCACCAGGGAAGCCCTATTGTAGGTAATTTATATCTCAGTAAAGTTGATTACAGTGTGTTCTGTATTATCCAGTAGGGGCTCAGTATAGTGGTGGGCTTTTCTCCATGTCCTCTCACCATTGGACTCCTCCTGGAAGTCTTCAGCCTGTCTTTTGCTAGCCCAACATTTTTTGAGGACCCACATTGTGTGGAACAATAAAGTGCTTACTTAAGAAAATAATGTGCTTTTTTATTTCATAATCACTTCATCAAGATTAGCCCATTCATGATTGTTAACCTATTTATTTATTTATTTATTCCAGGTCTTTGTTGCAACAGGTGGGCTCCTTAGTTGTGGCTTACCAGCTCCTTGGTTGTGGCATGCAATCTCTTACCTGCGGCATGCATGTGGGATCTAGTTCCCTGACCAGGGATTGAAGCTGGGCCCAGTGCTTTGGGAGCACAGAGTCTTATCCACTGTGCCACCTGGGAAGTCCCTTAACCTATTTTATAAGGAGGAAACAGACTCAGAGTAACTGTTATTGAATGAATTGTGTCTCCTCACAGTCTTAGTCCATTCAGGCTGCTATAACAGAATACTGCAACCTGGATGGCTTATAAAGAACAGACGTTTACTTCTCACAGTTGTGGAGGTTGGGAAGTTCAAGACCAAGTCACCAGCAGATTCACTATCTGGTGAGGGCCTACTTTCTGGATGGCCATCTTCTCCTTGTGTCCTTACATGGCAGAAGGGATGAAGGAGCTCTCTGTGGTCACGTCTTATGAGGGCATGAATCCCATTCTGGAAGGCTCCACCCTCATAACCTAATCACTGCCCAAAGTCCTCACCTCCTAATACCATCACATTGGGGTTAGGATTTCAACATATGACTTTTGGTGGGATGCATTCAGTCTATAGCCTCCCTGAAAAGTCTTACCTTGAAGTCCTAACTCCCAGTACCTTGGGATGTGTCCTTATTTGGGAATAGGGTCATTGCAGACATAACTAGTTAAAAATGAGGTCATTAGGGTGGGCTGTAATCCAATATGACTGATGTCGTTATAAAAAAGGGGAAATTCAGTTGCAGCCATGTCTATGGAGAATGCCAGGTGAGCATGAAGACAGTTATCTAGAAGCCAAAGGGAGAGGCTGGAGCAGACCTTTCCCTCACAGCTTCAGTAAGAACCTGTCCCGTTGCCAGCTTTTAGCCTCCAGCACCAACGAGTGAATGTTTTTGTTTTTTTGTTTAAATACCCAGTTTGTGTACAGTCCTCCCTCAGTATCTGTGGGGCATTTGTTTCAGGTCCCTCATGGGTACCAAAATTCAGGGATGCTCAAATCCCTTACAGTCGGATTTATCAATCCATGGGTCCCTGAATCTGAGGATTGGTTGAATCCCCAGATGTAGAACCCATGGATTCAGAGGACAGACTATACTTTGTTCCAGCTGACCTAGCAAACTAAAACAGCAACTTAGAAATCATGAAGGTAGGTGGTGGCAACGTTGGGGTCTGACCACAGATTCCATTTCAGAGTTTGATCACTTTCACTGTGAGTCCTTTCTTGGTTAAAGTGATTGGCTCACACAAGTGAGGGATGAAATCATTTCATTTGACATTTTGGTCTCTTGCTTTCCTCTCTCCCAATTGCCCTTCTCTCGCTGTTACCAAGTAATCGGACTTTGCCCAGGATATACAAGCAGCAATTCTCTAGCCTGGGCGGATGGCAAAGGCACTCACTGTGCGGGTGGTGGATGGTGTCATATTTCCCAGCAGCTCTGTGTATGCAGTTTCAGCTGTGGGACTTGGAGAGAGACCTCTTACACCCTGTAGGGCATAATAAGTTTTGGCCAGCTGTCTGCTCTTTTGGCCAAGAGAAACATGATCGGGAGAACATAAATAGAGTAATGACCCTCCTCTTCTGGAAGAACTGGCTCAAAACCAGACATCACAATGGATGCAAATGTGTAGGTGGAACAGTCCTTAAGATTTATTGGGGACTCCTTGGAGAATCTATTTTACCTTTTGTATCTATTTCCCTTGGTAGCCAGAGGAGAAAAAAAAAAATCAGGTCAAACAGACTGCTGAGAAAAGTGACCCAAATCACAGGGATTCAGAAAATAACTGATGATGTTCTGGCAACAAAACACTGGTTAAAAAATTGGTTAAACTCCATTTGCCTTCCTGCTCCACCCTCTCCTATTTTCCACTTTGCTCTGTGCCTTCAGAGGCTGACCTATAAGGATGACATCACTGGGCTTTATTGTCTCCTGCTGTACTAGTCAGTGTTCTCCTGAGTAACAGAACCAATAGGATGTATATATATAGAAAGAGATTTATTATAAGGAATTAGCTCATGCAATTATGAAGCCTGACAAGTCCAGAATTTTCAAGGTGGGCCAGGAAATTATAGATCTAGGAGAGCCAATGGAGTAGTTCCAGTCATAAGGCTGGCAGACCCAACAGACCTAGGAAGAGCCAGTGCTGGATGTTGAGTTGGTGGGCTGGGTCAGAAATAGATGTAATTGAAGAGAAAGAGAAAAGAGAGCCAGGTAGAGGTGATAGCAAGCCCAAACAGCTGATGTATTGTTTTTGGTCCAGGATCTATAAAAGCTCTTGACACAGGAATTCTGACAGTTCTAAGCTCAGAGCTCTGCACTCACACTTCTCTGGAGGTGAGTAACATACTGGATGTTATATGTTGGTTGTATAGTTTGTGCACTGCACAAATCTTGTGGATGCCCTAGCTGTGTGTCCAGACCTGGTGTGATGGCAGTTTCTTCCCTTCCCATCTCTTATTTCAGTTGCCTCCTATTTTTGAGTGGAAACACTCAAAACAGTCTGGTTGGAGTCCCACATCCTCATCCTGTGAGTGACACCTTATTACCATTCCAAATACTTGACTGCTCTCAACTTCCAGACTGTAGTAGATGCAAATGACCACACATTCTTTGCAGTTTCTCCCACTGTGAAGTGGAGTCTGTTTTCCCATACACCTGAATCTGGGCTGGATCATGTGATTTGCTTTGACTAATAGAATATGGCAAAAATGATAGTAGGAAAGTTTTTATTCTAGGCCTCAAGGGATTTGTAGCTTCTGCTCTTCCTTTCTTACAGCTCTTCTTCCTTCTTTTTTTTTCAATATTCATTCATTTATTTATTTGGCTGTGTTGGGTCTTCATTGTTGCATGCGAGCTTTCTCTAGTTGTGGAGAGCGGGGGGCTACCCTTCATTATGGTGTGCAGGTTTCTTAGTGCAATGGCTTCTCTTGTTGCAGAGCATGGGCTCTAGGCATGTAAGCTTCAATAGTTGCAGCATGCAGGTTCAGTAGTTGTGGCACACGGGCTTAGTTGCTCCACGGCATGTGGGATCTTCCCAGACCAGGGATTGAACCCATGTCCCCTGCATTGGCAGGCTGATTCTCAACCACTGCGCCACCAGGGAAGTCCCTCTTAACAACTCTTCTGCCACCATGTAAACAAGCTTAGGCTAGTCCACTGGAGGATGAGTTACCACATGGGTTGGAGGTGAGCTCTTCTAGCAAATAACCCTCGGACTACTCAGCTTTCCAGCAGGTAGGAATGTGGCCATACTAATCACCCAGACCCAGTCATAGCAACAGCAGACTGCAGAGATCAGCTGACCTGGCCAACATCAGAGGAACCATTGAGTTAACCTAAACAATATGACAAATAACTAATGTTTCATTGCTCTACACCACTAATTTCAGGGATGGCTTGTTATATAGAAAGTGCTAGCTGATATGTAGACACAGGAAGATAACCTTTCTCTATCCTCTTGAAGTTTAGTGTAGTCATGTGACTTGCTCTGGCCAATGACATATGAGCAGAAGTGATGTGAGTCACTTCTGTGGAGTATTTAAGAACTGGGGCACCATTCTCCATCTCCCTTTTCATTTGCATGGTACCTGACATTGTTCTCGCTAGTGGAGACTTCAACAGTCTGGGTCCTTGGATGAGAGTGTTTGTGGAGAACATTTCATCTTTGAAGGACATTTAACATGGGTGAAAATACACTTTTACCATTTTGGCCACTGAAATTTTGGAGATATTTGTTATTGCAGCATAATCTGGCCTAGTCCAGAGATCTGAGATGTCCTTCCCTACCCCACATGAGCTACAGTTTGCATGGATCTTGTTGTTGGGGAGACTTTTACATCACGTTCTCTTTGCTCTTAGAAAGCATGAGTTCTTCATCCACATCCTGCCTCATACACAAAATTTATCCTCACTTAACAAAACCCTCTTTCCTCGTTTCAAGGAGGAAGGAGGGGAAACTTTTTTTGTTATTTAAAGAGACATAGGGGACTTCCTGGTGGTCCAGTGGTTAAGTATATGCCTTCCAATGCAGGAGATGTGGGTTCGATCCTTGGTCAGGGAACTAAGATCCCACGTGCCCACATGCTGCAACTGCAGAGCCCACGCACTCTGGAGACCTCGCGCCGCAACTAGAGAGGGGCCTTCACACTGCAATGAAGAACCCGCACGCCACAGTGAAAGATCCCATATACCCAACCAAGACCCGATGCAGCCAAAAATAAATAAATAAATAAATAAATATTTTTTAAAAAATTAAAGAGACATAGAACAAAGGGGAATATTCATTCATCCATCCATTCAACAAATATTTTAAAGGAGCTTATTTTTTCATTCCTTCATTCACTTATTCATTCAGAAAATATCTACTGTGTGCTGCAAACAGTTGCACCTGCTGGAAATGCAGCTATGAATGAAACAAAGCCCCTGCCCTCATGGAGCTCACGTTCCAGTGGGGGGAAACTAACAGATCAAATAAACAGATATATAATATAATATCAAGTAGTGATAAATGCAACTATGAAAAGATCAACAAAGAAAAACAGGGTAAGGGGTTGGAAAGTGACGAGGGCTGTTTTTCAGGTAGGGCACAGAAATGACCTCTCTCAGTGATATTTGTTACTAAAAGTGGGGAATCCAGCAGCTCACTGCTGAAAGGCCAACAAAGGGGCAAAGTTGGTAGAAAGGAAAGTTTGCTTTATTTCGGATGCCAGCAACCAAGAGGGGCTGGGAAGGGTGGACTCCTGTCCACAGGCCACCTCCCCCTAACCCCCACTGACAATCAGGGGGCAAGAGCTTTATAGCCGGAGGGAGGGGGCTACATGTAGTAACAGCACAGTCAGCTCTGACAGTCGTCTTGAAGTTGGTCATGCAGTAGTCTAACCAGCATCACCTTGATTGCTTTTTTTTTGGTTGCTGTTTTTATTGGCTGTGCCTCCCAGCTTGCGGGATCTTAGTTCCCCGACCAGGGATTGAACCCAGGGCATTCAGCAATAAAAGCGCAGAGTCCTAACCACTGGACCACCAGAGAATTCCTCCATCTTGATTGTTTTAAGTATGGTTAATCTTCGGTTCCAGGGTCAGTTTGTTCCCATTTCCTTGAGGCCAATTCTTGGAATTGTGTCTGCTTATGTCATGGCTACAGTCTGGTTATCATGTAGTTAACTTCTTCCACCTGGTGGGGGTTTCAATATCTACAAGATAGCTCACAGGAGATGGCTCAGAATATTATCTATAGCCCTTGAGGAGGAACTAAATGTCCTTGATGTTGCTTAATGGCTAAACTATTATTATTTTGCCTTGCTTGACTGTTTTCCTTTGCTTCTGTATTTTCTCACTTCTCTGATTAAACTTATTCTTTGGCTAAAGTCTTTTTCCAAAGACAAAAGGCAGGCAGAGGATACTGGGGGGAAGGACCACAGGGTCCTGCTCCATTTCAGTATTTCATCAGAGATCTGAACAAAGTGATGGAGTGAGGCTGGGCACTCTTTTCTTAGATTCTTTTCCCATATAGGCCATTACAGAGTATTGAGTAGAGTTCCTTGTGCTATACAGTAGGTCCTTATTAGTTACCTATTTTACTTTATTTCTAAAGATATTTATTTATTTATTGACTGTGTTGGGACTTCTTTGTTGCGTGCCGGCTTTCTCTAGCTGTGGCGAGCGGGGGCTACTCTTCGTTGTGGTGCACCAATTCTAGGCACACAGGCTTCAGTAGCTGCAGCACGCAGGCTCAGTAGTTGCGGCGCGTGGGCTTAGTCGCTCCAAGACATGTGGGATCTTCCCGGACCGGAGATCGAACTCGTGTCCCCTGCATTGGCAGGCAAATTCTTAACCACTGCACCACCAGGGAAGTCCAGTTATCTATTTTATATATAGTATGGCCCAACATTATTTCATCCTATGCGTATAACCGCTCCTATCATTGAAAGACTATAGCAGCAAATAAATGGGAGGCATCTTTATTTTTACTTTTAATTCAGTCTAGTTTTGCTTGAATTTCACAGGTTTTGGACTTCTTCTCTGGGTCAACGGATCAGTAGATGGTCGCAATTATGCTGTATTACAAACTACCCCAAAGCTCAGTGGTTCAAAGCAATAGTTATATATCTCTACACACCTGTGAATCTGCCAAATTGGCAAATCTGGGCAGGGCTCAGCTGGTTGACTCAGCTCCAT
The DNA here is from genome assembly GCF_030028045.1 of Hippopotamus amphibius kiboko. Classification (NCBI taxonomy): domain Eukaryota; kingdom Metazoa; phylum Chordata; class Mammalia; order Artiodactyla; family Hippopotamidae; genus Hippopotamus; species Hippopotamus amphibius. The sequence continues at coordinate 12,392,380 of NC_080200.1, read as the reverse complement.
GGGTCTTTCATCCTTGTCCTGGGGTAGCTGCACTCATGGTGACAGCAGAGGTGCAAGATGGCAGGTGGAAACATGTGAGGCCTCTTAAGGTCCAGGCTTGAAACCAGCTTATGGCCACTTCTGCCCACGTGCTGTTGACCAAAGCAAGTCCAAAGCCAAGGGCTGAGGAAATGCATGCCACCCACGATGAGGATGTGGAAAAGATAGAGATACAGGAAGGAGTGAGTAATTGGGGCCAAACTATTCATGGTCACCAACTCTTGCAACGGACTCAAGAATTTAGAAGTTGGTTGACTCAGGATGGTCTCATCCACATAAAGGAAAAAGCAGAACTTTTTGACATTTTTCAAAGGACTTTTAAGGCAACCATGGGTGGCTGTTTATGTTCATCATGGAGTGACTCATACAAGTCGTGTGATTTAAAAATAGGAAAATTCAATGCTAATTGCGTAGACATGGCTTCCGGCATAACAATAATAACATATTGCATAGCATTTTAGAATGCACAATGCATTTTGATATCTGATGTCTCATTTTATACTGAAAACAACCCTCCTTAAGTATTAATGTAGTAGTTTTGAACAGGAGGGGAGGGAGGCTTAAGTGACTTGCCCAAGGTCACACAGCTTGTCAGTGTCAGAGCCTAGAATTAATAAAATCACTTGATATGTAGCAGATGCTAAGGGATCTACACACACCAGAGGTCAGCAAACTACAACCCAGGGGCCAAATAAGCCTGTAACAACTTTTTATAAATAAAGTTTTATTGGCACACAGCCACATCCATTCATTTACACTTTGTCTATGGTGCTCCTGTGGGGGCAGAATTGATTGGATGTTATAGAGACCATATGACTTGCAAAGCCTATGATGTTTATTACCTGGCCCTTGATGGAAAAAGCGAGCTATCGCTTGACATACACAATCCCATTTTTTCATTTAATGTTTTAATCTGTCTTATACCTTTAATATTGTGTCTTTAATATTCTTATACATGGTTCAAAAACCCCTAAGTATAAAAATGTAGGCAAGGAAAGCCCCTCCATCCCTGTTCCTTCAGGAGGGATCCCCACCCCCCACAGACAGCCCCTGTGATTAGTTCTCTTACATCTTTCCAGAGAGGGTTTTAGTACATGTAGAGGCAAATATCGTTTTTCAATGCAATCTCATATGAGTCTCACAAAATCCCCACACAGTAAGAAGAATTAGCCCCATTTTATTGACAAGGAGACCGAGGCTCTTCTGAGTTTGCAGGCTGGCAAAGTAGAGTGAAGTCGGTTTGCGTTCCCAGGCAACAGGATCCCAGGGCTCAGCTCTGTTCTTTACACTCTGACTTTGTGTTCAGTCACTTTGCAGGCTAGGGGTTCACTTAGTTGCTGAATTGAGGGCCACATTCACCCACACAGGCTCCCCCTCCACCCCACTTCTGTTGGTCCAAACTCACTGCCACAGACTGTGTTCTTCCTATTCCACTTCCACCCCCATCTCTCTTTCTTTTTTAATATTTAAAAAAAATTTTTATTTTTTTTATTATTTATTTATTTTGGCTGCACCAGGTCTTAGTTGTGGCATGCATGTGGGATCTAGTTCCCCGACCAGGGATCAAACCTGGGCCCCCTGCATTGGAAGCACAGAGTCAACCACTGGACCACCAGGGAAGTACCCCACCCCCATCTCCTTAAAAAAGAAAATTTCAAGCATACACAGAGAGAAGAATACAGTGAAAAATACAATGGACTCCCTTGTCCCCATCACCCAGCTTCCTCAGCTAGCAACGCTGTGCTTGTCATGTTTATTTTCCCCTCCCTTTTCTGTTGCATTATAAAAAATTGGAACAAAATTCCCCATCATATAAAAATTAACCCTTTTAAAAAGAACATTTACAATATCTTGCAACTTCTCATCTATCTAGTTCCAGAACATTTCCATCACCCCAAAAAGAAACCCTGTACCCACTAGAAGTCACTCCCCATCTTCCCCAACCCCAGCCTCTGGCAACCACCAATCTGCCTTCTGTCTCTGTGGATTGCCTATTCTGGACATTTCATATAAATGGAATCGTACATTATGTGACCTTTGTGTTTGGCTTCTTTCACTCAGCATGAAGTTTTCAAGGTTCATCCATGTTGTAAAACGTGTCCGTGCTTCTTTCTTTTTAATGGCCGAATAATATTCCATTGCATGAAGGTGTTACCGAGTCTAAGCTCCTACTGCTCACCCCATGACAGGCCAATAAATCGAGAGATGAGTTGTTGGGGCAAGGAACAGCGACGTTATTTGGAAAGCCAGCAGACCGAGTAGATGGTGGACTAATATTCCAAAGAACCATCGTCTGTAGTTGGAAGTCAGGCTTCCTTTATACTGAGAAGGGTGGTGGGGTGGGGTTGGTTGCTGCAAACTTCTTGGTGTGAGAATCCTTTGTTCTTACAGCTCTCCATGTAGGTCAGGTCAGATGTTCCTGTAAACCAACAAGACAAATGTTGTTCTCTGTTCTGCAACTTTTTATCTCTATATGAATGGAAAAGCATTATACCTGTAAAGGTCAGAGCCTTGAGAATGGGCTATCCTGTATATTTCAGGCTATAGGCAAAATTCTTAACTTGTAGCAGAAGCAATAGAATACAAAGGTTAAAGTAAAAGAAACAAATCCAATATGGAGTCACACTTGCTCTTCCCTGTTACAGAGGGATCACATTTTGTTTATTGGTTCAACAGTCAATGGATGTTTTGGTGGTTTCCCGGAAAGGACCTATCATCTCACCCATAAATACTTCAATATGCCTCTCTAACACATAAAGACTTAAAAAACCCCAACATAATCAAAATGCTAATAACAAACTTTATGAAATGAACAGTAATTCTTTAAGATCCCCTAACACCCAGCTCAGGTCTGATTGCTCCTGTCTGAACAATGCCACTTTCCCCAGTGAGGTAGATCCTCCTACTGTGACTCCACCTTGGGAAAAACTATGGGGCTTCTCTCTACCCTAGATGCCTTTTATAAGAAAAACACACTGCTCACCCTTAAAAAGGAGCCCCCTCTAAAAAGAGAAAGGAGGTCACCCCAGTTTTGGGAACCTACGTCTACACATGCAGCAAACAAATCTATGAAACTTGCAATCAATTGCCTTTTTGCATCTAAAGACTCAAATTTTCTTCTCTCTGCCTTTGTGTTTAGATAATACAACCCCCTCTTGCCCTAAGGGAGGAGGTGTGGGGTGGTGGTAAGGAGAAGCTGTTTCCAGAGTGAACAGAAAAGACTGGATGGGAGGTTAGCAGCTGTCCTCTAATAAGTGTTTTTGTAAGGGCATCAATAATGTAGGTTGCAGTCTGGCGGAGGGGAGATGGTTAAATTATACGTGTGATTCCACATCCCTGCTGCTTCACGCCTGTTACACACTCCCCCTCCGCAAACCCCCTGAGTGGAAGAGAAAGAGCCCTCCTGTTGCCACCTTTCCTCTGCTCCTTAAGAGAAGCAGGTCTGAAAGGAGGTAGACTGGGTGATAAACAGCTTCCTTCAAGAGACTAGAGTCCTGCCCTCATGCTGGGAGGTCGCGGTGCAATGTTAAGCCGTGGAGAGAAGAGAGTAAGAATTCCCTTTATTTCCCCCTGAGGAGCAATGTGGGGATGGGGGGGCTGGATTTGCCTCCCTGTGCTGGGTTCCTGTGCAGTACTTGACTGGAGATGATCAGGAGCTGATGAGACGCTAGTCCTCCCCTGTCTCCTCCTAGCGTCAGGGAAACCTCCTCCTCCTTCTCTTTCTCCCCCCTGGCAGCTGGCACAGCAGCCCCACTTGGCGCCTGCCTTTGTGGGGAGCCCTCAGCTCGGAGCACGGCTGCTCTTGGCACCCCCTTTCTCTCCTGTCTCGGGGGGCCACCTTTTCCTTTCCATCGGGCAGGCAATGGACGCGTGGACTTCAGTTGGCTTGGACCCCTGGGTGCTCACAAGGTGGGACCCTCAGGACAGCTGGAGGACTCACTGTGCTTCCCACTAACCCCACAGCCTGAGCCCCGGAGCCGATGCGATACAGGTGAGTGAGCGATGCAAGATCCTGGGGGCAGAGTCCTACAGAGAGTCTCATCTTTATTTCCTTGTTGCAACATTACCTGCATATGTAAAGGTAGAAACCCAATGACCCCCTCTCCCCTTTCTACAAATAGCTTTTCTTTGGGGGTGAGCAGTTTATTTCTCTCTGCAGTTTCTCCTGGTGGGGGCAGAACCCTGATTTCCAGCTTATACTTGTTTCCTGCTGAAAAACCCATTTTATTTCAACTGCCTTTAGCCCTCTTGTAGTACTTGATGTCTCTGCCACCTGCCTTGGATCTGTGACATTTCCCCAATGATTATAGTTTCCCAGCTAAGTCTAATTCTACTTTTGTATGTCCTCCCCATCCCGACACTCAAGTCTACATTAGTCTCTTCCTGCTTTAAGACCCAGGCAGGCTGGACAAGTGACAGAGCTTGGACTCTCGCACTCATCCCCCCTCCCCCTTCGCCTACGACTTTTTTGGGGGGCTCCCCCAAGCAAAAGTCCGCGACGCCGGGTGTAGCCGGTCCTTGTTTGCTGTGCTCAACGCAGCGTGAATGCGTTGGAAAAAGGGAGATGGCAGATGGCTGTGGAGGATAATTACACCGTCTTAGGAAACCTCTTGTTCCGTTTAATATTTAATATTCTCCCCTCTCTTGCTCCAAATGAAAAGCAGAGACAGCGCTTGACACCCTTCTGGACCAACCCCCTCCCTTTTCAAAATTTTTTGGACAGAGTCGACTCTCCGGGTGGCTTTTATTTCTCAAGAAGTGAGAGGGACAGACTCCCCTCTCCTCTTTCGCTCGCTCTCTCCGCTGACAGCTTCAGAGAACACGTGGCTGCCGCAGCTGGTGGGGGCGGGCGGGGGAAGCGCCCCGCGGGCCGGGCTCCTCTGCCTTTTCCAGGGGCTCCTGCTCTGAGGGCTCCTGAGAGACTGAGCTGGGAGAAGGAACCAGAATAGAATGTAAACAGCAGGCAGAATACCTTCCTGGAGGCAGTAGCCTCTGTTGTGGCTGAACAGAGGAGAGGCGGGAAGCTCATCCCTGTGTCCCATCTCTCCTTAGATCTAAGCGCAGGTGCATTGGGGGTGGGGTGGGGTCTCCGCTAGAATCTGAGCTCCATCCTCAGTTTCCTGTTCAGAGTCGACAGTTTCAGGGCAGACTTGCCATTTCCCATATGGGCTCTTTCTTAGGTCCCTGGGGGGTGGGGGTGGGAAGAAGTGGGGCCATTCTAAGTCTGATGCTGGCCCCTCGCCCCCAACTTGGCATTTCTAGTCCCTCCAACACCAAGCCCAGGCTGCAGGAAGGCTTCCAATTCCAGACGTCTTAGTAGCTGACTATCCTGTTGATGTTTTGCTCCAAGACACAGGGATTTGCAGAGACACATAAAGATGTCACTTGGGTCAAATGCCATCCTCCTATCTAGATAAGATAACTAGTCTTTTCTCGATTGGTTTAATTCAATGCTGCCTCTCCCCATCCCACCAAATAAGTGGGAAGATCAGGACCAGGGTTCTGGAGGCAAAGGGCAGATTTGACATTGAACAAATTACTGGGTAAATGACCTGCAAAGTAAAGCCAAGTGCAGCTCTTGGACATCACACGCTTGGGCAGTGGGTTTGACTCTTATTTTATTATTCTTTTTGAAATGTTAGCTTACAAGACCAGAGGGCTCTTAATGGCCGAGGGCAAGTGAGGGAAGATTCTATTCCAGGATCTTTCAAGCCGACTATCTTCACAGTGACAGATAGGCGAGGGCTCTTGGCAAGCTCTCTTACACCCTCTGGCAAGGCCAAGCCTGATGGTGGCCAGCGAGACTGACTTAACCGAGTGGGAGGGGCAGCTGGTCAGCATCCCCAGACATTCCTCTCAAAGTGCAGACCTTGGACCAGCAGCACCCTCTGGGAATACAGAGACCCCCCCCCACTCTGTTGAGTTAGAATCTGCATTGGAACATGATTCTGGGGCAGCCAAGTGCTGGTCAGAGTCTTAGAAACCCTGAGGGTGTTACTCAGCCACTTTGTGCATCAGTGCCCTAGCTGACAGTCAGGCTAACCATGACATCCCAGTGGTAGGGGTCTTGGGAAGCCAGGCCAGGTGATGCTCAGTGCTGGGCACATAGTAGGTGTGCACTAAGCCTGGCTACTTTTTTGTTATTGTTGTTCTTGCAAGAGTTGATTAATGTAATTTGGTTTTGTAAAACTTTATATATTTATTTTTATTTTTTAGAATTAAAAAAAATTTTTTTTTTGGCTATGCCCTGTGACTTCTGGGATGTTAGTTTCCTGTCCAGGGACTGAACCCTCACCCTTGGCAGTGAAAGCACACAGTCCTAATCACTGGACAGTTAGGGAATTCTCTTATTTTTTACTTTTTTAAACCATCAAAAAAATTGAAGTATAGTTAATTTACAATGTTGTGTTAGTTTCAGGTATATAGCAAAGTGATTCAGTTTATATATATATATTCTTTTTCGGATTCTTTTTCATTATAGGTTATAATAAGATATTGATTATAGTTCCCTGTGCTATAGTTGACTACTTTTAAATTTCTCTCCAGAACAAGGGTGTGTATCCAATTTCTTTTCTTTTTTAATTGTAAAATACACCCAACATCGTTTACCATTTTCACCATTTCAAAGGGAACAATTAAACAGCACTTAGTATATTCATAATTTTGTGCAACCATCACTTATATCTAGTTCTAGAATTTTCTCTTCACCCCAAAGAGAAACTCTCTACAGATGAAGCAGTTACTCTCATTCCTCAATCCCCCAGCGCCTGGCAACCACTGACCTGCTTTCTGTTATTATACATTTCCCTCTTCTCCATATTTCATAGAAACACAATCATACAATAGGTCGTCTTCTTCTTCTTTTTTTTTTTTTTTGGCCTCACTGCTTGGCTTGTGGGATCCTAGTTCCCTGACCAGGGATTGAACCCAGGCCCTCAGCAGTGAAAGTCTGGAGTCCTAACCACTGGACCGCCAGGGAATTCCCAATAGGGTGTCTTTGCGTCTGGGTTCTTTTCACTTCTGATTTCTTCCATAGTTCACACTTCAGCTTTCCCTTTCCTCCATGTGTCCCACCCACCCACCTCTCCCCCTAAAGCATGCAGGTCAGATGAGTATCGAAAACATATTCTGGACCCTACTAATTCACCCGTTAATTCTTAGTGACCAAGAACAAAGTGTAGGGAGGCTCAGTCTTAAAATATTTTTTTCAGGACTGGAGGCTGGGCTATTCACTTTTTTTTCTTTTTTAAAATTGGTTCTAATTTTGGTATCCAGCTATTTCCCTCCAGCAAAAACAATCACTACAATTTCTTTCAGCCCCAAGGGGAGGCAGTTTCTAGATGATCTCTTGAGAGTTTTAAGATCCCAAGATGCGCAATAATTGAGTCACAGTGGCACACAGTCGGTACTCAGTAAATATTTGCTGAACAAATGAAGCATGTCAGCACTGATAATTACCATCATAATGAATTAATGTCTTCACATATTAATATGTTTATAACTACCCACAGCCACTGGCTGGCCGAAGTGGCAGAATGAAGGAGGGAGATTGTGAAATTCCTACTAATGCAAAATATCAAGAAATCAAAAACATGTATTGAAGGAAAAGTATTCCAAAGGTGCAGCTTGTAGGTAAAACTTCCCACCCACTCTTGAGAACACAGAAGAAAGCAAATGTATAACAGTTTAGTTTATGGGAGCAACATTAGAGGAACACTCACCCCTGGGAGAAGGTTTTTTGTGGTTTTTTTTTCCTGGCAGTCTATTCTTTTTCCTTTGAACCTTCTAGCACCAATGGAGTCAAGCAAGTTTAAGAATGATAAATGTTGTCGAGCATCTAGAACATGGGTACTTTTTGTTGATCTACTTTTTTTTTTTTTTTTTTTGGCCTCGCAGATTGTGGGATCATAGTTCCCCAACCAGAAATTGAACCCAGGCCACTGCCAGGGAATTCCCTGATCTACTTTTTAATAAGTGTTCGTTGTGTCCTTCCTGCTGGCCAGGCACCATACTAGGCTTTGAGGGTTCAGCAGAGGGTAGAATCATAATGGTAGCCACAGTCGTAATAATATCAAAGACATCTTCAGGGAATTACCATGTGCGAGATACTGTTCCAAGCACATAGAAATGAAATGATCTCATCCTCACAAGAACTTGATGAAGTATGTGCTCTCATCATCCTCATTTTACAGATGGGGAAACTAGCCCAGAAAGGTGAAGTGATTTGCCCAAGGTCACACAGCAGGAGGGGACAGATCCAGGATCCAAGCAGGCTAGTTGCAAAGCTGGGGGTGTTTCTCTACCAACTCCCATCAGTCATTGGTTGAGGGACCTTCCAAGGGTATTAACTCCCCAGCACCTCTGGCCTGTCTCTCACTCCTGCAGCCAGTCCTAGCCCTGTGTAGGGAGCAGTAGATGCTGCAGGTAGGGAGCTATGAGCATGTGTGGGGAGGTGAGGGGTTCGCTGGTGAATTCTCTTGGAGGCTTCAGAGCAGAAGCATCTTTTGAGCTGGACTTTGGGGGTGGGGTTTCGAAACACATTCTGGTTGGAGGCAAAGAGGTGTGGAAGTTGGGGGTGTGTTCAGGATTGGCAGTGATGAGTGTGTTTTGGGACTGATCAGTGAATGACCTGATAGTCTATGATGAATTGGAGGGAGGAGAGACTCAGAACACAGAGGAAAGGATTACGGTCCATCTGCGTGGGGTGAATGAGGACCTGAACCATGGCAAGCAGGAGAGGAAGCATGAGGTAGAATCAGCAGCCCTACCATGAGTAGACTGTGGGGTGAAGGAGGGAGAGAGGGAGACCCACAATAGTTGGGGTGATCAATTCCACTGCTTTTTGGGTTTCTTACAAATCTGACCTCCAGAGGGCACCTGAGAACACCTAAGTCAGGTCAAGTCCCTCCTCTGCTTAGGCTCCCACCTTACGCAGGGCAAAAGCCAAAGTCCTCCCTGTAGTCCACAAGGCTCTGCACCATCTGTCGCTGTCACCTTCCTCTATCACCTCCTCCCATTCATCCCCTCACTCACTCCACTCCAGCCGCACAGGCCTCTTTGCTCTTCTTGGAATACACCAGGCACGCTCCAGCCACAGGGCCTTTGCATGGGCTATTCCTTCTGCCTGGCTCACTCTTCCCCCAGACACCCTCATGGCTCCTGTCTCACCTTCTTCAGATCTTTACTCACACACTTCTTTCCCACCAGGGTCTTTTCTGGCCACCTTCTCTAAATGACATTCCCCTTCCCCTTCCTTTTCCTCCTCTGTTTTCTTTTCTCCACCTGCATATTTTACTTGTTTATCTTGTTTCTTGTCTGTCTCCCCCACTAGAATGTCAGTTCCATGAGGGTAGGGACCGTGGTCTGTTTTGTTCACTGCTGGGTCCCCAGGGGCCACAACAGTGCGGGCACACAGTAGGTGCTCGATAAATATTGCTAGAAGGATGAATGAATGAATGAATCATGAGGAGGATAATAAAGCCATGAAGCTGAAGTTGGGAGAAAGATTCAGCTTGAGATTCAGTGGCTCATGTGGATCCTGCCCACCAGCCCGAGCCCTGGAGGTCTTCCCTCCTTTCTCCTTCCTAAATCCCAGTCAGTGTCCTGAGGCTGCTGAGAAAATCATCCAGCGATCCCAGGGGATCTGTTTATCCTGGTGGGAGGGAGTGTGTGTCTCCCTGTGCTGTGCTGGGCAGTTGAGTGAGCAGGTGAAAAATGAGACCAGCTGTGACATGGTTTCTTCTCACCAGGGGATGGACCTTTGCAGCCGTACCCAGGGCTATGCTGGCGTGCTGGTCTCAGCCTAGCCTTCAGCCTTTGCCATCTGGCCTGGCATTTTATTTAGCTCTGTTCTCATATATGTGGGGCAATTCTGGAGTTTGGCCCCAAGTGATGAGAACGCTTGTTGGCCCTGACTTTTTCATTTTGCCTTGCTCTTAGCTTCTCTTTGCAAAGGTGGGGTATGGGGTGAATTCTCACTGCCTGAGATGGGGTGGCTTTGGGTTGTGGTCTGAGTCATCATGAAAGGTCTGGTCTGTGTCTATATCTACTTATTGGTGCCCTCAATAAGTGGGTGTCTGCACTGCTATATTTAAAATGGATAACCAACAAGGACCTACTGTACAGCACAGGGAACTCTGCTCAATATTATGCAACCACCCATACGGGAAAAGAATTTGAAAAAGAATAGATACATGTATATGTATAACTGAATCACTTTGCTGTATACCTGAAACTAACACAACATTGTTAGTCAACTATACTCCCATATAAAATAAAAAGTTAGAAAAAAATAAGTGGGTGTCTGATGCTGTGAGACAAGAAGGCTGAAATGCTGGGGCAACTGTGAATATTTAAGTACTTTCAGGAAGATGGGTGGATGTTTTTGAATCATCTGTTAAGAGTTTTTTCTTACACTTTTTTTTTTTATAAAATAGGCATAACGTAACATTTACGATTTTAACAATTCTTCAGTGGTATTGTGTACATTCATAATGTTTTGTGTCACCACCATCCATCTCCAGAACTCTTTTCATCTTCCCAAACTGAAACTCTTTCCCCATGAAACACTAACGCCCATTTCCCCTTCTCTCAACCCCTGGCACCCACCATTCTACTTTCTGTCTCTACAATTTGGCCCCATATAAATGTAATCATACAGTACTTGTCCTTTTGTGAACTGGCTTCTTGCACTAAGCATCACGTCCTCCAGTTGCGTCTACAGTGTAGCATCTGTCTGAATTTCCTTCCTTTTTAAGGCCGACTATATCCCACTGGATATTTTGTGTATCCGTTCCTCCATCTGTGGACATTTGGGTTGTTCCTCTGTTACCAATCAACACTTCCACCAGCAGTGCACGAGGGTTCCCTTTTCTCCATATCCTCGAGAGCACGTGTCATCTTGTCTTTTTAATGATAGTTGTTCTAAAATGGACATGAACTGATATCTCACTGTGGTTTTGATGTGTATCTCCCTAATGATTAATGATGTTGAGCACATTTTCATGTGACTGTTGGCCATTTGGATGTCTTCCTTGGAAAAATGTCTATTTAGTTCCTCTGCTGATTTTTTAATCAATTATCATCATCATCATTATTATTATTTTGGCTACTTAGCTGTGTGAGTCCTTTATAGATTTTGGATACCAACCCCTTATCCGATATGTAATTCACAAATATCCTTTCCCATCCCGTAGGTTGCCTTTTTGTTTTGCTCATGGTTCCTTTTGCTGTACAGAAGCTTTTTAGTTTGATGCAGTCCCACTGTTGATTTCTGTCTTTATTGCTCCCAGTTATAAGTTTTTGCTTCTAGGTAGAGTCTTAGCACTTGCCCCTTACCTGCCTACCTGCTCCAGAGATTGTTTGTTCAGGGTACGGAAATCACTTTTACTATCAGTCAAATAAAACATCTGGAAAGTGACGAGTGCATTTGAAGGTGGGTTAAAAGTGACATTTGGATTAGCTTCACCGAGGTTGTTAGAATCCACGGTCTGTTGAATTTCACACTCTTCAGCCTAGAACTCAGGAGGAGATGCCATTTCTTTCCATGGGTCTCAGCAACCCTTGTTTTGTCTGGGGTTAGATTAAGATGCCTTTTGGACTGAGATCTTAGCAAACAGAGCAAGATTGGAAGAAATGAAACTGCCCAAGAGAAGCTCAAACAACAAGTGGAAGAAAAAGAATGAAGGCTGAGAGAGAGAGAACAAGAGGAAAGAGGTGAAAGGAAATGATGTCGTGCAGAGACACTATCTTTAGCTCTCTTTTTAATGAATGCTTTGGTATTCTCAACAGGACTCCACAGCTGTGTGGATTCCCCTTGAACGCAGAGCTTTCAAAGCACAAGAAAAACATGCATTGAATGAAACCAGTATTGCTTCCATCAAGTACTGTATCAGTTAGGGAAAGGTTATGGGCTGCTTGATGTCCCCTTAAATTCATATGGTGAAGCCCTAACTCCCAAAGGGGTATTTGGAGATGGGAGGTGATTAGGTTTAAATGAAGTCATGGGGTTGGGACCGTCATGATGGGATTAGTGCCCTTATAAGAAGAGACACTAGAGAACTTGCTCTCTCTCTCTGTCTCCTCCACGTGAGGACACAGAGAGAAGGTGACCATCTACAAACCAGGAGGAGAGCCTTCCCCAGGAACTGCCCTGGTCTTGGACTTCCAGCTGTTGGTAGATGTTGGTTTCATGCTGTTGCAGGACGGAGGTCCTTGCTGGCTGGCAGCTGCAGGTTGTTCTCAGCTTCTAGAGGCCACCAGCATCCCTGGGCTTGTGGTTCCTTCATCTCAGAACTGATGGCCATAGGTCAAATCCCTCTCATGCTTCCAATCTCTCCTGCCTCATCTTCTGTAGTGTCTCTGACCTATTCTTCTGCCTCCCTCTTCTACTTTTAAAGGCCTATGTGATGACCTTGGGCCCACAGGGATAACCCAGGATACTGCCCCTATTTTAAAGCCTGTAAACTAGTTCCACTTTCTTTCACCATGTAATGTAACATAGTCAGATGCTAAGATCGTGGGGGACAAAATCCTGCCTACCCAAGATTGCTTATGTTTTGGGAGAAGTGGGCCTGGCAAGAAAAAGTCTCAGTGTCAGACTTTGTGTTGGACCTCAGAGAGAGGCCTTGGGAGTCCCAAGAAACCTGGATCTGTATCCCTGACCTGTCTGCTCCAGGCTGTGGGACCCTGAGTGAGCCACTGTACCTCTCTGAACCTCAGTCTTATTTGTAACACAAGGGAGTAGATTTCCCACTTCCTCTGGGACTTGTGTTTGGGTGAGGAGATCTGGCTTATATCCCTTTTTCTGCCCAACTCAAAGCTTGATTGTAAGGAGGAAGGGCATATCTAATTCCTCATAATGAATTTAGTATGATTATTTTAGCTTTAAAAATAGTTATAATGATGTAACAAATATGCAAAAAACTGCACAAATAAATTTTTACACACGTCTATATGCTGTGTCCCCACCATCACACAGGTAAAGGGTTAAGGAATTTCCATTCCCTCAGTGGGTTTTCAGGTTAAGCAAATTAAAAAATATAGGAAACACCTAGTTAAATAAACACCTCATATAACTGGACATCCTGTGTTTTTTCTGGCAGTCCTACCAGTAGGCTCCCTTGTTTTATCCTAACAACCCTTCCACCCCAAAGGTCAACTGTATTCTGATGCTCATCATCATGGATTAGTTTTACCTGTGTTGTTGTTGTTCTTGTTTTTAAAACATCACATAGTGTCTTTATTTATTTATTTTTATTTTTTGGCTGCTTTGGATCTTTGTTGCTGCGTGTGGGCTTTCTCTAGTTACAGTGAGCGGGGGCTACTCTTCATTGCAGTGCGCAGGCTTCTCATTGCAGTGGCTTCTCTTTTTGCGGAGTGCGGGCTTCAGTAGTTGTGGCTCACAGGCTCAGTAGTTGTGGCTCACAGGCTCAGTAGTTGTGGTGCACGGGCTTAGTTGTTCTGTGGCATGTGGGATCTTCCCTGACCAGGGATCGAACTGTGTCCCCTGCATTGGCAAGGGGATTCTCAACCATTGGGCCACCAGGGAAGTCCCATTTTACCTGTTTTTGAACTTCCTATCAGTGGAATCACATAGTGGATACTACTCCGCATTCATCTGTGAGATTCATCCATGCTGTTGCCTGTGGCATGTTCTTTTTCATTGCTGTGTAGTATTCCATTAGAAGGCTGCATCACAATCTTTCTATTTTCTTGCTAATGGACCTTTGGGTTGTTTCCAGTTTTAAGCTACTATAAATAGAGCTTTATAAACATGACTCTTGGTGGCTAGATGCACTTAAGAGTGAAACTACTGGCCATTTTTAGTTTAAAAAGTTTCCTCCCAGATGGAGGAAAAAAAGACGTCCTCCCACACCAGTGAATAAATTGAAGCCTTATAGGGTTACAGTCCAGCCCCTGCCTGGTCTTATTTTTATTTCCTGCATTTTTGAGTTCCCATCCTCTCTAATGTGTTTAAGGAGCCTGTGAAGTTTTCGAGTATGTTTTCCCTTTACTTTTATTTTTTATTTTAATTTAATTTTTTAATTTATTTTTTAAATCACACTTTATTTTTATTTATTTATTTTTTTGGCTGCACTGCACAGCTTGTGGGATCTTAGTCCCCTGACCAGGAATCAAACCTGGGCCCTAGGCAGTGAGAGCGAAGAGTCCTAACCACTGGACTGCCAGGGAATTCTCTTAATTTTTTAATTGAAGTATAGTTGATTTACAATGTTATGGTAGTTTCAGGTATACACAAAGTGATTCATATATATATATATATATATATATATATATATATATATTCCTTTTCAGATTATTTTCCCATATAGTTTATTACAGAATATTGAGTGTAGTTCCCTGCGCTATACAGTAGGTCCTTGTTGGTTATCTATTTTATATGTAGCAGTGTGTATATATTACTCCCAAATTCGTAATTTATCCCTTCCCCCCACCTTTCCCCTTTGGTAACCGTAATTTCTCTACTTTTAGGTGTCATATCTTTTATTAAATTTTAGGAGAGAGAAAGCTGTTTTAAGAATTACTGGTACTTGTCTCACCTGTGAGTGGTGAAACCTGGTACCCAGCAGAGCTGTGTAAATGTCCCTGTCCACATGGGGATGGTACACAGAAGGCCCCCAGGCTTTCCCGATGTCCCTCCCTCCCCGCTCCTTCCCTGTAGCTCCTGGACTAGCCTGTATTAATCAAGGGCATCTCCAGGTGCCTTCTGGTTGCTATGGCAACTCAGGCTGGTCCAGGCTTGGCAATGGGGGTCAGCTCCTATCTTAGATATGCTTTCAGTTTGGATTTGGGAAAGTGGATACAAGTGATACCTGGTACGTTGAGAAAGTCCTACTCTGATTACATCAACACTAAGGGGTTTTTTGTGGCCTTAAGCTTAATGCTGCTTCTTTTCTTCTATTTTCTTTCTCCCCATTGGCCATCTCTTTGCACCGTCTGTTCATGGAAACTGGCAGCTTCTAAGGGAAGCAAACCCCACATTCTTTGCCATTTTTTCCACACTGTGGTTGGGCAAACAGAGAGAGAGAACAGCACACCTGGTCACAGGGCCCCGCAGGTGCCAGGGACAGACACCCAGCTGGACGTGCCCGTTGGCTGGGGATGTGTTTGTTTCTTGTGTGTACACACAGGACAGCTGGGGCTCTGTTGTTAAAAGCGCCTGTGAGGGCTCTGCAGAGCACACTCAGTGGTGTTGCTTGAGCAGCTGTCGACCGCCCCCACCCCACCCCGCTCCAGCTTCCAGGCTCCGCCCCCCGCCACAGTGTCAACCTGAGAGCCAGTGATGACCAAGCACTTTCCATGGCCTGGCGCTGTGCTCAGGGTGCTGCCTTCCCACAGGTTCACCCACTGACCCCTCACAGTGGCTCTCTCATTATCCCCACCCCGTGCAGGAGAAAACAGAGACTCAGAGGACTGAGTAATGCCCGGGACCACACAGTTCGTTGATTGTGTGCTGGGGTTGGACTTGGCTTTGCAATAAGTCTTCTTTCCCATCACACTTCATCTCTTCCCTATTGAGAAGTCCTGGACCCCAGACAGCTATTTTCTAGATGCTTGATGGCGTTTTCTTGGGTCAACCCATCCCTAAGACCATTCATTTGTTCATTCATTCAGATAAGAAATATTTAAGGTGTCAGGGGCCCAATGGCAAACAAGAAAGGTCAAGATCCTTGTATGTATGACAATGACATCCTATGGGGGAGACAAAAAGCCCCATGAGGAGGGGCTCATTGGTGGGTGTGATGGCGAGTGCCTGCATCTCATCACAGCCTGAATGATGAGAGGGAGCTGACCCATCAGAGATGAGGGGAACAGCATTCTAGGAAGAGGGAACAGCAGTTGCAAAGGTGGAATGAGCTTGGCAGAGCCCAGGAATGGAGAGGCCACTGGAGCTTAGAGGGCAAGAGGGAGAAGGGGAGGGGATGGGATCAGGCAGGTGGGGCGGCCTGTAGGGTGTGGCTTTTGTTTCTATAACAGCAAAAGAGCCGACTGAAGGACCCCACTGACTGCAGGGCAGAACGCAAGTTGGGTATGGGGACTGAGGAAGCCAACTGACCAGGGAGAGGCAACTGCCCAAGTCCAGGCCAGCAGTGAGGGAGGCTGTACCGTGGCAGGAAGTGGTCGGATTCAGGATCTATTTTGGAGGCAGGTGGTTGGGACCTGCTGATGGCTTTGAGTCGGGGAGTGAAGGGAAAGGGACAACCGTGAGTGACGACTCAGCGTGTGATTTGGGCATCAAGGAAAATTGGGAGGCCTGTAAGGAGATGAGGGAGACTGGGAACAAAGTGCTGTAGGAAAGGGGCAGGAAAGGGAGCATCCTGTCTTGGGCCTGTGGGACCAGCAGGTGGATGTCTCAAATGATGTCACCTGGGTGTGTGCCTTAGGTTTTTCTGCTCCTCCTCACTTCTTCCCAGTTACAAACGCCCCTTCTGTAGGTGCCTGAGCTCTGGGATTTTAGTTGTATTATAGATACCACACAGCACACCCAATCTGTATGCTGGGTTCGTCCTTCCTTCCTTCCTTCCTCCCTCCCTTCCTTCCTTCCTTCCTTCCTTTTCAATTATTATTATTTTTGGCTGTGCTATGTAGCATGTGGGATCTTAGTTCCCCAAGCAGGGATCGAACCTGCACCTCCAGCATTGGAAGCCCAGAGTCTTAACCACTGGGCCGCCAGGGAATTCCTCATGGATTCTTTCTTTTTTTTTTTTTTAATTTTAACTTAAGTATAGTTGATTTACAATGTTGTGTTAATTTCAGGTATAAAGCACAGTGTATACCTGTGCTATACACTGTATCTATATCTCTATCTATCTTTCATCTATCTATCTACCTATCTATCTATCTATCATCTATCAATCTATCTACTATCTATCTATCATCTATCTATCTTATTATTATTCAGATTTTTTCCATTATAGATTATTACAAAATATTCAGTATAGTTCTCTGTTCTGGAGTCTTTCTTTAATATTGACACAGTAAGCATATTTTGGGGGATGGGAGGGGCGACTCCCAGAAGTAGAAATGCAACCTGGTAGCAAGACTCTTGAACCCACCTTTTGACTTCAGTTCTATTTCTGTAAAATGGGAAGGAAAATGCCTTCCAGTGTAAGTGCTTATGAAAGGAATAACATTTTTTTTTCAATGCGAAGGGGATATACTTGGAAAAACACAAAAGGCTTTATAAATTCTCAGTCGTAGGCGATTAAGAGTGTTTCATGGCAGTAAATTGAAGCTTAAAGGTGTCATGAAGATAGGTCTATTAAACCTCATTAGTTACAAGATTTGAAAAAAAAAAAAAAACTACCCAGAGGGTAACAGCATTCATTAAACTGATATTGAGTTGGTCTTAGGAGAGGCTGGGAGATCTCTCATTTCTTTAAAGCCTTTAAGCAGAGCAAGAGGAGATAGGAGGAAGATAAGCCTCTATTCCCACACCTCGCTCTTTGCACCCATCTCCTTACACCTCTGGTTGTTGAGGTGACTCTTGCAATATTTGTGCATGAGATTTAGGCTCGTAATTCTATTTCATTCATGCCAACCTTCCAGTGGGTTTGATTTTCTTGCACAGACACTGGGAGGCTAGTGGTGGGAGCTGACAGATGGAAAAACTCAGTTTGAGGTTGAAAATATACTGTTGGGTGAGCTGTGGCTCTGAAAGCCATGGACCATGTCTCTCCTAGAAGAACCAAGAAAATTATTCCTGTGGCCCACAAGGTCCTACGTGATCTGCCCTGTCACCTCCCTGTCCTCATCTCCTCTACTCTCCTCCTTATTCACGGCCACGTAGGCCTCCTCGTTGTTCCTTGAGCAAGTCACACATAGCCCTGCCTCAGGACCTTTGCACATGCTGGAACACGTGCCTGGAACACACTTCTCCCAGATATCCAGCAGAGCTAATGCATCACCTTCTTCAGATGTCACCTCCTCAGTGAGGCCATTTGTGATCCCCAATTTAATATTGGGTTGGCCAAAAAGTTTGTTCAGATTTTTCCATAAGATGTTACGGAAAAACCTGAATGAACTTTTTGGCCAACCCAATACAATAACCAGCCCACTGACCACTTCCTGTCATCCTTTGTGGTGAGTGGAACTGTGTCTCCTGCCCCTAAATTCATATGTTGCAGTTCTAACCCACAGTAGCATGTTACTGTATTTGGAGATAGGGCCTTTTAAAGACATAATTAAAGCTCCTCTCCCCTGCCTACACTCCTGCCAAGTCTCCATGTGAGTCTCTTGCAACCTTCCTGGGTCTGGTCAGCTCAGGACGCCGTGTGGACCCTGGGGCTGTAGGGGCCATGGGAACCTGGCAGGCCAAGGCTGCCTGCCTCTGGGCCGGGCTGCTCCTGCTGGCTGCAGACAAGGACAGATTGGGAGCTCAAGGATGCTGGTATCCAGTTTCCCTTGACCTTGAGGACCCAGAAAGGTCATATGCACCACGGCCATGACTAGTGTCAGATTGCCCAGCAGTGTTTTAAGAAAGTCAGATGCCTGGATTGGACTCTGTGGAGACACCTTTACACAAACACTGTGCTTCCTGGAATTAATACTTCTATTTTTCTGGTACCAAGTTAATTGCATCACATTATAAAACCTTTTTTTTTTTTTTTTGGCTGCACCGTGTGGCTTGTGGGAATCTTAGTTCCCCGACCAGGGAATGAACCCACACCCCCTGCAGTGGAAGTGTGGAATCCTAACTACTGGGCAGTTGGGGCAGTCCCATAAAACACTTTTCTATGACATTTTCTCACTGAGACTCCCAGGGCTTATAATATTGCCAGGATATATTTTCCCATTTTCCATAAGACTCAAAAGTCATATAAGGACTTCCTAGGTGGCGCAGTGGTAAAGAATCTGCCTGCCAATGCAGGGGACACGGGTTCGAGCCCTGCCCTGGGAAGATTCCACATGCCATGGAGCAACTAAGCCTGTGTGCCACAACTATTGAGCCTGTGCTCTAGAGCCCATGAGCCACAACTACTGAGCCCATGTGCCACAACTACTGAAGCCCATGCGCCTAGGGCCTGTGCTCCACAACAAGAGAAGCCACTACAATGAGGAGCCTGTGCACCACAATGAGGAGCCTGCGCACCACAATGAAGAGTAGCCCCTGCTCTCAGCAACTAGAGAAAGCCCGTGTGCAGCAACGAAGACCCAGCACAGCCAATAAAATTAAAATAATAATAATAATAAATAAATAAATTTATTAAAAAAAAGTCATATAAGTTCTAAGAAATCCATGAAAAAGACTCTTCAAAAAGTAGAAGATGGAGGGGAGTCTGATGAAGAGAGTGACCATAATGAGATGTGTGAGCAGGAAGAGAAGCCTGAGGATGACCCCAGTGGGGTCAAAGACTATAAAGACCGGAACAAAAGTAACGCAGTCTTTTCGGTATGATGCTATCCTGAAGCCAGGCCTAGATAGCGGAAGAAACAAAGTGACCTCTACAAAGGCGAACTCGGGCTGAATGCAGAAAAATTACGGGAGAAAAGCAGAACGGTGAAAGTGGAAGATACATGGGATCTTAGCACAGAGGATAAAGAAGCAGAATGGAGACCGTGATGTGGATTTTCCTGGGGGAAAAAAAGTGTTTAAAGAGAAGACTGGCAGTGAGATATACAGTGTGGCGTTACAACAGTGGAAAAAGTTAAAATTGCCTAAAAAGGGTATGCTCAAAGAAACAGATTGCTTTTTAGCAATAAAGCTGCTTTCTTGTGGTGGGGGAAGGGGTCAGGTTAAAAAGAGGACAATTTAGGGACTTCCCTGGTGGTGCAGTGGTTGAGAATCTGCCTGCCAGCGCAGGGGACATTGGTTCGAACCCTGGTCAGGGAAGATCCCAAACATCATGGAACAACTAAGCCCGTGAGCCACAACTACTGAGCCTAGGCGCCTAGAGCCCGTGCTCTGCAACAAAAGAAGCCACCACAATGAGAAGCCCGTGCCTCACAACTAGAGAAAGCCCGTGTGCAGCAACGAAGACCTAACACAGCCAAAAATAAATTAATTATTTAAAAAAAAGAGGACCTTTTTATTAAAATAAAGTTCTCCTACCATTTGGGGAGAAAAAGAAAAAAGGAAAAGAGAGATTGAGAGAGAGAGGGAGAGAGAGAGAAAGAGAGAGAGAGAGAGGGAAAGAAAAGAGGTAATTAAGGTAAAATAAGATTATATAGGTGGGCCCTAATCCAATATGACTGGTGTCCTTATAAGAGGAGATTAGGACACAGACACACCCAGAGGGGAGATCTTGTGAAGACACAGGGAGAAGATGGCTGTCTACAAGCCAATGAGAGAGGCCTCAGAAGAAACCAACCCTGCTGATACCTTGATCTCACACACCTTGTAGGCCTCAGAATTGTGAGAAAATAAATTTCTGTTGTTTAAGGCACCCTGCATGTGGCACTTTGTTATTGCAACTCCAGCAGATGAATATACCTTTCCTGCCTAATTGCTCTCCAAGGTACTTTTCAACCCCTAATCTCCACATGATGTACTTATTTTGTTCACTGTCCCCCTCTCCCCAAACCTCCATTCCACGAAGAGGGAAACATTTGTGTGTCTCATTCACACTGTGTGCCCAGCACCCAGCACAAGGCCCGCACACAGTGGCAGCTCATTTAGCGTTTGTTGAGTAAATAAGTGAATGAAATGGAGACAAAGATCTTTTCGGGGGTGTCAGTCCCTCTGGGGCTGAGTATCCACCTGATATATTCAGGAAGGGTAAGAGCTCTGTTCCTGTTATCTTCAAAAAAAAAAAAAAAAAAAACTAACCAAGGTGGCAAACAGTACGCTCACTCACAGATGGCAATACTCTGTGTGGATTTGTTTTTAAATTAACTAATTTATTTATTGGCTGTGTTGGGTCCTCATTGCTGCACATCTCTAGTTGTGGGGAGCAGGGGCTACTCTTCATTGCAGTGCCCCGGCTTCTCATTGCAGTGGCTTCTCTTGTTGTTGAGCAAGGGCTCTAAGCGTGTGGGATTCAATAGTTGTGGTGCATGGGCTCAATAGTTGTGGCACACGGGCTTAGTTGCTCCCCCGCATGTGGGGTTTTCCCACGCCAGGGATCAAACCTGTGTCGCCTGCACTGGCAGGTGGATTCTTAACCACTGCGCCACTGGGAAATTCCCCTCTGTGGATTTTAAAACCAACCCTTGAACTCGCTCTTTTAGTTTTCTAAGTGACCCTCTGGAGCTCACAGGACCCAGGGACCAGCGGAGAGTGAACAGGCAGGCTCCTGATGACCCATTTTGCAGAGGGGAATACTGAGATGCTGAGAAATCTGGGGTCCCACCCTCCGTGGCCGGTACCTGGGAGGTGGAGCGAGTGTCCTGCGACACAGCCTCGTGGTCTTTTGCTCCATGGTGCTGCCTCTGTTGCCGAGCAGCTC
The DNA here is from genome assembly GCF_030028045.1 of Hippopotamus amphibius kiboko. Classification (NCBI taxonomy): domain Eukaryota; kingdom Metazoa; phylum Chordata; class Mammalia; order Artiodactyla; family Hippopotamidae; genus Hippopotamus; species Hippopotamus amphibius. Next base: position 12,370,931 of record NC_080200.1, on the reverse strand, counting down.
CTAAGAACTGGCTTTCCAGCCCCGAGTTGCCAAGGAAATACTAAATCCCGTTGGGCCGGGCCTGGGGTGTATTTTGACTTCCTGTGAAGGAGGCCGGCCCCCTGTGCGGTCCTCCGACCTCCCTGCTCTTCCTCCAGGTGTTTGCTCTCTGCCTCGACCTTACCCTAGCTATTTCTCCGATCTCTCCTCTCTCCTCTAGTTTCATCCTGGGCTGGAGGCAGAAGAACCTGGGATTTCTGAGTGAGGCCCATGGATGTCGAAGTCCTCCCGGGTCCCAGACCCCATGTTCTCGCCCCGCAGTTATTATGATGCCCTGCACGACCGCGGCTTGGGGCCCCCAGGTCCGGACAGCGCCCCCGCGGGCACAGCCAACATCCCGCCGGACGCGCGGTCCCACCTGATGAGCGGAGGCCCCTCTTTGAAGCGGCGGGGCGGCGTGGTGGACTACCGGGATGTCATCTTGGCCCACCAGGCGCACAAAATCCACAGCACCCCCCAGGCCAGGAGGAAAGAATGGGAGTGAGTATGCACGGGGTGGACGGCCAGACCCAGCCCGGGGCAGGGACCTGGGATGGGGAGCAGTAAACGGGGTCTCTGAGGGTCAGGTAACGCTTGTTTCTGACAAGCTTCTGGGGCAGGGGCGGGGTGGGGGTGAGGCGCAGCGGAGCGGGGGGCGGATTCATAGGGCTGTGCTGGTTGCTGAAATCTGAGCCCTCAAATTCCTTCCCAGCCAGTTGATCAGTTCCTGCTGATTTGAGTCCCTTCAGTGAACCCCTGGGGCACCCACGGTGCAGCAACAAAGGGGTTAATTGTGGGCGTGGGAGGGCGTGCTCGCAGGACCCTGCTCCGGCCGGGGTTCTGTGAGTATTCATTCAGAGGGGTTGGCAAATATTTCCAATGGGATGGGCATTCCCGAACCAGGATGAGAAATGCCACTTTCTGGGGGGAGAGGGGGACTCACACGTCTACCTCAAGCCCTGAGCCTAAACCTGCAAAGTGGGGTGGGCAGAGGGGCGTGGAGGGGTGGGTGCGGGGGTGGGAGGATGTGTTGAGTCTGGTCCTGGGACCCCTTTCTTTTTACCAGTGACCCCAAAAGTGGGTCTTCTCCTGGGAGCCGCCATAGGGTGGAGGGGTGGCCTTTGAGACGGCTTTGCTGTGTGATCTTGGGCAAGTGGCCTCTCTGGACTCAGTCTCCACCCTTGAAGTCTCTCTTTCTAGGCTGTTTGAGGGTTGAAGGCGGTTTGTCCGAAGGTTCAGTGCCTTCCCTGTGGAGGGAGAGCTGGTACCTTTTTCTTTTTCTCTTTCTTATTCTCAAGAGCGTCTTTGGCCAAGGCTCAGAGCTGAGTGGATTCCTGGGCAGCTAGCAGGGAAGTGGGAGGTGAACATGCGTTCAGGGCTATTGGAGCTAAGGCTGACAAGGACACTAATCACTCCTGGGGACCCAGAAATCCCTTCTCCCACCCTCTTCATGCCCTTCAGTCTGACCTCTGGAAAGTTGGCAATGTATCACCGGGCTTCCCCCCCCCCCCCATTTTCTGTCTGATGGAAGGACGAACTGGGTTGTAAATGCCAGTTGGGTTTTGGGTCTGCTGGTGAGGGGTGTATACGTACAGAGGGCTTCAGGTTCGGTGAGAAAGGTAGTGCCAATGTGGCCTCTGAGGTGCTTTCCTGAGGTTAGCCTGACACCTGGTGGCACATTCGGGCATCATATAGAAAGGCAATGTGATGACCAAGCTTTATTCCCCGCCCCCCCCCCCCCCCCCAACCTGGTCTTCCTTTTGACAATCTCTCCTCTCCATCTGCACATCTAGCCACTAGTCACCTACCCACCTGTCCATCCATCTACCTATTCATCCACACATCCACCCATCCACCATCCATCCATCCATCCACTCACCAGTCTTTCTATCCATCTAGCCATTCATCCATCTCCCCATCCATTCATCCCTTCACCTGCATATTTCTATCCACTCACCTATCCATTGTTCCATCTGCCTGTCCATCCATCCACCCACCCATCCATCCACCCATTTACTCACCCATCTTTCTATCCATCTATCCATTCATCCGTCTCCCTATCTATCCTCCCATCTATCCATTCATCCATTCACCTGTCCATATTTCTATCCACCCACCCACGCACCCATCCATCTTCCATTTGTCCACCCATCCATCTATTCATCCATCCATATATCCACTGATCTATATTTCTAGCTACCCATCTCTCCATCTCTCCATCCATCCATCCATCCATCCTTCCGTAAATAACTAGGGTGCACCTAATATCTGCAGCTGCAATGCGAAATACCGCTCCTCTGTTATCCCCTCTTCAGGACTCACCTTCTCTCTCCTCTCCTTTCCCTCTTTAATCTCCATTTATTTCAATTCTCTTCCTGTTTCCTTTCATTTTCTTTTGAAAAATAAATTTGATTTGTTCTTGCAGGAAGAGCGAGGCTTCTTCAAGGGGTTAGAATGAGTTATTTCTGCAGACCTGCTGAAAAGAGATTTTTAGGATAGGGAAAAATGTCAATGAATTAAAGAATTAAAAACATTCTGTGGCCCAAGGACAATCAATGATAACTATAATTTGTAATAATAATGACAAGTAACATTTATTGAGCATCTACTGTCTGCAGACACTTTATGATCTTGTTGCCTTGTCATAGCTCTGCCACACTGTAGATTTTGCATTATCCCCACTTTACAGATGAAAAAAGGGAGGCTGGGAGAGGTGAAGTCACTTGCTAAAAGTGGCAGAACGGAGATTCGAACCCCAACCTGTCAGACTCTGAAACTCAAACTCCTAATCATTTGGCTGAAGAGTTTCTACAACAGCAAGTGGCAGGGATTTGCTCTCAACTCAGAAAATAAGAAAGTCAGTCACATTAGGGAGAAAGAGAGAAGCATTGTAGGGTATTCAGAATTGGAAGACATTGCTTACCGTGCCGTTTCCAACACAACCTCCTTAATGGCTAACTTCTGCCCCAGTTTCCCATTCCGGTCACTTTCTAAGACCATAAAGACTTGAAGGATCTTTATAGCTGTGATCTCCAAACTCCTACCCCTACCAGTAAAATAAACACATTTTCAGCACACACATGATGTATGTATTTTTGTTTATCAATTATATAAGTATTCTGCTGAATTTATTATACACACTAAAATACACGTGAAAATAGAAACGTCAAAGGATGAGACATCAATGAGATAAATATTTTTAAATGGTTTTAATTTTTAAAATTTAATGGTACAAAACTTTTGCTATCATGTTTTGTGTGTTATACATTTTTTATTTTTAAATATTTATTATTTATTTATATTTAAATTTTTAAAATTGATATATAGTTGATTTACATGTTGTGTTAGTTTCAGGTGTACAGCAAAGTGATTCAGTTAAACTTACACACACACACACACACACATATTCTTTTCAGATTCTTTTCCCTTATAGGTTATTACAAAAAATTGAGTATAGTTCCCTGTGCTATACAGTAGGTCCTTGTTGTTTACCTATTTTATATGTAGTAGTGTGTATGTGTTAATCCTAAACTCCTAATTTATCCCTCTCTTCCCCGCTGTTGTGTTTTAGAAGTTTGCCTTCACTTTTCAAATACTGTGTTTTGTAAGAGCTCTTTATTCTGAAAATGTTCAAATACACTGAGTGGAGAGAACAGCACAGTGAACCCCACAAACCCATCACCCAAGTATAATAATTATCAAGATTTTGCCAGACTTACATTATAAATCCATTTCCCTCCTTATTTTCTGAGCTATTTCAAAGCAAATCACAGATCTTATATGATTTTTCAAACTTCAGATTCCATGTCTAAAGCACACAGACATTTTTTTACTCATATCACACTGACAAAATTAACAATGATTTTTATAGTTGATTTCTTTGAGTCTGGAAAGTCTGTGTCTTGCATTTGGTGGTCATATCTCTTAAGTTGTGGTGAAACAGACATAACATAACATTTACCCTTTTAATCATTTTTAAGTTTGCAGCTCAATGGCATTAGGTATATTCACATTTTTGTGCAACCACCACTACCATCCATCTTCAGAACTCTTTTCATTTTTTGAAACTGAAACCCTGACCCCATTAAACACTAACTCTCCCTTCCTCCCTCCCCACATCCTCTGGCAACCACCATTCTACTTTCTGTCTCTATGAATCTGGCTGCTCTAGGACCTCATATAAGTGGAATCATACAGTATTCACCTTTTTAGCATAATGTCCTCAAGGTTCATCCATGTTGTCACATGTGTCAGAATTTCTTTCCTTTTTAAGGCTGAATACTATTCCACTGCATGGCTGGACCACATTTTATTTATCCATTCATGCACTGATGGACACTTGGGCTGTTTCCACCTTTTGGCGATTGTGAATAATGGTGCTGTGAACATGGGTGTGTCCGTATATGTATCTTCAAGACCCTGTTTTCAGCTCTTCTGGGTCTATACATACAACCGGAATTGCTGGATCATATGGTAATTCTATAGTCTTATTCAGTCTATAAGGCTTCTCTCTCTCTCACCTCCCACCTTTTCCTATCCCACTGTGGTTTATCACAGAATAAACCACATCAGTTGTCCTATAGAATACGCCCCATTCTGAATCGTCTGTTTGAAACTTTATTTTTTCAAATCCTGTTAACCATGGTGGCTTTGCCCAGCGATAGGAATCCTACCCAGGCACAGTGCCCACCAAGATGAAGCTAACCCTAATGGACATGACTCCACATCTCAAAATGTTTGCGTGGGAATTTGGAACATTTGTGGGCCATCTTCTGATAGAGACTCAATGGGATCACTGTGGTTTTTATTTCTTCCCATGACTGATGGAGTCCTGGTACCAGGAGGGAACAGAGTCCCAGCTTTGCCATTTCTCACTGTTCTTTTCAGCTCTCATTACTATTTCCTTCAATCCTTGCTTTCCAGGCAGGAATCTTCCATTTCACCAGCCAATATCCCAATCCATCTACCCATTTACACCAGTCTAAGGAGGCTGCAGTGTATCACCACGACATGGTTATTTATCCTGTTTCTTGTCTGTCTTGTCCACTAGAATGTCCCCGACAGGGATGCATGTCTGTGTCCTCAGCTCCTGAGATGGAGGCTGGCACCCATAGGTGCTCAGTAAATATCTGCTGAATGAAGGCACCAGATGAGAATGAATGAGGGAGCGTTGCTGCCAAGCAGCTAAGTGGATTTGGTCACCCATACATGAAAGACTAAGAAAGTGCAATGCTTTGTTTTAGATGAAACAATAGCAGACATGGAAGGTTGACTATTTGGTTCCATACTTTCACAGATGTACCTGCTGGGGTGCCTCTAACCCACTTTGGAGGTTCTTGCACGCAGAGTTGAGTGAAGAGATGCTGCCTCCCTTTCACCTCTCCCTCCTTCCTTCCCCGTCCCTCCTCCCTCCCTTCTCCCCTACACCCACTCTATCTCCCTTCCTCATCCCTGCATCCCTTTCTTCTTCCCTTTTCTCCATTCTCCCTCCATCTGCCTCCCTCTTCTCATTCTCCCTCTTCCCTTCCTCCCCTTCATCCCCCTCCCTTTTTCCCTTCTCCTCTCCCTCCTCCTCCCTCCATCTACCTCCCTCCTCTCCTTTTTCTCCCTCCTTTCTCTATCCCCTTCCCTCCTCCCCTTCTCCCCTCCATCCCCCTCCCTCCCTTCTCCTTTCCATCCCTCTCCCTCTCTCCCCCCTTTCTTTTCCTCTCCATCCCCTTCCTCCTTCCTCCTTCCCTTTCTCCATTCCTTTCCCCTTCTTCCCTCCATCCACATCCCTCCTCCCTTTCCTCCCCTTCCTCCCCTTCCCTCCTCCCTCCCTTCTCCTCTCCACCCACCCTACCTCCTTTCCTCGCCCCTTCACCCCTCTCTTCATCCCTCCTCTCCCTTCCTCTCCCCCTTCTTCCTTACACCAATATTTAGGACACCACCTCTGTGCTCAGCTCCATGCGGGGCCTTGGGGACACATCAGTCAACAGTCAGCTCTTTCCAGAATGACACTCTCCACTCAGCAGGAAAAACCAACATGAAACAAATGATGACAAGTGGGAAGAGTGCCCAGACAGGGCCAAGCAAGGGTCTTGGGGGAGCTGGGAGGGCCTTCTTGAGCAAGAAGTTTCCAGGCTAGTTCTTCCCACACTTTACTACATTTTTGAATCCCTGCGGGGGGTCTTGTTAAATGCAAATTCTGACTCAGCAAGTCTGGGCTGGGGCCTGGGACTCTGCATTTCTTTCTAACAAGCTCCCAGCTGGAGCTGATGCTGCTGTCGGTGGACCGTGGTCTGAGTAACCAGTTCTGAGCCACCATCACCACCATCATCATCAAATAGAGGATGTGGGTGGGAGAACGGAGGGCGGGGAGAGACGACCTAAGCGAACTGCAGTGAGTATCATAAATAATACTTGTGCTGTGATGATGAGATAATAGGCAGTATTTATGGAGCACTTACTATCTGCGAGGCACAGTTCCAAGCCCTTTATGTATATTAACTCATTTAATCCTCATCCCCATTGTTATACATAAGATTGTGCAGCATGTTATTGTTTTCCTAAGTGTTTCTAAGTTTCATTTCTTACTGCAGGCACACAACAGCCTCATGAAGCAGCTAGGGTAGGCATTGCTGCTTTTGTTATTATTGTTATTATTGTTATTACTATTACTATTATTTTGCTCCTAATGCAGACAGGCAAACATGTCCCCAGGGTTACTAAGGCATCTGAAAGCTGAGCCAGGAGAGGACGGCATGACCTTGACTCCTAGGCCATGACTGGCCATTTCTAGGATGTGGGGGCTCAGGGCCAGCCATCCTGCAGGTCACCAGCTGGGGCTGGGGGAAGGGTGGGCGGCCTGAACTGTCTGGTCCCCAGGGGATACACAAGGTGAGGAAGGAGACACTGATTCTCCTAGTGAATCAATTTTCCCATTTATTCTCTGCCCCTTCCCTCCAATCCCTCCACTTTCAATATCCAACAGAATATTTCATCATTTTCCATCATTTTCCATCATTTTCAGTGGGAAAATTAGGATTCTTTAGGATTATATGAGACTGTTGGTAAAATGATTAATGCCACTGGACCCAAAAGAGAGATATCTAACTTGAACGTGACCTCAATGGTTGTTGAGATGGATCTAGGTTTTCTGTGGCTCCCATCCCACTTGGGTAAAAACCAAAGTCCTCCCCAAAGTCCTCAAGGCCCTGTCACCTTGCCTGTCATCTCCCTGCTCTCACTTCTTTCCACCCTCCACCTTGCTCACTTGCTCTAGTGACCTCGGCCTCCTCACTGTTCATCAAACACATCAGGGTGGTCCTGCCTCAGGACCTTTGCACCGGCTGTTTCCTCTACTGGGAGTGCTCTTCCCCCAGATACTTCCATGGTTCCTTCCTCACCTCCTTCTAGTCTTTATTTAGAGGTCACCTCCTTGGTGAGCCTCCTTTCCTCACCACCTTGTTTAAAATTCAGGCCCTATACATGTCTGTTCCCCCGCCTTACTTTATTTTTCTCATTAGCACCAATGACTATCTCACATGTATTTTATATTTGGCTTTTTATTTTGTTGATTATCTGTATTTTCTCCACTAGTTCCATGAGGGCAGGAATTTTTGTCTGATTTGGTTTTTGCTATGTTCCTGGCTTCTAGAACAGGGGCCAACAAGCTAAAGTCAGGGGGCCAAATCCAGCTGAACACCCGTTTTCGTATGGCCCATGGGCTAAGAAAGGTTTTTACATACTTAAGTGGTTTATAAAACAATCAAAAGAAGAATATTTCTCGATACATGAAAAGTCTGTGAAATTAAAATTCAATATCCATGAAGTTTTTTTGGGACGCAGCCGGGTGGGTTTGTGTGCAGACTGTCTGTGGCTACTTGGGCTACAGCCACAGTGTTGTCTTTGTAAAATATTTACTCTGAGGCCTTTTGCAGAAGAATTTTGGGGACCCCTGGGCTGGAACCGCTCCTGGCACAGAATAAGTGTTCCATAAGCAGCCAGCTTTGGCCTTTGCGTGGGGAGACGGAGGCCTGGGGGACCCCACTCTCCCCTGCGCTCACCCCTTCTCACCTGCAACTGCCACGACTAGCCACGAGGTGGCGCTGTGACTCCCGAGTCCGGCGAGCGCAGAACAGCGGAGGTGGGGGAAGCGGTCCCCCAAATCTTCCCAGTACCGCTTCCTGGCCTCATCCTTCCTGCTCGCGGTGGACTGAGAAATGGAAGGCAGCTCCAAATCAAGAATCCAATTTTCATCATATAGTAATCATTACGTATATGGCGACTTATTTTTTTCATGCACAAAGCATTGGTAAAGATGAGTTGAGGGGACTCAGGGCTTGAATGGCTCCCAGGAGGGCTGAAGGGTTTCAGGTGGATTCTGGGGTCAACTGTGGGTCCCGGCTGGCTTTAGTCTGGGGTGTGGTTGAATTCCTGGGCCAGGAGCCAGATGGCAGGAGTTCACATCGCGGCTCTGACCCTCACAGACTCTGTGATTCTGGGGGAGGGGCATTCTTCTCCGTTCTGCCTCTCTTTCCTAAATGGGGGTGATATTAACACCTGCCTCTGGGGTTCTGACAAAGATGAAATTCAGTGCTTTATTATATAGCAAGCATTTAGAACAGAGCAGGTGCATAGTAAGGCTTGGTAACAGTTTGCTATGGTTCTTAGGAGGGTAAACCTTTAAGCATCTGGAGGCCTTAGTTTACACAGTTAAAAAAAAGAAAAGGATAGCAGGTTGTTAAGGCTGAAACCTGGCCTTTAAAGAAGACCTGCTTGGGAATCAGAGCACTTTTTTTCCCCTTGTTTCAGGGAGGCAGTTGGACAATTCTAGCCTAGTTGATATTAAAAAAAAAAATAGGTCTGGTCCCAGGGAGCTTCTTTTTCAGTACAGCTGGCTCGTTTTTAGTGCAGCAAGACCCTCCTTTTGTCCTTTGAATTAGCAGCTCTGGCTGTGGCCAGGCGTGAAGGGCCTGGGGAGGCCACCCCCCACCCCCAGAGATGGCGTCCCTTATGATCTATCAGATTTTCCACGTGAGTCTTTGGAACCGAACAGCTTGTGAACAAACGTACCTCCAGAGTCACCATTTTGCCCACTGCTGCCTCCCATCTTTTATTCTGCCACCATTTCTCCGAAAGCCTGTCCTTTCAACACTGCAAGGTGTTTTTTGTTGGTTTATTTTTTTTTTAAGATTTTTTTTGACGTGGACCATTTTTAAAGTCTTTATTGAATTTGTTACATTATTGCTTCTGTTTTTATGTTTTTGGTTTTTTGGCCCTGAGGCATGTGGGATCTTAGCTCCCCAACCAGGAATCGGACCCGCAAGCCCTGCATTGGAAGCTGAAGTTGTAACCACTGGACCACAAGGGAAGTCCCAACACCGCAAGGTTCTTTTGATAGTGTCTGTGCAACTCTCTCTCTAGGCTCCCTCAATGGCTTCCACCCAGGTGGGGTTTGTGGGCTTCATCTCTGCCTACACTGTTTTTTTAAGCTCTTTATTGGAATATAATTGCTTTACACTCTTGTACCAGCTTTTGAGGTACACCAAAGTCAATCAGCTGTATTTATACATATATCTCCATATCCCCTCCCTCCGACGACTCCCTCCCACCCTCCCTGTCCTGGCCCTCTAAGGCATCACCCATCATGGAGTTGATCTCCCTTTGTATACAGCAACTTCCCACTAGCTATCTATTTTACAGTTGGTAGTGTAAATATGTTTATGCTACTCTCTCACTTCATCCCAGCTTCCCCTTCACCTCCACCCCCAACCCCATGTCCTCCAGTCCATTCCCTGCATCTTCTGCCTACACTTTTGACTAAGGCTCACTAGCCCCTTTTCTGTTCTGTAAATTTTCAGTGTGCTTGTTCACCTCAGGACCTTTGCACTTGCTATTCCCTCATGTGGAGCACTTTGCCATGGCTGGCTCCTTCTTACATTCCAGTCTCAGCACAGATGTCACCTTCTCATGTAGATCCCCGCCCCCCGCCACGGTAGATCATATCAGTCTGTTCATTATCTACAATTATGTATTTTCTCCTAAATTAGACTGCCGTAAACTTGAGGGCAGGTTTTTTTCATCTTTCTTGTCCACTACTGTGTCCCCAGTGCTTAGAAAAGTGCCCAGTGCATAAAAGCACCAATGTTTGTTGAGTGAATAACTGATCTGTCACTGGGAACGTGAACATTTATATTGGTGATCTCTGTATGTCTCCGGCTTAGAGACTGAAAACCCCTTAGAACAAGTGAACCCCATTTTCTCTTTAATTCTCTGCCCAGGGCTTCCTCTGATTCCAAGTCCTGCATGCTTTACTCAAGGGGGTCTGCCTGGAGGAGGAGGCAGACATGTAGACAAGCAGCTGTACACAGCATCCAGGGCCTACACAGAGACCGGTCCCAGTTTATCCCACAACTGCCGTGAGCCCAGCCCTGAGCCAAGGGACTTAAGGTATGGACTCAAGAGGTCTTTATCCCAGCACCCATTTCACAGAGGAGGCAACTGAGGCACAGAAAGAAAAATAATGAAGCTAATGGGGCAGAACCAGCCTTGGAACCCACATCTGTTCAAATCCAGAACCCAAGCTCTTAATTCCTCTCGTTATAAGACCATGAACTTGGAAATACCTGGCATATAGTAGAATGAATGAATGAAGTGTAATCATTAACCTTTTCCTTGCACTTTAGGTACTAAACTCCACGAAGGCAAAGTCCTTCTCTTATTGATCTTTGAATCTTTGGAATTGTTCAGCACAGAGCTTTGTGGGTAGAAGGAACTCAATATGTGTTGAACTTGGCTGTGTCAAGTCTGAGATGGGTTCAGAATGAAATCTGTAAAATCCTTAAGGCGAGAGTGGCATACATAACCCATTCTCTAAATCCCGGCCGCTAGAGCCAACCTAACGAAGGCCAAATTGGGCTAAAATGAAATAATTTCTTACCTTCTAACATTTGCAACATTTCAAAGCCCCTTTGGGGAGGGTGGAGGACTTATAACCCCCTGGATGAGCCCAGAGTCACAAATCAGATCACCAACAGTACTGTTAAAAAATAGTCCCACCGTCTCCCTGAAATGCCACTTTGCAAAGCAAATGTGTTCTTTGGGCATCTAAGAAGGCTCTTCTTGCCTGTTTTAAGGTCTTCTGGAGGGCCCCGAATATGGTGGAAAGGACAGATTTGAGGGCAAAAGGAGCTGCCTTCAAATTTTAGCCCATCCCATTAGAGCTGGGTGATCCTGGGCAAATGCCATAGCCTCTCTGCGTGCTGGGGGAGGTTACAAATGTTCCTGGTCTGAGGGAGTGCATTGACAAGGCAGGGCTCAGATAGCATGGTCTTGGAGGAAAAGTCACCCATGTCTTTCCCCTTTTGTAGTCTGGGGAGCACCTGGGCTATATGTACACGTAGCTCCTCCAGTCTGCATCTTAGGTAAGGGATTCTGAATAAGAAGCCCACACAGTTTAGTGGCTCTGGAGCAAACCTGGCTGGATTTACACTCTGGTTCTGCTATTTGCTGTGTGATCTTGGACAAGTGACCCCACCTCTCTGAGCCTCAGTTGTCTCATGTAGAAAATTCAGAATAGAATAACATAGGGTTATTACAAGGATTAAATGTTTGCAAAATGCTTAGAATGAATGATGCCTGGCACAGTATAAATGTTATAAGCATGTTAAATTAAATAAAAGGAACAAATATCCACCCACAACCCCAACTGCGACCTCCAAAAGGGCTCAGACCTTATTTTATTGATATGTATTACTAGAGCTTAAGCACATAGTAGGTGGTCAGTAAAAGTTGAATGGAAGCAGGATATGAGATTGAAATGAGTTTGTGGCTAAGAGATAAAAACCTAACCTCTAAATTTGGTGTTGGTAAACTTCTGTAAAGGGTCAGATGGTGAATATTTTCAGTTTTAGGGGTCATGCATTCCTGTGGTCTCTGTTTCAACAATTCAATTCTGCCCTTGTAGTGTGAAAGTGGCCATGGAAAATTTGGAAGTGAAGGAATATGGCTATGTACCAATAAAACTTTATTTACAAAAGCAGGTGCTTGGCCATATCTGGCCTGAATAATGTAGCTTGCTGACTCCTGTTTTAAATCATAGTGAGAGTTAGTGGGAACAAAGAGAAGATATTTCAGGTGGTGCTTTCTGGAGACGGGTGATGTCACAAGCCACCAGTGGTCTCCCTTAAGTCCCAAATCAAAGGGCCTATTTATTTTTGTTATTTATTAACATTTATTAAGCACGTATTAAGCTGTTCATATGCTGATCATTGTGGTAGGCTCTCTCATACTTTTTTAACCTTTAGGACAATCTTGGTGGGTATCTTTAATTATCTATCCCTCCTTTTTAAGTCAGGGAACTAGAGCCCAGAGTGGTTAAGAAACTTTGCCAAGGTCACCCAGCTCAGAAATATTCCAGGCCCACTAGGTCTGTCATTTTCCTCCCAGGCCAGAGAAGGACTGGAATATTCTTTCAAAGCTATCATTTAAAAGTTCACAGCTGCACATACAGGTCCTAGAAGCAACCCTCCAAACGTGGGGAAGCATTTGAAGATTAATGTGAACCCACTGAATTTTTCAGCAGACATGTATGTGTGATTGAAATTCTTTACAAATTGGTGGGGAGCCTATGCATTCGGCCTATTAGTAGGCCTACTGGAACATTCTGGAACTCTTTAGTTCTTGCCTCAGAATAAGAATGCCCCATTTAAAAGAGGCTTCATCCAATGAGGCCAAGCTGGAGAGCTGATTGGGTTTCTTAACCACAGATTTTTTCCTCCAAGTGCTGCCAGTTCTCTTTAGATCTGCGTCCAAAATCTCCAGTTCTGAGTTAGGCCTGTGTGCTGGGCTCTGGATGACCTCAGCAGGTTAGCAGCACAGTGGAGTCTTGGATTTCTTTGCAGCGGAAAAGAGTTTTTGGTGACAGTGCATCCGTGTGGCTTTGGCTGCCCTGAAGGATAATCAGTAGCAAATTTTTAATTCTGGCAGCTCTCATGGCCTTGAGCACACATCATTGCCCACTGGACGGCCTGTTAAAAAAAATACAAGTATTGCAGGACCCACTTGGAGTTTTTGATTCAGCAGGTTGGGGCAGGGCCTGAGAATCTGCACTCTCACAAGTTCCCAGGTGATGCTACTGCTGGTCCAGGGACCACACTGTGAGAAGCACAGCTTTAGGTCCATGGTTCCCAACTTTGGGTGCACATTAAGATCACCTGGGAAGTTTTAAAAATCCCATCACCCAGGCCATAGCCCCATTAAATCTCACTCTGGGAGTGGAGTCCTGGCATTGGCACATTGGAAGTTTCCAGGTGATTCTAACATGTAGATACACTTGATAACCATGGTGCGGGTCATCACTCTTCGCTTTGCTCATGATACACTTAGAGGAGGCTCCCAGGCTTACACACAACTAGGAAATTTAAAATCTGTTGGGAGATTAAAAAAAAAACAAAATCTTGGTGTCTAATTCATTCCTAAGCCAACGTGGAATTATTCTTGTCTGATTCATGGTTTGGATTCTTCTTCTTTTGGCTTCAATTATCTCCTCTCTGTGTATTCAGTGCAGATATTCAGCTGGGACACATTGCTATAGTTGATTGTTCAAATATTAACACATTTCCATACCAGTTAGTAAATAGCTGTTGCCTGCAGAACCCCCCCCCCCCCCGCCTCCGCTGCCGAGTGACAATCCTGGTTGTGATATTGACCAGCTGGGGAAGTCCTCTAACCTCTCTGTGCTTCCGTTTCTCCCTATGGTTAGGATGAGGCTTAAGTGAATGGACAGGCCTTAGAATAGGGCTTGGTGTGTAGTTATCATCATAGAAATGCTACTGTTTGTATTAGTTACCTACTGCTGTGTAACAAATGGCCATAAACCATGTGACAAGTTCCCACAAACTTAGTGGCTTTAAATAACACGTTTATTATCTCACAGTTCTTATGGGTCAGGGATCTCCATGTCACCTCACTGGGTCCTCTGTTTCTGAATCACTCACAAGGCTATAATCAAGGTGTTGATCAGAGTTGGTTCTCATCCTAATGCTCTACTGGATAAGGATCTGCTTCCAAGTCACACCTGGTTGTTGGCAACATTCAGTCCTTGCAAACTATTGAACTAAGGGGCTCAGTTCCTAATTGGCTGTTGGCCAGAGGCCACCCTTGGTTCCTCCCCAGTATAGCAGCTTGCCTTCTCAAAGTCAGTATATAGAGAGAGTCTGCTAGCAAGATAGAAGCTGGAATCTTTTGCAACCTAATTACAAAAGTGACATTTTCTCAGTACATATATATATAATGGAATACTACTCAGCCACAACAAAGAACAAAATAATACTGTTTGCAGCAACATGGATGCAACTAGGGATTATCAGAGTAAGTAAAGTAAGTCAGAAAGAGAAAGGCACATACCATATGATATCACTTATATGTGGAATCTAAAAATGGCACAAATGAACCTATCTACATAACAGAAACAACTCACAGACAAGGGGATCAGACTTGTGGTTGCCAAGGGGGAGAGGGGGAGGGAGAGGGATGGACTGGGAATTTGGAGTTGGTAGATGCAAACTATTGCATTTAGAATGGATAAACAATAAGGTCCTACTGCATAGCACAGGGAATTGTATCCAGTCTCCTGGGTTAAACCATAATGGAAAAGAATATTAAAAGAAGCATGTATATATGTATAAGACTGAGTCATTTTGCTGTACAGCAGAGATTGCCACAATATTGTAGATCAACTATACTTCAATAAAAAAAGTGACATTTTCTCAATGTTGAGATATTCCATTGGTTAAAAGCAAGTTCCTCAGGAAAGAAAATTATGCAAAATAGTGATTACCAGGAGGTGGAGACCATTGGTGGCCATTTTAGAAGCTGCCTTCCACAGTATTATTATTATTTTCATTTCTGGATATAGGCAGTGTAACCTCAGTCAGCATTTTTCCCTCTTGGGGGATGGGTTTTATGCAGTATCAAAGCATCCAGGGGACTTCCTAGGTGGTGCAGTGGTTAAGAGTCTGCCTGCCAATGCAGGGGACACGGGTTCTATCCCTGCTCCAGGATCATCCCACATGCCGCGGAGCAACTAAGCCCACATGCCGCAACTATTGAGCCTGCGCTCTAGAGCCCGTGAGCCACAACTATTGAGCCTGTGTGCCACAACTACTGAAGCCCACATGCCTAGAGCCCATGTTCAACAAAAGAAGCCACCAGGAATGAGGCGCCCGTGCACCACAATGAAGAGTAGGCCCTGCTTACTGTAACTAGAGAAAGCCCGTGTGCAGCAACAAAGACCCAACGCAGCCAATAAATAAATAAACAAATAAATAAATAAATTTAATTTTTTTATTATTTTTATTATTTTTTTATTTTTTTGGGGGTTACACCAAGTTCAGTCATCTGTTTTTATACACATATCCCCGTATTCCCTCCCTTCCTTGACTCCCCCCACCTCGAGTCCCCCCCACCCTCCCCGCCCCAGTCCTCTAAGGCATCTCCCATCCTCGAGTTGAACTCCCTTTGTTATACAACAACTTCCCACTGACTATCTATTTTACAGTTGACAGTATATATATGTCTGTGCTACTCTCTCGCTTCGTCTCAGCTTCCCCTTCACCCCCTGCCCCCTCCCAAACCTCGAGTTCTCCAGTCCATTCTCTGTATCTGCATCCTTGTTCTTGACACTGAGTTCATCAGTACCATTTTTAGATTCCATATATGTGAGTTAGCATACAATATTTGTCTTTCTCTTTCTGACTTATTTCACTCTGTATGACAGATTGTAGTTCTATCCACCTCATTACATATAGCTCCATCTCATCCCTTTTTATAGCTGAGTAATATTCCATTGTATACATATGCCACATCTTCTTTATCCATTCATTTGCTGATGGGCATTTAGGTTGCTTCCATGTCCTGGCTATTGTAAATAGTGCTGCAATAAACATTTTGGTACAAGTTTCTTTTGGGATTATGGTTTTCTCTGGGTATATGCCCAGGAGTGGGATTACTGGATCATATGGTAGTTCTATTTTTAGTTTTTTAAGAAACCTCCAAATTGTTTTCCATAGTGGCTGTACCAACTTACATTCCCAACAGTGCAGGAGAGTTCCCTTTTCTCCACACCCTCTCCAACATTTGTTGTTTCCAGATTTTGTGATGATGGCCATTCTGATTGGTGTGAGGTGATACCTCATTGTGGCTTTGACTTGCATTTCTCTAATGATTAGTGATGTTGAGCATCTTTTCATGTGTTTGTTGGCCATCTGTATGTCTTCTTTGGAGGAATGTCTATTTAGGTCTTCTGCCCATTTGTGGATTGGGTTATTTGCTTTTTTGGTATTAAGCTTCATGAGCTGCTTGCATATTTTGGAGATTAATCCTTTGTCCGTTGTTTCGTTGGCAACTATTTTTTCCCATTCTGAGGGCTGCCTTTTAGTCTTGTTTATGAAAAAAGCATCCAGAAGCCCTTTGAGTCATTAGTCCTCACTGGTTACCTTTGAGACCCTCCCATGTTCCAGACTGCAGGGTGCCTTCAAGTTGGAGATTCAACTGCTTCTGAGACAAGTTTGGGACCTAGGAATCTTTGGGGTGGGCTAGAACCTTTCCTGAGGGTCCAGCCACCCTGACGCTCCGTGCATCCTTCCGCTCCTGGGGAACAGTCAGTCTGAACATGGGGGATCCCCCAATCTCCATGTCCTCCCACTTGTTGACCCTCCAAGTTACCTTGGGACCCCTTGGGCACAGCTGGTATAATTTCCTCCCTGAGTTCAGGATTTCCCAGGAGACAAGGAAGGTGTTGACTTCAAAGAATTTTTGTCTCTTCTGAGGCAGGAGACCACAACTTTCTGTAATAGAGAGTGTTGTGTTTGAAGAGAGAGATGGGCAAAATTATGGGGCTGTACCTGTGGGGGAGAGAGTCTGGGGAGTCAGGGGTGGGTCTTGGAGATGGTAAGGAGGGTTTCCTGTAGCAGGAGATGGGGAGCAGGGCTGGAGAGGCATACTGTGGAGGAGGAACAGCAAGGAGACAACTGTAAGAGTGTCAAACAACCTTCCAGAGTCACTGAATGAGAGAGAAAGTTGAGTGGGTTGAGGGAATGGTGACAGATGAGGTTGGCCAAATTGTAAAAGCCATCTAAAGCAACAGTACTCAATTGTTATTTTTTGTGATTCTTTAGGTCAGGGGTTAGAAGGAACTCAGCTAGCTAGTTCCACTGGGGTCTCTCACTTGGCTGTGTTGTTGTTGGTTGGTTGGTTGGTTGTTGCTGTTGTTTTTTTTTTTTGGCTGCACTGCACAGCTTAGTTCCCTGACCAGGGATTGCACCTGGGCCCTCGTCAGTGAGAGCACAGAGTCCTAACGCCTGGACTGCCAGGGAATTCCCAGCTGTGTTATGTAGATAGCTGGGCTGGGTTGGATAGTCTAAGAGCCATCACTCATGTGTCTCCAGTGGCCTCTTTCTCTCCATGTGGTTAGCTTGGGCTTCCTCACAGCATGGTGGCTTGGACTTTGGAGAGGCTGGATTTCCAAAGAGAGAATGCCAGACGTGAAAGGCGAAGCCACACGTCTCTAAAGGGAGGCTTCCAGGTTTGAAGGAGCTCAGATACCAGATTGGGGAGCTTGGAACATATCCTGTTGGGCAGGCTATCAGAGATCTTCAGATAGAAGGGAGCGACATCATATTGGTGTTTTAGAAAGGAATTGCAGAAGAGAGTACCGTTCAGCGGGAAGAACAGAGAATCTGGGTTCCCTTTCTATTCTGTGTGGCAACATGTGTGTTATTTAACTTCCCTGAGTCCTCAGCTGTACCATCTGTGAAATAGGATGGTAAGAATCCCCACCTTCCATACCCTATGGGGCTTCTATAAGGATCGGATAAGGAAGTATTTGTAAAGTACTTTGTAAACCAGCATTGCCAAATTCAGTTGTCAGATAACAGATGATTGGTGCACGCTTGATTTAAGATGATACGTTACAGTGAATGCTCAGCTTCCATCCCAGATGATAGGGAGTAATGAGGCCTATGGCAAACTGGAGAGCTCCAGCCCCCTCTGAAGGATATGGCCATCAATTCGACAGAAGCAGATTGATGCTATGATTTTATGAGAAAAGGCAAAAATTCCGTCTTTATGTGTGACCTCCTGACTTGTTCATATTCATGTCTTAAGATGTGGGTAGACTAAGGAAGTTTTTGTGAGCTTTCTGCTTATAGCATCTTCTGTAAACCCGAGTACTCAATGTAGATATTAGTTATTAATTTCTTGTGGGCTCTTAAAACTGGAAGGCAAGGTGAACCAGAGGGAGGCCTGGAAGAAGAAAATGTATGAGGCAGAGGAGAGACAGGGTGGATCTGAATTGGGACAGGAGCGTGGAGAGCAAAGATGGAGAGACTCAGAAACGTGTCAGTTGGAGAATCAACAGGACTCATTAGCTCATTGGCTAAGGCAGAGATCCTTAATATTTGCAGAGTCATGGAGCCCTTTGCAGTCCAGTGAAGCCCAGGGACCCTTTCCCAGAGTTGTGTTTTTTAAATTGCCTCCCAGAATTTTTCCCAACATTTTTTGGCAACGCTTTTTTAAAAAATTTATTATTTTTGCCTATGTTGGGTCTTTGTTGCTGTGCGCAGGCTTTCTCTAGTTGTGGTGAGCGGGGCTACTCTTTGTTGCAGTGTGCAGGCTTCTCAGTGTAGTGGCTTCTCTTCTTGCAGAGCATGGGCTCTAGGTGTGTGGGCTTCAGTAGTTGTGGCACATGGGTTCAGCAGTTGTGGCTCACGGGCTTAGTTGCTCCGCGGCATGTGGGATCTTCCCAGACCAGGGATTGAACCCGTGTGCCTTGCATTGGCAGGCAGATTCTTAACCACTGTGCTACCAGGGAAGTCCCAGAGTTGTGTTTTTAAATGCATAAAATCAAACACAAAAAAGACCAATTGTACTGAAAATTCATTATGAAAATATCTTACGGGGTGGATTTGCTTACCGTAACAAATGTGCTTCTTTAATAACCTGTAAGAAACAAGATCTGGTGACAGGCCTAACAATTTTGAAGCAGTGATGAAAAGCAAAGATATTTTAAGATATCTGCAATAGTTGTAATGTGGCATAAAAATACGCTTTCTGTCGATGACAGAGTCACAGGCGCTGCTAACACTGTTAATACGACTTTGTTACCCTCATTCATAATTTCAGCTAGAGGTAGTGAAAATTAAGATGTGACTTTTTTTTCCCAACCAAAGTCACAGACTCCCTGAATTAAAAAAAGTGCCACTTCATCTAGGAAGTGAAAGAAGAGGTAGGTTCAAAGGGAACTCTGGTGAAGATCAAGGTGGAGTTACCCAGGAATATGTAAGAAATTATAGGATAGACCATAGTGGTTAAGCCCGTGGGCTTGGGAGCCAGAGTGCCTGGGTTCAAATCCTGACCCAACTTCTTATCAGCTTTATAATCATACTGTGTTCAATAGCACCCCACTGTGGGTACCAAATCTAGACTCCATTGACTTGTATATAAATTTTTGGACCAACCTCTTGTGCCTCAGTTTACCCAACAGTCAAATGGGTTGAAAATTGCATCACCTACATCCTAGAAGATCAAATGAGTTAATTAATACATGCAAAGCATTTAGAACAGTACTTGGTACATAGTAAGTATATAGCCATTATTACAGAAGGGATGGAAGTGGATGTTTATTAATTAATCATTCATTCAACACACATTCATTGAACACTTTGAGAGAGAGAACAAATCAGACAAGGACCCTACTCTGATGGGGTTTAAATTCTCTAAGGGGAGACAGATGATACACAAGTAAATAGATAATGGATAATTTTACATAGTGATAAGTGACAATAAAACAGGGCGATGGGGTGAAATGTGACTGGGACAGGACCATCTTGGAAACAATGGTCAAAGATGGCCTGTCTGGTTGAGACCTGATCTGTCAGCAGCACATATGAGTCCAAATTCTCCACCATAAGCAGGATGGAAGCTGCCGGATGGCTGGAGAATAGTGCATCACCAAAGGCCCCACGGCTTCAGCGGAAAGACTGGGGGAGGCCCACTGATTATATGTTACTATTAACCTTGGACAAATTATTTCCTTTCTGGATGCATCTTATAAATGTGGACATAACCACCTAGAAAAATTGGAGAGAGGGACTTTCATATTTATAGAGCATTCTCTTTTTTAAAAAATTTTATTGGAGTAAAAAAAAAAAAAAAGATGGCCTGTCTAGTAAGCTGACATTTAAGTTGAATCCTGCATGGAAGGGATGAGCCACTCATGCAAAGTTCTTGGAGAAGGAATTTCCAGGCAGAAAGAATAGCAGGTACAAAGGCCCTGAGGCAGGAGTATGTCTGGTGTGTTTGAGGACCAGCCAGGCAGCCAGTGTGGCTGGAGCAAGGTGAATGAGGGACAGAGTCGTGGGAAATGAAGATGGAGGGGGGCAGCTACTGTATTATATCTCATGGATATAAGGATGGGTACATCCTAGCCAGTGCCCTCAATGAGATCAAAGACATAGCAGTAGACTGTTCTAATGAAGTAAATGCTTTAAGAGAGGTATAATCGAGGCATTTTAAATTTTTTATTTAAAAATTTTTTATTGGAGTATAGTTGATTTACAGTGTTCTGTTAGTTTCTGCTGTACAGCAAAGTGAATCAGGTATATGTATACATATATCATTTCTTTGTTAGATTCTTTTCCCATATAGGTCATTACAGAGAATTGAGTAGAGCTCCCTGTGCTATACAGTAGGTCCTTATTAGTTATCTATTTTATATATAGTAGTGTATATATGCCAATCCCAAACTCCCAATTTATCCCTCCCCCTCTTTCCCCTTGGTAATCATAAGTTTGTTTTCTACACCTGTGACTTCCATTTTATAAATACGTTCATTTGTACCATTAAAATTTTTTTATAATTTTAATTTCTTCAAATATATTTATTTTGGCTGCACAGGATCTTTGTTGAGGCATGCAGGATCTTTAGTTGTGGCATGCAGACTCCTAGTTGTGGCATGCATGCGGGATCTTGTTCCCCAACCAGGGATTGAACCCAGGACCCCTGTATTGGGAGCTTGAAGTCTTACCCACTGGACTACCAGGGAAGTCCTTGTACCATTTTCTTAGATTCCACGTACAAGCAATATCATATGGTATTTGTCTTTGTCTGACTTACTTCACTGAGTATGACAATCTTTAGTTGCATCCATGTTGCTGCAAATGGCATTATTCTTTTCTTTTAATGGTTGAGTAATATTCCATTGTATATATGTAACACTTCTTCTTTAGTCACAGTTTTCTGAAGGACTCAAGAACCAAGACCAAAATCAGGAAATCAACTCAAGAACAGAACAAGAAAGAGACACGATCATAAGAGCTACGAAGAAGAACCAGCTAAGGAGATTACAATCAGATCATGAAAAGCAAGGGAAAGTAGTTGTTTCAAGGAGAATGGGGTCCAGTGTCAGATTCAACAAAGACAAGTAGACAGACTGGGAAGAAATCAGGTATTGGCCAAGTGGGGGATTTCCAGGTGAGCAATGCTCAAAATCAGATTGACTCACAGGAAGCGAGGGGGAGGTATGTGAGCTGTACATCTTTTTTCCTAATCACTGAGCATCAGGATATGGGAGTCATGTTTTGACTCATCTCTTTCTTTCAGTTCTGGTGATCAGTGTGTCATCAAGCACTTTCTGTTCTTTCTTTGAAATGTCTTGTTCATCCACCATTGGTGGGTATCTAAGAACCCAACTTCTGACACCAAGTCCAGCCTTCATTGGCCTATGTGCCAATGACTGGACCAACCTTTTCACTGTTTCCCCCAAATTCTGCCCCCTCCATCCACTTATCAATTCCACTTTTCAATATGCTGCACTCTCATGCTGCCAAACCTTCCCATTTGATTTATCATCAGACATTTACTCTGCTCCTATGTTGTTCCAGACATTGGGATGGGGGTTGGATAGCAGTTGTTACCATTTATCAAGCACCTACTGTGCAAAGTCAGCTTGGATGAGGTTCTTACTGGTGAGGCGTTTACAGTCTGATGGGAAGAGCAATTAGGAAGACATTGATCAACATAGTCACTGGTGATGTTCATCACTGGTACTATTTCTGGTCCTCTGCTTCCTCTATCTAGAGGATAGATGTGACCACATGACTTGCTTTGGTCAGTAAGATGTGAGTGAAAGTGACCTGAATCATTTCTAGGTGGGAGTTTTAAAAGCCAATGTGTGACATGCCTCATTCCCTTCTTCCTGTTGTGACAAGATGAGACTTCGGTCATCCTGGGTCCAAATCACAGCCTCCTACCTCCTGTGTTGGACATGCAACAGGGGCAAGAAGTAAGCATTTGTTCTGTTAAGCCACTGGGACTTGGAGTTGTTTGTTACAGCGGCAAAATCAGGCCATCCTGACTATGATTATAGCATTTGTGACTTACCCAGATACTGCATGCTGGCTTCTCCTTTACTATTATGAACACATCCTTCCCTTCCCTTCTAATTCCTTTCCAAATCCCATCAGTGTTTTTAAAAAACAGCTTCAGTGAAGGCTCTTTTTTCTTTTTTAATTGAAGCATAGTTGATTCACAATGTTGTATTAGTTTCTGGTGTACAGCTAAGTGATTCAGTTATACATATATACATTCTTTTTCATATTCTTTTCCATTGTGGTTTATTACAAGATATTGAATATAATTCCCTGTGCTACACAGTCGGTGCTTGTTGTTTATCTATTTTATATATGGTAGTGTGTATCTGCTAATCTTAAGTTCTTAATTTATCCCTCCCCTCCTTCTCCTTTGGTAACCATAAGTTTGTTCTCTATGTCTGTGAGTCTTTCTGTTTCGTAAATAAGCTCATTTGTATCATAGTTTAGATTCTACGTATGAGAGATAGCATATCGTATTTGTCTTTTTCTGTCTGACTTACTTCACTTAGTATGATAATCTCTAGGTCCATCCATGTTGCTGCAAATGGCATTATTTCATTTTTTATGGCTGAGTAATATTCCATTGTATATATTTATATACCGCATCTTCTTTATCCATTCATATGTTGATTGACATTTAGGTTGAGTGAAGCCTCCTTTAAACGTTCATGACATTTACAGTCACTCTGTCACTCTTTTTTTTTTTTCAGTCCTCTATCACTCTTTAACACCTAATTGTTTGCTGTGGTGGATATTTTGCCATTGTTTCATAGGTTAGTCTTGTTTCACTGTTATGAACTGAATCGTGTCCCCCCAAATTCATGTGTTGAAGTTCTAACTTTTAGTACTTCGGAGTGTAGCTGAAGGGTCTTTAAAGAGGCAATTAAGGTAAAATGAAGTCCTTAGGAAGGGCCCTAACTCAACATCACCGGAGTCCTTATAAGAAGAGGGGATTAGGACACAGACAAACCCAGAGGGAAGGTGATGTGAAGACACAGGGAGAAGATGCCAGTGACAAGCCAGAGAGAGAGGCCTCAGACGCATTGATCTCAGGCTTCTCTCCTCCAGAACTGTGAGGAAATACATTTCTGTTGTGTAAGCCGCACAGTCTGTGGTACTCTGTTATGTTGGCTCTAACAAAATAAGACACTTACTGTGCAGACCAAGAACTTCTTGAATGCTGGGCCTTTGCACTTTCTATTCCCTGTTTTTGAAATGCTTTTCCCCCAGATATTCTCATGGCTCCTCCCTCATCTTCAAGGCTTCCCTCAAATGTTACCTTCTGATTACCCTGTCTATAATTGGAGACCACACACATTTCCTATTCCCCATTCCTTTGAAAATCTTTTCTTTAACACTTTGACCAATCTAACATATTATATGTGTTACTTATTTATCCTGCTTATTGTTTGTTTTCTCTCCACTTGCATTCTAGAACACCCGCCTCCCTAGGCAGGACTTTTGTCTGTTTGTTGTCTCTTGACATCTAGAACTGTGCCAGGAGTCAGTAGGCATTCAGCAATATCTCTGAATGAATGAACAGTTAGATGAATAACGAATGGGAACTTTTATGGAACTTCTTTTGAATCCCTCATATTGCTTTGTGCAGTGCAGAGCACATAGTAGTTGCTTAATAAGAACAGGCTGATTAAATGACTGAAATCACAGCTTCTTCCCAGGAATGTAGATTTTTTTGAAGAAAGAATTCTATTTGAATTTTAGTCAGAGACTTGCTGATAAAAGATGAGATGAATATGGGATAGCATAAGGGAGGCAGAGTCTGCAGGTTGGTGATGCAAATGAGTCTGAGAAGTGTGGACACAGGAAACAGTGTCATAGTATTCAGGGTGGGGGAGTGGAAAACCCACAACTTTGAGGTCAGAGTTATGGAGGTTTTGGCTGCGAGGAACAGAAAACCCAACTCACACTGTTTTCTTTTAAATTGAGGTAAAATTTCATAACATAATATTAAGCACTAACCATTTAAAAATGTACAATTCAGTGGCATTAAGTACGTTCACAATGTTGCGCAACAATCACCTAGTTTTAAGACATTTTCAGCACCCCAGAAGGAAACCCCATACTCATTATTGTGTTTTGTCGGTTCCATAACCACAGGTTAGTGGAATGTAGACTTCAGGCACAGTTTGATCAAGGATCCAGCTTTGTCTGTTATTCTCTCAGACAAAGAGTAACTGGAGTAACAACCTTCTTGCAAACCTGAGAGTAGCCAGCCTGGAAACAAAACCAACCCCGCGTTTGGTTGGTTTTGTTTCCAGGCTGGCTACTCTCAGGTTTGCAAGATGGTTGTTGTTACTCCAGTTAACAATGTCCTCATTTACATCTAGGAAGAGGGGAAGACTGGTTTCCTGGGATGCCCTCTTTAGAGCAAGAAGCTTCCTTCCCAGAGCCCCCCATAAATCTTTCCTTGGATCATTTAATCCTCTTTGGCCCCTGCCACCCATCCATGAACGAACGCTAGCAATGAAGTTAAGGTTGACCATAATCTACCTAAATTAACCAGCTAGGTGGTTTGGCTCTGGCCCACTGCCTGAGATAAGCATGAGTTTGCATCCCTAATCCATCACCTCCCAGCTGGGTGATTATGTACCAATGACTCAGCCTCTCTCTGAGCTTCAGTTTCCTAATCTGTGAAATGGAGATCATAATGATACCTGCTCATAGGGTTCTTAGGAGGGTAAAGTGAGTGATAGACATAGAACACCCAGCACAATTGCTGACAATTTTTCCCACA
The DNA here is from genome assembly GCF_030028045.1 of Hippopotamus amphibius kiboko. Lineage (NCBI taxonomy): Eukaryota > Metazoa > Chordata > Mammalia > Artiodactyla > Hippopotamidae > Hippopotamus > Hippopotamus amphibius. Next base: position 12,345,743 of record NC_080200.1, on the reverse strand, counting down.
ATCAACATCCCAGCAGATAAAGGCCTTAGAAATAGCAGCTATTGACTGCTGCTTTGCACAACTCCTAGATCACCCTTTCCACAGGCTGTATATGCAATGGTGCCCCCTGGAATTGTACAGCATGACCAATTTCCGAAATGCTTTCCAAGAATTAATTTAAGTAAGCTTGCAACAACTCCGTGAATTAGGTATTATCATTGTCCCCATTTTGTACATGGGGAATCTGAGGCACAGAGAGCTTAGGTCACTTGCCCTGGGTCACACAGGGACAAGTGGCATTTGAATCCAAGCAGCCTGACTGCAGATTTTGTTCCCTTGTAACCACTGAGCTGTTGGTCTCTGGTATTTGCTGGCTTTTGTGCTTAGCCCCCATCATTTCATCTTTTGCAGAACTCCAGTGAGGCAGAAATCACCAATACCATTTACAGGTGCATTGAAACCATGTGCCAAAGTTCCTGGCAGGTCAGTTGCAGGAGCTGGGATTGAACCCATATCTACTTGACCCCAGTGTGCAGACTCTTAACCCCTGTGCCAGGCAGCACCGAAGGTCCCTGCACCAACCTGAACTCCCGGAAGATGACTGAGATGGAAATCCGAGTCATTATTGTGATGGTTGCAAAATATTTTAGTGAGTGGGTTTCAAACACTGTAAACAGGTTTAGCCTTCTTCTGCTTTTTTTTTTTTTTTTTTTTTTTTTTGCAGAGAGGCAATTTACTCAGAACAGAGGAACCCAAGCTAAATTTAACCAACTAAACTGGTGAGCCACTACAAGAGCCCTGAGGAGGAGCTACCTTGGCAGCATCAGATAAGATAGCCGGGGCATCCCAGTGCCTCGGAGCTCTGTTGGTATTGGGGCCAGGGGCCTCCCAGGACATTAGCATGGATCTTAGTCATGCCTGCAGGCCCTGAGTTCAGGCCAAACCCTCTGTATCAATCTATCGCCAATCCTTCCCACAACTGCGCATTGTCAGCCCCATTTTACAGATAAGGAAACTGAGGCACGGTGATTGTGATCACTGTATCTCCTGCAGATCTCAGTTTAAAAGTTAACATCTCAGGCAGTCCCTGACCACCATGTGGTCAATTTAAGCTTCTTCCAAACCAGCAAGTGCCCCCTTAAATGTCCCATAGCTTCAAGTACATATGCAGGCCTTCTGTGAATGGCAGAGTAGGTGAACTGAACACTTTATGCTTTTAAAGGAAACAATGGTCAGAGCCATTTGTTGCCTTGTGCCACTATAAGCCCAGTGCCACCATATCTTATAACTTTTAAAGAGAAGCTGGAAATTAGATTTAAAAAAAAGATAGTTGGGAACCCTGGGAACCTTCTTGGACACCCCTCTCTGTCTCCCTGGCCGAGGCTGGTCTCTGGGTGTCCCAAGTGGGGAGGAGGTCAGAGATACTCTGACCATCACCAATTGCCTACAGAGGGGGCAGAACTGACCAGAAGAGCTTTCTCTCTCTTTCTCTCGTGATCGTATGGGGATCCTAAAAGCTCTCTGGGCCTCTGTCTCTGTCTCTGACAGTTTTCTCTCTCTCCCAACCTCTCTCTCACATGCACAGACTTTCTCTCATGACTACTTCACCCACCCCTGTTTTTGCTGCTCCATCTGCATGACTAGAACCCCATCCTATCTATAGGTTAGGCACCAGAAGCAGAAGAGAAATTCTGCAAAACCCCAGTGATGGATATTAGCCACAGGGAAGGGCACATTCCACAGAAAGCACATATCTTGGGTAAGGTTCCCTGAAAGCAGAGACTAAGATGGGGATTCTTGGGCTAGGGATTTATCGAGGGGGGTGTTCTCGGGAGAGACCTCTAAGGCAGTGCTTCTCAAAGTTGGCTGCACGTTATAATTCCCTAGGGAGGTTTTAAAAAATCCTGGTGGCTGGGCTTTACTCCTTACCAATTAAGTCAGAACCTCTGGGGGTGTTTCCAGTTTGAGAACCAGTGGTCTATGGAAAATGAGGGAAGCAGGATAGGGCAGGGGAAGAAGCAGATTAAGGATGTGGGTTCAGCCCAAGTTCAGCCTCTGCCTGCTGAGGTAGGGGAAGCTCTGGGGCGGGAAGACCACCATAGAACTGATTCCGCGCAGGGCTAAGGGACTGGGCTGGGAGCCAGTAGCAGCCCAACTCACAGGAGCCTGGGGATGGGTGCCCCAAGCCTGGTAAAGAGTTACCAGCAGCCAGCCTCCTTTCAGGATATAAAAGTAAGTTTGATAACATGGGACAACTGATATTCCAGGGTTTCCATTTCTGTTTTGGAATCTCATGCCTTTCATCCTGGAAGATATTGGCTATTGAGGAGAAAGAAAACAGGAGTTTCCAGTGGGGTGAAGTTGATTCATTTATTGAGTTCCCACAACATGGCCAGCCCTTTATGAAATTTACATTCTCCGAGGAAAGACAAATAATAAACAACTAAGCCCAGCATCAGCAAGTCATTTCAGATTGGCTCTATAAAGAGAGATACTTTGAGGTGAAATTATGGGTGGGACCAAGGAGAGAAGTGACAATGTCCAACCATGGGCAAGGAAGGCCCCTCAGAGAAGGTGGCACTGAGATCTGAAGGGAAAGAGGGAGGTAGCCACTGGAGAACCAGGGATCAGTATGCCAGGCTGAGAAAACAGCAAGTGCAAGGGCCCTGAGGCAGCGATGGGCATAGTGTGTTTGGGGAGCAGAAGGGATGCAGGTGAGGATGGAGCAGGGTGAGTTGAGGAGGGGAGGGTGGTGAGCAGAGGGAGACTAGATTGGCAAGAATCAGATCATGCAGATCCTTGCCGACCAGCAGGAGAGGCTGGGCTAGTTTTCCTAAGCACAATGGGGAGGCATTGAAGGTTGAAACAGGAGAGGAACATGATTCTATTTAGAATTTCCTTGGAAAGATGTAAAGTTCAAATAAACAAAATTAGCCATTTTAGAGTGAACGATTCACTGGCATTTAGTACATTTAGAATGTTGTGCAACCACCACTCTTATCAAGTTCTGAAACATTTTCATTACCCCCAAAGTTAACTCCCTACTCATGAAGCACTCATTTCCCATTTTTCCATGCCCCCAGCCCTTGGCGACCACTAATCTGCTTCTTGTCTCTATGGATTTATCTCTTCTGGATATTTCAGACAAATGGAATCATATAGTGTATGTCTGGTTTATTTCACTTAGGATAAAGTTTCCAAGGTCTCTTCATGTGTTAGCACGTATCATTGCCTCATTCCTTTTCACAGCTGAATAATATTCCATTGTATGACTAGAACCAATTTTATTTTTATTTATTTATTTTTGAATTATTTATTTTTAAAGTACATATTTATTGGAGTATAATTGCTTTACAATGTTGTGTTAGTTTCTGCTCTATGACAAAGTGAATCAGCTATATTTATACATATATCCCCATATCCCCTCCCTCTCGAGCCTCCCTCCCACCCTCCCCATCCCACTCCTCTAAGTCATCACAAAGCACAAAGCTGATCTCCCTGTGCTATGCAGCAGCTTCCCACTAGCCATCTATTTATAATTGGTAGTGTATATATGTCAGTGCTACTCTCTCACTACATCCCAGCCTCCCCTTTCCCCTCTGTGTCCTCAAGTCCATTCTCTACTTCTGCGCCTTTATTCCTGCCCTGTCACTAGGTTCATCAGTACCATTTTTCTAGATTCCATATATATGCATTAGCATACAGTATTCGTTTTTCCCTTTCTGACTTAGTTCACTCTGTATGACAGACTTTAGGTCCATCGACCTCACTACAAGTAACTCAATTTCGTTTCTTTTTATGGCTGAGTAGTATTCCACTGCATATACGTGTCACATCTTTTTTATCCATTGATCTGTCAATGGACATTTAGGTTGCTTTTATGTCCTGGCTATTGTAAATAGTGCTGCAACACACTGTGGTTCGTGTATCTTTTTGAATTATGGTCTTCTTAGGGTATATGCCCCGTAGTGGGATTTTATTTATGCATTCATCCATTAATGGATGCCTGGGCTGTTTCCCCTGTTGGCTATTGGTGCTGCTACAAACATTCACGTACATGAACCTATTTTCAATTCTTTTGGGTATATCCCTAGGAGTGGACTTCACATTTTTAAAAGATACCACTGGTTTTGTGTGAAGAGAAGATTGTTGGGAGTCAAGGGCAGAGCTGGAAGGGCAGGCAGGAGGTCAGTGTCATCGTCTGGATAAGCAGGAATGCTGACCTGGCTGAGGGGTACAGCAGTAGAGATGGAAAGATGTATTTGTGTTGTACTGGGGTGCCGGCACTGCCGGGATTTACTGCTGGAGAAGATGCGGGGGTGGGGGGGTGTTTGGCGCAAGGAAATTCTCCTTAAAGATTTACTGCAGTTTTGAAGTGGAAAAGATCTGAAAAGAACGGCAGCAAGTCTTTAGTGAGCTCTTTAGAATCCTCATCACTTAGCTCTTCTATCGCTGGGTGAACCTCCCCATGGACTCCTGACTCTTCCTGCTTCTCTGATCCCATTTCCCCCACAACCCTCTTTGTTTCCCACTCTTGGCCCCTGTAGCCTTCTTCTTGCCCCTGGAATCCACAGGCTTATCTCCCCAGGGCCTTTGCACATGCCATTCGTTCTACCTTGAGTCCCCCCTTCCAAGGTCCACAATGTGACCTCTTTTTTTAAATTAATTTTTTATCAGAGTACAGTTGACTTACAATGTTGGGTTAGTTTCAAGTGTACAGCGAAGTGAATCAGCCTTACATATACATACATCCACTCTCTTCTAGATTCCATTCCCATATAGGTCATTACAGAGCACCGAATAGAGTTCCCTGTGCTATACAGTAGATCCTTATTAGTTGTCTTTTATAGATAGTAGTGTGTATATGTCAATCCCAATCTCCCAATTTATCCTCCCTTTTCCTCCCTTGGTAACCATAAGTTTTTTTCTACGTCTATGACTCAGTTTTGTAAATAGAAATTTGTACCATTTTTTTAGATTCCACATATAAGCAATATCACATGATATTTGTCTTTGTCTGACTACTTCACTCAATATGACAGTCTGTAGGTCCATCCATGTTGCTGCAAATGGCATTATTTCATCCTTTTTTATGGCTGAGTAATATTCCATGGGGTGTGTGTGTGTGTGTCACACACATATACCACGTGACTTCTTCTGAGTATCAACTCTGAGGTCACCTGCTCAGAAAGACCTTCCCTGGTTCTTGTTATTCTCTATCACACATTCCCATATTGTTATAAATTTATAAATTTATCTAAAGTTATCTGTTTACGTTTGTGGCCTTATTGATTGCCTCTTCTCACTTTGTTAGAACATCAGCTTCTTGAGGGCAGGGATCTTTTTCTGTTTTGTTCACAGCTTAGAATAGCATCTGGCAGATAGCAGGTGCTCATTTGTTGCCTCTCTGACTGGTGCTGTGATTGAATGATCCAAACAGTTCATTAATGTGCATTGGATTCTGCCCTGTAGGGGTCCAGAACTTCTGAATTTTTGAGTGGGAGAAAAACTAAAAATACGGCCAAAGGAGCCAGCTTGGCCCATTCAGTGTCTTACCAAGGCTAAAATTCTAATGAGAGATGCTGCATTGGAGGGGAAATGTCAGCTGTCCTGGGAGGGAGGCTGCTGTGTGTACTGGAGGAGCAGAGAATTAAAAATAGAGCATGATCTTTCTTGTTTCATGGGCAAATGCGATGTGGCCTAAGCCCAGCTGCAGGGTGGACAATTGGCTGTGTGCCTTGAGCAAGGTCCCCTGCCTCCCCGTGTCTGGAAAATGGGGACAAGAGAGTCTCCCTCCCAGGCTTGTTAGAAGAACCCAAGGAAGGACTCTTGGTCCAGTGTCTTGTGCGCAGTAAATAAACTCTCCAAATGATGCAGTGTTGGGTTGCTATTACAGTCAACTAATAATTATTAGTAATGAATGTCCATGATGATTAATATTATTATCATTAGAATAATCATTAAGGCTGTCATAGGAACAACAGTAATAGGGGCAGCTGTAGCATAGCAGTTCAGAGAATGGACAGTTGGCCCAAATGTTTGGGTTCAAGTCCTGCTTCTGCCACTTACTAGCTGTGTGACTTTGGGCAAGTCACTTCACCTCTCTGGGCCTTGGTTTCCTCACCTGTAAGGTGGGATAGTGATCATATCTGCCTTTGTAAGGTGAGTTAATACGTGTAAAGTACCAGGCATGCAGATGATGCTAGGAAAGTGTTTCCTATTTATTTTTATTCCTATTCTTGTCACTACTATGAGATCTGTCAAGCTTAACCTTCCCCGTAATTTGAGATATCTTCTTTGTGCAGAGAAGTGGGTAATATAATAAAATAGCTCTTTCCAAAATAACCTCTTTGGATGGTGCCTACAACCCTGAATGTTTTCCCTCCTCTCTTCTCTCCAGCGCTCCCTTCCCCCTCCCCCAGTTCTTAGGAAGATGCTGACGGTCAGTGGGAGGTGAGGGAGAGAGATTCAGTCCATGTAGCCTTCAGTAGGTTTGCATTCACACAGATGATGTGCCACGAGGACTTTGGTGTATTTTGAAATGGTCAAAGTAAATGTCACCACAGCATTGCATCTCAAGATACCCAATGCCATGGTTCCCACGTATCATTGACCAAGGATAAAGGCTTTCATCGGAATAGCTTTTCCACACACCGGAAAGAAACACAAGAAGTAGACGAACAAGGCAGAGCTGGATTCACTGAGGGGGTCAACTTGAGAAATGAGAGAGAGCACCATGCTTGCCACTGGCTGTGCTTTTTTTTTCTTTCTTTCTTTTTTTGGTTTGTCACAGGATATTGAATATAGTTCCAGTGCTATACAAGAGGACCCTGTTGTTGATCCATTCTATATTTAATAGTTTGCATCTGCTAACTCCAAACTCCCAGTCCATCCCTCCCTGCCCTCCCCCTTGGCAACCAAGTCTGTTCTCTTTGTCTGTGAGCCTGTTTCTGTTTCACAGGTAAGTTCATTTACATCATATTTTAGATTCCACATATAAACAATCTAGTACAATATTTCTCTTTCACTGTCTGACATTTCACTCTGACATTTCACTCTAGGTCCACCCATGTTGCTGCAAATGGCATTATTTCATTCTTTTTTATGGCTAATATTCCATTGTGTATATGTACCTCATCTTCTTTAAACATTCATCTGTTGATGGACATTTAGGTTGTTTCCATGCCCTGGCTATTGTAAATAGTGCTGCAATGAACATTGGGGTGCATGTATTTTTTGGAATTATGGTTTTCTCCAAATATATGCCCAGGAGTGGGATTGCCAAATCATGTGGTAGATCCATTTTAAGTTTTTTAAGGAACCTCCATACTGTTCTCCATAGTGGCTGCACCAATTTATATTCCCACCAACAGTGTAGGAGGGTTCCCTTCTCTCTATACCCTTTCCAGAGTTTATTGTTTGTGGATTTTTTTGATGATAGTCATTCTGTTTTAGTCTGATTTTAAATAACAACTTTCTTGATATAGAATTTGCACCCATAAAATTCACCCCTTTAAAGCATATAATTCAGTGGCTTTTAGAGTATTCATAAGGTTGTCCAACCATCACCAACATCTAATTCCAGAACATTTGCATCATCCCCCAAAGAATCTCATACCCATTCTAGGCTATTGTCTTCTGGGTTCAAAACAAAATAAAACAAGGGCTTCCCTAGTGGTGCAGTGGTTAAGAATCCACCTGCCAATGCAGGGGACACGGGTTCGAGCCCTGGTCTGGGAAGATCCCACATGCTGTAGAGCAGCTAAGTGCATGTGCCACAACTACTGAGTCTGTGAGCCACAACTAATGAGCCCATGCTCTGCAACTACTGAAGCCTGCGTGTCTGGAGCCTGTGCTCCAAAGCAAGAGAACCCACCACAATGAGAAGCCTGGGCATCTCAACAAAGAGCAGCTCCCGCGCGCAGCAATGAAGACCCAAAGCAGCCAATAAAAATAAATAAATAAATAAGTAAATAAATAATAAATTTATATAAAAAAATAAAACAAAGCAAGAGGACTTAGCCCAGACCTTACCCGACCAGCTCAGGTAAAGCTGATAATGCCTGCTTTGGTCTCCCCATAGAGGACTAATCACCGGGATAATCAGATCAGGCACAGGAGTCAGTCAATCAGAGTTCATGGGGACCATAACCCTGGAGTAGGGCCCCAGGGCTCCTCTAGTTGCCCAAACCACCCCTTTAAATGCTGGTTCAAGGGGAGGTCCAGGATGGCTTGGAGGAAGTACCCAGACAGCAGATGGCGAGCCCTAAGGGAGACTAGAAATAGTGGTTATATATCAACTGGAATAGAAATATTTCACAATTTTAACAGCCCAGAGGGTGAACAGCAACTGCGATTATAACCTCCCAGTTGGAGGTTTCTTCTTTTAAACACTAGCTTCCCAATTAGACCTTGAGCTATTTGAGAGCAGTCATCCACGAATCAGTTATCTATGTGGCCCCAGTACATGTGTGGCCATACCGTGAGTGCTCAATAAATGTTTGTTGAATTGAAATTTAAAGCCTGGAGAGTAAGAAGGTTTGGGGGGAAAAAAAAGATGGTGAAGCTGTTTTTCCCCATAATGAGCTTCAAGGAGAGTACTCCCTCTTGGAGAGGTGCAGCTCATTGGACAGTGATGTGGTTAAAAGGTGGAATCCCACACTCAGCTGTGTTACCTCCTTGCCATGTCACCTGGAATGGCCTTGGCCTTTTTATGTTTCCTGGTCTGTAAGGTGGAGGTGATAACAGTTCCTCCTCAGTATTAGTTTGGGGTCTCCGGAGGCAGATGCTGAGATAAGAATTCAAGTGCAAATAGTTATTTGGGAGGTGATCCCAGGAAACACTAGGAGGGAAAGGAGGAGGGAGGTGAGGGAGAGAAGGCAGCTGGTGAATGGTATGTTATGAAGCCAGTTACCACTGTGGGCAACTGGGGCTCTGTTCCACCAGCAACCTCTGGGAGGCAGCAGAGAGCACACTCTTCAGAGTTATCCTGCTTGAGTGGAGAGGGAGCTGGGATATTTATCCACCAGTTCTCATCTGTTGTTGGTGGAGGACATGAATTGCTTCTGAGGATGTTAACCACTCGGCACTTCTGGCTGTCCTCCCTCTGTCAAAACTCACGGGGGGAATATCACGGTTGGGACGTCAATAGCATCTGGTGTAGTGTTCTTGTGAAAATTCACTAAAATAATGCATGAAAACCACATGTCCTCAGGGTTGGGTGCTATTATCTCTGAAGCTGTAGCTCCCATGTTCAATGGAAAGAAGGCTGATCTATTTATTAGGGTAAGGCTAGGCTGCTGTAACAAAGAGGCCAATACTAACTCAATGCCATAAAGAGGGCAGGAGTTTATTCCTCTCATTTGTTACAGACCAGGTTGATGGTGTGGCTCTGCTCTAGGCAATCATTCAGGGGCCCAGATTCCTTCTGTTCTGTGGCTCTGCCATTGGCAGCAGATGCTACTGATGCTCCACCCACACCCCCCTGGCACTTACCATTTCTGGACCTGGCAGCCCCATTCTCAACAGACAGCACCTGCATCTTTTTGCCTGAGAGCCTTTCCTGGCAGCTGGAGCTCACTGTGTGTACAAGCAAGGCAAGCCTGAAGGGGTGGGGAGCTTACCCTCTCCAGGGATCAGCTCTAATCAATGCTGCTGAGCCTTGGTGGATAAATACCACAATTCCCTCTTCCTTGGATGGGGTGGCTCTGAGATGTGTGCTCTTTTCTGCCTTCCAGAACTCTCCAGCAGGATTGAATTCCAGGCACCCATGGTGGTAACTGGCTGCTTTCCCTACTCTGGTTTACTTCCCCATTCCCCTGCTGTTTTTTTCCCTGGGATCACTTCACAAATAAAATACTTACACTTGAATCCTTGTCTCAGGATCTCCTTTTGGGGAACCCAAACCAAGATACCACCCTCTAGGTATTGTCATTTGCTGGCTCACCAAGGATTACAGCCAAACGAGTAGAGATGTCCCCTTCCTTATGGTCCAGAATAGGCACCTAAAAGTTCTGCTTGACTTTCACTGGTCACATGACTACACTGAATCACAAGGGCAGCTGGGAAATGTAGTCCATCCTCATGCTAGGAGGTAAACATGACTAATCTCTTCTGCAAATGTGATTGATGGAGGATGAACACTTGATAACCTTTATTCATAAAGTGTGGAATCCACTTGTAGGTAACATCATGTTCATAATCATGTCTTCCACCATGGGTTAACCTAAAAGTTCCTTTTTGGCTTGTTTCCAGAGCAAAGCCAGTTCCCAGCCCTGAAATCTTAGTATTATAGCACCTGAGCTGGGAAACACAGAGAAATCTGCTTTTTTTTTCTGATTAGATGATACATCTGTGGATTAAATGTCTGGACCCTAAATTACTTGCCCTCACCCAAGCCTGAGAACCAGACAGAAGTCACAGAACCCCAAAATATGCATGCATTTTTTCAGTTAGGTTGACCTAGTATTTGTACCCAATTTTCTTGGGAACGCTTTCTGACTAAATATTCTTTAGAAGGCTTAAAAATATTTTTAAAGTGAGCTCTATTTTCATTTTTTTTGGGGGAGGTGGAGGTTGCTGGTGAAGCTTAAACATTGCACCTCCTCTTTTCTCTAGAGGAAGCAGGTATGGGTGGGAACGTCTCCAGCCTGCCAGACAAAGCATCCAGAGCTCAGAAAAGCTGGTTCCTCATGCTTTTTGCCTTGGAAGCATTTTTTTTTCCACCACCCCAGCATCCTGCCAGCCAGTTCTTCCATACTCTCCTTTTCCTCCTCCGACTCAGAGCCTTTTTCCAAACTCTCAGATTAAAAAGTGCTGAGGCCTGTGTCTCTAAGTGCTCTACCCTCCTGTTGTCATGGCAAAGGGAGCTGGCAGAGATGTACTAACTCATTCCTCCTCAGGGGGACTAGCAACCGGGGACCATGGTTCAACCTAGGGCTTTAGTCCCTCATAATTCTTAACAGCAGCCCTCTACCAGCTAGTGCATAACACTCTTTTATGTATGTATGTATGTATGTATGTATGTATGTATGTATTTATTGCATTAAAAAAGTCTTTAAAAATGAAATGTAAGGTACATTGGGCAAGATGTGCAGAGCACATGTACTTTAATTAAGTTCATAGTTCTTTGAATTTTTACCAAGGTATACAACAATGTCAACATCACTCACATCCAGATGTAGGACATCCCTGCCCCCACAAGTTTCCTCAGGGTCCCTTCCCAGGGCGCCCCATTATTCTATCACTACTGATTAGGTTTACCCATTCTTGAACTTACAAGAAATGGAAACCCTCATTGTGTTCTTATTCTTTGCTGTAGACAATTGCCATTTCCCCAGTTGTAATTGTGACTAAAAGCATCTTTGGGAAACTGCTATTTTTATTGACTTATGACAACTGTAGCAAGCGTTTACATAGTGCATACTGTGTGCCAGACACTTGTCTGGGTGCCTTGCTTATATCAACTCTTTTAATCCCCATACAACCCTGCAAGGTAGGTACTAGTATCATGCCCACTTTCCTGATGAACAAACTGAAGTCCAGAGAGGTTAAGTGACTTGCTCAAGTTCACACAGCTGAAGTTGGCAGAGCTGGCATTTAAACCCAGGCAATCTGGCTCTGGGATTAACCATTAAGTCTTATAGCCTCTCAATTTAGGTGTGGTGGCCTGTGAGATGGTCCCAAGGATCTGACTTCTTGGTCTTCATACCCTTGTGTAATCCCCATCCCTTGAGTGTATGCTGATCTCACAATTCACTCCTAACTAAAATACAACAAAATGATGGGCTGTCACTTCCTGATCAGGTTATACCAAGATGGTGGCTTCTATCTTGCTCTACTTTCATGCACTCTTGTTTGCTGGCTCTGATGAAGCCAGCTGTTGTGAGCTGCCCCATGGAGAGGCCCATGGGGCAAGGAACTGAGAGGGACCTCTGGCCAGCAGCCTGGGTGGAGCAGGATCTTATCAACAACAGCATGAATAAGCTTGGAAGTAGATCCTTCCTCAGTTGAGCTTTCAGAAGAGACCACAGCTCTGGATGATGCTATCTTGATGGCAGCCTCATGAGACAGCTTGAGGCAGAGGCACACCCACTGAGCCGTGCCAGAAACTATGAAATCATAAGTGTTTGCTGTTTTACACTAAGTTTTGGTGTAATTTGTTGTGTAGCATTTGACATCTAAATAAACCAAATAGAAGCATGAGGTTGTTATGCAAATGTGACTTCAGGATACACCCATAGTCCCAAATGCAAAGCCAATTGATGCTCCTAAACCCTTTCAGTGTAAAAATTCTAGAGATGCTTAAGCTTCAAGGCCAAGTTTAATATGAAAGTCCAACCCCATTCTCAACCCCAATTGCTTCGTCCAAAATTGCTACAAATCTGGCTGTGATGGTCTTGTGCTCAGACTGGAAGGTAGTCTTGCACATGCTATCTTTTTTCCCTCCAATATATGCTTTACTTTGAAGTCAGTGAATTCTTATTTTTAAAAAAAAAAAAAAAAGAATGTTTTTGAAATGACTGAATTTATCCCTTATCCCCCACCCCCACCTCAAGATAATCCCCAATAATGATGGTAATGGTCCTTTAGAATTTTTCCCATTTGTGTACCAAAGCAAAATTAGCATAATACCTACCTATTGTTTTGGAAAGGGTTCTTTCCCACTTAATAAGGGATGATAATGTCTTTATGTTGTGGGCTAGGACTTCTTCCAAACCTTCACTCCACATTGTTGAATGAGCACCTACTATGTGCTAATCTGTGTTCCAGGGCTTGGGATCCATCAGTGCCTTCCTTTGAATATTTTTAAAAAATCCCTGCTTTGGGGAGATCAACTTGATGCTTGGTGGTGACCTAGGGGGGTGGGATAGTGAGGGAGGGAGGCTCAAAAGGGAGGGGATATGGGGATATATGTATAAGTACAGCTGAGTCACTTAGTTGTACAGCAGAAACTAACACAACATTGTAAAGCAGTTGTGCTCCAATAAAGATCTGAAGGAAAAAAAATAGGTATTAGAATATTTTAAGTATACACATTTTATTAGGTTTAAGAAATTGAAGGAGAGACACCAGGGAAGTGAGGATTAAAGCTTAAAGGGAGACTAAGAAAATTACAAGGAAAATGTATTAAATTCACACACAGTAAAATATATCTACATATACATATTAAGCTAGTAGGGGCAAGAATAAACTCTAAGGAGATTAAATAAGAAACTTGGAAACATAGGTGGGACATTCATAAGAGGAACACAGTTCATACTTCATGTGGAGTATTGAAACAGCAACTATCACCCCAAAACAAGAGAATTAAGGTCATTTGTGAGAAAAACAAAGAATAATGTAAATTCCACAAGAGCAGTAGTTTTATCTATTTTGTTCACGGATATATTCCTAGTGTCTAGAAAACTACCTGGCATATGGTAGGTGCTCCATAAATATTGACTAAATGAACAATGTTTCCTAGAAAAGAAAGGTGTTTGTGGGAGTTGAAGAAATTGACCTCTGAAATCTAATTTTAATGTTCATTGATCCTATGATAGGGTGATTGACTGGCAAATTAATAACACAGGTTTTGTTTATTTATTTTTAAAGATTTATTTATTATTTATTTATTTATCCACTTTTGGCTGTGTTGGGTCTTCATTGCTGAGTACAGGCTTTCTCTAGTTACGGTGAGCAGGGGCTACTCTTCGTTGTGGTGCGCAGGCTTCTCAGTCTGGTGGCTTCTCTTGTTGTGAAGCCCGGGCCCTAGGTGCACAGGCTTCAGCAGTTGTAGCACACTGGCTCAGTAGTTGTGGTGCACGGGCTTAGTTGCTCTGTGACATGTGGGATCTTCCCGGATCAGGGATCGAACCCGTGTACCCTGCATTGGCAGGCGGATTCTTAACCACTGTGTCACCAGGGAAGCCCCATAGCACAGGTTTTAATATGTAACTTTCTCTTCAATGATTACTGTATTGACGGGTTTAATTTTATTTTGAGTTTTCCATATTCCATATGCTCTTTAGAGACAGTATTGAATAACTTACTTCATTAAATATTTCTCATTTTGCAAGCCTCAAAAAAAAATCCCTATATTGTCTTCTGCTTTCTTTTTGCTCCCCTTTCTCATCTGTAAAATGGGGATGATGCTAGGACCTACCTCACACACTTTTGGGAAGGATGAATTGAGTTACTCTATGTTAAGTTGTCAGCTAAGTGCCTGGCATTGAGTCTAAGAAATACAGCTCTTGCTATGATCGCTTCTCCTTCATCTTTCCCCTTGTTTTCTTCCTCCATCCATTTCTCTTTCACATGCCTCTTCCTTTTCCTTTTCATAGGAGGAAGGGTGGTTGAATTCCGACAGTGTTCTGTGTGGGTCCATTACCAGTGGCTGGGGAGAGAAGAATGAACTAAATTAGAAGATGCATTTGGCTAGGTGAGGGAGCAGTGGTGGAGAGCTGGAGCCAGCTGGAATGAAACGGACACATCTTCCTCCCTTTTCCTATCCGATCTCCCCCGCCCCCTGCTCAGACAAATTATTTCTCATTGTTTCCTGGGATCCAGAAAAGTTGAGCCTGTCAGGTGGGCACTGGGGGCAGTGGCTGGCCACACACAGCAGAGGATGAAAAAAAGGCCGGCTGCTGGCAAGAGCCACCCACTCCTTTATCTGCCTGTCTCCGAGGTCCCTATTCTCTTCCCACACACCTTGCCTGCTATTTAATCAGAGGAGAGAGTGCACACATGAGCCCTGAAGCCACCATCAGTGGTACAGCTTTTGTTTTCCTTTCCCTTTTTAAAAATAAATCCATTGTCAGAGGAAGGTGACACTTTACTATTTAATCATTCAGTTATTCGTTCGTTCAACACAACAGCTATTTATTGGGTGCCGCTGGGGTCAGCACTGGGAACACAGACGTAAAAAGGCCCTAGTGCTTCTTGGCCAAGAACAAATGGTCTAGCGCAGCCGAAACACAGATCAACAGTCATCACGGTGTCAGACAAATGCTGCACGAGGGATCATGCAGAGTGCACTGGGAACCCCTAGCTTTGCTCTTTGGAATCAGGGAAGCCTACCCAGTGCAGGAAGCGTTGAGCCAAGGTGTGAGCGATGAGCTGAAGTTTGCCAGACTGGGAGGGCATTCCAAATGGATGGGGCAGCCCAGGGGTATCAGTCAACATTCTGTTAGTTGTGAGAGGTGGAAACACAAAGCAAACTGACTCAGGTTAAAAAGAGGGTGGTGGCGCTGGTGGTGGTGAATTTATTGACTCAAGTAATTTTTAAAAATAGGCTTCAGGAATGGTTGCATCCAGGGGCTGAAATAAGGTCAGGTTTTAGGAATGGCTGCATTTGGGGGCTGGGATGAGGTCATCAGCCTGTGGTGTAATAAAAAATATTTGGGCTTTTTCCCCAGTTTGTGGAACACTCCTAAAACCCCAGGAAACTCCAAGGTGATAAGAGTGTCTTTGGTATGCTAATGAGGTGACTTTTGGCTGAAGTGCTCCTGTCTGCCAGCAACTGTTCCAGATGGAGGAGGAGCAAATACAAGATGCAATCCCTGCTCTCAAAGGGCTTATGTTCTAGATGGGATAGGCAGCCCTGGTAAGATAGGGATACACAGGGACTCCAGGGGGGACTGGTTGATTCTATTGAGAAATGTTAGAAAAGAATTTACAAAGTGTATGATTCTTGATGTGAGTTGGTGTTTGTCAAACACTCAGGGAGAGAAAGAATTTCCAGGGTGAAGGGAGCTTGGTACCCAAAGGTCTAGAGGTATGAAGCATCTTAGGTTCTAGAGGAATGGAAAGTGACTGAGCAGAGATATCTGTGCTTCTCCAAGAAGCCTACCCACCTGATGCTCTGGGGAACTTAAAAAATATGCCAATGCTAGGACCACTCTGGAGACCTACTGAAACAGACTCTCTGAGGGTAGGGTTTTGGTTTTTTTGGTTTGTTTGTTTGTTTGTTTTTTGCTGCATTGGGTCTTCATTGCTGCTTGTGGGCTTTCTCTAGTTGTGGAGAGTGGGGGCTACTCTTCTTTAGGGTGCTCGGGCTTCTCAGTGCGATGGCTTCTCTTGTTGTGAAGAACTGTCTCTAGACATGCAGGCTTCAGTAGTTGCAGCACACAGGCTCAGTAGTTGTGGCACACAGGCCCTAGAGCGAGCAGGCTTCAGTAGTTGTGGCTTGCAGGCTCTAGAGCACAGGCTCAATAGTTGTGACATATGGGCTTAGTTGCTTCGTGGCATGTGCAATCTTCCTGAACCAGGGATCGAACCCCTGTCCCCTGCATTGGCAGGCGGATTTTTAACCACTGCGCCACCAAGGAAGTCCCTGGTAGGTATTTTTAAAAGCCCCCTGGGGATTCTAGTGGGCAACCAGCATCTCTGGGCTAGAATTTATGGTTCAAGAAGGATGAGGCAAGATAGGGCTCTGGTAGACAGAAGTAAAATCAAGGCTTTTGACTTTATCCGATGGGCAGAGGGCAGCCTCTGGCAACAGTGTGGATGCTGGGTGAGACGCATGGAGGCCTAGAGCAAAGGAGTTTAACCTAGAAGCAAAAGAGAGTCATTGGAAGAATTATCATATGACCCAGCAATTCTACTTCTGAGTATATATTCATAAGAATTGAAAGCAGGGTCTTGAAGAGGTATTTGTACACCATGCTCATAGCAGCATTACCCACAATAGCCAAAAGATGGAAGCAACCCAAGTGTTTATCAACGGATGAATGGGTAAACAAAATGCAATATATACGTATAATGGAGTATTATCCAGCCTTAAAAACGAAGGAAATTCTGACGCATGCCACAACATGGATGAACCTTGAGGACATTATGCTGAGTGAAATCAGCCAGACGCAAAAGGACAAATACTGTGTGATTCTACTTATACGAGGTCTCTAGATTAGTCAAATTCACAGAGACGGAAAGTATGAGTGTCCTTAATGCCACGGAGATGTACACTTAAAATAGTTAAAATGGTAAATTTTATGCAATGTGTATTTTACCACAACTTAACAAAAAAGAGAGTCATTGAAAAATTTTTGAACCAGAGTTCCTCGATCGGATGTATGAGTTAGAAAGAGCCCTCTAGGGCAGGGGGTCCCCAACCCTCCGGGCCACTGACCGGTACTGGTCTGTGGTCTGTTAGGAACCGGGTCGGTCTGTTAGGAACCAGGTCGGTCTGTTAGGAACCAGGTCACACAGCAGGAGGTGAACAGCGGGTGAGTGAGCAAAGCTTCATCTGTATTTACAGTTGCTCCCCATCACTTGCATTACCGCCTGAGCTCCGCCTCCTGTCAGATCAGTGGCAGTGGTGAATTGTATAATCATTTCATTGTAAAATGAGATAAAGTGCACAATAAATGTAATGCACTTGAATCCTCCTAAAATCACCCCCCCCCACACCTGGTCCTTGGAAAAATTGTTTTCCGTAAAACCGGTCCCTGGCGCCAAAAAGGTTGGGGACCACTGCCCTAGGGGCAATGTGAGAGATGATTAACGGGAATTAATAGGGAGGATACTGCAATGGCCCAGGCGATTGATGTTGGAGGCTGAACTGAGTGGTAATGGGCTAGAGGATTATTTGGCAAGTGGCTGATTGATGAATTGAATAGTGGTGGTAAAGAAGGCTTTGAATCTGTTTAGTTCTATTATTGATCTTTGTAAAAACTTGTATCATCTGGCCTATGATTCCCAGCAGGGCCTACACTGGGCTTTGGAGTTTGACAATTTCAAATGAACTACTGCACTCTTGGCCTACCTTTCTGGCAAATCTGTCCAGATTTGCTTAAATTGATATGCATGGGGCCTGTGTGAAGAAAGTTTTATGTGGCTGGACTGGGTTAGGATGTTGGGTTGCAGGTCACAGCAAATTCAGGCAGATTGAACAGCAAAGGAAGGTATTGGCTTTCATGACTGGAAATACAGAAGTGGTGTGAGCTTCAGAATGGGATTGATCCAGCACTATTTTCATCTCTCAAAGATCCAAGATCTTAAGGGTGGCTGCCATTGCAATTAGGGCTCCCTGCTTCAATGTGCATGCCCTACAGCATGTAGGAAGAAAGAGGGTAATTTTCTACAGCTCTTTTAAGTGACAAGGATTCCTTGCAGATATCCCCAGGAAATTTTCTTGTGGGCTTTATTGTCCAAATTAACATGTGGGGGGCAAGTTGTGGTCACTGCTAATCATTTAACAGGGCATGAGGCAAATTTTATGATGTCCCATGGAGGTGGTTAGGGGCTAGGTTGGGTTGGGGGAAACTTAGCAGCCCCAGGGGTCAGACACCCACATCATCCCATCATTCCGTGGAGAGGTATGCCAAGGCCCAGGCACCCTGATGGACTGCAGTGGGGAGTCTGCAATTGATTTACAATGTTGTGTTAGTTTCAGGTGTACAGTAAAGTGAATCAGTTATACATATATATGTATGTATATACATTCTTACATATATAGACATACATATATATATTCTTTTTCAGATTCTTTTCCATCATTGGTGATTACAAGATACTGAGTATAGTTCCCTGTGCTCTACAGTAGGTCCTTGTTGTCTATTTTATATATAGTAGTGTGTATATTTTAATCCCAAACTCCTAATTGATCCCTCCCTCCCCTTTCCCCTTTGGTAACCATAAGTTTGTTTTCTATGTCTGTGAGTCTATTTCTGTTTTGTAAGTAAGTTCATTTGTAACTTTTTTTTTTCAGATTCCACTTATAAGCCGTATCATATATTTGTCTTTCTCTGTCTGACTTACTTCACTTAGTATGATAATCTCTAGGTCCATCCATGTTGCTACAAATGGCATTATTTCATTCTTTTTTATGGCTGAGCAATATTCCATCATATGTATATGCACATACACACACACACTATGTATATACCATTATATACCATAATGGTGTGTACTGTGTGTGTGTGTGTGTGTATATATATACATTCCACATCTTCTTTATCCATTCATCTGTCTATGAACACTTAGATTGCTTCCATGTCTTGTTTGTTGTAAATAGTCTTGTTATGAACCTAGGGGTGCATGTGTCTTTTCGAATTGTAGTTATGTCCAGATATATGCTCAGGAGTGGGATCACTGGATCATATGGTAACCCTATTTTTAGTTTTTTGAGGAACCTCCATACTGTTCTCCATAGTGACCGCACCGTTTTACATTCCCACCAACAGTGTAGGAGGGTTCGGTGTTATCCACACACTTGCCAGAATTTATTGTTTGTAGACTTTTGATAATGGCCATTCTGACAATATAACGCATCTAGAATAGTGCCTAGCATGAAGTAGGTGACACATATCTAAGCTATGGTTATTATTTTTTTGTGGTAGTCCACAATTTATTAAACCAGCCCCTACTGATGGATACAGGAGTTGTTTCCAATATTGTACCATTTTATACAATGCTGCAATGAGTAACATTGTAGCTATGTCATTTTAAAAAGTATATCAAACGTAACATGGACAATGGGATACATTTGGAAAAGTTGGATTGCTGGTCAAAGAGTAAAAGCCTGGGTAATTTTTATTGACATTGCCAAATGACCCTCCATAAGGCCTGCACCAATTTCCACTCCCACCTGCAATGGATAAGACTGCCCCCCCCGGTGCCCCTCAGCTCAGCCAGCAGGGTACATTATCATGCTTTTGGATTTTTGTCCATGTGATAGGTGGAAAATGGCATCTCAGTGCAATTTTAATTGCTTTTCTCTTATTATGAGTGAAAATGGGCCCCTTGTCATCTGTTTCGGGGCCATTTGTATTTCCTCAGGCACCTGGGGAAAGTGATTACTAAAGCAAAAGGCAGGACGCGCATAATAGGTTGACTGGTCTATTTTTATATCCAAGCTACTGCTGCCAGTCAACAGTAACAACACTGATTATCATTTGGCTTGATTTTTGGCATGGAATTGGCATTCTCACCTGTTTAATTTTAAGTGCCTGAGGTCTCAGATCAAACATCACCTCCTCAGAGCGCGTGTTGTGTGTCATCTTCTGGTGCTACCTGGTTTATTTGTGTGTTTTCTATTGTCTTTGCTCCCTTGCCGTTATCTGCTCACCCCCAAAGAGAATGCAAACTCCATAAAAACAAAGATGAATGAGAATGCAGTCTCATGGTTTTAGGGTTGTCAGAATGACAGCTGTCCCTGGTTTCCTTCAGACTCACAGATTTAAACTCAGCATCCTGAGGGAGAAATTCAGCCACTCATTCATCCATCCACCCATCCATCCATCCTTCCATCCAATCATCCATCCATGCATCCATCCATTCATCCATCTATCTATTTATTCAACCATATCTTATCAATAAGCCTGCTGTGTGCCGTGCACCATGCTAGACCCTGCAAACATAATAATGAACAATACAGATGTAGTCCTTGCTGGCCAGCATCTTAGTCAAGCAGGTAACTGGAGTTCTCTGGATGAAGGACAAGGTTTATAATTTCAAGGTCAAATGTAGTCTAATGAGTTCAAAGAAGGCTTCTTGGTAAAAGGAGCATTTAAGCTGAAACCTGGAGTGAGTAGAAGTTGGTTGGGGAAGGGGGAGAGTGCTTCTGACTATGAGATAGTATTACAAAGGCCTAGAGATGAGAAAAAAAGATGGTGCATTGAACGAATTGAAGGAAGTCCAGGGCAGCTAGAATGTAGAGCATGAGAGAGAGCAGGCTGGGACTGGGGCAGGGGCCAAATCACACAGGGTCACATTAATGGAATTGGAATTCTTCCTAAGAGATGATGGCGGCCTGGACTCAATGGAAACAGTGATGATGGAGAGAAATGGATGGATTTGAGAGATATTTGCATGTAGAATCAATACTTCTTGACGACTGATTGAACAGTGGGATAAGGAAGAGGGAAGAGTTAAAAAAAATTAATAACCCCCAGATCTCTATTTCAGTAACTGGATAGTCTTAAAAGCTTACATGCTTGGTTTGCCTAGTAGCTACAGAGCAGTATCACCAAGGCCAAAGTCATGGGTATGATGCTTCCAACTGGCTTTCAGTCTGTCCCACAGCAGCAGACAGCGTCTCTGTTCATTTAGACTGAAGCACAAGCATTGTCTGCCATATTTCTTTAGCATTTCAGGTGGAGACTAGTGCAAGGGCAAAGACACAGAGGTGAGAAACAGGTTGAAGAGGATAGTGACAGAGATGGGGATGCCTAAGATATCATGGAGATGTTGCACAGATGGTCTGAGTCTTGAAGGAGGATGGATTCTCCCTCAAGGGGAGGAAAATAAAGGTTTAGAGGCAGAATTGAAGAGAATGTCAACGATCCTCAACACTTGTTGGCTACACACACCATTATTGAAAGAGTGTATCAGTCATAATAAGTAATGCTAACTGCTGTAACAAATAAGCCCTGAATATTCAGTGGCTGAATACAGTGAAAATGTCCTTGCTCACACAATTATCCAAAATGGTTAGTTCTCTTGGGAGGCTTTTATTCTGGTGGTGACTCAGGGATCCAGGGTCCTTCCATCTTGTGCTTTTTCTTTCTCTTAGGTAGGGCTTTTGAATTCCCTGGTGGTGCTTTGGAATTTGGCTGGCAGATGAGGAAAGATAAAAAAGAACCTGGGGGATTGTGCTGGGCATTTCTTAGCGACCAGGCTTAGAAGTGGTTCCCATCACTTCTTTAATACTGTTTGCCAGAATGCAGTTCCAGAACCCTAACCAACTGCAGGGAAAGCTGGGACACGTATCCTTGCTGTATGTCCAGGAGAAACAGGAGACAGGATTCAACAGATATGTCGCATTTTCTCTGCCACAAATGGGACTACCAAGAGAGGGTGGTTGGATAAATAAAAACCCGTCTCCAAGATATACCAAACTTGGAGGAAAAGGCGTGTGCATCCAGGGTATACCTTTGGTGGTGAAGGGTCAGGAACGTCTTCTGTGAAGGTAGACAGCACTTTTTAAAAAAAATTGAAATATGGTTGATTTACAATGTTGTGTTAGTTTCAGGTGTACAGCAAAGTGATTCAGTTATACATAGGTAAATATACCTATTCTTTTTCAGATTCTTTTCCATTACAGGTTATTACAAGACATTGAGTATAGTTCCCTGTGCTATACGTAGGTCCTTGGTAGGGGTGGACAGCACTTTAGAGTCAAAAGCCTTCCTATTTCATCCTACCGAGATTCCATTAAACATCATAACCTACTTTAGAAATACCCCTCCCTTTTTTTTAATACCCATCTTCCTTCCTGACCCCAGGTCTCTTTATTTTGCCAGAACCTTCAGACTATTTTTTTTCCCAACGCATAGCTCCTAGGCTGATTTTCCTTTCAAATGTCTACTTAAGTCCTTGGTCCTTTCTCCAGTACAATTGGTTATTTTCTTTGCCAGCCCCAGGCAAGAGAGAGACTGAGCAGTTGTATACTAATTACTAGGCTATTATTGTTATTATTCAGCTGTGGAAAAGAGCATTCAGAAAGCCCCAAATATAATTCACCTTATTGACACCTCTCTCTGTCTCGGTCTCTCTGTTTCTCTCTCTCTCCATTCTCTCTTCCATTCCCCCTCTTTTTCTTTATCTCTCTCTCTCTGCCTCTTTCTGTATATTTCTCTCTGTTTGTCTCTCTCTCTCTTTCTGCATCTTCATCTCTCTCCTACACCTCCTGTGATATACTTTGCTTGCATCCTGTGCCTTTCTTGCATTACCCTTGTCAGCATCGTCGCTTAGCTCTTGTTGATGTGATTGTTTGACAAATATGAAGATAAGGGCTATGTCCAGTTTGTCTCCTAATGCATCCCTAGCACAGAGCAGATGCTCAAAAACAATTTGTTCATGAATCAATGCACAGCTGTTAAGACCTAATTATTAACATTCCTTTCTTACAGTTTTCTTATTCTTCTGATTTATTCCTGCCATCTGCTTGGCTCCTGCCCTCACCTCCTTCAGTCTCAATTCAAAGTCACCTTCTCCGACCCCACCCACCTTTGTAAAGTTGCAATTACTTTACACCACCAACCTTTCCCAATCTCTGCTCTGTTCCTCTATTATTTCTTGTTTTCCTCTTTTCCTTTTTAATTTTTTAAAAATTGGGCTACCACACAGCAAAGTTCACAATTTTTTTTACATTGATGTATAGTTGATTTACACTGTTGTGTTAGTATCAGGTACAGCAACGTGATATATATATATAATTTTTCAGATTCTTTTCCCTTACAGGTTATTACAAAATATTGAGCAGAGTTCCTGTGCTATAGAGTAGGTGCTTGTTGCTTATCTATTTTTATATACCAGAGTGTGTATCAGTTAATCCCAAATTCCTAATTTATCCCTCCCCACCCCTTTCCCCTTTGGTAACAGTAAGTTTGTTTTCTGTGTCTGTGGGTCTGTTTCTGTTTGTAAATAAGTTCATTTGTACCATTTTTTGTAGATTCCACATATAAATGATATCATATGATATTTGCCTTTCTCTGTCTGACTTACTTCACTTAGTGTGATAATCTCTAGGTCCATCCATGTTGCTGCAGATGGCATTATTTCATTCTTTTTTTTACAGCTGAACAATATTTCATTGTATATGTATAAAGTTCACAAATCTTGTAAGTGTATGACTCCATACATTTTTGCCTGTGTGGACACTTGTGTGACCATCATTTAGTTCAAGATAAATTACTTTTCCATCCCCTGCCCCAAAGTTCCCTCCCAGCCCTTCCTGGGCCAGTACCCCCACCCCTGAGGCAACTGCTGCTCTGATTCCTGTCACCATGGATTGGGTTTGCCTGGTGTTGCATGAAGCAGCAGTCTATTCTTTTTCATTGCTGTATAATATTCCATTGCATGGATCCTCCACTGTTTATTCCATTACCATAGACTAATTGTGCCTGTTTTGAACCTCACATAAATGAATTGTCTGTTTTGTCTTTATCCTAAGTTGTCACCATCTAACATATATAAATTTTACTTATCTTGTTTATGCTTTTCCTCCCTGAGGATAGGTTCTTGTTAGTCTTGTTCATTGCCATGTGCCCAGCACGTAGTGTTTGGTTCTTGCTGAACGATCAAACCAGTGAAGGAACTTTTAGTAAAGTAGATCAGACTATGATTGGAGAGGAAACCTTCTCTCTGCCACAGGCTACCAGCCTGTGGGGTGCAAAGAAAATCTGAGGATGAGAAAAAACAAATCTGGGAGTAATAGAAGGGTTTTTGACATAAATGATTTAATTTTTTTCCTGATAACATCATTTTTATTATTTATTGGAAATTAATTTTTGTTTTGTTAAAAGCACAGAAAACAGAAGGGAAAAATCACCCATAATTGGGACAGCACTAAATTTTCATGCTATCATTTTGCTGGCTATATAAGGTTCTTTTCCTTGGAACCTGCTTAATAATTCTGCTGTTTTGGGGCATGTTTTGACATTATAAAAAAATGTTACATATACCTTTATATACCTTTCCCTTCTTTTGGATTATTTCCTTTGTGTAGATTTCTAGGAGCAGTTTTACTGGGTCAAAAAAAGCAGGATGCCTTTTAACGTTTTATGGTACATATGGCCAATGGCTTCTCTTGGTCATTGTAAATTCTCTAAATTTACATTTCTACCAGCGATGCCTGAGTCTACCAATGTAAATGCACACTGAGGACTATGAGGACTATGACCAGCACTCAGGGGACCAGTTGACCCCTGAACAACACAGGATTGAACTGCAGGGGTCCACTTATAAGAGGATTTTTCAATAAATACATACTGTAGTACTACAGGACCGAGGGTTAGTTGAATCCGTGAATTTGAACTTGGAACTGCGAACACCCAGTGCAGACTGTAAAGTCATATGGGAATTTTTGACTTCTGGGGTCAGTGCCCCTAACCACCCCCAGGTTGTTCAAAAGTCAAGTGTATTAACATCTTAAAATATTTTTTGTTAATTTAATAGACAAAAATGATATCACCTTATTATTTTCTAATATTGATTTGTTTGATGGGAAGTGAGGTTAGTTATTCCACAAGTGTTTATTAAACAACTTCTCCACGCCTGGCTGTGTTCTAGGTCTGGAGGATTAGTGAGCAAATCAGATGTGTGTTCTATGCTTTCATGGAATTTAACACCTGGTGGGGGTCTCTAGCAGGGTCCAACAAGGAAACAGAATTCATTTCTCGGCCTCCCCACCTAAGCAGAGTTCAAGTGAAGAACCTTTAAGGAGGAATTTCCTTGAAGAGGTGTGGAGAGAGTTAAGGGCACCCACAAGGGATAGGGGGCACCCAATTGCTAGCAATAGCAGAGGGCCATTACCATCCTTGAGTTGAAGAAAGCACAGTGCTAGAGCCATTAAGAATTGGAATCATGGATGAGGAGCTGCCTGGAGGAAGCTGTCATCGTGGAGGGACCCAGCCACTGACCAGAGATGAGGCACTGAAGCAGAGAGGGAATGGGGAGGAAATACCCCATCCTCTTTTTCCTCTCCTGCTCTGAGTTCCTGCTGGTGCCTCCTATTGGCAGAAAGCAACAGGAACCCAGAGGGCCAGGAAACCAGGCGATGCTCAGAGTAGAAAAGAGCAGAGAATGGGTCTGGCATGGGTGGGGTAGGCAAATGAAGAATGACCTCCTCAGGTGGAGATGCTTATAAAATAAATGAATAAATAAATAGATAGTCATGCAAAGGACTATGAAGGAAACCAACAAGGTGTTGCAGTGTAGAGCAATGGTGGGGCAGGGGTGTAGGAGGACAGATCTATTTTTGTTAGGGCTGTCAGGAAATAATAATAGCAATGACAACATTGCTAGTAGCACTTACAATAGATAAGTTACCTTTCTTGATCTTTTGGCTGTCATGACTAATTTGACCCTCACAGAAAGCCCAACAATAGATATTGTTATTATTCCCATTTCACAGATGAGGTTTTCTAAGGCTTCAGGAGTTCTTTGTGGAAACCTGGGGTAGGGGAGGTCTCAGATGGCCCCCATGGGCATTTTGTCATTCAAAATCTGGCCTGTTGTTTTTTGGTTGTAAAAGTAGAGCTGCCTTGCTCACTTACTAATTCTTTCAACATTTTTTTTTGGCCGCACTGCTCGCAGCATGTAGGATCTTAGTTCCCCAACCAGGAATCGAACCCATGCCCCCTGAAGTAGAAGTGCTGGGCCTTAACCACTAGACCACCAGGGAAGTCCCTTCATTCAACATTTCTTGAGAGCTCACAAAGCTAAGTAAAACTACTTTCTGCATTCAAGGAGTCTTATGCAGAGAAACAGTAAGGTAAAAATACAGCTTTTTCAGACCATCTATATGTATATCAAGAATTCTATTTGGCTGTACATAAAATAAAGTGCTACAGTGGCCCAAGGATGCCATGGCTGAGATCCTCTTTGCTTTCTCTCACGATCAACCTCAGAATGGCTGCTGCAGCCCCAGACATCACATCTGCATTCCAGGCAGGAAAAAGGTCAAAGGACAAAGGACACTAAAGACCAGTGCCCATATATTTCATTGACCAGTATTGTTCACATGGCCATACCTCCCTGCAAGGGAGTCTAGGAAATGTAGTTCTGTTTTATTGCTGGATTCTGAAAGCTAGAGAAGAGTGGATAATGGGTGGGCAACTGGCTGTCTCTGAAACAGTCTTATCTCAGGTGTCTATTCCAGTGCCTGGAACATAGTAGACAATAAATAAATAAACAAGTTAGAATATGGCGAGACCATTACTATATAGAGGTTACACAAACAATAATGGAAATAGATCTGGGAACTCTAACCCAGTGTTGGCAGAGGATAGGAGGGAAGGAGTGGGGCTGCCAGTTGGGTGTGGTAGTTTTATTTAACTTTCTCCGTGTAGGTTGAGGTGTCATCATCCAGTCTGTCTTTAAATTGCCAAATATCCATTCCCCACAATTACATTATTTTCTTGCCTCCGATCCTTCTTCAGCTCCATTATGTTTATCTTTATGTTCAGATGATCTGTGGTCTTACAGAAGGGTAGACGAAGGAATGATAACATTATATTTCTTTCTATTTCTTTTTCTTTTTTTGGCTGCGCTGCACACGGGATCTTAGTTCCTCGACCGGGGATCAAACCCTGTGCCCCTTGCAGTGGAAGCATGGGGTCATAACCACTGGACAACCAGGGAAGTCCTAATAATGTTAGATTAAAAAGATTCCCACATGAGGCAGAGACTTTGCCTTTCTCCATATTCTCTCTGATGGCACTTTATTGGCTTTGATAGCTGTGGAAGCTTAGTTTGGGATTTTTCTGGCAAAATTCCCAGAGAGCAGGGTTTATCTAAACTACCTAATATGCAACATTTGCAAATAATTATTAATAGATGTTTGCATTTTCATTCTTTCTGAACGCTGCTGTGGGATGATTCTATAATTCAAGGCGGACGTGGCAAGTCAGTGTGAATTGTTTCATCTCTCCCAATACAACCCCTCCCTCGGTCTTCTCCATCTTAGCTGACAGCAGCTCTGTCCTTAGGCTACTCGTGTTAAAATCCCTGAGGCATCCTTGACTCCTCTCCTTTGCTCACCCCCCATATCTAATCCATAAGCAACACCTGTCTGCTTTGCCTTCATATGAATGCAGAAATGACTCTCTATGGCACACACCTGATCACAGTTCCCATCATTTCTCACCTGCACCAGTGCAGTTGCCTCTTTTCTAGTCTCTCAGTTCCTGCTTTCCTCTCCCTCTGCTCTCCTGGCCGAAGGGAGATGGTGAATGCAGGGCATGTCCCTCCTCTGCTCAGAACCCTCCATAGCTCCCACCTCCATCAGGATAAAAGCCAAAATCTTCACTGCAATCCACAAGACCCTGAACAATCTACCCTCACCTACTTATCTGTATGTGTGAAGCATGTGCCTGCCTCAGGACTTTTGCACTTGCTGTTCCCTTAGTCTTCCCATAGATTTTTGATGGTTCCTTCCTCACTTCCTTCTTCTTGAATGTTACCTTGCTGAGGAGGGTCCCTGATTAGTCTCTCTGTACCCTACCCCACCTTTACCACCATCGCCTCTTTCATGATTCTATACCACATCTGCTATATTAATTATTTGTTTATTGTCTATTTTTCCCAATTAGAATATCAGTTCTGTGAGGGCAGAGACTTGAGGCTGTATTGCTCTGGCTGTGTGCCAGGTGCCTAGAACAGCTCCTGGCACACAGTAGGGGCTCAAAAAATATGTCTAATATATGAGGAGCAGAAACATCTACTCAAATGTTTCTGATGGCCAAGTACCTTTGTACAGTCAGTTTGGAGAGACACTTGGAAATATGTACCAAGGACTTAACAAATGCAGCAATTCCACATCTGACCCAGTAATTCCACACATAATTCCACAGGAGGGACATAACTTTGTGCTCGAAACACCAAAATACAACATTGCTCATTGCCCTATTACTTTTTTTTTTTTTTTGGCTGCATCAGGTCTTAGTTGCCGCAGCTGGGATCTTTCCACGCAGCACTTAAGTTCTCTAGTTGTGGCTTACATGCTCAGTAGTTGCGGCATGCAGGCTTGGTTGCCCCACGGCATGTGGGATCCTAGTTTCCTGACCAGGGCTTGAACCTGAGTCCCCTGCATTGGAAGGCAGATTATTAACCATTGAGCCACCAGGGAAGTCCCTGCCCTGTTACTTTTAAAAGCATCTAGTTGGAAACATTATTGAAAGTTAGCAAAAGGGGAATAAGTAAATAAGTAAATGTAACCATTAAAATGATGATTATAATATGATATTAAGTGAGAAAATGATAGAGGAAACCTCCATTCCAGAATACTTACAACTGGAGAAAACTTCTTAGAGTGTATCCAAGGAAAGTAAGAATCCAGTTGGGGACTTTGTCCTGTAAAAGGAATCCAAACTTTTTAAACCTAAGTTTATTTTTAAAAAATATTTATTTATTTATATGTTTGTTTGTTTGGCTGCACTGGGTCTTAGTCATGGCATGTGGGATCTTCACTGCAGTGTGAGGGATCTAGTTCCCTGACCAGGGATCAAGCCCAGGCCCCCTGCATTGGGAGCACAGAGTCTTAACCACTAGACCACCAGGGAAGTCCCCCTAAGTTTATTTTTAGATGCCACTTAACAATATTTAAGTAATAATTTCAAATATGTGCTAATTCTTCATATTAACAAGGAATGAGTCAATTGCATGTGTATCATTTCCTACTGAAAAATTGTATGGTGGAACAAGGGAACATCTTTCGTTTCATCTTTGGCTTCTGTGATGTATTCCTACAGGGTGTCACTTTTTGCACATTTATGCAAGATCTTCCCCAATTTCCCCACAGGGCTTTTAAAATCCTTCGCTAGTCAGTTCCTGCTCTTTTGCGCATCAGTGTTTTCCGCTTGTTTTCTGTTTTTCCATTGTTAACCAGTCTACCTTTACAGCTTCCTCACTTGTCGATGGAGTCTTTTGCGTTGCAAATGGTTCTCCCACATCACTTTCATTGACTTCATGAAATCCTGCTGTCTTTTGCAAAGATTTCCAATTTTCACGTTGCAATTGATTCACATCATTGTGAATTGTATTGTTAAATTTCAAACACCCACCAACAAGGAGAGATAAACATTGGCAAATACATTGATCTGATGGGCTCCAAAGTGATGGTCGTGTTAGTCCAGAATGGATAATTGTGAAGTTGAAGTTCATTTGTGAATATTTTTGTGTTGGGACAACTTTTGCTTCTCTAAATTCATAACTCTGTGGATATCTGGATAATAAAAAATATAATGAATACTTGGATGATGGGGAACTATTATATATAAAATATCTTTGCACTACAATTACCTCTATATATAAAATAAAAACAAGGGGGTGGGAGAGAAACTAAACAGAAATACTACAAAATTCCCACAGTGCTTGTGTTTGGGGTAGTATTGGGATAGAGGCTTAAAATTTTTTAATATGGAAATTACTTTACTTTTGACAAATATTTAAAAACAAGTCATGAAAAGCTTTAAAGAAGGCCTCAGACTTATTTGGGAGGATGGGAATCTCTTTGGTCACAAAAAATGACTCCAGGTCGGAGGCAGGGAAAGGTAGCAACACCAACACTCAGCCTCTGAGTCTGTCTAACATGATCTGTGGATTATCTCATTTAATCCTCACAACCACCAATTAAGTGAACACTGTAATTTCCCTGTTTTACAAATGAACACACTGAAGCCAGAGAGGTTGAGCAACTTGCCCAAGGCCACACAGCTCAACCACATGTCATGCTGCCTTGAAACACATCTGTGAACCCAATTAAACTTTTCCTTGCTTCTGGTCCCCACAGGGTGACTTGGGTTTTTTCTTGATTTGAGAACTTGAGACATTTTGAGACACATTCTTTTTTTTTTCTTTCTTTCTCTTCCCTTCCTTTATTTTTTATTTTTTTAAGAACTTTTATTGAGAAACAGTTAACATACAATAAACTGCATATATTTAGAGTATACAATTTGGTCCCAATCTCCCAGTTCATTTCTCCCCCCAACCCTCCCCGCTTTCCCCACTTGGTGTCCATATGTTTGTTCTCTACATCTGTGAGACACATTCTTAAGCGAGTGTCTCTGGTACGAGAGTGAAGTGATTTCTGTCGGCATGGAATGAAAGCATTTTCCACAACAAAAGACATGGATGATGCTGGAGAAGGGAATGAAAAAGACCAAGAAAAGAGGCTTAATGTTCTGTCAAGTCAACCCATTAGGGTCTCTCTGTGAGACAATATGCATTCCAGCAGCCTGAACACAAATACAGCCATGTTTCTCTCTGCATGTAATTCTGAGATGGAACATTTTTTGCCTTCCAATGAGTGTTGTTGCGATCTCTTTTCTGTTACCTTTATTTGTCTCTGTCTCTGGTGGGTCCTTTCCTGCTGCCTGCCTGGTTTCTGGGGCATCAAATGCTTCCAGGGAGTACTTCCTTTGGACACGAGATGCAATTTCACCTGCACACATAAAATATTATCAGTGCGGCCAGTATTCATTCTCTACTATCCTATGCCTGGCCGATCACATACAATGCGTCATTTCATGATCCCATAGGGTACACAGTCTCCTCATCCCCATTTTGCAGATGAGGAGACTGAGGCTTGGAGAGATTCAGGGATGGGTCAAGCTCACAGTAGAACATAGTTTGGACACTAGTGTGGAGGGGTGGTATTATTACTCTTTGTTATTGTTGCTGCATTGATCCTAAGTGAGGAAACCATCTCCATGGGATTAAATGTCTTGCCCTAAGTCATGGAGCTTGGAAGTACAGAGCTAGGTAATCATCCAGACCAGCACTGTCCAGTAGAAATACAACATGGTCACATATGTAATTTTAAATATTCAAGTAGCCATTATTAGAAGAGGTAAAAAGAAACAGGGAAAGTTAGTTTTAATAATATATTTTATTTAACCTAACATATTGGAAATGCTATCATTTCCACCTATAACGAATATAAAAATTATTGAATATTTCACATATTTTTCCTGTACTGTCATCAGTACAGGAAAAATATGTGTGTGTATTTTAATACTTACACCTCAATTTGGACCAATCACATTGCAGGAACTTAGTGGCCCCATGAGGCTTGTGGCTACATTTGAAGAGTGTGAGTCCAAATCTTTTGCCAAGAAGTTCTGCAGTTTGTTTCTATTACACAATAAGGCTGGGCTAGCACATATATTGGGGGTACCCGATTTATATGCAACTTTTATTCTACAAGCCCCTTGAGACTCTTTTTTGAAGAAGGAAGAGGGTTGGGAGAGAGAGAGAAGAAGAGGAGGAGGAGGAGGGGGAAGAGGAGGGGGGAGGAGGAGAAGGAAGGAAGGGAGGAAGAAGGGAGAATCTTCTTTCTGACTAAAGCTTTTGAGATAGCTAACAGAATCTATCCAACTCCATTGTCTTAGTTTGGGTTCCCCCAGAAGCAGATATGGAAGCAAGGAGTCGATCGTTTTGGGAGGAGATTCCGGGACACACTGTCAGAGGAGCCAGGAAGGCAAGAACCAACCAGTAATGGATGTGCCCTCAGGCAAGTTACCATAGTGAACAACTGGGACTCAGTACCGGTAGAGACCTCTGGGGGGCAGCAGAGAGAACATTGCTCAGCGTCACCACACCCTAGGACCAAGGGAGCTGGGGTATTTATCCACTAACTTTCATCAATCACAGGTTGAAGGATGCTGCCAGGAGCATTCATTTGCTAGCATCGCAGCCTGCCAAGTCTACTCAACACACTGGTGGCTAGAGAAAGCCCCCTGAGGGCTGGCAGTGGGAAGCTAGTCCTGTATGCACTGAGGTGGCCAGATCAAGGCTGGGCAGTGCCAGCCACATCCATGACACATGTACCTTCTCATAATTCAAAAGGTTTTTTTTTTCATCACAAACCCTCCTTAACTTCAAATGCGTTAACTTTGTGACAGTCGGGGTGCCATATGGGACATGAGATTATTTAGCTGTTGTCATCTCAGTGACAGAAAAGCAGAACAGCTATGGAAGGACATCGCAGATGTATGCATATATTTACGTGTAACCTCGCGAACACGTGTACTTGTTTCCATTCATGTTGTCACTAAGCTTAACTCTTACCACATTCTCTGTTGTGTGTGTGTCTGTGTGTTTCCTGCTCTTTTTTAGTCATTGGGGAAAACAGAAGAAAATAAAAGGAGTAAATCCACATTTTCCAGGGAAATAATTCTGCTCTGATTCTAACCAGGTGTCAGGATCAGATTTCCCCTCAGCTCTGCCTCCAGCCCCATTCACTCTCTTCCTCCATTGGGAAGTCATTTGTGTTGGTCTCTGGTTTATCCTTTGTTTCTTCTTAAAAACATGAACAAACACTTTTATATTTTCATGCATTCTGTCTCTTTCTCTCATAAAGATCGTTCACGTTCTGTACTTCACTGTAGCTTGCCATTTTCACTTATCGAGACCATGGGCTTCTATTTTGAACTTTCTCAGTTGCTGAAGCTGGAGCAACAAACAGGATAGGCAGGACCTTGAGGTCCTGGAACTTGGAACATCTTAAGGGCCATGATGTGACTTTGCAAGAAGAAGAGCCTTTCTGGCAAGTGTTGCAGGATAAATGTATTAATCTTGTGTGTTGGATGCTTTGGTACCTGGGTGTCCCTGAGGGACTGCCTCTCCCAGGGTTACCCAGTCCTTTGAGATAGTAAAGGATTCAGCTGTGAGCGTGCATTTCAAATACAAACCAACCCGTCCAGAGCCTGCCTCTCCACAAGCCCCTCTATCAGGCTCTCATATTCAGGGCCACTGCCCTGACCTCCCCAGGGCCAGGTAGCAGATAACTAGGGAGAGTGCCTATGCCCTGGAGCCTGCTAAAATTATTAAAACCAACCAATCCTAAGCCTGCTTTCGCTGCTTTACCTTTTCCTTTCTGAGGAAACCACAAGAAAGGCTCTTGCCCACGTTCTCATCCTGCTCCCACTGCTTCCTGACCACCCCTGGTGCTTCCCTGTGTGGCCCTGCATGGCAGGATGTGCTCCCTCCTCTTGCAATCTTTGAATAAAACCAGCTATCTTTTCAATGGCAGTTGTCTCTTGATCTGTTGTCCTCATGATCCCTGAAAAACAATAAAACCTACATTTTAAAACAATAAAGCCCCTACAGGTGATGACAGCCCTGTCATCCCCAAAACCTCCCTTATCTCATCCTCTCTCACTCCCTTCACTTCTGCCACATGAGCCTCTTTGCTGTTCCTCAAGCACACCAGTCTTCGTAAGCCTTTGCTGTTGATGTTTCCTCAGCCTGCAACTCTCCTCTCTCGGATATCTGCATCTCTGTTCGTTCCATTCCTCGAGTCTCTGCCTCAGTGTCACCTCAGAGATATCTGAGTTATCTTTCCAAAATAACTCCCCCTCCTCTTCTAGCTGGCCCCATGCCTGCTCCATTTCTCTTATAAAACTATCTCCATGGGATGTGCTCAGAGCAGGGGGCCTGAAGAAATAGCTCGTCTGTTTACAACACACCCAAAAGGAATCTGGGTTCATTGTGACAAGGGGCACAAAGCTTGTGGCCTTCCTATGAACAAATACCCAACATGTGTCCCCCTGCACCTCCACGCGGCTGCTGGACAAGACCAGTGGGACAGGGCTCAGTATTGGAAGACAAGCTACAGTATTTAGCGGGAGAGTTTGCCACCTAGAGCCAGTCCAGTCCACATGTGGATGGGCCATGAGTGGTCTTACAGACATACAGGCTTTGAACCTCTCTCTTCAAGGAAAAAAGAAAAATAGGTTCCAACTCTACGCTATTCTGGAAAAGGCAAAGCTATGGAGGCAATAAAAAGATCAATGATTGCCAGGAGTTTGGGGGGAGAGGGGAGATGAATACTCAGAGTACAGAAGTTTTTATGAGCAGTGAAAACACTTTGTATGACATTATAATGACTTTATGTCATTATACCTTTGTCCAAGTGCACAGAAAGTGCAACACTATTTACTTCATTAAAGTGAACTGGAAGATGAACTGGGGACTTTGGTGATTATGATTTGTCAGTGCAGTTCATCCTTGGTTAAAAAAAAAAAAAAGGCTTAAGAACACCCGGGTAGACATTTTTGGCAAAACTTTTGTTTCACTTTTATATATATAGATATATAATATGTATGTCTGTTTGTTGGATTGTGATGTAAAATGTACTTTTGAGATCAAAAAAGTTTGCAGGCCACTATAGTTATACTAGCAAACAAAAACAGAAATTAACACAAATGAATCTTAAAAAAAAAAAAACCCAAAACAACACTATCTCTACCTGACATGCTAGATCTATCCAAGCTCACGCTTTTTTTCCCCCCTGATTTCTGTGCCGTAAAACATGAGTTTCTTATTTGTTCTGTTCATAGCTGTATCTGTCCCCAGTGCCTGGGGTAAGACCTCATATTGAGCATATACGCTCAATAAACATTTGTCGAATGCTCACAGGCATAGAACTTATGGTTACCTAAAGGGAAAAGGAGAGAGGGATAAATTAGGAGTTTGGGATGACCATATACACACTACTATATATAAAATAGATAAATAACAAGGACCTACTGTATAGCACAGGGAACTCTACTCAATATCTTGTAATAACCTATAATGGAAAAAGAATCTGAAAAAGGGGACTTTCCTGGTGGTGCAGTGGTTAAGAATCCGCCTGCCAATGCAGGGGACACAGGTTCGAACCCTGGTCCAGGAAGATCCCACATGCCGTGGAGCAACTAAGCCTGTGCACCACAACTACTGAGCCCACGTGCCACAACTACTGAAGCCCCTGCACCTGGAGCCTGTGCTCCGCAACAAGAGAAGCCACTGCAATGAGAAGCCCACACACTGCATCAAAGAGCAGCCCTTGCTCACCACAACTAGAGAAAGCCCTCGCGTGCAGCAAGGAAGACCCAAATGCAGCCAAAAATAAATAAATAAATAAAATAACAAATCTTTAAAAAAAAATAATCTGAAAAAGTATATATATGTAATAGACATATATATATATGGATCACTTTACTGTACACCTGAAATTAACACAACAACTATACTTCAATAAAAAATTTTTAAAAAGACAAGAGGGAGGGAATATGGGGATATATGTATAAATACAGCTGATTCACTTTACTATACAGCGGGAACTGCACAACATTGTAAAGCAATTATACTCCAATAAAGATCTGAAGAAAAAAAATTTTAAAGTAAAAAAAGAATAGATATTAAAAAACAAATTGTCAAATGAATGAGTAACTGAACAAATGAAGCTGATCATTTTTCTCAAGTGTTCCAGTGAAATGACATGCTGGACTCTGTCATCTGTGACTTTATCTCCGGGTATGGTAAAACTTGCTATTTTTGCAAGTTGAGGGGACCTAGCTCAATTCTCCAGAAAAACTGAGACGAGAGTGTCTATAAGCAGATATAGTTCATTTGATTAAATTTCCCTTGCTAACTTCTCAGGATGCACATGAATATATAAGTAAGCATTTAATCAAACTCCTGACTTAACAGAGGGGTTAGATGCTGAATATAATTTGTAATTGCCTGAGAATATAGTAAGCTTGAGTACTTTTGTTTCCATAATTAAGTGTGAGGTTCTTGTTGCAATGTGAATCAAGATTATTTCAAGCACTTTATATGAAAAGAACTTTCCTTTTTCCTTTTGGAAAAGCTGAAATATATACAGAAGAGAGAATAGAATAATAGCCCTCCATGTACCTATCTTCCATCTTCAATAATTATCAACTTAGGACATATCTTGTGTTACTGTATCCCAATCTTTAACATAACCTTACTTTGCAAATTAGAGCAAACCTTTCATTTGCTTTAACATAACCCTGGGTTATGTTAAAGCAAACCTCAGACATCATGTGATTTCATCTGTAAATATTTTAATATGTGCTTCTACAAGTTAAGGACTCTGCAGCTGCTGTGGAAAATGGTAAGGTGATTCCTCAAAAAATGAAACATAAAACTAGCATATGATCCACCAATCCTGATTCTGGGTATATACTCCCCAAAGAATTGAAAGCAGGGACTCAAAGAGGTATTTTTACATCCATGTTCACAGCAGCATTGTTCAAAACAGCCAAAAGGTGGAAGCAATACACGTGTCCATTAATGGATGACTGGACAGACAAAATGAGGACCATCCAGACAGTAAAATATTATTCAGCCTTAAAAAGGAAGGAAATTCTGACACCTGCTACGACATGGATGAAACTTGGAGACATTACACCAAGTGAAACAGGTCAGTTACAAAAAGACAAACATTGGGCCACAGCTTCAATCCCTGGTTCGGGAAGATCCCACATGCCGCAGAGCAACTAAGCCCATGCGCCACAGCTACTGAGCCTGTGCTCTAGAGCCTGCAAGCCACAACTACTGAGCCCACGCGCCGCAACTACTGAAGCCCACATGCTATAGCCTGTGCTCTGAAACAAGAGAAGCCACTGCAATGAGAAACACTTGCACCACAACGAAGAGTAGCCCCCACTCACCACAACTAGAGAAAGCCCATGCGCAGCAATGAAGACCCAATGCAACCAATAAATAAATAAATAAATAAATAAATAAATAAATAAATAAATATTTTAAAAAGGACAAATATTGTATGATTTCACCTGTATCAGGTATCCAGAGTGGTTGAATTCATAGAGACAAAGTAGAATGGTGGTTACCAGGGGCTGGGGTGGGGGTGGTGAATGGGGAGTTAGTGTTTAAAGGGTGCAAAATTTCACTTCGGGAGGAAGACAAAGTTCTGGAGGTGGCTGGTGGTGATGGCTGCACAAATGTGAATGTACTTAATGCCACTGAACTGTACTGTTAAAAATGCTTAAGATGGTAAATTCTATGTTAAGTGTATTTTACTACAAAAAAAGGCTAACTTGCTTTAAAATCATGACCATAATGCCATTATCATATTTCTGGCAGAACCAGGTGGTATTTTTCAGTCCTTATCATGCTTTGCATTTGGCAGCCTTTGACACTGGAGTCCCCCATCCCTGGGACTTCTGTGGCATCACCCACCAGGTTTTCCTCCCACCTTCTTCCCGAAGGCTTCCGGTCTCCACTAGGGGCTTCTCTTTCTGTGCTCTGCCTTTGAATGTTGACACTTCTGAGGGATCCTTCCTAGTCCCTCAACGCTCTCCAGGTCCATTATCCAGGATTTTCATCCACTCCCAAGGTGTTCATTACTGTGTGTCTTCTGATAGACCCTGTGGCTGCTGTTAAAAATTACTAAAATTAAAAAAACCGAAATAATGCCCTTTGCAGCAACATGGATGGACCCAGAGCCTGTCATACTGACCGAAGTCAGACAGAGAAAGGCAAATATCATGTGATATTGCCTATATGTGGAATCTAAAAAAAAAAAAATAGTACAAATGAACTTATTTACAAAACAGAAATAAAGTCACAGATGTAGAAAACAAACTGTGGTTACCAGGAGGGAAAGAGGGGGATGGATAAATTGGGACATTGGAATTGACATATATACACTACTATATATATAATAGATAACTAATAAGGACCTACTGTATAGCACAGGGAATTCTATTCAATACTGTGTCATGACCTATATGGGAAAAGAATCTAAAAAAGATTGGATGTATGTATATGTATAACTGGTTCACTTTGCTGTACAGCAGAAACTAACACAATATTGTAAATCAACTATACTCCAATAAAATTTTTTTTTAATTACTACAAACTAGGTAGATTTCAGCAACAGAAAATTATTCTTTTTTCATTTGAGAGGTCAGAAGTTCTCTAAAGGGTAATTGGGTTAAGGAATGGGCATCAGAATTACAGTTACAGTCCTTTTAAGGCAGATGCCAATAAAGAGATCTGCTGAAATCTGTGAATGGCATGCTACAGATTACAACCCCCAAATCCCGTGGCTTTAAAATGACAGACACTGATTTCTTACTCACCCAGCACATCCTCACAGTTCAAGTTGGGGCTGTGTTCCACGTTATCCTCACACTGCAGCCCAACCTTAAAGAGTGGTCACCATCTGGAGCTCTGCTGGTTCCTATACAGAAGAAAAGAACTCTCCAGAGCAAAGCTGTCCAATAGAACTTTACAGATGATGCAGCTCAAGGATGTATTGTACAACATGGATAAAATAGCCAATATTTCATAATAACTGTAAATGGAAAGTAACCTTTAAAGATTGTATGCAACTTGATGATTGGTGATGACTTAGAGGGGTGGGATAGGGAGGGTGGGAAGGAGGGGTGGGAGGGAGGGGATATGGTGATACATGTATAAATACAGCTGATTCACTTTGGTGTACAGCAGAAACTGGTACAACAATATAAAGCAATTATACTCCAATAAAGAGCTTAAAAATTGCATACAAAAATTTTAAAAATCTTTAAAAAGGCAAAGATTTAAAAAAGTGAGTTACTAGGTCCCATCCACTTTCAAGGGGAGGGTGTTACACGAGGGTGTGAACATCAAAAGGCAAGAATCATTGGAGGCATTGTCAGAAGCTGCCTTCTATATTTAGAGATCAGAATTTAAGTGATATTTAGTAGACAAGTTTTTGTTGAAAGCAAATAGTATATATTGTCTGCACTGCTTTGTATAACATGCCTGCGAAGATCTATTTGACTCTAATTCCTAGTGGCTGCACTCTCTATTCCCTTTCTTGCTTTGTTCTTCTCCTTAGCACTTAACACCATCTGACAAATTATGCATTTCCTTCTTTATTCCATTTTTTCTCTGTTTCCACCCAGCTCCACAACTGTAGGGATTTTGTCTTTGTTCTGTGCTTGGGAAAACCACCTGGCACATAGCAGGTGCTCAACAAAATGAATGAAGGAATAAATGAAACCTGTACATATGTAACTTTTTGTAGCCACTTGTTTATTTATTTTAACTTCTTATTTTGACAAAATTTCAGACTTACCTAAGAGTTGTAAGAACAGTATTAAGAATTCCTATATCTTCTTTATCTGGGTTCCCCAAATGTTAACATTTACCACTTCCATTTTATTCTCTTTTATTCTCTCTCTCTCTCTCTCTCTCTCCTCTTGAGCCACTGAGAATAATCTATAGCTATGATAGTCCTTTAACTTAATATACAGTGCTTCAATGTATTCTGAAGGGCATTTTCTTATATAACATAGCACAATGATCAAAAACAGGAAATTAGCATTGATATGCTATTATTATCTAACCTATAGACCTTATTCAGATGTCACCAACTGTCCCAATAACATCCTTTATAGCAAAAGAATCCCACTCCTGGTTACCTTGTTGGACTTGGTCATCATGTCTTCTTTAATCTGGAGAAGTCTCTCAGTCTTTATTTGAGCTTCCTGACATTAACACTTTCAAAGACTACAGGCAAGTTATTTTGTAGAATGCCCCTCATTTTGAACATGATGGAATGAAATTTAAAACATTCAGTTTACTCAAATGATATCATCACCTCAACATAATGAAAACCATATATGACAAACCAACAGCCAACATTGTTCTAAATGGTGAAAAACTGAAAGCATTCCCTCTAAGGACAGGAACAAGACAAGGGTGCCCACTCTCACTATTATTATTCAACACAGTTTTGGAAGTGTTAGCCACAGCAATCAGAGAAGAAAATGAAATAAAAGGAATCAAAATTGGAAAAGAAGAAATAAAATTGTCACTCTTTGCAGATTATATGATATTATACATAGAAAACCCTAAAGATTCTACCAGAAAACT
Organism: Hippopotamus amphibius kiboko; assembly: GCF_030028045.1. NCBI lineage: Eukaryota > Metazoa > Chordata > Mammalia > Artiodactyla > Hippopotamidae > Hippopotamus > Hippopotamus amphibius. The sequence continues at coordinate 12,305,657 of NC_080200.1, read as the reverse complement.
GCTAGCACTAATTGATGAGTTTAGTAAAGTAGCAGGGTATAAAATTAATGCGCAGAAATCTCTTGCATTCCTATACACTAACAATGGAAGAGCAGAAAGAGAAATTAAGGAAACTCTCCCATTTACCATTGCAACAAAAAGAACAAAATACCTAGGAATAAACCTGCCTAAGGAGGCAAAAGACCTGTGCTCAGAAAACTATAAGACACTGATGAAAGAAATCAAAGACGATACAAACAGATGGAGGGACATACCATGTTCTTGGATTGGAAGAATCAATATTGTGAAAATGACTATCTTACTCAAAGCAATTTACAGATTCAACGCAATCCCGATCAAATTACCAACGGCATTTTTCATAGAACTAAAACAAGAAATCTTACGGTTTATATGGAAATGCAAAGACCCCGAATAGCCAAAGCAATCTTGAGAAGGAAAGATGGAGTTGGTGAAATTAGGCTTCCTGACTTCAAACTATACTACAAGGCCACAGTGATCAAGACAGTATGGTACTGGCACAAAATAGAAAGGTAGATCAATGGAACAGAATAGAGAACCCAGAGGTAAACCCACACACATATGGGCACCTTATCTTTGACAAAGGAGGCAAGAATATACAATGTAAAAAAGACAGCCTCTTCCATAAGTGGTGCTGGGAAAATTGGACAGCTACATGTAAAAGAATGAAATTAGAACACTTCCTAACACCATACACAAAAATAAACTCAAAATGGATTAAAGACCTAAATATAAGGCCAGACACTATAAAACTCCTAGAGGAAAACATAGGCAGATCACTCTATGACATACATCAAAGCAAGATCCTTTTTGATCCACCTCCTAGAATAATGGAAATAAAACGAACAATAAACAAATGGGACCTAATGAAATTTAAAAGCTTTTGCACAGTGAAAGAAACTGTAAACAAGACAAGAAGACAACCCTCAGAATGGGAGAAAATACTTGCCAACGAAGCAATTGACAAAGGATTAATCTCCAAAATATATAAGCAGCACATGCAGCTTAATATCAAAAAGGCAAATAACCCAATCCACAAATGGACAGAAGACCTAAACAAACATTTCTCCAAAGAAGACATACAGATGGCCAACAAACACATGAAAAGATGCTCAACATCACTAATCATCAGAGAAATGCAAGTCAAAGCCACAATGTGGTATCACCTCACACTGGTCAGAATAGCCATCATCAAAAAATCTAGAAGCAATAAATGTTGGAGAGGGTGTGGAGAAAAGGGAACTCTCCTGCACTGTTGGTGGGAATGTAAGTTGGTACAGCCACTATGGAAAACAGTTTGGAGGTTCCTTCAAAAACTAAAAATAGAACTACCATATGATCCAGTAATCCCACTACTGGGCACATACCCAGAGAAAACCATAATCCAAAAAGGAACATGTACCATAATGTTCATTGCAGCACTATTTACAATAGCCAGGACATGGAAGCAACCTAAATGCCCATCACCAGATGAATGGATAAAGAAGATGTGGCACATATATACAATGGAATATTACTCAGCCATAAAAAGGAATGAGATGGAGCTATATGTCATGAGGTGGATAGACCTAGAGTCTGTCATACAGAGTGAAGTAAGCCAGAAAGAGAAAAACAAATACTGTATGCTAACTCACATATATAGAATCTAAAAAGAAAAAATGGTACCGATGAACCCAGTGACAGGGCAAGAATACGGACGCAGATGCAGAGAATGGACTGGAGGACATGGGGTTGGGGAGGTGGGGGGCGAAGGGGAAGCTGGGACAAAGTGAGAGAGTAGCATAGACATATATATACTATCAACTGTAAAATAGATAGCTAGTGGGAAGTTGCTGTCTAACAAAGGGTGATCAACTCCATGATGGGTGATGCCTTAGAGAGCCAGGACGGGGAGGGTTGGGGGAGTCGCGGGGGGGAGGGGATATGTGTATAAATACAGCTGATTCACTTTGGTGTACCTCATAAGCTGGTACAAGAGTGTAAAGCAATTATATTCCAATAAAGAGCTTAAAAAAAAAAACAACATCTGAGGGGAGTAACTATATAAATCTGTTACTCCTTGAATTTTCACCCATAAGAGGTCTTGTAAGTTTTATGGTGATTGCCTAAATGCCTGAATATACAACTTCCACCAAAATAAAAACTAAAAATGCAATATTGCACCCACCCCTGAGATCATTAAATGCCATGCTCCAATGAAAGGAACCAGGGGTCCTTGGAGAAATGGCTAATTCTAGGGCAGGGCAATGAAGGATGATCCTGGAGCCTCTTATGGTGCCAGAAAGTAAGGAAACTTTAAAAAAAATGGGAACCTGTCAAAGGAACACAGGAGCCAGTCTGAAGGAAATCCCAATGGCCAAAGGGAACATTTCAAGCAACAAAATAAATAACATAGTTTGGGTGGGTAATCCAAAGAATAAAATAAATATAAGAGTGTACTGATATAAATAGAAGATTAAATAAATGAATAAGGAAGAAAAGACATATTTTCCTTACCAGAGAATTCTAAAGAATATAGAAATACCATATGATCCTGCAATCCCACTCCTGGTCATATGTCCAGAGAAAACCAGAATTTGAAAAGATACATGCACCCAATGTTCATTGCAGCACTATTTACAATAGCAAGGACATGGAAGCAACCTAAATGCCCATCAACAGAGGAGTGAATAAAGAATATGTGGTACATGTGTACAATGGGATATTACTCAACCATAAAAAGGAATGGAATTGAGTCTTTTGTAGTGAGGCGGAGGGACCTAGAGTCTGTCATACAGAGTAAAGTAAGCCAGAAAGACAAAAACAAATACCATATGCGAATGCATATGTATGGAATCTGAAGAAATGGTACTGATGAAACCAGTGGCAGGGCAGGAGTGGAGACACAGATGTAGAGAACGGACTTGAGGACAGGGGCGAGGGGTGGGAGGGCAAGCTGGGACAAAGTGAGAGAGTAGCGTTGACATATATACATTACTAAATGTAAAATAGATAGCTAGTGGGAAGCTGTTGCATAACACAAGGAGATCAGCTTGATGATTGATGATGACCTGGAGGGGTGGGATAGGGAGGGTGGGAGGGAGGCTCAAGAGGGAGGGGATATGGGGATACATGTATGCATGCAGCTGATTCACTTTGTTGTACAGCAGAAACTGGCACATGAGTGTGGAGCAATTATACTGCAATAAAGATCTGAAACAAAAAATAAAATCTCATGGGAAAAAAAAAATCCCCTGTGCTCTATCCACTCACCCCTCCCTCTACCTTAACCCCTGACAACCACTGATCTTTTTACTGTCTCCATAGTTTTGCCTTTTCCAGAATGTCATATAATTGGAATCATGCAGTATGTAGCCTCTTCACATTGGCTTTCTTTCCCTTAGTAATATGCACTTAAGTTTCATCTATATCTTTTCATGGCTTGGATAACATATCTTTTAGCACTGAATAAAATTCCATTGTCTGAATATACCACAGTTTATCCATTCATCTACTGAGGGACATCTTGGTTACCTCCAAGTTTTGGCAATTACGAATAAAGCTGCCATAAACAACTGTGTGCAGGTTTTTGTGTGGACATAGTTTTCAGCTCCTTTGGGTAAATACCAAATAGCACTATTGCTGGATCATATGATAAGAGTAAGTTTAGTTTTCTAAGAAACCAATAAACAGTCTTCCAAAGTGGCTGTACCATTTTGCATTCCCACCAGCAAAGAATGAGAGTTCCTGTTGCTCCCCATCCTCAGCAGCATTTGGTGTTGTCAGTGTTTTGGATTTTGGCCATTCTAATATGTGTCTAGTGATATCTCATAGTTGTTTTAGTTTGCATTTCCCTGATGACATATCATGGGGAGAATCTTTTTATATGCTTATTTGCCATTTGTATATCTTCTTTGGCAAGGTGTCTGTTAAGGTCTTTGGCCCAATTAAAAATCAGGTTTGTGTTCTTATTGCTGAGTTTTAAGAATTCTTTTTGTTTTTCTTCAGACCTTTATTGTAGCATACTTGCTTTACAATGTTGTGTTAGTTTCTGCTGTACAACAAAGTGAATCAGCTGCATTTAAACATATATCCCCATATCCCCTTCCTCTAAAGCCTCCCTCCCACCCTTCCTATCCCACCCCTCTAGGTCATCACCAAGCATCAAGTTGATCTCCCTGTGTAGAGTTATCTTTATATTTTGGATAACAGTTCTTTATCAATATTGAGTCTTCCTATCCATGAACATGGAATATCTCTCCAAACGCTGGTGATTTAAAAAAATGTATCTACCATCATTTCTTGATTGCTTATTATATACTAGTCATTGTGCATGCTTACCTGCTTGATCTTAATTAATCCTTACAGCAACCTGTGGGGTAAGTGTCATGTCTCCATTTTACATAAAGAAACTGAGGATCAGAGAGGCTAAGCACTTTTCCAAGAGCACACAGCTAGGAAGTGTTAGAGCTAAGATTTTTACCCAGGTCTGTATCCAGAATTTTACTCTGTCTCATTTGTTTTTGGAAATTTTCAGGGCACATACTGCTATGCAACGTTATGCCTGCAGTGACAGCCACATTCCCTCTCTGGATTTACTCTTGAGTGCATGTAGTCATGACCTGCAAAAGTCTGGATTATCAGATTTGGTTTTTGTTGTTTATACCTCCAACTCCCAGAGATCTTTGTACTCATCCCCAATGGGTATCCAGACCAGAAGGCAAAGACCAAATGTCTTTTGGCTGATCCATTCTTGTAACTCAAAATGACTGGATTAGTTGGTAATTTTTTTTAGCAGCCAAATGAATGTGATTTGCACTTATTTATTTGGGGCATTTATTTCAGAGATGCTAGCCTTGTTCAATTGAATATAATTCTCAGAGCCACTATGGTAGTGCTGCTGCTATTTGATAAATTAAGTCTCCAGCTCGCAAATGTGTTAAAGATTAGAACCAATGGCTAAGACTGATTTCTGGAGGCCTGCTGTTAAATTGCTTCTGTCTGCAATGCTAATGAGATTCTAAATCTTTCTACCTGGTCAACATTACTAATTTGGATTAATGGTGGAAAAGGGGCAAGGAACTACCTACTGCAGTCATTTGAGGGGCTTATGAAGATTTCTTTTCCATCCATTTCCATTTGCTAGATGAGCTGTAAGATTCCAATATTAGAGATTCATTCCTTTGGCTACATAAATTTTTTGTTCTCTGTAAAGGGAATCCGTTAGGACAATGCATCTGGATCCCTATCACACTTTAGGGTGCATGAGTTGAGTTCTTTCCAGAACAGGGAAATAGAGCAATTGAGAGGGTTGAAAGACTTTGGAAGATTTTGAGGAAAGAGGGGAACTCGAACATGTCAAACTTCAGCATTAAGGAAGCTTTGGGAACACCATTTGGTGAGATGAAAGCATAGACTCTTCTGCTACCTTGACAGAGGGGATTTGGAAATGTGTGTGGGTATCTTTGCTTTTCACAAGACTATGAGTGCTACTTACCCCCAGTGGGCATATGCCAGGGGGGCTAAACAGCCCAGGATGCACCACACAGACTCAAACACTGAAAAATGTTCCACCCAAAATTCCAACAATGCCACCATTGATAACTCTAGAGAATGCCAAGATAGAGATAATAAGTTTGTTCCTTCCAATAGCTGTATGTGCGTGGATGATTCATTTTGTTTGCAGTGGAGGCTAACATAACACTGTAAAGCAACCATACTTCACAAAAAATTAGTAAAAAGAGGGCCAGGACAGGGAGGGTGGGAGGGAGTCATAGGAGGGAGGGGATATGAGAATATATGTATAAATACAGCTGATTCACTTTGGTGTACCTCAAAAACTGGTACAAGAGTGTAAAGCAATTATATTCCAATAAAGAGCTTAAAATATATATATATATATAATTCAACACAAAAATAATTAGTAAAAAGACTTTAAAAAAACAACTTTGAGTTTACTTCTTGCTACGCAGCATGGTTTTTTTAGCAATTGGTATAAGGACAATCCCTTTTATACTAGAAAATTAGTGAGTTCTGTTACTTACCTATCACTATCACTAAGTAACTGTCACCCCAAAAATGAGGAGAAAGGGAACATTCAAGAAAGTCATGTGAGAACACTATTTCCTAAGGTTTATTGTCTGGAGCATCAGATTCACAAAATATTCTAATAAGTGTTCTGAGAAAAAAAGATTCTGTGGTGAAGTAAGATTGGGAAACGCTACTTTAGTTAGGGCCAAACAAATATCTTGTCTGCATAACTTCTCAGAACGGTTAATTACTAATTTGCATTGTGAATCACCAAGATGAGGATATCATATGTAAAAATTTTGATAACAATACTTATGGGAATAAAATGGAAAAACAGAATAAAAAAAATAAAGTTCCTGTTTTCAAGCCAGTCCGTGCCTAGTGAAAAGCCAATCCCATAAAGAGACTTTCAACATCACGCGATCAACGTGCAACCACGAAGGTAACTACAGGGAGGACTGTGGAAGTCCAGCAGGAGGAAACTAACTGGGGAGGGGGAGTCAGTCCCTTCTGGAGCTGAGCGTTCACACAAGTGGCATCATTCCAACCCCTTCTATTTCAGTTCTACCACTTCCGATTTTCCGCATGGAACAAATAACACCTTATCTTCAATAACGCATATCGATTTTCAAAGAAAAAGGTTTCTCCCTTCCAGAGCAGTGATTAGCAAACCTGGGCGTACCCCTACAGACTTGCTGAATGAAAATGAAGGGAGAAGTTGATTGAACCTGGTGTACCCCCCAAAAAAATAAAATAAAATAAAATAAAATAAAATAAAATAAAAAAAAAAAGAAAATGAAGGGAGGGGGAGGGTCCAGGAGTCAGAATTTTTATACCTTGCAGGCGGTTCTGATATGCAGCCAGCTTGTCTGCTGTCTAGGCTTGGGTTAGGGCATCTTGGAAGACTTTTCTTTGTCTTCTGGTAAAAAGGCTGCCAGGGTTTGTTGTAGGACTTCACGGTTCACGTCTACAAGGAGAATTATCGCCACCATGAAGAGGGGTGCTACCTGGGATCTACATTCAGAAGCATTGCACACATTTTCTATTGAAGTAGAGAACACACAGAAAACCATACAACTCACAGGAGCCCAGCTCAATGAAAATTTACAAGATGTACATTTAAAAAGTGAACACAGCTGTGTAATTACCACTCAGGTCAAGACGCGTCCAGAAGGCCCCCCTACGTTGTGCCAATTATTCCTCTACTTTCAAGGGTGACTGCTACTCTGACTTTTAACAGCATAGATTCATTGGGCCCATTTTAAACTGTATATAACAGAAATTACACACCGTGTTCAGCTGTATGCCTGGCTTCTTTGGTACAAAACCGTGTTTGTGAGATTCATGCATGCACTTGTGTGTAGTGGCCGATCGTCCATTCTCATGGCTACAGAGGGCTCCATGATCAAATGTTCCGCAGTGTATTTATCTATTCTGCTATTGATAGGCATTTGGGAAGTTTCCAGTTTTTAACTAGTATGAATATGATGCTATTCACACTCCAGGGAGTGTCTTTTTTTTTTTTTAATAAATTTATTTATTTATTTATTTATTTATTGGCTGCGTTGAGTCTCAGTTAGTTGTGGCGCAGGGGCTTAGTAGCTCCGCGGCACGTGGGATCTTCCCGGACCAGGGATCGAACCCACGTCCCCTGCATTGGCGGGTGGATTCTTAAGCACTGCACAACCAGAGAAGCCCCAGGGAGTGTCTTTTAGTAGACCTATGCCCTCATTCCTTGTGGGTATATACCCAAGAGTGCCAATGCTGGGTCACAGAGTATTCAAATGTTTCAGTATTGCAATAAATGACCAAACAGTTTTCCAAAGTGTTTGTATCAAATTACCTGCACACAACAGAGTCAGAAGTAGTTTCAGACCCATGTCAGTGACCTGGGCATGTTTCAAAAATCTCTCTCAGCCTCAGTGTTTTCATCTGTAAATTGGGGCTTCTATGAAGACTTGTAGATGCTTTATCTTAGTAAGGACTTTCTCAGTGAGAGATTACTCTTTTCTGAAAAGCTCTGGGTCTTCAGAAATCTCTCTAGGTAATGCTTATGCTGTGAGATTCAGCTGTCTTTTGGGGAAAGTACATCATAACAAGTTATGTGTAAGTTCACTTTGCATAATACAGCTTTCCTATATGACTGGCTGTTTACATCCATGCATGTGGGATTACTTCTTGGTTCATATTAACTGTCATTTGCCTTTGAAATCTGAAACATCAAGTAGAAAAGTCATTAATACTTATTGAGAATCCTACACACCCCATTTCCCTGCAACTCTGATCACTCTTGGTTTTAATCATTTTGTCCATACCTTGACAAGTTAGAAAAATCTCGAAAGTGCTACAGGCTTACTGAGTGTAAAGGCTTACTCACAGGCACAGACTGGGGAATTTATGTAAAGACATATCATCTTTTGTAGTATGTTTCAAATGAACTCAAATACTGATGGGGGGACATTAACTAGGATTCAACCAGCTAAGACTCAGAAAAAACATTTGCCTTCTTCATCCTCTTCCCTTTCCCCTCTCTCACCCCTGCCTTCCAGTTGATATATTGCTTTTGCGAAAACTCGGTGGTTTCTTGATACATCCACTTTGGAAGACAGTTTGGTGACATCTTACAAACCTGAAGATATGCTACCTTGCAACCCAGAAATTTCAACACTTAAGGCTATTCCTACAGAAATGCATACTTACAGGCACCAGGATTATTCAAGGCAGGAATGTTTAAGAGCCTCAACTGGAAACAACTAGATGTCCATCAACAAGATAGTGAATAAACAGATTGTGGCTTACTCATTCGCTGAAATACTATACAGCAGTGAAAGTGAATCCATCACAGCTACATGCAACAAGAGCAGATGAATCTTACAGACATAATGGCTTTTTAAATTTTATTTCATTGAAGTATAGCTGATTTACAATGTTGTGTTAATTTCTTCTGTACAGCAAAGTGACTCAGTTATACATATATATACATTCTTTTTTTATATTCTTTTCCATTTATGATTTATCACAGGATATTGACTATAGCTCCCTGTGCTATACGGTAGGACCTTGTTGTTTATCCATTCTATATATAATAGTTTGCATCTGCTTATCTCAAACTCCCAACTCATCCCTCTCCCACCCCACCCCTGTCCCCCTTGGCAACCAGCAGTCTGTTCTCTATGTTAAAGACGTAATGTTGAACTAAAGAAACCAGACATCATAGAATATATACTGATGATTATATTCATATAAAATCCCAAAAGATGCAAAGTGGTACTGTATTGTTTAGGAATGCACAATAAAGTGGTAAAAGTATAAAGAATGATAAGATTTTTAACACCATAAAGTCAGGATGTGATTATTGCTGAGAGAAATGGGTATATGTGTGTTTCCAGAGAGCTGGCAAGGTTCTCTTGCCAGCTCTGGACTTGGGTGTTAGTTTCATGTGTTCCTTTCACAGCAAATTCTTACACTGTACATTTATGCTTTGGGCATTTCTCTGTGTGTTTTCAGTTTCACAATATAAAAAGGGGAATGGGAAATAAAACTGTGGTGGCTCTGGAGAGAAATGAACACCATGAAACATACTTAAGCCAGAAGCTCTATCCAGCCAAGTAGGACCTGGTTAGTTATCTGCTCCTGGCAGTTAAGATTTGACACCTCTGGGGTCTTTCCGAAGATAGGGTCAATCTTTCATTCCAGCTTGGGGATTTGAAACTTTCACAGAAGTACCACCAAACCATTCTCCCAGTTTTAAAAATTTGTCTTTTGCTAAAGTGAGCAGATTTGTGTGGAGGACTCACTGCACCTCTAGACTTGAATCTCCTTCCTTTTCTATCTTTAAGTTTCTTCCTTTCTCCCTCCCTCCTTCTTGCAAGATGCTGGGAGCGTCCGGCTGTCTGCAACCGAAATGGAACCCGCTGAAAAACAAGGTTTCCTCCCAAGGGAGAAGGAATCTGTCGTCCCAACTTCCCCCTTGCCTCCCGACCATCCGGCTCTCCCCTCTCTCCCCCACAAAACTCCGCGGAGCCAGGTCCCCTCGCGCCTCCGCGATTGGTCGCGGGCCATCATGTGTCGACACTTTGGGTGGGTCTTTCTCCCGTTGAACTCATCAATCGCTCCTCTTTGGAGCGTCGCTGGCCAGTGGTTCAGACCTTTGCGCCCATTTCCCCCCCTTCCTTCCTCTTCCCCCCACCTCTCCACACCAGTCTTATTTTAGCAAAACCTAGAGAAGGAGGAGGAGGCACTTGGGGGGGGGGGGTTGGGGGACGCTAGGCATTGCAGCATCCGGGAGCAGCTATTGAGTGGCTAAGCGAACGGCGCATACCTCTCTCTCCCTCTCTCTCTCTCTCTCTCTCTCTCTCTCTCTCTCTCGTTTTTTCCCTCCTGTTGGGAATTTTCAGGATTTCATTGCTGCAATTTAACCCCAAGATGAGGCACGGTTGAGCGAAACGCTGCGCGCACACGCACACTCACACTCCTCCGTGAGCAGAAGAGGCAGCCGCTGGTGATTCAGGAAGAAAAAAAAAAAAAATCACCCGGACCCTGCGGCTTCAAGACTCCTTAAGAGCCCTTCGGAGCGTTTCCCTCCCCTCTCCCCTTCTTTCCTTTCCCCTTAACACTCTTAATTTTAATTTAATTTAATATAATTTTTTGGCTACATATCTTTCAGCATTTTTAAGGTCTAGGAACTCAAGCAAAACAGAAAGGGGGATTTTTTTTTTAGGGGGCTGCCTTTCTCCCCCCCTCCAGCAAAGACTTGGTTTTTATTTTTAATTTTTTAATTAAAAAATTTTTAATGGGCCGAGCGCACTCCTTTTGCAAGATGCCAGCCTGACGCGGACCTCGGAGGAATTTGAAGCTTCCACTGCGTCCCGGGGGGCGTCCTTTGCAAAGCGTTCAAGTCTTAGAGGGGGTGTGCGGTTCTCTCTTTTTTTTTTTTCAAACTGCCTTTTTTTCTTTTTCTTTTTTTTTTTTTTTCCGGAGTGGGTGGACTGGGGATTGCCTGGATTCCTTCCTCGGTTATTTTTTGCCTCGCTTCCCTCTCCCCTCCCCCCTCCCCGGCCCCCGCGCCCCGCCCCCGCACCCTCCTCCAGCCCCTCCTTCTCCGGGGTCAGCCAGGAAGATGTCCCGAGCTGCTATCCCCGGCTGGGGCCGGGCAGCCGCCTTGTGAGCCCCCGACCCGAGGCGCCGAGCCGCCGCCGCCCGATGGGCTGGGCCGTGGAGCGTCTCCGCAGTCGCAGCTCCAGCCGCCGTCTTCACAGCCCCGGCAGCATCAGCATCAGCATCGGCGGCGGCGGCGGCGGCGTCTTCCGCATCGTTCGCCGCAGCGTAACCCGGAGCCCTTTGCTCTTTGCAGAATGGCCCGCTTCGGAGACGAGATGCCGGCCCGCTACGGGGGAGGAGGCTCCGGGGCAGCCGCCGGGGTGGTCGTGGGCGCCGGAGGCGGGCGAGGAGCCGGGGGCAGCCGGCAGGGCGGGCAGCCCGGGGCGCAAAGGATGTACAAGCAGTCAATGGCGCAGAGAGCGCGGACCATGGCCCTCTACAACCCCATCCCCGTCCGACAGAACTGCCTCACGGTCAACCGGTCTCTATTCCTCTTCAGCGAGGACAACGTGGTGAGAAAATACGCCAAAAAGATCACCGAATGGCCATATCCTTTGCCCGAAGCCCAGCAGCTGCGCCTCCCCCTCCTCCCTCCGCTTCCCCTCTTCCAGGCTGGGAGAGAGACCCGGGGGTTGATGGGAGGTGGGGGGGTCTTCCAAGGGCTGGGAGAGGGGGCACCGGGGAGGAGTGTGGAGCATCTCTCCACCCGGAGCTGGGTTGAGCTACCGTGGAGCCTTGGGGTTGGGGGGGTCGGGGGAGTGGATTCCTCCGAAGAACCGATTTCAGAATGAGGGCTGGGCCTAGGGTCGTACAAGGGCCTTTAGGGCCAGTTCCGGATGGGTCAGAGTTCTCCCGCATGAGCGTGGACCGGGCCGGGGCCTGGGCACTCTGGCCAGGGCAGGGGAAGCACGGGGGCCTTGGCTGGGTTTCCCTAGCCGCCCCTCACCAGAATCCACGGTGGCCTCCTGAGCTGGAGCCCAGCCCCAGCTCTGAGGCCTCTCCACCTCTGCTTCCCTGAGATTGGGGGCTGCCCTTTCAAGGAGGGTGCCTAGGGGTTCCCAGGATCAAGAGCCAGTGGGTGAGCATGTGGCCTTCACACTGAGGGGCCAGCACTGGCCAGAATTAATATTCTAGGATGGGCCACTGGCCAGGAAGGGTTGGGGGGCATTTATTCTCCCCCGTGTCTGCAGGTTCCATTTCCTTCCACCACTGATTAGGGACCTCATCATCTTTTGGGATGTAGAAAACATCCCATTTGCCCCATCTGGGGCCCTGACCTGGAAGACTCAGGATGGGCTACTTCAATAAGAAAGACAGGACACAAGAAAATGAGGTGCTGGGTCCTTCCTAGGGTGCCGTGTCAGGCCTTGGGTTGGAATCTGCTTCTTCCACCCTAGAGACCCGGGAAGGGACACCAGGAGAATCAGCATCCATGTGGACGTCTCGGGCAGGTAAATGCCTTTTTTTAAAAAAATTAAATATCCAGAGGAAGAAGGTGGAGTCCACACTTCCCTCTGTTGAGATGCCATCAAAATGCAGATCCCCTTGTGTTTCTTTAAATTCGTGTCTGCTTGAAATAAACCTTGAGGAGGGTTTAACATCTGTTGAGATGTAGGCAGGCAAGGATGGGTAATTAGTCGGGCTTTCTAACAGTTATCTAAGCATGACCCAGATTCCAAGGTGGGGGGACGCACCCTGCTCCCCAGGCTGACTGGCCACAGTGCCTTGCCCAAATGTGCTGCTCCTCGGCTGGGTTCCAACTGGCTGCCCTCAGTATGAAAATGAACAGGACTGGTTGGGTCCTTGGGATTCAGTGATGAGCCCCCATCCTTTTTGTGTATGGTTTCAACAGTTATATACTCACCAGGGCTGAGCCCCGGGTGGTCCTGGGGTTGCTTACTTGAGGAACGTGTTGGCTGGTGGACTCACTTTTGGCTGGGCTCAGAATTGAGCAGGATTTTGGATTCTGGGTGCTGAAACAGTAGCAGAGGGCTCTGAGATTTTGGAGTGTAGGTGAACAGTCTACTTTGAGGGTGGTGAAAATTAAGAGGTTCAGATGCTATCTTTTTGGAGGGGCGTACCCCTAATCACGATGTCATTTTGCTTGGTACTTAAGGCAGGAGCCAGCTCTTTGCCTCCTAAGTTTCAACCTTGGGATGATGTGTTGAAATGCTCAAGGGTCTTGTAATCACTCTGCCTATCTCCCCCCAATCCCTGGAGGAGTGGGGGCCACGGAGAATGGCAAGGTGTCAATGTGTGTAACATCAGATAACTTGGGGGTATCCAGGAGGGATTCACTGGGCTGACACGTTTCCGTGTTGAAAATGGCTTTAGATCGTCTTCTGGAGCCTGGATTTGGAGTCTTCTAAGAGGAAAGAAAGAAGGTGGGAGTCCTAAAGTGTCCTTAGCTCACCCCAGTCCAGCCTGAATCCTGCAGATCAGAGGGCTGTTGGGGAAGGAGGGGATGGTAACAGTCCCTCAGAAGGAGGGATCTTAAGGGAGGGATGCAGGTGAACTGGGAGCACTTGGTCCTTTAGAGGTTTTCTTTGGCTTTCTTGCTCTTGGGAGCTTTGTGATGAGTTTGTGCGTTTTGCTCTTTGCAGCCAGTTTTTGTTCTCTCTTTGGCCTGAGGCAGCAAACACATTATACAGCCCCACTGTCAAAAGGAAAGCTCTCCATCCTCCAGTCTGTCACCAAGCAGAGTCATCCAGGACTGAGCTTTCGGGGGGAGGGGGGGTTGAGAGGGGAGGGGACAGAGAGATGGGGGGCTGAATAAGGGCATTTGGGCTAGTGCAGAGAAATGGACTTTGGAAACACTGAGGAGTCGGGGTACCAGGGCAGAACATTGACTTGAGTATCTGTATACTTCTGCCATTAAAGAAACGTATTTAAGTGCTTATTTAAAACTTTTAAAATATAGTCTGATGTGTGTGTGTGTGTATGAAAGTACACAAGTCCAGCTTAGTAAGTGAACATTCATGCCACTGGCACCAGGGTCAAGGAAAAGAATGTGACCAGCTCCCCAGAAAGTCCCCTCCTGCTGCCTCCCAGTAAGTCCCCCCACAAGGGTTACCGCTACCCCGACTTCTGATCCCACAGGTTCATTTGGCCCCCTTTCGAGTCTCCTGTAAATGGAGTCAGAGTCTGTGTTCTTTTGTGTCTGGCTTTTTTTTTTCTTTTTTCTTTTTGCTTAACAATCTGTCTGTGAGATGCATCCGTGTCACCGCGGGTCGTTGTTGGTTGTTCCTTCTCAACGCTGTGTGATATTTTATTGTTTGACTCTCCCACAACATACTTCTCTGTTCTACAGTTGAGGGCCATCTGAGTAATTTCCAGATTGTGCATGTCTTTGATTGAACTTTTCAGGGAGGCATTTCTCTTGAGTTTATGCCTAGGAGTGGCACTGCCACTGCCATTCTTTGGTATGCGTGTCGTGGGACATGTATTTGGAAATGGCATTTACTGAGGGTTGCAGGTGAGTGGGCAAAGCAGGTTCGTCACCATCACGTGGAGGAGGAATCAGTGGCTGTTCCAAGAACTTGGCTGTGTCCTCCTAGGGCCTAAGAGCATTACTTCCAAATGCAAATTCCAGCATGGTACGCTGGTGGAGGGTGCAACCTTGCATTCCCCACGCTCAGGGCAGTTTGCCACTGTGATCCCTTTCACTTCTGCACCACACTTCCTCCGGCAGCTCAAGCTTGAAGCCAGCAGTGAGAATTAAGAGATTATGATGAATTTCATTTTTCCCTTCCTAAAGTCAGAAAACTCACATGGAAATCTTTGCTATTCAGATTTCCATTGGTGCTTTTCACTCTTGGAGGATTCCAGACAGCAAAGCCGTCTGGACCACACACCTTGGTTCCGTGTTCTCGTCGATTGGAAGTCTAATTTAAATATGGCTGTGACGGGCTCTGATGATGGCTTCTAAAGAGCTCAAATCTGTCAGCTCAATAAGGCGCATCTGTCAACCTTCCTAGAACCCCCACTTAATGCCGCTCGCTCCTTCTGATGCGCTACCAAGCGCCAATGTGAATGTCATCTTCCCCCAGTCCTGCTGATGCCAGCAGATCTTCCGCTGAGCACGGTGTAGGAATTTGGGCCATTGCAAGAGCCGTGGACTGAGGTTTGTGTTATCACGCTCCTTATCGTGAAGTGTGTGCAGGATTCCAGGTTTTCATACTCTTGTTTTCGGGAATCTTAACAAGAAACCCAGAGTCCAATCACATCAGGTAACCCACGGACACTGGCCGATTGGCACTCACGCACTTGGTTTTCTTTTCTGGTTTGTTTGTTTTTATTATTAAACCAAAGACTGTCTAAAGAGGAACATTCTGCATGGGAAGCAGAGGGAGCCCTGGGAGAAGGTAGAGCATGTTATCAGACTCTCGCCCTGAAAGGTAGATTGTGCTAGAAGGGCAGGAGGGAATGACTGTATGATTCTTCTACTAGGTCAGCATGGTAGGTATTTCCAGAAGAGCAAAACTCTGAGAAGTAAAAATTAGTGCGTTTTTTTTTTCCCTTTGGGATTTTTTTCCTCCTACAAAGGTGTGATTCCTCCTCTGCAATCCCCAAATCTAAAAGGCTCTGAAAACCAAAAGATCGGCTGATTTAGGGGTTAAAAACCTACCTTGAACTGACCCAAATTTATAGTCTTAATTTGCAGTCTTAATTTATCCCACTTGATGTCCATTTTGGTACATTTCACTGAAGAAATGGTAGGTATGCTTGATTCTAGGGCTGCAGCCACCCCACTGAGAGTGTTACGTATACACTGTAATGCTTTCCAAACTTTTCCGAGTGTGAGCATTGCCTTGTTAAAATGATGATTCTGGTCCAGCAGGCTTGGGGTGGGGTCTGGGATTCTGTTTTTCCAACAAGCCTCTAGGGATTGCCCGTGCTACTAGTCCAGGAGTTATACTTGGAGTACCCAGGTCACATCATAGGTGCATCCTGTTATCTTTTTATTTCTTCCCCCAAACCGGGTTTATTGAGGTATGAATTCCTTCCAGTGCAATTCACCCTTTTAAGCGTACAGGTCTCAGAGTTTGGAGAAATGCATGCGGACATGTAGCCACCACCAAAATCAAAATATTGAACAGTTCCGTCACCCCACAATATCCCCTAATGCCCTTTTGAGTCAACACCCACTATCCAAACCACTTGCAAGCACTGATCTGTTCTCCATCCTTACAGTTTTGCCTTTTCTAGAAGGTCGTATAAATAGAATCATATCGT
Source organism: Hippopotamus amphibius kiboko (assembly GCF_030028045.1). NCBI lineage: Eukaryota > Metazoa > Chordata > Mammalia > Artiodactyla > Hippopotamidae > Hippopotamus > Hippopotamus amphibius. The sequence continues at coordinate 12,289,295 of NC_080200.1, read as the reverse complement.
ATGTAGCCTTTTTTTTTTTTTGGCTGCATGCGGGCTTTCTCTAGTTGCGGTGAGCAGGGGGCTACTCTTTGTTGCCGTGCACAGGCTTCTCAGTGTGGTGGCTTCTCTTTCTGCAGAGCACTGCTCTAGGCACACGGGCTTCAGTAGTTGCAGCACATGAGCTCAGTAGTTGTGGCTCGCGGGCTCCAGAGTGCAGGCGCAGTTAGTTGTGGCGCCATATGGGATCTTCCCAGACCAGGGATTGAACCACCTGTGTCCCCTGCATTGGCAGGTGGATTCTTAACCACTGGGCCACCAGGGAGGTCCCCGTATGTAGCCTTTGGATTCTGGCTTCTCTCATGCAGGCTTTGAGATCCATTCATGTTGCCGTGTGTATCAGTAGCTCATTCTTTTGAGTGCCGAGTAGTATTCCATGGGATGGCTGGACTGGAGTCCATTCATCCATTTCCCAGGACATTTGGGGTGTTTCCAGGTTGGATGATTATGAATAGAGCTGCTATAAACATTGGTGGGTGGATTTTAGTGGGAGCATTGGGAACGTACATTTTATTTCTCTTGGGGAAATAAATACCCAGGAGTAGGATTGCTGGGTTATGTGGTAAGTATGTGTTTAACTTTATAAAAGACCGCCAGACTGTTTCAGACTGTTTTCTAAAGTGGTTGTGCCATTTTACATTCCTATCCTTGTGATTCCTTTAAAAGCACCATGTTCTAAGCTCCAAATCACATCTGGCCTTGAGGGTTTAGCATAAAGGATTGTGGATGTGTAGAAAGTAGAGGAAGTGGTAGCATTAAGTGCCAGACCGAGAAATGAGAAAGGGTTAGGATGTCATTTGTAGCGATGTGCCTGCCCTGGTTTGAAGTCGAGCAAGGGAGGGGAGTCAGGGTGGGAAAAGGGGGTCTCTGGTTGGGGGGTGCTTTGGTTCTGCCACTCAGCAGTAAAAAGTGATGCTCCAAGACCCTAAGACCTATACCCATCACCCTGTTCACCACTGCCACCCCACCTCACCTAGCACAAAGTAGGCACTTCATAAATGTTTGTCTAGTGAGTGACAAAAATGCCTCTCTTCACCCATTTGCCAGATCATCGATCTGATTCACCTGTGTACTCATGTTTTAGGTTTTCAGTGGGCTTTAGGTGTGGGTGGTGGGGTGACAGGAGTGGTGTGGGTATGTGTGTGTGAGGGTATCAGACCAAAGAAGGTCTCTGAAATGTTAGCACTTGAGAAATTGGGGAGCAGTGGTCCCCTGAGAGTGGAGTATTCCTTTGGGGGTTTTTAGGGGGACATCTGTTGGGTACTTGGGGCTTATGTACACCCCCCCCCATTGCTTCCCCAGTAGAAAGCACACACATGCATTCCTTCAACAATGGAAGGCACCACCAAGAAGGCAGATTCAATCCAGAGATGGTCAGGACCCTGAAGCCCCTCAGTTAATACGTTTCCTGGGATGCTAACTCAGCGTCTCACGAGGGATCCAGGTGGTGCCGTGAAATGCAACAGGGAGGTGAAAGAAAGCACCCTGAACTTTGGGTCAGCCAGGCCCATTCAAATGGCTCACTAGCCAGGCTGCCTTGGGCATCAGAGCCTCAGTTTCCTCGTGTATGTGGTGAGGATATTGCTTCCGATAGTATGTTCTTTAGAGGACTCTCAAGGAGGTCACGTGGGGTCATGTCTGAGAAATGCTCAGTACAGTGTCTGGCATAGAGAAGGCTCCAAAATACGTGACCCATAATACTGGAGAGTATTTTTTTTCTCCTTATTTTCTTTCTTGGAAACTTTGGCCAGAAATGAGACTCTCTGGGTAGGAGTGAGAGCAAAGGGCCCCTCTGTTGACTGGCCAGTTTGGATTTATTAATCTGAGTGTGGCACTCTTTTTTTTTTTTTAAATTGAAATATAGTTGATTTACAATGTTGTGTTAGTTTCAGGTGTACAGCAAAGTGATATTTATATATTTATTTATACATATATATATTTTTATACATATATTTATTTATACATATATATTTTTTTCAGTCTTTTCCCTTATAGGTTATTATAAAATATTGAGTAGCATTCCCGGTGCTATATAGTAAGTCCTTGTTGTTTATCTATTTTATATATAGTAGTGTGTTTATGTAAATCCCAACCTCCTAATTTCTCTCTCCCCCGATTTCCCCTTTGGTAACCCATTTGCATTCTCTTTTCTCTCTGGAAGCTTTAAGGGGGGAAAATGTATGCCCACTTGACCTATTTTTCTATTCTCTTCGGTCTGAGATAAAATTGTCTTCCTCTCCCTTGGTCCCTTCCTCTGTGGATGACAAAGTGAGGGAGTTTTAAAGCATATAATTAGCTTCCCTGCCCCCCACCCCCATCTCCTTCTTCTGAGCCAAAGGGTCCTGTCCAGGATGGAGACCACAGGCCTAGGATAGATGTTGTGGCCGCCCTAGGTGACTCCTGAGAGTTTAATAATAGAACCATACCCAGCTTTGGGGTTAGAATACATCCCCCACTTCCCCCAGTTTCTGTCTTTCTTCTTTCTTCCCTCTTCCTCACTTCCTGGGAGAATAGAGAAGGTAAGGAACATTCCAGGAGAGGGATCCAGGTGGGTGGGCTCAGCAACTTGGGTTTCAAAACCACTGGGCATTAGTCCTTGTCTGGGTAGGGTGACCAGATGTCCCAGTTTGCCTGGGCCTGTCCTGGTTTTTCATCTTGAAAAACCCAGCAGTTCTGGACAAACAAGGACGTTGGTGACCTTACTGGTGAGTTCTTAACACCCCAGAGAGGAAGGGAGCCAGAGATGGAGCCAATGCCCAAGAAAGGAGAAGATAGGTAGCTTTTTCCCTTTGAAAAGCTGAGACTTTATCCTGGAATGAATTGTGCTTTGGGAAGCCACTTATTTAAGGCAGCTAATGCGAGAGAGATCCCAGCTCCAAAGCGCAAAATTCCAGAGTTAAATACGGATCAAGTTTTGTCGTCTCTCTTGGGTCAGAGGCGGCTTTACCTTCTTTTCAGTCTGGGAATATTCTTGGGTCTTCCTTTAAGGTGTTCATTGCTCAGCTTGGACCTGGAACTCAGAATTAGCAGCCCCTCCCCCCATAACACTATTTAAGAGGCTCACCCCTATTTTAGAGGTTCACCCCCCCTCCCCAGAGCAATGAGGGAAACAGTTTTGTTGTCCACCTGCCAGTAAATAATATTGACGCTGTTAAGTTCCATTCTCATTTTAGGTCTGTGTGTAAAAGATTAAATAATTTTAAACCAATTTTAAAGTATTTTTATACAAGCAGTGTTTGCGGGAGGGCTAAGAACAAATTGACATATTTGTCTTAAACGAGATTTTGGTACAGACCTAGAACTTGCTCCATGAGGAGGGTTACAATTTTCTGACCTTCCAGAGCTTGCTATATTCTTTTATCTCACTGACCTTTATTATTTTCTTTATATATACTACCAGATGTAAAACAGATAGCTAGTGGGAAGCTGTTGCATAACACAGGGAGATCAACCTGATGATGGGTGATGACTTAGAAGGCTAGGATGAGGAGGGTGGGAAGGAGTCGTGGGAGGGAGGGGATATGGGGATATATGTATAAATACAGCTGATTCACTTTGTTGTACAGCAAAAATTGGCACAACAGTGTAAAGCAATTATATTCCAATAATGAGCTTTAAAAAAAAAAAAAGAATAATAGGCATGGGAACCTCTGCCGACCTTCACTGGCTGCTGTGAGATGTCCATGTAGGGATGTGCTTGTCTGAGCAATGGCATCAGGGGTGGAGGCTGAAAGGAAGAGAAGAGGTGGAGAAGGAAAGTGATATTGGTGGAGGTGAAGCAAAGGGCTTGGGCACAGGTGACCCTGGTTGCAAATCTCAGCTCCAGTTCCCAGTAGCTGTGCCTTAGTCCCTTCATCCGTAAAATGGATCGAGTAGTCCTACATCCAGGGAATTGTGGGAGGATTAAAAGATACTGAAAGCATGTGATGTATATGATCACTCTGTAAAACGTATCAGAATGGACGGACTATAGACTCCATGATGGCAAGGGCTGGGTCGGTTGTGGTCACCGCTCTGGCCCCGTGCTTGGCACCTACAGTGGCTGAATACATCATTGTGGGGTGTTTTCTTACACCTGATTTCAACAACCAATTGCCTTAATCCTGTTCTGGGTTCACAACACACTCTCGATAACGTTTCTCCTTTTACTTATTTTTCCTTATTTATTTTAATACTATATGGAAACACTGGTGGACCCACTTAGTTCACTAAGTCAAGAACTAGGACAGTGGTCCTCAAAGAGTGGTCCCCAGCCCGGCAGAGTCAGCATCACCTGCTCTAGGGCAGAGATGCTTACAGTTGGGTACGCACCGGTATTCCCAAGGCGGAGGGCTGTTGAAACACAGGTAGCTGAACTTTGCCCCTAGAGTTTCTGATTCAGGAGTTTTAAGGTGGAACCTGAGAATTTGCACTTCTAGCAAGTTCCTAGATGCTGCTGATGCTGTAGGAGCACCCTGAACGAGTACATAATCAATAACTTACTTCTACCTGTAACCTCCGACCCTTCCTTTGCTTCCTGCCTCTCCCCCAACTCACTCCCCCAAAGGCAGCCCCTCGCTCTTGGATTGTGTGTGTCTTATTCTCTTTCTTTCTTTTAAAAAAAAGTCTTATCACATATTTATATAGGCGTTAACTCTGTAAGTTTCACTTTCTTGGTGTCTGAGCTTTTTAGCCTTCTGGAACTTGCACTGGCTTTTTTCACTCAACTGTATGTTTCTAAGATTCATCTCTCTTATTTGAGTGTAGCTGTAGGTCATTTATTTTTCTCTGTGTAATGTTGTATTCTGTGATGATACAACAATTTATCCACTTTCCTGGGTGATGGACATTTGGGATGTTTCCAGGTTTTTTGTTTTTTGCTATTATGAACAGTGCTGCAGTGCTGAATAAATAATTTTTGAATGAATGAATTCAAGGTGTTAATTTTAGTCTGTGTACTTGGGAATGTCGCTTCAGCCAGAATCAGCTGAGATTCATCAGCGTTAATGGAAAACCAGCCATCTGACAGGCACTGGCTAAGCCATGTCACAGTCTACCCATCATTCTCTCTAGGGGCTGGGTCAGCCTGGCAGCCCCTGTCCGTCCTCATCTTCTGAAAGTCAACCTGTGTCTTAGGCATTGGTAGTTGCTACAGTAGTAGAGAAGCAGCAGGGCTCAGTTGAGAGCATGGACTCTGGAGCCAGGGGGCTGGGGTTCAAATCCCAGCTCTGCTCGTCGCTAGTCGTGTGACCTTGCTCAGTCATTTAAGTGTCCTGTGCCTCAGTTTCCCAGTTTGTCCAATGGGGATTCTAATAGCACCTATCTTGGAAGATTGAATTAGTTAATACATGTTATACTTAGAAAATAGTGCCTGGAACTTAGCACTATATGTGTTTATATGTGAATAGATGAATCGATGTACCAGTGGATTCATGGGTAGATCAGTGGGAGGAAAGAAGGAAGGATGGGCTTATTTGGGTGGCCTCCCTGACCCAATGCTTGGCATAGTGTGTGACGCTTAGTAGATGCTACATAGTATTAGTTATTATTATTCTGCCTTTTCTTGCCAAGGCTCTCAACTCCCTTGATCTCTGTTATTCTTTGGCATCTATCTTGTTAATCCATTCTCCTAGATGATTGGCTAAACCACCATTGCTCCAATATATGATCCAAGGGGAAAACAATCACAGGGTCATGTTGATTGCAGATACTAGAATTCCATGATTCCAAGGCCCAGGCAAAATTTTCCTCACGTCAGCAATCCTTGTCTATATTTCTAATCAACTTCCTCTCCCATTCTCTACATCACACTGCCAGGCTCTCGCCAGTGCCAGACGCTTTCCAGTCTGCCCACAGCTCCCCCTTCCTCTAACCATACCCTACTTCTTTTTTATACATCTTTTTTGGAGTATAGCTGCTTTATAATGTTGTGTTAGTTTTCGCTGCACAACAAAGTGTATCAGCTGTATTTATACGTATATCCCCATATCCCCTCCCCCTTGAGTCTCCCTCTGACCCTCCCTATCCCAGCCCTCTAGGTCGTCACGATACACTGAGATGACCTCCCTGTGCTATGCAGCAGCTTCCCACTATCTATTTTACCTTTGGTAGTATATATTTGTCAGTGCTACTCTCTCACTACGTCCCGGACTCCCCTTCCCCCGCTGTGTCCTCAAGTCTGTTTTCTACATCTGCGTCTTTATTCCTGCCCTGCCACTAGGTTCATCAGTACTATTTTTCTAGATTCCATACATATGTGTTAGCATATGGTGGTTTTTTTTATCTGTCTGACTTACTTCACTTTGTATGATAGACTCTGTGTCCATCCACCTCACTACAAATAACTCAGTTTCATTCCTTTTTATGGCTGAGTAATAGTCCATTGTATATATGTGCCACATCTTCTTTATCCATTCATCGTCGATGGACTTTTAGGTTGCTTCTATGTCCTGGCTATTGTAAATAGTGCTGCAGTGAACATTATGGTGCATATATCTTTTTGAATTATGGTTTTCTCAGGGTATATGCCCAGTAGTGGGATTGCTTGGTCGTATGGTAGTTCTATTTTTATTTTTTTAAAGGAATCTCCATACAGCTCTCCATAGTGGCCGTATCAATTTACATTCCCACCAACAGTGCTGGAGGGTTCCCTTTTCTCTACACCCTCTCCGGCATTTATTGTTTCTAGATTTTTTGATGATGGCCATTCTGACCGGTGTGAGGTGATACCTCATTGTGGTTTTGGTTTGCATTTCTCTAATGATTAGTGATGTTGAGCATCTTTTCATGTCATACCCTACTTTCTAGCCTTGCTTTAAGAGCACCATCTTTGAAGACATTAAAGACTTCAAACCAGTTAAGGTCTGTGCAGGTCTTACAAGGACTTGGAGCATTTGGGTCTTGCATAAATTGGAATAGTAGAAATGTTTGTGGATTTGAATTATTTTTGAAAGAGTTGTTAAAATGTAAAATTGTAAGTTTGGCCTGTTCCTAATCACAATGGAGTCTTTTAAGTTAAGGATCATCGGTGGATATTTGTGGTTTAGAGAGGAGAAGTATTTCACGCAGTTGGTGTTGAATGTGTGGATGGATGGATGGATGGATGGATGGATGGATGGATGGATAGATCTGTGGATGGTTGGACAATAGGTGGACAAATAGATGAATAGGCTAGATGAAATGAAAGAAGGCAGGATGGAGGGATGAGAGATAAAAGATGAATGATATTGGATGGATGGGTGATTAGGTGGGTTATAGGTGGATGAATAAGTAGATTGGTGGGTATCTAGATGGGTGGTGGACAGATGGACAGATGGACAGATGGATTGATGGATGGATGGGTGATGATGAAAGAAAGAAAGGATGGATGGGTGAATATATGAGTGGATGAGTAGATGACAAGTGATTGACTGGACTGGATTGATGGGTAAAAAGATGGATGGGTGGGTGGATGGATGGATGGATGGATGGATGGATGGATGGATGGATGGATGTTAGATATAAGGGTGTATGGAAGGGTGGGTGCCCATATCTGGGTCTCTCTGATATTTGGTGTTCTTATTGGCTTGGGAATGACCAAGGCCCTCCACTTACCACCCTCAATGTCAAGTGAATCTTGCATGCTTTGTGAAAAGCAATAAGACGGTATGCTTATATTTTACTCTCTAATTAGAAAGCTCCTTGAGGATAGGGAACAGTGATTTGCCTTCCTCACATCCCCCAGCAGTTCCAGCACTATATCATGCATGAGCGTTTGTTAATTGAGTAACAATGAGGAATATAAACAGTGTTTTTGACAAAGACTATTAAAATTCTGAAAACACCCTGGTTTTGTTTATTTCAGCACTGGGACTAAAAGTGGAATTCCTTGGATTTTGCTCCATTGGTGAATAGTGGTGGGCTAGTGGAATATCTCTCTAACAAGTAGGTTGGGTAAATGTCCCAGATGCTTACTCACTGGCCAGAGGTTGCAGATTACAGATGTACTAGGTTCTATAAGACCCCTCATGATCTAGTCCCTGTTTTGTCTGTGATCTCATTTCTTCCATTCTCTACTGCTTCTACTCTGTCTCAGCCCCACTGGCCCTTTTTACCCACGCTTAGCTTCTTTGCATCTGTAGGCATCTGTGTTGGCTCTTCCCTCTGCCTGCATCATTGTTTCTCCAGGTCTCCCCATGGCTGAATCCTTCTCTTCATTTAGGTCTCAGCCTCAAAGTCACCTCTTCCAAGAGGCCTATCCCCTTATTTGTTGAGCACCTGAAGTACAAAAAAGAACATAAAATATATGTATACTCCCCTATCCAGAGAGAATCTCTTGGTGACATTTTAATGTATTTCATTCCATACATTTTTATAGATATACGCTTTTATGAACACATTTCCATGCCACTAGATATCCTTGGACAACAACATCAGGGCTGCCATGTATAGTCGTACAGGGTGCACACTGCACAAGGGTATTGTAGCTTATATTATGGGCATCATAGAGCTGTACATTTATTATTTCAATTTCTCAGATGATGAAAGCTTCAGTATCTTGTTCTAGCAAAATGAAGATATTATGACAGTTTTTTGACAGATGGACCTAACAACTTTAAAAAGGGGCGTCTTATTTAAATTCACACAGTGGTGCTGTATGGTTTGGCAGCAGCCCCAGAAAAGACTGTTGTTAATATCTGATGACATTCCACTTTATGGATATATCATACTTCTTGTAATCATCCCCAGTCGTTTGTTTTGCCTATAAACAGCATTGCAACGAACATCTTTGTGTGTAAATCTCTGTCCAAGGTGCTGATTATTTTCTGAATAAAAGTCTCATCTAGAGATGGCACTCACGTCTTAAAACTGTTGCCACCACTTTCCTTGAATCTGTAAAAGATTTTGAGACCAAGTGACTCAAAATTTAGGAAGTTGAGGAGGAGGAGTATGGAAAGAACAGTTGATTGGTTTGGAACTTTTCCTAGGCTGCATGTAAAACAGTGCTTTTGAACTGGGGGTGATTTGCCTTCCAGAGGACCTTTGGTAATGTCTGGAGATATTTTTGGTTGTCACGAATGTGGAGGGTGGGGTGCTACTGGTACTTAGCAGGTAGAAGCCAGGGATGAGCTGAGCATCCTAAACTGCCCATACCCCACCCCCAGTAAAGAATTATCCAACCCAAGATGTCAGTATTGCTCAAATTGAGAAATCCTGATGTAAAAGATGTCATGGATTCCTTGGAGGAGAGTGGGTGGATTTAGGGTTTGGGGGTTACTTAAATTTTACTTACAGTTTCTCTTCCTAGCTGGGTGTCTAAGCCAGCTTTCTCTGAACTTTAGAACCCACACTATCAGCAACAGGCTTGCTACTGACAGATTCGTTGGTGTAAATATAGATGAGTATATAGAAGGAAATCTCAGCTGGAGTTGGAAAATGTTGGAATGAAAGCTGCTGCAACCTCCCTTTCTCCCTCCTTCTCCTTCTGTTGCCCAGTTTTTAAATCGTGTCTCACTTTCTTTGGGCTCCTGGCATGGTGAGTACTGCTGGTAGAGACAGTGGTTCTCTGTTTCTTTGGTCCCCACACCCAAAGCTGGCCTTGGGCATGTCCAGGACACCACTGAGACAGATTAGCTTAGAGACGTGAAGGGGGAGAGGATTGCATTCTTGATAAATTCATTCATTCATAAATGTTTACTGAGCACCTGCTATGTGCCAAGCGAGTGAGGGGAGATGAGGGCAGGAAGGTGACAAGGGTAGATTGTATGTACGACAGTGAAGACTTTTGCTCCAAAGGAAATGGCATCATCATTCCCATTTTCTGCCTGGCACACCTACACTTTTTGTTTTCCATTAAAAAATAGGATCCTTTGCACATACACAATGTTTTGAGGCCTGCTGTTTTTCCTCCTGTACTAGCCATACTGCAGTGAACTCCACCACAATGATGTCTTCACACACGTCTGTGACTGTTTCCTTAGGACAGATTCCTGGAAGTGCATGGCTGGGTCATATGTCAGGCTTTGGGGTCAGATTGCCAGGAAGTTAGTCTGTTTCAAACTCTGAGGTCCTGTTTCCCCGATTATGTGGCCCAACTAGATTGCCCCTGATTTTACGTCTTCACCAATCAGACAAGTGAAAAAATGGAATCTCTTTGTGGTACGATGCACATTTCTTCAGTTCCCAAAGAAGCAGAGGATTTTCCAGATCCATATGAGCTGTCTCTATTTCCTTCGTGACATCCCTGGTCACACCCTTGGCTCTGTTCTCTCTAGGGACATTCTTCACAGATATCTTTTGAGGAGGTTGCACCAAGTTCTATAGACACTGAGGGGTACCATGGCTCTGTGTTGGGACTGAAGCAGTGTAGTGGTTAAGAGGGAGGTCTGTAGAACCAGGCTACCTGGGTTCAAACCCCAGCTCTGCTTCTTTCCAACTGCATCATGTTGGGCAAGTCACTTAACCTCCCAGACCTCAGTTTCCTCATCTTTAAAATGGGTATAACATGGGTTCCTGCCTCATGGGGTTGTTATAAGGCTCAAGCAGCACTTAGAACAGTGCCTGGCACACGGTGGGTGCTGAATAAGAGTTTGCTCTCGTTATTGTTATGGGCCAGGCATTGGCTTCCTCTCTCCTCCTTGCAATAGCATGGGTGTATTTCTGTGTGTCTCTGGTGCTGAAAACCGTTCTATTTTAGGGTGCAATAGCCACCGTGTGGTTTAGAGCGAGCTCTCCAAGCATTTGTGCCAGTCACGGCTCTTTTAACTGACCAAACAGGATCTGCCCCTCCCCCAAACCCCCAAAAAAGCAACTGGGCCATTTTCCACATTCACGATAGGTTTCCTTTTCTCAGCGCCTGTGCTTGTTCGTGTCTGGGATTTCACCGGAACTCCAGTAAAAAGGAAGTGCCATATCCCAGGAGGACATGGAAACTGACTGCCTTTTCAAGTCTAGTTGGTAGCTCTTCTTTATGGAGAGCTTACGAGCCCTCAGGATGTGTGAGAACCTCTTTGACTGATTTAATCTTTCTATCAGTCCCAAGGGCTCAGTGGGTTTATTTTTGCCCCCATTTGACAGATGTTCACACTGAGGCTCAGAGACTAAAGTCACTTGCCAAGGTCACACATCTGTCACATGGGGAAACCTTATGGGACAGGTAATGGCACAGCAGGAACAAAGACCCAGAGGGGCAGATGCTCAGGTCACACCTGGGAAAAATATGTAAGCTCCAGAAAGGTTGGCCTGCCTATGGGAAGAGATGGTATAAGGGAATAGTTAAGGGACAGAGCTAAGGGACATTGAGGTCAGCCAGGAAGAGGTTCCTCTCTGACAGTGATGTTCCCTCTGGGAAGTTACTAAACTTCAGCGATCCTCAGTTTCTTCATCTGTGCAATGTGCAGAATAGTATTTTCCACCCAGAGATGTTGTAAGGATGAAATCAATGGTGAATGACAAACATCATGCTTGGCACAGAGTAAATGCTCAATAGGTGGCCGAAGCTCTTTGTTTTCTCCTTAGTACGGGCACTGGAACACAGACATGAACCCTTGCCCTGGTGTGGCTAACATTCTAGCTGGGGAGACAAACCAGATAAAGGCTACAGTTTAAGTGTGGTTAAGTGCTACAGTGTGAAAACAAAGCAGGAACAGGAGACACAACAGGGTAGTAAAGACAGAGTGTATTGGCGCTGAGCAGCTGAGCTAGGAGGAGACCCGAGGGGAGTTGTGGGCTTCATTTGGGTCACTCTGGGGAGCCGGGAAGGTGAAGAGCAGGTATGATGAGGCTGAGGTCTCTTTCATAGAGGACTCTGTCTAGAGGGTGAAAGGTGTAGGTTGGGGAGACCCAAGGTAGGGCTGGTGAAGGGGACAGGTGAGAGTTTGTGAGCAGGTGAGTGATGCTTAAAAAAAAAAAAAAAAGGAAGAACGGAGAAGAACCAGCTTCCTTGTTCCCCAAGTTGTCTTCTCATCCTTCGTGCCAGGTCTTGAGTCACTTAAAGATGCGAGTGAAGGGACCAAGCTCTGGGTTATTTTCAAGACTTTAGGTTATTTATTAAAGTTCGAGGATATCATTTTTTCTAACCTGTTGGATGCCTTGTGTCTTTCTTCCCTTGGAGGTTGTGTAGACCTGTGCTGCCCAATAAGGTAGGCACTAGCTGCACGTGGCTATTTCCACTTAAAAATTCTTTTCTGTATCTATGCACTGGATAAAGTCAGTTATCATGGGCAGCTGGCTTCATGGTATTGGTTGGCTGACTTTGGTTTACTATTAAAAACAAACCAACAAATTGTGCAGCTGCACACAGAACACATTTGAGTGTGAATCTGAATGGCAGCTAGAGGCTTACTTTTTGAACTTCAGGAATGTAACTCAAAAGTAAATAAAAACACTATTTTTTCAGTAAAAAATTAAAATGAAAATTAAATTAAATGAAAGTTAAATTAAATTTAAATGAAATGAAATTTTATTAAATTAAAATTAAATAAAATTAAATAAATTAAATAATTAAATAAAATGAAAGTCACTTCCTTAGTTGCCCCAGCCACATTTCAGGAGCTCGGTTGCCCTGTGTGGCTAATAGCCATTGTACTGGAACATACAGATTAGAACATTCCGTCATCGTGGCAAGTTCTATGGGACATACTGTTGCAGAACCTTCCAGCAGCATGATCTCCTGGAGGGAGCTTGTTGGAGATGCAGAATCTCCATCCCTCACCCCTGACCTGCTCAGTCCTAATCTGTATCTCAACAAAATCCCCCAGGTGAGGTTGGCTGTACTTGGAATCTACCTGAAAGTTTTTAAAATGCTGATGCCCCGTGAGTTCCCTGGTGGCCTTGTGGTTAGGATTCCAGACTTTCACTGCCATGGCCTGGGTTCAATCCCAGGTTGGGGAACTAAGATCCTGCAAGCCGTGCAGTGTGGCCAAAAAAGAAAACAACAAAACAAAATAGTGAGATTGGCCCCGGGCTGTCCCTGGGCATGGGGATTTTTGAAAACTCCCCAGGTGACTCTAAAATTCAGCTTGGATTGGCAGAGAGCATGGTAGTTAAGAACACTTGGAAGGCAAGTAGACTGAAGTTGGAGCTGTGTGACCTAGGACAAGCCACTTACCCTCTCTGAGCCACAAATTCCCTCTCTGTAAAACCAGGGAGCTGCTGGCACCTCCCTCCCAGGACTGTGAGCATAAATGATGTGATGGTTCAGAGTGCTAAGCAGGGGGCCTGGGATGTGGATAGTAAGCACTTTGTACATGTTACTTTTTAAAAAATCAGATCAGCAGCCTTAGAGCTAATAGTTGGAGTAGAGGAAACGAAACTCTTTTTTAATGGATTTTTTTTTTATTTTTAGAAGATTAAGGTTAAATTCACAAAACATAATAAAATTAACCATCAACCATTTTACTTTTTTAATTTTTATTTTATATTGGAGTAGAGTTAACAATGCTGTTAGTTTCAGATGTACAGCAAGGTGATTCAGTTATACATATATATGTATCTATTCTTTTTTAAGGTTTTTTTCCTATTTAGATCATCAACCGTTTTAAAGTGTACAGTTCAGTGGCACTTAGTACATTCACAGTGTTGTACATCTGTCACCTCTATCTAGTTCCAAGATATTTTTATCACCCCGAAAGGCAATCCCATGCCCATTAAGCAGTCACTCCCCATCCCCACCCCCCTTCCTTCCCCTGGTTGCTAGTCTGTCTTCTGTCTTTGGGGATTTACCTATTCTAGTTTTAGACTTTTTTTTAAGTGTCCCTCCCCTGGCACCATCACCCCTCGGCATCCCAAGCAAGACTAGGAAAAAGCCCAGCTCTCTTTATCTCTGGGTCTTTCTGCCTCTGGGATGAGAGCTGCCCCCACCGGTGTACCCCCCTCCGGCACCCTGGGCCTCACCCGTCAGCCGCAGTTAATCCCAGCAGCAGGCCCCGTGTTCTGCTCTCCTGGGGCCGCCACAAATGAGAGGTTTCATCTCAGCTGGGTTTCTCCTAGTTAAATATTTAATAAATAAGACCTACAACTTGTGATGCTGGGAGTGTTTGATAGTGAAGTTAATGAGGCGGAAAGAGTCACAGGCAGCCCACAGGTCCATCCATGCCTGAGCCTGGCCACCGGTGCCCTGGTGGCATAGACCGGGCAGGCGTCTGGGTCACCACGCCGGGCTGTGCCATCGTGTGTCCCCTGGCTGTGGCCTTCTTAAAAGCGAGAGTATGTGTGTGTGTCTAGAGGAGATGGAGGGGAAAAAGGAGGGAGAGAGAGAGAAAGAAAATGGAGAGAGAGAGGGGGAGAGAAGAGGGGGAGAGAAAGAGAGGGAGGGAAGGAGGAGGGGAGGGAGAAAGAAAAAGATCTGGAGGGAGGCAAGGAAGACTGGGCAGGCAGAAAGACACACAGAGAAAGATGGAGAAGGAGCGAGATGGAGGGGGAGAGGAAGAGGAAGAGGGAAAACACAGAGAAAGAAAAAAGAGGAACAGAAATAAGAGAGAGGCTATTGTTTCATGTATCTCTTCCCCTCCTCATTATCCTTGACAACCTTTCCCCCTTTTTTCCATCTCCCCACTTCTCATTTCCTTACCCATGCCTTCTTGCCAGTCCCTCATCCCTTTTCATTTCCTGTGCCTCTGTTATCTTTTAATTTTCTGTCTCGATGTTTGCCCCCTTTCTCGTCCTCTTCATAAACCATGCCTTGGCATATGAGCCTTATTTTTTCCTAGTCAGTCTTTAGCTGACTGTGTGTGTCTGTGTGTGGGGGGGTGGGGATGAGGGAGAAAACAAACTTAGAAAAGAGTATAGGAACATAGGTGAACACTTAAAAAACCATGTTATGACACAAATTAACTTATTTACAAAACAGAAATAGACTCACAGACATAAAGAGCAAATTTATGGTTACCAAAGGAGAAGGAGGGGGGATAAATTAGGAATTTGGGGGTTAAAAGATACACAGTACTGTGTGTAAAACAGATAAACAACAAGGTCCTGCTGTATAGCACAGGGAACTATATTTAATATCTTTTCATAACCTATAGTGGGAAAGAATCTGAAAAAGAATAGATATATATTTATATGTGTAACGGAATCACTTTGCTGTACACCTGAAACTAATACAACATTGTAAATCAGCTATACTTCAATTAAAAAAATAAAACAAAAAAAAAAAACAAAAAAGTCCCACACCTTTTACCGAGGTCAAGAGCCAGAACACCATCTCCTCAGATTCTCCCATAGGCCCATCCCATATCACAACCCCTCCTTCCCTCTCAGATGAAATACTATTGAGGATTTTATGAGAATCCTTAGCTTGCTTTTCTTTGTGGTTTTACCACCTAGGTATGCGATATAGTTAAATGTTTTATGGCTTTGAACTTTATAAATTTAAAATTATGTGATATGAATTGTTTTGTATTTTGCCTCATTGGCTCACAATTACATTGGTAAGATCCATTCTTCTTGTGGTTGCCGCGGCTCCTTCATGGTCATATATGTTCACCAGTGATGAACATGTGAGTCTGTTCTCTTCTGGTTGCTGAAAATAAGCAACATTGCTAGTTGTTATGGGTTTTGCTGCATGCATGCAAGAGTCTCTTAAAGGTACACACCTCGATATGAAATTGCTGGATATTAAGATTAGTGCGTCTTCAGTTTGACTAAATACTGCCAAACGGTTCTTGCAAAGTGTTTGTGCTAATTTACACCCTTGCCAGCTCCACGTCCTTACCGATACTTGGTGAATTTTTAACTGCGGCCTTTCTGGTGAATGTGTGGCGATTTCTTGTTGTGATTTGAGTTTGTGCTACCTAAATACAAAAATGGGTAAATGTATTTTAATACATTTATTGGCTGTTCAAGTCTCTTCTTTATGAAATGCCTCTTCATGCCCTGTTCACTTTTTTTTTTAATTGGGTTGCTTGATTTTTTTTCTTCTTATTGATCTGTAGGTGATCTCTATGTATTCTGGAAACTGGTCCTTCGTCATTATATGCTGTGCAGTATCTTCTTTTGGCTTGTCTTTGATTTGTTTTGTGACATCTTTTGATCAGTAGCAGTTCTTAATTTAAATGTGGTTGAATTTATAAATCTTTTCCTTTACAGTTTGTGGGTTTTGTATCTTATTTAATAAAATTGTTTCTACTCTGAGGTCATACGATTTCTAAAACTTCTACAATTTTTCTCATTGTTTGTCTTTGATCAACATGAAATTGATTTTTGTGTATGGTGTGAGTAGGGGTCCGATTTCCTTTTCATTCCATAAGAGTTGTCCCAGCACCATTTATTAAAAAGTCCATCCTTGCCTCAATGATCTGCAAGACAACCTCTCTGACTGTTTAACTTTCACCTCTTTTGATCTTGTCTGTTTTCATGCTCAGCCAGTCAAACCACACATATTTATTGAGTGCCAACTATGTACAAGGCACTGGGTTACAATCCCAATGCAGGGGGCTTGGGTTCAATCCCTGGTCAGGGAACTAGATCCTGCATGCCACAACTAAAGATCCTGTGTGCTGCAACTAAGACCTGACACAGCCAAATAAATAAATATTAAAAAAAAAAAAAACCTTCCCCAAGGAAGTGGTGATAAACCACCACTGTGGTGATAAGTGGTGATAAGACTCACCAGTGGTGAGTCTTTAGTGGAACTCTGATATAGAGAGGGCAGGAGTGGTGAGAAAGATGTTCTTCCCAGAGGGAACAGCATGTGCAAAGGCCCTGTGGCAGATGCTTAAAAATTTGGTATTTATCCTAAAGGCACTGTGTGGTCACTGGAGCGTCAATGCAATGAGTTTATGTCTGTGAATGGCCCCACTGACTGCTGTGAGTTCTGTGGGGGCAAAAAAGAAAGCCATGAGACCAGTGAGGAAATCATTGTAGTCCTTGAAGAAGAGACGATGTGCCTTAGATTGGGATGGTGGCTGTGGAAATAGAAATCATTGATCAGATTGAGAGATATTTTGAGCTGGCATAATTTCCCCCTCCCTCTCCCCTTTCTCTGTCTCTGTCCCTTTTCTGGTTGAGTTTTCTGGGTGAGGAAAGCAGTTTGTGTTCCTGCCAAGGGTATGTGCTCTGAAGGATGTATTTGCCACAGATGGTCTTCGGAAATCTAGCCAAGAGAGTCACTGGACAGCCCCTGGCCCCCAGGGTTTTCTGAAATTAATTCAACAATGGCCACTTATTAATAACAATATGTTATTTATGAACAATGAGTTGAGAGCTTTTCCTTCAAAACACTGATTAGCTGTTGCGCCATGTGTCACCCCAACTAACCCTAACAAGATGAATGAGGGAGAAAGACAAGGGTTTTTATATCAGTTTTATTTTGCATTAAGGCATACTTGAGATCCCAGGAAAAAAACGTTGGTTTTGGGATTGGAATTCAGAGACTTGACTTCTGGCCCAATCCCATTTTTATAAGATCAAAAAATACTCTTTTGAAAACCATTTCCTACTAGCGTGCTCCTGGGTAATTTAGAGGGCTTCAGGTTCCTTGACTGTAAAATGGAAATTGAAATAAAATACCTACCTCTAAACTTTGTGCCTGACACATAGTGAGGACTCATTGCATTTACCTACATGAAATCATTAGTGCCCTTTTGCTGCAAGGAGCAAAAAACTTAAAGGGACTTAAGCAAGGATAGAGGTGTTGACTAGCTCATAAGACAAAAGAGTATAAAGAGTGATCTGCTTCTGGCTTGTCTGGATCCACAAACCAGACATCATTAGGCTTTGGTTTCTGGGCTCTGCTTTTTGAAGTTGGCTCCATTCTCCATGCAGACAGGACATGCCTGCAGTTCCAGCCCTTTGGTTCTCTCCAAAGTGATTCTCTTTCACAGTCATCCTCCCAGCATTCTCAGCAAATGATTTATGGATTTCAATTGGCTGCGCTGGGGTTATGTGCTCACGCCTGGACCAATCACTGTGGGGAAAGGGGTGCTCCAGTTGGCTTAGGCTTGAGTCACATCATCAGGTCTCTGGCATTGGTGGTGGAGCCAACTCCATGGGATTGGGAGAGAGGAGTGATCCCTTTAAAGGTGTATTAGGATGTGCTAGCTGGTGTAAAAAACAGCCCCCACATCTGCAGTGGCTTAGTACAGTAAGATATACTTCTCACTCACATTAAGCCCAACAGAATAATCAGCAGGTGGCCTTCCATGTTGTGATTCTGGGGCCCAGGCTCTTTCTATCTTGTGGCTTTACTATCCCGTAAGCACTTGAAAGTCTTTTGCTTTTAGCCTGTAGGGAGAGTAGGAAGGCTCACCCAGGAGGTTTGGTGAATCACATCTAGAAGCAGTGAACCTCATTTCTGCCAGCATTCTAGTTGACCAAAATTTTGTCCCATGGTGTGTACCAGAGAGGGTTTCAGTAGGAAACAGGAGCACATCAAGAACTGAGTTAAGAGATGTGGGTGGGCAGTTACCAAAACAGAGGTGGAGGGAGGAAGGGAGAGAGAGAGAGAAACAGCTGCTCTGCAGGAGCTGCCACCTGAGGAAGCCAGCAGACTAAATACCCCAACTTCATGCCCTCCCTCCATATCCTGCCAGGGCTCCCCATTGTCCAAACCCAGCTGGAAGCCAGTGGTTAGGAGCTCAGTGAGGCTGTCTGCACAGGTCAGCCTCCCTGGGCATAGCAGAGTAGAGAAGGAAGATGAGTGGATTCCGGGTAACAGAAGGCAGCCAGTGCCCTGGCTCACCTAACTGCAGGGCATACCTGGACATTTAGTCCATGTGTGCATCCAGGGGGAGGAGGTTTGGTGGACATATCACATTTTCTTTTACACAAGGAGAAATCAGGTTCCCAGATGGGAAAAGAGAATCTATGCTTCTGCTATTATTATTGGTGGTGGTGGTGGTGGTGATTATTAGTTCTCTCCATATGCTAATACCTCCTTTACTCTTCCCTTGCTCTGAGGGTTCTTTCCCTTTTAGTGGAAATCTTTTGGTGTCCTCGAAAGGTGTTCAGTGCTATACCAGGCTTGAGTGTGGGGCCCTCTGCCTAAACAGCTGATAGTTTGGGTGTCAGCAGGCAATCTGTGTCTCTGGCAAGGCCCTTGGCTTAATCCACGGCTGTGGTGGGGGGAACATGTGTGGATGGAGTCAGAGAGGGCGGCTTCCTGCCCAAAGAAAGTGACCATCTTGCTGGAGGTGAAACCTAGGACAGGCCCCTCAGGCTGAGCCCAGGGAGGTGGACCCGGGTCCTACCGGCAGGAAGCGACTCCCCAACCCCACATCTGCTCCTCCCTCTCTTTGGCAGCCAGAAATAGGTGCACAAGTGAAATTGTAGCCCAGACATGCTACAATTGTCTCACAATGGCTAGCGCCCACCCCACCCCAATCCGGTCCAGCTGTGTTAGCAGTGGATCCCCATCTCCAGCCTCCTCCAAGGTCAGCCCAGCGACTGTAACAATGGCCTGTCCCCTCCCAGCCTCGCCCACTTCTTTGAATCCCCCAAGGCTCTGTGATGATGAGGCCAGCACTGTCTTGACTTCCTCCATTCAAGCTTAACTGGCCTCTCCTCCCCTCCATGGAGAGCAGAAGAGCAGCCCCTCATTGCCTCTGGCAGCCAGCGAGCCAGGTCTCCTCCCACCTCCAACCACTCCAAGATCCAGGACAACAGTGAGGAGAGAGGTGGTCAGACCCAAGTCCTCCAGGGTGGTGTGTGGGGTCCACCTCTCATGAGCTCCATGGTTTCCTGGTTTTCATGACCCTCTTCCCAACTTTGCCGGATCTCTGTTTCTGACAGTAATGGCAGCACAGGTTCAAATCTCAACTGGACCACTGGCTGGCATGGGCAAGTGACTTACCCTCCCTGTGCTCCAGTTTCCTCGTCTGTCAATAAAGATGATCTTAGTAACAATAGCTCTGGACAATAGGGCAAGCACCTCACTTGCATCAATTAAGTTTGTCCTCTCAGTGCCTTAAGAGGTGGGCCCTACTGTCATCATCATGTAACAGAGGAGAAAACCAGGACAGAGAGAGGTTCGGTAGCTTGTCTGTTGCCTCCCACTCCAGGAGCAACAGAGGTGGGGTTTGGATTCCGGCTCTCTGGCTCCAGAGTCTGTGCTCTTAATCAATAACAGCAATATGATAATGTCCTAATTCAATGAGCTGTTGAACAGATTTAATGCAGTAATGGAGACAAAAGAACTTCGTCCAGTGCCCAGACCATAATAAGCACTTAATATAGATGTTAGTTATAATTGTAATTATATCATTTTATATTACAGAGTTATATATTAATATAAACACATGCTGTAAATACTTAACATATTAATATGTAGCTCCGTGTTATTATAGTACGGGGACCAGCAAACTTTTTCTGCAACGGGCCAGATGGTAAAGATCTGAAGCTTTGTGGGCTATAAATCTCTGTCGGGACCACTCAGCTTGCTGGTATAGCAAAGACACCCATGGACAATATGTAAACAAACAACTGTGGCTTGTTTTTCAGTAAAACTTCATTTATAAATGCACATCATGGGCCGTAGTTTGCCAAGACCCGATATAGTAAGTATTAATATACATATCAGCAATTTCTTTTCTTTGTTTCTCTGCTTAGTTCCTTCTTTTCCCTTCCTCTTTCACAAGGCCAGACTTTCTTTTTCTTCTTTGTTCTGGTCTTTTAGGAAAGCCTGTCAGGCTGTGGAATGTATACGCTCTCCTAACACCAGGCTTGTTTGTCCAGTAAGACATGCAGAGTGAGGGTGGCAGGAACTCCAAGCTCAGGCTTCTCTTCCCTCCCCCATTCCTGAGCTCTAGAAATCTCCATTCTGCTTACCTATTGCTGAGTTTCTCTGTCTCAGGGAAACCCATGAGGATCTCCAAGTTCCTTTCCCCACAGCTCCCCTTTGCTCACTGACTCCTGTCACACTGGCCTCTTTCTTCTTCCTCAAACACACCAGGCATGTTCCTACCTCAGGACCTTTGCACTGGCTCTTCCCTCTGGCTGGATCCTCCTTCCTCCAAGCAACCTCATGGGTTCTCCCTCACCCCCTCCATGTCTTTACCCAAAGGCCACCATCTCAGCATCCCCCTGATTTTACACTGCCCACCTAGCACTTCCCACCCGCTCCCCTGCTTTATTTCTCCCTTTGGCATGCTCTAGTTGTCTGTCTCTCCCCACTTTACCATGACCTCCACAATGGCAGGCAGGTTTATTGGTTTTGTCCGCCAGTGTGGACTAGAACCTTCTAGAACAGCACCTGGCACATCATAGGTGGCCAATAAATGTGTGCTGGGTAAGTGAGCGCTACAGCTTCATTCATATTTATTGCTGAGTACTATTCCATCGTATGGAAATATCTCAGTTTGCTTATCCATTGACCTGTTGATAGACATTTGGGTTGATCCTTGTTTTGTCCATTATGAATAAAGCCATTGTGAAATTCTGGTACCTGCCCCCAACTCTTTATAAATCCTTTAGGTCTCCCATTAAATTGTACATACCCAGAGAGATTTTCCTGACCCAATCACCACCACCCCCAAGTCTAAATTAGGTCTCTCCCCCATCATTCTTCAGAGTACTTATCACAATATGTTATGTTGTAGGGGTGCAGGTGGCATTCTGATCAAAACTCTCTACTCCCAGGGAAATTGAAGGGGAAAAAAAATGCAATAACACAAATATTTTTAAAACAGCTCCAGAGAGGTGCTTAGTTAGGTTTCCAAGGACAGAGAGATGAGGATTTGTTTGGGGAGAAGAAGTCAAGGGCTGCTTCTTGAAGGAGGCAGCCCTTGGTACTCCATTCATCCATAAATCAGCAAACGTTGGATGAAAAGAAAACTGTCATGAAGTCTCTGAGCTCATGGAGTTCATGGTTGATCGTGAAGATGGCGGGGTTGACAAATCACTGTCATACAGTGTCATAAAACATCATGTGATGTCATACAATAACAAACTGTAAATAAAAGCCGACACAGAAGCACTGTGGGGAGCTGGTGTAGATCACACAGCTGGTCTATTTCTTAGGGCATCTCGAACCATGTGGTCCAGGGGCCGCTGTTGGAGCCAAGTGTGAAGGCAGGTGAGAGTTGGGTCAGGAAAGGGCTAAGCTGGGTTCTATGTCACCTGCATGAGAGACAAGCTCTGTTTTGTCCTCTGTAGTATCCCCAGCACTTAGAACACCACCTGGCATATAGTAGGTGCTCAGTTCGTCCTTGTTGCGTGTTTGATAATAAAAGTCAATCATTGTGGTTGAGAACCTGGACTGTGAACTCAGACTGAGTTTGGTGACAGCTCAACCATTACTAGCTACATGGTAATGACTCTCAGTTTTACTGCTCTGCAAATTGGATGGAAAATAGTCTCCACTTAGTAGGGCTGTATATTCATTTTGTGAATACTGATAAAATGTATACAATGGTCAAGGCATTGTTCTAGACACAAGAAGCAGACAAAAGTCCTTGCCCATATGGGCTTACATCCTCAGTGAGAGAGACATAGGATAAGCAGCAAACAAAATGATAAGTAAATTGCATAGTACTCTAGAAGATTATAAGGGCAATGGAGGAAAACAAGGAAAAGAGGTGGGGAGACAAGTTTCTATATTATATAAGGCCTCACTGAGGAGGTAGCATTTAATCCAAGACTTGAAAGAAGTAAGGAGGAAGCCATGAGGATGTCTGGGGGAAGAGGGAAAAGCAGGTGCAAAGGGCCTGAGGTAGGGTTGTGCTTGGCATGTTGGAGGAATAGCAAGGAGGCTGATTTGGCTAAAGGGAGTGAGCAAAGAGGAGTGGGAGAAGGAGAGGGCAGGGAGATGGCAGGGCAGGTTGTGCAGGGCCTTGTGGATTGTAGGGAGAACTTTGGCTTTTGCTGTGAGTAAGGTGGAGGCCATGGAGAGTTCTGAGCAGAGGATGGACGTGACCTGGCTCAGATGTTCAGGGGTTCCTTTGGCCACTGTGTGGGGAGCAGATCATGGAAGGGTGGGGAGAAGGGCAGAAACTGGGGATTAGGGAAGAATTGATACTACTAGTTCCAGCACACGGGAACAGGACCAGGGTATTAGCTGTGGAAATAATGAGTGATTGAATTCTGGAAATTATTTTTAAAATTTTTAGTGTGGTAAAATACATATAACGTTTACTGTTTAGAGGTGTACAATTCCATGGCCTTTAGTACAATTCACAGTGTTGTGCAACCATAACCTCTCTTCACTTCACAACACTTCATCACCCCAAAAAGAAATCTTGGGGCTTCCCCGGTGGTGCAGTTGTTAAGAATCCTCCTGCCAGTGCAGAGGACACAGGTTCAATCCCTGGTCCAGGAAGATTCCACATGCTGCATAGCTACTAAGCCTGTGCACCACAACTGCTGAGCCTGTGCTCTAGAGCCCATGAGCCACAACTGTTGAGCCCACATGCCTAGAGCCTGGGCTCTGCAACAAGAGAAATTACCACAATGAGAAGCCCGCACACCGCAATGAAGAGTAGCCCCCCGCTCTCTGCAACTACAGAAAGCCAGCACACAGCAACAATGACCCAATTCAGCCAATAAATAAATAAATAAATTTATAAAATACACACATATATATAAAGAAATCTTATACCCATTACTAGTCATTTCCCATTCTCCCTCTTCCTCCCCCCACCCCCACCCACTATTCCCCAGTTCCTGGCAACCACCAGTTCTGGATATAATTCGAAGGTTGACCAGTAGGCTTTCTGGATAGATAGGTGGTGAGGGCTCAATGAATTAATGTGCAGAAAGCACATAGGTAGCACCTACTAGGTGCTCACAACTGAAATGGCTATGATGTGTTGGCAGGGATAGTGAGTGCTTTCCAGAAGCCTTGCTCTAATGCTACACTGGCTTAGCCATCTATTTAGAATTCCCATTTGCTGCCTGAGTGTACAGCAAAGCCAGGATCTTTCACACTGCCAGTCTGGCTTGGGTAGGGGTGGGGGAGGAGTACTCAGAAGGGCCAAGCCAGCACCATCCGTTCTGGAACACCATCCAATTCTGGTCCTGATTTCCCAGAACCATGCAGGAAAATGTCCAGGGAGGGACAATGCGGCTGATGGGAGTTCTGGCAAGCCCTGGCCTTGGCTCCCCGAGGTTGCTGTTACACCAACTAGCATTTGTTGGACCTTCAGCCAAGATGCAGACTTTCAGGGCAAGAGCAAGAAGCATGCTAGTTCTCTTCATGGTTTTGCCCCCACTTCCTCATGGCGAGCATCCCTACTCCATTCTCTGTTGCTGTTGACCTCTCTAAGTGTGAGACTCTTCATCCCTTTCCTGATATATTTTTTAAAATTTATTTATTTTATTTTTTATTTATTGGCTGCACTGGGTCTTCATTGCTGAGTGCCGGCTTTCTGTGGTTGTGGCGAGCGGGGACTACTCTTCATTGCAGTGCACGGGCTTCTTATTGCGGTGGCTTCTCTTGTTGCGGAGCACAGGCTCTAGGCACATGGACTTCAGTAGTTGTGGTGCATGGGCTCAATAGTTGTGGCTCACAGGCTCTAGAGTGCAGGCTCAATAGCTGTGGTGCAGGGACTTAGTTACTCTGCGGCATGTGGGATCTTCCCAGACCAGGGATTGAACCTGTGTCCCCTGAATTGGCAGGCGGGTTCTTAACCACTGTGCCACCAGGGAAGCCCCCTTCCCTGATATTTTTGATGCGTTTTGGTTTCTAAGGATGAGACCTCTTTACTTACGCTCTGGTGTTAACTTCTGTCTCCTTCCTTCTCTCCTTCACTCAATGCATTATTTTCCTTGTTCCTTCTCCCCCTGCATCCACTGATATTTATCCTCACTGTTACCTAGATTTTATTCTCAATTCTTGTCATGTGCAGGGTGGTAGAGCTTAAAGAACATGGCCCATATGGTCCTGAATTCTGATCCCACTTCTGCCACCTTTGAAGCTGTTTTGACTTTCAGCAAGTCATTTAATCTTTCTAAGTGCGATTATTCACTTTGTTTGGCTAATATTTTCTGGTTCTTCTCTGGCCACACAGTGAAATATCTCCTTCCTGCCTCCTTGAAGATGGGCATGGCTGTGTAACTTGCTTTAGCCAATGGAATGAGAGGGGAAGTGACATGTGTCACTTCTGGATAGAAGCTTTAAGAGCCAATGTATGATTCACTATTCTTCCTTTTTCTTGCCTCCACCATCACACATGCACAGAGAGGGAGCCTCCCTCAGACGAGATGCTGGAGAGAGGATGGCTTAGAACAGAGTCCTCATCCCACCTGCAGTGGACACATAGCGTGAGCAAGAAAATAGACCTGTGGTGTTTTCAGTCACTAAGATTTGGAGTTTTTTGTTACTGCAGCAGGATGTAGAATATTCAGAATGTATACCAGTCATCTGTGCACTGGGGCTAATATCTAAGCACAATGTTCTCAGGAGGGGTATGTATACTCACATTTAAATTTCCAGCTAAAAAAGATTCCTTCTCTTTTGCTTTCTTCCTACGGGGGTTCTATTTCCTCTCCTTGGTGTTTTTAATCTTGAAAAAATATTTGGGAAAGAATTGTTTGACGGTTCCTTTGAGGAGATGAATGGTTTCTAAACCCCCAGGCATTGATTCAGTCACCCTCAACCTCCTTCCTTCTAGGACTTTTTTCTCTCCTTCTCTGATCACTTAGTATCTCCTGAGAGGTGAAGGAATCCCTGTTTTAACTCATTCAGTTTTTGTTTTGTTCTTATGTTTGTTTATTTATTTATTTATTTTGGCCATGTTGGGTCTTTGTTGCTGTGTGCAGGCATTCTCTAGCTGTGGAGAGTGGGGGCTACTCTTTGTTGCAGTGCATGGGCTTCTCATTGAAGTGGCTTCTCTTGTTGCAGAGCATGGGCTCTAGGCATGTGAGCTTCAATAGTTGTGGCTTGTGGGCTCTAGAGCGCAGGCTCAGTAGCTGTGGCGCACAGGCTTAGCTGCTCCGAGGCATGTGGGATCTTCTCGGCCCAGGGTTCAAACCCTTGTCCCCTGCATTGGCAGGTGGATTCTTAACCACTGCACCACCAGGGAAGTCCCCCTCATTCAGTTTTAACTCTTGCCATCTTCAGCTTCTTTTTTGTCCACCTCCTCTTTGCCTGTTCTGCTCCTGTTCACCCCACCAGGGAGTGTATACTCAGGTTCTAGCACCTGTAGTGTTCCTCCATTGTCTTTGGTTTCTTACTTGCTTAGCACCCCCTGGGAATCAGCTATAGTAGCAAATTGACAAATAGCTCTGAAGTCCCTCAAGCCTGAAGACATTTTCTTTTGCTCACCTAAGCAGGATCCTGGAGCAATTGCAAATATCCTGTCCTCTACCGTAAATCCTTCTTCATCATTGTGAGAGATTCAGTCAAGATCAGTGAAGACCCAAGCAGAAGATCTTGGCCGAGCCTCCTTGCTGTTCTGGCTGTGCTGGGTGTTGTCATATTGATGAAGCTCCTGGGACCGCTGCCAGCAGCCTCTAGGATTAAATCAATAGAGTTTGCAAAAGTAAAAGCTTCTTTTGGAGGCAGAGAATATATTGGTTTATTTTTTAATGATAAAGCCTCAAGGAGAATCTTCACGGGTGGCAGGGCCAGCAAAGGAAAAGGCCGGGCAGATCCAAATATTTGAAGAGGTGCGTGGGGGAGCAAATGAAGGAGGTTTCATCCGGGACTTGGGACTTTCCAGAAAATCTGTTTAACTGGGGTTGCCAATGCAACAGCTGGGAGAGTTGGAAGAGACAGTGGAAGATGCAGAAATGACTGCTGCTGAGATGTAGAGAGAAATGAAATAGATGGGGATTCATTCACTCATTTGACAAACATTTATTGGGGTCCTGCTGTGTGCTCAGCACTGGGATGGTTGCTGAGGATGTAATGGTGAGCAAATTCTGTGACAAGTGTTTTTAGAAGAGATGAGGAGGAGAGAAAACCCAGGAGAAGCTCATGTGAAGATGGAGGCAGAGATTGGAGTGAGGCTACCACAAGCTAAGAAACACCTAGAGCCACCAGAAGCTGGAGGAAGTGAGAAAGTATCCTCTCCTAGAACCTTTGGAGGGAGCCTGGTCTTGCTGCTACCTTAATTGTGGGTTCCTGGCCTGTATAAATGTTATGGAGCTAATTTCTTTTATGGGTTTTCATGGGTGGGTTTTAAGCCACCTAGTTTCTGGTGATTCATTGTAACAGCCGTAGGAAATGAATACAGATACACCTATGAAGTCTGAGATGTCTCTGAGAAGGTGCACAGGGACACATCCATTGCCAGAATCTCACTCTGGAGCAGGGAGGAAATACCCCAACTGCCCCTCTTTTCCTTCAGTCTCTTGCTGGTGCTTCCCACTGGCCAAACCACCCAGAAGGCAGGAGATAAGGAAGGTTGGGTAATGCCATTTACAAGAGTCAGTCCTGTTTTTCCCAGGATGCAGAGCAGAGCAATGAGTAGATATTTGGGAGGAAAGGGCAGCAGAAGTGACAAAACACATCAAAATGCATGAGACTCCCTAGAAAGTGGATGTAAGTAGAGAATGGAAGATTGCCTAGGACTGAGCCCCAAGGAGGGTCAACATTTAGAGATTTAGTAGAAAAGGGGGAGTGAGAAGGGGAAACAGAGAAATAGCGACAAGAGGGAGAGTAGGAAAACACAAAAGGAGGTCATGGCCAAGTAATCTGAGCACAGAAAAGTGGCCCTGGGATTTGACAGCCTGGAGGTCTTTGGTGATCCTCACTAGAAGAGTTTTGGTTAAGTGATGGTCTAGAAGCCAGCCTGGAGAGGGTAGAAGAATTTGAGGTGAGGAAGTGGAGACAACATGTGTAGTCAACTCCTTCTTTATGAAGGGGAATGGGAAAGTGGGTTGGTACCTGGAGGGGGATTTGAAGTCAAGGGTGGGTTTCTAATGATGGGAGAGTATTTATTTCTCTAAATTGAGTTATTCCCAGCAGTATGCCAATAGGCTCTGGTATTTTCTTCCATCTAGGATGCTATAATTGTTGAATGGCCATTTGAAGTTTAGGGTCATGAATTCAATGTTATCAGCCCAGATCACTGATCTTGCTCAGGAATGTTACTCTGTACAGACCCCAGGGAAGCAGCAACTGGTTGGATTCATCCAAGGGTGGGCTTTTTCCAGGAGGGAAAGAGGAGTAGTAATGTGTAACCAACCTACCTAAGGTTGACAAGGAAGGAGATGAAGGCAGGAGAGAGTGATGAGAAATGGTGGGGTCAGAGGGTTGTAGGGCTTCATAGGATGGATGTTGGTTTGCATTTAGAGAGTTAGCTGGGAGGAGGAGAGTGGTAGTTAAAAAGAAAGATGATGGGAAGGGGCATTTTAGGGGTGGCTGGTGTCACTGCTGGGTGTGCGTGGCTCGAGTGGCTTGGAGTTGACACTGATCATTGATGAGGTCAGGATGTCCTCCAATGATCAGGGGTGGAAGGGAACAGCATGGACAATGGTCTTCCCACATGGAAATTGAAGATCGTAGTAAGTTACAGGCTCTACCAGAGTCTTACTCCCAGCTTTTGTTTTCTTGTGGGCCTCAGCATCTTGGCTGCTGAGGCTTTGACCTTGGACTTCCTGACAAGACCAGTGGCACTGGGAGGGACCATTGTGGCCTTTTTGGATTGGGAGGGGGGATTTCTTGGCCTTGCTGCCCTTCTTGGGGGCCTTCTCCTTGGCTGCACCTGGTTTGAGGGGGCCCTTCTTTACCTCATGTGGCTTCTTGCATACCTTTCTTGCATCATCTGTGTTGGGAGGGTCCTTCTTTGTCTCTGTTGCCTTCTTGGAGCTCTTCTCCTTGGCCTCGTTGGGTTTGCTTAAGGCCATCATGGCAGATGGCTCCCTGGCTGGATTTTCCTTTTGTTTGGGGGAACTAACTTGAAACTGCCAGTGGCCCCTTTGGCCTTGGAGTTGATGGTCTTCAGTGTATTTCTAGGTTTGAATTTAAGCCAGGGGGTAGATGAAATGTATAAAGAAGATGATGGGGAAATGGAAGATCTCGCTGACCACTGCACAGAGGTGACAGTATAACGAGACAGGAGAATGACTTCCCCTTGATAGAGTGAACATTACCAGGGAACGTGGTTGTAAATTGGACCAGGAGACAGAGATCTCACATCACTCAGATGTCTCCAAGGAACTTTAGTGTCTTGAAAAAAAAGAGAGAGAGAAAGAGAAACAAAGAGAAGTCTTCAGTTCTTATTTAGAGCCTCAAACCCCATGAGTTTAAAATTAAGCAACACCTCCTGCTCAAAACTTGTTTGGATGCTTCTTTCCTTTCTCTTTTCATCAAGGGAACTTCATTTTGCTGTGTGCGTATGTGTGTGCGTGCGTGCGTGTGTGTTTTCCAGGAGTCGTGTTAATTCTTCCACGTTTAAACTTTTTGTTACAGAGCAATTTATACATTTAAATCAGAGATTTAATTTCAAAATGAACACACATGCACACACCTCACTTTCTAAAACACTGTAAAATATAGTCCTATGAATCTACAGAGTTGATTTGGCAGTATCTATGAGAATGTCAAGTGTGCACCCTCTCTAACCCAGCAATTCCACATCTTTGAATTTATTCCACAGGAAAAAAAATCCTCACAAATGCACAAGGGTGTATGGTCAGATTATTCATCATAGCTTTGCTTGTAATAGAGACAAACTGGAAGCATTTAGGGAAATATTAAATAAATGATGATGTATCTATTCACTGTAATACTGCACAGGCTTTTAAAAGAGGGAAATCCAATGTACTGATTTGGAAAATGTGTCCAGTGTGGTGAGGGGCACAGCAAATCACAGAACGTTATGTGTCACGATCCCAATTTTGTAAAGGGAAAACACGATTCAGTATGTTTTTTTTCATGCATTTAATATTATTTATTGAGCACCTGTTATGGGTTAGTACTGTCCTAGTTGCTGGGCGCACAATCAAGAACAACTCAGAGGTGTCTAGCATGGATGCCAGGTTATATGTGAAGAATAAATGGTGAAACCATAGGAATCTTTATTTTCTTCTTTCAGCTTAACCATATTTCTACCATCAACATGTCATATTTTGTAATGTAAAATGTAATGAATAGGATTACCTTTTTTTTTTGGAAGGTTATAAGCTTATTGTAAGGAAGAATTAAGACTGTGTTTTGTTCTTTGCCTGTATTGTTCTATTTCGTTTAGATTTTAAGATAATAATTAACTTTTCTATAAAGGAAAGAAATCATCCTTGTTTAAAAATCAAGTGTAAATTGTTTTCATTTCACGGAATATTTTCATATGTTTTACAAATAAATTACCTGAAAATTTTGGGGAAAAAAAAAAAAGTCAGACAAATCCTTAGCCCCCCTCCTCCCTCCAATGAGGGCTGACGTTCCAGTGAGGGACACCAACATAAATAAGATACATAAATAAAAGACACAGTTTGTTTGATGTGAAAAGTTGCTAAAAACTAACAAGCAACTTCCCACGAGCCATTCATCTTATGGGAGATCAACTGGATGCTTTGTGATGACCTAGAGGGGTGGGACAGCGAAGGTGGGAGGGAGGCTCAAGAAGGAGGGGATATGGGGATATATGTGTAAATATAATTGATTCATTTTGTTGTGCAACAGAAACTAACACAACATCATAAAGCAATTATACTCCAATAAAGATCTGGAAAAAGAATTTAAAAAAAAAACACTAACAAGTGAAAAACAAACAGGGAAGGAGGTGGAGATGTTGACAGGATTGGAATTTTAGATCTGGTAGCCAGGGAAGGCCTCACTGGGAAGACAATGTTTGTTTTTGTTTTTGTTTTAATTGAACTATAGTTGGTTTACAATATTGTGTTAGTTTCAGGTGTACAGCAAGGTGATTCAGATATATATATATATTCTTTTTCAGATTCTTTTTCATTATAGTTATTACAAGACATTAAATATAGTTCCCTATGCTATACGGTAAATCCTTGTTGTTTATCTATTCTATGTATCGTGGTTTGTATTTGTTAATCCCATACTCCTAATTTATCCATTCCCCCACCACCTTTCCCCTTTGGTAACCATAAGTTTGTTTTCTATGTCTGTGAGTCTGTTTCCGTTCTGTAAATAAGTTCCTTTGTATCATTTTTTTAGATTCCACATATAAACCATGTCATATATTTATCTGTGTCTGACTTACTTCACCTAATATGATAATCTCTAGGTCCATCCATGTTGCTGCAAATGGCGTTATTTCATTCTTTTTGTTTTTGGTTTTGGTTTTGTTTTGTTTGTTTTTTAAATTTGTTTATTTCTGGCTGTTTTGGGTCTTCGTTGCTGTGCACAGGCTTTCTCTAGTTGTGGGGAGTGGGGACTACTCTTCACTGCAGTGCACAGGCTTCTCTGTGGTGGCTTCTCTTGTTGTGGAGCACAGGCTCTAGGCACGCGGGCTTCAGTAGCTGTGGCATGTGGTCTCAACAGTTGTGGCTCATGGGCTGTAGAGCGCAGCCTTAGTAGTTGTGGTACACGGGCTTAGTTACTTCGTGGCATGTGGGATCTTCCCAGACCAGGGATCGAACCCGTGTCCCCTGCATTGGCAGGCAGATTCTTAACCACTGCACCACCAGGAAAGTCCCTCATTCTTTTTTGATGGTTGAGTAATATTCCATTGTATACATACACCACATCTTCTTTATTCATCTGTTGGTGGACACTTAGGTTGCTTCCATGCCTTGGCTATTGTAAATAGTGCTGCTATGAACATTGAGGTGCGTATATCTTTTCGAATTAGAGTTTTCATCTTTTCCAAATATATGCCCAGAGGAGTGGGATTGCTGGATCATATGGTAGCTCTATTTTTAGTTTTTGAAGGAACCTCCATACTGTTTTCCATAGTGGCTGCACCAATTTGCATTCCCACCAACAGTGTAGGAGGTGTTTTAGTACAACCTGAAGGAGGTGAGAGAGTAAGCCCTGCTCGTAAATAGGGGGAAAGTAAAAGAGAGAGCAGTTAGTGCAAAGAATGCGTGTAGGGAAAATCTGAGAGAAACAGCAAACTGCTAGCCTTGATTATCTCTGGCAAGTGGGGTGGTGTAAGGACTTTTCACTTTTTAAATGATATGTTATAAATTTTAAAAACTAAAAAAATACAATAAGCACATATTCCTATTATAATTAAAACCATTTATTTTTAAGAAGGGATCTTGAGGGCTGTCTGAGGAAAGTTACCTGCAAAAGCTAGTGAATAAAAGCATGTGAGGCAAACTCTGAGAATCAAGGGGGAAAAGGAGAAGGATAAATAACAGGGATTTTTTTTAAAAGCGTGAGGTGAGAGTCACATATCATAATTACCCATTTTAGAGTGAACAGTTCAGCAAATCAACTATACTTCAATAAAAAAAAAGTAAAGTGAACAGTTCAGTGGCATTTAGTACATTCACTGTGTTGTGCAGCCACCACCTCTATCTAGTTATACAATATCTTTTTCACCCCAAAAGGAATCTATCTACTTCTGAAATATGTTTATCACCCCATAATGTACCCGTTATGCATTTCCCGCCTTCATCCAGGCTCCTGGCAAACACCAGTCAGCATTCTGACTCTGTGGAGTCACCTATTCTAGATAAACAAAAGGCTGAAACAGCCCCAAAGTGGGTGAATGGATAAACAAATCGTGGTATATCCGTACAATGGAATATTTTTCAGCCTTAAGAAGGAGTGAAGTATGGATACATGCCACAATGTGGACGAACCGCAGCAATATTATGCTAAGTGAAAGAAGCCAGACACAAAAGGTCACGTTTTGTAGGATCCCGTTTGTATGAAATATCTGATGGATGTTTTTGCAACATTTATTTTAAGCCTGACATTCAGGGAGTGGACCACACACATTTACTGTGTTCTGTTCCTGGAAACACTTTAGATTTGAGAGACAACTTCATCAGCCATGACGAGAGTAGGTGTTTATGCCCTCCAGTGAAGGAAGGGGAATGAGACTTACATGGGTAAAAAAGAAATAGAAAAAGTTAATAATACTAGTAGCAGCAAATGAAATAAAAACAATAAACATTGATTGCATAATTACAATGAGATGAATGCTGAATTATGCTTTCATAAGCATATAAAGCTTTCTAATTATCACAGGAACCAGAGTAAACAATAACAAAACACATTCACCGAGCACATACTAACTATATGCCAGGCCATATTCTGCGTGTATTATTGTGTGTGTCCACTCATTCCATTCTCATGCAGCCCAATGAGGTAGGTGCTGCTTTTCACATTACATATATGAGGAAGCTGAGGTCTGGGGAAGGAAACTCCTTTGCCCAAATCTAAAACCATGTCTGACCCCCAAATTCTTTCAACTACTCTGCTGTAAAATTTCTCATGCAGATATTTCCAATTTTCTTAGCAGAAGCATGATTTAGCTGCCCTGGATAGACTACTCTTTTCAGAACTGAAGTGTTGAAAATCCTTGGATAATATTAAAAACCAAACAGCACATCAAATCTATTTAGTTCATTTGATTTTCCTGCTGACATAATGAATCTTTTTGTGTATGTGTGCCTCTACTGTGTGTGTTAAGTGTAGGTCTTTGCAGTTGTCTCGGAGAGTGTTAGCACTTGGCACTGGGTTTATTTGCCCTGCCCCAACCTGCCGTATCTGGCAGGATGTGTAATTAAAACGTGTGCCTCTTGCCGCTGGCCACGGTGCTGAAAACATCCCGGGCAGCGCCAGAGTTGCCCTCGTTAGCGCGTCATCACCCGTCGGTCACAAGCTGATCCGCTGGTGGAGAGCTCTTTTCTGGGCTTGATTTTGGTTCGTACGGTGCGTTGGCGAGTTCGAAGCCAATGTCTGAGAACTCGAGGGAGACTCTTTGGATTGTTGGAAGTTGAAATATTTATTAATATGATCCATTTAGGATGGGCTTATGAAGATGTGGAATAGCATGCAGTGGTTGATAATTACTACATTAAATTGTGGCAGTGGTTGGAACTCAGGTGAGGGCTGATCCGGTTGGCCTCATCCACGGTTAATATCCCGGGTGTACTCCAACTCCAATTTTAAAATAAAGGCAAAAACATCCTCCTTCTAACAGGTGAGGGTAAGCTATTGAGTGGTCTATGGGGACCACCAGCATGGGTCTTGGAGTGAGCCCTAGCACGTGTATGACCTTGAGCAATTTGTTTATCCTCTCTGACCCTTAATTTCCTTATCTGGAAAATGGGGCTTGCAAGAGAACCTACCTTGTAGAATTGTTGCAAGGAACTAATGGAAACAACGAGTGCTTAGCTTGGTGTCTGCCCACCAAAGCGCTCAATAAACAGCAGCTGTAATTATGACTGTAGTGTCTGTTAATGGCCCCATAATAGTTGATCATATTGCCGAGTTAAATTGTGGCATCTGTTTAGCAGAGCAAGGAATATGTCCTACACCCATACATCCAGGGCCCTTGTGCCCCCTACTCTTTTCCTGGTAGTTGTGATGAAAATAAGATCTGCTTGGCTTCTCCCCACAAGCTCAACTGCTTGGTTGAGTCATTGAAGTATCTGTTTCCTCAGAACACATCCATCAGGCAGCCTCCATAGTAGTATCAAGACCTTGATGAGTTAACAAACCTGATTTGATTTTTCACACCAACCCCAGGAGGTTAGAAATGAGATGGGAATGGGGGTGGGGATGGGTACCACAAAGGGAGGGATGAATTATTTGGACATTCTGCAAGGTCTTGCTAAAGGGCTGGAACCATCAGCCATGCCCACTTTACCAATTGATTTTCCTTGATGTTCTGGATCCCAAGAGCGGCTCCTGTTCACAGATGCAGCCTTTCTTCCCCACAGAGAAATCGCTTGGTTGTTTCCAGTGTCACACACAGCCCCTCTCCGGGACCTCTGTGGGTCCTGATCAATCTAAATGTGGGAGAAGCTTTGTGTATCTGCACTTGCCTGCAGGGCTGTCTGCTAGCCCGACTTACATGAGCCATTTCAGGAGCCAGCTTTTTCTCCCACCAGGGATGCTTCTCTCCTTTCATCCACCCCCCTCCTTCCCTTGGCCTCTTTGGCTGGCTGATTATTCTGGATCCCGCTGACACAGGTGCTTTCTCCCTGAACCAATTGGGGAGCGGGAAATCTCAGCTCAGCTAGCAGATGCATTGCTCACCGCAGCTGTGAGTTAGAACCCAGGCTTTCTAAATTGGGAGGATCAGGCACGACTCAGGGTTGGGCTGAGAAAGCCTCACCTCCCCCTGCCTGAACTCCCTTTAACTTCTGCCTGGGGAGAGAATCTCCTGTGCCAAGAATTCAGTACCCCATCTTTGTGTCTGTGCACCAGCCACATCACTGCATATTTCAAGGGGACTTGGCATGCGATGAAGTGAGGGGAGAGATGTGGAAAAGCAGGACCCACCCATCCTTCCTTCCTTCCACAGGTGTTTACTGAGCACCTACTCTGTAATAGATGCTCTCTTAGGTGCTGAGAACAAAGAAGTGAACAAAATAGACAAAAATCCCTGCTTGCACAGGGCTTATCATCTCATAGGTGAGAGAAACAGTGAACCAGATAAAGGAGAAGAATATAGCAGATATTTGGGGACAATGGCCAAGGGAAAAACTTAAGTAGGGAAAGGGGCTGAAAGGCCTCACTGAGGATGTGAGCTTTGAGAAAAGACCTAAAAGAAGTGAGGGAGGGAACCACATAGGTCTCTAGCAGGAGAGCGTTCTAGGGGAGAGAATTGCAGGTGCAAAGGCCCTGGTGGTAGAATGTGCCTCATGTGTTGGAGGAAGATGGAGGAGGCCAGTGTGGCTGCAGCTGAGTGAATGATGGGGAGAATGGAGGAGATGAGGGCAGGGAGGTGACGAGGGCAGGTCCTGAAGGACCTTGCTGGCTGCTGGGAGGACTCTGACTTTTCTTCTGAGTGAGATGGTAGCCATGGAAGGGCTGTGAATATTCCCATGTGCAATAAGCCAGAATTTTCTTTGCTGCTTATTTGTCTCATTCCAACCTCACTCTTGTTCCGTCAAGCTCTTGGGTTTCTTTTCAGCCCCCTTGAGTGGAGCCAGAAGACTGGTCCAGGCCTCCTGAATTCTCCTCCCAGGGTCAGAAGATGGAGGAGAAGACTTGGAGGGAAAAAGCGAGCCCTCATTTCTTTTTGGATGACTCCAAGCCACAATTACCTGGGCTCCTCCTACCCCTGAAATAGATCTAAGGCAGCACTTCCCAAACTTCACTATGCACACAGAGCCCCTGGAGATCCTGCTAAAATGCATATTCTGACTCAGCAGGTCAGCGTGGGGCCTGATACTCTGCTTTTCTAACGGGTGTTGCCTATGCCTTTGGTGCGTTGACCACACCTTAAATAGCAAGGGTGTAACATCAGTGTTGCAGGTTCCCATTTGGGGGGGGGTGTCTTTGGACGCTGGCAGTGTGTGTGGCTGTGTGGAGAGAGAGGGGAGTAACATTTGATGGCCAGTGTGTCCACGTCTGCCAAAAAATAAGAAAAGGAAATAAGGTGGGAGTGGGCAGCCTCTTTCCGTTGGCCTGCATGCTGACTAAGGCTTCATTGTCGTACCCAGAGAGCTCTGGGTCTGAGATCCAGGTGACAATGGGCAATTGAAACCCTGATAATGCAGCCCATAAAAGTGCAGCTTGCTGCTGGCCTTCTGGGACTCTTCCTGGAACCTCAGCTCGAATCGGATGCAAAGGAAGTCACATCCCAGCCGTTTAGGGGCAGGAGGCCAGGGGGCCCTGAAGAGTGAGGCAGCAGCTTCCTGCAGAAGCAAACAGGGAGCTAGCTGGCAGGGAAGGGAAGCGAAATCAGCGGATTCAAATCATGGCTTCAGAAGCCTCGGCGAGGGGAGGCCAGGGAAGGGCTTGGCATTGCTTCTTTGTGTACAAATATTGTCTCTTATTTTCTGGGCTGCAGGGTGAGGCAGAATGGAGTATTTGTGCAACACAGCCCAGCTTTGTTCTCTGTGCTTCTAATGACTGTCAGCTCGGAGGCAGGAAGCCAATCAGAGATGATCTTCAGCAGGAATGGCTTTTATTGACTCCCCAAATTGCCCTGGGTCTTGGATTCGCTTTTCAAAGTGTGCGTGGAGCGTGGCTCAGCTGCTTTCAGCTGGAGGCAAAGGCTGAAGCTGGTGACAAAGAAGACCTGGTTTTCCTGGCTTACTTAGATTCTTACTCCCAGGTTGTCTATTTCAGACTTTGTTTTCACACTTGGAAAGTGGGTATATACGCTCCAGCTCCTCCTCTAGCCCGCAAGATTCCTTGGTTTTTACAGAGCTTCCAAGATGCCAAATGTAACTCTAGGGCCAAACGGGAGACCGAAGCTAGTTAAGTTTCCAAGAGAGAAAGCTGGGAAGAGGGCAGTAGTTTAACATGGCCAGGTATAAGACATGCTATATGATCCTTCTGCAAAACAGTGGATTTCAGTGTTCCCAGGGGACACTTGGCAATAATTGCAGATGACTTTTGGTTGTCATAACTGGAGAGGAGGGTGCTACTGGCATCTAGTGGGTGGAAGCCAGATGCTGTTCATTACCCTGCTATATACAGGACAGTCCCCCACCACACACACACACAGAGAATGATCCGCCCCAGATGTCAGTAGCGCAGAAGTTGGGAAATCCTTCTCCTGAGTAACCAATACCCTATGGCTTTCTCCCTCTAGCATCCATTTCTCCACAACTAAACCTCCTTCTCAGAAATTGCCAGCTCTGTTGTTAGTTTTGTTTCCATTTAAGGTAATTATTAATATGTGTGTTCTTATTGCCATTTTGTTAATTGTTTTGGATTTGTTTTTGTAGGTCATTTTTCTTCCTCTTTTGTTCTCTTCCAATATAAAATAAAAAATTAAATTAAGAAAATAAAAGAAATTGCCAGCTTTATTTACTAAGGCTTTTGGCCTGAGGGTGTTTCTGCAGATCTGGCAGGGGTACAGGGATATTCTGGCTTACGAACTGATCAGCAGATCAGGCCCTAATATGAAGTGAGCAGGACAGACCCTCCCCAAGGGCAGACCCTCTGGTGGGACTATCTGGCAGCCTTGTCAAGCCAGAGGAGAGTTCCAAGGGTGCAGGGAGGAGTTTGTGCCGAGAGAGAGAGAGTGAATGTGCATCTGGAAGTAGCCATATGAACCACACCTTCCCTCCTTCAGATCTTGAAAGATCTGCTTCTCGGAGGCTTGCCCTGACCACCATATTATTTTTTTATTGAGGTAAAATTCACATAACAATACTAACCATTTTTTTAGCTCTTTATTGGAGCATAATTGCTTTACTCTGTTGTGCCAGTTTCTGCTGTACAGCAAAGTGAATCAGCTGTGTTTATACATATATCCCCATATCCCCTCCCTCCTGCAACTCCCCACCCTCCCTATCCCACCCCTCTAAGTCATCACCAATCATCGAGTTGATCTCCCTGTGTTATGCAGCAGCTTCCCACTAG
This sequence comes from Hippopotamus amphibius kiboko, assembly GCF_030028045.1. NCBI lineage: Eukaryota > Metazoa > Chordata > Mammalia > Artiodactyla > Hippopotamidae > Hippopotamus > Hippopotamus amphibius. Next base: position 12,251,002 of record NC_080200.1, on the reverse strand, counting down.
CCATCTATTTTACATTTGGTGGTGTGTGTATGTCATTGCTACTCTCTCACTTCGTCCCAGCTTCCCTTCACCGCCCCCCACCTCCATGTCCTCAGGTCTGTTCTCTACATCTTCATCTTTATTCTTACCCTTCCACTGGGTTCATCAGTACCATTTTTTTAGATTCCATATATATGAGTTAGCGCACGGTATTTTTCTCTTTCTGGCTTACTTCATTCTGTATGACAGACTCTAGGTCCATCCACCTCACTACAAATAACTCAGTTTCATTCCTTTTTATGGCTGAGTAATATTCCATTGTATATATGTGCCACATCTTCTTTATCCATTCATCTGTTGATGGGCATTTAGGTTGCTTCCATGTCCTGGCTATTATAAATAGTGCTGCAAGTGAACACTGTGGTACATGTCTGTTTTTGGATTATGGTTTTCTCAGGGCATATGCCCAGTAGTGGGATTGCTGGGTCATATGGTAGCTCTATTTTTAACTTTTTAAGGAACCTCCATACTGTTTTCCATAAATACTAACCATTTTTAAGTGATGAATTCAGTACATTCAGAAGATTGTTCAGATAGCACCTTTATCTAGTTCCAAAACATTAAGCAGCTACTCACCATTTCTCCCTCCCCCAGCCCTAGGCAACCACCAGGCTGCTTTCTGACTGTGGATTTGCCCATTATGGACATTTCATATCAATGAAATTCGTACAATATGTGCTCTTTTGTGTCTGGCTTCTTTGACTTCAAGGTTCATCCACATTGTAGCATGTGTTAATACTTCATTTTTATGGCTGAATAATATTCCATTCCATGGATATATCATATTTTATTTAACTGTTCATTCACTGATGGACATTTGGGTTGTTTCCACCTTTTGGCTAGTGTGAATATTGCTGCTGTGAACATGTATCTGAGTACCGGTTTTCCAATTCTTTTGGTATATACCTAGGAGTGGAATTGCTGGATTGTATGGTAATTCTATGTTTTAACTTTCAGAGGAGCCACCAAACTATTTTCTTCCGTGTCTGCACCAGCAATGTACAATGGTTCCAATTTCTCACATTCTCACCAGCACTTACTATTTTCTGTTTGTTTTTTTTCTCATTCTAGTCATCCTAGTGGATGTGAAGTGGTATCTTGTTGTGGTTTGATTTGCATTTTCCTAATCTTCTTTGGAGAAATGTCTCTTCAAACCTTTTGCCTATTATTTAATTGGATTGTCTTTTTGTTGTCAAGTTGTAAGTGCTCTTTATATATTCTGATACTAGACCCTTATCAGATATATGATTCACAATTATTTCTCCCATTCTGTTGCTTGTTTTTTTTTGCCACTTTCTTGACAATATCTTTTGAAGCACAGATGTTCTAAATTTTGGCAAAGTCCAATTTATCTATTTTTTCTCTTGTTGCTCATGCTTTTGATAAAGCATCTGATCACTGTATTTTATTTTTTATTTAATTTTTATTTTAAATTGGAGTATAGTTGATTTACAGTGTTGTGTTAGTTTCAGGTGTATAGCAAAGTGATTCAGTTATACATACACATATATCTATTCATTTTCAAATTCTTTTCCCAAATAGGTTATTGCAGAATATTGAGTGTAATTCCCTGTGCTATACAGTAGGTTCTTGTTGATTATCTACTTTATATATAGTGGTATGTATATGTTCATCCCAAACTCCTGATTTATCCCTCCCCTCCCCCCCACCTTTCCCCTTTAGTAACCATAAGTTTGTTTCTTAAGTCTATGAGTCTGTTTCTGTTTTGTGTTCATTTGTATCATTTTTTATATTCCACATATAAGTGATCTCACATGATATTTGTCTTTCTTTGTATGACTTACTTCACTTAGTATGATAATCTCTAGTTGCATCCATGTTGCTGCAAATGGCATTATTTTGTTCTTTTTTTATGGCTGAATAATAGTCCATTGTATGTATGTACTACATCTTTTTTATTTATTCCTCTGTCGATGGGCATTTAAGATGGACATTTTGATATGAGATCTGATCACTGTATTTTAAACTGCACCCACTGACCTCCTTTCGTGCTTTTTCTCTCTGTAGCATTAACCATCTTCTAATGTGCTATATAATGGGGTTATCTCACTTACTAGCCTCTCCTCTACAAGTCAGAAATTTTTGTCTGTTTTACTCTGGTGCCCAGAACGGGACCTGGCACACAGTAGGTGATGAATTAATATTTGTCCAGTAAAGACTGGAGGTGAGACGGAGGAAGAATATCCACATTTTCCTTACAAAGTCACCTACCAGGTTTTAAGGGCAGTGAAACTACTCTATATGAGGCCATATTGGTGGGTCAACGTCATTATACATTTGCTCAGACTCATGGAATGTACACCACCAAGAATGAACCACAGTGTAAGCTACGGACTCTGGGTACTAACGATGTATCACTGTAGGTTCATCCATTGTAACAAACAAGCCACCCTGATGGGGGATGTTGAAAATGGGGGAGGCTATGCCTATGTGGGGACAGGGGGCATATGGGAAATCTCTGTACCTTCCACCCAGTTGTACTTTGAACCTTAAACAAAGCTGGAAAGATTTTCCTTAATTCTGTGATACTCCCTTTGAATATATGATTTTAGCCACCATCATAGCAAACTGCATTGTCCTCGCCCTGGAGCAACACCTGCCTGATGACGACAAGACCCCGATGTCTGAACGACTGGTGAGTGATGTCTCTCTGGGGGAGTCTCTTCTTCGCTTTGGTGGCAAACGGTTGTGGCCATGGGAGCTGAGGGCAGAGGGGGCTCTCAGTCTTGGTGCCAAGAACTGGATCATGGGCCACCTGCCTGGGGAGCCTAAATTTCACGAACACAATAATCTGGGAAGAGAGATGCCCTCACTGCCGATCCTCCACTCTCACCCCCCAGCAGACCTCATGTCAGTCGGGAAGGGGGAAGGTGAGAGTGGTCACCCCATCCACGACAGGTCACATGCAAAACAAAACTCTTAGGAATTCCCTGGTGGTCCAGTGGTTAGGACTCAGCGCTTTCACTGCCGGGGCCTAGGTTCAATCCCTGGTCGGGGAACAAAGATCCTACAAGCTTCATGGCATGGCCAAAAAAATTACATTAATTAAATTAAAAAGTAAAAGCAAAACAAAATTCTTGTGGAAAGTGTTGACCATATACAAATACACAGAACAGTACCGTGAACTCCTCACGAACCCATCATCCAGATTCAACAACTGTCAAGATTTTGCCTCTTTTCACATGTTCTGTCCTTTTTTATTTCCTTGGTTTGTCTTTCTTGGCCTAAGTATTACAAGGCAAATCCCAGACCATATGTCAACTCACTGCTGTATACTTAAGTCTGCATTGCTAAAAGTACGGGCACTTTCTGGGAATTCCCTGGTGGTCCAGTGGTTAGGACTGGGAGCTTTCCCTGTCATGACCCGGGTTCAGTCCCTGGCTGGAGAACGAAGATCCTGCAAGCTGCGCAGTGTGGCCAAAAAAAAAAAAAAAATATGGGCACTTTCTTACATCACCCCAGTGACATGTTTACACCCAACACAACAGTGTTTCCTGGGAATCATCAAAGACCCAGCGAGTAATCCAATATTCATGACTGTTTCAGAAATGCCATTTTACAGGTCATTTGTGTGAACCAAGGCCCAAACATGGTCTAGATTTTATGTTGCTTAAGACTTTGAATCTCAAGCAGTTGTTTTCCCTCCTGCCATTGACTCTTCAGAAACCAGTCCAGTTGTCCTAAAGAATGTCCCGCATTCTGACCTTTGCCTGGTTGCTTGCTTGGGGTGTCATTTAGCTTGTTCTTCTATCCCACATGTTTCCTATACATGAATATCCGCTCCGGAGAACATTCAAAATCCAGTTGATGATTTGGTGAAACTCTGCAGAGCTGTAAACTAGCACTAAGATCTTTCTCGATGCCCCTAGCCATCCCCCAGCCCCATGGTTCCCCTCCTGGCGTTCTGACAGCACCAAAAAGGAGACCTCTCTCCTTCTCATCACTGTTTGAAAGCCAGCTGTCCTAACTCAAGTGTAGGGAGAGAGAGAGAGAGGTTAGAATCCACGGATTCTTCATCCACAAAGCATTGATGATCTCAAGGCGTTTAAATTTTAATAGTTTTGTATTATAATGTGTTTTCAAAAAATAAATAACTAGCCCAGAAAAACTGTGATTTCAAGACTTTTTTGTTTGTTTTTGCTTAAGATCAAGCTAAGTAAAAAGAGTCCATGGAAAGAATAGTAAGCAAATAGTAGTACCAGTGGCAAGCTGGGATGGGAAAAGTCATGAAAGCGGAATGAAAATCACTGAAGCTTGAGAAACATTGCCATACCAGATGGGGGAACATCCATGTGGGGGACTCTGATGGAGTGGAGCTTATAGCTTAATTCCAAGTACTATAGACTATCAGTTGGAAGCCAGATCTGGCAGGTCTGGCAAGGGGCTGGGAGCTGGGACATTGGCCATTTACCAGCCAGTGCAGAAGCATTAATTCCAATATTTTGCCAACCTGAACAGCTGTACTGGTGCAAACCAGCTTAGAACCATCATAAGTGTCAGATTTGGGGGACAGGTCAGTGCACAGGGATCAACCACAAGGGCCTGAATGATATAGGGGACTAGTAAATGTCCTAAACCAGCACTTTCTCATAGAACTTTCTTCAGTGATAGAAATGTCCTACGTCTGCACTGTCCAACATGGTAGCCACTAGAAATGTGGCTAGTGTGACTGCAGCACTGAATCTTCCACTTTATTTCATTTAAATTCATTTAAATTTAAGTAGTCACATGTGGCTGCCCTACCGGACAGCTCACATCCAAACAAACAATTCTCTTTGGCCAAGTAGTGTATAAAGTTGGCCAGAAGAAAAGAAGGAGGTGTCTTCTCCATGCTTCAAGAGCCTTTGGACAGGGTAACTCCAGGCAGGATGCAGTGGAGGGCAGGGAGTGCTGGAAGGTCAGGAGAGGTCAGGGGAGGTGGGTACAGATATCTGAGTGGGCTGGTTCCCTGTTCATGCCACCCTCTGCCCAGCCAAAGACACTGACTTTACCTTTTCTCCCTTCCAGGATGACACAGAACCATACTTCATTGGAATTTTTTGTTTCGAGGCTGGAATTAAAATCATTGCCCTTGGATTTGCCTTCCATAAAGGCTCTTACTTGAGGAATGGTTGGAATGTGATGGACTTCGTGGTGGTGCTAACAGGGTAAGTGACCTGTGCTGGGTTTCTTAGAGTTATCTTGAATTACGAGGACTTTGAAAACCTAAGGGTTGATGTGGTCCAGGCTGGGCTCGGGAAGGCTGAGCCCCCATGTTCTTCTTCAGTGTGCATCTGTCTTCTTCCCTCCCCCGCACCTCCTCATCTTGCCTGCATACTGCAGTGATGCTTTCTGTTACAATTAGAATAATAGCTTATTAGAATTGGCTGCTTCCAAAGTGCTTTATGTGCATTCCCTCATTTAATCCTCACAACAACCCAATGAATTAGGAAATATTAATATTCCCATGTGACTGCTGAGGAATCTGAAGCACAGAGAGAACTTGCCTGAAATCGCCCAGCTAGTAAGTGATGGAGCTGGGATTTGAAGCTGAGATTATGTGATTCCAGAACTCAAGTTTTTAACTGTTGTGCATGCATGCTTTGCTTGGAGATATGTTGCCTTTATTTTAAGTTGGTTAATGTTTTTTGAGGACTTTTGGGTGCAAGAGATTGTGGTGAGATTATAGAGAAAACCAGTCTAAGTAAGGTGCAGTTACTGCCTTTGAGGAGTTTTCAGATCTGATACAATGAACCATAGTTGGAAGGTGAATGTGTATACACTTTCCACCAAGGATCCTGTATAAGGTAACATTAGCTGCTATAACAACAACAAAAAAATCCAAAACTATGTAATGATTTAAACAGAACAGAAATCTATTTCTCACTCATTGAGAGACCAAAATGGTTGTTCCTCACTGGCAGGCTTCTCTCCTCCACACAGTGATTGAGGGACCTGGGCCCTTGCTACATTGTGGTTCCTTATTGTTGATCCACAGATCAGGTCTGTTTTTCTGCATGAAACCATGGAAGAGAAAGCAGCATGGATGGTGATGTTTGGGAGGTTGTATGGGCCTGGCTGGGACCTGGCATATAACCTCTTTCACTCACATGCCTTTGGCTAGAATTCAGTCACATACCTACACAACGCTGCAGAGAAGCTGGGAAACATCAGACTGTGCTTAGAAGGAAACGGAAATGGATTTGGTGAATAGCCAGCCAATTTCTGTCACAGACCCCAAAGTCCTTTATCAGGTCCCAGTATAGACGTTGCCATTTCTTTTTTTTTTCTCAATTGCCTTTTTTTTTTAAAGTGTACAATTTGATATATATTTTTTCTTATTAGTAATGTATATATGGCAATCCCAATCTCCCAATTCATCCCACCCCAAACCCCCCCTCCTGCTTTCCCCACTTGGTGTCCATATGTTTGTTCTCTATATCTGTGTCTCTATTTCTGCCTTGCAAACTGGTTGACCTGTACCATTTCTCTATATTCCACATATATGCGTTAATATACGATACTTGTTTTTCTCTTTCTGACTTACTTCACTTTGTATGACAGTCTCTAGGTCCATCCATGTCTCTACAAATGTCCCAATTTTGTTCCTTTTTACTGCTGAGTAATATTTCATTGTATATATGTACCACATCTTCATCCACTCATCTGTTGATGGACCTTTAGGTTGCTTCCAGACATTATCATTTCATGATGATTTCTGGCTCCTTTGCTTACCCACTCCTCTCCCCCAAGCTAAGTCTGTTTCTTCTCTTCCAAGACCCCTGTTTGTTGGGAGGCCGTCTTCATAGTTCTGCATGGGATCACAGTTCTCCTGTATGGGGTCATAGTTCTCTTCTGTGGGATTGTATTTCTCCTGTAGGTTCTGTTGCTGCTCCAGGTCCTCTCTCTCTTGGCAGATGACATGGGTCTTAGTACCCATGCTGTGTTGGCTGGGCTGTCACAATTCAGGTTTTGAACATACCTGTTGTTTCAAAACAACGTTGCTTCTCACAGAAGGAGCTGTGTCATACTGGGCTATTTCAGTAGAGGCATTCGGATTTGAGTGGTCTGTTGTGAGGACTCTGGGCTAGCTCTAGTGGGCTTGGGTGTTCACTGAGGGAGCTCTTTTTGCTGTGCCCACAGTTCTTTGGCTCAGGACCTTGGAAGATTCCTGGGACATATCATGGCTTTGAGCACTTTTCACTCACTAGGAAACTCATCTGTGCAACAGCCCAGTGGTTGACTTTGTTGTTGTTGTTTAAAAAAATGTATATAAAAGTAATCAGACATTTAAAAAGAAGTAGAGAATAATACAACAAATGTCCGTATATGCAAATATTCATTCAGAGAGTATTTATTGGGCAACTACCATGTGCCAGGCTCTGGGACATAGCAATGAACAAAACAGACAAAAGTCCCTCCTCTTCATAGTGAGAGAGTAGCATCGACATATATACACTACCAAATGTAAAATAGATGGCTAGTGGGAAGCTGCTGCAAAGCACAAGGAGATAAGCTCCATGCTTTGTGATGACCTAGGTGGGTGGGATAGGGAGGGTCAGAGGGAGACTCAAGGGGGAGGGGATGTGGGAATATATATATACACATATAGCTGATTCACTTTGTTGTGCAGCAAAAACTAGCACATTGTAAAGCAGTTATACTCCAATAAAGAGCTTAAAAAGAGCTTTTTTTTAAAAGCTCTTTATTGGAATATAATTGCTTTACACTCTTGTACCAGTTTTTGAGGTACACCAAAGTGAATCAGCTGTATTTATACATATATCCGCATATCCTCTCCCTCCCACGACACCCTCCCACCCTCCCTGTCCTGGCCCTCTAAGGCATCACCCATCATCGAGTTGATCACCCTTTGTTATACAGCAACTTCCCACTAGCTATCTATTTTACAGTTGGTAGTGTATATATGTCTGTGCTACTCTCTCACTTCATCCCAGCTTCCCCTTCGCCTCCCCGCCCCCCCCAACCCCGTGTCCTCCAGTCCATTCTCTGCAACTGCATCCTTATTCTTGCCCTGTCACTGGGTTCATCAGTACCATTTTTTAGATTCCGTATATATGAGTTAGCATACAGTATTTGTTTTACTCTTTCTGGCTTACTTCGCTCTCTAGGTCTATCCACCTCATTACATATAGCTCAATTTCATTCCTTTTTATGGCTGAGTATTATTCCATTGTATATATGTGCCACATCTTCTTTATCCATTCATCTGTTGATGGGCATTTAGAGTGCTTCCATGTCCTGGCTATTGTAAATAGTGCTTCAGTGAACATTATGGTACATGTTTCTTTTGGGATTATCGTTTTCTCTGGGTATATGCCCAGTAGTGGGATTACTGGGTCATATGGTAGTTCTATTTTTAGTTTTTGAAGGAACCTCCAAACTGTTTTCCATAGTGGCTGTACCAACTTACATTCCCACCAACAGTGCAGGAGAGTTCCCTTTTCTCCATACCCTCTCCAACATTTATTGTTTCTAGACTTTTTGATGATGGCCATCCTGACCGGTGTGAGGTGATACCTCATTGTGGCTTTGACTTGCATTTCTCTAATGATTAATGATGTGGAGCATCTTTTCATATGTTTGTTAGCCATCTGTATGTCTTCTTTGGAGAAATGCCTGTTTAGGTCTTCTGCTCATTTTTTGATTGGGTTGTTTGTTTTTTTGATATTGAGCTGGATGAACTGTTTATGTATTTTGGAGATTAATCCTTTGTCAGTTGCTTCGTTGGCAAGTAAAAAAAGAAACTTTTAAAGGAAAAAAAGGTGTATTTAAAAAAAATTCCCTCCTCTTGTGGAACTGACATTCTAGTGGTGAAGAAAGATAAAGTGCGTACATGAATGAAATATCTAATGTGTTAGATGTTGATGAAGACTGCAGAGAAAAAAATAAAGCAGAGAAGGGATGGGATGTATTATGGGCAGAAGGGCTAGAAGCCGGGGTAGATGTGCATTTGGGAAGGTGATATTTGAATGAAAACCTAGAGGAGGTGAGTGAATAAGCCATGAGGATGGCTAAAGGAGGAGAGTGCCAGGCAGAGAGAAAAGCAAACGCAAAGGCCCTGAGGCTGAACTGTGTCTGGTGTGTTTGATGTGAGAAGGCCAGCGTGCCTGGAGCAGAGTGGTTGAGGGAAAGAGTAGAGGAGGGGAGAACAGGGAGGTGATGCGGCCAACTGCCATCAAAATGAAACCTTTATATCGAGCACAGGGAACTCTACTCAATACTCTGTAATGACCTATATGGGAAAAGAATCTTAAAAAGAGTGGATATATGTATATGTATAACTGATTCACTTTGCTTGAAATTAATGCAACATTGCAAATCAACTATAAAATTGTTTTTAAATGATGAAATCTTTATAATACAGTATAAGTCCCTGCATTCCCTTCCCTGGCCCCATTCCTTTTTCTCTCTGTCCAGAAACACTTTCTTGAATTTTGTGTTTATCATTTCCATTTATGTATTTATACTTTTATGTAAGAATATGACATATATGGTACCTATTTTACATTTTGACTACAGAAGCATATAAGAAGTATACATGTATTGTTATGCATGCTTTACATTTCTCTATAAATGTTTGCTTCTACAACCTGCCTTTAGCATTCAACATGAGGTTAATCTGACTGACAAGAATAGTTCCCATTCATCCATTTGCACTGCTGCATGGTATTCTGTGGTATGAATAGGCTACTATGTATTTATCCATTTGGGTTGTTTCCAGCTTTGTGCTATTTTGAACCAAGCTGTACCCTCGATCTTGCATGTGGATGTTTCTAGGGCATATACCCAAGAGTGGAATTGCTGAGTTGTGTACTGTATGCATCCCCAGTTTCACTAGATATTGCCAAGTGACTCTGCAAAGTGGTTGTACCAATTTATGCACTGTGGGGGCTGACTTTTGCTGCCAGAGGCTGGCTTGACCTTGCTGGTGGGAAGGAGCTTTAAAAACCCCTGTTTTTTTTTTTTAACATGATTGTTGAAACAGCTAGGGAAGCTCATATACTGTTGAGCAGGTAGTAAGTCTCAATAAGTGGTCAGTAAGTTGAAAGGCGGCCATTCGATAGGTCAGTCTGCTACTTGGATGTTTGGATCTGCTCCCTGATTACAGCAAGGTGGTCTTTTCTCCTAGTTTCCTGATATCTGATGAGCCTCTAGAGGAGAAATTCTTCATCTGGAACAGACAGGTTCTAAGCATGCAAGCTCGTAGTTGGAATTAATGGGACCCGTGAACTCTCTGAAACTGCGTGCCAAAATTGTGTGTTTGTATATTTCTGGTCTGTAGTTTTCATTAGAGTCTCAGGGCTTCCTCATTCGAAAGTCACAAGGAGCCACTACTGTGGATTCTATTAATTTCTTAACCCCCTCTCCTTTCCTTCTTTATTTTTCCCCTGCATTCCTTTCTCTTGCTTTACTCTTACTTCTCCAGTAATCAACCCTCCGTCCTTACTGTGTGGTGGTTCTATCTTCTTTGAATCAGGCACATAGCTCAAATTTTATTACTTCAAATTCCAAGGGGCTGTTTAGTCTCCTGCTGGATTGTAAGCTAGGAACAGGGAGAGAAGACTAAAAGCCCTACAAACCTAGCCTTCTGCGCAATGTCAGTGGTGGGGAAGTGCAGTAAACTCTGAATTTCGTGTTCTTGCGGGGATGGGACTCAAGTGCATTGATTTGACATTGAGACAAAAATGATTTGAATGCACACTTTCTGATTCACTCGTGTTCTCACATTTTGAAGCAAACCGCAGCATTAAAACACCATTTCATTTTTCGTGGATTACCAAGGTTTTGGCTTTCTTTTTGTGTGACATTTGGTGGCAGAGATCTTACTCGTGGATTTTTGCGTGCTCTGTGTAGCTCAAGGCCCCAGAGAAATTCTAACTTTGTAATTGATCAACCCCTTTTAAAGCATCCTCCCCTTGTATTTGAAGTTCTGATCATTAAATTGAAAATGTGTAAGAGGAAGATTTCAGAAGCTTGGCTATATTTCTGAGATGACAGAGCTTTTACCGTAATGTTCAAATATATGTGAACATTGAAGAGATCAGATAATACATTTGTGCATGTTATGAAAAGTGTGACTGCTACCAGAGTAGGAATGAAGATGATTGTTTTTTATTCACGGGCTTAGCACCATACCTGGCATATTGTAGGTGCTCAGTAAAATAAATGCTTACTGAGCTGGAAGGTGGTAACACTTCTCATAATCAGAGTGTTCCAGGAAATTTACTAAGCTCTTTAGGGAGATGGGGACCATTGCAATGATAGAAATAGTCAAGCAGTCCAGGAGCCTATGCCAGATACCCTGACATAAGATAAGGCAGGCAAGGAGCAGATGAGCTCTGGGTCTTTACCTACCCTGCCATTTTGTGACAGTAAAAAACTAAAGTTCCTTTTTGGAAGGTCCTATGAACCACCCCAGGCTTTGGACAGTTTTGTGTTGAGGACAGAAGTGAAGAAAAGACTCAAGTACTTGGAGAGCAGCAGGGAAGGATGTTGGCTTTGTTTTCATAGCATCATTGGATGTAAGGGCTCAGTGGACTCTGGCAGGTCCAACCCCTTTATTTTACTCACAGGGAGTTAAGACACAGAAAAGCTAAGTAATTTGCCCAAGATCACATTGAGATGGTGGACAATCAAGAATCTTCCAGAATCAGAAGGTATGTTCCTGTCAGGGACCCTTGGAGTCCCAGTTTGGGGCCAGTGGGGGTGGGGTAGATGATTAATGCCACCCCTTGGGCTCTGCCATCAGAGCTTTGCCTTCTCTTTCTTTCTTTCGTCCCCCCAAGTATCCAGCCTGTGGTCCCTTTCTAGAGAAATAGGGTGCCTCAGAGAGTAATTCCAGTTCCCCCTTTTTTCTTAGATAGTTGAAGAAACTGAGGACCAGAAGGGTCAAAGTGACTTGGCCAAATACACTCCACTCACACTCTCTTCCCCTTTTGATTAATTGAACAGCACATGTAGTCATTCCTCAGCTTCTCCTCTTTCCTTTACCTCCCACACAGCTCTTCTGAGTTGCCTGCAAATAAAAACAGCATTCTAAACAACAACAATGAGAATAAAACACAACTTGCATTCTAACTCACGAGACCAATTAACGGCTCCTAAAAATGTCAGCTGCATTTTATTTTAATGTCTCTTTGTGTTAGTCCCATCCCTTCCCCAACAGAGGATCAGTCACTCTTGGTACCAAAAGGATTCTCCACTGTGGCACAAATGCTTTTTATCATTCAGAGAGTTTTATCGTTGAGAGAGCATCGATCTTTTTATTGTTCAGAGCATTTGGTTGTCATGATATTTGCTGAACCATGTTCCATCAGGAACTGCCTCACTTCCTAGCAGCAGGAGCTGGTTTCTCCATCTTGTAACAAATGCGACAGTGATAATAATGATGCTGGCTGCCATGGTTGTTATTCTCATCATTTATTGAGCACTTGCTGTGTGCCAGCACTCTATTAACAATTTCATGTGCATTATCACATTTCAGTTTCATAAGCGCTTTTTTTTTTTAAGAGATGAATCTGGGACTCAGAGAGATCAAGCTACTTACGAAGGGTCCTGCAGTTAGTAAAAAGGCAAATCAGGATCTCAGCTGCTCTCCTAGGACACATGTCTAAGTCTAGGATAACCCTGAGCCCAAGTTAAGTTCAGACAAAGGGCTGTATTCAGCCCAGTATCTTTATGAACATAATACCTGTTATTGACAACATTGGCAACATTGACAAACTGGAACTTACAAGGCAGGAGTAACATGATGTACTGTACATGTATATATGTTAATTCTTACAACCCTCTGAGTTAAGTACCATTATTATTCCGATTTCGCAGATGAAGAAACTGAAGCTCAAAGAACTTAAAAAACTTGCCCAAAGTCACTCACCTCATAACAGTAGGTCCAGGATTTGAACTCAGGCAGATCTGGATCCAGAATCCATTTTCTTCAGTCCTGTTTCCCTAAAGTCAGGTTTCTCAGGGAAGTCAGGGGGCTCCTTCCTTTTCTTCCCCATCTTGGGCTCCATTGTGGCAGGCCAAAAAAAATGGGCAAAAGAGATGTCCCAAAATAGGAGATTGGCATAGTCTTATAGCTAAGACTTGGGCTTCAAAGTCAGGGGACTCTCTGCCAGTAATGAACTCAAGAATGTGAGTTAATGTCTCTGGATCTTGGTTTTCTCACCTGGAAAAGGAGAGTAATAAGAGTGCCTACCTCTTAGAGCTGTGGTAGGGAATAAAGAAGGCAATATATGTGGCACATACTGTGACCTGAGCCCCTGGAGCTTTCTGAGTGCTTTATAAATGGAAATTGGTGAACTGAAGGGCAAATTAAAAGAGATTCCTTTGCAGGAGTGTGGTTGATGCTGCATGTGCCCCACTACTTATTTGTACAGCTCACGTTTGGGTTTACCTGCAACTGTGGTGGGCAGTTCCTATGCAAGCTCACCTCTTTGCACCTCCAAAACGCTAATCTTTCTGCATCTGTGTTGGAGAGTGTTCTCAGAATCGCAGGAGTTTTTTCAGCCCACATGACAGTCACTGAACACCCCCAGGAGCATCCCTTAACCAATTAGCAAGGGAGTCAGTGTATAATACACTGGTTTTCCCATTGCTCAGTGAGAAAACTCAGAGGTGTGTTCTACAGCCTCTTAAAGGGTCCTCAACAGGATTGAATTCCAGTTGCCCACAATGAATCCATTCATTAATACACCACTTACCAACTCTTTGCTTTCTAGTTCATCCCCTGTAGCTCCATGGACCACCTCCCAAGACTCTTTGTCTTCGATCTGCTTTCAGAGGAACCCAAATCACCGCAAGGAGCAGTAATCAGAAGCCTAGTGGGTTAGAGGTTTCAGAACCCTGGTCAGCGCCCAGCACACTTGATTATCTAAAGGTGTCCTCCTTTGTTCCTCTGCCCCCGACTCGGGTGGGGAAGGATTGAGCAAGGGCCAGATGGCCAGGTGATGTTGTTCTGTACTGAGCTTCTTGGCCATTTTCCCTGTGTGGCTGGAGAAGACCTTGCCATCTATCTCTCTGCAGATTTGGGGGCTGATTGAGGTCTTGTCCTCTTGAATTGCTATGACAAATGCCAGCCTGCCTCTAGAGAGGCATCTGGCCACTGCTTCTACAGTTTTCAGGGCTAATGACTCCTCTCTTCTCACCAGGGCAGGGAGGCAGCTGCCTGGCGGGCAGAGGAAATCTCAACAGAACGGGAAGCAAGTGGGTGCCTGGGGCCAAGGCAGAGGCTGCCAACCAAAAAGACACTGTGCTTTCATTTATGCAGGGAGGAACTACAGGACCTGCAGGTGCTGTGTTGTGACAGAAGTTGTAGAAGCTGGACAATCTCTCCTCTTTCTGAGAACCTGGGCCTGACCCAGAGACAAAAGGCCCTCACCTTTAGTGGGGTTGTGTAGTAGAAGGGTGAAGCTGAGAACTAGGGTGGAGGGGGAAATGGGGTGGTCATTTAGGAAAAAGAAAGAACCCATTTTCATGACTTCTCTGGTTTATATTCAGCCCTGTGGTGATCTCATCTAACCTCAGGGATTTAAGTACTCCTTCTATGTTGATGTTTTCCAAACTTCATCTCCCGCCTGGACCTCTCTCAAAGTACCGACTTCGAGGGAGGAGTTCACAGGCATCTCACCCTCAGAATGTCCAAAACTAAATGCCTGGTCATCCAATGATGATCCCTGTCTTCCCCTGTCAGTCAATGGCAGCTCTGTCCTTCCAGGAGTTCTGGCCAAAAATCTTGACGCCTCCTCCATCTCTCACACACTCCACAGCCAATCCTTCTGCAAATTCTATAGGTTCCGTCTTTAACATGTAGTCACTACTTATCCCACCTCCACTGCCACCACCCTGGGCTAAGCCGTCATCATCTCTTGGCTGGGTTCTTAAAGCAGCCACTGCCCAGGGCTCTCTGCTTCTGCCCTCCTTCCCCACAGCCTGTTATCAACACAAGCAGCCAGAAGGATCCTTTTAACACCTAAATTAGATCAAATCACTTTTCTGCTCACATCCCTCCTGTGGTTTTTGTCTTGCTAAGTGGAGAAGCCAAAGTCCTCAGCATGGCCCACAAGGACCTATCTGCACAATTTGCCCACATCACCTCCCAACCTCATCACCCCCACCCTCCTCCTCACTCACTTGGCTTCAGCTGTACCAGGCTCCTGCACTCTATTTTTTGAACACTTGACACAAGTTTGAAAACTCAGGACCTTTGCACTTCCGGTTTTTCTGCCTGGTATGCTCTTTCCCCAAATATCTGCTCCATACATTCCCTCATCTTCAAGACTTTACCTCAGGGTCCTCTGACACCTTGTCTACAATTTCAACACTCTCCCAATGCTTCCTGTCCTCTTTCTTCTATTTAGATTTTTTTCCATGGACTTAGCACTTTCTGACAAACTGGATATCTTATCTATTTATTTTTTGCCCATCTTCTCTGCTAGGTCAGGTACCATGAGGGCAGGGATTTCATTTCTTCTGCCCAAGGTTGTATTCCCCAGTGCCTAGAATAGCGCCTGGCATACAGTAAGCGCTTGATAAATGTTTTTGACAGAATGAATGAATCAGTGGTACTTATGACCTCCCAATGTCGAGGGAAGTTTCACTGAAAAATAAACTGATCTGAAGACAGAGACGCCCCTGCCTGAGTGGTCACGCATGACACGTGGTCTAGATGAGCTGGTGCAGTTTCAGAAAGCAGTTAGGAGTGTTGACTTAACCATTACATGTACTGGGGCTAGAGTACGCCTATATGTGGTTGTGGTCCTACCCCAGGAGTGGTGGTGTATCTTTTGTGTTATAGCTCTGAATGGACTAAAACGCATTTGAAATCAACTATGTTACTGCTTTGCATTAATAAGGTGGCACCAAGATGAACAGGTTTGTGCAGAAGGGGAAGGGCCAGAGCAGGGGTGTGTCCTCAGGCCTGCTGTGTGTGGTTGCACACAGAACCAGGCAGCTGGAGTACATTTTCTAAGTGTGTAACTCACCTGCGTGTAAACCTCTTTTGCAGACATCATGGGCTAAAAAGTATCGTATACTTTACTCCCAAGAGTCCCTTCTGCCCTGAGAAGCTTTGATTTCAGGAGTCAAGGTTTTTAGGTGGTACTGAAGAGACACAGGCCGTGGGTTGTTTTGTTTTAACTGCTCACAGGCTCATTTGGAGGCCACCCAGAGAATTTCAGGCATCAGGTACAGAGGCAGGAAGGAAACCGAAGACGCGTAAGTCCTGCTCTGGGCACTAAAATGAGGCTGGTGCTGTTTCTTTTGCTTAATGTTGATATTCCAGGGATTACAGGATATTAATAAGATTGAATCGACAGAAGGGATCAGACTGGGAGGTCTTCATAAACTAGACTGAGAAGTTTGTACTGGTAGGAAATAGCCTGGGGTATTTTCAAAGTAGAAACTGGGAAGTGTGCAGCAGAATCACATCCTGTGCAAATGTGATTTACACAAAATGTAATTGGCACACATATAAGAAGAAAAAGGAAGAATATAATAATTGAATAGTGAGGTCATTTCTACCTGTAATTCCATTTAGTGAACTTTTTCCAAGGAACCAGCATGATACATGTTCTTCATAGAACCCAGTACATGAGTTAGGAATGCCTTTTTCTGCAAGTAACAGAAGAGACAACTAAAAGGGGCTTTCACATTAAAGACTTTTGTCACCTGACTTAAAAATCCACAAATCAGTGGACCAGGATTAGTTGAATAGCTCAGTGATGTCCTTCTACCTTCCACTCCACCTTTCTCAGTGTGTTGAATTTTTACTTCATGCTTTCTTGCTTCAAGGTTGCAAAATGGCTGTTATGTCTCCTCTTCTCACAGCCTCATCCAAAGCCAGGAAAATAATGGCAGAAAGAGAAAACTTTTGTTGGAGGCTTTTCTCTTTTTAATCTAGGAAGAAAAATCTTTCCTATAAGTTCCCAGCAGGCTTCCCTCTACATTTTATTGACCATACCTGGGTCACATGACTATTTCCAGCTTCAGGAAAGACTGGAAACATGAATACCTACGTAGCATTTTTGCTATTTTATGGGAGACTGGCTCTGCCTGTAGGAAAGATGGGAGAGGGCAATGGCTGTGACAGTTAGCAGTGTCTTGACACATGTGCCATACTATTCTCATTCTTTTACATCACATATTATACACACCTATTACTGCCCAGGTGTGTATACACAAAACCATGTGTACTGTACCTTGTGGATGATTTAAGAGTTTTTGAGGGTATTTTTGAGTATATATATTTATTCCTTTGTGCACTGACTTCAGAACCACCACTTAACTCTCCCACGTAAGGCAAAACATTTTTTAGAGATGTAGGTTCAAATCCTGGCTCTGCCACTAAGATGTGTGACTTTGGGAAATTATTTATTCTACCTAGTCCTTATGTTACTCATTCATTAAATGAGGCTCGTATTAATACCTCATTGGGGGCTTTCCTGGTCGTGCAGTGGTTAAGAATCTGCCTGCCAATGCAGGGGACACAGGTTCAATCCCTGGCCGGGGAAGGTTCCACATGCTGTGGAGCAACTACTGACCCTGCACTCTAGAGCCCATGAGCCACAACTGTTGAGCCTGAGAGCCACAACTACTGAAGCCCGCGTGCCTAGAGCCTGTGCTTTGCAACAAGAGAAGCCACCGCAATGAGAAGCCTGTGCACTGCAAGGAAGAGTAGTCTCCACTTGCCACAACTAGGGAAAGCCTGCATGCAGCAACAAAGACCCAATGCAGCCAATTAATTAATTAATTTAAAAAATACCTCATTGGGCTGAGGTGAAGATTAGATGGGATAATTAGTATATAGTAGGGTCTCAATAAAATATAGTCAAGAGGAAGGGGGATGAGGGGGAGGAGGAAGAAAAGGGGGAAAGGGAGGAAGAGAAGGAGGGTTCCTGATTGTGATGAACTAAGTCCTAGAATTGAGATGATTCTAAGCCTGGGATGATTTGGGACTCGCTTAGTAAAATAGAAATAGGGGAACTTCCTAGGTGGCGCAGTGGGTAAGAATCCACCTGACAATGCAGGGGACACGGGTTCGATCCCTGCCCCAGGAAGATACCACATGCCGCAGAGCAACTAAGCCCGTGAGCCACAAATATTGAGCCCATGTCCCGCAACTACTGAAGCCCACAAACCTAGAGCCCATGCTCTGCAACGAGAAGCCACCACAATGAGGAGCCCGTGCACCACAATGAAGAGTAGCCCCTGCTCGCCGCAGCTAGAGAAAGCCCGTGTGCAGCAACGAAGACTCAACACAGCCAATAAATAAATAAATAAATAAATAAATAAATAAATAAATAAATAAATAAATAGATAAATAAAATAGAAATAGGAAGGAAAAGGTGGATTTAAGGTCTCTTTCACCAGGAAAAAGAACATTCCAGAACACGACAATTAGCTGACTATTGGCTGGTGTAATGGTGATGCCATTGCAGGAGCACAGGGTGCTTCCAGTGAGAAGAACTTATTTCAATCATGTTGAGGTCCTTGCAAGACATTAAAGCAGAAATACTGCTTTGCAGACAGATGTAGATATGGTTAAAGCTTGACTGCCCTGTCCAGATTTGAGAGTCATCCACAAGAAGGTTGGTTAAAGCTGAGCGTGACTGAGTCCTGTAGGCATGATGGTGTAACAGACAGGAACACGGGGTCAGAGAGGTACCCACACTTAGGGACCAGAGGGAGAAAGAAGAGCAGAGAAGGAAACAGAAGGTATGGTAGACAGGTAGTTAGGAGGAGAGACAAGCCATAGGCAGCTGTGTTGATTGCAACAGAAAAGAAAATCTCTGGGGTTTTGGGGCTTCGTACAGGCATACCTTGGAGATATTGTGGGTTCGGTTCTAGGCCACCACAATAAAGTGAATAGCACAATAAAGCAAGTCACATGAAATTTTTGATTTCCCAGTGATGTAAAAGTTGTGTTTACACTATACTGTAAGTCTACTAAGTGTGCAAGAGCATTGTATCTAAAAAATATATCCACCTTGGGGCTTCCCTGGTGGTTCAGTGGTTAAGAATCCACCTGCCAATACAGGGGACACAGGTTCGACTCCTGGGCCAGGAAGATCCCACATGCCGCAGAGCAGCTAAGCCCATGTGACACACTACTGAGCCTGTGCTCTAGAGCCCGTGAGCCACAACTACTGAGCCCAAGCACTGCAACTACTGAAGCCTGCACGCCTAGAGCCCGTGCTCTGCAACAAGAGAAACTACTGCAATAAGAAGCCTGCACACTGCAACGAAGAGTAGCCACTGCTCGCCACAACTACAGAAAGCCCATGCACAGCAATGAAGATGCAACACAGCCAATAAAAGTAAATAAATAAATAAATAATTTTTTTAAAACTGTGTATACTTTAATTTTAAAATGTTTTACTGCTAAAAAATGCTAACCATCATCTGAGCCTTTAGTGAGTTGTAGTAATAACATCAAAGAATCACTGATCACAGATCCCCATACCAAATATACATTAATAATAATTAATATAATTATTATTAATATTAATAACATATTATTGATAATAATGAGAAAGTTTGAAATATTGTGAGAATTACCTAAATATGACACAGAGACATGAAGTCTGAGCAAATGCTGTTGGAAAAATGGCACCAATAGACTTGCTCAATGCTGGTTTCCTACCAACCTTCAGTTTGTAAAAAATGGAGTATCTCCAAGGCACAATAAAACGAGAAATGCCTGTAAATGGGGGGAAAAGAGGATTGTTCGTAGGGAAGTTGGGGATGCATGAAATCATGGCAGAGGAAGGCTGATTGAAAAGCAAAGTAAGCAATAGGTCTAACCCATTTAGAGAGTTTGGCAAAGAAAGGAAGGAGGGAAACATTTGGTTGTTCCTACCATCTATGCCAAAGATAGGATGGGTTAGGTGGTCTCGCTGGGGAATGGTTCAATTTCCTGGGCCTTTTTCCTCTCCTTAACAAAATTTTGTATCAGAAGTGTAAGATTATGGGCATATTTAGAAAGATAAAGAAAATGGGCATCACATATTATTATGTATCTCTTCATAATTAAAATTCTGGTTACATCATACCAAAACATCTGGACAGCTTTTCATAAAATGCGGAGGGTACATTTGGGATGGTTTTACTCGATGATGTATAGGAAATTCACTTGAGATCCGCCAAGGCAGCAGAAATTGAGGTACAATTCTGGGTGGCCTCTTTTTTGGGAGTGATATATCTGATGTATTATGGTTTCAAATTTGAGCCCTGCGTTGAAAGGTTCTTGGGTAGTAGCGTCTTCAAGTTGCAACACTGCTCTGCAACCCAGCTATTTCTTGTTCAGGCAACTCTAAGTGAGAGGGCAGCCGGTATACACACATGGTGATTAAGATCATGGGCTATGGAGTTTGAACAGATTTAAAACCCAGCTTCACTGTTTCCAAGCTGTGTGACCTTGGGCAAGTGACTGTACCTTTCTGAATGTTAGCGTCTTCATCTGGAAAATAAGAGTAATGATACTCCCTCCCACGTAGAGCTGTTTTTAAAGGTTTAGTGAGTTAGTATCTGACACATGGTGCATTGGGTTTATGAATGGTATTTACCAGTGGATGATCTGAAGAAAGAGGAAGGGATATGAAGGTTCTTTGGACCTCAGCTTTCTCATCTTTGAAATGGGAATAATAATTGTACCTACCACAAAAGGTAGGATTCAATGGGATAATACATGTAAAACACTAAGAAACCGGCAGAGAGTAAGTGCTCAATGATATTAGCTATTGTAAGACTAATAACTATAATTATGATGATTATAATAATTATTACTACTTCTCCAGGCCCAATTCCATAGCAAGCTAACTGTAGAGAACATTTTCTCTTATCAGTTGGGGATATTCCCAAATTCCATCCTCTTCTTCAACTTGGGGAGAACCTACCTTTGTGTGTCATACTGCTGGACCATGGGACCCCATACTCACAAGCTGAAAGTTGAAGGAGGGGATTCTTCCTCTTTCCACCCTGTGGTAGTCAGGGCATGTGAGTTAAACTCAATCAGTCCTGTGCTTCTTCAGCCAGGAATCTAAAAATGGAGTAAGTGACTCGACGTAAAGGATGGTTCTGCATTCCTTCGCGGCAGCCTGCTGCAGTGGGGGTCGGTCTAGCTGCATTTTTCCTGTCCATTTTCCAAGCCTCCTCCTCTGGCCTCCTGTTGTTTATCTGAGCTTACTAAAAACCCCTTTTACGCTTAAGACAGCCAGTCAGTTTCTGGGCTTTGCATCTCAGAACCCAAACCAACCCTGGGCCAGTGGTTTGTTTGGAGATCCGGGGAAACATAGATAGGGAGATAGAGAGCTCAGATAGTGAAGAAGAGGCAGCCAGTAAAACAGACTCATAGATCTCAAAATTGAACTTATGGTTAGCAAAGAGGAAACATGGGGAGAAGTGATAAATTAGGAGATTGGGATTAACATATCCACATTACTATATATAAAATAGATAACTAATAAGGACCTACTGTATAGCACTGGGAACTCTACTCAGTATTCTGTAACAACCTAATAACCTGTATGGGAAAAGATTCTGAAGAAGAATAGATAAACATATATACACACACATATATATATGTATATACACATATACACATATATATCCACACAGTAAGTCCCCTATATATGAATCTTCAATTTGCTAACTTTCAAAAATGTGAACATGCGTTTGCATGCCCAGTCACGTAAGTTAGTTCACGTGTCTGGCATTATCTGTAAAATTTGGGTACCTAGGCTAACTTTGTTGGACTTAGGAACAAATTGGACTTAACAAACGTACACTCAGAATGGAACTCGTTCGTATGTAAGGGACTTTGTGTGTATGTGTGTGTATCTGGTTCACTTTGCTATGCACCTGAAACTAACATAACATTGTAAGTCAACTAAACTCTGATAAAAATTTAAAAAAAAAAAACAGAAAAGAAAAGCAGGGGGAAAAAAGGTTGGATTAGCAAACGAGTTAGTGCTGTGGGCAACTAGCACTTGCTTAATCTCTCTGGAGCGCTTTGGGAGGCCAAATAAAACATGCCCCTCAGAGTTAGCCCACCAGAGAAGTAAGGGAGCTGGGATCGGGGAGTCCTTCTGGGCCATGAGCTCGCTGGTTCTCCTGGCTTGCCCTGCATTTGGGTCGAGCACCCTTCTGTGGCCAGGATGTCTTAGATGTTCACAAATGAAGTGTGGGACATGAGCATGGCACCCGCAGTATCTGCCTTGCTGGCCACACTGTGTTCTGCTATGAATTGTCACTCAACTGCTTAGGTTTCTTAGTGAAGCATTTGGAGAATCAGTTCATCCCTAGGGCTCACCCTGTTGGCCCCAAGTAGGAAGTGAGAACAGTTGCTCCATAGGGAAGAGATAAATGAAGGGTGGCTGAAATCCTGATCCTTGTTCTATGGGGAATTTTGGCTCCATCAATATTCCTAAGACAAAGCACTCCCTCTCCTTCCTGGCCTAGTGGGTCACAGGATTTCTGTGCAGAGAAGAGCAGAGGTCGGTATGAATTAAAAGCATGGAAATTTGAAGCAGAAGAGCCAAACAGGATCCAGGTGGGATCCAGGACCCAGGACTGGGGATGAGTTAGCAACATTTTTTATTGTATTTGGCTTGGCGGCAATGAGTAGAATTCATTCCAGGAAGGGAGAAATGAGCAAACTGGGCTTTTTTCACTGGAAGGTGAGAATTGCATCAGCAGGGTAGCCTCTCCATCGGGGATGGAACAGCAACATGTGTGTTCATGCCTGAAAAAGGAAGAAGTGTGGGTCCTCTATTCCTATTGTGGAGTCTTATGTGGCCCAGAAACAGGGAAATATTTAGAGAATATATTAGAAGTGCATTCAGTGGCGTGTAACAGAAAATCCAACTTGTGGAGGCTTAAAGAAATAGGGGCGTATTCATTCTCATGTTACAAAATGTCTGGAGTGGGTACTGATTCGCATTGGCTGGCATCTCTGTAATATTCCTGGCCTTTACCTCACGGTTGAAGAATGGTTGCTAGAGCTCCTAGCATCACATCCACATTCAAGGCAGGTTGGCAGTTTAGGTGAAGCTCAGCTGTGTGTTTCCTCTGGTCTCATTTGAACTTATTCAAGCATCTGTGGTCAGCTGTGGAGCAGTTGGGTGGCTCTCCTGTTTTGGGTGTTGGCTGGCTTGGTCTAGGATGGCCTTGGCTGGGTCCACTGTGCTCTGCTCCACATGGTCTTATCCTCCAGCAGGATAGCTTGAGCTTGTTCACATGGAAGAATCAGGGTTCTAGGAGAAAGAGGAAGCACCCAGATCTCTGCGGGGCTAATTTGAGGAATGAACACCCTCAGTGTGGCCACTGTTGGCCAAAGCAAGCAGTGGGACTAGTTCATATTCAAGGGGTGGGGCAGTAGACCCCCAACTCTTAGTGGGAGAAGCAGTACATCACATTGCAAAGGGTATATATCCAAGAAGTTATTCATTGGGGCCATTGGAGCCCCAATTCCTATCCCCTGAGGCCTTCTTCCTTTTCATTCCTGACTCTTAGCAAGAAATGGGGATGATGTGGTTTTATTACCATGTCACTCACACAGTGCAAAGGAGAGAAAATGCCAGCAAAGGCTCTGCTGAGAGCCCAGGGCCAGTCATACAGCCACCTGGGAATTAAAGGTGGGGAAGATTACACAGCCTCCTCAGATTCCATCTGCTTTTATCAAATCTCCACTTCATATCTGAGCTCTGAACCCTCATGGGTGGTTGAAGCAAGAGAAAAGATTTCTTGCCTGTCACGTTGACCTGGCATAGTTCACAGACATGCAGCCTGGCTCCCTATGTCAGTGGGAGCTTTTGATTTCATTTTTCCTTTTAAACGTCACTCACTCCTGATTATAGCTGGATGGATACCTCATCCTGATTCTATCAGCTCAGAGGGATGGAGGCCAGGCTGGTGGGTGTCTGTGTGGAGACCTTTTTGTCCATCCCTTCCCCTTCCCACTGCAACTTTTCCTTTTGGTTTCTGTCCTCTTTTTTTGTAGCTACCCCACCTCTCTTCCCTTCTGCAATTCTAGCTTTATGAGAATCCAGGCCAGTGGGGGTGGTCGACCTCAGAGAAAGGAAATTGGCATTAATTGAGCATCTGCTATGTGCCAGGCATTTTACATGACTTATCATCTTCAAGCCTCCCCTCAGCTTCATGAATATTATCACAGATGAGGAAAACTAGAGAGGCAAAGTTGTATATCCAAAGTGACACAGATCAGAGGTCCTGGAGCCAGCATTTTCAATGCAGATCCACCCCACAGGAGAGCCAGGCTTCCTTCTGTCCACTGTTTCATGTTAGAGGGAGAAAATAAGGAAAGAGACACCAGTCTCCTGTATCAGCAGTACCTGCCCAGTCACCCCAGGACCTTTGCACATACTATTGCTTGTGTCTGGAATATGCTCTCTTCTCCGTGTCTGTTCATTTTTACTCAGACATGAAATTGAAAGTGTTTAACATCCAAGGTGGCACGAGCCTGACCAATTAGAAAGGAGGCTTCCTTTTTGTGCCAAGCATGGACCCTTTGCTGCATCACAGGAGGTCCAGGAGACTTGGAAGGAGGCTGAGGTGCTGGGGAGCACTCATGGGGCTCAAGGAAGTACATATTTACTGATACTGTCTCTTCCTCCAGAAAGCCTTCCTGGCCTCCCTACCCAATGCCCACCAGGAGGCCAGTTTTAGTCCCTTCTTTATGGGTATCTGGTGACATCTGTGTGAAACCCTTCACCATTGTTTACTGGATTAATCATCTATCTTCTTCCTCTGGAAGGCAAAGACTGAACCCAGAACCTACTACAGAACCTGAGAATGGGGCTCAATAAACATCTATTGAATGAATGAATGAATGAATGAATGAATAACTGGTGGTAGAGAGAACCATGCTTTTTGGTAGGTTTGCACAGACATTGCTGAAGGGTACACAAAGGGAAAAATGGGATATCCTTGATTTTAGTCTTGTGCTCTGAAGTGGGAGTGAAACAACAGAGACACAGGAGCAGCCAAGGTTCCCCTCTCAACCTGACCTTGTGCCAGGGGCTGTGCCATGCAGGGGGCATCCTGGGAAGCCTTGGATTCCAAGAGCAGCGGGGACCTAGAGAACATAGAGGGCTGGGGGAAAGCCCCTAATTTCCCATTCTCTAGTCCTTTCTAAAAGCATGGGCAGGGACTTCGTAGGTGGCGCAGTGGTTAAGAATCTACCTGCCAATGCAGGAGACACAGGTTAGATCCCTGCTCCAGAATCAACTAGGCCCATGTGCCACGACTATTGAGCCTTCGCTCTAGAGCCTGTAAGCCACAACTGTTGAGCCCATGTGCCACAACTGCTGAAGCCCACGTGCCTGGAGCCTGTGCTCCGCAGCAAGAGAAGCCACCTCAATGAGGAGTCCGCTCACCACAAGTAGAGAAAGGCTGTGTGCAGCAACAGAGACCCAAGGCAGCCAATAAATAAATTTTTAAAATAAAAATTAAAAAAATAAAGGAGTGGACAGAAGCTCACATGTTTTTAAACTGTAGATTCAACAGCAAAGCCCACCCATCAAGAGCCAGATCCCGGAGTTAGACAGACGTGGGCTTCCCCAGCATCCGTGGGACCTGTGGCAGTTACAACCAACACTGACATTCATTGAGAACTTACCCTTGTGGCCGGTGCTATTCTCAGTACTTGGTGTAAATTATCTCATTTAATCCTCCAAGTACATCCCTCTTGGTAGGTGCTGTCATTGTCCCCATTTTGCAGCTGGGAAAACAAGGACGGAATGGCTGAGGGACCCCCTGGGAGTGAAGGGAAGGGTCGGGGCAGGGACCCAGGCCTTTGGGTGCTGCCCACTCACCTCCACTCCTATGCTGACCTCTGGTGTACCTTCTTGTCTCTCTGAGCCTCTGTTTCCTCATCTGAAGAATGGGGCTTATCATACCTATTTTGCAGGGTGAATAAAGATATCTGTAATAATGGTGACCACAGATACAATGCGTGCTGTGGCCAGGCTCTCTGCTTTAAGGACTTTACAAGGATCAGCTCATTCAGCCCCTGTCTTCCCGTGGAGTGTGAACTGTCATCGTTCCCATTTTATAGATGACAAAACTGAAGCTCAGAAAAGCTAGAGGACTTGACCCCAGCCACACAGCTAGGGAGTTGCGGAATTGGGATTTACACGAGGAAGCTTGGCTCTGGGATGGAAGCTCTTAACAGCCACACTCGATACGTGGAGAGAAGGTGGCTGATTTGGTGATTATCTGATGTGGGAATCAGGGAGGTAAAGACATCCTGCTTCCAGACATCCGCTGCTTCACTTGGCTCCAGAGGGGTAGTGGCTGGTGGAAGCAGTGCTGCCCGAGAGAGTTTAGCTGGATACATGGCAACTGGCAACCGTTCTCTGTGTTAATAATAATAATTGCTCTCATTTACAGCGTGCTTGTTGTGTGCCAGGAGCTTGTCTAAACTCTTTGCATAGAGCCACTCACTGGTGTCTTGCAGTGACTCTGAAATTGGGGCCGTTAGCACCCCTGTTTGTGCATGAGACCCCAGGAATGAGGTCAGTGGTCTGAGCTGCACCCCTCAACCAGATCGAGGTCAGCCTTAGCCCAACTCAGGCCCCGATCCAAGGCTCTGGGTGCAAGCCGATTTCCGCATCTCTAAGGGTCCATCTTCTTCAGCTGACATAGGAGGTACTGAACTGAGTATGAGTCTGACAAAAGAACTCCGATCATTTTTGCCCAAACCTGCCATCTTCTCCATCTTAGTAAAGGCAACTTCATCATTCCAGGTGCTGGGGCCCCAAACCTCAGGGCCTTTCTCTATTCCCCCTTTTTTCAACCCCTCACATCCAATCTATTAGTAAATCTTGTTGGCTTCTCCTTCGGCATCTACCTGGAAATCCACCCACGTCTCACCACCTTCACAGCCCTACTCTGGCCATACCCCCATATCCCGGTCTCTTAATGTCCACCCTTGCCCTTCTCCCCATGGTCTGTTACTCCCCATAGAAGCCAGAGGGTGCCTTTGAGCGCCTGAATCAGGTCATGTCCCTCCTCTGCTCAGAACCCTCTGTGGCTCCCACTTCTCTCAGAGAAAAAGCTCAAGTCCTCCCCATGGCCCACAAGGTCCTGCATCCTCTCCCAGCCTTCACCTCCCCCAGTCTCCTCACTTACTCACTCAGCTCCAGCCACATGGGCCTCCTCACTGTTCCCTAACCACACCAACCACCATCCAGCCTCTGGGCCTTTGCATGAGCTGTTCCCTCCATCTGGTCTCCATAGAACCCCTCATTTCCTTTGGGTCTTTGCTTAAATGTCCTTCAACACCCACCCCTCTCCTGATACTCCCACCTCCCCTTCTCTGTTTTATTTCCCTCTACATCTCTGATGGGGAACTGCCAGACCATATTTATTTCTTGTCTTAGTTATCATGCATCTCCACCACAAGTGTATCAGTCCCCTGAGGATGGGGACTTTTCTCTGTTTGGTTCACTGCTATGTTCCAGAGCCTAGAACAGGGCCTGCAACATAGTAAGTACTCAATAAATAATTCGTGCAATGAATTGTCCCAGTGAAATGCTCCAGGGGTCATTGAGCCCCTGCCCTGATTAGGTGGCAGGGTGCCCACCCTTACCTGATCCTCCAAGGCACTTGGCCCTCCTCTACCTACACAGCCTGTTCTGTTTCCTCCTGACCAGCTTGCCTCACTGTTCTTCCTTTCCTGAAAATTTTTCGTTGTGGTAAAATACATATAACAAAAGCTACCATTTTAACCATGAAAAAAATTTTTTTCATATTGAAGTATAGTTGATTTACAATATCGTGTTAATTTCAGGTGTACAACAGTGATTTGGTTATATATATACACATTCTTTTGCAGATTCTTTTCCATTATAGGTTATTACAAAACATTGAGTGTAGTTCCCTGTGCTGTACAGTAGGTCTTTGTTGCTTATTTATTTTATATATAGTAGTGTGTATATGTTAATCCCAAACTCCTAATTTATCCCTCCCCTACTCTCCTTTCCCCTTTGGTAACCATAAGTTTGTTTCCTAAGTGTGTGAGTCTCTTTCTGTTTTGTAAATAAGTTCTTTTGTATCATCTTTTTAGATTCCTCATATATGTGATATCGCATGATATTTGTCTTTCTCTGTCTGGCTTACTTCACTTAGTATGATAATCCCATTTTTTAAACCATTTAAAAGTGTACTGTTCAGTGGCATTAAGGACGTTCACATTGTCATGCGACTGTCACCACCATCTACTCCCAGAACTTTGTCATCTTCCCAAACTGAAACTCTGTCCCCCATTAAACACTAACTCTCCATTTCCCCTCCCCCAACCCCTGGCAACCCCCATTCTATTTTCTGTCTCATGAATTTGATTCCTCTAGGGACCTCACATGAGTGGACTCAAACGGTATTTGTTCTTTTGTCACTGGCTTATTTCACTGAGCGTAATGTCCTCAAGTTTCATCCATGTTGTAGCCTGTGTCACAATGTCTTTCCTTTTTAAGGCAGAATAATATTCCATTGTCTGGATGGACCACATTTTATTTAACCAGTCATCCATTAATGGACACTTGGGTTGCTTCCACCTTTTGGCTATCTCAAATAATGCTGCAGTGAACACTGGTTGTGCAAGGATCTATTTAAGTCCCTGCTTTCGATTCTTTTGGGTATATACCCAGAAGTAAAATTGCTGGATCACTGTTCTTCCATTTAAAAAAAAAAATCAAGATTTTTACTCACTGGGGCCCTGGAGGTCTCATTAGCTAAAGCTTTCTTGAAACTAGAAATAGGGGTGAGGGGTACACTGGGTGGGTGTGGGGGGGTGCCGACAGCTCTTGTGTCAGCTTTTTTTAAACATACCAGGAGGAAGATGTGTGAAATCCCTCCCTCCCCAGCCCAGTATCTCAAAATACCCCCCCACTTTAGGAAATGGCTGCGGCATCAGGAAGGCAGCGTGTGGCATCTGAGACACAATATCGCAAGTGGCTGGGAGCCCAGAGAGAAACCAGGACAGACGCGCTGGGGACACGGGCTGGAGATGTAGCTAATTTTAGTGGCTGAAGAGGCTGCGAGAAGAGAGAGGGGGTGTGTGTGTGCGTGCGCGCACGCTTGGCACGCACACGCAGTGTCAGAGGCCTCGTGGGGGAGGAGTTACTGAATAAGTTAGCTGGGGGGGAAAGTAAAGCTAGTGGGAAGGGGACCAAGACCCAGCACAGGGGGCGGTAGGTAAGTCCTAAGGTGTGAACCCCAGGATCACTGCGACGGGCGGCGTTAGTCGGCAGGTGGAATGGAGACGATTGCATCTGTGGAGACTTGCTGTGTGAGGCACTTCACCCACGTTGTCCTGATGGTCATTCTATGAGAAAGACACCATTGTGATCTTCCATTTATGGGCAGGGAAACTGAAGCACTGAACTAGATAACGTCCTCCAGAAGAAGCAGAGAATGAACCAAGAGGAGAAGGGGAAATACAGGGTCAGCGGAGAAACAAAGAAATATGAGCCAGAAGTCTCTCAGGGCACACCAATTGGCTGTGAAATCTGTGAGGGAGGTCAGGTTGAAGGGAAGACTCTAGGTGGCTGAGCACTTGGACTTGGACATTAGGATGGATGTGATGAAAATTCTGGCTCTACCACTCACTGGCTGTGGGGGCCTCTGTGACCCTCAGTTTTCTTTTCTGTGAAATGTGATGATGCCACCTGTCTCCCAGCATTGTTGTGAGGGTGTAATATGTCCAACGGGGGCCTGCTCCAGGGGAAAGTATCAGTAAACGGTAGTCATGGGAATGATATTGGCAGGTAAAGGGGAAATTCTCCATTATTGCAAAACTCACTTACTGAGTTCCTACTGTGTGCCTGAGGATACAGTGGCCAATAAGATAGGCCTTGTTCCTGCCCTAGTAGAACTTCAATCTAGACACACTGCACTCATCAGCCTAATAACTCTCTTAAATTGTGGTAAGAATAACAACTAGCACTTACTATGAGCCAGGCCCTGTTCTGAGCCCTTTTCAAATATTAGCTCATTTAATCTTCATGAAGGTCCTATAAGGCAAGAGCTGTTATTATCCACATTTTACATGTGAGGAAAGTGGGGCACAGAGAGGTTAAGTAACTTGCCCAAGGTCACACAGCTAGTGACCCACATCCAGGAGAGTGGTTGCAGAGTCTGTGTTCTTTACCACTGTGCTTTCCTGCCCCCTGATAGAAATAACCTTTAGTCACATTGAGTTATTGCTCTGTGCTGTTCCCTTCACACACATCTCATTGGACCTTCGCAACAATCCAATGTGGCTTGTCCTTAATGATCCCCATTTTATGGAGAGAAAGACTAACATACATAGAGGTTAAATACTTAGCTCAAGATCTTGTAGCTGAGGACTCTGGTGTTGCAAATTTGGGGTGGCCTCGGACCCTGCAACTGAGGCTCCAGTGGCTCATAGAGGGGAAGGCTTTTATAGGTGCGTTTATTCCATTTTCTCTGCTTCTGTGTAAAGATAAACACTCCAAGTCCCTTTGCTGTAAACTGTGGGACGTAATTATTTAATGGAAGGTAAATGCTTTAGAGATGGAAATTGCTGTGTTTTTTTTTCCCTAGGCATTGTTGCCCGCATACTAATGCGACACAATGTGTCTTTCTTCTGTCAGGTATTTTAGACAAATTCTATTTTCTTCAAAATATTTTGCCAAAGAAAATAGCAAATGGGAAAAAAAAAATCAGAGACACAGGGAGGGAGAGGAAACCATTCTCCTGGGTTTAAATAGAACAGCAGAGTAGTTGAGAGCATAGATCTCGAGTTAGGCAGATGCCAATTTTCAACTTACTTCCTCCCAGCAAGCAAGATGCTGGTTCCTCTGTGTGCCTCAGTTTACCCATTTGTCCAGTGAGGAGGATAACTGAACCTTCCTCTCACCAGTTTACCAGTTCCCTCGCTCGCTGTGTCTAATCTGCTGTTAACCATGCCCATTACATTTTAAAGTTCTGAGTATTAAATTTTTCATTTCTATGAGTTCTGTCTGGTCCTTTTCAACCTTCTTCATCTTTTGTTTCCCTGTGGCAGGGTTTCTCAACCTCAGCACTATTGACATTTGGAGGTAGATAATACTTTATTCTAAGGGGCCATCCTGTGCATTGTGGGGTGTTGAGCAACATCCCTGGCCTCCACCCACTAAATGCCAGTAGCACCCCCTCCCCAGTAGTGACAGCCAAAAATGTCTTCAGATATTGCAAAATGTCCCGTGGGGGGTGGGGGGCAGACTCATTGCCACTTGAGAATTGCTCTATAGATATTTTCAAGCATGTCTTATATTTCCTTAAACATAATATGCAAAGAATTATCTTATAATCAGTATCTGATAACTTAAGTATTTAAATTCTTTTGGGCTTTTTTCCTGCTTTCTCTTGCTTCCTTGAGTGTTTTATTATTCTTGATTGTGAGACACTCATTTTCTTTGGGACGTTGTTGTAGGGAATTCTTTGAGGCCTGAGATGAAGGTGCATCTTCCCTGGATTTGCACTTACTTCATCCAGGTGCTTGGGGCACTCCCATTCCAGGTCACCTTAAACTTTTGGATCACCCACTTGTTGAGAATTTAGGATTCCAGTGTCTGCAAAGGCTGGCTCATGGTTATAATTTTTTAAAGGCTTTTGTTTCCTCAAATTCTTTTGGGGTGGGAGGATGGAATAAATTTACTCCAGGTTTCTTACCCTGAAGCGGTAGCCCTTTGGGGGTCCTGTCCTAAGTCAGGTGCTCCTTTTAAGGCTGTCTATCTTAGGTGGGCCCTGAGCTTTGCCTTGTACCCCTGCTCCCCTTGAAGCCATGAAAATTCAAGCATGAAAATTCTGAGTTAAGCAGATGCCCTCAGAGCAAGTATGGCTTTGATGCTCTGCCTACCTCCTGGAGGTCCCCGATCTCACTTAAATGTGGGACTGACAATTACCTACTAAATTGTCCACACTTGAATGCTTCAACAAGTGGGTCTTAGGATTTTATGCAAGATTTATGATTGTTTCCAGCAAGAGGGTCAGTCTGATTACCCCGGGTGCCATGTTACCAAAAATGGAGGTCTGTCATGTGGGTTATGTAAAATAGCAGGGCATCTAGTGCCGTGCTTGACGTGTGCTGGCTATTTTAATTGTTACTGAGGATGGTGTGAACGGGAATGGAGAACAGTAAGGTCTTGATTAGGGGCACTCTCTGGATGGCAGGGCAAGGGGCCTGTGGAGTGGAAGGGTCAGAGGGTATGATGCAGATTCCCTTGAATAGTATTTCAGACTTTAGCCAACATTGGACAGGAGCCTCATTTATTTCTTGGAGTAGCTCTGAGTACCCAAAATGCTGCATTGCTCCAGGTGGAGTCTCTGAAAAAAAATTCTCTCTGGGGCTCACTCCTGGCCCACGCAGCATTGGCTGCTCCATTTTACCTCTTTCTCACCCTGAGATACACAGCACACACGCACACACACACACACACACACACACACACACACACACACACACACACCTGCCCCATCAACTTAATCCATGAGCTGGCAGCTGCTACTTGTCCCCATTCCTGGCTAAAAGTTAAAGAAGAAACAAACCCACTCACCCTCTATCACATATTCTGCCATGAAAGAACTCAACATCCTTTCTAACTTGCCCTCTGTCTTCTGAGCTACTTGCGGACAGGGGCCAGTTTTGTCTATTTCTGAATTCACTAAAGCTCTGTGCCAGGCAAACAGACAGGACTTCTAAAATGTGTCAACTGGCATTGCTTTCTCTTAAGATGCAACTAGAACAGGAATCTCTTTGGTCTGAAGCATCTTTAAGATTGTAAGACCATGTGTGATGGGTCTCCAAGACTACCTTCAGGTTTGACGATTTGCTAGAAGGGCTCACAGGACCCAGGAAAGCTATGATTCTCATGGTTACAGTTTATTACAGGGAAAGGATACAGATGAAAATCTGCAAAGCAAAAGGTGCTTAGGGCAGAATCTAGGAGAGACCAGGCACAAGCTTCTAGTTGTCCCCTCCCAGTGAAGTCATGCAGACAGTGCTCAATTCTCCCAGCAACAATGCGTGACAACAGGCATGATGTATTGCCAACCAGGGACAGTGTCTGGTGCTGTCCTTGGTATCCAGAGGTTCTACTGGGATTCAATCACGTAGGCATGGAACACCCATGTGACTGACTTTAACTGCTTAGTCGCCAGCACTTCCAAAGATCAAACACATATAGCATGGCCCAGGGCCCAGGTGAACACAAATAGGCATTCACCATAAATCACATTGTTAGTGTAAACTACCTGGCAGGCCCCAAGACCCCAGGTATACAAAGACACTCTTACCAGACAGGATATTCCAGAGGTTATTTCCTAGGATCCAGTCAATAGTCCTTTCTTTGGAATCTGCATGGTTCAGACATCCCCAACCCTGCTGAGTCAATAGAAATGGAAATCTAACCAAGTCATTCCTCTCATAAAGTCCTCCCAAGGTGATCCATTGCTTTTAGCAGGGCATTTGAGATCATCTGGCCTTTGCCCACCTCACTGGGGTCATCTCTCCTCTCTACCTACATCAACCTTCTTTAAGATCCTTTAGGGCTTCCCTGTTAGAGTGGCTGTTATAAAAAATACAAGAGGGGACTTCCTTGGTGGCACAATGGTTAAGAATCCACCTGCCAATGCAGGGGACATGGGTTCGAGCCCTGGTCTGGGAAGATCCCACATGCCATGTAGCAGCTAAGCCCATGCACCACAACTACTGAACCCACCCGCCACAGCTACTGAAGCCCGTGCACCTAGAGCCCATGCTCCACAAGAGAAACCACCGCAATAAGAAGCCTGTGCACTGCAATGAAGAGTAGCCCCTGCTCTCTGAAACTACAGAAAGCCCACGTGCATCAATGAAGACCCAATGCAGCCAATAAATAAATTTAAAAAAAAAGATCCTCTAGCATCCTGTGCTTTCTCCCACTAGGCAGCCTCAGCAGTACTCATCCTTTTTCTTGAAATACTCTTTCTCTTTTTGCCTTCAGGTCTCAGAATAGGCACCATTTCCTCCAAAAATCTTTCCTCCACGTTGGATTACGAAATTTCCTTATGCTCTGAGAGTGCCCTTGTTCGGTTATATTATCATTGAGATTTTCACAGTCTGCCTCCTCCCACTAGACTGTGAGCTCCATGAGAGCAGAACCCTCCCTGTTCAGTCCACTGTCACATCTCCAGTGCCTAGAACATCTTAGGTATATAATCAATATCTGTTATATTACGTGGTGAAGCTATGTTGCTATAATAAGAGACCTCAAAAAATCAGTGGCTTAAAACAATAAAGAATTTTATTTCTCCCTCCTGTAAGAGCTCCAAGATGAACCATGTAGGTTGGCAAGGGAAGCCCTGTTCCACAAAGTCATTCAGGGAGCCAGGTTCGTACCCTCTTATTGCTGCCAAGGGGGTTTGCATCATTCGCACAATCAAAATCGACTGACCTTATGAAGGCAGAAGAGGAGATGGAGGGGATATCCCCGTCTGTTAAGTCCCAGACCAGGAAGTGGTGCTGTACTGCTGCTCGCACACCATTGGTGGAAACTTAGTCATGTGATCACACCTAGCTGCCAGGGATGCTGGGAAATGTAGTTTTGCTGGGAAGCCAAGGGCCTGGCTAAAATTCCATTACCATAGAAGATAGCAAGGGGAGAGATGGATTTTGGTGGGCTTCCAGTGGTTAACACCATATTTATTGAATCAAATTGTCAAACAGAATCTATCTGATATGAAGCCGCTTCAAAATAAACTGATAGAATTGGGGGCATGTTGCCTCATTTTTCTTTGCTTATATTGGTTTCCTAGGGCTATGTTACAAAGTACCACAAACTTGGTGGCTTGAAACAACAAAAATTTACTTTCTCACAGTTCTGGAGGCTAGAAGTCTGAAACCAAGGTTTTGGCAGGGCTACTCTTCCTCTGAAGACTCTAGGGGAGAATCCGTTCTTGTCTCATCCAGCTTCTGGTAGCTCTAAGCGTTGCTTGGCTTGTGGCCACATCAGTCCAGTCTCTACCTCTGTGGTCACATGTACTCCTCGTCTTCTCTCTCAAAACTCCCTTTTCCTCCCTCTTATAAGGATGCATGTGACTGCCTTTAGGACCCACCCGTATAACCCACAAATAAGCTCCTCCTCTCAAATCCTTAATTTAATCACATCCAACAAGACCCTTTCTCCAAATAAGGTTACATTCACAGATTCCAGGATTAGGACATGGACCTACCTTTTGGGAGGGGAGGGGGCCGTGATTCAGCCCAGTACACCCACAATGCACTTTAGAATTCAATTTCAGACCTCTAAGGACCCATCTTGTATGTAATACCTGGGGACATCTTGCCACCAGTCCGGAGCCTTCATTCCACTTGTGATGTGCCAATCTGTTCTACAGACTTTACATGCATCAACTGCATTTCACTGTCTCTGTGGATAAAACCACAGAGAAATCAAGGCACAGAGGGGTTAAGTAACTCGCCCAAGGACACACAGTAAGTGGCAGAGCCAAGATTCAAACCTGTGTGATCTGACTATAGATGTGTGCTCAAACCACCTTATAAATGTTGTCCCAAATACTTTTTGAGCTTCTGCTATGCTAAGTGCCAGGAAGAAAAAAAACATGCGGCCAGGAGAGCCCATGACAGAGCTGGGGATGGGGATCTGCATCTTCATCTAAGATGGCCTGCATCTCATTTAACTTCTTATGCTGGTTTTATTGGAGAAGGCCTCACCACTTCACCCCTAGGAGGCTAGGCATTTGCATGCAGAGCTGAATAGGAGCAGAGACTCTGGTGCTGGTTGATTGAAACCTGCCTTGCTGCCTCTACAGTGGGCTCGGGTGGACTGTTCCATTTGGGGAGCCAGGCGCTCCCACTCTCAGCCCTTGGCCACTCTCTCCTGCTGTCGCCACAGCTGCTGGGCATGCAGAAACCCAGGCATGACAGCTTTTCCTCCCTGTTCCTGCCCAGTGGAGTGGAAACCCCCCAGGACCTGGACACCAAGCGCGTACAGGAGCAGAGAGCTGCACAGTTAATGCAACGCTTTCCTCCAGCCCTCCGGATGCAAGCTGACAGATTGGCTACTGGCCGACGGCCAAAATCCAGCAAGTTCTTGGCAGTTGCTTTCTGACCTGGACACGTGGCTGCCACCTCCTGGAGCATCAGGCTGCCTCCTCGAGGAGGGGATGGCGGTCTCTTTTGAAAGACCGTGAGCTTCGAGGTGGTTATCAGAGCCATCCTTGGAAACATCCTTTGAGTTGCGCTTGTCCCATTCGGTCTCCACTAGCCATATGTGGATTAAAATTTTCTTTTGCTTTTTTCAAATTGCAGTAAAATATGCAAGACATAAAATTTAATATTTTAACCATTTTTAAATGTACAGTTTAGTGGCATTAAATACATTCATATTACTGTGCAGCCATCACCACCACCCATCTCTAGAACTTTTTCATCTTCCCAAATTGAAACTCTGTCCCTATTAAACAACTACTCCCATGTCACCTCCTCCAGCCCCTGGCACTTACCATTCTACTTTCTGTCTCTATGAATCCAGCTGCTCCATGGACTGCATATAAGTGGAATCATACATTATATGTCTTTTTAAATCTAGCTTGTATCACTTAGCAGAATGTCCTCAAGATTCGTCCCTCTTATTGCATATTACTTAATTTCTTCCAATACTATTCCATTATATGGCCATACCACATTTTTTTATCCATTCATGCATCGATGGACATCCAGATGGCTTCCACCTTTTGGCCACTGAATAATGCTGCTATGGACACGGGTGTACAAATATCTGTTAAAGCCCCTGATCTCAGTTTTTGAGTATATACTCAAAAGTAGGATTGCTGGGTCATATGTTGGTTCTATGCTTAATTTTTTGAGGAACCACCATACTGAAATTTTCATTAATTAAAATTAGATCATGAAAAACTCCACTTCTCACTTGTACGAGCCACATTTCACCTGTTCAACAGCCACATGGGGTGGGGGTGGCTACCATGTTGGATAGCTACCATATTGGATAGAGAACATTTTTATCATCATAGGAACCTCTGTCAGCTCTGCTCCTGAGTCCTGTGGGAACCAGCACAATGCAGTAGAAAGACACGGGCCAGATTCCTACAACTCAATAGCAAAAAAACTTAATAACCCAACTTAAAAACAGACTAAGGATTTGAGTGGACATTTCTTGCAAATGAGACGTACACATGAGCAAAGGTATATGAAAAATATCCAATGTCACTAATCGTGAGAGAAATGCAAATCAAACCACAATGAGATACCTTATACCTGTCAAAATAGCTGTTATCAAAAAAAAAAAAAAAGACAATAAGTGTTGGCAAGAACATGGATAAAATTGGAACCCTTGCACCCTGTTGGTGGGAATGCAGAATGGTGCAGCCATTATGGGAAACACTGTGGAGGTTCCTCCAAAAATTAAAAATTAGAACTATCGTATGATCCAGCAATCCCACTTTTGGGTATTAATCCAAAAGAACTGAAATCAGGATCTTGAAGATATATTAGTACTCCCATGCACACTGCAGCATTATTTACAATAGCCAAGCTGTGGAAACAACCTAAATGCCCAATGACAGATGAATGGATCAAGGAAACATGTTATATACATACAGTGGAATATTACACAGTCTTTAAAAAGGAAATTCTGCAATATGCAACAACTTGGATAAACCTGGAGGGCATTATGCTCAGAGCAATAATGCAGTCACAGAAAGACAAATACTCATGAATCACTTATGTGAGGTATCTAAACTGGTCAAACTCATAGAATCAAAGAGTATAATGGTGGTTTCCAGGGGCTAGGTGGAGGGGAAAATGGGAAGTTCCTAATCAATGTGTATAAAGTTTCAGTTAAGCAAGATGAATAAGCTCTCAAGATCTGCTGTACAACATTCTACCTATAATCAATAAGAATGGATTGTACACTTAGAAATGTGTTAAGAGGCTGTATATCATGTTGTGTCTCATCACAATAAAATAAAATAATTTTCAAAAAGAGTTCTTAGAGCAAAAAAGGAAAAAAGAAAGACATGAGCCATGTTGATAAGAGAGTCTTCTAGTCTTCTAGTCCCAGATTTGTTGCTCACTTGCTAGATGACCTTGGACTGTCCTCTCAGTCCCCCTGGAACTTTTTCCTCCTTGGCGCAATCAGGAGATTGGTTTCAGTCAATTCTGAAGCCACATCTGGTTCTTAATGTTATCACCCACCTAGCTCTGGTCACAGGAGGCAGAAAGGTTGCTGAGGGTCTAGGGCAGGCTCACAAGGGCAATCAAGGACTATGTCTAGCTCTCTCACCTACATACTTTTCCCCATCTGCACCACCTACCTGCACCCCACGCTACACCCACCCGCCCTCCATCTCAGAGAAAGGCAGGATTTTCCATGTCCCCAGTCCTGCAAGGGCAGGATTTTTCCTGCTTCCCTCTCCAGCCACTGCCCTGACTCTCTCAAAATTCTTGAGAATGTAACCCACTTTCTTTCTCCTCCTCACCCCAGCAGTCTCTATTCCCACCTTCCCCAAAAATCACATTGGGAACAGGAAAAGTCCCCAGTGCGTAACCAAGTTGTCCTATTCAAGCATCTGAGAACGTCTCTCTTTGTACATGCTGAGGCATGCTGGTGCTGCCTCTTTTCAAGTAGATGATGCTTCTTGGCTTGCATTTCTTCTTTTCTAATTACTCCTTCCCAGCCCCTATCACGGGGTCATGAGGGTCTTCTGCTCACCTAGGGCGTACCCTTCCTGTGCCACACGTGATTCCCAAGCCATTGCTGACAGTCCCAGGGTTTCAAACCCTCCATTGCTTTCAAGATACTGTTCAAACTCCTTGGCATGGCACGTAGAACCACCCTCACCTGGTCTCCCACTGCTCACTTCTTGCATTATCCCATTTCTGTTGGAACCACTATACATGTAGCCTTCTCATACTTCCAAGCCTTTGCTCATGCTGAGTCAGACTCCTAAATCACCCTTCCCACTTCTTCATTTCAGAGTCATCTCCACTCCCCCAAGCTGAGCTCTGTTCCCTTCATCATTCTCCCAAAGCAAGTGGTACTACATATACAGCAGAAGTTAAGAACCCATATTCTGAAACTAGGCTGCCTGGGTTCAAATCCCAGCTCTGCTATTTACTACATGTGTGTGTCCTTGGACACGTTACAAGCCTCTTTGGGCCTCACTTTCCTCATCTGTAAAATGGAGATAAGAGTAGCTTCCTCATACATTTCTTTTGGAGATTAGATGAAACATTATGTAGAATAGTGCTAGCTATTCTTAGTATAACCTTTAACACCGCATTTTTTATATATTTATTTATTTATTTATTTACTGCATTGGGTGTTTGTTGCTGCATGTGGGCTTCCTCTAGTTGCAGTGAGCAGGGGCTACTCTTGGTTGTGGTGTGTGGGCTTCTCATTGCAGTGG
This sequence comes from Hippopotamus amphibius kiboko, assembly GCF_030028045.1. NCBI lineage: Eukaryota > Metazoa > Chordata > Mammalia > Artiodactyla > Hippopotamidae > Hippopotamus > Hippopotamus amphibius. Next base: position 12,211,483 of record NC_080200.1, on the reverse strand, counting down.
CTTCTCGTTGCGGAGTGTGGACTCTAGGCGCACAGCTTCAGTAGTTGTGGCATGCAGGCCCAGTAGTTATGGCTCATGGGTTCTAGAGCACTAGCTCAGTAATTGTGGCCCACGGGCATAGTTGCTCAGTGGCATGTGGGATCTTCCCGGGCCAGAGATTGAAACTGCGTCCACTACATTAGCAAGTGGATTCTTGACCACTGCACCACCAGGGAAGTCCCTAACACAGTATTTTGAAAGGAAAGAGATCATGTCACATTTCTATTTATATCTGCATCCCTGATACTGAAAAAAATGGCTGACACATAGTAGGTGCTCAATTAATTGAACTAAACTGAACTATCACCTGTGTGCTGAAGATGCTGTATTAGGATAGGCTAATTGCTGTAACTGCTCCCAACTCTCAATGGCTTGAAGGATTATTCCTTGCCCATGTCACAGTTTGATTAGAAGGGGAAGGTTGGGCTCTGCTTCACACAGTCATGCAGGGACCCAGGCTCCCTCCTTCTTGTGGTTCTTCCATCTTCGAGGCCACCACTGGATTATCTACAGTTGGACTCTGGATGGGAGGAGAGAGAGTATGGAGGATCCTGCAGCTAGTTTCAGGAACCTGGCCTTGGTGTGGCTTATATCACTTCCTCTCCCATCCCATTGGCCAGATTTAGTCTCATGACCCTGTTTTGATGCAACAGGTGCTGGGAAATATAATCTAGCAATGTGCCTGGATAAGACAAGAACGTGGTAATTGGAGAACATTCGGTCTGTGCTGAGCCCCCTCACCTCCAGGCCTGTGCTCAATTTTCTCTAGGAGTTCCATGGCTAAATAAGCAACCCCAAATCACCCAGAACTCCAGCCTGTTCTCCTTCCCTTCCTACTCAATGATGCCATGTCTGCCCCACTCGCACAAACCAGGAACTTAGAAGCCATCATTGCCTTCTTTCTACCCCTCCCTCCTCTTATCCCCATAATCACTACATCTGTTGAGCCCACCTCCTGAATGTCTCTTGGAGGCATGCATCTATTTTTCTCCATCCCCTGCCCTTCCTTAGTTCAGGGTTTATCATCCTTCACCTGGACCACCTGAGTCTTTTTTCATCATCCCATTGAGATTTCACCTCCAGCATCCACTCCTTCTAACCCACTTTCCAACATTCTAACTAAATCCTCCTCATCTAATATTTAAGACAGATCGTGTCACTTCCCACTTTAAATGTCTAAACTGTTGTCTTCAAACCATTTTAGAGCAATGGGACCCTTTCTACCAAATAAATCTCATCTTGAAATAGGCTTTTTAATTTTAGAACAATTTTAGACTTATAGAAAGCTTGCAAAGATAATACAGGAAGTTCCCATATACCCCTCACCCAGTTTCCCCTAATGTTAGCAGGTTATGTGATCACAGTACTCCTGTTGAAGCTAAGAAATTGACATTAGTACATTACTATTAACTAAACTTTTATAATATTATTTGAATCTCAACATGTAAAGCAATAAAAAATGAAGCTTTGAAGCAGAAAAGGACTTTGCAGAAAGTTTCACCTGGTGGCCTACATCCCACTCCCCATTGCCCATGAGTTAACCCCTAAGGTGCCTCTGAGGAACCCAGTTTGAACTCACCAACCTTAGGACAAAAGAAACTCTTTGTTGTGGCCACCTTATCTGGCTCTTGCCCAGCTCACTAGCCTACCTTTTCATTGCCCTCCTCCTTCACTGAGTCAGTCAACAAACACTTATTGAGCATCTGTTATGTACAAGGCAATTTTCTATTTGCCAGGAACACTCTACAGACAAATTTCCAGAACTCATGAAGCTGATAGTCTAAAAGAGGAGAGACAGACCACAGAAAATAAACTTAATAAATAAAATATATAGTAAATAAATGCTGGTGAGTGCTATAGAGAAAAGTAAAGCCGGGAAGGAGCAGAGGGAATGCTGGGGTGGAGGTGCAATTTTAAACAGGATGCATGGGAATTCCCTAGTGGTCCAGTGGTTAAGACTGCCAAGGGCCCAGGTTTGATCCCTGGTCGGGGAACTAAGATCCCACAAGCCATGCAGCATGGCCAAGAAAAATAAAAAAGAAATAAAATAAACAGGATGGTCATGGAAGACCTGACTGAGGAAGTCAAAGGATTATTCTGTCTGCTCCAGCATCAAGAATAGACTGAAGGGAGAACTATACTCAGTGTTTTGTAATAACCTGTAAGGGAAAAGAATCTGAAATAGATATATATGTATGTATAACTGAATCACTTTGTTGTACACCTGAAACTAACACAATATTGTAAATCAGCTATATTTCAATTTTAAAAAAAGAATAGACTGAAGGGTTTTTGGAAGCAGAGATATTATTGGGGAGGTGACTGGAAGGATGGATTTACCGTCGACTAAAATGGGAAGGGGACAGGGTTGGGAGTAGATTAGGAGCTCAGCTTTGGACATGCTAAGTTTTACCTGCCTGAGTAGGGATGTTGTATTGCCCATTGAGTATCTGGAGTGTGACGTTAAGAAGAGAAGACAGGGCTGGAAGTACAAATGTGGGAGTCATCAGCCTGCAGAGGTTATTTATAGCCACGAAACTGAATAAGGGAGTGGATGTAAAAGGGCACCAAGGACTGAGCCTGGAGTTGGCTCTGCATCATTAAAGATGTGGGGAAGATGAGGAGGAGCTGACAAAGGAGACTGAGATGAAGCAAATGAGGGGAATGTGGGTCCTGGATGCTGTGTGAAGGCATTTCACGTAGTAGGAGGGAATGATTGATAGTGTCAACTGATGCCACTGGGTTTACTCAAAACAGAGATGAGAATTAACTGTTAGATTTAGCAGCATGGAGGTCTTTGGTGGTCCTAGCCACAGCTACTCTAAGGAGAGGTTAAGGCAAAGGGCTATTGGAGAGATTACTAACAGTTCTTTTTTTTTATTGAAGTGTGGTTGATTTACAATATTGTGTTCGTTTCTAGTGTATAGCAAAGTGATTCTTTTTCGTATTCTTTTCCATTATGGTTTATTACAGGATATTGAATATAGTTCCCTGTGCTGTACAATAAGACCTTGTTGTTATCAGTTCTTTTAAAGAATTTTGCTGTGAAGCTGGGGGGGGGGGGGGCTGGGGTGGGGGGGGTGTTACCTGGTGGGGAAAGTGAAATTGAGAGATTTGTTTTCTTTTTTAAGATAAGAGGGTTAACAGCAAATTTTATGCTGAAGGGAATAACCCAGTAGGGAGGAAAAACACGATGATGCCAGAGAAAAAGGAGAGGGTTGGCAGGAGGGGCATCTCTCGGCAGCCAGAAGGGGATGGCATTTGGTATATGTACAAGTGGAAGGTCTTATTTTTTTTTCTTTCGTTCTTTATTGGAGTATAATAGCTTTACACTGTTGTACCAGTTTCTGCTACAACAAAGTGAATCAGCTGTATTTAAATATATATCCCCATATCCCCTCCCTCTTGAGCCTTCCTCCCACCCTTCCTATCCCATCCTTATAGGTCATCACCAATCATCCAGCTGATCTCCCTGTGTTATGCAGAAGCTTCCCACTAGCTATCTGTTTTACATTTGGCAGTGTATATATGTCAATGTTACTCTTTCACTTTGTCCCAGCCTCTCCTTTCCCCCCTCTCTGTGTCCTCAAGTCTGTTCTCTACATCTGCATCTTTATTGGAAGGTCTTATTTTAGATGGAAGCATATACAGGCCATTTATAGAAATATAAGGGAAGGCACTATATGGAGTGGTGGGTGTTTGTGGAAGTTCTATTCTAATACTTCTATTTTCTTACTATTTATCAAGGACAGGTTCATGAACAACAAATTCTAGTATATTCAGTAATTATTTGTAGGATGTTTACTCTGTGTCAGGCACTGTGCTGGGGGGTGGAGTGTAGCTGCCCACAAAGGCACGGCGAAGCACCTGCGGTATTTAGACTTCCTGTCCAGTAAAAGACACCGTACATACACACATGAGATTGTTAGGACCAGCAATTTCAGATGTCAAAATCTGAAATTCTTGTCTGTTCCTCTCCCCTGTCTCCCACCGCCTCATCTTCCTCTTGCTGGATTTTAAGTCTTTTGCTCTCCTCCCAACACATTCCAGAATTCTCTTCACCCCACTTCCTGCTGTGGTCCTATCCATACCCCCAAGGCCAACACTCTCTTTCAGGGAAGCAAAGTTCCAAATAATCAAGATTGTATCAATGGGCCCATCTCCATGGCAACAATCATGAATGAGCCAAGCAAGGTAACCCTGGAGATAGCGTGAATGAGAAGTGGTCTGTTGCCACGGAGATGTGCTGAATGGAAAGGCCCCCACTAGCAGGGATATGTCATCAAGATGGAACAGTCAGCATGAAGTCGGTGTGCCTATTTTCAACTCAGAGTTATAAAAATACATTTAATAAAGCTCACGATCCACCTCATTCCTCTCCTTTTCCTCCCACTTCTTCTTCACCCTTCATCCTGCAACTCAACCCAAGCTCAGGTCTCCGTCAAATCCCTCAAGGACACCCCAGGTGGGAACTGTTCCTTCACCACATGACTTCCTTCCTAGGCCAAGTTGGCCCTCTTTTGACCAACCGCTGTCTTCCCTTTAGGAACCAACAGTGTCCCCAAAAGCCATGAGTTGATGGAAAAGACACTAACTACATTCTTTGGAGCAAGAGCAGTTGATAAACTGGACCAACTTAGCTCGCACCTATAAGGGTTCTCTCACTGAATAGACCAGTTCTCCATCAAGGAACTGACATAATGCCCCACGCACAGTAGCATCATGTGATCACACTGGTGATGCTGAACTTATACCCTTAGTACCACTTGGAAGTAACCTGTAAAAACCCAGGACTTAGTGCCTAGGAAGATATCTTTGAAGAGCTTTGAGTCTCTGAAACTCACCCAAGTTCTTTGTATCCTACTCAAAGTACATTTCTTCATTTATCCCTTCATTCATTGGTTCTTTTCCTTGTTCAACCATATTTATTAAGCATTGTAGAAAAGGGCTAGAAATAACTCAAATATCCAATAACCCAGTAGGGAACTATTAAATTATGGTACATCCATCCCATGGAATTCTATGAAGGCATTAAAAGAGAAAGAAACAGATCTCTGGGTACCAGTAAGAGTTTAGCACTTACAGAGCACCTACTGTATAAAAGGCACCATTCTAAATACTGTTCTAAAATGAGCATTAACTCATTAATCCTATACTAAGCTTGTAAGGTAGAGCCTGTCATATTCCCATTTTACAGATGGGAAAATAGGAATCTCTGTATCCAAGTTATATTATCAAGTGAAAAGAGCAAGTTTTGTCATGGTACATATAGCAGCTACCATTTGCTTGTAAATGCATGGACTATTTCTGGAAGATTCCTTAAGAAACTAACAATTGTGTTTGCCTCTGTAGCAGGACCCTGAGAGACTTGGAAGTGGGTGTCCAGAGAAAACTTACTTTCCACAATAAATGCTCTATGCTTTTCTGAATCACATACCACATATGTGTATTATCTTCCACAAAACCAAATGGAAAGTAGCCATTGCCCTAGTCTGTTCAGGCTATAACAGAATATCGTAGATGGGGTGGCTTATAAACAACATGCATTTATTTCTCATAGTTCAGGAGGCTGGGAAGTCCAAGATCAAGGTGACAGCAGATTCAGTGCCTGGTGAGAACCCATTTCCTGGTTTGTAGACGACTGGCACTGTATCTTCGCACAGGGCAAGTGAGCTCTCTAAGCTCTCTTTCATATGGGCATCCATCCCCTTCATGAGGGCTCCACTTTCATGACCTAATCAGCTCCCAAAGGCCCCCACCTCCAAATACCATCCCGTTGAGCATTAGGATTTAACATACAAATTTTGGAGGGACACAAACATGCAGTCCATAGCAGTTGTTAAGTCGTATTGTGTGCCAAATGCTCCTGGATGCTAGAAAAACACAAATGAGCAAAATATTTTACAGGTGAGGAAAATGAGGCACAGAGAATTTAAGTGACTTAAGTGAATTTAAGTGACAGAACTGGGACTCAAAACCAGACAGTCTGGATGCAGGATTTATGCAGAAAAAAAAAACAAAAACAAAAAACAGAGTGTAACAGGAGCTCTGTGCATGTGTGTTTGTGCACATGGGCATATGTGAGCATGTATGTGTGCATGTGTGTACGTGTGTGGGTACTTGTGCTTATGTGCTGGAAGAGGAACATGGCAAAAGAAGAATCTACAGAAGGTCAGACCATGTTTTGAGGGTTTGGGCATTTATCCTGAAAGTACAAGGGAGCCATGTACAGATTTAGACACGGGGTGGCTATGATCAGATTTTTATTTAGAAGGATCACTCTGGCTGAAGTGTGTGGCAGGGATACGAGTGTATGTGAAGGACTCCGCCTGCCTTGGTATGAGGATGCCTGCCCACCCTCTCCACCCAGCAGAGTATCAAAGAGCAGACTGGTTGTGGAGGCCTCTGGCAGAGCTGAGCAGCCCCACTCTGAGGTCAGGTGGTGGGTATCAAGTGTATAAGCTTCTTTTCCTGCTCAAATCGCAAATTGAAGCCGTCCCACTAATGTCGGGGCAGGGGGTCAGGTTCCCTGCTTCATAAAGCTGGCTTGGGGAAAGAACGTCCATCCAGTGGTGCTGATGTGGGCATTGAAACAGAAAGGCAGCATGGATGAGTCCTGACTCTGTCACCTCCTGGCTGTGTGACCCTGGTCGAGTCAGCCAGTCTCTCCGTGACTCAGTTTCCTCATCTGTAAAATGAAGTCCATAATAGCCAACCTCAGGGGGTTAACAAATGTACAGAACATCATTATAATGGTGAGGATGGTAAGGATGCTATGTTACCAGATCACCACTTAGGTTCGAACTAGTCCCCCCTCTTGCAAGCTGTGTGACTTGGAGCGGGTTCCTGAGCCTCTCTGAGCCTCATTTGTTTCATCTATTTAATGAAGATTATGCTACTCCTGCTTCCTAGAGTTATGGAGATAATTGAAGTAATCCACGTCAAGCTCTTAGAACAGCTCCCTGTGAGGACTCAATAAGTATTAGGGACCATTAATGTTAATTATATTACCCTCCTCACTATCTTCATCATCTGCATCTTTATAATCACCACTATTACTCAGTGCCTCTCATCCCCTGCCTTGCCATTTTGCCAATTTTCTTGGAATGGAATTCCACACGTTTCCCCTGAAGGTGGCCACGTCCAATGTCAATGACCCATCCCTAAGGATTCACTAGTTCATTTCTGGAAAGCACTTTGGAGCTGCACGTGCTTTGCAGGCTGGAAACATCACTGGGTTTGGACGATATCATAGCCAACACCCGTTCCCTTTGGCCTTGAGGAACTGAAGGACACTACAGATAGGTCCCTCATGTGTTCTCTTCCTGCCCACCTCTGTTCTTCTCTGGGCCATTTTCTGTCCTTTTTGGGGCAGTCTGGGCCACTTGCCACTTTCAGCTTCCTCGAGAGAGAGAGGACGTCTTCCCAGTGGAAGGCCTGTAGGCACACACTTGGTGCTGTTATTTAAAAGGCAACAGTCAGCTCAAGGGTCAGCACCAAGACGCTTGTCCTTAAAATTAGCAGGAGTCATCAGAGGGCCACCGTTAGCCCTTTGGATTCCACGCCTTTCCCCACATGGCATGAGGCTGAACACAGGTCAGAGATCAGCTCTACTCTCAGGTGGCCTGCCCAACTTCTCCGAGCCTTAGCTGGGAACTGTGATAGTTCTTTCTTTAATGGACACTTTATAGCTTACTTGAAGCTTACTATGAACCTTTCTATGTTTGTGTGAGTATATGTGCACCTTTGTATGTGTGCGTGTGCCTGTGAACCTGTTCTGAGCACTTTACAAATATTAACATATTTTGTCCTCCCAACAACTCATTTCATAGATGATAAGACAGAGGCACAGAGAGGTTAAGTTACTGACCTTAGGTCACACAGCTGGTGAGTGAAGGGACCAAGATTGATCACATGTACGTCTCCATCCTTATAATGGTCATCAATTATAATTTTGTGAGCCTGGCCATGTTCACATATCATATATTTTTCAAACTAGAATAGATAAATAAATAAATAGCTTTGCTTTAGGTTCCCCTTATGCTTATCCAGGATTAGTCGAGTCTATGATACAGACTCAAACAAAGCGAATTACAGAAGACAGACCCAGGAACCAGATGATCTGGGTTCAGATTCTGGCTCTCCTACTTCCTGGCTGAGTGCCTTCTCTGAACCTGTTTTTCATCTGTAAAATGGGGATGATTATAATCTACACTTTGTCAAACTGTTGTGAGCCTTAAAATGAGTTCATATTTGTGAAGCTCTTAGAATGTTTCAGATGCAGAGCAAGCACGTAAATCAACATCTATCCACCATCTATCTATCTATCTATCTATCTATCTATCTATCTATCATCACCTACCAATTGATGTATTGAACACTTGTTGTGTTCCAGGCACTGTTTTAGGTGATGGTGAGGCCTCATCACCCTTTATGATCGTGGCAGGGTTGTGGCGGGGGCGGGGGAGGTATAAACTAGAACAATGGTGTGCTAAAAGGAGGGGGTGCCGTGGGAAAAACAGTAAAATTGGGTAAAGAAAATTAGGAGTGTTGAGTAGGGGTACGGGATGAAGTATTCAGTGGGATGGTCAGGGTAGACTTCATAGGGAAGGTGACATTTGAGCAGACTACTGGGGTGTTGGCATCTGTTACTGCCATTCGGGGGCACTAATATGAGTTTGAAATTCACTTGGGGCATGTCTCACTTGCTCCCATCAGTTGGCCTGAGATCCAAAACTTGGTTGAGGAAGTAGGGCTCTTGTAAAAATGAGTCCCAACTCAAATATCTCACCCCAGAGCAACCATGGTCCATTGGGTCTCATTCTTGTTAATCAGGTTCTAGATCAGAGTTTTCTCAGCTGCAACACAGTTGACATTTGATACCAGAGCATTCTTTCTGTCCTGTTCTTTTAGGATGTTTAGCAGCATCCCTGACCACCACTAACTAGACCCCAGTAGTAGCGCTCCCCAGTTGTGTCATCAAAATATCTCCAGATATTGCCAAATGTCCCCTGGGAGATGAAATTGCTGATTAAGAACCACTGTTCTAGATTGTTAAATGTTATCCTGCAATATAGTGTAAGTCCAAGGCAGAGTGACTCTGAAATTGCCAAGCTTATTATAAAAATACAGGATTGCATAAAGTCCGTGAGCACGATGGTAGCAAACTACTGAAATCACACCCTAAGACATTAGCAGACGGTCTACGGCCACACCACCCTGAACACACCTGATCTTGGAAGCTAAGCAGGGTCGGCCTGGTTAGTACTTGGATGGGAGACATTAACAGTGGACAGTGTTTATCTAGTTAAAAACTGACAAGGACAAAGACACCATAAGCTCTTTGAAAGAGAGTGGTTTGAATATCAAAGGATCAAAACGAGTAATTGGTGAAACCCCCCTGGGAATTTGAAAATGAAAATAATCCCCTTGAAAATTCACGATGCAGACATCGAAAGTGAAGTGTGGGGTATTATGTGTGATCAGGCAGTTTTGCTGAGGAAATTGCACACACACACACATACACACACTCCTCCTTGAGTGTGTGTACCAGGCACCGTGTGCCCTACTGACCTTACGGGTAAGACAGGAATTGCTGGATTATTTTTTTCTAATGAATATTATCATTGCTAACTTCTGGTGGGTACTGTGAGTAGGTTTCTTTACTATCCCTATTTCACAGAAGAGGAAACTGAGGCTCAGAAAGATGGACTAAGTCTCCTACGGCTACACAGAGCCAGGATTCAGACCCCACTGGGCTCCAGGTGCCATATTTTCAGCCAGTTGGCTCCATGGCCACCCTGATCCTGAGAACTCCACCTCCCCACTTCTGGAATCTTCTGCTCTTGCTCCTCATGGCCCTTTCCCATTGACCAGGGGCAAGACGGCTCCCCAGTCTTCCATTAGCTTATGAAACATGATCATGATGTGTGAATTCAAAGGAGTGCTTGGGCTTTGTGGGAAAAACGAAGCAGAAGGATGGATATTTGAGGCAGTCTTGGCATGGTGAGGAGCTTACCGTCGCCTGAAGAGAGCAAGAAAGGAGATTGTCAGGGCTTGTGTAGAACTCGGGGTATTGGCCTTGGGATGGGAATTTGGGGACATTCTTCTAAGGTGAAGAATAAAGTGACTCAAGTTCATTTTGCTGCTTGCTCTCCGAGCCCTGCGTCTCTTTTGCTTTTTTTTTTTTCCTTCTCATTTTTGGATCCGGACTTCTGCTGACTCATCTCTCTGAGCAAGGAAGGAGGGAGGAAGTTGGAATTGTTCATTGACCGTTTTCTTTCTTCAGTGACTCAGCTGTGATTCACATTTTAATTAATGAAGGAGAATAACCCGACCAGTTCTAAGGCATGTGTCCAATCACCCATACCTCCAGGCTGGTTATATTAATAAGAATACCTCCCTCCCCCCCAAAAAATATGTGGGATGCCCTTAATTAAACTACAGCTTCTTCCCTCTCTTAGTCCTAAGGACTCCACCAGGGCCTCCAAATTCCAGGTCCCCAGTGAAACTCCCTCATCCAGAGGCAGCTGGTCTGAGCCCCAAAGCAGCAGGGCTAATTCCTGCAGAGTTAGTCTGAGGTCAGAACCGGAAACAGAGTGTCGAGCCCTCCTGAGACAGCAAAAGGATCATGGGAATGTGATAGCGTTTCCTGAGTTGGTCTTTGGCTATAATCCCAGGCTCAAGCCCTGATTCTCCCCTCCCCCGCTCCCAATACCTTGGGGCCTGAAATTGGTCAGAGTCAATCGCAGGAGCAGTTTCACAGCTTTTGGTTCGCCCGGAGAATGAGAGAGGTCCAGAGCATCGTGACCGCTACTTCCTGAGGGCTTACTATGCATCAGGCGGTGTGCTCAGCACTTTTCATGAATGGTCACATTTAATCCTCCCACTGTCCACAAAAAGAAAAAAACTCTTATATAATTCTCCATCCTCCCTGTGAGGAAACTGAGGCTTGGAAATTTGCCCAGTGTAGACAATTAGTAAATAACTGGGCAGGATATAAACCCAGCCCCTTCCCACCTGAAAGCCAGAGCTCACATCTGCTACACTTTTCTGCCTTTCACTCAGCTGGAAAGAAACATTGAAGCTCATGGCTCATTCAGCAGATACTTACTTATTGAGGCCCAGCATGTACTGGGCCCTGTTCTAGGCACTGGGGGTCTATCAGTGAACAAGAGATAGATGATGGTCTGCATGGCCTCATGCAGCTGATATTTTAGATGCACAAGTGTATTTGTCATTGTGTATTAGATTAAGATACTAGGAAGAGGGGCTTCCCTGGTGGCACAGTGGTTAAGAATCTGCCTGCCAATGCAGGGGACACAGGTTCTAGCTCTCATCCAGGAAGATCCCACATGCCAAGGAGCAACTAAGCCCATGTTCCACAACTACTGAGCCTGTGCTCTAGAGCCTGCAAGCCACAACTGTTGAGCCCACATGCCACAACTACTGAAGCCCATGTGCCTAGAGCCTGTGCTCTGCCACAAGAGAAGCCACCGCAATGAGAAGCCTGTGCATCACAATGAAGAGTAGCCCCTGCTCACCGCAACTGGAGAAAGCGCGTGCACAGCAGTGAAGACCCAACACAGCCAATAAATAAATAAATATTTTTTAAAACAAGATACTAGGACTTCCTAGGTGGCACAGTGGTTAAGAATCCGCCTGCCAATGCAGGGGACGTGGGTTCAAGCCCTGCTCTGGGAAGATTCCACATGCCACAGAGCAACTAAGCCCATGCGCCACAACTATTGAGCCTGTGCTCTAGAGCCCACGGGCCACAACTATTGAGCCCATGTGCCTCAACTATTGAAGCCCAAGTGCCTAGAGCCCATGCTCCACAACAAGAGAAGCCACTACAATGAGGACTCTGTGCACCACAATGAAGAGTAGCCCCCGCTCGCCTCAACTAGAGAAAGCCCATGTGCAGCAACAAAGACACAACACAGCCAATAAATAAATAAAATTAATTAATTAATTTAAAAAAGAGGAAAAAAACCAAGATACTAGGAAGTGTATTAGATACTCCTTATTGCTGTAACAAAAAAGAACAGTAAGGGCTCATACACAATGGAAGTTTAGTTCTTGCAGACACAAAATCCAAAGTGAGTTTTCTTGAGCAGTGGGCAGATCTCTTTCAAGTAGAGAGGCAAAAGCCCAGGCTCCTTCTGTATTGTGGCTCCTTATCTTCAACCCATGGCTTCCAAGGTCTCTGGGCTCCTTGGCGTGAAGCCACAGAAGGGAAAACAGTATGGAGGAGAGCACCAGGGGAACATTTCCAGGCCAGGCCACATCACTTTTGCTCACCTTCCACTGGCCAGAAATTAGTCATTTGGCCACACCTACCTGCAAGGCTGGGAGATGTAATCTAGCTAAGTGCCCAAGAAGAAGAAACAAAAAGCAGTCTCTGCTGTAGGTCTACACCACAGTCAAGCTCCATGTCTTGATCCATGTCGTCTCCTTACAAGTCCTACCTTAGAACAGCTTTAAGAGACACCCCTATCCTCTTCCACCCACCTCGTCTGTTTCTTGGACTTCCTCCTCTAAGGAATTGTTCTTGCCTTACAATGGGGTGAGGCAGGAACCTGGCAGAATGTCTCCCCCAATTTGAAATCTTATTTGGAAAAGGCAGCAGAGTGTTTCTGCCTCCTGAGGTGAGGAAACCTAGAATCGATTCCTGCTTCTCCAGAGACCTTTGTCTCAGGAACTGGACGTTTTAGGAATCTTCAGATGGGCAGCCTTTGCAGTCAGCCATTCTCCCTTTTATCAGTCAAGGTCCCAACAGGAAACGGAATCCACACACCCAGTGGTTTCAAATGAAGAGCATGTCATGAAGAAACTCCTTAAGAGGTCAAGGAAACAGGTAATGGAAGTTGAGATCCCATGAAGGAAGTCATTCTGTCCCTACATTCCTGGAACCCAGTGAAGGCAGAGCCATGCAGGAAGGACTAGGCTCAGAACCAGGGAAAGAGTATGGAAGCAATACTCCAACCTCTCTCCCTCATCTTCTTCTGGTGCCTCCCATTGGCCAACTCAACCAGGGACCAGAGCAAGGCATTCTGGGAGATGTAGTCCCCAGGGTGGATCTCTCAGGGCAAAAGCAAACTAGAGAATGGACCTGGGTGGCAAACCAAATAATTAGCATGCACCAATGTATAACCGACTGCGTGCCCTTGATGATGTAATCCACTCCATGATGCTACTATAGAGCTGAACAATACAGCAGAGTAGCCACTGCTATAATAGCCACATGGCTATTTAAATATATATGTAAAATTGGGGACTTCCCTAGTGGTCCAGTGGTAAAGAATCCGCCTTCCAATGCAGGGGACGCAGGTTCAATCCCTTAATTCTCTCAGGAAACTAAGCTGGCGTGCCACAACTACTGAGCTTACACACCTCAACTAGAGAGCTTGCATGCTGCAAACTACAGAGCCCATGCGCTCTGGAACCCCGCACCACAACTACAGAGCCCATGCGCCCTGGAGCCTGCACGCCAAAACTAGAGAAGAGAACACCTGCACGTCACAACTAGAAAGAAGCCCTCGTGCTGCAACAAAGAGCCCACGCGCTGCATCGAAAGATCCTGCATGCCTCAATGAAGATGCTGCATGCTGCAACTAAGTCCCGACACGGCCAAAAAAATAAAATAAAAATACTTTTAAAAATAAATAAATAAATATAAATGCAAATCAACTAAAATCAAATGAAAATTTTAGTTGCTTAGTCACATTTTAATTCATAGCTGTTGGCTGCCATATTGGACAGCTCAGAATAGAATGTTTCTGAAATGTTCACAGAAAGTTCCATGGGCTGGCATGGGCTCTGGTGTAACCTGAGGTTATGGGATGGAAGAGAAGGGAGTCAGGGGTGAGGCTGGATGGTGAAGGAGGCATATTAGAAGGGGGTTGGGCAGAGTGTGGATTGGTGGGGAGGAGATTCCCTGGATAAAGGAGCAGAAGGAGAAGCAGGGAGGTTGAATGAGCAACTTCGGTGGGATGGAGGCTTCACCCCTTGGGGTGGAGTCAGAAAGCTTTAGTTCAAGGTCAGCTCTGAACTTACCAGGGCATGATCTCAGGCAAGACACTTGGCCTCTTGGAACCTCAGTTTGCCCATGTGAGTGTCAGCCCATCTCCCATGATGCTGATGCCTGTGGATGGGGCTATGGAAATGATCACTGAAGCCAAAATGGCACAAGAGAACCAATGTGTAAGGTTCCTTTCTTTCCTGCAAGACATCCCCTTAGTTGGATCTTCAGCCCCTCAACATTTCTTTCCTTCCTTCCTTCCTTTTTCCTTCCTTCTTTCTTTTTCTTTTTCTTTCTTTCTTTTTCTTTCTTTCTTTCTTTCTTTCTTCTTTCTTTCTTTCTCTTTCTCTCTCTCTCTTTCCTTTTGATTAGTATAACTTCGATTCAACATTTCTTCATCTTTAGTCAGTGCCTTATGAAATTCACCCCACATCTGCTTCTAACCTTTCCATGATTCCTTGGGATCTTGCCAACTTTTTCTTGAGATGTTGGTGGTCACTTTTATGAACTCCCTTCCTTTCAATTTCCTCGGAGTCATCATCTCTTTTTCTGTTTTCTTTTTCTCCTCTGTCTCAGAGATATCCATGTCCCTTCACTTTCCCAAGCCTGGGAAGTATGGCAGAGTAGTTAGAAGGGAATAAAACAAGGGATCAAGACCCAGCTCAGCCATATACTAGCTGTGTGAGCTTGGAGCAGTGATTTAACCTCTCTGATCTGGAAAGTATGGGCCCTACCTCATAGGGTCGTCATGAGGATTGGATAAAATAATGCACACCTCCTGACCCACAGCAAGCATGCAATAAATGTTAGCTTATTTCTTTTTTTAAATGTATCTTCCTGAAATATAGTTGATTTACAATGCTGTGTCAATTTCTGCTGTACAGCTGAGTGATTCAGTTACACATGTATATACTTTTTCATATTCTTTTCCATATTCTTTTCCATTATGTTTTATTACAGGATATCAAATATAGTTCCCTGTGCTGTACAGTAGGAAATATTAGCTTCTTTCCAAATCTGTGTTTTTTTTTTTAATTTTATATTTAGAAGTAGAACCTACAAAGAGAAAAGCACACATCGATGAGTAGAGTTTGAGTACTTTTCAAAAACTGAACACACTCATGTAAACCGCACCCAAATCAAGACACAGCACATCCTAAAAATCCAGAAACCCTCCCAATCACCTCCAGTCACCAGTAATCCCACTCTGACATGGAACAGCATAGATTAGCCTTGCTCATCCTTGGATTGTAAACACATGGGATCATGCAGCGTGCTCTCACTGGCTTCCTTCTCTTGACGTCGTGTGTGTGAGATCCATCCATGTTGTGGCTGTAGCTGTAGGTCATTCATCCTCATGGCTATGTATGCTGCACGCCCTGTTTGTCCACCGTGCTGGTAATAGGCATTTGGATACTTTCCACTTTGGGGCTATTACAGAGAAAAGTACTGTTGACACTCCTACTTGTCATTCGGTGACCAAGGCTCCTGTTTCTCTGGGAGGTATTCCTGGATGGAATTTCTGGGTCAGAGGGCAGAATCTGTTTAGCTTTGGCAGAAACTGCCTAACAGTTTTCCCAAGTGGTGGAACCAACTGCAACTCCTACCAGCTGCGGGCGAGAGTTTAGCTTTTGTTTTTATTTTGCTCTGCAAGTGCCTCTCCCATAGGAGGTGCCCACTGAATGTCTGGGAATTAAGTTAAAAGCATAGTTATCCGTTTCCTCGAGAGCTTTACTCCATCAAATGCCTTGTTTGGACCTTCAGGCTCTTCTCCTCCAGGGACACAATGCTCTTTGCTTGCATTGACAAATCTCCTGTATTTGGAAAGACACTCTGCCCCTGCTCCCCAACTCAAGTTGCCACATTCTCTTCCCCCTCTTCTCAGCCCAGTCTCTCAAGGAGACGTTTCCCTTCCGCCGCCCTTCAGGAGGCCCACCATGACCCTCTCATCTCCAAATCCACAGGCTTTCACTCAGTGGCCATCCCCTTCTTGTCCCCAACAAATTCACCCCTTTGGGGCTCCTGTCTTTTCTGGAATCACTTACCTTGCACCTTCTGGGGTTTTTGCATCTGCTCCTGCTCCTTTTTATTTAAGAAAACATTGCACTTTAACACAGCTTCAGGAACCACCCAAAATAGAAACATGTCCTTTTGTGCTATCCTCTACTTTAAAAGACAAATAAGAGGAAGAACTGTTCCGTGCAAAGGTTAAGGCACTTGAGAGGACCTTGTGTGAGCGGTAAGAACTTCACATTAAGGGAGAAAAAGCAGGAGAATATCTGTGCCACCCAGGGAGGGAGAAGAACTTCTTAAATTTAAAAGCACAAACTCTAAAGCAAAAAAAAACTTGATTATATGAAAACTAAGATGTTCGGTTCAAATAAAGACATAATGGGGGCAGTTTTGTTCCCAGATCCAGATCTTGGCTATACCATGTCCTATGAATCCTTCAGCAAGTTACTCCACCTCTCTGTGCCTCAGTTCTCTCATCGATAAAGTGCAGAGAATAGCATCTACCTAAGGGCTGTTAGGAGTTTGAAATGAGTTAATGTACGTAATCATTTAAAATAGCACCTGACGTGTGGTAAGAACTAAAGTAGTATTTGTAAATAGTGCATAGGGTGGTAGAAAAAAAAAGTGACCAGAGGTTAATAGCCTACAGCTGTTCATTATGGTAGCCCCTAGGGGGATGTGACTATTTTTTTACATTTTTTTTTCTTTTCCATTATGGTTTATTACAGGATATTGAATATAGTTCCCTGAGCTCTACAGTAGGACCCTGTCGTTCATCCATTCTATATATAATAGTTTGCACCTGCTAGTCCCAAAGCGCTAATCCCCACCCCCTCTCCCCCTTGGCAGCCGCAAGTCTGCTCTGTATGACATGTGACTGCTTTTAATGGAAACGAACTAAAAGCCAATACAATTTAAAACTCAGTTCCTTCCTCACACTGGCCACATTTCGAGAGCTCAGTAGCCACATGAGGCTGGTGGCTACCATATCGGCCAACGCTGATCAAGACCGTAGGAGGGAACAGTTAACAACAACACAGCCACCACTGCCAGGGGCGGAGGGGCGGCAGGGGAGGGCTGGATTGGGAGTTTGGGGCTAGACGATGCAAACCATTCTGCATAGAACGGATAATGTATAGCACAGGGAACTACATTCAATATCCTATAATAAACCATAACGGAAAAGAATATGAAAAAGAATATATATATGTATAACTGAATCACTTTGCTGTACAGCAGAAATTAACATGATGTTGTAAATCAACTATACTTCAATAAAAATAAAAATAATAATAACAACCAAAAACAAAAATAACACAGCAACCCCAAGAGGAAAGCAGGCAAAAAATGTGATCAGACAGATGAGGGAAGAGAAGTCTGGAGAGCTAATCAGGAGATGACGTGGTACTCAAAATCACTTGTAATCAGAAAGAGGAAAACAGGGAGTATCTCTGTATGCCTCTTAGAGTGTAACAAATTAGGAAGGTGGTTAAGGCAAGGGTCCGCAGGATGTGGGGACAGAGGAAGCTCCTCCTTGCTCATGGGGCATGGGCTGGGTGGCCACTCTGGAGGGTCATCGGCAGTGCTTAGTCCAGCTAAGTCCAGACCCACCGGCAGTTATGCTCCCAGGCACCCATCTCAGGGAGACGTCCGCTGTGTCTGTAAGGAGTGAGGATGAGCATATTCACTCCAGCACCACCTGTGGAAGAGGAGCTGGAGGCCGCCTGGTGTAAATGTGCCTGGGGCACGGGGAGGTGGGATGTGGCGGACGCATCTAGGGAGCCCAGGGCCCTGCGAGAGCCCCAGACTGCACATCTGCTGTTCTGTTTTCACTGGGTGAAAACAGAAGACAACAGACTATTCCTAACTTCATGCCATTCATGTAAATTTAAAATATATGCACTCAAAATAAAGCACATGTTTTACAAGAATGCACTCCGATAAGACAAAATTAAAAATTATCAGTTGTCTCTTGGGGAAAAAGAATGAAAGTAGATTATGGGGATAAACGGGAATGAATGAATGAACGAACAAACGAACAAGAGCAGGGATTGCACAGACCAAAGGTGACATTATGCCATGAACTGAGAAAGTGATTATCTCAACTCTGAATTTGAGGGTTGAAAAAGGAATTTTAGAAATAGTTTTCCTACAGGAAGCTAAAAGCCAGGTGATATAAGAATGAACTTGAAGAAGATTTGCAAAATCTATGAATGGTAAGAATATAGGCTGCGTGGGAAGCAGTTATGCTCCTAAATACTCATCTCAGGAAGATTGGACCTGGATCTATGAGGGCAGATGCTTCTTTTTTTCAAGGAAGGGAGGGAATATGGGGATATGTGTATAAAAACAGATGATTGAACTTGATGTACCCCCCAAAAAATAATAAATAAATTTAAAAAAAATTTAAAAAAAACATGAAAAAAAAAGTGTAGTTGATTTGCAATGTTGTGTTAGTTTCAGGTGTACAGTAAAGTGAATCAGCTATACGTGTATATGTATGTGTATATTCTTACATATATATACATATTCTTACATATGTATACATACATATATATGTTATTTTTCAGGTTCTTTTCCCTTATAGGTTATTACAAAATATTGAGTATAGTTCCCTGTGCTATACAGTAGGTCCTTGTTGGTTATCTATTTTATATATAGTAGTGTGTATATGTTAATCCCAAACTCCTAATTTATCCTTCCCTTTCCTTTCCCCATTAGTAATCGTAAGTTTGCTTTCTATGTCTTTGGGTCTATTTCTGCTTTGTAAATAAGTTTATTTGTATCATTTTTTAGATTTCACCTATAAGCGACGTCACATTATACCAGATGATGTTTGTCTTTCTCTGTCTGGTTTACTTCACTTAGTGTGATAATCTCTAGATCAATCCATTTTGCTGCAAATGGAATTATTTCATTCTTTTTGTGGCTGAGTAATATTCCATTGTATATGTGTACCACATCTTCTTTATCCATGTGTCCATCAATGGACATTTAGGTTGCCTCCATATCTTGGCTATTATAAATAGTGTGAGCAGGTGTTTCTTCCAGCCAGAGGTCAGAGAGGTTGACGACATCCCCCCTTCTCTCCCCTGCTTTCCAACCATGCTAACATCTCCTTCTAATTCTCCTATCCTCTGCCCCTCCCTCTCATCTCATAACCTCACTCTTCACCATAAGGTCTCTCCAGCCTCAGGGCCTTTGCACATGTTCACTCCTCCCCCACCCAGCACATAGCAGTTGCTCCTCTGCAAATATTTTTTCACATTCTGACTTCCAGCCAGCTAGAGAAGAATCTAGCTCCTTCCTACACTTAGGTTAGTGGAGGCATAAGCTTGGCTGAGGTCCCAGGAGAGGGTAAGTGGGGTGGTGGAGTTAACCAGGGGCAGCACAGCAGAGGCAGCAAAGCCAGACTCAGGATACACATGTTATCTGTGTGACTGTGGGCAAGTAGTTAACCCCTCAGTGTCTCAGTTCCCTTGTCAATGAACTGAGTGTAGAACACTCACCTGGTAAAGATGCTGAGGCATAAAGTGGGACCTCAGTATGTAAAGCCACAAACATGTAACCTGGAAAAGAGAATAAACTCAATGAATGTTGGTTCCTTGATCAGTCAGTTCTGGTATAACTTAGCAGCAAGTAACAAAATAAAAGTTTGATGATGCTGGTGATAGCAGACATTTATATAGAACTGACTAAATGCCAGGCACAGTTCTAAGCATGTCCTCTAAATTCCCACACCTATAAAGGGAAGTACTGTTATCATCCCCATTTTACAGCTCAGGAAACTGAGGCACAGAGACATTGAGTGACTTGCCCAAGGCCACACAGCTAGTGATTGGGAGAACTCGGATTTGAACTGGGGCTCTCTGGCTCTTAACTGCTAGGAAGTGTTTGTTATCCACATTACAAGAAGTCTGGAGGCTAAGAGGTTGGTTGCAGTGTTGGTTCTGCAGCTCAGCAATGTCTCTGAGGAATCCTTTCCATCTCTCCACTCTGCCGTCTTCAGTATAAGGACTTTCCTTGGTAACGTTTACCACTCAAGTCCCAAGATGACCACTCTGTTCCAAGATATCTACCCAGCCATCCTGTGTAGGCACAAAAGCATCCAGCCAGAGAAGAGGAGGAGCCGTCTCCTGCCCTGTGACTCTTCTCAAAAAAAGGGAAACTCTTTCCCAGAAGCACCTAGCCGACTTTCACATAGGTCCTGTTACGCACAAGACTGGGTCATGTGACCAGTGCTCCCATTCAAGGAATCCTGGGAAAAAGAGACTAGTGGATATTTCCTGCCTCTTTTATGCAAGATGGGTTCCACTAGGAGGGAGTGGGATTGGCTATCAAGTAGGCAACCATCCGTGTCTTCCGTGGTTTTTTCCTAGTTTAAGACAAGTCATATCCTCTATACAGCCTTCCATCTCTTCTGGAATATAGTCTATTAGTTATCACTATGCTTTCCTACATTTCACTTCATTATTCATTCATTCATTCAACAAACATTTACTATGCACCTACTGTATGCCAGGCACAGTTTTAGGTCCTGGGGATACAGCTGTGGGCAAAATGGATGAAAATCCCTGCCCCATTGGGGGTACATTCTAGAGCAGCATGATCCAATGGAACTTTCTACGATGATGGAAATGTTCTTTGTATGCGTCTGTCCACATGTGGCTGTGGAGCACTTAAAATGGGACTGAGGAACTGAAGGTCTCATTTAAATTAAATTAATTATATATTTAAACAGCTATGTGTATGTGCACCTAATGCGACTGAGGAACTGAATGTCTAATTTAATTTCATTTAATTTAAATGCATATTTAAATAATTATGTGTAGCTAGTGGTTACGGTATCAGGCAGGATAGCTCTAAAGGCCAAGGGACACATCATCGACTTCTCTCTCTCCACACATAAACACACTCAGTTCTCTTCCACCCTAAAAAGCCTCTCTTCTCATACCCAGGCTCTTTGTTTCTAGTTCCTCTCCTCTTGTTCTCTCCAGCCACCAACCACAGCGAGATCCCCCCCGCCACCCCGCCCAGTGTGTAATGGATGCTCTTCATCCCTTGCATCTTATTCATTTCTGTGCTGCCCTGGAGACCAGTGACCTCTCCTTTCTCAAAGCACTTTTGAAGTTAACCCCCAGGGATGACACTCTTATGCCAGGTCTCCACCTGCCTCTGTGACTTCTCCTTCTTCTCCACCAATATCCTTCCTCTACTTGTCTCTGGTTTTTTTTTTTTTTCCCCACTCACGCCCAACATTCCATTGGGGGCCCTTGGCTTTCTTCATTTTATTTATCTACCCTGGGATATCTGGTCTACCATAACCCTACGCTCTACCACTCCTGACTCATTCACCAAATATGCATTGAGTACCTGGTGGATCATGAAAGGTGCTGCAGGTACTACAAAAAAAAAAGTCTCTAACCTCCTGGAGCTGATATTCTAGAAGAGGAGGTGAATAATAAATACAACTTAATAAATAATATAATTCCAGAGAGTGAAGGTTCTCTTTATCTAGAGGGGACATGGAAATCCTCTCTGAGAAGAAAAATTTGAGCTGCAAGCAGAAGGATTCGAAGAGGGTCAGCTAGGCAAAGAGGGAGTGAACTGAACGGACAGGGCTAGTGTTTGCAGTAGAAGAGATGGCCAATATATCACTCCCATGGTAGAAAGGAGCTTTTCCTGTTGGAAGAACAGAAAGCCAAAGTGGCTGGATTATAGGACAGGGCGGTCCGTGGGCGTCAAGTCATGCGAGGTCTTGTGGTCATGGTACAGTTTGGATTTTATTCTAAGCCTGGTAGAAGCCACTGGAAGGTTTTAATGAGGACGTTACAGAAAACTGGCTTCCCAAATCAATGTGTCCACAACCCAGCTTTGATCTTCCTCCAAACCTCCCCCTTCCTCCATCTTCCCTGTCTCAGTTGACAACTCCATCCTTCAGGTAGCCCAATCCTGACTCCTCTCGCCCACCACATGTTCCATCCTTCCATTGGAAGCCCTGGTGGCTGCCATATTGTTCTCCATAGCACTTCACACTATCTGACATACCATATATTTTCCCACTGTCACTTTGTTCATGGTGGCATCCTCAGGTCCTACCTAAGTGGCTGGTGCATAGCAGGTACTCAATAAACCCTTGTTGAATAAATGAATGACCATCCCTGGGTGGTCCATTCATAACCAGAAAGCCATTCTTCCCTTCCCTTTCTTTCCCACAGTTACCTCCGCCCCATCCAACAAGCCATGTGAGATGAAAAACTGGGGTTCTGGAGTCCTGGGGTCCTGGATTCACATTCTTCATTTTTTTTCCAAACACGTTGTTTATTTACATATAGAAAACAAGACTCTGGCCAGGAGTCCAAGGGCAGGAAGAGCCCTCCAGGCTTCCTGCACCAACTCCTCCCCAGCCAGAAAGAGGGTGGAGGTCTAGAAATGTCGCTCTCCCCATCCCACCATCTCTTGTCCATACTTGGTGATGTGGACCTCCATTCATTAGAAACTTCTCTGGGCTTCAGTTTCCTCCTCTGTAAAATGGGACTCATCCTGCTGATGGCTGGGATTCAGGAAGGATTTGATGAGCCCAGGCAGATTTCCTGGTGCACAGCAATCAATGGCAGCTATATATAAATTGGGGCCTCCTTTGTACTCCCACTGCCTTTGTCCTAGTTCTAGCCCTCATTACGCCAGTTGGCTCTTGCTGCTGCCTCCTAACTCCTGCCTCCATCACCACCAATCTGTCCTTTCAGCTGTCAGGCTTGTCTTCCTAACGCCAACCCTAATCACATCCCTCCCCTGCTCCAAAACCTTACATGACTCCCACTGTCCACACAACAAGCTGCCTCCAGTTCACAGCCTCCAATGGTCCAGCCCACCCAATTTCCCCCCCATCATGTACCCTAAGGGAAGCCTTCTGCCCCTGTTCAGCATTCTTGGCCTGAAAAGGCTACCCCCTCTTCCCATTCTCCTTCTAAATCCTTGTCATCTGTCCAGGGAGGCGGTCGGAAGATAGTACATCTTGGGTGCCAGCTAGGATTTCACTGGGCAGGAGGGAGGTTGGATTGTCTTCATTTCAGAGTCTCAGAGAAGTTAGAGTCTCAAATGCCATGTAATGAGAAAATGCAGGGTCAGGGTTTAACTCCAGGTCTAAGATTTTGTAAGATTTTGTGCTGTGCTGCCTCTTTAGGCTTGGGCTCCACAATCATGCTGTCCCCAGCCCTCCTGTCTATATTCATTTCCTCCTCATTCCTGCATCCTGCAGCCCTGGGGCCAGAAGGACTTGTACTTGAATCTCTCACCTGCTTACTTGTATGGTCATCTAAGGGCATGGCTGAGTTCATCTCAGGTTTATCCTTGTGTCCAGCACAACCAGGTCTAAACCCATCATCTCTCACCTGGACCAGTGCAGTCACCTCCCCACTAGTCTCCCAGCTTCTTGCTTTGACCCCCAGAGTGGTCTTATTTTAATACAAGTCAGATCATGTCTCTTCAATGCTCAGAACCCTCCATGGCTCCTGCTTCACTCAGAGCAAAAGCCCCACAAGGCCCTGCACGATCTACCCTATCACCTCCCAGCCCTCATCTCCTCCCTCTGTCACCCTGGCTTACTCAATTCCAGCCACACTGGCCTCCTTGCTGTTCATCAAATGTACCAGGCGTGGTCCTGCCTCAGGACCTTTGCACTGACTTCCCCTTTGCCTAGAGTTTTCCTCTGACATATTCCTGTGGCTCACTTCACATCATTACCCCACTGACTCTCCACACCTGAGCTATATGGTCCATTCACCAGTGACCACATGTGACCATTGAGCACCTGAGTTGAGGTGTGCTGTAAGTGTTGAATATGCATCAGATTTCAAAGACTTAGTGCAAAGGAAAGAATGTATAAAATGTCTGGTGAATAATCTTTCATATCGATTGCCTGTTGAAATGATAACATTTTGGATACACCAGGTTACACTATATCATTAAAATTAATTTCACCTGTTTCTTTTGACTTTTTTTTCCCGATCTTTATTGGAGTATAATAGCTTTACACTGTTGTGCCAGTTTCCGCTGTACAACAAAGCGAATCAGCTGTATTTATACATATACCTGCATATTCCCTCCCTCTTGAGCCTCCCTCCCGAGCATCCCTCCCACCCTCCCTATCCCACCCCTCTAGGTCATCAGCAATCATCAGGTTGATCTCCCTGTGTTAGGCAGTTGCTTCCCACTAGCTATCTATTTTACATTTGGTAGTATATTAATGTGGCTACTGGAAAGTTTTAAATTTCGCACATGGCTCTTCTTTTTTTTTTTCTTTTCTTTTTCTTTTTTATTTCCTTTTTTCTTTTCTTTTTTTAAAATAGAAGTATAGTTGATTTACAATGTTGTATTAATTTCTGCTTTACAGCAAAGTGATTCAGTTATACATATATATATTCTCTTTTTTATATTCTTTTCCATTATGGTTTATCACAGGATATTGGATATAGTTCTCTGTGCTATACAGTAGGACCTTGTTGTTTATCCATTCTATATATAAAAGCTTACATCTGCTAACCCCAACCTCCCACTTCATCCCTCCTCCAACCCCCTCCCCCTTGACAACCACCGGTCAGTTTTCTACGTCTGACACAGGGCTCTCCTTAAAGTTCTACTGGGCAGTGCTGGTCTGAACGTCCTTAACAATGAACTACTTCCCCGCCAGGTGGGAAAGAGCAACTGGCCTTCACCAATTGATATGTGTGTCATCACTCCCCTCATCCTGCCCCGTGCTGCCAGTGCACCCCCTTCTCTGCACTGCTTTTTTGCCTTATACTCATCATCCTGACATCTGGCATATTTACTGGGTTTATTCTAAGCCTCCCCCACACAGACAGGGATTCCTATGACTCGTGTCCCCAGAACCTAGACAGGGCCTGGCACATTGTAGGTGCTCAGTTAATGTTTGTCAAGTGAATGAATGAATACTCAGCAAATCCTTGTCATTTACTGTGCGTGCCTTCACCAATGGCTTTTATCTGCCAAGAAAGAAGAAAGTGAAATAGACCGATCACCTATAGGATGGAGTTTGAGGAATGCAAATGAATATCGGAAAGTTGGGAGAAGAAAAGAAAAACAGAATTAAATGAATGAAACGTTCTTTCGGGTTGCATGGCATGGCCCACACCTATATTTCACCTTCATGGCACCATCCAGATCCCCACCATGCGCCATCTCATTCCTCGAATTTGCCAAGCTCCTTCCTAACCCACGCTCTCTGTCTCAGCTGTTCCATCAGCCTGGAAAGTTCTTCCCCCATCGACCAGATTCCTCCTTCTCTCCCATGAGCCCTCAGCTTGAGACGGGGTCCTTCCTGGGTCCCAGTCGAGTTAACACTACCTGCTGTGTGCCCTCAGAGCCGTTGTTTTCTCCAACTCTAAGAATGCATCACACCTGTGACAGATTCATTCTCTGTGTGCCTTTTTTGGTAAAACATTTTTCTCCCGCATCACCTCCATGGGGCAGGGAGGACCTCGGGTATTACTCGCCAAGCACAAAGGATGTGTTCAGATGCACATTTCATGATGGTAGAAGAGGCGGTCCGCCCAACCTAATAGACCCATCTCTGTTCTAGGAATAGTTGGAAAAAGAGTTGGGAACACCCCTGTCTTAGCTTGGAGTGTCCCCACATTGACCCTGAAACGAGGATTCAGGTGCAAGTAGTTCATCTGGGAAGTGGACTCCAGGAAGTGTGGGTGGGGGACAAGGTGGGAGGGGAGACAAGGAAGGATGTGGGGTGGAGCAGGTTATCCCCTGCGGGCAACTGGGCTCAGCCTCTCTGGGAGCCTGTGTAGAACTCACACCTCAGAGGATCTGGAAGAAGCGGGCGAGGGAGCTGGGGAATTCATCCACCTACTCTCAGCTGCTCCCACAGGGGAATTCACTCCCTGGGCCTGTCTCAGCTTTGAAGAAAGTCCTGGGACAAAGGCGTGCCAATACTGATTATTTACAGATGCAGACACTGGTTGTCTCAAAGACAAAGAAATGTAGTATATATAAAATAGAGAAAGCCCCCACACAGCAATGAAGACCCAACACAGCCAATAAATAAAATAAATAAATAGTAAATTAAGAAATAAATTTTTAAAAATAGATAATCAACAAGGACCTACTGTATAGCATAGGGAACTGTACTCAATATTCTATAGTAACCTATATGGGACAAGAATCTGAAAAAGAATGGATATATGTATATGTATAACTGAATCACTTTGCTGTACACCTGAAACTAATACAGCATTGTAAATCAGCTATACTCCAATATAAAATAAAAATTAAATTTAAAAAAAAGACAAAGAGATGTAGATACTGGTTATTCACAGATGCAGATATGGTTGTTCAAAGTCGTAAGACCCAGATTCCTGGACAAGACTGAAGACACCGCCAAATTATTTGCGTGGTCTCCCTCTTCTTAACCACAGAGCCCTCTGTTTTTCAGCATTTCTTGCTCATCATCTGAGGCTCCAGTGACAACCTCTCTGTGCCATAGTTCCATGGTGGCTCCTACTACATTTCTTATTCAGGAAATGGGTCTGGCGGGGTCCTTGGGTTGAGGAGGGTCTCTGGGACCCCTTGTCTCACCAGCAACACTTTTTACAACTAAGGTCTCTTTTTTTTTAATTTTTTAATTTATTGGCTACATTGGATCTTCATTGCTGCGCAGGCTTTCTGTAGTTGTGGAGAGCAGGGGCTACTCTTCATTGCAGTGTGCAGGCTTCTTACTGTGGTGGCTTCTCTTGTTGCAGAGCACGGACTCTAGGCGCACAGGCTTCAGTAGTTGCGGCTCAAGGGCTCAATAGTTGTGGCCCGCAGGCTCTAGAGTGCAGGCTCAGTAGTTGTGGCACACAGGCTTAGGTGCTCCACAGCATGTGGGATCTTCCTGGACCAGGGCTTGAACCCGTGTGCCCTGCATTGGCAGGCGGATTCTTAACCACTGCACCACCAGGGAAACCCACAAATGAGGTCTTAGGATGGGATCTTTACAGGGGATGCTTTCTACAGAAGGTTCATCTCACCTATTGCTGCAGTTCTTTCTCACCTGCCCTGAGGTTTGGAGTCTGTAACCCCCTTCTGGGGCTGATATCAGCTGGTCCACCCCAGCAGGGCCACACCCATTGTTTGGGTTGTTTTTATTTTTTCCATTTATTTCTGAGTAGCTTAGCACACTTCCTGTATTCCAGGCATAATGCCAACCACTTCACATGCATCAATTCATTTAATCCTCACACCCCTTTGAGGTGTGGGTGCTGTTGTTATCCCTGTTATACAAAAGGGGGAACTGAGGCATGGAGAGGGGAAGTGACTTGCCCAGGGTCGCCCAGCTGGGAAGTGGCAGAGCTGACATTTGAACCCATGCCAGCTGGTAAAGAGACCTGAGCCCCGAAGGGTCTGCCACTCCCCCTGGTCCCTCCCCCGGGGCCTCCAGCCTCCCCATGATCCATCCTGATTGTGGGTTGCAAAATACACTGAACGTCACCCCGACCACGTGCCGTGGGAAACTTCTATTCTTCTCAGCCTGTAGTTTTTTGAGTGTCATTAACCATACACCTATTTGGGGTCTTTGTCTAAATCGCCTTTTATCCTGTGAAGCAGGTACTATCAGCAATGTTTTACAGATGACAAAACTGAGGCCCAGCAATGTAAAGTCACCCGCCTGTGGTCACGCAGCCAATACACCACACCGTCGAACCCCCGCCCACCTGTCTGACCCTGAAACCCACCTTCTGCTTTCTGTTCTGCTTCTCTCTTCCAGCATCTTGGCAACAGTTGGGACAGAGTTTGACCTAAGGACGCTAAGGGCAGTAAGAGTGCTGCGGCCGCTCAAGCTGGTGTCTGGAATTCCAAGTGCGTGAGTTTCTGACCCTGACAAGGGGTCTGCTCAGGGGTCCCGGGAGCCCTCGGTTTCCCCTCTGTAGAGCGTGTCACAGGGACCCTTGGGTACTTCCCCAGCCTGGGTCAGGGCAGCCTCCTCTTTGGGGAAGCCTCTCAGAAGACCCGCCCCCCCCCCCACCAGGAATCTGGCTGCAGGTCTGGGTGAACTCCTTAAAGCCAGCCAGGGGCCTCACTCATCACCAGAGCACCCATTTATTAAGCATTTCTCTATCAGGAGACATGGTAAGCACCACCCAGGACCTCATACTCACATTCCTGTGAAGTTGATAATGCTTATACCTCCATTTTACAGGTGGGAAACTGAGGCTCAGGGCAGAGTCACGTGGCTTAGAAT
Source organism: Hippopotamus amphibius kiboko (assembly GCF_030028045.1). Taxonomy (NCBI): domain Eukaryota; kingdom Metazoa; phylum Chordata; class Mammalia; order Artiodactyla; family Hippopotamidae; genus Hippopotamus; species Hippopotamus amphibius. Next base: position 12,183,158 of record NC_080200.1, on the reverse strand, counting down.
GGCAGAATTAGGAGTTAGCCTGTCTGACCCCAAACCTAATAATACTGGTGGCGGTGATGGTTAACACTCATTGAGTGCCTACTGCGTACCAGGCACAGCAAAAAGAGCTTTTCGTGTATTATCTTAGTTTGTCCTCACAATCACCCAGTGAACCCATTTTACAGAGGAAAAGGCAGAGGCTCAGAAAGGTTAAATGACTTACCTGAGTTCTTACAGTTTGACAATGATGAGCTCCAAAGTCTATACGCATTCCATGCTATTTCTCATCTTCCAAGGATGCTTCTCCTCCAGACCCTTTGGGGGCTCTATTCAGGGTCAGAATTAGGTTCAGCTGCAAACAAAACAAAACAAAACAAAACGGGGCTAAACTTTTTCTGTCCTACTGCCTCAGCAGTAGTAGTAGTAATTACTAGTATTTTTTTATTTATAAGCACTTACTATATACCAGGCACTGTTCTAAGTATTTGCCATTTTTTTAACTCATTTATCCTCACAACAAGCCTATGAGGTAGGTTCTATTATTACCACCACTTTACATTTCATTAGCTTTGTTCTTCAGGTTCATTGCCATCCAGATATAAAGAGTAAGATTTTCCAGATAACCACCAGCGGGGTCTTTTTAGTAGAAAGAAGGCATTTCTACTCAGCTGTCTGCAAGATGCCAGCAGGTGCCTACGTCATATTAAATCAAGGGCCATCCCAAAGCTAATACTAATAAGGATTTCTGTTTGATGACCACCTATGATATTCCAGGTACTTTGCTAGGTATGAACCCTCTCATTTAATCCTGAGAGGAAGCTGCTATTCTCATCCCCACTTACAGACAAAGAAACCAAGATTCAGAATGGCAGCCTAACTTGTTCAAGTTCACTTTGCTAGTCAGGAGGTGACTAGGTCAGATTCCCTAGAAGCGGACATAGTTAGGTGTTCAGATGCACATGCTCTACTGGGGGAGTGCTGGCAGGAGAGAGGGAATGAGGGCAGCAGAACGGGGTAGTGGGAGGAGCTTTGGAGTATGAGTAGCATCAAGGTTGTCTCCACTTGAGGCCACAGGCTGGTCTCTTGCACTTCTGTGGTCAGTTATTGGGGGTGGGAAATGGGGAACCGATAGCCTCCCAGACAAGGAGTTTTTGATAACCAAGGGCAATTCTATGAAAAGAGGGGCATCTGGGAGCCGTTAGCAGCCAATGCCCACAACAGCTGGAGGGAGGGTCCGCCAACAGCAAAGGAGATCTGACCTGGGCATCAACTCCAGCCAGTGTCCAGAGCCTTAGCCCCTCTGCCACACTGCATCACCCTTACATTTTGGACCCCTTGGAGAAGCACAGTCCCCCTGCAGTCTCCATCCATCTGGAGGTGCTAATTGTAGGCCATGGGAAATTCTTCTTATCAAGAAGCAAGACCCAAGCTGTATGCTTGAATCCTCGTTTTAACCCTAGACTTCCCTAAACATATAGAACCGTGGTTACAAACAGAGGATTTGACATCATTCTGACCTGGGTTCGAACCCTGGCCCTGTTATTTCTCATGCCCTGAGGTGAATCATGACCTCCTCTTTGCTTTGCTTCCCACCTCTGTAAAATGGGGGTAATTTTACATGTGCGCCTGCCTCGTGGGGTTGTTGCTAAAAGCCAACGAAATAATGTCTGGTTTCTCAGGGTTGGAACTAGGACGTTGACTGCTTTCCAGGCAGAGCCGCAGCTGGTGCATACAACACCTTTGTATGAATTAGGAAAAGACGCCCCCTCTTGGTGGAAAAAAAATAAAAAGAGGCACCCCGCTCTGGGTGAAAGCCGCCCAACACCCAAGAGCGGGGCTCAGAAAGCCATGAATTTCCACCTCTCCCTTGCCCAAAAGGTCATTACATGGGACAGCCTATGTCCAATGCTTTTTTAAATACTTTAAAAATTAAACGTGGGGGATGCCCTGGTGGTCCAGTGGTTAGGATTCAGCACTTTCACTGCCATGGGCCCAGGTTCAGTCCCTGGTCGGGAAACTAAGATCCTACAAGTTGCGAAGCACAGTCAAAACAAAACAAAACAAAACAAAAATGCTTTAAAATATTAGGAGGGATTGTTCTATTCATAGAATGAACAGCCTCCGTGTCCTCCATGCATCTTCCTTCACCATAGCCCGGTCCCTAGCCTCCTGTGTGCTCTGGGTTCTAGGGAGGCATCTTGGGGTGGGATTTCAGGCTGCCTTCTCACAGGCCTGTGGGGCCTCTCTCTCTGTGTCTCTCCAGGTTTACAAGTCGTCCTGAAGTCGATCATGAAGGCAATGATCCCCCTGCTACAGATCGGCCTCCTCCTATTTTTTGCAATCCTTATTTTTGCAATCATAGGGTTAGAATTTTATATGGGAAAATTTCATACCACCTGCTTTGAAGAGGGCACAGGTAGGTCCGAGCAGCATCATATTTTCTTTTCCAACCTTCTTCCCCTTTCTTTTCTCCCCTGGGAACGAGTTCCTAGAAGGGATCTGCAGGGGTTTGCTCCTTTCTCCTGGAAGTTAGGAGAACCTCCTCCCAAAGGCACTGCAAGTGCGGCAGGTCATGAAACAATCCCCGAGATCTTGGTTGTTTCCGGGGCATTCCATCGAGGTCCCCAAGAAGCTGTCCCAGGTGAGTGGTTTATTTAGGAAGTGATCCCAGGAAGCACCCTCTGGAGAGTGGGGAAGTGAGACAGGGAAGGGAAAACATCTAGGAAAGGGAGTGTTATCAAGTAGGTTACCGTCTTGGGCAACCAGACTGCAGCTCCATTGGGCACCTCAGGGAAACAGTGTAGGTCACATGCCTCAGAACCATCCCACACGAGGGGCGAGGGCGCTGGGTATGTATTCACCAAATTCTGTCCAACATGGGCGAGGAGTGCCTCCTGGGTGGGCACTAATGCCCTAGCACAGCGGGCTGCCCCGACGCTGGGCTGGAGCAGGCATCAGAGGTGTTTTCAGTGGGCGTGTGTAAGGGCAAATGACAGCAGAATATGGACGTGGTGCCCACAGCCCCTGCCTAGTTACCTTGCAGTGACCCCAGACCCTAGTGCTTGCTGAATGCTAAAGCCTCCTTGCCCTGGAGGAAAGGAGAGTCGAGGATGGTTCCTCCTGGTCTCCCCCAGAGTGTGCCTTAAAGACATCCCTCTGGGAGTCCTGGCACCAACCAATCAGAACCTAGCACAAGCAGGGTCTTGGCTCCTCCCCTCTCCGCACTGTGCCAGGGTCAACCCCTTAGCAGCTGGGTCAAGAAGGCGGGGGGCGGGGGGGGGCACAGGAGAAAAGCGAGGAAGGCCAGGAGCCACAGCCCTGGTGCTCAGCTCTGAATCAGCAGTGGGCCAGCGTGGGTGTCCCCAGATATCCACACACTCAGGGACCCGATAGCTTCCAGATACATCTTTGATTAAATCCCCTGCTGTGCAAGCCTAGCTACTTGCTCTCTGAAGCCCAAGAACCAAATGAAATCAAATAGGAGAGAAGCTTTTATTTCAATATTTGGACTACGGGCCGTCTCAATGTGGACCGGCTGAATGACGGCGCTAGCTGTGGGTCAAGGAAACTGTGAATTGAGACAATAAAGCCCAAAGGGGAACCCATGTGGGAGAGGAAAGAGATTTCAGGCCTGTCTTATTGGGAAGAAGATTCTGTCCTGGAGTGGTTTCCCATCCACCTTCTCTGCCCGGTGACCCCTGGGTAGCAGAGCCTGCTCCCCAGAACTCCCAGAGGGCAGGAAAACCCAGTAGGGAATGTTTATTCGAGATGCTTTTCTTGCCTCCTTTTTTCCTGCTCCTCCCATCTCCCTCTCTCCTGGGCTTGTGAAGTTTGCTCAATATGGGATGTCCTAATTATTTTTTTCCCCGATGAAGAAGGTGTTAATTGAGGCAGAGCTATTTCTGCTCCTGGCCTTGTCACCCGGGCGGAAATGCTAGAGGGAGAGATACAGGGCAGGGCCCCTTGGAAAAATCAGCCAAAGGCAGAGAAATCAGGGCTCCTGGATCCTAGGTTTTTTGTTTTTGCTGGGGTTTTTTTTTTTTCTCTCTCTCTCCAGCCAAGGGGACAGAGGACTGGCTTGAGTCTGAATTGGGGTTGTAAGGGGACAGATGTGGGTGGGGCAACTGGAGGGTAGGAGGCCTTGATTTAGGGAGGATGACTGAAAAGCTCACAATTAAAAATATAAGGCGTGTGAGTAAGAGACATATATACAGACACCCAGGCAGCAGGTTAATTTTAAAATATATTTATAACCAAATTTCTCAGACTCTCTGGACGGTTGCTTTTCTAGAAGCAGCCCTCAGAGTGTTTCATGATGAGGGGGCGGGTGAGGGGTTGAGGGGGGTGGGTTGAAATCAAGAACATCACTAGGCAAGGCTGCTAAAGACAGACAGGTTCCCCTTATCATCAGGAACCCGGTTCCTGTGCGCCCAGCACCATGCTAAACACCCAAAGAAATGCAAAGGAGAAGTGCGAAAGCTTCCTGCTTTCCAAGAGCTTCTAAAATGGTTTGAGGAGACAAAACCCCTTGTCTGCAGCCAGTCCATAGCAACACAGGTTAATGCCTGCTTTTGCCTCCTCACCAAATGTGAACATTCAGGAGCTATTGTAGCCTCAAGGGGAAAAAAGGGACCAGTGTTCACTGGGCAAACTCGGGGTGGTGGGGGAGAGGGGAGTGCCACATTGGTGGATAGGTATTGAGCCAGACTTGGACACAAGGTGGAAATGGAGAAGGTTTCAGACAGAAGCGACCTTCCCATCTCATTCATTATAGAAGCCCATGGAATTTTCCCCCTTGCCCTAAGTTTATGTTTAAAAGATATTGCCTTCCAATCTGTATTTATTCAATAATAGCCCCCATACCAAATCTGGAGTGAATGGGGAAGGGGTTTGCCATAACTTAAACTAGTGGCCGATGTGTCATTTCTTCTTGAGTAGTAAGTGTCCCTTCTGAGATGGTAAATGCCATTTTGTATGACCTAGCGTTTCTATTTAACCAACGTTTCAAAGGCCAATAAGATTCATGCATTCCATGTTGGTTTATTTTGCTCTGTTGCTTGCTAAGTGGAGGTTGAGAATGGGCTGCAAAGCCTGTATGTAGCGCATCCATTGAGATATATTTTTGTTTAGTGGGGAGCTTAAGTTTACACACTCTGCTGTTTGATTTCTTGTCGGACAGTGTGACTCTCTGAAAACCTTCAAAAGTGTCAGTCACGGAATAGAATCCTCTCATATCCATGGCTCTGGTCCAATGCGGACATGCCCGGAATATTCTGTGCCCCCTGACTCCATGTTCTCATGAAGACATCTCTCCTCTGTCTCCCCATCAACACCTTAGAATTCAGACTCAACCTTTATCGCCCAACCCAGTTTTGCCAGGAAGCTGTTTTTGGTTTCAAGCAAAAGGGGCATCCATTGACATGTGTCTCTTTCTTTGTGGCATTTTCACAATCTGCCTCCTGCTATTTGGAGAGAAAGTTTAGCTCCTGTGCCTAAGGGTGAGTACTGTGTGTACTGGCCTCCCTCGCCCCCAGAACAGCTCCCTGAGCCCAGTACATCTCAAGAAAAAAAATCAGACTACAGAAGAATAGCACAACACAATTGACAAATTTGTGCTAATGGAAGTCTGGAGAACACTGCCCCAAACTACGTCAAAATGCACACAGCACATTTACTAAAACTGATTGTATTCAGGACCTTAAAGTGCATCTTGATAGATTTCAAAGGACAGAATAATACAAAACATGTCCTCTGACCACAATGCAATTAAGCTGGAAATGAAAGTGTTTGGAAATCAGGAGACATGCTTCTTATTTGTAGATGAAATGGTAGAATAGCCAAGATTTGCTTTAAAAATATTTTAGTGGCAAGACAAAATATTTGAGTATGGGGAGGGGATGTGGATGAAATAAGATTAGCCCTGAGTTGGTAAATGTTGAAATTGGTGATAGGTACAGTGAATTCGTTATATTATTCTATTTTTGTAGATATCTGTCAAATTTTTAATGCTTCTTGGTCATCTGTGAGTCAAAGAAGAAATAATGGAAATTGCTAAATATTTTACTTGAACAATAATGATAATAATACATGACAGAATTTGTGAGATGCAGTTAAAGCTGCACTTCAAGGGCAACTTATAGCCTTAAGGAACGTTAATTCATCTCAAAAGTTTAGGAAAAGAACAAAAAAAAAGGAACAAAGCTTAGAGAAGAAATTAATGAAATAGAAAACAATGAATAGATCAACAAAGCCAAACATTTGGCTTTTTGGAAAAAGACTGATAGATTCATCCTGATAGCCATTTTTCTTCAACAGCATTGAATCTTTGCTGGCTCCTGTTTCTCAGAGCTGGTTTTGATGACCCTTTCTCCTGATGACCTTTTCTCCCCTTTCCTTTCATAGATGACATTCAGGGTGAGTCTCCAGCTCCGTGTGGGACAGAGGAACCTGCCCGCACCTGCCCCAATGGGACCAAATGTCAACCCTACTGGGAAGGGCCCAACAATGGGATCACTCAGTTCGACAACATCCTATTTGCAGTGCTGACTGTTTTCCAGTGCATCACCATGGAAGGATGGACTGACCTCCTCTACAACGTAAGTGATGTGGGGTCATGGAGAGCCAGAACCAGCCAACTCCTGAGGCTGCAGTGGAGGGACCTGAGCCAGGGAGGCAGCCAAAGGACAACTCAACACGACCCCAGGAGAGCCGGTCTGAGACAAAGTCCTTTGAGGATATGGGGGTGTTGCCCTCAGAACTCTAAATAGAGAAGGGCCCTCGGGAGATGGAGATCTAGAAGGCACACAGATGCTGAATAATTTTTTTTTATAAATTTATTTATTTGTTTATTTTATTTTATTGGCTGTGTTGGGTCTTCGTTGCTGCACACGGGCTTTCTCTAGTTGCAGTGAGTGGGGGCTACTCTTCATTTTGTGGTGCGCGGGCTTCTCATTGCAGTGGACTCTCTTGTTGCAGAGCACAGGCTCTAGGCATGTGGGCTTCAGTAGTTGCAGCACATGGGCTCAATAGTTGTGGCTCACGGGCTCTAGAGTGCAGGCTCAATAGTTGTGGCGCACGGGCTTAGTTGCTCCGCGGCATGTGGGATCTTCCTGGGGCAGGGATCGAACCCGTGTGCCCTGCATTGGCAGGCAGATTCTTACCCACTGCGCCACCTAGGAAGTCCCCTGAATAATTTTTAATTGCACAAGTTTCTAAATAAAATTTTAGATTTTTGATTATGTAAAGGTTGTGTAAGTTAAGAACCAACATAGATGAAAGATAGAGAAATGTCTTTGAACACCTATGCAAAACAGTTCTGCACTGGAGCCCTCACTGGCCCTCCTCTAGCCATGCCCCTCCCTATGGGGCTGATAGGAAGTATCTACCAGGAGCTAGTGCTACCACCACCCCACTTTCTAGATCACATTTTGGGTCATCTGAGATCCTAGAATTCTCTGCTCAAGCCCAGATTCCGTGAACTTGCATGAAATTCTTCCATGGGTCTGTTCTCAGACTATATCACCCATTTGTACCCCCTGAGGGTCAAGGGTGTCCTTGGGGTGGTTGTTGGCATACATGTGGCTGGAGTTTGGACGTGCAAGTTGGCGTGTCCGTGCAAGGTGTGTGTGGAGCCCTCCCTCCCCTGCCCCCAGGTTAAGGTGCAGGGAAGCCTGTCCCCACCCCATAATCCAGTGCAAATATCCAGATTCTAAATTCCATACTGACCTTCCTAGTGCTTACAAAAGTATTTTTTTTAAGGAGAAGCATAGAGCATGTTTTATTTAGTAGCTCTTAAATATTTACACATATTATGTGAGCCTCGGTTGGTACTCTTATCCTACGTCTTGAAAATGTTAAGGACAGGTCTAAAAAGATGCTCCTACCTGCCTCCCCTTCCATCCTGTTTCTTATCCCCCATCCCAAGGCTGCTCCACATACATACTGAATTGCCAGTTAAAGTCCTGCCCTTGAGCCAGAGCTTGGCCTACTGGGGAAGCAATACTCGGCTTCCTACTACAAGCAGAGGAGTCAGGAGGCATGTTTCTTAAGGAATTTTCCCCCTTGGGGGTGGCAGGAGATTTACAAGAACCCATCCTTTTGGTTTGTGGCTCATTTTAGGGTGGAGTTGAAAATGTAGCTTGGGAGTGGGCAGCAACTACTGTGGACAGTTGTGCATGTCACACACTGCACAAGTTACCACATCTCAAGAGTGTCATTCATGTGGTAGACCACATAGACTTCTACTGTTATTATGATAATTTATTGACAAATATAAAGGATATGGGAAAGGGACATGATGTCCTAGTTCGCATAAAAACCTTGCCTGAGCATATGGCATCTCTAGGAACAGACTGCAGATTTGAGATGCTCAGACTCTTTCTTGGGCCTGACCTGCAAACAGCTTGGGCTAAAGGTCACACCCAGTTGACCAAAGCTTGCTTGGGGATTTTATGGGCTCTAGGTTTTTTTCTTTACAAGGCTGGTGCAAGAGGAGGCTTCAGAGGGAAATGAACCCTCCTGGGAGTGGAACAGAGCTGGGAGACAGTAAGGTAAGGAAACTCAGGCAGAGAGTGGGGGTGGAAAGCAGGAGCTAAGATAAGTGTGAACATGGAAACAGGTAGTATCACAGGGTTGGACATCCAGAAAAAGGGTCCAGAGGTTCATAGGAAGACAATGAGGATATTCTCAGTGGTGGGAAAGGAAGTGTGAGCAGGAACACAAATTTCCAGAAGGTGCTATGGTTGTAAGTACCATTGTCTGAGGAGATGTTTGCCCTGGAAGCTTAAAGCTGAACCACCTTAGGGGAAGCAAGCTCAGGGGAAACAGTTGAGAGAACAGAGTTAGGCATCAGGCTGCCTGGGTTCCCATTACGACTCTACCATTTCCTTGCTGTGCAACCTTGGGCTCTCTGTGCCTCCATTTCCACATGTGCAAAACGAGGAGAAGCACATCCTACTTCACAGGGCACAAGGACTGAGTGAGGTGAATATGTGTGAAGCATTTAGAACAGGGCATGGTCCCGGGTAAGCTCACTGTAGGCCAGATTTTCCACCCCAAAGGGTGGAAATGTGTATGAATTTTTCATTGTGAAAACTCCAGCAGCACCTGAAGAAGTGGAGTGAGCCATTGGATCCCACTTTATTCACCACTCTTACCCCACTGGTAACTGCCACTAAATCAGAGTAGCCTTCTAGAACTTTCCATGCACTTACATCCCATAATCATGCTTTGGGTAGAAATCCAAGCACGGATTTGAACCTAATGTGAGCCTAGAGCAGCAATAAAGTACCACAAACTTGGGTGGCTTAAAACAACAGATATTATCTCACAGTGTTGAAGCCAGAAGGTGTCAGCAGGGCCAGGCACCCTCCAAAGGCTCTCAGGGAGGATTCTTCCTTGCCTCTTCCAGCTTCTGGCAGCTGCCAACAATCCTTGGCTTTCTTTGGCTTATAAATTCTCTGTCATCCATCTTCACATGGCCACCTTCTTATAAGGACACCAGTCGTGTTGGATTAGGGCCCACCCTGCTCCAGTACAATGTCATCATAACTAACTACATCTGCAATAACCCTATTTCTAAATAAGGTCACATTCTGAGGTCCCAGAGGTTTGATCTTCAGCATATCTTGGTGGGGGGGGCGTGCATATTTCAGTTCCTAAGTCTCCCAAATAAAGCGCTTGCACTCAAACCCTTATCCGGGACTTCCTAAATTAAGACAACTGACCCAACCCCACAACACAACCACTAGGACCACTCACTGCTAAAAGCAGAGGCTAAGGTGACATCTTTGAGTTTCTGCTGGAGAGGGCAGAGCTATTGCTTTTTCAGACTCATTTGGGACTTGCCCTTGTGCTCTGCCATCTGCCAGGCTTGCCCTAGGAGGCCCCTAGCTCCATCCAGCCACAGGCAGGCACAGTGTTTGGACTCTTTGTCCTTTATGGTTGTGCTAAAGCCAAGCTCGTGGGTGTGGCTTCACCATCCACTGTCAGATGAGATCCGTGGGAAGAGTCCAAAAGCACCTGCTCCATGCATCTTAGAATCCACAGGCACAGATGCCGAAGGATGTTGCGCATCTGGGTGAGCAATGCTTGATGATCCCATCATCTCATTTCTTTTCTCAACGTCATTTAAATCCATTTATTTATTCCATAATTACTTATTGAGCACCTACTGTGTGCTGGGAAATTATCAGGTGATCAGGGACAACACAATGAAGAAGATAGACAAAAATCCTCACCCTTGTAGGGGAGACAGATGGGACCAATAAACATTATAAATAATAAACTACTCAGAAGGTGGAAAATAGACATTAAAGCAAATGCATAATGTGGGATGTGGTAACATGACCTGTGTCATCCAATGAGGACATCAGCAGCGTAAAAGGACAGGTGATGGGGTGTAGGGGCTAGTTTAGGTCAGGCAATCAGGGAAGGCTCCTCAGAGGAGGTGACATGTCCATAGAGAAGGAGAGAGCCAGGCAGATGTTTTGGGGAAGAGCATTCTTGGCTGAGGGAATAGCAGCTCACCTATATGGTGTGTTGGGGCCCTGTCCAGATTTTTCCATTTTCACTTTGTCTCTTTTCTTTCCCACTTGGCTTCCTGGCTAAAGTACCTTTTAGAAAAAGCCTAACCTTAACTAATCAGCAACACTGTCGAAGATTTATATCAGGATGTGTACCCCAGCGTTATTTATAAAAATAGAACAAAACTGGAAGCAACTGGTTAAATGCCGTATGGTCCATCCATATGATGGAGTATCATGTCATCATTAAAAATCATCTGTTGGGAGAATATTTAAGGACGCGGGGAAACGCTCACCATATAATGACAAGTGAAGGGGACTGATTTTAAAAAAAGAATCAAGGTGAGATAAGCCTTATGTCTTAGTCAGCTCAGGCTGACATTACAAAATCCCATAGGTTGGGCAGCTTGCACAACATAAATGTACTTTCTCACAGTTCTGGAGGCTGGAAGTCTGAGATCAGGGTGCCAGTGTGGTCTGGTTTTGCAAGGGCTCTCTTCCTGGCTTGCAGACAGCTGTCTTCTTGCTGTGTCCTCACATGGTAAGGGGAGAGAGAGAGAGAACAAGCTCTCTAGGATCTCTTTTTACAAGGACACGAATCCCATCATGGGGGCCCCACTCTCATAACCTCCTATAACCCTAATCACCTCCCAAAGGCCCCATCTCCAAATGCCATTTCATCGGGGATTAAGGCTTCAACATATGAATTGGGTTGGGGAAGGGACACAATTCAGTCTGTAGAACCTTATAATCTCAAGTGTGTAATTTTGAAAATATAAGGAAAAAAAAGACTGGCATCTAGGTAGTGGGATTTGGGAATTTTTATTTTCTTGATACTTCTCTATATTGTCCAATTTTTCTACAATGAGCACAATTTACTTTTACCTTCTTTTTTTAATTGAAGGATAGTTGATTTACAATATTGCATTAGTTTCAGATGTACAGCATAATAATTCAATTATTTTTTTGCAGATTATATTCCATTTTAGGTTATTATGAATGTTGCATATAATTCCCTGTGGTATACAGTAAATCCTTGTTGCTTATCTATTTTATGTATAGTAGTTTCACAATTTACTTTTATAATCAGGGAATACATTTAAACTTGTCTTGCTAAGCGTTTAGGAGGAAAAAGAGATTTTTTGGTTACTCAAAGGCCAGGAGATGGGGAGGAAGGTCAGGAAAAAGAGCATTTTCTGGGTGCCCGCTGTATGTTGGCTGTTTTTATCTTACATTACCCATCCAGAGAGAGTCCATGCCAAAATAAATAAATGACTTATCAATTGACATAACAGTAATAAATGGTCATCTTATTGCTTTATTATTAAACAAGCAAAGTAAGTGAAGAAGAGACAAATCTTCTTACAGAAGGATTCCATTTAATATATGTAGACACCCCCCTCCAGGAATGCAGTTTAATATACCCCCCCACCCTTAATTTGAGAATGGGCTGGAGTTAGTGACTCACTTCTAAAGAATAGAGTAAGGAAAGGAGGTACATCATTTTACAGTGGAGAAACCTATAAGACACCACCTTAACCAAGTGACAGAGCTTGACATCCCCAGTGGATGTGTGATCATAAGACCTTTGATTTGATATGAAGGGGAGGGAACCTCATCCCCAGGGTTTTCTTCTCAAAGACTCATAACCTCATAATCATGAGCAAAACATCAGACAAACCCAGATCAGGGGGCGTTCTGCAGGATACCTGGGCAGTTCTCTTCAAAACTGTCAAGGTCATGACAAATAAGGAAAGACTGAGAAACTGACCTAGACCAGAGGAGCCTAAGGAGGTGTGAGGACTAAATGCAATGTGGGATCCTGGATGGGGGCACAGAAAAGGGGGCGTTAATGGGAAAACTGATGAAATCCCGATAAAGTCTATAAATAATTGGTGAAAGAGAGATTACTGTCACCCATTTTACAAATAAGACTCTGGTTGAGGTTGTTGCCAGAGGTTACCAGCCAAGAAGTGGCAGTACGAATTAAGGCAAGAGCCTGTGAGCTCTGAATTCCTCTTCCCTGTGCTCTGAGCTGAACCCAGAGAAATAGATATTGGGGGTGGAGGAGGGGAGGGGAGATTAGGAGAGAGGAAAAGAGGTGGGGGGTTGCGAGATGGAAAAGGAGGGAGGGAGAGACGAAGCATGGGAGGGCAGTTAATTTTTAAAGGAGGAATTTCTTAAAGCTCTCACTAAGTCTGGGGCAGAAAGATGGAAGATTGGGAGCAAAGAGAATTCACCTGAAAGAATTTTAAACCTTGTTGAGCCATAGACCCCTTTGTCAGTCTAATGATTTTTAAAGTCTAATAAATTAAAAGGCATGAGATAATGAAGGAAGCCAAATGTACTGAAATTGTTATAAAAATATTTTTAAAAACAGATTTGTGATATAGTTTTAGTGTTTATAACACACTGCCAACAGTACCTGGTGATGGGTCAGATAACCTCCATGATTTCATGGGAATGTTGAAGCTAAAAGATTTTGCAAGATATCCATGAACTATATGTGATTTCTGTGGATGATGGGCATCACTGGTTCTGCCCACACTGTTGCAGTTTGCTGCCTCCCCTCATAATGGAAGAAAATGCCCCACTTCTGGTGGAAATTAGGTAAAGCAAAGGATAAATTTTTTCCATGCAAATTCACAGACTCCCCAAGGATTCCCACCCCAGTTGAGCCTGAGGGAATCTCACAATGACTTCTGTGGTTACTTGGCTGGGAAAACCCTCCAAGGAGGTGATAGTTTAGCAAGTAACTGAAGTTCTTGTTGTCCATGTCTGGCTCAGCCCCCACCAATCCAAAATGTCAAGAGTGCCAATGTGGGGACACTCTGCTATAGAAGACCAGGGATCCTTGAAGATGAGGCATTGGCACATCCCTGGGCATGGTGGACCTGCCCTCTTTAGGACTTTGTGGTAGGGTGAGTACTTATCCAAGCCTAAAGACTGCAGTGGCAAGTATATTGAAATTCTGTGCCAAAAGTGCAGTCCAAATCATGTCTAACTGCTATAAAATAAACCTCAGTCAACATAGCCAAGTTATGCCCTTGTCCTGCAACATTTGAAGGACCCACATGGCTCTTGTGCCCATCTCTGGACCTTCCTGGGGCCCAAGTTGGATCTGGGCAGCCTTCTGGAATCATAATGGGCTATCAGCCATTTCCTCTGTGCCTGCACTTTTCTGGGTGTTTCTCTGTGCACCAGCCTGTGACTCCTTGATGTTAACCCTCTAACGTAAAGCCTTAAATATTCCCAATTTAGAGATGAGGAAACTGAGGCTCAGAGCCACACACAGGGAGTTAAGGTTGGAATCCAGCTCTGACTCAATGCTGGCTCCCTTAGAATCTGTCATTTGCTACCTCCTACAGCAAACAGGATGGAGGACTGGCTCTCTGAGCTCAAGGGGGCAGGATGGGAAAGCCCAGGAGGGCTGCACTGGGGCCATTTGCTGGAGACAAAAGCCGGTGGTTCTGTGTATTGCTTGAGTGACAGGCAGTCTCATTTCACAGGGACCCCCTCACCATATGTTCCTGCAAGACTCAAAAAGAAAAAATAGAAATCACCTCCACCTGACGCAGAGGACATCCCCAATGTGCTCCTCATCAGCTGGGCCAAAGCAGCCTGGGGGTGCAGTGTGGGTGATGGGACCTGCCCTCTCTTGGTTGCTACTGGGGTGGGGAGGGGAAGAGTCTGCGGTTCCGGCAGGACCAATACATCTTGAGTTAACTTTTGGCCATTCACTGAGAGCCTACTGCATCCCTACATCTTCCTTGTATCATCAATTGATCCATAAAACAACCTCATGAGGGGAGACATTTTTAGGTCCATCTTCCAGATGAGGAAACTGAGGCCCACAGGGATGCAGTGACCTGCCAAGATGCCCTTCTCAAGGGTAGTGAAGTCAGGATTTGAACCCAGCACTGGGCATTAACTGTTACACTCCCTCCCTCTCTCTCTGACTCACCCCTTCTCTTTCTTTTTCCCTCTCTGTCTTTGTTAATTCTTGGTCTCTCTGTCTCTCTCTGTCTCATTCTGTCTCTTTCTCTCCTCCTTTCCTTTCTTCGTCTCTTTATCCCTCTCCCTCCACACCTCTTTGTGCTTTTCTTTTTTTTTTAATTTTATTTATTTATTTATTTATTGGCTGCATTGGATCCTTGTTGCTGCGGGTGGGTTTTCTCTAGTTGTGGCAAGTGGGGGTACTCTTCCTTGAGGTGCACGGGCGTCTCATCATGGCCGCTTCTTGTGGCAGAGCATGGGCTCTCGGCACGCAAGCTTCAGTAGTTGTAGCACACAGGCCCTAGAACACGCAGGTTTCAGTAGTTGCAGCACATGGCCTCAGTAGTTGTGACTTGCAGGCTGTAGAGGGCAGCCTCAGTAGTTGTGGCACATGGCTTAATTGCTCCACTGCATGTGGGATCTTCCCAGCCCAGGGATCGAACCTGTGTCCCCTGCGTTAACAGGCGATTCTTAACCACTGCGCTACCAGGGAAGTCCCTCTGTGCTTTTCTCTGTGTGTTTCTTTTACTCTCTGTTTCTCTCCCTCAGTTAATGTCAATTAGTAAAGCGGCAGAACTGTGCTTAGTTGATGATTATAAATGCAAGTCCCTTGACAACTGCACTAATGGTTGAAACTGATATTTGACCTAAGCCCTAGTGTAATTCATAGATGTTCATTTTGGCCAACATGAAAGCATCAGATCTGGGGGAACTTTAGATCACTCATTCATTCAGCAAACATTCATTGAATGTGTACTGCATGCAGGCAACCTTCTAGGCACCAACGATATGCAACAAACAGAAGAGACAAAAATCCCTGTTTGGGGGGGTTGGCATTTTAATGGGGGAAGCAAGCGGTCAACAAGATAATTAAGAAACTTTTTATATATGGCAGAATCTTAAATATTTTAGGCTTTGTGGGCCATGCAGTCTCTGTCGCAACTACTCAATCTGCTTTTATAGCACAAAAGCAGCCACAGAGAAGATACATAATGAATGGGCATGGCTATGTGCCAATAAACCTTAATTTACAAAAACAGGTGGCTAGCCCATGGGTGGTGGTTTGCCGAGTCCTGTGTAAGAGGGTGATGAAATCTTGGGAGAAAAATAAAGCATTAGAGGGGTTGTGGATCCTCAAGGTGAGAGGTTGGAGTTTTTCTAAAAAGACCTGAAAGAGGTGAGGGAGAGCCATGTAGGTATGTCAGGGAAGAGAGACCCAGGTGGACAGGACAGCCAGTGCAAAGGCCTTGAGGCAGGAGTGGTCCTGGCAATTGTGAGGAGCAGCCAGGTGGCCTGTGTGGCTAGAAGTTAGGGTGAGAGAAGGAGCTGAAGAGGACAGGGAAGGTGGCAGGAGACCTCAGAGGCAGAGAGACCATATAATTTACTGCCCTAACTAGGACAATTTTGAGAGCAAATGAGGAAAGGAGGACTCAAAAAATAATTAACAGGCATTGCATGATTTAATAACAGGTATAAACTGGGACAGACGTACGACCTCCCTCATGGCCACTGGGGGGCTTTGGCTCTTTCATGGTCAAATCCACCCCATTTTTATCCCTTATGGTGGGGAGTTGAGTGTTCTCTTGAGCTGAGGTTTGTTTGTTTTTGTTTTTTATATCTTCTATGCTTTTTCTGAATGAACCATGCTCCAAAAATTAGAGGAAAATAAGACATAAAACAGAAGGCACTTAAGGATTTTACTGGGACTCAGCCATTAATTTGTTTGATGACTATTTATCGAGCGCTTGCTAAGCGCCAGGCGCCACGCTAGGTACCAGCAGTGCTGGGGTGAATCAGTATTTTCCCTCTGCTTTAAGGCTCTCACGGGCCAATTGTTATAAACAGAAAATACTGTGTAAGTACAGTGAAGGAGTGAGGTAGAAAAGAAATCAGTAGCATGCAAGCCAGAAGGATGGATCTAGCCCCAGCCGTGCCATCCACAGCCTTTGTAAGCCAGGCAAATCACATCATCTCTCTCAACCTCAGTTTCCCCATCCTCTGGGTGTGGAGATTCTGGGAATCAAGGGGTGTGTTGTCAGCTCAAACAGGCTCTACTAAAGTGACAGTTGTCCCACCTGTCTCTCCGTTTCCCAGGGAAACAGTCTGATCATTGGGATTTGGGATAAATACATTTCTCTGTCATTGTTATTATTTAAACAATCCGCCCACAGGGACTTCAGAATTATGTGCATTTACCATGCAACCAACACTTAGTGAGTGCCTACTAGGTGCCAGGTGCTATTTGGGAGACCAGAGAGCTGACATTTTAAGAAGCAAAGACGACATGCCAAGCAAATCCATAAATTGACAAAATGATTCAGAAAGCAAAACATGCTGGGAAGTGCATGAGAGGTCTGTCTGTGCTGGTGGGTAGGTGGCAAGCCCTTTTGGTTAGAAGGACTGGGAAGGCTTCTTAGGGAAGGGGCACAGTAGAATGAAAAGATGAGTGAAGAGAAGGAATTAGCCAAGCCAAGATCTAGGAGAAATTGGGCTCCAGGCAGAGGCTCAGAGAACAACCAGCTCACTGTAGTCTTGAGCCTTAATTTCTCTGTTGAACACACAGGAAACATTCTTTCCCCCACATCTGCCTCCTGAGATCCATATAAGAGTAAATGAGACAGTGATATTTGAAAGAAATCTAAAGGAAGTAAAGGAGTGAACTGAGGAAATAATCAGGGTGTATCAGTCAGGAAATCTAGGTTATGCTGCAGTAACAACCATCTCCCAATGTCACTGTGATTTTAACAACAAATGCCTTTTCTGGTTCATGCTACATGTCCAGTGCAGATTAGCAGTGGGTAAGAAGGTTGGTATACTCAGCAGAGTCACTTTGTACCTAGCTAATGGAGCAACCAGCACCTAGAACACTACCAGTTGGTATCCCAAAAAGAAAGAGAGCCCTGGAGGGTCCCACACTGGCACTTCAATGCTCTGGTCCAAAAGTGACAAAGGTATTTCCACTCACTCTTTGCTGGCCAATACCGATCATATGGCCCTCAGCCAACCACAGGCAGACCCGGAATGGGCCATCATGCCATATCTCAGGAAATATTTTGTGACAGCTCTAATGAAGAATGGCATTGCAGGCAGCAGAACTCTTGGAGCCTTTGGAAGAAAGACAAGGCAATCTTGAGAGAACTTTACCAGTATTATTAATGATTTTGACAAGCCAGTTTCCCTTCCCCTTCCTCTTCCCTACACCCAGACTCATGCGCACACCCACCCTTAACCTGAACTGCCAAAGGAGGTAAGACCCAGGACGGGAGGTCTGTGTCTGCCACATTCTGTGCTATCACAGAATGGCCATGGCAGCTCCAGTCTTTCTGCTTGGGAAATATATTCCCTATTTTGCTCCTGAGCAAACCCCAGGGAAAGCCCACCTACTAATCAAAAACTGCACCCAACCTTCTGCCAACTTCTTTGTGAGTTGTTGGATCCAGAGTGTGGAATTGAGTCATTTGGGCTAGATTGGAAAGAGAACAAGCATCTCTAAAATGAGGCAGCAGAATCCCAGTCTCCAGGAAGGGAAAAGCAAGACAAGAGAGAAAGAAGGAGAGAGGAGGGAGAAGGGAGCATAGCTTGGGGTGGAGGATGTAGACTGTGCGGGAAGCCACCTCTCATTCAGTCATTCGACAAACACTTTTTGAGCACTGCCTGCATGCCTGGCATTGTGCTAGGGAATACTTCAGGGGATGAAAAGCACAATGTCCTTTCCCTTATGGAATTGACATTCCAGCTGTGGAGATGGTCAGTGTGAAGGAGAAATAGGTATAGAGGAGGAGACGTACTCAGGGAAAAATAGAGCAGGAAATGAGATTAGAAATGAAGGGTGTGGGAATCCCCTGGGTGTCCAGTGGTTAGGACTCTGCGCTTTCACTGCTGAGGGCCTGGGTTCAGTCCCTGGTTGGGGAACTGAGATTCCACAAGCTGTGTGGTGAGGCCAAAAAAACTAAAAATAAAAGAATTTTTTAATTTAAAAAAAAGAAATGAAGGGTGCAGCTTGAGGACATAGCAGGGAGGTGTTGAAGGGGAAGCTGGGATGAAGTGAGAGGGTAGCATTGACATATATTCTCTACCAAGTGTAAAATAGATAGATAGTGGGAAGCCGCTTCATAACACAGGGAGATCAACTTGATGATTGGTGATGACTTAGAGGGGTGGGATAGGGAGGGTGGGAAGGAGTCACAGGAGGAAGGGGATATGGGGATATATGTATAAATACAGCTGATTCACTTTGTTGTACAGAAGAAACTGGCACAACAGTGTAAAGCAATTACACTCCAATAAAGAGCTAAAAATAATAATAATAATAATAATAATGCCATCAGGGAGGGTCTCCCTGAGAAAGTGGCATTTGAGAAGAGACCTGAAGGAGGTGAGGGGAGCCATATAGGAAACTGGGGGGAAGAGCATTCCAGGCAGAGGGAGAAGTAGGTGCAAAGGCCCTGAGGTAGGACTGTGCTTGATGCATTTGAGGAGCTACAGGAAGGCCGTGTGGCTGGAGTGATCCAGGGGGAGAATGACAGGAGAGGAGGACCTCACAGTGATGGGGTCAGGAGGTGGCACCATTTAGTAGCTCAGTGGCTGTGTTCTTTGTTGCTGCCACCACAAAGTACCACGACTGGATGGCTTAAGAAAAAGCCAGAAATGTATTCTCTCACAGTACTGGAGACCAGAAGTCCAAAATCAAGGGGTCAGCAGGGCTACACTCCCTCTGAGACTCTGGGTAGAATTCTTTCTTGCTCTTCCCGACTTGTGGTGGTGACTGTCGACCCTCGGCATTCTTTGACTTACAGCTGCATCCCTCCTCCAATCTCTGCCTCCGTTGTCACATGGCTGTCCTCTCCCCTGTATGTCCCTCTCTTCACCTGGTATTTCCTCTTCTTAAAAGGACACCAGTCATGTTGGAGTAAGGCCCACAATTGTGACTTCATCTTAACTTGATGGCAGCTGCAAAGACCCTGTTTCCAAGTAGGGTCACATTGGCAGGTACTAGAGGTTAGGATTTCAACATATCTTGGTTTTTTTTTTGGTGGGGAGGGCTGTACCCCGTGGCATGTGGGATCTTAGTTCCCCAACCAGGGATCGAATCCATGCCCCCTGCATTGAGAGTGCAGAGTCTTAACCACCAGACCGCCAGGGAAGTCCCTCAACATATTTTTGAGGGGAATATAGCGCAGCCCACAGCAGTGGACCTTGGACATGGGATTTTACCTCTATATGCCTCAGTTTCCTCACCCAGGAAGATGGGGAGGATTACATACCACCTTCTGTGAGAGGATTAAATGGGCTCAAGTAGGCTGAGGACCTGGCATTGTGAGTGTCTTTTATGCTGGGCAGCATCATGGGGCCAGGTGGTTCAGCATGTCAAGGAGCTGGGGTATGGGCAGATCCTGGGGTGGAGGGGCTCCCTTGGTACCAAGAGCCTCAGCCATTTCTCCCTGTTCAGTCCTGCCCCTCTCCCCCGACCCACCCACTCTGTCTCCATCCCAAACCCATTTCCTGACACAGCCCAGACTTTTTTCTTCTCCTGGCCAGTGCAGGCTTTCTCTCCCTGGGCTATATTTAGCCCTAAGAAATGCAAACGAAAGGCCTCAGCGGCAACAGCATCATTGGAGGGGGAAGCACAAAGCCAGTCCTTTTGTCCAGCCCTGTTCAGCTGACCCTTTTCTTTCATCCAGAGCCTTCCAGAAGCAAAGCATTGCAACTCTGTTAGCACAGGATGTGAGCCGGGGACTGGCACATTCACTGTCCCCAGAACCTGTCTGTGTCCATGATGGAAGTTGGCTTTTTTGCTTTGTTTGTTTTCTTTTTTTTAATTATTGTGGTAAAATAGACAACCTAAAGTTTACCATCTAAACCATTTTTAGCTGTCCAGTTCATTGGCATTAAGTGCATTCACATTGATGTGCAGCTATCACCACCATCCATCTTTAGAACTTTCTCATCTTGCAAAACTGAAACTCTGTCCCCGTTAAACGCTAATCCTCTGTCCCCCTCCCCCAGCTCCTGCCCACCATACTACTTTCTGTCTCGGTGAATTTAACAACTCTGGGACCCTCATATAAGTGGAGTCATACAGTTTTCATCCTTTTGTGTCTGGCTTATTTCACTCAGCATAATGTCCTCAAGGTTCATCCATGCTGTAGCATGTGTCAGAATCTCCTTGCTTTTTTTTAAAGTAATTAATTAATTTATTTATTTATATTGGTTGTGTTGGGTCTTTGTTGCTGTGCGCCACTTTCTCTAGTTGTGGAGAGTGGGGGCTACTCTTCATTGCAATGCGTGGGCTTCTCATTATGGTGTCTTCTCTTATTGCAGAGCATGGGCTCTAGGCACGTGGGCTTCAGTAGTTGCAGCATGTGGGCTCAGTAGTTGTGGCACATGGGGTTAGTTGCTCCATAGCATGTGGGATCTTCCCGGACCAGGGATCGAACCCATGTCCCCTGCATTGGCAGGCAGATTCTTAACCACTGTGCCACCAGGGAAGCCCAGAATCTCCTTGCTTTTTAAGGTAAAGCTGACTTTTTTTAAAAAATGAAAACTTTTTTTTGGTTCAAGTAAAATGAACATACAGAACACTTCACAGTTTACTAGTGAGGAACTTGATGAATTTTCACAAACTGAACACACGTGTGTAACCAGCTCCCAGATCAGGAAACAGAACCTTCTCAGCCCCGGGAACTCCTCCACATGCCCCCTCCTCAGTCACTACCCTTCCCAAAGGATACTCCCTCTGGACCTCAAACATCATCAGCTCATTTGCCTGTCTTTGTATTTTGCATGAATGGAATCCTACATACATGCTCTTTTCTGTCTGGCTTCTTCTACGTGATGCCAAGTCTATAAAGTTTCATGTGGTAGATGGCAGTCATTCATTACACAATATTCCATTCATTTATCTTCTCTCCTGTTAACAAGGATTCAGATTGTTTCCAGTTTGGGGCTGTTATGAAGATCACCACCATGAACATTCTTGCATGTATCTTTGGCACACACAGGTTCACATTTCTGTTGGATAACATCCCAGGAATGAAATGTTCAGGTCATAGTGAAGGTACATGATTAATTTTAGTAGAAATTCCCAACCTATTTTTCAAATTGGGTTGTACCATGAATCATGGATTGAATTGTGTCCATTCCAAAATTCACATGTTGAAGCCCTACCCCTAGTACTCAGAATGTGACTTTATTTGGAAATGGGATCATTGCAAGAGTAATTAGTTAAGATAAGGTCATTAGGATGGGCCCTAATCCAAAATGACTGCTGTGTCTATAAAAAGGGAAATCTGGACACAGAGACAGACATGCACACAGGGAGAAAGCCATATGTTGATGAAGGCAGAAATCAGGGTGATGCATCTACAAGCCAAGGAACCACCAAAGATTGTCAGCAAACCTCCAAATACGAGGGGAGAGGCATGGGACATATTCTCCCTCAGAGCCTCCAGAAGGAACCAACGCTGCTACTACTATGATTCTTGGATCTTGGATTTCTAGCCTCCAGAACTGTGAACCAATAAATTTCTGTTGTTTTAAGCCACCCACTTGGTGGTTCTTTGTTACAGCAGCCAGAAGAAACTCATACACCTTGTTACCCTCCCATTGGCAGCATGCAAGAATTCCAGTTCCTCCTCAGACTCACCAGCTCCTGATAGTGTCAGTCTTTCTCATTTTAGCCTTTCTGCAGGGCAGCAGTAGCACTGAATGTGCTTTTAAAGATGAGCTTTTAAAGCCACATTTAGGAGCCCCACATTTTGCAAATGCCATAAAGCTGATGAACCACTGGAAGCCTTCCCCAGCACAGAGATTAAGTCCACAGACTCTGGGGCCTGGCCACCTGGTCCAAATCTCACATCCACCACTGTATAGCTCTGTGACCTCAGGCTGGCAATTTTGTCTTTCTGGGCCTCAGTTTCCTCAATGCATGACAGTAACATAGGGACATCGTGGGAATTAAATGAGTAAATAAGCCAACATAGGTAATATGCTTAGACTAGTGTTTGGAACAAATAAGTACTCTATAAGTGCTGGGGAGTTTTATTTCTTTCTTTCTCTATTTCTTTCTCTGACTTTCTTCCCCTCCTCTCACTTCTTGGCACAATGTTCTGTTCTCCCAGAGAAGAATGTTCTATTTGTGGACTTCTCCCCCACCTTGAAAATTGATCTAGGTATTTCTGGGAATTTTTCTGTGGTTGACATAGAGGCTGTAGGCAATAGAAGCGGGAGACACTTGAGGAAAAGGTTCATGGTCCTGCCGTCTGGCTTGGTGATTTAACCTGACCATCAGACCCTGCCATCATGCACCTCCTCTAAAGGGAGATTCTGACTGTTTTGGGGAGAAGGAAGGGAACCAAGAGTTCATTTTTACATTTCAGTGGTCTTTTTTTTTTCCTTCTCCTCCTGGAGTTTGGTCTGGGGAGTCCTCCTGAATTTCGTGCTTGTTTCTGGTCCTGTGAGGACTACATGTTAGGAGGGGGCTTTGTCCTTCTAATGGTACTTCTGGAGTTTCTCCCACTGGTTGATCCTGTGTTCTCTTTCCCTCTCTGGGCTACCAGAGCTCTAGGACTCCACAGGCCAAGGATATTTAAGGACGGAGCCCCAGGAGAACCAGAGCTCCCCCTTCCTCCACCTGTCAGGTCATACCTGAGTCCCACTCAGTGCTCACCTGCTTTCCTTCCTCACCCCCATAGAGCAACGATGCCTCAGGGAACACTTGGAACTGGTTGTACTTCATCCCCCTCATCATCATCGGCTCCTTTTTTATGCTGAACCTCGTGCTGGGTGTGCTGTCTGGGTAAGTCTCTGCTCCTCCCCCCATCCCACTCCCCCTCACCATCTTTTTCCCAGAAAGAGGCCATCGAAGCTTTGTTTTCATTCTCCAGGCAGAGAATAGGCCTCTTTTCTTGCTTTGGGCTATTAGACAGTTATCAGCAAGTCATGTACAGGTGCATAAGTTGTGCACTGCTGGAGGCACCCAGTGAAGGGACTCATGGGAGCTGAAATCCAGCCCAGCTTTCATTCACCAAGTTGTGCCCCTGGCATTGAGCTACCTCCACCCAGGGGGAGGGAAGTCTCTTGGTAACTTAGACCTCTCACTTGGAAGGTTCTCTCAAAATTTTCAGGCCCACAACCCAAAATACAAGAAAATTCGATAGAGCTTTAATTTCTATAATTTACATTTTTTAAAGATACAATAGGTCCACTATTTTCCAAATATAAAATCATAGCATACAATCAAACATGCATTTTCATGACACACATTGTCCCCTACCCCCAAGATTGTTTTTCTGGGTTAATCATAAATGAGTTTCATTTTTCTCACTATAAGAAGTCTTGGGACTGGCTTGGTGGCTCCATGGTGCCATGATGGACCCCAGCTTCCTCTGGCTTTCCACTTTGACATCTTATTGTAGGCTTTCAATCTCATGGATGCTTCATGGTCTCAAGATGGCTGCTTCATGTTCACAAGATAGCCATCTCACATTCCAAACAGGAAGAGGAAAAAGGGAAGCCAAGAGGGTCCTATATCACAGAAGTGAGGCTGCCATAGAAATCTTCAGCTTGTGTGTCATTAACTTAACTTAAAAGAGGGATGACATTATTCTTTAGCCAGGAATACAAAGAATGAGAATGGGGTATGCAACCATGGCATGGTTTATGGCTTTGTTTGTTTGTTTTTCTCTCTAACTGGGTGCAGCTGTTGGGAAATGTGGGAAGCTGGCAGAAATACCCACTCCTATAATATTCTGATCTTCTCCTAGAAGACCTGATTCCTCTTGTTGAAATGCATTGCCCTCCAGGGATTCTGGATCCCCAAACATACACAAACACACACGCACGCACACACACACACACGAACTCCCTAAAATCTAAAACAGCCAGACCTGGCTCTTTTGTGCTTCTTCAGGGAGTTTGCCAAAGAAAGGGAGCGGGTAGAGAACCGGCGGGCTTTTTTGAAGCTGAGGCGGCAGCAACAGATTGAACGAGAGCTCAATGGGTACATGGAGTGGATCTCGAAAGCAGGTGAGGCCCTTTCATCCTGGGGCCCAGGAATCGAAATCCCAGTCCACGGAGCACACAGAGAGTCATGCATGCAGTTTGGAGATGGATGAGGGGAGGGTCGTGATGGGAGGAGAAAGAGGATCTGAACTGGTAGTCCCAGTTTTTAGCAACAAGAACCCAGAGGGATGAAGCCAGAATATGACATATATAACACCTAAGAGCTTTAAAACCAGACATTGGTTTAGATCCCAACTCTTCCACCTCCTAGCAATGCACCTCACCTCCTTGTGCCTCGGTTTCCCTGCCTGTTAAACAGAGATAATGATAGCTCCTGCCTCATAAGGGCTGTTTAAGGAGTCTCTAAGGTAATCCAAGCTAAGCCACTTAAGAAGAGCAGTGCCTGACATACAGTAGGTACATAGTTATTTGTTCAGCCGTTTAAAGACTTATGGGGCACCTGCTGTGTGCCAGGCACTGTTCTAGGCACTGAGATTTGGTCTCTGCCTGCAGGGCTCTGATAGTGTAGTGAGAGAGACAGAAAATAACCAAATATATATAGTGTTGGATGTTGCCAAATGCTGAGAGGAAAAATAAAACAGAGTAGGAGGCAGAGAAGAGTCAGAGAAGGCAGGGTGATCAGAGAAGGTCTCTCTGAGGAGGTGACCTCTGAGCCGAGACCTGAAGAAAGTAAAGGGAGAAGTCATGTGGATGTCCAGGGGAAGGGCTTTCCAGGCAGAAGGAACAGCAAGTGCAAAGACCCTGAGGTAGGAGCAGAGTTGCATCACAGCAGGGAAGCTATGTGTGGCTACAGCAGAGTGAGGGGGAGAGCAGAGGAAAGGAGGACTTGGAGGTGACAAGGGCCGGATCAGGCAAGGTCCTATAGGCTATGGTAAGGAGGTTGGTTTTTATTTTGAAGGAGGTAGGGTTAATGTCGGCTTTAGAACCATTGCTGAAGTGGGGCTGGGAGTCAGAAACAAGTGAGCACACATTTCTGGCTGAGCGAGTTGTCACTCAGCAAGGGGAGAGTGGAGTGGCCAGAAGGACCCTTCTCCTTTCTGGTTCAAGGGAACCCATCCCCAGGAGAGTCCTCCAGACGCTGGAGCTTAACTATGTGCTCTTCCTCTTCAGAAGAGGTGATCCTCGCCGAGGATGAAACCGACGGGGAGCAAAGGCATCCCTTTGATGGTAACTGCTCTGAACATGGCTCAGGGGGTGGAGGTGGGGTCCCAGTGGTTGAGGGGAACAGGCTACTCCATACTGAGGGGCCTCCAGGGAATGGATGTTCAGGGCCCACGAGATGCCAAGAACAAACACAAGACCAGATTAGGCTCAGGAAGATACAGGGAATGGTGGGAATCTGCTTCCTGGAGGAATTTCAGGACCTTGATACAGGGTGTCCACTTCTTGCCTGCCCTTTCTGCTTTGACCATGTGCCCAGCTTCTTCTGCTTTCTGCCTCTGTTTTCCCCATCTGTCAAATGGGCACGATAATAATCATACCTACCTGAGTTGATTGTTTATGAAGATTACATTAATCATTGCAAATAGAATGCACAGGACAGTGTCTGGCTCAGGATCAGCCCTGTTTGTGTTCACCAAGTAAAATAAATAATAATAATTTCACCAGTGGAAATTCCCTGGTGGTCCAGTGGTTAGGACTTGGCCTATTCACTGCCGTGGCCCAGGTTCAATCCCTGGTCAAGGAACTAGGATCCCACAAGCCAAAAATAAATTAAATGAAAAACAAATAATTTCACCAGGAATCCAACTTACTATTAAGGACAGTTGTCTCACATGTTAGAAATTTGGCTACTCAGAGCAATGACTTTGGATTAAAGACACCAGGAGTGAGAAGGAAGGAAAGGAGCTTGGGCTCTATCCCAGTAGGTTAAAAAAATGGATTTTACTATTTGGGAGGAGGGAGAGAGATTACCCATGGGGGTGTGTAAATCACTTTAGTGGAAGTGTATGCCTGAAGCCACTGTCCCCTGGAGAGCTCTTGGGGGTGGAGAACCTAAATATTGGGGAAGGGCTTCCAGAGCCCCAGCCAGCCTAGCAAGTGTGCTAAAGGTTAAGGGGTGGGCTGTTTTCATAGGAGTCACTACATATCCAATCCCAGGGCTCCTAGAGGGAAAATGGCAGCTGAGAGCCCAGACTTAGAGTCAGACTGAATGGGACTTGGTTCTCATCCTTACCCCTTGGGCAAAGTCCTGTAACCTCCCTAAGCCTCTGTCTCCACATCTGAGAAATGGGCATCCTGTTACCCCTCACCAAACCAGACTGCCAAGCGGGTGAAATCCAACAACACATAGAAAGTCCCTGGTAGAGCGCCTGTCACCCAAGGACACACTTGGTCGATGCTTTTGTAGCAAAAAAGGTAACGTCTTTTTCTCTTGTCATGTTTCCATTGTTGGAGCTCTGCGGAGAGCCACCATAAAGAAAAGCAAGACAGACCTGCTCAACCCCGAGGAGGCTGAGGATCAGCTGGCCGATATCGCCTCCGTGGGTAAGTCCTCCTGCTGCCGCCTGGCCGTCGTTTATTACTGATCGCCCGGGGAGATGGAGTGGGAGGGATTGGGGACCGGACTGCCTAGATCTGGGTCTCATTTCTGCGCCATCCCACCTGTGTTTCCTGGAGCAGATGACATGATTATGAGAATAATAACAGTGCCTGTCATATTATTTCGAGGAGAAGTAAAACTAAATAAGCCACACATAGGGACTTCCCTGGCAGTCCAGTGGTTAAGACTCCGTGCTTCTACTGCAGAGGGGCATGGGTTCGATTTCCTGGTGTCAGAACTAAGATCCCACATGCTGCGTGGTGTGGCCAAAAATAATAATAATAATCCACATACAGCATTTACAAAAAACATGTGGCAGAGAATAATGTCCCCGTGGTACTGGCTAGTATTATTATTCATTAATTATTCATGAATAATATTATTGTTCATTAGTTCTCATTGAGGGGCTACTGTTATTAAGTGCCCAGTTGTTAACAAGACAGAGACCAAATCCCCACCCACGTGGAGTTTGCTGTCCAGTGCAGAAAATAGATGTTAAACAGGTCATTACACAAATAAACCTGTAATGATAATGGCACTGCAAAGGAGATGCCATGTGCTCGGCCTGCTCTGGAAGAGTGGGGTGTGGTCAGGGAGGGCTCCTGGGAGGAGGTGACATTGACGCTGAGGACCGAAGGGGGGGTAGGAGTTCACCATGGCAGTGATAGGAGAGAGAACCACATGGAAGGCTGTGCTCAGGCTGTTGCTGTTGGTTATCTCCAAGGGCAGAGTTTGAGATGGGAGAAGACATTTACTTCTTTCCTTCTCGCCCCTCTTGAATGAGACCGTGCTGCTTTTGACCTTCTCCAAGGAGACTATTATTTTTTGAAATGGGTTTTTTAAAATTCCAATTATGAAGGGGATTCCCTGGTGGTTCGGTGATTAGGACTCTGCACTTTCACTTCCCAGGGTCCAGGTTTAATCCCTGGTCGGGGAACTAAGATCCCACAAGCCACATGGGTGTGGCCAAAAATAAATAAATAAAATAAAAGTGAAAAAAACAAAAATTCCAGTTATGAAGAGTAAATGGGAGAGCTTCCAGGCAGAGGAAATAACACGAGACTCTGAGGGGAGAAGGCATTAAGGCTGTTGGGGTATCTATGTGGCTGGAGAGTAGAGGCAAAGATGGGAGAAGGCGGGAGGGAGGAGGGAATTCCAAATATATACATTTTTCTGGGAACTCCCTGGCGGTCCAGTGGTTAGGACTCCAAGCTTCCACCGCAGGGGGCACTGGTTCGATCCCTGGTCCAGGAACTAAGATCCCACAAGCCGGGCAGCCACAGCCAAAAAAAATAAATAAATAAAAATATACACGTGTTTTTAATACCCAGGTACCAACTACTTCATACTCTGCTTTTTTCACTCACCCTTAGTTTATATGCTTACTGCTGAGTTTCAACATGATTTCCATCGCCATCCACACTCCAGAGGGTGGCCATGCTGTAGTTTGCTCAGCCGTGGCTTTATTATATGGTGTTTGAGTTGTTTCCAATGTTTGCCCTTACAAGGAGCACTGCTGGGAACATTTATGTGCAGTGACTCCCCCCACCCTTTGGGCGGATTTCCTTGGGGATAATTATAGGATCAAAGATATTAACAGCTTTTCGACTCATTATTCACAGAACCATTCTGAGTTTCAAAAACATTGAACCCATTTATAAACCTGCCAAGTACGCAGACACTCACGGATTCTTCCACCCCGGCCATTCCCTATTACCCGTTTAATTTCCTTTCCCAGATAAGTCAGTTTGTAATGATACCTTAAAGCTTGTTTTCATTTGCATTTTTAATTTCTAGCCAAAACACTCTTTTCCTCGTAATGATGAACAAGTCCCATTTCCACTTGTGGATACATCTGTTTCTCTGCTTTCAGCAAGTTCAAGAATTGGAGCACTCCATCAATGCATTTGATCCGTCACGTCTGTCCCACATCTTTTCCCATTTAAGTTGCTTCCATTTTTCTAATCTATTTTGTTGCATTTTGATAGACAAACATTTTACCACATTTATTAAATGCCAGGCACTGAAAAAGGTGGGGAACCCAAGTCAGGATCTCCTCTATGGATAAGATTGGGTACCTGTTCTTAATTAACAGGGAGATGTTATTTTTCATCAGTCCTTCTAAAAAAGATGGAAAAGTGATACCACCCAGTGTTGGCAAGGATGCAGAGAAATGGGCATAGCCATATGCTCTTGGCAGGAATGTAGTTTGCAGTGTTTCTGATGTACGGTTTGGCATTATTTAATTATTGATGTTTATATTCTTTGACCTGGAATTTCTGCTTCAAAACATTTCTTCACATATGCAAAAGATCTATGTACCAGCCTCTTCTCGGCAGCACTGTGTCTGGTATTCAAAAACGTAAAAACCAGAAACAACCTGTGTGCCCCCAAATAGGGAGATGGCTAAAGAAATTATAGTATTTGTATACAACTGAATACTCTGCCACCAGGAAAAAGAATGGAGTTGCTATGACATGGAAAGAAGTCTGAAATATATTCTTTTGGTGAAAAAAAGCAAGTTGCACAACACCATGTAAAATGTGTGGTCCCATTTTTAAAACAATATTAAGAAGTGTAAAAGGTACTTAAAGATGTGGAAAATGGAGGGATTGAAAAGGATTTTCACTTTCTCCATGACATGTTGCTGAAATGGAAGGATTGGTGACAGTTATTACTTTTGAAATCAGAAAAGTAATTAGATAAGTTCACAGCAGAAACTAACACATCATTGTAAAGCAATTATACTCCAATAAAGATCTGAATAAATAAATAGTTACTTAAAAGCAACAGAGACTAATTGTAAGGAGTCTAATAGCTATGCAAAGCAGGGAGGAATTTGTCTGGTGGAAAAGCAAAGAAAGCTTCATGAAGGAGGCATTTTTAAACTGGGCTTCACGTAGAACCGGGAGAGTGTTACTAATTCTCTGGGATCGCCATCATAAAACAGCACAGTCTGGGTGACTTATTTTTTTAAAGCAGAAACTTAACTTTCTCATAGTCCTGGAGGCTGGAAGTCCAAGATCAAGGTGTGGGCAGGGTTGGTTTCTGGTGTGGCCTCTTTCCTTGGCTCATAGATGTTGTCTTCCTCTGTGTCTTCACGTGGCCTTTCCTCCGCGTGTGTCTATGTCCTAATCTCCTCTTCTTATAAGGACACCAGTCGTAGAGGATTAAGGCCCACCCTAATGACCTCATTTGAAGGGCCCTCTCTCCAAATACATACAGATTCTGAGATACCAGGGGCGGGGGATGGGGGCGGGGGGGACAGTGTGGTGTTAGAACTTTATGAATTTGGGGGATAACATGGTTCAGATCCTAACGAGGAGGTAGTGGGGGTGACCCAGGAAACCATGATAGATTCACAGAGGGTTTGTTTGTGGGAGCCCCTGGGGCTTGAATTTGTGGCTGACATAAGAAAACTTGCTACTTGGAAAACCCAGGTTCGAGGCTGGCATTTGATAAACATGTGATAAAAGGAAGACGAGAAACTGAAGTAGAAAGCTGTCATACTGAATAAGGGCCGACGTTGTCCCATGGCACCTCTGTTAAGAAAGCAGGTGACTTTCAACTTTGTAAGTGGATCCAAAACAGGCCAGTGGCTTGGTCTCCCAGGACCAGGTTTGCTGCAGGCAAACCCACTTTAGCCTGGTCGCTCAGAAGCCCACAGAAAAGGGCCCCTATGCTAGCACGGGCTTCCTACACAACCCTGAAAGAGACCTCTGAAATTCCAGGGTTCTGACAAGGAAATGCCTTCACCTTTATTTATTTACGTTAAATAATAATAATAATGTTTCAAACTCAGGCAGGAACCATGTGGCACTTGCCCTCATGCTGTACCCTAGTGAATGCAGCCTTACGTACAAGGGTGAGTCAAAAATTATCTGCACTCTGGCTGTAGAATTTACAGAAGTTGTAATATAACCGGAGTGTGGATAGTTTTTTTTTAAACTCTTTATGGGGGTATAATTGCTTTACACTGTTGTGCCAGTTTCTGCTGTACAACCAAGTGAATCAGCTGTATTTATACATATATCCCCATATCCCCTCCCTCCTGTGGCTCCTTCCCACCCTCCCTATCCCACCCCCCTAAGTCATCATCAATTATCGAGTTGATCTCCCTGTGTTATGAGGCAGCTTCCCACTAGCTATCTACTTTACATTTGGTAGTGTATATATGTCAGTGCTACTCTCTCACTTCGTCCCAGCTTCCCCTTCACACCTGCCCCCGCTGTGTCCTCAAGCCCGTTCTCTACATCCGCATCTTTATTCTTGCCCTGCCACTGGGTTCATCAGTACCATCTTTTTAGATTCCATATATATGCATTAGCATACAGTATTTGTTTTTCTCTTTCTGGCTTACGACGCTCTGTATGACAGGCTCTAGGTCCATCCACCTCACTACAAATAACTCAATTTCATTCCTCTTTATGGCTGAGTAATATTCCATTGTATACATGTGCCACATCTTCTTTATCCATTCACCTGCTGATGGGCATTTAGGTTGCTTCCACGTCCTGGCTGTTGTAAATAGTGCTACAGTGAACATTGGGGTGCATGTATCTTTTGGGATTATGGTTTTCTCTGGGTATATGCCCAGTAGTGGGATTTCTGGGTCATATGGTAGTTCTATTTTTAGCTTTTTAAGGAACCTCCATACTGTTTTCCATAGTGGCTGTACCAATTTACATTCCCACCAACAGTGCAGGAGTGTTCCCTTTTCTTCGGATAATTTCTGACTCACCCTCGTAACTGATGATTCTACTGAGCTGGCAAATCAGTTCATAAACACATTAGAAAATGGTCTCATGTAGAGTTGATCAACTGACTGCTGAAATATGGACCTTGAGTCATTGTTAGGAAAAATTCAGCCATGAATGGAATCTGCCGTCACAACACAGGTTCTTTAGGAAACTCAGATCCCATTTAGATGATTTTAAGGGTATAAGCTCAGTGTGAGCTGTATTCATTTGCTAGGGCTGCTGTCGCAAAGTACCACAAACTGGGTGGCTTGAAACAACAGAAATGTATTCTCTCACAGCTCTGGAGGCCAGAAGTCCAAACGGAGATCAAGATGTTGGCAGGGCCGTGCTGCCTCCGAAGGCTTTAGGGAATAATCTGCCCCCACACTTTTCTCTTAGCTTCTGGTGTTGTCGGTAATCCTGGGCTCTCTTTGGCTTTCATTCACCTCACTCCAATTTCTGCCTCTGTCATCACACAGTCTTTTCCTGTGTGTCTCCGTGTCTCTTCTCCTCTTATAAGGATACCGGTCATTGGATTTAGTGCCCACTCTAATCAAGTCTGACCTCATCTTAATTTGATGGCATCTCCAAAGACCCTATTTCCAAATAAGATCATATTCACGGGTACCACAGGTTAGGACTTCATATCTTTTGAGGGGGTAGTTCAACCCACAATTTGGGAAGCACCGATTTCAGTTAACAGAGAATTTGAAGGGCATATAAATTGCCAAAAATCCTGATATTCAGCCTTGGTGCTGCCATACTGCTGTCCTCACCCGTGGAACGTTCCAAGCTAGGACTGGCCTCCTCTAGCTCTTGACTCCTTGAATGTAACTGATCTGAACTGAAATGTACTTCATACTAACACATTAGATTTGAAATACTTAGTACCAAAAAAAAAGGAGTGTAAAATATCTCTCTAATATATTCCTATATTGATTCCACATTGAAATTGATATCTTAGATATGTGGAGTTTCATAAAATAGCTTATTAAAATTATTTTTAAAATCTAAGGGTTTCCTGCAATGGCAATTCCAGACCACAGAGGGAAAGTAGAGACAAGACTGTATAGAAAAAGGGAGCATGGGTCAGAGTGAAAGTGAAATACAATAAATAGAGAAGACAGTACGGAGCTGGCATGTAGTAGGTGTTCAATTAATATTCACTTTCCTCTCCCTTCCTGATGAGTGGGATGCTTATTATGGAATGTGTCTCCAGGCCCTGTGATCAGGAAAGACTTCCTCCAGGAGCTGGCATGTGAACAGGTCTTGATTTCAGCTCTTGGGGTTGTAGTAAGAGATTTATTTTTATTTTTATTTTTATTTTTTGGCTGTGTTTTATCTTTGTTGCTGTGTGCAGGCTTTCTCTAGTTGTGGAGCAGGGACTTCTCTTCATTGCAGTACATGGGCTTCTCGTTGTGGTGGCTTCTCTTATTGTGGAGCATGGGCTCTAGGCGTGTGGGCTTCTAGCTGTGGCTCACAGGCTCTAGAGCGCAGTAGTTGTGACACACGGGCTTAGTTGCTCCACGGCATGTGGGATCTTCCCGGACCAGGGATCGAACCCATGTCCTCTGCATTGGCAGCCAGACTCTAAACCACTGCTCCACCAGGGAAGTCCCCTGTAGTAAGAGTATTTTAATCTTACCAATAAGCATGATGTCCAGCATCATGCTAGGGGGTATTAACTCACTGATTTCTCCCAATAGCCCTGTGAGGTGGAAGGCACTTGAGTCCCAAGATGCTAGGTGACTTGTCCAAGGTCATCTGCCCAAGGTCAC
The DNA here is from genome assembly GCF_030028045.1 of Hippopotamus amphibius kiboko. Lineage (NCBI taxonomy): Eukaryota > Metazoa > Chordata > Mammalia > Artiodactyla > Hippopotamidae > Hippopotamus > Hippopotamus amphibius. The sequence goes on along the minus strand of NC_080200.1, from coordinate 12,149,578 downwards.
TCGCTGCTTGGTAATGGAGCAGGGTTTCCATGTGGCTCCAGCAGGAGTGGGTGTCAGGGGCATCCTGCCCGGTGTGATTGCCAAGCCTTGTGGCTGCCTGTGGGTCTGGGCACATTTTTGGGAGGAGCCACAAGGACCAGAAATGTCCCAATTGGGAAGGGCCATGAAGAGCCACCCTGGGGTCCCCAATGCCCATGGGATCAGGCAGGCGATGGACATGAGTGGAGGGTCCAGCCACTAGGCCAGGCCGGCTGCTGCTGGGCAAGAATATAGTCCCTTCCTCATGGCCAGTGTTCCAGGAGTAAGTGCAGTGTGGTGGCCAAGAGCACAGGCTCTGAACTGATCCGACGCTTCTTAGCCACTTACTGGACTCCCCTCAGCCTCTGTTTCCTCCGGGTGTGAAATGGGGTTAACGATGGTCCCTACTTCCTAAGGTTGCAGTGAGGAGCTCACTGTGTAAAATGTATGCCCCGCAGTGCCTGCTACACGTTCGATAAATGTCAGCTGTTATTTTCATTCATGAGAAGCTGAAATCCATATTTTTGTGGAAAATCTCCCGGTTTTTAAATGTAGACCAATAAGTTCAACTTTCACAAACCCAGGATGAACCAGCATGGCCCCTGGGGTGCCAACGCACAAACTCTGTTTAGAATTTTGCCAATAGGAAGTGGCATCCTGAGAGATGTTTTCTGTGTCCCGTGCCTGGCTGGTGTGATGAGGTTGATGAACATGCTTGATGGATGAACATGTAAATGAACAAATGAATGGATGGATGAATGGATGGATGTATGAATGATGCACAAAGAAATGAATGGATGGTTGAGTGAATACACTAATGAATGGACAAATGATGAAGAAAGGAATGAATGAATGAGAAACACACCAATGAGTGAACAAAGGAATGAATGCACAAATAAATAAAGGAGGACTTCCCTGGTGGCACAGCAGTTAAGAATCCACCTGGCAATGCAGGGGACATGGGTTCGATCCCTGGTCCGGAAAGATCCCTCATGCCGTGGAGCAACTAAGCCTGCTGTGCGCCACAGCTACTGAGCCTGTACTCTAGAGCCCATGAGCCACAAGTGCTGAGCCCTCATGCCACAACTACGGAAGCCTGCGTGCCTAAAGCCTGTGCTCCACAACAAGAGAAGCCACCACAACGAGAAGCCTGCTTATCATTTGCCTGGACTAGAGCAGTCACCTCCTCCCTACTCCCGCCTTTGCCTTCCACAGTCTGTTCCCTCAACACCAGCGAGGGGGTGCCTGTGAACCCCTGAGTCAGGTCACATCCCTCCTCTGTTCAAACTCTCCATGGCTCCCACCTCACTCAGAACAAAAGCCCAAGCTCTCCTCACAGCTCCCAAGGCCCTTCGCAGCCTGCCCAGTCCCCTCCTTGCCCTCACCTCTTCCCTCTTTCCACCTGAACCACTCTACTCCAGGCATACTGTTCTCTTTATGCTGTTCGCCCAAATATGTCAGGCAGGCACATTCCTGCCTCAGGGCCTTTGCACTGCTATTTCCTCTGCATAAGATACCTAAGATACTAAGGTGACTCAGGCCAACTCCTTCACCTTAACCACTTTAATACTGCAGCCTACCCAGTGGTCCCTCCTGGGGGTCCCAGTCCCTTTATTTTGCTCCACTTTCCCTTTTTTCCAAAGCACATTTCACCTTCCATCACAATATTTTTTCAATATTTATTTATTTATTTATTTAGCTGCTCCGGGTCTTAGTTGTGGCATACAAGATCCTTAGTTGCAGCATGTGGGACCTGGTTCCCTGACCAGGGATCAAACCCACACCCCCTGCATTGGGAGTGCAGAGCCTTAGCTACTGGACCACCAGGGAAGTCCCCCACCACACTATTAATTTACTCAGTTATCATATTATGTTTGCTCTTCGTCTCCCCCACTGGAGTATCAGACCCAGGAGTGCAGGACTCTGTTAATGTGTATTCTGAACATCTGGGACAGAGCCTGGCACAGTAGGTACCTCATAAATGCTTAAGAGCAAAAATATATGTGGGCAGAGGACACAGCTGGCTCATTTTTTGGTGATTACTTCTAAAGCGAAATGTCTATGGAAAACTAGAATCCTATCCACACCACCTCCTGGAGGCTTTCAAAGTATGGTCTATGCAGTTCTGCTGCTTGCCTCTGCACTGGGAGTGTGGATAAAGCTCCTGCCTTATCCCACCCTGTGGCACGACCCCCAGAGTCACCAGACATGGCCAGGAGAGGAAGATATAGAAAATTGGCTCGAGCATTGGAGAGCCATCAGCCTCCCCATGACATCATGAGCGCTCATTACTTATTTCCAATACTGTTATTTTCAGGGACATCACCTTCTCATAAGCTCCATCTCTGGAAAGCTAAGTCCATGGGTCATGATGGTTCCCAGGGGCTTGCTTGCTTGGGAGGCTAATGGATTCCCTGGCCACAATCTGTGCCTGGGCCACACATTGGTTAATTTCCTCTGCAAGAACACCCTAACATTCTTCATCCTTTCCCTGGCAGGGTCTCCCTTCGCCCGAGCCAGCATTAAAAGTGCCAAGCTGGAGAACTCGACTTTTTTTCACAAAAAGGAGAGGAGGATGCGTTTCTACATCCGCCGCATGGTCAAAACTCAGGCCTTCTACTGGACTGTGCTCAGTCTGGTAGCCCTCAACACGCTGTGTGTCGCTATCGTTCACTACAACCAGCCCGAGTGGCTCTCCGACTTCCTCTGTGAGTACTGCCTGGCCCCGCCTCCACCAGCTCCCTGATCCCTTCTTCACACCCTTTTTCCTGGTCTCTTTCTCTGATAGTGTGTGTTCCTTCTTTGGTCCTCATTGACTTTGCCCTTTCATCTGGCCCTGTCTACAACTCGAATTGGGGCTGATGTTGCTGCTGCCACAAAGACACAACCCAGTTTCTTTGGGCCTGATCTGGAAGCTGGAATTTAGGCCACCAGAGACTCCCATGATAACTTTCTAAGAAAGGCACATAGGGGTGCATTGGAATAGAGACAGAGAGGGTTAGAGACTGCAAGACAGCCAGATAGAGACAGAAGCATACATGTGATTTCTAGGTGCATCTCTGGGAATCAAATAATTTATGATTGAGAGATGGGGGCACATTAGAGACAAAAAAGTGACCTGTATGTTGTACCCATTTTCTCTCCTCATTTCTGACTCTCTGCTTCTTCCCTCTTCTTTCAAACCTTCTGCTTCTTTCCCCTTTCCTCTCCTATCCTTTTTGACTTCCTTATGTCTGGGATTCATTCCTAGAAGATACCCTGTAACAAGGTGTGAAAACATCTTGCTCCCTCAGTGGGTACCAGGATTTCCAAGGCTTTGCCCTTCTGGGCGTATTCCCAAATTTCAGGAATTAATATGAGGTATTATCAACATTGATGGCCAGGTCAGGGAAAAAGAAGTAGTGAAAGGTGGGGAGACCTCTGAGCAGGATTTAAAAAGTAAAGAGCTCTGAGGAATCAAAAAGAATAGTGGCTAGGCAGTGAGGAAGGCAAGTGGATACTTGGCTCTGGCTTGTGGGCCCCAAGTGAGGACTTCCCAAAACCTTTTTGCCTGCTGGCTGCCCTCCTCCTGCATCTACTGGCTTGTCTGACTTAGGTCTGTAGATTCTCTGCCCTTCTGACCTGGTTCAGAATTAACCCAGACAACTGTTGGAGAAGTCAAGTCTTCAGCCTAGAGAGGCCTGGGATCCTGGTCCAGGTCATTGTCTCCTTGTAACCCTCATTGTTCCCAGTCATGTTAGATGACCCCCCCCACCCCAGGACACTCCCCAGGGGCCAGTTCTCCTTCTGAGAGCCCTGACCTAGTTCCAACCTTAGTAATTGCATTTAATCCCCCTGGAGTCGCTTATAAATGAGAACTATTTACTTTTTGTCTTAACTTCCTCTGATAGCCTATTTTTAATCTCCCTTATTCTCCCCACTAATCACCTTGCTCTGTCTGTCCTGGTTCAGGAACAGGGGCTTGGGACTTCCTGCCTGGGGCCTCTGTGTCTGTGAACGTCCCTTAACTATCAATTTCCAGTTGAGAAAACTAACACAGAGAGGTTAAGCAACTTGCCCAGAGTCACACAGCTAGTTAGTGATGTAGTCAGGATTTGAACCCAGAGTCCAAGCTGTATCTGTGGTGCATTCCTGTCCTGATCACCAGGTAACCTGGGTTCTCAATGCCTGCCCTGCCCCTAACTCTCCATGTGACTTTAGACAAGTTATTACCATTGTCCATCAATCAAACACATCTTCAATTATAAGGCACTCTTTTAATTTTAATTTATGTGCCACTAAGAAATAAAACAATGCTGCCATCTAAACTAGGACATGCCAACTTTAAGATACACCCCAATTTTGGAGATGTCAAAATGTGAACAAAAATATGTGTCTTGGAATCAATGAAGTGTAATCATTTCTCTGGGCCTCAAATTCCTCTTCTGTACTTAGTGAAAATTGGATTTGATGACCCTGAAAGTTCTTCCAGACCCACCAGTGCTACAGACAAGTAATTCTTTCAGGTCTTGTGCATCATCAGCCATCATATATCCATGGTAACTGGGGAACAAGCATCTTGGAAACTCTTCAAGTCCTCCCAGCATTTCTTCTGGTGGTTTTTGGAATGCACCAGATGTTACGGACAGATTCCCTGGCTAACATTTTTGTCCTGGGGGCCCTGGAGACCCTACAGTTTCTCTCAGACACTAGGAGCCCCCTGGAGTCCTAAAACCGAGGGAAAGCTTCCATCAGGAATAAGTGGGAAAGACCTTAACAGTCAGTTCACACCATCTCTTAAAAAAGAATGATAGGGAATTCCCTGGTGGTCCACTGTTAGAACTTGCGCTTTCACTGCCATGAGCTCGAGTTCAATCCCTGATTGGGGAACAAAGATCCCACAAGCTGCATAGTGCAGCCAAAAAATAAAATAAAATAAAATCACAAAGAACTAGAAAAAATTCTTACACCATTAAAAAAATAATAATGCTATAACAAATACCCTTGACCTTCAGAGTTAGCTATGTGATCAAAATGGAATTCTTGGAAGTTTGGGTCCTCTGTCTTCCCCTTCTGTATGCTTTCTTCCCCTCAGAATTCCTCCTTACCTCTCCTTCCCCTCCAATAGGTGACTACTCTTGCCTTTCCTGACTCCTCATCTTCCTACCCCACCAAGATAGCCGTCTCAGAAAAGGAACTGCTATTAAACATTTCTTTGCTGGAGCAAACGAGTACCCATGCGTTATCTCTCCCCAAGGCATTTGCACCATTACGCTTTCCCACCAAAAAATAAAAGGCTTTATCTTGCATCAAGAGAGGATTTCCAGGGGACATAAATGAATTTTCCAAGTGGGGAGAAAAGCCATGCCTTAGATTGGTTGCCTGTGGTGCTCCAACTAAGCCCCTAACACAAGGATTACAAATAGGACACTGTTATGGTTTCTATTTCTATTAATCCTTTGGAGCTCAGGCATACAAATGTGGTTTAGTTACAATTCTTAGAGTATAACATGCTGGCATTATGGGACGCCTTTATTTTGTTAGTTTTCCAATTAGTTAGTTAGTCAGTTGTTAGCCAGTTAGTTAATTCATTCATTTGTTCATTCATTTGTTCATTTTAAATATATAGTAAAATGTATAAAATAAATAGCAAGGACCTACTGTATAGTCCAGGGAACTGTATTCAATATCTTGTAATAACCTATAATGGAAAAGAATCTGAAAAAGAATATATATGTGTATAACTGAATCACTTTGCTGTATACCTGAAACATTGCAAATCAACTATACATCAATTTTGAATCTTTTAATTAATTAATAAAAGAAACAGTAAGCACCCAGGAACCCACCAGCCAGGGTTGCAGTTAACAGGAGGAATGTGAGAGCCACCTGGAACCTCCCCCACAAATCTAACCTCTTCTCTGTTTCCCCCCCCTGCCCTCGCTTCTAGACTATGCAGAATTCATTTTCTTAGGACTCTTTATGTCCGAAATGTTTATAAAAATGTACGGGCTTGGGACGCGGCCTTACTTCCACTCTTCCTTCAACTGTTTTGATTGTGGGGTAAGTGCTCTGGTTTCTAAGGAGTTCAGTTCTCCAGCCCTTGCTTAGAATGGCTGATAACTGGGGACATCCAAAAGAAAGTAGTAGGATCATGCCTGGGTATGAGAGACTCTGCTGAATCCAAAAGGACTGAAAGGACAATCCCCAATTTTGGCAAGGATATAGAGCTCCTAGAACCCTCCTCAGTCATTGCCGGTGGGAGGAGAAATTTGTGGACCCTTTTTGGAGAGTAGGATTGACCTGGCAATTCCACTGCTAGGGATTCACCGTAGAGAAACTCACACAGATGCCCAGGAGACACACAAGAATGTCCTGAGCAGCCTCCCTGGTCCCAAACCAAATGACCCAACTATCCCTTTGCAGTAGCATGGGTAAATAAGTTGTGTCCTAGCCATATAATGGAATTCTCCACACCAACAAGAGGCAGCCAACAACAGACACACCCATGAGCCACGTAATATTGCACAAAAGGAGGCAGACACCTAACAAAACTAGTCCATACAGCGTGATTCTGCTCATGAAAGTTCAGATGGACAAAACTAAGCTATGTGGATTACGGAGGATCCTTGAATACTTTAAAAAGGCAAAGACCTCTAAAACATTATGATAAGTGAAAGAAGTCAGACATAAAAGATCACATGTTACATAATTCCATTTATATGAAATATCCAGAACAAGCAAATCTCCAGAGACGGAAAGTAGATTAGTGGCTGCCAGGGACTGGGAAGAGGGGGTGAGGAGTGACTGCTAATGGGTCTGGGGTCTCCTTTGGGGGTGATGGAAATATTTCAGAACTAGTGAGGGGTGATGGTTATACAACACTGTGAATGTACTAAATGCCACTGAATTGTGCACTATTTTAAGTTAATCATTTTGATTAATTTTATGTTATGTGAGTTTCACCCTAATTTTTTTAAATGCAAGGAAATGGTTATTATAAAATTCAGGGTGGTGGCTATGTCTAGGGGTCCCTGGAGGCTTTCAGAGTGCTGACATGTCATATTTCTCGACATAGGTGGTGCCTCCATGGGCACTCACTTTGTAATTACGTGTTTCATGAATTCTTTGTGCTCATCAGCTCTTAATCAGTTAAAAAAGAGGAGAAATGAGAGGGGTCTGAGACCCTCACCCTGATTCCATTTGAGGGTGGGAGTTGGATTGAGTTCCTGCAAGGTTCAGACTCGGGGCACGTTTGCAAGGAGCCTGGACACAAGACCGGGTCCTCTGTTCTAGGTCATCATCGGGAGCATCTTTGAGGTCATCTGGGCCGTCATAAAACCTGGCACATCCTTTGGAATCAGCGTGTTACGAGCCCTCAGGTTATTGCGTATTTTCAAAGTCACAAAGTAAGTCTTTGGGGGTCCCTGGCATCTTGACGGGAATGGGGAGCGGGCCAGGCTGGGGCCACCTCCAGCATGTTGGGAAGGTGGGCTCAGCTACTGCCACCCTGGCCCAGCCTGACCCCCACGCCCCCACCTCTGGCCTCTGCTGGCAGGTACTGGGCATCTCTCAGGAACCTGGTCGTCTCTCTTCTCAACTCCATGAAATCCATCATCAGCCTGTTGTTTCTCCTTTTCCTGTTCATCGTCGTCTTTGCCCTTCTGGGAATGCAGCTCTTCGGCGGCCAGTAAGTGCTCAGCAGACTCTCTGACTTCTGCTTCCCTGGGGTCCAGCCCACGGCCTCCCATCCCCCAGGCACCTTGCTTAGTGCATCCAGAGACCGAGGCCCACCTGCATCACACAGTCTGCCCTCCTTATGACCTGGATGCCCAGTGCACTCACTCAGATGGGCAGGGCCATGGGTCCCACTCAGGATGTCCTTCTAGGGGCAGAGATGCTGGAGATATTGCCCTAGAAACAAGATACTGAGCCAAGCCCTCAGCACACCTGGGGTGGGGCCAACATGAAATGTCTGTGTCCTCTCTGCAGGTTTAATTTCGATGAAGGGACTCCTCCTACCAACTTCGACACTTTTCCAGCAGCAATAATGACGGTATTTCAGGTACAACCTTCACCCGGCCCCATGAATGCAAGGCCTTACAGGGAAGCACCAGGGTTCGTCAGGAGGCGGTGGGGGGTGGGGGGGTGGAGAACATGGACAGGAGCCTTTATTGTGGTTTCCACAGGAAGAAATGGGCAAGGCAGGTTTAAGCAGGCTTATGATTGGCCAGTTCAAATAATTTCAGCAGGCCCTGGAGCTGTTGAGTTGTCTGGTACATGACCCTGCCTGATTCAGGCAGGAGAAGATTGGCCCTGAGTGTAAGAGCCCAATAGTGAAGATGGTTGGGAGTGTGGGCTCTGGATTGGTTGACTTGCATTTGAAAAGCATGTTCACAGGCAAGTTGTTTACTATCTCCAGGAATTAGCTAGTCCTGACTCCCTCCAGAATCAGCAAAGCCCTCCATGTGTCAAAGCATCAAAATATAGAAAATAGTAAACGTGGATAATACACCATCCTTTCCCAGATTGGAAGACACCCTAATCTCATATTCCAAGACAAACAGATTGACCTTGGGTGCTCTCTCCAAACCAACTTCTGCACCCATGCCCTGGAGTTTGGAACTGGCCTAGCTGGGACCTCCAGAGCCTTTCCACGTGGGTTCTGTCACTTTAGAGAACAGAGAGTTTATGGAAAATGTGACTTCACTCCTCTCTTCTCCTGGGAGAGGGGTAATTTCTAAATAAGACCCCCAAACAGGGAGTTGGAAAGGAAAACCATGAAGTTCTGAACCCTCACATAAATGATTATTAATAATAGTAATCACCGCCTATATATCTTCAGCACAACAGTTCTGGCCCAAGAGGGATTCTGTCCCCCAAGGACACCTAGAAGTACCTGGAAACATTTTGGGTTATTACAACTGGGGGTGTGATAGTGTTACTGGCATCTAAAGGGTAGAGGCCAGGGATATTACTCAACACCCTATGGTACACAGGACAGGAGGAAGTCCCCAAATGTCAGCAGTGCCAAGGCTAAGAAACTCTACATTAATGGATTAACATTTTTGGAGTTCTTTCACATTTACTTTATCCTCGTGGAAATCATGCAAAGGAGGGAAGTTGGATATTTTTTAACAACTGTGTGGATGCTGCATACAAATCCCTTTAGCCCTTCCCATACACATCAGCACAACTTCTATCTGCCAGTACCTGTGTCCCTTTACCTGAGGCTTCCTCTGGTCCCCTGTACCACCACCATCTCCACCCCCAGACATAGCAGTCCAGAAGTACCAGTGAATAGATGGCAAGAGAAACCTATTTCTCACAGTTCTGGAGGCTGGAGGTCCATGATCAGGATGTATGCAGGGCTGGTTCCTGGTGAGGACTCTCTTCCTGGCTTACAGATAGCCACCTTCTCATTTCTCTCTCCCACAGTAGGGGGAGAGAGAGAGAGACCAAGTTCTCTGGTGTCTTTTCTTATAAAGGCACTGGTCCCATCATGAGGGCCTCTCTGTCATGTCTTCATCTAATCCTAATTCCCTCCCATTTCCAAATACCGTCACACAAGGGTTTAGAGCTTCAACACATGACCTTAGGGAGCACAACTCAGCCTATAGCAAAATCCGCTTATCACATCAGGGAAGATGGAGTTACAGAAAGATTTGTGACTCCTCCAGAGTCACTTTTTCCTAGAAGCTGGGCTGAAAGCCCCTCAGTGCAGGGACGGCCCTTTCCTCTCGCAGACAAGCCCCTCCCCACCAAGAAACAAGGGCCAAGGAGGGGCCCACACGGCAGGTTCCGGCTCCACAGCTGCATCTCCGAGGGGCCCAAGGTTGAGAGGGGGGTTGGCTGTGTGTTTCTCCCTCCCCTTTCAGATCCTGACAGGTGAAGACTGGAATGAGGTCATGTATGACGGCATCAAGTCTCAGGGGGGCGTGCAGGGAGGCATGGTGTTCTCCATCTACTTCATCGTGCTGACACTCTTCGGGAACTGTATCCTCTGTTGGGGGAGATAGGGACACGCCTGGGCTTGGGGAGAGGAGATTGGGGGGCACAAGGGAAAGATTCAGAAGTCCCAGATATCAGGGTCCAAGTGGCAATGCTTTCCCTGACTCCGGCGTTTGCAGACACCCTCCTGAACGTGTTCTTGGCCATCGCGGTGGATAATTTGGCCAATGCCCAGGAGCTCACCAAGGTGGAGTTGGTGGGAGAATGTTGCTGTGGCAAAGTTACCACCTGCTCATGGCAGATCAGGACCTTACCGGGCAGGGGTGGGGGGCGGGGATAGGGGCTGGGGTCAAAGCTTTTGCCCTGGATGCCCTGTGCCAGGGAGAAGGCGCCTCCTCCCCTACCTACCCCCAAAATAAACTGTCCATAATCAAGTGGATTCTACAGCAAAAGAGGGGGGATTGGGTGGGGGGGTAAGGCAGCAGGGTGCTGCAGGAAACAGATGGCTAACTCCACCAGAATGCCATTTATAGGGAGTGGGCAGTGTCAAGGGACTTCCAAGGAATGCGGCAGCCTCTAGGCTAGCAGGCACTGTCACCACCCTAAACCGGGAAGGAGGGGACAGATGGAAAATAACCCGGACAATGTCCTGAGGCTCAGTGTGTGTCCCGGTGAGCTTGAGAGCTGGCCGGACTTCACCACTGAGTGGTAGCAGTAAAGAATTACATGATGCTCATGGTTCCAGGCACTGATGTTATCTCCCTTTTGCAGAAGGGGGAATTGAGGCTCAGAAAGGCAAAGTCACTGGCCCCAGATGGGATGATAATAGCTACTATTTATAGCATCAGGCTGTCCATGTCAGGCACTCAGCACAGTTCCTGGCACACGGTAACTGCTCAATTAAGGAAGTCTTCTAAGTCACTTGGCATGCTCAGGCATCTGGACCTAGAGCTCTCATTTTATAGAGCTGGTAAAGGGAAGGCTGAGATTCGAACCCACACTTGGCAAGTTCCAGAACCTGAATTTTCTACCACACACCCTGCCAGCTTTCATTTGAGCACCAGCTGGAGAAAAAAAAGAAAAAAAAAAAAAACCAAAGAAAATGTGATTTCCCCTCTTGTATGCCAGACACCAGCAAGCATAACAGATAGGGAGTTACTGTTATACTCATTTCACAGATGGGAAAAACTGAGGCCTGGAGAGGTTGTGGCCTCACTACGTAGCTAGGAACTGAAAGAGCAGAGGTGTGACCCCTCAAAGAGCAAAAAAGAGAGAAGAGCACAGGAAATAAGATCAGCAGGGAATTGGTGTTTGGGTGGTGAGAACCATCCACGTGAGGAGAAGCTTAGTTTTCATTTGCCATCAGTGATATTCGATTATCTGGACAAAACCTGGTGCTAGATGCCCCTTAGAGCAGTCTTGGACTCCCTAGCACTCAGACCCACCTCAGCTACACACAGAGGAGGCAATATTGTTTTCAGTAACACAGCTAACACCCCTAGGATAGCCCACAAGCAGGGCTGCTGGGAACAGTTATACAGGTTGTGCACTGCACAAAGGAAGCTGGGCACCTTTATGCAATTTGAAGGGAGGATGTCAGGAACGAAGGTAGCTTAGGAGCTAGCGGTGTTCTGGCCTAAGACTTTCGCCAGCAGCCTCATCACATTAAAAGAACATGTGCAGAATCATTCAGCCCAGGAGGGCCAGGCCTGGCACCTGCCTCAGCTTCACAGCCCCATCCCCAGTGCCTCGAGGTGTTCAGGCCATGTTCAGGGAACTGAACCGAACTAAGTAGACTTTGCAAGCTTCCATCTGCCAGCCCTGGCAGGAGGGAGAGAGAGTTTCCCGGGCCCAGCTCTGACCTGGGGAAAACGGAAGTTTCTGCCACCCCAACGGCCACAGTCCGGGCCACCCTGGAACTGGCTGGCTTCACTGCTCCAGGGCCCTGTTCCAGCTGTGAGATCATCCAAGTTCCAAGACGTCATCCTCAAGGGCTGTCATGGGGGAAGGGATACATAAAGAGGGTGGAAGAAGGGAAAGGAGAAAGCTCATCTCCTGTGAAGTGTCTTCCAGACCCTCATTCTTTCCTTCATTTATTCCACAAGCATTTCTTGGGCATTTAATATGTGGCAGGGATCCCACTAAGCCCCTGATGTGGTGGGGTTTTTTTTTTTTATTTTTTATTGAAGTATCGTTGGTTTATAATGTTGTATTAGTTTCTGGTGTATAGCAAAGTGATTCAGTTATATATCCCTGTGCTATACAGTAGGGCCTTGTTGTTTATATGATTGATATATATACTAATGATAGGCTTTTATCTCATTTAACCCTCACAGAAAAGCTAGGAGGAAAATTCTCTGAGCCCCATTTTACAGATTTTGTCACTCATTGAAAAGCATTTGGGAATTCCCTGGTGGTCCAGTGGTTAGGATTCTGTGCTTTCACTGCCAAGGGCGTAGGTTCAATCCCTGGTCAGGGAACTAAGATCCCACGATCCCACAAATTGGTGCAGCCAAAATTAATTAATTAAAATTAAAAAAGAAAAACCTTTATTGAGCACCTACTGTGAACAGGGCCTGGTCTAGGAGCCAGGGACATGGCAGGGAACAAAACAGGCAAATCCCTGCCGGCATTGATATTCTAGTGGGAGAGATAGACAAGAAAGAAATTTGTCAGAGGGTGGTGAGTGCTAAGGAGAAAAATGAAGTGGAGAAAGTCGAGGAGAGTTGAAATTTTAGATGAAGATTGTGAGGCACAGAGAAGTTAAGAGACTCATCCAAGGTAAGCAGAAAGTGGAGGAGCTGGGATTTGAATCTAAACGGGTCCAGAACTTGTGCTTTTAACCACATGCAATGTTGCTTAAACTTGAGTGTGTTTCAGACTCACCTGGGGGCTAGCTGAAAGTGCAGATTCCAGGGCCCAGCCCAGGTTCTTCAGGGGCCCTGGGAATCTGCATTTGCAGGTGGTCTAGGGGCTCAGCTCCAAGAAATGCTGGGTGTGATGCCAGGAGGAGGGGAGGCTGTGGGAGAGCAGGGTGGCCAGCCAGGTCCCACCCCTGTGTTGTCACTGACAGAGAGTGTCCTGATCTGACCATTTCCGAGGTGGTAAGATTGCTTCTTGCCCCAGAGATCCCAGCGCAGTGGGAGAGGTGCCCTACCACCGCATGACCTTTCTTATTGGCGGGTTCGTCTCTGGCCATTTCTTTCTCGTTGCTTTTTCTTTGCTTTTTCTTTGTTGGCTTTTCTGTTTTACGAATGAGGCCCTGCATGAAGGCTGAAGAAGGATTTAAAGCCCCAAAACGTCTTTTTCTGTATGTATTTTTAAAACATCTTCCCCTATCCTCCTCCTCTCTGAACCTAACCGGCTGAGAATATAAAGTTCCTCTCCTGACTCCCCTTCTGGAGGCTGTTGGCAGTGCATGGGGTGGGCCGTGGGATGCCAGATTTTTCTGCACGTGGGGGCTTGTCCATGTTGTTTTTAAAGTCTTGGTTCAGAGAGCTTAAATGGCCCAGGAAGTAGAGTGAGAGGAAAATCTTTGCATTAATTTCCAGCTCATTGAAACCAGGTACAGAAAAATCTCCATTGTGGGAAGGAAAGGGAGTCTTTTTCCTTTTCTTCGGATTGTGTGCTGAAATAAGGTTAATAATGAGCTAGATATTGAGCCTGTACATAAAGGAGATAGCAGTACATTTAACCGATAGGCATCCTTTCCAATCAGCGGGCCTCGGCTCTGATTGGGTGACACCCAGGCCACACCTGTTTGTAAATATCTCAAATGTGGCCCCTAGCTAACAATCGGGTAAGAGGTGAGGCCCCAAGGCCCAGTTCATGTTTTGTGAACAGGGATCCCATGTGCCTTTTAGGATGAACAAGAAGAAGAAGAGGCAGCCAACCAGAAACTCGCCCTCCAGAAAGCCAAGGAGGTGGCAGAAGTGAGTCCCCTGTCTGCAGCCAACATGTCCATAGCTGTGTAAGTGCCCCCAACTCCGGGATGCTCTCTAGGCTCCTCGGCCTCTACAACCTCCCAGTCAAGGATATGGGGGCAGGGAGCAGTCCCTGACTGTGCTGAGCTTTAGGACGAGGTACTTCTGCCCTCCCACCCACGTTTCACTCAAGAAATAGTTAATAAGCACGTACTGTGTGCCAGACGCTGTTCTAGGTGCTGGGAATACAGCGTTAACAAGAGGTTGAGGCATATAGGGAGGGATAGGGGTGGTGAGAGTTATGATTTTAAGCAAAGTTGTCAGGGAAGGTCTCACTGAGAAGGTGACAAAGCCTGAAGAAGGTGAGGGAGGAGCATCTGAGGAAGTGGGAACAGCATGGACAAAGGCCCTGAGGCAGGAACATGCCTGGTGTGTTTAGGGAACATGAAGGAGGCCAGTGTGACTGAAATAGAGTGAGTGAGGGGGCAGAATGGGAGATGAGGGCAGAGAGGTGATGAGCAGATCTTGCAGGGCCTTGTGGGCTATGGGGGGGACTTAGAATTTTGCTCTGAGCAAGGTGGGAAACATGGAGGGTTCTTGAGCTGAGGAGGGATAGTGACTCAGGTGCTCACAGGTGCCCTCTGGATGCTATCAGGGAAGAAAGGGCAGGAGCCAGGGGACCAGGTTGGAGAAGACTGTATTGTTCCATGCAAAAGAGATAGTGGGGGCTGGACCAGGGTGCTGACAGAACAGATCATGGATGGACCTGAATTCTAGACAGATCAGGAAGGCAGAGCAGACAGAATATGCTGGTGGATCAGAGGTGATAAGATGGTGAGAGTTAAGGTGTCTTGATTAAAGAAAGTTTTCGTTCACACAGATGTTCTGAATTGCGCCTTTGTTGGGTAGTCCCGGGATTTTGCATACTGTGGGGCTGTGCATCATGAGACAGTGGGGAGGGGACTTTCTTTCCCAGAGTGCAAGGAGGTGGCTGTGAAAGAGGAGCCCAGGAAGGTAAGATCCTGCAGAAAAATCGGAGCAAACTTTTTGGCCAACTCAATACATGCTTAGGCAGGCCAAGCCTGTAGAAGGGGGTGGTCTGTTTAAAACTATCAGTACACACAGAAACCCTGGAAAAATCTGTGTGCTCCAGGCAGGGCTTCAGCCCAGCCAGCGCTCCCAGCAATGACCACACGGGTGTTTTGCACCAGTGGATAGATGGGGCACTGTCCCAAGACTCCCAAGGGCCCATGTCCAGGCTTCCAGCACCTGCTCCAGGTCAGTGTCCATTATGATTGGCTGTCTCAGAGGTTAAAATATTTTGAACATCAGGACAGCCCCCAGGGGCCATGTGCTACAATTTGAAAAGGAATAGAGAGGTCGATGGGCACATACACCTGGGCTGAGACCCCCATTAGACTGAAATGCCCAGCCAGGCTAGGATACCTTACTGGACCAAGACGCCACCTGGGCTAAGACACCAGTAAGGACAAGATGTCCAGCCAGGTTGAGTTTTCCACACAGGTTGAAACACCTAGTTGGGCAGGATTACCCAGCCAGGCCATGATACCCACCTGGGTGGAGATGACCCCTAGGTCAAGATGCCCTTCTGGGCCAAGGTACCCACCTTGATGGAGATGCCCACTTGGGTCAAGATGCCCATCTGGGCCTAGGTACCCACCTGGGTGGAAATGCCCACCTGAGGCAAGACACCCACCAGGGTGGAGATACCCTCTAGGCAGAGATGCCCACCTGGGCTGAGAGTCCTGTTAGCCCGAGAGGTCCATGCAGACCACCACGCCCAGCAGTGCTCTAACCCCTGTGCGATTCCCTTGCAGGAAGGAGCAACAGAAGAACCAGAAGCCCGCCAAGTCCGTGTGGGAGCAGCGGACAAGCGAGATGCGGAAGCAGAACCTGCTGGCCAGCCGGGAGGCGCTGTACAACGAGATGGACCCAGACGAGCGCTGGAAGGCCTCCTACGCCCGGCACCTGCGGCCCGACATGAAGACCCACCTGGACCGGCCGCTGGTGGTCGATCCCCAGGAGAACCGCAACAACAACACGAACAAGAGCCGGGCTGCCGAGCCCACGGTGGACCAGCGCCTCGGGCAGCAGCGAGCCGAGGATTTCCTCAGAAAACAGGCCCGCTACCATGACCGGGCCCGGGACCCCAGCGGCTCCGTGGGCCTGGACACCCGGAGGCCCTGGGCGGGCAGCCAGGAGGCTGAGCTGAGCCGGGAGGGACCTTACGGCCGTGAGTCGGACCACCACGGCCGAGAGGGCGGCCTGGAGCAGCCGGGGTTCTGGGAGAGCGAGGCAGAGCGGGGCAAAGTGGGCGACCCGCACCGGAGGCACGCGCACCGGCAGGGGGGCAGCCGGGAGAGCCGCAGCGGGTCCCCGCGCACAGGGGCCGACGGGGAGCCCCGCAGGCACCGGGCGCACCGCAGGCCAGGTGACGAGGGCCCAGAGGACAAGGCCGATCGGAGGTCCCGGCACCGCGAGGGCAGCCGGCCGGCCCGGGGCGGCGAGGGCGAGGGCCCAGACGGCGGCGAGCGGAGGAGGCGGCACCGGCACGGCCCTCCGCCCGCCTATGACGGGGACGCACGCAGGGAGGACAAGGAACGCAGGCACCGGAGGAGGAAGTAAGTGGAGGCGACGACAATAGTAGTAATAATAAGATGAGGCAAAGTGGCACCTGCTGGATACTTAGGTGCTCTCCTGAGCCACTCATTTCGTCTTCTTGACAGCCCCCTGAGATAGACGGCAATGTCATGGCCCCATTTCACAGATAGGGAAATTGAGAGTTGGAGCTGACTTGCCCAAGGTCACACATCTAATAAGTGGCCTTGAACCCACATCATCTGACACCAGAAGCTGCAAGCTACCACGCCTTTGTACGTCTCAGGGAAACTCTACAAGAGCTTTACCCCAGAATTATTTGGCTCTTGCATGTGCTTGCTGTGTGGCCTTGGGCAAGAGACTTCATGTCTCTGGGCCTCAGTGTTCTCAATCTGTAAAATGGAGATAGTGGGATCTAATTGGGTCGTTGCTGGAATTAAATGATGTGATGTAGGCAAAGGGCCTGAAAGAGCAGCTGACACAGAGTAAGTGCTTGGGAAATTGAGACCCTTTTTTAGATGTTGAGTCAATCATTTTTTCACCTGATGCTATTCCTGGGGGGCGGGGAGGGGTTGAAAAGCCACTCCGGACCCTCAGGATTGAAGCAAGAGCAGAGTTCAAGGCTTTTGGAGGCGTCTTCCAGGCCAGCACCTCACCCAGTCAGAAACGACACCCTATTTTTCATAGCAATATTTTGTAACACTCCTTAGAAGATCCTACAGTGGTTGTACACTTAGGAGCCCAACAACTTACATGTTGAAACAGACATTGTTCCTTTATTAAATAACATCCTCTAGTCTTCTTTTTTAAAAGTTTTTATTGGAGTATAGATGATCTCTTAGTCTTCCTTTGTATCACCTGCCATTAGGGCATCATCTTGATTTTTTTCTTTCTTTTTTTAAAAAAACCCTCTCATAAGTTTTTTGTGTTTTCTTTTTTCGACGTTAGGTATTCTTCTTTCTTTCAGTGTTATTGAGGTATAATTGACGGGAGCATGGTATAAGTGTAAGGTGTACAGCATAAGGATTTCATTTACATACATCAGCACCATATTGATTTTTAATGATGGGTTTAAATGCTTCTGTTATACGCTATATGCACTAAGCTAGCGCTTCTCAAAATTGAATGTGTGCGTGAATCCCCAGGGATCTTGTGAAAATACGGATTCTAATTCAGTTGGTCTCAGGTGCAGCCTGAGAGTCAGCATTTCTAAGGAACCAATGCTGGTCCGGAGACCACACGTTGAGTAATGAGACTCTAGAGATCAGAGTGAAGCAATTCTGATGCAGGCACCTATACACAAAATCACTATGAATGCGACAGGTGCAAATGCCAGCTGACTCAGGATGCAGGCAACTCAAATAACATGAGGGAGTTACTGTCAGTGTTGATATGTTCGAAAATGGTGAAGTTCTGTATGAAATCAGTCTACTCTTTCTTCAGTTTGTCCAATACTTGCATTCCAGGAAGCGGTGATGCATATTTAAAACATGCAAAAAATACTTCATGCTGTTACATAAAGCAGAGTTAGGTTAAAACTAAAGGCTCAGATCATTACAAGCAGATTTTTCACCTGTGTGAGGTACATTGGAGAGCCATGAAGGAGAAAGGATGATTCTTCCCCAGTGGTGCTACCCTGCACATGGTAAGATATTTATATACCTGCTTCCCATTTCCTAAATGCCCACAATGCCCCCAATTATTATGGCATTAAGTCTCCACATAGCTCCACAACAGCGCCCTGAAAACCATTGTTCCAGAGAAGGAAATAGTGTTCTAGGCTAAGAACAACATGTGCAAAGGCCCTGAGGTAGAACAGAAGGAGGACAGTTTGCCATTTGGAGGGTGAGGAGAGAGTAGCAGATAAAAAAATTGAAGGGAGTGTAATAGATCAGCAGAGCCTCAAGTCCTCCCAGGGAAATGGGAGACCACTGAAGGGATTGTACGTGGAATAAAGTATTTAGCACAGGACTCCATAAATAAGAACCAATGGATCACTGGTGCTATTGTTACTGATACTACTAATATTACTGGTGTTCTCATCCTTAGAGTATATCTACTCCTATCATTGAAGGAGGCAGAATGACAGGGACAGGAAGGCAGCATGCCCTGGTGGTGAAGGGGAAGGACTCTGGAGTCAGAGGTCACACTGCTGACGCATCACTTCCCAGCTGCGGGACTTGCAGCATGTCACCACCCCTCTCTGGGCCTCCGTTTCCTCATCTGTAAAGTGGGAATAAGGGCAGTACCTACCTCCTAGGGTAGGCATAAAGGTCAAATGAGTTAATATATGTAAAATGCTTTAAATTGGTGCCTGGCTTATAATAAGTGCGCAGTAAATGTTAGCTATTATTAGTTTGAATATTATTATTATTAAGCACTCAGTAAACAACCGTTTTTAGTAGTAGCAGTAATAATAAGCATTCAATAAGTTTTAGCTATTACTATTATTACTATCTTTATTATTAAGACACTTTCATCATAGACTAAAAGAAAACAACTTTAGATCCATACCCTTAAACTGTCCACTCAAACTCTTTCTTTTTACAGATGAGAAAACTGAGACCCAGAGAGGGTAAGGGGTTTCCCTAAGGGCAGCCAGCCAATAGTAGTGTGACAAGAACCCAGCTTTCCTGAATCCCACAGGTGGTCCTTGCTCCCCCTCTTCTCTAGAGGAAGAGAGTACCTCCCCATTTCCACCCAAATCTGAGCCAGGAGGCCCTGTTCACTCCTTTATAAATAGATGTGTCAAACACCCTGGCCAAGAGAGGTGTTATTCATTTGGCCAATGAAAAACTTCTAATGCTCATTGGAAATAAAACTTCATGAAGATTCAGGCGCTGTTAGAGAAAAAAAAATCCAATACAAGCCATTCATCTACTTTAAAAAACAAAACACATCTGCTTTAAAAAAACAAAAACAAGGGACTTCCTTGGTGGTCCTGTGGTTAAGAGTCCATGCTTCCACTGCAGGGGGCACGGGTTTGATCCCTAGTTGGGGAACTAAGATCCTGCTTGCTGTGAGGCCAACAAAAAACAAAAAACAAAAACAAAAAATAAGAATGGCAAAGATAAAATTTTATTCAAGAACATAACATATTAAAAAGAGATTTCATTTCAACATTATGATGAAGCTAGTGGCCCTAGTAGGTCTGTCTCATGCACTTCTCCTCATCATTCCTTAGGCCTCTCCCTAGACACACTCTGTGTTTTTGATTCTCCAGAATATTGATAATAAGTATAATTGTTTACTTTCTGTTCCCCCCACACCCACATTTCTTTTTTGGGAGGGTTTTATTTTCAGGTTTATTGAGCTATACTTTAAATATATTAAAATCCACTCTTTTTAGTGTAGAGTTCTACAAATTTTAAACTACTCTTACAGTCATGTAACTACCTTTACCACCACAATCAATGCAAACAGCAGTTTCGTCACAGCAAAATATTGCCTTGTGCATATTTGCAATCATCTTCTTGCCTTAGCCCCAGCCCTAGGCAAATATGTTATGCAAATGGGATCACACAGTCTGTAGAATTTTGAGTCTTGTTTCTTTCACTTAGCATAATGTATTTGAGATTCATCCAAGTTGGAGTATCGGTAGTTCTTTCCTTTTTATTTCTGAGTACTATTCTACTGCATGGATGTACCACAATTTGTCTCTCCAGTTGCCAGTTGAAGGACATTTGGGTTGTGCCTCCGCACTTCTACCTTCATCTCTTCCTCTTGTTTCCTCAGCTTTATTTATTTATTTAATTATTGGCTGAGTTGGGTCTTTGTTGCTGCCTAAGGGGGCTACTCTTCGTTGCAGTGCACGGGCTTCTCATTGCTGTGGCTTCTCTTGTTGTGGAGTACAGGCTGTAGGTGCACGGGCTTCAGTAGTTGTGGCACGTGGGCTCAATAGTTGTGGCTCGTGGGCTCTAGAGCACAGGCTCAGTAGTTGTGGAGCACGGGCTTCATTGCTCTGCAGCATGTGGGACCGTCCCGGATCAGAGCTCGAACCCGTGTCCCCTGCATTGGCAGGCGGATTCTTAACCACTGTGCCACCAGGGAAGTCCCTCCCCAGCTTTAAATGTTACCCTTTCCTGAAGCTTTCACTGGCTCACCCCAGTAAAAAGTGGGTGGAGCACATTCTATTTTATATCATTAAACACTTGCTGGCCCCTGATCCCCTATCCTCAGGCAGCTGAGCCCAATGTCACCCCAGGGCTACCAAAGTGAGGATGGAGCTTTCTCTGACTCCCAGTAAAAATCTGTGGTTTGCAGGGCGTCCGCCACCCCCTGGTAGCCAGGTGGTGCCTCCTGCTAGATTTGGCTGAGCAATGGGACCTTTTGCCAAGACCTGCACCACCCTAGAATTAATAGCTCAGCTATTTGCATACTATTTCCACCTGCTCCCATCACCATGACAACCTACTCCCCAAAAGGAGCAATAAGAGAGATACTGGACTTCTGAGCCTCACAGTTTATCCTGCGTGGGATGGGGGGAGGCTTCATTCTTTAACACCCTGATTCTTATAGCACCCCCAGTTTGCCTTAGCCAGTCTCCTCAGTATCTCCATCCTATGCACCCCAAATCATCCACTGCCCCATTTTCTTCACTGAGTGGTGCTGTACCCTAAGATCTCTCAGGCCAGAGTCCAGCTTAGTCCTTTCCCAGCCAGCAAATGCCTTTGCCTCTCTGCGCTTCATCTTCCTCCTCTGTAAAAGGGTCCTGATCCTAATAGCACCTCAGATAGTGGTTATTGTGGGGACTAAACGAGTTAATATGTACAAGTCCTAAGGACAGTGGGGGCACAAGGAAACAGGGCTATCCTCTGAATTTAGGGACCTGAGCGTGCCCCAGGCAAGCTGTCCATAGCCCTTGGCAGAGGGATGCTGAAGTGATTAGCTGGCAAAGGGATGCGGTGCAAGACAGGCGTTATGCAATCATCTGCCTATTCCAGGCAGATGACGGCAGATCCCCAAGAGGGGAGGGGGAAGGGGCCTGACTTCAAAGTTTTCTGCCCCTTTTGAGTTCTCCTTGGAGACACTTGGAAATAAAAACTTCCTGGAGATTGATATTAGGCCTCTGCAGGCTGAGCTTGTTAAAACTCCACGGCAAACAGAGCCAACAGAAGAAACAAAAGCAAGACAAAACAAAGACCCTCAGAGCCCCTTTCCATCCGAACAAGGGGCTCTTGGTCCATGAGTGAGGCTGTCCCTCTAACAAAACATACGCCGTGGTCTCCACTGCGGTGTTATTTAGGACAGTCTCTCTAGATGGTGACCAAAGGATTCAGATTCTCTCTGAAATGATAACTTTACCGAGCCTGCTTTTTGGTGGCGCTCTACTTAAAACAATATATAAAATGATGAGAAAATATCCCCAGCCAGCTTTCCATCTGATGTACAACTTCTAAAAAGGTACCAGGGGTGGATTAACATTAGGAACCTCTTTGCGGACTGTGGAAGAGGTTGGGGAAATATTGGTTTAGAATTTATTTCGTTTATTCCACACCATCAGAGCTGATGCTCGCTGTCCAGGAAACAGTGTCAGTTTCCCAGGGCTGCTGGCAACCCTTGATGTTCTGCATCCCTCAGCTGACAGAAGGATCACTCCAATCTCTGCCTTTGTCCTCACGTTGTCCTCTATCCTGTGTGTCTGTCTCCGTTTTTCTTCTCTCCTAAGGACACTTGTCATTAGATTTAGGGTTCACCCTAATCCAGGGTGATCTCCTCTCGAGATCCTTAATTACATCTGCAAAGACCCTTTTACCAAAAGATAAGGGGACACACCTTTTGAGGGGCCACCACTCAGCCCACTACAGTCTACCCTCTGAACCGCCTCCCAAAATTCACTTTCATCCGCTGTGCAAAATACATTCGCCACATTCCAACATCCCCAAAAGTCTTAACCCATCGTCAGCTCAAAAATTCCAAATTTCATCATCTAACTCCAGTATGGGTGAGACTCAGTATGATCCATTTGGGAGCAAAATGTCCTTCCATCTGTGGCCCTGAAAACTAGAAAACAAATTATCTGCCTCCAAAACACAATGGTGGGACAAGCACAAAAATAGACATTCCTATTCCAAAAGGGAGACACTGGAAGAAATAAAAGGTCTCTGGTCCCCAGCAAGTTCTAAATCCAACAGGGCAAATTCCGTTAGGTTTCAAGGCCTGGGAGTAATGCCCTAGCCCTCAGCTCATTCAGTCATTTATTCCTCATGGGAGCTCTGCGAGGTTAGCATCCGCCTGTTATAGGTAAGAAACAGGCTGAGTAAATCACCAGTGGTTACATAGCAGATAAGCTCCTGGATCTTCACTTTAGTCTCCATGTTATAGGGAAGGTTCTACTACTATTATCCCCAACTTACAGATGAGGAAACTGAGGCTCAGAGAGGTTGAGCAAGCTACAGAGGATCACACAGCTAGTAAGTGACATTGGTGAGACTCAAACCCACGTCAGTCTGTCTTTTGAAGTGTCAATCTAAGACCTGCTCACGTGACTGAGAAGTGAGGAATTTGCCTGCGCCTGCCCTTCTTCTCCCTGTACAGCCTCAGGGACACAAGCCTGAAAAGAAATTACCTCATCTCTCTTCTGCTTGCTAAAAACACCATGGACTTTTGCAAGTCAAAGTGCAAAAATAAAACAAGAAAGATGGTATTGGTGGCTTAGCCAGTGGAAGGGCCTTCAAGGGAGGCCAACTTTTTTTTTTTATTAATTATCATTATTTTTTAATAAATTTATTTATTTATTTATTTATTTATTGGCTGCATTGGGTCTTTGTTGCTGTGCGCAGGCTTTCTCTAGTGGCGAGAGGGGGCTACTCTTTGTTGCAGTATACTGGCTTCTCATTGCAGTGGCTTCTCTTGTGGAGCATGGGCTCTAGGTGCTCGGGCTTCAGTAGTTGTGGCACACAGGCTCAATAGTTGTGGCTCGTGGGCTCTAGAGCGCATGCTCAGTAGTTGTGGCGCATGGGCTTAGTTGCTCCACGGCATGTGGGATTTTCCCGGACCAGGGATGGAACCCGTGTCCCCTTACATTGGCAGGGGGATTCTTAACCACTGTGCCACCAGGGAAGTCCTTATTATTATTTTTTAATTGAAGTATAGTTGATTTTACAGAGGCCAGCTTATTTTCAATTTTTAAGTCTTAGGGAGATTTAGGGTTCTAGACTGGGCCTCAGGAACCAAGCCTATGCTGTCCAGGGGCTTTGGTTCCTGCAATTGTGCCTAATCTCCAGGGCATTCGACGAACGGATACAATCTGAGGGCTGTCTTTTTGCTAAGTGTGGTCTCTCAACTGAGTGTGTGATGGCGACAGCCTGACAAAACAATTTTCTAGTATGCCTGCCTCACCCTCTCCAGGCCTCAGTTTCCTCATCTGTGTAATGGGAGCGGTAACAATTCGGACCCTCATAAGATTGCTCCAGAAGTTAGTGAGTTGAAATAGAAGAGACGCTGGCTCACACGATTGGTAGTTACAGTGTGTGCCAAGGATTCCCTGCACCCAGCAGCTGTGGGCTGAGCCTCCTGGGAGATCTCAGACCGCTTAGTAAGAGAGCTGCAGTATCAGGTGGGGGTTAGTATGGGTGCTGGAGCCCTGTGGTCTGTGACTGTGTGGCCTTGGGCAAGGCCCTGCCTGTCTCTGGGCCTTGGTTTCCTCATGTGTAAAATGGGAATAACAATACTACCCACTCACCATGGTTATTCTGAGGATTACATAAGCTGACATGTGTCAAGGCTGGCACACAGCAAGTACTCTTTTTTTTTATGATTTATTTTATTATTTATTTATTTATTTATTTTTGGCTGTGTTGGGTCTTCATTGCTGCACATGGGCTTTGTCTGGTTGTGGTGAGTGGGGGCTACTCTTTGTTGCGGTGAACTGGTTTCTCACTGCGGTGGCTTCTCTTGTTGCGGAGCACGGGCTCTAGGCATACAGGCTTCAGTAGCTGTGGCACATGGGCTCAGTAGTTGTGGCGCACGGGCTAAGTTGCTCCGAAGCATGTGGGATCTTCCAGGACCAGGGATCGAACCCATGTCCCCTGCACTGACAGACGGATTCTTAACCACTGCACCACCAGGGAAGCCAAGCAAGTACTCTTAATAAGTGTGAGCTCTTACGAAGAGATGCGGAGGGCATGGGATACACAACTGGGGGATGCCTTTAAGAAGAGCCAGAGGGGGTCGTCTGGGACTGCAAAGCCCTCTGGAGAGAGGAGCCGTTGAGATTACAAAAGACAGATGTCCTGGTGTTTCTGGGAAACAGACTTTGCCAGGACCAGTGCCCAGGAATGGGGAAAGAATGGGGGCTCTTATCTGAGGATAGAGGGTCCAGAAGGGATGTCTGAAGGCAAACAGAACAAACTGGGAGTCGGGTCCATCCAGATGCATGCACAGGCGGGCAGGGCTGGGCCCAGCCGAAAACATACAGTGATCAGGGCCTGTAGCCACCCTCACCAGTGCCACAGCTCCTGGGGGTCTCCAACAAGCTGGGGATGCGTGTGCAGATGGGAGGAGGCAGGGGTTGATGGCAGGTCTAGGCCTGTGGGACTTCTGCTAGGCCTCAGTGTCCTCATGTGAAAAATGGGGACATTTGTTTATCATTTGACAAGAAGTGCCCAGGCATTTGCCATGTGCCAAGCCCTGTTCTGGGCACTGAAATCACAGCTGTGAACAAGAAAGACAAAAATAAACCCCTTGCTTTTCAGAGCTGATGTCCCAGTGAGTACTGAGGTCAAAAAAGCCCAGCAAGGACTTTTAACTTTTTCCTCTCCTCTTCCAAATGCACTGAGTACTCAGACTCTTACTGTCCCTCTACCTGGTGTTAATTATTTGAGTCACTGAGGCAGCAAACTCCTACCCACCTCATCTCTCCCACTCTCCACCTCCTGAAACGCAAGCTTGTCCCCACCTCAGGGCCTTTGCACTGGCTGTTCCCCCTGCCTGGAATGCACACCCGTATCGCTGTGAGAAATCCCCTTGTTCATTTACCAGTTGTGTGGCCTTGGGCAAGAGACTTAACCTCTCTGAGCTTCAGTTTTCTCATCTGTAAAATGATACTAGTAATTACCCTCTTAGGGCTGAGGATGAAGGGGTTATTACAAGTCAAGTGTGTTACTGAAATGTTTGCTGTTATTATTTCTAATTTTTTACTATGTTAATATACATATATTACCTTTCTTTCCCTAACTGGAATATTGGGAGGGAGCATACTTACTGCAAGCATTTAAAGCCATGAGGCAGGGAATTCCCTGGCAGTCCCGTGGTTAGGACTCCACACTTTCACTGCTGAGGGCCCAGGTTTAATCCCCGGTCGGGGAACTAAAATCCCGCGAGCTGTGTGGCATGACCAAAAGAAAAAAAGAAAGTTAAAGGCATGAGGCAATTCCACCCCTAAAGAAATGGTGTCCCTGTGTCTGCTTCAGCCACTTCTGGAAACACTGTGTGTCCCCGTCCTGCCTCGGAGCTAATGTGGGACACATAGGCAGGGTCAGGAAGGTTTGGGTTGGAGGGATGCAGGTTCTGGCAGAAAGTTCTTTTCCCCTCTGGTTTCTCCGTGAAGGAGTAGCCTCATCTCCTAGGAAGCAGCCCTCCTGGCAGGAGAAGCACCACACTGAAACGTGGGAGGGTGGGCACTTCCACTTCCACGGGGGTCTTAATCCCTAACAAGAACGGGCCAGGCAGGGACTTGCCTGGTGGACCAGTGGTTAAGACTTCATCTTCCAATGCAGGGGGTACAGGTTCGATCCCTGGTCAGGGAGCTAAGATCCCACATGCCTCCAGGCCAAAAAACCAAAACATAAAAGAGATGCAGTATTGTAACAAATTCAATAAAGACTTTTAAAATGGTCCACATCAAAAAAATCTTAAAAAAAAAAAAAAAAAAGAGTGGACCAGGCACCGGAGAGTCTCAGGACATGGCCCCTAGATGGCCAACGTGTACCTCAAATGGTGGAATCTTAGGCAGGATCCAGAAACGCTCCATGTTCTAACTCACTGACGGGTTCTTTTTCGTTGGCCTGCCTGCTGCAGAGAGAACCAAGGTTCCGGAGTCCCCGTGTCAGGCCCCAACCTGTCGACCACCCGGCCGATACAGCAGGACCTGGGCCGCCAAGACCCACCACTGGCCGAGGATATTGACAACATGAAGAACAACAAGCTGGCCACCGCGGAGTCGGCCAGTCCCCACGACAGCCTCGGCCACGCCGGCCTGCCCCAGAGCCCAGCCAAGATGGGGAACAGCACCGACCCTGGCCCCACACTGGCCCCACCCACCACGGCCACCAATCCCCAGAACGCCACCAGCCGCCGGACGCCCAACAACCCGGGGAACCCATCCAACCCCAGCCCCCCTAAGACCCCCGAGAACAGCCTTATCGTCACCAACCCCAGCAGCACCCAGACCAACTCAGCTAAGACTGCCAGGAAACCCGACCACACCACGGTGGACATCCCCCCAGCCTGCCCAGCCCCTCTAAACCACACCGTCGTCCAAGGTATGAGCTCCAATCTCACACATCCTGGGCTCTATCCCCAGAGGCTCAGCTGGGTGACTCTGGACAGTGACTCCACCTCTCTGGCCTCAATTGCTTCCTCTGGAAAATGGGTAGAGACATAGTTCCCGCCCCCAGAGGGCTGCTGGGAGAATTAAATGAGATAATATGGATATGATGCCTGGCAAGTACACAATAGGTTAGCAGTATTTCCTACATCCCAAATTCCCACAGGGGAGCCAGGGAGTCACCATATTTGAGTCAACAGGTTCTTCTGATGGAAATTTGGGGAAGTCAGGTGATTCTCTAGGCCAGCGCTGTCCAAAAGAAATTACCCAGGCCACTTATGTAATTTTAAACTTTCTAGGGGAATCCCCTGGTGGTCCAGTGGTTAGGACTCCATGCCTCCACTGCAGGGGGCACGGGTTAGATCCCTGGTTGGGGAACTAAGATCCTGCAAGCTGAGTGATGCAGGCAAAAAATTAAATAAGTAAATGAATAAAATAAACTTTCTAGTAGCCAGGTTAAAAGAAAGAAAGAAGGGAGGAAAAGGAGAAAAAGAGGGAGGAAAGAGGGGGGAAGGAAGCAAGGAAGGAAGGGAGTGATTTTAAAAAGAAAGAAGAAATAAGTGAATTGAACTTTAATAGCTAAAGTGTATTTAACCCAAAATGCTATTGATTTATATCCAAAATGTTAATATTTCAATGTGTCATCAGTACCTTTTAAATTATTAATGAGCTATTTTACATTCTTTTTCTCGTATTCAGTGTTGGAAATCTGGTGTGTTTTACACTGCATGCCGCAATTTGGACTAGCCGTGTTTCAAATGCTGGACAGTGCAGGTCTAAGACCTTGAGGCATTGTCTGTTTTTGCCCCTCCAGACTTCCCTCATGTAAGATCACCATCCAAGAAGCGCTAGGAATTTGGAAATTACCCCCTGAATTTATTATTTTTAAGATGATAGCGTTAGCCCATTTCTGTGCAAGAGCTATCCATGAGTTTGCTCCATAAATGCTCACCACAGTCCTACCAGGCAGGTCTTGTCATTGTGCCCATTTCACAGATGAAAAAACTGAGGCTCAGCAAGGCTCAGCCTGTCCACAGACCCATAAGCGTGGCTAGGCTGTGGGATCAATGCTCAGGAGGGTGGTGCCTTGCCCCAGTCAGGAGAGAGGTGTTAATGAGGGGAACCCTGCAGTTTGTGGGAAAGGCTCAGTATTCCCATCTGTAAAGTGGGGCTCTTGGGACTCACCCTGCTTACCTCCAAGTGACAGCATGAAGATCATCATGGGCTGAGGGTAGATCTGTGATAATACCCCATGAGGGTCCCAACAGACTCAAGGCTGTAGAATGGTTGAAAGCAAGTACTCTGGGGCCAGGCTACCTGGGTTCAAATCCCAGCTTTGACACATCCTAGCCATGTGACCTTAGGCAAGCCACTTCACCTCTCTGTGCCTCAGTTTCCTCATCTGTAAAGTGGGGATCATAAAGTACCAACCTCATAGGGTCAAGTGAGGATTAAATGGCATAACAGAGTGCCTGGCACATAGTAGGCACTTTGTGTTGGCTGCTTATTGCCTGCTCTGGGGAGTAGGCAGGAGACCAGAGGTTTGTGGGAAATCGTGGAGGGAGCCCTGTGTTGGTTCTTGTCCCAACAGTGAACAAAAACGCCAACCCAGACCCACTGCCAAAAAAGGAGGAAGAGAAGAAAGAGGAGGAGGAAGACGACCCCGGGGAAGACGGCCCCAAGCCCATGCCCCCCTACAGCTCCATGTTTATCCTCTCTACAACCAACCCGTGAGTATGGCCCATGGCCAGGGCAGGGGGCCCAGGACTCCCACTGGGGCAGTGGAAGTCAGGCCAGAGGGCAGACTCTGACAAAGAGTAATGGGGGAGAGTTGCCCCTAAGACCATTAGTCCATAGGAGACCTTTGAGCAAATTAAAAAGTGATGTCCCTTTCTTAAGTTGTATAAGATAGAAACTTATAAAGACCCAACACAGCAAATAAAATAAATAAATAAATAAATTTAAAAAAAAAAGATAGAAACTTATCATAAAGTACTGATTTTGTTGGAAAAGATCCCCTCCTGCCACCAGCTAGAAAGTCATTGTCATAAATATCCACATCTACATTGTCTGTGATGTGAGAGGTGTCCCTTTGAAATGGCTGCCTTGTGCAGTGCACAACCTATACAACTGTACATAGCAGCCCTGGTCCCTGAGCTCTGCTCTACAAGGGTTTGGATTCTGGGCAGATGGTCTCTGAGCTCATGGCCCTCTGTCTTGGGCATCCTTGAGGAGGCTGGATTATTTAGGGGAGAAATCTATCATACCTATATCTTGGTGACTCAGAGGTGGTTTTAGAATTGCATTTTTCCAAAGCGTATTTTTTGAAACCCTAGTCCCTCAAAATGCATCTTGACAAAGAAGAATCATGTCAAATAGGCTGCAGGGGAAACTCTCTAAACTGCCTCTTGGAGACTCACCCTGTGCGTGTACTTTTTTATTTGGTTGACATTATCTATTTCAATAAAAAAATTCTTATGTGGCACTTAGCACCAGGCACTATTCTGAATGCTTTACAAATAAAAAAATTTCTTAAACAACCCTATAGGGGTTGGTGCTATGCTTATCCCCATTTGACACATGAAGAAACTGAGGTCCAGAGAGGTGAAGTCACCTGCCCAAAGTTAAACAGCAAGCAAGTGGGAGAGCCCAGACAGACTCCAGCATCCCTGTTCTTAGCCACTCAGCCCTGCAGCCATTCACAGAATCTCATGACATATTTATCATTATTAGCTCTTAAGAAGTTAATTATCTCATTATTACCTTATTAGCATATTAAAGGCTTTGATAAGGCCTGAAATTCATAATTTAAGTAACTAATTTTTTGGAGCCCCTACCATGTACCAGGCATATGTTAACTCTTTTGATCCTCACATACTTATGAGTTAGGCACGGTTATTATGGTCATTTCACCGATGAGGGCACTGAGGTACAATAACTTGTCTAAGGTCACTCATTAAAAAAAAAGAAGAAGAAATCTACTTAACCGAGAATTTCCCAATTTTCTTTGACCATGTGACATTTTATGCATTAAAAAAAAAGCTTTTCAATCTCCTGTAGAATCAAGGACAATATTTCTTCAACTCAGCCTGTGAGTTAAGATGTTCCAAGAGGGTGGTTTGGAAATGATGGGAACTTATAAACAGAGATGTGAATATCTTCCCTCACGGAGGGCTCCCCTGCCCCAAAAGGGCCCCCAGATGAAGGAGCTTGATACTCTGTTGGATATTAGAGATTTCAAGTAGCAGTAGGTGACATAAGGAGATTACAGAGGAAAGGGCTCGAAAGCCGGTGGTCTGAGTGGACCTCTGCATGCCTACCTGTCCCCAACAGTCTTCGCCGCCTGTGCCATTACATCCTGAACCTGCGCTACTTTGAGATGTGCATCCTCATGGTCATTGCCATGAGCAGCATCGCCCTGGCGGCTGAGGACCCCGTGCAGCCCAACGCACCACGAAACAACGTGAGTCCCAGCCCAGCTCCTCTGTCATGGGCCACTTTCTCCTGCATCATAAAAGCTGATAGCTAGGGTGGAAGGAATGTTGGGGGCATCCCTGGGCACAGCCGCCAAAGCCATTGGTTGGGAGGGGACACTCTGATTCTATTCTTGAGGAAGGATGTGCCTTGAGACAGTGGTTCTGTGTGCCTGTTGGGGAAGAGGTGGCCAAGAGTGACTGGGGCTTAAAATTGCTGGAATCCCTGGTGGGGGGAGTGAGACTGGTAGGATGTGGAGGTGCACAAGCTCTGCATGGAAATGTAGGGGGTACTAAGGCAGGGGATGCTCCGGAGGCATCGCCTCTGCAGTCAGGTCTCCCCAAGCAGACTTTTTCATTTTGACACGAAGCTTTGAAAGGAAGGATTATTTTGATTCAGAGGCACAGCCTAAACTTTGAACTTTTCAGAGAGCTAAAAAGCTCTCCCTTTGGGGGCCCAGGATCTGCTAACAGCCCCTGTCGGTTGAGCGCTTGCTGTGTCCCAGGCACAACCCCGGGTGCTTGGGGTATCTCCGTTGGACAGATGAGGAAACTGAGGCTCAGGGAGGTTTAGTGACCTGTCCAAGGTCACACAGCTGAACTCCAATTCTGGCCTCCCTATTTCTCCCACTGCTTCCCTCAACTGTCTCCGTTTATCAAACACCTACTGTGTCCATGTCCCCTCTTGAGTCCTGCCATGCAGGAATGAGTGTGTGCTATGGTTGAGAGGGGAAACCAAGGCACCAGAAGGCCAGGGCATGACAGAGGCTGGACTGGTGGCAGCACCTTCTTCCCCAGCTCCTTCCTCTACCCCCATCATCCCCCACCACGAGCCGTTTTCCATTGGGAGCCAGGCCCTGCCACCCTCGCTAAGTAGGTTAGGAGCCTTGGTGAGGCTGGCACATCCCATAAATCAAGCCCGTCCGCAGCTTACTTTGCACTTTCCCTTCCTTTGCAGGCCTGGCAGGCCCCCTGGGGACCCGATGGGGGAGATGGAATGAAATAATTAGAACAAGGCTCCTGGAGGAAACGGGTACCAGGGCAGGGCCGAGGCTGCACTCCGTTATCTCCTGCTGCCTGGTTTCCCTCAGGGACCCAGGGAGCCAGGTTCGGGGCAGGGGGACATCCCAAGAGGGGTCAGCAAACCCCCTTTCGACTCTAGGAGACTGGAGCAGGCTTTGTCTCTAGCAGGGAGGGGACAGGCTAGGGGATCCAGGGCGACCACTCCAGCTCCTGAGGCTGTAGAGCGCCCTGGCAGGGCTCAGACCAGCCCTCATGGAGCATTTGCAAAGCTCTGGCTCCCTCACCCCACCCCATGACTCCATCTCGCCGTTGAAACATCTATCTTCAAAGCCCTCTGTCTTCTGAACATCCCTGGTGGTCCAGTGGTTAAGACTCCATGCTTCCACTGCAAGGGGCGTGGGTTTGATCCCTGGTCGGGGAACTAAGATCCCACATACTGTGCGGCACGGCCAAAAAAAAAAAAAATAGCCCTCCCTCTTTAAGAGCATGGTGGCCCCTTATAGGCAGCTGATGCCCTGGGACCCTTCCCAGAGGTTTTTTCATTAGCTGATCTAGAACAGGCTCAGAAAAGTGCACAGAACACATATGATCCATTCATTTATCAAGGATTTTAAAGTGCACCACCCAAAGCAAGAAGTCACACACAACTGACCGCGATCTCCGGCACCTCTTCTTTCCGCCCCCAGTTCCCTCTGGAGCTGGTTCACAAGCGGGAACAAGGTCTGCAGACACATTTGGGTGTCGTGAATTGGGGCAGGCAGGGGATTGCTATTGGCATCAAGAGGATGGGGACCAGAGACACTGTTCATCACCCTGCAGTGCACAGGGTAACCCCATGACAGAGAGTGACCTGACCCCTATTGTCAACAGTGCTTGTAAACCCTACCCTGGAGGTATCACAACCCTCACTTCTGGAAGGAGCGTTTCTTAGCTCCTTTAATTTTCCCACCTGCACGTACATCCTTAAACACTAGGGTTTTTTTTGCCCATCTCTAACGCTGAACAGATGGAATAAATTCTGTGCGTCCCTTCCGTCACCCAAGACCGTGTCTGCCCTGAGATGAGTACACATTGTTGCCAGCACCAATGGTCATTCTTCTTCATTGCTGCCTAATATTCCATTCTGTGGCATAATTTCTTTACCCGTCTTCCTGTTGACACACATTTGGATTGTCTGCTGTTTAGAATGCTGTCACTGCACCCCCTACCCCCAACATGGGGCCCCTGGGCCTGACTTTCTCTAGAGTATAAGGCCAGAAATGGAGTTTCTGGATCATAGAATTTGCACGTGGTTGGCCCCAAAGATGCAGCCAGAATGTTTACTGGGTGATACAGTGACACTCACACCAACAACGTACAAGGCTCCCACTGCTCCACAGTCTTGGCAACACTTGGTGCTGTCAGCTCTTTCATTTAGCCAACCTGGTGGGTGTGGAATCTCATTGGAACTTTGATTTGCATTTCCTGTGATAAATGAGACTGAGAACTTTTCGGATTCCACTGAGCCACAGAAAATTGCCATTTGTAGAGGTCAGTAGGATCTACATATTAGATACAGTTGAACCTAATTTATTGGTCTTTTGATTTCCTCTTGCTCTACTTATTAAACTCTCCAGAATTTGATTCAGCTGGCCACCTAGCCTGCCTTTCCCCCACACCTTCCCTTCCTTCTTTCCTCCTTCCATTCATTGCTGTATTTAGTAATTATTTAGTGAGCAACTACTGTGTGCCAGGTGCTCAGCTAAACATCAAGGACTGACAGGGCATGAGACAGTCCCTGCTATCTCAGAGCTCACAGAGCACCAGGCCTTTATCCATGTTGTGCCCTCTGCCCAGTGCACCTGAAATGTTCTCCCACCACCATCCCCTCAGCTTTCCCAGAACCTTCCAGCCCCTTGCACCTGCCACACATCCCAGGAAGTCAGCCATCCTGGCCACTCTGGTCTCCAATGGCCCTTCAAGCACCACACATAATGAGAATGTGAGTTGTGGCCACACAGATCACAGAACCCAGCCCCTGCAGGACCCAGAACAGCCCCAGCTATTCATGCGTTCATTCAACAAACATTTCTTGAGCACCTGCTGAATGCCTGGCCCTGTGCTATAAGCTGGAGATGCCACAGGGACAGACGAACATCCCTGCCCTTGCGAAGCTGACGTTCAGGTGGGTGAGGTGGACAGTGAGATTGAATAACTATAACAAATAGTGTGTCTGGAAGTGATAAGTGGTAAGGTGGGGGATGGGAGGGAAGGGGTAGACCTGGGAAGGAAGATCACAAGCACCAGGAAAATGGAATTCTAAGCAGGCAGGCAGGGAAGGCCTCACTGAGAAAGTGATATTTGAGCCAAGTCATAAAGGAGGAGAGAGAGGGAATCAGTTGGAACGTGGGGAAGAATGTTCCAGGCAGAGGGAACAGCCTGTGCAAAGCTCCTGAGGTGAGAACCTCCAGAGTGGCAGAATCGGAGTGAGCAAGGTGGAGAGTGGGACAAGGTGAGGGCAGGATGGTGATTGTTCAGGGAGGTGATTGTGTCTCCTAGTTTGCTCACCCAGGAGACCCAGCAGGTCAAAGGCACTGGGGGATCAGACCTGTCGCCAACAGAGATACGGTCCTCCCTGAGCTTCCCTGGGGCCACCTCTAGACCATATAGTGCTTTGGACGAATAAAAAGGGCAACTTTCCTGTTGGTAACCAGGCACATTGTGCAAGGCCTTGGAGGGCACAGGGAATACTTTGGCTTTTACCCCAAGTGAGATGGGAGCCACTGAGGGTTCTTGAGCAGAGGAGGAGGGGGTGGCGGGGAGGTGATCTGACTTGGGTGTTCACAGGCGCCCTCTCGTGGTCATACTCAGTAATTACCGACCCTTACTTCTCTAAGGCAAATCTGATGAAGTCATCACCCTGCACTTACCACGTGCTGGGCAGTGTCAGCACACTCAACATCCTCATGCCAGGGTCACACCAGGGACGTGCTATGGCCTGGCCAGGAAAGGGGCCAGAGTGCAGGACGCTGCCCATCCAAACAGAAGCCACTAATGCCTGGTCTTGTGTAAGGTGGTGGGGAGGGGGAGAATCAACCCCCTCTGGTGAGGGTGTGGCCCCAAAGTGGGGAGGGAGATGGGCACCGCAGTGAGGTTGGTCCCCAGTGTCTGTCCTGGAGGGTTAATCATGTTTAGGAAACCCTATGTGGGAACAGTTGCTCACCCAGAGGCACTGGGGAATCAGACCTGTCGCCAACGGAGATATAGTCCTCCCTGAGCTTCCCTGGTGCCACCTCTAGTCCATATAGTGCTTTGGGCAAATAAAAATGGCACCCTTCCCATTGGTAAGCAGACCAGCCTAGAAGTGATTTTTGTTAGGACTTTGCTGCCATCTGCTGGACAGTTTCATTAACAACATACAAATCTGCGCTGAGATGGGGGGGCAGGGCTTGGGCAGTGCACGACCTGCCCAACTGTACATGGCTGCAGCATTTCCTCATATGGATGGAGATTTGGCTCCCTGGGGACTTTGTTGGAGGCCACATACCCCTGTGGGCCAAGGCTAGGTTCATGGGGGCTCTGCTGGAACAAGCCAGTGATCCACTGTCCTCTTGCTTTTATCCCCTGCAGGTGCTGCGATATTTTGACTATGTTTTTACAGGCGTCTTTACCTTTGAGATGGTGATCAAGGTGAGTGCCAAGGCGCCACAGGATTCTGCATCCTCAAGAATGCCACCCTGGTGCAGGAGGCTCACCCCAGAGATTAGAAGTGCTTCGTGTGTTTGAGGAACAGCAAGGAAGCTGGTGGGGCTGAAAGGAGTGAGAGAGGAGGGTGGAGATACCAGGGCAGGGAGATGAGAGCAGGGAGGTGACAGAGGTGAATCATGCAGGAACTTGGGGGCCACAGGAAGGACTTGGGCTTTCATCCCAAGTGAGGGGGAGGTGGCATAGAAGGTCCTGAGCAGAGGGACGTGACTGGACTCAGGTGTTACAGGCACCCTCTAGCTTCTGTGGGAGGACAGACTTGAGAGAGGGAGCAGGGTGGGAGGGACCCAAGAGAACTGGGAGCAGGCAGTTGTACTGGTCCAGGCAGGAGATGATGGGGACCAGCGCAGTGTGGTGGCAGAGAAGGTGGTGAAAAGTGGGCAGATTCCTGGAAGATTTGGAAGGCAGAACCAATGAGGTTTGCTACTGGATCTGATGTGGGGTGGGGTGCCCAGGGGGACCCCGAGGTTTTGACCTAAGAACCCGCAAGTCAGAACGACCTTTCACAGGGTGGGAAGGTGCCTTGGGCAGGGGCTCCTCACTTCTCTCCCAGGTCCTCTGGCAGCTATCTCAGCTCTTCAAGATGAGGTGGTCCCATTAGCCACCATGCCTCTCTGTGGCCCCTCCCCCTGAGGCTAAAGGGTGGATGCTACTCCCCAGGGTGGGGATAAGGGATCAGAGTGCTATCTCTTCTCCCCCCGTAGATGATCGACCTGGGGCTCGTCCTGCACCAGGGTGCCTACTTCCGTGACCTCTGGAACATTCTCGACTTCATAGTGGTCAGTGGGGCCCTGGTGGCCTTTGCCTTCACGTAAGTGTCCTCTCGAGGACCCCACTTGCCTCTTCGTCCCTCCACCCCCAGCCCTTTGGATCAGGGGACGTGTTCTCGGGGTGTAGAGATGGGGAGCGTGGGCTCTGGGGCGGCGGGAGGCATCCGCATGCCACCAGGAAGAGCTTCGATTGGCTTTTGCATGATGCCCACCACGGAGGAAGAAGGAGAAGGGCCCCCACCTTCTACCTCCTCACTCAGCCACGCCACCGACCCCTCGCTGTGCTGCTTTCTGTAGATTAGCCCCACCGGGACATCTCATCTTCCTTCTGCTCTACAAGCTCCGCCCAAGCCACTGTCTCTTTGGGGAGCCCCTAAAAAGACAATCAGGAAATGAATGTGCATGAGAATTTGGACCCCCCACCCTGTGCCTAAAGGCCCTGTAGTTATAGACCTGATGACCCCCTTGTGTGTCTTGAACGTCTCCTGGCAGTCCTAGGACACTCTGAAAGGTCGTGCCTCATCATGCAGCTCCAAGATGGCACCCAAGCTGTGGGCAGCCATTCCAAAATAGCACCCAAGGGCTGAGAAGTCATTCCAAGATGGTGCCCAAATTCCGGGCAGCCATGTCAAGGTGGCAGCTGAAGGCTTAGTAGCCATTCCAAGATGGTGTCCAAATTCTGGGCAGCCATCCCAAGATGGCGCCTGAATTCTGAGCAGCCATTTTAAGATGGCACCTGATGACTCAGTGGTCATTCCAAGATGGCACCCAAAAGCTTAGTAGCCATTCCAAGATGGTGCCCAAGTTCTGGGTGGTGATTCCAAGATGGCATCCAAGGGCTGAGTAGCCATTAGCTCTTAGGGCCTTGGTAGCAAACTTAGCAGTACATTCCTCAAGTTGTAGATGCTTGGGGCAGAATGGAAAAACCTAATCGGCCCCTAATCCAGAAACAAATCTTCTTAGGGACCCTGTCTGTGCCCATCACGGTGGATCATTCCCAGAAGGGAAAATCTGAAAGGGATTCGGACCCACCTCACCTACGTAATGAGAAATCGAGGGCTTCCTCTTTGTCTCTGCCTCCTGGGCTCCATTCTCAGCAAACCTGGAAGAGCCCTTGAATGGCCCACCTGACCAAACAATGAGGACTTGGTTTGTCAGGAGGCCAGTGTGGTGGCCCATTTCCAATTTAAGGGCCAAAGTGGGCCATTCTCGGATCCTTCCCTGGGAACACAATGAGGTCAAACTGTGTCGGAAGATCAAGAAATCCCCAGAGTTTCTGGATGCCTCTGAGCTGGTGGAGATGTACCATGAAGGTCAGGAGGCTGAAGGTATTTCTAACTCTGGCCAGACTCCTCATCCCCTTTCTCTTTGTCTTCTACTTTCTCTTCCTCTTTCTATGTCTGCTCTCTTTTCACCCCCTCTCCTTTTCTCTCTCTTTCTTCCTCTCTCCCTCCTCCACTTCTCCTTCTCTCTCTCCCACTTTTTTTCTTTAGATCTTTATTGGATCTCCCACTTTTTTAAGTAATTGAGTATTTGATCATTAGAACAATGGAAGAGATCATTTTAAAAATTCAAGAAGTTTGACTACATTTTCACTAAGATGTCCCATAGGTTTAATGATAATAATAATCAAAGTGCTCAGCATATTAGAGGAGAAAGATTGTCACAAATAAGACAAGGCACCCATGGCCTTCATATATAAAAAGCAATTACAAATCAGTGAGAAACACTGAACCTCAATAGGTAAGTCAACACAGGATTTAACACAGAAATTTCACAGAATGCTGACTAATAAAAATGAAAAGAAAAAAACCTACCTCAATGGAATTAGGAGATGTGTAAAATACAAACAAGATGCAATTTGTTTCTTATCAAATTAGCACAAATTTCTTCCCCCATAAACGATTTTAAAAAGTAGTACACTGTGTATATGAGCATGTAATGAAATATGCTTCTCCCTCCATCCATCAGTTATTTGAGCAACTCCTACAAGGTGTCAGTTAGGCACCATGCTAGGTCCTGAGAAAGTTTCAATTCTGAAAAGCCAAAACATGTGACTGCCCTCAGCCTGCAGTGAATCCATCTCAAATCCCCTTCCCTCCCTTGCTCCTGTTTCTGTCTTTCTGCTTCTTTCTCTTTTCCCTTTTCTCTCTCCTTCTCTCTCTCTGACTCCCTCTCCTGCTCTCTCTCTCGCTCTCTCTCTCTCCCCACCCCACATCCACCTCCCCATCTTCTCCCTCCTCCCCTCCCCCTTCCCCTCTCCTATTCCCTCTCCCTCTCCTCCTGACTCTTTCTTTCTCTCTCCTTTCCATCCTCTCCTTTGCCTTGACCTTCTGCCTACGCTGGGCCATGTGGCCTGGAGAAACAGACAGTTTGCCATTTGCTCTGGCATCAACGACCCAGTCCCCACTGTGTTCTGACCTGGGGTGGTCTTCATGACCAGGGAAGGCAAGGGCAGGCAGGCACCTCTCCCACACTTCTTCCAACCCTCCAGGATGACATCTGTCCAGCAGCCCCCAAGTCCCCCAGAGCTTAGGAAGAGATCACATCCATATCTCCACACACAGCACGCCCCCTTTGCCAGCTGTGTCCTGGGTGGTGAGTTTTGCCCTCTGTGGCCACCACTGGGTGTGGTACGATAAGAGGTAGTGTCTGCTGCCCATCAGATCATCCTTGGCACTTTCCTTCCAGACCTCTGTGGAAGCCAACAAGCTTCAGTGTTGAAGAGGGGGCCCCCCACTATTGCCCTGTTCCACGTCCATCCCTCATTTGGCCTCACAGTTTGGGAAAGGGGTGGCCTTCAAAAGACCTGGGAACAAGCCTTTCAACCGTAAAGCTTTTGCCATGATGGGCCATAGTTTCCCTGGAGCTACAATTAGGCTCAACTTTAAGCAAACCTAATCTGCAAAAACAAAATTATTTTTCCACCCAAAATCAATCAGCAAAATGATTTTTTGTGTTTGCAGAAGACTCTGCCACAGGGAGCTGATTTTGTTTTTTAATTTTTGAGTTTTCATTTTAAATATGAAGTTATACAAGGGCATTCAGAATGAGCCTACAGCTCACAGAAATTTGGCAACATATTTGTAGAGTCAGCCTTTGAAACTGGTTTTATGAAGTTGCTACAGGCATAAAGCCAGCCAGTTCATGCCCTTTAAAATCCCTATTTCAAAATATTTTTTAAATTCCTGTACAAGGAAAGGGTCTGGACAGGGATTTACGGTCATCCCTATGAGTCTCGGTGAGCTCGTAGATTTTGCAGGAACTGGGGTGTGTTAAATATTGCCAGTGAGATCCCAACAAGTATTAGAGACTCTCTTTGGGTTTTAGGAGAGCTGAGAACCTTTATGTGATGGTCATAGGAATGAAAGATGTAGACCCTGAAACCCCACTCCTGTCATAGCCTCTCCACTTCACTGCCAAGAATCCATCTGGCACTGCCACTCCTCCTCCAGGACAGGTCCACAGGCCAGGCACAGCTGGTGAGCACCTTGATCAAGCTCATCCTGCATGCCTTAGGCCAATCTGCCAGAAAGCCAGAGAAGGGGTCCCCTCAAGCTGCTACTTTTCTCCCCAGAAAAGTTTCAGAATCCTCCTTCTGGCTTCAGGTTTCTGGCCTCTGT
This sequence comes from Hippopotamus amphibius kiboko, assembly GCF_030028045.1. NCBI lineage: Eukaryota > Metazoa > Chordata > Mammalia > Artiodactyla > Hippopotamidae > Hippopotamus > Hippopotamus amphibius. Next base: position 12,109,906 of record NC_080200.1, on the reverse strand, counting down.
TACCTGAGAAGGTCTCTCACCCTACAAGGACTGTGTTTATTGTCTTTCCTTGTTACCAGATGGATGTCACAGTGGCAGGAGTAGGGGATGCTCAGAGAGTCTCCGCTTTAGTGCTCAATCCCAGGGTCCTTTGCTTCTTTTCTTTATATTCTTTTAACTCCCTGTGTGCCTGTCTCCTCATAGACAAGGCTGAGAACCCCACTACGTGTTAAATGAACCTGATTGTTTTAGAAAAAGGTTCCTTCAAGTCTATCCAGTTCCCCTCTAGATGTGCAAGTCCCTGAACCTCTCTGTGCCTCAGTTTCCCCATAAATTCGAGACACTTGACTGGGTAATAATGATAGTAACAGCCTCCATTTACTTAATCTTTACAGCCACCCCATGCAGGAAGTTGTCTTATTATTCCCTTTTTCTACACAAGGAAACTGAGACCCAGAGAGATTGTGGAGGGAAGTGAGTGTAGCATGATCACTAAGGTTACCCATCTCCCAGCCCTGAACGTGAAAGCTTTCACAAGTCAACAGAACGAGACTTGACAGCCCAGCCAGCCTGGGTTCCTCGAGGCCACAGCAGGACCTGGAAATCCAGGGGAAGGGGGCATGAGACTATTCCCTTCTTTGTCGAAAGGAATCTTGCTGTTCTGGCCTGTTGGGGTGGAGGCAAGGATTCTGCAGTGCTGTGTTTGTGACCCCGTCTCGGATATGGGAAAACAATCCCTGTGGTCCTCCAAGGGATGTGTCGAAGCTCTCCTGACGGTTTCCACCCCTCCTGCACCTCCCCCAAATATCTGTGTGTGTGTGTCCTGCTCCATCTACTGACTGTGTGCCGTGTCCATGCAACCACCGTTAACACACCATTTCATGAGTCACCACACATGACATCCCGCTCTGTGCCCATGCATCGGGGTGGCCAACTGACATTTCTCAGCAGCTGGCAAATCGTGATCCTGCCCTCACTGCCAAGTGTCCATCTGGCGCTGCCACTCCTCCCTCAAGGCAGGCCGGCACAGCCGGCAGAGCACCTTGATCAAGCCACTCCTGCGTGCTCAGGAGCCCAACTGCGAGGAAGCCAAAGAAGGAGCCCCTGGACTGCTGTTTTTTTAATCCCCATCCTCAAAACAGCCCCAACCCTGAAGGCATTATTTTGCATGTGTGTAATGAAATGGAAAGATTAGCATAAAAGATACACAAACCTGGGTTTGAATCTCAGCCTGCCACTTCCCAGCTGTGTGACCTTGAACAAGTCACTTTCCCTCTCTGAGCCTCAGCTTCCTCACCTGGAAAATGGGTATAATGGTACCACCTTCCCACAGGCAGACGCAGAGACACTCGGAAGACTCGCGTATTACATCTAGGGTTATCCATCAGGTTGAGCAGAAATCACTGTCATTGAAAGACTCCTCCGTAATCCAAAAGAGGAGAATCTATACAATTCTATCTATGCAATAATTCCTAAATATGTCGCGCTTTGAAAGACACTGAGATAAAGTGAAAGGTAGTGGGGGGAAGAAAAATCCAGTGAGAATATTTGTAAGCATTTAAATCATTATCTTTTTAGAAATGTCACTAACTTCAAAAGGAGGTGGCAGGTGGGAAATTCTGTAGAGTATCTGCTTGGCAGTAGGGCTTCCACTGTTCTAATGGTGGTTGAGTTTCCCACACCTTGATCTCCAGTCGTCGTTTGAGGGTCGTAATGAGACTGAGCCTTGACTCCAAAGATGAGTTGTGCAAGGGGCCACTGCCAGTTGCAGAGCGCTTTCCCCAGGCCCACATTTTCCCAGAAGACTCTTGAAAGTTGTTCCTTAATTTCATCCCTTCTCCTTCATAACTTAAGGGGTAAAGCCAAGGCCATAGCTACTGTGTATCAAGCATCAGAACCCGAAAGGTCTGTTTTACAGTTGAGGATAGTAATTAAGGGCTGTGCTGGCAGTCAAACCCAGGTCTCCCCAGCTCCAAAGTTCACCCCCTTCAAGACATTCTAAAGGACTTCCCCGGTGGTCCAGTGGTTAAGACTCTGCGCTTCCGATTCAGGGGACGCAGGTTCGATCCCTGGTTGGGGAACTAAGATCCCACATGCCGTGAGGCGCGGCCAAAAAAACAAAAACAAAGACATCCTAAAACCCTCCAGTCCTAGAGCCTCTGGAGAAAAGAGGTTTTTCTCCAGCTCTTGGCAGTGACCTTCAGTGGCGAATTCACCTTTGGTAGTTGATAACTTTCTGGCTGTCCTGCTACTTGGAAATTTGGCTTTCTTGGTGCTGTTGCGCAGTGCTGGGGGCCTTCCAAGGGCAGGGGACGAAACGGGGGTCTTCCAGGTGGAAGGATGGGCACCGTCCAGAGCCACGAGCCTGAGGCAGCGGCCCCTCCTGGTTCCCCAGGTGGGGCAGGGGAGTGCTCAGGTGTGCGTGTGTGTATGTGTGTGTTCTGTGTTCTTTCTTCTGAGGCCGCTTATGATCTGTCTCTCCCTCCGACGCCACCTCACCAGGAGCAGTACACGGTAAAGTGCCTCTCTCTCTCTCCCTCTCTCTCGTTCTGTCTCGTTCTCTGTGCCCTGATGCAGCCGCATTGGTTCTGGGCCTGCTTCTGTAGCCTTGTGTCATTGCCACTGTCCTGTCGCTTGCAGTGACCAGAGTTCCCTCAGTCTGCTCCCCAGGAGCAGGAGCCTGGAGGGGTCTTGGCCACTGCCTCTCACCATGACCCACCATTTAGCCCAGTTCTTGAAAGAGAACATAAAGGGCTTGGGGGCGGTGGTCTCCCCATGGTCTGATTTCAAGAAGGCAGATAAGCCAGACGGGTGGGTATCAGCAGAGTGAATGTCCAGCTTCCCAGGTGGGAGAAGGATGGACATTCCAAACAACCAGGGCTTGGGCTTTAAAAGAAGTAAGTAACCCGCCTCTCCAGGAGCATCTACAGTCTCAGCAAAGTGATTCAAAAATCTGGTTGTTTTCTGTGAGAACACCTTGATCAAGCCATTCCTGCATGCTCAGGAGCCAAACTGCCAGGAACACTTTCCTCGGTGTCTCAACAAACAGGATTGTTCTCAGCCTCTCCCAAGGGAGGAGTGCCTCCTGGGAGAGACACCGCCCCCCCCCCCAACAATGGCCATGGAGTCCTTTTTAGATGAGTCAATGTGCCCCAGGAGGTATGTTCCCAAATGTCAGCAGTTTGGCACATCAAGATTTTAGCCAGTTCCACATGCAACCTAGATGTCCACTTGCTTGACGTTTTTTCCACCAACACATAGTCTAAACTTCATTGTAGTTTTGCTAGAAGACTTTTTGTCATCCCCTCACAACCAGTATTGTTAACTTCAGATAGAATGGCAACCACAAAAGTGAATCCAACACGAATGAAACAGGTGCATTGCAAGTTGTTGCATTCAAGCTGGGTCCCTTCTTTGTTAAAAGGGAAATTAGTGAGTGTGAAGGAGGCATTAAAGACCTATGAACACATACCAGAGACTTCCTCTCTAACCAAAGCAGAAGACCAGAAAGATACCTTGAAGAAAACATAGCTGTTTGCCTGCGTGATCCCATTACTTAATTGTGTTTGTGACCTGCCTGAAAGTATCTCAATGACTCTCCTGATGTGTGTCTCATACTTTTGGGGCACAGCCTTGAGATAATAATGATTTTGGTTTAGAAAAGAGAAAACCATGTTCAGACTGCTGAATCCTGCAGCATGGTGTGCCTGGCAGGTTAAAGTCCAGTTCTCTTTTTTCTCTGAAAGATGAGAGAAAGGAACCCTTAAAAAGCAAATGTCATGAAGGATGTTTTTGCACCTGGATACGCAGGTGGATGTCTCTGGGACAGCTCTCCTCATGACCCAGGAGGTAACTGTAGGGAGATGTTTGCTAACTGGCCCCCGAAGAACAGGATCCATTCACATGTGTCCTGAAACTACACACCAGGCACATGCTGGGGCGGAGACAAGAACCAAAATTAAAGGGAAAATGAACACATGGAAGAATAAATCACAGTTTTGCCTTTGAGGAGTTCTCTGTCTAAAAGCCAGAAGCCAATGACAGAAACAAAGGTGATTCTGAAACAGTACTGGGTTCTTTCAGAACCCAGAGGCAGTCAGTAGAGGCTGTCAGATGAAGGGACATTTACCTTGGGCTTTGAGGGCTGCATAATCTGGCAAATGGAGAATTGGAGGAAGGGCATTTCTAGCAGCAGGAACAGAAGCAAACGAGTGTGGCTGGGGTTTGGGGGTGTGTCGTGATGGGTGGGAATGCAAAGGGAGAGGTAAGTTGGACTAGATTCTGAATGTCAAGCTAAGAGTTTGCACTTCTAGGGATTCAGATGCTCCAGAAGGAGTCAGAGCAGGAGAGTGACATGGTCATTGGTTTTGGCCACTATGTGTAGAAAAGGTGGAAGAAGAGAGAGACAGGGAGGAGGGGGAAAGCCGGGAGGTGGATAATGGGGGTCTGACCTATGATGCTGACCATGTGTAGGAGGCTGACCCGTTGGGGATGAGGATGGAGGACAGGAAGCTGAACATGACTCTTGGGTTTCTGGCTTGGGCAGCTGGGTGGGTGGTGAGTTCCATCGCTCACAAGTCTTTGATGGCCACACACAATGCCCTCCTGTTGGGCAAGGCGGGGCCAGAATCATGGTTGGCTAAGGGTGTCATGGCGTCTGCAATGCTAAGACTCAGGCCCGGTAGACCCTGGGCTGGATCTCTATGCAGCAATCGGACAAAGACGAACTAGGAGACTCTGAAAGAATGAGGCAGTGATTTAATATCAGCATCTGATATTCTGGTTCCTTCTGCTTCTGTGGGTTCAGGGAATATGGGGGCAGGGAGTGGGGGAAGGGAGTTCTGGTTTAAAGGCCTCTTTAAGCACTTCCTGGATCCTGTTGGACGTGGAGGAGGGGGGGTCCTATTTTCTAAAAGCTCGCTAAGACCACCTCCAAAGAGCACACAGGGAGTAGCCAACTCCCTTGTGCTGGATCTGAGGGCCACCCCGTGCAGCTGCTCAGGCCCAGCCAGGTGGTGGAGGGCCCTCAACAAACGCCAAGACCAGAACCACAGAAGGCCATCTGCTCACTAACTCTTGAACTCAGATGTAGCAGGGAAGCTGACTGCTCTTCTCCAGGAAGGGCAAGGCTATGCCAGGCTCATCCCAGATTCCTAAGCCTGGGAAGGTGGGGTAACATGGGGCTGTGGGCCACCCACCACCCAGCCTGACCTTGGCTCCCTCTCTTCCCTTCTCCCCATCCTAACATCTCTCCACAGTGGCAATAGCAAAGGAAAGGACATCAACACAATTAAATCCCTCCGAGTCCTCCGGGTGCTACGACCTCTTAAAACCATCAAGCGGTTGCCAAAGCTCAAGGTGAGATTGGGGTATATGGGAGATCTATCAGGGTTGCTATGTACAGTTGAGCAGGTTGCACACTGCTCAAGGACACTGCTTTGAAAGGGATGCTGCTAACATCACAGCCATTATATATGGATATACTTATTACTACGACTCTCCAGTAGATGGCAGTAAAGTAAATGAAACAAAATCTGTATAGTAATTTTCCATTAGATAAAATGTCTTTTGCAAAGTTGAGATCCCTTTTCTTAATTCCTGTGAAGGCATCACATGGGTAAAACAGGGCATGACCCTGATCTGGGAAGCAGGAAACTAGGTTTCTGGTCCCACATAACCTTTAACTTTTCACCTTCCCATTCTAGGTCCAATATCTCCTGTTCCAAAATAGCATGAATCAACAGAGTGAAGTAAATCAAAAATGTCGTATATTAATTCATATATGTGGAATCTAGAAAAATAGTAGAAATGAACTTATTTGCAAAGCAGAAATAGAGACCCAGACGTAGAAAACAAATGTATGGATACCAAGGGGAAAAGGGGGGGTGGGATGAATTGGGAGATTGGGACTGACGTATATACATCACTATGTATAAAATAGATAACTAATGAGAATCTACTGTATAGCACAGGGAACTCTACTTGGTGCTCTGTGGTGACCTCAATGGGAAGGAAATCCAAAAAAAGAGGGGATATATGTACGTTTGGCTGATTCATTTTGCTGTACAGCAAAAACTAACACAACAGTGTAAAGCAACTATACTTCAGTTTAAAAAATTACAATAAATAAATGAAACTTGAAAAAATATCATGAACCAGCATTTCCCAAAAGCTTGTCATTTCAAAAAAAAAAAAGGAAGGAAATGATTCCAAACAAGTCATTCCAAACACCCCTTTTCAGTTGATGATGCACCTGAAGATCACCTGTATTATCTCTTTTTTAATATGTTTCTTTAAGTCAAGTCACTTTAGTTTTTTACTTAAGTGGATTTATTTTTAAAAGGAAATGCTTGTCAAGTTTCTTAAGTTGGGAAACCAGAACCCACTGTTAATAGAAGGGAAAACTAAATATCTGTTCAAAAAAAAAAATAACTGTTATTAAAATCTAGCCCCAAATGGTTGCCTGACAAAGACTTTGATCACGGATGCTTGCTCTTTCTTGGTTAAAAAGGAAAAGTGTAAGGACTTTCCTGGCAGTCCCGTGGTTAAGACTCCGTGCTCCCAATGCGGGGAGCATGGGTTCAGTTCCTGGTCAGGGAATTAAGATCCTGCATGCTGGCATGGCCAAAAACAAACAAACAAACAAACAGAAAACCTAAGCATAAAAAGGAAAAGTATAAATGTTAGGTGTTAACACAGTAACAACTAAGGAAGACTTTCTCCTTCACTCAAAAGGATCCAGAGAATTAGAAAGAGAATAACTTTGCTACCATGTGACTCGGAAAGTATGTCTGATATCACAGGTGGTGTGCCCCTCCCCCATGATTTGGGAAGTAATGATTCGAATGCCCCTTTTTGTGGATGAATATTCAAAGAGGAAATGTGGCTTCCCTCTGGACGCGAAAGCTTGCTTGCATTGACATACATGGAATCCAGCAGTAGCTGGTTCAGTGGCTCTTCCCTAGTTTCTGGGTCACAGCCCCTTTTGAAATCTCTGTGAAAGCAATGCACTCTCCCTGCTCCCCCAGGGAAAGCCAGCAGAGCTAACATGTGACTTCAATAGGTTCGGGATCCTTTATGCCTACTTGTAGTTAAGACACACTGTGATTAATAGCAGAACGGGGTTGGGGAAAGTCCAGGTTCGGACCCCTGCCTTCTCATAATGGAAGGATTCCACCTTAGCCAGAGCAGAATCTCCAGGGCATGTGACGTCCCCTCGCAAATCCAGAGCACCCCCAAGTGATCAGTGGGCAAAAGGGAGGGTACCGCACAACTCCAGATGATGGGGAGAGGGAGTGACGTGAGGAGGGGACACAGAATGAACAGGAAATGACCTGACAACCAAGGACCTTTCCTCTTGCCCTGCAGAGCCATGAGCTTACCTTGGAGAAGCTTGAAGAGGTGGCCCCATCTCCCAGGGGTTAAAAGTGGGGGCTTTTGATGCATAAAAACTCAGAATTGGGTCCAGCCCCAACACTTACTTCTCAGAACTGTGAGGCTTTAACCAAGTAACTTGACACATGTCCTTGTCTGTAAAATGGGAATAATGACAATACTTTGGTATCACGGGCTGCTGGAGGTAGAGGCAGGACAGGCTCCCAGCCCCTCATGCTGCCTCTCCCGCCCCACCCACCAGGCTGTGTTTGACTGCGTGGTTAACTCACTCAAGAATGTCTTCAACATCCTCATCGTCTACATGCTCTTCATGTTCATCTTTGCCGTGGTGGCCGTGCAGCTCTTCAAGGGCAAGTTCTTCCACTGCACCGATGAGTCCAAGGAGTTTGAGAAAGATTGCCGGTGAGTCTTGACTCTCCTAAGCATCGCCACCAGGGCTGCCAGTTGGGGGCAGGGGGGCGGCCAGATGCACCAGTCTCTTTGTAACCGAAAGCGGTGTCTGGCTGCTCCCCACTCAAAAGCCAATAAAGAGGCAAGGTTGGTGGAAAGGAAAATTTGCTTTATTTTGGATGCCGGCAACGGGGGGGGGGGAGGGCAGGGCAGGGGGGGTTCCTGTCCAAAGGCTGACTCCCCGGCCCCCCCTCCCCCTGCCCACAACCTGTGAGCAAGAGCTTTTATAGATGGAGGGAGGAGGCTACGTGCAGAAACAGCAGTCAGCTCTAACAGTCATCTTGAAATTGGTCATGTGGTGGTCTGATCAGCGTCATCTTGATTGATTTAAGGACAGTTAATCTTCAGTTCCAGGGTCGGTTTTTTCCCATTTCCTTGAGGCCAGTTCTTGGAATTGTGGCAGCTTGTATCATGACTACAGTCTGGTCATCATGTAGTTAACTTCTTCCACTGGTGAGGGTTTCAGTATCCATGAGACAGTTCAAAGGATATGGCTCAGAATATTTTCTATAGCCCTTGAGAAGGAATTAAAGGTCCTTGAGTCTGCTTAATGACTAAACTGTTATTTGGTCTCCTTTGTTTCCCTTTGCTTCTGCATTTTCTCACTTCTCTGATTAAACTTACTCTTTGGCTAAAGTTTTTCCACAGACAAAGGGTAGGATGAGGACATGGAGGGGGAAGGACCACAGGGTCCTACTCCGCTTCATCTTAGGCTTGGAAACTGAGGTGTTGAGGTGTCGGGGGTGACCTGATTATAGCCCCCTTGGATCTGGAAATAGAAAGAAAAACAGTTTGGGCGGATGAGTCACTGCCTCGTGGCTTCAGCATGAGCCATAAGCTGGTTGCTTAACTTTTGAGTCTCCACCTTTGTTAAGTAGGGGATATCAATACATATCTAGGTTCCCTTGTATGAAACCTTTATATTATAGGCAGAAGTGTTTCAAAATTCAGAATATTTTTAGATTTTTAGAAAAATTGTGAAGTGCATGTCCCACATAGCACATAACACCTTCCGCTGGTTAAGGCAGTCCTGTGATCAAATGCAATACTTCTGCCGGGAAACATGGGACTATTTGCACCAGATGGGATAAATAACAAGTACAGAGCCTCACATCCAATTGGTCAGGTTTTGTTGCCAAACGCATTAGATCAGAGATGGGCAGACTTTGTCTGTCAAGGGCCAGATAGTAACTATCTTTGACTTTGCATACACTTTTTTGCAACTAATGTAACTGAAAAACAGCCGCAAACAATAGGTAAAGAAATGGGCATGGCTGTGTTTCAATCAAACTTTCTGGAAAGTAAAATCTGAATTTTTTTATCAGGCTTATTTGTCGTGAATGAATTCTTCTGATTTGGTTTCGACCATTTAAAAACGTCAACAACCATTGCTTAGCTTGTGGGCCACCTCTGGGTCCAGATTTGGTCTGCAGGCTGGAATTTGCCAACTGCTGGCCTAGAAAAAAAAAAAAAGTTTGGTTTTCAGAGCATTCTGGATTTTGGAATTGTGACTAATAGATTGTGACCTGAAACCCCCTCCCCCCCCCCCCCATCTTTGGATCATCTTCATGATGGAAAGTTCTGGACTCAGTCCAGGAAAGTGCTGCGCCTCTCACTAACCAAGGGCTCAGTCAATATTGCTTTTGCCATGAGTATAAATAGTTACTAGGCGGTGAAGGGCAGCCAGTTGTTATTTTGGTGGCTTTTTTCTAGAACTGGAAGGATCCCAGGCATTGGGCTAGGAGTCTGGGGCTAAACTTTGTTTCCCACCCTGAGAAGGAGCAGCGGCTGTCCTCCTTGCCCTGATGAACCCAGAAATGTGCCTGTCTCCCTCCCTGCTCTTAACCGCCCCCCAAGCGTAAGGTTCCCACCCTCAGGTCTAGAAGTGTTCAAGTTGGAAAAGGATGCGAGATTCTGAGTCAGCTCTCCCAGTAAATGCAGGGCTGTGGCATCACCGGTGGATCTGTCTCTGAATGGCGGCACTCAAACTCCAGGGAAAAACGGGGGTGTCGCTGCTTCCTGGGCTGAGGGGAGCCGCGTGGGCTGGTGGCCGCCCCTCTTCTTCCTCCTCCCCCGTCTCTCTGGTGGCCAAAGACGGGTGTCCCTCCGTTTACTGATGGTCCCCACTTTCTGTGGCAGGGGCAAGTACCTCCTCTATGAGAAGAACGAAGTGAAGGCACGGGACCGAGAGTGGAAGAAGTATGAATTCCACTATGACAACGTGTTGTGGGCTCTACTGACCCTCTTCACCGTGTCCACGGGAGAAGGCTGGCCACAGTAAGTGGTCCCGTCAGAAAGCCCCACAGGAGGAGATCGGGGGTCCCCAGGGAGCAGGAGAGGAAAGGATGTGAGAGCCCAGTGCTGAGAAAGGTCTGGGGAAGGAGGGGTTCGCTTCTGGCTTCCAGAAATAGGGACAGTGCAAGACGCAAGATGTCACCAGAACAGCGGCCCCACATGTGGTTGGGCTTCTAGGGGCGGAAATCCAGCCGTCTCTTGGCTCACCAAACCCCTGAGTGTACCGAGCTTTGTGCTCCCAGAACGGGCACTGTTTCTAATTTGCAGAAAGGCTGCACGTGGTCACGTTCTCTTAACCCTTCTAGTGCTGGGGAATGCAAACCCCCAGCCAGGGGTGTGAACCTGGCTTTTTCCAAGTTGGTTTGACCACAGGATCAATCTGTCCCAGACAGGGCTAGGGCTGGGGTGACACAGGTGAGACTGACTCATGCAAGTCCAAACAAAATTTTTTTTAAGTTGTGTTTTATTTTTTTACTTTTTGGCCGCACCACTCAGCATGTGGGATCTTAGTTCCCCAACCAGGGATCAAACCCACGCCCCCTGAACTGGAGGCACGAAGTCTTAACCACTGACTGCCAGGGAAGTCCCCCAAATTTAAATTTTTGATATTTTGTTCATCATGGGGTTTTGGTCATTTCTTTTTTGATTTTTTCAAATATTACAGGAAATACTAAATATTACAGTAGAATGCTATCTGTCTCGATTACTGAGGGGTTTGACACCCCCTGAATCTGTGCCTATGGCAAGTGCCTCTCTCCTCACCCTAGTCCTGGTCCTCCTCCCAGAGGTCTCAACTGAAAGCAGGTTGAGGGTTTGGTAGATTTCAGCGTGTGCCTTCAGCATCCTCACCTCCCTCTCTTGCTAGCAAACACCCCAAACTGCACATGCCTGTCTCCTCACCCACGCACACACTCAGTACCCATACATGCAGGGCCAGTGCTAGCCCTTCAGGCACCTTTGAGCAAATTTTTAAAGACACTCCTTCCTCAACAGACTTTACTTCCATCTGTCAGAAAAGCATTGCAATATACTTAATGATCTTGCTCAAAAAAGGCACTTTATGGCCACCGGCCAAAAAGTTGTCATTAATACACAAATCTATCATGTCTACAGTATGAATAGTACCCCTTAGAGGCAGAGCCCTTGAGCAGTGCATGACCTGTGCAACTGTACAGAGCAGCCATGGGTACAGTCACTCTCATGTGCATCCTCATTGCCCCTCCCTGGCTCCCACAACTACCTGTACTTAAATTAAATACTATCTCACACACACACACATACACACACACTCACACATACACACATGCACACCTGCCTCCATGACCACCTTCTCACTCCCATTCATCACCACAAACCTGATTTCAAATCCCACCTTCGCCACATCAGACTGGGTGATGTACAGCTGAACCTCAGTTTCCTTGTGTGCAAAACGGAGCCAGTAATAATCTACCTGAGAGGGTTGCTGGGAAAATAAATAAAATGTTAAACATCATTTCTGGCACATAACAGGCCCTCAATATAGGGCAGTAGAAGTAACTGACATTGTTGTCAACACTCCCCACAGGCAAAGGAGGTGGGAAGATTCCGGCTTCATAAAGTAACCACAGTGACTGCAGTCAGAAAACAGTGACAACTCTTCATTTCTTTTCTGTTTCCTCTTAATATTTTCCTCCATTCTCGTTCCCCTGTCTCACTTTGCCCCTCTCCCCACCCCGGTCCTCACAGGGTCCTCAAACACTCTGTGGATGCCACCTTTGAGAACCAGGGTCCCAGCCCTGGGTACCGCATGGAGATGTCCATCTTCTACGTCGTCTACTTTGTGGTGTTCCCCTTCTTCTTTGTCAATATCTTTGTGGCCTTGATCATCATCACCTTCCAGGAGCAGGGGGACAAAATGATGGAGGAATACAGCCTGGAGAAAAATGAGGTACCATTTGCATCTCCACTTAAAAACTGACATCCCCCCACCAAATACACACACATGCACATGCACACGTACACACACACAGAGGAACCAGCTTCTGGGGGCATCTGGGGAGGGAATAGCAGCATTCTCCAAGCAGAATCCAGTCTGCATGAAGGGCAGCCCTTCATGGGGTTTCCAGAGGAAAACACATCAGAGAAACGTTGTGTATGTATCAGTCAGTTTGGACTAGGTTATGATGTGGTAACAAACAGCCCTCACATCTCAGTGCCAGATAGCCACAAAAGGATTGGACTGCATGTCCAGGTGACTCTGCTTCATGCCATCTTTATTCTGGTTCCCCTCTGAGATGCTTCAGATAAAAAAGAGAGAACGGCAAACCATGGTCCAACTCTTGTGGCTTGTGCCCAGAAGTGACACGTGTCACTTCTCACATTTCATTAGCCAGAGCTAGTCACATTTCCATGTCTTTTGTCAGTGGAGCAGGGAAGTATAATCTCCCCCAGGGAGGGCTGGTAAATATTTCCCAATGAAAATCCATTCTACCAGAGAGTATAGGCATGACCCTTTGCGGCTCTAGAATCATCCAAGCTAGGTGGAGGACCTAGAATGCATTCTTCCTCTGGTTTGTTGGCCCCTAAGACTAAATAACCATTATTTCTCCCTGTCTCCCTCCCTCAAAGAGAAGGAGAAGCAAACGATTTTGTAAGAAAGTATGATTAGGCTTCACAACATGGATGGACCTAGAGATTATCATACTAAGCGAAGTAAGTCAGAAAGAGAAAGACAAATACCATATGTTTCACTTACATGTGGAATCTAAAATACAACACAAATGAACATATCTGTGAAACAGAAACAGACTCACGGACATAGAGAACAGACTTATAGTTGCTGAGGGGTGGCGGGGAGGATTGGGGGTTTGGAATTGGGATTAGCAGAAGCAAACTATTATATATAGAATGGTTAAACAACAAGGTCCTACTGTAGAGCACAGGGAACTATATTCAATATCCTGTGATAAACCATAATGGAAAAGAATATGAAAAAGAATATATATATGTATAACTGAATTGTTTTGCTGTACAGCAGAAATTAACACAGCATTGTAAATCAACTATACTTAAATAAAATTTTTAAAAAAAGAAAGAAAAAATGGTTAAGTTTCAAAGTCAGACTCCGCTTGAAATTCTAGGTTCGCCCACTTGGCAGCTGTGCCACCTCAGGCAAGTGGCTTAGCCTCTCTGATCCTTTATTTTCCTCATCTGCAAAGTGGGGCTACTGATAGTACCTACTGATCATGTTTGCTGAGGGGATTCAATGAGATAGCGGGGGAATGTCAGCACAAGTTTTGGCTGATGGTAACTTCTCAAGGAGCTGTAGCTGTCGGGAGAAGAAAACATTCATGGCAGGGAGTTTATGCTGGGGGTGGGGGGGTGGGGGGAGAGGAGGGAGGTGCAAGAGAGGCAGACATCCAGGCAGACGTGCAGGAGAGCTGTGTCGAGTAAGATGGGGGGTGCTGGGTGTCCAGCCACCTCTCTCCTGCCTCGGGCCCTCATGCCACTGGGCTCTCTCCCGCAGAGGGCCTGCATCGACTTCGCCATCAGCGCCAAACCCCTGACCCGGCACATGCCCCAGAACAAGCAGAGTTTCCAGTACCGCATGTGGCAGTTCGTGGTGTCCCCGCCTTTCGAGTACACTATCATGGCCATGATCGCCCTCAACACCATCGTGCTCATGATGAAGGTGAGCCCCTCCTCCCCCGGCACTGCTTCACCCCCACCACACCCCTGCCCCACACACCCGCCCTCCCCTAGCAAGACAGAACTGGCTACACGAGTTTCTCAGGCTCACCACTTTCTGTATCACCACCAAGCCCTTGCTCCTGCTGTTCCCTCCCGCCTGACACACGCTTCCCACCCCTCTGCCTGGCCAGCCCTTCCAGCTGCCCTTGCAGAGCTCTTCCTCCAGGAGGCCTTCCCTGACCTCCCAGGACCGCAGGAGGTCTTTGCAAGCATCCTGTTATCTCACATGTCACGATATCAGTGTTGGTTGCCCAAGAGTCTGCCACGCATCTGTGAGCTCTAAGGAGCCAGACAAGTACTCATCACGCCTGAATTTCGGGGGTTCGGAGAGGGCCTGACTCAGAGGGAACAGGAGCCTCCTGATAAATGTTTTTTGTTTGTTTGTTTTTTATAAATTTATTTATTTATTTATTGGCTGCATTGGGTCTTCGTTGCTGCAAGTGGGCTTTCTGTAGTTGTGATGACCGGAGGCTACTCTTCTTTGCGGTGCACTGGCTTCTCATTATGGTGGCTTCTCTTGTTGTGGAGCACAGGCTCTAGGCTCGCGGGCTTCAGTAGTTGTGGCACATGGGCTCAATAGTTGTGGCTTGCAGGCTCTAGAGTGCAGGCTCAATAGTTGGGGCACACGGGCTTAGCTGCTCCACAGCATGTGGGATCTTCCTGGGCTAGGGATCGAACCCATGTCCCCTGCATTGGCAGGCGGATTCTTAACCCCTGCACCGCCAGGGAAGCCCCTGATAAATGTCTGATGAATGAAATGAGGAGGAAAGGGCAAGTAAGGACCTTGTGACCCTTGGGGCCACAGAGCCTCTTCAGGCTGAAAAGTCAGAACCTTTCACCCTGTGCTTTGGAGACGAAAGGTCTGAATTCGAGCTCAGCTCTGCCATTTAATTCACCATGTAACCTTGCACTAGTGACCAGTGGCATCTCAGGGCCTCAGTTTCCCTGTCAATGAAATGGATATGATAATAATAGCACCTTCCTCACCTCCGGTGGGGATTAGGATTGAATGAGAAAGTTCCTGCGAAAACATTAGCACATTTCTCGATTCTTAAAAACACTCAGTAAATTTAGCTGTTAATTTTTTTTTTTTTTTTTTTTTTTTTTAGCTGTTAATTTTTTAAATTGGCCAAAAAGCAGTGCCTGTGTTCACCTGAAAACTCATCTCCATAGGCAAGTGCTTTTATCTTTTCGTTGTTAGGATCATGAACAGTTTCAAACAAACGAGAGAGAAAGAACAGCACAGCCCTTCTCAAACTGCCCACAGATCATCTCGGCATCTTGTTAAAATGTAGATTCTGGTTCAGCAGCTCCGAGTGGGCCTGGGACTCTGCACTTCTAACCAGCATCCCAGTGATGCCGATGCTACAGGTCCCTGGACCACATCCTGAGTATCCAGGTTCTCATGAACACCCAGTGTCCATCACCCAGAGTTATCCATTTGGAATATTTTGCTATGTTTGCTTCATCTATTTTTTCCCATTTTTTTTATTGAAGTGAAATTCGCATAACATAAAATTAACCATTTTAAAGGGTGCAATTCAGTGGCATTTTAGTACATTCACCTTGTTTGCAACCACCACTCCCATCTATTTCCAGAATATTTTCATCACCCATTACCAGTCAGTCCCCATCGCCCCACCCCCCAGCCCCTGGCAATCACTAATCTGTCTGTTCCGTCTCCATGGTTGTACCTATTCTGGACATTTCATTCATTTTTTTCAAGTATCTTAAATGATAGACATCACACTATTTCATCCTTAAATTCTTCAGCATGCATTTCTAAACAATTAGAACATTTTCCTACGTGTTCTTATGCTTGATAAGATTAGTGATAACATGCTAAGATCCATATTGAATTGTCCCCAAACAACAGTGAGTCGTTTTTTGAGCCAAGAGCTAAACAAATACACATGGTCTCCAGTTTTCTGTCTTTTAAATCTCTGTCCTCTGCTCCTCCCCCACCACCACCATTCCCCGCTGCACCCCACCCCCACCCCCGTCGCTGTTAACTTTTTGAGGAAACCAGATGAGTTGAATGAAAACTGTCCATCTCTGGGTGCATTGGTTTCCTCCATCTGTCGGGTTTCCTGTAACCTGGTAGTTAGATTTAAAGGTTATCAGTTCAAATCTGATTACTTAATTTGGGCAAGAGTCATAAGGAATCAGAACAGCGGTTACCTCTGGGGCAGGTTATGGACTGGGAAGGGGTGCAAGAAAACTTTTGGGGGGTGCTGGAAATGTTCTAAATCTTGATCTGGCAAGTGGTCTCATGGGAGCGTACAGGTAAGAATTAACAGAGAGAGAGATCTGGAAAGAATAAAAAAAGAAACGACTGCAAAGAGGTTGCTGTCGACATCCTGCATCCCATCAGGAGGCCCATCAGGCCAGGCTGTCCCAGGATCTCGGCTGCTAAGAAGGGACTCAAGAAAGGAATTTTTGTTTTGATCTGGAAAGGTTAGCCCAGCCGGTGAAGCGCTTGCCTGGGGCCTGGGCTGGCCCCACAGGACATCAATGGGGAAGCCACGTGTCCAAGTCCTGCCTGCCCCGAGGAAAGGGCAGCCACGAAGCCACCCCCGCCCCGGTCCTCGCCACTGTGACCACTGACCCCGCTGCTCTTCCTTCTTCCTCCTCTAGTTCTACGGGGCCTCTGTTGCTTATGAAAATGCCCTGAGAGTGTTCAACATCGTCTTCACCTCGCTCTTCTCTCTGGAATGTCTGCTCAAAGTCATGGCTTTTGGGATTCTGGTAAGTCCAGCCTCGGGGCTAGAGCTGGGGGTGAAGGGGAAGCCCGGAGGGGCACTGGGTGCTAGGTGGTGGTCTCCCCACCTGGCCCCTCTGCCCCCAACCCCAGTGGTGACTTAAGCATCCCTCCAACGCGCACAGATTCTACTTAGGCGTTCTCATACTTACCAAGTAACACCAATTTTTGTGCCGGGCACATATTTATTATTAAATGATATGATGGGGGGGGTAATTATTCATTTTGTACATAAGGAAACTGAGATCCAGGCAGGCCAAATTCGTAGCATTCGAACTGTACTAGCCACAGTCTGCAGCAAGAAATATAGTTTGCCATGGAGGCCGGTACGCAGACGTACAAACGGAAAACTGAAATGAAATTTTCGCAGAATCTGTATCTCTCCTTAGCACATGCCCTGTTCTCTGAAGTTGTCTATCTCCTTGATTCCATGTCCCCCTCCCTTTTTTCTAATTGGCCATGCTGCACCACAAGCAGGATCTTAGTTCCCTGCCCAGGGATCGAACCCAAGCCCCCTGCGTGGAAGTCTGCAGCCTTAACCACTGGGCCGCCAAGGAAGTCCCTGTCCCCCACACTTTTTTAATGCAGTTCATGACCCACTAACTTGATTTCATCTCCCACTAATGCAGGTTGTCGTAACCTGAGGTCCATTGACCCCCAAAGGGATCTGTGGATGGGGGGTGGGGTAAGGGAGCCCATGAAATGAGACGTGAAAAAATTACATCTTTATTTTGCACCAACCGCTAGCTGGACTTTAGCTTTTCCTTCTGTCTTGAAAGTAGACAGCAAACCCCCGCAGAATTACCAATATGATCTGTGCCAGTGATAAAAATCAGATATCCTCATACTGCATCCCAGAGGTTGCAGGTAAGTCAGCCCTCCATATCCCCAAGTTTTGCAACTGAGGAGTCAACCCATTAGATGGGTGGTTGGTTGAATCCACAGATGTGGAACCCGCAGATATGGAGGGCTGCCTGTAAAGGACTTGAGGGTGTGCTTAGCCCACCTCTCTGAGGATAATGACCTACAGCCTGTGGTATCAGCAAACAGAGGCTGGGTTCTCACCTCGCCTTCACGAGGTGGTAAAAGATGTCAGCTTTGGCACCAGAGAGACCTTGATTCCAATCGTGTCCAGACTGTGTCACCTCACCTCTCTCTCCTCCATTGCAAGAAAGGCCCATCCTCTGCCTCTGCCTTGAAAGAGCTCTTGCAAACCCCAAACGCAAATAATGAGACTGAGGGGGAGCCTGGCATGTTGCAAGCACTCAGTAAATGCCAGAAAGGGTTACAATAAAGCTCATCACCCCACCTTTCATCTCCAAAGCAGTGGCTCCCTCCGCTGCAACCCATCAGAAGCACTTTAAGTTGAATGATGCTGCAGACCTACCTCAAGAGATTCTGAGTCACTTGGTGAGGTGGGAGCCCCTGTATTTTTCATGAGGACACCCAGAGGAACCCAATGTACAGTCTGGGCCATTGAGTCCTGCACTGAGGACCAGCCAGGCAGGGGGAGGCACCCTGCTGTCAGGGCAGTTGCACCAACTCAGAGTTCCAGTCCTGGGGATGCCACCTATGGGGTGTGTGACCCAGAACAGGTCACAGGATATGTACCAGGAAGAACTCAGCCTCTGGAGTACCCATACCTGGGTGCGGATCCTGCCTCAGACCCTTTCTAGCTGTGTGACCACAAGCAAGGCACTTAGCCTCTTTGCTCCTATGTATACATCTACAAAATTGGAGAACCATGCACCCAGCCTCCCAGGGCTGAGGGGAGTGTGAGCGTGGGCCCAGGTGTCTTGCAATTTTTTTTCATTCCCAGTCAATGTTCTGGTGGTGAACATTCTACCGGGGCTGGGACTCCATCTCCTCCACGCAACAATCCCACAGGGTTCTGCGCTGAGCCTCCGCTTTCAGCTTTAGATGAAGCCCCAAGTTCCCCATGTGGAATTTAAATGATAGATGGGAAACTTTAATCCAGGGGCTTGAGGCCTGTAGCCAGACACCCAGAAAGTTGTCTTTGTGCTCCCCCAGAAGCAGAGCCTGAGACAAGGCTTGAATGCAAAGGATTTATCTGAGAAGTGACCCTGGGAAGGACTGTAGGGGAGAAGGGGAGTGGGCAGGGAAGGGAGAGCAGCCAGAACAGGGCGTATTGTTGAGCAGGTTCCCAGTGGGGGCAACTGAGGTGCAGTTCCACTGGGGACCTCTGGGAGGCAGCAGAGAGCACATACCACAGCCATCTCACCCATGGTGGGGGAGCTGGGGTATTTATCCTCCAGTACCCATCAGCCATAGTCAAGGGCTGCTCCCAGAGGAGCTGTTAATTCCCCCAACAAATATGCAGCTAGAGAAAGCCCCTGAGCAGAGTAACGAGGATACACAAAATATGAGGCAATATGGGTAGGGCCCCAGCAGCACCTGCTAAAATGCCAAAAAGTTCCAGGGGGCCTGAATTCCTTTTAGATAATTGTGAAACAACATCGCTCTATGGAGCTTCTATTATATACCAAACCCCACACTCAATGACTGACATTCATAATCAGATTGTTGTTATACCTTTACCTTCCAGAAGAGGGCCCTGAGGCCCAAGCAGTCCAACTCCGAGGACATTTGATTTATACATGCTAAAAGAATTTGATCCTGGGAAGCACAGATCTAAAGCCTGTGTCCTCTGTGAGGCAGAAGACCTGCCACCGTGTCAGATGCTCAGGGGGAGAAGCTGACTGCTCAGAATGGGGCCCAAGTCCCAACTCAGCCTCTGCTTTTGTGAGGATGCTGGGAAGGCCTGTGTTTAGCATGGGTCCCACTGAGTCTTGAGGGAACAGCTGGCTATTTGAGCCAGACCCTTAGATCCAGGCAGGGGTGCTACTCATTGTGGGCTCAGACAGTGTGAAATATTTCAGTATTTTAACAACAACATGCAATACCTGTGTGTCCCAGTTGAGCCAGAACCCAGCCCGGGGATGTTACCAGTCAGGATAGATCAAGTTAAGCTGCAGTAACAAACAACCCCCACATCTCAGTTGCTCCAGTCAACAAAGGGTTTGTTGACACTCAGCAGGGGTGGGAGCTGTTTGCCTTTAGTTACTCAGAGACCCAGGTTCATGGAGCAGCTGTCAACTGGAATATTACTGGCCATCAGGCCCAGGGTTAAGAGAGTTCTGGCAGGGCCTGTGCTGGCCAGAAAGTGACTCACGCTGCCTCTGTTCACAACCCATCGGCTGTAACTAGACACACAGCCTTATCTAACCACAAAGGAGCCAGGAAGTTCAGCCTCGTGTGTGCCCGGAAGGCCTCTATACCCTTGTTACTGGCCCCTTTCTCCAGATTAGGAAATGGAGGCACAGAGTTAAGTCACTGACCCACAGCCACACAGCTGGATGGTAGCATAGCTGGGATGTGAACCCAGAGGCAGCTATCTTAGCAAGTGTGCTATCAACACAGTCCCGATCCAGCGGGGTCCTGTCCATAGACTCTGGATTTGCCCAGACCTGGGTTCAAATCCTGACTCTTCACCTCTGTGCTGCCTGAGGTGAGCACCTTTGCTCTCTGAGTCCCAGTCCCCTTGTATAAAATGGGTGATAAACCTTCCCTCTGAGGGTCTTCATGAGGATCCCAGTGATGTCATTTATGAAGTATCCGAGGTCCCAGGGAGCCCTTGGAACTGTTGGAGAAACAGGACACAGCCCAGAAAGGCAGCCCTCTCCGCCTCAGTAGAGCTGAAGTGGCACCTGGAGACACCCCTCTGGGGCCAAGCAAACCATTGGAAGGCTGGGGGGGGGGTCTCAGGGAGGGAAGACTCAGAGCAGATGGTACTGAGCAGCCCATACAGCAACATTTTGCTATTTGAATGACTGTAACTTTTGCGGGCACTCGGACTGGCCTGCAGCTGTGCCCCTAACGGGCCCCCTGGGCTGGACGTGGGGGCCAGCCATGGAGCCCTGCATTGGCATCTCTATCTTGTGGGTCCCCATTCTAGAATTATTTCCGTGATGCCTGGAACATCTTCGACTTTGTGACTGTTCTGGGCAGCATTACCGACATCCTCGTGACTGAGTTTGGGGTAAGTTTCCCTCCGGCTTCTCTCTGGGCAGCTCCTGGCTGGGCTGGGAGGGGCGAGAAAGAGGTCATCAAGAAGCAGTGGGTCCTGACAGCCAGCATTTGACCATGACCAAAGAGGGAGAAGTGGGGCCTCTGGGAGCAAGAGCAGCCCTTCAGGAGGGTGATGCAGAGAGACGAGGGTGTCCAGAGCCACAGTTGTGGGGCCAGCGCTGCAGCGTGAACTTCCCTGCATCTTGGCGACTGACTTATGAATAAATAATGCGGATGAGCTCATTGAGAAAACTGAGGCACTTAAAGGATCCCAAGGCTGAGCCCCACCCCACCCCCAAATACCACAGTGTTGGGGGCCCAGAGGGAACCAGCTTCAAGTCCTTTCTGCTTGAACTAACCATCATCTGGCTAACGGGCAGGATGGAGCCATGGCCCTTGGGTTAATGGGGGCACACCATTCCCAGGACCTTAGGAGGGTCCCTAGGACATGTGTTCTTCCTCTGTCCCCAGGCCTGGGAGGTTCCCGATGTGGGGGTCTCTGGATCTCGCTGTGGTGGCCCCACAGGCCGCATCGCCCCTTGTCTGGAAGACTCAGGTCCCAGAGCTCCTGTCCCAGACCCCCTCCTTGGCCATTTGCCAGCGAGCGCAGGCTTGAGGGCCCTCAGGAGGCTGTAGGGAGGGTGGGAAATCCTCACAGGGGAACAAAAGGGCAAAGAGCATCAGAGCCAAGGGCCAGAGGTGGTATCAACCTCATCATAATAACAATAATAATAATAACTGACAAGGGCCAGAGGTGGTATCAACCTTGTCATAATAACAACAATAATAATAGCTGACAAGGACGGTGCCCTCACTGCACGCCAGGCACTGTGCCAAACGTTTTATGTGGATTAGCTCATGGTACAGGTCAGGGGGCTCAGCATACAAAAGAATTCTTTCAGAGGGTTCAACTGACGAGATCCAAAAGCAGAGACCATTCACGGAGGGGAGGGGAAGGGGCCCAGCACCCAAGCACCCAGGGGAGCTGTTACCTGCCCCGGTGCTGAAGCCAGAGAGGGGCCACCTGGTGGGAGCTGTGGACATGGAAGGACAGAGCTCCTGCCAGAGACAGGGCCGAAGCAGGCATAGAGCGTCGGGGGAGACACACCCCTACGTTTCTCTCCTCTCACCCCCTGTCTCCTGACAGCCACTTCCATTGGTCAAGCCCAGCCAGAAAGGAACCAGAAGGCCAGAAAGTCAGGGTGATGCTCAGAACAGGCAGGAAGAGCAGAGAATAGACCTGGGTGGGGTGGGGCCCAAGGAAAAGGGTGTTGCCCCATTTCACAGATGAGGAAACTAATGCTCCATGCTCAGGAAAATGAGGGACCTACCTAAGGTCATGCAGCCAGATCTGGTGACTCCTGAGGGCACCCTGGTGCCCTGTGGGGCATCCCTAACTGAGCCCCCAGCAGAAAGGGATCAATTGGCCCACTCTTCTATCCTGGAAGCCTGGTAGGACTGCGGAGCTACACAGAAAAGGGACGCACCCCCTAACACCCCCATCCAAGTGTTCTCCTGGCAATAATTCTTTGCCTTTAGCTCCACTGAACCAGAAGTTCACTTCCCCTGTCTCACCCCTGACACTTTCCTCTAGAGAGGTCATGCTCAGCCGGAGGCTATCCCCATTGGGCGCTCACCCCCCACCGCCACTGTCCCCTGGTAGAGGGCCAGAGCTTAGATCTCATCTTCCGTCCTAAGTTTCTAAGAGATCTAGAGCTTCTCCTGGCAGTCAAAATATCTTGCCATCCAGCTGAAGACAAGACAGTCTTAAACCAATGTCCCTCTGGGTCAGGAGGTTAGAAGGGGTGACCCACCACCCTAGTAGGGCAGGTAGAAGTTGATTGAAGCTCTAGTTGCCAGTAAGAGATCTGTAGGACTGAACCCCAACGGCTTGTTCTCCTGGCTGCAAGATATGAGAGGGCAGGAGGATGAGACACGGGATCCAACTCAGGTATATCAGGACTGGTGCAGTAGTCAGACAGCCCTCCTGTACGAGCTTTGACCTTGGATAACTTGTATTACCTCTTCTCATCCTGTATTTGGGACTAACCTTCATAACCAACCTCATCAGACCCTTGCAAGCCTCACATTCATTCACACATTCATAGAAGCATACATTAAGCACCTGCTGTATGCCAGGCATTGTTAGAGGTGCCGAGGACAGAGCAAAACAGACAAGAATGCCTGCCCCCAGAGGACTGACATTCTAGAGCAAGAGATGGCAACTTTGAACAAGTCAGAGCGGTGGACGTAAAGTGCTTGGCAGGCACCTGCCAGGAATTAGTTCACACAAATGGCGGTTATTATTATGGCTGTTGCTATTATTACTGTCAATGAACTTGGGATTGCGGTGTGTCAGGCAGCCCCTCAGCCCTGCATTATAATCATTTGGTGGGAAAGATAGAGGGTGGGCACTTGGACCCTTTTAGGAGGATAAACTCCCAACCTAGAGCCGGAGGGGAGGTTTGCCCTCTTGGGCAAGGAGCCCTCAGCAGCCCCTTTCTGCCTCCCAGGTAAGCCCACTAGGTCTGAGGCCAGAGCTCAGCCAGGCTGAGGCAAGGGGAGCCAGACCATTGGGAGGGCAAGTCCCCAGGGTTTTGGGGGGGAGGGGGAGAGGGTGTGAGGCCCACCGGGCCTCAGCGGCCGCCCCCAAGTGGCTGGGGTAACGTGGGTTTGCCCTGCGTGCGATGGATAATGACTGTGTTTCTTGTCTTGTCTCTTTTCATGCCTGCTCTTTAAACTGTATATTGGCACAACGCCGTCTGAAAAACTCATCCAATCAAAATGCACTATGAAATTCATTTGTTCATCCATGACGTGGTCTGTGTGTTCATACACCAATGACTATCTCCCAACCCACCACCACCACCCCCACTCCCCGCCCGGGAACCGAAACCCATTGGTTTTTTGGCACTGGTTACAAATCAACCTAAAAAACGCTGAACACGCCTCCCCAACTGCCCCCGCCCGCCCGCTCCCCCTCCATCTTCAACATCTGCATCTAGAATCCGGTTGGTCTTACTTCTTTCTGAAGTCTAAATGCCTTACATTTACTGTGAACGCATCTTCTTGCATCAGCATTGCACGTCATGCCCTGGGCTTTCTAAACTTGGACTGCCTGATGCACCTCCCTTCCCCCATCCCCGTCTGTCTGTCCGTCTCTCCAAACCCTCCCAATCCCACCTCGTTCCCTCCCCGTTCCTGCAATCTCTCTTCCTCTGGTTTTTATTGGGTTCTGACGGGGGTTTTCTGTGTGGGTTGGTTTGTGTCTTCTGCAGAGGAAAGGATGGGTTTGCCCCATGCAGCGCCTCCAACAGGATGGGTTGGCAGGCTGAGTCTCCCGGCCCATTCCCTACACACAGCCCTGTACTCAGAGCTATCAGCTACTCTCTCACCACTCCTGTCCCTGGTTAGGTCCAAGGACCCCTGGGCCCCAGGAAAGCTCCACCAGTCTTCACCCCATTCCAAGCCCACGAGCTCTTGGGACTTGACCACCAGAGATGTAACTCTCCAAGTCTGATGGAGGAAGTCTGAGGGCCTTGCAGTGTACAGGCAAAGACGCTCAGACAAGGGGGACTCAGAACGGCCAGGACTCCGGTCTGGCTGCTTGCAGATGGACCAGCCAGCTGACGGCCTCTCCTGGAGCCCTGATCTGCACATGCTCCTGTCTCCCTCCCCCCACCCAGGCACAGTCACTACACACACGCACTCTCTCCTGTTTCCTTTTCAGTCTCTGACTCTCTCATTCCCTCTGTCTCTCTGTCTCTCTCTCCCTTTTTTTTTTTTTTTTTCAATTTGACGGCACGGACATGGTGGCCGTGGCTAGAGTCGCGCCACTCGTTCCGAGGCTCAAGCCGGGTTCCCACCGCCGCCGCCGCCGCCCAGCCTAACAGTGCCCAGGCTGCCCTCTCCCTTCCTCTTTTTCGCTCTTGCAATGTCCCTCTCTTGAACCTCCCCCACCTCCCGCCACACACACACACACACACACACACACACACACACACACACATCTGCACACACTATCTCTCCCTTCTGTTATATCCATCTACCGTGCACACCCCCACCCCGGATGCACCGTCTCCATCTCTCCCTTGCTTCACTCATTCGACTCCCTGCACACTTGCACACTCCTCACTCTGTTAAATCCCACCTGCCTCTGTCCCTCCCCCACCATCCTCTGAGTCCCTTTAAAGAACCCCCAATGGCATCTTTGCACCAGGATCCCTCCCCTGCTAGCCATACACAGGCACTCATCCTCCAAACATTTAATGAGCCCCAATTCAGTTCCACAGATGGAGGGTTGGGCAGAAGGGGACACCATCACTGCTCCCACCCCCTGCATCACCTACAGTCAGGTGGGGGGGAGGTAGGCATTGGCCAAATAACCACTGAAACCCACTTGAAGCTGTACTGTGTTGCAAGCTAAAAGATGAACAGCGTTAACAACGTGGAGAGGGGGAGAAAAGGACATTTGAGGCCCAAGATAGCACATGCAAAGGTCCTGTGGCAGGTCAGAACATGCAGTGGTCAGGGTTTGCAAGTGAGAGGGTGTGGCTGAAGTAAAGAGCAGAGAAAGACTGACCCAGAGAAAGTGAAGAGGCCAGAGGGGGACAGGATCCTGGGGCCTTGTTGTGGGAGCCTGGGAGGATTTAGAGCAGGGGATGTGTGACTGGAAGTGCGATTAGACCAGATCCTGCAGCTGCGGAGCAGGGAGTGGGTAGGCAGGGGGCTGGGCTGGAAGTGAGCACCAGGAATCCCAAGGAGAGATGACAGCAGAGGAGGCAGGGAGCAGTGGGAGGACTGGCCATCTGATCATGGACCTCTCCAGGACCTGGAGATGGGTTGGGTCTGGGCTGGGGGTAGAGAGGTGCCTGCAGGACTTGAGTCTGGCTTGAACTGGGAGGTGGAAGTTAGGGAATGCCAGGAGAGGGCCAGGTTAGGGGAAGAGCTCAAGTGTGGGCACAGTGAGCTTGAAGTGCCTTGGAGGGCACCCTGGAAGAAGTCAGGTAGGCAGGTGGTTAGGGGGTCTGGAGCTCAGAGGCAAGATCTGGGCTCGAGGTGGGGTCTGCAAGTGGCAGGATTTCTCTGGAGCTCCCGGGGGGGTGGTCCGCATGTCCTTCTGAGCACTCACACCCCTGAACAGAGCAAGCCTTCCAGGGACCGCCTCCCTCCCCTTCAGCCTAGAACCAGGAAGCACTGGGCAGGGTTGGAGGGGAGGAGAGCTGTTCCTTTCTGGCTGTGAGCAAAAAGGTGGAAGCTAGGAAGAAGGAAGTCAAAAGTCCTGGAAGCACTTGAAGGACTGTACGCAGGAAGAGATGGAGGGGTGGATGAGGGCAGACTAGAACCTTCCTCCGTCCTGTCACCCAGACCTCTTTCATCTCCACCCCCTACCTCCCTGGTGTGTCTCCTCTCTCCCTGGCTCCAAGAAGGGCAGCATGCTCTCTGCACGCGTGCAAAACCCCCTTGCTTCTCCCGCATGGTGGCAGCTCCCACCCCCGCTCTGCCCCAAGCCCCAAGAGGCTGCTTCCGGGGCCCGCCTGCCTTTGCATGAGTCCACATGTTATGCCCCACCCCGTGAAGGGATGGCTTGTACTCTGGGGATGGACGGGAGGGGACTGGGGACACCTGGGCCGTCGGCCCTGTCCCCAGATGGAGCTGGGTGGCCAGGCAGGGCTGAGAGTCAGGTCAACAGGGCATGGAGGGTGACTCTCAGCCAAGCTGGGTTTGGGGGTTTATTCGAGGTGCTTGAGACATTCTCACAGTGGTTGGGCCCAATGTGGTCAGGGTAGGATCCCCACACCCTTCCCGCATCCTAGAGGCCTGAGGGTCAACTGATGTGTCCCAGAGAGCATCCTAGACTTTTCCAGCAAACCAGAGGCTTCTTGCCAATCTCAGAAATTCCTTGAACCCTCCCATCCCTGCCTCTAAGCCCCCAGGCCAGAGCTAGCTAGATCCAGTGGCTGGGAAGCCCTCAGGAACCACCAAATAGGATGCCCATAGAATTCACTGTCCAAACTTTTGAGACCAAAAGCCGTGCTGTAACTGTTGGAGCAACCTGAGCCATCACCCCTGTGCCATTTGTGGGGTGAGGGCTAGGTCAGTTTAAATGTTGCTACATGGCCCTTATCTAGGATCCCTGCAAGTCCCCTTAAGGCCCCCCTGCCTCCAACCGGCGAATCAGTGGCGGTTTCCATGCCTGTCTGAAGCAGGGGTCTTAAACTCGGATGCCTGTGGGGGCCAAGAAGAGCCCTAAGCCAGGAAGCCGATTGCATTTCTAGTATGCAGGAACCTTGGCCAACTGGAGGACACATGGCCTGCTTCAAGGTGGGCAGCCACGTATGAGTCCCAACTAACTGCTACCAGTGGAAGCAGCCTCAGGGTTGCCAGAGAAGCCAGATCTGGGGGCAAAATCCGACTTTTAAACACTAGCGACTATTTTTAATTTCTAAAAGAAAACTGCTCAGGCCTAACGAAATAGTTTCATTGGCCAGATTTGGTCCCATTCGTGGCTTCCAGCCCCCGGTACCCCACCAGCACCCCCCTGAGGCCCCATCAGACGCCCCTGGACAGTCCCTTGAGACCCATCATCTCCACAGCTGTCTCCCCACCCCCACCCCGACCTGGGGTTCTTCTGGCTTGGGAGGGAGGAGGTAGAGTTAGTGACTAGACAGGGGGCCTTTGAGCCGAGGCAGGGTCCACCCAGGGAGGTCCTGGGGGCAGGGACAACCCCATCTCCCGGCCCCCAGCACCGGCCCCTCGGTGGGCCTTGGCTGATGGCAAGCTCACCCACCCACGGGCACTGCGTACTTCCTGCTTCCTGCAGGCCTGGTCCCGTGCTACTCCACCCAGTCCCAGAAGCTGAGAAGCCATCCCTGAGAGGGGGGAAAGGGCCCCAAATGCATCTTCTCCGACTCAGCGGGCAGCGAGGACTCGCCCTGCAGCCGAACAGCCCCAGCTCCCTCCCGTCCTCCCCATTCCCGCTCGCCAAGGGGGTAAGAAAAGATGCTCTCCCGCTTCTCCGATTGGCTTGAGCCGCTGCTCCTCTTGGCCGTGGGGTGAGGTCAGGGCGGGCAGGACCGGGTGGGCAGCTCGGCAGGGCAGGGCAGGGCAGGGTGCCCGGTGAGTCCCACGACAGATGCATTTCTGGCCCGGAGCGTAACATGCCCTCGGAACCCGCACATGTCCACCAGGCCTGAGCGTGCTGGCTGCCCCCACCCTGCCCTGGTGTTTGTGCATCGTACACGTGTGATGGATTCGGCAACTTGACCCGCTTGTGTCCTATCGTCTCAGTGCATTTGGTTGTTGGGAGAAACAAAAACCATCTCGATTTTTTTCCTGATTGGATGATTCGGATATATTTTCTTTTCCTCGTTCTTTTGTTATTTCTTCCCCACCCCACCCACCCCCATTCCTTCCTCTTCCTTCCTTTTTCTTTCCTTTCCCCATTGCGGGTGGGGCTGGCAGGGAGGGTTTATGCTTTTGAGTTGATGCCTTTTCCTTCCTCTCACCCTTTCTCCTCCCCACTCCCCCAACTTCGTTTTTTCAATTTTTTTCCTCCGCACCATTGCATTAATAGTGCTTTCTCTCCTCTCCCTCCTTATTTGGGGTCTGGCTTGCTTTTTCCTGTTGGTTGGCTTCATGTAGGGGCCTCTGTGAGTGGTGACAGCTCTGAGCCCCTGGGGGTGGGTGGGTGGTCACCCCTCTTTCTCCGTCTCCTCAGAATAACTTCATCAACCTGAGCTTCCTCCGCCTCTTCCGAGCTGCCCGGCTCATCAAACTCCTCCGTCAGGGTTACACCATCCGCATTCTTCTCTGGACCTTTGTGCAGTCCTTCAAGGTGAGCCCCTGCCCCTGCCCCTGCCTCCAGCCCAGGGCTGAGAAGAAAAATCAGGATCCCCTCACCCCTCCCCACCTGCTCTGACTGAATCTAGAAATCAAGGGGAAATGCCTCTATGATACACCTTGCTGAGAATGTGTTATACGCAGAGCTCTTGTCTAACTTCCGGCCCTGGTGTGTCTTGAGAGCTCCAAGGGGAGTCTCCCAGAGCCACCAAAGATGCCTACCATCCCTGGCACCACACTCTGGCACAGCACAGTGGCCACCCAACCCATGGGGGTGGAGCACTGGGACAAATGAAGGAGACGGTGTGGGTAAGGGGTCCCCAGCACATTCGTCACTGCCTCCCTTCCCCCCAGGCCCTGCCCTATGTGTGTCTGCTGATTGCCATGCTTTTCTTCATCTACGCCATAATTGGGATGCAGGTGAGTGCCAGCCCCCTAGTGTTCCCAGAGTGCTCCCAAGGCAGGCCACTGCCCTTAGCGGGGGGTTGGTTAGGGGAGCCCAGTTCAGGGAGGCATCACTGAAGGTTGCATGGAGTTTTCCTGGAGCCACAGGGGGGATGTGGTCATCATCACCTCTATTTAATTCCCCAGGTGTTTGGCAACATTGGCATCGATGTGGAGGATGAGGACAGTGACGAAGATGAATTCCAAATCACGGAACACAATAACTTCCGGACCTTCTTCCAGGCCCTCATGCTTCTCTTCCGGTGAGGGGGGGGAGGCGGGGCACACTTTCATCCTTCTCTTCCGGTGGTGGGCGTGTCCTCTTGCTTCTCTTCCGGTGGGGGACATGCCCTCCACCTTTGGTTCCGGTGAGGTTTGGGGTGGGCGTGGGGACCCAGGGACCCTGGTGGGGCAGGAGCTGATGGCATTGGGAGGCAGACATGAACGCATTTTCAGGCATTATCTCATTGAATCTTCCTGAGCATCCTGTCAAGGGATTCTTGGCAACCGCACCTGACTGGCTTATAGATTCTGAGACTTAATTCTTTTTTTCTTTTTTAGTTTATATATATATATGTGTGTGTGTGTGTGTGTGTGTGTGTGTGTGTGTATATATATATATATATATATATATATGCTGCATTGGGTCTTCATTGCTACGTGCAGGCTTTCTCTAGTTGTGGCAAGTGGGGGCTACTCTTCTTTGCAGTGCATGGGTATCTCATTGCAGTGGCTTCTCTTGTTGTAGAGCATGGGCTCTAGGCACATGGGCTTCAGTAATTGTAGCTCATAGGCTCCAGAGCGCAGGCTCAATAGTTGTGGTACATGGGTTTAGTTGCTCCATGACATGAGGGATATTCCCAGACCAGGGATCAAACCCGTGTCCCCTGCATTGGCAGGTGGATTCTCAACCACTGAGCCACCAGGGAAGTCCGACACTTGATTCTTAATCCTGGCTGCACTTAAGGTTCCTTCCCTCATCAGAGGTTTATTGAGCACCTGTTGTGTGCCAGGCACTGCTGTGAATACTGGGAACAAAGCAGAGACAACATTCTCTGCCCTCTGGATGCTTGTATTCCTGTGGGGGAGGCAGACAATCAATAATCAAATTATAGAGGATACTAGAAGGAGATAAAATTCAAGACTGAGGGACATAGAGGCACAAAAGAACAAATAATATATGATTCCACTTATATGAGGTACCCAAAGCATGCAAATTCTTGGGGGAAAAAGTGGAATCACTATTGTCAGGGGCTGGGGGAGGGGAGAAGGGGTGTTATTGTTTAATGGGGTACAAATTTTCAGTTTGGGATGATAAAATGGTTCTGGAGGTGGATAGTGGTGATAGTTGCATGGCATTGTAAATGTGCTTATTGCCACTGAATTATACACTTAAATGCCTAAACTTATTAAATTTATGTATCTTTTGTCACACTACATTTCTTTTCTTATTTAATAACAATGAAAAGAAAGCAATGGAGGGCTAATTGGTCATGCCTCCCTTGAGGGGGTGATATTTGAGAGAAACAGGTGAGAGAGGGAGCCATGTGGGTATCTGGGGAAGGGCAGTCCAGGTGGAGAGTACAGCAAGTTCAAAGGCCCTGAGGCAGGAGCATAGCGGGCCTGTTGGAAGACAGCAAGAAGCCCAGTGTGCCTGGAGCAGAGTAACCTAGGGAGAAAGAAATAAGAAATGACAATCACCTAGAGATAGGGAAGTTTTTAAAACATACCTATGTCTCCAAGCCACACCCCAGGCCAGTTCAATCCAAGTCTGTAGGAATGGGGCATTGGCATCAACTTTTTAAATAAGCAGTCCCAGGAATTCCCTCGTTGTCCAATGGTTAGGACTCAGCACTTGCACTGCTGTGGCCCAGGTTCAATCCCTGATCAGGGAACTAAGATACCACAAGCCATGAGGCACAGCCAAAAATAAATAAATAAGTAAAAATGAAAATAAAAAGCACTCCCCATGGGCTTTAATGTGCAGCCAAGGTTGAGAATACTCCTCTCTGAGCTCCAAGAGGGAAAAAGTGATTTACCTGGGGCTGGAACCCACACCAGTCCAGCTCCAGAGCTTAAGTGTTTAACCTCAATGGTCTGCCTCCCTAGCGGATGTTGGTGTCCAGGGCTGGGTATCCAGGTCCCTGATGCCCCCTCTATGTCCTCAGGAGTGCCACCGGGGAGGCTTGGCACAACATCATGCTTTCCTGCCTCAGTGGGAAACCGTGTGATAAGAACTCTGGCATCCTGACTCACGAGTGTGGCAATGAATTTGCCTATTTTTACTTCGTTTCCTTCATCTTCCTCTGCTCATTTCTGGTAAGTCCGTGGACATGTGTGGGTAGGCTCCCTAGACCTGGCTCCCTCTCAGGGGTGTGGATTTCTCTAGAATGTGGCTGTGTCACACACTTTCTCCCTCCAAGGCTTCTCTGGGTCAACCCAGGATTAGGTTAACCAGGATTCCTTACCCTCGGCACTGTTGACATTGGGGGGTGGATCATTCTCTGATGGAGTTCGTTCTGTGCATGCTAAGATGTTTGACAGAATCCCTGGCCTTGAACCACCAGATGCCAGTAGCACATGTCCCACCACCCTCCCAGTTGTGACAACCCAAAATGTTTCCAGACATTATCAAGTGTCGCCTGCGGGAGGGAGCAGAATCTCCCTCATTTGAGATCCACTGGGTATGTTGAGGGAAAAACGAATGGAGCTCAGAGCTGGCCCCAGGACCCATCTAGTTGAGTAGTGGGAGACTCCCACCTGCCCTCTGAGAGGTGGGTGCCTTCCTCTGTACAGTCAGGAGGCAGGAAGAAGTCAGCCACATGAACATTCTCTGGGGACTGTGGGGCTTTGCAAAAAATTGAATGCGTTTTCACTAGTAAAAGATAAATTTGCCAAAAGGAGGAATCTCCTAGGAATTGAGAATATAAAGCACTGCAAGATTGAAACCAGGAACCAGGAATGAAAATATATATCAGGAATCTCCATCCTGCTCTCTCTTTCTCTGTCACTCTCTCCAAAGCCTCATCTCAGCAGACCTTTTTTGTTCTCTACTCTTTCTGGAGCAGTCTGAGCACAGTCAGAAGAATTGAAACTATCTAGGTATTTCAAACAGAGGGTATTTAATATAGGAATTGGCTACACAGAATTGAAAGAGCAAACAGAAAATAAAGTCACCGGATATTAGCAACTGCAGGAAGGCCAGAGCTGGGGTACTGAAAGGAAAAGAGGATGTTACCAATCAACCCAGCTGCCTCTGGCACCCTGGAAGGAGTGCTGGCACCCTGGGTCTCTGCTGCCCCTAAACAACTGAAGACAGTTTCCTGTGGCTGCTGTCACAAAGAACCACAAACTTTGTAGCTTAAGACAACAAAAATTTATCCTCCCACAGTTCAGGAGGCTAGAAATCTGACTACGGTGTTGGCAGGGCCATAATCCCTCCAGAGCCTCTACAATAGGATACTTCGTGGCCTCTTCCAGCTTCTGGTGGCCACAGATGTTCCTTGGCTTGTGGAAGCATCACTCCAATCACTGCCTTTGTCATCACATGGTCTTCTTTGTGTATGTCTGTGCCCAGATTTCCCTCTTATGGGGACAGTAGTCATATTGAATTTAGCCCACCTTAATCCAGTATGATCTCATCTCGACTTGATGACGTGCACAAAGACCCTTTTTTCAAATAAGGTCACATTCACAGGCAGTGGGAGCCAGTATTTGAACATGTCTTGCAGGGGAACACAGTTCAATACAGACCCACATGGGAAACAGAAGGAGTCTCCTGTCCTCCTTCTCTCTCCTCCCCAGGCTGGCCTTCTAACCATGGCTCCTACTGGCAGGATGTAAGCTGCCCAGGGAGTGTGGGAGGTGTTGTTTTCAGACCTCAGCCCAAGCACAAGCATTTGTCAGCAAAAGCCCAACATATCCACACTCTTCAGACCAACAGTCTCACACTGAGAGACTTGCAGCCTAAGCCTCACAGCATCCCCCGGCCCCAACACCACCAAGTCCAATGTCAACAACCACTGACTTAGAGCTTCCATTGCCCAGTTCCAAATTCCCAGAAGAGAGTCTGAATGGGCCATCCTAGCTCCTGGCCAAATGGCCACCCTTGTCTTAGTAGCTATGGATGCATATGGAGACACAATCTTATACTACAGCCCACTTGGGAAGGACAGGCCCCATAGAAAACATCTACAGTGCTTGACCCACAGCCCCTCATAGGCAGGAATTTTTGTTTTGTTCACTGCTGATCCCCAACACTGAGGACAGTGACTGGCACACAGCAGGTGCTCAATCAATATCATGAAATAATGAATTAAAAATAGAGTCATTAAAGTTAGGAACACCTAGAATTATAAGTCATTTATTATGCATCTACTATGTTTACTCTACACATTTGTTTAATACCTACTATGTGCCAGGTTTTATGCTAGGCACTGGGGATACAAGGAGAGAACACATTTCTCTCAGTTTGCAGGGGTGTTGGCAGACAAGTCAGCAGACAGCAGCAATACAATCTGATATGTACTTTGATAGGGGAGACTCAGACTGAGGGAAGGAAGATTTCAAAGAGTGGCCCTCAAGGATGGTGAACAGGACTTAGACCATGTATTGATCAAATTGCTTGCAACAGAAATTCAACTGAAACTGACAATTAAAATATGCAGTTCACTAACTTATATAACTGAAAAGTCCAGATGAGGCTGGATCCAAGCAATAGAAGACCCCATCTTCTTTGCTGTTCTCCTCCACATTGGCTTTATTCTCAAACTTTCTCCCTGTAGAGGAAAGATGGCTGCCAGAGTGCCAGCAAAAATCCCAAGGAAGGCTCTCATTGGCCACGTTGGGTCATGTGCCCCTCCATAACCAATCACAAGCCTGGGTTATGTGACCACCACCTGTGAAGCCAGCCACACCCAACAACAGCATCTAAGTATAAAGGAGGGGTTCCCCAGATGCTATTATCCAAAGGGAGAAAAAATGATGTCCACTGAGGGAGCAACATTTATAGAGGCCTGGAGGCAAGACTGATACAAGCTCCCCATGTGCTAAAGGCTAGAAGAGCATGTGACAAGGTGCTACACGATGTAGACAAAGGCAGGAAAATTCATCCATCCATCCACCCATCCAAGAAATATTTGCTGAGTGCTCACTTTATGCTACAGATGGAAACATGACAGGCTTCTGGCCCATGGAGTATTTACTTTGGTCTTGTTAGGGGTCATGTGTGGGAGGATTTGGGGTCATGGTAGTCCCCTTGGTGTTGGCCCCTATTTCACATAGCCTCCCCACCTCTGACTGTCTCTATACATCACTCTTGGTCTTTATCTCTTTGTATCTTTCTCTGTCTTCATCTTTGTTTCTGTCTCTCTCTCCCATCTCCATCTCTCTGTCTCTGGGCTCCTTCTATGAGCGTGTGTCTTTCCTCTGTCTCCCCCATCTCTTTCTCTGACTCCCTTTTCCTGTTTTTATCTCCCTCCCTCTTTCCCTCTGGCCCTCTGTGTATATCTGTTTGGATGTGTCTTGCTCTCCCCCACCCCATCTTGGCCCCTGGGGTCCCCACAGATGCTGAACCTTTTTGTTGCTGTCATCATGGACAACTTTGAGTACCTCACCCGAGATTCCTCCATCCTGGGTCCCCATCACCTGGATGAGTACGTGCGTGTCTGGGCCGAGTATGACCCCGCAGCATGGTAAGCGGTCACCCTGAATCCTCCAGCCACATCTCCCACCTTTCTCGGGCACTGGAGCACAGTCTAGATTAGGCTCCAGACCTTGGGGTGTTGGCTCCCTGGGGAGCTAGCAGGGGTTTCAGGAGGATCAGTCTAGAAAAAAATAGATGAAAATCAGCACCCTCACACATCCTGGGTTAAACGATTTGGGTACCACCACTGCCCAAACCCCAGGTTTTCTGGGAGATGAGAGAGGGTCTCCACCATGAGTTCATGTCCTATGAGTCTCTCCTGCCGCCTCCACCACTGTTAGACCTCCAGATGGTGAGGAAAAGTTAGCCAGGCTCCAGGAAGGAAGAGGCCTCTCAGCCTCAATTCTCCTGGGAGTGTGGGGAGAAGGGCTGGTTTAGTTCCCTTGGCAGACAGAATTGACTGCAAGATCAGAGTGCTGGAACCCAGCTTCCATTGGGACCCCAGGACCCTGGAGCAGGTGGTCATGCAAGGCCAGAGGAGAGGACACAGAGCCTTGGTGGCCCTTGCATCTTCATGGTCACAGAGGGAGTGAGCTCTCCCATCTCCATAGGCACAAGAGTGCCCTCTCCTGGCTGACAGGTGATGTTTTCTCAGGGTGGTCTCCACCCTGCTCAAGTGTATTGAGTGCCTGTTCAGCACAAAGCCCTTGCAGGTGCCATCCCCATGCTCAGAGCCCACCAACCACAAACTGAGGATTCTAGTTCAGGCTGAGCTTGGGGCCTGAGAAAGCATTAAATGGGGGCCCTCAGTAGCCTGAACGCTGGAGGGTAGTCTCATGAAGAAGGCAGGGTGGAGTCTATCCTTGCCATTCTTGCAGCCCTGGACAAGTCCTCCATGAGACCAAGAGGCTGAGGTGAGCCGTGGGGCTGGGACTTGACTTTCAGCTGGTTCCTAACTCTTCCTCTTTTGATTTTAGGTCACAGCAGTTGGATGCTGTCCCCCTGTCCTCTATTCTGCAAGCACCCCCCAAGTCCACAGTGTAGACCATGTAGATTGTGGAGGAGGGAGACGCAGAGAGCCCTGGGGGAGGTTCCCCCAGCCCAGACCTCCAAGCCCACAGCACATGAAAGCCTCTGCCCCTGTGGTCTGCGAGTGTCTGGGAACATCTCAGGGACCTTTACTTATCCCATGTCTCCCCTACTCCTTCAAGCCAAGGGGTTCCCAGCCCCTGGCATCATGACCTCACTGTGTGCACGGGGAGCCAGTGTGAATGCAGCTTGACCCCATGCCTCCACTAATCCCCTCTCTTCTCCTTTCAGCGGTCGGATTCATTATAAGGATATGTACAGTTTATTGCGCGTAATATCTCCCCCTCTCGGCTTAGGCAAGAAATGTCCTCATAGGGTTGCTTGCAAGGTTTGACTTCCACTAAAACCTGCTAGCATCCATGGAATGAGTGTGGCTTGGGGTTCTTCAATATATATATTTCATATATATATATATATAATCTAAAAAACAGAGCCATCTCTCTCTTTTGCATTAAACTAGAAAACTCTCTTAGTCAACAGAATGCAGTCACGTAGACTTGATGAAGCATGGAACATATATCTCTCCGTTCCCTTCAGCCATTTCTGCTTGCTCTTAGCTGAAGCTGCCCATCCCGGGGTCTCAACGGCACCCCAAATCAGACACATCCGGGGGATCGTAACTTTGCATCTCCTCCACTCTCCCCTCCTCCACCCTTTGCCTCCCAAAGCCCTCAGCCCTCGTCCCACTGCCCTGGCCCCTCTTCCCCATCTAGGCCCCCTCAGAGACCAGCCTCAGTCAAACCAGAGAACTTGACCCAGTTTTTTAAATGACACTGAACCAAAGCCTTGCTCCCAAGTGAGAAGCCCCTCCCTCAACTTCCGTCCACATTCCACCAGAACCATAGCTCAAAGTCAAAAGTGAATCTGACTTTTCTCTTTTCTCTCTCTCTCTCCCTGCTCGTAAGCAGTGAAATAATCTTTTTTTAATTACCTCTTCCATTTTTTTCTCCTCTTGTCCATTTATTTGAAATACCTATTTTATCGTTCTCTGCATCTTTCTCTCTCCATTTTTTCGGCTCGTGTGATTTTTTTGTGTTTTTGGTTTTGGTTTTTTTGTTTTTGGTTTTTTTTTTTTTTTTTCTCCCTTTTCTTCCCCTCCCTCCACCCACCCTTCTTTTGGTTCTCCGTTCCCACTCCTGTTTTTGTTTTCGGTGCTGCCAGGGGCCGCATGCCTTACCCGGACATGTATCAGATGCTGAGACACATGTCTCCGCCCCTGGGTCTGGGGAAGAAGTGTCCGGCCAGAGTGGCTTACAAGGTAGTCTAACCCTTGCCGACCACCAATGTCCGGGCACTGGGGATTTTTCAGTGCTGACCAGGAAAAAACAGCCAAGTCTCTTTTTCCAGCGTTACTCTTCTTTTTTCTTTCTTTTTCTTTTTCTTTTTTCTTTTTTTCCCCCTTTCCTCCTCGAGTAAATGAATCATGACCATCCCTTGATTCTAAGCAGTATACTGTGTCCGTCCTTTCTGATCAGTGTGTCTTGGTGTTTTGAGACTCTATTATGGCCGACACGCCGGGGGAGGGGGAGGGGAGCCCCCAGATCCCTTCGCACCTGGTCCCCCAGGAACCAAAGTGGACACAAACACACTTCAGGAGGTGCGGGTTGCCACCGAGCCCAGAGCGGCCACCATACCCAGACCTGGGCAGGCGCCTTGCAGGGAGGGGCTTGGACCCCATCTTTTGCATCTTGAGCCCCCAGGTCTCATGGTCCCCCAAGCACACCTGAAGCTGATCTCTGACCTAGGGCCTTGGGGGATCCAAGACCTCCCAGGGAGCACCCAGAGCCCCTCTCCCCCTCCCTCCCCCTGGAGTTTCTTCCCCAGTCTTCCTGTCCCTAAGCCACCCATCTCCCCCCAAGACACCCCAACACGCCTCTCCATTGTTCCAGAATGGGCAGGCGGGCCGCAGCTGGACCCCTGGACCGTGGCACCCTGATGCAGGCCATGCACGCTGCCTTGGCGGGGGCCTGGGGAGGGCAGGCACCATGGCCGACCGGGGGTGGGTGGGGGGTGGGGGGGTGGTGCATGCTGGCTGGAGGAGCCGCCAGGCGGCTGGGCCGGGCCACCCCTCTAGACCCCTGTCCCGGAATCTCCCTTGGCACCCAAGGACAGATGCTCTGTTCCCCCCAGCTCATCCACAAGAAGTACAGTCAGCCCCTCCAAAAAAAAGTGGTCCCATCATTACATTCTCCCATCCACCTTGGCCTGCTCTGTGTCTACGAGAGTTCTCCCTCCCTCTCTGTCCATCCCATTTCTTTCGGCCTCGTGTAACCACCTCCCCACAACCTCATTCCTCCTTCTCCTCATCCTCCCTCCATGCACTCCTCCTTCCCAGGCGAGGCCAGGAACTGGCCCCACCGGCCTTTCCATGTACCTGTTGCTTCTGTATTTTCCTTTTGTCCTTCTCTTGGTCTCTGCTTGGCTGAATGTGGGTGTGGGTGTGAGTGTGTGCAAGAGAGAGGAGTAGAGTGCCCTTTCCTTCCTGGTCTCTGTGCAGGGCCACCACAGGTCCATAAGGCACCTATGTGCAAATTTAAAATGAGCATCCTTTACACAGAACACTTTGTGGGAAAGCTATTGGAATCCACCAATGTGGGGAGAACAAGACACTTTTCCACTATCAGCTGGGAAATTGTCATTTAAATACACAAATCCATGATTTCTAAGATGGGGAGCCCTTGGTGCAGTGTACACCCTGCACAGCTGTGCACAGTGGCCCAGTCTGTATGTGTTTGTCTGTCCACCGCCTCCCTCCCTACCCTGCCCCAACCCATCTCTTGTTTTCTGCTCTGAGTGTGCTGTCCTCTTCCCCGTCTCCAACTCTTGTTTCCTGCTGACCTATGTCTGAATCCTCTGGTGAACGTCAATCTCCATCTCCATGCCACCTCAGCCCGGGCTGGTGCACACCAGCCCAGCATCCCCTCCTATGCCACCAAGCATGGGGGACAGAGCCCCTGCCTGGGATACAGGGAATCTTTTCTTCCCTGGGCCATGGGAACACCACCCCCACCCCTTCCCCCTGCCATTGCACAAAGAGCCAAGATCCGGACATGCCCCTGAGATACACTTTCCACAGAGCTATGAATGAGTCTCGAGATTCCGTCTGCATGCGCCCCTGTCCGCCGTTCTGTGTGTCATGGCCTAGCTGCATGTCCGCAAGGGGCGCGCCCCATCCGTGGGGGTAGCCACCTGCCTGCTGCTTCTCAGAGGAATGATGTGGTCTGTGCCCATTTAGTCTGGTCTGGCCCAGCCAGGGGTCAGGGGTGGGGAGTCAGCGGCACCTCCCCCCCCAAGGCTGTGGCCATGGACCCCTCTGCCTGGCTGCTGCATGTCTGCTGCAATCTGGTTTGTGCTCTTCTTCTTTGGGGTCAGAATGGAACGGAGCTGTCCGGAAGAACTCTGGGGCAGGGCAAGAATCTGGGCCAACCCTGGAAATGCCAGCTCTAGGGTCCAGCAGGTGGGTGAGGAGCGGGCAGGGGCTCTGCACCACAGGAGAGCCCCTCAGTGCCCTCCCTGTGGGCCACCAAGGGCCATCAGGAATCCCTGGGACAGGTAACCTCAGGGTGGGGGCACCCTAGCTGCCGCCTTCAGAGTTCTTCCTGGGGCTCCCTGGGTAGGGTGGGTCTGGCTCACGGGATGGGGGAGGAGTGCCTGGGAATGACTGTCCTTGCCTTTGGTTTTCTGTAGAGGCTCCTGCGAATGGATCTGCCTGTCGCGGACGACAACACCGTCCACTTCAATTCTACCCTCATGGCTCTGATCCGCACAGCCCTGGACATCAAGATCGCTAAGGGTAAGGGCCAGAACAGGAGCAGACAGGTGGGGCAGGGTGGGCAGAGCCAGGACCCCGGAGGGTTCACCGGTTCACTCGCTCAGCAAGTATTGAGTGCTCACCTCTTGTGTGCCGGACACCGCTCTAAGCCTGGAGGACGCGGCTCACGCTTCCAGCGGGGAAGGCCTCCCCAACAAGGCTGTGAAGGAGTCACGTGGATAGCTGGAGAGAACGCACTCCAGCCAGAGGGACGAGACCATGCAGAGCCCCTCCTCCCCACCCAGAGCTGTGTTGAACTGATTTGTGCTGTGCGCGTGGGGCTGCCACGCAGCCTCAGGAGCAGAGGAGGGACCTCCCCTTTCTAATAACCATAGTGGGGAGAATGGACTAGAAGGAGGCCTGGCATAACTCGGGTGAAGACAGGATGGCAGCTTGGAAGGATAGGGTATGGAGTGTGCAGATTCTGGATATTTCCTGGGAGTCAAGATGACCAGATGGCGGATGCATGGGATGTGGGGTATAAGGGAAAGCCAGGCATCAAGCCCGACCCCAGGCGTTGGGGCCCCAGCACCTGAAGGACGGATCTGCTGTTGCCTGAGATGGAAGACACAGGAAGGGCAGGTTTGGAGCGAAGGGAGGGCAAAAGGTTGGTGTTGGTACTAACACACGGAGATGGTGGCTAGGCAGGGGGTTCTCCAACTTACATTTCCCCCAGAAGGTTCTGAAGGAAGTGAGGTGATGAGTCTTGGGGCTACTCTTCATTGCAGTGCACAGGTTTCTCATTGCATTGGCTTCTCTTGTTGCAAAGCACGGGCTCTAGGCACATGGGCTTCAGTGGTTGTGACTTGCAGGCTATGGAGTGCAGGCTCAGTAGCTGTGGCGCACAGGCTTAGTTGCTCCACGACATGTAGGACCTCCCCAGCCCAGGGATTGAACCCATGTCCCCTGCATTGGCAGGCAGATCCTTAACCACTGTGCCACCAGGGAAGTCCTGCTGGCAGATTTTAAGCCAGGAGAGTAGACAAGCTCTCCAAGGGGATGAGTGAACTGAGAGACCCCAAACACTAAGCTCGGACTATCCCAGCATTAGTGACCAAAAAGGGGTGGCCAGGGAGGTGGGTGGAGGACCAGGGCAACTCAGGCTCCTAAAAGGTGTCTCCAGTGTGTCAGGCGCTGCCCAGCAGCGAAGGAAGATGAAGACCGAGAGTGACTGGTGGATTCTGTGCCAGGTCACCTTGACCAGAGCAGCTCTGGTGGAGGGGTCATGGCCCTCCTGACCAGAGTGGGTTTCAAGGCCTGACAGTAGATTGAATGTGATTTGACAGGTGCTGGGACAGCAGGACAAAGAGAGAAGCACATGGATCACCAGAGAGAAGGAAGCTGGGAAAGTAGCTGGCAGAGGGCTGGGTCCATCCATCATCCAACAGAGGGCTAGAAATCAGGGGCTGAAGAAAGAGGTCTGGATTCCATCCAGATGAAGCCCCTGGGAGATCACAAGGAAGGAAGACTGAACTTCAGGGATATATGTTCTTTCCAGGGTCCTGGGGAGAAGAGGGGAAGGAGGAGCCAAGACCAGAAGTCGGTGGGAGGGGGGAACTTCAGGGAGGGAGACCAGCAGCTTCCAGTAGGACAGTGCCAAGTGGAGGGGGCGGGGCACATTGAGGATAGACATTGTTAGAGCCAGGAAACATGCAGATGAAGGTAAAGAGAGCAGGAGGTGCCCCCAAATAGAGTGAGAAAGATTCAATAGTAAGGCTGAGACTCTGGACAGTATAAGTGGGGAAGGTGAGGGCTGGGGAGTCAGGCCCTTGTCTAGCACACAGCATAAGTTTCTTTCTCATGAAACAAGTCAGAGGCAAGTGATCCAGACTTGCCAGGCATCTTGGTGCACACGACTAATGGGGGCCCAGGTTCTGTCTGTGTTGTGGCACTGCCTGCCCCAGACTGTTTTCTCATCAGCATGGTTGAAGCTAGTCCAGGTCCCAGCCAGGGAGGTGAGGAAGCAGAATTGTGGCAACAGCTTTCTTGTAGTCATGTGGGAAAGTGGACTCACCTTGCCCACCTACCTGCCCTGTCCTCAACTGTAAACCTTAGCAGAAGATTTCACCCTCTCAGAGCCTCAGCACATGTATTAGCTAGCTATGCCATGTAACAAATGACCATAAATTTAACAGCTTAAAACACAGCTATTTCTTTGCTCACAGTTATGTAGGTCAGAAGTCCAGGTGGACTCAACTGGGCTCTCTATTCAGGGCCTCACAAGTTCAGAATCAAGGTGGACAGGCCATCTTCTCTAGAGCTTCTCTAGAAC
Source organism: Hippopotamus amphibius kiboko (assembly GCF_030028045.1). Classification (NCBI taxonomy): domain Eukaryota; kingdom Metazoa; phylum Chordata; class Mammalia; order Artiodactyla; family Hippopotamidae; genus Hippopotamus; species Hippopotamus amphibius. The sequence continues at coordinate 12,068,106 of NC_080200.1, read as the reverse complement.
CTCTGGGGGAAAATTTACTCCAAAGCTCATTCAAATGTTGGCAGAACTCAGTTCCTTGTGGTTGTAGGTCTGAGGTCCCTGTTTAATTTCTGGCTTTTAGCCAGAGGTTGCACTTAGCTCCCAGGATGCATCTAATTCTTTATGTGCTCCAAATCTTTCTGATTTCTTCTGCTGCCAAGAAACTGCTCTGCTTTTAGAGGGCTCACCTGATTAGAGGTCAGACCCACCCAGATCAGCTTACAGTCCACTGACTTGGGACTTTAATTACATTTGCAAAATCCTTTCATAGCCGTCCCTAGACTAGCATTTGATTGAATAACCAGCATCTTGCTGGGAGAGAAGGGGCAGCTTTAGAATTCTGCCTGCCACAGTTCTGTAAAATGAGTCTAACAGTGTACCCACTCTTGGTACATAGTGCCTTTGTAATTCAGCTGCTCTTTCATTCTGGGGACCTGTGTTCAGGGGTCCCAAAATAACCCAAGACTTGGGTTCAGTAATTCACTAGAAGGACCCAGAACTCTTTTACTCACAGTTATGCTTTATTACAGAAAAAGGATATAGATTAAAATCTGCAAAGGAAAAAGGCACATGGGGCAGGGTCCAGGAGAGACCAAGAGGGAGCTTTCACCCACTCCCAGTGGAGTCACATACATAGCGCTTACCTCTCCCAGCAATGATGTGTGACAACACATGTGAAGTATTGCCAACCACCCAAGCCCACTCAAACTTTGGTGTCTAGTGTGTTTATTGGAAGTTGGTCATGTAAGCCTGGCAGACCTTAGTTACTCAGACTCCAGCCCCTCTAAAGGTCACCCTGATACCACATGGCTCAAGGCCCCCACTGTAAATCACATTGCTAGAATAAACTATCTGGCCTGGCCCAAGGCCTCCAGCTGAGGAAGGACACTCTTATCAGGCAGGACACTCTAAAGACTTAGAAGTTATTTTCCGGGAGCTGGTCAAGGACCAGTCATTTCTTTGGAATATGCAGGGTTTGGACAACCCAGGCCTGCTGAGTTGTCTTTTACTGCACAGAACTCCTTTTGTGGGACTTCAGCAAGTCCAACCTTGAGGACACCGAAGATTTCAAGGACTGCAAGAATGTGCCTGCATTTGGCTGTCATTTTCACTCATACTCCAGACCCTACTCAGCTCCCAGAGGGTCATGCCTCCAGCACCTCTGAGCCAGGGACCCCTCCCCATCCTGTCCCCTCCCAGAGTTCCACAGGGCACAGCTCTGGAGTCAAGGAAGGTCAACCGAGGGCTCAGGGACAACAGTTCTAACAGAGGTGACAATCACAGCCATTTCAACAGAATCAGGCTGGCTGAGAGTACCACGCACTTTTTTTCAATGCTGAATTTGCTTCTAAACACACTGAGTTCCTTTCCAGGAGGCAGGTGATAGCATGGGGGCGTGGATTAACCTGTCATTCTTCAGATTCTTCAAAAATTGTAAGGCCAATCTTAGCTGGGAGAGAGAGAGGGCAGGTCGCTCAGCTTATCTGTCTGTGTCCCTTGTATGTCTGTCCCTCTTCTCTGTCTGTTTCTCCTTACTATCCACCCCTCCGTTCTCTCCTCCCAGAAGAATCTCATTCTTGTCTGGGGGAAAATCCTTTGCCTTCATGTTTCTTCTAGACATTGTGTGTGGATCCCTGAAACCTCCCCCAAGGGACTTGGGCTGTGTCCTTTCATCCCCTGCTGTCCTCCTGCTCCCCACCCCAGCCACAGGGTGATGAGGGCAGAACCAGTCGCCTGCCTGAACAAATGTAAAGCCAGTTACCACATCAAAATCCAAAATCCCCAGCCTCATTGACATGTACACACTGCTTTATTTAAAGTAGATAACCAGAGAATTCCCTGGTGGTGCAGTGATTAAGACTGCACTTCCACTGCAGGGGGCACAGGTTCCATCCCTGGTTGGGGAACTAAGATCCTGAGAGCCGTGCAACTCGCAGCCAAAAAAGAAAAAGAGAGAGAGAGAGAAAGAGAGATACCAACTACTAAAAATTTTTTTAATAAATTAAATAGGTAACCAACAAGGACCTACTATATAGCACAGAGAACTCTGCTCAATGTTCTGTAATAACCTATATGGAAAATGAATCTGAAAAAGAATGGATATATGTGTATGTATAACTGAATCACTTTGCTCTACACCTGAAACTGATACAACATTGTAAATTAACTATACTATAAAATAAAAATTAAATTTAAAAAGTAATAATAATAATAAAATACATAACTAGAGAATTCCTTGGCAGTCCAGTGGTTAAGACTCTGTGCTTCCACTGTAGGGCGCACGGGTTCAGTCCCTGGTTGGGGAGCTAAGATCCCTAGAGCCATACAACTCCCAGCGAAAAAAGAGAGAGAGATACAAACTACTAAAAAATTTTTTAATAAATTAAATTAAATAGATAACCAACAAGGACCTACTATATAGCACAGGGAACTCTGCTCCATATTCTGTAATAACCTAAATGGGAAAAGAACTTGAAAAAGAATAGATACATGTATATGTATAACTGGATCACTTTGCTGTGCACCTGAAACTAACATAACATTGTTAATCAGCTCTACTCTGGGGAATTCCCTGGTGGTCCAGTGGTTAGGACTTGGCATTCTCACTGTCAGGGCCCCAGGTTTGATCCCTGGTCAGGGAACTAAGATCCCACAAGCCCCTCAGTGTGGCCAAAAAAAACTACACTCCAATATAACATAAAAAAATTTTTTTTAAATCCCCAGCTTAAAGCAGCTATACCCCAACTTTAAAAAAAATTTTTAAATGATAATAAAATAGGGCTTCCCTGGTGGCACAGTGGTTAAGAATCTGCCTGCCAATGCAGGGGACACAGGTTTGAGCTCTGGTCCAGGAGTATCCCACATGCCACGGAGCAACTAAGCCCGTGTGCCACAACTACTGAGCCCATGCTCTGCAACTACTGAAGCCCACGTGCCTAGAGCCCATGCTCTGCAACAAGAGAAGCCACTGCAGTGAGAAGCCTGCACACCACAACGAAGAGTAGCCCCCACCTCCACAACTACAGAAAGTCCTCGCACAGCAACAAAGACCCAACGCAGCCAATAAATAAAAATAAATAACTAAATAAATTTATTAAAGATAATAATAATAATAAAATAAAAATCCCCAGCCTCAAGCTAACATTCTGGCTTCTGCTGAGAGCCTACAGGGAGAGCTTTATAAACACTGTGCCAGCTGCATCCTAACAGCCCTGGACAGCAGTGGGGGGTTGCGTGGAGAAGAGATGAGGCCTCAGCCAGCCAGTAGCAGAGTCTCCATGCCTATCCAGCATTCTCTGCCCGTGTGGTCCTCGGCCCTGGCACACAACTGGTAGTAGGAGGACCTCAGCTTCCCAAAACAGGAATGCCTTATGCCATTGTCTCAGGAAGAGGTGAAATCCAGGCTAACCCCACCTGGGGCCAGCCTGGACTCTCCTTCAGGACGCCACATGGCTGACCGGCCAAAAGGCTGCTGTCTGGTCCTTTAATGCCCTCAAAGACCAGATTCTGTCTGGAGGTGGGGTCTGCAATGGCCTGGAAGATTCTAGAGTGGCCTGGTGGGATCTGAGGGGCTTTGACCTGCTGGTGTTGTTATCAGCTTATTGAATGAGAGCATCCACTGAGCACCTGCTGTGTGCCTGGCCCTGTCCTTGGCAAGTGGGATGTGGCAGTGAAGGACAGATGAACCTCCACCCTTATGGGGCTGTGGGACACAGGCAACAAACAAACAAACAGGCAACGATCAGTAAGTAGAATATGTAACGTGTTCAAAAACGAGAAATGTTATGGAAAAGAAAGAGCAGGGTCAGAGGTTGGGGATGCAGGTCAGGGGTTAAGTCAGGGGTTCTCAATCAGGCATAACTCTGCCCCCAGGGGACGCTGGCAACATCTGGAGACAGTTCTGGTTGTCAAAACTGGGAGGAGGCTGGTGCTCGTGGCTTCTGGTGTGTAAGGGCCAGAGATGCCGCTTGAATGTCCTGGAGTGCACAGGACAGACCCTGTGACAGAGAAGGTTCACCAGAGGTGTGCAGAGTAGGGGAGGGGAGGACCCTTTGGGTGATAAACTCTGGGACACAACCGGTTTGTGGGGGACTGATGCCTGGATACCGGGGAGCCCTCTGTCCCTGGGAACCCTGGTGCTACTAGTTCTGTACCTGGAGGAGTAAACCCAGGATGCGGCTTTGAGTGGATCCCATGACCCCAGGGGAGGGCCACCTTGAAACCCCCTATGAAATTTCCCTTTATTTAAATCCTGAATGTGAGATTTCCCAGTGAATTAAAGCAGAAAGAGTCTACAGTGGTTGTTCTCAACCAGAGGCAGTTTTATTCACCAGGGGCTGTTGGCAGTGTCTGGGGACAGGCCTGGTTGTCAGTTCTGGGGTAAAGGAGTGCTACTGGTAACTAGTGGGTAGAGGCCAAGGTTTCTGCTCAACATCCTACGATGCACAGGACGGCCCCACAACCAAGAATGATCCAGCCTCATGTGTCGACAGTGCTGATGGGAACTCCCTGGCAGTCCAGTGGTTAAGACTCCACACCTCCACTGCAGGGGACATGGGTTCGCTCCCTGGTTGGGGAACTAAGATTCCGCATGCCACAGCATGGTCAAAAAAAAAGGGGGCAGTGCTGACAGGGTAAGAAAGCTTCACCTTACCTAACTCAGGTGCCAAGAGCAGGTGTATCAGCTCAGGCTGCCGTCACAAAATACCAGAGACGGTGCATAAACAACAGAAATTTATTTTCTCACAGTTCTGAAGACTGGACATCCAAGATCAAGGTGCCAGCAGGTTTGGTTTCTCCTGAGGCCTCTCTCCTTGGCTTGCAGATGATCACCTTCTCTCTGTGTCCTCACATGGCCTTTCCTCTGTCCATATGCACCCCTGGTGTCTATCGCTCTCTTCTTATAAGGACACCAGTCCTATTGAATTAGGGACCACCCTTATGATCTCATGTAACTTTAATTACTTCCTTAAAGGCCCCATCTCCAGATGTCATAACATTGGGGGTTAGGACTTAAACATGAATTTGGAGTAGGGGACACAATTCAGCCCGTAACAATAGGGGGTCTTCCTCTTCTCCGCTAGAAACAGGAAATACGTAAGCTGTCAGGACAAAGTGACTTTTCACAGGATTGTCCTTCCCATGTCTCTGAGAAGCAGCCACAGAGACCCCAGGCACCTCACTTAGCTACAGTGGACAAGAGATGTAGCTATTAATTCCAGCTGCTTCCCTAGAGGAAAAAAAATTATCATAAATTGGTATCAAGGGTGTTAAGAGCCCAGCTACACAAATGATTTTCCCAAGGGTCTCCCACAACCTCCCAACCTGTGTCCAGGCCCACCAATCAGCCCCACCCCGATGCAGCTCAGCCCCAGTGACCACAGCCCCTGTATCATTAGACCCTGCAGTCACCAGCTGTTGAAGAGAGCTGACCGTGGACCTTGCCCCCTAGTGGTGAGGTGGTGAACAACAACGCAAGATGATAACAGAAAGCAGGAAAAAGGCATAGAAGGGGAGCCTGTTTTAGGTTGGGAGGCAGCTAGAAGACCTCTTTGGTAAAGGATTTGGGCAGGAACCTGAAGGAGCTGAGGGAGGGGACCACATAGATATTTGCAGAAAGAACCATCCTGGTAGAGGAAACAGCCCATGCAAAGAGCCTGAGGCAGGATGGTGCTTGGCATGTTTGAGGAGCAATGAGGAGGTTGGTGTGGCGGGAACAGAGTGAACAAAAGGGAACATAGAGGAGATGAGGACAGATCGTGCAGGGCCTTGTGGACTTGGTGGATCATCCTCTGTGAGGTGAGGGCCTTGAAGGGCTCTCAGCAGAGGAGGAAAGTGACTGAGGCAGGTGTTCTTCGGCGCCCTCTGGTGGCTATGGGAGGAGGAGGAGGACCTGGGCAGAGGCAACTGCGCTCAGGTGTTCACGGGTGCCCTCTGGTGGCTGTGGGAGGACCAAGGAGACTTTGGCAGAGGCGACTACACTGGTCCAGGCAATTCAGCTATCCACCGCCTCCATATCCTCACTCTGGAGCAGGATCTGAGCTTGACTTGCAGAAAGGCCCTTCTGAAGGATTTTTCTCAAAATAAAGGCATCTGTCTCCAGAGTCACATGGGGGAAGATGAGTGAAAGCTCCACAGAGTGGCTGGCAGATACCTGTCCTTTGACATCTGCTGAGAAGGAGAAGCTGGACAAGGGTTCCAGAGACAGCCCCAGGCTGGGCCCAGGAAATGGAGGAATGGGAGAAGGAGGGAGGGGCAAAGAGGGCAGATGCTGGGCGATGAGAGGTGGACAGGGAATGGAGGCAAAGGGGGTTGTTGGGGCTGCCCAGGTGGGCTAGCTATTCAGCCAACAGGCCCCCAGGGATGGTTGTTAAACACTGAAATACTTCTCTACTGGCTGGTAACCATCCCCTTCCCTTCCCCCAGATCTCCTCCCATAATCCAGCAACCACAGGGTTAATATTTGGTCCAGCAGGGAGCCTTCAGGCCCTTGCTCTAGCTCTGTCATCAATGTCCCTTCCCTACCCACTGGTAAATGTTTAGAACAGCACCCCTGTGCCTAGGGTTGGGGGCTGTGAAACAGGAGTAGAGGCAGGGGCCAGGTGGGTGGATCCGTCAGGATGGATGAGAATGTGCTGCTATAACAAACAGTCCCAAGGTCTCAAACCAACAAAGATTCACTTCCCACTTCCATTATGTGGGAACTTCCAGGGTCAGCAGGGGCTTCTGTTCAGCAGTCACTTAGGGACCAGGCCTGAGGGGGCAACCACTGACCCCCATGTTACCAGCTGCTGTGACAGAGGGAATGAGAACTGAGGAGGGTCCTGCACTGGCCATTAACTGCTCAAAGCAGCACCTCACTCTGCTAACACCTCATTGGCAAGAACTCATCACATGGCTCCGGCCAACCCTGGGAGCCAGGAAAGGCCACACTCCCATGCATTTGGGCAGGAGGGACCGGGAATCACTGCCAAAGAGCCTTAATGGCCACCATGGCTGGGGTGAAGGACCAGGGATCAGCTATGTCCAAGGTCAGCATTCATAGGAGGGGAGACTTGGTTGAGAGGCAAACGTCCTCTATCAGGACGGCTCCCTGAGGCTTACCCTAGGCTCCCTATGGCAAGCACTGTCCTAACGCTGCACATTAACTACTTTGATCTTCAAACAACTCAGTGAGACAGGTACTATTGCCATCATCCTCATTTCGAAGATGGGGAAACTGAGGCACAGCACAGTAGACTAACACCCAAGTCACACAGCTGGTGAGAACCGGGTTGACCCCTCGGGGTGCTGGACTGTCCCCCACATGGTTGTTCCAAGGCCCTGGCCCTACTGAGGACCAGAGCCCACGTGGTCAGTCCTCTTCCAGGTCAGGTCCACAGGGCACTGGAGACCCGCTGGAAATCGGACCCCAGAGCCTGGGTCAACAAGAGCCACTGGCTTTGCAGCTGCCTCAGAAGCCAGCTGATGCCTCTCCGTGCCCACCCACAGGCGGAGCCGACAAACAGCAGATGGACGCCGAGCTGCGGAAGGAGATGATGGCCATCTGGCCTAACCTGTCCCAGAAGACACTGGACCTGCTTGTCACCCCTCACAAGTGTAAGAGCCAGGCCCGGCCTGGTCTTGGACTCAGTCCCACCAGGATGGAGGGGGAGGGAAAGAGGAGGCCCAAGAACAGCAGGGCTGGTGCATACAGGGACCCCCGCCCACAGTGAGCTCACCCTGTGCCTCCAGCCACGGACCTGACGGTGGGGAAGATCTACGCAGCCATGATGATCATGGAGTACTACCGGCAGAGCAAGGCCAAGAAGCTGCAGGCCATGCGCGAGGAGCAGGTATGTCCCCTGCTATGTCCGTCACTCTGGGGACATCCAAGCTGGGAGACAGTGGCTCCTTGTCTCCATGAGGACCAACCAAAACAGTAGGATGAAGCCATGCTCCAAGGCAAGCCACTGAGAAGTAGGGCAGTGCCAAGGAGATGTAGCGTTGATTAACTCTTCTGCTCCACCAACACGTATTGGGCACTTACTGTATGCTGGGCACTGTTCTCAGCTCTGGGGGTGCATCTGTGAGCAAAACTGACCAGAATCCCAGTGAAGCAGACTTTCCAGCTGGCGGAATGCCAACAACAACATATACATTAGATAGCATTGCAGAAAATGCCAAGTGCCATGGGAAAAAGGAGGTTGTAGAGAAGGGAATGTTACTTGAAAGGGGTAGTCGGGGAGGCCTTGCTAAGGAAGTGACATCTGAGGAAAGACTTGAAGGAAAAAGAGAGGTAGCCAAGCAGATGCCTAGGGGAAGAGTGTGTCAGACAGCCGGGAACATCCGGGACAAAGGTACTGAGGCAGGACCGTGCGTTTGAGTTTGGGGAACAGCAAGGAAGTTGATATAGTGGAACAGAGTGTGGAAGAGGAGAAGTGGGGGGAGACAAGGGTGGGGAGGTGACAGGACAGATTATGCAGGGCCTCGTGGGGCTTTGACTTTTGCTCAACGTGAAGTGGGAGCCATGGGGGCCCCTCAGTAGAGAAGGGAAGTGACTTTGTGCATGTGTGCTCACAGGTGCCCTCTAGTGCCGGTGGGGGGTAAGGGCTGGAGTTGGGAGACCTGGGAGGAGGCACCTGCACTGGTCCCGGCTCGAATCTATGAAGCTGGACCAGGATGGGGGATGTGGAGGGGTAAGAAGTGATCCAGTTATGGATAGATTTGGAAGGAAGAGTCTTGAGGACCAGTTAATGGATCAGATCTGAGTGTGTGTGTGTTTGGGGAGCGGGGGGGAGGGGATGTCAAGAATGACTCCTGGGATTTCACTCCAGGGGTGGGCTAAGCATACCCTCCATAGCCTCCCTGCTGCAGCCTTGACCAGAGCCTGAGCCTGGGGCACCCTCCTCCATCTGCCCCCTGTCCACCCCCACCCTGTGCACACACACTGCTCTCTGCTTCCCCAGAACCGGACACCTCTCATGTTCCAGCGCATGGAGCCCCCATCTCCAACGCAGGAGGCGGGGCCCGGCCAGAACGCCCTCCCCTCCACCCAGCTGGACCCAGGAGGAGGCCTGTGAGTGTCCCTCTGGCCAGGAGGCGGGGGAACAGGGGTGCCAGTCCCAGGTGTGAAAACCCCTGGAGGGCCCACCACCACCCTGGTCTCTGTGCCCCACACAGGATGGCTCACGAAAGCGGAATGAAGGAGAGCCCATCCTGGGTGACCCAGCGGGCCCAGGAGATGTTCCAGAAGACGGGCACGTGGAGCCCAGAGCGGGGACCCCCCACCGACATGCCCAATAGCCAGCCCAACTCTCAGGTGCCTCCACACCCTGCCCCACACGCCCCCATGGCTCCCAGGCCTGGGCAGGACAAGAGGGAGGGGTCCGGGCCCCCCACCTGCAGCTCAGCACGCACCAGGCCACCCCCGGGGTCCATGTGTCAGGCCCCAGGGCTCACCCGGCCTCGCCATCTGCCCCGCAGTCTGTGGAGATGCGAGAGATGGGCAGAGATGGCTACTCGGACAGTGAGCACTACCTCCCCATGGAGGGCCAGGCCCGGGCCGCCTCCATGCCCCGCCTCCCCGCCGAGAACCAGGTGAGGGCTTTCACCCACCACCCTGGGGGCTGGACTTTGGCCTCTGGAGCCCCGGTTTCCCCACGCAGCCCAGGGCATCTCCTTCCTTGGGGACCCAGGGCTGGGTGGGGCCTCCTGCACCCCCCGGCAGCAGCATGCAGGCCCCACTGCCCCTATGGGCTGTACCTGGAGCACCCGGAGGCCCTGGTCCTCTTAGCTCCTCCCTGACAGAGGACTGCGGGGGCAGGGCGAGGTTCCCTGGGGTAGGGTACCGTGGCCACGGCCGAATGGTTTGCCTCTGCCCTGTTTGGGGCTGCTGCGGTGGGAGGATGCGGAAGACACATGTGGGGTCGTGGAGGGGGTATGGGAGGTGATGTGTCGGGCCCAGGTGAGAGCTACAATCAAGAATGTACGAGCACAGAGGCGCGCGCGTACACGGAGCTGCATGCCCACGTCCGTGCGCACTCTGGGGAACTTGGCAGGTCCTAGGACCTGGGAGCAGAGTCTGGAGTGGGCCTGGGGGCAGCTGGGGTTCGTCTCTCTGTCTGGTCTCTGTGGGGCTGCTGGGAAGGAGCAGGTGTGTGTGCCTGATGTGTGTCTGTGTGTGGCTGCTTTACCCAGCTGCAGGGCTTGGTTGTGGGGGGTTGGGGGGTCCCACTGCCCCAGGCCCACCGGGACAGAGGGGCCAGAAGCCAGAAGCATGGCTGGTTGCCCACCCGACCTGAGAGGCGGGGCGGCATGTCTGACTCTGGCGGGCTGCCCATGTGCTGTGCCGTGACGTCTGCACGAGGTGGGAGGCTGTGCTGTGCCTGGCGGGGCCAGGGTCGCCCAGGGGCCTGGCCTCTGGCTGCTGGGAACTTGGGTGGGAGGCACCCAGCCTGCATGTGGCTGCCCAGCCCCATCCTGATGGACCCCAAACCCCCCACCAGGACTGAGCTGCTGGGCCCCAGGAGAGGGGTGGGACAAGCCAGCTGACGGCCACCCCCCCCCCCAAGCTTTGAGTGTCAGCGGAGCCAGGGCTGGGGCGCCGTTGCATGAGGCAGAGCCCAGGGCCAGGGGCCTGTGGCCACGCCGTCCCATCTGTCGGTCTCGTGCCTTTGCCATCTGTCTGTGGTGTCTCCTGTCTGTCTCCTCTGTGCCCTTGGGAGGACGGCCGGCCAGCCAGGCCTGGGGTCGCCCATGCCTCGAGGACTTTAACCTCTCTCCCCCTCCCTCTTCCCCTCCCCCTCAGGTTCCTCTCCCAGACCCTGGCATCTCCTCCATCTACCACCTCTCCAGTCTCCCTCTCGGCTTTTATATTTATTTCCTTCTTTCTGTTTTTTCTGTGTGCACCATCCCGTGGGGCTGTGACAGAGGAGAAGGGGCCGGCCACGTGGGAATAACCTCAGTGTATGTACCGCAACCGCCAGCCGCCCAGCTGGGCTCCGGCCCCCTCTTCCCGCCCACCCCCCCTCGTGGGAGTCCTGTCATCTCTTCCAGTCCTCTAACCCCACCCTTTCTTTGCAGACCGCACCCCCTCCTCACCCGTGGAGCCCCATCCTCATGTGTTGTGTTCTCTGTGTGCCCCACGTGTGCCCTGGAGGGGTGACCCTGCCCCACCCCCCTCCACCCTCCCCCTGCACCACCCCCTTCTCTTCAGAGCCCCCAAGCCAGGGAGCCCATCGTTCCAAGAAGCGTGACCTGCAGCCCTGCTGGCCCACTGTTTCCGGGGGGCCCTTTCCCCTGACATCACCCCTGAACCTCTGGTCCTGCAGCCCTGTGTCCCTTAAAACTCCTGCCGCTGCCCCCCCAGCTAGGCCAGGCCCTGGGTGATGTCTGTCCCATCTTCCTCCTCTCCTCTCCCAGCCGCAGAGAACCCAGTTCGACCCTGGGGCCGCAGCACACGCAGGCCCCCAGGCTGCAGGCCAAGGATGAGGAGAGCAGGTTCCCCAAGGTCTCAAATACCAGGGCAGCCCCTCAAGGACTCCTTACAGAAGCCAGACTCAGGTGGGCAGGAAAGTCCGGGTCCAGTTGGCCAAGGAAGCCAGTGAGCTGGGTGCCTGGCCCCCATGGGCCTGTAGGCCTGACAGTGAGGAGAAGCAGACGCTCCTCACCCGCCCTGGAGAGCAGACAGGGCGAGAGCAGGCCTGTGCTGCCCGGGGCCCGGGGCTCCCAGGTTTGCACTTAGGATAGGGGAAACGCTGCCCTTCAGTCGGCCTGCCTGTCCCGGCAGGAGATCGGTAGAATGGAGCCTCCTGTCCAGAACCCAGGATGAGCCTGGGAGGGGACAGAGGAGTCCTGGGGCCCTGGTTGATCAAGACCTGAGGCCCATGGCCCCCCCCAGACCCCACCTCTGGACGGTCACACCCCAGTCACTGATGGCCGATGGGGCAGGACAGACTGGGATTGCTTGGTGCCAGCTGCTGACCCTGGCCCACCGCCTGTTCCCCCTCAGACCATCTCAGACACCAGCCCCATGAAGCGCTCGGCCTCCGTGCTGGGCCCCAAGGCCCGGCGCCTAGACGACTACTCCCTGGAGAGGGTGCCGCCGGAGGAGAACCAGCGGCACCACCAGCGGCGCAGAGACCGCAGCCACCGAGCCTCCGAGCGCTCCTTGGGCCGCTACACGGACGTGGACACAGGTGGGTCACCCTGAAGGGCCCAGGGACCAGAGGGGACAGAGGAGGGGAGATAGGAAGAGAAGGCAGAGCAGGGCAGACACTGAAGGAGAAAAGACAGAAAGTCCTGGACGGGACTAAGGGGACCAAGCTGTGCCAGCTGCTGCCCGGAGCCTGGGGACCAGCCCCCCTAACACCCACCAGACTGTCCTCGGTCCAAGGGATGGTGCCCCTCTCTAGAGCCCGCAGACCCCCTTGGTAGCCTCCCGTGTGCATGCCCCATCCCACGCTTCCCTCACAGCCATCTGTCTGTCTGTCTGACCTGTCCGGCCTAGGCTTGGGAACAGACCTGAGCATGACCACCCAGTCTGGGGACCTGCCATCAAAGGAACGAGACCAGGAGCGCGGCCGGCCCAAGGACCGGAAGCACCGGCAGCACCATCACCACCACCACCACCACCACCCCCCGCCCCCCGACAAGGAGCGCTATGCCCAGGAGCGGCCTGACCACGGCCGGACCCGGGCCCGGGACCAGCGCTGGTCCCGCTCACCCAGTGAGGGCCGAGAGCACATGGCACACCGGCAGGTGGGTGTGGCCAGAGGCACCCCTGACCGGAGCCCATGGGATGCGGGAGAGGACGGGGGTCCCCGCACCCCACAGCCACTCTGGGCAGGGTCCCCCACTCCTGCTGTGAGCTCTGACCCCGCCCACCACGGGGCTCCCCAGGCCAGGGGGTTGGGCTCGGGCAGGGGTGGACACTGCCCCCTGCCACTCTGGCTCCCCACTCTGCACCCCGGCCCCCCTGCCCGCCTGCCACCTGCTCCCGCCCCGCAGCTGCTTCCTCTTTGGTTGTGGATCACGTTTGAGTTTCCGGCCAGTGTGGTCTTTACGACTCATGCCCACGCTGGCTGCCCGCTGCCTTTTGCTTTCCTTTAACCCGGCTTCCGTTTTTTGTTTCGATTATGATTTCTGTCCTCTGGACGCCTGTGAGTAATTTTTGAAACTTCTGCTATTTTAACCCCGAAACTTACAAAACTCCATTTCTCATTTCTCTTTTCACTTTGTTGTGTTGGTTTTCGACTTCTCCCTCCCTCCTTGTCTCTCTCACTCCCCCCTCCTCCTCCTCCCCCGCCTCCGCTCCTCCTCCCCCTCCTCCTCCTCCCCGTGGCTGTTGCTTTTCTCCTTTTTTTTTTCCATTCGAATGACCTGTGTCCCCCCTCTTCTCCTTCTCCTCCCGGTCCCTCTCCTGTCCTTTGGTTTTCCTTCGCCCCTCACCCTCCCGTCCTCTGTGTCTCCTCCCGTCTCCTTCTGGTTGATTTTGTTGTATCTTTTTTTTTGATTTCCTTTGTTTCAATTTTCGTGTAGGGCAGTAGTTCCGTAAGTGGAAGCCCAGCCCCCTCAACATCTGGTACCAGCACTCCGCGGCGGGGACGCCGCCAGCTCCCCCAGACCCCCTCCACCCCCCGGCCACACGTGTCCTATTCCCCTGTGATCCGTAAGGCCGGCGGCTCGGGTCCCCCGCAGCAGCAGCAGCAGCAGCCGGCGGCGGCGCGGCCGGGCCGGGCGGCCCCCAGCGGCCCGCGGAGGTACCCGGGCCCCGCGGCCGAGCCCCTGGCCGGGGAGCGGCCGCCCACGGGGGGCCATGGCAGCAGCCGCTCGCCCGCGATGGAGCGGCGGGTCCCGGGCCCGGCCCGGAGCGAGTCCCCCAGGGCGTGTCGCCACGGCGGGGCGCGGTGGCCGACGTCCGGCGCGCACGCGTCCGAGGGGCCTCCGGGCCCCCGGCACCACGGTTACTACCGGGGCTCCGACTACGATGAGCCCGACGGCCCGGGCGGCGGCGGCGGGGAGGAGCCCCGGGTCGCCGCCTACGACGTGCCGCCCCCCGCGCGCCACGCGTGCTCGCCCAGGACTCCCCGGGCCGCGGGCCCGGCCTGCGCCTCGCCTTCCCGGCACGGCCGGCGACTCCCCAACGGCTACTACCCGGCCCACGGACTGGCCAGGCCCCGCGGGCCGGGCTCCCGGAAAGGCCTGCACGAAGCCTACAGCGAGACCGACGACGACGACTGGTGCTAAGCCCGGGCGAGGTGGCGCCCGCGCCCGCCCGGCCCCCCTCCCACGCACCCCACGCACACGCCCCCCGGGGAGGAGCCGCACCGGCCGCGGGGCCACCTCGCTGCCGCCTGCCCAGCACACGGGGGAGGCCCGGGAGGGCCCAGGAGAGGACCAGCCGGACGACCCCGGACTCTGGAGTGAGTCCGCAGGGCCAGGACACACCAGGATGTCCCGCAAAGACCCTCAGCCGGACAGGCCGCTCCTGGGCTGCGACGGCGCCTCCCACCCAGTCCGGAGCCCCCACGAAGGGGGGGCCTTCGGGGGCAGACAAACCACACAGCCAAGGGATTTGAATTAACTCAGCCATTTTTGGAGAACCTTGGGGAAAATGGAAATTTCAAAAAAAAAAAAAACAAAAACATTTTTAAAAGAAAAACGGGGAGAAAAAAATTGCTTCTATTGATGAGTTTTATCATCTCAATTGAATCTTTCCTTTCCCTGGTGAACGCGAGCTGGTGGCCCATGTGTGGCGAGAAGCCGGAAGCGAAGAGGAAACCCAGCGTCCCACACAGACCTCCACCAGACACACTCATACCCCACACACGTTCTCAGACACACACAGGAGTGCTTGCTGGTTATACCAAACCCTACTATTACTGCCTGCAGAAATCAATTTAAAAACAAAAATAAACGATTTTAAAAGGACAAAAAAATTAATGATTGAGAAAAGAAGCATTTTTTTCTGACATTTGGTCCTGCTTGAAATAACAAAAGAAAAAAGAAAAAAAAAAGAAAAAAAAACACACCACCACCTATTTCCTTTGCTTCTTTTTTCCTTTTTCCTACCTTGTTTGAAAACTGTGGGCTTGGGACTGTGAATTATTGCATGACATTCAAAAAGAAAAAAAAATAATAAAAAAAAAAGTTGAATCAAAGGGCTTCTGAATTGGAGTGGTCTTTTTATCCTCTGCAAAGTACTCCCCAGGTCTCTTTGGGGGAAGCGTGGAAGGAGGTGCTTTGAAAGTGGCTAAGGATGAGAAAGCTGTAGCTCTCCAGCCAGCGCTCTTTGCAAGAAAGTTAAAGCCAAAGACACTGATCAGGTCTTTACCTGGTTGTCCTGGATGGGGGACAAGGCGGTACATCCCACCGCCACCCCATGCCTCCACCCACAGCCCCCCAGGGCTCCACAGTCTGCCTGCTGCCGCTTCTGCAGGCCAGGTTGTACCTAAAGCAACCATCCTGGATGACAAACCTTCCTTAATGACCATCTTGCATGATCCAGCCAGTGAGACCCAGGGAGTATGTGTGAGACCTCAAATATTAGCAAAACTCCTATTGAAAGCACCCTGCGGGAGGTACCTTGAAACCCAGCTCAGGGCCCCTGCGCCCAGAGAGTTTTTCCTCAGTGGGAGATGACCCCCACCCACGGCCTCTGGCACGCCCACCCCACCCGACCCCACCCATCTGCATCCAAGAAACTGCTTCTGAAGGACTCTACCCCAAGCTGTATCCCATTTCAAAGACTTTCCTGAGGTGCCCCTAAATTACCCGAGCCACTGGGGAGTCCTAGAGGTCAAAGTTCAGAGCAGCCCATAGGTGGCAGAAGATGGTCATGGCCAGTTCAAGATGAAGGCAGCATATCAGAGATACAGGTGGGGGTGGGGTTCTTATGAGGGGATGGACAGCCTGTCCTCCCTCCACCTTCAGCCCCACCCAACGTGTCAGTCCATCAGCCCACAATGCACCTGCAGGTACAGTTCCACTCCGGCGTTCCAGAAGCTGGCCCCAAAGATGAAGGTGGTAGAGGACCCCCCACCTTGCTTCCCCCATTCCCAGGGTTTCCCCTCCCTGACTATTCTGTGAATGCTTCTGTGAATGTAGTCATTAGCCACAAAATTGTAGTTAGTAAGATTAGGAGGCCAGAGAGCTGTGTTGATTCAGTGGACACAAGGCCATTTATACCCTTGTTCAAGTTGAGGTGAAAGGCCTTTCTTTGGTCTGAAAAGGCAGCTCCTGGTTTTCCCAAGACAGGCCTTCAGAGAATCCTGCAAAACCTGCAGATAAGGAGAGGGGGGTGGCCTTCAAGGAACATTGGGGTACCAGATAAAGGGGTACCAGATGAAGGGGAATCAGAGGCAGGCCAAGCAGGGGGACACTAACCAAAAACATCTACCACAACCCAACTTTGGAGTCAGTCATGTGACTCTGAGGGCCTTGGCTTAGCTCCAGCCTCACAGGCTGTGTGACCTTAGGAAAGTGACTTAACCTCTCTGTGCCTCTGTTGTCCCATCTGTAAGTGGGAAACAGTAATAGCGCTGTTTGTGATAATTAAATGCATTATTCTACATCAGTCAGCAGCAAACTTTTTCTTAAAAGATCAGAGAGTAAATATTTTCAGCTTTGTAGCCCAAATGGTCTCTGTCTCAACTCAAACTCAGATTACACTAGGAAAGCAGCCTTATGTAAACAAGTGGGTGTGGCTGTGTTTCAATAAAACTCTATTTATAAAAACAGGCAGGGGCTGGATTGGACCACTCTTCTACATCAGCAGGTCTCAAACATTTCAGTCTCAGCATCCCCTTTTTATTCTTTAAAAAATATATTGAGGATCCCAAAGTGCATCTTTTTATATGTGTTATAGCTACTGATATTCGCCATTTAGAAATTAAAACTGAGACTTTTAAAAACTATTTATTAGCTTTTAAATAACAATCAACAATAAACCTACTAATGATAACAAATAACATTTTAATGAAAAATAATCACATTCCAAACAAAAAAAAATTCCATAACAAGAGAGGCATCGTTTTACATTTACCTCTCATTAATGTCAGCTGAACAGAAAGCAGCTGGATTCTCATATCTGATTCTGCATTCTACCTATTGCAATAGCCACTCTCCCCTGGAAACTCCACCATACATCTGTGGGAGAATGAAAGTGATTAAGACAAAGGACATCTACATATTATTATAAAAATGGTTCATGGGACTTCCCTGGAGGTCCAGTGGTTAGGACTCCATGCTTCCACTGCAGGGGGCACGGGTTCCATCCCTGGTAGGGTAACTAAGATCCTGCATGCCACGAGGCAAAGCCAAAAAAAAAAAAAAGTTCAGCCTGATGGATCCCCCTGGAAGGGTCTCAGTAGGTAGCCCCCAATTTTCTGGGCCCCTTTGAGAACTGCTGTTCTCAGAACAAATGGTATCTGGCCCATAGTAAGCGATTTTTTACTATGGCCATTATTACCATAACATCAAAGTAGAACGTTCCAAAAGGACTTGCTCCAGACCCCAAGCCTTGAGCTTAACTCAGGTAGAGGAGGCCGAGGGACTCCAAATGGCAGAACGGGCAAAGCTTTCACTATAATAATGGCACCTAAGAAGAGATCAGTGGAATAAGAAAATAAACAGCTTTGGTTTTTTGTTTTCTTTTTTGTTTTTTGTTCTTTTTAATTGGATTATAGTTGATTTACAAAGTTGTGTTAGTTTCAGGTGTACAGCAAAGTGAAAGAGTTACACATACACATATATCTACTCAAGAGGGTTGTGTGTTTTGTTGTTGTTTGGTTGGTTGGTTGGTTGTTTGTTTTGGCCTCGCCACACAGCATCCTACTTCCTGGATCCTAGTTCCCCGACCTGGGATCCAACCCATGCCCCCTGCAGTGGAAGGGCAGAGTCCCAATCACTGGACTGCCAGGGAAGTTCCTAAAGAGGATTTCAGCTTCCTAACCAGGCAGCTTCCCCAATCACAACCCCCACAGACTTCTAGACCAGCTGCAGACCCAAGGCAAGGCTGACCTCTGGCAAAGGTCCCCCTTCTGTGGTGCTGAGGCAATTCAGGAACAGGTAGATGCATGCAATTCCCCCAGGAGCCAGGGAGGCTGCAGCCACCTGTCCACCAGGGAACGAGGCCCACTGCCCAAGCCCCAAACACCTCTGGACACAAAGGCCAAGCCTGTGGCTGAGTGCCTGGTGGCTGGACCCCAGGCCTACACCCACACACCCACACACACACCCACACACACACACACACACACACACACACCCCTTTAGGCTGGAGAGAGTGTAAGTTGCCCAGGCAACACAAAGTGGGGGGATTAGAGGATGAAGAGGCAGAGAGGAGCTTGGCTTGGGCCCTGGTCTCGTATCCCTTTGGTCCTTGATCTGAGCTGCATCATGTGGAAGGCTGAAGAAGGGGCAAGGAAATGGAAACTCTGAGAGAAATTTATGCTGTACAAATGCCCTGCGCAGCTCCCTTCATGGGGCATAGAGGTCCAAGAGACCCAGGCTCCATTTCAGATGTGTCCTTGGGGCTTCAAGGAATCACTGTCCCTTCCCTACTATCCACAGCCTCTGATTGCTGCCTGAACCTCAACATCTTGTCTGTAAAATGGGGACCCACAACTGTGTCGGGGAGGCAGAACTTTTCCTCTACCCTCTTAGATTTAGTGACTAGGGCCTGTGAATTAAACCAATAAATGATAGATTAATGGAAGAAAAATACACAATTTTTATTAATATTTACATGTATGGAAGTTCACAGAAAAGTAGTGAAACTCAAAGAGCAATTAGACTCGGGTTTATCCATCATTTTAACAAAGGAAAGGGTGTTTGAGCTTCAAGGGATAACAAATTGTGGGGGAGTGACTAGGAAGTATATGGGTGAAACTAATGGAAGCTCACAGTTATTTTAGTAAAATTTGTTTATGCAGACTCATCTCAGTGCCGATTCTCTGTCTCCAGTGATAAGAGTCACTCTCCTCTTTCTGGTACAGGGGAAGGGGGGACAACTTCACAAAGAAATTTATGTCACCTTCTCCAGAGGAAATTTCACGTCCTGCTTTTAGGCAGAAAAGGGGGAGGGCAGAGAACTCTTCCTGCAGCTGTTGATTCTCAATTGCCTTCAGCTCAAAATAACCCTTATGCCAAAGCAGCACATTTAGGGTGACACATCCTGATCCCCTTCAGCTGGCATGAAAGGACGGTGGTGGGGGGTGGGGGGGTAACAACGCCCCGCTCAAGGGCTCATGGCTTTTGTTATTCATAAGAAGCAGCTTTGGGTCATACCTAAGTTTATGCTATGAGGTGACTTAGGATGGTAGGTAAACTCCTAGGTAGTTTCAGGATGGGAGCTGATCACTAGAAAGACCAAGTGATGAAAAGATGGGAACTTTCAGGCTCACTCCCAGCCTCCAGGGAGGAATGGGGAGTCAGGGGCTAGAGGTGGGGTTGTAAAAATAAAGCTGTACGGAGAGCTTCCGAGTTGACAAAAACATCCACGTGCCCAGAGGGTGGCAAAGCCCAGCTCCACAGGGACAGAAGCTCCTGCTCGAAGGACCCTCCCAGGTATTGCCCTGTATACCTCTTCATCTGTTTATTTCTTTATGATAAACCAGTAAACATCAAAAACGCCTTCTTGAGTTTTGTGAGCCATTCTAGCAAATTATGGAACCTGAGAAGGGGGTCTTGGGAATCCCCTATTTAGAGCCAGAGAGTCAGAAGTACAGGTGGCCCGGGGACTTGAGACTTGTGTCTAAAGTGAGGGTGCCTTGTGGAACTGAGTCCTTTAACTTGTGATGCTAACTCCAGGAAAATGATGTCAGAAATGAATTGATTTGTTGGACATCCAGTTGGGGTCAGAGAATTGCTTGGCATGGGAAAAAAGAAACCCACATATTCAATGTCAGGAAAACTCCCAGTCCCATTCTGAGGTCCTATATGGGCATGGATTCTAGAAGGATACTCTTCAACCAATGACAGTAATTCAAGCAGTAAAGTAGATATGGAAAAATTGAGATGGTGCCCATAAATGACCAAAGTGTGGGACACAGCCAGACAAGGAAGTATATGGCCCCTGGCTCTGTCACCCACTCTGTGTCCTACAGGAGCTGACTTCACCTTGAGCTTCTGTCTCCTGTTCACAATTACTGTGATGAGAAATCACCCACTCCTTTGCCAATGCTGGTCGATGCTATAGATTGAATGTTTGTGTCCCCCCAAAGTTCATCTGTTGAAACCTAATCTCCAATGAGATGGTATTAAAAGGTGGGGCCTTTGGGAGGTGATTAGGTCATAAGGGTGGAGCCTTCATGAATGGGATTAATGCCCTTAGAAAAGAGACCCCAGAGAGACCCCCATGTGAAGACACAGAGAGAAGACAGCCATCTATGAACCAGGAAGTGGGTTCTCACCAGACACTGAATCCACCAGGACTTTGATCTTGGACGTCGAGCCTCTAGAACTGCAAGAAGTAAATGAATGTTGTTTATAAGCCACCCTGAACAGACTAAGCCTAACACCTGCGGGAGGCCTGGTGGGATGCTGCAGAGGATGAGCAGAAGGGGGCTGCTGGCGGGAGTAGAGTCTGCAGAGGGGATGGACAACAGAACCAACCTCGTTCCACCCCTGCCCTTGATCTGCCATGATAGCCCCATCTGCTAAACATGACACCCACTTTTCTTTTCTTTCTTGTTAATAAATTTATTTATTTATGTATTGGCTGTGTTGGGTCTTCATTGCTGAGTGCCAGCTTTCTCTAGTTGCAGTGAGCAGGGACTACTCTTTGTTGCGGTGCAAGCGCATGGACTCTAGGCACAAGGGCTTCAGTAGTTGTGGCACATGGGCTCGGTAATTGTGGCTCACAGACTCTAGAGTGCAGGCTCAGCAGTTGTGGTGCACGGGCTTAGTTGCTCCACTGCATGTGGGATCTTCCCAGATCAGGAATCAAACCCTTGTCCCCTGCATTGACAGGCAGATTTTTAACCACTGTGCCACCAGGGAAGTCCCATTTTTTTTAATTTTTTTTTTTAATTTTTTTGGCTGCCTCGGGTCTTAGTTGCCACTCAAGGGATCGATCCTTCCTTGCTGTGCGAGGGCTTCTCTCTAGTTGAAGTTTGGGTTCTTAGCTGCCCCGCTGGCATGTGGGATCTTAGTTCCCCCACCAGGGATCGAACCTGCGTCCCCAGCACTGCAGGATAGTTTCTTTACCATTGGACCACCAGGGAAGTCCCGACATTCACTTTTCATCGGACCTCATGTCCCTGTCCAGAATGGTGGCCAGTGCCCTTCTGCAATCTCCCCAACAACCCTACCACCTCGGGCCCTGCAAGCTGCCCAGAGCTCTGGCTTTCCTCCCTGCCACCCACACAGTTCCACCCAGGCCCAGCCCCTCCCCACCACCCTCCCCCTCCTCCACCCTGCTCCAGCTCTTAAACAGAAGAAAGGCCTTCACCATCCAAGAAGTATCCTCCAAGACTCTGTTTGCTGAGTGGAAAATGATCTGGAGATCTACACAGCCATCTGTGAACCGTGATGTTTACCTCTGAAGAGGGTGGGGAAGGCCCTTGGCAGAGCGGGTGTAGCCTTTGGTATTGTACTTAATTCATTCTACAAAAACACACGATTGCTTTTGTAATCAGGAAACAGTTTTTAAAGGCATCCAGATGCCTTCTCCTGCAAAAAGTGCTTTCTCCGATCTCCAGATCTCCCAGGCGGATCAAAGACCACATAATAATAATCAATTCATTGGACAACCAAATAAAATTTGGTATCGTCCCAAAACCAAGGCCTGGGCCTTGTTCAAGCAATTGTCCCCAGCTCCTGGTCCGCAGGAGGACCGGGCGAGGAGGGGGGTGCGGGCGGTGGGTGGTGGACCTTGGTTGAGCTGAGGTTGCACAGACTGGACCATTCAAGGTGCACCAGGCAGGCAGGCAGGCAGCGCCACCTAGAGCCCAGATGGCGAATGGCCGAGCGCGTGATCGCTCTAACTAACCGGCCCGGGAACGCGGAGGTGGAGCCAGAAGAGGGCGTGAGAGCATCCCTACTCCCTGCTCTAATGTCGGAAGCAGCACCAGCGCATCAACGCGCAAGCAAATGCCCGGCGGCTCTATCGAAATAATTTTCTAACGACTACTCAGAACAGAGCAGATTGTTCTGGGGCACCCAGCATCCAGGCCATCTGAGACTGGCTGAAGCTTGTGGCCCTGTGAGCCTCTAAGTTTCTGCCCCCACTTTTCTCAGGAAGAGCCTGCTGGAGAGGGAGGCCAGCAGAACTACTCAAGGCAGCACTGTGAGAGGAGGGGCTGGGGGATTCCCTGGCAGTCCAGTGGTTAGGACTCCACGATTTCACTGCCAAGGCCCCGGGGTTCAATCCCTGGTCAGGGAACTAAGATCCCACAAGCCACGGGTCTAAGAAGAAGAGGAAGAGGAAGAAGGAAAGAAAGGAAGAGGAAGAAGGAAAGAAAGGAAGAGGAAGAAGGAAAGAAAAGAAGAGGGGATAGCTAGGAAATGAGGGAGGTACTTTCAGATCAAAAACTAAGAGTCAGAAAGGTTCAATCTTTTGCTGGAGGTCACATGGGGGGTAAAGTGTAGACCTTGAACTCTCATCCAGTTGGTTTCCCTCCAGTCAGCCTTGTTGCCCCCTGGAGGGTGAGGACATGGCCCTCCCGGCTGGAACCTAGTTACCCCACTGCCCTGACGGTCTCTTCCCATGCTGTGCCCCCTTTTCTGGTTCTGCTGTCATCTTATCCTAAACCCACTCCCAGGTGACACCTCCCTCCCTGCCCGCCAGGGCTACTGGGGGTGCAAACCACCAAACTACCAAGAAACAGGAAGAGTCTCCAGGTCTTTGCACTTCAGGTGGTCAAAAGTTCACGGTGGTTCAGAGTATTTCATGAACCTCTGTCCTCTGTTCCTCCAGCCAGCCAAGCAGAGCAAGGTAGTGCTGCCTCTCTATCTGAGAAATGCATCAAAAGTCCCTTGGTGGGGACTTCCTAGGTGGCGCAGTGGTAAAGAATCCGCCTGCCAAGGCAGGAGACATGGGTTCGAGCCCTGCTCTGGGAAGATTCCACATGCCACAGAGCAACTAAGCCCGTGCGCCATTAAAAAAAAAAAAAGTCCCTTGGTGGGACATCCTGGTGGCACAGTGGTTCAGAATCTGCCTGCCAATGCAGGGAACACAGGTTCAATCCCCGGTCCGGGAAGATCCCACATGCCACGGAACAACTAAGTGCGTGTGCCACAGCTACTGAGCCTGTGCTCTAGAGCTGTGCTTCGCAGCAAGAAGAGCCATGGCAATAAGAAACCCACACACCACAATGAAGAATATCCCCCCACTTACCACAACTAGAGAAAGCCCGCATGCAGCAACGAAGACCCAACACAGCTAAAAAATAAATAATAAATAATTTTGTTTAAAACCATTTGGTGGACAGGGATGGACAGTCACAGCTCCCCTATCCCCCTCCTCAAGCCCCTAGGATTACAGATCCTCCCCTGCCCTGCTCTGGGTCAGCAGAGGACTGGGGGTTTTCATCTGCTGGGCAGAGGATACAGGTGTGATTTAATTTCCCTGAAGGCACAGTGGTCTATACCAGCCATGTCCAACAGCAATTTAAAGTTAGTCACACTTAGTTTTCTAGTCACCACATTAAAGAAAGTAAAAAAAGGAACAGGTGAAGTTTTTTAGTTTTTTTTAAACTGCAGTGAAATTCACATAACACAAAATTAACCCTTCAAGGTGTACGATTCTTCAGCATTTAGTACCTTCACAATGTTGTACTACCACCACCTCTAGCTAATTTCAAAATATTTTTATCACCCCAAGATAAACCCCATCCCCATCAGCAGTCACTCTCCATCTACCCACGCCATCACTAATCTACTTTCTTCTTCTTCTTCTTCTTCTTTTTTTTTTTTTTTGCTGCATTAGGTCTTCATTGCAGTGCTCGGGCTTCTCATTGTGGTGGCTTCTCTTGTTATAGAGCACGAGCTTTAGACACACCGGCTTCAGTAGCTGCAGCATGTGGGCTCTTTTTTTTTTCTTTTTTTTTTCAGTTGTGGCACACAGGCCCTAGAGCGTGGGGGCTTCAGTAGTTGTGGCGCACAGGCTTAATTGCTCCATGGCACGTGGGATCTTCCCGGGCCAGGGATCGAACCAGTCCCCCTTATAGTGGAAGCTCAGAGTCCTAACCACCAGACCGCCAGGGAATTCCCACAACTCCATTCCTTTTTATGGCAAAATAATATAATAACCACATAATAACGTGATCCATTGTATGGATGGACCACATTTTGTCTATGCATTCATCTGTTGATGGACATTTGGGTTATATCTACCTTTTGACAATTGTGAGTAGTACTGCTATTATGTATATGCAAAAACACATTTTTGTTTGAACACGTGTTTTCAATTCTTTGGGGTATATACCCATGGGTGGCTTTGCTGGGTTCTACGATAAATCTAACTTTTTGAGGAAGGGAAATTATTTTGAATGATATATTTACTTAGTAGTACAACATAGCCAAAATATAATCATTTCAACATGTAACCAGTATGAATATTATTGTGATCTTTTACTTTCTTTTTTCATGCTGAGTTTTTGAAATCCAATATGTGTTTTTCACTCAGAGCCCATTTCCACTCACATCGGTACCTTTCAAGCATTCGATAGCCACATGTGGCTAGGGCAACTGTCCTAGAGAGCACAGGTCTACCTCATACTTCTGGCATCATTCTCAAGTGTGCCTGAGGGGGTCACCCCCACCGCTGCCCACTAGTGTCCAGGTACAGGATCCCACTCAACTGCGGGTCTCAGCATTGGGGTAAGTATGTGAAGCTTGCATAGTAGAGTTGGACAGACCATCCTCCAATCTCTGCTCTGCCACCTACACACACACACACACACACACACACACACACACACACATCCTGCTATGGTCTCAATGTTTGTGCCCCCACAAAATCTATATGTTGAAGCCCTAACCCTCAATGGGATGGTATTAGGAGGTGGGGCCTTTGGGGTGATCAGGTCATGAGGGTGGAGCCCTCATGAATGGTATTATTGCCTTATAAAAGAGACCTCAGAGCACTCACTTGCCCTTTCTGCCATGTGGGGACACAGCAAAAAGACACCTTCTGTGAACCACAAAGCCCTCATTGGACACCAGACCTGCTGGCGCCTTGATCTTGGATATTCCAGCCTCCAGATCTGTGAGGAATAAATGTCTGTTGTCCTATAAGCCTTTCAGCCTATAGTATTTTGTTATAGCAGCCCAAAGGGACCAAGACACGTCCCAACCCAGGACTCAGCCTTCTATCAATAAAATAGGAGTACGATAAGGAGGACATGTGTGTGCAGGCCCCAGGGGCTACCTGGCACCGTGTGTGCCTATGGTGCCAACCACAGGGGCATATGGTGAAGCTATAAAAGCAAGAGAATGTAACCATGCACCTCCAGGAGGAAGTGGGTACCTTGGGAATCCTGCAGGAGTTACCAGGCTACAGAGGCCACTGCATAAGCCCAGGGAACCATCACTGGCCCTCAGCTGCCTGTGGGTACACCTGAGTCAGGGGTTCATTCATCGGGCTTCTCACCTGGTGCAGAGCTGGGGCAGGGATGGGAAGGGCAGCCTGGGCAAGGCGATTCCAGGTCAGTAGGGACCAGCCAGGACTGCTACAGGATTGCTTCTCAGAGAGACTGCTCCCAGCTTCTCAGGGTGTACCTGGCCAAGCCTGGGGCCACACCAGCTCTCCCTCTGACTCATTCATCCTGGTGGGGACCCCACAGTGGAGGCAGAGAAAGCAGCCTTTAAATATAGCTCAGCACCATCTGAGACTGTAGGGCTGATGGAAGGAAGCCAGCGGCCACCCTGACCCAGCCAGCCGTCCTCCATGCTGGGCTCAGATACCCCCGCCTGTCTGCCTTCTCACCCCTTCCTTTGCAGCCTCAAACACCCCGCTGCCCCAAGGCCCAGGCTCAGATGTTTAGGCTTTCTGTAAATGTGAGATATAAAAAGAACCATGGGGCGGGTGGAAGGATGGGGAATGGCCACCAGCTTGCTAAGAGATACCACCCCCACGCTGCCCCTAGCACAGCAAACATCCCCTCCAACCACTGCCCCTGGAGATGCAGGCTCATACTTGTGTGCAGACACTGTGACAAACAGGTGTTTAGAATCAGGGATGAGGAGGCCAGCCAGTTGGGGGAAAGCCAAGTCTGATTTTATAAAGGTCTCTCTCTTTGGCCAGAACTGGGCGCTGGAAATTGCAAATTGTGCAGATGTCTCCAGCTGAGGCAGGTCAAGCCTGCCCCAGGAGCATACCTCTGGGGACGCGGGTGCAGAGAGACACCTGAACACTGCAGGACTCTGGCTGCTGGTCCCTGGCAGGGCACCAGCCCCAGGCTGGCCTCCCCAGGCTCTGAAAGTGCATTCAGGACAGCCACCCACGCAACATTATCATCCACCTGCCCCTCAGCCCCACCTCTACTTGATCAAGCTTCCAGGCTGCACTTCTGCCCACGCATCCAATGCTCCACGCCCACTGCTCCGCTTCCGCAGACCCTCCCTCCGCCATCAGGGTAACTGCAGCCCCCACCCAGCCCGCCCCCCGGGCTCTCTGCTCCTGCAGCCCACCCGACCTTCAGCCCAAGCTCCCCACACCATTCAGAGCTCAGAGGCATCCACCTCCTGCCGCGGCCCATTTTCCCCTCCCCTGCCAGGCCTTTCTGCAGGTCCTTCAACTCTACACAGGGCACGGTCAGGAGCTGGGAACTCACAGTGGAGAAAAAGACGGCTACTGTCACACCTCATGGACTCCCAGTCAGATGGAGGAGGCAGAGGGCACATCAACAAACCTACATCAACAAACAAAAAAAAGCAGGGAAATAATGAATGACAACTGGGATGTGTGCTGTGAAGGAACAGCCCAGAGCACTGCAGAGAGGCCGACCTTCCTCAGAAGGGGAAGGGACAGTGTACACAAGGCCCGAAGGATGAGGGTCTGGTAGGAGAAGGGGGAGGGATGGGGACATTCCATGCAGGGAAAGAAGCTCCGTGAAGGAGCAAGTTGAGAAGACCAAGATGCCAGGTGCATCCTCCTTGGGACTATTTGGTCTTTATCCTGAGAACAGTAGGGAGCCATTGAAGGCTCAGGAGAGCTGGCATGCCCAGACTTCCATCTGTAAAACCTCACTGACTTAGAGACAGAAAGTACAGTGGTTACCAGGGGCTGGGGTGAGGGGAATAAGGAGTTATTGTTTAATGGGGACAGAGTTGGTTTTTGCTTTGTTTTGCTTTCTTTTTTGGCCTCACTGTGCAGCATGTGGGATCTTATATAATTCCCAGACCAGGGATCAAACCTGTACCCCCTGCTGTGGAAGCGTGGAGTTCTAACCACTGGACCACCAGGGAATTCCAGGGACAGAGTTTCCATTTGGAATGATGAAAAATTTCTGGAGGTGGATGGTGGTGATGATTGCACAATATCATGAATGTCCTAGATGCCAGGGAATTGTACACTTTAAAATGGTTTGGAATTCCCTGGCAGTCCAGTGGTTAGGACTTGGCCCTTTCACTGTCGGTGGCGCAAGTTCAATCCCTGGTCGGGGCGGGGGTGGGGGCAAAATCCCTGGTTGAGGGAACTAAGCTCCAGTAAGCCACACAGCGTGGCCAAAAATAAATAAATAAAAATAAATAAATGAATAAATAAATAAATAAAATGGTTTGGAATTCCCTGGCACTCCGGTGGTTAGGACTCGGCACTTTCACAGCTAGGGGCCTGGGTTCGATCCCTGGTCAGGGAACTAAGATCCCACAAGCTATGCACAATAATTTCGTGTTATTTATTTTGTCTCAATTTTTTAAAAAAAGAAAGGAAGCGAAAGGAAAGGAAAGGAAAGTTAAGTTAAGTTCACTGGAGACGCTGAGAAAAAAGATGAGAGGGGCAGGGAGACCAGGAAAGGAAGGTGGGGCGCATCTCAGACCAAGGCAGTGACAAATGATGACATCAGGGAAGGGCGGGGGGAAAGCAGAGGAAAGAGAGAAACATGGAGACAGGAGATGGGGCCTGGTGACTGCTTAGTTGGGGGATGGTTCATGGGATCGTTCTGTCCCATCTGTCTGCCCCGGAGTGGGGCCATTACTTGAGGCAGGTCCAGCCTTCTCTTCTCTCTTCCTGCTGTGCCCACCGCCAGCCTACCCATTTCAGCGCTCAATCCCACTCCACCTTGAAGGCTCAAATGCCTCTTCCTCCCGGGGGGGTATCCTCACCCTCTCCTCTCCCCCAGTGCTAATCATCAGTCCTCTGTGTGTCCTCATGCCCCTCCACTCCAACTTCCAGCCACCCCTTGGCTGTGCCAGGATGTTACCTGAGTCAGCATCAGGTAACATTCAGGTCTTAGGCTCCTTAAAGCAGGGGTCTGCAAACATCTGGAAAGGGCCAGACAGGAAATATTTTCTCCTTTGAGGGCCAGGCAGTCTCTGTTGCAATGACTCAACTCTGCCTGGTAGTGTAAAAGCAGCCCCATATAATAGGTAAGTGAATGAACACGGCTGTGTGTCAATAAAACTTTCCCTGGTGGTGCAGTGAAGAAGACTCCACACTCCCAATGCAGGGGGTCCAGGTTCAATCCCTGGTCAGGGAACTAGATCCCACTTGCATGCCACAACTAAGAGTTCACATGGCACAACTAGGAGCCTGTCTGACTTCAAATAAGGAGCCCGCCTACTGCAACTAAGACCCAGCACAACCAAATAAATTAATTAAAAAAAAAAAAAACAATTTTATTTATGGACTCTAACTTTTTTAATTGAACTATATTTGACATATAACATTGTGCAAATTTGTGTCCAACACAATACATTTATACCTTGTAATTGACTTAGATATTATAATATGATTGCCATTGTACTCATAATTAGCACCTCTATGATGTTACATAATCAACATTTCTTTTTAGTGGTGGGAATAATTAAGTTGCTAGTCTCTTGGCAGGTCTGATAATCATAATGCAATATTGTTGTCTATATGTACTCTTCTGAGCATGTGTGGAACTCTAGGTCTTATTTACCACTCATTGCAAGTTTATACCCTTCAACAACCTCTGTTCTATCCTCTCAACTGCTTGGACACTGAAATTTGAGTTGCAGATAATTTTCAAGTAGTTACAGTTTTTTCCAGCCATTTAGAAATGAAAAGGCCTGGGGACTTCCCTGGGGCTTCCACTGCCGGGGGTGGGGGGTGGGGCGACATGGGAACTAAAATCCTGCATGCCGTGAGGTATGCTGAAAAAAAGAAAAGAAAGGAAGGAAGCAAGCAAGGAAGGAAGGAAAGGAAAGAGAGGGAGGGAGGAAGGAAGGAAAGAGAGAGAGAGAAAGAAAGAAAGAAAGAAAGAAAGAAAGAAAGAAAGAAAGAAAGAAAGGAAGGAAGGAAGGAAGGAAGGAAGGAAGGAAGGAAGGAAGGAAGGAAGGAAGGAAGGAAAGGAAGGAAAGGAAGGAAGGAAGGAAGAAAGAAAGAAAAAAGGGGGCTTCCCTGGTGGCACAGTGGTTAAGAATCAGCCTGCCAATGCAGGGTACAGGGGACACGGGTTCGAGCCCTGGTCTAGGAAGACCCCAAATGACACAGAACAACGAAGCCCATGCGGCACAACTACTGAAGCCTGCGCACCTAGAGCCCGAGCTCCCCAACAAGAGAAGCCACCACAATAAGCCCACACACTGCAGTGAAGAGTAGCCCCTGCTCTCCACAACTACAGAAAGCCAGTGTGCAGCAGCAAAGACCCAAGGCAGCCAAAAAATAAAAAATAAAATACATATATTTCAAAAGAAAGAAAGAGAGAAAGAAAGAAAGAAGGGAGGGAGGGAGGGAGGAAGGAAAGAAAGAAAGCGCCATTCTTAACTCACAGGCTGTACAGAAACAGACAGCAGTTTGCATTTAGTCACAAAGGCTGTGGATGGTTCCAACACGATCTCTTGCCCCACATCTGCCCCTTCTAATATCAGGGAGTCTTAGTTATCTTTATGAGGGCATTAATCCCATTCATGATGGACCCACCCTCATGACCTAATTCCCTTCCAAAGGCTCTACCTCCTAGTACCATCACTTTGGGGGTTAGGATTTCAACATACAAATTGAGGGGTAGGGGGAGACAGTAACATTCAGACCACAGTAGTGAGTATCCAGTTTTTTGAAAATTATTATTATTATAGGGGTAATATAAAACTGCACTGCTATAAACAAAAAGTCACATGGTACAGAGCCTTGCTACACCAGCTGCTCTCTCTCACACTGCACCTATGGCTTCCTGGGGAGGTCCCTATGATCAGTTAAGGAAAAGAAAATTCAGACCTGGTTTACAGATGGTTCTGCATGATCTGCAGACACCCCCTGAAATCAAACAGCCTGCAGCACTATAGCCCCTTGCTGGGACACCCCTGAAGGCTAATAATGAAGGAATCCCAGCAGGGAGAACTTTGAGCAGTGTACCAGGTTTGGCTCTTCATTTTACCTGGAAGGAGAAATGGCCAGACGTGATTACATGCCGATTTGGCCAGTGGTTTGGCTAGATGATCAGGGACTTAAAAAGAAACTGATTAGGGACTTCCCTGGTGGCCTAGTGGTTGGGAATCTGCCTGCCAATGCAGGGGACACAGGTTCAAGCCCTGGTCCTGGAAGATCCCACATGCCACGGAGCAGCTAGGCCCGTGTACCACAACTACTGAGCCTGTACTCTAGAGCCCACAAGCCACAACTACTGAGCCCATGTACCACAACTACTGAAGCCCACGTACCTAGAGCCTATGGTCCGCAAGAGAAGTCATCACAATGAGAAGCTCGCACACAACAATGAAGAGTAGCCCCTGCTCACCACAACTAGAGAAAGCCCGTGCACAGCAACAAAGACCCAATAGTAATAATAATAATAAAATAAAATACATTTTTTTAAAAAGAAGCTGATTGGGAAATTCATGATGAAGTCTGGGGAAGAGGTATATGAATAGGCTTCTCTGAAAGGGCAATAAGTGTCAGGTGTCCCATGTCAATGCTTATTGCTATGGTCTGAATGTTTCTATCCCCCCGCCCCACACACACACACAAATCATACATTGAAATCCTAACCCCCAAGGTGACGGTATTAGGAGGTAGAGCCTTAAGCAACCTAAATGTCCAACAACAGATGAATGGATAAAAAAGATGTGGTACATATATACAATGGAATATTACTCAGCTGTAAGAAGCAGTGAAACTGGGACATCTGTAGAGACATGGATGGACCAAGAGACTGTCATACAGAATGAAGTGAGTCAGAAAGAGAAAAGCAAATATCATATATTAACACACATATGCGGAATATAGAAAAATGGTACAAATCAACCGGTTTGCAAGGCAGAAATAAAGACACAGATGTAAAGAACAAATATATGGATACCAAGTGGGGAAAGTGGGGAGGGTTGGGGGGGAATGAATTGGGAGATTGGGATACCAAATAGTACACCCTAAATATATGCA
Organism: Hippopotamus amphibius kiboko; assembly: GCF_030028045.1. Classification (NCBI taxonomy): domain Eukaryota; kingdom Metazoa; phylum Chordata; class Mammalia; order Artiodactyla; family Hippopotamidae; genus Hippopotamus; species Hippopotamus amphibius. Next base: position 12,036,596 of record NC_080200.1, on the reverse strand, counting down.
GTTTATTGTATGTTAACTGTATCTCAATAAAAGTTCTTAAAAATAAATAAATAAATAAATAAATAAATAAATAACAAATAAAAGAATAAAAAAGGAGGTAGAGCCTTTAGAAGGGAATTAGATCATGAGGGTGGGTCCCTCATGAATGGGATTAGTGCCCTTATAAAGAGATCCCAGAGGGCTCTCTTGTTCCTTTTGCCAGGTGAGGACACAGCAAGAAGATGCCATCTATGAACAAAGAAGCTAGCTCTCACCAGATACCAGACCTGCCAGCACCTTAATCTTCGACTTCCAGCCTTCAAAACTGTGGGAAGGGACTTCCCTGGTGGCACAGTGGATAAGACTCCACACTCCCAATGCAGGCAGCCTGAGTTCAATCCCTGGTCAGGGAACTAAATTCCACATGCAGGCTGCAACTAAGAGTTCACATGCCAGAACTAAGGAGCCTGTCTGCCACAACTAAAAGCTGGTGCAACTAACTAACTAACTAACTAACTAACTAAATAAATAAATAAATAAATAAATAAATAACTGTGAGAAATTAAGGTCTCTTGTTTATAAGCCACCCAGTCTATGGTATGTCTGTTACAGAAGACTGAACAGACCAAGACATTCACTGAAGGGTGGCCCTAGCAGAGGAAGATTTTAATAATCAAATGGATAGGATTCCATGGATACCAACTGGCCTTTTTCCCCAGCCACCTCTGTCATCTCCCAGTGGGCTCATGAACAAAGTGGCCACCCAGTGCCCTTTTGTCTGGGTGACCACAATTAGCCATTTGGTCTATATTGTGACGCTGCTCTCACCACCGTCCTGAGAGTTCACTGTTTCTGAGTGTCCCCAGTGGGCAGGCATGAAGCCACCATGCTCTCCACAGCCCGGAGGCCACACCCACTTGTGCAAACCTGGCTGGGAGGCACGAAGCCTGGTGGACTGGTAGGAGCAGGAGATTGATACCAGGCAGGCTCTTTTTCTTCACTCCTGGACTGCACTGCCTTCCACCCTACACCATTGTAGATCCTTTTATTTGAAGACAAAGCAGAAGCAGAAGCCTGCGATACTTATATTTGGGTGACTTGCTTCTTTTTTTTTTTTTTTGGACTGCCAGGGAATTCCCCAAGTGTATGATTTGGTGGCATTTAGTACATTTACAATGGTTTTCTTTGTTTGTTTGTTTTGTTTTTTATTGACGTATAGTTGATTTACAATGTGTTAATTTCTGCTGTATAGTAAAGTGGTTCAGTTATATCTGCATACATTCTTTTTCATATTCTTTTTCACTATAGTTTATCACAGGACATTGCATATAGTTCCCTGTGCTATACAGTAGGACCTTGTTTATCCATGCTATATATAACAGTTTGCATCTGCTAAACCCAAACTCCCAATCCATCCCTCCCCCATCACACTTGCCCCTTGGCAACCACAGGTCTGTTCTCTGTGTCTGTGAGTCTGTTTCTGTTTTGTAGATAGGTTCATTTGTGTCATATTTTAGATTCCATATATGAGGGATATCATTTGGTTCTCTGTCTGACTTACTTCACTTAGTCTGATAATCTCTAGGTCCATCTATTTTGCTGCAAATGGCATTATTTCTTTTTTTTTATGGCTGAGTAGTATTCTATTGTATATATGTACCACATCTTAATCCATTCACCTATCCATGGACATTTACGTTGTTTTCATGCCTTGGCTATTGTGAACAGTGCTGCTATCAACATCGGGGTGCATGTACATTCATAATGTTTTGGAAATGTTCCAAAGTTCATACACATTATGCAGTCACTCCCCATCCCCTCTCCCCCCAGCCCCTGGCAACCACTCAACTACTTTCTGTCTCTGGATATGACTATTCCATACATTTCATATAAACAAAGTCATACAATATGAGACTTTGTGATAGGCTTTTTTTTTTAATGTAAATCTTTTATTTTTATTTATTTATTTTTTGGCTGTGTTGGGTCTTCGTTGCTGCGCACGGGCTTTCGCTAGTTGTAGTGAATGGGGGCTTCTCTTCATTGCAGTGTGTGGGCTTCTCATTGCGGTGGCTTCTCTTGTTGCAGAGCATGGGCTCTAGGCACATGGGCTTCAGTAGCTGTGACATATGGGCTCAGTAGTTGTTGCTCGAGGGCTCTAGAGTGCAGACTCAGTAGTTGCGGTGCACAAGCTTTGTTGTTCCGAGGCATGTTGGATCTTCCCAGACCAGGAATCAAACCTGTGTCCCCTGCATTGGCAGGTGGATTCTTAACCCCTGCACCACCAGGGAAGTCCCTGTGACCAGCTTTTTTCACTGAGCATAATACTTTTGATGTTCATCCATGTTGTAGCATGTATCAGTGCTTCGCTCCTTTTTCTGGCTGAATAAAATATTCCATCATGGGCATGGACCACATTTTGTTAATCCATTCATCCACTGATGGACATTTATTGTTTCCACCTTTTGGCAATGGTGAACAGTGCTGCTATGAACATGGGTATAAAAGGATTTGTTTGAGTATCTGTTTTCAATGCTTTGGGGTATGGTGACGATGCTTTCTAATTAATTAAGTTATTTTTTATTTATTGTCTGCATTGGGTCTTTGTTGCTGCACGTGGGCTTTCTGTAGTTGTGCAGAATGGGGGCTACTCCTCATTGTGGTGCATGGGCTTCTCATTCTGGTGGCTTCTCTTGTTGCAGAGCACCAGCTCTAGGTGCGCAGGCTTCAGTGGTTGTGGTGTGTGGGCTCAGTAGTTGTGGAGCACAGGCTTAGTTGCTCCCCGGCATGTGGGGTCTTCCCAGACCAGGGCTCGAACCCATGTCCCTTGAATTGGCAGGTGGATTCTTAACCACTGCGCCACCAGGGAAGCCCATGGTGACTTGATTTTTTACTTAATGACATAGCAAGGACATTCCAGTGGCAGGCCAACTCTGCACCCAGTCTTTGATGGTTTGCAGGATGAGCTCATTAGATGTGTGGAATGAACCAATGAATCTATGTTCAGATGAAATTTTCCTCAGCAGCACTGCAGTTTTTGTTGACAGAGAAGTTGACTGGCTAGGATGACAAGCTTAAATGCAGCAGCTAGGATGGGAGGGGAATCAGGTGAGCCCAGCAAAACAGAGGGAGGAATGTAGACTTCTTCTTCCTGAACTCTAGGGACCCAAGCGGTTTTCTGGAAAGGTCCCAACCTTAGAGTCCAGCTTTAAGGGAGAGAAGGAACAGTGTGCTGGGGTTCCCCTGAGACAGCTGCCCACAAGGTGAAGCCAGCCTGTAGGGTGGAGTTGGTATCCCCCACAAGGATGCCCGAGTCATGTGTGCCACCATCCTGCGGGGCTCACTCCCTGCCTGGCCCATGCTACAAATGCCAGCGGTGGGGGGACCCAGGAGAAAGGAGCAGAGGAGCAGACAGGACAGGATGAGCCCTCTGACAAGCTCATGTGGAGAAAATCAGAAAGAAATGCACAGGAGTCTGGCAAGGGCCTGCAACTGGCCGCCAGCATACTGGGGCTGTAAGCAGGGTGGCAGGTGAGAGCTGGGGACAGCTTCCCTCTTCTCCTCCCCCTCCACATCCATCACCTTCCAAATCCCGAAGTTAAACTGCCCTGAGACACTGCCTTGACCTTTGGGGAAGGGACACCAGGTCACTTCATCATGGCCACAGTTAGAAGCCAGAAAACCCCTAAACACGCCTGAGGTCCCCAGCTGCCCAGCAGGAACAGGTTGGCAGAGGCCAGATGAAGGGGTCTTTGCAGTGGCAAACAGACCTCCCTTCCAGGCCTGGGATGGGGAAAAACATTCAAAGGTTCCTCTGACCATCTTTCTAAATTAGCCACCACTCTGCTTTCCCCACAGCACTCTCTCCTTCTCTCGTAACCCCACTGTATTTTCTTCAGGGCGCTTATCTTTTTCTGAGCTTATCAGTACATTTGAGTATCGAATATTGCCTGTCTCCACCATGCTGATGGAAAGACCCCATCTGTCCAGTCCAGAGATCAGCAAGCTTCTGTAAGAGGCAAGTTAGGAAATATGTCCAGGTTGAGAGAGGGAGGGGGGAGGGGTCTCTGTCACAACTCCACTCTGCCCTTATCATGAAACTGCACAACTCAGATTGGGACTAGAACCCTAGCATACCTCAAATGGGACTCAAACTCAGCCAAAACTCAGACTGAGACTTGAAACCACAGGCTGGCACTTGAACACTTGAATCCCCAGTCTTTTAATTGAAATAGTATACCTGGTCTCAGGGCTTAAAGAAGCTCAGGTTCTTTATGTCTCATCACAGAAGGAATTCAGCAAGAGGCAAAGTGAAAGGTAAGAAGCAGATTTACTGAGATGCCGTCCATGTCAAAACGTGAGAGTGGCCTGAAATATGGGGTGGTTAGTTTCTATGGGCTAGGTAATTTCATAAACTAATGGGAGGATTATTCCAACTACTTCAGAGGAGGGGGCAGAGACTTCCAGGAATTGGGCCACCACCCACTTTTCTGCCTTTTATGGTGGGCCTGGGAACTGTCATGGCGCTGGTGGGTGTGTCATTTAGCATATGCTAATGTATTACAATGAGCTCATGAGGCTCAAGGTCCTTTTTTGGTTTTTTTTCGCTGCGTTGGGTCTTCATTGCTTTGCACAGGCTTTCTCTCGTTGCAGCAAGCAGGGGCTACTCTTTGCTGTGGTGCGCAGGCTTCTCAGTGTGGTGGCTTCTCTTGTTGCAGAGCACAGGCTCTAGGTGCTCGGGTTTCAGTAATTGCAGCACGTGGGCTCAGTAGTTCAGTAGTTGCGGCACACAGGCCCTAGAGTGCTTGGGCTTCAGTAGTTGCTGTGTGCAGGCTTAGTTGCTCTTTGGCAGGTGGGATCTTCCCGGACAAGGGATTGAACCTGTGTCCTCTGCCTTGGCAGGTGGATTCTTAATCATTGCGCCACCAGGGAAGCCCATAGGCCTAATCAGCTCTAACCTGTTTATGTCGTATCCTCAAGGGCAGCTAAGTCATTCTTTTAAAGGTCATGCCCTGCCTCCTTCCCTCCTGTTTCAACAGGACAAAAGCAGCCATGGACATCTCAGACCCATCAGGATAGCTGCTATCAAAAAACAAAACAAAACAGAAAACAACAAGTGTTGCCAGGGATGTGGAGAAACTGGAGCCCTTGTGCACTGCTGATGGGAATGTAAAATGGAACAGCCACTGTGGCAAACAGTATGGAAGTTCCTCAAAAAGTTAAAAACTGAATTACCACAGGACCCAGCAATTCCACTTCTGGGTGTACACCCAAAAGAATAGGAAGTAGGGTCTCGAAGAGATATTTGTGCAGCCATGATCACAGTGGCATCATTCACAACGGCTAAAACATGGAAGCAACCCATGTATCTATCGGTGGATAAGTGGATTACCAAAATGTGGCATATTCATACACTGGAATATTATTCAGCCTGAAAAAGGAAGGAAATTCTGACACATGGTACAGCTTGGATGAACCTTGAGGACATTCTGCTAAGTGAAATAAACTGGTCACAAAAAGATGACTACTATATAATTCTACTTATATGAAGTGCTTAGATTAGTCAAAATCATAATGACAGAAAGTAGAATGGTGGTTGCCAGGGGCTGGTGGGAGAGGAAAGGGGGAGTTATTGTTTAACCTATTAAACATATTTTCAGAGTTTCAGATTTACAAGAGTTGTGGGGATGGATGATGGTGATGGTTGCACAACAATATGAATGTATTTAATACCACTGAACTGTATGCTTAAACATAGCTAAGACGGGGGACTTCCCTGCTGGCGCAGTGGTTAACAATCCACCTGCCAATACAGGGGACACAGGTTCGATCCCTGGTCCGGGAAGATCCCACATGCTACAGAGCAACTAAGCCTGTGCAGCACAACTACTGAAGCCACGTACTCTAGGGCCCGCATGCCACAACTACTGAGCCTGCGTGCTGCAACTACTGAAGCCCAAGCGCCTACAGCCAAAGCTCTGCGGGAAGCCACCACAATGAGAAGCCCAAGCACCGCAACAGAAAGTAGCCCCCACTAACCACAACTAAAGAAAGCTCGTGCGCAGCAACAAAGACCCAAAGCATCCAAAAAAAAAAAAAAAAAAGGGGGTTGACAGTAAAGTTTTGTTGCGTGTATTTTAACTCAGTTTTTTTTTAAAAGCAGCCAGATAGCATGGGCATGAATGGGTGTGACTGTGTATACATAATTTACAAGGGCTGAAATTGTAATTCCTTGTGATGTTTACGTTTCAAGAAATCTTCTTTTGTTTTCAACTGCTTAAAAATGTCAAAACCATTCTGGGGACTTCCCTGGTGGCACAGTGGTTAAGAATCCGCCTGCCAGTGCAGGGGACATGGGTTCAATCCCCATTTTGGGAAGAAGATCCCACATGCCGCGGAGCAACTAAGCCTGTACACCACAACTGCTGAAGCCCATGTGCCCTACAGCCCGTGCTCCACCACAAGAGAAGCCACCGCAATGAGAAGCCCAGGCACCGCAATGAAGAGTAGCCCCCGCTCGCCAAAGCTAGAGAAAGCTTGCCTATAGCAACAAAGACCACACGCAGCCAAAAAATAAATTAAAAAAAACAAATTAAAAAAGCAAACAAACAACCACTGTGAACCTGAGAGCTGTTCAGAGAAGATGAGCGGATGTGGCTACCCACCCCCCCCCCATCCCCCTGCCCCGGGCTGGGCTGTGGTTTGGAGATGCTGGTCCAGTTCGCCTCTTGCTTTCCTGCACATCAGGCGTCCGGCTGGGCACAGGCTAGGCTGTGCTCAACGCAGCACGTATGAACGCATGTATGCATGAACAGGGCAACAGCATGCCCACTTTGCAGCCAGCCAGACCAGCAGGCAAAGCCTGGTGCCTTCACTTCTTTCCTGAGCAGCCTTGGGAAAGCCACTTAACCTCTCTGGGCCTCTGGGTTTTCCATGGTAGATGATCCTGCCTGGCACTGTGCAGGGCATCCCTCCACTTCTAGAGCCTCTCCCAGCCCTTCTCACTCTGCCTCCAGCTCCACGGGTCCCCCTGGGAAATCAGGGAGCTCTGTCTTTAAGAGGGAGAGGAAAAAAATAAAAAGTAAATTAATTAATTAAAAAAAAAAGAAGAGGAAGAAGGGGGAAGCCTCCCCACAGTGGCTCACTCCTCACGCCCACCAGGCCAGCGCCTGGGACTGCTCCCCAGCACACACGCTCTCATCCTGGCCTAAATATAGTTCAACCGCAGAGGCATTCCATGCCCCACACTCATTTCTGTCTTCCTGCAGTAGCATGGTGCCAAGAAAAAAAAAATCCCACTGATGAGGGGCAGGGAGGGGGGACGGTGGTGTCATGCAGAGAGAGTGAAATGCAGTCTCAAGGGTCCTGGTCTTTTTTTTTTAAGGGTCCTGGTCTTAATGGGGATGCTGGGAAGGCTGAGGATGAGGGGACACCCCACCCTGCACCCTCTTTCTCTCCTGGGCTCTGCAGCTCTGTGAGTCACCACGCCAGCAGCTGCTGGCCTGGAGCCAAGGCTGGGTGGGACGTGAGGGCGGCAGGCAGGCGGGCGTGGAGACCTACTTTAGCCTCTGGTTTCTCCTCCACACCCACAAGGGCCCTTGGGTCTCAGAGCACACACCCGGGCACCCGCCCAGTAAATCCAGAGGCCAGGTCCGGCCTCCCACGCCCTCTGGCTCCTGAGCTGCCACCGTCGCCCACCCCTGGGAACCAGGAAGGAAGAAAAGGGCTGCCTCTCTCCACCCACCAGGGCCTGGGGAACTGGCACCCCTCCCACCAGGAAAAGGGGATGTGGCCTAGAAAGACAGTCCCACTGACCCCTCCCCAAGATGCCAGGATCTGCCAATCACCTCCATCCCCAGAACTCCATGCCTGTTTTGGGGAAAAGACACACACACACACACACACACACACACACACACACACACACACACACAGTGATACTTTGCAGGCGGGCACCTATGTGGAAAGGCAGGGCCGTTGGGTGTTGAGGCTGTCCGCCACCCTACACCAACATAAAGCCCCATCGGGGGACATTATCGGTTGCCATGAGGGTAGGAGGAGGCACTCTGGTGCCTAGTGCAAGTAGATAGGGTAGGAGGTCCCCAAAGAAAGAGAACCAGACATGGCTTTCTTGACAAAAGTGAAGCCATTTTTGACCTAAGCCATTCTGCAATCTAACCCTGGAGGCAATGGTCACCTTTGAACAGGTCTCAGTCATCACTGATCTTAAGGGAAGGGAGGGAATGCAGGAACACAGGGAAAGCAGTCAAGAAACAATCCTTCAGGGACTTCCTAGGTGGCGCAGTGGGTAAGAATCTGCCTGCCAATGTAGGGGACAAGGGGTTCAATCCCTGCCCCAGGAAGATACCACATGCTGCGGAGCAACTAAGCCCATGAGCCACAACTATTGAGCCCATGTGCCGCAACTCCTGAAGCCCACGCGCCTAGAGCCTGTGCTCTGCAACACGAGAGGCTACCGCAATGAGAAGCCAGAGCACCACAATAAAGAGTAGCCCCCACTCTCTGCAACTAGAGAAAGCCCGTGTGCAGCAATAAAGACCCAACACAGCCAATAAAATAAAATAAATAAATAAGTGTATTTAAGAAAAAAATCCTTCAGCCATAAAACAGAGTCCTAGTTCCTCCTGAAGGGATAGATGTAACAACCTGATACGTCTTTGAGTTCTGCAGGAACTCGGGCCCCCACTCAGGTGGAGGGTGGAGTGATGGTGTTGACCCTCCTGACTTCGATCAACTGAAGCTTGGACTCTGTGGACCTTTGCTCCAATTCTATGCTGAATTCTCCTCTGCTCAAGCCGTTTCTTGAATATGCATGTACCCTTAGCTTAAAACTTCTGCACTTTTGCTGTTCCGGGAGACACTGTTTGGGGAAAGATCCCTGGTGTTCCCCTTACTTGCTGCAAGTAATAAAGCCTTCCTTCCCCCGATCTTTGGCTTCGTTGTGTCTTTTGGCTTGACACCCACCTAGAGACGATCCCAGTTTTCAGGTAACACTAGCAGGTGGAGGCCAGGACTGCAGCTCAGCATCCTGCGACGCACCAGGCAGCCCCCCTCCCCAACAGAGAACAATTCTGCCCCAAATGTCGAGTCAATAAACTGGTGCTTTTTTTGCTGTAAAGACTAAATACGGCAGTCAAGTTATCCAGCCTCCCTGTGCCTCAGTTTCCACAACGTGAAATGAGGATAAATTAATAAATCTCTGTGGTGAGGGCTCTGTGGGTGAAGGGCCTAAACCAGGAAGCAATCACTGTTACGATGGCTGTCATTCTTAAGACCTTGGGCTCCCAAGTCTCCCACAGAGCAGAGGTCAAATACGAAATTCAGAAAAGTGCTGTCACCGCCTATCTCAGAGTCATGGGGGAGACAGACGAAATACTAGGGCACACAGCCTTGGTGCATGTGGGGGATGTAGGGGCATGGAGTAAACTCTCACTGAGCTCAGAAGTGCCTGAGCCTGGAAGGGGCATTAGGGAACATAAGACCATCTGGCTTCTGGGTACCACAGATGCCATGGCAACGGGACAGGATGGGCTCTGGTGCAACAGGAGTTGGAGGAGAAGGTTTGGGGGAAGAATAGTGCTGGCCTTGAGCACAGAGCAGGGAGCGTGCCTGAAACCTGGCCCATCTGGTGGGTGGCTGGCAGGAGGATGGTTCTAACTGATGATCTATCCTCAGCTTTCTAGAACAAACACGGTAGCTGCAAGGAGGAAAATTCACCAAGAGTAGGGACAGGTACACTAGGGTAACTCAGGACAATCAGAGGCAACCTGGACCAGTCAGAGGGTGGGCAGAGAATTTCCCAGACTCAGCTCAGGGTGCTAAGAAGACCCAGCCTGCCTGCCCACCTACCCAGTCTGACCAGAAACCCAGGTCCTAGCTTGGGACATGTGGCCCTGGGGGTGCACCCTGACTCTGGCCTCCCCAGCCTCCAGGGACAAGGCTGGCTTTCGTCACTGTGGAACCCCTGGGAGATTGGGCAACAAGTATGCCCCACCCACAGACATCCAGAGAGTCGTGAGAAAGAGGGACTAGCCTGGGGAGAAGGAAGGGAGGCCAGGGGAGACAGGAGGACGCCTAGGCTGCAGAGACAGACACATTAGTGCCTGCTGACTGCAGAGTCCCCAGGGGCCCACTCTTGCACACTCCCTCCTCGGTGGCCCCAACTCTGCAGCATCAGTCAGAGATACAAAGCAAGGCAAGAAGGGAAGCCCCCCTGACTAAATGGAAGGTTTTGGAAATCCTGGAGTGAGCCCCTTCTCACACTCTCAGTTTCTCCCTCAGAGGGACTTCCCTGGCTGTCCAGTGGTTAAGACACTGTGCTTCCACTGCAGGGGGCATGGGTTCAATCCCTGGTCAAGGAACTAGGATCCTGCAAGCCACGCGGGGTGGGGAAAAAAAAAAAAGAATTGGTTTCATGCCCACCCTTCTGGAAAGGGAATGTCTTGTCCCAAACAAAAGGAGTGTATTTTGAAAATCTGAGTACCTGTTTATAAGGCAATGTCCATGGGGAGCCAGAAGGCAGCAGGGGACTACCTGGAGGTTGAAGCTGCAGACTTGAGCAACCACTCCCGGCACACAGCCCAAGGGGGAAGAGCTCCACCCCCGCCCCACACTGAGCCTCCGGAGCCAGAGCCGGCAGGGCCTCGGCAGTGAGTAATTGCAGGCTTGCTTTGGCCTTCCTGGTGGCTCGAAGCCAGGACAAGGTTCATTCCGGAAGGGCGGGCCATGGGGGGGGGGGGGGAGGGCGGGAAGGGGCCTCAGGTAGAGGCTGGTTGGCGGTGGGCTGGCCTGGGGCCCAGGCCCCAGAACAGCTCAGCCCCAGATTCTGGGCCGAGGTCCCAGGCTCCTGTGGCCTCTAACATGCCCCTAACAGGGCAGGTGGCCTCTGACAGTCCTCCCAGCCTGCCCTTGTCCTCAAGCCTAAAGGGTGAAGCAGTGAGCCATTTCCTGTCCCAGACACCAGCAAGGGCTGCCCCCTGGCAGCAGCCTTTCTGGTCTAGCAGTGTGGGCAGTTTGGATTTGCTCAGTTAATAATGATTACCAAAAACAAAAAACAACAACAAAAACTAAAACCCAAACCCAACTTTGTCCTCATCAAGGCCCTGGGCTGAGTGTGCACAAATTGGTCCCTGGGGATGTTTTCACCAGAGGAAGCAGGAGAAAAGATGGTAAAGAATCACCCAGCAAGTGGGTCTGAAAAAGCTGAAGAAGGAAGCTGGTAGGTGAAGGCAGTGGGTGGCTAGCCCAGGATGCCAGGAGAGAAAAGGCCACCAGTGGTGGCTGGGAGACCTGGACTGTGGGTCTCAGCACCCTGAGCTCTCTTTCCTTATCTATGAACCACAGATAAGGTGCTGGGTATATACGCAAAAGTCTACCGGTGCGGAGAAAGCTCTCTACCCACCCACCCCATCCCCTGCCCCCAAATCCAGGAGAGAAAGAAGAAGAATGAACTTTGTTTTACTAGGCAAGTTTGCTCTGTGCCCCAACTCCCTCATCGATAAAACAGGGCTAGTGAAAATACCTACTTTAATTCTGACCCAGGCTTGAAGCAGGGGTTAGCGAAGTAAATATGTAGAAGCAGCCCAGCAAAGCACCTGGCTGGCAGTAAGTCTCTTCTTAGAACAGGGTGTGTTATTTGGTCTCTAACTAACCGGAAGCCCCGGGGTTGGATGCTGAGTCTCAGGGGCCCTTGAGAGGCTCACAGAATCTTCTGAGGGTGCTTCTCAGGTTAGCTCCGTAAACACAGGGGACTTGGCATGAAGCCTCAATTAACACAGTGGCTAATTCCCCAACTCCAAGGAAGAGCAGAGTGTTTCCAAGACTCCCTGCTCAGCTCACTCCAGCCCCTTAGGACCACCCTGTGCTCTGATCAAGCCCTTGGGAGAATTTCACAAACTGAAGGAAACTGAGGCCCAGACCACCAAGGGAATGGCTCAGGGGGCGCAACCTCCAGCTCACTGGCAAACATAGCTGTACTTTGGATTCACCTGGGACGCCCGGGTCCCCGGCCCGGCCCAGCTCAGCCCCAGAGATCCTGGGACTTCTAGCCACACCCCGTCCCTAGTGGCACAACCTTCAGCAACAGAGGGGAAGAGAAACAGGCCCTGTGACTCAATTGAGGAGGGCAGGGTCTGCACGCGCCTCACTGTTTCCCGATACTTTCACAAACAAGACATGGAACAAGAGAAAAAGCTGTGCATTTGCTGGCTTTGTCAATCCCCTGGCCTTGCTCCCCCCAGCAGCTGGGCCCCGAGGGAAGGGTTAACAGGAAGCGCCTGGCGTCTTGCAGCCACAGAAGCCCATTGTTCTCCAGCTGGTCCCCTCCCCCTCGTCCAGGAAGACCCTCCAGGGAGCCCCTTCAAAAGGGCCAGGCCGGTGTCTCCAGACTGCAGGCCCAGCCTGTCGGGAGAGCGAGCACAGGAAAAGGAAACCCGCCGGGCGCGGGCTGGGGCACAGCTGTCACTGCTGAGTCTCGGGGGGTTTCCGAGGAAGGGGGGCTCGGCCCTACCCGCCCCTGGAGGGGGGGCAGCCCGCCCCTACAGTCCCCATCTGGAAACCAGAAGGCTTTGATCTCACGCTTTTAGGTACAACTTAAGCTTCTTGCTTCCCTCTACCCATTTCCCCCCACCTCCCCCACCCCCAGCATCTCTGGGTTAGAAAGTTTCACACCCCACCCCTCCTCCATCTGATTTCAGGTCTCTCATCCAGGACCTAACCGTCAGCTTTTTCTGATTAGCAGACTGGGATGGGGGCGGGGGGCTGTGCTTTGGCAGGGTGGCCTGGATTTGGGGGGCAAAAGGAGGCAGAGAGCTGTGAGCAATTCCCTGGGAGACCCTGGGGGAGGGGGGCAAGCAGGGTGAGGGCGAGCAGCTGGCAACCAGATGTGGGTGGACAGGCTGAGGGGGAAATTAATTGGTGCCAGTCAGGTGGTGGGCGGAGAAGGCAGGACCCCAGGGGGCCCCCGGGGAGCTGGCTAGTTGCAGGAGGGTGGCAGACTGAATGCTGAGATTTCTTCTTAGCTGAGAGTCAACAGTGTGCTGGGGAGGGGACGCTGATCTGAAGCCGACTGGGCCAGGAGGCTGGAAGGCACCAAGAAATAAAAGGGCCGGGAGGAGAGGCAGGGTGGGGACCCAGGGGAATTTCTGCTGAGAGGCGCTGCAAGAAAGGGGCCGTCAGGGAGCTGACCTTGGGGAGGCCTCCGGCCTGGACATGCAGATGGAGGGCCTTAGCCCCTAGGCTCAGCTCTCCTGGACACAAATTTGGGGAGACCTTAGCCCCCCCAACACAAGTGGGCAGAACACCCCTCTGGGCTGAGCCTCGGCAAACAGATACGAAATGCCCTAGTGAGAGCAACCCCGGACACAGGTGGGGAAGGTCTGGGGTTCCCCTGACCACAGGTGTGTGGATCTGAGCTCTACTAGACAGTACCGTGGGGGTTCTGGGTTCCCCTGGACACCCGAGTGGGGTTCTGGGCTCCCCCAGACATACATGAGGGGGTTTCAGTAGCTCCCACGCCAAGGGCGGGTAGCGTGAGCCTCGAACTCTGGCAATTCCCACTTCCCTTCAGCTTTCTGTGCCGTTTACCTGATTCCGAGCAGACCCCCAACCACAGGAGCCCCCAGCGTAGCCACCGCCTTCTCTCTGGACGCCTAAACCCCGCCCCTATATCCGGGGGGCGCACTGGGGTGGGAGCGGGGGCAAGCGCTGATGGTCTGGGCGGAACACGGAAGGGACCAGTTTGGGGGCGGAGGGGCGGAGCCGGGGCCACCGACCAACACCGGGAGTTCTAGGAAGTAGCTAGGTGCAGCGCGCGGGGGCGGGGCCCAGAGAGGAGAGCCAAACGGGACGAATTTGCATGTCCCGCCCCTGACTGTGATTGACACCCGAGTAACCCTGCCCCCACGCCCTGGCAACCACCCCGAGGGCCCCGCCTCGGGCTTAAATTTCCGAGCGTAGATCAAGTCCCCGCCCCGTGCAGCTGGCAATCTGGCAGAGGCTTGCGTCTCACCGCTGCGGGCGGGTGGACCTCGCCCAGGTTCCTGGAACCGGGTAAACAGGTCTGGGAGGCGCTTCTGGGCTGGTCTGGACCTGTGGACCGGCCCTTTCCCAGCCCAGCGGAGTCCGAACTGCGGCATCTGTTCCTTAGGTCCCACACAGTGGAGAGTCGGGGGGAGGGAGCTAATCTCTGGATGGGGCGGGGTGGGGGGCACCACTAGAGCTATCCCCTACTTGCTCTCCAGGGCGATCCTCGCTGGGCCTCAGTTTCCCAGTCTGCGAAAAGTAGACACTTAAGGGGCCGACCTCAAAGGAAAATAGCAAATGCATCATTCACTCACAAAAACCACTTAGTAAGTAAGCACCTACTAGATTCATCTCTGCCCTCATGGAAGCCACAAGGCAGAAGAGGAGACAAACCCAGAAACAAACATAGCATTGCAGTTATGATAAATACTCCTTCTCCTCCTCCTCCACTACTACTTCTGCTGCTACAAAATTAGCTCTTGATCTGAATGGCAGTAAATATAGGGGTCTTAGACCAAAATAGAGGGCAGAAGGGGAAATTCCCTGATGATTTGCCCTTCAGCTAAGCTGACTTAACTAGATGAATAGGGAAGAGAAAAGAATCTTAGGAGATAACAGTATATACAAAGGCCCTGTGGCTGGGAAGATGGTGGAAACACAAGGAGCAAAAAGCAGGTCAGTGTGGCCAGAGAATGATGCAAGATTAGCCAGAGATGGGCTGGCACAGATCAAGCAGAGCCTTTGAGACAGTCATAGGAGTTTTGTCCCTCTTCCAGAAGCAGAATTTTCCTAATTCCGAGACAGTGGGCAAAGTGATTCAATGTTGTTTAAATAATGTAATGAATCCCTCAGAGTCTCTCCCTTTTCAGCTTGTCTAAGGATAGTCTTCCTTTGGCAATAATGTGTCCTTAACCTTGCTAAGCTTCCTTTGTAACAAAGAAAGCTGTCTGGAACCTCACACTGGCTACTGTTTCAGCAGGGTCTTAAGACAGTGTTTCATTTTCATTGTAACTTTTACAAACTGTTGCCTTCCAATTATAGTGAGCAAGTAACAAGTGGGTTAAGTTTAAAAAAAATTAAAATAATAGTACAGTTGTTAAGCAGATATGACAAAAATCCTGAGCCTCAATCATCTGAAATTTGGGAAATTCAATTCTAAGAGCCATGGAAAGCCACTGATTAATGAGATAATAAATATTAAGCACTTAACACCCCAGACAACCTCATTCACTCATTCAGGCCTGGGTTAGGCATTTGGGGAATTAACATTTGAATGGGGGCACGGATGCTAAATAGAACATAAATATATCCTTTCAGGAGGTGAGCTCTACTTTAAGGAAGGCTGAACAAGGTAAAGGAGAAGAGTAGCACAGTGGGGTGCTATTTTAGATCAGGTACCTAAAGAAGGCCTCCCCAAGCAGGTGACATTTCAGCAGAAACCTAAAGAAAATGAGCATGGACTTGTGGATATCTGGGAGAAGAGCTTTTCAGGCAGAAGGAACAGCAAGTCCAAAGCCTCTGGGGCTGGAACATACCCGTACTGTTCTCCAAACAGAAAGGAAGCCAGTGTAGATGAAGCAGAGGAAAGCTGGGAGAGTGAAACGATCCAGCTTGCATTTTATAAAATCGCTGCAGCTGCTGCATAGAATAGATTGTGGGGGTCAAGAGCAGGAAGGAAGCCATTGCCCTAACTCGGGTGAGAGATGAAGGCAGCTCACAGCAGGGTGGGAGCCAGAGTGGGATGGGAGTCAAGTTGACAGTACCTGTGACTGGACAAGATATGAGGGAAGGAGAAAAGGGAAGTCAAGGAAGATTCCTCCTCAGTTGAACTGCTGGCAGAAAGCAGCAAGAATCCTCTTTAGGTCCTGCTAGGTTTGGAGTACCTTAGACTCTCAAGGGGAGACATAGAGAGAGGGCTTGGCCAGACAAGTCTGGAGGTTGGGGGGGGTGGGGAGGGGAGTCCAGGATGCAGAGCAAAATTTGGGAGTCAGCATAGAGATGGGAGTTAGGGCCTTAAGACTGAATGAGCCTACCTAAGGGTGAGTATAGACAGAGACAGGCCCAGGGCCTGAGGCAGGGACTGCTGGTGAGGTGGGAGGAAAGCAGGAGTGTGAGTGTGGGGGCTTGGAGGCAGAAATAATCAACCCTATCAAAGCTTTAGGATTAGACCAAACTCTGGAGCTGGGAGGGAGCTCTTTTTCACATTGAGCTACTGGAGGAGAGAACTCTTCTTCCAGCTCTCTGGGCTTAGCACAGCATCTGTACACACCTCCCCATACACATACATATACCTGTATTGCTGTGTGTGCTTTTATCATTTTTTTTCAAAACAAACAATTTCTTATTGAAGTATAGTTGATTTACAATGTTATGTTAGTTACAGGTGTACAGCTAAGTGATTCAGATATATAGATGTAGATATACATTCTTTTTCAGATTCTTTTCCCTTATATGTTATTACAAGATATTGAATATAGTTTCCTGTGTCATACAGTAGGTCCTTGTTGTTTGTTTCTTTTATGTATAGCAGTGTTTATCTGCTGTATGTGCTTTTTTAATATAAATTTATTTATTTATTTATTTATTGGCTGCGCTGGGTCTTCGTTGCTGTACATGGGCTTTCTCTAGTTGCTGAGAGCGGGGGCTACTCTTCATTGTGGCACATGGGCTCAATAGTTGTGGCTCACGGGCTCTAGAGCACAGGCTCAATAGTTGTGGCACACGGGCTTACTTGCTCTGTGGCATGTGGAATCTTCCCAGGGCAGGGCTCGAACCCGTGTCCCCTGCATTGGCAGGGGGATTCTTTACCACTGCGCCACCTAGGAAGTCCTGCTACATGTGCTTTTAAATGCACTGTTACCACCCTGGCCTCTAACAATAATAAAATAATAACACTTTGTGAGCCAGGCATTCTACTAAGTCTACTAAGCACTTTTACACGTGTTATCTCTCTTAATCTTCACAATAAATCTGAGGTAAGGACTATTATTGTCCACAGTTTACAGCCAGGGAAACTGAGGCCCAGAGAGGTGAAGTGACTTGATCAAAGCTGCACAGCAAGCAAGTAGAGCTGGCCATCCAGCTCTAGAATCCATGAGGGTGAGTCAAAAATTATCCACACTCCGGTTATATTAAAACTTGTGCAAATTCTACAGCCAAAGTGTGGATAATTTTTGACTCACCCTCGTATGTTCCTCATCCCTCAACTTCTGCTGGGCTTTGTCACTCAGCGTCCTGGTTCTGAGTTAACTCTCATTGCCTGAGCAAGTAGATCTGTCCAGCTCAGGCTTTTCATTCTTTAGGGAGGAAGTGTTGGATAGTCCACATTCTACCAGATCAGTCTGGTTGCATAGGCACGTAGATTGTTTCCAATTTGTGCCAATTTTCGACAACACTGTAGTCAGTACCCTACTGGAGCCTCTTTTTGCAGGCTTGAGGTTCCCTGGGGAATCAGCTGGTCATGAGATCTGTGACACTTTTAGTTTTCACAGCTACTGTCCAATAGATTACTCCCCAGAGGGCTTGTCCCCAAACCCCAAGGCCATGTAATGGCATGGAAGCCCCAGGCGTCATCAACGTCGACTGTTGTGACAAATTTTCAATTTTGCCTGCTCTGATGGGTGAAATGAGGTCTTGGGGAGGGGTCTATCTTAAGGGGATGTATGTGGGGGGTGCTTGGTCTGTCTCCCACGGCCTCATCTCCAGCCTTCTGCCCCTGTCACCAGGCGCCGGAAAACCCCAGGCGGTCCGGGCGGGGGCGGTGGTCGGGCAAGCGGCTTCCCGCGGAAGGAAGCGCCGGGCGGTTCCTGCGACAGGATGTGCAGTGATGCCCCCTCCCCAGCCGCCGGGGACTTCCCGGGTACGGGCCTGGCTCGCTAGAGAGTTGCTCCCACGCGGACGCATTGAGCTACCGCTAGGGTTGTGGGGCTCCAGTCCCCCCACATTCCCACTGCGGAGTTGTGCGTCGGTCCCCCGAGTGGGCGGCACTAAAGTGTTTCACGTTTCCCGGGAAGAAAGCGGGCTGCGGTGGAGGCGAGATTCCCCGGGGGGGACCTGAGGGAGGCTGGGAGGGGGGAGTGTGATGGGTGAATGAGACAGGAGGAGAGCTAGGGGAGGGCGTTCTGGAGCGGGGCCGCCCCTCCACCGCACCCTCCTCCTTCTACCCTCTGGCCTCGGCGTCAGGTCCCCCGGGTCTCGGGAGGCCCGCAGTGGCGGAGCCTGCCGTCTGGAGGAGGGGCAGGAGCTTTCCCGGCGCCTCCAGCCGCCCTCACTCCCCGCACCTGCGGCTCCTTTGTCCTCCCAACAGCCCCCACCCCCACATCCCCGCCCAGGGGCAACGCCTACAGCCACTCTCCTAAACCAGCGCTGGGGAAATTGTGAGGGGTTTCTTCTCTCGGGGTGGCTAACCTGAGGATGGGGTAGGGCCAAAGCAAACAAGTGCTCCTACGGGTATTTCAAAATCCACAGCCTTGCAGGGAAGCTGTTGAGGCCCACCTCGCAGATGAGGAAGCTGAGGCTAGGAGCTCACCTTCTTACCTGAACCACACAGTTATAGCGCCAGAGACTTGAACTGGGCAGAAAGGGCGCTCCAAAGCTCACCTGCTCAGCTCCACCTCAGTCATGGGATGCCTGCTGGTTCACTTAATCAAGTGAGGGAGGGGGCCGTTGGGAGACATTCTTCAAGTCTCCAAAGGAGGCGTGGCCCCCAAACTCTGCTGGGACACTGTACCCAACAGTATCCCCCCAAACGTCTGACCTCGGAAAGCACTCTCACCCAGCCAGAATTGTAGGGGAATGTCCAAGGAACCCCCAAACGTGAGCGGTTTAGGGCAAGGTCAGAGCACCAGGCTCCCAGCACCGAAGTGCTTTGGCAAAGAAAAGGGGCCCGGCCCCTTCCCGCCCACTATGCCCACGTGGTAGCCGGTCAGACCGGTTTCTGAGGCCCCAGCAAGCCGCCGCCAGCTCCTGACCCCTTAACCCTGCCCCTCCCCCACCAGGGAAGAAAACCAGACGGGCTACATAGGCTTTTTATTCACATGGTCTTTATTCTCCTATCTGGCGTTTCTAGCAAAAAGGCCAGATAGATGGAGTTAACAAAATCCACCACAGGAAAGGTAAACAGAACCCCGGAACGCCCTGGCAAGAATCCACCCCCGCCCCCCAAACTGGCCCAGTCTCTCACCAGCAACTGATTCCAGCTCAGCTTACAGAGCTCTGAACAACCCCCTCCCCCCGTTTCTGTGATTCAGACCAGGAACGTCTAGGTTGATTGTGTCTGTGGCTGTGAGGAAGGGTCAAGCTTGAGACTGTCAACATATTCCACCTCTAATGCACCAGATGAGAAAACTTTTAACCTGAAATTAGATCAGCCCTCTGCCCTTGAAGGTGTAGGGGGCTTGGGGCAATAACCCGCAGCACACAGAGGCGAAGTGACTCAGCCCACCCTCCTCCCATTCCCCAGGGCGGTCCACACCCCAGATCCTCCTCCCAGGCCTCACACCCACGCAAGGCAACAGGAAGCTCCCCACGTCTGCCCCATGACGCAACGATGACCGCTTGCACAAGTATGTCACTGGAGGGGGAAGGGAAGCGCCTGGAATTCTCTGAGGTTAGAAACACAAACACCAACTATTGAAAAATCTTGAAAGGGCAGCACAGCCCCCAGTAAAAAATAAAGTCCGACCCTGAGGAGTTTAAAGAACCAAGCCTCCCTTCTCCCAGTCCCAGAAGGAGAGGGTAAGGTCCACGTCCCAGTCCGTTAAGACAGCACCTGCGGGCACAGCAGGTCTGGGGGAAGGTGCCCGCGCCCCCGGCTCAGGCTCCTCGGTGTCGCCGCTGCACACAGGTGGCGACGGCTCCCCGGGGGCAGAGTCCCTCTCAGGGCCTCTCGGCAGCCCGGGCGGCTGCTCCTCTCCACGGTTTCCACGGGCGCTCCCCCGGGGGTGGGCCTCGCCTCGGGTCTGCGCACTCTGGCCGACGGTTGAGCCCACGCTCTGGGCTCCGATAGCGCCGCTTGGGGCCCTCAGAAGGCCACCACGGCCCGCACCAGCACGTTCAGCATATTGTCCGCCGGGCGGCAAGCCGGCTTCGCCTCGCACGCTGGCGGCGCCGTCGGGGGTACGGCGGGGCTGCAGTTCAGGAGGCCGGAGAAGCGCCTCTGCAGGACACGCGCTAGATTGGGAAAGGCGCCCTCCGCTTGCGCCGGAGGGGGCTGCAGGCGATCAAGGACCTCCGAAGAGGTCCTTTCCTCCTCCTCTTCTTCTAGGCGAGCTTTCTTGCTCGGGACAAGTGCGGCGTCCCCACCGTCGCTCAGGCTGCTGCTCCGCCGCTTGCGGCTGACTTTGGCAGGGCGCTGGGCACAGGGGGCAGGGGTCTCCTCCGCTCTTTGCGCCTCCCGCGTGTCCATGGGTTCCGGAGAGGGCTGCTCACCGTCGGGGGCCGCTGCCTTGACTGTGGCTTCCGCTTCCCGCGGCGGGTGCAGGCGAGGGTCAGGGGAGCGGGCGGGCGGCAAGGGCACCTCGGGCTCCTGGGCTTCCACCTTGGCCGAGAGGTACAGCTCCCGGGCGCTACGCATGACCAGCGACAGCTGCAGACTCCGGTGCAGCCGCAGGCCACCGCGCTGCATGCGCGAATGGTACATCTTCCACACCGACAGGGTCATGATGCGTTGCGCCTCCTTCTGCACTTCCATAGCTGCTCGACGGCGGAGGCGAGGGCGACGGGGACTCCCGGCTGGGCAGGGCAGATGGCAGGTGCACTGTGGACAACGCGCTCGTTCACGCCTCTCTCTGCGGGTCAACCCACGCTGAGACACTGCCAGGACGCTCTGCCCCGGCGCCCGCCACCCGGGCCCTTTTGTACCCGGAGTGAAGTCACCGAGACGCCCCGCCCAATCAGAGAGCCTCATCCGGGCTTTCCACAGCGCCGCGGCGAAAGACTCCTTAAAGCGACAGGGTGGAATTTACTGAGCTAAGAAAAGGGTCCCAAACTTGTGTGAGGGGAGTTCCCCAGTCCAAGCTGAGCTCTCGAGGTGGTCTGCTTCCTCAGGGTTCCCCACTGCACCCGCGCTGGCCCAGGGGAGGGGGACCGTGGATGGGGCTCAGGGTCCACCCATGGGTTGCATCTGGAGACCCCAGCGGGTCGTAGCCGGCACGTTTCCCTTCGCATCCGGAAAGATGGGTTCTAACCTGTAATCCTCAATGGGAACCGTGCCTAGTACCTACCACGCGCCTAATTAATGTTTGTTTGTTTGTTTGTTTGAATCAATAATGCTAACGTTTATTAAGCTCTTGCTACGTGCCAGGCGCTAAAGGCTTCCCTTTCACAAACATCTCGTTGATCTTTCACCTCCACTCCGCGGACGGTAGTTATATCTTATTTCTTCAGGTGGGGAAACCAAGGCAGAATGACTCGTCCAATATTTGCTAAACGAATAAATGAGACACTGCGATGAAAGGGGACCAGGGGAGCCTCCAGCTCTCCTGTCTCTCCAGCGTCCGCCAGTCCCCCTCACTCCCCTTGTTTGGAGGCGGTAAGGAGGCCGGACACGCTGCCTGGCTCTAGGGCAAAGTTGCCCACTCCACGGGTGGCGGATATCTGCAGACAGGAGCGCAGCCCAGGCTGCCATCTCCGCGTTGAGCATCCCCCCCGTTTCCCTCGGCACGAAATCCACCGTGGGAGTGGAGCTCGTAAGGCGGAGGACCTGGCAACAACACTGCCCGAGTGAACACGTGGCTGCGGCCCCCCAAACGACACAGCCGTGCTCCGCCTCTGCTCCCCGGGAGGCGGAGTTGGCATAGGACCTGGAAACTGAACAACGCAGAGCTAGAGCAGACAAACAGAAAATATCGGCCCCACCTTCCGCTGCGCACTACGGTTCCAAGAAAACCTAATTCCAGTTCCTCAAAAAACGCAGAATTGTTCGAATAGTTCCATTCATTCGTGGTGCGGCCCCTTTAAGAGGAGGCCTCCCCCCCCCCCCCCACCCCCCAGCACTGGTGCGCGAACCTTCCCGCCACTGGATCTGCCAAGACTTCCACAGCTAAATTTGGAAGTGATGACGTCGGGCGTGCGAGCGAGCCGCTTCCGGCTGCCCAAATAAGGACAAGGGCCGGGCTCTCTATAGGACCGTAGCCGGCTACTTCCGGGCGGTCGGGGGTGGTGCCTTAGCCTCCGTGCACGCCCCCTCCGCGCTCCCTCTCTGGGCACCTAGAGCTGGCTGGAGCCCCAGGTTTCCGGAGCAGCGTCCAGCGGGGTCTGCGGAGAGGGAAAGTAAAGTTTCGCTTCCCTCCCGGAGGCCAGGAAGGTGTGGCGCCCCTCCGGGAAAGCCCCCTGCCGGCGGGTAGGCGCCACTTTCAGGGCTCACACTGACGCCATCTCCCAGAGACCTACACAAAGACCTTGCCAACACAAGCGGCTACTCCCTGAGGACCACTACATTCCTGTCTCTTCCCTCCTCCCCATGGAAACCCTGTGAGGCCCCCTCTCATGTATTCCTGCCCCTCCGCCAAAAATTGATCTTCCCGTGCACCTTTGGAGCACGCTCAGGTCCTCCACTCCCGACCCCGGCACATGGAAACTCAACAATTACTCTCTCTTCTAAAAGCCTTCTCCCCAAGCTGTCCCCATTCAGCGGTCCTGCCACATATTAGCACTATCTCTGACACACAACGGGGGCGACCCTCCGAGGACTTCTTCAGACATCCCGCTCCAAAGATCAGGACCCCACTCAGGCGACAGCTGCCTCCCCCCGCCCCCATAAAAAAGCGCTTTCCCGGAGACCTCACACAGAAGGGCTCTGTCACACAGGCGGCGACCCTATGAGTCCCTCTCCAGACATTCCTGACCCCTCCTCACACGCAGAGGACTTCCCTGCAGACCATCCTCGAGCCACCACCACACCCCCTCCCGCGACCCCGAGTCGCACCCACAAAGACCTCACCCCACATAAGTATCTCCGGGGCCCCCACTCACGGCCAACCTTCCCCAGGGTGATCTCGAGGAGTCCCTCCTCCGCAGAAAAAAAAAGAGGAGAGGAGAGTCCAGCGGAACTCCCCACAGAACGCCCGCACTTCACCCTGCCCCCGCGGGAAGGTGGCGAGACCACCTCTCCCAATGCCCTTTCCCAAACCTGCCATTTCTGACCCTGAGCTGGAACCATCTCCCATCTCCTAGAACAGGATCTCGATGCAGGTTCAGGGACTCCATGAAGATGCTCTACAAGTTGAATGAGCCCCTTCCCTAGCCATAATCTCTCCTGATTTGAAAGAGACTATTATCAGTTACATTGCCCGCAAAGAAAACTGAGGTTGCGCAGCAACAATCCGAGGGGCTGGGTCTCGAACCGAGGGATTCGGAGCTCTGAGTCGAACCCAGCCAAAGAGAACTAGGACACCGCTTGGGGACCAGGATGCGAAACCACGGTACGTGCAGACAGGAAGCCTTCTCTGCCCACAACCAAGATGGCGGAAGAGAGAGCGGATGTTTCCGCACTTCGGGCCGCCGAGGCTTCTCTTTCTCCCTTGGCGGCCCCGCTCTCGATGGTGGCACGGGTCACGTGACGGGGGCGGGGGTGACGGCGCGTTCTGCACCTCTCGGAGGGAACCAGCTTCCGAGGCCGAGAGGGGAGGGGGCTCGGCCTCGGGCGGGTGGGGGGCGTGACATGTCTCTCGAAGATCCCTTTTTTGTAGTCCGAGGGTGAGTGACAGCGATAGGGGAGGACAGAGGGTGTTCTGTACAGCTGCCAGCCAGTGCCCGCGTGCCATCTGGGGCATGTCAGGCATTCTGGGCACCGCCGTCGGGATCGCCCTGTGGCCGTGTGGGAGGGGTACGCAGGGTGATATAAGGGTCTCCTGAGTCCCCAATTCGTTTGGGGGCGCAGTGATGGGCGGGAGCACCGCCTGCCCTCAGCCGCGTCCGCTGTGCCCCTGCCCGCAGCGAGGTGCAGAAGGCGGTGAACACGGCCCGCGGGCTGTACCAGCGGTGGTGCGAGCTCCTGCAGGAGGGCGCGGCGGTCGGACGCGAGGAGCTGGACTGGACGACCAATGAGCTGCGGAATGGCCTGCGCAGCATCGAGTGGGACCTCGAGGACCTGGAGGAGACCATCGATATCCTGGGGGGTTGGAGGGAGGCATGGGAGAGTCCATTACGGTGGCAGGGGGCGCTGGGAGCCAGCCCGCAGGGAGGCTGGACACCTGGGAGGTGTTGAGGGCTTTGAGGCAGAGGAGGGCGTTCTGTCGGGCTCTGTCTGGCCTTGACTCTTGACTCGCGGCTTACGCATAGTGGAAGCCAACCCAGGCAAGTTCAAGCTCCCAGCTGGAGACCTGCAGGAGAGAAAGGTGTTTGTGGAGAGGATGCGGGAAGCAGTCCAGGTAAAGAGAGTTTCCAGTGGGATGAGGATGGGGAGGTTGGGGTATCTTTACTCTCTGATGCTGTCCTTACCCCTAGGAAATGAAGGACCATATGGTCAGCCCCGCAGCTATAGCTTTCATGGAGAGGAATAATAGAGAGGTAAGGCATCCCAACCCAATATCCTCACCCCCTGTCTCAGGGTGACCCTCCTCTTTGAGTGCAAGTCTGAAGTCTGATCCCCCTGAGTGCATTCTCCTGTCTCCGGAGTATGAGTACGTCTGTCCCTCTGTGTCAATGTTCATCTTCTCTGTGCACAGTTGTCTCCATGCTGTCTACCTGCGTGCTCTTTCTGGATGTGTACAGCTGAGCTCTCTCCGTGTGTATGATCCCTTCTGCCTTTTCCTGTGGGTCTATACTGGTTTCCTGTGTGTGTGGTGGCCTTTTTTTTTCTGTTACTGTTTCCAGGATGTGTGCATACCTTTTTTTATCTGTGTACGCACTTGACCTCTGTGTGGATCCCTGTCTGCCTTGTGCCTGCACACCATTCCCCTCTGTGGGTGTGCTCGCCCCACGTGTGTACCCATTCATGCCGTTTGTTTTGTTTTGTTTTGTTTTGGTTTGGTTGTGTTGGGTGTTCGTTGCTGCACGCGGAGTTTTTTTTTTTTTTCTCTCTCTCTCTAGTTGTGGCGAGCAGGGGTTACTCTTCATTGGGGTGTGCAGGCTTCTCAGTGTGGTGGCTTCTCTTGTTGTGGAGGGCTCTAGGTGCATGGGCTTCAGTAGTTGTGCGCAGGCTCAGTAGTTGTGGCACATGGACTTAGTTGCTCCACGGCATGTGAGATCTTTCCCAGAACAGGGATTGAACTCGTGTCCCCTCCATTGGCAGGCAGATTCTTAACCACTTCGCCACCAGGGAAGTCCCCCTAGTCATGCCTTTTGTGTGCATTCTCCCCACTGCCTCTGTCTGTACACCTTTCCCCTGTATGTTGTGTGTTCATTCTTTGCATGTTGTGAAACAGCAGCCTCGCCCAATAAACCCACACGGGGTCTGGGAGGGTGGGGGGCTGAGGCCTGCAGCAGCTTGGAGTCCTATAGCAGGGTCCACATGTCTTCCAGGTGTGCTGCTTTGGGGATTAAAGTTCAAATTCTTAAATACACGTGTTTATAGGATAATAAGTATTATCCCTGGATTAACTCATTAAATCCTCACTCCATCCTCAGGTAACAGGGTTTATAGCTCTCCCCATTTTACAGATCAGGAAAGTGAGGCAAAGGAAGGTCAAACAATATGGCCTTGCAGTCACCTTGCTAGTAAGTGGTGGCTCTGAGGAACCCAGGCCATCCCAACTCCAGAGACAGCCTTCCTCACTCACCACCATCTAGATTTGCCACAAACCTTTTCTGTCTCTGCTGTGCATGGGCAACCCTCCCTGAGCCTGAGGTCTTGGCCTCCACAGATGCTTACAGGCAAGCCAGCCACCCTGAAGTCATCCAGTGACTTGCTGGACGCCAGTGTGGTCTCTACCACCTCTCGCTACATTGAAGAGCAGCAGGTTACACAGCAGGTGTGTATGGGTGGCTGGAGGCCCCGGGTTGGAGGAGCCTGCAGACAGCTCAGGGCTCCCTGCCGACCGCAGTTCCCACCCCTCCAATCTGCAGCTGATCATGGACCAACAGGATCAACAGCTGGAAATGGTGTCTGGGAGCATCCGGGTTCTGAAACACATGTCTGGCCGCGTGGGGGAGGAACTGGACGAGCAGGGCATGTGAGGCCAGGATCCTGGGGGTGGGCCAGGAGCCCTCGGCCAGCTGCACTGGTGTGCAGAGACCCTCCAGGGGCTGATGCCATCCTGATCTCGGCAGTATGCTGGACGCCTTTACTCATGAGATGGACCACACCCAGTCCCGGATGGATGGGGTCCTCAAGAAGATGGCCAAAGTATCTCACATGACTAGTGGTGAGTCCCCTGGGGGGCGGGGGGTACGCGATTTGGCAGTGGAGGGAGTGGGTTGTGGGTGGTGCTGCCTCCCCTGTGTGAACTCTGACCCTCTTGCCCCCAGACCGCCGACAGTGGTGTGCCATTGTGGTGCTGCTGGGGGTGCTCCTCCTGGTCCTCATCCTGTTCTTCTCTCTCTGATCTCGGTCCTCCCCAGGGGGCTGGTCCCTCCAGCTTGGGGGAGCCAGCAGGGCCCTGCCCCCTGGGATGAGGGGGGTCATGTCTGGGGAGCTGTCCCAAGGCTCTCATCCAGAGCCAGTAGGATCCTCAGGACCCTGGGCCGGAGCCCCCACCCACTGGTCCTGTCTCAAGTGTGCTTAGGGGGTGGTGGAGGCAGGGAGACCTCAGGCACACCCCTCCTCCTGTCTACTACCCATGCCCCAAAGCCATTGCTTTGCCCCTGTGCCTTCTACATGTGCCAACTTGGAAATAAAATCCCAGCCTTTGTTTTATATAATTTGTATCGTACAGTGTGTTCATCTGAACTTCTGGCTGCCCCTGAATGCACACACTGGGGCCAAGTGTGCATTTGTGTACATGTGTGAGGGATTTCAGTGGTTGATATTTGGTGTAGAAAAGGCTATTCTGGTTTATTTATTGGATTTCATGACGGATAATTTTATTACCATTGAAAATTCCAAACACTCATTCTTCCTTGAGGGTTTCAAGTTCAGCCTAAACATCTTTTTGCTTGCTCTGGGTCTAAGGTAGGTGCATCCCTTAGCTGTAGAGCTGAGCTGTCCCTTCCCGAGGGGCCTCTGGGTACCACTGGGCTCCCCTGTACACCTGGTCACTTCAATCCCTCTGTGACGCTTCACCCTAACAAGGGAACATTTGTAAATTTGAGGGCTTTGCCATAGAGCCTTCCTGAGTATGAAATGATTCCTGTAAGCCAGGGAAACTTGTAAATGCTGTGAATCTTGACTTTCTGTCTTAGATGGTTCCATCCTGAACATTATGTTATAGGGCATCAGGCCCACCCTTCTCAATCGCTCATTTACACACTGTAAGGTGCTGTGTGTTGCAAGGATGCCTGTCATTCCATTTGGCTGATTTGTCAAAAAGAACCAAATGTGTTCAGATCCCTTTCTTTTCTTTTTTGGCTCACACGGCTTACAGGATCTTAATTCCCCAACCAGGGATCGAACCCGGGCCACCTGCAGTAGATGTGCAGAGTGCTAATCACTGGACTGCCAGGGAATTCCCCACCCAGCTTTTTTTTTTTTTTTTTTTAAATGCGAAACCACTACCACTAATGCTGTGGTTCATGTTGTCTTGACCCTCTGTATACTTGGTTCTAAGTCTTCCTGGGGTTAAAAGATGTGTTTCTGGGAGTCGGACAGTGTTTCCACCTACCTGGAGTTGCCTACATGTTAAGACAGACGGACTTTCTGGTCACCTCAGGATTTTTGTTGGTGATGCTCTTGGCTCCCCCAAATCCCTACTTTCTGTTGGCTGCAGCTAGGCTTCAGGACTCCAGAGGGGGCTAGTCTTTGTGAAACATGCCCAAGTCACCCTGTCATCTCCCCCATGCAAGTCTGGAGCTCCCTGCAGTCATCATGGGGTGGTTGGACCTGGACTGCACGGAGATGAAGCCTCCTTGTCCACCTCCCCGGCAAAGATCTTTTGATTCGATGGACTCCCTAGGATCAGTCAAGTCTTCCTACGCTACTTGAGACAACTCTGAATCAATGGGCCCTTGAGGCATGTTGCATCTTTTCTATTTCAGTTGATAGAATCTTTTTCCATTCATATCCTCAGGACTTTACAGCTCTTCCAGGTATTTTAAACAGCCACCCACCAGCTAAATTTAGACTTGCCATCCCAACTTTAGTGTTCCTTTTTTTTTTGGCCACACCATGCAGCATGCGGGATCTTAGTTCCCCAACCAAGGATTGAACCTACATTGGTAGCATGGTTTCAGTCTTAACCACTGGACCGCCAGGGAAGTCCCCTAGTGTTCCTTCTCCTGACTTTAATGTTCCCCTGGATGCACTGGCTCAGGATGGGGTGGGGGGTATGGATGTATGTTCAGGACATGTTTCTGGGGCTGAGGGTGTCAAATAGCACAGAAGGGCAGCAAGCCAGTGGTTCTGTAATAATTTGGTGGAGCCGCTGCCTTTCTAGCTTTGGAGGGACTCCTGTGGGACACCCATGCAGAATTTAGCGCTCACACGTGTGAAGAACAGCCTAGGGAGGGTGTAGTTTGTACACACTGGGGTAACCTGGAACGAACTGGAAGCTGTTTCCTCATCTAAAAAGCCCCTCCCCCCATGCCAACATTCTAAGGCATGTTTGGCACACCCTGAGCCGGCCCCCCCCCCCCACAACCAATTTGTCAATGTGAAGCCCTGGGAGGTGGGGATGTTGCTCCGTGGAAGGAGGGGGGCCCTAATGTCAGCTTGTGTCCCTTCCTGGGCCCATCACCCCGTGCCCCAGTGAGCAGCTTGCAGCAGGGCTGTTACAAAGGCGTTTAGTTTATTCTCATCAGTATCACTGATATTCTCATGGTTCACATTTCCCAGTGCGGCTCCTCTTCTTACAGTAGTTAATGTGCAATCTCACTTACGGGCCCGGGGAGGGGGGGGGGGTCGGCCCAGGGCAGGGAGGGCATTGGCACTCCACGAGGACAGGGCGGGGGGTCTGTCCTGCGTGAAAGAGGTGCGGGTGAATGGGCAGCCAGGGGAGGTGGTGGGGGGCCCCCCACAGTCTTTTTTGCGTTTGTCAGTGATTCTCCATTTATGTTCCTTCCTGGCTGCCTGGGGTGGGGGGGTCCATGCAGCTCAGGGCAGGGCAGGGCAGGGCAGGTGGGAGGGAAAGGAAAAGCAGCAGGCCACCCAAGAGCAGGGAGGGCAGGGCGGGAGGATGCAGGGGTGGCTCCTGGGGTAAGGCACAACCCTGTCTTTGGCTCTCCTGGTGAGGAGTTTCCTCCCCTGCGCCCCTACCCAGCCCCTCTCCCCAACCCTCAACCCCCCCCCCAGACTTACACACACAGTCCAGGGAGCCAGGGGCGCCTCCTGGGGTCCCTGAAACAAGAGGGCTCCACCACCCAACCCAGTACTGCAGGGGCTTGGAGGAGGGACGGGGCAAGCCCCAACCGAGGACAAGGCAAGGAGGGGCTGGACAGGGGCCTGCCCAGGACAAGGGGGTGGGGAGGGAGAAGACCCCAGTCCCAGAGAGCTGGCCCCCGCTAAGGCCTGGAAGGAGGGGAGTGCCTGGGGACTCCGGCTTCCTTTTGGGGTCTGGCTGGAGCCTCAGCCCACCCCTCGGCCTTGGTCGGCCCGGCAGCTTGCCAAGTGACCAGGATATTGTGCTTTGGGATCTACGCTGGGGTGGGGTGTCAAAGCCAGGATCAGGGGCAGGGGAGGTGCGACTAAGGTGCTTGTGCTTTAGCTGGGGGTGTCGACTGCCCCCACCCACTTGGGCCGGCTGAGGAGGGCTAAGGTGCTGGGGCCAGGCCAGGAAAGCAGAGCGCCAGGACCCCAGCTGGACTGATAAACCCCCCCCAACCCTGCAACAAGCAGATGTCAGGAAGGACCCCCTCTTCACAGGCTGGTGGGGGCTCCTAGGGGGAGGGCAGCCCTCCAAGTCAGATTCCAAGGGTCCAGCTGGCCCCCACCCCACCTCCTGTAATCCCCTTGCCTTTGGAGAGAGAGAGGCTGCTGGGAGCAATGGGCTGGTCAGACTGGGGAGGAGACAGGCGGTGAGAAGGGCTAGAGACAAAAATGTGAAATTGCAAGGAAATGACACCCAGTGTGTGTGTGGGGGGGGGGGGGGGGTAAAAAAAAAAGAACCCTCCAAGTTTACATGTATAACTCAAAAAGAAACCCCAAAACCACTCGTGGAAATGAGCAAAGACAGAAAGAGAGGAATGGTAAAAGAAAATTCTGCAAACAATCTTTAACAATGGAAGTGGGCCTGGCCCTGCCAGGAGCTGGGCACAGCTAACTGGCCAACACCAGGGCCACCCTTGCAATGTAGCCCCGTGGGGGAGGCGTCGGGGGTGAGTGGGAGCTGGCCAGACCCACAGGAGCCCAGACAGAGCGGGGCTTGGGGCCCCACCTTGGAAACGCACGCCCACACTCCACACACATGCGCACATTCAGCCTGCCCCTGGCCCCCCACCCCGTCCTGCCTTCCACTGCCCTGGGGACCTAAGGGGACATCAGACACGGTCCCATTGGTTTGAAAAATAAAAGGAATCTTATACTTCAATATTTCATTAGCTAAAAAAATGTTTTAAAAATTATGTACAGGGGGTGGGGGCTGGGAGCCCTGCCGTGGGGGCGGGGTGGGGGGCAGGGAAGGGAGGGAAAGGCAGCAGCCCCCCCCAGCCTGCTCCCCTGGGTTCCACCCCTGGTCCTACTGCCTCTTATGTCTTCATTTGTTTAAAAGCAAAACTTCTACACACGCACACGCGCACACACACACACACATGCACATCCACACGCTTCTGTGAGCCCCGGAAACCTCTCCTATCCTCAGAGACCCTCGGTCTGCCCCCAAGGGCCCCCCATCACTCAGGACGTGCCCCCTCTCAGGCCCCAGGGGGCTTGTGGTGGCGAGAGGCTGAGCGCAGGGTGGGGGAAGAGAAGGGCGCTGGGCCTGCCACCACCCACCACCTTAGGTCTGCCATGGAGTTTCTCTGAGCCTCAGTTTCCTCAGCTGTAAAACGGGCAGTCCTCACAGCCTCGCCTACCCCAGCCCCCAGGCGCAGGGACAGACGAGGGAGATAGGAAGGCGCTTTTGGAAACGTGGAAGCACTGGGAGGTGGTGGGAGGGGTCCTGAGAACCCGGGGCCCCTGTGAGTCCCAAGGGGCTGCAGTGGGGGGTGGGGTGGGGGGGCGGAGGCTGAGGAATGCTCCCGCTAGGTGGCCCTGGGCCTGGGAAGGGGGTCTTCCCAAGCCCCCCAGGCTGGCCCCTCCCTGTGCCTGGCCTGGTGAGTGGGGACAGTTGCTCGGGGTTAGGAGAGGGGGAGCAAGAGGCCCCTGGCTGTGCACGAATGTGTGCTAGAGAAGGCAACGCAGACCTCGCACCACCTGCGTCCTCTCCCAGCCCAGATCCCCGACTGGATTGGGGTCAGGGGGTGGGACAGGGGAGGCAGAAGGGCCAGGAGCATGCAGCACCCCCCGCGGGTCCTGGGGAAGGACAGACAGTAGCTCGTGACCAAGATGGTGGGCGGGTGTGACAGGAGGGGGAGTGTGACGGCCCCGCGGGAGGGTCCGGTGGGGGTTACTGGAGGGCCTCCTCGGCTGAGGGGCCGGCCTCGCCGTCATGGCTGGCCGTCTCGAAGCCGTGCTCCACACCCATCATGTCCGGCTCTATCTTGCCCGTGTAGCTGATGAAGGTGGTGTAGGCGTCACCCTCGGCCATGAGTGGCTTGACCTTGGGGATCCAGCTCTTCCGCACGACACGGCGGGCATTGGTGCACATGTCGGCTGCGATGGCATTCATCTCGCTCTCCTTGAAGTTGGGGGCAAAGTTCTGGCAGTAGTCTGTGCGGGCAGAATGGGTAGCTGGGGCTGAGCGTGGCCCCTGGCCTCCCGCCCTCCTCATAGGCACTCAACCACCATGCTGCTCCTGAACCCCGCCCCCTCCGCCCCACCATGGCACCCCTGAACCCTCCTCAGAGCTGAGGGAACCGAGGCCTTGCAGACAGCACGCTAAACCACACCAGCAGGCCTGGGCCTGACTGAGCTTGGCTGTGTGTGTGGGATGTGTGGATCTGATGTGGGATGGCCCAGTGCTCTTGAAAAATGTGGGTCATTTGCCAAAATTTAGAAACTGAGAGATTCCACTTGAAAACCTAGACATCCCTCCTGACAACTGGCTGAGGCCTGGCCACTTCATCACCCCCATGACTCGCCGAAGTTTGAGACCCCTCCCCTTGGCTTCGTGGCTTTCCTTCAGTGTCCTACCCACCCCATGCTCCCACCCCACCCCTGCCAAGAAATCTCTGTGAGAAATCACAGCCCTCTTCCCAACAAGCCTAGATTGAACCTCAGAATGCTTCTTAACACCAAACCCTACCCACCCATCCATCAGGGCCAACACCAGAGAAAAGGATCCTCTGCCTGCCCCAGGCCCCCCATCCCCCAACCCCAGAAGGGTGGACACTCACACTTGACGGCGTGGAGGACACGACTATCGAGCGGTTTGCGGCTGGGGTTGTTACTGGAAGAGCGGATGCCAGTGCCACAGCTGTTGGCCAGCGTGTTCCTGGGCAACGGGTATGGGGGAGGGAAGTCAGGCCCCTTGTGGTGGTGGTGGGGGCGGACATGAGGTAGCCCCATTCCCCCCACCCTCCGGGGCTCTGGTGTGGGCCTCACCGGTCAAAGAAGGAAGCCAGGAGGCGCCGCAGCAGGACCTTGTGCCGCGTGCCTGCGCTGACGTGGCAGTTCATGAGCTGTGCCCTGGTGATGTACACATTGGTACCTGGAAGGGGGGAGCCACAGGATGGCCAGGAGGTCCAAACCGCCATGTTCACCACTCGGCCAGGTCCTGGCCTGAGCCCAACCAAGACCCTCCTCGACAACTCAACCCAGAGCGGCCTCCTCAACACTCGGGAAAGGACAGAGGCTGTGGCACCACCGTCCATGGGGCACCCAATGTGCTGAGCCTAACACAGCCACCAGCGTCAGAAAGAACAGGCAGCAGAGGCTCGCACCCTGGCACCCTTAATCTGAGGGCCAAATTCTTAACCAGTGTGTTAGTCAACCCTCAAAGCACCCCTATGAAGCCACTGTCTACTCCCGTGAACAACGCCAGCCAACGCTTACACCAGCCTCCTGGGTGGAAACCTTCAGGCCACTTTTTGATTTGTACCAATGCGAAGGGGTGTCAGCTGGCCCGGGACACAGCCAGTGGGCGGCAGGGCTGGGGCTGGAGCTTGAGCCTGGCTCCTAAGCACTGTGCCACGGGCCACTGGCCCGGAGGGCACCAAGGCCCAAGGTGGGGGAAGGGGGAACTCAGGGAGGAAGTGAGGCCAGCCCACCTGTCACCAGCTCCAGCTTCTCTGAGGGGTCGCCCTCGTCGTAGAGCTTGGGGTGGCAGCGGTTGCCAATCTGGTTGATGAGTTCCGCGGGGAGAGACGCCAGGTCCTGCCGCACTCGGATGCGATTCCGGGACTCAGGGGCCACCTGCTCGGGGAGGGCCTCCACCTTCTCGGCTGTGAGGAGAGAGGGCGGTGTGCTGGGGACGGGGGTGGCGGTGGAGGGGGAGTGGGGCCAGGCCTGGGGTGCAAGGGCGCCTCACCGGTCTGACCGACGTTCATCATGCTGTACATGGTGTACATATTGCAGATCTGCCGGTACTGCTCGTCTGTGCCCTCCTCGCCCGCGTCCTCCTCCTCATCCTCCTCGTTGTGGTAGGAGCCGGGGCTGTCGCTGGTGTAGGCGCTTGAGGTGCCCGGGCTGGTCCGCTCTGACGTGCTGGGCCCACTCACCACTGTGCCTGCTGCCACTGCCGCCGCTGCGCCCGTCGGTTGCCCAGCGCCGGCCCCTGCCGCCACCCCGGTGGGCTGTGCTGCTGCCACCACTGGGGCCTGCTGGGGCGGCCGGCTGGCAGCCAGGTCTGGCGTGGAAAACTTGGCCATCTTGCGGCTGCCATTGCCACTGCTGCCACCCCCGGCCTCCTTCTGGCCGCTGTCCCACAGCCGCTTGGCCACGGGCGTGCACTGCACAGAGTCCGACTCCTGCTGCTCGGTCTTGACGCGCGACACGAGGGGCAGCGGGGTGCCGCAGGCCGGCCAGCTCGACGTCTGTGCCACAGGGCTCTGAGGCTCGGATGAGGGGGCCTCCTCGGCGTGCAGGCCCTGGGAGTCGCAGCTGGGGGAGCTCACCTTGAGGAAGAACTCTGTGCCTTTCTCCATGATCTCCTGGATTTGCAGGAAGCCGGCCGTGTACATGAGCAGGAACTGGTCGCCCATGTTCATGCTCAGCCGGCCTGTGTAGCAGAAGCTGAGGATCTGCTGGAAGGACTGGGGCTGCACAGCTGCCGGCAGCTCCACCACCGCGCTCCGGCTGCTGTTGAACAGGTCCCGGAAGTAGGAGCTGCTGGCGGCCAGCACAGCCCGGTGGGCCTTGAAGGCGTGGCCCTTGACCACCACCGAGACATCACAGTACAGGCCCTGCAGCCGCTGCTCGTTGAGGCACTCCAGAATGCTGTTGCCGAAGTTTGGGATCTCCATCTGCAGGGTCTGGGCCATGGTGGCAGCGGCTGAGCAGGGGGGGACAGGGAGAGACGGAGGGTTGGGGTCAGGTGGCAGACGTGGCCCGCTGCAGGGAGACACGCGGGAGCGTGGACATCCACATGGTGGAATTTGCCACGACTGTAAGAATCGCAGGAGCCGCCCACACCTGTCCCAGTACAGCCGAGGCCCTGTGACAGACAGTCAGATCAGCTAAGTCAGCTATGGGCCACATGCTGTCCCTTGCATAAGGGAGGGCAAAGGCATACCTACACGTCCGTGCTTGAATATCAAATGAGATAACACAGTGAGCACCCCGTGAGCATTAACCAGCACTGGCACTACACACGCAGGGTAACTGGCAAAGAAACACCAAGAAGGCAGAGTCATCTGATTTTTCACACTGCGTTTACAGTGCTGAGCACGTGACCCTCAATCAGTGTTTGCTGAATGACTGAATGACCACTTGAGAAACCCTGAAACTGCACAAGAGCATCACGAGTCATCAGGACAATGCAAATAAATCCAAACCACAGTGAGACACCGTTTCATGAAACCCACTAGGCTGGCTAGAATAAAAAAGATAAGTATCGGTGAGGATGAGAATCGGTGAGGATGGGAAGTGAATCGGAACCCTCCTACACTGCTGGTGGGAATGTGAAATGGTGCAGCTGCTATGGAAAACCGTTCAAATGATTAAACATGAAGTTACCATATGGCCCAGCAATTCCACTTCTAGGAATTATCCCTGAGAAATGAAAACATATATCCACACATAACACATACACCTGAATGGGAATGTTTACAGCAGCACTATTCACTATAGTCAAAAGGTGGAAACAACCCAAGTGTCCATCAACTGATGAACGGATAAGCAAAATATGGTCAATCCACAATGGAATACCACTCAGTTATAAAAAGGACCAAACTACTGATACACGGTACAACTTGGATAAACCCTTAAGACATGCTAAATGCAAGAAGCCGGATAAAAAGACCTCAGATTATACCATCCTATTTCCGTAAAATGTCCAGAATAGGCAAATTGATAGAGACACAAAGCAGATGAGTGGTTGCCTGGGGCTGGGGGCTGGGGTGGGAGGACTGGAGTCGTGTGAGGTGCAGGGCTTCCTCTTGCCCTGAGAAAAACGTTCAGAAACTGTGGTGACCAATGCACAACTCGGTGAATATACTAAAAACTCTGTGAACCTGTACACTTTAAACAGGTGAACTGCTTGCTATGTGCATCTCAATAAAGCTGTTAAAAGAAGAAACCTTAAGACTAATGTCCTCCGTGCAGAACTGGGGATGACACTTGCCATGTACATTCTTAAGGTCTTTTATTTTTTGGCTGCACTGCGTGGCTTGTGGGATCTTAGTTCCTCGACCAGGGATTAAACCTGGCCTCTCAGCAGTGAAAGTGCAGAGTCCTAACCACTGGACTGCCAGGGTGTTCTGTCTTAGGGTCCATCTTTTAAAATTTGAATCTGGTGAATATATTGCCTTTTTACAAAAGTAAATAATATTTAAATACCACAAGCACTTAATTTATGCAAATTCACCCCAAAGCGCTTGAGGGGTAGGTGGACAAAGAATGTGAATTTCTCAGGCAGTTCTACAGAATTGCTCAGGGAGCCCACCCCCATCCTGACCTGTGAGGTACCACCTGGGGGGGGGGTGGCCTGGCACCTCTCAGATATGTGACCTTCTGCATCAGAGCCTATTCCATCAATGCACATTCCAACCCAGGAGGAAGAGCTGGTTGGGTAAGGACGGCATGTCCCATACTCTGGGGATAATCATAAAAGGGCTTTTAAGGGAAGATGTGGCTTTTTAAATGATCCCACTGGTAACTGAGAGTCCCCTGCCAGTCTATAGGTGTGGAGGGCAGTGGTCCTGAATGGGCAGGTAGGGGTGAGAAGAGAGGCCTGTGCAGAGTCAGGCTGGTGAGAAGAAAGAGGGAAAAGGAGAAAGTGTGTGCAAAGGCCCTGGGGCAGAAACTAACTACAGCCCCCCAGCTGTTCTGCTCTTACTCCCACATTGGCTCTCATGCATCTTTCAGTTTTTTGTTCATTAGCAAGTCCATTCTAAGTTGCCTTTGTGGGCTGAGCATTGGGGATGCAGTGAAGACTTGGATCCTACCCAGGTTCACTCAGAAAGGGCTACCTGCAGGAACACAAGGGGCCATGTGCCCATGGGCTCAGAGGTGTACTTTGGGGCCAGGGTGAGTCCTGGCTCCAGAACTGACTTGCTTCAAGGAACAGGAGCTCCAAACCTTTGCTTCTTCATTTGGAAATAAACATTGTGAAAGCCAACCTGATTCTGCAAACTCAACCTGAACTCACTGAGCTGCTCCATATGGGAGACTCTGAGGGAGATGCAGGACCTGCCCTCCCAGGACCCCGGCTACCAGAGGAGCTGACATGTGATCTGTATGAGCTCCGTGAATCCTCTTAGCAAGGCTATGGGGGTGATTTCATACTCCCAATTCTCAGCTGGGAAAACTGAGACCATGTGGAAGTTAAGGCCTGTCCTGAGGTCATTCATGAGCAAGTGCTAGAGACAAGATTCAAACTCACATCTGATGGGCACTAAAATCCATGGTTTCCCTCAGCTGTACCCTCCTCTTCCTCATCAAAATCAGTGTTACCACCCCAAAAAACAAAAAGGCAATCAGGAGGGGGAGGCAGAGACAGGGAAATCCTAATTAGAAGGCAGCATTTACCTCCCATGAGAGCAAACTAAGGGCTGGACAGGCTAAGAACTGGGCCTCTGAATGAGGAGGTAGGGGAAACCGAGGCACTAAGAAGAAGTAAAGGATAGAGCCCAGAGAGACTCCTCCAGGGCCCTGGGAGCCCTGACCCACCTCCCCAGGCTGCCAAACTGAAGACCCTCTGGGTACTGGGGCCCAAGTGACAGGGCTGAGGCAGCCAAGGAAGAGGCTGGCTGGCCTCTAGTCCCTGGAGTGGTGCTCTAGACCCCTGGCTCGGAAGGCTCACACCCCAAGGGGAAGGACCAAGGCAGGACAGGCATGAGGTGGAGCTAAAGCCCCTCAGGCCTGGGTTCTGCTGCCAGCCCCACTCTGAAGCTGCATGATCTCAGGCCAGCCCCCCACCTCTCTGTGCCTCAGTTTGTTTTTCTGTAAAATAGGGAGGCACTCATCCAACCCACCCCAATGGACTGCAAGGTGCTGGGGACACAGCCCTGAAGAGGACTGGATGTGCCCGCACACAGCTCACTGTCTAGTGAGGAGACATAGGGCATGATTTAATTTGAGTTGGGGTGAGTGTGTCATCAAATGGCCGAGGTAAAGGTGGGAAGACGGAGAGAGCAACCAACAGTCCTGGGCAGGAAGGAGGCAGGTGCAGTCTGGAGATGCCAGAGGAGGCAAGTGTGGCTGGAGGTCAGCACAGGATGTGGGGCAGACAGGCCCTGGCCTGGTGAGGATGAACATCTGAGAGTGAGCAGTGGGAAGCCTGGAGCAAGGGAGACTGGGTCCAGACCAGCTTTAGGAGCCTTCCTGGCATCAGCAGTGGGGACAGAGAGAGGGGGGTGAGTGCCTCGGGAGTGAGCCTCTATGGAAGACAGGGCATCGTTTTAAAAGTCATATAGACAGGGGACCTCCCTGGCGGTCTAGTGGTTAAGACTCTATGCTTCCACTTGGTGGGGGAACTAAGATCCTGAAAGTCACACAAGAGACTGTCAATTCTAGAGGGGCAGGCATGGTGGCAGATCTGTTCATGATTAGCTCATCAGAACAGAGGGAGGTGGTCAATAAATATCTGTAAACGTGTTAAGTAGTGCAGAGAGAGCACCAAGGCAGGAGTAGATGACTCCTGTCTGGGACACGGCAACTGTTGGGGGAGCATAGGGGAAGCGGGGGAGAGGGCTGAAGCAGTACAGACATGGATGTGGATGCTTCTGGGGCATTCCAAAGGGTCCTCCTAACCGCGCTCGGTGTGCCGGACACTGCTGCACACATTTCCCAAGGGCTACCTAAGTGCTCACAGCACTCCGCAGAGAAGGCTAGGAGCGCCCCACTTTATGTGTGGGGACCCCAGCACTGCCCTGCCCTGTCCCAAGCAGCTGGACTTCAGGGCCTGATCCCTCACCAGGAATTGGTGCAGGTGGCTTTGTGGGAAGTGCTGAGCATGGGAGCACTAAGCTTCTCAGGATAACGGGAAGGAACAGAGATGCAAGGAGGGGCTCCTAAGGGCAAAAGCCAACCTGACATTCTGAGGTCCCTAGGCCTCATGAACCCCATGGAGCCTCAGAGTCCAGTACCCAAGGCTTCGAAACCTTCAACTAGCAATTGGGGTGGGGGAGTGGGGAACGCACAACTTGGGCAAAAGGCTGATGCAATCAGTGCACAGGAACCCCCTTCTGTGGGGGGGTGGGCGGGGTGTTGGAGGTGGAAGAGGCCGCTGGAGACCCCAGAGACCCACCTCCGGGTTCCTCTCCCTCCCGTGGTCCCAGTCCAGACTGCCAGACTCAGAAGAACAACAGCCCGTGGTCCTGCCCCTCACCTACACTGGGAGGAGCCATGGAGGCACGATAGGGCTTCCAGAAGAAACAGGTCTAAAGCAGCTGGCGCCTGCCCTGGGTCATCTGCTGGTTGGGAAGCGGTAGGATGCAGAGCCAGGGGTGGGAAGTCTTCAAACCAACCAACAGGGACTTCCCTGGTGGTCCAGTGGCTAAGATTCCATGCTCTCAATGCAGAGCACCCGCGTTCGATCCCTGGTGAGGGAACTGGATCCCACATGCATATCGCAACTAAGAGTCCACATAACGAAAATAAAGATCCCATGTGCCGCAACTAAGACCCAGCGCAGCCAAAATAGCAAACAAATTAATTAAAAAAAAAAAAGATATAAATACAGCTGATTCACTTTGGTGTACCTCAAAAGGTGGTACAAAAGTATAAAGCAATTATATTCCAATAAAGAGCTTAAAAAAGAAAAAAAAAAAGCCAACAATTCTGTCCCCACCAACGGAAGCCCCCCACCCATACTGCACAGTTCCCCCTCAGACAGACCTTTGTCTAAGCTGTGCACCCTACCTGGAGCGCACTTCTCCTCCTGCTGCCCATATCTTCCTCATCCACCCTCAGCTACCCCCTGATCTGAGAACTCTTCAAACTGGAGAAGATGCCCTCTTCTGCACTGCCCCCAACCCCCGGCTGTAGCACCCTTATGCAAGGGCAGAAAACTGTATTTGAATTCTCTCTCCTCACAACTTGGTGCATCAGCCCATTCACCTTCTGGGGTCCCCAGGTCCCCCTGGAGGGGAGGGGCAGCCCCCAGCCCCCCACAAGACCAAGGGGACCCTTCCAGCATCACTACTCCTGGCCCAGGATGAGTGGGTTTCCCGACGAGATGCAAGGGCGCGACACATGGTTTCCATGATCTCTCAACAGTCACTCAACAAATATTTGCTAAGCGCCTGCCTGGGGCAGGAAGTATCCAGAGCCAGGGGCAGGCCACCACTAAGACAAGGCCCTGCCTCTGGAGCGCATGGTCTGGAAAGAGACACAACCATTCATCCAGAGTCACACAGATCAATGAGCTGCAGGTCCACACCTCTGACCCACCCAGAAGAGGGGACACTGGAGCTGAGATCTGGGGAGTACAAGGGGATGGAGGTGGGGGGTGATCTAACGGGGCAGTGGTGAGCTGGGAGTGTGGCCCTCAATGCACAAGGAAGGTGTGTAGAGCCTGGAGGGAGAAGCAGGGTATGGCCCTCCCAGAAAGTGGAGGAAGGTAAAGCTGACTCTGGGCTCAGCCATTAGTCTGTTTCTCTCCACTGGGGGATCACACCCAGTCTCAGGGCTCTGCTGTGGACTGAATCGTGTGTCCCCCACCCCAATTCCCATGTTGAAATCCTAATCCCCAGTGTGGCTGTATTTGGAGACAGGGTCCTATTTGAAGGTAATTAAGGTTGTGAGGTCGTAAAACTGGGACCCTAATCCAACAGAATTCTTTGTCTTTATAAAAGGAACAGAGATTTCTCTCTGTCTCTCTCCAAGTGCACACACTGAAGAAGGGCCACATGTGCACACTAGAACCCAAACAGAA
Organism: Hippopotamus amphibius kiboko; assembly: GCF_030028045.1. Classification (NCBI taxonomy): domain Eukaryota; kingdom Metazoa; phylum Chordata; class Mammalia; order Artiodactyla; family Hippopotamidae; genus Hippopotamus; species Hippopotamus amphibius. Next base: position 11,995,971 of record NC_080200.1, on the reverse strand, counting down.
CCTGACTGCGCTGGCGTCTTGGACTTCCAGCTCCCAGAACCGTGAGAAAATGTCTGTTGTTTGAACCGCCCAGTCTACGGTATTTTGTTATGGCAGCCCCAGCAGACTAAGACAGGCTTGAAACACCATCTACTTGGACTTCCATGGTGGTCCAGTGGTTGAGACTCCATACTTCCAATGCAGGGGGCATGGGTTCGATCCCTAGTTCGGGAAGATCCCACATGTCACGTGGAAAGGCCAAAAAACCCAGACCAAACCAAACCAAAAACTGTCATCTACTCGCCTCACAACTCCCTCACAGAGGCCCTGGCCTGGACCTCCCCATGGATAGCAGACTTGCATGGGCCCCAGATGCCAACACAATGCATCCTCAGCTGAGCTCTTGTGCCCTCAAGCCGGCTCTGGTTGCAGTGTGCACAAGCTCCAGCCTTCCTTGCTTGGGTTGAGACCCTCAAATTCACACCCCCAACTCCTTCAAAACCAGTTCTCACCACCTGGGCCCCTACCATGTGTATGGGGGCCCTGCACTAAGGCCTGCCAGCTCTCGACTTCCTACAATGCAGACACCTAGATGGTCAGAGCCCTTCACACCCTCCTGATCGCCTATCTCAAATTTCCAAAGACTGAGCCTTTCTCAACCCCGATTCTTCTGGCCACTTCTCCTGCTTGACTTTTCCTCCTTGGCACTTCCTGCCATCTACCAACTAGATGTGGCTTTGTGTCAGCTCCACCAGGGCAGGGCGTCTGCCCACCTGGTTCACACTGCTGAGTCCTCTGCCCCTACAACTGGACAGGCACATGATTGTTGTTTGTGGAATGAATGAAGAATTATTTCCGTTACTTCCAACTGGCCTCCCCTTTCAGTCATGTTGTGACTAGAACAGAGTGGGACTGGGAAGAAGTCTCTGGATAGGGGTGCCACCTGCACTGCAGTGGGGGCGCCAGGGCCAGCGTGGAGGGTGCTGTACAGTGAGGCACCCTCCTCTGGCAGCCACGCCAGGTGGGTAGCCTGCAGCCAGGGTCCCACTTGGGGCTCAGTGTAACTGAACTTGGGATTCCCACCGACTGCTCCGGCTGCCCTACTGCCAGATCCCGCTGGGGTGCTGCAGGCTTGAAACAGAAGCGCTTGTGTGGCAGTGCAATTCCTGCGAGTGGAAACTGCCAGCTCTTTGAGGAAGCTCCGAATTCCCCAGCCAGCAGAGGCTGGGGGACAGATCTGTGCCTGCCTCACCAGGGACTGTCTTTTCTGGCTGACTTTCCAGGGAAGTGGTGAGCTGCCCATTGGCATGTAGGCCAGTTAGGAGAGCCCACCAACTCCAAGTATAAGGACAGAAGGCCCCTGGAAAGCCCCACAATCCTTCACCCAGCTCAGCATGAGGTCAGAGTGACAGCTGGGGGTAGGTAAGTAGCACACCCCCGAGGCTGCCCCGGGTGCATTCCTGGCCCAAAGCCATTCAGACCCTCTGTAGGGGATGAACTGGAGAGCAGCTTAGGGAAACATCAGCTACTGAAGAACAAGGCTTTACCCGACTGTACAGATCTTTTTTTATGTATATGCACATTTAATTCGCTTTTTCCCTGAAAAGCTCCTGTTAACTCCACAGTGGGTGACAGGATTAGCAACCATAGGTGGCACTCACGTCACCCCTCCTGTGCACCAGCACCTGGTGAGGGCTCAGCTGTTCCTCTCACCAGTTTCTGAGGAAGAAATGAGGCTTCCTGCCATCTTATGGATGAGGAGAGTGAGGCCCAGGGTGGCATCCAGGCCACGTGGCTCCTGTCCAAGAATCAGGAGGTAATGGCAGCTGGGGCTTCCTGACCACAGCCGGCCCAGGCCGTGCTCGTCTTCTACACGGTCACAGCTAGACCCATCTCCTGACTGGGTAAATTGAGACTCAGAGAAGCCAGAGCCAAGAAGGGAAGTCACGACCAGAGCTGGGGCCTGCTGCCTGCCTGGGGCCCCTACCCGAGGGCTCCGAGAGCTGCTCTTCCCACTCCCCCTCTGGAGGCCTTCCTCCTTCGCCCAGCCTCCCCCAGTTATTCTCTACTCTTCCTCCCTCACTGCCACCTCCAGGAATGAGCAGTCTAGCCTGCTGCCTCTCCTCCCTCCCTCCTCCTACTCTCTCCTCGCAGTCCTCAGCAATCTGGCCTCCTCCTGCAGCAGCTCCTGGAAGAACCCAGCCAGGCCCCACACACCTCCCACTCTGACCACAAGCCCACCTTTCAGAGTCACCTCATAATCCCCGTGTGCCTTCCCACCCGAAGGGCAAGGGGGCAGGGTGGCAGCTGCAAAGGGACAAGGGAACTTCAAGTGCAAAGGCCCTGAGGTGACACTGGGGAGGCTAACACAAAGGAGGTGGGCGGATACCGGCCTGGGGTCGTTGAGATGTCCTTGGAGACCCTGCAGGGCCTTGGCAGGACAAAAGAATCAGAATCTGCTTTTACTAGGCTCAAATATCCCTTACAAAGCTTCCCACTTAGAATGAGAATTATGCTTCCCTTCCTCTACACTCCCAGGAAACATTTACCTACACTAGTGCTCACCCCACCCCCCACGTCGGTCTTCCCCAACTATAACAGGAGCAGCCACCTCAAAAGGCTGTTTTAAAGATTAAACCACCTTAAAGTAACACAGGTAAATTGGTGCTGACTTTGCAGCTGGTGCCCAGCCGCTATGACTAGCTATGTCCCCTTCTGTCTGTCCCTAGCCCCTCGCAGGACTGCAAACTCCCTGACAGCAGCTGAGGCATCTTCTAGGACTCACAGTCTCCCAGAATCTCAGGCCGTCTTAGGAGCTATCATGAGCTACCAAGGCCGTACTGACTGAGGGCTCCCCCGCTGCCTTCCCAGCATCATCCAATCTCACCCCAGACACCAACCTCTCACGTGACCCTCACAATAACCATGCAGCAGGGCGCCACAACTGCGGCCCTGCTGCCACTGTGCCAGATCATCTTCTCTGGTGGGGGCTGCCCTGCACAATATATGATACTGAGAAGCATCCCTGGCCTCTGTTCCCCAGCCCCAGCTGTGACAACCAAAAATGTCTCCAGACATTTCCCAAGTGTCCCCTGAGGGGGGCAGAATCACCTCTGGTTGAGAACCACTGTGGTGTAGGAATGCCTGCTTGTCCCCAATTATCACATGTGGGAATTGAGGTGCTGAGGTCACGACCTTCGCCCAGGGTCTCCTGGTTGAGCAGAGTGGCGCTAACAGTGGAATCCAACCCTCCACTACACCATGTCCGCTCACCTTTACCCACCCTCTGCCTAACTCAGCTGCTGTCCTCACAGAAGGTTCTCAGATCTCTAAGGATGCTGAGACTTCCACATCCTGTCTATCCCTAGGAGTCAGGGGCAATGACCACAGCCAGACACTGGACACAACGTGACGGCCACCTGCTCAGTCCCGCTTCACAGCCTCTGAGGCTCAGAAGGCTCTCCAGGGGAGACAGAGGAATGATATTCTTGGCCAAGGGAACCCAGGGGCAGAGGACCCAGGGAGGCAGGTCTGCATGCTCATGCTAGGCATAGGCTTAAGCTGAGTGAAAAGTGGGTGCAAGTGCTCAGAGCAGCCGGGCACCCAGGAAAGAGATGGGGGTGATAAGAGGCAGAGAGGACCCAAGAGAAGCAGCACAGGCTGGTGCACACACTGCCTGCATGTCTTCAAGGTCAGCTCACCATCACCTTAAGTGCTGCAAGCCCCACCTGAACCTGGCAGACCCTCCTCCATCACGGGCTCTGGCAGTGACACTGATGAGCCGGGTCAGACCTCGCAGGACCAAACCGCAACCTTCTCCAAACTCCGTGCCTCCAGGCTGACCTCCATGATGGGTCCTGCCAGACTGACCAAATCTCATCTCCTTGAGACCCTGCTCAAGAACCTGCTTGGGCTTCCCCACTGCTTGGCCGGGGCATCAGATTTTAAAAGGCTTTGGATGCAGGCCAAGGGGTCTAGACTTGCATCTGGGGGCGATGAGGGGATCCAGGAGACCCTGAGATCAGGCGCTTCTTTTCTGGGAAAGGCACTAAGGGTCTTTATCTCCACACTAGGGTCACCCTTCACTCCTTCCCTCAAGAAGACAAGATGTTTAGGGCATTCAGCAGGAGCCTGGCACATGCTCAATAAAGGCTTTCAATGTGCTGTCCCGTCTGCCTAGAACATTCGCCCCTTCCCGCCCCAGCTCCCCCCACCAGCAGGCTGATTTCTTATTATTCACAGCTCAGCTCGCCTGGAAGCCTTCCCTGACCACCCAAATCTAATGCTTTCCATGCACCCCAACACCATCACTTCACCTTTATTGGAATGGCCAAAAAGTTCACTCGGGTTTTTGTGTAAGATGTTGTGGAAAAACCTGAACGAACTTTTTGGCCAACCCAATACTACACTAATGAACGTGGGGATATCAGAAGTGATCTTGATCATTTGTTTGTCTGAGACCGGTCACCTTCACTACAACAGAAGTTGCTGAGAGCAGCTCTAGAAGCTGCTTTTCAGGGCTGCTCTCCGGGCCCCAGCAGGGAGTTGGCACCCATGAGAAAGCAAACTGTCCCAAGGGTCCCTTTACTTGTTGCTCTTGCCTGCCAGGCCATTTTGGCCTCCTCTGGCGCCCCAGGTCTGCACACCCTAAATTCTCACAGAAAAGCAATTACTAAGAGTGCTTTCTCCAGCTCCAGGCAGACTCACTGCTCCCTTCTCTGCCATCCACACACAGCAGCCAACTCCTACCAGTCTCTGCCCCCGTTCCAGCTCTATGGCTGGAGGTAGCCGCCCCATCCTCAGTACCCAGCCCAGAGTCCTGCTGAGGCCCCAGCCTGCGTCATAGCAGCCAGCTTCAGCCCAACCAGGCAGGGGGAAGGCTTCTCTACATGGGGCTGCTGGCCCAGTTTCTATCCCTCCCAGAACCAGGAGGCCAGCCAAAGAGGGGAGGAGGGCCGAACCCAGGTGGGGGCAGTTCTAGGAACTATGGGGAGACTGGGGGAAGGGAGAGAATGAGGTGACAACCCACCATGAAACTCAGATCTGGCTGATACCACTCGACCTAGCAGTTTGTGGTTCCCGTCTCAGGTGCTGAGGATTCCAAGTTAACATTCCCAGTCACATCGGTAACAGCCTTGCAATTAGCCCAGAAAGAAAGAACAAAAGCAGGGGTGGTCTGACCTGGGGCCAAAGTGAGGAAAAGACAAACCAGGAAAAAAAGCAAAAATCCAACTCTGGAGCCAGTCTCCATCCTCATAATCACCTCCCCCTGCCAGCCTACAGCTCTGTGACCCCTGAGCTCTTGGCTCCCTTTAGAACAGGGGGTGACCTGGCCTCTGGGAAAGAAGCTTCCACTGCTCTGGCTGCCTGGGACACCATGAAAACTCTGTCCACAAGGGTACTGACCCATCCCTTGGGATGGGCAAGAGAAAAGTCCTGGACAGAGAATTCCCACAGGAAATCCAGAATAGTGGGGAGCTCTTCCAGTCATGCCTCAGAGGCCAGTTACAGAGGACTGTGGGTTAGGCCTGAGATTCAGTCAATCCCAGTCTGCCACTGTCTAGTTGTAGGACCTGGGACCAAGCCACCTGGAGCCTTGGCTTCCTCCCCTGTACCATAGAGAAGGCCTAAGCTGACCTGGTGGTGGTGAGCAGTCAATGTGCTCATCTAACCAGCAAGCTCAGCACAGGGCCAGGGAAGGGCACCCCAGAGGCAGAGCCCTGGGACCGGTAGCACCAAAGGCCTGGGCCAGAGTGTAGGTGGCCTGGTTTGATCCCCTTTTTGGTGACCTGCCTTCACCCCATCAGGGGCCTCCAAGACACAATAAACAGAGCTTTATATGCTCACCTCTCAGGAACCCATCTGCGTAGAGCTGGTGCCTACAAGGCTATGAGGTCCCAACCCCTAGGCTTGAGCCTCAAGGCTTTGGTCACAAAAGTGGGGAAAGGCTCTTAGGACCCTAAAGTACTCAGATAACAGGGGCTAGGCTGCCTGCAGATATATGGGGTGGGGGTGGGCAAAAGAGTGGTAAACAAGATGCCCAAGCTAGGTGTTCCAGACTATTTCCCAAGCTGCCCAAACAAACGTCCACCTGATGGGCTAGCACCTTGGAGTAGCCTGCTGAGGCTTGCCTAAAGGGTAGGTAGGGACTCAGAGCCTCACAGGCAGGGATTAGGTGTGAGAAAGAAGAAACCCCTCAGGTTTCGCCCCCAAGCTAACACCTGGCCAGGAAGGGGGGGGGGGCGAACCATGGCACGTGCCTTTTGATCACATGAGTTTCTCCGGACCTACTCCCACATCCCCACTAGCCTACTTAGTGCAAAGACTCTGCCTCCCCTCACCCCCACTCCCAAAGCTCCTACAGTAGTTCCTCAACCTACCTGATCTCCGCTGTATCTGGTCCTCGCCACCCCCTCCCCACTCTCCGAGCCCTAACCTCCTGTGACCCCTGCAAACATCTCAGGGATCTCCTAACCGCCCCCACACGAACTAACTCCGCCCACACCCACCCTGCCCCACTTCCTGGGCTTCTCCTCAACCTCCCCCAGGCCTGTAACCTGACCCACCTCCTTCAGCGCCCCGACAGTACCTGCAAGCCCGGCCCCTCCCCGCCCCTCCCCGGGGCCGTTTCCCTCCGGCCACGCCGCTCTCCCCTCCTCCCCTACTCTCGGCCGGCTCCTCCTTCCCCTCCCCCTCCGGTCTCCCCGGGCGCCTCCTCACTTTTTCTCAACCGGCCGTCCCTCCAACTTCCCGGGCCTCCCGGCACCTGCCCGAGCCTGGCCTCGCGCCCCTCTCACGGGGAATGAGAGGAGGCGATCTGGGCCCGATCCCGAAGCGCCCAAGCTCCGCGGCCCGGCCCAGGGCTCAACGCTCAAGGCCGCTCGCGGGGGCCGGAACTCCCCGCACTCGCCGGCCGGGGCGTAGTGCAAGCTGCTCACCAGGTTCCTCCTCGGTCGGAGGAGGCCCCCGTGTTCTCCCCGCTCAGCCCTTAGCCGGACCTCGGATGCCCTCGGGCCGCCCCGGCGAGAGGAGGCCGGAACCGGGCCTGGGGCGGGCCGCCTCACCTGCGCCGTGGCCGCGCTCCGGGGGCTCCCGGCGGGCTCCGCAGCGGCGGCTGGGGCCGGGCCTGGGCCCGGGGCGCGCCCCCCTGCGCCGGGGCCTCGGCCTCCGCCTCCGCGGCCTCCGCGGCCTCCGCCTCAGCAGCAGCGGCAGCCGCGGCGGCCATTCATTGTGGGCCAGGCCGCCCCAGCCGAGCGCCGAGCGAGCGCAAGGCGCGCCGCCGCCGCCGGGCCGGGGAGGAGCGGCTGGGGCCCCGCCCACGCACCGCCCCCGGTGCCCGCCTCCGAGGGTAGGCCAGCTGAGCGCCGAGCGCGCCCCTTCTTCCCTTCTCAGTCTCCTCCGGCCCCTCGGAATCCCTGTGAGCACTTCGCCACCTTCTAGTCCGCGACTTTAAGCAAGTCGCTGTGCCTTTCGGAACTTTAGCTTTCTGTAAAAACTCAAACAATAATATCTGCTGTTTATTGTGCCAGGCACTGTTTTAGACTATAGGATTATCGTTTAAATGTCACAGTAATATCTTTAGGTAGGAATTATTTTATAAACACACACTTTATAGAAAATAAGAAAGGGAGGCACAGAGAGATGAAGAGTCCTGCTCAAGATCACACAGCAAGAAGTGGTGGCGGGTGCCAGGATTCAAACCTAGGCCCAAGAAGCAATAATGAAAGTTAATACTTGTATGATGCTTATGTGACGCCAGATTCCATTCTAAGCATTCTGCCCGCAGTAACTCGTTTAATTCTCATCACAACTCAGTAGCGAGAGTTAAAAAGTTCTGCCCATTTTGCAAATGGGGAAATGCAAGCAGACAGCGCTGAGAACAAGTAACCAGGCGAGCTGGGGCTGGAACCCAGCCAGCACTACTAGAGCGCGACCACTACGCTCTCCTTTCTTACATCGGTTAGAATCTACGGAGGGTCTGCTATGTGAGCGAGCCTACTTTGCACATTTTTCCAGGCATTCTGTTGTTTAATCTTTGCTCTATCTTGGAAGCTAGGATTCTTATCTAACAGGTAAGGAGTGAAGCCCAGAGAGTTTAAGTAACTTTTCAAGAACATAAGGTAGGACTGGAATTCAAACGCAGTAAATCTGATTTCAGAGCCTGAGTTACTCCTGAAGGGTGCCTTGAAATGTGTTTACAGAACCCAACACACAGGCGACGGTCAGTAGGTGTTGGATTTCTCCGCTTACCGCCCCTTTTCTGAGCCTCACCTTCCTCATCCGTGAAATGGGGCTAGTGATGTGTCCCCTCCGAGGGGAGCCGTAGTGATTAAGGCCACCACACAACACGTTCCGCGCTTTTCGTCGTGCATTTTGATCCCAGTCACCCACTGTAGGTAGCCTCAGCGATTGACTAAATCCTGTCACGTGATCTGCCCTCCCACTGTGCCAACATGGCGGCGCCCAGGTCTTAATCCGGGAAACGTGCACCGAGACCAATTTGGATTTCTGTGCCGCGAGAGAAAGTGAGGAGGGCCTGGGCGACGCAGGGAGGGATCCGGACCATAGGTGGGCCCGCTCGAGGGCTTCCGGCTTCGCAGGGACAGTCCTCCAAAGGTGGGGGTGGTGTCAATTTACCGAGGCCACGGTGTCTCCTTAGTCCCTACTTTATAGTTGTGTAGCCCACCCGACCGGGAACGCAGCTCTCTGATGCTTTCGCTATTCCCTCCCCGACTCTCCGAAGCAGGCTTGGCGGGCAGAGGCGCCCGCGGATGCCCCATGCGAGGATCGTCCTGTGGCTAAACCTGACTCTACGCTCCGCCCGCGGTCTCTGTAGAGCCCGGTTTATGGAGGGGCAGCCCCAAGGGCCGCCGGACCCAGCGGCAATGGAGAATGGCACCAAGCCCAGCGGAGAGGAGCGCCCACCTGAGGTTCAAGAGACGACGGTCACCGAGGGGGCCGCCAAGATCGTCTTCCCCAGCGCCAACGAAGTTTTCTACAACCCAGTGCAGGAGTTCAACCGGGACTTGACGTGAGCTGGTGTCCGGGGTCAGCTTGGCAGAGGGCAGTGGGTCTGTGAGGGTGAGAGGGTGTGAGCTGACTCTCCGTCTCCCGCAGATGTGCTGTGATCACCGAGTTTGCTCGCATTCAGCTTGGGGCCAAAGGAATCCAGAGTGAGTGGAGGTCTGGGCTCCTGGTGGGCAGGGGTGTCACACAGACTCTCTCCTTGCCCCGCCCCGTCTCTTCTTTGCCTTGCAGAAAGGCTCCAGCCTTATGGCAGGCCCTAGGCTCTGCTCCTTAGCCTTTCTCCAGGACTTTGGGGAAGATTTTCTTCCCTGAATCTTCTGTATTCTGAAGAGTAGGGGGAGGTTTCTTAGAGGGCATTTTGATATCCTCTGACTTGTACTTCTGGATGGCTTCAGTCAAGGTGCCAGGTGAGAAGGATGTGCAAAAGGTGGTTGTGGACTTGTCGGAGCAAGAGGAGGACAAGGCTGAACTGAAAGGGGGTGGAAACCTGACCCCGGAAGACCAACCTCGAACAGCTGCTGTGGGGGATATCTGCAAGGTGGGGCCTGAACATAGGAGGTAGCAGTCCTGGAGTCCAGTGGGTTATGAAGGAAGGAAGGCTCCTGGAGGGGGACAGCTACAGGAGGTGGGTGGTGGGGGCTCCTTGGGGCCCAGCAGAGGATGGGGACATGGATGTGAGTGGGGCTCCCTGCTTACTCCAACAGGAAGGGCTGCGAGTACTGGAAGGCCTGGCAGCCTCGGGCCTGCGTTCCATTCGCTTTGCGCAAGAGGTGCCTGGGCTCCGATCTGTGGTTGCCAACGATGCCTCTGCCCGAGCCGTGGATCTCATGCGCCATAATGTGCAGCTCAACGATGTGGCCCACCTTGTGCAGCCCAGCCAGGCAGATGCCCGGTAGGTGCTGGGCAGTAGAGGCTGGCTGCTGGAAGATGCTTTTAGGAACAAAGCTCCCTGGGGTCAAATCCTGGCTGTGTCGTATTCTTCCTCTGTGACCTTAAGAGGGTGTCCTTAGCCTCTCTGAGCATGAGTTTCCTGGTCTATAAAGCAAGGACAATAGTTTTATAGGGGCTTCTGTACTGATTATACTTGCATAGCTTGTGCTTGGAGGTGAAAACAAGTACCATTATGGTCTCTCTCTCTTTTTTCTTTTTTTTCTTTTTGCTGCATTGGGTCTTCGTTGCTGTGCACGGGCTTTTCTGTCTAGTTGTGGTGAGCAGGGGCTACACTTCATTGCAGGGCTTATTGCGGTGGCTTCTCTTGTTGCAGAGCATAAGCTCTAGGCACTCAGGCTTCAGTAGTTCTTGTGCTGGGGTTCAGTAGTTATGGCACTCAGGCTTAGTTGCTCCTCGGCATATGGGATCTTCCTGGACCAGGGATGGAACCCTTGTCCCCTGCATTGGCAGATGAATTCTTAACCACTGCGCCAGCAGGGAATTCCCCTGGTCTCCATTTTAGACTTAACTTCTTGTACTTTTATTCAGTCAAGTGAACCAGTGTATATCCAGTGCCAGGCACCAATCTTACTGTCAGGACTGCGTCAGTAAACAGTACAGACAAAATCCCTGACCTTGTGGAGTTCATAATGCAGGGGTCAGCAAACTACAGCCTGTGAGGCCCACAGCCTGTTTTTTTATGGCCTGCCATCTAAGAATGTTTTTTACATTTTTAAAGGTTTAGAAAAAGAAGAATATGTGATAGGGACCACACGTGACCCAAAAAGCCTAAAATATTTGCTACCTGGCCCTTTACAGAAAATAAATGAATTTAAAATATTTGCTTTCTTGACCATTTTAGAATCTAATAGGAGACACAGATGACAAATAAACTGTGTAGTAAACTAGAGGTGAGAAGTGCTGGAGGCGGGGTCGGGGTGGGGGAATAAGGGTACAAAGGATGGGGGAAGGAGAGAAGGAGGGGTTGCAATTATAAATAATATGGTTAGTAGCATTTGCATTTTCTCACTGCAAAGAACAACAATAGTTTCAAATCTGTGGAAGACTGTGTGATTAAATGAGTTAATATGTTTATAAACTGCTTGAAACAATATTAGATATATGTGCTACATCAATCTTTGGCCATTATTATTGCCATTCTTTTGTTTGTTTTTTGTTTTGTTTTGTTTTGACCTGGATGGGTGGCTTGTGGGTTCTTAGTTCCCTGACCAGGGACTGAACCCGGGCCCTCGGCAGTGAAAGCACAGAGTCCCAACCACTGGACCGCCAGGGAATTCCCTATTATTATTGTAGTTGTTAGATGGGTAGACAGACCCTAGGAGGAAAAGTTAATACAGTTAGCACATGGCTAAGCCAGGATCTGAACCCGGGCAGCTGGCCCCCAAGTCCAGGCCAAAACCATCACATTGCATGAGTGAACACATGTAAGGGACAGCGTGGGTCCCTGGTGCAGGGAGCTGAGGACCTGGCCCTTTTGCTCCCAGGATGCTGATGTACCAGCACCAGAAGCTGTCGGAGAGGTTTGATGTCATCGACCTGGACCCATATGGCAGCCCCGCCCCATTCCTGGATGCAGCCGTGCAGGCTGTGAGTGAAGGAGGTGAGGCCAGCCTGATGCGGGGGTACGTATGGAGCAGGACTTGGGGCGTTGGAGGGTCCTCACTGCCCGGTCCCTCCCCACAGGGCTGCTCTGCGTGACCTGCACAGATATGGCAGTGCTGGCGGGGAACAGCGGGGAGACTTGCTACAGCAAGTACGGGGCCATGGCCCTCAAGAGCCGAGCCTGCCATGAGATGGTGAGGGGCCTCCCAGCTCTCCTCCCTGACCCCAGACCTGCTCAGCTTCCTCCAGGCAGCCAGGGCCAGATCCATCCCAGATGTTGATGGCAAGCACGTCCTTTAACCAGCATAGTTCCTGAGAGCGTGGGCTGGCAGTTATGGTTCTTGGTGGGGGGTGGGGGGCAGGGGGGCGGTAGCTTTGCCCAGGGTAAGAGCGGGTGGTTACATTGTCCTTTCTAGTATTCTCTACTTCAACAACTTTTCTTTTTCTTTTTCTCTCTGTTTTTATTTTCATTTTTGCCACACTATGTGGCTTGTGGGATCTCAGTTCCCTGACCAGGGGTTGAACCCAGGCCACGGCAGTGAAAGCCCAGAATCCTAACCACTAGGCAACCAGGGAACTCCTGCAAAATTATTTTTTTAAGGGCAGTTTTTCCAGGTTTGCATTTAGCTCTGGGTTCAGATCCTAGTTTTGCTGGTGGCTCTGGGCAAGTGACTTCACCTTTTCTGGGCCTCCGTTTTTGCATCTGTGAAATGGGTGTGATGATGGCCCAGATGCCATTGGGTTGCTGTGGGCATTCGAGAAGGCAGGGCTGGTTATGTCAAGGGTTTGGGAAAGGAGGGCTCTTGTCCTCGTTGCTTAAGGGCCCTGTTGTCAGGTCAGTCTGGGAAATGCTGCCTCCTTTCCTGTGTCAGATTCTCACTGCAGCCCCTGGCAAAGAGTAGGTCCTGGCAGTTCTGCAGCACCCAGTATCCTGCCCAGAGGAATGCAGGTCTTTGGGCCACATCACACAGCATGGGGCATGCTGACAGTGCTAATTGGAAGAGGTTTGGTTTCCTGGGCCTGTGCTTTCCTTAATCATTTAGTGTCCCCGGCAGGGCCATAAAGAGACAGACTAGTGTGATTTCACAGATGAGGGAACTGAAGTTTTCACTTGCCAAGGCTCACTCAGGGCCGGGCTTGGAACCCCAGGAGCCGGCCCTGACTCTGTGCTTGTGAGCACCTTGTGTGGCTCCATGTAGGGGAGGTGGCAGTGGGGGCAGGGCTGATGGCTGGCACCCATCCCCCATGCCAGGCCCTAAGGATTGTCCTGCACAGCCTGGACCTCCGCGCCAACTGCTACCAGCGCTTCGTGGTGCCGCTGCTCAGCATCAGCGCTGACTTCTACGTGCGCGTTTTTGTTCGTGTCTTCACCGGCCAGGCCAAGGTCAAGGCCTCGGCCAGGTTAGCCTGGGGCAGGGAGGGGCGATGGATTAAGGGAGGCAACAGGGCCTTTCCCCTGAGGTGGGGGTGGGGACATGGTCCTGCCCTGGGGAAATGGGGGTCCTAAAGGGGACCCCGTCAGCCTGAGGGCAGAGTTGGGGTGTGATGACCATGCTGGGAATTGGTGGCCACCTTTGTCCCCCACAGCAAGCAGGCGCTGGTGTACCAGTGTGTGGGCTGTGGGGCCTTCCACCTTCAGCGCCTTGGCAAAGCATCGGGAGCTTCTGGTGGCCGGTGAGCAAGGGTGAGCTGGGGAGGAAAGTGAAGGGGCATCCCAGCCAGGATTGCCACCCCAAGCCTTACCCCTCTTTGTGCAGGGTCAAGTTCTCCGCAGCCTGCGGTCCCCCCGTGGCCCCTGAGTGCGAGCACTGTGGGCAGCGACACCAGGTGGGACTGGCGGGGGTCGCGGGAAGGTATAGGGGAGGTGGGGGTCCTGGCAGTCCCAGTCCCTGCTCATCTGGTCCCTTTGTGTCTACAGCTTGGTGGCCCCATGTGGGCAGAGCCCCTCCACGACCTGGACTTTGTGGGCCGTGTCCTAGAGGCTGTGAGCGCCAACCCTGGCCGCTTCCACACCTCGGAGCGGATCCGCGGGGTCCTGAGTGTCATCACCGAGGTGGGGAGCGGGCCGTGACTGGGAGGGGGCTCCACTGGGGCTCAGCCATCCTTCTTCGGTCCGCTGCACACCCGTCCCCTCCTCCCTCGCAGGAGCTCCCGGATGTGCCTCTCTACTACACACTGGACCAGCTGAGCAGTGCCATCCACTGCAACACGCCCAGCCTCCTGCAGCTGAGGTGAGGCCAGGCCTGGGGTGGAGCCCGCGTCTGACCCCTGGTGCCCTGGGGTCAGTCGGGCCCCTCTTGAGCCGGAGTCCCCTGTAAAATGGAGATCAAACGTGACCCAGGTCTAGGGCTTCTCACGCACCAGGGCTTAGAACAGCTCTTAGAAGCCGTGAGCCCTGACCAGGGGGATAGCCTGACTGCTAGGATCACCGGCGTTATGCAGGCAACATAGTTGCCGGGAGACGTCCAGCCTTGCCAGTCTGTGAGACAAAGCTCACACTCACACACAGGTCAGCACCGACTTCAGGGTTCAGCTTTACCCCTCATGATCCCCTCCCGCTCCCCAGGTCGGCCCTCCTCCACGCCGGCTTCCGGGTCTCCCTCTCCCACGCCTGTAAGAATGCCGTGAAGACGGACGCCCCCTCCTCGGCCCTCTGGGACATTATGCGCTGCTGGGTGAGGCCAGGCCTGACCAGCTGGAATTGGGAAGGCGGGGGAGGGTCAGTGCCAGCATCCTCTCACCTCTGACCTTTGCCTCCCAGGAGAAGGAGTGTCCAGTGAAACGGGAGCGCCTGTCGGAGACTAGCCCGGCGTTCCGCATTCTCAGTGTGGAGCCCAGGTACAGGCACAGGAATGGGTTAGGTTGCCCACAGGCACGTGAAGTAGATGACACAGACACTTCCCCTCACAGACACGTGTTCATTCTTCAAGTGAGATCCAGAATCCAGCCACTTCCCTCCCTCCCCTTCTGCCCTCACCCTATTCTGGCCCCAGTATTGCTCACCTGGACCAGTGCAATCACCTTCACCCTGGTCCCCCAGCTCTCCTTCCCCTACAGCAGCCACAGGATACCTGTGAGCACAAGTCAGATCCCATCCCGCCTCTACTCAGAACCCTCTGTGGCTCCCACCCGACTCAAGAGAAACACAGTTTTATCTGCAGGCCCTGCACCATCTCCCCATCACCGTCCTGCCCTCAGTTGTGCCCTCACTCACTCCACACTGGACTCCTCATTCAAGTTCACCAGGCACAGCTCCTCTCAGGGCTGCTGTGTGGCTGCTGCTTCTGCCTGGAGTGCCGTCTGCAGGTCCCCTCCTGGCTCTTCCCTGACCTTCTTCCAGTGTCCCTGCTGCCCTGTCCTACACTGCCCTCCTTCCCAGACACTCCATTCCTTCTACCCTGCTCTCTTTTCCCTAAAACTCTGAATCTCATGCCCTCACACAATATAATTTGCTGGTTTCTGATTTGCTCCATTGCTTGCCTGTCTTGTGTGTTTTTTTTTTTTTTAATTTCAGTTTCTTTTTTTAAATTATTTATTTTATTTTTGGTTACATCGGGTCTTAATTGAGGCACACGGGATCCTCTGCTGCAGCATGTGGGATCCTCTCTGGTTGTGGCACACAGGCTCCAGAGCACATGGGCTCTGTAGTTGCAGCAGTGGGCTCTCTAGTTGTGGCATGTGTGCTCAGTAGTTAGAGCACTCAGGCTTAGTTACATGTGGGATCTTAGTTCCCCAACCAGGGATCGAACCCGCATCCCCTGCCTTGGAAGGCGCATTCTTAACCACTGGACCCCCAGGGAAGTCCCTGTCTCGTGCATTAGAATGTCAGCTTTATTGGCGGCAAGATATAAGGCACACCATAGACACTCGATAAATGTTCATTAAATGAATGATAGGAGCCTGACATCTGCAGGCATGGTTTTCCCAAGGCGCATGGAGCTGCACTGAAGGGGGCTGGTGGCCTGGGTGGTGTGTGCCCGCCCACATGCAGATGTCCTTCAGCCCCCACCCCCATTTCCCTAGGCTGCAGGCCAACTTCACCATCCGGGACGATGCCAACCCCAGCTCCCGCCAGCGAGGACTCAAGCGCTTCCAGGCCAACCCTGAGGCCAACTGGGGTCCCCGGCCCCGCGCCCGGCCAGGGTGAGTGAGCGTGGGGTGGGGGTGCGGCTCGGCTGGGGGGAGTAGGTGCAAAGGCCAGATGGAGCCCCCGCTACTCATCTCCCTACACAGAGGCAAGGCAGCAGGTGAAGCTATGGAAGAGAGACGCAGGCTGCTCCAGAATAAGCGAAAGGAGCCGGATGAGGACCCGGCCCAGCGGGCTGCCCGGCTCAAGACATTTCCCTGCAAGAGGTTCAAGGAGGTGAGGTGTTCCCCAACTCCCATTGAAGCACACATGGGTTCCCCTCCCAGCAACTGGGCTGGGCCAGTGGGCTGGTGAGGCTGGTAGAGCTGGGGCCAGGCAAGTGTGTAGGAGTGAGTTCCCCATCCAGGAAAGGAACCCAGTGGAGGCTGCCGCGCTTGGGCCAGGGTTCACTTACATTCACCATACTCCCACCAGGGCACCTGTCAACGGGGAGACCAGTGCTGCTACTCGCATAGCCCCCCAACACCCAAGGCCACCGCTGAAGCCACCCCCGCGGACTGTCCAGAGGCCCCCAGTCAGAACCCTCTTGGGCCAGGGGGTGCTGCTGGTCCAGGCATAGACTGAGCCAATAAAGACCTTTTACCTTCCCCTGACTGTCGTGTATTTGAATGGGGAGCCTTCCTGGGGTCTGTCCGTCCATCTGCTTCAGGGGCCCTGTCCATCTCTTCAGCTGCTTGTCTGGGGTTTGTTCCTCTGTCCATCTATATTAACTCCCTTGGAGAGCTCTGTGCATCTGGGGGGTGTCTGTCCCCGCCTGAATGAGGAGTTGTCAGTGTTTCTGACTGGAGTGTTCTGTGTGTATTGGGTGGGGGACAGGGAAGCTGATCACCGGCAAGTTAAGTGCTTAGCCACCCATTCGCCGGCGCCTGCGGTTCCCGAGGTGGCCACGGGGCGGCAGCCTGGCGCTCATGCCCGCAGGGACCTTTACCCCCTTCCCTTTCCTCCCATCCTCCCAGCGTGGGCGCGCCCCCAGGACGCAGGCACGCGCGCAGGCGGGTGCTCCAGCTACCGCGCCCTCACAGGGACTCGCGCCGCCACCGTCTCCTCTTCGCCGCCTGGTTTCTCTGGCCCAGCCTCTCCTCCCGCCCCCCGGGCCCCGGTGTCGGAAGCCGGACCGGAACCAGGCGCCTCTTGCATCCGCTCCAGACCAGGTGCTTCCTGCCCTGCGGCCCCTCGGGCTCGCACACTGAGGCACCCGGCAGCCTGCTGCAACCCCTCCCCCCCAGGGCGGGGGTGAAGGGGGGGCGGGTGGCAGCGTTCAGGGAGAAGCCCGGGGCGGAATCCCCACCCTGCCGCTTGGTAGCTGTGGGACCCTGCAAGCATCCGTTACCTTGCTTCATCCCCATCTGTAAAATGAACCTAATCCCACCTTGCAGGCATACCAGAGTTAACTCGTGTGTTTGGAACTGTACTCCCGCTTCCCTGGGACAGTAGGAGGGTTGCTTGTGGGGTCCTGGGCTTCACCTGATTCCTGAGAGGGTGGTGATAGTTTGGTGCTGGGTGGCAGCTGAGGGCCTGTCTGGGGTCTCCTGCAGTCACCCAGATACACACTGGGCAAAGCAGGACTGACCCAGGTGGGAGGGTGCTGGGCTTAGGAATGGGGTTGTCACTGCTTACCTAACTGTACCCAGTGCCCCTCCCTTTGTGAGGTCCAGCAGGATCTTGAGCTTTACCTCCCTTCCAAGATACTTACCCAATGCCTCTTTATCGCTGTCCACCCTGAAGTGGCCCACACTGTGGGATGAGCGCCAGGGACCTTTGAGTTGGGGCCATGTGATCCTGTTACACAGGAGGCCCAGGATTGTGGGGACCTGCTGGGTACACCTATTAGAAGGTTCTGCCAGCTCTGGCACTGGAGAAAATCTCCCCCAGCTGTAGCACTTCCTCTTCCCCTCTTGGGCCTGGAAAGGTGGTGTGGATAGTGCACAGGGGGCCCAAGACACCTGCTCAGGCTGGACACCCAAGGCCAGACTGTCAGAACTGCCCTCCAGTCAGTGCCTCACTCCGGGGTGGGGTTGGCAGAAAGGCGAGGAAGCACTCTGTAGAAAGAGGAACCAGGCAGGGTGAGGAAAGGAGGAGAAGGGGGCCCCTGGGTCACGAGGCCCCAGCAGGGCCGGAAAGGGCTCTCCTCCACCCCCATCAGCACGGACACAGCAGGGGTATTCAAAGCTGGAGGACAGACCCAAGTGACATTAGGGACCACTGCACCCCTGCCTCGGTTTCCCCTCTGCATGCAACTGGGTACCTCACTCCTAGAGGTGTGCACCAGGGCTGGGAAACTCCAGTGCCTGGGGGGACAGAAGGTGAGGCCTTGAGGGGTGACAGTCAGTCCTGCCTGAGCCGACTGGGGGCGGGGCCTTGAGGCCCGCGCTCGGAGATCCCCGCCTGCCAGTTTCCTCCGGGGTCAGCCCGGCTCCTTATCAGGCGCGGCCAGGCGGCCAGGCCCTTATCTGCACTGGCCCAGCATCCTCCGGCCGCTGCGCCAGGGGTGAGAGGGAGGAAACTGGGCCGCCAGGGGCGGGGAGAGGGCGGGCGGCCGGAGCTGCTCACTTTCCCTGGAGGGACCTACCCTGTTGCCGCCGCCGCCGCGGTGGCCCTTGGGAACCAAGGAAGGGGGCGGCCCAATGCTGCAGCCTGGACAGGGCGGCTGGCTGCCAGCAGCACAGAGCGCAGAGGCCAGAGCAACGCAGCAGGGCCTTGCCTGAAGCCAGAACCGCATCCTGGCCCTGAAGGACAGAGTCAGGGCCATCAGCAGGCAGCCGGAGCAGTGCTGGGGTAAGAGAGGAGTGGGCCTGAAAGTGGGGGATCCTGGACCTGCCTGCATTCATTCATTTGTTTCTTCCTTCATTCATCTAGGGGGCCCACTGAGTGAGAGGCCAGGCCAGCTTCCCCAGGGCTGAGCTAGGGAAGACAGGGCAGAGGGGCCAGGAATCCCAGACATTGCTGGGACACGCCAGGCCGTGAGGCCAAGAGTGAACGGGGATGTAAAGGGTGCAAAGGGGTGGATGCTGATGGAGGGTACGGAGGGTGGGAGGACACCAGAACCAGAGAGGATTGGGGCATGACTGTGTGCTGGGCAGTAGACTTAGCATCTGGAGTCATAGTGTCAGCAGTGAGGTCACAGGGTTCGTAAGGGGGACATTTTCAGTGGGGGAGGTGGTCACTGGAATGATTATGGAAGCCTCTCAGGGTCTGACATGGAGACAATGGGAAGAGCCTCAGGGTTGTAGCTGAGGGCCACATGGTCAGCCTGGGGGCAGTGGTAACTGCAGGGTCACTCAATCATGGGGGGATTCCAAGGTACATGGTGTTGATGAAGGGTCTTGGGATCAGATCTGAGGGTTACAGGGGCATCCTGTGGTCAAAGGGTCCACCATGGGTTCCCTGACTTGCCCGTCCTTCAGGCCTCCAGGTGAAAGGGGATTCTAGAAGAAGGGAAATTTGTCCAGGAGCTCCACAACTAAGGCCTCATGGGTCACAAACAGCTCAAATGCAGCACTGCTGAGCGCAGCACTGCCCAGCACCTCAGTGGGCACCTCCTGTCCTTCTTTTGGACCCCCTCCCATGTCCTCGTAGTTTCTGGGCCCACCCCCATCTGCCTTTGCCCACTGAACTGCCATCCCCCCCTCCTCCTCCCATTTGAGGGCTCTGTTGGGCTAAGGGTGAGGGGTGGCATCTGGTTCCCCCCTCCTCACTGGCTTCCTTCCTCCCACAGGTGAGCACCCCCCTCGGGGTCCATGTGCCCACCCGAGGCCCAGGCAGAGGTGGGCCCCACCATGACCGAGAAGGCCAAGATGGTGTGTGCCCCCAGCCCAGTGTCTGCCCCACCCCCAAAGCCTGCCTCTCCTGGGCCCCCAAAGGCGGAGGAGGTGGGCCACGGAGGCTCCTCGCCACCCAGGCTGCCCCCTGGCGTGCCAGTGATCAGCCTGGGCCACACCAGGCCCCCAGGGGCAGCCATGGCCACCACGGAACTAAGCGCCCTCCGACCCCCACTGCTGCAACTCTCCACCCTGGGAACCGCCCCACCCCCCCTGGCCCTGCATTACCACCCTCACCCCTTCCTCAACAGGTCAGTGGGGGACTGGGGCCTGGGGGGAATCCGGGGTCAGGGTCCTTACCCACAAGGCATTAGTGACCCACGACCCCTTACAGCCTCTACATTGGGCCGGCAGGACCTTTCAGCATCTTCCCTAGCAGCCGGCTGAAGCGGAGACCAAGCCACTGTGAGCTGGAGCTGGCTGAGGGTGAGTATGGGTTTGTGTTCACCCAGTTGTCTCTGCCGGGGCCCACGTCTGTCCCATAACCTTCCACAGGGAAAGGTGTTGCCAGTGCACACAGACATACACAGGACAGCCCACTCAGGGGCTCAGTACTCAGGTTACACCCACATGCAAAACCACAGGCCCACGGCCAGTTCTGCCCAACAAGCCACAAAGAGTCTTGGCAAAACACAGCATGGCATGGGGGCTACAAAATGACAGCTCCACTCACATGCACAGCCACACAGGAAACAGCCACAGGACAACAACCATGCAAGAGACAGCCACACGAGAGACAGCCACAGGACCACAACCACACAGGAGACAGATACACAACCACAGCCACTGAGGTCCATGGCCGCACAGGAATTATCCACACAGCCACAACCACATGGCAATAATCACACACCACAGCTATTTAGATATACCAGGATTTCCCACAGCCACCTGAAATGTGAACAGGACCACAGTCACAATGAGAAATTCTCAGACCCATGAGCACACTCAGCCACACAGAGGGAACACACTCAGAATGAGAACCACAGGGATAGCTCCCCAGACGGGCAGCCTCATTCCCTAGGGAATCTCAGCCACTGACACAAAGGTGTGGACAAGAGGTACAGAAGGCTTCAGTTGTCTGCAGCGTGGCCCTGTTATAGTCCTTGTCTAGGCAGCTTGGAGGTGGGGACGCGGGGGCTGCTAACTGGCAGGAGAGCTACACATGGATCCTACACGTGAATCCCTTGGGTGGAGAAAGCCCCAGCCCACCGCCTAGTGTTGAAGTCCCAGTGAGGGTGCTGGGACGCTGAATTAAGGGCAGGTGGGGGTGCCTGCCTCCCCCCCCCCACCCCGCCATGGCGCCAACCCTGCCACTCCTGTCCTCAGGGCACCAGCCCCAGAAGGTGGCCCGGCGTGTGTTCACCAACAGCCGGGAGCGCTGGCGGCAGCAGAACGTGAACGGCGCTTTCGCCGAGCTCAGGAAGCTGCTGCCAACGCACCCGCCCGACCGGAAGCTGAGCAAGAACGAGGTGCTCCGCCTTGCCATGAAATACATTGGCTTCCTGGTGCGGCTGCTGCGCGACCAGGCAGCGGCTCTGGCCGCGGGCTCCACCCCTCCAGGGCCCCGCAAACGGCCGGCGCACCGAGGCCTGGACGACGGCACCCGCCGCGGGCCTTGCCGCAGGGCCGAGGTGGTGGAGCGTCCGCAGCCCGTGCCCCCAGGCGGCCCCGACGGCAGCCCCGGTGGGGCGGGCCGACCCATCAAGACAGAACAAGCGGCTGTGAGCCCCGAGGTGCGATGACCTCCACGGTGTCGCCTCTGAGCCGAAGGGCACTGGGAACTCAGCTCGGGGCCGTCCAGGAAGGGGCGGACGACGCGCAGCACCTGCTCTGGAGCGAACTGCCCCGAAGAGGGACTAGTGAGGAGTCCCCTACAGGGGAAAGGGCCCTGGGGTCTGGAAGGGTGACCGTCGCCCTCAGGGGCTCTGCAGACCCTTTTATCGTCCACTGCCCGCTGGAAGTGGCCTTGTCCGCGTACCCCTCCCGGGGGTGAGATCCGTAACCAACACGTCAGAGCGATCATCGGACGCAAGTGGTGCCTCATTTTTCCGTGCTGGGGTCACCGAGGGAGGTGGGGAGGGGCCGGAGGGCCTACTCCTTTCTCACCCGCGCCCCCTCTCGGAGACTAAGAGATACGCGCCCCTCGACGGTGGTGGCGGCCGGCCTGGCGCGAGAGAGATGCAGAATCCGCGAGGCAGCCCCACCCCACCGATCCTGAACTTGTCCCGCACGATCACGTTAGCGAAGGCTCAGGCGCTCTTGCTTTTGTTTTTCTTTATTTCTTTATTTCACATACACATTAGCCATTCAATGGAGAAGCCGGAGAGAGTCAGGCAAAGATGGTATAACAGAAGCGCAGTGACGGGGGCGGGGTGGGGTGGGGCGGGGCGGAGAGGGAACGTACGGGCTGGCTGCCTACTTGCATTCCGCTAGGACACTGAAAACCCAGAAAACAAAACAGACAGTAAACTACCCTTGTTTCTTATGTATCTCAGTGCAGAGACGGGGGTGGAGGGCAGAGAGGGGGAGACCAGGCCGAAGGAAGAGGAGCGGAGGGACGGGGACGCTAAGGGGGAAGCACACCAAATCCATTAGTACTATATATAGAGATACTCGTATATACTGCGTTTCTTAGCCTAAGAAGAAACTTGTTTGACGGGACGGGCGGCCTTTGCGGTCCGCGATGCTGGTGCTGGTCGGGCGCACGGATCTCCCGGGGCCGAAGCGGGGCTGGCCCAGGCTGGCTTGCGGGGGGAGGGGGGCGCCCCGAGGGTGGGGGGGAGCAGAGGCGGGGCTGGGGTGCCCCTCGGGCTCTCGATTGGGGGACGAAAGTTCTCGTGACTTTATTGCTCCTTTATTTTCTCTCGTGTGTATGGGGGGGTCCGTTCAGCACGGTCGGGGTGGGGAAGTGGTGGGTCGTCTGAGCCACCCGGCCCCTCTGGGACCCAGAGCGCGGCGTCCGCTCCGCCAGCACGGGGGTGAGAACAAGGCACTAGGTCGGCCGGCCAGCGCGGGGGCGGGTGTGTAAGGCAGTCGACGGGGTTGGTTGCAGGGTAGGATGGGGCTGTGTGCGGGGCCGTGTGCGTGCGTGCGTGCGTGCGCGGGCCTGGGCGAATCGACCTGTCAGCTTGGCTGGTCCTGTCCTGGAGCGTCGAGCCTTCCCCGTGCTCCCCGGAGGGTAACGGGGGTGGGGGTGGGAGGAGTGATGTTGAGTCGCGGGCGCCGGGTAAGGGGGGTGGGTGGGTAAGAAACTACCAACTTGCTGAGCGCGCTCCTGATAATGCTGGTGAGGGTCAAGTTGGCGTCTGGCTCAAAGAAGGACGCTCGGGGCGGAGAGGGAGGGAGGGGACGTTTGTTCGTTGGCATTGACCTCTGCGGGGGAGGGGCTGGGGACCCGCCGCCGCGCCCCCGGGCCCGGACGGGGATGGGGCGAGGAGAGGGCGCTGGGCCCCGGGGAGGGGGCGCCCGGGGAGACCCGCGGCCAGAGCAGCCCGCCGCCGGGCGCACGCCGCTGTCCCGTTCCGTTAAACTCAACAAAGAAGGGATATGCGTGTTCCTAACAAGTGCAGGATATTTAATTGATTCATAAACTTATGTATAATAGTTTGTGGGTTTTTTAAAACGTACTTTATAATGTAAGAAGCACCAGGGTTTTTATGTTGAATTATCTTTAAAATAATTTTCTCTCGTCCTTTTCCTTTTTGATCTTGGGTTGATTTTGTAATGTCGAGGTTTTTTTTTTTTTAATTCTAAAATGTGAACGTTTCCTTCAGCCCTCCCACCGAAACCGAGAACGAACGACGAAACAAATAAAAACCCCAGATCATCCTCGTCAACGCAGGAAAACGACTTAAAAAAAAAAAAAACTGAAAACGAACAAAAAAAAAAAAAAAGAAAGAAAAGAAAAAACACTCAGCTTTCGTTATCCCCGCGCAGGGCAGGGCAGGCCCGGTTCTTTAGCGTCCCCAGAGCCGCGAGGACATTACAACAAAAATAGAATTTTTTTTCTTAATCTCTTAACATACAAAGATAGGAAAACTCTCTGATGCATTGCACTTGGTTCAATGAAAAAAAAAAAAGTTCATTTCCCCCATATATATTTTTTGTGGGTTTTTTCTCTTCTAATACGTCCCCACATCTCCTGTCGCCCTTGTCGCCCCTCGCCTGCCCCTCACAACGACACTTAGGAAAGGAGCGGACCCCACCCCCGTGCCCACCCGGGCAGCCGTGCAGGGCGCGCTCCCGCCCCGGCCCAGCTGGCCTGCAGCTTCCGACCTCGCCTGGGCGGGCGCCCCGCAGACCCCTGCCCCCAAGGGCCCACGGCAACCGCGGCCCCGATTGTCTTCGAGGGAAGGGGCGTGTGCGGCCGGGCAGGGGGACAGGGATCCCTTCTGCTCCCCTCTCAGCTCTGACCCTGTTTAGCCAACCAAACTGAAAAATCATTGCACTTCGACCGCGCGTGACGCCCGGCCCACCCGGCCCCCCACCCCCACCCCCCTACTCCCCACGACCCCCAGGCTCCCGCGGGCTCCCCCATCCCCTGCTTCTTAGACCCGGTTCTCCCCGAGGGCTGCACGCAGATGAGGGAGGGGCTACGCTCAACTTCCAACAAAAGCCACCCCCGGGGCCAGCCACCTTGGGGCTTCCAGCTGGGGAGAAGGCACCACTCGCTGGCCCCTTTTGCCCCAGGTAAGGGCCCTTCTCTCCTCCCCAGCCACCCCACTCCCCTTCTTCCCTCCCTTTGCTTGGGGCCACAGCCTCACAAACTAGATTCACAATAAATAAAGCCCGTAACCCACCCCTATGTGGTGCAATGTTGGGTTGATTGACTTTCAGAGGATCCTGACCTGTGCTTTGTGTTTTCATACAGTTAAGGAGAAAGAGAGAGAGAGAGAGAGAGAGGCACAAGGACTCCAAAAGGGGGCCAAGGAGGGAGATGCAGGGAGGAGGGAGTAAGGCACAGAAAGACAAGCCAGAGGGGCCAAGTCACACCCTGGAGGGGGGCTGGGCGTGCTATTGCTCCCCTCCCTCCCAGGGGGGCTTCTGAAGACCCTCTGGACAGGCCCCCAACCATCCCTTGGGGGAGGAGGGGGCTGCGGTGGGGGTGGGGGTGGGGGGAGAGCTACTTCTTGTGGTGTGTTATCAAATTGTTTCCAAGTTGCTCAAATGGAAGAGTTTCCAATTGCAACAGCAAAAGACCGAAACAATGAATGCCCCACCCCTAAATAAAGAGAAGACATTACAGCTGAAATCCAGAGAGAAGTGGCCATGGGGGTGGTGTGGTGGGGAAAGGAGGGGGGCAGAGAAAGCTCCAAAACACTTTTGAAAAAGGACAACACCCAACACCCTCCAAAGGAACTGAAAGTCGGCGAGTAGGACGCCTACCTAGCGCAGGTGGAGGTTTAGCCGATGGCAGCGGCAGCTGCCTCGTCCTCCTCGCTCGACTCCGGGGTCCCCGTTCTGCTCCACTCTCCGGCCCGGCCACAGCAGGGCTGTCTGTGTGAGGGGCAGGGGCAGGGACCAATGGGGCGGAGCGAGGGCACCTACATGCGGGGCTGGGGTGTGGGGGCGACCTGGGGCCCACCTCCCCTCACTTGTGGCACGTCAGGAAGGTGACCTTCCTGGCCTGCCTTGGGAGAGAGGGAAGAGGGGACCTGTCCCAGGCTGGGATGGGCCGTCGAGAGCATTCCAACTTTTTCCTATGGACTGTACAGCAGGGTTTGGGGCCCGGGGAACTGCCCCTGCAGCTCAGGGTGGGGTGGCAGAACACCCTCCATTTGGGGAGCATGAAACTAGCTCCAGGAGATGCCCCCTGCCCAGCCAGGGGTGCTTCTGCCCGAGGGTGGGGCAGGGGGACCTCGAGGCTACCCTGCCTCACCCGCTCCAGAGCAGCTGGGGGAAGAACCCAGAGGCAAAGGCAGTGAGGGAGGGAGGGGGTGGAGCCTGGAGGGGACAGCCCTCTGGATATGCACCCCATCATCTTTGCAAGCTGGTCCTCTGAGCTCCCTAGTGAAGCTCCAGGCCCTAGTAGAGCGAGGGTGGGATTCCCCTAGGAAGGGTGAGGGTGGGGGACAGGCCCCTTCAGAATTGTGCTGGTTGCTTTGTTTGGGGATTTTGCTCCTTCCCCAGAAGGCCGGGACGGGATGTGGAGGGAGGAAGGCAGTTCTGCATCCTTTCTTTCTGTCCTCTACTTGACAGAGTCCGTTTTGCATGTTTCTTTCTGCTTGGCTGCTGGTGCACAGCTCCTCCGAGGCCTCTTCTGAGGCTCTCTGAGAACTGAGCTGCTTCTGGGGGCCTGCAGGGGTCCCAGGGCTGGAGGAGAGAAGGGCTGAGTGGCTGACGACATCTAATTTTTGCTTTTCGGTGGGGCTGGGCTGGGCTGGGGGATTTTTCCACGTCTCAAAATTTCTTCTCCCCCCGTTTGAGGAACCTCTTCTTTTCATTTTGTCATTTCTTTTGTCGATCTTATCAGAGGAACCAGGACTGAAATGGGACAAAAAAGAGGTGATATTGAGAATAGCAGGGGCAGGTTCCTCCTTGCTCCCACTTGGTCCTGTGACTCCAGGCTGGTTGCTGAGGCCCCTGGAAGGTCTAGCGCCAGCAGAGCCAAGGACACCAGCACCTCATGCAGAGGTACATCCCCACTCTGTCGGTCCCTCCTATGGGAATCCCGTCCCCTCAAGAGACCCTGCCTCCAGTGCTAGAGTCCAGCTGGCCTTCCCGTGGGCACCATGCCCAGCGGGTGGGACCCCCATGGCTGGCGCTAGCAGAGGCACAGACCTGGGATCTGGCCATGTTTCCAATTGTCTAGGTTTTTGTGTGGGTCCTGGAGGGTGGGGGAGGATGCCAGGCTACAGCTTTTGTCCCCAGAGGGGCTTGGGGAGTGGGGTGGGGGTAGCCCAGCTTCTTGCTGAGTTTTCTTTCTGTCTTTTTGGATTAAAAGCAGAAATTCCCATCTGTATACCTCAGCTAAGGTCCCACAGGCTGAAAGGCTGCAAGAGGAGTGGGTACCACATGGCTTTAGTCCTTAGCAGTACCAAGCCCAGGGGAAGGGACCAGTAGCCCCATGGGCTTGATCTACCCTCCTGGGCACAACGCCCTGGGGAGTGACCTGAGGCTCCCTCCTGTGGGCATCACTTCTCTCAGGGTGCCAGCAGGGGGCGCCGCCTTCCCACAAACAGGCTTTGGCAGCCACTTAGCACAAAACACACCCAGGGTGGACCCCACCCCCCGCTACAGCAACCATGGGCTGCCTGGCAGTACCCTCCACAAAAGAGTCTGACCCCACCTCATGGCCAAGGCGCAGGGCAGGGGGGTCCTCCTCTATGGTCTACAATGCCTGTGTATGCCTGGTGGTACTCTTGGGGCAGAATAGTGGGGGGGGGGTAGTCCCTGAAAATGCATCTTGGGCCTCTCCCTGGCTCTGGGCCACAGACTCAGATCTGCAGCGGCCAAGCAGAGCTAACTACAGAGCAGGCACCAGGGGCTGACCCATTCTATCCTCACTGCAACCCTACACAGAAGCCAGGTGAAGAAAGGGTGGCTGACCTGCCTGAGGCCACACAGCCCACATGGCCAAGCTGGGATTCAAATGCAGGGGGCAGCTCAGAGCCAATGCTCCTAACTGCTGTGTGTGGCGTGTTCACAGGGAGGCAGGGTCTATGGTGACCAGGACACCCGCACCTTGCCAAGGCTGTGGCCAAGGCTGCCACATCAGGGTGACGGCCTAGGGTGGCTAGATCAGCCAAAGTTTCAAAAGAAGCTGAAAGTGCAGACAATTTCATGTGAAATTTTCCAATATTTCAAACACTTGTTTTGGTCACACCGATTATGCCTACAGGCCAGACCTGCCCCTCAGGCTCTGGCTTGGGACTGCAGGCCATCATCCACTGTGAGATGGAGACACTGAGTTTTAGAGCTAGAAAGGGCCTTGGTTATGTGAGATGCTGGATGTTTACTAAACCTATTGTGGTCGTTATTTCTGGATGTATGTAAGTCAAATCATTATATTGCCTACCTTAAACTTATACAATACCATATGTCAATTATATCTCAATAAAACTGGGAAAAAGAAGAAAGGGCCTCGGACATCATCTAGAACTTTCTGTGACAATGGAACTATTCTCTATTAGTGCTGTCCAATGCAGTAGCCAAGAGCAATGCATGGCTTCTAAGCACTTGAAATGTGGCTAATGTGACCGAGGGACTAAATTTTTTTCTAGTTATTTAAACAGCCACATGTGGCCAGTGGCTACCACATCGGGTCGTGCAGATGGAGGGCATTTGGAAACGTGGGGGTTTGGGGTTGCCACAATGACTGGGGGCACTGCTAGGATTTACTGGGCAGGCGGGGATACTCCACTTCCTGCCAGGCGCTGGACAACAGGCACAGAGGAGACCTGCCCTCTTGTGGTGAAGCTCCTGGAGCACCTGCCCAAAGTCCAACCCCATCAACTGAGTTTAGGCCAAATGGAGGCTCATGGGCACCTAGCAAGGTGTTGGGGAAACCCAGGCCTGAGGCATTCCCAGAGTGGCTGGGGGAGGGCTGTTCTACAGCCAGCTCCTGGGCTTCAGTCCTGGCCTGAGGAAGTGGGGAGCTGCCTGGGTGAGCCACCCTGTCCCTGCAGGCTAGGGTGTTAGTGTTCTCTGGGAGCCCCCCCCTTCCCAAGGGGAGACTACACTGGAACCCTTATGCCATCAGCCTGGCTGGGAGCCTGCCTCCTCCCCCACCCCCCACTTCCCAAGAGGGAAAAGAGGCCACGGACAATCAGGACAGGGAGAGCCTGCTTGGCCCCTCTGCCCTTGGCAGGCCAAGCTAAGGTCCCAGGCTGGCCCCTTTGGGGTTGCCTGAGCTGCACGGTGGCGGGTTGGGGGACAACCACCAGTGCTCAGATTGAGGGGCCCCCCCTCAGAGGAGGAAGACTCCGGTTCCAGGCCTGGAGTTAGGAACAAAGACAACTCCAACGGGACTCCCTGGTGCCTCCCCATGGGTCCCAGATCTGCTGCCAAGCACGGAGTGGCTTTTTCTGCTCACCCCTCCCTGCTTCCTGAGCCAGGTCCAAAATTGATTAAAACTAAGTAAAAAGCGCTGCCCAGGGAATGACAAAATTGCTAAAATTCTCTTTTCTTCCCTCATACTATTGTTCTCTCTCCATCTGGTGCTCCAGAGATCAGCTAAAGTCACTGGTTACTGTGGAAACTGCCCCCCACTGTACCCCCTGCGCCCGCTGCAGCCACCTGCCTGCCCCCAGGCCCAAGGGCTCCCTGCTCAGCTAGTCGGACTCCAGCCCCCCAGCCCCCATCCTCAGACACACCTGCCTGCTTAGGGCCCTGGCCCAAGGCTCCTTGTAGGAACAAGGGGAAGAAAAACTATTTCCCAAACTTGCCTCAGATTCTGAGTTGGCCCCAACATCCAAGCAAAGCAGAGAAAGTGAAGAAGGGAAAGCATGTGGAGGCGGAAATGGGGTGAATGGGGAGGGCTCGTGGCAGTGGTCCCCGAGAGTTAGCAAGCGAATATACAGTCAGATCTGCAGGGCGGACAGCGGGAGGGAGGGTGGGCAGGCGGCAGCGCTGGAGCCCTGCCGCCTGGTGCCAGCCCACAGCCAGGAGGGGAGGCCCGCCTGCTGTCCCTTCCTCTGGCACCCCCTCCTGCCCTCTACCAGCAGGGCTCTCTCGGCCTCCCTGGCACAGAGCGGAGGGGGCTGGCTCCAGCCCCTGCTCGGAGCCATTGTTTTTCTTCTCAACACCCCCAAGTTCAAGTTCATCTGGGTGTTACATCATGTCTGGTTGCTCCTGGAAACCAGACGGGTCAGACGTGACTCTGGGGAAAGGGGGTGGGAAGCTGGAGGGGGTTGAAGTTCTCCTCCCCTCCCCTCCTTGCCACTAGGGAGCTCTGAAGTTTGAAGTTTGACAAAGTTTTTTGGCTTTTTTTTTTTTTTTTTTTTTTTTAGGGAGGGAAAGGAAAAGGGAAAAAAACAAAACCTTAAACCACACACACAAAACTTCCATCCACCAACTTTCTTTGGACTTGGGCCTCAGAGCAAAGAAGGAGCAGGAGCTGAAAAAGGTGGCCCCAGGGCTGAGGAAGCCTCCAAGGCCCTGGGCTCACAGGGAGGTGTTTTTGTAAAATGTGCAAAAGAAAAAGATATTCGCACGTTCCCCACTCTGTTCCCAAGAAGACCCATACTGTAAAAGCTGCCTCTGACCTGCTCCTGAGGCTGGTCCTCCCTGTGCTGCCCTGAGGGCCCTGGGCTCTACAGGCTATTCCCAGCCTCTTGGGGAGGGCACAGGGAGGAGAGGGCCTGCGTGCATGTGTGTGAAAAGATGCCTGTGCAAAGCCAGGTCCAGGGGCCTCCAGTAGGAGGCCTGGGGGTGTGGGGAGGAGCGGGCATTTCTTTGTGAGAACTGGGGGCAGATGGCAGCAGGACTGGGGGCTCCAGCAGCCTGGCCTCCCCTCTAACAGGATTCATAGGACGTGGGGGAGGTGCCTCCGGGTGGCTTTGGGCCCTGCCTTACCCTCGGGTGCCAGAGTCTCTGGGCACGTGGCCCACCAGGCCGCCTCTGTCCCTCCTCCACCCCCCACCCAGCCCACCCAAAACCAAGGAAGAGGGGAGGGCCAAGGGCTAGGGCATCCAGCGGGAGCAGAAGGAAAGCAACAAGGCAGACCCTGTCCGCCTCCTGATGGAGCCTCCCACTTCCATCGTTGCTTCCACCAGGCCTAGCCCAGAGTGCCTCTAGCCTTGGGTCCTTGGCTGCCTTCCCCAGGGCCAGAACTGTCAGAGCTAATTATCCAATTAGCTGATTAGCCAGGGGACCTGGGGGCTGCCTGGGGAGGCAGGCTCAGCTGGGCGTGCAGAAGCCTGAGCCCTCCAGCCCTGCTCCAGCCTCTTCTCCTGGACTGCCCCAAGAATCCCAGCCTCCTCCCTAACACCAAGATGCCCCCACCCCTGCCTGCATCCACGTGGTGGGCAGGGCCTCCTACCTGAGACTGCTGTGGGATGTTCAGAAAGTTGCCGTCCCGGGGTCCGATGCTGACAAACCGGTTGGCAGAGGAGGCGCCTGTCGTTGCGAATGCTGTGGGGAGCAGGGGAGAGAGGGAGAGACCCCATGAGGACTTGGGGCCTGCCCGGGCACTGCCCTTTGGGGCTGCTGAGAGAGGGAGAGACTAGGTTAGACCATGCTGCCTGGGCTTAGGCTGGCAGTGGGAAGGACAGGCCGGAGGGGCCCCCCTCATCCTCTCACTGACCAGGAGCACACAGTCGCCCACCTCTGGCACTCCGCCGCAGCCAGGGATCCTCTTTCATGGCCCTGGAGACTACAGCTGAGGCCCCGTGGACCCAGTTCCGTCCCCTAAACAGGCACTAGGCAGGGCCAGGGATAGCCCTCCTCCCAGAGCACCTGAAGCAAGTACTCTTGCTTTCCTACTGGCCCTCTTGGGTCTGGAGAAGAGGAAGCCCGGGAGGATGGGAGCTCTGGCAGACTGGCCCCACCCTGCTTGAAGAAGACCGTCTCAGCCAGGCCACCCTTCCAACTGGGGCACCTAGTTGGGTGCTGCACCACTTACCACCCTGGGCCCAAAGACTGGGCTGGGAAACTGGCTTGGGAAACTTGAAGGGTCCCAGTAGAGGGCTGAGCTGGGGGGACAGGGTCAGAGAGGGGTCTGGGAGCTGGCTGCGGGCTCAGGTGCAGGGGTGGCAAGGCTCAGGCCTGGCAGACATTCTCCTCCTCTGATAGATAAGCCAGGCCCTACAGTCCTGCAGTTCCCAGGGACCAAGATGGGCCAAGGTGCAAGAGGAGGAGGAGGAGGCCAGAGGGCCCGGCAGAACCAAGGGCTTGGGCACCAGGGGCAGCTGTTCTAGGGCCTGAGGGGGCAAATGGGCCAAATATCCATTTGGGTTGTCTGGCTGCAGCCCTGTGGGAGGGAACTTGCCCTTCACCCCCCAGGAGGAAGGATGCCCCGGAGGGGATGAGGAGTGTCACAGGCTAATTGGGAGTCCCCACTCCTACCCCTCCCTGCACCAGATACACCCTAGGGACCTTGTGCTCACCAGATTCTGTCCATAAGTGGCCCCCAGCCACCCCGCAGCCTGGCTCCCCTTCTCCCACCCTGCCCACCTCCAGTGACCATGACCATGACTTCGTGTCTTGTGGCGAATGCAGATGAGAAGATGGCATGAAGAGGATGGAGAGGGGAAAAGAACTCAAACCATGAAAAAAGGTGAGACAGAGAGCGCGAGACGGAGAAACGTGGTGAGATGGGCCACCCCTTCCGCCACTGTCCCGAAGTCCTGGCCCACAGCCTGCCAGCCCTCAGAGCACCCGAAACGCTGCCCACCCCCTGCCCACAGTCCCGCAGACGGCACGCCGCCCACCCTCCGCCTCTCCTGTCCTTCATGCATCGTCGGGTCTAGCTTGGGCCTCTCAACTCAGATTTTTCTCTTCCCTTTGACAAAATTTGTCATCGGTTTAAAAAAAAAAAAGAAAGAGAGAGAGAAAGAGATGAAGTAAGCCAAGGCCCAGAGCCCTTCCTTGTCCTTGGAACATCGAACCTGGGGAAGAAACTGAGGGAAGGGAGAGGGATGGGAGGGGGGGAAAAAAAAAGAGGAACAACGAGAAACCAAATGTGAGACTGAAGGCTGAAGGGAGGGGATCAGGGGCTGGCCTGCTGCACCTTTAGAGGCCTGAGGGGCCCAGAATGGAGGTGAGGGGGGCAAGGCAAAAAGGGGATGGTGGTGGCGTCGCCTTGTGGTCACATTTAATTTTCTTGGTGTTGGGGGAGGGGCACAACGAAACAACAAAAAAATCAAAAAACGAAAAAACAAAAAATGAAAAAAACAGCAGTTAGGCATGAAGATGGCATGGCTGTGCCTCCCCTCCCCCTCCCACCCTGGCCAGCACCCCTGACCTGTGTGCCCCACTGTGCTCCCTCTCCCGCCCCCCGGAGGGGCCTGGGCCAGGGGCCCCGGCTGGGAGCAGCGGGTGGGCAGGGGGGCTTGCGGGGTGCTGGCTGGTGCAACTAAGGCCCTGGAGGCCGCGGTCGGGGGGCTCAACTCTGCTCTTGTCCGGGTGGGAGGCTCTGTGGCACTCTGGGCTTGGGGGCTTTGGCAGTGAGGGAGGGGGCTTTTCTTTTTGCAGTGGAGACTGTTTGGATGGGCTGGGGACGCTGGGCGTTGTGGTTTCGGTTTCATCGTCCACTTACAAGGTGATGGAGGAGTCAAGGCGGCGCCGTCTGGGGCAGTGCTGGTGGATTTGGAATCAGGCATAGGAAGGGGCACAGGTCTGGCCACTGGAGGCGGCGGTGGTAGCAAAAATGACCCCGGGACTTTGCCCTGGCCGCTACCGTTGGGCTGCGAACAACATAAATAGAGTGACGCATGAAGGCACATCACACACAGACACACGCTCCCCTGCGCGGCCACGCCAGCTCGCTCCTGAGAGCGGGCGCTCCCGGCGGAAGATGCAGGATGGGGTTCTCTCCTCCAGGGCACAGGGTTGGTGAGGGCATGACGCCTCTATTTGGTCTCTCAGGTGTTTCTCTCTTTTTTTTTTTTTTTTTGTAGTCCTCTTTTGAAGTTGTGGGAGGGAAGAAGGGAGATGTCCGACGGGTGGTTTGTTATTTCTTAGGGAACAGGTTTTAGATACCAAAATGTGCCACCTAGCCATACAAGCAGCTGCACTCAGAACTCTCACACACTTGAAGACCTTCTCCTATGGCAGGAAAGATGCACCAGCTTACCCACTGTGCCCCGCTAAAACACACACGTGCCTCCCCTCCGTGGGCCCCTGGGGTGGGACCAGCTGACCCAACCAAGGCCCACAGGCCCACCAGTGTCTTCCCCATGTCATGGCCCCGGGGGGATGCCAGGGAATGTGCCTGGGCTCTGGTAGCCTGAGGACAGTGGGGTGCTGGCCTATCTGCTACAGAACACCCCAAGAGGAAAATCCATTGCTGGCAGCTCTGGTTCCCACGACATTCTTTGAGTGGCTTTCCCTCAAAAGCTGGGGACGTCTGGTCACCAGATCCACTAACTGTCCTTTATTCCCTCTTGTGCCTTGAACTTCAGTTTCCTCCTCCAGGCCCCATGTGTGGCCTTGTGCTCATCAGCCTTTGGGCTTCAGGGGGCACAAGCGCCATAAGGAGGGGCAGAGGTCCTCAGGCTTT
Organism: Hippopotamus amphibius kiboko; assembly: GCF_030028045.1. NCBI lineage: Eukaryota > Metazoa > Chordata > Mammalia > Artiodactyla > Hippopotamidae > Hippopotamus > Hippopotamus amphibius. The sequence goes on along the minus strand of NC_080200.1, from coordinate 11,962,286 downwards.
TGCAGGCACAGCTTCCCTGGACCTCGTATCTCCTGCTGCTCTGGGCAATGCCCTCGATGACCACCTGCGGCCTGGGCTCAAGGGGGCCAGGCCAGAGCTCCTCAACCTAAACTGGCCCCTCTCCTGTGGGTCAAACCTCTGCTCTCCCAGCCACCCAGGTTCAGGACCTTGCGAGGTCCCTATGCTCCTCCTTCTGTAGGTAGGCAAACCCTGTGGAGCCCACCCCTAGATGCCTCCAGCTACATCATCCTTCTATCCTTACTGGTTTCACCTGGACTATGACAATGAGACTCCCAAGGGGCCTCCCCTCTGCCGACAGTGTGCTTGTCAGCTCAGCGCCCTTGGCACCTGGCTCTGCACTAGGCCCTTCACTCAGGTTGTGTCCAATCCTCCAACCATGCTTGCTTCAGGGCAGTTCTGCCCCCTAGGGCATATTGACATGTGTGGAGACACTCTGGTTAGCACAGCTTTGGGGGTGGAGGCTGAGAATTCTGCTCAACACTCTACAATGTACAGGGCAGCCCCCAGGACAAAGGCTCATTGGCCCAAAGGTTAAGAAACCTTGCTGCAAGGGAAGCTCTACTCTTCCCCTTTCATAATAGGGGAAACTGAGGCTCTTCATGATTAAGTGGTCTAGCCAAAGTCACCTGGCTGTAACTGGAAAGGCCTGAAATTCATAGTTATGACTGTCTGACTCCAAGGATCCTACAGAATCTTTCCAGCAGACTCATTAACCCTCTTCCCAAATCCAAAGGAGTTCAGACTTCTCTGGTGCCCAGAAACCTTCCACAGCTATGACTACATCTGACATAAAAAAAATCTCTCCAGTCGGGCATGCAAGGTTAGAGCCCAGATGGGGTCTTCTACTATTCATACCCCTACACTCCCTCCCCCTGAGTACTTCCCCTTGTAAACTTACTGGCGCTTCCAGAACACAGTCTAAGCCGTCGGGGCTGCACACTTGCTAACTGCAGAACCCTGTGTTCTAGAATAACCTTTCCCTTCAAGGCCTGCTCGGAAAACACTGTCCCCAGTGTGGGGAACAGCCAGATTCCCTGAATCACCATCCATCTCTCTCTGTCTTGTTCTTCCAGGACACTCTTGACCTCCACTGGAGCCTCTGAAGCAGGCTACCTCCCAGTTTCCCCAAGAAGCAGACAGAATGTCACCTCTGTGTGGCCCAAGCATGCAGCACTCAAGTCCCACTGACTGAGTTGAATCGACTAGTCCATCCTGCTGCACTTTAAAACCATACAGCCCCATGGCTGACCCACACAGCCCATGCCCTTCGGAATTTCTGCTGTTCCGCCCACCATCCTTCACCTCCAGTGACCAGCCACCTAGGTCTGACACTGTCTCTCCAAATGGTTCCCTTGACTTGATCTTTCTTGCCCACTCAGAGGCCCCTGAAAAAAGCAAGCAGCAGCTGCTGCTCGTGCCAGCCTGTGTCCTGGGCTGAAGACCCTTCGTGCCGAGTGTCATTTTGGAAATGGACCTTTCAGTTCCAAGCAACAGCACGGGCTGGAGGGCAAGGGTTTCCAGCTCTGCAGGGTGATGCTGACACACAAGTGGCAACGGCCTTCCCTCATTTCCACAGCCTATCTGGTTCCTATCTCGTTCTTCCACCAGGGCAGGAAATGGAATGATCCCAACAGATCACAGCCTCACTCCTTCTCTCCAGGCCATCCTGAGCTTAGGCTCCAGGGGGCTGGGACGTGGGGGTTTTCCAGGCAGCCCTTGCTCCCACAGGGCGGCCTCTGCTTCCTCAGAGCCTGTCTTCCCCCAGAAGGATCTAAATCACTAATCCCATCCGATAAAGCAAATCCTAGCCCGATACGGCCAGACATTGAAACCTGCTGATTTACAACATTCAGTTTCTAGAAGCAAGTCCCAACCAGGCTAGGATGTCTCAGCTCTGGTTGGGGTACAAGTTGAGGTTTTAAAAATCTCAAGGTCTTGTGACGTTGCAGTGCCTTAAGACCTTGTGAGTTAAGAGCTTAGAAGGAACCTAGAGGCTGGGATAGCTCCTCACTTTCATCTGACAGATGAAGATGCGGGCCTGGCCATTCCGGCACTGGTGGTCAAGGCTGAGCTAGAACCAGGCTTTCTGCCTCCCAGAGCCATACTCTCCCATCTGGCCCTGAAACTTCTCCATTGTGCTCACTTGACGGTCTCTTCTCTATGCCAGAAATACAGCTAACCGGGTATCCTCTTTCTGCCCTTTCCATATCCTCTAAGTGATGTCTGCATCTGATCTTGGCCAAACTGATTTGGTTTTCTCAATCAGGGCCTTACACTGGGGGTCTAAGAGGTGCCTGGGAACCATTCCGTAAAATTTTGTATGCATGTATCTTTCAGCAAAGACGATCCATAACTTCAGATTCTCAAGGAGGTTAGACATTTACTCCTCTAGTCTCTAGATCAGTGGTTCTCAAAGTGGGTCCCCTGACCAGAAGCAGCAGCATCCCCTGGGAACTTGGGGAGAAACGCAGATTCTCGGCCCCACACCAGAGCTGCTGAATCAGAATTAGGTGAGGCCCAGCCACCTGTGTGTTAGTGAGGCCTCCCAGCAACTCTCATACAGGCCAAGACTGAGAACTACTACTCTGGAGGTGGCCATGGAGCAAGCACAACTGGTACCGCCACCCTCTGCCACCGGGTCAGCTGCAGAGCCCAGGCCTCTGGCTGTCTCCTCCATAGCATGGTGCCATCTCTAGCCTCCTCTCAGAAACTGGGCCCCACAGAGCAGGCTCACTGCAGAATTCCACCCCACCCCCAACTCTTGGGCACAACAGGCCACAAGAGGAAACCTACAGAGACGGCTCTCCAGCCAAACTAGACTCTCTGTTTAAGCAGAGGGGCTGTTTGCTCCCGTTGGTAGCGTTTTGTCCACAGTCTACTCCAAGCAAGTGCCAAGTGAGCCCTTGATCTTTTTTCCTTTTTTTTTTTTTTTTGGTTACTCCACGTGGTTTGTGGGATCTTAGTTCTCCATCCAGGGATTGCACCCAGGCCCTCGGCCGTGAAAGCACAGAGTCCTAACCACTGAACCTCCAGGGAATTCCCGAGCCCTTGAGCTTGAATGATCAAGTCAAGGGAGAGGCTCAGGACCTGGCTTTCAGGATGCCCAGGGATGGGCTGACCCACACTCTTGAGGGTCCTGTGGGTTAGCTTCGCTTCTCTGGGCTAAGTTGGTCCCCCTGGTTGGTCTCGTTTTGATTCCAAACCCCAGCTGCGTCCAGAGGTGAGAAGCAGGCACGGAAGGGTTCCTGGCCTCTCTGATCCGTATGCCAGACTCCAGGCCCCTTGGGGGCTGGGACACAGGCTAGCAGTTCCCACAGATTCTGCCAGCATCTCTGAAGGAAGCTCAGAAGCTGTTGGGTGTCATCTCCACTTTTCCCTCCATGCCCCCAAAAGTGGACAGAGATTGTCCAGAGAGGTGGGCAAAGCTCTGAGTGTGCTGAGATGCTGCAGAGCCAGCAAAAGAAACCCTCGCAGGGCAAAGGGGAAAAGAAGATGAGAAAAGTGGAAGAGGGAAGAAGAACGGGAGGGAGGCAAGAAGACTGGCTTCTGTCCTGGACCGTGAGAGCAAGGAGGCTGAGCCACGGCCCTACCCCAAATCAACATACCAGCACTGCGTGGGGTGCCCTGAGGCAACAGGGCTGCCGCTGCTTCCAAAGGCCTTTCCCTACCAAGGCACTGTGAGTGTCCTCCTGCCCTGATCTCTCACAGTGGGGTTCCAGTCTGGACCAACTGTGGGGAAAGGAGCTGGGCTTTCTCACAGCACAGTATGCTGCTGGAGTTCGAGAACATTCCCAGAGGTCTAGAGACCCCCATGCCCCAACCTGGAATGGTCTCCCAGGGACTAAACCAGGACCACTGTCCCACTGAAGGGTCACCTTTGGCCCACCACCATCTGGGATAACTCCTTTGCTGAGTGGCTCTGTGTTTCTGCTGTGACCAGGCCCTAGGGCTTGCTGATGGAGGAGGACAGTGGGGTCACAGAGCTCCACGGGGAGCCAGTCTCTCTCCCAGGCTGAGGAGCAGAAGGACTTCACTCCAGAACCGTGACTGACCTGAGAACCCCTTGTTAAACAGTCCTGCCAACAGGAGTCTCGTGACAGACCCTGTGGAGCGAGGCCTGCCCTGTACTGAGGGCTTCTCGCTGGAGGATGACAGTGCCCCCAGGGCACACTGAAATCTGGAGACATGCATGATCAGCACAGCTGGGGAGGGGGTGGTGTCACTGGCATCGAGTGGGTGGGGGCCCGGGATGCTGCTCAACACCCCACCGTGCACAGGACATCCCCACACAACAGAGAATGAACAGCCCCAAATGTCAACAGTGGGAAAACTTGGTCTAGAACCTACCAAATCCTTGCAGCCCTGAGGTTTAAGAGGGGTGTTAGGAGCTAAGGGGCCTGCGCCCAGGTTGGGCACATCATGGGTACTCCTGCTAAGAGAAAAGACCACAGGAGGGCAAAAGGCCCAAGCAAGGTGGGCCCAGCCACTGCCCGCTCCTCTCTGGACCATAACAAACAGGCCCCGGCCTGATGCATGGACCCCTACTCCCAGACCCAGAAGATCAAGGTGTGCGGCACTACTGGCTCTCTGCTGCTCCAGCCCCAGGTGGGCTCCCGGCTTTTGGGCCCTCTCCCTGTGAGCCCTGAGACAGACAGACAGACGCAAAGATGAGCTGTAGAGGGGCTTGTGGGGTCCTCTGGACTCACCTGTCCGGTGGCCTGGCCCGAGCCATCCGAGCACACAAACTGCACAAACTCCTTCAGCGAGTCCTGCCCATGGTGGTGGTGGTAGCGGATGGTTGGGTGCGTGAAGTACGGGCTCGACTGCTGGATGATGGATGTGGAGGGGAAGTGCAGCGCTGATGCTGTGGCCCGTGGGCTCCCTGCATGCACGTGGCAGGAAGAAAAGGGCATCATCAGGGCCTAGGAGGCAGTGGGGGGGAGGGGAGGGGCACTGAGGAGAGAACTGCTGGTCAGAGCACTTTGGATACAGAGACTGGGGCAGGAGGAGGGCAGGGACCGGAGTGAGGAGAGTGAGGCATTGGCCGCTAGTGTGAAAGTTAAGATGACTCCAAAAAACTCAGTAAAATCAAGATAAATAACATTTTAATGCAATATTTTAGAGTCAAATTGGCAGACTAGGGCCCACAGACCAGCTGCTTACCTTTGTAAGTAAAGTTTGATTGGAACCAGGGCCAGAGTTAGGGTGAGGTGAGTGAAGGTCATGCAAGTACAAGGTCAGTCCTATCTTTTATTTACAATATTGATATCTGCTCATGGTATATGTTTTGCAATAGTTTTAATTTTTAGAAATATTGCATTAAAATACTATTTATCTTGATGACTGAGATTTTAGGTGCTCCCTGACATTCTGCGCCGAGGTGAGTGCCTCACGCATCTCACCCTGGTCCAGGGCCTGGGTGGGAGCCTTAATGAGGAAGCAGACAGCCCCGTGGGGCTCCGGATAAACACGCAGCCCTGCACCAGCGCAAGAGGGGCCCCTGCGGTGCACACACATGTCTCCTGCGTACGGTGGGTGTGCACCTGGCTGCCGCTTCACCGGGCCACATTCTTATGTGCTCAGCCCCATCGCTCATACGCACGTCCTCGAAAGCACAACTCCCACCCTGGAGTAGGCCCCAGCTCTCCCCTGGCCAAGTCCTCCCCATCCTGTCTGTTTCCAATCAGCTCGCTCTTGCTCTCAGTTTCATTAGGGGCCTGAAGAAACTTGGCTTCTCTCTGGAGTTCATAAAAGCTGAGTCGAGCAGGGCCTGCTGCCCTCCCGCTGCCTGTGCAGAGGGCCCGGGCTCCCCGCCCCCACCTTGCAGCCACCACGCCCTGCCCCGCTGCTGGCTGCCTCTGGGCTCCCAGCCAGGAGGCCCTGAGGAAGAAGCCAGGAGGGTAAACCTCAGTGTTCTCCACGTCCTATAGAAGGGCCCAGGAGACGGCGGGTGGACACAGGGCAGCGTTCGGAAGAAGTCCAGGCCTCTTTCTGCCAGATGTGTGCCAAGAGGGAAGAGGCAGGTGAGGGAACAGCAGGCTGAGGACTCAACTCCCACAGCTTCCTGCCTGACTCCATCCCCTCCAGAACATGCAGGCATCTTCCCCGCAAGCACTCTCTCTGCGAGACTGAAGCAAGAGAGCCCCCAAGGCAGTAGGGCCAGCTCCTTTCCCTGGAGAGCAGCCCAGCTGCCACCTTCACCGTGGCCTAGCCCTTCACTCTGGAAAAGAGCAAGGAGGCCTCGAGAAGGGAGCCTGCGCTCCTAGGAGGACTCTTCTCAATCTGTGCTCACACCAACCTGGGCTGTGCTGGGAAAACAGACCCTGGGCTCTGTGACAAGCTGAGAGAGAAGAGCTGAAAGGGGGGCAGAGGGAGAAACCTGTGCTATCCTACCCACAGCTGGTGGGAGGAAAGGAGAAGTGGGTAGGAGTGGGCCTGAGGCTTCTGCAGTCAGGGGTAAGTGCGAGGAGGCCTCAGGACAGGACCGTCACACACAGCGCACAGCTGTGCACACATCCACGTGCACGTGCATCCAATGCACGCACACAGCCCCCACACTCACACATAAGCAAACACGCACACTCGTGCACACGCACACAAGCACGCGTGCACCCACGCACGGGGCTGGGAGAAGCGAGTGGGAGAGTGCTGGGGACAAGGTGAGGAGGCACAGGGCCGGCCTGGGTCTGGAGGAGGCTGCTGTGGCCCCATGCCCACCCACGGCCACACCACAGCCCATTCAGAGCGCTTGGGGCTGTCACTCAGGGTTGGCCCTGGCCCCTCCGCCTGGCCAGCTGCCCCTCAGGGCTCCTCCGCCACCCCCACTGCCCCCCTCCGGGCCCTCCATTTCTCACCTGGTCTGACTCCAGCAAGCACAGGCAGCGGGTGGTGAGTGAAAGCCATGCGCGGGGAGCTGCCCTGAGAGGAGAGGGCACTGCAGAAGTCCAGCTTTCCTGACTTCTTTAGAGAAGCCGGGCCTGGGGGGAGGAATCAGCAACACAGGGCAGGTTTAGCTGGGCTGGGGAGGCAGCAGGGGAAGGTGGGAAGCCAGCAGCTCACTCCTCCTCTCCTCGGGCCCC